>NC_136434.1:165187170-170072170 GCF_052849685.1 Lactuca virosa | reverse complement strand
ATGATTATAATAATTTATTATATTAACTTCTAATTGTATTTCTTTTTATTACATAGGTATATAAATCGAAATTATTTAAAATGTTTGATACATTTGAGAGGATGAAGGAAAGACTGAATTCAAAACTCAGTGATGCAATTACAAAGTTTCCTAAAAAGGAAAGTTTCAGGAATTTGAAAGACAAGATCACAAATCTAGTTGTTGAAGATAAAAATGGAAGCATGGAAAATTTCCAAGCAATGAAACTGGACTTGAAGGTATTAATTTGACACCATTTATGGGTGAAAAAAGAAATGATGAAAAAGAGAATGAAGATAAAGGGGGTCAATGGTGAAGAAGACAATGATAATGATGGACCTGAACCTGAAGTAGATTATTTGCTTGATGGAAACGATGCGGAGAATGATGGAGAGACTAATAAAAAAGGAAGTGATGAAAAGAAAATGGAAGGGGAAACTGAAGGAACATATAATGATCGAGAGATCAACGAAAATGAGAATGATGAAGAAAAAAAACGATGAGGAGACTGAAAAACAAATAATGATGGATATACTAGTCGAAAAAATGAAACAAATCAAAATCTTTTGGATAAAGTTGTTGAAAACATTGTGGATAATGTGCTTGACATTGGATTTTCGAGTTTAAATAGTCAAGAAGATGAAATCTGGAATGACCTTGAAATGAAAACTATTTTGGATAATATTGATATAGGTAAAAATTGACTTACTTTTTTATAAAAATATTAATACACAATAATAATTTTTTTTATTAAATTTTGACCAGGGTCACCAATGACTTGAAGTAAAACTAATACTCTGATCAGTCAAGTTATTCAAGGTATGTATTTGTTATTCATATTTGAATGAATATAAATGTTTTTACTATTAACTTATTATTTAATTACAAATAAAAAAATGTTATTATAGATTCAATAATTCATTAATTAAGTATACTTAATATATAACATGATATGGATCTTGCAGGAAATGGAAACTCAAAAGGTGTACATAAACAAAGAGGAGAAGTTGAGAAAAGAAAGTAAGATGATAGAGGTAAATGGATGATTCACTAATAAATGAATATATTACAATGCTTATATTGATTTTTTTAATAATATTTCTTATTCATAACTGAATAAGACAATATATGAATGAGTAAAAAAGATAGAATATTCATATAGGATGTATATCTTTCAGGCAAGGGAAAGTTTGAAGATAGAAATAAAGGAGGAGGAGAAGCTGAGAAGACAAAAGGAAATGATGGAGGTGGAGATAAACAAGGAGAAGTTGAAACTACTGACGCAAATAAAGATGAAGGTGGAGATAAATAAGGATGAGAAATTGAGAAAGGAAATGGAGATGATAGAGGTAAATGGATGATTCACTAATAAGTGAATATAATAAAATTGCTTATTCATAAGTAATGTAAGATAGTATATGAATAAGTAAAAAAGATAGTATTACTTGTTCATAAGTAATGATATGCATTACTTATTCAGAACGGAATATATTATAATGCTTACATTGATTTTTTGAATAACACACTTTTCATGTATGAATAAGTTACAGATAGAATTACTTGTTCATAAGTAATGCTATGCATTACTTATTCATAAGTGAATATATTAAAATATTTATATTGATTTATGAATAAGTAATGAAATATTTTGTATATAGATAAAATATTCATATATGATGTGTATCTTTCAGGTAAGGGAAAGTCTAAATATGGAAATAATGAAGGAGGAGAAGCTGAGAAGACAAAAAGGATATGATGGAGGTAACAATTTGGAAAAATATTTTGTATATAGATAAAATAGTCATAGTATATTAATATATTATGTAAATCTGTTGGCAGATAAAAAAATCAAAAAATGAAGATAATACTCATCCAAGCTTTAGTCTAGCCCTCAGTCAAGATTCAAATCAAACTTCAGATAAAAAATCAAATGAATCTTCACAAAAAAACACTTACAAAGAAACAAATCAAGGAAGACCATTACAGAGTTGTGATCGGTCATTAAAAAAAGTTCTTAATCCAAATCTAATCTCTATAGCAATTCCTACAGAAGGAGGACTATAAAAGCATGATATTGATGAATCAAGACTGAAGAAGCCTGCTGATGCTTTCAAATCACCTTAAAAATGCAGGATAATAGACACAAAACCTAAGCTGACACGTCACAGAGTATTGTCTATGAGTGGTTGTTCAACTTGCAAGGGCATACATCGTAAGTAACTTTATTTTGTAGACCTATTCGTATATGATTATTATATGAATAATAATATATGACATTTTGATTATATATTTGTAGAGATGTGGTTGTCTAGAAACTGATACCAAAATATCCAAAAGAGTCACATTATAACATATTATCAGAGTACGAATCCCAAAATCACTAAGTGCGGAAAAAAATAGAGTGATGAGGTGCGGTCAGGCCGGGACCTTCCCCTCCGAACTGAAAGTACCTAAAACAAAAACTGAAAATTGTAAGCACAAAGCTTAGTGAGTTCCCCCAACATACCACATACTAACAAATATACTGCCAGACATATCTGGGTGCTGGCCTACCCCTTCGGTCTATCTCAACCGGATACTGCAAAGCATATCTGGTGTAACACCCGGAATCATGAGGAGAAATTATTGGGAATAAGCCTATTTCGGGTTGTAGACGGTGTGTTCGAGGAATCAACATGACGTGTCTAGAATGGAAGAATCGCAGGGATTAAATGAACCAACATGGCGTGTTGAGGTGCCTCAACTCGGCGCGTTGGCAGTTGGGAAGGAAACCCTAATTTTTAGGGTGTTGCACCCTATTTAAAGGCCTTAAGTCCCTTTGGTTGGCCTCCTTATCAGCCTCCATTTTTGTCAAAACCCTAAATCGAGTTGTAGCCTCCATTGTCAAGCATTTGAGCCTTGGAAGAAATTTTGGTGTTCATTTTGTGCATTGTGAAGCAGTTAGGAGATCTTGAAGTTTCTAAGCTTAGAGAAGGAAGTCTTGGATCTATAACCACTACCCATTTTGCAAGGAGTTTGAGGTATCAAGTTTCTTATGTTGATGGCTAGATGCTTAGATCTCTCTTTTGGGTTAAATTGTTACGTTTTAGCCATGGATTGGATAGATGTTGGGATTAGGACGTCCCAAAGCCTTGTTCTTTCAGATCGGGGGTTCTCATGGACTCTTTTGGCATAAAGGTGCCAACTTTATGGATTTAAGGGCTTCATGCATTCATTAAGTCCCTTATTAATCACTTCTTGAGCATTTGAGCTTCTCTTAGGCATGCATGAATGTAAAGTTGGCAACTTTACGTGGTCTTCCAACTCTAGGGTGTCAGATCTTCATTTTGGGGCTTTTTCTTTGAAGATTAAGTGCTTAATGGTTAAGCCCTCACTATTTTAAGTCTAGGGTTTGGGTTTGGACCCATTTCGGTGGTTCCTAGGGGTAAAGTTGGAAACTTTACCCTTCTAGATCTCATTTTGGTCGAGATCTGAGCTTTGGAGCTCTTGGATTTGATGAAGGTAGCTTAATGTATCAATTTGTTGGGTCTTGGGTGAACTCAGCGAGTTTGTTGGCCAACTCGGCGTGCTGGCTTGGTTTTCCCCGTTTCAAAGTTGATAGAAAAAGACGACGTGTTGAAGGGACAACACAGCATGTTGGGTCAACATGGATTGTTGATCTTGACTTTTTGACTTTTTTCTTTAAGGTAATCTGAATTGTACTAAGGAAATTATGGGCTTAGGATAAGGCCCATATGGGGTTGGGCCCAATTTGGAAAATTGGGCCATTAGTGGGCCTTTGTGGATCTTTTGGTTTGGGCCTTTTTGGTTTTAAACTTGGGCCCCAGTTTTGACTCATGTTGGGTCAGAGGTAAAATGGTCATTTTACCCCCAAGTATGGATTATGGATCATAGTTGGAGCCCAATTATTAATTGGGTGTTTTTTTGGTATTGATAGCTCGGGGAGTCGTCAGGGCAACAACTAGGGATTTCTTTTAGTGAGCTTCAACATTCGAGGTGAGTTTCCTCACTATTTAGCTGGTCTAAGGCACCAAGGCCGACCCTCGTTTGGTTGTGTTGCTATACTTTTTGTCTGTGTGATACTTGTATATGTATGTCTATTGGGCGGGGCCCGTTATGTGAGTGTGGGCGGGGCCCGTATCTCATTATTATCTGAGTGTGGGTGGGGCTCGTATCTCATTATTATTTGAGTGTGGGCGGTGCCCGTATCTCATTATTATTCAAGTGTGGGCGGGGCCCGTTATTCAAGTGTGGTCGGGCCCGTATCTCACTGTTATCTGAGTGTGGGTGGGGCCCATATCTCATTATTATATGTTATGTATGGTATGTGGTATTTGGGGAACTCACTAAGATTTGTGCTTACAGTTTGTGGTTTTTGGTTTCAGGTACTTTTGTTTCGAAAGGGAAGGGACCGGCTTGATCGTAGCACGCACACCCGTGTTTTTCCGCATTATGAGATTTTGGGATTTAACTCTGATAATTACTTTATTTAGAAATGCTTTTAAATGTTTGGATCATGTTACATATGTGTTTTGATTATAATATAAATAAAATTTTCACCCTTGATTTTGGGATGTTACAAGCTGGTATCAGAGCCTTAGTTTGAGGGATTCGGGCATGCTCTCGGGTGTGCCTGAACTCAAACTAAGGGTTTGGTGAAATTTAATTAAAAAGGAATTTCTAATCAAAGAAGGGGTGTGATACGTGTATTCAGTCGAGCTCAAGTAACTGGTTCCCAAAATACCAATACATGTTTATTATGATATATGCTATGATTATGAGAAATGCATCCAAGATTAGGGCTAATGATCTGATTAGTATTTCATGATAATAGGGATGCCTTTATATGCCTGATTGTATGAGCCTTAGTATCGCATGCTAGTATGTATATCTAATAAGTGGATAGAATGGCTTGATTAGTGTATGTTGGTTAGATTTTCCGTTGCCTGAATGCTACTTGCTTTTTGCTTTGTGGGACTCTTAGTGATGCAAATTGACTGCTAAGTGAATGTGCTAAGTCGCATGTGGCACATGTTAAATAATCTTAGAGTGATTGATTTGACCCTGTTGCGCAGCTCTCATCTGAGTCCAACCGTTCTAGGGTTGAGTATTTTACTCAAAGGATTATATGATCTCTGTTGCATGTGACTATATTCATAAGGAAGCTAGTTGACATTGGTGGGAGTCTTTCAGCAGCTGAGGGCTGGTTGAGGTCGAGAACCTAAGAGAGTCTAGGATATGCTTCAGTGGGTTTAGTGATGCGGTTTACTGAGTTTTTGGTGCATCAGTTTGCGAAGGTGACTTAGAGGATTCGGGAAGATTCTTGAGGAAAGTATGGATAGGTGTGGAAGGTAGTATTGGGCCCGTACTGATGAAATCACAAGATCCATACTCGAATCGAGGAGAGTCTTGGAGAATCTAGGCAGCTTGTGGGGTGAGGATTCATGGTTATGTTTTGATCGTGGGTATGGTTGCTTTCAGAATGGTGATGGGAACGCATGGGGAAGGTTCAGGGTTTGGTCCCGACTCTGGTGGTGATCCAGTTAGTGGAAGGACTGCCAGGGTTTTGAGTTCGCATTGGATTGAGGAGATGGAAAGTGTTTTCCGCACTAGTCCTTACCCCATAGGAGCCAAGGTTCGGTTCGCCTTGGATCTCTTGTATCAGGGCAAGGAGTTGTTGGGAATTGATTGCACGATCTATTACACTTTCTGAAATGGAGACTATGTCTTGGGAGGATTTTGTGACCCGGTTTAGGGCAGAGGTTGCTCCAGTTATCGCAGTTCAGCCGTTGGTGAGTGAGCTGGTGAGCGTGTCAGGGTGCCAGACCCTAAACGATATGACTTCCAGAGCTCGAGGACGGGAGATCGAATTGGAGCACGTTGGGAAGAGAGGGCAGATCAGGTGCATATACTGGAGGGTCCTGGGAAGAGACCCAAGGCATCTGATCAGCGTTTGAGAGGCCAGTAGGGCCGGAGTCAATTCAGCACGTGCGGGAAACTACGTAATGGTACTTGTCAATCCAAAGGTTTGGGCTACTACAAGTGTGGCAGGTTTGGTCATGCTAGCAAGGATTGTCCTCAGGGGGCAAGCCCGTTATGTTTTCTCTACGAACAAATGGGCCACAAGAAGGCCCACTTTCAGATATTGAGGGGATGAGCAGTGAGTGCACCTGCTTCGGCTACTTTGAGGATCACTGATGGACGAGAGGGCAGGGTAGGAGCCCCAACGTAGAGGAGCCAAGCATTGCAGTGTCAGACAGGGGAGGTCAGGACTCTAGCAGGCGACATTACGGGTATGTTATCTTTTGCTTTCTTCATGGTTTTATCAGTAGTTTTGTTATTTTGGAATCTTGCATCGGTTTGGGTAAGTGTATATTTGGTTTATTCTCTGCTTATGTTTGGGTTATATCTTCAAGAGATGTTATATGCCAATTGCATGCCATGAATCGTTAGTGGGTTAGTAAGGGGTTGTACCTGGTTGGCGGTTTCCAAATGTTCGGTTGTTATTCTAGTTTTTGGTCAGGATCGGATCAGGGGCATTGTGTGGAAGGCCTATGGTCAGGGTTCAGTGGGTTAGCTCTCCAGTATAGTCAGGATTTAGTGGTTTTTCTATTTGTGATTGGTTGGCTCTTAGGGGTGCCAAGGGAAGTGGTCTATTGCTGAGGTTTTGGTTTGGGCATCAGTTTTGAGGATTTCAAAATTTAGGTATTGTATCGTTAAAAGTGGCTGAGGTTATCAGCTCCTGGGATTTCGGGAAGCTTTCTTACGGTCTTCAAGGGTAGTACGGCCTTTTTGGGTTGGGATAGTGATGGATCACTAGCATTGGTAAGTGCAGGATGTCAGCAGTTCGATTATTGAAGGGTAAGGGGGACTAGGAATCATTCAAATCTTGAGATATGAGAGAGCTCCATCGAATCCAAGTGGGGGATAATAAATCAGAATTCCAAAAGTTGGATCGGTTGAGGAACTAAGTCAAGTTTCGCAACCTGTTCAGGAGGGAGACGACCCAAATGGCTGTTTGGATTGAGGTTGTGTAAGTGGGAGTTCAGGAAACTGATGGGTTTTGAGCATTATAACACTTCCTAAGTGTACATGCAACCCTAATAACCTTGGATCTATGTTTGTCTAATTATCATGCAAAGTTAAATTCCAAGGTTATATTCCTATCTAGCATACATGGGGAACATTTTTAACTTGAATGAAAGATAAAATAACTTACCTTGTTGTTGATTATGATCCTTGAAACCTTGTGAGCCTAGCACCCCAAGTGTGATGCCTCAAATGCTTCACACAACACCAAATGCAAAGGAGTAAACTTTGAGAGAATCTTACACTTGCAAAATCGGCTCTAGCCCTCTTGTTTCTTAGTGTCGCCGATTTTGGGGAGAACACGTTTGTTTATATAGTGTGTTGCATTAGGTAAACCCTAATGTAACATGACTCTTCATTTCATGATCCATGGGTTAACTCCATGGAGCATCCATGGAGCATCCTATGGGTGGAACCCAACTTGATAATCCATGGAGCCTCTTAGCCCACTATATAAGATATGGAAGATTTACATAATCTACCCATATATTTAATTAGTTATCTTTTGATCACTTAATTAATTCTTGATCAAACTAATTAAATAATATTATTAATATATTAGAACTTATAATATATTAATAAACCATAAGTGTTATTTCTCTCAGTTTAGTTTATCCAATTGCATGGTGCCATGCAACCCAAATGGACCATGCCGGGTCGGGTCAAGTACATACCAGAAATAGTTATGGACTTAGACACCTTATCCAACAGTCTCCCACTTGGATAAGTCAAATAACTATAACTGCAAGTATGACTTCAGAAACCGATCAACAATCGTAGCTCTTTCAAGGTCTCTCGGAACTGAAAAGATGATGATACGCCATTTAAGATAAGTGATCATATAATCCTCTGTTCTAGATATTAGCCGGACAAATACATGGAACAATGTCTTACTTATTGTCCAGCAGTTTGTTTCCCGATTTCCGATTTGTTTGACAAAGAACTTCATTGAACACATCAACTTAGTTCTGACCGGGCCCGGTACATAGGTCAAAACAAAATCATCGAGGGGCCCAGATATCAGCTTCTAATCCAAGAAGGAACAGATAAACTTCCACTCATATGTTTGTTCTACTACTCATTGAATTATACACAAGAGCACGTTTTATAACATCGAGTTACCAATGCGTTTTCGTACAATCAATGCATAACCAACTCATAAGTAACAAATCATATATCTAGGTTTGAAGACTTATATGATATTACCGACTCACGATCACTCGAGATAAATTCCATGAAGTGATTCCAGTGAGCGTGGGTTGAGTCTAATGCTCAGAACTTATGAGCACTCATGAGTGTTGTAGCCATGTCCAACAACTTAGACCTCTGCAACCAATCATGACAGTCTTGATTCATACCTACTTCCGACATATGACCGACTGTGGAGGTTCGAATAATATGATATACCAAACATAATTATTCTGGAAGTCAAAACATGCAAAAGAAATATAGTAAACGATCGACAAGAGATAGCAACACTTTACTCATAAATAAAACACCTTTTATTCATCATCTAATGTCAATTACACTTTACAAATTTCAAGGTTATCTAACTACTAAATCTAATATCATCCTTCAGCCCTATGCTCCGAGCATGCTGGAGATGCTTAACCCGAGTCAGTCCCTTCGTGAGGGGATCTGCTGGATTCTCATCCGATGATACCCTCTTTGCCACGAGGAGTCCTTCTTCTATTCGATGTCTGATGAAATGGTATTTTCTGTCGATGTGTCTGGATCTCCCGTGATCCCTTGGTTCCTTTGCTAAGGCAACTTCACTTTCACTATCACAGAAAATTTCCATTGGCTCTTTAATAGCTGGTACAACTCCAAGGTCTCCAATGAAGTTCTTCAGCCATATTGCCTCCTTTGCTGCCTCGCTAGCTGCTATATACTCTGATTCGCAAGTTGAATCAGCCACTGTCTCTTGCTTGGAACTCTTCCAAGAAATTGCTCCTCCGTTTAAGGTAAAGACCCAGCCTGACTGAGAGCGGAAATTATCCCTATCAGTTTGAAAGCTAGCATCACTATACCCTACAACTCTCAAGTCTTCACTCCCACCGAGGGTAAGGACCCAGTCCTTAGTCCTCCGTAGGTACTTGAGGATATTCTTTACCGCAGTCCAGTGTGCCTTGCCAGGGTTCCCCTGATACCTGTTAACCATGCTCAAAGCAAAGGCTACATCAGGTCGAGTACACGTCATAGCATACATGATCGATCCTACAGCCGAAGCATAAGGTATTCGACTCATTTCTGCTATCTCAGCCTCAGTACTAGGGCTTTGTGTCTTACTCAATCTGGCGTTACTCTGGATGGGTAACTCTCCTTTCTTGGAGTCCTGCATGCCGAATCTCTTCAGCACCTTATCCAAGTAGGTACTCTGACTAAGTCCAATTAGTCTTTTACTCCGGTCTCTCAAGATCCTTATCCCCAGAATATAGGCAGCTTCTCCTAGGTCCTTCATAGAGAAACACTTCCCAAGCCAGGACTTAACTTCCTGCAGAGTTGGGATGTCATTTCCTATGAGTAGTATGTCATCCACATACAATACCAAAAAGCTAACTATACTCCCACTAGCCTTGACATATACACAAGATTCATCTTCACTCCTAGAAAAGCCAAATTCTTTGACTTTCTCATCAAAGCAAAGATTCCATCTGCGAGGTGCTTGCTTTAACCCATAAATGGATTTCTCAAGCTTACACACTCTATTAGGGTACTCTGTATTGACAAAACCCTCTGGCTGACTCATGTAAACATCCTCAGCCAACTTTCCATTAAGGAAAGCGGTTTTCACATCCATTTGCCATATTTCATAGTCATGAAATGCAGCTATGGCTAACAGAACCCTAATAGACTTAATCTTGGCCACTGGAGAAAAGGTCTCATCATAATCAACTCCCGGAGTTTGTGAGAAACCCTTTGCAACCAGTCGTGCCTTATAAGTATGTACATTACCATCCATGTCGGTCTTCTTCTTGAAGATCCATTTGCACCCTACAGTCTTACGACCTGGTACATTCTCAACCAAGTTCCAAACTTGGTTGTCATACATGGACTGTATCTCGTTGTCCATTGCCTCTTTCCACTTGGCTAACTCAGGGCCTGCCATGGCTTCCGCGTAACTGTTAGGTTCATCTAGACCTATCACTGATAAGTGTATCACCTTCCGCAGTAATATGGAATCCATAGTAATGCTCAGGTGCATTCCTAACCCTTGTGGAACGCCTCAGAGGTACAGACTTGTCAATTGGCTCAACAGAAGTTTCCTCCTCAAGTTGAGTGCTAGGGTTTGAAGTTCCTTCACCACTTGAATCTTGAATTTCTTCAAGGTCAACTTGCCTCCCACTGTCTCCTTGGCTTATGAACTCTCTCTCTCGAAAGAAAGCCCTCCTAGCTACAAAGACCACATTCTCACTAGGTCTGTAGAAGAGGTAACCAAAGGATTTCTGTGGGTAGCCGATGAAAACACACCTCTCACTTCGAGGTTCGAGCTTATCATGAGTCTCGCGTCTCACGAAAGCCTCGCAACCCCAAATCTTAATGTGGTCTAGTTTGGGTACTTTACCAGTCCACATCTCATGAGGAGTTTTGGCAACTTTCTTTGTGGGGACTAGATTAAGGATATGGGCAGCAGTCTCTAAGGCATACCCCCAAAATGATATTGGTAGCGAAGCTCGACTCATCATGGAACGAACTATATCCAACAAGGTTCGATTACGCCTCTCAGCTACACCATTCAACTGCGGTGTCCTGGGAGGTGTCAATTGTGAGACAATCCCACATTCCCTAAGATAGTCGAGGAACTCTGAACTAAGATACTCACCACCTCGATCGGATCGAAGCGACTTCCTGTTTAAACTCTTTAAACCTCTCAAAAGTCTCTGAATTATGCTTGATTAAGTAGACATATCCATATATACTGTAATCATCAGTAAAAGTCAAATAATAACGATTAGCATCACTTGTGGTATGTTTGAAGGGCCCACACACATCCGTGTGTATAAGATCCAACAAACCTTCACCCCTCTCACAAGAACCTGTGAAGGGTGACTTTGTCATTTTTCCAAGTAAGCATGATTCGCAACTATCATCTGACTTTAGGTCAAATGACTCCAATACTCCATCCTTTTGGAGTTGGCCTATGCGTTTCTTGCTTATATGTCCAAGACGACAATGCCATAATGATGCTTTATCCAAGTTATTATCATTAACATAATCAATACATAATACATTATTTCCTAAGTTATCAACCACAGATACAGTTTCATACACACCATCACAAGTTAATGCTTTAAAATAAAGAACATTATTAAAGAAAGCATTAATCGAACCAACTTCATTATCAAATGAAAAGGTGAAACCTTGTTTATACAATGCATGTAAGGAAATAATATTTCTTGCCATTTCTGGCGAATAACAACATTTATTCAAATCTAAACTAAACCCACTACTTAGCGATAAAGTATAAACTCCAATCTTGGTGACAGGTAAAGCTTTCCTATTCCCCATGATTAAGTTTATTCTTCCATGCTCCACATTCTCACTTCTTCTTAGTCCCTGCAAATCAGAACAGATATGAATACCACAACCTGTATCAAGGACCCAAGAGTTAGAATGGGGTGAGTTATTAGATAAGATAGTGTAAATACCTGTATGGTTGGGTTTAACTTTTCCATCCTTCACATCTTGCTGGTACTTTGGGCAATTCCGCTTCCAATGTGACTTTTCATGGCAATAGAAGCATTCAACCTCTTTTGGGTCAGAAGAAGGAGTGACGAAACCTTTCTTGGTTCCACTTGAAGAAGAGCCATCAAGGGTCCTAGCCTTGGTACCCTTCGAAGAGCTCTTCCTCTTCTTCCCTCGACCATTCCCGATTGCCAAAACCGGGGCGGAGTTTGGAGTAGGAGTGTTAACAACCGACTTACCCTTAAGACCTGTTTCTGCGGTCTTGAGGAGTCCCCGAAGTTTGCTGAGTGTGACCTCTTCCTTATTCATGTGATATGTCATGCGGAATTGATCATAGCACGATGGTAAGGAGTGCAAAATGATATCTATTGCAAGCTCCTCAAGGAAGTTCACATTAATCTTCAGCAACCGATCCACATACCTTTGCATTTTCTGCATGTGGCTCGTGACAGATTCCCCGTCCTTCATCATGGTTGTTATGATAGAGCATATGATTTCATACCTCTCTTGTCGTGCACTTTGATGGTATCTTTCTATCAGATCTTGGTGCATTTCAAAAGGGTAGAAGTCCTCATAGGACTTTTGGAGTTCCGCTGTCATGGTGGCCAACATGATGCATGCCACTTTTGTAGCATCCCTTTCATGTGCCCGGAAGTCAGCGATCTCCTGGGGAGTTGCAGTGGTCTCATCAATCTCCTTCAGCTCCTTGTCAAGGACATATTCTTTGTCCTCGTAGCGGGTAATCATCCTGATGTTTCTGATCCATTCATTGAAGTTGG
Source organism: Lactuca virosa (assembly GCF_052849685.1). Taxonomy (NCBI): domain Eukaryota; kingdom Viridiplantae; phylum Streptophyta; class Magnoliopsida; order Asterales; family Asteraceae; genus Lactuca; species Lactuca virosa. The sequence goes on along the minus strand of NC_136434.1, from coordinate 170,059,598 downwards.
ATCCATCAAAAGTGACTTTCCCACACAAGTTCATAAGGGTAAAGAAGCCATTAGGATTAGAGCCAGAAGCAGCATTGTTCGAAGACATCTGAAAGAAGAGAACAAGATTAGTTTAGATATTAAGAGAGTCCTTAATAAAACACCCAAATGTAATATTAAGGCTAGGATCCAATCACAATATATTATAACTTAGAAGAGGTATGCCGTAATCCAAGCTATAACATATTTGAAAGGTAGGTGAATGACGATTCACCAATTTCCACCATGAAAAATGAAATATAGATATTAGGTTTTTAATTGGTTCTTAGAAATTCCTAGATTCTTTTGAGATTCAATGAACTTTTCAAAGGCATGTTTCAATCTCGAGTGTGCCCTCCAAGTTTTGTGACTGGGATACCGAGGATCACAAAACGAGGTGTGAAGTAACCATGCAAATCACTTGGTACCCTTAATGTTTATTACTCAATCGATGTGCCGGTTAACCACACGAGCTCCACCGACCTATAATAAACTTTAAGTCACCCTTTACCTACCTTGTTAAGTCCAATTTAGTGTGCCGGTTAACCACACGAGCTCCACTAACGACTTAAACAAAGTGTAAAGTGTAATTTCATGGATTAGCACCTTATTCACATTTTCCTAAAGTAACTAAGATTGGGAATTTAATAAAAGAATTTAGTTACTTTATGATATTCATCATACTTTTAATGAGTATTTATAAGTCCTTGTCCTACCCGTTCGGCTAACGACCCTCCACCGATCAAGGAAGCGGTGGGTGAGAGTGGACACCCATTAAGTTGCCATTTTATAGGCAACAACCTTATACCCCCCTTATAGACCGGCTTCGTGAATGAGGCGTACTAGCGGTATGACGACTTGATCTTATACATATATATATTAGTAACTTATAATATTATAAAGTATAAGGGTTGAATTTTAACTTTTAAAATTCTAAGGGTTGGAACTAAAGTTTTAATCAAGACTTTACATGTTCCAAAACTTGAGGGCAAGTTTTGTAAACTTCCAAAACTTTTCATTTCTTATAACTTATGAATTAATTGAGTAATAAAAATGAAGACTCTTCATTTTTATAACTCTCGTGTTCTTTTAATGGCTTTAATAAAAGTGAGACTTTTGGTTTTCCATAACTTGAGGACAAGTTATGGACTCCATTAAAACACATTATGATCATGAATTAAACTACCATGAAGGTTACAAACAATTCCTATGATCATCTAATATTCATAAGTTCAAGAACATGAATATGAACACTTTCAAGAATCAAAAATTACACTTAAAAAAACTTGTAATTTTGATAATTTCCATTGTAAATGGATTAGCATAAACATTACACCATCTAAGACAAGTTTTAAAACACCAAAACAATTTAGGGTAATGTTTCTAGTCCATTTCCAGCAACAAATGTCGAAATTCTGAAAACTGCAGCCTCTACTCGTCGAGTGCAAGAACAGACTCGACGAGTAACTTGCATTTGTTCATGGACTCGTCGAGTCCCCCCATGGACTCGGCGAGTTCATACGAGCAGAAAAACAGAAAAACGATTTTTTCAAGCAGTTTGCACAAAAAAAAACAACAAACAAGCCTAGGCTCTGATACCACTGATGGGTTTTGAGCATTCTAACACTTCCTAAGTGTACATGCAACCCTAATAACCTTGGATCTATGTTTGTCTAATTATCATGCAAATTTGAATTCCAAGGTTATATTCCTATCTAGCATACATGGGGAACATTTTTAACTTGAATGAAAGATAGAATAACTTACCTTGTTGTTGATTATGATCCTTGAAACCTTGTGAGCCTAGCACCCCAAGTGTGATGCCTCAAATGCTTCACACAACACCAAATGCAAAGGAGTAAACTTTGAGAGAATCTTACACTTGCAAAATCGGCTCTAGCCCTCTTGTTTCTTAGTGTCGCCGATTTTGGGGAGAACACTTTTGTTTATATAGTGCGTTGCATTAGGTAAACCCTAATGTAACATGACTCTTCATTTCATGATCCATGGGTTAGCTCCATGGAGCATCCATGGAGCATCCTATGGGTGGAACCCAACTTGATAATCCATGGAGCCTCTTAGCCCACTATATAAGATATGGAAGATTTACATAATCTACCCATATATTTAATTAGTTATCTTTTGATCACTTAATTAATTCTTGATCAAACTAATTAAATAATATTATTAATATATTAGAACTTATAATATATTAATAAACCATAAGTGTTATTTCTTTTATTTTAGTTTATCCAATTGCATGGTGCCATGCAACCCAAATGGACCATGCCGGGTCGGGTCAAGTACATACAAGAAATAGTTATGGACTTAGACACCTTATCCAACAGAAACTTCCATCAGCGACATACTCTCGTTATGCATAGCAGGTTTCTGAATTATCCAGGGCGGAGTCGGGCTTGTGTAGCCCTGGATGGGTGGGACTCGTGGGCGAGGCCGCTCCGTGGTATGGTTTGGGTGGGACCCGTGGGCAAGGCCCATGTGATTATGGCAATACAGGTGGGACCCGGTGGAGACCGTTGGGTCAAGGTTTTGAATATTGAGTTGCAGGATTGAGTGTGTAGTCAGTATATGACGCAGAGGGGTTTATAGGTTGGGTAGCCTTGTTATTTGGACTCTTGAGAAACTGGTGGTTGGACCAGGTGCGAGGCTGGTAGTGTCAGTGATGGGTTAGGAACCTTTTACCTTCCGGTCTAGGGAGGGGTGTCTTGAATCAGAGGATTTTGGGTAAACTACAAGTGTAGATCTTTGGGTCTCGGGTTATGAGATGGGTACCGAATTGGTTCTTAGTGGGAACTCCCATTGGGAATCGCGGGTGTCTATGTGTAAGGCTTTCTGTTCTATAGGTTTTGAAATAAGGTATCAATATGTCGAGGGCGTCTATGGAAGGGTTCAGGGGTAATGAATGGTTTCAATTTATTGGCAGATCATGCTCCTGTGCTTTGGTGTGGTCCGACCTGTGTGGGGTCAGGCTAGTATGGGGTTCCGGAATTTTAGATAGGTTTCATTATTTGATTGGTCAAAGATTTCTTCAGTTAGTTAGACCAAGGTGGGTAAGTTCGTAAGGCTATGGGAAGAACGCAGCATGCATGGAACCAGGAAGTGGTAGGTCGTGGGATACCGGGTATGAGGTAAGGCTACGGTTGGTCCTGTAGCGTTCAACTTAGCATTGGGTTGGGTGTCGAGATGTTTTGGATGATTATTTCTAGTCAAGGTTTCTTTCGGAAGTTACGTAAGGCGACTGTGTGAGTGTCTTTTAACTCAGCAGTCGGGTGTGAAACTGGTATTTCAGATAGTTGGCAGAAAAGTTGGGACTAGGGAGGTCTCGGCTGCTTGTGGGAAGCAGCCAGGAGGCAGCGTGGTACTTCAGACAGTAGTTGTGATTTGAGGTTTCGTGTGGGAGTGAGGTAACTTGTTGATTGGGAAATGCTAATTCACTTGCATTGGGATTAAATAATCTCAGAGTAATTGATTTGATCATGTTGCGCAGCTTTCGTCTGAGTCTAACCGTTGCAGGGATGGATCTTCTACTCGAAGGATTATCTGAGCCTTCTATCGAGTATAAGTGTTTTGTAGCTGTATATGGTCAATGACTTTGTTCCCTTTTAAGCTGCAAGGTGATCGAAGGTTGGAAGCATTTTGTTTGGTATGAAATTCTATGAGGTTGGCATGGTAGCGATTCAGTGTGGGAGGTCTGTCAGGGAGTCAGACCATTTGAGACTTCAGGTTTCAGATTTCAGGTAAGGTAGGATTGGTTTTCTACAAGGGATTAAGGATTCGTTCTTCATCGAGCTTGAAGATCTATGTTAAGCATGGTTTCAATAGATTTTGAAAGGCTGTTGTATGATCAGGGTTGCGGTTGTGTTCTTCAGGCTATCTGGCGTGCCTGGAAATGGTAAGTAATGATTTCGAGGACGAAATCTAATTTAAGCGGGGGAGAGTTGTAACAACCGGAATCATGAGGAGAAACTGTTGGGAATAAGCCTACTTCGGGTTGGACACGGCGTGTTGGAAGAACCAACACGGCGTGTCTAGAATGGAAGAACCACTAGGATTAATTGAACCAACACGACGTGTTGAGGTGCCTCAAATCGGCGTGTTAGCAGCTGGGAAGGAAACCCTAATTTTAAGGGTGTTGCACCCTATTTAAAGGCCTTAGGTCCCTTTGGCTGGCCTCCTCATCAGCCTCCATTGTTGTCAAAACCCTAAATCGAGTTGTAGCCTCCATTGTCAAGCATTTGAGACTTGGAAGAAAGTTTGGTGTTCATTTCGTGCTTTGTGAAGGAGTTAGGAGATCTTGAAGTTTCTAAGCTTGCAGAAGGAAGTCGTGGATCCAGAACCACTACCCATTTTGCAAGGAGTTTGAGGTATCAAGTTCTTATCTTGATGGCTAGGTGCTTATATCTCTCTTTTGGGTTAAATTGTTATGTTTTAGCCATGGATTGGATGGATGTTGGGATTAGGACGTACCAAAGCCTTGTTCATTCAGATCTGGGGTTCTTATGGAATCTTTTGACATAAAGGTGCGAACTTTATGGATTTAAGGGCTTCATGCATTCATTAAGTCCCTTATTAAGCACTTCTTGAGCATTTGAGCTTCTCCTAGGTATGCATGAATGTAAAGTTGGCAACTTTACCTGGTCTTCCATCTCTGGGGTGTCAAATCTACATTTTGGGGCTTTGTCTTTGAAGATTAAGTGCTTAATGGTTAATCCCTCACTATTTTAAATCTAGGGTTTGGGTTTGGACCCATTTGGGTGGTTCCTACATGTAAATTTGGAAACTTTACCCTTCTAGATCTCATTTTGGTCGAGATCTAAGCTTTGGATCTCTTGGATTCGACGAAGGCAGCTTAACGTATTAAGTTGTTGGGTCTTGGGTGAACTTGACGAGTTTGCTGGCCAACTCGGAGTGTTGGCTTGATTTTCCCCATTTCAAAGTCGATAGAGAAACACGACGTGTTGAAGGGACAACACGACGTGTTGGATCAACATGGATTGTTGATCTTGATTTTTTGACTTTTTTCTTTGACCAAGTTTGTCCCAAGGGGTACTTGAGGTAATCTGAATTGTACTAAGGAAATTAAGGGCTTAGGATAAGGCCCATATGGGGTTGGGCCCAATTTGGAAAATTGGGCCATTAGTGGGCCTTTGTGGATATTTTTGTTTAGGCCTTTTGGTTTTGGGCTTGGGCCCCAGTTCTGATTCGTGTTGGGTCAGGGGTAAAATGGTCACTTTACCCCCAAGTATGGATTATGGATCATAGTTGGATCCCAATTGTTAATTGGGTGTTATTTTGGTATTGATGGCTCGGGGAGTCGTCAGGGCAGCAACTAGGGATTTCTTTCAGTGAGCTTCAACATTCGAGGTGAGTTTCCTCACTGGTTAGCGGGTCTAAGGCACCAAGGCCGACCCTCGTTTGGTTATGTTGTTATACTTGTTGTATGTTTGATACTTGTTTGTACTTGTATATCTATGTCTATTCAGAGGGGCCCATTATGTGAGTGTGGGCGGGGCCCGTATCTTATTATTATCTGAGTGTGGGCGGGGCCCGTATCTCATTATTATCTGAGTGTGGGCGGGGACCATATCTCATTATTATCTTAGTGTGGGTGGGGCCTGTATCTCACTGTTATCTGAGTGTGGGCGGCGCCCGTATCTCATTATTATATGTTGTGTATGGTATGTGGTATTTGGGGAACTCACTAAGCTTTGTGCTCACAGTTTGTGGTTTTTGGTTTAAGGTACTTCCGGTTCAAAAGAGAAGGGTCCGACTTGATGGCAGCGCGCACACCCATGTTTTTCCGCATTATGAGATGTTGGGATTTAACTCTAATAATTACTTTATTTAGAAATGCTTTTAAATGTTTGGATCAAGTTACATATGTGTTTTGATTATAATAAAAATGAAATTTTTACCCTTGATTTTGGGATGTTACATATGGGTGCTGGTCTACCCTTTCGGTCTATCTCAACCAGACACTACCAAGCATATCTGGGTGCTAGCCTACCCCTTCGATCTATTTCAACTGGATACCAGGTCTATTTCACCCCGTACCGCTACCACACAATATCATAACAGTAATCACAGAGTTATCAAGCATATACAGACATAACCGCCAATTATCACAAAGACAATCATCACAGTATAACACAAACTAGTGGGCCGACCTTGGTGCCTTCGACCCACGGATACTGCGAATGAAGACTCACCTCAGACTGTGGGTATCAAATCACACTCAATAGATGACTTGCGGACTCCTCTCCTTATCGCACAAGCACAAAACCCTAATTAGAAATTAGGTCACAATCTAACCCGAAGTTCCAACACCCTAGTTCTTGACTTATGGCAAAAAGGCTCCTTCCTTTTGCCTTATTGGGCCTCCTACTCTCCAACGCCCAAATCCACAAAAACCCAAAAAGGCATCCAAGCCCACTATAGGGCCTGTAAGGCCCAATATGGCCCAAGGACCCTAAACATGGCCTTAGGCCCAAAATTGACTTGCTACACCCAGGTGGGCCTGAGGCCCGACTTACTCAAGTCTAAAGCCCAACACCAAACGAGCCCAAAATCTTCCAACCCCATAGATCGCGTACACGCGACATACTTGGCTTGTACGCCCAACGTACGCTGGTATTGACCAGGGGTCGAGGCGCTGGCCGAGTACGTACAACGTACACTTGAGTACACATGGCGTACTGGTCTGCCACCCCATTCTCACTTCCATGACTTAATCCCTTAAGACCTAACGTCCAAAACTTAGATCTAGACCCCTAGGAACTTCCTAAGCCATAAAGTTGCAAACTTTATGCTTTTGCATGCAAGGATGGGGCTCAAAACAAGAATCAAGTCCATAAGCAGACTAGGATGGTCCCTAACACTTGCATGGTTGAGGCTTAACCATCAAAATCTATTTTTTATGACTCAAAACACCTCAAAGAGCTCAAAAGGACAACTCATATGTTCTGAAGTTCCTCAACTCCCAGAATCCAAACTATAGGACCAAAAGATGACATTTTCTACCCTAAAACTTGATCTAAGCATGAAAGGGTCAAGGTTAAAGCTTTATACCATCAATGGGTCAGAAATGGTGCCAAACTTCTGAATCTACAAGCTCTTCCCACATCATTTCTTCTTCCCAAGCTCCCTTCTTCTTCAGAAAACTCTAAAGAACACCAAAAACTCTCAAGGAAGTTCACAAATGCACTAAAAGGTGGCTTAGGGTTCGAGGTTTGCACTTCAAGGGCAATGGAGGTTGAAAAGGTAAGGGACTTGGGGGACTTAAGGTCCTTAAATAGGGTGCAAACCCTAAAAACTATAGTTTATCTCAGGCACACGTACGCCCAACGTACGTGGTTAAGATCCGCGACCATATAAATGGCTAGTACGCTAAGCGTACTCAATGAGTACTCCCCGCGTACTAACCAATGGACCAAATTGAAAGAAATTCTTACATTAGGGACTTAAAGGGAAACTTACCAAACTCGGATGTTACAATTCTCCCTCACTTGAATCAAACTTCGTCCTCGAAGTCTGTTGCTCCAAATTACTCTGGGTAATGCTCCCTCATATTGTCCTCCGGCTACCACGTCCACTCTGAACCCTTGCGGTGCTGCCATTGCACCATAACCAACTCGACAAACTGTTCCGCAAGGTTTTCGTCTTCCTGTCGAGGATCGCTACAGGCCTCTCAATGTAGTTTAGGCAGTTATCCACATGCATGTCCTCCAATAGAACCACTACGGAATCATCAGCCAAACATTTCCGTAACTGCGAGTCATGAAAAGTACTGTGAATCTTACTAAGCTCCTCCGGAAGGTCCAGTCGAAAAACTACCCTTCCGACCCGGGCTATAACTCTAAAGGGAACGATATACCTGGGGCCCAGCTTGCCCCGCTTCCTAAATCGAATGACACCTTTCTAAGGTGACACCTTCAGGAGAACCATATCCCCAACCTTAAACTCCAAGTCTGATCGACGCTTGTCAGCATAGCTTTTATGCCGACTCTAAGTTGTCTGAAGTCTAGTACAAACCTGCTGAATCAGCTCGGTCGTCTTGAGTACCACCTCGGTACTCCCCATAACCTGCTGACAGACCTCGCCCCAACATATCGGGGTCTTGCATTTCCTCCCATAGAGAATATCAAAAGGAGGTCGATCGATATTGGCATGGTAGCTATTGTTATATGAAAATTCTGCTAATGGAAGATACGTATCCTAGCTACCACTAAAGTCCAGAACGCACACCCGCAGCATATCCTCTAATGTCTGGATGGTCTGCTCGCTCTAACCATCCGTCTGTAGGTGAAAAGCTGTGCTGAAATGCAGACGAGTACCCAACTCGTTGTGAAATCGCTTCCAAAAATCTGGAAGTAAACTGGATGTCCCTGTCAGAAACCACAGAGACCGACACCCCATGCCGTGCTACTACCTCGTTGATGTAAACCTCCGCCAACTTCTCCGCAGAGATACTCTCCTGGATCGGGATAAAATACACACTCTTGGTCAATCGATCCAGGATGACCCAAATCAAATCTACACCATGCGTAGTTCGATGAAACTTTATAATAAAGTACATAGTAATCTCTTCCCATTTCTAAACGAGAATATCCAACGGTTGCACCTTTCCGTGTGGTCGCTGATGCTAGACCTTGATTTTCCTGCAAGTCAAGCACCTCTCCACGTACCAAGCTACATCCCGCTTCATGCAGGGCCACCAATAATTAGGACGAAGATCCCTATACATCTTCGTCGCCCCGAGATGAATGTTGAATCTCAATTTGTGCGCCTCCTCAATTAGAACCTGACACACACCACCGCAATAAGGAACCCACACTCTCTTATGGAAATTCAATAAACCTCGGCTATCATAATCGAAGGAAGCCATCTGACCCACAATGTTCTCACTCTTACGGTGCTCCTCCTTCATAGCCTCAATCAGCGACTCCCGAATCTCCTCCATAAGCGGAGTAATCGTTGTCATCCTCAGACAGATATCCCTAATCGGAGCTGTGACCGCCTTGCGGCTAAGAGCATCGACCACCACATTGGCCTTCCCCGGATGGTGAAGGATCTCACAATCATAATCCTTCACCACATCCAACCACCGACACTGCCTTATTTTTAGATTTAGCTAATCCATCAAGTACCTCAGACTCTTGTGATCCATGTAAATGGTATAGCGAACCCCATAAAGGTAATGTTGCCAAATCTTGACGGTGAAAACCATAGCCCCCAGCTCCAAATCATGCGTCAAATAGTTTGCCTCATGAGGCTTCAGCTGCCTTGAGGCGTAAGCAAAAACGTGACCCCTCGGCATCAAAACCGCGCCCAATCCCGTGATAGACATGTCAAAGTAGACCACAAAATCCTCAACACCCTCCAGCAGGGTCAAAATTGGCGCCTCACATAAACTCTGTCTCAGAGTCTCAAACGCTGCCTGTTGCTCAGGACCCCAGCGAAAAGTTGTAGTCTTCTTCGTCAGTCGGGTCAGAGGAACCGCTACTTCGGAGAAATCCTGAATAAATCTCCGGTAATATCCAACTAAACCAAGGAAACTCCGAATCTCGGATGGGGACCTTAGAACTTCCCACCTCATCATGGCCTCCACCTTGACCGAATCGACCAGAATACTATTCTGGTTGACAAGGTGCCCCAGAAACTGCACCTCGCACAACCAGAACTAACACTTGAAGAACTTCACATACAACCTCTCCCTCCTCAGGGTCTCCAAAACCTCTCGCAAGCACTCCTCATGATGTTCCTGGGTCTTGCAATAGACCAAGAAGTCATCAATGAATACAATCACAGAATGATCCAACATCGGTCGACACTCGCGGTTTATGAGGTTCATGAACACGGCTAGAGCATTGGTGAGCCCAAAAGGCATCACCACGAACTCGTAATGACCATAGTGAGTCTGGAAGGCTGTGTGACCCTCATCTGATGATAACCCGAACGCAGATCAATCTTGGAAAACCAAGACGCACCCTGAAGCTGCTCAAAAAATCATCAATTCTCAGGAGTGGATAACGGTTCTTCACCGTTAGCTTGTTCATCTCCCAGTAGTCAATACACATCTGATGCGACCCGTCCTTCTTCTTCACAAACAGGATCGGTACACCCCAAGGAGAACTACTTGGTCGGATGAATCCCTTGTCTAACAGCTCCTGCAACTGTGTAGACAACTCCTGCATTTCTAGTGAATCTAATCGATATGGTGCCTTGGCTATCGGAGCCGCACCAGAAACCAAATCAACCCGAAACTCCACCTACCTCTCCGGAGGTACCCCAGGTAAATCCTCCAGAAACACATTCGGGTAATCCCGCACTACTGACACATCATCAACCGACGCCCTACTCTATTTCCGGTAACCATAACGTAGGCAATGAACCCAGAAGAACCCTGATGGAGATAACGTTTGGCCATAGTGGCAGAGCATAGGACCGGCCCGTGCTGAGCGCTCTCTCCATGAACCACCAACACTCCCCCACTTGGGGTCCGAAGACATACTAGCTGACGCTCACAATCAATCATTCCCCCATTGGGGCTTAACCAATCCATCCCCATTATAACCTTGTTCCCGCACAGAGGAATGGAAACCAAGTCAATCGGATACTGCTCGCTAAACATCCCCAAAACACAATCCCGATGAACCCTCAATGCCCGGATGGATCGATCATCCATGTAACATCCCCGTATTCACGGTCATTTTAAAAATTTTATTTATGCTTATTTAAAAATTAGAGTATCCATTTTAAAGAATAATCTTGCGAAATTTGTTCCCAGAAAACATGATAAAGATATTATCAAAGCATTCAGAAGAAATGTAATTTGTATTAAAACATTGGGATGTCATCGTCAATACAGAAACATAAGCATAAACAGACCTTACATTCATTTACACTAATGATTTACGTCTCCGTTAATCTCTTAGTGTAATGTAGCTTCGTATCAACACCTGTGATACAAATAAACTGAGTGGGTCAGGTTGGGAAACCTGGTGAGTACATAGGGATTTCAATCCCACAATGTTATATCATATATATATATATATATATATATATATATATTAGAACTCACAATATATACAATTTCACCTCATATAAGCAATTTTACCCCCACCCCGTCGATCCTCACAACGACACGATCCATACTCTCGGATCTAAAATTAATAGCTTTACCTAATCCATACTCCCGGATCAGGTATGTCCAATCAATGCTCTCGGATTAATGACAAATGACTATGCCTACTCCATACTCTCGAAATGACTATGTCTAATCCATGCTCTCGGATTAATGACAAATGACTATGCCCTCTCCATACTCTCAGACTAAGGACGAATGACTATGTCTAATCCATGCTCTCGGATTAATGACGAATTTTAAAGTTCTACCCTCTGTGTATATCTCACTCGTACTCGTAAGAAGATACTACCCAATATTCCTCTTAATTAATTTGGGTTTACTCTGTATCCTAGATCATCATATATCGTCAGATATGCTCTTAACACGTATTTCAGGCAATAACAAATATTTCAGACATAAACATATATTTAATACCTTAATTAATACTTGTATTAAAATCATGTTCATGAAAGGGACTATGCACTCACTTGTTAAAGTGATGATTCGGAATTTGGGCAGCGCTTCGCTTCTAGCAATCGTCTTTTCCTTCGACGAAACCTAGCATTATTATCGCTAAGTTTTTAGTCTAATATTTATTGTGACTAATTATTAGTCTAGATTTATCATTAACTCAAAGTCTACTTTCATGATCTATCAAGTAAGGAACAACCAGTTAGGATCATCTCGGAGGTAGGGTCCATTTGGTATACGAAGTATACTGTTTCGAAATCCCACTTTAAACACCTCACTAAATCACAACCTAGACATCAACCCCGTAAGTAGATCAATCAGTATACCGACTTGGAATCACTGATAAATCTTGTTTATAGGTTCATAATTACGATAATGAACTTAAACATAAGTTATACTTAAAGTCTAGTAAGCGTAACTCACTTACAAAGGGGTTTAGCGAGGAACCGGGCTCTACGTGGGCAAAATTTTTGAGCCGAAAGCTCTTCTTCTCAGAGCCTTCTGGCGCTTCAGGACTCGCTACTAACACCTAGGAGGTGCTAGGGAAAAACCTTGAGGGTTATGGGGTGTTTAAGAGAGAATTGGAGTGAATTGGTGTGGAAAAATGAGTAAAAACGAGTGCTATTTATAGGCTGGTGGAGTGCGTGTACGCTAGGCGTACTCATGCCATGTGTCGCCATCTCGTGCGAAGCCATGGGGAGGAAGGTGTGGCCCAGATCTTGCCACGTGCCACTCGCTGGTTAATCCCAAACATTAATTATCTTTTAAATTCCGTAACTTTCGCATACGAGCTCCGTTTTTGACGTTCTTTATATCCACGCGTAGGTATCGATGCGATCTACAACTTTTGTTTAGACTCCATCGGATAATTTCGAATTTATTTTTAAAGTTATATTTTAACAGACTTGGACAGTTAAATTCCGTTAAAAATTCATAACCTTGTCATCCGACGTCCGTTTTCGACTGTCTTTATATTGTTGAGCTCCTATTAATGAGATCTTCGACTCTCGTTTATATTGTGTCGGCTAAAAATCGATCGATCTAAAATTTGATTTCCGGGCTGCAGATTGATATGCCAAATCTTAGAAAAATCATAACTTCCTCATACAAAGTCAGATTTAGACTTTCTCTATATGCACGATTTCGCTTTAACGTCTACTATGACTTTCGTTTAGATCACTAAGGCTAAAAAGTATTTTATCGCAAACTCACTTTTTATGATACACAGCGTTGTGCCGGTTTTGTCGCAAGACTTTGACTGGTCATGACTTCTTCGTTATAAGTCGGATTTCAACGTTCTTTATATGCACGGAATCCTTGTGACAAATACTATAACTTGGTTAAGATTATTTACTCTAAATAATCTTCTATCAAAAAGTCATTTTTGACTCTTATTGCCTCTAAATTGACTAGCCCCGAATCTGTGGGGGTTACAATCCGCAATCTCAACCTCTAATGGATGATCCAGCTCACTCGGAGATCCGACAAACCTCTTGATGAGCACAAGAGATATGAAAGATCGGGTAGCCCCCAAATCAAATAATACCAAAGCAGTGATACCTTTCATAAGGAACGATCCTAAAACAAAACACATAAAAGATATAAGTAACGAAATCAACATAAATAAAGAGTTAAGGAGAAGAGACATACTCGTCACCACATCTGGTGCAACACGCCTCCTCGACGGTCAACTAGAAAGCCCGACTCCTCACCACAGGAGCATCTGCCTTGCCCTGACAGCTATCTGTGATCCATAGGGTCGCAGGGGTTGCTGCTACCACTGGTCCTCCTGATGCTAAACTCGGGCAGTTGACCTTCTTGTGGCCCCTCTAATTACAATGAAAGCAAATCATATCTGATGTCTGTGTAGTGGTGATAGAAGCAGTACAATAATTGTTAAAGTGCCTTGACTTGTCGCACTTGTAGCAGCCCGGACCACGCGCCCTGCAAACCCCATCATGCGACTTGTCGTATTTTCCACAACGGCTCTGGCCCTGCTGGCCCTTCGACCTAGAGTTGAAACCCTTGAGTTTCTTCACTGAAACCCCAACTGCCATCCTAGGCTCCGCCCTCCTCTTCCCTATGTGCTCCAGATCAATCTCTCATTCCCTCGCCCTGGCTATCATATCATCCAGTGTCGGGCAGGCAGAAAAACTAACAAACTCCTTGATGTCAGATCTCAACATATCATGGTATCGGGTCTTCCTTATCTCCTCATCAGCCACATACTGGGGTACCAACAATTCTCTCTCTCTAAACTTGGAAGTGATCTCCTCCACAGTCTCAGTCGTCTGCCTCATATCAAGAAACTCCCTGGCTAGCTGCTGCACCTCAACAGCCGGTGAAAACTCTGCTCAGAACTTGGTCACAAAATTTGGCCAGGTCATGGCCTCAATAGTCGGGGCTCCCAAGGCATAGGCGACCTCCTCCCACTAATCTCGGGCTCGCTCCCTCAAACATCCTGCAATGAACCTGACCTTCAACCCCTCGGGGCAGAAGCTCATCATCTGAGCATACTCATTTTCGACTATCCAACGCCTAGCTGCGATGGGGTCCTTCTCCCCAAAGAAATTTGGTGCCCCACATCCCCCAAAATCCTTGAAGAGAGTGTGCGGGCCCCCGACTAGCTAGCGGCCAGATCAGCCTTGAAGATCCGAATACGATCCTCCATCAACTCCATGATACCTTCCTTGATCAACCCAAACATTACAGTGGTCGCATCAAGGATGCCTCTCATAATCTCATATGCAATGAACTCTCACAAACCCTCATCAATTGGTTCAGAGCCCATGCCTAAACCAGATCCAGATCCTGAACCTCCTACTCCATGACGTGTCATCCCCATACTGAAGCATAACCACATGAACAATTAGCATATACACGAGAAGGTTCACACTCTCGAGTTTCCCAGATTCATTGTGGTCTTCCTGGCATCGGGTATAAATCATGTGCTTTCAGTAGTATGGGCCCAATACTACATTCCACACCTATTTATACCCTCCTCAAGGACTACCCCGACTCTTCCAAGTCGCTCTTCTTGACTAATACACTCTCAAACTATAAGGCGCCCTATGCACCAAACATCTCATAAGGACTCCCTAAAACTCCCTTCCTCACCCTCTCTGCTATCAGCTACAGAAGGAATTTCTACAGGTACTACCTAACTATTAGATCAATACAGTTACATACTACTAGTACCAGATAATTCTTCGAATGATAGGTTCCACCCTAAAACGGTTGGACTCAAACAAGAGTTGCGAAATAGAGTTAAACCTATCCTTCTAAAATTATCTAATTGCAGTAATATGTACCCGATGTATTCATCCATTTGTTAGTTAGTACCAACAGTAATTCCTAAAGCACAAAGCATGCATCATTCAAGCATCAGGAAAATCAACTCAAAACATACCCTATACAGGCCGTCCTAACAGGTAACTGATGCAAATCTAAAAGCTCATACAGATAGGCACATAAAGGCATCTCTCCTAGCATTTTATCATGCAATCATGAGCAGATCCTTAGCCCCTAATCTAGCATGCGATTCTCATATCATAGCATAAAACATATAGCTTGTATGGGTATTTTGGGAAAACTTACTTGAGCTCGGCCGATTGCATGCATCACACCCCTTGTCTTTTATTAAAATCCTTAGATTTAAATGTTTCTTTATGTAAAAAAAATACCAAACCCTTGCTTCCAGGCACACTCGAGAGTATGACCGAATCCCTCAAACCAAGGCTCTGATACCAACTTGTAACATCCCCAAAAATACATATACAATTTTATTTTTAAATTCATTCAATTCATAAGAAACTGATACCAAAATATCCAAAAGAGTCACATTGTAACATATTATCAGAGTAAAAATCCCAAAATCACTAAGTGCGGAAAAACATAGAGTGATGCGGTGCGATCAGGTCGGACCCTTCCCCTTCTAACAGGAAGAACCTGAAACAAAAATTGAAAATTATAAGCACAAAGCTTAGTGAGTTCCACCAACATACCACCTACTAACAAACATACTTCCAAGCATATCTGGGTGCTGGCCTACCCCTTCGGTCTATCTCAACCAGATATTGCCAAACATATATGAGTGTTGGCCTACCCCTTCGGTTTATTTCAACCGAATACCAGGTCTATTTCACCCCTACCACTACCACATAATATCATAACAGTAATCACAGAGTCATCAAGCATATACATACATAACCGAAAATTATCAAAAAGACAATCATCACACTATAACACAAACTAGTGGGCCGACCTTGGTGCCTTCGACCCACGACTACTGCGAAGGAACACTCACCTCAGACTGTGGGTATCAAATCGCACTCAGCGGATAACTCACGGACTCCTCTGCCTATCGCACAAGCACAAAACCCTAATTAGAAATTAGGTCACAACGTAACCTGAAGGTCTAACACCCTAGTTCTTGACTTAAGGCAAAAAGGCTCCTTCCTTTTGCTTTATTGGGTCTCCTTCTCTCCACGACCCAAATCCACAAAAACCCAAAAAGGCATCCAAGCCCACCACAGGGCCTCTAAGCCCCAATATGGCCCAAGGACCGCAAACATGGACTTAGGCCCAAAAATTACTTGCTACACCCAGGTGGGCCTGAGGCCCAACTTACTCAAGTCTAAAGCCCAACACCAAATGATCCCAAAATCATCTAATCCCACAGATCACGTATGTGCAGCGTACTTGACTTGTACGCCCATCGTACGCTGGTGTTGACCAGGGGTCGAGGCGCTGACCCAGTACGCGCAGCGTACACTTGAGTACACATGGCATACTGGTCTGCCACCCCATTCTCACTTCCATGACTTAATCCCTTAAGACCTAACGTCCAAAACTTAGATCCAGACCCCTAGGAACGTCCTAAGCCATAAAGTTGTAAACTTTATGCTTTTGCATGTAAGGATGGGGCTCAAAACAATAATCAAGTCCATAAGCACACTAGGATGGTCCCTAACACTTGCATGGTTGAGGCTTAACCATCAAAATCCATTTTTTATGACTCAAAACACCTCAAAGAGCTCAAAAGGACAACTCATATGGTCTGAAGTTCCTCAACTCCAAGAATCCAACTATAGGACCAACAAATTACATTTTCTACCCTAAAACTAGATCTAAGCATGCAAGGGTCAAGGTTAAAGATTTATACCATCAATGGGTCAGAAATGGTGCCAAACTTCTGTATCTACAAGCTCTTCCCACATCCTTGCTTCTTCCCAAGCTCCCTTCTTTTTCAAAAAAAAAACTCTAAAGAACACCAAAAACTCTCAAGGAAGTTCACAAATGCACTAAAGGTGGCTTATGGTTCGACATTTGCACTTCAAGGGCAATGGAGGCTGAAAAGGTAAGGGAATTGGGGGACTTAAGGTCCTTAAATAGGGTGAAAACCCTAAAAACTTGGGTTTGTCTCAGGAACACATATGTCATGCGTACTCCACGTACGCCCAGCGTACGTGGTTAAGATCCGCGACCATATCAATGGCTAGTACGCTAAGTGTACTTAATGAGTACGCCCCGCATACTAACCAACGGACCAAATAGAAAGAAATTCTTACATTAGGGACCTAAAGGGAAACTTACCAAACTCGGACGTTACACCTATATGGGATAGCCAATCTCAAGGTGGAAACTAGGTCTTTATAAAGGAAGTGCAATTCAACACAGTCAAAGGTATGCACACTGAATGTTAGCTTTTGAAATTAACATGTTGAAGGCTAAGGTGTTGGATCTTGCCGAAAAATATCAAAATGTGGAATTCACAGTGCATACTGCTCATTCATACAAGGCTATGCAAACAATTCAAAAAAGGTTAAAAGATTATTGATGATTGTTTGTGATAAAGTGTGACTGTTTATGGGTTGCTTTTGGAGGACATGTAAGATGGTTTGTGAAACAAGTTCGTGAACAAGTTTTAGATGGTTTATTAAGTGTTTTTCAACAACGTTTAAATAGTTTGTGAAATGCTTCTGAATAGGTTTTATTATTTTATGTTGAATGATTATGTAATAGAAACAAGTTTGCTTATTTCTGTTAGCTTTTTATATTCATATATTTTCAAAGTTTATTATAATGACGTATTCATTTATGATTAAGTTTGGAGTAATATTTGATTTAACAAAGTTCACATATTAATATAACTTATTTATTAGTAAATTAATAAACAAATATCATTATAACTTCTATATTCAAATACGTATTCATTTATGATTATTATAATATATTTATTTATAACTAACATGTACTTCACATATGAATTTTCTATATCAATATAAATGTCTTAAGTAGTAGCTTCTGATAAATTCATAATGACACAAGAATACTGCATTATTCAAAAATGAATATAACTCTATCAAAACACATATGAATATACCCGTCTTTACTATTCCCTTACTAAGTAATCGTTTATGATTATTATATGTATTTATTCATAAATGAATAGAACGAAATAACACAAAAAATGAAGTATAACTGAATAAAAAACCTAGATGTCTTTTGTTGATTGAGCAACTGCAATTCTTACTAGACATGTACGTAAATTGTGAGGAACTCGTTCTCCACATCCTGAGCACATTCTTTGTTATTTTTTAGAATTAAATATGTTGTTTCACCGACACTTGGAATTCTTTTCTTGGTTCCAGAACCTTTATTTCTTTGAACTTGGGGAACATGAATATTAATCTCTTCTAGAATAGAAATAGAAACACCCATAAGCTTACATACAACTTGATTATCTGTCTTGCTTTTCAATCCACCAGATGTACAATCAATGATGCTTGCAAATAGCTACACCTAATTTTATATTTATAACCTAACTAACTTAACTAACTATATTGCACGTAGGCAGTGTACCTAGTCAAATTATAGAATAATCGGGCAAGTCGGGTGTCGATCACAAGGAACGGTTTTGACTAATTAACCTATTTACTACTAAATTAACCTAATTACTAACAAAGGAATGAGATTTATCTAATTTTGCAAGTTTAGATGAACTTAATTCTTTAACACAAATTCAATCAATAAACAAAACACTTCTGTTAGTTTGAATCTACTTTCCCTCAATGGTTTAGAATTTAGCTATGACAAGTACTGTTGGTTACCAATTAAGATAGTATTAGCAATTTAGTTCTAAATCTACTAATATTAATTAATTCATGTAAATCAAAGTATGTTCACAATTAAGTTAACACAGAATCAATTATTTTATGAATTGGAGCTATGTAAGATTGATTAACAAAACACAATTACGGTCATAATATGAGTTCTCTAGCACAGCCTAATTTAATACTTAACTGCTTAAATAAGAATGGTGATCCTAGCTCTAATAATTTAATGTTCACTAAATTACCAGGTATTCTAATTCATGCAGATTAATAATTACTAACTACACAGAACAAGAATTAAAAGCAATTAAATACTAAATCAAACATGCTAGGTAAAACCAATCAACACAAGTCATAACCAACAAGTACATCAAATCTGAAATATTAAATCCATGAGTTCCAGCTTCATCTAGCTAACAGAAGCAGCTAGATTTAGTTGGACATCCTAGCAAACAAGTTAACAAAAATCATATTCAAAAATATATTTAAAGTGTACTAAAACTAGAATCCAATTATGAACTTCTCTTCTCCTTTGGTGTTGAAATCCTATTCCAGACCTTCTCCTCTTCTGAAAATCGTCTCCGGGAACTTCTTCAAGCCGCCAAAAAGTCCTTTAAATCGTAATGAGCAAGAGTATATATAGTTTCTGATTTTTTCCATTCTCACGTCGTGAATAGATATGGCTCATGACGTGAATAATAGATTTCCATGTTGGCTAAGGACTTTTCTTCGCTATGTCTATCTTCTGGAAGATTCGTGTTCACGTTGTGAATCTATAAGCCTCACGACATGAATTCAGCAGATTATGTAAGCTTCTTCATCTTTTAATCTCCAAGCCTCCAAAGTTCCGTGTTTTGTCATTTTTAGTCCCTTTCTCCAAAAATGCTTCTATTTGGCTGCAAAGAACAATTTATCCTCATAAGTACCATTATTCAATGCAATTAACCAAAATATTAATAAAAATATAAGTAAATATTGCCTAAAAACATGTATAAATATGACAATATCAAAATACCCCACACTTATTCTTTGCTTGCCCTCAAGCAAATCTAATTATTTTTAATTCAAACCTTCATCACCAACATCACATAGAACAATTGTAAACATGTCTTTAAACCATCAAGAATCATGTTTTGTAAATCTAATTATTTTTAATTCAAATACCCCACACTTATTCTTTGTATTCAAGAATCACGTTTTGTAAACATGTCTTTAAACCATCTTGTGTATTCAAGATTGAATTGTTTCATAAGCAAACCCCACTTCACCTCAAAGACATCAGGTTTCATATTCATGTCCCAAACAAGCTTCAAAAATCTTTTTCTAAAGTATGTGTTCGTAAATAAGTCATCTGATATATATATTAAAACAAAAATAAAATAAACTTCTATATTTATTCATAAATGAATAAATACTAATAAGTAAAATAATAATAAATATTCATAAATGAATATACCAATATTTGAAAAAATTACTATATTCAGCTATGAATAACTAATACTATGTAACATATTTGAAATATATTAAAATAATACCTTGTTTTTCAACTTCTTCATTATATATCACATACATAATCAGTGCTTTGAATTAGGAAACACATTCTCAATAGCTTATTTTATTGTCGCATCTTGATTGGTTAAAACTAGTGTTGATTCAGTGATTCTTTCCTATGAGTTTTAAGAAACACTTTAAGGAACCAAGAGTAGGACTCAATGCTTTCATTGCTTAGCAACCTCGCTCCAACATTAATTGATTTTTTATGGTGATCAATAGCAGTAAATGGAACAAAAACCATTCGATACTTATAACACAAACAAAAATGTTCATTAAAGTAAATTTTTGATGTATTCATAAGTGAATATAAAAAAAATTCATGTATGAATAGAATTACAAAATATAATATTATAATAATAATAATAATAATAATAATAATAATAATAATAATAATAAAACATGAATATATAATTATATTAAAATAATTTCAATATTCACAACTAAATATTAAACATAAAGTTAAAATATTCATATATGAATAATCTATAAAAAAAACTAGACAAAATAACATACTTGTTTGTTTGGAAAGTCGCATCAAACGAGATAACATCACAAAATTCAGCTTAATATGCCTTTTCCATTTCATCAGCCCAAAACATAGAGTCCAAAACATCATCTTGGCAATTAAACTCAAATGAGTAATTTGGATAGTGAGCTCGACGGTCATTCATTGTGTTTACTACCAACTAGACATCTTTATAACTTATAACCCTGTTGTTATCTCTCCTTAAATTTGTATAGTCAGCTACTTTGGGCTTTACAAACTCATCCCCACCTCTCAAACTTGTCATCAACTTATGAGCCATAGTTGGGCCTATTTTTGATGTGGAAACATGCACTATAAACGTTTTTTCTAAATATGACATTTGCCTCACTTTTTTTTAAATCACTTCTCTTCTCAAGTGGATGGTTGTGAAATTCATCAAACTGAAAAACTTTATAATCCGGAGTTCCATACACAGATTCAAATATAATATTTGCTTGACAACCAATAACTCTTGTTTGAATTTGAATGTCGTTTCCTCCTAACACCACTTGTACCCCATGTGCCACAATATTTTTTTTCTATTTGCCACCACAATTGCATATATGATGTTTCTTCTTTATAATCTTGGAATCGTAATTAGTTATAGTATATTTAAGTTGCAAAGCTAAAAGTTTTGTCCGAAGTTTATAATTTTGTTTTAAATTACAAACTAAATTATAATTTTACATATATTTTTAATTCTAAGATGACTTGTTATCATGAGTTCATGTGTCTTACCCACTTTCCTCATAAGCTTCTTCATGATTTTAATCTCCTATCATTAGTTATAATATGTTTAAGTAACTGATATACCCTTTGTTCTTTTTTTTATTATTATTGTTGTATCATTCATTGTCTCGCTAACTACTATTGTTTGTCATTATGTAAGTAATTATTGATACAAAAGTTTATCATATTTTTATTTTAATTGATAAAAATAATATATTATATGTAAAAAACAAATAAATTAAAAATGTGTAATGAAACTTTTTTGGTGAGAAATAATATACATTCTATGTGTTTAAGTTTGATTTAAAAGTGAGATAACTTAATGAAATTTATTTATAGAATAGAAACCTAAAAATATTTGGAACAAAGAAATTACAATAAGGCTTCATTTTCTTATAATAAACTAATGTATCTAATCCCAAAAGTAGGTCCTCAATAAAATATAAACAATAACAATCTACTTTGATTTAACACCGTTTAAAGAAACAAAAACAATAGCATCCTAGTTTATGTTTGTCATGTATGCCTTAAGCAACATATCATGTATAGATAGTCCTCTATTGGTTATCTTTGTCGTTTCCTCCTAACACCACTTGTTCAGACTTGATGTTATTTGAAAATACCAAATTGCCCCTAAATTCTTCATTATTGTTACCTAAAGTTATAAAAAATTATAAAAATGAAAATTTTAAACTAAATTACAAAAATAAAACCACATTAAACAATAACTCGAAGATTAATTAAGAAAGATTAAGAAAAGTAAATTGGCTAAGACCTCGATAAAGGAGACAAAACAACCTGATCAAATATGCAATTTAACATATTAGGCATATGCAAATAGAGAAACATCTGCAACTTGAAGAGGATAAGCAACTATTTGCAATCCCAAGATCTGGGCTCTTCCAAGTTTGACAAAAATGGTTACCCTATCATGTCAATATTGTTTCCCTTTATATATTTTATTCCAAATTCAACTTTTCTGGAACATAAAACAACCAAATATTAGCAAGATTGTGTAAGAAAATTGTACATCATGTAATATTCAGATTTTGCTTAATTTCAAGTCATATAAATTATAACTAATCAACACAAAAACATGTATGCACCTTTTTATAAAACTCTTTTATGTTGTCTGCTTCATGTCATGACTTTTTTTAAATAACAAAAATGTCTGAAACTTCTTTGGTTCATCTTCCATTAGAAAATCTGCAATCATTTAAACAAATATATAAATTCGAAAACCAAACAAATGCTAATTCACTTGTTTCTATATTTATTCACACAACTTCCAGCTAGAATATTTTTATGGGGGCACACAAGAGACATACCCTCATGTAGGCAGTAACGTAAAACCACGTAGCTAGTTATCTAATAGATGACCAAAAAATGTCAAGTATTTAGATTTATTAATGAAAAGACAACACAATATAAATTGCTCATCTATTGGTTAAATAACATCAATAAACATAGACAATTTTAAGAACAATAAGCAATCTACATATGCTTCATTGGTTAACATTCATTGTAAAGTCATAACCATTTTTTAACAGAACTACCTAATTGATTGGATTACATTCAATGGAAAAGTAAATTGCTATAAAAAATGTCAGGATCCACAATCAAAATCAAAAAGGAAAAAAAGTAAATCCAGTGTCTAATGTAGAAAACCAAAAAAAAATCAACAAACAAAACCAAAAAAAAAAAAAAAAAAAACAAAAATCCAGTAATTTAGCAAGAAGAAAATAAGAGTGCATGTTATTTTATAGAAAATCTGAAACTAAAGTATGGCATTGTACTTTTGCAATGGTCACATTAAGGCATCCTACTTTGATCTTAGGGAATGGAGAGGTTTATAGTTGCTTTTCTCGGAATTTGGACAATTTTACAATTCTCTTCATTTTCTGTCCCATTACTTACTTCATCAGTAAATTTTTTTGATCATAATCGATTTTACCTTGGAAAAAAACAACAAGATATAATAGTGAAAAATGAGTCTGTGCAGCAATAACACCAAGCTCAATGGAAACCATGAGATCGAACTCCCTCTTGAAGACCCATGTGCTGCTATGAAGACCAACCTGCCTGCCAACCAGTAATAATCAAATTCGTAAGAAATCTCGCCTTAATGCAATTATACTAAGATTCATGGGATAAAACTTAAATTGCTCTTAAAACACTTTCAATAAAACAATGATGCCCATAAAATGAATGATAAAATATTCCTTATTCTTCTTTTCTTGCACTAAAATATTTAGAAACAAACCACAGATCTAAGAAACACTATTCAAGAATAACATATTAAATATTATAATCCAGAAAAAAAAAGGAAGTTTCATAGTAAAACATACCGAGCCTGTAATCTCAGAGTTGATGCTAGATCTCGGTTGGGGTTTGGCAGAGCCAATCAGTTTTTCTTTACATCAGACCTCATCAGAACCATCATCTCTTATATATAGTTCAATAGACATTTTCCCATGTTCCTTTCCAAATTCTCTTTCATAACCACTCATTTCACTTTCTGATTTGTCATAACCACCATCGTCTTCGTCCCCATCTTCTGCAATGCTCGACTGAATGAGAACTCTAGTTTGTAATCAACTAAGATATTGATTCCCGGCTCCAGCTCCATTTCCAACAACAAAATTAGGGCTAAAATGAATGGGTATGGAATTGTAATCATATAAATAAAGAGATTGATAAATAATTTTGGAAACGATTACCTTCAAATTAGGAGCTGATTTATCGCATAGAAGTTAGGAAACTCTCTATTGTTTCCAATGCCAGAGCGAGAATGAAGGCGGATGAGGTATTAAGAGGTAGAAAGGGCATTTTCGGAACTTCACATAGAAACTTTGAGCGGAAAAATTCGCTGGGAGGAGCCTCAGCAATTGTCACATGGCAATTAGGCAATTAGGTACTCATTTATATATATATATATATATATATATATATATATATATATATATATAGGGCCGACCCTAGAGGGTGGGCAAGCTGGGCGACCGCCCCGAGCCTCATGAAATCTCGGAGGCCCTCAAGTTACGATTAGTTTGTATATTTATATATATAATTTTTTATAATATAAAAGATAATACGCAACAAAGAACAAAATATGGATCTAGATGAGATGGTTGAACCTTGGCGCTTCAATTGTTTGAAGCAATATAGGCCCTGTGTTTGAATCTTACAACTTTCCTTCTTGAATATTTTTTTAATTGTCTAATAGGTTTATTTTTTTTATCTTTGTCTGATAGGTTTCTAAAGTGACTTTTCAGTTTTCAAAAAAAACTTTTTTACCATCCAATAAATCAAACAGGCTTCTCGGTTCCCAAAAGCGAACTTTTGATTTTAGGGCTTTTTTTTCCACTCAAAAAATTGATTATGATTCAAACTTGTTTTAGCAAATACTCATATTCTCCATCGTCTAAGCATTTATACTCCATCGATCAAGCTTCATTCCCCCTTCTTCAGAAATTGATAGTATACAAATCAAGAAATTAGATTCGTCTCTCGAATCTGATTTCACATAGAGACAAGGGCGCAAGAGTAAGACTTCAAATCTTATTTCGCTGAACCTGAAGATTTTAATAGCCTACAGTGGCTCCAGGTTTGCTGTTGGTCTAAAATAAGTCTATGAGAGACGGATCTCAGGATGAAGATATTCAAGTTTTTTTGTCAATCAGAAATTAAACTGATTTTGTGATGGATCGTGTTCATATCATGTTTACATTGTTTTTTTTAATGAAATACTTTTAGTTTAAAATATTTTAGTTGTATATATAATTTTACTCAACTAGTCTTAGATGACAAATAATACTTAATAAAATATGTAAGTAAATTCAATTTTGAATTTTTTGTGCACAAGTGAAAAAGCATGTCCGGTTCACAAACCTTGATCTTCAAAAATCAAAATGGTTATTCTGGACGAAAATACCCCTACAAGTGAATCCCCTGTCAGCGGAAGATGCTCAAACTTTTCGAAGTTTTGGGTAGCTCCTTTTGATGGATAACCAATACTTAATTGGCTGCTATTTTTGGTGTTGCATCCAAACTATGTTGTTATTCTTGGTGAAAGTTGTAAACATGGTTGCTTATATTCTTGGGGTGGGTGTGTGTGCGCGCACACATGTGAGTGCGTATGTTAATCAACAACTCAATCAATGATTTTAAATCAATTAACGTTAGTTTATTGGTAGAAAAACATTTAAACTATGAAAAATATTAGGAAGTTTTTAATAGTTAAAAAGTTAGTAGATGAACTATTTTAATAGGATTTTCATAATATAATGTGTAAGTATATACAGTATATGAAAGCAATACTATAAGAGCATGCGGTATGGGCCTCAACGAGAAGCAACGGTGCTGACGTGGCACGCCTCAACGACGTCGTGACGGGGGGAACACCGCCCCCCTAGCTCGTTGCATCTCGTCGGTTGAATCTCATGGCCACGGAAACGAATTGAAACGGGAAAAAAAGAACCGTTGCTTATGACCATTAAGGAAAAAAAATAAAAAATAAAACATATTTATTTTCAAAAAGTTGGTGTTGCATCTTGTTGCCCATTTCCCCTCTTGGTATTATAACACCACTTGCTTATGTGGCATGTGAGGTGGCACAACTTGGTGTTGCACCTTGTTGCCCACACCCAATGCTCTAAGCTTTGATTAACTGGTGATCTGAAGGGCCTCTATTTTATTTTTGCGTCGGGCCTCAGATATGCTTGGACCGGCCCTATATATATATATATATATATATATATATATATATATATATATATATATATATATATATCATAAACAAATAAATAAAAATCGGAAGTTAAAATTTTCTTTGGTTTATCCGGATAACCAAACTGGTTAAACAAAATATTACCTGTTACTTTAGAAAGGTTTAAAAAGACAATTGAACCGAACCAAATAAATTGAACCGATTAAACAAAACTCCAAATAACCCCCTACCAATGTTTTAAAACCTGGGTCGACCCGGCCGGTTCAACCGGTTGGACCGTGCTCCGGGATAGAAGGCGGGTCAATTGTGAATGTTTTTTGTAAAAATACGGACCGGATTGAACCGGCCGGGTTTCCTCTAAACCGCGGTTCGACCGCTTATGTTGAACCGGTTCAAACCGGATTGACCCGTTTTAATAGGGTTTGGATAGTTGGCTACAAGTAGCAAACGTCAAAAGAACGAGCCGTTTGTGGTTTCTTCAATGTTTCTCAATGTTTAAACTTTGTGGACATCAAATTATTGGTTTTATATGTTTATGCAGGAAAGTAAAAATATATAATAAAAAAAAAATACCATAAACCGGGTTGACCCGGCGGTTCAACCGGTTGAACTGTGAACCGGTCATCACACCGGGTCAACTAAAAACCCGGGTTTTAAAACATTGCCCCCTACTCATAAAGTGCTACGCTAGCTATATCAATGTTTGAGTGATGCTATTGCTATAGGAAAACTCCACTAGTGTTATATTACCACTCAAAATACCACAAACGCACGCATGAAACAGACTAGCATTGGCATCCAATTCTGTTTAAATCACTCCAAATTAACATGAAATGATACCCAACATATAATATTAGTTAAGATAATGTTATATATGAAAACATCACATATGTTTAAGTATGTAACAGATTTAATTTGCAAGGCTCGCGTCCGAAGCATGGCAGGCTTATCAATGGGTGTAAAATGTCTAGCTACAAATAAGAAATAATATATTGGGTCGATCAAATGGGATCGATAAATATAGCATTCATAATTATATGTTTAAATACGTCTGCAACAAATAGTACGTATAACACGAAAATAGTAATTAAAACAAATAACCCAACCAAACCAGAGACAATTGTTAGCACCAGTTAAGATTGAAGTACATGTAGACATCAGGAGTGGACCCGTCTAGAAAGCTTCTATGGGAATTTGTTAGCGTTTCCCATTTTTTATCAAGAGCCTGTCTTAATTGAACATGTTTTAGGGAACGAGGCCAATACACAATTCCAGTAGTGGTGGTGGTTGTGATGGTCTTCTTTTCCAAGACCTCTCTCAGCATGAGTCTGCAAAAGTGATTGTTGTGTTTGAAACGAACATCTGGCTTTGCGTATACGCGCTTGGGATGGCAAATCTCAAAGAATGCATCAAAAAACGGGGATCGTTCCCACATGCATTCATCCTCAGTCGTTTGAAACCTTAGTTCTTGCACGTTCGTTGCAGGAGGAAGCAGGAGCCTTGTTCTTAGATCATCGATATCGATGTCCATGTCAACAAGTGGCTGACTTAAGTGTATATGAAGGTCACACTTGCGTGATAATCTAAGTGCTTCCCTCATATTAAGAAAAAAAGATACATCAACAGGATGTTTAAGTCTGAGTGAAACACTGAGTTGTTTGAGAGACGAGATGGGAAACAAGAGACTAGGCAATGTGTTGCAACTGAAGTCGAAAATTAATAATTTTGGAGCATGTACTTGTATGTCGATAAGGGTGTCTGGGAACGAATACAAGAACAATCTCTTGATGGAAGAAGATGAGAAATGAAAGGTCGTCAACTTCCAATATGTCAACCCAAATGTCAAACTCACAAGAAAAGGAAATCCAGATTTGATCATGTCCAGACACGTGTTGTCAATTATCACATCAACTAACTTTAATTGTCTAACCCTACGCACTGATATTGAATGGGAGTTGAATGGGTCAATTACAAGAGGAATATGCGATTGAAAAACATATTGTCGATAGTAGCTAAATACACCAAGTTTTGGGACATCACTGATTTCCAAAGTAGTAGAGTTTTCATATAGACTACAGAAAGATATGTTTAATTCATAAAGACGAGGAAGGTTTTTAATCTTGATGGTTTTGAACCCCTCACATGAATGTAAAAGCTCTATCGTCTCAAGCAAGCAACAAGATGACAATATGTGATGAAGTGCCTCTTCACTTATGGTCACGCCTTCCAAGTGCAATTCGCGTAGGGATGACACGCATTTGATCACAGGATTCGTCATTGTCATCCAAACGGAATTGGGATGGATCCTCGGTGCTGAAACTCTTATTGTAGTTAGATTCTCACTTGCGAATATCTCATCTGGTAATGTAAATGAGGCACCCCAAAGGAAGAGTAAGAGGGAAATCTCTTTGAGACAAGTTTTGGTTGCAATAGGCGCGATCAATTTTTCAACATGAGAAGCTGAATCCTGGTTCTCAATGTCGATGTTAAGGTAAAACCTTTCGAATGGTGTGTTGTCATGGAGATACCTTATCAGAGTGCGCTCCATGTCCACCAACTTCATGCTCTTTTTTCTTCCAACTTTGAACCTGAGGTCAGGGAAGGTAGACCAAGCGTGTAGCCAAGACTTGGACAACATGCTTGTTTGGGCCGCTTCTTTTACTGTCAACCAGGATTGTATATTTTGCATCAACTCTACAACATCTTCTACTTCTCGTCTCATCCCTTCAAACCAATAATAAACACATCGAATGTCAAATTTACACCTTTGAGCTCCAAACAGAAATCAGAAGTTTGAAAATTAGAAAAAAGAAACAAAATCATCTATAAAATTCAGAAATTTTGAATTAATCAAAATCAGAAAAAACAGATTAACAATTTTTTTTTGAAAAGAGTGTACCTGTAACCTGCTTAGTTGCTCTCTTAGAGTCAGTCTTGGCTGATTATATAACTCTTGAACAGCCCAAAAGAAATGAGAAATCTGAAGTTTACAAAATTGTTAAACAGAGAAATCGAATTAAGCAATGATTCATACAATATCGAATCAGAAAATTCTATTTCAATCATGAACAATAATTCATAACAAGTTCGATTTTGCAGAATCTTAATGAAAAAAACGAAATTAGAAAATTCTATTTCTATTTCAATGAATAAATGTCCATAAATAGATTTTGCAGTTGCGGATTCTTAACAGAACGAGTTCACAGTCCACAAATTCAGAAATTAGAGACTTACACAGATAAAAACTACCGATTATGAAGGAGTACTGTACGCTACTTCAAACTTCAGACAAAAACGATTCAAAAAGATTGAAAGATATCCAATTGGTGATGCAGTTAATCTCAGTCTCAAGTCTTAACTATCAAAAGAAATCCACTTTCCACTAATCTCGATTGTTGCTAATGTTTTTTCGGATAAAGGAAATCGGAAATTGGAAGAGAAAGAATGAGTACAGAGTATTGTGTATTTGGGCGGCGAATTCAGAAAATCAGAAAAGAGGAGAATAGAAGAACCGATTAACTGGAACTAGAAATAGAACAATGATAACTAACCGTTAGGGCTTTGGCATCGGGAGAGATGGACGATGATGTCGTCTGGATTTTCCATGGAAGCGATTCAAGCTAAGCCGAAGATTGAAGAGATTAAATTGGCTTGGAAATCGAACGCAATAGGTCAGTAGGCACGCCGCACGCTTAATTGCTCCCACTTGGGTTGGCGCCTGATAAATGAAAACATTGGGCCAAAACTAGTCCATTGTCCATAAGGCTAAAACACTGATATAACCCAATAATATGTATAAATATGAGGTCGTTTGTAGAGGTGCACAAAAACGGATCAGTCCTTTTTCAGTCCCGTCCTTTTTTGGATCGGTCTTTTTTTGATTGGTTTCGCTATTAACTAGTCCGATACCGGTCTTTTTTCGGTTCGGTTTCGAATTTTTTTTGGTTCGGTTTTGGATATACCGTACAATTTCTTTTGTTGACGTAGATGTGCAAAATTATTCCAAACAGGCGCCTTACGATTTTCCTTGCTAATTTCATCAAATGGTTGGTTCGGATCAAAACCAGAGCGACCAACGGGACGATAACTACTTTCTTCGGCACCCGACATTATCCGATTGTGGAAACTTCAAGCTTTGTAGTGTAAATTTAGAGACATTTTGAGAAAGAGATAGAATTTGAGGTGAGAAAATAGATGGATATTCTGAGTATTTATAGGGTAAAAAAAATCAGTAAAACACAATTATAGCCGTTACTCATATTGATTATATCCGTTGGTGTAATTCTAACCGTTGTAGTGTACATGTTTTTGCAAAAAACAAATCAGCCAAAACTAAGTAATAGCATTTATACTTTGTAGCCGTTGAGTAATGTTTTATTACTTAGTTATTACTATTAGTTATTAAAGTAAAAAAAAATGCAAAGGAAGGGAGCTTGTGCTACAAAAGAAGAGTAAGGTGGAGCATTAAGGAAAGGAAGGAAATTTTAAACGCATGAAAAAATTGAATCAAAACCATCATTGGAGGCCCGATACTTAATTGGGCTACCAAAAATATTTGGTTTTTCATTTTCTGGAGCCTAGGACCGGTTGCACCGGTTTGGATCGGCAACTGTCCAAAAAATGGACTAGTTTATTTTTCTACCGGTTCAACTTTGGACTGGTTTAGGACCCGTCCGGACTGCCACATATATCAATTTTAAGGACCGACTTAGGCTTTCTGTCAAAAGGACCCATTGATCTGAGACCTGTTCAGGATATGTATTTTTTTTGGACTGGTTCTTGTGTCCATCTCTAGTCCTTTGGCATTTGGGGGTCCGGGGCGGTTGCCCAGCTTGTCTAGGCCCATGGGCCAACTCTATGCTAATCAAACAAAAAACAAGAGATTTAGGTAAAGGAGGAGTGCCAACAGGTTTAGGGGTTTCGTCTTATATGTACAACTTGAAATCATGTTTGGCTGCACAGCTACTTAAATATGGTAAAAATTCAACAAAAACTCTTAGCCAGCCAAAGCCATTCAAAATATAGCTAAAGGCAAACCAGTAAAACACATTAGTTCAGGCGATATGAATGAT
Organism: Lactuca virosa; assembly: GCF_052849685.1. NCBI lineage: Eukaryota > Viridiplantae > Streptophyta > Magnoliopsida > Asterales > Asteraceae > Lactuca > Lactuca virosa. The sequence goes on along the minus strand of NC_136434.1, from coordinate 170,028,238 downwards.
GTTGACTGAACTATGAATTAATGCCCAGAGTCATTCCTCATATCTCCCAACCAGATAGCTTTAACGCCTCGTTCCCAAGTTTAACAAAAGAAAAGAAGAGAAGAGAAAAGAAAATCACGAGAGAAAAGAAAAGAAAGGAAAGGAAAACAAAATTTTCTTTCGTGTTCCCGGGTTGGAGAGAAGTGGAAGGAAAATGAATCATTTTGTTCTTTCCTTCCAAATCCTCCCAAATCGGAAGGAAACTTAGGAGGGAAAGTGATCCTCCCATTTCTCTCCACTTCCTTCCACTTCCCTCCTTTAATGAAACTCGGGCACACCAATTTTTTTATTTTCTTCTTATTTCCTATCATTTCCTTTCCTTTCTCTCGTTAAGTTGAACTCGGGAACGGGATGTAACTCTCTTCAAAACCACAAAAGTTTGAAAATTTACATTGTTAGCGCACACAAAGATTGATAGATAACTAGAATTCCAAACTTATAAAAAAAACCCAATCTTGAAATTTCGAGTTTTGTTGCTGTAGTTTACGCCTCAATTATCTCTATCTGGAGGCAGTATCTCGTTACAAGTCTAATGCAAAAAGTTTATCAGAAAACACAAAAAAACACACGGTAAAAATGAGGGGTTTGGTGATAATTAGGTGGAGTGGTCGATCATGGGTTCAATCATAATACATAATTACATATAATAACATTTATCGATTTGCTCAAGGCAGCATCTCATGAGAACCATGTTTAACATGTCGAAAGTCGAGACCCGAAAACGAGATTCCAAATTTTGACTTTTTTAATTCCTTATTTGATAGCCTCAAAACTCGTATCTAACATTGAAATTCTATAGACAACATCAAAAAACTTACATTGTGATTAAGTTCAATTTGAGAAGGGAGTCTATCAGTGTACATGATTACCAAAGTCACAAAATGGTTGAGATTGAGATAAACAACAGCCAGAAGCAATGAACAAGAAATTAGAGATTCAAACAAACAAAAAACTACCTACGCGCAGCGATGAACAGGAGAATTTCTTTAAACGACAAACAATGATTCTTTAGCAGCGGCTCCTTCTTTTAACTCACAGAAGGGGTACGCAAAAGTTAAAAAGCCTCTTAGAAATTACCCTTTTATATGCATAGATATATAATCGATATTAGGTAAATCGATATTACCTTCTAATTACCCTTTTATACGCTGGTATGGCTATATAATCGATATTTTTCTAATTACCTAATATCAATTACATAAAAAAAATTGACCATTTTTTAACTTTTTTTTTTCTTTTTTATAATTTATTATTATTATTATTATGTTATGGTATTTTTTAACATAGATCTTAAGGACACAAATAAGAAAAATATTATTATAATTAAATATGAAATACATTAATTATAAGAATATTTCTTATTGAAAAAATACGAAATATCTTAATTATGGAGAATATTAAATATAATTAATGTATTTCATATTTAATTATAATAATATTCTCCGAAATTAATGGTAGAATATATGTCCTTCGAGCACATATTAGAAAATTCAATCATTATTATACAACTAGTCGAATTTACGTGTGTTGTGCAGTGATAAAATAAGCATAACAATTCGCGACACGATACAAAATAAACGAGTTTGGGTTGACTTTCTCAACCTGCCAACCCGCCAATCTGTTTATTAAACATGTCATATTTGAGTTTGTCAAAACACATACGGGTTGACCCATCAACCCGTTCAAAATTTTAATAAAAAAAATTATATATTTTTTAAATGTACTAAGTATTATTCGTAGAAATGTAGGACTAATGTTTGTATTAATGTGACTATTACATTAGCATTTCAATTTATCTATATTTGTATTAATGTTTTAGTTTAAACATGTATCCATAAATGTTTTTAATTTTCATTTGCATCTAGAATTAGTTCATGTTTAATTATTTATTTTATTTATTCCAAACTCGTCAACCCGTGACCTATATATTTAAATGGGACATGTTCGAGTTGATGTATTTTGACCCGCCAACCCGAACACGACACGATCGCTAGGCCTAGATAAAACTATGTTGATTTAAATTATAGCAAATATATTACGTAAAATACAATAATATAATTAAATGTTGGTATGTGTGTTGTATTAAAAATAAATTAATAATTATTACACTAATTTATCAAAACACATTCTAATTATTTTATATAATGTGATAAAAATAGGTACATACTAAAACCACGATTTCAATAGCCATTCATGTAAATTACAAATAAAAATAAATTTATTTTTTTATTTATAGCGATTTTTAACTATCAATAATTAATCAATTTAAGAACACATTTTTTGTAACCAAATCAATTACATGTAATCTATTTGTAAGTTGTATGTGAATTTTGATATTTGGATTAAGTTTTTATATCAAAAATTTTATTATTTTTAAAATTTCAAGAAACTATCTTTTTCGAAAAAAAATTATTAATATAAAAATGGTTTTTGATAAACTTTTTTTTTGTTAATATGACATTTTGAAGTAAAAATTAACCATGTAATCATTTTAATTAATATTAAATGTCAATGAATCAATTAATTATCAAAAATCTTTTGAATTGTAATATAAGGTGAAGAAAAGTCATGAAAATTTCAAATAACTATAAGGTTTAAAGAATAAAAATGCATATTTTTAAAATATATATAATTTTGGTTTAGATTTTCTATTTAAACTTTTTTATTTTATTTAATTAAAAACCTACATCTTTCGATAAATTGTATTTGTATATAATTTTTTTTTTAAATTTAGATTCTCAATTTAAGTTCTCTAGTTAAAGATAAACCCATCTAATATTTATAATTATCTCATTTCAAAGAATCAATTAATCATCACTAGTAAAAAAATTTGTCTCTTTCTATAGTTAGATATATAGATTTCGATTAAGATATATAGAAATTTTGTAATTAGTAAAAACACTATTTTTTTGTATAATTAGATATATATAAAATTTACCATTTAATTATAACCATTTTATTGTAAAATTATATATTAAATGTAGTTTAAAATTACCAATAAATATTAAATGTAGCTTATATGGTATACATTTTTTCAAGTTTTAAAATTATAAATATATATTAAATGTAGTTTATAGGGTATAACTTTTTTTCAAGTTTGATTCTTAGAAAAATCATTATATAAAATACAAATAAAAAATAGTAACTATAACCATAATTTTTTTTGTAACGTCAAACGTGCCATCAAATATAATTTTTCTTAAAAATACTTATGCTAGACATTATTTTTTATAATTTTGCTTCAGTGAATCTGTATCACAAATATTTATTCGCAAAACACTTTTAATATTATGTTTTTTTATTAATTTTCATATGGACCATAAAATACTATCGAAAAATAATATATTAATATATAAAATTTACAATATAATCAATTAGAAGTTGAAATCCATTATCAGTTAAAGTAAAATACAATCAAATATTTTGATACACGAAAACTACATTAGTACAACGAAGTTTAATTTTTGATAATATCAAAATATCACACACACACACACACACACACACACACATATATATATATATATATATATATATATATATATATATATATATATATATAGTATCAAATTAGTATATAGCTTAGTTGTAACACCCGTGTTCCTAACTGGTTTAGTTTTATATTTCCAGGGGCTAAAGATGGAGTTTTTGGGAAAAACTCTATGCCACGGCATGGAGCAAGGATGTCCACGGCATGGCATCGAGTAAAGACCACACATATTTTATTGGACCGTCACGGCGTGGCCACGGGTTGCCACAACGTGACAGTTGTTATGACCCAAGCCCATGATTCTTTTAGGGTTCCCTTCGTATATAAACCCATCTAAGTCATTTCTAGGGTTCATTACCAGCCTCCAACACCATTTTACCCCAGAGAAACCTTAGCCCGAATTCCCTTGGTGATTTGTGGCCTTTTGGAGCATTTGATAGCTTGGAGAAGAAGAGAAGAAGGAGAAAAAGGTGCTCTATTGGTGGATCTTGCAAGGAAACAACATCGTCAACATCTCACATTGCTTCTGGACCTTTGTAAGTGTCAAAGGCTCAAACTTTATGGTTTGAAGTGGCTAGATCTAAGATATTGTCCCATGTTCTTCATGTTTAAGAAAGTTTGAGTGGAAGGAACACATAAATTTGGCAACTTTATGACTCTCCTGAGTCCCGTAAACGACATATATTGTAGATCTAGACTTTGGTTAGGGTTCTTGACCTTGCATGAGGTTTTGGTTATTTTTAGCTCATTTAACCAAAATGGATTCTAGACATGTATTGGACATGCATGTATATAAAGCTTCCACCTTTATAATAGATCTGGTATTAGAAACCCTTCTATAGTGGTTGGGTTAAGGACTTTTGCAGATTAAGGGCTTAATGGTTAAGATACAGGGGTTTTTTATGTGCAAGGTTTGCTTTTTAGGGACCCATTTGTGTGCATAAATCAAAGGGTATTTTTTCATTTAACAAAACATAATAGAATATGTTAATAGAGTTAGTCATAGGGGCCTTTTATGTGTAAGGTTTGCTCTTTAGGGAGCATCTCAGGGAAAAACTGTAAAGCTAAAGGACCATTCGTGTAATTTACTCGATCATTTTAAATTTTACTAACAAATGAGCTTGCTTATATAGTTTTCTATCTGCCAAAATAGTATATCTCCTCTTCATCATTCAGTATGAAATCATGCACCAAAAAGTATAGCTTGATGTAACATCCGAATCTTTGAGGTAAAATTTTTAAAGTAAATTATGAATTTTGGTTGGCCACGACGTGGTGGAGGTATCACCACGATGTGGAATGGCCCGCTTGTATCGCATATCTCAATTGGCCGCCACGACATGGCGACTTTTTTTAGCAAACCCTAAATTTTGGGCTTAAAGCCCTATTTAAGGGAAGTGATGGCTAGGGTTTCCTCTACCTTCAGCCTCCATTACCTCCAAGAGCCTTGAAGAAATCATAATCCTCTTTTTCCCATATTTGAGCTTACCTTTGGTTTATTGATACTCTTCGAAGGAAGAAGAAAGAGATTTGGTGCAAGAATCAAGCAAGAAAACGCATTTCCACCTTTGAGATCACCTTTTGGACCCTTTGTAAGGTTTCAAGATTTAATCTTTTTAGTTCCTTCTTAGTAGATCTAAGGTTTTTTTTTGCATGTTTGGGTCCTTTGATGAGTTTTGATTGGTCTAATAAGATCAAGTTTGCAACTTTATGGCTCACCTAGGTCCCTTGAGCCTTATATATTTCAGATCTAGGATTTGGTTGAGATTTGTGGATCTTGATTGGGATTTTAGGTCATTTCTCTTACTTATGACCTAGTTAAGTGAAGGACATGCATGGGTCATGCATGTCCACAAAGTTGACATTTTTATGAACCACTAGGGTCCCTAGAAGCCACGTGGAAAGTTTAAGCCAAGGGCTTAACAGATTAAGATCTTATGAAAATAAGTTGTCTTCGGCCGGTACCCACAACATGGCCACTTGGGTACCACGACATGGTAGAGCCAGGTTTCCGCGACTGTCTGTCTGGAGTGAGCCACAACATGGTGGCATGTCTGCCACAACATGGAGATCAGATTATTCGCGCCTGAGTGTTCGTAACTGAAGTTTTGGATCGAATCTGGGTTTGTTAGCCACGACGTGGCCATGAGCTGGCCATGACGTGGAAGCCAACTGATAATGATTTTGAGCGTTGATTTTTGATCCTGTTGACTTTTGGTCAAATTGCTAACTTTAGAGTGTAGACCAAGGTGTAACTTTGTATGATTCGATAGATGGGTTGTAGCACATGTTTCGTGACTTTGAGATGTGGTTTGTCTGACTTTGTGAGAGAGGTGAGTCTTCACACTATATTATGTAGGATGCTAGTTGTCTTTATGATACTTGCATGGAAGACCATGAGAGGTAGCCTATGACAACTATATGAAAGACTATAGGAGTAGCCAATGGCACTTGGATGTAAGACCATAGGGTAGCACATAACATTTCAGGGGAAGACCATGGGGGTATCCCATGGCATTTCATGGGAAGAACATGGGGGTAGTTTTTGACACTTGGATGTAAGACCATGGGGATAGCCTGTTAGGAATAAATCCGAGATGACGAATGCGGAATATCAAGAACAATCAAGAATCAATCACCACAATATGCAAGTAATCTGGTAAAGGTTTTTCATGTATTGATTATGAGATGAACGTACAGAGAAAAACCCTAATCTGGTAAAAAGCTTACATCAAAAGTAAACCTAATGATTATTTATAGGGAACAATAAATATCTACCATAAATATATAATCTATGCCTAATATAAAACCAATGTCTTAGAAGAGCTCGATTAAGAACTTCTACTATAAAGGCATCGTAGGGAATCATAAAATGATGAACCCTAAAAAGGCTTCCCTAAATAACCAAATATGCCATATCAGTTTCAATATCTCAAATACTCAACAATCTCCCCCTAGATGTTGAAACTGATGAAGATCACGATTTCCGATCTTCTTGGCATTTCTCCCCCTAAATTGTGATACTCATCAGCACATGGGGTCTTCAAAGCGAGAGAAATAAAAATAATCTGCCAAATACGAACTCCCCCTTGAATAATCATCACTCCCCCTTGAATCTTCAACAAATACCATGGAGAGAATCCGGAAAGTTAAGAAGAATCAGCAACAATCTTCAAAACCCGTCAGATTTGATGAAATAAATCCCTTTAGAATAAACCCAATTTTCAAAAATTAAAACCGGAAAAATAACAAAAAAATAATTTTGTATTTTTCGATTTTAAATTTAGACAAAAGAATATAAAAAGAAGCAATAATTTAGAAGGGTTTAAAAAGAATAAGACCAAAGAAAAGATTGGAAACTAAAATATTTTGGAAAGATGGGATAAAAATGGTAAAAATCCAAAAATTTTGAAAAGAAATTGGGTATTGGGTTAAATCTGTGAAGTTCTGAAAGTCAGGGGATGAAAGATGAAAATATATCCCATTATCTTCAATTTAACGCTGAAACAAATAATGATCTTTCAGAAGGGTGGAAACTGTAAAGCTTGATAACTTTTGGGGACTGGATTAGTAACATTGAGTCATCTTCTTCATACGAACGAAAAAGAACACGCTTTTGACTCCCAAAAGTCAAAATCAAAGAAAACAAACTTCCAGTGCAACGATTTCAGAAGACAGTGAACCATAAGATCTGATTTTGGATTTCCGAAACACAATCACTCTATTTTCGTTCCGACTGTGTATCCCGATTTTGATTTTCAAGACCCGTTATCAGATTTGGTGTTCCAATTACGTGAAATATCAAACAACAACTTCAAATAACGATGTCGACGATTTTTGACATCTAATTCCAAATTCCGAAAATATGTTCTGCCAATTGCGATCCTGATTCCGTAATTCCGATTACTAGAAACGCATTCTTCTGTTCGATTTCTGAATAAAGCTTCAAGATCCAATTTTGGTTCCACAATAATATGAACCTTCGTTTACAGATGACGCCGATACACAAAAGTTCCGACACCCAAAGCGAATCAATTTCAAACACGAATGTGATGTACTGGCAAGCGAACGTCGATACAGAAAAGTGCTGACACCTTGACTCTCGCTCTGATTTCAAATGTATATGGACCGAAAGTGAATTGCAGGTTCGCTCCCAATCCGCCAATTACACACCCAAAGCGAAATAGACCGAACGTTCGGTCTATTACGGTTCCAATTGAGTTTCGCTTCTTAATCTTGAGTTCGGTTCTTGTTCATGAGGTTCGCTTCTTAACTTGAGTTTCGCTTGTGAGTTTTCCTGACTTTCGCTTTTGGAAGATAGGTTCGCTTCTTGATTTTTCCACTTCAAGGAACAAAACACTGGAACTAGCAATCAAGCGAAACTAACTTTGCTTCATTGACTTTCGGTTTTTAACTTGAGTTTCGCTTCTTGTTTGTTCGTCATCTTCGTTTCACAGGCTTCATCGTCAAATGTGTGTTTGTTACCAGATGCAAATTAAGGAAATCATAACTGTTACGTTTTTGACCCCTAAAGAATCAGCGAAGTAACACATTCATCCCTTTACATCTTCATTGTAATGAACCGAAACCTCTATTGACAATAAATCTGAAAGCAACCCCTTCTGTTACAGTGAACTGACATTTCCAGCTTACTTTATGCTGTAATGTCAGATTGCAGCCTTCTTTTTGCAGAAAAGTCACGTTTTCACCCAATTTTCAACTTTTTCAGCCTTTTGTTATTTACAATCAATTAAAAAATCAATAAATTTGATTTCTTCAACAAGATTGCATAACTTTGACCCAATATTCACCATATTTCACCAAAATTTGTCCCTTTTTTTTATAAAGGACAATTTTTTTTAATGGGACTTTTGGTACCCATTTAAGATTCAACTTTGATGTTGGTTTCTTGCATACCCACTTATTTGAAGAAAATCTATCATCTTCTGAAAATAATACCCGTCTTTTAGTTGGAAAACAAAAATTTCCAAAAATTTCATTAAACCAACCAAATTCTCTTTTCTTTTCCTTCCAACTTCTAAGATTTTTAACTGAAGAAAAATGAGAATCAGAGATTCTTTGAACATGCTTGACTTCAACTTTCTCAACTTTTTCAGAAGCATTGGGCACTTGTACCTTGGGCATCCAAACCTTCTTTATTTTACTTTTGTTCTTCCTCTTCTTCTTCCTTTTCTTATTTTTAGGCTTCAGAAACGAATTTCGGATCTGAACAACCTTTTCATCTTTCTGAATCTGAACATTTGAAGACTTTTGAACACAATCCTTAGGAGTTTGATAAATCTGAATTTCTTGAATCATTGGCTTTCTGTAAGGAATCATTCCTTCAAAAACATCTTCAAAACATAAAGAATCATCTGTTTGAGTTCCAATAGAACAAAATGTCTTCACTTTCACGATTTCAGATGAATTTCTTTGAGATTCATCTTCTGAAGTACCAGATTCGGAATGTAACTCTTCCGAAAAACATGAACCACTTGACTCCCCCTCAACAAGAACATCTGGAGTCACTTTTTCTTCAGAAACTTGAAGAACAACATGAACTTCTTCTTTTTCTTTTTCAGCCCTTTTTATCTTCAACATCTGTTTATGTTCCCGATTTAAATCTTCATATATAATATGAAATTGTTCTACTATTCTCTCATCCTCTCTTAACTCATGGTGATTAACAGATGAGTATCTAGATATTTTCTTATCAACAAGAAGATTATACAACTCAGGAATATCATTCAACATAGATCGACCACTGATTTGAAACATGGTCACTTTGTTAACACCATAGATTGGTTTAGTAACCTTTAATCCAAGTTCTAAAATGGAGTCAAACAATAAATTCGTTTTATCCATTAGATCTTCAAAAAATGATAGAACTTGAAGAGAGAGAAAGTAGATCTGATAAGAATTCTAGAGAGAGAAAAACGGATCTGAAAGGGTTTTTAGTGAGAGAAAAACAGATCTGAAACGATTTTTAGAGAGACAAAGTAGATATGAACATGAAAATTCGAATAAACACGAAATTTTCTTCTAATTCTCTTCCAGAACACAAATTAAGAACAAATCATATGATAGAATATGTAGAAGATAACAGATTTGAACAAAGATTTGGCAATAAAACAAAGTAGTAGACTTTTTCTTTTCAGAAAACTTACAAAACTTGAAGAACAAGGTGAGATTCAAGATAAAATTTCGCCATAAACAAGATCGATTCTTGCAATAATCGCTGAGATCTACAAGAACCCGCTCTGATACCAATTGTTAGGAATAAATCCGAGATGACGAATGCGGAATATCAAGAACAATCAAGAATCAATCACCACAATATGCAAGTAATCTGGTAAAGGTTTTTCATGTATTGATTATGAGATGAACGTACAGAGAAAAACCCTAATCTGGTAAAAAGCTTACACCAAAAGTAAACCTAATGATTATTTATAGGGAACAATAAATATCTACCATAAATATAAAATCTATGCCTAATATAAAACCAATGCCTTAGAAGAACTCAATTAAGAACTTCTACTGTAAAGGCATCGTAGGGAATCATAAAATGATTAACCCTAAAAAGGCTTCCCTAAATAACCAAATATGCCATATCAGTTTCAATATCTCAAATACTCAACATAGCCCATTGCCTTTTAATTAAAGACCATAGGGGGTAGCCCTTGACATATGTATGTATGGTATATGGTATTTTGGGGAACTCACTAAGCTTTGTGCTTACGGTTTATATTTTAAATGTTTTCAGGTACTTCTAGTTCCAAAGGGAAGGGCCCAACTTGATCGCATTGCATCCCATGAAGGATTATTTTGCATTGATTATTATGATTTTACTCTGATGTTTGAGAGATACATTTTACTGTGATTGGTTTCGAACAAATGTTATGTGATCTGGGTGTTTTTAGAAATGAAATTTTTACTTTGTACTTTTGGGACGTTACAAGTTGTTATCAGAACCTTAGTTTAAGGGATTCAGGCACACCCTCGGGTATGTTTGGACTCAAACTGGGGAATTGATAACTCTTTTTGTAAGATAAACAAATTTTCTAAAAAGATTTTTAAAAAGAATGGGGTGTGATGTGTGCAATCAGCTGAGCTCAAGTAAGTGATTCCCAAAATTCCCATACATTAGTATGTTATTATGTGAAATGCATGCTAGAATAGGGCTAAGGATACCTTCAGGAATTGCATGATAGAACTTCCTGATATGTGTGATGCCTGATAGCCTTGGAGGAAATGAATGTTATGTGTTACTTGGAGTCTAGATTAACAAAGTTAATTTCTAAGTGTATGTTTTAAAAATTGTATATGATTAGGATCATATAGCCTTAGAATGATTGATTTAGCCTTATTTCTTGTTCCTTGTTTGGTTGTGGGATTAGGGTAGAATCGTTTATTTGACAGCCGATTTGGTCCAGTATTGTGTATGATTTGCATGCATAAGGCAACCAACGGAGTTGGTAGAGGTTCCTGGTAATATAGAAACAAGTGAGTTTAGGGTTCCTAGGAAAGCCTAGGGAGTCCGATAGTAATATTTGTATGCTGATTAGCATGAGGAGTCATGAGAGTCACCATAGTGAAGTGACTTTGAGGATTCAGGAGGATTCTTGAGGAGAGTACGGATATGTGCGAAAGGTAGTATTGGGGCCGTATTACTGGAAGCACAAGATTCGTACTCGAATCAAGGAAAATTGCAGAGATCCTAAGGACCTTGTAGCCTGAGAGACCCCTCGGTATGTTCTAACCGTTTATATGTTTTCCTTTCAGCATGGTGGTGAGCACTTGAGGAGGAGGTTCTGGTTCAGGCTCTGGTGTTGAGCCGATTCATGAGAGGATACGCGAGCTCATTACGTCAGATATCACTTGTGGTGTAGCGCCCGAGTCGTCAGGTATGAAATTAATCGATTATTCAATTAAAAGTCGTAAAGGGTCCATGAGTACGTTGGGCATACACTAGGTACGCACGACGTACTCCTTGCATGTGTGCAATCGGGGTGAACCCTTCATACGCTGGGCGTACCCATGCGTACGTTGGGCGTACTCAAGCCAGTGGCAATTAAGTCTTTCAAGTTCATCACCTTCTCAGCCCCCGTTGTATTTTAGTTCTAATCTCGAAACGGTAGCCATCTTGAGTGCATGTTTGAGCTTGCAAAGAGTTTTTGGGTGTTCTTTTGTGATTTGAAGAAGAAAGAAACTTGAGGAGAAGCAAAGGAGAAGAAGAAACTTGTAGATCCAGATTTTGTGCATCATTTCTAGCTCACTGGAGGTATAAAGTCTAAAGCTTTTTCATTCTAAGCTTAGATCTAGGTTTAGGGAAGAACTTAGCATCTTTTGGTCCTATAACTTGGTCTTTTGGAGTATGGGCTACTCCATACCATTTAAGTTGTCCTTTTGGACTCTTAGGGGTGCATGAAGTCATAAAAATCGTATCTTGAAGGTTATGACTTAACCATGCATGAGTTAGTGACCACTTAAGAGAGATAGAAGGCTTAATTCATGGTTTGAGTCCCAATAAGGCATGCAAGAGCATAAAGTTTGCAACTTTATGCTGAAGACACTTTTATGAGCTTAGATCTAAGTTTTGGACGTTAAAGCTTAATGGGTTAAGACATTTGAGCATTTTTGGGCTGATTGACCAGTACGTCGGGTGTACTGGGCCAGTACCCTGATTTCGGATCATCAACGTACGTTGGGCGTACGATCTGTGTATGTCGTGCGTATGTAGTCTGTGGGCTTATAAGATTTTGGGCTCGAGTTTTGTTGGGCTTTTTGACTTGTTTAGATTTGGGTCTTAGGCTTACCGGTAGTAGCGGGACATTTTTAGGCTTTAGTCCATTTTAGGAGCTTTTGGGCCATATTGGGCCTTGGAGTTGGGCTTGGAATGCCTTTTTGGACTAGTTTGGATTTGGGCCTTAGTGGGGCAGGCCCAATAAGGCAAGGGTTAAGCAACCATTTTTGCTTTTAAGTCAAGAATTAGGGTTTGGACCCTCAGGTTAGATTATTCCCTAATTTCTAATTAGGGTTTTATGCTTGTGACTTAGGGAGACAATTTCACGAGTCAACTATTGAGTGTGATTTGATACCTTCCGTCTGAGATGACTTTCCTTCACTATATCTGTGAGTCGAAGGTACCAATGTCGACCCACTAGTTTATGTTGTAGTATGATGATTGTCTTCGTGACAACTGTCAGTTATTCTTGTATTTGCTTGATGACTATGTGATTCTTTGTTATGATATTATGTGGTAGTGGTAGGGGTGAAATAGACCCGGTATCCAGTTGAAATAGACCGAAGTGGAATGCAAGCACCCGGATATGCTTGACTGTATCCAATTGAAATAGACCGAAGGGGATTGCAAGCACCCAGATATGCTTGACTGTATCTTATTGAAATAGATTGAAGGGGATTGCAAGCACCCAGATATGCTTGGCTGTATGTTTGTATGGTATGGGGTATTTTGGGGGACCTCACTAAGTGTTCATGGATTCGATGAACCGGGTGTGCAGACCGGTGCTTGACCGATCGGTCATTGTTTTCATTGATGATATTTTTGTCTACTCCAAGACCAGGGAGTAGCATGAGGAGCATCTTAGGGAGCTACTTAGAGTACTGAGACAGGAGAGGCTTTATGCCAAGTTCTCAAAGTGTGAGTTCTGGTTACGAGAAGTCCAGTTTTTGGGACACCTCGTCAATCAGAACGGGATTCTGGTCGATCCAGCCAAGATTGAGGCAATGATGTAGTGGGAGGTCCCGAAGTCCCCATCTGAGATTAGGAGCTTTCTAGGGTTGGCTGGTTACTACCGTAGATTTATTCAAGATTTCCCCAAGATTGTTGTTCATGTGACCCGCCTGACGAAGAAGAGTGTGGAGTTCTGTTGGGGGCCTGAGTAGCAGGATGAATTTGAGACCCTAGGAGGAAGTTATATGAGGCCCCGGTATTGACCCTTCCTGAGGGTGTTAAGGATTTTGTGGTATTTTGTGACGTGTCAATCACAGGATTAGGGGCAGTTCTCATGCAACAGGGCAGGTTCATAGCATATGCATCCAGGTAGCTGAAGCCTCATGAGGTTAGGTATCCGACACATGACTTGGAGTTGGGGGTTGTGGTTTTCTTCCTCAAGATTTGGTGACATTATCTCTATGCAGTCCGTTGTACTATCTACACTGATCATTAGGGATGTGCATGGGTCGGTTTTGGACCCCAACCCAACCCAACCCGTAAATGATCGGTTTCTGGTTTTCAGAACCCAATAGGATCGGTTTCTGGTCGGTTCGGTTTCTCGGTTTCTGATATCGGTTTGGGCGGTTTCACGGTTTCTTGGGTTCAACCCATACACTTACGGTTTCTGGGTTTAAACCCATGGGTTTTGGGTTTGAACCCATTTTCCAGAAATGGAACAATTAGTTAAATAATTCAAAAAACACCTAATTGAAGTTAAATACTTCAAAAAACATGAGTTTTACAACCAAATTGTCTATTACAACCAAACACACAATCAAACTAAAACACAAAGTCCGAAATTGTCGATTAGACGATTACAACCAAACACACAATCAAACTAAAACATAAAGTCCGGAATAGTCAAATAGTCGATTACAACCAAAAGTCCAAAACACGCAAACACAAATCTTCAATCCACATCCATGTAAATCTCTTCACCAATTCCCCATTGTGCATCTAGTTGAGACCTTTCCATCTACATAGAAAAAAAACAATCAACAATCCATATGTAAACCAAAAGATTTCAGGAAATAAGAAGCTTCAATTCAGCAATATTCATCAACATTTCACAGCAAACCATAAGATTCACAGCTTTCAGAATAATATTACAATATTTAAGCAATATTTATCAACATTTCACAGCAAGATTTCAGGCAAAATCTAACAAAAACCCTTGATTATTTTGATAGCAAGTAAACATAATAAGAGTAATAAGATTTCAACAAGATTTCCAGAATTCTTAAATGCTTGGAACGAAGTCACGAACCCAAATTAGAAAAAAATCAATGGCAAATTGACAAAAAAGGAACAGAAATCAGAAAAAAAACGAAATCAGAGACACATTGACACATTCTACATGAACACAACATTCAGAACATAAGCACAGCAAGGGAAATCAGAAAATAAACACAACATTGAAATCAGAAAGACAGAAATCAGTTGTAAACAAGGCACATTACACAAAACTAAGTGAGGAACGAACTGTATTTGACGATTCAGAGGCGTTGCAGGTCTCGTTGGTGGCCCCGGAGGTTTGGGGTTCCGTTACAGGTCTTGTTGGTGGCGTCGGAGGCTCGGAGCCTCGGATGTGTGCGAGCGGCTGAGCGCCGGAGGACGGAGGACGGAGGTCCTTCACTTCACTCTTCAGTCGTCTACTCGTCTTCAGTGGGATGCGCCGATGGGGAATGCGAGACTGCGAGTACCGAGTAGGGCAAAACGAAAACGGGAGTAAATGACCTAGGCTTCTTTTATTTATCAGTAAAAAGCATTGGGTTTGCGGGTTTACTGGGTCGGTTTCTCGGTTTTAAAGAGGGGTCGGTTTCTCAGGTTGTTGGGTCGGTTTCTGGGTGCAAAACCGAAACCGAACCCGAAAAGTCGGTTTTTACAAATTTAAAACCCACACCGTCGGTTTTGATTCGGTTTCGGTTTTTTCGGTTTCGTCAGTTTTTGTCAGTTTCTCGGTTTCTTGGTTCGGGTTTGCTCACCCCTACTGATCATAAGAGTTTTAGATATCTTATGGATCAACCGAATCTGAATATAAGGCAACACATGTGGCTCAATGTGGTCAATGATTATGATTGTGAGATTCTTTATCATCCAAGGAAGGCCAATGTGGTCATCGACGCCTTAAACAACAAGGCGGCTAGTGCTCCTATTCAAGAGCACTATTTGAGTATGAATATCGAATGATCATGGAGGCTCATGCCGAGGGACTCAAGAGGTAGAATTGGAAGAATGAGAGGATCAGGTGTCAGATTGACATGTTTACCACTGATATTCACTGGCTTTTGACCCAGTGTGGTCGATTTTGAGTCCCAGTTTCTGGTGGGTTCATCTGACAACGATGGAGGAAGTACACAAGTCTAGGATCTCGATCCACCCCAGAGCTACAAAGATGTATCAAGACTTGAGACTTAGCTATTAGTGGCCGTATATGAAGAGAGAGATAGCATGGCATGTGGAGAGATGCTTGACCTGTCGAATGGTCAAGGCTGAGCACCAGAGGCTGCATGGCAGGTTGCAGCCCTTAGAGGTTCCGATGTGGAAATGGGAACATATCACCATGTATTTCATCATCAAGTTGCTAATGATGGACAAGGGATTTGATGTTATTTGGCTCATTGTTGATCATCTGACCAAGAGTGCCCATTTTCTCACCATCTGGGGAGTTCTTCGGCCGAGAAATTGGCAGATGTATATGTGTGCGAGATTGTCTCTCGCCTTGGTGTAATAGTTTCTATCGTATTTGATCGGGATGTATGGTTTACTTCTCAGTTTTGGAGGTGATTTCATGAGGATTTGGGTACGAGATTGCATTTCAGCATGGCTTATCACTCTCAGACTGATGGTTAGAGTGAGTGGACCATTCAGACGCTCGAGGATATGCTTAGGGCTTCTGTCATCGATTTCGGAAGGAGTTGGGATTCCTACATTCCCCTAGCTAAATTTTATTACAATAACTATCACTCTAGAATTGGTGCACTGTCGTACGAGCTTCTCTATGGGAGGAAGTGTCGTACACCAGTTTGTTGAGGAGTGGTCGGCCACATGGTCATGGGGAGGACTGAGGTGGTACTCCAGACAACGGAGCTTATCCAGTAGATTAGGAAGAGGTTGCATACAACTCAGAGCCGAAAGAAGTGTTATGCTAACAGAAGACGATCCGAGTTAGAGTTCCATGTTGGAGATATGGTTTTAATGAAGGTATTGCCCTAGAAGGGTGTCATACGCTTCAGGAAGATGTGTAACGACCGTGTTTCTAGGCTATGCATTAATATTGACGTAATAGTCTAGGTTAACCTTTGTAACTCATTTTGAAGAAATGAAAAGGAATTATATGAATATTATGTGAATTATGTGTTTTATGCTTAATTAGTAGGATTTAATTAATTAAGAGTAAAAAATTAGCGTCCAAAAAAAATATTAGATAAAGCCGATATCTATTAAGAAAGTTGTAGTGGTCGTGACAGGGATTCCGGATATATAAAGAATACCGAAATCCGAGTTATAACGAAGAAGTTATGACCTGTCGAAGTTCCGCGACAAAACCGGCACGGTGCCGAATGACGTAAAAAGTGAGTTTTTGATAAACTACTTTTTAGCCTTAGTGATCTAAATGAAAGTCATAGTGTTCGTTAAACCGATAGTGTGCATAAAAAGAACGCCGAAATCTGACTTCGTATGAGGAAGTTATGATTTTTCTAAGTTTCAGCTTAGCAGTAGACAGCTAAAAACTCGAATTTTAGATCGAGTGATTTTTAGCCGACACAACCTAAACGAGAATCGAAGGTCTCGTCAATAGTAGTACAACGGTAAAAAGACAGACGAAAACGGACGTCGGATGAAGAAGTTATGAATTTTTAACGGATTTACTGTCCCGGTCTTTAAAAAAATAATAATATTAAAATTAAAGTCAAAATTAGCCGACGAAGTCTAAACGAAAGTTGTAGAACGTAATTTTACCTACGCATGCATATAAAGAACGTCAAAAACGGAGCCCGTATGCGAAAGTTATGGATTTTAGAAGTTTTGGCACAAAAATCGAGAAAAAACTGCTAAATCCGAGAAATTTCGCATGGTCATGCTTCGGCCACGCCACCCTCGCTCGTAGCATGCCACGTGTCCGAATTGCTGAGTCACCCGAGGCCAGCTGGCGAGGCGTGTCGCGCCATCCTCGCACCGAAGGCTCGGCCAATCAGAAGTCGCCCCGTGCCTTCTCCGTGTCCGATCTCGGTGAGTCATCCGAAGTGCTGGACCAATCCGAGGACAACACGTGTCCGAGCCTCGCACCGCCATCAGCCTTCCCTCGCCTCCGAACCTCGCAGCTGCGACGCGTGTCTCCTTCTCATTGCTTCGGGTCCGAAGCTCGCCCCTATAAATAGAAGGGTGCGAGACCTCCCGGTTATATTTTGGAAAAGTGTCATTTTACACCCCTAAACCCATATTTCTTCCATTCCAACTTCCCCCAAAGCCCCGATATTATACCAAACACCCAAAATACGTTCTGAAGTGCCCGAAGACCCGAAAAAATTTATCTTTTTGGTTTTGAAGCCCAACCCTCGCAGAGCCCGGTTTCTTAATAAAACTCCCGGTTTTATTAGAAACGATCGTTTTAGGAAACGAAGTGTTGCACAATTATCATTAAGTCATGTGAGTGTGTAGTCACTTTCATCTTACACCTAGATATGAAGTATTTTCTATAAAATACGTGCTATGTGTAATTATATTAATTGTTTAATTGAGGTGACTGTTGAATAGATGTTTTATACAAGTTTTAAACTGTATATGTATTTTATCTACAAATATGTTGGGTAAGACATGGGTAGACGAAATAGTCGATGTGTGTTAAAATGATGAGAGGCCTCGATGTTGTTGTTATTGTAGTCGTCTAGCGGAGTATAGATGACGACCACGGACCTTTCTAGACAGTCCAGTGGAACACTAGCAGGTTCGCAACTTGTAGGTGTTGGTGAACTATATGTTCATTGGCGTACTCCATCCCCCTCATGGTTGCCTTTAGGACATGTATGGTTGAGGAGTCCCCTTAGCAGTAGTGTCCACCCCGATGGTAATCCTTAGGTTAGGTCCCTTGTGATAGGTGTTTAGGGACGTAAAGTGAGGATAACGGGAATGGGTAATCAGGGTTATTGTTGATTGATGAATCTAATAGATTTATTATTATTGTGGGTTGAAAACCCTATATGCTCACCAGGCTCCCAAGCCTGACCCACTCAGCTTTTTATATTACAGGTAGTGGACCCCGAGCATAGTCGGATGATGATGATAGATTTTTGGATTATAGGCCAGTAGTTGTAATTAACTGTTGTAAGGCTTATAATGTATTGTTTATGCTTTTGATCTGTATCGGAACATGACATCCTGAGGTTTTGAGATAAAATGAAAATATATGTTTCTTAAAGAAAGGTTTTGATAAACTTCTATCATGTTTTGTTTTGGGGACCAATTCCGCAACATCTTTTAAAAAGATTTCTCTGATTTTATTTTAAAAGCATAAATTAAATCGGTATTTTCTGGCCGAGAAATTAGGGGATGTCACAGTTGGTATCAGAGCATTAGTTTAAGCGAACTAGGAATTTGTAGGATTTCTAGACTTAAACTTAGAATGTTAAGTGATGATTGTGAGATGAGTGTCTACCATATTTTAGACACGAGCACTAGTTCATTTTAGGAAAGATGCCTAAAATGCTTTTATGTGCTAAATGCTATATGTTTTTCATATATGCCATTATTTGTTCGGATCTATGGTCTGTTGCCGACCGGATCTGGAAACCTTATGTGTGTAGGATTCTAACTGTACGATTACGATATTAGAACTAACATGTAAACGTTTCGGAGTGATAAGGAGAATTTAAATATCCATGAAGGATAAAGACCTAAATTCGCCTTATTCGGTATATAGATTATAATGGCAAGAACTCGAAGTGGAGCTGGAAATGCAAATAGAAACCAACAACCTCAACCCCAAGTGGTGGAACAGGTGCCTATAGTAGGAGCTGCACCAGAACCCATCACCATGGATGGAGTACAAGCCATGATTCAGACGATGATGGCTGAACAAAGGGAGGAAATAAGGCAAATGTTGCTGAAGAACAGGAGTGAACCCTCAATTCCTGTTGAACAACCTGAATTAAATGACGATCAATCTGAAGAAGGAAACAAACAGTAGATATGTTGGTCATAGTAAACCGCTTGTGGTTGGGAGAAATAACCACGAAGATAGAGTGGAGAGAAATGGGTGCAAGTATAAAGACTTTATGACTTGAAAGCCATCAACCTTCACTGGAAAAGAAGATCCCGTCGGAGTAATGGATTGGATCTCGGAAATGGAATTGGCTTTCATGACATGTGGTTGCCAAGACAAGTTACAAACCACATTTGCAGTGCGTCAGTTCAGAGGTAGCGCTGCTCGTTGGTGGAACACTCTGGGGAAAACCCTAAGCCCTAATGAGCCACTGCAACTGACTTGGGCAGAGTTCTTGGTGCACTTCAAGCGCAAGTACTGCTCGGCCCAAAATGTGCTTGAGCTAGAAAACCAATTTATGACGTTGAAGAAGGGAAGTATGACCGTTGATGAATACACAAATAACTTCACAGACAAAATGGAGTTTGCTTTGCGTATTGTCCCAGATGAGCTGACAAAAATTGACAGGTACGCAAATTCCATGGGAGTATGCGGTGCCAGTACGTCAGGCACTTACATTGGAGGCAGCTGTCTGGGCTGCCAAGTCTGTGGAAGATATGATTAAGGGGAGAGCCGCCAACAAGGTTGAAGTTGGCGAAAAGAGAAAGTTTGAAGGAACTTCAGGTTCCAATAAAAAGAACAAATTCTCGAAGACTGGTTCGAGGAAATTCGGAGGAGGAGCCGAAGCCAAGTGGTGTGACAAGTGTAAGAAGAAACATGCTGGGAAATGCAGCGTGGAAGTCACTTGTTACAAATGTGGAAAGCCTGGGCATTATGCCAATGAATTCACCTTCAATAAGAACGTCTGTTTTGGGTGCAATGAAGAAGGGCATATTTTGAAGGATTGCCCGAAGAAGAAGGATGCCGCAAAGCCCAATCTTCCACCAAAGCCGAAGGCGAGAGCCATTCAGATGACACTTGAAGCTGCGAAAGAAGAAGCTGATGTCGCTTCAGGTACCTTTCTCGTAAACGAATTGCCTGCCCAAATTTTGTTTGATTCTGGAGCCAATTACTCCTTTATTTCGCATGAATTTGGTAGAAAACTAGCTTTGCCTGTAGATATACTAGTTAATGCTTTCATAGTCGAGGTTTCTAGTGGCAAGTTTATACCTGTTAGCCATCGTATGAAAAACATCTTCATTGACTTGAATGGGAATAAGTTCCACGAGGAATTATTGCCTATCGAGTTAAATGGTTTCGACATAGTTTTAGGAATGGATTGGCTTAGCGCCAATGATGCCGAAATATTGTGTAGAAAGAAGATAGTAAAAGTAAAACCGCCAGGGAAAGAGTTGTTTATGGTGTATGGAGACAAACGCAGAGTAAACTCTGGAATCATTTCCCTAATGAAAGCCAGAAAGTGTTTGGCCAAGGGATGTGTCACACCCCCAAACCAGAACGGCGGAAACGTTCGGGGGCGGAGGACGTCATGCTCAGTATCATAACCATAGTGAAGAAAGTAAACACAACCATCATAAATATAATTTAAAAGGTTACATTGTTTCAAAAGTACATGTTTCCAAATAAATTACATATGATGTCAAAATATAGCAAAAGAATCTACGCCTTAGCGTCTTGACTTCAGAATTCTTGTGATTACCTGAGAATACAAGTTGTTTTTGAAAGAGTATCAGCATAAAGCTGGTGAGTTCATAAGCAAATTTATGAATGAAAAATGAATGGTGTTCCTTTTTGTTTGTTACAAGTTTGTTTCCAGAAAATCCAATATTTTCTAAAGGGTTGTTATAGTCTTAACTGAACCAAGATTTAGTGTATATAAGTAAATCGTCATACTTGTGTGTGAGTGTGGTTTTATATTTAAATAAAACTCCTTAAATCCCCGTGAACTGTGTGTTTTGTTAATTTCTCATGTGAGATGTTATAACCATACTAAACTCAAAGACCTCGTACTCGACGTTCTTCAGGCGTCGGAATATTATGACACTTGTCACCCCAGACCTGGCGGTCTAGCTGTTGCAAACAGCTTAGGTGCGGGTTTGTCAGACCCAATATAGATCTATACACAACTATCACGTTCTCCCTCCAGGAGATTCTGATTATAACTACAGGACTTTACTGTGGTACTTAAGAGTACCCCGAAGGAGAATGTCTCACAAATTTATTTATTAACAAGTTCACGTAGTGTGTAATGAAATATTTGTTTTGTAAGTCGATTGAGTTATTGTTTTCTTTGTCAAACGAAGTGCTCAAACTATACCTATTATAGTTTATCAAAGTGGTGTGTGTTTGAATGAAACCTTGTTATGCATGTCTTTGTATTTCCATAAAATGACATTTAAAATACTAAGTGTAAATCGTACACACCTTGCTCAGCATGTTAGAAGGTGTGAATAACTCTTAAACATGTATTTGACAGTTTTACCCTTAACTGTCACTGTTTTAGAATATTTATAGAAAAATCATCGTAAGTCGAAAACTGAATCCGTAAACTCTGAGTATTTGGAAAAAGAGTCTACTGTATCCATAAATTTTCCTATAATTTTTGGTGGTCTCAAACCAGGGTGAAGATGTTCATCTTCACAACCTGGTCCGACTTTGATGCTGCAGTGATAGGCAGTTTTGTAAAAATCACCATAAATTGTACAAAAATCGTATGGAGACGTGCAAGTAGTAATTTTAAAGGTATAGACCTGAAATATATGCATATTAAACAGTTCTAAAAAATATTAAGTTTAAGTTGGGTAAAACAGTTCGTGAATAGGTGACAACTTTTCTGTTGTAAGCTGTCAAGTTAAGTTTCAAATATGTTTTGGTGTTTTAACTTGTATTCCTCCCCTGAAAACTAAAGAAAACGGGAAAATGTAGGGGTATGAACTTACCTTGAGTGATTTCTTGAAGAATGGAAGGTCGAAGACGAAGAGTATCAAGTCAAGAACACTTGATGAACACGTGAAAGCTTGGATGATCCTAAGAACGACTTTTGGTGTTAAATGTGTGTAGATGATTCAAGGATGTTAGGAAAACATGGAATGACACTTGAGTTTAGATGGAATACTTACCAAAAATGAGGTAGTAGCTCAAGAACACTAGCACAAAGTGGTGGGAAGTAGAGAGAAAAGAAGGTTTCTTGAGGTGGTTTGAGAAGTGTGTAAGTGAAGGATTTGATCAAAGTGAACAAAGAAATCCTCCAGGGATTTCTTTATATAGATGTTGCTGGAGCAAGTGGCAAGGTTGAAGGGATGTGTGCCTTGGTTTGTGTGATGTAGATAGGGTTGGACTAATGAGGAGATGACACATGGAGGCAAGTGGGCACACTTGACCCACTTGTGGGGTAGAATACTCCTCTTAATATAAAATAATGATTTTAATTAATAAATCCTTGAGAATTAAATCAAATATGAGTTTTGGGGGTTTAAAATGGTAAAAATATGAATTTGGTGAAAAAATCCCGTCAAAAACGGGCTTAGGAAGCGAAAGTAGTCGAAAACCGGGCATTATGGACCGAACCTGCGAGGTTCGGCTCTTAGAAGGCGAGAACCGAGAGGAAAGGAGAAGGAACCGAGAGAAGGGAGAAGGGACTGAGGGTACGAGAGGAGGAACCGAAGGTGGAGGCTCGGTCCGAAATTGCTATGGAACCGAAATGGACCGAGGGTTCGGCCTATTTCGGTTGTAGGGAGTTTCGGTCCTGCATGCTAGTTCGGCTCTCAGGCTTCGGTTCGGATGTTCGGTTCTGACAGGTTCGCTTCTGACAAGTTCGGTTCTGAGAGGCTTCGGCTCTAATAGGAGGGTTCGGCTCCTAAGGGGTTCGGTTCCTAAGAGGTTCGGTTCCTAAGAAGGGTTTCGGCCCTAATTAGCCGTTTTTCAATATAACTCTCCGTTTCAAGCGGTTTTTGGCCAACTTAAGGGTCGGGATGACCCGGATGACTATAAAAAGTTTGAGAGAGATTTGGGAGAGATTTCACATACTTGGAGAGATTTCACATACTTGGAGAGATTTGGGAGAGATTTCAAATACTTGGAGCGATTTCACATACTTGGAGAGATTTGGGAGAGATTTCACATACTTGGAGAGATTTAATCTTAGCCATTATTATCGTATAATCTCGTAATGCAAGGTTCATGAATCCCGTTATGCTTCGATTATGATTGTTTTAAGTCCCCAAAAGGGTCCATAGTCGTGTTTTGATGCGTTTAACTCCCTTTTTAAGGTTTTTACATTGCTAAACACATAGATTCTTTGAGACACTTGAATTCTTGACATACAAATGCACATTTTTATACATAGAATAACTTTTAACATACAAGTACTAATTAAGTTTGACCGGTTTGACTTGTTGACTTTGACTTTGACTTGAATTTGACGGTTGTCACATTATCCCCCCGTTAGAAGGAACTTCGTCCCGAAATTTGCATTTTGAGTGGGACTTCAAGGGTTGGGGAATAGATGTGGGTACTTTTGTTTCATTTGGTCCTCACGTTCCCAAGTAAATTCGGGTCCTCGCTTGGCGTTTCACTGGACCTTTACGATGGGAATGCGGCTTTGTTTCGTCGATTTGACCTCCCAGTCCATGATTTCAACAGGTTCCTCTACGAAGTGGAGGTTCTCATTGATCTCAATTTCTTCCAAAGGAATGACAAGGGTCTTATCAGACAAACATTTCTTCAGGTTTGACACATGAAAGGTAGGATGAACGTGATTTAGTTCCTGTGGTAATCGTAGCTTGTATGCCACCGGGCCAATCCTGGCGAGGATTTCGAATGGTCCGATATACCTTGGATTTAGTTTCCCACGTTTTCCAAAACGTATTAATCCCTTCCAAGGTGATACTTTTAGAAGTACTCGATCCCCAACTTGGAACTCCAAAGGTTTTCGTCCCTTGTCCGCGTAGCTCTTTTGTCGGTCTTGTGAAGCCTTCATTTGTTCTCAAATTTGGACGATCTTTTCGGTTGTTTCCCTTATGATCTCTGGGCCAGTGAGTACGCTGTTAGGGACTTGCCCTCTTGCTAGTTGCGTATCGCCCACCTCAGCCCAGCACAGGGGTGATCTGCACTTACGGCCATAGAGGGCTTCGAACAGAGCAACTTTGATGCTAGTGTGATAACTATTATTGTATGAGAATTCGATAAGAGGTAAATGGACATCCCAAGCCTTACCAAAGTCTATCACACAAGCTCTTAGCATGTCCTCTAACGTCTGAATGGTTCTTTCACTCTGCCCGTCAGTCTGTGGGTGGTAGGCTGTACTCATGTCCAGCCTAGTTCCCATAGATTTCTGCAGTGACTGCCAGAATCGTGACGTGAACCGACTATCTCTATCAGAGATAATGGATATCGGTGCTCCGTGAAGACGCACTATTTCTTTAATGTAGATCCTTGTCAGTTTCTCCATTTTGTCTGTCTCTTTTATTGGTAGGAAGTGTGCGGATTTGGTTAATCTGTCGACGATTACCCAAATGGTGTCAAGTCCACCCGTGGTCTTAGGTAACTTGGTAATGAAATCCATCGTAATCCGCTCCCACTTCCACTCGGGTATCTCTGGTTGTTGAAGTAGTCCCGAGGGCTTTTAATACTCTATCTTAACCTTGGCGCAAGTTAGGCACTTGCCCACAAAGGTAGCTATTTCGGATTTCATGTTCGGCCACCAATACAACTTCTTGAGGTCTAAGTACATCTTGTATGAGCCGGGATGCACAGAGTAGCGAGTTTTATGAGCTTCGTTCATGACAACGTCCCTGAATCCACCAAATTTTGGTGTCCAGATCCGGTTCATGAAACAACGAACGCCGTCATCCCCGACTTCAAGATTTTTGTCCATGCCTCTCAACGCTTCACCTGTCATGTTTTCTGGCTTCAAGGCTTCTTCTTGAGCCTCTTTGATTTGTTCGGACAGGTGGGAATGGATGGTCATGGTTAACGCCTTTACTCGGCGGCCCAAGTATTCTTTTCTGCTCAAGGCGTCTGCAACCACGTTGGCTTTTCCGGGGTGATAACGAATCTCACATTCGTAATCGTTTAGTAATTCCACCCATCGTCTTTGTCTCATGTTAAGTTCTTTTTTATTGAGGATATGCTGAAGGCTTTTGTGGTCGGTGAAGATGGTGCACTTGGTGCCGTAAAGGTAATGTCTCCAGATTTTTAGGGCGAAAACCACTGCTCCTAATTCGAGATCGTGCGTCGTGTAGTTTACCTTGTGTGTCTTCAGTTGTATTGAGGCGTAGGCAATGACCTTTCCTCGTTGCATTAACACACATCCTAGACCTTGGTTTGACGCATCGCAATAAACCACAAAGTCTTCGGTTCCATCTGGTAAGGACAAGATCGGAGCACTGCACAGAGTTCGTTTCAGTGTTTGGAACGCAGCCTCTTGCTTATCCCCCCAGACGAAAGTCACTCCTTTTTGAGTCAAGGTGGTGAGTGGTTTTGCGATTTTGGAGAAGTTTTGAATGAACCTTCGATAGTAACCGACGAGTCCTAAAAATTGTCGGATCTCCGTGGGTGTTCTCGGTGCTGCCCAGCTTTCAATCGCCTTGATCTTTGAAGGGTCCACATGGATTCCTTCCTTGATGACTACATGTCCGAGGAAATTCACCTCTCGAATCCAGAACTCACACTTTGAGAACTTTACGTACAATTTCTCCGCCCTCAGCGTCTCCAGGACTCGACGTAATTGCTGGCTGTGTTCTTCCTTACTTCGGGAGTAGACTAGTATATCATAGATGAAAACAATCATGAACTTGTCTAAGTAAGGTCGACACACCCGATTCATCGGGTCCATAAACGCTGCGGGTGCATTTGTTAAGCCGAAAGCATCACTACAAATTCGTAGTGACCATAGCGCGTTCTGAAAACTATCTTGGGAATATCCTCCTCTTGAACTCGTAGTTGATGGTACCCAGATCTAAGGTCAATCTTCGAGAAGAAACTTGCCCCTTGTAGCTAGTCGAAGAGGTCATCGATTCGAGGCAAAGGGTATCGGTTTTTAATGGTGAGTTTGTTTAATTCACGGTAGTCAATGCACATGCGGAACGATCCGTCCTTCTTCCTGACGAACAAAACCGGTGCTCCCCAAGGCGAGAAGCTTGGTCTAGTGAAGCCCTTGCTCAGCAGTTCGTTCAGTTGACTGGACAGTTCCTGCATTTCGGTCGGGGCTAGGCGATATGGTGACTTGGCTACGGGGGTAGCTCCAGGAATTAAGTCGATTCGGAATTCGACTTGTCGAGCAGGGGGTACTCCTGGAAGGTCTTCCGGGAATACATCGGGGAAATTACAGACCTCCGGAATGTCCTTAATGTCTTTCACTCCTTGTTCCTTGTCTACGACGTGGGCTAGGAAGGCGTGGTACTCCTTGCGGAGATACTTTTGAGCTTTGACACAAGAGATGATCTGAAAGTTTGAACTAGGTTTGTCGCCATAGACAACGAGAGTTTCACCACTTGGCAGATTAAGGCGAACGGCCTTTTCGTGACATAGGATTTCAGCATGGTGAGGGCATAACCAATCCATGCCAATGATAACATCAACACTTTTTATGGTGACCGGCATAAGGTCGATTTGGAAAGAGTGATTGAGGTGAGGGTACACCCGGTGTAAATGTCGTTAGTGTTCTCTGTTTTTCCGTTAGCCATTTCTACGGTGAATGTGTCTTTTAGTGTTTGTGGTGTTTGATTAAGCAAGCGTTTAAATTAGTGGCTCACGAAGCTTTTCTCCGCGCCACTATCGAAAAGAATGCATGCGTATGTATTGTTGAGGAGGAACGTACCGGTAACCACAGTTGGATCTGCGACGGCTTCCTCATGACCTATCGCCAGAACTCTGCCCACTTCGTCGGGGTTGGGGTTTCTTGCCTTTGGGCAGTTACGCTTGAAGTGTCCTGCTTCTCCACATCCATAGCAGGTTCGGCTGGCTCCGGCGTTGGCAACTTGCGCGTTCGGTTGGGCCGGAGTTCTATAAAACCGGGCGGTGTGCCCCTTTTTGTTACAGTTGGTGCAATGCATTTCACGGCATGCACCGTTGTGGTGATAGCTGCACTTGTTGCACTTGGGTAGGTTCCCGACGTATTGCCTTATCGAAGTTGGGTTGGTAGTGGTTGTGGCAGCGTGTACAATAACCACTTGTTGTTTCTTGGCAGGGTCTTGAGCAGGTTGGCCCTTCTTCTTATCCCATAACTTCCTTTTGTTGTTTCCCCCTTTTGCTTGCTCGGAGGTGGTCGTCACAGTGCTATGGCTGGCTTTATGGTCGATGAGTTGCTGTGCCAGTTCCTTGGCACTGTCAAAGGTAATTGGCTTTGAGGCCAATACTTTTCCTTGAAGTTGGGGAGATAATCCACATATGTACCTTTCCACCTTCTTGCTTTCAGTAGGAATCATCCCGGGACACAACATGGCTAGATCGCTGAACCTTGAGGTGTACGACAGGATGTCAGAGCCTGTCATTTTGAGACCCCAAAATTCTTCTTCCAGCTTCTGTATCTCACCCCTGGGGCAGTACTCCTTCATTAACATGGTTTTCAGGTCTTCCCATGTTATCGAATTAGCCACCGGGAGCGTTAGTGCCTTGACGTGGCCCTTCCACCAAGTGAGGGCCCTTTCAGAGAATGTGCATGCAGCAAATTTGACCTTGCTGGCTTCAGGGCATGCGCATATTTCGAAAATGGTCTCGGTTTTCTCGAACCATTGTAGCAACGCTATGACACCAATCTTTGTTTTTCATATTCAAACAGTTCATTCGGTAAAAAAAAAAGAAACAATCTTTGTTTTTCAAAGTTTATATCATTTAGGGTCTTTCAAGACGCTGAGTTGCTACAGTTTTCTAATCTTAATTAGAAATGGACCAAGTAGAACAAGACACAGACTTCATAGTATTGTCTACACAGTTTAAACAAATTGCAATGGAGCTTATTTCTGTCCTTGAACAAGTATAAACAGTGACTATTCTCATTCTTATTTTATTAAAAGTAATATTGTAACATTTTCTTTTCAAAATTTCATTTTTAGAAACAAAAAACTGGAAGGAGAACTAAAGTTCTTCTTGAAACTGTCCCTGTGCACAAACTGGCAGATATATTTGTTGCAAGCTTTGAGATTAGCTTTGAAGAACAGCTGGCTATGTTAGATTCTGTTGATGTAAAAGTAAGGCTTTCAAAAGCCACATAATTAGTTGATAGACATTTATAGGTAAAAAAAACTTATAATTTTATTTTTAGAAACTTTGCAATTTATAGTAGAAATTGATGAAATTGTTACATGTATCAGTCTATTCGTGTGGCAGAAAAGATTACACAAAAGGTTGAAGGGCAGCTGTCAAAAACACAGAAGGAATATCTTCTACGCCAGCAGGTATGTTTTTGGATTTTTCTTGATTGTAAACCAGATGATTGTGTCTTACCTCATTCATTATGGGATATTGACTTTTGTTGTTGTTGCTTTAAAATCTTGACAAATAAATATGATTTTTTTATTTTAACATTTATATAAAATGTTATATCAGGAGATTGGAAAAAATGCAACCTAAGCAACCAGGGTATAACAGCTCACGTGTTTACCTTGAACTTCTTACTGATTTGCCATGGCAGACAACCAGTGAAGAAGCTGAGTTGGGTCTAAAAGCTGCAAAAGAAAGGCTTGATGGTGACCACTATGGCTTAGTCAAAGTCAAACAAAGGATTATTGAATATCTAGCAGTTCGCAAGGTTGGAAAAACATTTAATTTGGAATGATGGAATCATGGAAGGAATGGAGTTGTTCATTCCATTCCATTGCCATGTTGTGATGAATTTCTTTAATTGCAGCTGAAACCGGATGCAAAAAGCCCGATATTATGCTTTGTGGGCCCGCCAGGTGTTGGGAAAACATCATTGGCATCATCAATTGCTGCTGCTCTTGGGAGGAAGTTCATAAGAATATCTCTTGGTGGTGTAAAAGATGAAGCTGACATTAGAGGCCATAGAAAGACATACATTGGAAGCATGCCAGGTCACCTCATTGATGGATTAAAGGTGAATTTTAATTTTTTTTTTTTAAACAAAAATAGGTTTGAAATTTTTACTTTATGAGCTATATAACATTTCAGGTCAAATAAATGTAATATGTTTTGATTAATATTAATATATTATGTTCTACCATTTGGTACAGCTTGGAATAAGGAAAAAAAAAAACAAACACAGCGACAAAGGCGCAGCTAATTCCCCTCTAGTTATAATCAAACCCCATTATATCTAAAGAAATATTATCCTAATTGTTTCGAACACAAATAATTTAATTTAATTTCTAGCACTAACCAGTGATTAGATCGAAAGCCTTTAAGTCAAAAGAAATATATAAACTTTTTGCTGTAAAGTGACTTTGCAAGGTTCGTAAAACCCAAAAAAAAATTATACTTTTATATGATACCCAGAAAAAGAATGAGACTAAACGGGTATAAAACCGTCAAATCCAACTTATTGACTTATATACCATTTTAGCTATAACAGAGCCAAACAAAACAAAAGTATATTTTGTAATGTTATTTATACATTATTAAACGAATTGTAATATAAACAGTGATACATGACATTTTCTCCAAACATTTGTTTGTTTTATACATACATGTTTGAAAATAATTCCTCTGTTCTCTTGCATTGTTGTGCTGTTTTTTTCAAGTAAAAGTGGCTGTAGCATCAACCCGACATTCGGAATCATGGTAGACAGCGGATGGAAATTCGGACCAAAATACCCCTATGGATATGTGTGTGTTTGACTCTGTGTAGCACAGATTTAATATCTATTTTCACAAAGTTCTGACTTTGTCATTTTTCTGAACAAAATAAGGTAAAATATGATCAATATGGTCATATTTAAACTGTTATATGCTCATTTCAAAGTAGCAAACATGGAGTTAGTCTAAATAGACAAGACATAGGTTTGATTATATTTGTTTTTTTTGTAAATTTCTAAACAACTTCCAAACATAGAAGAGACGGTATGCAAGCCAAAAAAAATTGGGACCAAAATTGTTATATCAGCAAATTGATAATAGCATTGTACTCATGTTTTTTTTTTCCAATAGTAACAACATACTTGGGCCAATGTTTAAATAATTTACAAATAAAGGCAACATGATACTTATTTTTTTTAGCATTGCACAATCATTTTACTTGGAAAACTAAGCAAATGCTTCGTAGAGGTCCTCAATATGCTGCTCTACTTTTGGCATCAATTTAGATAAGCTTCGTGTTGTTGTGACCATTGTGGAGAAGTATAACCTACCGACCAATGCAAAACATGGTGCTTCTCCATTGTTGCAAGAAAAGATTGTAGAAGCGGAATGGCGTCATGTGGAGAGGTAAGATTAGAATATATATCAGATATATACTAAATTCTTTAATGGATCCATTCCTGAAAGCCTTGGATGTTTAACAGGTAGGAATCTGAATGGCAACTCCCTATCGTGAAGACTCCCCGCAGCTATTTTATGTTTATGGTCTTACATGAAGGTATGACTCATTTGAATCATTTATCAGAAGGACCATGGAATGAGAAGTTGGAAGTACTTCTTAAATCTTACCTTGAAGAACAAATAAAACGAAGAGTCGTTACATAAAAATAATGAATGAAGTTGAAAATGACATCTATTGAGAGCACGGGCATAATCCGGAAAGTTTTTTTCTATTTTATTACGTCCTTACATAAATGGGCGAATTGCAGAGAATAACAACATACTTTACTGTGACCACCGACCAATGCAATTAACTATAGTTGCACACAAAAGCAACAACTTCCAACCCCCGCAACGTATCTAGTTGTCATTTTAGAGATTCTAGATCTACACATAAGATGTTGGCTAAAGTCTTTGTAATTTGAAGATGTTTATGATATTATTCAGAACACAGTTCCATTTTTTTAGTACACCAAATAGTTGCATTTATTGATACCACAAGAAAATTTTGAAATTCCTGAAAATCACATTATTGTACCTAGAAAGATGAATTTTAAGAACTTTGACGGAAAAACATAATTTAGGGAAAATTATATATACAGATTTTAATCTTCTTAATTTTATCCCATATTTAGTATCTTCTTTTAATAATTTAAAAATTTATAAACAGAATTCCGTTGTAGTCTAGTTGGTTAGGATATCCGGCTCTCACCCGGAAGACCCGGGTTCAAGTCCCGGCAACGGAATAATTTATTTTTATATATGATTTTCAAGTTTCACAAACTTCAGCTAAATTTATAAACTTGTCATTTTCTGTCCCTCCAGTTGTCTTAATTCTCAATCATTCACTGCACTTGAAATATTCATGGTACTTGACTACTTATAGTTGTATCGCCTTCAGTATTCCAGTTTGGCTTCTAATTTTATTTTCCCGTCATATCATATCACGTCGTTAAATTTTATATTTATACAACAAAGTGTATTCACTAGTAATAAAGTTTTAAAATCAGATTTGTTATGTTAAAAATTTGAGTAAGTTATAGAATGGTCCATGCGTTTTGGTAAATTTGCAGGTTTGATCCAATTTTAGATTATCTTGCTTGGAAAGTCTTTGCGGTTTTAATTTCATGCAAATTTGGTCCTTCCAACTTACACCATTATATATGAGCCTATAATGTGTTAAATCTTTGAAAAATGACCATTATACCTTCATTTTTCCCCATTTTAACTCACCCTTACATTCATTGGTCATCTTCTTCTGGATAATATGATGTTTGCAATGGTGCTAGGTTGGCATCCTCATGTTTCGATTGCTTTGCTCAAATGCTACAATCCACACCCAAAATTTCAAGGTTTGTGATGGTTCGATTAGGGCTTGTTCCTTTCAATCTCTCTTTTCTTGAGAATCTGATAAACAAAACCCAATTATGTCGCATGACAGTTTTCTAAAACTCTACTTTGCCACATGGCATATTCTGCCCAAGTCTTCGTCTATAATTCGTTCCGATAAAATCTAGACTTTAAAACCAACATTATCTATGTCGTGATTTTTGTTCCAGCTAATTTACACTGTAAATGGAAAGGGTTTAAAATTGGAAGTTTGAATTACCAATATTCCACGTCTCTACTATTTGTTTCTTCCTCTGTTTCAGGGTATCTCTTCGCATCTTAGCTTTTTGATTCACCTGCTTCAAAAAGTATCACTACCACGTAGCCGTCACTTGCCCACACCGACTTCAATAAACATCCACAGACCTCAAACATACTACAACTGAACAGTAATCACTACTGTCAGCATTCTTTAAGCCCTTTCTCTCTCTAACCTTAAAACGTTGTCGTCACCTCCCTGTACTGCCTTCAATCACCTATATCCCTCTCTTTTCTCTCTAACCCTAAAACTCCTACAACCACGTGATTCCGTCACTATGGCCACCACTTTTCATCTTGATTCCTATATCGCCGTCGTGTTCTACTTTGATTTTAGGTTATGAGGATCTATAATTGGTGTTTAAAAGGTCATTATGCAAATTGTTTATTAGAACCAGAACCTGCAATCGATTCTTATTTTCTCATCTTTTAAGATTCTTGGTTTCCCTTTTCAGTCCGAATTGATCCCAATTTATTCAGGGCCAGATGATGTTTGTGTATATAAATCGGTGAGGAGGGTGGCTGCAAGTCGGGACATATACGACTTCTTATAATTAGATTTAAAGTCTAGCCCTCACAATCTAAAGCTAAAGGTGAAATCCTTGACCGAATCCTCTTTACATAATTGAAGAGGGGGAGTAACCACGGTTTAAGACCACATTCCCTATTTGTTTCCCTTGAATAGAAAGATCCCTTATCCCTTAACGTTTGTTTGTATGTAGTTTCACATGTTTCGTGTTCATGATGAATCTAATCTAATCTCAGGTAGATTTTTCTTCTAAAATTTTGTGTATGTATGTTTCTGAAACAAAACAACGATGACTGCTTCAATTTTTTTGTAATTTAGCTTTCTGAATTTTCATAAGTACTAAAATTTATTGACGAAGTGTTCATATATTTACGGATGTGTCCAAGTGTACATGATCATGGTTTTTCTGAAGTCATGTTTGAATAAGAGTGTACAAGTCGTCCTCCTAAAATAATCTGAAAGGTTTTTGTTTTTTCTTTTGATGATTTGCATATTTGTTACAACATTTTCTTAATAATATAGATTTTCATTGATCATTTTTGTTTTTTTCAATCAAATGATTCAGAAAAAATCAAAGCAATGACCTACACATATTAATGCTTTTCATTGATCATTTTTAGTTTATATGTTTTAATAAGAATTTAGGTTAAATGAATATTAAACTAAAATCGGTCATAATGTTGAGACTTAAATTAGTTTTGATGATTATATATACCATGTTAGAAAACAACCCATATAGAATTGTTGTGCTTATCTGTGATGAAAGAACATATGGAAATAGGAAAACAAGGTTGAGGTCAAGGGACCTACTGACTCGTGTATTAGAGAATCTTATATAGGTCACACTCCACTAACTTTGTTATATGTTTATTTTACATTAGAGCACCAAAAATTAAACAAAATTAATAGTACTACTATATAAAAGTATATGCATTTCAATTAATATGTGTTAAGACTTTGATATTCGGCCTTCACCATTTTTCCATAATTTTAATGTTCACTGATAGTACATGGGACTATTTTAACTGCTTGAATGGAACAAAAGATAATGTTACCATACGAAGGATAGTTTCACCTGAAAGATTATTTCCTTTATGATACATGAGTGAAATGTGTATATATTACTATTATATAAAAGTATGAAGTGATTGACCTAATTTAGCATTCCTATAATATATAAAATTGTCCTTATGACAAGTTTATAATATGAGAAAAATACAGGAAATAGCAATTTACTTTATTATTTCTATTATCGTAAGCAATTTACTTTACTCTTTCCCAATAATAACAAGGTACTTACATATTTTTTTTTACCAATAATACCAAGGTACTTACATTGTCTCTTAAACCTTGGCTCAACGGTTTCCCTTTATGATGATTTCTCATTAAAACTAAACTCACGGTTAATTGCTTTGTTTACCATTCTTATAATGAACTATTCTTTTCAAGTATTTGTTAATAGTTGTTCCATGGATGGTGCATGTTAGAAAGATTTCTAGAAAATTGTTTGTGATATAATGAAAAACTAAATTGTCTGTTTATTTGCAAAATAGTCATGGTCGGGAAATAGTTGGGATCTTTGTTTAGGATATATGTTTATTGTCAGTTTAGAATAACATTTACCATAGTTCTATAAGTTTTTTGAATTTAGCATGATATTAACAAAATTTCATTAACATGATATTATATTACATATACTTACACATTTATTATAATAATAATGATTCATTAACACAACATAGTTATATTTTACTTTTATTTTTAATTAAATACTACAATTTTGCAGATTAAACTGTTATGTTTATTTTTTTACTTTTACATAATATTTCATATTTTCTTACAATCAAAGTTATGCTGTATTTTTTTTGTTGATATTTTATTTTATTTTTTTGTCTATATAATAATTATAAATATTAACTGTGGTTTTCACGGGTTATAACCTAGTTAATTATAAAATAAAACATGAGTGTTGATTACACACTGTACGATGAGAATTAGAAAATAATATCTTGCTCATTTTGTCCCTTTCAATCTCTCTTTTCTTGACATAGGCGAATGAAGAAAGCGACAACGAAGGGAATGTTGGTGACAGGCTTCTATGATTGACCAAGAAAATAAATGATTTATTAACAAAGGAGACTGTTAGTAACCTCATGATTTGGGGTTAGACGTTTGTAACCTTAAAAGTGTAAATTAGAGACCATTAACGAATTTAAGTGATATTTAATAACAAAACAAAGTGTTAAAAAAATATTAAATTAATTATAAAATAAAACATTGGTGATTCATATGTACTTAATACCCTAATTTTAACGGTGTTATTCAGAATGATTAAATCTATAACAAAATGTAACCAAGTTGATTGGCCATGTAATGACATGCAAAGTTGAACTAAAATTCAGAGACTATTTTTGTAATTTAGTATTGTTAGATTAACAATCCAAATACCAAATTCCCAATAAAATGAAACCAAGAGTGTTGTCCATACAAATAAATCAAAGATCAACAAAACGTGTAAATTTCACCAACTTGCATGGACAATTTCTACAACTTAATCTAATAATTACATTGCAAAAAGACTCCACAATAGGAAAACACAAATCACAATATCCGGGTTTAAACCTAAAACCTCTTTGATATTCCTACATTTCACCACCAAACCACTTATGCATAAACTCATAATTATGTAGTGAGACTTAATTATACTAGGGGTTTACCATTCTTTACAAACTTTATTATGCTTCCTTGCACTTACGTAAATCAAAAAAACAAAAAACCCTAATTCCATAAAAACACCCACATTACCATAACCAAAATCAAGTTATCAAGTAGATACAAACCGACTCCAACAAAAAGAGAGCTAAATTACCGTTTTCTTGCATACTTTATGAAACCTCCACCATACGTGGATTGATGATTTACTCAAAACCTTTGGTATTCCAAACCATAAACGATTCCCTTTTCTGAAACTTACACTGTTGAAACCCACTCATGGCCTTCCCCATCAACGCCATCGCAGCAATACTCGGAAACTGCTTTTTCTCATATTCCTCGGGAGGCCCCACTTTACAGTCTCCCTTTTCAATTCTTTCCACCACCGGACTCTTTTGCCCCTGATTACTACTCCATCTTTGAATCCAAGCATTCGAAAGTGTAATCACCTCTTTATTATTATTATTATTATTACAATTATTATTATGACGATCACTAGATTCACCTATCACAGTTTCTGATGGTGGGCCCACGTTTACTTTTGTAAAAAGCTTGTTTTGGGGTGTGGTTTTTCGAAGCAAACCTGACCCACCTGACCCGGTCAGCTTTAGGCGTTTGATCCAACGGCTACCTGCTTCTGAACCATGGTTAGTGTTGTTTGAACATGAGTTTGAGTTTGAGTTAGTTGTCTGGCCAAGGTTGATGTCTAGGCTTTGTGTTCTTGAGGTGCATGGCTCACTTTTTTCTTTTTCGGTTGAGCTTGATGAAGCTGGGAGAGAGGAAATTTCTAGGTTAATATCCGGGAGTTCCATTTTACGTTTTCTGTGTGTGTCTTTTGGTTTTGACAAGGGTAAAATGGGAATATTTGACTCCATTGTGATCACCTGAAATGTTACAAAAAAAAAAGGAATGAGTTCAATGTTGGGAACTTTTTCACATATATGTTTATGAAGATAATATGTGGATTTATGCGACATTGTAACCAAGAATAAAATGTTTTGATTTTATAAATGACTATTTATGCAACAATGATTTATCTTTTTACTAATTATGCAATAATGTTTCAGATTTTTTATAGATGCTTATAGATGTAATGTAACAATGTTCAAGTTTTTTTTTTTTTTTTTTTTTTTTTTTTTTTTTTTTTTTTTACCAATTTATGCTATACAATGTTTCACTTCTTTTACCAATTTATTCTACAATGCTTCACTTTTTTTTACCAATTTATACAAACAATCTTCGAGTTTTTCACCAGTTTATGCAATAATGTTTCACTTTTTCACAATTTCACACTTACAATATTTCACTTTTTTACCAATCTATGCAAAATGTTTCACTCTTTTACCAATATATGCTTACAATGTTTCCTTTCTCTATCAAACTATACTAAAATGTTTCACTTTTTACCCATTGATGCAATAATGTTTCACTTTTTGTCGATTTATGCTTTTACAATGTTCACTTTTTTTTACCAAATTATGAAACAATGTTTCAATTTTTTACCGAATTTATATTATAATGTTTCAGTTTTTTTAACCAATGTGTGATATAGAGTTTCACTTTTTTACCATCTTATGCACCAATGTCACTTTTTCAACAATTTAAGCTACAATGTTTCGCTTTTTAACCAATTTATGGTACAAGATTTCACTTTTTTTTACCAATGTATGCAAACATTATTTCACTTCTTCACCAATTTATGCTATAACCTATCACTCACTTACCAATTTATGCAATAATGTGATAAGCCCCAACTTAGCCTTGATTGGTTTTAGTAGATTTGCTTTATTAGAAGTTTCAGGGGTAGTTTGGTCCTTTTTGGGATTTTATCTGTTATTGGCTATGTGGGAGCTCTAACCTTGTCCCGGGTCTGTTTTTGGGACCACTTCCCCGAGTCTTGCTAGTATTTATCCCCCTGTAGGTTTTTGTTTTGAGTAGCTAAGAATTAATCTGTAAGAGAACTCTGTTCTTCTTTTGGAGAGACCATTCCTCTCGAATGAATGGAAATCTATCTTTAACTCTATCCTAGTCTGAGTATCAAATCAAGAATGTATCAGGGTCTATCATAATGTTTCACCGTTTTACCAATTAATTGCTACTATGGAAGTATATATTTTACCTAAAATTAATCTATTCCCAGTTGGACACCTAAATATCAGAGAAAAATCAAGAAAAAGAAACCAAAAAGGGTTTAAGGTACAGTAATGGACCTTGTTTAGTGGGGAGAAATGTACACCTGTAATAAAAGATAAGAAAATGTAAGTTAACTACTGATGTCAGAAATTGAAATAAAAATGTCACATCAAAGGATATTGAAAAAGAATCCTATCAATGGGATAAAGGATGTGGTTCAAAAAAGATTACCAGAAAGATGATTCTCCTTGAAAGATTCCATATCCATGGTGTCAGTATCAGCTGATGACTCATTTTTTTGAACATCTCCAGCACCTTTTACATCTTCAATCTTTTCCTGTGATTCTTGATCTGAAGACTCCAAAAGTTGAAGCTTTACCCCTCGTTGACTATCAGCAAAATATGCAGGGCTGCGGTTGACCTCCCTTACAGCTTCTTCTTTAAGCCGAGTAGATACCATGGACTCCCTAAAGATCTGCTTTTCTTGATACACTTTAACATCAGTCTGTTTTGTGATTAACACACTGTGAGTTGTCCTGGAAAAACTGTGAAGACCCTCTAAATGAGAAACATTTTGAAATGACTGCATTGTCCCTGGTTTGATCACTTCTGGACAACTTTGATGTGGAAAGAATCCCATTCCAATATGTTTGTGCATCCTTTTGTATTGTTCTGCAATTAAAGAAGGTGCAGAATTGCTGCTTGTAGAAGGGTCAGTCTTCAAAAGGGCAACATTATCTTGTCTTAAAAAAGATGGCATCTTGTGTTCTTGTTCCATGGCTACTGAATTAGTTTTTGGTAAGTGGTTTTTGGATGTGAAAATGGTTTTAAGCTGGCTGATGTTTTCTGGTCCATGGGTTGTTCGGCTTTCACCAAAAAACATGTGATACTTCACCTGTTCAGAAGGAATTTGTGATGCTTCTTCAGGTTGAAAATGGCATTCTCTTGATGAAGATCCTATATTCAAAGCAGCTGTTGATTTCTTGTGAGAAACTTGAGGTCCTAATGCTTGAGCTTGACCTCCTTCGTTCAATAAGAAACTTCTCCCACTTTCTTGACCACGTTTGAAAAATGGGAAAGATTGAGTACCTGGTTTCTTTAAACTCATTGCTAACTCCAAGTCGTTGATCCCTTTTGAAGATCCACAGCTATCAGATGCTATTTCAACTCCCTTCGAGTGTTTCTTCATATCAAGATCATCTTCTTCGTTTTGAATAAGGCGAGTTGAAGGAACATGTGTGCTTGATTCAAATCTTGTTCCTGTCCAATGTGTGAGCCATGCAGATTGGTGAGGTTCTATGGACTCTACAGCTTTTCCGTTGTTGTTGGGATGAGATTTCTCAGGCATGATGATTGGAACTTACAGCTTGCTATAAATATACCACCAATTCACCTTCAAGTTGCACACTTCAGACCTTCATCTACCTAGGATGGAAACATTCAAAAGAAGAAAAGAGTTAACACCAGCTTCTGAAACTATGATCGACTTCAGAAGAAATGAAGGTCTAGAAAGGAACATAGACTCAATAGATTAGGACCCAATAATTAAACATGGCTTCATAGATGCCCTAGTTTTTGCATAAAAACCACTCTTCTTACTATTCTTAATTTTACATAATTTAATTCTTCATATCCCTTCAAGTGTTAGAAGTAATAGCTCGGATTTGAAATCCAGACTCTACTCCCAAATTCGAATTCCACCCTACTAAACCCTATCGCAACTTCCTTCCAACCATTCCATAGAACAATTTATAATTTTACAAAGCGTCAACGCCTCAACCTCTCAATTTTCTGCAAAAAATCTATTTGATCTCTAGAGCTAGAAGCACAAAATTGAAACGGAAAAAGCTAACAAAACAAGCTGCAGGTACACACGATCGCACAAAAAGTCAAGAAAACATTTGAAATCTTACAGTATCTACAAAAAACCTATGAGCATACAAATTGTCATTTTAGGTCTCAGATATGCCTACAGAGTGTCGAAATTTAAAATCAAACTTACTTGTGACATCGACGAGTTGGAAGATTTACAGAGAGAATTTAGCAGATGACTACGAATTATAAGGTGGAAGATGATGTGATCTATAGGAAGACACGACAAGAAATCAGAGCCGCAGGATACTATTCGTTACAGTGGGTAGCCGTACGGGGAAGAAGATAGAGATGAGTATGTGGCCGAGGCGATGGCGGTCCATGATGCATACATAACATGTCATATGTGTGTATGTATATGATGGTGCAGAGAAAGATGAAGAAAACGAGAGAAGGGAAAGAAGGAAAGCAAGTGAAGCCGAGCTGATCCAGCCGCCCGTCTTTGTCTAAAGGGAAAATGACTTAAAGGGCTCATTCAAATTCGATCTTTTCAAAAAACACCATCTAGTAAGGGTTATATACGAAAAATACCATCAAAGTTTAAGTTTTGTTCAAATATCACCTACTGGTGACCGAAGGTGAAAATGTTACCTGCAAAAAATTAATTAACGGAAAATAAAAGATGACATGGCATTAGGAACGTCTTACGTGGATTAAAAGATACAAATCAATCGTCTTTTGACTTGATTGGATGGAGGGAAGCACAGAAGCGCCAAAGCCGTCTAGGGTTCGATTAATCAACCATCCTCTAGTGAAATCAATTTTTACAACCGATCGATTTATGTTGCATTTATGACCAAATTTCCCCTGTTTGTGGGTTCTGTTGCCATTATGACCAAATTGCCCCTGTTGTTACTTCCCAGTATTACTTACGATTGTCCCTGTATTGATTTGAGAGGTTCGATGCAATAAATTAAAATAGAATTCTATTTCTTGTATATTACTTTTCACATTGTCAAATGTTTGAAAGTAGAGGTCTATGGTTTTTGAGATGCCTGTATAAGTTCTGAATGGCTTAATATAAAGTTCTGAATGAAAAAATTAAAGTTTTATGAGGTCCCTTTATAAAAAGTTTTGAGTTCAGAGTATAATTATGCCCTTTTGACAATTATGCCCTTTTGTCATGCACCTTATTAAGCTCAATAATGGTGCTGCCAAGAATATGGTTGTTGCTGTTGCTAAACAGCTTCTTACTTTATGTACAGGAAGAAACATGACGGGTAAAAAGCTATAATTGAATATATTGTGCAATGTAATTTGAGATTTCGAGAGTATAATGCTAATAATTAAATATATATTGTTCATAGTACAATAACTTAATATAAAAAAATGACAATTATGCCCTTTTGTCCTATTTTGTCACAGAAATGTAATTCAATTGTACCATTTTCTCCACTGTGTGACCATTTTACCCCTAAATGTTAAGGCAATGTACATTACAGTTAAAGCAATGTACTTTATAGCTTTGTCCTTTTATTTAAAATACATCATAGCAGTTACTTTATAGTTATAAACTAATTAATCCTACAGCAGGAACTTTACATTTATAAAACAAATTATGCCATTTTCTCGTCATAATAATCCATGTGACATTGTCGAAACAATCCATGTAATCTAATTTGGCAATTATGCCCTTTTGACGATTTTGTCCCATTTTTCTGCTAAATCTACGTGTATATCAACAATAACAAAGTAATTGCATATTGTAAAATTGACAATTACACCCTTGTGACCCTTTTGTCCGGTTTTTCTAAATTGAATTCTGATTCTGACTCATCATGTCATATTTTGTAGGTAAGGCTGATATATGTTGTGAAATTGAGCAGAATGAGAAAAACAAGTCGAACAGTTGATGAAGGGTAGCATGAGAAAAACAAGTCGATCAATTGTGCTTTTTGTCTTGGAAATTTTTGAGCTTGAGCTGGGGTTGAACGATTTACATGGAGAGGCGTTGAAGAAGTCGATCAATTAAGAAGGGCCGAATGATAAAGCTTAGTTAAACATACCAAGCCATCAAAGGAGACGAGAGGAAGAATGATGGAGTCGAAAAGAAGAATTTGTTCATAAATGAAGCCCTAATTCCATTTAGTCAAGAGGAGTACGCCAATTCAGCCATGTCACCACCCACCCTTATGTCATGTCACTCACATTTATGCCATGTCACCAAGTATTAGGCCACATCAGCATTTAATCTCCAACAAACGGTTACCGATTGGTGAGATTTGAACAAAAGATATACTTAGTTGGTGTTTTTTATACAAAGCCTTTAGTTTGATGGTCTTTTTTGAACAGACAAAAGTTTGATGGTGTTTTTTGAACGTTTTTTAAACATTCTTACCCTTATAAGTCATTTTCCCTTGTCTAAAACTACTACGTAAAGAGATGGTTTTAATTATGTGTGTGTGTCTCTGATTTAGTTGTGATTAACATTAGACCATCCACATTGAAACATCAGCTTTTAAAAATTACACATCGTCTTTGTAATTACCATTCAGATCAATGAACCTATTGAGACATCAACAATAAATTTATATTTTTTAAAATATAAATCTTAATTACAATTAACATAATAATATATATGCATTTTACAAATTTATTAATTATTATTATATTTATATCAAATAAAAAAGCGAAAAAGATATACTAATTTATAATATTAAATATTAGGTTATAGTTTATATTTTGATATAATGATATTTGTTAAAAAAAAAACATTTCTGACCATTTCTAGTTGCGTGGTGCAGAACATACATAGCACTTGGCTTTTTGGGAATCAACAACCCGCCTCTCTCCCTTAAATGTTTTCTTCCATGTCCATTCACGAAACGGCATCAAACAAATGGATAATGGAAGACTTAGTCATAACTCTTAGTCATAACTCTTAGTCATAACTCATAATATCAGTTATCATTCGGTTTTATGATGGGTTTTATACAAAATATAAGTTCGTTTTTCACAAAAAAACCGGTAATGGAAGACTTTAAAAAGAGTAAATTACACGAATGGTCTCTATGGTTTAGGGTAATTTACGTGCTTGGTCTCTAACTTATTTTTTTTAACTCGGAAGGTCTCTACTATTTGTTTTTGTTACACGTTTGGTCCTTGTCTTACCTAAAAAGACTATTTTGCCCTTGATTTTTTAATTTATTTAAATAAGCACACCTCAACCCCACCCCTCAGTTTACCTTACCTACCCTAACAATTTTTCATATTTAAATAATAGTCTTTTTAGGTAAGACAGGGACCAAACGCGTAACAAAAACAAACAGTATGGACCAAGCGCGTAACAAAAACAAACATTAGGGACCTTCCAAGTTAAAAAAATAAGTTAGGGACCAAACACGCAAATTATCCCAAACCATAGGGACCATTCATGTAATTTACTTCTTTAAAAATAAAAAGTTTATTTTTAGTTAATAACAAAACCAAACCATGATGGATCTATTTATCGATGTTAGAATGAAATAAAAAACACAACCAAAGAGTGTTTAGAATGATAACTTTTGAAGCCTTTGAACCTGTAACGCCCGATAATTTTCAAGGTATTAACAATGATTTGGATTAATTAGTTGTTATGTTTTGGGCCGTGATCAATCAGATCCTTTCTTATTGGGCTTAGGGGTGCAGTACGCAGGGCGTACCACCCTATGTACGGTGGGCGTACTGGTGAGGAATGAATGCGGGTGCCATATACATACGCAACGTACGTGGTCAGTTCCTAAAACCCTAATATTTAGGGTTTGAGCATTATTTAAAGAACATGATGACCTAAGGATCTTCTTTACCAGCCTCCCTCTTATCCTTAAACAGCCTCCACGAAACCCTAACCCCATTGTTGAGTGTTCTTGAGCTTGAAGGGTCTTTTGAGTGCATTTTGGTGTGTTTTGTCTCATTTTCAAGGAAGAGAAGATTGGAGCAAGGTGGTGGTTCAATGAGAAGCTTGTAGATCCGAATTTTCTGCTTCATTTCTAGCTTGAGCAAGGTATAAAGTCTTGATCTTGATCTTTAGAAGCTTAGATCTCCATGTTTTAGCTTTTGGACCCTTTTTGGTCCCATAGATGAGCTCTTGTGGATTACTTCCATTTCTGAAGCTCAGAGTTGCTACTTTTGGTGTTCTTTGGGTCCTAGAGTCATAAAGTTGCAACCTTGGAAGGTTTAATCCAACCATGCATGAGTAATGGCCATTTTCATCGAAGTAGATTGTCATATTTCGAGTTTGAGCCCATTTGGGGCATGCAAAGCCACCAAGATTTCGACTTTATGGGTTAATATGTTATATAAGATTCAGATTTGTGTTTGGGACTCCTGGACGTAAGTGGTTAAGGACTTAATGGAGAAAAGGCTTAATGGGTGAGTACGCTGGGCGTACAAGCCATGCAGCGTGTACGCTTAGCGTACAGCCGAGTACGCCCCGCGTACTCTGACAGTTGGGCTTGGCGTTGTTTGGGCCTCGAGTTGGGCCATTTTCTTGGACCTTGTTGCTTTGGGCTTTTGTGGGCCATCTGAAATCAGGTTTTTGGTCTATGGATATGATTGGGCTTTAGGGTAAGGCCCATTTGAGGGGTTTGGGCCCAATTTTGAAAATTGGGCCATAAGTGGGCCGTTAGTGGGCCTTGGAAGATTATTTAGTGTTGGGACTTTTATATGGTGGATTTGGGCCTTAATCATGGATCAAATTAGGCCAGGGGTAAAATGGTCATTTTTACCCAAGAATTGATTATTGGATATTAATTGGAACCCAAGTATTGATTGGGTGATTATTTTGTAACGATAGTGTCACACCCCCAAACCAGACGGCGGAAACGTCCGGGGGTGGAGGACTTCATTTGTAGTATCACAACACATGCATCATAGTAATCAAAG
This sequence comes from Lactuca virosa, assembly GCF_052849685.1. Classification (NCBI taxonomy): domain Eukaryota; kingdom Viridiplantae; phylum Streptophyta; class Magnoliopsida; order Asterales; family Asteraceae; genus Lactuca; species Lactuca virosa. The sequence continues at coordinate 169,983,642 of NC_136434.1, read as the reverse complement.
TACAAACAACCATTGTATTTAGAAAGTATAAGTATTTACATATGTTCAATCATTGTATATTGAACCCAAAATAGTTATACAAAAGAAGAAGATATGACTCAAATTAGCTCCATCTTCTCAAAAAGCTCGGGGAGTACCTGTTTATTGTTTCCCTGAGAATACAAGTAATTTGAAAAGAGAGTATCAACATAAAGTTGAGTGAGTGCATATGTATTTATGTTTAAAAGGATGTTTCGGTATCTCGAATATGTAAACTGTTCCAGAAAATCCTATATTTTCTGCTGTATATGAAAAGTCGTTTTATTCCCATAAAATCGTTCCATTTGTAAACCAATGTTCTGTATTTGTAAAACTTGTAACTGAGAGTGTGCCTGGTTCCACCAGCTGTTATTGAAAAATGTAATATACTACTGTAGCTTGTATTTTGTAAACTAGTACTTTGAAGATGTACTTACGTTTAGTTGATTATACACTAACGTATTGTTAATATCTTTTTAATGAGTTCTTATAACCATACTGAGACTGGATGGCCTGAAACAAACGCTTGTAGGCGTTTAAACTGTTGATAACAATTGTCACTCATTGGCGTGTATGCCTGACTGTAGCTAGCAGTCTGAGTGTGGGGTTGTCAATCCCAACATAGATCTACACACAACTTGTTTCGATCCCCTGGCTGGAGATTCTGGTTATAATGTCAGGACTTTAACCGTGTCTCATAAAAAGCATATAAACGTTACATGTATGATAGTTATGAAAACCCAATCATCCTGAAATAATGATTGATTGTATGTTCATGAATTAGTATTCCGAACATGTATTTGACAATTGTAAACCCTTGATTTGTTTTGAATCAAAACCCTTGTTTCTTGTAAAACAGTGTATTCTAGTATACTTGAATCATGAATTATTGTTCTATGTATCATAAATTATATCTATTATAATTTATATGTACTTTCTGAATCAGTATTTAACTATTTTTGCATGTAACCCCTTGCTCAACATGTTACAAAGGTATTTAAACTGATGAAATAACTTTTATATTTATATACATACACAATTCTATATATAAGTAAAATTTAAACGACAGTCGGACAATTAACCGGTACTATAAGCCCACATCCAAACAAGGAAAAGGACCCAAAATGAGTTATCAGTCCTAAGACTTTTAAATCTTATTTATTTATATATATATATATATATATATATATATATATATATATATATATATATATATACATACAAATATGAATTTTGGGGAAAAATATAAGTTTATAAAAGAGTTTAATGTTTTGAGTATTTTTGATGATTTACTGTCGTTTTATCATGATTTTATAACACAAAGTTCTTGTGTTATACTTGTATTCCCCCCCTTAAAACAGTAGAAATTATGAAAATACGGGGGTATGAACTCACTTGATAGGTGGTGATCTGGACAGCGTTTCGTTTCCTGGAAAGGAATTTATTTGACGAAAAACTGGCTTAAATTGAGCAGAGTTTCGACTGGAGAAAGTTGTTTTTCTCAGGAATCTCGGGGCTTCGAGGCTTGCTTAAGGTTTTAGACTTGATATCGGGGCTTTAGGGGTTGTAGGATATTTTAAAGTGGTGAAAGAAGTGAAAAAGTATGGAAAATGGGGTGAAAAAGGTGAAATATCCGGAGGGTCTCGCATGCCTTATATAAGTCGAAGCCTCGGATCCGAAGCAAGGGGAAGCAGCCGCGTGTTCGGACAGGTGGCGAGGGAAGAGGGCTCGCTTCGGACAGCTGGCTCGGTCGTGTCAGATCAGGAGTGGACCGAACTTCAGTCCAATCAGAAGGTGCCATGAGGCAGACACGGAGAAGCCTCGCATGCGAGGTGACGTGGCCGAAGGTACACCATGCGATTTTTCCCGGTTTTCAACATTTCTTGATTTTTGTGCCCAAAACTTGCGAAATTCATAACTTTCGCATACGAGCTCCGTTTTCGACGTTCTTTATATGCACGCGTAGGTAAAATTATACTCTACGACTTTCGTTTAGACTTCGTCGGCTAATTTTGACTTTATTTTTAATATTATTAGTTTTAACAGACCGGGACAGGAAATCCGTTAAAAATTCATAACTTCTTCATCCGACGTACGTTTTTGTCTGTATTTTTACCGTTGTACTACTATTGATGAGACCTTCAATTCTCGTTTAGGTTGTGTAGGCTAAAAATCACTTGATCTTTATTTCGAGTTTTTAGCTGTATACTTCTATACTGAAACTTAGAAAAATCATAACTTCATCATACGAAGTCAGATTTTGACGTTCTTTTCATGAAAGTTCTCGGTTTAGCATAATCTACAACTTTCATTTAGATTGTTATGGCTAAAAAGTTCTCTTTATTATTTTAAAAAGAACTACAAATTGACCTACATTATTACATAGGTTTGAAATAATGGTTTGTTACATTATCCCCCCGTTAGAGAGAATTTCGTCCCGAAATTAGCATCACAGATAGACTAGGGAAAAAGATGTGGATATTTCTGTTGCATTTGATCCTCCCGCTCCCAAGTGGATTCAGGTCCCCGTTTTGCATTCCAGCGGACCTTCACTATCGGGATACGACTTTGTTTGGTTTTCTTAACTTCCCTATCTAGAATCTCTACGTGTTCTTCCACAAAATTGAGGCTCTCATTTAACTCGATTTCATCGAGTGGGATTACAAGAGTCTCGTCGGATAGACACTTTTTCAAGTTCGAAACGTGGAAGGTAGGATGAATGTTACTTAGTTCTTGGGGTAGTCGAAGTTTGTAAGCTACAGGACCGATTCGGGCAAGGATCTCGAATGACCCTATGTATCTTGGATTCAATTTGTCACGCTTTCCAAAGCGTATCATACCTTCCAGGGTGAGACCTTTAACAAGACGCGGTCACCAACCCGAAATTCCAAGGGTTTTCTCCTTTTGTCAGCGAAGCTTTTCTGTCTATCTCTGGAAGCTTTAAGTCGCTCCCGAATTTATACGATCTTCTCGGTAGTTTCTCAAATAATTTCCGGACCAGTAAGAGCACTGTCAGGAGTTTGACCTCTAGCTAGCTGCGTGTCACCCACTTCAGCCCAGCATAGAGGGGATCTGCACTTGCGGCCATAGAAGGCTTCGAATGGAGCATCCTTTATGCTAGTGTGATAACTATTGTTATAAGAGAATTCAACAAGGGGTAAATGAATATCCCATGCCTTTCCAAAGTCTATCACGCAAGCTCGTAACATGTCTTCTAATGTTTGAATTGTCCTCTCACTTTTTCCGTCGGTTTGTGGATGGTAGGCTGTACTCATGTCCAGCCTAGTTCCCAGAGAGTTTTGTAAAGACTGCCAGAAACGAGAGGTGAATCTACTATCTCGGTCTGAGATAATAGATATTGGCACACCATACAGTCTAACAATATATTTGAGGTAAGTTCTGGTTAGCTTCTCTATCTTGTCGGTTTCTTTTATTGGTAAGAAGTGTGCGGATTTGGTTAATCTATCGACGATTACCCAAATAGTATCATAACCACCCGTTGTCTTGGGTAACTTAGTTATGAAATCCATCGTAATCCGCTCCCACTTCCATTCATGGATCTCAGGTTGTTGTAATAAACCTAAAGGTTTCTGGTATTCTACCTTGACTTTGGCACAAGTAAGGCACTTGCCCACAAAGGTAGCGATTTCGGCCTTCATGTTAGGCCACCAGTATAGTTTCTTGAGGTCCAGGTATATCTTGTCTGAACCTGGATGAATGGAGTATCGGGTTTTGTGTGCTTCATTCGTAACCATGTCTCTGTAACCACCGAACTTTGGTGTCCAGATCCGGTTCATGAAATAATAGACTCTATCATCCCTGACTTCGAAGTTCTTATCCATTCCTCTCAGAGTTTCACCTGTCATGTTTTCGGGTTTTAAGGCTTCAAGTTGAGCTTCTTTGATCTGCGTGGACAGATGCGAATGGATTGTCATGGTCAACGACTTTACCCGGCGTCCCGAGTATTCTTTTCTGCTAAGGGCGTCAACTACTATGTTAGCTTTACTAGGGTGATAAAGAATCTGACAATCGTAGTCATTCAGTAGCTCCACCCATCGTCGTTGTCTCATGTTCAACTCTTTCTGATCGAAGATATGCTGGAGACTTTATGGTCCGTGAATATTGTGCATTTCGTGCCATATAAGTAATGTCTACAGATCTTCAGAGCAAATACCACTGCTCCTAGTTCAAGGTCATATGCTATATAGTTGACTTCATGTGTCTTTAGCTGTCTTGAGGCATATGATATAACCTTTCCTCTTTGCATAAGAACACATCCAAGTCCTTGATTAGAATCATCACAATACACTACGAAATCCTCTGTCCCTTCGGGTAGAGACAAGATCGGTACACTGCACAAGGCTTGTTTGAGCGTTTGGAATGCGGTTTCTTGCTTCTCTCCCCAACTAAAAGTTACACCCTTTTGCGTCAGGGTGGTAAGAGGCTTAACTATTCGAGAGAAATTCTGGATGAATCTGCGATAATAGCCAGCAAGACCTAAGAATTGATGGATTTATGTAGGTGTTTTGGGTGCTGTCCAGTTTTCAATTGCCTTTATTTTGGAAGGGTCGACGTGTATTCCTTCTGAACTGACCACGTGACCTAGGAAATCAAGCTTCCTAATCCAAAACTCGCACTTTGAGAACTTCGCATAGAGTTTTTCTGTTCTATAGGTTTGTAATACTTGACAAAGATGTTGGCCATGTTCCTCTTTACTTCTTGAGTAGATAAGGATGTCGTCAATGAAGACTATGACGAATTTGTCCAGGAATGGATGACACACTCTGTTCATTAGGTCCATGAACACAGCAGGTGCATTCGTCAATCCGAATGGCATCACTATAAACTTGTAATGACCATAACGAGTTCTAAACGCGGTCTTGGGAATGTCTTCCTCCAAAATCCGTAACTGGTGATACCCGGATCTTAAGTCTATTTTCGAGAAGTAGTTCGCACCTTGAAGTTGGTCGAATAGGTCATCAATGCGAGTCAGAGGATATCGATTCTTGATGGTAAGTTTATTCAGCTCGCGGTAGTCTATGCACATGCGGAATGATCCATCCTTCTTCTTTACGAACAAAACCGGTGCTCCCCAAGGTGAGAAGCTTGGTCTTATGAAACCTTTGCTTAGGAGTTCGTTAAGCTGGCTAGATAATTCCTGCATCTCCGAAGGTGCAAGACGAATGGGAGATTTGGCTACAGGGGTAGCTCCAGGGATTAAGTCGATTCGGAATTCAACTTGTCATTCGGGAGGCACTCCTGGAAGATCATCTGGATAGATATCGGGAAAACTGCAGACCTCAGGAATGCTTGTGATGTCTTTCACCTCCTGCTTTTTGTCTACCACATGAGCTAAGAAAGCACAGTACTCCTTACGAAGATATTTTTGTGCCTCGATGCAAGAAATGATCTGAAGGTTCGTTCCGGGTTTGTCGCCATAGATAATAAGAGTTTCATTAGTTGGTAAGTTCAAACGAATAGCTCTTTCATAACATAGGATGTCGGCATGGTTGGGACAAAACCAATCCATACCTATTATGATGTCAAAACTTTTGATAGAGACCGGCATAAGGTCTATTGGTAAAAACAAGTCATTCAAGGTAAGGGTACATCCTATGTATATATCGTTGGTGGATTCAGATTTCCCGTTAGCCATTTCGACTGTGAATGTTTCTTTTAGTGGTTGGGAGTTTTGATTTAGTAGATGTTTAAAATTATGGCTCACGAAGCTCCTCTCAGCACCACAATCAAATAGAATGCATGCATAAGTATTGTTGAGAAGGAACGTACCCGTTACCACCGCAGGGTCTGCCACCGCTTCTTCGTGACCTAGTGCTAGAATCCTCCCAACTCCACCGACATTTCCCGCTTTTGGACAATCTCTCTTGAAATGCCCCACATCACCGCATTGGTAGCATGCTTGACCTACTCCAACGACAGGTACTTGGCTAAGTGGTTAGGGTGGTATTCTACAGAATCAGGCAATATGCCCTTTCCTGTTGCAGTTACGGCACTGCATTTCTTGGCAATTTCCGTTGTGGTGAAAATTGCACTTGTTGCATTTAGGGAGGTTACCAGCATAGGGCTTAGTTGGTGCAAGGTTATTAGGGACAGCAGCAGGTACAGTGGTAGGTATGGTAGCAGGTATAGTAGCGGCATGGACTGCCACTACTTGTTGCTTCTTTGAAGGTTCCAGAGGAGATTTGCCCTTCCTCTTGTTCCAACCCTTCTTCTTGTTGTTGTTGTTGTTATTGTTGTTGTTGTTGTTTCCCTTCGGTTGTTCTGGTAGAGCAACCACTGAGTTTTGACGGGCTCCGTGGTCGATAAGAGACTGTGCCAGCTCTTTGGCACTGTCAAAAGTAACAGGCTTCGAAGCTAAAACACTTGACTGAATTTGGGGTGACATACCCCAAATATATCTCTCAATCTTTTTGCTCTCCAGAGGAACCATGTCCGGACAAAGAATTGTCAGATCACAGAATCTACTGGTATAGGTTGATATGTCAGAACCAACCATTGTAAGACCCCAGAGCTCTTGCTCAAGTTTTTGAATTTCCCCTCGCGGACAGTATTCCCGCATTAACATGGCTTTTAAGTTCTCCCAGCTGATCGAGTTAGCCACTACCAGAGTAAGTGACTTAATGTGGCCATTCCACCATGTTAAAGCTCTATCCAAAAAGGTACAAGCAGCGAATTTGACTTTGCTGCTCTCCGAACAGGAGCAAATTTCAAAGATTGCTTCTGTCTTCTAAATCCATTGCCTTAAAACCATCACTCCTCCAGTTCCATTAAAAGGTCCTGGGTTTGGCGTTCGAGAAGTCTTTATAAGTGCACTCTCACGAGTGCTCATGACTCTCTCCATGGTTAGAAGGATGTGTACCAGCTCCCGACCCACTAGCACCAGGAGTATTGATATGAGACATGGCAGCAGTTACAACTGCCGTGACCGCCGCTTGGAACATAGCGGGGTCGAATTGAGGAGGTGGTGGCGGCGTCGGTGCTTCATTAACATTGTTACGTCTTGGATTTCTACGAGGAGGCATCTTTTCCTATAAAAGTCAATAGATAAAAAGATAGTGAGTTATCAAGAATGAATATGAATTTGATATCTCTGAACTAAACACTTAATTCAACATGAATCTTGTAGAGAATTGGAAATAGAAATCCACTGCAAGTACAACTTGCAACAGGATAATATGAAATTGAGTGGTTATTTTTCAAAGAGTATGAAAGTACATGTCGATTGTATTGGTATATTAAGTATATAAGGTCCGGAAAACTTGACCTTAAAGCAGACCTATAATATACCACAATACTGAGAAAGCGTCGACATCAAACCGACCTACCGAAAATAAAATTTTCGCGATCGTATTGAAAGCATGAAAAATAACACTGGAACATTTCTGTGATCCAAGACTTTGGAATAGGATGTTTATGAAAATCGTAATAACTCTTGTTGAAGTAAAGTGCTCATTATTTTATTGATACTCAGTTTTGTACATATCATGAAGAGTAGTCTATACATTCAGTATATTAAACTAGAAAGTAGAAGTAGTGTAAACACTACTTGTGGCGGTTGCTGCGACGGTTGCTGGGTCCTGCTTGATCCTGCGTCTTCCAACGCCTTTCTTGTGCAGCTTAATGCTCCCTCAATTCCCTTATCTCAGATTGAGCAGCATTGAGTTGCCTTTGAAGGGCTTCAGTATGGTGCTGGGTGTCGTCCTGCATTTCATCAAGACGAAGGATATCTGCAGTATTAACCTGCGCAACCGTATTTACTTGTAGGATTCGATTAATCGAAATCCTTGCTTGATCGGCTTGGCGGGCTATTCGATTTACTATAACTGGAAGAGCTCTATCGGCTGATCCTCCTCTAGAGACGTTATAGAAACCTCTTGCCATTCCATAAGGAGGGCATTGGCCGTCTTGCCGACTCCAATGGTTTATATAGTGGCCCCATTCTGGTATGGGTTCTGCCTCACCTTGTATCAGGGGACGCTCCCCAGGGTTGCATACTTGTGGCTCTGTATCTGTACCACTTGATTCGCTGTCTTCAAAGGGTTCTTCATCTGAGTCTGAGATCTAGCTTGCATTTTGTTGATTGTAGGGGTCCCCAGGTAAATTGTGTTCAGCCATATTATCTGTATTAGAGGTAAGGATAGTAAAATACTCCAATAGTATTTTAATTTATGTGATATGTTCTATAGTTCTTCTGAATTTGTATGGTTGGTAAGTTTTAGACATGTCGCAACACTACTATCACTCCCAAACACATTTTGGTCATATCTCAAATCAATATAGTTGATCAGGCTATATTAATCACAGATATGATTACATAACTGCCCAAGTTTGACTATAATGTTCAACACTTAAATACTTTTAAGTTCTTATGATTGTGATATTGTACTTGTAGGTATGAGTGTTAGTATACTTCTTGTAAAAATACTTTAATCTTTAAAAAGTATACTTGTAGTCAGAGCTCTTAGCCCCGATGTATTTATAGTTTGTATATCTTTTATGGATTGATATACTGTGTTCACTATAAACAATGCTCTGATACCAATCTGTCACACACCCAAACCAGACGGCGGAAACGTCCGGGGGTGGAGGACTTCATTTGTAGTATCAAAACACATGCATCATAGTAATCAAAGTACAAACAACCATTGTATTTAGAAAGTATAAGTATTTACATATGTTCAATCATTGTATATTGAACCCAAAATAGTTATACAAAAGAAGAAGATATGACTCAAATTAGCTCCATCTTCTCAAAAAGCTCGGGGAGTACCTGTTTATTGTTTCCCTGAGAATACAAGTAATTTGAAAAGAGAGTATCAACATAAAGTTGAGTGAGTGCATATGTATTTATGTTTAAAAGGATGTTTCGGTATCTCGAATATGTAAACTGTTCCAGAAAATCCTATATTTTCTGCTGTATATGAAAAGTCGTTTTATTCCCATAAAGCGTTCCATTTGTAAACCAATGTTCTGTATTTGTAAAACTTGTAACTGAGAGTGTGCCTGGTTCCTCCAGTTGTTATTGAAAACTGTAATATACTACTGTAGCTTGTATTTTGTAAACTAGTATTTTGAAGATGTACTTACGTTTAGTTGATTATACACTAACGTATTGTTAATATCTTTTTAATGAGTTCTTATAACCATACTGAGACTGGATGGCCTGAAACAAACGCTTGTAGGCGTTTAAACTGTTGATAACAATTGTCACTCATTGGCGTGTATGCCTGACTGTAGCTAGCAGTCTGAGTGTGGGGTTGTCAATCCCAACATAGATCTACACACAACTTGTTTCGATCCCCTGGCTGGAGATTCTGGTTATAATGTCAGGACTTTAACCGTGTCTCATAAAAAGCATATAAACGTTACATGTATGATAGTTATGAAAACCCAATCATCCTGAAATAATGATTGATTGTATGTTCATGAATTAGTATTCCGAACATGTATTTGACAATTGTAAACCCTTGATTTGTTTTGAATCAAAACCCTTGTTTCTTGTAAAACAGTGTATTCTAGTATACTTGAATCATGAATTATTGTTCTATGTAAATCCCTTGTTTCGGCTAATTTTGACTTTATTTTTAATATTATTATTTTTAACAGACCGGGACAGGAAATCCGTTAAAAATTCATAACTTCTTCATCCGACGTCCGTTTTTGTCTGTCTTTTTTACCGTTGTACTACTATTGATGAGACCTTCAATTCTCGTTTAGGTTGTGTTGGCTAAAAATATGTCGATCTTTATTTCGAGTTTTTAGCTGTATACTGCTATACTGACACTTAGAAAAATCATAACTTCCACATACGAAGTCAGATTTTGATGTTCTTTTCATGAAAGTTCTCAGTTTAGAATAATCTACAACTTTCATTTAGATTTTTATGGCTAAAAAGCATTTTATTGAAAATTCACTTTTTATACTGAACAGTGTTTTGCCGGTTTTGTCGCGGATCTTCGATTGGTCATAACTTCTTCGTTATAACTCGGATTTTAGTGTTCTTTATATTTTTGGAAACCTTGTTACAATCTCTACCCTTTGTTCATCCCAATCGAGATTGTTTAATACTTTATTTTTGAGGGTCAATTATGTAAATATACATAATATGCTAAAATTTCTCTTTATTATTTTAAAAAGAACTACAAATTGACCTACATTATTACATAGGTTTGAAATAACGGTTTGTTACAGATAGCTCGAGGAGTCGTCAGGGCAGCAACTAGGGATTTTTTCTGCAAGATTCAACATTTGAGGTGAGTTTCCTCACCAGGCTATTACGGGTCTAAGGCACCAATGCCGACCCTTGTTGATATGTTAGGATGCCAGGAGTCTGCGTGACCCTTGCATGTGTTATGTGTTGCTATGTATACTGGGCGGGGCTCGATGTTAGGCGAGGCCTGAAGACTGGAACATATGCTAGAGTTTATGATCATTATGTGTATTAGCATGATTATGTGATATTGATTGTATGTGTATTGCGGGTGATGCCCAATGACAGGCGAGGCCTGAGAATAACAGATCTGTATACCGAGCGGGGCTCGATGTCGGGCGGGGCCTAATGCCGGGCGAGGCCCGAGGTCGGGCGGGGGCCCAATATGTGATTTATTATGTATGTTATGGGGTATGTTGGGGAACTCACTAAGATTTGTGCTTACAGTTTTCAGTTTATGTTTCAGGTACTTCCGCTTGCAAAGGGAAGAGCTCGGGTTGACTGCATCACACAGACCATTGGGATTCCACATATGATGTTTTACTCTGATTTTAGATGATATTTTATACATTGGTTATTTGAGATGTATGGATGATGTTTGGAAATACTATTTTATCTATTTTAAAAATGAAATTTTTGGGACCATATTTTAGGATGCTACAAGTTGGTATCAGAGCCTTGGTTTGAGGGATTCGGGCACACTCTTGGGTGTGTCTGAACTCAAATTTAGGATTTGGTAGAATTTTCAAAATAAAAGCGTTTTATAAAAAAGATTTCTAAAAGAGATAAAGGGTGTGGTGCATGCAATTGACCGAGCTCAAGTAAGTTTTCCCAAAATACCTATACATGTTAATTGATATGCTTGAATATGTGAATCGCATGCTAGTTAGGGCTAAGGATCTTGTTAGGCGTGTCAAACCAACAAATAATGGGATAAAATAATATTAATAAAGCTCAAGTCACTGCTATTTCTTATACTAAAGATAGTATAGAGTAAGCAGGGTCGGTCCACAGGAATACAGGACTTCTTATCTTGCCATATTCTCACACATAATACAAATAATATTAAAATGGGGGATTGTGTTTGAACTTGAATTAAACTTCATAAATAAGAAAGATTGATAACAAAACGCAGTAAAAGAAGTACATTTCCGATTCTGACTCTTATACATGTATTATGTTGAAAGATGTAATATGATTATAACTCATGTTCAATCTAGGTTGGTAAGTTAGATATTAATAAACTCTAATATCCAAATTGGCAAAAGTATTTTATTCAAAACAAGCTCTTCAAATAAAACTTCATTTAATTGATTCAATTCAAATAAGTTCTTGCATCAAATCATTAAATGACATTAAGTTTTTGCACTAATTACCAACAATGTTTAACATTCCTCTTAAGCTTGGGAATATAAACATTTAATCTTTGATTGCACTAATTTTGATCTAATTACAACCAAGTAAGTGTGTGTTACTAACATCAAATCATAAAACATATACGAATTTCATAATTTGATTAACTAGATTGATAAGAACCCTAGTTCATTGATCAAGTGAAAAAGAGAACTAACCAAACACATGATTAAGATCAAATCAAAGATTACTAGATGTTAAACACAAATCAAGTTCAAATTACAACCTAACAACACATACTTAAGAATTCAGATTCGGAAATGATAATGAAATCAACCACACATGACTAGGTTAAACTACAAATCAAACAAGTTCAAACTTCAAATTGACTTACAAAAAGGAAATTAAAGTGTTTCCAAGTGTTAATCTACTTCCAAAAGCTCTGAAAATCTCCTTCTCCCTGTCCAAAATCCGACCTCCCCTCCAACAAAACTGATTGTCCCCATTAAATGAGAGTAAAACTACTTTAAAAACTGTCGAGACGTTTACACGGCCCGTGTAAATTAAAGGGTGCCATTTACACGACCGTGTAAACAAGAAAAGAAGAATACTCTTGCATATGCGTTTACACGGCCCGTGTAAAATATAAGCCATCATTTACACGGCCGTGTAAATGTCTGAAAGGCTCAAATCTTCATTTCTTCATTCTCTCTCTCTTCAATGCTCCAAAACTTCTGAAACTTCGTTTCCAACTCTTTTTAACTTCCTCCATCAAGATCCAACCTTCAAAAGTCCCTGAAATATCATAAAAGTGTGTGAATGGAATTGCATCATGAAAAATCCCAAAAAATATGCAAAATGCATGAGTTTAAACCTAAATGCAATGCACTTTTATGAACTAAAACTACAAAATGAATGCATGAATATGCATCTAACAAATCTCCCCAAGCTTGAACCTTTCTTATCCTCAAGAAAGAGCAAGAAGATTTAAACTAGAGAAAATAAAATAGAATAGAAGAAAAGAAAATTAAAGTTAAAACTATTTGAAACTTAATGCATGAAATCAAAACAAACATGAAAAGATCCAACCCAATTACCCTGTTTTGTACCATAGTTGAGAATGTACCTGTCATGCCTTGAGTTAACTTGGCTTTAGTCTCAAAATATTATATGATAATAGAAATAAGACTTTGGCCACTCCCTAATACAACTCAACAGAATCAAAGATCACAACACTAATTCCCTTTCAATATCATCAAGTCAATTATTGGAACAAATTATGGTCTTACTCTCGTGAAATTATATGTGACAAAACATGCTCAACCATCTTTGTTTCATAAAATATAACAATGCTCGATTCCAGCTATTTGTTGATCAACAACAATCTTTTTCTTAAAAATCTTTTCTAAAAATTCCTTAATATTTACCCAAATTGGTTACAAACTTCAAACCACTTACACCAGTCAAAGTAGTTAACATTCAGTCCAATGTCATAAGTTCAAATCCAAGTCCAAGGGAATCTTTTGGCAGCCAAATATTTTTCCTAAACATAATATTCAATTAAACTATAAACACAACTATATACAAACTTCTTAATTATATTTTTTTACAAATAAAGCTCATGGCTTTCTTTGAAATCCGTGTAACGGGCTTCCAACCAACACATCCAAATCAAATGACCTTAGTGTGTTAGATTTAAAGAGATCCCTCGGGTTTACTTGCCCGAACCTCAAAGGCCACAGATTAGCTTTATTTGCTATTATTATGTTCATGACTTTCTATGGAACCCATGTAACGAATTTTCAACTCAATCAGTCCCAAACAATTTAGCTTTAGGCGATTAGGTGTAAAACACCCCTCAGAGTTTACTTGTTCGAATCCCAAAGGTCACAGATTAACTTAATAATAGTTTTTTTTTTTTTTTTTTTTTTTTTTTTTTTTTTTTTTTTTTTAAGTAACACAAATACAAATATCTAAGTTAACACATAACACTCTTATTAATTAATTAATTTATTTATTTGGCCAATTTCTTTATATTTTCGTCCTTGACTTTTCTATTGTGGGACATCTCACGGTCTATTACCGTGAGGACTTCTAAGACATTTTTCAGGGGACTAAAGGTTAACATGCAAAGACCCGTAAGTATAGTTGAAAGCTATGTCCCCAAGCAGGGTATATAAAAGGGAATGAGTAGAAACGACTTTTAGAGCGCTGGAAGGCTCGGAACATTGAGATTTTGTATTCTTTTTATGAACTTTTGAATTTGGCATTTTAAGTTCAATTGAGCATTACTACTCATAAGACCGGTCATATGTCCCAAAGAATTAACTCATACCTGCTGTTATGCTCCAATGTTGACAATCTTGTCACTTTCTGTTTTGCACAAGTAGCTTCGGGAGGTGTGTTCGTGTGCGATTAACTTGCTTTTAGATTTTCAATAAAAAGAGCAAGTCTAATCTCAAGGCACATGACTCATTTACCAGCTCAACTGTTTCGAAAAGATTCGGTTGCTTGGGATTGGATCTCTTTTTTTTATTTTTTTATTTTTTTTTCATTTTAAAAAATGACAAAGAAAAATAATGCAATGCAATATGTACAAAATTACATGCAACCTACATGCAACGGGATAATACATGGATGGATGGATGCCCCTCCCCAAGCTTAAAATAAGCATCGTCCTCGATGCTTGGAGAGAGGCATAGCCGGCCTATTGAGGACCGGGCGGTGGATATGGAGGGAACTGTGAAGGATAATCTGCAGGATAGTATGGAGGCCATTGGGGTTGGGAGGATGATGATTGCTGCTGCTGTGTGGGGAGCACAAGAACTCGATGGATATCGCTCATCAAATGATGAACGTTGCGGTTATGCTGCTCTTGAGCGATCCATCTCTGATCCTGCTCAGCCCATCGCAGTTCTTGTTGGGCCCAACGCTCTTCTTGCAAGTTACGGTAGTCCTGAAATTCAGAAGTGATTTCAGCGACACCCGTATAAATTTCTCCGACTTCCTGCTGTATGCTCTTGTAACGGTAGTTCAAGCGTGCAAACTCGCCCATGTAAAGATTGTGTTCAGGAAAAGGAATGGGGCGAGATGAGCTAGAGGCACCAGCAGTAGGAGCAGGAGGAGTAGAAGTGGTGGTTGAAGGTCTACGGGCAGCAGTAACACCCAAGTTGGATTGGAGGTGCCAATTGGTAGAAGGGATGTCATTGGCCAAGACTAATATCTTCTTATTTCGGTTATCGACGCGTAAATATTCTTTACCATCGACTGTCCAATGAACATCCCCATTGGGATCGCGGTGAAAGAGATGCATGATTTCCAAAACCTCAAGTGATAAACGAGTGCGGCCCGGAATTATATTGGTTGGATTGTTGGGTAGATGGAGGCCAAGATGTTCAGCTATAATAGATACCATGCCTCCACAATGTAGCTGGCCACCATTGCTCAGGGCATTTCTGAGCATTTTCTGAACTACCCAACACCCAAAATGAGGGACTTCCTCGGGCTTGTTAATCATGCACCACAAAACTTCTAATTCTTTTTTGTTTGCTTTGCTAATCTCTTCTTGAGGAAATAAGAGAGAAGCAATAATCCGGTGGGTGACCTTCAGAACCGGATGAATAATGCTAGAAGCTTTTGCTGTGCCTGACTGAAACTCATCTTCACAAGAGATAGTTCTCCAAAACGTTCCACACTCGCGCTCAAATACAGCATTTCTTCTTCCTTTTGCTGTATATACATCTCTTTTCGCTTTTGGGGCACCAATAATATCACAGAGAGTATCAGCATGAATTCTATGTGATTGATTGAGCAAACGGAAAGTGAGGATGTGTGTTTGGTAATCGAAAGTGATGGATGACAAGAATTCCAACATAGGTGTTTGATAACTGACTGCATGTAGATTCAATAGCCCTTCCCAACCAATGTTCTTGAAGAGCTTGTGGACACCTTTATAGATATGAAGGTCTTTGAGGGCTTGGATGTCCACAAATTTTTGAGCCGCCATTACTCTTCCAATAAGGCTTGCATACAAAATGTTTTGTTGATTGGTCTAAAAAATAAGACCAAATTCATATGGGTTTTCCATTGGATGTTGGTCTTGTTCATCATTAGACTCTTGACCACCCATATGTGAGGTCCCAATTCTAGCCCTTTTTCCACGGGAGGCCATGGTCAAATTGGATTCAACAAAGTTTTGCACACAATGTAGGACAATTTAAACTCAAGAGTATGCACAAAAATAAACAACAATATCACCAAAATCACCCCAAAATCTAAGTATATGCACAAGTAAAGAGTTGGAACAATTATACCAATTTGTGCTTGAAAATGGTGGTAGGGTGATATCCAATGCTTCCCCAAGCTTTCCCCAAGCTAATCCTACAAGAAATTTCAAGCATTAGGTCGAGATTTGAAGTTCAAAAATTCTAGGGTTTTGCTCAAAAGCCCCAAAATCGGCCATGAAAAGGGTGGAATAGAGGTGGAAGACAAAGAAGATGAAGAAAAGAGAAGAATTTCAAACCTTGGAGCTTGATTTTTGATGCAAAATTGAGGAAGATTGAGTAATTTGAAGGGTTTTTTCGAAGGGGGCAGTAGGGAGGAGAAAAATCGCAGGTTATGTGAAAAGAATGAGTTAAAAAAATCGAGTTTTAGCCTTAAAATCGACCAGCTCTGTTTTTACGTTTACACGGCCCGTGTAAACTCTGCGTCTGATCAACTCTGGTCTGGTTGTTTACACGGCCCGTGGAAACTATAGGCATAAGTTTACACGGCCGTGTAAATGTCTGTAAAGGCCAAAAAAATTTGATTTTTTCACTTTTTGAATTTGCAACCCGCTAAACCTCTACTGCCCGAAAAATGATTTTTAACCATCTTTTAGCATGAAAAACAACTTGGAAGTTTGAAAACAAAGAAAATACAATGAAAATATAAGAAATGACAAAAATACCCCCGGGTTGCCTCCCGGTTAGCCGCCCCTTTTTAATGTCGTTGGCTCGACCTTGCCCCAACTATTTGTGCTTCAGTCTTGATACGTGGGCCTCTCCAACACATCAACCTCTTCGCCATCTCCTTCTTCAGATGTATATTCTTTAAGGGATCCAGTGGAGTTTTTGCTCCTGAATTTTGTGCTTGTTCCACCGGTGGAAGGATTTTGACTTTGGTGGATGGCTTGGGTTTTATATCATCACTCCTCACATGCTTCTTGTCATCAATAAATTCTAAAATCTCCAACACTTCATTATCCATATCAAATTTCTTTGCAAGCTCTTTGGCTTTGTCCCTGTCTAGTTTTCGTGACAAAACTAACTCTAGAAATTCATTGTTAGACAAGTTCAAACCCTTTTTTGTTGAGGGCTGGATCAAATTGACAAAATTAACAGATTGAACATCAAAAGGAGTCTTTTTTGCTTCATGCACATTGAAGTTGATAACTTCACCATCAAATTCCATACTCAAAGTTCCATTGTAGACATCAATTTTTGTTTTAGAAGTTTTAAGAAAAGGTCTACCCAAAAGTATGGAACTTGAACTTGGAGAGTCATCATCTCCCATATCTAAGACATAAAAATCAGCCGGGAAGACAAATTCATCGACTTGCACTAACACGTCCTCTAATACTCCCTTTGGGTGTACCAAAGACCGGTCAGCAAGTTGGATGATCACACCGGTTTTGCTCAATGTTCCTACACCAATTGATTTGAAAAGAGAATATGGTAGGACATTTACGGATGCACCTAGATCAAGCATAGCTCGGGGTACATAAAGATTCCCCAACTTGCAAGGCACGGTAAAGACACCGGGATCCTTGCACTTTGGGGGCATCCTCTTTTGCAAAACCGCGGATACATGCTCCCCAACTGTTACGACTTGATTTCCTTTTAATTTCTTTTTAGATACACAAAGATCCTTAAGGAACCTTGCGTATCTAGGTACCTGCTTGATGACCTCGAGGAGTGGAATGTTAATTTGAACTCTCTTGAACATTTGCATGATCTCATTCTCCTCCTGTTCTTTCTTCGTGCTCTTTAATCTTTCGGGAAATGGAGCAGGTGTGGCTTTAGACTCAGTGATGAAGGGCTTCTTTTCGATTGTTTTCTCTTCCTCCTTCTCTTCTTTGGTTGCCTCTTCAACCACCATTTCTTCTTCCTTTTGATCAACCGACAATTTTGGACCATCATAGCTCTTCCCGCCTCTCAATGTGATGGCACATACATTGTGTCTTGGGTTTGCTTCAGTTTGGGCAGGCAACTTTCCTTGAGATTCTAGTTTGCTTACGGAAATAGCAAGCTGTGAAACTTGTTTCTCTAAGTTCTTTATGCTTGCTTTTGTCTCTTGTTGGAAAGCTTGTGTACTGGTTGCCAAACTCTTCACTATGTCCTCTAAAGACATACTTGATGAACCCGCTTGTTGAGGTGGGTGTTGTGGTTGCCTTGGCTGAAAGTTTTGTGGTGGAAAAGGTGGTCTTTGTTGGTATTGATGTGGTTGACTTGGTTGATAGTTCCCTTGTTGATTTCCTCCCCAACCTTGATTGTTGTTCCATCTTTGATCACCTCGTGGCTGCTCATATCCCCTTTGATTAGACCCAAGAAAACCTCCCATGGCTTTTGCTTCTTCATAATCTTCCTCTTGAAGTTGAGGGCACATGTCGGTTGGATGCCCCACTTGAGTACAAATACCGCATGGATGGGGTGTGGGTTGCACACCTTTGTCTTTGGCTAGCATCATAACCACTTTCGTAAGCTCGGACAATTGAGCTTCAATTTGAGGAGTTTGGACCTCCTTTACACCTCGGATTGCATCCATGTACCATTCTTCTTCTTGGACTGTATGCTTGGACTCTTCTGCCATGTTCTTGATAAGAACTCTGATTTCTGTTGGAGTCTTATCAGCTATAGATCCACCACTTGATGCATTGAGTAATCTCCTATCCCAAGATGACATTCCTTCACAAAAATACTGCAACAACTGATATTCTGTAATCCCATGTTTTGGACATCTTGAACACAATTTCTTGAACCGTTCCCAATAAGTATGCAAGGCTTCTCTCTTTTGTTGCTTGATACCAATTATCTCTCTGCGTAAAGCTGAAGCTCTCATTTCTGGAAAATATTTATCCAGAAACATCCTTGCAAGTTCATTCCATGTTGTGACTGACCCTGGTGGTAAGTCATATAACCACTCCTTGGCTGAATCTTGTAAAGCAAAGGGGAATGCCCTTAACTTGATTTGATCTTCTGTGACTTCATGTGGCTTCATACCCACACAAACAACATGAAATTCCTTAAGGAATTTATATGGGTCTTCATTCTCAAGACCACGGAATGAGGGTAACAAATGGATGAGTCCAGACTTGAGTTCAAAGTTGATTGCTGCAGGGTAATTTATGCACAAAGGTTGTTGGGTGACATCTTGAGTAGCCCACTGTCTAAAGGTTTGTTCAGGTGGTGGGTTTGGAGGTGGGTTTCCTCCATGGTTGTCTGCCATGGTAGGAGTAGGTGAAGATGGTGGGGTGGTACTTTTGGATGTTGGTGAAGATGTGGTTGATGGATTTGATAAAGAAGCTCCGAATTGTTGTTTCTTTAAAAGTTTAGCTTGCTTCCTTCTTTGTTTTGCAGATTTCTCTATCTCCAAATCAACTGGTAAAGGCGTACCTGTGCGAAAAGATCTTGGCATAAACAATTAGTACTACCGTATCCCCGGCAACGGCGCCAATTTGTTAGGCGTGTCAAACCAACAAATAATGGGATAAAATAATATTAATAAAGCTCAAGTCACTGCTATTTCTTATACTAAAGATAGTATAGAGTAAGCAGGGTCGGTCCACAGGAATACAGGACTTCTTATCTTGCCATATTCTCACACATAATACAAATAATATTAAAATGGGGGATTGTGTTTGAACTTGAATTAAACTTCATAAATAAGAAAGATTGATAACAAAACGCAGTAAAAGAAGTACATTTCCGATTCTGACTCTTATACATGTATTATGTTGAAAGATGTAATATGATTATAACTCATGTTCAATCTAGGTTGGTAAGTTAGATATTAATAAACTCTAATATCCAAATTGGCAAAAGTATTTTATTCAAAACAAGCTCTTCAAATAAAACTTCATTTAATTGATTCAATTCAAATAAGTTCTTGCATCAAATCATTAAATGACATTAAGTTTTTGCACTAATTACCAACAATGTTTAACATTCCTCTTAAGCTTGGGAATATAAACATTTAATCTTTGATTGCACTAATTTTGATCTAATTACAACCAAGTAAGTGTGTGTTACTAACATCAAATCATAAAACATATACGAATTTCATAATTTGATTAACTAGATTGATAAGAACCCTAGTTCATTGATCAAGTGAAAAAGAGAACTAACCAAACACATGATTAAGATCAAATCAAAGATTACTAGATGTTAAACACAAATCAAGTTCAAATTACAACCTAACAACACATACTTAAGAATTCAGATTCGGAAATGATAATGAAATCAACCACACATGACTAGGTTAAACTACAAATCAAACAAGTTCAAACTTCAAATTGACTTACAAAAAGGAAATTAAAGTGTTTCCAAGTG
Organism: Lactuca virosa; assembly: GCF_052849685.1. Classification (NCBI taxonomy): domain Eukaryota; kingdom Viridiplantae; phylum Streptophyta; class Magnoliopsida; order Asterales; family Asteraceae; genus Lactuca; species Lactuca virosa. Next base: position 169,963,452 of record NC_136434.1, on the reverse strand, counting down.
TTAATCTACTTCCAAAAGCTCTGAAAATCTCCTTCTCCCTGTCCAAAATCCGACCTCCCCTCCAACAAAACTGATTGTCCCCATTAAATGAGAGTAAAACTACTTTAAAAACTGTCGAGACGTTTACACGGCCCGTGTAAATTAAAGGGTGCCATTTACACGACCGTGTAAACAAGAAAAGAAGAATACTCTTGCATATGCGTTTACACGGCCCGTGTAAAATATAAGCCATCATTTACACGGCCGTGTAAATGTCTGAAAGGCTCAAATCTTCATTTCTTCATTCTCTCTCTCTTCAATGCTCCAAAACTTCTGAAACTTCGTTTCCAACTCTTTTTAACTTCCTCCATCAAGATCCAACCTTCAAAAGTCCCTGAAATATCATAAAAGTGTGTGAATGGAATTGCATCATGAAAAATCCCAAAAAATATGCAAAATGCATGAGTTTAAACCTAAATGCAATGCACTTTTATGAACTAAAACTACAAAATGAATGCATGAATATGCATCTAACAAATCTCCCCAAGCTTGAACCTTTCTTATCCTCAAGAAAGAGCAAGAAGATTTAAACTAGAGAAAATAAAATAGAATAGAAGAAAAGAAAATTAAAGTTAAAACTATTTGAAACTTAATGCATGAAATCAAAACAAACATGAAAAGATCCAACCCAATTACCCTGTTTTGTACCATAGTTGAGAATGTACCTGTCATGCCTTGAGTTAACTTGGCTTTAGTCTCAAAATATTATATGATAATAGAAATAAGACTTTGGCCACTCCCTAATACAACTCAACAGAATCAAAGATCACAACACTAATTCCCTTTCAATATCATCAAGTCAATTATTGGAACAAATTATGGTCTTACTCTCGTGAAATTATATGTGACAAAACATGCTCAACCATCTTTGTTTCATAAAATATAACAATGCTCGATTCCAGCTATTTGTTGATCAACAACAATCTTTTTCTTAAAAATCTTTTCTAAAAATTCCTTAATATTTACCCAAATTGGTTACAAACTTCAAACCACTTACACCAGTCAAAGTAGTTAACATTCAGTCCAATGTCATAAGTTCAAATCCAAGTCCAAGGGAATCTTTTGGCAGCCAAATATTTTTCCTAAACATAATATTCAATTAAACTATAAACACAACTATATACAAACTTCTTAATTATATTTTTTTACAAATAAAGCTCATGGCTTTCTTTGAAATCCGTGTAACGGGCTTCCAACCAACACATCCAAATCAAATGACCTTAGTGTGTTAGATTTAAAGAGATCCCTCGGGTTTACTTGCCCGAACCTCAAAGGCCACAGATTAGCTTTATTTGCTATTATTATGTTCATGACTTTCTATGGAACCCATGTAACGAATTTTCAACTCAATCAGTCCCAAACAATTTAGCTTTAGGCGATTAGGTGTAAAACACCCCTCAGAGTTTACTTGTTCGAATCCCAAAGGTCACAGATTAACTTAATAATAGTTTTTTTTTTTTTTTTTTTTTTTTTTTTTTTTTTTTTTTTTTAAGTAACACAAATACAAATATCTAAGTTAACACATAACACTCTTATTAATTAATTTATTTATTTATTTGGCCAATTTCTTTATATTTTCGTCCTTGACTTTTCTATTGTGGGACATCTCACGGTCTATTACCGTGAGGACTTCTAAGACATTTTTCAGGGGACTAAAGGTTAACATGCAAAGACCCGTAAGTATAGTTGAAAGCTATGTCCCCAAGCAGGGTATATAAAAGGGAATGAGTAGAAACGACTTTTAGAGCGCTGGAAGGCTCGGAACATTGAGATTTTGTATTCTTTTTATGAACTTTTGAATTTGGCATTTTAAGTTCAATTGAGCATTACTACTCATAAGACCGGTCATATGTCCCAAAGAATTAACTCATACCTGCTGTTATGCTCCAATGTTGACAATCTTGTCACTTTCTGTTTTGCACAAGTAGCTTCGGGAGGTGTGTTCGTGTGCGATTAACTTGCTTTTAGATTTTCAATAAAAAGAGCAAGTCTAATCTCAAGGCACATGACTCATTTACCAGCTCAACTGTTTCGAAAAGATTCGGTTGCTTGGGATTGGATCTCTTTTTTTTATTTTTTTATTTTTTTTTCATTTTAAAAAATGACAAAGAAAAATAATGCAATGCAATATGTACAAAATTACATGCAACCTACATGCAACGGGATAATACATGGATGGATGGATGCCCCTCCCCAAGCTTAAAATAAGCATCGTCCTCGATGCTTGGAGAGAGGCATAGCCGGCCTATTGAGGACCGGGCGGTGGATATGGAGGGAACTGTGAAGGATAATCTGCAGGATAGTATGGAGGCCATTGGGGTTGGGAGGATGATGATTGCTGCTGCTGTGTGGGGAGCACAAGAACTCGATGGATATCGCTCATCAAATGATGAACGTTGCGGTTATGCTGCTCTTGAGCGATCCATCTCTGATCCTGCTCAGCCCATCGCAGTTCTTGTTGGGCCCAACGCTCTTCTTGCAAGTTACGGTAGTCCTGAAATTCAGAAGTGATTTCAGCGACACCCGTATAAATTTCTCCGACTTCCTGCTGTATGCTCTTGTAACGGTAGTTCAAGCGTGCAAACTCGCCCATGTAAAGATTGTGTTCAGGAAAAGAAATGGGGCGAGATGAGCTAGAGGCACCAGCAGTAGGAGCAGGAGGAGTAGAAGTGGTGGTTGAAGGTCTACGGGCAGCAGTAACACCCAAGTTGGATTGGAGGTGCCAATTGGTAGAAGGGATGTCATTGGCCAAGACTAATATCTTCTTATTTCGGTTATCGACGCGTAAATATTCTTTACCATCGACTGTCCAATGAACATCCCCATTGGGATCGCGGTGAAAGAGATGCATGATTTCCAAAACCTCAAGTGATAAACGAGTGCGGCCCGGAATTATATTGGTTGGATTGTTGGGTAGATGGAGGCCAAGATGTTCAGCTATAATAGATACCATGCCTCCACAATGTAGCTGGCCACCATTGCTCAGGGCATTTCTGAGCATTTTCTGAACTACCCAACACCCAAAATGAGGGACTTCCTCGGGCTTGTTAATCATGCACCACAAAACTTCTAATTCTTTTTTGTTTGCTTTGCTAATCTCTTCTTGAGGAAATAAGAGAGAAGCAATAATCCGGTGGGTGACCTTCAGAACCGGATGAATAATGCTAGAAGCTTTTGCTGTGCCTGACTGAAACTCATCTTCACAAGAGATAGTTCTCCAAAACGTTCCACACTCGCGCTCAAATACAGCATTTCTTCTTCCTTTTGCTGTATATACATCTCTTTTCGCTTTTGGGGCACCAATAATATCACAGAGAGTATCAGCATGAATTCTATGTGATTGATTGAGCAAACGGAAAGTGAGGATGTGTGTTTGGTAATCGAAAGTGATGGATGACAAGAATTCCAACATAGGTGTTTGATAACTGACTGCATGTAGATTCAATAGCCCTTCCCAACCAATGTTCTTGAAGAGCTTGTGGACACCTTTATAGATATGAAGGTCTTTGAGGGCTTGGATGTCCACAAATTTTTGAGCCGCCATTACTCTTCCAATAAGGCTTGCATACAAAATGTTTTGTTGATTGGTCTAAAAAATAAGACCAAATTCATATGGGTTTTCCATTGGATGTTGGTCTTGTTCATCATTAGACTCTTGACCACCCATATGTGAGGTCCCAATTCTAGCCCTTTTTCCACGGGAGGCCATGGTCAAATTGGATTCAACAAAGTTTTGCACACAATGTAGGACAATTTAAACTCAAGAGTATGCACAAAAATAAACAACAATATCACCAAAATCACCCCAAAATCTAAGTATATGCACAAGTAAAGAGTTGGAACAATTATACCAATTTGTGCTTGAAAATGGTGGTAGGGTGATATCCAATGCTTCCCCAAGCTTTCCCCAAGCTAATCCTACAAGAAATTTCAAGCATTAGGTCGAGATTTGAAGTTCAAAAATTCTAGGGTTTTGCTCAAAAGCCCCAAAATCGGCCATGAAAAGGGTGGAATAGAGGTGGAAGACAAAGAAGATGAAGAAAAGAGAAGAATTTCAAACCTTGGAGCTTGATTTTTGATGCAAAATTGAGGAAGATTGAGTAATTTGAAGGGTTTTTTCGAAGGGGGCAGTAGGGAGGAGAAAAATCGCAGGTTATGTGAAAAGAATGAGTTAAAAAAATCGAGTTTTAGCCTTAAAATCGACCAGCTCTGTTTTTACGTTTACACGGCCCGTGTAAACTCTGCGTCTGATCAACTCTGGTCTGGTTGTTTACACGGCCCGTGGAAACTATAGGCATAAGTTTACACGGCCGTGTAAATGTCTGTAAAGGCCAAAAAAATTTGATTTTTTCACTTTTTGAATTTGCAACCCGCTAAACCTCTACTGCCCGAAAAATGATTTTTAACCATCTTTTAGCATGAAAAACAACTTGGAAGTTTGAAAACAAAGAAAATACAATGAAAATATAAGAAATGACAAAAATACCCCCGGGTTGCCTCCCGGTTAGCCGCCCCTTTTTAATGTCGTTGGCTCGACCTTGCCCCAACTATTTGTGCTTCAGTCTTGATACGTGGGCCTCTCCAACACATCAACCTCTTCGCCATCTCCTTCTTCAGATGTATATTCTTTAAGGGATCCAGTGGAGTTTTTGCTCCTGAATTTTGTGCTTGTTCCACCGGTGGAAGGATTTTGACTTTGGTGGATGGCTTGGGTTTTATATCATCACTCCTCACATGCTTCTTGTCATCAATAAATTCTAAAATCTCCAACACTTCATTATCCATATCAAATTTCTTTGCAAGCTCTTTGGCTTTGTCCCTGTCTAGTTTTCGTGACAAAACTAACTCTAGAAATTCATTGTTAGACAAGTTCAAACCCTTTTTTGTTGAGGGCTGGATCAAATTGACAAAATTAACAGATTGAACATCAAAAGGAGTCTTTTTTGCTTCATGCACATTGAAGTTGATAACTTCACCATCAAATTCCATACTCAAAGTTCCATTGTAGACATCAATTTTTGTTTTAGAAGTTTTAAGAAAAGGTCTACCCAAAAGTATGGAACTTGAACTTGGAGAGTCATCATCTCCCATATCTAAGACATAAAAATCAGCCGGGAAGACAAATTCATCGACTTGCACTAACACGTCCTCTAATACTCCCTTTGGGTGTACCAAAGACCGGTCAGCAAGTTGGATGATCACACCGGTTTTGCTCAATGTTCCTACACCAATTGATTTGAAAAGAGAATATGGTAGGACATTTACGGATGCACCTAGATCAAGCATAGCTCGGGGTACATAAAGATTCCCCAACTTGCAAGGCACGGTAAAGACACCGGGATCCTTGCACTTTGGGGGCATCCTCTTTTGCAAAACCGCGGATACATGCTCCCCAACTGTTACGACTTGATTTCCTTTTAATTTCTTTTTAGATACACAAAGATCCTTAAGGAACCTTGCGTATCTAGGTACCTGCTTGATGACCTCGAGGAGTGGAATGTTAATTTGAACTCTCTTGAACATTTGCATGATCTCATTCTCCTCCTGTTCTTTCTTCGTGCTCTTTAATCTTTCGGGAAATGGAGCAGGTGTGGCTTTAGACTCAGTGATGAAGGGCTTCTTTTCGATTGTTTTCTCTTCCTCCTTCTCTTCTTTGGTTGCCTCTTCAACCACCATTTCTTCTTCCTTTTGATCAACCGACAATTTTGGACCATCATAGCTCTTCCCGCCTCTCAATGTGATGGCACATACATTGTGTCTTGGGTTTGCTTCAGTTTGGGCAGGCAACTTTCCTTGAGATTCTAGTTTGCTTACGGAAATAGCAAGCTGTGAAACTTGTTTCTCTAAGTTCTTTATGCTTGCTTTTGTCTCTTGTTGGAAAGCTTGTGTACTGGTTGCCAAACTCTTCACTATGTCCTCTAAAGACATACTTGATGAACCCGCTTGTTGAGGTGGGTGTTGTGGTTGCCTTGGCTGAAAGTTTTGTGGTGGAAAAGGTGGTCTTTGTTGGTATTGATGTGGTTGACTTGGTTGATAGTTCCCTTGTTGATTTCCTCCCCAACCTTGATTGTTGTTCCATCTTTGATCACCTCGTGGCTGCTCATATCCCCTTTGATTAGACCCAAGAAAACCTCCCATGGCTTTTGCTTCTTCATAATCTTCCTCTTGAAGTTGAGGGCACATGTCGGTTGGATGCCCCACTTGAGTACAAATACCGCATGGATGGGGTGTGGGTTGCACACCTTTGTCTTTGGCTAGCATCATAACCACTTTCGTAAGCTCGGACAATTGAGCTTCAATTTGAGGAGTTTGGACCTCCTTTACACCTCGGATTGCATCCATGTACCATTCTTCTTCTTGGACTGTATGCTTGGACTCTTCTGCCATGTTCTTGATAAGAACTCTGATTTCTGTTGGAGTCTTATCAGCTATAGATCCACCACTTGATGCATTGAGTAATCTCCTATCCCAAGATGACATTCCTTCACAAAAATACTGCAACAACTGATATTCTGTAATCCCATGTTTTGGACATCTTGAACACAATTTCTTGAACCGTTCCCAATAAGTATGCAAGGCTTCTCTCTTTTGTTGCTTGATACCAATTATCTCTCTGCGTAAAGCTGAAGCTCTCATTTCTGGAAAATATTTATCCAGAAACATCCTTGCAAGTTCATTCCATGTTGTGACTGACCCTGGTGGTAAGTCATATAACCACTCCTTGGCTGAATCTTGTAAAGCAAAGGGGAATGCCCTTAACTTGATTTGATCTTCTGTGACTTCATGTGGCTTCATACCCACACAAACAACATGAAATTCCTTAAGGAATTTATATGGGTCTTCATTCTCAAGACCACGGAATGAGGGTAACAAATGGATGAGTCCAGACTTGAGTTCAAAGTTGATTGCTGCAGGGTAATTTATGCACAAAGGTTGTTGGGTGACATCTTGAGTAGCCCACTGTCTAAAGGTTTGTTCAGGTGGTGGGTTTGGAGGTGGGTTTCCTCCATGGTTGTCTGCCATGGTAGGAGTAGGTGAAGATGGTGGGGTGGTACTTTTGGATGTTGGTGAAGATGTGGTTGATGGATTTGATAAAGAAGCTCCGAATTGTTGTTTCTTTAAAAGTTTAGCTTGCTTCCTTCTTTGTTTTGCAGATTTCTCTATCTCCAAATCAACTGGTAAAGGTGTACCTGTGCGAAAAGATCTTGGCATAAACAATTAGTACTACCGTATCCCCGGCAACGGCGCCAATTTGTTAGGCGTGTCAAACCAACAAATAATGGGATAAAATAATATTAATAAAGCTCAAGTCACTGCTATTTCTTATACTAAAGATAGTATAGAGTAAGCAGGGTCGGTCCACAGGAATACAGGACTTCTTATCTTGCCATATTCTCACACATAATACAAATAATATTAAAATGGGGGATTGTGTTTGAACTTGAATTAAACTTCATAAATAAGAAAGATTGATAACAAAACGCAGTAAAAGAAGTACATTTCCGATTCTGACTCTTATACATGTATTATGTTGAAAGATGTAATATGATTATAACTCATGTTCAATCTAGGTTGGTAAGTTAGATATTAATAAACTCTAATATCCAAATTGGCAAAAGTATTTTATTCAAAACAAGCTCTTCAAATAAAACTTCATTTAATTGATTCAATTCAAATAAGTTCTTGCATCAAATCATTAAATGACATTAAGTTTTTGCACTAATTACCAACAATGTTTAACATTCCTCTTAAGCTTGGGAATATAAACATTTAATCTTTGATTGCACTAATTTTGATCTAATTACAACCAAGTAAGTGTGTGTTACTAACATCAAATCATAAAACATATACGAATTTCATAATTTGATTAACTAGATTGATAAGAACCCTAGTTCATTGATCAAGTGAAAAAGAGAACTAACCAAACACATGATTAAGATCAAATCAAAGATTACTAGATGTTAAACACAAATCAAGTTCAAATTACAACCTAACAACACATACTTAAGAATTCAGATTCGGAAATGATAATGAAATCAACCACACATGACTAGGTTAAACTACAAATCAAACAAGTTCAAACTTCAAATTGACTTACAAAAAGGAAATTAAAGTGTTTCCAAGTGTTAATCTACTTCCAAAAGCTCTGAAAATCTCCTTCTCCCTGTCCAAAATCCGACCTCCCCTCCAACAAAACTGATTGTCCCCATTAAATGAGAGTAAAACTACTTTAAAAACTGTCGAGACGTTTACACGGCCCGTGTAAATTAAAGGGTGCCATTTACACGACCGTGTAAACAAGAAAAGAAGAATACTCTTGCATATGCGTTTACACGGCCCGTGTAAAATATAAGCCATCATTTACACGGCCGTGTAAATGTCTGAAAGGCTCAAATCTTCATTTCTTCATTCTCTCTCTCTTCAATGCTCCAAAACTTCTGAAACTTCGTTTCCAACTCTTTTTAACTTCCTCCATCAAGATCCAACCTTCAAAAGTCCCTGAAATATCATAAAAGTGTGTGAATGGAATTGCATCATGAAAAATCCCAAAAAATATGCAAAATGCATGAGTTTAAACCTAAATGCAATGCACTTTCATGAACTAAAACTACAAAATGAATGCATGAATATGCATCTAACAAATCTCCCCAAGCTTGAACCTTTCTTATCCTCAAGAAAGAGCAAGAAGATTTAAACTAGAGAAAATAAAATAGAATAGAAGAAAAGAAAATTAAAGTTAAAACTATTTGAAACTTAATGCATGAAATCAAAACAAACATGAAAAGATCCAACCCAATTACCCTGTTTTGTACCATAGTTGAGAATGTACCTGTCATGCCTTGAGTTAACTTGGCTTTAGTCTCAAAATATTATATGATAATAGAAATAAGACTTTGGCCACTCCCTAATACAACTCAACAGAATCAAAGATCACAACACTAATTCCCTTTCAATATCATCAAGTCAATTATTGGAACAAATTATGGTCTTACTCTCGTGAAATTATATGTGACAAAACATGCTCAACCATCTTTGTTTCATAAAATATAACAATGCTCGATTCCAGCTATTTGTTGATCAACAACAATCTTTTTCTTAAAAATCTTTTCTAAAAATTCCTTAATATTTACCCAAATTGGTTACAAACTTCAAACCACTTACACCAGTCAAAGTAGTTAACATTCAGTCCAATGTCATAAGTTCAAATCCAAGTCCAAGGGAATCTTTTGGCAGCCAAATATTTTTCCTAAACATAATATTCAATTAAACTATAAACACAACTATATACAAACTTCTTAATTATATTTTTTTACAAATAAAGCTCATGGCTTTCTTTGAAATCCGTGTAACGGGCTTCCAACCAACACATCCAAATCAAATGACCTTAGTGTGTTAGATTTAAAGAGATCCCTCGGGTTTACTTGCCCGAACCTCAAAGGCCACAGATTAGCTTTATTTGCTATTATTATGTTCATGACTTTCTATGGAACCCATGTAACGAATTTTCAACTCAATCAGTCCCAAACAATTTAGCTTTAGGCGATTAGGTGTAAAACACCCCTCAGAGTTTACTTGTTCGAATCCCAAAGGTCACAGATTAACTTAATAATAGTTTTTTTTTTTTTTTTTTTTTTTTTTTTTTTTTTTTTTTTTTTAAGTAACACAAATACAAATATCTAAGTTAACACATAACACTCTTATTAATTAATTAATTTATTTATTTGGCCAATTTCTTTATATTTTCGTCCTTGACTTTTCTATTGTGGGACATCTCACGGTCTATTACCGTGAGGACTTCTAAGACATTTTTCAGGGGACTAAAGGTTAACATGCAAAGACCCGTAAGTATAGTTGAAAGCTATGTCCCCAAGCAGGGTATATAAAAGGGAATGAGTAGAAACGACTTTTAGAGCGCTGGAAGGCTCGGAACATTGAGATTTTGTATTCTTTTTATGAACTTTTGAATTTGGCATTTTAAGTTCAATTGAGCATTACTACTCATAAGACCGGTCATATGTCCCAAAGAATTAACTCATACCTGCTGTTATGCTCCAATGTTGACAATCTTCTCACTTTCTGTTTTGCACAAGTAGCTTCGGGAGGTGTGTTCGTGTGCGATTAACTTGCTTTTAGATTTTCAATAAAAAGAGCAAGTCTAATCTCAAGGCACATGACTCATTTACCAGCTCAACTGTTTCGAAAAGATTCGGTTGCTTGGGATTGGATCTCTTTTTTTTTTTTTATTATTATTTTTTATTTTAAAAAATGACAAAGAAAAATAATGCAATGTAATATGTACAAAATTACATGCAACCTACATGCAACGGGATAATACATGGATGGATTTAGGAGTTCTAGCTAGCTTCAGCTAACTAGTAAACGAATATGTTAAGTTACATATCATGGGAACTAAATAATTTTAGAAGGTTAGGTTTTAAATATATTGTGCAACTCTTGTTTGAGTCCAACCGTTGTAATGTGATACCTCTCATTCGAAGAATTATCTAGTTTTAGTGATATGTAATGGTATTCGCGAGCTAGTTAGAGGAAGTTAGCAGGAATTCCTTCTACAGCTGATGGTGGAGAGTGGTGTGAAGTTGCCCTAGGAAAATATAGGATGAGATCTAGTGTTGGGATCCTTATCTGTGAGGAAGGTTAGATGGATTTAGAGTAACTTGGTTGAGTCAAAGAAATCCTTGAGGAAAGTACAGATAAATATGGAAGGTAGTATGGGCCTGTACTACTGGAAGCAGAGGATCCGTACTCGATTCAAGGAGGGCTGCGATGAAATCAGAGAGCTTGTAGGGTCGTGGTTCCTCGGTATTTTTCGATGCGTATTCTGATGGTTTTATGGTATATTTTCAGTACGGTAGTGTTGCGAGGTAGACCAGTGGGCAGTTCAGGTGTCGGGGAGGGTTCAGGCTCAGGATCTGGAGCCGGGAAGCTCGATGAGCAGACTAGGGAGTTTCTCTCTTCGGAGATTAGTTGTTGCATTCTCGATCAAACTCCTGTGATCTTCGGCTCAGTCAAGGAGGGTATCTTGGCGGTTTTGGTGGAGCGGTTGAGCACGTTCCATTCTGAGATCATGGCTGTTGCAGAAGCTCGATCTTTGACATTCAGAGAGTTACGAGCTTGTGGAGCTCTAGAATATCATGGGGTGAAGGACCCCATTGCGAGAAGGCATTTGTTAGCAAATGTTGCTAACGCCTTCCGCACCAGTCGTTGTCCCGAGAGGGACAAGGTCAGACTAGCCTCCTGCCTCCTGAAGGACAGGGCGCAAGACTGGTGGGAGGAGGTCGGTAATGTTGTGGGTAATGATATTGTGGATGGGATGACTTCGGATGATTTTTCAACCAGGTTTCGAGCTGAGTTTGCGCCGGTTATCAAGGTGCAGCAGCTGGCGCGGGAGTTCCAGGATCTCCGCCAGACGACTGAGATGGTGGTCGAGATCATCACTATGTTCAGGGAGAGGGCGCTTCTGGTTCCACAGTATGTGGCAGACGAGGAGATGAAGAAGTCCCGATATCATGAGATGCTGAGGAGCGACATCCGGCAGTTTGTGAGCCGATCCAGCTGCAAGATGCTGTAGGATATGATCTCGCGATCCAGGGAGAGGGAGATTGACCTGGAGATGGAGAGGAAGAGGAAGCCATATAAGGTTAAGACATCAGGGGGTTCGGGTAAGAGGCCCAAGGTATCAGATTCTAGATCGAGGGGACATCAGGGTCGTAGCCGTTGTGGCAAGTGCGACAGGGTGCACGAGGGTGCGTGCACGAGTGGTAGTGGTGGTGGTTCTGGTTGCTTCAAGTGCGGCCGAACCGGTCATTGTAGCAGGGATTATACTGCTACCACCACCCAGGGATCAAATCTGATTTGCTTTCATTGCAATTAGAGGGGCCACAAGAAGGCCCAATGTCTGAGTTTGGCTGCAGCAGGATCGGTGTCAGCACCCACTCCTGCGACTTTAAGGATTACTGAAGGCCGTCAGGGCCGGGCAGATGCACCTGCGGCGAAGAGCAGGGCTTTCCAGCTGACAGCAGAGGAGGCACGTGCAGCTCCCGATGTTGTGACGGGTATGTATCTTCTCTTTATCTCTTTATTTATGTTGAATTGTTGCTTATGTTTATGTGTTTTATTTTATGATCATTCCTTATGAATGGTATTTCTGCTCTAGTATTATTTGATTCGAGGGCTACCCGATCTTTTATGTTGCTTGCGCTTAGCAATAGATTTGTTGGACCTCCGGGGGAGCTGTATCATCCTCTTGAGGTGGAGATTGCTGATGATAGGATGGTTAGGGTTGCGAGAGTTCATCAGGATTGTACTCTCCAGTTGTTCAACGAGCGGTATCTGGTTGATCTGATTCCCATTCCTCTACGTGGGAACAAGGTCATCATGGGCATGGATTGGTTGAGCCCTAGTGGGGGCAGTGATTGACTGTGAGCAGCACTTAGTGTGGGTTCGGACCCTAAGTGGGGGAGAGTTGGTGATTCAGGGTGAGAGACCGCAGCGTGGGCCAGTTATGTGTTCTTCAGCGAGGGCCAGACACTATTTTCATCAAGGTTGCTTGGGTTTCGTTGCCTATGTCATGGATACCCGGGATAAGGGTAAGGCGACCGTGGAGGATGTGCCGGTTGTGCGGGATTATCCGGATGTGTTCCCATAGGATTTACCCAGGGTACCTCCGGAGAGGCAGGTGGAGTTCATGATCGATTTGGTTCTAGGTGTGGCTTCGATAGCCAAGGCATCATATCGGCTGGCTCCTCCCGAGATGCAGGAGTTGTCCACACAACTGCAAGAGCTGTTAGACAAGGGACTCATTAGGCCAAGTAGTTCGCCTTGGGGTGCCCCGATTCTGTTTGTGAAGAAGAAGGACATGTCTCATCGTATGTGTATCGACTACCGGGAGTTGAATAAGTTAACGGTGAAGAACCATTATCCCCTTCCGAGGATTGATGATCTTTTCGACCAACTTTAGGGTGCATCTTGGTTCTCCAAGATTGATTTGCGATTTGGTTATCATTAGATGCGGGTCCAAGATGAGGATGTGCAAAAGACAACTTTCCGGACTCTATATGGGCATTATGAATTCGTGGTGATGCCATTTGGGCTCACCAATGCTCCTGCCACATTCATGGATCTCATGAACCGCGTGTGGAGATAGATGTTGGATCGGTCTGTGATAGTCTTTATCGATGATATCTTGGTCTATTCCAAGACTTAGGAGCAGCACAAAGAGCACTTGAGGGAAGTGCTGGAGACATTGAGGAGGGAGATACTTTTTTCAAATTTCTCCAAATGTGAGTTTTGGTTACGCGAGGTGCAGCTTCTGGGGCACCTTGTCAACCAGAATGGTATTCTGCTCGATCCGGCCAAGGCTGAGGCCGTGATGCAGTGGGAGGTTCCGAGGTCTCCATCTGAGATTCGAAGTTTTTTTGGTCTGGCGGGTTACTATCGGAGATTCGTACAGGATTTCTCCAAGATCGATGTTCCCTTGACCCGACTGACCAATAAGTTGGTGACATTTCGTTGGTGAGCAGCAGACAACTTTTGAGACTCTTAGACATCGATTGTGCGAGGCGTCGATTCTGACCCTACCCGAGGGTGTTGATGATTTGGCGCTGATCATGGGTTTGGGTGCAGTGCTGATGCAGCGGGGTCGCATGATCGCTTACGCTTTGAGGCAGCTGAAGCCTCATGAGGCGAACTACCTGACGCACGATCTGGAGTTGGGGGCCGTTTTTTTCGCCCTCAAGATTTGGTGGCGTTGTACTATTTACACGGACCACAAGAGCCTGAGGTATTTGATGGATTAGCCGAACCTGAATATGAGGCAATGTCGTTGGTTGGATGTGGTGAAGGATTATGATTGCGAGATCCCTTATCACCCAGGGAAGGCCAATGTAGTGGACGATTCTCTCAGCCTCAAGGCGGTCGCGGCTCCGATCAGAGATCTATGCTTGAGGATGACAGTGATTACTCCATTATTGGAGCGGATCTGCGAGGCTCAGGTCGAGGCTATGAAGGAAGAGCACCGGAAAAGTGAGTACATTGTGGGTCAGGTGGCTTCCTTCGATTTTGATAGTCGTGGATTGTTGACCCTGCATCGGAGGGTCTGGGTTCCTTATTGGGGCGGTGTACGCCAAGTTTTGATGGAGGAGGCCCATAAGTCGAGGTTCTCCATCCATACCGGGGTGACGAAGATGTATAGGGATCTTCGTCCTGATTATTGGTGGCCCTGCATGAAGCGGGCCGTAGCATGGTATGTGGAGTGGTGAATGACCTGCAGGAAGGTCAAGGCCGAAATCAACGACCTCACGACAAAATGCAGCTGTTGGAGATTCCCGTATGGAAATGGGAAGACATCACCATGGATTTCATCACGATGCTTCCCACGACAACGTGCAATATGGATTCTATCTGCATCATCGTGGATCGTTTGACCAAGAGCGCACATTACATTCCGATTCAGGAGAGTATATATGGAGAGAAGTTGGCTGAGATTTATGTTCGGGAGGTAGTGGCACGTTATGGGGTGCCAGTATCAGTGGTTTCGGATAGGGGTGCTCGTTTTACTTCCAGGTTTTGGAAGCGATTTCATGACGAGATGGGCACTCGTCTCCTTTTCAGTACAACATTTCATCCGCATACCGATGGTTAGAGTGAGCAGACTATTCAGACTCTTGAGGATATGCTGCGTGTGTGCGTGTTGGATTTCAGTGGGAGTTGGGATACATATCTTCCGTTAGCAGAATTTTCGTATAACAACAGTTATCACGCTAGCATCGATCGAACTCCTTTTAAGATGCTCTACGGGAAGAAGTGCAGGACCCCAATTTGTTGGGGTGAGTTCGGTCAGCGGGTCATGGGGAGCACCGAGGTGGTGCTCAATACCATTGAGCTGATTCAGCAGGTTCGGAACAGGCTTAAGACAGCTCAGAGTCGGCAGAAGAGTTATGCTGACAGGCGCCGGTCTGACATGGAGTTCCAGGTGGGAGATATGGTTCTCCTGAAAGTGTCGCCTTGGAAAGGTGTCATCCGGTTCAGGAAGCGGGGCAAGCTGGGCCCCAAGTATATTGGTCCCTTCAGGGTTTTGGCTCGGGTGGGCCGGGTCGTGTATCGTTTAGATCTTCCAGCCAAGCTCAGTCCAATTCACAACACATTTCATGTCTCTCAGCTGCGGAAGTGTTTAAAGGATGATTCCGCAGTTATACCTTTGGAGGATATTCAGGTGGATGACCGCTTGAATTATATTGAGAGACCAGTTGCAATTTTAGATCGGAAGACGAAAAAAATGAGGAACAAGGTTATGGAGTCGGTGAAGGTGCAGTGGCTTCACTGCAAGGGGTCAGCGTAGACTTGGGAACTCGAGGAGGAGATGAGGAAACACTATTCGATAACTTTCAAGGTATTAATAATGATTTGGATTAATTAGTTATGTTTTGGGCATTGATCCATCAGATCCTTTCTTATTGGACTTAGGGGTGCAGTATGCGGGGTGTACCACCCTCTGTACAATGGGCGTACTGGCGAGGAATGAACGCAGGTTCCATGGACATATGTGCTGCGTATAAAGGAGTACGCGCAACGTACGTGGCCGGTCCCCAAAACCCTAATATTTAGGGTTTAAGCACTATTTAAAGAACATGATGACCTAAGGATTTTATTTACCAGCCTCCCTCTTGTCCCTAAACATCCTCCACGAAACCCTAACCCCATTATTGAGTGTTCTTGAGCTTGAAAGGTATTTTGAGTGCATTTTGGTGTGTTTTGTCACATTTTCAAGGAAGAGAAGGTTGGGGTAAGGTGGTGGTTCAAGGAGAATCTTGTAGATCCGAATTTTCTGCTTCATTTCTAGCTTGAGCAAGGTATAAAGTCTTGATCTTGATCTTTAGAAGCTTAGATCTCCACGTTTTAGCTTTTGGACCCTTTTTGGTCCCATAGATGAGCTCTTGTGGATTACTTCCGTTTCTGAAGCTTAGAGTTTCTACTCTTGGTGTTCTTTGGGTCCTAGAGTCATAAAGTTGCAATCTTGGAAGCTTTAATGCAACCATGCATGAGTAATGGCCATTTTCATGGAAGTAGATTGTAATATTTCGAGTTTGGGCCCATTTGGGGCATGCAAAGCCACCAAGATGTCGACTTTATGGGTTAATATGTTGTATAAGATTCATATCTGTGTTTGGGACTCCTGGACTTAAGTAGTTAAGGACTTAATGGAGAAAATGCTTAATGGGTGAGTACGTTGGGCGTACAAGCTCGTACGCACAACGTACAAGCCATGCAGCGTGTACGCTTAGCGTACAACCAAGTACGCCCCGCGTACTCTGGCAGTTGGGCTTGGCGTTGTTTGGGCCTCAGGTTGGGCCATTTTCTTGGACCTTGTGGCTTTGGGCTTTTGTGGGCCATCTGAAATCAGGTTTTTGGTCTATGGATATGATTGGGCTTGAGGGTAAGGCCCATTTGAGGGGTTTGGGCCTAATTTGGAAAATTTAGTTTTTCACAAACCCAAAATATTTTTTTGGACAAAATAAACATCACATGGAGTTTGGATTTCAAAATATAAAATATGGATATTGGATGTAACATATTCTAGCCATAAAATAAAAAACCGGTTTTATAAAATTTTTAATTACGGCAACTTTTGAAATATTGAATTATAAGTGTAAAAATCATGTTTTTATAACTTATTCAAACTCCAAAGTATTATTTAATAAAAAAAGTTTTGTTAAACAATATTAAAAGGTCCTACATGGCTCAAACACAAACTTAATACTAGGTATTAATTTTAAAATTGAACCAAACCGAAATATAAAAACCGGGTTTTTTATAAGAACCTTAAAAGTGAGTTTTTAGAAAATTGATATCATGACATATTGGATGCATGCAATTGTCATGATATCACATGTTTTAAATAGAATAATAAAACATACAAATCCCTTTTTCAAAATGCAAGTCTATGCCATCCAACTTTAGAAACAATTTGCACATCACTTGTATAATGCTAGTGGGATAAAGGATACCTAACCATTAGTATCATCTTTTGGTGGCCAAAGTATTTTTTGCGATTTCTATAACCAAGTTATAGGCCAATTATACAAGTTTCTCTAATTGGATGACTTGATTGGAAACCTCTTGTGATAAGCAAGAGTGTTCCAAGGCATAGATGAGACCAAACATGTCAAATTAACAAATGGATTGTTAAGGGTCTCATACATCTAGGAATTACAAATGATGTAATTAATACAAGTTATTTACCTTGTTAAAATTGAGTAAATGAGATAAATGATACCTAACCATTTATTTGATTTGTAACTTGGATCCTAGACTTTAAATAAATAATGTTTTTGGAAACAAGAGTATAATTTTTAAAGAATTAAACACTGAATGAAAACTTTGTTAAACTTTTGTAGATGGCTCCACCAACTATTGTAACACACTACCACCCAATGAACATTCGGTCAATTCTTGACAAAGAAAAACTCAAACACTCCAAATTTTTGGATTGACACAGAAATTTAAGAATCGTTTTGAAACAATAAAAGAAAGACTATGTCCTTGATAAACAAACGCCTGATGAACCACCTGCTCTCCCAAAGGCTGCACATGATACATGGCTAAAGCATATTGATGATTCACTTGATGTTTCATGTCTTATGCTTGCCTCTATGGTTCCCGATCTTGAGCGGGATCTGGAACTCTTTACTGCCTTTGACATGATTGAACATCTTAAGCAAATGTTTGGTCAGCAAGCTAGAACCGAAAGGTTCGAAACTGTGAGAGCACTCCATGGCATGAAAATGGAGGAGAGTGGAAATGTGAGCATACATGTTCTCAAGATGAAAAGCTATCTGGATCAATTGGAGAGATTGGGCTCTCCATATCCACAAGATTTGGCCACAGACTTAGTTCTGAACTCATTGCCAAAGTCTTATGATACCTTCATCATGAACTACAACATGAATAGGTGGGACAAACCTATCTCTAAGTTGCACGGGATGCTAAAAACTGTAGAGAAGAATATCCCAAGGAAAACCCCTCAAGTGCTCATGATTAGGGAAGGAAAAGTCAAGAAGAACAAAGACAATAACTTCAAGGGAAAGCCACAAGCTGGCAAGGCCAAAGGGAAGAACGCTCCCCAAAACCCACCACCAAAGAAGAAGGAAAAGGTTGCCAAAGATGACACATGCTTTGAGTGTGGTGTCGTGGGGATTTTGGAAAAGGAATTGTCCTAAGTACCTTGTTGAGTTGAAGAACAAGAAGGCCGGGGAAGGCCCTTCATGTATATCCATTTTCATGATTGAAATGGGACTATTTACTTTTTCATCTAACACTTGGGTTTTTTATACTGGTTGTGGAACTCATATTTGTAATTCGTTGCAGGGGTTCAGAAAGAGTAGGGAATTGAAGACAGATGAGATGGTATTGCATGTGGGCAATGAAGCACGGGTTGCAGTCCAAGCAATAGGACATTTTGATTTACAATTACCATTTGTTCTGTACTTAACATTAAACAATGTGTGTTTGATTACCTCTATTACTAGAAATATTGTATCAGTTTCCTATTTAAGAAAATCTGGTTTTAATTTTCAATTTGTTGATGATAATATTCATTCCTTCTTGGATGGAATATTCTATTTTGAGGCTAGACCAATAAATGGAATTTATGAATTAAACCTAGATGACACCTTAAACAATAAGTCCCTTTATCATGTTAACACCAAAAGGCTCAAACAAGATTTGAACCATACATATCTATGACATTGTTGCCTTGGACACATAAACAAGAAGCACATATCTCAACTCCAAAAGAGTGGAATTTTGGGGGCAAATGACATTGAGTCAATTGACATATGTGAATCTTGTTTATGAGGAAAGATGATACAATCCCCTTTATTTGGAACAAATGAAATGCTGAGTGTTTTGTTAGGCATCATACACACTGATGTATGTGGTCCCTTTAAAACAATGTCTAGATATGGTGAAAGATATTACATCACCTTCACTGTCGAGTTTAGTCGTTTTGGTTATGTGTATTTGATGAAACATAAACATGAATCATTTGAAAAGTTTAAATTGTTTCAAAGTGAGGTTGAAAATCAACTCGACAAAACAATCAAAATCCTTCTTTCGGATAGAGGAGGGAAGTACTTGAGCCAAGAGTTCCAAGACCATCTAAGGAGTCGTGGGATTATCTCACAACTCACTCCACCTAGAACACCATTACTTAATGGTGTTTCTGAGAGGAGAAATCGGACCTTACTTGATATGGTTCTATTTATGATGAGTCGAAGTACTATTTGTTTATCATTTTATATCTATGCTTTACTCACCGCAGCCTGTATCTTGAATATGGCACCAACTAAAAAGGTAAAGAAAACACCTTATGAGATGTGGTATGGAAAGGCCCCATCCTTATCCTATATGAAAGTTTGGGGTTTTGAAGCTTATGTGACACAAGAGACTTCAAGCAAATTTGAGCCTAGATCTAGCAAATGCATCTTTGTAGGATATCCTAAAGATTGTTTAGGATATGACTTCTACATTCCTAGTGAGAATAAGTTCTTTATCTCACAAAAAGCTGAATTCTTAGAAAGCAAGTTTCTAATGGATGATGCAAGTGAGAGGCGCATGGAACTTGAAGAAGATCAATAACCTCAACCCGATGCAGCTTTGGTTGGCACTAGTACTGAACAAGAGGCTGTTGAAGATAAAGAAATCATTGTCCTTCAACCTATTGAAACACAAGGCGTTCGCAGATCCGGTAGAACTTGTCATGAACCTGAGAGAAATGGATTTCTCATTGACGAGTGCTTCATGATGATGAATGCTGATGAGCCCATCAACTACCTATATGCAATGTTAGATCCTGAATCTGAAAAATGGCTTGAAGCCATGAACGCAGAGATGCAATCCATGAAAGAAAATCAATTCTGGGATTTGGTTGAACTTCCTCCCAATACCAAGACTGTTGGAAGTAAGTGGGTCTTCAAGAAGAAGACTGACATGGATGGAAATTTACACACATTCAAAGCAAGACTTGTTGCTAAAGGATTCACTCAATCTCAAGGGGTTGATTATGATGAAACCTTTTCACCAGTCACTATGATTAAGTCTATTAGGATACTACTTGCCATAACTGCATATTATGACTATGAGATATGGCAAATGGATGTCAAAATTGCTTTTCTAAATGGGCACTTGGAAGAAGATGTCTATATGGTTCATCCCGAAGGTTTTGTCGACCAAAAGCATCCTAATAAAGTGTGTAAACTCAAGAGATGCATTTATGGGTTAAAACAAGCATCTTGTAACTGGAATCATCATTTAGATGATGAAATCACAAAATGTGGTTTTATTAGAAATGAAGATGAATCTTGTGTTTTCATGAAAACTAGTGGGAGCTCCGTGACATTCTTGGTCCTATATGTGGATGATATATTAATCATTGGAAATAACATTCTAACTTTACAAGGTGTAAAGACTTGGCTTGGAAAGTACTTATCAATGTAGGACCTAGGTGAGGCACAATACATTCTTGGAATCGAAATCTATAGAGATAGATCAAAACGATTAATAGGTTTAAGCCAATGTACATATATTGAGAAAGTGTTGAGACGGTTAAATATGGAAAACTCTAAGAGAGGATTTGTACCTATGGTGCATGGCACTGTACTAAGTTCATCTCAATGTCCTAGCACAAAGGCTGAGCTAGACAAGATGAAGGATGTTCCATATGCTTCTGCAATTCGATCCATCATGTACGCCATGAACTGTACAAGACCTGATCTTGATTATGCTATGAGCATGGTAAGCAAATTCTAACAAAATCCAGGGGAAAGTCATTGGACAACTGTGAAGAACATTCTCAAGTACTTACAAAGAGCTAAGGATATGTTCCTCGTCTATGGAGGCGTGGAAGAAAGCTTAAGTGTAAAGTGCTACACTGATTCTTCATGCACAACTGATCGAGATGATTGCAAATCGCAATCAGGATATGTGTTTATTATTAATGGGGGTGCTATATCTTGGAAAAGCTCCAAGCAAAGTGTTGTTACATAATCCACTACAGAGTCAGAATACATTGCTGCTTCTGAAGCTGCACAAGAGGCTGCTTGGATGGAGAAATTCATTGGAGATCTACGGGTAGTCCCTACCATTCAGGACCCCCCTAGACGTTTTCTGTAACAATGAGGGTGCTTTTTCTTTGGCAAATGAACCCAAATCACATAAGAAGACTAGACATATTAGCCGAAGATTCAACTTCATCCAATATAAAGTTGAAGAAGGTGAAATTAGTATTCGCAAAGTTCACACTGATCAAAATTTGGCGGACCCTTTCACGAACCCCCTTCCTCAAGTCAAGTTTGAAGGTCATGCTCGAGGAATAGGACTTCACTATTCCAGTGATTGGCTTTGATCTATGTATTAGTATTGAGTATTAGGACATTATAACATCATCTATTGTAATGACTATGATATATACGGCATATGATATTTTCTTTATATATTTGTTGTGTTCTTTATTAACATATTTAATCCATGAGTAAATTTATTCACTATAAAATCCATAGTCGGTTATTGTTGTGGGAACAATAATAAAATAAGACTAATATGAATTGGAATGGTTGCCAAAGCATTGTAACCAGTTTCATAGGTACTTGCTAGAGACCAAGTATTGGATTGACCTGTTCAAGATTGTTTCATGGATCGCTGTCGTGAATGATACTTGATAAAGGTGATATCTGTATATGCTTAACACCTGAGATACATATATAGGACTTGAGTGTGGAGAATGTTATGCTTTGATGTAGTCAAATGTTGTTCTTTAATTAGGTAGTTATAAAATCTATTATCGGGTATGATGTGAACCATGCAAGAGGCGTATGTAGTCAAGATGGGATTTGTTCCTCTTATTTGTTGAGAGTTAGATATCTAAGGCCTGCTGTAAAGTTGAACACTTATATGAGATTGATTGCGATCTATATCTCATGTTCAACATGATGTCTGTAACAAAGGGATAACTGATAAACTTACCTTACACACCAATTGTAGCCTTGGGCTTCTGGGGAATTGGGAATTGATGGAATGGCACAAAGTCGTATGTTGTTAGGGGGCAGTGAAATGTTGCTAGACGTTCACCACTGTCTATATCAAATCTAATATGAGTCTTGCGCAAGTGGGAGATTGAAAGATCAAGAATGCTCAAGAGCCGTATTAAGTGATATTGCTAAATAATATATGATACTAAGGGTCACACTAACAACAATTTGATACAATTGATTATTTATTAGAAATTGATTTTAATAAATATTCATAAACTCTTATAATAATTGGAAAAATATGTATTTTATGGAAATAATTATTTTACAATACAAGTAACACATTATTCATAAGGTAATAATTTGTTGAGAGAAAAACTTTTGAGAAACACTTGAACAAACGTTAGTATAAGATAATAGTTGCGGAAATACGTTAATCTCAAAGATCAAGTTAGCTCAACAATAATAAGTTAGAAGTGTTAGATAGTTAGTTGCGGAAATGTAAAGGAAATATAAATGACAACAAGTTATATCAAGTAAACATCAAACTGATTCGTAACAAGGTTTGCAGTCAAACACAAGTTAGTAAATGTGAACAGTTTAAGATGAAGTGGATCTCATATATTAGATAATATGGAGATTTGAGAGAATCATCTTTGTATTTCTGTTTTAGCTCAAAAGATCGTGAAAGTGGATACAATTACATGAAGAGTGAGTCTCTATTTATAGAGTTTTAAAAAGTTACATCTGAAATAAACAATTAATATCCTACTGACTTAAGTGACCATGCACGGTTCACTGGATAAAGCTAAGCTAACACACTAAGTCAGTTAACGTAACTAAAAGTTCTTCATCATTCTTCACTACGGTTGACAAAGCATATTATTTAACTACGGTTGACAACCTTCAGTTGCAGTAGCATCTCCAATTGCGGTAGTAAAACAAATTGTGGTAGAGAAACAAAACTGCGGATCATTAAGTTAAAGAGGGTCACTATTTGTATCAACAATTTCCCCCAAAGTGACCTCTTCAACTTTGTTCTTCACTTGTTGAGTTTTAGGAATATGATAATGATCCACCAGAACTTCCTTACTTCACATAGCCACTGGATTCTTTGAGTGATTTCAAACTTCACCTCTTCAGTTGTATTCTTGGATCTTTGAACCGAAGCCAAGGTGGTATCCAGTTGCTTCTTGGTTAACCGATGCATTGCAGTTATAGGTACGAAGTACTTGAGATCATTGTTGGATTTCTTGTATATAACTCCTAACTCTGGATAATTTGTTGCTCCGAG
Source organism: Lactuca virosa (assembly GCF_052849685.1). Taxonomy (NCBI): domain Eukaryota; kingdom Viridiplantae; phylum Streptophyta; class Magnoliopsida; order Asterales; family Asteraceae; genus Lactuca; species Lactuca virosa. Next base: position 169,940,076 of record NC_136434.1, on the reverse strand, counting down.
TGACATGTCTTGATAACCTTCAGAAAAGATTTGTACAGGCTCGAAGTCTGGAAAGTTGAACTTCTTGGCCAGGACAAGGTGAATTTCGACATCAATTTTCCCAAAATTGCATACTAATGCCTTAAGAAATTCACAAGCTTTCTCACATGCAATTTTCATCTTCTTATGTTTTTCAGCTTGGACTTAAAAAACCCTTGAAATTAGAAAAACCTCTTTTGGGTTCATGTAAGGGAAAATAAGCATGCGTTCTGATATAGTCATCTCCTCTCCTGGTGAGGGTATACTTAACAAAATCAGTCTTCATGAACTTCCTCACTTTATAATTTTTAACCCTTCTGGTCTGTCGTTGGACCAGATCTTTTCAAAGTCAGTACCATGCTTGGCATGAAACTGATTTAAGCGTTCGAATTCAAGGGGGAGTCTTTGATCATCCGGAAGGCTGAGATCCAAAGGCTCAAAAACAGAGAAAAATTTGGAGTTTGGAGAGATTGATATGTCCCAATATCCATCATATGGAGGTTCAGCATAAGTTAGGATTGGTCTATAATCGTCATCTAGAAGCCTTCGAGTAGGGTTTACCCAAGAATTGATTAAAGACCCATCCATGGTTGTATCAAATCCATGTGCCCTCCATATTTGTTCAGCAAACTTCACGGCCCTCCAGTCGAGTTTTCTTTGAAGAGTGGCCGGTGAGTCATTTGAATGATCCGAGGACATTGTAGGCTCCAAATTCCTGAATTGCAGAGGAGTCTAACGTGGAGATTGATGAGGATCTTGTTGCGGTGGAGTTTGTTGTGGAGATGGTTGCGGAGTTGGAGGTTTGTCTTGTTCTTTGGAAGGAGTAGGTTGGATTCTTGGAGGAGTTTTATGAATTGAAGGAGTCTGTGAATGAGAGGGGCCTTGTTCATGATGAAGATGCAGAGGAGTCTCACTTCCCCATTTTGAGGAAGTAACAATTTTTTTCTCCTCAAACCACTGTTTAAGTCCATCAGTTTTTGAAATCGTTTCATTAAATTGGGACTTCATTTCTTCACAGAGCTGCTAGTTGTTGGGAATTTCTTTGTTAAAAAGTGATTGATAGATTTCCTTGGTAAGCCGTAGGATCTCATCAATACTTGAGTTGGCAGTTAAGGATCTCCGTAAGCCGTTGATGGTGGTTTGTAGAATCGCAAGACTCGATTCGTAGGCATTATGTTTCTTCGACCAGCTTGTTGGAGTGAATGGCTTGTTTTTCATGAAATACCTTGAACGCATCCTTCAGTGCAGTAATATCCCTGATGAGCTTTTCCACAGTGGAAATGAACTCCTTATGATCAGCAGTGCGACGATTATCCAAGTCTCGGATTCCCATTTCAATCTTGAGACTAACTCTTTGATCAAGCATCCTTTCCCTAGTTTCGAGAGTTTCCACAAGCTCCACTAGAGATTGCGGTGTAGGAACTTCGGTATTTTGTGGTTCTTTAGTCGTAACTGCGGCCAGGATTTGATCAACTTTGGCCTGGAGACTGAGAAATTCCTTTCTTGAGACTGCAATCTTGTTCTTTTTCTTTTTCTTTGGTTTGGAAGTGGAATGTTGAGATCCACTGGACTCTTCATCATCAAAGACCATGAGAAATTCTTCTGAGTTGGGAGGCTGTTGAACATCGTCTAGATTAACTTCGTCAAAACCGAACATCGGGGCTGAGCTTATCTCGATTGCGGTGCTGTTGTCGTTGGAGTCATGAATTTCCGCAGTTGGGGGAGGTTTGGAAGTGCCAACAGTATTATCCATTCGTTGAGCATTTTGAACCGTTGCCTCCATGGTAGATACCCATTGCTGAATTGAAAGGATATTATGGACCGTTTTGGCATTGTTGATAGATTCTGCCCAGTATTTTGCTACTGTTTGAATTGCTTCTTCCTTTTGCTGTTGTTGTTGGACTTGTTGAGCTTTCCTGGCTTGCATCGCTCTCTTGAACGCTTTGAATTTTCTGATTCCGAAATCGGTACTTGGACGGTATCGAGTCCATGAATCATCAATGTTGTATTCGTCAAATCCTTGTCTCATCGAGGTGTCCCTCGGGTTCGTGGTTCCTTGCACAATTGTGCTCCCCACGCCTAGACCACTTGTAAGTAATGGTGGTGCAATAGGATTTCCTGAGGTTCCTCGGTCTCCTTGACCTAAAGTCAAGTCTGGCATCAGCTCAGTTCTGGCTAGGGCTAAAGAAGTGCCCTGCGGTGCGACGGGTGTTAACAGTGTTTGTGTGACACGAAGCAATATGGAGTTCAACTCCTCAGGATCAAAAAAGGGCAAGTATGATGCCCTGGAGACCTTAGGGCAACTCGAACCAATAGGATCCACTGGGGATCCAACTGGGGGTGTGTCTCCACGATGAGATGAAACATATACACTTATTGTATCTGAGTGGTGAGATGGGGTGTGAGTGGGTGAGTCTAGGGTGACTCCAATGACTATCAGAGTCTTTTGAGAGACTACGACATGTGTCATGGTTTGCATATGGATTTGACTGGGGGTAAGTTTATGTTTATTCCTTCAAAAAAACATCTTCTGAATTCAAAGACTCACGATGAGAATCATCTGTAACATTAACTGGGGGATCTTGAGTCTTAGAAGGAGAGTGACGAACCGCAACAGAGGATTCTGCGGTTTTGGACTTGCGTTTCTTAGAGGGAGTAACTCCCTTTTTTCACAACATTCATTAGGGTCTTCCTAGAAGTAACAAGAGACTTAACTATTTTGGGTTTGGGCTGAACAGATTGGTCTGCGGTAGTAGGGGGACCTGTGTTGCGGTAGACTGACTCGGTATTGGCGGGGAAGAGTGGTATGGGTCAATACCACTCGTAGCCATAATGTGATCAACTACCTCGAGGTTTGTGAGTCCAGTGGACTCCAAGATATACATTGGAAGACGCCTAAGGGGTCTGAAATAGTTTGATCTTTAGAGGTTGTGTACCTTTTCAGATCGCGAGTAGCAAACAAATTTGTGTCGTTGCTCATATCCAGCTTGGCCTCCTTGTGCAAATCAAAGATGCAAAGCGACCAGAATCGAGCAAAAGTAAGCTTGGTAGCATCTTCTTTTGGATCCTCCTTGGGAATGTATTACAAAAAGTTATCCCACAAGATTTGCCCATAGTTCACGACATTTCCTGTGTAGATACTCTAGACGAGTTCCAAAAGCTTGATTCCCATGTTGTCGGTACCACCCGTTCTTCCTGAAAGACTTCTAATGATGAAATGGCATACAAACTGCCAAACTGTAGGAAGCTGGTTCTTCTTGAATTTGCCAATTCCTTTAAGCCTCTTCTGGTAACCCATTTGGTATAGAGTAGATACCACATCATTTCGGCTTGGGGAGTAAAATTTCGTCGAAGGAAGAACCTTAAGATTATTAGCATTCATAAACTTATATTTTGTGAGCACCACCCGTGAGTCATCCACCAGATTGAGATGAACTTCTTGTAGGTTGTGGCTTGGTCGAAAAGCAGAGAACGCACATTTGAACAGAGCCGTCATTGGAACTGCTTTTGTGAAGGAATTAAATGCGCCATACATTGGGTATTTTGGGAGAAACTTGATCATCAACCTTATTGCGTCGTTGTAAGAAGGATGATCTTCGAAGATGGACCTGAAGTTGTTTGAAGTGATGGATGGAGTTTGATCCTTGATGGTGGATTCAGAACCAGTTGGGCAAACAGAGCTTGAAGCTTTTGATTGCTTCCTTGAAACACCACACTTCACCATTGTTGCTAAAAAGGTTTTTAGAGAACTTGCAGAAAAGGGTTTTAGCAAGAAGGTGGAGAAGAAGAAGACCGTCGTAAGGATTCAGATAGCGTAAAAGCTATCTTGGGAAGAGTTGGGGTTTTTAGACCTCCGGATTTCAAAAATCATTGTAATTAATTTAATTACAGCTGTTGAAGTTAAAAACCCTTGAGTTTTTACCATTATCAGCCACAATTAAAATAAATCGAAAATAAAATGTTTCTGGGAAAAAAGGGGCATTTATTGCATTAACAGTACCATTATCACACGTTGCCTGAACTAGGGTTGAGATTCGTTTTATCCTTTGTGAAAAAAGGGAAGTGGAAACGGATTTGACATCCAACGGCCAGGTTGAGGAAAAGATTTATTAAAAGATTTCGTTTATGGGAAAAATGATTCATTTGTTTTTATCCGAAAAAGGAACCTGTTGAAGGAAAGTTATTTGAAAAAGGACTGAAGCTGTCATGTGCGACAAAATCAATGTTTGAGAGAATGTTTTTTTATTAAAGTCCATTAAGTAGCACACTACATTATTCACAACATTTATGAAGTTATGACTGCGAGATCATTTATTGCAACTGCGGTTGGATTCAGGTGAATGCGGTAGTAAGCAATATGACGGCGGTAACATTAGCTGAAAGAACACTTGATCATGAAGGTTAGAAATAAAAGAAATAAAATGACCCAAAGAATATATTAATCATATATGATTGCGGTATACTAGGTATACTGAAAAGGAATATGAGGAATATATTATTCTAGAACCGCAGTGAAGAGAGTGCTTCAAGAGTTTTAATTTGAAAAGAAAAGAAGCAATTCCTTCACTCTTGGAGATCAGATGTGGTCCGCGGTACCTATCAATTCAAAAAGAATTGCGGGTCTGGGTTCATCATTCCTAGCATTTCTAAAAATGCATTTAACTTTGTAGCAACAAGTGCCTTAGTAAAAACATAAGCTATTTCTTAATGAGTGGGCACAAAAATAAGTTCGATGTTACCTTTGAGGATATATTATTTAATGAAATGGTACCGTAGTTCAATGTGCTTCGTCTTACAGTGATGAATAGGATTGTGGAAAATCGGTATAACACTCTGTGAATCATAGTAAATTGGCACCCGCAACATTCTGTAACCGTAGTCCATAAGTTGAGTCTTCATCCAAAGAACTTGGGAACAACATCTGGCCACGGCCACATATTCCGCCTCTGTGGTAGACACAGAAACATAATTTTTCTTCCTTGAAGACGAACTGACTAGTCTTCCTCCTAAGAATTGGCATCCACCTGAAGTACTTTTACGATCTAATATGCATCCTGTATGATCCGCATCTGTGAACGCTTGAAGGATGAAGTCATTGCCCGCAGGGTACCAGAGGCCTAACTCTTTACTTCCTTTTAGATATATGAGGATTTGCTTGACTGCGGTCAAGTGAGATACTTTAGGGCCAGATTGGTACCGAGCACATAATCCTGTTGCAAAGACAATAGCAGGTCGACTTGCGGTAAGGTACATCGAAGACCCAACCATTCAACGGTAAGTTTTATGGTCAACTGACTCTCCGATAGGGTCAGCTGAAATCTTGTATCCTAAGGCCATCGGGACCTTGGTTGAGGAACAATTGTCCATTGAGAATTTCTTCAGCAACTCAGTGGTATATTTTTCTTGGTGAATGAATATCCCTTGAGGGACTGGTTTCACTTGAAGTCCTAGAAAGAAGTTAATATCTCTATTCATGCTCATTTGAAATTTACTTGTCATGAGCTTTGCAAAATCATTCACCATACCCTGATCTGTTGATCCAAACATGATATCATCCACATATATTTGGACGAGCATCAAGTGATTACCATTTTCCCTTCTAAATAACGTGGGATCAATCACACCTCTTATGTATCTAGATGTGACAAGAAATTCAGATAGAATCTCATACCATGCCCTCGGTGCTTGCTTCAGACCGTATACTGCTTTCTCCCGCTTGTAGCAATGGTTTGGAAATTATAGACTCTAAAAGCCTGGAGGTTGTTGTAGGTAGACTTCTTCCTTCAGTTCTTCATTCAGAAAGACACTTTTTACATCAATTTGATGCATTTTGATGTTCTTGTGTGCCGCATACGCTAAGAAAATGCGTATTTCTTCCATTCTGGCTACGGGGGCATATGTTTCATCGTAGTCAACGCCTTCAAGTTGACTGTACCCCTTAGCAGCTAGCCGGGATTTGTTTCTCACCACCACACCGGACTCATCTATCTTGTTTTAATATACCCATCTTGTATCGACGATTGTGTGGCCTTCTGGCTTCGGTACCAGTTTCCACACTTTATTCCTCTCAAACTCAGCTAACTCCTCTTGCATTGCGGTGATCCAGTTGGACTCCATGTGTGATTCTTTTATGGTTCGAGGCTCGACTGAGGACATGAAAGTTGCATAATGGCAGTGATCGGTTAAATCATTAGAGGATCGAGTTTGGATACCTGCGGATGGGTTTCCGATGATTTGACGCGGTGGATGATCCTTCGTCCAAATGTGAAGACAAGGTTGTTGGTGATCAGTGACTGCGGTTGAGGGAATATCTTCAACGTTAGAGGACTCTGCGGTTGGAGAAGGTAGTTCCCCCTCGACTTGGGAGCAACCCGCAGATGTATCTTGGACTGTAGGAATGTGAACTGCAACTGTTGAAAGAGGTTCCCCCTGAATTGAGGATGGGAGTTCCCCCTGAACCAAAGACGGTTCCGCCTGGATTGATGAGTGAGTGATAACCCTTAAATCTGTTCTTGTATCAATGTTCTCAACTTCTTCATCCTTAGAGTCTTTAGAAACATTTTATTAGATAGTGACTATACGGGTAGAAACTGGAGCTGCATCTTCTAGTACTGGAACCTCGATGGTTGTCACTGGAACCGGAGTTGAGCTTTCCCCCTCAACCGGCAAGGTGGAAGTATTGAGTGACAAGTCTTCAGAAAAGGGTGGAGCAGATACCTTAGCATGTTGTTGTTGGGCTATCGGAGACACCAGGATTTCAGAGTGATGAGCTGTCTCTTCGGGATCACAAAGATCATCATAGTTGATTTCAACTATGTTCAACGGACCCGAAGAGGCTGGGATATCACTTTCCAGGATAGCTTTTGTTTCAGTTGATGGAGCAGTGTTGTGGACATAATAGTCTTCAAAATTGACATTGAAGCTTTCAACTATCAGTCTTGTACGTCTAATGAGAACCCTGTATGCCACCTTATTAGTTGAGTAGCCAAGAAAAATGCCTTCATCTGATTTCGGTGCAAATTTGTTAAGGTGATCCTTGTTGTTGATCAGAAAACATCTGCATCCAAAAATATGGAAGAATCGGACATTGGGTTTGCGGTTGTTGAGACCCACATACGGAGTCTTGTTAAGACGTTTGCAAATGATTCTTCGGTTTTGAACAAAGCATGCAGTTTCCACTGCTTCGGCCCAGAAGTAGAGAGGAAGGTTGGAAAAATTTAACATCGATCTAGCTGCTTCGACCAATGTGCGATTTCTTCGCTCTACTACTCAATTTTGTTGCGGTGTGTAGGGAGCTGAAAAGTTGTGACTGATGCCCTTGGAAACCAAAAAACTATTCAAGAGTTTATTAGTGAATTCGGTTCCATTGTCACTCCTTATCCTTCTGATTGGTAGCTTGATTTGGAGCTCTATTTCTTTTATGAAGTTGATCATGATCTGCGGTGTGTCAGATTTGAGTCTCAGGAAGAAGGTCCAAGTGAATCGAGTGAAGCATAAACTATAACCAGAATGTATTTCTTGTGATGAAGACTGGCTACGGTAGATGGACCGCAAAGATCAATATGAAGTAGCTCTAAAGGTTCAACAATTGAAGAATCGATAATCAAAGGATGGCTTCCCTTGGTATGTTTTCCACACTTACAAGCTGGGCACAATGTTGTTGGATTAATGTCTAAGTCCATAACTATAATTGGTAAGACTTGACCCGACCCGGCATGGTCCATTTGGGTTGCATGGCATCATGCATTTGGATAGACTATAATGAGAGAAATAACACTTAAGGTTGGTTAATATATTATAAGTTCTAATATATTAATAAGGTTATTTAATTAGTATTGATCAAGAATTAATTTGGAATTAATTAAGTGATCAAAAGGAGACTAATTAAATATATGGGTTGATTGTGTAAATCATTCATTCTTATATATGTGGGCTTGTGATCCAAGATTCCTTATGTTGGACTAAGTCCATGGGGTGACCCATGGATACTCCATGGAGGTTAAAATCCATGGAGCATAAGGAATGGGTAAAGTTATGAGTTACATGGTGTAACCCTAATAGCCACCATATAAAAGAATCCCATGGCTCAAGAAATCGTGCACTAATGTGTGAATATGAGGGCTAGACGATTTCAAGGAGTGTTCAAGTTTCTCTCAAGTTATTCCAAGTGTATTTGGTGTTGTGTGAACCATTTGAGGTGTCACACTTGGGGCACTAGCCACTCAAGCTTCATGAAGACATTCTACATCAAAGAGGTATGTATTCTATCTTGTTATATTTATTATTTTGTATGCTAGATTAGGATAATACCTTGGATGTTCATAATTGTATGTATAATAGAGAAAACATAGATCCAAGTTATTTAGGGTTGCATGTACACTTAGGAGTGTTAGAATGCTCATAACCCATCAGTGGTATCAGAGCCAAGGCTTGTTTTCTTGTTATACTTGCAAAATTAGCTGAAAAATCGAATTGTATTAGTTTAAAAGTTATGCTAATTACTTGGAAAAAAAATTTGATGTGAATTATCTTTGTTCATATGAGTTTATTAGATTAATAGAAAAGTTAATTGATTATGTGTTTTCAATCCATTTTAATCTAAGAGTTGATTCTAAAATGTGTTTTTGTAACTTGTCCTCAAGTTATATGAAAAGTCACATTTAAGTTTCATAAAACTCATAAAAAGTTGGCAATGGTTACAAAAATGAAGAGTCTTGTCCTCATTAAATGGTTTTATGACTTCATAACTTGTCCTCAAGTTGTGGAGGTTCAAGAGTCACTTCATTAAATGATAAAATGTGTAACCTTAATTAGTTCCATAAGTTACAAAAATAAAGAAAAGTTACATTCTTTTATTAGCTTAAAGTCTTCCATAACTTGTCCTCAAGTTATGGAACTTGAAGAGTTTTTTTTAATTAAAACTACTTTAAACACATAAGTTATGAAATTAATTAGTTTTGAATAGTTTCAAAACTTGCCCTCAAGTTTTGGAATTTGAAAAGTTTTCACTTATGAATACTTTAATTCCAAGTTAGCCCTTAGAATTTTAAAAGTTAAAATTCAACCCTTATACTTTATAATATTATAAGTTAATAATATTTATATATATGTATAAGAGTAAAGTCAGTCTTACCGTTAGTAGGCCTCATTCACGAAGCCGGTCTATAAGGGGGGTATAAGGTTACTGCCTATAAAATGGCAGTTTAATGGGTGTCCATTCTCACCCACCGCTTCCTTGACTGGTGGAGGGTCGTTAGCTGAACGGGTAGGACAAGGACTATAATTCTCCTTTCATTAAAAGTATTAATGATAAATACTAAGTAACTAAACTCTTATTAATACCCAATCTTTGTTACTTAGGAAAATGTGAATTTGGTGCTAACCCATGAAATTACACTTTGCACTTTGCTTAAGTCGTTAGTGGAGCGTGTGTGGTTAACCGGCACACTAACCTGGACTTAACAAGGTAGGCAAAGGGTAACTTAATATTTATCATAGTATCGGTGGAGCGTGTGTGGTTAACCGACACACTGATTAAGGGGTAAATATTAAGGGTACCAAGTATATTTGCATGGTTATTCACACCTTGTTTTGTGATCCTCGGCATCCCAGTCACAAAACCTGAAGGGCACACTCGAGATTGAAACATGCCTTTGAACAGTTCAATGAATCTCAAAGATCTAGGACTTTCAAATCCAATTAAAACCTAATAAATTATTTCGTTTTTCATGGTGGAAATTGGTGAATCGTCATTCACCTACCTTCAAATATTTTATAGCTTGGATTACGGCATCCCTCTTCTAAGTTATAAAATAGTTTGTTGGGTCCTAGCCTTAATATTTCATATTGTGTGTCATATTAAGGACTTTAAATCAACTATCTTGAATATCTCCAAAAAAAGATGTCTGGTCTAGACATTTATGATCTTCCCAAATCTCTTGAAACAAGCTTTCCTAAATGAAGATGATGTCCCATGGATATCATACTTCTTTCACCTCCTCCAATTATTCTCCCTAACCCACAAGTTCCTAAAAAGTTTAAGGTCACTCAAGCCCTATTGGCAAGGCAAGGTCTAGGTGTGATCACATCTTGGAGATGTAGTCACATATTGACAAGCCGGGAGAGTTGGGTGTCAAAGTCTTGAGAAAGTTGGTGGCTTAACTACTTTCTAAGTCACATAGTGAGTTCTTTTGGGAATCCTATGAAACAGACTAAGACAAGACCCTTAATGATCTTATCTATTTGCTAAGATCAACTTCCTAAAACGCTATGGACATTGACAATGATGACATTGGATATCCAGTAAAGCTCTCTCTTCCCAATGGAAAGGGATCGGCCATAGTCAACTTGGTTGACCCAATGGTAAAGAGAGAGGCAAAGTCTGAGATAGTCCCATTATCAAGGGTCCATAGGTAACTATTGCCAAAGGAAGGGGCATTGGTCACGAAGCTGCCAAATTTACCTAAGGATGTTAAAGTCAATAAGTTTGGCTCTACTTCAGGTAAAGTCCATTGTCTAACTCTATTAAGTACATGCTGATTCTGATCGCGAAGATGGATTTCAATCGCATGGTTCGGTGACCAGAATTTTCGGCTATTACTTAAGAGTTATGATATTTATATTGCTTAGGAATAGATAACAATAAGGTTTTCATATGGATTGTAAGGATAAGTTTTTCCGCAAAGTTTTAAAATAAAAGAAAAAGGTTTTGATTTTATTTATTTTAAGTATCCTTACAATGGCATTTGTGAAAAGTTGTTGCTTATAAGATTCCATTGATAGCAATATTGGAAAAATGGATTTGATTCTTTCGGTTGTGGTAGTGTCTAATATTACCAAATAAGGAAAGATTCTCATCACCCAAGGTTCAATTGGACCGAAACTTGGAATCATGCAAGTTGTATAGTATGATGAATAAGAACTTTCAGCTTGGAAAATTAAGACTAATTCGTTATGTGAATAAGGAAAGGACTAAGGGATCGAGTACACATTCTTGTGCACTGGTCAAGTCCACCACAAAAGATCAAGAAGACTATTCGTCATGATTTACTTAAGTTCAGTAAATATGGTTATACTTATAAGTTTAAGTATAAGTCTGTAGCATTGGAGAAGTTTCAATGTGAGACAGAACGAATAAGAAGAATCAAAGTATGGCAGAAAGATAAAAGTTTCTCAAATCTGAAAAGATGGGAGAGTACTTTAGTATCATGTTTATGATCATCTTAATGATTAAGATACCATATCACAATTGGTCCTCTAAAGTCATCTTAGTGCATTCTTATGACTAAGAAGAGGAGTCATGAATTGTTGAAATGGTTAAATCAAAAAGATGAGTCATACTTCGTTCCAAAACAATTCTTAGAGTCATACTCCAAGATTGTAACTTGAGTGACATATCTTAAAGAGGGTTTGTTAACACTAGTCAAATGTAAGAGTAAAAGGTTATCTACTCTTGTACATTTGAAATTGGTAAGTTGTGATGTTTTGGATAAAACAGAGACCAACTTAGGCCAATTGTGTAAAGTGTTAGTCTTGATAAAGAATCCGCACTATCTCTTGAATATTTGACAAGGGAGTCTTATATGTCAAGAGGACAGTGGGAGTCTTAAAGCTCTTGAAAGTTTCAAGACTTAATCAAGAATAAAACCTAAAGTCCTTCACTAGCACACGACTTGAGGTTTATAACCTATCGTGTTGAAATTTTTGTGCCTATTCAAGTTGGCTTTGCATAGGAGTTCTGAGAGTTCTCAATTGGTTGCACAACTACTTGGAAGCAATGGCAGGCACCTGAGCTGCCAAATGGCAAGAATTTAAGATTGCACAAGTTTAATCAATATGAGTTTGGATTTGTCACTAACCTTGTCTTGTGATTATGGTTTTGACAAATTCACATGGATAAGAACACATACACTATTAAATCTAAGTGTCATAAGGTTTCTCTCCGATTCATGAAAATGATGGTGAGGAAACACTTTCACTAAGTAGATTTTATCTAGATAGGAATTGTGATATTTGCATTCTCAAAGTCGTTAGTGGAGCGTGTGTGGTTTACCGGCACACTAACATGGACTTGTGAGAAGTGGCAAAGGTCTGAACAATTGAGACTATGATTACGGCATCCCTTTTCATAGTTCTAAAATTGTTTAGACACACATGTGAGCTATCTAAGAGAGGTGTATGATTTTGATAAAGTTTTATCAAAACAATCTAGTATCAGAAATCTTAACTTTGGTAAGAAAGTCAGCTGATTTCTGAGTACATGTCAAAGCTAGTGGGAGCATAAGTGTTATGCTAATAATCATCATGTTAGTGGGAGCATGATAATTATGACAAAGGTTGCAAGTTAGCAATGTTAATTATAGAAAACAAAAGTTTCAATTCGTGAGGTTGCAGGGGTTGAAAAAGTTGTTTTGCTATAATTAAGGGAGAGGAAATTATACTTCATTTCAATTCTAAAAGCTTAGATTGAGATTTTAATCGTATTTAATCAAGGATATATATATATGAATTTCATGTTGGAATGGCTCAACATAAGGAAATTCTATATATGGGTCCATTATTTGCGTTCTAAAATTCAATTATGATTACGGCATCCCTTTTCATAATCTGAATTTTGAGAACTTGGCAAATTGAAATGGAAATATTATAGCAAAAGACTGGTTTAGTCTTTATGTGAGACATCATGAATCGTGTCCCATATGCTTCGGATATAGGATCGATTACATGTGCTATATTCATCCTTTCTAAAATTTTCCAAATGCCTGGGGCATTATGAAGGGAAAAGGTCTAGAATTGGATATGACTAAAATGATTAAGCAATTGTCGAGGACAATCTAAGGTTTACCAAAGATTGGTTGCTCAAGGACAGTTGGAAGTATAATGTTAATTCTGGAAGGACCATATTGACATAATCTGTAAGGAGGCAACTCTTGTTCAGAAGTGATAGTCAAAATGGAATATGGAAATGTTTCAAAGTTAGAAATTATTCAATCTATGTAAGATTAGGAAACTTAATGAAAGAAGGATGTCTCCAAGGAGCTGATCTCCTTTGGAATGCTCTGTAATGATTGTTGTCAAGTCTTTCTGACTTTGTGCATAATCATTAAGAGGGTCAATGCATATAAGTTTAGAATCTAACAGATTTCAGTAAATGGCATGAATTTGGAATTCTTGCATTTGCAGTAAGGATTTGGGACTGTGAAAAGAGGATCATTGGAGTGATGTTCAATTGATCTATTTTACAAAGTAAAGATCATAGACAAACATAGTATGCATACTTGGTGTATGGCATGACTAGTGTTTAGAAAACATAGTGTACATGCTTGGAGCATGGGACAACTATTGTTTTAAATTCAAGTATAAAGTTGATAAAACCGAAACAATGAATAATGAGTAATCAGTATGGTGATAAATAAAAGTGTTTATTTATATTCATAGGGTTTGATACCATATTTGATTCATTTATTCTTGTGTTTCACTTTGCATGTTTTGACTTCCAGAATAACTAAGTCGCTCTTCCTGAATGATTAAGTTATTTAAACCATCCACAGTCGGTCATATGTTGGAAGTAGATATGAATCAAGACTGTCATGGGTTGGTTTGTAGAGGTCCAAGTTGGTGGACAAAGTGGTGCTACAACACTCATGAGTGCTCATAAGTTCTGAGTATTGGATTCAACCCGCGCTCATTTGAATCACTTCATGGATTTTATCACGAGTGATCATGAGACGATAATATCTTATATTCTTCAAACCTAGAGATATGAGTTGTTACTATGAGTTGGTTATACATTTATTGCACGAAAACGCATTGGTAACTCGATGTTATAAAATGTGCCTTTGTGTATGATTCAACAAGTAGTAGAACAAGCCATATGAGTCGAAGTTTATCCATTCCTTTTACCTTCGGGATAAAAGCGATATCTGTGGGCCCCTCGATGATTTAAAGATGATACATGTGAGTGCTTGGCCAAGTCAGGACTGATTTGATTTGTTCAATCAGTCAGTCATCATGAATCGGAAATCGGGAAACAACAAATAGACAGAGAGAATGATTGATAATCCATGTCTCAGTCCATATGATATCTAGAATGGAGGAATATATGATCCCTTATCTAATGGACAAGTCATTGACAAAGGTCAGAGTTCATCGACAAGGTCAGAGTTCGACAAAAGCTTTTGAGAGCTACGATTGCTGATCGGTTCCTGAAGTCATACGCAATAATAGTTTTAGACTTATCCAAGTGGGAGACTGTTGGATTAATGTCTAAGTCCATAACTATAATTGGTAAGACTTGACCCGACCCGACATGGTCCATTTGGGTTGCATGACATCATGCATTTGGATAGACTATAATGAGAGAAATAACACTTAAGGTTGGTTAATATATTATAAGTTCTAATATATTAATAAGGTTATTTAATTAGTATTGATCAAGAATTAATTTGGAATTAATTAAGTGATCAAAAGGAGACTAATTAAATATATGGGTTGATTGTGTAAATCATTCATTCTTATATATGTGGGCTTGTGATCCAAGATTCCTTATGTTGGACTAAGTCCATGGGGTGACCCATGGATACTCCATGGAGGTTAAAATCCATGGAACATAAGGAATGGGTAAAGTTATGAGTTACATGGTGTAACCCTAATAGCCACCATATAAAAGAATCCCATGGCTCAAGAAATCGTGCACTAATGTATGAATATGAGGGCTAGACGATTTCAAGGAGTGTTCAAGTTTCTCTCAAGTTATTCCAAGTGTATTTGGTGTTGTGTGAACCATTTGAGGTGTCACACTTGGGGCACTAGGCACTCAAGCTTCATGAAGACATTCTACATCAAAGAGGTATGTATTTTATCTTGTTATATTTATTATTTTGTATGCTAGATTAGGATAATACCTTGGATGTTCATAATTGTATGTATAATAGAGAAAACATAGGTCCAAGGTATTTAGGGTTACATGTACACTTAGGAGTGTTAGAATGCTCATAACCCAACAAATGTATCATTACTGTACTTTAAGATTGGGAGACCATAGCCTAGTTCTTCAGTGACCAAGTTGTTGATGTATCTGAAGTTAAGATGAGCTAGTTTGCGGTGCCACAACCAACTTACTTCGGATACTGCTTTTGATAGAAAACACAACTGCGATTCCATTTGCCACAACCAATGATCAAGGATGCATCCAAAGGATACATTGTCCCTTCGGCTTTGGACTTGATCAAGCAGGTGTTTCTATCATTTATCATTATGTAGCAATATTCACTATCAAATTCAACCCAATGACCATCTTTGCATAGTTGGCCCACGCTGATCAAGTTATGCTTGAGGCCTTCTACGTAAGGGACTTTTTGAATTGAGAAACTTCTCGTGGTCAACACACCGTAACCAGTGATGATTCCATTTGCACTGTTTCCGAACGTGACGTGTCCACCGTTACAGATTGGCCTGAAGTCGTGAAGGTATTCTAACCTTCCAGTCATGTGCAAGGAGCAGGCACTATCAATTAACCACCCCTCTTCTTGTTCCTCCTTGCACATTGCCTGAAAATTAGAGGGTTAGTTTGGGCACCCAAACAAGTTTGGAGCCCGGGGACACATGAGAAATTTTCTTAATGGATGAATGCACGTGTGACTTAGAAACAAATTGCTTTTTAGTTTTAGAACCTAGTCCAGGGTGTTTCACAACTTTTGGGGTGTTACGAGGTTGGGTTGGACAAGACGTTTTTAGCAGATAAAATATAAAGAAGAGATTTTTCTTGTTTATCCAGACACCGTACTTGGTCAACGGTCTGGAGGGCGTGGTTTGAGTCTTATGACCGGTCCGTGGATGGGATTTGGCTGTAGTGCCCTTGGGTTTTGAAAAATCTTTGACATGTGAATTACTCCTAGGTTTTGACCTGACTACAGATTGATGTGATTTTGAAGGTTCAGGAGTTGGTAAAATACCTTTCCACTTTGGATTGTTTAAGGAATATTTTTGAAAAGAGGTGACTTTCTTTTGGAGTTTTGTAGGAGTGTTTGAAAAGGTTTTTGTCACTGTACATTCCTTTTTGTTTGATCCTTTGACTACCGTATTTTTTGAAAGATTTTTGGCAGCAGTGGGTTTTTAGAAATTCTTTTGATTTGAAAACTTGGCTTGTTCAAAAGTTTTGTTTTTGAGATCGGTATCCCGCTTTTTACCTCAGGACCCGAGTTCTTCCTTAAAAACCAATTTTGTCTAAGTCTTTGGAGAACCACAATAAAAAATGTTTAACTACGGTTTCTTGAAAACCTTTGAATGAGTTGAAAAACGAGGACTTGAGTCATCCGAACTAGAAAGTTCAGGACTCTCTGAACATTGGCCAAATTCAAAATTTTTAATTGGTAATTCATGACGAATGGGCTGAATAGTCACTGTGCTTTTGACTGCGGTCTGCGGTGCGGACGACTGGACTACCGCAGAGTATGTCAAGGATGGTTTACTGTTGGGACACTTCATGGAAGGCAAGGATGGACATTTTACAACTAACTCTGGTTCTTCCACAATAATTTCTTCATCTACATCTGAAGATGACTGAGAATCGGGACAAATTGTGCCAATGATGGGTAATTGATCACTTGGATTACCTGAGGATTCAGGAAGAAGTTCCTCAATGACACAGTTGTTACTCAGTTCATGAAGCATACCGAAATGACATCTTCTGTCTTCGGGGAATGTTTTGTCATTGACTGGGTAATGAATTTCACGATCTGGTGGGACATATGGACGATCAGCATTAAATCGGGGAGTAGAGTTCTCATCAGTTGAGTACCCATTGGACCATCCCCAGTTATAGGTGTTGTCTATGGTCCCATTGTTCACTAAGTTTTCAATTGCTTCAGTTTCATTAAAAAGTTTTTCTATTAATTGATTTAAACATACAATATCTTTATGGGCAAGATCCCATTGATTAAAGCAGTATCTAACTGAGTTTCATTCAACATCCTAGACTCCTTTTCTAACAACAAATCTTTTTCTAGCATGACAACCACCTTAAGTCTCTTATCCTCAAGTATTCCTCTCACGTGATATAGCTCTTGGGACGCTATATTCTTTTCATCTAGTTCTTTGTTGTAGTCTGAAAGGACAACATCACACGTTTCATTAAGTCTATCTAAGTATGGTTCACAATCATGCATGCTGAAATTATTAGAATGGATCATGATTTTTACCTACTCGACAATGCTGAGAGTGCCATCTTTGGCCATGTAGCGGTAGTTCTTTTGCAAATTCGTTGAAGCACCTTCTTCAGTAGTTGCAACCATACAGATCTTCCCTTTTCTCTTGTTGTTGTTAAAATCTTCATCCTCATCTCCGGATGACCACACTTGATGATCCCTCTTCACTTGAGAAACATACACTCTTGATTTTTCTTTTTTCCTCCATCTATTGGGCCATTCTAAGGTAGAATGCCTTGTCTTTAACAATATTTGCTTTGCAGTCTTTGGCGAAATGATTCTCTTTATGGCACTTGTGACAGATAATGACTTCATTTTTATCTTCAGTTGAGGTACCGGAGTTTGATGATTTTTTGGACTGCAGTGCCTCTTTGGAATGATGTGCATTATGTGGTTGCGGTGGATGGTGAGGGTTTTAGGGTTATCTTGAGTGGTTATTCTGTGGGTTGAAGCTTCGGTTAAAAGGTGGTTTGATAGACTGCTGATTTTTGCGAAATGATGGTGGTGGTAGCCTATTGAATTGTTGGCTAACCAAGGCAATGCCATTTTGAAATTTTTCTTCGTCATCTATTTCAGCATCAGCTTCATATGACTACGGTGGGTTGTCATATGAAAGTGGGTAGGATGGTTCCGTGGGATATGAATATTGTGGGGTTTTGACTTGTGGGGTTTGAGCTAGCAGGGCAAGTGGTCCACCCAGGTCGGCACAATCTTTCAACACTGTTGATTCTTGCGCCTGAAGTTCTCCATATAACTTGAATAAGGACAACATATGAATCTTTCTATCCCCTTGCACTATCATCTTTGCGGTAGACCAATGTCTTCCCAAACTATTGAGAAAGTGCAGGTTTGTTTCATGGTTACTTCTAACTGTACCAGCATTTGATAACTTCGTGATGATGAGATTGAATCGTTTGAATGAGTTGTCAAGACTTTCACCGAGAAGAGCTTTAAAGTTGTTAAACTCTTTGAGAGCTGTGGTGAGTTTCTTATCTTGAGCTTGTTCTGACCTTTGATAGAGATTCTTGAGCACATCCCAGATCTCCTTAGTAGATTTGCAATTGATGATGATGTCAAAATTATCTGGAGCAACACCGCAAGAGATTCCATAGAAGGCTATGGCATCATTCTCCATTTTGTCGTGATCATCTTTGGTTGGTCGATTCATTGCGGCCAGACCTCTACCTAGTCGTGCTTGAGCACCATCTGCTTGAACAGGAGTAAGAACAGGGACATGGGGTCCTTCTTCCACATATCTCCACACGTCTCTTCCGAGCCTATTAAGATACCTTTCCATTCTTTGAGTCCAATGGTGGTATTCTTTCACAACAAATATTGGAGCTCTGTTCGAACCTACAACACTGTTGGAAACATTCAATGATAAAGCTTGTGCCATATTTCCTTTTTATTTTTTTGGTTTTTTTTATTTTCAAGAATGAGCTTTAGTGGTATAGAAGGCTTTTCAAAATCAGAGTTTTCTTTAAAAAGCAACCACTTTGGCTCTGATACCAGTTGTTGATAGAAACACTTTTGAGAAACACTTGAACAAATGTTAGTACAAGATAATAGTTGCGGATATAATTTAATCTCAAGGATCAAGTTAGCTCAACAATAATAAGTTAGAAGTGTTAGATAGTTAGTTGCGGAAATGTAAAGGAAATATAAATGACAACAAGTTATATCAAGTAAACATCAAACTTATTTGTAACAAGGTTTGCAGTCAAACACAAGTTAGTAAATGTAAACAATTTAAGATGAAGAGGATATCGAATATTAGATAAGATGGAGATTTGAGAGAATGATCTTTGTATTTCTGTTTTAGCTCAAAAGATCGTGGAAGCGGATACAATTACATGAAGAGGGAGTCTTTATTTATAGAGTCTCAAAAAGTTACATCTGAAATAAACAATTAATATCCTACTGACTTAAGTGACCATGCAAGGTTCACTGGATAAAGATAAGCTAACACGCTAAGTCAGTTAACGTAACTAAAAGGTCTTCATCCTTCTTCACAGCGGTAGAGACTTTGGTTGACTGCAGTTAACAAAACATCTTCTTTAACTGCGATAGACAAACTTCAGTTGCGGTAGCATCTCCAATTGCGGTAGACAAACAAGACTGCAGATCATTAAGTTAAAGAGGGTCACTTTTTGTATCAACAGAATTAATAAGTCATGCACAACTTTTTGGACTAGTTGAAACCTTTTGTCTTTTAGCAAAAAACAAAGTTTATATTTTATAAACTTAGATTTTATAAAATACAAACTATCCATTTATATATATATATATATATATATATATATATATATATATATATATATATATATATATATATATATATATATATATATATATATATATATATGGCCAAAACTCTTTTAGTTAAGAGAGTTATGGTCTTTTGATTTGTTTATTAAAAACAAATGGGTAAGGTGCAAGCATGGGGATACAAGTAGCCTTAGGTGCATGGAGTGCTTAATGGGTTAAGGAATTATGGGTAATATTCTTGCTTTATGAAGGCTTTAGAGGCTTTCATTTGCCACACACTCTCTTGCATGATTTTTGGCCGAAAATCCTCTCAACCCTCTCACTATCTTACCTTCTTGCAAGTATTGAAGAGTTAGAAGTTACTTACATTCTCTCTTTAAGTCATACCTTTGTTTTAACTTGAATCTTAAGAGTTGTAACTAGCATTACATCAAGTTGATCAATTGTTGGTGTCCTAAAGTTCATCCATCTTCTTCAACATTCAAGCCTCCCCTAGAGGACCCAAAGTTCATCAAAGGTTGTTGCTTCTTCTTCTTTCTAAGGTCGTGATTTAAATCTTTCTACTACTTCAAGATGATCCTTGGTGGGTGATAAAATGCTTATGTTATTTATAAAACTCAAGTCTTCCGTTTTCCATTATTTGTAGTTTTTGAAACTAGTTTTTTAAATAAAACCCAACATCTTGGGAATATAGATTCAACATTTTAGTCGGTAATGGGTCCTCAATTTTTGTAACAAAGATAGAGACTCCTCTTTCCCTTTACAAAATTCATATCGTCCCTTTCACCATCACAATATTCTAATCACACCCAACATAATAAAAAATCTTATTTCGGTTCATAAATTTACTTGTCAAAACAAATGCTCTATTAAATTTAAGAAAATTGGTTTTACTGTCGATGATTACAGGACTAAGCAACCTTTAATCTGATATGGAAGTGACAGACCTCTCTACTGGGTTCTACCTTCTACACCTCAAATTCATGTTTCTGCAAGCCACTCTCTTGGCCACCCTGGAAATAAAGCTTTGCAATCTTTAATTTCCGATAATATTATTTTTTGTAATAAGACAAACTTTGATGGTATTTTCCATTCATGCCAACCTGGCAAACATGTTAAACTTCTTTTTGATGTGTCAAAAAATATTGTTTCTAATATGTTTGATATTGTTCACTCCGATGAATGGAGCTAACCCATTTCTAGCATTAGTGGTTTGCGATGATATAATATATTTCTTGAACACTACTCTCATCACCTTTTGGTATTCCCTTTCAAACAAAAATCCGATGTGTTTACAAAATTTCTATTATTTTCAAAATACATCAAAAACCAAATTGGTAAAACCACAAAAGCGTTCCAATGTGACAATGGACGTAAATATAATAACAAACAATTTCTTGACCATTTTTCTACTCATGGCATTCAATTCCGATTCTCATGCCCACACATATCCCAACAAAATGGAAAATTTGAACGAATGTTACGAACAATCAATAACTCAATTCATTCTATACCCTTTTCATCTTATATGCCTTGAACTATCTTCCCGTAAGATCATCATCTCTCGTTAATTTACTTTCGATGAAACCATCTCTCATTACCCATTGAACCATCATCCTATAATTTTATCGATGTAATCTCCACACCATCACCTCCAATCAATACACACTCTCTTGTTTACAACCACCCACAGATTAACCAAATAAAAAACCCTTAACTTAAAAACAATAAGTGACATTCATTTGTTTGAAACCATAATGTTATCATAGTCGACTTACTAAAAAACCACATAAATCAATATCTTTGACGCATGTGTATAGTCTCGTCCAGCTCTTCTCACAAACAACCTGCAAAATATTTTATCCGTAATTGTAAGAATAAAATGCAGTGAGTTCCCCAGTATACCACATATTCCATCATACATACAATGCATCCACATAAAGTCCTCGGCTCTAGCGCCAACCTAACAACATACATACCTACATTCATATCAGTACAAAACGTGCCAATGCTATGGTCCTCCCATAGTCTTAAGTACGGTTTCCATGATCCTCCCATGGTCTTTCTGCCATGGTCGTCCTATGGTCTTTCATATAGGTGTCGTGGTCCTCCCATGGTCTTTCATACATAAGTCATGACCCTCCCATGGTCTTTCCTATAATTGTGAGGGGCCAAATTTTGGGCTTTCATAAATTAGAGTAAGAGATCAGATAGACAGTCGAACAGGGGATCCAACTGAGAGTGAACAATCAGACAACAACATCACAATAAGGCATTAGACCAAGAGTTTTAAAGCTATCAAACTTAAACTACATAGAACCGATGTTATCATTACCACATAATCATGTAACATAAATGCATAGCATATACTAGCATATTACATATCCTTGGTGTTGGGTATTTGATGTTGCGTCATTGGGCCTTCTTAGTTAGTCTTTTGTATTATCGAGTTGGGCCTGTCCACTCGTTATTAATTCTAGGGTTAGAGTTTTTAAGGTGCATGCATGCATCGTTTTTTAAAAAGCTCTTATCATTTACACTGTAACCCTAATCACGCCTCTACAGTAGCAATTCCTCATAGAATTCTTCTGAGGTGTGACATTTAATCATTCGACATTCTTGAATCTTCATTGTGTTCTTCATTTTACCTGTTCTTGTATCTAATCGATCATTAAGGATTTTAATCCTAACAATTGGTATCAGAGCAGGAGACTGTGTAATCTATACACATCTCTTCTGTTTACAGAGTTTTAGGGTTTTCGTTAATATAGGAACTAGTTCAGTTGTCTCCATTGTCACATTGACGGCTTGAGGTGATCTTGATATTACCCTACAAACAATCTAAGTTTACACGTCTGATTCGTTACAGGTATTAAATAAAACTTCATCATGCAACAAGACGATTCCAACATCAACTCCATTAATATCTCAAGCAGTATTGGATCAAAAACAAGGATCCCAATTCTCTTCCCTCATGAATATGATGTTTGGGCGCTCCACTTTGAAGATTATGTTCTCGGTTCAGACGACAATGGCTATTTGATATGGGAAGCCATTACTATAGGTCCATTTGTTCACACAGAAACCAAAAGGACCATCAAAACTCAGAAGTAATACAACCAGCTGCTTCTTGACGTGAAGGATGTTCCTCAAGACGAGAGAGATAAACCGATCAGCAACGTCAAAGAAATGAGGATCATTAGATTCCCTTTGCAGACTGATACTTTTCGTCTAGTTAGTTCGTGTGTCACTGCAAAAGCCATCTGGGATAGGCTCAAAGAACTTACTCCACTGATGAAGATCTTGAGCATTCTACACAAACTCTTTTGCTTTCGGAGTTTGGTGCTTTCACACAGAAGCCTGAAGAAAATCTGAGCCAAACATTCAATCGCTACAATCATCTTCTTATCAAAATGATGAAGCATGGTATTGGACGTGAGTTGATCGAAAAAAAGGTCACTTTCATGAATGGGCGTAGATATGAGTGCATGGCAGTGGTTTCTACTGTTAAAGCACACGAACAGTTCAAAAGTTACAATTTAGCCAAGCTTGTTGGGATTCTTAAGGCACATGAAAGTGAGGTGTCGAAAGAAGCGAAAGTTGTTTCTGGTATGGGATCTCTAGCTCTTGTCGCGAAGGGCAAGACTTTTACAGAGGAAGAACCTGAGTTTGATCACTCTGAATGTGATCTCACAAGCGAAGAGTATGCTCTAATGGTCTCAAATCCCAAGCGGTTCGCAAGAAAGAAGTTTCCATCTAACAAGAACCGAAACTGGAAGGGTAGCTACAGCTCAGAAAAGATGAAAGAGGAGAATAAAATCACTTCTCAAAAGGATGAAGATAAAAATGAGAAGAAGCTTGTGGGGGAATCTGGCTATGACTGCAACTATTGTCATGGCAAAAACCACTTAGCAAAGGAGTGCATGCTGAGAATGTTGAATGAGAAAAAGGAAGGAGAAGATGATGAGGCTTACCACTTGCGAAGTTGGAGGAAATCAAGAAGAAAAAGGTTGTTAATAACTCTATGCCTGCTTTAATTGTACAGGAAAATATGGCTAAAGACGAATTTGGAGGAGTTGAGGTCTGGTCGACAGACTCAGAAGACGACGAGGTTCGCAGGCCCACACATGGCAAGGCATTCGTTGCGAAAGAGGAAAGTTCAAGGTTCGCAGGAAGGTGTTTGATGGTGACAAGTGATAGGTCACATACGCAGGAGAATGCTACTGGGAGTGAAAGAAGGGATGATAGTTGTTTCGCTGCGAAACCGGTGGGTGAACAAATCAATAACTGCGAACAGCTGATCAACAAGGTAAATCTTATTTTTGAATCTCTAAATCTTCATGTGTCTAGATATGAGAATGAATTAAATGACCTAAAATTCACCTTTTAAAGCATTAGTGATAGTTTAAAATGAACTCGTTTAACAAACTCTAACCTAACTGATCAAATCAGTAGGGTTTCGTCGAAAAGCGATGAGAGGCGAATGTGGATTGAGAAGATCGAGTCGGATATGTCTAAGTCTAGGGATCAGTTAGTTTATTTGCAACGAGACAATTTGATGCTTTTAAAACAACGTAACATTTTTTGTTTGATTGCTAAAAGGCTTTACTTTAACATTACTCAGTTGTACCTTGCTTGTGAGATTGGTAAGAAAATTCACAAGATGATTTTACCATTCCTCGAATTAAAGGAAGACGAAATTGACGCCGACTGTTATAAATGCGAATCCATTGTTTCGTCTGATGAGACTTCTGATGCTTACAGGGTAGGACTGGAACGAATTGAATCACACATTAAGTCCAAAGAGAACAAAAACATGTTAAAACAACTTTTAGACGAAAACGATAAAAAGCAAATCAAATCTGATACTATACAGAAATTCGATTCATTGAGTACCAAATTGAGTTCAGAAAATAAGATAAATGTTGAAAGCACATCTGAATTCGATCAGGACAGTGATATGAGTGAAATCTCTGTTAAAGATGAGGTAGATTGCTCAGAGTTTGTTAAAAACGAAAATGAAACTGCGAAACCTTTGATTTCTGAAAATTCAGTTGAGTTCGCACGTATCTCTCAAAACAAACCTGAAATTTTAAAAGCCAGAGCAAAGGTTTTTCCCAAAGTACAGACTGTCCCTAATCAAGTGTTTTCCACTAAAGGACTTGACAAAAATCAAACTGTTGAACTAACATCCATCGTCAACGAAGACAACAAGGATGGTTGTGACGAGTTCTTTTGGTCCGCTCCCATCGACAATGCAGACGAAACGAAGGGTTTGTCAGAACCAACATTGTGGAGAGTGAAGGGAAGATACGTGGTAGAACCGTTGAACAATCGTTCAGGATATGAGAAAGGAAGTTCAAGTGGAACAAAGGATAGTCAAAACGAACCTCATTCAGTTGAGAAAGAATCTCATGCAGGAAAACCAATACCCAAGGCGAATGTTCACAAGTCCACTAAGCAACTTGCAGATCAAAAATGACAAAGAAATCGGAGATATCAGAGAAATCTCAATGAAAGGAAGAAATTTTGGCAATCCCAAAATTCCAACTATGTTCGTAGAGAAAAATCTTCCAATCAGAATGCGAAAGCACGTTCGCAAGCGAACCTTGGTCAATGTTCGCACTGCCATTCCTGCAATTCACAGAAACTCAAAAAGAACATTGTTCCAAAACCATCTTTATCAAAGAAGCCCATTGAGAAACCAAAATCTCATCACTTTCAACCCACGAAGGCTTCATTCAAGGATGTCAAGGGAAAGGAAAAATTAGTCTCGGATTCTGAAGCTCAAACCAAGAAGTCGACTACTAACCCCAAGAAAGTTGAGAAAGAATTCGTCAAGAATCAAATCAGAAATAAACGAAAGCAATCTGATTCAAAAGAAAGATGATAAAGTAAAAGTTTTCACCATAACTAAGAAAGATAAAACCACTTTAATCACACGAACTTATATGGTTGATCTTGCAATTACTTTTCCTCGTTTTGTAAAAGGCTCACAAGGACCCAAGCGACTTTGGGTTCCTAAATCTGCTTAATTTTACAGGTTATTCGTGACGAGCAGTTTGACACCGAATGGTACATTGACAGTGGTTGCTCGCGTCACATGACTGGGAGGAAGGAGGAACTGCAAGAGTTTTGATCTCTCAAAGATGGTGGAAATGTAAAGTATGGAAACAATTCATTTGGAAAGATCAAAGGCTATGGGATGATAACGAACGGAGATTTTTTGATTCGTAAGGTGGTGTACGTGGAAGGCTTACAACACAACCTAATTAGTGTTTCACAATTGGTTGTAGGGATAGGTTTGAAAGTATCCTTTGATGATGAAGGATTAGAAATAATTGAAAAGAAAACGAATGTAGTTATCTTAAAGTCGGAGCGAAAAGGACAAATGTATCATTTGAATCTGAAACTGATATGAGGGAAGCCTGCCATATGCCTGCTTACGAAAGCTCACTCTGATGACAACTGGCTATGGCATAGAAGACTTTCGCACCTCAACTTCAAAGATATCAACAAGCTTGTTCTTCGTGATCATGTGGAAGGGCTTCCTCTCTTGAAGTTTGATAAGGATCATTTGTGTGCAGCCTGTGAAATGGAGAAGCAAAACAGAAAAAGTCATCTAACACTTGTAACACAAAATTCATCGAACCTTTGGAACTTCTACACATCAATCTTTGTGGACCTTCTGCAATCGAAAGTGTTGGTGGTAGTAAGTATATTCTTGTTTTTGTTGATGATTTTTCTCGTTTCACTTGGGAGTTCTTTCTTAAACAGAAATCTGAAGCTACTCCGAAACTCAAGAATTTTATAAAGCAAATAGAGCTTCAACTGTGAAAGCTGGTTCGCAATGTTCGCAGCGACAATGGGCTAGAATTCAAAAACCAAGCATTTGAAGAATTTCTTGCTGAGAAGGGAGTCTCACATAACTTCTCTGCTCCATACACTCCACAACAGAACGGTGTAGTTGAAAGACGAAACCGCTCTTTGTGCGAAGCTGCACGAACCATGCTCACGTTCGCATGTCTGCCTCTATACTTCTGGGCGGATGCAATTGCGACTGCTAGTTTCACTCAAAACAGATCCATTCTGAATAAGCGATTCTCTGTTACTCCTTATGAAATCTTAAACAATCGCAAACCTAATATTAAGTTTTTCCATGTATTTGGTTCCAAGTGTTTCATTTTTAATTCCAAGTAGCAGCGAAACAAATTCGATATGAAAGATGACGAGGGAATATTTCTGGGATATTCGCTGACCTCCAAGGCATATAGGGCTCTCAATAAACGTTCAAAGAAGATGGAAGAAACCTACTATGTCATGTTCGATGACAATTACTTGAAGAGGATTCAGTCGAAAGAAAATCAATCAGAGGAAATCTTTCCTAAGCCAAGTCCAGCCACTATTTCAATCTCCAATCTATATGATGAATTCATGCTACTTTTTGATGAGCCAGAAAAGGCTGTCACATCTGAAGCTAAAGCAGCTGACAACAAAGTGGACGAACTGAAGAAAATAATTGATGATGCTGCGAAAGACATGCACAATCAGCCATCAACTACGAACATGCCTCAAGACACGAGCACTACATTCCAGGGGGAGAATTATGACTCCAATGCACGATCTCAGGGGGAGCAATCTCCACCACAAGATACGAACATTCCATCACAGGAGGAGGGTAACACTTCGTCTCTTTCTTTAGATCCACCCTCTGATTCGAATGACTCGCTTCCCACAGTGTCTCTTGAACCTCCATTCACAGGAGATACTTCAATTACTGAAGAAGAGGAGCACTCGCCATTCGAGGAGGAGAATAAGGATGTGAATGACGATTCGGATGTTCAATCTGAATTCGAAGAAGTGAATGCTGAACTGGATCCCTCTTATGATCCAAACTATCCTCTACTAGCCAAATGGACCAGATATCACCCCAAAACCCAAGTAATCGGTGAATCTTCTGCTGGAGTCCTTACGAGATCTCAGCAAAAAGCGAAACAAACTGCATTATTCTCTCAAGTAGAATATTGTATGTTTAACTCATTCGTTTCCAAGGTAGAACCCAAAACCGTCAACACTGCTCTTGATCATTCTGATTGGGTACAAGTGATGCAAGACGAACTCAATGAGTTTGAACGAAACAAAGTTTGGAGGCTAATTCCAACTCCACCAGATGCATTGGTTGTAGGTTTAAAGTGAGTGTTTCGCAACAAAATAGATAAGGAAGGGAATGTTATAAGAAACAAGGCGAGACTTGTGGTTAAGGGATATTGTCAGGAAGAAGGCATCGACTACGAAGAAACCTTCGCACCTGTTGCAAGGTTGGAATCTGTTCGCATTTTCCTGGCATACGCAGCACACAAGAACTTTGAGGTGTTTCAGATGGATGTTAAATGTGCGTTCTTAAACGGAGAATTAGAAGATACTATATACGTCGATGAACACTATCACATATTTATCGAGGAATGGTCTACAAACCTTGTTCATCAAATCCATGAATGCTGCTGGAGCATTGGTTAGTCCAAACGACATAACCAAGAACTCGTAGTGTCCATATCTCGTTTTGAACGCAGTCTTCTCGATATCCTGATCTCTCACCTTCAGCTGATGATATCCTGACCTAAGATCGATCTTTGAGAAATAGCTCGAACCTTGCAGCCCCGAATAGGTCATCAATCCTTGGCAATGGATACTTGTTCTTCACCGTTGCCTTGTTCAGCTCTCGGTAGTCTATACACATTCTCATGCTTCCGTCTTTCTTCTTCACGAATAGCACCGGAGCTCCCCAGGGTGATGAACTAGGTCGAATGAAACCGTTGTCCAACAACTCCTGAAGTTGCGTCATAAGCTCCTTCATCTCCATCGGTGCTAATCGGTATGGTGCCTTTGTTATCGGTGTCGTTCCTGGTAACAAGTCTATACGAAACTCCACTTGTCTATAAGGTGGTAATCCAGGAAGATCTTCGGGAAAGACTTCCGGATAATCACACACAACTGGTATACTCTGCACCTCCTTCTTTTCCTTCTTAGCTTCGATAACAAATGCCAAGTACCATGCACATCCTTTGGACAAACATTTTCTGGCTATCATCAGGGAGATGATTCCAGAATTTACTCTGTGTTTGTCCCCGTACACCATAAATGAATCTTTTCCGGGTGGGTTTACTCTTACTATCTTCTTTCGGCATAATATCTCAGCAACGTTGGCGCTAAGCCAATCCATTCCCAAAACGATGTCGAAACCGTTTAACTCTATGGGTAATAGCTCCTCATGGAATTCGTTTCCATTTAAGTCGATGACTATGTTCTTAATACGATAACTAAAAGGTACGAACTTGACACTGGCAACTTCTACAATCAGGGCATTATCAAGTTTTTCTACGGGCAATGATAGTTTCCCACCAAACTTATGTGACACAAAGGAGTAGTTTGCTCCAGAATCAAACAGTATATTGGCAGGCAAACCATTTACAAGAAAGGTACCTGAAGCGACATCTGCTGCCTCCTTCGCAGCCTCAAGCGTCATCTGGAAGGCTCTTGCCTTCGGCTTCGGTGGAATGTTGGGTCTTCCTGCCTCCTACTTCTTCGGGCAGTCCCTCGATATGTGCCCTTCCTCGTTGGACTCATAACAAACCTTTTTAGTGAACGTGCACTCATTGGCATAGTGTCCGGGCTTTCCACACTTGAAACAGGTGACTCCTCCGTCGCATTTCCCCTGGTGCTTCTTCTTGCACTTTTCGCACCATTTGGCTTCACCTCCTCCAGACTTCTGCGTACCAGACCTTGAGAACTTGCTTTTCTTGCTGAATTACGACGACCCATCAAATTTCCTTTTCTCTCCCACCTCCGCTCTCTCCAGACCCTTCTCTCGTATCTGGGTCTCCACATTCTTAGCAGCCCAGATGGCGGCTTTCAGAGTGGTTGTTTGCTTGACCATTGGACCGAAGTCCGCTGGTAATCCGAGGGCAAACTTTTTAACCTTGGAGAGTTCAGTTGGGACGAGGTGAGGAACAAGCTTCATTTTCTCTGTAAAGCTTGCATCGTATTCAGTAACGCTCATTCTTCCCTTCTTTAGATTCTGGAACTCATTGTTGATCTCCAGAAGATCCTGCTCAGAGCAGTATTGCATCTTCAGCTGCACTAGAAAATCCTCCCAAGACATCTTACTAGCTTCCCCCTTAGGCATCCAATCAGCTAGTAGCTTCCACCAACTTAGTACTCCAGATTTCAACAGAGGAACCGCAAGAGCAGTCTTCTGCCTGTTGCTGCACTCGCAACTCTCAAACATTGTCTCCATCTCGGAGATCCAGTTCATGACTTCCATCGGTGTCGGGTTTCCAGATAGACACGGTGGTTTGGATGCCATGAAATCGTTGTACTTGCATCCACGTCCGTCATTTCCTCCATCCTGGTTGTTTCGTCTAACTATCGGTGGGTTGGCTTGACCAACAGTCCCACTATAGTTTCCTCCTTCTGACGGCCCATCATTCAGCTCGGGCTGTTCGACCAGAATTGTAGCTTCCTCTCGATTCTGTTGAAGCAAACGTCTGGTCTCCTCCATCTGACGATCCAACATCATCTGGATCATCGCTTGTACTCCGGCCATCGTGATTGGCTCAGGAGGGGCTGCTACAACATGTATTTGCTCAATCACTGGGGGTTGATTCCTATTCCCATTTGCATTCCCAGCTCCACTGCGGGTTCTTGCCATTTTGATCTATACACCGAATAAGGTGAATTTAGATATTTATTTAGGATAGACGTTTAAATCATCCTTATCACTCCGAAACGTTTACATGTTAGTTCTAATATCGTAGCCGTACGTTTAGAATCCTAAACACATAAGGTTTCCAGATCCGGTCGGCAACAGACCATAGATCCGAACAAATAATAGCATATAGCACATAAAAGCATTTTAGGCATCTTTCCTAAAATAAACTAGTGCTTGTGTCTAAAATATAGTAGACACTCATCTCACAATCATCGCTTAGCATTCTAAGTTTAAATCTAGAAATCCTACAAATTCCTAGTTCGCTTAAACTAATGCTCTGATACCAACTGTGACATCCCCATTTTCACGGTCAGAAAAGACCGATTTTGTTTATGCTTGTTCGAAAATCAGAGTATCATTTTAAATAAAAGTGTCGTGGAATTTGTCCCAAAACAAAATATGATAAAGATTTATGAAAAGCATTTCCAAAGAAATGTATTTCATTAAAAGACTCGGGATGTCATGTTCGATACAGATCAAAAGCATAAACAGTACAACATAAGCCTTACTACATTATTTCGTATTTACAAGC
Organism: Lactuca virosa; assembly: GCF_052849685.1. Lineage (NCBI taxonomy): Eukaryota > Viridiplantae > Streptophyta > Magnoliopsida > Asterales > Asteraceae > Lactuca > Lactuca virosa. The sequence goes on along the minus strand of NC_136434.1, from coordinate 169,909,286 downwards.
CTATAATCCCTTATCTCTCATCCAAACATCTATGCTCATGCTCCACTACCCGTGATACAAGAAACTGAGTGGGTCAGGCTTGGGAGCCTGGTGAGCACATAGGGTTTTTAACCCACAGTAGATAAGTTTATTAACTTTATCAAACCAAACAAACCCGATTACACGTTCCCGTTATCCTCACTTTACGTCCCTAAAACATCTAACTCAAGGGACCTAGTCTAAGGAATTTCATCCGGGTGACAACACATGCTTCGGGGATTCCATAGCAATTCATGTCAAATAAGGCAACCATGTGGGGGATGGAGTACTGCTGGTAAACACACAGTTCAAATAAACACCTACAGGTTGCGAGCCTGCTAGCGTTCCACTGGACAGTCTAGAATAGTCTGTGGTCGTCATCTATACTCCGCTAGATGACTGGATCATCAATAACATCTATAACGAGGCCTCTCATTATTTTATTTTGTCTGACATCAACTACTACATCTACCCATGTTTTACCCAACACATTTTGTAGATATAAAATACATATACAGTTTAAATCATTTAAAACATGTATAAAATCGTTCATCCAGCATAGATAGCAAGTATACAGATAATATGCACACACAGCACGTAATTTATATAAAATACTTCATATCTATGTGTAAGCTGAAAGTAACTATGCACTCACTTGAGAAGGTGGTGACTCGGCACTCGGACAACACTTCGTTACTCTTAACACAATTTTCCTCGGAAAAAACCTAGTATCATTACCACTAGAGTTTAGTCTAATATTCACCGAGACTAATTAATAGTCTAGCTATTATTACTATTATATAAGCGTTAAACGATGCTTATATAACCCATAATAATAGCCCAAGTACTTATTATAAGGTCCTAATAACATTACTATATTAAAACATAAGCTATACTAAAGATAGGTTAGGCGTAGCTCACTTACAACGGGTTTTTCTCAAAACCGGGCTTCGCTGGAGCAGCGTTTCCGAGCCGAAAGGCTCTTTTGTCAGGGCTTCGGGAGCCTCGGGGCTTCCTTCGGGTGCTAGGGGGTTTACCTAGACTTTAGGGGGCTTAAGGGGGGGTTAAAGAGAAGTTCTAGAGAGAGAAGGAGAAGATGGGAAGGTGTGAAGAACGAGGGAACCCGACACATCTATTTATAGTGAGACAGGCAGCTCTACTCGTTGAGTCCATGCCACATGTCACCTTCTGGTGGCTAGCCTTGGGGAGGAAGCAACGACCAGGATTTCGCCACGTCACCTGATTTCGCACAGCAACCTCCCGACTTAGAAAAATCATAACTCTCGCATACGAGCTCCGTTTTCGACGATTTTTTTCCACGCATAGGTAAAAACCAGATCTACAACTTTCATTTAGACTCCGTCGGCTAATTCTCGACCGATCTTAAATTTAACAATAGGGGGAGATTAGACTGTTAAATGACCGCGAAGAATTCGTAACTCCTTCATACGGACTCCATTTTCGTCTGTCTTTTTACCGTTGGGTTCCTATTAATGAGATCTTCAACTCTCATTTAGGTCGCGTAGGGAAAAAACCGCTCGAACTAAAATTCGAGTTTCGGGTCGTGCACTGCTAAGCCGAATCTTAGAAAAATCGTAACGTCCTCATACGAAGTCAGATTTGGGCGTTCTTTTTATGGATGTTCTCGGTTTAACATATACTACAACTTTTGTTTAGATCATTAAGTCTAAAAATTCCTCTATCGTAAATTCACTATTTACGCTTCTCGGTGCCGTGCCGGTTCCGTCACGAAACTTCGACGGGTCATAACTTCTTCGTTATAACTCGGATTTCGGCGTTCTTTACATCCCCGGAATCCTTGTTTCGACCACTACAACTTTATGTAAAGATATCGGGCTTATATCACACTTTAATTTTGATGCTTATTTTTATTCTTTATTAATTATACAGTTATAATTAAGTTATAAGCACACAAATACACATAATTCACATAGTATTCAAATATTTCATCTTTATTACTTCAAAAATAGTTACAATAGTTGACCTATACTATTACATCGTCTAAAAATGCTTAGCCCCGAAACCCGGGCGTTACAATTCTCTCCCTCTTAGGATATAGATGCGGATAGCGACTCATCATGTCATCCTCTGTTTCCCAAGTGAGATTCGGCCCATTCGAATGTTTCCATTGGATTAGCACTAAGTCGACCATCTTACGTCGTAACTTCTTAGTCTTATGGTCAACAATTGCCTCTGGCTCTTCAATCAGCCTCTTGTTTTCATCCATTCTTAACTCTGAGATTGGAATTACGTCGAGAACTTCTCCTGTGAACTTCCTCAAATAACACACATGGAAAGTGTTATGAATACCATCTAGTTCTTCGGGTAATTCGAGCTTGTAGGCTTGGTTCCCAATCTTCTGAAGAACTTTGAACGGTCCAATAAACCTTGGACTCAATTTTCCTCGTTTTCCGAATCTTATAAGTCCCTTCCACGGTGAGAATTTAAGCAAAACCGAATCTCCAACTTCGAAGGTCATCGGTCATATTTTCTTGTCAGCATAGCTCTTCTGACGATCTTGAACTGCTAACATTCTTTCCCTAATTACCTTCAGCTTCTCAGCAGTTTCATGGACTATCTCGGGGCCCATAAACTGCTTTTCTCCATCCTTAAGCCAACAAGACGGCGTACGACACTTTTGTCCGTACAAAGCTTTATAGGGTGCCATCTTGATGCTCGAGTGGAAACTGTTGTTGTAGGAAAATTCTACCAAAGGTAACTGCTCATCCCAGTTACCTTGGAACTCAAGGGTACATGCTCTCAGCATATCTTCAAGCGTTTGAATCGTTCTTTCGCTCTGACCATCAGTCTGCGGATGGTAAGCTGTACTCAGACACAACTTCGTACCCAGTTCCTCTTGTATACTCCTCCAAAACCTCGACGTGAAACGACTATCACGATCGGATACAATCGTTAGAGGAACACCGTGAAGTCTTACTATCTCCTTCACGTAAGCATTAACGAGCTTATCCATAGACCACCTCTTGTTGGCTGCTATGAAGTGTGCACTATTAGTGAAACAATCCACGACCACCCAAATCATGTCGTGTCCGTTCTTAGTCCTGGGCAGTTTAGTCACAAAATCCATGGTGATGTCTTCCCATTTACCCATGGGTACAGGTAAAGGTTCTAAACTCCCGTATGGTTTCTGATGTTGTGCCTTAACTCTCGCACATGTTACACACTCGGCCACATACTTCGCAACATCGAGCTTCATCATCGGCCACCAGTAGTAGGGTTTTAGGTCCCTATACATTTTAGTGCTATCGGGATGAATCGAGTACATGGTCTTGTGAGCTTCTTCCATTAGAAGATCTGTTATTCCTCCTGTCATAGGTACCCAAATCCGATCTTGGAATACCTTCAGTCCTTGACAGTTTGTACGGAATACCAACGTCTTTCCCAAACGTTCTTCCTTTTGGTCATTCTTTTATGAAGCTTCTTCTTGAGCTTTCTTGATACTTTCCACAATTACCGAGACAACTTCAATTCTCAATGCTCTTGGCCTTTTCCTTTCATGATTGACTTTCCGAATGAGAGCATCAGCAACAACATTTGCTTTACCGGGGTGGTAAAGTATCTCACAGTCGTAGTCTTTGAGTAATTCTAGCTAACGTCGTTGCCTCATGTTAAATTCTTTCTGATTAAAGAGATACTGGAGACTCTTATGATCAGTGAAAATCTTGCACTTTGTGCCATAGAGGTAATGCCTCCATATCTTTAAGGCGAATACTACCGCTGCCAACTCCAGATCATGAGTGGGGTAGTTCTTTTCGTGCTCTTTCAATTGTCGAGATGCGTATGCTATCACCTTTTCTCTTTGAGTCAGGACACATCCTAACCCGACTCCCGACGCATCGCTATACACGGCAAAATCTTCAATTCTATCGGGTAGAGAAAGAATCGGTGCTTCACATAATTTCTTCTTTAGCTTCTCGAATGCTTCTTCGTGCTTCTCACTCCATGTACAAGTAGCTCCTTTATGGGTCAAAGTTGTTAATGGAGCAACTATCGAAGAAAAGCCTTGGATAAATCGTCGGTAGTATCCGGCTAATCCTAGAAATCTTCGAATCTCCGTGGGAATTTTTGGTCGTTCCCACTTCATCACAGCTTCGATCTTTGCTGGGTCAAGCATTATCTGTTGGATTAGTGTCTAAGCCCGTAACTATATTTGGTATGTACTTGACCCGGTTGTGCATGGTCCTTCTGGGTTGCCGTCACCAAAGCAACTTGACAAGGTAATTTGATATGAGAGAGAGGATATTATGGTTTATTAGTATATTATAAGAATAATATATTAAAGGAGAAATCATATTTATTTAATTAGTATTAGTCATAAATTAATTAGGAATTAATTTGGTGACTAAAAGAGATTAATTAAATAAAGGGGTATAAACTATCAAATGTGTGATAGTTGGATTTTGGGCTAGGAAACCTAATGGACAAGAGGGGGAACGAAAATATGATGAAAGGATCATCATATTTCGTCCAAGGCCCTATTCCAGAAGGTTCCTTGGGCTGCTTGGTGGCTAAGCTATCCATTAGGGTTTAGACTGAAACCCTAGTAGCCTGCAAGTATAAATATGACCCCTAGGCTATGGAAATCGGCTAGACATGATTCCAAGAGAAACCCTAGGCCGATTTCTAGCATCCTCCCTCCTCTCTCTTATTGCCTTCTTGCTACTTGGTGTTTGTGATCCATTAGAGGAATTACAATTGTGATTCTAAGCTCAAGCAAAGAAGATTCAAGCTATTTGAAGAGGTAAACATCTAGATCTGATGTTGTTTGTTATTTTGATAATATGTATGCTAGATTAGGGTTTGCAAGACTTGGATTCAAAGCATGTGCAATAGAGAAACCTAGATCCAAGCATTAGGGTTTGTATGAGCACATAGGATTGTTTCTTATGCATAAAACCCATCAGTGGTATCAGAGCCTTGATTGGTTTCAATTGTATGTGATGCTTAACTGTTTTGCATGTTGAAAATCGAGTTTTTTGCCTCTGCCCGACGCAACTCGGCGAGTCAGTATCTGGACTCGGCGAGTTGGCCCCTACTCGGCGAGTTCAGAGCTGACTCGGCGAGTTCGAACGTCAGACAAAGGATATTTCGGGATTTAGTTGCTGTTTTGACTTGGATACAATGCCTAAATCATTTTTTGAAGTTAAAATCCGAATTTTATCTTAATCAAATGATTATCCTTGCCAAAACAATAGATAATTTCAAATCTTTTGAATATTGGTTGTTTATATGATAAATATGGATTATTTAAAATTATTTGGTAATTATCTAATGACTAAATAAAGTTAGATCAAATATAGATAATTATGAAATTAATTGTTTAATTTAAATTATGTGTTATTTGATCCCTTATGTTTTGAAAAGTTCAAAACTTGCCCTCAAGTTTTGAAATTTGAATTTTGTGATTAAAAGTTTAATTTGAATAATTTAAATTTCAAACCCTTAGAATTTTACAAGTTTAAAATTCAACCTTATGCTATTATATTATTACAAGATTAATTAATATATATGTATAAGAATAAGCTAGTCTTATCGCTAATAGGCCTCATTCACGAAGCCAGTCTATAAGGTGGATATAAGGTTGCTGCCTATAAAATGGCGCTTAATGGGTGTACACTCACACCTACCGCTTGCTTGACTGGTGGAGGGTCGTTAGCCAAACGGATAGGATAGGGCGTTTAATTCCTCATTATAAGTATAATGGAAATATTAAAGTAACTACATTGTTTTATAAATTCCCAATCTTAGTTACTTTAGGGTAAAATGTGAAAATGATGCTATTCCATGGAATTACACTTTGTAGCCCTGTCAAACGTTAGTGGAGCGTGCGTGGTTAACCGGCACACTAATTTGGGATTGACATTGGTGACAAAGGGTGGCTCGATGTTTTATCATAGATCAATGGAGCGTGCGTGGATAACCAGCACATTGATTAGGTGGTGAAGACATTGAGTGCACCATGTTGATTCGCATGGTTATTCACAAACTTGTTTGCGATCCTCGGCATCCCAGTCGCAAATTTGAAGTGCATATCGAGATTTAAACATGTCATTGAATTGTTCAATGAATCTCAAAAGAAATCTAGGAATTTTCAAACACATCTAAAACTTAATTTCCTTTCGTTTTTATGGTGAAAATTAGTGAATCATTATTCACTTACCTTCAAATTATTTACTTTTAGATTACGACATCCCTTTTCTAAGTTGTAAATAATGTTGTTGGATCCTAGCCCTAATTTCTCATTTGGGTGTTTAATTGGGGATTCATTTCTAATCAAACTTTGTTCCTTTCTATTTCAGATGTCTAACGCAAACGCAAACAACAACACTTCTGGGTCATTCTCGTTGATGAACCTGTGTCAAAAGGTGACATTTGATGGCTCGAACTTCAATGAGTGGATGAGATACATTCGCATGATAACTCGCTACGAGGACAAAGAATATGTCCTCGACGAGAAGCTAGAGAAGATTAACCCAGAAGAAGCTACTCCTGAAGAGCTGGCTGCCTTTGAGGCCCACGAACGTGATGCAACGAAAGTTCATTGCATCATGTTGGCCACCATGAACCTCGAACTCCAGAAGTCCTATGAGGACATGTATCCATATGAAATGCATCAAGATTTGCTGGATAGGTACCACCAGAGCGCGAGGCAAGAGCGCTATGAGATCATCACCAACATGATCACCGCTAAGATGGGAAGTGGAGAATCCCTAACATCTCATTTGCAAAGAATGCAAAGGTATGTTGATCGTCTTCTCAAACTTAATGTTAAGTTTGATGAGGATTTGGCTATCGACATCATCCTCCACTCCTTGCCTCCTTGCTACAACCAAGTCAGGATGACCTACCACATGAACAAGGAAGAGGTCACCCTGAGTAAACTCCAAGGGCTCCTGAGGACAGCTGAGAGCAACCTCAAGGACAAATCTGTTGCATCATCCTCTACTGTAGCTGCTCCTGTGTTGGCAATTGGCCAAGGAAAGGGTAAGAAGAGGAAGGCTCCTTCCAAGAGCCACCATAAGGGTAAGACCCAAGATGGTTCCTCTTCTAGTGGGACCAAAGCAGGTTCTATTAAACCCTCTTCTGACCCAAAGGAAGCAGAGTGCTTCTACTGCCACCAGAAGGGCCACTGGAAACGAAGCTGCCCCAAGTATCTGCAGGATATCAAGGATGGGAAGATAAACCCCACCTTCGCAGGTATGTATTTAATTAAATCTAATAACTCATCACTTGCTACTTCATGGGTCCTTGATACAGGATGTGGTTACCACATTTGTTCTGATTTGCAGGGGCTAAGAAAAAGTAGGGAAGTGGAGCATGGAAGAATAAGCTTGATCATGGGAAACAAGAAGTCTTCACCAGTAACCAAGATCGGAGTTTATTCCTTAGTGTTAAGTAATGGGTTTGGACTAGATTTGAGTAATTGTTGCTATTCGCCAGATATGGCAAGGAACATCATTTCTTTTCATGGATTGTTTAGACAAGGTTTCAGATATTCGTTTGATAATAGTAATGGTTCTATTAATGCTTATTTGAATGGTGTCTTTTATTTCAATGCATTACCTTGTAATGGGATTTATGAATCTGTGTTAGTTATTGATAATTTAGGAAATGATGTTTTGAATATTGATTCATCCATAAGTTTGGACAAAGCATGCTTGTGGCATTGTCGCCTTGGCCATGTTAACAAGAAACGCATAGCCCAACTCCAAAAGGATGGAGTCTTGGAGTCATTCGACCTAAGGGACGATGACGTGTGTGAGTCTTGTTTACTTGGGAAGATGACCAAGTCACCCTTTACTGGCATATGTGAAAGGGGTGAGGGTGTATTGGATCTCATACATACAGATGTATGTGGACCCTTTAGATCCACCACAAGGGACGCTTGTCGCTTCTACGTGACTTTTACAGACGATTATAGCAGATATGGATATATCTACTTGATTAAGCAAAAGTCAGAAACCTTTGAGAAATTCAAAGAGTTTAAGAATAAAGTGGAAAATCAGTTGGGCAGGAAAATCAAGATGCTTCGATCTGATCGAGGAGGAGAGTACCTAAGTCTTGAGTTTCACGACTATCTAAAAGAGTGTGGAATAGTTTCACAATTGACGCCTCCTAGAACGCCACAATTGAATGGTGTGGCTGAGAGACGTAATCGAACCTTGTTGGACATGGTTCGCTCTATGATGAGTCGTGCTTCGTTACCAATCTCATTCTGGGGGTATGCCTTAGAGACTGCCGCCCATATCCTTAACTTAGTTCCCACCAAGAAGGTTACCAAGACACCTCACGAGATGTGGACAGGGAAAGCTCCCTCGTTAGCACATATCACGGTTTGGGGTTGTGAAGCTTTCGTAAGATGAGAGACTCACGACAAGCTAGAACCTCGTAGTGAGAAGTGTTATTTCATCGGCTACCCACAGAAGTCTTTTGGCTATCTCTTCTATAGACCAAGTGACAATGTTGTCTTTGTTGCTAGGAGAGGGGTTTTCAGAGAGAGAGAACTCATAAGTCAAAGAGACAGTGGGAGTCAGATTGACCTTGAAGAGCTTCAAGAGTCAGGAGATGAAGGAACCTCTGACACTGGCATGCAACCTGAGGAGGAAACTCCGGTTGAACCAATTGACCAGTCCTTACCTCTTAGAGGTTCAAGTAGAGTTATTGTTCCACCCCAGTTTTATGGTTTCCATATTACTATTGACGGGGATACATTTATTAGTGATAGTACACTAGTAAATCTGGACGAACCTAACAGCTACAAGGAAGCCATGGCAGGCCCAGAGTCTGATAAATGGAAAGAGGCAATGGACAGCGAGATTCAGTCCATGTATGACAACCAAGTTTGGAATTTGGTTGATAATGTACCAGGTCGTAAGACGGTCGGGTGCAAGTGGATCTTCAAGAAGAAGACAGACATGGATGGGAAAGTGCACACTTACAAAGCGCGATTGGTCGCAAAGGGCTTTACTCAAACTCCTGGAGTTGACTATGATGAGACCTTTTCGCCAGTTGCCAAAATAAAGTCTATTAGGGTAATGCTCGCAATAGCTGCATTTCATGATTATGAAATCTGGCAGATGGACGTAAAAACCGCTTTCCTAAATGAGAAGTTAGCTGAGGATGTTTACATGAATCAGCCAGAGGGCTTCGTTGATGCGAAGCATCCAAATAGAGTGTGCAAGCTTGAGAAATCCATTTATGGATTAAAGCAAGCATCTCGCAGATGGAATCTTTGTTTTGACGAGAAAGTCAAAGAGTTTGGTTTTCTGCGAAACGAGGATGAGTCATGTGTGTATGTCAAGGCCAGTGGGAGTATAGTGAGCTTCCTCGTATTGTATGTCGATGACATACTACTCATAGGAAACGACATCCCAACCTTGCAGGAGGTAAAGTCCTGGCTTGGGAAGTGTTTCGCTATGAAGGACCTCGGAGAAGCTGCATATATTCTGGGAATAAGGATAGTGAGAGACAGAAGTAAGAGACTGATAGGACTCAGTCAGGATACATATTTGGAAAAGGTACTAAAACGTTTTAGTATGGAAAATTCCAAGAAAGGGGAGTTACCAATCCAATGCAATACCAAACTGAGTAAGACTCAGAGCCCAAGTACAGAGGCAGAGAAAGCAGATATGAGCCGAGTACCTTACGCTTCCGCAGTTGGCTCGATTATGTACGCTATGACCTGTACTCGCCCTGATGTGGCCTTCGCTTTGAGCATGGTCAGCAGATATCAAGGGAACCCTGGTAGAGCACATTGGATTGCTGTCAAGAATATTCTTAAGTACCTACGAAGGACCAAGGAATGGTTTCTAGTCCTCGGTGGGAGTGATGACTTAAGGGTGCGAGGGTACAGTGACGCTAGTTTCTAGACGGATCGGGATAATTACCGATCACAGTTAGGCTGGGTCTTTACCCTGAATGGAGGAGCAGTGACTTGGAAGAGTTCCAAGCAAGAGACCGTAGCTGATTCAACATGCGAATCGGAGTACATTGCGGCAAGCGAAGCGTCAAAGGAGGCTATATGGTTGAAGAACTTCATAGGAGACCTTGGAGTTGTGCCAACCATAAAGGAGCCCATGGAAATTTTCTGTGATAATGAAGGAGCGGTTGTCTTGACCAAGGAACCAAGGGATCATGGCAGATCTCGACATATCGACAGGAAATATCATTTTATTAGACATCGGGTAGAAGAGGGACTCCTCGTTATGAAGAGGGTATCGTCAGAAGATAACTCAGCAGATCCCCTTACGAAGGGACTGAGTAGGGTCAAACATTTGAAGCACGCTAGGAGCATTGGGCTAAAGGACGATATTAGTTTAGATTAGATAGGTAGGAAACTTGTAATAGATAATTTTATATTCAACATTTGATGATTAAATAAAGGTGTTTTATTTATAAGAAAGTTACTATCCTATGTTGATTATTTATCTATTGTTTCAAATTTTGCATGTTTTAACTTCCTGAATAATAAGATTATTCGAACAGTCCACAATCGATCATATGTTGGAAGTAGATATGAAAGAAGATTGTCATAAATTAGTTTGTAGATTGTCTAAAAGGTTTTAGACATAGCAAAGGTTTGCTGCAAAGTTTATGAGTGCTTATGAAATATGTTTTGAGCATTGGAATAAACCCGCACTTGCTAGTATCACTTCTTGAATGTTATCATAAGTGATCGCAAGATGATAATATCATATAATCTTAAAACCTAGAGATATGGTTGTTGTTTGCTAGTTGATTATATATTGATAATACGAAAACACATCAGTAACTTGATGTTATAAAACGTATTATTGTGTGTAACTTAGCTAGTAGATAATAAGAGCATATAAGTCGAAGTTTATCTGCTCCTTTTATTCTAAGAGGATAAAAGCGATATCTTGGCCACTCGATGATTTGGTTTGACTTATGTGTCGGGCCCGGTCAGGATAATGTTGATGTGTTCAACTGAATTCTATGTCGAACGAATCAGAGATCGAGAAACAGAATGCTAGACAATAAGTATTGTCTGCATGATATCTAGAACAGAGGATTATAGGATCCCTTATCTGAAGGACAGGATTTTGATCAGAGTGACAGAAACGTATAAGAGCTACGATTGCTAATCGGATTCTGAAGACGTATGTGAGATATAGTTACTAGACTTATTCAAGTGGGAGACTGTTGGATTAGTGTCTAAGCCCGTAACTATATTTGGTATGTACTTGACCCGGTTGTGCATGGTCCTTCTAGGTTGCCTTCACCAAAGCAACTTGACAAGGTAATTTGATATGAGAGAGAGGATATTATGGTTTATTAGTATATTATAAGAATAATATATTAAAGGAGAAATCATATTTATTTAATTAGTATTAGTCATAAATTAGTTAGGAATTAATTTGGTGACTAAAAGAGATTAATTAAATAAAGGGGTATAAACTATCAAATGTGTGATAGTTGGATTTTGGGCTAGGAAACCTAATGAACAAGAGGGGGAACGAAAATATGATGAAAGGATCATCATATTTCGTCCAAGGCCCTATTCCAGAAGGTTCCTTGGGCTGCTTGGTGGCTAAGCTGTCCATTAGGGTTTAGACTGAAACCCTAGTAGCCTACAAGTATAAATATGACCCCTAGGCTATGGAAATCGGCTAGACATGATTCCAAGAGAAACCCTAGGCCGATTTCTAGCATCCTCCCTCCTCTCTCTTATTGCCTTCTTGCTACTTGGTGTTTGTGATCCATTAGAGGAATTACAATTGTGATTCTAAGCTCAAGCAAAGAAGATTCAAGCTATTTGAAGAGGTAAACATCTAGATCTGATGTTGTTTGTTATTTTGATAATATGTATGCTAGATTAGGGTTTGCAAGACTTGGATTCAAAGCATGTGCAATAGAGAAACCTAGATCCAAGCATTAGGGTTTGTATGAGCACATAGGATTGTTTCTTATGCATAAAACCCATCATTATCCCCTCCTGGTTAACCACATGACCCAAGAATTGGACTTCTCGGATCCAAAAATCACACTTAGAGAACTTTGCATACAGTTTCTCCTTCTTCAAGACTTCCAACACTTCTCGTAGATGCTTGCCATGCTCCTCCTGGCTTCTTGAGTAGATCAGAATGTCGTCGATGAACACTATCACAGATTTATCGAGGAATGGTCTACAAACCCTGTTCATCAAATCCATGAATGCTGCTGGAGCATTGGTTAGTCCAAACGACATAACCAAGAACTCGTCGTGTCCATATCTCGTTCTGAACGCAGTCTTCTCGATATCATGATCTCTCACCTTTAGCTGATGATATCCTGACCTAAGATCGATCTTTGAGAAATAGCTCGAACCTTGCAGCTGGTCGAATAGGTCATCAATCCTTGGCAATGGACACTTGTTCTTCACCGTTGCCTTGTTCAGCTCTCGGTAGTCTATACACATTCTCATGCTTCCGTCTTTCTTCTTCACGAATACACCGAAGCTCCCCAGGGTGATGAACTAGGTCGAATGAAACCGTTGTCCGACAACTCCCGAAGTTGCGTCATAAGCTCCTTCATCTCCGTCGGTGCTAATCGGTATGGTGCCTTTGCTATCGGTGTCATTTCTGGTAACAAGTCTATATGAAACTCCACTTGTCTATCAGGTGGTAATCCAGGAAGATCTTCGGGAAAGACTTCCGGATAATCACACAGAACTGGTATACTTTGCACCTCCTTCTTTTCCTTCTTAGCGTCGATAACAAATGCCAAGTATGATGCACATCCTTTGGACAAACATTTCTTGGCTTTCATCAGGGAGATGATTCCAGAATTTACTCTGTGTTTGTCCCCGTACACCATAAATGAATCTTTTCTGGGTGGGTTTACTCTTACTATCTTCTTTCGGCATAATATCTCAGCATCGTTGGCACTAAGCCAATCCATTCCCAAAACGATGTCGAAACCGTTTAACTCTATGGGTAATAGCTCCTCATGGAATTCGTTTCCGTTTAAGTCGATGACTATGTTCTTAATACGATCACTAACAGGTACGAACTTGCCACTGGCAACGTCTACAATCAGGGCATTATCAAGTTTTTCTACGGGCAATGCTAGTTTCCCACCAAACTTATGTGACACAAAGGAGTAGTTTGCTCCGGAATCAAACAGTATATTGGCAGGCAAACCATTTACAAGAAAGATACCTGAAGCGACATCTGCTGCCTCCTTCGCAGCCTCAAGCGTCATCTGGAAGGCTCTTGCCTTTGGCTTCGGTGGAATGTTGGGTCTTCCTGCCTCCTTCTTCTTCGGGCAGTCCCTCGATATGTGCCATTCCTCGTTGAACTCATAACAGACCTTTTTAGTGAACGTGCACTCGTTGGCATAGTGACCGGGCTTTCCATACTTGAAACAGGTGACTCCTCCGTCATATTTCCCCTGATGCTTCTTCTTGCACTTGTCGCACCATTTGGCTTCACCTCCTCCAAACTTCTGCGTACCAGACCTTGAGAACTTGCTTTTCATGTTGAATTTCGACAACCCATCAAATTTCCTTTTCTCTCCCACCTCCACTCTCTCCAGACCCTTCTCTCGTATCTGGGTCTCCACATTCTTAGCAGCTCAGATGGCGATTTTCAGAGTGGTTGTTTGCTTCACCATTGGACTGAAGTCCGCTAGTAATCCGAGGGCAAACTTGTTAACCTTGGAGAGTTCAGTTGGGACGAGGTGAGGAACAAGCTTCATTTTCTCTATAAAGCTTGCAGCGTATTCAGTAACGCTCATTCTTCCCTTCTTCAGGTTCTGGAACTCATTGTTGATCTCCAGAAGATCCTGCTCAGAGCAGTATTGCATCTTCAGCTGCACCAGAAAATCCTCCCAAGACATCTTACTAGCTTCCCCCTTAGGCATCCAATCAGCTAGTAGCTTCCACCAACTTAGTACTCCAGATTTAAACAGAGGAACCGCAAGAGCAGTCTTCTGCCTGTTGCTGCACTCGCAACTCTCAAACATTGTCTCCATCTCGGAGATCCAGTTCATGACTTCCATCGGTGTCGGGTTTCCAGATAGACACGGTGGTTTGGATGCCATGAAATCGTTGTACTTGCATCCACGTCCGTCATTTCCTCCATCCTGGTTGTTTCGTCTAACTATCGGTGGGTTGGCTTGACCAACAGTCCCACTGTAGTTTCCTCCTTCTGACGGCCCATCATTCAGCTCGGGCTGTTCGACCAGAATTGTAGCTTCCTCTCGATTTTGTTGAAGCAAACGTCTGGTCTCCTCCATCTGACGATCCAACATCATCTGGATCATCGCTTGTACTCCGGCCATCGTGATTGGCGCAGGAGGGGCTGCTACAACATGTATTTGCTCAATCACTGGGGGTTGATTCCTATTCCCATTTGCATTCCCAGCTCCACTGCGGGTTCTTGCCATTTTGATCTATACACCGAATAAGGTGAATTTAGATATTTATTTAGGATAGACGTTTAAATCATCCTTATCACTCCGAAACGTTTACATGTTAGTTCTAATATCGTAGTCGTACGTTTAGAATCCTAAACACATAAGGTTTCCAGATCCGGTCGGCAACAGACCATAGATCCGAACAAATAATAGCATATAGCACATAAAAGCATTTTAGGCATCTTTCCTAAAATAAACTAGTGCTTGTGTCTAAAATATAGTAGACACTCATCTCACAATCATCGCTTAGCATTCTAAGTTTAAATCTAGAAATCCTACAAATTCCTAGTTCGCTTAAACTAATGCTCTGATACCAACTGTGACATCCCCATTTTCACGGTCAGAAAAGACCGATTTTGTTTATGCTTGTTCGAAAATCAGAGTATCATTTTAAATAAAAGTGTCGTGGAATTTGTCCCAAAACAAAATATGATAAAGATTTATCAAAAGCATTTCCAAAGAAATGTATTTCATTAAAAGACTCGGGATGTCATGTTCGATACAGATCAAAAGCATAAACAGTACAACATAAGCCTTACTACATTATTTCGTATTTACAAGCCTATAATCCCTTATCTCTCATCCAAACATCTATGCTCATGCTCCACTACCTGTGATACAAGAAACTGAGTGGGTCAGGCTTGGGAGCCTGGTGAGCACATAGGGTTTTTAACCCACAGTAGATAAGTTTATTAACTTTATCAAACCAAACAAACCCGATTACACGTTCCCGTTATCCTCACTTTACGTCCCTAAAACATCTAACTCAAGGGACCTAGTCTAAGGAATTTCATCCGGGTGACAACACATGCTTCGGGGATTCCACAGCAATTCATGTCAAATAAGGCAACCATGTGGGGGATGGAGTACTGCTGGTAAACACACAGTTCAAATAAACACCTACAGGTTGCGAGCCTGCTAGTGTTCCACTGGACAGTCTAGAATAGTCTGTGGTCGTCATCTATACTCCGCTAGATGACTGGATCATCAATAACATCTATAACGAGGCCTCTCATTATTTTATTTTGTCTGACATCAACTACTACATCTACCCATGTTTTACCCAACACATTTTGTAGATATAAAATACATATACAGTTTAAATCATTTAAAACATGTATAAAATCGTTCATCCAGCATAGATAGCAAGTATACAGATAATATGCACACACAGCACGTAATTTATATAAAATACTTCATATCTATGTGTAAGCTGAAAGTAACTATGCACTCACTTGAGAAGGTGGTGACTCGGCACTCGGACAACACTTCGTTACTCTTAACACAATTTTCCTCGGAAAAAACCTAGTATCATTACCACTAGAGTTTAGTCTAATATTCACCGAGACTAATTAATAGTCTAGCTATTATTACTATTATATAAGCGTTAAACGATGCTTATATAACCCATAATAATAGCCCAAGTACTTATTATAAGGTCCTAATAACATTACTATATTAAAACATAAGCTATACTAAAGATAGGTTAGGCGTAGCTCACTTACAACGGGTTTTTCTCAAAACCGGGCTTCGCTGGAGCAGCGTTTCCGAGCCGAAAGGCTCTTTTGTCATGGCTTCGGGAGCCTCGGGGCTTCCTTCGGGTGCTAGGGGGTTTACCTAGACTTTAGGGGGCTTAAGGGGGGTTAAAGAGAAGTTCTAGAGAGAGAAGGAGAAGATGGGAAGGTGTGAAGAACGAGGGAACCCGACACCTCTATTTATAGTGAGACAAGCAGCTCTACTCGTTGAGTCCATGCCACATGTCACCTTCTGGTGGCTAGCCTTGGGGAGGAAGCAACGACCAGGATTTCGCCACGTCACCTGATTTCGCACAGCAGCCTCCCGACTTAGAAAAATCATAACTCTCGCATACGAGCTCCGTTTTCGACGATTTTTTTCCACGCATAGGTAAAAACCAGATCTACAACTTTCATTTAGACTCCGTCGGCTAATTCTCAACCGATCTTAAATTTAACAGTAGGGGGAGATTAGACTGTTAAATGACCGCGAAGAATTCGTAACTCCTTCATACGGACTCCATTTTCGTCTGTCTTTTTTACCGTTGAGTTCCTATTACTGAGATCTTCAACTCTCATTTAGGTCGCGTAGGGAAAAAACCGCTCGAACTAAAATTCGAGTTTCGGATCGTGCACTGCTAAGCCGAATCTTAGAAAAATCGTAACGTCCTCATACGAAGTCAGATTTGGGCGTTCTTTTTATGGATGTTCTCGGTTTAACATATACTACAACTTTTGTTTAGATCATTAAGTCTAAAAATTCCTCTATCGTAAATTCACTATTTACGCTTCTCGGTGCCGTGCCGGTTCCGTCACGAAACTTCGACGGGTCATAACTTCTTCGTTATAACTCGGATTTCGGCGTTCTTTACATCCCCGAAATCCTTGTTTCGACCACTACAACTTTATGTAAAGATATCGGGCTTATATCACACTTTAATTTTGACGCTTATTTTTATTCTTTATTAATTATACAGTTATAATTAAGTTATAAGCACACAAATACACATAATTCACATAGTATTCAAATATTTCATCTTTATTACTTCAAAAATAGTTACAATAGTTGACCTATACTATTACATCGTCTAAAAATGCTTAGCCCCGAAACCCAGGCGTTACAATTCTCTCCCTCTTAGGATACAGATGCGGATAGCGACTCATCATGTCATCCTCTGTTTCCCAAGTGAGATTCGGCCCATTCGAATGTTTCCATTGGATTAGCACTAAGTCGACCATCTTGCGTCGTAACTTCTTAGTCTTATGGTCAACAATTGCCTCTGGCTCTTCAATCAGCCTCTTGTTTTCATCCATTCTTAACTCTGAGATTGGAATTACGTCGGGAACTTCTCCTGTGAACTTCCTCAAATAACACACATGGAAAGTGTTATGAATACCATCTAGTTCTTCGGGTAATTCGAGCTTGTAGGCTTGGTTCCCAATCTTCTGAAGAACTTTGAACGGTCCAATAAACCTTGGACTCAATTTTCCTCGTTTTCCGAATCTTATAAGTCCCTTCCACGGTGAGAATTTAAGCAAAACCGAATCTCCAACTTCGAAGGTCATCGGTCATATTTTCTTGTCAGCATAGCTCTTCTGACGATCTTGAACTGCTAACATTCTTTCCCTAATTACCTTTAGCTTCTCAGCAGTTTCATGGACTATCTCGGGGCCCATAAACTGCTTTTCTCCATCCTTAAGCCAACAAGACGGCGTACGACACTTTTGTCCGTACAAA
Organism: Lactuca virosa; assembly: GCF_052849685.1. Taxonomy (NCBI): domain Eukaryota; kingdom Viridiplantae; phylum Streptophyta; class Magnoliopsida; order Asterales; family Asteraceae; genus Lactuca; species Lactuca virosa. The sequence continues at coordinate 169,891,556 of NC_136434.1, read as the reverse complement.
GCTTTATAGGGTGCCATCTTGATGCTCGAGTGGAAACTGTTGTTGTAGGAAAATTCTACCAAAGGTAACTGCTCATCCCAGTTACCTTGGAACTCAAGGGTACATGCTCTCAGCATATCTTCAAGCGTTTGAATCGTTCTTTCGCCCTGACCATCAGTCTGCGGATGGTAAGCTATACTCAGACACAACTTCGTACCCAGTTCCTCTTGTATACTCCTCCAAAACCTCGACGTGAAACGACTATCACGATCGGATACAATCGTTAGAGGAACACCGTGAAGTCTTACTATCTCCTTCATGTAAGCATTAGCGAGCTTATCCATAGACCACCTCTTGTTGGCTGCTATGAAGTGTGCACTCTTAGTGAAACAATCCACGACCACCCAAATCATGTCGTGTCCGTTCTTAGTCCTGGGCAGTTTAGTCACAAAATCCATGGTGATGTCTTCCCATTTACCCATGGGTACAGGTAAAGGTTCTAAACTCCCGTATGGTTTCTGATGTTGTGCCTTAACTCTCGCACATGTTACACACTCGGCCACATACTTCACAACATCGAGCTTCATCATCGGCCACCAGTAGTAGGGTTTTAGGTCCCTATACATTTTAGTGCTACCGGGATGAATCGAGTACATGGTCTTGTGAGCTTCTTCCATCAGAAGATCTGTTATTCCTCCCGTCTTAGGTACCCAAATCCGATCTTGGAATACCTTCAGTCCTTGACAGTTTGTACGGAATACCAACGTCTTTCCCAAACGTTCTTCCTTTTGGTCATTCTTTTCTGAAGCTTCTTCTTGAGCTTTCTTGATACTTTCCACAATTGCCGAGACAACTTCAATTCTCAATGCTCTTGGCCTTTTCCTTTCATGATTGACTTTCCGAATGAGAGCATCAGCAACAACATTTGCTTTACCGGGGTGGTAAAGTATCTCACAGTAGTAGTCCTTGAGTAATTCTAGCCAACGTCGTTGCCTCATGTTCAATTCTTTCTGATTAAAGAGATACTGGAGACTCTTATGATCAGTGAAAATCTTGCACTTTGTGCCATAGAGGTAATGCCTCCATATCTTTAAGGCGAATACTACCGCTTCCAACTCCAGATCATGAGTGGGGTAGTTCTTTTCGTGCTCTTTCAATTGTCGAGATGCGTATGCTATCACCTTTTCTCTTTGAGTCAGGACACATCCTAACCCGACTCCCGACGCATCGCTATACACGGCAAAATCTTCAATTCCATCGGGTAGAGAAAGAATCGGTGCTTCACATAATTTCTTCTTTAGCTTCTCGAATGCTTCTTCGTGCTTCTCACTCCATGTACAAGTAGCTCCTTTATGGGTCAAAGCTGTTAATGGAGCAACTATCGAAGAAAAGCCTTGGATAAATCGTCGGTAGTATCCGGCTAATCCTAGAAAGCTTCGAATCTCCGTGGGACTTTTTGGTCGTTCCCACTTCATCACAGCTTCGATCTTTGCTGGGTCAAGCATTATCTGTTGGATTAGTGTCTAAGCCCGTAACTATATTTGGTATGTACTTGACCCGGTTGTGCATGGTCCTTCTGGGTTGCCTTCACCAAAGCAACTTGACAAGGTAATTTGATATGAGAGAGAGGATATTATGGTTTATTAGTATATTATAAGAATAATATATTAAAGGAGAAATCATATTTATTTAATTAGTATTAGTCATAAATTAATTAGGAATTAATTTGGTGACTAAAAGAGATTAATTAAATAAAGGGGTATAAACTGTCAAATGTGTGATAGTTGGATTTTGGGCTAGGAAACCTAATGGACAAGAGGGGGAACGAAAATATGATGAAAAGATCATCATATTTCGTCCAAGGCCCTATTCCAGAAGGTTCCTTGGGCTGCTTGGTGGCTAAGCTGTCCATTAGGGTTTAGACTGAAACCCTAGTAGCCTGCAAGTATAAATATGACCCCTAGGCTATGGAAATCGGCTAGACATGATTCCAAGAGAAACCCTAGGCCGATTTCTAGCATCCTCCCTCCTCTCTCTTATTGCCTTCTTGCTACTTGGTGTTTGTGATCCATTAGAGGAATTACAATTGTGATTCTAAGCTCAAGCAAAGAAGATTCAAGCTATTTGAATAGGTAAACATCTAGATCTGATGTTGTTTGTTATTTTGATAATATGTATGCTAGATTAGGGTTTGCAAGACTTGGATTCAAAGCATGTGCAATAGAGAAACCTAGATCCAAGCATTAGGGTTTGTATGAGCACATAGGATTGTTTCTTATGCATAAAACCCATCAGTGGTATCAGAGCCTTGATTGGTTTCAATTGTATGTGATGCTTAACTGTTTTGCTTGTTGAAAATCGAGTTTTTTGCCTCTGCCCGACTCAACTCGGCGAGTCAGTATCTGGACTCGGCGAGTTGGCCCCTACTCGGCGAGTTCAGAGCTGACTCGGCGAGTTCGAGCGTCAGACAAAGGATATTTCGGGATTTAGTTGCTGTTTTGACTTGGATACAATGCCTAAATCATTTTTTGAAGTTAAAATCCGAATTTTATCTTAATCAAATGATTATCCTTGCCAAAACAATAGATAATTTCAAATCTTTTGAATATTGGTTGTTTATATGATAAATATGGATTATTTAAAATTATTTGGTAATTATCTAATGACTAAATAAAGTTAGATCAAATATAGATAATTATGAAATTAATTGTTTAATTTAAATTATGTGTTATTTGATCCCTTATGTTTTGAAAAGTTCAAAACTTGCCCTCAAGTTTTGAAATTTGAATTTTGTGATTAAAAGTTTAATTTGAATAATTTAAATTTCAAACCCTTAGAATTTTACAAGTTTAAAATTCAACCTTATGCTATTATATTATTACAAGATTAATTAATATATATGTATAAGAATAAGCTAGTCTTATCGCTAGTAGGCCTCATTCACGAAGCCAGTCTATAAGGTGGATATAAGGTTGCTGCCTATAAAATGGCGCTTAATGGGTGTACACTCACACCTACCGCTTGCTTGACTGGTGGAGGGTCGTTAGCCAAACGGATAGGATAGGGCGTTTAATTCCTCATTATAAGTATAATGGAAATATTAAAGTAACTACATTGTTTTATAAATTCCCAATCTTAGTTACTTTAGGGTAAAATGTGAAAATGATGCTATTCCATGGAATTACACTTTGTAGCCCTGTCAAACGTTAGTGGAGCGTGCGTGGTTAACCGGCACACTAATTTGGGATTGACATTGGTGACAAAGGGTGGCTCGATGTTTTATCATAGATCAATGGAGCGTGCGTGGATAACCAGCACATTGATTAGGTGGTGAAGACATTGAGTGCACCATGTTGATTCGCATGGTTATTCACAAACTTGTTTGCGATCCTCGGCATCCCAGTCGCAAATTTGAAGTGCATATCGAGATTTAAACATGTCATTGAATTTTTCAATGAATCTCAAAAGAAATCTAGGAATTTTCAAACACATCTAAAACTTAATTTCCTTTCGTTTTTATGGTGAAAATTAGTGAATCGTCATTCACTTACCTTCAAATTATTTACTTTTAGATTACGGCATTCCTTTTCTAAGTTGTAGATAATGTTGTTGGATCCTAGCCCTAATTTCTCATTTGGGTGTTTAATTGGGGATTCATTTCTAATCAAACTTTGTTCCTTTCTATTTCAGATGTCTAACGCAAACGCAAACAACAACACTTCTGGGTCATTCTCGTTGATGAACCTGTGTCAAAAGGTGACATTTGATGGCTCGAACTTCAATGAGTGGATGAGATACATTCGCATGATAACTCGCTACGAGGACAAAGAATATGTCCTCGACGAGAAGCTAGAGAAGATTAACCCAGAAGAAGCTACTCCTGAAGAGCTGGCTGCCTTTGAGGCCCACGAACGTGATGCAACGAAAGTTCATTGCATCATGTTGGCCACCATGAACCTCGAACTCCAGAAGTCCTATGAGGACATCTATCCATATGAAATGCATCAAGATTTGCTGGATAGGTACCACCAGAGCACGATGCAAGAGCGCTATGAGATCATCACCAACATGATCACTGCTAAGATGGGAAGTGGAGAATCCCTAACATCTCATTTGCAAAGAATGCAAAGGTATGTTGATCGTCTTCTCAAACTTAATGTTAAGTTTGATGAGGATTTGGCTATCGACATCATCCTCCACTCCTTGCCTCCTTGCTACAACCAAGTCAGGATGACCTACCACATGAACAAGGAAGAGGTCACCCTGAGTAAACTCCAAGGGCTCCTGAGGACAGCTGAGAGCAACCTCAAGGACAAATCTGTTGCATCATCCTCTACTGTAGCTGCTCCTGTGTTGGCAATTGGCCAAGGAAAGGGTAAGAAGAGGAAGGCTCCTTCCAAGAGCCACCATAAGGGTAAGACCCAAGATGGTTCCTCTTCTAGTGGGACCAAAGCAGGTTCTATTAAACCCTCTTCTGACCCAAAGGAAGCAGAGTGCTTCTACTGCCACCAGAAGGGCCACTGGAAACGAAGCTGCCCCAAGTATCTGCAGGATATCAAGGATGGGAAGATAAACCCCACCTTCGCAGGTATGTATTTAATTAAATCTAATAACTCATCACTTGCTACTTCATGGGTCCTTGATACAGGATGTGGTTACCACATTTGTTCTGATTTGCAGGGGCTAAGAAAAAGTAGGGAAGTGGAGCATGGAAGAATAAGCTTGATCATGGGAAACAAGAAGTCTTCACCAGTAACCAAGATCGGAGTTTATTCCTTAGTGTTAAGTAATGGGTTAGGACTAGATTTGAGTAATTGTTGCTATTCGCCAGATATGGCAAGGAACATCATTTCTTTTCATGGATTGTTTAGACAAGGTTTCAGATATTCGTTTGATAATAGTAATGGTTCTATTAATGCTTATTTGAATGGTGTCTTTTATTTTAATGCATTACCTTGTAATGGGATTTATGAATCTGTGTTAGTTATTGATAATTTAGGAAATGATGTTTTGAATATTGATTCATCCATAAGTTTGGACAAAGCGTGCTTGTGGCATTGTCGCCTTGGCCATGTTAACAAGAAACGCATAGCCCAACTCCAAAAGGATGGAGTCTTGGAGTCATTCGACCTAAGGGACGATGACATGTGTGAGTCTTGTTTACTTGGGAAGATGACCAAGTCACCCTTTACTGGCATATGTGAAAGGGGTGAGGGTGTATTGGATCTCATACATACAGATGTATGTGGACCCTTTAGATCCACCACAAGGGACGCTTGTCGCTTCTACGTGACTTTTACAGACGATTATAGCATATATGGATATATCTACTTGATTAAGCAAAAGTCAGAAACCTTTGAGAAATTCAAAGAGTTTAAGAATAAAGTGGAAAATCAGCTGGGCAGGAAAATCAAGATGCTTCGATCTGATCGAGGAGGAGAGTACCTAAGTCTTGAGTTTCACGACTATCTAAAAGAGTGTGGAATAGTTTCACAATTGACGCCTCCTAGAACGCCACAATTGAATGGTGTGGCTTAGAGACGTAATCGAACCTTGTTGGACATGGTTCGCTCTATGATGAGTCGTGCTTCGTTACCAATCTCATTCTGGGGGTATGCCTTAGAGACTGTCGCCCATATCCTTAACTTAGTTCCCACCAAGAAGGTTACCAAGACACCTCACGAGATGTGGACAGGGAAAGCTCCCTCGTTAGCACATATCACGGTTTGGGGTTGTGAAGCTTTCGTAAGATGAGAGACTCACGACAAGCTAGAACCTCGTAGTGAGAAGTGTTATTTCATCGGCTACCCACATAATTCTTTTGGCTATCTCTTCTATAGACCAAGTGACAATGTTGTCTTTGTTGCTAGGAGAGGGGTTTTCAGAGAGAGAGAACTCATAAGTCAAAGAGACAGTGGGAGTCAGATTGACCTTGAAGAGCTTCAAGAGTCAGGAGATGAAGGAACCTCTGACACTGGCATGCAACCTGAGGAGGAAACTCCGGTTGAACCAATTGACCAGTCCTTACCTCGTAGACGTTCAAGTATAGTTATTGTTCCACCCCAGTTTTATGGTTTCCATATTACTATTGACGGGGATACATTTATTAGTGATAGTACACTAGTAAATCTGGACGAACCTAACAGCTACAAGGAAGCCATGGCAGGCCCAGAGTCTGATAAATGGAAAGAGGCAATGGACAGCGAGATTCAGTCCATGTATGACAACCAAGTTTGGAATTTGGTTGATAATGTACCAGGTCGTAAGACGGTCGGGTGCAAGTGGATCTTCAAGAAGAAGACAGACATGGATGGGAAAGTGCACACTTACAAAGCGCGATTGGTCGCAAAGGGCTTTACTCAAACTCCTGGAGTTGACTATGATGAGACCTTTTCGCCAGTTGCCAAAATAAAGTCTATTAGGGTAATGCTCGCAATAGCTGCATTTCATGATTATGAAATCTGGCAGATGGACGTAAAAACCGCTTTCCTAAATGAGAAGTTAGCTGAGGATGTTTACATGAATCAGCCAGAGGGCTTCGTTGATGCGAAGCATCCAAATAGAGTGTGCAAGCTTGAGAAATCCATTTATGGATTAAAGCAAGCATCTCGCAGATGGAATCTTTGTTTTGACGAGAAAGTCAAAGAGTTTGGTTTTCTGCGAAACGAGGATGAGTCATGTGTGTATGTCAAGGCCAGTGGGAGTATAGTGAGCTTCCTCGTATTGTATGTCGATGACATACTACTCATAGGAAACGACATCCCAACCTTGCAGGAGGTAAAGTCCTGGCTTGGGAAGTGTTTCGCTATGAAGGACCTCGGAGAAGCTGCATATATTCTGGAATAAGGATAGTGAGAGACAGAAGTAAGAGACTGATAGGACTCAGTCAGGATACATATTTGGAAAAGGTACTAAAACGTTTTAGTATGGAAAATTCCAAGAAAGGGGAGTTACCAATCCAATGCAATACCAAACTGAGTAAGACTCAGAGCCCAAGTACAAAGGCAGAGATAGCAGATATGAGCCGAGTACCTTACGCTTCCGCAGTTGGCTCGATTATGTACGCTATGACCTGTACTCGCCCTGATGTGGCCTTCGCTTTGAGCATGGTCAGCAGATATCAAGGGAACCCTGGTAGAGCACATTGGATTGCTGTCAAGAATATTCTTAAGTACCTACGAAGGACCAAGGAATGGTTTCTAGTCCTCGGTGGGAGTGATGACTTAAGGGTGCGAGGGTACAATGACGCTAGTTTCCAGATGGATCGGGATAATTACCGATCACAGTCGGGCTGGATCTTTACCCTGAATGGAGGAGCAGTGACTTGGAAGAGTTCCAAGCAAGAGACCGTAGCTGATTCAACGTGCGAATCGGAGTACATTGCGGCAAGCGAAGCGTCAAAGGAGGCTATATGGTTGAAGAACTTCATAGGAGACCTTGGAGTTGTGCCAACCATAAAGGAGCCCATGGAAATTTTCTGTGATAATGAAGGAGCGGTTGCCTTGACCAAGGAACCAAGGGATCATGGCAGATCTCGACATATCGACAGGAAATATCATTTTATTAGACATCGGGTAGAAGAGGGACTCCTCGTTATGAAGAGGGTATCGTCAGAAGATAACTCAGCAGATCCCCTTACGAAGGGACTGAGTAGGGTCAAGCATTTGAAGCACGCTAGGAGCATTGGGCTAAAGGACGATATTAGTTTAGATTAGATAGGTAGGAAACTTGTAATAGATAATTTTATATTCAACATTTGATGATTAAATAAAGGTGTTTTATTTATAAGAAAGTTACTATCCTATGTTGATTATTTATCTATTGTTTCAAATTTTGCATGTTTTAACTTCCTGAATAATAAGATTATTCGAACAGTCCACAATCGATCATATGTTGGAAGTAGATATGAAAGAAGATTGTCATAAATTAGTTTGTAGATTGTCTAAAAGGTTTTAGACATAGCAAAGGTTTGCTGCAAAGTTTATGAGTGCTTATGAAATATGTTTTGAGCATTGGAATAAACCCGCACTTGCTAGTATCACTTCTTGAATGTTATCATAAGTGATCGCAAGATGATAATATCATATAATCTTAAAACCTAGAGATATGGTTGTTGTTTGCTAGTTGATTATATATTGATAATACGAAAACACATCAGTAACTTGATGTTATAAAACGTATTATTGTGTGTAACTTAGCTAGTAGATAATAAGAGCATATAAGTCGAAGTTTATCTGCTCCTTTTATGCTAAGAGGATAAAAGCGATATCTTGGCCACTCGATGATTTGGTTTGACTTATGTGTCGGGCCCGGTCAGGATAATGTTGATGTGTTCAACTGAATTCTATGTCGAACGAATCAGAGATCGAGAAACAGAATGCTAGACAATAAGTATTGTCTGCATGATATCTAGAACAGAGGATTATAGGATCCCTTATCTGAAGGACAGGATTTTGATCAGAGTGACAGAAACGTATAAGAGCTACGATTGCTAATCGGATTCTGAAGACGTATGTGAGATATAGTTACTAGACTTATTCAAGTGGGAGACTGTTGGATTAGTGTCTAAGCCCGTAACTATATTTGGTATGTACTTGACCCGGTTGTGCATGGTCCTTCTGGGTTGCCTTCACCAAAGCAACTTGACAAGGTAATTTGATATGAGAGAGAGGATATTATGGTTTATTAGTATATTATAAGAATAATATATTAAAGGAGAAATCATATTTATTTAATTAGTATTAGTCATAAATTAGTTAGGAATTAATTTGGTGACTAAAAGAGATTAATTAAATAAAGGGGTATAAACTATCAAATGTGTGATAGTTGGATTTTGGGCTAGGAAACCTAATGAACAAGAGGGGGAACGAAAATATGATGAAAGGATCATCATATTTCGTCCAAGGCCCTATTCCAGAAGGTTCCTTGGGCTGCTTGGTGGCTAAGCTGTCCATTAGGGTTTAGACTGAAACCCTAGTAGCCTACAAGTATAAATATGACCCCTAGGCTATGGAAATCGGCTAGACATGATTCCAAGAGAAACCCTAGGCCGATTTCTAGCATCCTCCCTCCTCTCTCTTATTGCCTTCTTGCTACTTGGTGTTTGTGATCCATTAGAGGAATTACAATTGTGATTCTAAGCTCAAGCAAAGAAGATTCAAGCTATTTGAAGAGGTAAACATCTAGATCTGATGTTGTTTGTTATTTTGATAATATGTATGCTAGATTAGGGTTTGCAAGACTTGGATTCAAAGCATGTGCAATAGAGAAACCTAGATCCAAGCATTAGGGTTTGTATGAGCACACAGGATTGTTTCTTATGCATAAAACCCATCATTATCCCCTCCTGGTTAACCACATGACCCAAGAATTGGACTTCTCGGATCCAAAAATCACACTTGGAGAACTTTGCATACAGTTTCTCCTTCTTCAAGACTTCCAACACTTCTCGTAGATGCTTGCCATGCTCCTCCTGGCTTCTTGAGTAGATCAGAATGTCGTCGATGAACACTATCACAGATTTATCGAGGAATGGTCTACAAACCCTGTTCATCAAATCCATGAATGCTGCTGGAGCATTGGTTAGTCCAAACGACATAACCAAGAACTCGTCGTGTCCATATCTCGTTCTGAACGCAGTCTTCTCGATATCATGATCTCTCACCTTTAGCTGATGATATCCTGACCTAAGATCGATCTTTGAGAAATAGCTCGAACCTTGCAGCTGGTCGAATAGGTCATCAATCCTTGGCAATGGACACTTGTTCTTCACCGTTGCCTTGTTCAGCTCTCGGTAGTCTATACACATTCTCATGCTTCCGTCTTTCTTCTTCACGAATACACCGAAGCTCCCCAGGGTGATGAACTAGGTCGAATGAAACCGTTGTCCGACAACTCCCGAAGTTGCGTCATAAGCTCCTTCATCTCCGTCGGTGCTAATCGGTATGGTGCCTTTGCTATCGGTGTCATTTCTGGTAACAAGTCTATATGAAACTCCACTTGTCTATCAGGTGGTAATCCAGGAAGATCTTCGGGAAAGACTTCCGGATAATCACACAGAACTGGTATACTTTGCACCTCCTTCTTTTCCTTCTTAGCGTCGATAACAAATGCCAAGTATGATGCACATCCTTTGGACAAACATTTCCTGGCTTTCATCAGGGAGATGATTCCAGAATTTACTCTGTGTTTGTCCCCGTACACCATAAATGAATCTTTTCTGGGTGGGTTTACTCTTACTATCTTCTTTCGGCATAATATCTCAGCATCGTTGGCACTAAGCCAATCCATTCCCAAAACGATGTCGAAACCGTTTAACTCTATGGGTAATAGCTCCTCATGGAATTCGTTTCCGTTTAAGTCGATGACTATGTTCTTAATACGATCACTAACAGGTACGAACTTGCCACTGGCTACGTCTACAATCAGGGCATTATCAAGTTTTTCTACGGGCAATGCTAGTTTCCCACCAAACTTATGTGACACAAAGGAGTAGTTTGCTCCGGAATCAAACAGTATATTGGCAGGCAAACCATTTACAAGAAAGATACCTGAAGCGACATCTGCTGCCTCCTTCGCAGCCTCAAGCGTCATCTGGAAGGCTCTTGCCTTTGGCTTCGGTGGAATGTTGGGTCTTCCTGCCTCCTTCTTCTTCGGGCAGTCCCTCGATATGTGCCATTCCTCGTTGAACTCATAACAGACCTTTTTAGTGAACGTGCACTCGTTGGCATAGTGTCCGGGCTTTCCACACTTGAAACAGGTGACTCCTCCGTCATATTTCCCCTGATGCTTCTTCTTGCACTTGTCGCACCATTTGGCTTCACCTCCTCCAAACTTCTGCGTACCAGACCTTGAGAACTTGCTTTTCATGTTGAATTTCGACGACCCATCAAATTTCCTTTTCTCTCCCACCTCCACTCTCTCCAGACCCTTCTCTCGTATCTGGGTCTCCACATTCTTAGCAGCTCAGATGGCGATTTTCAGAGTGGTTGTTTGCTTGACCATTGGACTGAAGTCCGCTAGTAATCCGAGGGCAAACTTGTTAACCTTGGAGAGTTCAGTTGGGACGAGGTGAGGAACAAGCTTCATTTTCTCTGTAAAGCTTGCAGCGTATTCAGTAACGCTCATTCTTCCCTTCTTCAGATTCTGGAACTCATTGTTGATCTCCAGAAGATCCTGCTCAGAGCAGTATTGCATCTTCAGCTGCACCAGAAAATCCTCCCAAGACATCTTACTAGCTTCCCCCTTAGGCATCCAATCAGCTAGTAGCTTCCACCAACTTAGTACTCCAGATTTCAACAGAGGAACCGCAAGAGCAGTCTTCTGCCTGTTGCTGCACTCGCAACTCTCAAACATTGTCTCCATCTCGGAGATCCAGTTCATGACTTCCATCGGTGTCGGGTTTCCAGATAGACACGATGGTTTGGATGCCATGAAATCCTTGTACTTGCATCCACGTCCGTCATTTCCTCCATCCTGGTTGTTTCGTCTAACTATCGGTGGGTTGGCTTGACCAACAGTCCCACTGTAGTTTCCTCCTTCTGACGGCCCATCATTCAGCTCGGGCTGTTCGACCAGAATTGTAGCTTCCTCTCGATTCTGTTGAAGCAAACGTCTGGTCTCCTCCATCTGACGATCCAACATCATCTGGATCATCGCTTGTACTCCGGCCATCGTGATTGGCTCAGGAGGGGCTGCTACAACATGTATTTGCTCAATCACTGGGGGTTGATTCCTATTCCCATTTGCATTCCCAGCTCCACTGCGGGTTCTTGCCATTTTGATCTATACACCGAATAAGGTGAATTTAGATATTTATTTAGGATAGACGTTTAAATCATCCTTATCACTCCGAAACGTTTACATGTTAGTTCTAATATCGTAGCCGTACGTTTAGAATCCTAAACACATAAGGTTTCCAGATCCGGTCGGCAACAGACCATAGATCCGAACAAATAATAGCATATAGCACATAAAAGCATTTTAGGCATCTTTCCTAAAATAAACTAGTGCTTGTGTCTAAAATATAGTAGACACTCATCTCACAATCATCGCTTAGCATTCTAAGTTTAAATCTAGAAATCCTACAAATTCCTAGTTCGCTTAAACTAATGCTCTGATACCAACTGTGACATCCCCATTTTCACGGTCAGAAAAGACCGATTTTGTTTATGCTTGTTCGAAAATCAGAGTATCATTTTAAATAAAAGTGTCGTGGAATTTGTCCCAAAACAAAATATGATAAAGATTTATGAAAAGCATTTCCAAAGAAATGTATTTCATTAAAAGACTCGGGATGTCATGTTCGATACAGATCAAAAGCATAAACAGTACAACATAAGCCTTACTACATTATTTCGTATTTACAAGCCTATAATCCCTTATCTCTCATCCAAACATCTATGCTCATGCTCCACTACCTGTGATACAAGAAACTGAGTGGGTCAGGCTTGGGAGCCTGGTGAGCACATAGGGTTTTTAACCCACAGTAGATAAGTTTATTAACTTTATCAAACCAAACAAACCCGATTACACGTTCCCGTTATCCTCACTTTACGTCCCTAAAACATCTAACTCAAGGGACCTAGTCTAAGGAATTTCATCCGGGTGACAACACATGCTTCGGGGATTCCATAGCAATTCATGTCAAATAAGGCAACCATGTGGGGGATGGAGTACTGCTGGTAAACACACAGTTCAAATAAACACCTACAGGTTGCGAGCCTGCTAGCGTTCCACTGGACTGTCTAGAATAGTCCGTGGTCGTCATCTATACTCCGCTAGATGACTGGATCATCAATAACATCTATAACGAGGCCTCTCATTATTTTATTTTGTCACACATCAACTACTACATCTACCCATGTTTTACCCAACACATTTTGTAGATATAAAATACATATACATTTTAAATCATTTAAAACATGTATAAAATCGTTCATCTAGCATAGATAGCAAGTATACAGATAATATGCACACACAACACGTAATTTATATAAAATACTTCATATCTATGCGTAAGCTGAAAGTAACTATGCACTCACTTGAGAAGGTGGTGACTCGGCACTCGGACAGCACTTCGTTACTCTTAACACAATTTTCCTCGGAAAAAACCTAGTATCATTACCACTAGAGTTTAGTCTAATATTCACCGAGACTAATTAATAGTCTAGCTATTATTACTATTATATAAGCGTTAAACGATGCTTATATAACCCATAATAATAGCCCAAGTACTTATTATAAGGTCCTAATAACATTACTATATTAAAACATCAGCTATACTAAAGATAGGTTAGACGTAGCTCACTTACAACGGGTTTTTCTCAAAACCAGGCTTCGCTGGAGCAGCGTTTCCGTGCCGAAAGGCTCTTTTGTCATGGCTTCGGGAGCCTCGGGGCTTCCTTCGGGTGCTAGGGGGTTTACCTAGACTTTAGGGGGCTTAAGGGGGGTTAAAGAGAAGTTCTAGAGAGAGAAAGAGAAGATGGGAAGGTGTGAAGAACGAGGGAACCCGACACCTCTATTTATAGTGAGACAGGCAGCTCTACTCGTTGAGTCCATGTCACATGTCACCTTCTGGTGGCTAGCCTTGGGGAGGAAGCAACGACCAGGATTTCGCCACGTCACCTGATTTCGCACAGCAGCCTCCCGACTTAGAAAAATCATAACTCTCGCATACGAGCTCCGTTTTCGACGATTTTTTTCCACGCATAGGTAAAAACCAGATCTACAACTTTCATTTAGACTCCGTCGGCTAATTCTCGACCGATCTTAAATTTAACAGTAGGGGGAGATTAGACTGTTAAATGACCGCGAAGAATTCGTTACTCCTTCATACGGACTCCATTTTCGTCTGTCTTTTTACCGTTGAGTTCCTATTAATGAGATCTTCAACTCTCATTTAGGTCGCGTAGGGAAAAAACCGCTCGAACTAAAATTCGAGTTTCGGATCGTGCACTGCTAAGCCGAATCTTAGAAAAATCGTAACGTCCTCATACGAAGTCAGATTTGGGCGTTCTTTTTATGGATGTTCTCGGTTTAACATATACTACAACTTTTGTTTAGATCATTAAGTCTAAAAATTCCTCTATCGTAAATTCACTATTTACGCTTCTCGGTGTCGTGCCGGTTCCGTCACGAAACTTCGACGGGTCATAACTTCTTCGTTATAACTCGGATTTCGGCGTTCTTTACATCCCCGGAATCCTTGTTTCGACCACTACAACTTTATGTAAAGATATCGGGCTTATATCACACTTTAATTTTGACGCTTATTTTTATTCTTTATTAATTATACAGTTATAATTAAGTTATAAGCACACAAATACACATAATTCACATAGTATTCAAATATTTCATCTTTATTACTTCAAAAATAGTTACAATAGTTGACCTATACTATTACATCGTCTAAAAATGCTTAGCCCCGAAACCCGGGCGTTACAATTCTCTCCCTCTTAGGATACAGATGCGGATAGCGACTCATCATGTCATCCTCTGTTTCCCAAGTGAGATTCGGCCCATTCGAATGTTTCCATTGGATTAGCACTAAGTCGACCATCTTGCGTCGTAACTTCTTAGTCTTATGGTCAACAATTGCCTCTGGCTCTTCAATCAACCTCTTGTTTTCATCCATTCTTAACTCTGAGATTGGAATTACGTCGGGAACTTCTCCTGTGAACTTCCTCAAATAACACACATGGAAAGTGTTATGAATACCATCTAGTTCTTCGGGTAATTCGAGCTTGTAGGCTTGGTTCCCAATCTTCTGAAGAACTTTGAACAGTCCAATAAACCTTGGACTCAATTTTCCTCGTTTTCCGAATCTTATAAGTCCCTTCCACGGTGAGAATTTAAGCAAAACCGAATCTCCAACTTCGAAGGTCATCGGTCATATTTTCTTGTCAGCATAGCTCTTCTGACGATCTTGAACTGCTAACATTCTTTCCCTAATTACCTTCAGCTTCTCAGCAGTTTCATGGACTATCTCGGGGCCCATAAACTGCTTTTCTCCATCCTTAAGCCAACAAGACGGCGTACGACACTTTTGTCCGTACAAAGCTTTATAGGGTGCCATCTTGATGCTCGAGTGGAAACTGTTGTTGTAGGAAAATTCTACCAAAGGTAACTGCTCATCCCAGTTACCTTGGAACTCAAGGGTACATGCTCTCAACATATCTTCAAGCGTTTGAATCGTTCTTTCGCCCTGACCATCAGTCTGTGGATGGTAAGCTGTACTCAGACACAACTTCGTACCCAGTTCCTCTTGTATACTCCTCCAAAACCTCGACGTGAAACGACTATCACGATCGGATACAATCGTTAGAGGAACACCGTGAAGTCTTACTATCTCCTTTACGTAAGCATTAGCGAGCTTATCCATAGACCACCTCTTGTTGGCTGCTATGAAGTGTGCACTCTTAGTGAAACAATCCACGACCACCCAAATCATGTCGTGTCCGTTCTTAGTCCTGGGCAGTTTAGTCACAAAATCTGTGGTGATGTCTTCCCATTTACCCATGGGTACAGGTAAAGGTTCTAAACTCCCGTATGGTTTCTGATGTTGTGCCTTAACTCTCGCACATGTTACACACTCGGCCACATACTTCACAACATCGAGCTTCATCATCGGCCACCAGTAGTAGGGTTTTAGGTCCCTATACATTTTAGTGCTACCGGGATGAATCGAGTACATGGTCTTGTGAGCTTCTTCCATCAGAAGATCTGTTATTCCTCCCGTCTTAGGTACCCAAATCCGATCTTGGAATACCTTCAGTCCTTGACAGTTTGTACGGAATACCAACGTCTTTCCCAAACGTTCTTCCTTTTGGTCATTCTTTTCTGAAGCTTCTTCTTGAGCTTTCTTGATACTTTCCACAATTGCCGAGACAACTTCAATTCTCAATGCTCTTGGCCTTTTCCTTTCATGATTGACTTTCCGAATGAGAGCATCAGCAACAACATTTGCTTTACCGGGGTGGTAAAGTATCTCACAGTAGTAGTCCTTGAGTAATTCTAGCCAACGTCGTTGCCTCATGTTCAATTCTTTCTGATTAAAGAGATACTGGAGACTCTTATGATCAGTGAAAATCTTGCACTTTGTGCCATAGAGGTAATGCCTCCATATCTTTAAGGCGAATACTACCGCTTCCAACTCCAGATCATGAGTGGGGTAGTTCTTTTCGTGCTCTTTCAATTGTCGAGATGCGTATGCTATCACCTTTTCTCTTTGAGTCAGGACACATCCTAACCCGACTCCCGACGCATCGCTATACACGGCAAAATCTTCAATTCCATCGGGTAGAGAAAGAATCGGTGCTTCACATAATTTCTTCTTTAGCTTCTCGAATGCTTCTTCGTGCTTCTCACTCCATGTACAAGTAGCTCCTTTATGGGTCAAAGCTGTTAATGGAGCAACTATCGAAGAAAAGCCTTGGATAAATCGTCGGTAGTATCCGGCTAATCCTAGAAAGCTTCGAATCTCCATGGGACTTTTTGGTCGTTCCCACTTCATCACAGCTTCGATCTTTGCTGGGTCAAGCATTATCTGTTGGATTAGTGTCTAAGCCCGTAACTATATTTGGTATGTACTTGACCCGGTTGTGCATGGTCCTTCTGGGTTGCCTTCACCAAAGCAACTTGACAAGGTAATTTGATATGAGAGAGAGGATATTATGGTTTATTAGTATATTATAAGAATAATATATTAAAGGAGAAATCATATTTATTTAATTAGTATTAGTCATAAATTAATTAGGAATTAATTTGGTGACTAAAAGAGATTAATTAAATAAAGGGGTATAAACTGTCAAATGTGTGATAGTTGGATTTTGGGCTAGGAAACCTAATGGACAAGAGGGGGAACGAAAATATGATGAAAAGATCATCATATTTCGTCCAAGGCCCTATTCCAGAAGGTTCCTTGGGCTGCTTGGTGGCTAAGCTGTCCATTAGGGTTTAGACTGAAACCCTAGTAGCCTGCAAGTATAAATATGACCCCTAGGCTATGGAAATCGGCTAGACATGATTCCAAGAGAAACCCTAGGCCGATTTCTAGCATCCTCCCTCCTCTCTCTTATTGCCTTCTTGCTACTTGGTGTTTGTGATCCATTAGAGGAATTACAATTGTGATTCTAAGCTCAAGCAAAGAAGATTCAAGCTATTTGAATAGGTAAACATCTAGATCTGATGTTGTTTGTTATTTTGATAATATGTATGCTAGATTAGGGTTTGCAAGACTTGGATTCAAAGCATGTGCAATAGAGAAACCTAGATCCAAGCATTAGGGTTTGTATGAGCACATAGGATTGTTTCTTATGCATAAAACCCATCAGTGGTATCAGAGCCTTGATTGGTTTCAATTGTATGTGATGCTTAACTGTTTTGCTTGTTGAAAATCGAGTTTTTTGCCTCTGCCCGACTCAACTCGGCGAGTCAGTATCTGGACTCGGCGAGTTGGCCCCTACTCGGCGAGTTCAGAGCTGACTCGGCGAGTTCGAGCGTCAGACAAAGGATATTTCGGGATTTAGTTGCTGTTTTGACTTGGATACAATGCCTAAATCATTTTTTGAAGTTAAAATCCGAATTTTATCTTAATCAAATGATTATCCTTGCCAAAACAATAGATAATTTCAAATCTTTTGAATATTGGTTGTTTATATGATAAATATGGATTATTTAAAATTATTTGGTAATTATCTAATGACTAAATAAAGTTAGATCAAATATAGATAATTATGAAATTAATTGTTTAATTTAAATTATGTGTTATTTGATCCCTTATGTTTTGAAAAGTTCAAAACTTGCCCTCAAGTTTTGAAATTTGAATTTTGTGATTAAAAGTTTAATTTGAATAATTTAAATTTCAAACCCTTAGAATTTTACAAGTTTAAAATTCAACCTTATGCTATTATATTATTACAAGATTAATTAATATATATGTATAAGAATAAGCTAGTCTTATCGCTAGTAGGCCTCATTCACGAAGCCAGTCTATAAGGTGGATATAAGGTTGCTGCCTATAAAATGGCGCTTAATGGGTGTACACTCACACCTACCGCTTGCTTGACTGGTGGAGGGTCGTTAGCCAAACGGATAGGATAGGGCGTTTAATTCCTCATTATAAGTATAATGGAAATATTAAAGTAACTACATTGTTTTATAAATTCCCAATCTTAGTTACTTTAGGGTAAAATGTGAAAATGATGCTATTCCATGGAATTACACTTTGTAGCCCTGTCAAACGTTAGTGGAGCGTGCGTGGTTAACCGGCACACTAATTTGGGATTGACATTGGTGACAAAGGGTGGCTCGATGTTTTATCATAGATCAATGGAGCGTGCGTGGATAACCAGCACATTGATTAGGTGGTGAAGACATTGAGTGCACCATGTTGATTCGCATGGTTATTCACAAACTTGTTTGCGATCCTCGGCATCCCAGTCGCAAATTTGAAGTGCATATCGAGATTTAAACATGTCATTGAATTTTTCAATGAATCTCAAAAGAAATCTAGGAATTTTCAAACACATCTAAAACTTAATTTCCTTTCGTTTTTATGGTGAAAATTAGTGAATCGTCATTCACTTACCTTCAAATTATTTACTTTTAGATTACGGCATTCCTTTTCTAAGTTGTAGATAATGTTGTTGGATCCTAGCCCTAATTTCTCATTTGGGTGTTTAATTGGGGATTCATTTCTAATCAAACTTTGTTCCTTTCTATTTCAGATGTCTAACGCAAACGCAAACAACAACACTTCTGGGTCATTCTCGTTGATGAACCTGTGTCAAAAGGTGACATTTGATGGCTCGAACTTCAATGAGTGGATGAGATACATTCGCATGATAACTCGCTACGAGGACAAAGAATATGTCCTCGACGAGAAGCTAGAGAAGATTAACCCAGAAGAAGCTACTCCTGAAGAGCTGGCTGCCTTTGAGGCCCACGAACGTGATGCAACGAAAGTTCATTGCATCATGTTGGCCACCATGAACCTCGAACTCCAGAAGTCCTATGAGGACATCTATCCATATGAAATGCATCAAGATTTGCTGGATAGGTACCACCAGAGCACGATGCAAGAGCGCTATGAGATCATCACCAACATGATCACTGCTAAGATGGGAAGTGGAGAATCCCTAACATCTCATTTGCAAAGAATGCAAAGGTATGTTGATCGTCTTCTCAAACTTAATGTTAAGTTTGATGAGGATTTGGCTATCGACATCATCCTCCACTCCTTGCCTCCTTGCTACAACCAAGTCAGGATGACCTACCACATGAACAAGGAAGAGGTCACCCTGAGTAAACTCCAAGGGCTCCTGAGGACAGCTGAGAGCAACCTCAAGGACAAATCTGTTGCATCATCCTCTACTGTAGCTGCTCCTGTGTTGGCAATTGGCCAAGGAAAGGGTAAGAAGAGGAAGGCTCCTTCCAAGAGCCACCATAAGGGTAAGACCCAAGATGGTTCCTCTTCTAGTGGGACCAAAGCAGGTTCTATTAAACCCTCTTCTGACCCAAAGGAAGCAGAGTGCTTCTACTGCCACCAGAAGGGCCACTGGAAACGAAGCTGCCCCAAGTATCTGCAGGATATCAAGGATGGGAAGATAAACCCCACCTTCGCAGGTATGTATTTAATTAAATCTAATAACTCATCACTTGCTACTTCATGGGTCCTTGATACAGGATGTGGTTACCACATTTGTTCTGATTTGCAGGGGCTAAGAAAAAGTAGGGAAGTGGAGCATGGAAGAATAAGCTTGATCATGGGAAACAAGAAGTCTTCACCAGTAACCAAGATCGGAGTTTATTCCTTAGTGTTAAGTAATGGGTTAGGACTAGATTTGAGTAATTGTTGCTATTCGCCAGATATGGCAAGGAACATCATTTCTTTTCATGGATTGTTTAGACAAGGTTTCAGATATTCGTTTGATAATAGTAATGGTTCTATTAATGCTTATTTGAATGGTGTCTTTTATTTTAATGCATTACCTTGTAATGGGATTTATGAATCTGTGTTAGTTATTGATAATTTAGGAAATGATGTTTTGAATATTGATTCATCCATAAGTTTGGACAAAGCGTGCTTGTGGCATTGTCGCCTTGGCCATGTTAACAAGAAACGCATAGCCCAACTCCAAAAGGATGGAGTCTTGGAGTCATTCGACCTAAGGGACGATGACATGTGTGAGTCTTGTTTACTTGGGAAGATGACCAAGTCACCCTTTACTGGCATATGTGAAAGGGGTGAGGGTGTATTGGATCTCATACATACAGATGTATGTGGACCCTTTAGATCCACCACAAGGGACGCTTGTCGCTTCTACGTGACTTTTACAGACGATTATAGCATATATGGATATATCTACTTGATTAAGCAAAAGTCAGAAACCTTTGAGAAATTCAAAGAGTTTAAGAATAAAGTGGAAAATCAGCTGGGCAGGAAAATCAAGATGCTTCGATCTGATCGAGGAGGAGAGTACCTAAGTCTTGAGTTTCACGACTATCTAAAAGAGTGTGGAATAGTTTCACAATTGACGCCTCCTAGAACGCCACAATTGAATGGTGTGGCTTAGAGACGTAATCGAACCTTGTTGGACATGGTTCGCTCTATGATGAGTCGTGCTTCGTTACCAATCTCATTCTGGGGGTATGCCTTAGAGACTGTCGCCCATATCCTTAACTTAGTTCCCACCAAGAAGGTTACCAAGACACCTCACGAGATGTGGACAGGGAAAGCTCCCTCGTTAGCACATATCACGGTTTGGGGTTGTGAAGCTTTCGTAAGATGAGAGACTCACGACAAGCTAGAACCTCGTAGTGAGAAGTGTTATTTCATCGGCTACCCACATAATTCTTTTGGCTATCTCTTCTATAGACCAAGTGACAATGTTGTCTTTGTTGCTAGGAGAGGGGTTTTCAGAGAGAGAGAACTCATAAGTCAAAGAGAGAGTGGGAGTCAGATTGACCTTGAAGAGCTTTAAGAGTCAGGAGATGAAGGAACCTCTGACACTGGCATGCAACCTGAGGAGGAAACTCCGGTTGAACCAATTGACCAGTCCTTACCTCGTAGACGTTCAAGTATAGTTATTGTTCCACCCCAGTTTTATGGTTTCCATATTACTATTGACGGGGATACATTTATTAGTGATAGTACACTAGTAAATCTGGACGAACCTAACAGCTACAAGGAAGCCATGGCAGGCCCAGAGTCTGATAAATGGAAAGAGGCAATGGACAGCGAGATTCAGTCCATGTATGACAACCAAGTTTGGAATTTGGTTGATAATGTACCAGGTCGTAAGACGGTCGGGTGCAAGTGGATCTTCAAGAAGAAGACAGACATGGATGGGAAAGTGCACACTTACAAAGCGCGATTGGTCGCAAAGGGCTTTACTCAAACTCCTGGAGTTGACTATGATGAGACCTTTTCGCCAGTTGCCAAAATAAAGTCTATTAGGGTAATGCTCGCAATAGCTGCATTTCATGATTATGAAATCTGGCAGATGGACGTAAAAACCGCTTTCCTAAATGAGAAGTTAGCTGAGGATGTTTACATGAATCAGCCAGAGGGCTTCGTTGATGCGAAGCATCCAAATAGAGTGTGCAAGCTTGAGAAATCCATTTATGGATTAAAGCAAGCATCTCGCAGATGGAATCTTTGTTTTGACGAGAAAGTCAAAGAGTTTGGTTTTCTGCGAAACGAGGATGAGTCATGTGTGTATGTCAAGGCCAGTGGGAGTATAGTGAGCTTCCTCGTATTGTATGTCGATGACATACTACTCATAGGAAACGACATCCCAACCTTGCAGGAGGTAAAGTCCTGGCTTGGGAAGTGTTTCGCTATGAAGGACCTCGGAGAAGCTGCATATATTCTGGGAATAAGGATAGTGAGAGACAGAAGTAAGAGACTGATAGGACTCAGTCAGGATACATATTTGGAAAAGGTACTAAAACGTTTTAGTATGGAAAATTCCAAGAAAGGGGAGTTACCAATCCAATGCAATACCAAACTGAGTAAGACTCAGAGCCCAAGTACAAAGGCAGAGATAGCAGATATGAGCCGAGTACCTTACGCTTCCGCAGTTGGCTCGATTATGTACGCTATGACCTGTACTCGCCCTGATGTGGCCTTCGCTTTGAGCATGGTCAGCAGATATCAAGGGAACCCTGGTAGAGCACATTGGATTGCTGTCAAGAATATTCTTAAGTACCTACGAAGGACCAAGGAATGGTTTCTAGTCCTCGGTGGGAGTGATGACTTAAGGGTGCGAGGGTACAATGACGCTAGTTTCCAGATGGATCGGGATAATTACCGATCACAGTCGGGCTGGATCTTTACCCTGAATGGAGGAGCAGTGACTTGGAAGAGTTCCAAGCAAGAGACCGCAGCTGATTCAACGTGCGAATCGGAGTACATTGCGGCAAGCGAAGCGTCAAAGGAGGCTATATGGTTGAAGAACTTCATAGGAGACCTTGGAGTTGTGCCAACCATAAAGGAGCCCATGGAAATTTTCTGTGATAATGAAGGAGCGGTTGCCTTGACCAAGGAACCAAGGGATCATGGCAGATCTCGACATATCGACAGGAAATATCATTTTATTAGACATCGGGTAGAAGAGGGACTCCTCGTTATGAAGAGGGTATCGTCAGAAGATAACTCAGCAGATCCCCTTACGAAGGGACTGAGTAGGGTCAAGCATTTGAAGCACGCTAGGAGCATTGGGCTAAAGGACGATATTAGTTTAGATTAGATAGGTAGGAAACTTGTAATAGATAATTTTATATTCAACATTTGATGATTAAATAAAGGTGTTTTATTTATAAGAAAGTTACTATCCTATGTTGATTATTTATCTATTGTTTCAAATTTTGCATGTTTTAACTTCCTGAATAATAAGATTATTCGAACAGTCCACAATCGATCATATGTTGGAAGTAGATATGAAAGAAGATTGTCATAAATTAGTTTGTAGATTGTCTAAAAGGTTTTAGACATAGCAAAGGTTTGCTGCAAAGTTTATGAGTGCTTATGAAATATGTTTTGAGCATTGGAATAAACCCGCACTTGCTAGTATCACTTCTTGAATGTTATCATAAGTGATCGCAAGATGATAATATCATATAATCTTAAAACCTAGAGATATGGTTGTTGTTTGCTAGTTGATTATATATTGATAATACGAAAACACATCAGTAACTTGATGTTATAAAACGTATTATTGTGTGTAACTTAGCTAGTAGATAATAAGAGCATATAAGTCGAAGTTTATCTGTTCCTTTTATTCTAAGAGGATAAAAGCGATATCTTGGCCACTCGATGATTTGGTTTGACTTATGTGTCGGGCCCGGTCAGGATAATGTTGATGTGTTCAACTGAATTCTATGTCGAACGAATCAGAGATCGAGAAACAGAATGCTAGACAATAAGTATTGTCTGCATGATATCTAGAAAAGAGGATTATAGGATCCCTTATCTGAAGGACAGGATTTTGATCAGAGTGACAGAAACGTATAAGAGCTACGATTGCTAATCGGATTCTGAAGACGTATGTGAGATATAGTTACTAGACTTATTCAAGTGGGAGACTGTTGGATTAGTGTCTAAGCCCGTAACTATATTTGGTATGTACTTGACCCGGTTGTGCATGGTCCTTCTGGGTTGCCTTCACCAAAGCAACTTGACAAGGTAATTTGATATGAGAGAGAGGATATTATGGTTTATTAGTATATTATAAGAATAATATATTAAAGGAGAAATCATATTTATTTAATTAGTATTAGTCATAAATTAGTTAGGAATTAATTTGGTGACTAAAAGAGATTAATTAAATAAAGGGGTATAAACTGTCAAATGTGTGATAGTTGGATTTTGGGCTAGGAAACCTAATGGACAAGTGGGAGAACGAAAATATGATGAAAGGATCATCATATTTCGTCCAAGGCCCTATTCCAGAAGGTTCCTTGGGCTGCTTGGTGGCTAAGTTGTCCATTAGGGTTTAGACTGAAACCCTAGTAGCCTACAAGTATAAATATGACCCCTAGGCTATGGAAATCGGCTAGACATGATTCCAAGAGAAACCCTAGGCCGATTTCTAGCATCCTCCCTCCTCTCTCTTATTGCCTTCTTGCTACTTGGTGTTTGTGATCCATTAGAGGAATTACAATTGTGATTCTAAGCTCAAGCAAAGAAGATTCAAGCTATTTGAAGAGGTAAACATCTAGATCTGATGTTGTTTGTTATTTTGATAATATGTATGCTAGATTAGGGTTTGCAAGACTTGGATTCAAAGCATGTGCAATAGAGAAACCTAGATCCAAGCATTAGGGTTTGTATGAGCACATAGGATTGTTTCTTATGCATAAAACCCATCATTATCCCCTCCTGGTTAACCACATGACCCAAGAATTGGACTTCTCGGATCCAAAAATCACACTTAGAGAACTTTGCATACAGTTTCTCCTTCTTCAAGACTTCCAACACTTCTCGTAGATGCTTGCCATGCTCCTCCTGGCTTCTTGAGTAGATCAGAATGTCGTCGATGAACACTATCACGGATTTATCGAGGAATGGTCTACAAACCCTGTTCATCAAATCCATGAATGTTGCTGGAGCATTGGTTAGTCCAAACGACATAACCAAGAACTCGTCGTGTCCATATCTCATTCTGAACGTAGTCTTCTCGATATCATGATCTCTCACCTTTAGCTGATGATATCCTGACCTAAGATCGATCTTTGAGAAATAGCTCGAACCTTGCAGCTGGTCGAATAGGCCATCAATCCTTGGCAATGGACACTTGTTCTTCACCGTTGCCTTGTTCAGCTCTCGGTAGTCTATACACATTCTCATGCTTCCGTCTTTCTTCTTCACGAATACACCGAAGCTCCCCAGGGTGATGAACTAGGTCGAATGAAACCGTTGTCCGACAACTCCCGAAGTTGCATCATAAGCTCCTTCATCTCCGTCGGTGCTAATCGGTATGGTGCCTTTGCTATCGGTGTCATTTCTGGTAACAAGTCTATATGAAACTCCACTTGTCTATCAGGTGGTAATCCAGGAAGATCTTCGGGAAAGACTTCCGGATAATCACACACAACTGGTATACTCTGCACCTCCTTCTTTTCCTTCTTAGCGTCGATAACAAATGCCAAGTATGATGCACATCCTTTGGACAAACATTTCCTGGCTTTCATCAGGGAGATGATTCCATAATTTACTCTGTGTTTGTCCCCGTACACCATAAATGAATCTTTTCTGGGTGGGTTTACTCTTACTATCTTCTTTCGGCATAATATCTCAGCATCGTTGGCACTAAGCCAATCCATTCCCAAAACGATGTCGAAACCGTTTAACTCTATGGGTAATAGCTCCTCATGGAATTCGTTTCCGTTTAAGTCGATGACTATGTTCTTAATACGATCACTAACAGGTACGAACTTGCCACTGGCTACGTCTACAATCAGGGCATTATCAAGTTTTTCTACGGGCAATGCTAGTTTCCCACCAAACTTATGTGACACAAAGGAGTAGTTTGCTCCGGAATCAAACAGTACATTGGCAGGCAAACCATTTACAAGAAAGATACCTGAAGCGACATCTGCTGCCTCCTTCGCAGCCTCAAGCGTCATCTGGAAGGCTCTTGCCTTTGGCTTCGGTGGAATGTTGGGTCTTCCTGCCTCCTTCTTCTTCGGGAAGTCCCTCGATATGTGCCATTCCTCGTTGAACTCATAACAGACCTTTTTAGTGAACGTGCACTCGTTGGCATAGTGTCCGGGCTTTCCACACTTGAAACATGTGACTCCTCCGTCATATTTCCCCTGATGCTTCTTCTTGCACTTGTCGCACCATTTGGCTTCACCTCCTCCAAACTTCTGTGTACCAGACCTTGAGAACTTGCTTTTCTTGTTGAATTTCGACGACCCATCAAATTTCCTTTTCTCTCCCACCTCCACTCTATCCAGAACCTTCTCTCGTATCTGGGTCTCCACATTCTTAGCAGCTCAGATGACGACTTTCAGAGTGGTTGTTTGCTTGACCATTGGTCTGAAGTCCGCTAGTAATCCGAGGGCAAACTTGTTAACCTTGGAGAGTGCAGTTGGGACGAGGTGAGGAACAAGCTTCATTTTCTCTGTAAAGCTGGCAGCGTATTCAGTAACGCTCATTCTTCCCTTCTTCAGATTCTGGAACTCATTGTTGATCTCCAGAAGATCCTGCTCAGAGCAGTATTGCATCTTCAGCTGCACCAGAAAATCCTCCCAAGACATCTTACTAGCTTCCCCCTTAGGCATCCAATCAGCTAGTAGCTTCCACCAACTTAGTATTCCAGATTTCAACAGAGGAACCGCAAGAGCAGTCTTCTGCCTGTTGCTGCACTCGCAACTCTCAAACATTGTCTCCATCTTGGAGATCCAGTTCATGACTTCCATCGGTGTCGGGTTTCCAGATAGACACGATGGTTTGGATGCCATGAAATTCTTGTACTTGTATCCACGTCCGTCATTTCCTCCATCCTGGTTGTTTCGTCTAACTATCGGTGGGTTGGCTTGACCAACAGTCCCACTGTAGTTTCCTCCTTCTGACGGCCCATCATTCAGCTCGGGCTGTTCGACCAGAATTGTAGCTTCCTCTCGATTCTGTTGAAGTAAACGTCTGGTCTCCTCCATCTGACGATCCAACATCATCTGGATCATCGCTTGTACTCCGGCCATCGTGATTGGCTCAGGAGGGGCTGCTACAACATGTATTTGCTCAATCACTGGGGGTTGATTCCTATTCCCATTTGCATTCCCAGCTCCACTGCGGGTTCTTGCCATTTTGATCTATACACCGAATAAGGTGAATTTAGATATTTATTTAGGATAGACGTTTAAATCATCCTTATCACTCTGAAACGTTTACATGTTAGTTCTAATATCGTAGTCGTACGTTTAGAATCCTAAACACATAAGGTTTCCAGATCCGGTCGGCAACAGACCATAGATCCGAACAAATAATAGCATATAGCACATAAAAGCATTTTAGGCATCTTTCCTAAAATAAACTAGTGCTTGTGTCTAAAATATAGTAGACACTCATCTCACAATCATCGCTTAGCATTCTAAGTTTAAGTCTAGAAATCCTACAAATTCCTAGTTCGCTTAAACTTAATGCTCTGATACCAACTGTGACATCCCCATTTTCACGGTCAGAAAAGACCGATTTTGTTTATGCTTGTTTGAAAATCAGAGTATCATTTTAAATAAAAGTGTCATGGAATTTGTCCCAAAACAAAATATGATAAAGATTTATGAAAAGCATTTCCAAAGAAATGTATTTCATTAAAAGACTCGGGATGTCATGTTCGATACAGATCAAATGCATAAACAGTACAACATAAGCCTTACTACATTATTTCGTATTTACAAGCCTATAATCCCTTATCTCTCATCCAAACATCTATGCTCATGCTCCACTACCTGTGATACAAGAAACTGAGTGGGTCAGGCTTGGGAGCCTGGTGAGCACATAGGGTTTTTAACCCACAGTAGATAAGTTTATTAACTTTATCAAACCAAACAAACCCGATTACACGTTCCCGTTATCCTCACTTTACGTCCCTAAAACATCTAACTCAAGGGACCTAGTCTAAGGAATTTCATCCGGGTGACAACACATGCTTCGGGGATTCCATAGCAATTCATGTCAAATAAGGCAACCATGTGGGGGATGGAGTACTGCTGGTAAACACACAGTTCAAATAAACACCTACAGGTTGCGAGCCTGCTAGCGTTCCACTGGACTGTCTAGAATAGTCCGTGGTCGTCATCTATACTCCGCTAGATGACTGGATCATCAATAACATCTATAACGAGGCCTCTCATTATTTTATTTTGTCACACATCAACTACTACATCTACCCACGTTTTACCCAACACATTTTGTAGATATAAAATACATATACATTTTAAATCATTTAAAACATGTATAAAATCGTTCATCTAGCATAGATAGCAAGTATACAGATAATATGCACACACAACACGTAATTTATATAAAATACTTCATATCTATGCGTAAGCTGAAAGTAACTATGCACTCACTTGAGAAGGTGGTGACTCGGCACTCGGACAGCACTTCGTTACTCTTAACACAATTTTCCTCGGAAAAAACCTAGTATCATTACCACTAGAGTTTAGTCTAATATTCACCGAGACTAATTAATAGTCTAGCTATTATTACTATTATATAAGCGTTAAACGATGCTTATATAACCCATAATAATAGCCCAAGTACTTATTATAAGGTCCTAATAACATTACTATATTAAAACATCAGCTATACTAAAGATAGGTTAGACGTAGCTCACTTACAGCGGGTTTTTCTCAAAACCAGGCTTCGCTGGAGCAGCGTATCCGAGCCGAAAGGCTCTTTTGTCAGGGCTTTGGGAGCCTCGAGGCTTCCTTCGGGTGCTAGGGGGTTTACCTAGACTTTAGGGGGCTTAAGGGGGGCTAGAGAGAAGTTCTAGAGAGAGAAAGAGAAGATGGGAAGGTGTGAAGAATGAGGGAACCCGACACCTCTATTTATAGTGAGGCTGGCAGCTCTAATCGTCGAGTAGGGGGACTTACTCGTCGAGTCCATGCGACATGTCACCTTCTGGTGGCTAGCCTTGGGGAGGAAGCAACGGCCAGGATTTCGCCACGTCACCCGATTTCGCACAGTAGCCTCCCGACTTATAAAAATCATAACTCTCCTATACAAGATCCGTTTTCGATGTTCTTTTTTTCCACGCGTAGGTAAAAACCAGATCGACAACTTTCATTTAGACTCCGTCGGCTAATTCTCTACCGATCGTAAATTTAACAGTAGGAGGAGATTAGACTGTTAAATGACCGCGAAGAATTCGTAACTCCTTCATACGGACTCCGTTTTCGTCTGTCTTTTTACTGTTGAGTTCCTATTAATGAGATCTTCAACTCTCATTTAGTTCGTGTAGGGAAAAAACCGCTCGAACTAAAATTCGAGTTTCGGGTCGTGCACTGCTAAGCTGAATCTTAGAAAAATCGTAACTTCCTCATACGAAGTCAGATTTGGGCGTTCTTTTTATGGATGTTCTCGGTTTAACATATACTACAACTTTTGTTTAGATCATTAAGTCCAAAAATTCCTCTATCGTAAATTCACTATTTACGCTTCCCGGTGCCGTGCCGGTTCCAGCACGAAACTTCGACGGGTCATAACTTCTTCGTTATAACTCGGATTTCGGCGTTCTTTATATCCCCGGAATCGTTGTTTCGACCACTACAACTTTATGTAAAGATATCAGGATTATCTCACACTTTAATTTTGACACTTATTTTTATTCTTTATTAATTATACATTTATAATTAAGTTATAAGCACACAAATACACATAATTCACATCGTATTCAAATATTTCATCTTTATTACTTCAAAAATAGTTACAATAGTTGACCTAGACTATTACATCGTCTAAAACTGCTTAGCCCTAAAACCCGGGCGTTACAGTTTAAGCATGAAACGAATCTCACTATATTGTGACTCTGAAAGTGCTATTCGCATTTGTCACAACCCAGTGCAACACTCAAAGACGAAACACATATCACTGAGTTATCATTTTATCAAGGATCATGTAGAAGATGACAACGTTGAAATTCACTTCGTGAGACCCGCTGATCAGTTGGCTGAGATATTCACAAAGGCCTTGCCTGAAACAACCTTTAACAGAATTCTTCAAGGCCTAGGAATGATGGAAGTTGAATCTGTACCGAAACCACCCTCACTTTAATAAAGTTATTAACGCGAGACTTACTGTCCACTGTTCATTTGTGGTTCGGTTTAACCAATATCCTTCATGTACTTTATGTATAATGTTTCACAGCTCCAAAAATATTTTGTTTGAAAAATCCAAAAATATTTATTATTCTTTCGTTTTTATTCTTGTTACGCGAATTGGCACGAACGCTCGCTTTAATTCGTTTCCGATTTTTCCGGGACCCGAATTGGCACGAACGTTCGCCTTAATTCGCATCAAATACTTTTTGCTTGCTTTCAATTTTATTTTTGTCACGCGAATTGGCACGTACGCTCGCCCTAACTTGTTTCCGATTTTTTCGGGACACGAATTAGCACGAACGTTCGCCCTAATTTGCATCATCAAATTTTTTTTTATTTTTTGTTTTGTTTGATATTATTTTATTTACCTTTGTACATTATTCTATTTTATTCAAAATTCAAAAATATTTTGTTCTGTTTCTTTTTCAGAAAATCTCAAAATACAAAAATATTTTATTTGTGTTTATTTTTATTTCTTTTATTTTCAAAAATTTCAAAAACACCAAAAATATCTTAAGAAGATCATGGAGGCACAGATTCGTGTGAAAGGGCAGGTGTAACATTCTTTATCTATGTATAGCTTAAGTGTCCCTAGAAGCATGCTGATGTATGTTGTCCAAAGCCTCGATTGACTCGATGTGAAGCCTTAATGAATCGAATCTACCATTCGTTTCTTCCCAACCAGGTTGTTAAGTTTACATTAGTCAAGAGCTACCTTACTCTTCTCGCTTTGAGTTAAGAGTTATCTGCTTAGTCACTTTCATTTAGCAGAGGTACATTCGCTTCTCTGGAACCATCTTCACATTTCTCCATTGCCTTCATACTCATCAATGTAACCCTTGAGACTCTCAGCTATACCACTGAGGTTTATGGTTGTACAACATCTGTGTTAATGATCTTAGTTTCGTTCATCACGAACTGAGTGAAACCCAAAATCCAAAACACTTACATGAATTGATGGTGAACAATTAAATGTTCTAGATTTTCACCATGGAATTAACGAAAGCCACTTTCGTGGTATGTATCAAGGAATCTCTTTTTCTTTTGCGAGATCTTTATGAAGTGTTCTGTGTAACACCCGGATTTCCAGGTATATTATTTTTAATGATTTATTTTTGTGAATCATTGACCTACTCGACGAGTTGGTGCTATAACTCGTCGAGTAGAAGCGGGGTGGCCACGTGAGTTTAATGAACTACTCGACGAGTCCAAGAGTAGACTCGCCGAGTAGGCGCTGTGGGTGGAAACCCTAAATCCTCGGGCTTGTGCCCTATTTAAAGGCACTTATGGACTTCATTTGCTGCTACCATTCCAGAGAGAGAACCCCCATCGAGCTTGAGTGTGTAGAGCGAGAGAGAGAGAGAGAGAGAGAGAAGGCCAATTGAGCTTTTGGTGTGATTTTGCAAGAAAGGAGAGGAGCTCCAGCAAGAAGGGTCAAAGGAGGTTGCTATTCTGAGTTATCCAATCAAGAAGTTCATCTTGAGGTACCAAATCGGACTCCTCTTTCTCTCTATGGTATGGATTTCATTATTTGGGGTTAGGGCTTGAATCATTCCTTTTGGGGTCTTGGATGCCTCAAACCCCCCCCCCCCTTTTCGAGTTGTGTTAGAGATCTGGACCCTTTTGGGTCCAGGGAGTCCCAAGCATCCAGCTTTATGCATTTCCAATGGAGTTTTGAACCTAGGTTGCCATTTTAGGAGCTATTTCACCAAAAAGAGCCTTATGAGTGTTGCATGAGTATAAAGGTCAGACCTTTACGTGACTTTCGAGTGTTTAAAGGTCATATCTATTAGTTAGAGAAGCAGATCTGACCTCAGAAGGTCATTTGAGTATGTCTATGGAAGGAACTCGTCGAGTCCATAGGGAACTCGACGAGTCGAGTCGGGGTTGTCCCGCGATTCATGACCAGAGGTAACCCGTCGAGTGGAAGGTTCACTCGACGAGTCGAGTAAAGACTTAGAAGGATTCGGAGGACACGCTTGGACTCCCCGAGTCACCTGAGTACACTCGACGAGTCGGGTCAAAGTTTGACTGTTGACTGGAGTTGACTTCAGTTGACCTTAGGGTTTTGGTCAAGCTGGTTCATGAGAGATCAGGGAGGGGTAGAATGGTCTTCTACCCATCCTTTAGAAGTAAGGACATAAGAAGGTATTGATTAGAAATGTTATTATGTTAATAGGAGGAGGCTAGGTCGGGTTATCAAGCAAGAGAGATTATCCGACATCGTACGAGGTGAGTCTTCTCACTATACTTTACCTAGAGTGGTAATATGTGTGACCGGAAGGTCTTATGTGCTATGAGGAGTATGTGATGTATGTTGTTATTTAATACGTATGTGCTATGTTATGTTATGAGTAGTATGTTATGGACCGGAAGGTCATTATGATATGGACCGGAAGGTCATTATGATATGGACCGGAAGGTCATTATGGGTAGGACCGGAAGGTCTACCGGGATTGTGGTACGGAAGTCCCCTGAGACACATGGACCGGAAGGTCTTGTAGAGCTATAGCCTTGAGTGGCGTATGTGCGTATGTGGTATTTTGGGGAACTCACTAAGTATTTATGCTTACAGTGTTTGTGTGATGTGTTTCAGGTACCAGTGAGGATCGCGGGAAGGCGCCGGCATGATCTATACACACTGATGGGATTTATGTATTAGAGATATTGGGATTTGTTTTATTATGATGACACGTGATACAATGGATGCTTATGATTTCTTATGAATGAAATTATGTTTTAAAAATGAAAAATTGCTTTGAAAATTCTCGTCGTTACATTCTGGTTCCAAGATACTTCTTCCCATAAGATCCAGTTTTATTTTTTTTGAGATTTCAAAAGCTTAATCTTGTCACTAAAATAATTCCTCACCTACTCGTTCAACTGACTACACTGGTCACACGAGTACTTCTTCCAACATTCGTTCTTATGTTAAGTTCGTTGTTTGGTTGGAGCGTTTGCCACCCATTGAGCCTATTTATAAGATGCATTTCAATGTTTCTTATCAAACATTTGATCGTATTTCAATGGGAAACCATACAGACAATTCTTAGTCTCTCTTGATTTGAAGGAAGAGATCGTTGCCCGTGATCTATAGATTCGTGTCTTTTAAGACATCACTCATATCCCACAGATAAATCTTGCTTTCTTTCTTTTTCTTTAACACACACTCTCGCACGAAGATCTCTCTGATTTTCCTAAAAGTCTTGTTTGTGGTAATTATGGCACTTTTAGTTTCGCAGATTCAATGATGCTCAGAGTTCTACACATAAGTTACCTTGTGTCTTAAACGCGAACGACATATAGATATTTACTACAACGAATGGATATTGAAAGGATGAGAACAAAATAATGATGACGCGGCTATTGGTGGATAAAATTTCGAAATTTAGGCATGTGAAATTTGAATATCTTCCACTTATCACACCGCCTGGCACCTTTATCGGGACTATAGTTGTCAAATCCCACTTTTTCAGGCGTCGTTTCAAAGGAAATCACTCAATCGATGCTTCAAATTCTCTCTCCTACGTAATCGTATAAAACGATTTTTAATTCACAGAGTTACCTTTTACCACTATCAAATTCTCTCAAGAACCCTAACGGCGATTTCTCTCTACTGTTCTTTCTTCTTCATCAACCTGCAACAATGGCCGTTTCTTCACCAGTTCAAGATCAGACCACTCACTCATCACTGCTTGCCATCAAACAGAATCAAAACCTGATTCTTGATTTGTCACCATTCAAGTACGATTCTTTCATGCTACCCATCATTGAATGCCTGAAGTATTCCCCTCTGGTCATCGCCTTAACTAAGGTTGAGTGCGTCCCAATGTCTCTACTCTCGAAGGCTTATTTCTCAGCATCGTACATCAAGGAAGAAGAACGCATCACCTTCGAAATATCTGACAAGAAAACCTCTATCACCAAGTCCAGGTTCTGTTCTCCGCTAGGGCTTGCCTACGATGACTCCATGGTGAATCCAGACTCTATCTCCATTGCAGCGATTTTGGAGATGTTTTATGAGATGGGGTATAAAGATCTCATTCCTTCATTCTCCAAGTTCAGAAAACCCAACCTGCCTCCTCGATGGAATGGTTTGTTCACTCTTCTCTTCAAATCCTTTTATGAAAGAGTCACATGTTCAGACTGTACAAGCAAGCTGTTCAAGGTTATGATGTATGGTCTTTACCACATAATCAACCTTTATTATGGCACAGTTCTATGGGCTCAACTGGTGCAAAGTACTCACTCCACGACACGACACAGTGAGATTTCCTGTGCTCGTTTTCTACCTTTCACACAACCAAGATTATTATAGATGACACCTTGAAGTTTCCCTTTGCTGGTTCCATTCCGGAGACCATGTTTCATTGTGTTCCAGCTGCTAGCAAAATTTTGGAGGAATACAAAAAGCTTCCATCTTCAGGAGCTAGCACCATTACTCCTGAGATGCACTTGACCATTGATGAAGCTGACAAAGTCAAAAAGGGGGGTAAGCAAAAGCAAGCGAAAGAGGGTCCATATGAGCCTGCTGTCACTCCAAAGAAGCAAAAGGTGAAAGCTGCTCCTTCTGCAACCAATCCCAAAAGGCGAAAGCAGCCTGCTCGCAAGCGCAAGACTGCAACACCTAGTGAAAGCGAAGATTCGGGGTCTGATACTCAGTCAGACACTCGCAACAAGGAGGAGAATCTAGTTCGAAACGAGGAGGAAGTTCACAATGAAGAGATTCACAACGAGGAGGATGATAAGATTCGCAACGAGGATGAAATGCTTCACAATACAGAGGACACATCCAATCCTGAGGTAACTCAAAGTTTTAATGGCTCTGTTCCGTCTCCACCTCCTTCACCTAAAAACACCTCTATCCCAATCACAATTTCTCCATGCCCTCCACCAGATTATTCACAACAACAAACCAACATTCCTCTCTCCATCCCACTGTTCACTAATTCAACAGTACCTCCTACTACCTCAACCCTACCTTTCATTTCAGTCAACGTATCTGATATGGGGGCTCAAACTTCAGGTTTCTCCACTCATTTTCACCTCCTATTTCCCCTATTAATCGAGATGACCCAGAAATGGTCTTTGGTGATGATGAAGACAAAGATCTTGGGGGGGTTTACATACAATCCTTTTCAAATTCGGACTGAGAGTGAAGATGAGGTGCAGGTTACGAAAGGGCAACTTCAGTCCTTTCATGAAAAGATTGAAAAATTAATTCTCTCTGCCAAGGCTTCCTCTTCTGATGCATATGCTAAAACCATGGTAGATCCACTCTTTGAACTTATCTCGAAGGAGCATACAGCCAATGCTGACAAGATGAACAAGGTTGTTGCTGATGCGGCTGAAGTTTGCAAGTATACGACCATAAAAGTCGATAAACTAATTGTTGACACCACTGCTTTCATGGAGAACTTCCAAACCACTTTCAAATCCAATACCACTGCAGCAAATGAAGCTTTGAAGAGTCTGGGATCTCTTTTCAAAACCATGAAGACGAAGTTGCAAGAGATTCGCACTGATCTGAAAACTGACCATGAAGCATTTCAAACCTCCATCTCGTCTCAAATCTCAAAGATTCAAGAAGAACTGGAAAAGGAGAGTAACCTCAAGGACTTTCTTTCTATCAAGACAGAAGAATTCAAGGAGTTAAGTGTCAAGCTGAACACTTCAGAGAAACATGTCAATGATCTGTTATATGAGAAGGTAATCATGCGAAGCTGTATCACTGATGTTACTTGCATGCTCTCGGATATCATTGAGACCAGGGACTCCATGATCACCATCACCATGCGTAAGCATATGGCAGAAAAGTTAATGCCAGTCTTCGCAATGCTTCACCGCCTCGAAGGTGTTTCAGATCAAAGCTTTAATCAGAAACAATGGGGAGAAGGTGTGACTGGTGGATCAAGGAAAGAAAACCCCAAAGCCCCGGTTAAGCTAGTTCTCAAGAAAGAACCTAAGGGCAAGGAAAAGTTGTTCAGGGAGGAGCCTATTACTGATAATGAAAAAGAAGACGTGCATGATGAAGAAGAACTTAAAAGGCGAAGAGTTCGTGAAGCTGAACTAGATGAGCACCAGTGAATCATCCGTGAGGCTGAAGAAAAAGAAAGGGCTGAGAAAGAGGCTCAGGCCACTCTTCAAAGCAAGAAGCTTCTGTTTCCCGAATGGACCATGAAGCGAATCCAGAATGATGTAGTTGATTTACCAAGCCAATATTGGTTAGAGCCAACTGTGTCTTTTGATATTCAAAACACACAAGATTCGTAATTGGATCTACCAATCACTCCTAAGGCTTTTAGATTTTGTGCTTTCGTGAAAATTGCGAATGTTCCTATCACGGACAACAGAGCTTATCAGATGTTGTTCTCGTTTTATTTGAAGCACATGAAGCCTCAATACGAGAATTGGTCCCTGAGAAAAATAGATGGTGTGAAAGTCACTGGACCGATCGAGACTGACAGCTTTCTGAATGCAAAGTTCAAAGTTGCAAGAGGTTCCACCAGTCAGTGCTACGAGTTCACTCTCACTGACTTACCCTGTCCCAACCCCAATGACTGGTTCGTTCTTTTCAACATGCTGCTGAAAGAAAAAGAATAATAGGAACCTGTCATGTCTCATCTCCAAATAATGATCAAGTCTTACATTCAAGAGATTGAGGAGATGGATGTAGAGGTTGCAGCGGTGTTGCGAAAGAAGCCTTCTGCGGTCCTTAAGGAATCTCCAAAAGATTTTGAGAAGCTGAAGCTGGGAAAGATCTACAAAGGGATGGTATGTGGTGTATCAAGCTAGGGAACGAACCGGTGCAGACTATCGCAGAGGATGTTTCTTCCTTTCTGACAAGCATTTTGTTCACTACTAACTTTCTCGAGTATATTTTGGATCTGGTGCGAAAATACAAAGGCAACATCAAGGATGACCTTAAGTGCTTCACTGATCTGATTTTGTGTTACATGCAAGTTCGCCAAGCAATTTTTGCTATCATTCTGAAGGTGTATGAAGTGCAGAAGCGAATCCAAGGCTGATGGGTTCGTGCCTCAATTCACGCAAAGGGGGAGATTGTTGGATATTTGATGTTGCGTCATTGGGCCTTCTTAGTTAGTCTTTTGTATTATCGAGTTGGGCCTCTCCAATCGTTATTAATTCTAGGGTTAGAGTATTTAAGGTGCATGCATGCATCATTTTTTAAAAAACTCTTATCATTTACGCTGTAACCCTAATCACGCCTCTACAGTAGCAATTCCTCATAGAGTTCTTCTGAGGCGTGACATTTAATCATTCGACATTCTTGAATCTTCATTGTGTTCTTCATTTTACCTGTTCTTGAATCTAATCGATCATTAACGATTTTAATCCTAACACTTGGCAACCAGCCTTCCCTAGTTACCCTGCCATTGACCACTTCTCAATTAAGTCAATTGTTGGCAATCATACATAATCTTTATAACTGGCCTTCCCCAGTTACCCTACCCAAACATAACTCCTAGCAGTATCATACGATCAACACGCAAAACCTACCAGTCTAGCATACCAAGACACCAAGTGTTATAACTATACATACATAACAAGGAGTTATCCTAGTCAACTAGAATACTTGTACTCTAACAATACATCTATCCTACCATGCAAATGATATACAATGGGATATGTGGCATAGTGAGAAACTCATGTGAACTGAAGAACTGGAGAAGCACAACAACACTCTCACACCTTGCACTGCACAATCCTGCGAACCGACTAACACCAAAAGAGATGAACCTTCAATAAACAACCCAAATCCTCCAAGTTTGACCCCAAATAAAGCATGTCAAAAGTCAACGGTCACCACGACATGGAGACCTCTTAACCACGTCATGGGCATAACATGACAAAATAGAAGGCATGTAGGACATCTCCACGTTGTGGGAATGTCAGGACAACACAATCACAAATTAACATTCCACTACGGCGTTGGCCCTCCTTGGCCATGTCGTGGTTGCTGGCAGAACTCTCCTTTCTACACTAAGTGCTTAATCCTTACAGATCTATGCCCAAAACTTTAGATGTAGTCCTTCTCTTTGATTTAATAGATAAAGTTTCCAACTTTATCCATTAGGACCTCACTCCAAAGCAAGATCTACAACCCTAAGCACATTAAGTCCTTAATATGTCCAAAACTTGCTCAAGAACACAAGATATCCCCAAACATGACTCTTTTCTCATTTACAGGGACCTAGAGTCACAACAAGCTCTGGATTTCCTCAAACTCCATGCGCATCCATGTGAGGGACCAAAATCATCCAAAATGAACTCAAACTTGAAACAAGAAGATCAAAGGTCAATGTATGAAGTTTATACCTCCAATAACTCAAAAATCAGAATAGGGTGATGAATCCAAGCTAGATCATTACTTCCTTGCACAAATATGAACTTCCTTCTTCTTCATGCTTCACCAAAATCCAAGAAAAATCTCTTCAATCAAGCAAACAAGCTCTCAATCATGCATGAAGGCTAGGGTTTCTAAATAAGGAGATGGAGGCTGATGGGGAAGACCTAATCCATGAATAAGATGCTTAAATATGGGAGAAACCCTAAAACATCATGGGCTTGGGTTGCAACAACCACTACATTGTGGCACCCTACATGCCATGGTGTGGTGTCTATCAGGATATACACCCATAACAAGCCATGCCATATTGTGACATTCCATACACCACGTCATGGAAAATGGTTTTCCTCGAAACCATACCTTGGACTCCTTCATGTCACCAACTGGTCCATTATGGAAAACGAGTGTTACAACTCTCCCACACTTAAATTAGATTTCTTCCTCGAAATCTATCCTTACTAATTACTCTTAAAACATCCTCCAAACCTCTTGTGGGTTTCTAATGCTTCTCCCTTCAACATAAGGATCCCCAAAACCAAGTGCATAAGCCAAACCCGAGCAGAAACTTCCAAAGGTCAAACCTTCAATAAAAGAATCACTGAGATTAACACCTTAAGCAGACAACCACCTTCTGACGCCTATGTCGATTCAATCCTTAGCGAGAAATAAGCGACCCAACGAAGAAACGAACATCAAACCTACCATAACCAACCGACATCGAGATGAGTTAATTTATATCGATAATCCAAAGATTTGAATATCATACATACCTTCCAAGAAAAAAAAATTCTCCATATGTCAACCATGTTGACTAGAAGCTCACAAACATATTTCACCCAAGATCTTCCATGCCTCGTGTCATCTTACTGATAACTGGAGAACGACAAACACGACCAACCGATGTAGCCGACAACCTCATACACATACGCAAAAGCGAACTCCATACAAAAACCCAATAGATAAGGACTGAGCTAGTTTACACATCAACAAGGCTTTAACATCCCTTAAATCTAAATAAGGGACGACTAACAAACAATCAAACAAACAAACAATGATAGGGCTACCTCAATCTGTGTGAATGCTATGATCTAACCATAGTCTTACCATTACTTCTATTGCTACAGTCCAACTGCAGTCTTTCCTGTCATGATCTAACCATGATCTTCCATATGTGAATGCTATGATCCAACCATAGTCTTACAATCACTTTCTTTGCTACAACCCAAATGCGGTATTTCCTATCATGATCCAACCATCGTCTTTCATATGTTAATGCTATGATCCAACCATAGTCTTACAATCACTTTAGTTTCTACATCGCAACTACAGTTTTTCCTACCAAGATCCAACCATGGTCTTCCATATGTGAATGTTATGATCCAACCATAGTCTTAAAATCACTTCTGGTCTATTTCAACAAAGTGTATGCTACGGGCCAAATCGTAGTCTTAAAACACTCGTGCAATTTCCATGGACTCTCCTCATGGTATTTTTAGACAAAACTGCAAGGATAACAATCAAGACTAACATGAAACATACCCTTTATCTACTAGACCCCATCAAGTGTTTGGGTCGTGCTTCGAACCCCAAATCCCTCATCAGATAAGAACAGGCAGGGAGGCCCTCACACAACCCTCGAACTGAGTCTAGGCACTAATTCTTTCATGCGCCACTATTGATGCTTCAAGTCTTGAGATGAGAAAACCTTGAATCTTCAGAATCCGCTTCCTTTATCGCAATCGACCGATGATCAAATTCCTTGCGTAACCTTTATTTATAACAAACAAAACATGCTAATTTCTTATCCTTGAAGGTGAAACTCCATGGATGACCTGCATTCAGAAGTCTTCCCACCTGACAAGGCGATTCTCTCCCACATGGAATTAACTAAACTC
Organism: Lactuca virosa; assembly: GCF_052849685.1. Lineage (NCBI taxonomy): Eukaryota > Viridiplantae > Streptophyta > Magnoliopsida > Asterales > Asteraceae > Lactuca > Lactuca virosa. The sequence continues at coordinate 169,851,476 of NC_136434.1, read as the reverse complement.
CGCTGACTTCATAACCATTCAAAAATTTCGGACCGAATCTAATAACTTCACAACTTGGTTCAACCACGCCTGACATCAAAAGGCATAAATGAACCCGAACCCTTCAACAAAACCATAGATCTCTAACATGCATCCATACCCTCATAATAACAACAACAATCCAAACATTCAAAAACAGAACCAGAGTTGATAAAGACAATATCATTAACCATATTATCCAAAATTACAACTGAAACAATGATAAAATAAATAAAAGAAACTGATGATACCAACGAATGTTGCATACAACCGAACTTAAGAAAATCGATAACTCAAACCCTGGCCCTTGGGACTCCAGTTGTCCTTTGTCTTCCATCCGGTAACCACCAAGCTAAAGGTGTCGGATCCAAGACCATCCCATCCGCTATCAGAGGAAAATCAACCTTATTATGGTATGGTTGACTGCAAATGAAACATACTCTTGACTCCCTATAACTATAGTCCCGAGTGTAGTGACCCTCCTCACCGTATCTGTAACACCCAGAAACCAGCACACGACAACTACCCCGATGAGTCCGACCACACCTGCCGCAAAATCCACGAGTCACTCGGTCTCCTGACTGAATTTTCGATACCTTGGCCTTTTTTTACTGCTGATGATGCATGACTCTGATCCTACTTCCTCTTCCGCTGCTAGGTCTCTAGCTCCAACTCTCTTTCCCTGGCTACCTCCACCAAATCGGAAAGAGTCTTATAACTCAACATACATATGTGCCCCCGGACCCACCCAATCAACATGACATGGTAGTGAGTTATACTCATCTCTTCCGAATCCGCATACTGAGCGCAAAGCAACACTCTTTCTTTGAACTTGGCGGTGATCTCAACCACTGTCTCCGTGGTTTGCTTTAGTGCCAAAAACTCTCAAGCCAGCTATTGAACCTCAATCGTCGGTGTAAATTCTTTCTTGAATCTGGTGAAAAAATCCTCCAAGACATAGACTCGACCGCATCAGGTTCGAGGCCCTGGACAACCTCATTCCACCAATCTTTAGCTTCATCGCGCAAGAGACACTCTGCAAATCTAACTTTAGCCTTGGCTGGACAAAATCTTGCGCGAAAGGCACTCTCCACATCTGTAATCCAATGTATACTGGTGATAGGCTCCCTCTCCCCAAAGAAACAAGGAGCTCACAAGCATCAAACTCCCTGAAGGTAACCTCCCGAGTCTTGAGTCGACCGATCTCCAAATCAGCCCGAAGAACCCTAAACCGCCCGTCCATCACTGAAATCAACTCTTACCTAACATAATAATTCAAACCAAGCGAATGCTCACTCAAGAACCTCGAAATCTCTGCAACGATGAATTCACTAACATCCCTCTCACTCAGATCTGAATCTCCAACACGGAAGGTTGCCATACTGAATCTAAAAGATATCGAAGCACATCAAAATCAATGCACAGTGCAAAACTACACTGTAACAATTACGACTTTTGGCACCGATCATTATTAACGAAAAGTGGCCAACATCAAGTTTAATAAGATTAATACGTTATATATATATATATATATATATATATATATATATATATATATATATATATCAACATATGATAAAAATATAAAGTTTCGTATAAAGATAAATAGTAAAAATCAACCAAATCGTCCGTACGTCGTTAAAATTAGTGCGCCGAAACATATATATGTTATTATATATTTGGAAAGTACGCATAATCCCGATCCCTAAAAATATAAATTTTATGAAAATCCGAATTCATATGTAGGAGATATAAATTTTATAAAATATAAAAATTAGCCGCGTAGTTAAAAACTATTAACGTCAAACGCTACTGAGAGAATGGTTGGCTTTTGGGTAAAGTCACCAAAAGGAAAATCGTACTCGTAAAATGAACACCAAATTCGGAGTGCGTACGAGAAAGTTATGATTTTTATAAAATCATTAAATCATTTAAAAATAAGTGCTAAAAATAAAAATCAGAATTAGCCAATACAACCTAAAGGAAAGTTGTAGTACCCGTTGATAGCTACGTGTGGATATAAAGAACGTCGAAAATGGAGTTCATCTGAAGGAGATACGAAATTTTGAAGTTTTGCGAGAAGCGTCCGGCGCAAGAGGTACGTGCGACGCACATGTGCTTCTAGAAGGAGGTACGATGCACCAGCAGGAAATGAACACGTGTCAGGAAAGCAATGAAGCTACGTCGCAAGGGCGCGATGCACACCTCCCTTGCGCGGCGCACACTCTTAGTATAAATAGAGTCTGCTGCTGCTCATTTGTTCCTCACTCTAATCTGTTTCCTTTCTCTCGTTCTCTATTTCAAAATTCATTTCTAAAATCTTAGAAAAGTTATTATTTATGCATTTTAGCTATTAGTAAGTATACTCTCGAGTCCGGTTAATCCTGAGGCGATCTTCGGGTCTAGAGTCCCGATTCAACCCTACTTTAGTGGTTTCACACTTTACAAGTGAGTTCACGACCTCTTTTTCTGTCGTTTTATAAAATATAGGGGGGAATGCATGCTTATCAAATGATTTTATAAAAATGTTTTTGTTATAAATATCAAATCATTTTATTAAGCTAGATTACTTAGGATAACGTAGCTATAAATACTATGCCTAGTTGGAAGCTATGATATTGTGCCTAAGACTTATGATAGTATAAGTAATAGATAATACCTAGATGTTATAAGTAAAATGCCTTAGGATAGTATAACTATAGATACTATGCCTAGATTTAAGCTATGATCTGTGTCTAAAAGATATGATTCTCGATAATATAGGATTAAGTATTACATAGATGTTATAATGGTCAAATCCCAAGGAAACTATAAGTACCAAGGAGTTATGTTGGACAAGATTTAGGATATGCATTGTACTTAATTGTTACGCTGCCCAAATATCCTGTTAAAATAACCATAATTAGGGTATATATATGACAATTTATATATATAATATAATTATCAAATACATATATATACGATAACAACTATATATATATATATATATACACAGAGATCATTTGATGATATATACTCGGAAGAGGTATATACAAAGATATATATATATAGATATATATATATATATATAAGGGTAATTATGATAAAAATAAAATATTAAAAGATAAAAGATAAATACCTAAGGTTAATGCGTTAGTGAGTTGATAATTCATCCGAAAGCCTCGATTAAATTTGGCATTTGCCCAATACCTATAATTGTTAATCCTGCGAGAGCCTGAAAATGTCGATTAAGGGGACTCACGGTAGTACATTAGATCACCTTAGAATATAGTCGATTTTAGTTGCTCATGGTAATACAGTAAAATCACCTTAGAGCTTAGATTACCATTAGGGACGCCTGGAATGGTAATTAAAATACGTTAGGATCGTAAATTAGGATTAATAAATGATATCCTAATAAGATAAAAGATAGGATCGTTAGATATCCTAAAAAGATATGAAATTAGGATTAATAGATGATATCCTAATAAGATAAAAGATAGGATCGTTAGATATCCTTAAAAGATAGAAATCTAGGTTAATAAAATATTTAAGAAATGTTTTTCTCAAAGAAAAAGGATTCTTAAAAGCTACCCAAAAACGAAAACTCTAAAAACCCGTGAGCTCACCAACATTACGTTGATGTTTTCAAAACCGCATGTATTCCTAGGAAGCCGTGAGATGGAAGCCTACACTCCCGAAATCAACAACTGATTAAGGAAGCAACTAGGAAACCCCTGTAGTTTATCGTTCATGTCTATCTGTTAGGACACATTTCTGTAATAAGAACCCCAAAAATCCGATGTAACGTTTTATCTATAAATAAAATAGATGTTTATGTTACATATTCTGTTTTGTACTGTTCAATATATGTTCAAGGACTAAGAATCAACATCCCTACGTCACACTGCATGGCGTTTTTGCCGACGCCTGGGTAGGGTGTGACAGATTGGTATCAGAGCTTTGGCTATAGCGAACTAGTACTTCCTTAGGAAATACGACTATAGCCTAGGGATTTATACTCTGATTAGGTTTGTCCTCAAACCTACAAATAAAAAGTATTAATATTAATTATCCTACTGGCGGATCATCTATGGGGAAAAGTGTCTATGCTGGAAATTGTCGCTTTGGGTTGCTGGATTTCAGAACAGCTATACGCCAAAATGGTCATGCTCTCCGACTTTTTCCTACCTGGTTGATCCATATGGTATGGTCTAGAAGTACAAATCATAAATTAATAAAACTAAATCTCTCGATGAGAAAGCCCGATAAAGCCTATAGAAGCCCAAACTCAAGAGTTTAGGTCAAATACGATATATGAGATTAGCATAATATATTGGCCGAACCACGACTCGACATAGACTGTACACCTATGCTTAGAACTGGTTGGAGTGATATACATCTAGACTTGGATATTGTAACTGATAGACTAGACTCTCGAGGATCCTATAGAACCTAAAAAACCCGAGGACTCAAACATCACTATCTAGGGAAGATATCATGGTCGCCGCATGAGAATGGCAGATCTGGGAAATAGGGTAATGAAACCATTTCCAGAGATAGATCAAGTTGGGCCATCCTCTCTTAAAGCCTAGGATACCCATTTCCCTGATTTTTCCCATACCTCTATTTTCCCTTAAAACCCCCCAATGAGTAACCTCTTAAGAAGAGTGAATCCTCAGGAGCAACTAGAGAGCCATCCGAATCGTCATAAGTTCCCTCCAAGGAACCCTTGTAGTTCTTTAAGGAGGACGATCCTGCTGAGGAGGGGACAAATTCCACTGGGGAAGGAGATAAAATTCTTGCAGTAGGAGAATAAAAGGACTACTAAGGAAAGTAGTCAAGTATTACTCTGGAAAGAAGCCATGGAAGGAAAAACTAGAGTCTATCATTAAGGAATAGACTCCGGTCATTTCAAATTCTTCATGAAGTCCCCAGTGAACCAATACCATTTACATAACCAATGATGAGTTGGGAATCATCTAAGGAAAGCAACAGAATTTAAAGCTTAAAGAAGGATCTAGGTGTAGGATAAGCCAACTAAGCCCTAAGGTTTTGAATCCCAGTGTAGTATCCTTGCCACTGCTTTAGAAAATAATCTCTTTGTCATATCAAAGTTTTCGTTCCTAACCTAAATCTTCTTGTGATACTCATGCATTTGTTCCTTGATTAACTTCCTCTTTTTATGTCGACTATAGAGTTCCAAACATGCCTCAAAGGAGAGTCACTAGGAAGAACCCCGAATCACGACGCAATCTTGACCAAGTAGCCATCGAAGCAATGATTGACCAAAGGGTCTCCGATGCCCAAGCTAATCGGAATGTTGAATCCGAACAAGGAAGATGAACCAGAGGAGATAGTACTTGGGGTGGTAATGGAAGCCACCCAAGAGCATGTACTTATAAAGAGTTCATGGGTTGCAAGCCCAAACCCTTCTTAGGAAATGAAGGAGTAGTAGGAATGACTCGTTGGATTGAGAAGATGGAGTCAGTATTTGAGATTAGCTTCTGCGCTGAAGATTGCAAAGTTAGGTTTGCTACCTGTACCTTCGAGGCCGCAACATTGTCATGGTGGAATGGTCATACCAAAACCATGGGAATTAGTGCAGCCAATGACATCTCCTAGAACGATCTATAGAAACTCGTAATTGAAGATTATTGTCCCAGAGAAGAGACACAAAAGCTAGAAAAGGAGCTCTGGAATCTTACCATGCAAGATACAGACATTGCAGCTTATACCAGTCGCTTTAATGATCTCTTCATCTTCTGTCCCATTTTTGTCACCCCAAAATACAAGAAAGTAGAAAGGTGCGTATGGGGTTTAGTTCAGCCTATCCAAGGACTGGTTACGGCTTCCAGGCCAACTACTTACGATAGTGCCAAGAACTTGGCCTTTACCCTGACCAATCAGGTAATCCGCTAGGGCACCATGGTTATAAACTCTGATCTCCCAAGATCAGAAAATAGCAAAAGAAAGCCTGATGAATATTCAGAGCAAGAATCATGGAAGAAGCGAAACTTAGGGAATGTCTTTGTAGCAAACATTCCGTCACCCACACCTTTAAGGCAGTATGCATGAGATCTTCCGGTATACAATAAGTGCAACTACCATCACGTGGGTGCATGTAGAGATTTAATATGTGATAACTATGGAAAGAAGGGCAACACAGCTAAGTCTTGTAGGAGTCCACCACTCGCCACTACCTAAGGAATTGGTATCGGAAAGAACCGCAACTGTTATGAATGTGGAGAAGTGGGCCACTTCAAAAGAAAATGCTAAGGTTGGAAAATCAAAGGGGTAATTCTCAAAGAAGAGCATTTGTCATTGGCACGAGTGACGCTACCCAAAATCTTCCCCTAAGAATTGGTAAGTCCGTCTTTATGACTTACGAGCAAACTAGAAAATGATATAGTTTTATAAACGTTAGATTAAAACACGTTAAAATATAAATCTAGGAAACGCATTTCAGTAATTATAGGATGGATACATAGGTTATCTGATTCAAGAATTAAATAGTTTTAGAAAGTATGGTTCAGCCCTATGGCGCGGCTCTCGTCTGAGTCTTACCGTAATAAGGATGAATCAGAAGGTTGAAAAACTATCTAATTTTAGGATCCTGTGATAATATTCACCAGATATTTAGATAACATTAGAACGGATGATAATGAAAGGTAAAAGAATCATTGTGGTAATACTAGGATCCTCTAAAAATTTTGAAACGAATTATTAAGAAACCTTTCAATTGTTATAGACACTCTAAAGTCTCAGTAAGTACTTGAGTGAGGGATCAATCTCACTCTTACTCTTAGTATCAGTAAGTACTTGAGTGAGGGATCACTCTCACTCTAAAATATTAATAAGTAATCTCTCCCCTCTAGACATCAATAAATAATTGATTGATGGATTAATAATCATGACTACCGTAAAAGATAAGTGATTGTTTATATGATAAAATTATAATCACGACTATCGTAAATGATAGATGATTGTTTATAAAATAAAATCATCATTATCTAAGGGAAATACCCTAAGGATATGTGATTGTTAATATTAATCATTACCATCAGTTCAAAAATCTAAAGAGTCAATTTACACTCGGTAGAACTAAGTAATAATGATGATTAATAGTAAATAAAAGTATACTCTTAGTGTTCTCCCAAAAGTGCCTTCGCGTCAAGCACTCCTAGTTGAATTTCGGGGACGAAATTTCTTAAACGGGGGGAGAATGTAACAATTACGACTTTTGGCAGTGATCGGTATTAACGAAAAGTGGTCAACGTCGAGTTTAATAGGCTTAATACATTATATATATATATCAACATATGATACAAATATAGAGTTTCGTATTAAGATAAATAGTAAAAATCAACAAAATCGTCCGTACGTCGTTAAAATTAGTGCACCGAAACATATATATGTTGTTATATATTTGGAAAGTACGAGTAATCGCGATCCCAAAAATATAAATTTTATAAAAATCTGAATTCATATGTAGGAGATATGAGTTTTATAAAATATAAAAATCAATCGCTTAGTTGAAAGCTATTAACGTCAAACGGTACAGAGAAAATGGTTGGCTTTTGGGTAACGTCACCAAAAGGAAAGTCGTAGTACTCTTTAAGTTAGGATTTTGCTAAAAGGGACACCAAAATCGGAGTCTGTACGAGAGAGTTATGATTTTTATAAAATCATTAAATGATTTAAAAATAAGGGCTAAAAATAAAAGTCACAATTAGCCAATACAACCTAAAGAAAAGTTGTAGTACCCGTCGAGATCTACGCTTGGATATAAAGAACGTCGAAAACAAATTCCGTATGAAGGAGATACGAATTTTGGAAGTTTTGCGAGAAGCGCCCGACGCAAGAGGTATGTACGGCGTGCATGTGCTTCTAGAAGGAGGTACGATGCACCAGCAGGAAACAGACACGTGCAGACAAGCAATGGTGCGACGTCGCAAGGGTGCGACACACACCTCCTATTAAAATAACCATAATTAGGGTATATATATATATATATATATATATATATATATATATATATATGTCAATTTATATATATCAGATAATTATGAGATCATAAATATAACTATCAAATACACAGACAAACAAACAAACACACACACACACACACACACACACACATATATATATATATATATATATATATATATATATATATATATATATATATATATATAGAGAGAGAGAGAGAGAGAGAGATATTATTTGATGCTATATACCCGGAAGAAGTATATACAAATATATATATATATATATATATATATATATATATATATATATATATATATATATATATATATATATATATATATATATATATATATATATATATATATGTATGTATAAGGGTAATTATGATAAAGATAAAATATGAATACCTAAAGTCAATGCGTTAGTGAGTTGACAATTTGTTCAAAAACCTCGATTAAATTCGGCATTTGCTCAATACATATAATCGTTAATCCTGTGAGAGCCTGAAAGCGTCGATTAAGGGGACTCACGGTAATACATCAGATCACGTTAGAATATAGTCGATATTAGGAGCTCATCGTAATACATTTAAATCACCTTAGAGCTTAGATTACCATTAGGAACGCCTGGAATGGTAATTAAAATACGTTAAGATCATAAATTAGGATTAATAATGATATCCTAATAAGATAAAAGATAGGATCGTTAGATATCCTAAAAATATAGTAAATTAGGATTAATAAATAATATCCTAATAAGATAAAATAAAGGATCCTTAGACATCCTAAAAAGATAGAAATCTAGGTTAAGAAAATATTTAAAAAATGTTTTTCTCAAAGAAAAATGATTCTTAAAAGTTACCCAAAATCGAAGACTCTAAAAACTGTGAGCTCACCAACATTATGTTGACGTTTTCAAAACCGCATGTATTCCTAGGAAGCCATGAGATGGAAGCCTACACTCCCGGAAGCAGCAGCTGATGGAGGAAGCAGCTAGGAAACCCTCGTAGTTTATCGTTCATGTCTATCTGTTAGGACACCTTTCTGTAATAGGAACCCTCGAAATCCGATGTAACGTTTTATATATAAATAAAATAGATGTTTATGTTACATATTCTGCTTTGTATTGTTCAATATATGTTCAAGGACTAAGAACCAACATCCCTACGTCTTACTGCCTGGCGTTTCCGCCGACGACCGGCCGGGGCATGACATACACCATGGATACCCACCTACATTCTCCCTGGTATTCTTGTAACACTTCCTTGACCCAAGTATGGATCTTATGCTTTCAGTAGTACGGGCCCAATACTACCAGTCACTTCACATCACTCTAATAAACTCCTCACATGCATACATACTTCTAACCATATGCATAATACTACACATCCTAGATTCTATCCTTCTTGGATTCTTCCCTACCCTCATACTTGCAGTCGAACAAAGCTTTCCTTAATAACAATCAAGTATTCCACTATACATACAAAAACACACATAAAAGGCATACAAGACATTCATACAAACCAAGTGTTACTAGCATGCAATCCTAAGCATATCTATAATATACATTCTAGCATGCATAAAAATTCATAGCACAAACACAAGCTCATATGGGTATATTAGGAATGACTTACTTCCTAAGCTCCGGCCGACTGTACGCATCGCGTCCTCCAATTATTATAAAACTTTCAGGAAATCATTTTTTTTTAATAAAAAGCATTCTATTTCAAAAACTTATTTAGAAAATCTCTCAATCCTCAGTTTGAGTTCAAACACACCGCAATGCGTGCCCGAATCTCTCAAACCAGGGCTCTAATACCAACTTGTAACGTCCTGAAAATTACAAATATAATTTTATTTAAAAACAGATTACCCAATTAAAGCCCTTAACTTAAAAGCAATAAATGACATTCATTTGTTTGAAACCATAAAATTATTAGAGTCGAATTAAAAAAACAGCGGAAATCAATATCTTCGATGTGTGTGTACAGTCCCGCCGAGCTCTTCACACGAATAGGTGCAAAAAATATTTTATCCACAACTGTAAGTATAAAGCTTAGTGAGTTCCCCAGTATACCACATATTTCATCATATATACAATGCATCCACATAAAGTCATCGTCTCTAGCACCAACCTAACAGGATACATACTAGTACAAAACATGTGAATGTTATGGTCCTCCCGTAGTCTTACATACGGTTGCCATGGTTTTCTCATGGTCTTTCATACAGGTGTCGTGGTCCTCCCATGCTATTTCATACAAATGTCATGACCCTCCCATGGTCTTTCCTATAATTTCTAGGGGCCAAATCGTAGTCTTTCATACATTACATAAAGTCATATAAAGTCAGATATCAAATAGACAGCCGAACAAGTGATCCACCTGAGAGCGAAGAATCAGACAAGAACATCATAATTAGGCATTAGACCAAGAGTTTTCAAGCTATCCAACTTAAACTACATAGAACCGATCCTATCTTTACCACATAATCATGTAACATAAATGCATAACATATACTAGCATATTACATATCCTTGGCAACTAGCCTTCCCTAGTTACCTTGCCATTGACCACTTCTCAATTAAGTCATTTGCTGGTCAATTATACATAATATTGATAACTGGCCTTCCCCATTTACCCTAACCAAACATAAGTCCTAGCAGTATCATACGATCAACAGGAAAAAACCCTACCAGTCTAGCATACCAAGACACCAATTGTTCTAACTGTACATACATAATAAGGAGTTATCTTAGTCAAGTAGCATACTTTTACTCTGACAATACCTCTATCTTACCATGCAAAGGATATACAATGGGATACGTGGCATAATGAGAAACTCACCTGAATTGAAGAACCGAAGAAGCACAACAACACTCTCATACCTTGCACTACTGAATCTAGCGAACTGACTAACACTAAAAGAGATGAACCCTCAATCAACAACACAAATTCTTCAAGTTTGACCCTAAATCAAATAGGTCAAAAGTCAAAGGTCAACGAAAGTCAACGGGCACTACGACGTGGAGACCTCTTGGCCAAGTCGTGGGCATGACAGGACAAAATAGACGGATACAGGACATCGCCATGTCGTCTGCCCTCCTTGGCCATGTCGTGGGCATGTGAGGACAGCACAATCACAAAGCAGCATTCCACTACGACGTGGGCCCTCCTTGGCTACGTCATGGTTATTGGCAAACTCTCCTTTATTCATTAAAAGCTTAATCATTAGATCTAAGCCCAAAACTTTAGATCCAATCCTTCTCATTGACTTCATGGATAAAATTTCCAACTTTATCCATTAGGACCTCACCACAAAGCAAGATCTAGAACCCTAAGTCCATTAAGTCCTGAATATGTCCAATACTTGATCAAGAACACAAGATATTCCCAAACATGACTCTTTTCTCATTTACAGGGACCTAATGACTATTTGAGAGTCACGAAAAGCTCTAGAGTTCCTCAAACTCCATGAACATCCATGGGAGGGATCAAAATCATCCAAGATGAACTCAAAATTGAAACAAGAAGATCAAAGGTCAAGGTATGAACTTTATACCTCCAATAACTCAAAAATCAGATGAGGGTGATGGATTCATGCTAGCTCTATGCTTCTTTGCACCAGTATGAACTTCCTCCTTCCTCAAGTTTCACCAAAATCCAAGAACAAGCTCTTCAATTAAGCAAATAAGCTCTCAATCATGCATAGAGGCTAATGTTTCTAAATGAGGAGATGGAGGCTGATGGGGAAGACCTAATCCATGAATAAGATGATTAAATATGGGAGAAACCGTAAAACATCATGGGATTAGGTTGCAATAGCCACAACGTCGTGGCACCCTACATACCACGTCGTGGTGTCCATCAGGATACGCACACATAACAAGTTATGCCACGTCGTGGCATTCCATACACCACATCGTGGCAAATGGTTTTCCTAAAAAACAATACATTGGACTCCTTCAGGTCGCCAACTGATCCATTATGGAAAACGGGTGTTACAACACCTAACCCAACCTGCAACCCCTTATTTCCCTTTGGTCAACCTCCAACCTCAGCCTAATCGCCTTCCTACCTTGGTACATCCACGAATCCTTCCTCATCACAACCTTACCTAAAAAGTGAATTATAGTCAGATCCAACTAATTGGCGAACCTTATCCGTTAACAGAAACCTTCTCATGACAATCGAAACAAAATCTCAACCTTAAATAAGTTGAACAGATCCCACTAATGCGCAAATAACCCAATAAAACTTCCAAACTCGGAGGAAAATTCCAAAATCACTCAAAGTGTTGTCCGAACCCTGATCAGATTGTCCCAAATTTCCAATCTTGTAGGTTTGACATCCCAAACTAAACTCTGCATAGACCTATGGTTACACCTAAAAAGTCGAACAACGTCGTTGTAGCATCCGAACATACACTATCCACAGACAACCACAAAATTCGAAATTAATAGAAATAAAGATCTGACAACCAAACAAAAAAGGATACACGCCCAAAAAACTAAGTATATAACTGACAAAACTTTTATGGGAGCGGTCGATGCACCAAATACACCTTTAACATTTACTACTTGAAACCTTCAAACGACCCCTAGATGTTAAAGGGGAACTGAATGGTCAATCGATCGAAATGAACCGACAAACTAAACCCAAAAATCTCATATACCGTTGAGTAACTCCCATATGTAAATATACATACTCAACCCTAAAGCTAATCAACAGATCACCACTACTTGAATTGTCCAAGATAATCAACCAATGCTGCGAGTTGACCATGCTCTCAGTACTCGATACCCAACCTAAGTGGATCAACCACTTATCTAACAAGATCCTTGATTCTCCCAAAAGGAACTATAGACTACTACGAGTTCCCTGCCCAACAGCTTCCTGATGTGAGGAGAACACATGCATCCTTGAAGGCATAAGCCTGACAACAACTTGCTCTACACTCGCGATCTGACCAATCTTTGATTTGTTCCTAACCATGAAAGAATCCAACAGATTCTTGAAAAATGTAACGAGAAAACCTCCTAACCACGAGAACTTAGATGGTAATCTACTTTCCTTCTCTTATGCAACAATAACTCGAACCAAAAATCCCTCATACTTGAATCACAGATTCCTCTGACTTGTCATATTAAGATCATAAAAAATCGAAACGACCAATGATCCACGAAAAAAGACCCAGTTCTCCCCCACTTAAGGTTAGAACCACTATCGACTGTTGTATGAAACAATGAGCCCTCAGGCCGGCTCATCCAGATACATTCAAACTTCTACTCTCGAAGTGCATAAAACAACATAAGATGATCCCACATATAACAATCAGTCAAACCTAAAGAAACTCAGCATCTTGGATGGAGACCTCGAAAATTCATAAAAGGTTACAGCCTCGAACCCAATGAAGATAAGCAGGATACCACATGATTAACGAGGTACCCTGAGAACTGAACCTTATGCAAACAAAACTTATACATAAAGAAGTGATATGAATAGTCACCTCCTCTAAACATCAAGAATCTGTTTACATCCTTTCTTCACTTTCCGTCCTGATTGCGGCTCCCTAAACCCGCTAAGCGAAATCAAAAATCTTGAATTCTCTAACCTGACTTCGGTTCCTGTCCGTGCACGTGTTCCTTCCTCCTTTGTTGGACTTCCAGTCCGTCCTTGGAATCAAATTATCGATCTACATCAGAGACACCCAATCCTATCAAAATTGGTTCGAAGGCTTGACTCGCGACATGATCTCCAATCTAGCCACCGAACCGAAGAAGAATCAATCTCGAATATCCTTATACTAAAAGGTGGATCGATTTACATCGAACCAGACCTTTACCCCTCGACTGACATGTATCCAATATCCTCTCCCTCAAACATGGGAGGTTGGAAGAACATAACCCAGTAGTAGAAAATGACATCCCAAGACATCAGTCGACCACCCAGCCTCAGGCTGCAATCCCGGAGTCGGTCCTTACAATTGCTTTCTACTTGAGTCCGGCGACTCAAACTGACACTACTTCGAACAGGGCCTTCGAGACCTTAGAATTAGCTAACTCTCGGGTCTGCACCATTTATACCAAATATGCCATGGCCAATTAGGCCGAACAACTACCAAACTCATCCTTATTCCGAGCAATCAATATCGAAAGATCGATAGAAATGAAAACAGGCTATAAATAACCCTAGTGTTATGCCACACTATATACCGACAACCAGCTCCTCGGTTACCTTTCAAATCTTCCTGATTTCCATGAAGATCATGTGCTTCCCATAGTATTGGGCTCATACTACCTTCCACACATATCCGTACTTGTGACATCCCCTATTTTTCATAACGAAAAAAACTTTTATTTACGCTTTAAAAATCATAATATCTTTGTTTGCGGAAAATACGAGTATAATAAAACATTTTGCAGAAACTGTCTCGTTTTATTAAAATATCGTGAGTAAAGATGTTTCAAAATACAAAAAAACTAAGGATGTCATAATTAATACACAACATATGTTATAGCGTAAAGACCTAACGATCCTGAACACTATTGCATGTTGTCTTTTAATCACGCTGTATCCTAATCAAGTTCCAACAGCTTTAACTTTGTTACCTGTGATGCATGTAATTTGAGTGGGTCAGGTCGGGAAACTTGCTAAGATACATAGGGTTTTCAATCACATCATATTATGATAATAATAAATTATAATTATCAAACCTACAAAATCAACTGTTGCCAAACAATATAAATATATCCCATAATTAGATATCTATAAAACCTCACACCTATACATACCCATCCCAACCGATTCTCACAAATCCTAGTCCATATTTATTAGGAAGAATCAACTCACCCGGTGAATCGTTTAGAGTAATGGATTGACTACACAAATAAGGGCTTCCTTGTCCGGTGTAACTCATAAAGGTACCTGAGCCTTCAGCGTATTTGATAAATATGGTATCCTAGTTCATCGATGTATATGGGTTATAAGTCAACACTAGCAACGTAATTCACAAGATTGTCTATAACGATCAAGTGTTGTCATCTTACTCTGGTAGATGACCAGACATACCCCCCGGTTACCTGATACAAACCCACCATTTCTGGTTTTCTAGAAAGAGGAGGACTACTATGCTCCACTTTAATCTCACGTGTTACCCCAGAATGTGACTACCCAATATCCAACTTATTTGAACTAAGCATCCTTATACATCTTTAGTGTATAACTAGACCAAACTATAATATAAATAGTCAACTTTCAATATATATTCCATGTTAATGCAATATCATTATAACATAGGGTATAACTAAGAACTTATCCAACTTACTTCAAATTAAGCATCTTTTATACGTCTTACTTTATTACGCATGTAAACAATTTCCAAAACATTTTTCCTGTTTATAAAGTACTTATCACGATACAGTGTATGATTACACTTTTATCCAACTTAATGGGATCTAAAAATTGTTTATACGTCTCAGTTTAAAAACTTAGACAAGATTACAATCCTTGTAATCAGCTTCCAACACTAATCCTATTTAAAAAAATACTACTATAATTTAATGTGTATATTTAATAAAGAGTATCAGGTATGTAATATACATTAGTTTATTTAGTAACAATACTTTTTATTAATATTGTCATGTAACATATCGTATATACACTTAAGACATATGTAACCATATTGGATTCACATAATGTATGTTTATCAAATATTCTAGATAATAAGCATTTAATTCACACATAAACTTTCAATGGATATTTAATACTTTTTAATAAATATTTTGCATTAAAATCATGTTCATGAAAGTAACTATGCACTCACATTATCTAGGTGGAAGACTCGTGGGAAAGTCATCTCTTTTACTGACACTTCATATTTCCTTTTAAAACGACCTAAACATGAATATTACTAAGCCTTAGTATTCATTCGTATTTATAAAGTTTAATCGTTATAATGTTTTTCTTAGATTTATCCATAATCCCAAAAGAATACTGACTTATAGCTAATAAGGAACAACCACATAAGATCGTATCAGAGGATGGATTTATTTGGTAACAAGATGTATCGTTTGGAAAATCCACTTTAAACACCTCACAGATCTAGCCTAGACATCACTCTTATAAGTAGATCGATCAGTATAACGACTGGTATTACTGATAAATCTTATTTATAAGTTCATAATAACGACTACAAACATAAATATAAGTTACATTTAAAACATGGTAAGTATAACTCAACTTAAAAGTTCTTTAGCGAAAAACCAAAAATTGCGTGGGCAGAACTTCGAAACCGAATGCTCCATTTTTCGAGCTCTCTAATGCTCCAAAGTTTCGCTACTAACACCTAAGAACACTTATACTCGGTCCAATGGGTCTCGGGATATTTTCAGAGAGTTTGGATGAGAAAAGAGTGAAACATGAAACAAAAAATCAGATTATTAATAGCGGTTTCGAGGGAGGGCTTCGTGCCTATTTTTATGGTCGCCCCACGTCTTCAACGTAGGAGAAAGGTTTTCTTCTAATGGCATGGTCGCCCCGTGTCTTCAACGTAGGAGTAAGGTCTGGTTCTAGTGACATTCATATGTAATTCTCATAATTTTTTGAAAAATCATATGTAATTCCTATGCGATCATGCAATCCTAATTTCTTTGAAAAGTACTACAAATTTAATTTAGATTTCATTGGCTAAGTTATTTGTATGTATAACTATAGAAAAACATAGATCCAAAGAAATTAGGATTGCATGATCGCATAGGAATGTTGTAATGCTCAAAACCCATCAGTGGTATCAGAGCCTAGGATGATTTTCTGTTATATTTGATGCAATAGTGAACTGTCCAAAGTAAAAGAAAATCGAATTTTGCTGTCTGAAGGCTGAACTCGACGAGTTCAAATATGAACTCGACAAGTTCAGTGTCCAACACGATGAGTTGACTCGTCTGTTGCCTAATTTGTAACGACATAAATTTTCAACCAAATTTTTTCTTTTTAATTTCATAAAATATATGTCATATCATTTAAAACATCAAATATAATTCAACAAAGTTTTCAAAACGTTTATTTAAATCCAGGATCCTCAATATACCTCCATCTCGACTGTGTGTGTACAATCACGCCGGTGCCTTCCCACGGTCCTCTGAAGTACCTGAAACACATATCACATAACACGGTAAGCACACATGCTTAGTGAGTTCTCCAAAATACCAAGCACATATAATTATCCACTTGAGGCTATAACTCTACGAGACCTTCCGGTAAATGTGTCTCAGTGGGACCTTCCGGTCCCACAACTCAGGTAGACCTTCTGGCCCTACCCATGATGACCTTCCGGTCCTAACTCTGTTGACCTTCCGGTCCAAACCATGCAAACATATACGTATCACATAGAGCAATATCACATAACACTTATAAGCACATAAGACCTTCCGGTCACACATAATTACCACTCTAGGTAGGGTACAGTGAGAAGACTCACCTGTCAACAATCGAGTAGTCTCGAACTCGTATCACCAGTCTAGCCTCCGCCTAATACACACAAAAGATGTCCCTATTTAATAACAGCACTCATAAGACTAGACAAAACCTCCCTATGCTTTCACAGAAGGGTAAAAGACCATTTTACCCCTCCATGAGTCCCAAAAGTCGACTTGTTGACCAAACCCTAAAAGTCAACAAAAAGTCAACGCATGCGAGTACGCTGCGCGTACCAGCTCCTTACGTTGGGCGTACTCGTCCGCTACGTAACCATCGGGTTGCTTGACCCCTACTCCCCGCGTACTGGGATTTACGCTCAACGTACATCCTAGTTTTACTCTTTTCTTACCTATAGTGATAATCAGTTAAGACTTTGGCTCAAAATATAGATCTGGACTCCCTAATGCCTCTTAATCCATAAAGTCGACGACTTTTTTCCTTTGCATGGCTGCTTTGGGTAAAAACACACAAAACCTTCATCCTTTTTCTTCTCTAAGTTCATATCTCATGCATGGGCAGTTCTAAATGACCAAGATTGGATTTTTATGACCCTATAACACAAAATACACTAACAAGGGACAGATCTCGGATTCTTGGGGCTCATCAACTCAAAAGCCCTCAACTTTGGGGACAAAAACCCTAAAACACCCCAAACATATGCACAAAACAAAAGAGTAAGAAAGCTTGAAGCTTTATACCTCCAGATGAAGCTTCCCACTCTGCTAAGCTTAGATCCAACTGCTTGGGCTCTCACTCCTTCTTCTCCAAAGCTTCCTTTCCACTTCTAATGCTCAAGAACACACCAACAAGCTCTCAAAGGCACTCTCTAGCTACAAGAACGAGGGTTAGGGTTTTTGGATGGAGAAGTCTTTGGAAATGGTGGCCAACAAGGAGGCGATAATGTTCTTTAAATAGGGGCTCACTTAGAATTAGGGTTTCATTCTGGGTCTAGTACGCCCAGCGTAGTCTATGGTACGCCCAGCGTACCGGGCGACCTCCGCGTCAAGAATGTGGTCACGAGTACGCGCAGCGTACACTCACGTACGCCCAGCATACTCGATTATCGCATAAACTTTTCAAGGACTAGATTTGACAACTTAAGGAAAGATGAAGGGCCATAGAGATATACCTGTTTCCGGGATGTTACATAATTTTTCGATTTTAAGATTTGGTTTTGATTAGGATAATTGCCATAATTCGTTTTTAAAGCCTAAAATCGAATTTTCTGATAGATAACATGATATCCTTATAAAATTGATAGATTTGGTTGAATTTGTGGATAATCATAAGATTATATTCCTAATTTAAATTTAACCTAGTATTTTGAAATGTTTTAAAATACACCCTTTGGTTTTATAAATTTAAAATTTGATTAAGAGTTTTAATTTTGAAATCTTAAATTTTTGATAACTTGGTGTTTTTGAATAGTTTAAGAATACACCCTCATGGATTTTATTAATAAGATTAATTATGTGTTTAATTAAAGGAGAATTGATAAATCCATAATATGGTTTAAATTTAATTGAATTAAAAGTTTAATTTATTAAATGATTAAACCACTTAGTATTTTATAAGCTTAAAATACACCCTTATACTATTATGATATTAAAACTGTAATTTATTATATATGTATAAGAAAAGTCAGTCTTACCGTTAGTAGGCCTCATTCACGAAGCTGGTCTATAAGGGGTGTTTAAGGAAGAGGCCTGTAAAATGACCGCCATTGGATATCCACTCTTACCCACCGCACCCTTGACTAGTGGAGGGTCGTTAGCCGAATGGGTAGGATAGGACATTAAGCTCTCATTAAAAGTATAATGAATTATAAAGTAACTAAACACTTTTATTAAATTACCAATCTTTGTTACTTTAGGAAAAATGTGAATTTGATGGTAACCCATGAAATTGCACATTGCACTTTATATAAGTCGTTAGTGGAGCATGTGTGGTTAACCGGCACACTAATATGGGACTAATATAGGTTGGCAATGGGTAGCTCGTAAATTATCGTTGAACAATGGAGCGTGTGTGGTTAACCGGAACATTGATTTGGTGATAAATGACATCAAGAGTACCAAACTAATTTGCATGGTTATTCACACCTTATTTGTGATCCTCGGTATCCCAGTCACATATTTGAAGGGCATAATCGAGATTAAATATGCCATTGAATAGTTCAATGAATCTTAAAGGATCTAGGAATTTCATTTAAAAACTAATTCATTTTAAATTTTGTTTTTCATGGTGGAATTGGTAAATTATCATTTACCTACCTTCAAATAATTTACAATTAGATTATGATATCCCTCTTCCGAATTGTGAATTATTGTGTTGGGTCCTAGCCTTAATATTTTATTTGGGTGTTATATTAAGGATTAAATCAACTCACTTGAATTTTCTCCCGTTTGTAGATGTCTGCTTCTGACAACTATGGTCTTCCTCATTCCTTTGGAAAAAGCTTTCTTTATGAAGATGATTTTACACGTGTCAATCAAGGTGAGAGATTGTTCCCTCCTTCGTGTATTGGTGAAACTGGAGATCATACTTCTCTTCCTCCACCTCCTCCTTTAATTCTCCTTGGCCCACATTTTTGGCGACTTGAAAAGTTCAAGGTCACTCAAGCCCTATTGGCATGCAAGCATCGAGATGGAATTTCTGTGTGTGCACTCGTCCTGAAGATGAATTCGCACATTGACAGACTGGGAATGTTGGGTGTCGTTTTCCCAAGGAAGCTGGCTGTTGACTTGGTTCTTCAGTCACTTTCCGAGTCATATAGTCAGTTTGTTAAGGACTACTATTTGACAGACCAGGACGTGACCCTTATCGATCTGACATATTTGCTAATTGCTGCTGAAGCAGCAATGCTTTGGCGTGCTGGTCAAGAAATGTTTTTTGGAGGATCTATTTCCCAAATTTCCATGGATATTGGTGATGGCAATGGTGATAATCTAGAAATGGTTTCCCCTTCTAACGGAGAGAAACCGGCCAAAGTCAAAAGGTTTGATAACAAGAGAAAGGCCAGTTCTGAGATAGTCCCATGTGCCGATGCTAAAGAATCCATATGTCTCTATTGCCGATTTAAGGGGCATTGGAAGCGAAGCTGCCCTGAATACCTGAGAGATCTTAAAGATAGTAAAGTCAAATTGTATGACTCTACTTCAGGTACATCCAATATCTAACTCCTTTATTAAGTTCCTGTTCATAGATTCTTAATACATGACGTGAAAGTTGCATTTTGATGTTTTGGAGAATCTAAGAGAAAGAAGGAAGCTTAAGGAAAATGAAGGCTAATTCTGATCTGAAGAGATGGATTTCGGTCACATGGTTCAATGATCAGGATTCGGAGCTGCTACTTAGGAGTTATGATAGACTTCTTAGGAATATTTAGAAACATAGTTTTCATGTGTATTTCCATTGTAAGAACAAGTTTTCCGAACATTATCAATAAAGTAAATTTTGCGGTTTATCTTATTTACTTTATGATCACTTGCAATGGCATTTATGAAAACTGGTGTTTGTGTTTCTGTTATTAGCAATGTTGAAAATGGATTTGATTCTTAATTATATCGCTTGTGGTAATGTCATAATTTACCAAGTAAGGAAGGATTCTCATCACCCAAGTTTCAATTGGACATAAACTTGGAGTCATACGATTTAAATTGTGTGATGTATAAGAATCTTGATCCTTGATAAATTAAGGCTAATCCCTTGTTCGCATGTATATGTAAGTCAAGTGAAGGACTAAAGGATGTAGTACACATTGATGTGAATTGGTCAGATCCACCACAAAGGAAGATAAAGTCTATTCGTCATGATTTACCGTTGGTTCACTAAATATGGTTATGCTTAAAAGATTAAGTGTACTTCTGATACCTTGAAAAGTTTCAAAGTATAGCAAAATGAATAAGAAGAATCCATTGGGTAAAAAGATAAAAGTTTCTCCAATCTGAAAGGAAAGGAGAGTACTTTAGTATCATGTTTTATGATCATTTTAATGATTAAGGAACCATGTCACAATTGATCCTCTTAGGACTCCTTAGTTCATTTATATGACTAAGAAGAGGAATCGGGAATTGTTGAAATGGTTAAATCAAGAAGATGAGTCATACTTCGTTCCAAAATTGAGTTTTTAGAGTCATAATCTAGTTACTCCAAGTTGTACCTTGAGTAACATGTTCTAAGTAGGTTTATAACACCTAATGAAATGTGGAGTAGAAATGTTTTCTTACTCTCGCACATTTGAAATTGGTAGTTTTGATGTTTTGGTTAAAACAAAGACCAACTAAGACCAATTATATGAAGTGTTTTCTTGATAAGAACCAGCACTAACTCTTGAATATTTGTTTGTCAAGGAATGTTCCTTGACAGAGAATCTTATATGTTAAGAAGTTAGTAGGAGTCTTGGTAATCTTGAAAAATTTCAGGAGACAATCGAGAATAAACCTTTTAGTAATCACTAGCACACGACCTAAGGTTGATAACCTATCGTGTTGACATATTCTTGTTTCTGTGCCCATTCCAGTTAAGTTGACTATGTATATGAGTTCTATGAGTCCTCATTTGACTGCATAAGGTAAAACACTTTGATCAATGAAAGTACATTGATCGGTATGGGCGAGCTGCTCAACAACTAGGAAGCACTGGTAGGTCCTTGTGCTGCCGGATGGCAAGAAATTAAGACTAAGCAAGTTCTGACCATATGAGTTTAAATTTGTCATAAACCTTGTCTTATGATAGTGGTTGGAAATGACAAATTCACATGGATAGGAACACATACACCGTAAAATCTAAGTGGCAAGAGGTTTCTCTCTACTTCATGAAAATGATTGTGAGGAAACGCTTTCACTAGTAGATTTTAAAGGATTGGTCAATATCATTAGAGTAAGCGGTTTTCAAAATTGCGTTCTCAAATTCGAGTATGATTACGGCATCCCTTTTCATAGTTCTAATTGTGAGAAATGGCGAATAGTTTGAACATTCAGGACTTATTACAATAACTTCTGAAAGGGTTTAGATACACACATAAGTTGTCTAATGAAAGATGTATGAGCTTGAGAAGTCTAGATAAAGACTTATCAAAGCACCACGTATCAGAAATCTGAAAATTTAGTAAGAAAGTCAATAGGTATTGATTTCTAGAAGTCCAGCTGATTTCTGGATACATGTCAAAGCTAGTGGGAGCATAATCGTTATGTTAGTAAGAACATAATTATTATGCTAGTGGGAGGATGATTATTATGTTAAGTGTCGCGAGTTAACAATGCTATTTATATGAAACAAAGGTTACAAATGTGCAAAGTTTCAATTTTGCAAGTTGTTTCGCTATAGTAAGTTTTAAGGGAGAGGGCACTTATACTTCACTTCAAATCTAAAAGCTTAGATTGCAACTTATTCATAAACATATATGAATACCGTTTTGAAGTGATTCAACATAAGAAATTCAATATATGGAAATATTATAGCAAGAGACTGATCAAGTGTCATGTTTGTATGTAAGACATCATGAATCGAATCTCATATGCTTCGGATATATGATTGATTGCATGTGCTATAATATTCACATGTTCTGATTTTCCAAATGCCTAGCGCATTAAGAGGGAAAAGGACAAGAACCGGGTATGACTGAAGTCATTAAACAACTGTCAAGGACAATTTGAGGTTTACCAAATATTGGTTACTCGTGGACAGTTGGAAGTATAATTTTGGAAGGACCATATTGACATGTTATGAGTAGAGGTAACTCTTATTCAGAATTGATAGTCATATGGGAATATGGAAATGTTTTCATAGTGGGAGTTAGTTATTGAAATCTGTATGTAAGATTGGAAACTTTTATGAAAGAAGGATGTTCAAGGAATGCTCCTTGAATGTGAGACTTTATTTCTTTGGAATTGTTTTGTAACAAATCTCCAATAGAATGCTTTGTAATATCATTGGAAAGTCTCTGTGACCTTGGTGCCTTGACATTACAAAAGGATCATTGCATGTAAGTTTACACTCTAACAGATTCTCGTGGTGGCAAGAATTTTGTATTCTTACACTTGTAATAAGGATTTCGAATTGTGAAATGAGCATCATTGGAAATGTGTTCAATTGATCTGTTTCACAAAGAAAAGACCATAGATAAACATAGTGTGTGTGTTTTGTGCATGGCATGACTAATGTTTTAGTTCAAGTATTAAGTTGATTGCTCGAAACATTATACAATGAGTAATGTCTAATTAATATGGTGATTAAATAAAAGTGCTTTTATTTATATTCAAATGTTTTGAGACCATAGTTAATTAGGTTATTCTTGTGTTTCACTTCGCATGTTTTACTTCCTGAATAATTGGATTATTCAAACATCCACAGTCGATCATACTTAGGAAGTAAGTAGTGAATTAAGATTGTCATGAACCCGACTATAGATTGTCTAAGTGCTTAGACATAGCAAATGTTTGCTGCAGTGTTCATGAGTACTCCTGAAATAGGATTTGAATATTGGATTACACCCACGCTTAGAGAATTACTTCATGGATTATTATCACGGGTAATTCTGAGATGATAATATCTTATATTCTTGAAACAGAGACATATGACTTGTTGTTTACAAGTTGGTTGTGCATTGATAATACGTAAACGCATCAGTAACTTGATGTTATAAAACATATTATTGTGTGTGATTTGATGAGTAAAATGTAAAAGCATATGAGTCGAAGTTTATCCATTCCTTTTACCCTAAATGGGATAAAATCGATATCTGTGGGCCCCTCGATGATTTAGTGATGACATCTGAAGCGCTTGGCCAAGCATGGACTGATTTGATTTGTTCAATTAGTCAGTCGTCATAAATCGGAAATCGGGAAAAAACTCTTGGACAGAGATTGATTATAATCCATGTCTCATGTCCATATGATATCTCGTAGAACGATAGGATATTTGATCACTTATCTAAAGGACGCGTCATTGATTAGATCAGAGTTCTACAACGGCTTTTGAAAGCTACGATTGCTAGTAAAACTTTAAGGTCATTCTTGAAATAATAGTTATTAGACTTATCCAAGTGGGAGACTATTGGATTAGGTGTCTAAGCCCATAACTATAATTGGTATGTACTTGATTTGATAGTAGCATGGTCCTTTTGGGTTGCATTCACTCATGCAACTTGACAGGATGACTAGTGGAGAAAGAGTATAATTTATTTTTTGAAATAATAAAATGGCACTCAAAATGATTTTATTAATATATTATAAGATTAATATATTATTTGAAAATCATATTATTAATTGGTAATTAATCAGAAATTAATTTGATATTAATTTTGGATTAAAAGGAATTCATTAATAATGGAGGGGTTGTTTTGCAAATCATTGATAGTTACAGAACTAGGCTGATGGACTCCTTAATTAGGAGTGGACGAAATCCTATAGGGAGCCCCTATAGACTTCATCCAAGGCTTGCTAATCAAGAGTCCATGGGCTGCTTAAGCCTTAAGCAGGAATTAGGGTTTCCTCCAGAAACCCAGCAGCCCACAACTATATAAGGAACCCCTGCCTTAGGAATTTCGGTGAATGCATATGATACATAACACTAGCCGATTTTCCTTGTCTCTCCATTCATCTTGTTGCATTGGGTGTTGGTGACTCCATTAGAGGTGCAACATTTGAGGCACTAAGCTTTCAAGAGTCAAGGATCATCAAGATTGTCTTGTTATTGCTACATAACAAGTGAGGTAATATTCTAACCCTAATTTCATTTGGATTTTGAAATTGTATGCAAGTTTAGGGTTGTTGCTTTGAAATTTCTATTTGTATGTATAACTAGAGAAAAACTTAGATACAAAGCAATTAGGGTTGCATGATCACATAGGAATGTTGTTATGCTCAAAACCCATCATAATTCACATTCTATTTTTAATTATACTATTGATAAGGAATATACTGTAAAATAACGTTGCCAAACTCATAACTTTTTCATACGAGCTCCATTTTCTATGTTCTTTATAGCGACGATTTTCTATTGAAGAGTACTACAACTTCCATTTATATTGTTTTTACCAACGATCAACTGATTTTTATTTTGATATATGCGTCACACACTATTGTACTGTGTCGCACTTGAAATTTTAAAAAATCATAACTTCCTCACACGAAGTCAAATTTTGGCATTCTATATATTGTCGGTTTTTATTCATGACTACTACTACTTTCATTTAGATCACTTTGGAAAATAAACAACCTATCTCTAATCCATATTTTATGACACACATTGATGTGTTGGGTTGTACTTGAAACTTTAAAAGTCATAACTTCCTCATATGAAGTTAGATTTAAGCGTTCCTTATATCCATGTGCTCGTGGTTATGGTCTCTGTGACTTCCGTTTAGATAATTTATCATAAATAATATTTTACTTTTACACTTTATTTTATCGCTTCAACAATAAATTTTATATTAAGGTTTTATACAAATATTATATAATCTTAATATTTGTTCACATAACGTGTATATGATAAATATTTATTAGATCGTAACGCGTACGAAGAACAATTAGCCTATTCAAGGATTTAAATTGTTCGATAAAATGTATAATTATTGGTATTATACCTTAAACGTTTAGCCCAAATTTGCAAGCATTACAGTACTCGTCCCAAGATTTGTCTCAAGGTTCCCAAGTCACTACACCTGATCACTACTAATCGCAGATACACGTGCTCTCACAAGCCCACACTACCGATCTTCCTAAACTCTTTCTATAGTATTCTTCTCATGTATATGCATGCACTAGCATACCTTAACACTTTTCTTAGGTCGCCAGGAATTCCACCACTACTAGGTGTACCAGCACACCCATCCGCTTAGAAAAGACACCACAAAACTTCCTAGATTCTCACCCTAGGATTCCTCTTACGCGAGTTCCCCACACTAGCACATTCTAACACTCTTCTCGTTTCACTAGGAATTCCCACCCCACGCTGCTATTAGTTGTGGAAGAAACTTCTACCAATGTTAATTAACTATTTTACGAATACAATTACATGCAATAAAGATTAAACGGTCTTTCGACTAAGAGATCTTACACTACAACCGTTGGACTAAAAAAAGAGCTGCGCAATAGGGTCAAATAAATCATTCTAAATTTATTTAATCTTTGTGGCATGCACCCTAACATATTCGCTCAATAGTTAATTAACATCAACTTATGTTTAATATAGCACAAAACAAACAACATTCGAGTAGCAAATCCAACAAGCAACAAGGCATCATAAAGATCAGGAAATTATAACATGTAATTTCTGAAGATCCTTCGCCTAAACACTATCATGCATCTCTAATAGTTCACATATCACACACAAAACGACATCTCTCCTAAGCATGTTTTCTAGCATGCAACCCTAAGTAGATCCTTAGCCTACTTGTAATGCCTGGTTCTTGGTATGTATTTAAATTATAATTATTCACTTTCATATATAGAAACTCGACGAGTTGGAGGCCCCAAACTCGTCGAGTAGAGATGAATGGGACCGCGGATTTGGAAACCTACTCGACGAGTTGGGAGGCCTTAACTCGACGAGTAGGCTGACAGAAATGAAACCCTAATTCCAGGGTTTTGCACCCTATTTAAACACCTTAACCCTCATTAGATGGCCTCATTTCCAGCCTCCATTGTCCCAAACCCTAGCCTCGAAACCCTAATGCAGTTTTGAGAGTTTTGAGCCAATTTTTGTGCATTCTTGGTGATTTTGAAGAAGAATGAACTTGAGGAAGGAGAAAGGACGTGTAGGAGGATTGTAGATTCATAAGTTGGGCTTCATTTCTGATTCATCTGAGGTATAAAGCTTCAACCTTGTCCATGGTATGCTTATATCTAGTTTTAGGATGCTTTCTTTCATGTTTTGGTCCAAGTATATTGATGGTTGGGATTTGGACGTCCCATTTGGGCAAACCCTTCAGATCTAGGGTCTTAAGGGGACTTCATGGCATAAAGGTGCCAACTTTATGGCTATGGAAGTCCCATGCAACTTTTAGACCATATTTTTGGTCTTTTGAGCCCTAGTAGGCCATTCATGCAAGTAAAGATGGGAGCTTTACGTGATCAAATTGTCCCTAGAGTCTAGATCTATGACCTTATGGTCTGTCTTGAAGTTTTGATGGCTTTTGGAGTTGGATCTAATCCCTTTTGAGTTAGGGTTTGAGTTTTATGTGTTCTAGACGTATTTCCATCTTGGATCCAGAAGATGAGGCCTTAGTTTGAAGAATAATAGCTTAATGGGTTAAGAAGGGTCTAATAGACTGAGGAACTCGACGAGTTCAAGGATGGACTCGACGAGTTGATTTGAAAAGTCCTGATTCCGTTGATAATGAAGAACTCGACGAGTTGGATCGCGATTTAATGATTTTATGAGTTATGGGAACTCGATGAGTTGAAGGGAAAACTCGACGAGTCGAGTCAACTCAGAGTGTTGACTTTGACCTTGACTTTGACTTTGACCAAAGTTGACCCTTAAGGGGTTATGAGTATGAAAGGGGAATTAAGGAAATCTTTAATGTATAGGGGTTTGAGTTGGGTTGATATCCAGTGTCGGGGATTGTTCAGCTACTTCCAGTTTTCCAGGTGAGTTACCTTCCCGGTAGCAGTGGGTCTAAGGCACCAAGGCCGGCCCACTAGTAGGAGTTTATAGTTAGATGATTGTCTTTGTGATAATTATTTGGTATGACACTATCTGTTACGATTTATGTGTTAGTATTCTATCATATTATGTAATAATGGTAGGGGTGAAATAGACTCCATATCCGGTCGATAAGACCAAAAGGGTAGGTCGGGCACCCAGATATGCCTGACAATATAATTTTGTATGCTATTATGTGGTAGTGGTAGGGGGCGAAATAGACCCCGCAACGAGTTGAAAGAGACCGAAGGGGTAGGCCAGCACCCATATATGCTAGGCAGTTACTGGTTGAAAGAGACTGAAGGGCTAGGCCAGCACTGGGGGTGTTCGTTTGGATGGATCGGTTTGATCCGATCCAATCAAGTGAATCCAAATTTATTTCGGTTTTCAAAACATGGATCCGAATAGTCCAAACTAAATTCAAATTCGATCCGATCTAATCTAATTACAATTCGGTTGGATCGGTTTTTATAATTCGGTTTTCAAAAACCGAAACATTTTATAACGACATATAATTATAATATTACCCACTTTTACACAAGAAGCGAAAACAAATTATTTAGTTGTGATTGATATTTATAAAAAACTACAAAGAAGATATATTATAGTTAAATATTTTATAGATAGAAAACTTTTGAGAGATAATACATATTGATGTTTTTTTATCTGGTGAAACGTATCGAAACTATTTGAAAAAAGAAATTATAAAATTAATAGATAACTATAGATATATTATTGTAACATCCCAATTTTCAAGACCAAAAATTTTGTTTTTGATTAAATAATTTATTAAAACCATTTACTGAAAAACAACATCAATATCATATCAAACTCATAACCCATAAGTCAAATGTCATAAAACATGTCAAGGAATAATAATAATGTCAGAGTACAATCCCAAGGACATCATATTGCGGAAATCGAATGTGTGTGCGATGCGCTGCTACCGTGCCGGCTCCTTCCCCTTCGATGAAGAGGTACCTGAAAACAAAACTATAAACTATAAGCATAAAGCTTAGTGAGTTCCCCCATCATACCATACACCATAAACATATACTGCCTATCCATCAGTATCTTTCAACCGGTATCTGATTGGCATAACCGTAAGTTGGAATTCCCTTCGGTATCTTTCATCCGCTATCCGGGAACTGACCTTCCCTTCGGTATCTTTCAACCGGTATCCGGGAGCTGACCTCCCCTTCGGTATCTTTCAACCGATATCTGGGGACTATTTCATCCCCTACCACTACCACATAAGAACATATCATGAACATACTACATTACTACTGGACATTCATGGGTTCTGACGACCCCTTCGGTATCTTTTAACCGGTAACCGGGACTAATCCCCCTACTACCACTATCACATATATCGTAACATACCAATCACATAAAACATATCACGTAGTAGCAAACCTAGATAATTATCACAAAGACAATCATCTATCAACCAACTCCTACTAGTGGGCCGGCATTGTGGTCGTAGACCCACTGCTACTGGAAGGTAACTCACCTCGTAAAGCTGAGTGTCGAATCTCACGGGAAGTAACCTCTAATAGTTGCTCCGATGACTCCCGACTATCATAATCATAATAATACTCAATCATAATCTATAATACTACTTAGGGTAAAATGACCATTTTACCCCCTTGGCCCAACTCGAACCATTCCTAACGCCTAATTCTAATTTATTAACCCAATGCACCCATGGCCCATTAAAAGCTCCCTAAGGCCCACTAATGGCCTAATTTTCTAAATTGGGCCCAACACTTCAAATGGGCCTTTTCACAAGTCCAATAAGTCCTTAGCCCAAAATGAATAATCTTGAATGGCCCAATATGGCCCAAAAGGCCCAATACTTCTAATTCCAAGTTCCCGGGCCCAAAATTATACTCCACAGTGGGCCACAGAGCCCAATAGTCCAGACCCAGCCCTCTAAGACCCAAAATCCAAGGTATGGGCCATACCGATGCCCAAAACACGCCAAGCCCATATATGTTGAGTACGCAGGGCATACTCCTCTGTACACTAAGCGTATTGACTAAATGGCGTGTACGTTGTGCGTACCTGCATGTACGCCCATCGTACTTCCCTGTTAAGTCACTTTTCCTATTAAGTGCTTAATACTCTTATACAAAGGCTATAGTTACAGATCCAAGTCCTCTTTAATGTCTTAATCCATAAATTCGATCACTTGGTGGCTTGCAACCCACCAAATGAGCCCAAACATTGAATGATAGCAACAAACTCCATAGAAATGGATAGATCTCATGCATGGTTTCATAAAGGCCTTAAAAGTTGAAACTTTACTGCTTAAGGAAGGCTTTGAGCTCCAAGGGTGGCAACCCTAAGCTCAAAAACAAAGTTGCATGATAAAGATCCAACCTGTGGACCTAAAAAGGTCCAAATCTCCATAATCCTAGATCTAAGCTTCTAAGAGGAAAGTTAGGAGCTTTATACCTCCTTTGAGTGCCAAAAGATGAAATAGTCCCAGATCCTTGAGCTCAAGATACTCAAGTTCTTCTTCTTCAACTCTTCTTCCAAGCTTTTCTTCACCAAAAATGAGCTCAAAAGGTCAAACACACACAACAATGGAGTTTGAGGGAGTATTAGGATTTTCTGAGCGTAAGGGGCTGGTAAGGAGGCCATGGGGGCTATAATGGGGTATTTATATGTCTTAAACCCTAAAAAATTAGGGTTTTGGCATCCGCTCACGTACGCTGCGCATACTTCCGGTACGCTGCACATACGTGTGCGCGTCCCCCGCATCCTAGGCGCCTCTACGCCCCGCGTACACTGAGGCTACGCCCAACGTACGTCTTATGGGCAGCCCAAGTTCTTGGCCCACTTGCTTAAGGTTCATTCAAAAAATCCACTTGTCCCATCATTAATCCAATTAACAATATTAATTACTTAAATTAAATAATACCTTGCGAGACGGATGTTGCAATTCTCCCCCACTTATTTTAGACTTCGTCCTCGAAGTCTGTTGCTGCATCTAGAAAAAGCTCGGAGTAGTGCTCCCTCATCTCGTCATCGGGCTCCCAGGTCCACTCTGAGCCCTTGTGGTACTGCCACTGCACTTTCACCAGCTCCACTTCCTTGTTCCTCAGCGCCTTCGTCTTCCTATCTAGAATGGCTATCGGTCGCTCGATGTAGTTCAGGTTGTCATCCACCTGAATATCCTCGAGAGGCACCACTATAGAGTCATCTACCAGGCATTTCCGCAGCTGGGAGATGTTAAAAGTACTATGAATCTGGCTAAGCCCGACTGGCAGATCTAGCCTATATGCCACCTTGCCCACTCGGGCTGCAACCCTAAATGGACCGATGTACCTGGGGCCCAACTTGCCTCGCTTCCTGAATCGGATGACACCTTTCCAAGGTGACACCTTCAGGAGGACCATATCCCCGACCTGGAATTCCAGGTCTGAACGGCGCTTGTCGGCATAACTTTTCTGCAGACTTTGAGCAGTCTGAAGCCTGGTTTGGACCTGTTGGATCCTCTCTGTCGTCTTGAGTACCACTTCGGTACTCCCTATGACCCCCTGCCCAACCTCACCCCAGCATATCGGGGTCCTACACTTCCTCCCGTACAACATCTCGAAGGGAGGACAATCGATACTCGCATGGTAGCTGTTGTTGTAGGAGAACTCAGCCAATGGAAGATAGATATCCCAGCTACCACCGAAGTCTAACGCATATTCCCGCAGCATATCCTCCAAATTCTGGATGGTCCACTCGCTCTGACCATCCGTCTGCGGGTGAAAAGTTGTGCTAAAGTGCAGACGAGTACCCAACTCGTCATGAAATTTCTTCCAGAACCTGGAAGTGAACCGCACATCTCTATCAGAAATCACAGAGACTGGAACTCCGTGTCGGGCTACAACCTCTCGAATATAGATGTCGGCCAGCTTCTCGGCCGAAAATCTCTCCTGGATCGGTATGAAATGGGCACTCTTGGTCAACCGATCCACGATGACCCATATGGAATTCACTCCCCGCGCGGTCCTGGGAAGTTTGGTGATGAAATCCATGGTAATATCTTCTCATTTCCACATGGGAATATCTAGCGGTTGCATCTTTCCGTGTGGCTTCTGGTGCTCGGCCTTGACCTTCCTACAGGTCAAGCACCGCTCTACATACCATGCTACATCCTGCTTTATGCAGGGCCACCTGTAATCAGGGCGAAGATCTCTGTACATCTTCGTCGCCCCGGGATGAATGGAAAATCGGGATTTGTGCGCCTCCTCCATCAGAACCTGGCGCACACCTCCATGATATGGAACCCACACCCTGCGGTGTAGTGTCAACAACCCTCGACTATCATAGTCGAAGGAGGAAACCTGACCCACAATATTCTCGCTCTTTCGATGTTCCTTCTTCATAGCCTCCTGCTGGGCCTCTCAGATCTGCTCCAGCAGTGGAGTCACCACTGTCATCCACAGGCAAATGTGTCTGATCGGGGCTGCCGTGCGGCTCAGAGCATCAGCCACAACATCGGCCTTCCCCGGGTGGTAGAGGATCTCACAGTTGTAATCCTTCACCACGTCGAGCCACCGACACTGCCTCATGTTCAGATTCGGCTGATCCATGAGGTACCTCAGACTCTTGTGATCCGTGTAAATGGTACAACAGATGTCATAGAGGTAATGTCGCCAAATCTTGAGGGCGAAGACGACCGCCCCCAATTCCAAATCATGCGTCTGGTAGTTCGCCTCGTGGGGCTTCAGCTGCCTCGAGGCTTAGGTGATGACATGCCCTCTCTGCATCAATACTGCGCCCAAACCCGAAATGGACGCATTACAGTATACTACAAATTCCTCAGCGCCCTCTGGCAGGGCGAGGATCGGCGCCTCGCATAGTCTCTGTCTTAATGTCTCAAACGCTGCCTGCTGCTCAGGCCCTCATCGCAATACAACGGCTTTCTTCGTCAGTCGGGTCAAGGGTACGACTATCTTGGAGAAATCCTGAATGGATCTCTGGTAATAGCCCGCCAATCCCAAGAAACTCCGAATCTCACATGGAGACTTTGATGGGTTTTATACAAACAATCATATGTGTGCATGCAACCCTAGAATTGGATCTATGTTGTGCTATTAGATATACAACAATATGAACACATGAAGAACCCTAGCATGCTCCTAGTAATTTCGAAATTTACAAAGGAGAAAGGTTTAGATACCTCTTGTTGTTATATTGTAATAACAACTCAAATCTTCAATCTTCTTGTCTTGAAAGCAAGCATCACAAGTGTAGTACCTCTAATGGCTCACAAACACCAAGAGCAATGGACACGCAAGAGAGAGAGAGGGGAGAGGTGGAAAATCGGCTCTAGGACTTCTAATAATCAAGTGGCCGATTTTCCTAAGCCAGGGGGTCTTTATATAGCTGTAGGGATTAGGGTTTCAGTCCTTATCCTTATCTGGTTGCTTAGCCACCAAGCAGCCCAAGGATAATTCTAGAAGCCCTATCCTTGGACGAGTTCTAGGCCTTATCCCCTTGAATTCGTCCACCCTATCTCTAGGGCATCCTTTGCCCTACTTTCCAACTATCACATAATTGCATTTCAGTCCCCCTAGTTTAGTTAATTTCTTTTAATCACAAAATTAATTCTTGAACAATATTAACTAAACAAATATGATTTCTCTTTTAATATATTATTCTTATAATATATTAATAAACCATAATAACATCTTTCTCTATTATTTCTCCAATCAAGTTGCTTTGGTGAAGGCAACCCAAAAGGACCATGCACAACCGGGTCAAGTACTTACCAAATATGGTTACGGGCTTAGACACTAATCCAACAGTCTCCCACTTGGATAAGTCTAGTAACCATAAATCCAAGTAGAATCCGATTAGCAATCGTAGCTCTCAAAGACACTGTCTAACTCTGATCCTATCAGTAACCTGTCCTTTAGATAAGGGATCGTATGATCCTCTGTTCTAGATATCATGTGGTCAATCACATGGAACATAGTCATACTTATTGTCCATCAGTTTGTTTCTCGATCTCAGATTCATTTGACATAGAACTTAATTGAACACATCAATTTAGTCCTGACCGGGTTTGGCACATAAGTCAAATCAAATCATCGAGGGGACCTGATATCACTTTTACCCTCTTAGGATAAAAGGAACAGATAAACTTCGACTTATATGCATTTACTATTCACTAATCAAATCATACACAACAATGCGTTTTATAACATCAAGTTACTGATGCGTTTACGCATTATCAATGCACAACCCACCAGCAAACAATAAACCATATATCTAGGTTTTAAGACCATATGATATTATCATCTTGCGATCACTCGTGATGAATTCCATGAAGTGATTCCAGCAATCGTGGGTTTATTCCAATGCTTAAAACTTGTTCATAAGCACTAATGAACGTTGTAGCAAACCTTTGGTATGTCTAACACACTTTAGACAATCTACACACCAATTCATGACAGTCTTCATTCATACCTACTTCCAACTTATGAACGACTGTGGATCGTATGAATAATTCCTTTATTCAGGAAGTCAAAACATGCAAAATGAAATAATAGGTAAACAATTAACATAAGATAGTAACATTACTTATAAATAATACCCTTTTATTTAATCATCAAATGTCAATTACATTTATCTATTACACGTTTCTAAACTATCTAATCTAAACTATTATCATCCTTCAACCCTACGCTCCTAGCGTGTTGCAAGTGCTTAACCCTACTCAGTCCCTTCGTAAGGGGATCTGCTGGGTTATCCTCCGACGATACCCTATTTACTACGAGGTGTCCTTCTTCCACCCGATGTCGAATAAAATGATATTTTCTGTCGATATGTCGAGATCTACCATGATCCCTTGGTTCCTTGGTCAAGGCAACCGCTCCTTCATTATCACATAAAATTTCCATAGGCTCTCGTATGGCTGGCACAAATCCAAGGTCTCCAATGAAGTTCTTCAACCATATCGCCTCCTTTGACGCTTCGCTCGCCGCTATATACTCTGATTCGCACGTTGAATCAGCTACGGTTTCCTATTTGGAACTTTTCCAAGTCATTGCTCCTCCATTGAGGGTAAAGACCCAGCCCGACTGCGAACGATAGTTGTCCCTGTCGGTCTGAAAACTGGCGTCACTATACCCTCGCACCTTTAAGTCATCACTCCCACCGAGGACTAGAAGCCGTTCCTTGGTCCTCCGAAGGTACTTAAGAATATTCTTGACTGCGATCCAATGTGATTTGCCAGGGTTCCCTTGATATCTGTTGACCATGCTCAAAGCGAAGGCCACATCAGGGCGAGTACAAGTCATAGCATACATAATCGAGCCAACTGCAGATTGCTAGTTCCCCTTTCTTTGAATTCTCCATACTAAAACGTTTTAGTACCTTGTCCAAGTAAGTATTCTGACTAAGTCCTATTAGTCTCTTACTTCTGTTTCTCACTATCCGTATTCCCAAAATATAGGCAGCTTCTCCGAGGTCCTTCATAGCGAAGCACTTCCCGAGCCAGAACTTAACTTCCTGTAGTGTCGGGATGTCGTTTCCTATGAGTAGTATGTCATCGACATACAATACGAGAAATCTAACTATACTCCCACTGGCTTTGACATATACACATGATTTATCCTCGCTTCGCAGAAAACCAAAATCTTTGACCTTCTCATCAAAACAAAGATTCCATCTGCGAGACGCTTGCTTAAGTCCATAAATGGACTTCTCAAGCTTACACACTCTATTAGGATGCTTCACATTTACAAAACCCTTTGTCTGAGCCATGTAAACATCCTCAGCCAGCTTCCCATTAAGGAAAGCGGTTTTGACATCCATCTGCCATATTTCATAGTCATGAAATGCAGCAATGGCCAGCATCACCCTGATAGACTTTATATTCGCAACTGGTGAGAAGGTTTCATCATAGTCAACTCCAGGAGTTTGAGTGAAACCCTTCGCAACCAATCGCACCTTATAAGTGTGCACGCTTCCATCCATGTCGGTCTTCTTCTGGAAGATCCATTTGCACCTGACCGTCTTACGACCTGGTACATTGTCAACCAAATTCCAAACTTGGTTGTCATACATGGACTGAATCTCGCTGTCCATAGCCTCTTTCCATTTTGCAGACTTCGGGCCTGCCATGGCTTCCTTATAGCTGTTAGGTTCGTCCAGATTCACTAGTGTACTATCACTAATGAACGTATCCCCTTCCATAGTAATATGAAAACCATAAAACTGGGGTGGAACACTAACCCTTTCGGAACGTCTTAGAGGTAAGGACTCGTCAATTGGTTCAACCGGAGTTTCCTCCTCGGGTTGAGCGCCAGTGTTAGAGGTTCCTTCATCGCTCGGCTCTTGAAGCTCTTCAAGCTCGATTTGCCTCCCATTGTCTCCTTGGCTTATGAGTTCTCGCTCTCGGAAAACCCCTCTCCTCGCAATGAAGACAACATTGACACTCGGTCTATAGAAGAGATATCCAAAGGATTTCTGCGGGTAGCCGATGAAAATACATCGCTCACTACGAGGTTCGAGCTTGTCGTGAGTCTCTCGTTGTACGAAGGCCTCGCAACCCCAAACCTTGATATGTGCCAACGAGGGAGCCTTCCCTGTCCACATCTCGTGAGGTGTTTTGGCAACCTTTTTCGTAGGGACTAAGTTAAGGATATGGGCGGCAGTCTCTAAGGCATACCCCCAGAATGAGATAGGTAGTGAAGCACGACTCATCATGGAACGAACCATGTCTAGAAAGGTTCAATTACGCCTCTCAGCTACACCATTCAACTGCGGTGTCCTAGGTGGCGTCAATTGCGAAACAATTCTGCATTCCTTGAGGTAGTCGTGGAATTCAAGACTTAGGTACTCTCCTCCTTGATCAGATCGAAGCATCTTGATTTTCCTGCCCAATTGATTCTCCACTTCTTGCTTGAACTCTTTGAACTTTTCAAAGGTTTCTGACTTATGCTTGATTAAGTAGATATACCCATATCTGCTATAATCGTCGGTAAAAGTCACATAGAAGCGACTCGCATCCCTTGTGGTGGATCTAAAGGGTCCACATACATCTGTATGTATGAGATCCAATAAACCCTCACCCCTCGCACAAGTGCCAGTGAAGGGTGACTTGGTCATCTTTCCAAGTAAACAAGACTCGCATACGTCATCGTCCCTAAGGTCGAATGACTCCAACACTCCATCCTTTTGGAGTTGGGCTATGTGTTTCTTATTGACATGTCCAAGACGACAATGCCACAAGCATGCTTTATCCATACTATTGGAAGAATCCACACACAATACATCATTTCCTAAGTTATCTACAACCATCACAGTTTCATATATTCCATTAGAAGGCAATGCTTCAAAATATAAAACATTATTAAAATAAGCATAAATAGAACCCTTTTCATTATCAAATGAATATCTAAAACCTTGTCTATATAAACCCTGAAATGAAATGATGTTTCTTGCCATATCTGGCGAATAGCAACAATTGTTCAAATCTAAACCTAATCCATTACTAAGCACTAAGGAATAAACTCCAATCTTGGTCACAGGCGACGATATTCCTTTTCCCAGGATCAGATTCATCCTTCCATGCTCCACATCCCTATTTCTTTTTAGTCCCTGCAAATCAGAACATATGTGAAAACCACATCCTGTATCAAGAACCCAAGAAGTAGCATGTGATATACTATTAGATTTAATTGTGTAAATACCTACGAAAGATGTCTTGATCTTCCCATCCTTGATGGCCTGCAGATATTTTGGGCATCTTCTCTTCCAATGTCCTATCTTGTGGAAGTAGTGGCACTCTGCCTCCTTAGGGTTAGAGTTGGGTTTAGCAGAACCAACTTTGGTTCCACTAGAAGAGGTACCATCTTGGGACTTTCCCTTGTGGTGGCTCTTTGAGGGAGCCTTCCTCTTCTTACCCTTCCCTTGTCCTATTGCCAAGACAGGGGCAGCAGTGGGAGTTGGAGTTGGTGCAACATATTTGTCCTTGAGGTTGCTCTCAGTAGTCCTCAACAAGCCCTGAAGCTTGCT
Source organism: Lactuca virosa (assembly GCF_052849685.1). Taxonomy (NCBI): domain Eukaryota; kingdom Viridiplantae; phylum Streptophyta; class Magnoliopsida; order Asterales; family Asteraceae; genus Lactuca; species Lactuca virosa. The sequence goes on along the minus strand of NC_136434.1, from coordinate 169,813,330 downwards.
CAAAGATACCTCCTCCTTGTTCATGTGGTAGGTCATGTAAAATTGGCTATAGCAGGGAGGCAAGGAGTGAAGGATGATGTCAATTGCCAGCTCTTCATCAAAGTTAACATTTAGCTTTAGCAGGCGATCGACATATCTCTGCATCTTTTGCAGATGGGCAGTGAGGGACTCTCCATCACTCATTTTGGTAGTGATCATCGAAGTGATGATCTCGTACCTTTCCTGCCTTGCGCTTTGGTGGTACCGGTCCAGCAAGTCCTGATGCATTTCATAGGGGTACATGTCCTAATAGGACTTCTGGAGTTCTGCACTCATAGTCGCTAGCATGATGCAATGGACTTTCTTGGCATCACGCTCGTGGGCCTCAAAGGTCGCGATCTCTGCAGCAGTGGCAGTGTTGATGTCAATCTCCTTTAGCTTCTCATCAAGGACATACTCTTTGTCCTTGTAGCGAGTGATCATGCGAATGTTGTGGATCCAATTGTTGAAATTGGTCCCATCGAAGATCACTCTCCCACACAAGTTCATGAATGAGAATGTGCCAGAGGAGTTTGAACCAGAAGCGTTGTTGTTGTTGTTGGTCGACATCTGAAAAGGAAAAGAACAAAGTTTGATTAGAAATGAATCCCCAATTAAACACCCAAATGAGAAATTAAGGCTAGGATCCAACAACATTATTTACAAATTAGAAGAGGGATGCCGAAATCTAACAGGTAAATAATTTGAAGGTAAGTGAATGACGATTCACTAATTCTCCACCATGAAAAACAAATTAAAGCTAATTTTTAAATGTAATGAAAACTCCTAGATCTTTTGAGATTCATTGAACTTTTCAATGGCATGTTTAAATCTCGATGTGCCCCTCTAGTTTGTGACTGGGATGCCGAGGATTACAAAGTGGGTGTGAATAACCATGCAAATATACATGGTGCCCTGTAACATCCCAATTTTCAGGTCCAAAAATTTCTTTTTAATTAACCAACACATAAAAACATTCATAAGAAAATACTGCGAAAACACATCATCTCATAAAACAATGTATCATGTCTGAAAACCCAAGCCATAGAATAATAACATATCATAGTACAATCCCAGAAAACTCCATGCGGAAACCATATGTGTGTGTGATGCGATGCTACGTCGCCGGCTCCTTCCCCTTAGACGAAGAGGTACCTGAAACCAAAAGCAAAACCGTAAGCACAAAGCTTAGTGAGTTCCCCCATCATACCACATACCATACAATATCATCGGTATCTCTCAACCGGTAATCATCATCGGTATCTTTCAACCGGTAACCAACATCGGTATCTTTCAACCGGTAATCGTCATCGGTATCTTTCAACCGGTAACCATCATAGGTATCTTTCAACCGGTAACCATCATCGGTATCTTTCAACCGGTAACCATCATCGGTATCTTTCAACCGGTAACTGTCATCGGTATCTTTCAACCGGTAACTGGGGACTATTCCACCCCTACCACTAGCATACAATAGCAAGGTACAATCATACAGTCAGGCATATCCGGGTACTGACCTACCCCACGGCCCTAAGGGCCGCTGTCAGGGATCCTAATCCCTACTATACACGTAACATATCATGCAGATAATACTCGTGACCAAATCACATAACCAAACCAAGATAATTATCACAAAGACAATCATCTTACAAATACTCCTCTTTGGTGGGCTGGCATTGTGGCCTTAGACCCACCCCTACTAGAAGGTAACTCACCTCGATGTCGTGCAGTGTTTGAATTATCCTCAGCGCACAAGTCGGCTCTCCTCGACTCCTCGATCCCTACACGACGACCTTCAAGTCAACACACAGCCAGTACAACCCTAAACAGGGTCAGTCCAAGTCTAGTCAAAGTCAACTTCAAGTTGACCCGACTCGCCGAGTTGGGCCGTCAACTCGCCGAGTCCCTCACCCTTTACTCGTCCTTATCCACGACCCGACTCGTCGAGTTGGGCCGTCAACTCGACGAGTTCCTCCCTCACATGAACATCGCATGAAACTCATCCGACTCGCCGAGTTGATGAACAACTCGTCGAGTTCACCTTCATCTGATGAACAAGTTCTGTCCTCGACTCGCCGAGTTGATGAACAACTCGTCGAGTTCATCTTCATCCTTAAGAAGATTGCCTTGGACTCGCCGAGTCTGTTCTAACACTCGTCGAGTCCCATGAACTCCAGGTCTAAAATCACGTCCAATACATTGGGTAACTCTTCCTGTCCGATTACAACCCTTCTAACACTCAACTGGGTTCCTTTGACTCTCAACAGATATGAGGCTCAAAGCCTCAGACTCGTCGAGTCCAAGAACGGACTCGCCGAGTCAGTCATGTCCGCACTCTAAATCCTTGAATTCTGATGTACAACCTTTGATCAAAAGATAGATCCAAGCTTCTATAATCGATCTAGCACGTAAAGTTACAAACTTTACGTGCTTGCATGGGACTTTGAGCTCAAAAAGACATAAAACAAGCTCTTAAGATGCATGGGGCCTTTCATGGGTGCAAAAGCAGTCCCAAACTGCCTTGTGACTCCTTTAATGACGTGATTCCGAAGCTCTAACCCCCAACCATGTTTGCAATCATGGTTGGCCATCAAAAGTGGCTTATAAAAGCCCTAAATCTCCCCAAAAAGGGATCTAACAAATGAAAGAGCAAGGTTACAGCTTTTTACCTTCAATGAACTGTAGAAGGTGCACAAACTCGGGTTCCCTTGGTCTTTACTTGCTTCCTCAAGCTTTTCTCCTTCCTTCTTAAGACCACAAGCACCAAAATCCACCAACAAGGCTTAGATTGCTTCAATAACGGCTAGGGTTTCAATGAGAGGTGTTCTGGGAGCATAAGGGACGTTGTGGCCGACATAACATTGTTTAAATAGGTTGCAAACCCTCGGATTAGGGTTTTTGTCCAGTCAGAGTCTACTCGTCGAGTCCGGGACCCGACTCGACGAGTCCATCACTTAAATCCCGCGCCTCATCCCGCTTTTACTCGGCGAGTTGGTCCTTCAACTCGCCAAGTCCAAGGCCAAGAATGCAAAAATACTTAAATAAAAATACACACCAAGAACCAGGTGCTACAAATCTCCCCCACTTATTTTCGACTTCGTCCTCGAAGTCTGCTGCTCGATCCTGGAACAGCTCTGCGTAATGCTCCATCATCTCATCCACCGGCTCCTAAGTCCATTTCGAGCCCTTCCGGTGCTGCCGTTGCACCTTTACCAGCTCAACCCTCTTGTTCCTCAGATCCTTCGACTTCCGGTCAAGGATTGCTACAGGTCGCTCAATGTAATTCAGGCTGTCATCGACCTGAATATCCTCTAAGGGTACTACTGCTGAGTCGTCCACCAGGCACTTTCGCAGCTGAGAGATGTGGAAAGTGATGTGGATCTGACTGAGTTCGGCTGGCAGATCCAACCTATAAGCCACCTTGCCCACCTGGGCTATAACCCTGAAGGGTCCAATATACCTGGGACCCAACTTGCCCCGCTTCCTGAATCGGATGACGCCCTTCCATGGCGACACCTTCAGGAGAACCATATCCCCGACCTGAAACTCCAGGTCCGATCGGCGCTTGTTGGCATAACTTTTCTGCCGACTCTGAGCGGTCTGAAGCCTGCTCCTGACCTGTTGGATCCGTTCGGTCATCTTGAGCACTACATCGGTGCTCCCCATGACCCTCTGGCCAACCTCGCCCCAGCATATCGGGGTCCTGCACTTCCTCCCGTATAACATCTCGAAGGGAGGTCGATCGATACTCGCATGATAGCTATTATTATACGAGAACTCCGCCAATGGAAGGTAGGTATCCCAACTACCTCCGAAGTCTAAAACACATGCGCGCAGCATATCCTCTAGCGTCTGGATGGTCCGCTCGCTCTGACCATCCGTCTGCGGGTGAAGAGCGGTGCTGAAATGCAGACGAGTACCCAGCTCGTCATGAAACTTCTTCCAAAACCTAGAAGTGAACCGTACATCCCTGTCGAAAATCACTGAAACTGGCACCCCGTGCCGCGACACCACCTCCCGGATATAGATGTCGGCCAACTTCTCGACCGAGATACTCTCCGGAATCGGAATAAAATGAGCGCTCTTGGTCAATCGATCGACGATAACCCAAATCGAATCCACCCCTCGCGCGGTCCTGGGAAGCTTTGTGATAAAATCCATCGTAATATCCTCCCATTTCCACAGCGGGATATCCAACGGCTGCATCTTGCCGTGTGGCCTCTGGTGCTCGGCCTTGACCTTCCTGCAAGTCAAGCACCGCTCCACGTACCATGCTACGTCCCGCTTCATGCAGGGCCACCAATAATCGGGACGAAGGTCTCTATAAATCTTAGTCGCTCCGGGATGGATAGAAAATCTGGATTTGTGTGCCTCCTCCATCAGGATCTGGCGCACGCCTCCATGATAAGGGACCCACACCCTATGGTGAAGAGTCAATAACCCTCGGCTATCATAGTCGAAGGAGGAAACCTGCCCCACAATCCGCTCGCTCTTCCGATGTTCCTCCTTCATGGCCTCCTGTTGGGCCTCCCGAATCCGCTCCAACAGCGGAGTCACCACTGTCATCCTCAGACAGATATCCCTGATCGGCGCTGCCTTGCGGCTAAGCGCGTCGGCCACCACATTGGCCTTCCCCGGGTGGTAGAGGATCTCACAATCATAATCCTTTACCACATCAAGCCACCGACGTTGCCTCATGTTCAGATTTGGCTGGTCCATGAGATACCTCAGGCTCTTGTGGTCCGTGTAAATCGTACAACGAACCCCATAGAGGTAATGACGCCAAATCTTGAGGGCGAACACAACAGCCCCCAGCTCCAAATCGTGCGTCGGGTAGTTTGCCTCGTGAGGCTTCAGCTGCCTCGAAGCGTAAGCAATAACATGCCCTCTCTGCATCAATACTGCGCCCAAGCCCGAGATGGACGCATCACAGTACACGACGAGATCCTCCATGCCCTCGGGCAGGGCTAATATTGGCGCCTCGCACAATCTATGTCTCAGTGTCTCGAATGCAGCCTGCTGCTCAGGCCCCCAACGAAAGACCACGGCCTTCCTCGTTAGCCTAGTCAGGGGTAAGGCTATCTTGGAGAAATCCTGGATGAATCTCCGATAGTAGCCGGCTAATCCCAGGAAACTCAGATGGAGACCTCGGAACCTCCCATCTCATCACGGCCTCCACTTTGGCCGGATCTACCGAAATCCCGTTCTGGTTGACAAGGTGCCCAAGAAACTGCACCTCGCGCAACCAGAACTCGCACTTGGAGAACTTAGCATACAAGCTCTCCCTCCTCAAATTCTCCAGAACCTCTCGCAGATGCTCTTCATGCTGCTCTCGCGTCTTGGAGTAAACCAAGATATCATCGATAAACACTATCACAGACCGGTCTAACATCGGTCTACACACATGGTTCATGAGATCCATGAACGCGGCAGGAGCGTCGGTGAGCCCGAAAGGCATCACCACGAACTCATAGTGGCCATAACGCGTCCGAAACGCCGTCTTCTGTACATCCTCCTCTCTGACCCTCATCTAATGATACCATGAACGCAAATCAATCTTGGAGAACCAAGACGCTCCCTGTAGCTGGTCAAAAAGGTCATCAATCCTCGGGAGTGGGTAACGGTTCTTCACTGTTACCTTATTCAGCTCCCTATAGTCTATATACATCCGATGCGACCCGTCCTTTTTCCTCACGAACAGAATCGGGGCTCCCCAGGGAGAACTACTCGGTCTAATGAATCCCTTGTCTAACAGCTCCTGCAGCTGTGTAGACAACTCCTGCATCTCGGGAGGAGCCAACCGATACGGTGCCTTGTCTATCGGAGCCGCACCATGGACTAGGTCGATCCTGAACTCCACCTGTCGCTCCGGAGGTATCCCAGACAGCTCCTCGGGGAATACGTCCGCGAACTCTCGCACCACGGGCACATTGCCCACCGTCGCCCTACCCGCCTCCCGGGTATCCATAACATAGGCGACATAACCTGCACAACCCTACTGGAGGTAACGCCTAGCTCTCGCTGTTGAACATAAAGTTGGTCCTCGCAGTGGCCTCTCGCCCTGAATTACCAGCTCTCCCCCACTTGGGGTCCTGATCCGCACCAACTGCTGCGCACAGTCAATCACTGCCCCGTTGGGGCTCAGTCAATCCATACCGATAATAACCTTGTTCCCCCGCAAAGGTATGGGAACCAGATCTACCAGGTAACACTCCTCAAACAGTCGTAGGACGCAATCTTGGTAAACCTCCAACGCTCGTACCGACCAGTCGTCCGCAATCTCGACCTCTAGAGGGCAATCCAGCATGCCCGAAGACTCGGGAAACTTCTTGCTAAGCGCAAGAGAGACAAATGATCGCGTGGCACCTGAATCAAACAATACCTGAACTGGGATACCATTCACATGGAACGATCCTAAACAGTGCACATACATAACATATCAAGATCACAGCGCCATATCATAAAACCATAAGAAAGGAACCATACCCGTCACTACATCAGGTGCAGCACGTGCCTCCTCGGCTGTCAACTGAAATGCTCGGTTCCACACCACTGGAGCCTCTGTCTTGGCCTTCTGGCCATCTGCAACCCGCGCTGTCGCTGAGACCGGCGCCACTGCTGGCGCCGCTGCTGACGATGCTGACAATCTCGGGCAGTTGGCCTTTTTATGGCCCCTCTGATTGCAATGGAAGCAAATCAGGTCTGTCATCTGTACCGCAAGAGTAGGGGCGGTACAATCTTTGCCAAAATGCCCAACCTTGCCGCACTTATAACAGCCTGAACCCGGCCCAGTGCGGCAAGCTCCCTCGTGTGACCGACCGCATTTCCCATAGCGGTCCCGCCCAGACTGGCCTTTCGGCCTACCATCGGATCCCTTGGGCTTCTTCCCTGAATCTCCCGTTATCAGCCCCTCCGCTGCCTTCCTTTTCCGGATGTGCTCTAGATCAATCTCCCTCTCCCTAACCCTGGCAATCATAGAATCCAGGGTAGGGCAAGCTGAGAAACTGACATGCTCCCGGATGTTAGCTCGTAACATATCATGGTAGCGGGTCCTCCTCATGTCCTCATCACCCGCATACTGGGGCACCAACAATGCCCTCTCCCGGAACTTGGCGGTGATCTCCGCCACAGTCTCCGAAGTCTGTCTCATGTCCAAGAAATCTCTGGCCAGCTGCTGAAGCTCCACAGCTGGCGCAAACTCCGCCCTGAATCTGGTCACAAAGTCTGACCAGCTCATAGCCTCAACAGCCGAGCCTCCCAATGAGTCACCAACAGATTCCCAACAATCTCTATCTCTGTCTCTCAAACACCCTGCTGCATATCTCACCTTCGACCCCTCGGGGCAGAAGCTGGTCAGCTGCGCAGACTCGATGTCTGCGATCCATCTCCTAGCAGCAATGGGGTCTTTCACCCCATGGAAATCCGGCGGACTGCTCCCTCGAAAGTCCTTAAAGGACATTGTGCGCGTACTCGTCTGGCTAGACGCCATACCACTCCTGAATGCCCGGAGGCGATCCTCCATCAGCTCAACAATCCCTTCCTTGATCGACCCAAAAATGACCGGGGTCAACTCAAGAATGCCTCTCGTGATCTCAGACGCGATGAACTCGCACAGCCCGTCATCAACCTGCTCGGATCCTGCACCCGAGCCCGATCCTGATCCTGATCCGGAACCTCCTGCTCCATGTCGTGTGGTCACCATGCTGAAAACACACGCATAAATTTTAGGATCATACATACTTCCAAGAGGCCTAACACACTTTCCAAGGTTCCCAGTTCCATCTAGGCCCTCCTTGATTCGAGTACGGATCCTCTGCTTCCAGTAGTACGGGCCCATACTACCTTCCACATCTATCCGTGCTTTCCTCAAGGACTGCTTCGACTTCACCACGTCCCTTTCACCGATACCCCTTTCCACTGACCTCATCCTAGGTTTTCCTAGGGCACTCTCCGACCTACCCTCCGCCATCAGCTGCACTAGGAGTCCCCACCACTTCCCCTTAACTAACTTGCGGATACTGTTACATATCTGTTCCTTAGCTAGTTGAAGGTGGCCAGAACCCCCATAGCACAAAGCAAGCAGCATTCGAGCATTGGGTAACCAAACCAGGCATAACCTACACAGGCCATCCTACTGCTGACTAAACAGTCCTAGCATACAGCTCATACAACAGGCATATAAGGCATCCTCCTAGATCCTTAGCCCTAACTAGCATGCAATTCTCAGAATCATATATCAGGCACACAAGGCATCCTCCTAGATCCTTAGTCCTATTCTAGCATGCAGTTTTCTGAATCAAAACCATATAGCATAACATATCAAGTATGGGTATCTTGGGGAAAACTTACTTGATCCCGACCGGTCGCATGCATCACACACTTCGTCTTTCTTAAAATCCTTCCATTTAGATTTTAGAAAACCATTTTTCCTTGTGAAAACCTTTTAGCCCCTCAGTTTGAGTCCAGACACCCCCGAGGGTGTGTCCGAATCCCTCAAACCAAGGCTCTGATACCAACTTGTAACATCCCAATTTTCAGGTCCAAAAATTTCGTTTTAATTAACCAACACATAAAAACATTCATAAGAAAATACTGCGAAAACACATCATCTCATAAAATAATGTATCATGTCTGAAAACCCAAGCCATAGAATAATAACATATCAGAGTACAATCCCAGAAAACTCCATGCGGAAACCATATGTGTGTGTGTGATGCGATGCTACGCCGCCGGCTCCTTCCCCTTAGACGAAGAGGTACCTGAAACCAAAACCGAAACCGTAAGCACAAAGCTTAGTGAGTTCCCCCATCATACCACATACCATACAATATCATCGGTATCTCTCAACCGGTAATCATCATCGGTATCTTTCAACCGGTAACCAACATCGGTATCTTTCAACCGGTAATCGTTATCGGTATCTTTCAACCGCTAACCATCATCGGTATCTTTCAACCGGTAACCATCATCGGTATCTTTCAACCGGTAACTGTCATCGGTATCTTTCAACCGGTAACTGTCATCGGTATCTTTCAACCGGTAACTGGGGACTATTCCACCCCCTACCACTAGCATACAACAGCAAGGTACAATCATACAGTCAGGCATATCCGGGTACTGACCTACCCTACGGCCCTAAGGGCCGCTGTCAGGGATCCTAATCCCTACTATACACGTAACATATCATGCAGATAATACTCGTGACAAAGCACATAACCAAACCAAGATAATTATCACAAAGACAATCATCTTACAAATACTCCTCTTTGGTGGGCCAACATTGTGGCCTTAGACCCACCCCTACTGGAAGGTAACTCACCTCGATGTCGTGCAGTGTTTGAATTATCCTCAGCGTACAAGTCGACTCCCCTCGACTCCTCGATCCCTACACGACAACCTTCAAGTCAACACACAGCCAGTACAACCCTAAACAGGGTCAGTCAAAGTCAACTTCAAGTTGACCTTACTCGCCGAGTTGGGCCGTCAACTCGACGAGTTCCTCCCTCACATGAACATCGCATGAAACTCATCCGACTCGCCGAGTTGATGAAAAACTCGTCGAGTTCACCTTCATCTGATGAACAAGTTATGTCCTCGACTCGCCGAGTTGATGAAAAACTCGTCGAGTTCATCTTCATCCTTAAGAAGATTGCGTTGGACTCGCCGAGTCTGTTCTAGCACTCGTCGAGTCCCATGAACTCCAGGTCTAAAATCACGTCCAATACATTGGGTAACTCTTCCTGTCCGATTACAACCCTTCTAACACTCAACTGGGTTCCTTTGACTCTCAACAGATATGAGGCTCAAAGCCTCAGACTCGTCGAGTCCAAGAACAGACTCGCCGAGTCAGTCATGTCCGCACTCTAAATCCTTGAATTCTGATGTACAACCTTTGATCAAAAGATAGATCCAAGCTTCTATAATCGATCTAGCACGTAAAGTTACAAACTTTACGTGCTTGCATGGGACTTTGAGCTCAAAAAGACATAAAACAAGCTCTTAAGATGCATGGGGCCTTTCATGGGTGCAAAAGCAGTCCCCAACTGCCTTGTGACTCCTTTAAGGACGTGATTCCGAAGCTCTAACCCCCAACCATGTTTGCAATCATGGTTGGCCATCAAAAGTGGCTTATAAAAGCCCTAAATCTCCCCAAAAAGGGATCTAACAAATGAAAGAGCAAGGTTACAGCTTTTTACCTTCAATGAACTGTAGAAGGTGCACAAACTCGGGTTCCCTTGGTCTTTACTTGCTTCCTCAAGCCTTTCTCCTTCCTTCTTAAGACCACAAGCACCAAAATCCACCAACAAGGCTTAGATTGCTTCAATAACGGCTAGGGTTTCAATGAGAGGTGTTCTGGCAGCATAAGGGACGTTGTGGCCGACATAACATTGTTTAAATAGGGTGCAAACCCTCGGATTAGGGTTTTTGTCCAGTCAGAGTCTACTCGTCGAGTCCGGGACCCGACTCGACGAGTCCATCACTTAAATCCCGCACCTCATCCCGCTTTTACTCAGCGAGTTGGTCTTTCAACTCGCCGAGTCCAAGGCCAAAAATGCAAAAATACTTAAATAAAAATACATACCAAGAACCAGGTGCTACATGCCCTCATTGTTACAGTCACCTATTCTATGTGCCGGTTAACCACACACGCTCCATCGAACTATGACAAACAATGAGTCACCCTTTGCCACCTATGCTTAGAATCCAATTAGTGTGCCGGTTAACCACACGCGCTCCACTAACGTCTTAGCAAGGGTGCAAAGTGTAATTTCATGGAATTGCACCAATTCACTTTTCCTAAAATAACTAAGATTGGGAATTGTTTGTAAAAACATTTAGTTACTTTTATAGATCATTATACTTTTAATGAGGAAAGGTTTGCCCTATCCTACCCGTTCGGCTAACGACCCTCCACCAATCAAGGAAGCGGTGGGTGAGAGTGGACACCCATTAAACAACCATTTTGTAGGCCATAACCTTATACCCCCCTTATGGATTGGCTTCGTGAATGAGGCCTACTAACGATAAGACTAGCATTTTAAGTTATACCCCCCTTATGGATTGGCTTCGTGAATGAGGCCTACTAACGATAAGACTAGCATTTTAAGCGGTGGGTGAGAGTGGACACCCATTAAACAACCATTTTGTAGGCCATAACCTTATACCCCCCTTATGGATTGGCTTCGTGAATGAGGCCTACTAACGATAAGACTAGCATTTTAAGTTATACATATATATATATATATATATATATATATATATATATATATATATATATATATATATATATATTAATCTTGTAATATTATAATAGTATAGGGTGTATTTTAAACATTTTAAAACACTAGGGTTTTAATTTCAATTTAAAATTTTCGAATTTTAAACTTTTTAATTTAAAAAAAATTTAAATATTAAAACTCTCTTGATTTAATAATTATCCTTGAAATAAACAATTTATTTTAATTATCAAATCTTAGAGGATTATCTTTTAAATTAAACAATTAATTTATCCTAATCCCTTAAATCCCCTAAAATCGAAAATATGGGATGGGATAACTCAAAATCTTTAATTACCATATTTTAAACAATTAAAAGATAATTACAAGATAAGGGGTTATCCTAATCCCTAAAATTTAGGATCTTATCTTGGGGAGGAGGCTAAAATCGAAACCCTAGGGTCTGCAAACCCTAGATTTCGAAATCTTCGGGGCTAAGGAAAGGGTTTGAAAAACCCTTATCAGTTTTCAAAATTTAGGGTTCAAGAACCCTAATTTCGAAATCTTGCCTCCTAGGGTTTATTGGCCATAAACCCTAATTTTCCAATTCATACTTTTGTATAAAATAATTGAAAACAACAAAACCAATGGCTCTGATACCACTGATGGGTTTTATACAAAAAATCCAATGTGTGCATGCAACCCTAGAATTGGATCTATGTTTTGCTATTAGATATACAACATTATGAACACATGAAGAACCCTAACATGCTCCTTGTAATTTCGAAATTTACAAAGGAGAAAGGTTTACATACCTCTTGTTGTTATATTGTAATAACAACTCAAATCTTCAATCTTCTTGTCTTGAAAGCAAGTACCACAAGTGTAGTACCTCTAATGGCTCACAAACACCAAGAGCAATGGAGAGGCAAGAGAGAGAGAGGGGAGAGGTGGAAAATCGGCTCTAGGACTTCTAATAATCAAGTGACCGATTTTCCTAAGCCAGGGGGTCTTTATATAGCTGTAGGGATTAGGGTTTCAGTCCTTATCCTTATCTGGTTGCTTAGCCACCAAGCAGTCCAAGGATAATTCTAGAAGCCATATCCTTGGACGAATTCTAGGGCCTTATCCCCTTGAATTCGTCCACCCTATCTCTAGGGCATCCTTTGCCCTACTTTCCAACTATCACATAATTGCATTTCAGTCCCCCTAGTTTAGTTAATTTCTTTTGATCACAAAATTAATTCTTAATTAATTCTTGAACAATATTAACTAAACAAATATGATTTCTCTTTTAATATATTATTCTTATAATATATTAATAAACCATAATAACCTCTTTCTCTATTATTTCTCCAATCAAGTTTCTTTGGTGAAGGCAACCCAAAAGGACCATGCACAACCGGGTCAAGTACTTACCAAATATGGTTACAGGCTTAGACACTAATCTAACAGACTTCGGAACCTCCCATCTCATCACGGCCTCTACTTTTGTTGGATCGACCAAAATCACGTTCTGGTTGACAAGGTGCCCTAGAAACTGCACCTCGCGCAACCAGAACTCGCACTTGGAGAACTTGGCATACAAGCTCTCCCTCCTCAGGGTATCCAACACATCCCGCAAGTGCTCCTCATGTTCCTCCTGCTTCTTGGAGTAAACCAATATGTCATCGATGAAAACTATCAGATACCGATCCAAAATCGGTCTGCATACGTGGTTCATGAGATCCATGAACGCGGAAGGAGCATTGGTGAGCCCGAAGGGAATCACCACAAGCTCGTAGTGGCCATAGCGAGTCCGGAACGCAGTCTTCTATACATCCTCGTCTATGATCCTCATCTGATGGTAGCCTGAACGTAAATCTATCTTGGAAAACCAAGATGCCCCCTATAGCTGGTCGAAAAGATCATCAATCCTCGAGAGTGGGCAATGGTTCTTCATCGTTACCTTGTTCAGCTCCTGGTAATCTATACATATCCGATGCGACCCTTCCTTCTTCTTCACGAACAGAATTGGGGCTCCCCAGGGTGAACTTCTCGGTCTAATGAATCCCTTGTCTAACAGCTCCTGCAACTGTGTAGACAACTCCTGTATCTCGGGTGGAGCCAACCGATACGGTGCCTTGGCTATCGGGGCCGTACCAGGAACCAGGTCGATCCTAAACTCCACCTACCTCTCCGGAGGTATCCCAGGTAACTCCTCTGGAAACACATCCGGGTACTCTCGAACCACTGGCACATCACTCACGGTCGCCTTACCCTCCTCCCGGGTATCCATGACGTAGGCGACATATCCGACACAACCCTGCTGAAGGTAGCGCCTAGCCCTCGCTGCTGAACATAAAGCTGGTCCACGATGTGGCCTCTCGCCCTAAATCACCAGCTCTCCCCCACTTGGGGTCCTGACATGTACCAACTGCTGTGTGCAGTCAATCACATCCCCATTAGGGCTCAACCAGTCCATACCGATAATGACCTTGTTCCCACTCAAAGGTATGTGAACTAAGTCTACTAGGTAGCGCTCCTCGAACAGCCTCAAAACACAATCTCTGAAAACCTCTGATGCTCGAACTGATCGGTCGTCAACAATCTCGACCTCTAGTGGGCAATCGAACATGCCCGAAGACTCAGGGAACTTCTTGCTAAGTGCAAGAGAGACAAATGATTGGGTAGCACCCGAATCGAACAACACCTGAACTGGAATACCATTCACATGGAACGATCCTAAACAAAACACATAACATAACACATAAATATCATAAACAACATATAATAAATCTAGGGAGAAGAAATCATACCCATCACCACATCGGGTGCGGCGCGTGCCTCCTTGGTAGTCAACTGGAAGGCTCGGCTCCTCACCACTGGAGCCTTTGACTTGCCCTGCCGACCATCAGTGAGCTGTAGGGTCACTGGAGGTGCGCCGCCACTGGCGCTGCTGCTGCTGTCAATCTAGGGTAGTTGGCCTTTTTCTGGCCCTTTTGATTGCAATGAAAGCAAATCAGGTCTGATGTCTGAAAGTTGGGGGCAGGGGCAGTACAATCCCTACCAAAGTGCCAGTCTTGCTACACTTATAGCAACCTGATCCCGACCCAGTGCGGCAAACCCCCTCATGTGACCTGCCATATTTCCCACCACGGCTCCGACCCTGCTGGCCCTTCGACCTAGAGTCGAATCCATTGGGCTTCTTCCCCGAAGCCCCAGTAACCTGTCCCTCCTCCGTCTTCCTCTTCCTGATGTGCTCCAAGTCTATCTCCCTCTCCCTCGCCCTGGCAATCATAGAATCCAGCGTCGGGCATGCTTAGTAGCTGACATGCTCCCGAATATCAGCTCTCAACATATCATGATAGCGGGTCTTCCGCATATCCTCATCTCCTGCATACTGAGGCACCTGTAAGGCCCTCTCCGTAAACTTGGCGGTAATCTCCGCCACCGTCTCAATATTCTGTCTCATGTCAAGAAACTCCCTGGCCAGCTGCTGAAGCTCCACAGCCGGCGCAAACTCAGCCTTAAACCTGGTCACAAAGTCAGACCAGGTCATAGCCTCAAAGGCTGAGGCTCCCAAAGAATCACCAACTGACTCCCACCAATCTCTAGCCTTGTCCCTCAAACATTCAGCAACATACCGAACCTTCAACCCCTCAGGGCAGAAGCTAGTCAACTGAATAGACTCCATGTCCATAATCCATCTCCTGGAAACAATGGGGTCCTTCACCCCGTGGAAGTCTGGCGCGCCGCATCCCCTGAAGTCCTTAAAAGACAGTGTGCGCTCCCCTGACTGGCTAGCTGCCCAGTCACTCCTAAACGCCCTGAGACGATCCTCCATCAGCTCAATAATCCCCTCCTTGATCGACCCGAAAATCATCGGGGTCGACTCAAGGATGCCTCTAGTGATCTCAGAAGCAATGAACTCACATAACCTCTCGTCAACTGGCTGGGCACCTGATCCCGAACTCGATCCTGATCATGATCCCGATCCTGAACCTCCTCCTCCATGATGCGTAATCATCACCATTCTGAAACAAAACACATAACCGCCAGGGTCATACATAACTTTAGGAGGTCTCACATACTACAAGTTTCTTGGTTCTATCTTGGCCCTCCTTGACTCGAGTACGTATCCTCTTCTTTCATTAGTATGGGCCCATACTACCTTCCACATCTATCCGTACTTTCCACAAGGATTTCCTTGACTTCACCAAGTCCCTTTCACTACTACTGCTCGTTGCACTAATCTCATCCTAGGCTTACGTTAGGGTAACTCTCCGACCTACTCTCCGCCATCATCTGCATAGGGAATCCCTGCTACCTTTACCTAACTAGCTCGCGGATACCATTACATATCACTAAGACAAGATAATTCTTCGAATGAGAGGCCCTACCCTACAACGGTTGGACTCAGACAAGAGTAGCAAAATAGGGACAGACCTAACCTTATGAAATTATTTAGTCCTCGCAATATGTAACTTAACGTATTCGTTTACTAGTCAGTTAAAGATAACTAGAACTCCTAAAAGCACAAAGCAAGCAACATTCGAGCATTGAGTAACCATGCCAAGCATGTCCTATTCAGGCCATTATATTGCTGACTAATCTGTTCTAGCATATAACTCAATAGGCACATATAAAAGGCACATAAGGCATCTTCCGACATCCTTAGCCCTAATCTAGCATGCAGATCTCATACACATATAATAGGCATACAAGGCATCCTTCCTAGATCCTTAGCCCTAATCTAGCATGCATTTCTCATAATCATATCACATCATAGCATAACATGTATGGGTATCTTGGGGAAAACTTACTTGAGCTCGGCCGGTCGCACGCATCACACACCTTGTTATTTCTCAAAACTCCTTATTTTAAACTTGTAGAAAACTATTTTCTTGTAAAAATATTTCATACCTTCGATTTGAGTTCAGACACCCCCGAAGGTGTGCTTGAATCCCTCAAACCAGGGCTCTGATACCAACTTGTAACATCCCAATTTTCAAGACCAAAAATTCGTTTTTTGATTAAATAATTTATTAAAACCATTTACTGAAAAACAACATCAATATCATATCAAACTTGTAACCCATAAGTCAAATGCCATAAAACATGTCATGGAATAATAATAATGTCAGAGTAAAATCCTAAGGACATCATAATGCGAAAATCGAGTGTGTGTGCGATGCGCTGCTACTGTGCCGATGACTCCCGGCTATCATAATCATAATAATACTCAATCAGAATCTATAAAACTACTTAGGGTAAAATGACCATTGTACCCCCTTGGCCTAACTCGAACCATTTCTAAGGCCCAATTCTAATTTATTAACCCAGTGCACCCATGGCCCATCAAAAGCTCCCTAAGGCCCACTAATGGCCCAATTTTCTAAATTGGGCCCAACACTTCAGATGGACCTTTTCACAAGTCTAACAAGTCCTTAGCTTAAAATAAATAATCTTGAATGGTCCAATGTGGCCCAAAAGGCCCAATACTTATAATTCCAAATTCTCGGGCCTAGAATTATGCTCCACAGTGGGCCACAGGGCCCAATAGTCCAGACCCAACCCTCTAAGGCCGAAAATCCAAGGTATGGGCCAAACCGAGGCCCAAAACATGCTAAGCCCATATCTGTTGAGTATGCGGGGCGTACTCCTCTATACGCTAAGCGTACTGACTAAATGGTGTGTACACTGCGCGTACCTGCATGTACGCCCAACGTACTTCCCTATTAGGTCACTTTTCCCATTAATTTCTTAATACTCTAATACAAAGGCTATAGTTATAGATCCAAGTCCTTTTTAATGTCTTAATCCATAAAGTCGATCACTTGGTGGCTTGCAACCCACCAAATGAGCCCAAACATTGAATGATAGCAACTAACTCTATAGAAATGGCTAGATCTCATGCATGGTTTCATAAAGGCCTTAAAGGTTGAAAGTTTACTGCTTAATGAAGGATTTGAGCTCCAAGGGTGGCAACCCTAAGCTCAAAAACAAAGTTGCATGATAAAGATGTTGGATTAGTGTCTAAGTCCGTAACTATATTTGGTATGTACTTGACCCGAGTGTGCATGGTCCTTTTGGGTTGCCTTCACCAAAGCAACTTGACAAGGTAATTTGATATGAGAGAGAAGATATTATGGTTTATTAATATATTATAAGAATAATATATTAAAGGAGAAATCATATTTATTTAATTAGTATTAGTCATAAATTAATTAGGAATTAATTTGGTGACTAAAAGAGATTAATTAAATAAAGGGGTATAAACTGTCAAATGTGTGATAGTTGAGCTTTGGGCTGGGGAAACCTTATGGACTAAGGGGGAACGAAATTATGATGAGGGATCATCATATTTTCGTCCAAGGGCCTCATTCCAGAAGGTTCCTTGGGCTGCTTGGTGGCTAAGCTATCCATTAGGGTTTAGACTGAAACCCTAGCACCCTACAGTATAAATAGATGCCCTATGCTTCAATTTTAGGCCACTTGATTCCAAGGGAAACCCTAGGGCCGAAATTAGCATCCTTCCCCTCTCTCTCTTAATTGCCTTCTTGCTTCAAGGTGTTTGTGAGCCATTAGAGGCACTACAATTGTGGTGCTTGCTTTCAAGAGTTCAAGAGATCAAGGAAACTAGTTGTTATTGCAATATAACAACAAAGGTATGTCTTCTACACTTCTATATGATTTTCGAAAAATATAGAAGCATGCTAGGGTTTATTATGTGTTCATATAGTTGTATGTCTTATAGTGAAAACATAGATCCAATTAGGGTTGCATGCACACATAGGATTGTTTGTATAAAACCTATCAGTGGTATCAGAGCCTTTGGTTTTTGTTTTCTATTTGATTTGATACATATTATGAATTTGACAAATTAGGGTTTATGGCAAGTAAACCCTAAGGCTTGGTGGTTTTCGAAAATAGGGTTAAGAAACCCTAGTTGGCGATTTTTTGTAAGGTTCTTAAACCTTTTTGCCTAGCCTCCAAATTTCGAAATTAGGGTTATGAAACCCTAGGGATTTCGAAAATCCCTTGCCCCCCAAGACAAGATCCCAAAATTTTAGGGATTTGGATAATGCCATCTTTGTGATTATCAACTTAATTGTTTAAACTAGATAATTGAAGATCTTGAATTATCCTTTCCATAAATTTCGAAATCTAGGGGATAAAAAGGATTAGGATAAATTAATTGTTTAATTTTATGATAATCCTTCATGATTTAATAATTTAAATTAATTGTTTAATTTTGATAATTATTAAATCAAAGATTTTTGGTGTTTAAAACTTTAAATTAAATTGTCTAATTTTCGAAAATTTTAAATGCAACAAAGACACTAGTATTTTAAAATGTTTTAAAATACACCCTTATACAATTATGATATTATTAATTATTATACATATGTATAAGAATAAGCTAGTCTTATCGCTAGTAGGCCTCATTCACGAAGCCAGTCTATAAGGTGGGTATAAGGTTGCTGCCTATAAAATGGCGCTTAATGGATGTACACTCACATCTACCGCTTGCTTGACTGGTGGAGGGTCGTTAGCCGAACGGATAGGATAGGGCACTTAATTCCTCATTATAAGTATAATGGAAATATTAAAGTAACTACATTGTTTTACAAATTCCCACTCTTAGTTACTTTAGGGTAAAATGTGAAAATGATGCTATTCCATGGAATTACACTTTGTACCCCTGTCAAACGTTAGTGGAGCGTGCGTGGTTAACCAGCACACTAATTTAGGATTGACATTGGTGACAAAGGGTGGCTCGATGTCTTATCATAGATCAATGGAGCGTGCGTGGCTAACCAGCACATTGATTAGGTGATGAAGACATTGAGTGCACCATGATAATTCGCATGGTTATTCACAAACTTGTTTGCGATCCTCGGCATCCCAGTCGCAAATTTGAAGTGCATATCGAGATTTAAACATGCCATTGAAATGTTCAATGAATCTCAAAAGAAATCTAGGAATTTTCAAATACATTTAAAACTTAACCTCTTTCGTTTTTCATGGTGAAAATTAGTGAATCGTCATTCACTTACCTTCAAATTATTTACCTTTAGATTACGGCATCCCTTTTCTAAGTTGTAAATAATGTTGTTGGATCCTAGCCCTAATTTCTCATGTGGATGTTTAATTAGGGATTCATTCTAATCAAACTTTGTTCCTTTCTATTTCAGATGTCAAACGCAAACGCAAATAACAACACTTCTGGGTCATTCTCGCTGATGAACCTGTGTCAAAAGGTGACATTTGATGGCTCAAACTTCAACGAGTGGATGAGATACATTCGCATGATAACTCGTTATGAGGACAAAGAATATGTCCTAGACGAGAAGCTTGAAAGGATCAACCCAGAAGAAGCTACTCCTGAAGAGATGGCCGCCTTTGAGGCCCACGAGCGTGATGCAACGAAAGTTCATTGCATCATGTTGGCCACCATGAACCTCGAACTCCAAAAGTCCTATGAGGACATGTATCCATATGAGATGCATCAAGATTTGCTGGACAGGTACCACCAGAGCGCGAGGCAAGAGCGCTATGAGATCATCACCAACATGATCACCGCTAAGATGGGGAGTGGAGAATCCCTAACTGCTCATTTGCAAAGAATGCAAAGATATGTTGATCGTCTTCTCAAACTTAATGTTAAGTTTGATGAGGATTTGGCTATCGACATCATCCTCCACTCCTTGCCTTCCTGCTACAGCCAGTTCAGAATGACCTACCACATGAATAAGGAAGAGGTCACCCTAAGTAAGCTTCAAGGGCTCCTGAGGACAGCTGAGAGCAACCTCAAGGACAAATCTGTTGCATCATCCTCTACTGTAGCTGCTCCTGTGTTGGCAATTGGCCAAGGAAAGGGAAAGAAGAGGAAGGCTCCTTACAAGAGCCACCATAAGGGTAAGACCCAAGATGGTTCTTCTTCTAGTGGGACCAAAGCAGGTTCTGTTAAGCCCTCTTCTGACCCCAAGGAAGCAGAGTTCTTCTATTGCCACCAGAAGGGCCACTGGAAACGAAGCTGCCCTAAATATCTGCAAGATATTAAGGATGGGAAGATAAAACCCACCTTCGCAGGTATGTATTTAATTAAATCTAATAACTCATCATTTGCTACTTCATGGGTTCTTGATACAGGGTGTGGTTACCACATTTGTTCTGATATGCAGGGCCTAAAAAGAAGTAGGGAAGTGGAGCATGGAAGGATAAGCTTGATCATGGGAAACAAGAAGTCTTCACCAGTAACCAAGATCGGAGTTTATTCCTTAGTGTTGAGTAATGGGTTAGGGCTAGATTTAAATAATTGTTGCTATTCGCCAGATATGGCAAGAAACATCATTTCTTTTCATGGTTTGTTTAGACAAGGTTTCAGATATTCATTTGATAATAGTAATGGTTCTATTAATGCTTATTTGAATGGTGTCTTTTATTTCAATGCATTACCTTGTAATGGGATTTATGAATCTGTGTTAGTTATTGATAATTTAGGAAATGATGTTTTGAATATTGATTCGTCCACAAGTTTGGACAAAGCATGCTTGTGGCATTGTCGCCTTGGCCATGTGAACAAGAAACGCATAGCCCAACTCCAAAAGGATGGAGTCTTGGAGTCTTTCGACCTTAGGGACGATGACGTGTGTGAGTCTTGTTTACTTGGGAAGATGACCAAGTCACCCTTTACTGGCACATGTGAAAGGGGTGAGGGTGTATTGGATCTCATACACACAGATGTATGTGGACCCTTTAGATCCACCACAAGGGACGCTTGTCGCTTCTACGTGACTTTTACAGATGATTATAGCAGATATGGATATATCTACTTAATCAAGCAGAAGTCAGAAACCTTTGAAAAGTTCAAAGAGTTCAAGAATGAAGTAGAGAATCAGTTGGGCAAGAAAATCAAGATGCTTCGATCTGATCGAGGGGGAGAGTACCTAAGTCTTGAGTTTCACGACTATCTGAAAGAGTGTGGAATAGTTTCACAATTGACGCCTCCTAGAACGCCACAATTGAATGGTGTGGCTGAGAGACGTAATCGAACCTTGTTGGACATGGTTCGCTCTATGATGAGTCGTGCTTCGTTACCAATCTCATTCTGGGGGTATGCCTTGGAGACTGCCGCCCATATCCTTAACTTAGTTCCCACCAAGAAGGTTACCAAAACACCTCACGAGATGTGGACAGGGAAAGCTCCCTCGTTAGCACATATCAAGGTTTGGGGTTGTGAAGCTTTCGTAAGACGAGAGACTCACGACAAGCTAGAACCTCGTAGTGAGAAGTGTTATTTCATCGGCTATCCACAGAAGTCTTTTGGTTATCTCTTCTATAGACCAAATGACAATGTTGTCTTTGTTGCTAGGAGAGGGGTTTTCAGAGAAAGAGAACTCATAAGCCAAGAAGACAGTGGGAGTCAAATTGACCTTGAAGAGCTTCAAGAGTCAGGAGAAGAAGGAACCTCTGACACTGGCATGCAACCTGAGGAGGAAACTCCTGTTGAACCTATTGACCAGTCCTTACCTCTTAGACGTTCAAGTAGAGTTGTTGTTCCACCCCAGTTTTATGGTTTCCATATTACTACTGACGGGGATACGTTTATTAGTGATAGTACACTAGTAAATTTGGACGAACCTAACAGCTACAAGGAAGCCATGGCAGGCCCAGAGTCTGTTAAATGGAAAGAGGCAATGGATAGCGAGATTCAGTCCATGTATGACAACCAAGTTTGGAATTTGGTTGACAATGTGCCAGGTCGTAAGACGGTCGGGTGCAAGTGGATCTTCAAGAAGAAGACAGACATGGATGGGAAAGTGCACACTTATAAAGCGCGATTGGTCGCGAAGGGCTTTACTCAAACTCCTGGAGTTGACTATGATGAGACCTTCTCACCAGTTGCGAAAATAAAGTCTATTAGGGTAATGCTTGCGATAGCTGCGTTTCATGATTATGAAATTTGTCAGATGGACGTAAAAACCGCTTTCCTAAATGGGAAGTTGGCTGAGGATGTTTACATGAATCAGCCAGAGGGTTTTGTCGATGCAAAGCATCCAAATAGAGTGTGCAAGCTTGAGAAATCCATTTATGGATTAAAGCAAGCATCTCGCAGATGGAATCTTTGTTTTGACGAGAAGGTCAAAGAGTTTGGTTTTCTGCGAAATGAAGATGAGTCATGTGTATATGTCAAGGCCAGTGGGAGTATAGTGAGCTTCCTCGTATTGTATGTCGATGACATACTACTCATAGGAAACGACATCCCAACATTGCAGGAGGTCAAGTCCTGGCTTGGGAAGTGTTTCGCTATGAAGGACCTCGGAGAGGCTGCATATATTCTGGGAATAAGGATAGTGAGAGACAGAAGTAAGAGACTGATAGGACTCAGTCAGGATACATACTTGGAAAGGGTACTAAAACGTTTTAGTATGGAAAATTCCAAGAAAGGGGAGTTACCAATCCAATGCAATACCAAACTGAGTAAGACTCAGAGCCCGAGTACAGAGGCAGAAATAGCTGATATGAGCCGAGTACCTTACGCTTCCGCAGTTGGCTCAATTATGTACGCTATGACCTGTACTCGCCCTGATGTGGCTTTCGCTTTGAGCATGGTCAGCAGATATCAAGGGAATCCTGGTAGGGCACATTGGATTGCTGTCAAGAATATTCTTAAGTACCTACGAAGGACTAAGGAATGGTTTCTAGTCCTGGGTGGGAGTGATGACTTAAGGGTGCGAGGGTACATTGACGCTGGTTTCCAGACAGATCGGGATAATTACCGATCGCAGTCGGGCTGGGTCTTTACCCTGAATGGAGGAGCAGTGACTTGGAAAAGTTCCAAGCAAGAAACCGTAGCTGATTCAACGTGCGAATCAGAGTACATTGCGGCAAGCGAGGCGTCAAAGGAGGCTATATGGTTGAAGAACTTCATTGGAGACCTTGGAGTTGTGCCATCCATAAAGGAGCCCATGGAAATTTTCTGTGATAATGAAGGAGCGGTTGCCTTAACCAAGGAACCAAGGGATCATGGCAGATCTCGACATATCGACAGGAAATACCATTTTATTAGACATCGGGTAGAAGAGGGACTCCTCGTTGTGAAGAGGGTATCGTCAGAAGATAACCCAGCAGATCCCCTCACGAAGGGACTGAGTAGGGTTAAACATTTGCAGCACGCTAGGAGCGTAGGGCTGAAGGACGATATTAGTTTAGATTAGATAGGTAGGAAACTTGTAATGGATGATCATGTATTCAACATTTGATGATTAAATAAAGGTGTGTTATTTATAAGAAAGCTTCTATCTTGTGTTGATTATTTATCTATTGTTTCAATTTTGCATGTTTTGACTTCCTGAATAATAAGATTATTCGAACAGTCCACAATCGTTCATATGTTGGAAGTAGATATGAAGGAAGATTGTCATAAATTTGTTTGTAGATTGTCTGAAAAGTTTTAGACATAGCAAAGGTTTGCTGCAAAGTTTATGAGTGCTTATGAAATTTGTATTGAGCATTGGAATAGACCCACACTTGCTGGTATCACTTCATGAATGTTATCACAAGTGATCGCAAGATGATAATATCATATAATCTTTAAACCTAGAGATATGGTTATTGGTTGCTAGTTGATTATACATTGATAATGCGAAAACGCATCAGTAACTTGATGTTATAAAACGCATTATTGTGTGTGGTTTAACTAGTAAATGATAAAGGCATATTAGTCGACGTTTTTCTGTTCCTTTTATTCTATGAGAATAAAAGCGATATCTTGGCCACTTGATGATTTGGTTTGACTTATGTGTCGGGCCCGGTCAGGATGAAGTTGATGTGTTCAACTGAGTTCTATGTCGAACAAATCAGAGATCAAGAAATAAAATGCTAAACAATAAGTATTGTTAGCATGATATCTAGAACAGAGGATTATACGATCCCTTATCTGAAGGACAGATTATTGGTCAGAGTTGACAGCGGCTATTGAAAGCTACGATTGCTAATCGGATACGGAAGTCATATGTGAGATGTGGTTACTAGACTTATCCAAGTGGGAGACTGTTGGATTAGTGTCTAAGTCCGTAACTATATTTGGTATGTACTTGACCCGAGTGTGCATGGTCCTTTTGGGTTGCCTTCACCAAAGCAACTTGACAAGGTAATTTGATATGAGAGAGAAGATATTATGGTTTATTAATATATTATAAGAATAATATATTAAAGGAGAAATCATATTTATTTAATTAGTATTAGTCATAAATTAATTAGGAATTAATTTGGTGACTAAAAGAGATTAATTAAATAAAGGGGTATAAACTGTCAAATGTGTGATAGTTGAGCTTTGGGCTGGGGAAACCTTATGGACTAAGGGGGAACGAAATTATGATGAGGGATCATCATATTTTCGTCCAAGGGCCTCATTCCAGAAGGTTCCTTGGGCTGCTTGGTGGCTAAGCTATCCATTAGGGTTTAGACTGAAACCCTAGCACCCTACAGTATAAATAGATGCCCTATGCTTCAATTTTAGGCCACTTGATTCCAAGGGAAACCCTAGGGCCGAAATTAGCATCCTTCCCCTCTCTCTCTTAATTGCCTTCTTGCTTCAAGGTGTTTGTGAGCCATTAGAGGCACTACAATTGTGGTGCTTGCTTTCAAGAGTTCAAGAGATCAAGGAAACTAGTTGTTATTGCAATATAACAACAAAGGTATGTCTTCTACACTTCTATATGATTTTCGAAAAATATAGAAGCATGCTAGGGTTTATTATGTGTTCATATAGTTGTATGTCTTATAGTGAAAACATAGATCCAATTAGGGTTTCATGCACACATAGGATTGTTTGTATAAAACCTATCAAAAGATCCAACCTTTGGACCTAAAAAGGTCCAAATCTCCATAATCCTTTATCTAAGCTTCTAAGAGGAAAGTGTGAGAACAAGATCTTAGTGCAGGGACAAGGTTTGAGAACTCAAACCTTGAGTGAATGCTTGAGATCAATGTCTGCTTAATAATGGATGTTCAAGTCGAGACTGGAAAGACCAGTCAAGTCTTAGATAATCGATTCAACAAATGATCAAGACATTAGTTAAGAACAAGTAAATAGTGATCAAGGTAAAGTTCATAAATGAGGAACAAGAAGAATGTTTTTAATGTGATAAGAGTAAAATGACAAAAGTGAGAGAAAGATCCGTTTTGACTTGTATTGAAAGCTCCTATATAAAGGAGAGAATGTTACAGCGAATTAACCTAAGTGATTACATAAGACCGGACAAAAGATACAAGTCTGACATTCTGATTGTCCTAAATCAACTTTAGACTAAGTCCTATGAAAAGTTACATCAAAATACAAGACAATAGTAATAAATGCATCAGAGACAAAATAGCTTCATTCCGGACAAGCAATGTTCCGAAGATGAAAGTTTGGTTCCGGATCAGCATGCATTCCGGACTTCAGGATTAGCTCCGGAATGCGTTCCTCTTCAAAATAATTTACTCCTTTCCTTCAGCTTCGGACAGTTTCCGGATCACATCTTCCTTTGGAACCAAAAGCCTTCGGAATATGTACTTAGGATTGCTAGAGGTTCACTTTCAGGGTCTAACAATCTCCTCCTACGTGAACTTAGCAATCCATCGAGCTTAGTTCATTTCGTCCTTGATGAAGGTGTATGCTCGGAACAACCATTCTCGCACCGCAATGTACCAAGTCAGTTGACTTACAAACTTCGCCTTAACCTGTTCCGGAGCATCAGGCTTGGACGCCCGGGATATGAACTTCTGCAGAGCTTTGGTAGGAACCAGGTGTTTGTCAAGGACTCGGAAGAAGTCCTTCTTGTTTGTTCTTCTAGTGGTGTAGACAAACCCTAGAACCGGTTCTTCGATTTGACCATATGCAAGAATTTCAGCTTCTGGAAGAACAAAGTCTATTTTGGCAACAAATTGTTCGGTTCCGTAGAGGTGAGCGAGTTCGTAATCACAGCGGCAAAACTCAGCAACATAGTCCTTAAGAAAGCTGAGAGTTGCGTGGTAGGCACCCATACTGATGTCATCTTTTTGATTTTCTCTGAAGTACGCAGCAAGAGTAAGGATGTCGTTCGGATTCATAGAAGGAAAATCCGCATCAGTAACAGTCTTTGGAGTTGGTTTGTTCTGGAAAAGATGGAAACAGAACAGAGGACAGTTCAGCTCAAATTTACCAAGATTTTTCTTCCGAAGCCATGAACCTTAGTGATCCTCTTTCTTGTCCATACTTCCTTGAAAGGTTGAGCATTCTTGTCGTAAAAGGTTTTGAGCCTTTCACGTTCGGTCCGGATGATCATTTCCGGATCATCGGTTGGGTGGAGCGGAGCAAACTTCGTGTAGAATTTGCTAAAAGGAGAGAGAGGAAGATCCAGTTGATCAACATCATTTGAGGGAAGTTCATAGAAGAGAGTTGGGATGATTTCCTTTGCTTGAAGTATGCCTGCACGGCAAAGAGGAGAAATACCACGCATCGGATCAGGATGATCTTTTAAGGCTTGAATCCGGATGCTGTCCTCTAGTGCCTTTTGAATTTCTTCCTCAGACCATCCAAATTTTTGTTTGAGGGGAGGTCCGGAGTGAAAGGCTTGTGGTTCGGAAGTCATCGGTTTCTTCCCTTTGTCTCTATGAAGGGCATCAATAACCATTTTCATGCTCTCGTCAATGACGAATTCCGGAGTAGGAGTTGGAAGTGGTTCTTCCGGAATTTCATCTGGAGTACGGAGAGGAGAGCCTTGATCAATTGGGGCTATTTTTGGTTCCGGAATGGGAGCAGTAGGTATCATGGAGGGAGTGGCTCGGAAGGCTTGAGCGGTAAGGAAGGATTTTGCCTTAGCCATTTTAACGGCCATTTCAAAAGCATCCGGAAGAGAGGATGGCCATGAGACGGCGGACCAGATCCTCTTCTGTTTTTCTGATAATACTTTCGGAGCAGTCATCTTTGGGGCTTGAAGGCCAAGAATCCCTTTGGGAGCTTCATCCGGAATGTAAATATCATAGTCTTCATCTCCTTCATTTCCTTCAGTAATACCCAGGACTCCGGAGACAAATTGGACATCTTCTTCGGAATTGAGGTCCTCATCCCGGAGTGAGAATTCCGAGGCTGGCTTCCATATCTTGCTTGGGACTTCTCCCCCTATTGCATTGGTGACCCTGGAATCCAGTGCAAGCGATAAGTCCTCCTTGATATCATCAAGTTTGGAGAACACTTTTTGAAGACCGGTGGAGAGTTGAAGAGTCAGGGTGTCATAGGCTTCAGAAGTGGGAGCTTGTTCGGATAGATGCTTGAAGGTGCTGCTAAGGATTTCAATCATCACATCAAACTTCCTGTTCGGAACATCAACAATGTTTCAGGTTGAGCGCAGGAGTTTGATGAGGACTTGTTGGATGATAAGATTCATCTCATCCTTCTTACGGATCTCCTTTTCCAATCGTTGAATTTGTTTCTCATGATGAACATGAGTCTGCTTGATTAGATCGTTGGTAACAGACACGAGATCGTCATGAACCTTGAGCATGGAAGAGATGGTGTTGAGGTAGTTATCGACAAGAGCATCGTATTTGGAATCAATCTGCTCAACAGTGTGTTTCAACCGGATGGAAATCAGCTGGTCAAGTTGAGCTTCTCTCTCTGCTATGGTTGGTCCGGACTGGTGGGAGAGAGACTGAAGGATGGCATCAAGTTTTGAATCAAGTCCGGAGACTTTTTGATCTAGTTTCGAATTCAGCTCTGTTACAGAAGTCTCTACAGATGACACTATAGCCATAGTGTCAGAGACATTGGTGCGGATCTCTAGTAGGGCGAATGGGTCAACATGATCACCAGCGGAGGATTCGGAATCTGAATCTGAGTGTTGCGGAGGAGGCTGGTGAGCATCCGGAATGGAGGAGGGACCCGGTTTGGTAGCATCATCGTCTTCTTGAAGTTGTGAGTTGGAGCCGTCATCCGGAGTGGAAGTGGAGGAGGTTCCGAAGTCAAAGGCAGACTTGGATACGGATGCTTTGGACTGATAATGAATGGATGTCATGAGATGAGCATCCGGAACTGTTGTTGCTTCTTCATCCAACATAACCTCTTCGGAAATCTCTTCTTCCGGATCAGTATGGAAGATGCTTTGGTGAATGACTATTGGGGGCAGTTCCGAAGTGAGTTCCTTGATGGCGTCATCGTCTGAGGGAAGGACATAGGGCATGTTGCTTTGGATAGCCCGGTTCCTCATGGAGATGAGAGTGGATTCAACTTGAGCACGAGTCAGGTCCGGACGCCTTGATGCAGCCCTGTTCAGATAATCTTCCCACAAAGGATCATTAGAACCTGGTCGTCCTGTACGCCTTCCGGGTATCAGACCAGTTGTGGCATCGGAAGTTGGAGAGACTGCTCCTCCTTCCGGATGCTTGGGTTCTGGAACAACGGTTCCGGAGTGTGTGCGTGTGGAAGAAATAATGGGATTATCAAATGTGACATGTGGTTGTGTTCCAGGGGGCTGCAAGGAACTTTGTTCAACACCGACATCACCCTTTTGGGAGGGTGAGGGTGGAATATGAGTAGACTCCCCGTGACTGTGTGCTTGTGATGATGAAACATTGAGGGGTACCTCAGATGAGTGGAAAGGAGGGGTGTGCGGACGGCCAGAATCAGCCAGAATGTCATGAGTGCCCTCCTGTTGAGAGGGGGCACTAACTTTGGTTTTCTTTTTGGTCTTGGGTTTGGTGGGTGAGGCCTTTCGTTTGGCCAGTTGCTTAACCTTGGGTCCGGACTTAGTGTGAGTGGCCTCTTCCGGAATAGGCTAAACTGAGACTGGGGCAGGTTGTGTTGGGTCGAACACAACCGAGGTCTCAAGATGGTGTTTCAAAAAGGGAGATCCAGAAGGAATGAGGGCCAACATATTGTCCGGAAGTCGTCTGACCGGACCAAAAGATGATTGGTCCGGAATTCTGTAGGTCTTAACAAGTTTGAAAGATACACATACCTCCAGAGGAATGGTGCTCACCGGAATGGGGATGTTGAGTTCCTTGAAGATCTGTTCAATCGTCAGGGCCCAAAATCTAGGGCTCGAAATCTCGTTCGGTTTCCTTTTGACGGCGAATTTGCAAAAATCTTGCCATAAAACTTCCGGAAGGTCGACAGCATTGTTTCGTCCGGAATAGATGCTGAATACCACATTCAGCCAGTCTTTGCTGAGGGTATTAGTACCGCCGTGCTTGCCCGATAGTCTACGAATAATAAAATGCATAAGGATGGTCCAGAGCCCTGAAACTGCAGTTTTCTTGAAGTCTTTAGCCCTATAGTCTTGATTGTACCCGATCAAGTTAAGAAACGTATGGAACTCTTCAGCAGTTGGTTCCACCACTTTGAAACCAGCAGGGTTGGGTGAAATTCCAATGGCCTTGAGAAAGGTCGCTTTGTATACGGGAATGGTGCGATCATCGATGATGGAGGCTAACAGAACATCATCTTCAAGTTTAATGCTTGTGAATGCACGATGAAGATGAGAAAGAGGGAGTGGAGGATCTGGGATTTTGGTAAGTGGAATGGAAAGAGGATGATGAGCAAGGAACTCAATCATGATCCTGATTGATTCGTCGTAGTCAAGGGGGTTTAAGGAAAACAGTTGGGTAGTGTACCTAAGAAAGGGTTCTTGATCTGCCGACGATGATGATCCTTTCGATGATTTCTTCCTGGCAATGGATTTCTTTGGAGTTTGAGCAGTAGAGGCCTGGTTCTTGGAGGACTCCATTGTTGAAGATGATGAAGGCCTGGAGAACACGAAGAACTGTGAGGGTTTTAGAGAGGTTTGACAATTGAGAGATCGTAAAGAGGTAAAGGCAAATGTGAAAAGGTATTTAGAGGTAGGAAAAGTCGGGTCGGGTCGGAAAAAAAAAGGTAATGATGAGGATCCGAGATCCATCGGGTTGCATTTAATGTTGGGAAATTGAGATTAGACACTTGAGGCGAAAGGGCAAGGCAATTGGTCTAAAAGAGGGGAATGTAACCGTCAATTCGTTTTCCATCATAGAGGGCATGCAATCGTGTCACGCAAATCGAGGAAGATTGGATAAGGATCTCCCTAAAAGGTAACCGTTGAGAAAAACCTTTTCACCTTATTATCTCTTGGTATTCCGGATGAATTGTTCCGGACAGTGCATGATCCGGAGGATAAAAGGAATGTTCCGGAATAGATGATAAAAGGAGTTTCCGGAGCAATTTTGACAAATTCCGGAGCATATTGAGAATTCCTGAGCACTTGAATTTTCCGGAGCAAGTTTGAAATTCTGGAGCAGATTTTTAAAAATTCCGGAGCACTTTGAAATTTCCGGAGCAAGTTTGAAATTCCGGAGCAGATTTTTAAAAATTCCGGAGCACTTTGAAATTTCCGGAGCAAGTTTGAAATTCCGGAGCAGATTTTTAAAAATTCTGGAGCACTTTGAAATGTGTTCCGAAATGGTGATCCGGATGATGGTTGATCATGATAGTCGTGAAGAATAAACTGTACAGCTTAAAAATTCAAGGGATAATTAGTAAAAAAGACAGGTAAAAGGATCCTATGTATTTAGAGGAAAAATAGTTTCGAAGCAAAAATAAATGAGTTCGGAGCATATTTTTTCTTCTGAATACTTCTATCAAAGAGAACATGTCTCCTGAAAGAATTGAGGATCAGGCATCATCATATCCATTTTGTTCAGAAAACCATTAAATTTGATTTCGTCTAATGCCTTAGTAAAGACATCAGCAATTTCATCGTTAGATGGAACAAAAATAAGTTCGATGTTACCATTTAGAACATCATCTTTAATAAAGTGGTACCGAATGTCAATGTGCTTCGTCATGGAGTGCTGAATTGGATTGTGTGAGATTGCAATGGCACTTTGAGAATCATAGTAGATAGGGATGCGTTGAAAATGGTAACCATAATCCAAGAGTTGAGATTTCATCCAGAGAACTTGAGAGGTACAACTGGCAGCATCAATGTATTCAGCTTCGGCTGTAGAGAGAGCAATGCAGTTCTGTTTCTTGGATGACCAACTGACTAAACGACCACCTAGGAATTGACATCCTCCTGATGTAATTTTCCTATCGAGTTGAAGACCACCATAGTTCGAATCAGAATAAGCTTGCAGAAGGAAACTTTCATTTGCTGGATACCAGATTCCGAGGTTCTTTGTACCTTTAAGATACATGAATATTTGTTTCACAGCCAAAAGATGAGACATCTTCGGATTAACTTGAAATCTGGCACATAAGCATGTTGAGAACATTATGTCCGGACGACTTGCAGTGAGATAGAGTAAGGATCCAATCATTCCACGGTACTTCTTTTCATCTACTGAAACACCCGAAGGGTCGGCAAAGATTTTGTGACCGAAACCCATAGGTACCTTGGCTGAGGCACAAGTGTCCATAGAGTATTTCTTGAGAAGCTCAGAAATGTACTTCTCTTGGTGAATGAAAATACCTTTGTTAGTCTGTTTGACTTGAAGGCCAAGAAAGAAGCTTAATTCTCGATTCATGCTCATTTGAAAACGACTGACCATAAGTTTGGCAAAATCAGCAACCATATATGGATCCGTAGATCCAAAAATGATGTCGTCCACATAAATTTGTACGAGCATGAGATGCTTTCCATTTGATCTTCAAAATAAAGTAGGATCAAGAATACCTCTTTGAAAACCTGAGCGTTTGAGAAAATCGGTGAGTGTCTCGTACCAAGCCCGAGGAGCTTGCTTGAGTCCATAGATAGCCTTTCGGAGTTTATAACAGTAGTTCGGAAAGGAAAGATTAATAAATCTGGGGGCTGTTGAAGGTATACTTCAATGTCAAGTTCACCATTAAGAAAAGCACTCTTAACATCCATTTGATAAACTTTGAAACCTTTGTGGGCTGCATAAGCAAGAAAGATTCTGATAGCTTCAAGTCGTGCAACAGGAGCAAATGTCTCGTCGTAGTCAAGACCTTCAATTTGAGTGAAACCTTTAGCTACCAATCTTGCCTTATTTTGGATGATAACTCCTGCATCGTCTAGCTTGTTGCGAAATACCCATCTTGTACCAACAATAGGGTGATGTTGAGGAGGAGGTACGAGAGTCCAGACTTCATTTCGGTCAAATTCTGCCAGTTCGTCTTGCATGGCTGTAATCCAATCAGCATGCTCTAATGATTCCTTGATGGATTTAGGTTCAACCATGGATATGAATGCTGAAAAATGGCATTCATTTTGGATGTTGGTAGCTGAGCGAGTTTGTACACCAACATTCGGATTGCCTATCACTTGGTTCGGAGGATGATCCTTCGTCCAAACATGCAGTCGAGGAAGTTCTTGTGCAGCCGAGGATCCTACATCAACAGTAGAATTGATTTGCTCCCCCTGAATGATTTGAATATTGGGATGATGCTCCCCCTGAACTTCTGAACCGGAGAGGTTTACATCATCATCAGAAGGAAACTCAAAGAAATTTTCGTTTTCATCAATGTTGAGAGGATTTGAGTCATCGAAATCAGCAGCTGCATCTTGGAAGCCATCCACATTTGATTCAAGAGAGGGATTTGCATTATTCTCCCCCTCAACCTGAGAAGGTTGAAACGGTTCAGAATCAAATGGAGGTAGGCTCGGAAGAGAACTGGAGAGGTTGTGAGAAACTGGGGCTTCCGAAGGAGGAATTGGAATCAGAGATGGACGTGATCAAGATTCGGAATCAAGAGCTGTTTCGGAAGGACCAAAGAGGGTTTCAAAGTCAACCTCGAGAATGGTTTGAGGGTTCGGACATCCTGGTGGAGGAGCATCAGACTCCATGATGTGAGTGGGGCCAGAATTCCGAACAAAGTTGTCATCAAAGGTAATATCGAAGCTTTCTTCCAGAACACGAGTTCTTCGGTTGAGAACTCTGTAAGCTTTGGATTTGGAGGAGTACCCTAGAAAGATCGCTTCATCAGCTTTAGGTTGGAACTTTGTAAGCTGATCACGGTTGTTTTTGATGAAGCATCTGCATCCGAAGACGTGTAGAAATAAGATCGTTGGTTTTCGACCATTCATTGCTTTGTATGGAGTCATGTTGAGCCGTCGATTGATAATACTTCGGTTTTGAGTGAAGCAAGCGGTGGATACAGCTTCAGCCCAAAGATAGAGTGGAAGGTTTGTATAGTTCAGCATGGATCGAGCAGCTTCAACGAGTGTTCTATTACGTCTTTCAACTACACCATTTTGTTGTGGAGTGTAGGGAGCTGAGAAGTTGTGATCGATTCCTTTTTCTGTGAGGAACTTCTCAATGGTGGAATTAACAAATTCCGAACCATTATCACTTCGGATTCTTCTGACCGGGAGTTTGATAAGAACTTCTATTCCTTTGATAAAATTGATGAGCTCAGAGGCTGTTTCGGATTTCAGCCTTAGGAAGAAGACCCAGGTGAACGTTGTAAAGTCGTCAACAATCACAAGAATGTATTTCTTATGATGAAGACTTTCTATAGTGGATGGTCCACAAAGATCAATGTGTAGAAGTTCTAAGGGATCCGAAATGCATTTTTCGATGATAACAAGATGACCCTTCTTTGATTGCTTACCACACTCGCATGCAGCACATAAATGATCATTTTCGAATTTGAGAAGAGGTAAACCTCTTACCATTTCACCTGATACAAGATCATTCATGTACCGAAAGTTCAGATGTGCGAGCCTTCGGTGCCATAACCAACTAACGTCAGGAACAGCTTTGGAGAGATGGTAGAGTTATGGTTTGCCAATGATCATACTGATGTCAAATGGGTACATGTTTTTGTTACGAAGAGACTTTATTAAACATTCATTTCGATCTTCAGTCATCACATAGCTATATTTTTTACAAAATTCCACACGTCGGCTTCAGTCGGTGAGCTGAGCAACACTTATCAGATTATGTTTCAAGTCAGCTACATAAGCAACATGTGAAATAGAGAAGTTTCCATTGGTGAGAGTTCCATAACCACGAATTTGAGAATTGGAGTTATTGCCATACGTCACATAACCAGCATTTGGAGAAAGCTTTAAATCTCGCAGAAAATCCTTCTGCCCCGTCATGTGAATGGAGCAAGCACTATCAATATACCATATTGTTTGTTGCTCTGAAGCACAAAGTGCCTGCAAAATTAGTGAGCAATGGAGCTTTAGGCTCCGAGTTAGACTTTGGGATGTAGGCATGGACTTTGGACTTTGTTCGTGACTTTGGGACAACTACGTGTTTCTTGGTGAGATTACTTGAGTTACTTGGAAACAGACAGAATGCTAAAGTCTTTTCATCTATCCAGTAGTCATATTCAACTACTTGTGGGTTCGGAGCTAACTTCTTCGGAACGGTGGTATCCGAAGGATTGACACTTTTTGTTATTTCCGAGTTAGTTGTTTTGTTAACAGATGATTTGATTTTCCACACAAGATTTTTGTTTGAAGATTTTGAAACAGTGGTTTTTGAACTTGTGGATTTGTTTGATGACACATTGTTATTAGAAATTTTTGGTTTAAAAATTGTGCCATCAGATTTTGCAATAAAGACAGATGAAATATTTCGAGACGCTGGTGAAGTGTTTCAGATTGTTTTGAGATTAGCATGAGCTTGAGGTGATTTGCAGCTAAGGACTTACTTTGGTTCCGAACGAACGAATTTTGACTATGGTTTTCACACAAGGACTTCCTTGTGTTGTTCCGAGATGAGTTAGCAAGGAACCTGGAATTTTGTCTTTCCTTAACTTCCTTTTTATAAGCATTCCTAGCTTCTACCTTGGGATCTATAACATCTTTTCTATTCAACATTGGTTTTTTCTTAGGATGAGAAGAGGATCCAGAGGATTATCCTTTGGATGGATTTGAAAACTTAGGAGTAATGGGAACCAATTTGGTTTTTGAAAGAACTACGGAGTCCGATTCACATGGCTCAGAGGACACATTGCTTGAGACTTCAACTTTATCATCTAGAGATGCCCATACAAATTCCGAGGCATTGACTTCAGTTGTTTCCGGAATAATTTCCTCAATCACACAGTTGTTGACGTGATTGCTTATAGGAACATGGTCTACACAATTTGGAAGACTATAATGATATTCCTGTTGGATTAATGTCTAAGTCCATAACTATAATTGGTAAGACTTGACCCGACCCGGCATGGTCCATTTGGGTTGCATGGCATCATGCATTTGGATAGACTATAATGAGAGAAATAACACTTAAGGTTGGTTAATATATTATAAGTTCTAATATATTAATAAGGTTATTTAATTAGTATTGATCAAGAATTAATTTGGAACTAATTAAGTGATCAAAAGGAGACTAATTAAATATATGGGTTGATTGTGTAAATCATTCATTCTTATATATGTGGGCTTGTGATCCAAGATTCCTTATGTTGGACTAAGTCCATGGGGTGACCCATGGATACTCCATGGAGGTTAAAATCCATGGAGCATAAGGAATGGGTAAAGTTATGAGTTACATGGTGTAACCCTAATAGCCACCATATAAAAGAATCCCATGGCTAAAGAAATCGTGCACTAATGTGTGAGTGTGAGGGCTAGACGATTTCAAGGAGTGTTCCAAGTGTATTTGGTGTTGTGTGAACCATTTGAGGTGTCACACTTGGGGCACTAGGCACTCAAGCTTCATGAAGACATTCTACATCAAAGAGGTATGTATTCTATCTTGTTATATTTATTATTTTGTATGCTAGATTAGGATAATACCTTGGATGTTCATAATTGTATGTATAATAGAGAAAACATAGATCCAAGGTATTTAGGGTTGCATGTACACTTAGGAGTGTTAGAATGTTCATAACCCAACAGTGGTATCAAAGCCAAGGCTTGTTTTCTTGTTATACTTGCAAAATTAGCTGAAAAATCGAATTGTATTATCTTTGTTCATATGAGTTTATTAGATTAATAGAAAAGTTAATTGATTATGTGTTTTCAATTCATTTTAATCTAAGAGTTGATTCTAAAATGTGTTTTTGTAACTTGTCCTCAAGTTATATGAAAAGTCACATTTAAGTTTCATAAAACTCATAAAAAGTTGGTAATGGTTACAAAAATGAAGAGTCTTGTCCTCATTAAATGGTTTTATGACTCCATAACTTGTCCTCAAGTTATGGAGGTTCAAGAGTCACTTCATTAAATGATAAAATGTGTAACCTTAATTAGTTCCATAAGTTACAAAAATAAAAAAAAGTTACATTCTTTTATTAGTTTAAAGTCTTCCATAACTTGTCCTCAAGTTATGGAACTTGAAGAGTTTTTTTTAATTAAAACTACTTTAAACACATAAGTTATGGAATTAATTAGTTTTGAATATTTTCAAAAACTTGCCCTCAAGTTTTGGAATTTGTAAAGTTTTCCCCATGAATACTTTAACTCCAAGTTAGCCCTTAGAATTTTAAAAGTTAAAATTCAACCCTTATACTTTATAGTATTATAAGTTAATAATAAATATATGTATAAGAGCAAGTCAGTCTTACCGTTAGTAGGCCTCATTCACGAAGCCGGTCTATAAGGGGGGTATAAGGTTACTGCCTATAAAATGGCAGTTTTATGGGTGTCCACTCTCACTCACCGCTTCCTTGACTGGTGGAGGGTCGTTAGCCGAACGGGTAGGACAAGGACTATAATTCTCCCTTCATTAAAAGTATTAATGATAAATACTAAGTAACTAAACACTTATAAATTCCCAATCTTAGTTACTTAGGAAAATGTGAATAAGGTGCTAATCCATGAAATTACACTTTGCACTTTGTTTAAACCGTTAGTGGAGCGTGTGTGGTTAACCGGCACACTAACCTGGATTTAACAAAGTAGGCAAAGGGTAACTTAATATTTATCATAGTATCGGTGGAGCTCGTGTGGTTAACCGGCACATCGATTGAGGGGTAAATATTAAGGGTAGCAAGTATATTTGCATGGTTACTTCACACCTTGTTTTGTGATCCTCGGCATCCCAGTCACAAAACCTGAAGGGCACACTCGAGATTGAAACATGCCTTTGAAAAGTTCAATGAATCTCAAAGATCTAGGACTTTCAAATCCAATTAAAACCTAATAAATTATTTCGTTTTTTATGGTGGAAATTGGTGAATCGTCATTCACCTACCTTCAAATATTTTATAGCTTGGATTACGGCATCCCTCTTCTAAGTTATAAAATAGTTTGTTGGGTCCTAGCCTTAATATTTAATATTGGGTGTCATATTAAGGACTTTAAATCAACTATCTTGAATATCTCCCAAAAAGATGTCTGGTCTAGACATTTATGATCTTCCCAAATCTCTTGAAACAAGCTTTCCTAAATGAAGATGATGTCCCATGGATATCATACTTCTTTCACCTCCTCCAATTATTCTCCCTAACCCACAAGTTCCTAAAAAGTTTAAGGTCACTCAAGCCCTATTGGCAAGGCATGGTCTAGGTGTGATCACATCTTGGAGATGTAGTCACATATTGACAAGTCGGGAGAGTTGGGTGTCAAAGTCTTGAGAAAGTTGGTGGCTCAACTACTTTCTAAGTCACATAGTGAGTTCCTTTGGGACTACTATGAAACAGACTATGACATGAACCTTAATGATCATATCTATTTGCTTGGTGGTGCTGAATCAGCAATGATTTGGAACGATAGTAAAGAAAATTTGATTAGAAGATCAACTTCCAAAAAAAACTTTATGGACAGTGACAATGGTGACACTGGAAATCTAGAAAAAGCATTCTCTTCCCAATGGAAAGGGATTGGCCATAGTCAACCCGGTTGACCAAATGGTAAAGAGAAAGGCTAAGTCTGAGATAGTCCCATTACCAAAGGGTCCATATGTTTATTTTGCCAAAGGAAGGGGCGTTGATTGCAAAGCTGCCAAATTTACCTAAGGATGTTAAAGTCAATAAGTTTGACTCTACATCAGGTAGAGCCCATTATCTAACTCTGTTAAGTTCTGTTCTGAGATCCTCATTACATGATGTGACTGGGTCACATGTTGATGTTTTAAGAATCAAAGAATAGAGAGAAATCTTACAGGAAGTATATGCTGATTCTGATCGCGAAGGTGGATTTCGATCGCATCAGAATTTTGAGCAGTTGCTTAAGAAGTTATGATATATTGCTAACGAATAGATAACAACAAGGTTTTCATATGGATTGTAAGGATAAGTTTTTCCGCAAAGTTTTAAAATAAAAGAAAAAGGTTTTGATTTTATTTATTTTAAGTATCCTTACAATGGCATTTGTGAAAAGTTGTTGCTTATAAGATTCCATTGATAGCAATATTGGAAAAATGGATTTGATTCTTTCGGTTGTGGTAGTGTCTAATATTACCAAATAAGGAAAGATTCTCATCACCCAAGGTTCAATTGGACCGAAACTTGGAATCATGCAAGTTGTATAGTATGATGAATGAGAACTTTCAGCTTGGAAAATTAAGACTAATTCCTTATGTGAATAAGGAAAGGACTAAGGGATCGAGTACACATTCTTGTGCACTGGTCAAGTCCACCACAAAAGATCAAGAAGACTATTCGTCATGATTTACTTAAGTTCAGTAAATATGGTTATACTTATAAGTTTAAATATAAGTCTGTAGCATTGGAGAAGTTTCAATGTGAGACAAAACGAATAAGAAGAATCAAAGTATGGCAGAAAGATAAAAGTTTCTCAAATCTGAAAAGATGGGAGAGTACTTTAGTATCATGTTTATGATCATCTTAATGATTAAGATACCATATCACAATTGGTCCTCTAAAGTCATCTTAGTGCATTCTTATGACTAAGAAGAGGAGTCATGAATTGTTGAAATGGTTAAATCAAAAAGATGAGTTATACTTCGTTCCAAAACAATTCTTAAAGTCATACTCCAAGATTGTAACTTGAGTGACATATCTTAAAGAGGGATTGTTAACACTAGTCAAATGTAAGAGTAAAAGGTTATCTACTCTTGTACATTTGAAATTGGTAAGTTGTGATGTTTTGGATAAAACAGAGACCAACTTAGGCCAATTGTGTAAAGTGTTAGTCTTGATAAAGAATCCGCACTATCTCTTGAATATTTGACAAGGGAGTCTTATATGTCAAGAGGACAGTGGGAGTCTTAAAGCTCTTGAAAGTTTCAAGACTTAATCAAGAATAAAACCTAAAGTCCTTCACTAGCACACGACTTGAGGTTTATAACCTATCGTGTTGAAATTTTTGTGCCTATTCAAGTTGGCTTTGCATAGGAGTTCTGAGAGTTCTCAATTGGTTGCACAACTACTTGGAAGCAATGGCAGGCACCTGAGCTGCCAAATGGCAAGAATTTAAGATTGCACAAGTTTAATCAATATGAGTTTGGATTTGTCACTAACCTTTTCTTGTGATTATGGTTTTGACAAATTCACATGGATA
This sequence comes from Lactuca virosa, assembly GCF_052849685.1. Lineage (NCBI taxonomy): Eukaryota > Viridiplantae > Streptophyta > Magnoliopsida > Asterales > Asteraceae > Lactuca > Lactuca virosa. The sequence goes on along the minus strand of NC_136434.1, from coordinate 169,773,726 downwards.
AGAACACATACACTATTAAATCTAAGTGTCATAAGGTTTCTCTCCGATTCATGAAAATGATGGTGAGGAAACACTTTCACTAAGTAGATTTTAGCTAGATAGCAATTGTGATATTTGCATTCTCAAAGTCGTTAGTGGAGCGTGTGTGGTTTACCGGCACACTAACATGGACTTGTGAGAAGTGGCAAAGGTCTAAACAATTGAGACTATGATTACGACATCCCTTTTCATAGTTCTAAAATTGTTTAGACACACATGTGACCTATCTAAGAGAGATGTATGATTTTGATAAAGTTTTATCAAAACAATCTAGTATCAGAAATCTGAACTTTGGTAAGAAAGTCAGCTGATTTCTGAGTACATGTCAAAGCTAGTGGGAGCATAAGTGTTATGCTAATAATCATCATGTTAGTGGGAGCATGATAATTATGACAAAGGTTGCAAGTTAGCAATGTTAATTATAGAAAACAAAAGTTTCAATTTGTGAGGTTGCAGGGGTTGAAAAAGTTCTTTTGCTATAATTAAGGGAGAGGAAATTATACTTCATTTCAATTCTAAAAGCTTAGATTGAGATTTTAATCGTATTTAATCAAGGATATATATATATGAATTTCATGTTGGAATGGCTCAACATAAGGAAATTCTATATATGGGTCCATTATTTGCGTTCTAAAATTCGATTATGATTACGGCATCCCTTTTCATAATCTGAATTTTGAGAACTTGGCAAATTGAAATGGAAATATTATAGCAAAAGACTGGTTTAGTCTTTATGTGAGACATCATGAATCGTGTCCCATATGCTTCGGATATAGGATCGATTACATGTGCTATATTCATCCTTTCTAAAATTTTCCAAATGCCTGGGGCATTATGAAGGGAAAAGGTCTAGAATTGGATATGACTAAAATGATTAAGCAATTGTCGAGGACAATCTAAGGTTTACCAAAGATTGGTTGCTCAAGGACAGTTGGAAGTATAATGTTAATTCTGGAAGGACCATATTGACATAATCTGTAAGGAGGCAACTCTTGTTCAGAAGTGATAGTCAAAATGGAATATGGAAATGTTTCAAAGTTAGAAATTATTCAATCTGTGTAAGATTAGGAAACTTAATGAAAGAAGGATGTTTCCAAGGAGCTGATCTCCTTTGGAATGCTCTGTAATGATTGTTGTCAAGTCTTTCTGACTTCGTGCATAATCATTAAGAGGATCAATGCATATAAGTTTAGAATCTAATAGATTTCAGTAAATGGCATGAATTTGGAATTCTTGCATTTGCAGTAAGGATTTGGGACTGTGAAAAGAGGATCATTGGAGTGATGTTCAATTGATCTACTTTACAAAGTAAAGATCATAGACAAACATAGTATGCATACTTGGTGTATGGCATGACTAGTGTTTAGAAAACATAGTGTACATGCTTGGAGCATGGGACAACTATTGTTTTAAATTCAAGTATAAAGTTGATAAAACCGAAACAATGAATAATGAGTAATCAGTATGGTGATAAATAAAAGTGTTTATTTATATTCATAGGGTTTGATACCATATTTGATTCATTTATTCTTGTGTTCCACTTTGCATGTTTTGACTTCCAGAATAACTAAGTCGCTCTTCCTGAATGATTAAGTTATTCAAACCATCCACAGTCGGTCATATGTTGGAAGTAGATATGAATCAAGACTGTCATGGGTTGGTTTGTAGAGGTCCAAGTTGGTGGACAAAGTGGTGCTACAACACTCATGAGTGCTCATAAGTTCTGAGTATTGGATTCAACCCGCGCTCATTTGAATCACTTCATGGATTTTATCATGAGTGATCATGAGACGATAATATCTTATATTCTTCAAACCTAGAGATATGAGTTGTTGCTATGAGTTGGTTATACATTGATTGCACGAAAACGCATTGGTAACTCGATGTTATAAAACGTGCCTTTGTGTATGATTCAACAAGTAGTAGAACAAGCCATATGAGTCGAAGTTTATCCATTCCTTTTACCTTCGGGATAAAAGCGATATATGTGGGCCCCTCGATGATTTAAAGATGATACATGTGAGTGCTTGGCCAAGGCAGGACTGATTTGATTTGTTCAATCAGTCAAACATCTTGAATCGGAAATCGGGAAACAACAAATGGACAGAGAGAATGATTGATAATCCATGTCTCGGTCCATATGATATCTAGAATGGAGGAATATATGATCCCTTATCTAATGGACAAGTCATTAACAAAGGTCAGAGTTCATCGACAAGGTCAGAGTTCGACAGAAGCTTTTGAGAGCTACGATTGCTGATCGGTTCCTGAAGTCATACACAATAATAGTTTTAGACTTATCCAAGTGGGAGACTGTTGGATTAATGTCTAAGTCCATAACTATAATTGGTAAGACTTGACCCGACCCGGCATGGTCCATTTGGGTTGCATGGCATCATGCATTTGGATAGACTATAATGAGAGAAATAACACTTAAGGTTGGTTAATATATTATAAGTTCTAATATATTAACAAGGTTATTTAATTAGTATTGATCAAGAATTAATTTTGAATTAATTAAGTGATCAAAAGGAGACTAATTAAATATATGGGTTGATTGTGTAAATCATTCATTCTTATATATGTGGGCTTGTGATCCAAGATTCCTTATGTTGAACTAAGTCCATGGGGTGACCCATGGATACTCCATGGAGGTTAAAATCCATGGAGCATAAGGAATGGGTAAAGTTATGAGTTACATGGTGTAACCCTAATAGCCACCATATAAAAGAATCTCATGGCTCAAGAAATCGGGCACTAATGTGTGAGTGTGAGGGCTAGACGATTTCAAGGAGTGTTCAAGTTTCTCTCAAGTTATTCCAAGTGTATTTGGTGTTGTGTGAACCATTTGAGGTGTCACACTTGGGGCACTAGGCACTCAAGCTTCATGAAGACATTCTACATCAAAGAGGTATGTATTCTATCTTGTTATATTTATTATTTTGTATGCTAGATTAGGATAATACCTTGGATGTTCATAATTGTATGTATAATAGAGAAAACATAGATCCAAGGTATTTAGGGTTGCATGTACACTTAGGAGTGTTAGAATGCTCATAACCCAACAATTCTGTGGTCCGATTCAGGTCCAGGTTTATCATAGGCGGAAGAGGCGTGGAATCAGGACATTTGAAAACTATTGGTTGAAACTCAGGAATTAGGGACTCAAAAGATCTTTTAGCCTTCGGAAGGGGTGGCAATGGAGAAACAGGAGTATCCGAATGTTTAATGTTCGGAACCTCTCCCATGAATGTCAGATTTTGCAAATCCTTCAGGGGACTAACGATTGGTTTCGGAAACTCGCTTCCGAGACCAGGAGCTTTGGACCATGGATGACGAAAATTATGAGTCATCCGAATGTCAGCTTCAAGCATGTCAACAGAGTTATGCAAAGCATCTTTTTTGGCATTGAGACGTTTGTTATCAGAAATCAAAATATTTCGTTCGGAATAAGTGATTTCACATTTATCTTTCAAAATGATACATTTATCTTTTGACATTACAAGTTCATGCTCTAAAGACTCGATTTTCAATTTCTTATCCTCAAAACGTAATCTAAGACGACTTAGTTCACAGTCTTTCTTCTCACTGGCTTCTATGGCGGACTCATAGGCTTTATAGATGGTGTTCATATCTGTTTGGATCTGGGTCAGATAAGGTTCACATAAAGTCAAATCAAAATTATTATCAGAGATCATGGATTTTACCTGCTGAACAATGCTTCGACCTGGTGGATCGTTAGTGGCCATGTAGCAGTAGTGAGGTTCAGCAACATCATCTTCATCTTCGGATCCAGAAGACCAATAACCTTCATCACATACAACTGTTTGTCTTGCCATCAAACACATGTTTCTTCCAGTCACTAAATCATCATCATCTTCGGATGACCAATAACCTTCGACATCTCTTGAAACGGTGGTAACAAATGCTTTCTCACTTTCAGCCATTTCTTGTGCTCTTCGGACATAATAAGCCGAGTCCTTGACTTTTGGTTTTTGTGGAGCATCAGCTAGACAATGTTTGGCAAAGTGATTTGCATGACCACATTTATGACACAAGATCTTGGGTTTGTCTGATTTGGAATTTTGAGAAGATTCTGGAGCTGAGTTTGGTTTAGTGAGGTTAGGCTTGTATGCAGGAGGATTTTCGGAAGTGTGTTTAGATTCCGAAGGAGAATATGGTTGAGGATGGTTTTGGTGAGGAGCGCTGAATCTGTTTTGGTATGGTTTGTAAGAAGGATTGAAAGGCCGTTTGTATTTCATGGAGAGTAAGGCAAATTCTTGTTGGAAACGGACTTCAGAATTCAAGGTTTCTGAATCATCGTCATGATAGATGTGTGTGGGTAAAGAAGTTAAGGATGACTGAGTTAATGGAACAGTGGGTTTGTAAGGTTCCGGAGAAGGTGGGTTCGGAATGGTTGATTCAAAAGAACTGACTAGAGCAAGTGGTCCTCCGGAAAGTTCTCTTATGGTTTGAGCAACGTTTGATTCATGTCCTTGAAGCTCATCAAAAAGTTGATAGAGTTTCAATTTTTTTAAGGAACCATTGCTTTGAAGACAGGACTTTACATTTCCCCATCCCTTACCGAGACTGTTAATAAACTTGAGATTGTACTCGAGAGGAGTTCGAACAATCGCATGAGCAGTCATGTTGTTGACAACGATTCGATATCGGTTGGAGGCTGAGGCTACAGATTCACCTGAAGTAGTAGTGAAGGTGTCAAAGTCATTGACAACGGAGGTGAGACGTTTGTCCTTCATATTTTCGGAACCTTCAATCAGATCCTGAAGAGTGTCCCAAATTTCTTTGGTTGATTAGCATAGCTTGATGTGCTCAAAGAGTGATGGAGGAACACCAAACACCATTTCAGAAAAGGCGACTTGATCAGCATGCAGTTTCTCAATATCATCAGCAGTTAGAGGGGCTGGACGAACTTCATCTTCTCGCATGAGTTGAGCAGCTGTATCTCTTACAACTGTTCTTGCAGGAACATGAGCGCCTTCTTTGACGGATCTCCAGATTTGTCCACCTTTCTCTTTGGCTAGTAAAAACCTTTCCATTCTAACTTTCCAAGGATCATATTCTTCCACAACTAGCAATGGGGCATGTGTAGGGCCACCCACGCTATTTGCGATTTGCATTGAAATCATTTGTTGAGGATTTGAAGCAGCCATTGAAGTCAAGATATCTTCAAGCTTAAGTGGTATATAGAAGAACTTTTATCCTTAACACATAAATGGTTGAAATACCAAGGTAAATTCTAACCAACTATAATCTGATCTTATGGATTCAAAGGACAACCACTCGAGCTCTCATACCAATTGTGAGAACAAGATCTTAGCGCAGGGACAAGGTTTGAGAACTCAAACCTTGAGTGAATGCTTGAGATCAATGTATGCTTAATAATGGATGTTCAAGTCGAGACTGGAAAGACTAGTCAAGTCTTAGATAATCGATTCAACAAATGATCAAGACATTAATTGAGAACAAGTAAATAGTGATCAAGGTAAAGTTAATAAATGAGGAACAAGAAGAATTTTTTAATGTGATAAGAGTAAAATGCCAAAAGTGAGAGAAAGATCCGTTTTTGACTTGTATTGAAAGCTCCTATATAAAGGAGAGAATGTTACAGCGAATTAACCCAAGTGATTACATAGGACCGGACAAAAGATACAAGTCTGACATTTTGATTGTCCTAAATCAACTTTAGACTCAGTCCTATGAAACGTTACATCAAAATACAAGACAAAAGTAATAAATGCATAAGAGACAAAATAGCTTCATTCCGGACAAGCAATGTTCCGGAGATGAAAGTTTGGTTCCGGATCAGCATGCATTCCGGACTTCAGGATTAGCTCCGGAATGCGTTCCTCTTCAAAATACTTTACTCATTTCCTTCAACTCCGGACAGGTTCCGGATCACATCTTCCTTCGGAACCAACAACCTTCGGAATATGTACTTAGGATTGCTAGAGGTTCACTTTTAGGTTCCAACTGAAAGTTAGGAGCTTTATACCTCCTTTGAGTGCCAAAAGATGAAATAGTCCCAGATCCTTGAGCTCAAGATACTCAAGTTCTTCTTCTTCAACTCTTCTTCTCTTCTTCCAAGCTTTTCTTCATCAAAAATGAGCTCAAAAGGTCAAACACACATAACAATGGAGTATGAGGGAGTATTAGGGTTTTCTGAGGGTAAGGGGCTGGTAAGGAGGCCATGGGGGCTATAATGGGATATTTATATGTCTTAAACTCTAAAAAATTAGGGTTTTGGCATCTGCTCACGTATGTTGCGCGTACTTCCGGTACGCTGCGCGTACGTGTGCGCGTCCCTCGCATCCTAGGCGCCTCTACGCCCCGCGTACACTGAGGCTACGCCCAACGTACGTCTTATGGGCAGCCCAAGTTCTCGGCCCACTTGCTTAAGGTTCATTCCAAAAATCCACTTGTCCCATCATTAGTCCAATTAACAATATTAATTACTTAAATTAAATAATACCTCGAGAGATGGATGTTACAATTATAAATAAATATATAATAAATGTTTATTCGGTTTATTTGGACTATTCGGTTCTTATTTTATAAACCAAAACCAATCTGAAATCCAAAATAATAATTCGGTTTTGTTGAGAACCAATCCAAAAATCCGAATATCCGAACCAAATAGTTTAATCCAAATTGTCCAATTGGACAATTCGGTTTTATCAAAATAGTGAACAACCCTAGCCAGCACCTTGATATGTTAGACAATACCGGTTGAAAGAGACCTAAGGGGTAGGCCAACACCCTGATATGCTAGACGATACGGGTCGAAAGTGACCGAAGGGGTAGGCCAGCACCCAAATATGCTAGGAAGTATGTTTATTGTATGGTATGTGGTATGATAGGGGAACATACTAAGCTTCGTGCTTACAGTTTTCAGGTACTTCTTCTTCGAAAGGAAAGGAGCCGGCATGATCGTAGCGCATCACACCATGTTTTCCGCACATGAGATCTTAGGGAGTTAAACTCTAATGTTGTTTTATTATGACATATTTTGATTATTGACTTATTGGTTTTGATATGGGATAATTCTATGGATGTTTTCAGACTATTGGTTTTATAATTACTTAATTAAAAATGGAATTTTTGGTCTTGGATTTTGGGATGTTACACTACTTCTAGCATGCAATTCATATTATAGCATCAATAACATATAAAACATGTATGAATATTTTCGGAATCACTTACTTGAGCTCTGGATGACTGTACACATCGTATCTTCCCTTTTAAAAATAAAGTCTAGTCAGAGATCCCAGACCAACAATTGGACAAGAACATGATGAGGAACCAAGTTCATGTCTCTAACCCAACTATTTTCTTAAAATTCTTTTTGAAAATGTTTATGAAAATTCTTGGATCCTAGTTTGAGTTTGGATCCACACGAGTGTTCATCCAAATCCCTCAAACCAGGGCTCTGAAACCAACTTCTAACTTCCCAATTTTCAGAATAAAATTTTCATTTTAAAACTTGCATAAACACTCATTTTCATAAAGGCACAATCAAAGCAAAACCATTTGTTCATAAACTGAAATCCATAAATCAGAGTTATAACGAAAGTATCATGTAATCTCTAATCATAAAATTGTTGATGTGTGTGTACAATCATGCCTTCACTTCCTCATGAACTGATAAAGTACCTGGAAAACATTTAATCCATAACTGTAAGAAAAAATCTTAGTAAGTTCCCTAAAGTATCGCATACAACACAACATAGCAAAACATAAAAAAAAACTATGGGTTATCAACAACCCTATGGATTAACAGCAAAACTGAGTTATCAACAACTCAAATACAACAATTGTAATTATCAACAACCCTGAGATATTAGCAACTCACATATAGCAAATTGGATTATCAGCAACCCGGAGTTATCAGCAGCTCACATACATCAATTGGGTTATCGACAACCTTGAGTTATTAGCAGTTCATGTACAACATGTAATATAAGTAACACGGTGAGAAAACTCACCTGAACTAAATAGTAGAAGCTCAAACAGAACCTCAACAACATAAACAGCTAACACACGCTACCTAAACCCAAACTAGAACTAGTCCTTAGCTAAGCACTCAATTCTACCAAGTTTTAACTAAAAGTCAAACTAGTAAAAAAGTGAAAAGTCAACGGTCAACAAAAGTCAATGGCCGACCAGTCAACGATCAGTAGGGTTGTTCGTGGTTCGGTTTGAAATCGTAAAACCAGCCAAACCATACATAGGTTCGGTTTCACGGTTTATATTTTTCGTTATAGTTTGGCTTGTGGCTTCAAACTTTCAAAACCGCAGTTAAGAATTTTGTTTGCGGTTTCAAAATGTTTAATCCGTATAAAACCGGACCGGACCCTAGGATATATATATATATATATATATATATATATATATATATATATATATATATATACCATCTTATAAATCATACATAATCAATGTCTTAATTACAAATTGTAAAGCCCAAGGTACAACAAATAAAGCCTATTATCTTAAAAAACAAGAAAACATGATCTGACCATTAATTATTAAATGAATGGTATAAATATGTCCATGTTGGCGATCAGTGTGCTAAATGAATATTTGATTAAAAACATACTCCCTCACACGGATCAATTCAGGCATCATATTCGTTCTCGTAACCCTAATTCACTCATTTTATTCAAAATTTGAATTTCTCCGTCGTTTCTCTTTCTCCCACCAACAAAGAAGCCCTAATGGAAATTTTCAGCATAATCGATGTCGTCTCCCCCTCCTTCGTCGTCTCTATCAGGGTCCTCCATAACCCACTCAAACATATGTTCTATCGTCTCCACCGGTACTCCCACAGCCATCACCTCCATCGACCGCCACTAGAACAGAATTGGCAGATAAACACTCACATTTCATCGGTGATTTCTTTTGTTTATAACCCTAATAGTTTTCATCTTTCGTCACAACTAAGATTTTATAAATGCTTTTTACATGTTAATCGCGATTATCTCTCTACACCTCAACCTGATCTTACTGGGTTAATTTATACAATTTTGATTTGTTGTTGCACTAGTAGATGAAGAACTTTGAAGAGGAAGGAGTTCTAAGTTTTTTGAGAAAAAGGTTAGGATTTATCGGCTTTACTACACCAGATCTTTAAATTGTTCACCATCGCCTTCACCACTATAAAAATATCTAGATACATGGAGTAGGATGTTCACGCTCACTAACCTATAATATATTTCACAAAGAAGCAAGGTAATATATTTCTACTGTCATTTGTTCTTCACCCCATCACCATGAATTTCATCGTTCTTTCCCTTTTCCTTCAATCTCTCTCTCTCTCTCTCTCTCTCTGTATATGTGTGTGTTTATGATTTTGTTTCTTTTTAATAGAAGAAGAAACGATTTTGTTGACTGTGATTTAGAGAAGGTGAATCTGGTGTATACTGTGTGCAGGACATTCAAGAATCCAACTGGTAATCCAATTTGTTTCATAAAACAATAAACAGAGTGTAATGTATGAGTTTAACAAAATTAATTTCGGATTTAACATCATAGTAGAGGTTAAAGTCATATCACAAGAGGATATAGATTAATTTTTATTGCTTAGATATGTGTGTTGTGCAGCTGGGAGCCCAAAAATGAATAATCAAATCAAAGTTTTTTTTTTTTTTTTTTTTTTTTTTTTTTTTTTTTAAATTCTGAATTCACAACCTTGCTTCCTTCATATAAGTTCTTCATCCAACATTGATATACAAGGTAATAGCTTTTGTTGTACACTTATCTCTTAATGTATATATTTGATCAGAAATATCAAAACCGTGTTTGTTTACTTGTACATTATGTTGATATTGTTGTACTTGCATAAAAGAAGAGGAAGTGGGTATGAAGCCATTTCTTGAAGAGGCAACCTCCCAGTTATGACATGTAAATAGACTAAAATCAGAAAATAAATGGGTGACATTGTTATCTCTAATTATGTTTGTGTGTGTGCTTTTGTTTATACGTCTTGGTGGTAATTGATTATTGCATTTTCATTGACTTTTGTCATTGTTTGATTTGGTTGCAGGTTTAATGAAGCTTTCCACAATCCAATGTGTAAGTCTATTATCTACATTTCCTTGAGCTTTTAGGTTTTTGAAAATTTTTAGCTTATGTTATCTGAATTGGTTCATGAGTTCAATATGTTCATGGCTATAGAAGCCAAGTGAGTTTGTATATTTAACGTGAAGACTAACTTTAAGTTGATAAGCATATAGTTTTTATTATCAAATGGCATTCATGTTTTCTGTAAAATGGTAACTATTTATCCAAATTTAGCTTGACAAGTATGGGGGTTCTTTGGTTCTTTATTATGGAAAAGATACAAAAAAGGTTTAAAAAAATTATATTTGCCATCTATAAAAAAGTAATGACACCATATTCTGCCATATTGGGTACTTGAGTGAAAGTTGAGGCTTTTTCCATACCATTATGTATTGCTTACTGTCTAACATCCATGTGAAATATAAGTTTGTGATTACGTGAATTCAGGAAAAGTGGTATCAATTAACAGGAAAGACGACCACCGAAATCATCGAGAAATCTTGGATATTCGAGTGTATATAAGGTTTTTTTGTCTGTCATTTCTCAGGTATGAAATCGAGGTGTTAGGCCCAAACTTTGGAGTAAAAAAGAATATTATAAATTTTTAACCATGTATATGTGTCTCATTTGAAGATCCGTGTCTCATTTGTACATCAACGTGTTTTTGGCCCGAAGACACCTCATTTGGAGACAAAACAAGGTAAACCCACCACTGTTTCCTTTTATATATATGTCAAATCCTAATATGTGTCTACCATTTATATATCTTTGATGAAGTTTTAACATAAAGTAAATCAAATATGAATAGAGATGATGGTGATGAGAATCTCAAGATCTTCATTTTTCGGTGTAGATGCTCTTTTGTATTAGATTTGTGTATATTTTGACCTTTTTTGTTAGCAATCTTTATGAGTGTCGACATGTATATATGTGTTACTAAATTTAATATGTTTTGTTTTGGGTTTTTGCAATGAAAAAATGAATGATTTTAGTTTTTTTTTTTTTTTTTTTTTTTTTTTCTGATCTGGTTCTTCATTTCAAAGTCGTGCTGCTTTGTATATCCGGAAGACCTATTGTTTTATATTTTTCATCATTTTTGTTGCATCAGATCTGTGTTTGTATCACAAGTTTTAAATGATTTTATGAAGTTTAGAAAGATTCTACAAAACCTTGGAAAATCGTTTTTTTTTTCATTGAAATGTTCTTAAGAAGATTAGTTTAGATTTTGTCGCATGCTCAGATATATGGATTGGATATTTTTTTTACAGATATATGTATTCAGTTTAAAAAGATGTAAACTAATGAGACACAACATATTTTTGGTATTGTGAAGATTTAGATTATGCAATATGTTTGTTGAATGATATGAATTGTGAAGATTTAATGTTATTGGGGGCAGTGACACCGTGTTGACTACAAAAACTTCACCAACTTTGTTTACATTGAAACAAAAGATTATCAAACAAATAAAACAAATAAAAATAATGGTGTAATAGTATTTTATACGATCGTTATTGTCACTTTAACAATGATAGCTTTTGTTGCATAATAGCAATAATAATAATAATAATAATAATAATAATAATAATAAAAAAGTATATTTGAAATTGCTTTTATAATAAATAAGTATTTGGAAATGATATCACGTCCACACCTTATTTTTTTTTAAATATCTTCAATAGAACCCTTTTTAATATTAAAATATAATTGAACATATTTTTTTCATTTTTTAATATATTTTACTTAGTAATCATCCTTTAAAACAAGTTTGATTTAAATCTGTTTTTTAATTATTTTTAATTATTACAATACTTATTACTAAATTTAATTGTGTATGTATATTTTTATGGGAACGAAGGTCTTTCATGCCTAAAGTTAACACACTGCACAATGCACACCTAGGTAATTATCACACCCATTAGGTAATTGATTAAATACTATTAAATTATTTGAACTTTAAAATTTTGAAAAGCCGTATATATTGTCTAGACTATCATATGAGTTATATTACTTATTTATTATTTATTTATTATCTATTTCGATATTTTAATTATGTTAATTCAAGTTTATAGACATAATTATGCATCTTGAGGAAATATAGACATAATTACAATATGCTGCTAGGCAGCTAACTAGAAACTATTCGTTGAAAAAAGCTATTTGACACAAAAAAAACCCACCAAAAAACTGAAACGAACTAATTGACATAAAAAGATAATAACCACTGCATGAAATCTATCGGCCAAAATGAACTATCCGACATAAAGAAGAGAAAATGACATGGATCGATGACATGGAAGAGCAAATGGATTGCCCAAATTTAATCAGGTCCGTCGATTAGCTATTGGATCGAACGGAACGATAACACGCACCACATAAACATATTCTACAAACCCTAATCACTTTCTTAGCTACTCTCTCAATCACGGTTTCCCTCTTCCGTCTTCAACCCTTCTCCTACATCCGACAATGACGCCGCCACCACCATCCCTTATCACAACTAAACCTTCCTCCGCCATCTGGATCTTCATCACCTCTTTCGGTCACCGTCAAACTGTTTGAAACCGTAGAAATCACCATCGTAAGTTCTCTCAAACCCGCCACCTTGACAACATATGCCACCCCCATTGGAAAACTGATACTAGGGAGTCGCCGTAGATCCAACATTAGACCGCAATCTTAACATTATTCGTTAAATGAAATTAATCGTCGTCCGCTGCCAGATAAATAGTAATAGACAGAAATTAGTATTTTCTTCCCGTTTAGAGACAACTGATCACCGAAAGGAACAAATCGTCGGAATGAAACAAATCGAAAGAAAACAATTTGACGATCGCCAAAATGACACTAATTTTCATTCGGAAACTAATTGTCGGAATAAAAAAATCGTCGCTGCCGCATCGCGCGGGTATGCTACTAGTGTGTGTATATATATATATATATATATATATATATATATATATATATATATATATATATATATAATTGTATATAGTTTTATTACATATTAATTTTCATATATAAGTTTATAAGTAATACAAAATTAAAACAAACTTAGCAACCCAATTTTGTTGTGAAACTCATTCCATCCAATCCAATAACTTATTATCAATAAGTAGTAACCTAAATCACATATTCAATTATTCATAATACAACTTCCATAACATAACACTTTGATACAAAGATATTACATGGCAATTTTTTTTCTTTTCTAAATTAGTCTAATGGGTTCGACTCAAATGAGCCTAAAAACCCCAAACTGTGAAACCAAATTGGAGCCAAACGATTACTAATGGTTCAGTTTGGATTTTGTTTAACCTAAAAACCGAAAAAACCGAAAAAATCGAAAAAATCGGTTTGGATTTTGTTTAACCTAAAAACCGAAAAAATTGGACCGTGAACACCCCTAACGACCACTGCATTGTGGCGAGATATTGGCCATGTCCAAAAAAAAAACAAGCACATTGCAGTGCCACCAGGCTGTGGGCCTTCCTTGGCCATGCTGATCAGAAAGCCCTCTCTTCATAAAGAGCTTAATCCTTTAAGACTATTCCTAATACTTTCCAGATAGCTTCTTTGCATCACAAAGTATCATAAAACATGCATGTCCTCCTCCAAACATAGGTTAAAAGTGAGAAAATGGAGTCAAAACACCATGCATGGCATCAAACAAGTGATTTACTTCAGATCTGGAACATATGATGCGCTAGGGCCCTCATAGAGTGATAATGTTTCAAACTTTACCAATTCCAATATTTCAAGAGTTACATAAAATTAGGAAAGTTTCTCATTTCCCAGATCAAAAGGAAATGTAACATAAAGGTAGAGTCTTGAATTCTTACCAAGGTCCAAAATTGAATATGAACTTGCATGCTCACTGGATCTAACTTGCTTGCACCACAAAACCTTTATCCTTCAACTAAAATACACCAAAATGCCAATATTCTCATAAAACACCCATAGAGGAGAAGGGGTTTTATTCTAGGGAGAGGGAGGCTAAAATTATGTGGAACCCTAGCCAACATGTTGTTTCAATAGGTCCTAATGCCCTTTAGGAATCTGTCGTCCCTACGTCATGGTGTATACTCGACCACGCCATGGTCAATGCTCAATAGCTCTCTTCATTTAGATGATGTGGCCACGCCATGGACAACTGTTGGATTTGGTGTCTAAGCCCATAACTATAACTGGGATGTACTTGACCCGATTGTAGCATGGTCCTTTTGGGTTGCCTTCACCAGTGCAATTTGATATGATGGACTTTTGAGAATAAGGTTATTTATGATTTATTAATATATTACATGTATAATATATTAATATGAAATCATATTATTTAATTAGTATTGATCAAGAATTAATTTGGAATTAATTTTGTGATCAAAAGAGACTAATTAAATATACGGGGATTGATTGTGTAAATCAATGATTCTAATAGTGGGCTAATGATCCATCGTCACTTAGGATGGGCAAAACCAATGAGATAATGCATAGATAGTCCATGGAGGTTAACCCATGGATCCTAAGTAAGATGAAAGGTCATTAGGGTTTACAAAGTGTAACACTTAGCATTTGCCACACTATAAATAGAACCCCCTATGGCCAAAATCGGTTACACAATCTTGCCACAAGTTTCTTGGAGAGTGATATTGATTTTGTGCAAGTAACATATTCTCTCAAGCCTCCTCTTGCATATTGGTGTTTGTGAACCATTAGAGGCATCATACTTGAGGTGCTCATGCTTTCAAAGGTCAAGAACTACAAGTCCTTCTAAGAGGTAAGGAATCTAACTAGCTTTATTGTTCATTTGACAACTTGTATGCTAGTTAGGAGAATTCTTTGGAAAAATTGAAAATGCATGTATAATTAGAGAAAACATAGATCCAAAGCATTTAGGTTTGCATGTGCACCATAGGAGTGTTATATTGCTCAAAACCCAACCGTGGTATCAGAGCAGGGTTGTTTTCTATTATATTTGATGCTTGCAAATTTTTTAAAGATGAAAATTTTGATTTTCCTGCACCTGACTAGTGAAGTCGTCGAGTACATGAACTGACTCGACGAGTTCACTCAGTAACAGAGCTAATCGGAGAGTCAGTTCATGCACTCGACGAGTTGAAGGCTCTGTTTGCAGAATTTCGTGTTTTCTTGGCCTAAATTGGACTGGGAACACTACCACAAACTGTTTTGGATCATTAAAATGTTTCTTCTGATTTGGTAGTGCTTGTACTCATCCAACCACAATATAATTGTAAAGGTTTTGAGAAAATTGTTGTTTTATATGATAAACAAAGTTGCTTGTAAATCGTTGACTTGGAATTATATTGTTTATGAGTTTAGTTAGATCAATCATGAATTATGTGATATTTTAGTTGTTAGAAAATTGATCTAAATGAATTTTAATGACCTCCATAACTTGTCCTCAAGTTATGGAAAATGAAAGGTCTCATCTTTAAAATTGCATTAAAACTCATAAGTTACGAATACCAAGAGTTTTGACAAGTTTCAAAACTTGCCATCAAGTTTTGGAATTTGTAAAGTATCACTAATGAAACTTTAATTTCAAACCCTAGAGTTTTAAAAGTTAAAATTCAACCCTTATACTTTATAATATTATAAGTTTAAAATACATATATATATATATATATATATATATATATATATATATATATATATATATATATATATATATATAAGACAAGTCAGTCTTACCGTTAGTAGACCTCATTCACGAAGCCGGTCTATAATGGGGGTATAAGGTTACTACCTATAAAATGGTAGTTTAATGGGTGTACACTCTCACCCACCGCTTCCTTGACTGGTGGAGGGTCGTTAGCCGAACGGGTAGGATAGAATATTAATTCTCCTTGTTAAAAGTATAATGATAAATATAAAGTAACTAAACTTTTATTAAATCCCCAATCTTAGTTACTTTAGGAAAATGTGAAAAATGGTGCTAATCCATGAAATTACTTTGCACCTTGTTAAGTCGTTAGTGGAGCGTGTGTGGTTAACCGACAAACTAATCTGGGACTGACAATGTGTGGCAAAGGGTAACTTGATGTTAATCATAGATCAATGGAGCGTGTGTGGTTAACCGGCACATTGATTAGGTGATTTGTAACATTAGGTGTACCAAGCTAATTTTCATGGTTATTCACACCTTGTTTGTGATCCTCGGCATCCCAGTTACAAACTTGAAGGGCACAATCGAGATTTAAACATGCCATTGAAAAAGTTCAATGAATCTCAAAGGATATAGGAATTTCAATCTAATTAAAACTTAATAATCTATTTCGTTTTTCATGGTGAAAATTGGTAAATCGTCATTTACCTACCTTCAAATATTTTACAATTGGATTACGGCATCCCTTTTCGCAATTGTAGAATATTGTGTTGGGTCCTAGCCTTAATATTTCATTTGGGTGTAATATTAAGGATTATCATCTAATCTAAAATTTGTTCTTCTTCTTTTACAGATGTCTATCCCAAACAATGCTTCCAACCCAATTCCTTCAGGCTCTTTCTCCCTCATGAACCTATGTGGGAGGGTCATTTTCTATGGCTCGAACTTCAATGATTGGATTCGAAACATCCAATGGCTATTCGTTATGAGGACAAAGAATATGTCCTAGATAAAGAGCTTAAGGAGATTGATGTCACCACTGCTACTCCCGAACAAATCGTTGAACATACTACTCATGAGAGCGATGCGACAAAGGTGTTGTGTCTAATGATTGCTACCATGACTGCTGCTGCAGAAGTCCTATGAGGACTACTATCCTTTTCAAATGTATCAAGATTTGATGGAAAGATATCATCAAAGTGCTCGGCAGGAGAGGTATGAGATCATTTCCTCCATGATCACAACCAAAATGAAGGATGGTGAACCCATCACGACCCACTTGCAAAAGATGCATAGATTTGTGGACCTCTTGCTTAAATTGAATGTCAATTTTGATGAAGAGTTGGCCATAGATATAATTCTAAACTCTTTACCTTCTTGTTATGATCAGTTTCGTATGACCTATCATATGAACAAGGAGGAGGTCACTCTTAGCAAGCTTCAAGGCCTTCTAAGAACTGTAGAAAGCAACTTGAAAGGCAAGTCGGTTGTGTCTACTCCTACTACTACTTATGCCCCTGTTCTGGCAATTGGACATGGGAAGGGAAAGAAGAGGAAGGCTCCCTACAAGAGCCGCAAGGGAAAGTCTCTAGATGGATCCTCTTCCAGTGGGACCAAAGTTGGTTCTGCTAATCCCTCTTCCAATCCGAAGGAAGAAGAGTGCTTTCACTATCATAAAAAAGGGCACTCGAAATGAAGCTGCCCCAAGTACTTGCAGGACATAAAGGATGGCAAGATCAATCCCTCCTTTGCAGGTATCTACACAATTCAATCTAATAACTCATCACATGCTAATTCTTGGGTCCTTGATACAAGTTTTGGTATTCACATTTGTTCTGATTTGCAGGGACGTCTAAAAAGAAGTAGGGATGTGGAGCACGGGAAGATAAACTTAATCATGGGAAATAGGAAAGTGTCGCCTGTGACCAAGATTGGAGTTTATTCTTTATTGTTTAGCAATAGTTTAAATTTATATTTGAATAATTGTTATTACTCGGCCAATATGGCGAGAAATGTTATTTCCTTTCACAGTTTGTATAAACAATATTTTACCTTTTCTTTTAGTAATGAAAATGGTGGTATTTATGCTTATTGTAATGGTGTTTTATATTTTGAAGCATTACCTTGCAACGGTATATATGAAACTGTGATGGTTGTAGATAACTTAGGAAATAATATGTTGAATATTGATTCGTCCAATGATTTGGACAAGGCATGCATGTGGCATTGTTGTCTTGGACATGTCAACAAGAAGCGCATAGCCCAACTCAAAAAGGATGGAGTCTTGGAGTCTTTCGACTTGAAGTCGGATGACACTTGCGAATATTGGTTACTTGGAAAGATGACCAAGTCACCCTTCACTGGTACTTCTGAAAGGGGTGAAGGTCTATTGGATCTCATACACACTGATGTGTGTGGACCATTCAGAACCGCCATAAGGGATGCTAACCGCTTCTATATGACTTTTACTGATGATTATAGTAGATATGGGTATATTTACTTAATCAAGCATAAGTCGGAAACTTTTGAAAAGTTCAAGGAGTTTAAGCAACAAGTGGAGAATCAATTGGGCAGGAAGATAAAGATGTTGCGATCCGATCGAGGAGGAGAGTATCTTAGTATCGAGTTCCTAGACTATCTTAAGGAATGTGGAATTGTTTCACAGTTGATGCCACCAAGGACACCACAACTTAATGGTGTGGCTGAAAGGCGCAATCGAACCTTGCTAGACATGGTTCGTTCCATGATGAGTCGAGCTTCGTTACCTATCTCATTCTGGGGGTATGCTTTAGAGACTGCCGCCCATATCCTTAATCTAGTCTCTACCAAAAAGGTTTCCAAAACACCTCACGAGATGTGGACAGGGAAGGTTCCCTCGTTAGACCACATCAAAGTTTGGGGTTATGAGGCTTTCGTGCGACGCGAGACTCATGACAAGCTCGAACCTTGGAGCGAGCAATGTATTTTCATCGGCTACCCATAGAAATCCTTTGGATATCTCTTCTACAGAGCGAGTGAAAATGTTGTCTTCGTTGCGAGGATAGGAGTCTTTCGCGAGAGAGAACTCATAGGCCAAGGAAACAGTGGGAGGCAAATGGACCTTGAAGAGCTTCAAGAGTCAAGCAGTGAAGGAACCTCAAACACTAGCAATCAACCTGAGGAGGAAACTTCGGTTGATCCAATTGAAGAGTCCTTAACTCTGAGGCATTCCAGTAGACTTAGAAATACACCTGAGTTTTATGGTTTCCATATTACTACAGAAGGTGATACATTTATCAGTGATAGCACACTGGTAAATTTGGATGAACCTAATAACTACAAGGAAGCCATGGCAGGCCCCGAGTCTGCAAAGTGGAAAGAGGCTATAGACAGCGAGATTCAGTCCATGTATGACAATCAAGTTTGGAACTTGGTTGACAATGTACCGGGTCATAAGACAGTCGGGTGCAAATAGATCTTCAAGAAGAAGATCGACATGGATGGGAAAGTACACACATATAAAGCGCGACTGGTTGCGAAGGGCTTTACTCAAACTCCTGGAGTTTACTATGATGAGACCTTCTCACCAGTAGCAAAGATTCAGTCTATAAGGGTTATGTAGGCCATAGCTGCATTTTATGATTATGAAATATGGCAAATGGATGTCAAAACCTCTTTCCTTAATGGAAAGTTGGTTGAAGATGTTTACATGAGTTAGCCAGAGGGTTTTGTCAATGCAAAGTACCCTAATAGAGTGTGTAAGCTTGAAAAATCCATTTATGGATTGAAACAAACATATCGCAGATGAAATCTTTGTTTCGATGAGAAAGTCAAAGAGTTTGGATTTTCGAGAAGCGAGGATGAGTCTTGTGTATATGTCAAAGCTAGTGGGAGTATAGTGAGCTTTCTGGTATTGTATGTAGATGACATACTGCTCATAGGAAATGACATCCCAACCTTGGAGGAGGTTAAGTCATGGCTTGGGAAGTGTTTCTCTATGAAGGACCTCGGAGAAGCTGCTTATATTCTAGGAATAAGGATATTGAGAAACAGGAGTAAAATACTAATAGGACTTAGTCAAAGTACATACTTGGACAAGGTGTTGAAGCGTTTCAGCATGGAGAATTCGAAGAAAGGTGACTTACCTATCCAAGGCAATGCCAAACTGAGTAAGACTCAGAGTCCGAGTACAAAGGATGAGATAGCAGAGATGAGTCAAATACCATATGCTTCCGCATTTGGCTCAATCATGTATGCTATGACTTGTACTCGCCTTGATGTGGCCTTTGCTTTGAGCATGGTCAGCAAATATCAAGGGAATCCTGGTAAAGCTCATTGGATTGCAGTAAAGAACATTCTTAAGTACCTGCGGAGGACTAAGGATTGGGTCCTTACCCTCGGTGGGAGTAATGGATTGAGAGTGACAGGTTATAGTGACGCCAGCTTTTATACCGACAGAGATAATTTCCGCTCTCAGTCGGGCTGTGTGTTTACCTTGAATGAAGGAGAAGTAACATGGAAAAGCTCGAAGCAGGAGACTGTGGTTGATTCAACCTGTGAATTAGAGTACATAGCAGCAGGCGAAGCATCGAAGGAGGCGATATGGTTGAAAAACTTCATCGGAGACCTTGGACTCATTCCATCCATAAAGGAGCCTGTAGAAATTTTTTGTGATAATAAAGGGGCAGTTACCTTAACCAAGGAACCTAGAGATCATGGTAGATCCAAGCATATAGAAAGAAAATACCACTTCATAAGACATCAAGAAGAAGAAGGACACCTCGTGGTAAAGGGGATATCGTCAGAGGACAACCTAGCAGACCCCCTTACAAAGGGACTGACTAGGGTCAAGCACTTGCAGCATGCGAGGGGCATTGGGCTAACAGACGATATTAGTTTTAGTAATTAGACAAATCGAAACTTGTAATAGCTAAATTGTATTTGACATTTGATGATTAAATAAAAGCAGTTTTATTTATAAGTAAAGTTACTGTCTTGTGTCGATTATTTACTATTGTTTTACTTTGCATGTTTTGACTACCAGAATAATAAAATTATTCAAACCATCGACAGTTGATCATACGTTGGAAGTAAGTATGAAAGAAGACTGTCATGAGTTGGCTTGTAGATTGTCTAAGGAGTTAGACATAGCAAAAGTTTGCTACACCATTCATGAGTGCTCCTGAAATAAGATTTGAGTATTGGATTCAACCTGCGCTCACCTGAATTACTTTATGAAATTTATTGCGAGTAATTGCGAGACGATAATATCATATAATCTTCAAACCAAGATATATAAGTTGTTGACTATGAGTTGGTTGTGCATTGATGGCATGAAAACGCATCAGTAACTTGATGTTATAAAACGTGTCGTTGTGCATGATTTGATGAGTAGTTAGTACAAGCATATAATGTCGAAGTTTATATGTTCCTTTTATCCTAGGAGGATTAAAAGCGATATCGTGGGCCCCTCGATGATTCTGTTTTGACTATGTGTCGGGCCCGGTCAGAACTAAATTGATGTGTTCAGTTATGTTCTATGTCAGACGAATCAGAAATCGGGAAACAAATTGCAGGACAATAAGTATCACTATGTTCCATGTATTTGTCCGCATAGATATCTAGAGAACAAAGGAGTCTATGATCCCTTATCTGAAGGACGCGTCACTGACTAGGTCAGAGTTCGACAGCGGCTTTTGAAAGCTTACGATTGCTAATTCGGATCCGGAAGTCGCATTGGCAGCTATAGTTATTAGACTTATCCAAGTGGGATATTGTTTGATTTGGTGTCTAAGCCCATAGCTATATCTGGGATGTACTTGACCCGATTGTAGCATGGTCCTTTTGGGTTGCCTTCACCAATGCAATTTGATAGGATTGACTTTTGAGAATAAGGTTATTTATGATTTATTAATATATTACAAGTATAATATATTAATATGAAATCATATTATTTAATTAGTATTGATCAAGAAATAATTTGGAATTAATTTTGTGATCAAAAGAGACTAATTAAATATATGGGGATCGATTGTGTAAATCAATGATTCTAATAGTGGGCTAATGATCCATGGTTATTTAGGATGGGCTAAACCAATGAGATAATCCATGGATAGTCCATGGAGGTTAACCCATGGATCCTAAGTAAGATGAAAGGTCATTAGGGTTTACAAAGTGTAACCCTTAGCATTTGCCACACTATAAATAGAACGCCCTATGACCAAAATTGGTTACACGATCTTGCCACAAGTTTTTTGGAGAGTGATATTGATTTTGTGCAAGTAACCTATTCTCTCAAGCCTCCTCTTGCATATTGGTGTTTGTGAACCATTAGAGGCATCACACTTGAGGTGCTCAAGCTTTCAAAGGTCAAGAACTAAAAGTCCTTCTAAGAGGTAAGTAATCTAACTAGTTGTATTGGTCATTTGACAATTTGTATGCTAGTTAGGAGAATGCTTTGGAAAAATTGAAAATGAATGTATAATTAGAGAAAATATAGATCCAAAGCAATTAGGGTTGCATGTGCACCATATGAGTGTTATAGTGCTCAAAACCCAACAACAACATCATACCACATCGTGGCATAAGGTTTTTATTGAAAACCTTATCTTTGAAACCATTAAGTCTTCAACTGGTCAAATTGGAAAAACGGGTGTTACATGAATGAAATTCATGAACATGAATTGACACTCTAAAGATGATATTGGAACATAAACATGAAGTAAAGCCAGTGAAGTTGTAGCTCTAGTGATTGTTTTGGCCCAAGGTCAATTTGGGAACATGGAATGGGATTGATGATTCCATAGTTAAATTAAGTACTTACAATGAGATTGGTTGTAATTTTATGTTCTTAACAACATTCATATGAGTGTTCAATAAGTTGGGAACAAGCTATGTGAGTTTTTGAATGTTCAATTGCAAAATAGACTAGTTAGCGCTTCATTTAAAACTTGAAGATCATCATGTTCTTAAAGGTTTCAACAAACACTTAATGAATTAAGTGAAGTGTTTTGGATGATAAACACCTCCTAATTGATGAGTTTTGATAAAAAAAATATAAGTTCATTTTTCACAAAACCGGCAACGGAAGTCTATAAAAAAATAACAAGTTTATTTTTTAGTTTATAACAAAACCAAACCATCAATGATCCATTTATAGAGGTTAGAATGAAATAAAAACAACCAAAATGTTTTTAGAATGAAAACCTTTGAAGCCTTTGAACCGACTTGGTTTTGGGGTGTTGATGAAGATAGCAAAAAATCAAAGAACATGATTTCTCTGTGTATCCACCAACAAGAGTAAGACACTTGGAATGCTAATTCCTTCTTGCATTCTTGAGTGTCTTAAGCCTTTAAGTGCTTAACTCAAATAAGCACTAAATGAGACAACTCAAGAGAGCTTCTAATCTTGAAACAATCTTCAAAAGACAACAATAAGAGGGAGTAAAGATAGTTTCGTCCATAGAGAGGAATGGTGAGAATTCACTAGAAAACTAGCCAAAAACTCATGCAAAAACACTCTCTTATATACCCATGCAAAGGTAAGAGCTTTACATTAAAATACTCTAAAATATTGCTAGCCTTTAGAAGCATGGTGAGAGAAAGCATGAATGTTGAAAAGCAACCTCATTCTTTGTTTAATATTTTTAGCCATAACTCTTGAAAAGTGATGAGTTCTTTAATTTTTATAAACTCAAAGTTTATAAAATATAACCTTTGTCTTTAGGTAAAAGACAAAAGAATTTAACTAGTCCAAAAGGTTGTACATGAATTATTAATTCATATCATATGAAATAATAACTAGTTATACTCTCTTATAATTATTATTTTCATAAAACAATAACTATTCCCTAATTAAAATACAAGAAATGATATTATTTATTAATAATCATATTAATAATAAATATACAAAATGTGCCAACTTGATAAAGGTGTTACCCTATAGGATCATATAATATTAGCAATGTCACTCCATAATGATTCTTGGGAATATAGATTCAACACTAATTATGTGTGAGAACCTATACAAATGGTACAAAATGAATTGGAAAAGGACCTTCAAAAACTATGCATAGTTGAGAAAAAAAAACGAAATAGAAGAGTGCAACCATGAAACACGACCGTGTTTTCTCAAGGGTTAGAGAAACACGATCATGTTTTCTTATGTGAAGGAATTATTTTTCCATTCACTTCTATAACTTGAGTTTGGCTCATCTATTTGACCTAATTCAAATTGCATTATTTAGAGATAATTGAAAAATGATGTTTAGAAGAGTTTATAATTTTTATGAACCTCAAGCGTATTTTGATCATTTTGTTGACCTTCACATACATTGTATAGGTGGTGTCTAAGGAGTGTTTGCTTATGGAATTGATCTCGAAAGGAGTAGCAATCTACATTGGTGACTTAGGTGTACGTATATGCATTTTCTCACTTTTGGGTACATGGCTAAATGATATTTTTACAATGAAAATGTTAAATGTTTTCATATGTGAAATGTGTCTTTTCAAAGTATATCTTTCTAGTAGTTTATGCTATCTATGAAATATGACATGAGTATTAATAATATTAGAACATGAAAGCTAGAAATAAATTAATAAAGACACAAATGAATCGTTCGGACTATGATGCCTCATAAGGTGCCTAGAGGAATATATTGGGATGATACCTTCCCTTCACGAAGTAGAAATCCTTATGCAAATGATGCCCTCGTGGACTGATTTTGTTCTTTCCACCATGGTCTAAACTTGGGAGTGGTTCCTTTATCGGACATAAACCCTAAGCATAAAAATGGCAATGGTTTAATACCATAATTAGCCATTAATGCTAGAATGGAATGAAATATATGGTAAATGATTAGTTTGGAATATGCTTCATATACTTTTAAAATTTTAATAAATTTTGATAAATGTTTTGGGTCATAAGTATCTCACGAGAAATATATGTTATACACATCTCTTTTGATGTCATGTATCTTATGTACTAGTTCCAAGGAATTTATTGACTGGTTGATGTTGAAGTCCATGGGAGACTTAGATGGAGTGTTTACTTAATTTTAAATTGATCTTGTAATCATAATTTTTTAATCTATGGTTGTTTGATACGATTCCGATAACACCCAACGATTTTGTTTTGAAAACCCATGTTTTATTTTAGCTCTGATGTTTGTTGCATGATTTGAAAACTTATTTGGTTTAACCATAGCTTTGAAAAAGTTTAAAAACTTTTGGGTGTTACATGTTCTTTATATTTCAAAATTTTGCATGTGATGTTCCACTCTATTTAACTCGGATTTATATTTGTTATGTTGATATAAGCCATTAAAAATCAAAAAATAGAATATACAAAACTTGCCGCTTGCTAGGAAATAATCTAAAAAAACTGTCGTATCAGTAGTCTTTCTTTAATTCCTCTAATCCTAAATCTAGATGCACAAAGTAAGAAATACTAAGAAATATGCATGAGTGCTGTTGGGTCTAAAAATATGGTTTATACTTTACTTTTCTAGGCTTTAATAGTTTTTGGTCTAGAACCGAAAATAGCCTTGGGTTTACGGTTCATGTGGTGTTTGCGGTTGGGTGTGTTTGCGGCTATAAACGTGTGTACATCCACTGTTCCCTATATATAGTGTCAGTAGAGTCATAAGTGAAAGGGGGGCTAAGTGTGTGTAAATCAAGGTGTTCTAGAGAGAAGAAGAGTGTGTGTGTGTGTGTGAATCTTATATGTATGGAGCATCACTCATATTATTGAATACATCATAGTTTCTTCTTCTTCTTCTTCTTCTCCTTTTTCCATATTTGATCTTGCGTCATCCACTTGATTGGGATTCCGCACCATCAAGTGGATCTGATTGATACATCAAGCAAAATTTGGGACTTACGGTTGGTATCAAAGCTTGGATTGTATCAATCATTTTGACAAGATCTGGAGCGTTTTTGCACTTTTTCTTTAAGGATTTTACGTTTTTGGATAGTTTTTGACAAAATATTGGGGGTTTGTTCTTCGAGTTTTTCATAAAAATGGCTTTTTGATCGAGTTTTGGAGCTAAAAATGTGAAAAAAATGTTGTTTTTGGTCGTAACCAACGAGGGGGTGGCGGAGTTTTCGGTCAGCAGCTAGGGTTTCCGAAGCGTTTACAACTGAGGAGAGTTTGCGGTCCGAAGCTCGTTTACAGCCGAGGAGAGTTTGTGGTCCGAAGCTAGGGTTTCCGCACGTGTTCGGTCCAGTCCTCGTTTGCGGTCCTCGCAGGTCAGCAGCCTCGTGTGCGGTCAGCAGTCCGTTTGCGGTCAACAACATTGGTA
Source organism: Lactuca virosa (assembly GCF_052849685.1). Lineage (NCBI taxonomy): Eukaryota > Viridiplantae > Streptophyta > Magnoliopsida > Asterales > Asteraceae > Lactuca > Lactuca virosa. The sequence goes on along the minus strand of NC_136434.1, from coordinate 169,747,701 downwards.
CGTGAGTTCTCGGTGGCAGCGAGTATACAAAAGAAATTGGGTGTTGCAAGATTAGAACTCGTGCCTCTAGCATACTCAACCCACGCTCTTGCCAATTGATCTAGCAAGCCACTTGTTATTCGTCTTCCCCGTTTAACTCAAGTAGCTTCGCTATTTCGACCTTAATTTCGGAATTTTGACAAATTTAGCCCAAAAATCAATTTTTCAAATTTTAAAATTTTATTTTCTACCCAAAATTTTGGTTTTTAATTTTTGACTATCATTTTTGACTTTTGACCTTAAAATTTTGACTTTGACTTTCAAGTTTGACCTTTGACTTTAAACTTTGACTTTCTCGTTTAACCTTCAAATTTTTACTTTTAGCTTTTCGGTTTGACTTTTAAGTTTGACTTTTAAGTTTGACTTTTCAAGTTTGACTTTTAAGTTTGAATTTTTAAGCTTGACTTTTAAGGTTGACTTTTGAGGTTTTAAGTCAAAGGGCAATTTTTTTAAACAATGAGTTCCTCAAACATCCCGGTCAATGAAGTTTCATGTTCTAAATCTTGTGAAGCTACAATTAAATTTCTTCGTGAACAAAATGATTTGCTAAAAAGGGAAAATGAGGACCTTAAATATGAAGGATATACACTTAGGAAGGCCCAAAAACCCCTAAAAGCACAACTAGAGGCCAAAACAAATGACTTTAGAACCCTTCAAGAGGAATATAGCAACAAATGTGAAAACTATGACTATGTTAAGAGATAACTTGCCGAATTAACTGCCAAACTTGATGCATTGAAAGCTAAATATAATGATGCTGAATTCACGTTTAAGAAATTTGATGTGTCAAGTGAGGTAGTTGCATCAATGATTGAAAAACAACTAAAGTTCAAAGATAATCAAAGTAAGGGTCTAGGGTATAATAGCGTTCGACCTCTCTTTAATGAAAAATATAACCCTCCCCTTGAGACCAATGAGGAAAAAATGCCTGCTCAGTATGGCCATACCCCTGTACCTGCTTCAGTTAAGACTGAATCATCTGGGCCAACTGAGAATATTAAGGTGAAAGTTTTTGATGATTCTACTTCTTGTGCAGGTAAAGTAGTGGAAGATGAGAACAAGGAGAACAATATTGAACAAACAAATGACTCCTTGAACTTTGAATCTGTTGCTTCTAATCAACCTGTTGTTGGTAAATACAGGCCACCAATTCAAGCTAAACAGAGTGTCTGTTGCAAGTGTGCTTGTGGGAACAATCAGAGACAAGGCAAGGCCACGCCACCAGGGGCAGGAAGAAACGATTCCTACGTGAAGAAAAATACATGTTTTCACTGTGAAACACCTGGACACATTCCCAAAAATTGTCCAAATCGCGCATACGTTCCCTACTATGCAAGAGGCTGGAAGAACGCGCCAAGAGGGAGATACCCCAAAAGAAGCCCTTCAAGGTCACAATCGCGCAATGGTGATTGGAACGCGCAAAAGGCCAAGAATCCAACTCCCAAGGTCAAGAATCAAAATCCCAAGGACAAGAAGGGAATTCCGGCCAAGAAGCCAAGCTCAAGAGAGGCTCCAGTGAAACCAAGATCAGTTAGATCAAAGTCATCTGGAAGATCGGCTTCAAGTTCAAAATCAAGTGCCGAGGCACCCATCCGCTCGAACAAGAAATTGGTTAAACCCAACTACAGATGGGTACCAAAGGTTTAATCTCCCAAATCGTCTAATGATCCTAACATTTCTTCATCTTCTGTTTGTGATAAGAAGGACATGTCATGGGAGAGAGTACCTTGCAAAGATGACAAAGGTCAACCCATATTCAAAATGGACTGGGATCTAAAGACCAACTGATCCCGCTCTGTGTTGGAGCAGCTATGGAGGCATATCATCAGACTTCGGTTTGTTGGTAGTGACTGTTCCAAGCACATGATATGGGACATCTCTCAACTATACAACACTCAGAACTTTAAGTGAGAGTATGTGTCTTCTGCGGGAAAGGAAAGAAAGGAAGAAAGGAGAGGATCACACATGGGGTTTGTGCTTAACGATGTGAAGAATTTTCGGATCTGTTCTGAGATCGAAATATGTGTGTTGTTCTCAGACCTTCTGGATGCAGATTCAATCGGTGACTTACGGTTTGAGTTTTCTTCTCGATACTCCTGAGTTTTCTCTTACATTGATTCGTTTCAAAGATAATCTTTTATTTTCTTATAGTATTTCGTTAGTAGGTATTGTTTGGGAAGTGATATGAACTCTAGTGCTAAAGGGCAACCTGATATTCGTGTAATGCACTAAAGCCGAATTGTTTAGACTCTGTAATCAATGTGCTGGTAGGCATGTAGGGTTCAAAAGGACTAGACTTAGATTGACAATGAAAGGACTAGACAATATGAACTTAGATAGTTTAATTTGGACTGACCATACGACGCTCAAGTAGATTGAGAAGTGAGATAAACATGGGAACCTACGAGATACACTAAAAGTTAATTATCTAGAACTGTGGCTCAAAATTTCCTTGACGTATGGACTCATGTCCTTAATTTCGGTATTGATAGGGCGACTGGGGGTTCTGATAAAGTAGATCTGTAGGAAATTATTTTCTTGCTTTCTGTCTGTTAGTCATATGTTGCTTCCTCAGCGTGATTGGAAGAGATCCGACCTGGAATGCCACATATGCAACTCTATTTCTATGCATCTCCTTATCTATGTAATTCTTTCTATCTGTTAGTCATATGCTGTCTCCTCTGCGTGATTGGAAGAGGTCCGACCTGGAACACAACATATGCATCATTCTACTTCTCAATCCCTCTATATTAGTTAGCCATATGTTGTCCCCTTTGTGTGATTGGAAGAGATCCGACCTGGGTCACAACATATGCACTTATCTCTAATTCTGACTTCCCTCTTAATGATTGTCTACTCACCTAAAGTAAAGAGTTCTTTGGAAGTTCTTGATTACCGGGGTATATCGGGAAGTGGGAAACACGTTTTACTACATCTAAAATTGAACCATTTCATAGGTTGTCTGTAGATCTCGCTGCTGAGTTTAAGTGGACAACAATATCATTGGGCGTCGTCAGCTAAATGGTCCATTTAGAAATATAAGTACAATGTCTTGTCATGTATAATCTGTCCAACTTGTCAATATCCTTTGTGTTTAAGTGGACCACAATACCGGTGATTGACCAGATCTAAAGATGCAGGTGTGTGCAGATAAACGATATTGAATTGTTTGACAACTTTGATCCCAAATTAGTTTTGGAATTTAGTTATTATTTTTGTTTTGGTTAAATTTGTTCATAGTTTTCCTCTATGCACAAATTTAGGGGGAGAATTAAAATTAAAAAATCAAACAAAAATCAGAAAATTCAAAAATCAAACAAAAATCAGAAAATTCAAAAATCCAAAAATATTTGTGTTTATGTTTTTATTTCTTTTTCAGAAAATATGAAAAATCCAAAAATATTGTGTGCTAAGTTTTATTTTAGTTTTGTTTTTATCTCAAATTTTTTTTGTCTTGAAAAGTGAATTCAGATGTAGATGAGACTCATGGAGACTGTATCGAGATTTTCTGAGCCAAAGCTTCATCCGTGATTGTCGAAGAATTCTCATTCGAAGGAACAAGAAATGAAGATTATTCTTCAAACATTCAATCTTTCAATCCCAGAAGCAAGGTGAAGCTGCACTTGAAGATTATGTGACAGATTGCATTGAAGCCTCCTTAATCAATTTGTTGCTATCTATGTACCTGCTGAAGTGATCCAGAAGATTCTCTCTGATATTCTCTTTGAAGATTCTCAAGCTGAAAGCGCCAATTTTCAAGAATCTCTACGTGTACCTCCTCACCCAACGTGCATTCAAAGCCAAATTCTGAAGAAATGCCCATCCGTTCAAGATGAAGTCATTCAGTTAGAAGATTCAGTTGTTCATCTTGAAGTTGTGAAGAATTGAAGATTAAAGCTGAAGCCAAGCTCTAAATGAAGATTGACAAGAAAAACCAACTACATTTTTAGGGGGAGTTTGTTGGGTCAAAAGAAAAGAAAGCTATAAACCAAGGGGGAGATTGTTAGGTCTAAAAATATGGTTTATACTTTACCTTTCTAGGCTTTAATAGTGTTTGGTCTAGAACCGAAAACAACCTTGCGTTTACGGTTCATGTGGTGTTTGCGGCTGCAAACTTGTTTGCGGCTGTAAACACGTTTACGGCTATAAACGTGTTTGCAACCATTGTTCCCTATATATATAGTGTCAGTAGAGTCATAAGTGAAAGGGGGGCTAAGTGTGTGTAAATCAAGGTGTTCTAGAGAGAGAAAGTGAGAGAGAAGAAGAGTGTGTGTGTGTGAGAGAATCTTATATGTATGGAGCGTCACTCATATTATTGAATACATCATAGATTCATCTTCTTCTTCTTCTTCTCCTTCTTCCATATTTGATCTTGCATCATTCACTTGATTGGGATTCCGCACCATCAAATGGATCTGATTGATACATCAAGCAAAATTTGGGACTTACAAGTGCATTGAAGGTGGACAAAATGGATAGATATACATGGCCTAATTCTTTTTATTTTAGAGTTTATATATATATATATATATATATATATATATATATATATATATATATATATATATATATATATATATATATATATAAACTTATAATAACGATAATGCCTTTTTTTTTCTTGTTCGTTCTGAGCCTTTAAAGATATTTAATTTCTTGGGACCGGCCCTGAAAATATGTTAGGGTTTAGGGTAAAACATGATTAAGTTTTATATTTAATATCATATTTAAATTTTAAAAGTTAAATAAATTAAGTTAGAAGTTGAAAAAATGTAAAAAAAATAAAAAATAATAATTAAGTTGAAGAAGAATTATTTATTATAAAAGTTACAAAGATGATTAAAACAAATAGATAAATAATTTGCTAAGTAAATTATTTAACATGTAAAACAATAATAGTATATTCTAAGTAGAACATTATAACACAATACATATATTTACCAATACTTGCAACGATATTGTTTTAACATTCCTACGTTCTATAAAATATCTTTTCTAGGCATATCATTTTAGAACATAATTATAAAAAATGACCATCAAATCACATGAATAACTTAACATCCAAATCTTATTAAGACTAACAGTGAGCTAATTGAAAAAGATCAATTTCATCAAATACAGAACTAACACTAGATTTTATAGGCAATCAAGCCAATTACGACTAGCATTCGACTTCCTATGATTAATCCAAATTAGAACAACTTTACTAAAAATATCATGTTTATATGGTTTTAGGAGTACTAAAAAAAGAGAAAATCCATTTAATTCCACAACATTCAAATCTCAGTAAGAACAACTGTGTCGAAACATTGTCTTTTCACGTTAGTGAAACATGAAACATCTGCCAAATGCCAATTTGGAACTGTATCACTCGCAGATACAATAAATATTCTACCACATTCCAACAAGCATTCAAGCAACAGTGGCCAAAACACAAGCTCCAAAATTTTATGTGTCGTCTCCACTACACTATCACACATTAGACATAAAAGTGATTCTACATCAACTTCCCATTAATCGAAACTAACATGAGTATAAATCCTATCAACATTAATATCCATAAAGGATATTTACTTTGATAGATACCAAACTATTCCATCTAGATTTGACCAGTTAGACAAAACTACATATGAAAATACACCAATTACAAAGTGTCCTGTTAGTAAATAAGTTTGGTCAGTATCCAACAAGTAAAATCAAAGAAATTCATGGTAAAAAGAAATTTCACTACATCAAACTTCTTCCCAAAAATATAGTTTTTTCGCCCTTTCTCATTTCATTTTCAAATAGGAATGTAAGCCGATACCTTTCATATGTAATTTCTTAATATAAGTAAGAATACCAATCCAAATAACATGAACTTTGTCTTCGTTACTTGTCAAACTAATGCTATCAGCCATGAATAACCTTTATCACGATGATCCACAAAAGAAGTTTCACTCTGAAAAAATCTCCAAATCCATTTGTAAGGTAAAACACAAATGAAAGTATATATGATCCTAATACCTAACCCCCTCCACTTTAGACATTAAAATTTTGTTCCATTTGACCCAACATACTTTATTCTCACTAAACTCTCCACCCTAAAAAAGTCACATCTCAAAGACTCCAACCTCTTAATAATCACTTCCAAAGCTTTAAAATTTGACATAAATAAATGCCAAGGCTATCCAAAATCAATTTCAAAAAACAAATCATATATCACATAGAAAACAAATTACAACAAACTAATCATATGTCACATAGAAAACAACTTACGTTTCCAAAGCTTTAAAATTTGACATAAATAAATGCCAAGGCTATCCAAAATCGATTTCCACAAACTAATCATATCTCACATAGAAAACAACTTACACCAAACTAATCATATCTCACATAGAAAACAACTCACATTTCCAATTGGAAAGTTTTTAATAAACTGATCAAGGATTGGCTTCAACCCTTAGACATGTTGGAGTCAATCGGATGACCAATATAAGAAAAACTAGTTATAGTACTTAAACAACTAATAAGAGTATATATATATATATATATATATATATATATATATATATATATATATATATATATATATATATATATATATATATATATATATATATATATATATTCCCCATGAAATTGTTTCTTTGACATATAGTGCCCCCAACGTTTTAAAATTCTAGATCTGCTCCTGCATGCCCCATAGAAATCAAGGTACTCTTACATCAAACTTTTATGTTGATGTGCCATTTTTATTAGCGAATGGTCGAATGATAACATAAGAAAAATTGTTTGTATCTTGAGGTGGTTTTATGTAGTTTCGGACCTCTAGATAAATATTCAAAATATTAAATTCACTCGGTGGGTGTTCTCGAGGTCCGAAACTACATAAAACCACCTCAAGATACAAACAATTTTTCTTATGTTATCATTCGACCATTCGCTAATAAAAGTGGCATCATCAACATAAAAGTTTGATGTAAGAATACCTTGATTTCTATGGGCCATGCAGGGGCAGATCTAGAAATTTTAAAACATTGGGGGCACTATATGTCAAGGAAACAATTTCATGGGGGGATATACATATATCTATATAAACAAACGGGGAATATATATATATATATATATATATATATATATATATATATATATATATATATATATATATATATATATATAAACCATTGGGGGCATGTGCCCCCTTACCTCCTTCTTAAATCTGCCATTGCGTTCATGCATCACTATAATAAACAAAAAAGACAGAGACAAATGGTCTCTTTGATTTAGCCATATTTTAAACAAAAAAATAAAAAGTGATCAAAATCGTAGACATGAACGAACTTTAACAAGATTTACTCCAGTATCAGATCTAAAGTTTAATGGTGTATTGAACTCCATGCATTAGATATTGGCTTCATGTTTCCCCTTTTTAACCTAGTTTGTGTTCTAGACTTACATTGGCCATGCATATCTAAAAATCAACGATTTTTTTGGTGTAATGAATGTAAGAAAGCCTTCTGGAAAGTATGAATGGATGACTTGATGGAGTAAGAGCTTAATCAATTTAACTGTGAGATCCCAATTTCCACGATGTGGCAGCTTGCTCTCCACGACGTGGCGACTGGTGATATCACGACTATTTTGTTCTTATTCTACCATGACGTAACGAAAGGGTGGCCACAATGTGGTGGTCAACTAGGGTGACCTTAACCGTTGACTTTTGACCATTATTGACTTTGGTCAACTTAAGAGTTTTAGAGTGTAGACTACGAGAATACCCGTATTCTGTGTTGAGGTGTCTCATAGTGTCGGTATTCTCTATCAGAGATCTGTTGTATTCGCCTGCTGTTTGCGAGGTGAGTCTTCTCACTATATTACCTATGTCATAGTAGGGTGCATGCTAGACTAGCTGAGTCTTATTTGCTGATTTATGTTATGTGTGTGTATTGAGTTTCTGATAACTCCAATACTACTGATAATCCACACGGTCGCTGATAACCCATAGGGTTGTTGTGAGCTCATTAGACTGTTGATAGTCCCATGGTTACCGACAACCCATAGTTTCTTATTATGTTGTGTTCTATGTGATATTTTGGGGAACTCACTAAGCTTCGTGCTTATAGTTGTAGATTTAAATGTGTTTCAGGTACTTCAGATGATCGTGGAAAGGCGAAAGCTTGACTGTACACTTTCCTCAACAACTTTCATGCTTCCGTATTTTGTAATACTCTGATTTTGGGATGATTGTATTTTGATAGTTATGTTTTTTTTGACTTGGTTTTCTCGGAAATAATGTTTTTATTTAACTTAAAAATTATAACACCCGTTCCAGGTATGAATCTTAATTGAAAATTGTTTAAAGCTTTCTGGGTGGCCACAACGTGGTGGATTTCCACCACGTAGTGGCACTTCTTTTTGGGCCGCGGACTTTTGATGGACCACCACGGCGTGGTAATAGGTGCCATGGTGTAACGACCTATAAAACGAGCTGGAAAATCCCTCAACAACCGATAATCAACCTGAGTGATCCTAGCGGCTCCTCATATATTCATTGGCATCCCAAAAGGAACCAATGATTACAATGAGCTCCTTAACTAACTACTTTCTGCTGAGAGACAACTCGTGTATCTCTTGAACACATACGTCTGATAGCCACTTACTCTATACCCCCGACATGACCAAATCTTGAACCGAAATCCCACATACTTGCACCGCAGATCCCTTTGAACCATTCTTCCAACACCACAAACTCGAACAGATCGATGATCCTCCAAACAGAATACCTAGTTCTCCCTCAATTAGGGTTCGAACTACCACCCACTGGTGTTGCAACCCAGCCATATCCCAAACCGGATTAACCAAGTACAAACCATCCCTGACTCTTGGAATGTATAACACAGGGCAGATGATCTTCCAGATAAGGACCAAGCAAGCCCTGAGAAATTCTAAATTTCTGATGAAGACCTCGGGAAATTTTCCAATCATAACGACCTTTAACATTAAGGATTTTTTGTAGATGCATAAACAAATAACCGACTTATTATCCAAAGCATACTCTCATTGCCTGTAATCCAAATCGTCAATCTGGTACTAGACTTGCATGTATCCAAGGAAAACAGACCCTTGATTGCCTCACTAGGCATCCATACCACATAAATCCTCCTGCGCATTCCCACACTGACATGCTGCCGCCAAACACCGCAGCCAACCAGGTCCCATGGTGGGTTTACATCTCAACTCTGAAAGTCACCAGCCTGCTCACTCCTTCTCGGAAAAATGTCAGGACATAATCCTCACCATAACTAGCGACATTCCAATCCATCTGACAACCACTCAGCTTCCAACTGAAACCTTTAAGCCGATCATAACAGTTGTTTCCTTCTTGAGTCCCACGAGTCAAATGCACAGCCTCAAGCCAACAAACCCACCTAGGTCTATACCATTCACCCAAACTGACATCGCCAATGAGACCCAAAACAATTACCAGACTCATCCTCATGTATGAACAACCATAACGAAAAGATCGACAGATACGAAACCACTGTCACGAATCATGGTATCAAACCTTGCTATCTTCCCCGACCAGCCCTTAGAATCCCCGAAATTCCTCTCGATTCAAGTATGGATCCTATGCTTCCAGTAGTACGGGCCTAATACCACCTTCCACACCTATCAATACTTTCCTCAAGCATCATCTCGAGTCTTCTAAGTCGTCTACTCATACTAATACTCCCAATAACCATACTAAAGCACTTCCTAGGCCGTCCTAGGACTCCTTAACATCCGAAATCTTGAAAAGAAATTGTTGAGAATAACCCTATTTCTAGGTCAAATCAACGAGTTGGAGGGACCAACTCGTCGTGTTAAAGCTGGATGGATCGCGAGGGTTTAGTGAACCAACTTGACAACTTGGGGAGTCTCAACTCGACGAGTTGGCAGCTGGGAAGGAAACCCTAATTTTTAGGGTCTTGCACCCTATTTAAAGTCCTTAAGTCCTTTTTCTGGCCTCCTTATCGGCCGCTGTTGTTGTCCAAACCCTAAATCGAGTTGTAGCCTCCATTTTCTAGTTTTTGGAGCCTTAGAAGGAAGTTTGGTATTCATTTTGTGTATTGTTAAGGAATTAGAAGATCTTGAGGTTTCTAGCTTGGAGAAGGAAGTGTTGGATCCAGAATCACTCCATTAATCCATTTCTTGCAGTCATTTTAAGGTATCAAGTTCATACCTTAATTTATGGATGATTAGATCTCCTTATTTTGGGTTTTGTTGTGTTTTGGCCTCTTTTGGGGCATGATGATGGAGTAAAGTCATTTTAGGGGTTGTTACTTCAGATCTGAGTTGGTTTTGGTACCTTTGAGCTTAAAGGTGCAAACTTTATGAGGATTTTGGTGTCATGCATGCATTAAGTCAATTATTAAGTCCATTCCAAGCTTAAGAGCTTCATTTAGACATGCATGAACGTAAAGTTGGCAACTTTATATGGTTTTCCAGCTCAAGGAAGTCAGATACATGTTTTGGAATCATGTCCTCATTGATTAAATGATTAATATGTTAAGAGGTGGGTTTTTGACGAACTCGGCGAGTTGGTTGGATAAACTCGGCGAGTTGGCTCAGTTTTTCCCAACATTTTCAGATTGATTGTGGAACTCAGTGAGTTGGTAGGTCAACTCGGCGAGTTGACTTGGTTTTTCCCGACCTGTGCAGATTGATGGAGAAACTCGACGAGTTAAAGGACAACTCGGCGAGTTAGGTCGACTTGGACCGTTGACTTTGAATTTCGATTTATGTCTTTTAGCAAGTTTGTCCCAAGGGGTACTAGATGGTAATCTGAATTGTAATAAGGAAAATTATGGTCTTAGGATAAGACCCATATGGGGTTGGGCCCAATTTGGAAAATTGGGCCATTAGTGGGCCTTTGTGGATCTTTTGGTTTTGGACATCATCTTTGGTTCATGTTGGGTCAGGGTAAAATGGTCATTTTACTCCAAGTAAGGATTAAGGATTATAGCGTGGATCCCAATTACTAATTGGGTGTGTTGTTGGTATTGATAGCTCGGGAAGCCGGCAGGGCAGCAACTAAGGATTTTCTTTCGGGGAGCTTCTGCATTCGAGGTGAGTTTTCCTCATTGTACTTTCGGGTCGAAGGCACCAAGGCCGGCCCTTTGGTTGATAACCTGATATTGTTGATATGCCGAGTATGGATTAGATACAGATGCTAGTTTGGTTATGCTGATCTTAATATGTTAGTCTGGTAGATCTGTAGGATTACCTGTGATAGTGTCTGTTTAACTGTATATTATATTATCTGTTATATGTCGACATATTATGTAGTTTGGGTTGAGGTTGTACTGCTTTGTGCTGTAGCTAACAAACCCTGGAGTATTCCAGATATGAGCTGAGGTACAGGGAGGGCATGCCAGACGTATACTGAGGACTCATTAGCATTCCAAATATGAGCTGAGGGCCAGGGAGGGCATGCCAGACTCATACTGAGGGCTCATTAGCATTCCAGATACGAGCTGAGGACCGGGTGGTATGACAGACTTGTATGAGGGCTACTCATTGGTATTCTAGTCCAAGGAATGAGGGACCAAGCCAGACATAAGCTGTGGGCCCATGGCAAGCCAGACTTATGTTGTGGGCTCGAGAGCAAGCCAAATATGAGTTGTGGGCCTGATAGGCAAGCCATACTCATACTGTGGGCTCAAGGGGTAATATAGTCTTCTAGCTGTGGACCCAATACATGTTGTTATGTGTATATGTTATATGTTTGGGTGTTGGTATTTTGGGGGAACTCACTAATTACAGTTTTGGTTTTTGGTTTCAAGTACTTCAATTGATCGTGGCGAGGTGAAGGCGTGACCGTACACATCCTCACATTTTGGACTTAAGATTTCTGGGAAACTATGATAATGTGAATGTTTTGCAAACTATGTTGAAAGAGATTCTGATTTTCGAATAATGTTTTGGAAACAACGGTTCTTGTAAACACTTTTATAGAAAAAGGGTTGTTTTGAAAAGTTTAAGTTTTATGAAATTTTTTGGATGTTACAAGTTGGTATCAGAGCCTTGGTTTGAGTGAATTGGAGTAACACTCGTGTGAATCCAGTCTCAAACTAAGAAAAAAGACTTTTAAAATGATTTTCAAATGGTTTTCAAATGGTTTTCAAAATACTTAAGGAGGATGCGATGTGTATGATCAGTCGGAGCCAGTAAGTAGACCCCAAAATACCATATTGTTATTCGAGATTGTGATATGTTAGAACAACATGTTAGTGATAGGCTAGGGATCTTCAGGAATTACATGATAGGATTGACTGATTATATGATGCCTGATAGCCTAGGATTCTTCTTTATATGAAATTGACATCATTACTATAGTTGCTTAGTGTATGCATCATAGTTGTACATAACTAAGATTCTATAGCCTGAGAATGTTTGGTTTAGCCTTATTTACTGTTCTTGTTTGATGAAGGGCTTAGGGTAGGATCAAGCATTCAACTATCTATAGGCTCCAACGTTATGTATGGCTAGCATACACAAGTGATGCAGGGTTGGTGGAAGTTTCATGAGTGGGTGCAGTGTTTAGCGGGTCAGCGCGAGGAATGATTAGCCACTCTGGGGAGAGTGAGAGTAGGGTGAAGGAGTAACGATGGTGTGGGGAATTGATGATCGAGGATTTCGCATGTGGATCTGTCTGACTTTATTGCATTTTAGTGTAAGTCGGCTCCTCTGCATGAATGTTGCTTGCTTTGTGCTTTGTGGAACTCATGAGTTATGCGAGTTAGCTATTGGGTGAATATGTCAAGTCACATGTGAAAAAGGTTGGATAATCTCAAAGTGACGGATTTGAATCTACTGTGCAGCTCTTGTTTGAGTCCAACCGTTGTAGGGATGAGTCTGTTACTCGAAGGATTATCTGAGATTTGTTGCATATGATTGTATTTATGGAATAGCTAATTAACATTGTAAGGAGTTCTTCAGCAGCTGATGGCAGAGAAGTGTGGAACCCTAGGATAGCCTAGGGAATCCTTTATTGCGGTTGTTTCACTGTTGAGCAGCTTTCGGGAATATTTTGTGACTAGGACGTAGAGGACCCGAGATAATTATTGAGGAAAGTATGGATAGGTGTGGAAGGTAGTATTGGGCCTGTACTACTGAAAGCACATGATCCATACTTTATTCAACGAAGATGCCGGGGAATCTAAGGGCTGGTCAGGGAAGATAACATGGTTGGATACCATGGTTTGAGGCAATAGTTTCGTATTTGTCGATCTTTTGGCTTGGGCTACTCAGGTGAGGATGGGTTTTGTGTTTGTTCGGGCCCTGTGGCGATATTGATGAGGGTTGAGTGGTTCATACCTAGATGAGTATGCTGGTTGGAGGTCTTAGAGGTTTGGCTAGAGGTCGTGCCTGGGGCCTTGAGGCACAGGGAGGAAGCGGTTGATATGATCGATTTGGAAATTGCATCTAGGATTTAAGTGGAAGATTGTCGTTATTGGTGGCAAGGATCTTACCCTTCAGTTTTTTTGAGTTAGAAGGAGTGGGCAGGATTGTGACCTCCCGAGTTAGGTTGGATTATCAGCTTGAGTTTGTTGGTCGTGGTGGTTGGCAATAGCATGTCAGCGCTGGTGTGCGCAAGTGGTTTGATGTGGAACGAGTACCTTAGCAATGTGAGCAAGGGTTGTATCCTTGGGAGATGGGAAAGCCAGGTGCCGGATTGTCGTGTGGATTGCATGCAGGGGTGTATGTTTGGATTGTAAATTGATAGTTACCTATGCTTTGTAAGTGGTTATTATGGGAAGTTCCAAGGTTTTCAGCTGTAAATCAGGTTTCTCGTGGGGTTCGTTTGATCCGTATCACGAGGACCACTCTACGGATGATATTCATTTCATGGTCAAGTATGGTTGTACCTGGATGGGCTACTTGGGTTATCTTTTAGTTCACCACCAGTGGCCGTGGTTCGAGTTCTAAGTGGGGGAGAATTAGGATTCTCAGGTTTAACGTCAGTCAGTGAGGTTTCTATCAGAGTGTTGTTTGGTTTGCTGCTTTCAGATTTGTTGGGCAGATGTTGGTCGGTGAACCCTTTTCATAAGTAGGTATGTTCAGCTCCAGGTAGGTTGTGGTTCCTCTGGCTTGGGTGTCAAGGTGTTTGAGACCATTGGTCGTTGAGTCCGTTATTCAGCAGGAATTCTCTGAAGGATTTTGTTGAGAGAAAAACTTAGAGACACACTTGAACAAACGTTAGAACAAGTAGTATTGCGGAATAGTTAATCTCGAAGGATCTAAAAGCTCTACAATAATATTAATAAGTTAGAGAGTTAGTTGCGGAAAAGTAAAGTAATAGAAATGACAACAATGATTATATCAAGTATACACTTAAGTTGATTCATAACATGGAATGCATTCAAACCAAGTTAATAAGGAAGATCAAACTTAGTGATTAAGTCACATAAGACTTGCTCCGGAGAGAGGTTATAATCAGTTATGGTCTAGTAAGAATTGAGAGTAAGAAGTGATGCGTGTCTTTTTTTGAATACAAAGAGAATGAGCTCTATTTATAGAGACTCACGATGTACACTAGATTACTTCTCTAAGAGTGGCCATGCAAGGCATACTGGAAAAAAGAGAGTGTTACAATAAAAGACAAGTAAAGTAATCTAGTTAAGTGACTGCGGTAGGAAGAGACTCCAGTTGCGGTTACTGATGAAGAAGTTGACTGCAGGTGCTGGATGGCTGCGGTAGCTGTAGTTCAAGAGGGTCACTTTTTATGATTCAACAATTTCCCCCTAAGTGACCTCTTTAACTTCTGATCAGTTATCAAGTTTGAGAAACTTGATCAGGATCCACCAAAACTTCCTGATGTTTTCCAGCCAGATGATTCTTCTTAAGATCTCGAACTTGACTTCTGCGGTAGTGTGCTTCAATCTTTCAACTGTGGTTCGACAGATGTCAAGTTGCTTCTTGGTGAGGCGATGCATGGCAGTCATTGGAATGAAGTATTTGACATTATCAATCTTCCTTTTGAAAATGAATCCAAGTTCAGGAAAGTTGGTTGCACCTAAGAATCTTTCTTCATAACCTTCAGTAGGCATCGGTGCAGGATCGAGAGGTGGTAGATCAAACTTCTTGGCAATAGTGGGGTAGATGTCTGCGTAGATTTTGGCAAAATCGCAGACAATTTCCTTCAAAAAGGTATTGGCCCTTTCAAGGGCAATCTTCATTTTCGGGTGCTTTTCTGACTTGTTTTGAAACACCTTAGCAATGAGAAAGACTTCTTCCGGATTCATGCAAGGGAAGTTAGCTTGGGTGTGGACATAGTCATGTTCTCTTCTGGTGAGGGTGTACTGGATGAAGTCAGCCTTCATGAACTTCCTAAGTTTGTAGTTCTTGACTGCGGATGGTCTATCGTTAGACCATATTTTCTCAATGGGAGAGGCATGCTTAGCATAGAAAAGACTAAGTCTCTCGAATTCCATTGGCAGTCTCTTGTGGTCTGGAAGGCTGCGGTCGAATGGCTCAAAAACTGTGAAGTACTTAGCATTTGGGAAGATTGGAACATCCCAGTAGCCATCCGAAGGAGGTTCAGCATATGTGAGGTGAGGTCTGTAATCTTCATCCAACAGTCCGTGGTGAGGATTGATCCAAGAGTTGATCAAGGATTCGTCCATGACCGTGTCAAAACCGCATTCTCTCCATATTAGCTCAGCCAGTTTGGCGGCCTTCCAATCTTTCTTCCTTTGGGTGGTGGCAGGAGAGTCAGTTGAGCTTGGAGAGGACATATGCTCCACTAGATTTTTAAAGTGAGGAGGGGTCTCTGGCTTGTTAGGAGTGATCTCCTTTTGTGGTGAAGTGTGAGGAGGTGGAGTATGGTGAGATGGTTGCGGTGTAGGAATTTTTCTGTGATGATGGGGAGGAGGGGGGGGGGGGGGCTCTGATGTTGAGAGATTGATTGATCGGAGTGATGGACTTCTTCTTCTTCACTTCCCCCTCTTGAGGAATGCAACGGAGGAGCTTCCTCAAGCCATTGTTTAAGGCCATCAACCTTGGCATAGACTTCTTGAAATTGAGCTTTGAGGGTTTCTGCCAATTGTTGATTGTTGGGGATGGAGGGGTTGAAGAGCAGCCTATGAATCACTTTGGTGAGTTGAAAGATTTTAGGACCGTGGAAGTTGGAGGACAGGGATCGTTGCAGTCTGTTTATGGTGGCTTGAAGAACTGAGATAGTGGACTCATACGCAGTGTGAGTCTCATCTATCAGTTTTTGAGACTGAGTGGCTTGATCCGCAATGGTTGCTTGGAGATCTTTCTTGATTGCGGTCACCTCAGAGATGAGGCGTTCCGCAACAGCCATAAAGTCCTTGTGATCTGCTTTGCGGTTGTTGTCAAGGGGCCGGATCCCCATTTCAACTTTAAGAGAAATTCTCTCAGCAGCCAAGCGCTCTATTCGTTTGATCAGAGACTACGATCCTGGGGTGTCTTCTGGTTGCGGTTGAGTTGGCTTGACCGCAGTTAAGATTTGATCGACTTTTGCTTGTAAGCTCAGAAACTCCTTTCTCGTGACCGCATTCTTCTTCTTTTTCTTCTTTTCTTTGGGTTTAGAAGTTGAATGGTGAGAGCCACTAGATTCCTTCTCTTCATCCAACATCATTAGGTCATCATCAGAAGGGTTGGGCTTATTTACCTCCTGAATGTCTTCATCATCAAGACCGAAGGTGGGAGCAGAACTGACCTCTATTGCGGTTCCTTCGTCTTGTGATTCATGAACTGTTGGAGTTGGAATTGGATTTGGAGTTGGAGTAGGAGTTGGAGTTACTCTAGAGGTACCTGCACCTTCACCAGTTGCTTGAGCTTTGAGGATTGTCTCAGTCATCTCGGTCATCCAGTCTTGAACTTTGAGAATGGTGGCTACGGTATTGGCATTATTTATTGCATCTGCCCAATACTTAGCCACTGACTGGATTTCTTGCTCCTTCTGTTGTTGTTGCTTGATCTGTTGCTCCTTGCGGGCTTGGAATGCCCTTCTGAAAGCGGCATATTTCTTTATTTCTGACTCGGTTACCGGAGTGTAGCGTAACCATGAGTCGTTTGATTCATCGCCGTCAAATCCATGAAATCGCACCGAAGTGTCCTTCGGGTCCACGGATCGTTGCACGTTTGTGCTCACCGTACCTAAACCACCTGCTGCGGATGTAAGCAGAGTAGGATTTCCTGAGCTTCCTTGGTCTCCTTGACCCGTGGTCAAGTTTGGCCTCGGCTCAGTTCTGGCATGGGCGGAAGAAGTGCCCTGCGGTTGGGAAGGTGTTTGTAGTGTATGGGTGACATTCAAAAGGATGGAGTGCAACTCCTCAGGGGAAAAGAAATGCAGTCGGGAAGCCCTGGAGACCTTAGGGCGTGCACCAGTGTCATCCTCTTGGGAGTGAACTGGGGGGGGGGGGGGAGTCTCCACGATGTTGTGAATCAGACTCACTTTCTGAGTCTGATTGGAAAATGATGGTAGTGATGAATGGGTCTGCGGCCACCCCAAGGACTACCGGAGCCTTTTGAGAGGCTTCAGTATCGATCCGGTCACGCATTTGGCCAGAGGTATCCGTTTTTCTTTTCTTAAGGATAGTAATTGGTTGCCTATCCTCATCAGAATCACTATCAGGTGTGGTTGCGGTGGGTTTGGTTTTCCGTTTCTTGGTGGGTGCGGTTCGTTTGTGAGCATCCTTCTTGGGAGTTCTTTGTTTCTTCTTGGTGGCCAATTGCTTTCTTCTTTGAGAAAGATTGGAGAGAGTAGTGGAAGAAGGGACTGCGGTACCTTCAGGGTTAATGATTGCGGATGGGTTCTGAAGAGGCGGGGTAGGAGGGTATTGGGCAATACCTTCCGTAGCCTCAATATGGTCTGAGACATCAGCATTCTCAAGATCTAGGGTAGAAAGAATATGGGTGGGAAGTCTTCTAATTGGTCCAAAAAGAGATTGATCAGAAGATGGATTGTACCTTTTAAGATCCTTAGTGACAAAGAAAGTGATGTCACTACCCATGTCGATTCCTGCATCCGCATGAAGGTCTGAGATGCAGAGTGACCAGAACCTTGCAAAGGTGAGCTCGGTTGAGTTTTCCTTTGGGTTCTCCTTGGGAATGTATTGTAGAAAGTCATCCCATAGGATCTGCCTGTAGTTTACTTCATGTCCTGTGAATATGCTCCATACCAACTCTAGAAGCTTCAGTCCCATATTGTCTGTGCCTCCGGTTCTGCCGGATAGACAGCGGATGACGAAGTGGCAAACAAATTGCCACACCGCAGGCAATTGGTTTTTCTTGAATTCCCCAATCCCCTTAATCTTCTTTTCTGGTATCCCATTTGATAAAGAGTAGAAGTGACGTCTGTCATGGAGGGGGTGAAAATCTTGATGGAGGGATGAACAAGGAGATTTATGGCAGAAAGAAACTTTTCCTTGGACAGAATAACCAAAGAATCATTAACTAGGTTAAGATGAACTTCTTGGGGGTTTTCGATTGGGCGATAAGCGGAGAATGCACATTTGAAAAGGGTTGAGATTGGGACAACATCTGTGAAAGCATCAAAGGGGCCAAACAGGGGGTGATTCTTCAGGAACTTGATCATCAGCTTGATCGGGGCATTGTAGGAGGGATGATCTTCGAACACCACTCTGAAGTTGCTTGACGTGATCGTGGGTGTGAGTTGTCATGATGCAGATTCTGAACCAGTGGGGTTCACTGATCCAGATGCCTTTGACTGTTTCTTGGAGACACCAGATTTCACCATTGTTGAAGATTGAGAGAATGAGTAGAGAAACAGAGTTCTTGAAGGATTTGAGAGAAAAGATTCAATGTTCAGAAAGGGTAAAGTGATTTTGGGGAAGACGAAGGGTTTATATAGGTGGTGAATTGGAACGGTAACTGTTTTTACCCTAGGTAAAAGGAAAGGATAAGGTAAATGGTCGTTTGGGGGGAATCTTTTGAATTGGCAAATAAATCTCAGTCACATAATTATGAAACGGTTTAAAAAGGTTTTTGAGATTTTACCAAAAAAGGGATTTGCATTTAATGAAATGTCAGACGTGCATCAACACGTCAGGTGATAGAGTGGTGAGGGGAAAGGAAGTTGTAACGGATAGGACGTTCTGGGTAAGCGGAAAAGACAAATTAAGGATGTGATTATGGAAAAACGTTCTTTTTGTCATCATACCTAAAAATAGGTCTGACACAAGGTTTATTCAGAAAGAGAATGAGACAGTTTCTCAAGGGAATGTTTTTTTTTGTTATTTAATGTTTTATTTAATGAAGGATCATTAAATAGCACACACAGATTCAAGAGTAGATGAAACAGTTGAGAAATTATCAACGTGATTGCGGATGGAAACTTTATTGCGGATGACCAGGTGTCATTGCGGATGAACAAATGTCATTGCGGATGGGTATATTTATGACTGTAGTAGAAGAAACTGAGGAGAGCACTTGTACAAAAGGTTAGTAATAACAAACAATAAGGACCCATGAAAAATAAGTATGATATATGGTTGCGGTACCTAGACTGCGGTACCAAAGCCATCTATCATAAGTAACTTTCAGTTAGAACCGCAACGGAAACCAAGGATGGTCTGCGGTATCTATCAATTCAAGAAGAATTGCGGGTCGGGATTCATCATTCCTAACATTTGCAGGAAGGAGTTAAGTTTTGTGGAGTCGAGCACTTTTGTGAACACATCAGCAATCTCTTCATGAGTATGGACAAAGATGAGTTCAATGTTACCTTTCAAGATGTGGTCTTTGATGAAATGATACCGTAGTTCAATATACTTAGTCTTTGAGTGCTGAATAGGATTATGAGAAATAGAAATAGCACTTTCAGAGTCACAATATATCGGTATCCGCAACATTCTGTATCCGTAGTCCATAAGTTGTGTCTTCATCCATAGGACTTGTGAACAACAGCTGGCTGCGGCCACATATTCATCTTCTGCGGTAGACAGAGATACACAACTTTGTTTCCTTGAAGACCAGCTGACGAGTCTTCCACCCAAAAATTGACATCCTCCTGAGGTACTTTTGCGGTCTAATCTGCATCCGGCGTGATCCGCATCTGTGAAAGCTTGCAGGCTGAAGTCATTGCCTGCGGGGTACCACAGACCAAGAGATTTGCTTCCTTTCAGGTACCGTAGTATCTGTTTGGCTGCGGTCATATGTGACACTTTCGGGTCAGCCTGATACCTTGCACATACACCAGTTGCAAAGACAATGTCTGGTCGGCTTGCGGTGAGGTACATTAGAGAGCCAATGATACCTCTATAAGTCTTGTGATCCACAAGTTCTCCTGAAGGATCAGCAGAGATCTTATAACCGAAGGCCATGGGGACCTTAGCCGAAGAACAATTGTCCATAGAATATTTCTTTAATAGTTCGGTGGTGTATTTCTCTTGATGAATGAATATCCCTTGCGGAACTTGTTTCACTTGAAGCCCTAGAAAGAAGTTAATCTCTCTATTCATGCTCATTTTGAACTTGTTGGTCATGAGCTTAGCAAATTCATTCACCATTTCTTGATCAGTTGATCCAAAGATGATGTCGTCCACATATATTTGAACGAGCATAAGGTGGTTACCATTTGCTTTTCTAAATAACGTGGGGTCAATTACTCCTCTCTTGTACCCGGATGAGACAAGGAATTCAGAAAGAGTCTCATACCATGCTCTTGGGGCTTGCTTCAGACCGTAGACTGCTTTTTCAAGCTTGTAGCAGTGGTCTGGGAATTCAACATTTTCAAAACCTGGAGGTTGCTGAAGGTAAACCTCTTCTTTTAATTCCCCATTGAGAAAGGCACTCTTAACATCCATTTGGTGTACCTTGACGTTCTTGTGGGCTGCGTATGCTAGAAAGATCCGAATAGTTTCCATGCGTGTTACCGGAGCATACGTTTCATCGTAGTCAATGCCTTCAAGTTGACTATACCCCTTTGCAACTAGCCTTGCCTTGTTTCTGACTACCGCACCAGATTCATCCAGCTTGTTTTTGAACACCCATCTAGTGCCAACAATGGTGTGACCACGTGGCTTCGGAACGAGCTGCCAAACTTTGTTTCTTTGAAATTCTTCTAGCTCTTCTTGCATTGCAGCTATCCAGTCCGGTTCGAGCAATGCTTCTTTGATCGTTCTGGGCTCTACCGAGGACATAAATGCTGCGTAGTGGCAGTGGTCAGATAGGTCCTTGGAAGATCGAGTCTGGATACCTGCAGATGGGTTGCCAATGATTTGACCTGGTGGGTGGTCCTTCGTCCATACGTGTAGACGGGACTGCAGATGATCAGCAGCTACGGTAGAGGGAATATCTTGAATATCAGAAGAATCTGCGATTGGAGATGGCAGTTCCCCCTGGACTTGAGAACATCCTGATGAGTCATCTTGGTTTGTTGGAACGAGAATGAAATTTTCTTGAGCAGTTGGAAGAAGTTCCCCCTGGATTGCGGATGGGAGTTCCTCTGGAACCTGAGAAGGTTCCCCCTGGACTGTAGATGGGAGAGTGATAATCCTTGGATCGGTTCTCGTGTCAATGTTCTCTATGAGTTCATCATTCGAATCCGAAGATACGTTTGATGGTAATGATTCTCTCCGGATAGGAACTTGAGTAGCATCAAGTACTGGAACCTCGACGGTTGTTGCTAGATCCGGAGTAGAGCTTTCCCCCTCAACCGGAGAGGTGAAAGTATTGAGAGATGCTATTTTAGATAGAGATGGTCTAGAAACATGAGCGTGTTGTTGTTGAGCTGTGGGTGACACACGAACTTCGGATAGTTTCGCCGTTTCAACAGGATCGAAAAGATCGTCATAATTGACTTCAACTAGTTTTAAAGGACCTGAAGAGGCAGGAATATCGCTTTCCATGATTGCGGTGGTTTCAGTGGATGGAGGGGCGTTGCGGATGTGAGAACTCGATAAGAAACCTTGTTAGTGGAATAACCAAGGAAAATGCCTTCATCAGACTTTGGTGCAAACTTGTTAAGCTGATCTTTGTTGTTGATGACGAAACATCTACACCCAAAGATATGAAAGAAGCGAACATTTGGCTTGCGATTGTGAAGGCCCTCATATGGTGTTTTATTGAGACGTTTGCACACAATGCTTCGGTTTTGAACAAAGCATGCGGTGGCTACGGCTTCAGCCCAGAAGTAGAGAGGAAGGTGTGCGAAGTTGAGCATAGATCTGGCTGCTTCTACTAGAGTGCGGTTCCTTCTCTCTACTACCCCATTTTGTTGCGGTGTGTAGGGAGCTGAGAAGTTGTGAGAGATGCCCTTGGACACCGAGAAACTGTTGAGGAGATGATTAGTAAACTCGGTTCCATTATCACTGCGGATCCTTCTTACTGGAAGCTTGATTTGAAGTTCGATCTCTTTGATGAAGTTGATGAAAATCTGCGATGTTTCTGACTTGAGTCTGAGGAAGAAGACCCATGTGAAGCGTGTAAAGTCATCTACAATAACCAGTATGTATTTTTTATGATGGAGACTGGCTACGGTAGATGGACCGCAGAGATCAATGTGCAATAGCTCCACTGGTTCAGAAATTGAAGAGTCCATTACCAGAGGGTGACTTGCTTTGGACTGTTTACCACATTCACAAGCCGGAAAAAGAGTATCGTTGCTAAATTTGAGAATAGGGAGAACTCTGACTAGTTCTCCTGTGACCAAGTTGTTGATATACCTGAAATTGAGATGAGCTAGCTTGCGATGCCATAGCCAGCTGACTTCGGATACAACTTTGGATAGGAAACACAACTGCGGTCTGCCAATGATCAGAGAGACATCCAAAGGATACATGGTACCTTCAGATCTGGATTTGATCAGCCAAGTGTTTCTGTCACTAGTCATTACATAGCAGAACTGATCATCAAATTCAACCCGATGTCCTGCCTTACATACTTGGCCTACACTGATGAGATTGTGTTTAAGGCTTTCTACATAGGCAACCTTCTGAATAGAGAAATTCCCCATAGTGAGAACACCGTAACCTCGGATGACCCCATTCGCATTGTTGCCGAATGTGACATTTCCACCATTGCATATAGGCCTGAAATCCCGAAGGTATTCTAACCTTCCGGTCATGTGCAAGGAGCAGGCACTGTCAATTAACCATTCTTCTTCTTGTTCCTCCTTGCACAAAGCCTGAGAATTATACAGTTAGTTTAGGCATCCAAAGTAGTTTGGAGCCTGGGGCAATTGGTGAATTGCAGAATGATGCATGGACCGAGGTTGCAGGGACGGGTCTCTTGTCAACTTTTAATCCTAGTCCTGGATGTTTGTGCAGAATTGGAGTGTTGTGAGTTTTCGAAAAAGTACGAGGTTTCTGACTCCGACTAGATTTGACATAGGATGAATCTTTTTGACAACTATACTGACATTTACAAAAAGAGATTTTGTCTTTTGATCTGACATTATGCTTGGTCAGCGGTCTATAGGATGAATTGGACTTGTTACCGGTCCGAGGTTGGTAATCCCTGACATGAAAGTTGTTGGATTTTGAAAAAGTTTGTTTTTGAAAAGGTTTAGCATGTGCAAATCTTTGAGTCCTTTTTGGTGGATTTGGTAGAATACCCTTCCATTTGTTGAAATTGTGACGTGACTTTGAAAGTGTTGGAGTGGGTAAAATCCCTTTCCATTTAGGATCATTTGAGGAATAGACCTGAAAACCATTGTTTTGAAAAGACTGAACACCCTTTTGGGTTGTGTCAGAGGAAGTAGGAATGACTTTTGAAGCTGGATTTTCCCTTTTGTTTGTTTTCTTGGTGGGAGAGTTTTTTGAAAAGTAGTGTGAGAAAACAAATTTTTCTGGACTCTTGGACTTTGGAATTCTGACATGCTTCTTATTTTTTGAAAAAGTGTGTCTATTTGTGCCTCGAGATATAATTTCCTCTTTGAAGGCCTTTTTGGCCAAGGATTTTGGTGAACCGCAGTCATTGTTGTTCAACTGCGGTTTCCTGGAATTCTTAGAATTATTTTGAAAACGTGGGCTTGAGTCATCCGAACTTGAAGATTCTGGGGTCTGTGAGCATTGACCCACTTTAAAGTTCTTTATAGGTAATTCATGATGAATCGCCTGAAGGGTCACAGTTCCTTTTACTGAGGAGTGCGGTAGTGAAGATTTGACTACTGCAGAGTAAGTCTTAGTTGAGACTTCAGTGGGACTCTTGAGGGATTTTTGACTATAGTGTGAGACACTGTGGTCTGAGGGCAGAGATGGAAAGTCTTTTGAGACTTCGGGGCCCTCAATGACAAATTCTTCATCAACTACGGATGAGGTTTGAGAATTTGGATAAATGGTGCCACATATAGGAATTTGATCACTTGTGTGACCCAAAAACTCAGGCATAATTTCCTCAATGACACAATTATTGCTTAGATTATGGAGTCTACCGAAGTGAGTTTTGATGTCTCCGGGGAAGGTCTTGTCATTGACTGGGAAATGAAATTCTTGGTCTGGAGGGACATACAGTCTGTCTTTGTTGAACCGGGGTGAGGAATCCATTGCGGTAGGATATCCATTTGACCAACCCCAATTGTATGTATTGTCCACAGTGCCATTATTTACCAAATTTTCAATAGCTTCACTTTCATTGAACAATTTTTTGATTAAAAGATTTAAGCGTACAATTTCACTATGAGCTAAATCTTTCTGGTTCAAAGCTATCTCTAATTGTGTTTCACTCAGCATTCTTGCATCTTTCTCTAACTCTAAGTCTTTTTCTAACATAGCCATTTTGAGTCTTTTGTTTGAAGGGTTTTGAGCATTCTAACACTTCCTAAGTGTACATGCAACCCTAATAACCTTGGATCTATGTTTGTCTAATAATCATGCAAAGTTGAATTCCAAGGTTATATTCCTATCTAGCATACATGGGGAACATTTTTAACTTGAATGAAAGATAGAATAACTTACCTTGTTGTTGATTATGATCCTTGAAACCTTGTGAGCCTAGCACCCCAAGTGTGATGCCTCAAATGCTTCACACAACACCAAATGCAAAGGAGTAAACTTTGAGAGAATCTTACACTTGCAAAATCGGCTCTAGCCCTCTTGTTTCTTAGTGTCGCCGATTTTGGGGAGAACACCTTTGTTTATATAGTGTGTTGCATTAGGTAAACCCTAATGTAACATGACTCTTCATTTCATGATCCATGGGTTAACTCCATGGAGCATCCTATGGGTGGAACCCAACTTGATAATCCATGGAGCCTCTTAGCCCACTATATAAGATATGGAAGATTTACATAATCTACCCATATATTTAGTTAGTTATCTTTTGATCACTTAATTAATTCTAAATTAATTCTTGATCAAACTAATTAAATAATATTATTAATATATTAGAACTTATAATATATTAATAAACCATAAGTGTTATTTCTCTCATTTTAGTTTATCCAATTGCATGGTGCCATGCAACCCAAATGGACCATGTCGGGTCGGGTCAAGTACATACCAGAAATAGTTATGGACTTAGACACCTTATCCAACAGTCTCCCACTTGGATAAGTCTAATAACTATAACTGCAATACTTCAGGAATCGATCGGCAATCGTAGCTCTTTCAAGGTCTCTCGGAACTGAGAAGATGATGATACGCCATTTAAGATAAGTGATCATATAATCCTCTGTTCTAGATATCAGCCGGACAAATACATGGAACAATGTCTTACTTATTGTCCAGCAGTTTGTTTCCCGATTTCCGATTTGTTTGACAAAGAACTTAATTGAACACATCAACTTAGTTCTGACCGGGCCCGGTACATAGGTCAAAACAAAATCATCGAGGGGCCCAGATATCAGCTTCTAATCCAAGAAGGAACAGATAAACTTCGACTCATATGTTTGTTCTACTACTCATTGAATTATACACAAGAGCACGTTTTATAACATCGAGTTACCAATGCGTTTTCGTACAATCAATGCATAACCAACTCATAAGTAACAAATCATATATCTAGGTTTGAAGACTTATATGATATTACCGTCTCACGATCACTCGAGATAAATTCCATGAAGTGATTCCAGTGAGCGTGGGTTGAGTCCAATGCTTATAACTTATGAGCACTCATGAGTGTTGTAGCCATGTCCAGCAACTTAGACCTCTGCAACCAATCATGACAGTCTTGATTCATACCTACTTCTGACATATGACTGACTGTGGAGGTTCGAATAATATGATATACCAAACATAATTATTCTGGAAGTCAAAACATGCAAAAGAAATATAGTAAACGATCGACAAGAGATAGTAACACTTTACTCATAAATAAAACACCTTTTATTCATCATCTAATGTCAATTACACTTTACAAATTTCAAGGTTATCTAACTACTAAATCTAATATCATCCTTCAGCCCTATGCTCCGAGCATGCTGTAGATGCTTAACCCGAGTCAGTCCCTTCGTGAGGGGATCTGCTGGATTCTCATCCGATGATACCCTCTTTGCCACGAGGAGTCCTTCTTCTATTCGATGTCTGATGAAATGGTATTTTCTGTCGATGTGTCTGGATCTCCCGTGATCCCTTGGTTCCTTGGCTAAGGCAACTGCACTTTCACTATCACATAAAATTTCCATTGGCTCTTTAATAGCTGGTACAACTCCAAGGTCTCCAATGAAGTTCTTCAGCCATATCGCCTCCTTTGCTGCCTCGCTAGCTGCTATATACTCTGATTCGCAAGTTGAATCAGCCACTGTCTCTTGCTTAGAACTATTCCAAGAAATTGCTCCTCCGTTTAAGGTAAAGACCCAGCCTGACTGAGAGTGGAAATTATCCCTATCAGTCTGAAAGCTAGCATCACTATACCCTACAACTCTCAAGTCTTCACTCCCACTGAGGGTAAGGACCCAGTCCTTAGTCCTCTGTAGGTACTTGAGGATATTCTTTACCGCAATCCAGTGTGCCTTGCCAGGGTTCCCCTGATACCTGCTAACCATGCTCAAAGCAAAGGCTACATCAGGTCGAGTACACGTCATAGCATACATGATCGATCCTACAGCCGAAGCATAAGGTATTCGACTCATTTCTGCTATCTCAGCCTCAGTACTAGGGCTTTGTGTCTTATTCAATCTGGCGTTACTCTGGATGGGTAACTCTCCTTCCTTGGAGTCCTGCATGCCGAATCTCTTCAGCACCTTGTCCAAGTAGGTACTCTGACTAAGTCCAATTAGTCTTTTACTCCGGTCTCTCAAGATCCTTATCCCTAGAATATAGGCAGCTTCTCCTAGGTCCTTCATAGAGAAACACTTCCCAAGCCAGGACTTAACTTCCTACAGAGTTGGGATGTCATTTCCTATGAGTAGTATGTCATCCACATACAATACCAAAAAGCTAACTATACTCCCACTAGCCTTGACATATACACGAGATTCATCTTCACTCCTAGAAAAGCCAAATTCTTTGACTTTCTCATCAAAGCAAAGATTCCATTTGCGAGGTGCTTGCTTTAACCCATAAATGGATTTCTCAAACTTACACACTCTATTAGGGTACTCTGTATTGACAAAACCCTCTGGCTGACTCATGTAAACATCCCCAGCCAACTTTCCATTAAGGAAAGCGGTTTTGACATCCATTTGCCATATTTCATAGTCATGAAATGCAGCTATGGCTAACAGAACCCTAATAGACTTAATCTTGGCCACTGGTGAAAAGGTCTCATCATAATCAACTCCCGGAGTTTGAGAATAACCCTTTGCAACCAGTCGTGCCTTATAAGTGTGTACATTACCATCCATGTCGGTCTTCTTCTTGAAGATCCATTTGCACCCAACTATCTTACGATCAGGTACATTGTCAACCAAGTTCCAAACTTGATTGTCATACATGGACTGTATCTCGCTATCCATAGCCTCTTTCCATTTAGCATCCTCAGGGCCTGCCATGGCTTCCGTGTAGCTGTTAGGCTCATCCAGATTTACCAGTGTGTTATCACTGATAAGTGTCTCACCTTCTGCAGTAATATGAAAACCATAATAATGCTCAGGTGCATTCCTAACTCTGGTGGAACGCCTCAGAGGTATAGATTCTTCAGTCGGCTCAACAGGAGTTTCCTCCTCAGGTTGAGGGCTAGGGTTTGAGGTTCCTTCACCACTTGACTCTTGAATTTCCCCAAGGTCAATTTGCCTCCCACTGTCTCCTTGGCTCATGAATTCTATCTCTCGAAAGAATCCTCTTCTTGCTTCAAAGACCACATTATCACTGGGTCTGTAGAAGATGTAACCAAAGGATTTCTGTGGGTAGCCGATGAAAATACACCTTTCGCTTCGGGGTTCGAGCTTATCGTGAGTCTCGCGTCTCACGAAAGCCTCGCAACCCCAAATCTTGATGTGGTCTAGATTGGGAACTTTTCCAGTCCACACCTCGTGAGGTGTTTTGGCAACCTTCTTTGTAGGGACTAGATTAAGGATATGGGCGGCAGTCTCTAAGGCATACCCCCAAATGAGATTGGTAGCGAAGCTCGACTCATCATGGAACGAACCATGTCCAACAAGGTCCGATTGCGCCTCTTAGCTACACCATTCAACTGTGGTGTCCTAGGAGGTGTCAATTGTGAGACAATCCCACATTCCTTAAGACAGTCAAGGAACTCAGTACTAAGATACTCACCACCACGATCGGATCGAAGCATCTTAATGTTCTTGCCCAACTGATTCTCCACTTCTTGCTTAAACTCTTTGAATTTCTCAAAGGTTTCTGACTTATGCTTGATTAGGTAGACATATCCATATCTACTAAAATCATCAGTAAAAGTCACATAGAACCGATTAGCATCTCTTGTGGCGGTTCTGAAGGGTCCACACACATCCGTGTGTATGAGGTCCAACAAACCTTCACCCCTAGCACAAGTGCCAGTAAAAGGTGACTTTGTCATTTTACCAAGCAAACAAGATTCACAACTATCATCTGACTTTAGGTCAAATGACTCCAAGACTCCATCCTTTTGGAGTTGGCCTATGCATTTCTTGCTTACATGTCCAAGACGACAATGCCATAAGGATGCTTTATCTAAGCTAGTGGAAGAGTTAATACACAATACATTATTTCCTAGATTATCTACAACAGATACAGTTTCATACACGCCATCACAAGGTAATGCTTTAAAATAAAGAACATTATTAACGAAAGCATCAATACTACCATTATTATTATCAAAATAAAAGGTAAAACCTTGTTTATACAATGCATGAAAGGAAATAACATTTCTTGCCATTTCTAGCGAATAATAACATTTATTTAAATCTAATGTAAACCCACTATTTAGCACTAAGGAATAAACTCCTATCTTGGTGACAGGTGAAGCTTTCCTGTTTCCCATGATCAAGTTTATCTTTCCCTGCTCCACATTCTCACTTCTTTTTAGTCCCTGCAAATCACAACATATGTGAATACCACAACCTGTATCAAGGACCCAAGACTTAGAATGAGGTGAGTTATTAGACAATATAGTGTATATACCTGCATGGTTGGGTTTTACTTTCCCATCCTTCAAATCTTGCTGGTACTTTGGGCAGTTTCGCTTCCAGTGCGACTTTTCATGGCAATAGAAGCATTCAGCCTCATTAGGGTTAGCAGAAGGAGTGACAAAACCTTTCTTGGTTTTGCTTGAAGAGGAGCCTTCAAGGGTCTTACCCTTGTTACCCTTAGAAGGTTCTTTCCCTTCTTCCCTTTGCCATGCCCGATTGCCAAGACATTGGCCGCAGTTGGAGTAGGAGTAGGAGTAGTAACAACCGACTTACCCTTTAGACCACTTTCGGCGGTCTTCAAGAGTCCTTGAAGTTTGCTGAGGGTGACTTCTTCCTTGTTCATGTGATATGTCATGCGGAATTGATCATAACACGATGGCAAGGAGTGCAAAATGATGTCTATTGCTAACTCCTCAGGGAAGTTCACATTAAGCTTCAGCAACCGATCCACATACGTTTGCATTTTCTGCATGTGGCTCGTGACGAATTCCCCGTCCTTCATCATGGTTGTTATAATAGAGCATATGATTTCATACCTCTCTTGTCGTGCACTTTGATGGTATCTTTCCATCAGATCTTTGTGCATTTCAAAAGGGTAGAAGTCCTCATAGGACTTTTGGAGTTCCGCTGTCATGGTGGCCAACATGATGCATGCCACTTTTGTAGCATCCCTTTCATGTGCCCGAAAATCAGCGATCTCCTGGGGAGTTGCAGTGGTCTCATCAATCTCCTTAAGCTCCTTGTCAAGGACATATTCTTTGTCCTCGTAGCGGGTAATCATCCTGATGTTTCTGATCCATTCATTGAAATTGGATCCATCAAAAATGACTTTCCCACACAAGTTCATAAGGGTAAAGGAGCCATTAGGATTAGAGCCAGAAGCAGCATTGTTTGAAGACATCTGAAAGAAGAGAACAAGATTAGTTTAGATATTAAGAGAGTCCTTAATAAAACACCCAAATGTAATATTAAGGATAGGATCCAATCACAATATATTATAACTTAGAAGAGGTATGCCGTAATCCAAGCTATAACATATTTGAAAGGTAGGTGAATGACGATTCACCAATTTCCACCATGAAAAACGAAATATAGATATTAGGTTTTTAATTGGTTCTTAGAAATTCCTAGATTCTTTTGAGATTCAATGAATTTTTTTCAAAGGCATGTTTCAATCTCGAGTGTGCCCTCCAAGTTTTGTGACTGGGATATCGAGGATCACAAAACGAGGTGTGAAGTAACCATGCAAATCACTTGGTACCCTTAAAGTTTATCACTCAATCGATGTGCCGGTAAACCACACACGCTCCACCGATACTATGATAAACCTTAAGTCACCCTTTACCTACCTTGTTAAGTCCAAGTTAGTGTGCCGGTTAACGACACACGCTCCACCAACGACTTAAACAAAGTGTAAAGTGTAATTTCATGGATTAGCACCTTATTCACATTTTTCCTAAAGTAACTAAAATTGGGAATTTAATAAAAGCATTTAGTTACTTTATAATATTCATCATACTTTTAATGAGAATTTATAAGTCCTTGTCCTACCCGTTCGGCTAACGACCCTCCACCGATCAAGGAAGCGGTGGGTGAGAGTGCACACCCATTAAGTTGCCATTTTATAGGCAACAACCTTATACCCCCCTTATAGACCGGCTTCGTGAATGAGGCGTACTAGCGGTAAAACGACTTGATCTTATACATATATATATATATATATATATATATATATATATATATATATATATATTAGTAACTTATAATATTATAAAGTATAAGGGTTGAATTTTAACTTTTAAAATTCTAAGGGTTGGAACTAAAGTTTTAATCAAGACTTTACTTGTTCTAAAACTTGAGGGCAAGTTTTGTAAACTTCCAAAACTTTTCATTTCTTATAACTTATGAATTAATTGAGTAATAAAAATGAAGACTCTTCATTTTTATAACTCTTGTGTTCTTTTAATGACTTTAATAAAAGTGAGACTTTTGGTTTTCCATAACTTGAGAACAAGTTATGGACTCCATTAAAACACATTATGATCATGAATTAAACTACCATGAAGGTTACAAACAATTCCTATGATCATCTAATCTTCATAAGTTCAAGAACATGAATATGAACACTTTCAAGAATCAAAAAATTACACTTAAAAAACTTGTAATTTTGATAATTGCCATTGTAAATGGATTAGCATAAACATTACACAATCTAAAACAAGTTTTAAAACACCAAAACAGTTTAGGGTAATGTTTCTAGTCCATTTCCAGCAACAAATGTCGAAATTCTGAAAACTGCAGTCTCTACTCGTCGAGTGCAAGAATAGACTCGACGAGTAACTTGCACAAAAAAAAAACAACAAACAAACCTAGGCTCTGATACCACTGATGGGTTTTGAGCATTCTAACACTTCCTAAGTGTACATACAACCCTAATAACCTTGGATCTATGTTTGTCTAATAATCATGCAAAGTTGAATTCCAAGGTTATATTCCTATCTAGCATACATGGGGAACATTTTTAACTTGAATTAAAGATAGAATAACTTACCTTGTTGTTGATTATGATCCTTGAAACCTTGTGAGCCTAGCACCCCAAGTGTGATGCCTCAAATGCTTCACACAACACCAAATGCAAAGGAGTAAACTTTGAGAGAATCTTACACTTGCAAAATCGGCTCTAGCCCTCTTGTTTCTTAGTGTCGCCGATTTTGGGGAGAACACCTTTGTTTATATAGTGTGTTGCATTAGGTAAACCCTAATGTAACATGACTCTTCATTTCATGATCCATGGGTTAACTCCATGGAGCATCCATGGAGCATCCTATGGGTGGAACCCAACTTGATAATCCATGGAGCCTCTTAGCCCACTATATAAGATATGGAAGATTTACATAATCTACCCATATATTTAATTAGTTATCTTTTGATCACTTAATTAATTCTAAATTAATTCTTGATCAAACTAATTAAATAATATTATTAATATATTAGAACTTATAATATATTAATAAACCATAAGTGTTATTTCTCTCATTTTAGTTTATCCAATTGCATGGTGCCATGCAACCCAAATGGACCATGTCGGCTCGGGTCAAGTACATACTAGAAATAGTTATGGACTTAGACACCTTATACAACATTGTTATCCATGCGTCCTCTCACATGGAACATTTCTTGGGACGCAATGTTCTTCTCATCTAAGGCTTTGTTATAGTCTGTAAGGACGACATCACAAGTGTCATTAAGATCATCTATGTATGGTTGACAGTCATGCATGCTATAGTTTAGAGTTTGGATCATGAGTTTTACCTGTTCGACGATGCTTAGAGTTCCATCCTTTGCCATGTAGCAGTAGTTCTTTTCCAGCTTTGTAGACTCATCATCATCCGCAGTTGCCAGCATGCAGATTTTCCCTTTTCCTTTGACACTACTGATGGCTTCATCTTCATCTCCGGATGACCAAACTTGATGGTCTCTTTTGACATGGGCTACGTATGCCCTTGCCTTTTCCTTATCTTCCAACTCTTGAGCCATTCTAAGATAGAATGCTCTGTCTTTTACTACATTGGCCTTACAATCTCTTGCAAAGTGATTCTCTTTGTTGCATTTGTGACAAATCATAATATCAGTCTTGTCTTCAGAGGTAGTACCGGAGTCAGTGGTTAGAGTAGACTGCGGTACCTCCTTTGGTTGAGAATTTTGAGATTGGGGTGGTGGATGAGAACCTTTTGGATAACGAGAATGATTATTCTGTAGACTGAAGTTACGGTTGAATGGAGGTTTGTTGAAATGTTGATTCTTGCGGTAGGAAGGAGGTGGTAGACGGTTGAACTGTTGGCTAACCAGAGCGATAGCCTTCTGAAATTCTTCTTCATCGTCATACTCTGAATCTGCTTCGTATGACTGCGGTGGAGTGTCATACGAGGATGAGTAGGATGACTACGGTCGGGTTTGTGCTATGAGAGCAAGTGGTCCTCCGAAGTCAGCACAGTCTTTGAGTACGGTGGATTCTTGCGCTTGCAACTCTCCATAGATCTTGTAGAGTGACAAAGAGTGAATCTTTCTATCGCCCTGGACTATCATCTTAGCCGTAGTCTAATGTCTTCCCAAACCATTAAGAAACTGAAGATTTGTTTCATGGTTACTGCGGATGGTGCCCGCATTGGATAACTTGGTGACTATCAGGTTGAACCTTTTGAAGGAATCTTCCAAGCTTTCTCCGGTATGAGCTTTGAAGTTGTTGAACTCATTGAGTGCGGTAGTAAGTTTCTTGTCTTGTGCTTGTTCTGAGCCTTCGTACAGATTCTTGAGAACT
The DNA here is from genome assembly GCF_052849685.1 of Lactuca virosa. NCBI lineage: Eukaryota > Viridiplantae > Streptophyta > Magnoliopsida > Asterales > Asteraceae > Lactuca > Lactuca virosa. Next base: position 169,713,874 of record NC_136434.1, on the reverse strand, counting down.
TCCCAGATCTCTTTGCTGATTTGCAATTTATGATAATATCGAAGTTGTCAGGAGCAACTCCACAGGAGATTTCATAAAAAGCAACAACATCATTTTCCATTTTATCGAGATCATCCTTGGTGGGACGGCTCATGACTGGTTGTCCTCCTCCTAGTCTGGTTGTAGCACCGTCCGTTTGGACTGGTGTAAGGATTGGGACATGAGGTCCTTCTTCTACGGATCGCCATACATCTCTACCAAGTCTCCTTAAGTATCTTTCCATTCTTTGTGACCAGTGATGATATTCATTTGCTACCAGTATTGGGGCTCGGTTAGAACCACCAACACTGTTGGAAACGTTCAGAGATAACGATTGTGCCATTTTAAATTGTTTTTTTTTAAAGAAATGAGCTTTAGTGGTATAGAAGGCCTTTTGAAAATCAGAGTTCCGTTTTCAAAAAGCAACCACTATGGCTCTGATACCAATTGTTGAGAGAAAAACTTAGAGACACACTTGAACAAACGTTAGAACAAGTAGTATTGCGGAATAGTTAATCTCGAAGGATCTAAAAGCTCAGCAATAATATTAATAAGTTAGAGAGTTAGTTGCGGAAAAGTAAAGTAATAGAAATGACAGCAATGATTATATCAAGTATACACTTAAGTTGATTCATAACATGGAATGCATTCAAACCAAGTTAATAAGGAAGATCAAACTTAGTGATTAAGTCACAGAAGACTTGCTCCGGAGAGAGGTTATAATCAGTTATGGTCTAGTAAGAATTGAGAGTAAGAAGTGATGCGTGTCTTTTTTTGAATACAAAGACAATGAGCTCTATTTATAGAGACTCACAATGTACACTAGATTACCTCTCTAAGAGTGGCCATGCAAGGCATACTGGACAAAAGAGAGTGTTACATTAAAAGACAAGTAAAGTAATCTAGTTAAGTGACTGCGGTAGGAAGAGACTCCAGTTGCGGTTGCTGATGAAGAAGTTGACTACGAGTGTCAAGGTGTTTGAGACCATTGGTCGTTGAGTCCGTTATTCAGCAGGAATTCTCCGAAGGATTTAAGTGGTTCCAGTTAATGGTCAAGGAATGCGTCAGCTACCCTCCTGTTAAGTATATTCTATGTTCCTTTGGTCTTTAGGTGTGTTTACCCTCAATGGTAGAGTGACAACTTGGTTCATAGCAGAATCAAGTTTTGGTAGCCTTCAGGATCATCTTGGAGGTTTGCTCGAGCTAGAGCTGTAGTGATGGAATCCGTTGAGTCCAGTATGGGGTCTTGTTTTGACCGATCGTGAAGATATTTTTCTGTTTTGATAAAGGTGGCATTTCGATTATCTCTGGTGTTCGTTTACTCTTCGGATGAGATTTTGGGTCTCTTAAGTATGAGTATGGGGGTGTTCTGTGTGAGCTGGGCGAGATGGCATTAAGGCTCTTGGTTCGAGTTATGTGCATGGTTCTCTTGGGGTTCAGCTTCCGATTGGATCAATAGTGCAACCGTTATCCTATCCGCGGATCGTGTGCGACTTTGTTTTCATAAGGTTTTGCTTGGTAGCTATTTTGTGGTGCTTAGTTGGCATTGTAAGGGAGTTGTTTAGGTCCCTTCAAGGTAATGGAATTAAGTGGGTATCTTCAGGCTCGGAGTGTGGGGCCAATGATGCGAGAACGATAATGTCGGTAGGTTATCAGGAGAATTCCATTCATGGGCTGAGGGCCAGGGAGGGCATACAAGACTAATGTTGTAGGCTCAAAGGCAATCCAGACCTATGCTGAGTACCTTGTAGGGTATTCCAGTCATATGTTGTGGGCCTAGTGATCATGATGGTTCATTTCTTCTGCTTGTAGTGCTTCCGGCGTGGACGCGTTGACGGGTGGTCAGGCGAATCGTAAATCTGTTGGTTGGATAAGGGAAACAGTAAGGATTGAGGGAAGTATCAGTCATGTATCAGAAAGTCTCGGCATGTTGTATGCAATAATTTCAGTTGTTTTCTAGCGGTTGTTAGATTTGTGATTCTCAAGTTGGAAATTCCTTATGCAGTCGTAAGTCATAAAGTTCTTTGTGATTGTATCGAGTGGGTGCCTAGGTGGGGGTGCACCGGAGTCGGTAAGGGTTGGATTTATCGCAAAAGTTCATGGTTTGATCGTCGTTGTTCATCAAGGCAGTGGTCGGTAATGGCATAGCAAAGAGTAAAGGGTGTTAAGATTTTGGGTTCATCATATGGTTCGGTTTTGGGACAACTTCACGGTCGGTGTGTTTCGAGGATCATTCTTCATGGTTCTGGTAATGCCCCAGTTTGGGACTGGGGGTAGATTCAAATGGATGTCCATCAGTTTTAGGGAAGATTCCGTGAGCAGGTATCATAGGTAGCCATTTTCGAGCAGGATTTTAGTGGAAAATCGTGTTGGGAATCGCGAGTGGGACCGTGCAAGGTCCGTATCCAGAGAGGAAGGGGTTAAGAAATCTGTATATCAAAGGAATCAGTTAGAGGATTCAGAGTCTAGTTTATGTGTTTGCGCTCTAGTGTGGCTTCATCTTGTGAATGAAGAGCAAGTGATGAGGTTTCGGGCTCTTAGCAGCTGTGTATCGGCCCGACAGTTGAGGAAGTCAGTATTTTATATCTCTTGTGTGTTTGTGGAATTGTTTTCATCAAAGGTTGGATAGATTGTTCGATGGATGAGTGGCATGGTTTTATAAGGTTGGGTCTTTGCATGGGATCATGGGTTGTTCTTATTCAGTTTGGCAGTTTCTGCTTGGGTTTGATTGTTTTGGGAAGGGAGTTTATGTGCAGAATTCTCGGGTACGTTACTTAAATGGTTGTTTTGGTTATAAGTGTTAATAAGGAGTGTTTTTGAGGATGAAATCTAATTTAAGTGGGGGAGAGTTGTAACATTCAAAATCTTGAAAATAAATTGTTGAGAATAACCCTATTTCTAGGTCAACTCGACAAGTTGGAGGGACCAACTCATCATGTTGAAGATGGATGGATCGCGAGGGTTTAATGAACCAACTCGACGAGTTGGGGAGCCTTAACTCGACGAGTTGGCAGCTGGGAAGGAAACCCTAATTTTTAGGGACTTGCACCCTATATAAAGTCCTTAAGTCCTTTTTCTGGCCTCCTTATCAGCCTCCATTGTTATCCAAACCCTAAATCGAGTTGTAGCCTCTATTGTCTAGTTTTTGGAGCCTTGGAAGGAAGTTTGGTATTCATTTTGTGCATTGTGAAGGAATTAAAAGATGTTGAGGTTTCTAGCTTGGAGAAGGAAGCATTGGATCTAGAATCACTCCATTTCTTGAAGTCATTTTAAGGTATCAAGTTCATACCTTGACTTATGGATGATTAGATCTCCTTATTTTGGGTTTTGTTGTGTTTTGGCCTCTTTTGGGGGATGATGATGGAGTAAAGTCATTTTAGGGGTTGTTACTTCAGATCTGAGTTGGTTTTGGTACCCTTGAGCTTAAAGGTGCAAACTTTATGAGGATTTTGGTGTCATGCATGCATTAAGTCAATTATTAAGTCCATTCCAAGCTTAAGAGCTTCATTTAGACATGCATGAACGTAAAGTTGGCAACTTTATGTGGTTTTCCAGCTCAAGGAAGTCAGATACATGTTTTGGAATCATGTCCTCATTGATTAAATGATTAATATGTTAAGAGGTGGGTTTTTGGCGAACTCGGCGAGTTTGTTGGATAAACTCGGCGAGTTGGCTTGGTTTTCCCCAACATTTTCAGATTGATAGTGGAACTCAGTGAGTTGGTGGGTCAACTCGGCGAGTTGACTTAGTTTTTCCCGACCTGTGCAGATTGATGGAGAAACTCGACGAGTTAAAGGACAACTCGACGAGTTAGTTCGACTTGGACCGTTGACTTTGAATTTCGATTTATGTCTTTTAGGAAGTTTGTCCCAATGGGTACTAGATGGTAATCTGAATTGTAATAAAGAAAATTATGGTCTTAGGATAAGACCCATATGGGGTTGGGCCTAATTTGGAAAATTGGGCCATTAGTGGGCCTTTGTGGATCTTTTGGTTTTGGACATCATCTTTGGTTCATGTTGGGTCAGGGTAAAATGGTCATTTTACTCCAAGTAAGGATTATGGATTATAGCGTGGATCCCAATTACTAATTGGGTGTGTTGTTGGTATTGATAGCTCGGGAAGCCGGCAGGGCAGCAACTAAGGATTTTCTTTTGGGGAGCTTCTGCATTCGAGGTAAGTTTTCCTCACTGTACTTTCGGGTCGAAGGCACCAAGGCCGGCCCTTTGGTTGATAGCCTGATATTGTTGATATGCCGAGTATGGATTAGATACAGATGCTAGTTTGGTTATGCTGATCTTATTATGTTAGTCTGGTAGATCTGTAGGATTACCTGTGATAGTGTCTGTTTAACTGTATATTATATTATCTGTTATATGTTGACATATTGTGTAGTTTGGGTTGAGGTTGTACTGCTTTGTGCTTTAGCTAACAAACCCTGGAGTATTCCAGATATGAGCTGAGGTACAGGGAGGGCATGCCAGACTCATACTGAGGACTCATTAGCATTCCAAATATGAGCTTAGGGACAGGGAGGGCATGCCAGACTCATACTGAGGGCTCATTAGCATTCCAGATACGAGCTGAGGACCGGGTGGTATGACAGACTTGTATGAGGGCTACTCATTGGTATTCTAGTCCAAGGAATGAGGGACCAAGCCAGACATAAGCTGTGGGCCCATGGCAAGCCAAACTTATGCTGTGGGCTCGAGAGCAAGCCAAATATGAGCTGTGGGCCTGATAGGCAAGCCATACTCATACTGTGGGCTCAAGGGGTAATATAGTCTTCTAGCTGTGGACCCAATACATGTTGTTATGTGTATATGTTATATGTTTGGGTGTTGGTATTTTGGGGGAACTCACTAAGCTTCGTGCTTACAGTTTTGATTTATGGTTTCAGGTACTTCAGTGGAGCATGGAAAGGTGAAGGCGTGACCGTACACATCCTCGCGTTTTGGACTTATGATTTCTGGGAAAGTCTGATAATGTGAATTTTTTGAAAACTATGTTGAAAGAGATTCTGATTTTTAAATAATGTTTTGGAAAAAACGATCCTTGTAAACACTTCATAGAAAAAGGGTTGTTTTGAAAAGTTTAACTTTTATGAAATTTTATGGATGGTACACCTCACCTCCCCTGCCATCAGCTGCTGAAGGACCCCAATCAATATCACCTAACCACTTCATGAATACAATTACATGCAACAAAAATTAAATAATCTTTTGAGTAAAAGACCCAACCCTACAACAGTTAGACTCAGACAAGGGCAGTAATAGGACCAAATCCTTCACTGTAATATTATTTAACCTTCGTATCATGTAATATAACCTATTCATTTGATAGTTATCTCACATCAATGTGAGTCCCACAAAGCACAAAGCAATAAACATTCGAGCAGTGGAGTCGACTAGCAGTAAGACACAATAAAATTAGGCAGATCCTCATATACAATTATCGATCTCTAGACCCACGCATATCGGTTACACATTCGTCCTGTCATCACTCTCTCAAGAATGGCTAATCATTACTTATGCTATCCTGCTATGAACTGAACCCACTCATGAAACTTCCACCAACCCTGCAGCCACTCATGCATGCTAATCATACACAATGATGGATCCCATAGACAGTCGAATACTTGACTCTACTCTAAGCCCTTAATCAGACAAGAACAGGAAGTAAGGCTAAATCAAACATTCTCAGGCTATAGAATCTTTGTTATGTACAACTATGATACACACACTAAGAGACCAAAATAATGATGTCAATTTCATCTAGCATATAAGAAGTCCTCCTAGGCTATTAGGCATCATACATCAGTCAATTCTATCATGCAATTCTTGAAGATCCCTAGCCTATCACTAGCATGTAGTTCTATCATATCATAACAAGTAAGAATGTTGTAACTTAGGGTAACTTTCTTGCTCCGGCTGATCGTACACATCTCATCTTTCCTTGGTTACTTTTGAAAATAATTTGAGTTTAATTTTGAAAATAATTTGGATCTTTTTGAAAATAATTTGAAAACTTTCACAGATCCTTAGTTTGAGTTTGGATTCACACGAATGTTCATCCAATTCACTCAAATGAAGGCTCTGATACCAGCTTATAACGTCTCAAAAATCACAACAAATCTAAACTTTTCAAAACACCCCATTTACTAGAAGAAGTGTTTACAAAACCATTATTTCCAAAACATTATTTAAAATCAGAGTCTCCTAAGATCCAATCAGTCATAAAACCAAGGATGTGTACGGTCACACCTTCGCCTTGCCACGGTTCTCTAAAGTACCAGAAAAAAACTAAAATGTTAAGCCAACGCTTAGTGGGTTCCCCCAAAGTACCAGTACACAATACACATATCATATACAAACAAGCATGCTAGGTCCAATCAGTCATCAGACTGGAATACCCACGGGTCCACAGCCATCAGGCTGGATTACCCCCAACCCAATCACTCATCAGACTGAAATGCCAATATACCACATGTCCAATCATTCATCGGACTGGAAGACCCAAGGGTCCACAACCATCGGGTTGGATTAACCCTGGCCCAATCAGTCATCAGACTAGAATGCCAATATACCAAAGGTCCACTCAGTCATCAGACTGGAATAGTAATATACAATGGGCCCACTCAATCATCAGACTGGAATACCCTCGGGTCCAATCAGCCATCAGATTGGAATACCCTCGGTCTGTTGACTCACACACAAAGATGTAAAGTCTCAGCCCAACACAATATGTCGACATATAACAGATAACGAACATATCAACAGACAGATAATCATGCAAATAGAAATCACATGTAGACCTACAGATCTACCAGTCTACGCATATCATCAGTTATCCTATAATCATAGAGATCTACCTGTAGCAACCCGTTATTTTTCAAGTCAATAAAAGTCAAACCCTTTAAATAAAATTCGATTTTTGTTGATTTTGTTAAGATCATAATGGTTAAAATAGGATTTAAACTATATAAATGATGTTTTTATATATAAGTATTTGGGATAAAATGCACATACAAATCAAAATTTTTCCCTTTGGAACCGAGAACCTTCGCACCGAAAACCCTTTTCGGCCGAAAACCCTCGGATTGCAAATCCCACCGAGAACTCCCCGGGCCGAAAACTCCCTTCCGACCGAGAACCCTCTCGATATATATGATTTAACTCGAAAACATAAGTCATTTCTCACTTTTCCAACCGAAAACACACCCATTTTGCTCTCAAATATCATACAAGAATCTTCAAATCTTCAAGCAAAATCCTTCAAAGCTTCATAATTTTCACCAAGAACACCAAGAACAATCTTCAAATCTTCAAGCTGACCGAAAACTACCTGGACCAAGAACTCAATCATACCGAGAACCCTTTAAGACCGCGAACTTGGTTCTCGGCTGAGGTTTTAAGACCGAAATCAAGGGATTTCGGTGAAGAATAGACCGAAAACACCTAACAACACTTCAAATAATTCTCGGTGAACTTGGTTCTCGGCTGAGGTTTTAAGAATACCGTCATTTCCACTTGCACTAACCCGAGGATCGTCTCTACAGTTTCATTATCCAAACACGAACTTACATTCGAGGTGAGTTTAGACCCCCTACGTTTTCACTATTTTTCAATCCTTTTAGGGGGGAATACAAGTTAAACACAAGGACTCTTGTGTTAACATTCAAATGATTTCAAACCATTTGCAATTGTTTCGAACCGATTTATCACTACATTAATCAAAATATATTTATACACACTTTAAATTGAGAATGCTTCAATTCATTACAGGGCATACTATAAACTATAGTTGGTATAATTTGTGAATCGCTACACTATTTTGCTAAGTTCAATAAACGATACAAGAACATACATTTAAATTATAATAGGTATAGTTTGGGGAAACACTACACTATTTTACAAGCTCAAGAACACTATATAGAAACAAGTATATAAACTATAATAGGTATAGTTTATGGAATACTACTCTATTTAACTAATTCAAGGATACACTACTAAAATAATTATTTAAGTATAATTATTTTACATTACAAAGTACACCACTACAAGGTAATACATACACTTTCAAGTAGAAGAGAACACTACTACACTACATGTAAACTAGTTAATACAGGGTTGTGAGGCACTACTTCGTTGTACCTATCATGGTACAGGTCCAAGTTCTATAAATTATAACCAGAGTCTCCTGGAGGGAGAGCGTGAATTTGTGTATAGATCTATACGGGACTGACAATCTCGCACCTGAGCTGCTTGCAACAGCTAGGCCGGCAGGCCTGGGGTGACAAATGTCATAACATTCCGACGCCTGAAGAACGTCGTAGAGGGCACTAGGTCATATCAAACATGCTTATATGAAACTCACAATAGTATCAACTAAAACATTTGTTTACGGGATTAACACTACTTCAAAGGTTTTATTTTAAATAATAAAACTGCAGTATTCTACTTTACACTACATCTGGTGGATTTCAGGCACTCATACAAAAGGTTTTATTTTAAATAACAGAACTACATTACACTATTTTACACTACAACTGGTGGATTCCAGGTACTCATACAAAAGGTTTTATTTTAAATAATGAAACTACAGTACACTATTTTACACTACAATTGGTGGATTCCAGGCACTCATACAAGAAGGTTTTCATACAAACACTACTACAATACACTACTTTTCTAGTACAGAGTACATTAGTACAACATACAATTTCAAGAACTTTCATGATATAGTTTTATTTATTAATAAGACTATAGTCTACTATTTCAGAGTACAATAACAAACATACATTTCGGTCTTAAGTACTAAGACTACATTTCATTCACTAAAGAAAATATTGGATTTTCTGGAAGTACACTATAACATTTACAAAGAACCAAGACAAGCTTTCCATCTCAAAACATACTTATGAACTCACCAACTTAAATGTTGATACACTTTCAAAACCACTTGTATTCTCAGGGAACCGGTAGACAGGTACACCCATAGGTTTTGAGAAAACGGAGCTTATAGAGTCGCGTATTTTATACTTTTGCTATATACTTTTGATGTCACACAAATTATGTATTGAACAGATGTAAACAGGATATTCTATCAATGTAATGGTTGTGTTTGCTTTGATTACTATTATGCAATTGTTGTGATACTGTACACGACGTCCTCCGCCCCCGAACGTTTCCACCGGTTTGGGGGTGTGACAAATTGGTATCAGAGCCATGTTTATAGTGAACTAAGTATATCAAACCTTACAAGATATACAACTATAAACACAATGAGGCCGAAGTGCTCTGACTAAAAGTATACTTTTAAAATATAAGTATTTTATAAGAAGTATACTAACATTCATACATACAAGAAACAGTATCACAGTGAGAACTACATAAAAGTATTTAGATGTTGAACACTGCAGTTAAACCTGGACAATTATGTAATCATATCTGGGCCAAATATAGTCTGATCAACTATATTTATTTAAGATACGACCAACATGTGTTTGGGAGTGATGGTAGTGTTGCAACAAGTCTAAAACTTACCAACAATACATACAAGAGAAACTCTAGAACCAAACATGAAATTAAAATACTATAGGAGTATTTTATGATTCTATAACACTAGAACAACAACATTTAGGCCTTGATAGTTATACATAATTCGTATACACTAGTTGACTATAGAGAGACCCAATGTGAGTCGTGCTATACAAATTCTTTACAAGTGTTTCTATAAATGAAGTTGGCGACTGTTTACTTATATTAGTAGACTTCCACTGTAAATCGCTTAATAGAACACTATATCAGTCAAGATAAGACATATCTTGTTCATTATCACCTGACTCATGACCTCTATAGAGGACTTATCAACATTTTCTCTTAAATCATTATAGAGAAGGATGCCTCCAAAAGAAGTCCAACAGGAAGAAAAAAACCCTCCAACGAATCCACCACCGCCACCACCTCCCCAGTATGACCCTGCTGTCTTCCAAGCAGCAGTAACCGCCGCCGTAGCAGCCGCCATGACATAGATCAATGCAAGTGGCACTAGCGGGGCGGATAGTGGTGCCAACCCTTTTAACCATGGAGATAGTCATGAACACCCGAGGGAGTGTTCCTATAAGAACTTCACGAATGCTAAACCCAAATCCTTCGATGGCAACAGAGGTGTCATTGCTTTAACCCGATCCGAATCAATATTCAAAATCTGCATGTGTCCTGAAGCTAGTAAAATGAAATTTGCAGCATGCACTTTCACAGACAGGGCCCTCACTTGGTGGAACAACCAAGTCAAGTCATTGACTCTCCCAATAGCCAATGCCATGATTTGGGATGACTTAAAGGAACTAATGCTAGCAGAATACTGACCTAGGGGCGAGATACAAAAACTAGAGCAGGAGCTTTGGAGTCTGAAGATGAAGGACTCTGATATCGCTGCTTACACTGCTAGATTCAGTGACCTAGCTCTTCTGTGTCCCGGGATGGTCACCCCGGAGAGTAAGAAGGTGGAAAGGTACATATGGGGATTAACTCCCTCGACTCAAGGGAACTTTATAGCTGCCAATCCACTCATTTTTGACAGTGCCAAGCGTCTGGCACAGACACTAGTGGATCATGGAGATCGCCAAGGCTCCGTAACAGTTATTCCCGAGCAGCCCAAAGAGGGTGGCAGCAAGAAGAAATTCTGGAACAAAAGAAAGCGTCAGTCTTCGCAAGAGCCCTCCAAGAAACAACAAACAGTGGCAGTCCACGCTGCCACCATTCCTGATGTTACTCCTGCTGCTCGAGCACCTCCCGGTCGATATGCTGGCAACCTACCGAAGTGCAAAAAATGCAACTTCCACCACCAAGGGCCTTATCAGGAAATACAATGCACCAATTGCAACAGGAAGGGGAATACTGCCCGCTTCCGTAAGACACCAACATAGCCTAATGTCCAGGCCCCCGGAGCTGGAGTAGGCCAGGCCTGTTATGGGTGTGGTGAGACAGGGCACTATAAGAGGGATTTCCCGAAAGCGAGGGACGCTGGCAATACAGGAAAAGTACTAGCAATGGGTCAGAAGGAGGTAGTAGCGGATCCCACCGTAGTCACGGGTACATTCGTTCTAAATAACTCTTATGCATGTATACTCTTTGATAGTGGTGCGGAGAGGAGTTTCGTCAGCCATAAATTTAAGCACCTACTCAAACAAAAACCGCAATCCTTAAACGAATCATTCACCGTCGAGATGGCAAACGGGAAAACAGAGAGCACTAACGATATATTTGTAGGTTGTACCCTCACTCTAAATGACTATTCTTTCCCAATTAACCTTATGCCGGTCTCCATAAAAAGCTTTGATATCATCATCGGCATGGATTGGTTAAACCCTCATCGTGCTGATATTATTTGCTACGAAAAAGCCATTTGTCTAAATCTGCCAAGTGGCAAAACCCTCGTTATCTTCGGCGACAAACCTAGTACGAACCTTCACATCATCTCTTGCATCAAAGCCCAAAAATACTTGCACAAGGAGTACTACGCATTCTTAGCTCATGTAGTCAACTAAAAATAAGAAGTAAAAGACCTCGAGTGCATTCTCGAAGTCTGTAATTTTCCTGATATTTTCCCCGAAGATCTTCCAGGAGTTCCTCTTGAACGCCAAGTCGAGTTCCGAATCGACTTGACTCCTGGAGCTACCCCGGTAGTCAAATCCCCGTATCGCTTAGCACTAACAGAGATGCATGAATTATCCAGCCAATTAAACGAACTTCTCAGTAAGGGATTCATTCGACCGAGCTTCTCACCTTGGGGAGCACCGGTCCTGTTCGTGAAGAAGAAGGATGTATCTTTCCGAATGTGCATAGATTACCGCGAACTAAACAAGATTACCATTAAGAACCGATACCCTTTTCCATGTATAGTAGACCTCTTAGATCAACTCCAAGGAGCCAATTACTTTTCAAAGATTGACCTGAGATCAGGGTATCGCCAATTACGAGTCCATGAGAATGATGTTCCCAAAACAACATTCCGAACTCGTTATGGTCACTACGCTTTTGCAGTAATGCCCTTCGGTCTAACAAACACTCCCGCAGTATTCATGGATCTAATGAATCGGGTATGTCGTCCCTTCCTAGACAAATTCATGATAATGTTCATAGATGATATACTCATCTACTCACGAAGTAAGGAAGATCATAGCCAGCACCTGAGACAAGTCTTAGAAACCGTAAGGGCGAAAAAGCTTTATGCGAAGTACTCAAAGTGCGAGTTTTGGATTAGGAACGAAATTTTCCTTGGTCACGTAGTCAGCGAAGAAGGAATACACGTGGATGATGGGTTTTGAGCATTCTAACACTCCTAAGGTGTACATGCAACCCTAGAAACCTTGGATCTATTTTTTCTCTAATATTCATGCAAATAAGAATTTTTCCAAGGTTTACATCCTAACTAGCATGACATGGGGTACTTGTAATATAAAACTAGTAGAATGAAATACCTTTCTTGTAGCTTGGATTCCTTAAAACTTTGTGAGCCTAGCACCCCAAATGGGATGCCTCAAATGTTTCACACAATACCTACAACTCTTGGAATAATCGGAGAAAAGAACACTTTGATCACAAAATCGGCTAGCCCTCCTTGTCTTGTAATAGTGGCCGATTTTGCTAGCTATGGAGCTCTTTATATAGTGTGCCACATGTAGGGTTACGCCATGTAAACCCTAATGTGCATGGCTTTTCATTTCCTCCATGATCCATGGGTTATAACCTCCATGGAGCATCCATGGAGCACCCAATGGGTCCTAGCCCAATCTAGTGAATCATGAACCATAAGCCCACTACATAAGAATGAATGATTTACAAATGAATCCCCATATATTTAATTAGTCTCTTTTTTATCACAAAATTAATTCTTGATCAATACTAATTAAATAATATAATTTCATATTAATATATTAGAACTTATAATATATTAACAAATCGTAAGTGTCATTTTTCTCATTTTGTCTATCCAACAGTTGTGATGAAGATGCAACCCAAATGGACCATGCTAATCCGGGTCAAGTACATACTAAATATAGTTATGGACTTAGACACCTTATCCAACAGTGTCCCACTTGGATAAGTCTAATAACTATAGTTACAGGTATGACTTCTGGAATCGACCAGCAATCGTAGCTCTTTCAAAGTCTCGCGGAACTGAGATGATGATGCGCCATTTAAGATAAGTGATCATATAATCCTCTGTTCTAGATATCAGCCAGACAAATACATGGAACAATGTCGTACTTATTGTCCAACATTTTGTTTCCCAATTTCCGATTTGTTTGACATAGAACTAAACAGAACACATCAATTTGGTTCTGACCGTGCCCGGTACATAGGTAAAAACAAAATCATCGAGGGGCCCAGATATCGCTTCTAATCCTCCAAGGACTAGAGGGAATAGATAAACTTCGACTCATATGCTTGTACTAACTACTTGTTGAATCATACACAAAAGTACGTTTTATAACATCGAGTTACAGATGCGTTTTCGTACAATCAATGCACAAACAACTCATAATCAACAACTCATATCTCTAGGTTTGAAGACTTATATGATATTACCGTCTCACGATCACTCGAGATAAATTCCATGAAGTGATACAAGTGAGCGTGGGTTGAATCCAATACTTAGAACTTATGAGCACTCATGAAAGTTGTAGCAATTTTTGCTATGTCTAACATCTTAGACATCTACAAGCCTAATTCATGGCAGTCTTGATTCATACCTACTTCCAACATATGACTGACTGTGGAGAGTTTGAATAATCTAGTTATTCGGGAAGTCAAAACTTGCAAAGTGAAACACAAGAATAATACTAATCCTATATGGCCCCAAGCACATTTGAGAGTAAATAAAACACCTTTTATTTAAACACCATCTTGATTACACATTATTCATTGTACAATGTTTCGATTTATCAACCTAATACTTGAATTAAAACAATAGTCATGCCATGCTCCAAGCATGCACACTATGTTTGTCCAAACAATAGTTATGCCATACTCCAAGTATGCATACTATGTTTGTCTATGATCCTTACTTTGTGAAATAGACCAATTTAACATAATTCTAATGATGCTCATTTCACAATCCCAAATCCTTATTGTAAATGTAAGAATTCCAAATTCCTGCCATTTACCAAAATATGTTAGATTCTAAACTTATATGCATTGATCCTCTTGTAATGACTATGCACAAAGTCACAAAGACTTGTCAACATACATTATAGAGTATTCCAATAGAGATCAATTCCATGGAAACGAAGTCTCAAATTCAAAGTACATTCCTTTGAACATCCTTCCTGCTTTAAGTTTTTTTTTCTAATCTTACACAGATTAATGAATAACTTCCACCTATGGAAACATTTCCATATTCCATTTTGACTATCACTTCAGAACTAGAGTTGCCTCCTTTCAGAATATGTCAATATGGTCCTTTTCAAAATTAACACTATACTTCCAACTGTCCATGAGAAACCAATCTATGGTAAAACTCAGACTGTCCTTGACAATTGCTTAATTATTTTAGTCATATCCAGTTCTAGTACTTTTTCCCTCTTAATGCCCTAGACATTTGGAAAATTTAGAAAAGATAAATATTATAGCACATGTAATCGATCCTATACCCGAAGCATATGGGACACGATTGATGATGTCTCACATCAAGACATGATCCTAGACCAGCCTTTTGCTACAATATTTTTTATTTGCCATGTTTTCATAATTCGACTATGAAGAGGGATGTCGTAATCATAACCGAATTTTGAGAACGCAATATATATAGAATTTCCTTATGTTGAACCATTCCAACATAAATTCATATATATATATATATCCTTGACTAAAGATGATTAAAATCTTAATATGAGCTTTTAGAATTGAAATGAAGTATAATTTCCTCTCCCTTAATTATAGCAAAACAACTTTTCTCAACTGAAACCTTTTGTTTTCTATAATTAACATTGCTGACTTGCAACACTTATCATAATTGATTATGCTCCCACTAGCATAATAATTAATTTTAGCATAACACTTATGCTCCCACTAGCTTTGACATGTATCCAGAAATCATCTGGACTTCTAGAAATCAATACTTTATTGACTTTCTTACCAAAGTGCAGATTTTTGATACGAGATGCTTTGATAAGACTTTGTCAAAATCATACACCTTTCCTTAGATAGCTCACATGAGTGTCTAAACAATTTTTAGAACTATAAAAAGGGATTCTGTAATCATAGTCTCAATTGTTTAGACCTTTTCCATTTCTCACAAGTCCATGTTAGTGTGCCGGTTAACCACACACGCTCCACTAACGACTTTGACAATGCAAATATCACACTTGCTATCTACTTAAAATCTACTTAGTGAAAGCGTTTCCTCACCATCATTTTCATGAATCGGATAGAAACTATATGACACTTAGATTTTATGGTGTATGTGTTCCTATCCATGTGAATTTGTCATAACCATAATCAAAAGACAAGGTTAGTGACAAATCCAAACTCATATGGACTAAATTTGTGCAATCTTAACTTCTTGCCACTTGGCAGCACAAGGGCCTACCATTTCTTCCAAGTAGTTATGAAAACAATTGGGAACTTGTAGAACTCAGATGCATAGTGAACTTTAACTGGAATGGGCACAAAAATAAGAATATGTCAACACGATAGGTTACAAACCTCAAGTCGTGTACTAGTGATAAACAACAGGTTTTTATTCTTGATCAGTTCTTGAAACTTTTCAAGATCTTTAAGATGTTGGATAAGGTGTCTAAGTCCATAACTTATTTGGTATATGCTTGACCCGACCCGGCATGGTCCATTTGGGTTGCACTTCACCCAAACTAGTTATGGATAATTTTATGAGAGTTGTATACTTACGATTTATTAATATATTATAAGTTATAATATATTAATATAAAGTCATGTTACCTAATTAGTTTTAATCTTGAATTAATTATGAATTAATTTAGTGATTAAAAGGAAGACTAATTAAATCATGGGCTATTATATTTATATGGTGTGGGCTAACACTCATTTGGGAATGGGCTAAGCTTATATGGAAGTCCATGGATGATCCATGGAGCTTTTACCCATGGATCCTTGGAAAAGGAAAAGACATGGGTTATTGGGGTTTCACCCTAACCATGTACACTATATAAACAAGCTTATGTTGCATGAAAAAGACACTAATGTGTGTGTAAGTGTGGTGGCCAAAATCAAGAGTTAGTAAACTTTCTCATACATTTTCCAAGTTTGTGGTGATTTGTGATTTCCATTTGAGGCATTCACATTATTGGTGCTTGGCTCTCAAACTCCAAGGAATCAACAATCAACAAAAGGTATGTAATTCATCTAGTTCTTTTATGGTTAAAAGTACCCCATGCCATGCTAGATAGGTTATAAACCTTGGAAAATAATATTTTGCATGTATCTTAGACAAACATAGATCCAAGGTTTAATAGGGTTGCATGTACACTTAGGAAGTGTTAGAATGCTCAAAACCCAACAGTGGTATCAGAGCCTAGGCCTGTTTGTTTGATACTTGATGCAAAATAGTGAAAAAAGTCAAATTTTTTGCTGTATGCCTGATGAACTCGCCGAGTCCATGGGGGGACTCGCCGAGTTCATGTGTAAACTCATCCTACTCGGCGAGTAGGTTCGTGCACTCGGCGAGTAGGAGCCTCAGAATGCAGATTTTCGGCTTTTGCTGCTGGAAATGGACTAGAAACATTACCCTAAACTGTTTTGGTGTTTTAAAACTTGTTTTAGTTGGTGTAATGGTTGTTCTAATCCATTTACAATAGCTTATATCAAAATTTCATTCTTTGTATGTGTTCATATAATTCTTGAAACTTTGATGATCATGTTCATGTTCTTATGAATTTAGAAGATGATAGGAATTATTTGCTGAACTGTTTAGGATTAATTCTTGATCATTTATGTGTTTTAATGGAGTCCATAATTTGTCCTCAAGTTATGGATATCCAAAGGTCACTTCTTTTAAACACACACTTAAAACACATAAGTTACATGGAAATGAAGAGTCTTCATTTTTTATGAACCTTTAATTCATAAGTTATGAAATGAAAAGTTTTGAATAGTTTCAAAACTTGTCCTCAAGTTTTGGAATTTGTAAAGTTACACACACTTTAATATACTTTAATTCCAAACCCTCAGAGTTTTAAAAGTTAAAATTCAACCCTTATACTATTTATAACATTAATGGTTAATTATTATATATATGTATAAGATCAAAGTCGTCTTACCGCTAGTACGCCTCATTCACGAAGCCAGTCTATAAGGTGGGTATAAGGTTGTTGCCTATAAAATGGCAACTTAATGGGTGTCCACTCTCACCCACCGCTTGCTTGACTGGTGGAGGGTCGTTAGCCGAACGGGTAGGACAAGGACTTATAAATTCTCATTAAAAGTATGATGAATATTATAGAGTAACTAAACCTTTTATAAATTCCCAATCTTAGTTACTTTAGGAAAATATGAATATGGTGCTAACCCATGAAACTCACACTTTGTACCTTACCAAGTCGTTGGTGGAGCGTGTGTGGTTAACCGGCACACTAACTTGGACTAGTAAGGATCACGAAGGGTGACTTAATGTTTATCATAGATCGGTGGAGCGTGTGTGGTTAACCGGCACATTGATTAGGTGATAATATTAAGGGTACCAAGTGAATTTGCATGGTTATTCACACCTTGTTTTGTAATCCTCGGCATCCCAGTCACAAAACTTGAAGGGCACAATCGACATTGAAACATGCCATTGAAAAGTTCAATGAATCTCAAAAGAATCTAGGAATTTCAAAAACCAATTAAACCTAATAATTCATTTCGTTTTCATGGTGGAAATTGGTGAATCGTCATTCACCTACCTTCAAATATATTATAGCTTAGATTACGGCATCCCTCTTCTAAGTTATAATATATTGTGTTGGATCCTAGCCTTAATATTACATTTGGGTGTATTATTAAGGATTCGATATATCTAATCTAAACTTGTCTTCTTCTTTTCAGATGTCTTCCAACAACAAAGCTTCGGGCTCTAACCCTACTGGCTCCTTTTCCCTCATGAACCTTTGTGGGAGGGTCATCTTTGATGGTTCCAACTTCATGGATTGGATCCGGAACATCAGGATGGTTACTCGTTACGAGGACAAGGAATATGTCCTCGATAAGGAGCTAAAGGAGCTTGATGAGTCCACTGCTACTCCTGAGGAGGTCGTTGAGTATCAGGCACATGAAAGAGATGCCACCAAGGTGGCATGCATCATGATGGCCACGATGACAGCTGAACTCCAAAAGTCCTATGAGGACTATTACCCTTTTGAGATGCATCAGGATCTGATGGAAAGGTACCATCAGAGTGCTCGTCAAGAGCGGTATGAAATAATCTCCTCCATGATCACTACCCGTATGAAGGATAGCGAACCAATCACGAGCCACATGCAAAAAATGCAAAGGTATGTGGACCGTCTAATGAAACTGAATGTGAACTTCCCTGAGGAGTTGGCAATTGATATCATTTTGCACTCCTTGCCATCGTGTTATGATCAATTTCGTATGACATACCACATGAACAAGGAGGAAGTCACACTCAGTAAGCTTCAAGGACTTCTGAAGACTGCCGAAAGTGGTCTTAAGAGTAAGTCGGTTGCTACTCCTACTCCTACTACTACCCCTATTTTGGCTATCGGGCAAGGCAAAGGGAAGAAGAGGAAGCACCCTTCGAAGGGTACCAAGGGAAAGTCCCTTGAAGGCTCCTCATCTGGAACCAAAGGTGGTTCTATCACTCCTTCTGCCATCCCTAAGGATGCTGAATGCTTCTACTGTCAAAATAAGGGGCACTGGAAGCGAAACTGCCCAAAGTACTTGCAAGATGTCAAGGATGGGAAAGTAAAACCATCCCATGCAGGTATTTACACTATATTGTCTATTAACTCACCACATTCTAATTCTTGGGTTCTTGATACAGGTTGTGGTATTCACATCTGTTGTGACTTGCAGGGCCTAAGAAGAAGTGAGGATGTGGAGCACGGAAAGATAAACTTAATCATGCGGAACAAGAAGGTTGCACCTGTTACCAAGATTGGAGTTTATACTTTGTTGCTAGATAGTGGGTTAAAGTTAGATTTGAATAAATGTGTGTACTCGTCTGAAATGGCGAGGAATATTATTTCCTTTCATGCTTTGTACAAATAAGGTTTTACCTTTTCTTTTGATAATGAAGTTGGTAGTATTAATGTTTTCTTTAATAATATTCTTTATTTTAAAGCATTACCTTGTAATGGTGTGTATGAAGCTGTATCGGTTGTAGATAATTTAGGGAATAATGTATTGTGTATTGATTCTTCTACTAGCTTGGATAAAGCATCTTTGTGGCATTGTCGTCTTGGACATGTAAGCAAGAAACGCATAGGCCAGCTCCAAAAGGATGGAGTTTTGGAGTCGTTCGACCTCAAGTCGGATGATAGTTGTGAGTCTTGTCTACTTGGGAAAATGACAAAATCACCCTTCACTGGTACTTGTGCAAGGGGTGAGGGTTTGTTGGACCTTATACATACTGATGTATGTGGACCATTCAAAACCGCCACAAGGGATGCTAATCGCTATTATGTGACTTTTATTGATGATTTTAGTAGATATGGTTATGTCTACTTAATCAAACATAAGTCAGAAACTTTTGAAAGGTTTAAAGAGTTTAAACAGGAAGTAGAAAATCAATTGGGCAGGAACATTAAGATGCTTCGATCCGATCATGGTGGTGAGTATCTTAGTACTGAGTTCCTCGACTATCTTAAGGAGTGTGGGATTGTCTCACAATTGAAACCTCCCAGGACACCACAGCTGAATGGTGTGGCTGAGAGGCGTAATCGAACTTTGTTGGACATGGTTCGCTCTATGATGAGTCGAGCTTCGCTACCAATCTCTTTTTGGGGGTATGCCTTAGAGACTGCCGCCCATATCTTTAATCTAGTCCCTACAAAGAAGGTTGCCAAAACACCTCATGAAATGTGGACTGGGAAAGTTCCCAATTTGGACCATATCAAGATTTGGGGTTGCGAGGCTTTCGTGAGGCGCGAAACTCATGACAAGCTCGAACCTCGAAGTGAAAGGTGTATTTTCATCGGCTACCCACAAAAAACCTTTGGTTACCTCTTCTACAGACCCAGTGAGAATGTGGTCTTTGTGGCTAGGTGAGGGGTCTTTCTAGAGAGAGAATTTATAAACCAAGGAGACAGTGGGAGGCAAATTGACCTTGAAGAAATTCAAGACTCAATTGGTGAAGGAACCTCAGACACTAGCAATCAACTTGAGGAGGAAATTCCTGTTGATCCAGCTGACGAATCTATACTTCCGAGGCGTTCCACAAGGGTTACGAACACACCTGAGTTTTATTATGGATTTCATATTACTACAGAAGGTGATACATTTATCAGTGACAGTACACTGGTAAATCTGGATGAACCTAACAGTGTTAAGGAAGCCATGGCAGGCCCAGAGTCTGCTAAATGGAAGGAGGCTATGGACAGCGAGATACAGTCCATGTATGACAATCAAGTTTGGAACTTGGTTGACAATGTACCAGGCCGTAAGACAGTCGGGTGCAAATGGATCTTCAAGAAGAAGACCGACATGGATGGGAAGGTGCACATTTATAAGGCTCGACTGGTTGCGAAGGGGTTTACTCAGACTCAGGTTATTGATTATGATGAAACCTTTTCACCAGTAGCAAAGATTAAGTCTATTAGGGTTATGCTAGCCATTGCTGCATTTCATGATTATGAAATATGGCAAATGGATGTCAAAACCGCTTTCCTTAACAGAAAGTTGGCTGAGGATGTTTACATGAATCAGCCAGAAGGTTTTGTCAGTGCAAAGTACCCCAATAGAGTGTGCAAGCTTGAGAAATCCATTTATGGATTGAAACAAGCATCTCGAAGTTGGAATCTTTGTTTCGATGAGAAGGTCAAAGAGTTTGGTTTCTCAAGAAGTGAAGATGAGTCCTGCGTGTATGTCAGAGCTAGTGGGAGTATAGTTAGCTTTTTGGTACTGTATGTGGATGACATACTGCTCATAGGAAATGACATCCCAACCTTGCAGGAGGTTAAGTCCTGGCTTGGGAAATGCTTTGCTATGAAGGACCTTGGAGAAGCTACCTATATCCTAGGGATAAGGATATTAAGAGAAAGGAGTAAAAGACTAATTGGACTTAGTCAGAGTATCTACTTGGATAAGGTGTTGAAAAGGTTCAACATGCAGAATTCCAAGAAAGGAGAATTACCGATCCAAAGCAATGCCAAACTGAGCAAGGCTCAGAGCCCGAGTACAGAAGATGAGATAGCTGAGATGAGTCGATTACCTTATGCTTCCGTTGTTGGTTCGATCATGTATGCTATGACTTGTACTCGTCCTGATGTGGCCTTCGCTTTGAGCATGGTCAGCAGATATCAGGGGAACCCTAGCAAGGCTCATTGGACTGCTGTAAAGAATATTCTCAAGTACCTGCGGAGGACTAAGGATTGGATCCTTACCCTTGGTGGGAGTGATGGCTTGAGAGTAGTAGGGTATAGTGATGCTAGCTTTCAGACTGATAGGGATAACTTCCGCTCTCAGTCGGGCTGGGTCTTTACCTTAAATGGAGGGGCAATCACTTGGAAGAGTTCCAAACAGGAGACTGTAGCTGATTCGACTTGTGAATCAGAGTACATAGCAGCTAGTGAAGCGGCAAAGGAGGCGATATGGCTGAGGAACTTCATCGGAGATCTTGGAGTTGTACCAGCTATTAAGGAGCCTATGGAGATTTTCTGTGACATCAATAGTGCGGTTGCCTTAGCCAAGGAACCAAGAGATCATGGCAGATCCCGACACATTGATAGAAAATATCACTTCATAAGACACAAGATAGAAGAGGGACTCCTCGTGGCAAAGAGGGTATCGTCAGATGAGAACCCTGCGGATCCCCTTACGAAGGGACTGACGAGGGTTAAGCATTTGCAGCATGTGAGGCGCATCGGGCTGAGGGACGATATTAGTTTTACAAATTAGATAGCCTTTTCTGAAACTTGTAAAGTGTAATCCACGTTTGATGATGAATAAAATGTGTGATTTATTTATGAGTAAAGTGTTACTATCATTGTCAATTATTTACTATTGTTTCAGTTTTGCATGTTTTGACTTCCAGAATAATTAATTTATTCAAACCTCCACAATCGGTCATACGTCGGAAGTAGGTATGAATCAAGATTGTCATGAATTGGGATTGTAGATGACTAAAGGTGTTTAGCCATAGCAATGGTTGCTACAACATTCATGAGTACTCATAAGTTATGAGTATTGGAATAAACCCACGCTCACTTGTATCACTTCATGGAATTTATCTCGAGTGATCATGAGACGATAATATCATATAAGTCTTCAAACCTAGAGATATGAGTTATTACCTATGAGTTGGTTGTGCATTGATTGCACGTAAACGCATCAGTAACTTGATGTTATAAAACGTGCCTTTGTGTACAATTCAACAAGTAGTAGAACAAGCATATGAGTCGAAGTTTATCTGTTCCTTCTAGAAATAGAAGCGATATCTGGGCCCCTCGATGATTTTGTGTTGACCCATGTACCGGGCCCGGTCAGAACTAAATTGATGTGTTCAGTTAAGTTCTTTGTCAAACAAATCGGAAATCGAGAAATAACTGCTAGACAATAAGTAAGACATTGTTCCATGTATTTGTCCGGCTGATATCATGAGAGCAGAGGATTATATGATCACTTATCTAAAATGGCGCTTCATAGTTCACAAGAGTTTTCGAGAGCTACGATTTCCAGTTGGTTCCTGAAGTAATATAGTCAAATACAGTTATTAGACTTATCCAAGTGGGAGTCTGTTGGATAAGGTGTCTAAGTCCATAACTTATTTGGTATATACTTGACCCGACCCGACATGGTCCATTTGGGTTGCACTTCACCCAAACTAGTTATGGATAATTTTATGAGAGTTGTATACTTACGATTTATTAATATATTATAAGTTATAATATATTAATATAAAGTCATGTTACCTAATTAGTTTTAATCTTGAATTAATTATGAATTAATTTAGTGATTAAAAGGAAGACTAATTAAATCATGGGCTATTATATTTATATGGTGTGGGCTAACACTCATTTGGGAATGGGCTAAGCTTATATGGAAGTCCATGGATGATCCATGGAGCTTTTACCCATGGATCCTTGGAAGAGGAAAAGACATGGGTTATTAGGGTTTCACCCTAACCATGTACACTATATAAACAAGCTTATGTTGCATGAAAAAGACACTAATGTGTGTGTAAGTGTGGTGGCCAAAATCAAGAGTTAGTAAACTCTCTCATACATTTTCCAAGTTTGTGGTGATTTGTGATTTCCATTTGAGGCATTCACATTATTGGTGCTTGGCTCTCAAACTCCAAGGAATCAACAATCAACAAAAGGTATGTAATTCATCTAGTTCTTTTATGGTTAAAAGTACCCCATGCCATGCTAGATAGGTTATAAACCTTGGAAAATAATATTTTGCATGTATCTTAGACAAACATAGATCCAAGGTTTAATAGGGTTGCATGTACACTTAGGAAGTGTTAGAAAGCTTAAAACCCAACATAAGACTCCCACTGACCTCTTGACATATAATATTGTCTTGTCAAGAACCATTCCTTGACAAAGCAAATATTCAAGAGTTAGTGCGGATTCTTATCAAGGAAAAAGACTTCACACAATTGGTCTTAGTTGGTCTTTGTTTTATCCAAAACATCACAACTCACCAATATCAAATGTACAAGAGTAGAAAACATTTTACTCTACATTTTACAAGTGTTATAAACATTCTTAAGATTATGTCAATAAAGTTACAAACTTGGAGTATTACTCTTTTTGATTTAACCAATTTCAACAATCCACGATTCCTCTTCTTAGCCAAACAAATGCACTAAGATGTCCTTAGAGAATCAATTGTGATATGGTTTCATAATCACTAAGATAATCATAAAATAAGATACTCAAGTACTCTCCCATCTTTTCAGATTGGAGAAACTTTTATCTTTCTGCCTAATGTGATTCTTCTTATTCGTTTAGCCTTACATTGAAACTTTTCCAATGTTTCAGAATTACACTTAAACTTGTAAGCATAACCATATTTACTAAACTTTAGCAAATCATGACGAATAGCCTTATCGATCTTTGTGCTGGACTTGACTAGCACACAACCAAGTGTACCCGATCCTCTAGTCCTTCACTTGACTCACATATACATGTGAACAAGGAATTAGTCTTAATTCTCCAAAGATGAAAAATTCTCATTCATCATACAATACAAGTTGCATGATTCCAAGTTTCTGTCCAACTGAAACTTGGGTGATGAGAATCTTTCCTTATTTGGTAAATTATGACACTACCACAAACGAAAGAGTCAAATCCATTTTCCAATATTACTATCAATGGAATCCTATAAACAACAATTTTCACAATTCCCATTGTAAGGATACTTAAAATAAATAAAATCAAAAATTTTCCTTTTATTTTAAAATTGCAGAAAAACTTATCCTTACAATGCAAATACATATGAAAATTATGTTATTATGCATTCCTAAGCAATCTATCCAAACTCTTAGCAGCAGCTCAAAAATTCTGATCATCGAACCATGCGATCAAAATCCATCTATTCACGATCAGAATCAGCTTACTCTTCTTTTAAGTTCCCTTTCATTTCTTCGATTCTACAAAACATCAAAATGCGACCTAGTCACATCATGTAATAAGAATCTCCAAATAGGAACTTAATAGAGTTAGATAGTGGACTTACCTGAAGTAGAGTCATACATTCCGACTTTACAATCCTTATGATTCTTTAGGTAAATAGGGCAGCTTCGCAACCAATGCCCCTTCTTTTGGCAAAAGAAACATATGGACTCTTTGGTAATGGTACATGGGACTATCTCAGACTTAGCCTTTCTCCTTACCATTTGGTCAATCGAGTTGACTATGGCCGATCCCTTTCCCTTGGGAAGAGAAAGTTTTTTCTGGATTTCCAATGTTACCATTGTCAATATCCATGGAAGTTTGGCAAGTCGATCTTCCAGTCAAATTTGCTTTACCAGTGCTCCAAATCATTGCTGATTCAGCAGCATCAAGCAAATAGGTAAGATCATTAAGGGTCATTTCATGGTCTGTCACATAGTAGTCCCAAAGGAACTCACTATGTGACTTAGGAAGTGATTGAAGAACCTAGTCAACAACCAACTTCCTCAAGACTTTGACACCCAACTCTCGGCTTGTCAATATGTGACTTCATCTCCAAGACGAGAGCACACATAGACTTTCCATCTTGCCAATAGGGCTTGAGTGACCTAGAACTTGTGGGTTAGGGAGAGTTATTGGAGGAGGTGGAGGAAGTGAAGTATGATTTTCTTATCCCATTAATACAAAACAAAGGGATTAATCTTTCACCTTTGATTGCCATGTGGGGTATCATATTCATTAGGAAAGCTTGTTCCAAGAGATTTGAGAAGATCATAGTTGTCTGAACCAGACATCTACAATGGGAGAAATTCAAGTTAGTTGATTTAATTCCTTATTATAACACCCAGTATGAAATATTAAGGCTAGGACCCAACACAATATTTTATAACTTGGAAGAGGGATGCCGTAATCCAAGCTATAAAATATTTGAAGGTACGCGAATGACGATTCACCAATTTCCACCATGAAAAGCGAAATAGGAATTAGGTTTTAACTGGATTGAAACTCCTAGATCTTTTGAGATTCAATGAACTTTTCAATGGCATGTTTAAATCTCGATTGTGCCCTCTCAAGTTTGTGACTGGGATGCCGATGATCACAAACAAGGTGTGATCAACCATGCAAATTAACTTGGTACCCTTAATTTTATCACCTAATCGATGTGCCGGTTACCCACACGCGCTCCACCGATCTATGATAAACATTAAGTCACCCTTTGCCACTCTTACTAGTCCACGTTAGTGTGTCGGTTACCCACACACGCTCCACCAACGACTTGGTAAGGTACAAAGTGCAATTTCACGGGTTAGCACCAAATTCACATTTTCCTAAGTAACTACGATTGGGAATTTATAATTGTTTAGTTACTTAGTATTTATCATTATATTCTTAATGAAGGGAAAATTATAGTCCTATCAAACCCGTTCGGCTAACGACCCTCCACCAGTCAAGGAAGCGGTGGGTGAGAGTGGACACCCATTAAACTGTCATTTTATAGGCAGTAACTTTATACCCCCCTTATAGACCGACTTCCTGAATGAGGCCTACTAACGGTAAGACTGACTTTGTTCTTATACATACATACATATATATGTATATATATATATATATATATATATATATATATATATATATATATATATATTTAACCTATAATAATATAATAGTATAAGGGTTGAATTTTAAACTTTTAAAATTCTAAGGGTTTTTAATTAAAGTTTTTTAAAGGACTTTACAAATTCCAAAACTTGAGGGCAAGTTTTGAAACTATTCAAAACCTTTCATGTTCATAACCTATGAGTTTAATGGTTTATTAAAATGAAGACTCTTCACTTTATGTAACCTATGGTTCTTTAATGACAATTTAAAGAAGTGACTTTTGGTAATCCATAACTTGAGGACATATTATGGACTCTATCAATATGCATTAAGATCAAGAATTACACTAATAAACAATTTGCAAATAATTCCTATGATCTACTAAAACTCACAAGTATGAACACTCATATCAACAATTTCAAGAATCATATAAACATATATAAAAAGTTGAAATTTTGATAATAACCATTGAAAATGGATTAGCATAGTCATTACACCATCAAAAAATAGGTTTTATAAATCCAAAACAGTTTAGCGTAATGATTCTAGTCCATTTCCAGCAGCAAAACTCAAAATTTTGCACACAGGGGCTCCTACTCGTCGAGTGCAAGAACTAACTCGACGAGTAGGATGCATTTTGTCATGGACTCGTCGAGTCCCCCATGGACTTGGCGAGTTCACTGTTCAGATTGCAGAATTCTCGACTTTTTCAAGCAGTTTGCATCAAATACAAAGAAAACACGCCTAGGCTCTGATACCACCGATGGGTTTTGAGCATTCTAACACTCCTAAAGTGTACATGCAACCCTAGAAACCTTGGATCATTGTTTTCTCTAATATTCATGCAAATAAGAATTTTTCCAAGGTTTACATCCTAACTAGCATGACATGGGGTACTTGTAATATAAAACTAGTAGAATGACATAACTTTCTTGTAGCTTGGATTCCTTAATACTTTGTGAGCCTATCACCCCAAATGTGATGCGTCAAATGTTTCACACAACACCTACAACTCTTGTAATAACTTGAGAGAAGAATACTTTGATCACAAAATCGGCTAGCCCTCCTTGTCCTGTAATAGTGGCCGATTTTGCTAGCTATGGAGCTCTTTATATAATGTGTCACATGTAGGGTTACACCATGTAAACCCTAATGTGCATGGCTTTTCATTTCCTCCATGATCCATGGGTTATAACCTCCATGGAGCATCCATGGAGCACCCAATGGGTCCTAGCCCAATCTAGTGAATCATGAACCATAAGCCCACTACATAAGAATGAATGATTTACAAATCAATCCCCATATATTTAATTAGTCTCTTTTTTATCACAAAATTAATTCCAAATTAATTCTTGATCAATACTAATTAAATAATATGATTTCATATTAATATATTAGAACTTATAATATATTAACAAATCGTAAGTGTCCTTTTTCTCATTTCGTCTATCCAACAGTTGTGATGAAGATGCAACCCAAATGGACCATGCTAAGCCGGGTCAAGTACATACTAAATATAGTTATGGAATTAGACACCTTATGCAACAGTGGACCCCTCCAAAATTGAGGCAATCGAGAACTGGTCAGCACCCAGAACGCCAACTGAGATCCGCCAATTTTTTGGACTTGCTGGCTATTACTGCAGATTCATACAAAACTTCTCCAGAATCGCTAAACCGCTTACCGCCCTAACTCAGAAGGGTGTAACGTTTATCTGGGGAGAGAAACAAGACACTGCGTTACAAACACTGAAGCAAGCCCTGTGCAGTGCACCTATCTTGTCTCTTCCAGAAGGGACATAAGACTTTGTATTATACTGCGATGCATCCAATCAGGGGCTAGGTTGTGTGCTTATGGAAAGGTTATTGCCTATGCCTTGAGATAGCTAAAGGCACACGAAGTCAACTACACCACTCATGATCTCGAGTTGGGAGTTGTAGTCTTTGCAGTAAAAATCTGGAGGCATTACCTTTACGATACCAAGTGCACCATCTTTACCGACCACAAAAGACTTCAACACATCTTTGATCAAAAGGAACTTAACATGAGACAACGACGATGGGTAGAGCTACTCAATGATTACGAATGCGAAATTCGCTATCATCCCGGCAAAGCCAATGTAGTAGCATATACCCTTTGTCGAAAGGAGTACTCAGGTCGTAGAGTGAAAGCACTAACTATGACAATCCATTCACATTCGTTCACACAGATCAAAGAGGCTCAGTTGGAAGCCTTGAAGCCGGATAATGTGGCAGATGAAGCTTTAGGAGGAATGGAGAAGAACTTAGAAATCAAGGGTGACGGAGTTCGTTACTTCATGAACTGGATCTGGACACCGAAATTTGGTGGCTACAGAGATGCTGTCATGAACGAAGCCCACAAAACTCGATACTCCGTTCATCCAGGTTCAGATAAGATGTATCTGGATCTCAAGAAACTTTATTGGTGGCCGAACATGAAAGTTGAGATTGCTACCTATGTGGGCAAGTGCCTAACTTGCGCCAAAGTCAAGGTAGAATACCAAAAGCCCTCAGGTTTACTTCAGCAGCCCGAGATACCTGAGTGGAAGTGGGAGCGAATTACAATGGATTTCATTACCAAGTTGCCCAAAAATAACGATGGTCATGACACTATTTGGGTAATCATCGATAGATTAACCAATCCGCTCACTTCCTACCAATAAAGGAAACAGACAAAATGGAGAAATTGAACCGAACTTACATCAAAGAGATTGTACGACTGCATAGTGTACCAATATCTATTATCTCGGATAGGGACAGTAGCTTCACCTTGCAATTCTGGAAGTGACTACAGAAATCTCTAGGAACTAGGCTGGACAAGTGTACAGCCTACCATCCACAAACTGATGGGCAGAGTGAGAGAACCATTCAAACACTAGAAGACATGATGAGATCCTGTGTGATTGACTTTGGTAAAGCATGGGATACCCATTTTCCACTTGTCGAGTTTTCATACAACAATAGCTACGACTCTAGCATCAAGGCTGCCCTGTTCGAAGCCCTCTATGTCCGTACATGCAGATCCCCTCTGTGCTGCGTTGAAGTGGGTGACACGCAGCTAGCTAAAGGGAAAGTCCCTGATAGCACTCTCACTGGCCCAAAGATCATTCGAGAAACCACATAAAATATCGTTTAAATCCGAGAACGACTGAAAGCCTCTAGAGATAGACAAAAGAGCTACGCAGACAAGAGACGAAAACCCTTGGAATTCCAGGTTGGTGACTGCGTTCCGTTAAAGGTCTCACCCTGGAAGGGCATGATATGCTTCGAAAAGCTTGGAAAACTAAATCCAAGGTACATTGAGCCATTCAATATTCTCGCTAGAATCGGCCCAGTAGCTTACAAACTTGGTTTACCACAAGAACTTAACAACCTACACTCTGTCTTCCACGTGTCAAACCTAAAGAAATGCCTATTTGACGAGACTCTTGTGATGCCACTCGATGAAATTAAGATAAACGAGAGTCTTAACTTTGTGGAAGAACCAGTAGAAATCTTGGATAGGGAAGTCAAACAAACGAAACAAAGTCGCATACCAATAGTCAAGGTTCGTTGGAACGCCAAGCGGGGACCTGAATTCACTTGGGAGCGAGAAGATCAGATGCAACAAAAGTACCCGCATCTTTTCCCTAGTCCATAATGTACTATCTATAGAAATAATTTTGGGACGAATTCCCTATAACGGGGGGATAATGTAGCAACCCGTTATTTTTCAAGTCAATAAAAGTCAAACCCTTTAAATAAAATTCGAGTTTTGTTGATTTTGTTAAGATCATAAGGGTTAAATAGGATTTAAACTATATAAATGATGTTTTTATATATAAGTATTTGGGATAAAATGCACCTAAAAATCATAATTTTTCCCTTTGGAACCGAGAACCTTCGCACAGAAAAGCCTTTTCGGCCGAAAACCCTTAGATCGCAAATCCCACCGAGAACTCCCCGGACCGAAAACTCCATTCCGACCAAGAACCCTCTAGATATATATGATTTAACTCAAAAATATAAGTCATTTCTCACTTTTCCAACCGAAAACACACCCATTTTACTCTCAAGTATCATACAAGAATCTTCAAATCTTCAAGCAAAATCCTTCAAATCTTCATAATGTTCACCAATAACACCAAGAACAATCTTCAAATCTTCAAGCTGACCGAAAACTACCTGGACTGAGAACTCAATCAGACCAAGAACCCTTTAAGAGCGTGAACTTGGTTCTTGGTTGAGGTTTTAAGACCGAAATCAAGGGATTTCGGTGAAGGATAGACCGAAAACACCTAACAACACTTCAAATAATTCTCGGTAATTTTTGTGAGTATTCCTTACATAAATTAAGTGTTGTCTAACACTTTAATTAATCATTTCGATAATTTAAATACAATTGCCTGTTTAAATAATATTAGGATATCGTCATTTCCACGTGCGCTAGCCCGAGTATCGTCTCTACAGTTTCATTATCCAAACACGAACTTACATTCGAGGTGAGTTCAGACCCCTACGTTTTCACTATTTTTCAATGCTTTTAGGGGAATACAAGTTAAACACAAGGACTCTTGTGTTAACATTCAAAATATTTCAAACCATTTCAAACCATTTGCAATTGTTTCGAACCGATTTATCGCTGCATTTATCAAAATATATATATATATATATATATATATATATATATATATATATATATATATATATATATATATATATATATATATATATATATATATATATATATATATATATATATATATATATATATATATATATATATTTAGCCCTTTTGTAGCATGTCGAGCAAAAGGGTATTTTTCATAAATCTCTTACTACCGCTTTATACACACTGTTAAATTGCAAATGCTTCAATTCATTACATGGCATACATTTAAACTATAGTTGGTATAGTTTGTGAATCGCTACACTATTTTGCTAAGTTCAATAAACGATACAAGAACATACATTTAAACTATAATAGGTATAGTTTGGGGAAACACTACACTATTTTACAAGCTCAAGAACACTATACAAAAACAAGTATATAAACTATAATAGGTATAGTTTATGGAATACTACTCTATTTAACTAATTCAAGGATACACTACTAAAATAATTATTTAAGTATAATTATTGTACATTACAAAGTACACCACTACAAGGTAATACATACAATATCAAGTACAAGAGAACACTACTACACTAAACGTAAACTAGTTAATGTAGGGTTGTGAGGCACTACTTCGTTGTACCTATCAGGGTACATGTCCAAGTCCTATAGATTATAACCAGAGTCTCCTGGAGGGAGAGCGTGAATTTGTGTATAGATCTATACGGGACTGACAATCCCGCACCTGAGCTGCTTGCAATAGCTAGGCCGGCAGGCCTGGGGTGACAAATGTCATAACATTCTGGCGCCTGAAGAACGTCGTAGAGGCCACTAGGCCATATCAAACATGGTTATATGAAAGTCACAATAGTTTCAACTAAAACATTTGTTTACGGGATTAACACTACTTCAAAGGTTTTATTTTAAATAAAAAAACTACAGTACACTACTTTACACTACAGTTGGTGGATTCCAGGCACTCATACAAAAGGTTTTATTTTAAATAACATAACTACATTACACTACAACTGGTGGATTCCAGGCACTCATACAAAAGGTTTTATTTTAAATAATGAAACTAAAGTACATTATTTTACACTACAATTGGTGGATTCTAGACACTCATACAAGAAGGTTTTCATACAAACACTACTATAGACAATACTACAATACACTACTTTTCTAGTACAGAGTACACTAGTACAACATACAATTTCAAGAACATTCATGATATAGTTTTATTTATTAATAAGACTACAGTCTACTATTTCAGAGTACAGTAGCAAACATACATTTTGGTCTTAAGTCCTAAGACTACATTTCATTCACTAAAGAAAATATTGTATTTTCTGGAAGTACACTATAAAATTTACATAGAAACATGACAAGCTTTCTATCTCAAAAACATACTTATGAACTCACCAACTTAAATTTTGATACACTTTCAAAACCACGTGTATTCTCAGGGAACAGGTAGACAGGTACACCCACAGGTTTTGAGAAGACGAAGCTTATAGAGTCGTGACTTTTATACTTTTGCTATACATTTTTGATGTCATACAAATTATTGTATTGAACATATGTAAACACTGTTAGGTCACATTTAGATGGTTTGGGCTAGGAATTTATCTTGTATAGGTCTTGATTAGGGTTTGGTCATATGTTTAGGTGTTTGCGGCTAGTTGTTCACGGTTGTAAGGTGTTCACGGCCGTGAACCCGTTTGCGGTTGGTCGTGTCCTATAAATAGTTGTCACTCCAGTTAGTGTACAGTGACGTTGTGCTAGAGTGTATGTGTGTATCAGGTGTATCCGACGTTTACGGCCAGATATAAACGTGTGTATTTCTGATTAATTCTTGCTTCTAGTCCTTCTGATTTCATTGTTACTGCTTGTGCTTGCATTTGATCACTGGTTGGTTCCTGTTTTGTGGGACTTACAATTGGTATCAGAGCCAATCCGGTGTCAAATTCATTCAAGTAGTGTTCTCGGCTAGAGTAATCTTCAATAACGTGACTGTTTAAAGCTTCTTTACGAAGTTTCTGCATTGGATTGTGAAGTTCAATGCAAAAGGAATCGAAATCACCATCTAAATCATTTGTTATCAACTGTTTCTGGGTGTTTACGGTTTTACTGTTTGAAGTGCTTATGACCGTGAACTCTGTGTACGGCTGTGAACCATTCATATTCATCATCCGTGTTCTTCACAGTTGACCGTGATCCATACATTGGCAGTGAACCATTCATCTTCATTGACCGTGTTCTTCTTAGTTGACCGTGACTCATTGGTGGACCGTGATCCATTCCTTGACCATGATCATCTCGTTGACCGTGAACTGTTGTTAACCGTGAATTGAATGTGAATAGTAAACTGTATACGGTCGTGAACCTTATACGGCCGTGAACTCACTTGGTTATAAAACACTTTCTGTTTTGCACTTTCATTACAAGTTTTATTTATTCAATAAATCAAGAAAAACCACAAACAAATGGACTCTCAGAAGCTCCATTTCATAACCCATCCCAGGATCCTCAGGCTACTGCTTTCAAGCTGTTCTTAGAGAATTAAGTCAAAAGACAGTTTGTTGGAATGAAAACTGCGAATTCATTTGTGAGGACAGTCAAGGATGTGCTCGATCCCAGAACCAATGAGCCTATGAAGATAGTGATGTGGCCTCCAACTAAACAGACGAAAGAGATTCCTAATGTCCAATACTATCAAGATGGATCTTTGGACAATATGGAATTTTGGGCATTCGATGAGGCCACAGCCACAGCAGTGATTAAGTTTCCACATGGTGTCCACCGTCTTGTTGACGCAATGGATCTCCTAAGGTTCAGGGAAAGGGACATACACACCTTGGCTCGCCATCTTATCTACAAATCTGACCATCTGGAGCCGGCTGCCAAAGAGTTTACAAGCATGGTCGCCACAATATTGAAAAGCAAATGTGGCTTGGGGCAATGGGAAAGTCGGACGTGCTACTGATCGAAAAGGACTAAGTTCATGCTAGCATCAAACCTAGGGGGAGACTGTTAGGTCACATTTAGATGGTTTGGGCTAGAATTTATCTTGTATAGGTCTTGATTAGGGTTTGGTCATATGTTTAGGTGTTTGTAGCTGGTTGTTCACGGTTGTAAGGTGTTCATGGCCGTGAACATGTTCACGGCCGTGAACCCGTTTTTTTGTTGGTCGTGTCCTATAAATAGTTCTCAGTCCTGTCAGTGTACAATGAATTTGTGCTAGAGTGTATGTGTGTGTATCAGGTGTACCCAACGTTTATGGCTAGATATAAACGTGTGCATTTCTGATTAATTCTTGCTTCTACTCCTTCTGATTTCATTGTTACTGCTTGTGCTTTCATTTGATCACTGGTTGGTTCCTGTTTTGTGGGACTTACATACACTATATTGTATCAATGTAATGGTTTTGTTTGCTTTGATTACTATTATGCAATTGTTGTGATATTTTACATGACGTCCTCCGCCCCCGAATGTTTCCGCCGTTCCGGTTTGGGGGTGTGACACTACCCCAAACTCATCATATCATCAATCAAGGCATAACATGATAACAATCCAATTGGGTTGGGCTTGGTGCCTTCGACCCATAAGTACAGTGAGGAAAACTCACCTCACAGTCTGAAGAATATCTTATCAATACTCTGCTCCCAAGTACTGGCTCAACCTAAATGCTAAATGTCAAAACATTTCCATTCCAAATTAATAATATTTCCCCATAAATACCCTTGGTTAAAACTGGTCCAAGCCAACAAATCAACCGAGTCAACACAGCCGAGTCAACTCAACCAAGTTGACTCAGGCTTCGTACGCTGGGGGTACTACGAAGGTACGCGGGGCGTACAAGTTGTCCGAGGCATCGGGTCCAGATCTACCTACGCGCAGTGTACCCTACGGTATGTCCAAACATACGCAGCAACCCTCCTCTTAGCCTATTAAGTGCTTAATCCTTCATCTTAACACGTCCAATTGCAGATCCAATGCTAAAATACTATCATGAGTCATAAAGTTTCCAACTTTATGACTTTGCATGTCCAATAAGTGCTTAAACACAAAATCTCAACATCTTAATGCATTAAGACCTTCTATAGTATGCATGGAGCAAAACTAACCATCAAGACCACATTTTGATGACTCAAGACCCCTCCTGAGGTCTAAAGGACGACTTATTGGGTCAAGAACATGCCATGCTCAAGAATCACCATATTTGGGACACAAAGTGTCTTAAAGGAAGAAAGGTCTAGATCTACAAGATGGAGTGATCAAGATGTGAACTTTATACCTCATGGAGGTTGCTTACAAGATGGTAATCTCAGATCCAAGATGCCTCCAAGCTCCAAGCTCTTCTCACCACCTTCTTCTTCTTCTTCTTCAAGAACACCTCCAAAACACACCAATGGGCTCAAAATGCACACTTCTCACATAGGGTTTGCTTGGGGACAATTTTCACAGAGGGTGGCTGAAGGGAAATGAGGAAATGATAACTTAATGATGCTTTCATATGGAACAAACCCAAAAATTTAGGGTTTGCACCTTCATCACGTACACCCTGCGTACGAGGTGTACGTCCATTGTACTAGGGCGCACCCTAGTACGCCTAGGGTACGCAACGTACGCTCATTGTACTAATCCTGATCAAAATTACCGTATTGCCACTGAGGGCCATTCTAGCAACCTTCCTCATACTCAAGTGTCAAAATGCAAACAATTCCCATACAAGGGGCTAAAAGGTAAATACTTGAAAATCGAGATGTTACAGTAAAATACCATTTTACCCTTTCCTCACTTGGCCCAATAACCAAAGCCCAACCCAATAGCTCCAAAAGCCTAATATAGCCTAATATCCTAAATGGCACCTAACGCCCATTATGGGCCCAATCCAATAAGGCTCAATGCCAAACAATAGCCCAAAGGTCAAAAGACTATTGGCACAACAAGGCCTAAACCCTAAAAGTCCAAATATGGCCCAAAACATGAAAGTCAACAAAAGTCAAACTGTTGAGAATGCCCGACATACTCGGACTTACGCCCAACGTACTCCCTCCGGGGCCAGTACTCACCGCGTATTAGATGAGTATGTCCAACATACTCCACAAGCAACCAACCCCTTCCATCAAGCACTTAATCGATTAAGCCACTAAGCCAAACTCTCAGATCTTATCCTAAATGCTGTCTTAACACGTAGAGTTGGCAACTTTACACTCTTTTATGACTTAATGGGGCCCAAAACTCGAAAAGAACCATATGAGTAACTCTACATGCATGGCCCAAAATGATTCAGCAAGATTGCATTTTTATGAACATGGGACCTAAAAAATGAAAATATCTACCTTTCCTAGATTCT
Source organism: Lactuca virosa (assembly GCF_052849685.1). Lineage (NCBI taxonomy): Eukaryota > Viridiplantae > Streptophyta > Magnoliopsida > Asterales > Asteraceae > Lactuca > Lactuca virosa. Next base: position 169,677,458 of record NC_136434.1, on the reverse strand, counting down.
GGAGTAGCTCATACTCCCAAGAATGGCTTAAAGGACCATAAAAAGCATAAAACAAGCCCTAAGCTAGATCTTATCATAAGGAATCATCAAGTTAGGATCTTTATACCTCAAATAGCTTGCAAAGTTGTTGAAGATTTTGGATCTTCAAGCTCCAAGTCCACCAAAGCTTCACCACTAAGCTTCACTTCCTTCAAAGGGTCCAAAAACATTTCAAAATTTACAACAAGGCTCGCAAACACTCAACTAGGGACTAGGGTTTCGTTCTTAGGGTTTTAAGAGATAGAGGCTGGTCATAAGAAACCCCAAAGGCAACGTAAGGTGTTTAAATAGGTCACAAACCCTAAAAATTAGGGTTTGTCCCAGCCAAGAGTACACCTCGCTTACTCCCATGTATGCCCAACGTACGTGGCGCCTCCGCGACCAACTTGAGGGCCAGTACACCCAACGTACTCATAGAGTATGCCTAACATACTCGGCTAGGGACCGATTTTGCAAAGATTTTAATATAACAAGGGCTTAAAGGGAAAACCTGGAAGTGCAGTGTTACTATTCTCCCTCACTTGAATCAGACTTCATCCTCCAAGTCCGCTGCCGCAAATAACTCTGGGTAATGCTCCCTCATCTCGTTCTCAGGCTCCCACATCCACTCTGAACCCTTACGATGCTGCCATTGCCCTTTCACCAACTCAACAATCTTATTCCTCAAGGTTTTCTCCTTCCGGTCAAGGAACGCCACCAATATCTCGATATAATTCAGGTTGTCATCCATCTGAATGTCCTCCAATGGAACCACTGCGGAATCATCAACCAAAAATTTCTGCAACTGAGAGACGTGAAACATGCTATGGATCTGGCTAAGCTCATTGGGAAGATCCAAGCGATAAGCAACTCGGCCCACCTAGGCCAAAACCCTGAAAGGATTGATTCACATAGGGCCCAATTTGCCCCTCTTTCTGAATCGGATAACACCTTTCCAAGGGGACACCTTCAGTAGAACCATATCCCCAACATGGAAAAAAGATTTGATCGACGCTTGTCGGCATAGCTCTTTTGCCGACTCTGTGATGTCTGAAGTCTACTCCGTACTTGTTGAATCAACTCGGTTGTCTTGAGTACCACTTCAGTACTCCCCATGACTCGCTGACCGACCTCACCCCAACATATCGGAGTCATGCACTTCCTCCCATAGAGCATCTCAAAAGGAGGTCGATCGATGCTGGAGTGATAGTCTGAAGCATAGCCTCCAAGATCTGGATAGTCTCCAATACACACACCCGAAGCATAGCCTCCAAGATCTGGATAGTCCGCTCACTCTGTTCGTTAATATGCGGGTGGAAATCTGTGCTGAAATTCAGACGAGTACCCAACACCTCATGAAACCTCTTACAAAACCTGGAAGTAAACCGAACATCTCTATCTGAAACCACTAAAACCGGTACCCCATGTCGTGCCAAAACCTCCCTGATGTATATGTCGGCCAACTTCTCTGCAGAGATACTCTCTTGAATCGGAATAAAATACGCGCTCTTGGTCAATCGATCCACAATGACCTAAATCGAAACCACTATGCGTGTTGTCTGAGGCAACATCATGATGAAATCTATGGTAATCTCTTCCCATTTCCAAACGAGAATGTCTAACGGTTGTGTCTTGTCATGAGTCAGCTGATGCTCGGACTTGACTTTCCTGCAAGTCATCCACCTCTCAACATACCAAGCTAAATCTCGCTTCATACATGGCCACCAATAATCGGGAAGGAGATCTCTATACATCTTTTGTCGCCCTGGAATGAATAGAGAACCTCGACTTGTACGCCTCCTCCATTAATACCTGTCGCGCACCACCCCCGTAAGGAACCCACACCCTCCGACGAAGGGTCAATAACCCTCGACTATCATAATCTAAGTAAGCCACCTGACCCACAATGCGCTCACTCTTTCGAATCTCTTCCTTCAAAGCCTCAATATGAGCCTCTCGAATCTGCTCAAAGGGTGGAGTAATCACTGTCATACTCAAGCACACATCCCTGATTGGAGCCACGACTGCCTTGCGGCTGAGAGCATCGGCCACCACATTGGCCTTTCCTGGGTGATAAAGGATCTCACAATCATAATCCTTCACCACATCCAACCACCTACCCTGCCTCATGTTTAGATTCGGCTGATCCATCAAATACCTCATACTCTTGTGATTCGTGTTGATAATACAACGGACACCATAGAGATAATGCCGCCAAATCTTGAGGGCGAACACTACAACCCCCAACTCTAAATCATGTGTAGGGTATTTCGCCTCATGAGGCTTCAGCTGCGTCGAAGCGTAATCAATAATGCGATCCCTCTGCATCAGAACTGCACCCAGACCTATGATCAATGCATCACAATAAACTACAAAATCCTTAACACCCTCAGGCGGGGTCAAGATCAGCGCCTCACACAATTTATGCCTCAAGGTCTCAAAAGCTGTCTGCTGCTCAGGACCCCAAAAAAACGCGACGGTCTTCATCGTCAACAGAGTCAATGGAACTGTTATCCTGGAGAAATCTTGAATGAACATCTGATAGTAACATGCCAGACCAAGAAAACTCCGAATATGAGATGGAGACTTCGGAAAGTCCCATCCCATCACTGCCTCGACCTTGGCTGGGTCGACCAGAATACCGTTATGGTTGACAAGGTGCCCCAGAAACTGCACCTCGTGCAACCCGAACTCACACTTGGAGAACTTCACATACAGTCTCACCCTCCTCAAGGCCTCCAATACCTCCCTCATATGCTCCTCATGCAACTCCTAGGTCTTAGAATAGACCAGGATATCATCGATAAATACAATCATAGACCGATCCAACATGGGTCTGCATACGCGATTCATGACGTCCATGAATGCGAGCATTGGTGAGACCGAAGGGCATCACCACGAACTCGTAATGACCAAAACGAGTCTGGAAGGCTATCTTCTGCGTATCCTCCTCTCTGACCCTCATCTGATGATAACCCGAACACAGATCAATCTTAGAAAACCAAGATGCACCCTGAAGTTGGTCAAATAAATCGTCAATCTGCGGGAGTGGATAACAATTCTTCACTGTTAGCTTATTCAGCTCCGGGTAGTCGATATACATCCGATGTGACCCATCCTTCTTCGTCACAAACAGGATCGGTGCTCCCCATGGAGAACTACTTGGCCGAATGAACTCTTTGTCTAACAGCTCCTACAGCTGTGTAGACAAACCCTGTATCTTTGGATGAGCTAATCGATAAGGTGCTTTGGCTGTGAAAGCCGCACTGGGAACCAGGTCAATTCGAAACTCCACTTGCCTCTCCGGAGGCACTCAGGAAAATTATCCGGGAACACATTTGGATATTCCCGAACGATCGACACATCATCCACAGTAGCCTTTTCCTTCTACCGGGTATCCATAACATAGGCGAAAAATCTAGAACAACCCCGATGAAGATAACGCTTGGCCATAGCTGTTGAACATAAAATCGGCCCGCGCTGAACACCCTCTCCCTGAACCACCAATTCTCCCTCACTTGGAGTCCAGATACACACCAATTGCTGCTCGCAGTCAATCATTTCCCCATTTGGGCTCAACCAATCTATCCTACGATAACCTTGCTCTCGCACATTGGAATAGGAACCAAATTAATTGGATACCGCTCGCCGAACAACTCCTATACACAACCCCGATGAACCCTAGATACTCGCACATGACGATCGTCAGTAATCTCAACCTCTAATGGGTAATCCAGCTTCCCCGAAGCATTGGCAAACCTCTTGCAGAGCGCAAGAGATACAAAGCTCGGGTAGCCCCCGAATCAAACAATACCAAGGTAGAGATATTGTTCACAAGGAACGATCCTAAAACAAAACACACAAATATAAGGAGAGAAATCAACATAAATAAAGAGATAAAGAGAAGAGACATAGCGGTCACCACATCTGGCATTGCACGAGCCTCCTCGGTTGTCAGCTGAAAAGCCATGCTCCTTACAATAGGCGTATATAACTTGCCCTGGCGACCATCAGTAATCCGTAAGGTCAATGGAGTGGGTTCTATCACTGGTCACGCTGCTTCTAAGCTCGGGAAATTTTCCTTCTTATAGCCCCTATGATTGCAATGAAAGCAAATCAGATCATATAACTGGGTGGTGGCGGTGGCAGTGTAATCACTGCTGATATGAACTGTCCTACCGCACTTGAAGCAACCAGAACCACCCACCCTGCAAGCCCCCTCGCACGCCTTGCCGCCCTTGCCACAACGGCCCCGAACTTGTCGGCCTCTCGATCTCGAGTCAAAAAACATGGGCCACTTTCCCGAACCCTCTGAACCCTGAACCTGATCTGGTTACCTCTTCCTCTCCATCTCCAAGTCAATCTCTCTCTCTCTCTCTCTCTCTCTCTCTCTCTTTGGCCGTCACTATCTTATCATCCAGTGTCCTGCAACTGGATAGGCTCACAAACTGCCTGATATCGCTCCTCAACATCTCATGGTACCTTTCCTTCTTCATCACCTCGTCCGCCACATCCCGCAGAACTAATAACGCCCTCTCACGGAACATATCAGTGATCTCTGCTACCGTCTTAGTAGTCTGGCGAAGGTCCTGGAACTCCTTTGTTAATTGTTGGACCTCGATCATAGGTGTAAACTCAGCCAGAAATCTCGTCACAAAATCCTCCCAAGTCATGGACTCAATTGCCTCACCTCCCAAGGCATGTCCAACCTCCTCCTACCAGTCTCGAGCTTTGTTTTTCAGAAGAAAGGATGCAAGCTGGACCTTCGCCTCCTCCGGACAAAGACTAGATGAAAAGGCGTTCGCTACATCTGCCAACCAACGTCTTCTTGCAATCAGGTACTTCTTCCCGAAGAACTCCGGGGCTCCACATGCCCAAAACTCATAGCAGGTCAAAGTGTGAGCTCCTATCATCTCCACCATCTCAAAACAAAAAGTTCCCAAGCACTCATCCAGGATCTCCATGATACCCTCCTTGTATCATAGGATTCTACTGAAGAATACTGCGGGTAATCTCCGACGAAATGAACTCCCGCATCTGATCATCCAACTGTCTGACTCCAAAACCCGAACTTGAACCCCAACCAGTACCAAAAACACTACCTGATCCTCCTCGAGTGACCACCATACTGAAAATAGACCATTCAAACCATCATAACACACACACACACACACACACACACATATATATATATATATATATATATATATATATATATATATATATATATATATATATATTAAGGGATCAAATACTCTACGAGCTTTTTGGTACCATCGTGGAGTTCCTTGATTCGAGTACGGATCCTCTGCTTCCAATTGTACGGGCCCATACTACATTCCACCTCTATTCGTAATTTACTCAAGGATCTCCCCGAATCCTCCAAGTTAGGGGCTGTTTTGCAGGATCTGAATTTTTAAGAGGTCTGAATTTCTAAGAGGGTCTGAAACTTTAAGATCTGAATTTTTAAGATGTTGTTTGGTTGAAACATTTGAATTGTTATCTAAATGATAAAAATGACCATTTTACCCTTGTATTGTTTTGTTTTGTGCTAAATGATAATTGATAAAAGTTACAAATAATCATACAATAACCAAATTAAACATAAATTCTTTCAAATTAAAATTCATTCAATCCGTGGAAACATAAACATCATACAATAAAACCAAATTAAACATAAATTCTTCCAAATTCACTTCTTTCAATCCATGGAAACATAAACATCATACAATATAACCAAATTTAACATAAATTCTTCCAAATCCACTTCTTTCAATCTATGGGAGAAAAAAACACCACCACCAATCTTATATGTATTTTACCCAATTTTTGAACCAAAGACCTACTTCCTGCACACCAAAACTACATATGGGCATTTATGATTTAATTAAAAAGCCTATGTGAAAAAGTATATCTATTGAAGCTCATAGAACTTTTCACGAACAGTTGGTGTGTATAAGAGCTTCAATGAGTGAACTCATGTACCTTCATATTTTAAAGTTATACCTATAAAGATAAACCTGCACTAATGAGTAGAAAACATATAAATCGGCTCTCCTAAGAAGTTGACTGCGTAGTATACAATTGATCAAATAGAAGGCGACACAGGCAAACCGGTGGTGGCAGACGGGATAAAACTTACCACCATTAGTACCGGGTACAAAATTGACCACAGACATTATCATTGTATATTTACTTCTTTTTGCAAAAATTAATGCAGTAGCTTTTATCGACGATTCAAAGTTCGTCTTCTTCAGGAATCAGCACAAAGCGCTAGTGCATCAGCATCTATAGGAACATCGTAATTTGGGGGGAAAGATGGAAGAAACAGAAGAGGAGCAACGAACATATTCTGATTTTGATTTTCGATTTTCAGAAGAAGAGAAACGAACCTGCTTTAGGGCACAATCCGAAAAAACGAGTTGGAGACAGAGTGGGTGCGTCGGCGTCGGCGTTGCAGGGGTGCAGTGGCGTCGACATTGGGGTGGGAGGCGTCGATTTAGGCGACGTCGTCAGAGATTTGGTGATGAAGGGGAGCAGACGCGAAGGGAAGCAGATGCACGAACGAGAAGACGCACGGAAGAGGAGAAGAGGATGTCAGGAGGCGTGTTTTGTTCTATCGTGGTTTTGGGCAAAATTGGAAACACGTTCTTTTTAAAAAATTCAGACTATGTTCAATATCTGAAAAATTAAGAGGCATTTACAATTTTAAGAGGCAAAAAATAATATGCAAACAATCGATCTAAAATCTGAATTTTTATGACATTACCTCTTAGTTTTGCAATTAAGAGGTAAACAAACAGGGCCTTACTCCCTTATCCACACATACAACCCTCTACAAGACAATGCTCCCAGCACCGAGCCTATTCCTAGGTTTTCCTAGGGAAACCCCCACACTACTCTCCGCCATCAGCTGCAGGAGGAACTCCCCCTAACACCCCCTAACCAATTCAGAAATACAATTATATATTGCCGACACCAGATAATTCTTCTAACGAAAGGTCTCACACTACAACGGTTGGAATCAAACAGGGGTTACGCAATATCAGCGTCTATTGGTGGTGATCCAAATCGCGTTGATGTGAATGCAACTTTGTTTCGAGGAATGATAGGCTCTCTACTTTACCTTACTGCCAGTTTCCCTGACATTATGTTTGCTACTATATTGTGTGATCGTGATCAATCCCATCATAAGGAATCTCATCTACTCGCTGTGAAAAGAATCTTTGGGTACTTAAATGTAGGAACAATAAACTAAAGATCGATAGATTCTAACAAGAGTAATGAATCGAACAATAAGAACAATGATCAAAGATATCTCGCATGCTTAATATTATCAAAGCTTTAGAAGAGTTCAACGTAAAGTTTTCTGTAAAAGCTAAGTAGGGCAATGGAATCGATCAACCCTAAAACAATACATGCATGCACTATAAATAGTCTAACCATAGCATCATAAAGATGGATGGAAAGGCCCAATCCGTTAATAAAGACTAAATACGTACATAATAAATTTGACACAACACAATAAATAACCTAACAATCTCCCCCTTTGTGTCAAATAAAGAAAGGAGCTTCTTCATTGTTCCAACTTCTAGACTTTAAACAACCTGGCCATCAAATTCAGAAGTTTGTTCCAAATGACAATGTACCACTTGATCATGACTCCGAAGCAATTCAGATTCCCTTCATTGTTTAATTTTCATGCTATGGTTAAGTCCAAAATATGGTTCAACGTGGTAGTAGAGTACAAATGTTTGTCTAATAAAAAGAACAAACTCTTCTTAACTTTATGTGACAACCCGAAAGATATTCCGTTAACATAACCCATACCGTTAATAAAATTTATTTTATTTTGGGTTTTTCCGTTCACTTTAAAATTAAATAATTCATTTAGAATTATTATTATAATTTCGTATGTGTCAGAACGAAATATTTATTTGAGTGAAAACACTCTAAATAATCTTTTGAGAATTTCTAGACTACGACTAATACGGGTAATGGATATTTACCCGGGTAAAATATTAAGCTCCGTTTAATGCCGATATTGGGTGTATTCCCACCGGGTCACTAACTCTAGTCATATACAAAAGGGTGGAGTGACCACCATTTGAGCTTTTCCCACACTTGAACTTTCTCTCTCTACTCTCTCTCTAGAAAACGAATCCTCTTAAGAAATCCTCACTTTCAAGCTCCAATTTGGTAAGTGGTCCTTCCTAACTAGTTGTTTATCCTAACATGCATGCAAATCCATGTCTTAAACTCTCAAATGCATCAAAAACTCGTGTTTACGGTTTGGGGAGCCTCCCAAAAACCGTAAACTCCTTCAATGGGGGTTTTGAAGCCCCAAAACCCTTCCAAACCTCTTCTAATGCTTAGATCCTTACATGCATGGAGTTAGAACCACAAGATCATGCATTTTTGACAATGGACATGAGTTTACGGTTCTTGAATGTTCAAGAACCGTAAACACCCTTTCATGGGGTTTTGATGCTCCTTAACCCTTCCAATGCATGTTTAATGGCCTTGAAACTTGCTTGGATGATCTTAGAACCCTAAAACATGTCCAAATGAGCATAAACTTGAGTTTACGGTTTGGGAACGTCTCCCAAAACCGTAAACACCTTCCAAGGGTGTTTTAATGCTTCAAACACTTTGCATGGCTTGTATTTGAGTCTAGAACTTGCATGAATGGCCTACAAACCACCAAAACACATGGAAAATGGACAAACATGGACAAGGGTGGGTTTACGGCCGTAAACCCATGAGTTTACGACCGTAAACTCCCCAAGGGTGGTCCAAGGACCGTAAACCCAAATTCCTAGGCCATTTCATGTCCCGATCACTTCCTAAGCCCTCGAATCAACCCTAGATCCTTCCTATGTGCAAGATGAGACCTTGGATCACTCAAACCACCACACCCATGAGTTTACGGTCGTAAACTCATGGGGGATGTGGTCTAGAAACCGTAAACTCCCCCAAGGGTTTATAATTGAAGAGTAAACCCTCCTAACTAGGTCATACACTCCTTAAATGCAACCCGTATCATTCCTAACACTTGGAATCAAGTGTTTTCTTGCATCGAGTGTGTCTACTTGTTTAATTAGTAGTATAATAAATAATTGGATACAATTGGGTATCACCTCATATTACTTAGGACCTTTGCGTGTGATCAAGTCCTAAGTTGTCTTCTAGCATCCTACTCAGCACATTCTCGTCAGGTGAGTTCATACCCCTACACCATTTTCTGTGTTTTTCATGTTTTCAGGGGGGGGGGGAATACAAGCAAAAGTACAAGGAAACTTGTACTCAAAACTATTATTTCATACAACATAACTACATGTTCAATATGTTTTAAACATTGAAATCCGTATTAACAAACCGTCTAACTCGTGGAGTTAGTTCTCAAAACCAATTGTGAAACTCATTATAAAATGTTACATTTTTACATTTCACAAGGATTTCATGTTATTTCATAAACCGGGATTTTCTATACTATTACTTGTAAAGTTTATTATTCTTATGATTGGAGACACGTCCTCGGTAACACTCCACATGGATACGAGAGTGGAGGACTACTCCCGTAACCAGAATCTCTTGGAGGGAGAGCGTGACTTGAGTGTATAGATCTATACGGGGCTGACTACCCCGCACCCTGCTGCTAGCTACAGTTGGATCGTCAGGTCCATGGGTGACAAAAGTCATAAAATGATGATGGACTTCTTATTGCCATATCTAGTCTATCGTATGGTTATGGAACTCGCAACTTAGATAATGGAGATTTACTGCTAAAGTAATAACGAACCTAGTGAACTAACCTCCTAGTAATAACTGTCTTTGATTACTACTAGTTCACTACTTACTTATTAGTTTTGTGTACGTGTCAAAACTAATGTGCTTACCACGGGATAACTAGTCATTCAGTATGTTTCACTTAATCGATACAAGTATGGTAGATACTTGTACACATCATTTCAGAATCGATAACCAGCGAATATTTTTCATAAGAAAACATAGGGTTTTCTTGGGATAACGTAACTTTTCATAAACAAGGTTGTATGGTACATCTAACGAGAAATCAAATCATATTTTCATAAGGAAGTCTGCAGGATTTTCTTAGTTCAAATTGTGTAATAAAGGGATAACCAAAATACTTTTATAAGAAAATACGGGATTTTCTTGGATATCAACTGTTCTTGAAACTAAAGGAAAATGAATCTTTTTCTCGAAAACACACCGCTTATGAACTCACGAGCTTTATGCTGATATTTTAAAACTGCTTGTATTCTCAGGGCATCCATAGACAGGTACTTCTACTAACTTTTTGGAGAAGACGGAGCATATAGAAGACTCGTCTTTACTTTTGGTCTAACCAATGTATCTAAGAAAACTTGTAGTACTTTATTTTCAAACAAATGTAAAACTTTCTCATGTAATGTAATGGTTGTGTTTACTATGCTTGCTATGTACATTGGTTGTGATACTCTACATGACGTCACTCCGCCCCGGGACGTTTCCGCCATCGGTTTCGGGGTGTGACAGATTGGTATCAGAGCCCTTGTTTATAGTGAACTAAGTATACCGAACCTTACATGGTATACAACTATAAACACTAAGGGGCCTAAGTGCTCTAAACTAAAAGTATGCTTTTAAAATATAAGTATTTTTATAAAAAGTATACAAGTATTCCCGAGCACCGAAATCCGTATCGCGAAGAGAACAAAGCATAAGTAAATTGGGCGTTGTGCACTGTGGTTAAACCTGGGCAGTTATGTAGTCATGTCTAGGGTCAATATAGCCTGATCAACTATATTCATTCGAGACACGGCCAACATGTGCTTGGGAGTGACTGTGGTGTACAACAGGCCTATAACTTACCTAATATCCATTCAACATAAAATACTATGGGAGTATTTTAGTCCGAACCAAATACCTCATGGAAATCCGTTCCGAGTGTTACTACTCATTCCTCCCTTAGCGATAGTTTACTTACTCTAAGTAATTTTCCTGTCCTATCGCTTAGTAGAACACTCTAAAAATTATTATGAGATATATCCTTGCTTCATATCTCTAAATTCCATCTTCCTCTTTCTTGGTCATTTCAGATCAAGATGCCTCCCCGAAGGAGATCTACCAGGAGAAACAACGACACTCCTCCACCACCGCCTCCTCCCCAATTTGATCCTGTCATGTTTCAGGCAGCTGTTACTGCTGCAGTGGCTGCTGCCATGTCGCAAATAAATTCCGGTGGATCTGGTGGTCAGGGAAGTGGTGTGCATCCTCAATTTCAGGAAAGTGGTCAGGGACACCAAAAGGAGTGCTCCTATAAAGACTTCATGAACGCAAAACCCACATCTTTCGATGACAAAGGAGGTGTTATTGCTCTGACTCAATGGTTTGAAAAGATTGAGTCCATATTCGAGATTTGCGCAGTCTCCGAATCCAACAAAGTGAAGTACGCCGCTTGCACTTTCCTCAACAAAGCATTAACCTGGTGGAACGGCAGGGTCAAGTCCTTAACCCTGCCAGTGGCAAATGCCATAGGTTGGGACAAACTGAAGGAACTCATGATAGCCCAGTATTGCCCACGGGGCGAAATGCAGAAACTCGAACACGAACTCTGGACCCTAAAGATGAAGGGTTCTGACATTGCCTCCTACACTTCTAGGTTCGAGGACCTAGCACTCCTTTGTCCGGGAATGATATCCCCGGAAAGCAAAAAGATCGAACGATTCATTTGGGGGCTGACCCAGCCAACCAAGGGAAATGTTTTGTCTGCGGAGCCGAAAACCTTCGATAGCGCCAAGTGTTTGGCACAAATTCTGATTGATCATAGCGACGATCCCGAGGAAATAGCCACCGCCTCTGATTCGGCTAAAGGGAGCGGTGAAAACAAGAAGAAATCCTGGAACAAACGAAAGAGTCAGGGTTCGCAAGGATCCTCAAAGAAACAGCAAATTGTGGAGGTCCACGCTGCTACTACCCCTGTTGCTACTCCTGCCACCCAGGCTCCTACCAGCAGGTACACTGGCACCCTTCCTCGGTGTGACAAGTGTAACTACCACCATAATCCCGGCCCGTGCCGGGAGATGTCATGCACAAGCTGTGCAAAAAGGGGCACACGATGCGATTTTGTAGGACCCCAGTCCAACCAACAAATCAAGCCTCTGGAGCGGGTGTTGGTTGAGCCTGCTAAAACTGTGGGGAGGTTGGGCATTTCAAGAGGGACTGCCCCAAAACAGCAACAACCAACAACACCGGGAGAGTTCTAACCATGGGACAAGAAGAGGCAGTCGCTGACCCCACCGTTGTCACGGGTACGTTCCTCCTCGACAACTCTTATGCATGCATTCTTTTCGATTCTGGTGCTGAAAGGAGCTTTGTTAGTCATGCATTCAAACAATTTCTTAAACAAAAATCCCAACCATTAACCGAAAAGTTTACCGTCGAAATGGCTAACGGTGAGAAAGAGAGCACTAACGAGATATACGTAGGGTGTACCCTATCCTTAAACGACCGTTCATTTCTCATTGACCTTATGCCAGTTTCCATAAAAAGCTTTGATGTCATCATTGGCATGGATTGGTTGAGCCCCAACCGTGCAGACATCCTTTGTTTCGAAAAAGCTATCCGTCTCAATCTTCCTTCGGATGATACTCTTGTAATCTACGGGGATAAACTCAGTTCAAACCTTCGCATCATTTCGTGTATCAAAGCCCATAAACTTCTGCGGAAGGAGTGTTATGCATTCTTAGCCCATGTCGTTAACAAAAAGCAGGGAGTTAAAGACCTCGAGAGCATCCCCGAAGTCTGCAACTTTCCTGATGTCTTTCCGGAGGATCTCCCAGGAATCCCTCCTGAACGCCAAGTGGAATTTCGTATCGACTTAATCCCCGGAGCTACCCCCGTAGCCAAATCTCCTTATCGATTAGCTCCGGCAGAAATGCAGGAGTTATCTAGTCAGCTCAATGAGCTTCTCAGTAAAGGATTCATCAGACCGAGTTCCTCGCCGTGGGGAGCCCCGATCCTATTCGTGAAAAAGAAAGATGGATCTTTTCGAATGTGTATCGATTACCGAGAGCTGAACAAGCTCACGATCAAAAACCGCTATCCTCTTCCTCGAATAGACGACCTCTTCGATCAACTTCAAGGAGCTAGCTACTTTTCCAAAATCGATTTAAGATCAGGGTACCATCAGCTGCGAGTCCATGAGGGTGACGTTCCCAAAACAGCCTTTCGGACTCGATATGGTCACTATGAATTCGTAGTTATGCCCTTCGGTCTAACCAACGCGCCGGCGGTATTCATGGATTTGATGAACCGGGTGTGTCGTCCATTTCTGGACAAGTTTGTTATCGTGTTCATTGACGACATACTTGTCTATTCCAAAAGCGAAGAGGATCACAAACAACACTTGAGGGTAGTGTTGGAAACTCTTAGATCGGAGCAACTGTACACGAAATTCTCCAAATGTGAATTTTGGATCCGGAAGGTTACTTTCCTTGGTCACGTGGTAAGCGAGGAGGGCATACACGTGGATCCTTCCAAGATCAAAGTGATAGAAAACTGGTCAGCACCAAAGACACCCACCGAAATCCGTCAATTCTTGGGTCTCGCTGGCTACTATCGCAGATTTATCCAAAATTTCTCCAAAATTTCCAAACCCTTAACCACTCTAACTCAGAAAGGTGTACCCTTTTGTTGGAGCGAAAAGCAAGACGCTGCGTTCCAAACACTGAAGCGAGCCTTGTGCAGCGCACCTATCCTGTCCCTTCCCGATGGGACGGAAGATTTCGTTGTCTACTGCGATGTGTCCAATCAAGGTCTCGGTTGTGTCCTAATGCAACGAGGCAAGGTCATCGCCTATGCCTCCAGACAACTGAAAGTACACGAGGTCAACTACACGACTCATGACCTAGAATTGGGAGCAGTGGTCTTCGCATTAAAAATCTGGAGACATTATCTCTACGGAACTAAGTGCACTATCTTCACTGACCATAAAAGTCTACAGCACATCCTCGACCAAAAGGAGCTGAACATGAGACAACAGCGATGGGTTGAACTACTCAACGACTACGAGTGTGAAATCCGCTACCATCCCGGCAAGGCCAATGTGGTGGCAGATGCCCTCAGCCAGAAAGAATACTCAGGTCATAAGGTGAAGGCACTGACTATGACTATCCATTCCCACTTACCCGCGCAAATCAAAGAGGCTCAGCTGGAAGCCTTAAGACCAGAAAACGTGTCAGGCGAAGCCCTGAGAGGAATGGATAAGAGTCTCGAGATCAGAAACGACGGAATCTATTGTTTCATGGACCGGATCTGGACCCCAAATTTCGGAGGCTTCAGAGAGGTTGTCATGAACGAAGCTCATAATACTAAATACTCCGTACACCCAGGTTCGGATAAGATGTACCTGGATCTCAAGAAACTGTACTAGTGGCCGAATATGAAGGCCGAAATCGCTACCTTCGTGGGCAAGTGCCTGACTTGCGCCAAGGTGAAGGTCGAATATCAAAAACCCTCCGGTCTACTTCTTCAACCCGAAATACCTGAATGGAAATGGGAAATGATTACTATGGATTTCATTACCAAGTTACCCAAATCTCCGAGTGGGTACGACACCATTTGGGTAATTGTCGACCGACTGACCAAATCTGCTCACTTCCTTCCTATCAAGGAAAACTTCAAAATGGAAAAACTCACGCGAATCTACATCCAAGAGGTGGTCCGACTGCACGGTGTACCTGTGTCCATCATTTCCGATCGGGATAGCAGGTTCACTTCTAGGTTCTGGCAGTCACTACAGAAGGCTCTTGGAACTAAGCTGGATATGAGCACATCTTACCATCCTCAAACAGATGGACAGAGTGAGAGAACCATCCAAACCTTGGAATACATGCTGAGAGCCTGCGTCATCGACTTCGGCGCGTCATGGGATACTCATCTTCCTTTGGTTGAATTTTCGTATAACAACAGCTACCATACCAGCATCAAGGCTGCGCCGTTCGAAGCCCTCTATGGCCGCAAGTGCAGATCCCCTCTGTGCTGGGCTGAGGTGGGTGACACGCAGCTGGTCAAGGGACAAGTCCCTGACAACACTCTCACTGGTCCAGAAATCATCCGCGAAACCACTGAAAAGATCGTAAAAATCCGAGAACGACTTAAGGCCTCCCGAGATAGACAAAAGAGCTACGCCGATAAACGCCGAAAACCCTTGGAATTCCAGGTTGGAGACCGTGTCTTGTTGAAAGTCTCACCCTGGAAGGGCATGATACGCTTCGGAAAGCGTGGAAAACTTAACCCAAGGTACATAGGACCTTTCGAAATCCTAGCCAGGATTGGTCCCGTGGCTTACAGACTTCGATTACCTCATGAACTTAGCAATATTCACCCTGTCTTCCACGTCTCAAACCTTAAAAAGTGTCTTTCTGATGAGACCCTTGTGATTCCTCTGGATGAGATCGAAATCAGCGAAAACCTGAACTTTGTGGAAGAGCCCATCGAAATCATGGATAGAGAGATCAAACGAACGAAACAAAGCCGCATCCCGATAGTGAAGGTTCGCTGGAATGCCAAGCGGGGTCCCGAATTCACTTGGGAACGCGAAGACTCGATGAAAACGAAATACCCGCATCTCTTTCCAATTCCATGATTTGTATCTAAATTCTAAAATTCGGGACGAAATTTCCTCTAACGGGGGGATAATGTGACAACCCGAAAGATATTCCGTTAACATAACCCATACCGTTAATAAAATTTATTTTATTTTAGGTTTTTCCGTTCACTTTAAAATTAAATAATTCATTTAGAATTATTATTATAATTTCGTATGTGTCAGAACGAAATATTTATTTGAGTGAAAACACTCTAAATAATCTTTTGAGAATTTCTAGACTACGACTAATACGGGTAATGGATATTTACCCGGGTAAAATATTAAGCTCCGTTTAATGCCGGTATTGGGTGTATTCCCACCGGGTCACTAACTCTAGTCATATACAAAAGGGTGGAGTGACCACCATTTGAGCTTTTCCCACACTTGAACTTTCTCTCTCTACTCTCTCTCTAGAAAACGAATCCTCTCAAGAAATCCTCACTTTCAAGCTCCAATTTGGTAAGTGGTCCTTCCTAACTAGTTGTTTATCCTAACATGCATGCAAATCCATGTCTTAAACTCTCAAATGCATCAAAAACTCGTGTTTACGGTTTGGGGAGCCTCCCAAAAACCGTAAACTCCTTCAATGGGGGTTTTGAAGCCCCAAAACCCTTCCAAACCTCTTCTAATGCTTAGATCCTTACATGCATGGAGTTAGAACCACAAGATCATGCATTTTTGACAATGGACATGAGTTTACAGTTCTTGAATGTTTAAGAACCGTAAACACCCTTTCATGGGGTTTTGATGATCCTTAACCCTTCCAATGCATGTTTAATGGCCTTGAAACTTGCTTGGATGATCTTAGAACCCTAAAACATGTCCAAATGAGCATAAACTTGAGTTTACGGTTTGGGAACGTCTCCCAAAACCGTAAACACCTTCCAAGGGTGTTTTAATGCTTCAAACACTTTGCATGGCTTGTATTTGAGTCTAGAACTTGCATGAATGGCCTACAAACCACCAAAACACATGGAAAATGGACAAACATGGACAAGGGTGGGTTTACGGCCGTAAACCCATGAGTTTACGACCGTAAACTCCCCAAGGGTGGTCCAAGGACCGTAAACCCAAATTCCTAGGCCATTTCATGTCCCGATCACTTCCTAAGCCCTCGAATCAACCCTAGATCCTTCCTATGTGCAAGATGAGACCTTGGATCACTCAAACCACCACACCCATGAGTTTACGGCCGTAAACTCATGGGGGATGTGGTCTAGAAACCGTACACTCCCCCAAGGGTTTACAATTGAAGAGTAAACCCTCCTAACTAGGTCATACACTCCTTAAATGCAACCCGTATCATTCCTAACACTTGGAATCAAGTGTTTTCTTGCATCGAGTGTGTCTACTTGTTTAATTAGTAGTATAATAACTAATTGGATACAATTGGGTATCACCTCATATTACTTAGGACCTTTGCGTGTGATCAAGTCCTAAGTTGTCTTCTAGCATCCTACTCAGCACATTCTCGTCAGGTGAGTTCATACGCCTACACCATTTTCTGTGTTTTTCATGTTTTCAGGGGGGAATACAAGCAAAAGTACAAGGAAACTTGTACTCAAAACTATTATTTCATACAACATAACTACATGTTCAATATGTTTTAAACATTGAAATCCGTATTAACCAACCTTCTAACTCGTGGAGTTAGTTCTCAAAACCAATTGTGAAACTCATTATAAAATGTTACATTTTTACATTTCACAAGGATTTCATGTTATTTCATAAACCGGGATTTTGTATACTATTACTTGTAAAGTTCATTATTCTTATGATTGGAGACACGTCCTCGGTAACACTCCACATGGATACGAGAGTGGAGGACTACTCCCGTAACCAGAATCTCTTGGAGGGAGAGCGTGACTTGAGTGTATAGATCTATACGGGGCTGACTACCCCGCACCCTGCTGCTAGCTACAGTTGGATCGTCAGGTCCATGGGTGACAAAAGTCATAAAATGATGATGGACTTCTTATTGCCATATCTAGTCTATCGTATGGTTATGGAACTCGCAACTTAGATAGTGGAGATTTACTGATAAAGTAATAACGAACCTAGTGAACTAACCTCCTAGTAATAACTGTCTTTGATTACTACTAGTTCACTACTTACTTATTAGTTTTGTGTACGTGTCAAAACTAATGTGCTTACCACGGGATAACTAGTCATTCAGTATGTTTCACTTAATCGATACAAGTATGGTAGATACTTGTACACATCATTTCAGAATCGATAACCAGCGAATATTTTTCATAAGAAAACATAGGGTTTTCTTGGGATAACGTAATTTTTCATAAACAAGGTTGTATGGTACATCTAACGAGAAATCAAATCATATTTTCATAACGAAGTCTGCAGGATTTTCTTAGTTCAAATTGTGTAATAAAGGGATAACCAAACTACTTTTATAAGAAAATACAGGATTTTCTTGGATATCAACTGTTCTTGAAACTAAAGGAAAATGAATCTTTTTCCAGAAAACACACCGCTTATGAACTCACGAGCTTTATGCTGATATTTTAAAACTGCTTGTATTCTCAGAGCATCCATAGACAGGTACTTCTACTAACTTTTTGGAGAAGACGGAGCATATAGAAGACTCGTCTTTACTTTTGGTCTAACCAATGTATCTAAGAAAACTTGTAGTACTTTATTTTCAAACAAATGTAAAACTTTCTCATGTAATGTAATGGTTGTGTTTACTATGCTTGCTATGTACATTGGTTGTGATACTCTACATGACGTCACTCCGCCCCGGGACGTTTCCGCCATCGGTTTCGGGGTGTGACACTTTATCACACTCTCTTCTCTGATAGACCACACTCCAATCCTTTTTATTTATCTTACCCAGCCACCTCTTTCGAAAGTCCGTTGTATCTTCTTTTGGATTCACAACAGGCCTTTTCTTCAATACTGAAACAATTTCCACATCCAATTTTGCAACTTCGTGAATGTAGCAAATCAACATTCTTCTCATATGAGAAACGATCGGCTCAAATTTCACTTCAACTTTTGAAAAAAATCAGAAATAATGAATCCAATCATTCGGATTCATATAGGGCAGATCAACAAGTGTAAAGTCCTCTTTGGTGCGAGCTGTTCCACGAAAACCTTTAAACTTGATGTTTGTGAAGTGTTCAGTGGGAAAAGGAGCAAAGACTTTCACCGCAACAAGCTTCTTCAAATTCCATATCTTGTACTGAGGTTGACCATATTTGACATAAAAATTGAAAAGCATGTTGTTCACGTCATAATCCGAAAGATGAGACTTCACAATATGAGCGAATCTTTGGAATAGGAAAGCTCTCGGAGTGAGTGGGAAGTCAAGCTGAGAGTCAGCGGTATTATTCAGCTCAAAAGATATCGATGCCTCTAACCATAGAGCGCTTGGATCATCGATTGCTTCCTTTTGAATTCGCTCTAAGGTCAATGGAGGAAAAAGGGTCTGCTGAGTTGCCAGAGTGACTTTCGCAATCTCAGCTTCAACCTCTTTAGCTTCTAATTCTTTGCGAAGAAACAAAAGATCATTAAGCACCTTGTCACGTTACTTTCTTACCAGCTTTTCACCTTCAGACAATTCTTCTTCAACTTTATCATTATCATCTACCAGCTTTTCTTTTCCTTTAGATCCTGAAGCTTCATTAACCTTCAGATCTATCTTCGGTTTATCCTCATGTTGTTCATTAGTGGGCTTCTTAACATGAGGCTTAGGTTCTTCTTTATATTTAACTTGTTCTCCCCCTTGTTTCGGAATAACACTGCTTTCCGAAACACCCTGTAGTTGATTGAGCATGGCGAAGACAGGCTTGAGTTTTTCTAAGAGGTGCTGGCGGACTGAAACCGTAAGCATTGAGTCACGATTTTCAATAAGATTATGTAAGTATTGATTTATGTCGGAAACACAGCTTCGGAAGACTGCATTCTCGGATTCCAAGTGATCCAGACGCTTGGTTGTGTAACTGAGCTTGACAGAGAGAACCTTAACTTTTTCAGTTTTCTGAGCTAGTGTATCCACGAGTGTATTTTCAGTACCAAGATCTTTCTAAAGCTGCTCTATCTTGGAGACAACAGAAGCAACCATTTCAGAGGAATCAATTTGGAGTTAACCATGAACAAGAGAAAATGCTTATATTTCATTTTGTAGAGTTGTGCCAAGATTCGTAATGACCTTGTTTGCTGCTTCGGTTTTTTTATCAGCAGAGGTTCGGAAATATGCCATGAATTGTGTGACTTTAGCATGTAGTTTTTTGACTTTTTCGGTCGTATCAACAATAGTCGTCTCATATGCCTTGATCGCCTTGGTTGAGTCTTCAAGGACTTTTTCATTTTCTTTGGTGAGTTTTTCAACTATTTCCCGATGAGATTTGAGCATAAACTCATAATTAGAAGAGGCAATAGAGGACTCCAAAAGCGAATCCAACTTAGAGTTAAGCTGTTTTAACTGTCCTTGCATCATAGGGGCGTCATCATCATCGCTTGTTGGACGGATTGTGAATGGACTAAAGACAAAATTCTGAAAATCATTTTGATCATCTCCATACATAAAATCTGGATCATCTTCCCTCAGAGGTGAAACTGAAGAGGTGTTAGGACCAAGTGTAACACCGAAAGTAGCATCTTCCCCCGTATCAGATACGTTGACAGTCACTTCTGTTCCACTAAAAAATGTGGTTGTTGGTGTAGTAGTGGAATTAGTGAAGAATGGAATTGAAAGAGGAATAGTAATTTGTTGTCAAGAAACTCCAACAAAAGCATTTGGTAATGGAGCAGTGGTGATAGGTTTAGTGGTTGTAAGTGGAGAAGAAGTGGTGGTTGGAGAAAGTGGAGGAGGTGATGTCTTAAAGAAATCATTCGTTAATGGAATGGAAGTCAAAATTGGAGATGATACCTTCAGAATAGATTTGGTTGGAGTAGATTTTGATACCAATGGCTCTGAAGTCGCAACTATATCATCGACTTCTTTCTGAATTTGTTCACTCCTCCGAACATCTGAAACAGTATGGGATTCCGAATCCTCCTCGACAACTGGAGAAGGAGACTTTGGTTTCCGAGCAGCCTTCTTAATATTCTTCTTCGGAGTTGCAATAGGTTCGGAAGGACTTGCCTTACCCTTTTGCTTTGCCCCACGTTTGGATTTGTTCGCCTCATCAATATCCTTTAGCAGATCTTCTGGCATAGGACGAACACCAGATGCAAGCTTCTTTCGGTATTCATTCACAACAAGATTATCAGCAGGAACATTCAACAACATGGCTTCTGGAATTGACCCGATGTCACACCCCGGCCGTCGGCGGAAACACCAGGCGGTGTAACGTCATTTCTCGTATCATAGTTATCAACTTCCTGAAAACACATGCAATTTAAAATACGTCAACATAAAGTTGGTGAGTTCACAGGTTTTGACTCCATAAAATAATACATTTTCCATGTTCAAAAGTATAGTTTTGAAAGTATCATTTTGACTCTCCAATGTTTAGTATATATATATCCTAGGTATAAAATTTTACTTACCAAATAAGTAGTTTACCTATAAGTCTCATATACTATGAATATAAGTGTTTGTAATTCCATACAAATGAAAGTTGCTACGTATAAATCTTATTTCAATTCTATACGAGTAAAACCGCTACGTATAAATCTATTTCAATTCTATACAAGTAAAACCGCTACGTATAAATCTTATTTCAATTCTATACGAGTAAAACCGCTACGTATAAATCTATTTCAATTCTATACGAGTATAACCGCTACGTATAAATCTATTTCAATTCTATATGAGTAAGTAGGATAGGTGTAATGGTCTACTTAATATACAAGTAATATACCTACTAGATTCTTATACTCAGAGTATAAGTCTTTGGGGAACTTATACTTAACATTCATACTTGTATATCGACAAAGTATAATGCTTCTAAAGTTGTGCTACCATGAGTCTGTAGCTGTGACTATATGACTTAGTTTTATACATCTTATTATTATTAAAAGGATCACACATTACGGTAGTACAAGGATCACACCTTGCGGTAGTACAAGGATCACACCTTGCTGTAGTACAAGGATTACACCTTGCGGTAGTATAACATCTATAATTAGAATTAAAACCAGGTTTTATCTTGACATAAAACCAATAACAACAACATATAACATACCTGGTTTTTTCTTGACATAAAACCAATAACAACAACATATAACATACCTGGTTTTATCTTGACATAAAACCAACAATAACAACATACTTATCAATTAACATATAGAACTTCCGAGTATAACTCTGGAACTATATCGCACACAACATATATATATATATATAGAATCCTAAGTATAACTCAAGATCTACATTAGTATACTACTATAACAATAACATGCTAACAACTTTACGATAGTTGTATATTTTCAGATACGAAATAACTATATCCCGATTATTATAACTATCTACGTTGATACTAATATACTATCATATAGACATAATAATAACATATATACAATATTTAGCATGCGTTTTCCCCCGAAAATATTAGAAAGTGGGGCCGTGAAACTCACCTTATTAACGTGATTATAGAATCTAAACGGTCAGAGGCTCGTCGTTGTCAGGCTCGAGAAGGGAAAACGACATTCAGAAACGAGAGAGAATGAAAGGAGAAGGTGTAAGGATTGAATGAGCTTTGATCGCTATTTATAGGGTGCTCTAGGGCCATTCACGTCGTGAACATGATAGGTTCACATCGTGAACTTCCACGAGTCACCCCATAGCCTTAACGCGTGTTTTCTAGCTCCGATTAGTGTCTGTTGACTCCTCACGTCGTGAATTTTTGATGCTCACGTCGTGAGTTCAGTCAAATTAGGGTTTCTGACAGCTGCATCTTCGGAAGGCCATAACTTTTGCATACGAAGTCCGTTTTCGGCGTTCTTTATATGCACGCGTAGGTAATTCCGAGTACTACGAATTTCGTTTAGACTCTAATAGCTAATTCTAAGTATAATTTAAATCCCTCTTGTTATAAGGCATTATAGCGTTAGAATTTATCATAACTTCTTCACGCGAAGTCAGATTTAGATGTTCTCTATATTTTTCGAATCGTATGGACGTGTACTTTGAGTTGTATCATGAAAGTTCATACTTTAACATGAATTACATAGTAAGTTTATCACATTACTAGTTTAAAAAAATCACATTACATGATTGGCATAATCACATGTGATTGTTATTGACCTAATTTTGACGGGTGTTACATTCTCACCCCGTTAGAATAATTTCGTCCCGAAATTTATCTTATGGATGGGGTTTTGTGAAATAGTTGGGGGTATTTTTGTTTCATCTGATATTCACATTCCCAAGTATATTCAGGTCCTCGTAAAGAGTTCCATCGAACTTGCACTATGGGAATACGACTTTGTTTTAATCGTTTGGTTTATCGATCCATGATTTCGACAGGTTCTTCTACAAAGTTGAGTTTGGTATTGACTTGTATCTCATCGAGAGGTACAACAAGAGTGTCATCCGATAGACATATTTTGATATTTGACACGTGAAAAACATCGTGTACATTGCTTAGCTCTTGAGGTAACTTGAGTTGGTATGCGACTGAACCAATTCTTGCTAGAAAAAGGTCCTATATACCGTTGGTTTAGTTTGCCTCGTTTCCTGAATCGAATTTCGTCTTTCCAAGGAGATACGTTTAACATTACTCTATCTCGAACTTGGAATTCCAAAGGCTTACGTCTTACGTCAGC
Source organism: Lactuca virosa (assembly GCF_052849685.1). Lineage (NCBI taxonomy): Eukaryota > Viridiplantae > Streptophyta > Magnoliopsida > Asterales > Asteraceae > Lactuca > Lactuca virosa. Next base: position 169,654,051 of record NC_136434.1, on the reverse strand, counting down.
ATAGCTCTTTTGACGATCACATGCATCCTTTAATCGATCCTTAATTTGCACGATCTTTTGGGTTTGTCTTGTGGATTATTTCTAGCTCGGCACATAAGGTATCACCTATATGTTCTCTGGCCAATTGTGTGTCTCCAACTTCTCAGTGTAAAAACTACAGCTCCCAATTCAAGGTCATGGGTAGTGTAATTCTTCTCATGTACCTTAAGTTGTCGTGATGCGTAGGCGATAACTTTTCCTCTTTGCATCAACACACATCCCAATCCTTGATTTGATGCGTCGCAGTATACGACTAAATCTTCTGTCCCATCTGGGAGGGATAGGATTGGTGCACTACACAACATCTACTTTAGTTTCTTTGACTTCCCAGTTGAACTTCATATCCTTCTGGGTTAGTGTTGTATACGGCTTGGCTATTTTGGAGAAATTCTCTATGAATCTACGGTAATAGCCAGCAAGTCCTAAGAATTGACGCACTTTTGTTGGCGTCTTTGGTGCTTCCCAATTCTTAATTGCTTCAATCTTGGAGGGTTGGACATGAATCCCTTTGTTACTAACTACATGTAAAAATTTGTACTTCTCTAATCCAAAATTCACATTCGGAGAATTTGGCGTACAACTTTTCTTTTCTTAGAAGTTCCAAGATTATTTGTAAGTGTTGACCGTGTTCTTCCTTGGTTCGTGAATATATCAATATATCATCGATAAACACTATCACGAATTTATCCAAGTACGGTTTTCAAACACTATTCGTGAGGTCCATGAACATTGTTGGAGCGCTGGTCAATCCAAAGGCTTAACTAGGAACTCACAATGAACATACCGAGTCCTAAATGTTGTCTTCGGAACATCGTCTTCTTGTACTCCGAGTTGATCGTATCCTGATCTGAGATCTATCTTGAATCTTCTAGAATCTTCAGGTGTTTTAGTCTATTAACCACCGTATCCAAGTTTAGTTGTGCATCGGTCTGACCATAATTAAACATAGGTGATCAGTCTACGTTTAGTTGTGGTTCGTACCATGTACAATAAAACTCGACTAAGTAGTTTGACCTAAAATCTTGCGTTGAATTCTTATCGAGGGTTTGGGTTTTCTATATTTTTGGGTTATATACATGTGTTCTCATCGCGGAACTGAGTTCATACATAACTCTATATCTTTGTGTTTGTTGTATTCACGAGTATTATTAATTATTGTTTGTTACTTCAGGTCTAGCTGATAGGGCACCGACCAGACAGGACAGTCGGTGGGCATGATCATTTTAGCATATAGCCGTTCTGAAATCCAGCAACCCAAATCGACATGTCTATCCTTGTCACCGCTCCCGTAAGTAGTCCTTCAGTAGTATAATTTAATAATACTTTTTATTTGTAAGTTAAGGGATATACCTAAACCTAACAGAGTAAGCCCTAAACTATAGTCGTGCTTTCCTAAGAAAGTACTAATTCACTATAGTTAATAGCTCTAATACCAATCTGTCACACCCCGGCCGTCGGCGGAAACACCGGGCGGTGTAACGTCATTTCTCGTATCATAGTTATCAACTTCCTGAAAACACATGCAATTTAAAATACGTCAACATAAAGTTGGTGAGTTCACAGGTTTTGACTCCATAAAATAATACATTTTCCATGTTCAAAAGTATAGTTTTGAAAGTATCATTTTGACTCTCCAATGTTTAGTATATATATATCCTAGGTATAAAATTTTACTTACCAAATAAGTAGTTTACCTATAAGTCTCATATACTATGAATATAAGTGTTTGTAATTCCATACAAATGAAAGTTGCTACGTATAAATCTTATTTCAATTCTATACGAGTAAAACCGCTACGTATAAATCTATTTCAATTTTATACGAGTAAAACCGCTACGTATAAATCTTATTTCAATTCTATACTAGTAAAACCGCTACGTATAAATCTATTTCAATTCTATACGAGTATAACTGCTACATATAAATCTATTTCAATTCTATACGAGTAAGTAGGATAGGTGTAATGGTCTACTTAATATACAAGTAATATACCTACTAGATTCTTATACTTAGAGTATAAGTCTTTGGGGAACTTATACTTAACATTCATACTTGTATATCGACAAAGTATAATGCTTCTAAATTTGTGCTACCATGAGTCTATAGCTGCGACTATATGACTTAGTTTTATACCTCTTATTATTATTACAAGGATCACACATTGCGGTAGTACAAGGATCACACCTTGCGGTAGAACAAGGATCACACCTTGCGGTAGTACAAGGATCACACCTTGCTGTAGTACAAGGATTACACCTTGCGGTAGTATAACAACTATAATTAGAATTAAAACCAGGTTTTATCTTGACATAAAACCAATAATAACAACATATAACATACCTGGTTTTATCTTGACATAAAACCAATAACAACAACATATAACATACCTAGTTTTATCTTGACATAAAACCAACAATAACAACATACTTACCAATTAACATATAGAACTTCCGAGTATAACTCTGGAACTATATCGCACACAACATATATATAGAATCCTAAGTATAACTCAAGATCTACATTAGTATACTACTATAACAATAACATGCTAACAACTTTACGATAGTTGTATATTTTCAGAAACGAAATAACTATATCCCGGTTATTATAACTATCTACGTTGATACTTATATACTATCATATAGACATAATAATAACGTATATACAATATTTAGCATGCGTTTTCCCCCGAAAATATTAGAAAGTGGGGCCGTGAAACTCACCTTATTAGTGTGATTATAGAATCTAAACGGTCAGAGGCTCGTTGTTGTCAGGCTCGAGAAGGGAAAACGTCCTTCGGAAACGAGAGAGAATGAAAGGAGAAGGTGTAAGGATTGAATGAGCTTTGATCGCTATTTATAGGGTGTTCTGGGGCCATTCACGTCGTGAACATGATAGGTTCACGTCGTGAACTTCCATGAGTCACCCCATAGCCTTAACGCGTGTTTTCTAGCTCCGATTAGTGTCTGTTGACTCCTCACGTCGTGAATTTTTGATGCTCACGTCGTGAGTTCAGTCAAATTAGGGTTTCTGACAGTTGCATCTTCGGAAGGCCATAACTTTTGCATACGAACTCCATTTTCAGCATTCTTTATATGCATGCGTAGGTAATGTCGACTACTACGACTTTCTTTTAGACTCTAATAGCTAATTCTAAGTATATTTTAAATCCCTTTTGTTATAAGGCATTATAGCGTTACAATTTATCATAACTTCTTCACGCGAAGTCAGATTTAGATGTTCTCTATATTTTTCGAATCGTATGGACGTATACTTTGAGTTGTATCATGAAAGTTCATACTTTAACATGAATTACATAGTAAGTTTATCACATTACTAGTTTAACAAAATCACATTACATGATTGGCATAATCACATGTGATTGTTATTGACCTAATTTTGACGGGTGTTACACCCGATGAAGTTAAACTTGGTTGGATCGGGCACGATAATGTTGGAAGTGTGCAAGATGGGAATATCAGCCAGTACGAAGTCATCCTTCACTTGAATCTAAAGACGAGAGATGGCACGCTTCACGATGACAGACCAAAAGCGACCATAGGAAATTTATGACTGCATGGAGGTGGAGAGTGTGCTCTGAACAAGTTGTGCCCAAAGAATGGAACCATAATCTAGGTTAATTACAAAGAAGAGACCATAGATATTTGTGCAGAACAACTTGCTAGAACTGTCAGACCCAGTAACCCACTCATAGAAGCTTTTAAACATGAGAGTAAAGAGCCCATTCCAGATAGGAGGAAGGTTGGTCTTCCTGAAGTTCGACAGCAGTGAGATATCCCTAATATACCGCATTTGATAGAACATCTTGATGATTTCAGATGAAGAGATCGTTTCAGGATTGATAAGACCGTCATTAGAAGTAAACCGTGCTTTGGTGATGGAGGTTTTGATGGAATCGACCTTGAAAGTAATAAAGCCTTCATTCTGATTGTAGTTTGCAAAGGAGTACACCTTGGACAGATGAATCAAAGGTATAGATTCAGATATTATTAGGGCTTGAGCCAGTGGAGAGTAACACAAGCAATCAATCAACGGTTTTAGGACGTCAGAGTAACAAGATGAATCAAGATCCAGAGATAGATTCTGGTTAGGATTGATGTTCAACATAACAGTAGACGTGGTTTGACCAGCAAAAGAGGTGGTTTCAGATGAGGCAGGCATGGAAGTAGCTTGAAGACGAAGATGAACAGTGTAGAGAAAAAGAGGGTTTTTCGCCTTAAGAGTTTTTCAGTTCTTGATAGTGGTGAGAGAAAATCAATCATCGATTTACCTTTTATACAACATGAGTGGAGAGAGAAAGTCACATATGGACGTTTCCATATCCCTTAAAAGTTGCCTTTGGCAGCGTGACAGCTGTACGTGTCATTCGGCGTGTAAATGACATGCATGACGTCAAGAGGTTTGAAAAGATAACGCGCCTTTTTGAAATCTTTGTTGGATTAATGTCTAAGTCCATAACTATAATTGGTAAGACTTGACCCGACCCGGCATGGTCCATTTGGGTTGCATGACATCATGCATTTGGATAGACTATAATGAGATAAATAACACTTAAGGTTGGTTAATATATTATAAGTTCTAATATATTAATAAGGTTATTTAATTAGTATTGATCAAGAATTAATTTGGAATTAATTAAGTGATCAAAAGGAGACTAATTAAATATATGGGTTGATTGTGTAAATCATTCATTCTTATATATGTGGGCTTGTGATCCAAGATTCCTTATGTTGGACTAAGTCCATGGGGTGACCCATGGATACTCCATGGAGGTTAAAATCCATGGAGCATAAGTAATGGGTAAAGTTATGAGTTACATGGTGTAACCCTAATAGCCACCATATAAAAGAATCCCATGGCTCAAGAAATCGTGCACTAATGTGTGAATATGAGGGCTAGACGATTTCAAGGAGTGTTCCATTTCTCTCAAGTCATTCCATGTGCATTTGGTGTTGTGTGAACCATTTGAGGTGTCATACTTGGGGCACTAGGCACTCAAGCTTCATGGAGACAAGCTACATCAAACAAAGGTATGTATTCTATCCATTTGATTACCCAAGTATCAAGTATTGTATGCTAGATAGGGTAATACCTTGGAAAGTTCATAATTGCATGTATAATAGAGAAAACATAGATCCAAGGTATTTAGGGTTGCATGTACACTTAGGAGTGTTAGAATGCGCAAAACCCATCAGCGGTATCAGAGCCAGGTTTGTTTTCTTGTTATACTTGCAAAATTAGCTGAAAAATCGAATTGTATTAGTTTAAAAGTTATGCTAATTACTTGAAAAAAATTTGATGTGAATTATCTTTGTTCATATGAGTTTATTAGATTAATAGAAAAGTTAATTGATTATGTGTTTTCAATCCATTTTAATCTAAGAGTTGATTCTAGAATGTGTTTTTGTAACTTGTCCTCAAGTTATATGAAAAGTCACATTTAAGTTTCATAAAACTCATAAAAAGTTGGCAATGGTTACAAAAATGAAGAGTCTTGTCCTCATTAATGGTTTTATGACTCCATAACTTGTCCTCAAGTTATGGAGGTTCAAGAGTCACTTCATTAAATGATAAAATGTGTAACCTTAATTAGTTCCATAAGTTACAAAAATAAAGAAAAGTTACATTCTTTTATTAGTTTAAAGTCTTCCATAACTTGTCCTCAAGTTATGGAACTTGAAGAGTTTTTTTTAATTAAAACTACTTTAAACACATAAGTTATGAAATTAATTAGTTTTGAATATTTCCAAAACTTGCCCTCAAGTTTTGGAATTTGTAAAGTTTTCCCCATGAATACTTTAATTCCAAGTTAGCCCTTAGAATTTTAAAAGTTAAAATTCAACCCTTATACTTTATAGTATTATAAGTTAATAATAAATATATGTATAAGAGCAAGTCAGTCTTACCGTTAGTAGGCCTCATTCACGAAGCCGGTCTATAAGGGGGGTATAAGGTTACTGCCTATAAAATGGCAGTTTAATGGGTGTCCACTCTCACCCACCGCTTCCTTGACTGGTGGAGGGTCGTTAGCCGAACGGGTAGGACAAGGACTATAATTCTCCCTTCATTAAAAGTATTAATGATAAATACTAAGTAACTAAACACTTATAAATTCCCAATCTTAGTTACTTAGGAAAATGTGAATAAGGTGCTAATCCATGAAATTACACTTTGCACTTTGTTTAAACCGTTAGTGGAGCGTGTGTGGTTAACCGGCACACTAACCTGGATTTAACAAAGTAGGCAAAGGGTAACTTAATATTTATCATAGTATCGGTGGAGCTCGTGTTGTTAACCGGCACATCGATTGAGGGGTAAATATTAAGGGTACCAAGTATATTTGCATGGTTACTTCACACCTTGTTTTGTGATCCTCGGCATCCCAGTCACAAAACCTGAAGGGCACACTCGAGATTGAAACATGCCATTGAAAAGTTCAATGAATCTCAAAAGATCTAGGAGTTTCAAATCCAATTAAAAACCTAATTACATTATTTCGTTTTTCATGGTGGAAATTGGTAAATCGTCATTTACCTACCTTCAACTATTTTATAACTCGGATTACGGCATCCCTCTTCCAGTTATAAATAGGTTGTTGGATCCTAGCCTTAATATTTCATATTGGGTGTTATATTAAGGACTTTAGATCAACTATCTTGAATATCTCCCAAAAGATGTCTAGTTCAGACATCTATGATCTTCCCAAATCTCTTGGAACTTTACTTCCTCCACCTCCTCCAATTATTCTCCTTAACCCACAAGTTCAAGGTCACTCAAGACCTAATGGCAAGCAAGGTCTATGTGTGATCACATCTTAGAGATGAAGTCACATATTGACAAGCTGGGAGAGTTGGGTGTCAAAGTCTTGAGAAAGTTGGATGTTCAATCACTTTCTAAGTCACATAGTGAGTGCCTTTGGGACTACTATGAAACAGATTATGACATGAACCTTAATGATCATATCTATTTGCTTGGTGCTGCTGAATCAGCAATGATTTGGAACGATAGTAAAGCAAATTTGATTAGAAGATCAACTTCCCAAAAACTTTATGGACAGTGACAATGGTGACACTGGAAATCCAAAAAAAGCATTCTCTTCCCAATGGAAAGGGATTGGCCATAGTCAACCCGGTTGACCAAATGGTAAGGAGAAAGGCTAAGTCTGAGATAGTCCCATTACCAAAGGGTCCATATGTTTATTTTTGCCAAAGGAAGGGGCGTTGATTGCAAAGCTGCCAAGTTTACCTAAGGATGTTAAAGTCAATAAGTCTGATTCTACTTCAGGTAGAGCCCATTATCTAACTCTGTTAAGTTTCTATTCTAAGATCCTCATTACATGATGTGACTGGGTCACATGTTGATGTTTTAAGAATCAAAGAATAGAGAGAAAGCTTAAAGGAAGTATATGCTGATTCTGATCGCGTAGGTGGATTTCGATCGCATCAGAATTTTGAAGCTGTTACTTAGGAGTTATGATATATTGCTTAGGAATAGATAACAACAAGTTTTTCCGTATGCATTTGCACTATAAGGATAAGTTTTTTCCGCAAAGTTTTGAAATAAAATAAAAGTTTTTAATTTTATATTTATTTTAAATATCCTTACAAGTGGCATTTGTGAAAAATGGTTGTTTATATGATTCCATTGATAGCAATATTTGAAAAAAAAAATGGACTTGATTCTTTCGTTTGTGGTAGTGTCATAATTTACCAAATAAGGAAAGATTCTCATTCCCAAGGCTTCAGTTGGATAGAAACTTGGAATCATGCAAGTTGAATAGTATGATGAATGAGAACTTTCAAGCATTGGAAAATTAAGACTTGTTCACATGGATGTGTGAGTCAAGTTAAGGACTAAAGGGATCGAGTACACATTCTTGTGCACTGGTCAAGTCCACCATAAAGCTCGTTAAGACTATTCGTCATGATTTACTAAATTTTAGTAAATATGGTTATACTTACAAGTTTAAGTATAATTCTGAAACATTGGAAAAGTCTCAATGTATGGCGGAACGAATGGGAAGAATCAAATTAGGCAGACAGATAAAAGTTTCTCAAATCTGAAAAGATGGGAGAGTACTTTAGTATCATGTTTTGTGATCATGTTAATGATTAAAGAACCACAACACAATTGGTCTTCTAAGGACATCTTAGTGCATTCTTATGACTAAGAAGAGGAGTCATGAATTGTTGAAATGGTTAAATCAAGAAGATGAGTCATACTTTGTTTCAAAACAAGTCTTAGAGTCATACTCCAAGACTATAAGTTGAGTGACATATCTTAAAGAAAGGTTTATAACACTTGTCAAATGTAAGAGTAAAAGTGTCCTACTCTTGTACATTTGAAGTTGGTAAGTTGTGATGTTTTGGATTAAACAAAGACCAACTAAGGCCAATTGTGTGAAGTGTTTGTCTTGATAAAGAATCCGCACTATCTCTTGAATATTTGGCAAGATAGTCTTATATGTCAAGAGGACAGTGGGAGTCTTAAAGATCCTAAAAAGAATTTCAAGAACTAATCAAGAATAAAACCTGAGGTTCTTCACTAGCACACGACTTGAGGTTTATAACCTATCATGTTGACATATTCTGTGCCCATTCTAGTTAAAGTTGGCTTTGCATAGGAGTTCTGAAAGTTCTCAATTGGTTGCATAACAACTTGGAAGCAATGGCAGGCCCTGTACTGCCAGGTGGCAAGAAGTTAAGATTGCATAAGTTCAGTCCATATGAGTTTGGATTTGTCATTATCCTTGTCTTGTGACTATGGTTTTGACGATTCACATGGATAAGAACACATACACCATAAAATCTAAGGGTCATAAGGTTTCTCTCCGATTCATGAAAATGATGGCGAGGAAACACTTCCACCAAGTAGATTTGAAGCAGATGGCAAAAGGTCTAAACAATTGAGACTATGATTACGGCATCCCTTTTCATAGTTCTGAAATTGTTTAGACACACATGAATGCTATCTAAGGAAAGGTGTATGATTTTGATAAAGTTTTATCAAAGCATCTCGTATCAGAAATCTGAACTTTGGTAAGGAAGTCAATAAAGTATTGATTTCTAGAAGTCCAGCTGATTTCTGAGTACATGTCAAAGCTAGTGGGAGCATAAGTGTTATGCTAATAATCATCATGTTAGTGGGAGCATGATAATTATTGTTAGTGTTGCAAGTTAGCAATGTTAAATATAGAAAACAAAAGTTTCAATTCGTGAGGCTGTAGGGATTGAAAAAGTTGTTTTGCTATAATTAAGGGAGAGGATATACTTCATTTCAGTTCTAAAGGCTTAGATTGAGACCTTAATCATCTTTAGTCAAGAATATATATATGAATTTCATGTTGGATTGGTTCAACTTAAGGAAATTCTATATAGTGCGTTCTCAAAATTCGATTATGATTACGGCATCCCTCTTCATAGTCAAATTTTGAAAACATGGCAAATAAAAATATTGTAGCAAAAGACTGGTCTAGAATCATGTCTTTATGTGAGACATCATGAATCGTGTACCATTTGCTTTGGGTACAGGATCGATTGCATGTGCTATAATATTTGTCATTTCTAAATTTTTCCAAATGCCCAGAGGCATTAAGAAGGGAAAAGGTCTAGAATTGGATATGACTAAAATGATTAAGCAATTGTCGAGGACAATCTGAGGTTTACCAAAGATTGGTTGCTCTGGGACAGTTGGAAGTATAGTGCTAATTTTGGAAGGACCATATTGACATATTCTGAAAAGAGGCATCTCTTATTCAGAAGTGATAGTCAAAATGAGAATATGGAGTTGTCTCCATAGGTGGAAGTTATCTATGTAAGATTAGAAAACTTAATGCAAGAAGCATGTCCAAAGCAATGTACTTTGAATATGAGACTTAGTTTCCATGGAGTTGATCTCCATTGAAATACCTTATAATGACTGTTGACAAGTCTTTGTGACTTTGTACATATTCATTACAGGAGGGGCAGTGCATATAAGTTTAAAATCTAAACAGATTTCGATAAATGATAGGAATTTGAAATTCTCACATTTTTCGATAAGGATTTGGGAGTGTGAAATTAGAATCAATGAAATTATGTTCAATTGGTTTATTTCACAAAGTAAGGATCATAGACAAACATAGAGTGCATACTTGGTGTATGGCAAAGCTATTGTTTAAGAAAAACATAGTGTACATGCTTGGAGCATGGGACAACTAGTGTTTTTAATTCAAGTATAAAGTTGATAAAACCGAAACAATGAATAATGAGTAATCAGTATGGTGATAAATAAAAGTGTTTATTTATATTCATAGGGTTTAATACCATATTTGATTCATTTATTCTTGTGTTTCACTTTGCATGTTTTGACCTCCAGAATAACTAAGTCGCTCTTCCTGAATGATTAAGTTATCCAAACCATCCAGAGTCGGTCATATGTTGGAAGTACATATGAATCAAGACTGTCATGGGTTGGTTTGTAGAGGTCCAAGTTGGTGGACAAAATGGTGCTACAACCTCATGAGTGCTCATAAGTTCTGAGTATTGGATTCAACTCGCGCTCATTTGAATCACTTCATGGATATTATCACGAGTGATCATGAGACGATAATATCTTATATTCTTCAAACCTAGAGATATGAGTTGTTACTATGAGTTGGTTGTACATTGATTGCACGAAAACGCATTCGGTAACTCGATGTTATAAAACGTGCCTTTGTGTATGATTCAACAAGTAGTAGAACAAGCCATATGAGTCGAAGTTTATCCATTCCTTTTTCCTTCAGGATAAAAGCGATATCTGTGGGCCCCTCGATGATTTAAAGATGATACATGTGAGTGCTTGGCCAAGCCAGGACTGATTTGATTTGTTCAATCAGTCAGTCATCATGAATCGGAAATCGGGAAACAACAAACGGACAGAGAGAATGATTGATAATCCATGTCTCAGTCCATATGATATCTAGAATGGAGGAATATATGATCCCTTATCTAATGGACAAGTCATTGACAAAGGTCAGAGTTCATCGACAAGGTCAGAGTTCGACACAAGCTTTTGAGAGCTACGATTGCTGATCGGTTCCTGAAGTCATACGCAATAATAGTTTTAGACTTATCCAAGTGGGAGACTGTTGGATTAATGTCTAAGTCCATAACTATAATTGGTAAGACTTGACCCGACCCAGCATGGTCCATTTGGGTTGCATGGCATCATGCATTTGGATAGACTATAATGAGAGAAATAACACTTAAGGTTGGTTAATATATTATAAGTTCTAATATATTAATAAGGTTATTTAATTAGTATTGATCAAGAATTAATTTGGAATTAATTAAGTGATCAAAAGGAGACTAATTAAATATATGGGTTGATTGTATAAATCATTCATTCTTATATATGTGGGCTTGTGATCCAAGATTCCTTATGTTGGACTAAGTCCATGGGATGACCCATGGATACTCCATGGAGGTTAAAATCCATGGAGCATAAGGAATGGGTAATGTTATGAGTTACATGGTGTAACCCTAATAGACACCATATAAAAGAATCCCATGGCTCAAGAAATTGTGCACTAATATGTGAATATGAGGGCTAGACGATTTCAAGGAGTGTTCCATTTCTCTCAAGTCATTCCATGTGCATTTGGTGTTGGGTGAACCATTTGAGGTGTCACACTTGGGGCACTAGGCACTCAAGCTTCATGGAGACAAGCTACATCAAACAAAGGTATGTATTATATCCGTTTGATTACCCAAGTATCAAGTATTGTATGCTAGATAGGGTAATACCTTGGAAAGTTCATAATTACATGTATAATAGAGAAAACATAGATCCAAGGTATTTAGGGATGCATGTACACTTAGGAGTGTTAGAATGCGCAAAACCCATCAATCTTATCCCCAAGAAACCGCCTTTTCAGTTATGCCCTTCTGGAATTAATCACCATTCACCGTAACCTATTCTCGGAACAGAAAGTAACCATTCGGAATCATAACAAGACTTAGAAAAATTATAAATATTTTTGTGCAAGAGTGTGCCAACGAAAAAGAAATAAATAAAATTATATTTGTGGGATTGTGTTGTGATGTCATTTAAAAATTGACACCAAAGCAGGTAGATCCCGGGCAACGATCTCTTCCTTCTTAATCAAGAGAGACTCGGAAGTGCTTGTGTGGCATCCCGTTGAATTACGATCATCTATTTAATGAGAAATACTGAAAGGCTTCTTTTGAATAGGCTTCAAGGGTGGCTTGAGGTTCAACCAAATTCCGAAAATCAACATAATTCCGAAAGTTTGGAATAAGTACTTGTTTGACCAGTGTAGCCATAAAAACAAGTAAGCTATGGATATATTTTTAGTGACAAAATAAATTTTGAAAATATCGACAAAAATAAAAGTAGATCTTTTTGGAAGAATACTCGTAGGTCGAGAGCTTTTCATAAAGATCACACAAAAATAAAAATGAGATTTCATGCTTTTGAAAGTACTAACCAAAAGGTTATTTGCGTCAATTCCTTGGTGAAAAATCTAGAACATTTTAATTGTTCACCGTCAATTCAGAAAGAGGTTTCGGATTTTGGGTTTTACTTAAATCGTGGTGATAACGATTTAAAAGTCATGAACACAGATGTTGTGCAACCATAAGCCTCAGTGGTAATTTCTGAGAGTCTCAAGGGTTACATGTATGAAAGTGAGGTTGATGGAGAAATGTTAGAGATGGTTCTGAAGAAAAAGTGTACCTTTGCTATAAAAGATTGACTTAACAGTCAACTCTTAATTCATTGTGAGAAGAGTAAGGTAGCTCAATGACTTATGTGAATATCAGCCAGATTGGGAAGAAACAATCAGAGTGAAAGTTTCATTAAGGCTTCGAACATAGAGTCTCAGAGGCTTGGGTCAACATGCACCAGCATGCTTCTAAGGACACTTAGTTAGTACAAAGATTCGGAATTACATACCTGCCCCATCGTTTTGAATTGAGGATTATACAAAGTGTACATGAAACGAGAACACACTTGAAAATAACACACACACACAATGAATAAAAATATTTTTGTTGCTTTTGAATTTTTCAGAAAAAGAAATAAAACAGAAATAAAGAAAAATACTTATGTGAAATTTAAATGAACAGTGGCTTCCGAATCATTCCGAGACTCGGAATCAATCGGAATACAATTAATATAAAAAGTGTACAGAAGTGTTCCGAATCATTCTGAATGCTCGCATCATGAACAATAACTTCCGAATGATTACAAACGCTCGGATGTGAACAGTAAGATCCAATTACGAATGAGATTTCGAAACTGATTCAACTTCTATCATTCCGAGACCTTGCAAAATATGATTGAATGTTGCTTCAGGTAAGGCCTTCATGAAGATATCAACCAATTGATCAGAGGATCGAACAAAATGAACTTCAACGTTTCCATTCTCAACGTGATCCTTGATGAAGTGATATCTTAGTGCAATATGTTTTGTCTTCGAGTGTTGCACTGGATTATGATGTATCCGAATTAGACTTTCTGAATCGTAGTATAAGGGGATCATCTTCATGTTTATTCCATAGTCCCTTAGTTGATTCTGAATCCAATTAATTTGAGGAGTGCATGATGTGGCTGCAATGTATTCCGTTTCTGCAGTAGATAGGGATACACGCGTCTGCTTCTTTGATTGCCAACTTACAAGTTTGCCATCTAGAAACTGACATCCCCCAAAAGTGCTTTTATGATCGAGACCACATCCATCGAGATCCGCATCGGGGAATGCTTGCACAAAGAACCCTAAGTTGGAAGGGTACCCGATTCCGAGTGAAGTAGTTCTTTTTAGGTATCGGAAGATGTTCTTCACATCATTCATATGGGGCTCACGAGGATTTGCCTGAAACCTAGCACAATAGCAAACAGAAAACATAATATCTGGATGACTAGCTATTAGGTACATTAAAGAACCAACCATTTGTCGATAAAGAGTTATATCAGCTACACGCTTGTCCAAGGATGGAGTGGGCTTAGTTCCGAACACCATTGGAACCTTGACCTTCGAATCACCCACCATGCAAAATTTCGCAAGCAAAGTCTTCGTATAGGCTTCTTGGTTGATGAAAATACCCTCAGAACTATATCTAATATTTAAACCAAGGAAAAATTTAATAGGACCCATTGAGCTCATCTCAAATTTAGTTTCTATCAGTTTTCGGAATTCATTTGTTAATCTAGGATTATGTAACGCCTGTGTTTTTAGGCTAGGGATTAATATTAACTTGATAGTCTAGGTTAACCTTTGTAACTCATTTAGAAGAAATGAAAAAGAATTATGTGAATATTATGTGAAAATTATGTGTTTTATGCTTAATTACTAAGATTTAATTAATTAAGAATAAAAATGAGCGTCGAAAATAAAAATTAGATAAAGCTGATATTTATTAAGAAAGTTGTAGTGGTCGCGACAAGGATTACAGATATATAAAGAATACCGAAATCCGAGTTATAACGAAGAAGTTATGACCTGTCGAAGTTTCGCGATAAAACCGGCACGGTGCCGAATGACGTAAAAAGTGAGTTTTTGATAAACTACTTTTAAGCCTTAGCGATCTAAACGAAAGTCGTAGTGTTCGTTAAACCGAGAGTATGTATAAAAAGAACGTCCAAATCTGACTTCGTATGAGGAAGTTATTATTTTTCTAAGTTTCAGCTTAGTAGTAGACAGCTAAAAACTCGAATTTTAGATCGAGTGATTTTTAGCCGACACAACCTAAACGAGAATCGAAGGTCTCGTCAATAGTAGTACAACGGTAAAAGACAGACGAAAACGGACGTCGGATGAAGAAGTTATGAATTTTTAACGGATTTCCTGTCCCGGTCTGTTAAAAATAATAATATAAAAATTAAAATCAAAATTAGCCGACGAAGTCTAAACGAAAGTTGTAGAGCGTAATTTTACCTACGCGTGCATATAAAGAACGTCAAAAACGGAGCTTGTATGCAAAAGTTATGAATTTTAGAAGATTTTGGCACAAAATTCGAGAAATTTCGCATGTATAAGCTTCACCCGGAAAAGCCACGTCACCTCGCATGAACAGCAGCTGCGTGTCGCTTCCGGATTCGACCGAAGTCTCAGCCCTCGCACATCCGACGCGTGTGCACCCCTGTGTCCGAAGCAGCTTAGTCACCCGGTGACAAGGTGTAGCACCTGGTCCCTGGTATGTATTTCATTTATGTAATTTTACATTTTTGGCCTGGGACTAGGCGAGTTGATGGCCCAACTCGCCGAGTAGAAGCAGGATAGAACGTGGGGTTTAAGTATGGGGCTCGTCGAGTCGGACCCTGGACTCGACGAGTAGGCTCTGTCTGGACAAAAACCCTAATATGAGGGTTTGCACCCTATTTAATCATCTCATTCAACCCCCACTCGTCCCTATTGTTCCCAGAAACCCTCCCTAGCAAACCCTAAGTGTTTTGGTGCAAGATTCAAGGCTTTTGAGTGATTTTGGTGGATTTTGATCACAAGGAAGAAGGAAGAGCATAGAAGAATCAAGAGGAGACTGAAGGATTCGAGTTTGGTGCATCATTTGCTGTTCTCAGAAGGTATAAAGTCTATACCTTGCTTGTTCTTTTGTTAGATCCCTTTTTGGGGAGATTTAGGGCCTTTATAAGCCATTCTTGGTAACCAACCATGATTGCAAGCATGGTTGGGGGTGCAGGCTTCGGATCTAGGTCCATGGAAGGGTCACAAGGCAGTTGGGGGTTGCTTTTGCACCCATGGAAGGTCCCATGCATCATAAGAGCTTCTTTTTGGGCATTTTGGCTCAAAGTCCCATGCATGCACGTAAAGTTTGTAACTTTACGTGCTAGATTGAGTTTAGGGACCTAGATCTATCATTTGGACAAGAGTTGTGCTCCAGAAATCGAAGAAATAAGACTTGGACTGCATCGACTCGACGAGTCGTTCTTGGGACTCGACGAGTCCAAGGTTAGACTCCCCTTTTTCTGTTATGGTTCATGGGAACCAGTTGAGTGAAAGAAAGGTTTTAGAGGGTCCAAGGGAGTGACCCAAACGTATTCGGATAAGCCATAGTCCTGGAGTTCATAGGACTCGACGAGTGCACGAGCAGACTCGGCGAGTCCAAGGCAATCTCCCAACTCTTGAAGATGAACTCGACAAGTTGTTCATACAACTCGGCGAGTCGAGGACAGGACGTGTTTTTAGGATAAAGATGGACTCGACGAGTGTTCATACCGCTCAGCGAGTCGGAAGAAGGTTTATCTGAGGTTGTGTTAGAAGGAGAACTCGTCGAGTCGTTGCTAAACTCGACGAGTAGGGACGTGGATGAGGACAGCTAAAGAAATAGGGACTCGACGAGTTGACGACCCAACTCGGCGAGTCGGGTCAACTGGAAGTTGACTTTGACTTTGACTTGGACTTGGTCTGGGGTAAAATAGTCATTTTACCCTAAGGGGTAGATATCAGATTCTGATTAAGTGTTTTGTGGGGATTATAGCCGGAGGATTTCCAGAGCAGCAGCAGTCAGGGATTCCCCGCACAGATTATCAGCAGCTACTCGTTTGAGGTGAGTTACCTTCCAGTAGCGGTGGGTCTACGGCCACAATGCCGGCCCACCAGTAGGAGTTGTATGATTGATGATTGTCGTTGTGATATTCATCTAGGTTTCATACTACCAGTTATGTTATGTGCTAGTATGATATGATGTTAGCAGTAGGGGAGATAGTCCCCAAGATTCCCGGTCGATAGGGCCTAAGGGGGTAGTCATACCCAGTCATGCTAGATGGAATATGATTATGTGTTACATGTTATGTGGTAGTAGTGGTGGGGTGAAATAGTCCCCAGTATCTGGTCGAGAGGACCGAAGGGGAGGCCAGCACCCAGATATGCTAGGAAGTATCCGGTCGAGAGGACCGAAGGGGAGGCCAGCACCCGGATATGCTAGGCGGTATCCGGTCGAGAGGACCGAAGGGGTAGGTCGGGCACCCAGATATGCCTGACAGTATATGTATGTTATGTGATTGTATGGTATGCGGTACGATGGGGGAACTCACTAAGCTTCGTGCTTACAGTTTACAGTTTTGGTTTCAGGTACCTCTTCAGCGAAGGGGAAAGAGCTGGCGCGGTAGCAACACATCATACACACACGCATTGATTTCCGCACTTGAGATATTCTGGGATTGTACTCTGACATGTTGCTATTATATGTTTTGGGTTTTCAGACATGACACGTTGATTCACAAAATGAGATATTGTTACGCAGTTTTCATATGAATGTTTTATTATCCGTTAATTAAAATGAAATTTTTGGACTCGAAATTTGGGATGTTACACGAGGCTCGTCCGAAGCCTGACGCGTGGCCTCGCATGCGAGACGTGTCCGAGCTTCGCTGCTACCACCTGTCCGATCCACGTGCTTTCGCCTCCTGCTGCCTCGTGCCCTCGGTGCTGACTCACTCCTCTCGGCCGACCTTCGGATCTCCCCTATAAATAGAAGGCTGCGAGCCTTCTCGGGTAATTTTGAGAAATTGCCATTTTACACCCCTTTTTCAATATTTTCACTATTTCCACTTCCCACAAAGCCCCGGGATTAATTCCAACGCCTGGAACACGCCTCGAAGTACCCGAAGACCCGGAAAACTTTATCTTTTCGGTTTCAAAGCCTGACCCTCACAAAGCCCGGTTTCTCAATAAAACTCCTGGTTTTATTAGAAACGGTCATTTTAGGAAACGAAGTGCTGCCCGATTATCATTAAATCACGTGAGTGTGTAGTTACTTTCACCTGACGCATAGATATGAAGTATTTTATATAAAATACGTGCTGTGTGAATATATATTGTTTGTTTATTTGAGATGGATGTTGAAGGAATGATTTATACATGTTTTTAAATAATTTAAAATGTATATGTATTTTTATCTACAAAAATGTTGGGTAAAACAGGGATAGATGAAATAGTGGGTGTGTGATGAAAGATGAGTTGAATAAATGAGATGATCAGTGATATAGATCATGAGTTGAGGGTGAGTGGTGAGTTATGAGAGAATCACTTACCCAAACGTGGCCCCCGTCATTCAGCAGGGTATAAATGACAACCATGGACTATTCTAGATGATCTGTGGAACACTAGCAGGCTCGCAACCTGTAAGTGTGTGAACGATATGTTCATCAGCTGTACTCTAAAACCCCATTGACATGTATTGCAGGGGGGATTCCCGTGAATAATACTGTCGATAAATAAGAGCTATAGACTTGGCACATGTTGTATAAACCCTGGCAGCTATGGACTTAGTGCCTGTTGTATAAACCCTGGTGACGATGTGACTTCGTGCCTATTCCTTAGGATGAATCCTTAGGGATGAGTGATAGTTGATTCTTAGGGTAAATCCTTAAGAAATAAATAAGATAATGGGGTTGGGGTAATTTGGTTGTTTGTTGATGTTTAAGCATAATAAATTTATTTATTGTGGGTTGAAAACCCTATATGCTCACCAGGCTTCCAAGCCTGACCCACTCAGTTTATTTGTATCACAGGTATCGATACGAAGTTGCTTTACACTGAGAGATTAAAAGAGAAGTAGATCACTAGTGTAAATGAATGTAAGTTTTGTTTATGATTATGTTTTTGTATTGACGATGACATCCCAATGGTTTAAATGAATAAAATACATTTCTTCGGAAATGATTTGATAACATATTTTTCATGTTTTTCTAAGAACAAATTCCGCAACACTTTTAATCAAATGATAACTCTGAAATTATTTTAAAAGCATAAATTAAACCGGTCTTTTCTGGCCGTAAATTTGGGGAGGTCACAGTTGGTATCAGAGCATTAGTTTAAGCGAACTACGAATTTGTAGGATTTCTAGACTTAAACTTAGAATGCTAAGTGATGATTGTGAGATGAGTGTCTACCATATTTCAGACACGAGCACTAGTCTATTTTAGGAAAGATGCCTAAAATGCTTTTATGTGCTAAATGCTATATGTTTGCCATATATGCCATTAATTGTTCGGATCTATGGCCTGTTGCCGACCGGATGTGGAAACCATATGTGTGTAGGATTCTAAACGTATGACTACGATATTGAACTAACATATAAACGTTTCGGAGTAATAACGAAGATTTAACGTCTATCGAAAATAAAGATCTAAAATCACCTACGATTGGTGTATAGATCGAAATGGCGAGTACTCAACGTGGATTCGGAAACGATAATCCGCAACCTGAGCCAATCACGATGGCTGGGGTACAGGAAATGGTGCGTATGATGTTGGATCAACGGATGGAAGAAACAAAACGTTAATTCAACAAAGTAAGGATGAACTTACTGTGCCAGTACGTCAGACATCTGTTCTTGAGGCAACTATCTGGGTTGCTAAGTCTATTGAAGAAATGATCAATGACAGGACCGCCAACAAGGTTGAAGTTGGCAAGAAGAGGAAATTTGAGGAGTCTTCAAGGTCCAAGAAGAGCAACATATTCTCAAAGTCTGGCAAAAGAGGAGGTAAAAGAAAATGGTGCGGGAAGTGCAAAAATAAACACTCTGGGAATCATGACAGGAAGGTGAAATGCTTCAAGTGTAGAGAAATTGGACATTACGCCAATGAGTGTACGATTCCCAAGGGGGTGTGTTACGAATGTAAGGAAGAAGGCCATATTTCTAAGGACTGTCCGCAGAAAAATGAAGTAACAAGGCCAAGCGCACCGCCAACTCCAAGGGAATTTCAGAATATCCTTGACGAAGCAAATAACAACGCTAGGAATTAGAAGTAAAGACTTGATACCCGAAGATCAAGTTATAAAGTAGTAGTGTGAATAGTAACAAGTGGTTTAGCCTATTAGAGGCAAAGTATAGGGTAAACTTGAACCTCTGTGTAATCGCTTCAAGGAAATAATATAAACCCTGGTTTTTGTCATCTGATGAATTAAATGATTATGTGAAATTCTTGTATGGTGATTTGGAGAACTGCGAGACAATACTTGGGACGCGTATGAGTAGGTGTCAATGGTAGTAGAGGCCTATACTACCGGAAGCACAGGACTCGTACTTCGATCAGGGAAAGTCACAAGGTTACCAAGGAGCTAGTAATTGATTCTGTCTTGTTCTAGTCTGTCGTTACCATCGTTTCGGTAATGACTAAGAAGATGATTGTTATTCCGACCTTAGAGGTCATATCGAATCGAGTCCGACTAAGATAAGTATGTCACGTGGTTCAGAGAACCAAGTTCGATGTAGCATTTGACTTAAGCCAGAAGATTAAAGTGAAAGATGATCAAAGCGATCAATAGAAGTATCACACTCATTGTTAATGAAGTTGGTAGTTAGAAATGATACATGTTGAACTGTGATTGTATCACATTAGAACATGAAGGAAGGTATAGTTTGTTCCGAAATTTATCCCTAAGAGATCTGAGTCAAAGTAGTGCATTATACGATGAGAGATCATTAGAACATGACCCATCGGTCTGTTACAATAAATGAAGGAAAGTACTTATTCTAAGAAGAAGAAGGAGTCCTCAATAAGGATTTATTTTGTAACTTGAAGGTTACAATTGAAAGTTCTACGAAGATCTGAAGCTTACTAGGATTCGTCGGATATTATCGCCGATTTATCCAAGGCTTTCCTTCGATCGCGACTCCATTAACAGCTTTGACCCACAAAGGAGCTACTTATGCTTGGAATGAAAAGCATAAGGAAGCCTTTGAAAAGTTAAAGAAGAAGTTGTGTGAAGCACCGATTCTTTTGTTACCTGAAAGAGTTGATGACTTCACAGTTTATAGGGATGCCTCTGGAGTTGGGTTAGGTTGTGTTCTGACCCAAAGGGATAAAGTGATAGCGTATGCATCGACGCAATTGAAAGAGCATGAAAAGAACTACCCCACTCGTGATCTGGAGTTGGAAGCGGTAGTATTTGCCTTAAAGATATGGAGGCACTATATTTACGGTACTAAATGCAAACTTTTCACTGATCATAAGAGTCTTCAATATCTCTTTAATCAGAAGGAATTGAAAATGAGACAACGACGCTGGCTAGAATTACTCAAGGACTACGACTTTGAGATACTTTACCACCCTGGTAAAGCAAATGTTGTTGCTGATGCTCTCAGTCGGAAGGTAAATCTTGAAAAGAAAAGGCCAAGAGCGTTGAGAATTGAAGTTGTCTCGACAATTGTGGAAAGTATAAAGAAAGCTCAGGAGGAAGCTTTAGAGAAAAATGACCGAAAGGAAGAACGTTTGGGCAAAACGCTGGTGTTTGATACAAACGGTCAAGGACAGAAGGTATTCAAAGATAGGATTTGGGTACCTAAGACGGGAGGAGTAAGAGATCTTATGATGGAAGAAGCTTACAAGACCATGTAGTCGATTTATCCCGACAGTACAAAATTGTATAGGGATCTAAAACCCTAATACTGGTGGCCGACGATGAAGCTCGATGTTGCTAAGTATGTGGCCGAGTGTGTAACTTGTGCTAGGTTTAAGGCACAACATCAGAAACCGTATGGGAGTTTAGAACCTTTACCTGTACCTATGGGTAAATAGGAAGACATCACCATGGATTTTATGACTAAACTGCCCAGAACAAGGAACGGTCACGACATGATTTGGGTGGTCGTTGATCGCTTCATTAAGAGTGCGCATTTCATAGCAGCCAACGAGAAATGGTCTATGGATAAACTTGCAAATTCTTACGTGAAGGAAATTATGAGGCTTCACGGTGTTCCGTTAGCGATTGTATCCGATCGTGACATCCGTTTTACCTCAAAGTTTTGCAGGAGTCTACAAGAGTAATTGGGTACCAAGTTGTGTTTGAGTACAACTTACCATCCGCAAACCGATGGTCAAAGCGAACGAACAATTCAAACGTTGGAGGATATGCTGAGAGCATGTACCCTGGAATTCCAAGGTAACTGGGATAAACATTCACCTCTAGTAGAATTTTCCTATAATAATAGTTTCCACTCTATAATCAAGATGGCGCCTTATCACGCTTTGTATGGAAAAAGTAGTTTATGGGACCTGAAATAGTAGTTTATGGGACCTGAAATAGTCCATCAGACTGCTGAAAAGTTGAAAGTGATTAGGAAAAAGATGTTAGCTGCTCAAGATCGTCAAAAGAGCTATGATGATTTTTTGATAAACTACTTTTTAGCCTTAGTGATCTAAACGAAAGTCGTAGTGTTCGTTAAACCGAGAGTATGTATAAAAAGAACGTCCAAATTTGACTTCGTATGAGGAAGTTATTATTTTTCTAAGTTTCAGCTTAGCAGTAGACAGCTAAAAACTCGAATTTTAGATCGAGTGATTTTTAGCCGACACAACCTAAACGAGATTCTAAGGTCTCGTCAATAGTAGTACAACGGTAAAAAGACAGACAAAAACGGACGTCAGATGAAGAAGTTATGAATTTTTAATGGATTTCATGTCCCGGTCTGTTAAAAATAATAATATAAAAATTAAATTCAAAATTAGCCGACGAAGTTTTAACGAAAGTTGTAGAGCCTAATTTTACCTACGCGTGCATATAAAGAACGTCAAAAACGGAGCTCGTATGCGAAAGTTATGAATTTTAGAAGATTTTGGCACAAAATTCGAGAAATTTCGCATGGATAAGCTTCACCCGGAAAAGCCACGTCACCTCGCATGAACGAAAGCCGTGTGTAGCTTCAGGATTCAACCGAAGTCTCAGCCCTTGCACATCCGACGCGTGTGCACGCCCGTGTCCGAAGCAGCTTAGTCACCCGGTGACGAGGCTCGTCCGAAGCCTGACGTGTGGCCTCGCATGCGAGACGTGTCCGAGCTTCGTTGCTGCCACCTGTCCGAGCCACGTGCCTTCGCCTCCTATTGCCTCGTGCCCTCGGTGCTGACTCACTCCTTTCGGCTGACCTTCAGATCTCCCCTATAAATAGAAGGCTGCGAGCCTTCTCGGGTAATTTTGAGAAATTGCCATTTTACACCCCTTTTTCAATATTTTCACTATTTCCACTTCCCCCAAAGCCCCGGGATTAATTCCAACGCCCGGAACACGCCCCGAAGTACCCAAAGACCCGAAAAACTTTATCTTTTCGGTTTCAAAGTGCGACCCTCACAGAGCCCGATTTCTCAATAAAACTCCCGGTTTTATTAGAAACGGTCATTTTAGGAAACGAAGTGTTGCCCGATTATCATTAAATCACGTGAGTGTGTAGTTACTTTCACCTTACACATATATATGAAGTATTTTATATAAAATACGTGCTGTGTGAATATATATTGTTTGTTTATTTGAGATGGATGTTGAAGGACTGATTTATACAGGTTTTTAAATAATTTAAACTGTATATGTATTTTTATCTACAAAAATGTTGGGTAAAACATGGGTAGATGAAATAGTGGGTGTGTGATGAAAGATGAGTTGGATAAATGAGATGATCAGTTATATAAATCATGAGTTGAGGGTGAGTGGTGAGTTATGAGAGAATCACTTACCCAAACGTGGCCCCCGTCATTCAGCAGAGTATGAATGACAAGCATGGACTATTCTAGATGATTTGTGGAACACTAGCAGGCTCGCAACCTGTAAATGTGTGAACTATATGTTCATCAGCTGTACTCTAAAAACCCATTGACATGTATTGCAGGGGGGATTCCTGTGAATAATACTGTCGATAAATAAGAGCTATGGTGTAACACCCAATTTTTCAAAACAATTTTTCATTTCAAAACATACTTTCCACCACATAAAAAATCACAAAATCATAATAAATCTCTGTATCATCACAAAACATGTCCCAAGATCTCATATAAATAAATCCTCTCTCGTGTGTACGAATCATGCCGGCGCCTTCCCGCGATCCTCACTAGTACCTGAAACACATCACACAACAACTGTAAGCATAAAAGCTTAGTGAGTTCCCCAATATACCACATACAACACATACGCCACTCGAGGCTACAATACGACCCTCCGGTCCGATGTGTCTCAGCGGGACCCTCCAGTCCCATAGCTCGTTGGACCCTCTGGTCCGGTCATAGCTCGTTGGAACCTTCGGTCCGGTCTGTATCGTTGGACCCTTCGGTCTGGTCTCTATCGTTGGACCCTTCGGTCCGGTCTATATCGTTGGACCCTTCAGTCCGGTCTATATCGTTGGACCCTTCGGTTCGATCTATATCGTTGGACCCTCCGGTCCGGTCTATACAAAACATAGCATACATATAACACAATGCACATAATCTCATACATACACATAGCATACAAGACCCTCTGGTCTACACATAAATACCACTCTAGGTAATGTATAGTGAGAAGACTCACCTCGGATGTCTCGGATAATATCCCGCCCGTGTATATACTGATCTAGCCTCTGCCTATACACATAACATAATCATCTCAATCAATCACGACTCTCTAGGCTAGACTAGACTCTCACATGTCCTCTAAGAAGGCTAAAAAGCTATTTTACCCTTCAAACAGTCCACAAGTTCCATTGTTGACCAAACCCAAAAAGTCAACAAAAGTCAACGGTCAACCCTTGACCAGACTCGCCGAGTGCACAAATGTGACTCGGCGAGTTCAGTCATGAACTCGAGTCCTCTATCCCCCTTCTGACTCACTGAGTCATTCCCCCAATTCGGCAAGTCACTCACTGTGTGATTCACGGGAAACCCTAACCCTACTCGCCGAGTCTGCCCTTGGACTCGGCGAGTTCATGTCATGCACAAACTCAATTGACCTCCTGAGGTCAGGTCTGTTCCTTAGAACCATAGATCTAACCTTCCCAAGCCTGATAATCACGTAAAGCTTGGATCTTGACACTCATGTGACGCCTAGGAGGCTTTACTTGGTGATTTAGCCCCCAAAACAACAACCTGAGCTCATTGCCTCCATAGCTCAACATAAAGCAAGCTGGAATAAGCTCTTTAGACCACTATGGTTCCAGATCCGAAGTCTCAAAGTGAATAGGGGCCATATTCTCACAACTCCTTCCAATAAAAGACATAAAAACTCTACATCTATGGATTCCTTCAACAAAACAGATAAAGGGGCGACATAATACCTAAAAGATGAAGTCTTTTGCTCGAAATCCCCAAATGCACAACCTCCTTGGTCCCCTCCAAGCTGGAATCACCTCCTTCTTGTAAGAATCAATCACAAAGATCAAGAAATGGCTCCTTTCCTCTCACAAACGCTCTAGCTCTTTTAGGCTTTCTCTCTGGGGTTTGGTAGCCGCAAGTGACGGCCCTAATGGCCTTTAAATAGGTCCCAAACCCAAGAAATTAGGGTTTCATTAAACAGCATGGACTCGCCGAGTCCAGTCATTAATCCAGTCCAACAATGCGCGGCTCTACTCGGTGAGTCTAAGCGCCTACTCGCCGAGTCCCTCTCCAAAACTCAAAAATAATTAGATAAATACAGTACCTAGAAATCTGGATGTTACAACTCTCCCCCACTAGAATCAGACTTAGCCCTCGAAGTCTCTCTCAGCAAATAACTCTGGGTACTGTTCACGCATCTCTAACTCCGGCTCCCAAGTCAGCTCGGACCCCTTCCGATGTTGCCACTGGACCTGAACCAATGACACCTCCTTGTTCCTCAAAACCTTGATCCTCCTATCCCGAATCGCAATCGGCCTCTCAACATAGTTCAGGCTCGCATCCACCTGAATGTCCTCAAGGGGAACCACTGCCGACTCATCGGCGATACACTTCCTCAACTGAGATACGTGGAAGGTATCATGAATCTGACTCAACTCCGCAGGTAGTTCCAAACGATACGCTACTCTGCCCACCTTGGCGATCACCCTGAAAGGACCAATATACCGAGGCCCCAACTTGCCTCTCTTCCTGAATCGGATCACTCCTTTCCAAGGAGATACCTTCAGGAGGACGAAGTCACCAACCTGAAATTCGAGCTCGGACCGTCGTCTATCCGCATAACTCTTCTGACGGCTCTGGGCCGTCAGTAACCTCTGCCTGACCTGTTGAATCTGCTCGGTCGTCGGGAGCACAATCTCCGTACTACCCATCACACGTTGCCCGACTTCACCCCAGCAAATGGGAGTCCGACACCTCCTCCCATACAACAGCTCAAAGGGTGGCATACCGATGCTCGAATGATGGCTGTTGTTGTAGGAAAACTCTGCCAAGGGTAAATATGTGTCCCAACTCCCTCCAAAGTCCAATACACATGCCCGAAGCATGTCCTCGAGTGTCTGAATCGTCCGCTCACTCTGCCCGTCTGTCTGTGGGTGGTATGCGGTACTAAAATGCAGCCTCGTACCCAACTCCTCATGAAACTTCTTCCAGAATCTGGAAGTGAAACGCACATCTCGATCTTAGACGATCGAGATCGGCACTCCATCCCGTGATACCACCTCCCTCACGTACAACTCTGCCAACCTCTCAGCGGAAAAGCTCTCACTGATAGCAAGGAAGTGAGCGCTCTTCGTCAACCTGTCCACAATCACCCAAATTGCATCGACGCCCCTAGCAGTCCTCGGCAATTTGGTGATAAAATCCATGGTAATCTGTTCCCATTTCCATTCGGGAACCTCCAACGGCTGCAATTTACCATGCAGTCTCTGGTGCTCGACCTTAACTCTGCGACAGGTCAAGCACCTCTCTACGAACCGTGCAACATCCCTCTTCATACAGGGCCACCAATACTCTCTCTTTAGGTCCAAATACATCTTAGTGGCCCCGGGATGGATCGAGAACCTCGATCTATGCGCCTCCTCCATCAAGATGGTACGCGTTCCACCCACGAACGGTACCCAAATCCAACCCTGAAAGGTCATAAGTCCTTGACCATCGGTAACGAACTCCGATACCTGTCCGATAACCCGCTCTCTCTTCCGGTTCTCCGGCCTAATGGCCTCAGCCTGCGCCCCTCGAATGGTGTCCAACACCGGAGTCATCACTGTCAATCTCATACAAACATCTCGTATCGGGGCACTCTCCGCCCTGCGACTCAGGGCATCAGCTACAACATTAGCTTTGCCCGGGTGGTACAGGATCTCGCAATCATAGTCCTTCACCACATCGAACCATCTCCTCTGACGCATGTTCAGGTTGGGCTGATCCATCAAATACTTCAAGCTCTTATGGTCCGTGTATATGGTACACCGAACCCCGTACATGTAGTGACGCCAGATCTTGAGGGCGAACACTACTGCCCCCAGCTCCAGATCGTGGGTGGGATACCTCGCCTCGTGAGGTTTCAGCTGTCTCGATGCGTATGCTATCACATGCCCTCTCTGCATTAGCACCGCTCCCAGCCCCGATATCGATGCGTCACAATACACCACAAAGTCCTCCATTCCCTCCGGAAGGGCTAACACCGGGGCTTCGCACAGTCTCTGGCGAAGTGTCTCGAAGGAGGCCTGCTGCTCTGGGCCCCATGAAAAAGCAACACCCTTCCGGGTCAATCTGGTGAGTAGCATGGTGATCTTGGAGAAATCCCTGATAAATCTCCTATAATAGCCGGCCAACCCGAGGAAACTCCTGATCTCGGTGGGGGATCTCGGCACCTCCCAACTCATCACTGCCTCAATCTTGGCCGGATCGACGAAAATCCCATTCTAGTTAACAAGGTGCCCTAGGAACCGGACCTCTCGTAACCAGAAATCACACTTGGAGAATTTGGCATAAAGCCTCTCCGATCTCAAAACTCCAAGTAACTCTCTCAAATGCTCCTCATGCTGCTCTCTGGATCTCGAATACACCAATATGTCATCGATGAACACGATCACCGAACGATCCAACATCGGTCTGCATACTCTGTTCATGAGATCCATGAATGCCGCCGGTGCATTGGTGAGCCCGAAAGGCATCACCACGAACTCGTAATGCCCGTAACGAGTCCTTAATGCTGTCTTCTGGATATCCTCATCTCGTACTCTCATCTGATGATATCCAGACCTCAAGTCGATCTTGGAAAACCAAGACGCTCCCTGCAACTGATCGAATAAATCGTCGATCCTCGGTAAGGGGTAACGGTTTTTGACCGTCAGTTTGTTCAGTTCCCGGTAATGAATGCACATCCGGTGTGAACCATCCTTTTTCTTGACAAAAAGGATCGGCGCTCCCCACGGCGAGCTACTCGGTCGTATAAACCCCTTCCCCAGCAGCTCCTGAAGCTGCGAGGATAACTCATGCATCTCTGGTGGCGCAAGGCGATAGGGCGCCTTGGCGATAGGCGTTGCCCCCGGAACCAAGTCAATACGGAACTCTACCTGCCTCTCGGGAGGTACACCCGGCAACTCCTCGGGGAAAACATCTGGGAACTCACGCACTATCGGAACCTCATCGACCGACCTCGGTCTCTCTGCATCTACTCTCGTATCCACCACATAAGCCACAAACCCACTACAGCCCTGCTGTAGACTCTGCCTCGCTCTAGCGGCCGAACAAAATGTTGAGCCAGAACGGGTACCCTCGCCGTACACCGTAAGTACTCCCCCACTGGGGTCTCGTATCGTCACCAACTGTCGCTCGCAGTCAATCACAACCCCAAATCGGCTCAACCAATCCATGCCTACTATGACACATACGTCCCCCATAGCAATCAGGACCAGATCTATTGGGAACTCGACACCGAAGATCTCGAGTACACATCCTCGAATCACATCAGTAGCATACACTGCTCGCTTGTTGGCTATAGAAACTCGTAGAGGTCGACTCAACGCCTCTCGCTGAACACTGATGTGTCGACTAAATGCTATCGACACAAATGACCGACTCGCACCCGAGTCAAACAACACCAAAGCAGGTACAGAACACACAAGAAATGTACCTATGCATACCTCAAAATAAGCATAATATCACAAACTCAATATAAACCGAGGAAAGAATACATACCAGCTACCACATCGGGTGCTGCGCGGACCTCCTCCGCTGTCAACTGGAAGGCTCTCCCGCGAGCCTTCGGCGCATCGGCCTTCGCCGGCCGACTCTCTGTAGCTCGAACAGCAGGCGCAGATCCCTGCGCTGATCTCTGCAGTAGTTGTGGGCACTCGGCCTTCCGATGGCCGGTCTGGTTGCAATGAAAGCAAACTGTGAATCCCTTGGGGCAGTCCCTCGCATAATGCCCCTCTTTCCCACACTTATAACACACCCCAGCTCTGCATGTCCCCTCGTGGCTCTTGCCGCACTTTCCACAAGTGCGGCCCTTCGGACCCCCAGATCTCGAATCAGCGGGCTTTGCCCGCTTTGCTGCCGGCTGAGACTGTGCCGGTCGCCGATCCACCCTCTGAGACTCGGCCTCCTCCCTGGCCTGTGTCTCCAGCTCAATCTCCCTCTTCCGGGCATTTGCCTGGAGCTCAACAAATGTCCGATAAGTCGAGTTCGACACGAACTCCCGTATATCCCTCCTCAAAACACCCAAGTACCGGCTCATACGTGCCTACTCAGTAGACACCTGCTCAGGGCAGAACATCGCCCTCTCATGAGACTTCCGGGTAACCACAGTAACCGAATCAGTACCCTGTTTGAGGGTCAAGAACTCCTAAGCCAATCGCTCCTTCTCCACCGGAGGAACATACTCATCTCGAAACATCGTGGTGAACCTCTCCCAGGTCACCGCAGTCAGCTCTGCAGTAGTGAAGTCTGCCGTCACAAACTTCCACCAGTCCTTCGCTCCCAAGCGAAGCTGGTTCAGCGCAAACCGAACCCTGAGATGCTCTGGACACGAGCAGGTATAGAAACAACCCTCAACATCGGTAATCCATCTTATAGCAGCAATCGGATCCTGCGTCCCATCAAACTCTGGTGGCTTCGTGTTGCTGAACTCTCTGTACAGCAACGAGTCACCCCCCTGCGGCCTGGCAGCAGCAATGGCTGCGGTGGCCGCAGCAACAACTGCATCAGTAAGAGCGGCGTACCGCTCATCAAAAGCCTCCATCATCGTGGTCTTGATAGACCCGAACATCTCTGGAATCTCAGCGCGGATGGCAGCAGCCACCTCATCATGAATCATCTGGCGGAGCTCCTCATCGCTCACAACCCCCTCGCTAGTCCCTGGCCGGTGGCGCGTCCCAACCATGATGTCTCTCTGAAATACAACACAAGATATCAGAGACTCGCTCGAGTATACTCGCACTCGATAACTCAACCCTACTTGCTCCTTAGTACCCAATGGATTCTTACTTAGGGTGCACACTGCTCCGGTGTCTTTAGTAGTACGGGCCCTATACTACCGTCCACACCGCATCAGCATTCACTCTAAGTCCTCCTCCTTGGATTCCATATCACAAGTACACTACATCTCACTGGCATAGGCTACCCTTCGGTAGGCCTCCCAACAGCTCCTCACTGCTACCTATTCGCTCTCAAGCATCATATAGCAGCAAAATCATTCCTAGGCTAAGGCATCACAGATCAGGCCACTCTAGTCCTAATATGACCACCTAGCCTACTCTAGCATGCATAATATCTCATAATATCTCATAACACATAAGGTAAGGGTATTTTGGGAAATCACCGTTCGGGCGCTGGCTGATCGTACACACTGCTTCCTTCTGCCTTTCTCAAAATCTTTTATTCTTTTAGAAAAATTGTTTATTTTATGAAAACTTTCTCATCTCCTCAGTTTGAGTTCGGATTCATCCGAAGATGCACCCGAATCCCTCAAACCAAGGCTCTGATACCAACTTGTAACACCCAATTTTTCAAAACAATTTTTCATTTCAAAACATACTTTCCACCACATAAAAATCACAAAATCATAATAAATCTCTGTATCATCACAAAACATGTCCCAAGATCTCATATAAATAAATCCTCTCTCGTGTGTACGAATCATGCCGGCGCCTTCCCGCGATCCTCACAAGTACCTGAAACACATCACACAACAACTGTAAGCATAAAAGCTTAGTGAGTTCCCCAATATACCACATACAACACATACGCCACTCGAGACTAAAATACGACCCTCCTGTCCGATGTGTCTCAGCGGGACCCTCCAGTCCCGTAGCTCGTTGGACCCTCTAGTCCGGTCAAGAAGCACCTCGCGTTCGGACTCGCTTGGACTCGGATGGACCACGTCGCACCATGGAGCTTCAGACACGTCTTTGTACGAACGCTGAGCGTAACCGAGGAACGCCCTGCGTCCGAGGAACGCCTCGCGTAGAACCCAGGAGCGCAGTGCGTATCCAGCAGCCTCGCAGTTATAAAAGGGCTGTGAGGGCCAGCCATTTTTCTCACCAATTCACTTCTACTTTCTCTCTCTACTTTCTCTCACTACCCCCCAAACCCCCCCCCCCCTAAAGTCTAGGTTAACCCCCTAGCACCCGAAGGAAGCCCCGAGGCTCCCGGAGTCCCGAGAAAAAGGGTCTTTCGGTTCAGAAACGCTGCTCCAAGTGAAGCTCGGTTTTCTTTAAAATACGCTGTAAGTGAGCTACGCCTATGAAATTTTTAATATAACTTTTAAATAATTATAGTAATGTTATTAGGTCCTTAAAATAATTATTTGGGCTATTATTATGAGTTATATAGAGTGTTGTTTAACGCTTATATAATAATAATAATAATAATAGCTAGACTATTAATTAGTCGCGGTTAACGTTAAAACTAAACTCTAGTGGTATTGATACTAGGTTTTGGTGAAGGAAAAATTGTTTTGAGATAACGAAGTGCTGTTCGAGTACCGAGTCACCACCTAATCAGGTGAGTGCATAGTTACTTTCATCTTACACATAGATATGAAGTATTTTATATAAATTACGTGCTACGGGTGCATATTATCTGTATACTTGCTATCTATGCTGGATGAACGATTGTATACACGTTTTAAATGATTTAAACTGTATATGTATTTATATCTACAAAATGTGTTGGGTAAAACATG
This sequence comes from Lactuca virosa, assembly GCF_052849685.1. Classification (NCBI taxonomy): domain Eukaryota; kingdom Viridiplantae; phylum Streptophyta; class Magnoliopsida; order Asterales; family Asteraceae; genus Lactuca; species Lactuca virosa. The sequence continues at coordinate 169,622,184 of NC_136434.1, read as the reverse complement.
GGTAGATGTAATAGTTGCTGTGTGACAAAAACAAAATGATGAGAGGTGATATAGACCACGAGATAAGGGTGAGAGGTAAACCATGAGATAAGCCTTTTACCCATGTGTTGGCCCCGTCATTCAGCAGAGTATGGATGACAACCACGTACTATTCTAGACAGTCGAGTGGAACACTAGCAGGCTCGCAACCTGTAGGTGTATTTGAACTGTGGATTCACCAGCTGTACTCTAAAAACCCATTGACACGTATTGCGAGTGGATTCTTGGAAACGATACTGTCGATAAACGAGATAACCATGGCGACTATGAGACTTAGTGCCTAAACCCTGGCGACTATGCGACGTAGTGCCTGTTGTATAAACCCTGGCGACTATGAGACTTAGTGCCTAAACCCTGGCGACTATGTGAATTAGTGCCTATCGAGTAAACCCTGGCAACGATGGATTTTGTACCGATTCCTTAGAATGATCCTTAGGAATGAATGAACGAGGAATAGCTAATTCTTAGGGTAGATCCTTAAGAGTAAAGAAGATAATGGGGATGGGTAATTGGGTTGATTGTTTGATGTTTAAACATAATAATTATATTATTGTGGGTTGAAAACCCTATGTACTCACCAGGTTTCCCAACCTGACCCACTCTAGCGTATCTCTATCACATGTGTCGATATGAAGTTACATTACACTGAGAGATTTAAAAGAGATGTAGATCACTAGTGTAAATGAATGTAAGTTCTGTTTATGCTTATGATTATGTATTGACGATGACATCCCAAGGTTTTGAAAATGAATAAAAAAATACATTTCTTCGGAAATGATTTGATAACGTATTTATCATGTTTTACTGGGAACAAATTCAGCAACACTTTTCTTTTAAAGGTTACTCTGATTTTCAAAATAAAGCGTAAATAAATCGGTCCTTTCTGGCTGCGAAAATGGGGATTTCACATGGCGTTGTTTCCATATTTTACTCTGCCACCATCCTCCAACGATCAAAATTCCTTCAGTTCTTCTCTCCATTCCTGTCATGAGACACGAACAACAACAGTTGATGTACTATCATTAACACCAGTCAAAATAGGTCAATAGACAATCACATGTGATTATGCCAATCATGTAATGTGATTTTGTTAAACTAGTAATGTGATAAAAGTGTTATGTAGTTCATGATAAATTCTAATACAAATATGAAATTTCTTTATGATGAAACTCAAAGTATACGTCCATACGATTCCAAAAATATAGAGAACGTCTGAATCTGACTTCGCATGAAGAAGTTATGATAAACCGAACACTATAAATCTCTATAATAAGAGGAATTTAAAATAGACTTAGACTATTGGAGTCTAAAATAGTGTTGTAGTACGTGTAAATACCTACACGTGCATATAAAGAACGTCAAAAACGGAGTTCGTATGCAAAAGTTACGACCTTCCGAAGATAGAGCTGTCAGAAACCCTAATCCGACTGAGCTCACGACGTGAGCATAGAAACTCACGATGTGAGGAGTCAATTTGCCACATTTCGGATCTAGAAGGTGCATTACGCGGCTACGAAGGGATAAGTTCCAAACTCACGACGTGAGCAAGGATATCTCACGACGTGAGGATTCATCTGGCCACCTTCCGAAGCTAGGGACGCAAATGGCAAGTCTACGAGATGATCATGCTTGACTCACGACGTGAGCCTTATAAAACTCATGACGTGAGAGTCCAAAAACTTACTATAAATAGCATGTTCGACCCCATCCATTCTTACACCTGAACTTTTTTCCTTTCTCTCATTTGCTGAAGCGCTCTTGCATCGCGAGCCCCGACGACCTCGTACCGCTGACCGTTTCTGCTTAGATTACATAAAATCATGCTACTAGGGTGAGTTTCATGGCCCCACTTTCTAATATTTTCGGGGGGAAAACGCATGCTAAATATTGTATACACGTTGATATTATGTCTATATAATAGTATATTAGTATCAACGTAGATAGTTATATTAACCGGAATATAGTTGTTTAAATATAATATTTTGAATATATACAACTATTATCAACTTGTTAGCATGTTATTATACTAATGTAGATCTTAAGTTATACTTAGGATTCTATACATATGTTGTGTGCGATATAGTTCCGAAGTTATATTCGGAAGTTCTATATGTTAATTTATAAAGTATGTTGCTATTATTGGTTTTATGTCAAGATAAAACTTGGTATGCTATATGTAGTTATTTTTAGTTTTATGACAAGATAAAACTTGGTATGTTATATGTTGTTGTTGGTTTTATGATAAAACCTGATTTTTCCTCAAGTTATAGCTGTTATACTGCCTAAAGTAATATGAACTTAGTAGTAATGTTTAAAAGCAAAGTCTAATAACATAGGGTTTTAGACACGAAAATGCTTTTGTTGTTAGAGCTATAGGAAGCTGTTGAAGTCTACATGAGTAATTGTATTCATCAACTAAGATTGGGGATCTTAGCAGAAATCCTCTGAACTGTTACCTTTAATCCCGTGTGAGCGAGGAAGTCGTGTATAATTAGTATACGGGTTGACAACCCCACTCGTGGTTGCTAGCTACAATCAAATTTAAGCGAGTGACGAACTATCCTTTTATTTGTTATTTGTTCCGGCGTCGATGAAGCGTGCGATGTTCCTCATGGAAATCATGATTGGGTTGTCCTCATGGAAATCATGAGTGGGTTGTCCTCATGGAAATCATGTGTGGGTTGTCATCATGGAAATCATGAGTGGGTTTTACCAGAGGTATTATGTCAAAGTAGCGGTTACAGGCTCATGGTAGCAAATTGTTAGAAACATTATACTTTGTCGTTATACAAGTATAAATGTTAAGTATAAGTTTCCCCATACTTATACCCTAAGTACATGGAATGTTTAGGTATACCACTTAATTGTTAAGTAAACTATTATACCTAATATATCTACTAATCGTTGGAGCGTCAAAATGATACTTTCAAAACTATACTTTTGAACTTGGAAAATGTATTATTTTTATATGGAGTCAAAACCTGTGGACTCACCAACTATATGTTGACGTACTTTTAAATGCATGTGTTTTCAGGAAATTGAAAAGCTGGTATGTATTCGAACAGGAGAAGTTTTACTATTACCTTTCTGTTCATTAAGAAGTATGCCATAGTCGGATATTATGTAATAAGTACTAGGAAAACAATAATGTAACTTTCAATCATCAATAAAGGTATGTATTTTTTTAGTACTGTTCAGTGTATGTTATATAACTGTGATACGAAGAATGACGTTACATCAACTGGTGTTTCCGCTGACGGGCGGGGTGTGATAGATTGGTATCAGAGCTATTAACTATAGTGAACTAGCACTTTCTTAGGAAAGCATGTCTATAGTTTAGGGCTTACTCTATTAGGTTTAGGTATATCCCTTAACCTACATTAAAAAGTATTATTAATTATTCTACTGAAGGACTACTTACAGGAGCGGTGACAGGATAGACATGTCGATTTGGGTTGTTGGATTCTAGAACGGCTATATGCTAAAATGATCCTGCCCTTTCGACTCTCCTGACTGGTCGGAGCCTTATCAGATAGACCTGAAGTAACAAACAATAGTTAAAGCATGAATACAATAAATAAGAATATAGAGTCATATATAAAGACTCAGACCCGCGATGAGAATACACCTTAATACCCGGAATGTTTTTTGATCTCAAGGATTTAGATCAAATATTCTAACTAAAGTTTATATGTGCGTAAATCCTATCACAACTAGGTGTAGGTGCACAACTACATTTTATTATGATCAGATCATATGAACTATTTAATTTGGGAGTAATATTTGATAGACTAAACTCTTGGTGATCCAAAATGTATAGGAATTCAACATGGCACATTCACGAGAATGGATAATCATCGAGGATACGGATGAAGAAGAGGAAGTTTCATTCCCCATGATGGTAGGCGATCCTTACTACCCTATAAATCCAACCTCCTTTCATCCAATACCTTCTGACGATGGAGCACCTTTACCTTCCAACGAATGGGAAGAGAGTGAACCAATGGAAGAAAGCGAACCAATGGAGGAGACAAAATCGGTTGCATCATCTTTACCACCAATGAATACTCTTTACCGTCAAGTTCCAGGAGGAGCAAAGATGAAACGCACGACACGTAAATCCATACCAATATGGAAAAGGATTAAGAAGAATCAGAAGGCGACATCTTCAGGAAGTCATAGAGTTTAAGATGAACCTGCACGGATTGCACAAACCGTTGATAGGTGGGTGGCAGAAGAAAGAGCTGCTAAGATGTATGAGACTGGTCAATCATCTCGACCACATCTCCCACATTCTTCTGAAGTTAACACTTTATCTCAATTGTTTGAGAAAAGTGTGAAAATTGAAGATAAGATGGAAATTGTCAAAGGAAGGGCTACTCTTCTCTCCGGAAGAGTACGAAGGCTAGAATGACAAAGGACGCGAGATCAGGAATCGGTGATGGATGTCCATCATCGTATAAATTTCGCTTATAACAACATGATTACTCACGATGCACGGATTGCAGAGTTAGAGCTCTACAATCAAACCTCAAGAAATGAAGAACGCACAGGAAGTCTTGAGCAGAGAACTCAAGCACTTGAGGAGAAAGTGGTTAATGTCACTAACGTGCTAGGTCATCACTTAGGTTTCTGGTAGATAAGCTAAAACTAGTGGTTGTGTAAATAGACAAATCAGACTAGTTAAGGCAAGAAGAGTAAAATTTATAGCAAGGATGTAGAAAACCTTGCAAATTTTGCAATGTTTATAGAAACTTTTCTCTTATAAGACTAAATAAACTGATGTAACCGCTGGTAATAATATGAAGCATATATTACAGTAATCATTGTGTTATCTATTATATTTTACACTTTGAATAATAATTGAAGTATTTAGTACTCGTGTAATAAATGACCAATTCTTCATGAAACTTATAAAATTCTTATTATTTATAATAGGAACTAAAACAAAATGCCTAGAAGGAGTAGTGATCGGCTAAACCCTAACCAACGATCAGCACCACAACAACAACCACCAGAACCAAACCCCCCAATAAGTACAGCAGAACTTGAAGAAATCATATCTTAAAGAATTGTTGCGGCTCTATCTAATGTCACAAGAGGTGGAGTTAGAAATGAAGTCAATGTAGGGACCACTAGAACGTGTACCTACAAAGACTTTATGAATTGCAGACCAAAGAGATTTCATGGAAATGAAGGGTTGTTAATTTGACTAGGTGGATAGAAAAGACAGAGTCCGTCTTTCAAATCAGCTTTTGTCCAGACGATTGTAAAGTACGATTTGCAGCCTGTACTTTCGCTGATGCAACACTTACATGGTGGAACAGCCATGTGAATACAATGGGAATTGATACTGCAAATTCCATGAAATGGGAAGAGCTAAAAATGAAGCAAGTAGAGGAGCATTGTCCTAGGGGGAAATACATAAGCTGGAACAAGAATTGTGGACCCTAACCATGAAGGGTTTAGAGATAAAACCTTATACCGCTAGATTTAATGATCTTTCGGTAATGTGTCCAACACTTGTAACCCCTGAATATAAGAAGATAGAGCGATATATCTGGGGTTTAGCATCACAAATCAAAGGCATGGTGATCGCATCAAAGCCTACAACCTATGACAACACTAAGAGAATAGCTCATCAGCTAACCCTCACAGAGATCCAAGGAACAGTAGTGGTCTCAAAGGCTGAGTCTCCCAAATCTGGAACAAGCAAGCGCAAGTTTAATGGGAAGAATCCCAGACAATCATCTGAGAAACGACAAGAAGTGGCAACCAATTATGCAGCCACGACAGCAGTACCCACGTAACCAAAATATTCATGGTGCAGTCAGTGCAACCGTCATCATCCAGGTGACTGTTTTGTTTGCACGAAGTGCAAGAAGAAGGGGCATACTGCTAGTCACTGCAGGAGCACAACACCTACAATAGTGAATCAGGGAGAAAATACTGGAGCAGGCCATGGTGAAGGAAGAAAGTGTTTTGAGTGTGGTAAGGTTGGACACATCAAGAGAGAATGTCCAAAGTTAAGGAATCAAGGAGGCATAGGGCGTGGCAGGGCATTCGTGATCGTAAGAAGAGAGGCTATCCAGGACCCATCGGTCGTATCTGGTACGTTTCTTATAGATAATTTATATGCTACCATACTCTTTGACTCTGGAGCACATAGAAGTTTTATAACTCCGACGTTTAGAAAATTGTTAAGTCATGAGTCTAGCAAATTAAAAGAAATATATGAAGTAGAAATCGCTAACGGTCAAACCAAGAAAACACATGAAATCCTAGAAAATTGTCTATTAGCTCTTAATAACTACCTTTTTCACGTCAACCTCATGCCAATGCCTATCAGTAGTTTTGATGTCATAATTGGCATGGATTGGTTATCTTCACACCACACCAAAATTCTATGTCATGAGAAAGCCATACGACTACCCTTACCAAACGGCGAAGCCCTAATTATCTATGGTGATAAATCTAGGAAGAACCTCAAAGTCATCTCTTGTACCAAGACCCAGAAATATCTACATAAGAAATGTAGTGCATTCTTAGCCCACATTGCAGATAAGAAGAAAAAGACAAAAGAAATCAAGGACACACCTCAAGTATGTGATTTCCTTGACGTCTTTCCTGAAGATCTACCTAGAATATCTCCCGTCTAACAAGTCGAGTTTCGAATCGACTTAATTCCCGGAGCAGCACCAGTAGCGAAATCTCCTTATCGGTTGGCTCCATCCGAAATGTAAGAATTGTCTAGCCAACTACAAGAACTTCTTGACAAAGGCTTTATCCGACCAAGTTTTTCACCTTGGGGAGCACCAATCTTGTTTGTCAAGAAGAAGGACGGATCCTTTCGAATGTGTTTTGATTATCGGGAACTGAATAAGCTAACGATCAAGAATCGTTACCCGCTTCCAAGAATTGGTGATCTATTCAATCAACTGCAAGGATCCAGCTACTACTCAAAGATAGATCTCAGATCAGGATACCATCAACTCGGAGTACAAGAAGATGATATTCCAAAAACAACGTTTAGAACTCGTTATGGTCATTATGAGTTCTTAGTTATGTCTTTTGGATTGACCAATGCCCCAGCAGTGTTTATGGATCTCATGAATCATGTTTGCAAACCATACTTGGATAAATTCGTGATCGTATTTATCGATGATATATTGATATATTCACGAACGAAGGAAGAACATGGTCAACACTTACAAATAATCTTGGAGCTACTGAGAAAATAAAAGTTGTATGCCAAATTCTCCAAATGTGAGTTTTGGATTAGAGAAGTATAATTTTTAGGTCATGTAGTTAGAAACGAAGGAATTCATGTTGACCAATCCAAAGTTGAAGCAATTAGGAATTGGGAAGCACCAAAGACCCCAACAGAAGTGCGTGAATTCCTAGGACTTGCTGGCTATTACCGCAAATTCATAGAGAATTTCTCCAAAATAGCCAACCCGCTTACAACACTAACCCAGAAGGATACAAAGTTCAATTAGGAAGAAACACAAGAAGCTGCTTTTCAGAAACTGAAGCAAATGATGTGTAGTGCACCAATCTTATCCCTTCCAGATGGGATAGAAGATTTCGTCGTATACTGCGACGCATCAAATCAAGGATTGGGATGTGTGTTGATGCAAAGAGGAAAAGTTATCGTCTACGCATCACGACAACTTAAGGTGCATGAGAATAATTACACTACCCATGATCTTGAATTGGGAGTTGTAGTTTTTGCACTAAAAATCTGGAGACATTACTTATACGGTACTAAGTGTACTATTTTTACCGACCACAAGAGTCTCCAGCACATCTTCAACCAAAAAGATCTTAATATGAGACAACAAATATGGGTCGAATTGTTGAATGATTACGAATGTGAGATTCGTTATCATCCCGGAAAGGAAAACGTGGTAGCAGATGCGTTGAGCCGGAAAGAATATATTAAAGCTTGTCGGGTACGAGCATTAACTATAACTATCCATTCTAACTTTACCGCACAAATTAGAGAAGCTCAACTTGAGGCTCTAAAAGAAGAAAACATCAAGAATGAAGCTTTACGAGGAATTGAAAAGCAACTTATACAAAAAGATGACAGAACGCGACGCTTTATGAACCGAATTTGGACGCCTAAGTTCGGTGGAGTCAGGGACTTGGTCTTAGAAGAAGCCCACAAGTCCAGATATTCCGTGCATCCAGGCTCTGACAAAATGTACTTAGATTTAAAAGTACATTATTGGTGGCCAAACATGAAGGCATAAATTGCTACTTATGTGAGCAAATGCTTGAGTTGTTCTAGAGTAAAGGCAGAACATCAAAAGACTTCAGGTTTAATTCAACAACCGTAAATACCTGAATGGAAATGGGAGTAGATATCAATGGACTTCATCACTAAGTTACCTAAAACTCCTAGTGGGTTCGACACTATTTGGGTAATAGTCGATAGATTGACTAAGTCCACCCATTTCGTACCAATTAAGGAGAACGACAAGATGAAGAAGCTGACTAGAGTTTATCTTAAGGAAATTGTCAGATTGCATGGAGTTCCAAATTCTATTATTTCTGACTGAGATAGTAGATTCACTTCACAATTTTGGCAATCTCTACAAAAATCCTTAGGAACACGTCTAGATATGAGTACAGCTTACCATCCACAGACTGATGGTCAGAGTGAGAGAACCATTCAGACTTTAGAAGATATGCTCCAAGCCTGTGTAATAGACTTTGGAAATGCGTGGGATACTCATTTACCGTTAATTGACTTTTCCTACATCAATAGTCATCACACCAGCATCAAGGCTGCACCGTTTGAGGCTCTTTATGGACGAAAATGTTGTTCCCCAATATGTTGGGCAAAAGTTGGAGATACACAGATGGCCAGAGAACGTACAGGCGATACCTTACGTACTGGAACAGAAATAATACACGAGACAGCTGAAAAGATCATGCAAATTAAGGATCAATTAAAGGCTGCACGTGATCGTCAAAAGAGCTATGCTGACGTAAGACGTAAGCCTTTAGAATTCCAAGTTGGGGATAAAGTAATGTTGAAGGTCTCTCCTTTGAAAGGCGTAATTTGATTCAGGAAACGAGGAATATTAAATCCATGGTATATAGGACCTTTTGAAATTCTAGCAAGAATTGGTTCTGTCGCATACCAACTCAAGTTGCCTCAATAGTTAAGTAATGTAGACGATGTTTTTCACGTATCAAATCTGAAAATATGTCTATCGGATGACACTCTTGTTATACCTCTCGAAGAGATACAAGTCAATACGAAACTCAACTTTGTAGAAGAACCTGTCGAGATCATGGATCGAGGAGTCAAACGATTAAAGCAAAGTCGTATTCCCATAGTGAAAGTTCGATGGAACTCTTTACGAGGACCTGAATTTACTTGGGAACGTGAAGATCAGATGAAAGAAAAATACCCCCAACTGTTTGACAAAACCCCATCCATAAGATAAATTTCGGGAAGAAATTATTTTAACGGGGGGAGAATGTAACACCAGTCAAAATAGGTCAATAGACAATCACATGTGATTATGCCAATCATGTAATGTGATTTTGTTTAACTAGTAATGTGATAAAAGTGTTATGTAGTTCATGATAAATTCTAATACAAATATGAACTTTCTTTATGATGCAACTCAAAGTATACGTCCATACGATTCCAAAAATATAGAGAACGTCTGAATCTGACTTCGCATGAAGAAGTTATGATAAACCGGACACTATAAATCTCTATAATAATAAGAATTTAAAATAGACTTAGAATTAGCTATTGGAGTCTAAAAGAGTTTTGTAGTACTTGAAAATACCTACGTGTGCATATAAAGAACGTCAAAAACGGAGTTCGTATGTGAAAGTTACGACCTTCCGAAGATACAGCTGTTAGAAACCCTAATCCGACTGAGCTCACGACGTGAGCATAGAAACTCACGATGTGAGGAGTCAATTTGCCACATTTCGGATCTAGAAGGTGCGTTACGAGGCTACGAAGGGATAAGTTCCAAACTCACGACGTGAGCAAGGATATCTCACGACGTGAGGATTCATCTGGCCACCTTCCGAAGCTAGGGACGCAAATGGCAAGTCTACGAGATGATCATGCTTGACTTATGACGTGAGCCTTATAAAACTCACGACGTGAGAGTCCAAAAACTTACTATAAATAGCATGTTCGATCCCATCCATTCTTACACCTGAACTTCTTTCCTTTCTCTCATTTGCTGAAGCGCTCTTGCATCGCGAGCCCCGACGACCTCGTAACGCTGACCGTTTCTGCTTAGATTACATAAAATCACGCTACTAGGGTGAGTTTCACGGCCCCACTTTCTAATATTTTCGAGGGAAAATGCATGCTAAATATTGTATACACGTTGATATTATGTCTATATAATAGTATATTAGTATTAACGTAGATAGTTATATTAACCGGGATATAGTTGTTTAAATATAATATGTTGAATATATACAACTATTATTAACTTGTTAGCATGTTATTATACTAATTTAGATCTTAATTTATACTTAGGATTCTATATATATATGTTGTACACTTCTTGAGCAACCCCCAGGAGGCAAAAAGTTCTGAACATGACGATTATCTTTCTAGATCTTGCTAATGTTAGAAGTTATGTGCTTTTAGTCCCATATTTTTGGTCTATATGACTATGGACTACTCAAGATCAAATTAGTTGCTTTTTGGACGTTTTGGGGTGTTTATAGTTATAAAAATAGAATATTGCATTTGGTAACTTGTACCATTGTGAAATGTTAGGGTTTATGATTTAGACACTTTATAGCAATGCAAAGTTAAAAATTTGCAAAGTTTATGACTTCGAATGTCATTTGGGTTCAAAACTGAGTTTTAGAAAAAAGGACTTTAGGGATTAGGAGCTTAATGTTTAAGACATTTTGAGTTTTTTCTCTTTTGAACTTAGAATTTGAGATGCTTACTCATTGGAAGGACTTAAGGGATAAATTTGGAACTTTATCTATCTAGACCCCATAATAGACCAGATTTGGGATTTGGAGCCCTGAGATCAAAGAAATCGACTTATCCCATTAAGATGTTCGGGGAACCATGACCACGACATGGTTTGGACCACCACGGCATGGTTTGGACCACCACGGCGTGGCGACTGGGGTAAGGCTCGTCTGCTTTCGTGTTTTGGGGGCCACGTCGTGGCCAAGGAAGGCCACAATGTGGCGGTCAACTATAGGTTGACTTTTGACTTTGACCTTTGACGAGTTTTGACCAAGTTGACCTAAGGGTATTTTGGGTATTTTGAGTTGTAATTGAGAATTGGCCACTATTTGTTGGAAAGGTGATCGATAGAGCTGATATTCGAAGCTGTGTTCTGTTCAATGATCATTTCGGTCTGAGAGGTGCATCTTTCCTCACTATACTTGTAGGTCGAAGGCACCAATGTCGGACCACTGGATCAAGGATCTTGGTATATTGGTTTGATGTTGTGTTGAGTATGTATTAGGTTGTTAGATTTGTATGATTACATGTGTTTACCGAGTATACGTTATGTTGCTGGGTTTGTATGATTACCTGAGTTATTGGTTATTGATTGTTATTTCTTAATGCTGACATGTTATGGTTTGTTGGGTTGAGGTGGACCAGCTGGTGCTGAAGGCCAAGATACCTAGGGCGCCCATGATAAATTGAAGGCCTATGAGGCGGTCCAGTCAGGCCGATGGCCCGGAGAGCGGTCCAGATAAACTGTAGGCCCGGTACGGCGGTCCACTTAGGCTGAACGATCATGTATGCATGTTGTTGTTGGTTATGTTGTGTGGTGCTTGTAACAATTGGATTCAGGTTTGTTCCCTTTTGGTACTTGGAATGAAATTTTATTGCAAAAAGGGTCCTTTCCATACGTTGGGCGTACGTCCATGTACACTTAGCATACATGCGCATGTGAAGTCGGGGTAGGGGGCCACGTACGCGGCATATGCGGGCGTACGAAGCCTTCCACTATAACCCTAATCTTTAGGCTTGAGCCCTATATAAGCTCACTTATGACATTGGACCCTCTTCCTTACCAGCCTCCACTTCCTTTGAATGTCCCTAAAACCCTAATTAACATTGAGTGTAATCTTGGAGCTTAAAAGTGACATTAGTGGTCCTTTTTGGTGTGTTTGTAAGAAGAAGAAGTTGGTGAGCAAGCCTTGGACGTGGTTGAGCTTCAAGATCCTGATTCTAAGTCATTTTGGGAAGCATTTGGAGGTAAAAGGCTTCTACCTTGCTGAATCTTTTGATTATTAGAGATAGGGTTTGCTTTAAGGTCATTTTTGGGTCCATGGAACCTCCATTGTGAATTTGGGCAACTCCAGAGAGTAGAAATGTTATATCTTAGTCCCTTTGGCATGTTAGAAGCATAAAAATGTAATATTTTTGATGGGTGTGAAGCAATGCATGAGTTTAGGACCTTTAAGTGAGCTTTGGTGGACTAAAATGGGTATTGTGCTCCCATAAGTCATGTTAAGGCATAAAGTTGCCAACTTTATGCCCTAAGACCCTTATTCTAATCGAGATCTGGTATTGGAATTGATTGTCTACATGGGTTAAGAGCCAAATGGCTGTTGGGTTAAGCTGGTCTGTACGTCGAGTATACCAAGGTGTACACAGTGCGTACTGCATGGTGAGCTAGTAAGCTGCTAGTTCCTGGATTACGCCCTACGAACGCTCCCAGATAGTTTTTGGGCTTGCGTTGGGCTTTTGAGTTGTTTGGGCCCTATGTAATGTTTGGGTCTTGATCTGTTAGAGTGGATTGAGCCTTTGAACTTGCTATTGGACATTAGGTGGCATTTTTGGGCCTTGTGGCCTTGTGGCCCGTTATTGCTTGTGGGCCTTATTTGAGGAGTTTGGACTTAGGGATTTTAGGCCCATGATTTGGATTTGTGTCATAATTCTGATTAAGGTAATTTGTGTATGTTCAGTGTGAGATTGTCGGATCTGTAGCCGATCAGTTAGAATTTATCACCAGACTGAGGTGAGTCTCTCACTATACCAATAGGTCGAAACCACCAATGCTAACCCATTACTTGACATGCGGAAATGATAGTTTTCTATGTGTTTACTTCTCTGAAGACCTAGGGGGTAGCCCATGGCACTTGTATGAAAGACCATAGGGTAGACCATGGCATGGAAGACCATGGGGGTAGCCCATGGCACTTGGATATCAGACCATGGGGGTAGCCCATGGCATTCCAAGGGAAAGACCATGGGAGTAACCCATAGCAATCATATGTATGTTACGTGGTATTTTGTGATTGTATGATATGTGGTATTTTGGGAACTCGCTAAACTTTTGCTTACAGTTTGAATTGTGATTTCAGGTACTTCCGGTACTAAGGGGAAGGGCCCGACTTGATGGCGCAATATTTACTCTCCACTATTTTTCGCTCTTACTAATATTTTTACTCTGATAAATGAACATCTTTAAGGTGTAATGGATTTTGGAAACAATTTATGGATGTAATTTCCTTTTTGAAAATGAAAATATTTATTTGCATTTTGGGTTGTTACAAGTTGGTATCAGATTCTTGGTTGGAGGGATTCGGGCACACCCTCAAGTGTGTTAGAACTCAAACTAAGGAAATGATAATCTTTTTAAAATAAAAAGAATCAAATTTTTTTGAAAAATGTTTTCTTAAGAAAAAGGGAGAGTGCAATGCGTGCGATCGGCCGAGCTCAATTAAGTGTTTCCTAAAAAAAATTAACCACTCTTATGTATTTCAACTAGTATGTTGATATGTGAAATGCATGCTAGAGTAGGGATGAAGATACCTTCAGGGATTGTGTGATAAAATTGCCTGATTGTGTGATGTCTTATAGCCTAGGAAAATTCGATGCCATATATTTCTTGGAATCAATGTTGACTCTTTTATTTGCTAAGTGTATGCTTTCAAAGTTATATATTCTTAGGATTGCATAGCCCTATAATGATGGATTCTGCCTCATTTCCTATTCCTTGTTTGGTTGTGGACTTAGGGTAGAAACTTTATTTGACAGTCTATGTTATTCTATTTATATAGAACTTGCATGCATAAGGCAACCTGCGGTGTCGATTGCAGTTTCCGGTTCTGTGAGGATTGAGAAATCCTAGAAGAGTTTAGGATATGTGTATGTGTTGTGTTGTATGAGTTATCTTATGAGTGTAGTTGGGTGAATAAAAGGTATCAATTATGACCTTGGGGAAGGTACAGGTAGGTGTGGAAGGTAGTATCGGGCTCGTACTACTGAAAGCACATGACCTGCACCTGAGACAAGAGCAGACCTAGAAAATCTAAGAAGTCCGGTGAGGAGGAATCCATTCGAACTTCTTTATCGATTGTTTCTATGATGTATTTTCAGTTGAGGATGGTGATGGCTACTAGGAGGTTCAGATTCGGGATCGGGTTCTGGTTCCGATTCCGGTTCTGGTGCGGAACTGATTGATGAGAGGCTGCACAAGCTCATCGCAACCGAGGTTACTCATGGCATCCTTGACGCTACCCTAGTGATTTTCGTTACTGTTAAGGAAGGGATTATGGAGATCATGGAGGAGCGGCTCAGAGCATTTCGAGCCGAGATTGTCGCGGGTCAGATTGGGACTCAAACTCCCTTGTTTCGAGAATTCAAGGTGTGCGGAGCGCCTGAGTTCTTTAGGGCTAAGGACCCTATTGCTAGTTGCCGCTGGATCGCTGACATGGAGAATGCTCAGCACACCAGCTTTTCCCCCGAGGGGGAAAATGTGGTATTTGCGTCCTGCATGCTGAGGGACCGCTCGTGGGACTGGTGGGAAGAGGTTACCTGTAAGGTAGCGACAGCGGGTGTGACAGTGATGACATGGGAGGATTTTGTGCGGAGATTTGATCAGGAGTTTGCAGCAACTGGTGAGGGGATTCTAAGACCTTCATCAAACTATGGAGACTGTGGCGAAGATCATAGCCAAATTCAGTGAGAGGGCATTGCTAGTTCTGCAGTATGTTGTGGATGAGGAGATGAGGATGACGAGATATCATGCCATCCTGAGGGATGATATCCTGGAGTTTGTGAGTTTCTAAGGGTGCAAGACCCTGAATGATATGATTGAGAAGGACTGTAAGCGGGAAATCGAGTTGGAGTTCCAGACGAAGTGGATGCTGGAGCAGGTTCAGACAGCAGTGGGGCAAGCCAAGAAACGCAAGACCTTTGATGCTCCTAGCAGAGGTTAGCAGGGTCGGGGCTGTTGTGCCAAGTGCAACAAGCCACCTTGATGATTACTGATGGCTGCCAGGGCAAGGCGGAGGCTCCTTTGGTGAAGAGTAGAGTGTTTCAGTTGACCACTTATGCGGCCCGAGCAGCGCCGAACGTCGTTACTGGTATGTGTGTTATCTCTATCTTTTATTGTTTTCTTGTTTTGTTTATGTTTGGTATGATCTTGTAAACGGAACTTTTTGGACAATGGGTTGTCGGCTCATGTTTTATTTGATTGGGGGCTATCCGATCCTTTGTATCTCTTACGCTCAGCAAGAAGTTTCGAGACGCTCTGGGGACTTTGGACTCCCCTCTAGAGGTGGAGATTACATATGATCGTACTGTGAGCACTCCAAGGGTATTCCAAGGATGTGTTCTGAACATGTTCAGTGAGAGGTTTTCTATCGATTTGGTACCAATTCCCTTGAGGGAGTTAAAGGTGGTCATCGGGATGGACAGGTTGGGGCCCAATGGGGCCGTGATTGATTGTGAGCAGCAGTTGGTGAGAGTTCAAACCCTAAGTGGGGGAGAACTAGTCATTACTAGGGAGAGAGCTATGCATGGGCCAACTCTCTGTTCAACCGTGAGGGCTACGAGGTTTCTTCAGCAGGATTGTTTGGGGTTTTTTGCTTATGTCTCAGATTCGCTGGTTGAGACCACGACGGAGTTGAGCAGGGTACCCATTGTGCGGGATTTTCTCGACGTCTTTCCCGAGGAGCTTCCGGGAGTGCCTCCCAAGACGCAGGTTGAGTTTCAGATTTATTTGATGCCTGGTTCGGCTCTGATAGCCAAGGCGCCATATCGCCCAGCACCACCTGACATGCAGGAGTTGTCTACGTAGCTATAGGAGCTTCTAGACAGGGGTTTTATACGTCCGAGTAGTTCCCCGTGGGGAGCTCTGATCCTGTTCGCGAAAAAGAAGGATGAGTCACACATGATGTGTATCGATTATCAGGAATTAAACAAGCTAACGGTGAAGAACCATTACCCACTTTCGAGGATCAACGACTTATTTGAATAGCTTTAGTGTACATGTTGGTTATCCAAGCTCGATTTTCGGTCAGGATACCATCAGATGAGGATCTGGGATGAGGATGTGCAGAAGACGGTCTTCAGAACTCATTATGGTCATTACGATTTTGTGGTGATGCCTTTCGGGCTCACCAATACTCTTGCAACGTTCATGGATCTCATGAATCGGGTTTGAAGGCCGATGTTGGATCGGTCTGTGATTGTTTCATTGATGATATTTTGGTCTACTCTAAGACCAAGGAGCAACATGAGCAGCATTTTTGAGAGGTGTTGGAGACCTTGAAGAGGGAGAGGCTTTATGCCAAATTCTCCAACTGCGAGTTTTGGTTGCGTGAGGTGCAGTTTTTGGGGCTTATCTAAGATTCAGAGTGTCTTGGGTCTTGTGGGGTATGATCGGAGATTTATTCAGGACTTCTCCAAGATTGTAGTGCCTTTGACCCTCCTGATCAAGAAGAATGTGACCTTTCAGTGGGGTCCTGATTGGCAGTTGGCTTTTGAGACTCTGACGCAGAGATTATACGAGGCCCCGATTCTTTTGTTACTTGAGGTATTGGATGATTTTGTGGTTTGTGCAACGCTTGTATCTCAGGATTGGGATCTGTCCGTATGCAGAAAGGGCATGTGATTGCTTACGCCTCAAGGCAGCTGAAGCCTCATGAGGCGAATTACCCTACACATGATTTGGAATTGGGGGCGGTAGTGTTTGCCCTTAAAATCTAGAGGCACTACTTGTACGGGGTCCGATGCACTATCTACACAGATCATAAGAGTTTGAAGTATTTGATGGATCAGTCGAACTTGAGTATGCGGCAACGGAGGTGGTTAGATGTGCAAAAAGACTACGATTGCTAGATTTTGTATCACCCCGGGAAGGCTAATCTGGTGGTCAATGCATTGAGCCGTAAGGCGGTGTGCTCATTGATCCGATATATTTGTTTGAGGGTGACTGTTACTTCATACTTGATGGATTTGATCAAGGAGGCTCAAGTAGAAGGATTGAAAAAGGAAAATTGGAAGATGGAGCGGATTAGAGGGAAGATTACGTTGTTTGGTAGAGACAGTCGAGGGTTATTGACTTAGTGTGTTAGGGTTTGGGTTCCAGAATTAGGTGGGGTGAGACAAACGATTATGAAGGAGGCGGATAAATCCAAGTTTTCTATCCATCCGGGGGCCACGAAGATGTACAAGGACTTGAGATTGACCTACTGGTGGCCCTTCATGAAGAGAGAAGTTTCCTGGACTGTTGAGCAGTGCTTGACTTGTAGGAAGGTCAAAGTCAAACATCAGAAACCTCACGGAAAGGTCCACCCGTTACCCATCCCCATGTGAAAGTGGGAAGAGATCACCATGGATTTTATCACAAAGTTACCCAGGACAGTGCGAGGTGTTGATTCTACTTGGGTCATTGTGGACAGGTTAACCAAGAGTGCACATTTTATTCAGATTGCCGAGAGTATATCCGCATAAATGTTAGCGGATATCTATGTTCAGGAGTTGGTAGTCAGGTACGGGGTGCCGGTATCTGTGGTCTCGGGCCGCGATGTTTGTTTCACCTCCAGATTTTGGAGGAATTTCCATGAGGAGTTAGGCACTCATCCGAATTTCAGTACAACGTACCACCCCCAAACTGATGAACAGAGCGAGCGGATGATTTAAAGACTCGAGGATATGCTTAGGGCTTGTGTGCTGGATTTTGGAGGGAGTTGGGATAGTTACCTTCCACTGGCAGAGTTATCCTACAATAACAGTTATCATGCTAGTATCAAACGACCACCTTTCGAGATGTCGTATGGAAGGAGGTGTAGGAGCCCGGTTTGTTGGGGTGAGCTTGGTCATAGGGTCATGGGGAGCACCAAGGTGGTGCTTAAGACCACTGAGCTGATTCAACAGGTGAACGATAGGATATGGGTCGTGCAAAGTCGTCAGAAGTGTTATGTTGACCGACACCGTTCGGATTTCGAGTTTCAGGTGGGAGACTTTGTGTTGTTGAAGGTGTCACCTTGGAAAAGTGCCATCCGATTTCGAAAGAGGGGCAAGATGGGTCCCCGATTTAATGATCCATTCAAGATTTATTCCCGGGTTGGCAGGGTTGCATACCGGCTGGATCTTCCTAATGAGCTCAGTCAAATCCATAACACTTTCCATGTACCTCAGCTGGTGAAATGTGTAGCCGATGATTCTATAGTGATCTCGTTAGATGACATTCAGGTGGATGAGCGCCTGAATCACGTGGAGAAGCCCATTTCGATTCTTGACATAAAGACTAAGATTATGTGTAATATGTAACGCCCCGTTCGAAAAGTACTTATTTATGAACTTCCGAGATCAAGAGTAAGGGCGTTTCGGTCTTTTATGGGCAATGGGTTTTATTCGAGAAGGTTTCGGGTCGGGGAGTGTTGCTAGAAGCATAGGGCTTCTCGCCACCTTTTCGTGCATATAAAGTTCGTCCGAAGCGGACTTAGAATAAAGGAGTTATGACACTTTGAAGATAGTGTCAACAATGGTCCCTAAAGGAAATATCTGGCAAATGGGTCCTAGGCATGCATGGAGTGCATGCGTGTAATTGGTTGGGTACGCCCAGCGTAAGATAGGTTACGCCCAGCGTAGAGTGGATAAATGAACGCGGGTGTTGGGGGCGTACGCCCAGCGTACAGGTTGTACGCCCAGCGTATGTCCAGAGTCTTTAAACCCTAATTGGAGGGTGAGACAGTATATATAGAACATAATGGCTTCAACCCTAGCCCCCATATCAGCCTCCCTAACCTCAGAAGAAACCCTAGAACGTTCCAACCTCCGTTTTTAGAGATCTTGGCCTTGGAAAGCTCATCTTGGTGGTTTAAGCATGGAAGAGGAAAAGAGGAAGTTGTCAAGGAAGGAGTTGGGTGGCTGGAGCTTGTGGATCTGGGAAGGCATCATCTTCTGGAGCCCTTTTGAGGTATAAAGTCTCTTGCTTGTCATCTATTTTGTGTAGATCTTGGTGTTATGAAGTTTTGACATCATTTCTTGTCCTAAAACCCCAAAGTGATGCATGATGTGAGTTGGTTGAGATTGGCTGTCCTTTCAGACCTTAGGAGAGGTCTTGAGTGAGAAAAATGAGGTCCCAAGGGCTTTGGTTGTCTTATGTATGATGTAGGCGGGTCTTAATGGATTAAGACCTTGAGTTAAGAGCTTTATGGACGTCCTAAGTGATAAAGTTTGAGACTTTATGGATCCTAGGCATGTTTGGTCGATGGATCTGAAGTTTGGGCTTAAGAGCTTAAGCCATTAAGAACTTATGAGGACTTTTAGTTCAGCGAGTTTACGCTCCGCGTAAAGTGATGTACGCCCAGTGTACTCACCATTCTGTCTGTACGCTTAGCGTACATGGGGGGTACGCCCCGCGTACTCTGTCTGTATGGATCGTGAGTTTTTGGGCCGTGGTTTGGGGCATGTTTGGGTATTTGGGCCTTAGTGGAGAGGAATATATATGGACCAAGGAATATATTTTGGGCTTAGGGAGAGGCCTATTAAGGGATTGGGCCCAATGTAGCAAATTGGGCCATTAATGGGTCACTAGTGGGCTTGAGAAGCTTACCTAGTGTTGGGCCCTTCATATTATGGTGTTGGGCCTTAGTCGTGGACCAGATTGGGTTAAGGGTAAAATGGTCAATTTACCCTTAGAAGGATATTGTTTTGGGCTAAGTGTTTTTGTGGCATTGATAGTTCGGGGAGCTAGAGGAGCAGCAGTGCGGGGATTGTCAGATAGCAGCCAGAAGGGTACCAGCAGTATTTCGGCAGTCGTATGGTGAGTTATCCTCACTATATCGACAGGGTCTACGGCACCAAGGTCGGCCCTTTAACGGATGGAAATCCGGGTACTGATTGTTATGTGATTGTTTTGCTAGATCTGCATCCTGGTATTTAGGATGGTGTTATGTTAGTGACCAGGTTAAGGTCGGTACCCGGGATATAAGGTAATGTTATGCTAGTGACCGGTTAGGTCGGAATCCTGGTTAGGATGTTGATATGCTATGTGATCTGTTAGACTGTTGTCTGGTCGAGGATTGTTATGTGATTATTTGTTTTATGTGCACATGGTTGTTTGACGGGGGTTGGGTTGAGGCGGGTCCTGCTTAATGCTGTAGGCCAACATACCCAGGGCGGACCGGACATTCCGAAGGCCCAACGAGCGGTCCGGATAGGCTGAAGGCCCCGAGAGGGCGGACCAGACGTGCCGAGGCTCGGAGAGTGGACCAGGCCGACTGAAGGCCCAGTGTAGGCGGACCAGTCATACTGCAGACTCAGAGAGTGGACCAGGTGGATTGAAGGCCCGATGCGGGCGGACCAATCACACTGTAGACTCGATGTACATGGCTAGACTCGGAGGGTGGACCAGGTGGACTGAAGGCCCGGTGCGGGCGGACCAGTCACACAGCAGACCCGATATGTGTGGCTGTTCCATTTGTGATATGATATGAGTATGTTATGTGTGGTTGGTATTTTGGGGGTAACTCACTAAGCTTTCGGGCTTACAGTTATAGTGTTATGTTTCAGGTACTTCAGGAGATCGTGGCAAGGCGAAGGTGTGATCGTACCGCTCCTCATGTTTTACGATTTTTATGATATGGTTCTGGGGATACTCTGATAATAAACTATTTTGAAAACGAGATGTATGAAGTTAATGGTTTTTGAATGAATGAAAATGTTTTAATTTGACTCAATTTTTATGGGTGTTACATGTTGGCATCAGAGCCTTGGTTTGAGTGAATTGGAGGAACATTCGTGTGAATCCAGTCTCAAATCAAGGAGGGATTTTCAAAATGGTTTTCAAAAGGTTTTCGAGATAAGTAAAGGAGGATGCAGAGGGTACGATCAGCCAGAGCCAGTAAGTAGACCCCAAAATACCATTCAAGCTATTTGATTATGTGATATGTTAGAACAGCATGCTAGTGATAGGCTAAGGATCTTTAGGAATTTGCATGATAGAATTGCCTGATTATATGATGCCTATTAGCCTAGGGTTATCCTTATATGAGATATGCAGCTTTCCCTCTAGGAGTGAGGTTTGAGCGGGTGTGTATTTATATGGTTAGAGTGTTGTGGTGATACTTGAGACAAATATGGGTAGGTGTGGAAGGTAGTATGGGCCCGTACTACTGAAAGCACAGGACCCATACGTGTATCAAGGAAGTCACAACTCTCTAGGGTATCGGTTATGTGATAGTTCCCCGAGTGGATATGTGATGTGTCTAAGGGTCTTGTTGGTGTATTGCAGTATGGCGATTACGAGACATTTCGGGGCAGGATCCGGTTCGGGATCGGGATCAGGAGAGGGTGGTCATGATGGAGCAGTGCCACCCGAGGTCATCGGTCAGATGAGTACGGACGAGTTGGATGCCAGGATTCGTGAGATCCTGCATGATGAGGTTGCTGCTATGTTCCGGGCTGAGTTGCCGGAGATGTTTGGGTCGATCAAGAACGCCATGGTTGAGTACTTTGATGAGCGTTACGCAGCTCTTGCGGAGACGGCTGCCGCGGCAGCTACAGCGGCTGTAGCAGCGGCAGGGGGAGGAACCGGTCAAGGTTTTCAGTATCGGGACTTCGATAATACGAAGCCCCTACTTTCGATGAAGTTCAGGATCCGATCGTTGCGATGAGATGGTTGTCAGACGTGGAGGGTTGTTTCTTCACGTGTTCATGCCCTGCGGATCAGAGGGTGAGGTGTGCTCTGAACCTTTTGAGGCTCGGAGCGAAGGATTGGTGGAGGTTGACTACGGGATCTTATTCTGACGCGCAGCGGGCTGCGGTTACTTGGGATCAGTTCCGAGAAATGTTTAGTACCCGTTATGTTCCACGTTTTGAGAGAGAGAGGTTGGCTCAGGAGTTTCTGGAGCTGAAGCAGGATTCAGAGTCGGTGACGGAGATCACCAGGATGTTTACTGAGAGGGCGATGTTTTGCCCGGAGTTTGCTTCGGAGCAGGCTCAGATGTCCCGATATCTGAGTATGCTCAAGAGGGATATCAGGCAGTTTGTGTCTACGCAGAGGTGCGAGACTTTGCTGGAGTTACAGGAGGCCGCTCGGCGGCGTGAGTTGGAGATGGAGTTGCAGTTGCGAGAGCAGAGGCAAGCCCCGGTGCAGTCGCAGCCGGCGCCGAAACGGTTCAAAACCGATGAGTCTAGGGTTGGAGGTCAGAGCAGCCACACTTGTGAGAAGTGTGGGAAGGGTCATGCCGGAATTTGTATGTCCGGTGGTACGTGCCGCAAGTACGAAAGGGAGGGGCATTATACGAGGGATTGCCGACAGTCAGCCCCGGTACAGGATATGAGGATTTGTTATCACTGCCATCAGGTTGGACACTTGAGGGCCAACTGTCCACAGCTTGTTACAAGACCGGTGCAGGCTCCAGCACCGGCCACTTTGCGGATTACGGGTGGAGGTCAGGGTGGAGCGGAGCCTCCGAGGGCTCAGGGACGCGCATTCCAGCTTACGGCAGAGGAGGTCAGGGCAGAGCCAGATGCAGCTGCGGGTATGTTTCCATTTTGATGTCTTGTTATCTATTGATTATGTGGTATTGTAAATCTGTCTGCCTTGTTCCGCATGTTTCATAGTATGATTGAGGATCTTAGTAGTTAGGAGTTGTAGTTAGCATTCAGGAGGACGCTTGGACAAAAGATAAGGTACATGATCTTGTTGCTAGGAATAGCGACTGCGATGCAAGAAGTGTTCAGTTGGGATTCGAACTTCCTTAGAGTTCGGGTGTACAATGGCAGAAGGGTCATTCGGTGGAGGTTACTCACTCCCGAAGGAGTCAGTTCATGGATAAGAGGGAAAATATGGAGTAAGGGCGATTGAGCTATGCCGGTTTTGGGCATCGGTGGTTAGTAGTCAGTGCACTAAGTGGGGAGAATTGGAAAATTCTCCGGTAAAACAGCAAGTATCCAGGGTTGGTTAGCTGTTTAGATTTATCGGTGTTGTTAGCCGAGAGTGTGGCATGATTAGAGCAAGTGATAGACAAGTGGGGTAGGGAACAGACCATGATTTCAGTTAAGGTAGTTGGTCGATGTGAGGCCTGGGTTTTGGCCATGGAAAGGATTCCGGGAATGGAACTAGAGTTCGGAACCCCAAGAGGGCTAGAACAGACTGCATGGGAGAGATTCCCGGGAAGAATGGATCAGGGTGATGTGCGACAGTCTTTGAGCGGTCCGGATAGACTGAAGGCCGGTAGGCGTACCAGTCAGGCCGAAGGCTCGGGGAACGGTCCAGATAGGCTGAAGGCCCAGGAGGGCGGTCCAGACATGTTGAAGGTTCTGAGAGTGGTCCAGATAGGCTGAAGGCCTGGAAAGGCGGTCCAGTCATGCTGAAGACTCTGTATGTGATAGTGGATCGATATGAGGAGAATGAGTAAAAATGTCGCCATGCAATAGTAATCGATATGGTCTGGCCCCAAGTATTGATCGGGATGATGGAGATGGCTGGAGGCCGTGCATGGGCCTTGTTAGTTATGTGATCGGATTCAGAGTATATGGGAGTTAGAGAATAACGGTTGCTCTACATGGATAGTGTAGAGCGGAGTATAGCTCTGTGGCACTTATAGGTGCGGTAAGGGTTGATGAGTAGACTTCCTGGAAAGGAAAGGTATGTAGCTCCGAAGGAGTGTGGGTCCTCTGAGAGGAAGGCATGCAGAGTAAAAGGATGATCGAAGATGCTTCGGTTATTGGTAGTAAGCACTGGATTGTACCAGATATACGGAAGCACATACGGGTTGGATGCCCGTTGAGATGCCCGTTGTGGCAATGTTGGATGATGCGCATGCATGTGTTCGGTCTCCTTGGAAGAGGAGAAGGTAAGGAATTCCCGATTGGAGATTGGGACAGAAGTAAGGTAGTGTCTTCAGGTGGCACTCAGTTGATGAGCGTTGTCATCAGAGAAAAGAAGTCGGTGACCGGCTTGAAGCAGTTGATCGGAACCCAGCAAGGGAAGAGATGGATTTAGAGATTCGATACCTGTGTTTGAGGGAAACTGAGCCGGTTTGAGATCAGTGGATGAATTGTAGGAGTATCATCCGGACGTTTGTGTTGCCGCAGGCTTCGAGGACGAAGCCTAATTTAAGTGGGGGAGAATTGTAACGCCCCGTTCGAAAAGTACTTATTTATGAACTTCCGAGATCAAGAGTAAGGGCGTTTCGGTCTTTTATGGGAAATGGGTTTTATTCGAGAAGGTTTCGGGTCAGGGAATGTTGCTAGAAGCATAGGGCTTCTCGCCACCTTTTCGTGGATATAAAGTTCGTCGGAAGCGGACTTAGAATAAAGGAGTTATGACACTTTGAAGATAGTGTCAACAATGGTCCCTAAAGGAAATATCTGGCAAAGGGGTCCTAGGCATGCATGGAGTGCATGCGTGTAATTGGCTGGGTACGCCCAGCGTAAGATAGGTTACGCCCAGCGTAGAGTGGATAAATGAACGCGGGTGTTGGGGGCGTACGCCCAGCGTACAGGATGTACGCCCAGCTCATCTTGGTGGTTTAAGCATGGAAGAGGAAAAGAGGAAGTTGTCAAGGAAGGAGTTGGGTGGCTGGAGCTCGTGGATCTGGGAAGGCATCATCTTCTGGAGCCCTTTTGAGGTATAAAGTCTCTTGCTTGTCATCTATTTTGTGTAGATCTTGGTGTTATGAAGTTTTGACATCATTTCTTGTCCTAAAACCCCAAAGTGATGCATGATGTGAGTTGGTTGAGATTGGCTGTCCTTTCAGACCTTAGGAGAGGTCTTGAGTGAGAAAAATGAGGTCCCAAGGGCTTTGGTTGTCTTATGTATGATGTAGGCGGGTCTTAATGGATTAAGACCTTGAGTTAAGAGCTTTATGGACGTCCTAAGTGATAAAGTTTGAGACTTTATGGATCCTAGGCATGTTTGGTCGATGGATCTGAAGTTTGGGCTTAAGAGCTTAAGCCATTAAGAACTTATGAGGACTTTTAGTTCAGCGAGTTTACGCCCCGCGTAAAGTGATGTACGCCCAGTGTACTCACCATTCTGTCTGTACGCTTAGCGTACATGGGGGGTACGCCCCGCGTACTCTGTCTGTATGGATCGTGAGTTTTTGGGCCGTGGTTTGGGGCATGTTTGGGTATTTGGGCCTTAGTGGAGAGGA
This sequence comes from Lactuca virosa, assembly GCF_052849685.1. Classification (NCBI taxonomy): domain Eukaryota; kingdom Viridiplantae; phylum Streptophyta; class Magnoliopsida; order Asterales; family Asteraceae; genus Lactuca; species Lactuca virosa. The sequence goes on along the minus strand of NC_136434.1, from coordinate 169,596,756 downwards.
ATATATATGGACCAAGGAATATATTTTGGGCTTAGGGAGAGGCCTATTAAGGGATTGGGCCCAATGTAGCAAATTGGGCCATTAATGGGTCACTAGTGGGCTTGAGAAGCTTACCTAGTGTTGGGCCCTTCATATTATGGTGTTGGGCCTTAGTCGTGGACCAGATTGGGTTAAGGGTAAAATGGTCAATTTACCCTTAGAAGGATATTGTTTTGGGCTAAGTGTTTTTGTGGCATTGATAGTTCGGGGAGCTAGAGGAGCAGCAGTGCGGGGATTGTCAGATAGCAGCCAGAAGGGTACCAGCAGTATTTCGGCAGTCGTAAGGTGAGTTATCCTCACTATATCGACAGGGTCTACGGCACCAAGGTCGGCCCTTTAACGGATGGAAATCCGGGTACTGATTGTTATGTGATTGTTTAGCTAGATCTGCATCCTGGTATTTAGGATGGTGTTATGTTAGTGACCTGGTTAAGGTCGGTACCCGGGATATAGGGTAATGTTATGCTAGTGACCGGTTAGGTCGGAATCCTGGTTAGGATGTTGATATGCTATGTGATCTGTTAGACTGTTGTCTGGTCGAGGATTGTTATGTGATTATTTGTTTTATGTGCACATGGTTGTTTGACGGGGGTTGGGTTGAGGCGGGTCCTACTTAATGCTGTAGGCCAACATACCCAGGGCGGACCGGACATTCCGAAGGCCTAACGAGCGGTCCGGATAGGCTGAAGGCCCCGAGAGGGCGGACCAGACGTGCCGAGGCTCGGAGAGTGGACCAGGCCGACTGAAGGCCCAGTGTAGGCGGACCAATCATACTGTAGACTCAGAGAGTGGACCAGGTGGATTGAAGGCCCGGTGCGGGCGGACCAATCACACTGTAGACTCGATGTACATGGCTAGACTCGGAGGGTGGACCAGGTGGACTGAAGGCCCGGTGCGGGCGGACCAGTCACACAGCAGACCCGATATGCGTGGCTGTTCCATTTGTGATATGATATGAGTATGTTATGTGTGGTTGGTATTTTGGGGGTAACTCACTAAGCTTTCGGGCTTACAGTTGTAGTGTTATGTTTCAGGTACTTCAGGAGATCGTGGCAAGGCGAAGGCGTGATCGTACCGCTCCTCATGTTTTATGATTTTTATGATATGGTTATGGGGATACTCTGATAATAAACTATTTTGAAAACGAGATGTATGAAGTTAACGGTTTTTGAATGAATGAAAATGTTTTAATTTGACTCAATTTTTATGGGTGTTACATAATAAGGTGGTGAACCTGGTGAAGGTGAAATGGCAGCACCGAACGGGCTGCGAGTGGACGTGGGAGCCAGAGGAAGAGATGAGAGTGCACTACCTAGATTTGTTCGCGTCAGCAGACTTCGAGGACGAAGTCTAATTCAAGTGGGGGAGATTTGTAACATTCAGATTCAGGTATGTTCCCTTTGCTCCTTTGAATGAAATTTTATTGCAAAAAGGTTCCTTTCTGTACGTTGGGCGTATGTCCATGTACACTTAGCGTGCATGCGCATGCGAAGTCGGGGTAGGGGCCACGTATGTTGGGCGTACGCAGCGTACGTGGGGCGTATGTAGCCTTCCACTATAACCCTAATATTAAGCTCACTTATAACCTTGGACCCTCTTCCTTACCAGCCTCCACTGGCTTTGAACGTCCCTAAAACCCTAGTTACCATTGAGTGTGATCTTGGCGCCTAAAAGTGACATTAGTGGTCCTTTTTGGTGTGTTTGCAAGAAGAAGAAGAAGTTGGTGAGTAAGCCTTGGACGTGGTTGAGCTTCAAGATCCTGAGTCTACATCATTTTGGGAAGCTTTTGGAGGTAAAAAAAAACTTCTACCTTGCTGATTATTTTGATTATTAGTGATAGGGTATGCTTTAAGGTCATTTTTGGGTCCATGGAACCTCCATTGTGAATTTGGGCAACTCCAGAGGCTAAAAATGTTATATCTTAGTCCCTTTCGCATGTTAGAAGCATAAAAATGTAATCTTTTTGATGAGTATGAAGCCATGCATGATTTTACGACCTTTAAGTGAGCTTTGGTGGATCGAAATAGATATTGTGCTCCCATACCTCATGTTAAGGCATAAAGTTGCCAACTTTATGCCCGAAGAACCTTATTCTAAATCAGATCTAGTATTGGAATTGATTGTCTGCATGGGTTAAGATCCAAATGGGTGTTGGGTTAAGCTGGGTAGTACGCCGAGCGTACCAAAGTATACGCAACGCGTACTGCATGGTGGGCTAGTATGTTGCGCGTTCCTGGATTACTCCCCGCGTACGCTCCCAGTGAGCTTTTGGGCTTGCGTTGGGCTTTTGAGTAGTTTGGACCTTATTTAATATTAGGTTCTTGATCAGTTAGAGTGGATTAGGCCTTTGAACTTACTATTGGACCTTAGGTGGCATTGTTGGGCCTTTGGGCCTTGTGGCCCGTTATTGCTTTTGAAGCAGGGATAGTTAGGCCCATTAAAGGAAAAAGGCTTTTGGGACTTATTGGAAGAGTTTGGACTTAGGGATTTGGGTCCATGATTTGGGTTTGTGTCATAATTTTGATTAGGTTAATTTATGTATGTTTAGTGTGAGATTTCCGGATCGGTAGCCGAGTATTTAGTGTTTATCAGCAGGCCAAGGTGAGTCTATCACTATACCTATGGGTCGAAGGCACCAGTGCCAGCCCATTACATGACATGTGGAAATGATAGTTGTCTATGTGTTTACTTGTCTGAACACCCCGGGAGTAGCTCATTGCACTTGTATGAAACACCATGGGGGTAGCCCATGGCACTTAGATATCAGACCATCGGGGTAGCCCATGGCATTCCAAGGGGAAGACCATGGGAGTAGCCCATGGCAATCATATGTATGTTGTGTGGTATTTTGTGATTTTATGATATGTGGTATTTTGGGAACTCACTATGGTTTTGCTTACAGTTTGAATTGTGATTTCTGGTACTTTCGATACTAAGGGGAAGGGCCCGACTTGATGGCGTAGCATTTACTCTCCACTATTTTCCGTACTTACTGATATTGTTACTCTAATAAATGAACATGTTTAAGGTGTAATGGATTTTGGAAACAATTTATGGATGTAATTTCCTTTTTGAAAATGATAAATTTTATTTATATTTTGGGTTGTTACAGTGTTACTTTGGAGGAACTCACTAAGCTTTGGCTTACAGTTTTAGTTGTTGTTTTATGTACTTCAAAGGATCGGGGGAAAGCAAAGGTGTGATCATGCACATTGCTTTGGGTTTTATGTTATTGGATTCTTGGGATACTCTGATTATGGATTAGTACTTTTCAAACAATGTTTTTTTAAACAATTATTATCTTGCGTTGTTTTGAAAATGAAAATTTTTACTTGGATTTTTGGGATGTTACAAAAATGAAAATTTTGGTTGTGATTTTTGGGATGTTACAAGTTGGTATTAAAGCCCCGATTTGAGGGATTTGAATGAACACTCGTGTGATTCCATACTCAAACTAAGGATCTGAGAAATTTTCATAAAAACAATTTGTAAAAAGATTAATTTCAAGGAAGGAAGAAGAGGGTGTAAAGTGTACAGTCAGCTGGAGATCGAAAAGTGATTTCCCAAAATATCCATACTTGTCTTATATGTTGTAATTGAGTTGCTATTATAAATGCATATTAGTTGATAGGGTAAGGATCCCATCGAGATTTGTATGATAGAGTTGGATGCCTTGTTTCATAGGGGAATGCTTGTGATGTTATGCTAGAAGTTGAAGTTAATACTACTAATTGATATGTGTATACTATATAGTTGTACATAATAAGGATTTTATAGCCCTAAATGTCTGGTTTAGCCTTATTTCCTGTTCCTTGTCTATTTGTGGACTTGGGGTGGAATCATTTATTTGATCGTGTATTGAATCGTGGATTATGTATGCTTTGTATACGTAGAGCAGTTAGCAAGATTAGTGGAGATTTCTAACATTGCGAGAGGTAGTCGAGGGAACCTAGGAGTTAGAGGTGGTTGTGTGGAGCATATAGTTATGTGTGCTAATGTACATAGTGTGGAGTAGCTTAGTAATTTGGGGTCTTGTGAGGAAATCTGAGTCAAAGACGGATAGGTGTGGAAGGTAGTACGGGCTCGTACTACTGAAAGCACATGATTCATACACGATTCAGGAAGAGTCCTGAGACTACTAAGAAGCTAGTAGGAATGCATATAGTGTATGTGAAAGCTATAAACTGATTTTGATCTGTTTATTTGCATGTTTCAGTATGGTGGTGACTATCTGAGGTTCAGGCTCTAGCGATTCGGAGAGACTGGGTTCCGCTGATGAAGAGATTTGTAGGATCGTTGCCGACGAGGTGGCCTAAATGATGAGGTAGGAAATCCCGGAGATGTTTGGGTCTATTAATACCACATTAATCGAGCAGTTCGATAAGCATTACACTGCTATCACTGAGGTTGCTGCTGTTGCAACAACCGCAGCTGTGGCCGCTGCGAGACTGCATGAGGGTGATTCGATGCAGTACCAGAATTCAACAACACAAAGCCCCCGGAGTTTGATGGGACCAAGGACCAGATTGTTGCGATGATATGGATTTCAGATATTAAGGGATGCTTCTATACATGTTCATGTCCGGAGGATCTGAAGGTTCGATTTGCATTGAACCTTCTTCACGTGGGAATGAAGGACTAGTGGAAGTTTGTGACTACTGGTTACTCACCTACGAAGTGGGTAGTAGTGACATGGGAATGATTTACTGAGATGTTTCGATATGAGTATGTTCCTTTAGTGGAGAGAGAGCAGCTGGCCTTGGAGTACCTGTCGCTCAGACAAGCGACATAGCCGGTGACAGGGATCACCAGGATGTTCCATGAGGGGTCCTTATTTTGTCCAGAGTATGCTTCCTTGGAGCAAGTGTGGATGACTCGGTAATTGAGTATGCTCAAGAAGGATATCAGATAGTTCATGACGAACACCCAGTACTGTTCATTGGATGAGCTACAATCCAATGCCAAGAGAAGGGAGATCGAGTTGGAGACTTGGGCGAAAGAGAGTGAGATGGAGAGTCAAAGGAAGGAGAAGAGGCATGTTCCAGTGCAGTCGCATCCGATGACTAAGCGGTTCAAACTCGTGGATTCGAGATCAGGAGGTCATAGGGGCCACACTTGCAGCAAGTACGGTAAAGGTCATGAGGGGCCTTGTCGGGAGCAGTCTGTTTTTACATGTATGGCAAGGAGGGGCACTTTGAGAAGGATTATCCGATGGGTTTTCGTTTCTACTTCAGTTGTAACTAGACGTTCCATGTGTAGGCTGATTTCCCATTGCTTGCCTCAAGATCAGTGCACACTCAAGCTCCTATGACTTTGTGCATCACTGATAGACACCATAGGAAGGCCAAGGCCACAAAGGACCGAGGTCGAGCTTTCCTGTTAACAGCAGAGGAGGCCAGGGCGGCGCCATACGTCATTACTAGTATGTACTTATTTATATTTCTGTCAATTTATATTTCATGTATGTTTATATCCATGCTTATGTAAGTATATTCCTAATAAATTTATTACATTCGTTAGTGTTGTTTGACTCGGGTACGAGTCAATCTTTTGTGTCATCATCGTTTAGTAGGGATTTTCGTGTTCCCCTTGGATCATTGGATCGACCTCTGGAGGTCGTCATCGCCGGTAACCGTACGGTTTCAGCCTTAGATGTTTACCGTGACTGTATGCTGGACAATTTTGGAGTGGATTTCTGATGGACCTTATTCCTATTCCGATGAGTGATGTATGTGTAATTGCGGGTATGGATTGGTTTAGCCAGTTCGGAGCATTGATTGACTGTGAGTGTCAGTTAGTGGTTGTTCGTACCCCAAGTGCGGGAGATCTAAGCATCTTTAGGGAGGTCACTAGAGCTGGTTCCGCCTTCTGTTCGGCCGGCAAGGCTAGGTAGTATCTACAACATGGGTGCTCGAGTTATCTTTCTTATGTAGTTGACACTCGAGTGGAGGAGAAGAAGTCAGTTTTCGATGTTCATGTGGTGAGGGAATTTCCTGATTTTTTTTCCAGATGATATACCAGGCGTGCCTCCTATGAGGCAGGAGGAGTTTAGGATCGACCTGATTCCTGGTGTTGCCCCGATTGCCAAGGCACCATATCACCTTGCGCCTCCTGAGATGCAAGAGTTGTCCTCACACCTCTAGGAGTTGTTGGGAAAGGAATTTATTCGAACTAGAAGCTCGCCATGGGGAGCACCGATCGTTTTTGTCAAGAAAAAGGATGCTTCATACCAGATGTGCATTGATTACCAGGAGTTGAACAACTTAACGGTGAAAAACCGTTAGCTACTGCTGAGAATTGATGATCTTTTTGACCAGTTGCAGGGAGCGTCTTGGTTCTCCAAGATTGATTTGAGGTCAGGCTATCATCAGATGAGGGTTAGAGAGGATGACATTCAGAAGATGGATTTCCGTACTCGTTTTGGTCATTACGAGTTTGTGGTGATGCCTATTAGGCTCACCAACACACCAACAACATTCATAGATCTCATGAACTGGGTATGCAGGCCGATGTTGGATCAATCTATGAATGTTTTTATCGATGATATCTTGGTCTATTTTAAGACCAAGGAGCACCTTCGTGAGATTCTTGGGGTTCTGCAAATGGAGAGGTTGTACGCCAAGTTTTCTAAGTGCGAGTTCTGGTTGCGCGAGGTTCAGTTTTTGGGGCTGTAAGGGTCAAATTATTGTAATTATTCGAAGTATGTTTTGAACACTTCGAATATTTTGTAATGTATTTTACTAGGGCGCTTTTATTCGAAGCTTTAGAGTCAATGCCTTAGTATATTTTTTGTATGCTTTCAGTTCCCTATAAATAGGGTTATTTACTAGAATTAGATAAGAACTTTTACAGACTTGTCTACTATTCTCTGTAAAGAATTCGAAAGCATAATAGAGCATAACAAGATCATATTTACATCGTGTGTTCAAATCTCATATTCTTACTTGAATTCATACTCTGATTAATTCATTACTCGATTCATTGATTCATCAATTGGTATCAGAGCAGGAATCATATCTCTGATCTGATTTTCACGCTGTTCAAAAAGTTTTTGAATCAACTTTTTGATTCAAAAGTTTCTGTACTTTTTGAAAGTGAAAATTTGTCTAGATCTTAGTCTGTGATTCGATTCTGCATTTAAATTGTTGAATCGAGTGTTATTCTCATCAATTGGATTTGATTCATCTAGTTTGTTTTCAAATTCTCAAATCTTTTCAAACTTCTCAAAATCTTCTTCCGTACAGCAATGGCGAGTTTCAATCTCAATTCGATGACCACGTTTTCTCATTTGCTAGGTTCATCAACCAAAATTCCAATGCTAATCCCTGAATACTATCATCAGTGGGCTGATCGTATGCAGGATTATCTGAATGGTCTGGATCAAGAATTATGGTCATGTATCACTGGAAATGTCAATGTTCCAGTGAATGTTCAACCAATTGGATCACCTTCTACAAATTCTGGAGTTGATAATCAAACTGATCGTCTAAAGAAACTGGAGAAGAGGTGTATGAGGGAACTGCAAGGTACATTACCTCCAGCTGTGTACAATTACGTTAGGAGTTGTACAACTGCAAAGGAAGTCTGGAACAATCTGAAAGATAAATTTCAAGGAAGTGAGAAGACAAAAATCAATTCAGTTAAACAGTGTTTGGTTGAGTTGAAAGATTTCAAACAAAAAGAAGGAGAAACAATTGAAGTTTACTATGATCGTCTGAACGAGTTAATCTATCGGTGCAATCGCTATGGAATTACCAGGACATCAATGGAATTCAATCTCATCTTTGTAATGGGGCTTCGAAAAGAATGGAGAAGTATGAGTATGATGGTGAAGAATCAGCAAAGTTTTGATACATCAACTCTCAATGATTTGTACAATCAATTGAAAACACACGAAATTGAGGTAAATGAAATTGCTGAGGAATCGAAGTTGAATTTGGGAGGTCCATTAGCTCTTGTATCAAAGATTTCTGAGAAAGAAGCTGAAAATAGTGATTCTGAGGAAGAAGAATGATTCATAATGAATTCGGATGATGAAGCAATAACATTTTACTCAAATAATCGTGTCAAGAAATTTTTCAAAAAGCCGTTCAATTCGAAGACTAAGCTTGCTGAGGTGAAAGGAAATTATGTGACTAAAAATGTTGTTGAGGAGAAAAAGAAAGTTGAGAAGCAAGATTCGAAGATAGCTGATGGAAAGGGTGAGAAGAAGCTGAAAGGTGATGCAGGAATAGATTGTCATTATTGCAACGATGCGAATCATCTTGCAAATGACTGTATGCTTCGAAAGAAGAATGAGAGGAAGAATAAAGTCAAAGATGAGGCATACTATGCAGAAAAGCTTGAGGTGGTTCGTGCTAAAGCAAAGAATTTGTCATTGGTTGCAAAGGGTGAGCATGAGGATGAAGATGGAACTTATCAAATCTGGTCATCCGGGTCAGACGATAAGGAAATGAGGAATCCAACGCATGGGGCGTTGTATGCCAAAATGGAGGAGGACTTAGATGATGAGGAATTCGAAGTGAGGGGACGATGCTTCGTATCCAAAGCAGCTGATAAATCTCCAATGACAACAAAGGTACGTAAAATTCTCGAATCTTTTAATATTCCTACACATGCTTATGATTATGAACTAATTTCTTTTGATGAGACGGTTACTTATTTTGATTCAATTGTTGTGTCTGCTAGCAATGAGGCCAACAAGTTGTCAATGGAGTTGTTAGAGGTCAAAAAGAGATTAGACATAAAAATAAGCAAAATTGAATGTTTGGAATTACAAATGACAAATATAATGTGTGATAGAGATAGGTTATCGAGTGATGTTAAACTTTTGCTAGCACAAAGAAACATCTATTATAATTCTGCTAAACGACTTTATAGCAAATTAACTGATTTACATCATTCATGTGATATAATTAAAGAGCAACATAGAAAATTACTACCTTTCCTAGCATTCGAAAGAGCCAAGGTAGATAATATTTCGTATGATTGTGAGCAAATAATAGCTGATTTTGACAGAGTCCCTGATGATAGATATAAATATGGAATTGTCAAAATTAATGAATGTCTTGATGCGAATGAATTAGTTAACACAGTGAATGATACATTGACTAAATCTGAACAAATTCAAATTTTGAAAAAGACTGAGAATTCAACATTTGATTCTCAATCTAATTTTGCTGATATTGAAGATAATTCTGACAATATTAGTGAAATTAGTGAACTTGAAGATGTTGATTGTTCTCAGTTGTCTACTGTTAATGTTGCTTCAACATCAAAAGGAAAAGAAAAAGTTAAGGATTTGATGGTTGAAAATGAAACTGATATACCCTCAACTTCGAAAGTTTATGATATGAACTTCGTGTATCTCAAAGACAGCCAAATTGAAGATAGTGATGATGAAGATGAAGTGAACATTTCGAAGGAAAAGAAATCTTCAAAGGAAGAAGAAAGTCCTCGAATTGTGGTTGATCAGGTGTATGGTGATACACAAAAGTTCGAAAAAGTGATGAATGAAAAAGGTGAACACTATCTTGAAACGAATTCAGTGGTTTATCCAAATTTCAAATGTACAGATAATGTCATTTTTCCAAATCAAGTTTTCGTAACTACTAGAAATGTTGAGAAAATCAAACCAGAATTAAAGAAGTTAGTTGAAGAGGATAATTCAAAAATAACTGATGAAGGTTTTTTCGGAAATCAAAGCACAGTTGAAAACAACTTAACAAAGAATTCGTATGTTTTCCAACGTCAAAAACCACAAAGAAAATGGGTTGAAAAATCAGAAATTGAAAAAGAGAATTCAAAACAAGTTGAAAAGGAATGTGAAAAAGTTGTCAAATTAAACTCCAAGGAATTCAAAGATCAAATTGACAAATTTTCGAAGGAAAACAACATTTCAAAAAGACAAGCAAGAAAGAAAATATTTTGGCAAAATGTTGAGTCTCAAAAAATGTCTGAATCACAATCACCCAAAAATGTTTTCAAAGCTAAAAATTCATCTTTTTCAACAAAACCTCAACATTCATCTCAATCAAATCATTCAAAGTCTGAAGTGAATAAACAACCAAGGTTTTCAAAAGTTTCAGAAACTAATATTCCAAGAAAATTTTCAAATAACTCAAAACCAAATCAAAAATTCTTTCAACGTCAACATTTTAAATCAATAGTTGATACATCATATGCTAAATCTTTTATAACAAAACCAAAAGTTGATTTTGTTCCTATAAAGCCAAATTTTCCAAATCAAACGAAGAAATAAACTATTAAAACTTCACGAGAAAAAGAAATAACGTCAAGGAAGAACATTGATCATTGGCTTGAAGGAAAAGGAAAGATGTATCAGTCAAATACATTTTCAAAGGAGCAAATTCACGAAGCATATGAAAAGTATATGAATAATTCATCAAATGGCAGTTCATCGTCTAAGGATTAGAACATATCAGTCAAAGCATGGAAACCAGTTATAAAAGCAAAGAATGTTCATTCACAAACTCAGAATTCGAAGGGTAATGTCAGTGATCATTCGAAACCATCAAAAACTTATGTTTCGGTTCCTTTAAATGAAGAAGTGAACTTAATTGATAGTCTCAAAACAAAAGTTTGTGATTGGGTTAAAAGTTCTTCATTACATTCGAAATTGAAATCTAATTTCCAATGACCCAAAAAGCCTTGGGTACCTAAATTTTTCCATTGAATGTAGGTACTATGTGATGAGCAATATGATAACAAGTGGTACATCGATAGTGGTTGCTCTCGTCACATGACTGGGAAGAAGGAGAATTTACGTGATTTTCGAAGTCTCAAAAATGCTGGAGTACTGAAGTTCGGGAACAATCAAAAATGTCAAGTCAAAGGATATGGGAAGATCACGAATGGTCAATTCACAGTGAATCGGGTGGCATATGTTGAAGGTCTTCAACATAACTTGATAAGTGTTTCTCAACTTGTTGTGGGCACTGGCAATCAAGTTCTTTTTAACGAAGAAGGAAGTATTATTTCGAATGTCACAACAAAAGAGGTGTTACTGAAATCCAAAAGGAAAGGTGACATGTTCACTTTGGACATCAATCCGATAGTAGGGAAACCTGCTATATGTCTTCTTTCGAAGGCAACATCAGACTTAAGTTGGCTTTGGCATCGAAGACTTTCTCATCTTAATTTTTCGAAACATCAATAAACTTGTGGTACAAGATCTGGTAAGAGGTTTACCTGTACTTAAATTTGATAATGATTCTTTATGTGCAGCTTGTGAGGTTGGCAAGCAACATAAACAAGGCCATCCAATTACGATTGATTCGAAAATAGTTGCACCTCTGGAGCTCTTACATATTGATTTGTATGGTCCTTCGATTGTTTCAACTCTCAACAAGAAACGGTACATTTTAGTGATTGTTGATGATTTTTCCAGATTTACGTGGGTTTATTTTCTCAGGCTTAAATCTGAAGTTGCACAAATCATGATTGACTTTATCAAAAATATGGAAACAACATTGAAGAAGATTGTTCAAAAAATTAAGAGTGATCATGGAACTGAATTTAAGAACAATGTTCTTGATTCATTTTTGGTGGACAAAGGGATTTCACATAATTTTTCATCTCCATACACACCACAACAAAACGGTGTTGTTGAACGAAGAAATAGGTCTCTATGCGAAGCGGCAAGGACTATGTTGGCATATGCGAATCTTCCACAATATCTTTGGGCTGAAGCAGTATCAACCGCATGTTTCACTCAAAACAGATCGTTCATTCATCGTCGTTTCAACATTACTCCATATGAAATTCTCAACAATCGAAAACCTAATGTCAAATTTTTACATGTTTTCGGATGCAGGTGCTTCATTATGAATCTCAAGGATAATCTTACGAAATTTCAAGCAAAAGCAGATGAAGGGATTTTTTTGGGATATTCGCATAATTAAGTTGCATATCGTGTGTTGAATAAAAGAACACGAAAAGTTGAAGAAACTTTTAATCTTACATTTGATGATTACTACATTAAACAAACAACAACTCAGTTTGAAAATCATCCAATTCTGAAAAAGATACAAGATGAATCTGAATCCTCACAAACATTAGATATTGATTATGATTTAATTTTTGGAATTTCAGATCATGCTGTTGATGCTGAAATCAATGCAAGTGATAATCATATCTCTGAACTAACAAAGCTTAATGATGCTTCAACATCAAATTCTCCAGAAAATGGCGAAAGTATGCAAAACAATCCAGTGGAGGGGGAGCACTTGGATTCGAATACATTAGATGACGAACAGAATTCTTTCGAGGGGGAAAAAGAAAGGATGAATGATGATGTTGAGGGGGAGCATTCAGAAAATATTGAAAATAATAATGATTTTGATGATGCTTGTTCGATTGTAGGCTCAGAAAACGATGATATATACGAAGATGCACCTTTGGAATTTGATCCAGGATATCCGCCAATGGAAAAGTGGACAAAAGATCATCCGAAGGATCAAGTAATTGGGAATCCACAAGAGGGAGTTTTAACAAGAGCTCAAATTCGTGCAAAGAATGAGGTATTGAATACTCATCAAGAATTTTGCATGTTCAATGTTTTCATTTCTAAGATTGAACCAAAAACAGTTAAGATTGCAATGGAACACTCAGATTGGGTTGTTGCAATGTAATCTGAATTGTCTGAATTTGAACGAAACAAGGTTTGGAGGTTAATTCCTAAACCTGAAAATGTTTCGATTGTCGGGTTAAAATGGATTTTCAAAAATAAAACCGACAAAGATGGAAATATTGTTCACTCAACAAAGCCAGACTTGTTGTTAAAGGATATTCACAACAAGAAGGAATCGACTATGAAGAAACTTTTGCCCCTGTCGCAAGACTCGAGGCGGTTCGTATATTTCTGGCTTATGCAGCTCACAAAGATTTTGATGTTTATCAAATGGACGTGAAATGTGCATTTCTAAATGGAGAGCTTGAAGAAACTGTTTACGTGGAACAACCCGCAGGTTTTATTAACGAAGAATTTCCAAATCATGTTTATATTTTAGATAAGGCAGTTTATGGTTTGAAACAAGCACCACGAGCATGGTATGCAACTCTTACCTCATTTTTGAAACAATCTAAATTTAAACAAGGATCAGTTGATCCCACATTATTTCGAAAGAAAGTGGGGAATCATCTAATGCTTGTTCAAATTTATGTTGATGATATTATTTTTGGATCGACTGACCCTGCTTTGTTTAGAGAATTCAAATATTTGATGAAAAGTAAGTTCGAAATGAGCATGATGGGAAAAATCAATAATTTTCTTGGTTTGAATATTCGTCAAAACAGAAAAGGAATTTTTATTAATCAATAAAAATATACGAAGAATTTGTTGGAAAAGTTTGGATTGACGAATAGCACGAAGTTACGAGTTCCAGTGTCAACGGGCATAAAGCTTACATCTTCGTTAAATAAACCTGCCGTTGACATAACTTTATATAGGAGCATGATTGGTTCATTACTTTATCTTACAGCTAGTAGACCTGATATCATGTTTTCTGTGTGTAATTGTGCTAGGTATCAGTCTAATCCACGAGAACCACATCTCACTGCTGTGAAGAATATCTTTCGTTATCTTAAAGGAACAATTTCGTTAGGATTGTGGTATCCTTCGAACACTGGGTTCTTTGTACAAGCATATTCGGATGCAGACCTGGGTGGTTGTAATCTTGATCGCAAAAGCACAAGTGGTGGATGTCAATTTCTTGATGGCAAATTGGTGAGCTGGCAGTCGAAAAAGCAAACATACGTATCCATTTCAACAGCTGAAGCAGAATATGTGGTTGTTGCTGCTTGTACTTCACAAATAATATGGATCCAAAGTCAATTGTGTGATTATGCAATTAATATGAAAAAGATTCCATTATATTGTGATTCTCAAAGTGCGATAAGAATTTGTCATAACCCTGTGCAACATTCGAAGACTAAACATATAGCTCTTCGTTATCATTTCATCAAAGATCACGTGGAAGATGGAAATATTGAAGTACATTTCGTGAAAACAACTGATCAGTTAGCTGACATTTTCACGAAAGCTTTGGATGAAAAATCCATTGTGAAGATTATAGAAGGACTTGGAATGATCGATGGAAATTCTGTTCCATGCGAAAAAGAAGAATGATGCATGATAAGGAATGATTCAGAGGCGCTGGCTAAAAGATAATGCAAAATCATTCAGCATTCAGAGGTTACTGTTCATAGTCAACGCTTCGACCCCTTCGAATTCGCACATTTGTTACTTATTTTAAGGATTGATTCAGAGGTTACTGTTCATAGTCAACGCTTCGACCCCTTCGAATTCGCACATTTGTTACTTATTTTAAGGGTTGATTCAACTGTTACTGTTCATAGTCAACGCTTCGACCTCTTCGAATTCGTACATTTGTTACTTATAAGGGGATGATAAAATTTTGCATATTTGCATCAAGTACTATTTTAATTTTCGAAAATTCAAAAATCCAAAAAGATTTTCGTTTGTTTTGTCATTTAATTTTCAGAAAATTCCAAAATCCAAAAAGATTTTCGTTTATTTTGTCATTTAATTTTCGAAAAATTTAAAAATTCAAAAAGATTTTCGTTTGTTCTGTCTTTATTTTCGAAATATCAAAACATCAAAAATATTTTGATTCCTATTTCTTTTTAGTATTTTGTTGCAGATTCTCATGAAGATACAACAGAAATTATGCTTGCAGTACTCGGGTACGGTACATTTTTCGTATGAATCGATAAAATTTTCATCATTCGAACTAGTTAGGATGTCCCTAGAAGCATGCTGTTGTATGTTGACCAAAGCCTCCATGACTCAATGTGTGTGTAAGAAAGCCTTAATGAAATTATTCATACGAAGATTTCCTCCCAATCAGGCTTATATTTACATTAGTCTTTGAGCTACCTTACTCTTCTCAAAATGAGTTAAGAGTTTACTGTTTGGTCCAAACACAACATAGGTACTTTTCGTGTCTTACATCAATCTTTTTCATCCATAAAATTCTTTCACGATCACACACGAAGACATATGTCCGAGAGGTCTCTGATCAAACCCATCGAGACTTAGATATATCAAAACTCTGTGTTTATGATCTGACATCATGAGACCGTGATGAAAGTGAAACCCAATTTTCATTAACTTTTAAGGAATTGACGGGGAACTAAGTTCCAGATTTTCACGAAACTTTTGTTTCTGTACCAAAATTCGAAACTCCAAATCATATTCATTTCGAATGAGTGGTCTTGATCAAACATTCGAAACCCACGATGTTTTTTACCCAACAAGATCCAACATATAAATTTTTTCTTGAATATGATTTCCGTGTGAGTTTCATTCGAATGTCCTAGTCATTTCAAAATTTTTCAAAGCCAACTTGTCACTGACTACACTAGTCAAACAAGTAATTTCTGTTACAAATTCTCACCTTATGTTTAGGATGACATGTAACGAAATTTTAAACCATCCTCGAAGCATTATAAAAGAAGCCCTTTGATACTTATCAACAAGTATTCGATTGTAATTCACGGGAACCCACACAAGCTATTGATCATTTCTCTTAATGATTAATGAAGTAATCTTTGCCCGGGATTTCATCTGCTTTTGTGTCAATGGTTTGACATCACAATATCCCATATTTTTATTATATTTGTTTCTCGTCTCTATTCTTTGGAACACAGCACTCACGAAATCCTTGAGGTTCTGAGTAATACTAACTCAGGCTGATGATTTCAAACTTCTGGCGTATGACTTCGCTTTTCATCCCAAAAGTGAAAGAGCCTTGCTTCCATTCGAAGGGTTCTGACAGTTACAATTTTCTTGGGGATTACAAGACAGGCTGTTTATAAATGACGTATGGTATTTTGTCCGTTTCTCAAGGCGATGTGACAGTTACTTTTTGACGCATGGCTACTTTTACGCAGTAATGGTCCGGTTTTCAAGGTGCCACGTCGGATATCATTAAATACATATCCCGCTTCAAATTCAAATTTAAGGGTTACATATAAAAGGGAATTGCAGGGGTTCATTGTCAGTTTACGCGATCAAAAAAAGCAAATTTCCCAAAATTCTCTGTTCATCATCATCTTCAAACCCTAACAATGGCGACTTCTGCTCATGTTGATTCTCATACCACTGAAGATGCCTCTTCATTACCAATAATGAAGATTCAAGCAACAAACTACTACTTGGAGGGTGACGTTTCTCAATACCCGGAAGAACTAAAGATGCTCATAGTTGCTTTGAAGAACTCGGTTTTGGCCAAAGCGATGTTCAACTCTTTCTCTGTTCCATTGTCCTGGCTTTCTCAAGCAGGATCAACTGCGACATATAACAAAGCAACTGATACGATTACTTTTCATCTGGTGAATGACAAAAAGGTCAGGCTAACCAAGAAACTATTTTGCCAAATTCTTGATATTCTGAATTTGCCTCCATATGTCTCATTTACTTTTCCACAAATCGTTCACATGTTTAATGAGATGGGCTATCAGCCACCATTGTCCAAGATTAGTGATTTTAAGAAGTCTGGTCTTCCACGAATCTGGAATTTCTTATTTGGTATTTTTCTACGCTGTTTTACTGGGAGATCAGCTGGCCTTGATAAAGGAAGAATGGAGGTTTATGCCATGGTTGCTGGAATCTACTATGATCTTCAAGTAGATTATTCTACACAGTTGTGGAAGGAATTCCAAAAGGGTGTAGAACATACAAATGCTATTCATGGTATTTCGTGTGCAAGATACTGGAGTTTGATTCTGCAACACTTTTACAATAAGGAAGGGATTTTGGTACCCACTGATGAAGACAAAGCAGTTTTTCAATCTTACCACTATCCGAAGGAGGTTACCGATAATGCTGATGTTTTTCCTACAGTTGCTCGTATTCCAGATGCGATGCTTAAAAGAGTTGATTCTTCGAACCCTGTATTGGTAGCCTATTTGACGACAATTGATTCTTCAATTAAAACTGGTGTTTTACTGGGAGGAGATGATAAGAAAACCAAGAAGTCGAGAAAGCATGAAACTGAGTCCAGATCTTCGAAATCTCCAAAGAAGAAGCCTGAAACAGTTGAAGTGATTGTTGCTGAGACTCAAGTAATTGAGCCCATTCTCCATTCTTGAAGAAACACGAGAACATGTAGTCCTTCCTTCGAAGACTGGCATGTTTAGAAGAATTAAAATGAAGTCTACTCACAAAAGCAAGTCTCCAATGCACAAAGTGGTTCGAAAACCTCAAATAACCCATCAAGGGATTCTAATTAGAGAAGTGCCCGCACCTGTTTCACCGGTCTCCAAGAAACGAAGGGCTGAAGACATGGCAAAGCATTTGTCACAGAAAAAGAAGAAGAAGACTCGAAAACTTGTAATCTCTACTGAGTCAACAGATGATGATAGTGAAAGAATTCCTGAAACTCCAGAGTTTACTCTTATCACTGAAAGTTTCACTCCTGAGAAGACAGTTGTCATACCACCCGAAGATTCGATTGCCAAATCAGTTCCTGAGGAGGTTCGAACTTCAGGCATCCCTGCACACGTATCTGATACGGATGCAAATGTCAATATGGGTGAAGGAGGTTTGAAGAATGAAGCTACATGTCCATCTACTTCTGCTCCTTTTGCAAGTACTGTTTCTTTACCGTTATCTTCTACTCCTCTTACTTCAACAACAGATTCCCCAACATTCGAACACATTCTTGATCAACCCTTTACGTCTATTTTTTCTTCTCAATCTACTGAGCCACCCAAAACAACTTCACCTATTCAAGATACTGTTTATATGGAAACAGAGACTGATAATGAGGGGTTTGGCGGTATGTTTGACGACTTGGAGTTTCATGAAGAAGAAGATCAGTTTCCAGATCACATGCTGATGACCATGAAGCAGTTTAAGATTTTAAATCAAAAGTTGAATTCTGTCATTCAATCTCAAGCAGATCTAGGGGTTGGTTCGTCTGTTTCAAGTGTTGAAGTTGATTCGTTGCTGAAGGTGTTTGAATCCAGAATCATAAGTAAAGTATCGGGGATGCTTAAAGATTCTGAATCTCGAGTCTTGGAGAAGATTGATCATAATGATCAAAACAATGAAATTCTGATCAATTCTCAGAGTTCGAAGTTTGCTGGTAATCTGAAAGAATTGAAGAATGTTGAAAAGGAACGACATGTTCTTTTTATTCAATATGTGAAGAAAGTTCGAGAGGATGTCAACTTGCAAATTCACAAACTTCGTGAGGATATGAAAAGAGAAATAGCAACTGTTCAACATGACTATGCATCATTGCATCAAAAGGTTGATATCATTTGTGACGCAGTCACTCGATTTGTTAAGTTGTATGAAAATTTGAGTCCTCAAATTACTCAACTTTCAACATCCGAAAGTGCAAGCTTTGAAAATTTGCTTAAGTTGCTTAAGGAGTTAAAAGAGATTTCTGATAGGCCGGTTTCTTCTCCATTGATTACTCTTGAATTTTTATCTCAGAAGTTTATCCAATTCGAAGCCATTCTCAACAAGCAACTTGCTCCTCTCTTTCGCATATCAAGTCTTCTTCCAACCATAAATGCCCCACCTGTTTTCACAAGGGTGCAAGGGGGAGAAAGAAAAGCTAGTGAGTCGAAGACTAGTGGAGAAGATGCGAAAGTTGTGGGAAAAGTATTTTCTTCGAAAATCCCTACAACAAAACCAATAATTGTTTCTGCTGAACAGGTGACTTCAACAGTCGTAACAACAATACCAATTGCAAGACCAATTTCGAAAGGAATTATGATTGGTAAATCTTCGAAGACTGGTGGGAGTGGTTCAAAACCAAAAGAGACAACTGACATTTAAGCATTGAAAGATAAAGGGAAATCGATTGTTGTGGAAAAATCAAAAGAAGAAAAGAAGGCTGAAGTTGATGCTGAAATCGAAAAGCTCAGAATAGTTCAAAGCATTATGGCTCAGCGAGCAAATGATCCGAAGGGAATGGATAAAGGGGATCCAACTAAACACTATAACTACGAAACAATCGAGGCCAAGGTTGCATTCAATCACATGTATTCATTTGAGAAGAAACCAAAGCAGAGCTATTTGGTCACAAATACTGATGCAGGCCAGCTGGATTTTCCCATAAACGAAATGATGTTTATCATGCCTCAGTTCAAAGCAGAAGGGAATTTTAAAAATAAAGATGAAGGTACACACATGAAAATTCGTTTTCATGCTGTTCTCGGAAAAGCCCCTGAGGAAGTTTGGTCTTCAATAAAAATCAAGAAGGTCATAAGTATGAAAAAGGATGTGGTTTTCGAAAACACAGTCCAAAATGTTAAGTATGTGGTTGCCAGGGCAAATGGAAATATTTGCGAATTCACTGTTGCAGATTTTCCATTAATGAACTTGTATGATCTTATACAAGTTGCATTACTTTTGAAAGACAAATCATTCTCATACCTTCAAAACACAGAACCAGATGAATTCAGGCTTGGAGTAGCTCACATCAAGATTTTTATCGAAAACTATTATGAGTGCTTGGCACTAACAGATGTTGAATTAGCTACTGCTAAAGGAATGGAAATTAAAGCTCCGATGGCTCCTACGAAGACTCAGGTTGAATTGAAGAAGTATGCTGATGGTGAAATTTGCCTGAAGCCTTTTGGAATTGTCTTCGCAGGAAAAGACAAAGTTGGAAAGTCTAGACGGTTCTTATTCCAAGCAAGTGAAGTCGGGAGATATTCAACATCTCAATATACGAACTTGATTGTCCGTATGAATCATTGCAAGAAGAACAATGAAGGCGACAAGAAAGAGATGAAGAAGATTATCTCCTGGTACACGGAGATTCGAAGAGTATTACTGTATTCCATCATACTTCTTACAAATTGAAGACTTCGACTATGATTACAAAGGGGGAGATTGTAAGGGTCGAATTATTGTAATTAGTCGAAGTATGTTTTGAACTCTTCGAATATTTTGTAATGTATTTTACTAGGGCGCTTTTATTCGAAGCTTTAGAGTCAATGTCTTAGTATATTTTTTGTATGCTTTTAGTTCCCTATAAATAGGGTTATTTACTAGAGTTAGATAAGAACTTTTACAGACTTGTCTACTATTCTCTGTAAAGAATTCGAAAGCATAATAGAGCATAACAAGATCATTTTTACATCGTGTGTTCAAATCTCATATTCTTACTTGAATTCATACTCTGATTAATTCATTACTCGATTCATTGATTCATCAGGAGCATCTCGTCAACTAAAACAATTTTTTGGTCGATCCGGTCAAGATTGAGGCGGTGATTCAGTAGGAGGTTTTTAAATCCCCATCCGAGATATGGAATTTCCTTTGATTGGATGGGTACTACAGGATATTCGTTCGAGATTTCTTCAAGATTGCAGTTCTTCTCACTAGGTTGACCAGGAAGGATTTCACTTTTTGTTTGGGGTTTGAGCAGCAGGTAGCTTTTTAGACCCTACGACAGATGTTATGTGAGGCAACGATTCTAGCACTCCTGAGGGGATTGATGATTTTATGGTGTATTGTGATGCATCTATTTTAGTATTAGGAACCGTTTTGATGTAGAGGGGGTCATATGATAGCTTACGCTTCGATGAAGTTGAAGCCTCATGAGGTGAACTATCCAACTCACGATCTGGATTTGGGGAATGTGGTTTTCACATTCAACATTTGGCGCCATTATCTATATGGGTCTGTTGTACTATCTACATTGATCATAAGAGTTTGAGGTACTTTCAGGCTCAGCCAAATCTGAATATGAGGCAGCACAGGTGGCTTGATGTAGTAAAGGACTATGACTATGAAATCTTGTATCACCCAGGGAAGGCCAAGGTGGTGGCCGATGCTTTGAGCTGCAAGATGGTTGGTACTCCCAATCAAGACCAATGTTTGAGCATGACCATCACTTCACCACTTATGGATATGATCAAAGAGACTCATATGGAGGTATTCAAGAGGGAGAACTAGGAGAAGGAGAAGATCATGGGTCAGATTGATAGATTCATCATCGACAGTTGGGGGATATTGACCCAATGTTCGAAAGTTTGGATTCCAGCTACCGGGGGGAGTTAGTCAGACAGTGTTAAAGGAGGCGCATAAGTCTAAGTTTTTGGTTCATCCTAGAGCCAGTAAGATGCATCGAGACTTGAGACTCAGTTATTGGCGGCCCTGCATGAAGAGGGAGATTGCATTGCTTGTTGAGAGGTGACTGACCTGTCGAAAGGTGAAGGTTTAGCATCAGAGACCACACGGTAAGTTGCAGCCTTTAGAGACCCCTGTATGGACATGGGAGCAGATCGCCATAGATTTGATCACCAAGTTACTAAGGACGGCCAAGTGACTAGATTCTATTTAGGTTATTTTGGACCGTTTGACCAAGAGTGCCTATTTTCTGGCTATTCGGGAAAGCTCGTCGACCGAGAAGTTGGTTAACATTTATATTCAAGAGGTAGTGGTTCATCATGGGTGCCTGCTTATATATTCTCTGATCGAGACATTCAGTTTACTTCGAAGTTTTTGAAGAGGTTTCATGAGGAGTTGGGTACGAAACCGCACTTCAGTACCGCATACCACCCGCGGACAGATGGCCAGAGTGAGAGAATTATTCAGACTCTCGAGGATATGTTGAGAGCATGTATCATTGATTTTTTTGGGAGTAGGGATTCCTACCTTCCTTTGGCTGAGTTTTCGTACAACAACAGCTATCATGCCATCATTTGTATGCCTCCCTATGAGCTTCTTTACGAGATGAAGTTTTAGACCTTGTTTTATTAGGGGAAAGTTCGGTCGAGATTCATGGGGAGCACGGAGGTGGTGCACAAGACGACTGAGCTTAATCAACATGTCAGACAGAGGTTACTGGCGGCTCAAAGCCGGCAAAAGAGATTTACATACCGATGTCATTTAGATTTGGAGTTCCAGGCGGGGATATGGTGCTTCTGAAAGTATCCCCTGGAAGGGTATTATTCGTTTCAGTAAGTTGGGAAAGCTAGGCCCCAAAGGAGCTCATTCAGATCTACAAAACTTTCCATGTTTCTCAGTTGAGTAAATGTGTGACCGATGATTTTGTTGTTATTCCATTGGAGTAAATGTGTGACCGATGACAAGGTGATGGGCTTGGTGAAGGTGCAGTGGCGACACAAGAAGGGTTTCGAATGGACTTGGGAACCCGAGGAGGAGATACGTACCTACTACCCTTATTTGTTCACTGCATAGGATTTTGCGGGCAAAATCTGATTCAAGTGGGAGAGGATTGTAACATCCAGTTCTAGGTAGACTTTCTCTTATGCTTATAGCAATTAAAAGGAAAAAAATTGTACTTTTGTGAAGGCCATGACGTGGAGAAATATTCACCATGACATGGCCATGGCCGGAGAAATGCGCATCATTTCGTACACCACGATATGGCGGAGGCTTGGCCAGGACGTGGAGACTACTAGAGTGCAAACCCAAATTTCTCGTGTTTTGATCCTTATTTAAGGGATTTGATGGCTAGGGTTTGCTCACCCTCAGCCTCCATCACCTCCCTTTAACCCTCAAAAAACACTGGCCTCCATTATTTATTTATGAAACTTTTGGTGGTTTTTTGTGCTTAGAAGAAGATCGTGATATTGCTATATTTATGCATATATTTCTACATTATTTTAATATATTTGAGCTATAAAATGTTATATTTTTAGTATTTTATACTTAATATGCTTGAAATTTTAAAATATAGTTAAAATGGGAGGTGCGATGCAAAAGAACACAAAAATATGCAAAAAGGATGTTGTTGGCAAAGCCATTTCCACAGAGTAGCAAAACAAAAAATTTCGGACGACTTTTGGGTTTGTGAAGAAGTCTGATTCCTAGTTACCATGTCGTAGCAAAGCCATTTTCACGAAGTAGCAAAACAAAAAATTTTGTGGACATGAGGACGGCGTGGCAAGAGCTTGACCACGTCGTGGAGCTGAAAAATCTATAAAAACATAATCTTTCCAACCCCAATCAGTGTGCAACCTTTGGGGGGCTATAGGTGCGCTTTTACTTGGTTCTGAAGTCTAAAAAACCCTCCAATGGTCGATTTTGAAACAAGAGATTCAATTGAATCAAGGATTTGAAGATTTAAGCGCTATTGTATCGAGATTTCACTTCGGGTTTGCTTGATGATCATGTCTAGCAATCTTTTGGTGATGCTTTTCTACTTTAGTTTACTGATTATGGTGTAAAAACCTTTACTTTCACTGGATCTTGATGAACCCTAGTTGAATATGTTTTGATTTTGTTAGATGGATTATGGGAGTTTGGTTAATACTTGTGTTCGATTGATCGTCTTACCTTTCATGTTAAAGTTATGATTTTTATTGCCTATTGTTGAGTTATATGTAGTTGAGAGGACCAATCTAATTGCATTAACTTGACTCTTAATTAGTTTATGACCATTTAATTGTTAGGGCTAGAGATTGACTATATTCTAGGGCTAGGTAATATTAATCGGTGACTTTGACTGTGTTAGAGAGTACTTGATATCCATGCAATGATTTGATTGATTGTCATGACCATTGACAAGAAATCACTAGATCATATCGTTCATAGTTCGAATATACTTAATTAATTATGTGTTCACTAATTTCATGATCAGTGTGTTAGTTGTTCATTAATTATTAGTACTAGGAAAACCGACCAAGGTAACTACTCATATTATAATTCGGTAATCAACTCATTAATTCATTACACTTCCAATAAATCAAACATAACAACTTGAAGGATTCATATTCTAGTGGAAGTACTTCTTATCCATCGTTTTCATTTAGTTCTTTAGTTTTTTTTATTACTTGAGTATTAAAACAAGTGAGTTATTTTAAACAACAAAAACCCCATTTTTACTTTTCTATTATTAATTTAATTAAAATTTGAATTATTTGATCAAAACCACTCTCGTTCCCTGTGTTAGACACCCTTTATTACCTTAAACTATACTACTTCACAACTAGGTACACTATCTATTTGTGTTTAAAACTAGTTGAGATTTGATAGGACTTTATAAATAAAAAACTAGTGCATAAAAAACACAACAATGGTATCTTTAGTGCTTTGTTCTTGCAAGCAATTCTCTCTTCCTCGTCATCTTGTACATTTTTGGACTTTTATAAGACCTCAAGATCCTACCTTTTTCATTGTATCATGCCAGATCTAGGTTTCTAACCACTTTTCTCCATGTTTGGGTTAAGTTGAGTGCATGGATTCCATAAAGTTAGCAACTATATGGAACCTTGAGGTCCATTGGTGGACATAAGTTCCAAATTTGAAGTTTGTTGGTGTATTGGACTTTATAAATGAGATCTTGGCTTCATTTCCCCCATTTTTGACCTACTTTGAGTTCTAGACTTACATTGTGTAACAACCAAATTTTTCCAAATAAAATTTTCATTTTTAAATAATCAAACATTCCCATAAACTATAAAATATCAATGACAATTGTTTCAAATTGATAACATCAACATTTTATTTCAAATATCAGAGTGTCCCCACAAAAATGCCTGAGAGAGTGCATGTCGCGCCATCAAACCTTGCCCTTGCCCTTAGGCTCAGAAGTACCTAAAACAATCAACAAACTATAAGCTAATGCTTAGTGAGTTCCCAGAGCATACCCCACACAATCCAGATAATCACATAATCCATATTAGCTATTAAAGCTACATAAGCCACAAGCCATGCATACAAACATATAAGGATGTCGTGGGCTCCTCCCAGGGTTTTACTCCAGAAAGCCATGGGCTCTTCCACATGGTCTTACACCTAAGTTCCATGGGCTCCCCCCATGGTCTTTAATTGGAAAGCCATGGGCTCCCCCACATGGTCTGACATCCAAGTTGTTGGATTAGGTGTCTATGCCCATAACTATAACTAGTATGTACTTGACCCGATAGTAGCATGGTCCTTTTGGGTTGCCTTCACCAGAGCAATTTGATAGGATGGAATTTTGAGAAGAGGTTATTTTTGATTTATTAATATATTATAAGTATAATATATTAATTGAGAAATCATATTATTTAATTAGTATTGATCAAGAATTAATTTGGAATTAATTTAGTGATCAAAAGAGAGTAATTAAATTTACGGGGACTGGTTAAGTAAATCTGTAAAACTTGTAGTTTGGGTTAAGGATCCATGGTTGATTAAGATGGGATAAAATGTTTAACCCATGGAGCCTAAGAAATATGAAGGGTCATGGTGCATTATGGTTTGCATGGATGAAACCCAAGTCTTTTCCACACTATAAATACAACCCCTTAACCCCTAAATCGGTTGCCAATGCATTCTAAGAGAGTGATAATCTATTTTGAGCTAACTAGCCTATTCTCTCAAGCCTCCTCTTGCATTTGGTGTTTGTGACACATTAGAGGCATCACACTTGAGGTGCTAAAGCTTTCTAAGGCTAAGAACTACAAAATACATCAAGAGGTATTCATTTAACTTGGTTTTTATGTTATATATCCTCTACTGTATGCTAGTTAGGATGTATGCTTTGGAAAATTGAAATTACATGTATAATTACAGAAAACTTAGATCTAAAGCATCTAGGGTTGCATGTGCACCATAGGAGTGTTATAATGCTTAAAACCCATCAGTGGTATCAGAGACTAGGATTATTTTCTGTTATATTGATGCTTGATTATTTTTCAAAGCTGGAAAAATCGATTTTCTGGCATCTGACTGATGAACTCGCCGAGTCCATGATCTGACTCGACGAGTTCACTCATTAAAAGGGCAACTCGATGAGTCCAGTTCATGCACTCGTCGAGTAGAGTCTTCTGTGTGTAGAATTTCGAGTTTTTGCCCAGAATTGGATTAGGATCATTACCACAAACTGTTTTGTATCATAAAAATTGTATTTTCTGATTTGGTAATGATGATCCTCATCCAATTAAAGGACAATTGTCAAATTTTAAGATAATAAGATAATTATTTGTATTATTTGATATGAATTGCCTTGCTATATGAGTTAGATTAGATCAATTGTAATTTATAAGATAATGTTGTTAGTTAAAATTGATCTAAATTGTTCTTGAAGTGAGTTTTGTAACTTGTCCTCAAGTTATATAAAAAGTCTCATTCATGAACATTAAAACTCATAAGTTTTCATAAGTTATGGAAACCAAAAGTTTTGAAGAGTTACAAAACTTGCCCTCAAGTTTTGGAATTTGTAAAGTATCACTTATGAAACATTTAATTCCAAAGCTTAGAATTTTAAAAGTTTAAAATTCAACCCTTATACTATTATAATATTATAAGCTTAATAATATATATATATATATATATATATATATATATATATATATATATAAAAGACAAATCAGTCTTACCGTTAGTAGGCCTCATTCACGAAGCCGGTCTATAAGGGGGTATAAGGTTACTGCCTATAAAATGGTGGTTTTATGGGTGTCCACTCTCACCCACCGCTTCCTTGACTGGTGGAGGGTCGTTAGCCGAACGGGTAGGATAGGACATTAATTCTCGTTACAAGTATAATGATAATTGTATAAGTAACTAAATGTTTTATTAAATTCTCAATTTTAGTTACTTTAGGAAAAATGTGAAAATGGTGCTATTCCATGAAATTGCACTTTGCACCTTGCTGAGTCGTTAGCTAGTGGAGCGTGTGTGGTTAACCGGTACACTAATTTGGGACTAGAAAGGGTGGCAAAGGGTAGCTTGATGTTAATCATAAATCAATGGAGTGTGTGTGGTTAACTAGCACATTGATTAGGTGATTTCTAACATTAAGAGTACCAAAGCACATTTGCATGGTTATTCACACCTTGTTTGTGATCCTCGGTATCCCAGTCACAAACTTGAAGAGCATAATCGAGATTTAAACATGCCATTGAAAAGTTCAATGAATCTTAAAAGAATCTAGGAATTTCAATCCAATTAAAACTTAATAACCAATTTCCTTTTTCATGGTGGAAATTGGTAAATCATCATTTACCTACCTCAAATATTTTGCAATTGGATTACGGCATCCCTCTTCCGAATTGTAAAATATTGTGTTGGGTCCTAGCCTTAATATTTCATTTGGGTGTTATATTAAGGACTCTCATCTAATCTAAACTGGTTCTTTTTCTTTTCATATGTCTATCCCAAACAATGCTTCAGGCTCCAACCCTTCTAGCTCATTCTCCCTCATGAACTTGGTTGGGAGAACTATCTTCGATGGCTCAAACTTTAACGATTGGATTCGAAACATTCGTATGGCCCTTCTCTATGAGGACAAGGAATATCTCCTCGATAAAGAGCTAAAGGAGATTGATGAACAAACTGCTACTCCCGAACAAATTGAGGAATACATGGTTCATAAGAGGGACGCGACAAAGATGTCGTGCATTATGATTGCTACCATGACTGTTGAGCTTCAAAAGTCCTATGATGACTTCTGGCCCTTCGAAATGCACCAATATTTCATGGAAAGGTGCCATCAAAGTGCTCCACAGGAAAGGTATGAGATCATTGCCTCCATGATCACAACCAAAATGAAGTATGGAGTGTCCATCATGGCCCACTTGCAAAAGATGCAGAGATTTGTGGACCGCTTGCTGAAGTTGAATGTGAACTTCGATGAAGAGTTGGCTATTGACATCATCCTAGATTCTTTTCCTACTGGTTATGATTAGTTCATAATGACTTATCATATGAACAAGGAGGAAGTCACTCTGAGGAAGCTTCAAGGCATTCTAAGAACTGCAGAAAGCAATGTGAAAGGCAAGACTGTTATACCTACTCCTACTGTTACTGCTCCTATTCTGACAATTGGATATGGGAAGGGAAAGTCTCTTGATAGATCCTCTTCCAGTGAGACCAAAACCGGTTCTGCTAATCCCTCTACCAATCCAAAGGAAGTAGAGTGCTTCCATTGTCATGAAAAAGGGCACTAGAAATGAAACTGCCCCAAATACTTGCAGGACATTAAGGATGGCAAGATAAAATCCACATTCGCATGTATTTACACTATTCTATCTAATAACTCATCGCATGCTAATTCTTGGGTCCTTGATACAGGTTGTGGATTACACATTTGTTCTGACTTGCAGGACTAAAAGGAAATATGGATGTGGAGCACGGGAAGATAAACTTAATCATGGGGAATAGGAAAGTGTCGCATGTGACCTAGATTAGAGTTTATTCTTTATTGCTTAGTAGTAGGTTAAATTTTGATTTGAATAATTGTTGTTACTCGTCGGATATGGCGAGAAACATTATTTATTTTCATGGTTTGTATAAATAAGGTTTTAGATTTTCATTTGATAATGAAATTGGTTCTATAAATGCTTTCTATAATGGTGTATTTTATTTTAAAGCATTGCCTTGAAATGGTATATATGAAACTGTGATGGTTGTAGATAACTTAGGAAATAATGTGTTGAATATTGATTCGTCCAATGGTTTGGACAAGGCATGCTTGTGGCATTGTCGTCTTGGACATGTCAACAAGAAGCGCATAGCACAACTCCAAAAGGATGGAGTCACGGAGTCATTCGACTTAAAATCTGATGACACTTGTGAATATTGTTTGCTTGGAAAAATGACCAAGTCACCCTTTACTGGTACTTATGAAAGGGGTGAATGTCTGTTGGATCTCATACACACTGATGTGTGTGGACCCTTCAGATCCTCTACAAGGGAAGCTAACCGCTTCTATGTGACTTTTACTGATGATTACAACAGATATGGCTATATCTACTTAATCAAGCATAATTCAGAAACCTTTGAAAAGTTCAAAGATTTTAAGCAGGAAGTGGAGAATCAATTGGGCAGGAAGATAAAGATGCTCCGATCCGATCGAGGTGGTGAATATCTTAGTATCAAGTTTCACGACTATCTTAAGGAATGTGGAATAGTTTCACAATTGACGCCACCTAGGACACCGCAGTTGAATGGTGTGGCTGAGAGGCGCAATCGAACCTTATTGGACATGGTTCGTTCCATGATGAGTCGAGCTTCATTACCTATCTCATTCTGGGGGTATGCCTTAGAGACTGCCGTCCATATCCTTAATTTAGTCCCTACTAAGAAGGTTGCCAAAACACCTCATGAGATGTGGACAGGGAAGGTTCCCTCATTAGATCACATCAAGGTTTGGGGTTGCGAGGCTTTCGTGAGACGAGAGATCACGACAAGCTCGAACCACATAGTGAGCGATGTATTTTCATTGGCTACCCGCAGAAATCCTTTGGATATCTCTTCTACAGACCGAGTGACAATGTTGTCTTCGTTGTGAGGAGAGGGGTTTTCCGAGAGAGAGAACTCATATGCCAAGAGGACAGTGGGAGGCAAATTGACCTTGAAGAGCTTCAAGAGTTAAGTGATGAAGGAACCGCAAACACTAGCACTCAACCCGAGGAGGAAACTCTTGTTGAACCTATTGACGAGTCATTACCTCTTCGACGCTCCTCTCGAGTTAGGATGACACCTGAGTTTTATGGCTTCCATATTACTACTGAAGGTGATACGTTTATCAATGATAGTACACTAGTAAATTTGGATGAGCCATCTAACTACAAGGAAGCCATGGAAGGCCCCGAGTCTGCTAAATGGAAAGAGGCAATGGACAGGGAGATTTGGTCTATGTATGATAATCATGCTTGGAACTTGGTTGACAATGTACCAGGTCGCAAGACAGTCGGGTGCAAATGGATCTTCAAGAAGAAGACCGGCATCGATGGGAAAGTACACACATATAAGGGGCGACTGGTTGCAAAGGGCTTTACTCAAACTCAGGGAGTTGACTATTATGAGACCTTCTCACCAGCAGCGAAAATTAAATCTAGAAGGGTTATGTTGGCCATAGCTGCATTTCATGATTATGAAATATGGCAAATGGATGTCAAAACCGCTTTCCTTAATGGAAAGTTGGCTAAAGATGTTTTCGTGTGTCAGCCAGAAGGTTTTGTCAATGCAAACTACCCTAATAGATTGTGTAAGATTGAGAAATCCATCTATGGATTGAAACAAGCATCTTGCAGATGGAATCTTTGTTTTGATGAGAAAGTCAAAGAGTTTGGTTTTTCGAGAAGCGAAGATGAGTCCTGCGTATATGTCAAAGCTAGTGGGAGTATAGTTAGCTTTCTGGTATTGTATGTAGATGACATACTGCTCATAGGAAACGACATCCCAACCATGCAGGAGGTTAAGTCCTGGCTTGGGAAGTGTTTCGCTATGAAGGACCTTGGAGAAGCTGCCTATATTCTAGGGATAAGGATATTGAGAAATATGAGTAAAAGATTAATAGGACTTAGTCAAAGTACCTACTTGGACAAGGTGTTGAAGTGTTTCAGCATGGAGAATTCCAAGAAAGGTGACTTACCTATCCAAAGCAATACCAAACTGAGTAAGACTCAGAGTCCGAATATAAAAGTTGAGATAGCAGAGATGAGTCGAGTACGATATGCTTCCGCAGTTGGCTCGATCATGTATGTTATGACTTGTACTCGCCCTGATGTGGCCTTTTCTTTGAGCATGGTCAGTAGATATCAAGGGAATCCTGGTAAAGCTCATTGGACTGCAGTAAAGAACATTCTTAAGTACCTGCGGAGGACTAAGGACTGGGTCCTTACCCTCGTTGCGAATGATGACTTGAGAGTGATAGGGTATTGTGACGCCGGTTTTCAGACCGACAAAGATAATTAGGGCTCTCAGTCGGGCTGGGTGTTTACCCTAAATGGAGGAGCAGTAACATGGAAAAGTTCCAGGCATTACACTGTAGCTGATTCAACGTGTGAATCATAATAAATTACAGCGAGCGAATCATCGAAAGAGGCGATATGGTTGAAAATTTTCATCGGAGACCTTGGAGTTGTACCATCCATAAAGGAGCATGTGGAAATTTTCTGCGATAATGAAGGGGCGGTCGCCTTAACCAATGAACTAAGAGATCATGATAGATCCAGGCATATCGACATAAAATACCACTTCATAAGACATCGAGTAAAAGAAGGACTCCTCGTAGTTAGGAGGGTAATGTCAGAGGATAACCCATCAGATCCCCTTACGAAGGGACTGAGTAGGGTTAAGCACTTGCAGTGTGCTAAGAGTATCGGGCTGAAGGACGATATTAGTTTTAGTGATTAGATAAATATTTAGAAACTTGTAATAGCTAAAATGTAATTGACATTTGATGATTGAATAAAAGGAGTTTTATTTATAAGTAAAGTTACTATCTTGTGTCAATTGTTTACTATTGTTTCACCTTGCATGTTTTGACTTCCGGAATAATAAGATTGTTCAATCTATCCACAGTCGATCATACTTTGGAAGTAGGTTATGAGGTTAGACTGTCATGAATTGGCTTGTAGATTGTCTAAGGTGTTATACATAGCAAAAGTATGCTACAGCGTTCATGAGTGCTCTTGAAATAAGATTTGAGTATTGGATTAAACTCACGCTCACATGAATCACTTCATGGAATTTATCACGAGTGATTGTGAGACGATAATATCATATAGTCTTCAAACCAAGATATATGAGTTGTTGACTACGATTTGGTTGTGCGTTGATGATATGAAAATGCATCAGTAACTTTATGTTAGAAAACGTATCGTTGTGCATGATTTAACGAGTAGTTAGTACAAGCATATAAGTCGAAGTTTATCTATTCCTTTTATCCTAAGAGGATTAAAAGCGATATCTTGGGCCCTTCGATGATTTTGTTTTGACTTATGTGTCGGGCCCGGTCAGGACTAAATTGATGTGTTCAATTATGTTCTATGTCAAACAAATCGGAAATCGGGAAACAAACTGCAGGACAATAAGTTTGACTATGTTCCATGTATTTGTCCGCATCATATCTTGAAGAACAGAGGAATTATGATCCCTAATCTAAAGGACGCATCACTGACTAGGTCAAAGTTCGACAGCGGCTTTTAAGAGCTACAATTGCTAATCGGATTTTGAAGTTGCATTGGCAGTTATAGACTTATCCAAGTGGGAGACTATTGGATTAGGTGTCTAAGCCCATAACTATAACTGGTATGTACTTGACCCTATAGTAGCATGGTCCTTTTGGGTTGCCTTCACTAGACCAATTTGATAGGATGGACTTTTGAGAAGAGGTTATTTGTGATTTATTAATATATTATAAGTATAATATACTAGTTGAGAAATCATATTGTTTAATTAGTATTGATCAAGAATTAATTTGGAATTAATTTAGTGATCAAAAGAGACTAATTAAATTTACGGGGACTGATTAAGTAAATTAGTAAAACTTGTAGTTTGGGCTAATGATCCATGGTTGATTCGGATGGGCTAAAAGTTTAACCCATGGAGCCTAAGAAATATGAAGGGTCATGGTGCATTAGGGTTTTCATGGATGAAAGCCTAGTCTTTTTCACACTATAAATATAACCCCTTAACCCCTAAATCGGTTGCCCATGCATTCTAAGAGAGTGATAATCGATTTTGAGCTAATTAGCCTATTCTCTCAAGCCTCCTCTTGCATTTGGTGTCTGTGACACATTAGAGGCATCACACTTGAGGTGCTAAAGCTTTCTAAGGCCAAGAACTACAAAATACATCAAGAGGTATTCATCTAACTTGGTTTTTATGTTATATATCCTCTATTGTATGCTAGTTAGGATGTATGCTTTAGAAAATTGAAATTGCATGTATAATTAGAGAAAACTTAGATCCAAAGCATCTAGGGTTGCATGTGCACCATAGGAGTGTTATAGTGCTTAAAAGCCATCACAAGTGCCATGGGCTCCCCCCATGGTCTTTACTTGAAAAGCCATGGGCTCCCCCACATGGTCTTACATCCAAGCGCCATGGGCTCCCCCCATGGTCTTTCCTGCAAGTATCACATATACAACTAGCATACCACCTAGCATATAACCAACTAACATACCACATATCACTACATCAACTAATGTACCACATATCATAAAATAGGCCGACCTTGGTGCCTTAGACCTATTGGTATGGTGAGGAGACTCACCTCTCAAGAATGTTGAACTGATAAGATAACATAAGATAAGTCCCAACGCGCAGCTCCAACTCAACTGCCTACAATCATCATGTGACTAGTTTTGTCAAAATCCCAAAATACCAAAAATACCCTCAAAGTCAAACTTGGTCAACCATGGTCAAAGTCAAGGTCAACAGTCCATGTTAACCCAACTCGTCGAGTGCATCTAGCAACTCGTCGAGTTCCTTCAGTGTTCAGAAAACCGGGGAAAAATCCTAACCAACTCGCCGAGTTATCTTATCAACTCGCCGAGTTTACTCGTCAGACCGAAAACGAGAAATCCCTATCCAACTCGTCGAGTTATCTTTTCAACTCGCCGAGTTTACTCTGCAAAGTGAAAACAGGAAAACCCAATCCAACTCGTCGACTTGCCAGGGCAACTCGTCGAGTTTTCCCTTGTCTTAACATGTTCAGTCCTTTCAATCGAATCCAAAGCCCCAAACTACAGATCCAATCCCTTAGGACTGAAATACAACGTAAAGTTTCAAACTTTACGTGCAAGCAAAGCCTCAAGAGGCTAAAACACTATAACTAAGTCTCATACAAGGTTTAGGGCATGGAAAAGGGCCTAGACTAGATAAAGTGAGCAACTTTATGTCCATGGAGGCCTAGAGGTGTCCAGATCTGAAACCATATCCTCATGAAAAGTTCAAATCCGAGAATGACACCATTATGCACCAAAAGTGACCATATACTTTCATAAGATGAGATCTAAGCAAATAAAGGTCAAGGTAGAAACTTTATATCTCAAGATGGTTGCCAAAGTAGAGTAGATGTCAGATCTACTACCTCTCTCTTTACCCCAACCTCTTCAAGCTCCAAACTCCTTCACAGCCACACCAAAATCACTCTCTCAAGCTCTCTCACACACTCAAGAAGGTATAACGCTCGAACTAGGGTTTCTCTGGGCTGTAAGGACGGTGAGGGAGGCTACAAATGACCTATAGGGTACCATCCCCTGATAATTAGGGTTTTCCTTTACAGTATCTACTCGTCGAGTTGGGGCCTTCCAACTCGTCGAGTAGATCCTAAGTCCCGCGTCCAAAATGATCTCTACTCGTCGAGTTGGGGCTCCACAACTCGACGAGTCCTAGTGCAAAACCCTAAAAATTTTTGAAATAATTGATACCTGGAACAAGCGTTACACATTGGCCATGCATGTATGAAAAGAAACAATTTTTATGGTTTAATAGAAGTAAGAAATCCTTCTGAAAAGTATGAATGGGTGGCATGATGGATTAAAAGCTTAATCCATTAAGCCGCGAGATCTCAGTTTCCACGACGTGGCAGCTTGCTCTCCATGATGTGGCAACTGGTGATATCGCGACTATTTTGTCCTTATTCTACCACAACATGACCAAAGGGTGGCCACAACGTGGCGGTCAGCTGGGGTGACCTTGACCGTTGACTTTTGAGCATTGTTGACTTTGGTCAACTTAAGAGTTTTAGAGTGTAGACTAAGAGGGTACCCGTATACTATGTTTAGGTGTCTCGTAGTGCTGGTCTCCTCTATCAGAGAGTTGTTGTGTTCGCTTGTTGTTTGCGAGGTAAGTCCTCTCACTATATTACCTATGTCATATTCGGGTGCATGCTAGACTAGCTGAGTCTTATTTGTTGATTTATGTTATGTGTGTTTATTGAGTTGTTGATAACTCCAGGATCGCTAATAGTCCACAAGTTTGCTGATAACTTATATGGTTGTTGTGAGGTCATAGGACTGCTGATAGTCCTCATGACTGTTGATAGTCCCAGGGTTGCTGATAACCCATAACTGTTTATTATGCTATGTTGTATGTGATATTTTTTGGAACTTACTAAGCTTCATGATCACAGTTGTGGATTTAAATGTGTTTTAGGTACTTCAGATGATCGTGTAAAGGTGAAGTCTTGATTGTACACTTTCCTCGGCATCTTTCATGATTCCGCATTTTATGATACTCTGATTTTGGGACGATTGTATTTTGATACTTATGATTTTCTGGACTTGGTTTTGCTGGAAACAATTTTTTTATGTAACTTAAAACTGAAAATTTTGGTTGTGATTTTTGGGATGTTACAATCCACCATACATACAATGCATACAAACAATGTTCTCGGCTCTTTCGTCGATCTGCTGACTCTCCTTTCAACATGCATACAACACATACAATCATCATATGTATCTTCTACTGGCACTCTTTCTAGTACACAACTTGTTAGGGGCTACATCCTGGTCTTTCATTCCATTCATGTCCATATCCCTACTGGGGCCAGTGCTAATACTGAAAACTGCCTCATTATTACGTAGTCATATGTAGTCGGGAGTCAGATAGACAGTCGAACAGATGATCCTACCCGAGAGAAATAAATCAAACAAGAACCATTCAATAAGGTTTTAGACAAAAAGTTCTCAGGCTATCCAACTTAAACTAGATACAATCCCTTGGATATCCATTCAATGATTAACCAATACTATAATTACCCTCACCAATCATGACACCTAATTGTATTATACAATCAACAGGCAAGACCCACCAGTCTAGCATACCATGACACCAAGTGTCCCATACTGCACATACATAACAAGGAGTTATCCTAGTCGACTAGCATACATGTACTCTATAAGTACCACTATCATATCATACAAAGGATATACAATTGAATACGTGGCATAGTGAGAAGACTCACCTGAATCGTAAAACCAGAGAAACACAACAACGCTCTCAATCCTTGCAATGATCAATCCCACGAATCGAATAACACCAAATAAAGATTAATTCTTAAATAACAACCCAAATCCTTCAAGTTTGACCCAAGGTCAAACTGGTCAAAATTCAATGGTCAACAAAAGTCAACGGTCACCACGTAGTGGTGAACTGTTGGCCACGTCGTGGCCAAGTAATACAAAACAGTCGAGATGTCTAGCACCACCACGTTGTGGTCCTTCCTTGGCTACATCGTGGTTTCTGGTAGAATGTCCTTATCTTCGTTAAGAGATTAATCCTTACAGATCAAAGCCCATAACTTCAGATATGGTTCTTTTCATTGACTTAATGGATAAAGTTTCCAACTTTACCCACTAAGACATCACCACAAAGCAAGAGCTACAACCCTAAGTCCATTAAGTCCTTCAAATTCCAAATCGTTGTGCCTTTTTCTTAAGATAACCTCGACTTAAGATAACCTCAACTTGGACCTTTTTCTTACTCTACAGAAGTCCAAGAGCCTTGAAAGTTCCATAATAAGGGTTGGAGTTCCTCAACTCCAAACCATTCACGAAAGGGACCAAAACCATCCAAAAAGAGCATAATATTGAATCAAATAGAAAAAGGTCAAGATACAAACTTTATACCTCAAATGACTCAGGAATCTGACGAAGATGATTGATCTAATCTAGCTCTTTGCTTCCTTGCACCAAGATATAGTTCCTTCGTCCTCAAGCTTCACAAAACCACGAACGAAAGCTCAAAACCAAGCGAATTGTGACATCCCAAAAACCATGCCAAACTTTTTCATTTTTATTAAAAACATTTTAATAAAACACAAGATAATTAATCATTGTTTTCAAATCAAATCCATAGAGTCAGAGTATCAAATAATCTATCAAGTATAAATCAGCAGGACGATGTATGATCATGCCTTCGCCTTCCTATAATCACCAATGGTACTTAAAAAACAATTACAAACAACTGGGTAAGCACGAAGCTTAGTGAGTTTCCCCAAAATAACCCATACAACAATGTATAAACAATGCATGCACACTGGGCCCACAGTATAAAACTGGATTTCCCCTGGGCCCACAGTCTCCCGACTAGATTGCCCCTGGCCCATAGTCTCCCAACTGGATTGCCTCTGGCCCACAGTCTCCCGACTGGATTGCCTCTCGGTCTACTGTTTTTCGACTGGATTACCCCTGGGTCCACAGTCTCCCGACTGGATTACCCTTGGGTTTCTTGGCCTACAACACAAAGCTATACCGCCTCAACCCAACCGCACTATGTCGACATATGCAACAGATAAACAATAACCAGTAAGTACAGGTAATCATACAAATCTACCAATCTAACAGGTCACTACATCATAGCGACATCCTATACACAAAGATATGTAACACAATCTAATGGGTCGACATTGATTCCTTCGACCCACGAATACAGTGAGGAAAACTCACCATAATCCTGAAGACAATATAAACCACCCACTCGATCTCACGATATCAAGCCTCTTCTTACTAAACATGTCCACAGTAAAACCCTAATTAACAATCAAGGAAATGACTGGCCCATAAAAGGTCAAGGCTCACAATTAAATATCCTTTGGGCAAAAGACCATTTTACCCTTCCAATGCTATGTAAAAGTCATACTCGCCAAAAAGTCAACGGCCAACCCTCAGTAGGTCCTCCCTCAACTCTGCGTACATATATATATATATATATATATATATATATATATATATATATATATATATATATATATATATATATATATATATATGTATATACATATATATATATATATATATATATATATATATATATATATATATATATATCAACATACATATAGCAACAATCTGCATGACAGGCATCTAACTATCCTTGTCTATTTGAATAAGTGCATAATATGGGGTAACTATATCCTAAATACAGAGGATACATACTGGAGTATACAGTATAGTGAGAAGAACTCACCTTGACAGATTATCATAGGATTAACAACTAAATGGATAATTCATCTGACGACCAAAACTTAATAAGGATTAACCTATATTACTATAGTTTATTAGTTCCTATGGTAATATGGTAATGTAGGCTAGACCTATCACTAATCCTAATGAATACCGATAGTTCTATCAAATAAGGATCAGCCAAGCAAAAAAGCTTGGAGGTAGGACCATTTCGGCGTATAGCATTTTTGAAATACAGCAACCAAGCCAACATGACTATTCTAGTCACCTCTCCCGTAAGTAGATCAATCAGTATAACGACTTGGAATTACTGAGAAATCTTAATTATAGGTTCCTAGTAACGACTTATAACTATGATTGTAAATTATACAAAGGCAGAGTAAGTGTAGCTCACTTACAAAGTACTATTGATGAGAACTGGGATCTAAGCAGGCAGAACTATAACTCGGGAACTCCTACTCGAAGATTACAACTAGCTGAGCACTCAGGGGTGTCGCAGGGCTTCGCAGGAAGCCGGAATTTCAAGGAAAAAGGGGCTACAGGAGGGAGAATTTAGAGAGAGAGAGAGAGAGAGAGACTCTAGGGGATAGATGTGAGGAGATTATATGAAATGGACTATTTATAGGCAATTTTTTCCAGGTGCGCCACGTGCATCTGGGGTGCGTGTTGTGTTCTTCTACGACGTCCCTCCTCCTGGCTCGTGCCACGTGTTGCGATATCGATGGTCCACATACGCCTCTTCTAGAAGGTGTCACGTGTCACCTTCCTATGGTGCCATATGTAATAACGTTGTGGAGACATGTCACCATGTCTCGGAAGAAAGGGCTGCCCCGACATGGCCACGTGGCGCTCTCTCAAGGTGCCACGTCATCATGGGCGTCGCGTACATGATTTTCTAGATTTTCAAAACGGCGTAAATTTTTCATGCTAGCTCCATTTTTGACGTTCTTTATATTCTCAGAAAGCTCTCGATGAGATCTACAACTTTCCTTTAAACTATTTTGGCTAATTTTGAATTTGTTTTTATCACACAGGCTTAGACTGTTAAAGCCCGTAAAAATTGCATAACTTTCTTATCTGGAGTATGTTTTCTACCGTCCTTATATTGTTGGGTTCCTATTAACGAGATCTTGAATTCTCGTTTAGATTGTTTTGGCTAAAAATCGACCGATCTAAAATTCAATTTTTGAGCTGTATACTATTGTGTGCTGAATCTTATAAAAATCATAACATTCACTAATGAAGTTAGATTTAGACGTTCTCGATATGCACACTCTCGGTTTAACGACTACTACGATTTTTGATTACATCACTTAGGCTAAAAAGTAATTTATCAAAATTTTATTTTTTACGATACACAGAGTCGTGTCGATTAAATCGTGAAACTTAGAGGAAGTATAATTTCTTCATATGAAGTCATATTTACACATTCTATATATCTGCGAAAATCATATCGACGTTTACTACGTCTGAACTGATTATTCTGGCTTAAGAGTAATATATATATATATATATATATATATATATATATATATATATATATATATATATATATATATATATATATATATATATATATAGGGCTAGGTTATTTTGTTTCTTACATTTATTGTGTGCTAGAATGCACCAATAGGAATTTAGTAAATTAAATAATTATTTAGTTAAATAAATATAGATATTAAATGATTTCCATAATTATATGTATATTAAATGATATCCATAATTATAATTATCTTTTTATGGAAACTAACTAAATCTATCATTAATGTCAGCAAAAACATTCTTTCAGAATAAATTTGCATCTAGGTTTTTATATATGAGTTCGTATTTTGTTTCAGGACTCATTCACTTAAAATACAATAAAGTTGCATGGAATATGAAGAACGAGAGTGTATTCTACTAGAATACACTCTCATTCTTCTAGATATGAATTCATTCTGAAAGAATATTATTGTTGACATTAATGATGATTTTAATTAGTTTCCATAAAAATGAATTATAAGTATGGATAGCATTTAATATACATATAATTAATACTAAATTATTATTGGTGCATTCTAGCACAAAATAGATGTGAGAAACATTTGAACCTACATATATATATATATATATATATATATATATATATATATATATATATATATATATATATATATATATATATATATATATATATATATATATATATATATATGTATATAAAATACGAAAGAAAGAAATAAATAAATAAATAAATATATACCGTAGCTGTAGATTGTAATAAAATATGAAAGAAATAAATAAATATATATATATATATATATATATATATATATATATATATATATATATATATATATATATATTATTTATTTATTTCTTTCGTATTTTATTACAATCTACAGCTACGGTAAAAATAGGGTGTTACAACTTTCTCCCACTTACAAGGATTTCATCCCTGACATCTAACTAAATAACTCTGGATAGTTGCTCCTCATATGGGTCTCCAACTCTATATTTCTCCTCCGAGCATGATATTGCATCTTTGCCAAGGTTTTGTAGTGATTGTTTGCTACAAAGTCTCTAATATCCGTCTTGAGTATACTTAGATACCTATACATCTTCACTTGTTTCGAGGATGTGTACACGGGAAGAAAAGGCTCTCTCCATGAACATTTTGGTGATCTCCATCACCTTTTCAGTTGTCTACTTAAGGGACAAGAATTCCTGAGCTAGTCGCTCCTTTCCACCAGTGGAACATACTCTTCTCTAAACTTTTCTACAAACTGTTCCCAGGTCACCGCGTCCTTTTCTGTCGGTGACTAATCCTTTGTGACAAAGTTCCGCCAGTCCTTCACCCCATGACGGAGGAGATTTTGTGCATACCTAAACTTTAAGTTAGTCGGGCAAACGCAAGTATAGAAGCATCCTTCTATATCTGAGATCCACCTCATTGCAGCAATTGGATCTCTAAGGCATGTCCTTATCTCCAGATGAGGCTGTAGCAGCAACAACATCAGTGGCGGCGACGACAGCCGTACCAGCTATGACAGCATATCGTTCATCAAACAGAGCGATTAGTTCGGTTTTGATAGTTTCGAAAAATTCTGGGTTCATCTCTCTTACAGTTGTTTCTACTGTTGTCTCTATCCAATCATGTATGTCAGCCTCGTTTGGTTCCAACCCTTCCGATCCAGAACCAGAACCGCTTGCTCTCGTGATCATCACCATGTTGAGGATGGAAAACGGGAATGGTTTAATACATATTTATTTGAGTTATCTAGAGATAACACTCAACCCTCTCTAGTTCCTTAGTAACTTTGCGACTCTTCCTGACTCCTATATAGATCTGTTAGAACAAAGTTCTAGTAGGGTCGATTGATTCTTAGCAGAAAAGCAATAAACAACGTAATAAAGAACACAGGAATGGTTTAACTGATGTCGAATGATTAAGCTTTAACACTTCAGAAGAGCTCGATTAAGAACTTTGACTTTAGAGATGTTTAGGGTTACAAAGCAATAATGATAAAAAATGACGACCGTATTTAAGGCATACATGCATGCACTATTTATAGCTTAACCCTAATCAATAATCACGGATGGACAGGCCCAATCCGGATATACAAAACTAAGCCCATGACGCAACATAAAATACCCAACAATCTCCCCCTTTGCGTCAATGGAGCCGAGAGCTCAGTTCGGTTGAGCTATAGAAGACTTCTTGACAGTCTTGAACACCTTCAGTATAATGGCCAGTAGAGTATGACGAAAAGTGATATACCACCGAAGCATGTTAGTAAAGTTCTTCTTGTTTGCCTCAGTGTTATGCTTGCATCGATGGATGATTTTAATTATGTGCTCCAAGCAGTCCGTTGAGAACAGATGCTTATCAACAAGAGCGAAACGAAATCTGTTAGCTTTGCCTCTTGTGAACATCACTGTGAGATGTGTAGAATCAATTTGACCCATCTTCATTTTGTTCACATCTCCAGGTTTTGCAGTTGGCTTCACAGTTGGTTTCTTCTTCAAAACTTTAGCAATCTCCTGATCCATTGCAGCAACTTCATGGACATAAGAAGCCAACATCCTCTTCAGATGATCTAGGATCGGCTCATACTCCTTCGCATTAGTGAGCAAAATGTTGAACAACAAGATCCAATCATGGGGATTCAAGTTAGGAAGATCTGCCAGGGAAATCACAGAGACCGAGTTGTCTGAACCTCGGGTTATTTTGAAATTGACATTAACAAACTTCCCTGCAGGCGAAGGTTTCAGCACCTTGACTGTTATAATCTTCTGTGCACTCCAAGTCAGGTACTGAGGCTGACCGAACTTGAGATAAAAATCGATAAGTTCACGATCAACTTGAGGGTGAGGTGAGGGAACTTGAACAGTTGAATCAAAGCAGTGAAAAGTAAATGCCTTTCGTGTTATAGGCATATCAAACTGTGAGTCCCTCGAATTCTCACAATCAAACGAAGCTACAGGTTCCAGCCAGTACACGCTTGGAAACTCTATCGCTTCTTTGATGAGCGTTTCCCTAGTCCAAAGAGGAAACAAAGCCTTTTTGCAATTTAAGGCATCTTGCTCTTCCTTGTTCTTTCGCTCCCTCTCTTCTGCTTCCTTTGCAACCCGAAGGGTTTCATCTAACTCCTTATCCCTTTTCTTCCATTTCAGGGCATCAGCAATAGTTTCGTCTTCATCACTATCATCAGCAAGTCCTTTCTTCTTTTCTTGATTCCCAGAACCCGAAGCTTCATTACCCTTCGGTTCTGTTTTGACAGTGACCTTCGGTTGAGTTTTCTGAGCACCTTCTCCCCCTTGTTTTGGAGGTACGAACCGCTCCGAAACACCCTTCATTTCATGTAGAAGTTCAAGGACAGGAAGAAGCTTGGAGGTCAAGTGATTCCTGATGGTCAATGTAAGAATCAGATCATGAGCATGAAGAACATTGTGTAGCATATTCTGAACGTCACCAGCACAACTCCGGAAAACAGCACGCTCAGTTTTCAACAATGAAATTTCCCGCTCAGCTTGAGCCAATTGAACCTTCTGTACTTTAATGGTAGAGGTTTGACGAGCAAGATCCTCCTTTAATGCGCTCTCCTTTGCTAAATCAGCATGGAGTGTTTCAAGATGAGAATTCATTGAGCTAAGAAGAGAAGTGTTCTCAGCTTGAATTGAAGAACGAACATTCTCAAATTTGGCTTGCTCCTCTTGAAGTGACTTTGATAGAGAGTCAGCTGAAGCATTCACTTTAGTTGCATTCAAATCAGCATGACCCTTGAGGGATTCAAGAAAAATCTTGGAAGTATGAAGGACTTCTGCAACTTCAGTTGTAGCTTTCTGGCAAGAAGATGTTGATGCTTCAACTGCCTTCATTGATTTGTCAATCGCCCCTGTATACTGCTCAAAATCGGTGTCCAGAAAAGCCTTGAGTACAACATCGTTATACGTCTTAGTAGAGGCGAGCAATTGATCAAGCTTTTCATCAAGACTTTGCACTTGTTGTCTGGTGACGGGAGCATCTTCATCTTCATCAGTGGGAAGTCGATAAGGACTGTAATAGTTTGAGTCAAACTCAAGATTGTCACCACCGAGAGTATCACCAGAATTAGTTAAGGGTGAGGGTGAAAGAGGTTTGGATGTAACAGGAGGTTTGGTTTCAGTATTAGCCCCCGTATCAGATACGTTGACATTTACTGGAGGTTCGGTTGTAGTGGTGGTAGTTGCTTGTGAAAAGATAAGAGGTGGTAAAGCAGTGGTAGATATTGGTACGATACTAACTGGTGGTGGTGGTGGCACAGAAGTGGTGGTTTGAGATGTAGGAGGTGGTGGAATGGGAGCAACCGAAACTGGAACAGTAGTTTTCGGTAGAGATGGAGGAGGAGTTGGAATCTTGTCATCAAGTTGTTCAGTAGGAGTTGGAGAACGAGGAGGTGT
Organism: Lactuca virosa; assembly: GCF_052849685.1. Classification (NCBI taxonomy): domain Eukaryota; kingdom Viridiplantae; phylum Streptophyta; class Magnoliopsida; order Asterales; family Asteraceae; genus Lactuca; species Lactuca virosa. Next base: position 169,553,127 of record NC_136434.1, on the reverse strand, counting down.
ATTACCTCTTGGTGAACCATGATGCTGAACTTCTTCTTCCTCATCTGCCGATCGCTCCTCATCATGTTCTGAGCTTGAAGGAGAAGGACTTTTGGATTTCCTTGCCATCTTCTTAACTTTCTTTGGAGCCGAAGAATCAGCCTTTTCAACCTTTTGATTTTTAGACTTAACAGGCTTAGAAGAAGGACCTTCGGTTGCCACCTTCTTGGTATCTGCCCTTTTTCCTCGTTTGGCTGGCTTCTCCACAGCATCTAAGGCAGCTTGTTGTTCAGGAGTCAGTTCTCTTGGGCCCTTGGGAGTAAGCTTTCGGTAGTCAGCCATCACTTTACTTTCGCTTGACACACACCTGTACATTGTTTCAGGTATTGAGCCATTGTGAGAGAACTTGGTGGCATTTGAGAAGATAATCTTCTTCGTATGAAAAGTAGCGACAGAGGAGACCAATGCATCTTTCATGACTGGAATCTGTAAAGTGTCAATGGCCCTTCGGGTGACGATGGTCCAGAAACGACCACAAGAAATCTCTGAATGTCTCGTTGAGGTGTTGAGACTTTGCACCAGTTGCAACCAAATAATTGAGCCGTAATCGAGGTTAATGCCATTGTAGAGACCATAGAGAATGGTCAGAAAACCCTTACTTATACGATCTGACCCAGCAACCCTTTCCGCCAAACCCTTGTTGATAAGAGTAAGTAACCCATTCCATTGGGGCGGCAAACACGATTTCTTAAACTTCGTCACTGTGGTAAGAACATCAGTATACCTCATCTCATAAAGCATTGTAAACACCTGGGTTGTGGTGATGAAATCAGGAGAGATAGCAGAAGCATCGACGGCAAGCTTTAACAGGGAACAGAATCGCCCTTTCGAAATTGATGCCTTGTGAGAGAAGATTTGAAAATAGATCCTCTCCTTGTTCTTGTCATAGGATGCAGTAGAATAGACTTGGGATAGTAGAGACATTGGAACAGATTCCATCTGCGTGAGTGCGATAACCAGAGGAGAGTACTTGAGACATTCAACAATGTGGAGCATGTACGAATCATACACAAAAGGGTTCAGTTGAATGATCAAGTTCTGATTAGGTTTGATCACAAGCAATATGATGAAGCAGTTTGATCTTGAACAGATGATGATTCTGCCATTGTTGATGTAAGGAAGAAGATGAACAGTTGCAGATCGCCTTGTGTATTTGAGAGAGTTTAAAGAAGGTAAGAAGGTACAATTGGTGCGAGAAACCCTTTATATACCGTTGCCAGGAGAGAGAAAGTATCTTCGTGATGATGATACGATCACTGAAACGTCGCCTGAAAAAGCGCGATGTGACAGGTTGGTTACCCCAGATAGACGTCATTAAGTGTGGGTTTAGGAACTGTTCAAATTCACGCGTCCAAAATCTTATCCACATATCGTCTTTTCAAATTCACTTTCGCTCCAGATGTTAAAATAACCATTTTCGCGCCTAAAAGAAACTTTAAACGAGCCATAAGGAACATCAACCAGAATTTTGGAAAATCACAAAGTATTTTCGTGTAAGACTGTGCCAAAAATAAAGAAATAAAGCAAAATGTGTATATGATGTGAGTGATGTCTTTTAATACGACATAAAGCAGATGATTCCGGGCAAGAATCTCTTCCTTCAAAGTCAAGATAAACTTGAAGTGCTTGCGTGGTTCCCTGAGAAAATACGATCGAGTGTTTGTAAAGAAACACCGAAAGGCTTCTTTTAAATAATAGTTTAAAGGGTGGCTTATCTTCAACCGAACATCGATTCTGAACATAAGACCGAATGTTGGATGAAGTACTTGTGAGACCAATGTGGTCTGTTGAACAAGTAGGTTGGATATAATTTGTTGTGACTAAAGATGTTATAAAAATCTCAAAAACAAAAAAACAAATTGGATCTTTTTGGGAAGAAATGCCTTGGTGTTAGACAATTTCATAAAAGACTACTCAAAAAATAAAATGAGATTTCGTTAGGTAACAAGTGAGATCTTGAATATTAATATTCACCGTCAATTCATTATTCGTATTGGATTTTGGGTCTCACTTAGCACGTGGTGTACGCATCTAAGATCATAAACACATATTTTGTGCAACCATAAACCTCAGTGGTAATATCTGAGAGTCTCAAGGGTTACCATGTTGAAACGAAAGTTGATGGAGAATGTAAAGGAGGTGGTTAAGAAACCGAAAGTACCTCTGCTGTATAAACGTGACAAAGCAGAAAACTCTTAACTCATTTGAGAAGAGTAAGGTAGCTCATGACTTGAGTGGACTTATCAGTCTGATTGGGAAGAAACGATAGGTATAGATCAAATCATTAAGGCCTTGCTCCTAGTCTTAGAGGCTTCGGTCTACATGCAACAGCATGCTTCTAGGGACACTTAACTAGTTCATATTAAAATAATCATACCTGCCCTAGCTCCAATTTATGTAGCAATGATGTACTTGGTGCCTAGTAAAGAGAATAAGCAAACAAACAAACCACACAAACAAAACAAATAAACCAAAAAAAATAATAATAATTAAGAGAAAAAAAAAGATAGAATCTTTTGGAAAAATATTTTTTGATTTTTGAAGTTTCTGAAAAATAATAAAAACAGAAAAAATATTTTGGATTTTTGAAGTTTCTGAAAAATAATAAAAACAAAAAAAATATTTTTGGATTTTTGAAGTTTCTGAAAAATAATAAAAACAGATAAAATATTTTTGGATTTTTGAAGTTTCTGAAAAATAATAAAAACCGAAAAATCAACAAAATGAAATTAATACTAAACACTCTTGGAATAAAAATGAAAGAGAAAATAGAGAAAGAAAAAGATTTAAAAGAAAGTTTACAAAGTATACAGCCGAAACCAAACTTTAAAAGGAATGAAGCGAAATAAGCCGAGCGTTCGGCTCATTTCGGTTCCCTAAAATTCCGGAACCGAAATAGACCGAGCGTTCGGTTCATTTCGGTTCCCGAAAATTATGGAGCCGAAATAGACCGAGCGTTCGGTTCATTTCGGTTCCCGAAAAATCCGGAACCGAAATAGACCGAGCGTTCGCTCTATTTCGCTTGTCTAATTTTTAGAAAGAGGTTTGAGGGTTCGGTACCGACTCTGCTTCCATCATTCCCAAACCTTGTAATATCTTATTGAAGCTCGCTTCTGGTAAGGCTTTAGTGGAGATTTCAGCCAGTTGATCAGAGGACCGAACGAAATGTACTTCCACGTTTCCATCTTCAACATGGTCCTTGATGAAATGGTATATGCGTGAAATATGCTTTGTCTTTGAGTGTTGCACTGGATTGTTACATATTCTTATCGCGCTTTCAGAGTCACAATAGAGAGGTATTTTCTTCATACTCAGTCCATAGTCTCTTAGTTGGCTTTGTATCCATATCACTTGTGAGGTACAGGATGCTGCAGCTATGTACTCAGCTTCGGCTGTTGAAAGAGACACACAGGTTTGCTTCTTGGACTGCCAACTAACAAGTTTACCGTCAAGTAATTGGCATCCTCCAGTTGTGCTTTTTCAGTCCAGACCGCATCCTCCAAGATCGGCGTTAGAAAAAGCTTGAACAAAGAATCCGGATCTAGCAGGGTACCAGAGACCGAGAGAAGAGGTTCACTTCAGATAACGGAAAATAATTTTTCACTGCCACCATGTGAAGTTCTCTTGGATTTGCTTGAAACCTGGCACAATAACAAACAGAAAACATAATGTCTGGTCTACTGGCTGTTAGATACATAAGAGACCCTATCATTTGACGATAGATTGTTACGTCAACGGCAGGTTTTTCCAGAGATGGTGTTAACTTTGTGCCGAACGCCATGGGAACCTTCACCTTCGAATCTCTCGTCATGCCGAACTTCGCCGGCAAGTTCTTTGTGTAGGCCTCCTGGTTGATAAAAATGCCTTCTGGTCCCTGTCTTATATTCAATCCAAGGAAAAAATTAATCGGACCCATTGCGCTCATTTCAAATTTAGTCTCCATCAACTTCCTGAATTCAGCCGTTAAGCTAGGATTCGTGGAGCCGAAGATGATGTCATCGACATAAATATGAACTATCATTAGATGTTCTCCTTCTTTCTTTCGGAAGAAGGTTGGGTCAACCGAACCTTGCTTGAATTTCGACATTTTAAGAAAGCGAGTTAATGTTTCATACCAGGCCATCGGTGCTTGCTTCAGACCATATACAGCTTTATCCAACACATAGCAGTGATTAGGATATTTCTCGTTCATGAACCCAGGTGGTTGTTCAACATACACCGTTTCTTCTAGTTCTCCATTTAAGAAAGCACATTTCACATCCATTTGGAAAACTTCGAAGTTTTTATGTGCAGCATATGCCAGAAAGATTCTAACTGATTCCAACCTTGCTATAGGAGCGAAGGTTTCCTCATAGTCTATCCCTTCTTCTTGGCAATATCCCTTCACTACCAACCGAGCCTTATTTCGTATGACGTTGCCCTCTTTATCCAACTTATTCCTGAAGACCCATTTTAAGCCGACCACTGAAGCATCCTTTGGAGTGAGAATCAGCCTCCAAACTTGATTACGTTCAAACTCATGGATTTCATCTTGCATAGCTTGTACCCAATCAGCGTGATCAAGTGCAGCATTAACCGTCTTCGGTTCGATTTTGGAGACAAAGGAATTAAACATACGGAATTCAACATGAGAGAATAATGCAGTTTGTTTTGCTTTCAATTGAGAACGTGTTAGAACTCGCTCAGATGATTCACCAATAATTTGTGCTTTGGGATGATCCTTAGTCCATTTCGTTAGAGGAGGGTAATTAGGGTCATAGGTAGGATCCAACTCTGCATTTACCTCTTCTTCAAATTCTGATTGATCACCTTCATCATTTGTATTCTCATTCTCCCCCTCAAATGGCGAAGCGTATCCCATGTCAGGTTCAGGATTCTTCCCCTCGGTTGGAGTTGGATTCTCCCCCTCGACTGGACTATTATGGGTTGGGGATGGAGTTGGATTCTCCCCCTCGACTGGACTATCGGTTGTTTTTGGTACAGATCAACCCTCCCCCTTGAACATTGAGCTGTTGTGTGGAGGGTCAGTTGAGGGTTTACCACCAGTCGGTTTAGGAGGTTCATTTTCCATTTCTTTTGCAGCTTCATCGATGATCTTTTTCAGATTGTCAATTTTGTTGTCTGCTGCTATCGCCTCTGAGTGTACAGCCTTTTCTGGTTCATCAAATAGCCTTATGTACTCTTCAAACAAGTTGGAAATGGGAACCGAGACTTGTCCTGATTCAGGAAATATTTCCCCCAAGGTACTTTCGCTTTTTTGAACTTTCTTCATGTAGTTCTCATCAAAGGTTACATAGTATGTTTCTTCAATACGTTTGGAGCGTTTGTTCAAAACCATGTATGCCTTTGAAGTGAGCGAATAACGAAGAAAAATTCCCTCATCGGCTTTGACGTCAAACTTGTTTCGGTTCTCTTTGGAGTTGAAAATGAAGCACCTTGAACCGAACACGTGGAAAAACTTAACGTTGGGCTTTCGATTGTTCAGAATCTCATACGGAGTGATGGAGAATTGTTTGTTAAGTAAGGATCGGTTCTGAGTATAGCACGCGGTTGCAACTGCATCGGCCCAGAAATATAGCGGAAGAGAAGCGAAGCTTAGCATGGTTCGGGCTGCCTCACACAAGGAACAATTTCTTCTTTCAACAATTCCATTCTGTTGTGGTGTATAGGGGGCTGAGAAGTTGTGAGATGTCCCCTTTTCAGCCATAAAATCCTCAAAATCTTTATTCTTGAATTCAAGCCCATTGTCGCTTCTAATATTCCTCACCAGCTTTCGCAGCTGCAGTTCCACTTGCTTGATAAACGCCTTCAACTTGGGAGTCGCATCTGATTTCTGTTTAAGAAAGAAAACCCAGGTGAAGCGTGAAAAATCATCTACTATGACAAGAATGAACTTACTACCACCGAAGCTTTCGATAGCCGAAGGTCCGCATAAGTCAATATGTAGTAGTTCAAGAGCTTCAACAATCTTTGTATTGATACGTGTAGGATGGCTCTTTCTGCTTTGTTTGCCCATCTCACACGCTGCACATAGGTGTTCCTTATCAAACTTGAGAAGAGGAAGGCCTCGAACATGATCACCAAGCACCAACTTATTAATGTCTTTGAAGTTCAGGTGCGATAGGCGTCGATGCCATAACCAGCTTTCATCAGAGTTCGCCTTTGACAGCAGGCATATTGCTGGTTTTCCTCAAATTGGGTTGAGATTTAAAGGATACATCTCTCCCTTGCGTTCAGACTTCAACATAACTCTTTTGGATTGCTTCTCAACTATTTCTGATCCCTCATCATCGAATGAAACTTTCAAACTGGTTCCCACAACCAACTGAGATACGCTGATGAGGTTGTCCTGCAGCCCTTCCACATAAGCCACTTTTCGAATCGTGAAGTCTCTATTGGTTATCATTCCATATCCTTTGATTGTGCCAAAGGAATTATTTCCATACTTCACACATCCACCATCCTTAAGGGACTGAAACTCCCTCAGCTCTTCCCTCATTCCTGTCATGTGACGCGAGCAGCCACTGTCTATGTACCATTCGTCATCGAACTGCTCGTCACTTATAACCTGCAAATTCAAGCAGATTTAGGAACCCAAAGTCTCTTGGGCCCTGGTGAGTCTTTTACAGAAAAAGGAATGGCAGCAGAAATATCAACCAAATAATTTCTTTTTATTAGAGTGGTTTTGTCTTTTCTTTTGTTTTTATCTTGTTTAAATTGTGGTGTATCAGATGGTGTGTTGTTAGATGGTTTTGGAATATACTTTTGAATCCTAGGGTTAGCTGACTTTTTCTTATTGTTGATATCAGTATTCGAATCAAGCTTTCCCTTTCCTTTGATGTCCTTCATTGAATTTGCCTTTTGTTGGTAGCATGAAGGACCGAAGCTTGACTTTCGGTTGTTAGCCTTGATGTTGTGACCAAAATTGTATGTTCGGTTCTGAGATCTGGTATTGTAACCGAAACTGGATGTTCGGTTCTGAGCTTTGGTGTTGGAACCGAAACTGGATGTTCGGTTCTGAGATTTGGAATAATAGGAGCTTGGACTAAAACTTTCCTTTTGGTTCGGCTTGTCATTTTCTTTGACGTTTGACTCTTTCTTGGAAGGAACGTAGTCAGGGTTTTGAGACTACCAAAACCGTTTTCGCTCATTCAGATTCTTCATGTATCTCTGATTTCTTTGGCGTTTCTGTTAGCCAGCTGTTTTTGAGATTTATGAATATTGAAGCTTGATTTTGGCTTCTCCTTTTGAGTTTCGGTTGTCTTGGAAGATACATTGGATACTTTCTTTGGTTCTTCTGGTATCTCTTTTGTTCCACTCGTGCTTGGTTTATCAAAACTTGAGGGTTTGTTGATGGGTTCAGCAACGTATCTACCTCTTACCCTCCACAAGGTTCGCTCCGATAGATCGATGGTTTCGTCTGCATTATCAATAGGGGCTGACCAGAAATAATCGTCGCACCCTTCAGCATTATCTGTGTCGACCAAGATTTTCAATTCTGTTGTTTGTTTTTCAGTGACCCCTGTAACAGCATATACTTGATTTGGCACTATTTGAACTTTCTGATAGACCATTGCTTTCTCTTTGAGTTTCTGCGGCTTGTCCTTTGACAGGCGAGCATATTCAAGCGAGTTCTCAGATATGAGTGGTTTTTCATTCTCGGTTTCGCTCTTCATAAATTCAGAGCAATCAACCACATCTTCCACCGAGATTTCGCTCATCTCACTTTCCTCATCAAATTTAGACGTGTTTTCTATATTCATTTTATGTTCTGAAATTAATTTGGCGTTAGATGAGTCAAATCTTTGAATGGTCTCGGACTTAATTTTCAACCTATCATTTTCATCTAATAGTTTTTTGAGCATACATTTATGTTCCTTAGAGTCAACAAAGGTCTCTATCTTGTCTAGTCCGATTTTATAAGTGATGGAAGTCTCTTCTAAGGACATTATGGATTCACACTCAGCGATGACCTCATCCTCCTTAAATTCAAGGAAGGGTAAGATCAACTTATGAATCTTTTTCCCTATTTCACAATTTAAGTGCAACTGAGTAATATTCGTATATAAGCGTTTAGCAATCAAGCAAAAAACATTTCGTTGTTTTAAAAACTTTAAATTGTCTCGTTGCAAATAAATAATCTCATCCATAGCCCTATTTAACTCCGTCTCCTTCAGCTCAATCCACATCCTTCTCTCATCACTCTTTGAAGACACCCTGCTGAGTTGGTCAGTTAGGTTAGAGTTCGCTAAGCGAGTTTGCATGAGACTACCACTTAAGTTAGAAAATTTAAATTTTAGTTCATTTAATTCTTCTTCATAATTTGTTATAGGAACTTTAAGTGATTCAAGGATGGATTGTACCTTTTTGATCAGCCGATCACAGTCGTTGATCTTCTCACTCACGGGCTTGGCTGCAAAGCACTTGTCCTCAGTCAGGTTCGGCTCCTTAAGGTCACCTTCGGTTGGTCTTCCAGCAGTAACCATCAAACATTTTCCAGCCGAACCAGTATCTTTCGCCACATAAGCTCTTCCATGTGTGGGTTTTCTCACTTCTTCATCCTCAGAATCAGTTGACCAGACTTCAACGCCACCGAACTCATCTTCATCCACATTTTCCTGTACAATCAAGGCATTCATTGAACTATTAGTTGCCTTCTTTTTCTTTATTTCTTCCAACTTTCGCATGTAATATGCCTCATCATCTTCACCGTCCCTTTTCTCAGCCATCTTCCTCAACATGCAATCTTCGGCAAAGTGGTTCTTGCCATGACAATAATTGCAATCGAATCCAGAGTCTCCTGCAAGCTTGCTTTCTTTCTTGTCGTCATCCTTTTGAGAGGTGTTCTTCGTTTCTTCTTTCACCTTCTCAGAGTTGTAACTTCCTTGCCAGTTTCTGTTCTTATTGACAGGGAACTTCTTTCGTGCAAACTTCTTTGGGTTGGTGACCATCATTGCATATTCTTCGCCTGTAAGGTCACACTCTGACATATCTGAATCCTCCTCTTCTTCTGCAACACTTTTGCCTTTTGAGACAAGGGCCAGCGATCCCACACCCGAAACTATCTTCGCCTCCTTGGTTACCACGCTTTCATGGGATTTAAGAATACATACCAGTTTTGCTAGCGAGTATGTTTTAAATTGTTCATGAACTTTCACTGTTGAAACCACTATCATCCATTCTGGTCTTAAACCATTCATGAAGGTCACCTTTTACTCAATCAATTTTCTTTCAATACCATGTTTGATCATCTTGCTAAGGAGATGATTGAAGTGATCGAAGGCTTGTATCAGTTTCTCTTCAGGTTTCTGTTCGAAAACTCCAAATTCTGAGAGCAACAAGGTTTGGATCGAGTGTTCTAGATCCTCATCGGTTGAGTATAGTTCTTTCAACCTATCCCAGATTTCTTTAGCCGTCGTGCATGAACCGACTAACCGAAAAGTGTCAGATTGCAATGCGAATCTGATCATTCGCATGGCTTTCACATTACATAGCACCCTGTCCTTTTCATCCTGTGGCATCTTATCTATGTCCGCCACGAGATGATTATATTCTTTTTGAGTCTTCACTGTCCTGTTCGTTCCAGAGTGAACAAACGGCCCAAGCGTGATAGCTTCCCAGATAAGATAACCATTATCTTCAGATCCAACTACGTAATCTTCAAAGTGATGCCCCCATACTGTTGGATAAGGTGTCTAAGTCCATAACTTATTTGGTATATACTTGACCCGACCCGGCATGGTCCATTTGGGTTGCACTTCACCCGAACTATTTATATGGATAACATTATGAGAAGAGTATATTTACGGCCTACTAATATATTATAAGTTATAATATATTAATATGAAATTGTATTATTTAATTAGTATTGATCTTAAATTAATTATGAATTAATTTAGTGATCATAAGGTGACTAATTAAATAATGGGCTATTGTACTTATATAGTGTGGGCTAACACTCATTAGGGAATGGGCTAAGCTTAAATGGGAGTCCATGGATGATCCATGGAGCTTTTAACCCATGGATCCTTGGAATAGGAAAAGACATGGGTTATTAGGGTTTGCATGGTTCATAACCCTAATCATCTAGACTATATAAAGAGGCTTATGGTGCTTGAAAAGACACTATGTGTATGTGCATAAGAGTGGCCGAATTTCTAGAGTGATTGGATACTCTCTCATAAGTTTTCCAAGTTTGTGGTGATTTGTGATTTCCATTTGAGGCATTCACATTATTGGTGCTTGGCTCTCAAACTCTCAAGAAATCAACTCACTAACAAAGGTATGTAATTCTTCTAGTATCTTTTATGTTTAAAAGTACCCCATGTATGTTAGATAGGTTATGAACCTTGCAAAATTATTTTGCATGTATTTTAGACAAATATAAATCCAAGGTTTCTAGGGTTGCATGAACACCTTAGGAGTGTTAGTTTGCTCAAAACCCAACAGTGGTATCAGAGACTAGGCTTGTTTGTTTGATACTTGATTCAAACTTGTTGATAAACTCAAGTTTTCTGCATTCTGCAGCATGAACTCGCTGAGTCCATGGGGGGACTCGCCGAGTCCATGAGTAAATTCATCCTACTCGTCGAGTAGGTTCGTGCACTCGACGAGTAGAAGCCTCAGAATGCAAATTTTCGAGTTTTGCTGCTGGAAATGGACTAGAAACATTACCCTAAACTGTTTTGGTGTTATAAAACCTGTTTTAGATGGTGTAATGTTTATGCTAATCCATTTACAATGGCTTATATCAAAATTGCATGATGATATGTGTTCATATGTTCTTGGAATTTTTGATATGATGTTCATGTTCTTATGAATTATTGTTAGATCATAGGAATTATTTGCTAAATTGTTTATTGATAATTCTTGATCATTTATGTGTTTTAATGGAGTCCATAATTTATCCTCAAGTTATGGATTTCCAAAGGTCACTTTCATTTATGCACACTTAAAACACATAAGTTAAATGAAAATGAAGAGTCTTCATTTTATGAACCTTTAATTCATAAGTTATGAAATGAAAAGTTTTGAATAGTTTCAAAACTTGTCCTCAAGTTTGGGAATTTGTAAAGTTACACACACTTTAATATACTTTAATTCCAAACCCTTAGAGTTTTAAAAGTTAAAATTCAACCATTATACTATTTATAACATTAATGGTTAATTATTATATATATGTATAAGATTAAGTCGTTTTACCGTTAGTAGGCCTCATTCACGAAGCCGTTCTATAAAGGGGGTATAAGGTTGTTGCCTATAAAATGGCAACTTAATGGGTGTCCATTCTCACCCACCGCTTCCTTGATCGGTGGAGGGTCGTTAGCCGAACGGGTAGGACAATGACTTTAAATTCTCATTAAAAGTATGATGAATATTATAAAGTAACTAAACCTTTAATAAATTCCCAATCTTAGTTACTTTAGGAAAATGTGAATATGGTGCTAACCCATGAAATTCACACTTTGTACCTTACCAAGTCATTGGTGGAGCGTGTGTGGTTAACCGGCACACTAACTTGGACTAGTAAGGATCACGAAGGGTGACTTAATGTTTATCATAGATCGGTGGAGCGTGTGTGGTTAACCGGCACATTGATTAGGTGATAATATTAAGGGTATCAAGTGAATTTGCATGGTTATTCACACCTTGTTTTGTGATCCTCGGCATCCCAGTCACAAAACTTGAAGGGCACAATCGAGATTGAAACATGCCATTGAAAAGTTCAATGAATCTCAAAAGAATCTAGGAATTTCAAAACCAATTAAACCTAATAATTCATTTCGTTTTCATGGTGGAAATTGGTGAATCGTCATTTACCTACCTTCAAATATGTTATAGCTTAGATTACGGCATCCCTCTTCTAAGTTATAATATATTGTGTTGGATCCTAGCCTTAATATTACATTTGGGTGTATTATTAAGGATTCGATATATCTAATCTAAACTTGTTTTCTTCTTTTTAGATGTCTTCCAACAACAATGCTTCGGGCTCTAACCCTACTGGATCCTTTTCCCTCATGAACCTTTGTGGGAGGGTCATCTTTGATGGTTCCAACTTCATGGATTGGATCCGGAACATCAGGATGGTCACTCGTTATGAGGATAAGGAATATGTCCTCGATAAGGAGCTAAAGGAGCTTGATGAGTCCACTGCTACTCCTGAGAAGGTCGCTGAGTATCAGGCACATGAAAGAGATGCCACCAAGGTGGCATGCATCATGATGGCCACCATGACAGTTGAATTCCAAAAGTCCTATGAGGACTATTACCCTTTTGAGATGCATCAGGATCTGATGGAAAGGTACCGTCAGAGTGCTCGTCAAGAGCGGTATGAAATAATCTCCTCCATGATCACTACCCGTATGAAGGATAGCGAACAAATCACGAGCCACATGCAGAAAATGCAAAGGTATGTGGACCGTCTAATGAAACTGAATGTGAACTTCCCTGAGGAGTTGGCAATTGATATCATTTTGCACTCCTTGCCCTCGTGTTATGATCAATTTCGTATGACATACCACATGAACAAGGAGGAAGTCACACTCAGTAAGCTTGAAGGACTTCTGAAGACTGCCGAAAGTGGTCTTAAGAGTAAGTCGGTTACTACTCCTACTCCTACTACTACCCCTGTTTTGGCTATCGGGCAAGGCAAAGGGAAGAAGAGGAAGCACCCTTCGAAGGGTACCAAGGGAAAGTCCCTTGAAGGCTCCTCATCTGGAACCAAAGGTGGTTCTATCACTCCTTCTGCCATCCCTAAGGATACTGAATGCTTCTACTGTCAAAATAAGGGGCACTGGAAGCTAAACTGCCCAAAGTACTTGCAGGATGTCAAGGATGGGAAAGTGAAACCATCCCATGCAGGTATTTACACTATATTGTCTAATAACTCACCATATTCTCATTCTTGGGTTCTTGATACAGGTTGTGGTATTCACATCTGTTGTGACTTGCAGGGCCTAAGAAGAAGTGAGGATGTGGAGCACGGAAAGATAAACTTAATCATGGGGAACAAGAAGGTTACACATGTTGCCAAGATTGGAGTTTATACTTTGTTGCTAGATAGTGGGTTAAAGTTAGATTTGAATAAATGTTTGTACTCGTCTGAAATGGCGAGGAATATTATTTCCTTTCATGCTTTGTACAAACAAGGTTTTACCTTTTCTTTTGATAATGAAATTGGTAGTATTAATGCTTTCTTTAATAATGTTCTTTATTTTAAAGCATTACCTTGTGATGGTGTGTATGAAGCTATATCGGTTGTAGATAATTTAGGAAATAATGTATTATGTATTGATTCTTCTACTAGCTTGGATAAAGCATCTTTGTGGCATTGTCGTCTTGGATATGTAAGCAAGAAACGCATAGGCCAGCTCCAAAAGGATGGAGTCTTGGAGTCGTTCGACCTCAAGTCGGATGATAGTTGTGAGTCTTGTCTACTTGGAAAAATGACAAAATCACCCTTCACTGGTACTTGTGCAAGGGGTGAGGGTTTGTTGGACCTTATACATACTGATGTATGTGGACCATTCAAAACCGCCACAAGGGATGCTAATCGCTATTATGTTACTTTTATTAATGATTTTAGTAGATATGGTTATGTCTACTTAATCAAACATAAGTCAGAAACTTTTGAAAGGTTTAAAGAGTTTAAACAGGAAGTAGAAAATCAATTGGGCAGGAACATTAAGATGCTTCGATCCGATCGAGGTGCACACTTATAAGGCTCGACTGGTTGCGAAGGGTTTTACTCAGACTCAGGGTATTGATTATGATGAAACCTTTTCACTAGTAGCAAAGATTAAGTCTATTAGGGTTATGCTAGCCATTGCTGCATTTCATGATTATGAAATATGGCAAATGGATGTCAAAACCGCTTTCCTTAACGGAAATTTGGCCGAGGATGTTTACATGAATCAGCCAGAAGGTTTTGTCAATGCAGAGTACCCCAATAGAGTGTGCAAGCTTGATAAATCCATTTATGGATTGAAAAAAGCATCTCGAAGTTGGAATCTTTGTTTCGATGAGAAGGTCAAAGAGTTTGGTTTCTCAAGAAGTTAAGATGAGTCCTGCGTGTATGTCAGAGCTAGTGGGAGTATAGTTAGCTTTTTGGTATTGTATGTGGATGACATACTACTCATAGGAAATGACATCCCAACCTTACAGGAGGTTAAGTCCTGGCTTGGGAAGTGCTTTGCTATGAAGGACCTTCGAGAAGCTGCCTATATCCTAGGGATAAGGATATTAAGAGAAAGGAGTAAAAGACTAATTGGACTTAGTCAGAGTATCTACTTGGATAAGGTGTTGAAAAGGTTCAACATGCAGAATTCCAAGAAAGGAGAATTACCGATCCAAAGCAATGCCAAACTGAGCAAGGCTTAGAGCCCGAGTACAGAAGATGAGATAGCTGAGATGAGTCGATTACCTTATGCTTTCGCTGTTCGCTCGATCATGTATGCTATGACTTGTACCCGTCCTGATGTGGCCTTCGCTTTGAGCATGGTCAGCAGATATCAGGGGAACCCTGGCAAGGCTCATTGGACTGCGGTAAAGAATATTCTCAAGTACCTGCGGAGGACTAAGGATTGGATCCTTACCCTTGGTGGGAGTGATGACTTGAGAGTAGTAGGGTATAGTGATGCTAGCTTTCAGACTGATAGGGATAACTTCCGCTCTCAGTCGGGCTGGGTCTTTACCTTAAATGGAGGGGCAATCACTTGGAAGAGTTCCAAACAGGAGACTGTAGCTAATTCGACTTGTGAATCAGAGTACATAGCAGCGAGTGAAGCGGCAAAGGAGGCAATATGGCTGAGGAACTTCATCGGAGACCTTGGAGTTGTACCAGCTATTAAGGAGCCTATGGAGATTTTCTGTGACAGCAATAGTGCAATTGCCTTAGCCATGGAACCAAGAGATCATGGCAGATCCCGACCCATTGACAAAAAATATCACTTCATAAGACACAAGATAGAAGAGGGACTCCTCGTGGCAAAGAGGGTATCGTCAGATGAGAACCCTGCGGATCCCCTTACGAAGTGACTGACGAGGGTGAAGCATTTGCAGCATGCGAGACGCATCGGGCTGAGGGACGATATTAGTTTTACAGATTAGATAGTTATTACTGAAACTTGTAAAATGTAATCGACGTTTGATGATGAATAAAAGTTGTGATTTATTCATGAGTAAGGTGTTGCTATCATTGTCAATTATTTACTATTGTTTCAGCTTTGCATGTTTTGACTTCCAGAATAATAAATTTATTCAAACTCTCCACAGTCGGTCATATGTCGGAAGTAGGTATGAATCAAGACTGTCATGAATTGGGATTGTAGATGACTAAAGGTGTTTAGCCATAGCAATGGTTGCTACAACATTCATGAGTACTCATAAGTTATGAGTATTGGAATAAACCCACGCTCACTTGTATCACTTCATGGAATTTATCTCGAGTGATCGTGAGACGGTAATATCATATAAGTCTTCAAACCTAGAGATATGAGTTGTTACCTATGAGTTGGTTGTGCATTGATTGCACGTAAACGCATCAGTAACTTGATGTTATAAAACGTGCCTTTGTGTGCAATTCAATGAGTAGTATAACAAGCATATGAGTCGAAGTTTATCTATTCCTTCTAGAAATAGAAGCAATATTTGGGCCCCTCGATGATTTTGTTTTGACCTATGTACCGGGCCCGGTCAGAACTAAATTGATGTGTTCGATTAAGTTCTTTGTCAAACAAATCGGAAATCGGGAAACAAACTGTTGGACAATAAGTAAGACATTGTTCCATGTATTTGTCAGGCTGATATCATGAGAGCAGAGGATTATGTGATCACTTATCTAAAATGGCGCTTCATAGTTCAACAGAGTTTTCGAGAGCTACGATTGTCGGTTGGTTCCTAAAGCTATATAGGCAAATACAGTTATCAGACTTATCCAAGTGGGAGACTGTTGGATAAGGTGTCTAAGTCCATAACTTATTTGGTATATACTTGACCGGACCCGGCATGGTCCATTTGGGTTGCACTTCACCCGAACTATTTATATGGATAACATTATTAGAAGAGTATATTTACGGCCTACTAATATATTATAAGTTATAATATATTAATATGAAATTGTATTATTTAATTAGTATTGATCTTAAATTAATTATGAATTAATTTAGTGATCATAAGGTGACTAATTAAATAATGGGCTATTGTACTTATATAGTGTGGGCTAACACTCATTAGGGAATGGGCTAATCTTAAATGGGAGTCCATGGATTATCCATGGAGCTTTTAACCCATGGATCCTTGGAATAGGAAAAGACATGGGTTATTAGGGTTTGCATGGTTCATAACCCTAATCATCTACACTATATAAAGAGGCTTATGGTGCTTGAAAAGACACTATGTGTGTGTGCATAAGAGTGGCCGAATTTCTAGAGTGATTGGATACTCTCTCATAAGTTTTCCAAGTTTGTGGTGATTTGTGATTTCCATTTGAGGCATTCACATTATTGGTGCTTGGCTCTCAAACTCTTAAGGAATCAACTCACTAACAAAGGTATGTAATTCTTCTAGTATCTTTTATGTTTAAAAGTACCCCATGTATGCTAGATAGGTTATGAACCTTGGAAAATTATTTTGCATGTATTTTAGACAAACATAGATCCAAGGTTTCTAGGGTTGCATGAACACCTTAGGAGTGTTAGTTTGCTCAAAACCCAACACATACTTCATAGTCTTGAGTGTAAAGAATGGGAACCCTTGTAGTGGATCCAATGCTGTTGGAGATGTTGATGGGAATAGTTTGAGAATCGTCGTGAGACATGATGAGCCTTTCCTTAGAACTGCTAGAATCAGACCTGTAAACTTGAGATTAGGGTTTTATCAAACACAAGAGTTACCGTCAACAAGAAGAATACGGCTTCTTTATATTCGATAAAAGCGGAAACCCTAAAGAATTCTTCAAACAGAAGGAATGTGTATTAATCACGCAGACTCCTGCTCTAATACCAATTGTTAGAACAAAGTTCTAGTAGGATTGATTGATTCTTAGCAGAAAAGCAATAAACAACGTAATAAAGAACACAAGAATGGTTTAACTGATGTCGAATGATTAAGCTTTAACACCTCAGAAGAGCTCGATTAAGAACTTCAGCTGTAGAGATGTTTAGGGTTACAAAGCAATAATGATAAAAATGACGACCGTATTTAAGGCATACATGCATGCACTATTTATAGCTTAACCCTAATCAATAATCACGGATGGACAGGCCCAATCCGGATATACAAAATTAAGCCCATGACGCAACATAAAATACCCAACAAGATCTTTTGCTTCCGGTAGTACTGGCCCATACTACCTTCCACACCTATCTATACTAGATCGAATAATTGCCCCAATGTTTCTAAGTCACTTCACTCTCCTATTGTTAGGTCTTTTCGCACAGACAGTGCTATAAGGAACTAGTTACTATATTCCTAGACTTTTCTCCTAGGATTCTTCCTATCTGAGTTCTTCTACTATAGGAAGGCGTTCCTAATATTAGTAGTCACCTCATGTATGCAAGTCGTACATAATCCACGAGTGCATAGTCAGTCGAATAATTAATTCTACCCTAAGCCCACAACAAAACGAGGAACATGAAGTAAGGCTGAACTAAGCATTCTAAGGCTATGGAATCCTAGTTATGTAAAACTCTATAGCATACACTTAGTAATTGAATGATATCAGTACAAGATTAAAGTAGCACGTAAAAGCAATCCCTAGGCTACAAGGCATCCTAAATATCAAGCAATCCTAACTTAGTAATTCCTAAAAAGATCCTTAGCCTTACACTAATCATGCATTTCTATTATATCATATATCAGCATATATAATAGTATTGATATTTTGAGGATCACTTTCTTTTCCGAGCTCCGCCTAACTGTACAAATCATATCTTTTTCTTTCTTGTACCATTTCATTTATAAAACGATTTTTCAAGATATTCAGATACTTAGTTTAAGTCTGGAATGACAAGTGTGTTCATCCAATTCTCTCAAACCAGGGCTATGTGTGACAACCCGTAAATTCCTAACTTGTAAGTCAATCCAATCAACCTAAAGTCAGACTTGTTTCTATTGCCTTTTAGCTTTGTTAAGGGTCTGTTTGAGAGTTCTAAGCCTAGTACACTCAAGGATTGTGTGTTAGGAAGTATTAACTTGAGATCATTGAGTTGCATTCGAGCCGGAAACACCTTCACAAGGAGTACACAGCCGCAAACTAGGGTTTACGGTCGTGAACCCATGTTGGCCGTGAACCCCTTTTCATATGTATGGTGTTCCTTCATTATTTCTTCATTTCTCGCATCTTCAAGTCAAGAACTCTCAAAACTCTCTCAAGTATCATCAAGAACACTCTTCTTTCTCTTCAAAATCGTAACTGGTTCATCCCTTGTTACTTAATATCCTTCTTATTCACAAGAAGCTCTTTGATTTCATCCATGAATTCAACACTTTTGGTTTAGATCTTCAAATCACCATCTTTTCACCAAGAACACACACACTTGTTCTTCGGCCGTAAACTCCCTAAAGGCTTCCAAAATGTGAGTATCTCTTCTATCATCTTGATATCCATTAGAAACACTTGATTCCAACCATGAAACAAACACCCAAATGCATGATCTTCAAGAGTTCACGTCTGTGAACCCTTCATCCATGGCCGTGAACCCTTCATAAGATCTTGATGTGGCCGTGAACCCTTCATCCATGGCTGTAAACCCTTGGTGAGATCAAGTCTTGGCCGTAAACCCTTCATAGGATCAAGCCTTTGGCCGTAAACACTTCATGTGTGGTCGTAGACTCTTCTATGGCCGTAAACACTTATAGTGTGGCCGTGAACACCCTTCCCTCAATCATATGTGATTGTAACACTTCATTTTGAGTGTTTCCTAGTTCCTAAGGTTGTTTCCCTTACATGTTAGTTGTTTTAAACACTAATTATATACATATATGTATCAATATATGTCAATTAGGACTCGTTTTTGCCTCAGGACTTCATTCGTGGAACTTCTCATCCTTACTCGAATCTTCAATTGAATTACCCACATAAGGTGAGTTCATACCCCTATAATCAATCTTTTAAATGTTTTAAATGCTTTTTAAGGGGGGATACAAGTTGAACACAATGTTATTGTGTAAATATTTACCTATGAAATCCATCACACTAAAAGATTTCTTATGCTTTTGTAAGTGATCAAAACAATTCAAAAACTCTTTTAAAGCTACTAGTTTGTTGTTTGTAAAATTTCATTCTTAAAGTACATGCTTAACTCAGTAGATAATTGAGTCTTTTCTTCCAGTCAGTAACAGTTCAAACAAACATACTAGTAAACTATAATAGGTATAGTTTAGGGGTTCAGTTCATACTATAACTAGAACAGGAAGGAACATACTATAACAAGAACAGGAAGGAACATACTATATTCTAGAACAGAAGAACAAATCATGATTCACGAACTTATACTTTACACTCCCAGTAACCTAGGAAGGGAACGTATCATTAACTCATTGGTTATAACAAAATATAATAATATAGAAGGTATAAGGATATATATGTGGTACATCTACAAAGTACCGGACAATAATAAATAAAACATAGCAATATATATATATATATATATATATATATATATATATATATATATATATATATATATATATATATATATATATATATATATATATATATAACTCACAACAGTATCGACCGAGGCGTTTAGAGTACAGGATTTCATTACTTCTAGTAGTCTTCCTAACAAATAGAACAGCGCCACATAGCTTCCTAGTAACATGAATGTTCAGTTAGAAGAGGGCCTATAATGCTAACTTTACGATTCCTTGGTACATACATTAGGGATATATATTAATCGGATCCGACAGACAGTAGGATGTGTGCTTTTCGCTTCATTTCCTGTTCCTTGTTTGGTTGTGGGCTTAGGGCAGATTCACACAGTCTACTCTTTATTCGATCTTAGCTATATATATATATATATATATATATATATATATATATATATATATATATATATATATATATATATATATATATATATATATCCTGTATACACCAAATAATCATAGGGAGTATGAGGTATGGGTCAGGTCATAGCATACAAATTTATTATACCGTTTCTAGCACAAAAACATACTTTTCGGATAGTTCATAAAGTAAGTGAAACTAGAAACTTATCTATAAAAGGTTTAATTCATTCTATTAAACTAGTATAACATAAAGGATCTTTAGTGGTTAATTCTATAATACCTTAGTTTATACATCAGGGTTATATATAATTAATATCTGACAGGCAGTTGGATGTCTGTTTTCCGCCTTACTTCATGTTCCTTGTTTGGTTGTGGGCTTAGGGCAGATTCACACAATTAACTATCCGTTTGATATTAGATTATATATATCTAGTATAAACTAAGTGAAAATAGAAGGAACTATTGTGGTTACCATTTTTACTAAAAGAAATATATTATTTTCTTAAATAATGTTTTCATCAAATATAAAGAACTATTACAGTTAACTCCATAAGTACCAAATGAATACGTCAGGGTTATCTACTGTGAAGATCTAACTAACAATGGGATGTGTGACTTCCGCCTCATTTCCTGTTCCTTGTTTGGTTGTGGGATTAGGGCAGATTCACACAATCGATTGTCTTTTTGATCTGGATTTTATATAACTTGTATCCATTTAGTACTCATAGAAGGAATTGTAGAGTCATTTTTACTTATCTTTCATCATATCAGAAAATATAGGATTTTCTGGAGGAACAGGCGAACTTTTCTAAAAGAACTTATAGTATACTTTTGACACGAAAATACTTATGAGCTCACCAGCTTAAATGTTGATCTACTCTTTCTAAATAACTTGTATTCTCAGGGAACTAGTAGACAGGTACACGCTCAGGGATTCAGAAGATGGAGCATAGTAGCTTCATGTCTTGTTTTGTTATTTACTTGGAGTCAACCTTTTGTGAATCACATACTTTGTAAACACTTTAATATTAATGCAATGGTTGTTTGTTAATTTGATTACTATGATGCATGTGTTGTGATACTACATATGACGTCCTCCGCCCCCGAACGTTTTCGTTGTTCCGGTTTGGGGGTGTGACAGATTGGTATCAGAGCATTGTTTATAGTGAACTAAGTATATCAACCTATAAAAGATATACAACTATAAATACAATGGGTCCGAAGTGCTCTGACTGAAACTATATTTTAAAAATATAACAATATTTTATTAAAGTATACATACATGCTTATACATATATATACATACTAGAACAAGTATCACAAGAAGAACAGCGTAGAAGTATTTAAAGGTTGGACATTGCGGTCAAACCTGGACGGTTATGTAATCATATATGGGATCAATATAGCCTGATCACCTATATTCATTTGAGATATGACCAACATGTGTTTGGGAGTGATGTGGTGTTGCAACAGTCTTAAAACTTACCTAACTCTATTCAAGGGATTTCTAGATCAAAACATAAAGTTAAAATACTATAGGAGTATTTTATGATACTATAAGATAACAACAAGTTTAAAACTTACCAAGTTCATTACATTAAAATACTATAGGAGTATTTTAGGCACTATAAATAACTTAGGTGAAAATTTAAAAGACCCTTCTGGTAGGTCTATAATTCTGGAGTGTATACTCCCAAGTTTTTATATAATTGAGATTTTATAGACTTAGAATTTGTGATCTATGCTCTACTTCTTGTTCCTTGTTTGGTTGTGGTTTTAGAGTGGGATCACTTATTCGAAGGCTATTTAATCTTAAATTATATACAACTTGTATACATTGTGCAATTATAGGAGGATCTGGTAAGGATCACCCCATAATGTTTCACTTAATCTCATAGATTCTTTAGACACTTCCATTCTCGCATGACAAACCTAGATAGATGTAACCACTCCATCATAGCAGTCAGCAGAAGAGTCAAGGGGGAACAAAAATAGATTCAAGAGGAGTTTTCCAAGGAGGGATCAGCCGAAGAAACCAAAACGTCATATGCGTCACACTAATAAATAATAACCTTAATTGACTTAGTGAGCTAGTGAATACACTACTCACACTATTTGTTAGGATTATTTCTTTTCGTGCAGCCAGTAACAGTTATTCAATTCATAGAAATTCATTCGAGGATAGCCACTTCTGATTCATAAAGTTTATTTTATATAGACTCCCATTATAAATTGTTTCCAGAACCCTATGAAAGTCAGAACCAGATACACTAGGAAACAGGGATAACTTAGTTTAAATATCACTCGTACAATACCTACTTCTACTTACTACCATGGACATATCTCAGAAATGTTGACAGAAACATTGAGAATAGTCCAACAAAGCGTCAAATTGTTTAGTACATTTAAGTTGATGGAATACAACTAGCAATGACCATCATTACTCACGAGATCATTCTTCGCCATGCAACAGAATCATGTCTTCACAAAGAGGAAACCAACCAACAGGCGAGGCACCAATTCTGCAGATAGACTCTGCTACTTTTCAGGCTGCGGTCACAGCTGCTGTGACAGCCGTCATGGCACAGTTCAATGCTAATAACGTCAGAGGAAGCGGAAACGGTGCTGATTATGCTAATCACAGTAACAATCAAGGGAACCAATGAGTGTTTGTTGACAAGGACACCCCATACCATAAACCTAAGAACAAGAAACGAAAGTTCTGGGATAAAAAGGGGGAAAAATCGGCTCAAGGTTCTACCAAGAGACGACAGCCCGTGACTACCCCTGTGGTCACGAAAGCAGTCACAACATCTGGCACTTCATCTGCCACCACAACCCCCATCAAATGATATGCTGGAAATCTTCCAAGGTGCGATAAATGCACCTACCACCACAACGGAGTTTGCCGAGAATTGCAGTGTTCGAATTGCCGCAGGAAGGGGCACACTACCCGTTTCTGCAGGGCACCGGCACGGCCAATCTCCCAAGTAAAACATGTTTCTTTCAAGTGCGGCGAATCTAGACACTTCAAGAAAGAATGTCCAACAGAGAGAAATGACGAAGGAGCTCGCTTCTGTAGAACTCCGACACAGCACATCACTTCAACCACCGATGCTGGTATAGTTCAAGTATGCCATGCATGTGGTGAAATGGGACATGACAAGAGAGACTGCCCAACAGAGAAAAGTGACGGAGGAGAAGGAGGAATCTAACGACAAGACATAAGGGAGCAACGAGGAACCCCGCTTTTGAAATTTTTGGTACGTCTTCTAAATAAAATTACTTTAAAATTTAATTTATATTTAATATAAGATTAAAATTTGGGGAAATTTTAAAAGTAATTATAATAACTCACTCGTCTGAACGAGTCATTGCATTCATAAGAAAACTAAAGATCCGTACAGGTGAGCTATGATGGCTTAGTATGTATATCAGGGTTGTGCATAGCTAAGATTTTGCAGACATAGAGTGAGTGATTCCGCCTCATTTCCTATTCCTCGTTTGGTTGTGGATTTAGGGCAGAGTCAATCAGTCGACCGTCTTATTCATCTTAATTATATGTAACTTGTATATGCCAGGCGATCATAGAGGTACCGAAGAGGATCATAATATAAAGTATCGACACTAGTTATCAAAGCACTTTCACTGTTAGTACTCGCTCATCATGGTACGATTTGTGGCAGTGGTAATATCAAGGAGAAAACTAAAAGCACTAGGAAGTCTACACCGAATACATTGTCGAGGGCACTCGGGATACACCATCGTATAACAAACGTTTCTTTCAAATCGGCCTAACATTTGTTTCTGTAAAGAGTCCGTTGTCATCATCCGTCATGGACTGGCGTGGTCCTCACCATACCAAGTTCATGTGTTTCGAAAATCCAACGCCTTAACCGATAATTTAATGAAATCCCCATCATTCGTAACGACAACTCAACCCATACCTCGGTATTGTCTGTTGTCTTTTAAACCCCGAAGTACTCATGCGAGGAGTACCTTGCCCTCCGAAACCTTGCCACCGTATACTCACCAGGCCTTCCCGAACTACCACTCGTCCAACAGATCAAGTTCAAGCATAGAGGCTAAGGACGAATACAGCCCACCTATCACTATTAACTGTATACGCGAGAGTGGTATATAATTATGATTATGAGGATTTAGTATGTGTGTTTCCGCCCTATCTCCTGTTCCTTGTTTGGTTGTAGACCTGGGGCAGAGTCGTACATCCGACCGTCTTACTAATCTTAATTATATACGACTTGTATACACGAGGTGATGATAGATGGACCAAGTATGAATCTTATCATGAGCGTCAGGGCAAAGTTGCCCAGATCTACGAGTGGGTATTCTGCCATTCAGAGGAGCACAACCCCAGGAGTACTGCTTAGAAAGCTAATTTCGGGACGAAATTCCATCTAACGGGGGGATGATGTGACAACCCGTAAATTTCTATCTTGTAAGTCAATCCAATCAACCAAAAGTCAGACTTGTTTCTATTGCCTTTTAGCTTTGTTAAGGGTCTGTTTGAGAGTTCTAAGCCTATTACACTCAAGTATTGTGTGTTAGGAAGTATTAACTTGAGATCATTGAGTTGCATTCAAGCCGGAAACACCTTCACAAGGATCTCATGGCTGCAAACTAGGGTTCACGGCCGTGAACCCATGTTGGCCGTGAACCCCTCTTCATATGTATGGTGTTCCTTCATTATTTCTTCATTTCTCACATCTTCAACTCAAGAACTCTCAAAACTCTCTCAAGTATCATCAAGAACACTCTCTTTCTGTTCAAAATCGTAAGTGATTCATCCCTTGTTACTTGATATCCTTCTTATTCACAAGAAGCTCTTTGATTTCATCCATGAATTCAACACTTTTGGTTTAGATCTTCAAATCACCATCTTTTCACCAAGAAAACGCACACTTTTTCTTGGGCAGTAAACTCCCTAAAGGCTTCCAAAACGTGAGTATCTCTTCTATCATCTTGTTATCCATTAGAAACACTTGATTCCAACCATGAAACAAACACCAAAATACATGATCTTCAAGAGTTCACGGCCGTGAACCCTTCATCCATGGCCGTGAACCCTTCATAAGATCTTGATGTGGCCATGAACCCTTCATCCATGGTTGTAAACCCTTCAAGAGATCAAGTCTTGACCGTAAACCCTTCATAGGATCAAGCCTTGGGCCGTAAACACTTCATGTGTGGCCGTAGACTCTTCTATGGCCGTAAACACTTATAGTGTGGCCGTGAACACCCTTCCCTTAATCATATGTGATTGTAACACTTCATTTCGAGTGTTTCCTAGTTCCTAAGGTTGTTTCCCTTACATGTTAGTTGTTTTAAACACTAATTATATACATATATGTATCAATATATGTCAATTAGGACTCGTTTTTGCCTCGGGACTTCATTCGTGGAACTTCTCATCCTTACTCGAATCTTCAATTGGATTACCCACATAAGGTGAGTTCATACCCCTATAATCAATCTTTTAAATGTTTTAAATGCTTTTTAAGGGGGAGGGGGATACAAGTTGAACACAATGTTATTGTGTAAATATTTACCTGTGAAATCCATCACACTAAAAGATTTCTTATGCTTTTGTAAGTGATCAAAACAATTCAAAAACTCTTTTAAAGTTATTATTTTGTTGTTTGTAAAACTTCATTCTTAAAGTACATGCTTAACTCGGTAGATAATTGAGTCTTTTCTTCAAGTCAGTAACAGTTCAAACAAACATACTAGTAAACTATAATAGGCATAGTTTAGGGGTTCAGTTCATACTATAACTAGAACAGGAAGGAACATACTATAACAAGAACAGGAAGGAACATACTATATTCTAGAACAGAAGAACAAATCATGATTCACGAACTTATACTTTACACTCCCAGTGACCTAGGAAGGGAACGTATCATTAACTCATTGGTTATAACAAAATATGATAATATACAAGGTATAAGGATATATATGTGGTACATCTACAAAGTACCAGGTTATATATGGGGTACATCTACAAAGTACCGCAGTTATATATGGAGTACATCTACAAAGTACCGGATTTTATTTATAAAGGGTACATCTACAAAGTAGCGGACAATAATAAATAAAACTTTGCAATATATATATATATATATATATATATATATATATATATATATATATATATATATATATATATATATATATAACTCACAACAGTATCGACCGAGGCGTTTAGAGTACATGATTTCATTACTTCTAGTAGTCTTCCTAACAAATAGAACAGCGCCACATAACTTCCTAGTAACATGAACATTCAGTTAGAAGGGGCCTATAATGCTACCTTTTTGATTCCTTGTTAGATACATTAGGGATATATATTAATCGGATCCGACAGACAGTAGGATGTGTGTTTTCCGGTTCATTTCCTGTTCCTTGTTTGGTTGTGGGCTTAGAGCAGATTCACACAGTCTACTCTCTATTCAATCTTAGCTATATATATATATATATATATATATATATATATATATATATATATATATATATATATATATATATATATATATATATATATATATATATATATATATATATATTTTATACACCAAGTAGTTATAGGGAGTATCAGATATGGGTCAGGTCATAGCATACAAATTCAGTATACCGTTTCTAGCACAAAAACATACTTTTCGAATAGTTCATTAAGTAAGTGAAACTAGAAACATATCTATAAAAGGTTTAATTCGTTCTATTAAACTAGTATAACTTAAAGGACCTTTAGTGGTTAATTCTATAATACCTTAGTTTATACATCAGGGTTATATATAATTAATATCCGACAGGCAGTTGGATGTGTGTTTTCCGCCTTACTTCATGTTCCTTGTTTGGTTGTGGACTTAGGGCAGATTCACACAATTAACTGTCCGTTCGATATTAGATTATATATAGCTAGTATAAACTAAGTGATTATAGAAGGAACTATTATGGTTACCATTTTTACTAAAAGAAATATATGATTTTCTTAAATAATGTTTTCATCAAATATAAAGAACTATTACAGTTAACTCCGTAAGTACCAAATGAATACGTCAGGGTTATCTACAGTGAAGATCTAACAAACAATGGGATGTGTGACTTCCGCCTCATTTCATGTTCCTTGTTTGGTTGTGGGCTTAGGGCAGATTCACACAATCGATTGTCTGTTTGATCTGGATTTTATATAACTTGTATCCATTTAGTACTATTAGAAGGAATTGTAGAGTCATTTTTACTTATCTTTCATCATATCAGAAAATATAGGATTTTCTGGAGGAACAGGCGAACTTTTCTAAAAGAACTTATAGTATACTTTTGACACTACAATACTTATGAACTCACCAGCTTAAATGCTGATCTACTCTTTCAAAATAACTTGTATTCTCAGGGAACTAGTAGACAGGTACGCGCTCAGGGATTCAGAAGATGAAGCATAGTAGCTTCATGTCTTGTTTTGTTATTTACTTGGAGTCAACCTTTTGTGAATCACATACTTTGTAAACACTTTAATATTAATGCAATGGTTGTTTGTTACTTTGATTCCTATGATGCATGTGTTATGATACTACATATGACGTCCTCCGCCCCCGAACGTTTCCGCCGTTCCGGTTTGGGGGTGTGACACTATGATACTAACTTGTAACATCCCGATTTTCTTAGGCTAATTTTTCCCGTATTTTTTTTATTAAAATATATGTCTTACAAAACATTACAATTCATTATTATTTAAAAGAGTATCTTAGTGGAAGTCTATAAAACTTTATTGATACTTCGATGCAGATATAGTCATATGTGAGCTTTTCCACGGTCAAATAAACAACCTGCAAACCAGTTATTCAACAACTGTAAGCCGAAGCTGAGTGAATTCCCTCAAAATATTTCATATCACAACATATATACAATGCACACACATAATGGCCTTCAAATTATAGCTGGTCTACACCTTGGCCTTCAGCATACAGCTGGTCCGCCCTATATAGCCTTCAGCATGTGGCTAGTCCGCTTTTTCTTGGCCTTTAGCATAGTGCTAGTCCGTCCGAGTCTATTGGACTTCAAAAAAGGGTTGGTCTACCCTCAATTTGTCACACCCCAAAACCGAGAACGGCGGAATACGTTCTGGGGTGGAGGACGTCATGTACAGTATCATAACAAAGCATAATAGTAAAGACAAGCAACAACATCCATTGCATTAAGATAATAATTGTAATACAAACGTGTTCAGTACAAATGTTAGACACCAAAAATACAATCAAAATAAAGTGGAGTCTTATGTGTGCTCCGTCTTCTCAAAATCTGCATCCGTACCTGTCTACTGATGACCTGAGAATACAAGTTATTTTGAAAACGTTTATCAGCATAAAGCTGGCGAGTTCATAAGTATTTTAGTGTCATTTCCTGTATAAAAATATTCACAATTATACATTGTAAAAGAAAGTTTCGATGTTCGAAAATAGTATGAGCCCTAGAAAACCCTATGTTTTCCAGAAAAAGTAGTCTTCGCCAAGACCCGATGGTTTGTTTGTTCCTTTGATAATGTACAAGTTTCCCAGTAGTTATAAGTTTGAAAATATAGTTTTAGACTTTATTCATGTATAGTAATGTGAAAAATGTTTTACCCCCAACAGTATCACTGTCGGCCATATGTAATGAAATGCAGGCTCCAGGTAGTATTAAATGTGCAATACTCCTCAGGGAGTCTGTTGCCTTTAATTTTTAAAGTATTAATTAAAGGTTTGAATGTGAACTCGTACGTAACCATGCTGATTGACGATCGAATCCCTTTGACCCTCCGAGTCATATGTAGATGTGACATTTTGTCACCCCTGGGCCTAGACGGCTCGGACTGTAGCTAGCAGTCGGGATGTGGGAGTGTCTGTCCCGTATAGATCTATACACATCATGCCCGCTCTCCCTCCAGGAGACTCTGGTTACGCGGTGATAGAACAAAGATGTGTCGTATCGAGAAATAGTATGTCACATTCTATTTTAGTAAGTTCTCTTGTATAGTATGTAGTGTTCTCTTTGTATAGTATATAGTGTTCTCTTGTATAGTATATAGTGTTCTCTTGTATAGTATATAGCATATATTGACTCACAATTGAACTGACTCTGGTAGTTGTCATGGCAATAGTAGCATTGAGTAGTATCCCTTAACTATACCTATTATAGTTAAATAGTGTTGTTGGTTGCATGTCTTTGATATCCAAAGGCATTGATCTGATATGAAAACTTTTATATCTGACACAAATATATAAGATATATCACTAAGAATTCAACGAGAGTCGGACTAATAACAAAATACCCTAAGCCCACAATCAAACAAGAACAGGAAATAAGGTGAGCTATTAGTCCTAAGTCCTTCAAGTCTTACTTATATAAATATATTGGTGTAGATACCTATTATAGTTAAATAGTATTGTTGGTTGCATGTCTTTGATATCCAAAGGCATTGAACTGATATGAAAACTTTTATATCTGACACAAATATATAAGATATATAACTAAGAATTCAACGAGAGTCGGACTAATAACAAAATACGCTAAGCCCACAATCAAACAAGAACAGGAAATAAGGTGAGCTATTAGTCCTAAGTCCTTCAAGTCTTACTTATATAAATATATTGGTGTAGATACCTATTATAGTTAAATAGTATTGTTGGTTGCATGTCTTTGATATCCAAAGGCATTGAACTGATATGAAAACTTTTATATCTGACACAAATATATATAAGATATATAACTAAGAATTCAACGAGAGTCGGACTAATAACAAAATACCCTAAGCCCACAATCAAACAAGAACAGGAAATAAGGTGAGCTATTAGTCCTAAGTCCTTCAAGTCTTACTTATATAAATATATTGGTGTAGATATGGTTTGAGACTAAAAAATTGTTTAAACGAATTTTGGAAAAATAGTTTTATAGTGATTTGACACGAAAATGAATTTGGTAAGCATTTGAAAACAGTTTAATTGGCAATATAGTTGAAAATATAGAAAATCCCTTTTTGGTGGTAAAAACAGTTAATAGTGTAGAAAATCCTTTTGGTTGCAAGTTATAATTCACATGTGATTGTTACTATAACTTATTTGGTTCAACTTGTATTCCCCCCCCCCCCCATAAAACTGTTAAAAACATTTAAAAAGGTTCATTTAGGGGTATGAACTCACCTGTAGTGAGTGAAGTGGATGGAAACGCCGAGTAGGATGCTAGGTGTCAAGTGAGGACTTGAACACACACACGGATCCTATGTAACATGTAGTGATGTATAAAGTATCTAATTAGTTGTGTAATCACTAATTAAGTGAGTAAAGGCACTTTAATGTACGAAAACACTTTGTTTCAAGTGTTAGGAGTGCTAAGGGTTGCATCTAAGGAGTGTATGGCCTCACTATGGAGTTTACATTTCACTTGGCCACACTTAAGTGTGTTTACGGTTGGGAGACCATTTTCCCCCATGAGTTTACGGCCGTAAACTCATGGAAATGGTGAGTTTGTGTGTCTAAAGGTCTCATGCATCACAAGGAAGGTTCCTAGGATCAATTCGAGGGCTTTGGAAGTGATTAGGGTTCAATTGGGTACTCCCTTGGAGTTTACGGTCCTTGGACCACTCCTTGGGAGTTTATGGTCGTAAACTCTAGGGTTTACGGCCGTAAACCCTTGACCACTTCAACCATTTCACGTTTTAGGGTCCTAAGCTCATCTACACTAGTTTCTAGTTCATCAAACAAGCTAAGGAAGGGTTTAGGGGCATCAAAACACCATTTGAGGTGTTTACGGTTTTTGGGTTTACGGTTCTTGAATGTTCAAGAACCGTAAACTCAAGTTTATGGCCAAAAAGTCATGATCTTGGGTTCCTTAGTCCATGCATGCAAGTATCTAAGCTTTAGAGAAGGTTTGGAAGTGTTTTGGGGCTTCGAAACCCTCATATAGGAGTTTACGGTTTTGGGAGGCTCCCCAAACCGTAAACACATGCATGTTGGGGTATTTGGATGATCCAACTCGAAATAGTTATGAATACCAAGTTAAACAACAAGTTAGGAAGATTACCTTTGATTTTTGAGCTTGAATGAGGTGATCTTTTGGCCAAACCCGATTTTTAGAGAGAGAAAGTAGAGAGAGAAAGCTCCAAGGTGGGAAAAGGCTCTAAAGGTGGACACTCCTCCTTTATATATGGCTGCCTAGTGGGGACCCACCATACACTGTCGTTTAAACGGAGCTAAATGTTTTTACCCGGTAAACTAACCGTAACCTGACTTAGTTGTTTTTATCCCGTCAATAAATATATTATAATAATAATTCAAAAATGAATTATTTTAATAAATAAAAGTTAACGGAAAATTTTAATAGAACTAACTTTTATTAACGGAAATGGGTTACAGTGACGGAGTAAATTTCAGGTTGTCACATCATCCCCCCGTTAGAGGGAATTTCGTCCCGAAATTTCAGAATTTAAGTAGTTACGTTATTACAACACAACTAAGAAAAGAGATGAGGATAGTTAAGTTTCATTTGATCCTCGCGCTCCCAAGTGAACTCTGGTCCTCGATTGGCGTTCCAACGAACCTTCACAATCGGGATGCGGCTTTGCTTCGTTCGTTTGACCTCTCGGTCCATGATCTCCACAGGTTCTTCTACGAAGTTGAGGCTCTCATTGATCTCGATTTCATCGAGTGGAATTATGAGAGTCTCATCGGATAGGCACTTTTTCAAGTTCGAGACGTGGAAGGTAGGATGCACATTACTAAGTTCGCGGGGTAGATTGAGTTTGTAAGCTACGGGGCCGATTCTAGCGAGAATATCAAAAGGCCCTATGTATCTTGGATTCAGCTTTCCACGCTTTCCGAAGCGTATTAAGCCTTTACAGGGTGAGACTTTCAAAAGGACTCGGTCTCCCACCTGGAATTCCAAGGGTTTCCTCCGTTTGTCTGCGTAGCTTTTCTGTCGGTCTCTTGAGGCTTTAAGTCGTGCTCGGATTTGTACGATCTTTTCGGTGGTTTCGCGGATGATTTCTGGACCGGTGAGAGTGCTGTCAGGAACTCGTCCCTTAGCTAATTGAGTGTCGCCTACCTCGGCCCAGCACAGAGGGGATCTGCACTTCCGGCCGTATAGGGCTTCGAATGGGGCAGCTTTGATGCTTGTGTGATAACTGTTGTTGTAAGAAAACTCGACTAGGGGTAAGTGGGTATCCCACGCCTTACCAAAGTCAATCACATAGGCTCGCAGCATATCCTCCAAGGTTTGAATAGTTCTCTCACTTTGTCCATCGGTTTGAGGATGGTATGCTGTGCTCATATCCAGCTTAGTTCCAAGAGCCTTCTGTAGTGACTGCCAGAACCTCGAGGTGAACCTGCTATCCCGATCGGAAATAATGGACACAGGTACACCGTGCAGTCGGACTACCTCTTGGATGTAAATTCGCGTAAGTCTCTCCATTTTGAAATTTTCCTTGATAGGAAGGAAGTGGGCGGATTTGGTTAGCCGGTCGACGATTACCCAAATGGTGTCGTACCCACTCGGAGATTTGGGCAATTTGGTAATGAAATCCATAGTAATTCTCTCCCACTTCCATTCAGGTATCTCTGGCTGTTGGAGAAGACCCGAGGGTTTCTGGTATTCGACCTTGACCTTAGCGCAAGTAAGGCACTTATTCACGAAGGTAGCGATTTCCGCTTTCATGTTAGGCCACCAGTACGATTTCTTGAGATCCAGGTACATCTTATATGAACCTGGGTGAATGAAATATCGAGTGTTGTGCGCTTCTTTCATGACCAAGTCTCTGAAGCCACCGTGTCGCGGTGTCCAGATCCGGTCCATGAGGTAGAAATGACGAAGGAGCTCGCTTCTGTAGAACTCCGATACAGCACATCACTTCAACCACCGATGCTGGTAAAGTTCAAGTATGCCATGCATGTGGTGAAATAGGACATGACAAGAGAGACTGCCCAACAGAGAAAAGTGACGGAGGAGAAGGAGGAATCTAACGACAAGACATAAGGGAGCAACGAGGAACCCCGCTTTTGAAATTTTTGGTACGTCTTCTAAATAAAATTACTTTAAAATTTAATTTATATTTAATATAAGATTAAAATTTGGGGAAATTTTAAAAGTAATTATAATAACTCACTCGTCTGAACGAGTCATTGCATTCATAAGAGAACTAAAGATCCGTACAGGTGAGCTATGATGGCTTAGTATGTATATCAGGGTTGTGCATAGCTAAGATTTTGCAGGCATAGAGTGAGTGATTCCGCCTCATTTCCTATTCCTCGTTTGGTTGTGGATTTAGGGCAGAGTCAATCAGTCGACCGTCTTATTCATCTTAATTATATGTAACTTGTATATGCCAGGCGATCATAGAGGTACCGAAGAGGATCATAATATAAAGTATCGACACTAGTTATCAAAGCACTTTCACTGTTAGTACTCGCTCATCATGGTACGATTTGTGGCAGTGGTAATATCAAGGAGAAAACTAAAAGCACTAGGAAGTCTACACCGAATACATTGTCGAGGGCACTCGGGATACACCATCGTATAACAAACGTTTCTTTCAAATCGGCCTAACATTTGTTTCTGTAAAGAGTCCGTTGTCATCATCCGTCATGGACTGGCGTGGTCCTCACCATACCAAGTTCATGTGTTTCAAAAATCCAACGCCTTAACCGATAATTTAATGAAATCCCCGTCATTTGTAACGACAACTCAACCCATACCTCGGTATTGTCTGTTGTCTTTTAAACCCCGAAGTACTCATGCGAGGAGTACCTTGCCCTCCGAAACCTTGCCACCGTATACTCACCAGGCCTTCCCGAACTACCACTCGTCCAACAGATCAAGTTCAAGCATAGAGGCTAAGGACGAATACAGCCCACCTATCACTATTAACTGTATACGCGAGAGTGGTATATAATTATGATTATGAGGATTTAGTATGTGTGTTTCCGCCCTATCTCCTGTTCCTTGTTTGGTTGTAGACCTGGGGCAGAGTCGTACATCCGACCGTCTTACTAATCTTAATTATATACGACTTGTATACACGAGGTGATGATAGATGGACCGAGTATGAATCTTATCATGAGCGTCAGGGCAAAGTTGCCCAGATCTACGAGTGGGTATTCTGCCATTCAGAGGAGCACAACCCCAGGAGTACTGCTTAGAAAGCTAATTTCGGGACGAAATTCCATCTAACGGGGGGATGATGTGACAACCCGTAAATTTCTATCTTGTAAGTCAATCCAATCAACCAAAAGTCAGACTTGTTTCTATTGCCTTTTAGCTTTGTTAAGGGTCTGTTTGAGAGTTCTAAGCCTAGTACACTCAAGTATTGTGTGTTAGGAAGTATTAACTTGAGATCATTGAGTTGCATTCAAGCCGGAAACACCTTCACAAGGATCTCATGGCTGCAAACTAGGGTTCACGGCCGTGAACCCATGTTGGCCGTGAACCCCTCTTCATATGTATGGTGTTCCTTCATTATTTCTTCATTTCTCACATCTTCAACTCAAGAACTCTCAAAACTCTCTCAAGTATCATCAAGAACACTCTCTTTCTGTTCAAAATCGTAAGTGATTCATCCCTTGTTACTTGATATCCTTCTTATTCACAAGAAGCTCTTTGATTTCATCCATGAATTCAACACTTTTGGTTTAGATCTTCAAATCACCATCTTTTCACCAAGAAAACGCACACTTTTTCTTGGGCAGTAAACTCCCTAAAGGCTTCCAAAACGTGAGTATCTCTTCTATCATCTTGTTATCCATTAGAAACACTTGATTCCAACCATGAAACAAACACCAAAATACATGATCTTCAAGAGTTCACGGCCGTGAACCCTTCATCCATGGCCGTGAACCCTTCATAAGATCTTGATGTGGCCGTGAACCCTTCATCCATGGTTGTAAACCCTTCAAGAGATCAAGTCTTGACCGTAAACCCTTCATAGGATCAAGCCTTGGGCCGTAAACACTTCATGTGTGGCCGTAGACTCTTCTATGGCCGTAAACACTTATAGTGTGGCCGTGAACACCCTTCCCTTAATCATATGTGATTGTAACACTTCATTTCGAGTGTTTCCTAGTTCCTAAGGTTGTTTCCCTTACATGTTAGTTGTTTTAAACACTAATTATATACATATATGTATCAATATATGTCAATTAGGACTCGTTTTTGCCTCGGGACTTCATTCGTGGAACTTCTCATCCTTACTCGAATCTTCAATTGGATTACCCACATAAGGTGAGTTCATACCCCTATAATCAATCTTTTAAATGTTTTAAATGCTTTTTAAGGGGGGGGGATACAAGTTGAACACAATGTTATTGTGTAAATATTTACCTGTGAAATCCATCACACTAAAAGATTTCTTATGCTTTTGTAAGTGATCAAAACAATTCAAAAACTCTTTTAAAGTTATTATTTTGTTGTTTGTAAAACTTCATTCTTAACGTACATGCTTAACTCGGTAGATAATTGAGTCTTTTCTTCAAGTCAGTAACAGTTCAAACAAACATACTAGTAAACTATAATAGGCATAGTTTAGGGGTTCAGTTCATACTATAACTAGAACAGGAAGGAACATACTATAACAAGAACAGGAAGGAACATACTATATTCTAGAACAGAAGAACAAATCATGATTCACGAACTTATACTTTACACTCCCAGTGACCTAGGAAGGGAACGTATCATTAACTCATTGGTTATAACAAAATATGATAATATACAAGGTATAAGGATATATATGTGGTACATCTACAAAGTACCAGGTTATATATGGGGTACATCTACAAAGTACCGTAGTTATATATGGAGTACATCTACAAAGTACCAGATTTTATTTATAAAGGGTACATCTACAAAGTAGCGGACAATAATAAATAAAACTTTGCAATATATATATATATATATATATATATATATATATATATATATATATATATATATAACTCACAACAGTATCGACCGAGGCGTTTAGAGTACATGATTTCATTACTTCTAGTAGTCTTCCTAACAAATAGAACAGCGCCACATAACTTCCTAGTAACATGAACATTCAGTTAGAAGGGGCCTATAATGCTACCTTTTTGATTCCTTGTTAGATACATTAGGGATATATATTAATCGGATCCGACAGACAGTAGGATGTGTGTTTTCCGGTTCATTTCCTGTTCCTTGTTTGGTTGTGGGCTTAGAGCAGATTCACACAGTCTACTCTCTATTCAATCTTAGCTATATATATATATATATATATATATATATATATATATATATATATATATATATATATATATATATATTATACACCAAGTAGTTATAGGGAGTATCAGATATGGGTCAGGTCATAGCATACAAATTCAGTATACCGTTTCTAGCACAAAAACATACTTTTCGAATAGTTCATTAAGTAAGTGAAACTAGAAACATATCTATAAAAGGTTTAATTCGTTCTATTAAACTAGTATAACTTAAAGGACCTTTAGTGGTTAATTCTATAATACCTTAGTTTATACATCAGGGTTATATATAATTAATATCTGACAGGCAGTTGGATGTGTGTTTTCCGCCTTACTTCATGTTCCTTGTTTGGTTGTGGGCTTAGGGCAGATTCACATAATTAACTGTCCGTTCGATATTAGATTATATATAGCTAGTATAAACTAAGTGATTATAGAAGGAACTATTATGGTTACCATTTTTACTAAAAGAAATATATGATTTTCTTAAATAATGTTTTCATCAAATATAAAGAACTATTACAGTTAACTCCGTAAGTACCAAATGAATACGTCAGGGTTATCTACAGTGAAGATCTAACAAACAATGGGATGTGTGACTTCCGCCTCATTTCATGTTCCTTGTTTGGTTGTGGGCTTAGGGCAGATTCACACAATCGATTGTCTGTTTGATCTGGATTTTATATAACTTGTATCCATTTAGTACTATTAGAAGGAACTGTAGAGTTATTTTTACTTATCTTTCATCATATCAGAAAATATAGGATTTTCTGGAGGAACAGGCGAACTTTTCTAAAAGAACTTATAGTATACTTTTGACACTACAATACTTATGAACTCACCAGCTTAAATGTTGATCTACTCTTTCAAAATAACTTGTATTCTCAGGGAACTAGTAGACAGGTACGCGCTCAGGGATTCAGAAGATGAAGCATAGTAGCTTCATGTCTTGTTTTGTTATTTACTTGGAGTCAACCTTTTGTGAATCACATACTTTGTAAACACTTTAATATTAATGCAATGGTTGTTTGTTACTTTGATTCCTATGATGCATGTGTTATGATACTACATATGACGTCCTCCGCCCCCGAACGTTTCCGCCGTTCCAGTTTGGGGGTGTGACACTATGATACTAACTTGTAACATCCCGATTTTCTTAGGCTAATTTTTCCCGTATTTTTTTTATTAAAATATATGTCTTACAAAACATTACAATTCATTATTATTTAAAAGAGTATCTTAGTGGAAGTCTATAAAACTTTATTGATACTTCGATGCAGATACAGTCATATGTGAGCTTTTCCACGGTCAAATAAACAACCTGCAAACCAGTTATTCAACAACTGTAAGCCGACGCTGAGTGAATTCCCTCAAAATATTTCATATCACAACATATATACAATGCACACACATAATGGCCTTCAAATTATAGCTGGTCTACACCTTGGCCTTCAGCATACAGCTGGTCCGCCCTATATAGCCTTCAGCATGTGGCTAGTCCGCTTTTTCTTGGCCTTTAGCATAGTGCTAGTCCGTCCGAGTCTATTGGACTTCAAAAAAGGGTTGGTCTACCCTCAATTTGTCACACCCCAAAACCGAGAACGGCGGAATACGTTCTGGGGTGGAGGACGTCATGTACAGTATCATAACAAAGCATAATAGTAAAGACAAGCAACAACATCCATTGCATTAAGATAATAATTGTAATACAAACGTGTTCAGTACAAATGTTAGACACCAAAAATACAATCAAAATAAAGTGGAGTCTTATGTGTGCTCCGTCTTCTCAAAAGTTGCATCCGTACCTGTCTACTGATGACCTGAGAATACAAGTTATTTTGAAAACGTTTATCAGCATAAAGCTGGCGAGTTCATAAGTATTTTAGTGTCATTTCCTGTATAAAAATATTCACAATTATACATTGTAAAAGAAAGTTTCGATGTTCGAAAATAGTATGAGCCCTAGAAAACCCTATGTTTTCCAGAAAAAGTAGTCTTCGCCAAGACCCGATGGTTTGTTTGTTCCTTTGATAATGTACAAGTTTCCCAGTAGTTATAAGTTTGAAAATATAGTTTTAGACTTTATTCATGTATAGTAATGAGAAAAATGTTTTACCCCCAACAGTATCACTGTCGGCCATATGTAATGAAATGCAGGCTCCAGGTAGTATTAAATGTGCAATACTCCTCAGGGAGTCTGTTGCCTTTAATTTTTAAAGTATTAATTAAAGGTTTGAATGTGAACTCGTACGTAACCATGCTGATTGACGATCGAATCCCTTTGACCCTCCGAGTCATATGTAGATGTGACATTTTGTCACCCCTGGGCCTAGACGGCTCGGACTGTAGCTAGCAGTCGGGATGTGGGAGTGTCTGTCCCGAATAGATCTATACACATAATGCCCGCTCTCCCTCCAGGAGACTCTGGTTACGCGGTGATAGCACAAAGATGTGTCGTATCGAGAAATAGTATGTCACATTCTATTTTAGTAAGTTCTCTTGTATAGTATGTAGTGTTCTCTTTGTATAGTATATAGTGTTCTCTTGTATAGTATATAGTGTTCTCTTGTATAGTATATAGCATATATTGACTCACAATTGAACTGACTCTGGTAGTTGTCATGGCAATAGTAGCATTGAGTAGTATCCCTTAACTATACCTATTATAGTTAAATAGTGTTGTTGGTTGCATGTCTTTGATATCCAAAGGCATTGATCTGATATGAAAACTTTTATATCTGACACAAATATATAAGATATATCACTAAGAATTCAACGAGAGTCGGACTAATAACAAAATACCCTAAGCCCACAATCAAACAAGAACAGGAAATAAGGTGAGCTATTAGTCCTAAGTCCTTCAAGTCTTACTTATATAAATATATTGGTGTAGATACCTATTATAGTTAAATAGTATTGTTGGTTGCATGTCTTTGATATCCAAAGGCATTGAACTGATATGAAAACTTTTATATCTGACACAAATATATAAGATATATAACTAAGAATTCAACGAGAGTCGGACTAATAACAAAATACCCTAAGCCCACAATCAAACAAGAACAGGAAATAAGGTGAGCTATTAGTCCTAAGTCCTTCAAGTCTTACTTATATAAATATATTGGTGTAGATACCTATTATAGTTAAATAGTATTGTTGGTTGCATGTCTTTGATATCCAAAGGCATTGAACTGATATGAAAACTTTTATATCTGACACAAATATATATAAGATATATAACTAAGAATTCAACGAGAGTCGGACTAATAACAAAATACCCTAAGCCCACAATCAAACAAGAACAGGAAATAAGGTGAGCTATTAGTCCTAAGTCCTTCAAGTCTTACTTATATAAATATATTTGTGTAGATATGGTTTGAGACTAAAAATTTGTTTAAACGAATTTTGGAAAAATAGTTTTATAGTGATTTGACACGAAAATGAATTTGGTAAGCATTTGAAAACAGTTTAATTGGCAATATAGTTGAAAATATAGAAAATCCCTTTTTGGTGGTAAAAACAGTTAATAGTGTAGAAAATCCTTTTGGTTGCAAGTTATAATTCACATGTGATTGTTACTATAACTTATTTGGTTCAACTTGTATTCCCCCCCCCCCCCATAAAACTGTTAAAAACATTTAAAAAGGTTCATTTAGGGGTATGAACTCACCTGTAGTGAGTGAAGTGGATGGAAACGCCGAGTAGGATGCTAGGTGTCAAGTGAGGACTTGAACACACACACGGATCCTATGTAACATGTAGTGATGTATAAAGTATCTAATTAGTTGTGTAATCACTAATTAAGTGAGTAAAGGCACTTTAATGTACGAAAACACTTTGTTTCAAGTGTTAGGAGTGCTAAGGGTTGCATCTAAGGAGTGTATGGCCTCACTATGGAGTTTACACTTCACTTGGCCACACTTAAGTGTGTTTACGGTTGGGAGACCATTTTCCCCCATGAGTTTACGGCCGTAAACTCATGGAAATGGTGAGTTTGTGTGTCTAAAGGTCTCATGCATCACAAGGAAGGTTCCTAGGATCAATTCGAGGGCTTTGGAAGTGATTAGGGTTCAATTGGGTACTCCCTTGGAGTTTACGGTCCTTGGACCACTCCTTGGGAGTTTACGGTCGTAAACTCTAGGGTTTACGGCCGTAAACCCTTGACCACTTCAACCATTTCACGTTTTAGGGTCCTAAGCTCATCTACACTAGTTTCTAGTTCATCAAACAAGCTAAGGAAGGGTTTAGGGGCATCAAAACACCATTTGAGGTGTTTACGGTTTTTGGGTTTACGGTTCTTGAATGTTCAAGAACCGTAAACTCAAGTTTATGGCCAAAAAGTCATGATCTTGGGTTCTTAGTCCATGCATGCAAGTATCTAAGCTTTAGAGAAGGTTTGGAAGTGTTTTGGGGCTTCGAAACCCTCATATAGGAGTTTACGGTTTTGGGAGGCTCCCCAAACCGTAAACACATGCATGTTGGGGTATTTGGATGATCCAACTCGAAATAGTTATGAATACCAAGTTAAACAACAAGTTAGGAAGATTACCTTTGATTTTTGAGCTTGAATGAGGTGATCTTTTGGCCAAACCCGATTTTTAGAGAGAGAAAGTAGAGAGAGAAAGCTCCAAGGTGGGAAAAGGCTCTAAAGGTGGACACTCCTCCTTTATATATGGCTGCCTAGTGGGGACCCACCATACACTGTCGTTTAAACGGAGCTAAATGTTTTTACCCGGTAAACTAACCGTAACCCGACTTAGTTGTTTTTATCCCGTCAATAAATATATTATAATAATAATTCAAAAATGAATTATTTTAATAAATAAAAGTTAACGGAAAATTTTAATAGAACTAACTTTTATTAACGGAAATGGGTTACAGTGACGGAGTAAATTTCAGGTTGTCACATCATCCCCTCGTTAGAGGGAATTTCGTCCCGAAATTTCAGAATTTAAGTAGTTACGTTATTACAACACAACTAAGCAAAGAGATGAGGATAGTTAAGTTTCATTTGATCCTCGCGCTCCCAAGTGAACTCTGGTCCTCGATTGGCGTTCCAACGAACCTTCACAATCGGGATGCGGCTTTGCTTCGTTCGTTTGACCTCTCGGTCCATGATCTCCACAGGTTCTTCTACGAAGTTGAGGCTCTCATTGATCTCGATTTCATCGAGTGGAATTATGAGAGTCTCATCGGATAGGCACTTTTTCAAGTTCGAGACGTGGAAGGTAGGATGCACATTACTAAGTTCGCGGGGTAGATTGAGTTTGTAAGCTACGGGGCCGATTCTAGCGAGAATCTCAAAAGGCCCTATGTATCTTGGATTCAGCTTTCCGCGCTTTCCGAAGCGTATTAAGCCTTTACAGGGTGAGACTTTCAAAAGGACTCGGTATCCCACCTGGAATTCCAAGGGTTTCCTCCGTTTGTCTGCGTAGCTTTTCTGTCGGTCTCTTGAGGCTTTAAGTCGTGCTCGGATTTGTACGATCTTTTCGGTGGTTTCGCGGATGATTTCTGGACCGGTGAGAGTGCTGTCAGGAACTCGTCCCTTAGCTAATTGAGTGTCGCCTACCTCGGCCCAGCACAGAGGGGATCTGCACTTCCGGCCGTATAGGGCTTCGAATGGGGCAGCTTTGATGCTTGTGTGATAACTGTTGTTGTAGGAAAACTCGACTAGGGGTAAGTGGGTATCCCACGCCTTACCAAAGTCAATCACACAGGCTCGCAGCATATCCTCCAAGGTTTGAATAGTTCTCTCACTTTGTCCATCGGTTTGAGGATGGTATGCTGTGCTCATATCCAGCTTAGTTCCAAGAGCCTTCTGTAGTGACTGCCAGAACCTCGAGGTGAACCTGCTATCCCGATCGGAAATAATGGACACAGGTACACCGTGCAGTCGGACTACCTCTTGGATGTAAATTCGCGTAAGTCTCTCCATTTTGAAATTTTCCTTGATAGGAAGGAAGTGGGCGGATTTGGTTAGCCGGTCGACGATTACCCAAATGGTGTCGTACCCACTCGGAGATTTGGGCAATTTGGTAATGAAATCCATAGTAATTCTCTCCCACTTCCATTCAGGTATCTCTGGCTGTTGGAGAAGACCCGAGGGTTTCTGGTATTCGACCTTGACCTTAGCGCAAGTAAGGCACTTATTCACGAAGGTAGCGATTTCCGCTTTCATGTTAGGCCACCAGTACGATTTCTTGAGATCCAGGTACAT
Source organism: Lactuca virosa (assembly GCF_052849685.1). Classification (NCBI taxonomy): domain Eukaryota; kingdom Viridiplantae; phylum Streptophyta; class Magnoliopsida; order Asterales; family Asteraceae; genus Lactuca; species Lactuca virosa. Next base: position 169,510,596 of record NC_136434.1, on the reverse strand, counting down.
CTTATATGAACCTGGGTGAATGGAATATCGAGTGTTGTGCGCTTCTTTCATGACCAAGTCTCTGAAGCCACCGTGTCGCGGTGTCCAGATCCGGTCCATGAGGTAGTAAGCTCCGTCATCCTTGACTACCAGATTTTTATCCATTCCTCGCAGGGACTCTCCCGCCACATTTTCCGGTTTCAAAGCTTCAAGTTGTGCTCCCTTAATTTGTGCGGGTAGATGCGAATGGATAGTCATGGTTAGGGACTTGACTCTTCGCCCAGAATATTCCTTCCGACTTAGGGCGTCTGCTACTACATTGGCTTTACCCGGGTGGTAACAAATTTCACATTCGTAGTCATTGAGTAGCTCGACCCACCGTCGTTGTCTCATGTTGAGCTCCTTCTGGTTGAAGATGTGCTGGAGGCTTTTGTGGTCGGTATAGATGGTGCTCTTTGTACCATACAGATAGTGTCTCCATATCTTTAGGGTGAACACGACCGCTCCTAGCTCGAGGTCGTGCGTGGTGTAGTTGACTTCGTGTGTCTTCAGCTGTCTTGAGGCGTAGGCGATGACCTTACCTCGTTGCATCAGAACACAGCCGAGCCCCCGATTGGATGCATCGCAATATACTACGAAGTCTTCTGTCCCTTCGGGGAGGGACAGTATCGGCGCGGTGCACAAGGCTCGCTTCAGGGTTCGGAATGCCTTCTCTTGTTTTTCTTCCCAGTCAAAGGCCACGCCTTTCTGGGTCAATGCCGTAAGAGGCTTCGCAATCCGAGAGAAATTCTGAATGAATCTTCGGTAGTAGCCAGCGAGGCCTAGAAATTGGCGAATTTCGGTAGGCGTCTTCGGTGCTGACCAGTTCTCAATAGCTTTAATCTTGGATGGGTCCACGTGGATTCCTTCTTTGCTAACCACGTGTCCTAAGAATTCGACTCTTCGGATCCAAAATTCGCACTTTGAGAACTTTGCGTAAAGCTTCTCCGATCGTAGAGTTTCCAGGACCTGTCGCAGATGATCGCTATGCTCTACCTCACTTCTAGAGTAGATAAGTATATCATCAATGAAGACGATGACGAACTGATCCAAGTAAGGACTGCATACTCTATTCATCAAGTCCATGAAGACTGCGGGCGCATTGGTTAGTCCGAACGGCATCACTACGAACTCGTAGTGCCCGTAACGAGTCCGGAAGGCTGTCTTTGGAACATCCTCCTCGAGCACTCGCAACTGGTGATACCCGGACCTTAGATCAATTTTGGAAAAGTAACTCGCCCCTTGCAGTTGATCAAATAAATCGTCTATCCGAGGAAGGGGATAACGGTTCTTAATTGTCAACTTGTTGAGTTCTCTGTAGTCGATGCACATGCGGAACGATCCGTCTTTCTTCTTTACGAACAAGACTGGTGCTCCCCAGGGTGAGAAGCTTGGTCTTATAAAGCCCTTGTTGAGCAGTTCGTTAAGTTGGTCGGATAGTTCTTGCATCTCAGCAGGCGCTAGACGATAGGGCGCCTTTGCTACGGGGGTTGCTCCTGGGATTAAGTCGATTCGGAACTCGACTTGTCGTTTAGGAGGTAAACCTGGAAGTTCCTCTGGAAAGATGTCAGGGAAGTCGCACACGACGGGGAAATCTTTGAGTTCTTTCGTTTTCCGGCTCGTGTCGACAACGTGTGCAAGGAATGCACGATATTCCTTGCGCAAGTATTTCTGAGCTTGAATGCTCGAGATGATGCGAAGGCTCGTACTGGGTTTGTCTCCGTAGATCATCAATGTTTCATTGTTGGGCAAGTTCAAACGGATGGCTTTGTCGAAACACAGGATGTCGGTACGGTGGAGACTCAACCAGTCCATGCCTATGATGGCATCAAAGCTCTTGATCGCTACTGGTATGAGATCGATAGGAAACGAATGATTATCTAGCGTGAGGGTACAACCTATGTAGATTTCGTTAAAACTTTCCGTCTTGCCGTTAGCCATTTCTACGACGAAGGTTTCTTTCAGTGATTGCGGTGATTGTTTGAGTAAGTGTTTAAAGTTTTGATTTACGAAACTTCTTTCTGCCCCACTATCGAATAGAATACAAGCATAAGAGTTATCGAGAAGGAACGTACCCGTGACTACGGTGGGGTCTGCTACAGCCTCATTATGGCCAATAGCAAGTAGTCTACCTGCTCCTCCCGCGTTGCCAGCCTTTGGACAATTTCTTTTGAAATGTCCGACTTCGCCACAGCCATAGCAGGCCTGGCTCGCTCCCGAACTGGGAATTTGGGAAATAGGTTTGGGAGGTGCTCTGCAGAACCGGATGGTGTGGCCCTTCCGGTCGCAATTGGCGCAGTGCATTTCACGGCATGGGCCGTTATGATGGAAGGCGCACTTATCGCACTTGGGTAGATTCCCCGCATATGTTTTGGCGGGTACAGGGGCAGTAGGAGTAGTGGCAGCATGGACAGCCACTATTTGCTGGTTACTGGAAGAGGATTTGACTGATTTCCCCTTCTTTCGATCTCCCCGTTTTCTCTTGCTGTCGGAGGCGTGAGTTGGAGCAGTAGTGATGGGTGTAGTTGTTGATGGAGCACGGGGAACTTCATGATCGATAAGCATTTGGGCCAACTCCTTGGCACTTTCGAAGGTCGTTGGTCTTGATGATAGAACGTTCCCACGATACGGAGGCACTAGGCCCCCGATGTAACGCTCAATCTTCTTGGCTTCCGAGGGGATCATGTTAGGGCATAGGGCTACTAGCTCGCAGTACCGGGTTGTGTAAGCTACTATATCGGAACCCTGCATTTTGAGACTCCAGAGTTCCTCCTCTAATTTCTGAATTTCTCCCTTTGGGCAGTACTCAGTCATCATTAGGTCTTTCAGTGTATCCCAACCCATGGCGTTAGCTGCTACCAGGGAGAGGGCTTTGACATGGCCATTCCACCATGTTAGGGCCCTTTGGGTAAGGGTACAAGTAGCAAACTTTATCTTGCTCCCTTCGGGGCAGGAGCACATTTCGAATACTGCTTCGGTTCTTTCGAACCATTGGGTTAGGGCAAGGATTCCCCCGGTCCCGTTGAAGTAGGTAGGCTTGCAACTGATGAAATCTTTGTAGGTGCATTCCCGAGCACGGGGGTGGGTTTCACCCTGGCTAGAGTTAGTGCCCAGTCCACCTCCGCTGGCACCACCAGAATTGACTTGTGCCAGAGCGGCGGTCACGGCTGTAGTCACGGCTGTTTGGAACAACACCGGGTCGAACTGCGGAGGAACTGGCGGTGTAGGTGGTGGTGGTGGAGCTTGAGTTGCGGGAGTTCTCCTGGTTGGACGCTTGCGAGGCGGCATCCTGTACTGAAAGGTTACGAAAACGATGACAATAGTAAGAATCGATTTGTAAACATGATAAGAGTGTTTCTTGGACTAACTCTCTATAGTCTCACAAACAGAGGGAAATGTACTGCTAGGTTAGGGACACCCAAAAGTACAACTTCCCCATCGATTAGATACTGCCAATAGTACTGGTATTACTGATGTATAATGAGTTCGAGAAAGAAAATGACCTAGCAGGAGGTCTTACATCAAACCATCAAGGAAAAATGTTGGCAGTTTAGTAGTCTGGCTAGAGTACTTCCAAAGTTAGGAATGTTTACAGGCATGTACTCTATTGACTATAGAAAGAAGGCTATTCCTTAATCAAAAGAGATGGATGAGTTGGCATCTTTTACTGGCGACGGGGATCCTTTGGGGCAAACCCTAAGATCAGCCAGTTGGCGCACAACTCCCTGAAGATGTCGCTCGTGCGTCCTCTGACGTGCTTGGAGTTCCATGACTTCCGCTCGGGATGCGGTTATGCCATTTACACGAGATTGGGGAAAGAAAATTGATAGGCGCGCTAATCTATGATACTTATAAGATGATCGTTATTAGTCGACCCAATATTTGCATAGTGCATACCAATTACATGTAATCGAAGCAGGATAGACCTTCGAATAAGTGACCCTAACTCCAAGCCCACAATCAAACAAGAACAGGAAATGAAGCAAAGGTCACAGATTCTAAGTCTATAACGCCTTAGTCACATGTAACCGTGGTGTATCCACTTAGCAACTATTGCCCTACTAGTAACGACCCTTTTAGTTCTCACATATGTTGTAACTAGAATGCAGAATACTCCTATAGTATTCTTGTTCTGATGTTCTTGTAACAGTATTGGTAAGTTTTAGACTTGTTGCAACACCACAACCATTCTTAGGCACATGCTAGCCACTCCTAGGAAAATGTAGTTGATCAGGCTACATCCATCTAGTTTTGGTCATATGTCTCTAAGCCTAACTGTGCTGTTCAACAATCTTAATACTTTTGTTCTGTTCTAGTATGATACTGACCCTTTGTATGAATGAATGTGCATATATACTTAGTTAAATATTTTATTATTTAAAAGTATATATTCTTGTTCAGAGTGTTTTAGTCCCGATGTGTTTATAGTTTGTATATCTTTTATGGGTTGATATACTTGATTCACTATAAACAGTGCTCTGATACCAATCTGTCACACCCCAAAACCGAGAACGGCGGAATACGTTCTGGGGTGGAGGACGTCATGTACAGTATCATAACAAAGCATAATAGTAAAGACAAGCAACAACATCCATTGCATTAAGATAATAATTGTAATACAAACGTGTTCAGTACAAATGTTAGACACCAAAAATACAATCAAAATAAAGTGGAGTCTTATGTGTGCTCCGTCTTCTCAAAAGCTGCATCCGTACCTGTCTACTGATGACCTGAGAATACAAGTTATTTTGAAAACGTTTATCAGCATAAAGCTGGTGAGTTCATAAGTATTTTAGTGTCATTTCCTGTATAAAAATATTCACAATTATACATTGTAAAAGAAAGTTTCGATGTTCGAAAATAGTATGAGCCCTAGAAAACCCTATGTTTTCAAGAAAAAGTAGACTTCGCCAAGACCTGATGGTTTGTTTGTTCCTTTGATAATGTACAAGTTTCCCAGTAGTTATAAGTTTGAAAATATAGTTTTAGACTTTATTCATATATAGTAATGAGAAAAATGTTTTACCCCCAACAGTATCATTGTCGGCCATATGTAATGAAATGCAGGCTCCAGGTAGTATTAAATGTACAATACTCCTCAGGGAGTCTGTTGCCTTTAATTTTTAAAGTATTAATTAAAGGTTTGAATGTGAACTCGTACGTAACCATGCTGATTGACGATCGAATCCCTTTGACCCTCCGAGTCATATGTAGATGTGACATTTTGTCACCCCTGGGCCTAGACGGCTCGGACTGTAGCTAGCAGTCGGGATGTGGGAGTGTCTGTCCCGAATAGATCTATACACATAATGCCCGCTCTCCCTCCAGGAGACTCTGGTTACGCGGTGATAGCACAAAGATGTGTCGTATCGAGAAATAGTATGTCACATTCTATTTTAGTAAGTTCTCTTGTATAGTATGTAGTGTTCTCTTTGTATAGTATATAGTGTTCTCTTGTATAGTATATAGTGTTCTCTTGTATAGTATATAGCATATATTGACTCACAATTGAACTGACTCTGGTAGTTGTCATGGCAATAGTAGCATTGAGTAGTATCCCTTAACTATACCTATTATAGTTAAATAGTGTTGTTGGTTGCATGTCTTTGATATCCAAAGGCATTGATCTGATATGAAAACTTTTATATCTGACACAAATATATAAGATATATCACTAAGAATTCAACGAGAGTCGGACTAATAACAAAATACCCTAAGCCCACAATCAAACAAGAACAGGAAATAAGGTGAGCTATTAGTCCTAAGTCCTTCAAGTCTTACTTATATAAATATATTGGTGTAGATACCTATTATAGTTAAATAGTATTGTTGGTTGCATGTCTTTGATATCCAAAGGCATTGAACTGATATGAAAACTTTTATATCTGACACAAATATATAAGATATATAACTAAGAATTCAACGAGAGTCGGACTAATAACAAAATACCCTAAGCCCACAATCAAACAAGAACAGGAAATAAGGTGAGCTATTAGTCCTAAGTCCTTCAAGTCTTACTTATATAAATATATTGGTGTAGATACCTATTATAGTTAAATAGTATTGTTGGTTGCATGTCTTTGATATCCAAAGGCATTGAACTGATATGAAAACTTTTATATCTGACACAAATATATATAAGATATATAACTAAGAATTCAACGAGAGTCGGACTAATAACAAAATACCCTAAGCCCACAATCAAACAAGAACAGGAAATAAGGTGAGCTATTAGTCCTAAGTCCTTCAAGTCTTACTTATATAAATATATTTGTGTAGATATGGTTTGAGACTAAAAATTTGTTTAAACGAATTTTGGAAAAATAGTTTTATAGTGATTTGACACGAAAATGAATTTGGTAAGCATTTGAAAACAGTTTAATTGGCAATATAGTTGAAAATATAGAAAATCCCTTTTTGGTGGTAAAAACAGTTAATAGTGTAGAAAATCCTTTTGGTTGCAAGTTATAATTCACATGTGATTGTTACTATAACTTATTTGGTTCAACTTGTATTCCCCCCCCCCCATAAAACTGTTAAAAACATTTAAAAAGGTTCATTTAGGGGTATGAACTCACCTGTAGTGAGTGAAGTGGATGGAAACGCCGAGTAGGATGCTAGGTGTCAAGTGAGGACTTGAACACACACACGGATCCTATGTAACATGTAGTGATGTATAAAGTATCTAATTAGTTGTGTAATCACTAATTAAGTGAGTAAAGGCACTTTAATGTACGAAAACACTTTGTTTCAAGTGTTAGGAGTGCTAAGGGTTGCATCTAAGGAGTGTATGGCCTCACTATGGAGTTTACACTTCACTTGGCCACACTTAAGTGTGTTTACGGTTGGGAGACCATTTTCCCCCATGAGTTTACGGCCGTAAACTCATGGAAATGGTGAGTTTGTGTGTCTAAAGGTCTCATGCATCACAAGGAAGGTTCCTAGGATCAATTCGAGGGCTTTGGAAGTGATTAGGGTTCAATTGGGTACTCCCTTGGAGTTTACGGTCCTTGGACCACTCCTTGGGAGTTTACGGTCCTAAACTCTAGGGTTTACGGCCGTAAACCCTTGACCACTTCAACCATTTCACGTTTTAGGGTCCTAAGCTCATCTACACTAGTTTCTAGTTCATCAAACAAGCTAAGGAAGGGTTTAGGGGCATCAAAACACCATTTGAGGTGTTTACGGTTTTTGGGTTTACGGTTCTTGAATGTTCAAGAACCTTAAACTCAAGTTTATGGCCAAAAAGTCATGATCTTGGGTTCCTTAGTCCATGCATGCAAGTATCTAAGCTTTAGAGAAGGTTTGGAAGTGTTTTGGGGCTTCGAAACCCTCATATAGGAGTTTACGGTTTTGGGAGGCTCCCCAAACCGTAAACACATGCATGTTGGGGTATTTGGATGATCCAACTCGAAATAGTTATGAATACCAAGTTAAACAACAAGTTAGGAAGATTACCTTTGATTTTTGAGCTTGAATGAGGTGATCTTTTGGCCAAACCCGATTTTTAGAGAGAGAAAGTAGAGAGAGAAATCTCCAAGGTGGGAAAAGGCTCTAAAGGTGGACACTCCTCCTTTATATATGGCTGCCTAGTGGGGACCCACCATACACTGTCGTTTAAACGGAGCTAAATGTTTTTACCCGGTAAACTAACCGTAACCCGACTTAGTTGTTTTTATCCCGTCAATAAATATATTATAATAATAATTCAAAAATGAATTATTTTAATAAATAAAAGTTAACGGAAAATTTTAATAGAACTAACTTTTATTAACGGAAATGGGTTACAGTGACGGAGTAAATTTCAGGTTGTCACACAATTATATATATATATATATATATATATATATATATATATATATATATATATATATATATATATATAACAACATCCACATAACATGCAACTAACTATCCTAGTCTATTTGCCTAAGTTCATAATACAGGGTAAATATATCCTAACATACATAGGATATATACTAGAGTATACAATATAGTGAGAAGAACTCACATTGACAAATTATCTGAGGATTAACAGCTAACCGGATAATTCAGCTGACGGCCAACACTCCAATGATGATTAACCTATATTACTATAGTTTATTAGTTCTTATGGTAATCTGGTAATGTAGGCTAGACCTATCACTAATCCCAATGAATACCGATAGTTCTATCAAATAAGGATCAACCAGGCAGGAAAGTTGGGAGGCAGGACCATTTCGGCGTATAGAATGCATAACTTTCTTATCTGGAGTCCTTTTTCTTATATGGAGCCTGTATAAAATGCATAACTTTCTTATCCGAAGTCCGTTTTCTACCTTCCTTATATCGTTGGGTTCCTATTAATGGGATCTTCCATTCTCGTTTAGATTGTTTTGGCTAAAAATCGATCGATCTAAAGTTTGATTTCTGAGTTGTATATTGTTATGTTGAATCTTAGAAAAATCTCAACTTCCTCTAATGAAGTCAGATTTAGATGCTCTCTATATGTATGCTCTCGGTTTAACGACTACACAACTTTCGTTTAGATCACTTAGGATAAAAATAATTTATCAAAAATTTACTTTTTACAATACGTATAGTCATATCGGTTTAATCGTGAAACTTCGAAGAAGTATAACTTCTCCATATGAAGTCGGGTTTACGTGTTCTATATATCTATGAAAAGTGTATCGACGTTTCCTACGTGTCTATGATGATTATTCTGGCTTAAGAGTAATATATATTTATTTCGAATTTTATTACAATCTACTACGGTAAAAATGGGGTGTTACACTATGTAGTGCCCCTGATCCCAAAAAATTCTATTAAGCTTTTAATACAGCAAGCCAAACTCTCAAACTCCCAGATCTTATCTAAATGAATGTCTTAATGGATAAACTCTCTAACTTTATCCATTTGCATGGTCACAATGAGTACAATATGAAAACCTAGGTCCATAAAGTTATCTTTTGCTCAAGATCTGGCCATATTTTCTTGATAATTTTTGTCATCCACCTTCCATCCTTGTGTTTCACATCAAGAATATCAGACTTTGAAAAATCGTTTGGCGAAATATGAAAAAGAACTAACTTAACTTTTTTGACAAAGACAATAAATATTTCTAAAGGGCCCAAAACTATATTTAGTGACAAGGATACGCTAATGAAAAATGAATTAATTGTTGTATAAAGATGAGATGATGTTTTTTTTAGCAAGCTTCTTTGAGACTTGGTTCCATAGGAGAAATTTCTACCATATCGCCTCTCTCGAGCTTCGATATGGGTTGAAGAAGATATGGTGTTTTAGACGATCTTGTGTTGGTGGAGTTTCCGACACTGATGGTTCAGACGACAACGGGTGGGTGGTAGAGAAGTAACGACGACTAGGGTTTTCTAGTGGGGGTGGTGGCGATAGGAGACAATAGAGAATGGAAAAGAGATGATCAAGGAGAGAGGGTCGTAATTGTTGGATGATGGTGAGAGAGACGAGACACAACGTCGTTGGTGATGAGGGGGGAGAAAGGACAAGATGATGGAGCACGGTAATGTCAAAATTTTATTTGTTTCTAATTAATAAGGGTAAAAATGCATTTTGTCAACATGTAACGATTCTACTGTTAGTTTTAACGGCAAACGGATGGATGGAAGGTCTAATTAGGTTAATGCAAAAGGACGGATGTTGCTGCCAAGAAAAAATAATAAAATAAAGAAAATTGGACCAAAGTAACCTATTATGACAAACCACAAGCTTAAAAAAATAAAAAATAAAATAAAAAATAAATATCTAAATTTAGTGATCCAAAAAATATCTAACTACGACTACAAGTCCAACAACTTGTGACATTTGCCACGTCAACCAAATAATTGTTAAGTGAAATTCATGTGCAACTGCCTACGATACATATTAAATTTGAATAAATTACATATTATATATATATATATATATATATATATATATATATATATATATATATATATATTACTATTCTAATAAAAGAATAGGTTTCATATCCTTCTGTGTCAAAGTATTATACATTCTCATTAATTTCATATGCGGCGTGTCACTTTTGTGGTTCTTCTTTTTGAATTGCATTTTCCCATATTAAATAAGTTTCCATAAAAAATAAAATTACTCCATTTCCTTTTTGGGCCTTAGTATGCCATGAATATAAATACATATTCAAATTTAATTTAATTACTTAAAATTAAAACATTACAATTAACATCTAAATTTAAAATTAAACAAATTACAAGGTGATATATTTATTGATTTTACATGAGAAATATTTTTTTAAAAAAACATTACAATTAACATGTAAATTTAAAATTAATCAACGATTATAATTTTACATAACATATAGAATATCTTTTAATTAATAATTTATTTTAATTAATTAATAATCATGAGTTTCTACTATGAAAGTGCAATTAATTTTTTAACCGTGGTTCCCACGGATTATAAACTATTATATATGTATGTATATATATATATATATATATATATATATATATATATATATATATATATATATATATATATATATATATATATATATATATAATTACTAAGATAATAAGTTGTTTAGTAATGCGAATACGTTCAACCTTACAAAAATATCGTCATTTTCATACATTCTCACTAAATTTTATTCATTTTTTTTCTCACACATCGTTTTTCACTCATTTTCATTCTGACAGAATACGACTCAATAAACATTCTGACGGAATGAGAATAATAATAAAAAGTCTATAATAACCTTATAGACGATTTAATTGGTAAGAATGTGTAATAATGACAATAGTTATGTAAGACTGAACATATTCATATTATCAAACATCATATTTTCTTTGTCATTCTTACATAATAGCATTGTCCATACGTCCACACAATAGATGACAATCCACATTTGAACCTAACTCTCTCTCTCTCTCTCTCTCTCTCTCTCTCTATATATATATATATATATATATATATATATATATATATATATATATATATATATATATATATATATATATATATATATATATATATATATATAGACTTAGGTTCAAATGTTTTTAACAACTATCGTGTTCCTGAACGCACGAATCAGAAATTAGCAAAAATTAAAAAATAAATAAATATAAAAAGGTATTTTGGTAATCTTAACACATCTAATTATGGTAAAAGAAATCATTCAGTTAATATCCCCTAAAATAAAGATATCAATTAAACCCGACAAAACCATCGTTTTCATCACCATCACCACAGAAGGCCTTGAAATCGTCGACCACAGTCAGGTTTTTAAAACCTTCGTTCCACAGTTCCATCATTGCCAACAACAGCCATCGTCGATACCGTCTTCCACCGCGAAAATCCAGGTTTCTTCGTCATAAGAAGATGGGTAGACAGAAGGGAGAGGCAGCAAGAAGCAAAGCTCGTCCTTCCAGCAGCAGGCAATTAGAAACTTGACTCTCTTTCCTTCACAAGAAGATACACGCACATGTTTTGTTTAATTTTGTTTTAAATTAATGATTTTGAAATCGATTGATAGCAATTTAGCAGCTTCGCTGCTACCATCAGGTGCTACAGCTGTTGGATTTGGGGGTTACGTCGGAAGTTCACGAATTGATACTTCTACACCGATAACCCAAGACACTGATTCTTTTTTCTTGGTATTTCAAGTTCCTTTTCCTTCTTTTTTTGATGTACACCAGTATTTAATTTTCAGAACTTCAAAATTTTAGATACAAATGAATTTGTCGCAGAAAAGACCTAAGAAATAATCTACAGCTTAACTATGGATGTCAGTTGAATTTCGTTTACAAACAATAACATTATGTCATGGCCTCTATGTGTTCGATAAAATGCTTCAATGAAAAAATAGTTAATAATCTTTAATGTTTTTACTTCGCTTTGTTCCTTCTTCTTTTCAGAACTATATAACTTAATTTAGATTGGGTTGGATGCCCTTTTCATAACAAATAGGTTGATGCTAGTTCCTTATTCTGTCAGAATTTGCAGTTAAATACATTGAGGATATCCAGAAGAAACATAGGGAACCCAAAGAAGCAAAACAAGTTTTCAAATTGGTATGTGATGAATCGACAATTTAAAGACCCCTGGTAAACGTCATGATCCTCGATATTATGCAAGACCAGTTCATGAAGCAGCATGTCAAGATGCTTATGAGGTTTTTGATGAGGTTTTAATGAAAAACTATCAGGTTCGTCTTCTTTGTTTTTATTTGGTATTGAAAAACTTAAACTTTGATGTTCCCTTACTGTGTTCCATGTGGTTTGGATTTTTTTTTTCTTGTAACATGATTTTTTATACATAAAGAGAAACTGAATATTCAAAACCATTCTGCAAGAATAGTGTATTCCGTAAGAATATTATTGTTGTATTCTGATAGAATTGTAGTTAATTATTTATATGTTTAATGTGCAGTTGTTACAATGTATCACTACAAAATATTTGGCAATGAATTTGTGATAAAAATGGCTTGAAGAATGGCTTGAAGACCTGATGAGAAAGGCTTGAAAAATGAATCAAAGAATGATCACTCATTGTTTAAGAATGTTGTTATTTTTTAAGAATTACACTTGTTATTCTTTCATAATGTTGTTATTATTCAATGAATCAAAATCATACAATGTAATTATTTGGTATATTATTAGTTCAAGAATCGATTTTGTGTATTCTTTTCAGAATGTATTTACTAGTTTATGGTTGGCATTATGTTATTCTGACAGAATAAAATCGAAAATATATTTACTAGTTTATGGTTGGCATTCTGTCATTCTGACAGAATAAAATCGAAAAATATTTACTAGTTTATGGTTGGCATTCTGTCATTCTGACAGAATAAATTCGGATTTTTAAATTTGAATTAATTTAAAATATTCAGATTTTAAAAAATAAAAAAATTAAGTATCCCTAAAAATCCGAAAATTTCCTTTTTTAATATAGTTTGATTGACTAAAATGTCATTATGCTGAAATTTGTGTGATTATATGGTACATGTTATCATATTCTAATATGATAGACCCTCAGATCATGACCTTTGATTTTATTCCATCCGGTGGTCCAGATCTGTGCATTCTGGCACACAATAGTTAGTAAAAACAAAATAACCTAACCCTATATATATATATATATATATATATATATATATATATATATATATATATATATATATATATAGATTAAAGTATGTTTAATTTTTATGCAAATGTTATCATTAAAGATGGCATCTCGTGAGATGCTATAAAAAATTTATGTATCTACAATGAATAAAAGATAATTTGCTGAAGAATTATTTATAACACATTGAAAATTTTGATAAAGGATTAAGGAAGGGTGAGCAAAACTGAACCCGAAAATCGAAAAACCGACGAAATCAAAACTGAGAAACTGAAATTGAAGCATAAACCGATTGTTTGGGTTTAAATTTTTCAAAAACCGGAAATTTCGGTTTGGGTTCGGCTTGTGGATTTTGTAAAACCAAAAGAAACCGAATATATATAACGTTTGCAAAAATATATATTTTATGTACTTAATATAAATATGTTCTGCGAAATAATAACACAAGCAAGAGGTGGTTCAAGTGGTTAACGTGTTGGACCTTTGAAACCAAGGTCTCATGTTTGAAACACGACATACACTCTTCTTGATTTAATTTTTCTAAAGTTGTAAACGAACCAAACGAGTACGAAGGTTTGTTTATGTTCGTTTCGTGTATAATTTTATGTTCATGAACATGCTAAACGAACATATATGAAAAAAAACAAATATAATTGAACATATGTGAACATAAACAAACATATAATATAATAATGTAATCAAACTTAAATGAACGAACGACCAACATAAACAAAGTTTCACGAACATAATTGAATGAACAAGATCATTGTTCATGTTCGTTCATTTAACTAAACGAACGACAATTTGTGTTCATGTTCATTCATTTATTAAATAAATAAATATAAACGAACTTCCTGCCGAACGGTTTACTAAACGTTTGGTTGGTTTACAACCTTACTTTCCCCAACAAATAAAACTTATCCCATATTGTTGGAGAGTTGAAAATCCAATGCCCTCTTCAAGCTTATAAAATGATTCATCTTTTCTCATATGTGCTTAAGATCATCCCACAAAAAAATTGATGCAAAGTAGACTCTTAAATTAAAAAAAAAATCCAATGATCACATAATAAAGAGAAAATTACAAATCTTGCCAAATATGTTAATGAATTTTTAAATAAGTTTTTTTTCGAAAATAGTCACTAAAATCGCATATGGTTAAATCCACTAGCAGCACCATCTAGTTGTGGTTTCGTATACTTGGGTTGCGATTTGACCGTATTTTCGGCCCATTGCCAAAAAGAGTGAATAAATATAAAGTTTTTATTTTCTTTTTTCTAGCTTTTGTCTTGAAATAACATATGGCTAAAAGCCACCTCCGATTCCTCTTGATTTGTTTTTATTTTTGTTTTATTTTTTTTTATGTTCAAAATCGCAGCCCAGATGCTATAAATCACAGTTAAAAGGTATAAAATTGTAGGTGTGGCTAATCACTTGCGATTTGAATGCATAATTTAAAAAAAATAAAAAAAAATTCATTTTTTATGTTTTAAAAAATCACTAAGATATTTGGCTAAATTTATAATTTTCTCCGTAATAAACTGGAAAACGCATTAAAAAAATAAAAAATAAAAAACTATGTTTTTCCTTAAAAAGAAAAGTTATCTTATTTTAAAGGTTTTCTTTAGGCGATAGTTATTTTAAAGGTTTTAATTTTATTTTACATTTATCCAATAATTTTATCGTATTAATAACATAGTTTTGTTGAATAAAAAATTAAAAGATTTTTGTTGAATTAAAATACACCGTAAAACAAGTCTAACTAGTGTCATACCCGTCTGGCGGAGGACTGGTTGAGAAATGGATAAATAGTATATTAATTCATATTAATCTTATTGCATATTACTTTCATTCATTTATATATTAGTTCAGATAAAATTACCCAAAACGACAAACAAAGTTAGATCTTTTGGAAAAACGCAGTAAGATCAGTTGGCATATGGTATCCGAACAATAATGTGTTTCACCATAAGGACAAAAAAAACATGAATGTACCATGTCATTCCATACATTTAAAATAATTGAATGATAAATATGTCTAAAACCTATTATAAAAAGCTTAATCTACCTAATAATTTAAATTAACCTATAAAAAAACTGAAGACTACGATGAAATGAAAACTGAAATTTGAAAATTGGAAGAGGAATACAATCTATAAAACAATGTCAAAAAACTTCAA
This sequence comes from Lactuca virosa, assembly GCF_052849685.1. NCBI lineage: Eukaryota > Viridiplantae > Streptophyta > Magnoliopsida > Asterales > Asteraceae > Lactuca > Lactuca virosa. The sequence continues at coordinate 169,495,289 of NC_136434.1, read as the reverse complement.
AAGTAAATTCAATTCAACTAACAATATCATCTTCCGAAGACTCCTCACACAATCGTGGAAGTCGACGCTTCATTGGTGTTATTGAGGATCCGATAAACGATTTTTCAGAAGAATCAGCGTCAATAACAGCACAAGCATCCTAATTGTAAAAAAAAATAATAATAAGAATAATAACTAGCAAAGTAATGTATCAAATGAGGTGTCAATAATCGTTGAAATTTTGTACACAATACATTGTAACTTACTTCACTTTCTCCACATTCTTGTAAACCACATATGGAGATAGGTGTCTTAGAAATATCATCTATAATAGTATCATCACCAACCTAATTGAATAGATCAATGAGAAAAATAAAAAAAAACTTCAAATATATCAAATGAGGTGACAAAAATGGTTGAAATTTTGTTTCATATCGTAATGAAAATAGAAACTGTACACAATACGTTGTAACTTACTTCACTTTGTTCACCATCTTGTAAACCACATATGGAGATACGTGTCTTAGAAACATCATCTTCAATAGTATCATCACCAACCTAATTGAATAGATCAATAAGAACAATAAGAAAACTTCAAACCTAAAAAAAATACAACAAATAAAAAAAATATAATAATACATTGTCACATCTGTCACTATCTTCCACATCCTCTTCCTCAGATACACATTTTGTAACACCATCATTTTCATTACTATAAGAAGCAACCTAATTATAAGAAATTAACATAAGTAAAACGATATGACAAAACATATGTTACAACTTACATTATTAAATATATTTCACATGTCTAACCTCATACATAGGTGCCACAGTAGCATCATCTTTCATATTACCAGAAGCATCCTAGTAAGAAAAAATAATAGATAAATAATAAGCATAACAAATAATGTAATTGAACTAAATATACAACAATTTAAACTGAATGGAAAGAAAACATGGTATGAATTAATTATTGCACTCAATATTATTTACCTTATAAATGAGCTTGTCAGAAACATCAACCTGATGATTATCACAAATGACCTAATAATTGTGCAAGTGAAATAGATAAAGAAATATAAGATATAACGAATATAACTTATATTTATAATTTATAGTAAATAATACAACAAACAGTACCGTTACTGTTGATGTTGTTGATTTAGGTGATACTGATTCAACAACATTTGTTTGAATTGGAAATAAACCAACATCATCCTAAGTATGCACACAAAGAAAACAATAACAAAGTAACAATTAAAGAATTTCAATATGTAACAGAATTAATGGTAAACAAAGCATTATAACTTACATCTTTATATTCCGTATGATTTAATTCTGAAATAGAAGCACTGAAACCCTCATCTTTGACATTACGTAAGTCATCCTAATACAAAAAAATATGAATAATGAACAGATTAAATTAAGATAATTTAAGAAAATATGTAGTAAAAATCATTTAATGAAACGAAACATGATCCGTAGCATAATTTCTAAATTTAATATTATTTACATGAGAATTGCACTTATCAAAAACACAAACTCCTTGATAAACAAACCAAAAAACAAATACAAAAACAAAAAAAATACATTATGTAAAATAATATATAAACAATACAATAAAAAATGTATAATGTAAGATCCAATAAACTTTACCGTTGATGCAGATGATGGAGACAACAATGATTCGACAACAGTTGTTTGCAACTGAGAAATGACCTCATTTGTAGGCAAGGTCTTTTCTTGGTTTGGAATTTTACAAGTTGCACCGTGGTATTTAGTAACCGTGAAACGACACACATATTGTGGTGCCAAATTGTAATGGTCTATCTTAATTGAAAAAACAATACTTAGACCACATAACCTTTCAAACAGGAAAGTACGTACCCAATTAGGATCATTACCACCCTATAAAAACATAATAAAATAGTATTATATGTAAGCATTTGTGTGGGTGTTTCAATATATATATATATATATATATATATATATATATATATATATATATATATATATATATATATATATATATATATATAGAGAGGAAGGATCTTTTGAGAACTCAAAGTTTCCCGAGAACCAATTGTGGGCCGTTAGATCAAAATAATAAAAGGCTAGGATGCTCGGTGGCGTTTTTGTAAATAGTTTGAAAAAAAATAGAGGGGGGCATCTTAATTATTATGAATGAGGGGCATTTTAGTAAATAAATAATTCAGACCCTTCTCTCTCTCTCCTCTCTCTCATCTCTACTGCTGTCGTCTAATCGCCTCGTAGTCGTCGGAGATGACGTCTTCATCGGTGAGGTGGTCGAAGACGGAGACCAGTCGTTTGAACACGGAGGAGCATGACTTCAAAACTAACTTCCGCTGGTCAAAGAATCACCAAAAGTTTGATCTGTCAGCTTGTACACGACATCATTCGATTTTCCGACATGAATGCATCTGAATTACGAAAGCATATCGGATTGAGATCTGGATCTAATCTCAGGTTCCATGCCGACGTTAGCGAGGCTCCGATCCTTCCGACGAACGTTTCCCCGTATGATTTCAATTGGAGAGGATATAGTGCAGTCACCAATGATGTTAAGAATCAGGTACTCGGATTTAAAACAATCAGTATCCTTCATATGGAAATCTAGTAATATTTATTATTGTTAATGTTATCAATTGCCATGATTATCCAATTTTATGGATTTTTGTTCTACAGTAGTACAGGGAATGTTGTCTGGAACTGAAAGAGGCGATTTGAAGTCTCTGTATCTTGGAGATTTTATTTAGCTCATCCAACTGCAAATGACTTTTTTTGGTAAGTATGTTTGATCTTTTTGTTTTTTCCCTTTATTTAAGCCTTATATTGATAATGTTTTGATGAATTACAAGTTTGAAAGTTATCATATAATGATTTTGAATGCCAAAATCATTTAGTAATATACTTGTTAATCTTATTGAATGTTGTTCATACATACAGGTAACGTCCTATTGACATGAAATAGGTGATTTTTATCAAGAAATCTTAGTAATATATTTGTTAATTTGATTATTACCAGATGATTATTACACTTTTTTTTATCGACAGATTCATCGGCTATTAGTGTAATAATTTAATTGATTGTTGGCATGTCTGAAAATATGATAACAGAAGAATAAGTAACAATAATAGTCTTAAAAAGGGATGAAGTGTAGCTGATTTGGTTTTTTTGAATTCAGTGATGATTGTGTGTGATGAAAAGCTGAAGGAAGTATTTGGATGTGAGAGCATTTCAGCAATGGGAATACCAGAGTTGTTGGTTAGACACCATTTACTCGAGCAATAGTCTTCTCTTCTCAACTTACATGGATATTATGCAAACAGGAATTGAGGAATTGAGCGTCTGACATATGATGTGAAGAAAGAAAGTAGTAGTAGTAGTAAAAGTTTTTTAAGTTTGTTTTTACGGTTGTGTGAGTGCTGCTGACATTGTAATGGTAGTGTGTAGAATGATGTTGGAAATTGTTTTTATGTAAAACCAAACCCAACAAATGTTTTTTTTTGTTGATGTTATTGTGATTTTTAGCTGTTGTTTACCTTTATCCTTTTGTAAATGCATAGCCATTGTATGTTAATGATCTATTTACTAATGTTTTCACTATGATTAAAGGCAATCTTCAGGTTTCATTTCAGCTGTTAGCAATTGCAATTGATTATGTTCTTTTTATCGTTTATGTTTTCATTAATCATATGATTAAAGGCGATGTTCAGATTCATTGGCTATGATCTTTACTAAAATTGTTATGATCTTCAGGTTTGTTAATATGTATTTTGATTATTGAAATCATTATATGAGAAATTTGATTCGGGTTTCATAAACATTAGGACAAAAGCTTGTGAGGTGTTTCAGAGAGAAGATTGTCTAAATGAGATTGTATAGGTATGTTGATGGTTTTATTATATTGTATATGTTTTATTAGATGAGAATTATATATGTATATGAACATTTGATGGTGGTAGTTTGGTGGTTAAATAAGATGTAATTCACATATGAATTACATGTGGTTTACATGTAAATTCACAAGTAATTCACTTGTAATTTACATGTGAATCACATGTAAATAAGATGTAATTCACATGTAAATCACAAGTGAATCACATATGAATCACATGTAAATAAGATGTAATTCACATGTAATAAGATGTGATTCACATGTAAATCACAAGTGAATCACATATGAATCACATGTAAATAAGATGTAATTCACATGTAATAAGATGTGATTCACATGTAAATCACAAGTGAATCACATATGAATTACATGTGATTCACATGTAAATTACAAGTGAATTACTTGTGAATTTACATGTAATTCACATGTAAATCACATGTAATTTACATATGAATTACATATAATTCACATATATTTCACTTTGTAATTCACATGTAAATCACAAATGTGTTTACATATGAAAAAATGTATTCACATGTAAATCATTAGTAAATCACATGTAATTCAGATATGAATCACATGTAATTCATATGTAAATCACATGAATTTTTGTGAGTGTTTTTGAATTGATCAATTGTTTTTTTTTAATTTTCTTGTACATTTGGAAGGAAGTTATGGTTAATATTTGAAGAGCTGAAAATAGATAAATTGAAAAAATATGGAAATATTGATGTGAAGATATGAGAATTATATTATTATTTCAATACATCTTAGAATCCCTTATACCCAATACGTAACACACATTAAAAGAAATCATATGAATTACAAAGTTTTGCTAATATATATTGTGTTATCATCATCTTGAAAATTGCTAATACATTTGTGATTTACATGTGAATTACAAAGTGAAATATATGGGAATTACATGTAATTCATATGTGACCATTTTGCCCTTTAGTTGGAGGTCATGTACGAGGTGAATCAAAAGAATCCTTCTAAGACTGTGTGGAAGGAGTCATCTATTTGTACAACTTCATGTGTCACCCATATCTTTCTTTGGCAGGAATGATTCATCAACTCTTGGGATCCACTCAATTGTTTTTGTGCTACAATGAGATTTTACTTCTATGCAGCTTAATTCATCTTCATCTTCTGATTCAAAATGTTTTGCTGCAAATTAAATAATATTAAATCAAATCATATATAGGAAAACATGTCATCTAAAATAAAACTAATATTTTAGTTACAGTCAAGATTAATATTAATAGAAACTTACCTTCTTCATTATCATTCGACTGGGATGTCGAAGAAATTTGCTCATCCTCTTCAATAATATCTTTGAAAAATGCATCTTCAACATGTATATCGTCATTGCTTATGTTAAATTCAGTAGATTCTTCATCAGCATCACCTATTAAAATCATATATTTATTTATCATCAGTGTATGTAATTAAAATTAAAATAATGTTTGAATACAATTTGATTTACATAGAAACAGATATTATTCATATGTGATTGGCATATGAATCAAATATGATTCACATATTATTCATGAGTAAATAACATGTAATTCACATATGATTTACATGTGATTCACATGTAAATAACAAGTGTATTACATGTGAATTCATATGTGAATTAGATGTGATTTACATGTGAATTACATGTAATTCACAAATGAAGTATATGTGATTTACATGTGAATCACATGTAATTCACATGTGATTCACATGTAAATCACAAGTGTATTACATGTGAATTCATATGTGAATTACATGTGATTTACATGTGAATTACATGTGATACACATGTAAATCACAAATGTATTACATGTGAATTCATATGTGAATTACATGTGATTTACATGTAATTCACAAATGAATTATATGTGATTTACATGTGAATCACATGTAATTAAGATATGAATCACATGTGATTCACATGTAAATCACAAGTATTACATGTAAATTCATATGTGAATTACATGTGATTTATATGTTAATTACATGTGAATATGTGATACACATGTAAATCACAACTGTATTACATGTGAATTCATATGTGAATTACATGTGATTTACATGTAATTCACAAATGAATTATATGTGATTTACATGTGAATCACATGTAATTAACATATAAATCACATGTGATTCACATGTAAATCACAAGTGTATTACATGTGAATTACATGTGATTTACATGTGAATTACATGTGATTTACATGTAAATCACATACAATTCACATATGAATTACATAATTCACATGTAAATAACATGTAAATCACATATGTATTACATGTGATTTATATGTAATTCACATGTAAATCATGAGTAAATCACATGTACTACATCTTTGTCAGGAACAGGTTCCTAGAAATTGAAAGTGTAGCTTGGCCTGAACTGGAGACAACTGATATATCTTCTAATTCAGGTATAATCACATGAATTTTTAATGAATCAACTATGAATAACATATGATTTATATATGATTCATATATGAATATGTGATTCATATATTATGCATATGTGATTTTAATATGAATATCAATACCATACGTTTATTATTAAAAAAATTATGAATCATTACCTGCTAAAAAATTTATCTCGCTTTGCAGATCCTCAATTATTCTTCCTGAATCCATTAAATTGCTGAAAAAAATCTCAATTTACATTCAATAAAACAACGTATTAGAAATCCGAATGCTACTGTACTTAAATATACAAATAAAACGTAAAATATTCGGCAATCTGTTTTTCCTTCATTGATATAATCGTAATGAATGAATCGTATGAATTTAAGATAACATGCTAATCTCGAAAGAAATCAATGACGAATCGTATGAATTTTGCTTTGTAATCGATCTCGAATTTGCGTTAACAACTATTTCAATGACGAAAGAAATTATGAATTTAAGATAACAACTATTCGATCGATGTACATTTGTTATGATTTCGTCGTTGATTTTGATAATTTTGAAGGTTAGAAGATGATATTTTGGAAAGAAAATCGTACAGATGTTGTAATACTCAAATAAAACGTAAAAGACAATCTTACCCTTATGATCTTAAATCCAATCCAACGGTCCACTTTTAGTTCTCGGGTTCTCGGGAAACTATGAGTTCTCAACCGATCTCAACCCTATACATATATATATATATATATATATATATATATATATATATATATATATATATATATATATATATATATATATATATATATATATATATAGAACAGTACCTCCAATAAATTCATATTAACTAATTCACCAACAGTAAGGCCAGTAAGTTGAGTAGCATATTCATTAAAGAAAACACATCTCATCTCCTTATCCTTATCAGCTACTTCAACTACCAACTTATACCTAAACAAAAGTTATTAGAAACATCATATAAGTATTATAATATAAATATATATATATATATATATATATATATATATATATATATATATATATATATATATATATATATATATATATATATATATATATATATATATGTACATATATAAACATACACTTGACGCGGGTTAATTATATTTTTCTGACAGCCAGAACAAAAGTAGCGATTATCAACGAAAGTAGCCTTCTTATAGCATCTTGAACACTGGATGAACTTCCAATCATTAAACATATCTATGTCAATGATGGTTCCAACAACAGGGTACTGTGTACCCTTCATAAATGAAATATAGATATAACTAATTACATATTTACTACAACAATTGATATTTCATAGTAATAAGGTACTTCCAACAACAGGGTACTGTGTACCCTTCATAAATGAAATATAGATATAATTAATTACATATTTACTACAACAATTGATATTTCATGGTAATAAGGTACTACGTCAATGACGTCTTTTTGTATATCACTATACATATTTGCTATGGTTGCCACAGAAGGACATTCAACTAGCCTCTCCGATTGAAGCAAGACATGCATCGCTTGACTATAATCCGACAACATAAAAAAGCAAGGTAAAGTGATAAATGTCTTAAATTAAATTAATAAATAATAAATATAATAATACAGTTACTTTGATTTGTATGTAGCAACAATGTCTATTGGAAGATTAAAATACAATTCAGATCCAACTGTAGTTCTCAAACTTGGAACACCTACAATAGTAACAAATATGAGAAATTAATATATATATATATATATATATATATATATATATATATATATATATATATTACACGTAAACATAATTAACATGTTATTTATAAAAAAAAAAGAAATCACACCTATGAACAATACAACCTTGCAAGACGTTACAATGAGTGCAATTTTCATCTCCTTAAAACTTTTTATATGTTCATCGGTGTACTTCTTAGCCAACTTACCCCACAAGGTTATACTCACTTCCATATCACTGTAGCAAATAAAATTAGTAATAAGCATCAACCAATGTTATAACATATTAAATTAAATTATCGCAGTTATATATATATATATATATATATATATATATATATATATATATATATATATATATATATATATACCCATAATGTACCTTTGATCAGAAAGAACAATCTTTCGCAATCCAACTTTACATGAGTTAGATGGTCGTGTTGTTTCCTCAAGAGAACCCCACTCACAAAGATTCCCAATGACATCTACAATATAAGAAGAAATTGCTTAAGATTTTGCAATCTAATAACAAACGTAGCACAACAATATTAACCTGTAAGATATTTGTCGTCACCAACACGTGAACTAAGCTCATTGAACGAAAATAAGTCAAATACATAACGTTGAAAGACTGTTGATGGCAAGTGGGAAGCAGCAATTGACGTATCAGCAAGAAATTTAATAAAGATGTCCTTACGTAGTGACCAATATAATGATTGACAAGGTAAAACCGAGAATTTATATATCCTATAAACACATCCCTCTTGTATAACATTAGTAAACGTGCACATGAATGAACTTGCAATGGTTGCATGAATAGAAGAACCCTGTTAAATGGAAGTAATATCATAACATACAAAATCCATAGACTAATTCAAAGTCATAAATAGTTGATCAAATAAACTTAGATTTTCATCACAAAGAATTAGATCTAAAGACAAAACACGATCTGTTGAAGGGTTGCATGTTGTCCACTTACGTGTGACCATCACATGTACTTGCAACTTATCAGTAATGTTAGGCCTCAAATCACTTATCAACAGATAATTGGAACTGATCGTCATGTCTTCCTATATACATATCCATAACATATTGCAATCAAACGATCGATATCCAACAAAAATCAAAATTGCAATCAAACGATCGATATACAACATAAATCAAAATTTCTAATAAATAAACTGACCAGAAGTTCGATTTATAACACCATCAGTGTGATCGTTAATCAGTGTCGTCAATAATCGATTATTACATACATCAAAAACAAAAATAAAGAAAGACTAACCTTGCACGCACAAATTCTGTATACTATGAAATCAAAAAAGAGGCAATTACGTTTACTTATCCCTGAAGGACAATATGCAGATGACAATAGTGATCTACAAGAGGTTGAAGACCCTGAACAATCGAATAAGTTGAAACATTAGAAGAGAACGTGGAGCTACCGATCGTTGGAAGTTAACAGCGGAGAAATAGGAATGAGGGATAAGTCGGATATATTCAGTGGAGATAGACGATATCAATTAGGGTAAAACGTTAAGTATAAAAAATTTTAATCAATTAAAAAAAATTAATAAATAAATAAATAAATAACTAGATTACATTAATAGCCCTAATAGAAGTATTAAAGCGATTGTAGTAGTTAATTTAGTACCGAATGGTTGAAGTCAGTAAATGATGCATATATATATTTCCTTAAAAAATTATAGTTTTTTAATAAATCAAATATAATATATGATAATTTTGTATTAAAAAAAAGGATGTAAAAACCATTACATGATTATTTTTATGAAAAACAAAAAAAAAATTGTACCTTTTAAGAAATAAGCCTCTTCATGAACTTATGCATTTATGAACAGGATTATACCTATATCGGAACTTGCAATCCACTCATTCAATGTTGTTTATTCCATGTAATGGTAAATTATAGAAAACTTCTTTGTAAACAACATTCTTTGTCATATTGTTACCACACTTCCCGTTGTTGTCAATATAAAAGTGAAGACCAGCACGAGAGTTTACATGAGACGCTGTCACGTAAAGCTGACCATGCGAAAAAACAGGTTTCACCAAGAAAGCACATACATGATTAAACGTTTGCCATTGACTTTTGTTGATTGTCATAGCGAAGCAAACTTTGACAGGAAATTGTCTTCTTTTAAATCTAAAAGGCCATTTTGTGTCCGATGCAGTCATATCAATCCTCCCAATTAATACTTTCTCTCCAATATGAGTACCGATAATAATCACCGCCTCCAAAACCCTCCGACTAATTTGTGTGATGACCAACCGAGTCCCGTTGCACAAACCTCTTTGCAAATTTAAGTTACGTAACAAAATGATCGGTGCACCAACCTTTAAGTTTAACTTATGGTTTGGAATTCCTAAAAACCGCAACGTGTTAAGAAATTCAGAAGAATACATAATTTCCAATTCGGCAAAATTATCAGTACTTCGACAAATCTCATCAGCACTTAACATTTCATGCATGTCACCAGACATCATACAAAGCACATGTAAATTAATCATGTCAACATCATCGTTTGTCGGGCAAAGAATGCATCGTTCCTTTATGTAAGAGATGTCGTTAACTGAACTCAAAATATCTGGGAATACAATGGATGTAACAGCATCAATAGGATTATCAGCAACGGGAATAAGAAGATCATCAGGTATAGTGATCCATGTACCATCGTCGTCACCTTCAACTGTACACGTAGGAAGCCGACCAACACCCATATCATGAATCCACTTACTAAATCACACATTTTTATAAGTTCATCGCCAATAATGTTTTGATCAGACAAACGCATGTTAGTTGTCAAAAAAAAACGACATGAATTCCATAGACCTTCTGATTTGTTTATACAAGAGGATACAACATCAGAACGGGTTCCATGTTGAATAACAGACAAAATTTGACGAAAATCACCCCCAAGAACTACCACTTTCCCTCCGAACACTTTGTTTTCACATCCAACAACATAATAACGACATACATCACGAAATTCACGATCAACAACTTCAAATGAATAACGATGTTGTAATGGAGCTTCATCCCAAATAATCAGCTCAACAATATTAATCAACTCTGCGAGATCTGAGCCAACATGGATACCACAAGTTGAGTCTTTATCAATATCAATAGGAATATTAAACCTCGAATGCGCTGTACAAAGAAGCAATGCCAGATGACGCGACTGATAAAACAATCTTTCCATGCGATCGAATAGAAGCAATAATTGTTCTCCACAAATATGTTTTGCCTGTCCCTCCACAACTAGATACAAAATAAAAGCCACCTGTCTTTTCATTGACAACATTAATTATAATAGTATAAACTTCTTTTTGTTGCACATTTAAACCACTGTAAAGCTCATTGAAAATCCTTATTTCTTCTTCGACATTGTATGTCCGCTCAGCAGCAATTAACCTATTCGAACCTATACTTAACAAACTATGGTTTAACTGAGGTAGATTGGGGAAATCAACCAACGAATGACAATTCCCATATAAAATATTATCGATATAAATCAGAGTGTAGTTTACCAACTCATCATGCGAGAACATTAGATCTTCATTATCAAGCAATCTACATTGATTATAAGCAACATCTTCTGATAAAAACGGAAAACAATCCCAAAAAAACTTTTCTTGATTAGTAACACCACAAAATAACAAAATAATTACAAATAGTTCTCGAAGTTGCTTTCCTGACTGCCATTGGGAAGCCTCTCGGATTGATTCAACCCATTCACCATCATCTCCTAATAACCTCAATGCTTTGCAAGCAGACATATAGGTCGGATGCTCAACCCCATCAACAGTGCGAATATATTTAAAACTGCAGGTTCCATGTACAACATTTAGTAGCATACGAAGATAATACCTTTCTCCTTCATTTGGATTTACAAAATATAACCGACCAATAACCAAATCATTTTTACGTGGCCTCCATTCCTTAACATCCCCTTTTTCATGCCATGTAAACTTCGTCGGGAAGTCTGAATAAGTTAACAAACGGGCTTCTGGATATAATTGATTTGCTCTCATCCATTAAGTAAACTTAGACACTGCAGATACCCTCTTATCCAGAACTTCTGCAATATCATCATCTTCTCTAAAGTAAACTCTTTGACAATCCTCTTCATGAAATGGTAGTCGTTCTACTGCAACCGAGCGATACTGCATCTCAAAGCCCAACAATTTCCAACATGCTTCTGATACAGAAATGTAACGACAATTAATATATTCTTCGATCTCATTCTTGTTGTGCAACATCGATATAAAAGATCGTGTTCTGTCTAGACCTTCCAAAACAGCAGTGGCACGATCATGGCCTTTATTAATGTAACTAAAAAGATACTTAATCAAACTGCCTTGGTTGCAATACTCAACATTTATATGACAACCATATTTGACAAGCAAATTGACATTATGAGGAACAACGTATCGGTTATCAAGCATGATATCCTCATTACCATCATTAACTTTCGAACCATCGTTAGACCTTTTATAACAAGGCCAACCATCACGCCTAATGAAAGTTTCATCGCAATATTCCTTAGGGTACCCTTTAGAACAACTTCCATTGTGCATACATGGACTTAAAGTGTTAAGCTGGCCACATGGACCATGCATCATGTGACTACGAACAGCTTCAAAAGCAACTGGGTCATTTTCCTGAGGCAAATACAAATTGATCAATCTTTTGGGCTGTGGTTATTTTATCTGGCGGATGAAGAAACACAAGACAATGACAATGTGGCAACCCACGTTTTTGGAACTCAATTGTGTAAATAACTGCATACACATATAATTAAAATTATACAGCAAAATAACATACATTAAAATTATAGACGAAAACAAATATATTAAGAAAACATACCAGCTTTTGTACGACCAAAATGATGTTTTTTCCTTATGTCATTCATCAACTCATCAAGCTTAATCTTGAACATACGCGCAACAATTTCAGGTCTATCGGTACTTGGTTGACCGGGTACCATTTCTTGAATATGACGTTCAATTAGCCATTTAGGGTTGCACGTCATCGTAACAAATAGATCCGGAGTTCGAGCCCAGCGACATATGGCCATTGCATCCTGATATTGTTGTATCTTATGCCTCGGTCCACCATTGAATGATGATGGTAGTATAACTCGACGACCCACATATGAAGCACTTGTTTCGCCTCTACATAAACTATCAGTCAAACCATGATACAGCTCGGAAAGAATAGTACTTTGGTTTCTCTTATACCATTCTAAATCATGTTAAAGCACTGCAGCATAAGCATCAACTATGAATGTATGAAACAAACGACCAGCTTTATGTAGAGTTTTACCTTCATTTAACCGAAAATGAAAACGAAAACAATAATATTCCCTCAAGGTAACATTCTTTGTTTTGTATGATGTAGAATTTCTCGATAAAGGGATATTTAAATGGAACCCATCCTCTCCATATGGGAAAAGTAACGGATACTGCAAAGCCATAAAAGATGGATGCAGTTCACTTATCCTTCGCACGGTACCGTCACCACGATCCTCAATAAGTACATCACGACACTGTATAGGACTACCATCACCTGGAATCAATGCAGCTACTTCAGATACAGTTGGTAGATTATACTGTCTCCCGTCTTTGGTTCGGTTACCAATTAATCGAATCTTAACCGACTGTGTTGATGACTCATGCAACCTATCTTTAGCCATACAAAATGCTTGAACCAATGAGTTATTCTCATCTAGCATAGATAGGAGTTCTTCAACCAACCGTCGAAGCATAGTTACATCTGACCTTGTAGGAACACAATTGCATAATGCATAAAATCGATTGTCGATTTCATTTTCAGTATCATAAATGTACAACTGCGCAAATCTAGGACGTCCATCCTCGTGTGTGGGTAACAAAGTACCGATTCTATGGTGATTATGTCCATTCAAATGAAATGTATACGGACCTCTACCATCATTACCACTCGTATGTATCTTTCCTCCGGTTGACGTGAACGCAAACATACGATTTAAAAGCTTAATATTTTTTCTAAAAACTTTTGAACGTCGATCACCGTTGTAATCCAGTAAGTTCCACAACAATTGAGGAGGTTGCATAAGCAAAGGCAATTTAATCTTCCCTTCACTACAACATATGGAGAACTTTGGAATGGATGGCGAATACGTTTTAATGGTGCGCTCCTCATACCATAATATAGCTTGAGAGTGTATACATGTGCGAGTTGCATCACCAAAATCCCAATACGACAAAATACGACCTAAAGAACATCAATTTAAAGGAATTAAATATAAGGAAATGACATGCTCTTACAAAGTTCGGAAATTGATTCATAAGTATTCAAGGATTACGTTGAAAATGTATAATTTGTGATGCATTAGAAGACAAAATTCTTGCATTATCCACAGTTGGTATGGACGAATGTACAACCGAGTTATTTGTTGTAATCCGATCATTCGAGTTAGGTGTTATAGTCGAATGTAATGAATTCCCACCAATATCAAAAGTTGTACGTGAAGAAATTATCCTATGAGGTGCTGGCCGATCAAAAGTGCGCATCTCTTCGTTGTTGAGAGGAGAGGCTAATAAAAAAAATTTATATAATATAAATGATACATATCCTTCATCGATGTAAGTAAGAGACACAACAAAAAAGAAAGGAGACACACCAGAAGAAGGTCTACCACGATGATGACATGTGGAGCTAATAGTGTCAATGCTAAAAGTTGGAGGTCGTCCTCTTAACCGAGGATGACCTCCCCGACTTGGTCTCCAGAATGGTAGTGCTTCAAAGGTATTAGAAGGTAAAGCAGTAGAACTTCTACCATTATCCAGACTATAAGTTTGTACCACCGAATGTACAACTAAGTTATTAGTTGTACTTGGAGCATTGAAGTTACTCATTATAGTCGAATGAACTGGATTCCCGTCAATACCAATAGTTGTACTTGAAGAAATCATCATATGAGGTGATGGCCGATTGGAAGCGCGCATCACCTCTATGTTGACAGTACAGGCTAATATAAAATTATATAATGTAAATGATACATATGGTTGCTCGATGTAAGTAACTTACTTACAAACATAAGTATACAAACCTGATGAGAATGTCATGCTAGGTACCGAATTTGAAGTAATAATATTCTCATTGACATGTATACTTCCATATTGTGAATACCGATGAGCATTGTCACCAACAAAGTAAGGAGACACAACAAAAGACAGTCTCCCACGACGACACCTTGGGGAAGTAATATCGTCAATGCTACAATCTGGAGGTC
Organism: Lactuca virosa; assembly: GCF_052849685.1. Classification (NCBI taxonomy): domain Eukaryota; kingdom Viridiplantae; phylum Streptophyta; class Magnoliopsida; order Asterales; family Asteraceae; genus Lactuca; species Lactuca virosa. Next base: position 169,479,943 of record NC_136434.1, on the reverse strand, counting down.
GTCGTCTTACCCTAGGACGACCTCCACGGCGTCGTCTCGTGACTTGTTCGGCTTCAATAGTATCAGAAGGTAAAGCAATAAAAACATCGGTTGTTGACGGTAAATAAAAGTCACTTGAATGAAGAGATGTATTACCAAGACTATCCATTACAATATATATGTTTCGATAACATATGATACATCATTAGATCCATAAAAGACAAATAACATATTGTTATGCTTTAACATAAACTCTATTAGCAATTAAAATCTATTAGTTGCATAATTGACTTTCTTTATTGCTTTTATGATCATTTTTATGTTATAACATACATATGAAATTTGATTGTTATTTTTACAAAATATTAACTATTTTAAATTTAACCGAATAGCATTTTTTTGGTTTCTCTATATCATTATAAGACAAACATAAGTTAAAGAAATTTGAAAATAAAACAATACTATAGACATATAAAGGTTCAAAAAAAATCTAATAAAAATAAACTAATAGCTAATCAAAGTAAAATTCTACTTTACTATTATACTAAATCTAAATCTTGTGTGCTTCAAACATATCTGGTTTAAATGCAAGCTGCGTAAATTTTGTTGATACCAAAAGACACACTGCAAAAAAAATTTAATATATATTACAGATAAAACACTGTCATTTAATATTTTGAAAGACAATATAATGTATAATAATAAGGATAATATATTTTATAACATACTTGACGGTAAGCAAACCAACTTGACCTGAGACGCAAAAATGATATATTTCCTTGATATTGCACGATGCGTTGGAACAATAAGCGAAGCACTTGTGTCATATAGCTTCATTTGAATTCTATGTCCCCTACAAATTATTTATAGTTTTTAATAAAACATTTTATTTTTCTATCATTTTACTTACAAAATACTTATGAAAAAATTTAATAAAAATATTTACTTACAATTCATCTTCCAAAAGTATTATAAATTCATCTTTGAATTTAATTCGTTTGCCCGACACAATTTTTCCAACAAAATGTACAAAAAATGAAAACATAATGTAATAACATATTTATATATATTTAATATATGTAATTGTTAATATGATCACAAAATAAGTATCGTTTTATATTTACCGATTATAAGTTTTCGAACAACACTGTCATGCACAATTGTTTTAATAGGAAACACTAATGGATATAAAGGAAATCCATTGTGAAAATCCACCTATATCGGAGCGAGTTCTGTCTTCTCATTGATAATAATCTTTAAATCACCATAAATGAAACAGTAATTTTCATATCTCGGGTATTCATGGAAGTGAAACTTTTCTACTTGAAAAGACGATAACGAAAAAAGACATCTCATGTAATGATCACCATATAAATGAAATAATTCTTCTGGGACAAAACCTACCATTTTTTCTCTCTAAAAATATAAATTTAGTAAATCTTTATGAAAAATATAATATCAATATGAAAGATATATACCGACATTTTTTATCAATGAATATAACCTGTTTTCTTTTTCTCTCAATGTCGTGCCAGACAAAATGAACTCGAACAAATGATATCTTATATGAAACTCCAGTATATTGGAATCGAAGAGATTGAAAAACTTCAACATTCACATACCCATCCATTCTCTATAAACATTGGTAAGTTAAATTAAATAAAGTTTATGAAACGATAATCTAATATGACAAATATAATAATACGATGACATTACATAATAAGATGTTATTTATGTATACATTTATAATTACAACTGTAAAAATCATTTTATAATAAATTTAGATTTCCTTTATTAGGTTTAAAATGTATTAGATCATATGATTAACAGCTTTCTTATTAATTTTGCAAACCCCAATGCAATACTTGTTAAATTTCATATTAGCACAATCCTAAATTAAAAAAAAACTAAACCATAAAATCTATTAAACATGTTAATACTATTGACTAAGAAACAAAAGTTAAGATGATCTATTGTTTCAGAGAACTACATACGGAAAGAGAATTTGTTTGTGTTCACAGATATGATAAAGCAATAGATAACCTGTATAGCAAAACATCTTACATCAAAATAAATTAAAACATAAATTCATCCACAATTTTACTCAAGAACAAACAAAATGTCGCAAAATAATACAATTTTGTTTTCTGTAACACGTTTTATTTACCAACAAACCAACAACACCAACAAACATACTAAATAAAGTTGAAAACGCAATACAATATTTAAATGGTTAAACGATCCAACTTATCCAATTTCACAAAAATCATATAATTTTTGTGGTATATAACACTTAACAACATATAAACAAACATCAAAAAAAGAGAAAGTAATAGATATTATGAAGTTGAAACCTTGTATCACCCAAAGATGTGTTCCAAATTCAGAAAACCCGACTAATTGAAGCACAATGAAGAAACGTATGGAGACACAGAAGGTTTCGAGATTATAAATGGACACAATTCATTTAATTCATTTAAATAGTAGGAATGATTGTGCAAAGCAAAATCGGGTGTAATGGATTATATAAGAAATGGTTATAGCCACTAGCCCTCAACTTTAATAACATGGTTCCTACACTCCAATAACGTTGACAGTGATAATTCCATTAGTGCCCTCAACCGTTTTTTTATTGATTTAACTAACCTTTAATTGAACAAATAATATTCCATTAGTGCCATTAACCGTTTTTTTAATTGATTTAACTAACATTTAATTGAACAAATAACATATAAAAAACAGCAAGAAAAAACCAACACGTATCATTTGACTTTTACTCATAAAATCTCTTACATTTCAAACCTTTCTACCTGCTTAATCGAATTAGTAAGTAAAATTTTGGTTAAATAACTTTTTTTATTATCTGTGTTTTTTTCAACAAAAAATCAAAATTACATATAAGGTAAAACACTGAAAATGCAATTAGGGGTAAAACGATCCAAAAATAATTAGGCAGGAGGAGTAAAATGGTACAGAATCTTTAAAACAAAATAGGAATCCGTTATAATCGTACAAAAATATGACATGTATATTGATTTCAAGGATTCTAACTGCATTCACGTCATGAGGAAATATTGAAAATTAGATATATAAAACGATTGTAAATCTCCAAGAAACGTTCAGTTAAACCACATATGTATTGTAAATAAAGTTAAAAGATTTAACTATTTAAGCAATGTACTTTCAAATATAGTATCGTATTTTTAAAAAATTTATGCTATTTTTGTTATTCATATTTTATTTGCCAACCCACAAGCATTTCAATACAAATCGGGGAGGAAGGGTAAAATGGTCCAAAATCATAAAATATGCAGGAGGGGTAAAATGGTCCAAAAGCATTAAAACGAATTAGGAATATGTTACAATAACAAAAAAAACATATTTGTTTTATTGAAAATAAGAATTAAAATTTAAAGTATTATGCTATAACTTTAAGTATAATGCTTAAATAAGAAATATTTAACATAATTACTTTTTTTTATTATATGTGTTTTTTACAACAAAAAATCAAAACGACCTGTAAGATAAAACACTGAAATTGCAAGAAGGGGTAAAACAGTCCAACATCAAAAATGATGGAGTAGGGGTAAAACGGTCCAAAATCATTAAAATGAAATAGGAATCCGTTATAATCGTACAAAAAGATTACATGTATTCTGATTTTATAGATTGTAACTGGTTTCGAGTCATAACGAAATAGGAATCCATTATAGTCGTACAAAAATATTACATGTATTTTGATTTTAAGGAATCTAACTGCATTCACGTCATAATGAAATATTAAAAAGTAGATATATAAAACAATTGTACATCGCCAACAAATGTATTGTAAATAAAGTTAAAAGATTGAACTAGTTAAGCAATGTACTTTCAAATATAGCATAATTGTTTTTTAAAATTATGGTATTTTTCTTATGCATATTTTATTTGACAACCCATAATCATTTCAATACAAATGGGGGAGGGGTAAAATGGTCCAAAATCAGAAAAGATACAGGAGGGGTAAAATCGTCCAAAATCATAAAAACGAATAACGAATATGTTACAATAACAAAAAAACATATTTTTTATTGTAAATAAGATTTAAAATTTATATAAAACCTTTACATTTGTTCAATCAATATTTTTTTATAAACTTTTACATTTTTATAAAATGTTATAATATTTTTTTACCATTTACAGGTTGAACATACATATTTCTTTAAAGATGATACAGGAATCAACTAATCTATTCAAAAACTAATCAAGATCCTTGCCATTCAACTGCATGAGCAACATCCATAGAAATGAAGGGTTGAGGAATTGAGCAACATTAAAATTTTCTAATTTCAGACAATAAAGTTAAGGCAAATAAGAAATCAATGATTGAAATGATAGCATTTACACTTGAAAGCTATAAAAACAAAAAGTTTATTATGAAAAGAGGGAGCAACTTAACGGTACTGACAGGGGCAATATAGGAATAACAGAAAAATGATAACATACCACCAATCTTTTTTGTTGCAATAAATCATTCCTGACATAAAGCATGCAAAATCCCCAACTGTCACTTGATTCACCATATACCTAGGCTGCAAAAAATAAAACTACTTGAGTCATATGAGTTTTAGTTAGGAAGGAGGGTTGAATCTGGTATAAAGTGAAAATATTTCTTATTAGGGCCTTGTAAATTTTACTCCATAGCCCAATTCACTCATTCAACAAAACAATCACCACACCCATTTTAATTTGAATCAAGATTCTAGAAGTTTTCTTCTTAAAAAAGGAAGCTAGTTAGCTTAATCTACTGACAACCAATCATTAAACATGTCAACAAATAATCTATCTAAAAATATATAATGTTGGAGAGTAAAATCAACCACAATCATTGGATAATGAAACTTAGAAAACTTGAAAACATTAACATATAAACTTTTTTTTCAAGGTCTTACCTTTCATTGTATTTGTTTTCAAAATTAAATTTTAAGCAAGATAACAACCCCACCATGTTGGACATTCTAGTTTGATCAACACATTGTAGAACAGATTGTCTGAACCCCAAAGAATGTAGATATAGTTTTTTTATGTCAAATAAAAGTGATGATGAATATGGTTCTAAGATTATACATCTAATTGCAACCCTTGAAGATAAAATAAGATTTAAAATTTATATAAAATTGGAAATAAATGGTTTCCCTTCTTCAAAACATATATAAAATAATAATTTCAGATCATATAACATAAAACAACATAATCTGATGATTGAAATTATAAATTACAATAAAAACAAAGTATAAAATAAAACCAAATATTTAAAATATAATACCCAACAAATAAACAATGGTTCATAAATTCAATGTCAAATAAATACAATCAAATAAATCTCCTTGGCATAGTTATTGTCTCGAAATCCGAACGAAATGAAAAGACTTCATGACAACGATGAATCGGAACAACACACTCAATTCTTTTTCCTGTAAAAAAAGAAAGTTCATTGTTTCGATAATCTCACCATTCATGTGCATCTGCATTGATGTTAATAACATCAACTTCAACCCACTGATTACGAATGAGAACCCATAAACCCCACATATGATCTCCATTCAGACAAAAAAATCCTAACTTTCCCTCAAATTTTATTAGCCTCGATGTATACGACATGTAATTTATATTTGTAGAAGGTGAGAATATGATTACATATTCTTCAGAATATGCATCAAATTGCAAAATTTGATAGTTTGACAATAAGATGTAAACTACACCTTTACTTATGACTGCTTCTTCCGATACAGGATGAACAGAAGATGGTAACCGAATATTACCAAGGTCCCTCCATTTTCATGTAGTGGACTGAAATAATTCTACTCCGAAGTTTTCATAGTCATGATCGTTTGTCACGTCACTACAACGAAAGATACATAAAAGTTATACAACCAAATAAAATAAATACTTAAATAATAATTGTAAAAACGACTTACGATGACTCTTCATATGATAAACGAATTATCTTGAACTGCAACGGGTTCGAACACATAACCACCATAGCAAACTTAACCGCAATGTACTTATATATTGGAAATGGTAATGTTCTGCAATCTAATGTCGTCGGTTTACAAATAAATAAAAACTTTTCTGGATATTCATCCGGACAATCACATTCACCAAGAATGAGTCCGTTCCACGAAGTTGCTAAGATTGTACACGAATTTGGTATACAACCAATGTCAAAATTAATCGAACCACACGACGAAATAAACTTACGTTCTATCGGTCCCCAAGCTTTCTTTTGTTGAACAATAACTCCATGAAGCACATTATTTTTCCGCTTGAAAAGATCAAGAACATGGCTGTTGTATGTTAGTTTTTCAAGATGTTTACTTGTACAACGTATGATATGAAATGTCTTTAATGATGTTCTTGAAAGAATTTCAATAAACATGTCTGTCTCCAATAATGCCAGCTGTAAAACAATTAAAATAATCATATAATGAACAAACATAAACTAAAAATAATTATTTAAAATGCATATAACATATGAATGATAAAAAAAAGGTAGATGAAAGTATAAAAATAACCATTATAAGTACAATCGTAGTATATTGAAAGTAGAATGACCATTATGCCCACACTCCTCCCATTTCATCCCACACCATTTATAGATTTATTTAATAATTGCCAATGTCGAGAACTTAACATTAGGGTTGTTAGATTAACAAAACGTCAAGTAACAGCATCAGACTTAAACGGTAATGTATGTAAAATGAGTCTATAACCAAAAAGAAAGTAATGTCACATAATATTCACATTCATATATGATAAAAATCGAACCAAAGAGCACAAGACGCAACAAATTAACAAAAATAAGATTCAAAATTTATGCAATTTTCATATTGACATAAACATAATTGAAAAAGATACCTTCGTATGGAGTTCTGTTTGACGATTGATTTCATAACCTTCAGCATCATCCATTCTTGATTGTAGCAAAGAAAGTTGTTATATTGTTTCAGATAATTACACACCAAAAAAGAGTTTGTTTGTCTTGACAGATATCAGAAAGAAAAAGATAACCTGTATAGCAAACAACTTACATCAAAATAAAATAAAACATAAATTCATCTACAATTTTACGCAAAAACAAACAAAATGTGGCAAAATAATCCGATTTTGTTTTATGTAAAACGTTATCTTTACAAACAAAACAACAAAATCAACAAACATAACAAAAAAACTTCGAAAACAGAATACAATATTTCAATGGTTAAACGGCCTAACTAATCCAATTTCACAAAAGTCATACTTTTTGTCGCATAAATAACTTACAAACATATAAATAAACATTAAAAAAAATCAAAGTAATAGCTAATATGAAGTTAAAACCTTGTATCACCCTTTTATGTATTCCAATTTCAGATTTCCCGAATAATTGAAGCAGAATGAAGGAAGTTATGGACATAGGGAGATGTACTACAATGCACATAATTCATGTGATCGCAACTTATAGAATAAATGTGCAGAGCAAAATCCGATGTAACAGGTTAAAGAAGAAACGGTTACAGACACTACCCCTCAACTTTAATCCCAAGTTTTCGTAAACTACAATCACATAAACTTGCAAATTTCATTATTGCCCTCAATTTTTTTATTCATATAAATAATATTTAAATAAACAAATAATAGATAAAAAACAAAAGAAAAAAGCAAAACGTCTAATTTAAATTTCCCTCATAAAATCTCTTATATTTTTAAGCCTCTGTAACTACTTAACTGAATTTAGTAGGTATAAAATAGGTTAAATGATTTTATTTTTATTATTAGTATTTTTTACAACAATAAATCATAATGACATGTAAGCTAAAATAGCAAAAAATGCAATTAAGGGCAAAACGGTCCTAAATAAAAAATGACGCACCAGGGGTAAAACTGTCCAAAATAATTAAAACAAATTAGGAATCCGTTATAACCGTACAAAAGGATTACAAGTATTTTAATTGTGTGGATGCTAACTGGTTTCGATTCATAGCACATCTGTATCGTAAATAAAGGTAGAAGATTTAACTATTTAAGCATTATACTTTCAAATATAGCATCATTTTTCAAAAAAAAAAAATAATGCTTTTTTTTTCTTATTAGTGCTTTTTACAACAATAAATAAAAATGGCATGTAAGCTAAAACAGTGAAAATGCAATTAAGGGCAAAAGGGGCCAAAATATAAAATGATGCAGCAGGGGTAAAACGGTCCAAAATAATTAAAACGAATTAGGAATCCGTTATAATCGTACAAAAAGATTACAAGTATTTTAATTGTACGGATACTAACTGGTTTCGATTCATACCACATATGTATTGTAAATAAAGTTAGAAGATTTAACTATTTAACCAGTGTACTTTCAAATATCGCATCATTTTTTCAAAAAAAAAATCATGCTTTTTTTTCTTATTAGTGTTTTTTACAGCAATAAATCAAAATGATATGTAACATAAAAAAGTGAAAATGCAATTAAGGGCAAAACGGTCCAAAATAAAAATAATGCAGCAGGGGTAAAACGGTCAAAAATAAGTAAAACGAATTAGGAATCCGTTATAATCGTATAAAAAGATTACAAGTATTTTATTTGTACGGATTCTAACTGGTTTCGATTCATACCACATCTGTAAATCAGGTGATTATTATCAGGTTTGCAACTTTCAATTTTGTATCATTTTCTACATCAATTTATCTTTTTATAAAGTGGAATTCTTTTTAATATATTGTGGAAAATGTCGTTGGAAAGTGTAACAACAAAAGTAGGTATACAATATTTGATAGAAGCTTGATTGTGGAATCAACATGGCTGCAAAAATCACATTGGCTATAGGAATCAGGTTGATTGTAGTTTAAACTATTTATTATTATGACATCATTCTTTGAAAAGTCTACTTAATTATGTTAATGAAAATTCATTTGTATTTGAATGACATTGCTATGATTGGTAGATTTTCAAAGTAAAAAGATTTAATAGGAAGAATGAAAGTGGGATGCTATGATAAACAAATCAATGAAAGAACATTGTTATTTCTTGCATATAACCATTATCTAAGGAGGGTGTGTCTCTCACATTTAAGCATGCGACAGAAACTTAAAAGCTTGAAAAAACCAAACAGAAGTTAGAAAAATTAAAGGTGCCTCCATTCGAAAACTACCCTGTTCATTTTCCAATATTTTTGAATAAATAATGTAACTTTTTATAGTTGTGAGACAGAAATATAAGAAATGGAGACAACCAATGAAATCAAAGATAACGAACTCTTCAGATCTCTAAAAGCTTTAAAGAACACAAAAGGTTCTTCAAATGTCTTAAATGCCCCTGACCTTACCCATATCAACCCATGTACACCACAAAGTACAATAAACGAACCGTACGCATCAGAGGCAGCCATAGATGGTGCACCAGAGGTCTCAAGATCACATGACAAACTGAAAGATGTAATTGTGGTGCTTCTTAATGATGAAATATTGAAAAGTAGATATATAAAACAATTGTCCATCTCCAACAAATGTATTGTAAATAAAGTTAAAAGATTTAACTATTTAACCAACGTACTTTCAAATAAAGCATCATTTTTTTAAAAAAATTATGCTATTTTTCTTATTGATATTTTATTTGACAACCCATAATCATTTCAATACAAATGGGGGAGGGGTAAAATGGTCCAAAATCAGAAAAGATGCAGGAGGGGTAAATCGTCCAAAATCATTAAAACGAATAACGAATATGTTACAATAACAAAAAAAATACTCTTTTATTGTAAATAAGAATTAAAATGTAAAGTATGATGCTATAATTTACAATATAATGCTTAATTACGAAAATATAACATAATTACTTTTTTTATTATTTGTGTTTTTTACAACAAAAACTCAAGACAACCTCTAACATAAAACACGGATAATGCAAGCAGGGGTAAAATGGTTAAAAATCATTAACAATGCAAGAGGGGTAAAATGGTCCAATATCATTAAAACCAATTACCAATCTGTTACAATAACAAAAAACATATATATATATATATATATATATATATATATATATATATATATATATATATATAAAGTATGATGCTATCATGCAAAGTACATTGCTTAAATAAGACAATAACATAATTTTTTTTGATGGATAACCCAAATTAAAAAATATTTCAAATTCCATAGTATAGACAAAATAATTTATATAAACTTTAACGTCTTTATAATTGGTAAAAGGTTTCATTTTCAGTGTGTTTAACTATTTTGAGGTAAAAAGCTTATTCAGGGGTATATGTGGAAATTTAGAAGATTAACATGTTAACAGTATGTCCAACAACTAAACCATTCAGCACAAGTTCCAAGGACTCGAATTATTCAATGAAAGCACACTTCATATATTAATCAACACATATACACCTCCAAAGATCAGCCCTTCGATCAAAACTGAACTGCAAACCTGATAATAGGTTTGACTTTTTCTGTTTTGAACTTGATTTCATTTATTAATTTTCATATGAATTTTCATTAACATAAACTCTATTAGCAATTAAAATCTATTATTTGCATAATTGACTTTCTTTATTGTTTGCAAACCAACACTATCCATCACAAATACAATACAAAATTGGGGGTAGAAAGGGTAAATTGGTCCAAAACCATAAATGATGCACGAGGGATAAACAGTATTAAATGAAATAAAAAATGCTGAAGATAGTTGATAATGAAAGTGGGTTACCTTAATTGATAGCAATAAAAGTGAAATAACATTAAAAACAATTAACTACAATTGAAAAACTTATAAACATTAATTCAAAAAAACAAATAACCACTAAGTGCAGCAAATCCAAAAGAACAATACAAAAAACAAAAAAAAATTTCACAAAGTTAATTCTAAATCACTCATCAACATCTGATTCATCAAAAAGTTTCATGACTCGATTTCGAGATTGAATGGAAACTTTCACTTTCTTTTTCACTGGTATCAATGGTAGATCTACACCCAAGTCTTCATCTTCACATAGATCTACAACTTCTTCCCACTTCCAACATAACAAAGCCAACTTCCTTTTTTCTTTTTTTGACAGCTTCTCCTCTTCTTTGGCAATTAAAGAAATCTGAAAGAGAAAAACAAACTAACATGCATATCTATCTGAAAACAAAACTAATAAAATCTTTACCTCTTCCGAAATGACCCTCTCCAACTGGGATTTGTAGGGACTGAAGTGAACACTAAAGTCGATTATTTCAACACTATCAGAATCAGAGAGACATGTTGATTATGATACATCTGAATGTGGATTGACTTTTCCATCAAAATCTCCAAATTTCTACAAAACAATTACAAAGAACACAATTGCTAATATATATCAAATCCAAATTTGAGAAATAAACGAAATTTAACTTCAACGAAATTGAATACACAATGAATTACAAATCAAATCAATCTATTACATACACAATAAGTTCACCTTGTGTGAAGAAATAATAGGCAATGAAATAATAGGCAAATTGCAAACAATAAAGTACAAACCATAGAAATCGATTGAAGAAGTTAATTTTTACCTTAGGTGAACAGATGTCAGACGAACTGGAATCATTAGGATCAAATGTCGATTGTGATACATCTGATAGTGGATCGACTTTTCCACAAACATCTTCAAAGTTCTACATAATAATTAAACATAACACAATTGTTAATACATAAGCAATCGAAATATGAAACATAGTTGAACCTTAACTTCAAATATACATCGACCTTGAAAATACAATTAAGTAACAATCAAAGAATACGATTACAGAGACAAAAAAAGCTTACCTTATCTGAAAAAACAACCAACGAATTGAAAAACATAAATGTATGGAATCAATTACTTTTACCAATTTAAACAAACAAATCCAATGAAATACAAACAACAAAAATCAATTAAACAATTGAATGTTTACCTCAGGTGAAGGTATGTCAGACGAATTGGAATCATTAGGATCAACTGTCGATTTTGATACATCTTTCGGTGGATTCACTTTTCCAACAACAACTTCAACGTTCTACATAAAAAGTAAACGTAACACAATTGTTAATACATATGAAATCGAAACTTGAAACATTAATGGACATTACCTTCAATTTTATATCGAACTTGATTATACAATGGACTAAATATCAAAGGAATGGAGATAATAAGCTAACATTACGAGAAGAAAGAATATACGAATTGGCAAAAACATTAAATCAAACGAATCAATTAGTTTTACCAATTGAAACAAACAAATGCAATGAGATACAAAGAATCGAAATCGATTAAACAAATGATTTTTTACCTTAAGTGAAGGTATGTCAGACGAATCAGAAGCCATTGGATCAACAGAAGCAAATATTTATTCCAACAATTGTCAATCGACAACTATCATTGAAGCAATTACATTGAAATTCAACTCTTTATATAGGCAAGACAGTTAATGAAAACCACCTGATTTCTAGCAATCATGGAATTGTGTGGTGCAGTTCTTGATTAAAACCAATTTGCGGTTAACGGCAAAAGTTCGATGCGTGCTACACTTGAATGCAGTTTCCAAATCAATTGCTTCTTCAGGAAACAACAGCCAATTGTGTACAACGTGGGTAGAGACGGAATCGTGGGGGAGAAGAACCAGGAAGCGAAACTGCAAGAAACCGCCAAAATCGAGTTTATGCGGACGAGATTGAAAGAACGTGGAGTTTAGACGGCTGAGATTTTGAGGACGACGGTTAGACTCACCGTCATCAATAGTATTAATAATTGGTAATTAAAAAGTTAAATCGTAAGATCTAATACAGAGTTGTTTTATATATAAAAAGGGAATGTATTATTTATTACCAAATAAAATTGATGAGAAAGTATAGTGGTAAAATGTGAAATATTTTTACGAACAAAAGTCAGATAACTAAAACTAAAAAACAAACTGAGATGTGTAATGTCATTGTTAAATTTGAATTATTTAGATCTTTAGAGGTAAAAACAAACAATTAAAACTAAAAAGCAATTGATAGAAAGAAAAATATGACTGTTAGATTTGAAATATCTAATACCATATGGCGTAAAATAAGATTAGTAAACCAAAAAACATGGAATGCGGGATTCAAACCACTTATCTCTAAGGCTGGTTGGTATGGAGCAGGAAATGAGTGAGGGAAGTTTTCCCTCGTCCTGGAACATCATACCGAGGGTGAAGGAAGATGAGTGCAGGGAAAGAGTGAGGGGAGCGTATCCCGCACTCTCTCTCCCAATGTGATTGCTTAGTTTTTTTTTCTTTTAATAATTATTAATTTTATACCTACTAAAAAATCATAAAAAATATATCAAAATTTATGGTTTTTAATTCCCTATAAAATATGTATAATATTTGTTTAAAATGTATATTTAAAAAAAATAAAAAAATAAAATATAGTGAAAAGTAGTGAAAGATGACAATTTTCTGTCTTTTGGTGAGGTAAATGAGAGTGAGGGAAAGCTGATGTGACACTAAAAATTGAAGGATTTTTCCCATACATACCCCGTGGTCTAAACAAAATCCGTCTTACCGTTAGGTTAACTTTTATAAAAAATAAAAAACTTTTAAATTTTAAATCAATAAATAAATAATTCAAAATAATACTAAGTGATAATAATAATAATTATAACAACCATAAAAATTATGTCAAATTTAAACTTTTAAAACATTTCCAAAATCTGTTGATTATTACAAAACTTGTTTTCAAAATATCTAATGTCAGAGTGTCCCAGAACCAATCATAAAAGCATAGGAGGTGTACGATCATGCCTTCGCCTTCCCGCGATCGTCAGAAGTACCTGAAATAAAATCAACAACTGTAAGCCCGAAGCTTAGTGAATTCCCCCAAAATACCAACACCATACAGATATAACCATATCATATAACAAACATAACATGCATAATGAGCCATCAGTCTGACTGGAACGCCTCGCAGGCCATCAGTCTATCTGGACCGCTCTCCGAGTCATCGGCACGTCTGGACCGCCCTCTCAGGGCCTTCAGCCTATCCGAACCGCTCGCCGGGCCTTCGGCCTGACTAGTATGCCTTAACCGGGTCTGCAGTCTATCCGGTCCGCCCTGGGTGTCTTGGCCTACAGCACAAAGCAGGACCTGCCTCAACCCAATCCCAATCCCAACAAACAGGTGCACATAAATATCATATGCTAGCATGAAATAACAGACAGTCATATAGATCTAACCGATCTTTAACATAGCAATCATCCTAAAACCAGGATGAAATCTAACAGATCAACAACATATCAACCATCCTAAAACCAGGATGACGATCTAACCGATCTCTAACATGGCAACCATCATATAACCAGGATATCAATCTAACATATTACTAGCATAACAACCATCCTAAAACCAGGATGAAATATTACAGATCAATAACATAGCAAACATCCTAAAACCAGGATGCAAATCATAAAGGGTCGGCCTTGGTGCCGTAGACCCTGTTGATATATTGAGGATAACTCACCTCGGAAGTAGCTCAAAGTGATATAGTCAAACTCCTCCAAATGCAGATCCCAATCCAACACCTACAACCACCGGTGACTCCCTTCCATAAGTTCCCAAATTACCAAAATACCCCTAGAGGTCAAACTGGTCAACCCTTGGTCCATGTCAAAGTCAATGGTCAAAGTCAACAGTCCATGTTGACCCAACTCGTCGACTGCAGCTAGAAACTCGTCGAGTTCCTTAAGGGTTCAGAAGGTCATAAAACCATCACTGACTCGCCGAGTTTACAACCAACTCGTCGAGTCTATGCGTGTTCTGAAGTCGGGGAAAACCCTAACTGACTCGTCGAGTCCTTTGCTGACTCGTCGAGTCCATGCAGAAACCAAACAACGGGAAAACCCTTCCCAACTCGTCGAGTTCATACAGTCCATTTCTTGTCCAGATGATTTTGAGCCATTCCAAAGCTCCAAATGGTAGATCTAGCTTCCTAAGGCATGCTTATCACATAAAGTTGCAAACTTTACGTGTATGCAAGGCTCTAAAGGCTTAGAATACTAAATCCAAGCTTACAATGGGGTTTAACTCAAAGGGAATAGCTCATACCTTCTAAAGCTGGAAACTTTATAATTGTAGAGACCAAGATAAGTTCAGATCTGAAGTTGCAACTTCAAATCCTAGCCCATACCCGAAAATGGTTCACATATATGCTAGAAAGGCCCTAATCTAAAACATGAAGAGATCTAGAATGAGGAAAGTCAAGGTAACGACTTGTTACCTTCAAAATGATGCCAATAAGCAGAAGAGTCAGATCCTCAACTGTCCTTGCTCAAAGCTTCTTGATCTTCAAGATCCTTTCACCAAGATCCACCTTCCAAGCTTAAAACACACAAATATGGAGAGAAAACGCGATTTAGGGTTTTTGGGCTCAAATGGGGTTGTAAGGGAGGCTAAGGATCCTTTAAATAGGGTGCAAAACCCAGAAAATTAGGGTTTCATCCTCCAACTCCAACTCGTCGATTCGGTCCTCCAACTCGTCGAGTTGGTCACTTAAAACACGCGACCAAAACCGTGCCTACTCGACGAGTCAGGGAATCCAACTCGTCGAGTCGGCCTTTCAAATTGGAAATACAAGACTGAAAAGTTTATACATGAGAGTCGGGTTGTTACAATTCTCCCCCATTTTAACTAGACTTCGTCTTCGAAGTCTGCTGCGGTGAACAACTCCGGATAATGCTATCGCATCTCAGCCTCCGGCTCCCAAGTCCATTCAAATCCCCTCCGGTGCTCCCATTGTACCTTTACCAAAGGCACTTCCTTGTTCCGCAAAACCTTCACTTTCCTCTCCAGAACGGCTACCGCCTCTCTACGTAATTCAGACGCTCATCGACCTAAATATCATCTAATGACACTACCGCTTCCTCGTCTAGAACACACTTCCACAGCTGTGAAACGTGGAAAGTACTGTGGATTTGACTAAGCTCTTCTGGTAGCTCGAGTCTATATGCCACATTGCCAACCCTGGCAATGACCCGAAACGGTCCAATGTATCGGGGACCCAATTTCCCCCTCTTCTTGAAGCGGATCACCGTCACACCCCCAAACCAGACGACGGAAACGTCCGGGGGGTGGAGGACTTCATTTGTAGTATTACAACACATGCATTATAGTAATCAGAGTACAAAAACCACTGTATTTAAAAAGTATAAGTATTTACATGTGTTTCATCATTGTATATTGAAACCAAATAGTTATTCAAAAGAAGAAGACAAGACATAAATAGCTCCATCTTCTCAAAAGCTCGGGGAGTAGCTGTCTACTGGTTCCCTGAGAATACAAGTAATTTGAAACGAGAGTATCAACATAAAGTTGAGTGAGTGCATAAGTATTTATGTTTGAAAGAATGTTTTCTGTTTCTTGAATATGTAATCTGTTCCAGAAAATCCTATATTTTCTGCTGTATATGAAAAGTAGTTTTAGTTACATAAAACCGTTCTGTTTGTAAACCAATGTTCTGTATTTGTATTCCTTTTGTAAACTTGTATCTGACAGTGTGCCTGGTTTCATCAACTGTTATTGTAAACTATAGTGTAATATTGTAAACTGTATCTGGTAAACTAGTACTTTGAAAATGTACTTAAGTTTAGTTAATTATACACTAACGTATTGTTAATATCTTTTATATGAGTTATTATAACCATACTGACTAGATGGCCTGATCCAACGCTATGAATGCGCTGAAAACTGTTGATAACAATTGTCACTCACAGGCGTGTATGCCTGACCGTAGCTAGCAGTCTGTGTGCGGGGTTGTCAATCCCAATATAGATCTATACACACATTGTTTCGATCCCCGGCTGGAGATTCTGGTTATAATGTTAGGACTTTAACTATATTGTTTAAATGAATTAAACAACCTGTATCAATTGACTCATAAAAAGCATATAAATTTTACATGTATAATAGTTATGAAAACCCAATCATTCTGAAATAAATGATTGATAGTATGTTCTTGAATTAGTATTCTTAACATGTATCTGAAAGATGTATACCCTTAAATAGTTTTGAATCAAACCTTTGTTCTTGTAAAACATTGTACTTTAGTATGCTTGAATTGTGAATTAATGTTCTATGAATCATAAATTATACCTATTATAATTTATATGTACTTTCTGAATTGATACTGATTATTCATGAATGCAACCCCTTGCTCAACATGTTACAAAGGGTAATTGAACTTAATGAACTAACTTTTATACTTGTATACATATACAGTTATATATAAGTAAAATTTAAATGACACTCTAACAAATAACTGATGCTTATAATCCCACATCCAAACAAGGAAAAGGAACCAAAGTGGGTTATCAGTCCTAAGCCTTTTAAATTTTATTTATATAAATATATATATATATATATATATATATATATATATATATATATATATGATTTCCGAAAGAAATATAAGTTTATAAAAACATTTAAAAGAAGTTTAATAATTTGAAATACATTTTAATGACTTGATGTCGTTTTGAAACAATCATTGAAAAACCATTTGAATTGATGATAACTGAAATCCATTTTGATAAGATATTTGAAATCATTTGTTTATAACACAAAATCTTTGTGTTAGACTTGTATTCCCCCCCCCCCCCCCCCCGCCCCCCCCCCCCCCCCCCCTTAAAACAGTAAAAACTATGAAAATACGGGGGTATGAACTCACCTGTAGTGAGTGATTCGAGTGAAAGGTCGATGTAGGATGCTAAGTGTCAAGTGAAGTCTTGAGTACAAACGGATCCTATTAGCATATAATGACACATATATGGATATAATTAGTGTATATAACAACTAATTATATAAGAAACCACTTTAGGGACTAGGAAACACTTGAATTGAAGTGTTACAATCACATGTGATTGCACTAAAGGGGTTTATGGTCACTTAAGGGAATGTACGACCATTATGTGTACGACCCATGTAGTGTACGGTCATGATATGTACGGCCATGGAGTGTACGGATGTACACTCATTGAAGAAGCATGCAAAAATGGTTGTTCATGGTCCTATCTAGCATCCATTAAGTGTTCATGATCTTATGTTGGAACATAGGGTGAGTTTGAGGCCAATACATGCACTAAACAAGGGTTTACGGCCATATAAAGTGTGGACGGTCGTACACCCTTGGTGTTCATGCATTAGATGATGAATCAAGGCTAGGAATTAAGTGTTTCTCAAGCTTAATAAGCAGATAGAAGAGATACTCACACTTTTGAAGGCTTCTAAGGAGTTCAAGGCTTAAGAACAAGTAGGTGTTCTTGGTGAAAGTGAAGAAGATTTGAAGATCTAACCAAAAGAGAAGATTTCATGGATGAAAACATGGATCTTCACTAGATAAAGCCATGTATCAACAATTCAATGGAAGGAATACTTACATCTTTGAAGATTAAGGTGTAAAACTTGATGATAGTTGAGAGAGAATAGGATTTATTGAGGTGAAAGTGTGAGAAAGTGAGAAAGAATGAAGGGAAAACTTATATATATGATTGGGTTCACGACCACCTTGGGTGTACGACTGTACACTCATGTGTACGGTCGTACACTCATGTGTACGGTCGTACACTCCTTTTGATGGAGTGTTTGGCCCGAGTGCAATACAATGAACTTAAGTTATCTCATCCCTAAACCCACACCTTGAATGTACTAAGCTTAAAACACTCAAACAGACCCTAAACAATGCTAAAGATAGCAGAAACGAGTATGATTGAGATTGAATTGAATAATTGTACAAGATAGAAATTTTGGGTTGTCACAATCACACCCTTCTAGGGTGAGACCTTCAGGAGTACCATGTCACCGACCTGAAACTCCAACTCAGATCGGCGCCGGTCGGCGTAGCTCTTCTGCCGACTATGTGCAGTCTGCATCCACTGCCTAATCTGCTGAATCATCTTGGTAGTCTGCAGGACTACCTCGGTCCGACCCATCACCCTGTGACCCACCTCGCCCCAACAGACTGGGGTGCGACATCTCCGTCCATACAACAACTCATAAGGTGGAGCACCAATGCTGGAGTGAAAGCTGTTGTTGTAGGAGAACTCTGCAAGGGGTAGGTAGGAGTCTCAGCTCCCACCAAAGCCAATAACACAGGCTCTCAACATGTCCTCAAGAGTCTGTATAGTCCGCTCATTCTGGCCGTCCGTCTGCGGATGATAGGTTGTACTGAAGTGTAGCCGTGTGCCCAGTTCCTCGTGGAACTTCTGCCAAAATCGGGATGTAAACCGAACATCAAGGTCTGAGATGATAGAGACCGAAACCCCATGACGAGCGACAATCTCGCGTATATACACATCATCCAACTTCTTGGTCGATGAGCTCTCCCGAATGGGCAGAAAATGAGCACTCTTGGTCAATCGATCCACGATGACCCAAATAGTGTCAAACCCTTTCACCGTTCTCGGTAGCTTGGTGATGAAGTCCATCGTGATCTGCTCCCATTTCCAAATGGGAATCTCCAGAGGCTGCAGCTTACCATGTGGCCTCTGGTGCTCGGTCTTGACCATCCTGCAGGTCAAGCACCTCTCAACATACCAAACGATTTCTCGCTTCATGCATGTCCACCTGTAACTCAATCGCAAGTCCCGGTACATCTTGGTGGCCCCCGGGTGAATAGAGAAACAAGACTTATGAGCATCCTCCAATATAGTCTGTCTGACCCCACCAGACATCGGAACCCAGACCCGACCGCAACGGGTCAATAATCCTCGGCTATCCTGAAAAAACCAGGTGTTCTCACTCCTAATCCTCTCCAGCTTCCAGTTTTCCTGACGCATACCCTCTGCCTGGGCTTCCCTGATCAAGCCCACAAGTAGAGAATCCATTGAAATCCTCATACATGTCACTGGAGTGGATGATCCAGCTGACTTGCAGCTCAGAGCGTCCGCCACCACGTTCGCTTTACCTGGATGGTAAAGGATCTCACAGTCGTAGTCCTTGACTACGCCCAGCCACCTGCGCTGTCTCATGTTCATGTTCGGCTGATCCATGATGTGTCTCAAGCTCTTGTGGTCTATGTAGATGGTACAACGGACCCCATAGAGGTAATGTCTCCAAATCTTGAGAACAAATACCACCGCTCCCAACTCCAGATCATGAGTAGGGTATCTCGTCTCATGCGACTTCAACTGTCGCAATGCAGAGGCTATCACCCGTCCTCTCTGCATGAGGACCGCTCCCAGTCCTGTGATGGATGCATCAAAGAACACCACAAAATCCTCCACTCCCTCCGGAAGGGTCAAAACTGGAGCCTCTCATAGTCGCTGTCGGAGGGTCTCAAACGCCCTCTGCTGCTCGGGGCCCCACCGGAAATCCACCCCCTTCCTCGTCAGACGAGTGAGGGGTACTGCAATCTTGGATAAATCCTGTATGAGTCTCCAGTAGTACCCTGACAATCCCAAAAAGCTCCTGATGTCTGAGGGAGATTTCGGAACCTTCCACTGCATAACCGCCTCAATTTTGGGCAGATCGACTAAAATCCCCTCCTGGTTAACGAGATCTCCCAGGAACTGGACCTCTCGTAACCAAAACTCGCACTTTGAGAACTTGGCATAAATCCTTTCTTGCCTCAGAACTCCCAATAACTCCTGCAGATGCTCCTCATGCTGTTCTCGGGTCTTGGAATACACCAAGATATTGTCGATGAATAATATGACCGCGCGATCGAGCATCGGTCTACAGACCCGATTCATCAGGTCCATAAATACTGGTGGCGCGTTGGTGAGCCCAAACGGCATCACCACGAACTCGTAATGTCCATAACGAGTTTGGAACGCGGTCTTCTCCACGTCCTCCTCCCTAACCCTGACCTGATGGTACCCAGACCTCAGGTCTATCTTGGAGAACCAATATACTCCCTACAGCTGATCGAAAACATCATGTATCCTTGGGAGTGGATAACGGTTCTTCACCGTCAACTTGTTCAACTCCCGGTAATCAATGCACATCCGGTGTGAACCATCCTTCTTCCTGACGAAGATTATCGACGCTCCCCACGGGGAACTACTCGGACGGATGAACTGCTTGCGCAGCAGTTCTTGCAGCTGTGATGACAGCTCCTGCATCTCTGGTGGTGCCAACCGGTACGGCTCCTTGGTGATACGGGCCGCACCCGGCACTAGGTTGATCCTAAACTCAACCTGCCTCTCCGCAGGCACTCCGGGTAACTCCTCTGGAAACACGTCAGCAAACTCTCTGACCACTGGAACCTCGGATACTGAAACCTGATCTCTGACCCGCGTATCCACCACATACTCTAGATAACCCGCACACCCGTGTTGAATGTACTGTAGAGCCATGGTAGCCGAACAAAACCCTGATCCCAATCTGGTGCCCTCGCCATAAACAATTAGTTCTCCCCCACTTGGGGTTCGAACTACCACTCGCTGACCCTCGCAGTCGATCATGGAACCGAAACGACTAAGCCAGTCCATACCCACAATCACACATACATCCCCCATGTGAATCGGGATCAGGTCTATCGGAAAAGATACTCCGAAGATCTCCAATACGCAACCCCGATAGACCGAAGAAGCGGAAATCCCGTGTTCGTTGGCGATAGAGACTTGCAACGGACACTCTAGCTCTCCTACTGGCAAACCGAACTCTCTACTAAATTTCTGAGAGACAAACGACCGACTCGCCCCCGAGTCAAATAATACCAAAGCAGGTAAAGAGTTCACAAAAAACATACCTAATCACAGGTACATACATATAAGCATAAAACAGATATAATCAATAAGATAAGGGATAGAAACATACCGGCAACCACGTCCGGTGCTGCTCTGGCCTCCTCTTCCGTAAGCTGGAAGGCGCGTCCCTGGGCCCTCGGGGGCGCTGCCTGACCCTGACCCCCGTCAGTAATCCTCAATGTAGCCGGCGCTGGAGCCTGTGCTGGCTTGGCCGCGAGCTGTGGGCAGTTGGTCTTCACGTGACCAACCTGATGACAATGGTAGCCGATCCTCATATCCTGAACCGGGGCTGTCTGGCGACAGTCCCGCGCAAAGTGCCCCTCCTTGCCGCGTTTGCGGCATGCGCTACCTGTTCTGCAAGCCCCCGAGTGCTCCCTCCCGCACTTGCCACAAGTGCGGCTCTGCTGTCCCCCTGACCTGGAATCAGTGGTCTTAGACCGCTTTGGCGCCGGCTGTGAATGTGTCGGGGCCTACCGTTGCTCCCTCAACTACAGCTCAATCTCCAACTCACACCGCCTAGCGGCCTCCTATAGATTCAAAAGCGTATTACAACGCTGGGTCGCTACAAACTGCCAAATATCAGTCTTGAGCATGCTCAGAAGCAAACTCCGGGCAAAACATCGCCCTCTCCGTGAACATGTGGGTGATCTCCATCACCGTCTCACCATCCTGTCTCAGATCCAGAAACTCCTGAGTCAGCCGTTCCCGTTCGACTCGTGGAATGTAGCGAGTGCGGAACATATCCTTGAACTGCTCCCAAGTAACATCAGCTCTCTAATCATCCAAATACGACCCAGTCACCAACCTCCACCAGTCGTTTTCCCCAGTCCTCAGCAGGTTCAGGGCACACCTGACCTTCTGGTCAGTAGGACATGAACACGTGAAGAAACACCCCTCCACGTCAGACAACCACCTCATGGCTTTGATGGGATCCTGAGTCCCATCAAAAGTAGGGGGCTTCGTGTTGTCGAAGTCCCGATACTGAAAAGCCAGACCGGCTCCCAACCCTGCCGCCGATACAGCTGTTGTGGCTGTTGCGGCAGCCGCCTCAGTGAGGGCTGCATAGCGATCATCGAAATACTCCACCATAGCGGTCTTGATAGACCCAAACATCTCCGACAGCTGAGCCCGGAACATATCAGCAATCTCATCATCCAGGATCTCTCGGATCCTGTCATCCATCTCATGTGGCCTCATCTGGCCGATAGTCTCGGGCGCTGTCGGCGCCTCCTGTCCACCCTCTCCTGATCCTGACCCGGATCCAGTCACGAATCGTCGTGTAACCACCATGCTGAAAACATACCAAAAAGATATCAGATATTCTACAGAACAATCTGGGAACCAACTCCCAACCAAAACCCTAGGGGTTGTGACTTCCTTGCTACGCGTATGGGTCCTGTGCTTTCAGTAGTACGGGCCCATACTACCTTCCACACCTACCCATATTTGTCTCAAGTATCATCACAACGCCCTAAAACTATACATAAGCATGGCATGCACTCAGTCCTCACTCTTAGAGGAAGGCTAAATATCTCATAACCGGCGGACTCATGCACACAACCCCTCCATGAAACTTCCACCAACCCTGAAACACTCGTGTATGCTAGCCATACATAGCGTTGGACCCTATAGAATTTCGAATACCTGATCCTACCCAAATCCCTTTATAAAACAAGAACAGGAAATAAGGTTAAACCAAACATTCTCAGGCTATAAGATCTTAATTATGTACAACTGTAATGCATACACTAAGCGACTACAGTAATGATGTCAATTTCATAAAAGGAAAACCCTAGTCTATCCGGTCCGCCCTGGGTGTCTTGGCCTACAACACAAAGCAGGATCTTCCTCAACCCAATCCCAATCCCAACAAATAGGTGCACATAAATATCATACGCTAGCATGAAATAACAGACAATCATACAGATCTAAACGATCTCTAACATAGCAACCATCCTAAAACCAGGATGAAATCTAACAGATCAACAACATAGCAACCATCCTAAAACCAGGATGACGATATAACCGATCTCTAACATGGCAACCATCCTATAACCAGGATATCAATCTAACAGATTATTAGCATAGCAACCATCCTAAAACCAGGATGAAATCTAACAGATCAATAACATAGCAACCATCCTAAAAACAGGATGCAAATCATAAAAGGTCGGCCTTGGTGCCGTAGACCCTGTTGATATAGTGAGGAAAACTCACCTCGCAAGTAGCTCGAAGTGAGAAAGTCAAACTCCTCCAAATGCAGATCCCAATCCAACACCTAAAACCACTGGTGACTCCCTTCCATAAGTTCCAAAATTACCAAAATACCCCAGATGTCAAACTGGTCAACCCTTGGTCCAAGTCAAATTCAGCGGTCAAATTCAACAGTCCATGTTGACCCAACTCGTCGAGTGCAGCTAGCAACTCGTCGAGTTCCTTAAGGGTTCAGAAGGTCATAAAACCCTCACTGCCTCGCTGAGTTTACAACCAATTTGTTGAGTCTATGCGTGTTCTGAAGTCGGGGAAAACCCTAACTGGCTCGTCAAGTCCTCTGCTGACTCGTCGAGTCAATGCAGATACCAAACAAAGGGAAAACCCTTCCCAACTCGTCGAGTTCCTTATTCGACTCGTCGAGTTCATACAGTCTATTTCTTGTCCAGATGGTTTTGAGCCATTCTAAAGCTCCAAATGGTAGATCTCGCTTCCTAATGCATGCTTATCACGTAAAGTTGCAAACTTTACGTGCATGTAAGGTTCTAAAGGCTTAGAATACTAAATCCAAGTTTAAAATGGGGTTTAACTCAAAGGGAATAGCTCATACCTTCTAAAGATGGAAACTTTATAATTGTAGAGACTAAGATAAGTTCAGATCTGAAGTTGCAACTTCAAATCCTAGCCCATACCCGAAAATGGTTCACATATATGCTAGAAAGGCCCTAATCTAAAACATGAAGAGATCTAGAATAAGGAAAGTCAAGGTAATGACTTGTTACCTTCAAAATGATGCCAATAAGCAGAAGAGTCAGATCCTCAACTGTTCATTGCTCAAAGCTTTTTGATCTTCAAGCTCCTTTCACCAAGATCTACCTTCCAAGCTTAAAACACACAAATATGGAGAGAAAACGCGATTTAGGGTTTCTGGGCTCAAAGGGGGATGTAAGGGAGGCTAATGATCCTTTAAATATGGTGCAAAACCCAGAAAATTAGGGTTTCATCCTCCAGCTCCAACTCGTCGAGTCGGTCCTCTAACTCGTCGAGTTGGTCACTTAAAACACGTGACTAAAACAGTGCCTACTCGACGAGTCAGGGTATCCAAGTCGTCGAGTCGGCCTTTCAAATTGGAAATATAAGAATGAAAAGTTGATACATGAGAGTCGGGGTGTTACAATAATAATAAATGTTATTATTAGTTGATATCCATAATATGATAACGTTTTGATGTTGATGGAATCTTTTAGTAATAAGGGGTCAGATGTGACAAGTTGGAAAACTTGTGTTTAACAAGATAACTTACCAAGTAGTTAGGAAGGATCAAGTTTGTGAGGACAAGGACCTTTCCTAAAGTATCATAAGTTGCTAGTTAGTCCGGAAGTGTTTTTGAAGAGAACTTGCAAAGAAAGGACTTTAGTTGCCATTTGTCAAAAATATAAACATTTAAGCCTTTTCTCTTCTTTACAAAATCAACTCTCATGGGGTATTTGTATTCTCCTTTCCCATGATGTTTAAAAGTCTTGAGTCAATTGTTGAAAGCTTTCCTCATACCTCTTCATTTACTTGCGTGGAATGTAGTTCTCTTCCCATTTTCTCATTCAAATTTGTGTTAGGGTTTATGTGGGTTTTCAAATTTGAATTTCCCTTCCATTTATAGAGTTCATATGAGTTTTATACAATGATTACATTCATATATCCAGCTCTAGTATAAAACTAACATATACTTGTGAGATTGAAGAGTTTTTTTTGGTTTCCTAGGAGCCCAGGTTTCTGAAACGCTATGTGAGCTGACTGTAACACCTGGTTTTTCGTAAGAGGTATTATTTTACAAGATATGAATCTTAAGAGATGAGTAGATAAAATAAAGCCTTGAGTTTATTTAAATTGATAAGTGCTATTTAGAAAAAGATAGTTAATGAATGTTGTAGACCTTGTTGATAAGATTTCGTGGATATAAAGATCATCCAAAATGGAGTTTATATGAGAAAGTTATGGGCGTTTAAAGTTGAGACAAAAGTACGTTGCTATTTTGAGAAAGCCAACGGAAGTCAAAGTCAACGGTCAAACTCTTGAATCCCACGAAGTAGATGAATGTTTTCCACGGTGTGGCGTTGAGTATGTCACGATGTGACAGTAAGCATGCCACGACGTGAAGAGTGATGAGTCATCAGAATGTTCGAGATTTATACGTGTCAAAACCAGAGTCTATTGGCCATGACAACGTGATGCATATGTGGTCACGACGTGACATGAGTCAGATCATAGAGACACATAGCAGAAGAGTACAATACATGTTGAGTTCGGATTGTGTAATATCGTCACGACGTGACACTTATATGGTCACGACGTGACGTGCGTTTGGCTATAAATACGAGAGTTTTTGTGTCATTTGGGAGAGTTTGGCACGCGGGACCAGAGATGCTGCTCGGGAGTCGTTTACGGGAGATTACTATTGTGGAGTTATACCGTTGTACGGATGATACTGAGTCGAGTTACATGATACATTGAGGTATCTTTTACCCGTTAAATTGTATTTACAATATTTGATTATTATTAAGATTTGTTACACCCAAGTGTATTAAGGGTATTTGTGATATGGTGTTGTTACGAACCCCAATATATGAGAGTTACCCATTATGAGAAATTTAGCTAATGGCTTACGGGTTAAGCCTATTATGGTTATATTATGATATTTGATTATTTTTGTGACGAGTGGTCATAAAGTATACCTAGTAGTGAGTTGAGACAGGTTTTGAGGATCTTGTTATGTGATGACTAGGTGTTACCATGTGAGGAATTGATAGGCAACAAAGGATGTAAACCGAGACTGGAATTAGTCTGTCGTGTCGACTGACCAAGTGAGTAACACTATTCTAACATCCGTTGTTGTGATATCTGCTATATGCATTATTTGATTTATATATAATGGATTAATTATTGATCGAGAGAGTGAGGTTTGATGAAATAGATTATGATTGAGAGACAGAGTTTATTTGACAGATTTATTGTGGTTGAGGGATGGATTATTGAGAGAGTTGTTTATGATTGATGAAATAGATCATTAATGAGAGAGATCTGATTGGGATAGGTCATGATTGAGAAATTTTATTTTTAATCGATAAAAGAGAAATCATCACCGAGAGATAGATTATTTCTAAGTATTAGATTACATTAGATCTTGATGCATGATTTAAATGATTTATATGATTATATGATCTATGTAATTTTATGTTATTATAGTTGTTATTCATTAAGCCGCGAGACTTATGTTTTTTTGATGATCTATTTTGCAGGTAGATTATTTGTGACTTCCGACTCGATTCTGTACTTTTGGTCGGTACGATCCTTGTGATAAACTTCTTGTATGCAAAATAAATTGTAAATTTTTAAATGAGAATTGAAATTAGAGGTATCCCAATCTTCGTGATTATGGATCCATGTTTCAAGTTTAGATTGATGTTATGATTTTGCACATCCAATAATGATATTCAATCATCATTTGATGATTAGTGTGGCAATTTATGCATCTAGATTCTCATTTTAAGTATTCATGCTTGTTTGAACTTCATTGTTGGGATGTTGTTGTGGGGATTAGACACCAATATAACGATATGAACCATTACAGATCCTTTTTTCTGTTCATTTAAAGTGTAATAACCTTTATTTATATAACACTCGACTTTTTAACACAAAGTCGCTTTTAATTAATAAAATAATTGGGTGTACATTTATGTTAAATAACTAGATACAAGAAGTTAACAAAATGATCATCTACAAAATAAATGACATGATGATATAAGCCAGACAACATCATTACAGCTACCAATCTTCACTTCCATAATGTACATGAACCTGAAAGTAATACATTAAACAACAAAAAGTAAAGTAAGCTACAAATGCTTAGTGAGTAACCTTTCCAACAATATACATAATAATCATATCGTAAATTATATGAATAGTTTAATGTAACTTAATTAAATCTTTAAATACATTTCAAACAACTGAGTACGTACTCATACTAAGTATTACGATACAGGTTTACTAATCGATAAGTATACAACTACACAAACTACTAATTCAGTTAACAATAATCTTAATAACGATTCTACAACTATTCAAGCTATCATTTTAAGTTATCATCAATTAGTCACATGCAACTATAATATTACAACTACACAATCCATTTTTCAATTAACAATAAACAATTATAGTATTATAACCATAGAGGTTACCATTTTAGTTAACTACATACAATAATGGATTACAGTCAAACTAGCTATCATCAACTACACCAATTATCTTTGGCTATAAGCATTTGACTATACTCACTTTTTTCTTTTTCTACTGCACACAACTAATCGGTTATATTCAACTATAACCGTTCAACTTGACTTAGTTATATCACGTTTATTTAGCTATAACTGTTAAATCTCTTCTATATATGATCTTAGATTTTAGCATGTACAGTATGATAGTTACATTCAGCTATAAACATCCGTGTATAGTAATAATAATTATATTCAACTATGTCTGTAACTATCCAATTACATACAATCTCGGTTAGGGGTGACAATTTTTGAACTAACCCCTAACTTGACATGAAAATAAACGAGTTTGGGTTGAGATTTCTGAACCGTCAATCCGCCAACTCATTTATTTCATGGGTTGAGTTGGGTTACCCGTTTGGATTCGCGGTTCAACCCGCCAACCCGGCTATATATATATATATATATATATATATATATATATATATATATATATATATATATATATATATATATATATATATATATATATTAAAATCTTATTTATGAATTAATATAAAAGTCAATATACGACGTTGGAAACTTTTTTTTTTCAAACGTGTTGATTATTAAGTTATTATGTTAGATTGATATTTTGTTGTTCATTTCATTCTAACCAATGTAAAATGTTAATTATTATTTAATTTAGAGACATGTATAATTCGTATAAATTGAACATGTGAAAAGTTACCCAAAAATGAAATGTCGACTCTTTGATCTGAAATCAACCCACGAACCCACGTACCCATATACTTAAACGGGTTTTATGGGTTGGGTTGGGTTGATGTTTCCAACCCGCCAACTCGTGACCCGTCAACCCGCCAACCCATATATTATGGGTTGGGTCAATGTATTCTGGCCTACCAATCCGTGACCCGCCAACCCGAACTCAACCCAATTGCCATGCCTAATCTCAGTTAGGGGTGTTATTCAATCGGTTAATTCAGTTTTCGATTTAATCGGATCGGTTTAAATGGTTTTTTTTTCATACGTATAAAGTAAGCATAACCAAACCAAATAAGCTTCGGTTTAATCGTTTTGGGTATTTCGGTTACGGTTAACCGGTTAAACCGATAACATTTCAGTTGAAAGAAAAGTTCAAACTAAACGAAATAAATATACCATATTAGTTCTTTACCAAATAAAGAAAACACCGATAGATATAATATTATTCTTGCAATATTTCAATTCAATATGATTATGTGGAAGATATGATGGATAATTATTGACTCATGTTTAAATTCTGGCACTACTCAACCCATGTGGTTATGGAGGTCCGTCTGCACTAACTCTAAGGCATGAGACATAGTCTCATTTTCACAACGAAAGATTAGTCGATACGTAAAAACTGACCCAAACTTCTCGTTAGAGAAATTCCCTTTCCAAAAAAATTCAATATGGTTACGTGGTTTTCCAAATTAAGCCAATTTAAATTTCAAACACCATTTAACCATAACAAATAACAAAGAACATAAGAAAAAAAAACAAGTTGAATGAAGCATTGGAGCTGCAGGAATAATTTGTGGCTGATTGTGAAGAACACATTGGTAATTATCTACGTAATAATACATTCGATATAAATATAAAATAATAACAATTATTCATTACCAAGTAATCCGTTAAGTAAAAACTTTGGTAATTAATTAAACTATAAAATTAGATATAAAATATATATTTATGAAATTAATATATATATATATATATATATATATATATATATATATATATATATATATATATATATATATATATAATATGGCTTATTCGGTTTAACAATTAAAAAAAAACCAAAACCAAACCGAATACATCATTATTGTTTGGTTAACCAAACCAAATTAACCAAAAACCGAATAAACCAAACCAAATATTCCAAATATTATTCGGTTCAACTTGGTTATTCGGTTTTGATTTTTCGTCAGATCTCTAATCACAGTTTCCATCTTGTACAATACAATAGTTATACTCAGTTATAACTGTTTGTGCACAATAATAATAGTTATAATTACCCACCACAAACAATCATTGTCCACAAAAACCATTTTAGCCTATACAGTATGATGGTTTATAACCATATGTGTACAATAATACGAGTCATATTCAACTATAACTATCTGTCACACCCATTCACTTCTCATATAAAACTAAGTAATCATATACTTTGGTTATATCTATAAACAACTAACAACAATGAATTGATATACTATCCATTTCACTCATACAATATAACTCAACTAAACTTGCTCATTACTTTATATAGCAATATCATGCTATAGTATGCAGCTACGCCAATTGATTAATATACACTACATTAATCACTAATATTATACATATCATACTTTTCACATAACACAATAACCATTATACATCTAGATATCAATTATCTCGAAAGAAGGTATGGTTACTCACCTTAGAAATGATTGATGTATGCTTGCCTCCAACTCTTGAATTCTTATCCTCATCCCTATTTCCTTCACTTCAACAACTATAAAGATAACATATAATTCTTGAGTATCATAACACAAGATATATCTCATTTATATGTTTAATCTGACGCTTCCTTTAAATTCATATTACACAATTATGTGGTGAAACTTATTAAGCTCCATGAATTACTTGTCACTGTATCTTAATTCATTAGGACATGAGTTTTATTCCACAATATCAATCAATTCATTTACAAGTACCATAACTTAATGTACAAGGCTTTTATTCATAGCTCAAGGCTATAACTAATATCTTGGATCAAAACCAATTAATCTTCACATATAAGTCATTCATATGACTTATTAGATTAAGCTACAAACTCAATTTCACTTTATCTCAACTTTTCTTATTTAGGTCTCATCAACAATCTTACCGAATCAAGAGATAATCATGAAATTAACACATGATACTTGAGTTGGTATTACTAATATTACTACAAAATCATCCTTATCATGATTTCTTTTAGTAAAATCATACAAATCCAAAGGGTTCATCACCCCTTACAACTCCACCATAAACACAATAACAAAGTTTGTAGGGGGAAAGGGATACCTTAACCAATTGATGAAGTTAGAAGCTTGATTTTCTTGATTTTTTAGCTTAAAATCTTGTTTTTGAGATGTCCCGGCCTCAAATCGACATTCACATGCTCTACAAGAGCACACACCTAAGAAAATGAGGTAAAGACTGACCTTTTTATGTTTATATCTTGTTCATCTATGTCGGAAGTTACACGTTGCTTAACACCCATGTACACTTCCCGTAGAATTACATGCTGCATAATGTCTATGTATGTGTCGTGTAGCATAATAGTCAACGCTTTTACTATGACAACATACTTTGAACGCTTCATGGCACCTCCACCCTACTTGTCACGTATTATCAAAGTATGTTACCATCTCATGAAATAGAAACGTATAACATCGTTTACGTTGAAAACATGCACGACATATATCCAACCTACATACCGCATAATAGTCTCAAACCCTATATTTTTCTTAAATTCCAACTTTACCCCTCTTAGACAATAACATAATATTTATCCACTCAAACTCGATTCCAATCACTTTACAAAGATCATCACAACATTCATCAATTTAACATCCCAAAAATCCAACCATAAATTTTTGAAATTTAGAGTATAGATTTTACCTAAAGGTTTCGTTCATATTGTTATTAA
Source organism: Lactuca virosa (assembly GCF_052849685.1). Taxonomy (NCBI): domain Eukaryota; kingdom Viridiplantae; phylum Streptophyta; class Magnoliopsida; order Asterales; family Asteraceae; genus Lactuca; species Lactuca virosa. Next base: position 169,448,064 of record NC_136434.1, on the reverse strand, counting down.
ATCATAAAACCCTCTTTTTCATATCACATTAAGATTCTCATAGTAAAAATGCAGAAGCTAAGAATTGTTTTGAATACCATAACGTAACATAGAATGGTTAAACTAGATGCCATGCCCCACTGAGAATGTCCATATATCCTAGTTATACCAGCTCCCTGTCTTTAATACTGGAAGGACCTTCATGCCATTCGTACCGGAAGGACCTTCATCTAAAAACATAAAGTAGCAATTGTAAGCCTAAGGCTTAGTGAGTAGTCACAACACCTAATGACTATATAAATGATATGTATTCTAAAACTTACACATAACTAAGCACATAGACTTATAATTATAAACATATAACCAAACACATAAAACTATTATCATGCTGACATAACTAATCGCAGCCCACTAGATTCCCTCCAAGAGGTCTATCTCTAGTTAACATGGTATTGACCACTTCCCTCTGAGAGGTCTATCAGGATCCTGATTCCATTAGATTCCCTCTAAGAGGTCTATCTCAAGTCTGCTTGACATACAACATATAATCTACTTAGTAAGTTCATGAGAACTCACTTAAATAACTGATAAGGTAATCCGCACAGCAAATTAGGTGGCACTGACACTGCCTCGAGCCACTATTCAATAAATAATTCTTAATTTAGAAATTAAGGTACATTACTTAACTTTCTCCACCAAACGATTATTTCTTCTCTTAATTCTTATCCTAGGGCAAACGATCATTTTTTCCTTACTCAAAATCCTGAGATACACTTTCACTAAAATTTGACCAAAAGTCAACCTTAGTCAACGGTCTCTGTGTCATGGTGAGACCAAGAGTGCGCCGTGGTCCGATTCTAGTCATATAGTCGCGATGAAATTATTTATCGCACTGTGGTCACCTATTCACCATTCTATGGTCTGCTTCAGACCATAGATCGCGATGATCTTTCTCACCTCGTCGTGGTCACCTATCGACCACACCGTGGGCTGTATGACAGTCTTCATCTTTATGTTCAACACTTTATCCATTAAGACAACCCAAGATAGTTTAGAAAAGGCTTCCTTGCACCAAAATTAATCATAAAAATTGTAAATTTATGGACATGAATGTACTTAGCCAAACCTAGGTGAAAATGGTGGGAAATGAGGTCAAAACCCCAAGCATGGAATCAATCAAGAGAACTAGCTTAGATCTAAAACATATGTTGCTCATGGGACCTCATAGAGTAATAAAGTTGCAAGATCTATAACTTCTAGTCTCTCAAATTCACCCAAATCTTAAGAATCTTGATTATTTCTCTAGATCTACAAAGAATGGACTAAAAAGATTGGATCTAGGATGCTTTCACAGGTCCATAAGATGCTTGGAATGCTGGAGTTTTCTTGCTTGAAGGCTCAAAGACTCACAAAGCACCACTTCTTCCTATAAAATCACCAAAAGCACACAATGAGGCTTAGAACATGAGAAAGAGAAATTAGGGATTGGATGATTTCTTCTGGAGGAGATGGGGGCTAAGGGGTGGGAAAATCCTAGCCCTAACATTCTTTAAATAGGCTCATGATCCAAGACTTAGGGTTTTGGGCCTCATTCGGCGCCACACTGTGGAAAAGTTTTCACCACGTCGTGGTAACGTGTCATCACAATGTCGTGGTAGAACACTCACCACGATGTGGGGAGGCAAAAAACCTCAAGTCTAAATCTTATATCTAAAAAACGCAAAGCATCAAACCCTACCTGAACTGGGTGTCACAATTCTCCCCCACTTGACTAGATTTCATACCCTCCGCCTTGGCTAAACAATTCTAAGGTAGATCCTTCACGTTTTTCCCAAAATAATTCATTGAATTGGAGAATCCCAAAAGAGTTCTCGATACCACTCAAAACTCATACGACGTTGTCCTTCTACCCATCCATCGAACTGCCACGACTCTCAATAATTATCATTCCTTTCCACTACTGACGATCCATTTAGTAACCTTGCGGAGTCACCCTTAACAAAAATCCCAACACTACAACCACATAATTTACTTATACGATAGACTTCACTGGAAAGGAAATCCATTGGTTTGAAACCTCGGAAGTCATACCCAAAGACTGACGTCCTACCACCATACACATACCAACCAATCCCCTTCGATGAGAATTGCCACAACTATGAAGAAATAAGTATCTGGATACATTACGAATAAACAACTCAACACCTTCCCAAATTTGAAGCCATGCCCAACAAGGTGTTTTAATGCTCACTTGGTTTCTTAACGAGTTACCACAATCCCACTGATTCCCTAAACATCGTAATGAGAGAAAACTTGATCTCTTGTCGTATCTAAACTCTTATACCAGATCAGGAGCATGCCTATTTCAAATGATCATAAAGGAGCTTTACCGTGGACCTCACGGTTCAAAATTTTCCAGAACCAATATCACATACTAATAACCGATCTAAAACGAAAATTCTTATGTACAACCACAACTTCCAACTTGTTAGTATCCATTAACATAATCTCTTCCTTACATGTATTAACTATAAACCAACAAACCGATTCCCCAAAAAGGGCTATTTAAAATACAAGGATACCGAGGTCTGGTCACTTCCCACAAAGGGTCTATCACAATCATCCAAACCTTGACCATTTCCCGAGAAGGGTCTATCATGGTCAAGCATACTAACCCTTATCCTTCCTACTCGCGGATGACTTAACACATTATATTCATGTAACACGTGATCTAAAACTTGACGGTTCCAACCCACATAAGTCGCCTACTTATCTGTTCAGACTATTCTGTGACACCATCTATCTATTGGATGATAATGTAGGGGTCGAACGTATATAATGAGGATTCGAAATAGTCAGAGTCTGTAAGGAGTTGAAATCAACATGATTTTAACTCTCTATCTATTTTACAAGGCATTTTTGTTTTCTACACTTTGATGTGTAGTCCTTGTAATTTTTTATAAGTCTGTTTGTATCTTATAAATATGATAGGTATATATAGTAGAGTAATAACTTTGAGCGTCATTCTACACTTTGTACTCTCAAACTCTTTCTATTGTATCATACTTTTATACGAGCCAATAAGATCATATGTAGATCTTGTGTTCTTTACAATTTTCATAATATCATTTGTGTTCGTAATCAAATCTAACACACTTCAATTGGTATCAGAGCAAGACTCTCTCAATCAATTGCAGTTTTCTTGTGTTTTTCATTTTTTTGAGTCATTCATTCCGATTCAAAATATTCTGCAATTTGATTCAGGAAACTTGTATTAATCAATTGTTTTGAATTGATTATGCACTCTGCGTGTTAGATTGATTGATTTATGATCAATCTTTGTTTGATTTCATTCTTAAATCTCGTTTTAAATTTAAAATCCTCTTTCTTCTAAATCCGAACAACAATGGCAAACTTCAATCTGAACACAATGACGAATTTCTCTCACTTGCTCGGATCATCAACTAAGATTCCGATGCAGATTCCCGAGTACTATGAGCAATGGGCTGATAGGATGGAAGACTATCTGAATGGGATCGATGAAGATTTGATGCGAAACATCAACAAAAGGTCCATTTATTTTAGAAATGTTTGTTAAACTTGAAACTGCTGCTACGAATGATGATATCATCACTCAAGGGAACAAGACTAAGGCGATGTTGGATTAGGTGTCTAAGCCCATAACTATATTTGATATGTACTTGACCCGATAGTAGCATGGTCCTTTTGGGTTGCCTTCACCATACCAACTTTACTGGATTAATTATGGAGAAAGAGGTTAATTATGATTTATTAATATATTATAGGAATAATATATAAAAGAGAAATCATATTATTTAATTAATATTGGTCAAGAATTAATTTAGAATTAATTTTGTGGTCAAAAGAGATTAATTAAATTAAAGGGTCTGATATTGCACTTATATGATAATTGAAAGTTGGGCTTGTGGACCCTTAAGAAGAGGTGGACGAATTTCTATGTGTAGCCCACATAGAAATCGTCCAAAGGGATCTTCTGGAAGGATCTACTGGACTGCTTAAGGCCTAAGCAATCAGATTAGGGTTTTGACTGAAACCCTAGCAGCTCAGCTATATAAGGAACCCTTGGGACTCCCATTTTCGGCACTTGAACCCTAAGAAGAGTACCAAACGGAATTATGATCCTGTAACATCCGAATTCCCATGTATGTTATTTTAAGTATTTATTTTAAGGTTCATTGAACTACACGACGAGTTAGTGCTATAACTCACCGAGTAGAGACGGGATGGCCACGTGGGTTTAATGATCTACTCGACGAGTCTGGGAGTAGACTCGCTGAGTAGGCGCTGGGAGTGAAAACCCTAGATCCCCGGGTTTGAGACCTATTTAAAGGCACTTATAGCCTCATTTGCGACCACACCTCACTGAGAAGAAACCCTAATCGCCCTATTGAGTTTGTGAGAGAAGTTTTGAGCCTTACTTGAGATTTGTGAGTGCATTTTGGTAGAGGAAAGGAAGATTCCAAGCAAGGATTGTGAAGAGGCTGATAGATCTACTGCTTATACCTCCAAGGGATCCTGTTAGAGGTATCAAGTTCGAACCTTTCTCTTTTATTTGAGTAGATCTCTCATTTTGAAGATTAGGGCTTCCTTTCTTTATATTTTTGGGACTTTGAGGATTTGGGTTCATGAGAAGGCTTGAACTCCAGATCTGGACCTTAGGAGGTCCCGAACATCTAAAGGTTCCTGCTTTATTCAGCCTTGATGGAATTTATGAGTGAATAACCCATTTAGAGCATGTTCTTGGCTTTTCATGCCCAAAATGCCATGCATGGACGTAAAGTCTATGACTTTACGTGATAAATGAGCCCTGAGAGCATGGATCTGGAGTTTGGGAAGGACTCCTACCTTAAAGTCGGCTGAATACAAGTTGAGTCTGAATGGACTCGCCGAGTTGATGAACCGACTCGGCGGGTAGATTAGGGTTTGTCCCGATGAAGCTTTACCATGCAACGGCCCGGTGAGTCAGGGGTGAACTCAACGAGCTGGATCTTCATGAGATTCCTGAGAACGGTGGGACTCGACGAGTCGTGCAAGTGCACTCGGCGAGTCTGGTCAATTTGGGTTGTTGACTGGAATTGACTTCTGTTGACTTTAGGGCTGGTCAAATGAGTAATGGAGGTCAGGGAAGGGTAAGATGGTCTTTTACCTATTTCTAGGGTTAAGAGTGTAAGAGAGACCAATGAGTGGTGTAGTCGAGTATGAGGAGGGTATTAATTAGAGATATTATCCTTGTGTTAGGCGGAGGCTAGATCGAGGATTCCCGAGCACGAGGATTTTACTTACTAGCATACGAGGTGAGTCTTCTCACTATACATACCTAGAGTGGTAACCAGAGCTGTGTGATAGAGTATCTTATATGTTATTTGTGTACTGTGATATACTACATTATTTCTATGTGATTATTGCTATGTATTATTCAGATTTTACAGAGCTAGGATCAGAGGGTCCACAGAGTTAGGACCAGAGGGTCCACGGAGTTAGGGCCGAAGGGTCCACCAGAGTTGTGGGACTGGAGGGTCCCACTGAGACACACTGACCCGAGGGTCAAATAGAGTTATAGCCTCGAGTGGCTGAAGGGTCCAGTTAGTGGTTTGGGCTAGGCTTTTCATTGTAATAGTTCTTTTGAGTCTTTATTGTGGTTTAGTAGGTTGTTAGTGAGTTTACGGCCCTGTAGTGAGTTTACGGCCATAAACCCCTTTACGGCCGTAAACCCAGTTTCCGGCCCAAGTTTCCTATATATAGGGGTGTTGTAGGTCATTATTAGTTGTTGATGCCATAGAGTTCACGGCCAAGTATATCGAGTTGTACCAGACGTTTTTTCAGAAATAAACGTGTGCAAGCTTGATTTCTCTTCTTCTTCTACTCATATTCTAGTTTCTTTTGATTGTTTGATTGCTTGATCATTGGTAAAGATCCGTTTTAGGACCTTACAATTGGTATCAGAGAAAAACCGGTGTCAAAGCATCATTCAATCGAGCTTTCGGCCGTATTCCTCACTGTCCGAGATTGGATTTGGTATTTTCACTGCTAAAAGGGATCGAATCTACTCCAAAATTGTGTTTTCGAGAACTTCTGGGAGTTTACTGCCAAGAGATTACGGCCGTAAACTCTGTTTATAGCCGTAAACTCAAGAATCTTCAAAGACCGTAAACTGTGTTCTTGGACCGTAAACAAAGCATCTTCAATAACCGCAAACTCATCTTCAAAGACCATAATCAGTGCATCTTTATTGACCGTAAACTCAGTTTACGGCCGTAAACTCACTGACCGGAAACTCACCTTTGACATTCTTTTGTTTTAATTTCTGATTTAAAATTTAATCATCAATGGATTCTCAAAGTCAAACACATCATCATGAACTGGATACTGTCATGGGCACAACCACACGTATTCCGAGGTTGCTATCTGCAGATGGTTTTTCTGAATGGAAATACCGGATTGAGAAGTATATTAAAATGAAAGACTTCAAAGTTTGGAGAAGCATCATCAAGGGTCCTGTCCGAATTACTATGATGGTTGCAGGACAAGTGATTGACAAAGCAGTTGAGAACTATACAGATGATGATTTTGAGAAAGTTGAAGAACAGGAAAGGGCTTTGGTCACTCTGACCATGGCTTTATCTCCTGATATAGCTCAAGGTTTCAGAGAGTATACTTCAACTAAAGATTTGTGGGAAGCCTTGATTGAGGTGTATGAAGGAAATGAATACATGAAGGAAAGCCGCCAGGATATGTTGCGACAGAAATTCAACATGTTTAACTACATTCCCGGAGAAACCCTGGAGGCACAGCTGTAGCGATTCACAACTCTCACTACTGAGATGAATATATATGGGATCTTCTTGACCAAGTCCGAGATAAATAAAAAGCTACTGAATGCTCTTCCAAAGTCATGGGATATGAATGTTGCTGTTATTAAGAAGACCAAGGATCTGAATCGCCTTACTCTTGCTGAAACAATGGCGATCATCAAAGCTTGTGATATTGATGATAAACAGCGAGAGATTAACCATGTGAACTCGTATTCGACTGCAAATCTCGGAATTTCCTCTAACAATGCCCTTTCATCAATCATTTCTTCCTCAGGTCAAGCATTTGCTGTTCAACAACCTCAGATTCAAACCTTTACTACTGCGTCATCCATGCCTCATTCTCAAAGCCAATCATTTGTCACTCCACAAGCTGTTCCCTCCTCCAATGTGCCAGTTGTAGCCTCTTCCTCAAACACAAAGGAAAGTGATGAAAATCTTGCTCTCGCCACAAGACTTGTTAACTGCTATAATGCTTTTGTAGCTGGAGAGCTTCCACCTCAGTTGTCATTTGCTGATCTGGATCAGATTCATCCAGAAGATGTGGAAGAGATGGATATTACGTGGCAAATTGCTATGGGAGTATTCAGGGCGAAGCAGTTTGCTAAAAAGACAGGGAAAAACAACTGGGGGATGAATGCTGATAAAAAGGTAGTGTTCAATAAGGGAAAGCTGCGATGTTTCAATTGTCACGAGCCAGGTCATTTTGCTCGTGAGTGCCCGAAACCGGATCGAAGGTTGAACAATGACAGGACGATGGTTGCGGTGGGAAACAATCATGGAGGTGCTGTGGCCAACAGTGAGACTGCTATGGTTGCTCAGTCATTTGACTGGGAGGACCAAATTCAGGCTCTGAACATTTCAAAATCTGAAAATGCTCACCTAGCCCAAATCAATGATGATGCTCCCTTGAAGAATGCTGCAGCTGATCCTGAAGAAAAGATGATGGAGCTGCAGTTTGCACTGATGGTATCTTCTACTTCCGAGCCCAAGAAAAGCGAGGTAGGTTTACCTTCTTGTTCTCAGGCATGTATTGATTATGTTAAAATTCTTCATGACGAAATACAATCATTACGTAGAGAAGTAGAGGATCTTAGATATGAGGGTTATCAACTTAGAAAAGGACAAAAACCCCTAAAGGCCCAGTTAGAAACAAAAATAAAGGACTTTAGGAGAATTCAGGAAGACTACAGTAACAAATGTGAACATTATGATTATATCAAGAGACAAAATGATGAGTTAATTGCTGAGCTTGATACATTAAAAAGACAATTTGAAACTGCAAATTTTGATTTTAAAAGGTTTGATGTATCAAGCGAGGTAGTTGCTAACATGATTGACCATTGTCTGCAGTTCAAACGAAACAAGCAAAAGGGTTTAGGATACGATAATGTACCTCCTCCTTTTAATCATACATATCAATATCAACCTTTGTCTAAAGAGGAGATTGCCAACGAACCATTCATGGTTTATGGCAAGCCATCTGGTTTTGTTTCAGGAGGATTTATTAATGTTGAAAGTACTAACGTTTCTACTTCCCCTGCAGATCAATCCTTAGATCAGTCAAAGCACGAAGTTGAAGGATCTGTTTCTGATAATAAAACTGAGTCTCAATCTGATGTTTCTGTTTCCAATGAAAAAACTTCTGTTTCTGATGTTAAAAATGACAATGTTTTTTGTGATTCTTCCGCATCTGCTCCTGTTGAATTAAATTTTTTTGAAGTGTTTGATGAATTATTTGATAATCCTGATGTTTGTGATGCTTCTAATGAAAACACACCAATTCCACAGGTCACACCATCTTATGCACCCACACTTATCTCACAACCTGTTTCTCACACATGTTCTTGTGAGAAGAGTAAGGGTGTCAGTAAAGAAAATAAATCTGAGAAAGGCAGTACCACTTTTAATAATAATAATCAGATTTGTTTTAATTGTGGTATTGGTGGTCATATAGCTAGGAATTGTCAAAATAGGATTTTTGTGCATTATATGTCACCAAGAGGAGAGAACGAATCTAGAGGAAGGTCTTTAACTAGAAAGTCCTCAAGAACTCGCTCTCGGGATGATGATTGGAAGAATGATCAAATTAGAAAAAGGGCGGTTTTTCAAAAGAATAAAAGGGTTTTTCATAACAAAGTCTCAAACAGTTTGCCAAAACCGAACAAGGCTCCGCCAAGATCGGTTTCGTCAAAGAGCAATTCTGGATCTTCAACCACTTCTGGTAGAACTTCCACATGCTCAATGCGAACTAATAAGAAACATATTTCAAAACGACATGTGACTGTTAGAAAACCTAAATATCATTGGATGCCCAAATTAACTTCCAATCAATCATCAGCATCCTCTGAAAAGATTAGAAATGATAATTCAGAATAAAAGGCTTTGAAAGATCAATCAGAGAAAGTGAAGAGGCAACCCATGACAGTGATGACCTGGGTTCCCAAATCTAAATGATCCCGCTCATTTTGGGGACAGTTGCGGAGGATTGTCGTCAGACCTTGGTACGTCGACAGCGGCTGCTCCCGACATATGACAGGAGACATCTCCCAATTGAGCAACATTCAATCGTTTAATGGGGGGTATGTTTCCTTTGCGGGCGGAGAAGGTGGCAAGATCACTCAGAGAGGAACCGTTACAAATGGAGTGCTAAGTTTCGAGAATGTCAACTTTGCTCCTGAGTTAAAACATAGTTTGTTGAGTGTGTCTCAAATCTGTGACAAAGGTTATTCTACACATTTCACCGACAAGGAGTGCATGATTCTCAAGCCAAGCATTGTCATCCCGGAAGAGTGGATTCTTGTCAAATCTAAGCGGGATGGGAATGCTTACATTATTGATATGAACAGCAACATTCCTGAACAAATCACTTGCCTCTTTTCGAAGGTCTCAGAACAGAATGCAATGCTGTGACACCGAAGACTCGGTAATGCTAACGCTAAGAACCTAAATCGTCTTGCAAAGAATGAGATGGTCAGAGGCTTACCTGTCAGAGACTTTATCACTTTTGAGAAGTATGTGTCATGTGCCCAGGGAAAACATCATAGAAAACCATACCTGCCAAAACAAGTTAACTCAATCAGTCAGGTGCTCCAATTATTGCATATGGACTTATTTGGTCCGGTCAACGTCCTGAGCATCAACAGAAGCTCGTACTGTCTAGTTGTGATCGATGATTTCTCTCGTTTTACGTGGGTCTTCTTCTTATCCAACAAAGCTGGGGTTGCTGATCTGATAAAGAAGTTCATTGTGATGATTGAGAACCAAACCAACAACCGGGTGAAGGCGTTTCGTACTGATAATGGAACATAATTCAAGAATGCAATTCTTGATCACTTTTGCGCGAAAAAGGGAACTGTACGTCAATACAGCTCTGCTCACATGCCTCAACAAAATGGTGTTGCTGAGAGGAGAAATAGAACATTAAAAGACGCTGCAAGGACAATGCTGTGTGACTCCAAGTTACCTGTTTTCTTTTGGGCTGAAGCGATTAACACTGCTTGCTACGTTCAGAATCGTGTTTTAATCAACAAAGCTCAGATGAAGACACCGTACGAGATTCTATATAGTCATAAGCCTTCAGTCAGTCATTTCCGTGTATTTGGCTGCCCTTGCACCCTTCTTCACCTGGAGTCCAACCCGAAGTTCAATGCTGTAACGCCCGTAGATCCGGGCTGGTCAATTTAGAGACGATAAGCATCAAAAACGACTTTTTGATGGAAGATTATTTAGAAGGATTAATCTTAACCAAGTTGTAGTATATGTCTCAAGGTTTCCGGATATATAAAGAATGCCGAAATCCGAGTTATAACGAAGAAGTTATGACCTGTCGAAGTTTCGCGACAAACCGGCACGGTGCCGAATGTCGTAAAAAGTGAGTTTTTGATAAACTACTTTTTAGCCTTAGTGATCTAAACGAAACTCGTATATTCGTTAAACTGAGAAGTTCGATAAAAAGAACGCCCAAATCTGACTTCGTATGAGGAAGTTATGATTTTTCGAAGTTTCAGTTTAGCAGTAGACAGCTAAAAACTCGAATTTTAGATCGAGCAATTTTTAGCCAACACGACCTAAACGAGAATCGAAGGTCTCGTCATTAGTAGCACAACGGTAAAAAGTCTGACGAAAACGGACGTCGGATGAAGAAGTTATGAATTTTTAACGGATTTTCTGTCCTGGTCTGTTAAAAATAATAATATAAAAATTAAAATCAAAATTAGCCGACGAAGTCTAAACGAAAGTTGTAGAGCGTAATTTTACCTACGCGTGCATATAAAGAACGTTAAAAACGGAGCTCGTATGCGAAAGTTATGAATTTTAGAAGTTTTGGCGCGAAAACCGAGAAAATTCGCATAGTCACGTTTTTGCCACGTCACCTTCGCTGAAAGCGTGCCACGTGTACGAAATTGGTGAGTCATGCGAAGCCACGTTTCGCCTTCCCTCGTATGACCAGTAGTTGCATGTCGGATTCTGATTCGACCGAAGGGAGGCCCAATCCGAAGCTCACAGCTGGACCGAGCCTCGCACCGCCTTAGCCTCCGAGCCTCGTAGATGGACCACTAGACCTCGGTCCAATCAGGAGAGGACAGCGAGGCCTTCGCACGTGCAGCCACCTGCGCACCCTCGCCTGCGGACCCCACCACCAGACCGACTTCGGGCCATATAAATAGAAGGGTCATGCGAGCCTTCTCGGGTACTTTTTGGAAATTGTCACTTTTAGCCCCTTTTTCCATATTTTCTTCATCTTAGCATCCCCCAAAGCCCCGATATCGATTATAACCCCCAGAATACGCCACGAAGAGCCCGTGAAGCCCGAAAAATTTATCTTTTCGGTTTTGAAGCCCGACCTTTCGCAGAGCCCGGTTTCTCAATAAAACTCCCAGTTTTATTAGAAACGATCGTTTTAGGAAACGAATTGCTGCCCGATTTTCATTAAATCAAGTGAGTGTGTAGTCACTTTCATCTTACACATAGATATGAAGTATTTTATATAAAATACGTGCTATGTGTATATATGTTGTTTGTTTATTCGAGATGGGTGTTGAATGAATGTTTTATACATGTTTAAAATGATTTAAAATGTATATATATTTTATCTTCGAATATGTTGGGTAAAACATGGCTAGATAAAGTATGAGGGATAGAAGTACAGTATAGATGTACGTTGGTAGCTATGAATTTTGTACAGTATAGATGTACGTTGGTAGCTACGGATTTAGTATGTTGGCAGCTATGGACTTAGTGCTTGTTGTATAAATCTTGGCGACGATGTGACTTCGTGCCTATTAGATAAACCCTGGTGACGATGTGACTTCGTGCCTATTGTATAAACCCTGGCGACTATGAGACGTAGTGCCTATTGTATAAACCCTGGCGACTATGAGACGTAGTGCCTATTGTATAAACCTTAGCGATTATGAGACGTAGTGCCTATTGTATAAACCCCGACGACTATGTGACGTAGTGCCTGTTGTATGAACCTTGGGCAGCGATGGACTTCGTGCCTATTCCTTAGGATGAATCCTTAGGAATGAGTGAGATTTGATTCTTAGAGTAAATCCTTAAGAAATAAATAAGATAATGGGGATTGGGTAATTGGGTTGATTGTTTGATGTTTAAGCATAATAAATTATTTATTGTGGGTTGAAAATCTTATATGCTCACCAGGCTTCCAAGCCTGACCCACTCAGTTTGTTTGTATCACAGGTATCGATACGAAGTTACTTTACACTGAGAGATTAAAAGCGATGTAGATCACTAGTGTAAGTGAGTGTAAGTTCTGTTTATGCTTATGTTTCTATATTGACGATGACATCCCAATGGTTTAAGTGAATAAAATACATTTCTTCAGAAATGATTTGATAATATAATTATCATGTTTTTATGGGAACAAATTCCGCAACACCTTTTAAAAGGATTACTCTGATTTTATTTTAAAAAGCATAAACGAAATCGGTCTTTTCTGGCCGAGAAATTAGGGGATGTTACAGTTGGTATCAGAGTATTAGTTTAAGCGAACTAAGAAATTGTAGGATTTCTAGACTTAAACTTAGAATGCTAAGTGATGATTGTGAGATGAGTGTCTACCATATTTTAGACACGAGCACTAGTTTATATTAGGAAGGATGCCTAAAATGCTTTCATGTGCTAAATGTTTTGTGTTATAGCTATAATGATGCTATTATTTGTTTGGATCTATGGTCTGTTGCCGACCGGATCTGGAAACCTTATGTGTGTAGGATTCTAAGCGTATGATTACGAGATTAGAACTAACATGTAAAAGTTTCGAAGTGATAAGGAGATTTATACGTCTATCGTAAATAAAGCTTTCCTATCTTAAATTCTCGCTCGGTACACTGAACGCCTGCTTGGGTGTACAAAACATTATGGTGAAGATTCGTAGAGAATTGAGTAGATGGAGGAAATGAAAAGCTTATGATAGTGAATGATACCTATCAGAAGATAACATAAGAGTGGTATCTTTCCTTTAGAATATGTCTAATAAAATAACGGAACGTTTAGAGGGATACGTTACATCTGAAGTCCACCTTCGATTGGCAGGATGATGGAACGATTGGTGTAATTCTTGAAGTTGTCCCATTGTCTGGAATTTCCATCACCAACCAAGTTGAAGTAGAATTGATTGAAGATACTCGTGGAAGAAGTCCTAGTAGAGTCTAGGAAAATTCTATGATTAATTGGACACATTCGTATGTGTTAAATTGTTTTGTGATTTTAGGACTTGGGGACTACGAGACAGTACTTGGGACGAGTATGAGTAGGTGTGAATAGTAGTAGAGATCTATACTACTGGAAGCACAGGACTCACGCTTGGATCAGGGAAAGTCAGAAGGTTACCAAGAAACTAGTGATTGATTCCGTTTTATTCGGATATGTCATTACCCTTGTTTCGGTAATGACTAGTAAGTTGGTTGTTATTCCGACCCTAGTGGTCATATCAAATTGAGTCCGACTACGATGAGTTTGTTACGTGGTTCGGAGGACCAAGTTCGATGTAGCATCTGACTAAAGTCAGAAGGTTGAAATTAATGTGATCGATAGCATCGCGCTCGTTGTTAATGAAGCTTGTAGTTGGGAATGCTATATGCTAAAATGTGATTATATCACATTAAGATACGAACGATGGTATATTCCATTCTGGAATTTGACTCAAAAAGACTTGAGTCTAGACGTTGCATCATCCGATGAAGGTCATTAGAACATGACCCGTCGATCTGTTACAATAGATAAGGGGAGGTACTTATCCTAAGAAGAAGAAGGGGTCCTCAATAAGGATTTATTTTGTAACTTGTAGGTTACGATTGAAAGTCCAAACTAGTACGAAGAGCAGGTGTAAGATTGAGCATTATGGTTATTACTTAGGATGGAAAGATAGCGTATGAAATCATTATACAAGTCCTATTTTTGTTGATGATTCCGGGACGTAATCATCCTAAGGGGGAGATAATTGTAATGCCCGTAGATCCGGGCTAGTCAATTTAGAGACGATAAGCATCAAAAACGACTTTTTGATGGAAGATTATTTAGAAGGATTAATCCTAACCAAGTTGTAGTATATGTCTCAAGGTTTCCGGATATATAAAGAACGCCGAAATCTGAGTTATAACGAAGAAGTTATGACCTGTCGAAGTTTCGCGACAAACCGGCACGGTGCCGAATGTCGTAAAAAGTGAGTTTTTGATAAACTACTTTTTAGCCTTAGTGATCTAATCGAAACTCGTAGTATTCGTTAAACCGAGAAGTTCGATAAAAAGAACGCCCAAATCTGACTTCGTATGAGGAAGTTATGATTTTTCGAAGTTTCAGTTTAGCAGTAGACAGCTAAAAACTTGAATTTTATATCGAGCGATTTTTAGCCGACACGACCTAAACGAGAATCGAAGGTCTCATCATTAGTAGCACAACGGTAAAAAGTCTGACGAAAACGGACGTCGGATGAAGAAGTTATGAATTTTTAACGGATTTCCTGTCCCGGTCGGTTAAAAATAGTAATATAAAAATTAAAGTCAAAATTAGCCGACGAAGTCTAAACGAAAGTTGTAGAGCGTAATTTTACCTACGCGTGCATATAAAGAACGTAAAAAATGGAGCGTAATAGTTACGTTTTTGCCACGTCATCTTCGCTGAAAGAGTGCCACGTGTCCGAAATTGGTGAGTCATGCGAAGCCATGTGTCGCCTTCCCTCGCATGAACAGTAGCTGCGTGTCGGATTCTGATTTGACCGAAGGGAGGCCCAATCCGAAGCTCGCAGCTGGACCGAGCCTCGCACCGCCTTAGCCTCCTAGCCTCGCAGATGGACCACTAGACCTCCGTCCAATCAGGAGAGGACAGCGAGGCCTTCGCACGTGCAGCCACCTGCACACCCTCGCCTGCGGACCCCACCACCAGACCGACTTCGTGCCTATTAGATAAACCCTGGTGACGATGTGACTTCGTGCCTATTGTATAAACCCTGGCGACTATGAGACGTAGTGCCTATTGTATAAACCCTGGCGACTATGAGACGTAGTGCCTATTGTATAAACCTTAGCGACTATGAGACGTAGTGCCTATTGTATAAACCCCGACGACTATGTGACGTAGTGCCTGTTGTATGAACCTTGGGCAGCAATGGACTGCGTGCCTATTCCTTAGGATGAATCCTTAGGAATGAGTGAGATTTGATTCTTAGAGTAAATCCTTAAGAAATAAATAAGATAATGGGGATTGGGTAATTGGGTTGATTGTTTGATGTTTAAACATAATAAATTATTTATTGTGGGTTGAAAACCCTATATGCTCATCAGGCTTCCAAGCCTGACCCACTCAGTTTGTTTGTATCACAGGTATCGATACGAAGTTACTTTACACTGAGAGATTAAAAGAGATGTAGATCACTAGTGTAAGTGAGTGTAAGTTCTGTTTATGCTTATGTTTCTATATTGACGATGACATCCCAATGGTTTAAGTGAATAAAATACATTTCTTCATAAATGATTTGATAATATAGTTATCATGTTTTTATGGGAACAAATTCCGCAACACCTTTTAAAAGGATTACTCTGATTTTATTTTAAAAAGCATAAACGAAATCGGTCTTTTCTGGCCGAGAAATTAGGGGATGTCACAAATGCCAAAGCCGATGATTGTTATTTCGTAGGATATGCTGCACGCACCTCGTACAGGGTTTACAATAAGAAGACGAAGCAGATTGTAGAATCCTTCGACGTGCGTTGGTTGGAGGAGAATGAGACGGATGCTCGAGTGGGCCCTGATTGATTATTTGATTACACATCGCTCTTCAAGTCCATTAATGTGTCTTCAGATGGTTCATATGGGTCTTCCTCTGGTTCGAAGATTGTTTCTGAAGACGAAGACGAAGAAGTTGTCTACAGACCTCCAACGGTATCCTCTTCACCACAGGAGGGGGAGTCATCTGTTCCACTTGGTAGTCCAGAGTCTCCAGTTCAAAATGATACTCCAGATGCTGATGCTACACCTCTTACCCCTGTTGAAAGAGAGTTCATGTCTAGAGATGTTTCCGCTGTCACTCCAACTTTTATGGAACTACTCTTTCCTGAAGAAATTGCTAATGAGTTTGTAGCAGATTCATCTAATGTGGATCAGTTAGCAAATGATGGAGGTTTCAACATTCACACTCTTCCCGTTTCACTCAATGATATCAGCCAAGACATACCTTCAAGAATTCAACGTGATGATCCAATCGAAAACATCATTGGTCAGCTGGGTGATGGATTTAGAACCAAAAGTCAGAGTGGAGATGTCAATACATGTCTCTATTCTTTCTTTATCTCTCAAATAGAGCCCAAGAATGTTGAAATGGATTTGAATGAGCCTAGCTGGGTAGACGCTATGCATGGAGAGCTAAATCAATTTGAAAAGCTCGGGGTTTGGAAATTAGTTGAGTTACAAAAGGGCAAAAAGGCTCTTGACACACGATGGGTCTATCGAAACAAGCATGACGATTCTGGTGTTATAGTGCGCAATAAAGCAAGATTGGTGGTTCGCGGGTTTCGACAAGTTGAGGGTCTTGATTATACTGAGGTTTATGCTCCAGTGGCTCACTTGGAGGCTATTCGTATCTTCCTTGCATATGCTTCCTACATGAACTTCACGGTTTACCAAATGGATGTCAAGACAGCCTTCTTGTATGGCAAGGTGAAGGAAGAAATCTATGTTGATCAGCCCCCTGGGTTCGTTAACTCGAAGTTTCCTAATAATGTTTGTAAGTTGGACAAGGCGTTGTATGGGTTACATCAAGCTCCTCGAGCGTGGTATGCGACTCTCACAAAGCACTTGCTCGATCATTGATACTCTCGTGGAACTATCGATCAAACTTTATTCATCAAGCATGTTGGTAATGATCAGATTCTAGTCCAGATCTACGTTGACGACATTATCTTCGGGTCTACCAGTCCACAGCTATGCAAAGAATTTGAAGGCGTGATGAAAAAGAGGTTTGAGATGAGTTCGTTGGGTGAAATGACCATGTTTCTGGGGCTTCAGGTCAAACAAAATTCAACCAGAATCCTGCTCCATCAAGCTAAGTATGTGGAGGATATTCTTGAGAAGTTCGGGTTTCAAGACGCAAAAACTGCATCGACACCAATGGCCGAAAGACCCCTGCTGAATCCAGATACTGATGGCGAATCCGTAGATCAGACACACTACAGATCGATGACCGGATCGTTGATGTATCTTACTGCAAGCCGTCCAGACATCATGTTTACAGTTTGTCAATGCGCACGTTATCAGGCTAATCCTAAACTTTCACATCTTATTGTTGTCAAAAGAATTTTTCGGTATATCAAAGGCAGCCCAAAATTGGGTCTTTGGTATCCGAAAAATTCTGAATTTGATTTATATGCTTTTGCTGACAGTAATTATGGAGGCTGTGAGCTTGACAGGAAATCTACATCAGGAGGGTGTCAATTCCTTAGAGACAAGCTGGTGTCATGGCAGTGCAAGAAACAGCATACCGTCTCAACCTCAACAGCAGAAGCGGAATACGTTGTTGCATCTGCTTGTTGCTCTCAAGTTATCTGGATCCAACATCAGTTGTTGGATTACAGTTTGAATTATCTAGAAACCCCCATCTACTGTGATAATGAGGCTGTGATTCAAATTACTAAAAATCATGTCCAACATTCCAAAACCAAGTACATTGATATCAAAATTCATTTTATCAGAGATTGTTATGAGCGCTCGCTCATCCGGCTGGAACAGGTTCCCTCTGCTAATAATGTGGCGGATCTGTTCACCAAGCCTTTTAACAAAGCTCAATTCGATGTGCTTGTGGGATTTTTGAAAATGATTCGTTTTGAGGATTAGTTTTTGTTTTAAATTAGTTTAAATTTGTGCATTTTAGTGATTTCATTCTCACCCATGCACAAATTTAGGGGGAGAAATAAACAAAAACCAAACAAAAAAATTGAAAATCTCAAAAATCCAAAAACATTAAAAAAAATCAGAAAATCAAAAATATGTTGCTAATAGTTTTGCTTTTAGGTAATGTGACGGGAAGTGATATTATCAAGTGATAACAGGCAATCTGAATCTGCGTAACGTACCAAAATTAAATCGTCTACGCTCTGTGATTCGATGCGCTGGTAGGCACGAAAGATTCTAAATGGACTTGACTAGGCAGAGTTGAACTTAAGGAATTCAAAGACTTGACAAATCTTGACCTAGTTAATTCCGTTTAGCCTGACAATACGACGCTCGGATAGGTTGAGCAGGGAGATATACATGGGAATCTACTGGTCACATTAAAAGAACTCGTATCTAGAACTGTGGTTTAACTTTTCCTCGATGTGCGGATTCTGTCCTTAATTTCGGTATTGATGGGGTGACTGGGGAATTCATTTAAATTAGGTCTGTAGAAGATTATTTTCTTTCTTTCTGTCTGTTAGTCATATGTTGCCTCCTCTGCGTGATCGAGAGATCCGACTTGGACTGTAACATATGCAACTCTATCTCTTTGCATCTTCTATCTATGCAATTCTTTCTATCTGTTAGCATATACTGTCTCCTTTGCGTGACTTTCAATCCGACCTGGTACACAGTATATGCATCATTCTTTTTCTCAATCCCTCTAAAACTTCAGTTAATCATATGTTTCACCCTCTGCGTGATTGGAAGAGATTCGACCTGGGTGTATAACATATGCATTCTAAATCTATCTTCTCTCTTAATAATTGTCTGCTCACCCGATGTAAGGAGTATTCTGGAAGTCCTTGATTACTGGAGCATATTAGGAAGCGGGAAACATGTTCTAGTACAATTAAAATTGAACACTTACAGATTGTCTGTAGATCTCGCTGCTCAATTTAGGTGGACAACAATATCCCTGGCCGTCGTCAGCTAAATGGTCCCTAGGAAATTTATCTAAGTATATAGGATCAAAAATGTCTTGTCTTTCTTAGCTTGTCCAAATTTATCACAAATTTTTCGTGTTTAAGTGGATCACAATACCGGCGATCGACCAGACATAGACGTGAAGGTAGAGGTACCGACAAGTGGATTAAGGCTGTCTAACAACTTTGATCCCAGTGTCACAAAATTATATTCAGTGTTTGTTGAGATAAATCTAGTCATCTTTTATTTTTATTTTTTTATTTTATTTTATTTTATTTTTATAATTGTCAAAATTTAAATTTTTTTAATTCTTAAATTTTAGAAATTATTTTATTTTTATTTTATTTTTAGTTTATTTTGATTTTAATTTTAATTTTTAAAATCCTCAAAAGGTTTTATTTTTGAAAAATATTTGGGATTTGGACTGTGCCTTATACTGTGTGGAAGACAGGTGAAATCGAACATGGTATTTAAGGAGAGCTTACAGCCGAAAACTCTCTCACCTCTCACTTTTCAAGTTCCGTCCGTAAACTTTCTCCCATTCTCTCTCCTCTCGAAAAAAATTTCTCGTTTTTTTGTGAAATCGTTCGGTTCATCTCAAAGGTATAACAAAATCAACCGTGGGAATGTGTTTTGTTCATCAAATCAACGGATTTTGAGGCTTTAATCGAAGAAAAACCATTTTCGGCGTTTACGACCAGAGCTTACGGCCAATGAGCTTACGGCCGTAAACTCCGTTTCCGACCGTGAATATGTGTTTTGATCATGAAATCGACGAATCTTAGGGTTTCAATCGAAGAAAAATGGATTTCAAGAGCTTACGGCCGTAAACTCCGTCTCCGGCCATGAGCTTACTGCCATGGGTTTACGGCCGTAAACCCCTAGTTGACCGTAAACTCCAGTTTGGTCAAAATAATTTCTTTTTTAAAGGCCAAAATTAAATCGATTAATTAAGAAAACTTAAAACATTAATTGCTCAAATATTTTGTTTTCTTACTTGGCTTGTTTTAGTGCAGATCAAATGGCAAATTTGAAATTCGCTGACATGCACAACTTGGCCATCGTACTGGCTGATCCCCCTGCTATTCATGGAGAATTCAGGTCGATGATCCACAAGCTGAGGGATTGCTGATTGGCGTCTGCTATTACTGTGAATCTCGTGGTTTATCAGAATATCATCAGGGAATTCTAGAGGACTGCCAAACTGAAGACAGATAATGATGGAGCAGTTACTGTCGAAGCTGTTGTGAAGGGTTGCGAGATTGCTATTACTGAACAATTCATCAGAGAAGCGTTGCTGATTGATGATCAACCTGGTTTTCCTACTGAGATTGGGATTGAAGATGCCCAGAAGGTTCTTAAGAAGATGGGTTACGAAGGCAACTTTCCTCCCACTGTGAAAAAGCTTCTGCCACCGTACTGGAGATTCTTGGCTCATGTATTTGTGAGCTGCATTTCTGGGAGAAGGTCTGGCGCTGACGAGATTTCTCTAAGGAACACTGGAGCCTTTGCTTCTCTTGCTGCCGGAATAGACTTCTTTTTCTCAAAGTTTATCTTAGACGAGTTCGTGGTGAACATCAACACAATAACCCGGGATACTTTCTTGATGTATCCTCGGTTCATCCAACTGTTCATCAATATTCAATTTCCGGAGATGGTCAAGGAGGGAGATACCCAAGATATGAAGTCATTAGGTCCCCATACCGTTGGGCTTATAAAGCAGAATCGCAAGGGAAAGGTCGTTTTCCAAGGACTGTATCCGCTTGTGAAGTTTGGAAAATTTGCTGAGCTAAACGAAGCATCCGAGTCTCATGGATCTTCAGATAAAGTATCCTCTGAGCCTACTTATTCAGAGAGGGTGATCTCAGAAGATGATGTTATCACTGTGTCAGATCATGAAGAAAGAGAAGAAACAGCAGCTCCAAATGCTCTTGTGGCAGAGGAACATAATCTGACATCAGTTCCAGTCCAAAGTGATTATAATGAAGGGTCTTCAAAGAATGTGACTGAAACTGATTTGTACGAAGATCTTGATCTTTTTGGCTTCGATAAGGATGAAATTCCGCTGAATTTTGGAAGTAATGAAGATATATTGTCAAGTGAAAATCTCAACTCACTGCTTGACAATATCAATGATGTTGCTCATCCAGCAACGGAGATACGGGAAACTGAAGACATTCTTGAATCTACGCTTCCTACTACCAAACAAGTGGCTAAAACAACAACTCCTATGGTGACAGTGTCAGGGATTCCTCCCCTTGATATTGTTTCTCCTACATTTGAGCCGCTTGAGAGTGATCGCACAACAACACAGACCTCTCAACCTCCTCTGAAAAGAAGAAAACGTGACCCTAGACAGGGAATTCCTGTTTCTGGTGTACTTCAAGGCCTTTCAACACCACCGATAACCACTCCTGCCATTGTCTCATCAGAACCTTTCAGTGAAGGTCCTAGCACCACTTATGAAGTTGGTGGTTCTTCTATCCCCGCAGGATTTTCACCTCCTAGGACCGATCATGATGCTGCTTCAGTGAGGCTGGCCATGCATTTGATTGAAGAACAATTCTCAACGCCTCCCTCCCGTGGTAAAGGAATATCTTTTGGGGAAGGCAACTCTGGAGAAGAGAATCCTACTATTCTTGGACTACAGAAGGAGATCAAAGCACTAAATCAGAAGAATATAGAGCTTGATATCCGGGTTACCGACCTTCAGACTGAAAACACCAAGCTCACCATTCAAGTTGCTGATCTTCTAGAAGACAAAGCTCTGAAGACTAAGCAGATCACTGATCTTCAGACTCACTTTGGTATGTTGACTGTCGGTTACTATGACTTAAAGAAGAAGCTAGAAGAAGAACTTGGTGACAAATTTAAGACGTCTGTCGATGAGCCAAGGATCTATATTCCTAATCAAGTTGCTCCCATAGTTCCACCACCTGTAAGAACAACCCGAGTTGTAGATCGCTTTGATAAAGAACCAACACAGGCTCCGAATGTTGTGGCTTTGAAACATGCCAAACTGGCTAAGTCTGCTGAGAAGAGACAACTGTTGTTCAAAAAGAGCTCTGATCAGAATGCTCCTGGGGGATCAATCCGAAATCACCATCACAGACCTTGAGAAGAAACGGTTTGGAACCGAATATGGTGATAGGTTAGGAATTGTCTCTTGGGGCTTTCACGACACACAAAATATGTGGTATGTGAGACGGAAGAGTGGCAACACAGAACTGTATAAAGATGCTCATGACTTCCACTCCTGGACCAGAGTTGATCTTACAGAACTATCCAATGCTCCTTTTGCAAATCTTTCTGGTAATCCCAAGGCAACACACTTTAAGATGTTTCTAGAAGATCAAGTGAAGAAAGGCTTTACTGCGATGAGAACTGCAGAGTCAATCATCATAGAACACCCTGGCATACTTGATCCCAAGACAAACCTTCCTATCCAGACGATGATGTGGCCTCCCACAAATCAAGTGAAACATATACCTGTATTGAAGAGGCTTGGTGATGGAGTTCTAAAGAATATGCTTTACTGGGTATTTGATGATGCTACAGCTTCTGCTGTCATCAAACTCCCAAATGATTGCATCCGATTATATCACAAGTATGATCTTCTATAGTTTGGGAAATGGGATATACATCAGCTTTCTCTTCATCAGATCAAGGTCGCTGAAGACATCTTTGAGCCTGCTGCTAAGGAGTACACATCCATGGTTGCAGAAATTATCAGAAAAGGAATGTGGTATGGAGCTATGGGGAAGTCGGACGTACTGGTGGTTGATAAATACTAAGTCCAAGCTAGCACCAAACCAAGGGGAAGATTGAAGGGTCCAGTTAGTGGTTTGGGCTATGCTTTTCATTGTAATAGTTCTTTTGAGTCTTTATTGTGATTTAGTAGGTTGTTAGTGAGTTTACGGCTCTGTAGTGAGTTTACGGCCGTAAACCCCTTTACGGCCGTAAACCCAGTTTCCGGCCCAAGTTTCCTATATATAGAGGTGTTGTAGGTCATTATTAGTTGTTGATGCCACAGAGTTCACGACCAAGTATATCGAGTTGTACCAGATGTTTTTTCAGAAATAAACGTGTGCAAGCTTGATTTCTCTTCTTCTTCTACTCATATTCTAGTTTCTTTTGATTGTTTGATTGCTTGATCATTGGTAAAGATCCGTTTTAGGACCTTACAGTGGCTAACTGTTGTATGTGGTATTTTGGGGAACTTACCAAGCTTCGTGCTTACTGTGTTATGTGTTATGTGTTTCAGGTACCTCAGAGGATCGCGGGAAGGCACCGGCATGATTGTACACATCTGTTCGAGATTTTTATTGAGGATCCTGGGATTTTACTTTTGTCATGGATTTATGTTGACTTGAGACACTTATGATTTTTATGATATATAATATATGAGTTTTATGTGATTTAAAAATGAAAAAATTGGTTTGAAAATTTACATCGTTACAGATCCCTTCCATCTCTCTCATATTCTTCCAACCTTCTTTTGGTGTTTGTGATCTATTAGAGGCTTCGCATTTGAGGTGCTAAGTTCTCAAAGGTTGAAGATCAAGCAAGCTATAACTGAAAGGTAACATTCTAACCATGAATTAGATATAGATTTCGATTTATGCATGCTAGTTTAGGGTTATGGCTTTGGATGATTATTATTGTATGTACAATTAGAGAAAACCAAGATCCAAAGCTTTAGGGTTGCATGTGCACCATAGGAATGATGTAATGCTCAAAAATCATAAGTGGTATCAGAGCCTACGTCGTTTTTCTATTGTATTTGATGCATAGCTTAATTGTTCTTAGCTGAAAAAGTCGAAAAATCTGCATCTGCCTGATGAACTCGTCGAGTCCTCTGATGAACTTGACGAGTCAGGGCTACTCGACGGGTCCAATTTTTGACTAGACGAGTCGGCTCGTCTGTTGGCAGATTTTTTGGGATTTTGACCAGAATTGGATTGAGATAATTACCAAAAACGTTTTGACTGACAAAACTCGAATTTTATTATATGGCAATGATTATCTCCATCCAATTTGAAGATAATTGTCAATCTATAATATAATTATTAGTTTATATGATAAAGATAATTATTTGTATTATTTGATGTGAATTATATTTCCATAAATTGGATTAGGTCAAATTTAGATAATGACAAATTATTTGATTAATTAAATTATTTTAATTTGATATAGAAGGTTTTGAAAAGTTTCAAAACTTGCCCTCAAGTTTTGGAATTTAAATTTTAATTAAAAGGTTTTTATATTGAAATATTTAAATTCTAAACCCTAGAGTTTTAAAAGTTTAAAATTCAACCCTCATACTATTATAATATTAAAGGATTAATAGTTATATATATGTATAAGATAAGTCAGTCTTATCGTTAGTAGGCCTCATTCACGAACCTGGTCT
This sequence comes from Lactuca virosa, assembly GCF_052849685.1. Taxonomy (NCBI): domain Eukaryota; kingdom Viridiplantae; phylum Streptophyta; class Magnoliopsida; order Asterales; family Asteraceae; genus Lactuca; species Lactuca virosa. Next base: position 169,423,443 of record NC_136434.1, on the reverse strand, counting down.
ATAAGGGGTGTTTAAGGAACAGCCTGTAAAATGACCGCCATTGGGTATCCACTCTTACCCACCGCACTCTTGACTAGTGGATGGTCGTTAGCCGAACGGGTAGGATAGGACAAACTAATTCCTCATTAATAAGTATAATGATTTTATAAAGTAAATAAATGTTTTCATAAATTCCCAATCTTAGTTACTTTAGGAAAAATGTGAAAATGATGCACTTTGCACATTGCCAAGTCGTTAGTGGAGCGTGTGTGGCTAACTGACACACTAATTTGGGACTAGCAAGGGTGGCAAAGGGTAGCTCGATGTTTATCATAGATTAATGGAGCGTGTGTGGTTAACCGGCACATTGATTAGGTGATAAATGACATCGAGAGTACCAAGCACATTTGCATGGTTATTCACACCTTGTTTGTGATCCTCGGTATCCCAGTCACAAACTTGAAGGGCATAATCGAGATTTAAACATGACATTGAAAAGTTCAATGAATCTCAAAAGAATCTAGGAATATCAATTCATTTAAAACTTAATATTCTTTTTTGTTTTTCATGGTGGAAATTGGTAAATAGTCATTTACCTACCTTCAAATTATTTGCAATTAGATTACGACATCCCTTTTCTGAATTGTAAATAATTGTGGTGGGTCCTAGCCCTAATTTTTCATTTGGGTGTTTAATTGGGGATTCTTATCTAATATAAACTTTGTCTCTTTTATTTTTCATATGTCTACTTCAAACAACAACGCTTCTGGCTCCAACCCTTCTGGCTCCTTCTCCTTCATGAACTTGTGTGGGCGAGTGATCTTTGACGGAACCAATTTTAATGATTGGATTCGCAACATTCGCATGGTCACCCACTACGAGGACAAAGAGTATGTTCTCGACAAGGAACTAAAGAAGATTGACCACAACACTGCTACTCCTGAGCAAATCGCTCAATATGATGCTCATGAGAGGGACGCGACAAAGGTGTCGTGTATAATGCTTGCGACCATGACTGTCGAACTCCAAATGTAACATCCAAATTTTCAAGACCAAAAATTTCATTTTTTTGATATAACAATTTAGGAAACATTTATAAGTAAACATAATTGAGTCGTTTCTTTTTATAAAACCATCATCTTATGTCTCAAAATCATATCATGAAAATAGCAATAAAATCAGAGTACAATCCTATAGATCTCAAAATGCGGAATCCTATGTGAATGTGATGTGCAGCTACCATGCCGGCTCCTTACCCTTCGCTGAAGAGGTACCTGAAACAAAACTGAAAGCTGTAAGCACGAAGCTTAGTGAGTTCCCCCATCATACCACATACCATATAAACACATGACATACATACTGCTAGACATATATGGGTGCCCGACCTACCCCTTCGGTCCTCTCGACCGGTGACCTTGCCTAGCATATCTGGGTACTGGCCTACCCCTTTGGTCCTCTCGACCGGTGACTTTTCCTAGCATATCTGGGTGCTGGCCTACCCCTTCGGTCCTCTTGACCGGTCTACCACATATTATCACATAATCATAATCTGTCTAGCATAGCTGGGTACTAAACTACCCCTTCGGCCCTATCGACCGGTATCTTGGGAACTATCTCCCCCTACTGTTATGATCACGTAACATCATATCATGCTAACACATAAACATATCAAGTAGTAGTAAACACAGACAATTATCACAAAGAAAATTGTCCGACATACACTCCTACTGGTGGGCCGACATTGTGGCCTTAGACCCACCGCTACTGGAAGGTAACTCACCTCGATGTCGTGTAGTATCTGCATGGTCCTCGGCACGGGAATCGACTCGTCTCTACTCCCCAATCCCTACACAACGACCTTTTCCGATTACTATTGCATACTCATAACCCTTAAAAGGGTCAATCCAAATCCAAGTCAAAGTCAAGGTCAAACCCTGGTCAAAGTCAACATCCAGTTAACTTGACTCGCCGAGTTGGTCCACCAACTCGTTGAGTCCCTATTCTTTCAAAATGATAAAACCCCCGACTCTACTCTTCGAGTCTAGCAAGAACTCGACGATTTCACCTTCAACCATAGCAGCGGGACCATCTTCAACCGACTCGCCGATTTCATCCTTGAACTCGTCGAGTTCATCTTCATCATATGAATGTATCCAGTCTATGACTCGACGAGTTCTATGAACAACTCATTGAGTCCGTCTTGATGATTTGGGAGATTGCCTTGGACTCGCCGAGTCTATTCATACACTCACCGAGTCCTATGATTTCCAGTTCCAAGATAAACCCCTAACAGGTTGAGTGTTCCCTCTACTCAATCAAAACCATTTCCAGAAGACGTTTTGTGGGAAAAAGTGTCCCGACTCGCTGAGTCACCCAAGTGACTCGCCGAGTCCCTCTTTGTCCAAAACTATACAGTCGATTATAATGGGTCTTAACGCGTCAAAACCATAGATCTGGCCTCCTAGGTTCCATTTTATACGTAAAGCCTCAAGCTTGATGTACATGCATGGGGCCTTTGGCTCAAAAAGCCATAAAAGGAGGTCTACAACATGCATGGGCTGTTTATGGCAACAAAGTTGGCACCTTTATGCCATAAAGACCCCTAATAGCCCTAGATCCGAAGTGCAACTCTAAGCATATCCACAAAATCTGATTTTTGCTTCTCTATACTCATAAAAGGGTAGAAATATCCCCAAATCAAAATCTAAGAGATAAATGGTCAAGGTTCCAGCTTTTTACCTTGAATGAGCTGAGAATGAAGTAAAACTTCTGGATCTCCTTGCTTCTACTTGAACTCCCAAACTCCCTTCTTCTTCTCCAACTTCAAACACACACAAAGAGGGCACCACAAGCTCAAGAACACTCAATAATGGTTAGGGTTTCAATTTAGGGTTTTCTGGAAGTGAGAGGGACGATGGAGGGTGGTTTGGGACGAGTTAAGTTGTTTAAATAGAGTGCAAACCCTAAATATTAGGGTTTTGTCTAGACAGCTCCTACTCGTCGAGTCGGTCTCCTGACTCGTCGAGTAGGTCACTTAAACCCTCGATCAAAGTCGAGTCTACTCGTCGAGTTGGGCCTCCAACTAGCCGAGTCCCAGAGTAAATTGGAACATTACATGAGTTTAAATACGTACCAGGAACCAGGTGTTACACCAAAAGTCCTACGAGGACTTCTATCCCTACGAGATGCACCAAGATTTGATGGAAAGGTACCACCAAAGTGCGAGGCAGGAAGGGTACGAGATCATCACCTCCATGATTACTACAAAGATGAAGGATGGAGAGTCCATCACCGCCCACTTACAAAAGATGCAGAGATTCGTGGACCGCTTGTTGAAGTTAAATGTCAACTTCGACGAAGAGTTGGCCATAGATATTATCTTACACTCTTTGCCTCCCTGCTATGATCAGTTTCGTATGACTTATCATATGAACAAAAAGGAGGTCACTCTAAGAAAGCTCCAAGGCCTTCTACGAACTGCTGAGAGTAGTTTGAAAGGCAAGTCTGTTGCATCTACTCCTACTGTTGTTGCCACTGTCTTGGCAATTGGACAAGGGAAAGGGAAGAAGAGGAAGGCTCCTTCTAAGAGCCACAAGGGTAAGCCCCATGATGGATCCTCTTCTAGTGGGACCATAAGTGGTTCTGCTACTCCCTCTTCTAATCCGAAGGATGCAGAGTGCTTCTACTGTCACGACAAAGGTCATTGGAAACGAAGCTGCCCGAAGTACCTGCAGGACATCAAGGATGGGAAGATAAAGCCCACCTTCGCAAGTATTTATATTATTAAATCTAACAACTCATCACATGCTATTTCTTGGGTCCTTGATACAGGATGTGGTTTTCACATTTGTTCTGATTTGCAGGGTCTAAGAAGAAGTAGGGATGTCGAGCATGGGATGATGAACTTGATCATGGGGAATAGAAAAGTCTCGCCTGTCACCAAGATTGGAGTTTATTATTTAGTGCTTAGTAGTGGGTTAGGTTTAGATTTGAATAATTGTTGCTACTCGTCAGAAATGACGAGAAACATTATTTCTTTTCATGGTTTGTATAAACAAGGTTTTAGATTTTCGTTTAACAATGAAATTGGTTCTGATAATGCTTTCTTGAATGGTCCTTTCTATTTTGAAGCATTGCCTTGTAATGGTATATATGAAACTGTGATGGTTGTAGATAACTTAGGAAATAATGTGTTGCATATCGATTCCTCCAATGGTTTGGACAAAGAATACTTGTGGCATTGTCGTCTTGGACATGTCAACAAGAAACGCATAGACCAACTCCAAAAGGATGGAATGTTGGAGTTATTTGACCTTAGGGCCGATGACACGTGCGAATCTTGTTTGATTGGAAAGATGACCAAGTCACCCTTCACTGGTACTTTTGAAAGGGGTGAGGGTTTATTGGATCTCATATATACGGATGTATGTGGTCCCTTTAGATCCAACACAAGGGATACAAACCACTTCTATGTGAATTTTACCGATGATTATAGCAGATATGGGTATATCTACTTAATCAAGCACAAGTCAGAAACATTTGAAAAGTTCAAAGAGTTTAAGCAAGAAGTGGAGAATCAGATGGGCCGGATGATAAAGATGCTCCGATCCGATCGAGGTGGTGAGTATCTTAGTATCGAGTTCCACGAATATCTTAAGGAATGTGGAATCGTTTCACAATTGACGCCACCTAGGACACCACAACTTAATGGTGTGGATGAGAGGCGCAATCCAACCTTGTTGGACATTGTTCGTTCCATGATGAGTCATGCTTCGTTACCTATCTAATTTTGGGGGTATGCCTTAGAGACTGCCGCCCATATCCTTAATCTAGTCCCAACTAAGAAGGTTGCCAAAACACCTCACGAGATGTGGACAGGGAAGGTTCCCTCGTTGGCACATATCAAGGTTTGGGGTTGCGAAGATTTCGTAAGATGAGAGACTCACGAAAAACTCGAACCTCGTAATGAGCGATGTATTTTCATTGGCTGCCCGCAGAAGTCATTTGGATATCTCTTCTATAGACCGAGTGACAATGTTTTCTTCGTTGCAAGGAGAGGGGTTTTTCGAGAGAGAGAACTCATATGCCAAGAGGACAGTGGGAGGCAAATTGATCTTGAAGAGCTTCAAGAATCAAGTGATGAAGGAACCTCTAACGCTGGCACTCAACCCAATGAGGAAACTCCTGTTGAACCGATTGGCGAGTCCTTACCTCTTAGACGTTCCAGTAGAGTTAGCGTTCCACCTGAGTTTTATGGTTTCCATATTACTACTGAAGGTGATACGTTTATTAGTGATAGTACACTAGTAAATATGGGTGAACCTAAAAACTACAAGGAGGCTATGGCAGGCCCAGAGTCTACGAAGTGGAAAGAGGCTATGGACAACGAGATTCAGTCCATGTATGACAATCAAGTTTGAAACTTGGTTGACAATGTACCAGGTCGTAAGACGGTCGGGTGCAAATGGATCTTCAAGAAGAAGACCGACATGGATGGGAAAGTACACACATATAAGGCGCGATTGGTTGCGAAGGGCTTTACTCAAACTCCCGGAGTTGACTATGACGAGACCTTCTCACCAGCAACGAAGATTTAGTCTATAAGGGTTATGCTAGCCATGGCTGCGTATCATGATTATGAAATATGGCGGATGGATGTCAAAACCGCTTTCCTAAATGGGAAGTTGGTTGAATATGTTTACATGAGTCAGCCAGAGGGTCTTGTCAATGAGAAGCACCCTAATAGAGTGTGTAAGCTTGAGAAATCCATCTATGGATTAAAAGAAGCATCTCGCAGATGGAATCTTGGTTTCGATGAGAAAGTCAAAGAGTTTGGATTTTCGAGAAGCGAGGATGAGTCCTGTGTATATGTCAAATCCAGTGGGAGTATAGTTAACTTTCTGGTGTTGTATGTGGATGACATACTTCTCATAGGAAAAGACATCCCAACCTTGCAGGAGGTCAAGTCCTGGCTTGGGAAGTGTTTCGCTATGAAGGACCTCGGAGAAGCTGCTTATATTCCGGGGATAAGGATATTGAGAAATAGGAGTAAGATACTAATAGGACTTAGTCAAAGTACTTACTTGGATAAAGTATTGAAACGTTTTAGCATGGAGAATTCCAAAAAAGAGGAGTTACCAATCCAAAGCAATACCAAATTGAGTAAGACTCAGAGTCCGAGTGCCGATGCTGAGAGAGCATGAATGAGTCGAGTACCTTATGCTTCCGCTGTTGGCTCGATCATGTATGCTATGATGTGTACTCACCCCGATGTGGCCTTCGCTTTAAGCATGGTCAGCAGATATCAAGGGAATCTTGGTAGAGCTCAATGGACTACGGTAAAGAACATTCTTAAGTACCTACGGAGGACTAAGGACTGGGTTCTTATCCTCGGTGGGAGTGATGACTTGAGAGTGCGAGGGTATAGTGACGCCAGCTTTAGACCGACCGAGATAATTTCCGCTCTCAGTCGGGATGGGTGTTTGCCCTAAATGGAGGAGCAGTGACTTGGAAAAGTTCCAAACAGGAGACCGTAGCTGATTTAACGTGTGAATCAGAGTACATATCAGCGAGCGAAGCGTCGAATGAGGCGATACGGCTAAAGAACTTCATCGGAGACCTTGGAGTTGTACCTGCCATAAAGGAGCCTATGGAGATTTTCTGTGATAACAAAGGTGCGGTCGCCTTAACCAAGGAACCGAGGGATCATGGCGGATCCAGGCATATCGACAAAAAATATCACTTCATTAGACATCGGGTAGAAGAGGGAGTCCTCGTAGTGAAGAGGGTATCGTCATAGGACAACCCAGCAGATCCCCTTACGAAGGGACTGAGTAGGGTTAAGCACTTGCAACATGCTAGGAGTATTGGGCTGAAGGACGATATTAGTTTTAGTGATTAGATAGCCGTTTAGAACCTTGTAATAAAGAAAATGTAATTGACATTTGATGATTAAATAAAGGAGTTTTATTTATAGGTAATGTTATTGTCTTGTGTCAATTGTTTACTATTGTTTCATTTTGCATGTTTTGACTTCCAGAATAATATGATTATTCAAACTATCCACAGTCGATCATACTTTGGAAGTAGGTATTGAGGCAAGACTGTTATGAATTGACTTGTAGATGGTCTAAGAGTTTAGACATAGGAAAAGTTTGCTGCAACGTTCTTGAGTGCTTCTAAAATAAGATTTGAGCATTGGATTGAACCCGCACTCACATGAATCACTTCCTGGAATTTATCACGAGTGATTGTGATACGATAATATCGTATAGTCTTTAAACCGAGATATATGAGTTGTTGTTTACGAGTTGGTTGTGCATTGATAATGCGTAAACACATCAGTAACATGATGTTATAAAACGTATTGTTGTGTACGATTTACTAAGTAAATAGTACAAGCATATAAGTCAAAGTTTATCTATTCCTTTTATCCTAAGAGGTTAAAAGCGATATCTTGGGCCCCTCGATGATTTTATTTTGAGTTATGTGTCGGGCCCGGTCAGGACTAAGCTGATGTGTTCAATTAAGTTCTATGTCAGACAAACCAGAAATTGGGAAAAAACTGTTGGACAAAAAGTATGACTATGTTGCATGTATTTGTCCACACGATATCTTGAGAACGGAGGACTACATGATCCCTTATCTATAGGACGTGTCAGAGTTTGACAACGGCTTTTGAGAGCTACGATTGATAATCAGATTTTGAAGTCGTACTTACATTTATAGTTATTAGACTTATCCAAGTGGGAGACTGTTGTATTAGGTTTCTATGCCCATAACTATATTTGGTATGTACTTGACCCGATAGTAGGATGGTCCTTTTGGGTTGCCTTCACCATACCAACTTGACTGGATGAATTATGGAGAAAGAGGTTAATTATGATTTATTAATATATTAAAGGAATAATATATTAAAAGAGAAATCATATTATTTAATTAATATTGGTCAAGAATTAATTTTGTGGTCAAAAGAGATTAATTAAATTAAAGGGACTAATATTGCAATTATATGATAATTGAAAGTTGGGCTTGTGAACCCTTAAGAAGAGGTGGACGAATTTCTATGTGTAGCCCACATAGAAATCGTCCAAATGGATCTTCTGCAAGGATCTACTGGACTTCTTAAGGCCTAAGCAATCATATTAGGGTTTTCACCGAAACCCTAGCAGCTCAACTATATAAGGAACCCTTGGGACTCCCATTTTCGGCACTTGAACCCTAAGAAGAGTGACAACCGAAATTGTGATCCCTTCCCTCTCTCTCATATTCTTCCAACTTTCTTTTGGTGTTTGTGATCTATTAGAGGCATCACATTTGAGGTGCTTAGTTCCCAAAGGTTGAAGATCAAGCAAGCTACAATTGAAAGGTAACATTCTAACCATGAATTAGATATATATTTCGATTTATGCATGCTAGTTTAGAATTATGGCTTTGGATGATTATTATTGTATGTACAATTTGAGAAAACCTAGATCCAAAGCTTTAGGGTTGCATGTGGACCATAGGAATGATGTAATGCTCAAAACCCATCAGGCAAATGATAACAAAATGTTTACGTGTATTACGTGGTGCTCTTCCACCAGTAGTTTACAACTATTTTCATGGATGTTCTATAGCCAAGAAGATTTTGGATACCTTGAAGGAGAAGTATCAAGGTAATGAGAAAAAAAAAGTTCTGTAAAACAATGCTTGCTAGAGTTGGGAGAGTTCAAGCAGAAGGACAATGAATTAATCGAATCGTACTATGATCGATTGAATGAACCGATTTTCAAATGATCTCGATATGGAGTGACTCGTTCTTCCCTGGAGTTCTATCTCACTTTTCTTATGGGCATACGAAAGGAGTAGAGAAACATTAACTTGATGATCAAGACGCAAGAAAGTTTTGATGGTTACTCATTGGCAAATTTGTACAATGTTCTGAACGCACACGAAAGTGAAATTATAAAATTGTTGAAGAAAGTAAATTGAGTATGGGAGGACCTTTGACACTGATGTCGAAAGTGGCTGCAAAGGAATATGATGAAGGAAACAAAAATGGTGAAGAAGGTTTCTTGGTTAACTCTGATGATGAACCAGTCGCTTACTATTCGAAAAACTGTTGGGGTGCAAAGTTCTTCATGTATGACTTTGTAATGGTTTGACTCTTGTAGACCCACTTGCATGTGGTGCATTAGCCTTTAGACCCATGTGTTAGTGAGAGTGAGAGAGAGACATGTAAACACCTCTATAAATAGTGGGTTCATACCACTTGTAGAGGTGTGCTTGAGAGGTGTAAAAGTGAGTGTGTAAGTGTGTGTTATTTATTTAGATGTAGATCTATGTCCCTTTTTGTAACACCATAATATTCAATACATCTCTTGAACACCCAAATTACCATGTTCATTGTGCAAACTTTAATTCCGCATGCCAAACCATGTTCTTATGTCTCTACAATTGGTATCAGAGCGGGTCTTCAAGATCAAGGTGATTTTTGAAGAACGATTCTCGGTTTGGCAACTTTTATCGCAATTTGAACTGTTTTGGTGAGTCTCTCTCTACGATCTCTCTTAATCGTGTTGAATCAGACGTAGCGTTTTTGATTCATGATCGTTTGACTCGTTGGATCAAATTTTCTTTGAAAAACCCACTTGTTATGATCCAATAATTTTTTTTTTGATCAATTTCCAATCCAATATCATATATGTTGTTCGATTTGTGTCTCAATTGAAATTGTTTGGTTAAATCAAGATATTTTCCAAAACTTATTTTGATTTATTTTTGGAATTGATATTGATTATCTTCGTAAGTCAACCAAAATTCATTTGATCTTCATCGTGAGCCCAAATTCGAGGTCCTTTACTGTTCATGCTGGCTAATTTGAGCCCAAAAATCCGAAAATTATATTCATTGTTGATTGAAGCCCAACAATTGAGATATAATTGATCTTAATCCATTTGTGAGCCCAAAAATCGTTTACATCATATGAATACTTTTCTCGTTCCAGATCTTGTTGCACGCATCAAATACTTGTACCATAGAATCATCAGATATCTTAATTTTCCTTTGTTCTTGATGATTTTGATCTGAGTTCGTATCCAGTGAATATGTATATGAATCAAAATCAAATCGTATGTTTTATTGTTAATCAACTGCAGCATCGATTCTAAGTCAATCAGATCGATTATTTTCATCACGATTTAAGTTTTCAATTTGAATTTTGTATCCCAAAATCGTTTTCATCTAAATCGTTTTAAGCTGTCCTAACTTTCTGATGATGCGATAATAAAGAAGTTTATTCTTCTTTAATGATACGAAATTGAGATATCTTGGTTTTGGATTGGATCGTTGAAAGAAAAAAAAATCAAGAACATGAATGTTTTATTAATGGTGTTCTTGATTTACGGGCTCGAAGAAGGAATCAGACTTTGATGGCCGGGTATGAAAAGTCTAAAAGAAAATCAAAATCGATTGTTGGTAAATGTTCGAAGACTTGGAATCTGGATTCATTTTGAATTGAAATCGGGTTCGATGGTCGACAATTGATGACCAACAGTTGAAGAAATTTGATTTGGGAAGTGTAGACAATAAAATTAGAAGATTCTCATTTTGATAGTTGATGTTTGTTCTGGGAAGGAGTTTTGATTTTGGAGTCGCTTGTTGACACTTGAAGATCGATATCGATAGTCGACTGGGTCAAGATCGATTGAACAAAGGTGTAGATTAGTTGTTGATTTTCAGTGGAAGATTTTAGATTCGAAGGATTAACGATCGATTTCTTCGTTGATTTGGGATCGATAGTCGATGGGTCTGTAAAAGCAAAGTCGACTGGGAAGATTACTGGTTTGTGATTGGGAAGTCAATTGGAGTCAATAGTCGAAGCCTGAGTTGATTTTGATTTCGTTGATCGATGGTCGATAGATGGGTGTAAGTGTTTGAAGAACGAACTGGGAAAGGTCTACCTAAAGGCTTGATTGATTAACGAAGATTTCGTTTTGGGTTGAACTGTGAAAAGCGAATCAGGGTATTTGCTTTTGGGGACGAACGAACTTGAATTAAGAAACGAATCGTGAACTGTCGATGAATTGGGGATAAAGAATGAACTGGGATAAAGAAAATTTTTTTCGATTCAGAGGTATTCAGAGGTTACTGTACATTAAGCGACTTCGAATGTTTCGAATTCGTGTGTTTGGGTTGTGATTTCGTGTGAATTGAGGAAAAAGAAAGAAATGTTTCGAAAATTGTCCTTGAAAATTCGCATGTTTGTCACCTGATAATTTCGTACGAAGCGTGCAAAATATCGTATGTTTGGCAAAATATCGTATGTTTGGAAGCAAAACCAAAATTTTCGAATATAGTCCCTCAAATTTCGAATGGTTGTCAATTGGGAAAAGGCTTCGTATGATCGAGCAAAAGTCTTCGTATGTTTTGATCAAAAAGCAGAATTTTCGAATTCAGCCCCTAAACTTTCGAATATTTGACAACCTCAACAATTAAATGAAGTTTCGAATGTTTGACACTTTTCACCCAAATTCGAATATTTTCTGAAATTTCGAATTTTTGGGACAACTCTTCGTATGTTTGGTGCATAATGGCAGAATTTTCGAAAATAGTCCCTGAGGCTTCGAATGTTTGGCGGTTCATACCCAAATTCGAAAAAGGACTGTTTTTGCTGAAAATTGAAGAAAATGCATTTCAGGCCCCTGCAGTTTGTGCAAATTGACGCTTTCTACCCAACTTTGGAAAAGGGGGAGAGTTTTGCATATTTTGCTGTTTTGGGCGCACCGGGTCACTGCAGAATTTTGAAATTCATAATTTCTACCCATTTTTGAGAAATTTTGTCAAAGGCGATCCGTGAACGAAGCTAAAAATTCAATATTTTTTGAATTTTCCGGATTGAAGCACAAAGTTTATGCCACATGTTAAGGGGGAGTTTTAACTCGAAAAATTCCGAATAGAGCACGTTCTTTTTCCTAGGGAGTTTTATAATCAAATTTTGATTATAAAAAGGGGGAGAAGTTTTATATGGAAATTCGAACTTGAATTTTTCATATGACGCGGATTTGAAGACCGAAGTGATCTTGAAGTTTTGAAGCTTACGAAATGATGCAATTGGAAGTTCGGAAATGATTTATTTTCGAATTGGGTTTGGTTTTATTGAAGATTTTTGGGATGTGTTTTTATGTGCAACTTTTGGGTGATTATTTGGAGTTAATCATTCGTTGCTGCTCGGATTGTATGGTCTCACATCCTAGAGCCCAAATTGAAGAATCATGGAAGAATTGAAGATTGAAGTTCGTTTCGACATGTGTCACCTTTGAGGCTCGGGTCGCGTAGTTGCTCGATTTTGGAAGATTTGAAGTGGGTCATCCATTCCTAACTTTGAGGGGGAGAATGTTGGGGTGCAAAGTTCTTCATGTATGAATTTGTAATGGTTTGACTCTTGTAGACCCACTTGCATGTGGTGCATTAGCCTTTAGACCCATGTGTTAGTGAGAGTGAGAGAGAGACATGTAAACAACTCTATAATAGTGGGTTCATACCACTTGTAGAGGTGTGCTTGAGAGGTGTAAAAGTGAGTGTGTAAGTGTGTGTTATTTATTTAGATGTAGATCTATGTCCCTTTTTGTAACACCATACATATTCAATACATCTCTTGAACACCCAAATCACCATGTTCATTGTGCAAACTTTAATTCCACATGCCAAACCATGTTCTTATGTCACTACAACAACAAAGTGAAGAAATTCTTCAAGAAGACTTTTAATCAGAAATTCAAGAACAACAATGAGATTAAAGGAAATAGTTTGACTGGAAAAAGTGTGAAGGTTGAGTCGAAAGTGGAGAAGAAAGATATGAAGAGTTCGGTTAAGAAGAAGAAGGAGTTGAAGTTGAAAGGTGACTTGGGTTACAATTGTAACTACTACAATGGGTCAAATCACTTGACGAAGGATTGAATGCTTAGGAAGAAGGAAGAGAAGAATAAGAGAGTCAAGGATGAGGTATACTATGCTGAAAAGATAGAAGAGAATCATGCTCAAAATAAGGGAGTTTCTTTGGTAACTAGAGGAGGTGATGATGAAGAAGGCACATATCAGATCTGGTCTTCTGGATCTGATGATGATGAGATGCGAAATCCAACTCATGGGGCGATGTATGCGGAATTGGAGGAAGATGAAAAGAAGAAAGTTGATCCGGATGAGATGAGTGAAGAGGAAGAGATTATTGGCCAGTGTTTCGTGTCCACTGACTCGATGAAATCATCGATGACTGCTAAGGTACGTGATATTATTAATTCATTTAAAATTCCTTCATCTTCTTATAATGATGTTTTGGCTAAATTTGATAATACTTGTGCTTGTCTTAATGATATGTTAATCTCCATGAGTAGTGAAGCAGAAAAGTCCAAGTATCTTTGCAATGAAGCTAAAAACAAATTAGAAGAAAAGAAGGATGTAATAGAATCTCTAGGCTTAAAAAATCTCAAATTTTATTGATTGATAGAGATATTATTCGTATGGACAAAATCATGCTTGTTAAACAGCACACCATAGACTGTAACTTTTCTAGGAGATTGTATGCTAAAATGACTGAACTTCATCATTCTGCTAAAATATGTAGTGAACAACATCGTAAGCTACTTATTTTTCTTGCTTTCAAAAGAGAACAAATAGACGAAACTACTTATGACTGTGAAATTAAGATACCAAATTATGATAAAGTTTAAATGATTCGTATGCGTATGGAATTGTAAATATTAATGAACATTTGAATGTTGATGATCTTGTGAATATTGTAAATGAGACCTTAACAAAATTGAACAAGTCAGGATTTTGAACATGACTGAGAAGTCGACACTTGGTTCTCAACAAAATTTTGCTGATATCGATGATGATTCTGACAATATCAGTGAAACTGAGGCTGATGAGTCTATTGATTGCTCACGATTGTCTGTCATTAATGTCAATTCTATGGCTAAAGGAAAAGAAAAATGTAATGATTAAGTGTCGAAAGTAAATAGTGATCAACCTTCGACATCCAAAATCTGTGATACTTATGATACATTTGAGGTTGAGAACTATGTGAGTGACGAGGATGATGTTTCGAATGAGAAACCAATTCCAAGAGTTGTGGTAGAACCAGTATTCAAAGATTCAAATGAGTACATGAAAGTGTTGAAAGACAAAAGAAAACACTATCATGAATCAAATGCAGTGGTGTATCCTAGGTTTAAGGATTTAGAAGAAGTTGTGTTTCCAAATCAAGTCTTTGTTACCAAAGGAAATTGTGATAATGTGGCTCCTGATATGAACAATTTGGTAAAGGAAGACAATGAGAGTGTGACAAAAGAAGGTTTCTATTCAAATCAAAACACTGTCGAAAATGGTTTGAACAAAAACTTAATAATTTTTCAAAAACAAAAACCAAAACATGTTTAGGTAGTGAAAACGGAAAAACCTGTTGTTAATAATAAAAAAAGAAAAATGTATTGATTCTTCACCTAATGATCGAAAACATCATAAGGTGAAAACACAAATTTCAAAGGAAAAGTAGAAAATTTGGCTTATGAGGAAGGAATTTCAAAATCAAAAGCTCAAAATAGAGCCTATTGGAAGAATGTAAAGGCTTTTCACAAACAAAAGGTTTTTAAACAAAATCCTCTAAAACAATTAAGAAGTTTTCACAAAATCCAAAGAATGTTCATAATAAACATTTTCAAAAACAAAATGATTTTCAAAAGAGTCAAAACTATGTCCAAAATCGCTTTCAACCAAATGATTCACAAAGAAATGTTCAAAATCATGATCAAAAGAGTTTTGGTCAAATTCATGGACAAACTAGTTTTTCTCAAAATCGTGAAGAAAAGGGTTTTAGTCAAAGCAATGGACAAGGGAAGTTTGTTCAAAATCGTGAACAAAGGAGTTTTGGACAAAGTCATGCACAAAGAAGTTTTGATCAAAATCGAAAGGTTTTTCAACAAAAAGTTGTTGGTTTTCAAAATCGATATTAAAACCGTTTTCAAAATCATCCACAAAGGTCATTTCCAAAAAGAGAATTTGAAAAACTAAAAGTTAAAGGAAAGAAAAGTGACCCATTCAAACCTAAAAATCCACATTTTCCAAATCCTGATTCAAAAATAAGATGAAAGCATCTTTCAAAAAGGTAGAAGTGATGTTAAGAACATCAATCACTGACTTGAGGGAAAAGAAAAGCAATATCAATTAGAAAATTATCCTCAAGATAAAATCCAGTCTGCTTATGAGAAGTACTTGAATGATTCGATGAGTGGAAGTACTTCGTCTCAAGAATCTACTCCTATAGTGCGAAAGTGGAATGAAATTCCAAAGAAGAAAGTTGATACCTCTCAGAAAAAGGATGAGAAAGTGAAAGTCATTGTTGAACCTTCCCCATTGCATGATTACATTTCTATGCCTAAAGCCAATGAAATTGACTTAATTGAAAATTTCAAATTGGAAGTTCACAATTGGGTCTTAGGTTCGTCGTTGCATAATGTGTTCAAAACTAATGTCCAAGGACCCAAAAGGTCTTGGGGACCTGAATTCTTCTGACTGATCGCAGGTACTATGTGACAAGCAATATGATGAAAACTGGTATTTCGATAGTGCATGCTCGCTTCACATGATTGGAAGGAAGGAGAATTTATGAGATTTTCGAAAGTTGGACAATGCTGGAGTTTTCAAGTTTGGAAACAACAAGTGTAAAGTGAAAGGTTATGGAAAAGTAACGAATGGAAACTTTACTATGAATCGAGTTGCCTATGCTGAAGGACTAAAGCACAATCTAATTAGTGTTTCACAATTAGTTGTTGGCACTAGTAATCAGGTTCTTTTCGATGAGGAAGGAAGTGTTATAGAGGACATGAGTGAAGGATTGATGGAGGCTCGCTACCAGTTTATGTTCTGCTGAGCAGAGAGATGTTGTGACCTGGGAGCAGTTTTCTGAGATGTTCTGCTCCCGATATGTGCCGCTGGTGGAGAAAGAGAGGTTGGCCCAGGAGTACCTAGACTTGAGGCAGGGTTCTGAGACGGTGATGGAGATCACCAAGATGTTTACAGAGAGGGATATGTTTTGTCCTGAGTTTGATGCATCCGAGCAGGCTCAGATGACCCGCTACTTGAGCATGCTCAAGACAGAGATCAGACAGTTCATTTTTAGAGATGCAGGAGACTACTAGGCGGTGTGAGATTAAGATTGATTTGCAGACGAGGGAGTCGAGACCGGCCCCGACGACGTCGCAGCCTGCGTCGAAGCGGTTTAGGGCCACTGATTCCAGTTCGGGGAATCAGAGGGGCCGCACTTGTGGGAAGTGCAGAAAGGTGCATGATGGAGCTTGTCGATCTTCTTTGGGTTGCCACAAATGTGGCAAGCAGGGCCACATTGCGAGGGATTTTCGGTTGCAGGCTCGAGCTTTTGGCGTCAGACTTTGTTACTATTATGATTAGGTGGGCAAATATGAAGGCCCACTGTCCTTTTCTTGTTTCCAGGACGGTGCAAGTTCCAGATTCGGCTACTTTGAGGATCACATATGGGAGTCAGGTAGGGCGGAGCCCCTGAGGGCGCGAGGATGCACTTTCTAGCTTATCACCGAGGAGGCAGAGCAGGACCAGATGTTGTGACTAGTATGTTTCTATTCTTATCCTGTTCATTATGTTTAGTGTTATGCTTATATTTGTACCTCTATTAGGTACGTTACTATTGAACTCTTTACCTGCTCTAGTGTTGTTTGAATCGGGTGTGAGTTGGTCTTTTGTATCTCGGTCGTTCAGTAGGGAGTTTGATATGCCCATTGGGGAGTTAGAGTGTCCGTTGCGAGTCTCTATCGCCAATGAACATGGGGTTTCTGCGTTATCGGTATATCAGGGCTGTGTTATGGAGATTTTCAGGGTGCCTTATCCGATCGATTTGATCCCTATCCCCATGGGGGATGTCTGGATGATTGTGGGAATGGATTGGTTGAGCGTTTCGGTGTTATGATTGATTGTGAGGGCCAGCGCATAGTAGTTTGAACCCCAAGTGTGGGAGAACTTGTTATTTATGGAGAGGGCACCAGGATGGGTTCAAGGTTTTGTTCTGCAGCCAGAGCTCGGCCGTATATTCAGCACGAGTGTGCGGGGTATTTGTCTTATGTGGTGGATACGCGTGTTGGGGATCATGTTTCAATTCCAAAGGTCCCGGTGTTCAGGGAGTTTGACGATGTATTTTCGGAGGAGTTACCCAATGTTCCTCCTGAGAGGCAGGTCGAGTTCAGGATTGACCTCGTGCCAGGTGCGACCCCGATTTCCAAGGCATTGTACCATTTGGCACTGCCTGAGATGTAGGAGTTGTCATATCAGTTGCAGGAGCTATTAGGAAAGCAGTTCATCAGACCGAGTAGTTCTCTATGGGGAGCGCCGATTTTATTCTTCAAGAAGAAAGTGTTGGATAAGGTGTCTAAGTCCATAACTATTTCTGGTATGTACTTGACCCGACCCGGCATGGTCCATTTGGGTTGCATGGCACCATGCAATTGGATAAACTAAAATGAGAGAAATAACACTTATGGTTTATTAATATATTATAAGTTCTAATATATTAATAATATTATTTAATTAGTTTGATCAAGAATTAATTAAGTGATCAAAAGATAACTAATTAAATATATGGGTAGATTATGTAAATCTTCCATATCTTATATAGTAGGCTAAGAGGCTCCATGGATTATCAAGTTGGGTTCCACCCATAGGATGCTCCATGGATGCTCCATGGGAGTTACAAACCCATGAGTCACGGAAATGAAGAGTCATGACACATTAGGGTTTACATGGTGTAACCCTAGATGTGTCAACACTATATAAGAAACCCATTCTCCACCAAAATCGGCTACACATAAGAAACAAGAGGGCTAGGCCGATTTTAGAAGTGTGTATTCTCTCTAAAGTCATTCCAAAAGCATTTGGTGTTGTGTGAAGCATTTGAGGCATCACACTTGGGGTGCTAGGCTCATAAGGTTTCAAGGATCATAAGCAACAACAAGGTAAGTTATTCTATCTTTCATGCAAGTTAAAATTTGTTCCCCATGTATGCTAGATAGGAATATAATCTTGGAATTCAACTTTGCATGATAATTAGACAAACATAGATCCAAGGTTATCAGGGTTGCATGTACACTTAGGAAGTGTTAGAATGCTCAAAACCCATCAGTGGTATCAGAGCCTAGGTTTGTTTGTTGTTTTTTTTTGTGTGCAAACAGCTTGAAAAAAAATCGTTTTTCTGTTTTTTGCTCGTATGAAAGTTTGCACATTTGTTGCTGGAAATGGACTAGAAACATTACCGTAAACTGTTTTGATGTTTTAAAGCTTGTTTTAGATGGTGTAATGTTTATGCTAATCCATTTACAATGGCAATTATTAAAATTACAAGTTTTTTTTAAGTGTAATTTTTGATTCTTGAAAGTGTTCATATTCATGTTCTTGAACTTATGAAGATTAGATGATCATAGGAATTGTTTGTAACCTTCATGGTAGTTTAATTCATGATTATAATGTGTTTTAATGGAGTCCATAACTTGTCCTCAAGTTATGGAAAACCAAAAGTCTCACTTTTATTAAAACCATTAAAAGAACACAAGAGTTATAAAAATGAAGAGTCTTCATTTTTATTACTCAATTAATTCATAAGTTATAAGAAATGAAAAGTTTTGGAAGTTTAAAAAACATGCCCTCAAGTTTTGGATCATGTAAAGTCTTGATTAAAACTTTAGTTCCAACCCTTAGAATTTTAAAAGTTAAAATTCAACCCTTATACTTTATAATATTATAAGTTACTGATATATATATGTATAACGTCAAGTCGTCTTACCGCTAGTACACCTCATTCACGAAGCCGGTCTATAAGGGGGTATAAGGTTGTTGCCTATAAAATGGCAACTTAATGGGTGTCCACTCTCACCCACCGCTTCCTTGATCGGTGGAGGGTCGTTAGCCGAACGGGTAAGACAATGACTTATAAATTCTCATTAAAAGTATGATGAATATTATAAAGTAACTAAATGCTTTTATTAAATTCCCAATCTTAGTTACTTTAGGAAAATGTGAATAAGGTGCTAATCCATGAAATTACACTTTGCACTTTGTTTAAGTCGTTGGTGGAGCGTGTGTGGTTAACCGACACACTAACTTGGACTTAACAAGGTAGGTAAAGGGTGACTTAAGGTTTACCATAGCATCGGTGGAGCGTGTGTGGTTTACCGGCACATCGATTGAGTGATAAACCTTAAGGGTACCAAGTGATTTGCATGGTTACTTCACACCTCGTTTTGTGATCCTCGGTATCCCAGTCACAAAACTTGGAGGGCACACTCGAGATTGAAACATGCCTTTGAAAAGTTCATTGAATCTCAAAAGAATCTAGGAATTTCTAAGAACCAATTAAAAACCTAATATTTATATTTCGTTTTTCATGGTGGAAATTGGTGAATCGTCATTCACCTACCTTTCAAATATGTTATAGCTTGGATTACGACATACCTCTTCTAAGTTATAATATATTGTGATTGGATCCTAGCCTTAATATTACATTTGAGTGTTTTATTAAGGACTCTCTTAATATCTAAACTAATCTTGTCCTCTTCTTTCAGATGTCTTCAAACAATGCTGCTTCTGGCTCTAATCCTAATGGCTCCTTTACCCTTATGAACTTGTATGGGAAAGTCACTTTTGATGGATCCAACTTCAATGAATGGATCAGAAACATCAGGATGATTACCCGCTACGAGGACAAAGAATATGTCCTTGACAAGGAGCTTAAGGAGATTGATGAGACCACTACAACTCCCCAGGAGATCGCTGACTTCCGGGCACATGAAAGGGATGCTACAAAAGTGGCATGCATCATGTTGGCCACCATGACAGCGGAACTCCAAAAGTCCTATGAGGACTTCTACCCTTTTGAAATGAACCAAGATCTGATGGAAAGATACCATCAAAGTGCACGACAAGAGAGGTATGAAATCATATGCTCTATCATAACAACCATGATGAAGGACGGGAATCCGTCACGAGCCACATGCAGAAAATGCAAAGGTATGTGGATCGGTTGCTGAAGCTTAATGTGAACTTCCCTGAGGAGCTTGCAATAGATATCATTTTGCACTCCTTACCATCGTGATATGATCAATTCCGCATGACATATCACATGAATAACGAAGAGGTCACACTCAGCAAACTTCAGGGACTCCTCAAGACCGCAGAAACAGGTCTTAAGGGTAAGTCGGTTGTTAACACTCCTACTCCAAACTCCGCCCCAGTTTTGGCAATCGGGAAAGGTAGAGGGAAGAAGAGGAAGAGCTCTTTGAAGGGTACCAAGGCTAGGACCCTTGATGGCTCTTCTTCAAGTGGAACCAAGAAAGGTTTTGTCACTCCTTCTTCTGCCCCTAAAGAGGCTGAATGCTTCTATTGCCATGAAAAGTCACATTGGAAGCGGAACTGCCCAAAGTACCAGCAAGATGTGAAGGATGGGAAAGTTAAACCCAACCATGCAGGTATTTACACTATCTTATCTAATAACTCACCCCATTCTAACTCTTGGGTCCTTGATACCGGTTGTGGTATTCATATCTGTTCTGATTTGCAGGGACTAAGAAGATGTGAGAATGTGGAGCATGGAAGAATAAACTTAATCATGGGGAATAGGAAAGCTTTACCTGTCACCAAGATTGGAGTTTATACTTTATCGCTAAGTAGTGGGTTTAGTTTAGATTTGAATAAATGTTGTTATTCGCCAGAAATGGCAAGAAATATTATTTCCTTTCATGCATTGTATCAACAAGGTTTCACCTTTTCATTTGATAATGAAGTTGGTTCGATTAATGCTTTCTTTAATAATGTTCTTTATTTTAAAGCATTACCTTGTGATGGTGTGTATGAAACTGTATATGTGGTTGATAACTTAGGAAATAATGTATTGTGTATTGATTCTATTAATGATAATAACTTGGATAAAGCATCATTATGGCATTGTCGTCTTGGACATATAAGCAAGAAACGCATAGGCCAACTCCAAAAGGATGGAGTCTTGGAGTCATTTGACCTAAAGTCAGATGATAGTTGCGAATCATGCTTACTTGGAAAAATGACAAAGTCACCCTTCACAGGTTCTTGTGAGAGGGGTGAAGGTTTGTTGGATCTTATACACACGGATGTGTGTGGGCCCTTCAAACATGCCACAAGGGATGCTAATCGTTATTATTTGACTTTTACTGATGATTACAGTAGATATGGATATGTCTACTTAATCCAGCATAAGTCAGAGAGTTTTGAGAGGTTTAAAGAGTTTAAACAGGAAGTCGAGAATCAATTGGGAAGGAACATTAAGATGCTTCGATCCGATCGAGGTGGTGAGTATCTTAGTTCAGAGTTCCTCGACTATCTTAGGGAATGTGGGATTGTCTCACAATTGACACCTCCCAGGACACCGCAGTTGAATGGTGTAGCTGAGAGGCGTAATCGAACCTTGTTGGATATGGTTCGTTCCATGATGAGTCGAGCTTCGCTACCAATCTCATTTTGGGGGTATGCCTTAGAGACTGCCGCCCATATCCTTAATCTAGTTCCCACAAAGAAAGTTGCCAAAACTCCTCATGAGATGTGGACTTGTAAAGTACCCAAACTAGACCACATTAAGATTTGGGGTTGCGAGGTTTTCGTGAGACGCGAGACTCATGATAAGCTCGAACCTCGAAGTGAGAGGTGTATTTTCATCGGCTACCCACAGAAATCCTTTGGTTACCTCTTCTACAGACCTAGTGAGAATATGGTCTTTGTAGCTAGGAGGGCTTTCTTTCGAGAGAGAGAGTTCATAAGCCAAGGAGACAGTGGGAGGCAAGTTGACCTTGAAGAAATTCAAGAGTCAAGTGGTGAATGAACTTCAAACCCTAGCACTCAACTTGAGGAGGAAACTTCTGTTGAGCCAATTGACAAGTCTGTACCTCTGAGGCGTTCCACAAGGGTTAGGAATGCACCTGAGCATTACTATGGATTCCATATTACTGCGGAAGGTGATACACTTATCAGTGATGAGACACTGATAGGTCTGGATGAACCTAACAGTTACGCGGAAGCCATGGCAGGCCTTGAGTCAGCGAAGTGGAAAGAGGCAATGGACAGCGAGATACAGTCCATGTATGACAATCAAGTTTGGAATTTGGTTAAGAATGTACCAGGTCGTAAGACTGTAGGGTGCAAATGGATCTTCAAGAAGAAGACCGACATGGATGGTAATGTACACACTTATAAGGCACGACTGGTTGCAAAGGGTTTCTCACAAACTCCGGGAGTTGATTATGATGAGACCTTTTCTCCAGTGGCCAAGATTAAGTCTATTAGGGTTCTGTTAGCCATAGCCGCATTTCATGACTATGAAATATGGAAAATGGATGTCAAAATCGCTTTCCTTAATGGAAAGTTGGCAAAGGATGTTTACATGAGTCAGCCAGAGGGTTTTGTCAACACAGAGTACCCTAATAGAGTGTGTAAGCTTGAGAAATCCATTTATGGGTTAAAGCAAGCACCTCGTAGATGGAATCTTTGCTTTGATGAGAAAGTCAAAGAATTTGGCTTTTCTAGGAGTGAAGATGAATCTTGTGTATATGTCAAAGCTAGTGGGAGTATAGTTAGCTTTTTGGTATTGTATGTGGATGACATACTACTCATAGGAAATGACATCCCAACTCTACAGGAAGTTAAGTCCTGGCTTGGGAAGTGTTTCTCTATGAAGGACCTAGCAGAAGCTGCCTATATTCTAGGGATAAGGATCTTGAGAGATCGGAGTAAAAGAGTAATTGGACTTAGTCAGAGTACTTACTTGGATAAGGTGTTGAAGAGATTCGGCATGCAGGACTCCAAGAAAGGAGAGTTACCCATCCAGAGTAATGCCAGATTGATTAAGACACAAAGCCCTAGTACTGAGGCTGAGAAAGCAGAAATGAGTAGAATACCTTATGCTTCGGCTGTAGGATCGATCATGTATGCTATGACGTGTACTCGACCTGATGTAGCCTTTGCTTTGATCATGGTTAGCAGATATCAGGGGAACCCTGGCAAGGCATACTGGACTGCGGTAAAGAATATCCTCAAGTACCTACGGAGGACTAAGGACTGGGTCCTTACCCTCGGTGGGAGTGAAGACTTGAGAGTTGTAGGGTATAGTGATGCTAGCTTTCAGACTGATAGGGATAATTTCCGCTCTCAGTCAGGCTGGGTCTTTACCTCAAATGGAGGAGCAATTTCTTGGAAGAGTTCCAAGCAAGAGACAGTGGCTGATTCAACTTGCGAATCAGAGTATATAGCAGCTAGCGAGGCAGCAAAGGAGGCGATATGGCTGAAGAACTTCATTGGAGACCTTGGAGTTGTACCAGCTATTAAAGAGCCAATGGAAATTTTCTGTGATAGTGAAAGTGCAGTTGCCTTAGCCAAGGAACCAAGGGATCACGGGAGATCCAGACACATCGACAGAAAATACCATTTCATCAGACATCGAATAGAAGAAGGACTCCTCGTGGCAAAGAGGGTATCATCGGATGAGAATCCAGCAGATCCCCTCACGAAGGGACTGACTCGGGTTAAGCATCTCCAGCATGCTCGGAGCATAGGGCTGAAGGATGATATTAGATTTAGTAGTTAGATAACCTTGAAATTTGTAAAGTGTAATTGACATTAGATGATGAATAAAAGGTGTTTTATTTATGAGTAAAGTGTTGCTATCTCTTGTCGATCGTTTACTATATTTCTTTTGCATGTTTTGACTTCCAGAATAATTATGTTTGGTATATCATATTATTCGAACCTCCACAGTCGGTTATATGTCGGAAGTAGGTATGAATCAAGACTGTCATGATTGGTTGCAGAGGTCTAAGTTGTTGGACATGGCTACAACACTCATGAGTGCTCATAAGTTCTGAGCATTGGACTCAACCCACGCTCACTGGAATCACTTCATGGAATTTATCTCGAGTGATCGTGAGACGGTAATATCATATAAGTCTTCAAACCTAGAGATATGATTTGTTACTTATGAGTTGGTTATGCATTGATTGTACGTTAACGCATTGGTAACTCGATGTTATAAAACGTGCTTTTGTGTATAATTCAATGAGTGGTAGAACAAACATATGAGTCGAAGTTTATCTGTTCCTTCTTGGATTAGAAGCTGATATCTGGGCCCCTCGATGATTTTGTTTTGACCTATGTACCGGGCCCGGTCAGAACTAAGTTGATGTGTTCCATTAAGTTCTTTGTCAAACAAATCGGAAATCGGGAAACAAACTGCTGGACAATAAGTAAGACATTGTTCCATGTATTTGTCCGACTGATATCTAGAACAGAGGATTATATGATCACTTATCTTAAATGGCGTATCATCATCTTCTCAGTTCCGAAAGACCTTGAAAGAGCTACGATTGCCGATCGGTTCCTGAAGTATTGCAGTTATAGTTATTAGACTTATCCAAGTGGGAGACTGTTGGATAAGGTGTCTAAGTCCATAACTATTTCTGGTATGTACTTGACCCGACCCGGCATGGTCCATTTGGGTTGCATGGCACCATGCAATTGGATAAACTAAAATGAGAGAAATAACACTTATGGTTTATTAATATATTATAAGTTCTAATATATTAATAATATTATTTAATTAGTTTGATCAAGAATTAATTTAGAATTAATTAAGTGATCAAAAGATAACTAATTAAATATATGGGTAGATTATGTAAATCTTCCATATCTTATATAGTGGGCTAAGAGGCTCCATGGATTATCAAGTTGGGTTCCACCCATAGGATGCTCCATGGATGCTCCATGGGAGTTACAAACCCATGGGTCATGGAAATGAAGAGTCATGACACATTAGGGTTTACATGGTGTAACCCTAGATGTGTCAACACTATATAAGAAACCCATTCTCCACCAAAATCGGCTACACATAAGAAACAAGAGGGCTAGGCCGATTTTAGAAGTGTGTATTCTCTCTAAAGTCATTCCAAAAGCATTTGGTGTTGTGTGAAGCATTTGAGGCATCACACTTGGGGTGCTAGGCTCACAAGGTTTCAAGGATCATAAGCAACAACAAGGTAAGTTATTCTATCTTTCATGCAAGTTAAAATTTGTTCCCCATGTATGCTAGATAAGAATATAACCTTGGAATTCAACTTTGCATGATAATTAGACAAACATAGATCCAAGGTTATTAGGGTTGCATGTACACTTAAGAAGTGTTAGAATGCTCAAAACCCATCAGAAAGATGGTTCACACCAGATGTGTATTGATTACCGGGAGTTGAACAAGCTAACGGTCAAGAACTGTTATCCCCTTCCGGAAATTGATGAAGTCTTTGATCAGTTGCATGGTGCATCTTGGTTCTCCAAGATAGACCTGAGGTCGGGGTACCATCAGGTCAGGGTGAGAGAGGTGGACGTGGAGAAGACCGCGTTCCAGACTCGTTATGGGCATTACGAGTTCATGGTGATGCCATTCGGGTTCACCAATGCGCCTGCGGTATTTATGGATTTGATGAATCGAGTATGCAGGCTGATGCTCGATCGTTCGGTTATCATGTTTATTGATGATATCTTGGTGTATTCCAATACCAGAGATGAACATAAGGAGCATCTTCGCGAACTTCTGGGGGTTTTGAGGCGAGAAAGTCCTTATGCCAAGTTATCGAAGTGTGATTTTTGGTTACGAGAGGTTTGGTTCCTTGGACACCTCGATAACCAGGACGAGATATTGGTTTATTCGGCCAAGATCGAGGCGGTGATGCATTGGGAGGTTCCAAAATCTCCCTTGGATATCAGGAGTTTATTGGGATTGGAAGGGTACTACCGGAGATTTATTCAAGATTTCCCCAAGATTGCAGTACCCCTCACTCGTCTGACGAGGAAGGGGGCGAATTTCCGGTAGGGCCCTGAGCAACACTCAACATTTGAGACCATTCGGCAGAGACTATGCGAGGCCCCAGTTTTGACCCTCCCAGAGGGAATTGAGGATTTTGTGATTTTCTGGGATGCGTCCATCACTGGGTTGGGGGTGGTCCTCATGCAGAGAGGACGAGTGATACCTTATTCTTCACGGCAGCTGAAACCACATGAGACGAGGTATCCGACGCATGATCTTGAGTTGGGAGATGTGGTTTTTGCCCTTAAGATTTGGAGGCATTATCTTTATGGGGTCAGCTGTACTATGTACACAGATCACAAGAGCTTGAGACACATTATAGACCAGCCGAATCTGAACATGAGGCAGCACAGTTGGCTGGACGTAGTCAAGGATTATGACTGCGGGATCCTTTACCATTCGGGTAAAGCGAATGTGGCCGCGAATTCCTTGAGCCGTAAGTCGGATGGACCTTCTGATGGGGTGTCATGTATGAGGATATCAGTGGATTCTCTGCTTGTGGGATTGATTAGGGAGGCTCATGCCGAGGGTGTTCGGGAAGAGAATTGGAAGATTGAGAGGATCAGGGGTGAGATCACCAGATTTGTCCCGTATAGTCATGGGTTGTTGACTCGTTGTGGTTGGGTATGGGTTCCTATGTCTGGTGGGGTCAGCCAGATTGTATTGGAGGAAGCTCATAAGTCTCATTTTTCTATCCATCCAAGGGCCACCAAGATGTATTGAGATATGAGATTGAGCTATCGGTGGCCGTGTATGAAGAGGGAGATCGTCTGGTACGTTGAGAGGTTCTTGACCTGCAGGATGATCAAGGTCGAGCATCAGAGGCCGCATGGCAAGCTGTAACCTCTGGAGGTTCCCATATGGAAATGGGAGCAGATTTCAATGGACTTCATCACCAAGTTGCCGAAGACGACAAAGGGTTTTGATGTTATTTGGGTCATCATGGATCAATTGACCAAGAGTGCCCATTTCCTGGCGATTCGGGAGAGTTCATTAACCGAGAAGTTGGCCGATGTGTATATTCGGGAGATCGTTGCTCGTCATGGGGTTCCAGTCTCCATTGCTTCAGACCGTGATGTTCGATTCACCTCCCGTTTTTGGCAGAAGTTCCATGAGGAACTGGGCAAGAGGCTACACTTCAAAACAACTTATCATCCGCAGACCAACGGCCAGAGTGAGTGGATGATACAGACTCTTGAGGATATGTTACGAGCCTGTGGCATTGATTTTGGTGGGAGCTGGGACTCCTACCTACCTCTTGCGGAGTTCTCCTACAACAACAGTTTTCACTCCAGCATTTGTGCTCCGCCTTTTGAGCTCTTATATGGGCGGAGATGTCATACCCCAGTCTGTTGGGGCGAGGTTGGTCACAGGGTTATGGGGCAGACCGAGGTGATCCTTCAGACTACATAGATGATTCAGTAGATCAGGCAGAGATTGCAGACTGCTCAGAGTCGGCTGAAGAGCTATGTTGACCGACGCCGATCCGAGTTGGAGTTTTAGGTCGGCGACATGGTGTTGCTGAAGGTCTCACCTTGGAAAGGTGTGATTCGCTTCAGGAAGATGGGGAAGTTGGGTCCCCAATATATTGGACCATTCTGGGTTACTGCCAGGGTTGGCAAGGTCACCTATAGATTGGATCTTCAAGAGGAACTCAGTTAGATTCATAGCACTTTCCATATTTTGCAGCTGCAAAATTGCGTATTGGATGAAGACGCAGTTCTGTCATTGGATGATATTTAGATTGATGAGCACTTGAACTATGTTGAGAGACCAGTAGCTATTCTGGAGAGGAAAGTAAAGGTTTTGCGAAGCAAAGAAGTACCTTTGGTAAAGGTACGATGGCAACATCGGAGGGGCTCCGAGTGGACCTGGGAGCCGGAGCCGGATATGCGGGAGCATTACCCATATTTGTTTGCTGCAGCAGACTCTAAGGACGATGTTTAGATCAAGTGGGGGAGAGTTATAAAATCCAGGGCTTTGAGGTATTTTCAAATCCTTCCATTGGTTTTTAAATATGTCATTTTGAGTCCTTGGAGTATAAAGATGTCGATTTAAGAAGCCCTAGTGGCCAAATGGTAATTTTGGGAGTAGGAGTAGTACGTTGGGAATACATGTGAGTACACTAAGCGTACTAGGACGTGCCCTAGTGCACTGGGCGTACACATATGTATGCTAGGCGTACTAATGTCCGGCTGAAATCCTAATTTTTAGGGTTTGAAGAGTATTTAAGCACCTTTATGGACCATTTAGCCTCACTCTTGCAGCCTCCAAGTCCTTGAGTCATTCTTAGCAAACCCTAACCCCATAGGAGAGTGTTTTGAGCTTAAAGTTTGTTATTTGTGTGCTTAAAGGAGAAGGAAGTGCATCAAGGAGTCTAGGAAGGAAAGCAAGCTTGTAGATCTTGGATCATCATCTTCTTGGGTAGCTCCAGAAGCTAAATAGTTTCTACCTTTATGTTTAGTTTGCTTAGATCTCATCTTGGTATCTTTATAATGTTCTTTTGTCACTAAAATTCCCATTGTTGTGCATGTTTGCTTTTGGACATTTCGATATGTCCTTCTAGACCGTAGGAAGGGTCCTTAGTCATAAAAATGATGTCCCAATGGCCAGAAGTGTCTCACGCATTTGGAAAAAAGGTATTAATGGATTAAGAGCTTGTATTAAGAACTTATGGACGTGTAAAGTCATAAAGTTTAAGACTTTATGACACTAGGGTGCATTTGGACCATGGATCTATAATATGGGCTTAAGTTCTTAAGCCATTAAGCACTTAATGGACTTTTGGGATCTACGAGGGGTACGCCCCGCGTAGGGAGGAGTACGCCCCGCGTACTCGATCAGCCACCCCGACGGTGGTCAATTGGAGGCTCGCGTACCCCCCGCGTACCTCCGGAGTACGCCCCGCGTACACCGTTTGTTTCATTTTTGAGTTTGGGCTTTGATTTTTGGCCCACCATTTGGGATTGAATGCTTGGGCCCTTATTGGACTATCTTAGTATTAGTGTTTTGGGCTATTAGGAGAGTTGGACCTTAGGATAAGGCCCACTAAGGAGTTTGGGCCAAATTTGGAAAATTGGGCCAACTATGGGTCTTGATGTAATTTGGGCCTTTTGGATCAAAAATTGGACGTGGGTCTTGGTCCAATTAGGGAAAGGGTAAAGTGGACATTCACCCTAAGTATGGATCCTTAGTCAAGGATGGTAATCCAATTGTTAATTAGATGTTTGTTTTGTTGTGATAGTTTGGGATTTTTCTTGAGCAAGCAGCCGGAGGTTTTCAGTGTGGTTCGACATTGTGAGGTGATTTTTCCTCACTGTACTTGCGGGTCGAAGGCACCAATGTCGACCCCTTTGATATCCTGTTATGCATGATGTTATATTGTAGTGATCTGTTAGATCCGAATCCTGGTAGATAGGATGATGCTATGCTTAGTGATCTGTAAGATCAGTCTGTTTTGTTTGCTGGTTGGTTAATAGTATGTTTATTTGTATTATGTGCACATGAATGGTCAGTGGCTGATGATTCACTGCTTTGTGCGTAAGCCAACAGGCCAGTGCATTCCAACCCGATGGTTGAGGGCCTAGGGTATTCCATCCCGATGATGATTGGACCCATAGTATATTGGCATTCTAACCCGATGGTTGAGGGGCCTAGGGTATTCCAACCCGATGGTTGATTGGACCCATAGTATGTTGGCATTCCAACCCGATGGTTGAGGGGCCTGGGGTATTCCAATCTGATGGTTGATTGGGCCCATAGTATGCTGTTTTGTATTTGTGCTATTTGTTATGTATTGGTATTTTGGGGTAACTCACTAAGCTTTAGGCTTACAGATTTGGATTATGTTTCAGGTACCTCAAAGGATCACGGGAAGGCGAAGGCGTGATCGTGCACCTCCTCATGTTTTGTTTTATGATTTTGGGATTTATCTGATATAAAACTCATTTTGAAAACATTATGTAAACAATGATGGTTTTTGGGTTGTTTAAAAGTTCAAATTTTTCATGAATTTTACGGATGTTACAGCTTTCAGCTCAGAAGTTCTGCCCGAGCAGAGCCCAGTTCTTCGCTAAACCCCCTTGTAAGTGAGTTATGATTACCCTACTTTAAGTATAACTTATGTTTAAGTTCATTATCGTTATTATGAACCTATAAACAAGATTTATTAGTGATTCCAAGTCGTTATACTGATTGATCTACTTACGGGGATGATGTCTAAGCTGTGATTTAGTGAGGTGTTTAAAGTGGGATTTCCAAACAGTATACTTCGTATACCAAACGGATCCTACCTCCAATATGATCCTACCTGGTTGTTCCTTACTTGATAGATCATGAAAGTAGACTTTGAGTTAATGATAAATCTAGACTAATAATTAGTCGCAATAATTATTAGACTAAAACTTAGTGATAATATGTAATCCCCGGGATTGTCAGGTATTATGTTGCTTCCTATTCAAGTTATACTTATGCTTATATTTGGATTTTGTGGGTTGCGGCATATGGTAGGCGTACAAGGTGTACGCATGGCGTACATATGTGAGGCGCGAAGCGGGAAGTCCCGATGAATACGTTGGGCCGCTGGGCGTAGACTGGTCCTCTTAGCCTCTATTGTCCTCACAGTGTCCAATTTGAGCATTTTGGTGTTATTTTGGTGGTTTTGAAGAAGAATGAGCTTGAAGAAGGAGCAAGGACTTGAAGAGGGCTTGTAGATCCAGAAGTTTAGCATCATTTCTGACCCATTTGAGGTGTAAAGCATTAAACTTGATCATTGCATGCTTAGATCTAGTCTTGGGGTGTTTTATGTCACATTTTGGCCCCATACTTGAAGTCCTTTGAGTTTTAGAAGATTTTGTCCAAATGAGCTATCCTTTTTGGCTCTTGGAGGTGTTTAGAACCATAAAAATCGAATCTTGATGGTTTAGCCCCAACCATGAAAGTGCTAGATGGCCACTAAGTGAGCTTATGGACTTAATGTGTGTCTTAATCCCCATCCATGCATGCAAAAGCATAAAGTTCATAACTTTATGGTTTAGGACGTTGTTAGGAGCCTAGATCTATGTTCTGGATGTTAGGACTTAATGGATTAAGTCAAAAGAAGGATTTTAGAGTGGCTGGAAGGAACGATGGGCGCACCCCCTGGTACGCTGCGCGTACGGGGTCAGCTTCCCGCCTTTGGTCAAGGCCAGCGAACGCTGGGGGTACATGCTGAGTATGTCGTACGTATGCGTATAGTGGGTGAAACGTTGTTTTGGGCCATGTGATATCGGGCTTGGTGTTGTTGGGCCTCAGGCCCACCTGTGGACCAAAACCTTTGGGCCTAGGACTGGGATTATAGTATTGGGCCTTAAATCCTTATTAGTTGGGTTTGGATGTTTTATTGGGAAGTTGGGCGTTGGAGGAAGGCCCAGTAGGGAAAGGACTAGGGAACCTTTCCTTTATGTTATGAATTAGAATTTGGGCCCTTGGGGTTATTTTTGGATCCGATATCTGATTAGGAAGTTTGTTGTGCTTTAGGGAGAGGAGTTCCGAGTCATCCAAGGAGTACGTTTCAGCATTCATATTTGAGGTGAGTCTCCCTTCATAGAATCCGTAGGTCTAAGGCACCAAGGCCGGCCCACTAGTATTGATATAGTTTAATGATTGTCTTTGTGATAAATATTAAGGTGGTATGTATTGTTTGATGTTTATGTGAGATATGCATGATTTTATATCTTAGTGGTAGGGGTGAGATAGACCACGTAATCGGTTGGAATAAGTCCGAAGGGTAGGTCGGGCACCCAGATATGCCTGACAAGGGTAGGTTGAGCACCCAAATATGCTCAGCAAGGTAGGTCGGGCGCCCCGGATATGCCTAACAGTGTGTTATGTTGTATGTGGTATGGTGGGGGAAGCTCACTAAGCTTTATGCTTACCGGTTGAGTTTGTGTTTCAGGTACCTACAGCTCGAAGGGGAAAGGGTCGGCTTGATCGCATCGCATCACACTTTGATTTTCCGCATTTGAGATTTTGGGATTTATACTCTGATGATGACTTTCTATGTATTGTCTTGATTATACAACTGAAACTATTTTGTCTACTCGTGGTTTTGAAAACAATGATGTTCGTATTATGATTTGATAAACTTAAAAATTAAATTTTTGGGTCGTAATTTTTGAGGATGTTACAAGTTGGTATCAGAGCCTTGACTTGAGGGACTTGGACATACTCATAGGTATGATTGAATTCAAATCGAGGATTTGACAGATTTTATAAGAAAAACATTCATTTTAAAATAGAAATAAATAAAGGATGGTAATAACAGACGTGATGTGTGATGCGTGCAATCGGCCGAGCTCAAGTAAGTTTTCCCCAAGATACCCATACCTGTTATCTACTATAAATGGATTTATGAATATGTGAACTGGATGCTAGTTAGGGCTAGGGATCTGCTCAGTTTCTGCATGATAGAATACTAGGAGAGATGCCTTGTATGCTTGTGATTTGAGCTTGTATGCTAGTGCTAACTAGTCAGTAATACGATGGCCTGATTACGTTATGCTTGATTTTTATTACCTGATGGTCGAATGTTGCTTGCTTTGTGCTTTTAGGGGTTCTAACTAACTTCAAATAATTAGTAAACGAATACACTAAGTTACTTATTACAAGAACTAAATAATTTTAGAAGGTTAGATTTTAACGCTATTGCGCAGTTCTTGTTTGAGTCCTAACCATTGTAGTGTGAGATCTCTCATTCGAAGAATTATCTGTTTTTGATAATATATAATGGTATTCGCAAGCTAGTTGGGGGGAGTTAGCAGGAGCTCCTTCTGCAGTTGATGGCGGAGAGTGGGATGGAGATTTCCCTAGGAAAAACCTAGGATTAGATTAGTGTTGGGAGCGGTATTAGTGAAAGGGACTTGGTGGATTCAAAGCAATCTTTGAGGAAAGTACAGATAAATGTGAAAGGTAGTATGGGCATGTACTACTGGAAACATAGGATCCGTACTCGATTCAAGGAGGGTTGCGATCATACCAGGGAACTTATCGGATTTGTAATCCCTTTATATATGATAAATATCTTGATGGTTTTATGGTTTGATTCAGCATGGTGGTGACACGTCATGGAACAGGAGGTTCGGGATCTGGGTCCGAACGAGTTCCGAACCGATTGATGCTGGTCTGTGAGAGTTCATTGCATTTGAGATCACTAGAGGCGTCCGCGATGCGACCCATGTGATTTTTTGATCGATTAAGAAAGGAATCATTGAGCTGATGCAGGATCGTATCAGGGCCTTCAGGAGCGATATGGCGGCTAGCCCGTCTGGGGCCCACACACTCTCCTTCAAGGACTTCAGGGGATGTGGAGCACCAGACTTCTTCGGGGTGAAGGACCCCATTGCAGTTAGACGACGGATAGCGGATATCGAGTGTGCTCAGATGACCAACTTCTGCCTTGAGTGGTCGAAGGTCAGGTTTGCCGCGGGATGTTTGAGGGATCGAGATAGGGACTAGTGGGAGCAGGTTGGTTATGTGCTGGGAGGCCTAGCCATTAAGGCCATAACCTGGTCGGATTTTGTGACTCGATTTCGAGCCGAGTTTGCACCCTCTGTGGAGATATAACAGCTAGCCAGGGAGTTCCTAGACATGAGACAGACGACTGAGACTATCGCGGAGATCGCCGCCAAATTCAGGGAGAGGGCCTTGTTGGTGCCCCAGTATGCGGCTGATGAGGAGATGAAGACTCAATACCACGACATGTTGAGACCAGATACCATGATTCTGTTAGTTACTCGGCGCTCCCGACACTGGATGACATGATATCCAGGGCCGCGAGTGGGAGATTGATATCGACAATATAGGGAAGAGGAAGGCGGAGTCTGGGCCGGCGAATGGGGTTTCTGTGAAGAAACCCAAGGGATTCGACTCGAGGTCGAAGGGCCATCAGGGCCGGAGTCGTTGTGGGAATCGCGGAAAGCCACATGAGGGAGCTTGTAGGCCGGGGAGCTCAGGCTGCTATAAGTGCGGCAAGACCGGACACTTTTGCAAGGATTGTACCGCCCCCACTCCTACCATTCAGACATCAGACCTGATTTGCTTTCATTACAATTAGAGGGGCCACAAGAAGGCCCATTACCCGAGATAGCATCAGGAGCGCCAGTGGTGGCGCCAGCTCCAGCGACCATGCGGATCACAGATGGCCATTAGGGCAAGACGTATGCTCCAGTGGGTGAGGCGCGGGCCGCACCAGATGGCCATTAATGTCAGTACTTATATTTTATATGTTTTGTTTTAGGATCGTTCCTCGTGAACAGTATTCGTGTTTTGGTGCTATTTGATTCGGGGGCCACCCGAGCTTTCGTATCTCTTACGCTCAGCAGGCAGCGTTCGATACTTTGAGGCAGAAGTTGTGCGAGGCACCGATCCTGACCCTGCCAGAGGGTGTCGAGGATTTTGTAGTTTATTGTGATGCGTCTATCTCAGGCTTATGTGCAGTATTAATGCAGAGAGGGCACGTCATCGCTTACACCTCGAGGAAGTTGAAGCCTCACGAGGCGAATTACCCGACGCACGATCTGGAGTTGGGGGCAGTGGTTTTTTCCCTTAAGATTTGGCGACACTACCTCTATGGGGTCCGCTATACCATTTACACGGATCACAAGAGCCTAAGGTACTTGATGGACCAGCCAAATCTGAACATGAGGAAGTGTCGGTGGTTCGACATGGTGAAGGATTACGATTGCAAGATCCTTTATCACCCGGGAAAGGCCAATGTAATGGTCGATGCCCTTAGCCGCAAGGCATTCGCGACCCCGATCAGGGATATCTGTCTGAGGATGATAGTACTGACTCTGCTCCTAGATCGGATTCGAGAGGCACAAATAAAGGCTATGCAGGAGGAGCACCGGAAGAGTGAGCGTATCATGGGTCAGTTTGCCTCATTCGACTATGATAGCCGAGGTCTATTGACACTCCATCGGAGAGTGTGGGTCCCATACCTTCGAGGTGTGTGCCCGGCTCTGATGGAAGAAGCGCACAAATCAAGATTTTATATCCATCCCAAGGCAACGAAGATGTATAAAGACCTTCGTCTCGATTATTGGTGACCCTGCATGAAGCGGGTTGTAGCCTGGTACGTTGAGAGGTGCTTGACCTGTAGGAAGGTCAAGGCCGAGCACCAAAGACATCACAACAAGATGCACCCGTTGGACATCCCCCTGTGGAAATGGGAGTAGATTACCATGGACTTCATTACGAAGTTGTCGCGGACGACGCGCAGAGCTGATGCGATATTGGTCATCGTGGATCGATTGACCAAGAGTGCCCATTTTATATCGATCCAGGAGAGTATCTCTGCCGAGAAGCTGGAAGACATCTATATTAGGGAGGTCGTGGCTCGGTACGGGGTGCCGGTTTCAGTGATTTCCGACAGGGATGTGCGGTTCACTTCCAGATTCTAGTAGAAATTTCATGACGAGTTGGGTACTCGTCTGCATTTCAGCACGGCCGTCCATCCGTAAATGGATGGTCAGAGCGAGCGGACCATTCAGACATTGGAGGATATGCTGCGGGCATACGTTCAAGACTTTGATGGTAGCTGGTATACCTACCTTCCATTGGTAGAGTTTTCTTATAATAGTACCTACCACGCTAGTATCGACCGACCTCCTTTCGAGATGCTTTACGGGAGGAAATGCAGGACCCCGATATGTTGGGGTGAGGTCGGCCAGTGAGTTATGGGGAGTACCGAGGTGGTACTCAAGACGATAGAATTGATTCAGCAGGTCCAGAGCAGACTCCAGACGGCCCAGAGTCGGCATAAGAGCTATGCTGACAGACGTCGATCAGACCTGGAATTGCAGGTCGGGGATATGGTCCTTCTGAAGGTGTCACCTTAGAAAGGTATCATCCGCTTCAGAAAGTGGGGGCAAGCTGGGCCCCAGGTATATCAGACCTTTTAGGGTTATAGTCCGGGTGGGAAAGGTGGCGTATCGACTGGATCTTTCAGAGGAGCTCAGGCAGATCCACAACACTTTTCATGTTTCGCAGTTGCGTAAGTGTATAGCCGATGATTCCGCGGTGGTTCCTTTGGAGGACATTTAGGTGGATGCCCGCGTGAACTACATCAAGAGGCCAGTAGCCATTCTCGAAAGGAAGACGAAGGATCTGAGGAACAAGAGGGTAGAGTTGGTGAAGGTACAGTGGCAACACCGTAAGGGCTCAGAATGGACATGGGAGCCAGAGGACGAGATGAGGGAGCACTACCCGGAGCTATTTCCAGCAGCAACAAAGTTCGAGGATGAATTCTAATTCAAGTGGGGGAGATTTGTAATGCTCGTGATTGTCAGGTACTATGTAGCTTCCTATTCAAGTTATACTTATGCTTATATTTGGATTTTGTGGGTTGGGACGTACAAGGTGTATGCACAGCGTCCATATGTGAGGCGCGAAGCGGGAAGTCCCTATGCGTACACTGGTTGTACCCATGCGTACACTGGGCGTAGACTGGTTAGATGCAAACCCTAAATTTTAGGGTTTGCACCCTATTTAAGGATCTTATATCCCTCCAAACCTTTATCCTCTCAGCCTCCATTGTCCTCATAGTGTCCAACTCGAACCCTAGCCCCCTTGCATGTATCTTGAGCTTACTTTGAGCATTTTGGTGTTATTTTGGTGGTTTTGAAGAAGAAGGAGCTTGAAGAAGGAGCAAGGACTTGAAGAGGGCTTGTAGATCCAAAATTTTAGCATCATTTTTGGCCCATTTGAGGTATAAAGCTTTAAACTTGATCATTGCATGCTTAGATCTAGTTTTGGGGTGTTTTATGTCACATTTTGGTCCCATACTTGAAGTCCTTTGAGTTTTAGAAGATTTTGTCCAAATAAGATGTCCTTTTTGGCTCTTAGAGGTGTTTAGAACCATAAAAATCGAATCTTGATGGTTTAGCCCCAACCATGCAAGTGCTAGATGGCCATTAAGTGAGCTTATGGACTTAATGTGTATATTAATCCCCATCCATGCATACAAAAGCATAAAGTTCATAACTTTATGGTTTAGGACGTTGTTAGGAGCCTAGATATACGTTTTGGATGTTAGGACGTTATGGATTAAGTCAAAAGAAGGATTTTAGGGTGGTTGGCACGAACGTTGGGCGTACCCCCTGGTATGTTGCGCATACCGGTTCAGCTTCCTGCCTCTGGTCAAGGCCAATATACGCTGGGTGTACATGATGAGTACGCCACGCATACGCGTACAGTGGGTCAAACGTTGTTTTGGGCCATACGGTATTGGGCTTGGAGTTGTTGGGCCTCAAGCCCACCTATAGACCAAAACCTTTGGGCCTAGGACTGGGATTATGGTATTGGGCCTTATTGGGCCTTAAAGCCAAATTAGTTGGGCTTGGACATTTTATTGGGAATATGGGCCTTGGAGGAAGAGGCCCAATAGGGAAAGGACTAGGGAACCTTTCCTTTATGTTATGAATTAGAATTTGGGCCCTTGGGGTTATTTTTGGATCTGATAGCTGATTAGGAAGTTTGTTGTGCTTTAGGGAGAGGATCCCAAGTCATCCGAGGAGTACGTTTCGACATTCATAGTTGAGGTGAGTCTCCCTTCGTAGAATCCATGAGTCGAAGGCACCAGGGTCGGCCGACTAGTATTGATATAGCTTAATGATTGTCTTTGTGATAATTATTAAGGTGGTATGTATTGTTTGATGTTTATGTGAGATATGCATGATTTTATATGGTATTGGTAGGGGTGAGAAAGACCCCGTAAACGGTTGGAATAAGACCGAAGGGTAGGTCGGGCACCCAGATATGCCTCACAAGGGTAGGTTGAGCACCCATATATACTCAGCAGGGTAGGTCGGGCACCCGGATATGCCTAACAGTATGTTATATTGTATGTGGTATGGTGGGGGGAAGCTCACTAAGCTTTATGCTTACCGATTCAGTTTGTGTTTCAGGTACCTCCAGCTCAAAGGGGAAAGGGCCGGCTTGATAGCATCACATCACACTTTGATTTTCCGCATTTGAGATTTTGGGATTTATACTCTGATGATGACTTTCTATGCATTATCTTGATTGTACAACTAAAACTATTTTGTGTCCTCGTGGTTTTGAAAACAATGATGTTTGTATTATGATTTGATAAACTTAAAAATGAAATTTTTGGGTCGTAGTTTTTGGGGATGTTACATAATAATACTAGGTTATGTCGACGGAAGAAACAGTTGGTAGAAGCGAAGCGCTACCCAAATTTCAAGTCGTCACTTTGACAAGTGAGTGCATAGTCCCTTTCATGAACATGATTTTAATACAAGTATTAATAAAAGTGTTAAATATATGTTGAAAGTTTATATGTGATTTATATGCTTATTATCTGGAAATATGTATTATATGTATATTTGATGATATACGCTATGCGAACCAGACATGGTTCTATATGTGTTAATATGTATTTACATGATAATAATAATAGAAGTATTATAAATGAGAAGATAAATGTATGTTAATACTTAATACTCTGTATAAAATATTACACTAAATTAGGATAGTGTTGCTGAAACAGAGTTAGTATTGAAAGTTGATTATAAGCATTGTAGGCTTGCTTAGTGATGAAATAAGACTTAAAAGAGATGCTTAGTTCAATTAAGTTTGGATATTGGGTAGTATCTTATTAAGGGTACATGTGTGATCGGAATAGAGAGTAGAAACTCTGTTCGAGGAGATTAATGATCATTGGAGTATGTCCTACGTACAAAGGCACTTTATATGTACCAAGTCTTTTTCAAAGCTCTGTGTCTTAGGTGCGACTTGTGTCGGGGTATTATTAGGTTCTAGGGTACGAGTCGTACTCATACCAGGGTACTATAATGTGCCAGAAGTACTATCATGTACAAAGTCATTTTTTGACACTATTATGTGTCGGGGTACGGGAGTACTTTATTAGTATTTCCCCATACTTTTTATTTTTAAGAGCTTTTGAGTCATCGTTGCTTTTACGAGTGATCGGACGAGCTTCGTGTGTCAGCGTTTCCTTTCACGAAGTAATTGAGGGAACTTCGTAGACTTCCTAATATAGTGTGTTAGTAATAGACCACTACTAGGTATATCTGATGTTGTATTGCCAGAAAGGGTAAGTCTGGGTGTAAAATACCTCATGGTACAAACCACTGCTAGGCACAATTATCTAGATAACCAACCCTGACTGAATTGTCTTGTTGTTTTTACGAATAGAGGTTCATGGTGAAACTTATTCCATTCCCCTCATTTGATGTATTTATTGATCCTCGTTTGCTGCCATGGAATTTCCGAAACAGCGTCATCAGTTTGTTGTTCATATTGATCCTTTAGGCTAGATCTTGTAAGATCGTTGTATAAGATCTATACGTGGGAATCGACGAGATGGGAAAATTTGTTTTAGAGATATGATATATATATATATATATATATATATATATATGTTAATGATGATAGTTCGATTTACAGGTTTGAGATACACATTATTATCACATTGTGGGATTGAAATCTCTATGTATGTCGGAACCTGAAAGTGAACCTCTAGCAATCTCTAACCTTTGGAAATTCCGAAGTCAGTCTTAGGTCCGAAGTGGAATATGGTCCGGAGTCAGTCTATGGTCAGAAGTGAAGTTGGTGTCCGGAGTAGAGTGTATGTTCGAAGAGAAGATGTTCTGAGATTTTGCATCTGTATATATTAATTGTTCTTATCGTTTTGCTTGATGTAACTTTACATAGGACTTAGTTTATTTTGTCAAAATGGTTAATCAAAGTGTCAGGAGTAATTAATTTATCCTATATAAGGAGTGTTTAATGACAAGAATGAATGACAGATTGTTCCTCTTAAGATAGTTATATTTGAATTTACTTCACTTGCATCTTTCTCTCAAATCAAACTCTTTCAAACATTCTACTTGTTCATTTATTGTCTTTACTTTGATTATTCTCATTACTCCATATTTAATACTTGAATTATTTCGTTGATTCTCATCTTTAGTCTTGACTGGTCTTGCCAGAATTGACTGGAACAATTAATCAGAAGCAGACATTGATCTTAAGCATTAACTCAAGGTTTCAGTTTTCGAGCCTTGTCCCTGCGCAATCAGATCCTTGTTCTCACAATTGGTATCAGAGCTTGAGTGTTTGTCCTTTGAATCCATAAGAACAGATTATAGTTGATTCGAGATTACCTTGGTATTTTGATCATTTCTGTGTTCAAGATAAAAGTTCTTCTATATACCACTTTTGCTCAAGATATCTTAACTTCAATGGATGCTTTTAATTCTCAACAAATTGTTAGGACTACATTATGGTTTATTCTTTGCTTTTCATAAGATATTAGAGTTCTCAGTCTAGGACCGAAAGCACCATGTTTAGGTGTTGTTTGGACCAAAATCACATGTGATTTCGGTTAGGCTTTATATTGTTTTGTTTGGGTTTTGGGCTTGGGCTTGGTTATTAGGTCTAGGTATAAATAGTGTTATTTAGGCCTTGTAATTAGTGTTGGACGTTTTTGGGGGCTGCCATAAGCCAAGAACGAGATCTAGAGTGAAATAGAAAGAAAACCGTGTGTAATCGGAATCTTATGTACCGGACGATTAATCAATATATCGTGTGCATTGAAGATTAATTTTGTGTTCTTATTCATCTTATATCTTGCATTATACACTTTTATTGGGATTCCGCACCATCAAAGTGAATCCGATTGATACGTAGGAGAATTCAGGACTTACAAGTGGTATCAGAGCTTGGATCGGTATCAATCGGGTCATTGTAAATAGTTTTTATTGGAGTTTCTTCGTGTTTTTTATATATATTTTATGAATTTTTGGCCATTGTTCTTTGTGTTCTTCATATTTTTGGAGTTTTGATCGAGTTTGGCCTTAAAGATTTGAAAATCCCGTGTTTTTGTCAAGTTTTTGGTGTTTTTAGTCGAAATCTGCGAGACTTTGGCGATAGTCCTCTATTTGCAGCCATACCCTAGAGTTTCTCGGAGGACAACAATGTTTGCGGCCAGGTTCGCACGTTCTCGGTCCAAAGTCCTCGACCTCGAAACGTTCTCAGTCAGCAGCGATTTCGGTCCGAAGCTTCGGAGTTTTCGGTCAGCAGTTCTTGGCCTCCGATCTCGGTCTCGCGATTTCGGTCTTCAGCAGGGTTCTCGATGCGAGACTTCTCGGCCAACATTAGAAGCCTCGCAAATTTCGGCTACAATTTCGGATTTTCAAGATTTTGGCTATTTTGACTTTCAAATTTGATTTTTGATTTTCTAATTTGTCTTTTGACTTTCAATTTTGACTTTTGACTTTTAAATTTGATTTTTGACTTTCAAGTTTGACCTTTGACTTTCAATTTTGACTTTTAAGTTTGACTTTTACGTTTGACTTTCGAGGTTGCAGATCAAAGGGCATTTTTCTTGGTTTCACAATCAGTTCTATTTTTGGTAAATTATTTTTTTGAATAATGAGTTCATCAATCACAAAAGAGGTCAATGAAACTTCCTGTTCTCAAGCCTGTAGTGATACAATTAAATTTCTTCGTTATCAAATTGATATATTACGTAGAGACATTGAGGACCTTAGGTATGAAGGATACACTCTCAGGAAGGGCCAAAAAATTTTAAAAAATCAATTAGAGGCCAAAACCAAGGACTTCAGAAAACTTCAAGAAGAATACAACACAAAGTATGTACGTTATGATTATGCTCAACAAAAAATTGCCGAATTAATAGCCGAACTTGCTGCATTAGAAGCTAAATATAAAGATGTTGAATTTAACTTTAAGAAATTTGACGTGTCAATTGAGGTAGTTGTGTCCATGATTGAAAAACAATTAAAATTTAAAGATAATCAGAATAAGGGTCTAGTGTATCACATTGTTCCACCTCCCTTCAATGACAACTATATTGAACCCCTTGAAACCAATGAGGTAGAGATACCTGCTCAGTATGGCCAGCCCCCTGTACCAGCTTCAGTTAAGACTAAACAATCTGGCCTAACTGAGAATATTGAGGTGAACGATACTAATGCCTCTACTTCATGTGCGGAGAAGGTCCTAGTGCAAGATGAGCATGAGCAGAACAAAATGATTCTAGTTCTGCTGACAATGATTCAAAACCTTGTGATGCTGATACTCCCACTATGGAAAAACCCTAGCCAGAAAAGTCTGTTAAGTAGTCTAATAAATGTTCTTGTGCTTGTTCTTGTGGAAGTTCTTCGAAACAAACTTTAGTTGGACAAGGACCAAGTCACAATCTGATTTATATGAAAAGACAGACTTGCTTTAACTGTGGGACTCCAGGTCACATTGCCAGAAATTTCCCACATCGTGCATACGTTCCTTACTACAAACAATGTTGGCAGAACGCGCCAACAGGGAGATCCTCCAAAAGAAATCCTTCGAGGTCACGTTCACACAATGGTGACTGGAATGCTAAGAAAGGTAAGAATCAATCTCCCAAGGACAAGAAGCCAAATTCAAGATATGGTTCCTTTAGACAAAGATTGGTTAGGTTAAAGTCATCTCGGCGGTTAGTTTCAAGTTCAAACGAGTGATGAGGCATCCATCCGATCAAATAGGAAATAGGTTAAAGCCGACTACAGATGGGTACCGAAGGTTCATACTCCCAAATCATCTAATGATTCTAAGATTTCTTCATCTTCTGTGTCTGATAAACATGATATGTCATGGGAGAGAGTACCTTGTGTAGATGATAAGGGTCAACCCAGCTTCAAAATGGACTGGGTTCCAAAGACCAACTAATCCCGCACTCTGTGTTGGGGAAGCTATGGAGGAATATCATCAGACTTCGGTTTGTTGATAATGGATGTTCTAGGCACATGATAGGAGACATCTCTCATATGTTCTACATTCAGAATCTTCATTGAGAGCTGCGTCCTTTGCTGGAAAGAAGAAGGAAATGATCATAAATGGGGATCTCATTTAATGGTGTGTTGAATATATTTACTTCGTTCCGGAGTTGAAACACAGCTGAGGCTGAATGTGTTGATGCATCTGCATGCTGTTCTCAGATCATCTGGATGCAACTTTAATTGCTAAATTATGGTTTGAGTTTTCTTCTCTATACTTTTAAGTTTTTCATAAAATGATTCGTTTTGAAGATAATTTTCTTTAATAATTGTTCATCTATTTTGTTTTCTTTCTTCCCCGTGCCCAAATTAAGGGGGATAAATCAAAATAAAAAAAAATTATAAAAATCAAAAATACAAAAATATGTTTCTTTCGTAAGTATTTTTAGGAAGTGATATGAAGTCTAGTGCTAAAGGGCAATATGAGAGGCGTGTAATGCACTGAAGCTGAATTGCCTAGACTTTGTGCTCAATGCACTGGTAGGCATGAAGGATTTAAAAGGACTACATATAGATTGACAATGAAAAGACTTGACAGTGTGGACTTAGATAGTTCCATTTGGACTGACCATACGACGCTCGGGTAGATTGGGCAGTGAGATAAACTAGGGAACATGCGAGATACATTAAAGTCACATGTATCTAGAACTGTGGCTCAACAGTTCTTCGATGTACGAACTTATATCCTTAATTCTGGTACTGATAGAGCGACTGGGGGGTTATGATAAAGTAGGTCTGTAGAAAATTATTTTCTTGCTTTCTATTTGTTAGTCATATGTTGCTTCC
Source organism: Lactuca virosa (assembly GCF_052849685.1). NCBI lineage: Eukaryota > Viridiplantae > Streptophyta > Magnoliopsida > Asterales > Asteraceae > Lactuca > Lactuca virosa. The sequence continues at coordinate 169,379,883 of NC_136434.1, read as the reverse complement.
TCTACGCGATTGGAACATATCCGACCTGGAATGCAACATATGCAACTCTATCTCTATGCATCTCCTTATCTATGCAAATTCTTTCTATTTGTTATCCATATGTTGTCTCCTCTGCGTGATTGGAAAAGATCCGACCTGGAACACAGCATATGCAAAATTCTACCTCTCAATCCCTCTATTCTAGGTAGCCATATGTTGTCCCTTTGCATGATTGGAAGAGATCCGACTTGGGTATACAACATATGCTTCTCTAAATCTTACTTCTCTCTTAATGATTGACTACTTACCTAAAGTAAGGATTTCTTTGGACGTTCTTGATTGTCAGGGTATGTCGTGAACTGGGGAACACATTCTAGTGAACTTAAAATTGAATTAGCTAAAGGTTGACTGTAGATCTCGCTGTTGAATTTAAGTGGACAACAATATCCTTGGTCGTCGTCAGCAAAATGGTCTATGTAGGAATAGGATCACAATGACTTGTCACATATAATCTGTCCAACTTGTCAATATCCTTTGTGTTTAAGTGGACCACAATAATGGTGATTGACCAGAGCCAAACATGCAGGTGTGTGCTGATAAACGATATTGAATTGCTTGAAAACTTTGATCCCAAAAGTTTTAAATATAGTTATTATTTTTGTTTTTGTTAAATTTGTTCATATTTTTCCTCTATGCACAAATTTAGGGGGAGAATTAAAAAAATAAAAAAAATCATAAAATTTTGAAAATCCAAAAATATGTTTATTTTAGTTTTATTTTCTTTTCAGAAAATTAAAAATCCAAAAATATTTAATTTTTATTTTTGAGTGTATTTTAATTTTAATTTTAATTTTATGTCTTAGTTATTTCTATTGTGTGCTAAGTTTATTTTTACTTTTATTTTTTATCTCAAAGTTTTGTTTGTCTTAAAAAGCGAATTCAAAAAGAAGAAGAGACTCAAGGAGACTGTATCGGAATTTTCTGAGCAAGGAGAAGAAACTTGGAAAGGAGTTGATGGTTATTTCACTTCACTCTATTTTCACAAGGAATGGAAGGATTGAAACTGTACAAATTGTCAGTTAGGCAGTATCTTTCAAAGAACTGTCATATTTAAGGAATTAAAAGTCTGAAACTATATAGATGTCATGACACCAGGGCGATGCACCTCGCGAGGCACGATTATCGTTGAACGTCTCGCCAAGAGCCAAGTTAACTTGTTAACTTGAAAAACTGTATTAAGATCTTTGATCTAGGATATACAGGGGCTAACATCAAAATAGCCATGAGTAGTTCTCTGATACTCAACAAATCGCAGTGCGTTCCTCCGTGTTCGCACAGATACTGCGAGTAGTTACCTTCTGAGCCAAGGTTGGGTCCTTGAACAACTGTGGTGAGAAGGGTCTTTATGATTCTGTGATCCACAAGCACTTTTTAGTCATGATTACTTTTTAAGGCGCAACGGTGATCATTAAAGAATACTAATTCAAAGGAACAATAAGTGAAGATTATTTTTCAACATTCATTATTTCAACCCCAGAAGCAAGGTGAAGTTGTTTTTGAAGTTATGTGACAGAGTACATTGAAGCCTCCTTAATCAATTTGCTGCTATCTATAAACTTGCTGAAGTGATCCAGAAGAATCGGTTTCTCTGTTATTTTCTCTGAAATTTTTTTTCAAAGCTGGAAGTGCTGATTTTACAAGAACCTTTACAAGAAGCCTTCATTCATGTAGAAATTCATATGTTCATCTTGAAGTTGTGAAGAAATCGAAGATTAGAGCTGAAAGCCAAAGATCAAGGAAGGTTGAAAAGAAAAGAAAGCAATAAACCAAGGGGGAGATTGTTAGGACTAAATTATGGTTTATTATTTGCTTTTCATAAGATATTAGAGTTCTCGGTCTAGGACCGAAAACACCATGTTTTGGTGTTGTATGGACTGAAATCACATGTGAATTCAGTTAGGCTTTATATTGTTTTGTTTGGGTTTTGGGCTTGGGCTTGGTTATTAGGTCTAGGTATAAATCGTGTTATTTAGGACTTGTAATTAGTGTTGGACATTTTTGGGGGCTTCCATAAGCCAAGAACGAGATCTAGAGTGAAATAGAGAGAAAACCGTGTGTAATCGAAATCTTATGTACCAGACGATTAATCAATATATCGTGTGCATTGGAGATTAATTTTGTGTTCTTATTCATCTTATATCTTGCATTATACACTTTGATTGGGATTCCGCACCATAAAAGTGAATCTGATTGATACATAGGAGAATTCGAGACTTACACAAATGTATTCAATGCAAATAGCAAATAGCGTGGGTTGCCCTACTCGTGCCCCACTGCTAGTTGTTGAAGAGTATGATCACTGGAAAGTCAGAATGGAAAGATTTTTAGTTGGAAAAGAAAAAGGTGAAGCTATCTGGAGATCCGTTAAAGAAGTTCCTCAAGTTCCAGTTCGAACCATTGTTAGAGATGCTGCTGCAGCTCTCATGGGACATGATGAACAACGTCGAGCACCTCTCACTGCTGATGACATCGAAAAGTTGCATGCAGATCAAGTTGCCTTTTCCGAAATGGTGTTTGGTGTTCCACCTTCTCTCTTTGAGCACATTAAATTGTGCAATTATGTTAAAGAGATTTTGGACACACTTCAACACTTGTTCGAGGGATCAGAAAACATGAAGGATAAGAGCCTAACCTCCGTTGTCAACGAGTTCGACACCTTCACTACAGCTCCTGGTGAATCTGTTGCCTTAGCCTCAAACAGATACTGAATTGTCGTCAACAACATGACAGCTCATGGGATAGTCCGAATCCTACTTGAATACAACCTCAAATTTATTAACAGCCTCGGAAAGGGATGGGGTAATGTAAAATCATGTCTTCAGAGTAATGGATCTCTGAAAAAGCTAAAGCTCTACCAACTGTTTGATGAGCTTCAAGGTCATGAATCAAATGTTGAACAGACCCTACGTGAACTCACTGGAGGTCCTCTAGCTCTAGTCAATTCCTATGATCCACAAACTCCGAACCTGACCGTCTCGGACCCCTTCACTTCTGTTGTTCCGTATATCCCTCATGTTCAACCCTCACCTCCAACCATTCCTGCTCCCACAAACATCAACTATCAATCAATGGGTGACCTTAACCCTGAAGATATGGACTCCGAACTTGGTTTCCAACAAGAGTTTGCTTTGCTTTCCATGAGATACAATCGTCCTTTTAACAAGCCATATCACAACTGTTTCCAGGCTCCTCACCAAAATAACCGTTTCCAGGCTCCTCACCAAAATAACCCTCAATCATTAAAAAAACCTTCAGAAAACCCACCTGCTTACAAACCTAACCTTCCTACACCAAATCACACCTCGGAATCTTCACAGACTACGAAGTCAGACAAACCCAAAATTATATGTCACAAATGTGGTCATGAAAATCACTTTGCCAAAGACTGCTTAGGTGAAGTCCCACAAAAACCCAAGATCAAGGATTCTGGTTACTATGCACGTCGAGCTCAAGAAATGGCAGAGAGTGAAAAGGCTTTTGTTACAAATGTATCAAGAGATGTGGATGGATATTGGTCTTCTGGAGATGATGATGAGGTGAGTACTAGAAGGAACATGTGCTTTATGGCTAGACAAACAATTATATGTGATAAAGGCTATTGATCGTCTGGATCAGAAGATGACTATGAAGATGCTGAACCAAACTACTGCTACATGGCTACCAACGATCCACCCGGTAGAACCGTCGTTCAACAGGTAAAATCTATGATTACTGATAATAACTTTGATTTGTCTCTTTTCGAACCATATCTATCCCAGATTCAATCAGATATGAACATCATTTACAAAGCCTATGAGTCAGCCATAGAAGCCAGTGAGAAGATGGAAAGTGAATTAAGTCATCTTAGATTACGTTTCGAGGATACGAAGTTAAAAATAGAGTCTTTAGAACGAGAGCTTGTAATGTCAAAAGATGAATGTATCATTCTTAAAGACTAATGTGAAATCACTTATTCTGAAAGAAATGTTTTAATTTCTGACAACAAACGTCTCAATTCTAAAATAGATGCTTTGCATAATTCCATTTACATTCTTGAAGCAAATGAACGGATGACTCACAATTTTCTTCATCCTTGGTCAAAACCTCCTGGTCTCGGAAGCGAGTTTCCGAAATCTATTGCTCGTCCTTTGAAGGAGTTGTAAAACTTAACTTTTATGGGAAATGTTACGAACATCAAACATTCAGACACCCCTGTCTCGACTTTGTCACCCCTTCCTGAGACTTCTGACCAATTTGCATCGTTAATTCCTGAGTTTCATCCTATAGTTGTCAAGTGTCCTGATTCCACGCATTTTCCGCCTCTAACAAACCTGGACCTGAATCGGACCCCAGAATCCCACTCTAGTATTCCAAACACTGTCGTTCAAATTCTGAACCACATCCCTCCTAACAACTGTGTCGTTAAGGAAATCTCTCCGGAGACAACTGCACCTGATACCTCTGAGTGTGTTTGGGCATCTTTAGATAGTAACGTTGATGATTCGTCAAATTCATGTGATTCTGACCCACAAGTGATTTCCAAAACAAATATTGTGCCAATCAAACCAGTTTTTAACAATCCTTTTGTAGGTCAAACTTCCAAATCCTCATCTCATTCCAAAAAGAAACCCATGTTGAATAGGAAAGATGTTGTTGATCCTAAGGTAGAAGCCCGGAATGCACACAAAAAGGAAGCTAAGTCAAGAGAAAATTCTAGATTCCTTGAGAACTCCAAAAAGAGTGTATCTCGGACTACCAACCCACCAACTAAGAGTCACAACACCTTCGCACCCACTAAGATTCTCAAGAGGCCATCTAATCCTCCCAATCCAGTAGAACATAAGAAAGTGGTCAGTCCTACCCTGAAAAAGTCCATTGTATGTACTCAGTATGTCCAAACTAACTCTCCTCGGACTGTTTCATCTGTTTTTATAGCCAAACCTGATGGTACAATTTTCAAACCTCAACAGATTTCAAAACCAAATGTATCATCAACCAAAGAATAGGTTGTTAAGAAAAGACTTTCTCAAAAATCTTCAAAAGAAAATCTTGTATGGAAAGTAAAAAATCACAAAGATGAAACTGCAACTCCCAGAGACACAGTGTTTCCAGTTGAGTGTCCGAGAAAAGTTGTTCCGACTCATCGTGTCATTGAGTATGATTATTGGATAGATGAAAGAACCGTGGCCTTCTGTTTGTTTCCTAAGGAATCTCGGAACAAACCCTCCAAAACACTTGTTTCTCAAAAGTCACAACCGAAGCCTAAGACTCATGCCTTTGTCCCAAAACCTAACTCGGATCCTAAAAAATCCATAACTCGCTAATTTTGCAAGAACTCTGTGCTTCGGAGAAAGAAACAATATGGTATATTGATAGTGCTTGCTCCATGCACATGACGGGGCAGAAGGACTTTCTGCGAGATCTCAAACTTTCACCAAATGCTGGCTGCGTGACGTATGGCAACAACTCCAACTCTCAAATCAGAGGTTATAACATTATTACAAATGGCAACTTATCTATTTAAAATGTGGCATATGTAGCTGATTTAAAGCATAATTTGATAAATGTGGCTCAACTCACTGATGCGAATCGACGAGTTGAATTCTGCAAGAAACACAACTATGTCATGTCCGAATACCGGAAGGAATGTTTAATCAAGTCAAAATGCAACAAGAACATGTATCCTCTTGACATCAACACGATCATTGGCAAGCCCCAGCTCTGCTTAGTATTAAAAGTTGTTCCTGATGTCAGTTGGTTATGGCATAGGAGGCTTGCTCATTTGAACTTTAGATATATGAATGATATTGTTTTCGGTGACATGGTAAGAGGTTTGCCAATCCTCAAATTCGAAAATGATCATTTATGTGCTACATGTGAGTGTGGAAAGCAGTCGAAGAATGGTCATCCCATTATCATTGAAAAATATATCTCGGAGCCGTTAGAACATCTACACATTGATCTGTGTGGACCCTCAACAATAGAAAGTCTTGATGGGTTTTGAGCATTCTAACACTCCTATGGTGTACATGCAACCCTAGAAACCTTGGATCTATGTTTTCTCTAATATACATGCAAATAAGAATTTTTCAAGGTTCTCATCCTAACTAGCATGGCATGGGGTACTTGTAATATAAAAACTAGTAGAATGACATACCTTTGTAGTTGCTTGGATTCCTTAATACCTTGTGATCCTAGCACTCCAAATGTGATGCCTCAAATGTTTCACACAACACCACAACACTTGGAATAAGTTATTAATAGAACACTTTCACTTAAAAATCGGCTAGCCCTATTGTTCTTCTCTTAGTGGCCGATTTTGCTCCATATGAGGTTCCTTTTATAGTGTGTCACATGTACGGTTACACCATGTAAACCCTAATGTGCATGGCTTTTCATTTCCCCCATGATGCATGGGTTTTAACCTCCATGGAGCACCCAATGGGTCCTAGCCCAATCTAGTGAATCATGAACCATAAGCCTACTATATAAGAATAAAATATTTACATAATCAATCCTCATATATTTAATTAGTCTCTTTTTGATCAAAAAATTAATTCCAAATTAATTCTTGATCAACACTAAATAATATGATTTCATATTAATATATTAGAACTTATAATATATTAATAAATCATAAGTGTCATTTTTCTCATTTTGTGTATCCAAATGTTGAGATGCCGAGCAACCCAAATGGACAATGCCAATCTGGGTCAAGTACATACCAAATATAGTTATGGACTTAGACACCTTATCCGACAGTCTCCCACTTGGATAAGTCTAATAACTATAGTTGCAAGTATGACTTCAGGAACCGACCAGCAATAGTAGCTCTTTCAAAGTCTCGCGGAACTGAGATGATGATTCTCCATTTAAGATAAATGATCATATAATCCTCTGTTCTAGATATCAGTCGTACAAATACATGGAACAATGTCATACTTATTGTCTAGCAGTTTGTTTACCAATTTCCGATTTGTTTGAAATAGAACTAAACTGAACACATCAATTTGGTTCAGACCGGGTCCGACACATAGGTCAAAACAAAATCATCGACGGGCCCAGATATCGCTTTTAATTCTCCAAGGACTAAAAGGAACAGATAAAGTTCGACTCATATGCTTGTACTAACTACTTGTCGAATCATACACAAAAGCACGTTTTATAACATCGGGTTACTGATGCGTTTTCGTACAATCAATGCACAACCAACTCATAATCAACAACTCACATCTCTAGGTTTGAAGACTTATATGATATCACCGTCTCACGATCACTCGAGATAAATTTCATGAAGTGATACAAGTGAGCGTGGATTGATTCCAATACTCAGAACTTATGAGCATTCATGAATGTTGTAGCAACTTTTGTTATGTCTAACATCTTAGACATCTACAAACCCAATTCATAACAGTCTTGATTCATATCTACTTCCAACATATGACTGACTGTGGAGACTTTGAATAAAGTAACTATTCTGGAAGTCAAAACATGCAAAATTGAAACAATAGTAAACAATTGACACAAGATAGCAACACTTTACTTATAAATAAACAACAACTTTTATTTAATCATCAAATGTTAATTACATTTTACAAGTTTCAAAAATAGCTATCTAATCTGTAAAACTAATATCATCCTTCAGCCTGATGCACCTCGCATGCAGCAAATGCTTAGCCCTACACAGTCCCTTCGTGAGGGGATTTGCTGGGTTCTCATCTGATGATACCCTCTTTACCACGAGGAGTCCTTCTATTTGATGTCTAATGAAGTGGTATTTTCCGTCAATGTGCCTGGATCTGTCGTGATCCCTTGGTTCCTTAGCTAAGGCAACTGCACCATCGTTATCACAGAAAATCTCCATAGGCTCCTTAATAGCTGGTACAACTCCAAGGTCTACAATGAAGTTCTTTACCCATATTGCCTCCTTTGCTGCCTCACTTGCTGCTATGTACTCTGATTCGCAAGTTGAATCAGCTACTGTTTCCTGTTTCGAACTCTTCCAAGTAATTGCTCCTCCATTTAGGGTAAAGACCCAGCCCGAATAAGAGCGGAAATTATCCCTATCATTCTGGAAACCAGCATCACTATACCCCACTACTCTCAAATCAATACTCCCACCAAGGGTAAGGACCCAGTCTCTAGTCCTTCGTAGGTACTTGAGAATATTATTCACTGCAGTCCAATGAGCCTTGTCTGGATTCCCTTCATATCTCTTGACCATGCTTAAAGCAAAGGCCACATCAGGGCGAGTACAAGTCATAGCATATATGATTGAGCCCACAGCGGAAGCATATGGTACATGACTCATCTCAACTATTTCAGCCTCTCTACTCGGACTCTGAGTTCTACTCAGTTTGGCGTTGCTCTGGATTGGTTAGTCACCTTTCTTGGAATACTGCATGCTGAACCTTTTCAGCACCTTATCCAAGTAGGTACTTTGACTAAGTCCAATTAGTCTCTTACTCCTTTCTCTTAATATCCTTATCCCTAGGATATAGGCAGCTTTTCCAAGGTCCTTCATAGCGAAACACTTCCCAAGCTAGGACTTAACTTCCTGCAGGGTTAGGATGTCATTTCCTATGAGTAGTATGACATCCACATACAATACCAAAAAGCTAACTATACTCCCACTAGCCTTAACATATACACAGGACTCATCTTCGCTCCTCGAAAACCAAACTCTTTGACTTTCTCATCGAAACAAAGATTCCATCTGTGAGATACTTGTTTCAATCCATAGATGGATTTCTCAAGCTTACACACTCTATTAGGGTGCTTTGCATCAATAAAAACCCTCTGACTGACTCATGTAAACATCCTCAGCCAACTTTCCATTAAGGAAAGCGGTTTTAACATCCATTTTCCATATTTCATAATCATGAAATGCAGCTATGGGAAACCCTAATAGACTTAATCTTCGCTACTGGTGAGAAGGTCTCATCATAGTTAACTCCCGGAGTTTGAGTAAAGCCCTTCGCAACCAGTAGCGCTTTATAAGTGTGTACATTCCCATCCATGTTGGTCTTCTTCTTGAAGATCCACTTGCACCCGACCGTCTTACGACCCGGTACATTGTCAACCAAGTTCCAAACTTGATTGCCATACATGGACTGAATCTCGCTATCCATTGCCTCCTTCCATTTGGCAGATTCAAGGCCTGCCATGGCTTCCTTAAAGCTGTTACGTTCATCCAAATTTACCAGTGTACTGTCATTGATAAATGCATCACCTTCTGCAGTAATATGAAAACCATAGTAATGCTCAGGTGGATTCCTAACTCTTGTGGAACGCCTCAGAGGTATGGATTCATCAACAGGAGTTTCCTCCTCAGGTTGACTGCTAGGATTTGAGGTTCCTTCACCGCTTGACTCTTGAAGTTCTTCAAGGTCAATTTGCCTCCCACTATTTCCTTGGCTTCTAAACTCTCTCTCTCTCTCTCTCTCTCTCTCTCTCTCTGTCTCTCTCTCTCTCTCGAAAGACCCCTCTCCTTGCCACAAAGACCACATTCTCACTGGGTCTGTAGAAGAGATAACCAAAAGAATTTTGTGGGTAGCCGATGAAAATATACCGCTCACTACGAGGTTCGAGCTTGTCCTGAGTCTCACGTCTCACGAAAGCCTCGCAACCCAAATCTTGATGTGGTCTAAATTGGGAACTTTCCCACTCCACATCTTGTGTGGTGTTTTGGCAACCTTCTTGGTAGGGACTATATTAAGGATATGGGAGGCAGTCTCTAAGGCATACCCCCAGAATGAGATTGGTAACGAAGCTCGACTCATCATGGAAAGAACCATGTCTAAAAAGGTTCGATTTGCGCCTCTCAGCCACACCATTATGTTGTGTTGTTCTGGGAGGTGTCAATTGTGAAACAATTCCACATTCCTTAAGATAGTCAAGGAACTCTGTACTAAGATACTCTCCTCCTCAATCGAATCGAAGCATCTTAATGTTCCTGCCCAACTGATTCTCCACTTCCTGTTTAAACTCTCTGAACTTATCAAAGGTTTTTGACTTATGCTTGATTAAGTAGACATAACCATATCTATTGTAATCATAAGTAAAAGTCACATAGAAGCGGTTAGCATCCCTCGTGGCGGTTCTGAAGGGTCCACACACATCTGTATGTATGAGGTCCAACAAACCTTCACCCGTCGCACAAGTACCAGTGAAGGGTGACTTTGTCATTTTTCCAAGCAAACAAGACTCGCAACTATCATCCGACTTTAAGTCAAATGACTCCAAGACTCCAGCCTTCTGGAGTTGGCCTATGCGCTTCTTGATAACATGTCTAAGACGACAATGCCACAAGGATACTTTATCCAAACTAGTGGAACAATCGATATGTAATACATTATTTCCTAAGTTATCTACAATCGACACAGTTTCATATACACCATTACAAGGTAATGCTTTAAAATAAAGAACATTATTATAAAAAGCATTAATACCACCACATTTATTATCAAATGAAAAAGTAATTCCTTGTTTGTACAAACCGTGAAAAGAAATAATATTTCTCGTCATTTCAGACGAGTAACAATACTTATTCAAATCTAACAGTAACCCACTACTTAGCAACAAAGAATAAACTCCAATCTTGGTGACATGTGAAACTTTCCTATTCCCCATGATCAAGTTTATCTTTCCGTGCTCCACATCCTCACTTCTTCTTAGGCCCTGCAAATCACAACATATATGAATACCGCAACCTGTATCAAGAACCCAAGAAGTAGTATGTGGTGAGTTAGGGATGAGCATAGGCGGGTACCCGCCTCATTTGGCGAGAACCGGAACCGGAACCGGAACCAGAACCGGAACCGGCGGTTCCTAGAAAGGTAGAACCGGAACCGGAAATGCTCTAGCCAGTTCTCAAATGTTTGGAACCACTCCCGGAACCGGCGGTTCCGGTTCCGGGAGCGGGTAACCCGGTTACATTAATTTTGTTAACTTTTGTCGATAAAACCGCAATTTAGTTTGATCAAAATCAAATCAATTCGGACCAAAGACGGACAAAATCGGACCAATATATTCTAAACTGGTCTAATAAACACACATATTTATATGAAATAATGTATATATATATATATATATATATATATATATATATATATATATATATATATAACCGATTCCGGCGGGTACCCAGCGGGTAGCGGTTCCGAAAAAACGAGAACCGGAACTGGAAGCGCTTAAGGCGGTTCCATAATTTTAGGAATCGGAACCAGAACCACTTAAGGCGGTTCCCGTTCCAAAGCCAGCAGTTCTGAGGCGGTTCCGGTTCCAAAAGCGGGTACCCGGTTCCAATGCTCATCCCTATGGTGAGTTATTAGACAATATAGTGTAAATACCTGCATGGGTAGGCTTGACCTTCCCATCCTTAACATCTTGCAGGTACTTGGGGTAGTTTCGTTTCCAGTGCCCCTTTTCCTGACACTAGAAGCATTGAGCTTCTTTTGGGTTGGCAGAAGGAGTGACAGAACCACCTTTGGTTCCACTTGAAGAGGAGCCATCAAGAGACTTTCCCTTGGTACCCTTCGAAGGGGTCTTCCTCTTCTTCGCTCTACTTTGCCCATTTCCATAAAAGGGGTGGCGGTAGGAGTAGGAGTGACAACAACCGATTTGCCTTTAAGACCAGTTTCAGCGGTCTTCAAAAGCCCTTGAAGTTTGCTAAGTGTGACCTCCTCCTTGTTCATGTGATATGTCATTCGGAATTGATCATAACAAGTAGGTAAGGAGTGCAGTATGATATCAGTAGCCAACTCCTCATGGAAGTTCACGTTCAACTTGAGCAAACGGTCCACATACCTTTGCATTTTCTGCATGTGGCCTGTGATGGGTTCACCATCCTTCATTCGGGTTGTTATCATGGAAGAGACGATTTCATACCTCTCTTGACGAGCACTTTGATGGTAGCGGTCCATCAGGTCCATGTGCATCTCAAAAGGGTAAAAGTTCTCATAGGACTTCTAGAGTTCAGCTTTCATTATGGCCAACATGATACATGCCACCTTGGTAGCATCTCTCTCATGTTCCCTAAAGTCAGCGATCTCCTCTGGAGTAGCAGTAGACTCATCAATTTCCTTCAGCTCCTTGTCGAGGACATATTCCTTGTACTCATAACATGTGACCATCCTGATGTTCTTGATCCAATCATTAAAGTTTGAACCATCAAAGATGACTCTCCCACAAAGGTTCATGAGAGAGAAGAAGCCGGTAGGGTTTGAGCCAGAAGCAGCATTGTTGGAAGACATCTGAAAAGAAGAAAGACAAGTTTAGATTAGATATTGAATCCTTAATAAGACACCCAAATGTAATATTAAGGCTAGGACCCAACACAATACTTTATAACTTGGAAGAGGGATGCCGTAATCCAAGCTATAAAATATTTGAAGGTAGGCGAATGACGATTCACCAATTTCCACCATGAAAATGAAATAAATTATTAGGTTTTAATTAGATTGAAACTCCTAGATCTTTTGAGATGCATTGAATTTTTCAATGGCATGTTTAAATCTCGAATGTGCCCTCTCAAGTTTGTGACTGGGATGCCGAGGATCTCAAACAAGGTGTGAATAACCATGCAAATTAACTTGGTACCCTTAATCTTTATCACCTAATCGATGTGCCGGTTACCCATACAGGCTCCATCGATCTATGATAAATATTAAGTCACCCTTTGCCAATCTTACTAGTCCATGTTAGTGTGTCGGTTACCCACATACGCTCCACCAACGACTTGGTAAGGTACAAAGTGTAATTTCATGGGTTAGCACCAATTTCACATTTTCCTAAAGTAACTTAGATTGGGAATTCATAAAAGGTTATTTACTTTATATTTATCATTATACTTTTAATGAAAATTATAGTCCTTGTCCTACCCGTTCGTTTAACGACCCTCCACCAGTCAAGGAAGCAGTGGGTGAGAGTGGACACCCATTAAGCTGCCATTTTATAGGCAACAACCTTATACCCCTCTTATAGACCGGCTTCGTGAATGAGACCTACTAACGGTAAAATTGACTTGCTCTTATACATATATATATATATATATATATATATATATATATATATATATATATATATATATATTATTAACTTATAATACTATAAAGTATAAGGGTTGAATTTTAACTTTTAAAACTCTAGGGTTTGGAATTAAAGTTTTCTAAAGCGATTTTACAAATTCCAAAACTTGAGGGCAAGTTTTGAAACTATTCAAAACCTTTCATATTCATAACTTATGAGTTTAATGGTTTATTAAAAATGAAGACTCTTCACTTTATGTAACCTATGGTTCTTTAATGACAATTTAAAGAAGTGACTTTTGGTAATCCATAACTTGAGGACAAATTATGGACTTCATCAATAACATTTAGATCAAGAATTATATCATCAAACAATTTGCAAATAATTCCTATGATCTTACTAAAACTCATAAGCATGAACATTCATATCAACAATTTCAAGAATCATATAAACACATATAAAACTTAAAATTTTGATAATAACCATTGTAAACGGATTAGCATAATCATTACACCATCAAAAACAGGTTTTATAAGTCCAAAACAGTTTAGGGTAATGATCCTAGTCCATTTCCAGCAGCAAAACTCGAAATTCTGCACACAGGTGCATCACCACGTCATGGTGAGCAGTCAGAAGCAAAAATGGCAGAATTTCAACTTTGGAAAAACATGTAGCATCATGTATAATTGAAAACAAGCCTAGGCTCTAATACCACTGATGGGTTTTGAGCATTCTTACACTCCTATGGTGTACATGCAACCCTAGAAACCTTTGATCTATGTTTTCTCTAATATACATGCAAATAAGAATTTTCCAAGGTTCTCATCCTAACTAGCATGGCATGGGGTACTTGTAATATAAAAACTAGTAGAATGACACACCTTTGTAGTTGCTTGGATTCCTTAAGACCTTGTGAGCCTAGCACCCCAAATGTGATGCCTCAGATGTTTCACACAACACCACAACACTTGGAATAACTTGAGAATAGAACACTTTCACTCAAAAATCGGCTAGCCCTCTTGTTCTTGTCTTAGTGACCGATTTTGCTCCATATGAGGTTCCTTTTATAGTGTGTCACATTTAGGGTTACACCATGTAAACCCAAATGTGCATGGCTTTTCATTTCCCCCATGATGCATGGTTTTTAACCTCCATGGAGCATCCATGGAGCACCTAATGGGTCCTAGCCCAATCTAGTGAATCATGAACCATAAGCCCACTATATAAGAATAAAAGATTTACATAATCAATCCTCATATATTTAATTAGTCTCTTTTTTATCACAAAATTAATTCCAAATTAATTATTTATCAACACTAAATAATATGATTTCATATTAATATATTAGAACTTATAATATATTAATAAATCATCAGTGTCCTTTTTCTCATTTTGTCTATCCAAATGTTGAGATGCCGAGCAACCCAAATGGACCATGCCAAGTCGGGTCAAGTACATACCAAATATAGTTATGGACTTAGACACCTTACTCAACAAGTCTACATCACAAAAAATACATTCTTGTGATTGTGGATGACTTTACTAGGTTCACATGGGTCTTCTTCCTAAGGCTCAAGTCAGAAACAGCCTCCGAACTCATCAACTTTATCAAAGGAATTGAAGTTCTCATCAAACTCCCAGTAAGGTGAATCCGAGGTGACAATGGTTCGGAATTCAAAAATTCAACCATTGAGAACTTCCTCACCGAGAAGGGCATTGACCACAACTTTTCTGCTCCATACACTCCACAACAAGACAATGTAGTCGAGAGAACAATTGTTGAAGCTGCTCGATCCATGCTTAACTTTGAAAATCTTCCACTCTATCTTTGGGCCGAAGCTATTTCAACTTCATGCTTTACTCATAATAGGAGTATCATCAGTCAACATCTCAATAAGACACCGGATGAAGCCATGAATGGTCGGAAGCCAAGTATCTCTTTTCTTCACATTTTTGGATGTAGATGCTTCATCAAGAACAATCGCGATCGGCTTACAAAGTTCCAACCCAAAGTTGATGAAGCTATCTTTCTTGGATACTCTACTAAATCAAAGTCTTATCGAGTTCTTAATCGGAGAACTCATGTTCTGGAAGAAAGTTTTGATGTTACCTTTGATGATAATTTCGTTCGGAATTCTGGCCCAACCCATGTTACAACACATATTATGGAGTCCGATGCTCCAGTGCCAGGATGTCCGAACCAGCAAACAATCTATGAAGTTGATTTGAAACCCTGTTCGGACCCTCAGAAACAGCTCTTGATTCGGAATCTCGAACAAGACAAACCTCATCAACCGAAGCTCCAGTTTCCCAAAATGTTTCAGGTCCGGCATCTAGTTTTCCTCCATTTGATTCTGAACCGTTTCAACCTTCTTAGGTTGAGGGGGAGAATGGTCAACCTTCCCTTGAATCAAATGTGGATGGATTCCAAGATGCAGCTGTTGAATTCGACTATAATCCTATCAACAACGATGATGATGCAAATTTCTTCGAATTCCCACTTGATGACGATGTCAACCTCTCCGGTTCAGAAGTTCAGGGGAGCATCATCCACAAGTTCAAACTATTCAGGGGGAGCTACACAACCCCATTGTTGATATAGGATCTTCTGCTGCACAAGAGCTTCCGATACTATATGTTTGGACTAAGGATCATCCTCCGAACCAAGTTATTGGAAATCCAAACGCTGGTGTGCAAACTTGTTCTACCACAAGTGTTCAAAATGAATGTCATTTCTCGGCATTTATCTTAATGTTTGAACCCAAATCTATCAAAGAAGCATTAGAACATGATGATTGGATTACAGCCATGCAGGAAGAATTGGAAGAATTCGATAGAAATGAAGTATGGACTCTTGTCCGTCCTCCTCAGAATAATCCCATTGTTGGTACTAGATGGGTGTTTCAGAACAAACTAGACGATGCAGGAGTCAATATTCGAAATAAATCAAGATTGGTGGCCAAAGGATTCACACATATCGAAGGGCTTGACTACGATGAGACATTTGCTCCTGTTGCCCATCTTGAAGCCATCAGAATCTTTGTTTCTTATGTTGCTCATAAAAGCTTTAAGGTTTACCAGATGGATGTCAAAAGTGCTTTTCTAAATGGGGAACTTGATACTGAAGTGTATCTCCAACAGCCTCCCGGTTTTGTCAATCTCTCTTATCCGAACTACTGCTACAAACTCCGAAAAGCTGTTTATGGCCTTAAGCAAGCTCATCGCGCCTGGTATGAGACCCTCACTGACTTTATGAAGCGTTTAGGTTTTCGAAGAGGTATTCTCGATCCTACTCTGTTCTGAAGGTCAAATGGAAAACATCTCATACTTGTCCAAATTTATGTTGACGACATCATTTTTGGATCCACCGATTCATCAATGGTTGCTGACTTTGCTAAGTTAATGGTTAGCCGATTCCAAATGACCATGAATCGTGAACTAAGCTTTTTCCTAGGTCTCCAAGTTAAACAGACCAATAGAGGAATCTTTATTCACCAAGAAAAGTACATCTCAGAACTTCTCAAGAAATATTCAATGGACACATGTGCCTCGGCTAAGGTACCTATGGGTTTCAGACACAAGATCTTTTCGCACCCTTCAGGTGTTGCTGTTGATGAAAATAAGTACAGAGAAATGATTGGATCACTACTCTACCTTACAACAAGTCGTCCGGACATCATGTTTTCAACATGTTTGTGTGCTAGATTTCAAGTCAATCCAAAGATGTCTCATATCTTAGCAGTTAAGCAAATATTCCGTTACCTCAAAGGTAAAAAGAATCTCGTACCAAGCAAATGAGAGTTTCCTCCTCTAAGCTTATTCCGATTCAAACTATGGCAGTCTTCAATTGGACAGAAAAAGCACATCTGGTGGCTGTCAAATTTTAGGTGGTCGATTGGTCAGCTGGTCATCTAAGAAACATAAATGCATTGCACTTTCAACAGCCGAAGCGTAATATATTGTTGCTGCTAGTTACACATCTTAAGTTCTTTGAATGAAATCATAGCTCTTGGATTATGGTTACTGGTTTCAAAAAATCCCAATCTATTGTGATTCTCAAAGGGTCAATACAAATTCGCACAATCCAATTCAACACTCTATGATGAAGCACATCGACATATTCCATCTGACGATGAAATTGCTGATGTCTTTACTAAGGCATTAGGCGAAACCAAATTCAATGGTTTTCTAAACAAAATGGGTATGATGATGCCTGATCCTCAGTTCTTTCAAGAGGTTTGTGCTCTCTGATGGCAACATCCGAAAGAGAAATAGTTCCGGAGTCAAATTATTTTTCATCTCGGAACTATTGCCTCTCGGAATTAATAGGGTCATTTTACGTGTGTTTTTATCTAACCACCTCTTGTAGTTTTAAGTTGTACAACTCATCTCATCATATGAAGTCCATGACCAATATAGTCAAATTGGTATTAATCTCACCTCGAAACTTAATTCACAAGATCATTCCGGAATTCAAGTCCGGAACGGTATTGAACGGAATTCAAGTCCGGAATCTAACTCCTTGCCCCGGAATCTCTTCAAAATTTTGCTCCGGAATCTCTTCAAATTTTTTTTGCTTCGGAATCTTTTCAAAACTCCCTCCGGAATCTTCAAAAATTCACTCAGGACCTTTTAACTCAAATGCTTCATTCCGAAACCTATCTCAGACCTTTCTCATGTTCCGAGATCACTCAATTTTTTTTCTCCGGACTCTTCATGGTCAGAAATTGTTTTTCAAATCATTCTGGAACCCTATGGTTCCGAATTTAAATCACATTATGAAGTCCAAAAGGTTTTTAATGTGAAACGTTTTTTAACGATTACTTTTTAATGATGATTATCTTTTTAACCATCGAAACTCGCTCCATGTTGCACACGTTTCGGTAAAGTAAACATCACATCAACCAAGAGACGGTTTCTAATTTTCACTTCAAGCCATCAGGATCTTTAGTCATTGCAAGTCAACTCACCTGATAACGACAACATAATTAATGCGACCCATTTCCATTTTCGGATTTCATCATTACGCCTCCAACCCGACCCATTTACTTAACCTATAAAAACCCTCCTCAAACCCTCTTTTCCTCTTTAGGCGTACAAAAGAGCCAAAAATCCATCTTCTTCTTTCTCTCTCAAGTGTGTTCTTCAAGCCTTTAAACTTCTGCAACAATAGCTTCTTCATCTCCTTCCAAAATCTCCCAAACCATTCTTGAAATCACTCAAACCGCTCCCAAAGTCCCCAAAACTGCTGCGAAAAAGAAATCTTCCAAGGGATCATCGTCTTCACAGTCAAATGAACCCTTTCTCAGAGACACGATGCAACTGTTCTATCTTGACCCCATGGATTTGGATGAGCCCATTAGAGTTATGATTAAGTTCATTTCTCATCATCCAATCGCCTTTCCATTCACCAAGATTCAAGACCTACCAATCCCACTTCGTCTTTTTCACACTGCATTCGAACGGATCAAAATTAAGAATGATGTTCTTGAGACGGAAATAACTGGTGATCGCATCATACCTGTCCGCAAGTACACTTTTGTAACATCCTGACTCCCAGGTATAATATTTCATTAATTTGCATGCATGATGTCAGAGCAACTCGACGAGTTGGATGCCCCACTCGCCGAGTAGAGGAGTTAATGGCCGCGTGATCTTTAGAGTCTACTTGACGAGTTGGAGGACCCCAACTCGACGAGTAGGAGCTGAGTGAGAAAACCCTGTCCTATTTAAAGGACCTTAAGCCTTTATTTCTGCCTCCCTTGTCATCTTAGAACTCTGAGAGAAACCCTAATCGAGCTATATCCTTGTGTGAGAGAAAGAGAGGCTAACACTTCATACTTTAGTGCATTTTTAGCGGAAGATTGAGGAGCAAAAGGCTTGGGACGAGAGGGAGCTCTTGGATCTGGTGTTCATTCATCCCTAGCTTCTGTTTGAAGGTAAAAAGTTACCACCATGATCATTATTTGGTTAGATCTCTTTTCTAGGTAGTTTAGGGCCTTTTCCCATCCCTCTTTGAGTACTTGAGTTGTTTGAGCTTGCCATGGAGTTGAGACTTCAGATCTGGACAATATGAGGTCCCTTAAGCCCAAAGGTCCAAGCTTTATCAAGCTAGTGGCAAGCTTTTATGCATTAAACCCTATGTAGAGCTTGTTTTTGGCATTTCGAGCCCTAGATGCCATGCATGGACGTAAAGCTTGCAACTTTATGTGGTATTTCAGCCTTGGGAGGCTAGATCTAGAGTTTGGGACATTATTTCTGCTTAGAATCTATTGAATGAGAATTGGTCTAGAGGGACTCGACGAGTGCATGAGCCAACTTGACGAGTCAGCTAGGGTTTTCCCCGATAGTCTGGACGCGCTACAACTCGGCGAGTTGATGAGACAACACGATGAGTTGAGTTGGAGTTTTCCCAATCCTTCTGAGAACAGGAGGAACTCGACGAGCCGCATAGGTGCACTCGACGATTTGGGTCAACAGGGACTGTTGACTCGAGTGTTGACTTCCGTTGACTTTTAGGGTTTGGTCAATTATGGACTTTGGAGATCATGGAGGGGTAAAATGGTCTTTTCATCCTTTTAAGATTTAGTGGAGAAGATAGCTTACCATCTCGGAGTGGTTATTACAAAGTACTTATTAGAGATAATTATATTATGTAGGCAGAGTCTAGACTGTTCGTGGGGTGCTAGATCTACTTCCTTACTTGCGAGGTGAGTCTTTTCACTATACTTACCTGAGCGGTAATACTGTGTGACCAGAGGGTCTTATTTGAGTCATTGACCGGAGGGTCCTATGTGCTTATATAGAGTTATGTGATATTATGGATTTTGGCTTTGTGATATATGTTATATTATTATGTGCTATACTGAGTTAGGACCGAAGGGTCCAAACCAAGCTGTGAGACGGGAGGGTCTTCACTGAGATACAGGACCGGAGGGTCCGACCCGAACTGTGGAGACCGGAGGGTCTTCACTGAGACACATGACCGGAGGGTCCACACTAATCTGTGAGACCGGAGGGTCCTCACCGAGACGCATGACCAAAGGGTTCATGCCGAGCTATAGACATGAGAGTCTTATTATGTGTGTATGTGGTATTTTGGGGAACTCACTAAGCTTCATGCTTACCGTGTTGTGTGATATGTGTTTCAAGTACTTCTCAGGATCAGGGGAAGGCGCCAGCTTGATTGTACACACGAGTTGGAGTTTATGTTTGTGAGGATTCTAGGATATTATCAAACAATTGTTGACTTGTGTTTTGATAACTTATACATTATGGTTTTTGAGAAATGTGATTTGGAGTTTTATATGAATTTTAAAAATGAAAAATTTGTTTGAAAATTTAGAGCGTTACAAGTTGGTATCAGAGCCTTGGTTTGAGGGATTCAGATGTACTCTCGGGTACGTTTGGACTCAAGTTGGGGATTTGAGAAAATTTTCTAAAAAGAAATGATTTTTCTAAAAACGAGTAAGAGCTTTTAAAAGATAACGGGACGGAGCAGTGTGTACAATCATCCAGAGCCCGAACGGTGATTTCCCAAAACACCACTACTTGTTTGTATTATGAGATATTTATGAGATATTAGAGTTGCATGCTAGAGGATAGGCTAGGTATTTCATAATTTAGAGCTAGAGTTGCCTGATTCATGATGCCTTAGCCTAGGGTATAATATTGATTGATCTTATCTGCTATTTACTCTGTGTGTACTGAGTAGGGGAACATAACAGGAATTTTTTAAAGAGTGTTTTGAGTGATCTAGGAGAGATACCTAGATGAGCACTGAGTAATCTACCGAGAGAGTAGTTGATATCTGTGAGGGTTAGAGTACTTGTGAATTAGGATCCTAGGAGGAGGACTTGGGATGACTACAGGTTGGTGTGGAAGGTAGTATTGGGCCCGTACTACTAAAACTACTGGATCTGTATGCGACCCAAGTAAGAACCTTGATATTCAGGAGCATGTAGGGGTGGGTAATGGCGTGAGTGCTTGAGCTAGTCTCTGATGGTTTTTGTGTTTGTGTTTCAGAGGCACTATAGTGATTACCCGCAACAACCCCGAGATGTTCGGGTCATTCATGAGGAGGTAGTCGCAGCTATTAGAGAGGCCAAACCAGAGATGTTCGGGTCTATTAAGACCACACTGATTGAGACGTTTGATGAGTGATACGCTGCTGTCACAGAGGTTGTTGCTGTCGCAGCCACCGTAGCCCTAACTGCTGCGAGGCTACAGGGAGGTGACTTGTTGTTGTTCTGAGAGTTCAGCAACACGAAGACCCCAGAGTTTAATGGGACCAGGACCCGATTGCTGCTATGAGATGGATCTCCGACATTGAAGGGTCTTTCTATATGTGTTCATGCTCGGAGCATCTGAGAGTTCGGTTTGCGCTGAACCAGCTTCGCTTGGGAGCGAAGGACTGGCGGAAGTTTGTGACGACTGATTTTACCCCTGCAGATCATGTTGCAGTGACTTAGGAGAGGTTCACCAAGTTGTTCAGATATGAGTATGCTACCTAGGTGGAGAGGGAACATTTGGTACATGAGTTTTTGTCTCTCAAGAAGAAGACAGAGTTAGTGACAAAGATTACGAGGATGTTTCATGAGAGGGCGTTTTTCTGCCCTGAGCACGTGTATACTGATCAGGTACGCGTGAGCCGGTAATTGCGCATATCGAGGAGATATATATGGGAGTTCGTGGCGAAATCGTCATAATGAACATTGGTTGATCTACATACCAATTCCAGGAGGAGAGAGATTGAACTGGAGATTCAGACCAGAGAGGAGGGAGAGCAGCAGGGGAGAGATCGGAGACCAGTATAGTCGTAGCCAGCGACAAAGCAGGCCAAGACCGCTGATTCGAGAGGAGGAGGCCAGAAGGGCCGCACTTGTACCAAGTGCGGCAAGATCCACGTGGGATCTTTCCAAGCAGGTATTTGCTACAAATGTGGCAAGGAGGGGCACATGGCGAGGGACTGCCCCAAACGATTTTCAGTTTGCTTTCATTGTAACCAGAGTGGCCACAAGAAGGCCGAGTGTCCTCAGCTCACTCAGGGATCAACCCAGGCTACTGCTCCTGCTGCTTTACGTGTTACTGATGGTCGGCCGGGGAAGGCCGAGGCTCCCAGAGCTCGTGGGAGAGCATTTCAGCTGACTGCGGAGGTGGTCCGCGCAACGCCTAATGTTGTTGCTGGTGCGTATCTATTTATTCATGTTATTTTGAGATTTGTTTATGCTTATACTGTGCTTCATATAAGCACTTTTCTTGTGAGTTTTGTGCCTGCCTTGGTGTTATTTGACTCGGGTGCGAGTCGATCTTTCGTGTCTTTATCCTTTGGTCATCACATTAGTGTTAGACGCGAGGCATTGAGTCGACCACTGAGGGTTTCTATAGCCGATGAGCATGCGGTTTTTTCCACTGATGTGTTCCGAGGATATGTTTTAGAGATCTTCGGTGTTGAGTTCCCGATAGATCTGGTATTGATAGCGATGGGTGATGATTGTGTCATAGTGGGCATGGATTGGTTGAGCCAGTTTGGAGCCGTGATTGATTATGAGCGTCAAATGGTGACCATACGAGACCCTAGTGGGGGAGTACTTACTGTGTATGGCGAGGGAACTAGATCGGGATCAGCTTTCTGCTCTGCCGCCAGGGCGAGGCAGAGTTTGCAGTAGGGATGCACGGGATTTTTACTGTATGTAATGGATACACGAGTTGCCACTGAGAGGCCGAGTTCTGTTTCCGATGTTCCGGTAGTGTGTGAATTCCTGGATGTTTTCCCCGAGGAGTTACCGGGTGTGCCTCCCGAGAGGCATGTGGAGTTCCGAATCGATCTGATTCTGGGTGCGGCGCCTATTGCCAAGGCACCTTATCGCCTTGCGCCACCCGAGATGTAGGAGTTATCTTCACAGCTCTAGGAGCTGTTGGGGAAGGGTTTTATTAGACCGAGTAGCTCACCGTGGGGAGCGCCGATCCTTTTTATCAAGAAAAAAGATAGTTCACACCGGATGTGCATCGATTACCGGGAGTTGAAGAAGCTGATGGTCAAGAATCGTTATCCACTACCGAGGATCGACGACTTGTTGATCAGTTGCAGAGGGCGTCTTGGTTTTCTAGGATTGATTTGAGGTTTGGGTATCATCAGATAAGGGTCTGTGAGGAGGATATTTAGAATATAGCTTTCCGAACTCGTTATGGGCATTACGTGTTTGTGGTGATGTCTTTCGGGCTCACCAATGCACCTGTAGCGTTCATGGACCTCATGAACCGGATGTGCAGGCCCATGTTGGATAGGTCGATGATCGTGTTCATCGACGACATTTTGGTGTACTCGAGGTCTAGGGAACAACATGAGGAGCATATGCAGGAGATTCTTAGAGTATTAAGGATGGAGAGGCTTTATACCAAATTCTCCAAGTGTGATTTCTGGTTGCGAGAGATCCAGTTCTTGGGATACCTTGTTAATAAGAATGGGATTTTGGTCCACCCGGCCAAGATTGACGCAATTATGTGATGGGAGATGCCGAGATCAGGAATTTTCTGGGTTTGGTGGGTTACTATCGGAGGTTTATCATAGATTTCTCCAATATTTCCGTTCCTCTCACCAAATTGACCAGGAAGGGTGTTACTTTTGTCTGGGGGCCCGAGCAGTAGGTCTCATTTGAGACTCTTCGCTAGAAATTGTGCGACGGTCTAGTGTTAGCCCTTCCTGAGGAAGTTGAGGACTTCTTAGTCTATTGTGATGCATCTATATCAGGGATGGGTGTCATGTTGATGTATACGGGGCATGTGATAGCATATGCATCGAGGCAGCTGAAGCCTCATGAGACGAGATATCCTACCCATGATTTGGAGTTGGGGGCGGTGGTATTCGCTCTCAAGATTTGGCGCCACTATCTCTATGGTGTCCGATGTACCATATACACATACCATAAGAGCCTAAAGTAACTTATGGATCAGCCCAACCTGAATATGAGACAGAGGAGGTGGTTGGATGTAGTGAAAGACTATGACTCTGAGATTTTGTATCATCCTGGCAAGGTTAATGTGGTAGCCGATGCCCTGAGTCGTAGAGCAGATAGTGCTCCGATCCAATACGTGTGCATGAGGACGACGGTGATGACTCCAGTCTTACATACCATCCGAGAGGCCCAAGCGATGGCCATGAGACCAGAGAACTGTAAGAAAGAGCGGGTGATCGGGCAGATTTATGAGTTTGAGACTGATAGCCGTGGGCTTATGACCTATCATGGGCGGATATGGGTGCCGTATTCGGGTAGAGCTCGACAGACTTTGATGGAGGAGGCCCATAAGTCAAGGTTTTCCATCCACCGTGGGGCCACTAAGATGTATTTGGACTTGAGAAGGGATTATTGGTGGCCCTGTATGAAGAGAGATGTGGCATGGGTAGTCGATAGATGCTTAACCTATCGCCAGGCCAAAGCAGAGCACCAGCGTCCTCATGGCAAGTTGCAGCCTTTGGAGGTTACTCTATGGAAGTGGGAACATATTTCCATGGATTTCATTACCAAGTTACCGAGGACTGCGTGGGGTGTTGATGTGATATGGGTGATTGTCGACCGGTTGACGAAGAGTGCTCACTTCCTGGCTATAAGTGAGAGCTCTTCTGCGGAGAAATTGGCTGAGATCTACGTTCGAGAGGTGGTGGCATGGCATGAGCTGCCAACATCGATAGTGTCAAATCGGTATGTGCATTTTAATTCTATGTTCTGGAAGAAATTTCGTGAAGAGTTAGGTACCCGATTGCATTTCAGCACCGCTTACGACCCTCAGACCGATGGGCAGAGCGAACGGACGATTCAGACGCTCGAGGACATGCTACACGCATGTGTTATGGACTTTGGTGGAAGTTAGGACACTTACTTTCCCTTGGCTGAGTTTTCATACAACAACAACCATCACTCCAGTATCGGTATGCCTCCCTTTGAGCTTTTATACGGGAGGAGGTGCCGAACTCCCATCTGTTGGGGAGAGGTAAGGCAGAGAGTTATGGGGCACACTGGGATAGTGCTCAATACGACAGAGCAGATCTAAAAGGTCATACAGAGGTTACTGAGGGCCCAGAGTCGTCAGAAGAGTTGCAACGACCGCCACCGTTCAGAGCTAGAGTTTCAGGTCGGAGATTTTGTCCTCCTGAATGTATCCCGATGGAAAGGGATGATCTGATTCAGGAAGCGGGACAAGTTGGGCCCTAGATACATTGGTCCTTTCACGGTGATCGCTTGAGTGGCCAAGGTAGCTTATCGGTTGGAGCTTCTTGCAGAGTTGAGCCAGATTCATAACACCTTCCATGTGTCCCAGCTGAGGAAGTGTGTAGCCGATAAGATGACAATGGTCCCTTTATAGGACATCCAGGTTGATGAACGCTTGAACTACATTGAGAGGCCGATAGCGATCTTGCACAGGAAGTTGAAGGTCTTGAGGAATAAAGAAGTGCCCTTGGTTCAGGTTCAGTGTCAACATCGGAAGGGATTCCAGTGGACTTTGGAGTCGGATTCCGAGATGCGGGAGCAGTACCCAAAGTTGTTTTCAAAGGAAGACTTCGAGGGCGAAGTCTGATTCTAGTGGGGGAGAATTGTAACATCCCGACTCCCAGGTATAATATTTCATTAATTTTCATTCATGATGTTAGAGCAACTCGATGAATTGGATGCCCCAAATCACCGAGTAGAGGAGTTAATGGACGTGTGATCTTTAGAGTCTACTCGACGAGTGATGGGTTTTGAGCAAAAGAACATTCCTATGTACACATGCAAAACCCTAAAGATTTGGATATAGGTTTCTCTATTGTACATGCAAGTTTATCCAAAGCTTACAAACCCTAAATCTAGCATATAAAAATCGAAATAACATAGAAAACAGATTTAGATGTGTACCTTTTGAATGTTGCAAGAATCTTCAAGCTTTGAGGGCCTAGTATCACAAGTGTAATACCTATAATGGCTTACAAACACCAAGGCAAGAAGATGATCCAGAAGAGAGGGAATGGAGGCACAATTTCGGCTCTAAGAACTCCTTAGGGTTTCTGGTAGCCGAATTCTGTAACCCTAGGGGTCCTTATATACTTCAGCTGCTAGGGTTTAAGCCAAAACCCTAATTGGATAACTTAGGCCTTAAGCAGTCCAAGGAACCTTCTGGAATAAGGCTTGGACGATTTCAAGGTGGGCTTCCACCCTAATTTCGTCCCCCCTTATATACATAAGGATCCATAGCCCAAAATCAATTATCTTATAATTGCAATTCCAGTCCCCTAAGTTCAATTAATCTCCTTTTGATCACACAATTAATTTCTTAATTAATTCTTGATCAATATTAATTAAACTATATGATTTCTCTTTTAATATATTATTCATATAATATATTAATAAACCATAATATCATCTCTCTCTCTCCATAAATTATCCTGTCAAGTTGCTTTGGTGAAGGCAACCCAAAAGGACCATGCTACAACCGGGTCAAGTACATACCAAATATAGTTATGGACTTGGACACAAATCCAACAACGAGTTGGAGGACCCCAACTCGACGAGTAGGAGCTGAGTGAGAAAACCCTAATTTTCAAGGTTTGTATCCTATTTAAAGGACCTTAAGCCGTCATTTCCGTCTCCCTTATCATCTTAGAACTCTGAGAGAAACCCTAATCGAGCTATATCCTTGTGTGAGAGAAAGAGAGGCTAACACTTCATAATTTAGTGCATTTTTGGAGGAAGATTGAGGAGCAAAAGGCTTGGGACGAGAGGGAGCTCTTGGATCTAGTGTTCATTCATTCCTAGCTTCTATTTGAAGGTAAAAAGTTACCACCTTGATCATTATTTGGTTAGATCTCTTTTCTAGGTAGTTTAGGGCCTTTTCCCGTCCCTCTTTGAGTACTTGAGTTTTTTGAGCTTGCCATAGAGTTGAGACTTCAGATCTGGACAATATGAGGTCCCTTAAGCCCAAAGGTCCAAGCTTTATCAAGCTAGTGGGAAGCTTTTATGCATTAAACCCTATGTAGAGCATGTTATTGGCATTTCGAGCCCTAGATATCGTGCATGGACGTAAAGCTTGCAGCTTTACGTGGTATTTCAGCCTTGGGAGGCTAGATCTAGAGTTTGGGACATTATTTCTGCTTAGAATCTATTGAATGAGAATTGGTGTAGAGGGACTCGACGAGTGCATGAGCCAATTCGACGAGCCAGCTAAGGTTTTCCCCGATAGTCTGGACGTGCTACAACTCGACGAGTTGATGAGACAACTCGATGAGTTGAGTTGGAGTTTTCCCAATCCTTTTGAGAACAGGAGGAACTCGACGAGCCACATAGGTGCACTCGACGAGTTGGGTCAATAGGGACTGTTGACTCTAGTGTTGACTTTCATTGACTTTTACGTTTTAGTCAATTGTGGACTTTGGAGATCATGGAGGGGTAAAATGGTCTTTTCACCCTTTTGAGATTTAGTGGAGAAGTTATCTTACCATCTCGGAGTAGTTATTACAAAGTACTATAAGAGATAATTATATTATGTAGGCGGAGTCTAGACTGTTTGTGGGGTGCTAGATCTACTTCCTTACTTACGAGGTGAGTCTTCTCACTATACTTACATGATCGGTAATACTGTGTGACTGGAGGGTCTTCACTGAGACACATGACCGGAGGGTCCACATTGATCCGTGAGACCGGAGGGTCCTCACCGAGACGCATGACCGGAGGGTCCATGCCGAGCTATAGCCATGGGAGGCGTATTATGTGTGTATGTGGTATTTTGGGGAACCCACTAAGCTTCATGCTTACAGTGTTATGTGATGTGTGTTTCAGGTACTTCTTAGGATCGCGGGAAGGCGCTGGCTTGATTGTACACACGAGTTGGAGTTTATGTTTTTGAGGATTCTGGGATATTACAAACAATTGTTGACTTGTATTTTGATAACTTATACATTTTGTTTTTTGAGAAATGTGATTTGGAGTTTTATATGAATTTTAAAAATAATTTTTTTTTTTGAAAATTTAGAGGGTTACGATGTTTCTTAAAGCGATTGGAATCGCAGAAAACCCTACTGACTTCAAGGTACAAGAACCCACAGCTAAAGAATTTCAAATGTTTCTCACTCACATTGGTTATGGCCAAGAATACAAAGCCAAGACGTTCAAGAAATCAGCCGTCTCAGGCCTTTGGAGCATCCTGATGCGCTTCATTGTTAGGGGTTTATCCAACAAACATGGAGGTACGGATACTCTTAGCAAATACCGGTTGTAGGTGGTATACAATATCTTCTTCGGAAAGAATAACGTCGTTGATCTTCCTGAAGTCTTGTGGCAAGACTTTCGGAAGTTTTCCATCAAACGGAAGCCGAACGAGATTTCTAGCTCTAGATTTTGGGCCCTGACGATCCAACAACTCTACCGTGAGATGTCCGAACCAATTCCGGTGGATATGATTCCGAGAGAGGTATTTGTTTCTTTCAAAACTGTTAGACATTATCGTATTTCGGACCAAACTTCCTTCGGACCAATTAGACGTTTACCGGATCATATGTTGGCTGTCCTACCTTCCGGATCCATTCATTTGAAACATCATATGGACACCTCGATTGTGTATAGCCCTACACAATCTGCCCCGGTCCCCGTTGAGCCCACTCCGGAAGTGGCAATGCCTGTTCCTTCAGGTGGTAAGAAGAAGATATCCGCCAAAAGGAAATCATCTCCCTGCAAGCCAAAAGCCAAAAAGAGAACCAAAGTCAGTTCCTCCTCTCAACAGGTAGGAGCTAAGGACATTCCAGCTGACTCTGGCCATCCTTCTACCCTACCTACCCACTCTTCCGAAGTACCCTTCGGAGTTTCAAAATCACAAGCACACACACACGGGGAGTCTCCACACAATCCACCCTCAGCTTCCCAACAAGGTGTTTTTGGTGTTTAACAAAGTTCCTTGCCCCTTGGAACAAACCCACGATTCTCATTTGAAAACCCATTTCTTTCTACACAAGCACGGTCCGAAACCCCTGTTCCGGACCCCACGAATTCTGAGGCTGGAGTAGTCCCTCCAACCATTGGTGCCTCAACTGGTCTGATACCCGGTAAGGGTACAGGACGACCAGGTGTTAACGATCCTTTTGTTGGATTTTAGGTACTATAACACTCATATGGTGCACATACAACCCTAAGAGCTTTGGATCTAAGTTTTCTCTAGTTATACATACAATAAAATTCCAAAGCATGAAGCCTACAACTAGCATACAATTTTGGTACATTAATCATAAAATCAAGTTAGAAGAATACCTCTTTATTGTAGCTTGTAGTTGTTGGCCTTTCAAGAGCTTAGCACCTCAAGTGTGATGCCTAAAATGGTTCACAAACACCATGAATAAAGGAGGACTTTGAGAGAGAGGCTAGACACTTCAAAATCGGCTATAATTCTCTTAGAATACTTAGGTGGTCCGATTTTGGCTAAGGGGTAACATTTATATAGTGTAGGATTCCAAGGGTCATGGGTAAACCCTAATCCATACACTTAGGTTATGATCCATATCTCATGTGGGCTAACTCTTCATGGATACTTACACAAACTTAGCCCAACATGGATCAATAGCCCAAACAATATATAATACTGATTTACATAATCAGTCCCCGTTAATTTAATTAGTCTCTTTTGATCACTAAATTAATTCCAAATTAATTCTTGATCAATACTAATTAAATATTATGATTTCTCAATTAATATATTATACTTATAATATATTAGTAAATCATAAATAGCCTCTTTCTCAATTATCCATCTTATCAGATTGTTCTGGTGAAGGCAACCCAAATGGACCATGCTACTCTCGGGTCAAGTACATATAAATTATAGTTATAGGCTTAGACACCTAATCCAACAGTCTCCCACTTGGATAAGTCTAATAACTATAACTGCAAGTACGACTTAAAACCCGACTAGCGATCGTAGCTCTTAAAAGCCGTTGTCGAACTCTGACCTAGTCAATGACGCGTCCATTAGATAAGGGATCATATATTCCTACATTCTACAAGATATCGTATGAACTGGGACATGGATTATAATCATTCTCTCTGTTCATGTGATGTTTCCCGATTTCCGATTTATGACGACCGACTAATTGAACAAATCAAATCAGTCCAGGCTTGGCCAAGCGCTTAGGGTTGTCATCACTAAATCATTGAGGGGCCCACATATATCGTTTTTATCCCTCTTAGGGTAAAAGGAACCGATAAACTTCGACTCATATGTTTTCTCTATTTACTCATCAAATCACACACAACAATATGTTTTATAACACCAAGTTACTAGTGCGTTTTCATATTATCAATGTGCAACCGACTTGTAAACTGCAACTCATATCTCTCTGTTTCAAAAATATAAGATGTTATCATCTCAAAATCACTCTTGATAAAATCCATGAAGTGATTCAGATGAGCGTGGGTTTAATCCAATACTCAAATCTTATTACAGGAGTACTCATGAATACTGCAGCAAACTTGGGCTATGTCTTACACTTTAGACAATACAGACGGATTCATGACAGTCTTGCCTTAATACCTACTTCCAATGTATGATCTACTATGGATGGTTTGAATAATCTTATTATTCGGGAGGTCAAAACATGCGAAGTGAAACGCAAGAATAATCGAATCCAATATAGTCTCAAAACTTTTGAATATAAATAAAACACATTTTATTTAATCACCATATTGATTACATATTATTCATTGTATAATGTTTCGATTAATCAACTTAATACTTGAATTAAAACAATATTTATCCCATGCTCCAAGCATGCACACTATGTTTGCCTATGGTCCTTACTTTGTGAAATAGATCAATTTTAAACATTTCCAATGACGCTCATTTCACAATTCTATATCCTTATCGTAAGTGTTAGAATACCAAGTCCTTGCCACTTACTGTAATATGTTAGATTCTAAGCTTATATGCAGTGATCCTTTTTGTAACGACTATGTACACAAGTCAAAGAGACTTTGCCAATTACAAAACTTTCCATTGGAGATTGTTACAAAACAATTCCATAGATACGAATTCTTATATTCAAAGCACATTCCTTTGAACATCCTTTTTGCATAAAAGTTTCTAACTTACTCATAGATTGTTGATATCCAACTCCCATTATGGAAACTTTTCCATAATTGCCATATGACTATCCATTCTTAATAGAATCCTATCTATTCAAAATCATATCAATATGGTCCATTCATTAATATACTTCCAACTGTCCTTAAGCAACCAATCCTTAGCGAACCTCAGATCGTCCTTGACAGTTGTTTAATAACTTAAGTCATATCCGGTTCTAGTCCTTTTTCCCTCTTAATGCCCTATGCATTTGGAAAAATTAGAACATGAGAATATTATAGCACATGCAATCGATCCTATATCCGAAGCATATGGGACACGACTCATAATTTCTTAAATACAGACCTGATACTTTACCAATCTCTTGCTATAACATTTCCATATATAGATTCTCCTTATGTCGAATCCTTTCAACATAACATTCATATATGTCCTTGACGAAGTTTGATTAAAATCTCAATCTAAACTTTTAGAATTGAAATGAAATATAAGTTCCTCTCCCTCAATCTAAACTTTTAGAATTGAAATGAAGTATAAGTTCCTCTCCCACTAGCATGATAATTATTAGCTTACTAGTATAACACTTATGCTCCCACTAGCTTTGTCATGTACTCATAAATAAGCTGGACTTCCAGAAATCATTACTTGTTGACTTTCTTACCAAAGTTTAGACTTATGATACAAGACGCTTCGATAAGACTTTATCTAGGCTTCTCAAACTCATATACCTTTCCTTAGATAGCTCACATGTGTGTCTAAACAATTTTAGAACTTACAGCAATAAGTCTCAAATGTTTAGACCTTTTGTCATTTCTCACAATTCTAACTGTGAACAGGGATGTCGTAATCATAATCGAATTTGAGAATGCAAATATCACAATTGCTATCTCCTTAAAATCTACTTAGTGAAAGCATTTCCTCACAATCATTTTCATGAATTGGAGAGAAACCTTATGAGACTTAGATTTTATGGTGTATGTGTTCCTATCCATGTGAATTTGTCATATCCATAATCACAAGACAAGGTTAGTATCAAATCCAAACTCATATGGACTGAACTTGTTAAATCTTAATTTCTTGCCACCTGGCAGCTCAAGGGTCTACCATTGCTTCCAAGTTGTTATGCAAACAATTGAGTACTCATAGAAATCATATGCATAGTTAACCAATTGGAATTGGCACAAAAATAAGAATATGTCAACACGATAGGTTATAAACCTCAAGTCATGTGCTAGTGATTAATAACATGTTTATTCTTGATTACTTCTTGAAACTTTTCAAGATCTTTAAGACTCCCACAGACCTCTTGACATATAAGACTCTCTTGTCAAGAACATTCCTTGACAAACAAATATTCAAGAGTTAGTGCAGTTTCTTATCAAGACAAAACCTTCACACAATTGGTCTTAGTTGGTCTTTGTCTTATCCAAGACATCACAACTTACCAATTTCAAATGTACAAGAGCAAGAAACATTTTACTCTACATTTGATAAGTGTTATAAACCTTTCTTAAGATTATGTCACTCAAGTTACAATCTTGGAGTATGACTTTAAGACTTGATTTTTGGAACGAAGTATGATTCACCTTTTGATTTAACCATTTCAACAATTTACGATTCCTCTTCTTAGCCATACAAATGCACTAAGGTATCCTTAGAGGGTTAATTGTGACATGGTTCCATAATCATAAGGATGATCATAAAACACCATACTAAAGTACTCTCCGTTCCTTTCGGATTGGAGAAACTTTTATCTTTCTGCCTAATTGATTCTTCTTATTCGTTCTGCTATACATTGAAACCTCTTCAATGACTCACAATTACACTTAAACTTGTAAGCAAAACCATATTTACTAAGCTTTAGTAAATCATGACGAATAGTCTTATCGTTCTTTGTGGTGGACCTGACCAGCGCACAACCAAGTGTACCCGATCCCCTGGTCCTTTACTTGACTCACATATACATGTGAACAAGGAATTAGTCTTAATTTCCCAAAAACGAAGGTTCTCATTCATCATACAATACAAGTTACATGATTTCAAGTTTCCATCCAATTGAGACTTGGTGATGAGAATCTGTAACATCCCAAATTTTGAGGCTAAAAATTTCATTTTTAATTAAGTAATTCATAAGACAGTTCACCAAAACATTTTCAATATTACATCAACTTATAAAAACCATAATGTCGTGTCTCAAAACCATATCATCAGAAGTAATGAAAATCAGAGTACAATCCCAGAAACTCAATGCGGAAACCATGTGTGTGTGATGCGCTGCTACACCGCCGGCTCCTTCCCCTTAGACGAAGAGGTACCTGAAACCAAAACTAAAACTGTAAGCACGAAGCTTAGTGAGTTCCCTCATCATACCCATACCAAAATAATACATGACCCTAGGTATCTCTCAACCGGTAACTGTCAATCATAACCGGGAACTGGGCTCCCCCTCGGTATCTTTCAACCAGTAACTGGGAACTACCCTCCCCTTCGGTATCTTTCAACCGGTAACCAGGGACTATATCACCCCTCCTACTGCAAACACATAATAAGCATAATAAGCATAACAATCATAACCATATCAAGCACAGTAAGCATAACACATATCAAGTCCCAGATAATTATCACAAAGACAATCATCTAACCAGTACTCTTACTTGTGGGTTGGCATTGTGGTCGTAGACCACCCCTACTAGGAGAAGACTCACCTCAAAGTCGTGTAGTGTCCGAACTATCCTCGACGTGAAAACTAACTCTCCTCGACTCCTCAATCCCTACACAACAACCCCATCCAAGTTATCAACTTGTACTTGCAACCCTAACCAGGGTCAACTCAAATCCGGTCAAAGTCAACTTTGGTCAAAGTCAACATCCAGTTGACTTGACTCGCCGAGTTGGTCTACCAACTCGTCGAGTCCATACTCCTCAAACCCCACACAATCTCCGACTCTACTTGTCGAGTCTAGCAAAACTCGACGGGTTCCCTTTCAATCGTACTATCGGGACTATCTTCATCCGACTCGCCGAGTTCACTCTTGAACTCGCCGAGTTCATCCCCCTCACTTGAATATGTCCAGTCTATGACTCGCTGAGTTGTATGAACAACTCGTCGAGTCCATCTTCAAATATTGGAAGATTGCCTTGGACTCGCTGAGTCTGCTCAAATACACGCGTCGAGTCCCATGATTCCCAGGTCTATAATCTCGTCCATCTTCGTTGAGTCCTTCTCTAGACTCAACTAGACCCCCAAAACAGCAAAGGTTGGAGAACCACTACCCGACTCGTCGAGTCCCAAGAACAACTCGCCGAGTCCACTAAAGTCCATGTCCATAAACTCAATTTCTGTCAAGCTCATCTCATCCAATGGGTAGATCTAGCCTCCTAGGGTCGATATAGCACGTAAAGCCACGAACTTTACGTCCATGCATGGGTCTTTTGGCCCTAAAGGACTACAAATGATGTCTAAAAGATACATGGGGATCTCATGACCATAAAGTTGGCACCTTTATGCCATGAGACCCCTCCAATGGCCAAGATCTGAAGTCAATACCCCCCATAACACTTCACAAGCCGAAAATGGCTTAGAAAGCCCTAAATATGCCCAAAATCCAATCCCTAAAGATGACTAAACACATGGAAGATCAAGGCATGAGCCTTTTACCTTAAATGAGCTGGAAATGGAACACAATCTCTGGATCTCCAAGCTCCAAATTGAACTCCCAAGCTCCTTTCCTCTTCTCAAGCTTCACAATCCACCAAAATGCACCAAAATGGCCTTAGAATACTCAAACAAGGCTAGGGTTTCGATATGATGTCTTCTGGGAGTATAAGGGACGAGGGAGGCTGAGATAAGTTGTTTAAATAGGGTGCAAACCCTCAAATTTAGGGTTTCACTCAAACAGCACCTACTCGCCGAGTCGGTCTCCCGACTCGTCGAGTAGGTCACTTAAACTCCCCGCGGATCACGACTCTACTCGACGAGTTGGGCCACCAACTCGTCGAGTCCCAGAGAAAAGTACATGAAATTCTTGAATTAAATGCGTACCAGGAATCAGGTGTTACAAATCTCCCCCACTTATTTTAGACTTCGTCCTCGAAGTCTGTTGCTGGGTCCTGAAAAAGCTCGGGGTAATGCTCCCTCATCTCGTCCTCCGGCTCCCAGGTCCATTTCGAGCCCTTGCGGTGCTGCCACTGCACCTTTACCAGCTCCACTCTCTTGTTTCTCAGATCCTTTGACTTCCTGTCAAGGATCGCCACTGGTCGCTCGATGTAGTTCAGACTGTCATCAACCTGAATATCCTCTAAAGGTACCACTGCCGAATCGTCCACCAGACACTTCCACAACTGGGAGACGTGAAAAGTGTTATGAATCTGACTGAGTTCGGCCAGCAGATCCAACCTATATGCCACCTTGCCCACCCGGGCTACAACCCTGAAGGGTCCAATATACCTGGGGCCCAGGTTGCCCCGCTTCCTGAATCGAATGACGCCCTTCGAAGGCGACACTTTCAGAAGTACCATATCCCCGACCTGGAACTCCAGGTCCGATCGACGCCTGTCGGCATAACTCTTCTACCGACTCTAAGCGGTCTGAAGCCTGCTCCGAACCTGATGGATCCTCTCTGTAGTCTTGAGTACCACTTCTGTACTCCCCATGACCCTCTGACCAACTTCACCCCATACAACATCTCAAAGGGAGGACGGTCGATACTCGCATGATAGCTGTTATTATAAGAGAACTCTGCCAGAGGAAGGTAAGTGTCCCAACTACCCCCAAAGTCTAAAACACACGCCCGCAGCATATCTTCCAAAGTCTGGATGGTCCGCTCGCTCTGACCATCCGTATGCGGGTGAAAGGCAGTGCTAAAGTGTAGACGAGTACCCAGCTCTTCATGAAACTTCTTCCAGAACCTCGAAGTGAACCGTACATCCCTGTCGGAAATCACTGAAACTGGCACTACGTGCCGCACCACTGCCTCCCTGATATAGATGTCGGCTAACTTCTCGGCCGAAATGCTCTCCTGAATCGGAATAAAATGGGCGCTCTTGGTCAATCGATCGACGATAACCCAAATCAAATCCACTCCACGCGCAGTCCTGGGAAGTTTTGTGATAAAATGCATAGTAATATACTCCCATTTCCATAGCGGGATATCCAACGGTTGGACGTTTCCATGAGGTCTCTGGTGCTCAGCCTTGACCTTCCTGAAGGTCAAGCACCTCTCCACAAACCAAGCTACATCCCTCTTCATACAGGGTCACCAATAATCAAGACGAAGATCCCTGTACATCTTCGTTGCCCCGGGATGGATAGAAAACCTGGATTTGTGCGCCTCCTCCATCAATATCTGGCGCACACCTCCATGATATGGGACCCACACCCTACGGTGAAGAGTCAACAATCTCCGGCTATCATAGTCGAAGGAGGAAACCTGACCTACAATTCGTTCGCTCTTCTGATGTTCCTCCTTTATGGCCTCCTGCTGGGCCTCTCGAATCTGCTCCAACAGCGGACTCAAAACTGTCATGCTCATACAGATGTCCCTGATCGGCGCTGCCTTACGGCTAAGCGCGTCGGCCACGATATTGGCCTTCCCCGGATGGTTGAGGATCTCGCAATCATAATCCTTTACCACATCAAGCCACCAACGTTGTCTCATATTCAAATTTGGTTGGTCCATAAGATATCTTAGACTCTTATGGTCCGTGTAAACGGTACAACGAACCCCATAGAGGTAATGGCACCAAATCTTGAGGGCGAAAACAATAGCCCCCAGCTCCAAATCATGTGTTGGATAATTCGCATCGTGAGGCTTCAGCTGCCTCGAAGCGTAAGCGATAACATGCCCTCTCTGCATCAATACCGCGCCCAAACCTGAGATGGACGCATCGCAATATACTACGAAATCCTCCATGCCCTCTGGCAGGGCTAAGATTGGCGCCTCGCACAATCTCTGTCTCAACGTCTCGAACGCAACCTGCTTCTCAGGCGCCCAGCAAAAGACCACGGCTTTCCTTGTCAACCGGGTCAGGGGCACGGCTATCTTGGAGAAGTCCTGAATGAATCTCCGATAATAACCTGTCAGTCCCAGAAAGCTCCGAATCTCGGATGGAGACCTCGGAACCTCCCATCTCATCATGGCATCCACCTTGGCCGGGTCAACCGAAATCCCGTTCTGGTTGACAAGGTGCCCAAGAAACTGCACCTCGTGCAACCAGAACTCACACTTGGAGAACTTAGCATACAAGCTCTCCTTCCTCAAAGTATCCAGAACCTCTCGCAAGTGCTCCTCATGCTGCTCTCGCGTCTTGGAATAAACCAAGATGTCATCGATGAAAACTATCACAGACCGATCCAACATCGGTCTGCACACGCGGTTCATGGGATCCATGAACGCGGCAGGAGTTTTGGTGAGCTCGAAGGGAATCACCACAAACTCATAGTGACCATAACGCGTCCGAAAGGCAGTCTTCTGCACATCCTCCTCTCTGACCCTCATCTGATGATAGCCTGAATGCGATCCTCCATCAACTCAATAATCCCTTCCTTGATCGACCCGAAGATGATAGGGGTCGACTCAAGGATACCTCTCGTGATCTCAGACGCGATGAACTCGCGTAGCCCGTCATCAACCTGCTCGGATCCCGCACCCGAGCCTGATCCTGATCCTGACCCAGATTTTGAACCTCCTGCTCCGTGTCGTGTGGTCACCATACTGAAAATAAACACATAAACGTCGGGATCATACATACTCTCGAGAGGCCTTGCACACTCTCCAAATTTCATGGTTCCATCTCGGCCCTCCTTGACTCGAGTACGGATCATCTGCTTCCAGTAGTACGGGCCCATACTACCTTCCACATCTATATGTACTTTCCTCAAGGATTTCTTCAACTTCACCAAGTCCCTTTACCAATACCCCTTTCCACTAATCTCATCCTAGGCTTTCCTAGGGCACCCTCCGACCTACTCTCCGCCATCAGCTGCACTAGGAGTCCTTACCACCTTCCCCTAACTAGCTTGCGAATACTGTTACATATTCGCTCACTAGTTAGTTAAAGTTAGCCAGGACCCCTACAGCACAAAGCAAGCAGCATTCGTGCATTGAGTAACCTCATCAAGCATAACCTAATCAGGCTATCCTACTGCTGACTAAACAGTCCTAGTATACAGCTCATACAATAGGCACTCAAGGCGTCCTCCTAGATCCTTAGCCCTAATCTAGCATGCAGTTCTCAGAATCATATATCAGGCATACAAGGCATCCTCCTAGATCCTTAGCCCTATTCTAGCATGCAATTCTCAGAATCATAAATCATATAACATAACAAGTATGGGTATCTTGGGGAAAACTTACTTGAGCTCGGTCGGTCGCACGCATCACACACCCTGTCCTTTCTCAAAATTCTTTAACTTAAATTTTAGAAAACTGTTTTCTTTGTGAAAAATCATTTAATCCCTCGGTTTGAGTCCAGACACCCCCGAGGGTGTGTCCGAATCTCTCAAACCAAGGCTCTGATACCAACTTGTAACATCCCAAATTTCGACGCCAAAAATTTCATTTTTAATTAAGTAATTCATAAGACAGTTCACCAAAACATTGTCAATATTACATCAACTTATAAAAACCATAATGTCGTGTCTCAAAACCATATCATCAGAAGTAATGAAAATCAGAGTACAATCCCAGAAACTCAATGCGGAAACCATGTGTGTGTGATGCGCTGCTACACCGCCGGCTCCTTCCCCTTAGACGAAGAGGTACCAGAAACCAAAACTAAAACTATAAGCACGAAGCTTAGTGAGTTCCCCCATCGTACTCATACCAAAATAATACATGACCCTCGGTATCTTTTAACCGGGAACTGTCAAGCATAACCGGGAACTGGGCTTCCCCTCGGTATCTTTCAACCGGTAACCGGAAACTACCCTCCCTATCGGTATCTGGGAACTATCCTCCCCTTCGGTATCTTTCAACCGGTAACCAGAGACTATTTCACCCCTCCTACTGCTAAGACATAATAAGCACAATAAGCATAACAATCATAACCATATCAAGCACAGTAAGCATAACACATATTAAGTCCCAGATAATTATCACAAAGACAATCATCTAACCAGTACTCTTACTTGTGGGTCGGCATTGTGGCCGTAGACCCACCCCTACTAGGAGAAGACTCACCTCAAAGTCGTGTAGTGTCCGAACTGTCCTCAGCGTGAAAACCGACTCTCCTCGACTCCTCAATCCCTACACAACAACCCCATCCAAGTTATCAACTTGTACTTGCAACCCTAACCAGGGTCAACTCAAATCCGGTCAAAGTCAACTTTGGTCAAAGTCAACATCCAGTTGACTTGACTCGCCGAGTTGGTCTACCAACTCGTCGAGTCCATACTCTTCAAACCCCATACAATCCCTGACTCTACTCGTCGAGTCTAGAAAAACTCGACGGGTTCCCTTTCAATCATACTATCGGGACTATCTTTGTGACGTCATGATTTTTCACCCAAAATTTGTTTCATTTATTTTTAAAATCTTTTAACGGAAAATGCAGCGGAAGATTGTAAACACCGTTCATTTCAAAAACATTTCAAACCACAACGTTACATTCAATTCAAAACCAAAATATCAAAAGTATTTAATTGTAGCGGAAGCATAAGTTTCAAAATTAAATAACGTGTACAAGTGACATCTTTATTCTAAGGCTAAACTACCCAAAAGTGACCCCATCTCACCAAGCCAAGCTCCTAAGCTACCTGTACCAATCGTAAAGGCACAAAGCAAAGAAACAAGTGTCAGCAAATGCTTCGTGAGCCAATAAGAGTTTGTACACAACCAAAGGGAAAACATACCATCCCCTAACGGGTCAATCATTCAAATTATGATCATATAAACAAAATTCACATATCAATCAATAATCAATCATCTTTCGCTTAAAATTCAATCATTCAATTTTGTATCATCCATTCACATATCATTCATTAGTGTAATATCAATCGTATTTCATGCATAATCATATCGTAATCGTACGTCATCATATCAAAGGAATCTATCATAATCGTATAGGCATAGGTAGTCTCATAGTGATACCTAACCCCAAGGGAAAAACCTGTTCGCTACTTGTGTGCTTGGCCAGCCAAATACTTTAGGTGGTTCGCGACTCCCGCCCGTCAGACCGACCCCAAGACTCCACTTTCGCTACTCCGACCTACAAGACA
Organism: Lactuca virosa; assembly: GCF_052849685.1. Taxonomy (NCBI): domain Eukaryota; kingdom Viridiplantae; phylum Streptophyta; class Magnoliopsida; order Asterales; family Asteraceae; genus Lactuca; species Lactuca virosa. Next base: position 169,339,526 of record NC_136434.1, on the reverse strand, counting down.
CGAGGGCCTACGATGTCGTTTAGGATTGGTTCAAACGGTGCCAATTTCACGATACACCTCCCGAATCCCACGTGATGCTTGATCCGGCCTCGATCGAATGGCCAACATCACTCCAGTCCATGAACACCGAAGTGTTCGTGTACCATGTGTCACACGGGCATCTAGAAAGACCGAGCAACTCTTTAATTGGCTTAAGCTCTTTTCCTAGAAGGTATTTTTCAACCAACCAGGCTTGAAGGTATCCGGATAGGATTTCATGCTAAGTGCTAGGTTCTACCCTTGCCCTCTATGCATAACCCCGCATAATCGATCGTAAATCAAGTACAAGCATGCAATATTCGTATTATCATAATCAAGATTCAAAACATTTATACCAAGAAGATACTCAACAAGGTCATAGTCAAATATCAAACATTTCATATAGCATATCATAGTTGCAATTAATCGTATCAAGTACGAAGATAGGGATATCAACCAAATTTACTAAGCATGCAAGTGTCACAGAAGGCAAAACAATGACATATCTCATACTGCACATATATATAGGCATAATCAACAATTAATAATATTCTAATTTGACTAATCGAGCCATTTCCGGAAAATAGTTTCGACTATGTACAAGGTTTATGAAAAGTCTATCGACTCACCTTAATGTTCGTCGAATGAATTACCCTTTTACTTCAACTCGTAAGCTTTGTAACTTTTCAAAAAAATACCTAAACATATATAGGTTTAATATTTAGTTTAGGTTCTAACAACTAAAGATAGCATATTAATAATATAAAAATAATAATGGACCTAAAATATCAAATATCATAAAACGTAATCAAGTTTTAGACCTTTAAAGTTAACATCTTTTTAGCTTGTATCTTAGACCATTATTAATTCGTGTTTACTAATAAAGCGCGTAATGTTTATAAGACGTCAAAACTATAATAGTCCTCCATTAGCTAGCCATTCTTTATTTGTTACTAAAAAATATCATATTTCATATAATCAGAGTATGTTTTAAATTATTGTTTAAACTTTAAAACTAACATATTTTAACATCGCCTTAGCATAATTATAATTCAGGTCAAGCTTTTACAATTCTTTTAATCGTAGATCATAATTTCATTTTGTCTGATAATTAAAAATATTATTCACTACCCAAACTGTTAAATAACCATTGATAATCTCATTCTTTTACATGTACCAACTTGTAGGACCCTTATATACAGTTTACAAAGGAGTAAAGTCAAAAGCTACCTTTCCTTACTCAATGGTAAGACTCTAGAATTTATACATCATTCATAAGATGACTAGATTTTGTGGTATTTAAATGGCCACGTATAAAACTATTAAAATAAATGATACTCTTGTACTATTATATATTTTGTCTTAGAGTCTTGCGAATCAGAAGATGAAAGGGATTATCATATGCTTAATTAGTTCAGATTTCACGTAAGGATCAATATAGTTCATATTTTCCAAATTAACGTTAAGAGGGAATTAGTCATGCCTCCGCAAGCTTGTAAACTTTCTGTCTTCACTTCTTAAGGAGGTTTATAAGTTTCAAACAACAAAAAAAATACATGGCAAGTATATCGACAGCTACGTCGTGAAAGCTGAAACAGGAAGGACAAAAGATGAGTCGACAAAGGGTCCGATCGTGGTGTAGTTCTTACCGGATGTTGGTCGCACAACAGCAGGAACAGAGCCAAACACGTTTGGCTTCTCTTCTTCCACTCCCGAAGACGCCTCCAAGTTCACGAATGTCTCGAACTTCTCTGCTCAGTCGTCTAACTCTCTCGTTCTCACTCCTTTTTTCCCTCTTTATTGTAAATGTCAATGATGAAACAACCCAAAGGGTGGTGTTATCGGTTTTTAGGGTGTAAAGGGAAAGGCGTATAAGCCGCCTGGTAACGGAAACAAAGAAGAAGATAGGTCGCATCATCTTCCTTAATCAAATGGGTGTTATCTAAAACAAATTTACAACTTTGGTCCCTGTATTTGGCTTTTATTCCACACTCAGCTCCTATTTTCCATTTCTTTCATTATTCAATCCTCCGGTTAGTGCATCTTAACCTCTCTACTTCCATAGGTTCATAATTGACTCCTATTAATTTATCTTATCGTTTTGGTTTTCTTTTACAACATTTAAATTCATCTAATCAGCTTAGATGTTACATAATCCCATCTTTAAGTAGCTTTAAATATTATCTAATCCTTTAATTTAAATTAATTCATCTTTTTTTTTTACCCCAGTTTGCTTATTTTATTTTATCTAATTCAAGATAAATACCAATACTAATTAAATAGCTGTAATATATTTTAATTACTAATTAAATCCTATAAAATCCTAATTAATCTTCTTTTTGTTCATATTATTATATATTAAATATATAATCCTACACGAAACACACATACGACTTAATCCTATATAACAGACGACTAACCTCGTTAACAATGAGATTTTTGGGTCGTTACAATCTTCATCCGACTCGCCGAGTTCACTCTTGAACTCACCGAGTTCATCCCCCTCATTTGAATATGTCCAGTCTATGACTCGCCGAGTTGTATGAACAGCTCGTCAAGTCCATCTTTAAAGATTGGAAGATTGCCTTGGACTTGCCGAGTCTGCTCAAACACTCGTCGAGTCCCATGATTCCCAGGTCTATAATCTCGTCCATCTTCGTTGAGTCCTTCTCTAGAATCAACCAGACCCCCAAAACAGCAAAGGTTGGAGAACCACTACCCGACTCGTCGAGTCCCAAGAACAACTCGCCGAGTCCACTAAAGTCCATGTCCATAAACTCGAATTCTGTCAAGCTCATCTCATCCAATGGGTAGATCTGACCTCCTAGGGTCGATATAGCACGTACAGCCACGAACTTTACGTCCATGCATGGGTCTTTTGGCCCTAAAGGACTACAAATGATGTCTAAAAGATACATGGGGCTCTCATGGCCATAAAGTTGGCACCTTTATGCCATGAGACCCCTCCAATGACCAAGATCGGAAGTCAATACTCCCCATAACACTTCACAACCCGAAAATGACTTAGAAATCCCTAAATATGCCCAAAATCCAAGCCCTAAAGATGACTAAACACATGGAAGATCAAGGCAGGAGCTTTTTACCTTAAATGAGCTGGAAATGGAACACAATCTCTGGATCTCCAAGCTCCAAATTGAACTCCCAAGCTCCTTTCCTCTTCTCAATCTTCACAATCCAACAAAATGCACCAAAATGGCCTTAGAATACTCAAACAATGCTAGGGTTTCGATATGATGTCTTCTGGGAGTATAAGGGACGATGGAGGCTGAGATAAGTTGTTTAAATAGGGTGCAAACCCTCAAATTTAGGGTTTCACTCAAACAGCACCTACTCGCCGAGTCGGTCTTCCGACTCGTCGAGTAGGTCACTTAAACTCCCCACGGATCACGACTCTACTCGACGAGTTGGGCCACCAACTCGTCGAGTCCCAGAGAAAAATACATGAAATTCTTGAATTAAATGCGTACCAGGAATCAGGTGTTACATAATCTTTCCTTATTTGGTAAATTTAGACACTACCACAAACGAAAGAATCAAATCCATATCGCTAAAAATAGAAACATATAAACATCAATTTTCACAAATGTCATTGCAAGGAAATATAAATAAGATAAAATCAAAATTCTTTCTTTATTTATAAAACTTGGAAACGCTTGTCCTTACAATGCAAGTACATATGAAAACTATGTCGCTGCATATTTCTAAGCAATCTATCATAACTCCTAAGTAGTAGCTCAAAATTCTGAACATCGAACTATGCGATCGAAATCCATCTCTTCGCGATCAGAATCAGCTTACTCTTCCTTCAAGCTTCCTTTCTATTCTTTGATCCTACAAAACATCAAAATGCAATCTTATCACATCATGTATTAAGAATCTATAAGTAGGAACTTAATAGAGTTAGATAGTGAACTTACCTGAAGTAGAGTCATACATTTTGACTTTACCATTTCTTAGATCTCTCATGTAGTCAGAGCAGCTTCGCAACCAATGCCCCTTCTCTTAGCAACAGAAATAAACAGACTCTTTTGGAATGGTACATGGGACAATCTCAGACTTAGCCTTTCCCTTTCCCTTGGAAAGAAAATCTTTTCTGGACTTCCAATGTTTCCATTTTCAATATCCATGGAAGCTTGGGAAGTAGATCTTCCAATCAAATTTGCATTACCAGTGCGCCAAATCATTACTGATTCAGCAGCAATCAGCAAATATGTAAGATCGATAAGGGACATATTGCGGTCTGTCATATAGTAATCTTTAATGAACTCACCATATGACTTAGAAAGTGATTGAAGAACCCAGTCAACAGCCAACTTCCTCGACACAATGACTCCTAACATTCCTAGCCTGTCAATGTGTGACTTCATCTCCAAGACATGTGCACACACAGACCTTCCATCTTTATGTTTGCTTGACAATAGGGCTTGAGTTACCTTGAACTTTTCAAGTCGATGAACATGTGGGTTAGGGAGAACTATTGGAGGAGGCGGAGGAAGTGAAGTATGATATTGAGGAATATCATCTTCATGTGGAAAGCATTTTCCAAAAGATTCGGGAAGACCATAGTTGTCTGAACTAGACATCTACATGGGAGAAATTCAAGTTTAGTTGATTTAAGTCCTTAATATAACACCCAAATGAAATATTAAGGCTAGGACCCAACACAATAATTTTCAATTCGGAAGAGGGATGCCGTAACCCAATTGCAAATTATTTGAAGGTAGGTAAATGACGATTTACCAATTTCCACCATGAAAACAAAAATGAATTTTAGGTTTTAAATGAATTGAAACTACTAGATTCTTTGAGATTCATTTAACCTTTCAATGACATGTTTAATCTCGATTATGCCCTTTAAGTTTGTGACTGGGATGCCGAGGATCACAAACAAGGTGTGAATAACCATGCAAATTAGCTTGGTAGACTTAATGTTACAAATCACCTAATCAATGTGCTGGTTAACCACACACGCTCCATTGATCCATGATTAACATCGAGCTACCCATTGTCATCCTTCATTAGTCCCATATTAGTGTGTCGGTTAACCACACACGCTCCACTAACGACTAATAAGGTGCAATGTGCAATTTCATGGGTTAGAATCAAATTCATATTTTTCCTAAGTAACTAAGATTGGGAATCTATAAGTTTTTAGTTACTTGGTATTTTTCATTATACTTTTAATGAGAATTAATGTCCTATCCTACCCGTTCGGCTAACGACCCTCCACCAGTCAAGAAAGCGGTGGGTAAGAGTGGACACCCATTAAACCACCATTTTATAGGTAGTAACCTTATACCCCCCTTATAGACCGACTTCATGAATAAGGCCTACTAATGGTAAGACTGACCTTTTACTTATTGATGTGTAAAAATTCACTCTAGTTTTAAATTTATAAGGTTGAAATTACCGATACTAGAATTTACTATCGACTTAGGCAAGTGTACCTAATTGAATTTGTAATATAGCAATGGTAAGAACGGATGTCGAACACTTGGGGAAACGAGTATGATTTAATATTAGACTATTTGTCGCTAATTAACTTAAAAGATAAGTAACTTGGGGGAATTTCTAGTAACAAGACAATAATGAGAATTTTAACAATTAAAGTGTAGAATAAATATAGAACAAGAATTGGTTTTTAAGAATCAAGAATGATAAGGATGCTTTCACTTAGATTTAATTCCACCTTTTAGTAATGAATGATTTATATTAAGTGCAATGGATATTATTAGTTATTTACCGATTTCTAAAATTGGTTAAAAATCATGATCTAAATTTTTTACCGTTTTGATAATAAAATTAATTAAAAACAATTGTCATGCAATTAACAATTTTATTAACAATAATTAATTCGTATCATGCAAACATTTGATCAAACTATTCATTTTAGTGGTAGTAAAACAAATATGAATCGTAAGTTGGTCGTACGATATAAAATATACATGTTAAATTTTTAGTATTTTATTTTGCCCAATTCCTAGAATATTGTCCTTTACTAGTCATAAATATAAATGGTTATGAAAAATTTATGATTCAAGATAATATAATTAAAGTGATCTTTTAAAAATATTAACTTAGTTATGGGAAAATTAATTACAAAAACTTAACATATACAAATAAATGATCAAATATGCATGATAAAATAAATAACAATTAATATCCGAATAATATAAATCAAATCATATTTTCAAGGTTTCATTATCCAAGTGAAAGCAAAGAGAATTTAGCTCATAATTAAGGTTACAACATACATAGAAAACATATTGAGAATGTTAAACATGTCGATAAAACAAACCCGGTGTAGTCCCTAATGCCACTGCGATCTTCAATTCCTTAGCTTTTTGACTCTTGAATCCCCAATTGTGGTTCAAAGGTTGGGTGGAATTTGGTATAGTGGTGATATGGTAAGAAATTGTATGGAGAAATTTGTGTATCAAAGTGTATGATTGCAATGTCTTCTCCTTTTTTGTGGTGAAAAATGGTGGTATTTATAGTAAAAATTGGAAGAATTAAATACCAAAAAGAAATGAATTGAGATTGGATCTAATGAAAAAGAATTCAAAAGAAATAAAAAGATGGGAATAAATGGTTGGAAAGTTTAAAGGTGGTGAATTATTGAGTATTGGTTGGAAAGGAATGGGTTTAGAATAGGAAAAAGTGGGCAAAAAATGGTTAAAAACGTAATGGAATCGGAATTGGCAAATCTGGTACTCAAAACGACGTCGTATTGCCAATGAACAGTACCGAATCGAATTTGGGTCGGAATCCGGGTCGAGGCGCGGATCTGCATGTGAGGTAAAACGAATCGGAGGTCGGGTCGGATCGGGTCGGAACTGGGCGCGGATCGGATTTCGATGACGTCACCGATGACGTCACAGGCGATAAAACACGCGGGTCTAAACCCGGTTCGGATCTCTGGGTCGGGTCGTGTACCGGATCAGTTTGTGAGGGCATTTGGACGCGGGGCGGACGGGTCGGATCTCAGATTCGGTTCGGGTCTTCTGGTGGACGGATCAGGCCGTCTTTGGGCTCCGGGTTTTGGGCTAAATCCGAATTTTTTGTTTCTTTTTTTATTTTTTTTTCTTTTTGCAAATTACATTAAATTAATTTAATTAATATAAATTATTTAGAAATTAAATAATTAATTCCAAATAATTTATTTTAATTAAACCTCATTAATTAAATTAAATTCTTTTTATATTTTTATTTTGTTTTTCTCGTCTTTCCAACGCGGCTATCTTTAAATTCTTTGACTTTTTGATCTCGTTTTTCTTCGTGTAATTTCTTTCACTTCTTTTTGCGGATTTTTGCATGTTTTCTTCTCCTTTTTCCTCAGAAATGATTTTTAGCTGTAAAATGGAATTTCAAACTTTATAAGTACCTTTTATCTTAAATCATACCAAAATATAGCTAAAATACATAAATATCGCTCGAAATATATGTATAATTATTGCGATATCAAAATACCCCACACTTGAACTTTGCTTGTCCTCAAGCAAAACTGACTTTAGCATGTCATCATATCAAAACCTTCATCACCAACATTGCACAAGACAATCCGACTTGAACCCAGCCATTACATCGAAACCTCAATGCATACATTTGTGTCTAATGATTCCTAAAACTTCCCCAATCCTAAATACTCACAATCTTCAAAAAACACTTGCTTACTTATTTTGAACAACATTCTGGTTATTGCATCCCTCCGAATATATCCTCAGAAATCTTTCTTAACCTCAAAGTATTTTTACTAAGTCCCCAAGCATACATATGGAAAAATAACCTAGAAATAAAAATTACAATAACTAATAACTTGGCAAATTGCCTTTATTCTAGAGTCTTCATTGATTTTTGGAATTTTTCTTCATGATATTTCTTGATCTTCATAGCTTTGTAGACTTTTTTTTTCTTTTTCTTTTTCTTTTTTTTTTCTTTCTTTTTTTTTTTTAACTAAAAATCCAAAAAAAAAAAAACATATGCTTAAGCAAGGGAACTTAACTTCAACTCTTATTGGTTAGAGATATTAGTCTAGAGTGCAATGACTACATAAGCTCTCCTGGATATATTTCTGGTACACGATGTTAAACATATTATGACCCTCAAACTAAGCAAGGTTGTGTTTTTGTTCCATGATTTCACTAGGATAGGGAAGCCACAAATGTACTATAACATACTATTGGTTCAATTAAACATTTGAGTTCGCATTGGATCATCCCACATAACGTGGCAAATTGAGTTTCAACACAATAAAACTTTTTAATTTTTACTAGATTTCTGAATTAAACCATTATTCAATAAATGTGAATCTAGCAAAAATTTTCAAATTTTTTTTTTTTTCAAAAATGCTTGGTTTCCTTATTCGACCCCCTACCCCACACTTAAATCATACAATGTCCCCATTGTATGCAAAATTAAAGAACATAAAAGTAAAAAGGGAGAAAAAGGAACAGACTCCCCTGGGGTATTGTAGTGGCGAGGTCGAAATCCTGATTTGCGTGGGACAAGTGTTGAGTGCACTTTTCTGTTTGTGATGTTGAAGTGCATGTAAATCTTTTCTTTTTGAACCAGCTGGAGATTTAGGCAAGTGTGGCATCTGAATCTTTTTCCGCACAATTTCTCTGAACAGGTTCATTTACGTGTCGGTTATAATATTTGAACACGTCGCGTAATGCAATTATTGGGATCCTCTACGCGTTTCTTGAATTTAACGCTGTGTATACTGGCCACGTACACATTGCGTTATTAGAACAATTACTTCTTTTCGCTGACTGAATTTGATTTGACTTGTGTCGGCCGAACACTTGTTTTATCCTTCGAATAAAACTCTCCCGTTGGTCAGTATCAGCTTCAGTTCTTCATCCTGTTCTTTGTGGGGAATCACCCCACACTTATGTGATGCCACTTCTCCTATTGTATTTTGCATTTCAGAAATTTACTTTACACCATTCTGATCATCACCTGTTTCTAAGCTGAAAAGTAACTTTCACAGAAAAATAAAACCATTAAAAAGCACTTTTATTGAAAACACAAACTAAAAAGAAAATTCACACCAAACATACAGAAAATAAACACACCAACTTTAAAAATCAAAACAAACATCGGGTTGCCTCCCGCAAGCGCTTCTTTTTAACTGAGTCATGAGCCAGACTCTACCCCTCACTTAATTGTTTTCAGTGAGTTGGAGGGGTATACCCTCTTTCTCTTCTTCTTCTAACATTCCTTCCTGGTAATGCTTCACTCGATGTCCATTTACCTTAAAGCTTTCTCCATCTTTTCCAATTAGTTCGATTGCACCATGTGAAAAGACTTCTTTTATTGTGAATGGACCGTACCAACGCGTCTTCAGTTTACCTGGAAAAAGTTTCAACCTGGAATTGAATAGCAATACTTTTTCTCCAGGGGTAAACTTTTTGTCTCTGCTTAATCTTTTATCATGCCATTTCTTTGATTTCTCTTTGTAGATTTGAGAGTTTCCATAAGCTTCATCCCTTAATTCTTCCAGAGCATTCATCTGCATAAGACGGTTAGTTTTAATTTCCACAGGATCAAAGTTACATGATTTCAATGCCCAAAATGCTTTATGTTCGATTTCGACTGGCAAATGACATGCTTTTCCAAAGACCATCCTATATGGTGTACTACCAATAGGTGTTTTGTATGCAGTTCGAAATGCCCACAGCGCATCATTAAGTTTATCTGCCCATTCCTTCTTGTTACTTCCCACTGATCGTTCCAGAATTCTTTTTAAAGCTCGATTTGTGACTTCAGTTTGCCCACTGGTTTGTGGATGATAGGCCGTTGCGATTCTATGGTGAACACCATATTTTTGCAAAACCTTTTCCAGTTGGGTATTGCAGAAGTGTGTACCCCTATCACTGATCAGAGCTTTAGGGAAACCAAAACGTGAAAACAGATTCTTTAAAAACTTGACTACTACACGAGCATCGTTAGTGGGTAAAGCTTTCGCTTCAGCCCACTTTGATACGTAGTCAACAGCTACCAAAATATATTTGTTTCCTCGTGAGGAAGGAAATGGTCCCATAAAATCGATTCCCCAAACGTCAAAAATTTCACATACTTGGATGCTGTTTTGGGGCATCTCATTTCGGGAAGAGATGTTACCGGCCCTTTGACATGCATCACATTCTTTCACGAAGATGTGAGCATCTTTGAAAATCGTAGGCCAGTAAAATCCAGCATCAAAGATTTTTCTTGCTGTGTAATTAGCACCATGATGCCCCCCAGTCGGTCCAGCGTGACATCCTTTCATGATCTCACGACTTTCTTTTCCGAATACGCATCTCCTTACTACATTATCCGCGCAACTTCGGAATAAGTAAGGGTCATCCCAATAATAGTGCCTGAGGTCCGAAAAAAATTTCTTCTTCTGTTGATGTGTCATTCCTTTAAAAAGAAATCCTGCAGCCAAGTAGTTTACAATGTCTGCATACCAAGGTACCTCTTCACCTATCATCATCAAGGATTCATCTGGAAATTTGTCATTTATTTCAGATTCCTTGAGTTCTTCGATGTTGGGATTCTCTAATCTGGACAAATGATCAGCAGCCACATTTTCCATGCCTTTCTTGTCTTTAATCTCGATGTCAAATTCTTGGAGTAACATGATCCAACGAATTAATCGTTGCTTAGAGTCTTCTTTCCTGAATAAATACTTCAAGGCAGCATGATCAGTAAAGACAATAGTTTTTGACAAGATCAAGTAAGAGCGAAATTTCTCAAAAGCATAAACCACAGCAAGCAATTCTTTTTCAGTTGTGGTGTAATTTGCTTGAGCGGGGTTTAACGTCTTGCTTGCATAGTAGATTGGCTGAAAATGTTTCTCAATTCTTTGTCCTATAACTACTCCCACTGCAAAATCACTAGCATCACACATTAATTCAAATGGCAAATTCCAATTTGGAGCGACCATTATCGGGGCTGTTGTTAATTTTTCTTTTAAATTGTTGAAAGCATTTAAACACTCTGAAGAAAAATTAAACTTTGCTTCCTTTAACAGAAGTTGAGTCAAAGGGCACGTGATTTTTGAAAAATCTTTTATGAACCTTCTGTAAAATCCTGCATGACCTAGAAAACTTCTGACCCCTTTGACGTTGGTTGGAGGTGGCAATTTTGATATTGTCTCTATTTTCGCTTTGTCCACCTCAATCCCCTCCTTGGAGATTTTATGCCCTAGTACAATGCCTTCTTGCACCATGAAATGACATTTCTCCCAGTTCAAAACCAGATTTGATTCTTCGCATCTAGCAAGCATTTTGTCTAGATTAGCTAAACATGCATCAAAGGAATCTCCAAACACTGAAAAATCATCCATAAACACTTCCATGAAGTTTTCCACCATGTCGTGGAAAATGGATGTCATGCATCTTTGGAAGGTTGCAGGAGCATTGCAAAGTCCGAATGGCATTCGTCTGTATGCAAAAGTTCTGTATGGGCAAGTGAATGTTGTCTTTTCTTGATCTTCAAGAACGATAGGAATTTGAAAGTATCCTGAGAAACCATCTAGGAAACAATAGTAAGCATTTCCAGAAAGACGTTCTAGCATCTGATCGATAAAAGGAAGGGGGAAATGGTCTTTGCGGGATGCATCATTTAACTTTCGATAATCGATGCACACTCGCCACCCTGTAACTGTTCTTGTTGGTATCAGCTCATTCTTTTCATTGATTATGATGGTCATTCCTCCCTTCTTTGGGACAATGTGAATGGGGCTTACCCATGGACTGTCTGAAATAGGGTAGATCATTCCCGAATCTAAGAGTTTTACGATCTCTTTTCTCACAACTTCTTGCATTTTCGGGTTCAATCGCCTTTGTGGTTGGACTGCTGGTTTTGATCCTTTTTCCATCAAAATTTTGTAAGAACAATAGGATGGATTTATTCCTTTGATATCAGAAATATTCCATGCTATAGCTTGCTTTCTCTTTTTCAAAACTTCAATCAACCTCTCTTTTTCATGCGGTGAGAGATTTGTAGCGATGATCACAGGGAATTGCTCATTATTTCCTAGGTATGCGTACTCCAAATGATCAGGTAAAACTTTCAACTCACTTTTGACATCGGAGTCAAAAGGTGTTTCTTTGTGGTGTGCTTCCTCTTTTTCTGATTTACTATCCGTGTAGTCTTCTTTTTGATTAATCTCCTCCAGCAGCTTTTCCAGTTCTTCCAGATCTTTTTCAGCATCAAACGTATCTTCTCCAAGTTGCATCATGCTTTCAATGTCTTTATCTTTTACTTCCAATATCTCATTTTCCAATAAGTTATCAAAAACATCAGCAAAGAAAACTTCATCATCACTCACCTTGGAGTGCTTCATTGCTCTATCAAGACCGAAGGTGATAGCATCAGTTCCGACTCTTAGTGTCAACTTTGATCCATGAATGTCAACTAATGCTCTTGCAGTGCTTAAGAATGGTCTTCCCAAAATAATAGGAACTTCATTGTCTTCTTCCATATCAAGCACTACAAAATCTGCAGGAAATACGAACTTGTCAACTTTCACCAGTAAGTCCTCCACTATCCCTTTTGGATACGTCACTGATTTGTTTGCCAGATGGATTGCCATTCGAATTGGTTTTGGTTCAGGTAAATCAAGTTTCTTGTAAAACGAATATGGCATAAGATTTATACTTGCTCCTGAATCATCCAGAGCATGGCTGAGACCCAAATTACCAAATTGGCACGGTAAAGTCAGACTTCCTGGATCTCTCATTTTCTGAGGAAGTTTGTTCAACATGGCTGCTGAACATTGTTCGTTTAATACTACACTTGAAGCTTCCTCCATTTTCTTTCGGTTAACAAGCAAATCTTTCAGAAATTTTGCATATTTGGGCATTTGAGCCATAGCTTCAATGAATGGGATGTTGATATGCAAGGATTTGATATGATCGATGAATTTGCGATAGTCCTCCTCCTCTTTTTCCTTCCTCAAACGTTGAGGGAAAGGAATTGGTGGCCTATATGGTTTGACAACTGGAGTGGATGTAGTTGTCTCAACCGGAACTGGTTCTTTTTCCTTCTCTTGGGATTGTGAAATAGTAGAAGGTTCGTTAGTATGAACTGGAACTAACGACTCAAGATTTTTTCCAGTTCGATTTGTTATTGCTTTGACATGAGCAGTCGGATTTGTCTCAGTGTTACTTGGTAATGTTCCAGGAAATCGCTCTTGTAGTACTCTCGAAATTTGCCCGACTTGGTTTTCGATGTTCAACATCGAAGCTTGCTGATTTCTTAGAGCAGTTTCAGTTGTTGATCCGATTCTTTTCACCAACTCTTCTGTATCTCGATGTCTTTTATCAGATGCTTCTGCAAATCTGGCCATCATTTCTTCGAAAGTTGGCTTCTTTTCTTGCACAATTTGCTCCAATGGTGGGTTTTTTTGGTAGAAACCTTGACCGCTTTGTCTCCATTTCCCTTTCATCTCCATTTCCTTCTTGTATTCATCGAATGGTTTCCAGTTGTTCTGAGGCTTCCTTTCATCGTATCTATCTCCAGATGAGTAGCATACATCAACCTTTTGATTCCCATCTTGATCTAATGGACAATCTCTTTCAAGATGTGGTCCACTACAGTTGTCACAGCCGACTTGGATAGCATGAATTGTCTGATTGACCTTTTTCATGTCTCTTCCTAATGCATCCAATTTTGCATTTAATGCTGCCAAGCCATCTGAGCTCTCTCCTGTTGATCTTTTTCGGAAAGATGAATCTCGTGAAGAATGCCACTGATGTGAGTGTTGGGCGAGTTCCTCGATTATTGCTTTCCCGTCACCTGGATTTTTCTTAGGAATGGGTCCTTGTGTCACACCCCCAAACCAAGGATGGCGGAAACGTCCGGGGGTGGAGGACTTCATGTATAGTATCATAACAACAATTGTAATAGTAATTCAAGCAAACACAACCAACATATATATAATTGAAAAAGTTACATCATTGTATGAATTACATGTTTACGAATCAATTACAATATGTTGACAAAATATGAAATAGTAGACGCCTTAGCGTCCCATCCTCAAAAGCACTTGATTACCTGTTTAATGATTTCCTGAGAATACAAGTTGTTTGAAAAAGTGTCAACACAAAGGTTGGTGAGTTCATAAGCTTTTGTTTGGTATTATTAAAAGCCTTTCGTTTGTGAAAGTAGTATTTGTGTTAGAAAATCCAATATTTTCCTTAATGTGTAAATGTAGTCTTAAAACCCAAAGACCGAAATGTACAAGTAATTTGTCATATTTATAGTAAAACAATGCAAGTTTAAATCGACATAAACTCGTTAAATTTTAATGAAGTTCACGTAAATTCCAATGTTTATTAATACTTTATGTGAGTTATTATAACCATGCTATGACCTAGTTGGCCTGAAACGACGTTCTTCAGGCGTCGGAAATGTTATGACATTTGTCACCCCAGACCTGCCGGTCTAGCTGTTGCATGCAGCTTAGGTGTGGGTTTGTCAAACCCAATATAGATCTATACACAACTATCACGCTCTCCCTCAAGGAGACTCTGGTTACAATACAGGACTTAATGGTAATTTGAAGTAAATGTCTCACAAAGTCATTAACGGAATTACGTGTTATGAAAACTTGGTACCGTATGGCCGTACCTTGCTTAATGAAAATATCATTTGTATAAATGTACCCTATTTCAATGTATGTGCTATGTAATGTATCATAAACTATACCTATTATAGTTTATCAACCAAGGGTAGTACGTAGTAATGTATGCAAACTATATTTAAAATAGTTTATTAAATGTTTGAATGTATCGTTAACGGAAATACGTGTTATTAAAACTTGGTACCGTATGGTCGTACCTTGCTTAATGAAAATATCCTTTGTATAAATGTACCATTTTTAAATGTATGTGTTATGTAATGTATCATAAACTATACCTATTATAGCTTATCAACCAAGGGTAGTACGTAGTAATGTATGCAAACTATATTTAAAATAGTTTATTAAATGTTTGAATGTATCGTTAACGGAAATACGTGTTATGAAAACTTGGTACCGTATGGCCGTACCTTGCTTAATGAAAATATCCTTTGTATAAATGTACCCTTTTTAAATGTATGTGTTATGTAATGTATCATAAACTATACATATTATAGTTTATCAACCAAGGGTAGTACGTGGTAATGTATGCAAACTATATTCAAAATAGTTTATTAAATGTTTGAATGTATCGATTGTACTTTGATTATAATCACTTGTTATTCTTTATATTTTATATGTCCAAATCCATTTGTAAACTTATGTGTGTCTAAATATTGAGATAAAATGTCATATATTGCAATAACATATAATCACATAAAGATATACACCTTGCTCAACATGTTACAAGGTGAAATGAAATTAACAGCAACTTTTCGTTGAAAACAGTTTCTGTTACTGTTCTTAGAAAATTTATAGAAAAATCATCAAAGCTCTAAATCCAAATCCGTAAATTTTGAGAGTTTGGAATATGAGTCTAGTTTGTTCGTAAATTTTATCATTATTTTTAGTGATCTCTAACAGAGGTGAAAATGTTCATAATCACAGACTGGTCCGGGTTTGCCTCTGAAATGACAGGCAGTTTTGTAAAAATCACCATAAATTGTAGAAAAATCATATGGAGATGTGCAAGTAGCCATTTTAAAGCTAAGAGTCTGAACTACTTGCACCTGGAACAGTTTTGAAAACTAAAATATTTAAGTTGACCAAAACAGTCCGTGATTAAAGTCCATCTTTTCTGATGTAATCTGTTAGAAAAAGTTTAATTGTGTTCTTGATGATTTTACTTGTATTACCCCCTTAAAACTTAAGAAAAACATGTAAATGTAGGGGTATGAACTCACCTTATGTGGTTTCAGTAGATGAAAGTGAGAGAGAGGAAGTGTTCAACCCAAGAACACTAAGAAGATGTCTTGATGATTCGAGAATCTAACACCGAATAAGATGGAACTTGTGTAAGATATCAATGATTTGAGTAGAATGGAGTTTAATAATTATGTGAATGATGAAGATACTTACTAATTGAAGAAAGAAATCCCTGGAGAAAGCCTTGAAGTTCTTGAAGTTGAGAGAAAAGATGAGAGAATTTTGGAGAGTGTTCTTGGTTGCCAAGTGTAGAATGAAAGAATTTTATGGAGAATGAGGAGAGAGGATCAATCCTCCAGCTCTTAGAACGTGGGAAGAGCTGGAAATTGGGTGTAAAGGTCCACTAAGGAGACAAGGGGTAGTGGGAAAGAGTGGCTAATCATAGAGTGAGGTGGTGGTGGTTTGCTTTTGCCATAAATTAAGGAAAAGCAAATATTCCCTCAATAATTAGTTCAACCACTAATTCTTTTAATATATTTTATAAAAACCCTGGAGATTTATATATTTTGGGGCCTTAGTTTATAAAATAAAGTTTTGGGTGAAAATCCCACGTTAAAATAATGAAAAACGGAGTTAAAACGAAGTCGTAGTCGAAAACCGGGAGAAAAAGCTGAATCTGCGAAGTTGCTCGGTCCTGGGCCGAGGTTCGGACCTGAGGCTTCGGACCTGAGGCTTCGGTCCTGAGGCTTCGGTACGAGGCTTCGGTCCTGAGGCTTCGGTCCGAGGCTTCGGTCCTGAGCACTTCGGATGCGAGGCTTCGGTCCTGAAGCTTCGGTTTTGGGTCCTTAAGGCTATTTTACCCGTTTTTACCCCCGTTTCAAGTGGTTTTTGACCCGGTTAAGGGTCGTGATGACCCGAATGATTACAAAAAGTTAAAGGAACTTTTGAGAGAGATTTGGGAGAGATTTCTAATAGAGAGAGATTGAGTGAAAGAGATTGAGAGAGAGTTCTTTTGAGACCTTTTTGAGTGTTTGGCTTTGAAACGCAAGGTCCGTAAACCCCGTTAAGCCATGATTTAGTGTCCTACACAATCCCGATGATTGTGCAATAGTGTTTTATCGCTTTGGTTCGTTGTTTAGCACTGTTAAGGCTAAGGAAAATCAAACACATGAATTTTCGAAATGATGTTTTCTCATTAAAATAGCAAATTGTACAGTGATTACATAACGTAAACCCTAACATACAAGGGTTATTGGAGTTGACCGGTTTGACTTGTTGACTTTGTTTGACTTTGACTTGACCGAAATTTGACGGTTGTCACATCATCCCCCCGTTAGAAGGAATTTCGTCCCGAAATTTGCATTTGACTGGGACATCAGGAGTTTGGGAAAAGATGTGGGTATTTTTGTTTCATTTGATCTTCGCGTTCCCAGGTGAACTCAGGCCCTCGTTTAGCGTTCCAACGGACCTTCACGATGGGAATACGACTTTGTTTCGTTCGTTTGATTTCCCGATCCATGATTTTGACTGGTTCCTCCACGAAGTGGAGATTTTTGTTAACTTCGATTTCGTCGAGTGGTATTTCGAGGGTCTCGTCGGATAGATTTTGTTAATCATATTTTTTTGGGTAAAAAAAAATAAAGTTTTATTAGTTACCTATAGCGACGACTTGTCGTCACCACATGTTTAATCTATTACGATGACTTGTTGTCGCTATAGGTTTTTAACAAGAGCCAACGACATACCTATAGCGACACACAAGTCATAATTTGCATGTGTGAAGACTTGGAGTACTTTCTAACTGGTTCATGTGTGAAGACTTGGAGTACTTTCTAATGAAAACTGTGCTACTGGGGAAATTGGAAACTGGAACGTAGCTTCAAAGTCAAGAATATGCAGTAGGCATGTGATGCATTAAATGCATGAGGCACACAAGTCATAATTTGCAGCAACATATCCGTATATGTGTGTGAATTGAAGAAGAAGGTTACGGCTCAAAGAATATATATATATATATATATATATAT
This sequence comes from Lactuca virosa, assembly GCF_052849685.1. Taxonomy (NCBI): domain Eukaryota; kingdom Viridiplantae; phylum Streptophyta; class Magnoliopsida; order Asterales; family Asteraceae; genus Lactuca; species Lactuca virosa. Next base: position 169,321,640 of record NC_136434.1, on the reverse strand, counting down.
ATATATATATATATATATATATATATATATATATATATATATTCATTTTCTCTTCATTTGTTAGATACACAATAACCATAACATCATAGACTATATATATTCCATTTCATTTGTAATTTTCACTAGTTTATATTCCGCGAGTGTTACCGAAATCATTTATCAATTTTTCAGAAGTGCTTAACTTGTTTTGTTGCATTCCCAACAATTTGCTTATTAATTACTTCTCCCACTTTACTTATATAAATCATCACATTCTTACCGCGACTTTTAACTTCTCCCTCACAAATGGATCCACCTGCAGATCATCAAAACCCCATAGATGACCTCGATTGGTTTCAGTACTTTGATCATCAAGATCTTTTCAGGTATATATAAACGTCACTCATTACACCATCTTACGCACAGAAAAGTGATTTTGTCGACATTGATCAAAACATGGTTTGGATTTGTAGTGATCAAAAAGAGTATTTCATCGTGTTGGATTTGATTATCTTGAGTTTTTTTTTTTATTTTTTTTTTATTTTTTTTTTTTTTGCAGTGGTGACATGCTCAACCATCATGATTACGAGTTGTCGGAAAAATTGCATGAAGGGCTCGATCAGAACGTTTCCACAGTACTTAACAAGGATCAAAACATCATTTCTAGAAATGAGTTTCACGATCTTGATCCCCTTGAAGATATAAGCTTATGGGATTGTTGGGAGGATGGTAATTTACCATTGGTTAGTTTCAGTGAAGACTATAAATCCGGTGGTGAGGCTACATGTAGTGCTAGTGCTGTCACCACTGATCACGGTGGCCGGAAGGTAACAAAGAGATTGAGACCATTGGAGTTTGAAGAGATAGAGAAGTACTTTGAGATACCGATAATCATGGCAGCAAAGGAACTAGGGATAAGTTTAACAGTGTTGAAGAAAAGATGCAGAGAGTTAAACATAAACAGATGGCCTCATAGAAAACTTAAGAGCCTTCAATCCCTCATTGAAAATGCCAAGGTAAATTATGATAATAACCTTCTATACATTACTCATGCACTTGGTAACCAAAGTAGTTTTGGTATTTTCTAAAATTTTAATCGTTAGCTTCTTTATAACTAAACATAGGTCCTAGGCATATGCCACATCAAATCAATTGATTTACTACGATCTCCTGATTTATATTTATATAAACTTAACTCATTGTAAATTTTGTGAACTCACAAGAAAAATATATTGTATCTACCTTTAAAAAAAATTTAGGAGTTGGGATTAAACGAGGAGATAGAGACGTTAGAAGGGCACAAGAAGATGATGGAGAAATTGCCAGGTATGGAATTGACAGAAAGAACAAAGAAGCTTAGGCAAGCTTGCTTCAAAGCTATTTATAAGAAGAGAGGACTTAACAATCCTTAGCCATTTTGTTATCATTAGTGGATTTTAATCTACATTGTATGTGTTTTTCTCTTGATAGTTTGATACTCTTTTTTTTTGTTTCATTTTATGTATTTGTCTATTGATTTTTAATGCAGAAAATTTTGTATAATTTGGGTATTATAGTTTGTATTATGTATTTAGCCATATTTTAGATTGCCGACACGACTACGCTGACGACTCTATACCAGAGGTCTATATAAATAGACTTATGAATTTAGTAGGAATAACTTGATTATAATCTTGTGATTTGTTCCATGTCTGATCCACTCCTAAGATTCTCTTGACATGCCCCCAGTTATGTGTAATTAAAATTTTATTAGACTGTTGATCCTAATGAGTCTACCCTAAGTCCACAACCAAACAAGGAACAGGTCCTAAGGCGGACTCACCATTTCTAGGTCAATCATTCCTTAATTACACATAACTTCGAGGTACACCTAAAGAATCTTAGAGTTACCAGTTGTAAATTGTTTGTAATACCAAGTAGTGAGATTCAATGAAATAAAATGCATGCCTATTTCATTGATAAACCTTTTAGTAAATATCCTTACCATTTATATACACATGTATATTTTCGCACTTTAGTGAACTATTCTTGGTGTTTCTGTTAACGTCTTGGAGATGGAGTTATGGTAGTGGGTAGAAGTAGGTTTTGTACGGGCGTTAAAATTTACACATCATGTTGCTCCTGCGAGAATAGGGGTAGAAGAGATAATTAATAGACGCCTAATCCTATAATTACTTATAGGGGTGATCCTTATTAGTTACGTCTATAATCACGTAGTGCATATCAGTTATACATAATTTGAGATAGAATAGACTTTCGAATAAATGACTCTACTCTAAGTCCACAACCAAACAAGGAACAGGAAGTAGAGCAATAGTCATAGATTCTGAGTCTATAATATCTTTAATTATGTATAACCTTGGCGTATGCACTCAGTTATCATAGGCCTCCTAATAGAGGTCTTTAGTTTTCACATAAGTTGGTTATAGTATCACCAAATACTCCTATAGTATTTTTAGCTGTTTAGATTCGATTCTTAAAGTATTCTCTGTAGGGTGTAGTTAGGTTGATAGATTTGTTGCCCATTATGACTATCCCCCAGTATATGCAAGTCACTCCTCGGACAGATATAGTTGATCAGGCTATATCCTTCCCAGACTTGATTTACATATACCAAGGCATACCCATAATGTACAACTCCTCTTCTTTTATTTTATGTTCTTCTAGTTATGACACTATATGAGCATGTATGCATGTATTTATACTTTTAATAAAAAATCATTTATTTTCTAAAAGTATATTTATTTGAAAAATGCACAAATCAGAGACTATTAGTCCCAATTGTGTTTATAGTTTGTATATCGTATGTGGTTTGATATACTTAATTCACTATAAACTGTTCTCTGATACCAATCTGTCACACCCCCAAACCAAGGATGGCGGAAACGTCCGGGGGTGGAGGACTTCATGTATAGTATCATAACAACAATTGTAATAGTAATTCAAGCAAACACAACCAACATATATATAATTGAAAAAGTTACATCATTGTATGAATTACATGTTTACGAATCAATTACAATATGTTGACAAAATATGAAATAGTAGACGCCTTAGCGTCCCATCCTCAAAAGCACTTGATTACCTGTTTAATGATTTCCTGAGAATACAAGTTGTTTGAAAAAGTGTCAACACAAAGGTTGGTGAGTTCATAAGCTTTTGTTTGGTATTATTAAAAGCCTTTCGTTTGTGAAAGTAGTATTTGTGTTAGAAAATCCAATATTTTCCTTAATGTGTAAATGTAGTCTTAAAACCCAAAGACCGAAATGTACAAGTAATTTGTCATATTTATAGTAAAACAATGCAAGTTTAAATCGACATAAACTCGTTAAATTTTAATGAAGTTCACGTAAATTCCAATGTTTATTAATACTTTATGTGAGTTATTATAACCATGCTATGACCTAGTTGGCCTGAAACGACGTTCTTCAGGCGTCGGAAATGTTATGACATTTGTCACCCCAGACCTGCCGGTCTAGCTGTTGCATGCAGCTTAGGTGTGGGTTTGTCAAACCCAATATAGATCTATACACAACTATCACGCTCTCCCTCAAGGAGACTCTGGTTACAATACAGGACTTAATGGTAATTTGAAGTAAATGTCTCACAAAGTCATTAACGGAATTACGTGTTATGAAAACTTGGTACCGTATGGCCGTACCTTGCTTAATGAAAATATCATTTGTATAAATGTACCCTATTTCAATGTATGTGCTATGTAATGTATCATAAACTATACCTATTATAGTTTATCAACCAAGGGTAGTACATAGTAATGTATGCAAACTATATTTAAAATAGTTTATTAAATGTTTGAATGTATCGTTAACGGAAATACGTGTTATTAAAACTTGGTACCGTATGGCCGTACCTTGCTTAATGAAAATATCCTTTGTATAAATGTACCATTTTTAAATGTATGTGTTATGTAATGTATCATAAACTATACCTATTATAGCTTATCAACCAAGGGTAGTACGTAGTAATGTATGCAAACTATATTTAAAATAGTTTATTAAATGTTTGAATGTATCGTTAACGGAAATACGTGTTATGAAAACTTGGTACCGTATGGCCGTACCTTGCTTAATGAAAATATCCTTTGTATAAATGTACCCTTTTTAAATGTATGTGTTATGTAATGTATCATAAACTATACATATTATAGTTTATCAACCAAGGGTAGTACGTGGTAATGTATGCAAACTATATTCAAAATAGTTTATTAAATGTTTGAATGTATCGATTGTACTTTGATTATAATCACTTGTTATTCTTTATATTTTATATGTCCAAATCCATTTGTAAACTTATGTGTGTCTAAATATTGAGATAAAATGTCATATATTGCAATAACATATAATCACATAAAGATATACACCTTGCTCAACATGTTACAAGGTGAAATGAAATTAACAGCAACTTTTCGTTGAAAACAGTTTCTGTTACTGTTCTTAGAAAATTTATAGAAAAATCATCAAAGCTCTAAATCCAAATCCGTAAATTTTGAGAGTTTGGAATATGAGTCTAGTTTGTTCGTAAATTTTATCATTATTTTTAGTGATCTCTAACAGAGGTGAAAATGTTCATAATCACAGACTGGTCCGGGTTTGCCTCTGAAATGACAGGCAGTTTTGTAAAAATCACCATAAATTGTAGAAAAATCATATGGAGATGTGCAAGTAGCCATTTTAAAGCTAAGAGTCTGAACTACTTGCACCTGGAACAGTTTTGAAAACTAAAATATTTAAGTTGACCAAAACAGTCCGTGATTAAAGTCCATCTTTTCTGATGTAATCTGTTAGAAAAAGTTTAATTGTGTTCTTGATGATTTTACTTGTATTCCCCCCTTAAAACTTAAGAAAAACATGTAAATGTAGGGGTATGAACTCACCTTATGTGGTTTCAGTAGATGAAAGTGAGAGAGAGGAAGTGTTCAACCCAAGAACACTAAGAAGATGTCTTGATGATTCGAGAATCTAACACCGAATAAGATGGAACTTGTGTAAGATATCAATGATTTGAGTAGAATGGAGTTTAATAATTATGTGAATGATGAAGATACTTACTAATTGAAGAAAGAAATCCCTGGAGAAAGCCTTGAAGTTCTTGAAGTTGAGAGAAAAGATGAGAGAATTTTGGAGAGTGTTCTTGGTTGCCAAGTGTAGAATGAAAGAATTTTATGGAGAATGAGGAGAGAGGATCAATCATCCAGCTCTTAGAACGTGGGAAGAGCTGGAAATTGGGTGTAAAGGTCCACTAAGGAGACAAGGGGTAGTGGGAAAGAGTGGCTAATCATAGAGTGAGGTGGTGGTGGTTTGCTTTTGCCATAAATTAAGGAAAAGCAAATATTCCCTCAATAATTAGTTCAACCACTAATTCTTTTAATATATTTTATAAAAACCCTGGAGATTTATATATTTTGGGGCCTTAGTTTATAAAATAAAGTTTTGGGTGAAAATCCCACGTTAAAATAATGAAAAACGGAGTTAAAACGAAGTCGTAGTCGAAAACCGGGAGAAAAAGCTGAATCTGCGAAGTTGCTCGGTCCTGGGCCGAGGTTCGGACCTGAGGCTTCGGACCTGAGGCTTCGGTCCTGAGGCTTCGGTCCGAGGCTTCGTTCCTGAGCACTTCGGATGCGAGGCTTCGGTCCTGAAGCTTCGGTTTTGGGTCCTTAAGGCTATTTTACCCGTTTTTACCCCGTTTCAAGTGGTTTTTGACCCGGTTAAGGGTCGTGATGACCCGAATGATTACAAAAAGTTAAAGGAACTTTTGAGAGAGATTTGGGAGAGATTTCTAATAGAGAGAGATTGAGTGAAAGAGATTGAGAGAGAGTTCTTTTGAGACCTTTTTGAGTGTTTGGCTTTGAAACGCAAGGTCCGTAAACCCCGTTAAGCCATGATTTAGTGTCCTACACAATCCCGATGATTGTGCAATAGTGTTTTATCGCTTTGGTTCGTTGTTTAGCACTGTTAAGGCTAAGGAAAATCAAACACATGAATTTTCGAAATGATGTTTTCTCATTAAAATAGCAAATTGTACAGTGATTACATAACGTAAACCCTAACATACAAGGGTTATTGGAGTTGACCGGTTTGACTTGTTGACTTTGTTTGACTTTGACTTGACCGAAATTTGACGGTTGTCACACCTTGAGAGTCAACTAACTGACGGGTACAAACATCGATCCCGTTATAGAAAGTCTGCACGACCTGATGTGGATTTAGATCATGTTGTGGACAATTTTGCAGCATTTCTTTATAACGGTCCCAAGCATCATACAGTGTCTCATCTTCAAGCTGCTGAAAATTTTGAATTTTCATTTTCATCTTCGCAATTTTGCATGGTGGGCTAAATTGTTTTGTAAATTTTGATCTTAAACCTTCCCATGTGGTAATCGTAGGTTTAGATTTTATCCAACGTTTTGCAGCTCCTTGTAGTGTTATTGGAAACACTCTAAGCATGACTGCATCTTTGCTTACTCCAACAATGTTGAAGTAGTCAGCTATTTCGAGTACAGCTTCGACATGTTGGTTCGCATCTTCATATTCTCTTCCGGCAAAAGGAGTTTCTCGTAGAATGTGAAGAAATTGTCCTTTTAATTCGAAATTTGTTTGGGCTGGTATCGCTGGACGAATGACTCCATGATCATCTCCGTCTCTAGTACGACTTGCATATTCCTCTAATGAAAGGAGGGCTAGATCGGTCATTGTTTGGTTTTCTCGGATTCGTTGATGAAACGTGCGTTCGGGCTCTTCTAAAGGTGGAACGATAGTGAAATTTGAACTTCGGGTCATATATTAGGGAAATTCTATCTTAAAGTGAATTGATTATACTGCATAAATTATTTATTTAATTTTTGTGTAATACTTTGACTATCAAATAGAGAACAGACAGAGAGAGGCAGCCGGGAGGCAGGATCATTTCGGTGTATATTATAAATATAACTTTTCTGGAATCCAGCAACCAAAACCAACGTACCAATTCCAAACACCGTTCTGGTAAGTAAAATTACTCGTATTACACGCGAATTAAATAAGGTTATTCATGCAATATAAACATGGCTCTGATACCATTTTTTTTTAATTTTTAATTTTTTTTAATAAGTAAATTTAACAATCTATAATTAACTAAGGAAATTTAACAACCTATAATTAACTTACAACTAAGGAAATTTATGCAATACTAAATTAAAAGAAAAAAATATAATATATATATATTTTTTTTTAAAAATTTTTAATAAGTAAAATTAATATTTTAAATCAATTTCGTCTTTTTTTTTTATTAATTTTGTTTTTAATATTTTCTTTTTAAAAATTTAAAAAAAAAATTAATTTTAATTTTTTTTTTTTTTTTTTACGTTAACTAACAAACAATAAGACTAAACCAAATAAAACCGTTTCCCCGGCAACGGCGCCAAAAACTTGATATGTAAAAATTCACTCTAGTTTTAAATTTATAAGGTTGAAATTACCGATACTAGAATTTACTATCGACTTAGGCAAGTGTACCTAATTGAATTTGTAATATAGCAATGGTAAGAACGGATGTCGAACACTTGGGGAAACGAGTATGATTTAATATTAGACTATTTGTCGCTAATTAACTTAAAAGATAAGTAACTTGGGGGAATTTCTAGTAACAAGACAATAATGAGAATTTTAACAATTAAAGTGTAGAATAAATATAGAACAAGAATTGATTTTTAAGAATCAAGAATGATAAGGATGCTTTTACTTAGATTTAATTCCACCTTTTAGTAATGAATGATTTATATTAAGTGCAATGGATATTATTAGTTATTTACCGATTTCTAAAATTGGTTAAAAATCATGATCTAAATTTTTTACCGTTTTGATAATAAAATTAATTAAAAACAATTGTCATGCAATTAACAATTTTATTAACAATAATTAATTCGTATCATGCAAACATTTGATCAAACTATTCATTTTAGTGGTAGTAAAACAAATAGGAATCATAAGTTGGTCGTACGATATAAAATATACATGTTAAATTTTTAGTATTTTATTTTGCCCAATTCCTAGAATATTGTCCTTTACTAGTCATAAATATCAATGGTTATGAAAAATTTATGATTCAAGATAATATAATTAAAGTGATCTTTTAAAAATATTAACTTAGTTATGGGAAAATTAATTACAAAAACTTAACATATACAAATAAATGATCAAATATGCATGATAAAATAAATAACAATTAATATCCGAATAATATAAATCAAATCATATTTTCAAGGTTTCATTATCCAAGTTTAAAGGTGGTGAATTATTGAGTATTGGTTGGAAAGGAATGAGTTTAGAATAGGAAAAAGTGGGCAAAAAATGGTTAAAAACGTAATGGAATCGGAATTGGCAAATCTGGTACTCAAAACGACGTCGTATTGCCAATGAACAGTACCGAATCGAATTTGGGTCGGAATCCGGGTCGAGGCGCGGATCTGCATGTGAGGTAAAACGAATCGGAGGTCGGGTCGGATCGGGTCGGAACTGGGCGCGGATCGGATTTCGATGACGTCACCGATGACGTCACAGGCGATAAAACACGCGGGTCTAAACCCGGTTCGGATCTCTGGGTCGGGTCGTGTACCGGATCAGTTTGTGAGGGCATTTGGACGCGGGGCGGACGGGTCGGATCTCGGATTCGGTTCGGGTCTTCTGGTGGACGGATCAGGCCGTCTTTGGGCTCCGGGTTTTGGGCTAAATCTGAATTTTTTGTTTCTTTTTTTATTTTTTTTTCTTTTTGCAAATTAAATTAAATTAATTTAATTAATATAAATTATTTAGAAATTAAATAATTAATTCCCAATAATTTATTTTAATTAAACCTCATTAATTAAATTAAATTCTTTTTATATTTTTATTTTGTTTTTCTCGTCTTTCCAACGCGGCTATCTTTAAATTCTTTGACTTTTTGATCTCGTTTTTCTTCGTGTAATTTCTTTCACTTCTTTTTGCGGATTTTTGCATGTTTTCTTCTCCTTTTTCCTCAGAAATGATTTTTAGCTGTAAAATGGAATTTCAAACTTTATAAGTACCTTTTATCTTAAATCATACCAAAATATAGCTAAAAATACATAAATATCGCTCGAAATATATGTATAATTATTGCGATATCACTTATACATCTATAATAGATTATACTTTTAATTTTATATAGTATAAGGGTGTATTTCAAACATTTAAAATACTAGGTGGTTTAATCTTTTAATTAAACTAGACTTTTAATTTAATTAAATTCAAACCATATAGTTATGGATTTATTAATACTCTTTTAATTAAACACTTTAATCAATTTAATAAAGTCCATAAGGTGTAATTGAATTATTCAAAGCATCTAGGTTATTAAAAGTTCAAAATTAAAACTATTTAATTAATTTTTAAGTTATGAACCCAAGAGTTGCATCTTTTCAAACCTTTCAATTACTAGATGTTTTACAATTCAATATTTCAAACTAAAACTTTTTAATTAAATTTTCAAATTCCAAAACTTGAGGGCAAGTTTTGAAACTCTTCAAAACTCTTCATTTTCATAACTTATGAGTTTAATGTTATTTTAATGGATGAGACTTTTCATGTTCCATAACTTGAGGACAAGTTATGGAACTCATTAAAAAACATTTAGATCAATTCCAATAAACAAAACTATCATATAATTCATGATTGATCTACCTAAACTCATAAAGCAAGATAATATCAAATCAACAATTTACAAGTAACTTTGTTTATCATATAACCAACAATTATCTTAAAATTTTGACAATTTTCTTTTCATTGGATGAGTATAATCACTACCATATCAGAAAAAACAGATTTTATGATGCAAAAACAGTTTGTGGTAGTGATCCTAATCCAATATAGGCCAAAAAACCCAAAAATATGCCATCTGCCAGTGCAATTCGTCGAGCCAGGCTTTGGACTCGTCGAGTTCATCAATGGACTCGGCAAGTTCAACCTAACAGAAGGCCATTTTCAGTTTGCTTCAACTTTAAACAATGAACAATGCAACTATATAACAGAAAACTACCAATGGCTCTTATACCACTGTTGGGTTTTAGGTACTATAACACTCCTATGGTGCACATACAACCCTAATAGCTTTGGATCTAAGTTTTCTCCAGTTATACTTGCAATAAAATTCCAAAGCATGAAGCCTACAACTAGCATACAATTTTGGTACATGAATCATAAAATCAAGTTAGAAGAATACCTATTTATTGTAGCTTGTAGTTGTTGGCCTTTCAAGAGCTTAGCACCTCAAGTGTGATGCCTAAAATGGTTCACAAACACCATGAACAGAGGAGGACTTTGAGAGAGAGGCTAGACACTTCAAAATCGGCTATAATTCTCTTAGAATACTTAGGTGGTCCGATTTTGGCTAAGGGGTAACATTTATATAGTGTAGGATTCCAAGGGTCATGGGTAAACCCTAATCCATACACTTAGGTTATGATCCATATCTCATGTGGGCTAACTCTTCATGGATACTTACACAAAGTTAGCCCAACATGGATCAATAGCCCAAACAATATATATATATCATTGATTTACATAATCAGTCCCCGTTAATTTAATTAGTCTATTTTGATCACTAAATTGATTCCAAATTAATTCTTGATAAATACTAATTAAATATTATGATTTCTCAATTAATATATTATATTATAATATATTAGTAAATCATAAATAGCCTCTTTCTCAATTATCCATCCTATGAGATTGTTCTGGTGAAGGCAACTCAAATAGACCATGCTACTCTCGGGTCAAGTACATACCAATTATAGTTATAGGCTTAGACACCTAATCCAACACCTTTGTGGGAAGATTATGTTGACAGGGATCATACAAGACATCCGGAACTCACCAGGACTCAAGTCGAAGCAACTCTCATCTCCGTGAGGAATAGGGTCATTCAAAGCAACCTGCCCTTCGTTGCCCCTACTGAGGAAATCACAGATCTGGAATTCGTTTCCGGAGAAACTCCAAAGACTCATCTTCATGATGTTATGAACTCCGATCCCAATGAAGACAATTCTGATGAAGTCATGTTCGATGATGAAGGTGATTCAATTACTGCTCCTCGACTATTCTCATCATTTCCCATTCATTCAAATCCATCCTCATCAAGGCCGGATTTCCACTTTGGACTCTCATCGTCCTCTTCGGAACTGGTTGACGAAGAAATCAATGTTGAAGACCAAGCTCACCAAACTCATTTCGGAGCCGAAACAGAATCCACTCCTCACCATGAATATCAGACAGCTAATGCAACTCCAGATCGTCCCTCCGTTCCAGAAACTCAAGAAGATGACAGAAACAAGTCTCATACTTCCACTTCAGACACACAATCATCCGCAGGCAATTACGTTGATCCTTTTGCCCTTCTGGAAATCCGAGACAATGTCTCTGACACCATGAAGAAGGTTGATGCCATCAAAACTTCTGTGGCCGGACTAAATAAGAAGATTGATGAAAAGGTTTCCAGACTGAATTACAAGCTTGATGCAATCCTCCAATCCCTGTCCGAAACCAACAAGTCCGGACCCACTGTTGCTGAAAGAGAAGCCCAACTTGAGCAGCTCATCTCTCTCCGTCTTAAGCAAACTATCGAAGAATTTAAACAAAAATATGATGCTTCTGTCGATCACTACCTTGACACAATCACCAAGGTACTCAACGTTCATGATGATTTGGTCAGTGCCACAAACACCCTCATCAAACAAACTCATGTTCGTCATGAGAAGCAGATTCAGAGGTTGGAGAAGGAGATCCGGAATAAAGATGAGATGAATCTGATCATCCAACAAGCTCTTCTAAAGCTTCTCAGGGAATGTTGGAACATCGTGGATATTCCGAACCACAAGTTTGACGAAATGCTTACCATACTTTCAGCCCTTTTCGATCATCTCAAAGCTCAGGCTCCCACAGCTGACGCTTATGATGCTCTGACTCTTCGGATGAATCAGAGTTTTCAGAAGGTGTTCGACCGCTTCTCGGAACTTAAAGCTTCTACAGTGCTTGCACCAGTTGCAGGATCCTCCGTTGCAATAGGGGAGAAGGACCTAGCTCGAGAAACCAAACATGGAAACCTGTCTTGGAGTTCAGACTCCGAGATGAAAACTCTGATGATTCCTTACAAATCCTTACAGGTTCTCCAGGTGGTGATGATGATGATGATGACGATGATGATGATGATGATGATGATGATGATTATGATGATGACGACGACGATGATGATGTTGTTGATGATGATGATGAAGATATATACGTCAAGAATGCCATCAAAGGGCTTCCGGCCCCCAAAAAGTTTCCAGCCAAGGTGCTCTCCGAGGAAGAGCAAAGGATTTGGTCTGCAGTATCATGGCCATCAACTCTGGCCGATGTTCTTCATAGAACTAAAGAAATGGCTAAGGCTAAAATCCATGTAGCGGTTGACGCCTTCCGGGCCACAACATCAATGCTGCCTCCGATTCCTTCTCCAAAAATAGCTACTATCGATGAAGGCTCTCCACTCCGAAAGTCGGGTGATATTCCGGAAGACCCCCGGCCTTCCTCTCCTCCAAAGTTTGTTGTTGACGAGAACATGCAACACATCCTCTCCACCCTCCAAAAACAGAAATACAAGGGAAATAAGCCCATTTCAGACTTCTCCTACACTGCTCCTCCCTTGAAAGAAAAACGTGGTTGGGTTCAGGAAGAGATCATTCAAGCTCTTAAGGAAAGCATCAGGATCCAATCCTTCAAGGATGATAATCCTCATCCGATGCTAGGGATCTCTCTTATTTGCAGAGATGGAATCTTAAAAGATGTAGACATAGTGCCTTTCATGTACTATGATCTTCCGAATCAAGACTCGTACCATATCGATTTTCCTCTCTCTCCCTAGAGCAAGTTCTACACAAATTTCGCTCCTCTCCATTCGGAAGATGATCCTCAAATGATCATCCGGACTGAACGTGAAAGAGTGAAGACCTTCTATTCCAAGAACGCACTTCCTCAAAAATAAGTATGGTCTCGGAAAAGAATCACCAAAATTTCCGGATTTGGAAGGAAGATCTTGACCAAGTTCGAACTTAATTATGTGTTATTCCAGTACCACATCTTCCGAAACAAGCCAAGTCAGAAAACATCATTGATGCTGACTTCCCTGCAATCAACCCAACGATATTCTGACGTTGCTGCCCACTTCAAAAGCATTCAAGCTGGCAATCTTAGCATGGGAGCTTACCATTCTGCTTTGAGTTTCCTCAAAGATTATGTTGTGGAATTTTGCCGGTGTGACTTTGAACTGGCCCATCTGTTCGGAATCGAGAAATACTTGGCCAAAATCGACTTCAAGTTGCCTGAAGCTGAAATTTTACCAGAGGGACCCATTGATGAACCAGTGCTAGGTTTTTTCTATCTTCAAAGAAAAACAAACAAGAATGACTTCTTTCGAGTCCTTAACAAACATCTGGTTCCCACCAAGGCCCTTCAGAAGTTCATCAGCCGAGCATCAAAGTCTGACGCACCTGAGCACGTGAAAACAAAGTTCATAAGTCAGTTGTAGTGGTATATCGGAGTCAGATAATGGTTGTACAGAGCGTACGTGTTCATCAAGGAAGATTCGAGCTAAGATGACTAGATTGCTAAGTTCACTTAGGGGAGATTGTTGAAACCTGAAAGTGAACCTCTAGCAATATCTAACCTTTGGAAATTCCAAAGTCAGTCTTAGGTCTGAAGTGGAATATGGTCCGGAGTCACTCTATGGTCAGAAGTGAAGTTGGTGTCCGGAGTAGAGTGTATGTTCGAAGAGAAGATGTTACGAGATTGTGCATCCGTCTACATTAATTGTTCTTGTCATTTTGCTTGATGTAACTTTACATAGGACTTAGTTTATTTTGTCAAAATGGATAATCAGAGTGTCAGGAGTAATTCCTTTATCCGGTCCTATGTATGTAACTTGGTTTGTACGATGTAACTCTTTCTCCTATATAATGAGTGTTTAGTGACAGGAATGAATGATGGATTGTTCCTCCTAAGATAACTATATTTGAATTTACTTCACTTGCATCTTTCTCTCGAACCAAACTCTTTCAAACATTCTACTTGTTCATTTATTGTCTTTACTTTGATTATTCTCATTACTCCATATTTAATACTTGAAGTACTTTGTTGCTTCTCATCTTCAGTCTTGACTGGTCTTGCTAGACTTGACTGGAACAGTTAATCAGAAGCAGACATTGATCTTAAGCATTAACTCAAGGTTTGAGTTTTCGAGCCTTGTCCCTACGCAATCAAATCCTTGTTCTTACAATGTACTCACCAGGTTTCCCAACCTGACTCACTCAGTTTATTGTATCACAGGTATCGATGCGAAGATACATTACACTGAGAGTTTAAAGGAGATGTAAATCATTAGTGTAAATAAATTTAAGGTCTGTTTAGGCTTATGTTTCTGTATTGACGATGACATCCCAATGTTTTAATATAAATAAAATACATTTCTTTGGAAATGCATTGATAACATCTTTATCATGTTTTCTAAGACCAAATTCTGCAATATTATTCTTCAAATATATATATATATATATATATATATATATATATATATATATATATATATATATATATATATATATATATATATATATATATATATATATATATATATATATATATATATATATATCGAGGTTTGATTTCACTTTGATAATGCTTATTATTTTCTTTATTTTCTATGTATGTACCTAATGATACTTCTTTGCATTCATGAAATCATTTTTGTGTTACCTATTGTTTTTAGAAAATCTTTGCATAATTTTGAAATGTTTTTTAGCATCATACTTGTTGCATACATGCTACAATGGGTTCACTAAGAGATATTAGATACCCAAATTGATTGTTAGTCGTTGTTATTCATTACGCATTGTGGTTCCCTCTCAACAAACAGATCGTTGGGTTTGGGATATTGCTTATGGGGTGGTTTTCAATGTTAGTGACACATAAAAGTATGTTGATATTTTACTACCGACTAATAGCACAATTCCAACTAAATGAAATTCATTTCTTCGAAAAAAAGTTGAATATATTTTTATATACAAAGCATGATTATATAGATTACATATGAAGGAGAACCTTTTGGTTAGAGGAATTGATCTCCCTTATAACCTATTTGTAATAGTTACATTGAGGAGGTGGATCATGTTTTTTTTGTCATGCAATGTTACAAAGGCTATTATGGATAAATTAGTAGATGGTGCTATACTAACATGTCCTTTGATCCATATGGTTCAAAATCTTCTTAGTTAGACTCGAGTTCCTTGACTGTTACAAAGAGGATGGTGTTGGATGTCATTACTTCGACTACTTGGTGGAGTATTTGGAAGTTTAAAAATTTTTCACTTTTTGACAGATGTAAGCTGAGAAGAGATAAGCTTTATGATAGTACTGTTGTGTGTTCTTATAATTAGGTTGTGCATAGAAAATACAAAGTTCATATCATATGGGATAAGATTTTTTGCTCCAAAATTCCATTTTATACTTCTCTATGTAATTGTTTGTCTTCACATGTTCCTTACTAGTGTTTCTTTTAATATATAAAATTCAGCTATTGAAAAAAAAATTGAACAAAATTTCTAATCGTGACTGTCTTATCTAGCTATCCAAGATCAAAATAGTCGCCATAAAACAAATATCAAAGTTCGGTGACTTTCATTCCAAAAAATAAAATAATGATTACACTATAAAAATAACAGATAAAATAATGATTTTGATATATTTTATCTTATTATTTATAACAAATTTATCATGAATGATTAATTAATTTTAATTATTTAGTACTGATAAATAAATTTTAAAATAAATTTCACATTTGGTTTTTATGGTTGGCCAAAATTCATACTTTAAGTCGTAATATTGAACTTTTGACATTGCTGGTAACTATGGTTTGTATTTGTTGTATGAACTAATATTATAAAAGCCCTGAATTTTTAACCCGTAATTGGAAAAAACCATAATATTTTTTTTATTGCTATGGCCACAACTTTCTCGTAGAATTATCACTCTAGCCTATTTAACGAGTTTCATGGTTAACTTGGTTAATTTTTTTGCAAAATCAGTCCCAAAAGTTCAAATTTGGTCCCTAAGGTTTGCAAAAAATTACAACACATGATGTTTTAATTTTATTTTTTGTTTTTTGTATACTTTATTTATTTTCGATTTTTTTATAAATATATATACATTTTTTATTTTCGCTTTTGTATATACTTTATTTATTTTCATTTTTTAACTTTATTTTTCATCAATTTGATTTTTTTTTACCTTTTTACCTTTTTTTGCTATTTATAGTGTATATATAGAGTATATTAGAGTTTTTTTTTAGTTTTTATTTTTCATATTTCTTTTCGTATTATATTTTAATTTTTTCATCCTTTTTTTTATTTTTTTTATTTGTTTTCCAATTATTTGTTTTTATTTTTTTTGTATTTTTAATTTTTTATTGACCTTTTTCAAAAAATATAAAATGTATTAATGTATTAGATTATATTATAATTTATATAACTTATAGTTTTTGTAATTTTTTTTTATTTTTATTCAAGTAAATAAATTTGTTATGTTTATATTTGTAATTTCGGTCCAACTTATTTTCTTTTTACTTTTTTTTTTCTTTAGTGCTATTATATTTATGTTACGAAAAAATGAAAATTAAAAAAAAATTAGCTTGTTTATTGAGAATTAGTGTTTCAATGTGTTATATAACTTGGAAATTAAATCATATTTTTATATGTGATATCAATAGTTTAAATTCAAGATAATATTTTTCAATTTGATAATAGACTAAAACAAAATAATAATAATAATAATAATCGGTCTCTATAAAAAACTTGTTATAGTAATTTATATTCAATTCGAGTTCGTTTACTTGAATCAAAATAAATAAAAACGTTAGAAAAACCATATATAACTAAGATAGAAAAAATAGAAAACAAAAGGTATAAAAGGTAAAAAAAAATCAAATTGTTGAAAAATAAAGTTAAAAAATGAAAATAAATAAAGTATATAAAAAAGAAAATAAAAAATGTATATGTATTTATAAAAAAACCGAAAATAAATAAAGTATACAAAAAATGAAAAATAAAGTTAAAAAACCATGTGGTGTAATTTTTGCAAACCTCAGGGACTAAATTTAAACTTTTTAGGACTGATTTTGTAAAAAAATTAACCAAATTAACCATGAAACTCGTTAAATGGGCTAGAGTAATAATCCTGCAACAAAGTTGTGGCCATAGCAATAATAATAAAAATATTAAGGCTTTTTCCAATTAGACATTAAATATTTAAAACTTTTATAATATTAGTCCTTGTTGTATTGGAGTATTGGTGGTCCTTGATCCATATGTTCTTTTCACATGGATTTGCAACCGCTCATACAACAAATACAAACCATCCGGACCAACGACACCAAAACTCCAATACTAGACCAAAAGTAGGAATCTAGGTAAACCAAAGGGATCAGATGTGTAATTGATCATCCAAACGCTTACAAAATATGAAATATTAAATAGCTAGCTTGGCTATAGATGGCTCGAGCTTTAGCCGTCGCCAAGGAGTCTTACTCTTACCCAATGATAAACACCCACGCCGTTTAATCCTTTACCGCTCGTTTGCATTTTGGCAACCAGTCGTCCACGTCCTGCTTGTTTACGATACCCGTCGATCAGAATAATGGTTAATTTTTTTTTGAACAGCAGAATAATGGTTAATTAATTTTGAAACAATTTTACTTAATGACTTGCATTCGAAATAATAATAATAGTATATTCCCGAGTAATTTTTATTTGAAATTATTTTTAGATAAAATATATATTTCATTTAATTTTATAGTTAATCATTATATTTCGGTTTTTTCAATAAAAGTCATACATAGTTTAAAATTTGTTATTTCTACCATTGATAAGATATGACATGTAATAGCATAAAGCGATACAATAGAAAATTTATTAAAACTGAATGGATTTAACTAAATATCTAACAACGTTGTCAAATTTTTCATTAAAGCCATTAAATTTTGCAAAAAAAATATTATGACTATTTTAAAATGTTAATTTATATATTTGTATAGTGTAGGTTTTTATATATATTTTTTATAGTATAGGGTCGTTTATATAAATACGTTACACTCTTGTATTATATAATGCAATGGAATACTTGACAAACCCTAATTTCACAAGATAACTTGGTATTGAGCTTTTCTCCCTCATGATCATAATTTTTTTACGCCCATCCAACATCGTTTTTTTGTCAGTCAGTCACTGCTTATTGTTTTCAGCGTCTATTTGTTGTTGTCAGACGTCTCGCGCGACCCTCCTTCTTCTATCGTCGATCACTACCTAACGGGTGGACTTATCCATTGCTGTCATTGACTCACTGTTATTTGTGTTTGCTTCATCGATACGAGTTTCTTTGGTGCTTCTTCGTTGCCCTTCTTCCTTCGTCAACAATAAGATTGTTTACCGTTTTCAGGCTACAATCTCTCTATCCAAGGTAAGCAACTTGATTTTTATTACGTTCTCTTTTATTTCATTCTATTTTTTCTGTTTTTTCGGACCAATGAGTACCATACCCGCTGGATCATCCTCCACCATTCCTACTGCTAGTCAACTAGTTTACGCAGTCACAAATGTATACACTCAATTTAGCTTCAAGTTAATTGTTCATGGGTTGATGAAGTATTGAATCGAGTAATGAACGTAGAATCAGAGTAATGAGAATTAAGAACACCGAGAGTAAATAAGATCTTGTTTCAGCTCAATTATGCTTCACGATTACAAAGAGAGAATAGACAAGACAGACTCCCAAAAAACTCTTATATAACTATAAGTAACATTTCCTATTTATAGGAAAACAGTAAAGCATACAAAAAATTACAAAGGACTAAGCTTTCTAGTTTCGACACAAAATGCATTTGTAAAATAACATTACATTTCGACACCTTACCATATAATTTCGACCCTTACAATCTCCCCCTCTGTAAGCAGTGTCGAAATCAGTTGATCAAAACTTGAGCAGCCAAGTGTAATGTTCTTCGAATCTCAGCATACCAATTCATCACCTTCTTTAGTTCTGCTTTATCTCCTTCATTATTCTTCTTACAACTATTCATACGAACAATTAAGTTCGTATACTGAGCAGTTATATATTTTTCAATTTCACTTGTTTGAAAAAAAACTTCGATAGTTTTCCCTTCTTATTCTTCCCAGCAAAAACTATACCAAATGGCTTCAAACATATTTCACCATCCACATACTTCTTCATCTGAGCTTCACTCATTGCCTTGATTTTAGGAACAACAACTTCCTTTTCCATTGTAGCTGCCAACTCAACGTCTGTCATAGCAAGACAATCATAGTAATTGTCTATGAAAAGTTTTATATGACCTAGACACAATTTCAACACATCCTTTCTTGTGTTTTGGAGTTTAGAACCATCTATATCCTTGAGTATATATGCAACTTGAATCAAATCATTCAAGTTCATCAAAGGAAAACCAGCAATGGAAAATTCAAAAGGTACTTTGTTTGCCCTCACCACATGGTATCGAAAATTCTGAAGCATATTTTCGAACATCTCTCCTTTCGATATACCAAGTACCCGAACAATCTTCACCAGTGACCAAACCTCTTCTTGTTCCTTCCCCAACCCTGCATGGAATCTCAGTTTCATGTGAGAAAAATCATCCTTATTCTCAAATCTGTTCACAACCTTATATTGAGCAGTGAGAAACATCATCTCATTGATAGGAAAATAAGCTGATTCATATCAGAGTTCTTAATTGCATAAGTCTTTCTTGGCTTTTTCTCAAATTCATACATTTCGTTGTATGCAACTCTGGCTTCAATGTTTTCATAACTGTGCAATTTTGTTGGATCACCTTTGTTTATTGTAGGTGGATCACTTGCACGAAGCATCAAAATACTCTGAATATGACACTGCTTCTCCATCTCTGCTTCAATTTCTGCCTTTCTTTCTTCTTTCGTCTTCTCAAGAAGAATTGTTTTACCTTTGTCTGAAGTATTTGTGGTTTCCTTGGGTTTCAAACTACTTCCCTCTTTAACAGTTGATCCAATTACAATGCCTTTTGAGATTGGCCTTGTAGTAACAACAGTTGATGTTACGGGTTCAAGTTGCGAAATTATTGGTTTTGAACTGGGAATGTGAGTTGTAAAAACTTTTCCAACTACTTTCACTTCTTCATTTGTAATACCGGATGCACCTTCTCCTTTACCAACATTCACCTTTTCTCCCCCTTGCACCCCTGTAATAACAGGTGGGGTATTCGTTGGTAAGATAGTGGCAGACTGAGACAATGGAGCCAACATCTTTTGAATGGCAGCTTCGAAATAACGAAACTTCTGATCAATAAACTCAGGAGTAAAAATGGATGATGAACCGTGTTTCGAAACAATTCCCTTCATTTCTTCAAGCATAGAAGTAACTTTTTCAAAACTTGTAACAGCCGTAGTTGCTTTCTCATCAAACTTATGATCAAAGGATTGATGAGTTTTAACAAATATTGTAACAGTATCCGCGATAATATCAACTTTCTCAAGAAGAGAAGAGTATTTGGTATCCACCTCATAAAGCTCTTTGGATACATCAACCTTTAGTTCTTCAATCTTGTACATCTTGGACAAAAAGAACATGGTGTTCCTTTGCAATCCTTTTCAAATCCTTGAGCTCATCATTAAACGTCGAAGAGGCAGACTTGACTCGCAACTCGTTAAATTTATCCATGGAATCAATCTTTTCGAAAAGAAGAGATTCAGATTCATTAATCAGCTTCTCCAATTTCTTGAACAATCGAACTTCCTGAGCTTTAAGCATCACATCAATTACAATACTTGAGACGGGATTCTTACCCCCTGCATCTGCTTGGGATTGAAGTACTGAATTGAGCTTTTTGTTTAGAATCTTGAACTGCTTCCCGAACATCAACATATGATCTGGGATATCTTCTTCTTCGGGATCAAATTCCAAATCAGCAAATGAACCTCCAAATCCTCCATCATCAGTATCATCATCGTTAAGAGGTTTAGGTGGGTCAGTGGGTTGGTATGAAAAGAGAGAAGTGATGGGATGATCAATGACCATATCAAAAGTAGGAGAATGAGTGGTTGGAGCAATAGAAGTGATTATTGGTGGTAAAGAAATATTGGTTTGAACAGTAACAGGTTCAAGAATTCCTTGAGAAATAACAAGGTGTTCATCATTCGAAACTCCTTCACCCATATTGACATTTACATTCGTATTAGATACGTGTGTAGAAATGCCTGAGGTTCGAACCTCCTCATAAAATGATTCAGTTAACGAAATCTCGGGTGGTATGTCCGAAGTCTTCATAGGAATTGCCACTTGTGTGGATGCACCAAATATAATAGATATGTCTACTATCGAAGTTTCCACAGAACTACTTCCAATTCCTGTTATTTCAAAAGTTGACTTGGCAGGTGAGTTCTGTGGAGAGGAAGGATTACCAAGTGGAGAATCAGGAACAATTTCTTCATCTTCATCAACCTGAAGAATCAACTTTCGCTTCTTTGGCTTCTTGGTTTTGCTAGAGATATTCTTGGCAACATCCTCAGCCCTGCGCTTCTTTGATGATGGTGATACAGGCATAGGAACTTCACAAAGAACAACACATTTTATTGTGACATGGGCTTCCGAATCATTGATGGTGAAAAACTAGATGACCTCTCAGGAGATGTTTTGGGTCTATAAGACATCTTTTTGATACGCTTTAAGACACCAGACTTTGTGGGAATTAGCTGCTTGGTAGAATCAAGTTAGGTAGTTTCCTGAGATTTCTCAGACTTCTTCGAAACTTTCACCACCTCTGCAGGCTGTTTCTTTGGTGACTTAGAAATAGTTGTGTCTTTATCAGTTTTCTCAGGAGTTGAGACAGTCTTTGACTTCCGAGATTTCTTCGAAGAGCCTTCATCAGGTTTTGACAGCAAAATACCAAGTCCATTATTTGTGTTGATAGAAAGTAGAAAAGCCTCCAATACAGGATTCGAAGGATCAACCTTCTTTAGCATCCCATCAGGAATTCTAGCAACTGTTGGAAAAAGATTGACATCATCTTCAATTGCCCTGGGATAATGATACTTCAAGAATTCAGCTTTAGGTTCATCAGCCGACACCAAAATACCTTCCTTCTCATAGACAAATTGGAGAATGAGACTCCAATACCTTGCACATGAAATCCCATCAACCACATTCGTATTTTAATACTTTTCAAGAATTCTTTCCATAGCCGAGTTGCATAGTCGACAGGTAAATCATA
Organism: Lactuca virosa; assembly: GCF_052849685.1. Lineage (NCBI taxonomy): Eukaryota > Viridiplantae > Streptophyta > Magnoliopsida > Asterales > Asteraceae > Lactuca > Lactuca virosa. Next base: position 169,299,317 of record NC_136434.1, on the reverse strand, counting down.
GTAAATACTAGCAACCATGACATACATCTCCATACGCCCTTTGTCTAAACCAATGCTTCGACCAGTAAGACATCGAAGGTAAATCCCAAACAGAAAATTCCACATACTTGGAAGAGACGATTTCTTGAAATCACTAATCTTTATGAGAGTAGGTTGATAACCCATCTCATTGAACATGTGTAACACTTGTTCATTTGAGACTTTGTAGAATGGTGGACAATTAGGGATTTGAAGAATTTTAGCAAACAACTTCTTGGTTAGACAAAACTTCTTCTCATTGAGTAAATTGAAAGTCACAATATCCATCGTCTTGCTGTAGGATGCAGTAGAACCCGCCATGGATAACCAGGACATTGGTATAGCAAATGCACTAAACATGGAAGTCGATAGAACAAAATGTTGTAAAGCCACAATTAGCATCTTGAGTTCTTCAGGGTAGACAGAAAGATCACCGTCAACTTGGTAATTTGTACTTTGAATCTTCATGAGAGGTTGTTGAGATGATGCATCGTCAGTGGTGTTGGATTGAAGAGCAGCCATGATTAGGCTTTTCTTTGAGAATCAAGAAAGGAAGAAAGCACAAATCATTTGGAGATTTTGTATAACACGTAAACTTGGAATGCTGATCCAGTTGCCCTTTATATATGTATCCCCTTTTGAATTTCAAACGGTTATAATAAAAGATCGTGACACGTGGCCCTTGAAAATTGCACCAGTTACCATCATAGACTCCATGTCAGAAAAAGTATAAGACACGATCTCCGAGAACTAAGCACAGTAACCAAACCGTCATATCAATAGTCGCTTCGTGAGTACAAGTGGATAAGGACAAAAACCTTCGAAATTGAGGTTGGGCTCTTTCATTTTAGGGTTTGAAAACGAAGTCATATGCCAGACTTGTCGAAATCATCAGCCTGAGTTGGTAATACTCAGAACCTCAAGGATTTTGTGAGTGCAGTGTGTCAAAGAAAAAGAGAAGAAGCAAGAAAATAAAATTTTGGTTCTGTGATGTCGAAAAAAAAATTATTTCGACAAAAAGGCAGATAAATCCCGGGCAAAGATTACTTCGCTATTCATCAAGAGAGATGACTAGCAGCTTGTGTGTGTTCCCGTGAATTACAATCGAATACTTGTAGATAAGTATCAAAGGGCCTCTTTTTGATAAGCTTCTTGGGTGGTTTGTGATTTCGTTACATATCATCACTTAACATAAATGTGAGTAATTGTAACAGAAATTACTTGTATGACCAGTGTAGTCAGTGAAAAGTATGCTTTGGATGAAATATATGAAGTGACATCGAATTTCAAATGAAACTCACCCGGAAATCATATTCAAGAAAAAATGTTAGCTGGATCCTGTTGGGTAACAAACATCGTGGGATTCAACTATTTGATCAAGACCACTCAAAAGAATTGAATATGATTTGGAGTTTCGAAAGTTGGTATGGAAACAAATTTTTCGTTAAATCCGGAACAAAGTTCCCCGTCAATTCCTTAAGTGAGTTGGACATTTTGGGTTTCACTTTCATCACGGTCTCATGATGTTTGATCATTAACTCAGAAGTTTGATATGTCTAAATCCTGATTGGTTTAACCAGAGATCTCTTGGACATATGTCATTGTGTGTGAAAGTGTAAGAACGTTTTGATGAAAAAGATTGGTTAAATAATTTCAAAGGTACCACTGCTTTTTGATGGACTCAACAGATTACTATAAACTCGTTTGAGTAGAGTATGGTAGCTCATGGACTAATATGAATATAGCCTGACTGGGAAGAAATTTTCGTGAAGAAAATTTCATTAAGGCTTCAACACACATTGAGTCGAAAGAGGCTTGGGTCGACATGCTGCAACATGCTTCTAGGGACAACCTAACTAGTACATAAGATGTCGAAAATGTACCTTCCCTTGAAACAACAAGCAAGTTACCGCATAAAATTTGTTCATCCTCTGTTTCATGTTCCAAGCTTTTCTACAAAACAAATCAAACAAAAAGAAAATATTTTTGGATTTTTGTTTTTATGAACAATAACAAAAATAAGAAAATCTTTTTGGAATTTTTCAAAAACAAAATAAAACAAAAATATTTTTGGTGTTTTTGATTTTTCGAAAAGAAAAACAACTTAGCAACCTAAGAACAATTTTGTACCAAACTATCGAAATTTTTTTTGTGTGAAATTAACAAAATTTTGACAAACTATAGAAAATTTATCAATAAAGCAAATTTCACTTAATGTCGAAAGCGAAGCATGTCGAAGCGCTGAATGTGAACAGTAACCAGTGAACACTTAACGAGATTCTTTTGAAGATCATTCAGCACCTCTGATCCGACATTCTTGCAATTAGAATTCCTTCATTCTTTCGAAATTGTTCCAAGGATTGTATTTCCATCTATCATTCCAAGTCCCTCCAAAATTCTCACAAATGATTTTTCATCTAAAGGTTTTGTGAAAATAGCCAATTGATCAGTTGTTTTCACAAAGTGAACTTCAATGTTTCCATCTTCCACATGATCTTTTTATAAAATGATATCGAAGAGCAATATGCTTGGTTTTCGAATGTTGCACAGGGTTGTGACAAATGCGTATGATACTTTGTGAATCACAATACAACAGAATTTTCTTCATCTTCATTGCATAATCACGCAGTTGACTTTGAATTCATATGATTTGTGAAGTGAAAGCTGCAGTAGCAACATATTCAGCTTCTACTGTGGAAATCAAAACACATGTTTGCTTTTTCGACTGCCAGTTTACTAACTTCCCATCCAGAAGTTGACATCCCCCACTTGTGCTTTTTCTATCAAGATTACAACCTCCTAAATCAGCATCTGAAAAAGCTTGTATGAAGAATCCAGTTTTCGAAGGATACGGCAATCCTAATGAAATTGAGCCTTTGAGATATCGAAAAATATTATTGACTGCAGTGAGATGTGGTTCTCGAGGATTTGACTGATACCTAGCACAATTACAAACATAAAACATAATATCAGGTCGACTTGCAGTGAGGTAAAGTAACGAACCTATCATGCTTCTTTATAATGTTAAATCAACCGCAGGTTTATCTAACGAAGGTGTGAGCCTTGTTCCAGTCGCCATTGGTACTCGTAATTTCGTACTATTCGTCAATCCAATTTTTTCAAGCAGATTCTTGGTATATTTTTCTTGATTGATAAAAATTCCTTCTCTGTTTTGACGAATATTTAAACCAAGAAAATTGTTGATTTTTCCCATCATACTCATCTCAAATTTGCTTTTCATCAGATTTTCGAATTCATTAGACAAAGCAGGGTCAGTAGAGCCAAAAATAATATCATCAACATAAATTTGAACAAGCATTAGATGATCCCCAACTTTCTTTCGAAAGAGAGTGGGATCAACCGATCCTTGTTTAAATTTCGATTGTTTTAAGAAAGAAGTTAAAGTTCCATACCATGCTCTCGGTGCTTGTTGTAACCCATAAACAGCTTTATCTAAAATATAGAAATGATTAGGATATTCTTCATTTACACAACCTGGAGGTTGTTCCACATACACTGTCTCTTCGAGTTCTCAATTCAAAAATGCACACTTCACATCCATTTGATAAACATCAAAATCTTTATGAGCTGCATAGGCCAAAAATATTCGAACTGCCTCGAGTCTAGCGACAGGGGCGAAGGTTTCTTCATAGTCTATTCCTTCTTGTTGTGAATAACCTTTTACTACAAGCCTAGCTTTATTTCGAACAATATTACCATCTTTGTCTGTTTTATTTTTGAAAATCCATTTTAACCCAACTATCGAAACCTCTTTTGGCTTAGGATTTAATCTCCAAACCTTGTTTCTTTCGAATTCCGCCAATTCAGATTGCATTGCAACAACCCAATCTAAGTGTTCCATTGCAATCTTAACTGTTTTTGGTTCAATTTTCGAAATAAAAACGTTAAACATGCAAAATTCCTGATGAACATTAAGTACCTCATTCTTTGCACGAAGTTGAGCTCTCGTTAACACACGATGTTGTGGATTTCCAAGAACTTGTTCCTTTGGATGATTTCTTGTCCATTTATCTAATGGTGGATATGCTGGATTAAAATCCAATTGTGCATCTTCGAACATTTCATCATTTTCAGATCCTGCAACAGAAACATTGTCATTTGAATCATGAAAATTTTCATTACGATCACTATTCGACATAATTGAATAATTTTGCTCCCCCTCAATAGGATGCTCCCCCTCAACATCATTATCCAATCTCCTATACCCCCCCCCCCCTCGAAAGAATGCTCCCCCTTAACCTGTGTTGTTGAATGCAAGTGCTCCTCCTCAACTTGATCATTTAGCATGCTTTCGCCAATTCTTGGAGAATTCGATGTTGAATTCAAGTCTGAAGCATCTTGGGTCAATGTCGAATTGTCAGAATGCTTTGAAACTTCAGGTATGCGATTATCATTTGCATTAACTTCAGCATCAACATCCATATCTGGAGTACCAAAGAGTAAATCATAATCAAAATATGTTGAATTTGAAATTTAAGACTCAACATTTGATTCATTAAGAATTGGTTTGTGATCAAAACATTTTTTGACTTGTTTAACATAATAATCATCAAAGGTTAGATTAAATGTTTCTTCCACTTTGCGTGTTCGTTTATTCAAAACTCGATATGCAACCGAATTGTGAGAATATCACAAGAAAATTCCTTCGTCAGCTTTGGATTGGAATTTCGAAAGATTATCCTTGAGATTCATGATAAAACACCTGCAACCAAAAACATGAAAGAATTTGAAATTAGGTTTTCGGTTATTAAGAATTTCATAAGGAGTAATGTTAAAATGACGATGAATAAACGATCTGTTTTGAGTAAAACAGGTAGTGGAAACAGCTTCAGCCCACAGATATTGAGGAAGATTCACATATGTAAGCATTGTTCGTGCTGCTTCACAAAGAGAACGATTTATTCTCTCAACCACACCATTCTGCTGAGGTGTATATGGTGAAGAGAAATTATGTGATATCCCTTGATCAACTAAAAATGAATCAAGAAAGTTCTTCTTAAATTCAGAACCATTGTCGCTTTTGATTTTTCGAACTTTCTTCTTTAAACTGATCTCTATTTTCTTGATAAAGTCGATCATTACTTGAGCAATCTCAGATTTTAACCTGAGAAAATAAACCCAAGTAAACCGTGAAAAATCATCAACAATAACTAAAACGTATCGTTTCTTGTTGAGTGTCTCAACAGTCGATGGTCCACATAAGTCAATGTGAAGTAATTCCAACGGTTCAACAATCTTTGAATCAATAACCACAGGATGACCTTTGCGATGTTGTTTTCCTTGTTCGCAAGCTTTACATAAAGTATCATTATCAAATTTTAACACAGGCAAACCGCAGACAAGATCATCAACCACCAATTTGTTGATATTTCGAAAATTCAAGTGAGATAGTCTTCTATGCCAAAGCCATCTAAGATCAGATGAAGCTTTCGAGAGTAAACACACTGAGGGTTTTCCAACGATTGATTTGATATCAAGAGTAAACATGTCCCCATGTCGTTTGGATTTGAGCAAAACTTCTTTAGTGTTCACATTAGAAATGATGCTTCCTGCTTCGTTGAACACCACTTGATTGCCAGTGCCCACAACAAGTTGTGAAACACTTATCACGTTATGTTGAAGACCTTCGACATATGCAACTCTCTTAACAGTAAATTTCCCATTCGTGACTTTGCCATATCCTTTCACCTGACATTTGTGATTATTTCCGAATTTAACTACTCCTGCATTCTCCAAACTTCGATAATCATGCAAATTCTCCTTCTTTCCAGTCATGTGATGAGAGCAACCACTATCAATGTACCATTTATCATCATATTGCTCGTCACACAAAACCTGCAATTAATGAAAGAATTTAGGTACCCAAGGCTGTTTGGGTCATTGGTTATTAGTTTTGAAAACTTTGTGAAATGAAGAACCTAAAACCCAATCAAAAACTTTTGATTTGAAAGTATCAATTAAGTCGACATCATTAGGTAAAGGAGCAGAAATATAAGTTTTCGAAGGTTTAGATTGTCACTGACATTCACCTTTTTGTTCTCAGTTTGTTTCTCAACATATCGATCTTTCGAAACTGATTTCCATGTTTTCGCAGGAATATTTGAGTCTTTGGAAGATGAACTTCCGTTTGAAGAATCATTCAAATATTTCTCATAAGCTTCTCGAATTTGTTGTTAGGAAAAATTGTGAGATTGATACATCTTTCCTTTTCCTTCAAGCCAATGGTCGATATTCTTCACATTTGATGAACCCTTTGTGTATGAAACTTTTGAATTCTACTTCCCAGAAGGATTTGGAAAATTTGGTTTTTGTGGAGTGAAATCAATATTTGATTTAGGATGAAATTTTCCAAATTGTCGATTTTTAACACTGTTTTCGACATTTGTTTTATGAGAAAATCGATTTTGAAAATTCTTTGATTGAGTTGGTGGAGGATTGTGTTTTAAATTTTGATTTTGAGAAAATATTTGTTGTGAACGAGGAGAAAACCTATTTGTGAAATTTTGGTTTTGAAATTTATGTGATGAATGATCGAAATTTTTCGAAAATGATGTAATGGTTTGAGTTTTATCTTTCGAAAATTTAGTTTGTGAAATTGACTCAGACAATGATTGATTCATTTGGACGGGATTTTTCTGATTGCCTGAATTTAACGAAGACTTTGTTGTAATAGATTTGAACTCTGTCTTTTCAGATGTTTTCTTTGTCAATCCGTTTTGTTTCTTGCGAGACTCAACAGTTTGCCAAAAAAATTTCTTTCGTGCTTGTCTTTTTGAAATTTCATTATCTTTCGAAAATTTGTCAATTTGATCTTTAAATTCTTTTGAGTTGATTTTGACAACTTGTTCAGTTTGCTCCTCAATTTGTTTTGGAATTTCGTTTGAAACTTTTTGTTTTTCAATCCATTTTCGTTGAGGTTTTTGTCTTTGAAAAGTGTATGTATTCTTTGTGAGATTATTTTCGATAATACTTTGATTTGCAAAAAATCCTTCATCAGGTGTTTGTTTGTTATCTTCTTCAACCAATTTGTTAAATTCTGGTTTAATGTTTTCAACCTTTTCTTTTGTCACAAACACTTGGTTTGGAAACACAACATCATCTGAGCATTTGAAGTTCAGATACACCACTTGATTCATTTCGAGATAATGAGCACCCTTTTCAGTCAGTACTTTGTCGAATTTTTCAGTGTCACCATACACCTGATTAACAACAATTCGTGGAATTGCTGTTTCTTTCGAATCTTTACTTGTTGGTGGTGGTTTTGTCGAAACTTCATCACCAGGTTCATCATCACTGCTGTCAGCTTGACTATCTCTGACACTCACATGATCGAAATCAAAAACTTTCGAAGTTGAGGGTTTGTCAGTGTCAATCTTAACCAACGAATCATTACACTTTTCTTTTCCTTTAGACTTAGAGGCAACATTAACGATAGACAACTGAGAACAATCAACATCTTCAAAATCACTAATTTCGCTAATATTATCAAAATTATCTTCAATATCAGCAAAATTAGACTGAGAATCAGATGTCGAATTCTCAATTCTTTTCAAAATTTTAATTTGTTCAGTTTTGGTCAAGGTATCATTTACAATATCAACTAATTCATCTGCATCAAGATATTCGTCAATTTTCACAATTCCATAAGCATATCTATCATCAGGAATTTTATCAAATTATGCAATTGTTTTCTCACAATCATAAGAAATGTTATCAACCTTCTCTCTTTCGTAAGATAGAAAAGGTAATAACTTCCTATGTTGTTCCTTGCTTATATCAGATGAATGATGCAAAGCAGTTAATTTTGCGTAAAGTCTTTTAGCAGAATTGCAATATATGTTTCTTTGAGCTAACAACAACTTTACTTCACTACTCAATGAATCCCTATCACACATTATATTTGTAATCTGTAACTCTATACTTTCTACTTTTATTTTCTTGAAATCTAACTGCTTCTGAACCTCTAGTAACTGAGAAGTTGATTTCTTAGCTTCGTTACTAGCAGAGATAACCAAAGTATCGAAATAAGCAACAGTATCATCAAAAGCAATTAATTCAGAATCATATGCACTTAAAGGAATATTAAAGGATTGAATAATAGAATGTACCTTTGTTGTCTTGGGTGATTTATCTCCTCCTTTGGTCATAAAACAACGACCAGTCACCTCTTCATCACATTCTTCTTCAAACTTGGCATACATCGACCCATGTGTAGGATTACGCATTTCCTCGTCATCAGAACCTGAGGACCAGATTTGGTATGTTCCTTCATCATCATCCTCACCTTTTGCCACCAAAGAGATTCCTTTTGCTTTCCTGTCACTTCCTCCAAGCGTTCAACATAATACGCTTCGTCTTTCACTTTATTCTTTTTGCATCCTTCTTTCGAAGCATACAATCACTAGACATATGATTTACATCATTACAATAGTGACAATAAATTCCAGAGTCTCCTTTCAGTTTTCTCTCAACTTTCTGCTCTTCCTCTTTAACATCACTTTTCTTTTTCTCTTCTCCTCCTGCTTTTGCCACGAATTTTCCTTTTCCCTCACCAATTTTCGACTTTGAATTAAAAGGTTTCTTGAGAAACTTCTTTACCCTATTGTTCGAGTAAAATGCAACAGCTTCATCGTCTGAATTCACCAAAAACCCTTCACTATCAGAATCTTCCTTTTCGACTAACTCTTTCTCATTAACTTTCGGCATCAAAGCTAATGGTCCTCCAAGACTCATTTTCGATTCCTCAACAATTTCATTTACTTCTCCTTCATGAGTTTTTAGCATATTGTACAAGTCATTAAGCATCGAAGTATCAAAACTCTGCTGAGTTTTCACCATTAATGTCACATTCCTCCATTCTTTGCGTAAGCCCATGATGAATGTCAGATTAAACTCTATGGTTGTTCGAGTTATTCCATGGCGATTACATTTGTAGATTAATTCGTTCAAACGATCATAATAATCTTCTATTGATTCACCATCCTTCTGTTTGAAATCTTTCAATTCAATCAAACAATGTTTTATAGAATTGATCTTAGTCTTTTCGCTTCCTTGAAACTTTTCTTGAGATTGTTCCAGATGTCTTTTGCAGTTGTACAACTTCTGATATAGTTGTACACAACAGGAGGCAAAGCTGATGGGTTTTCAGCATTCTAACACTCCTATGGTGTACATGCAACCCTTGAAACCTTGGGTCTATGTTTTACTAAGATACATGCAAATTTTCTTTTCCAAGGTTCTTAACCTAACTAGCATGGCATAGGGAACTTTGAAACATAATAAGCTAGTAGAGTTACATACCTTTTAGTAGTGTTTGATTGCTTGGAGTTTGAGAGCCTAGCACCAATAATGTGGATGCCTCAAATGGAAGTCATAAATGACCACAAACCTTGGAAGCTTGAGAGAATAGTATAACACTTCTAGAAATCGGACACCCTTAGTTCTCACACCAAAACTAGTGCGATTTTAAGTGCCAATGACTCCTTTATATAGTGTGGTGGATTAGGGTTACATCCATGTAAACCCTAATACCCATGACCTTTCATTTCCATGAGATCCATGGGTTAAAGCTCCATGGACTTACCATGGAAGCCTAGCCCATTCTAAATAAGCATTAGCCCACACTATATAAATACAAGAGTCCATATTTAACTAGTCACACTTTTGATCACCAAATTAATTCTAAATTAATTTTAGATCAATACTAATTAAATAATATGATTTCATATTAATATATTAGAACTTATAATGTATTAATAAATCATAACTTATACTATTATCAAAAGATTATCCATATAAATTGTTCGGGTGAAGTGCAACCCAAATGGAGCATGCCGGGTCGGGTCAAGTACATATCAAATATAGTTATGGACTTAGACACCTTATCCAATAGTCTCCCACTTGGATAAGTCTAATAACTATAGTTACAATTATGACTTCAGGAACCGACCGGAAATCGTAGCTCTTAAAACTCTGTTGAACTATGAAGCGCCATTTTAGATAAGGGATCATATAATCCTCTGTTCTAGATATCAGCCGGACAAATACATGGAACAATGTCTTACTTATTGTCCAGCAGTTTGTTTCTCGATTTCCGATTTGTTTGACATAGAACTTAATTGAACATATCAATGTAGTTCTGACCGGGCCCGGTACATGGGTCAACACAAAATCATCGAGGGGCCCAGATATCGCTTCTAATCCAAGAAGGAACAGATAAACTTCGACTCATATGCTTGTTCTACTACTTGTTGAATCATACACAAATGCACGTTCTATAACATCGAGTTACCAATGCGTTTTCGTACAATCAATGTATAAGCAACTCATAGTCAACAACTCATATCTCTAGGTTTGAAGACTTATATGATATTACGGTCTCACGATCACTCGAGATAAATTCCATGAAGTGATACAAGTGAGCGTGGATTGAATCCAATACTCAGAACTTAAGAGCACTCATGAGTGTTGTAGAAACTCTTGCTATGTCCAACATCTTAGACATCTACCAGACAACTCATGACAGTCTTGATTCATATCTACTTCCAACATATGACCGACTGTGGAGAGTTGGAATAATATGATATACCATAACATAATTATTCTGGAAGTCAAAACATGCAAAATGAAATGATAGTAAACGATTGACAAAAGATAGCAACACTTTACTCATAAATAAACAAAAACTTTTATTCATTATCAAATGTCAATTGCACTTTACAAATTTCAAAAACTATCTAATTTCCAAAACTAATATCATCCTTTAGCCCTATGCGCCTTGCATGGTGAAGATGCTTAACCCTACTCAGTCCCTTCGTGAGGGGATCTGCTGGGTTCTCATCCGATGATACCCTCTTTGCCACGAGGAGTCCTTCTTCTATTCGATGTTTGATGAAGTGATATTTTCTGTCAATGTGTCTGGATCTACCATGATCTCTCGATTCCTTGGCTAAGGTAACCGCACTACTGCTGTCACAGAAAATCTCCATAGGCTCCTTTACAGCTGGTACAACTCCAAGGTCTCCAATGAAGTTCTTTTAGTCATATAGCCTCCTTTGCTGCCTCGCTTTCCGCTATATACTCTGATTCACAAGTTGAATCAGCCACTGTATATTGCTTGGAACTTTTCCAAGTAACTGCTCCTCCGTTTATGGTAAAGACGCAGCCTGACTGAGAGCGGAAATTATCCCTATCAGTCTGGAAGCTAGCATCACTATACCCTACTACTCTCAAGTCATCACTTCCACCGAGGGTAAGGACCCAGTCCTTAGTCCTCCACAGGTACTTGAGAATGTTCTTTACCGCAGTCCAGTGATCCTTGCCAAGATTCCCCTGATATCTGCTGACCATGCTCAATGCAAAGGCCACATTAGGACGAGTACAAGTCATAGCATACATGATCGAGCCTACAACGGAAGCATACGGAACTCGACTCATCTCTGCTATCTCAGCCTCTGTACTCGGGCTCTAAGTCTTACTCAGTCTGGCGTTACTCTGGATCGGTAACTCACCTTTCTTGGAGTTTTGCATGTTGAACCTTTTCAACACTTTGTCCACATAGATGCTTTGACTAAGTCCAATTAGTCTTTTACTCCTGTCTCTCAAAATCCTTATCCCTAGGATATAGGCAGCTTCTCCAAGGTCCTTCATAGCGAAACACTTCCTTAGCCAGGACTTCACTTCCTGCAGAGTTGGGATGTCATTTCCTATGAGTAGTATGTCATCCACATACAATACCAAAAAGCTAACTATACTCCCACTAGCCTTGACATATACACATGACTCATCTTCGCTCCTCGAAAAGCCAAACTCTTTGACTTTCTCATCGAAACAAAGATTCCATCTGTGAGGTGCTTGTTTCAATCCATAGATGGATTTCTCAAGCTTACACACTCTATTAGGATACTCTGCGCTGACAAAACCCTCTGGCTGACTCATGTAAACATCCTCAGCTAACTTTCCATTAAGGAAAGCAGTTTTGACATCTATTTGCCATATTTCATAGTCATGAAATGCAGCAATGGCTAGCATAACCCTAATAGACTTAAACTTTGCTACTGGTGAAAAGGTCTCGTCGTAATCAACTCCCAGAGTTTGAGAAAAGCCCTTTGCAACCAGTCGCGCCTTATAAGTGTGTACATTACCATCCATGTTGGTCTTCTTCTTGAAGATCCATTTTCCCCCGACTGTCTTACGACCTGGTACATTGTCAACCAAGTCCCAAACTTGATTTTCATACATGGACTGTATCTCGCTGTCCATAGCCTCTTTCCATTTAGCAGCCTCAGGGCCTGCCATGGCTTCCGTGTAGCTGTTAGGTTCATCCAGAATTATCAGTGTGCTATCACTGATAAGTGTATCACCTTCCACAGTAATATGGAAACCATAGTAATGCTCAGGTGCATTCCTAACTCTCGTGGAACGCCTCAGAGGTACAGACTCATCTGTCGGATCAACAGGAGTTTCCTCATCAGGTTGATTGCTAGGGTTTGAGGTTCCTTCACCACTTGACTCTTGAATTTCTTCAAGGTCAATTTGCCTCCCACTGTTTCCTTGGCTTATGAACTCTCTCTCGCGAAAGACTTATCTCCTTGCTACAAAGACCACATTATCACTAGGTCTGTAGAAGAGGTAACCAAAGGATCTCTGTGGGTAGCTGGTGAAAATACACCTCTCACTTTGAGGTTCGAGCTTATCGTGAGTCTTGCGCCTCACGAACGCCTCACAACCCTAGATCTTGATGTGGTCTACATTGGGAAGTTTTCCAGTCCACATCTCATGAGGTGTTTTGGAAACCTTTTTGGTAGGGACTAGATTAAGGATATGGGTGGCAGTCTCTAAGGCATACCCCCAAAATGAGATTGGTAACGAAGCTCAACTCATCATGGAACGAACCATATCCAACAAGGTTCGATTGTGCCTCACAGCCACACCATTCAACTGCGGTGTCCTGGGAGGTGTCAATTGTGAGACAATCCCACATTCTTTAAGATAGTGAAGGAACTCTGTACTAAGATACTCACCACCTCGATCGGATCGAAGCATCTTAATGTTCCTGCCCAATTGATTCTCCACTTCCTGTTTAAACTCCTTGAACTTTTCTAAGGTTTCTGACTTATGCTTAATTAAGTAGACATATCCATATCTACTATAATCATCAGTAAAAGTCACATAGAAGCAGTTAGCATCCCTTGTGGCGGTTCTGAAGGGTCCACACACATCTGTGTGTACAAGATCCAACAACCCTTCACCCATAGCACAAGTACCAGTGAAGGGTGACTTTTTTATTTTCCCAAGCAAACAAGATTCACAACTATCATCCGACTTTAGGTCAAATGACTCCAAGACTCCATCCTTTTGGAGTTGGCCTATGCGTTTCTTGCTTACATGTATAAGACGACAATGCCATAATGATGCTTTATCCAAGCTAGTAGAAGAATCGATACACAACACATTATTTCCTAGGTTATCTACAACCAACACAGTTTCATACACACCATCACAAGGTAATGCTTTAAAATAAAGAGCATTATTAAAGAAAGCATTAATACCACCACATTCATTATCAAACGAAAAGGTAAACCCTTGTTTTTACAAACCATGAAAGGAAATAATATTCCTCGCCATTTCAGACGAGTAACAACATTTATTCAAATATAATGTAAATCCACTACTTAGCAACAAATAGTAAACTCCAATCTTGGTGACAGATGAAGCTTTCCTATTCGCCATGATTAAGTTTATCTTCCCATGCTCCACATTCTCACTTCTTTTTAGTCCCTGCAAATCAGAACATATGTGAATACCACAACCTGTATCAAGGACCCAAGAATTAGAATAGGGTGAGTTATTAGACAATATAGTGTAAATACCTGCATGGTTGGGTTTCACTTTCCCATCCTTAACATCTTGCAGGTACTTTGTGAAGTTTCGCTTCTAGTGTGACTTTTCATGGCAATAGAAGCATTCAGCCTCTTTAGGGTTGGCAGAAGGAGTGACAAAACCTTTCTTGGTTCCACTTGAAGGGGAGCCATCAAGGTACTTTCCCTTTTTACCCTTCGAAGGGCTCTTACACTTCTTTCCTTTGCCTTGCCCGATTGCCAAGACAGGGGCCGCGGTAGGAGTAGGAGTGGTAACAACCGATTTACCCTTAAGACCACTTTCGGCGGTCTTCAAGAGTCCTTGGAAGTTTACTGACTGTAACTTCCTCCTTGTTCATGTGGTCTGTCATTCAGAATTGATCATAACACGAAGGTAAGGAGTGCAAAATGATGTCAATTACCAACTCCTCGGGGAAGTTCACATTCAGTTTCAGCAAACGGTCCACATACCTTTGCATTTTCTGCATGTGGCCCGTGATGGGTTAACCATCCTTCATTCGGGTTGTTATCATGGAGGAGATGATTTCATACCGCTCTTGAAGAGCACTCTGATGGTAGCGGTCCATCAAGTCCTGGTGCATCTCAAAAGGGTAATAGTCTTCATAGGACTTTTGGAGCTCGGCTGTCATTGTGGCCAACATGATACATGCCACCTTAGTGGCATCTCTCTCATGTCCCTGGTATTCAGCGATCTCCTCAGGAGTAACAGATGACTCATCAAGTTCCTTAAGCTCCTTGTCGAGGAAATATTCCTTGTCCTCATACCGAGTGACCATCCTGATGTTCCCGATCTAATCTATAAAGTTGGATCCATCAAAGATGACTCTCCCACAAAGGTTCATGAGAGAGAAGGAACTGGTAGGGTTTGATCCAGAAGCAGCATTGTTGGAAGACATCTGAAAAGAAGAAAGACAGGTTTAGATTAGATATAAAGATAGTCCTTAATAAGACACCAAAATGTAATATTAAGGCTAGGACCCAACACAATATTTTATAACTTAGAAGAGGGATGCTGTAATCCAAGCTATAAAATATTTGAAGGTAGGTGAATGACGATTCACCAATTTCCACCATGAAAAACGAAATAAATTATTAGGTTTTAATTGGTTTTGAAACTCCTAGATTCTTTGAGATTCATTGAACATTTCAATGGCATGTTTCAATCTCGAGTGTGCCCTTTAAGTTTTGTGATTGGGATGCCAATGATCACAAAACAAGGTGTGAAGTAACCATGCAAATTACTTGGTACACTTAATGTTTATCACTCAACCGATGTGCCGGTTAACCACACGCGCTCCACCGATCTATGATAAACCTTAAGCCACCCTTTGCCTACCTTCTTAAGTTTAGGTTAGTGTGCCGGTTAACCACACACGCTCCACTAACGACTTAATCAAAGTGCAAAGTGTAATTTCATGGGT
Organism: Lactuca virosa; assembly: GCF_052849685.1. Classification (NCBI taxonomy): domain Eukaryota; kingdom Viridiplantae; phylum Streptophyta; class Magnoliopsida; order Asterales; family Asteraceae; genus Lactuca; species Lactuca virosa. The sequence goes on along the minus strand of NC_136434.1, from coordinate 169,283,977 downwards.
TAGCACCTTATTCACATTTTCCTAAAGTAACTAAGATTGAGAATTTATAAAAAAACATTTAGTTACTTTACATTCATCATACTTTTAATGAGGATTAAAGTCATTGTCCTACCCATTCGGCTAACGACCCTCCACCAGTCAAGGAAGCGGTGGTTGAGAGTGGACACCCATTAAGCTACCATTTTATAGGCAACAACCTTATACCCCCTTATAGACCGGCTTTGTGAATGAGGCCTACTAACGGTAAAACGACTTGTTCTTATATATATATATATATATATATATATATATATATATATATATATATATATTAACTTATAATATTATAAAGTATAAGGGTTGAATTTTAAAATTTAAAATTCTAGGGGTTGGAACTAAAGTTTACTAAAATGTGTGAGAGTTTAAATGTTCCAAAACTTGAGGGCAAGTTTTGTAAAACTTTTCATCTTTCATAATTTATGAGTTAATGGTTTATTAAAATGAGATACTTTTCATTTTATGTAACCTATGTGTTTATTAAATGAACTTTAAAAGAAAAACTTTTGGTAATCCATAACTTGAGGTCAAATTATGGATTCCATTAAAACACATCAAGATCAAGAATTGAACTACCAAGCAAGTTGCAAATAATTCCTATGATCTTCTAAAGTCATAAGTGTATGAACATTCATATCAATAATTTCAAGAATCATAAAAAAACATATAAGACTTGAAATTTTGATAATAACTATTGAAAATGGATTAGCGCAACCATTACACCATCTAAAACAAGTTTTATAGGACCAAAACAGTTTAGGGTAATGTTTCTAGTCCATTTACAGCAGCAAAACTCGAAAAACTGCACTCTGGGCATTCTACTTGTCGAGTGCATGAACCTACTCGACGAGTAGGATTATTTTACACATGGACTCGTCGAGTCCCCTCATGGACTCGGCGAGTTCATTCAACAGAATGCATATTTTTTTGACTTTCTTCAACAATTTGCATCAAGTATCAAGAAAACAAGCGTAGGCTCTGATACCACTGATGAGTTTTGAGCATTCTAACACTTCTATGGTGTACATGCAACCCTAGAAACCTTGGATCTATGTTTTACTAAGATACATGCAAATTTACTTTTCCAAGGTTCTTAACCTAACTAGTATGGCATGGGGAACTTTGAAACATAATAAGCTAGTAGAGTTAGATACCTTTTAGTAGTGGTTGATTGCTTGGAGTTTGAGAGCCTAGCACCAATAATGTGGATGCCTCAAATGGAAGTCACAAATCACCACAAACCTTGGAAACTTGAGAGAATAGTATAACACTTCTAGAAATCGACCACCCTTAGTTCTGACACCAAAACTAGTGCAATTTCAAGTGCCAATGACTCCTTTATATAGTGTGGTGGATTAGGGTTACATCCATGTAAACCCTAATACCCATGACCTTTCATTTCCATGAGATCCATGGGTTAAAGCTCCATGGACTATCCATGGACTTACCATGCAAGCCTAGCCCATTCTAAATAAGAATTAGCCCACACTACATAAATACAAGAGTCCATATTTAATTAGTCACACTTTTGATCACCAAATTAATTCTAAATTAATTTTAGATCATTATTAATTAAATAATATGATTTCATATTAATATATTAGAACTTATAATGTATTAATAAATCATAACTTATACTATTCTCAAAAGATTATCCATATAAATTGTTCAGGTGAAGTGCAACCCAAATGGACCATGCCGGGTCGGGTCAAGTACATCTCAAATATAGTTATGGACTTAGACACCTTATCCAACAAAAGCACCACGTAATTCTATTATACATCTTTTCTCAAGCTTCTTCAGTCTATCAGATTGATCAGTAACACTTGAAGTTCCAGATGAAGATCCAATTGCTTGAACATTAGGTGGAGGAGTACCATTTCCAGTAATACATGACCAGAGCTCCTCATCCAGCACGTTTAAGTAGTCTTGCATGCGATCAGCCCACTGATCATAGTATTTAGGGATGAGCATAGGAATCTTAGTTGAAGATCCTAGCAGATGAGAATAGGATGTCATTAAGTTCAGGTTGAAATTATCCATGAACGTACGGATGAATTTTTTCAGAAAAACTTAAGAGTTTTTGGAAACAAATAGCTGAAACGATCAAAGATTTCAAGCAGAACACTCGATTCAACAAATTAGTTGCAGAATCGAATCACAACTGTAGATCAATTATGATTTTCAAAACAAAAGGTGTGGAAACTTTTGAATCCAGAATTTGATTCAAAAACCTTTTGATTTAGAATGAAAATCAGATCGCAGAGATATGATTCCCGCTCTAATACCAATTGATGAAGTATTGAATCGAGTAATGAACGTAGAATCAGAGTAATGAGAATTAAGAACACTGAGAGTAAATAAGATCTTGTTTCAACTCAATTATGCTTCACGATTACAAAGAGAGAATAGACAAGACAGACTCCCGAAAAACTCTTATCTAACTATAAGTAACATTTCCTATTTATAGGAAAACAATAAAGCATACACAAAATTACAAAGGACTAAGCTTTCTAGTTTCGACACGAAATGCCTTTGTAAAATAACATTACATTTCAACACCTTACAATATAATTTCGACCCTTACATGGATCAAAATACAAACTATGGCATCGCGTTTTTATGGATATTTGCAAAGGTGCAAACGTTAGTGGCCACATCAATGGGAAATCCAAGTTCTATGGTGAAGAAGACGAAGATATGGAAGCTATTGATTCGCGGGTTAAATCATGGTTCTACTCAACTTGTGATCCTAATTTACTCCAAATCATCTCACTTGACAACTGTATGGCTAAACATTTGTGGGATAAACTTGATGAGTTCTTCTTAAACAACAAGATGCCATGTATGCTCCAACTATAAGATTAATTCCGAAACACCAAGAAAGGTGCCTCCACCATCACCGAATTTTGCCATGCATTGAAGAATCTTGCGGATGCCCTTGCCGATGTTGATTCTCCTATCAACGAAATTGAACTCGTAATGTAAATATTAAGGAAACCATCTTCATCTTACCATAATATTGTTGATGTAATTACAAATACCAAGTCGTTTCCTTCTTTTCTTAGAAGCCTAGAACATGCTTTTACTCCATGAACCATAAGAGGAAAATGTTGATGTTATGCTTGATCCTTCAATCTCCGTCACCTCGGCTTTATACTCGGTTTCCTATCAATCCGGAAAATCGAAAAATAAATGGAATAAAAACCGTAATACTAATTGGGGTGCTTCTAAGGGTGAGAGTATTTCTAGTTTGTCTACCGGTACTAACAATTTTGTAGGTGCAGAAGCGGGACAACAAACTCAATTTGCAGGTATTTTGGGGACAACTCCTACCAACAATAATTTTTTTCCTGCACAACAACATCAACAATATTCCTATGCAAATCTCGACAGCAAATAGCCAACTGGAATTGCTTCATCACAGCCTCATTACTACTTCAGCCCATATTATGTTGGCCCAAATCAAATGCATCCCAATAGTTTCTTACCTGTTATGTTTCAGCCTTTTGTCCAGTAGACTTCATTAGCGTTGGCAGCCCAACAGCCCCCTATCGCCCCAACTGCATTCTCGTAAAATAGGCGTCCAAGCCCTGTTTTTAATTCCCAGCCAACTGGAATTTTGTTGGGAAGACACAAATTAACTTCCCATGAAACGCAACAACCCACCGATCTCGCTTCTGTCTTTCAAGCTATGTCGCTTCAGCCTCCATCAGACAATAACTACTACATGGATACCAATGTAAGCTCACATGTGTCCTTCAATCAAGGTATTATGTCTTCCCTTACACCATGCAACTCTAAATCTATTATTGTTGGTAACGATGTTATCGTTTTGGTTACTCACATTGGTCACATATCTCTTCCACATTCTCAAAATAAATTAGTTTGAAAAGATGTTCTTATCTCTTCTCATATTATTAAAAATTTAATTTTGGTACGCAAATTCACACCTGATAATTATGTGTCACTTATATTTGATCCGTTTGGATTTTTCTGTAAAGGATCTTAATTCAGGTGCTCTTCTCGAACGATGTGACAGTGTTGGTGATCTATATCCAGCTCTTTCATCTTCTGTCTCTTCCGTTTTCGCAAAAATTTCACCGTTGTGTCTCTCCCCACCTAGTATTGTTGTTTGGGACATCCTGGATCATATATTTTATAGTTTTTGCAGTCTCGTAAATTCATTTCTAGTACATCTGTTAAGAAGTAAAGCGAATAACAAGCAAAACTAAAAGCACACAAGGCATAGTCTTTACGTGATTTGGTTAAGGTGACCTACGTCCATGGGCAAGAGGGGAGTTTTCTTAATTTTAGAACTATCAAATAGAGGTTACAAGTACAATTTTCACATAGATTCTCCTAAAACTCTAGAATTCAAGATAAAAAATGACTTAGCATGTATCCCTATTTATACTTGAGGGATCAAACCTAAAACCCTAATGGGCCATGCTCATTGGCCCATAGGCCCATGAAAGGTGTCAACCAATCACAATCTGCCATGAAGCCTCTTCTGGAACATTCATCCTTGCATGAGCATCAACAACACACATGATGGAGCATCATGATCCATAGAGGCATATTGATAAGAATAAATCCTTAAAGATCGAATAGATTAAAAACAGGTTAACAAGAACACGATATGATCAAAATGGTGCTGAATGATTAATAGTCATGTCTCAGAACAACTCGATGAAGAATTGCTTCTATAGAGGCGTAAAATAGGGTTACAACGATAATTATGAGAGTTCTCCAAAATACGTAGCATGCATGCACCTTATATACTATAACCCTAGCAGTAAATACGAGCGGACAGACGCAACTCGTTTATACAAAATGGACTAGACAAAACAGGCCCAATGACGCAACACTAAATCTTCAACAATCTCCCCCTTTGCGTCAATTGAGACCATAGCCATTTAGTTCTTGATTCGCTTCTGCACTTCGTAGACTTTAGGAATGAAGCTCAACAGCAGCTTGCGAACTTGAATATACCAAGTGATCACATCCGTGAAACACTTCACGTCATCCTTGTTGTTGCCCTTGAACTTCACAACCAGCTCCAAAATAAACTCCAGACAAGAGGTGGTAAATAAGTGTTTGTCTTCGAGATGAAAGTATAACTTGCGTCGATCTGCTCTTGGACGATCTCTAGACGTGTATACCACAAACCACCCTTCCTTGTAAATTTTTCCTGGCTTGAGCTTCTCGAAGGCTTTCGGAGCTTCCTTTGGAACAACACTTGGTTTCTGCCTCAAAACAGTGGCAATATCCACATCCATCATTCCAACTTCCTGAATATAAGACCTGATCAAAAGTTGAAGATGGGACATCATAGGTTCGTACTTCTCCTTCTCTCTCAGCAGAATATTAAATATCACCATCTAGTCATGGGGGTTCAAGAAAGGCAGGTCTGCGTGAGTGAATTCGTAGGCTTGACATGTTGATCCTCTCGCAACTTTAAACTTCGCATTAGGGAAACTTTTGGTCTCGATCAGCCCAGTGACCTTTACAACAATAATCTTGCCCTCACTCCAAGTCTCGAATAGGGGCTTCATGTGCTTCAAGTAGAAGGCAAACACCATTTGATCCGCAGTATTGTCTGGGAAAGGAACATTAGCGACCTTTACAAAGGCACAAAACCTGAATGCCTTTGGTTTTATTGGTAGGTCTAATTGCGAATCCTGTGTATTTTGGATGTCGGAGGAAGCAATTGGATCCAACCAATACTGGCTTGGCATATCCACAACTTGGTTTTGATTGCGCTTCAGGGTCCACTTAGGAAATAATAACATTTTTCTTTTAAGAGTGGCCTGAGCTTCCTTTTCAGCTCTTTCTTTCTCCTTTGCCTCTTTGACAATACGAGCATTTTCGTCTATCTCTGCCTCGCGAGCCTTCCGCCTTTTGAGCTCAGCTTCATCAGGCTCTTCGTCTTTGCTATCATCAATAATGGGTTCATCGTTGAATAGCTTTTCTTTTCTCTTTGGTTCTTGCTTGATGACAGGAGGTTTAGTTGGAGCTTTGGGGTTTTCATTCGTTTGAACTTTGGAGCTACCTTCTCCCCCTTGTTTCGGAAAAGACATCGGCATCGAAACACCCTCCAAACGGTGCAACATAGAAAACACCGGTCTTAGCTTTTCAGACAAATGCTTCTTTACTGTGATGGAGATCATGGGATCACGAGTCTCAATGATATCAGAGAGCAGTCTAGTAACGTCGGAGATACAAGTTCTCGTGACTGCCTTCTCTGCTAGCAAATAATTGACCTGCTTTTCAGTGTAGTGAAGCTTGGTTTCCAACACTTTACACTTTTCTTCCTTGATGGCGAGAGCATCCATGATCTTGTTTTCTGTTGCCAGATCCTCCTGAAGCTTTGTGATTTTCGCAGCGATAGAAGACTGGAATTCTTCATGATCAGACTGAAACACCTTGCTATGTTCAACAAAGTTCGCCTTTTCTACTTGGAACATGGCACCGACATTCTGAATAGCCTTGTTTGTAGTCGCGGTGTTGGCATTGTAGGTGTCCTTGTAATCTTCCATGAATTATATTGTGTCAGCAATTAGTTTATCGACTTTTTCGGTCGTCGTCTTGCTGACATCAGTAGAGTCAGACACAGCCTTGGACAAAGTAGAGACATTAGTAGAATGTTCCTTTGTAACGCGCTCAAGAATTAACTCAACAACGACTTTGGAGTAAGCCTCAGAAGTGGAGACTTTAAATGCGAGAATCAGCTGGTCAATCTTCTCATGAAGAGATTTGAGTTCCCCTTTCGTAGTAGAGACTTCATCTTCACTGTCAATCCTTATTTGAAAAGGACTGTAAGCGAATCCGGCCAAATCATCATCTTCATCATCTCCGAAAATCATTTCCGGGTCATCAGTGCGAATGGGAGAGATGGGTGGTGTAACATGGCTTGAAAAACCTGAAGTGTTAGCCCCCGTATCAGATACGTTGACTGAACTTGCAGGTGCAGTAGATTTTTGAGGCAGAACGGTGGATTCTGTGAAAATAGGGATTGAGACTGGAATAGTTGTGGGTGGTTGAGATGATACATGTGGAGGTAGAGGTGCAATGATAATTGGGATAGAAGTAGATGTTTTTGGTGAGGGAGGTGGAGAAGGAACATAATCATTAAGTGGTGGAGTTACCTCACGATTCGAAGATGAGGCCTCAGTGCGAACAGGTGGTTCGTTGTGAATCTGTTCTCCTTCCTCAATGCGAACTGGTTCTGGTTCTTCAGTGCGAACGGGCTCATCTTTTTCATTACGAACAGGGGGATCTTCCTCAATGCGAATCTCCAACTCAGTATCGGAATCGGATTTTTATCCTTCACTCTGAGATAGAGTAGAAGTGGGAGACTTTCTCCTTCTAGCAGGTTGCTTCATTCGCTTTGGTGCAGTAGTAGAAGCAGCAGGAGCCTTTTGCTTTTTAGAGGGAGGTTTCGCAGCCTCAGAAGGTCCTTCTTTCGCAGTGTCTTTCTTGGTAGCTTTCTTTGACCCTCTGCCCCCTTTCTTGGCTTTATCTGCCTCAACCAAAATTGCATGGAATTCATCAGTTAATAGACGAGGTCCTGAAGGAGTAAGAGCGCGATAACCTTCTAGAATTTTACTGGAGGGAGAAACATCACGAAACATAGCTTCCGGAATCAAGCCGATGAAAGAAAACTTTAAGCTGTCAGCCATAATGATACCAGTTGTGTGGAGTGTTGCAATAGAAGCCATCAGTGCATCAGACATCACTGGAATTTTGAGCTGCTGAATTGCTCTGTTAACGATGACGGTCCAAAATCTCGCACATGAGATCTCACTGTGACGAGTAACAGAGTGAGTGCTTTGAATAAGTTGAGCCCAGAGGATAGAAACATAGTCAACATTTTGACTAGTATACAAGACATACATTAGACCCATGAAGAGCTTGTTCGCATAGTCGTTGCCAGTGACCCTTTCAGAAAAGGCTTTGAACAAGATAATGAAAAGGGCGTTCCATGTAGGTGGAAGATTGGGTTTCTTGAACTTGGATACAACAGTGAGATTTTCCTTGTACCCCATTTGATAAAACATTTCCAAGATAGAAGCGTTGGAGATGGTTTCCGGGTTGACCATGTTTTCAAACTGAGGGAGCCTTAACAGATTGCAGAAATGGGTTTTGGAAATTGAGGTTGTATGATTATGGATGTCGAAGTACATCCGTTGTTCTGCCTTGACATAGTTGGCCGTTGTGTATGCTTTGGAGAGAATCGATAGTGGAACATTCTCAACTTGAGACAGAGCAATGGTGAGAGGGGAGTATTTCAGGCACTCAACAAGAGGTAGTAGAAAGGGATCATATCTAACCGGATCCAGGTCGATGATGAGGTTTTGATGTTGCTTCACGGCCAGAAGAGATGAATGAACAGTTTGGTCTTGAACAGAAAGATTTTCAGATGAAGCCGCCATTGATGAAGCTTGAAGAAGAAGATGAACAGTGGAGAGCTTTGTAATCGCCAGAAATCGTTGAGAGATTTTGAAAGTGGAATGGAACCGTCAAAACCTTTATATACGATTTGATTTGGTGAGGAAAATCCGCTGAGAGAGTATCTCGAATACTGAACCGTCGCCTGAAAAAACGCGATTTGACAGCTGTTATAAATCAGAAGCGTGCGTCACGCGGCGTGTTAATATCTGTCCGTTCAACTTTGCACGCGTCCGTTTGAATTCTTATCGTTTAAAATTTTCCGCGTCAGCTCATCTTCTTTCACAGTAGAGAAAGCATGTTGAATTCATACAACTGCGAACGTTCAGTGTCACTAATCATGGGAACAACTGCGAACCTAAAAATTATTTGTAACCACGAACTAGATCTTTGGAAAATCACTAGGATCTTTGTGCAAGAGTGTCAAAGAAAAAGAAATAAAACGAATTTTATCTGTGGGATGTTGTGATGTCTAATTAGAGACATAAATCTATTGATCCTAGGCAAAGATCTCTTTCTTCACAGTCAAGAGAGACTAAGAAGTGTCTGTGTGGAATCCTGTTGAATACGATCAAATGTTTGATGAGAAACAGTGAAAGGCATCTTTTTAATGAGGCTTATAAAGGTGGTTAAACCTTCAATCAAACTACGAACTTGACATAAGTGCGAAAGTTGGAAAAGGTACTCGTGTGACCAGTGTAGGCAGTTGAACGAGTAGGTTTGGAATTTATTTTAAGTGACTTGGAAGAATATTGAAATCTCAAAAAAATTTAAAATGGATCCATTGGAAGAAATGTCTTGGGACTAGAACACTTCATTAGGATCTCTCAAAAGAAAAGAGATTTCTTGGTACTGACCACGAATGTAGACTTTCGTTAATTCTTGGGTGAAAATACTAGAACGTTTGATTGTTCACCGTCAACTCATATAAGGTATTGACTTTTGGGTTTCACTCAGTTCGTGGTAGAAGGAAACTAAGATCATTAACACAGATGTTTGTGTAACAATAAACCTCAGTGGTAATTTCTGAGAGTCTCAAGGGTTACATGTATGGATGCGAAAGTGATGGAGAAGAGAGTAGATGGTTACAAGATAGTGACCATGCAGACAACTCTTAACTCAATGTGAGAAGAGTAAGGTAGCTCATTATCAATGTGAATTCGTAGCCTGATTGGTGGTATCAACTCATTAAGGCTTCGCAGTCAAGTCATTGAGGCTTAGGTCAACATGCAACAACATGCTTCTAGGGACACTTAGCTAACACATAAGTAAAGAGATTTATACCTGCCCCATCACACGAGTTGATAAATGTTGCGAACATCTTCGTCTATGATCTTGGTGTGAATCTACAATTTTTGAAATTTTTAATATTTTGTAAAAGGAAATAAAATTAGACACAAATTAAAAATATTTTTGTGATTTTCATTTTTATGAAAAACAATAAAATAAAACAAATAAATTATTTTTGGTTTTGGAGATTTTCTGAAAATGAAATAAAAAAAAAATAAAAAAAATAAATTAAAAAAAATAAAATATACAAAATTGAAAATAAAGATAAGCAATGATATACAAAATGTACAAAAGGATATATGAAATACCAAATCACGAATGAACAGTGCCCTTCGAACTACTACGAACATTCGCATTGATTCGCATCGATAAAATAGACCGTAAATGAGCAGTTGACTGTGAAAGCCTGCGAACATTCGCACCAATTCACAGTGAAAATTTTATGAGTGCGATAGTGGATTTGGTACAGAATCAGCTTCCATCATTCCCAGCCCTTGAAGGATTCTATTAAATGTTGTTTCAGGTAGGGCCTTGGTAAATATGTCAGCCAATTAATCAGTGGATCTTACGAAATGAATCTCGACATTGCCATCTTCCACATGATCCATGATAAAGTGATACCTTAGTGCTATGTGTTTCGTCTTTGAGTGTTGCACTGGGTTGTGACAAATGTGAATGGCACTTTCGGAGTCACAATAGAGAGGAATTCTTTTCGTATTTAAGCCATAATCACGAAGGTTGCTTTGAATCCAAATGACTTGAGATATGCACGAAGCTGCATCTATATATTCAGCCTCAGCTGTTGACAACGAAGTCCATGTTTGTTTCTTTGATTGCCAACTCACCAGCGTGCCATCAAGAAATTGGCATCCACCAGTTGTGCTTTTTCTATCCAAACCGCAACCGCCTAAGTCAGCATCTGAAAATGCTTGTACGAAAAAACCTGAGTTCGCAGGATACCATACTCCAAGAGATGACGTTCGTTTTAGATACCAGAAGATATTGTTGACAGTCACCATATGAGGTTCGTGTGGGTTGGCTTGGAACCTAGCACAATAACAAACTGAAAACATAATATCTGGTCTACTAGCTGTTAGATACATGAGTGAACCTATGATCTGACGATAAAGGGTCATATCAGCAACTGGTTTATCCAGCGAAGGAGTCAGTTTTGTTCCGAATGCCATTGGTACCTTCGTCTTTGAGTCTCCCAACATTCCAAACTTAGCGAGTAGGGTTTTCGTGTAAGCCTCCTGATTGATGAAAATTCCTTTCAGTCCATGTCTAATGTTTAAGTCAAGAAAAAAGTTAATTGGACCCATTGAGCTCATCTCAAATTTAGTTTCCATCAGCTTTCGAAACTTAGCTGTTAGGCTGGGATTAGTAGATCCGAAGATGATGTCATCAACATAAATTTGTACGATCATCAAGTGGTCACCCTATTTCTTGCGAAAGAAGGTTGGGTCAACCGAACCTTGCTTGAATTTGGACATTTTAAGAAAACGAGTTAGTGTTTCATACCAGGCTCTTGGAGCTTGCTTTAAACCGTAAACTGCTTTGTCAAGAATATAACAGTGGTTGGGATATTTTTCATTTACAAATCCAAGTAGTTGCTCCACATAGACGGTCTCTTTTAGTTCGCCATTTAAGAATGCACACTTCACATCCATTTGAAAGACTTCAAAAATTTTGTGTGCTGCATATGCCAAGAAGATGCGAACGGATTCAAACCTTGCAACGGGTGCGAAGGTCTCTTCGTAGTCAATCCCTTCTTCCTGGCAATAACCTTTGACCACAAGCCTAGCTTTGTTCCTGATCACATTCCCTTCTTTATCCATTTTATTCTGAAACACCCATTTTAAACCAACAACCGATGCATCTGGAGGAGTTGGAATTAGTCTCCAAACTGTGTTTCGTTCGAACTCATTGAGTTCATCTTGCATTGCTTGCACCCAGTCGGAGTGATCGAGAACAGTGTTGATGGTTTTGGGTTCAATCTTGGATACGAACGAATTAAACATACAAAATTCTACTTTGGAGAATAATGCAGTTTGCTTCCCTTTCAGTTGAGAACGGGTAAGGACACCTGCAGAGGATTCACCAATGACTTTAGCTTTTGGGTGATCTCTTGTCCATTTGATCATAGGAGGATAATTTGGATCTAAGGATGGATTTAGCTCAACATTAACTTCCTCGAATTCAGATTGAGCATCCGAGTCATCATTCGCTTCTTTATTCTCCCCCTCGAATGATGCGAACTCATTGACCTCAGGAATTGAATCATCACCTGCGAATGGAGGTTCGTGGGTCATAGTTAGTGGGGAACAATCTCCATCAGAAGGAGGTTCAGTAGAAATGGGTGATGCAAAACCCTCCCCCTGCAGAGAAGCATTTGTGGTTAGAGGTGTAGAATCCTCCCCCTAGAATTGTGTGTTAGACCCAGAATTCTCCCCCTGGAAAGTTTTGCGCGTGTCTTGAGGGACATTCGCAGTGGATGGCTGTTGTGGCATGTCTTTCGCAGTATCATCGATAATCTTCTTAAGTTCGTTGACTTTATTATCCGCTGCCTTAGCTTCATATGAGATGGCTTTCTCAGGTTCATCGATGAGTAACATGAATTCTTCATAAAGATTGGACATAGGAATAACGGCTGGACAAGGTTTAGGAAAGATTTCCTTGATATGACTTTCGTTCGACTGAATTTGCTTTAGATAATTGTCATCAAACGTGACATAGTAGGTTTCTTCTATCTTCTTGAGCATTTGTTGAGAACCCTATATGCCTTGGATGTTAGTGAATATCCCAAGAATATACATTCGTCGGCTTTCACATCGAACTTGTTCTGTTGTTCTTTGGAGTTGAATATGAAACACCTGGAGCCAAAAACATGGAAAAACTTAACGTTAGGTTTGCGATTATTTATGATTTCATAAGGAGTTATTTAGAATCGCTTATTTAGGATGGATCGATTTTGGGTAAAGCAAGCGGTAGCTATCGCATCAGCCTAGAAGTAGAGTGGCAGACATGAGAACGATAACATGGTTCGTGCAGCTTCACATAAGGAACGGTTTCGTCTTTCAACTACGGAAATCTTTTGTGGAGTGTAGGGAGCAGAGAAGTTATGTGTGACTCCCTTTTCAGCAAGAAATTCTTCAAACACTTGGTTTTTGAACTCTAGCCCGTTGTCACTGCGAACATTGCGAACCAGCTTTCGCAGTTGAAGTTCGATTTGCTTGATAAAGTCCTTGAGCTTTGGCGTTGCTTCAGATTTCTGTCTAAGAAAGAACACCCAAGTGAAACGTGAAAAATCATCAACAATTACTAGAATATACTTACTACCACCAACGCTTTCAATAGAAGAAGGCCCGCAAAGGTCGATGTGTAGAAGTTCCAAAGGTTCGATGACTTTCGTGTTCACAATAGTTGGATGAATTTTTCTACTTTGCTTTCCCATCTCACAGGCTGCACACAAATGATCCTTGTCGAATTTCAATAGAGGAAGTCCTCGTACATGATCACCAAGAACGAGCTTGTTGATGTCTTTGAAGTTTAAATGCGAAAGACGCCTATGCCATAACCAGCTTTCGTCTGAGTGAGCTTTTGTAACCAGGAAAATGGAAGGCTTTCCTCGTATCGGGTTTAGATTTAGTGGATACATTTCACCCTTTCGTTGTGATTTCAGAAGAACAGTCTTGGATTTCTTTTCAATGATTTCTGATCCTTCGTCATCAAATGACACTTTTAATCCGGTTCCTACAACCAACTGCAAGACATTTATTAGGTTGTGTTGCAAGCCTTCAACATAAGCCATTTTACGAATAGAGAATTCCCCATTCGTTATCATGCCGTAGCCTTTTATTCTGCCAAAAGAATTATTCTCGTATTTTACATTTCTGCCATCCTTGAGAGCCCTGAACTCTCGTAGTTCCTCCTTTCTTCCTGTCATGTGACGTGAACAACCACTGTCGATGTATCATTCAGTGTCGAACTGTTCGTCACGTATAACCTACAACATTTAAGCAGATTTAGGAACCCAAAGTTTCCTTGGTCCTTGTGAGCCTTTCACACAACTAGGAAAAGTAATATCAAAATCAACCATATATGTTCGTTTTATAAGAGTGGTTTTATCTTTTCGTTTGATTGTGAAAACTTTGATTTTGTTATCTTTTGAGTTAGTTTCTTTATAATCAAAAGTTTTATTCTTGTTATTGACTTGATTCTTGACGGGCTTCTTTTTAGCTTCCTTTTGGTTAGCATTGGTTTTCTTAGTTGGAGCTTTCGGCTCTGAAAATAGCTTTCCCTTGCCTTTGATGTTATTAGGCGTTGACTTGTGGATTGAGAGTGACAAGGCTTTGGTCTCTCCATTGGTTGCTTTGTGAAGAAGGGTTTTGGAGTCCCTTTTCGCTGAGAGTCCTTTGGACTATTAGAACAACAATGCAAACACTGATTGGAGTTCACTTGCAAAGGTGCTTTCGCTTTGTGATTCATTCTTCTTTCGTAGCGAATATAATCTGAATTTTGGGATTGCCAAAATTGCTTCCTTTCATTGAGATTTCTTCTATATCTGTCATTCCTTTGTCGTTTTTGATCAGCAAGTTGCTTTGATGACTTATGGATGTTCACCTTAGGATTCGCTTTTCTCACTTCAGGTTCGCTTTTCACGGGGTTAGGTTCGCTGCGAACCTCTTTGGTATCACTAGGACTACCTTTTGCAAATGCTGAGCGATTATTTAAGGGTTCAGCCACGTATCTTCCTTTGACTTTCCACGAAGTTCTTTCAGATAAACCAACGGTTTCGTCAGCATTATCTATGGGAGCTGACCAGAAGAATTCATCACATCTGTCTTTGTTGTCTTCGTTGACAATGGTTTTTAGCTCGACGGTTTGATTTTCGGTTACCCCATTGACTTTAAAAACTTGATTGGGTGTTATTTGAACTTTTGGAAAAACAGTTGCTTTTTCTTTCAAAATTTCAGGTTTGTTGTGAAAAACTCTTGCGAAGTCAACAGAATTTTCAGAAATAAGAGCTTTCACAAGTTGAGATTCATTTTTAACAAACTCTGAGCAGTCAACCTCATCCTCTACAGAAATTACGCTCATATCACTATCCTCATCAAATTCAGAAGTGCTTTCATGTAACGCCCGTAGATCCGGGCTAGTCAATTTAGAGACGATACGCATCAAAAATAACTTTTTGATGGAAGATTATTTAGAAGGATTAATCTTAACCAAGTGTAGTATATGTCTCAAGGTTTCCGGATATATAAAGAATGCCAAAATCCGAGTTATAACGAAGAAGTTATGACCTATCGAAGTTTCGCGACAAACCGGCACGGTGCCGAATGTCGTAAAAAGTGAGTTTTTGATAAACTACTTTTTAGCCTTAGTAATCTAAACGAAACTCGTAGTATTCGTTAAACCGAGAAGTTCGATAAAAAGAACACCCAAATCTGACTTCGTATGAGGAAGTTATGATTTTTCGAAGTTTCAGCTTAGCAGTAGACAGCTAAAAACTCGAATTTTAGATCGAGTGATTTTTAGCCGACACTACCTAAACGAGAATCGAAGGTCTCGTCATTAGTAGCACAATGGTAAAAAGTCTGACGAAAACAGACGTCGGATGAAAAAGTTATGAATTTTTAACGGATTTCCTGTCCCGGTCTGTTAAAAATAATAATATAAAAATTAAAATCAAAATTAGCCGACGAAGTCTAAACGAAAGTTGTAGAGCGTAATTTTACCTATGCGTGCATATAAAGAATGTCAAAAACGGAGCTCGTATGCGAAAGTTATGGATTTTAGAAGTTTTGGCGCGAAAATGGAGAAATTATTTTAAAATCCGAGAAAATTCGCATAGGCCACGTGATCCTCGCATGCTTGGCTCGTGCCCGACTCGCGTGTTGCATGCTGATTCGACCGAGGGTGCGGTCCAATAGGCTTCCGACGCGCATCGCTGCTGATGCCCCGCGTCCGAGGTGCTGGCCCAATCTGAAGCCTACACGTAGCCTCCTCGCATCCGAGCCTCGCCGAAGCTGCCACCTGGTCCGAACCTCGCAGCCAACAGCCTTCCCTCCGGATCCGAGGCTCGCATCTGCTGCCGCGTGGAGCTTCCTCAGCCATTGATCTTCGGTCTCGCAGCCTAGAAATAGGAGGGTGCGAGACCTCCCGGGTATACTTTGAAAATTTGTCATTTTTAGCCCTTTTTTCAATATTTCTTTCATTTCAACTTCCCTCGAAGCCCCGATATCAATTATAAACCCCGGAATACGCCCCGAAGTGCCCGAGAAGCCCGGAAAATTTATCTTTTCGGTTTCGAAGCCGTACCTTTCGCAGAGCCCGGTTTCTCAATAAAACTCCCGGTTTTATTGAAAACGATCGTTTTAGGAAACGAATTGCTGCCCGATTTTCATTAAATCAGGTCAGTGTGTAGTCACTTTCATCTTACACATAGATATGAAGTATTTTATATAAAATACGTGATATGTGTATATATTATTTTATATAAAATACGTGATATGTGTATATATGTTGTTTGTTTATTTGAGATGGATGTTGAATGAATGTTTTATACATGTTTAAAATGATTTAAAATGTATATATATTTTATCTTCAAATATGTTGGGTAAAACATGGGTAGATAAAGTATGAGGGATAGAAGTCCAGTATAGATGTACGTTGGTAGCTATGAATTTAGTACAGTATAGATGTACGTTGGTAGCTATGAATTTAGTACAGTATAGATGTACGTTGGTAGCTACGGATTTAGTATGTTGGCAGCTATGGACTTAGTGCCTGTTGTATAAACCTTGGCGACGATGTGACTTCGTGCCTATTAGATAAACCTTGGCGACGATGTGACTTCGTGCCTATTAGATAAACCCTGGTGACTATGAGACGTAGTGCCTATTGTATAAACCCTGGCGACTATGTGACGTAGTGCCTGTTGTATAAACCTTGGCGACAATGTGACTTCGTGCCTATTTCACATAAATTGCTGAGGGAAAGCAATGTTGTCACCCCGGTGTTTGTTTTATTTGACATAAATTGCTGAGGAAAAGCAATGTTGTCACCCTTTTGACATAAATTGCTGAGAGAACAGCAATGTTGTCACCTCGATGTTTGTTTGACATAAATTGCTGAGGAAAGCAATGTTGTCACCATTTTAGTTGTCTTATTTGACATAAATTGCTGAAGGAAAGCAATGTTGTCACCTTATTGGTTGTTTTATGTTAGGTTGTTTTGTTTAACATAAATTGCTGAGGGAAAGCAATGTTGTCACCCTGATTTTTGTCTTGTTTGACATAATTTGCTGAGGAAAGCAAAGTTGTCACCTTATTGGTTGTCTTGTTTGACATAAATTGTTGAGGAAAAAAATGTTGTCACCCCTAATGAAAATCCTTAGGCTAGGTCCCTTGTGATTGTTGTTTTAGTGACGTAAGGTGAGGATAACGGGAACGAGTAATTAGGGTTGTTTTTGGGTTGATGAAATTAATAAATTATTTGTTGATTGATAAACTTAAAGAGTTTATTATTTATTGTGGGTTGAAAACCCTATATGCTCACCAGGCTTCTAAGCCTGACCCACTCAGCTTTTTATATTACAGGTAGTGGACCCCGAGCATAGTCGGATGATGACAATGAGTGATTTTTGGATTATAGGCCAGTAGTTGTAAATAACTGTGTAAGGCTTATAATGTCTTGTTTATGCTTTTGATCTGTATCGGAACATGACATCCCGAGGTTTTGATATAAAAGGAAATTATATATTTCTTAAAGAAAGGTTTTGACAAACTTTTATCATGTTTTGTTTTGGGGACCAATTCCGCAACATCTTTTAAAAAGATTTATCTGAATTTATTTTAAAAAAAGCATAAACGAAATCGGTCTTTTCTGGCCGTGAAATTGGGGATGTCACAGTTGGTATCAGAGCATTAGTTTAAGCGAATTAGGAATTTGTAGGATTTCTAGACTTAAACTTATAATGCTAAGTGATGATTGTGAGATGAGTGTCTACCATATTTTAGACACGAGCACTAGTTTATTTTAGGAAAGATGCCTAAAATGCCCTTATGTGCTAAATGTTATATGTTTGCCATATATGCCATTATTTGTTCGGATCTATGGTCTGTTGTCGACCGGATCTGGAAACTTTATATGTATAGGATTCTAAGCGTATGATTACGAGATTAGAACTAACATGTAAACGTTTCGGAGTGATAAGGAGATTTATACGTCTATCGTAAATAAAGCTTTCTTATCTTAAATTCTCGTCCAGTACACCGAACGTCTGCTTGGGTGTACAAAACGTTATGGTGAAGACTCGTAGAGAATTGAGTAGATGGAGGAAATGAAAAGCTTATGATAGTGAATGATACCTATGAGAAGATATCGTAACAGTGGTATCTTGCCTTTATAATATGTTTAATAAAATAACGAAACGTTTAGAGGGGTATGGTACGTCTGAAGTACACCTCCGATTAGCAGGATGATGAATGGTTGGTGTATTTCTTGATGATGTCCCGTTGTCTGGAATTTCCATCACCAACCAAGTTGATGTAGAATTGATGATTGAAGATACTCGTGGAAGAAGTCCTAGTAGAGTCTAGGAAAATTCTATGATTAATTGGACACATTCGTATGTGTTAAATTGTTTTGTTATTTTAGGACTTGGGAACTGCGAGACAGTACTTGGGACGAGTATGAGTAGGTGTGAATAGTAGTAGAGATCTATACTACTGGAAGCACAGGACTCACGCTTGGATCAGGGAAAGTCACAAGGTTACCAAGAAACTAGTGATTGATTCCGTTTTATTCGGATATGTCATTACCCTTGTTTCGGTAATGACTAGTAAGTTGGTTGTTATTCCGACCCTAGTGGTCATATCAAATTGAGTCCGACTACGATGAGTTTATTACATGGTTCGGAGGACCAAGTTCGATGTAGCATCTGACTAAAGTCAGAAGGTTGAAATTAATGCGATCGATAGCATCGCGCTCGTTGTTAATGCAGCTTGTAGCTGGAAATGCTATATGCTAAAATGTGATTATATCACATTAAGATACGAACGAAGGTATATTCCATTTTGGAATTTGACTCAAAGAGACTTTAGTCTAGACGTTGCATCATCCGATGAAGGTCATTAGAACATGACCCGTCGATCTGCTACAATAGATAAGGGGAAGTACTTATCCTAAGAAGAAGAAGGAGTCCTCAGTAAGGATTTATTTTGTAACTTGTAGGTTACGATTGAAAGTCCAACCTAGTACGAAGAGCAGGTGTAAGATTGAGCATCATGGTTATTACTTAGGATGGAAAGATAACGTATGGAATCATTATACAAGTCCTATTTTCGTTGATGATTCCGGGACGTAATCATCCTAAGGGGGAGATAATTGTAACGCCCGTAGATCCGGGCTAGTCAATTTACAGACGATAAGCATCAAAAATGACTTTTTGATGGAAGATTATTTATAAGGATTAATCTTAACCAAGTGTAGTATATGTCTCAAGGTTTCCAGATATATATAAAGAATGCCGAAATCCGAGTTATAACGAAGAAGTTATGACCTGTCGAAGTTTCGCGACAAACCGGCACGGTGCCGAATGTCGTAAAAAGTGAGTTTTTGATAAACTACTTCTTAGCCTTAGTAATCTAAATGAAACTCGTAGTATTCGTTAAACCGAGAAGTTCGATAAAAAGAACGCCCAAATTTGACTTCGTATGAGGAAGTTATGATTTTTCGAAATTTCAGCTTAGCAGTAGACAGCTAAAAACTCGAATTTTAGATCGAGTGATTTTTGGCCGACACTACCTAAACAAGAATCGAAGGTCTCGTCATTAGTAGCACAATGGTAAAAAGTCTGACGAAAACGGACGTCGGATGAAGAAGTTATGAATTTTTAACGGATTTCCTGTCCCGGTCTGTTAAAAATAACAATATAAAAATTAAAATCAAATTTAGCCGTTGAAGTCTAAACGAAATTTGTAGAGCGTAATTTTACCTATGCGTGCATATAAAGAATGTCAAAAACGGAGCTCGTATGTGAAAGTTATGGATTTTAGAAGTTTTGGCGCAAAAATCGAGAAATTATTTTAAAATCCGAGAAAATTCGCATAGGCCACGTGATCCTCGCATGCTTGGCTCGTGCCCGACTCGCGTGTCGCATGCTGATTCGACTGAGGGTGCGGTCCAATAGGCTTCCGACGCGCATCGCTGGTGATGCCCCGTGTCCGAGGTGCTGGCCCAATCCGAAGCCTGCACGTAGCCTCCTCGCATCCGAGCCTCGCCGAAGCTGCCACCTGGTCCGAACCTCGCAGCCAGCAGCCTTCCCTCCGGATCCGAAGCTCGCATCTGCTGCCACGTGGAGCTTCCTCAGCCATTGATCTTCGGTCTCACAGCCTATAAATAGGAGGGTGCGAGACCTCCCGGGTATACTTTGAAAATTTGTCATTTTTAGCCCTTTTTTCAATATTTCTTTCATTTCAACTTCCCTCGAAGCCCCGATATCAATTATAACCCCCGGAATACGCCCCAAAGTGCCCGAGAAGCCCGGAAAATTTATCTTTTCGGTTTCAAAGCCCGACCTTTCGTAGAGCCCTGTTTCTCAATAAAACTCCCGGTTTTATTAGAAACGATCGTTTTAGGAAACGAATTGCTGCCCGATTTTCATTAAATCAGGTGAGTGTGTAGTCACTTTCATCTTACACATAGATATGAAGTATTTTATATAAAATACGTGATATGTGTATATATTATTTTATATAAAATACGTGATATGTGTATATATGTTGTTTGTTTATTTGAGATGGATGTTGAATGAATGTTTTATACATGTTTAAAATGATTTAAAATGTATATATATTTTATCTTCAAATATGTTGGGTAAAACATGGGTAGATAAAGTATGAGGGATAGAAGTACAGTATAGATGTACTTTGGTAGCTATGAATTTAGTAAAGTATAGATGTACGTTGGTAGCTATGAATTTAGTACAGTATAGATGTACGTTGGTAGCTACGGATTTAGTATGTTGGCACCTATGGACTTAGTGCCTGTTGTATAAACCGTGGCGACGATGTGACTTCGTGCCTATTAGATAAACCTTGGCGACGATGTGACTTCGTGCCTATTAGATAAACCCTGGTGACTATGAGACGTAGTGCCTATTGTATAAACCCTGGCGACTATGTGACGTAGTGCCTGTTGTATAAACCTTGGCGACAATGTGACTTCGTGCCTATTTCACATAAATTGCTGAGGGAAAGCAATGTTGTCACCCCGGTGTTTGTTTTATTTGACATAAATTGCTGAGGAAAAGCAATGTTGTCACCCTTTTGACATAAATTGCTGAGAGAACAGCAATGTTGTCACCTCGATGTTTGTTTGACATAAATTGCTGAGGAAAGCAATGTTGTCACCATTTTAGTTGTCTTATTTGACATAAATTGCTGAAGGAAAGCAATGTTGTCACCTTATTGGTTGTTTTATGTTAGGTTGTTTTATGTTAGGTTGTTTTGTTTAACATAAATTGCTGAGGGAAAGCAATGTTGTCACCCTGATTTTTGTCTTGTTTGACATAATTTGCTGAGGAAAGCAAAGTTGTCACCTTATTGGTTGTCTTGTTTGACATAAATTGTTGAGGAAAACAATGTTGTCACCCCTAATGAAAATCCTTAGGCTAGGTTCCTTGTGATAGTTGTTTTAGTGACGTAAGGTGAGGATAACGGGAACGGGTAATTAGGGTTGTTTTTGGGTTGATGAAATTAATAAATTATTTGTTGATTGATAAACTTAAAGAGTTTATTATTTATTGTGGGTTGAAAACCCTATATGCTCACCAGGCTTCCAAGCCTGACCCACTCAGCTTTTTATATTACAGGTAGTGGACCCCGAGCATAGTCGGATGATGACAATGATTGATTTTTGGATTATAGGCCAGTAGTTGTAAATAACTGTGTAAGGCTTATAATGTCTTGTTTATGCTTTTGATCTGTATCGGAACATGACATCCCGAGGTTTTGATATAAAAGGAAATTATATATTTCTTAAAGAAAGGTTTTGACAAACTTTTATCATGTTTTGTTTTGGGGACCAATTCCGCAACATCTTTTAAAAAGATTTATCAGATTTTATTTTAAAAAAAGCATAAACGAAATCGGTCTTTTCTCGCCGTGAAATTGGGGATGTCGCATTTCAACATTTATTTTATTATCTGAACTCAACTTGGCGTTCAATGAATCAAATTTTTGCACAGTATCGGATTTGATCTTCTTTTTATCATTCTCATCCGAAATTTGTTTCAACATGTTTTTGTGGTCCTTGGACTTAATGTAATTTTCAATACGTTCAAGTACGAATTTGTATGCTTCAGAAGTTTCTTCAGACGAAACAATAGATTCGCAATTGTAGCAATCTGCGTCTATTTCGTCTTCCTTTAATTCGAGAAATGGCAAAATCATTTTATGAATTTTCTTACCGATTACACAATCAAGGTGCAGTTGAGTGATATTAAAGTAAAGCCTTTTTGCAATCAAACAAAAAATGTTTCTCTGTTTTAAAAGCATTAAATTATCTCTCTGCAAATAAATAGATTCGTCCCTAGACTTAGACAAATCCAACTCAAATTTCTGGATCCACATACGCCTCTCCTCACTCTTGGATGTTGCCCTGCTCAATTGATTGGTTAGGTTAGAGTTTGATAGCCGGGTTCACTTTAAACTATCGCTTATACTTGAAAAAGTGAATTTTAGATCGTTAAGTTCTGTTTCGTATCTAGATACAAGAACATTAACTGATTCAAGAATGGAGTTTACCTTATTGATCAGTTGTTCGCATTCGTTGATCTGTTCCGGAACAGGGCTTGCTGCGAAACAACTATCTTCGCTCCTTCCACTCCCACTTGCATTCTCCTGCATCTGTGATCCGCCTTCAGTCACCATCCAGCATCTTACTGAGTACTATGAATTCTGCTCTTTCGCAACAAACGCCCTTCTATGTGTGGGCTTTCATACTTCTTCATCCTCTGAGTCTGTTGACTAGACTTCCACTCCTCCAAACTCACCTTGAGCCAAGTTTTCCTGTACAACAAAAGCAGGCATAGAATTATCATTAGATTTCTTTTTCTTAATCTCTTCCAGCTTTCGTATGTGATAGGCCTCCTCATCCTCTCCTTCATTCTTCTCATTCATCCTTCGCAGC
This sequence comes from Lactuca virosa, assembly GCF_052849685.1. Classification (NCBI taxonomy): domain Eukaryota; kingdom Viridiplantae; phylum Streptophyta; class Magnoliopsida; order Asterales; family Asteraceae; genus Lactuca; species Lactuca virosa. The sequence continues at coordinate 169,260,997 of NC_136434.1, read as the reverse complement.
ATGCGCTCCTTTGCAAGATTGGTTTTACCATGACAATAATTGCAATCGTATCCGGAGTCACCAACTACCTTTTTCTCCTTCTTCTCTTCCTCTTTCTGAGAACTACTTTTGTTCTCTTCTTTCACTTTCTCTGAGCTATAGCTTCCCTGTCAGTTTCTATTTTTGTTTGAGGGAAACTTCTTCCTAGCAAATCGCTTAGGGTTAGACACCATTAAAGTAAAATCTTCGTTTGAGAGCTCGTACTCAGAATGATCTGAATCAGATCCATCATCAACAACAGTATTGACTTTCGCAACTAAGGCCAAAGACCCCATCCCAGACAACACCTTTCCTCATTTCATTATTTCACTCTCTCGCGCCTTCAGAATTCCCACAAGCCTCGCTAGAGTATAGTTCTTGAACTGTTCGTGTGCTTTAACAGTTGACACTACTGCCTTCCACTCTGATCGTAGTCCGTTCATGAACGTGACCTTTTGCTCAATCAGTTCTCGTCCAATCCCGTGCTTCATCATCTTGCTGAGAATATGATTATATCGATTGAAAGTGACACTCAGAGTTTCATCAGGCTTTTGAACGAATTCGCCAAACTCGGATAACAAGAGCGTTTGAGTCGAGTGTTCTAGATCTGCGTCTGTGGAATAGAGTTCTCTCAACCTATCACATATATCCTTCGCTGTGTCACATGAACTTACAAGACAAAAAGTATCTGCTTGCAAAGCGAATATGATAATCCTCATTCCTTTAATGTTGCTCATGAGTTTGTCTTTTTCGTCCTGAGGCACGTCCTTCACATCAAGAAGCAGTTGGTTGTATTATTTCTGGGTTTTGATTTTTTTTTTGGTCGCTGTGTGAACAAACGGACCTAGAATGATTGCTTCCCAAATCATATAACCATTCTCTTCTAAGCCTAAAACATAATCTTCAAAGTGCATCGCCTAGACTTCATATTCTTGAGGAAAGAGAATCGGGATCCTGGTTGTTGATCCGATGCTGCTCGAGATATTCAAGGAGTTGATATTTGAATCGTCGTTCTGCATGGTGAATAATCTCTTAATACCTGCAATTAATCAGACTGTAAACACTTATTAGGTTAATATCGAGATCACAGAGTAACATCAATAAATCAGTGACGGCTCTTAACAGATCCAATATTTGCGGAAACCCTAATAATTTCTTCAAACAGAAGAGATGTGTATTAAGTACACAGTCTCCCGCTCTGATACCAATTGATAAGAATAAGTCCTTAAAGATCGAATAGATTAAAAACAAGTAAACAAGAACACGATATGATCAAACTCGTGCTTAATGATTAATAGTCACATCTCAGAAGAACTCGATGAAGAATTGCTTCTGTAGAGGTGTAAAATAGGGTTACAACGATAATTATGAGAGTTCTCCAAAATACGTAGCATGCATGAACCTTATATACTATAACCCTAGCAGTAAATATGAGTGGTCAAGCCTAACTCGTTTATACAAAGTGGACTAGACAAAACAGGCCCAATGACGCAACACAAAATCTTCAACACATATCATGATGCAAGAGTGGCACATCAAGATCACCATGTCATGTTAACCATCATGGTGGCGCATCAAGCAATAATCCTTGAGCATCTTCAACTTCTGAGCTTCCTTGAACAATATCGAGCATCATTGGAGACTTCATATCATACGAATCATCAAGGAACATAAGTGGCACATCCTTGCAACAAGATGGCGCATCAACATGAGGCGCTTCTTGTGCAAGGAATGCCACTTCTTCTTAAAGGATGGCACTTCCTCCTTATGAGTGGCGCTTCTAGAACCATAATGGAGCTTCTACCTTCAAAGTGGCGCTTCTTCCTCCAGAATGGCATATCTAGACAATGAGTGACACTCCCACATTATGGATGTAGCTTCCACATCCATAATGGCACTTCTAAAATTGTACTTCAAGCATATATTGCACATCCATGCACCAGGATCTCCATTCCACTTCCAGGTGCTCCATACCCCCTTTTAGAATATTCGTTCCTTTGTCATTTTATCTGTTCTTTTGTCAGGAGATCCATTCATTTCTCAGATGATCCGTTCATTTGTCACATGCTCCATGAACCCCAAGTGTTCCATTGAGTTCCAAGTGCTCCAAATGCTCCATGTGAATGCTCCAAATGCTCAAGTCACATTTAACAATCTCCACCTTGACTTGAGCATCCTCCGAACTCCATGTTAAACAAGAACTTCCTCTCCATTCCTACCATCAATCCCCAAATGGGCTTACCTCATGCGAACATTAAACAAGTCCAAAGAAAGCTTGAACTTATCCGTGGGTAGTGACTTTGTTAACATGTCTGCTGGATTCACCTTGGTATCAATCTTCATAATTGAGAACCTGTCTGCTTCCAGAATGCACAAATAAAATTCAATCTGACATCAATGTGCTTCGTCTTCTCATGATACATGAGATTCTTTGCAAGATTCAATGCACTCTGACTGCCACAGTACAATACAAGCTTCTCCACCGTCAGACCAACACTCTGAATAAGCCCATGTAACCATAACTTCTCCTTTATTCCTTCCGTCATAGACATGTACTTGGATTCAGTTGTAGACAAATCCATGGGATCTTGTAAAGTTGACTTCCAACTGATGGCATATCTGAACAAAGTTAAAATAACATGTTCATGACATGCGCTTCAATAGATCACCTTCATGATCAAAGTCAGCATATCCAACCAAGTCAGTTTTTGTATTGGCTCCATACACTAATCAAACATCCGTCCTTCCCTTCAAGTATCGCATGATCCACTTGATAGCTTCCCAATGAGCCTTACCTGAATTGCTCATAAACCTGCTTACCACAATAACTAAATGAGCCAAATCAGGTCGGGTACAGACTATTACATACATGATACTTCCAATAACACTAGATTAAGGAACCATGCTCGTTTACTTCCTTTCTTCATTAGCTGTGGGTATATTATCTGGACCAAATTTAAAGTAAGTCGCCAAAGGATTTCCAACTGTTTTGGACTGATCATAGTTGAAAGACTGCATAACTTTCTTAATGTACTTTTTTTGAGAAATACATAACCGCCATGCTCTTCCATTCCTTTGAATCTCCATCCTCAATATCTTCTTTTTTTCTCCTAAATACTTCATCTCAAACTCATTCTTTAGGGTCGCCTTCAAGTCATATATTCCAGCTATGTCCTAGGCTGCGAAGAGAATATCATCAACATATAGCAATAAATATATGTAGGAATCTGGTGACAATTCCTTTAAGTAAACACAATTGGAAAATTGGTCCCGACTGTAGCCATGTGGGATCATGAATGAATCAAATATCTTATACCATTGTCATGAAGACTTCTTCAAACCATACATATATTTCTTCAGCAAACATACATGATCCTTCTTAGAATCAAGGAACCCTTCTGGTTGGTACATATAAATCTTCTATTCTAAGTTCCCATGAAGAAATTCAGTTTTCAAATCTAATTGTTCAAGCTCCAGATCATATTCACTCACCATGGCCAAAAAAACTCGAATTGTCTTGTGATTCACGACCAATGAGAACACGTCGTGATAATTAATTCTTTCTTTCTAAGAAAACCCTTTCATTACCAACCTTGACTTGAACCTAGTTGGTTCAAATCCTTGTATCCCTTCCTTCTTCTTAAAGATCTATTTGCATCTCATTGGTTTTTCTCCCTTTGGTAATGGAACTAGATCCCATGTTTCATTCTTCTCCATTGATTGCATATCTTCATTCATGGCCATCAACCAATTTGTTGCTTCTTTACTCGCCACTACCTCTTTATATGATTGAGGCTCCTTAATGTCAATGTCCTCTCCAGTTACTAAAGAAAAAGCAATGGATTTAAGATCACCAGAATTGACACATCCTACATATCTATCAGGTTGTCGAATAACCCTCTTCAATCTTCTCCTTGCTATTGACTCATAACCATGATCCTTCCAGGCATCAACACCACTAGACGAAGATCACATGTGTTGCCTTCGATAACCCTTTACTCTTGTTGCATATTCTAGAAATATGCACTTCATTTCCCTTGGCTCTAGTTTACCATCATTCACATGAGCATATACATGGCATCCAAATATACGTAAGCTGGAATAGGCAGAGGGTTTCCCGAACCATACATGTTAAGGATTCTTCAAGTCTATTGAAGTTGATGGCGATCTATTCACCAGATAGCAAGCAGTGTTAGATGCTTCCACCCATAATTGCTTGGATAAGTTAGCAAATATCCGCATTCATCTTGCATGTTTCATGAGTGTTTGGTTCATTCATTCTGCCACTCCATTTTGTTGTGGTGTGTTCTGTACAATGCGATGCCTCACTATACCTTCTGCCTTACAAAAATTATTAAATCGAGCATCACTAAACTCCAACCCATTGTCAGTCCTCAGAGTCTTGACCTATTTTCCAGTCCTTTTCTCAACCATGGTCTTCCACTCCTTGAACTTCCCAAATACTTCATATTTGATCTTCATAAATTAGAACCAAAACTTCTTTGAATAATCATCATTGAACGTCATAAAGTATGAGCATCCTCCTTCAGACTTCACTGGTGCAGGACCCCATAGATATAAGTGAAAATATTCCATGATTTCCTTGCTTGTGTGTTGACTATTACCGAACTTCACTTTGCGATGCTTTCCCTTAACATAAGCTTCACAAAACTTTATCTTTACAGTAGCCTCTCCACCAAGCAGTCCCTATTTACTCAGAACTGACATTCCCTTCTCAGTGATGTACCCCAACCTACAATGCCACAACTCTTTCTTGTCTTCGCCTTCATTCAAGGATTGATAGATATACATTTTTCCCATAATTGTACTGTCTTCTAGGATATAAATTCATCAATGATGCATTTTCCCTTTCATTATAACTAGATAAACTTTGGTCACTTTGACCCAATCACCTTCACCAGTATACCTCATCCCATTCTTAGCCAATGTGCCAAGAGATAGTAAATTCTTCCGAAGTTTCAGAACATACCATCAATCTAACGTCTTGACCATGTCTTCGTGCATCTTGATCTTGTAAGTCCCCAAAATTTAGCTTGATGTATCAATCAGATCCACTTGATGGTGCAGAATCCCAATCAAGTGGATGATGCAAGATAGAATGGAGGAGAAGAAGAATAAGAACTTGATGAATGTATGGTGTATTCAATAATATGAATGATGTTCCATACACATAAGATCCACACACACACACACTCTTCTTCTCTCTAGTTTCTCTCTCTAGAACACCTTGATTTACACACACACTTGACCGTAAACTCCCCTACCCTCCTCTCTTAGACTAGAGCTCCTAAGGACTCTATTTATAGTGAACAGTGGTTACAAACACGTTTACATCCGTAAACCTGTTTACAGCGGTAAACACGTTTACAACCGTAAACGCCACATGGAACGTAAACGCCACCCAACCATAAACCCAAGGCTGTTTTCGGTCCTAGACTGAAAACTATTAAAGCCTAGAAAAGTAAAGTATAAACCATATTATTGACCCAACAATCTCCCCCTTGGTTTATAGCTTTCTTTTCTTTTGACCCAACAAAACCCCCTAGGATTGTAGCTGGCTTTTCTTGTCAATCTTCATTTGGAGCTTGGCTTCAGCTTTTTGTCTTCTATATCTTCACAACTTCAAGATGAACAACTGAATCTTCTAGGTGAATGACTTCATCTTGAACGGATGGGCATTTTTTCAGAATTTGGCTTTGAACGAACGTTGGGTGTGGAGGCTTCATGTAGAGATTGTTGAAAATCAACACTTTCATCTTGAGAATCTTCAGAGAGAATAGAGAATGAACTTTTGGATCACTTCAGTAGGTACAAAGATAGCAGAAAATTGATTGAGAAGACTTCAATGAAACTTGTCACATAATCTTCAAGTCAGCTTCACCTTGCTACTGGGGTTGAAAGGTTGTATGTTGAAAAATGATCTTCACTTCTAGTTCCTTCGAATGAATGCTCTGAATGATCACCGTTACGTCTTAAGAAGTAACCGTGACTAAAAATTCCTTGTAGATCACAGAAAGAATCATAAAGACCCTTCTCACCACAGTTGTTCAAGGATGAATCCTTGGCTCAGAAAGAGACTCCTCGCAGTATCTGTGTGAACTCGGAGGAACGCACTGCGATTTGTTGAGTATCGAAGAACTACTCTTGGCTAGTTTTGATGTTATCCCCTGTATATCCTTGATCATAGATCTCAATACAGTTATCAAGTTAAAAAGTTTGGCGATACGTTCAGCAATACCCGTTTCCCTGTTGGGTGAATCGCCCTGGTGCCGTGACAGTTATTAGGTAAAGAAAGCTGACAAGACCAATCTAACAATTTGTACAGTTTCGGACTTTTAATTCCTTAGATACGACAGTTCTTAGATAAGAAACTACCTGACTAGCGTTTTATACAATGTCACACCAGGTATGAGCCATTATCCGTCAATTCATGGGTGAAATCTAGAACATATAAAATGTTCACCGTCAATTCAGAAATAAATGGTGTTGGATTTTGGGTTTCACTTAAAGTCATGGTGGCAATGACATCTAAGATCATAAACACAGACTTTTTGGCAATCGTCAGCCGAGTTGTTTTATACTCGAACCTCAAGGGGTACCAGTACGTGGAAGTGATTTGATGGAGAAAATTTTAGATATGGGTGAAGAATGGTTGGGTGTTTCACATTGTTCATGGTGAAAATGACCTTTGATCATTAACATTTGATGAGAAGACTCCTATTAAGACTGGTATATGTCTCAATATGGAAGATTTTATCACTCGCATTTGAATTTTCCGTCAATTCCTTGTGAAAGTAGTGTGAAGTGTAATGACCGTCAATTCCTTTCCACTTTCAGGTTTCTTCTCCTTGCTCAGAATATTTCGATACAGTCTCCTTGAGTCTCATCTTCTTCTGAATTCATTTTTCAAGACAAATGAAATTTTGAGATAAACATAAAAAATAAGAGTAAACTTAGCACACTAAGAAAAAGTAAAAGTAAAATACGCTCAAAAACAATATTTTTGGATTTTTGATTTTTCTGAAAAAGAAATAAAAATATTTTTGTATTTTTGAAATATTATAAATTTTTTTTTGTTTTTTTTTTAATTTTTCTCCCCGTAAATTTGTGCATATAAGAGAATATGAACAAATTTAATAAAAAACAAACGAAAAATACAAAAACTTTTGGGATCAAAGTTGTCAAGCAATTTAACTTGCCCTTTATCACTAAATCTTCATATCATTTCCCAAAATGATTTCCTACCAAAGAAAGACATTTTTTTAATTTGTTTTTTGATTTATTTGATTTTTTTGTATTTTGATTTCTCCCCCATAAATTGAGCACGGGAAGGAAATACAATAAATGTGCAAAATTAAAAGAAATTTGTCTTTGAAATGAATCATTTTAAGAAAAACTCAGGAGCATCGAAAGAATTCAAACTGAAAGTCAGCAATTGAAGACGCAAGCAGTCAACGAATTCAGCCTTAGCTGTGTTTCAATCTCGGAACAGATCCAAAAATTCTTCACATCATTAAGCACAAACCCCATGTATGATCCTTTCCTTTCTTCCTTTCCCGCAAAGGACACATACTCTCAGTTGAAGTTCTGAGTGTTGTACAGTTGAGAGATGCCTCCTATCATGTGCCAGGAACAACCACTATCAACAAACCGAAGTCTGATGATATGTCTCCATAGCTGCTCCGACACAGAGTGGGATCAATTGGTCTTTGGAACCCAGTCCATTTTGAAACTGGGTTGACCGTTGTCATCTTTGCAAGGAACTCTCTCCCATGACATATACTACTTATCACAAACATAAGATGTAGAAATATTAGAATCATTAGAAGATTTGGGAGATTGAAACTTTGGTACCCATCTGTAGTTGGGTTTAACCCATTTCTTGTTCGATCGGATGGGTGGCTCAGTACTTGCTTTTAAACTTGAAGTCGGCCGTCGAGATGGCTTTGACCTAAGCATTTTTGGTTTCACTGGAGCATCTCTTGGATTGGGCTTCTTGGCCGGAATTCCCTTCTTGTTCTTGGGATTTCGATTCTTGGCCTTCGGAGTTGAATTATTGTTCTTCTTGGCATTCCAGTCGCCATTTCGCGATTGTGATCTCGAATGATTTCCTTTGGAAAATCTTCCTCTTGGCGCGTTCTGCCATCCTTGTGCATAGTAGGGAACATATGCGCGATTTGGACAATTTCTGGTAATGTGACCAGGTGTTCCACAGTGAAAACATGTCATTTTCTTCACGTAGGAGTTGTTTCTTCCTTCCCCTGGTGACGTACTCTTGCCTTGTTTCTGATTGTTCCTACATGCACACTTGCAGCAGGCACTCTGTTTAGCTTGTGTTGGCAGCCTATATTTACCAATAGCAGATTGATCAGGAGTAACTGAGTTAGAAGCAACAAATTCATAGTTCAAGGAGACATTGGTTTGTTCAATAGTGTTCTCTTTGTTCTCATCTTCCGCTACTTTACCTGCACAAGAAGTACAATCATTAAAATCTTTCATCTCAACACCCTCAGTTGGCCCTGATTGCTCAGTCTTAACTGAAGCCGGTGTAGAGGGTTGACCATACTGAAGGTGTGCTTCATTTGCTATTTCCTCATTAGTTAGAGGAGTAGAAATGTAGTTATCATTGAAATGAGGTGGAACACTGTGATACCCTAAACCTTTATTTTGATTATCCTTAAATTTCAATTGTTTCTCAATCATAGTCTCAACTTTCTCACTTGATACATCAAACTTTTTGAAGTTAAAATCTGCATTTTCAAATTTGTTTTTCAATGTGTCAAGTTCAGCATTCAAACTGGCAAGTTTTCCCCTGATATAATCATAATTCACACATTTATTGCTGTACTCTTCCTGAAATGTCCTAAAGTCCTTAGTTTTGGCCTCTAATTGTTCTTTCTGGGGTTTCTGAGCTTTCCTAAGAGTATAGCCTTCGTACTTAAGGTCCTCATTTTCTCTTTTTAATAAATCGATTTGTTCACGAACAAACTTAATCGTAGTTTCACAAGATTGTGAGCATGAAACTTCATTGATCAGGACGTTTGTGGAACTCATTGTTTACCAAAAATTCCCTTTGACTATAAACCTCAAAAGTCAACCTTAAAAGTCAAAATTAAAAAGTCAAACTTAAAAGTCAAACTTGAAAAGTCAAACTTAAAAGTCAAACCGAAAGCTAAAAATGAAAATTTGAAAATTAAACGAGAAAGTCAAAGTTTAAAGTCAAAGGTCAAACTTGGAAGTCAAAGTCAATTTTTGAGGTCAAAAGTCAATTTAGAAAGTCAAAACTTTGAGTTGAAAATGAAACTTTAAAATTTGAAAAATTAATTTTTGGGCTAAAATTGTAAAAAATCCGAAAATAGGAACGGAATTGCGAAGCTATATGATTTAATCAGGGAAGGTGTTAAACATCTGGCTTGCTAGATCAATTGGTAAGGCGTGAGTTGGGTGTGGAAGAGACCCGAGTTCGATCCTTGCTCCCACCAAGATGCTTTTATTTATTCGTTGCTGACTGAACTAGACCACACACGCGAGCTGAAAACATGTTGGCCGCAAACGAGGACCGAAAACTAGGACTGCAATCGAGGACACGTTCCTCCGGCTGTAAACGCTTCGGACCACAAACTCGGACACGCTCCTCCGGCTGTAAACGCTACGGACCGCAAAATCGTACACGCTCCTTCGGCTGTAAACGCTTCGGTTGTAAACGAGTTTACAGCTGTAAACACTTCGGAAAAACACGCTGAATGCGAAAATGGCCGCCATATTTCGCTGTTTACGACCAAAAAACACGATTTTTCACTTTTTTAGCTCCAAAACTCGATCAAAAACTCGTTTTTATGAAAAACACGTAGAAGAAACCCCTAATATTTTTTCAAAAACTATTGAAAAACGTAAAATCCTTTAAGAAAAAGTGCAAAAATGCTCGATATCTTGCCAAAGAGATTGATACAATCCAAGCTCTGATACCAACTATAAGTCCCCAAAATTTAGCTTGATGTATCAATCAGATCCACTTGATGGTGTGCAATCCCAATCAAGTGGATGATGCAAGATAGATTGGAGGAGAAGAAGAAGAAGAACTTGATGAATCTATGGTGTATTCAATAATATGAATGATGTTCCATACACATAAGATCCACACACACACACACTCTTCTTCTCTCTAGTTTCTCTCTCTAGAACACCTTGATTTACACACACACTTGACCGTAAACTCCCCTACCCTCCTCTCTTAGACTAGAGCTCCTAAGGACTCTATTTATAGTGAACAGTGGTTACAAACACGTTTACATCCGTAAACCTGTTTACAGCGGTAAACACGTTTACAACCGTAAACGCCACATGGACCGTAAACGCCACCCAACCATAAACCCAAGGCTGTTTTCGGTCCTAGACTGAAAACTATTAAAGCCTAGAAAAGTAAAGTATAAACCATATTTTTGACCCAACAAAGCTACATCATGTCACTACCCTTGATACTGCTCACCCAATCATCACCCATGTTAAATGCGACTCGAGCATTTGGATCATGTTCATGGAGAATTTGGAGCACTTGGAACTCAATGGAGCACTTAGGGTTCATGGAGCATGTGACAAAGGAATGAATCATATGAGAAAGAAAATGGGTCATCTGAAAAAGGAACGGATCAAGTGCCAAAGGAACAGATCGTACAGAAGGGGGTTTGTAGCACCTGGAAGAGGTTTGCAGCACTTGGGAGTGATATGGAGCAACAAGGGAACCTTGTTGCGCCATATGTTGAAGGGATAGGCCAAGAAGGATACTTTTGCACCAAAGGAATTCCTTCTTGCACCATTATGCTCCCTCTTGCGCCATAAGGAGTTCCTCTTGTGCCAAGCGGTACTCCTCTTGCACCATGAGGATTGCTCTTGTGCCATGCATGGCCTTGTTGTCTCATGCATGGCCTTGTTGCGCCATGCATGTTCCAGTTGCACCATGGTGATGTTGTTGCTCAAATCTTGATTTTCTTGTGCCACATTTGAAGTCACTTGCGCCATCCATATTCCTGTTGTGCCATGATGGTGCAAAATGGACCATCTTGGTCCTTGATGAGCCAAGTATGCTATAAAGTCCTCTATGATTCTCAAGATCGTTCAAGGATGCTCAGAAGTTGGTATTTCTCAAGGATTACACCATGTTTTGCCACCATGATGGATGTTGGGCCATTAGTGTTCATGATGTGCCACTTGTACATCATGATGCTCCACTATAGCAAAAGGTGCTCCATTATGTGTGTTGCTGACGCTCATGGCTTGTATGACATGGATGAATGTTCCAGAAGATGTTACATGGCGGATTGTGATTGGCTGACACCTTTCATGGGCCTATGGGCCAATGGGCTTGGCCCATTAGGGGTTTAGGTATGATTTATCAACTATAAATAGGGATGCATGCTAGGTCATTTTGTATCTTGAATTATAGAGCGATAGGCGAATCTCTGTGTAATTGTACTTGTAACCTCTATTTGAGAGCTCTAAAATAAAAGAATACTCCCTTCCTTCCCGTAGACGTAGGTCACCTTGACCGAACCACATAAATACCGTGTCTTGTGTGCTTATAGTTTTGGTAGTTATCCGCTTTACTTACTAACAACCCATCTTGACTATGTCATCCCACTCTTTGAAGGATTTGAACCAGTCACGATTATACGTCATGTGATAGGATGCTCCAAAATCCAAGACCCAAGCATCTGCAAAGCTAGATTTACTTACAGTCAATACATCACCATAGTACCCTTCATCATAACTTTCTCGAACAACAACAACAATTTTATTACTGCTTGATCTACTCTTGAACTTGTTCTTCATCTGTGGAAAATTTCGCTTTGATGTGCCCTTTTTCCTTGCAATTATAACATTTGGCATTCGATGAACCTTTAGACTCTGACTTAGAACGTGATCTCCCTCTGTTTCCCCCTTTCCTCTCTTATGTCCTTCTTCTCCCTGCGAACAACACGGAACAAGACACCTCCTCTCCAATTGAAACTTTTCTTTTCAGTTCCTTGGACATCTGAGATTCCTTCACATCATTCATAGTGATCATTGTCCTACCATAGAGCATGGTATCAATGAAATCCTCATGTGAGTTTGGAAGAGAACATAAGAGAATGAGCTTCTGATCTTCATCTTAAATCTTCACATCTACCGCTTGTAGATCCAAGATGATGCAATTGAAGTTATCCAGATGATATTTCACTTGGGTACTTTCATACATTCTGAGAGTGTACAACCTTTGCTTCTGTTAAAACATGTTTCGTTAGAGAGTTGTTCTAGTACTTATCACAAAGTTTCTCCCAGAGCCCAGAAGCAGTTGTTTGATTCACTACTTCCCTCAGTACTTCATTTGGCAAACTCAACAGAATGGCACTATGTGCCTTCATCAGAATGCCCACCTTTTTATCAATCGTCATGTCCTTTAGCAGTTTTGGCTCTGCTTCCAGTGTCGCTGCACATCCTTGTTGAACTAGAAGAGCCCTCATATTCACCATCCACAAAGTGAAGTGAAAGACCCAAACTTTCATAAAAACTACATCATAATACTCCAAATCACTCCAAAACATGCTACATTCATATTCATAAAACAATATTTTACATTGATAGTTTAATTACATAGACTAGATACAAATCGACTATTAAGATTTTTACAAAATTATATATATATATATATATATATATATATATATATATATATATATTACATTACTTCCCAAGAAATTAAACATTAAATACAAAAGCTATAATATTATCTATTCTACATCTTCTACCAGTACATGACTATACTGGATGCTTATCACCTGCAATAGATTAAACATTGAGAGGGATAAGCGGGTGACGCTTAGTGAGTTCAATAATAGTTACAATATAACGGTATGCCATATACATATCAATATGACAGAAGCAAAAAGGGACAAAGAACAACAAAGGCATATGTATATCTTATAACAGACTTTCCATATCAACCAACAATCAATTTCAACTTGATATACATCAATAAAGTTTCAGCCCAAATGGCACAACAAATTTCAACTTGATATCAACCAACAATCAATTTCAACTTGCTAGAATATTCAGGCTTTCAGCCCTACATAGCCCTATGCCAATACCAGAAGTTATACAAGTCATGCTCTACATGGCCAAAGTCACAAAGCCAATACTAGAAAATTATACGAGTCATGCTCTACATGGCCAAAGGCATAAATCCGATATAACACAGAAAAGTACATTGAATATATAACACATAACATACAATTGTCCCTATATTGAACTCACCGTGAAATAACCGTAGGAATAAATGATAATTTGGGCAGCACTTCGGCTATAAATATGACTTTCTGTAATGAAAACGGGGATTTTAGTTGAAAACCGGGCCTTACTCGGGCAGAGTTTTGACTTGAAAATGTGATTTTCTCTGGAACTTTGGAGCGTCGGGACTTGCTTCGGGTGTCGGGGATGATATCAGGACTTTGGGGGGTTAAAAGTAGGTAAAAAGGAGCGTAAAGGGTGAAAGAGATTGAGAAATGGCAACCATAACCGGGCAATCTCGCATGCCTTTTATAGCTGGCCAAAGCCTCGGAGTACGCTGGGCGTACGCGGCGTGGCAGCTGCTCGGTTCCCGGGTCTCATACGTGTCATCAACTGTGATAGATGGCATCTGCGCGAAGAGAGGGGCGACGTGGCTAATCTGAGGCCCTGCATGCGAACGCTGGGCTTAAGCTTCTACGCGGGGCGTTCTCCATCGGATAAGTCTCGAATTTTCATTTATTTTTATTTATAAACTTCAAAAATTCATATCTTTCGCATACGAGCTCCGTTTTTGACGTTCTTTATATCCACGCGTAGATGAAATTATTTTCTACAACCTTTGTTTCGACTCCGTCGGCTAATTTTCATTTCATTTTTTAATATTATATTTTTAATGGGCCGGGGACAGGAAAAGTCCGTTAAAAATTCATAACTTCTTCATTCGATGTCCGTTTTCGTCTGTCTTTTTACCGTTGTACTACTATTGATGAGACCTTCGATTCTCGTTTAGGTTGCGTGGGCTAAAAATGAATCGATCTTTATTTCGAGTTTTTAGCTGTCTACTACTGTTCCGAAACTTAGAAAAATCATAACTTCCTCATACGAAGTCATGTATATAGACGTTCTTTTTATAAAAATTATCGGTTTAACGAATACTACGAATTTCGTTTAGATCACTAAAGCTAAAAAGTAGTTTTTCGAAAACTCACTTTTTACGTCATACGGCGTCGTGCCGGTTCTGTCGTGAAACTTCAATAAGTCATAACTTTTTCGTTATAACTCGGATTTCGATGAGGTTTTCGCCTAAATGTTTCTAACGAGATTATTTACAACTTTCAATAATAAAATTTTACTTATTTTCAACTTTTATATTTTCGTTAAATTTCAATATTTGACTTTTGTTCGGAATCTCATAAGACTTCCAAAACATTCTGAATGATTCTAGACATAGTTTTACTTCAATTCAAGTAAAAACTATCTCTTAGAACTCAATACTCAAATTCATATAATATTTCATAATATTATTCATTATAAAACACGATAATTGAACGTGTATGTTACAAATACCTCCTCCTTTTTGAGGATTTCGTCCCCGAAATTACAGCGATTAAAACAAATGGGGATATTTTGCTCTTATCTCATTTTTATTTTCCCAAGTATAATTTGGGCCTCTATGGTGTTTCCACTTGAAAAGCAGCAACTTCACTTCTTTATTACGTAGATTAGTCGTTCGTTTGTTTACGATCTCTTCAGGCTCTTCTACATATGTTAACTTATTATCCAGTTTCACCTCGGATAACGGAACCGCTTCATCATATATGCTTAAACATTTACACAGATAACTCACATGAAACACATCATGAATACCTGCCAAATCTTCCGGTAATTCCAAGCGGTATGCTTGTTTACCAATTCTCTGGATGATTTTGAAAGGACCAACAAATCTAGGACTTAGTTTTCCTTTCTTCCCAAATCTCATAATGCCTTTCCATGGGGACACCTTCAGCATTACGAAATCACTCACCTGGAATTCTATGTGTCGTCTCCTCTTTTCTGCATAGGACTTCTATCGATCCTAGGCCGCTTTCATTATTTCTCGTACAATTTGAATCTTTTTAGTGGTGTCTTGAATCATTTCAGGGCCTCCAAGGATTTTTTGTCCTACATCACGCCAACATAATGGAGTACGACATTTACGACCATATAATGCTTCATATGGTGGTATTTTGATCGAAGTGTGGTAATTGTTATTATATGAAAATTCAACAAGAGGTAAATATTTATCCCATTTACCACCGAACTCTAAGACGCATGCACGAAGCATATCTTCTACTATTTGGATTGTTCTCTCCATCTGACTATCTATCTGGGGATGATAAGTTGTGCTGAGAGCAATCCGAGATCCCAATTCACGTTGCATACTAGCCCAAAAATGAGAAGTGAAGAGAGTATCACGATCACAAATAATCTTTAGTGTCACGCCATGTCTTGTAATAATTTCATCTAAGTATACTTGTGTATATTTCTTCATTGGGGCTGTTTCACGCATGGCAAGGAAATATGCACTCTTAGTTAGTCGGTCGACAATTACCCATATGTTATCATTCTGTCTCGCAGTCTTCGGCAATTTGGTAATCAAATCCATGGACAGTTCCTCCCATTTCCACATAGGGACATTAATACCTTCTGGACTACCATATGGCTTTTGGTGTTCCGCTTTGACTTGTAAACATACTAAGCATTCTTGTACATATCTTCCAATGTCTCTCTTAAATCCAGGCCACCAATAATCAGATCGTACATCATAGTACATTTTACTTGTACCAGGATGTATTTGTTGGATTAGTGTCTAAGTCCATAACTATTTTGGTATGTACTTGACCCGATGGTGCATGGTCCTTTTGGGTTGCCTTCACCAAAGCAACTTGATAGGATGAATTATGGAGTGAAAGGATTAAATATGATTTATTAATATATTATGAGAATAATATATTAAAGGAGAAATCATATTGTTTAATTTATATTAGTCAAGAATTAATAAGAATTAAGTTTGTGGCTAAAAGAGATTAATTAAACTTAAGGGACTAGAATTGTAATTATAAGATAATTGCAATTGGGCTATGGATTACCTTATAATATAAGGTTGGACGAATTCTATGGGGAAACCCATTAGAAATCGTCCAAGGCTTATTAAAAAGGGGTTCATGGGTTGCTTAGGGCCTAAGCATCCAAATTAGGGTTTCCTTGTTAGATAACCCTAATAGCCTCACTATTTAAAGATCCCTTAAGCCCCAAAAACGTGGTGAATTGGTTCTCTAGGGTTTCCACACGTTTTGGGCAGCCTCCTTCTTTTCTCCTCTTCATCCTCTTGCTCTTGGTGTTTGTGAACCATTAGAGGAGTGACATTTGTGACTCTAAGCTTTCTAAAGTCAATACAAGAAGGATTTGAGATTGTTATTACTACATAACAATCAAGGTATGATCTAAACCCTAATTCATATGTTATATTGATTATCATATACTAGATCTAGGGTTTGAAGTCTTGGATGAATTGCATGTACAATAGAGAAACCTAGATCCAAGCATTAGGGTTTGTATGAGCACATATGATGTTCTTATAGCTAAAACCCATCAGTATTGACAACTTGGACTTATGGGCTTCATCTAAAATCTTCTGTCTTAATCCACCAATCTTTGGAATCCATAGTTGATTCTTGAACACCTTCAATCCTCGTGGATCATCAAGTAAAACATCAGCATAATGTAACATCCCTTCATTCTTCATATTTTCTGGCTTTAAGGCCTCTACTTTCCATTTCTCTAGTTCATCAAGAATAGTAAATTTTACGGTAGTGTGGGTAATAGTATAACACACACTATTATGATAAACCTTTCTGCTAAGTGCATCGGCAAACTACATTGGCCTTTCTAGGATGATATAGGATTTCACAGTCATCGTCTTTGATCAGCTCCATGGCTCGCTGTTGTCTCATATTCAAAGTTTGCTGACTGAATATATACTTGAGACTTTTGTGGTCGGTAAACAATTGGCATTTTGTACCAAAAAGATAATGTCTCCAAAGTTTTAGGGCAAATACTACTGCAGCGAGTTCGAGGTCATGGATGGGATAATTCTTTTCATACTCTTTTAGTTGTCTTGAGGCATAGGCTATCACTTTATCGCGTTGCATCAACACATAACCGAGTCCCAATCTTGAAGCGTCGCTATACACAGAAAAATCATTATCACCTTCTGGAAGTGATAAGATCGGAGCATGAGTCAAAAGATCTTTTAGAGTTGAGAAAGCTTTTTCTTGGGCTTCACCCCATTCGAACTTTACTTCCTTTCGTGTACGACTCATGAGAGGTACAGCTATACATGAAAAATCTTTAATGAATCTCCGGTAATATCCCACGAGACCCAAGAAACTGCGAATTTCGGAAGCATTACGAGGTGCTTCCCAATTTTGAATGGCTTTGATTTTGGTAGGATCTACGGATATACCGTCACCAGAAATCACATGACCGAGAAATTAAACTTGGCGAAACCAAAATTCACACTTCGAGAATTTAACATATAGTTTCTCTTTTCGAAGAAGTTATAATATTTCACGAATATGAATGGCGTGATCAGATTCAGACTTGGAATAGATTAGAATGTCATGAATGAATACGATGATAGATTTATCGAGCATCGAATGACATACGCGATTCATCATATCCATGAATACAGTAGGAGCATTTGTCAGACCGAACGGCATGACAAGGAATTCATAATGCCCATATCGAGTACGAAAAGCAGTCTTCGGTACATCCTGCTCGTGTACTTTCAACTGATGATAGCCAGATCTCAAATCAATCTTCGAGAAATAGCTAACACCCTGAAGTTGATCGAACAAATCATCAATGCGAGGTAGTGGGTACTTGTTCTTGATAGTTACCTTACTTAGCTCACGGTAATCAATACACATTCGCATTGAACCGTCTTTCTTCTTGACAAACAACACTGGAGTACCCCAAGGAGAGGTACTCGGTCGAATAAAGCCTTTGTCAAGTACTTCCTGCAGTTGGATCATCATTTCCTTCATCTCAGCTGGCGCAAGACGATAAGGAGTCTTTGCAATCGGAGCAGCACCAGGCACAAGGTCAATTCGGAATTCTACTTGCCTGTCTGGAGGAAGTCAATGCAAATCATCAGGGAAAACATTAGGATATTCATTAACAACGGGAACATCATTTACAGTTCTCTTCTCATCTTTTGAGATATCAACTGTGTAGACCATATAAATAGAACATCCCTTCTATATGAATTTACAAGCTTTGAGGATAGAGATTATTTTTAAAATTCTTTGTTTACCGTAGACATAAATATGATTCTCTCATTCAATAGGAATGTGTACTATCTTTTCATAGCACAAGAGTTCTGCATGGTTCTTTGACAACCAATCCATGCCGAGAATAATATCAAAGTTGGGCAAGGAGATATGAATCAAGTTAGCAAGAAAACTATAGCTTTCAATTTCTATGATACAATCCCTATAGACTTTATCAGCAAGTAATGATATACTTCCCGCAGTATCTACATGAAATGGTTGCGTGAGTTCATAGCAAGCAATTTGAAAGGAATGCGCAAATTCATGAGACACCAAAGAATCTGAGGCACCAGAATCGAATAAGATGTGAGCAGGTCTAGAGTGTACCCGTCACAACATTCGGGTCCCCGCGTGCCTCCTCTGTGGTAATCTGGAATGCACGGCCCTTAACTTTTGGCACCTCCTCCTTTTTAGTTGGAGTATCCTTTAGTTGTTGAACATGAGCTTGACTTTTTGCTGGTTGTTGAACAGAAGCTTGACTTCCCGTCACTTGGCTAGTAAGAGTAGGACATAAACGCTTCCTGTGGCCAATAACACCACAAGCAAAGCATGTAACACTCTTCATCGGGAAAACGGGTTTTATGTGGCCCATTTCTCCACATCCGTAACAGATCACCGATTCTTTTTCTGTTCTGCATTGGCCCTGATGGTTCTTCCACATTTTTGACACGATGGTGACTGAAGAGAAAAAGATTGTGACCTACCGCGACCACGAGAGGTATTATGAGATTGCACTTGTTTACCAGGATCAGTTCGATTAGATTGAGCTGGTGGAATAGAGGAAACAGGAACAGTTCGATCGACACGTGGATGCTTCGGGACAGAAAAAGTAGCACCACGTATTTCTAAGTCATGCTCGCGCTTTCGGGCATACTCAACAACTTTATGAAATGATAGAACATCCCGATTGCTCACGAAATCGTGGATTTCATATCGTAATCCTTCCAAGAATAACTGAATTTTCTCGTCTTCAGTTGGAATATACTTTGCAGCAAACCGTGCTTTTTGATTGAACTGAGTTTCATACTCATTCACATTCATTCCTCCTTGTTTAAGTTCGAGGATTTCTTTCTCTAATCTCCTCCTCATGTCTAGAGGACAATACTTCCCTAGAAAACGAGTTTTGAACATTTCCCAGGATAAATTCTCATGGTCATACTCGTTAAGAGCTTCATATGTTGCCTCCCACCAGACCAAGGCTTCTCCGATGAGCATTGTAGAAGCATAATTAGCCTTGTCTTCATTATCCACATGAGAGATACAAAATACTTTCTATGTGTTCTGAATCCAAGTTAGAACAACTATTGGATTAAGGACACCATAAAACTCTGTAGCACCACTACTCTTGAAAGTCTTGAATGAGGGACGTCTCGACTCTCCTTTTGAAGATTCTCCGGTGACTTTCTCTTTTCCTTTATCACCATTCTTTTTGTGTTCTTCGAGAGTCTGCCGAATAACACCAGTAAGTTTACCCAAGAGTCGTTCCTCACAAGGGGATGCTGGAGTATTTACTTCCTCAGGACGAGGATCTCCACCCACTTCTGGTGTATGGCTACCCACCGGCTCAGCCATTCTTCTGAAAATTAGGAGCGACATAATATTTTAGAATATTAGGATTTTATATTACCTAATACTTTACTTAATTCTTCCCTATAGTTTGTATCCATATACTTATAATGAATCTGTTCATATATTGAACTTCCGACGGTTTAAGTCTAAATACCAATCTGTGGTATTTAGTTCACTTAAACTACTGCTCTGATACCATGATTGAAAGACCCAAACTTTCATAAAAACTACATCATAATACTCCAAATCACTCCAAAACATGCTACATGCATATTTATAAAACAATATTTTACAGTGATAGTTTAATTACATAGACTAGATACAAACCGAATATTAAGCTTTTTACAAAATTATATATATATATATATATATATATATATATATATATATATATATATATATATATATATATATATATATATATATTTATATATATTACATAACTTCCCAGGAAATTAAACACTAAATACAAAAGCTATAATATTATCTATTCTACATCTTCTACCAGTACATGACTATACTGGATGCTTATCACCTGCAATAGATTAAACATTGAGAGGGATAAGCGGGTGACGCTTAGTGAGTTCAATAACAATTACAATATAACGCTATGTCATATACATATCAATATGACAGAAGCAAAGAGGGACAAAGAACAACAAAGGCATATTTGTATCTTATAACAGACTTTCAATATCAACCAACAATCAATTTCAACTTGATATACATCAATAAAGCTTCAGCCCAAATGGCATAGAAAATACAAATTTCGGATTATCATTTTGCTAGAATATTCAGGCTTTCAGCCCTACATAGCCCTATGCCAATACCAGAAGTTATACGAGTCATGCTCTACATGGCCAAAGGCACAAAGCCAATACCAGAAAATAATACGAGTCATGCTCTACATGGCCAAAGGAATAAATCTGATATAACACAGAAAAGTACATTGAATATGTAACATATAACATACAATTGTTCCTATATTGAACTCACCCTGAAATAACCGAAGGAATAAATGATAATTTGGGCAGCACTTCGGCTCTAAATATGACTTTCTGTAATGAAACCGGGGATTTTAGTTGAAAATTGGGCCTTACTCGGGCAGAGTTTCGACTTGAAAATGTGATTTTCTCGGGAACTTCGGAGCGTTGAGACTTGCTTTGGGTGTCGGGGATAATATCGGGACTTCGAGGGGTTAAAAGTAGATAAAAAGGAGAGTAAAGGGTGAAAGAGATTGAAAAATGGCAACCATAACCAGCCAATCTCGCATGCCTTTTATAGATGGCCGAAGCCTTGGAGTACGTTGGGCGTACTTCGGTACGCTGGGCGTACGCGGCGTGGCAGCTGCTCGGTTCCCGGGTCTCGGACGTGTCATCAACTGTGATAGGTGGAATCTGAGCGAAGAGAGGGGAGACGTGGCTAATCTGAGGCCCTGCATGCGAACGTTGGGCGTAAGCTTCTACGCGGGGCGTTCTCCTTCGAATAAGTCTCGAATTTTCATTTATTTTTATTTATAAACTTCAAAAATTCATATCTTTCGCATACGAGCTCCGTTTTTAAGATTCTTTATATCCACGCGTAGATGAAATTATGCTCTACAACTTTTGTTTAGACTCCGTCGGCTAATTTTGACTTAATTTTTTAATATTATATTTTTAACGGGCCGGGACAGGAAAAGTCTGTTAAAAATTCATAACTTCTTCATCCGATGTCCGTTTTCGTTTGTCTTTTTACCGTTCTACTACTATTGACGAGACCTTCGATTCTCGTTTAGGTTGCGTCGACTAAAAATGAATCGATCTTTATTTTGAGTTTTTAGTTGTCTACTGCTATTCTGAAACTTAGAAAAATCATAACTTCCTCATACGAAGTCAGATTTGGAC
The DNA here is from genome assembly GCF_052849685.1 of Lactuca virosa. Classification (NCBI taxonomy): domain Eukaryota; kingdom Viridiplantae; phylum Streptophyta; class Magnoliopsida; order Asterales; family Asteraceae; genus Lactuca; species Lactuca virosa. The sequence continues at coordinate 169,239,090 of NC_136434.1, read as the reverse complement.
GTTCTTTTTATAAAAATTCTCGGTTTAACGAATACTACGACTTTCGTTTAGATCACTAAAGCTAAAATGTAGTTTGTCGAAAACTCACTTTTTACGTCATATGGCGTCGTGCCGGTTCTGTCGCGAAACTTCAATAAGTCATAACTTTTTCGTTATAACTCAGATTTCGATGAGGTTTTCGCGTAAATGTTTCTAACGAGATTATTTACAACTTTCAATAATAAAATTTTACTTATTTTCAACTTTTATATTTTCGTTAAATTTCAATATTTGACTTTTGTTCGGAATCTCATAAGACTTCCAAAACATTCTGAATGATTCTAAACATAGTTTTACTTTAATTTAAGTAAAAACTATCTGTTAGAACTCAATACTCAAATTCATATAATATTTCATAATATTATTCATTATAAAACACGATAACTGAACGTGTATGTTACATGAAGTCATTTGAACCATTGAACTTCTCCAAATCAAACTTGTGAGATGCCATCTTCAATCGTAGGAATACAAACCGCAGCTCTGATACCACTTGTTAGGAAGTAAAGTGTATAACAAGCAAAACTAAAAGCATACAAGGAATAGTATTTATGTGGTTCAGTCAATGTGACCTACGTGCACAGGCAGGAGGGGAGTATTATTTATTTCAAAGCTCTCAAACAGAGGTTACAAGTATAATTTTCATAGAGATTCGCCTAACACTCTAGAACTCAAGATACTACATGACGTAGCATGCATCCCTATATATACTTGAGGGATAAGACTTAAAACCCTATTGGGCCAAGCCAATTGGCCCATAGGCCCATGAAAGGTTTCAACCAATCATAATCCACCATGAAATATCTTGTAGAACATTCATCCTTGCATGAGCATTAACAACACGCATGATAGAGCATCATGATCCCTAGAGGCATATCATGATGCAAGAGTGGCACATCAAGATCACCATGGCATATCAACCATCATAGTGGTGCATCAAGTTATAATCCTTAAGCATATTTAACTTCTAAGCTTCCTTGAACAATACTGAGCATCATAGGGGACTTCATAGCTTACAACTCATCAAGGAACCTAAGTGGCGCATCCTTGTAACATATGGTGCATCAGCATGTGTAGAGACCCATTTTTATATGAACGGTGTATGCGGAAGTAAGATATCTCGAGATTTATCGTGTTTTTGTAAGTATGAACACGAAGAACATATTATGAGTTCATGAAAAAGACTAAGAAAAAAGAGAGAATAATATTGATATTCATGAAGAACATGGTGGGAGAGAAACTCTCCCTGGGTGGGAGAACCCACCAAATTTCTCTCTCTAGAGATTACATTGTGAGAAAAGTAATCTACTAAGAAAAGTAAAATGAGCTAGCTAAAGTAAGAAATGACCAACTCTCCCTTTATATAGGAGGGAGAGTATTTACACCATAAATACAATAAGGGAAAATACAACATAATAAACACTCATTATTTGTAGAGCATTTCCATGCACCAACATTGTCTCCCTAAATGCTTACAAATGATGAGAGATCCAATAAGTGATACAAGGCTATAATATAGTAATCCGACTAGCAAGTGTGGTAATAAAATGAAATCAAGTGTTGAAATGTCTCTGAAACTCTGAAGTGTCTGTGTAGTCTGAAACTGGCCATGAATCTCTAACAATGAAGGTCTTCGGCTTCAAAGCAAAACCAATGAAGCAGAAAAAATAAGATCCAAATATTCAAACCAGTCATAATCACCCGAAGAAGGAGGTCACCATGAGCAAGTAGAAGATCCAATAAAAGAAACACTTCGGCTTCAAAAGTCTGAAAAACATCTCAAGTTCTCGAATCATAATACACCAAAATTCTTCAAAGAATAACCTGCTAACAATGTGAAGCATCCATAAAATAAAGTCCGGATAAAAATAATGTGAGTCCAAAAACATGGTCTAGCATTGCCGAAAATTTGATCCAAGGATCAAAAATAAGTGCCACGTCACATTGCCAAAATAATCTTCGTCTTCAACATATCACAAATCCAAACTCGTGAAACCATAAGATCTGAACCGGATGCGAACAAAAAATCATCCTGTGGTAGAGTCCGAATAATAAATAATATGAATCGGAAAACATCGAGTAATGCCAAAAATTTGATCCGTAAAGACCAAAAATAAGTGCCACATCGCATCACTAAATAAATAATCGTCTTTAGAAGTCTTCAAAAATCCAAACTCAAACAATCATAATAACCAAATCTGGATGATATTCTCTCCCTATTTTTGATAACCAATGACCGAATATCAAAAATCAACAAATCATCGGATGGAGAGTGTCGGATACCAAGAGCTAACAGAGAAGCTCTCCCTAGATGTATGAAGGGTCTCGATAAGAAACGAGAAAGAGTAAAAGAGATACTCTTGCGGTCATGAGGAGGCGGGTGACATAGTTGCTGAAGCTGTGCTGAGAATAATCTGTTGTGCCAAAAATATATATCCAAATATCCAAACTGCGGTGCCGGAACACTTGAAGTGGTCTTCAATAGAGAATAAAGTCCACATGCTCAAGATACATGATTCGTCAACCAAAAATCAAGAGCGCCAAGTCATAATATCCCATAAAGTGAAGAATGCGAAACAACTATGTTGATCAATCGCCATTGCGGTGCAAGCATCACAAAAATAAGATGAAGTCCGACTGCGGTAGGAGTATTCTTCCAATAATAACCGGCATGAAATGAACCAATGTGACAATCCAAGGTTCGGTTGTGGCAAAAATTGATGTTAAAAAAATAATTGGTGTAAAAAAATAATTGGCTAAATAAAAATAATTGGTGTTAAAAAAAGAATAGCTGAATAAAAAAAATTTGCGTTAAAAAAAAATTAGCTGAAAGAAAAAAAGAAAAAAATAATAATAAAAAAAACTGAATAAAAAGAAGTTAAAAAAATAAGAGGGTTTTTAAAAAAAAAAAAAAGGAAGGAAAAAAAGGAGGAAGGAGGGAATAAGGAGGGGGGAAGGAGGAAGAAGGAGGAAGGAGGGAAGAAGGAAGGAAGAGAGGGGAGGAGGGAGGGAAAATCCGAAGTTGAGAAAGGGGGGGGGGGCTGATGAGAGGGGTTGCGGGTCTAAGGTGTTACGGATCAGAGGGGAAGACGGAGGTGGAGTTGCGGTCGGATGGAATGGCTACAGATCGGAATGGGTGCGGATGGTGTTGACTGCGGTGCGAGGAGGCAAGCGGCTGCGGTGCGAGACTGCAGTGGAGCGCCTGTGGTCCGAACCGAAGTGAAGAAGGCTGCGTCCGAAGGGAATTCTGAAGTTGCGGTAGTTTTACTTTGAAGTTCGTCGGAAACGGACTTATAATGGAGAAGTAATAGCACTTTGAAGTTATTGACATTATTGGTCCCTGATAGAGAAAGATGGCAACAAAGGACCATGCATGCAAGGTAGTAGGCGCGAGAGTACGCCCAGCGTAGCGAATTAAGTGGACGCAGGTGTGGGAGGAGTATGCCCAGCGTACACTTAGAGGTCCTAAACCCTAATTTTGGGGGCTAAGCACTATATAAGGAACATTATAACATAAACCCTAGCCTCCTTACTAGCCCCTCACCTTCAAAAAACCCTAATACGCCCTCATACTCCATTGTGGTGTGTGTTTGATCTCTTGAGCTTATTTTTGGTGAAGAAAAGCTTGGAAGAAGTGAAGAGGAGTTGGAGAAGAAGAACTTGAGTATCTTGAGCTCAAGGATCTGGAACTTTTTCATCTTTTGGCACTCAAAGGAGTTATAAAGCTCCTAACTTTCCTCTTAGAAACTTAGATATAGGATTATGGAGCCTTGGACCTTTTTAGGTCCAAAGGATGGATCTTTATCATGCAACTTCGTTTTTGAGCTTAGGGTTGCCACCCTTGGAGCTCAAAGAATTCCTCTAGCAGTAAAGTTTCAACCTTTAAGGCCTTTATGTGGCCATTCATGAGATCTAGCCATTTCTATGGAGTTAGTTGCTATTATTCAATGTTTGGGCTCATTTGGTGGATTGCAAGCCACCAAGTGATCGAATTTATGGATTAAGACGATGAGAAGGACTTGGATCTGTGTTTGTAGCTTCTGGATTAGAGTATTAAGCACTTAATGGGAAAAGTGACTTAACAGAGGAGTACGCTAGGCGTACATACAGTTACACGCAGCGTACACTTCATTCAGCTAGTACGCTTAGTGTACACAAGAGTACGCCCTACATACTCATCAGTTATGGTATTGGTGTGTTTTGGGCCTCGGGTTGGACCAATGTGACATCCCCTAATTTCTCGGCCAGAAAAGACCGATTTAATTTATGCTTTTAAAATAAAATATGAGTAATCTTTTTAAAGGATGTTGCGGAATTCGTCCCCAAAACAAAACATGATAAAAATTTATCAAAACCTTTCTTGAAGAAATACATATTTGCATTTTATATCAAAACCTCGGGATGTCATGTTCCGATATAGCTCAAAAGCATAAACAACACATTATAAGCCTTACAACAATTATTTACAACTACTGGCCTATAATTCCAAAATCTCTCATCATCATCCGACTATGCTCGGGATCCACTACCTATAATACAAAAAGCTGAGTGGGTCAGGCTTGGGAGCCTGGTGAGCATATAGGGTTTTCAACCCACAAATAATAATAAATTTATTAATTTAATCAACCGACAATGACCCTGATTACCCATTCTCGTTATCCTCACTTTACGTCCCTAAACACCTATCACAAGGGACCTAGCCTAAGGATTATCATCGGGATGGACACTACTGCTAAGGGGACTCCTCATCCATACAGGTCCTTAAGGAAACCATGAGGGGGATGGAGTACACCAATGAACATATAGTTCACCAACACCTACAGGATGCGAACCTGCTAGCATTCCACTGGACTGTCTGGAAAGGTCTGTGGTCATCATCTATACTCCGCTAGACGACAACAACAACAACAACAACAACAACAACAACAACAAAAACAACAACAACAACAACAACAACAACAACAACAACAACAACAACAACAACAACAACAACAACAACATCGAGGCCTCTCATCATTTTAACACACATCAACTATTTCGTCTACCCATGTTTTACCCAACATATTTGTAGATAAAAATACATATACAGTTTAAAACTTGTATAAAACATCTATTCAGTAGTCATCTCAAATAAAAAATTAATATAATTACACATAGCACATATTTTATGGAAAATACTTCATATCTATGTGTAAGATGAAAGTGACTATACACTCACTTGATTTAACGATAATCGGGCAGCACTTTGTTTCATAAAACAATCGCTTCTGATAAAACCGGGAGTTTTAATGAGAAACCGGGCTCTGCGAGGGTTGAGCTTCAAAACCGAAAAGATAAATTTCTCGGGCTCTTCGGGACGTGTTTCGGGTGTTTGGTATGATACCGGGGCTTTAGGGGAAGTTGGAATGTAAGAAATATGGGTTTAGGGGTGAAATATGGCAATTTTCCAAATTATCATCGGGAGGTCTCACACCCTTCTATTTATAGCAGGAAGCTTCGAATTTGAGGGCTGAGAAGCGAACACGTGGCAGCAGATGCGAGGGGGCAGGTGGCGCACATGTGAGGCTAGGACACCTGGTGCGACACGCGTCGGACGGAGGCGAGGCGGCTTCGGAAGTGAGGAGTCACCGGGCACGCGTCGGACGCCTATTGGACCGCACTTCGGACAGCTCTCCGGATCAGACACGCGTCTGATGACTCACCGAGATCGGACACGGGGCGGGTTCCGAGTGAGGGTGATGTGGCTATTCCAGACCATGCGAAATTTCTCGGATTTCGTGTTTTTCTGGATTTTTGAGTCAGAAACTTCTAAAATCCATAACTTTCGCATACGGGCTCCGTTTTTGACGTTCTTTATATGCACGCATAGGTAAAATTTTGCTCTACAACTTTTGTTTAGACTTCGTTGGCTAATTTTGATTTTAATTTTAATATTATTATTTTTAAATGACCGGGACAGGAAAATCCGTTAAAAATTCATAACTTCTTCAACCGACGTCCGTTTTCGTCTGTCTTTTTACCGTTGTACTACTATTGATGAGACCTTCGATTCTCGTTTAGGTTGTGTCGGCTAAAAATCACTCGATCTAAAATTCGAGTTTTTAGCTGTCTATTGCTAAGCTGAAACTTAGAAAAATCATAACTTCCTCATACGAAGTCATATTTGGGCGTTCTTTTTATGCATACTCTCGGTTTAACAAACACTACGACTTTAATTTAGATCACCAAGGCTAATAAGTAGTTTATCAAAAACTGACTTTTTATGTCATTCGGCGCCATGCCGGTTTTGTCGTGGAACTTCGACAAGTCATAACTTCTTCGTTATAACTCGGATTTCGGTATTCTTTATATATCCGGAATCCTTGTCACGACCACTACAACTTTCTTAATAGATATCGACTTTATCTAATATTTATTTTCGATGCTTATTTTTTTTCTTAATTAATTAAATCCTAATAATTAAGCATAAAACACATAATTCACATAATAATCACATAATTCCTCTTCATTTCTTCAAAATGAGTTACAAAGGTTGACCTAGAATATTACATCATCATTAATGCCTATCGTAGAAACACGGGCGTTACAATTCTCTCCCCCTTAGGATGATTCCGTCCCCAGAATCACACATCAACAAACAAATGCGGATAGCGACTCATCATATCACTCTCCGTTTCCCAGGTGAGATTTGGCTCATTCGTATGTTTCCATCGCACAAGCACTAAATCGACCATCTTGAGTCGCAACTTCTTAGTCTTACGGTCAACGATTGCCTCTGGTTCTTCAATTAACCTCTTATTTTCATCTAACCTTAATTCAGAAATTGGAATTATGTCGGGTACTGTTGGGTTTTGAGCATTCTAACACTCATATGGTGTACATGCAACCCTATAAACCTTGGATCTGTGTTTTCTCTATTATACATGCAAATATTAACTATTCCAAGGTTTCATCCTAACTAGCATATTATGAAGCATCTATACTACAAAGTTCTAGTTAGATGAAATACCTTTTGATGTAGCTTGATGATTTCAAGCTTTAAGAGCTTAGCCCCAATAGTGTGGAAGCCTCAAATGGAATCACAAATCACCAAAACACATTGGAAGAACTTGAGAGAATATGTATGCACACTAAAATCGGCCCACTCTTATTTTCACACACTTGTGCCTATTTTGTGAGCCAAGGACCCCTTTATATATTATGGAGGATTAGGGTTATATCCATGTAAACCCTAATACCCATGACCTTTCATTTACATAGGATCCATGGGTTAAAATCTCCATGGACCATCCATGAATGCTTAGCCCAACCTAAATGAACTTGGCCCATTCCATATATATAAGAGTCCATATTTAATTAGTTCTTTTTGATCACTTAATTAATTCTAAATTAATTCTTGATCAATACTAATTAAATAATATGATTCCATATTAGTATATTAGAACTTATAATATATTAATATAAATCATAAATATACTATTCTCAAAAGACTATCCATATAAATTATGCCGGTGAAGTGCAACCCAAATGGACCATGCCGGGTCGGGTCAAGTACATACTAAATATAGTTATGGACTTAGACATTAATCCAACAGTCTCCCACTTGGATAAGTCTAAAACTATTATTGAGTATGACTTCAAAACCTAACTGGCAATCGTAGCTCTTAAAGCCGCTGTCGAACTCTGACCTTGTCAATGACTTGTCCATTAGATAAGGGATCATATATTCCTCCATTGTAGATATCATATGGACTGAGACATGGATTATAATCATTCTCTTTGTCCATTTGTTGTTTCCCGATTTTCGATTTATGATGACTGACTGATTGAACAAATCAAATCAGTCCTGGCTTGGCCAAGCACTCACTTGTGTCATCGCTAAATCATCGAGGGGCCCACAGATATTGCTTTTATCCCGAAGGCAAAAGGAATGGATAAACTTCGACTCATATGGCTTGCTCTACTACTTGTTGAATCATACACAAAGGCACGTTTTATAACATCGAGTTACCAATGCGTTTTCGTGCAATCAATGTATAACCAACTCATAGCAACAACTCATATCTCTAGGTTTTAAGAATATAAGATATTATCGTCTCATGATCACTCGTGATAAAATCCATGAAGTGATTCAAATGAGCGTGGGTTGAATCCAATACTCAGAACTTATGAGCACTCATGAGTGTTATAGCACCACTTTGTCCACCAACTTGGACCTCTACAAACCAACCCATGATAGTCTTGATTCATATCTACTTCCAACATATGACCGACTGTGGATGGTTTGAATAACTTAATCATTCAGGAAGAGCGACTTAGTTATTCTGGAAGTCAAAACATGCAAAGTGAAACACAAGAATAAATGAATCAAATATGGTATCAAACCCTATGAATTAAAAACACTAGTTGTCAACTTTATACTTGAATAACTTAATCATTCAGGAAGAGCGACTTAGTTATTCATTGTTTCAGTTTTATCAACTTTATACTTGAATTAAAAACACTAGTTGTCCCATGCTCCAAGCATGTACACTATGTTTTTCTTAAACAATAGCTTTGCCATACACCAAGTATGCACTCTATGTTTGTCTATGATCCTTACTTTGTGAAATAAACCAATTGAACATAATTTCAATGATTCTAATTTCACACTCCCAAATCCTTATCGAAAAATGTGAGAATTTCAAAGTCCTATCAGTTATCGAAATTTCTTTAGATTTTAAACTTATATGCACTGACCGTCCTGTAATGAATATGTACAAAGTCACAAAGACTTGTCAACAGTCATTATAAGGTATTCCAATGGAGATCAACTCCATGGAAACTAAGTCTCATATTCAAAGTACATTACTTTGGACATGCTTCTTGCATTAAGTTTTCTAATCTTACATAGATAACTTCCACCTATGGAGACAACTCCATATTCTCATTTTGACTATCACTTCTGAATAAGAGATGCCTCTTTTCAGAATATGTCAATATGGTCCTTCCAAAATTAGCACTATACTTCCAACTGTCCCTGAGCAACCAATCTTTGGAAAACCTCAGATTGTCCTCGACAATTGCTTAATCATTTTAGTCATGTCCAATTCTAGACCTTTTCCCTTCTTAATGCCTCTGGGCATTTGGAAAAATTTAGAAATGACAAATATTATAGCACATGCAATCGATCCTGTACCCAAAGCAAATGGTACACGATTCATGATGTCTCACATAAAGACATGATTCTAGACCAGTCTTTTGCTACAATATTTTTATTTGCCATGTTTTCAAAATTTGACTATGAAGAGGGATGCCGTAATCATAATCGAATTTTGAGAACGCAATATATAGAATTTCCTTAAGTTGAACCAATCCAACATGAAATTCATATATATATTCTTGACTAAAGATAATTAAGGTCTCAATCTAAGCCTTTAGAACTGAAATGAAGTATATCCTCTGCCTTAATTATAGCAAAACAACTTTTTCAATCCCTGCAGCCTCACGAATTGAAACTTTTGTTTTCTATAATTAACATTGCTAACTTGCAACACTAACAATAATTATCATGCTCCCACTAACATGATGATTATTATCATAACACTTATGCTCCCACTAGCTTTGACATGTACTCAGAGATCAGCTGGACTTCTAGAAATCAATACTTTATTGACTTTCTTACCAAAGTTCAGATTTCTGATACGAGATGCTTTGATAAAACTTTATCAAAATGATACACCTTTCGTTAGATAGCATGCATGTGTGTCTAAACAATTTTAGAACTATGAAAAGGGATGTCGTAATCATAGTCTCAATTGTTTAGACCTTTTGCCATCTGCTTCAAATCTACTTGGTGGAAGTGTTTCCTCATAATCATTTTCATGAATCGGAGAGAAACCTTATGACCCTTAGATTTTATGGTGTATGTGTTCTTATCCATGTGAATCGTCAAAACCATAGTCATAAGACAAGGATAATGACAAATCCAAACTCATATGGACTGAACTTATGCAATCTTAACTTCTTGCCACCTGGCAGTACAGGGCCTGCCATTGCTTCCAAGTTGTTATGCAACCAATTGAGAACTTTCAGAACTCCTATGCAAAGCCAACTTTAACTGGAATGGGCACAGAATATGTCAACACGATAGGTTATAAACCTCAAGTCGTGTGCTAGTGAAGAACCTAAGGTTTTATTCTTGATTAGTTCTTGAAATTCTTGCCAAATATTCAAGAGATAGTGCGGATTCTTTATCAAGACAAACACTTCACACAATTGGCCTTAGTTGGTCTTTGTTTTATCCAAAACATCACAACTTACCAATTTCAAATGTACAAGAGTAGGACACTTTTACTCTTTCATTTGACAAGTGTTTTAAACCTTTCTTTAAGATATGTCACTCAAGTTACAATCTTGGAGTATGACTCTAAGAATTGTTTTGGAACGAAGTATGACTCATCTTCCTGATCTAACCATTTCAACAATTCATGACTCCTCTTCTTAGTCATAAGAATGCACTAAGATGACATTTAGAGGACTAATTGTGATATGATTTCTAAATCATTAAGATGATCACAAACATGATACTAAAGTACTCTCCCATCTTTTCAGATTTGAGAAACTTTTATCTTTCTGCCTAATTTGATTCTTCCCATTCGTTCTGCCATACATTGAGACTTTTCCAATGTTTCAGAATTATACTTAAACTTGTAAGTATAACCATATTTACTAAACTTTAGTAAATCAAATAGTCTTAACGAGCTTTGTGGTGCACATGACCAGTACACAAGAATGTGTACTCGATCCCTTTAGTCCTTCACTTGACTCACACATCCATGTGAACAAGTAATTAGTCTTGATTTTCCAATGCTTGAAAGTTCTCATTCATCATACTATTCAACTTGCATGATTCCAAGTTTCGGTCCAATTGAAACTTGGGTGATGAGGAACTTTCCTGATTTGGTAAACTTGGACACTATCACAAATGAAAGAATCAAATCCATTTTCCAATATTGCTGTCAGTGGAATCATATAAGCAACAATTTTCCACAAATGCCATTGTAAGGATACTTCAAATAAATAAAATTAAACAATTTTCTTGTATTTTAAAACTTTGCAGAAAAACTTATCCTTACAATCCACATGGAAAATTGTTGTTATCTATTCCTTAGCAATATATCATAAATTCTTAAGCAACTGTTCAAAATTCTGATGCGATCGAAATCCACCTTCGCGATCAGAATCAACATATACTTCCTTTAAGATTTCTCTCTATTCTTTGATTCTTAAAACATCAACATGTGACCCAGTCACATCATGTAATGAGGACCTCAGAATAGAACTTAACAGAGTTAGATAATGGGCTCTACCTGATGTAGAGTCAAACTTATTGACTTTAACATCCGTAGGTAAATTTGGCAGCTTTGCAATCAACGCCCCTTCCTTTGGCAAAATAAACATATGGACCCTTTGGTAATGGGACTATCTCAGACTTAGCCTTTCTCTTTACCATTTGGTCAATCGGGTTGACTATGGCCAATCCCTTTCCATTGGGAAGAGAATGCTTTTTCTGGATTTCCAGTGTCACCATTGTCACTGTCCATAAAGTTTTTGGTAAGTTGATCTTCTAATCAAATTTGCTTTACTATCGATCCAAATCATTGCTGATTCAGCAGCACCAAGCAAATAGATATGATCATTAAGGTTCATTTCATAGTCTGTTTCATAGTAGTCCCAAAGGAACTCACTATGTGACTTAGAAAGTGATTGAACATCCAACTTTCTCAAGACTTTGACACCCAACTCTCCCGGCTTGTCAATATGTGACTTCATCTCTAAGATGTGATCACACATAGACCTTGCTTGCCATTAGGGCTTGAGTGACCTTGAACTTGTGGGTTAGGGAGAATAATTGGAGGAGGTGGAGGAAGAGAAGTATGACTTCCATGAGCCAAACTCGGGAAGTCATATTCATTAGGAAAGCTTGGTTTGGGAAGATCATTGTTATCTAAACCAGACATCAACAATGGGAGAAATTCACGTAAAGTTGATTTAAGTCCTTAATATAACACCCAATATGATATATTAAGGCTAGGACCCAACAAACTATTTTATAACTTGGAAGAGGGATGCCGTAATCCAAGCTATAAAATATTTGAAGGTAGGTGAATGACGATTCACTAATTTCCACCAAGATAAACGAAATGTATTATTAGGTTTTAATTGGTTTTGAAACTCCTAGATTCTTTTGAGATTCATTGAACTTTTCAATGGCATGTTTCAATCTCGAGTGTGCTCTTCAGGTTTTGTGACTGGGATGCCGAGGATCACAAAACAAGGTGTGAAGTAACCATGCAAATATACTTGGTACCCTTAATATTTACCCTCAATCGATGTGTTGGTTAACCACACACGCTCCAACGATACTATGATAAACATTAAGTTACCCTTTGCCTACCTTGTTAAGTCCAGGTTAGTGTGCCGGTTAACCACACACGCTCCACTAACAGCTTAAACAAAGTGCAAAGTGTAATTTCATGGATTAGCACGTTATTCACATTTTCCTAAGTAACTAAGATTAGGAATTTATAAGTGTTTAGTTACTTAGTATTTATCATTATACTTATAATGAAGGGAGAATTATAGTCCTTGTCCTACCTGTTCGGCTAACGACCCTCCACCGGTCAAGGAAGCGGTGAGTGAGAGTAGACACCCATTAAACTGCCATTTTATAGGCAGTAACCTTATACCCCCCTTATAGACCGGCTTCGTGAATGAGACCTACTAATGGTAAGACGACTTGCTCTTATACATATAATATATTAAACTTTTAATATTATAATAGTATAAGGGTGTATTTTAGACATTTAAAATACTTGGTGGTTTAATCTATTAATTAAACTAGACTTTTAATTTAATTAAAATCAAACCATATATTTATGGATTAATAATACTCTTTTAATTAAACGCTTTAATTAACTATTAATAAAGTCCATAAGAGTTAATTTGAACTATTCAACAAAACATCATAATTCCAATTATTAAACTCAAAATTAAAACCATTTAATTAATTGTTTAAGTTATGAACCCAAGAGTTTTAGAATTCAATTCTTTTTTTTCATAAAAAACTTTTCTCAAATTCCAAAACTTGAGGGCAAGTTTTGTAATTCTTGAAAACCTTTGAATTCCATAACTTATGGAATTAATGTGTTTTATGATGAAACTTTCCATGTTCCATAACTTAAGAACAAGTTATGAAATTCTTTAAAACATTAACACCAAATTTTGTAACTCCATAAAATTTTGAATCAAATTTTTTTTTTTAAAAAAACTTTCATATCCATAACTTATGGAAGTTTCAAAAACCCTTAAGATCACAACTTTAAAAAAAACTTTTGAGCTCCAAAATTTTATGACAAAATATGTAACTCCTTAAAACATTTAGATCAAACTTTTAAAACTAATAAAATAATCATATCATTTTATCTTTTACTAAATTTGACATAATTCAACTCATATAACAAATGATTCAAATTTTACAAATAATTCGTTTTTCACAAAACAAGTAATTATCTTAAAATTTGACAAACATCATGTTTTTTTTTCCTTTTTTTTCAACTTTGAAAATAAAACATTTGCATCAATATAACAGAAAACAACCCATGTCTCTGATACCACTGTTGGGTTTTGAGCATTCTAACACTCCTATGGTGTACATGCAACCCTATAAACCTTGGATCTATGTTTTCTCTATTATACATGCAAATATTAACTATTCCAAGGTTTCATCCTAACTAGCATATTATGAAGCACCTATACTACAAAGTTCTAGTTAGATGACATACCTTTTGATGTAGCTTGATGTCTTCAAGCTTTAAGAGCTTAGCCCCAATAGTGTGGAAGCCTCAAATGGAATCACAAATCACCAAAACACCTTGGAAGAACTTGAGAGAATATGTATGCACACTAAAATCGGCCCACTCTTATTTTCACACACTTGTGCCTATTTTGTGAGCCAATGACCCCTTTATATATAATGGAGGATTAGGGTTACATCCATGTAAACCCTAATACCCATGACCTTTCATTTACATAGGATCCATGGGTTAAAAGCTCCATGGACCATCCATGAAAGCTTAGCCCAACCAAAATGAACTTGGCCCATTCCATATATATAAGAGTCCATATTTAATTAGTTCTTTTTGATCACTTAATTAATTCTAAATTAATTCTTGATCAATACTAATTAAATAATATGATTCCATATTAATATATTAGAACTTATAATATATTAATATAAATCATAAATATACTATTCTCAAAAGACTATCCATATAAATTGTGCCGGTGAAGTGTAACCCAAATGGACCATGCCGGGTCGGGTCAAGTACATACCAAATATAGTTATGGACTTAGACATTAATCCAACAGGTACATCTCCCGTGAACTTCCTCAAATAACACACATGGAAAGTGTTATGAATACCATCTAGTTCTTCTAGTAATTCTAGCTTGTAAACTTGATTCCCGATCCTCTGAAGAACTTTAAATGGTCCAATAAACCTTGGACTCAACTATCCCCTTTTACCAAATCTTATAAGTCCCTTCCACAGCGAGACTTTAAGTAAAACCGAATATCCAACTTCGAATGTTATTAGTTGTCTTTTCTTGTCAGCATAGCTCTTTTGAAGATCTTGAGCAGCTAACATCCTTTCCCTAATCACTTTCAACTTTCCAGCAGTTTGATGGACTATTTCAGGTCCCATAAACTGCTTTTCCCCAACTTCCAGCCAACATGACGACGTTCGACACTTTTCTCCATATAAAGCTTGGTAAGGTGCCATCTTGATGCTTGAGTGGAAACTATTATTATAGGAAAATTCTACCAGAGGTAAATGTTCATCCCAGTTACCTTGGAATTCTTGGGTACATGGTATTAGCATATCCTCCAATGTTTGAATTGTTTGTTCGCTCTGACCATCGGTTTGCAGATGGTAAGCTGTACTTAAACACAACTTGGTACCCAATTCCTCTTGTAGACTCCTCCAATACCTTGAGGTAAAACGGCTGTCACGATCTAATATTAATGGAACACCGTGAAGCCTCACAATTTCCTTCACGTAAGAATTCGCAAGTTTATCCATAGACCATTTCTCGTTGGCAGCTATGAAATGCGCACTCTTAGTGAAGCGATCAACGACCACCCAAATCATGTCGTGACCGTTCTTTGTTCTGGGCAGTTTAGTCACGAAATCCATGGTGATGTCTTCCCATTTACCCATGGGTACATGTAAAGGTTCTAAACTCCCATACGGTTTCTGATGTTGTGCCTTAACCCTAGCACATGTCACACACTTGGCCACATACTTAGCAACATCGAGCTTCATCGTCGGCCACCAGTAGTATGGTTTTAGATCCCTATACATTTTTGTGATGCCGGGATGAATCGAGTACATGGTCTTGTGAGCTTCTTCCATCAAAAGATCTCTTATTCCTCCTGTCTTAGGTACCCAAATCCTATCTTGGAATACCTTTAGTCCTTGACCGTTTGTAACAAACACTAACGTTTTGCCCAAACGTTCTTCCTTTTGGTCATTTTTCTCTAAAGCTTCCTCTTGAGCTTTCTTTATACTTTCCACAATTGTCTAGACAACTTCAATTCTCAACGCTCTTGGCCTTTTCTTTTCAAGGTTTACCTTCCGACTGAGAGCATCAGCAACAACATTTGCTTTACCAGGGTGTTAAAGTATCTCACAGTCGTAGTCGTTGAGTAACTCTAGCCAGCGTCGTTGCCTCATGTTCAATTCCTTCTGATTAAAGAGATATTGAAGACTCTTATGATCAGTGAAAACTTTGCATTTAGTGCCATAAAGATAATGCCTCCATATCTTTAAGGCGAATACTACCGCTGCCAACTCCAGATCATGAGTGGGGTAGTTCTTTTCATGTTCTTTAAATTGCCTCGATGCATATGCTATCACTTTATCACTTTGGGTCAGAACACAACCTAACCCAACTCCAAATGCATCGCTATAAACTGCAAAGTCATCAACTCCTTCAGGCAAAGAAAGAATTGGTGCTTCACACAATTTCTTCTTTAACTTCTCAAAAGCTTCCTTATGCTTCTCATTCCAAGTATAAGTAGATCCTTTATGGGTCAAAGTTGTTAATGGAGTCGCGATCAAAGAAAATTCCTGGATAAATCTTCGATAATATCCAGCTAATCCTAAAAAGCTTCGGATCTCCGTAGGACTTTTTGTTTGTTCCCACTTCATCACAGCTTCAATCTTCGCTGGGTCAACCATTATCCCTTCTTGGTTAACCACATGACCCAAAAATTGGACTTCTTGAATCCAAAATTCACATTTGGAGAACTTTGCATACAGCTTTTCCTTTTTCAGAGCTTCTAGCACTTCACGCAGATGCTTGTCGTGCTCCTGCTTGCTTTTTGAATAAATCAAAATATCATCTATGAACACTATCACAGATTTATCGAGGTATGGTTTACAAAACCTGTTCATCAAATCCATGAGAGCTGCTGGAGCATTGGTTAGTTCAAATGACATAACCAAGAACTTATAGTGTCCATATCTTGTTCTGAACGCAGTCTTCTCAATATCCTGCTCTCTTACCTTTAGCTGATGATATCCCGACCTAAGATCGATCTTTGAAAAATAGCTCGAACCTTGCAACTGATCGAACAGGTCATCAATCCTTGGCAACAGATACTTGTTCTTTATTGTTGCCTTATTCAGCTCTCTGTAATCGATGCACGTTCTCATGTTCCCGTCCTTTTTCTTTACAAATAACATTGGGGCTCCCCAGGGTGATGAACTAGGTCGAATAAAACCTTTGTCCAATAATTCCTGAAGTTGTGTCATAAGCTCTTTCATCTCTGTTGGTGCTAGTCGATACGGTGCTTTTGCTATTCGCGTCGTTCCTGGTAACAAGTCGATACGAAATTCTACTTGTCGATCAGGGGGTAATCCGGGAAGATCTTCGGGAAAGACTTCTGGATAGTCACACACCACTGGAATATTCTGCACCTCCTTCTTTTCCTTCTTAGCATCGATCACGAATGCTAGATATGATGTACATCCCTTGGCCAAACACTTTCTGGCTTTCATTAGGGAAATGATTCCAGAGTTTACTCTTCTCCATACACCATAAACGATTCTTTCCCTAGCGGTTTTACTTTTACTATGTTCTTCCTACACAATATTTCGGCATCATTGGCGCTAAGCCAATCCATTCCTAGAACGATGTCGAAACCATTTAACTCGATAGGCAATAATTCCTCGTGGAACTTATTCCCATTCAAGTCAATGATGATGTTTTTCATACGATGGCTAACAGGTAGAAACTTGCCACTAGCAACCTCGACTATTAAAACATTGACTAGTCTATCAACACACAAAGCTAGTTTTCTACCAAATTCATGCGAAATAAAGGAGTAATTGGCTCCAGAATCAAACAAAATTTGGGCAGGCAATTCGTTTACGAGAAAGGTACCTAAAGCGACATCGGCTTCTTATTTCGCAGCTTCAAGTGTCATCTGAAAGGCTCTCGCCTTCGGCTTTGGTGGAAGATTGGGCTTTGCTGCATCCTTCTTCTTTGGGCAATCCTTCAAAATGTGCCCCTCTTCATTGCACCCATAACAGACTTTCTTATTGAAGGGGCATTCATTGGCATAATGCCCAGGCTTTCTATATTTATAACAAGTGACTTCATCGCTACATTTCCCACCATGTTTCTTCTTACACTTGTCA
The DNA here is from genome assembly GCF_052849685.1 of Lactuca virosa. Taxonomy (NCBI): domain Eukaryota; kingdom Viridiplantae; phylum Streptophyta; class Magnoliopsida; order Asterales; family Asteraceae; genus Lactuca; species Lactuca virosa. The sequence goes on along the minus strand of NC_136434.1, from coordinate 169,221,302 downwards.
CACCACTTGGCTTCGGCTCCTCCTCCGAATTTCCTCGAACCAGTCTTCGAGAACTTGTTCTTTTTATTGGAACCTAAAGTTCCTTCAAAATTTCTCTTTTCACCAACTTCAACCTTGCTGGCGGCTCTCCCCTTAATCATATCTTCAACAGACTTGGCAGCCCAGATAGCTGCCTCCAAAGTATGTGCCTGACGCACTAGCACCGCATACTCCCATGGAAGTCCCTTTGCGTACCTGTCAATTTTTGTCAGCTCATCTGGGACAATACGCAAAGCAAACTCCATTTTGTCTGTGAAGTTATTTGTGTATTCATCAACGGTCATACTTCGCTTCTTCAACGTCGGAAATTGGTTTTCTAGCTCAAGCACATTTTGGGCCGAGCAGTACTTACGCTTGAATTGCACCAAGAACTCTACCCAAGTCAGTTGCAGTGGCTCATTAGGGCTTAGGATTTTCCCCATAGTGTTCCACCAACGAACAGCTCTACCTCTGAACTAACGCACTGCAAATGTGGTTTGTAACTTTCCTTGACAGCCACATGTCATGAAAGCCAATTCCATTTCTGAGATCCAATCTATTACTCTGACGGGATCTTCTTTTCCAGTGAAGGTTGATGGCTTGCAAGTCATAAAGTCTTTATACTTGCACCCATTTCTCTCCACTCTATCTTCGTGGTTATTTTTCCCAACCACAAGCGGTTCACTATGACCAACAAATCTATGTTGTTTCCTTCTTCAGATTGATCGTCATTTAATTTAGGTTGTTCAACAGGAATTGAAGGTTCACTCCTGTTGTTCAGCAATATTTGCCTCATTTCCTCCCTTTGTTCAACCATCATTGTCTGAATCATGGCTCGTACTCCAGCCATGGTGATGGGTTCTAGTGCAGCTCCTGCTGTAGGCACCTGTTCCACCACTTGGGGTTGAGGTTGCTAGTTTCTATTTGCATTTCCAGCTCCACTTCGGGTTCTTGCCATTATAATCTATATACAAAATAAGGCAAATTTAGATCTTTATTCACGATAGATTTTTTTAAATTCTCCTTATCACTCCAAAACGTTTACATGCTAGTTCTTATATCGTAATCGTACACTTAGAATCCTAAACACATAAGTTTTTCCAGATCCAGTCGGCAACAGACCATAGATCCGAACAAATAATGGCATATATGGCAAACACATAGCATTTAGCACATAAAAGCATTTTAGGCATCTTTCCTAAAATAAACTAGTGCTCGTGTCTAAAATATACTAGACACTCATCTCACAATCATCACTTAGCATTCTAAGTTTAAGTCTAGAAATCCTACAAATTCCTAGTTCGCTTAAACTAATTTTCTGATACCGACTGTGACATCTCCTAATTTCTCGGCCGGAAAAGACCGATTTAATTTATGCTTTTAAAATAAAATCAGAGTAATCTTTTTAAAAGATGTTGCGGAATTCGTCCCCAAAACAAAACATGATAAAAATTTATCAAAACCTTTCTTAAAGAAATATATATTTTCATTTTATATCAAAACCTCGGGATGTCATGTTCCGATACAGCTCAAAAACATAAACAACACATTATAAGCCTTACAACAGTTATTTACAATTACTGACCTATAATCCAAAAATCTCTCATCATCATCCGACTATGCTCGGGGTCCACTACATGTAATACAAAAAGTTGAGTGGGTCATTCTTGGGAGCCTCGTGAGCATATAGGATTTTCAACCCACAAATAATAATAAATTTATTAATTTCATCAACCAAGAATGACCCTGATTACCCATTCTCGTTATCCTCACTTTACGTCCCTAAACACCTATCACAAGGGACCTAGCCTAAGGATTATCATCGGGATGGACACTAATGCTAAGGGGACTCCTCATCCATACAGGTCTTTAAGGCAACCATGAGGGGGATGGAGTACACCAATGAACATATAGTTCACCAACACCTACAGGATGCGAACCTGCTAGCATTCCACTGGACTGCCTAGAAAGGTCCGTGGTCGTCATCTATACTCTGCTAGACGACAACAACAACAACAACAACATCTAGGCCTCTCATTATTTTAACACACATCAACTATTTCGTCTACCCATGTTTTACCCAACATATTTGTAGATAAAAATACATATACAGTTTAAAACTTGTATAAAACATCTATTCAACACTCATCTCAAATAAACAATTAATATAATTACACATAGCACGTATTTTATGGAAAATACTTCATATCTATGTGTAAGATGAAAGTGACTATACACTCACTTGATTTAACAATAATCGGGTAGCACTTCGTTTCCTAAAACAATCGCTTCTGATAAAACCGGGAGTTTTAATGAGAAACCCGGCTCTGCGAGCGTTGAGCTTCAAAACCGAAAAGATAAATTTCTCGGGCTCTTCGGGACGTGTTTCAGATGTTTGGTATGATATCGGGCCTTTAGGGGAAGTTGGAATGGAAGAAATATGGGTTTAGGGGTGAAATATGGCAATATTCCAAATTATCACCGGAGGTCTCGCACCCTTCTATTTATAAGGGGAAGCTTCGGATCCGAGGGATGAGAAGCGAACACGCGGCATCTGATACGAGGGGGCAGGTGGCGCGCGTGCGAGGCTCAGACACCTGGTGCGACACGCGTCGGACGGAGGCGAGGCGGCTTCGGAAGTGAGGAGTCACCGGGCACGCGTCGGACGCCTATTGGACCGCGCTTCGGACAGCTCTCAGGATCAGACACGCGTCTGATGACTCACCGAGATCGGACACGGGTTGGGTTCCGAGCAAGGGTGACGTGGCCTATTCCGGACCATGCGAAATTTCTCGGATTTCGTGTTTTTCTCGCTTTTTGAGCCAAAAACTTCTAAAATCCATAACTTTTGCATACAGGTTCCATTTTTGACGTTCTTTATATGCACACGTAGGTAAAATTATGCTCTACAACTTTCGTTTAGACTTTGTCGGCTAATTTTGACTTTAATTTTAATATTATTATTTTTAAGAAACCGGGACAGGAAAATCCGTTAAAAATTCAAAACTTCTTCATCCGATGTCCGTTTTCGTCTGTCTTTTTACCGTTGTACTACTATTGACGAGACCTTCGATTCTCATTTAGGTTGTGTCGGCTAAAAGTCACTCGATCTAAAATTCGAGTTTTTAGAAGTCTACTGCTAAGCTGAAACTTAGAAAAATCATAACTTCCTCATACGAAGTCAGATTTGGGCGTTCTTTTTATGCATACTCTCGGTTTAACGAACACTACGACTTTCATTTAGATCTCCAAGGCTAAAAAGTAGTTTATCAAAAACTGACTTTTTACGTCATTTGGCGCCGTGCCGGTTTTGTCGCGGAACTTCGACAGGTCATAACTTCTTCGTTTTAACTCGGATTTCGGTATTCTTTATATATCTGAAATCTTTGTCACGACCACTAGAACTTTCTTAATAGATATCGACTTTATCTAATATTTATTTTCGACGCTTATTTTTTTTCTTAATTAATTAAATCGTAATAATTAAGCATAAAACACATAATTCACATAATAATCACATAATTCCTCTTCATTTCTTCAAAATGAGTTACAAAGGTTGACCTAGAATATTACATCATCATTAATGCCTATCGTAGAAACACGGGCGTTTCAACCAAGCAGTGAACTTTGGGTCTTTGGGCCTTAGTGGGCCATCAGAAGTTAGATGTTTTGGGTTAATAATATGTTCGGGCTTAGGGTAAGGCCCATTAGAGGGATTGGGACGAATTTAGCAAATTGGGCCATTAGTGGACCACTAGTGGGCTTGGGAAGCCTACCTAGTGTTGGGCCTTTTATATTATGGTTTTGGGCCTTAGATATGGACCAAGTTGGAGTAGGGGAAAATGGTCATTTTACCCTAAGGAGGACTATTGGTTTTTGGGCTAAGTGTTACTTTGGTACTGATAGCTCGAGGAGCCGAAGGAGCACCAGTTCGGGGAATTGCCAGTTAGCAGCCAGAGGTTCATCGGTGGGATTTCAGCAGTGTGAGGTGAGTCTCCTCACTGTGTGCATGGGTCTACGGCTACAATGTCGGCCCATTATGTTTGTGTATAGTAGGAAGACCCGGGGGTTAGCCCTAGGCATTTTTATGATATGTGTTCCGGATTATGATCCAATGTCGGGCGAGGCCCGAGGTATGTTAGTATGCTAGTGGTCTTTTGTGATTCTTGTATGTGTCGGTAGTATGTTTCCGGACTAGGTTCCGATGTCGGGGTAAGCTTGAGGAATGTTATATGTTGCATAGTAGTTTATACTTGTTGTCTTTGTGATACATGTATGTGCCTCGTAGGGAGGAGAGTATGGGCGAGGTCCCGTATCTCACCACTACCTGAGTACGAACGGGGTTTCGTTTCTTATTATTAGCAGAGCAGGGGCGGGGCCTGGGACAGAAGAAAGGTGAGTGTGGGCGGGGGCCCGTATCTCACCAATAGCAGGAGTATGGACGGGGTTCCAGGACTCTTCCGTAGCAGGACAGGGGCGGGGCCCAAGATAGGCGAGGCCTTAGAACAGGAATACAGTAGAATATGCTTGCTTATTGTGCTAGTATGTTTATGTGAATGTATATGTATAGCGGGCGGGGCCTAAGAGAAGCAGATATGTATACTAAGAGGGGCTCGATGCCAGGCGGGGCCTGATGTCGGGAGGGGCCCGATGCCGGAGTGAGTCCGATGCCGGACAAGTCCCGATGTAGCGGGCGGGGGCCTAGTATGTGGTTATATCTATGGTATGTGGTAGATTGGGGAACTCATTAAGCTTCGTGCTTACGGTTTTCAGTTTTGGTTTCAGGTACTTCCGGTAGCGGAGCGAAGAGCTCGGGATGAAAGCATCGCACACACCATGATGTTTAGCCTGGGATGTTTTACTCTGATGAAATGAATAAGTGTTCTAAAAAGATACTCTGATTTGATAACTATGGTTTATTAATGAATTAAAATGAAAAGTTTGGTCTTGATTTTTGGGATGTTACATCTTCCTTATGAGTGGCGCTTTTAGAACCATAGTGGCGTTTCTACCTTCAAAGTGGCGCTTCTTCCTCCAGAGTGGCATATCTAGAAAATGATTGGCGCTTCCCAAGTATGGATGGCGCTTCTACATCCATTATGGCGCTTCTAGAATGGCGCTTCAAGTATTGATGGTGCATTCATGCAACGAGATTCTCCATTCCACTTCCAGGTGCTCCATACCCCCTTTTAAAAGATCTGTTCCTTTGTCGCTTTATTCGTTCCTTTGTCAGGAGATCCATTCCTTTATCAGATAATTCGTTTGTTTGTCAGATGCTCCATGAACCCCAAGTACTCCATTGAGTTCCAAGTGCTCTAAATGCTCTATGTGAATGCTCCAAATGCTCGAGTCATATTTAAAAATCTCCACCTTGACTTGAGTATCCTCCCAACTCCACGTTAAACATGAACTTCCTTTCCATTCCTACCATCAATCCCCAAAGGGGCTTACCTCCTGCGAACATTAAGCAACTCCAAGCAAAGCTTGAAATTATCCGTCGGCAGCGACTTTGTTAACATGTATGTTGGATTCACCTTGGTATCAATCTTCAGAATTGAGAACCTGTTTGTTTCCAGAATCCACAAATAAAATTCAATCTGACATCAATGTACTTCGTCTTCTCATGATACATGGGATTATTTACAAGATGCAATGCACTCTGACTGGCACAATACAATACAAGCTTCTCCACTGTCAGACCAACACTCTGAATAAGCCCATGTAACCATAAATTCTTCTTTATTCCTTCCGTCATTCAAATGTACTTGGATTCAGTTGTAGACAAAGCCACAATATCTTGTAAAGTTGACTTCCAACTGATGGCATATATGAACAAAGTGAAAAATATAACATGTTCGTGACATGCGCTTCAATAAATCACCTTCATGATCAGAGTCAGCATATCCAACCAATTCAGTTTTCTTATTGGCTCCATACACTAAGAAAACATCCGTCATTCCCTTCAAGTATTGAATGATCCACTTGATAGCTTCCCAATGAGCCTTACCTGGATTGCTCATAAACTTGCTTACCACAATAACTAAATGAGCCAAATTAGGTCTGGTACAGACCATTACATACATGAGACTTCCAACAAAAGATTATGGAACCATGCTCATTTACTTCCATTCTTCATTAGTTGTGGGTATATTATCTAGACCAAATTTAAATTAAGTCGCCAAAGGAGTTCCAACTGTGTTGGACTGATCATAGTTGAAAGACTGCAGAACTTTCTAAATGTACTTTTGTTGATAAATACGAAACCGCCATGCTCTTCTATTCCTTTGAATCTCCATCCTCAATATCTTCTTTGTTGCTCCTAAATACTTCATCACAAACTCATTATTCAGGGTCGCCTTCAAGTCATATATTCCAGCCATGTCCTAGGCTGCGATGAGCATATCATCAACATATACCAACTAATATATGTAGGAATCTGGTGACAATTCCTTTAAGTAAAGACATTTGTAAAAGTTGTTCCGAGTGTAGCCATGTGGGATCATTAATGAATCAAATATCTTGTACCATTGTCATGAAGACTGCTTCAAACCATATAGATATTTCTTCAGCAAACATACATGATTCTTCTTACAATCAAGGAACCCTTCTGGTTGGTACATATAAATCTTCTATTCTAAGTTCCCATGAAGAAATGCAGTTTTCAAATCTAATTGTTCAAGCTCCAGATCAAATGCACTCACCATGGCCAAAAGAACACGAATTGTCTTGTGCTTCACGACCAATGAGAACACCTCATGATAATCAATTCTTTCTTTCTAAGAAAATCCTTTCGCTACCAACCTTGACTTGAACCTAGTTGGTTCAACTCCTGGTATCCCTTCCTTCTTCTTAAAGATCCATTTGCATCCCACTGGTTTTGCTCCCTTTGGTAATGGAACTAGATCCCATGTTTCATTCTTCTCCAATGATTGCATTTCTTCATTCATGGCCATCAACCAATTTATTGCTTCTTTACTCGCCCCTGCCTCTTTATATGATTGAGGCTCCTCAATTTCAATGTCCTCTCTAGTTACTAAAGAAAAAGAATTAGATTTAAGATCACTAGAATTAACACATCCTACATATCTATCAGGTTGTCGAATAACCCTCTTCGATCTTCTCCTTGCTATAGATTCAGAACCGTCATCCTTCCAGGCATCAACACCAGTAGACGAAGATCACATGTGTTGCTCTTGGATTTCATCTTGTCCAGTTTTTTCATTGTCGCCTTGCTCTTCATCACTTATCATAACTTTGTTTGGAGTTTGAGATGCAAACTCCACCTTCAGGTTAACATCCTGATCTTTGTTCCCTACTTTACTTGTATCACCACCTCCCTGGTTACCCATGGCAAATTCATCAAATGGTACATCTCTACTCATGAAAAATGTAGGAGTTCTTTCTTATTCTGTACAACACATTCGATAACCTTTTACTCTTGTTGCATATTCTTGAAATATGCACTTCATTTCCATTGGATCTAGTTTACCATCATTCACATGAGCATATACAGGGCATCCAAATATACATATGCCAGAATAGTCAGAGGGTTTCCCGGACCATACCTGTTAAGGATTCTTCAAGTCTATTGCAGATGATGGTGATCTGTTCACCAGATAGCAAGCAGTGTTAAATGCTTCCATCCATAATTGCTTGGATAAGTTAGAAAATATCCGCATTCATCTTGCACGTTGCATGAGTGTTTGGTTCATTCATTCTGCCACTCCATTTTCTTGTGGTGTGTTCCATACAGTGCGGTGCCTCACTATACCTTCTGCCTTACAAAAATTATTAAATGGAGCATTGCAGAATTCCAACCCATTGTCAGTCCTCAGAGTCTTGCCCTATTTTCCAGTCCTTTTCTCAACCATGGTCTTCCACTCCTTGAACTTACCAAACACTTCATATTTGATCTTCATAAATTAGAACCAAAACTTCTTTGAATAATCATCAATGAATGTCACAAAGTATGAGCATCCTCCTTCACTGGTGCAGGACCCCATATATCTAATTGAACATATTCCATGATTTCCTTGCTTGTGTGTTGACCGGTACCGAACTTCACTTTGCGATGCTTTCCCTTAACAAAAGCTTCACAAAACATTATCTTTACAATAGCCTCTCCACCAAGCAGTCCCTATTTACTTAGAACTGACATGCCCTTCTCACTGATGTGCCCCAACCTACAATTCCATAGCTCTTTCTTGTGTTCGCCTTCATTCAAGGATTTATAGATAGACATTGTTCCCATAATTGTACTGTCTTCTAGGATATAAATCCCTCCATGATTCATTTTCCCTTTCATTATAACTAGAGAACCTTTGGTCACTTTGACCTAATCACCTTCACCAATATACCTCATCCCATTTTTAGCCAATGTGCTAAGACATATTAAATTCTTCCGAAGTTTCGGAACGTACCCGCAATCTAACTTCCTGACGGTGTCATTGAGAATATTGATCTACATCGTGTCACTTCCCTTGATACTGCTCACCCAATCATCACCCATGTTAAATGTGACTCGAGTATTTGGATCATGTTCATGGAGCATTTGGAGCACTTGGAACTCGATGGAGCAAATAGATTTCATGGAGCATGTGACAAAGGAACGGATCATCTGAGAAAGGAATGGATCGTCTAACAAAGGCACGAATCAAGTGATAAAGGAACAGATCGTACATAAGGGGGTTTCGAGCACCTAGAAGAGGCTTGGAGCACTTGGGAGTGATATGGAGCAACAAAGGAACCTTGTTGCGCCATTTATTGAAGGGAGGGGCCAAGAAGGATACTTTTGCACCAAGGGCATTCCTTCTTGCACCATTATGCTCCCTCTTGCGTCATGAGGGGTTCCTCTTGTGCCATGAGGATCCCTCTAGCGCCAAGAGGTACTCCTCTTACGCCATGAAGATTTCTCTTGCGCCATGCATGGACTTGTTGTGTCATGCATGACCTTGTTGGGCCATGCATGTTCCAGTTGCACCATGGAGATGTTGTTGCTCAAATCTTAATGTTCTTGTGCCACACTTGAAGTAACTTGCGCCATCCATATTCCTGTTGTGCCATGATGTCGGAAGATGGACCATCTTGGTCCTTGATGAGCCAAGTATGCTATGAAGTCCTCTATAATTCTCAAGATCGTTCAAGGATGCTCAGAAGTTGGTATTGCTCAAGGATTACACCATGTTCTGCCACGAAGATGGATGTTGGTCCATTAGTGTTCATGATGTGCCACTTCTACATCATGATGCTCCACTATGGCAAAAGGTGCTACATCATGTGTGTTGTTGATGCTCATTAGTTGTATGACATGGATGAATGTTCCAGAAGATTCTGCATGGCGGATTGTGATTGGTTTACACCTTTCATAGGCTTATGGGCCAATGGGCTTGGCCCATTAGGGTCTTAGGTATTATCTATCAACTATAAATATGGATGCATGCTAGGTCATTTTATATCTTGAATTATAGAGTGATAGGAGAATCTCTGTGTAATTTTACTTGTAACCTCTGTTTAAGAGCTCTGAAATAAAAGAATACTCCCCTCCTTCCCATGGACGTAGGTCACCTTGACCAAACTACATAAATAATGTGTCTTGTGTGCTTATAGTTTTGCTAGTTATCCGCTTTACTTCCTAACAAACCATCTTCACTGTGTCATCCCATTCTTTAAAGGACTCAAACCAGTTACAATTATACGTCATGTGATAGGATGCTCCAGAATCCAAGACCCAAGCATCTGCAAAGCTAGATGTACTTACAGTCAATACATCACCATGATCCCCTTCATCATAACTTTCCTAAACAACAACAACAATTTTATTATTGCTTGATGCACTCTTGAACTTATTCTTCATCGGTGGATAATTTCGCTTTGAAGTGCCCTTTCTCCTTGCAGTTATAACATTTGGCATTTGATGAACCTTTATACATTGACTTAGAACGTGATCTCCCTCTGTTTCCCCCTTTCCTCTCTTATGTCCTTCCTCTCCCTGCGAACAACCCGGAACTGGACACCTCCTCTCCAACTAAAACTTTTCTTTTCAGTTCCTTGGACATCTGAGATTCCTTCACATCATTCACATTGATCATTGTCCTACTATATAGCATGGTATCAATGAAATCCTCATATGATTTTGGAAGAGAACATAAGAGAATGAGCATCTGATCTTCATCTTAAATGTTCACATCAACCCCTTATAGATCCAAGATGATGCAATTGAAGTTATCCAAGTGATCTTTCACTTGGGTACTTTCATACATTCCGAGAGTGTACAACATTTGCTTCTGATAAAACCTTTTTCGTCAGAGAGTTGTTCTAGTACTTATTACAAAGTTTCTCCCAGAGCCTAGAAGCAGTTTTTTGATCCGTGACTTCCCTCAGTACTTCATTTTTCAAACTGAACAGAATGGCACTATGTGCCTTCATCAAAATGTCCACCTTCTTATCAGTCGCCGTGTCATTTAGCAGTTTTGGCTATCGTTCCAGTGTCGCTGCACCTCCTTGTCGAACTAGAAGAGCCCTCATATTCACCATCCAAAATATGAAGTCATTTGAACCATTGAACTTCTCCAAATCAAACTTGTGAGATGCCATCTTCAATCATAGGAATACAAACTGCAGCTCTGATACCACTTGTTAGGAAGTAAAGTGTATAACAATTAAAACTAAAACCACACAAGGCATAGTATTTATGTGGTTCAGTCAATGTGACCTACGTCTACAGGCAGGAGGGGAGTATTATTTATTTCAAAGCTCTCAAACAGAAGTTACAAGTACAATTTTCACAGAGATTCGCCTAACACTCTAGAACTCAATATACAACATGATGTAGCATGCATCCCTATATATACTTGAGGGATCAGACTTAAAACCCTAATGGGCCAAGCCAATTGGCCATATGCCCATGAAAGGTTTCAACCTATCATAATCCACCATGAAACATCTTGTAGAACATGCATCCTTGCATGAGCATTAACAACACACATGATAGAGCATCATGATCCATAGAGGCATATCATGATGTAAGATTGGCACATCAAGATCACCATGGCATATAAACCATCATAGTGGCGCATCAAGCAATAATCCTTAAGCATATTTAACTTCTAAGCTTCCTTGACCAATATTGAGCATCACAGGGTACTTCATAGCATACAGCTCATCAAGGAACATAATTAGCGCATCCTTGCAACAGATGGTGCATCAACATGAGAATGGTGCTTCTTGTCCAAGTAATGACGCTTCATCTCAAGGGTTGGCACTTCTTCCTTATGAGTGCCGCTTTTAGAACCATATTGGCACTTCTACCTTCAAAGTGGTGCTTCTTCCTCCAGAGTGGCATATCTAGACGATGAGTGGGGCTTCCCAATTATGGATGGCGCTTCTACATCCATAATGACGCTTCTAGAATGGCGCTTCAAGCATTGATGGTGCATCCATGCACCGGGATGCTCCATTCCACTTCCAGGTGCTCCATACCCCTTTTAAAATATATGTTCCTTTGTCAATTTATTCGTTCCTTAATTAGGAGATCCATTCCTTTCTCAGATGATTCGTTCGTTTGTTAGATGCTCCATGAACCCCAAGTGATCCATTGAGTTCCAAGTGCTCCAAATGCTCCATGTGAATGTTCCAAATACTCGAGTCACATTTAAAAATCTGCACCTTGACTTGAGCATCCTCCCAACTCCACGTTAAACAAGAACTTCCTCTCCATTCCTACCATCAATCCCCGAAGGGATTACCTCCTGCAAACATTAAGCAAGTCCAAGCAAAGCTTGAGCTTATCCGTGGGCAGAGACTTTGTTAACATGTCTGCTGGATTCACCTTGGTATCAATCTTCATAATTGAGAACCTGTCTGCTTCCAAATTGCACAAATAAAATTGAATCTGACATTAATATGCTTCGCCTTCTCATGATACATCGGATTCTTTGCAAGATTCAATGCACTTTGACTGCCACAGTCTAATACAAGCTTCTCCACTGTCATACCAACACTTTGAGTAAGCCCATGTAACTATAACTTCTCCTTTATTCCTTCTATCATAGACATGTACTTGGATTCAGTTGTAGACAAACCCACGGTATCTTGTAAAGTTGACTTCCAACCGATGGCATATCCGAACAAAGTGAAAATATAACATGTTTGTGACATGGGATTCAATAAATCACCTTCATGATTAGAGTCAGCATATCCAACCAAGTCAGTTTTCGTATTGGCTCCATACACTAAGCAAACATCCGTCATTCCCTTCAAGTATCGCATGATCCACTTGACAGCTTCCCAACTTGTTCTTTTTCGACAAAAGATGAAACCCCTCCTGCGATCATACCTCCACAGACATCATCGTCCTCTCCTACTCTTCATCATCCCATGGTTTCATCATCTTCTAACACACATGACTCAACCACCTCTCAACCTTTTCCACCGGTCTTCGATGTTCCTACTCCTAACCCTCCATCTCGCTCTACGTCTCATCCTATGACTACCTAGTCTTAAATAGGTTCCTTACGACCTTGAAACATTCTTAATCTCTTTGACACGAATGACATCTCTCCTATACTTCGATTTACTGCTCAGGCCATGTGTGATTTCAATTGGAAGTCTTCCATGGAAATCAAAATGTCTTCTCTCAACCATAATCTCACTTGGGATCTTGTTCCTAAACCTCCTAACGCAAATACAGTTGGTTTTCATTAGCTATATCGTCACAAGTTTCACTCTTAAGGTAACCTTGATCGCTATAAAATTTGTCTAGTTGGGAAAGACTTCTCCCAACAGCTTGGTGTTGATTTTGACAATACCTTTAGTCCCGTTGTCAATCCTGCAACTATTTGTACCGTTCTTAGTATAGTCATCTCTCGTAATTCTGCTATTCATTAACTCGATGTCAAAAATGCCTTTTTGCATGGTGATTTAACCGAAGAAGTTTACATGAAACAACCTCCAGGTTACGTGCACCCTAATCATCCAGACTATGTTTGTCGCCTGCGTAAAGCTCTATATGGTCTCAAACAGGCACCACGTGCCTCGTAGCGATTTGCATCATATATTTCCACCATTGGGTTTAAGAGCAATCACTCTAACAACTCTCTTTTCACTTTTCATTGTGGCAATGATACTATCTACCTCCTTCTGTATGTTGATGGCATCATTCTCATAACTTCTAGTTCTTCTTTGGTCACTCAAGTGATCTTTCGTCTATCGACTAAATTCTCTATGATGGACTTAGGCTCTCTATCTTTTTTCTTGGCATTAGTGGTACTCGTTCTTACAAGGGATTGTTTCTTTCACAAATTGTGTTTGCTAAGGATATCCTATCTCGTGCTGACATGACGTTTTTCAATCCTAGCACCCCGACGGACACCAAACCAAAGCTTTCTCCTTTTGGTAATACCGTTTCTAACCCTATCCTGTATTGCTGCTTAGCGGGGGCTCTCCAGTATTTTACATTCACTCGTCCGGATATTACCTACGTTGTTTAAAAGATATGTCTTTTTATGCACGATCCTCGTGAACCTCACATGCTTGCTCTAAAATGCATTTTACGTTATCTACAGGGCACCTATAACATCCCAAAATTTAAGACCAAAATTTTCATTTCAAATATAATAATTATAAAACCATTTGTCTGAAAACAACCATATTATCAACTCAAATCAAACCATGGTATGAATAGTGAAAACATATCATGATAAAACCATGTCAGAGTACAATCCCAAAAATCTCATATACGAAAAATCATGTGTGTGATGCGCTGCAGTCATGCCGTCTCTTTCCCCTTCGAAGAAGAGGTACCTGAAACCAAAACTGTAAACCGTAAGCACAAAACTTAGTGAGTTCCCCCGTCATACCACATACCATATATAACACACACTATCTAACATATTCGGGTACTAGCTACCCCTTCGGTCTCTTTCAACCGGTAACTTTCCTAGCATATCAGGGTGATAGCCTACCCCTTCGGTCCCGTCGACCGGTACCTAGCCTAGCATATCAGGGTGCTGGCCTACCCCTTCGGTCCTGTCGACCGGTACCTAGCCTATCATATTAGGGTGCTGACCTACCCCTTCGGTCCTTTCGACTAGTACCAGGAACTATTTCACCCCCTACTTCTACCACATAGCATCCTAGTACATAAACATATAAATTGTATACTGCCTAGCTTATCCGGTACTGGGGTCTATCTTACCCCTCCTACCACTATCACATAATATCATAACATACTATATATTTAGGAAATACACGCCGTCCCCATCCCGAAAATATAAATTTCGTCGAAACCCGAATCCGTATGAATTAGATATGATTTTTATAAGATATAAAAATCAGCCGCGCACAACGAATATATGACGTAAAAAGCTACGAAGACAATGGTTGACTTTTAGCTAATGCGACCAAAATGAAAATCGTAGTACTCCTTAAAATAGGAATTTTGAGAAAAAGGATGCCAAAAACGGAGTCCGTACGAGAGAGTTATGATTTTAGCAAAATTATTTAATTTTATAAAAATATGGACAAAAATATAAATTCAAAATTAGCCGACGGAGTCTAAACGAACGTTGTAGATCTCGTTGATAGCTACACGTGGATATAAAGAACGTCAAAAACGGAGTATGTATGAACGAGTTATAATTTTTAATAGCACATTTACGTATTAAAATAAAGTGTAAATCATATATACGTCTACATATATATACATATGTATATATCATTAGAAAGGTATCGACGATGCGGTCGTTATAAGACTGTTGTTGAGTACTTTCGACATTAGTTTAGTACAAATATCATTAAATCTATTTAAAATAGTATTATTATAAAGGGGTGTTTAGTCATTTAAGTAAATATAGAGGGTTGTTTTTGAAAATTCAATTACTATAAATAAGAGCCTCTAGGCTCTCATATTTCTTGCACCATTCTCTTGATTCAAGAGTCTTTCTCTTCTTATCCCCCGAGCATTTCGATCCCTCGTGATTCGACTTCTCTTTCTGTAGTTTTTAGTATAGTAAGGTGAGCGCTGAAGCGATGCAAGAATCTTTCTTAGAAACATTCAGCGATGAAGTTCTGCGCCTACAGAGCCCGACTCCTAGCTAAGTAAGTTATGCTACCCTACTTTAAATATAGCTTATAATATCGTTATTATGAACCTATAAATAAAATTTGTTAGTGATTCAAAGTCATTATACTGATTGAACTACTTACGGGAGAGGTGTCTAGAATGGTCACATTAGGTTTGGTTGTTGGATTTCAAAAAAGCTATATGCCGAAATGCTCCTGCCTCCCAACTGTCCTGTCTGGCTGATCCTTCATTGATAGATCATGAAGTAGACTCTGAGTTAATGACGAATCTAGACTAATAATTAGTCGCAATAAATATTAGACTAAAATCTAGTGGTAATAATACTAGGTTTCGTCGAAGGAAATTATATTGATAAGAACCGAAGCGTTGTCCGAGTTTGGAATCATCACTTTAACAAGTGAGTGCATAGTTACTTTCATCTTACACATAGATATGAAGTATTTTATATAAATTACATGCTATGTGTGCATATTATTTGAATACTAGCTTTCTATGCTGGATGAACGATTTTATACATGTTTTAAATGATTTAAACTGTATATGTATTTTATATTTACGAATATGTTGGGTAAAACATGGGTAGATGAACGATGATAGATGAAAGATGGTATGAGTAAACGTTGGCAGCTATAGACTTAGTGCCTAATAAATAACATCGCCAGCTATGGACTTAGTGCCTATTAGATAAATACTGGTAGCTATGGACTTAGTACCTGTTACAGAAATGCTGGTAGCTATGGACTTAGTACCTGTTAGATAAACGATGGTAGCTATGGACTTAATGCCCGATAAATGAAGATTAGCGGCTATGGATTTAGTGCTTTACGAACGAGCATTCGCAGCAATGGACTTAGTGCCTGTCATATAAACCCGGGAATTGATGGACTTCGGAATTAACTAATGCAGGATAGATGATTCTTAGGGTAGACCCTTAAGAATAACAAAGATAATGGGGATGGGTAATTGGGGTAATTGTTTTATGATTAAACATAATAATTATATTATTGTGTGTTGAAAACCCTATGTACTCACCAGGTTTCCCAACATGACCCACTCAGTTTATTTGTATCACAAGTGTCAATATGAAATTACATTACAGTGAGAGATTAAGGAGACATAAATCACTAGTGATGATAATGTAAGTTCTGTTTATAATTATGTTTCTGTATTGACGATGACATCCCGATGTTTTAAAATGAATAAAATACATTTCTTCGGAGATGCTTTGATAACGTATTTATCGTGTTTTTCTGGGAACAAATTCCGCAAATCTTTTCTTTAAAAGGTTACTCTGATTTTCAAAATAAAGCATAAACAAATCGTTTTTTTTCTGGCCGTGAAAATGGGGATGTCACAGTTGGTATCAGAGCATTAGTTTAAGCGAACTAGGAATAAGGATTTATTTCTAGACTTAAACTTAGAATGCTAAGCGTTTATCATGAGAAGTGTGTCTAATATATTTTAGGAAGTACGCCTGAATAGACACAAGCACTAGCTTATTTAGGGAAGATGTCTAACATGCTTTTATGTGCTAAATGATTTATGATGTTTTATGATGTTATCTTCTTATCGGATCTATGGTCTGTTGCCGACCGAATCTGGAAATTTTATATGTTCATATTTCTAAACGTTTAATTACGGTATTAGAACTGGCATATAACTTTTCGGAGTAATAGGTTGATTTACACGTCGATCGTAAATAAAATCTTTCCTATCTTAATTCTCGTCATTACACACCGAACGTCTGCTTTGGTGTATAGATTGAAATGGCAAAAACCCGAAGTGGAGTCGGAAACGCGAATGGAAATAGGAATCAACAACCTCAACCCCAAGTAATTAAGCAACTAGTAGCAGTTGCACCCGAGCCAATCACTATGGCTGGGGTACAAGGAACGATCCAGATGATGTTAGATCATCAAATGGAAGAAACAACGCGTTTGCTTCAACAGAATCGAGATGAACCTACAGTGCCTGTGGAACAGCCCGAACTGAATGAAGAGTTGTTAGAGGAGGGAAATTACAGCCGGACGGTGAGTCAAGTTAGACCTCGAGTGGTCAGGAGAAACGACCCGGACATAAGGATTGACAGGGATGAGCGCGTGTATAAGAACTTCTTGAGTGCCAAACCACCAAGTCTTTCTGGAAACCCAAAACCAGTGGAGATTATGGACTGGATCTCCGAGATGGAGATGGTATTCGAGAGCTGCAGCTGCGGCGATAAGCAAAAGATCGTCTTTGCTGTCAGACAACTAAAGACCGGAGTGTTAAGTAGGTGGAAGTTGTTGGTAGATACAATGCCACGAGGAGAATCCATGCGAATGTCTTGGGAAGCATTCATGGAGCAGTTGAAAATACAGTACTGCTCAGAGATAGATCTGATAGACCTAAATAATGGGTTGCAGAACCTGAAGAAAGGGAATATGAATGTTGATGAGTATACCACCGCATTCACCGAAAGGATGAAGCTATTCCCCTACTTGGTGCCTACTGAACTCTCCAAGATTGATAGGTTTGCTAACGGACTGCCCACAGACTTTGGCCCAACGGTCAAAATGGCAACTACTTTGAAAACAGCCATTAGAGCAGCTAAGAACGTAGAGACCTAGATAAGAGAAAAGAGTCCAGAAAAAGATAAGGCAGGAGAAAAGAGGAAGTTTGAAGGATCTTCAAGGTCCGAGAAGGAGAGCAAATTCTCGAAGCTTGGAGGAGGAGAAAGAGGTGAAGCGAGATGGTGTGATAAGTGCAAGAACAAGCATTATGGGAGATGCAACGAAGAAGTGACTTGTTACAAGTGTGGGAGGACTGGTCATTATTCCAAGGATTGTACACATAATGATAAGGTATGCTACGGATGTGGAGGTAAGGGGCACATGTCTAGAGAATGCTCGAGGAAAGATAAAGCAGCAAGGCCAGATGCACCACCAAGGCCAAGGGCATTCCACATGATCCTTGACGAAGCAGATAACAACGCGAGGAATCAAGGATGAGGACTTCATATCCAAAGATCAAGATATGAAATAGCCATGCGGATAGTATCAGGAGGTGTAGCCTATTAGAGGCATAATATAGGTTAAACTTGAACGTTTATGTAATCGTTTCAAGAAATAATATAAGACTTCGTTATGTTATCTGTTGTGTTAAATGATTTTGTGAAATTCTTGCATGGTGACTTGGAAAACTATGAGACAATACTTGTGATGAGTTTGAGTAGGTATGATTGGTAGTAGAGGCCTATACTACCGGAAGCACAAGACTCACGCTTGGATCATGGAAACTCACAACGTTACCAAGGCACTAGTAATTGATTCTGTTTTGTTCATGTCTATCGTTACCATCGTTTCTGTAATGACTAAGAAGATGATTGTTAATCCGACCCTAGTGGTCATATCAAATCGAGTCCGAATAAGATGAATATGTTACGTGGTTCAAAGAACCAAGATCGATGTATCATCTGACTTAAGTCAGAAGATTGAAGTGAAAGATAATCGAAGCGATCAATAGAAGTATCGCAACCGTTCTTAAAGTAAGAAGCTTGTAGCTAGAAGTGCTACATGCTAGAATGTGATTATATCACGTTAGATCATGAAGGAATGTATATTTCGTTCTGGAATTTGACTCTAAAAGACCTAAGTCTAAGCATTGCATCATACGACGAGATCTCATTAGAACATGTCCCATCGGTCTATTACAGTAATCGAAGTAAAGAACTTATCTTAATTTAAGTCTGTTTAAGAAAGAGCAGGAGTCTCCAATAAGGACTGAGTTTATAACTCGAATATTAAGATCGAAAGTCCAACATAGGATAAAGAGCGGGTGCAAGATTGTGCACCGCCAGCAGTCAAGGAGTCCTAGAGTTAGATACTCATTTGAAAGGACATAAGAGTTACGATTACCACCTAGGATGGGAAGGAAATGAACATAGTCATTAAACAAGCCCTGTTCTTTTTATGATTCTGGGACGTAATCATCCTAAAGGGGAGATAATTGTATCACCCGCAGATTTGGGTTAGTCAATTAAGACATAATAAGTATTCAAAATGATTTTTTTTATTATCTAGGATAAATAATCTTAACCAAAGTAATATTTAGGGTTAACATTTGTAACCTATTTGATGTAACAAACAAGAATTATTTGAATATTATATGTTTTAGTATTATTATAATATAATAAAATAGGAAAAATCAGTGGAATCGTCCGTAAATCGTAAAAATAAGTGCGCCAAAACATATGTATATTATTATATATTTACGAAGTACACACCGTCCCCATCCCGAAAATATAAATTTCGTCGAAATCCGAATCCGTATGAATTAGATATGATTTTTATAAAATATAAAAGTCAGACGCACACAACGAATGTATGACGTAAAAAGCTACGAAGACAATGGTTGACTTTTAGCTAATGCGACCAAAATGAAAATCGTAGTACTCCTTAAAATATGAATTTTGAGAAAAAGAATGCCAAAAACGGAGTCCGTACGAGAGAGTTATAATTTTAGCAAAATTATTTAATTTTATAAAAATATGGACAAAAATATAAATTCAAAATTAGCCGACGGAGTCTAAACGAAAGTTGTGGATCTCGTCGATAGCTACACGTGGATATAAAGAACGTCAAAAACGGAGTTCGTATGAATGAGTTATAATTTTTAATAGCACATTTACATATTAAAATAAAGTGTAAATCATATATATATCTACATATATATACATATGTATATATGATTAGAAATGTATTGACGGTACGGTCGTTATAAGACTGGTGTTGAATACTTTCGACATTAGTTTAGTACAAATATCATTAAATCTATTTAAAATACTATTATAAAGGGGCATTTAGTCATTTAAGTAAATATAGATGGTGGTTTTTGAAAATTTAATTACTATAAATAAGAGCCTCCAGGCTTTCATATTTCTTGCACCATTTTCTTGATTCAACAGTCTTTCTCTTCTTATCCCCCGAGCATTTTGGTCCCTCGTGATTCGACTTCTTTTTCTGTAGTTTTTAGTACAGTAAGGTGAGTGCTGAAGCGCTGCAAGAATCTTTCTTAGAAAGATTCAGCGACGAAGTTCGACCCTACAGAGCCCGACTCCTAGCTAAGTAAGTTATGCTACCCTACTTTAAATATAGCTTATAATATCGTTATTATGAACCTATAAATAAAATTTATCAGTAATTCAAAGTCGTTATTGTAACGTCCGGGTTTCGGGGCTAAGTATTAATAGATGATGTAATAGTCTAGCTCAACTATTGCAACTCTTTTTGAAGTAATAATGATGAAATATTTGAGTATTATGTAAATTATATGCATTTATATGCTTATTACTTATTTATAAATATATAATAATAAAAGGATAAAAAATAAGCGTCAAAATTAAAGTATGAGATAAGCCTGATATCTTTACATAAAGTTGTAGTGGTCGAAACAAGGATTCTGGATATATAAAGAACGCCGAAATCCGAGTTATAACGAAGAAGTTATGACCCGTCGAAGTTTCGCGACGGAACCGGCACGACATCGGGAAGCGTAAATAGTGAATTTACGATAGAAGACTTTTTGGCCTTAGTAATCTAAACGAAAGTCGTAGAATATGTTAAACCGAGAACATCCATAAAAAGAACGCCCAAATATGACTTCGTATGAGGAAGTTATGATTTTTCTAAGATTTGACATAGCAGTACACAGCCCGAAACCCGAATTTTAGTTCGAGCGGTTTTTGGCCTACGCGACCTAAATGAGAGATGAAGATCTCATTAATAGGAACTCAACGATAAAATGACAGACGAAAACGGAGTCCGTATGAAGAAGTTACGAATTTTACGCGGTTATTTAACAATATAATCTCCTCCTACTGTTAAATTTAAGATCGGTCGAGAATTAGCCAACTGAGTCTAAATAAAAGTTGTAGATCTTGTTTTTACCTACGCATGGATATAAAGAACGTCGAAAACGGAGCTCGTATGCGAGAGTTATGATTTTTCTAAGACGGGAAGGTGATGTGCGAAATCGGATGACGTGGCGCAATCCTGACCGTTGCTTCCTCCCCAAGGCTAGCCACCAGATGGTGACACCTGGCCTGGAACTCGACGAGTTTTGGTGATTTCCAGCCTATAAATAGAGTGTCGGGGCACCCTCATTTCTCACACCTTCCAACTTCTCTTTCTCTCTCTACACTCTCTCTCTAAGCTCCCTAAGCCCCCCTAAAGTCTAGGTAAACCCCCTAGCATCCGAAGGAAGCCCCGAGGCTCCCGGAGTCCCGAGAAAAGAGCCTTTCGGCTCGGAAACGCTGCTCCAACGAAGCCCGGTTTTAAGAAAAACCAGCTGTAAGTGAGCTACGCCTAACCTATCTTTAGTATAGCTTATGTTTTAATATAGTAATGTTATTAGTTCCTTATAATAAGTACTTGGGCTATTATTATGGGTTATATAAGTATCGTTTAACGCTTATATAATAGTAATAATAGCTAGACTATTAATTAGTCGCGGTTAACGTTAGACTAAACTCTAGTGGTAATGATACTAGGTTTTGTCGAAGGAAATTGTTTTAAGAGTAACGAAGTGCTGTTCGAGTGCCGAGTCACCACCATATCAGGTGAGTGCATAGTTACTTTCATCTTACACATAGATATGAAGTATTTTAAATAAATTACGTGCTATGTGTGCATATTATCTGTATACTTGCTATCTATGCTGGATGAACGATTTTATACATGTTTTAAATGATTTAAACTATATATATATATATATATATATATATATATATATATATATATATATATATATATATATATATATATATATATATATATCTACGAGAATATGTTGGGTAAAACATGGGTAGATGTAATAGATGGAATATGAGTTGGATGATGAGTTGAGAGGTGTTATAGACCACGAGGTAAGTGTGAGAGGTGGATGATGTGAGAAGGCTTTCCCAAATGATGGCCCCGTCATCTAGCAGAGTATGGATGACAACCACGGACTATTCTAGACAGTCCAGTGGAACACTGGCAGGCTCGCAACCTGTAGGTGTTGTGAACGATGTGTTCACCGGTGTACTCTAAAAAACCCATTGACATGTATTGCGAGTGGACTCTCGAAAACGATACTGTCAATAAACGAGATAACCCTAACAGATGTGCTCGAAGGACAATACTGGTAGCTGCGCCTCACATAGAATGTCACAATTCTGGCAGCTGCACCTAAGTGATAGAACTAGCAGCTGTGCTTGACAGCTGTGTCATTGACAACGATGGACTACGTGCCGATTCCTTAGGATGATCCTTAGGAATGAATGAACGAGGAATAATTGATTCTTAGGGTAGATCCTTACGAGTAAAGAAGATAATGGGGATGGGTAATTGGGTTGATTGTTTGATGTTTAAACATAGTAATTATATTATTGTGGGTTGAAAGCCCTATGTACTCACCAGGTTTCCCAACCTGACCCACTCAGTTTATTTGTATCACAGGTGTCGATATGAAGTTACATTACACTGAGAGATTTAAAAGAGATATAGATCACTAGTGTAAATGAATGTAAGTTCTGTTTATGCTTATGTTTCTGTATTAACGATGACATCCCAAATGTTTTAAATTGAATAAAAATACATTTCTTCGGAAATTCTTTGATAACGTATTTATCATGTTTTTCTAGGAACAAATTCCGCAAGATTTTTATTAAAAGAAGTACTCTGATTTTTATAAAGCATAAACAAAATCGGTCTTTCCTGGGCGTGAAAATGGGGATGTCACAATTATACTAATTGAACTACTTACAGGAGAGGTGTCTAGAATGGTTACATTGGGTTTGGTTGTTGGATTTCAGAAAAGCTATATGCTGAAATGGTCCTGCCTCCCAACTGTCGTGTCTGGCTGATCCTTACTTGATAGACCATGAAGTAGTCTCTGATTTAATGACGAATCTAGACTAATAATTATTCGCAATAAATATTAGACTAAAATCTAGTGGTAATAATACTAGGTTTTGTCGAAGGAAATTATATTGTAAAGAAGCGAAGCACTGTCCGAGTTTGGAATCATCACTTTAACAAGTGAGTGCATAGTTACTTTCATCTTACACATAGATATGAAGTATTTTATATAAATTACGTGCTATGTGTGCATATTATTTGAATACTTGCTTTCAATGTTGGATGAATGATTTTATACATGCTTTAAATGATTTAAACTGTATATGTATTTTATATCTACGAATATGTTTGGTGAAACATGGATAGATGAACGATGAGAGATGAAACATGGTATGAGTAAACATTAGAAGCTATAGACTTAGTGCCAAATAAATAATATTGACAGCTATGGACTTAGTGCCTATTAGATAAACACTGGAAGCTATGGACTTAGTACTTGTTATATAAACGCTGGTAGCTATGGACTTAATGCCCGATAAATGAAGATTAGGAGCTATGGATTTAGTGCTTTACGAACAAGCATTGGAAGTTATGGACTTAGTGCCTGTCGTATAAACTCTGGAAGCGATGGACTTCGGAATGAACAAATGCATGATAGATGATTCTTAGGGTAGACCCTTAAGAATAACGAAGATAATGGGGATGGGTAATTGGGTTAATTGTTTAATGATTAAACATAATAATTATATTATTCTGGGTTGAAAACCATATGTACTCACCAGGTTTCCCAACCTGACCCAGTCAGTTTATTTGTATCACATGTGTCGATATGAAGTTACATTACACTGAGAGATTAAGGAGACATAAATCACTAGTGATAATGAATGTAAGTTCTGTTTATGCTTATGTTTCTGTATTAACGATGACATCCCAATGTTTTAAAATGAATAAAATACATTTCTTCGGAGATGCTTTGATAACGTATTTATCATGTTTTTCTGGAAACAAATTCCACAACTCTTTTCTTTAAAAGGTTACTCTAATTTTCAAAATAAAGCATAAACAAATCGTTTTTTTCTGGCCGTGAAAATGGGGATGTCACATACTAGCACATAAAGCATAACAGATAGTGACATACCAAATAATTATCACAAAGAAAATCATCTCTACTATAACTCTTACTTGTGGGTCGACATTGTGGCGTTAGACCCACTTCTACTGGAAGGTAACTCACCTCAATGTCGTGAAGTAGCTGAAATGTCCTCGACTCAGGGATCAGCTCCTCTCAAACGCCTACAAATATAATTTCCTTTAATTACCCTTTCATACACATAACCACTCTATGGGTCAACTCTGGTAAATGGTCAAAGTCAAAGTCAACTTTCTGGTCAAAGTCAACATTCTGGTTGACTCAACTCGCCGAGTTGGTCCAACAACTCGTCGAGCTCCATAATCCATAAAACCCTGAAATCTCGATCCTACTTGTCGAGTCCTTTCATGAACTCGTCGAGTTCATCCTCAAAGCATAGTCGGGACCTTTTACCTACAACTCGCCAAGTCCCTCCTTATACTCTTCGAGTTCCTCAATCCTCATAACCCAAACCATGGCCAACTCGATGAGTCATCTTCTAGACTCAACGAGTTTGCTCAGTAACAGAAAAGGTTGGGGGACCACGACCCAACTCGCCGAGTTGTATGAACAACTCGTCGAGTCCGCCATATTCTAAATCCATACAGTCGATTTTAGTCGGGCTTAATGCATCCAAAACGTAGATCTGGATCCCTAGGGTCGATATATCACGTAAAGTTTCTAACTTTACATGAATTCATGGGTTATTTAGCTCAAAAAGCCCTAAAAAGTGATTCATATGATGCATGGGACTCCCATGGCCATAAAGTTGGCACTTTTATGCCATAGAGTCCCTCAAAGACTCTAGATCTGAAGTTATTACCCCAAAACATGCTTGCATCCATGACTGGTTCCATAATATGCTCCATGTGGCCCTAAACTACCCCACGAAGAGATCTAGTAAACAAATAGACAAGGTATAGACTTTATACCTTAAATGAACTGGAAATGAAGTTCTTCTTCTGAATCCAAAGCTCCTTCCCTCAACCAAGCACTTCTAGCTTCTATTCCTTCAAGAAAATACCAAAGAATCACTTCTTTTTCACTCACACACACTCACAAAGCTCAAGATCCCAAATTAAGGTTTTCTGGACTAAGGGAGGCTATGAGGGAGGCCACAATGGGGTGTTAAGGTCTTTAAATAGGGTGCAAACCCTAAAAATTAGGGTTTCACTCTGGCAGTCCTACTCGTCGAGTCGAGGCTCCTCAACTCGTCGAGTTGGTTTCAAGTCCCGCGTCCAAAAAGAATTCCATTCCTACTCGACGAGTTTGGGGCCTCCAACTTGTCGAGCCCTTTGCAAAAAATGAATAATTTCTATTAAAATGCATACCAGGAACCAGACATTACAAATCTCCCCCACTTATTTTAGACTTAGTCCTCGAAGTCT
The DNA here is from genome assembly GCF_052849685.1 of Lactuca virosa. Classification (NCBI taxonomy): domain Eukaryota; kingdom Viridiplantae; phylum Streptophyta; class Magnoliopsida; order Asterales; family Asteraceae; genus Lactuca; species Lactuca virosa. The sequence goes on along the minus strand of NC_136434.1, from coordinate 169,195,808 downwards.
ACCGCATCTGGGAAAAGCTCGGGGTAGTGCTCCCTCATCTCGTCCTTCGGCTCCCAAGTCCATTCTGAGCCCTTACGGTGCTGCCATTATACCTTCACTAATTCGACCTTCTTGTTCCTCATATCCTTTTTCTTCCTATCGAGGATGGCTACCGGCCACTCGATGTAGTTCAGGTTGTCATCCACCTGAATATCCTCTAGGGGTACCACTGCAGAGTCATCTACCAAGCACTTCCGCAGCTGGGATACATGAAAGGTGTTGTGGATCTGAATAAGCTCGGCTGGTAGATCCATTCGATACGCAACCTTGCCCACCCGGGCTACAACCCTGAAAGGACCAATGTACCTGGGGACCAACTTGCCCCGCTTCCTAAACTGGATGACACCTTTCCAAGGTGACACCTTCAGGAGAACCATATCCCCGACCTAGAACTCCAGGTCTGATCAGTGTCTGTCGGCGTAGCTCTTCTGCCGACTCTGAGCAGTCTGAAGCCTGCTCCTGACCTGTTGGATCCTCTCTGTCGTCTTAAATACCACTTTGGAACTCCCCAAGCCCCTCTATCCAACCTCACCCCAACATATCGAGGTTCTACACTTCCTCCCATATCACATCTCGAAGGGAGGGCGGTCAATACTCGCGTGGTAGCTATTATTGTAGGAAAACTCTGCCAAGGAAAGGTAGGTATCCAAGCTAACACCGAAGTCTAGTACGCATGCCCGCAGCATGTCCTCCAACTTCTGGATGGTCTGCTCACTCTGATCATCCGTCTACGGGTGAAAATTCATGCTAAAGTGCAGGAGAGTACCCAACTCGTCATGAAATTTCTTCCAGAATCTAAAAGTAAACCGCACGTCTAGATCAGAGATCACGGAAACTGGCACTCCGTGACGAGCTACTACCTCTCCGATGTAGATGTCGGTCAAGATGCTCTCCTGGATCGATATGAAATGGGCACTCTTGGTCAACCGATCCACGATGACCCAAATCGAATCCACTCCCCGTGCGGTCCTGGGAAGCTTCGTGATGAAATCCATAGTAATGTCTTCTGATTTCCACATAGGGATATCCAACGGCTGTGTATTGTCGTGAGCCCTTTAGTGCTCGGCCTTGACCTTACTGCAGGTCAAGCACCTCTCAGCGTATCAGGCTACATCCTGCTTCATGCAGGGCCACCAGTAATCAGGATGAAGATCTTTGTACATCTTCGTCGCCCCCGGATGAATAGAAAACCTGGATTTGTGCGGCTCCTCCATCAAAACCTGGCGCACACCTCCATGATACGGAAGTCACACTCTACGATGGAGTTTCAAAAACCCACGGCTATCATAGTCGAAGGAGGAAACCTGACCCACAATACACTCGCTCTTCCGATTTTCCTCCTTCATAGCCTCCTGCTGGGCCTCCCGAATCTTCTCCAGAAGCAGAGTCACTACCGTCATCCTAAGACAGATGTCTCTAATCGGGGCTGCCTTGCGGCTAAGCGCATCGGTCACAACATTGGCCTTCCCCGGGTGGTAGAGGATCTCACAATCATAATCCTTCACCACATCTAGCCACCGACGCTGCCTCATGTTCAGATTCGCCTGATCCATGAGGTACCTCAAGCTCTTGTGATCTGTGTAAATGGTACAACGGACGCCATAGAGGTAATGTCGCCAAATCTTGAGGGCGAAGACAACCGCCCCCAATTCCATATCGTGCGTCGGGTAGTTCTCCTCGTGAGGCTTCAGCTGCCTCGAGGCGTAGGCGATGACGTGCCCCCTTTACATCAAGACGGCACCTAAGCCTGAAATGGACGCATTGCAGTACACTACAAAATCCTCCATGCCCTCTCGCATGGCTAAGATCGGTGTGTTGCATAACCTCTGCCTCAGTGTCTCGAATGTCGCCTGCTGCTCTAGCCCCCAGCGAAATACCATGGCCTTCTTCGTCAGCTGAGTCAAGGGTACTCCAAGACGCAGGAGGAGCATGAGGAGCATCTGCGAGAGGTGTTGGAGACTCTATGGAGGGAGAGCTTGTACGCCAAGTTCTCCAAGTGCGAGTTCTGGTTGCGCGAGGTGCAGTTCCTTGGGCACCTTGTCAACCAGAACGGTATGCTGGTCGACCCGGCCAAGGTTGAGGCCGTGATGAGATGGGAGGTTCCGAAGTCTCCATCCGAGATTCGGAGTTTCCTGGGATTAGCCAGCTATTATCGGAGATTCATCCAGGACTTCTCCAAGATAGTCGTACCTTTGACGCGGCTGACGAAGAAAGTCGTAGTTTTCCGTTGGGGGCCTGAGCAGCAGGCGGCGTTCGAGTCACTGAGACAGAGGTTGTGCGAGGCGCCAATCTTAGCCCTGCCAGAGGGCGTAGAGTATTTTGTTGTGTACTGCGACAAGTCTATTTCGGGTTTGGGCGCGGTATTGATGCAGAGGGGGCATGTCATCGCCTACACTTCGAGGCAGCTGATGCCTCACGAGGCGAATTATCCGACGCATGATTTGGAGTTGGGGGATGTTGTGCTCGCCCTCAAGATTTGGCGTCATTACCTATATGGGGTCAGTTGTACCATTTACACGGACCACAAGCGTTTGAGGTACCTCATGGATCAGCCGAATCTGAACATGAGGCAGCGTCGGTGGTTGGACGTGGTGAAGGATTATGATTGCGAGATCCTTTACCACCCGGGGAAGGCCAATGTGGTGGCAGACGCGCTTAGCCGCAAGGCGGCGCCGATCAGGGATATCTGCATGCGGATGACCGTCGTGACTCCGCTGCTGAAGCAGATCCGAGAGGCCCAACAGGAGGCTATGAAGGAGGAACATCAGAAGAGCGAGTGTATAGTGGGTCAGGTTTCCTCCTTCGACTATGATAGCCGAGGGTTATTAACACTACACCGCAGGCTGTGGGTTCCATACCACGGGGGTGTGCGCCAGGTTCTGATGGAGGAGGCACACAAATCCCGATTCTCCATTCATCCCGGGGCAACGAAGATGTATAGAGACCTTCGTCTTGACTATTGGTGGCCCTACATGAAGCGGTATGTAGCATGGTATGTGGAGCGGTGCTTGACCGCAGGAAGGTCAAGGCCAAGCACCAGAGGCCACACGGCATGATGCAGCCGTTGGATATTCTCATGTGGAAGTGGGAAGATATCACTATGGACTTCATCACCAAACTTCCCAGGACCGCGCGGGGAGTGGATTCCATATGGGTCATCGTGGATCGGTTGACCAAAAGTGCCCATTTTATACCGATCCAGGAGAGTATATCGGCCGAGAAGCTGGCCGACATCTACATTCGGGAGGTGGTGGCTCGGCATGGAGTTCCAGTCTCCGTGATTTCTGACAGGGATGTGCGGTTTACTTCCAGATTTTGGAAGAAATTCCACGACGAGTTGGGTACTCGACTACACTTTAGCATCGCTTTTCACCCGCAGACGGATGGGCAGAGCGAGCGGACCATCCAGACACTTGAGGATATGATGCGGGCATGTGTATTGGACTTCGGTGGTAATTGGGATACTTACCTCCCATTGGCTGCGTTCTCGTACAACAACAGCTACCACACGAGTATTGACCGTCCTCCCTTTGAGATGTTATACGGGAGGAAGTGCAGGACCCCGATATGTTGGGGTGAGGTTGGCCAGAGAGTCATGGGGAGCACCGAAGTGGTGCTCAAGACGACATAGAGGATTCAGCAGGTTCGGAGCAGGCTTCAGATTGCTCAGAGTCGGCAGAAAAGTTATGCCGACAAGCACCGATCAGACCTGGAGTTTCAGGTCGGGGATATGGTTCTCCTGAAGGTGTCGCCATGGAAGGGCGTCATCCGATTCAGGAAGCGGGGCAAGTTGGGCGCCAGGTATATTAGACCCTTCAGGGGTATAGCCCGGGTGGGCAAAGTGGCATATAGGCTAGACCTGCCAGCCGAGCTCAGTCAGATCCACAACACATTTCACGTCTCCCAGCTGCGGAAGTGCCTGGTGGAAGACTCAGCAGTGGTACCCTTAGAGGATATTCAGGTCGATGACAGTCTGAATTACATTGAGCGACCTGTAGCAATCCTCGACCGGAAGTCGAAGGATCTGAGGAACAAGAGCGTCGAGCTGGTGAAGGTGCAATGGCAGCACCGGAAGGGCTCGGAATGGACTTGGGAGCCGGTGGATGAGATGATGGAGCATTACCCAGAGCTTTTCCAGGAACGAGCAGCAGACTTCGAGGACGAAGTCTAAAATATGTGGGGGAGATTTGTAGCACCTGGTTCCTGTTATGTATTTTATTTGAGTATTTTGCATTTTTGGCCTGGGACTCGACGAGTTGAAGGACCAACTCATCGAGTAGAAACGGATTTGACTCGGGATTTAAATGACGGACTCGTCGAGTCGGCTGCAGATTCGACAAGTAGGCTCTGACTGGACAAAAACCCTAATCTAAGGGTTTGCACCCTATTTAAACGTCTCATTCAGCCACCCTTCGTCCCTATTGCTTCCAGAAAACCCCCCATAGCAAACCCTAGCCATTTGTATAAGAGCTAAGGCTTTTGTGGTGCTTCTTGGTGATTTTGAATTCAAAGGAGAAGGAAAAGCCTAGAGGAATCAAGAGGAGACCAAGGGAGTTCAAGTTTGTGCACCATTTGCAGTTCACAGAACGTATAAAGTTGATACCTTGCTTGTTCTTTTACTAGATCCCTTTTTGGGGAGATTTAGGGCTTTTATAAGCCATTCTTGGTAACCAACCATGATTGCACGCATGGTTGGGGGTTGAGGCTTCGGATCTAGGTCCATGAAGGAGTTACAAGGCAGAAAAGGGTTGCTTTTGCACCCATGGAAGCCCCCATGCAACCCAAGAGTCTCTTTTAGAGCCTTTTTTGACTCAAAGTCCCATGCATGCACGTAAAGTTCGTAACTTTACGTGCTAGATCGAGTTCAGGGACCTAGATCTATCATTTGGACAAGAGTTGTACACCAGAAATCGAAGAAATAAGACTTGGACTGTATCGACTCGGCGAGTCGTTCTTGGGACTCGGCGAGTCCGAGGCTAGACTTCCCTTTTCTGTTATGGGTCAAAGAGACCCAGTGGAGTGCTGGAAAGGTTTTTAGAGGGTCCAGGGGAGTGACCCAACGTATTGGGCTAAGCCATAGTCCTGGAGTTCATAGGACTCGGCGTGTGCATGAACAGACTCGGCGAGTCCAAGGCAATCTTCCAACTCTTGAAGATGAACTCGACGAGTTGTTCATACAACTCGGCGAGTCGAGGACAGGACTGGTTTTTAGGATGAGGATGAACTCGACGAGTTCTTCATACAACTCGACGAGTCGGATGAAGGTTCATTCGATGCTCGTATAGAAGGAGAACTCGTCGAGTCATTTATACACTCGACGAGTAGAGACGTGGATGAGGAGAGTTAAAAGGATAGGGACTCGACGAGTTGACGGCCCAACTCGGCGAGTCAGGTCAACTGGAAGTTGACTTTGACTTTGACTTTGACTTGGACTTGGTCAGGGGTAAAATAGTCATTTTACCCCAAGAGTAGATATCAGTTTCTGACTGAGTGTTTTGTGGGGATTATAGCTGGAGGATTTCCGGAGCAGCAGCAGCAGACAAAGATTTCCCACACAGATTATCAGCAGCTACTCGTACGAGGTGAGTTACCTTCCAGTAACGGTGGGTCTACGGCCACAATGCCGTCCCACCAGTAGGAGTTGTATGTGGATGATTGTCTTTGTGATATCATCCAGGTTTGCTACTACCTGATATGTTATATGCTAACATGATATGTTATATGTGATAGTAATAGAGTTCGGTTGTTAGGACCGAAGGGTAGGTCAGGCACCCCAGATATGTGTGACACTATGTGATGATATGTTGATATGCTGGCATGATTTGTTATATGTGATAGTGGTAGTAGGAAGGGAATAGTCCCCAAGTTCGGTTGTTAAGACCGAAGGGTAGTTCGGACACCCCAGATATGTCTGATAGTATGTTTGTGTTATGATACATGTGATAGTAGCAATAAGGGGTGGAATAGTCCCTGAGGTTCGGTTGTTAGGACCGATGGGTAGGTCAGCACCCCAGAACGGCTTGACACGGGTAGGTCAGCACCCCAGAATGGCTTGACACGGGTAGGTCGGCACCCTAGAATGGCCGTACCGGGTAGGTCGGGCACCCCATAATTGTCGGGCAGTATGTATGCTATATGATTATATGGTATGAGGTACGATGGGGAAAACTCAGTAAGCTTCGTGCTTACAGTTTGTAGTTTTGGTTTCAGGTACCTCTTCAGCGAAGGGGAAGGAGCTGGCGCGGTAGCAGCATATCATGTTATTTTATGACTTGGGTTTTCGGACATGATATACTGATTTACGGAATGATATATTTTATGTGGTTTTCTTATGAATGCTTTTATAATCAGTTAATTAAAATGAAATTTTTGGACTCGAAATTTGGGATGTTACACTATCATGCTTCTGTATAGAGTTAAATCAACTGCAGGTTTATCTAACGAAGGTGTGAGCCTTGTTCCAGTCGCCATTGGTACTCGTAATTTCATGCTATTCGTCAATCCAAATTTGCAAGCAGATTCTTGGTATATTTTTCTTGATTGATAAAAATTCCTTCTCTGTTTTGACGAATATTTAAACCAAGAAAATTGTTGATTTTTCCCCATCATACTCACCTCAAATTTGCTTTTCATCAGATTTTCGAATTCATTAGACAAAACAGGGTCAGTAGAGCCAAAATTAATACCATTAACATAAATTTGAACAAGCATTAGATGATCCCCAACTTTCTTTCGAAAGAGAGTGGGATCAACTGCTCCTTGTTTAAATTTCGATTGTTTCAAGAAAGAAGTTAAAGTTCCATACCATGCTCTCGGTGCTTGTTTTAACCCATAAACAGCTTTATCTAAAATATAGCAATGATTAGGATATTCTTCATTTACAAAACCTAGAGGTTGTCCCACATACACTGTCTCTTCGAGTTCTCCATTCAAAAATGCACATTTCACATCCATTTGATAAACATCAAAATCTTTATGAGCTGCATAGGCCAAAAATATTCGAACTGCCTCGAGTCTTGCGACAGGGGCGAAGGTTTCTTCATAGTCTATTCCTTCTTGTTGCGAATAACCTTTTACTACAAGTCTAACTTTATTTCGAATAATATTACCATCTTTATCAGTTTTATTTTTGAAAATCCATTTTAACCCAACTATCGAAACGTCTTTTGGTTTAGGAATTAATCTCCAAACCTTGTTTCTTTCGAATTCAGCTAATTCAAATTGCATTGCAACAACCCAATCTGAGTGTTCCATTGCAACCTTAACTATTTTTGGTTCAATTTTCGAAATGAAAACGTTAAACATGCAAAATTCCTGATGAACGTTAAGTACCTCATTCTTTGCACGAACTTGAGCTCTCGTTAACACACCGTCTTGTGGATTTCCAAGAACTTGTTCCTTTGGATGATTTCTTGCCCATTTATCTAAAGGTGGATATGCTGGATCAAAATCCAATGGTGCATCTTCAAACATTTCGTCATTTTCAGATCATGCAACAGAAACATTGTCATTTGAATCATGAAAATTTTCATTATTATCACTATTCGACATAATTGAATCATTTTGCTCCCCCTCATTAGGATGCTCCCCCTCAATAGGATGCTCCCTCTCAACATGAGTTGTCGAATGCAAGTGCTCCCCCTCCACTTGATCATTTAGCATGCTTTCGCCATTTCTTGGAGAATTTGATGTTAAATTCAAGTCTGAAGCATCTTGGGTCAATGACAAATTGTCAGAATGCTTTGAAACTTCAGCTATGCGATTATCAGTTGCATTAACTTCAGCATCAGCAGCCATATCTGGAGTACCAAAGATTAAATCATAATCAAAATCTATCGAATTTGAAATTTCAGACTCAACATTTGATTAATTAAGAATTGGTTTGTGATCAAAACATTTTTTGACTTCTTTAACATAATAATCATCAAAGGTTAGATTAAATGTTTCTTCCACTTTGCATGTTCGTTTATTAAAAACTCGATATGCAACCGAATTATGAGAATATCCCAAGAAAATTCCTTCGTCAGCTTTGGACTGGAATTTTAAAAGATTATCCTTGAGATTCATGATAAAACACCCGCAACCAAAAACATGAAAGAATTTGACATTAGGTTTTCGGTTATTAAGAATTTCATAAGGAGTAATGTTAAAACGACGATGAATAAACGATCTGTTTTGAGTAAAACAGGCAGTGGAAACAGCTTCAGCCCATAGATATTGAGGAAGATTCGCATATGTAAGCATTGTTCGTGTTGCTTCACAAAGAGAACGATTTCTTCTCTCAAACACACCATTCTGCTGAGGTGTATATGGTGAAGAGAAATTATATGAAATCCCTTGATAAACTAAAAACGAATCAAGAAAGTTATTCTTAAATTCAGAACCATTATCGCTTTTCATTTTTCGAACTTTCTTCTTTAAGCTGATCTTTATCTTCTTGATAAAGTCGATCATTACTTGAGCAACCTCAGATTTTAGCCTGAGAAAATAAACCCAAGTAAACTGTGAAAAATCATCAACAATAACTAAAATGTACCGTTTCTTGTTGAGTGTCTCAACAGTCGATGGTCCACATAAGTCAATGTGAAGTAATTCCAACGGTTCAACGATCTTTGAATCAATAACCACAGGATGACCTTTGCGATGTTGTTTTCCTTGTTTGCAAGCTGCACATAAAGTATCATTATCAAATTTTAACACAGGCAAACCTCGGACAAGATCATCAACTACCAATTTGTTGATATTTCGAAAATTCAAGTGAGAGAGTCTTCGATGCCAAAGCCAGCTAACATCAGCTGAAGCTTTCGAGAGTAAACACACTGAGGGTTTTCCAACGATTGGTTTGATATCAAGAGTAAACATGTCTCCATGTCGTTTGGATTTGAGCAAAACTTCTTTACTGTTCACATTAGAATTGATGCTTCCTGCTTCCTTCAACACCACTTGATTGCCAGTGCCCACAACAAGTTGTGAAACACTTATCAAGTTATGTTGAAGACCTTCGACATATGCGACTCTCTTAATGATAAACTTCCCATTCGTGACTTTGCCATATCCTTTCACCAGACACTTGTGGTTGTTTCCAAATTTAACTACTCCTGCATTCTCCAAACTTCGATAATCACGTAAATTCTCATTCTTTCCAGTCATGTGACGAGAGCAACCACTATCAATGTACCATTTATCATCATATTGCTCGTCACACAAAACCTGCAATTAATGAAAGAATTTAGGTACCCAAGGCTGTTTGGGTCCTTGGTTATTAGTTTTGAAAACCGAGTGAAATGAAGAACCTAAAACCCAATCACGAACTTTTGATTTGAAAGTATCAATTAAGTCGACATCATTAGGTAAAGGAGCAGAAACATAAGTTTTCGAAGGTTTAGGATTGTCACTGACATTCACCTTTTTGTTCTCAGTTTGTATCTCAACATGTCTATCTTTCGAAACTGATTTCCATGTTTTCGCATGAATATTTGATTCTTTGGAAGATGAACTTCCGTTTAAAGAATCATTCAAATATTTCTCATAAGCTTCTCGAATTTGTTGTTGGGAAAACTTGCGAGATTGAAACATCTTTCCTTGTCCTTCAAGCCAATGGTCGATATTCTTCACATTTAATGAACCCTTAGTTTATGAAACTTTCGAATTCTGTTTCCCACAAGGATTTGGAAATTTGGTTTTTGTGGAGTGAAATCAACATTAGATTTAGGACGAAATTTTTCGAATTGTCGATTTTTAACATTGTTTTCGACATTTGTGTTACGTGAAAATCGATTTTGAAACTTCTTTGATTGAGTTGGTGGAGGATTTTGTTTTAAATTTTGATTTTGAGAAAATCTTTGTTGTGAATGATGAGAGAATCTTTTTGTGCAGTTTTGATTTTGAAATTCCTGTGATGAATGATTGGAATTTTTTGAAAATGATGTAGTGGCTTGTGTTTTATTGCTCGAAAATGTAGTTTGTGAAATGGATTCAGACAATGATTGATTCATTTGAGCGGGATTTTTCTGATTGTCTGAATATAACGAAGACTTTGTTGTAACAGATTTAAACTCTGCCTTTTCAGATGTTTTCTTTGTCAATCCGTTTTGTTTCTTTCGAGACTCAACAATTTGCCAAAAAATTTCTTTCGTGCTTGTCTTTTTGAAATTTCATTATCTTTCGAAAATTTATCAATTTGATCTTTAAATTCTTTTGAGTTGATTTTGACAAGTTGTTCAGTTTGCTCCTCAATTTGTTTTGGAATTTCGTTTGAAACTTTTTGTTTTTCAATCCATTTTCTTTGAAATTTTTGTCTTTGAAAAACACACGAATTCTTTGTTAGATTATTTTCGACAGTGCTTTGGTTTGAAAAGAATCCTTCGTTTGATGTGTTCTTGTTATCTTCAACCATTTTGTTGAACTCCGGTTTAATGTTTTCGACATTTCCTTTTGTCACAAACACTTGATTTGGAAAAACAACATCATCTGAGCATTTGAAGTTCGGATACACCACTTGATTAGTTTCGAGATAATGAGCACCCTTTTCAGTCATTACCTTGTCGAATTTTTCAGTGTCACCATACACCTAATCAACAACAATTCATGGAATTACTGTTTCTTTCGAATCTTTACTTGTTGATGGTGATTTATTCGAAACTTCATCAACATTTTCATCATCACTGCTATCGGTTTGACTATCTCTGACACTCACATGATCGAAATAAAAAACTTTCAAAGTTGAGGGTTTGTCAGTGACAATCTTAACCAACGAATCATTACACTTTTCTTTTCCTTTAGACTTAGATGCAACATTAACGATACACAACTAAGAACCATCAACATCTTCAATATCACTAATTTCACTAATATTATCAAAATTATCTTCAATATCAGCAAAATTAGATTGAGAATTAGATGTCGAATTCTCAGTTCGTCTCAAAATTTTAATTTGTTCAGTTTTGGTCAAGGTATCATTCACAATATCCACTAATTCGTCTACATCAAGATATTCATCAATTTTCACAATTCCATAAGCATATCTATCATCAGAAATTTTATCAAATTCTGCAATTGTTTTCTCACAATCATAAGAAATGTTATCAACCTTCTCTCTCTCGTAAGCTAGAAAAGTTAATAACTTCGTATGTTGTTCCTTGCTTATATCAGATGAATGATGCACAGTAGTTAATTTCGTGTAAAGTCTTTTAGCAGAATTACAATATATGTTTCTTTGTGCCAACAACATTTTGACTTCACTACTCAATGAATCCCTATCACACATGATATTTGTAATTTGTAACTCTAGACTTTCTACTTTTATTTTCTTGAAATCTAACTGCTTCTGAACCTCTAGCAACTTAGAAGTTGATTTCTTAGCTTCGTTACTAGCAGAGATAACCAAAGTATCGAAATAAGCAACAATATCATCAAAAGCAATTAATTCAGAATCATAAGCACTCAAAGGAATATTAAAAGATTGAAGAATAGAATGTACCTTTGTTGTCATGGGTGATTTATCTCCTCCTTTGGTCATAAAACAACGACCAGTCACCGCTTCGTTACTTTCTTCCTCATACTTTGCATACATGGCACCATACGTAGGATTACACATTTACTCATCATCCGAACCTGACGACCAAATCTGGTAAGTTCCTTCATCATCATCCTCACCCTTCGCCACCAGAGAAATTCCTTTCGCTTTTGCCCAAACTTCTTTTAAACGCTCCACATAGTATGCTTCGTCCTTGACTTTATACTTCTTTTCATCTTTCTTACGAAGCATACAATCACTCGCCATATGATTAGCTCTGTGACAGTTGTGGCAATCAATTCCCGAATCTCCTTTAAGTTTCTTCTCAATTTTGGATTCATCAGTCTTTGTTTCATTTTTCTCAAATTTTTTCTTTTCCTCACCAGCTGACTTTTTAACGAAACTTCCTTTGGCATCACCTTGTTTCATCTTTGGATTAAAAGGTTTCTTGAAAAACTTCTTTACCCTATTGTTCGAGTAAAATGCAATAGCTTCATCGTCCGAATTCACCAAAAACCCTTCACTATCAGAATCTTCCTTTTCGACTAACTCTTTCTCATTAACTTTCGACATCAAAGCTAATGGTCCTCCAAGACTCATTTTCGATTCCTCAGAAATTTCATTTACTTCTCCGTCATGAGTTTTTAGCAGATTGTACAAGTCATTAAGTGTCGAAGTATCAAAACTATGCTGAGTTTTCACCATTAATGTCACATTCCTCCATTCTTTGCGTAAGCCCATGATGCATGCCAGATTAAACTCTATGGTTGTTCGAGTTATTCCATGGCGATTACATTTGTAGATTAATTCGTTCAAACGATCATAATAGTCTTCTATTGATTCACCATCCTTCTGTTTGAAATCTTTCAATTCAATCAAACAATGTTTTACAGAATTGATCTTAGTCTTTTCGCTTCCTTGAAACTTTTCTTTGAGATTGTTCCAGATGTCTTTTGCAGTTGTACAGCTTCTGACATAGTTGTACACAACAGGAGGCAAAGCTGATGGGTTTTGAGCATTCTAACACTCCTATGGTGTACATGCAACCCTTGAAAAGGCGCGGAAACTTTTGAATCCAGAATTTCAAAACAAAAGGCGCGGAAACTTTTGAATCCAGAATTTGAGTCAAAAACCTTTTGATTCAGAATGAAAATCCGATCGCAGAGATATGATTCCTTCTCTGATACCAATTGATGAATTATTGAATCAAGTAATGAACGTAGAATCAGAGTTACGAGAATTAAGAACACCAAGAGTAAATAAGATCTTGTTTCAGCTCAATTATGCTTCACAATTACAAAGAGAGAATAGACAAGACAGACTCCCAAAACTCTTCTCTAACTCTAAGTAACGTTTCCTATTTATAGGAAAACGGTAAAGCATGCAAAAAATACTAACGCAAGCATTCGGCTTCGAATAAAAGGTGCCTTAGTAAATACATAATGAAACTAACGAAAGCATCTATTACACAGACTTCGACATATTACAACATATTTTCGACCTTACAAATCTCAGAGTAAATGATTTAACCCTGTTCCACAGCTCTCGTCTGAGTCTAACCGTTACAGGGATGAGTTTCTACTCGAAGGATTATATGAGCCTTCTGTCATGTATAAGTGTTTGCAGCAATAAATGGTCAGTGATTTTGTTCCCAATAGAAGCATCAAGTCAATCAAGAGTTGCAAGCGTTTTTTTTAAGCCTGGACTTCAATGAGGATTTGAACTGGTAGTGGTTCAATATGGGCGGTCTGTCGGGGAGTCAGACCAATTCGAGATTTCAGGTTTCGGGGAAAGTAGAGCTGGTTTTCTGCAAGGGATTAAGAATTCGTTCATCTTCGGGTTGGAGATCCCTTCTACGGTTGGTTTCGGTTTCCTTGGTAAGGTTGTGGAATGCTCGGAATGTGGCCGTGTTGCTCGGGTTGTTTGGTGTGTCAGGGATGGTAAGGAATGATTTCGAGGACGAAATCTAATTTAAGTGGGGGAAAGTTGTAACACCCTGTTTCGAATCATTTCATATTTAAGGGTAGTGATCAAAGATCGGGTATTAGCAGGCTTAGGACCTTTGTGTTGGATTAGTGTTTAAGCCCGTAACTATATTTGGTAAGTACTTGCCCGGTTGTGCATGGTCCTTTTGGGTTGCCTTCACCATAGCAACTTGACAGGGTGATTTATGAAGAGAGAAGAGATATTATTATATTAATATATTATGAGAATAATATATTAAAGGAATAATAATATTTTCTGATTAATATTAGTCATAAATTAATTAGGAATTAATTTGGTGACTAAAAGAGGTTAATTGAATAAAGGGGCTTAAACTGTCAAATGTGTGATAGTTGAGTTTTTAGGCTATGGATCCTTATAGGATATAGGGTGGCCGAAATTAAGGAGTATGGGCTCCTTGAATTCGTCCAAGCCTTACTCTAGAAGGATCCTTGGATTGCTTAAGGCCTAAGTTATTCAATTAGGGTTAAGGAGGTAACCCTAGTAGCTCATAGTATAAGAAGACCCTATGGGTTGGAGAAATTGGCCACCTTGCTTCCTGGGGAACCCTAGAGCCGATTTCTACACCTCTCCTCTCTCTCCGAATCAACCTCTTGCTAGTTGGTGTTTGTAAGCCATTAGAGGAGTGACAATTGTGACTCTAAGCTCCAAGAACGATAAGATTCAAGCAAACAACTTAACGTATTCATCTAGATCTGATTTCATGTGTTATGTTTCAATTGTATTCTCTAGATCTAGGATTGTAAGCCTTGGATACATTGCATGTTCAATTAGAGAAACCTAGATCCAAGCATTAGGGTTTGCATGTGCACATAGGAAAGTTCTTATGGCTCAAACCCATCAGTGGTATCAGAGCTTAGATTGATTTCTATTGAATTGATGCATTGTTTGATTGTTCTTGCCTTGAAAAATCGGTTTTTTGTGCCCCTGACTAACAGAATCGGTGAGTCCCATTGTGGACTCGGCGAGTTCATGCTACTCGGCGAGTCCATGATGGTACTCGGCGAGTCCAAGCGTCTGTCAAAGTGATTTTCGGGATTTCTTGCTGTTTTGCTTGAGGATACTTGCCTTAATCGTTTTGGGTCAATAAAATCCGAATTTTATCATATATTTGACTATATCCTTGACAAAACAAAAGATAATTACCATTTAGTTAAATAATAATTTCCTTATGTGATAATAATTGATTATTTGAATTAATTGGTAGATTGTCTTGCAAGTAATATTGACTAGGTCAAATTTAGATAACCACTAAATTAATTAGTTAATTTATATTATTTGCTATTTGATCCTTTATGTTTTGAAAAGTTCAAAACATGTCCTCAAGTTTTGAAATTTAAGTTTTGTGATTAAAAGTTTTAATTTGAACCATTTAAATTTCAAACCTTATAAACTTTACAAGTTTTAAAATTCAACCTTATACTTATAGTATTATAAGATTAATATATATACGTATAACTTAAATGCTAGTCTTACCGTTAGTAGGCCTCATTCACGAAGCCGATCTATAAGGGGGTATATGGTTATGGCCTATAAAATGGCCGTTTAATGGGTGTCCATTCTCATCTACCGCTTCCTTGATTGGTGGAGGGTCGTTAGCCGAACGGGTAGGATCGGGCAAACCTTTCCTCATTAAAAGTATAATGAATCTATTTAAAGTAACTAGAATGTTTTCATAAAATTCCCAATCTTAGTTACTTTAGGCAAAAGTGAATTGATGCAATTCCATGAAATTACACTTTGTGCCCTTGCTAAGACGTTAATGGAGCGCGTGTGGTTAACCGGCACATTAATTGGGTTCTATGCAATGGTAGCAAAGGGTGACTCGTTGTTTGTCATAGTTCAATGGAGCGTGTGTGGTTAACCAGCACATCGAATAGGTGACTGTAACAATAAGGGCACCATGTACATTTGCATGGTTATTCACACCCACTTTGTGATCCTCGGCATCCCAGTCACAAACAAGAGGGGCATATCGAGATTTAAACATGCCATTGAAAGGTTTAATGTATCTCAAAAGATCTAGGAGTTTTCAATACATTTAAAACCTAATTTCTTTTTCGTTTTTTCATGGTGGAGAATTAGTGAATCGACATTCACTTGCCTTCAAATTATTTACTTGTTAGATTACGGCATCCCTTTTCTAATTTATAAATAACGTTGTTGGTTCCTAGCCCTAATTTCTCATTTGGGTGATTAATTGGGGAAATTCATTTCTAATAAACTTTGTTCTTTTTCCTTTTCAGATGTCGAACGCAAACAACAACGCTTCTGGGTCAAACTCCTCTGGTTCATTCTCACTAATGAACTTGTGTGGGAAAGTGATCTTCGATGGGACCAATTTCAGTAATTGGATCCGCAACATTCGCATGGTCACTCGCTACGAGGACAAAGAATATGTCCTCGACGAGAAGCTAAAGGAGATTGATATCGAAACTGCTACTGCCGATGAGATCGCGGCCTACGAGGCCCACGAGCGTGATGCCACGAAAGTCCATTGCATCATGCTCGCGACTATGACTGCTGAACTTCAAAAGTCCTATGAGGACAAGTACCCCTATGAGATGCATCGGGATCTTCTGGAACGCTACGACTAGAGCGCTAGGCAAGAGAGGTATGAGATCATCACTTCGATGATCACTACCAAAATGGGCAATGGAGAGTCCCTTACTGCCCATCTGCAAAAGATGCATAGATATGTTGATCGCCTGCTGAAGTTGAATGTGAACTTCGATGAAGAGCTGGCAATTGACATTATCCTTCACTCATTGCCTTCCTGCTATAGCCAGTTCCGCATGACCTACCACATGAATAAGGAAGAGGTCTCCTTGAGCAAGCTTCAGGGCTTGTTGAGGACTGCTGAGAGCAACCTCAAGGATAAATCTGTTGCATCACCTCCTACTCCAGCTGCTGCCCCTGTCTTGGCAATAGGGAAAGGGAAGGGTAAGAAGAGGAAGGCCTCTTCAAGGGGCCACCACAAGGGAAAGTCCCAAGATGACACCTCTTCTAGTGGAACCAAAGTTGGTTCTGCTAAACCCAACTCTAACCCTAAGGAGGCAGAGTGCCACCACTACCACAAGATAGGGCATTGGAAGAGAAGTTGCCACTTGGGTTCTTGATACAGGATGTGGTTTTCACATATGTTCTGATTTGCAGGGACTAAAAGGAAATAGGGATGTGGAGCGTGGAAGGATGAATCTGATCATGGGAAATAGAAGATCGTCGCCTGTGACCAAGATTGGAGTTTATTCCTTGGTGCTTAGTAATGGTTTAGATTTAAATTTGAATAATTGTTGCTATGCGCCAGATATGGCTAGAAACATCATTTCATTTCATGGTTTATACAAACAAGGTTTTAGATAATCATTTGATAATGAAAAGGGTTCTATTTACGCTTATTTTAATAATGTTTTATATTTTGAAGCATTGCCTTGTAATGGAATATATGAAACTATGATGGTTGAAGACAATTTTGGAAATGATGTGTTGTGTGTGGATTCTTCCAATAGTATGGATAAAGCATGCTTGTGGTATTGTCGTCTAGGACATGTCAACAAGAAACGCATAGCCCAACTCCAAAAGGATGGAGTGTTGGAGTCATTCGACCTTAGGGACGATGATGTGTGCGAGTCTTGTTTACCTGGAAAGATGACCAAGTCACCCTTCGCTGGCACTTGTGCAAGGGGTGAAGGTTTATTGGATCTCATACATATAGATGTATGTGGACCCTTTAGATCCACCACGAGGGATGCGAATCGCTTCTATGTGACTTTCACAGATGATTATAGCAGATATGGGTATATCTACTTAATCAAGCACAAGTCAGAAACCTTTGAAAAGTTCAAAGAGTTTAAACAAGAAGTGGAGAATCAGTTGGGCAGGAAAATCAAGATTCTTCGATCTGATCGAGGTGGAGAGTACATAAGTCTTGAGTTCCACGACTACCTCAAGGAATGTGGAATAGTTTCACAATTGACGCCACCTAGGACACCACAATTAAATGGTGTAGCTAAGAGGCGTAATCGAACCTTGCTAGACATGGTTCGTTCCATGACGAGTCATGCTTCACTACATATCTCATTATGGGGGTATGCCTTAGAGACTGCCGCCCATATCCTTAACTTAGTACCTACGAAGAAGGTTGCCAAAATACCTCACGTGATGTGGACAAGGAAGGCTCCCTCGTTGGCACATATCAAGGTTTGGGGTTGCAAAGTTTTCGTAAGAAGAGAAACTCACGACAAACTCGAACCTCGTAGTGAGCGATGTATTTTCATTGGCTACCCACATAAATCCTTTGGATATCTCTTCTACAGACCGAGTGACAATGTTGTCTTCGTTGCGAGGAGAGGGGTTTTCCGAGAGCGAGAACTCATAAGCCAAGGAGACGGTGGGAGGGAAATCGATCTTGAAGAGCTTCAAGAGTCAAGCGATGAAGGAATCTCTAACACTGGCGCTCAACCCGAGGAGGAAACTCCGGTTGAACCGATTGACGAGTAATTACCTCTTAGACGTTCCGATAGGGTTAGTGTTCCACCCCAATTCTATGGTTTTCATATTACTGTGGAAGGGGATACGTTCATTAGTGAATATGGACGAACCTAACAGCTATAAGGAAGCCATGGCAGGCCCAGAGTCTGTGAAATGGAAAGAGGCTATGGACAGCGAGATTCAATCCATGTATGACAACCAAGTTTGGAATTTGGTTGACAATGTACCAGGTCGGTAGACGGTCGGGTGCAAGTGGATCTTCAAGAAGAAGACTGACGTGGATGGAAACGTGCACACTTATAAAGCGCGATTGGTTGCGAAGGGTTTCACTCAAACTCCTGGAGTTGACTATGACGAAACCTTCTCACCAGTTACGAAGATAAAGTCTATCAGGGTGATGCTGGCCATTGCTGCATTTCAGGACTATGAAATATGGCAAATGGATGTCAAAACCGCTTTCCTTAATGGGAAGTTGGCTGAGGATTTTTAAATGGCTCAGCTAGAGGGTTTTATCAATGTGAAGCATCCCAACAGAGTGTGTAAGCTTGAGAAGTCCATTTATGGACTTAAGCAAGCATCTCGCAGATGGAATCTTTGTGTTGACGAGAAGGTCAAAGAGTTTGGCTTTCAGCGAAGCGAAGATGAATCGTGTGTATATGTTAAGGCCAGTGGGAGTGTAGTAAGCTTTCTCGTATTGTATGTCGACGACATACTACTCATAGGAAACGACATCTCGACACTGCAGGAGGTTATGTACTGGCTCGGGAAGTGCTTTGCTATGAAGGACCTCGGAGAGGCTTCCTATATTCTGGGAATAAGGATAGTGAGAGACAGAAGTAAGAGACTAATAGGACTTAGTCAGAATACTTACTTGGACAAGGTACTAAAACGTTTTAGTATGGAGAATTCAAAGAAAAGGGAGTTACCAATCCAGAGTAATGCCAAGTTGAGTAAGACTCAGAGTCCGAGTACTGAAGTCGAGATAGCAGAGATGAGCCGAGTAACTTACGCTTCCGCAGTTGGCTCAATCATGTATGCTATGACTTGTACTCGCCCTAATGTGGCCTTTGCTTTGAGCATGGTCAGCAGATATCATGGGAACCCTGGCAGAGCGCATTGGATCGCGGTCAAGAATATTCTTAAGTACCTTCGGAGGACCAAGGAATGGTTTCTAGTCCTCGGTGAGAGTGATGACTTAAAGGTGCGAGGGTACAGTGAAGCCAGTTTTCGGAACCGATAGGGACAACTACCATTCGCAGTCGGGCTGGGTCTTTACCCTCAATGGAGGAGCAGTGACTTGGAAAAGTTCCAAGCAGGAAACCGTAGTTGATTCAACGTGCGAATCAGAGTACATTGCAGCAAGCGAAGCGTCAAAGGAGGCAATATGGTTGAAAAACTTCATTGGAGACCTTGGAGTTGTGCCAGCCATAAAGGAGCCCATGGAGATTTTCTGTGATAATGAAGGAGCAGTTGCCTTGACCAAGGAACCAAGAGATCACGGTAGATCTCGAGGTATCGACAGAAAATATCACTTTATTCGACATCGGGTGGAAGAAGGACTCCTCGTAGTAAAGAGGGTATCGTCAGAGGATAACCCAGCAGATCCGCTTACGAAGGGACTGAGCAGGGTTAAGCATTTGCAGCACGCTAGGAGCATCGGGCTGAAGGACGATATTAGTTTAGATTAGATAGTTTGGAAACGTGTAATAGATGAGTTGTTATTAACATTTGATGATTAAATAAAGGAGTATTATTTATTAGTAATGTTACTGTCTTATGTTAATCTTTTACCTATTGTTTCAATTTTGCATGTTTTGACTTCCTGAATAATTTAGTTATTTGATAATAATCGAATTATTCGAACGGTCCACAGTCGTTCATATGTTGGAAGTAGATATGAATGAAGGCTGTCATGAATTGGTGTGTAGATTGTATAAAGTGTATTATACATAGCAAAAGTTTGCTACAATGTTCATGAGTGCTTATGAACTTGATTTGAGCATTGGAATAAACCCACACTTGCCGGAATCACTTCATGGAATTTATCAATAGTGATCGCAAGATGGTAATATCATATGGTCTTAAAACCTAGATATATGGTTTATTATTTATTAATTAGTTGTGCATTGATAATGCATAAAGGCATCAGTAACTTGATGTTATAAAACGCATTGTTGTGTATGATTTGATTAATGGATAATAAATGTATATAAGTCGAAGTTTATCTGTTCCTTTTATCCTAAGAGGGTAAAAGCGATATCATGGCCCCTCGATGATTTGATTTGACTTATGTGTCGGGCCCAGTCAGGACTGAATTGATGTGTTCAATTGAGTTCTATGTCAAATGAATCTGAGATCGAGAAACCAATTGCTGGACAATAAGTATGACCATGTGTCCATGTGTCCACACGATATCTAGAACAGAGGATTATACGATCCCTTATCTGAAGGACAGGTTACTGATAAGATCAGAGTTTGACAACGTCTTTGAGAGCTACGATTGCTAATCGGATTAGGTTTGCATTTATAGTTACTAGACTTATCCAAGTGGGAGACTGTTGGATTAGTGTCTAAGCCCGTAAATATATTTGGTAAGTACTTGACCCGGTTGTGCATGGTCCTTTTGGGTTGCCTTCACCATAGCAACTTGACAGGGTGATTTATGAAGAGAGAAGAGATATTATTATATTAATATATTATGAGAATAATATATTATGAGAATAATATATTAAAGGAATAATAATATTATTTGATTAATATTAATCATAAATTAATTAGGAATTAATTTGGTGACTAAAAGAGGTTAATTGAATAAAGGGGCTTAAACTGTCAAATGTGTGATAGTTGAGTTTTTGGGCTATGGATCCTTATGGGATATAGGGTGGCCGAAATTAAGGAGTATGGGCTCCTTGAATTTTTCCAAGCCTTACTCTAGAAGGATCCTTGGATTGTTTAAGGCCTAAGTTATTCAATTAGGGTTAAGGAGGTAACCCTAGTAGCTCATAGTATAAATAGACCCTATGGGTTGGAGAAATCGGCCACCTTGCTTCCTGGGGAACCCTAGAGCCGATTTCTACACCTCTCCTCTCTCTCCAAATCAACCTCTTTCTAGTTGGTGTTTGTAAGCCATTAGAGGAGTGACAATTGTGACTCTAAGCTCCAAGAACGAGAAGATTCAAGCAAGCAACTTAAGGTATTCATCTAGATCTGATTTCATGTGTTATGTTTCAATTGTATTCTCTAGATCTAGGATTGTAAGCCTTGGATACATTGCATGTTCAATTAGAGAAACCTAGATCCAAGAATTAGGGTTTGCATGTGCACATAAGAAAGTTCTTATTGCTCAAACCCATCACTTTGAATAATTAAGATATGGACTCATTTGGAGGTGGGTGATGTAATTTAGATGATCCGGTAGTTCGGTATGTGTTTTGGAGCCAAGGGGTATTTTGGGTATAGTGTCAGCTCGGGCTTTTATGGAAAATTAGATTTTCTCGGGATTGTAAGGCAGGTATGAGTTGATAAAGTGTAGAGCTTCTCGTTACCTTTTCATGGATATAAGGGCCGTCGAAAACGGGCTTATAATGAAGACGTTACAGTCTTCGGATGAATTTAGGGTTTAAGGAAAATCCCTAGTACGTGGGGCGTACTAGTGTATAGTCATTACTGATGGGTTTTGAGCATTCTAACACTTCCTAAGTGTACATGCAACCCTAATAACCTTGGATCTATGTTTGTCTAATAATCATGCAAAGTTGAATTCCAAGGTTATATTCCTATCTAGCATACATGGGGAACATTTTTAACTTGAATGAAAGATAGAATAACTTACCTTGTTGTTGATTATGATCCTTGAAACCTTGTGAGCCTAGCACCCCAAGTGTGATGCCTCAAATGCTTCACACAACACCAAATGCAAAGGAGTAAACTTTGAGAGAATCTTACACTTGCAAAATCGACTCTAGCCCTCTTGTTTCTTAGTGTCACCGATTTTGGTGGAGAATGGGTTTCTTAGATAGTGTTGACACATCTAGGGTTACACCATGTAAATCCTAATGTGTCATGACTCTTCATTTCCATGACCCATGGGTTTGTAACTCCCATGGAGCATCCATGGAGCATCCTATGGGTGGAACCCAACTTGATAATCCATGGAGCCTCTTAGCCCACTATATAAGATATGGAAGATTTACATAATCTACCCATATATTTAATTAGTTATCTTTTGATCACTTAATTAATTCTAAATTAATTCTTGATCAAACTAATTAAATAATATTATTAATATATTAGAACTTATAATATATTAATAAACCATAAGTGTTATTTCTCTCATTTTAGTTTATCCAATTGCATGGTGCCATGCAACCCAAATGGACCATGCCGGGTCGGGTCAAGTACATACCAGAAATAGTTATGGACTTAGACACCTTATCCAACAGTCTCCCACTTGGATAAGTCTAATAACTATAACTGCAATACTTCAGGAACCGATCGGCAATCGTAGCTCTTTCAAGGTCTCTCGGAACTGAGAAGATGATGATACGCCATTTAAGATAAGTGATCATATAATCCTCTGTTCTAGATATCAGCCGGACAAATACATGGAACAATGTCTTACTTATTGTCCAGCAGTTTGTTTCCCAATTTCCGATTTGTTTGACAAAGAACTTAATTGAACACATCAACTTAGTTCTGACCGGGCCCTGTACATAGGTCAAAACAAAATCATCGAGGGGCCCATATATCAGCTTCTAATCCAAGAAGGAACAGATAAACTTCGACTCATATGTTTGTTCTACCACTCATTGAATTATACACAAAAGCACGTTTTATAACATCGAGTTACCAATGCGTTAACGTACAATCAATGCATAACCAACTCATAAGTAACAAATCATATCTCTAGGTTTGAAGACTTATATGATATTACCGTCTCACGATCACTCGAGATAAATTCCATGAAGTGATTCCAGTGAGCGTGGGTTGAGTCCAATGCTCAGAACTTATGAGCACTCATGAGTGTTGTAGCCATGTCCAACAACTTAGACCTCTGCAACCAATCATGACAGTCTTGATTCATACCTACTTCCGGCATATGACAGACTGTGGAGGTTTGAATAATATGATATACCAAACATAATTATTCTGGAAGTCAAAACATGCAAAAGAAATATAGTAAACGATCGACAAGAGATAGCAACACTTTACTCATAAATAAAACACCTTTTATTCATCATCTAATGTCAATTACACATTACAAATTTCAAGGTTATCTAACTACTAAATCTAATATCATCCTTCAGCCCTATGCTCCGAGCATGCTGGAGATGCTTAACCCGAGTCAGTCCCTTCGTGAGGGGATCTGCTAGATTCTCATCCGATGATACCCTCTTTGCCACGAGGAGTCCTTCTTCTATTCGATGTCTGATGAAATGGTATTTTCTGTCGATGTGTCTGGATCTCCCGTGATCCCTTGGTTCCTTGGCTAAGGCAACTGCACTTTCACTATCACAGAAAATTTCCATTGGCTCTTTAATAGCTGGTACAACTCCAAGGTCTCCAATGAAGTTCTTCAGCCATATCGCCTCTTTTGCTGCCTCGCTAGCTGCTATATACTCTGATTCGCAAGTTGAATCAGCCACTGTCTCTTTCTTGGAACTCTTCCAAGAAATTGCTCCTCCATTTATGGTAAAGACCCAGCCCGACTGAGAGCGGAAATTATCCCTATCAGTCTGAAAGCTAGCATCACTATACCCTACAACTCTCAAGTCTTCACTCCCACTGAGGGTAAGGACCCAGTCCTTAGTCCTCCGTAGGTACTTGAGGATATTCTTTACCGCAGTCCAGTGTGCCTTGTCAGGGTTCCCCTGATACCTGCTAACCATGCTCAAAGCAAAGGCTACATCAGGTCGAGTACACGTCATAGCATACATGATCGATCCTACAGCCGAAGCATAAGGTATTCGACTCATTTCTGCTATCTCAGCCTCAGTACTAGGGCTTTGTGTCTTACTCAATCTGGCATTACTCTGGATGGGTAACTCTCCTTTCTTGGAGTCCTGCATGCCGAATCTCTTCAACACCTTATCCAAGTAAGTACTCTGACTAAGTCCAATTAGTCTTTTACTCCGGTCTCTCAAGATCCTTATCCCTAGAATATAGGCAGCTTCTGCTAGGTCCTTCATAGAGAAACACTTCCCAAGCCAGGACTTAACTTCCTGCAGAGTTGGGATGTCATTTCCTATGAGTAGTATGTCATCCACATACAATACCAAAAAGCTAACTATACTCCCACTAGCCTTGACATATACACAAGATTCATCTTCACTCCTAGAAAAGCCAAATTCCTTGACTTTCTCATCAAAGCAAAGATTCCATCTGCGAGGTGCTTGCTTTAACCCATAAATGGATTTCTCAAGCTTACACACTTTATTAGGGTACTATGTATTGACAAAATCCTCTGGCTGACTCATGTAAACATCCTCAGCCAACTTTCCATTAAGGAAAGCGGTTTTGACATCCATTTGCCATATTTCATAGTCATGAAATGCAGCTATGGCTAACAGAACCCTAATAGACTTAATCTTGGCCACTGGAGAAAAGGTCTCATCATAATCAACTCCTGGAGTTTGTGAGAAACCCTTTGCAACCAGTCGTGCCTTATAAGTGTGTACATTACCATCCATGTCGGTCTTCTTCTTGAAGATCCATTTGCACCCTACAGTCTTACGACCTGGTACATTCTCAACCAAGTTCCAAACTTGATTGTCATACATGGACTGTATCTCGCTGTCCATTGCCTCTTTCCACTTGGCTGACTCAGGGCCTGCCATGGCTTCCGCGTAACTGTTAGGTTCATCCAGACCTATCAGTGTCTCATCACTGATAAGTGTATCACCTTCCGCAGTAATATGGAATCCATAGTAATGCTTAGGTGCATTCCTAACCCTTGTGGAACGCCTCAGAGGTACAGACTTGTCAATTGGCTCAACAGAAGTTTCCTCCTCAAGTTGAGTGCTAGGGTTTGAAGTTCCTTCACCACTTGACTCTTGAATTTCTTCAAGGTCAACTTGCCTCCCACTGTCTCCTTGGCTTATGAACTCTCTCTCTCGAAAGAAAGCCCTCCTAGCTACAAAGACCACATTCTCACTAGGTCTGTAGAAGAAGTAATCAAAGGATTTCTGTGGGTAGCCGATGAAAATACACCTCTCACTTCGAGGTTCGAGCTTATCATGAGTCTCGCGTCTCACGAAAGCCTCGCAACCCCAAATCTTAATGTGGTCTAGTTTGGGTACTTTACCAGTCCACATCTCATGAGGAGTTTTGGCAACTTTCTTTGTGGGAACTAGATTAAGGATATGGGCGGCAGTCTCTAAGGCATACCCCCAAAATGATATTGGTAGCGAAGCTCGACTCATCATGGAACGAACCATATCCAACAAGGTTCGATTACGCCTCTCAGCTACACCATTCAACTGCGGTGTCCTGGGAGGTGTCAATTGTGAGACAATCCCACATTCCCTAAGATAGTCGAGGAACTCTAAACTAAGATACTCACCACCTCGATCGGATCGAAGCATCTTAATGTTCCTGCCCAATTGATTCTCGACTTCCTGTTTAAACTCTTTAAACCTCTCAAAAGTCTCTGACTTATGCTTGATTAAGTAGACATATCCATATCTACTGTAATCATCAGTAAAAGTCAAATAATAATGATTAGCATCCCTTGTGGCATGTTTGAAGGGCCCACACACATCCGTGTGTATAAGATCCAACAAACCTTCACCCCTCTCACAAGAACCTGTGAAGGGTGACTTTGTTATTTTTCCAAGTAAGCATGATTCGCAACTATCATCTGATTTTAGGTCAAATGACTCCAATACTCCATCCTTTTGGAGTTGGCCTATGCGTTTCTTGCTTATATGTCCAAGACGACAATGCCATAATGATGCTTTATCCAAGTTATTATCATTAACAGAATCAATACACAATACATTATTTCCTAAGTTATCAACCACATATACAGTTTCATACACACCATCACAAGGTAATGCTTTAAAATAAAGAACATTATTAAAGAAAGCATTAATCGAACCAACTTCATTATCAAATGAAAAGGTGAAACCTTGTTTATACAATGCATGAATGGAAATAATATTTCTTGCCATTTCTGGCGAATAAGAACATTTATTCAAATCTAAACTAAACCCACTACTTAGCGATAAAGTATAAACTCCAATCTTGGTGACAGGTAAAGCTTTCCTATTCCCCATGATTAAGTTTATTCTTCCATGCTCCACATTCTCACTTCTTCTTAGTCCCTGCAAATCAGAACATATATGAATACCACAACCGGTATCAAGGACCCAAGAGTTAGAATGGGGTGAGTTATTAGATAAGATAGTGTAAATACCTGCATGGTTGGGTTTAACTTTCCCATCCTTCACATCTTGCTGGTATTTTGGGCAGTTCCGCTTCCAATGTGACTTTTCATGGCAATAGAAGCATTCAGCCTCTTTAGGGTCAGAAGAAGGAGTGACAAAACCTTTCTTGGTTCCACTTGAAGAAGAGCCATCAAGGGTCCTAGCCTTGGTACCCTTCGAAGAGCTCTTCCTCTTCTTCCCTCTACCTTTCCCGATTGCCAAAACCGGGGCAGAGTTTGGAGTAGGAGTGTTAACAACCGACTTACCCTTAAGACCTGTTTCTGCGGTCTTGAGGAGTCCCTGAAGTTTGCTGAGTGTGACCTCTTCCTTATTCATGTGATATGTCATGCGGAATTGATCATAGCACGATGGTAAGGAGTGCAAAATGATATCTATTGCAAGCTCCTTAGGGAAGTTCACATTAAGCTTCAACAACCGATCCACATACCTTTGCATTTTCTGCATGTGGCTCGTGACGGATTCCCCGTCCTTCATCATGGTTGTTATGATAGAGCATATGATTTCATACCTCTCTTGTCATGCACTTTGATGGTATCTTTCCATCAGATCTTGGTGCATTTAAAAAGGGTAGAAGTCCTCATAGGACTTTTGGAGTTCCGCTGTCATGGTGGCCAACATGATGCATGCCACTTTTGTAGCATCCCTTTCATGTGCCCGGAAGTCAGCGATCTCCTGGGGAGTTGCAGTAGTCTCATCAATCTCCTTAAGCTCCTTGTCAAGACATATTCTTTGTCCTCGTAGCGGGTAATCATCCTGATGTTTCTGATCCATTCATTGAAGTTGGATCCATCAAAAGTGACTTTCCCACACAAGTTCATAAGGGTAAAGGAGCCATTAGGATTAGAGCCAGAAGCTGCATTGTTTGAAGACATCTGAAAGAAGAGAACAAGATTAGTTTAGATATTAAGAGAGTCCTTAATAAAACACCCAAATGTAATATTAAGGCTAGGATCCAATCACAATATATTATAACTTAGAAGAGGTATGCCGTAATCCAAGCTATAACATATTTGAAAGGTAGGTGAATGACGATTCACCAATTTCCACCATGAAAAACGAAATATAAATATTAGGTTTTTAATTGGTTCTTAGAAATTCCTAGATTCTTTTGAGATTCAATGAACTTTTCAAAGGCATGTTTCAATCTCGAGTGTGCCCTCCAAGTTTTGTGACTGGGATACCGAGGATCACAAAACAAGGTGTGAAGTAACCATGCAAATCACTTGGTACCCTCAAGGTTTATCACTCAATCGATGTGCCGGTAAACCACACACGCTCCACCGATGCTATGGTAAACCTTAAGTCACCCTTTACCTACCTTGTTAAGTCCAAGTTAGTGTGCCGGTTAACCACACACGCTCCACCAACGACTTAAACAAAGTGTAAAGTGTAATTTCATGGATTAGCACCTTATTCACATTTTCCTAAAGTAACTAAGATTGGGAATTTAATAAAAGCATTTAGTTACTTTATAATATTCATCATACTTTTAATGAGAATTTATAAGTCCTTGTCTTACCCGTTCGGCTAACGACCCTCCACCGATCAAGGAAGCGGTGGGTGAGAGTGGACACCCATTAAGTTGCCATTTTATAGGCAACAACCTTATACCCCCCTTATAGACCGACTTCGTGAATGAGGCGTACTAGCGGTAAGACGACTTGACGTTATACATATATATATATATATATATATATATATATATATATATATATATATATATATATATATATATATATATATATATATATATATATATATATATATATATATATATATAACTTATAATATTATAAAGTATAAGGGTTGAATTTTAACTTTTAAAATTCTAAGTGTTGGAACTAAAGTTTTAATCAAGACTTTACATATTCCAAAACTTGAGGGCAAGTTTTGTAAACTTCCAAAACTTTTCATTTCTTATAACTTATGAATTAATTGAGTAATAAAAATGAAGACTCTTCATTTTTATAACTCTTGTGTTCTTTTAATGACTTTAATAAAAGTGAGACTTTTGGTTTTCCATAACTTGAGGACAAGTTATGGACTCCATTAAAACACATTATGATCATGAATTAAACTACCATGAAGGTTACAAACAATTCCTATGATCATCTAATCTTCATAAGTTCAAGAACATGAATATGAACACTTTCAAGAATCAAAAATTACACTTAAAAAAAACTTGTAATTTTAATAATTGTCATTGTAAATGGATTAGCATAAACATTACACCATCTAAAACAAGCTTTAAAACATCAAAACAGTTTAGGGTAATGTTTCTAGTCCATTTCCAGCAACAAATGTGCAAACTTTCATACGAGCAGAAAACAGAAAAACAATTTTTTTTCAAGCTGTTTGCACACAAAAAAAAAACAACAAACAAACCTAGGCTCTGATACCACTGATGGGTTTTGAGCATTCTAACACTTCCTAAGTGTACATGCAACCCTAATAACCTTGGATCTATGTTTGTCTAATAATCATGCAAAGTTGAATTCCAAGGTTATATTCCTATCTAGCATACATGGGGAACATTTTTAACTTGAATGAAAGATAGAATAACTTACCTTGTTGTTGATTATGATCCTTGAAACCTTGTGAGCCTAGCACCCCCAGTGTGATGCCTCAACTGCTTCACACAACACCAAATGCAAAGGAGTAAACTTTGAGAGAATCTTACACTTGCAAAATCGGCTCTAGCCCTCTTGTTTCTTAGTGTCACCGATTTTGGTGGAGAATGGGTTTCTTATATAGTGTTGACACATCTAGGGTTACACCATGTAAACCCTAATGTGTCATGACTCTTCATTTCCATGACCCATGGGTTTGTAACTCCCATGGAGCATCCTATGGGTGGAACCCAACTTGATAATCCATGGAGCCTCTTAGTCCACTATATAAGATATGGAAGATTTACATAATCTACCTATATATTTAATTAGTTATCTTTTGATCACTTAATTAATTCTACATTAATTCTTGATCAAACTAATTAAATAATATTATTAATATATTAGAACTTATAATATATTAATAAACCATAAGTGTTATTTCTCTCATTTTAGTTTATCCAATTGCATGGTGCCATGCAACCCAAATGGACCATGCCGGGTCGGGTCAAGTACATACCAGAAATAGTTATGGACTTAGACACCTTATCCAACAATTACGCGCGGTGTAATTTGGTGTGCTTAGCATACTGCGAAGGGTGGATCGGGAGTGTGATGTCTCGTATGTTGGGCGTACGAGGATTATGTGGGGTGCACAAATGGATTAAGAAACCCTAATTTTAGGGTGTTGTACCCTATATAAACACCTTACGTCATTAGGGTTGGCCTCTTTAGCAGCATCTAAGTCTCCAAAACCCTAGAAATCGTCCCTTAGCATCTATTGGTGTGCATTTGAGTTCTTAAGAAGATTTAGGTGGTTGTTTTGCTCTTTGTGAAGGAAGTATAGAAGTTAGAAGGTGCTTTGCTTGGTGAGAAGGTTATAGATCCATAATCATCACCCTTGGTTCAAGCTTATTGAGGTATCAAGTTTAAACCTTGTCTTCTCCATGATTAGATCTCTTCATTTCCTTGTTTTTATGCTTTTGGTCCCTTTTGGGTTGGTTTGAGGAGTTGGATCGTATAAAGGACTTATTGTTTTAGATCTGAGCTTGTTATGGATTCCTATGGAATAAAGGTGAAAGATTTATGGGATTTTTGGTCACATTCTTACATTAAGTCACTTGTTTAGTCCTCTTGAGCTTTAAGAGCTTCATTAAGCCATGCATGAACGTAAACTTAGCAACTTTACGTGATAATCCAGCTTAAGGAAATCAGATCTACGTTTTGGAGCAATGTCTTAAGGGATTAAGGGTTGAATGTGAAAGGTGGTTGAGTAGGAGGAGTACGTTGCGCGTACAAGCCAGTACACGCAGCGTACAAGCCCTAAAGCATGTATGCTTAGCGTACAGCTGAGTACGCCCCGCGTACTCAGCAGAGCGGGCCTCGGATCTTTTGGTGTTCGGTTTGGGCCATGTTTTGGGCTTAGATGTTTAGGGCTTTGTTGGGCCATCTGATTCCTCTTGTTTTGGGTTGGGAATTATTGGGCCTTGGGTTAAGGCCCATGGAAGGGATTTAGTACTAATTTGGAAAAATTGGGCCATGTTTGGGTCTTGAGTGTTTATTTGGAATTTGGACTTTTGCATTGTTGGATTGGGCCTTGGCCTTGGGCCAAGTTATGAAAAGGGTAAAAAGGTATTTTACCATATTTCCGACACTTAAGTTGGGTCGGGATCTCATTGTTGACTGTATGATTATTTTGTGATTGTTAGCGCGTGGATTTTAGCGGGACAACAGCCAATTATTCTTTCTGTGCGATTCGGCAGTATGAGGTGAGTTTTCTCACTGGGTTCAGCGGGTCTAAGGCACCAATGTCGGCCCTTATTGTTTATGTTAGGATGCTAGGAGTTTGCGTGACCCTTTCATGTGATATGTGACGTTGTGTATACCGGGCGAGGCCCGATGACTGAATTGTATGCTATTTTTTATGATCATTGTATGTGTTAGTATGATTATGTGATATATGTCTATGTGTATGGTGGGCAGGGCCTATGTCAAGCGGGCCTAATAATAACAGATCTGTATACCGAGTGGGGCTCGATGTTGGACGGGGCCTGAAGCCGAGTGGGACTCGATACCGGGTGGGGCCCGTTGAGGGTGGGGGCCTAGTATGTGGTTTATTATATATGGTATTGGGTACTTTGGAGGACTCGCTAAGCTTTGCGTTTATGGTTTTCAGTTTATGTTTCAGGTACTTCCAGTTCCAAAGGGAAGAGCTCGTAATGATTGCAGAGCACAAACCACTTAGTTCCGCCTTTGTGTTTTACTCTAATTCGAGATGATGTTTGATATACTTGTTATATTGAGTTTGTATTGATGTTGTGTTTGGAATAATGATTTTTATTAAATTAAAAATGAGCCTTTTGGGTCGTATCATTTGGGACGTTACAGTGGTGATGATGGTCTGACAATGGTGGTGGTGTAGTTTTTTATTTCGAGAAAAAAGAAGAAAGGAACCGGATATAGAGGGAGAAAAGAACAACATGCTACGTACGCAACGTGTGTCTATCCTTGGGTGTTAACGTAAGAAAGGAAGAACGGTGGGTGTGATGTTGTTTCATCAAATCAAAAGGAGAAAATAAAGAGTGAAAGAGAGACAAAAATCAACATGGGAAAGAGACACAAAGCGAGAAATAGAAATCGGGAAAAAGGATTGTGAGAAATAGATAATGGCTCTGTGGTGGCCGGAAAGGCAAACTCAACCTCAATCATCTCTAATTTCTTCTTGGGGTAACTTCTAATCCTAATTTGGGCCATTATTTTTTTGTTTTTTTTTGTGTCTGGTGTATAATAGGAATTAAGGGGCTGTGAAGTGAAGCCTGGTATAACAAATTAATACCATTTTTTGTTTCTCTTCTTGAATGCTTATGAATTAGCATCTATTCTAAACATGATATTGTTGAGTATGCTGAATCTTAAGCAAGAGGAGGTGTTGACCGAATTAATGGCAAAACACTCAACTTTATTCAGCATCATGGTCTAACTTTTCATGTTAATGGCCATTTTGTTCAATAGAAAAACGTATGTATGTCTTTGTATCTTCTAATTGTTGTGATAAAGTTGAAGGTAAAGTATTTTAATTATATATGACAGTGGAATTTTCGAATTGGGTTTACTCCAACTGAGGATTTAATCATATATATGTTGCATATGTTGATGGAAGCTATGGCCCATAGATTAAGATTTATAGAAATGGCGGTTCTTTATGGTGATCCAAATGATCCACATTACCGAAAGAATATGTTTAATGAAGGGGAAGATAGATTAGGAAAAAATGATTATTCTCTTATAAAGGTAATCTTGTTTTTCAACTTTCAAATTTTAATCATGTATTCCTTTGTCTAAATTATAATATATGATGTGTTAGTTTTGCAGTTTTCAGATTGTCCGGGGTATGTGAAGTATTCTAATACACATGACAAATTTATTGGTGGTGTTGAAGTATATATATATATATATATATATATATATATATATATATATATATATATATATATATATATATTATATATATATATACTTTATTTATGAACATATGTTCATTGATGAACATTGGTTGTAAGTTGTAACAATGGTTTTAATCATGATTTTATATAAATGTTCGGTATGAACATGAATGATTTTGTATAAATGTACAATTATGAAAAAATATGAATTTGAATGTTCACTAACTAACATAATCAAATTCTATATTTTGTATAAATGTTTACTTATGAGCATGTATTACCATATATTGTACAAACATAATTCACGTTTATAGATATATCTTCATTTATGAACATATGGTCATTTATGAAAATATGTTCATTAATCGATTGGTTCATATAATTTATGAGTTTTTGTATAAAATGTTCAATTAACAAATATATATATATATATATATATATATATATATATATATATATATATATATATATATATATGAGAAAATTCAATAGAAAACCATAATTATTTGGTTCTTTAAGGAAACAAATCCTAAAGTTTATTCTTTATCGAAAAAAAAATCTAAAAATATCTAAATTCATATATTAACATTGTGAATGTGAAAAATATTTTTCGCATTCACCGTGTGAATCCGGATTCACATTGTGAATTTTCAAATATTCACATTGAGAATTTAACGTAAAAAAAAATTCGAATTTGATATCATTGGAAAAATGATAAAAAGTTATGAATTTCTGTATTTTTAGTTTTTTTTTTTTTGATAAAAAATAAGTTCTAAAAGTTGAAAAAAAGATTGGTTCCTTGGTTCCTTGATTAATTATGGTTCTCTATTGAACATCGTCATATATATATATATATATATATATATATATATATATATATATATATATATATATATATATATATATATATATAAAGTTTAATAGACAACCATTATTAATCAAGGAACCAAGTAAGCAATTTAAAGCGTCGGAATTTAAAGCGAACAACGGCAAAAAGAAGGGTTGTAAACTTTTATAATGGACGCACATGTACCGGATTATAACAAAACTCACTTCTTTTTTTTTCATTTAAAATTTATTTTAGGCCAAATTTTTTATCGAAAAAAAAAACCGAATATACCGTTGTTCACGATTTTTCGTCATCTTTCCATAGAGATCCATGATGATATATAAAAAACGAACTTTTTTTTCCGAAAAAAACCCACTTAATTTTCTTAGTTTTTTTTCAATATTTAAGTTTATTTTTATCAAAAAAAAAAACTAATTATACCAAAAATATTAATTTTTTGTACTCTATTAATAAAATCAACACCGATTTAAAAAAAAAAGAAAAAAAAATTAGAAAAAAAAAATAACTTGAACAGTGTAGATTCACACTGTGAATCTAATTCATCTACCTACCGGTTACGAGAACACCTTATGAACATATAGTTCGAGAACACCTTATGAACATATAGTTCAAACATACCTACCGGTTACGAGTCTGCTAACGTTCCACTAGACTATCTAAAGTAGTCTGTGGTCGTTGTATATATTCTGCTAGATGACTAGATCATCTTAAACATCGATAACTCTCATTAATTTTTATTTCATCACATATCATCCAATTCATCTATCCATGTTTTACCCAACATATTTGTAGATATAAATTACATATACAGTTTAAATAAATTAAAACATGTATAAAATTGTTCATCCATCATAGATAGCAAGTATACAGATAATATGCACACACATAGCACGTAATTTATATAAAATACTTCATATATATGTGTAAGATGAAAATAATATGCACTCACTTGATTTAACGATAATTGGGCAGCACTTCGTTTCCTAAAACAATCGTTTTCGATAAAACTTGGATGTTTTATTGAAAACCGGGCCCTGCAAGGGTGGAGCTTCAAACCGAAAAGATAAATTTATCGGGCTTCTCGGGCACTTTGGGACGTGTTTCGGGTGTTGGAAATGATCTCGGGGCTTCGGGGGAAGTGGAAATGGTGAAAATATGAGTTTAGGGGTGAAAAAGGGCAAAATCCAAAAATTACCCGGGAGGTTTCGCACCCTTCTATTTATAGGGGCGAGCTTCGGACCGAGGGGGACAGGTAGCAGCAGCAGCGAAGGGCAGGTGGCTTCAGGTGGCTCGCATGCGAGGCTCCAGATGGCTCGTGCGAGGCTCGGACACGCGAAGACACGCGTCGACTTCGGGTTGGACCTGCGCTTCGGATGCGAGGGTTGCGACACGCGGGTCAGACACGGGGCAGCTTCTGATTGGCCGAGTGTTGAGAGAAAAACTTGGAGACACACTTGAACAAAAGTTAGAACAAGTATAATGCGAAATAGTTAATCTCAAAGGATCTAAAAGCTCAACAATAATATAGTTAGATAGTTAGAGAGTTAGTTGCGGAAATGTAAAGGAATGGAAATGACAACAATTGTTATATCAAGAAGACACTTAAGCTAATTCATAACAAGGAATGCATTCACTCCAAGTTAATAAGGAAGATCAAGCTTAGTGATTAAGTCTTAAAGACTTGCTCTGAAGAGGGATTATGATCAACAGGATTAAGATAAGATTTAAGTAAGAAGATATGAGTGAAGAAAGATAAGAGAGATAACTTCAGAATGTGTATTCAGATAGAATTCATAAGTTATCGGTTCCTTTTCTTATCTCTATGAATACAAAGAGAGTAAGTCTCTATTTATAGAGACTTAGAAACTACACTAGATTACAACTCTATAAGAAGTCGTGCAATGCATACTGGATAATAGAGTGTATTACATAAAAGACAAATAACGTAATCTAGCTAAGTTGACTGTGGTAGCTGACTCAGGTTGCTGATGCGGTTGCTGTAGACAGATGGTTGCGGTAGCTGAGATGTTTGCGGTAGCTGAGATGGTTGCGGTAGCTGAGTTCAAGAGGGTCACTTTTATGATTCAACAATTTCCCCCTAAGTGACCTCTTTAACTCCGGTTTAGCTATCAAGTTTGAGGAACTTGATCAGAATCCACCAGAACTTCCTGACATTTTCCAACCATGTGATTCTTCTTGTGATCTCGAACTTGACTTCTGCGGTAGTATGCTTAGATCTTTCAATTGCAGTCCGGCAGATGTCAAGTTGTTTCTTGGTCAGGCGGTGCATGGCAGTCATAGGAATGAAATATTTGACATTGTCAATCTTCCTTTTGAATATGACTCCAAGTTCAGGGTAGTTTGTTGCGCCTAGAGATCTTTCTTGGAAGCCTTCTGAAGGCATTGGCACAGGTTCAAAAGGTGGCAGATCAAACTTCTTGAGGATGGTGGGGTAGATATCCGCATCTATCTTGGCAAAGTCACAGACCGTATCCATGAGAAAAGAGTTGGCTTTTTCAAGCGCTATCTGCATTTTAGGGTGCTTTTCTGATTTGTTTTGGAACACCCTGGCAATAAGGAAGATTTCTTCCGGATTCATACAAGGAAAGTCTGCCTGGGTGCGGATGTAGTCATGCTCCCTTCTGGTGAGGGTATACTGGATGTAGTCAGCCTTCATAAATTTCCTGACTTTGTAGTTCTTGACTGCGGATGGTCTGTCATTAGACCATATGTTTTCAATGGAGGAGGCATGTTTAGCATGAAAAAGACTAAGTCTCTCAAACTCCATTGGCAGTCTCTTGTGATCTGGAAGGCTTTGGTCAAACTGCTCAAATACAGTGAAGTACTTGGCATTTGGAGAAATTGGTATATCCCAGTATCCATCAGTAGGGGGTTCAGCATAAGTGAGGTGCGGTCTGTAATCTTCGTCTAGGAGCCTGCGGTGCGGATTGATCCAAGAATTGATTAAGGACTCATCCATCATGGTGTCAAACCCGCATTCTCTCCAAATTAACTCTGCCAGCTTGGCTGCTTTCCAATCATGCTTCCTTTGAGCGGTGGCAGGGGAGTCTGTGGTGCTAGGAGAAGACATGTATTCAGCCAAGTTCTTGAAGTGCGGAGGAGTCTCTGGCTTTTTGGGAGTATCTTTTGGAGGTGAAGTGTGAGGAGATGGAGTATGTTGAGATGGTTGCGGTGGTGTGGGAATTTTTTCAGTGATGATGGGGGGACTCTGATGAATAGAAGTATCAGAGTGATGAACTTCTTGTTCTTCATCACTTCCCCCTCTTGAGGGATGCAACCCCGGTGCTTCCTCAAGCCATTGCTTAAGTCCATCCACCTTGTTGAAGACTTCTTGGAACTGAGCTTTGAGAGCTTCTGCCAAATGTTGGTTGTTTGGAGTGGAGGAGCTGAAGAGCAACTTGTGGATTTCTTTGGTGAGCTGGAGGATCTCAGGGCCATGGAAGTTGGAGGAAAGGGATTTCTGCAGTCTGTTGATGGTTGCTTGAAGAACAGAGATAGTGGACTCATAAGCAGTATAAGTCTCATCTATCAATTTCTGAGACTGAGAAGCTTGATCCGCGATGGCCGCTTGAAGATCCGTTTTGATTGTGGTCACCTCAGTGATGAGGCGTTCCGCTGCAGCCATGAAGTCCTTGTGGTCAGCCTTGCGGTTATTGTCAAGGGACCGGATTCCCATCTCTACTTTGAGAGAGATTCGTTCAGCAGCCATGCGTTCCCTTGTTTCCAGACGCTCTATTCTTTCAATCAGTGACTGCGGTCCTGGAGTTTCTTCAGGTTGAGGTTGAGTAGGCTGGACTGCAGCCAGGATCTGATCGATTTTGGCTTGAAGGCTCATGAACTCCTTCCGGGTGACAACATTCTTCTTATTTTTCTTCTTCTCTTTAGGCTTGGAAGTCGAATGTTGAGAACCGCTGGACTCCTCTTCTTCAAACATCATGAGGTCATCATCAGAAGGGCTTGGCTTGTTTACTTCTTGGATGTCTTCATCATCAAGACCGAAGGTGGGAGCTGAACTGAGTTCGATTGCAGGTTCGTCGTCTTATGATGGATTAACTGTAGGAGTGGGAGATGGAATGGGAGTTGGAGTAGGAGGAACTTTGGAGGTACCTGCGGCTGCACTTGAAGCTTGAGCTTTGGAAATTGTTTCAGCCATCTGATCCATCCAGTTCTGAATTTTTTGAATGGTGGCTACGCTACTGGCATTGCTGATGGCATTTGCCCAATATCTAGCCATGGACTGGATCTCCTGTTCTTTCAGTTGTTGCTGCTTGATTTGTTGTTCCTTGCGGGCTTGGAAAGCCCTTTGGAACGCAGCATACTTCTTCTTGTCTGACTCAGTTACCGGATTGTACTGTAACCAAGAGTCATTGGATGCATCATGGTCAAATCCTTCAAAGCGCATCGAAGTGTCCTTCGGGTCGACGGATCCTTGCACATTTGTGCTCACCGTGCCTAAACCACCTGTAAAAGATGAAAGCAGAGTAGGATTTCCTGAGCTTCCTCGGTCTCCTTGACCCGTGGTCAAGTGTGGCCTGTGCTCAGTTCTGGCATGGGCGAAAGAAGTGTCCTGCGGGTGGGAAGGTATTTGTAGTGTTTGGGTGACAGAAAGAAGGATGGAGCGCAACTCCTCTGGTGAAAAGAAATGCAGTCGGGAAGCCCTGGAGACCTTAGGGCGTGAACCAGTGTCGTCCTCTTGGGAGTGCACTGGGGGGGAGTCTCCACGTAGTTGAGAATCAGACTCACTTTCTGAGTCTGACTGGAAAATGATGGTGGTGTCGAATGGGTGTGCGGGCACCCCAAGGACTACTGGAGCCTGTTGAGAGGCTTCAGCATCGGTCCGGTCACGCATATGGATAGTGGTATCAGTTGTTTTCCTTTTCTTGAAGATAGAGATTGGATGCCTATCCTCATCTGAATCACTGCCAGATCTGATTGGGGCAGGTTTTGTTTTGCGTTTCTTGGTGGATGCGGTTCGTTTAGGAGCATCCTTCTTGGGTGTTCTTTGTTTCTTGGATGCCAACTGCTTTCTTCTTTGAGAAAGATTGGATAGTGTAGTGGAAGAGGGGACTGCGGTACCCTCAGGGATAATGGCTGCGGATGGAAGAGGCGGGGTAGGAGGGTATGGGGCAATACCTTCTATAGCCTCAATGTGGTCTGAGACATCAGCAGTCTCAAGACCAAGAGAAGAAAGGATATGAGTAGGGAGTCTGCGGATCGGTCCAAATATCGTTTGATCAGAAGAAGGGTTGTACCTTTTAAGATCCTTAGTGATGAAAAAGTTGATGTCACTACCCATGTCTATTCCAGCATGCGCATGTAAGTCTGAGATGCAGAGTGACCAAAACCGTGCAAATGTGAGCTCGGTTGGGTTCTCCCTTGGGTGCTATTTGGGAATGTATTGGAGGAAGTCGTCCCAAAAGGATTTGTCCATAGTTTATGTCGTGGGCTGTCTAGATGCTCCATACCAATTCCAGTAGCTTCAGTCCCATGTTGTCGATGCCTCCGGTTCTGCCGGATAGGCAGCGGATGACAAAATGACACACAAACTGCCATACCGCAGGCAGCTGATTCTTTTTGAACTCACCAATCCCTCGAATTGGTTTCTGATACCCCATCAGG
Organism: Lactuca virosa; assembly: GCF_052849685.1. Classification (NCBI taxonomy): domain Eukaryota; kingdom Viridiplantae; phylum Streptophyta; class Magnoliopsida; order Asterales; family Asteraceae; genus Lactuca; species Lactuca virosa. Next base: position 169,156,770 of record NC_136434.1, on the reverse strand, counting down.
TAGAGTGCGGATGTAACGTCTGCCATTGAAGGTGAGAAAATCTTGATGGAAGGGTGAACCAGAAGATTAATGGCATTTAAGAACTTTTATTTGGACAAGATGACCAAAGAATCGTTCATGAGATTGAGGTGAACTTCTTGGGGGTTTTCCATTGGGCGATATGCAGAGAATGCACATTTGAATAGAGTAGAAACTGGAACAATGTCTGTAAATGCATCAAATGGACCGAACAGAGGGTGGTTCCTGAGAAACTTGATCATAAGCTTGATGGAAGCATTATATGACGGATGATCTTCAAATATTGCTCTGAAATTACTTGAAGCGATTGTTGGAGAGTCGGAACCTGTTTGATTTACAGAACCTGAAGCCTTGGATTGCTTCTTTGATGCACCTGATTTCACCATTGTTGAAGATTTGAGAGAAGAAAACAGAGTTCTTGAAAGTTTTGAAGGTTTTGAGGAATTTGGGAGAAAGAATCGATATTCAGAAAAACATAAAGTATTGTTGGGGAAGAAGATGAGTTTATAAAGGGGGTAAAAAGGTGTTTAACCCTAGGTAAATGGTAAGGATAGGGTAAAATGTCGATTGGGGTTTTGGGGGGAATCTATGAACTTTGGATTAAATCTCAGCCACACATAATTAAAACGGGTTTGAAGAGATTTTGGGAGATTTCCAAAAAGGGTTTTGCATTTAATGTAAAGTCAGACGCATGTCAATACGTTAGGTGATCGAAGGGGGTGATGGGAGAGGAAGTTGTAACGGATGGGACGTATTGGGGAGAGGAAAGGACAAATTAAGGATGAGTTTATTGAAAAACGTTCTTTTTGTCATCATCCCTAAAATAGGTCTGATACAAGAATTATTCAGAAAGAGAATGTGACAGTTTCTAAAGAGAATGTTTTTTTTTGTCTTTAATTTTTAATTTAATGAAGGATCATTAAATAGCACACAAAGATTCAAGAGTTGATAAAACTGTTGAGAAATTATCATGATGATCGCGGATGGAAAATTCATTGCAGTTGGAAACGTCATTGCGGATGGAACTTTCATTGCGGTTGAGAAACGTCATCGCGGATGAACAAGGAAGGACTGTAGTGACAAACTGAGGAAAACACTTGTACAAAGATTAGTAATAACAGACCATAAAGACCCATGAGAGATACGTATGATATATGGTTGCGGTACCTAGACAGCGGTACCAAAACCATCTATCCCATGTAATTCTCAGTTAGAACCGCAACGGAGGCCAAGGATGGTCTGCGGTAGCTAACAATTCAAAAAGAATTGCGGGTCTGGATTCATCATTCCTAACATTTGCAGGAAGATGTTAAGCTTTGTTGAGTCGAGCGCTTTTGTGAACACATCAACAATCTCTTCATGAGAAGGGACAAAGATGAGTTCAATATTACCTTTTAAGATGTGGTCTTTGATGAAATGATACCGTAGTTCAATGTGCTTAGTCTTGGAGTGCTGAATTGGATTGTGAGAAATAGCAATAGCACTTTCAGAGTCACAATAGATCGGTATCCGCAGTATTCTATACTCGTAGTCCATTAGTTGAGTTTTCATCCAAAGGACTTGAGAGCAACAGCTGGCTGCGGCCACATACTCGGCTTCTGCAGTTGATAGAGAGACACAGCTTTGTTTTCTTGAGGACCAGCTGACTAGTCTTTCACCCAAGAATTGACATCCTCCTGAAGTGCTTTTTCGATCGAGCTTGCATCCGGCATGATCCGCATCTGTGAAAGCTTGCAGGCTGAAGTCATTGCCTGCGGGGTGCCATAGACCAAGAGATTTGCTTACTTTCAGGTACCGTAGTATCTGTTTGGCTGCGGTCATATGTGAGACTTTTGGGTCAGCCTGATACCTTGCACATACACCAGTTGCAAAGACAATGTCTGGCCTGCTTGCAGTGAGGTACATCAAAGAGCCGATGATGCCTCTATAAGTCTTGTGATCCACAGATTCGCTGAGGGATCAGCAGAGATCTTATAACCGAAGGCCATGGGGACCTTAGCAGATGAACAGTTGTCCATAGAATATTTCTTCAATAGTTCAGTGGTGTATTTTTCTTGATGAATGAATATGCCTTGCGGTACTTGTTTCACTTGAAGACCTAGAAATAAATTAATCTCTATTCATGCTCATTTTGAACTTGTTGGTCATGAGCTTAGCAAATTCATCCACCATGCCTTGATCAGTCGAACCGAAGATGATATCATCCACATATATCTGTACCATCATGAGGTGGTCGCCATTTGCTTTTCTGAATAATGTGGGATCAATCACTCCTCTCTTGTACCCGGATGAGACAAGGAATTCAGAAAGAGTCTCATACCATGCTCTTGGGGCTTGCTTCAGACCGTAGACTGCCTTTTCAAGCTTGTAGCAGTGGTCTGGGAATTTAACATTTTCAAAGCCTGGAGGTTGCTGAAGATAAACCTCTTCTTTTAGTTCCCCATTGAGAAAGGCACTTTTAACGTCCATTTAGTGTACCTTGACGTTTTTGTGGGCTGCGTATGTTAGAAAGATCTGGATAGCTTCCATGCGTGCTACCGGAGCATACGTTTCATCGTAGTCAATGCCTTCAAGTTGACTATACCCCTTTGCAACTAGCCTTGCCTTGTTTCTGACTACCGCACCAGATTCATCCAACTTATTTTTGAACACCCATCTAGTGCCAACAATGGAGTGACCACGTGGCTTCGGAACGAGCTGCCAAACTTTATTTCTTTGAAATTCTTCAAGCTCTTCTTGCATTGCAGCTATCCAGTCAGATTCAAGCAATGCTTCTTTGATCGTTCTGGGTTCTACCGAGGACATAAATGCTGCATAGTGGCAGTGATCAGATAGGTCCTTGGAAGATCTAGTCTGGATGCCTGCGGATGGGTTCCTAATGATTTGACCTGGTGGGTGGTCTTTCGTCCATACATGAAGACGTGGCAGCAGATGATCAGCAGCTGCGGTAGAGGGAATATCTTGAATGTCAGAGGAATCTGCGGTTGGAGATGACAGTTCCCCCTAGACTTGAGAACATCCTGCTGAGTCATCTTGATCTATTGGAATGGAATTCTCTTGAGCAGTTGGGAGAGGTTCCCCCTGGGTTGCAGATAGGAGTTCCTCTGGAACCTGAGAAGGTTCCCCCTGGACTGCAGATGGGAGAGTGACAATCTTTGGATCAGTTCTAGTGTCGATATTTTCTATGAGTTCATCATCCGAATCCGAAGATACGTTTGATGGTAATGCTTCTCTGCGGACAGGAATTTGAACAACATCAAGTATTGGAACCTCGACGGTTGCGGCTAGATCCGGAGTAGATCTTCCCCCCTCAACCGGAGAGGTGGAAGTATTGAGAGAGGCTACTTCAGATAGGGATGGTCCAGAAACATCAGCATGTTGTTGTTGAGCTGCGGGTGACACAAGAACTTCGGATAGTTTCGTTGTTTCAATAGGATCGAAAAGATCCTCATAGTTGACTTCAAGTAGATTCAAGGGACCTGAAGAGGCAGGAATGTCACTTTCCATGATTGCGGTGGTTTCAGTAGATAGAGGGGCGTCGCGGATGTGAGAATCATCAAATTTCACATCGAAGCTTTCAATAATCAGCCTTGTACGCCTGATGAGCACTCGATAAGCAACCTTGTTAGTGGAGTAACCAAGGAATATGCCTTCGTCGGACTTCGGTGCAAACTTGTTGAGCTGATCTCTATTGTTGATCACGAAGCATCTACACCCAAAAATATGAAAGAAGCGAACATTGGGCTTGCGGTTGTTAAGGCCCTCATATGGTGTTTTATTGAGGCGTTTGCACATGATACTTCGGTTTTGGACAAAGCATGCGGTTGCTACTGCTTCAACCCAGAAGTAGAGAGGAAGTTGGGCGAAGTTAAGTATGGATCTGGCTGCTTCTACTAGTGTGCGGTTCCTTCTTTCTACTACACCATTTTGTTGCGGTGTGTAGGGTGCGGAGAAGTTGTGAGAAATGCCTTTGGACACCAAGAAACTATTAAGAAGATGATTAGTGAACTCGGTTCCATTATCACTGCGGATGCGTCTAACTGGAAGCTTGATCTGAAGTTCGATTTCTTTGATGAAGTTGATGAAGATCTGCGGTGTCTCTGATTTGAGTCTGAGGAAGAAGACCCATGTGAAGCGTGTATAGTCATCAACAATAACAAGTATATACTTCTTGTGGTGGAGGCTGGCTACGGTTGATGGACCGCAGAGATCAATGTGCAATAGCTCCAGTGGTTCAGAAATGGAAGAGTCCATTATCAGAGGGTGACTTGCTTTAGACTGCTTACCACATTCACAAGCCGGACAGAGAGTATCGTTGCTAAATTTGAGAATAGGGAGACCGCAGACTAGTTCTCCAGTGACTAAGTTGTTGATGTACCGGAAGTTGAGATGAGCTAGCTTACGGTGCCATAGCCAGCTGACTTCGGATACAGCTTTGGACAAGAAACACAATTGCGGTTTACCAATGATTAGACAAACATCCAAAGGGTACATGGTACCTTCGGATCGAGATTTGATCAGGCAAGTGTTTCTATCACTCGTCATTACGTAGCAAAACTGATCATCAAATTCAACACGATGTCCTGCTTTACATAGTTGGCCAACACTGATGAGATTGTGTTTAAGGCTTTCTACATAAGCAACCTTCTGAATGGAAAAGTTCCCCGTAGTGAGAACACCGTAACCTCGGATGACACCGTTTGCATTGTTACCAAACGTGACATTTCCACCATTGCATATAGGCCTGAAATCCCGAAGGTATTCTAACCTTCCGGTCATGTGCAAGGAGCAGGCACTGTCAATTAACCACTCTTCTTCTTGTTCCTCCTTGCACAAAGCCTGAGAATTACACGGTTAGTTTAGGCATCCAAACAAGTTTGGAGCCTGAGACAATTGATGTGTTTCTGAGTGATGCATGGTCCGAGGTTGCAGGGACAGGTCTCTTGTCAACTTTTGAGCCTAGTCCTGGGTGTTTGAGTAGATTTGGAGTGTTGTGATTTTTTGAAAAAATACGAGGTTTCTGACTCTGACTTGATTTGACATGAGATAAAACCTTTTGACAACTACACTGACATTTACAAAAGGAGATTTTGTCTTTTGATCTAACACTCTGATTGGTCAGCGGTTTTAAGGATGTTTTGGATCTGTTACCGGTCCAAGATGGGTTATTCCTGACACGAGTGTTTATGGGCTTTGAAAAAGTCTGTTTATGAAAGGTTTTAGCACGTGTAGATTTCTGAATTCTTTTTGATGGATTTGGTAAGATACCCTTCCATTTGAAATTTTGACGTGACTTTAAAAGTGTTGGAGTGGGTAAAATACCTTTCCATTTAGGATCATTTGAAGAATAGATCTGAAAAACATAGTTTCGAAAAGATTGAACACCCTTTTGGGTTGTGTCAGAAGGAGTAGGAATGACTTTTGAAACTGAACTTTCCTTTTTGTTTGTTTTCTTGAAAGAAGAGTTTTTTGAAATGTAGTGAGAGAAAACAAATTTTTTAGGACTTTTGGATTTAGGAAATCTGACTTGCTTCTTGTTTTTTGAAAAAATTTGTCTATTAGTACCGCGAGATCTGATTTCTTATTTAAAAGCCTTTTTTGCCAAAGATTTTGGTGAACCGCAGTCATTGTTGTTCAACTGCGGTTTCCTGGAATTCTTGGAATGATTTTGAAAACGCGGAGTTGAGTCATCAGAGCTTGAGGATTCAGGAATTTGGGAACATTGACCTACTTCAAAATTTTCTATAGGTAGTTCATGAAATATGGACTGAAGAGTTACAGTTCCTTGAACTGATGACTGCGGTAGGGATGAATTGACTACCGCTGAGTAAGTCTTAGATGGGACTTTGGTGGGACATTTGTGGTACATTTAACTACAGTGAGAGACACTACGGTCTGAGGACAGAGATGGAAAGTCTTTTGAGACTTCGGGGCCCTCAACAACAATCTCTTCGTCAACTACGGATGAAGTTTGAGAATTTGGATAGATGGTGCCACAGAGGAATTTGATCACATGTGTGACCCGAAACCTCCGGCACAATTTCCTCAATGACACAATTATTGCTTAAGTAGTGCAGTCTACCGAAGTGAGTTTTAATATCTTCGGGAAAAGTCTTGTCATTGACAGGGAAATGAAATTCTCGGTCTGGAGGGACATACAGTCTGTCTTTGTTGAACCGGGGTGAGGACTCCATTGAGGTAGGATATCCATTTGACCAACCCCAATTGTATGTATTGTCCACGGTTCCATTGTTTACCAAATTTTCAATAGCTTCACTTTCATTAAACAATTTTTCAATTAAGAGATTTAAGCGTACAATTTCTCTCTGAGCTAAATCTCTCTGGTTCAAAGCTATCTCTAATTGGGTTTCACTTAACATTCTTGCATCCTTTTCTAACTCTAGGTCCTTCTCTAACATAGCCATATTAAGTCTTTTGTTATCCAGTCGTCCTCTCACGTGGAACATCTCTTGGGACGCAATGTTCTTCTCATCTAAGGCTTTATTATAGTCTGTAAGGACGGTAGCACAAGTGTCATTAAGATCATCTATGTAAGGCTGACAGTCATGCATGCTATAGTTTAGAGTTTGGATCATGAGTTTTACCTGTTCGACGATGCTTAGTGTTCCATCCTTTGCCATGTAGCAGTAATTCTTGTTCAACATTGTAGACCCATCATCATCCGCAGTGGACAGCATGCAGATTTTCCCTTTTCCTTTGACACTGCTGATGGCCTCATCTTCGTCTCCGGATGACCAGACTTGATGGTCTCTTTTGACATGGGCCACGTATGCCCTTGCCTTTTCAGCTTTTTCTTTGTCTTCCAACTCTTGAGCCATTCTAAGGTAGAATGCTCTGTCTTTTACTACATTGGCCTTACAATCTCGTGCAAAGTGATTCTCTTTGTTGCATTTGTGACAAATTACAACATCAGTCTTGTCTTCTGAAGGAGTACCAGAGTCAGTGATTTGAGGAGACTGCGGTACCTCCTTTGGTTGAATATTCTGAGATTGCGGTGGTGGATGAGAACTTTTGGGAAATCGAGAGTAGTTATTCTAAGAACCGAAGTTACGGTTGAATGGAGGTTTGTTGAACTGCTGATTCTTGCGGAAGGAAGGATGCGGTAGACGGTTGAACTGTTGGCTAACCAGAGCGATAGCCTTCTAAAAATCTTCTTCATCATCATATTCAGAATCCGCTTCGTATGACTGCGGTAGAGTGTCATACGAGGAAGGATAAGGTGACTGCGGTGGAGCTTGTGCTATGAGAGAAAGTGGTCCTCCGAAGTCAGCACAGTCTTTGAGTACGGTGGATTCTTGAGCTTGCAGCTCTCCATAGAGCTTGTAAAGTGACAGGGAGTGAATCTTTCTATCGCCTTGGACTATCATCTTGGCCGTAGTCCAATGTCTGCCCAAACCATTAAGAAACTGAAGATTGATTTCATGGTTACTGCGGATGGTGCCCGCATTGGATAACTTGGTGACTATCAGGTTGAACCTTTTGAAGGAGTCTTCCAAACATTCTCCAGTATGAGCTTTGAAGTTGTTGAACTCGTTGAGTGCGGTAGTAAGCTTCTTATCTTGTGCTTGTTCTGAGCCTTCGTACAGGTTTTTGAGAACATCCAAGATCTCTTTCGCTGATTTGCAATTTATGATAATATCGAAGTTGTCAGGAGCAACTCCGCAGGAGATTTCATAAAAAGCAATAGCATCATTTTCCATTTTATCGAGATCATCCTTGGTGGGACGGCTCATGGCTGGTTGACCTCCTCCTAGCCTGGTTGCAGCGCCGTCAGTTTGGACTGGTGTAAGGACTGGAACATGTGGTCCTTCTTCTACGGATCGCCATACATCTCTACCCAGTCTTCTCAAGTACCTTTCCATTCTTTGTGACCAGTGATGATATTCATTTGCAACTAGTATTGGGGCTCGGTTAGAACCACCGACACTGTTGGAAACATTTAGAGATAATGATTGTGCCATTTGAAATTGTTTTTTTTTGTTTTGAAGAAATGAGCTTTAGTGGTATAGAAGGCTCTTTGAAAATTCAGAGTTCCGTTTTCAAAAAGCAACCACTTTGGCTCTGATACCAATTGTTGAGAGAAAAACTTGGAGACACACTTGAACAAAAGTTAGAACAAGTATAATGCGAAATAGTTAATCTCAAAGGATCTAAAAGCTCAACAATAATATAGTTAGATAGTTAGAGAGTTAGTTGCGGAAATGTAAAGGAATGGAAATGACAACAATTGTTATATCAAGAAGACACTTAAGCTGATTCATAACAAGGAATGCATTCACTCCAAGTTAATATGGAAGATCAAGCTTTGTGATTAAGTCTTAAAGACTTGCTTTGAAGAGGGATTATGATCAGCAGGATTAAGATAAGATTTAAGTAAGAAGATATGAGTGAAAAAAGATAAGAGAGATAACTTCAGAATGTGTATTCAGATAGAATTCATAAGTTATCGGTTCCTTTTCTTATCTCTATGAATACAAAGAGAGTAAGTCTCTATTTATAGAGACTTAGAAACTACACTAGATTACAACTCTATAAGCAGCCGTGCAAGGCATACTGGATAATAGAGTGTATTACATAAAAGACAAATAACGTAATCTAGCTAAGTTGACTGCGGTAGCTGACTCAGGTTGCTGATGCGGTTGCTGAAGACAGATGGTTGCGGTAGCTGAGATGGTTGCGGTAGCTGAGATGGTTGCGGTAGCTGAGTTCAAGAGGGTCACTTTTATGATTCAACACCGAGCCTTCGGTGCGAGGATGGTGCGACACGCCTCGCTAGCTGGCCTCGGATGACTCATCAATTTGGACACGTGGCATGCTACGAGCGAGGGTAACGTGGCATATTCCGGACCACACGCAATTTCTCGGATTTCGTGTTTTTCTCGATTTTTGAGCCAAAACTTCTAAAATCCATAACTTTCGCATACGGGCTCCATTTTTTACGTTCTTTATATGCACACGTAGGTAAAATTACACTCTACAACTTTCATTTAGACTTCGTCGGCTAATTTTGAATTTAATTTTAATATTATTATTTTTAACAGAGCGAGAAAGGAAATCCGTTAAAAATTCATAACTTCTTCATCCGACGTCCGTTTTCGTCTGTCTTTTTACCGTTGTACTACTATTGACGAGACCTTCGATTCTCTTTTAGGTTGTGTCAGCTAAAACTCACTCGATTTGAAATTCCAGTTTTTAGCCGTCTACTAGTAAGCTGAAATTTAGAAAAATCATAACTTCCTCATACGGAGTCAGATTTGGGCGTTCTTTTTATACATACTCTCGGTTTAACGAACACTAAGACTTTCATTTAGATCACCAAAGCTAAAAAGTAGTTTATCAAAAACTCACTTTTTACGTCATTCGGCGCCGTGTCGGTTTTGTCGCGAAACTTCGACAGGTCATAACTTCTTCGTTATAACTCGGATTTCGGTATTCTTTATATATCCGGAATCCTTGTCACGACCTCTACAACTTTCTTAATAGATATAGGCTTTATCTAATATTTTTTTCAACGCTCATTTTTATTCTTAATTAATTAAATCCTAATAATTAAGCATAAAATACATAATTCACATAATAATCACATAATTCCTCTTCATTTCTTCAAAATGAGTTATAAAGGTTGACCTAGACTATTTCATCATCATTAATGCCTATCTTGGAAACACGGGTGTTACAATTCTCTCCCCTTTAGGATGATTCCGTCCCCGGAATCACACATCAGCAAACAAATGCGGGTAGCGACTTATCATGTCACTCTCCGTTTCCCAGGTGAGATTTGGCTCATTCGTATGTTTCCAACGCACAAGCACTAAATCGACCATCTTGCGTCGCAAATTTTTAGTCTTACGGTCAACGATTGCCTCTGGTTCTTCAATCAACCTCTTGTTTTCATCCAACCTTAATTCAGAAATTGGAATTATGTCGGGTACATCTCCCGTGAATTTCCTCAAATAACACACATGGAAAGTGTTATGAATACCATCTAGTTACTCTGGTAATTCTAGCTTGTAAGCTTGATTCCCGGTCCTCTGAAGAACTTTAAATGGTCCAATAAACCTTGGACTCAACTTTCCCCTATTACCAAATCTTATAAGTCCCTTCCACGGCGAGACTTTAAGTAAAACCGAATCTCCAACTTCGAATGATATCAGTTGTCTTTTCTTGTCAGCATAGCTCTTTTGACGATCTTGAGCAGCTAACATCCTTTCTCTAATCACTTTCAACTTTTCATCAGTCTGATGGACTATTTCAGGTCCCATAAACTGCTTTTCCCCAGCTTCCAGCCAACATGACGACATTTGACACTTTTCTCCATACAAAGCTTGGTAAGGTGCCATCTTGATGCTTGAGTGGAAACTATTATTGTAGGAAAATTCTACCAGAGGTAAATGTTCATCCTAGTTACCTTGGAATTCTAGGGTACATGCTCTTAGCATATCCTCCAACGTTTGAATTGTTAGTTCACTCTGACCATCTGTCCGCGGATGGTAAGCAGTACTCAAACATAACTTGGTACCCAATTCCTCTTGTAGACTCTTCCAAAACCTTGAGGTAAAACGGCTGTCACGATTTGATACAATCGTTAACGGAACACCGTGAAGCCTCACAATTTCCTTCACGTAAGAATTCGCAAGTTTATCCATAGACCATTTCTCGTTGGCTGCTATGAAATGCGCACTCTTAGTGAAGCGATCAACGACCACCCAAGTCATGTCGTAACCTTTCCTTGTTCTGTGCAGTTTAGTCACAAAATCCATGGTGACGTCTTCCCATTTACCCATGGGTACAGGTAAATGTTCTAGACTCCCATATGGTCTCTGCTGTTGTGCCTTAACCCTAGCACATGTTACACACTTGGCCACATACTTAGCAATATCAAGCTTCATCGTCGGCCACCAGTAGTAGGGTTTTAGATCCTTATACATTTTTGTGCTGTCGGGATGAATCGAGTACATGGTCTTCTGAGCTTCTTCCATCAGAAGATCTCTTACTCCTCCCGTCTTAGGTACCCAAATCCTACCTTGGAATACCTTCAGCCCTTGATCGTTTGTACCGAACATTAACGTTTTGCCCAAACGTTCTTCCTTTCGGTCATTTTTCTCTAAAGCTTCCTCTTGAGCTTTCTTTATACTTTCCACAATTGTCGAGACAACTTCAATTCTCAACGCTCTTGGCCTTTTCTTTTCAAGGTTTACCTTTCGACTGAGAGCATCAGCAACAACATTTGCTTTACTAGGGTGGTAAAGTATCTCACAGTCGTAGTCCTTGAGTAACTCTAGCCAGCATCGTTGCCTGATGTTCAATTCCTTTTGATTAAAGAGATATTGAAGACTCTTATGATCAGTGAAAAGTTTGCACTTTGTGCCATAAAGATAATGCCTCAATATATTTAAGGCGAATACTACCACTGCCAACTCCAGATCATGAGTGGGGTAGTTCTTTTCATGCTCTTTCAATTGCCTTGATGCATGCGCTATCACTTTATCCCTTTGGGTCAGAACACAACCTACCCCAACTCCAGATGCATCGCTATAAACTGCGAAGTCATAAACTCCTTCAGGAAAAGAAAGAATCGGTGCTTCACATAATTTCTTCTTTAACTTCTCAAAAGCTTCCTTATGCTTCTCATTCCAAGTGTAAATAGCTCCTTTGTGGGTCAAAGCTGTTAATGGAGTAGCGATCGAAGAAAAGCCTTGGATAAACCTTCGGTAATATCCAGCTAATCCTAAAAAGCTTCAGATCTCCGTACGACTTTCAATCGTAACCTTCGAGTTACAAAATAAATCCTTATTGAGGACTCCTTTTTCTTCTTAGAATAAGTACTTTCCTTAATTTATTGTAACAGAACGATGGTTCATGTTCTAATGATTTCTCATCGTATAATGCAATGCTTAGACTCAGGTCTCTTAGAGACAAATTCCAGAACAGACTATACCTTCCTTCATGTTCTAATGTGATACAATCACATTTCAACATGTATCATTTCTAACTACCAACTTCTTTAACAATGAGCGCGATACTTCTATTGATCGCTTTGATCATCTTTCACTTCAATTTGGCTTAAGTCAAATGCTACATCGAACTTGGTTCTCTGAACCACATAACATACTCATCTTAGTCGGACTCAATTTGATATGACCACTAGGGTCGGAATAACAATCATCTTCTTAGTCATTACCGAAACGATGGTAACGACATACTTGAACAAAAACGAAATCAATTACTAGCTTCTTGGTAACCTTGTGACTTTCCCTGATCCAAGTGTGAGTCATGTGCTTCCAGTAGTATAGATCTCTAATACTATTCACACCTACTCATACTCGTCCCAAGTATTGTCTCGTAGTCCCCAAGTCCTAAAATAACAAAAACAATTTAACACATACGAATGTGCCCAAATAATCATAAAAATTTTCCTAGACTCTACTAGGACTTCTTTCATGCGTATCTTCAATCATCAATTCTACTTCAACTCGGTTGGTGATATAAATTCCAGACGATGGGACAACTTCAAGAATTACACCAATCGTTCCATCATCCTGCCAATCGAAGGTGTACTTCAGACGTACTGTACTCCTCTAAACGTTCCATTATTTTATCAGACATATTCTAAAGGCAAGATACCACTCTTACGATATCTTCTTATAGGTATCATTCACTATCGTAAGCCTTTCATTTCATCCATCTACTCAATTCTCTACGAGTCTTCACCATAACGTTTTGTACACCCAAGCAGACGTTCGGTGTACCGGGCGTGAATTTAAGATAGGAAAGCTTTATTTACGATAGGCGTATAAATCTCCTTATCACTTCGAAACGTTTACATGCTAGTTCTAATATCGAAGTCATACGCTTATAATCCTAAACACATAAGGTTTCCAGATCCGGTCGGTAACAGACCATAGATCCGAACAAATAATATCATATATGGCAAACATATAACATCTAGCACATAAAAGCATTTTAGGCATCTTTCCTAAAATATACTAGTGCTCGTGTCTTAAAATTGTTGGATTAGTGTCTAAGCCCGTAACTATATTTGGTAAGTACTTGACCCGGTTGTGCATGGTCCTTTTGGGTTGCCTTCACCATAGCAACTTGACAAGGTGATTTATGAAGAGAGAAGAGATATTATTATATTAATATATTATGAGAATAATATATTAAAGGAATAATAATATTATTTGATTAATATTAGTCATAAATTAATTAGGAATTAATTTGGTGACTAAAAGAGGTTAATTGAATAAAGGGGCTTAAACTGTCAAATGTGTGATAGTTGTGTTTTTGGGCTATGGATCCTTATGGGATATAGGGTGGCCGAAATTAAGGAGTATGGGCTCCTTGAATTCGTCCAAGCCTTACTCTAGAACGATCCTTGGATTGCTTAAGGCCTAAGATATTCAATTAGGGTTAAGGAGCTAACCCTAGTAGCTCATAGTATAAATAGACCCTATGGGTTGGAGAAATCGACCACCTTGCTTCCTGGGGAACCCTAGAGCCGATTTCTACACCTCTCCTCTCTCTCCAAATCAACCTCTTGCTAGTTGGTGTTTGTAAGCCATTAGAGGAGTGACAATTGTGACTCTAAGCTCCCAGAACAAGAAGATTCAAGCAAGCAACTTAAGGTATTCATCTAGATCTGATTTCATGTGTTATGTATCAATTGTATTCTCTAGATCTAGGATTGTAAGCCTTGGATACATTGCATGTTCAATTGGAGAAACCTAGATCCAAGCATTAGGGTTTGCATGTGCACATAGGAAAGTTCTTATGGCTCAAACCCATCAGTGGTATCAGAGCTTAGATTGATTTCTATTGAATTGATGCATTGTTTGATTGTTCTTGCCTTGAAAAATCGGTTTTTTGTGCCCCTGACTAACAGAATCGGTGAGTCCCATTGTGGACTCGGCGAGTTCATGCTACTCAGCGAGTCCATGATGGTACTCGGCGAGTCCAAGCGTCTGTCAGAGTGATTTTCGGGATTTCTTGCTGTTTTGCTTGAGGATACTTGCCTTAATCGTTTTGGGTCAATAAAATCCGAATTTTATCATATATTTGACTATATCCTTGACAAAACAAAAGATAATTACCATTTAGTTAAATAATAATTTCCTTATGTGATAATAATTGATTATTTGAATTAATTGGTAGATTGTCTTGCAAGTAATATTGACTAGGTCAAATTTAGATAACCACTAAATTAATTAGTTAATTTATATTATTTGCTATTTGATCCTTTATGTTTTGAAAAGTTCAAAACATGTCCTCAAGTTTTGAAATTTAAGTTTTGTGATTAAAAGTTTTAATTTAAACCATTTAAATTTCAAACCTTAGAATTTTACAAGTTTTAAAATTCAACCTTATACTTATAGTATTATAAGATTAATATATATACGTATAACTTAAATGCTAGTCTTACCGTTAGTAGGCCTCATTCATGAAGCCGATCTATAAGGGGGGTATAAGGTTATGGCCTATAAAATGGTCGTTTAATGGGTGTCCATTCTCACCCACCGCTTCCTTGATTGGTGGAGGGTCATTAGCCGAACGGGTAGGATCGGGCAAACCTTTCTTCATTAAAAGTATAATGAATCTATATAAAGTAACTAGAACGTTTTCATAAAATTCCCAATCTTAGTTACTTTAGGCAAAAGTGAATTGATGCAATTCAATGAAATTACACTTTGTGCCCTTGCTAAGAAGTTAATGGAGCGCGTGTGGTTAACCGGCACATTAATTGGGTTCTAAGCAATGATAGCAAAGGGTGACTCATTGTTTGTCATAGTTCGATGGAGCGTGTGTGGTTAACCAGCACATCGAATAGGTGACTGTAACAATAAGGGCACCATGTACATTTGCATGGTTATTCACACCCACTTTGTGAACCTCGGCGTCCCAGTTACAAACGAGAGGGGCATATCAAGATTTAAACATGTCATTGAAAGGTTCAATGTATCTCAAAAGATCTAGGACTTTTCAATACATTTAAAACCTAATTTCTTTTTCGTTTTTCATGGTGGAGAATTAGTGAATCGACATTCACTTGCCTTCAAATTATTTACTTGTTAGATTACGGCATCCCTTTTCTAATTTGTAAATAATGTAGTTGGTTCCTAGCCCTAATTTCTCATTTGGGTGATTAATTGGGGAAATTCATCTCTAATCAACTTTGTTCTTTTTCCTTTTCAGATATGGAACGCAAACAACAATGCTTCTGGGTCAAACTCCTCTGGTTCATTCTCACTCATGAACTTGTGTGGGAAAGTGATCTTCGATGGGACCAATTTCAGTAATTGGATCCGCAACATTCGCATGGTCACTCGCTACGAGGACAAAGAATATGTCCTCGACGAGAAGCTAAAGGAGACTGATATGGAAACTGCTACTACCGATGAGATCGCGGCCTACGAGGCCCACGAGCGTGGTTTTCTTGGGTTCTTGATAGAGGATGTGGTTTTGTTGGGTTCTTGATAGAGGATGGAAAGATCAAGCCATCTTTCGCAGGTATTTACACAATTAAATCTAATAGTTTATCACATGCTACTTCTTGGGTTCTTAATAGAGGATGTGGTTTTCACGTATGTTATGATTTGCAGGGACTAAAAGGAAATAGGGATGTAGAGGGTGGAAGGATGAATCTGATCATGGGAAACAGAAGATCGTCGCCTGTGACCAAGATTGGAGTTTATTCCTAAGTGCTTAGTAATGGTTTAGATTTAAATTTGAAAAATTGTTGCTATTCGCCAGATATGGATAGAAACATCATTTCATTTCATGGTTTATATAAACAAGGTTTTAGATATTCATTTGATAATGTAAAGGGTTCTATTTACGCTTATTTTAATAATGTTTTATATTTTGAAGCATTGCCTTGTAATGGAATATATGAAACTATGATGGTTGTAGACAATTTAGGAAATGATGTGTTGTGTGTGGATTCTTCCAATAGTATGGATAAATCATGCTTGTGGCATTGTCGTCCAGGACATGTCAACAAGAAACGCATAGCCCAACTCCAAAAGGATGGAGTGTTGGAGTCATTCAACCTTAGGGACGATGACGTGTGCGAGTCTTGTTTACTTGGAAAGATGACCAAGTCACCCTTCACTGGCACTCGTGCAAGGGGTGAGGGTTTATTGGATCTCATACATACAGATGTATGTGGACCCTTTAGATCCACCACTAAGGATGCGAATCGCTTCTATGTGACTTTCACAGATGATTATAGCAGATATGGGTATATCTACTTAATCAAGCACAAGTCAGAAACCTTTGAAAAGTTCAAAGAGTTTAAACAAGAAGTGGAGAATCAGTTGGGCAGGAAAATCAAGATGCTTCGATCTGATCGAGGTGGAGAGTACCTAAGTCTTGAGTTCCACGACTACCTCATGGAAAGTGGAATAGTTTCACAATTGACGCCACCTAGGACACCACAATTAAATGGTGTAGCTGAGAGGCGTAATCGAACCTTGCTAGACATGGTTCGTTCCATGATGAGTCTTGCTTCACTACCTATCTCATTCTGGGGGTATGCCTTAGAGACTGCCGCCCATATCCTTAACTTAGTACCTACGAAGAAGGTTGCCAAAACACCTCACAATATGTGGACAGGGAAGGCTCCCTCGTTGGCACATATCAAGTTTTGGGGTTGCGAAGTTTTCGTAAGACGAGAAACTCACGACAAACTCGAACCTTGTAGTGAGCGATGTATTTTCATTGGCTACCCACAGAAATCCTTTAGATATCTCTTCTACAGACCGAGTGACAATGTTGTCTTCGTTGTGAGGAGAGGGGTTTTTCGAGAGCGAGAACTCATAAGCCAAGGAGACAGTGGGAGGCAAATCGATCTTGAAGAGCTTCAAGAGTCGAGCGATGAAGGAACCTCTAACACTGGCGCTCAACCCGAGGAGGAAACTCCGGTTGAAGCGATTGACGAGTCATTACCTCTTAGACGTTCCGAAAGGGTTAGTGTTCCACCCCAGTTCTATGGTTTTCATATTACTGTGGAAGGGGATACATTCATTAGTGATAGTATACTAGTGAATATGGACGAACCTAACAGCTATAAGGAAGCCATGGCAGGCCCAGAGTCTGCGAAATGGAAAGAGGCTATGGACAGCGAGATTAAATCCATGTATGACAACCAAGTTTGGCATTTGGTTGACAATGTACCAGGTCGTAAGACGGCCGGGTGCAAGTGGATCTTCAAGAAGAAGACCAACGTGGATGGAAACGTGCACACTTATAAAGCGCGATTGGTTGCGAAGGGTTTCACTCAAACTCCTGGAGTTGACTACGACGAAACCTTCTCACCAGTTGCGAAGATAAAGTCTATCAGGGTGATTTTGGCCATTGCTGCATTTCATGACTATGAAATATGGCAAATGGATGTCAAAACCGCTTTCCTTAATGGGAAGTTGGCTGAGGATGTTTACATGGCTCAGCCAGAGGGTTTTGTCAATGCGAAGCATCCCAACAGAGTGTGTAAGCTTGAGAAGTCTATTTATGGACTTAAGCAAGCGTCTCGCAGATGGAATCTTTGTTTTGACGAGAAGGTCAAAGAGTTTGGCTTTCAGCGAAGCGAAGATGAATCGTGTGTATATGTCAAGGCCAGTGGGAGTGTAGTAAGCTTTCTCGTATTGTATGTCGACGACATACTACTCATAGGAAACGACATCCCGACACTGCAGGAGGTTAAGTCCTTGCTCGGGAAGTGCTTTGCTATGAAGGACCTCGGAGAGGCTTCCTATATTCTGGGAATAAGGATAGTGAGAGACAGAAGTAAGAGACTAATAGGAGTTAGTCAGAATACTTACTTGGACAAGGTACTAAAACGTCTTAGTATGGAGAATTCAAAGAAAAGGGAGTTACCAATCCAGAGTAATGCCAAGTTGAGTAAGACTCAGAGTCCGAGTACTGAAGTCGAGATATCAGAGATGAGCTGAGTACCTTACGCTTCCGCAGTTGGCTCAATCATGTATCCTATGACTTGTACTCGCCCTGATGTGGCCTTTGCTTTGATCATGGTCAGCAGATATCAAGGGAACCCTGGCAGAGCACATTGGATCGCGGTCAAGAATATTCTTAAGTACCTTCGGAGGACCAAGGAATGGTTTCTAGTCCTCGGTGGGAGTGATGACTTAATGGTGCGAGGGTACAGTGACGCCAGTTTTCAGACCGACAGGGACAACTACCGTTCGCAGTCGGGCTGGGTCTTTACCCTCAATGGAGGAGCAGTGACTTGGAAAAGTTCCAAGCAGGAAACCATAGTTGATTCAATGTGTGAATCAGAATACATTGCAGCAAGCGAAGCGTCAAAGGAGGCAATATGGTTGAAAAACTTCATTGGAGACCTTGGAGTTGTGCCTGCCATAAAGGAGCCCATGGAGATTTTCTGTGATAATGAAGGAGCAGTTGCCTTGACCAGGATTGATGACCTTGTCATATGAAGGTCTCACCCCGGAAGGACAAGATACGCTTGAGAAAGTGTGGAATACAAAATTCAAGGTACATAGGACCATTTGAGATTTTTACCAGAATCGGTCTTGTACTTATAAACTTAAACTACCACAAAAACTTAATAACATTCATCCCACCTTTCACATATCTAATCTAAAGAGGTGTCTATCCGATAAAACACTTGTTATTTCACTCGATGAAATCAAGTTAAATAAAAGTCTACACTTTGTAGAAGAACCAATAGAAACCATGGATAGGGAAATCTAAAGAACCAAGCAAAGTCTTATCCCATTAGTGAAGTTTCGCTGGATTACAAACCGGGGACCTGAATTCACTTGGGGAAGGGAAGATTAGACCTAGTCCATGAGTATCACTTTAGACTTAATTTCGGGACGAAATTCCCTCTAACGGGGGGATAATGTGACACCAGTCAAATTTAGGTCAAAATTAAATTGATCAATAATTGTAATTGGGATGAACCAAGTGGTAGAGATTGTAACAAGGTTTCCAAAAATATAAAGAACACTGAAATCCGAGTTATAACGAAGAAATTATGACCAATCGAAAATCCACGACAAACCGGCAAAACACTGTTCAGTGTAAAAAATGAATTTTCGATAAAAGGCTTTTTAGCCTTAACAATCTAAATGAAAGTTGTAGAATATGTTAAACCGAGAACGTTCATAAAAAGAATGTAAAAATCTGACTTCGTATGAGGAAGTTATGATTTTTCTAAGTTTCGGTTTAGTAGTAGACAACTAAAAATTCGAAATATAAATCGATCGATATTTAGCCTAAGCAACTTAAACGAGAATCGAAGGTCTTTTCAAAAGTAGTACAACGGTAAAAAGACATACGAAAACGGACGTCGGATGAAGAAGTTATGAATTTTTAACGGATTTCCTGTCCCGGACTGTTAAAAATAATCATATTAAAAATAAAATCAAAATTAGCCGACGAAGTCTAAACGAAACTCGTAGAGTATAATTTTACCTACGCGTGCATATAAAGAACGTCGAAAACGGAGCTTGTATGCGAAAGTTATGATTTTCGCAAGTTTTTGGCACAAAAACCAAGAAATATTGAAAACCGGGCAATTTCGCATGGGTGACCATCGGACACGTCACCCTCGCATGCGAGCCTCCACGTGTCACCTTCTGATAGGACCGAAGTTCGCCGTGTCAGCATCTGATTGGATCGCAGCCGAGGTCCAGTAAGCAGCCGACACCTTCGCGTGAGACACCCCTCGGACACATGCCTTCTTCCCATTGGACCGAAGTTCGGTCCACTCAGAAGCTACCACGTCTGAAACCTCGCCCCGTGTACCATTCGGATGACTGGCGCGTGTGCTGCTGACTCCTTCCTTCGCCACCTGTCCGAACACGTGGCAGCCTCGCATAGCCTCGGATCCGAGGCTCCGGCCTATATAAGGCATGCGAGGGCTTCCGAAGAATTCACATATTTCACCCCAAAATTCATCTTTCTTCACACTTTCTACCCCCACAAGCATATTTACAATCCCGAAAGCCCCGGTATCCTATTTCAAACCCTAAGCAAGCATCGAAGCCCCGAGATTCTCGAGAAGTTAACCTCTCTCCAGTCGAAACTCTGCTCAATTTAAGCCGGCTTCTCGTCAAACAAACTCCTTTCCGGGAAACGAAACGCTGTCCAAATCACCACTTATCAAGTGAGTTCATACCCCTATAATTTACCTTTTTAATGGTTTTTAAATGCTTTTTAGGGGGGGGGGGGGAATACAAGTTTAACACAATAATAAATTGTGTTAATAACTGTATGTGATAATAATCACACAAAGGGTTTCTGTATGCTTTTAAGAATTACCAAATACTTCCAAAATGACTAAAAGTCATGTTAAATCTTTAAAGTCATGTAAACTCCGTTAAACTCTTTGAAAAAGGTTTTATAAACTATGTCAAATTATAATTGCCAAAATCAGGTTTATATATGTATAAATATATAAATAAGATTTGAAGGGCTTACGACTAATGAATTATCTTATTCCTTTTCCTTGTTTGGATGTGGAATTAAGGTGAAGTTATTTGTCCGAAGGTCGTTTCCTTATTATATATATATATATATATATATATATATATATATATATATATATATATATATATATATATATATATATATATATATATATATATATTAAACATATATGAATATAAAAGGTTACTCCATTCGATATCATTACCTTTGTATCATGCTGAGCAAAGGTGTTCATCCATGAGAAATCATGCTAATCAAATAGAACATATAAATTATAATAGGTATAATTTATAATTCAAAACTAAATATACAAGTATGATTCACGATTGTATACTTTCCAAGGAAATTACCAAAATTCATTTAACTATACCAGGATATGTATAATACCTTTAATATATGAACAACATATTAAAGAAGTAATAATACATCATACCGGGTTTGCATTAACAAAGGTACAAATACAACGTACCAGGGTTAGCAATCACGGGGTAATAATACATCATACCGGGTTTGCATTAACAAAGGTACAATACAGAGTACCAGGGTTAGCAATCACGGGGTAATAATACATCGTAAATCTCGTTGAAACAATAAATTTGTGAGACTCTTCATGGTGTACTTATCTAAGTACGACCTTAAGTCCTGACTTATTAACCAGAATCTCTTGTAGGGAGAGCGTGAATTTGTGTATAGATCTATGTGGGACTGACAATCCCGCACCTTTACTGTTCGCTACAGTTTGGCCGGCAGGCCTAGGGTGTCAAATATTCATATCGTTTCCGACGCCTGAAGAACGTCGCAACAGGCATATCAGTCATATTATTATGGTTAATAGAACTCACATGGATAAAACAACGAGTAAATTACTAAGTAATATACTTCTCTTAAAACAGTAAGAAAAGATAATTACATCCTGACCAAATATTCCTTCTGTTAGTTTTTACTTACAGTAAAAACTATGTATCATGAAATCAAGTATGGTAAATATACTTGTACTTCTGGTTTTGAACATTTAAAACCACAAGGCAGTATTATGGATAATATAATATTTTCCAGGTTTAATGCTAAGGTTTTTATTGTAGAACAGATATAACTAAGAATACTTTTACAAATGAAACGGTTTATGGGATTAAACCACTTTTACAAATGAAACAGTTTATGGAATTAAACTACTCTTACAAATGAAACGGTTTATGGGTTTAAACCACTTTTACAAAGGAAACGGTTTATGGGATTAAACCACTTTTACAAAGGAAACGGTTTATGGAATTAAACCACTTTTACAAATGAAACGGTTTATGGGATTAAACCACTTTTACAAATGGGAACTTAGTCATTCACTTTCTGTAAACTAGTATAACATAAAGGACCTTTAGTGGTTAATTCTATAATTCCTTAGTTTTTACATCAGAGTTATACATAAGTAATGTCCGATTGACAGTGAAATGTGTGACTTCCGCCTTACTTCCTGTTCCTTGTTTGGTTGGTGGGCTTAGGTCAGATACACCCATTTAACTGTCCATTCGATATTGTGTTATATATAATCAGTATAAACTAAGTAATTATAGAGGGAAACTATTGAGGTTATCAGTCTATCACCTCAGGAAATATAGGATTTTCTGGAGGAACCAGTGAACTTTTCCAAAGAACTTAGAGTATACTTATCAGAACTAAAATACTTATGAACTCACCAGCTTAAATGCTGATCTACTCTTTCCAACTAACTTGTATTCTCAGGAATCCAGTCGACAGGTACACTCCCGAAGCTTTTGAGAAGACTACCTAGTACCATACCGCGACTCTTGTCTTCTACTGTACCTACTTTGGTATTTGAATATGTAATGTTTAAACACTTATGTAAAACTTATACTTATTAATGCAATGGTTGTGTGTACTTTGATTACTATATTGCATGTGTTGTGATACTTACCTGAAGTCCTCCGCCCTCGAACGTTTCCGCCGTTCTGGTTTGGGGGTGTGACAGTTTTCTCACAATGTCACTGGGTCTAAGGAACCAAGGTCAGCCCACTTGATTATGTTATGTATCCTCAGGTATAGGATGTTGCTATGTTATATTGGTATGATAGGCAGGTAGATTTGTTGTGATTACCTTTGTTTTCTTGATATTTTTATATGTATATGTCGACATGTTGTGGTTAGGTTGAGGCATGTCAACTGTGTGTTGAAGGCCAAGAGGCCCAGGCAGTCCAGTTGATACTGTAGGCCCAAGGTGAGTGGTCTAACTACTATAGGCCTTATGAGGCGGGTCAATAGATTGTAGGCTCGGTAGAGCGGTCCAAGTAGCCTGTAGGCCTTGCGAGGCGGCCCAGGCAAACTGAAGGCTCATGGCTGCATGCATTATATTTGTATTTGGTGTGTGTGTGTGTGTGTGGTATTTTGGGGAAACTCACTAAGCGTTGGCCTGTAGTTGTGAATTTTAATGTTTCAGGTACTTTAGGGGATCAGGTAAAAGCGAAGGCGTGATCCTACATCATCCTATGGAGTTGATATTTGAGAGATTTATTGATACTCTGATTTGTTTGATGTTTTGGAAAACAATGTTTATTGACTTGAGGCTTTTATGAAAATGTTTTGGAAAAGAAAAATTTTATTATGAGTTTTGGAACGTTACAAGTTGGTATCAGATCTCTGGTTTGAGAGAAGTGGAAGAACACTCTTGTGATTCCAGACTCAAACCAAGGATCTGCAATAGATTTTCAAAAATTGTTTTCAAATAACCAAAAAGGGAGGATGCGATGTGTACGGTCAGTTGGAGCTCAAGAGAAAGTTGTTAGGGTGAAAAGCTCTTCATTGGATGGTGTCTTAGGCTTTCCCTTATTCAATATGTGTAACATCTTGATTCAAGTAATTTACATCTTTGACCCCTTGTATGAAAATTGTTGCAAAGTTGGTCCCTTTAGCTCTTAAATGAAACACGTGGATTTTTTTAGGTACGTTGGGTGTACGTGACTGATGCCTAAACCCTAATTTTTATGGTTTGGACCTTATTTAAGCATCATTAACTCCCAATACCTCATCCTCTCATCAGTCTCCATTTCCCACTTCGTCCCTTATAAACCCTAATCCGCATTTGTGGTGTTTTGAGCTCATTTTTGGTGTTTGGTGTCCACTCTTGAAGGAAGGAAGCCATTGGAAAGCAAGGAAGGAACTCCAAGATTTGTAGATATGATTCTTACACTCCTTGAGCAACCTCCAGAAGGTATAAAGCTCTGAACTTGATGATTATACCATTTGATGTTGCTAGTTTTAAAACTTATGTGCTTTTAGTCCAATATTATTGGTCTAAGTGAGTATGAATTACTCTATACCGAATGATTTGTCATTTTGGATGTTTTAGAGTGTCTTGAGTTAGAAAAACGGAATCTTGATTGTTCATATCCCTCCATGCATGATCTTTAGTGGTTTAGAACCTTGTGTTAAGTTAGGGTTTTGGTGTTGAGCACTTAATTGCCATGCAAGATCATAAAGTTGGAAACTTTATGATTTAGAACGTTATTTGGGACTAGGGCTTTGGACAAAAGGACTTAAGAGAATAAGCACTTAATGGGAAAGTTTCCATCTGTCAAGTACGTTGCGTGTACTTCTGAGTATGCTGCGTGTACTCCCTTGGAGCCCTGTTTCTGGATTAGTGAGTACGCCGTGTGTACATGCTGAGTACACTGGGCGTACTCAGCCGGAGTTGACTCGGTTGACTTTTTGACCTTTTACTTTGACCATGATTTTGACCAAGTTTGACCTAGGTTGTATTTTGGGTATTTTTAGTTGTGAATTGGGTCTAGGTCATTGTTTTCTATATAGGTGACCCGTAGAGTTTCCAGTTGGAGCAACGTTTTTTCTGCAATCTTTTCAGACTATGAGGTGAGTTCTCCTCACTGTACTTGTGGATCGAAGGCACTAATGTCGGTCCAGTAGATGGTGTACTCTTGTTTGAATTGTTTCTATATTGTAGTGAACTATTAAGCTCTGCCTGATTTTTTGGTTGTTGTTATGTGTTTATTTGGTTTACATGTCGACATAATATGGTTAGGTTGAGACTGTACTGCTTCGTGCTGCCAGTCAACAAACCTGGGCAATCCAACCGGAAGGTTGTGGGCCGGTGGCAATCCCACCGTGAGGTTGTGGGCCAGAAGGGGGCAATCCAACCGTGAGGTTGTGGGCCGGGGCAATCCAACCGTGAGGTTTTGGGCTGGGGCAATCCAACCGGAAGGTTGTGAGCCAGGGGTAATCCAACCGGAAGGTTGTGGACCCAGTATGTATTATCTATATATGTTATGTCGCGTGGTAATTGGGGGAAACTCACTATGCTTTGGCTTATAGTTTGATTGTTATCGTTTCAGATACTTCAGATGGTCGGGGGAAAGCTAAGGCGTGATCGTGCACATCATTTTGATTTTATGATATTTGATTTGGGATATTCAGATATGTGATTATTACTTTTGGGAAGAATGTTTTGTAAACAATTGTAGTTTTTGGTTATATTTTTAAAATGAAAACTTTACATGGGTTTTTGGGATGTTACAATATGGATTATGGGTTGAGCTTGCTTATATATACTTGTATAGTATACTTTGTATAAGTTGAGAGAGCTCGTTGTATAGATGAGTACTTTACTTCTAGAGAGGAAGAGTATTGTAGCAAGCATGCACATGCTTCTACATTTTTGTACTACTCAATTATCTATACAACTTG
This sequence comes from Lactuca virosa, assembly GCF_052849685.1. Classification (NCBI taxonomy): domain Eukaryota; kingdom Viridiplantae; phylum Streptophyta; class Magnoliopsida; order Asterales; family Asteraceae; genus Lactuca; species Lactuca virosa. The sequence continues at coordinate 169,131,549 of NC_136434.1, read as the reverse complement.
TTCTTAAATGTTAGATTGGGTCTTATCGATTATGCATGATTCTATAATTCTGCATTTGTCATCTCCATGGGATCCTACATGTGGTATAAGAGCTTAATCTTGAAGGTTTAACAAAATTTTCAAGATCAACGATCCTAGATGACAAGCTTTTCGTATAATCAACTAAAAGATTCGAAACCTTTGATGAGTCTCTCCATTGGATCTATTTGCTTTTAATTCCAAATTTTTTGATCCAATTATCATTTGATTTAGCCCAAAATTTGATTTTTTTATTCAAAATCAAGCCCAGAAATATCGATCTACATTTCTTTTGATTTAGCAATTCTCTATTTTTCATCTGATCCAAATTTGAGCCTAAACCATCTATCTGATATTGTTCATAATCGAATTTTGAGCCCAAATCATATTATCCACATCTGATTTTTTTTTATATTTTAGTCAAATTGATTCTCGACATCTCCGGTTCTTCAAGTACATTTTGTTCTTTCACTGTACTGAAATTTACAAATCCTACATCTGATTGTTTCTTCACACTTTTTAATCAATCATATTGAGTTGTTTCAATCTCCATCTTTATTCAAGTTTTTTCAATCATCGAGTGTTCTTGAGTCGAATCTGAATTGATTTAAAATTACGATCGAGTAATAAATGTTTATGGATGGAACCGGTGGACCAATGTTTGATGAATAATTGATAACTTTGATGATTGTTACTGATCAATACTCATGTTATCTGATTATTCAGTCAATATCGATATGAAAAGGATGATTTGGTAGCCTGAATGAACTCGTTGTGAAAACAATGTTTTGAAGAACTAATAGAACAATCAAGAATGGATGAAGAACATGAGAAGAATGGTTGAAATTCGATGTTTAATCTGAAACTCGATTTGAGAAAAGTGTTTTTGGTGTTTCTCAAGAATCGTTTTTGATGGTTACACTGATGTATTTGGTCAAACGGATATGTCAAAATCGAATCGAAGGACAGAATGACAGATGGTTGTTTGATGGTATATGATGGTGTTCGATTGTGATTCAAATGAGAAGAATTGATTTTTCAATGTAATGCAAGGTCTCACACTTGACGTGTTAGCCTCACATGGAATTCAATTTTGATCTCGCATCTCGTTCTTGCAACTCGAAATTGAAGGGTTCTCTTTTGGGAATGAAGAATCACAAGTAGATGTTTATGCCATTGGTCAACAATCTCGCTCTCGCAATTGAAGTTAAAACATTTTGTTCTCGCAATATCTCATCTTGATGAAGATCTCAGAACTTCTGAGTTTGCTATTTGTTGCGAGTGGTGTCGATTGTGAATGTTTGATAACAAACTGTGTTGAATGGGTTTCGTAATCGGAACAATAGCAGTTAGAAATCGATTGTTGATTACACAATTACTTCACATTTGAAGAATCTTGCAAGTGTTGTGTCTCGCTATCAAAGTTAAAGGTTTGTAATCAAAGTAGGAAGGTTGTTCATCATCGATGTTTGAATTGGGAAAGGTTGTTGACGAATATTTGATGTTAAATGGGAAATTGGGTTTAAAAGTTTAATGACGAAGCAGGCGGTGTGTCATTGAGAAGCTATTGGTTTGTTATTGGCTTTGAAGGTTTGAGAACGAAAACAGATTTCCGATGGGAAGATTGAACTTCGTATGTGAAGGCTGATAACGAATGGTCGAATGGGAAGCCTATGGTTCGATGGGAAGTGGGTGCTTCACATTTTTTTTGGGTTTGTTGTTTTCCTGCTTGATTCATTCTTTTGCATTTGGAATAGATTGGGGAAGAAGATAAAAGATTTTTACATTTGGTCTCTACAGTTTCATAAAAATGACAATTCTTACCCAAACATTAAAATTTTTGCAACTTTTGAAGATTTTTTCTCGGGATTTCAAGATTGTTATTTTTGCAAAAAAAATTCCAGCAACATGAATAGATGTTGTTCATTTTAAAGTCAAAGAGGTCCACGAAGTAAAGATTACGAAAATTTTCATATTTTTCATGTTTTTGGGATTTGAAGCTTCGGGTTTTTTGTCACATATCGAGGGGGGGGGGATTGTATTGCCAAATCCACATTGAGTACTTTCTCATTCCCATTTGGTGTTTTGTAATTATGTTTCGATTATAAAAGGGGAGAGATTATGATATGGGTATTTGAAATTGAAAGTTTTTGGATATTCATATTTGGCGAATGATCATTTATGATTGAAGATCGATGTGACCTTGAGGGGGAGTTGATTACGAATTGATTTGAATTTGATTTTCCGAAATGGTTCATTTATATGAAGGGTTATCTCTTAATTAAGATTTTTGGGATGTGCTTTTATGCTCAAACTTGGGTAATTTGCGTTGGAGTTTTGGATACTCAAGGAACTTAAGTTGCATTTTGATGCTTTGGATTATAATGTATCACATTCCAGAAACCAGATTAGAAGATCATTGAATACTTCAAGTTTTGTTGATTCTTTCTACATTTTTCTCATGCTTGAGGTCTTGTTCGTAAAGTTTCTCTTTTTGAAATTTGAAGTCGTGTCATATATTCCAAGCTTTGACGGTGAGAATGTTGGGGTGCAAAGCTCTTCATTGGATGGTGTCTTAGGCTTTCCCTTATTCGATATGGGTTATGGGTTGAGCATGCCTATATATACATGTATAGTATGCTTTGTATAGGTTGAGAGAGATCACGTTGTATATATGAGTAGCTTAGTTCTAGAGAGAGAGAGAGAGAGTATTGTAGTAAGCACACATATGCTTCTATATTTTTGTACTATTCCATTATCTATATAACTTGTGCTTAAAAGTTAGATCAGGTCTTATCGATTATGCATGATTCTATAATTCTTCATTTGTCATCTCCATGGGATCCTACCAAGTTCCCCCCAAAGTACACACACCTGAGTTATATATATATATATATATATATATATATATATATATATATATATATATATATATATATATATATATATATATATATGTATGTATGTATATATATATATATATATATATGTGTGTGTGTGTGTGTGTAATCGATTATGTCACACCCCCAGCCATCGGCGGAAACACCGGGTGGTGTAACGTCATTCTTCGTATCACTGTTATATAACATACATTGAACAGTACTAAAGAAAATACATACCTTTATTCATAATTGAAAGTTACATAACTGTTTTTCTAGAACCTATTACATAATATCTGACTATGGCATACTTCTTAATGAATAGAAAGGTAATAGTAAACCTTCTTCTGTTCGAATACATGCCAACTTTTCAAGTTCCTGAAAACACATGCATTTTAAAATATGTCAACATAAAGTTGGTGAGTCCACAGGTTTTGACTCCATAAAATAATACATTTTCCACGTTCAAAAGTATAGTTTTGAAAGTATCATTTTGACTCTCCAACATTTAGTATGTATATTAGGTATAATAGTTTACTTATCAATTAAGTGTTATACCTAAACATTCCTTGAGCCTAAGGTATAAGTAGGGGGAAACTTATACTTAACATAAATACTTGTATACGACAAAGTATAATGTTTCTGACAATTTGCTACCATGAGCCTGTAACCGCTGCTATGACATAATACCTCTGATAAAACACACTCATGATTTCCATGAGAAATAACACACTCATGATTTCCATGAGAAATAACACACTCATGATCTCCATGAGAAACAACACTCATGATTTCCATGAGAACAACACCGTACGCTTCATCGACGCCGGAACAATAACAAGTAAAAGGATAGTTCGTCACTTGTTTATGGTTGACTGTAGCTAACAGTCACAAGTGGGGTGGTCAACCCGTATACTAATTATACACGACTTCCTCGCTCACACGGGATTAACGGTTACAGTTCAGAGGATTTTCGCTAAGATCCCCAATCTTAGTTGATGAATACAATTACTCATGTAGACTTCGACGGCTTCCTATAGCTCAAACAACAAAAGCATTTTCATGTCTAAAACCCTAAGTTACTAGACTATGCTTTTAAACAGTACTCCTAACTTCATAACATTTAGGCAGTATAACAGCTATAACTTGAAGTAAAACCAGGTTTTATCTTGACATAAAACCAATAACAACAACAACATATAACATACCAAGTTTTATCTTGTCATAAAACTAACAATAACAACATACTTTATAAATTAACATATAGAACTTCCTAATATAACTTCAGAACTATATCGCACACATCATATATATAGAATCCTAAGTATAACTCAAGATCTACATAATAACATGCTTACAAGTTGATAATAGTTGTATATATTCAAAATATTATATTTAGAACAACTATATCCCGGTTATTATAACTATCTACGTTGATGCTGATATACTATCATATAGACAAAATAATAATGTATATACAACATTTAGCATGCGTTTTCACCCAAAATATTAGAAAGTGGGGCCATGAAACTCACCCTAGTAGCATGGGTTTATGTAATCTAAGCAGAAACGGTCGGCGTACGAGGTCGTCGGGGCTCGGGATGCAAGATGGCTTCAGCAAAGGAGAGAGGAGAAAGGGAAATGGTGTAAGGAATAGCTGAAGTCGGACCTGCTATTTATAGTAAGGATTTTGGACTCTCACGTCGTGAGTTTTATAAGACTCACGTCATAAGTCATGCATGCTCATCCCTTAGACTTGCCATTTGCGTCCCTAGCTTCGGAAGGTGTCCCTTTGACTCCTCACGACATGAATCAATCCTTGCTCACGTCGTGAGTTTGGATCTTATCCCATCGTAGCCTCGTCGCACCTTCTAGATTCCGAGATGTGGCAAAATGACTCCTCACCTCGTGAACATCTATGCTCACCTCGTGAGTTCAGTCAGATTAGGATTTCTGACAGTTGTATCTTCGGAAGGTCGTAACTTTTGCATTCGAACTCCGTTTTTGACGTTCTTTATATGCACGCGTAGGTATTTACAAGTACTATAACTCTATTTTATTCTCAAATGTCTAATTCTAAGTCTATTTTAAATTCCTCTTATTATAGAGATTTATAGTGTTCGGTTTATCATAACTTCTTCATGCGAAGTCAGATTCAGACGTTCTCTATATTTTTGGAATCGTATTGACGTATACTTTGAGTTGTATCATAAATAAAGTTCATATTTGTATTAGAATTTATCATGAACTACGTAGAACTCTTATCACATTACTAGTTTAACAAAATCACATTACATGATTGGCATAATCACATGTGATTGTCTATTGACCTATTTTGACTGGTGTTACATTCTCCCCCCGTTAGAATAATTTCGTCCCGAAATTGATCTTATGGATGGGGTTTTGTCAAACAGTTGGGGGTATTTTTCTTTCATCTGATCTTCACGTTCCCAAGTAAATTCAGGTCCTCGTAAAGAGTTCCATCGAACTTTCACTATGGGAATACGACTTTGCTTTAATCGTTTGACTTCTCGATCCATGATCTCAACAGGTTCTTCTACAAAGTTGAGTTTCGTATTGACTTGTATCTCTTCGAGAGGTATAACAAGAGTGTGATCGGAAAGAAATCTTTTGATATTTGATACGTGAAAAACATCGTGCACATTACTTAGCTCTTGAGGCAACTTGAGTTGGTATGCGACAGAACCAATTCTTGCTAGAATTTCAAAAGGTCCTATATAGCGTGGGTTTAGTTTGCCTCGTTTCCCGAATCGAATTACGCCTTTCCAAGGAGAGACCTTCAACATTACTTTATCTCCAACTTGGAATTCTAAAGGCTTATGTCTTGTGTCAGCATAGCTCTTTTGACGATCATGTGCAACCTTTAATCGATCCTTAATTTGCACGATCTTTTCAGTTATCTCGTGGATTATTTCTGGTCCAGTACGTAAGGTATCGCCTGTACGTTCTCTGGCCATCTGCGTATCTCCAACTTCTGCCCAACATAGTGGGGAACGGCATTTTCGTCCATAAAGAGCCTCAAACAGTGCAGCCTTGATGATGGTGTGATGACTATTGTTGTAGGAAAACTCAATTAACGGTAAATGAGTATCCCACGCATTTCTAAAGTCTATTACACAGGCTCGGAGCATATCTTCTAAAGTCTGAATGGTTCTCTCACTCTGACCATCAGTCTGTGGATGGTAAGTTGTACTTATATCTAGACGTGTTCCTAAGGATTTTTGTAGAGATTGCCAAAAACGTGAAGTGAATCTACTATCTCGGTCAGAAATAATAGAATTTGGAACTCCATGCAATCTGACAATTTCCTTAAGATAAACTCTAGTTATCTTCTCCATCTTGTCGTTCTCCTTAATTGGTAAGAAATGGGAGGACTTAGTCAATCTATCGACTATTACCCAAATAGTGTCGAACCCACTAGGAGTTGTAGGTAACTTAGCGATGAAGTCCATTGATATCTGCTCCCATTTCCATTCACGTATTTCCGGTTGTTGAAGTAAACCTGAAGGCTTTTAATGTTCTTCCTTTACTCTAGAACAAGTCAAACATTTGCTCACATAAGTAGCAATTTCTGCCTTCATATTTGGCCACCAATAATGTACTTTTAAATCTAAGTACATTTTGTCAGAGCGTGGATGCACGGAATATCTGGACTTGTGGGCTTCTTCTAAGACCAAGTCCCTGACTCCACCGAACTTAGGCGTCCAAATTCGGTTCATAAAGTATCGCGTTTCGTCATCTTTTTGTATAAGTTGCTTTTCCATTCCTCGAAAAGCTTCGTTCTTGATGTTTTCTTCTTTTAGAGCCTCAAGTTGAGCTTCTCTAATTTGTGCGGTAAAGTTAGAATGGATAGTTATAGTTAATGCTCGTACCCGACGGGGTTTAATATATTATTTCCAGCTCAAATCATCTGCTACCACGTTTGCCTTTCCGGGATGATAACGAATCTCACATTCGTAATCATTTAACAATTCGACCCATCTTCGTTGTCTCATATTAAGATCTTTTTGGTTGAAGATGTGCTGGAGACTCTTGTGGTCGGTAAAAATAGTACAGTTAGTACCGTATAAGTAATGTCTCCAAATTTTTAGTGCAAAAACTACAACTCCCAATTCAAGATCATGGGTAGTGTAATTATTCTCATGCACCTTAAGTTGTCGTGATGCATAGGCGATAACTTTTCCTCTTTGCATCAACACACATCCCAATCCTTGATTTGATCCGTCGCAGTATACGACGGAATCTTCTGTCACATCTGGAAGGGATAGGATTGGTGCACTACACAACATTTGCTTCAGTTTCTGAAAAGCAGCTTCTTGTTTGTCTTCCCAGTTGAACTTCGTATCCCTCTGGGTTGGTGTTATAAGCGGCTTGGCTATTTTGGAGAAATTCTCTATGAATCTGCGGTAATAACCTCCTAGGAATTGACGCACTTCTATTGGCGTCTTTGGTGCTTCCCAATTCCTGATTGCCTCGACTTTGGATGGGTCAACATGAATTCCTTCGTTGCTAACTACATGACCTAAAAATTATACTTCTCTAATCCAAAACTCACATTTGGAGAATTTGGCGTACAACTTTTCTTTTCTTAGTAGTTCCAAGATTATTTGCAGGTGTTGACCATGTTCTTCCTTGGTTCTGATCGGTTTGGAGCAATACATCATTCCTTTGGTGTACATCCAAACCCTAATAGCTTTTGGATCTAGTTTGTCTAATGAACATGCAATCGAATATCCAAAGCTATAAACCCTAGATCTATTATATAAGAACTGAAATAAGGGTTTAGTAATTACCTTTGATTGTTATATAGTAATAACAATCAATTTCTTGCTTTGATTGGCTTGAGAAAGCTTAGTGCCTCAAGTGTTGCACCTCTAATGGAGTCACAAACACCACTAAGCAATTGGATGAAGGAGAGAAGAGAGGGGAGGCACCAAAAACGGCTGGAAACCCTAAAGGAACACTTCACTACGTTTTGGGGGCATAGGGGTCCTTTATATAGATGTAGGCTATTAGGGTTTGCAACTAGGAAACCCTAATCTGACTGCTTAGGCCCTAAGCAGCCCATGGACTCCTTTAACATATCCCTTGGACGAATTCCTTATGGGCTTCCCATAGAATTCGTCCAACCTATATATTATTAGGTGATCCATAGCCCAATTGTAATTATCTTATAATTACAACTCCAGTCCCCTAAGTTTAATTAATCTCTTATAGTCACAAAATTAATTCTTAATTAATTCTTGACTAATATTAATTAAACAATATGATTTCTCCTTTAATATATTATTCTTATAATATATTAATAAATCATAATTAAACCTTTCTCTCCTTAATTCATCCTACATATTGCTATGGTGAAGGCAACCCAAAAGGATCATGCTCACAATCGGGTCAAGTACATACCAAAATAGTTATGGACTTAGACACTAATCCAACAGTCTCCCACTTGGATAAGTTTAATAACTATTTGCATAACTTCAGAACCTGATCAGCAATCGTAGCTTTCAAAAGCCGATGTCAACTCTGATCTTATCAGATACGCGTGTCCTTTAGATAAGGGATCATATATTCCTCCATTATACAAGATATCGTATAGACATGAGACATGGATTTAAATCATTCTCTCTGTCTATGTATTGTTTCCCAACATCTGATTTATGACGACTGACAACAGACTACAATTGAACACATCAACTTAATCACGGCTTGGCCAAGCGCTTAGGGTGTCATTACTAAATCATCGAGGGGCCCACAGATATCGCTTTTATCCCACTTTGGGTAAAAGGAATGGATAAACTTTGACTCAAATGCTTGCTTGCACCTACTAATCGAATCACACACAATAATAAGTTTTATAACACCAAGTTACTGGTGCGTTTATTTATCATCAATGTGCAACCGACCAGCAAATAACAACTCACACGTCTCGGTTTCAAGAATATACAATGTTATCATCTCACTAATAACCTGTGATAAATCCATGAAGTGATTCAAGTGAGCCTGGGTTTAATCCAATACTTTAATCTTATTAAAGCACTCATGAACTCTGCATCAAACTTGTGCTATGTCTAAACACTTTAGACAATCTGCAGACAAATTCATGACAGTCTTCCTTCATACCTACTTCCAACGTATGACCGACTGTGGAGGTTCGAATAACCCAGTTATTCCAGAATTCAAAACATGCAAAGTGAAACGCAATAATAATATTAATCCTATATGGCCCCAAAACTTTTGAGCGTAAATAAAAACACTTTTATTTAAACACCATATTGATTACTCATTATTCATTGCTTACTGTTTCAGAAAATCAACTTATTACTCGAATTATAACCACAATTGTCCCGTGCTCCAAGCATGCACACATTGGTTTCCTATGATCCATACTTTTTGAAATAGATCAATTGAAAAACTTTTCCAATGAAACTCATTTCACAATCCCCAATCCTTATTATTAGTATAAGAATACCAAATTCTTACCACTTTTAGAATATGTCAGATTCTAACATTTAATGCAATGATTCTTTCGTAATGTCATAGCACAAAAGTTACCAAGACCCGGCTAATGGAATTGCAAGGTATTTTATCGGAAATTGTTACAAGACAATTCCATAGACGTGAAGTCTCACATTCAAAGTACATTCCTTTGAACATCCTTCTCGCATAAAAGTTTCTAATCTAGACATATTTCTTAATATCCAACTCCCATTAATGGAAACATTTCCATATTTGCCATATGACAACTCATTCTTAATAGAATCTTATCTATTCATAATAATGTCAATATAGTCCATCCAATACTATACTTCCAACTACTCACAAGCAACAAATCCTCAGTGAACCTCAGATCGTCCTTTGATAGTTGTTTAATTATTTTAGTCAAAACCGATTCTAGTCCTTTTTTCCCTCTTAATGCCCTAGGCATTTGGAAAATTTCAGAACGGTCAAATATTATAGCATATGCAATCGATCCCATACTCGAAGCGTATTGGACACGATGCATAATGTCTCACATAAAGACGTGATACAATATCATCCTTCTTCCATAATATTTTATGTGCCATGTTCCCACAATTCGAACTATGAAGAGGGATGTCGTAATCATAATTGAATTTTGAGAATGCACTATGTATCCATGACTAAATTTATTAACATTTCTCGATCTAAGCTTTAGAATTTTGAAACGAAGTATAATATTCTCTCCCTTAATTATAGCAAAACAACTTTTCAACCTTTGCAACTTTGCAAAGTGAATCTTTGTTTTCTATAATTAATATTGCTAACTTGCAATACTTACCATAATAATCATGCTCCCACTAACATGATGATTATTTTCTTACCAGCATAACACTTATGCTCCCACTAGCTTTGACATGTATTCAGAAAACAATTGAACTTCCAGAAAACAATGCTTATTGAATTCCTTAAGTTCATATTTCTAATACCTAATGGTTTGATAAGCCTTTATCTAAGCTTTTTAAGCTCATACACCTTTGCCTTAGATAGCTCACATGTGTGTCTAAACAATTCAGAATTTATGTTACTAAGTCCCAAATGTTCAGACCAATTGCCAAATCTCACAATCCGAGCTATGAAAAGGGATGTCGTAATCATAATCGAATTTGAGAATACAATTTTTCACAATTGCTATCTTCTTAAAATCTCTCTTAGTGAAAGCATTTCCTCACAATCATTTTCATGAAGGAGGGAAACCTTATGACACTTAGATTTTATGATGTATGTGTTCCTATCCATGTGAATTTGTCAAAACGAAGGTTTGCGACAAATCCAAAACCATATGGACTGAACTTGTTCAATCTTGATTTTTTGCCTCATGGTAACACGAATGCCCACCATGTCTTCCAAGCAACTCACCCCTACATATCAATGTACTTTCCATTGATCAAGGTGCTTTGTCTTTGTGCATTCAAATGAGAACTCAGAGAACTCACATGCATAATTAACTCAGCTGGAATGGTACAAAAACAAGATAACGTCAACACGATAGGTTATATACCTCAAGTCGTGTGCTAGTGATGATCAATTAGGTTTATTCTTGATTTGTTCTTGAAACTTTTCAAGTCCATTAAGAATCCCACTAACTCCTTGACATATGAGGTTCTCTTGTCAAGAAACATTTCTTGACAAACAAATATTCAAGAGTTAGTGTAGCCTTTTAACACTTCACACAATTGGTCTTGGTTGGTCTTTGTCTTATCCAAGACATCACAACTAACCAATTTCAAATGTGCAAGAATAAGAAAACTTTTCCAAATTCCACATTTGACGAGTGTTATAAACCTACTTAAGACTTGTCACTCAAGTCACAATCTTGGAGTATGACTCTTAAGACTTGATATTGGAACGAAGTATGATTGACTTATTGAATTAACTATTTCCATAATTCTCGATTCCTCTTCTTAGACATGCAAATGCACTAAGACTCACTTAGAGGACCAATTGAGAAATAGTTCTTAATCATTAAGACCTATAATAAAACACAATAAAAGGTACTCTCCCTTCTTCTTAGAATAGAGAAACTTTTATCTTTCTGTCTACTCGATTCTTCTTATTCGTTCTGCTATTGATTTAAACTCTTTCGATCAACTCAGAATTATACTTAATCTTATAAGTATAACCATGTTTACTAAACTTTAGTAAATCGTGACGAATATCTTTATCACTCTTGTGGGGGACTTGATCAACGCACAACCTACTGTACTCGATCTCCTAGTCCTTCTCTTGACACTTTGTCAAAGATTTTGTCTAATTTCCAAATATGAAGTTTCTCATTCATCACGCAACCAAGTTGTATGATTCCAAGTTTCTGTCCAATTGAAACTTGGGCGATGAGAATCTTCCCTTATTTGGCAAATTCTCGACATTTCCACAAATAAAATAATTAAGAATCAAATCCATTATTGCTAATAATAGAAACAATTAAACATCAATTTTTCATACACACCATTGCAAGGATAAATAAATAAGACAAAATCAAAATTTATTTTATTGCGGAAAAATTTGTCCTTACAATGCAATTCAACTGAAAAACTATGTTATTTCATATTTCTTATCATTCTATCCTAACTCTAGAGTAGCAGCTCAAAAAATCTGATCTTCGAATCCATGCGATCGAAATCCATTTCTTCATGATCAGATTCAGCACGCTTCTTCCTTAAGCTTCCTCTCTTTTCTTTGATCCTGCAAAACATCAAAATGTAATCTTATCACATCATGTATTAAGAATCAAAAATAGGAACTTACAAAGTTAGTTAATAGATTTTACCTGAAGTAGAGCCATACGTCTTGACTCTCCCATCTCTCAGATCTCTCAGGTAAATAAGGCAGCTTTGTCTCCAATGCCCCTTCTCTTGGCAATAGAAGCAAATGGACTTCTTTGGCACAACACATGGGACAATCTCGTGCTTAGTCCTTTATGGACTTCCAATGTTGCCAGTGTCCATTGAAGTTTGGGAGTTTGATTCACCAGACAAATTTGCTTGACCAGCACGCCAAATCATTGTTGATTCAACAGCTATAAGCAAATAGGTGAGATCAATGAGGGTCACGTCGTGTTCCATCATATAGTACTCTCTTACGAACTCACTATATGATTCAGGAAGCGACTGAAGAACCCAGTTAACAACCAACTCACCTGAAATCTCGACACCCAACATCCTTAACCCGTCAATGTGTGACTTTATCTCCAAGACATGTGCACACACAGGTTTCCCATCTTCATGTTTACTTGCCAATAGGGCTTGAGTGAGCCTGTACTTTTCAAGCCTTTGAACTTGTGGGTTAGGGAGAATAATTGGAGGAGGTGGAGGAAGTGAAGCATGACTCTCATTTCCTTGATCGTATCGTGGAACGTCATCTTCATTTGGAAAGCTTGTTCCAAGGGACTTGGGCAGACCATTGTAAGATTTAGACATCTACAAAACGGGAGAAAATTCAAGTTAGTTGATAAGAGTCCTTGATGTAACACCCAAATGAAACATGAAGGCTAGGATCCAACACAATACTCTACAACCTAGAAGAGGGATACCGTAATCTAGTTGCAAAATATTTGAAGGTAGGCAAATGACGATTTACCAATTTCCACCATGAAAAACGAAAAAGAAGTTTAAGTTTTAAATGAATTGAAACTCCTAGGTCTTTTGAGATTCATTGAACTTTTCAATGGCATGTTTAATCTCGATTATGCCCTTCAAATTTGCGACTGGGATACCGAGGATCACAAACAAGGTATGAATAACCATACGAATCTACGTGATGCACTCAATGACACTATCACCTAATCAATGTGCCGGTTAACCACACACGCTCTATTGATCTATGATAAACATCGAGCCACCTTCACTACCAATGTCAACCCCAAATTAGTGTGCCGGTTAACCACGCACGCTCCACTAACGTTTGGCAAGGGTGTGAAGTGTAATTCCATGGATTAGCATACAAATTCACATTTTGCCTAAAGTAACTATGATTTGGGAATTTGAGAAAGCATTTAGTTACTTTGTACTTCATTATACTTATAATGGAAGGTTTCGTCCTATCCTACCCGTTCGGCTAACGACCCTCCACCAGTCAAGAGTGCGGTGGGTAAGAGTGGATACTCATTCAATCGCCATTTTATAGGCAATTTCCTTAAACACCCCTTATAGACCAGCTTCGTGAATGAGGCCTACTAACGGTAAGACTGACTTTTTACTCATACATATATAATATTAGACTTTTAATGTTACATATAGTATAAGGGTGTATTTTATACTTTTAAAATACTAGGTGGTCTAATTTAATAAATTATACTTTCAATTTAGTTAAATGTAAACCAAAACTTTATGGAATTATTAACTCTCTTTTAATTATACACTTTAATTAATTAATAAAACCATAAGGGTGTAATTTGAACCTATTCAAAAAAAAACGAGGGTTTTTAGAATTTAACATTTCAAAATTAAACTTTTAATCAACTTTTAAATTCCAAAACTTGAGGGCAAGTTTTGAAACATTTCAAAACATTAAGGTTTAACTATTTAAATTTCAAAAAACAAAACTTTTAAGTTCAAATTTAAACTATAAAATTTAAAGGGAGTACTTTGAAACGATTCAAGCTTTGTCAAGAACATTCTAAATCAACAATTCAAATAAGGCAATTATATAATTTTGACCTAGTCTAATTTCTTGCAAGATAATACACCAAATAATTCAAATAATTAAATTTAATCATATAAGGAAGTAATTATTCAATTAATATGAAATTATCTTTTATTTTGGCAAAGACAATCACCCAATATCATAAAATTCCGATTTCTATCAATAAAAAATGTTTTGGTAATTATCCCACAACAAAAATAGGCAAGAAACCCGAAAAATCCTTCATCTGACCCTCTGACTCGTCGAGTCAGGCTTGGACTCGTCCAGTTCACTATGGACTCGGCGAGTCACCCAGTGGACTCGACGAGTCAAGTCGAAAAACCTCAAAAAAATCGATTTTCAGCCAAAATTCGATCAAATAAACATCAAATTCACTAACAAGCAGCCCTAGGCTCTGATACCACTGATGGGTTTGGAGCAATACATCATTCCTATGGTGTACATGCAAACCCTAATAGCTTTTGGATCTAGTTTGTCTAATGAACATGCAATCGAATATCCAAAGCTATAAACCCTAGATCTATCATATAAGAACTGAAATAAGGGTTTAGTAATTACCTTTGATTGTTATATAGTAATAACAATCAATTCCTTGCTTTGATTGGCTTGAGAAAGCTTAGTGCCTCAAGTGTTGCACCTCTAATGGAGTCACAAACACCACTAAGCAATTAGATGAAGGAGAGAAGAGAGGGGAGGCACCAAAAACGGCTGGAAACCCTAAAGGAACACTTCACTACGTTTTTGGGGCATAGGGGTCCTTTATATACATGTAGGCTATTAGGGTTTGCAACTAGGAAATCCTAATCTGACTGCTTAGGCCCTAAGCAGCCCATGGACTCCTTTAACATATCCCTTGGACGAATTCCTTATGGGCTTCCCATAGAATTCGTCCAACCTATATATTATTAGGTGATCCATAGCCCAATTGTAATTATCTTATAATTACAACTCCAGTCCCCTAAGTTTAATTAATCTCTTTTAGTCACAAAATTAATTCTTAATAAATTCTTGACTAATATTAATTAAATAATATGATTTCTCCTTTAATATATTATTCTTATAATATATTAATAACTCATAATTAAACCTTTCTCTCCTTAATTCATCCTACATATTGCTATGGTGAAGGCAACCCAAAAGGACCATGCTCACAATCGGGTCAAGTACATACCAAAATAGTTATGGACTTAGACACTAATCCAGCAGGTTCATGAATATATCAATATATCATCGATAAATGCGATCACAAATTTATCCAGGTATGGTTTGCAAACACGATTCATGAGATCCATAAACACTGTTGGGGCATTGGTCAATCCAAAAGACATAACTAAGAACTCATAATGACCATAACGAGTTCTAAATGCTATTTTTGGAATGTCGTCTTCTTGTACTCAGAGTTGATGGTATCCTGATCTAAGATCTATCTTTGAGTAGTAGCTGGATCCTTGCAGTTGATCAAATAGATCATCAATTCTTGGAAGCGGATAACGATTCTTGATCGTTAGCTTGTTCAGCTCCCGATAATCAATACACATTCGAAAGGATCCGTCCTTCTTCTTGACAAACAAGATTGGTGCTCCCCAAGGTGAAAACCTTGGTCGGATAAAGCCTTTGTCAAGAAGTTCTTGTAGTTGGCTAGACAATTCTTGCATTTCGGATGGAGCCAACCGATAAGGAGATTTCGCTACTGGTGCTGCTCCTGGAATTAAGTCGATTCGAAACTCGACTTGTCGGACGGGAGGTATTCCAGGTAGATCTTCAGGAAACACGTCAGGGAAATCACATACTTGAGGTATGTCCTTGATTTCTTTTGTCTTTCTCTTGTTATCGACAACATGGGCTAAGAATGCGCTACATTTCTTCCCAAATTTATCACCATAGATGGGTCTTAGTACAAGAGATGACTTTGAGGTTCTTCCCAAATTTATCACCATAGATAATCAAGGCTTCGTCATTTGGTAAGGGTAGTCGTATGGCTTTCTCATGACATAGAATTTCGGCGTGGTGTGAAGATAACCAATCCATGCCAATTATGACATCAAAACTACCGATAGGCATTAGCATGAGGTTGACGTGAAAAAGGTAGTTATTAAGAGTTAACAGACAATTTTCTAGGATTTCATGTGTTCTCTCGGTTTGACCATTAGCGATTTCTATTTCATAGATTTCTTTTAATTTGCTAGACTCATGACTTAACAATTTTCTAAACATCGGAGTTATAAAACTTCTATCTGCTCCAGAGTCGAAGAGTATGGTAGCATATAAATTATCTATGAGAAACATACCAGATACGACCGAAGGGTCCTGGATAGCCTCTCTGCTTCCGATCACAAACGCCCTGCCACGCCCTATGCCTCCTTGACTCCTTAACTTTGGACATTCTTTCTTGATGTGTCCAACCTCTCCACACTCATAGCACTTTCTTCCTTCACCACGGCCTGTTCCATTATTTGTTTGCTGATTGACTGTTGCAGGTGTTGTGCTCCTGCAGTAACTAGCAGTATGCCCTTTTTTCTTGCACTTCGTGCAGACAAAACATTCACCTGGATGATGACGGTTGCACTGATTGCACCATGAAGATTTTGGTTGAGTGGGTACTGTTGTCGTGGCTGCATAATTGGTTGCCACTTCTTTTCTTTTCTCAAATGATTGTTTGGGATTCTTCCTATTAAACTTGCACTTGTTTGTTCCAGATTTGGGAGACTCAGCCTTTGAGACCACTTATGTTCCTTGGATCTCTGTGAGGGTTAGCTGATGAGCTATTATCTTGGTGCTGTCATAGGTCGTAGGATTTGATGCAATCACCATGCCTTTGATTTGCGATGCTAAACCCCAGATATATCGCTCAATCTTCTTATATTCAGGGGTTACAAGTGCTGGACACATTACTGAACCCTTCATGGTTAGGGTCCACAATTCTTGTTCCAGTTTATGTATCTCCTCCCTAGGACAATACTCTTCTACTAGCATCATTTTTAGCTCTTCCCATTTCATGGAATTTGCAGTATCAATTCCCATTGTATTCACATGGCTGTTCCACCATGTAAGTACTACATCAGCGAAAGTACATGCTGCAAATCGTACTTTACAATCATCTGGACAGAAGCTTATTTGAAAGACGGACTCTGTCTTTTCTATCCACCTAGTCAAATTAACAACCCCTTCATTTCCATGAAAGCTCTTTGGCCTGCAATTCATAAAATCTTTGTAGGTACATGTTCTAGCGGTCCCTACATGGCCTTCATTTCTAACTCCATCTCTTGTGACATTAGATAGATCCGCAGCAATTATTTGAGCTATGATTTCTTCCATTTGTGTTGTACTTATTGGGGGGTTTGGTTCTGGTGGTTGTTGTTGTGGTGATGATCGTCGGTTAGGGTTTAGCCGAGCACTACTCCTTCTAGGCATTTTGTTTTAGTTCCTATTATAAATAATAATAATTTTATAAGTTTCATGAAGAATTAGTCATTTACTACACGAGTACTAAATACTTCAATTATTCTTCAAAGTGTAAAACATAATGGATAACACAATGATTACTGTAATATATGC
Organism: Lactuca virosa; assembly: GCF_052849685.1. Classification (NCBI taxonomy): domain Eukaryota; kingdom Viridiplantae; phylum Streptophyta; class Magnoliopsida; order Asterales; family Asteraceae; genus Lactuca; species Lactuca virosa. The sequence continues at coordinate 169,113,913 of NC_136434.1, read as the reverse complement.
TTCATATTATTACCAGCGGTTACATCAGTTTATTTAGGCTTATAAGAGAAAAGTTTCTATAAACATTGCAAAATTTGCAAGGTTTTCTACATCCTTGCTATAAACTTTACTCTTCTTGCCTTAACTAGTCTGATTTCTCTATTTACACAACCACTAGTTTTAGCTTATCTACCAGAAACCTAAGTGATAACCTAGCACGTCAGTGAAATTAACCACTTGCTCCTCAAGTTCTTGAGTTATCTGCTCAAGACTTCCCGTGCGTTCTTCATTTCTTGAGGTTTGATTGTAGAGCTCCAACTCTGCAATCCTTGCATCGTGAGTAATCATGTCGTTATAAGCGAAATTTATACGATGATGGACATCCATCACCGATTCCTGATCTCGCGTCCTTTGTCCTTCTAGCCTTCGTACTCTTCCATAGAGATGAGTAGCCCTTCCTTCGACAATTTCCATTTTATCTTCAATTTTCACACTTTTCTCAACTAATTGAGATAAAGTGTTAACTTCAGAAGAATGTGGGAGATGTGGTCGAGATGATTGACCAGTCTCATACATCTTAGCAGCTCTTTCTTCCGTCACCCACCTATCAACGGTTTGTGCGATCCGTGCAGGTTCATCTTGAACTCTATGACTTCCTGAAGATGTCGCTTTCTGATTCTTCTTAATCTTTTGCCATATTGGTATGGATTTACGTGCCGTGCGTTTCATTTTTGCTCCTCCTGGAACTTTACGGTAAAGAGTGTTCAGTGTTGGTAAAGATGGTGCCACCGATTTTGTCTTCTCCATTGATTCGCTTTCTTCCATTGGTTCACTCTCTTCCCATTCGTTGGGGGGTAAAGGTGCTCCATCATCAGAAGGTATTGGATGAAAGGTGGTTGGATTTATAGGGTAGTAAGGATCGCCTACCATCATGGGTAATGAAACTTCCTCTTCTTCATCCGTATCCTCGATGATTATCCATTCTCGTGAATGTGCCATGTCGAATTCCTATACATTTTGGATCACCAAGAGTTTAGTCTATCAAATATTACTCCCAAATTAAATAGTTCATATGATCTGATCATAATAAAATGTAGTTGCGTACCTACACCTAATTATGATAGGATATACACACATATAAACTTTAGTTGGAATATTTGATCTAAATCCTTGAGATCAAAAACATTACGGGTATTAAGGTGTATTCTCATCGCGGGTCTGAGTCTTTATATATGACTCTATATTCTTATTTATTGTATTCACGCTTTAACTATTGTTTGTTACTTCAGGTCTATCTGATAAGGCTCCGGCCAGTCAGGACAGTCGAAATGGCAGGATCATTTTAGCATATAGCCATTTTGAAATCCAACAACCCAAATCGACATGTCTATCCTTGTCACCGCTCCCATAAGTAGTCCTTCAGTAGAATAATTAATAATACTTTTTATTTGTAGGCTAAGGGGTATAACTAAACCTAATAGAGTAAGCCCTAAACTATAGACGTGCTTTCCTAAGAAATTACTAGTTCACTATAGTTAATAGCTCTGATACCAATTCTGTCACACCCCCAGCCATCGGCAGAAACACTGGGTGGTGTAACGTCATTCTTCGTATCACAGTTATATAACATACATTGAACAGTACTAAAGAAAATACATACTTTTATTGATAATTGAAAGTTACATAACTGTTTTTCTAAAACCTATTACATAATATCCGACTATAGCATACTTCTTAATGAATAGAAAGGTAATAGTAAACCTTCTTCTGTTCGAATACATACCAGCTTTTCAAGTTCCTGAAAACACATGCATTTTAAAATACGTCACTAAAAGTTGGTGAGTCCACAGGTTTTCACTCCATAAAATAATACATTTTCCACGTTCAAAATTATAGTTTTGAAAGTATCATTTTGACTATCCAACATTTAGTATGTATATTAGGTATAATTGTTTACTTATCAATTAAGTGTTATACCTAAACATTCCTTGAGCCTAAGGTATAAGTAGGGGGAAACTTATAATTAACATTAATATTTGTATACGACAAAGTATAATGTTTCTAACAATTTGCTACCATGAGCCTGTAACCGCTGATATGCCATAATACGTCTGATAAAACACACTCATGATTTCCATAAGAAATAACACACTCATGATTTCCATGAGAAACAACACTCATGATTTCCATGAGAACAACACCGTACGCTTCATCGACGCCGGAACAATAACAAGTAAAAGGATAGTTCGTCACTTGCTTATGGTTGACTGTAGCTAACAGTCACAAGTGGGGTGGTCAACCCGTATACTAATTATACACGACTTCCTCGCTCACACGGGATTAACGGTTACAGTTCAGAGGACTTCCGCTAAGATCCCCAATCTTAGTTGATGAATACAATTACTCATGTAGACTTCGACGGCTTCCTATAGCTCTAACAACAAAAGCATTTTCATGTCTAAAACCCTAAGTTACTAGACTATGCTTTTAAACGGTACTCCTAACTTCATAACATTTAGGCAGTATAACAGCTATAACTTGAAGTAAAACCAGGTTTTATCTTGAGATAAAACCAATAACAACAACAACATATAACATACCAAGTTTTATCTTGTCATAAAACTAACAATAACAACATACTTTATAAATTAACATATAGAACTTCCGAATATAACTTCGGAACTATATCGCACACAACATATATATAGAATCCTAAGTATAACTCAATATCTACATAATAACATGCTAACAAGTTGATAATAGTTGTATATATTCAAAATATTATATTTAGAACAACTATATCCCGGTTATTATAACTGTCTACGTTGATGCTGATATACTATCATATAGACAAAATAATAACGTATATACAACATTTAGCATGCGTTTTCACCCAAAATATTAGAAAGTGGGTCGTGAAACTCACCCTAGTAGCATGATTTTGTGTAATCTAAGCAGAAACGGTCGGCGTACGAGGTCGTCGGGGCTCGGGATGCAAGATGGCTTCAGCAAAGGAGAGAGGAGAAAGGGAAATGGTGTAAGGAATAGCTGAACTCGGACCTGCTATTTATAGTAAGGATTTTGGACTCTCACGTCGTGAGTTTTATAAGACTCTCGTCGTAAGTCATGCATGCTCATCCTGTAGACTTGCCATTTGCGTCCCTAGCTTCGGAAGGTGTCCCTTTGACTCCTCACGACGTGAATCAATCCTTACTCATGTCGTGAGTTTGGATCTTATCCCCTCGTAGCCTCTTCACACCTTCTAGATTCCTATATGTGGCAAAATGACTCCTCACCTAGTGAACATCTATGCTCACCTCGTGAGTTCAGTCAGATTAAGATTTCTGACAGCTGTATCTTCGGAAGGTCGTAACTTTTGCATACGAACTCGGTTTTTGACGTTCTTTATATGCACGCGTAGGTATTTATAAGTACTACAACTCTCTTTTAGACTCAAGTAGCTAATTCTAAGTCTATTTTAAATTCTTCTTATTATAGAGATTCATAGTGTTCGGTTTATCATAACTTCTTCATGCGAAGTCAGATTCAGACGTTCTCTATATTTTTGGAATCGTATTGACGTATACTTTGAGTTGTATCATAAATAAAGTTCACATTTGTATTAGAATTTATCATGAACTACATAGCACTCTTATCACATTACTAGTTTAACAAAATCACATTACGTGATTGGCATAATCACATGTGATTGTCTATTGACCTATTTTGACTGGCGTTACAGATTATATGATAGAATCGTATGCTGGTATGTAGGCTAAGGAGTCTTCATAAATTATATGTGTTGAGAATAAATCCGAGATGACGAATGCAGAATATCAAGAACAATTAAGAATCAATCACCATAATATGCAAGTGATTTGATAATGGTTTTTGTGTATATTGATTATGATATGAACGTACAGAGAAAAAATCTAATCTGGTAAAAAGCTCATTATCAAAATCTAACCTAATGATTATTTATAGGGAACAATAAATATATACCATAAGTATAAAACCAACGCCTTAAAATAAAACCAATGCATTAGAAGAGCTCGATTAAAAACTTTTACTATAAAGGCACCGTAGGGAATCATAAAATGATTAACCCTAAAAAGGATTCCCTAAATAACCAAATATGTCAAATCAGTTTCAATATCTCAAATACTCAACAATCTCCCCCTAGATGTTGAAACTGATGAAGATCATGATTTCCGATCTTCTTGGCATTTCTCCCCCTAAATTGTGAGACTCATCAGCACATGGGGTCTTCAAAGCGAGAGAAATAGATATCGTCTTCCAAATACGAACTCCCCCTTGAACAATCATCACTCCACCTTAAATCTTTAACAAATACCATGAGAGAATCTAGAAAGTTAAGAAGAATCACCAACAATCTTTAAAACCCGTCAGATTTGATGAAATAAATCCCTTTTAGAATAATCCCAATCTTCAAAAATTAAAACCGGAAAAATAACAAAAATTAATTTTGTATTTTTCAATTTTTCAATTTAGACAAAAAGAATGGAATAAGAAGCAATTACTTAGAAGGGTTTACAAGAATAAGACCAAAAAGAGGAGAAGAAGTGAAACTATTTTGGAAAGAAATGGTAAAAGTGGTAAAATCCCAAAAAAACAAAATTTGTGAAAATATTGGGATATGGGGATAAATCTGTCTATATGCATAAACACTGGGGACTGGAACTGAAAATTTTATCATCTTCCTCTTTCAATCAGAAGAACGACGCTTCATTGACTTCCGAAAGTCAAAATCAGACTTCTGATTACAAATCTCTTCCGATTGACTATAGAAATCAATTCCGATTACAATTTTGCGGTTTTTATTCCGATTAGAAGTTTTGAAACTAACGATTGCGAGCGATTCCAACTCTCGGAATGATACGGATTTTGATTCAAAAAATGTCGACCATAAATTCTGACTCCGATTACAAGTCCTTAAATGCGAACCCTTCCATTACATTCGTTCCCGTTTTCAAGTAAGATACGAATGGGATTATAAGATACCAACTCCTCTGATTTTGAATTAGACAATGAGATGCAACACCGAAACCGATTTCTGATTTTGGTTTCTAAATGCAAACCTTCGTTTACAGTTACTTCCAATTTCATTTGAGCCTAGAACTGCGAACCTATAATTGCGAATGGAGGACTATGAATGCCTGCGAACGCTCGGAGATGGACAGTAGATTCGCATTCGTAGCTTCAGATTCCGATTGCGACTTTTGCATCTTGTGACATTCGCATCTTGACATTCGCATCATTACTTTCGCATATGAATCCAAAGGTTGTAGTTGCGAATCACTCTGATTGCGAATTTTGAGTGACAACAGCTGATTTAACATTCATTCCAAAAGTCTATACAATGCCGACTACAAATTCCAATTGCGAATCCTAATGAACATACGAACCTTGAACCTTGATTGCGAGTCCAAAATTCAGAATGTGAAGTGTCAGCGAACCTTGAACAATAACGTTGCGATCAATTGCAAAATTGGAATTTTATATCTAAGTTACGAATTTCGTCCCCATAGTATCAGTGAAGTAGTGATGTTGACCCAATATTCCGAAAGTAACACCCTTTTGACAATAACTCCGAATCTGACCCTCGTTTTGCAGTACACTGACAATTTCAGCCCACTTTTTGTTGTAATGTCAGATTGCAGCCTTCCTTTTTGCAGAAAATGTCCTTTTCATCCACTTTTTCAACTTTTCACCTTTTTGTCATTTCCAACAATTAAAAGTCAATAGAAATTGATTCCTTCAACCAAATTTCATATCTTTGACTGAATCTTCACCCGATTTCACTAGATTTTGTCCCTTTTGTGATTTTTTTTAAGAACAAAACTTTTTATGAGACTTTTGGTACCCATTTAAGATTCAAGAATGAATTTGGCTTCTTGCACGCCCATTTATGTGAAGAGAATCTGTCATCTTCTGAAAATAATACCCGCTTTTTGGTTGGAAAACAAAAATTTTCATAGAATTCATTAAACCAACCAAATTCTCTTTTCTCTTTCCTCCAACTTTTAACATATTTATCTAAAGATAAATGTGAATGGAATTTCCCTTGAACATTTTTGACTTCAGCTTTCTGAACCTTTTCACATGCATTAGATACTTGTATCTTGAGCATCCAAACCTTCTTTATTTTACTCTTGTTCTTCTTCTTCTTTCTTTCTTTTCTGATTTCTAGGCTTCATAAACAAATTTCGAATCTGAACAACCTCTTCATCATTCTGAATCTGAACATTAGAAACCTTTGTTACACAAACTTTTGGAGTTTGATAAATCTGAATTTCTTGAAGAATTAGCTTTCTGTAAGGAATCATTACTTCAAAAACATCATCAGAACATAAAAAGTCATCTGTTTGAGTTCTAATTAAACAAAATGTCTTCACTTTCACGATTTCAAATGAATTTCTTTGAGATTCGTCTTCTGAAGTTCCAGATTCGGAATGTAACTCTTCATAAAAACATGAACCACTTGACTCCCCCTCAACAAGAACATCTGGAGTCATCTTTTCTTCAGAAACATGAGGAACATTATAAACTTCACCAAGAACACCAAGAACAACTTTCTTTTTCTTTTCAGCTATTTTCATCTCCAAAATCCTTTGTTTATTTTCTCGATTTAAATGTTCATAGATAATATGAAATTGTTGTACTATTATCTCATTGTTTTGTAATTCACGTTCATTAACACATAAGTATTCAATTATTTTGCTCATCAACAAAAGAATTATATAACTCATTAACATCCCTCAACGTAAATCCACCAAGAACATGAAACAAAGTCCCTTTGTCGACACCATAGATTGGTTTAGTAACCTTTAATCCAAGTTCTAAAATGGAGTTACATAATAAAAAGATCCATTAGATCTTCAACAAGTGACAGAACTTGAAGAGAGAGAAAGTAGATCTGTTAAGAATTCTAGAGAGGGAAAAAACGGATCTGAGATGGTTTCTAGAGAGATAAAGTAGATCTGAACATGAAAATTCAAATGAACACGAAGTTTTTCTTCTAATTCTCTTCCAAAACACGAGTCAAGAAGAAATCAGATGAAATAATGAGTAGAAGATAACAGATCTGAACAATATTTTGCAATAAAATGAGGTATAGACTTTTTCTTTTTAGAAAACTTACAAAACTTGAAAAACAAAGTGAGATTCATGATAAATAATGACCATAAACAAGATCGATTCTTGAAATAATCGCTGAGATCTAAAAGAACCCGCTCTAATACCACTTGTTGGGAATAAATCCGAGATGACGAATGCGGAATATCAAGAACAATCAAGAATCAATCACCATAATATGCAAGTGATATGATAAAGGTTTTTGTGTATATTGATTATCATATGAATGTATAGAGAAAAAACCTAATCTGATAAAAAGCTCCTTATCAAAATCTAACCTAATGATTATTTATAGGGAACAATAAATATATACCATAAATATAAAACCAACGCCTTCAAATAAAACCAATGCCTTCAAATAAAACCAATGCCTTAGAAGAGCTCGATTAAGAACTTCTACTGTAAACGCACCGTAGGTAATCATAAAACGATTAACCCTAAAAAGGCCACCCTAAATAACCAAATATGCCAAATCAGTTTCAATATCTCAAATACTCAACAATATGATTGCATGATAGCCTAAGGGTTGCTTTGTGGGACTGACATTATAGTTGTGATAACTGAGTATATGAATTATAGTTGTACATGATTAGGGTTTTATAGCCTTAAAATGGTTTATTTGTCCTCATTTCATGTGCCTTGTTTGTTTGTGCTTAGGGTATGATCACTTGTTCAATTGTTTATCGGATCCAACATTACGTATGATTAGCATATGCTTGGAAATCATAGTTATAGGGACGGTTATGCGAGGATGAGTATGTTTTATGGAGTCCTAAGAGGATATAGGGTTAGTGATCACTCTTAGGAGTGGATAGGAAGTGTATGCACACCTAGTTGTTGTGGGCCAAGTGGTTTAAGGATCTCATGACGCTCTTTGATGCAAATACGTATAGGTGTCGAAGGTAGTATGGGCATGTACTACTGAAACCACAGGACCCGTACGCGTGTCAAGGAAGTCATGAGTTATATATAGAGTATGGTTGAGTGTTTTTTAGTTACGTTGTCTATGATTTTGACTCGTCCCTTGTTTATTTTTAGTATGGTGATGACGAGAGGTTCCGGTTCAGGTGTTGGGGATCTCAAGAGATTCAGATTGAGTGATAATGAGATTCGGGGGATTATCTCCGCTCAGGTGACTACGGCGGTCAGGGAGGCAATTCCAGAGTTGTTCGGGTCTATCATGACCACCATGATTAACGTGTTTGATGAACATTATACCACTTTCACTGAGACTGTTGTTGATGCATCTGATGTAGCCATTGCTGCAGTTGGACATCAGGAAGGAGGGTCGATGCAGTATTAGGAGTTCAGTAACACGAAGACCCCCAGAATTTGATGGGTTCAAGGACCCGATTGTGGCTATGAGGTGGATCTCTGATGTGGAGGGTTGTTTCTTTACTTATTTGTGCACTGAGAATCTAAAGGTCAAGTTTGCATTGAACCTTCTTCGCTCGGGAGCCAAAGATTGGTGGCAGTTAGCAACATAGGATTATTCTCCTGCGGAGAAAGCCGCTGTGACATGGGAGTAATTTCTAGAGATGTTTCAAGCTGAGTATGTTCCATTGGTGGAGAGGGAGAGGTTGGCCCAAGAGTATATGTCGCTGAAATAGATGACATAACCGGTGACAGATATCATCAAGATATTCATCGATAGATCCCTGTTCTGCCCCTAGTACGCTGCTTTGGAGTAGGTACAAATGTCATGTTACTTGATCATGCTCAAAAATGGGATTCGGTAGTTTGTGTCGAACCAACACTATCATACCCTCTTCGAGATTCAGTCTAATGCATGGAGGAGAGTTATCAAGATTGAGACCCAGATGAAGGAGCAGAGGCAGGCACCTGTTCAGACTCAGCCTACAATCAAGCGGTTGAAAACTGTTGATTCCTGGTCTAGAGGGCAGAAAGGTCGCACTTGTGGCAAGTACAGGAATGTGCATGAGGGCATGTCAATCATCTTGTGGGTGCCACAAATATGGAAAGGAAGGTCATTATGTGAGGGAGTGTTGTCGGCAACAGTAGTCTCCACCGCTGAGCATCTTTCGTGATTGTGTTTTGGAGATCTTCGAGGTGCCCTACCCGATTGATTTGATCCTTATCCCTATGGGGGATGTGTGTGTGTGTGTGTGTGATTGTGGGTATATATTGGTTATGCATGTTTGGAGCTTTGATTTATTGCGAGGGGCAGTGAGTGGTGGTTTGTATCCTAAATGGGGTAGAGCTCACCCTTTATGGCGTGGGTACCAGGATTGGTTAAGCATTTTGTTTGGCTTGCAGGGAAATGCAGTACCTCCAACATGGGTGTTCAGGCTATCTTTATTATTTGATGGATACTCGAGTAGAGGAGAAGAAGTCGATTTTTATGTGCTTGTGGTTAGGGAGTTTCCTGATGTATTCCTGGAGGATCTACTCGGCATGCCTCCTGAGAGGCAATTGGAGTTTCAGATCAAGTTGGTCTCGAGTGCGGCCCCGACCGCTAAGGCGCCATATTGCCTTGCACCGCCTGAGATACAGGAGTTGTCCTCTCAGCTTAGGAGCTGTTGGGCAAGAAATTCATTTACCCGTGTAGTTTACCTTGGGGAACACCAATATTATTTGTGAATAAGAAAGATAGTTCTCACCGTATGTGTATTGATTATCCGGAGTTGAACAACTTTAAAATGAAGAACCGCTACCCACACTCGAGGATCGACGACCTCTTTGATCAGCTACAGGGCGCATCTTGGTTCTCCAAGATTAACATGAGGTCTGGTTACCACCAGATGAGGATCGAGTAGGAGGACATTGAGAAGACAGCCTTCTGAACTCATTATGGTCATTATGAGTTTGTGGTGATGCCATTTTGGCTCACCAACACACCGACCACATTTATGGATCTGATTAACTAGGTGTGTCGGCCTATGCTCGACCGATCAGTTATTGTGTTCATTTACGATATCCTAGTCTTTTCCAAGACTAAAGAGTAGCATAAGGAGCATTTGAGCTTCTTGGGGTTCTGATGAAGGAGAGACTTTATGCAAAGTTCTCAAAATGTGAGTTCTGGCTTCGTGAGGTTTAGGTGATGGGCATCTTTTTAACCAGAATGGGATATTGGTCGATTCACCCAAGATTGAGGTTGTGATGTTGTGGGAGGTCCCAAAGTCTCCATTCGAGATTCAAAGTTTTCTTGGACTTGTGGGGTACTACAGGAGTTTCATCCAAGATTTCTCCAAGATAGCGGCTCCTCTCACGTGATTGACGAAGAAGGGTGTTGACTTTGTTTGGGAGCCTGAGCAGCAAGCAGCTTTCAAGACACTTTGGCGGGAGTTATGTGAGGCTCCAGTGCTAACCCTGCCAGAAGGTGTTGAGGATTTTGTGATTTATTGTGATCTTTCCATCATAGGGTTGGGAGCAGTTTTGATGCAGAGTGGTAGATGTTGGATTAGGTGTCTAAGCCCTTAACTATAATTGGTATGTACTTGACCCGAAAATAGCATGGTCCATTTGGGTTGCAACTCTCTGGAACAATTTGTTAGGATGGATATTTGAAAAGAGGTTATTGATTTATTAATATATTATAAGTATAATATATTAATTGAGAAATCACATTATTTAATTAGTATTGGTAAAGAATTAATTTGGAGTTAATTTTGTGATCAAAAGAGACTGATTAGGTAAATTAGTAATACTTATAGTTGGACCCATGATCCGTGTTGACTAGGGTTGGACTAAACCTATATGAGAGTCCATAAAGGTTTAGCCTAAAATGCCTATGTAATTTGAAGAGTCATGGGTGATTAGGGTTTGCATGGATGAAACCCTAGGCTATAAAAGAAACCCCTAACTCCCTAAAATTGGCCCCATGCACACAAAGGAAGAAGCTAGCCGATTTTGTGCTCACTAACCTCTATCTCAAGTTCCTCCTTTTGTTCTTGGTTTTTTGTAAGACATTTGAGGCATCACACTTGAGGTTCTAAGCTCCTAAAGGCCAAAGTTCTACTACCTACATCAAAAGGTAATCCTCTAACTAGCTTTGTGATTCATATGTCAAATTTTTGTATGCTAGTTTTAGCTTCATGCTTTGGAAACCAATATTGAATGTATAATTAGAGAAAACTTAGATCCAAAGCATTAGGGTTGTATGTGCACCATAGGAATGTTAGACTACATAAAACCCATCAGTGGTATCAAGGCCTAGGGTGTTTTCTATTATATTGATGCAACTGTGTAATTTTTAAAGCTGAAAAAACTGCATTTTTGGATTCTGCCAGGGCCTACTCGACGAGTCCGTCATGGAAATCGATAAGTTCGTTCATATAATGATGAACCCAACGAGTCCATAATGGGACTCGACGAGTTGGATCATCAGATGGCATAATTTTTGAGTTTTTGGCCTGTTTTGGATTAGGATCATTACCACAAACTGTTTTGGTTCATAAAATTTGATTTTACTGATATGGTAATGTTTATCCCCATCCAATAACATAATCATTGTCGAAATTTAAGATAATTACATGATTTTATGAAAAACTAATTATTTGTAAATTTTAAAATTATATGAATAATACTAGGTCAAATTGGTAAATGATAAATTATATGATAATTGGATTAGTTCAACAATTTGATCTAAATGTTCTTGAAGAGTTTCATAACTTGTCTTCAAGTTATGAAATATGAAAAGTCTTCATTCATGGAACATTAATTTTGTAAGTTATAGAATTCCAAAGGTCTTGAAGAGTTACATAACTTGTCCTCAAGTTATGGAACGTGGAAAGTCTCTTTTATGGAACATAAATTCTAAAAATCAAGAGATTTTGAAAGTTTTCAAAACTTGCCCTCAAATTTTGGAATTTGAAAAGTCTCATTTATGAAACTTTAATTCCAAACCCTAGAATTTTAAAAGTTTAAAATTCAACCCTATACTATTATAATATTAAAGTTTAATACTTATATATATATATATATATATATATATATATATATATATGTATAAGACAAGTCAGTCTTACCGTTAGTAGGCCTCATTCACGAAGCCGGTCTATAAGGGGGGGGGGGGGTATAAGGTTACTGCCTATAAAATGGTGGTTTAATGGGTGTCCACTCTCACCTACCGTTTCCTTGATTGGTGGAGAGTCGTTACTAAAAACGGGTAGGATAGGACATTAATCCTCATTAAGAAGTATAATGATATTATAATGTAAATAAACTTTTATAAATTCTCAATCTTAGTTACTTTAAGAAGATGTGAAAATAGTGCTATTCTATGAAACTGCACTTTGCACCTTGCTAAGTCGTTAGTGGAGCGTGTGTGGTTAACCGGCACACTGATTTGGGACTAACAAGGGTGGCAAAGGGTAGCTTGATGTTAATCATAGATCAATGGAGCGTATGTGGATAACCGACAAATTTATTAGGTGATTTGTAACATTAAGAGTACCAAGCACATTTACATGGTTATTCACACCGTGTCTGTGATCCTCGGTATCCCAGTCACAAACTTGAAGGGCATAATCGAGATTTAAACATGTCATTGAAAATATTCAATGAATCTCAAAAGAATCTAGGAATTTCAATTCATTTAAAACTTAATAATCAATTTCGTTTTTCATGGTGGAAATTGGTAAATCGTCATTTACCTACCTTTAAATATTTTACAATTGGATTACGGCATCCCTCTTCCGAATTGTAGAATATTGTGTTGGGTCCTAGCCTTAATATTCCATTTTGGGTGTTATATTGAGGATCCTTATCTAATCTGAACTTTGTCTTTCTTTTCAGATGTCTACTTCAAACAATGCTTCAAACCTAATCCCTTCCAGCTCTTTCTCCCCCACGAACCTATGTGGGAGAAACATCTTTGATGGATCGAACTTCAATGATTGGATTCGAAACATCCGCATGGCTATTCGCTACGAGGACAAAGAATATGTCCTTGATAAAGAGCTAAAGGAGATTGTTGAAAACACTGCTACTCCCGAACAGATTGCTGAGTTTAAGACCCATGAGAGGGACGCGACAAAGGTGTCGAGTATTATGATTGCTACCATGACTGCTGAACTTCAGAAGTCCTATGAGGACTTTTGGCCTTATGAAATGCACCAGGATTTGATGGAAATGTACCATTAAAGTGCTCGGCAGAAGAGGTATGAAATCATTTCCTCCATGATTACTACCAAAATGAAGGATGGAGAGTCTATCACGGCCCATTTGCAAAATATGCAAAGGTTTGTGGACCGCTTGCTAAAGTTGAATGTCAATTTCGATGAAGAATTGGAAATTGACATTATCCTACACTCTTTACCTCCTTGTTATGATCAGTTTCGTATGACTTATCATATGACCAAGGAGGAGGTGACTATAAGCAAGCTTCAAGGTCTTTTGAGAACTGCTGACAGCAGTTTGAAAGACAAATCTGTTGTACCTACTCCTACCACTAATGGCCCTGTCTTGGCAATTGGACAAGGGAAGGGAAAGAAGAGCAAAGCTTCCTCAAAGAGCCACAAGGGAAAGTCCCATGTTAGATCCTCTTCTAGTGGGTCCAAAGGTGGTTCTGCTACCCCTTCCTCAAATCCAAAGGAAGCAGAGTGCTTCCATTGTCATGAAAAAGGGCACTGGAAACGAAGCTGCCCCAAATACTTGTAGGAAATAAAGGATGGGAAGATCAAACCCTCCTTTGCAGGTATTTACACTATTCTATCTAATAACTTATCGCATGCTAATTCTTGGGTCCTTGATACAGGATGTGGTTTTCACATTTGTTCTGATTTGCAGGGTCTAAAAGGAAGTAGGGTGTGAAGCACGGGAAGATGAACTTGATCATGGGGAATAGGAAAAAGTCGTATGTCACCAAGATTGGAGTTTATACTTTATTGCTTAGTAGTGGGTTAAGTTTAGATTTGAATCATTGTTGCTACTCGTCAGATATGGCGAGAAATATTATTTCTTTTCATGGTTTGTATGAACAAGGTTTTACTTTTTCGTTTAATAATGAAATTGGTTCAATAAATGCTTATTATAATGGATTTTTTTTTTATTTTGAAGCATTACCTTGTAATGGTATATATGAAACTGTGATGGTTGTAGATAACTTAGGAAATAATGTGTTGCATATCGATTCGTCCAATGGTTTGGATAAAGCATGCTTATGCCATTGTCGTCTTGGATAAGTCAACAAGAAGCGCATAGCCCAACTCCAAAAGGATGGAGTTTTGGAGTCATTGGACTTAAAGTCAGATGACACATGTGAATCTTGTTTGCTTGGAAAGATGACCAAGTCACCCTTCACTGGTTCTTGTGCAAGGGGTGAGGGTTTGTTGGATCTCATACACACAGATGTGTGTTGACCTTTCAGATCTGCCACAAGGGATGCTAACCGCTTCTATGTGACTTTTACTGATGATTATAGTAGATATGGGTATATTTACTTAATCAAGCATAAGTCAAAAACCTTTGAAAAGTTCAAAGAGTTTAAGCAAGAAGAGGAGAATCAATTGGCAAGGAAGATAAAGATGCTCTGATCTGATCGAGGTGGTGAGTATCTTAGTATTGAGTTCCACGACTATCTTAAGGAAAGTGGAATTGTTTCACAATTGATGCCACCTAGGACACCACAACTTAATGGTGTGGCTGAGAGGCGCAATCGAACCTTGTTGGACATGGTTCGTTCGATGATGAGTCGAGCTTCGTTACCTATTTCATTATGGGGGTATGCCTTAGAGACTGTTGCCCATATCCTTAATCTAGTCCCAACTAAAAAGGTTGCCAAAATACCTCACGAAATGTGGATAGGGAAGATTCCCTCGTTAGCACATATCAAGGTTTGGGGTTGTGAGGCTTTTGTAAGACGAGAGACTCACGACAAGCTCGAACCTCGTAGTGAGCGATGTATTTTCATCGGGTATCCATAGAAATCCTTTGGATATCTCTTCTATAGACTGAGTGACAATGTTGTCTTCGTGCGAGAAGAGGGGTTTTCCGAGAAAGAGAACTCATATGCCAAGAGGACAGTGGGAGGAAAATTGACCTTGAAGAGCTTCAAGAGTTACGTGATGAAGGAACCTCAAACACTAGCGCTCAACCCGAGGAGGAAACTTGTGTTGAACCAATTGACGAGTCCTTACCTCTGAGACGTTCCAGTAGAGTTAGAATGGCACCTGATTTTTATGGTTTCCATATTAATACTGAAGGTGATACATTTATCATTGATAGTACACTGGTAAATTTGGATGAACCTAACAACTACAAGGAAGCCATGGCAGGCCCCGAGTCTGAAAAATGGAAAGAGGCGATGGACAGCAAGATCCAATCTATGTATGACAATCAAGTTTGGAACTTGGTTGACAATGTACCGGGTCATAAGACAGTCGGGTGCAAATGGATCTTCAAGAAGAAGACCGACATGGATGGGAAAGTACACACATATAAGGCACAATTGGTTGCAAAGGACTTTACTCAAACTCCTGGAGTTGACTATGATGAGACCTTCTCACCAGTGGCTAAGATTAAATCTATAAGGATCATGCTAGCCATAGCTGCATTTCATGATTATGAAATATGGAAAATGGATGTCAAAACCGCTTTCCTTAATGGGAAGTTGGCTGAAGATGTTTACATGAATCAACCAGGGGTTTTGTCAATGCAAAGTATCCTAATAGAGTGTGTAAGCTTGAGAAATCCATTTATGGATTAAAGCAAGCATCTTACATATGGAATCTTTGTTTCAATGAGAAAGTCAAAGAGTTTGATTTTTCGAGAAGCAAGGATGAGTCCTGTGTATATATCAAAGCTAGTGAGAGTATAGTTAGCTTTCTGGTATTGTATATGGATGACATTGTAACATCCCAATTTTCAGGTCCAAAAATTTCTTTTTAATTAACCAACACATAAAAACATTCATAAGAAAATACTGCGAAAACACATCATCTCATAAAACAATGTATCATGTCTGAAAACCCAAGCCATAGAATAATAACATATCAGAGTACAATCCCAGAAAACTCCATGCGGAAACCATATGTGTGTGTGTGATGCAATGCTACGCCGCCGGCTCCTTCCCCTTAGACGAAGAGGTACCTGAAACCAAAACCGAAACCGTCAGCACAAAGCTTAGTGAGTTCCCCCATCATACCACATACCATACAATATCATCGGTATCTCTCAACCAGTAATCATCATCGCTATCTTTCAACCGGTAACCAACATCGGTATCTTTCAACCGGTAATCGTGATCGGTATCTTTCAACCGGTAACCATCATCGGTATCCTTCAACCGGTAACCATCATCGGTATCTTTCAACCGGTAACTGTCATCAGTATCTTTCAACCGGTAACTGTCATCGGTATCTTTCAACCGGTAACTGGGGACTATTCCACCCCTACCACTAGCATACAACAGCAAGGTACAATCATACAGTCATGCATATCCGGGTACTGACCTACCCCACGGCCCTAAGGGCCGCTGTCAGGGATCCTAATCCCTACTATACACGTAACATATCATGCAGATAATACTCGTGACCAAAGCACATAACCAAACCAAGATAATTATCACAAAGACAATCATCTTACAAATACTCCTCTTTGGTGGGCCGGCATTGTGGCCTTAGACCCACCCCTACTGGAAGGTAACTCACCTCGATGTCGTGCAGTGTTTGAATTATCCTCAGCGCACAAGTCGACTCCCCTCGACTCCTCGATCCCTACACGACGACCTTCAAGTCAACACACAGCCAGTACAACCCTAAACAGGGTCAGTCCAAGTCTAGTCAAAGTCAACTTCAAGTTGACCCGACTCGCCGAGTTGGGCCGTCAACTCGCCGAGTCCCTCACCCTTTACTCGTCCTTATCCACGACCCGACTCGTCGAGTTGGGCCGTCAACTCGACGAGTTCCTCCCTCACATGAACATCGCATGAAACTCATTCGACTCGCCGAGTTGATGAACAACTCGTCGAGTTCACCTTTATCTAATGAACAAGTTCTGTCCTCGACTCGCCGAGTTGATGAACAACTCGTCAAGTTCATCTTCATCCTTAAGAAGATTGCCTTGGACTCGCCGAGTCTGTTCTAGCACTCGTCGAGTCCCATGAACTCCAGGTCTAAAATCACGTCCAATACATTGGGTAACTCTTCCTGTTCGATTACAACCCTTCTAACACTTACTGGGTTCCTTTGACTCTCAACAGATATGAGGCTCAAAGCCTCGGACTCGTCGAGTCCAAGAACGGACTCGCCGAGTCAGTCATGTCCACACTCTAAATCCTTGAATTCTGATGTACAACCTTTGATCAAAAGATAGATCCAAGCTTCTATAATCGATCTAGCACGTAAAGTTACAAACTTTACGTGCTTGCATGGGACTTTGAGCTCAAAAAGACATAAAACAAGCTCTTAAGATGCATGGGGCCTTTCATGGGTGCAAAAGTAGTCCCCAACTGCCTTGTGACTCCTTTAATGACGTGATTCCGAAGCTCTAACCCCCAACCATGTTTGCAATCATGGTTGGCCATCAAAAGTGGCTTATAAAAGCCCTAAATCTCCCCAAAAAGGGATCTAACAAATGAAAGAGCAAGGTTACAGCTTTTTACCTTCAATGAACTATAGAAGGTGCACAAACTCGGGTTCCCTTGGTCTTTACTTGCTTCCTCAAGCCTTTCTCCTTCCTTCTTAAGACCACAAACACCAAAATCCACCAACAAGGCTTAGATTGCTTCAATAACGGCTAGGGTTTCAATGAGAGGTGTTCTGGGAGCATAAGGGACGTTGTGGCCGACATAACATTGTTTAAATAGGGTGCAAACCCTCGGATTAGGGTTTTTGTCCAGTCAGAGTCTACTCGTCGAGTCCGGGACCCGACTCGACGAGTCCATCACTTAAATCACGCGCCTCATCCTGCTTTTACTCGGCGAGTTGGTCCTTCAACTCGCCGACTCTAAGGCCAAAAATGCAAAAATACTTAAATAAAAATACATACCAAGAACCAAGTGCTACAAATCTCCCCCACTTATTTTATACTTCGTCCTCGAAGTCTGCTGCTCGATCCTGGAACAGCTCTGGGTAATGCTCCATCATCTCATCCACCAGCTCCCAAGTCCATTCCGAGCCCTTCCGGTGCTGCCATTGCACCTTTACCAGCTCAACCCTCTTGTTCCTCAGATCCTTCGACTTCCGGTCAAGGATTGCTACAGGTCGCTCAATGTAATTCAGGCTGTCATTGACCTGAATATCCTCTAAGGGTACTACTGCTGAGTCGTCCACCAGGCACTTCCGCAGCTGAGAGACGTGGAAAGTGATGTGGATCTGACTGAGTTCGGCTGGCAGATCCAACCTATAAGCCACCTTGCCCACCCGGGCTATAACCCTGAAGGGTCCAATATACCTGGGACCCAACTTGCCCCGCTTCCTGAATCGGATGACGCCCTTCCATGGCGACACCTTCAGGAGAACCATATCCCCGACCTGAAACTCCAGGTCCGATCGGCGCTTGTTGGCATAACTTTTCTGTCGAATCTGAGCGGTCTGAAGCCTGCTCCTGACCTGCTGGATCCGTTCGGTCGTCTTGAGCACTACATCGGTGCTCCCCATAACCCTCTGGCCAACCTCGCCCCAGCATATCGGGGTCCTATACTTCCTCCCGTACAACATCTCAAAGGGAGGTCGATCGATACTCGCATGATAGATATTAATATACGAGAACTCCGCCAACGGAAGGTAGGTATCCCAGCTACCTCCGAAGTCTAAAACACATGTCCGCAGCATATCCTCTAGCATCTGGATGGTCCGCTCGCTCTGACCATCCGTCTGCGGGTGAAAAGCGGTGCTGAAATGCAGACGAGTACCCAGCTCGTCATGAAACTTCTTCCAAAACCTGGAAGTGAACCGTACATCCCTGTCGGAAATCACTGAAACTGGCACCCCGTGCCGTGACACCACCTCCGGATATAGATGCCGGCCAAATTCTCGGCCGAGATACTCTCTGGAATCGGAATAAAATGAGCGCTCTTGGTCAATCGATCGACGATAACCCAAATCAAATCCACCCCTCGCGCGGTCCTGGGAAGCTTCGTGATAAAATCCATCGTAATATCCTCCCATTTCCACAGCGGGATATCCAACAGCTGCATCTTGTCGTGTGGCCTCTGGTGCTCGGCCTTGACCTTCCTGCAGGTCAAGCACCGCTCCACGTACCATGCTACGTCCCGCTTCATGCAGGGCCACCAATAATTGGGACGAAGATCTCTATACATCTTCGTCGCTCCGGGATGGATAGAAAATCTGGATTTGTGTGCCTCCTCCATCAGGATCTGGCGCACGCCTCTATGATAAGGGACCCACACCCTATGGTGAAGAGTCAATAACCCTCGGCTATCATAGTCGAAGGAGGAAACCTGCCCCACAATCCGCTCGCTCTTCCGATGTTCCTCCTTCATGGCCTCTTCTTGGGCCTCCCGAATCCGCTCCAACAGCGGAGTCACCACTGTCATCCTCAGACAGATATCCCTGATCGGCACTGCCTTGCGGCTATGCGCGTCGGCCACCACATTGGCCTTCCCCGGGTGGTAGAGGATCTCATAATCATAATCCTTTACCACATCAAGCCACTGACGTTGCCTCATGTTCAGATTTGGCAGGTCCATGAGATACCTCAGGCTCTTGTGGTCCATGTAAATCGTACAACAAACCCCATAGAGGTAATGACGCCAAATCTTGAGGGCGAACACAACAGCCCCCAGCTCCAAATCGTGCGTCGGGTAGTTTGCCTCGTGAGGCTTCAGCTGCCTCGAAGCGTAAGCAATAACATGCCCTCTCTGCATCAATACTGCGCCCAATCCCGAGATGGACGCATCACAGTACACGACGAGATCCTCCATGCCCTCAGGCAGGGCTAAGATTGGCGCCTCGCACAATCTCTGTCTCAGTGTCTCGAATGCAGCCTGCTGCTCAGGCCCCCAACGAAAGACCACGACCTTCCTCGTTATCCTGGTCAGGGGTAAGGCTATCTTGGAGAAATCCTGGATGAATCTCCAATAGTAGCCGGCTAATCCCAGGAAACTCCGAATCTCAGATGGAGACCTCGGAACCTCCCATCTCATCACGGCCTCCACTTTGGCCGGATCTACCGAAATCCCGTTCTGGTTGACAAGGTGCCCAAGAAACTGCACCTCGCGCAACCAGAACTCGCACTTGGAGAACTTAGCATACAAGCTCTCCCTCCTCAAAGTCTCCAGAACCTCTCGCAGATGCTCCTCATGCTGCTCTCGCGTCTTGGAGTAAACCAAGATATCATCGATAAACACTATCACAGACCGGTCTAACATCGGTCTACACACGCGGTTCATGAGATCCATGAACGCGGCAGGAGCATTGGTGAGCCCGAAACGCATCACCACGAACTCATAGTGGCCATAACGCGTCCGAAACGCCGTCTTCTGTACATCCTCCTCTCTGAACCTCATCTGATGATACCCTGAACGCAAATCAATCTTGGAGAACCAAGACGCTCCCTGTAGTTGGTCAAAGAGGTCATCAATCCTCGGAAGTGGGTAACGGTTCTTCACCGTTACCTTATTCAGCTCCCTGTATTCTATACACATCTGATGCGACCCGTCCTTTTTCTTCACGAACAGAATCGGGGCTCCCCAGGGAGAACTACTCGATCTAATGAATCCCTTATCTAACAGCTCCTGCAGCTGTGTAGACAACTCCTGCATCTCGGGAGGAGCCAACCGATACGGTGCCTTGGCTATCGGAGCCGCACCAGGGACTAGGTCGATCCTGAACTGCACCTGTCGCTCCGGAGGTATCCCAGGCAGCTCCTCGGGGAATACGCCCGCGAACTCTCGCACCACGGGTACATCGCCCACCGTCGCCCTACCCGCCTCCCGGGTATCCATAACTAGGCGACATAACCCTGCTGGAGGTAACGCCTAGCTCTCGCTGCTGAACATAAAGCTGGTCCTCGCAGTGGCCTCTCGCCCTGAATTACCAGCTCTCCCCCACTTGGGGTCCTGATCCGCACCAACTGCTGCGCACAGTCAATCACTGCCCCGTTGGGGCTCAGCCAATCCATACCGATAATAACCTTGTTCCCCCGCAATGGTATGGGAGCCAGATCTACCAGATAACACTCCTCAAATAGTCGTAGGACGCAATCTCGGTAAACCTCCAACGCTCGTACCAACCGGTCGTCCGTAATCTCAACCTCTAGAGGGCAATCCAGCATGCCCGAAGACTCAGGAAACTTCTTGCTAAGCGCAAGAGAGACAAATGATCGCGTGGCACCCGAATCAAACAATACCTGAACTGGGATACCGTTCACATGGAACGATCCTAAACAGTGCACATACATAACATATCAAGATCACAACGCCATATCATAAAAGAATAAGAAAGGAACCATACCCGCCACTACATCAGGTGCAGCGCGTGCCTCCTCGGCTGTCAACTGAAATGCTCGGCTCCGCACCAATGGAGCCTCTGTCTTGGCATTCCGGCCATCTGCAACCCGCGCTGTCGCTGAGACCGGCGCCACTGCTGGCGCCGCTGCTGACAATCTCGGGCAGTTGGCCTTTTTATGGCCCCTCTGATTGCAATGGAAGCAAATCAGGTCTTTCATCTGTACCGCAGGAGTAGGGGTGGTACAATCTCTGCCAAAATGCCCAACCTTGCCGCACTTATAGCAGCCTGAACCCAGCCCAGTTCGGCAAGCTCCCTCGTGTGACCGACCGCATTTTCCACAGCGGTCCCGCCCAGACTGGCCTTTCGGCCTACCATCGGATCCCTTGGGCTTCTTCCCCGAAGCCCCCGTCGTCAGCCCCTCCGCTGCCTTCCTTTTCCGGATGTGCTCCAGATCAATCTCCCTCTCCCTAGCCCTGGCAATAATGGAATCCAGGGTAGGGCAAGCTGAGAAACTGACATGCTCCCGGATGTCAGCTCGTAACATATCATGGTAGCGGGTCCTCCTCATGTCCTCATCACCCGCATACTGGGGCACCAACAATGCCCTCTCCCGGAACTTGGCGGTGATCTCTGCCACAGTCTCCCTATTCTGTCTCATGTCCAAGAAATCTCTGGCCAGCTGCTGAAGCTCCACAGCTGGCGCAAACTCCGCCCTGAATCTGGTCACAAAGTCTGACCAGGTCATAGCCTCAACAGCCGAGGCTCCCAATGAGTCACCAACAGACTCCCACCAATCTCTAGCTCTGTCTCTCAAACATCCTACTGCATATCTCACCAACAGACTCCCACCAATCTCTAGTTCTTATTTTCCTCATCTTGTTCATCAAATCATAATTAGGGTTTTAATCTCAACAGACATGTTGTGGTTGGGTTGAGGCAGGCTAGCTGTGTGCTGAAGGACAAGAGGCCCAGGCGGTCCGGTTGATACTATAGGACCAAGGTGAGTGATGCAACCACTATAAGCCTTGCGAGATGGGCCAGTAGACTTTAGGCTCAGTAGAGCAGTCCAGGCATCCTGTACGCCTTGCAAGGCGACCTAGGAAGATTGAAGGCTTATGCTTGAATGCATTATATTTGTATTTGGTGTGTGTGTGTGTGTAGTATTTTGGGGAAACTTACTAAGCGTTGACTTACAGTTGAAGATTTCAATGTTTCAGGTACTTCAGGGGATTGGGGAAAGGTGAAGGTGTGATCATGCACATCATCATATAGATTTGAAATTTAAGAGATGTATTGATACTATGATTTGTTTAATGTTTTGGAAAATAATGTTTTATTGACTTGAGGTTTTTACGAAAATGGTTTTAGAAATCAAAAAAATTATTATGAGTTTTGGGACGTTACAAAGATGGTGATGAAGATTGATATGAAGACACTCTTGACCTTAAGTGTTTTGAATATTAATCTCCGATATTCTCTTTACCGAAGAGATGTACTTTTGGTTAGTTTATCTGATCAAATATTTTGTATAGATCGTGTCAGTTAGGCATGTTCAGTATGATCGTCTGTCCACCATACTTAAGCATGTCATGGTCTGAGTATTGTCGTCTGTCCACCATACTTACACACGTTGAGTATGGTCGTCTGTCCACCATACATTTCTAGTCTACCATACTTAAGCATGGCTTGGTCCACCATACTTAAGCATGGTCAGGTCTATTCGTTGTACTGTTATGTTATATCATCATCCAATTCTTTTCTCAACAACGTATAAATATGTTTAAATGAAAAAGAATTTTAAAAACATTTTTAAGGTTTAAAAACATACAAATACGTTATGTATTTATTATATTTATATGTATTTTTTACATATAAATACATTTTATATGTATAAATATGTATTAAAAATATATTTATATATGCATTTATTAAATAATACTAATAATAACAAATTTTAAAAATAATATATTTATTTGAGTTTTCAAAAAAAAAAAAAGGTTTTTGCATAAAAGTCATCATATTTTGGGTCAGTTTACGAAATAGTCTAAGTATTTTGGGTCATTTTACGAAATAGGCCCTAATTAATTTGTTACCGGTTGAACCGGGAAAAAATGGTCATAATGCAACATTTTACCGGTTATTTGTTCTTTTTAGTAAAAAATAATTGATTTTGGACTATTTCGTAAACTGACCAAAAATATTAAGATTTTTCTGAATATCTCCCAATAAAATATATATGTACTTTTTCCGATAGATATTACAAAATTCTTGATTTAAATTGACATTTCAAATTTACACCTAAAGATTAGAATATCATATTTGTACCTTGTACGTCCTTTTTTTATTAACACATCCGATAAATAATAATAATCAATCAAAAAGAGCTAAAATAGAATAATAAAATACGCAAACGATTACAGATCTTCACAACTAGTATTATAATATACAATATCAAGAATTATAAATTATAAATGGTGATATCCTTGTTACAATTCAATAAAATACCTATGTATATCATCAAAAAGAGCTGAAATAGAATAATAAAATACGCAAACGATTACAGATCTTCACAACTAGTATTATAATATACAATATTCAAGAATTATAAATTATAAATGGTGATATGGTCGATACAATTCAATAAAATGCATGTGTATATCATCAAAATGAGTAAAAATTTGTACCAAATTAATGATATTAAACTTACAGTTTACAAGAACAATCAGCCTATGGGTCTACCTCTCTTGGATTTCTAGGGACTTGTTGGAGACATGTTGTGATGTTGGGTTAAAAGCTTAATGGGTTATGGGCTCTTGTGTGCTCATTCTAAATAGTCGTAAGTTACAAGTGAACTAAGGGGTATCATTACTACATCCTTATTAGAAATAGTGATAGGTTTTGTGCCTAGTTAAAGATCAAAACCAGAGCAACGGAAACAACAATAAATTTTGTACTCGAAACAAGTAGATCAAACTAAAAAGAATATATGAAACTTAAAGGATACAAAAAGAACAAATCATACATTTGCTTTCTTGGTGGTTTTCTTGTTTTGTTTAGTCAGTTGTTTGAACTAGAGAACCCAACAAAGAGTTCCTCTTCTGTAATCGCACCCAAGACACAAAACACTTGCAGATCTGAACAATCCTTAAACAAGAGCAGGTAACATAATCAATAACTCGAATTTGCGGCGGACCGGGAGGTGGTGAACAGAGGGCCACGACGTGGGAGCAACACTTTGGGAATTTTAGGGTTTTTTAGGATTCCGAACTTTGGTGAGTGAAGGGTATTTTTCACATGTACCAAAACCGGGTTTTTGACCCCCCCCCCCCCCCCTTTATATTAGGAGGTAATTTGAAACCCTAAAGATAATATCCAAATATATTTGTAATTTTCTAGATATTTTAAATCATTAAGGATTATTCCATATTCCATTTTCTAATTAATTAATTAAACTATTAATCAATTAACAAAACAAGTCCCTCATATAAATATCATTTTAGTTATGATTTATTTTGTTCTTGCGTGTAACCTAAAAGGACACTACTATTTATAATAATATTATCGGGTTTGTTATGGCTCTGGGTATTAATCTTCGTCAGCTCCCACTTGCACTTAGACATCAACAATTGACCAATCTAATACTTACTAGAAACAATAGTGAGTGGCAGTCCAATGCAAATACTGTACATGTAACAAATTTTCTATAAACAACCTTAAGACCGGTGACTTCAAATTCCTTTGATCTTCACGATATCTTAGTATGAACTAGAGACATGGATCAAAGGTCAATCTCATGGTTCAAAGATTATGTTTCCCGATAGGGGTGGAAAATCGGGAAATTGTGTCCTGTTTTTGTCTGACACGACACGGCACGACAAGGTTTTATGTAACACAAACACGAAACGTCACGATATCGTGTATTTTTAACTAACATGAAAACAAACTGAATAAAAAACGACAAACACGAAATGACACGACAAGGTTTTGTGACAATGGTTTTATGAGCGGATCTGCCGGATTATCTTCTGACATAATTCGAATCATAATAATGTCTCCATCTTCAACTAGCTTCCTTATATAGTGGAACTTTTTATGTATATATCTTGTGTATTTATGATCTCGAGGTTCTTTAGCTAAGGCAATTACACCCTCTTTATCATAGAAGATCTCAATCGGTTTGGCTATGCTTAGAACAATGCCAAAATCATTAATAAACTTCTTTTGGTAACACTACTTCCTTGGTCGCTTCATTGGATGCAATATACTCTAACTTTGTAGTTGACTCTGCTATAGTCTCTTGTGTGGAACTCCTCCAAGTCACTACTCTTCCATTCAACGTGAATACAAACCCATACTATGATCTGAAATTATCTCTATCATTTTGGAAACTTGCATCCATATATCCTTTGACATTTAGATCTTCTTTACCAGCATAAACCAAGAACAGATCTTTAATCCTCCTAAGATACTTCAGAATGTTCTTGACCGCGATCCAATGATTCTCACTAGGATTGGCTTGATAAAGATTGTTGGGTTTTGAGCACTATAACACTCTTATGGTGCACATGCAAACCTAGATGCTTTGGATCTATGTTTTCTCTAATTATACATGCATTTTCAATTTTCCAAAGCATACATCATAACTAGCATACAAATTGACAACTGAACAATACAACTAGTTAGATAACTTACCTCTTAGTAGGACTTGTAGTTCTTGGCCTTTGAAAGCTTGAGCACCTCAAGTGTGATGCTTCTAATGTGTCACAAACACCAAATGCAAGAGGAGGCTTGATAGAATAAGTTACTTAGCAAAAAAACTATATCACTCTCCTAGAATGATGGTGTCACCGATTTTGGTTCTAGGGAGGTCCTTTTATAGTGTAGCAAATGTTAGGGTTACACCTTGCAAACCCTAATGACCTTTCATATTACTTAGTCTCCATGGGTTAAACCTCCATGGACTATCCATAGACTATCTCATTGGTTTAGCCCATCCTAAATAACCATGGATCATTAGCCCACACTATAAGAATCATTGATTTACATAATCAATCCCCACATATTAAATTAGTCTCTTTTGATCACAAAATTAATTCTTGATCAATATTGTCACACCGCCGAACCAGACGACGGAAACGTCTGGGGGCTTGCGCGTGACTTCATCTTGTAATATTATCACAATTGTATATAATTGAAACAAGACAACATCATCATCATGCATATCAAATACAACCAGCATTGTTTACATCAAGTACAATATTACATGTTCAAAATATTTAATGTATGTTGATATAAAAAATATAACAAATTCCACAATTTCCTGCTGACCTATCTTCTTAACGATTCCCTGAAAAATACAAGTTATTTTGAAAAACGTCAACATATATAATGTTGGTGAGTTTATAAGCATATTTGAATGAAAAGTTTCGAATTGATTGTAAACACCAGAAAATCCGATATTTTCTGAAAATGGTTTGAACGTGATGTATCAAAATCAAGTATTAATGCATGTGTGTTTCCTGTATTTGGAATGTATAAAAATGTAATCCAGATAAAACCCTGTATTTTTCTATAGTACGTCAAAGATATTGTTTAACGGTTATTACCCCAGAAAATCCGATATTTTCTGTTTATAAAAGTGTTGTGGTCTCAACCCCAAGACCGAATGACAGTATATGTATGTTTTTATATCCATAAGATTTTATAGGTATTCTATAAAATTATGTTGGAGAGAATTTCTAAGTGATCCGTTTTAACCATACTTGATTTTTGACGAGTTCGCTTGTCGTGGCGTTCTTAGGCGCCGGTTTGATTGACGGTAAGGTTTGTCACCCTAGACTGGCCTAGTCTAGTTGTAGCGAACAGCTCAGGTGTGGGGAGTCACCCCGTATAGATCTATACACAAACTCTCGCTCTCCCTCCAGGAGACTCTGGTTATAACTACATGCTACGATCATACACTCTAAAGGTGTCAATCGACAAGTCTCACTAGATCATTTATTGTTTTCACACGAGTATTGATTTTCGCCATGTATAATGTTTTCGTATATATAGTTAAGATTTGCAAAGCCCAGAAGATAGGTATATGAATGTATAAGGCCCAACCGACATGTAATGTAGCAGCTATGGCCCACTAAGCATGTGATGTTTAAACTGGGCCCAATAAGCATGTTAATGGGTCACAAAGGCCCAATTTTACATGTGATAGACATATTAGGCCCAACAAACATTTAATTGGGCCACAAAGCCCCAAGTAGATATGTAATGAATATGTTAGACCCAATATCAAGAAATTTACGTTCATGGTCCACATATATATACGTGAATATTTTTGGCTCAGTTTTTATAGAACTTGACATTTTTGGCCCAAAATACATAAAATATTATTTTCGGCTCATTACTGTAAGGATTTACATTTTCAGCCCATTTTTAAATAAAATGACACTTTTCGACTCAAGTTTTATAAAAATGACGTTTTCGGCCCATGATTATAAAAATTTACATTTTTATCTCACTTTTCATAGAAATTACGTTTTTGGCCCAAGTTTTGGAAATATTTGCATTTTAGCGCAAATCCAAATAATGTGGCATTTTCAACCCATAAAACCGTAAGTTTCACATTTTAGCCTCAAACTTGTGTAAAATAACAATTTAATCCATGAAAATCATAATTTTTACAACTTTGGCCCATTAAAACCGAAAAGCCCATTTTTAAGGCCCAATATACATAAATTTGCATTTTTGGCCCATTTATTCCCAAGAATATCATAAAAACTCAGTTTTGTATAAAAGTGACTCTTTTAGGCCTTGTAAAACCGTAAATGCCAAGAAAGTCTTATCTTTTTGGTTATTTGTCAAAAATGGTCCTTTTTCAAGATTTTGTTTAGTTTCTTGTGAATCTTCACATGTTTAACACATTTATCCTTATAGTAGGTTGTATAAAGTGTTGTAGTTCCCAAATATTGTCTAGATCTATGAAGGTTTTTACACAATCACAACATACACTTAGAAAACACACATAAACATGCACAAATACATAGATCTAACATATAGCAACTTGTATTCTCCCCCAAAAACAAAGTAAAACAGAAATCAAGGGGGTATGAACTCACTTTGGGGTTTGGATTCAGTTTTATGAAGAGATTGAAGAAGATCTCGACTTTAGCAAGCCTCTTGAAGAGGTTTTCGAACTTGGATGATTCTAAGAAACACGATCCACAAAAATATGGGTGTAAGAGGAGTGATTTAAGTGTAAAGATGTGGTAATTCAAATTAGGTTTGCAAAATCTTACCTAGGATGATGATCTTTATGAAAAATTCTCTTCAAGACACCCACAAACTTACGAAAATATGGAGGAGAGGGAAGAGTTCTTACAGAGAGTTTGAAGTAGTTTGAAATGAGAAATGGAGGTGGGATGGTGGGAGTCTCGGCCTGTGACAACCCGAAATTTCTATCTTGTACAACCATTCAATTCAATCAAAGTCAGACTTGTTTCTACTATCTATTAGCACTGTTTAGAGTCTGTTTGAGTGTTCTAAGCCTAGTACCTTCAAGAGGTAATTTTAGGAAGTATACTCTAGAGTTCATCGTGTAACATTTAAGCCATAAAACTCCAAGAATTGGAGTTTACGGCCATAAAATAGAGTTTACGGCCGTAAACTCTATAGTATATATATGACAATTAGTCATATTTTTATGACTTTTACCATTTCAAGCCAAAGAACTCATTCTCTCTCAAGTACCATCTGAATTTTTCTTAGATCTTCAAGTTTGTAAGTGTTTCTTCCCTTGATTTGTTGATATCATTCAATGTCTAGTGAATATACATGATTTCATCCATGAAATCTCTTCTTTTGGTTAGATCTTTAAGTGTTCTTCGTTTCTTCAAGAACACTCTTGTTCTTTGGGCTGAAAACTACCCTTTCAAGCTTCTACATTGTAAGTATCTTCTTATATACTTACTACCTTGTAAAGACCCTTGAATTACTCCTTGAAATCAAGCTTTTCCCAAGAACATGAGGTGTTTACGGCCAAGAGCATCTCCATTGGCCGTAAACCCTAGTTAGAGGTGCATTTGAGCCATAAATCCACCCTAAAGGCTTCTAAACTCTTGAGTACCTTCCTATGTGTAGTACTTACTAGTTATGCTACTTGAAATCATCCAAAATCCAAGAGCAAAAGTGTTTACTGCCAAGACAATCTCCCTTGGCCTTAAAACCTAATTAGTGTGGCATAAGGACCATAACTTCTTCCTAAGGCTTAGACAAGAGACTAGAACACTTCCTTCATGATTGTAAGACCTTAACACACAAAATGGTACAGATTACCATGAGTTTACGGCCGTAAACTCATTAGGCCGTGAACCCATGGGCCGTAAACTCATGTGAGTAATGCCATTGGGCCGTAAACTCCTATGTGAGGCCCTACATCCCTTATATACAACCCTATGTGGTTTAACACTTCATTACAAGTGTTTCCTAGTCCCTAAGGTTGTTCCATTTCATGATTAGTTGTTATAAACACTAATTAGATGCATATATGTGTCATTATATGCTAAATAGGATCCGTGTGTGCTCAAGTCTTCACTTGACACTTAGCATCCTTAACCGATCTTACATTCGCATCACTCACTATAGGTGAGTTCATACCCCTTTAACTTATCTTTTAAATGATTTTAAATGCTTTTATGGGGGGGGGGGGAATACAAGTAGAAAACATATTAGTTATAAAACCAATCACATATGATTTATAACTGTGTTTCAAACAAAGGATTTCTTATACTTTAACTGTGTTTCAAACAAAGGATTTCTTCTACTTTAAACTGTCTTATCAACCAAACTGCTTTTAAATCGTTTTACAAATTGACATCAAGTCATCAATATTTATTATTAAACTCTTCAACTGTTTTACAAAACTTCTTTTTAAAGTTATATATTGTCAAATGCATGTATATATATGTATAGTTATATAAGTAATGTTTAAAGGACTTAGGACTGATAACTCGCTTTATTTCCTTTTCCTTGTTTGGAAGTGGCCTTAGGGTATCGGTTCTTTGTCCGAATGTCGTCTAAATATTAGTTATATATTATATGTACATATGTAGATATAAAAGTACTATCAATCAGCTCAATACCTTTGGGTAGCAAAGGCATACCTTCATTCATTCAAACTATAGAAATTACTAGTAAACTATAATAGGTATAGTTTAGGAGAATACTATCATATACAAATACTATAACGAGAAACAATACTTAATATAAAGAGAAACAGATAGAGAATACTATAACGAGAAACAATACTTACTATAAAGAGAAACAGATAGAGAATACTATAACGAGAAACAATACTTACTATAAAGAGAAACAATTAGAGAATACTATAACGAGAAACAATACTTACTATAAAGAGAAACAGATAGAGAATACTATAACGAGAAACAATACTTACTATAAAGAGAAACAGATAGAGAATACTATAACGAGAAACAATACTTACTATAAAGAGAAACAGATAGAGAATACTATAACGAGAAACAATACTTACTATAAAGAGAAACAGATAGAGAATACTATAACGAGAAACAATACATACTATACACTATACAAGAGAACATACTATGATGAGAAACAAAGAGAACATACTACATACTAGACAGAGAGAACATACACTACACTAGTATATACAATACATATACAAGAATACTATATCATAATGTGAGATACTACTTCGGGGCATAGCATAACTGCTATGGCTCGTTTTGTAACCAGAATCTCCTGGAGGGAGAGCGTGAATTTGCATATAGATCTATACTGGATTAACTATCCTACACCTAGTTGTTCGCTACAGTGGGACTTGCAAGTCTACGGGTGCCAAATGTCATTTCTTCCGACGTCTTTCATCGTCGTTTTTTAGTCAGTTAGTATGGTAACAACCTCATCACATTATACCTAAATTAAACCATTGGTTTTAAGGTAGTTATTACTTCAGTAGTTAATACAAATAATAGTGCAGTACACATACATTTTCCCATTATATTCAAATTGTGATCTTCTCACATAAAGGGTAATATAAAACTATATTTTGGTAATAATAGTCATATTTGGGAAAAGCATCCACTTTTACAGAGAAAAAAAAAATACAAAACAGTCGGGTCTTGGTAGAAGACTACATTTTATACTAGTAGAAAATATAGGTACAGTCGACCAGGTTTTGAGAAGACGGAGCATGTTCAAGACTCGTCTTTTATTTTGATTACTTGTTTTGGTGTTTTATTACTATGAAAGCACTCACTTGTATCAAATTATACTATTAATGCAATGGATGATGTTGTTGCTTGTTTACTACTTTGCATTGTTATGATACTGTACATGACGTCCTCCGCCCCCGAACGTTTCCGCCGTTCCGGTTTTGGGGTGTGACAGATTGTTATCTGAGCATTGTTTATAGTGAATCGAGTATATCAACCCATAAAAGATATACAAACTATAAACACAAAAAGGATTAAAATACTCTGACCAAGAGTTTATACTTTTAAGTACTAAAATACTTAACCAAAAGTATATATAATTACATACCTACATACTTACTATAGATCAGTGTCATACTAGAACATAACAAAAGTATTTAATTGTTGGACACCATAGTCAAACCTTGGCAGTTATGTAATCGTATCTGGGATGAATATAGCATGATCAACTATATTTATTTGAGATACGGTGAACGTGTGTCGAGAGCGATTGAGGTGTTGCAACAAACCTAAAAATTTCCAAATTATACATATACATCTTCATATACAGAAGAACATGAGAACAAAACATAAAGTAAAATACTATAGGAGTGTTTTAGACACTATTCATTCAAAGAACAAACTTATTAGGATTAGCAGTAAGTTTCTCTTATAGAAACTTTTTATTTGTTTATCGCGCTATTTTAGAATTGTTAAATAAATTCCTTACCCTTATTTCTCGTCTAGATAAATGGTTGGATTCCACCTCCCCGGCGACCCTTACTTTCCCGGCCAAGAGAATGGAGGAGGGCTAAATGCAGAACCAGAAGCAGAACCTGAACTCCCCTTAGATGATGATCTGGCAGAAGACCTTCCAGAGGATCTTGATCCCAAGCTAGAAGTGGAGAAGCTACCCCCAGTGGCTCCAATCCCAAATCCTAACCCTCGTCCGGCTTTTCAAGGCGTGACGCGTCCGTGGGTGGAAAGCTTGGAAACATGGAGCCAAGAGCAGAATCAGCCCATACCATTAAATGGAGACCAAAGCTTTTATGAGCTGAGCGAAGGAGTCTCAGCAGACAGGGTCTTGCCAATCCTGGTCCGCAGAGTTGCCCGAAACAAAATTCAGGGCAGGACAGCTCTCCATCGAATCACGGAAGTTAATGCCAATGCGAGAATGCATACAATCCGCACCATTCATCTTGAAGATGCTCGTGAGAGGTCTAGGAGAGACCACGAGGCCCTGTAGCAAGATCTTGCTGAAACTCGAGCCGAAGTCATAGAGCTCCGAGTATGCCAGAGGGTGTACGAAAGACACCTACTTGATGTGGAGCGTCAGCTGGCTGAACTAAGGGTTCATCCGAGGGATACCCATCACCAGTAGGAGATGATCTACCTCTCTTTCTTTTGGTTTAAGGAATAGCCTTCGTATATATGCTCTATGTAGCACTTTTCCATGTAACTACTCCTGTACGGTAGGTACTATTTCACTAGATCTGCGTTCTGTCAAACTTTCTCCCAGTTTTAAGTATTGATGTAAGACCTACTCCAAGGTCAAATTTTCCCAAACTTATGTACATCTTAAATATCAATGATATTGACAGTCGACTAATCCCTAAGACAATCCTTGACCAAATACTTTCATTCTACTATCGTTAGAATTCTATCTAAATCTCGCTCTCGTCAAATTATTGAACTATGGTAATTTAGCTCAAGGATCACTTCCAATTCTTGTCAAAAGTTGGATCATGTTATCCACTAACCAATGATAGCCTAGTTCGGATGACAATCGTCTTGTGACCATTCTATGAACTTACTTCTACTATTCACCAATACTGCATCATAGAGAAGTAGGTCAAACCATCGAGAACGGTTTAACAAAATGAAAACTTTACCTTTACATGAATGATTAGAATACACCTAGGACCGACCATAATCGCTCACGAACTCATTTTCTTATCGTATAACAGAATCATGTCGTCATCCAGAAATAGTCAGCCAAATGACAAAACCCCGATCCTGCATATAGACGCCGCTACTTTCCAAGCTGCGGTAACAGCTGCCGTGACAGCTGTCCTAGCATAATTCAACGCTGGTAAAGCAAACAAAGATGGAAATTGTGTTGTCAGTTCGAATTGTTGTAACAACCCACGAAGTCAACAAAAGATAGTAGTCACAAACCCTCAAGGTCACAAATCTGAGTATAGGAAACGAAAGCGTCAAGCCAAAAATGAGCGCAAGCGATCTCAAAGACTTGCCATGCAACAGCAAAAAATGGCGACCCCTGCCACTTCAGCACCGATCAAACGATATGAGGGAACACTCCCGAAGTGTGACAAGTGTAACTTTCATCATAACGGAGTTTGTCGTATATTGCAATGCAACAATTGCAACAGAATGGGGCACACTGCTCGTGTCTGTAGAACGTCGGCACGAACCATCTACCAAATCACTAGCATCAGAGTCAGCCCGGCTTGCTATGGTTGTGGTGAAACCGGACACTATAAAAGGAATTGTCCAAAAAGGACAAACAACGAAAGCGCTCGTGTCCACATAACTCCGACCCTATACATCACTTCCACCACCGACGCTGGTGCAAGCCAGATATGTCATATATGCGGTGAGATAGGACATCTCAAGAAGGATTGTCCAATAACAAAGAACTCTGGCGCAGACGGGAAGATACTAAGGATCATCGCCGCAGGAGAGACTACTCCGGACCCACGTGGAAATACTAGTACGTTCCGTAGCGATAAAGTTGGACTTATAAACCGTTAAAAAAAACTAGTGCAATTCGAGTCATATCATTCTGCGAGATCCCATCAGTTCAAGGGACTCTCGTGCTGCTTGTACTTGCTTTTTGCAGTATACCTTGCTCGCAGCAGTAGTTTCATAGATAAAACTAAAGTACTGAAACTCTGACATAAGTTGCACCGTTGTGTCTTTGTAACACCTTTCTGAGATAGTCTAGCGCCAGTTATTCCGAGTAGTCCGACATTATCATTTGACTTGAGTCAAATCGATCCTCACAGTGCCAGTTTCGTGCGAAAATTCTTTTCCCTGTAATCGACTTTCTAGCGAAGCCGTCGTTTCAGAAATCCGAGGTAATCATGCGTAAAGTGCCTTATGTTTCGTATCGTTCCTGAAGTAACCTCAGCAAACCTCCCTGGAATACCACTCGTATATTACGTCAAGTTTAATCCGAAGACCCATACGGTTAATATATCGTTGAGGAATGTATACGCAAGGGTGGTACATAATCAAGGTTCTACAGGCTTAGAATTGATGATTCCGCTTTAACTTCTTTTCCTTGTTTGGATGTGACCTTAGAGAAGAATCATTTATTCAACTGCCTTTTCAATCTTAATTATATACGACTCGTATACGCGAGGCTGTGATTGATGAACCAAATATGAGTTCTAATATGAACTTCAGGACGGAGACTACTCAAGACTACGAGTGATCATGCTGCCATATGAATAAACTTAGAAGCCAAACAAATGCCCTTCTCGCCGATCGGGACAAGAGATGCAGATGGAACAGAAGTACCTATCCTTTTCCTTAATTCACGAGTAATCATACTTTCTTTTAGATCTTCACGACATCTAATCCACCACAAGGTTTTGACGTCATAACGGTATGAATTGGTTGAGTCTACATCGAGCGGACATCATGTGCTTTGAGAAAGCAGTTCGTCTTAACCTCCCTAACAACGAAACTCTAGTTATCTACGGCGACAAATCAAGTATGAACCTTCGCATCATTTCGTGTATTCAAGCTCAGAAGCACTTACGAAAGGAATATCACGCATTCCTTGCACACATCGTCGATATGAGCCAAGAAGTGAAAGACATTCAGAACATTCCAGAAGTATGCGACTTTCCCGTCATCTTTCTAGAAGAACTACCGGGATTACCACCACAGCGTCAAGTCGAGTTCGAATCGACTTAGTTCCAAGGACTACTCCAGTAGCCAAATCGCCTTATCGTTTAGCTCCAACAAAGATGCAGGAACTTTCCAGTCAGCTTAACGAACTTCTCAGGAAATGATTCATTAGGCCAAGCTTCTCACCATGAGGAGCATCGGTCTATTTGTAAAGAAGAAAGACTGATCGTTTCGTATGTGCATTGACTACAAAGAGCTGAACAAACTTACCGTAAAAAAAACCGTTATCCTCTACCCCGCTTTGACGACCTATTTGATCAACTTCAAGGAGCGAACTACTTCTCGAATATAGATCTGAGATCTGGGTATCACCAGTTACGAGTGCTAGAGGAGGATGTCCCCAAGACAGCCTTCCGAACTCGTTATGGACACTACGAGTTTGTAGTGATGTCGTTCGGATTAACCAACGCACCAGCTGTATTCATGGATCTAATGAATAGGGTGTGCCGTCCTTACTTGGATCAGTTCGTCATTGCTTTCATCGATGGCATACTTATCTACTCTCGTAGTAAGGAGGAACATAGTCAACATCTACGAAGAGTCTTAGAAACATTATGATCGAAGAAGCTCTATGCGAAGTTCTCTAAGTGCGAGTTTTGGATTCGAAGAGTCGAATTCTTGGGCCACGTTGTTAGCGAGAAGGGAATTCACGTGGACCCCTCCCAAAAATCAAGGCCATTGAGAACTGGTCATCTCCGAAGACACCTACGGAAATGCGTAAATTTCTAGGTTACACTGGCTACTATCGCAGGTTCATACATAACTCCTCTAACAACGCAAAGCCGCTTACTAAACTGACCCAGAAAGGAGTGGCCTTTGACCAGGAAGAGTTATCATCCCAGTAAAGTCAAACAAAAGAAGCAAAGCCGTATCCCGATAGTGAAAGGTTCACTGGAATGCCAAGCGAGGACCTGAATTCACTTGGGAGCACGAGGATCAGATGAAACTAAATTATCCTCATCCTTTAGCATAGTCTTCAATTCTTGCTTAAACTCTAATTTCAGGACGAAATTCTCTCTAACGGGGGGATGATGTGACAACCCGAAATTTATATCTTGTACAACCATTCAATTCAATCAAAGTCAGACTTGTTTCTGCTATCTATTAGCATTGTTTAGAGTCTGTTTGAGTGTTCTAAGCCTAGTACCTTCAAGAGGTAATTTTAGGAAGTATACTCTAGAGTTCATTGTGTAACATTTAAGCCATAAAACTCCAAGAATTGGAGTTTACGGCCATAAAATAGAGTTTACGGCCGTAAACTCTATAGTATATATATGACACTTAGTCATTTTTTATCACTTTTACCATTTCAAGCCAAAGAACTCATTCTCTCTCAAGTACCATCCGAATTTTTTTTAGATCTTCAAGTTTGTAAGTGTTTCTTCCCTTGATTTGTTGATATCCTTCAATGTCTAGTGAATATACATGATTTCATCCATAAAATCTCTTCTTTTGGTTAGATCTTCAAGTGTTCTTCGTTTCTTCAAGAACACTCTTGTTCTTTGGGTCGAAAACTACCCTTTCAAGCTTCTACATTGTAAGTATCCTCTTATATACTTACTACCTTGTAAAGACCCTTGAATTACTCCTTGAAATCAAGCTTTTCCCAAGAACATGAGGTGTTTACGGCCAAGAGCATCTTCCTTGGCCGTAAACCCTAGTTAGAGGTGCATTTGAGCCATAAATCCACCCTAAAGGCTTCTAAACTCTTGAGTACCTTCCTATGTGTAGTACTTACTAGTTATGCTACTTGAAATCATCCAAAATCCAAGAGCAAAAGGTGTTTACTGCCAAGACAATATCCCTTGGCCGTAAAACCTAATTAGTGTGGCATAAGGACCATAACTTCTTCCTAAGGCTTAGACAAGAGACTAGAACACTTCCTTCATGATTGTAAGACCTTAACACACAAAATGGTACACATTACCATGAGTTTACGGCCGTAAACTCATTAGGCCATGAACCCATGGGCCGTAAACTCATGTGAGTAATGCCATTGGGCCGTAAACTCCTATGTGAGCCCCTACATCCCTTATATACAACCCTATGTGGTTTAACACTTCATTACAAGTGTTTCCTAGTCCCTAAGGTTGTTCCATTTCATGATTAGTTGTTATAAACACTAATTAGATGCATATATGTGTCATTATATGCTAAATAGGATCCGTGTGTGCTCAAGTCTTCACTTGACACTTAGCATCCTTTACCGATCTTACATTCGCATCACTCACTATAGGTGAGTTCATACCCCTTTAACTTATCTTTTAAATGATTTTAAATGCTTTTATGGGGGGGGGGGGAATACAACTAGAAAACATATTAGTTATAAAACCAATCACATATGATTTATAACTGTGTTTCAAACAAAGGATTTCTTATACTTTAACTGTGTTTCAAACAAAGGATTTCTTCTACTTTAAACTGTCTTATCAACCAAACTGCTTTTAAATCGTTTTACAAATTGACATCAAGTCATCAATATTTATTATTAAACTCTTCAAATGTTTTACAAAACTTATTTTTAAAGTTATATATTGTCAAATGCATGTCTATATATGTATAGTTATATAAGTAATGTTTAAAGGACTTAGGACTGATAACTCGCTTTATTTCCTTTTCCTTGTTTGGAAGTGGCCTTAGGGTATCGGTTCTTTGTCCGAATGTCGTCTAAATATTACTTATATATTATGTGTACATATGTAGATATAAAAGTACTATTAATCAGCTCTATACCTTTGGGTAGCAAAGGCATACCTTCATTCATTCATGTTGGATTAATGTCTAAGTCCATAACTATAATTGGTAAGACTTGACCCGACCCGGCATGGTCCATTTGGGTTGCATGGCATCATGCATTTGGATAGACTATAATGAGAGAAATAACACTTAAGGTTGGTTAATATATTATAAGTTCTAATATATTAATAAGGTTATTTAATTAGTATTGATCAAGAATTAATTTGGAATTAATTAAGTGATCAAAAGGAGACTAATTAAATATATGCGTTGATTGTGTAAATCATTCATTCTTATATATGTGGGCTTGTGATCCAAGATTTCTTATGTTGGACTAAGTCCATGGGGTGACCCATGGAGGTTAAAATCCATGGAGCATAAGGAATGGGTAAAGTTATGAGTTACATGGTGTAACCCTAATAGCCACCATATAAAAGAATCTCATGGCTCAAGAAATCGGGCACTAATGTGTGAATATGAGGGCTAGACGATTTCAAGGAGTGTTCCATTTCTCTCAAGTCATTCCATGTGCATTTAGTGTTGTGTGAACCATTTGAGGTGTCACACTTGGGGCACTAGGCACTCAAGCTTCATGGAGACAAGCTACATCAAACAAAGGTATGTATTTTATCCATTTGATTACCCAAGTATCAAGTATTGTATGTTAGATAGGGTAATACCTTGGAAAGTTCATAATTGCATGTATAATAGAGAAAACATAGATCCAAGGTATTTAGGGTTGCATGTACACTTAGGAGTGTTAGAATGCGCAAAACCCATCAGTGGTATCAGAGCCAAGGCTTGTTTTCTTGTTATACTTGCAAAATTAGCTGAAAAATCGAATTGTATTAGTTTAAAAGTTATGCTAATTACTTGAAAAAAAATGTGATGTGAATTATCTTTGTTTATATGAGTTTATTAGATTAATAGAAAAGTTAATTGATTATGTGTTTTCAATCCATTTTAATCTAAGAGTTGATTCTAAAATGTGTTTTTGTAACTTGTCCTCAAGTTATATGAAAAGTCACATTTAAGTTTCATAAAACTCATAAAAAGTTGGCAATGGTTACAAAAATAAAGAGTCTTGTCCTCATTAAATGGTTTTATGACTCCATAACTTGTCCTCAAGTTATGGAGGTTCAAGAGTCACTTCACTAAATGATAAAATGTGTAACCTTAATTAGTTCCATAAGTTACAAAAATAAAGAAAAGTTACATTCTTTTATTAGTTTAAAGTCTTCCATAACTTGTCCTCAAGTTATGGAACTTGAAGAGTTTTTTTTAATTAAAACTACTTTAAACACATAAGTTATGGAATTAATTAGTTTTGAATATTTTCAAAACTTGCCCTCAAGTTTTGGAATTTGTAAAGTTTTCCCCATGAATACTTTAATTCCAAGTTAGCCCTTAGAATTTTTAAAGTTAAAATTCAACCCTTATACTGATGGGTTTTGAGCATTCTAACACTTCCTAAGTGTACATGCAACCCTAATAACCTTGGATCTATGTTTGTCTAATTATCATGCAAAGTTGAATTCCAAGGTTATATTCCTATCTAGCATACATGGGGAACAAATTTTAACTTGCATGAAATATAGAATAACTTACCTTGTTGTTGCTTATGATCCTTGAAACCTTGTGAGCCTAGCACCCCAAGTGTGATGCCTCAAATGCTTCACACAACACCAAATGCTTTTGGAATGACTTTAGAGAGAATACACACTTCTAAAATCGGCCTAGCCCTCTTGTTTCTTATGTGTAGCCGATTTTGGTGGAGAATGGGTTTCTTATATAGTGTTGACACATCTAGGGTTACACCATGTAAACCCTAATGTGTCATGACTCTTCATTTCCATGACCCATGGGTTTGTAACTCCCATGGAGCATCCATGGAGCATCCTATGGGTGGAACCCAACTTGATAATCCATGGAGCCTCTTAGCCCACTATATAAGATATGGAAGATTTACATAATCTACCCATATCTTTAATTAGTTATCTTTTGATCACTTAATTAATTCTAAATTAATTCTTGATCAAACTAATTAAATAATATTATTAATATATTAGAACTTATAATATATTAATAAACCATAAGTGTTATTTCTCTCATTTTAGTTTATCCAATTGCATGGTGCCATGCAACCCAAATGGACCATGGCGGGTCGGGTCAAGTACATACCAGAAATAGTTATGGACTTAGACACCTTATCCAACAGTTTCCCACTTGGATAAGTCTAATAACTATAACTGAAATACTTCAGGAACCGATCGGCAATCGTAGCTCTTTCAAGGTCTCTCGGAACTGAGAAGATGATGATACGCCATTTAAGATAAGTGATCATATAATCCTCTGTTCTAGATATCAGCCGGACAAATACATGGAACACTGTGTTACTTTATGTCCAGCAGTTTGTTTTCCGATTTCCGATTTGTTTGACAAAGAACTTAATTGAACACATCAACTTAGTTCTGACCGGGACCGGTACATAGGTCAAAACAAAATCATCGAGGGGCCCAGATATCAGCTTCTAATCCAAGAAGGAACATATAAACTTCGACTCATATGTTTGTTCTACCACTCATTGAATTATACACAAAAGCACGTTTTATAACATCGAGTTACCAATGCGTTAACGTACAATCAATGCATAACCAACTCATAAGTAACAAATCATATCTCTAGGTTTGAAGACTTATATGATATTACCGTCTCACGATCACTCGAGATAAATTCCATGAAGTGATTCCAGTGAGCGTGGGTTGAGTCCAATGCTCATAACTTATGAGCACTCATGAGTGTTGTAGCCATGGCCAACAACTTAGACCTCTGCAACCAATCATGACAGTCTTGATTCATACCTACTTCCGACATATGACCGACTGTGGAGGTTCGAATAATATGATATACCAAACATAATTATTCTGGAAGTCAAAACATGCAAAAGAAATATAGTAAACAATCGACAAGAGATAGCAACACTTTACTCATAAATAAAACACCTTTTATTCATCATCTAATGTCAATTACACTTTACAAATTTCAAGGTTATCTAACTACTAAATCTAATATCATCCTTCAGCCTTATGCTCCGAGCATGCTGGAGATGCTTAACCCGAGTCACTCCCTTCATGAGGGGATCTGCTGGATTCTCATCCGATGATACCCTCTTTGCCACGAGGAGTCCTTCTTCTATTCGATGTCTGATGAAATGGTATTTTCTGTCGATGTGTCTGGATCTCCCGTGATCCCTTGGTTCCTTGGCTAAGGCAACTGCATTTTCACTATCACAAAAAATTTCCATTGGCTCTTTAATAGCTGGTACAACTCCAAGGTCTCCAATGAAGTTCTTCAGCCATATCGCCTCCTTTGCTGCCTCGCTAGCTACTATATACTCTGATTCGCAAGTTGAATCAGCCAGTGTCTCTTGCTTGGAACTCTTCCAAGAAATTGCTCCTCCATTTAAGGTAAAGACCCAGCCTAACTGAGAGCGGAAATTATCCCTATCAGTCTGAAAGCTAGCATCACTATACCCTACAACTCTCAAGTCTTCACTCCCACCGAGGGTAAGGACCCAATCCTTAGTCCTCCGTAGGTACTTGAGGATATTCTTTACTGCAGTCCAGTGTGCCTTGCCAGGGTTCCCCTGATACCTGCTAACCATGCTCAAAGCAAAGGCTACATCAGGTCGAGTACACGTCATAGCATACATGATCGATCCTACAGCCGAAGCATAAGGTATTTGACTCATTTCTGCTATCTCAACCTCAGTACTAGGGCTTTGTGTCTTACTCAATCTGGCATTACTCTGGATAGGTAACTCTCCTTTCTTGGAGTCCTGCATGCCGAATCTCTTCAACACCTTATCCAAGTAAGTACTCTGACTAAGTCCAATTAGTCTTTTACTCCGGTCTCTCAAGATCCTTATCCCTAGAATATAGGCAGCTTCTG
The DNA here is from genome assembly GCF_052849685.1 of Lactuca virosa. Taxonomy (NCBI): domain Eukaryota; kingdom Viridiplantae; phylum Streptophyta; class Magnoliopsida; order Asterales; family Asteraceae; genus Lactuca; species Lactuca virosa. The sequence continues at coordinate 169,071,549 of NC_136434.1, read as the reverse complement.
CTAGGTCCTTCATAGAGAAACACTTCCCAAGCCAGGACTTAACTTCCTGCAGAGTTGGGATGTCATTTCCTATGAGTAGTATGTCATCCACATACAATACCAAAAAGCTAACTATACTCCCACTAGCCTTGACATATACACAAGATTCATCTTCACTCCTAGAAAAGCCAAATTCCTTGACTTTCTCATCAAAGCAAAGATTCCATCTGCGAGGTGCTTGCTTTAACCCATAAATGGATTTCTCAAGCTTACACATTCTATTAGGGTACTATGTATTGACAAAACCCTCTGGCTGACTCATGTAAACATCCTCAGCTAACTTTCCATCAAGGAAAGCGGGTTTGACATCCATTTGCCATATTTCATAGTCATGAAATGCGGCTATGGCTAATAGAACCCTAATAGACTTAATCTTGGCCACTAGAGAAAAGGTCTCATCATAATCAACTCCCAGAGTTTGTGAGAAACCCTTTGCAACCAGTCGTGCCTTATAAGTGTGTACATTACCATCCATGTCGGTCTTCTTCTTGAAGATCCATTTGCACCCTACAGTCTTACGACCTGGTACATTCTCAACCAAGTTCCAAACTTGATTGTCATACATGGACTGTATCTCGCTGTCCATTGCCTCTTTCCACTTGGCTGACTCAGGGCCTGCCATGGCTTCCACGTAACTGTTAGGTTCATCCAGACCTATCAGTGTCTCATCACTGATAAGTATATCACCTTCTGCAGTAATATGGAATCCATAGTAATGCTCAGGTGCATTCCTAACCCTTGTGGAACGCCTCAGAGGTACAGACTTGTCAATTGGCTCAACAGAAGTTTACTCCTCAAGTTGAGTGCTAGGGTTTGAAGTTCCTTCACCACTTGACTCTTGAATTTCTTCAAGGTCAACTTGCCTCCCACTGTCTCCTTGGGTTATGAACTCTCTCTCTCGAAAGAAAGCCCTCCTAGCTACAAAGACCACATTCTCACTAGGTCTGTAGAAGAGGTAACCAAAGGATTTCTGTGGGTAGCCGATGAAAATACACCTCTCACTTCGAGGTTCGAGCTTATCATGAGTCTCGCGTCTCACGAAATCCTCGCAACCCCAAATCTTAATGTGGTCTAGTTTGGGTACTTTACCAGTCCACATCTCATGAGGAGTTTTGGCAACTTTCTTTGTGGGAACTAGATTAAGGATATGGGCGGCAGTCTCTAAGGCATACCCCCAAAATGAGATTGGTAGCGAAGCTCGACTCATCATGGAACGAACCATATCCAACAAGGTTCGATTACGCCTCTCAGCTACACCATTCAACTGCGGTGTCCTGGGAGGTGTCAATTGTGAGACAATCCCACATTCCCTAAGATAGTCGAGGAACTCTGAACTAAGATACTCACCACCTTGATCGGATCAAAGCATTTTAATGTTCCTGCCCAATTGATTCTCGACTTCCTTTTTAAACTCTTTAAACCTCTCAAAAGTCTCTGACTTATGCTTGATTAAGTAGACATATCCATATCTACTGTAATCATCAGTAAAAGTCAAATAATAACGATTAGCATCCCTTGTGGCATGTTTGAAGGGCCCACACACATCCGTGTGTATAAGATCCAACAAACCTTCACCCCTCTCACAAGAACCTGTGAAGGTTGACTTTGTCATTTTTCCATGTAAGCATGATTCGCAACTATCATCTGACTTTAGGTCAAATGACTCCAATACTCCATCCTTTTGGAGTTGGCCTATGCGTTTCTTGCTTATATGTCCAAGACGACAATGCCATAATGATGCTTTATCCAAGTTATTATCATTAACAGAATTAATACACAATACATTATTTCCTAAGTTATCAACCACAGATACAGTTTCATACACACCATCACAAGGTAATGCTTTAAAATAAAGAACATTATTAAAGAAAGCATTAATCGAACCAACTTCATTATCAAATGAAAAGATGAAACCTTGTTTATACAATGCATGAAAGGAAATAATATTTCATGCCATTTCTGGCGAATAACAACATTTATTCAAATCTAAACTAAACCCACTACTTAGCGATAAAGTATAAACTCCAATCTTGGTGACAGGAAAAGCTTTCCTATTCCCCATGATTAAGTTTATTCTTCCATGCTCCACATTCTCACTTCTTCTTAGTCCCTGCAAATCAGAAAAGATATGAATACCACAACCGGTATCAAGGACCCAAGAGTTAGAATGGGGTGAGTTATTAGATAAGATAGTGTAAATACCTGCATGGTTGGGTTAAATTTCCGATCCTTCACATCTTGCTGGTACTTTGGGCAGTTCCGCTTCCAATGTGACTTTTCATGGCAATAGAAGCATCCAGCCTCTTTAGGGTCAGAAGAAGGAGTGACAAAACCTTTCTTGGTTCCACTTGAAGAAGAGCCATCAAGGGTCCTAGCCTTGGTACCCTTCGAAGAGCTCTTCCTCTTCTTCCCTCTACTTTTCCCGATTGCCAAAACCGGGGCGGAGTTTGGAGTAGGAGTGTTAACAACCGACTTACCCTTAAGACCTGTTTTTGCGGTCTTGAGGAGTCCCTGAAGTTTGTTGAGTGTGACCTCTTCCTTATTCATGTGATATGTCATGCAGAATTAATCATAGCACGATGGTAAGGAGTGCAAAATGATATCTATTGCAAGCTCCTCAGGGAAGTTCACATTAAGCTTCAGCAACCGATCCACATACCTTTGCATTTTCTGCATGTGGCTCGTGACGGATTCCTCGTCCTTCATCATGGTTGTTATGATAGAGGATATGATTTCATACCTCTCTTGTCGTGCACTTTGATGGTATCTTTCCATCAGATCTTGGTGCTTTTCAAAAGGGTAGAAGTCCTCATAGGACTTTTGGAGTTCCGTTGTCATGGTGGCCAACATGATGCATGCCACTTTTGTAGCATCCCTTTCATGTGCCCGGAAGTCAGCGATCTCCTGGGAAGTTGCAGTGGTCTCATCAACTTCCTTAAGCTCCTTGTCAAGGACATATTCTTTGTCCTCGTAGCGGGTAATCATCCTGATGTTTCTGATCCATTCATTGAAGTTGGATCCATCAAAAGTGACTTTCCCACACAAGTTCATAAGGGTAAAGGAGCCATTAGGATTAGAGCCAGAAGCAGCATTGTTTGAAGACATCTGAAAGAAGAGAACAAGATTAGTTTAGATATTAAGAGAGTCCTTAATAAAACACCCAAATGTAATATTAAGGCTAGGATCCAATCACAATATATTATAACTTAGAAGTGGTATGCCGTAATCCAAGCTATAACATATTTGAAAGGTAGGTGAATGACGATTCACCAATTTCCACCATGAAAAACGAAATATAAATATTAGGTTTTTAATTGGTTCTTAGAAATTCCTAGATTCTTTTGAGATTCAATGAACTTTTCAAAGGCATGTTTCAATCTCGAGTATGCCCTCCAAGTTTTGTGACTGGGATACCGAGGATCACAAAACGAGGTGTGAATTAACCATGCAAATCACTTGGTACCCTCAAGGTTTATCACTCAATCGATGTGCTGGTAAACCACACACGCTCCACCGATGCTATGGTAAACCTTAAGTCACCCTTTACCTACCTTGTTAAGTCCAAGTTAGTGTGCCGGTTAACCACACACGCTCCACCAACGACTTAAACAAAGTGTAAAGTGTAATTTCATGGATTAACACCTTATTCATATTTTCCTAAAGTAACTAAGATTGGGAATTTAATAAAAGCATTTAGGTACTTTATAATATTCATCATACTTTTAATGAGAATTTATAAGTCCTTGTCTTACCCGTTCGGCTAACGACCCTCCACCGATCAAGGAAGCGGTGGGTGAGAGTGGACACCCATTAAGTTGCCATTTTATAGGCAACAACCTTATACCCCCCTTATAGACCGGCTTCGTGAATGAGGTGTACTAGCGGTAAGACGACTTGACGTTATACATATATATATATATATATATATATATATATATATATATATATATATATATATATATATATATATATATCCGTAACTTATAATATTATAAAGTATAAGGGTTGAATTTTAACTTTTAAAATTCTAAGGGTTGGAACTAAAGTTTTAATCAAGACTTTACATGTTCCAAAACTTGAGGGGAAGTTTTGTAAACTTCCAAAACTTTTAATTTCTTATAACTTATGAATTAATTGAGTAATAAAAATGAAGACTCTTCATTTTTTATAACTCTTGTGTTCTTTTAATGGCTTTAATAAAAGTGAGACTTTTGGTTTTCTATAACTTGAGGACAAGTTATGGACTCCATTAAAACACATTATGATCATGAATTAAACTACCATGAAGGTTACAAACAATTCCTATGATCATCTAATCTTCATAAGTTCAAGAACATGAATATGAACACTTTCAAGAATCAAAAATTACACTTAAAAAAAACTTGTACTTTTAATAATTGCTATTGTAAATGGATTAGCATAAACATTACACCATCTAAAACAAGCTTTAAAACATCAAAACAGTTTAGGGTAATGTTTCTAGTCCATATCCAGCAACAAATGTGCAAACTTTCATACGAGCAGAAAACAGAAAAACGGTTTTTTTTCAAACTCATTGCACACAAAAAAAAACAACAACAACAAACAAACCTAGGCTCTGATACCACTGATGGGTTTTGAGCATTCTAACACTTCCTAAGTGTACATGCAACCCTAATAACCTTGGATCTTTGTTTGTCTAATTATCATGCAAAGTTGAATTCCAAGGTTATATTCCTATCTAGCATACATGGGGAACAAATTTTAACTTGCATGAAAGATAGAATAACTTACCTTGTTGTTGCTTATGATCCTTGAAACCTTGTGAGCCTAGCACCCCAAGTGTGATGCCTCAAATGCTTCACACAACACCAAATGCTTTTGGAATGACTTTAGAGAGAATACACACTTCTAAAATCGGCCTAGCCCTCTTGTTTCTTATGTGTAGCCGATTTTGGTGGAGAATGAGTTTCTTATATAGTGTTGACACATCTAGGGTTACACCATGTAAACCCTAATGTGTCATGACTCTTCATTTCCATGACCCATGGGTTTGTAAATCCCATGGAGCATCCATGGAGCATCCTATGGAAGATTTACATAATTTACCCATATATTTAATTAGTTATCTTTTGATCACTTAATTAATTCTAAATTAATTCTTGATCAAACTAATTAAATAATATTATTAATATATTAGAACTTATAATATATTAATAAACCATAAGTGTTATTTCTCTCATTTTAGTTTATCCAATTGCATGGTGCCATGCAACCCAAATGGACCATGCCGGGTCGGGTCAAGTACATACCAGAAATAGTTATGGACTTAGACACCTTATCCAACATATACTTTATAGTATTATAAGTTAATAATAAATATATGTATAAGAGCAAGTCAGTCTTACCGTTAGTAGGCCTCATTCACGAAGCCGGTCTATAAGGGGGGGTATAAGGTTACTGCCTATAAAATGGCAGTTTAACGGGTGTCCACTCTCACCCACCGCTTCCTTGACTGGTGGAGGGTCGTTAGTCGAACGGGTAGGACAAGGACTATAATTCTCCCTTCATTTAAAGTATTAATGATAAATACTAAGTAACTAAACTTTTTATAAATTCCCAATCTTAGTTACTTAGGAAAATGTGAATAAGGTGCTAATCCATGAAATTACACTTTACACTTTGTTTAAACCATTAGTGGAGCGTGTGTGGTTAACCGACACACTAACCTGGATTTAACAAAGTAGGCAAAGGGTAACTTAATATTTATCATAGTATCGGTGGAGCTCGTGTGGTTAACCGGCACATCGATTGAGGGGTAAATATTAAGGGTACCAAGTATATTTGCATGGTTACTTCACACCTTGTTTTGTGATCCTTGGCATCCCAGTCACAAAACCTGAAGGGCACACTCGAGAGTGAAACATGCCATTGAAAAGTTCAATGAATCTCAAAAGATCTAGGAGTTTCAAATCCAATTAAAAACCTAATTACATTATTTCGTTTTTCATGGTGGAAATTGGTAAATCGTCATTTACCTACCTTCAACTATTTTATAACTCGGATTACGGCATCCCTCTTCCAGTTATAAATAGGTTGTTGGATCCTAGCCTTAATATTTCATATTGGGTGTTATATTAAGGACTTTAGATCAACTATCTTGAATATCTCCCAAAAGATGTCTAGTTCAGACATCTATGATCTTCCCAAATCTCTTGGAACTTTACTTCCTACACCTCCTCCAATTATTCTCCCTAACCCACAAGTTCAAGGTCACTCAAGCCCTAATGGCAAGCAAGGTCTATGTGTGATCACATCTTAGAGATGAAGTCACATATTGACAAGCTGGGAGAGTTGGGTGTCAAAGTCTTGAGAAAGTTGGATGTTCAATCACTTTCTAAGTCACATAGTGAGTTCCTTTGGGACTACTATGAAACAGACTATGACATGAACCTTAATGATCATATCTATTTGCTTGGTGCTGCTGAATCAGCAATGATTTGGAACGATAGTAAAGCAAATTTGATTAGAAGATCAACTTCCAAAAAACTTTATGGACAATGACAATGGTGACACTGGAAATCCAGAAAAAGCATTCTCTTCCCAATGGAAAGGGATTGGCCATAGTCAACTAGGTTGACCAAATGGTAAGGAGAAAGGCTAAGTCTGAGATAGTCCCATTACCAAAGGGTCCATATGTTTATTTTGCCAAAGGAAGGGGCGTTGATTGCAAAGCTGCCAAGTTTACCTAAGGATGTTAAAGTCAATAAGTCTGACTCTACTTTAGGTAGAGCCCATTATCTAACTCTGTTAAGTTTCTATTCTAAGATCCTCATTACATGATGTGACTGGGTCACATGTTGATGTTTTAAGAATCAAAGAATAGAGAGAAAGCTTAAAGGAAGTATATGATGATTCTGATCGCGTAGGTGGATTTCGATCGCATCAGAATTTTGAAGCTGTTACTTAGGAGTTATGATATATTGCTTAGGAATAGATAACAACAAGTTTTTCCGTATGCATTTGCACTATAAGGATAAGTTTTTTCCGCAAAGTTTTGAAATAAAATAAAAGTTTTTAATTTTATATTTATTTTAAATATCCTTACAAGTGGCATTTGTGAAAAATGGTTGTTTATATGATTCCATTGATAGCAATATTTGAAAAAAAAATGGACTTGATTCTTTCGTTTGTGGTAGTGTCATAATTTACCAAATAAGGAAAGATTCTCATTCCCAAGGCTTCAGTTGAATAGAAACTTGGAATCATGCAAGTTGAATAGTATGATGAATGAGAACTTTCAAGCATTGGAAAATTAAGACTTGTTCACATGGATGTGTGAGTCAAGTTAAGGACTAAAGGGATCGAGTACACATTCTTGTGCACTGGTCAAGTCCACCATAAAGCTCGTTAAGACTATTCTTCATGATTTACTAAATTTTAGTAAATATGGTTATACTTACAAGTTTAAGTATAATTCTGAAACATTGGAAAAGTCTCAATGTATGGCAGAACGAATGGGAAGAATCAAATTAGGCAGACAGATAAAAGTTTCTCAAATCTGAAAAGATGGGAGAGTACTTTAGTATCATGTTTTGTGATCATGTTAATGATTAAAGAACCACAACACAATTGGTCTTCTAAGGACATCTTAGTGCATTCTTATGACTAAGAAGAGGAGTCATGAATTGTTGAAATGGTTAAATCAAGAAGATGAGTCATACTTTGTTTCAAAACAAGTCTTAGAGTCATACTCCAAGACTATAAGTTGAGTGACATATCTTAAAGAAAGGTTTATAACACTTGTCAAATGTAAGAGTAAAAGTGTCCTACTCTTGTACATTTGAAGTTGGTAAGTTGTGATGTTTTGGATTAAACAAAGGCCAACTAAGGCCAATTGTGTGAAGTGTTTGTCTTGATAAAGAATCTGCACTATCTCTTGAATATTTGGCAAGATAGTCTTATATGTCAAGACGACAGTGGGAGTCTTAAAGATCCTAAAAAGAATTTCAAGAACTAATCAAGAATAAAACCTGAGGTTCTTCACTAGCACACGACTTGAGGTTTATAACCTATCATGTTGACATATTTTGTGCCCATTCCAGTTAAAGTTGGCTTTGCATAGGAGTTCTAAAAGTTCTCAATTGGTTGCATAACAACTTGGAAGCAATGGCAGGCCCTGTACTGCCAGGTGGCAAGAAGTTAAGATTGCATAAGTTCAGTCCATATGAGTTTGGATTTGTCATTATCCTTGTCTTGTGACTATGGTTTTGACGATTCACATGGATAAGAACACATACACCATAAAATCTAAGGGTCATAAGGTTTCTCTCCGATTCATGAAAATGATGGTGAGGAAACACTTCCACCAAGTAGATTTGAAGCAGATGGCAAAAGGTCTAAACAATTGAGACTATGATTACGGCATCCCTTTTCATAGTTTTGAAATTGTTTAGACACACATGCATGATATCTAAGGAAAGGTGTATGATTTTGATAAATTTTTATCAAAGCATCTCGTATCAGAAATCTGAACTTAGGTAAGGAAGTCAATAAAGTATTGATTTCTAGAAGTCCAGCTGATTTCTGAGTACATGTCAAAGCTAGTGGGAGCATGATAATTATTGTTAGTGTTGCAAGTTAGCAATGTTAATTATAGAAAACAAAAGTTTCAATTCGTGAGGCTGCAGGGATTGAAAAAGTTGTTTTGCTATAATTAAGGGAGAGGATATACTTCATTTCAGTTCTAAAGGCTTAGATTGAGACCTTAATCATCTTTAGTCAAGAATATATATATGAATTTCATGTTGGATTGGTTCAACTTAAGGAAATTCTATATATTGCGTTCTCAAAATTCGATTATGATTACGGCATCCCTCTTCATAGTCAAATTTTGAAAACATGGCAAATAAAAATATTGTAGCAAAAGACTGGTCTAGAATCATGTCTTTATGTGAGACATCATGAATCGTGTACCATTTGCTTTGGGTACAGGATCGATTGCATGTGCTATAATATTTGTCATTTCTAAATTTTTCCAAATGCCCAGAGGCATTAAGAAGGGAAAAGGTCTAGAATTGGATATGACTAAAATGATTAAGCAATTGTCGAGGACAATCTGAGGTTTACCAAAGATTGGTTGCTCAGGGACAGTTGGAAGTATAGTGCTAATTTTGGAAGGACCATATTGACATATTCTGAAAAGAGGCATCTCTTATTCAGAAGTGATAGTCAAAATGAGAATATGGAGTTGTCTCCATAGGTGGAAGTTATCTGTGTAAGATTAGAAAACTTACTGCAAGAAGCATGTCCAAAGCAATGTACTTTGAATATGAGACTTAGTTTCCATGGAGTTGATCTCCATTGGAATACCTTATAATGACTGTTGACAAGTCTTTGTGACTTTATACATATTCATTACAGGAGGGTCAGTGCATATAAGTTTAAAATCTAAACAGATTTCGATAAATGATAGGAATTTGAAATTCTCACATTTTTCGATAAGGATTTGGGAGTGTGAAATTAGAATCATTGAAATTATGTTCAATTGGTTTATTTCACAAAGTAAGGATCATAGACAAACATAGAGTGCATACTTGGTGTATGGCAAAACTATTGTTTAAGAAAAACATAGTGTACATGCTTGGAGCATGGGACAACTAGTGTTTTTAATTCAAGTATAAAGTTGATAAAACCGAAACAATGAATAATGAGTAATCAGTATGGTGATAAATAAAAGTGTTTATTTATATTCATAGGGTTTGATACCATATTTGATTCATTTATTCTTGTGTTTCACTTTGCTTGTTTTGACTTCCAGAATAACTAAGTCGCTCTTCCTGAATGATTAAGTTATTCAAACCATCCACAGTCGGTCATATGTTGGAAGTAGATATGAATCAAGACTGTCATGGGTTGGTTTGTAGAGGTCCAAGTTGGTGGACAAAGTGGTGCTACAACACTCATGAGTGCTCATAAGTTCTGAGTATTGGATTCAACCCGCGCTCATTTGAATCACTTCATGGATTTTATCACGAGTGATCATGAGACGATAATATCTTATATTCTTCAAACCTAGAGATATGAGTTGTTACTATGATTTGGTTGTACATTGATTGCACGAAAACGCATTCGGTAACTCGATGTTAGAAAACGTGCCTTTGTGTATGATTCAACAAGTAGTAGAACAAGCCATATGAGTCAAAGTTTACCCATTCCTTTTACCTTCGGGATAAAAGCGTTTTCTGTGGGCCCCTCGATGATTTAAAGATGATACATGTGAGTGCTTGGCCAAGCCAGGACTGATTTGATTTGTTCAATCAGTCAGTCATCATGAATCGGAAATCGGGAAACAACAAATGGACAGAGAGAATGATTGATAATCCATGTCTCAGTCCATATGATATCTAGAATGGAGGAATATATGATCCCTTATCTAATGGACAAGTCATTGACAAACGTCAGAGTTCATCGACAAGGTCAGAGTTCGACAGAAGCTTTTGAGAGCTACGATTGCTGATCGGTTCCTAAAGTCATACGCAATAATAGTTTTAGACTTATCCAACTGGGAGACTGTTGGATTAATGTCTAAGTCCATAACTATAATTGGTAAGACTTGACCCGACCCGGCATGGTCCATTTGGGTTGTATGGCATCATGCATTTGGATAGACTATAATGAGAGAAATAACACTTAAGGTTGGTTAATATATTATAAGTTCTAATATATTAATAAGGTTATTTAATTAGTATTGATCAAGAATTAATTTTGAATTAATTAAGTGATCAAAAGGAGACTAATTAAATATATGGGTTGATTGTGTAAATCATTCATTCTTATATATGTGGGCTTGTGATCCAAGATTTCTTATGTTGGACTAAGTCCATGGGGTGACCCATGGATACTCCATGGAGGTTAAAATCCATGGAGCATAAGGAATGGGTAAAGTTATGAGTTACATGGTGTAACCCTAATAGCCACCATATAAAAGAATCCCATGGCTCAAGAAATCGGGCACTAATGTGTGAATATGAGGGCTAGACGATTTCAAGGAGTGTTCCATTTCTCTCCAGTCATTCCATGTGCATTTGGTGTTGTGTGAACCATTTGAGGTGTCACACTTGGGGCACTAGGCACTCAAGCTTCATGGAGACAAGCTACATCAAACAAAGGTATGTATTCTATCCATTTGATTACCCAACTATCAAGTATTGTATGCTAGATAGGGTAATACCTTGGAAAGTTCATAATTGTATGTATAATAAAGAAAACATAGATCCAAGGTGTTTAGGGTTGCATGTACACTTAGGAGTGTTAGAATGCGCAAAACCCATCAATTCAAACTACAGAAATTACTAGTAAACTATAATAGGTATAGTTTAGGAGAATACTATCATATACAAATACTATAACGAGAAACAATACTTACTATAAAGAGAAACAGATAGAGAATACTATAACGAGAAACAATACTTACTATAAAGAGAAACAGATAGAGAATACTATAACGAGAAACAATACTTACTATAAAGAGAAACAGATAGAGAATACTATAACGAGAAACAATACTTACTATAAAGAGAAACAGATAGAGAATACTATAACGAGAAACAATACTTACTATAAAGAGAAACAGATATAAAATCCTATAACGAGAAACAATACATACTATACACTATACAAGAGAACATACTATAATGAGAAGCAAAGAGAACATACTACATACTAGACCGGGAGAACATACACTACACTAGTACATACAATACATATACAAGAATACTATATCATAATGTGAGATACTACTTCGGGGCATAGCATAACTGCTATGGCTCGTTTTGTAACCAGAATCTCCTGGAGGGAGAGCGTGAATTTGCGTATAGATCTATACTGGATTGACTATCCTACACCTAGCTGTTCGCTACAGTGGGACTTCCAAGTCTACGGGTGCCAAATGTCATTTCTTCCGACGTCTTTCATCGTCGTGTTTTAGTCAGTTAGTATGGTAACAACCTCATCACATTATACCTAAATTAAACCATTGGTTTTAAGGTAGTTATTACTTCAGTAGTTAATACAAATAATACTGCAGTACACATACATTTTCCCATTATATTCAAATTGTGATCTTCTCACATAAAGGGTAATATAAAACTATATTTTGGTAATAATAGTCATATTTGGGAAAAGCATCCACTTTTACAGAGAAACAAAAATACAAAACAGTCGGGTCTTGGTAGAAGACTACATTTTATACTAGTAGAAAATATAGGACTTTCTAGGAGTTTTCTAACATATACAAACATTTACATTGAACATTTACAAACATTTTCAATAAACTTATACAAACATTGACACTAAATACTTATGAACTCACCAGCTTAAATGCTGATCTACGCTTTCAAAATAACTTGTATTCTCAGGTCATCAGTAGACAGGTACAGTCGACCAGGTTTTGAGAAGACGGAGCATGTTCAAGACTCGTCTTTTATTTTGATTACTTGTTTTGGTGTTTTATTACTATGAAAGAACTCACTTGTATCAAATTATACTATTAATGAAATGGATGATGTTGTTGGTTGTTTACTACTTTGCATTGTTATGATACTGTACATGACGTCCTCCGCCCCCGAACGTTTCCGCCGTTTCGGTTTTGGGGTGTGACAGGCTGAGAGCAATTAGAGAAGAGAGAGAGAGAGAGAGAGAGAGAGAGAGAGAGAGATGTTGAGGTGATGTTTTCATGGAAAACCACCATACAAACATGAGGTGTCACAAGCACAAAATCTCCCCTTTTCCCCTTTTTTTACACATATATGCATAAATATCTCTATTGGGCCGAGATTTGGGACAAAGGAATAAGAATGAAATGATTTGGGCCCAACCTTGGCCTTGTTCGAATTTTAAGAAGTCTATCCATATTTTTCGGCCCATTGGGCCTTTATGAAGGTTCACGACCCAATATGGTAAAAAGGAATGGGTTTATGGCCCATTAGGGTTAATTAAATCATTTATGACTCATCATGGCCCATTGGAGGCAGAATGAATCATTCTAGGCCCAAATGGCCCAAAATGTTATAGATTGATGAATTGGGTCCAATTAGAACCCAATTAGGGTTTCTTGGTCCCAATATAGTCGAATTGATGATTTATTGGTCCCTTTGACCCAATAAGAGAATCCTAGTCCATAATGAACTTAAACCGGGATTCCTAGGGCTTCCAACCCTTATTTGAACATATGGAATGTATTTGAATGAGCATAGAGTATAATATTCACTTAGAGTACAAGTTTTTACAATGGAAAATGTTTACATGAGAATAGAACTTCCTAGCAAAATGCCAGTTGTGACATCATCCCCCCGTTAGAGGGAATTTCGTCCCGAAATTCTTTTGAAAGATGGGCTCATGAGCGAGAGAATAAATGATGGTACTTCTGCTTCATCTGCTCTTCGCGTTCCCATGTGAATTCCGCTCCATGCTTAGCGTTCCATCGAACCTTCACAATCGGAATACGGCTCTGCTTCGTACGCTTCACTTCCCTATCCAATATCTCGACCGGTTCTTCGACGAACAGGAGATTCTCGTTTAATTCGATCTCTTCCAAAGGAATGACAAGAGTTTCGTATGATAAGCACTTTTTCAAATTCGAGACGTGGAACACGGGGGGTACATTGCTGAGCTCCGAAGGTAGCTGCAGCTTATAGGCTACCGGACCAATTCGGGCAAGAATCTCGAACGGTCCGATGTATCGTGGGTTCAGTTTTCCCCGTTTCCCAAAGCGGATCATTCATTTCCAGGGAGAGACTTCCAATAGTACCCGGTCTCCGACTTGTAATTCCAGAGGCTTTCGCCGCTTGTCAGCATAGCTCTTCTGTCGATCCCGCGATGCTTGAAGTCGAGCTTTGATTTGGACTATCTTTTCGGTCGTTTCCCGAATGATCTTTGGCCCTGTGAGAGTGTTGTCTGGTGATTGTCCTTTCGCTAGTTGAGTGTCACCCACCTCAGCCCAACATAGAGGTGATCTACATTTACGGCCATAAAGAGCCTCGAAAGGAGCAACCTTGATGCTCGTGTGATAACTGTTGTTGTATGAGAATTCGACCAAGGGCAAGTGGGCATCCCATGACTTGTCAAAATCAATCACACATGCTCACAGCATGTCCTCAAGTGTTTGTATGGTTCGTTCACTTTGGCCATCGGTTTGAGGGTGATAAGCAGTACTCATGTCCAATTGCGTTCCCATTGCCTTCTGAAGTGACTGCCAAAACCTTGAGGTAAACCTACTATCTCGATCCGAGATAATAGACACCAGTACTCCATGAAGTCTTACGATCTCCTTGATGTAGATTCGCGTAAGCTTTTCCATTTTGTAGGATTCTTTTATTGGTAGGAAATGAGCGGATTTTGTTAACTTATCGACGATTACCCAGATAGCATCCAATCCGTCTGCTGTCTTTGGTAATTTGGTCACGAAGTCCATAGTAATCCTTTCCCATTTCCACTCGGGTATCGTTGGTTGTTGCAATAATCCTGAGGGCTTTTGGTATTCCACTTTCACCTTGGCGCAAGTGAGACACTTGCCCACGTAAGTGGCGATCTCTGCCTTCATATTTGGCCACCAATAATGCTGCTTTATGTCCAGGTATATCTTATCTGAACCCGGATGGATGGAATATCGCGTCTTGTGGGATTCATTCATGATCATTCCTCTGAATCCCCCAAATTTAGGGACCCATATTTTGTTCATGAAATAGTAAGCCCCGTCCTCCTTGACTTTAAAGTTCTTGTCCATCCCACGCAGTATTTCATTTGCGACGTTTTTCGGCTTCAATGCATCTGTTTGGGCTTCCTTGATTTGATAGGTTAGGTGGGATTGGATTGTTATTGTTAAGGTTTTCACCTGGCGACCTGAGTATTCCTTTCTGCTCAGGGCGTCGGCTACCACGTTAGCTTTTCCCCGGTGGTACTTGATCTTGCACTCGTAATCATTTAGCAGCTCAACCCATCTTCCTTGCCTCATGTTTAATTCTTTCTGATTCAGAATGTGTTGGAGGCTTTTATGGTCGGTGAAAATGGTGCACTTTGTACCGTAGAGGTAGTGCCTACAAATCTTTAGGGCGAAGACCACCGCTCCCAGCTCGAGATCATGAGTGGTGTAATTTACTTCGTGTGTCTTTAGTTGCCTAGATACGTAGGCTATCACCTTCCCACGATACATGAGGACACAACCTAACCCTTGATTCGAAGCATCGCAGTAGACTACGAAATCTTCGGTTCCCTCTGGTAAGGATAGCACTGGTGCACTACAAAGGGCTCGCTTCAGGGTTTGGAAGGCGGCTTCTTGCTTTTCTGTCCAGTTGAAAGACTCATCCTTTTGTGTCAACGCGGTAAGGGGTTTGGCTATCTTAGAGAAATTCTGGATAAACCTCCGGTAGTAGCCTGCGAGACCCAAGAATTGACGGATTTCTGTTAGGGTTCTCGGGATAGCCCAACCTTTAACGGCCTTTATCTTGGAAGGATCTATGTGAATCCCTTCCTTGCTGACAACATGACCCAAAACGTTTACACTGCGGATCCAAAATTCGCATTTGGATAGCTTCGCATAAAGTCTCTCAACACTTAGGGTTTCTAAGATTTGTCGGAGATGTTGACCATGCTCTTCTTTTCTTCAAGAGTAGATAAGAATATCATCGATGAAGACAATCACGAATTTATCCAGGAATGGGCGGCAGACTCGATTCATGAGGTCCATAAATGTTGCGGGGGCATTTGTCAGACCGAAGGGCATCACGACAAATTTGTAATGACCGTATCGTGTTCGAAAATCAGTTTTGGGAATATCCTCTTCCCGAACTCGGAGTTGATGATAAACGGATCTCAGATCTAGTTTTGAGAAATAACTAGATCCTTGAAGCTGGTCAAATAGATCGTCGATTCGTGGAAGTGGGTACCAATTTTTGATGGTAAGCTTATTTAGTTCCCTATAATCGATGCACATTCTAAAGGATCCGTCCTTTTTCTTGACAAACAAGACCGGAGCTCCCCAGGGTGAGAAGCTTGGTTGGATGAACCCTTTTCTCAGCAGCTCGCTTAGTTGGCTGGACAACTCCTACATTTCGGCGGGAGCTAACCTGTAGGGTGATTTGGCAATTGGTGTGGCTCCTGGTATTAGGTCGATTCGGAATTCGACCTGTCTTTCTGGAGGTATTCCCGGAAGATCTTCTGGAAATACATTCGGGAAGTCACATGCCACTGGAATGTCTTGAATGTTTACTTCTTCTTTGGTCTTATCCACCACATGAGCGAGGAATGCGCAGTTCTTCTTGTATAGACACTTTTGTGTCTTAATGCACGAGATAAGGCGAAGGTTGGCACCAAGTTTATCGCCATAGATTATTAGGGTTTCGTGATTGGGGAGATGAAGGCGAACGGCCTTCTCGCAACACATAATATCAGCATGGTGGGGGCTCAACCAATCCATGCCGATTATCACATCAAAACTCCTAATATTTACTGGCATCAAGTCTATTTGAAAGGAGTGATTGTTTAGTGTTAATGTGCACCCTACATAGATATCTTTGGTTGTTTCAGTTTTCCCATTAGCCATTTCCACCGTGAAGGCTTCGTTGAGTTTCTGGGGTTGTTGATTTAGTAAGTGTTTGAATTTATTACTAACGAAACTTCGCTCCGCCCCACTATCAAATAAGATGCATGCGTACGAGTCGTTAAGTAGGAACGTACCAGTAACAACTGCTGGGTCCTGCACTGCTTCGCCTTGACCCATTGTCAACACTCTTCCTACTGCTCCTGCCCCCTGATTGTTTGCTTTGGGGCAGTTGCACCAGAAATGGCCGGTTTCTCTACACCCATAGCAGGTGTAGCTGGCCCCAGCATTGCTGTTGTTGTTGTTGTTGCGGTTGTTATTGTTGTTGTTGTTGTTGTTGTTGTTGTTTGACTGTTGGTTTTGTTGTGGATATGTTCTACAGTACCTTGCAGTGTGACCCCTTCGGTTGCAGCTTGTGCAGTGCATCTCTCTACATTCTCCCTGATGGTGAAAATTGCATTTGCTGCACTTAGGAAGGGTCCCTGAGTATTGCTTGGGATTATTTGGTGTGGATGAGGCTAGAGCATGTGGTGTGGTGGTAGCTTGAGTTGCAGCATCGACAGTCACAGTTTGTTGTTTCTTTGATGATTTAGAGTTTTGTTTTCCCTTCCGCTTGTTGTTTTTCCCCTTCTTGTTCTCACCTTCTTTCTTAACTTCCGCTTCTCTTGTTTTGGCACCCTTTTTGTTACCATGATCGTACAATTTCTTGGCCAGCCTCTTTGCACTATCAGATGTCTCAGGGTTTGCCGCAATGACATTCCCTTGGATTGGCGCGGTTAATCCCCATATAAACATCTCGATCTTCTTCCCTTCAGATGTGATCATTCTGGGACACAAGAGAGACAGCTCACTAAACCTGGATATGTATGCATCAATGTCGGAGTTTTGAACAGTGAGGTTCCACAGTTCTTGTTCCATCTTCTGAATTTCACCTGTTGGACAGTACTCAGCCAGCAACATTTCCTTGAGCTCTTCCCATGGCATCGCGTTCGCCACCGGGAGTGACATGGCCTCTACGTGACCATTCCACCAGGAGAGAGCTTGATCAATGAATGTGCAGGCCGCAAACTTGACCTTGCACCCAATCGATCACCCGCAGATTTCAAAAACTGATTCCACCTTCTCGATCCATCATTTCAGGGCTATTACGCCTCCTGTTCCATTGAAGGTTCGAGGTTTGGAGTTGGTGAAGTCCTTGTAGGTGCAGGTTCTGGTGGTTCCGTGGTTTGTTCCTTGATTTGTGCTTCTTGTTCCCTGTCTGTTGCCTTCTCCGTTGTTTCCATTGCGAATCTGCGCAAGTGATGCGGTGACCGCAACGGACACTGCTGCTTGGAATGAAACTGAGTTTATTTCGGGTGGGGTCGGTGTTGCGTTGTTTCCACGGTTGGGTCTTTGAGGCATCTTTCTGTCAAAGAACGGAAAGATGTTGAGTACATATCGCATTCCGAGTTTAGAATTTCACAGACTCGGCGAATCGATTTTGTGCATCTAAGTGACTCCATGTATTAACATAAAACAAGGCAACAAAACACATAGCAGATAACAACATCACGATAAAAACATAAAGCATTTCCATTAATAATAATTGTTTTTAATACATAAAAATCTGCCCAAAAGGCATACAGTACATGGGGAAACATATGATTCGACAGCATAACGACCCTATGAGTAGTGTAATCACTTAAACATATGGTCGATAGTACATAGAGTAAAACATAAAAGAAAATCATAACGATAGTACATGAACAGGTGCTAACTAAAATGAGATGGGTCTGTCAACAATATCATATGCTGAAATGTCGTGCGACAAGATCAGCCATCGCGGCCATCTCTCTGAATACTTCGTCTCTCTTGTGCTCGACCTGAACAGCTCGGGCCTCTGTCGCTAAAAGTTGTTGCCGAAGAGTGGCAACCTCCTCCTCTAGGGAGTGAGTCCTATCTACGGAATCCCGTGGCGCTGTGGAGTGATCATGTACTGTCTCGGAAGTGGGAGGTTCACTAGGTACTTCATTCGTATCTCCACCCTCCTCTGTGACCTCATCGGAGTCCTCAAACTCATAGTCCGTCTCCACGTATTCTTCGGGCCCGACACCAGGGGCTGCCTCCACCACGGGGTCTTCCTCAGTTACTCCGTGGGCCACTAGGTTCTGGTAGAAAAGAACGCCCTGATGTGCTCCATCCTTGGCGACTGCGCGAGAAACTGGGGGCGAGAAGAGTGTAAGGGGAGTGTGTATATAAAGTTTCAAAATACTCCTATAGTATTTTAATTATTGGTGTTTGAGTTCCTGAGAAGTTTTGGATACGAGGTAAGTTTGTAGGTCAATTTCCCGCCATGATTACCCCCAAACACATGTTGGTCATATTTTGAATAAATATAGTTGATCAGGCTATATTTACCCCCAATATGACTACATAACTGCCCGGGTTTAACCACAGTGTACCATTTCCTCCAGAGACTTTTAGTGGTATAGTTTTAATGTATGCCTAGGTATGCATTTTATTCAGAGTGTTTTATTCCCATTGTATTTATAGTTGCATATCAAGTATGATTAGATATGCCAGTTCACTATAAACAATGCTCTGATACCAATATGTCACACGCCCGAACCAGACGGCGGAAACGTCCGGGGGCTTGCACGTGACTCCATCTTGTAATATCATCACAACTGTATATAATTGAAAAAAGACAACATCATCATCATGCATATCAAATACAACCAGCATTGTTTACATCAAGTACAATATTACATGTTCAAAATATTTAATGTATGTTGATAAAAAAATATAACAAATTCCACCATTTCCTGCTGACCTTTCTTCTTAACGATTCCCTGAGAATACAAGTTATTTTGAAAAACATCAACATATATAATGTTGGTGAGTTCATAAGCATATTTGAATGAAAAGTTTTGAATTTTTGTAAACACCAAAAAATCCGATATTTTCTGAGAATGGTTTGAACGTGATGTATCAAAATCAAGTATTAATGCATGTGTGTTTCCTGTATTTGGATTGTATAAAAATGTAATCCAGATAAAACCTTGTATTTTCCTATAGTACGTAAAAGATATTGTTTAACGGTTATTACCCCAGAAAATCCGATATTTTCTATTTATAAAAGTGTTGTGGTCTCAACCCCAAGACCGAATGACAGTATATGTATGTTTTTATATCCATAAGATTTTATAGGTATTCTATAAAATTATGTTGGAGAGAATTTCTAAGTGATCCGTTTTAACCATACTTGATTTTTGACAAGTTCGCCTGTCGTGGCGTTCTTAGGCGCCGGTTTGATTGCCGGTAAGGTTTGTCACCCTATACTGGCCTAGTCTAGTTGTAGCGAACAGCTCAGGTGTGGGGAGTCACCCCGTATAGATCTATACACAAACTCTCGCTCTCCCTCCAGGAGACTCTGGTTATAACTACATGCTACGATCATACACTCTAAAGGTGTCAATCGACAAGTCTCACTAGATCATTTATTGTTTTCACACGAGTATTGATTTTCTCCATGTATAATGTTTTCGTATATATAGTTAAGATTTGCAAAGCCCAGAAGATAGGTATATGAATGTATAAGGCCCAACCGACATGTAATGGAGAAGCTATGGCCCACTAAGCATGTGATGTTTAAACTGGGCCCAATAAGCATGTTAATGGGTCACAAAGGCCCAATTTTACATGTGATAGACATATTAGGCCCAACAAATATGTAATTGGGCCACAAATGCCCAAGTAGACATGTAATGAATATGTTAGGCCTAATATCAAGAAATTCACGTTTATGGTCTAAATATATATATATACGTGAATTTTTTTGACTCATTTTTTATAGAACTTGACATTTTTGGCCCAAAATACATAAAATATTATTTTCGGCTTATTATTGTAAGGATTTACATTTTCAGCCCATTTTTAAATAAAATGACACTTTTCGACTCAAGTTTTATAAAAATGACGTTTTCGGCCCATGATTATAAAAATTTACATTTTTATCTCAATTTTCATAGAAATTACGTTTTTGGCCCAAGTTTTGGAAATATTTGCATTTTTAGCCTAAATCCAAATAATGTGGCATTTTCAACCCATAAAACCGTAAGTTTCACATTTTAGCCTCAAACTTGTGTAAAATAACAATTTAATCCATGAAAATCGGAATTTTTACAACTTTGGCCCACTAAAACCGAAAAGCCCATTTTTAATGCCCAATATACATAAATTTGCATTTTTGGCCCTTTTATTCCCAAGAATATCATAAAACTCATTTTTGTATAAAAGTGACTCTTTTAGTCCATGTAAAACCGTAAATGCCAAGAAAGTCTTATCTTTTTGGTTATTTGTCAAAAATGGTCCTTTTTCAAGATTTTGTTTAGTTTCTTGTGAATCTTCACATGTTTAACATATCTATCCTTATAGTAAGTTGTATAGAGTGTTGTAGTTCCCAAATATTGTCTAGATCTATGTAGTTCTTTACACAATCACAACATACACTTAGAAAACACACATAAACATGCACAAATACATAGATCTAACACATAGCAACTTGTATTCTCCCCCAAAAACAAAGTAAAACCAAAATCAAAGGGGTATGAACTCACTTTGGGGTTTGGATTCGGTTTGATGAAGAGATTGAAGAAGATCTCGGCTTTAGCAAGCCTCTTGAAGAGGTTTTCGAACATGGATGGTTCTAAGAAACATGATCCACAAAAATATGGGTGTAAGAGGAGTGATTTAAGTGTAAAGATGTGGTAATTCAAATTAGGTTTGCAAAATCTTACCTAGGATGATGATCTTGATGAAAAATCCTCTTGAAGACACCCACAAACTTGCGAAAATATGGAGGAGATGGACGACTTCTTAGAGAGAGTTTGAAGTAGTTTGAAATGAGAAAAGGAGGTGGGTGGGGGGAGTCTCGGCCGAGACCAATAAGAGAAGAGAGAGTGAGAGAGAGATGTTGAGGTGATGTTTGCATGGAAGCCCACCATGCAAACATGAGGTGTCACAAGCACAAAATCTTCCCTTTTCCCCTCTTTTTTTACACATATATGCAAAAATATCTCTATTGGGCCGAGATTTGGGACAAAGGAATAAGAATGAAATGATTTGGGCCCAACCTTGGCCTTGTTCGAATTTTAAGAAGTATATCCACATTTTTCGGCCCATTGGACCTTTATGACGGTTCACGGCCCAATATGGTAAAAAGGAATGGGTTTATGGCCCATTAGGGTTAATTAAATCATTTATGACCCATCATGACCCATTGGAGGTAGAATGAATCATTCTAGGCCCAAATGGCCCAAAATGTTATAGATTGATGAATTGGATCCAATTAGAACCCAATTAGGGTTTCTTGGGCCCAATATAGTCGAATTGATGATTTATTGGTCCCTTAGGCCCAATAAGAGAATCCTAGTCCATAATGAACTTGAACATGGATTCCTAGGACTTCTAACCCTTATTTGAACATATGGGATGTATTTGAATGAGCATAGAGTATAATATTCACTTAGAGTACAAGTTTTTACAATGGAAGATGTTTACATGAGAATAGAACTTCCTAGCAAAATGCCAGTTGTGACAAATACTAATTAAATAATATGATTTCTCAATTAATATATTATACTTATAATATATTAATAAATCATAAATAACCTTATTCTCAAAAGTCCATCCTATCAAATTGCACTAGTGAAGGCAACCCAAAAGGACCATGCTACAATCGGGTCAAGTACATCCCAATTATAGTTATGGGCTTAGACACCTAATCCAACAGTCTCCCACTTGGATAAGTCTAATAACTATAATTGCCAATGCAACTTCAAAATCCGATTACCAATCGTAACTCTCAAAAGCCGATGTCGAACTCTGACCCAGTCAGTGACGCGTCCTTTAGATAAGGGATCATATATTCCTCTGTTGTCAAGATATCTATGCGGACAAATACATGGAACATAGTCATACTTATTGTCCTGCAATTCGTTTCCCGATTTCCGATTCGTCTGACATAGAACATAACTAAACACATCAATTTAGTTCTGACCGGGCCCGACACATAGTCAAAACATAATCATCGAGGGACCCAAGATATCGCTTTTAATCCTCTAAGGATAAAAGGAACAGATAACCTTTGACATTATATGATTGTACTAACTACTCATCAAATCATGCACAACGACACGTTTTATAACATCAAGTTACTGATGCGTTTTCATGCCATCAATGCACAACCAACTCGTAGTCAACAACTCATATATCTTGGTTTGAAGATTATATGATATTATCGTCTCACAATTACTCGTGATAAATTCCATGAAGTAATTCAGGTGAGCGCGGGTTAAATCCAATACTCAAATCTTATTTCAGGAGCACTCACGAATGGTGTAGAAAACTTTTGCTATGCCTACACCTTAGACAATCTACAGACCAACTCATGACAGTCTAGCCACATTACCTACTTCCAAAGTATGATCAACTGTGGATGGTTTGAATAATCTTATTATTCTGGAAGTCAAAACATGCAAAGTGAAACAATAGTAAATAATTGAACAAGACAGTATCTTTACTTATAAATAAAACTCCGTTTATTTAATCATCAAATGTCAATTACAATTTAGCTATTACAAGTTTCTATTTATCTAAATACTAAAACTAATATCATCTATTAGCCCAATGCCCCTTGCATGTTGCAAGTGCTTAACCCTAGTCAGTGCCTTTGTAACGAGATCTGTTGGGTTGTCCTCTAACGATATCCTCTTTACCACAAGGTGTCCTTCTTCTACTTGATGTCTTATGAAGTGGTACTCTCTGTCAATATGCCTGGATCTACCATGATCTCTCGGTTCCTTGGTTAAGGCAACCGCCCCTTCATTATTGCAGACAATCTCCACAGGCTCCTTTATGGATGTTATGACACCAAGGTCTCCGATGAAGTTTTTCAACCATATCACCTCCTTCGATGTTTTGCTTGCTGCTATGTACTCTGATTCGCACGTTGAATCAGCTACAGTCTCCTGCTTGGAACTTTTCCATGTTACTGCTCCTTCATTCAGGGTAAATACCCAGCCCGACTAAGAGCGGAAATTATCTCTATCGGTTTGAAAGCTGGCGTCACTATACCCTGTCACTCTTAAGTCATCACTCCCACCGAGGGTAAGGACCCAGTCCTTAGTCCTCCACACGTACTTAAGAATGTTCTTAACCGTAGTCCAATGAGCTTTACCAGGATTCCCTTGATATCTGTTGACCATGCTCAAAGCAAAGGCCACATCAGGGCGAGTACAATTCATAGCATAGATGATCAAGCGAACTGCGGAAGCATATGGTATTCGACTCATCTCTACTATCTCAGCCTCTGTACTCGGACTCTGAGTCTTACTCGGTTTGGCATTTCCTTGGATAGGTAAGTCATCTTTATTGGAGTTCTCCATGCTGAAACGGTTCAACACCTTGTCCAAGTAGGTACTTTGACTAAGTCCTATTAGTCTTTTACTCCTATTTCTCAATATCCTTATCCCTAGGATGTAAGCAGCTTCCCCAAGGTCCTTCATAGTGAAACACTTCCCAAGCCAGGACTCAACCTCCTGCAAGGTTGGGATGTCATTTCCGATGAGTAGTATGTCATCCACGTATAACACCAGAAAGCTAATTGTACTCCCACTAGCCTTGACATACACACAGGACTCATCCTCGCTTCTCGAAAATCCAAACTCTTTAACTTTCTCATCGAAACAAATATTCCATCTGCGAGATGCTTGTTTCAATCCATAAATGGATTTTTAAAGCTTACACACTCTATTAGGGTACTTTGCATTGACAAAACCCTCTGGCTGACTCATATAAACATCTTCAGCCAACTTTCCATTAAGGAAAGCGGTTTTGGCATCCATTTGCCATATTTCATAATCATGAAATACAGCTATGGATAGCATAACCCTTATAGATTTAATATTCGCTACTGGTGAGAAGGTCTCATAATAGTCAACTCCATGAGTTTGAGTAAAGCCCTTCGCAACCAGTCGTGCCTTATATGTGTGTACTTTCCATCCATGTCGGTCTTCTTCTTGAAGATCCATTTGCACCCGAGTGTCTTACGACCCGATACATTGTCAACCAAGTTCCAAACTTGATTGTCATATATGGACTGAATCTCGATGTCCATAGCCTCTTTCCATTTTGCATACTTGGGGCCTGCCATGGCTTCCTTGTAGTTTTTAGGTTCATCCAGGTTTACCAGTGTGCTATCACTGATAAATGTATCACCTTCAGCTGTTATATGAAAACCATATAACACAGGTGGAATACTAACTCTACTGGAACGCCTCAGAGGTACGGGCTGGTCAATTGGTTCAACAGGAGTTTCCTCCTCAGGTTGAGTGCTAGTGTTTGGGGTTCCTTCATCGCTTAACTCTTGAAGATCTTCAAGGTCAATTTGCCTCCCACTATCCCCTTGGCCTATGAGTTCTCTCTCGCGAAAGACTCATCTCCTCGCAACGAAGACAAGATTGTCACTGGGTCTATAGAAGAGATATCCAAAGGATTTTTGTGGGTAGCCGATGAAAATACATCGCTCACTCCGAGGTTCGAGCTTGTCGTGAGTCTCTTTTCTCACAAAAGCCTCACAACCCCAAACTTTGATGTGATCCAACGAGGGAACCTTCCCTGTCCACATCTCGTGAGGTGTTTTGGAAACCTGTTTGGTAGGGACTAGATTAAGGATATGGGTGGCAGTCTCTAGGTCATACCCCCAGAATGAGATAGGTAACGAAGCTCGACTCATCATGGAACGAACCATGTCTAGCAAGGTTCGATTGCTCCTTTCAGCCACACCATTAAGTTGTGGTGTCCTAGGTGGCGTCAATTGTGAAACAATTCCACATTCCTTAAGATAGTCTAGGAACTCAATACTGAGATACTCTCCTCCTCGATCGGATCGTAGCATCTTTATTTTCCTGCCTAATTGATTCTCCACTTCTTGCTTAAACTCCTTGAACTTTTCAAAAGTTTCCGACTTATGCTTGATGAAGTAGATATAGTCATACCTACTGTAATCATCAGTGAAAGTCACATAGAAGCGATTAGCATCCCTTGTGGCGGTTTTGAATGGTCCACACACATCAGTGTGTATGAGATCTAATAGACCTTCACCCCTTTCACAAGTACCAGTGAAGGGTGACTTGGTCATCTTTCCAAGTAAACAAGATTCAAAAGTTTCATCCGACTTCAAGTTGAATGACTCCAAGACTCCATCCTTTTGGAGTTGGGTTATGCGCTTCTAGTTGACATGTCGAAGACGACAATGCCACAAGCATGCCTTATCCAAAACATTGGACGAGTCAATATTCAACACATTATTTCCTAAGTTATCTACAACCATCACAGTTTCATATATACCATTACAAGGTAATGCTTCAAAATAAAATACACCATTATAATAAGCATTAATACTACCTTGTTTATTCAAATTGTGAAAGGAAATAATATTTCTCGCCATATCGGCCGAGTAACAACAATTATTCAAATCTAAATTTAAACCATTACTAAGCAATAAAGAATAAACTCCAATTTTGGTTACAGGCGACACTTTCCTATTTCCCATGATTAAGTTTATCTTCCCGTGCTCCACATCCCTACTTCCTTTTAGTCCCTGCAAATCAGAACAAATGTGAAATCCACAACCTGTATCAAGGACCCAAGAATTAGCATGTGATGAGTTATTAGATTGAATAGTGTAAATACCTGCAAAGGAGGGCTTGGTCTTGCCATCCTTTATGTCCTGCAAGTACTTGGGGCAGCTTCGTTTCCAGTGCCCTCTTTCATAACAGTGGAAGCACTCTGCATCCTTCGTATTGGAAGAGGGATTAGCAGAACCAACTTTGGTCCCACTGGAAGAGGATCCATCAAGAGACTTTCCCTTGCGGCTCTTGTAGGGAGCCTTCCTCTTCTTTCCCTTCCCATATCCAATTGCCAGAACAGGGGCAGAAGTAGTAGTAGTAGGAGTAGACACAACCGACTTGCCTTTCAAGTTTCTTTCTGCAGTTCTTAGAAGGCCTTGAAGCTTGCTAAGAGTGACCTCCTCCTTTTTCATCTGATAGGTCATACGAAACTGATCATAACAATAAGGTAAAGAGTGTAGAATAATATCTATGGCCAACTCTTCATCAAAATTGACATTCAATTTAAGCAAGCGGCCCACAAATCTCTGCATCTTTTGCAAGTGGGCCGTGATGGGTTCTCCATCCTTCATTTTGGTTGTGATCATGGGGGCAATGATCTTATACCTATCCTATCGAGCACTTTGATGGTATCTTTCCATCAAATCTTGATACATTTCAAAAGGATAGTAGTCCTCATAGGACTTCTGCAACTCAACAGTCATGGTAGCAATCATTAGACACGACACCTTTGTCGCATCCCTTTCATGAGTAGTATGTTCAGCAATCTGTTCGGGAGTAGCAGTGGTGACATCAATCTCCTTATGCTCTTTATCTAGGACATATTCTTTGTCCTCATAGCAAATAACCATTCGGATGTTTCGAATCCAATCATTGAAGTTCGAGCCATCGAAAATGACCCTCCCACATAGCTTCATGAGGGAGAAAGAGCTTGAAGGGATTGGGTTGGAAGCATTGTTTGGGATAGACATCTGAAAAAGAAGAAGAACAAAGTTTAAATTAGATGATAATCCTTAATATTAAACCCAAATGAAATACTCAGGCTAGGACCCAACACAATATTCTACAATTGCGAAAATGGATGTTGTAATCCAATTGTAAAATATTTGAAGGTAGGTAAATGACGATTTACCAATTTCCACCATAAAAAACGAAATAGATTCTTAAGTTTTAATTGGATTGAAATTCCTAAATCCTTTGAGATTAATTGAACTTTTCAATGGCATGTTTAAATCTCGATTGTGCCCTTCAAGTTTGTGACTGGGATGCCGAGGATCACAAACAAGGTGTGAATAACCATGCAAATTAGCTTGGTACACCTAGTATTACAAATCACCTAATCAATGTGCCAGTTAACCACACACGCTCCATTGATCTATGATTAACATCAAGCTACCCTTTGCCACACATTGTCAGTCCCAAATTAGTGTGCCGGTTAACCACACACGCTCCACTAACGACTTAACAAGGTGCAAAGTGTAATTTCATGCATTAGCACCATTTTCACATTTTCCTAAAGTAACTAAGATTGGGAATTTAATAAAACTTTAGTTACTTTATATTTATCATTATACTTTTAACGAGAATTAATGTCCTATCCTACCCGTTCGGCTAACGACCCTCTACCAGTCAAGGAAGCAGTGGGTGAGAGTGGACACCCATTAAACCACCATTTCATAGGCAGTAACCTTATACCCCCTTATAGACCGGCTTCGTGAATGAGGCCTACTAACGGTAAGACTGACTTGTCTTATATATATACTTGTCTTATATATATATATATATATATATATATATATATATATATATATATATATATATTGTTAAACTTATAATATTATAAAGTATAAGGGTTGAATTTTAACTTTTAAAACTCTAGTGTTTGGAATTAAAGTTACATTAGTGAGACTTTATAAATTTCCAAAACTTGAGGGCAAGTTTTGAAACTTGTCAAAACTCTTCATTTCTATAACTTATGAGTTTAATTTGATTTTAATGGATGAGACCTTTCATTTTTCATAACTTGAGGAAAAATTATGGAGGTCATTAAAAGCATTAAGATCAACATTTTAACTAACATAAATTATCAAGTAATTTATCTATGATCTAATAAACACATAAGTCAAGATAATTCACATCAACAATTTTAAGAAATTAGCTTAATCATATAAACTAATACAAATCTTGAAATTTTGACAATTATCTTTTAATTGGATGAATATGATCATTACCATATCAATAAAACATATTATATGTTTCAAAAAACAGTTAGTGGTAATGATCATAATCCAATTCTGGCCAACAACTCGAAGTTCTGCACCCAGAGCCATCAACTCGGCGAGTGCAAGAACATGACTCGTAGAGTTGGTCATTTACTGAGTGGACTCATCGAGTTAACCAGTGGACTCGGCGAGTTCATCAGTTAGAGGCCAGAAAATCGATTTTTTCAACTTTGGAAAGCAATAAGCATCAAGTATAACAGAAAACAATCCTAGGCTCTGATACCACTGTTGGGTTTTGAGCACTATAACACTCTTATGGTGCACATGCAACCCTAGATGCTTTGGATCTATGTTTTCTCTAATTATACATGCATTTTCAGTTTTCCAAAGCATACATCCTAACTAGCATACAAATTGACAATTGAACAATACAACTAGTTAGATAACTTACCTCTTAGTAGGACTTGTAGTTCTTGGCCTTTGAAAGCTTGAGCACCTCAAGTGCGATGCCTTTAATGTGTCACAAACATCAAATGCAAGAGGAGGCTTGATAGAATAAGTTACTTAGCACAAAAACTATATCACTCTCCTAGAATGATGGTGTCACCGATTTTGGTTCTAGGGAGATCATTTCATAGTATAGCAAATGCTAGGGTTACACCTTGCAAACCCTAATGACCTTTCATATTACTTAGGCTCCATGGGTTAAACCTCCATGGACTATCCATAGACTATCTCATTGGTTTATCCCATCCTAAATAACCATGGATCATTAGCCCGCACTATAAGAATCATTGATTTACATAATCAATCCCCACATATTTAATTAGTCTCTTTTGATCACAAAATTAATTCCAAATTAATTCTTGATCAATACTAATTAGATAATATGATTTCTCAATTAATATATTATACTTATAATATATTAATAAATCATAAATAACCTTACTCTCAAAAGTCCATCCTATCAAATTGCACTGGTGAAGGCAACCCAAAAGGACCATGCTACAATCGGGTCAAGTACATCCCAATTATAGTTATGGGCTTAGACACCTAATCCAACAAATATTTGTCATACTAATTGAGTATGCGACATCTCCCCTTGTATATATCATGGTGGACATGATCGATCATATAGTCGAAGCATATGAGACTCGACCCATTTTGTCCAGTTCTTCGCTACTATTGGGAGATTGGGTTTTACTTAAAACTGTGCCATGATGCATTGGTACAAAACCTTTCTTAGAGTCTTCCATCTTGAGTTTCTTCAAGATTTTATCTAAGTATGTATTTTGGAAGCGTCCTATCAATCACCTAGATCTATCCCTATAGATATTAATACCAAGTATGTAAGCAGCTTCTCCCAAGTCCTTCATAGCGAAACTCTTCCCAAGCTAAGCTTTTACACTATTCAGTGTTGGGATGTCATTTCCTATAAGAAGAATGTCATCGACATATAAGACAAGAAAGACAACTACTCTCCCACTAGATCTAACATACACACACTCTTCATATTCATTTCTTAAGAAATTAAACTCATTGATTTTCTCATTAAAACAGATATTCCACCTACGATGTGCTTGTTTGCGTCCATAAATTAACTTTTCAAGATTGCATACCATATTATCAGATTTGGACTATACAAAACCTTCTGGTTGATCCATGTAAACATCCTCAGTTAGTTTCTCGTTAAGGAATGCAATTTTTACATCCATTTTCCATATTTCATAATAATGAAATGTAGCTATTGAAAGTAGTATCTTAATAGACTTAATCATAACTATTAGTGAGAAGGTTTCCTCATAATAAATTCCTTGAGTCTAAGTATAACCTTTTGCAACCAGTCGACCTTTATAACTATGCATGTTCCTATCCATGCCACTCTTTTTCTTCAAGACCCATCTACACCCAATGGTTTTAAGGACAGGTGTAGGATCAACCAAGTTTCATACTTGGTTATCGTACATGGACTGAATCTCGCTATATATCGCCTCTTTCCATTTTGTAGCCTCTGGGCTCGCGTGGTGTAACGTCCGCAAATTCAGGCTAGACATTAAAATATAATAAATGATAATTAATTATAATCAAAATCCTCGGATAGGATAATTATTCATTGTTTGCGTTATGAGCGATAAATAAAATTTTGATTAGAGGTTTATTTAGGATAAATAATCTTAACTAAAGATGTAGTATTCGTAATGATGATCTCGTGGGTAAAAGAAGCGCTAAAATCCAACTTTGTATGAAGAAGTTATGCTTCTTTGAAGTTTCACGTTCAACCCTATACGACAAAATGTGTCGTAAAAAGTGAATCGGAGACAGGGTTCTTATTATCCTAAGTAATCTAAACAATGTCGTAGTAATCATAAAATCGAGAGCGTGAATATAGAGAACGCCCAAATCTGACTTCGTATAAGGAAGTTATAATTTTTCAAAGTTTCAGTGCAGCAGTGCGCGACACAAAAATCAAAATTAACATTTGTTTATTGTTAGCCAAAACAATGTAAACGAGAGTTGAGGATCTTGTGAATACGAATGTGTCGATATAAAGATAGTCGAGAATGGAGTTTGTATGAAAAAGTAATTATTTTTGCACAGACTTTAAAAGTCTAATCTCTATAAAAATATGAGTTTAAAATAGAGTGAGAGTTAACTATTGAGACCTAAAGGAAAGTTTTTGAGCTCGTCGAGAGGATTCCGGAGATATAAAGAACGTCAAAAACAGAGCTTGTATGCGATAGTTATGGCCATTTGAAGATCTGTGAAAAAAACCTTATGTGGTGACGTGGCAAAACGAGAGCACGCCACGTGGCCTTGTCGAATAGTCAACTACTCTGAGAGAACGAGTGACGTGACCCATTGTGTAC
The DNA here is from genome assembly GCF_052849685.1 of Lactuca virosa. Lineage (NCBI taxonomy): Eukaryota > Viridiplantae > Streptophyta > Magnoliopsida > Asterales > Asteraceae > Lactuca > Lactuca virosa. The sequence goes on along the minus strand of NC_136434.1, from coordinate 169,040,174 downwards.
ATGACATATGGCGCCACAAAATAACGATATGTGGCACGTTCTAGAAGGTGGTCGACATACCGATGTGGACCACCAGAATTTCAACATGTGGCAAGAGACGGATGGACTAACGTCGACTAAGGGTGCGACACACCTATGGATAGGGGGCGTGTCTCGCTTATAAATATGTTGCTGATTTTACTCATTTGGGTCACATAATCAACTCCAAATCTCTCTAGATTCCAGCCATGTTTGAGCCTGCTTTGTCTAAGCTTTTTGGAATACTTTACCAAGGCTCTAAGATATTTATGAGCCCGATGAAAAGGAGATTTCGGTTCAGAGTTATGTTCGCGCAATTCCCGGTTTATCGCTAGAAACTCTATAAGTTAAGCTACACTTATTACGCTTTAAGCGTAACTTATGATTAAATTCATTATTATTATTATGAACCTATAAACAAGATTTATCAGTGATTCCATATCATAATACTGATAGTGAGGCATTTAAAGTGAGATTTCCAATCAGTATACATACATACCAAACAGACCCTACCTCTTGTATAATCTTACCTGGTTGTTCCTTATTAGCTATAGATCAGTATTCATTGAGATTATTGAGAAATCTAAATTATCGTTATTATAGTTTCGGGATATAAAACTAAGACTTAGTGATATTTGTAACGTCCTAATTTTCAACACAAATTTTTCATTTTTATTTATTTAAATATGTCATAGTATAATTACATTATGCGGAAAATATTATGCGAACGTACATATGTACAATCGAGCCGTGACCTTCTCACGAATCAAAGAAATACCCAAAAACATTTATAATTAACTGGGTAAGCACGAAGCTTAGTGAGTTCCCCAAAATTCTATATATCACAATACATATACATGCATACAAATAATGGCTCACGACCTTTTGTCGATCCACCAATTGGATCACAACCTTTCGCCGATCCACTAATAATATGTGTATCTAGACTTACGGCCTACCTTCCATTTCTTCATCAACACTCGGGTCTATAGGCTCCCGACGTATCGTCGTTCCACCGTCAACCCCTAACTAAACCGTATTATTAAGCATATCAACATTTACACACATAGAGACTACCCTTTGGCTCTACCAATACAGGCACATAGAGAATATACTTTCTATTAGCTCTATATCCTATCATACATGGATATCCATTGTAATACATAACACAGTAAGATAACTCATCTAGACAGTTACTCACACGACTAGCAGCTATCCCTACGACGATACGGGTAACGTGTCTAATAGGGATTAACCTATAGTATTATTATTTATTAATTTCTATGGAAATCTGGAAGAAGTTAGATTCTTCACTAATTCCACATATACGTTCATGGCTAACAAATAAGGATCAGCCAGACATGACAATTGGGAAGCAGGACCATTTCGGCGTATAGTTTTTCTGAAATCCAACAACCAAGCAAACATGCCCATTCTAGACACCTCTCCTGTAAGTAGACCAATAAGAATATAACTGGAACTAATAACTAATCTGGTACTTATAGGTTCCTAACAACAACTATAAACATAATTATAAGGTACCCTAAAACCCTAGTAAGCGTAGATTAACTTACAGAGTTTCTAGAGAAAACTGGGAGAGTCGCGGGCGGAACCTCGATACCGAGCACTTCGGCCCAAATCTCTACCTCAGAGCCTTGCTAATATTATAATTTTCTATAATCCTATGAAACTCTAGAAAAAATGGATTTTTAGAGAGAGAGAGAGAGAGAGAGAGAGAGAGCGAGAGATGGAGAGAGAGAGAGAGAGAGGGAGAGAGAGAGAGAGATAAACGAGATTAATGTGGGAATGAAGGGGGTTTATGCATCTATTTATAGGAAATTTTTAGGCAGAGCTCACCGCGCCTACCTACCAGGCGCGCCAACCCTTTTGGTAGGTGGGAAGGATGGCTCTCGGGTGTGACACGTGGCAGCCTCTAACTGGTGATGTGTCCCCCTAGTCGGGTAAAATCGTGAATCTTCAAAAATTAATATATTTCGCATAAGAGTTCCATTTTTGAAGTTCTTTACATCCATGCGTATCTATCGACGAGTACTACAACTTTGATTTAGATTATGTCGGCTAATTCTCACTCTATTTTAAATTTAATAGTCTACGAAGATTACACTGCAAAAAGACCGTGTAAAATTCATAACTCTTTTATACGGACTCCGTTCTCGATGTTCTTTATATCGATGGATTGGTATTTACAAGATATTTAACTCTTGTTTAGATTGTTTTGGCTAACAATCAACCAATTTTAATTTCGATTTCTGTGTCACGCACTGCTATACCAAAACTTCGAAAATTTTTAACTTCCTCATACGAAGTCAGATTTGGACGTTCTTTATATGCACACTCTCGCTTTTACGAATACTACGACTTTTGTTTGGATTAATTAAGATAATAATCAACCTATCTACGATTCACTATTTATGACACGCTTTGTCGTATAGGGTTGAACGCGAAACTACGAAGTATCATAACTTTTTCATACGAAGTCAGATTCAAGTGTTCTATATATCTATAGAAATCATGTTGACGTCTACTACATGTTTATGATGTTTATTTTAGATAAAAATTGATATATATCTACTTAGAATTTTTTTAAAAAAATGGTTTATATTGAATTCTATTGTAGAGTGAAAACGGGGTCTTACAATATTTATATCTAGGTCTTTTAAAAGGAAAATCTAAGGTGTTGGGCAAAGCGCTACCTTAATCACCAATCATCCACCTTAACAAGTGAGTACATAGTTACTTTTGACTTACACATAAATACAAGTATTGAAAATGATTAAATGTTATGTGTGTTCTTTGGTTGTGTTTAAAATATATGTGATACATGATATGGTTATTACTTGATTAAATCATATATTTATTTTTATCATACATACAATGTTATTGGGTAGTGAAGGGTTGTGTGAAATGATAATGAGAGGTTGTGACCATAGTACTATCGTACTGTTGTCCCCAGTCATATAAGGGAGTATAAATGACGACCATTGACTATTCTAGAAAGTCATGTGGAACACTGGAATACTCATCACCTGTAAGTGTTAATGAATTATACGTTCACTCGTTGTACTTCATCCCTTACATGGCTGCCTTATTGACACACATTGCTACATAATCCTCGAAGCATTATTGTCTACTCGTTATTTATAGTGATACTTTAGGGTAGGTCCCTTGAGATCATCGTTTTAGGATCATGAAGTGAGGATAACGGGAATGGTTAATCAGGTTATTTGATTGCCGTGAAATATACATTCAAAAGATTATAATATTGTGGGTTGAAAACTTGATGTGCTCACCAGGCTCCCAAGCTTGACCCACTCAATTTTTTGTATCACATGTAGCGTTACGAAAGCACATGAATAGTGATGTTTGAATCTACTAAGAGATTCGAGTAGTTTATGACATTAGTATAATAAGTTGTTGTAAGGCCTATAGAGACAAGTTTATGTTTATGTTTATGTTTTCTGTATTAGTTATGGCATCCAATGTTTTTAAATAATAATGACAAACGTTTCTTCGGAGATGCTTTAATATTTATATTCTCATATATTAATAACGTTTTGGGATAAATTATGCATTAATAAAAGAATACTTTGGTTTAAATAAGCATAAAGAAAAAGTTTTTAATTGGCTATAAAATTGGAGATGTCACAGTTGATATCAGAGCATTAGTTTAAGGGAACTAGGGATTTTGGAATAAAAATTCTAGACTTAAACGAAGAATGCTAAGTGATGACGGTGAGGTGTGTGTCTAAGATATTTTAGTTTGTATACCTGAATTGACAAAAGCACTAGAATACTTTAGGTTTTGTGTCTTAATTTCTATTATGTGCTAAATGATTTATATTATAGCATGCTTTAGGTTGCCTACCTAGATTCCTATGTGAAAATGATTAAAGGTCTGTTGCCTACCTTGATTTGGAAACTTTATGTGTTCAATATTCTAAATGTATAATTAATGTATTAGAACTGACATATAACTTTTCAGAGTGATAAGGAGGATTATGTGACTAAACGTAACCAAAACCTTCCCTATGATAATACACTAACACTTCCAAGGTTTCATCCTAACTAGCATACCATGAAGTATATGTAATACAAAAATCTAGTAGAATGACATACCTTTTCTTGTAGCTTGATTCCTTAAACCTTTAAGAGCCTAGCACCTCAAGTGTGATGCCTCAAATGCTTCACACAACACCACCAACAATTAGAATAACTTGAGAGAAGTATACTTGCACTCACAAAATCGGATAGCCCTCTTTTCCTTTCACTTAAATGCCGATTTTGGTAGCTAGGGGGTTCTTTATATAGTGCGACAAACTAGGGTTACACCATGTAAACCCTAATGACCTTCCATATCCCTCATGCTCTATGGGTTAAAACCTCCATGGAGTATCCATGGGTCACCACATGGGTTTATCCCAACATAAAGGATTATGGATCATAAGCCCACTATATAAGAATGAATGATTTACACAATCAATCCCCATTTATTTAATTAGTCTCTTTTGATCACAAAATTAATTCCAAACTAATTGTTGATCAATACTAATTAAATAATATGATTTCATATTAATATATTAGAACTTATAATATATTAATAAATCATAAATATCCTCTTCTCAAAAGTCCATCCTTACAAATTGTTTCGGTGCCATGCAACCCAAATTGACCATGCTACTCTCGGGCCAAGTACATACCAATTATAGTTATGGACTTAGACACCTTATCCAACAATCCCCCACTTAGATATGTCTGATAATTATAGTTGCAAGTATGACCTCCAACATCGACTAGCAATCGTAGCTCTTAAAAGCCTCTGTCGAACTGTGACGCGCCATTTTAGATAAGTGATCATATAATCTTCTGTTCTCAAGATATCAGCCGGACAAATACATGGAACAACGTCGTACTAATTGTACAGCAGTTTGTTTCCCGATTTTCGATTTGTTTGACATAGAACTTAATCGAACACATTAATTTAGTTCTGACCGGGCCCGGCACATAAGTCAAAACAAAATCATCGAGGGGCCCACGATATCGCTTTTAATCCTCCAAGGACTAAAAGTAACAGATAAACTTCGACAATATATGCTTGTACTAACTATTCATTGAATCATACACAACAACACAATTTATAACATCGAGTTACCGATGCGTTTACATACTATCAATGTACAACCAACTCATAGTCAACAACTCATATATCTAGGTTTGAAGACTTATATGATATTATCGTCTCACGATCACTCGAGATGAATTCCATGAAGTGATACAAGTGAGCGCGGGTTTAATCCAATACTCATACCTTATGAGCACTCATGAATGTTGCATCAAACTTTGCTATGTCTAATACAATTCAGACAAATCTAAATCCAAATTCATGACTGTCTTGATTCATTACCTACTTCCAACGTATGATCTATTGTGGATAGTTTGAATAATATTTAATCATTCGGGAAGTCAAAACATGCAAAATGAAACAATAGTAAATGATTGACACAAGACAGTACCATACTAGTAAATAAAAAACATATTTTATTTAAGTATCAAATGTCAATTACATTTCAACTATTACAAGTTTCGAAAGCTATCTAATCACTAAAACTAATATCATCCTTCAGTCCAATGCGCCTCGCATGCTGTAAATGCTTAACCTTACTCATTCCCTTCGTGAGGGGATCTGCTGGGTTCTCATCCGATGATACCCTCTTTGCCACGAGGAGTCCTTCTTCTATATGATGTCTAATGAAGTGGTATTTTCTGTCGATGTGACTGGATCTCCCGTGATCCCTTGGTTCCTTGGCTAAGGCAACTGCACTCTCACTGTCACAGAAAATCTCCATAGGCTCCTTTATAGCTGATACAACTCCAAGGTCTCCAATGAAGTTCTTCATCCATATTGCTTCCTTCGCCGTCTCGCTTGCTGCTATATACTCTAATTCGCAAGTTGAATCAGCTACTGTCTCTTGCTTGGAACTTTTCCAAGTAATTGCTCCTCCATTTAGGGTAAAGACCCAGCCCGACTGAGAGCAGAAATTATATATGTCGGTCTGAAAGCTGGCGTCACTATACCTCACCACTCTCAAGTCATCACTCCCACCGAGGGTAAGGACCCAGTCCTTAGTCCTTCACAGGTACTTGAGAATGTTCTTAACCGCAGTCGAGTCAGCCTTTGTACTCGGACTCTGAGTTTTACTCAGTTTGGCATTGCTCTGGATCGGTAAATCACCTTTCTTGGAATCTTGCATGCTGAATCTTTTCAGCACCTTATCCAAGTAGGTACTTTGACTAAGTCCAATTAGTCTCTTACTCCTGTCTCTCAATATCCTTATACCAAGAATATAGGCAGCTTCTCCAAGGTCCTTCATAGTGAAACACTTCCCAAGCCAGGACTTAACCTCCTGCAAGGTTGGGATGTCATTTCCTATGAGTAGTATGTCATCCACATACAATACCGAAAAGCTAACTATGCTCCCACTAGCTTTGACATATACACAGGACTCATCCTCGCTTCTCGAAAAGCCAAACTCTTTGACTTTCTCATCAAAACAAATATTCCATCTACGAGATGCTTGTTTCAATCCATAAATGGATTTCTCAAGCTTACACACTCTATTAGTGTGCTTTCCATCGACAAAACCCTCTGGCTGACTCATGTAAACATCCTTAGCCAACTTTCCATTAAGGAAAGCGGTTTTGACATCCATTTGCCATATTTCATAATCATGAAATGCGGCTATGGCTAGCATAACCCTAATAGACTTAATCTTCGCTACTGGTGAGAAGGTCTCGTCATAGTCAACTCCCGGAGTTTGAGTAAATCCCTTCGCAACCAATCGTGCCTTATAAGTGTGCACTTTCCCATCCATGTCGATCTTCTTCTTGAAGATCCCTTTGCACCCGACTGTCTTACGACCCGGTACATTATCAACCAAGTTCCAAACTTGATTGTCATACATGGACTGAATCTCGCTGTCCATCACCTCCTTCCATTTAGCATATTCGGGGCCTACCATGGCTTCCTTGTAGTTGTTAGGTTCATCCAAATTTACCAATGTGCTATCACTGATAAATGTATCACCCTCAGATGTTATATGTAAACCATATAACACAGGTGGAACACTAACTCTACTGGAATGCCTCAGAGGTATGGATTCGTCAATTGGATCGACAGGAGTTTCCTCCTCTGGTTGATCGCTAGTGTTTGAGGTTCCTTCACCGCTTGACTCTTGAAGTTCTTCAAGGTCAATTTTCCTCCCACTGTCTCCTTGGCCTATGAGCTCTCTCTCGCGAAAGACTCCTCTTCTTGCAACGAAGACAACATTGTCACTCGGTTTGTAGAAGAGATAACCAAAGTATTTATGTGGGTAGCCGATGAAAATACACCGCTCACTTCGAGGTTCGATCTTGTCGTGAGTCTCGCGTCTCACGAAGGTCTCGCAACCCCAAACCTTGATGTGGTCTAAGGTGGGTGCCTTCCCAGTCCACATCTCGTGAGGTGTTTTGGCAACCTTCTTGGTAGGGACTAGATTAAGGATATGGGCGACAGTATCTAAGGCATACCCCCAGAATGAGATTGGTAACAAAGCTCGACTCATCATGGAACGAACCATGTCCAACAAGGTTCGATTGCGCCCTCAGCCACACCATTAAGCTGTGGTGTCCTAGGTGGCGTCAACTGTGAAACAATTCCACATTCCTTAAGATAGTCTAGGAACTCGATACTAAGATACTCACCACCCCGATCGGATCGGAGCATCTTTATCTTCCTGCCCATCTGATTCTCCACTTCTTACTTAAACTCTTTGAAGTTCTCAAAGGTTTCTGACTTATGCTTGATTAAGTAGATATAGTCATACCTGATGTAATCATCAGTAAAAGTCACATAGAAGCGGTTAGCATCCCTTGTGGCGCGTCTGAAGGGCCCACACACATCGGTGTGTATAAGATCCAACAGACCCTCACCCCTTTCACAAGAACCAGTGAATGGTGACTTAGTCATTTTTCCAAGTAAACAAGACTCGCAAGTGTCATCCGACCTTAATTCGAATGACTCCAAAACTCCAGCCTTCTGGAGTTGTCCTATGTGCTTCTTGTTGACATGTCCAAGACGACAATGCCACAAGGATTCCTTATCCAAATCATTAGAATAATCGATATGCAACACATTATTTCCTAGGTTGTCTACAACCATCACAGTTTCATATACACCATTACAAGGTAATGCTTTAAAATAAAAAATACCATTATAATAAGCATTTATTACACCAATTTCATTATCAAATGAAAATGTGAAACCTTGTTTGTACAAACCAATGAAAGAAATAACATTTCTTGCCATTTCAGACGAGTAGCAAAAATTATTCAAATCTATTTCTAACCCAATACTAAGCAATAAAGAGTAAACTCCAATCTTGGTGACAGGTGAAACCTTCCTATTCCCCATGATCAAGTTTATCTTCCCGTGCTCCACATCCTTACTTCTGTTTAGGCCCTGCACATCAGAAAAAATGTGAATCCCACAACCTGTGTCAAGAACCCAAGAGTTAGAATGCGATGAGTTTTTAGATAGAATAGTGTAAAACCTGCATGGGTGGGTTTAACCTTCCCATCCTTAACATCCTGCAAGTACTTGGGGCAGCTTCGCTTCCAGTGCCCCTTATCATGGCAATAGAAACACTCTGCTTCTTTTGGGATGGCCGAGGGAGTAACAGAACCTCCTTTGGTTCCACTAGAAGAGTATCCATCAAGATACTTTCCCTTGTGGCTCTTGGAAGAAGCCTTCCTATTCTTCCCCTTACCTTGCCCAATTACCAGAATAGGGGCATTAGCAGTACGAGTGGTTACAACATTTTTACCTTTGAGACCACTTTCGACAGTCTTCAAAAGGCCCTGAAGTTTGCTCAAAGTGACTTCCTCCTTGTTCATATGATATGTCATGCAGAACTGGTCATAACATGGAGGTAAAGAGTGTAGGATAATATTTATAGCCAGCTCCTCATCAAAGTTCACATTCAATTTGAGCAGACGGTCCACAAACCTTTGCATTTTCTGCAAGTGGCCCGTGATGGGTTCACCATCCTTCATCTTTGTTGTAATCATGGAGCAGATGATGTCATACCGCTCTTGACGAGCACTCCAATGGTATCTTTCCATCAGGTCCTGGTGCATCTCAAAAGGGTACAAGTCCTCATAGGACTTTTGGAGTTCATGAGACATAGTGGCAAGCATGATACAAGCTACCTTGGTGGCATCTTTCTCATGTGCCCTAAAATCAACAATCTCCTGAGGAGTAGCAGCAGACTCATTGATATCCTTGAGCTCCTTGTCGAGGACATATTCCTTGTCCTCGTAGCGAGTGACCATCCTGATGTTCCTAATCCAATCATTGAAATTAGTCCCATCAAAGATGACTCTCCCACAAAGGTAAATGAGAGAGAAGGAGCCGGTAGGGTTTGAGCCCGAAGCAGTGTTGGAAGACATCTGGAAAGAAAGAAAGACAAGTTGAGATTAGATAAAGAGTCATTAATATAACACCCAAATGAAATATTAAGGCTATGACCCAACACAATATTTTACAAATTGAAAGAGGGATGCCGTAATCCAACTTGCAAAATATTTGAAGGTAGGTAAATGAAGATTTACAAATTTCCACCATGAAAACGAAATTTTTGTTAATTAAGTTTTAATTGGATTTGAATCTCCTAGATCCTTTGAGATTCATTGACCTATTCAATGGCATGTTTAGATCTCGATTATGCCCTTCAGGTTTGTGACTGGGATACCGAGGATCACAAACAAGGTGCGAATAACCATGCAAATGTACTTGGTACTCTTAATGTCAATTATCACCTTAATCAATGTGCCGGTTAACCACACACGCTCCATTGACCTTATGATAAACATTAAGCTACCCTTCGCCACCCTTACCAGTCCAAGTTAATGTGTCGGTTAACCACACACGCTCCATCAACGACTTAGTAAGGTGCAAAGTGTAATTTCATGGATTAGCATCAATTTCACATTTTCCTAAAGTAACATAGATCGGGAATTTATAAAAGGTTTATTTACTTTATAGTTATCATTATACTTTTAATGAGAATTACAGTCTTTGTCCTACTTGTTAGGCTAACGACCCTCCACCAGTCAAGGAAGCGGTGGGTGAGAGTGGACACCCATTAAACTGCCATTTTATAGGTACTAACCTTATACCCCCCTTATAGATCGGCTTCATGAATGAGGCCTACTAACGGTAAGACTGTTGGATAAGGTGTATAAGTCCATAACTATTTCTGGTATGTACTTGACCCGACCCGACATGGTCCATTTGGGTTGCATGGCACCATGCAATTGGATAAACTAAAATGAGAGAAATAACACTTGTGGTTTATTAATATATTATAAGTTCTAATATATTAATAATATTATTTAATTAGTTTGATCAAGAATTAATTTAGAATTAATTAAGTGATCAAAAGATAACTAATTAAATATATGGGTAGATTATGTAAATCTTCCATATCTTATATAGTGGGCTAAGAGGCTCCATGGATTATCAAGTTGGGTTCCACCCATAGGATGCTCCATGGAGGCTCCATGGGAGTTACAAACCCATGGGTCATGGAAATGAAGAGTCATGCCACATTAGGGTTTACATGGTGTAACCCTAGATGTGACACACTATATAAGCAACATGTTCTCCACCAAAATCGGCAACACTAAGAAACAAGAGGGCTAGAGCCGATTTTGCAAGTGTAAGATTCTCTCAAAGTTTACTCCTTTGCATTTGGTGTTGTGTGAAGCATTTGAGGCATCACACTTGGGGTGCTAGGCTCACAAGGTTTCAAGGATCATAATCAACAACAAGGTAAGTTATTCTATCTTTCATTCAAGTTAAAAATGTTCCCCATGTATGCTAGATAGGAATATAACCTTGGAATTCAACTTTGCATGATTATTAGACAAACATAGATCCAAGGTTATTAGGGTTGCATGTACACTTAGGAAGTGTTAGAATGCTCAAAACCCATCAGTGGTATCAGAGCCTAGGTTTGTTTGTTGTTTTTTTTTTGTGCAAACAGCTTGAAAAATAATCGTTTTTATGTTTTCTGCTCGTATGAAAGTTTGCACATTTGTTGCTGGAAATGGACTAGAAACATTACCCTAAACTGTTTTGATGTTTTAAAGCTTGTTTTAGATGGTGTAATGTTTATGCTAATCCATTTACAATGTCAATTATTAAAATTACAAGTTTTTTTTAAGTGTAATTTTTTATTCTTGAAAGTGTTCATATTCATGTTCTTGAACTTATGAAGATTAGATGATCATAGGAATTGTTTGTAACCTTCATGGTAGTTTAATTCATGATCATAATGTGTTTAAATGGAGTCCATAACTTGTCCTCAAGTTATGGAAAACCAAAAGTCTCACTTTTATTAAAGCCATTAAAAGAACACAAGAGTTACAAAAATGAAGAGTCTTCATTTTTATTACTCAATTAATTCATAAGTTATAAGAAATGAAAAGTTTTGGAAGTTTAAAAAACTTGCCCTCAAGTTTTGGAACATGTAAAGTCTTGATTAAAACTTTAGTTCCAACCCTTAGAATTTTAAAAGTTAAAATTCAACCCTTATACTTTATAATATTATAAGTTACTAATATATATATATATGTATAACGTCAAGTCGTCTTACCGCTAGTACGCCTCATTCACGAAGCCGGTCTATAAGGGGGTATAAGGTTGTTGCCTATAAAATGGCAACTTAATGGGTGTCCACTCTCACCCACCGCTTCCTTGATCGGTGGAGGGTCGTTAGCCGAACGGGTAAGACAAGGACTTATAAATTCTCATTAAAATTATGATGAATATTATAAAGTAACTAAATGCTTTTATTAAATTCTCAATCTTAGTTACTTTAGGAAAATGTGAATAAGGTGCTAATCCATGAAATTACACTTTACACTTTGTTTAAGTCGTTGGTGGAGCGTGTGTGGTTAACCGGCACACTAACTTGGACTTAACAAGGTAGGTAATGGGTGACTTAAGGTTTACCATAGCATCGGTGGAGCGTGTGTGGTTTACCGGCACATCGATTGAGTGATAAACCTTGAGGGTACCAAGTGATTTGCATGGTTACTTCACACCTCGTTTTGTGATCCTCGGTATCCCAGTCACAAAACTTGGAGGGCACACTCGAGATTGAAACATGCCTTTGAAAAGTTCATTGAATCTCAAAAGAATCTAGGAATTTCTAAGAACCAATTAAAAACCTAATATTTATATTTCGTTTTTCATGGTGGAAATTGGTGAATCGTCATTCACCTACCTTTCAAATATGTTATAGCTTGGATTACGGCATACCTTTTCTAAGTTATAATATATTGTGATTGGATTCTAGCCTTAATATTACATTTGGGTGTTTTTATTAAGGACTCTCTTAATATCTAAACTAATCTTGTTCTCTTCTTTCAGATGTCTTCAAACAATGTTGCTTCTGGCTCTAATCCTAATGGCTCCTTTACCCTTATGAACTTGTGTGGGAAAGTCACTTTTGATGGATCCAACTTCAATGAATGGATCAGAAACATCAGGATGATTACCCGCTACGAGGACAAAGAATATGTCCTTGACAAGGAGCTTAAGGAGATTGATGAGACCACTGCAACTCCCCAGGAGATCGCTGACTTCCGGGCACATGAAAGGGATGCTACAAAAGTGGCATGCATCATGTTGGCCACCATGACAGCGGAACTCCAAAAGTCCTATGAGGACTTCTACCCTTTTGAAATGCACCAAGATCTGATGGAAATATACCATCAAAGTGCACGACAAGAGAGGTATGAAATCATATGCTCTATCATAACAACCATGATGAAGGACGGGGAATCCGTCACGAGCCACATGCAGAAAATGCAAAGGTATGTGGATTGGTTGCTGAAGCTTAATGTGAACTTCCCTGAGGAGCTTGCAATAGATATCATTTTGCACTCCTTACCATCGTGATATGATCAATTCCGCATGACATATCACATGAATAAGGAAGAGGTCACACTCAGCAAACTTCAGGGACTCCTCAAGACCGCAGAAACAGGACTTAAGGGTAAGTCGGTTGTTAACACTCCTACTCCAAACTCCGCCCCGGTTTTGGCAATCGGGAAAGGTAGAGGGAAGAAGAGGAAGAGCTCTTCGAAGGGTACCAAGGCTAGGACCCTTGATGGCTCTTCTTCAAGTGGAACCAAGAAAGGTTTCGTCACTCCTTCTTTTGACCCAAAAGAGTTTGAATGCTTCTATTGTCATGAAAAGTCACATTGGAAGCGGAACTGCCCAAAATACCAGCAAGATGTGAAGGATGGGAAAGTTAAACCCAACCATGCAGGTATTTACACTATCTTATCTAATAACTCACCCCATTCTAACTCTTGGGTCCTTGATACCGGTTGTGGTATTCATATCTGTTCTGATTTGCAGGGACTAAGAAGAAGTGAGAATGTGGAGCATGGAAGAATAAACTTAATCATGGGGAATAGGAAAGCTTTACCTGTCAACAAGATTGGAGTTTATACTTTATTGCTAAGTAGTGGGTTTAGTTTAGATTTGAATAAGTGTTGTTATTCGCCAGAAATGGCAAGAAATATTATTTCCTTTCATGCATTGTATAAACAAGGTTTCACCTTTTCATTTGATGATGTAGTTGGTTCGATTAATGCTTTCTTTAATAATGTTCTTTATTTTAAAGCATTACCTTGTGATGGTGTGTATGAAACTGTATCTGTGGTTGATAACTTAGGAAATAATGTATTGTGTATTGATTTTGTTAATGATAATAACTTGGATAAAGCATCATTATGGCATTGTCGTCTTGGACATATAAGCAAGAAACGCATAGGCCAATTCCAAAAGGATGGAGTATTGGAGTCATTTGACCTAAAGTCAGATGATAGTTGCGAATCATGCTTACTTGGAAAAATGACAAAGTCACCCTTCACAGGTTCTTGTGAGAGGGGTGAAGGTTTGTTGGATCTTATACACACGGATGTGTGTGGGCCCTTCAAACATGCCACAAGGGATGCTAATCGTTATTATTTGACTTTTACTGATGATTAAAGTAGATATGGATATGTCTACTTAATCAAGCATAAGTCAGAGACTTTTGAGAGGTTTAAAGAGTTTAAACAGGAAGTCGAGAATCAATTGGGCAGGAACATTAAGATGCTTTGATCCGATCGAGGTGGTGAGTATCTTAGTTCAGAGTTCCTCGACTATCTTAGGGAATGTGGGATTGTCTCACAATTGACACCTCCTAGGACACCGCAGTTGAATGGTGTAGCTGAGAGGCGTAATCGAACCTTGTTCGATATGGTTCGTTCCATCATGAGTCGAGCTTCGCTACCAATCTCATTTTGGGGGTATGCCTTAGAGACTGCCGCCCATATCCTTAATCTAGTTCCCATAAAGAAAGTTGCCAAAACTCCTCATGAGATGTGGACTGGTAAAGTACCCAAACTAGACCACATTAAGATTTGGGGTTGCGAGGCTTTCGTGAGACGTGAGACTCATGATAAGCTCGAACCTCGAAGTGAGAGGTGTATTTTCATCGGCTACCCACAGAAATCCTTTGGTTACCTCTTCTACAGACCTAGTGAGAATGTGGTCTTTGTAGCTAGGAGGGCTTTCTTTCGAGAGAGAGAGTTCATAACCCAAGGAGACAGTGGGAGGCAAGTTGACCTTGAAGAAATTCAAGAGTCAAGTGGTGAAGGAACTTCAAACCCTAGCACTCAACTTGAGGAGGAAACTTCTGTTGAGCCAATTGACAAGTCTGTACCTCTGAGGCGTTCCACAAGGGCTAGGAATGCACCTGAGCAATACTATGGATTCCATATTACTGCGGAAGGTGATACACTTATCAGTGATGAGACACTGATAGGTCTGGATGAACCTAACAGTTACGCGGAAGCCATGGCAGGCCCTGAGTCAGCCAAGTGGAAAGAGGCAATGGACAGCGAGATACAGTCCATGTATGACAATCAAGTTTGGAACTTGGTTGAGAATGTACCAGGTCGTAAGACTGTAGGGTGCAAATGGATCTTCAAGAAGAAGACCAACATGGATGGTAATGTACAAACTTATAAGGCACGACTGGTTGCAAAGGGTTTCTCACAAACTCCGGGAGTTGATTATGATGAGACCTTTTCTCCAGTGGCCAAGATTAAGTCTATTAGGGTTCTGTTAGCCATAGCCGCATTTCATGACTATGAAATATGGCAAATGGATGTCAAAACCGCTTTCCTTAATGGAGAGTTGGCTGAGGATGTTAACATGAGTCAGCCAGAGGGTTTTGTCAACACAGAGTACCCTAATAGAGTGTGTAAGCTTGAGAAATCCATTTATGGGTTAAAGCAAGCACCTCGCAGATGGAATCTTTGCTTTGATGAGAAAGTCAAGGAATTTGGCTTTTCTAGGAGTGAAGATGAATCTTGTGTATATGTCAAGGCTAGTGGGAGTATAGTTAGCTTTTTGGTATTGTATGTGGATGACATACTACTCATAGGAAATGACATCCCAACTCTGCAGGAAGTTAAGTCCTGGCTTGGGAAGTGTTTCTCCATGAAGGACCTAGGAGAAGCTGCCTATATTCTAGGGATAAGGATCTTGAGAGACCGGAGTAAAAGACTAATTGGACTTAGTCACAGTACCTACTTGGATAAGGTGCTGAAGAGATTCGGCATGCAGGACTCCAAGAAAGGAGAGTTACCCATCCAGAGTAACGCCAGATTGAGTAAGACACAAAGCCCTAGTACTGAGGCTGAGATAGCAGAAATGAGTCGAATACCTTATGCTTCGGCTGTAGGATCGATCATGTATGCTATGACGTGTACTCGACCTGATGTAGCCTTTGCTTTGAGCATGGTTAGCAGGTATCAGGGGAACCCTGGCAAAGCACACTGGACTGCGGTAAAGAATATCCTCAAGTACCTACGGAGGACTAAGGACTGGGTCCTTACCCTCGGTGGGAGGGAAGACTTGAGAGTTGTAGGGTATAGTGATGCTAGCTTTCAGACTGATAGGGATAATTTCCGCTCTCAGTCAGGCTGGGTCTTTACCTTAAATGGAGGAGCAATTTCTTGGAAGAGTTCCAAGAAAGAGACAGTGGCTGATTCAACTTGCGAATCAGAGTATATAGCAGCTAGCGAGGCAGCAAAGGAGGCGATATGGCTGAAGAACTTCATTGGAGACCTTGGAGTTGTACCAGCTATTAAAGAGCCAATGGAAATTTTCTGTGATAGTGAAAGTGCAGTTGCCTTAGCCAAGGAACCAAGGGATCACGGGAGATCCAGACACATCGACAGAAAATACCATTTCATCAAACATCGAATAGAAGAAGGACTCCTCGTGGCAAAGAGGGTATCATCGGATGAGAATCCAGCAGATCCCCTCACGAAGGGACTGACTCGGGTTAAGCATCTCCAGCATGCTCGGAGCATAGGGCTGAAGGATGATATTAGATTTAGTAGTTAGATAACCTTGAAATTTGTAAAGTGTAATTGACATTAGATGATGAATAAAAGGTGTTTTATTTATGAGTAAAGTGTTGCTATCTCTTGTCAATCGTTTACTATATTTCTTTTGCATGTTTTGACTTCCAGAATAATTATGTTTGGTATATCATATTATTCGAACCTCCACAGTCGGTCATATGTCGGAAGTAGGTATGAATCAAGACTGTCATGATTGGTTGCAGAGGTCTAAGTTGTTGGACATGGCTACAACACTCATGAGTGCTCATAAGTTCTGAGCATTTGACTCAACCCACGCTCACTGGAATCACTTCATGGAATTTATCTCGAGTGATCGTGAGACGGTAATATCATATAAGTCTTCAAACCTAGAGATATGATTTGTTACTTATGAGTTGGTTATGCATTGATTGTACGTTAACGCATTGGTAACTCGATGTTATAAAACGTGCTTTTGTGTATAATTCAATGAGTGGTAGAACAAACATATGAGTCAAAGTTTATCTGTTCCTTCTTGGATTAGAAGCTGATATTTGGGCCCCTCGATGATTTTGTTTTGACCTATGTACCGGGCTCGGTCAGAACTAAGTTGATGTGTTCAATTAAGTTCTTTGTCAAACAAATCGGAAATTTGTAAACAAACTGCTAGACAATAAGTAAGACATTGTTCCATGTATTTGTGCGGCTGATATCTAGAACAGAGGATTATATGATCACTTATCTTAAATGGCGTATCATCATCTTCTCAGTTCCGAGAGACCTTGAAAGAGCTATGATTGTCGATCGGTTCCTGAAGTATTGCAGTTATAGTTATTAGACTTATCCAAGTGGGAGACTGTTGGATAAGGTGTATAAGTCCATAACTATTTCTGGTATGTACTTGACCCGACCCGACATGGTCCATTTGGGTTGCATGGCACCATGCAATTGGATAAACTAAAATGAGAGAAATAACACTTATGGTTTATTAATATATTATAAGTTCTAATATATTAATAATATTATTTAATTAGTTTGATCAAGAATTAATTTAGAATTAATTAAGTGATCAAAAGATAACTAATTAAATATATGGGTAGATTATGTAAATCTTTCATATCTTATATAGTGGGCTAAAAGGCTCCATGGATTATCAAGTTGGGTTCCACCCATAGGATGCTCCATGGAGGCTCCATGGGAGTTACAAACCCATGGGTCATGGAAATGAAGAGTCATGCCACATTAGGGTTTACATGGTGTAACCCTAGATGTGACACACTATATAAGCAACATGTTCTCCACCAAAATCGGCGACACTAAGAAACAAGAGGGCTAGAGCCGATTTTGAAAGTGTAAGATTCTCTCAAAGTTTACTCCTTTGCATTTGGTGTTGTGTGAAGCATTTGAGGCATCACACTTGGGGTGCTAGGCTCACAAGGTTTCAAGGATCATAATCAACAACAAGGTAAGTTATTCTATCTTTCATTCAAGTTCAAAATGTTCCCCATGTATGCTAGATAGGAATATAACCTTGGAATTCAACTTTGCATGATTATTAGACAAACATAGATCCAAGGTTATTAGGGTTGCATGTACACTTAGGAAGTGTTAGAATGCTCAAAACCCATCAAAGGTTGAATTTTAACTTATAATAACTTTTATATATATATATATATATATATATATATATATATATATATATATATATATATATATATATATAACTTATAATACTATAAAGTATAAGGGTTGAATTTTAAACTTTTAAAATTCTAGGGTTTGGAATTAAAGTATTCTAAAGTGACTTTACAAATTCCAAAACTTGAGGGCAAGTTTTGAAACTATTCAAAACCTTTCATTTCTATAACTTATGAGTTTTAATGACTTTTAAGGAAAATACTTTTGGAATTCCGTAACTTGAGGACAAGTTATGGAGTCCATTAAAAGGCATTTAGATCAATAATTAAACTAACAAACAATGTCAAATAATATTTATGATCTAGCAAAACTCATAAGCATGGATAATTCACATCAACAATTTTCAAGAATCATATAAACTAATATAAAACTTGAAACTTTGACAATTATCTTTGAAATTGGATTAGCATGATCATTACCACATCAAAAACAAGTTTATAAGTACAAAACAGTTTAGTGTAATGATCCTAGTCCAATTCTAGCCTTAAAACTCGAAAATTTGCACTCAGGAGCACCAACTCGTCGAGTGCATGAACAGACTCGGCGAGTTGGTTAAATTTGTGAGGGGACTCGGCGAGTTCCCCAGTGGACTCGGCGAGTCCACTGAACAGTGAGCAGAAATTCGATTTTCAAGCAATTTGAAAGCAAGTAGCATCAAGTATAATTGAAAACAAGCCTAGGCTCTGATACCACTGATGGGTTTTGAGCATTCTAACAGTCCTAAGGTATACATGCAACCCTAGAAACCTTGGATCTATGTTTTCTCTATTATACATGCAAACTTTCATTTTCCAATGTTTCATCCTAACTAGCATACCATGAAGTATATGTAATACAAAAATCTAGTAGAATGACATACCTTTTCTTGTAGCTTGATTCCTTAAACCTTTAAGAGCCTAGCACCCCAAGTGTGATGCCTCAAATGCTTCACACAACACCACCAACAATTGGAAGAACTTGAGAGAAGTATCCTTGCACT
Source organism: Lactuca virosa (assembly GCF_052849685.1). Taxonomy (NCBI): domain Eukaryota; kingdom Viridiplantae; phylum Streptophyta; class Magnoliopsida; order Asterales; family Asteraceae; genus Lactuca; species Lactuca virosa. The sequence continues at coordinate 169,020,964 of NC_136434.1, read as the reverse complement.
CACAAAATCGGCTAGCCCTCTTTTCCTTTCACTTAAGTGCCAATTTTGGTAGCTAGGGGGTTCTTTATATAGTGTGACAAACTAGGGTTACACAATGTAAACGCTAATGACCTTCCATATCCATCATGCTCCATAGGTTAAAACCTCCATGGAGTATCCACGGGTCACCACATGGGTTTAGCCCAACATAAAGGATTATGGATCATAAGCCCACTATATAAGAATGAATGATTTACACAATCTATCCCCATTTATTTAATTAGTCTCTTTTGATCACAAAATTAATTCCAAACTAATTCTTGATCAATACTAATTAAATAATATGATTTCATATTAATATATTAGAACTTATAATATATTAATAAATCATAAATATCCTCTTCTCAAAAGTTCATCCTTATAAATTGTTTCGGTGCCATGCAACCCAAATGGACCATGCTACTCTCGGGTCAAGTACATACCAATTATAGTTATGGACTTAGACACCTTATCCAACAATATCACAACATCGGTTGTTGAACCAGTGATAAATAAAGTTGAATCCGAAGAAGGAAGCTACATTAAGACTGTAAATCAAGGTGAACTACAAAGGGTTAGGAAGAACAACACCGAAGAAGAGATTGAAAAAAATGGATGCAAGTATGAGGAATTCATGAAATCTAAACCGCCAAGTCTTTTTGGAGAACCAACACTAGTGACAGTTATGGATTGGATCTATGAAATTGATATGGTGTTTGAAAGTTGCGGTTGTGGCGATAGACGGAAGACAATCTTCATAGCCAGACAACAATAGACTAGAGTGTTAAGCTGGTGGAAAGGATTGGCTGACACTATGCCAAATGGAAGTGATTAGTTGACACTATGCCAAACGATTGGTAACAGCTACCCTGCTATTGTTCCTAATGATCAAATCAAGTTCACCATGCCTCAACTTCCTACTTCGTCTTAGTCCCTACACATAATAGCAAATGTGGATTCCATATCTTCTTAGGGTTGAAATTAGAAGCACCAACTTTTCCTTTCCTTTTTCCCTTAGCATTGGGATGAGAGGACCTTTTTCTTCTTGATATCACCTTCCCTAATAGCCAGAATAGGAGTTGTTGAACTTGTGTTCCTTGGTGAAATGATGCTTTCTTCAGTTGTATTGAGCATCCCATGCAGCTCCACGATACTCTTCTCTAAACCATTCATATAGTCGTTCATGGTGAACTGTTAGTATGTACTAGTCAAAGAGTTAAGAACGACATCAATATCCAACTCTTGAGTGAATGGGAAGCCAAGACGTTCAATTATGTCAAAGTACCTATTTAACTTTAGCACATGGGTACTCACAAAACCATTCTCATGTTGCTTGCAACCTAGAATTGATTGCATCACCTTGAATCTCTCTATTCGAGCTTGTTATTGAAACATGTCTTTGAGTTGCTTGTTCATGTCGTACGCCCCAAGGTTCTCATAACTCTTTTAGAGTTCAGAAGACACGGTTGCCAACATCATAAACGAGACCTCGATAGAGGGATAACGATGCTTTTCTTGTTTGACCGCTTCTTATTTAGTAGCATCGTCAGGAAGCTCATCTTCTACATACTCATCCAAAACATACTCCTTCTTTTCGTACCTCATATTGATCCTCATGTTGTGAATCCAATCAAGGTAGTTAGGATCACTGAGCTTATCTCGTGAGAGGATTTGGATTAGAGAGAAGTTTTATGAAATGGTTGGTACAGAAAGAGGAGTAGCACCTAAACCAGGAGTCAACTATTTAAGAAAAAGAAACACAATTAGTTTGATCAAGAAACCTTTTTAATATAATTACCCAATATCAAATTATTAATCAAAAAGCTTGGATCCATATCTGGCTTCACAATGTAAAGAGGATTAGCCAAAAATTACACAATGAAGTTATTTAGGTGGACAAACTATTATAGTTCTCAATCTCTATGAGATTCCTAGAAAACGAGATTTATTGACTTATGTCAATAGCATGTTAATCTCTTCTGATGCTCATTTAGTAATCATGACTGGATTAGTCAATAATCATGAATCCAAATGGTGAATCGGCCAAGTAGAGTTATAATAGGATCCGGCTCAAGTAACACTTGAGAATCGTAATGTCCATATATCTTTCTTTGACTATATTCTCCTATTGATGATCCGGTAAACCAGACACACTTACATCAAAGAGAATATACCACAAGGCATAATTTCCATGGAAACCATAAGATTCACATTATTATTATAAAATGAGATTTTTTTACTAATTATTAAGTTAATATTTTTAACTCTGCACAATTGTCCTATCAAACCCTTTCGGTAACTCTACTTCAAAACTGTCACATCCTCGGTCGGCGGCGGAAACGTCGGGTTGTGCGATGTAGTCAATGATCACAATTATTGAACATACATTGAACAGTACAAAATGTGAACTTCTGTTTTTATTGAAATAAAGATTACATTCTTGTTGTCTACTAATACAACATCGAAATACAAAACATTCCTATTTATGAAATATAGATATATGGTGTACGTGTTCTTCCGGCTGATCCTTAGAATACATGCATTTTAAAATACGTCAACATAAAGTTGGTGAATTATACAGGTTTTGACACATTGTACTTTTATAACCCAAAGTGTTTTTATAAAATTTTGACTGGTTGACCAACTTTTGTAAAAATTGAATTTTTTTTCTAACCAAAAAGTATAAAATAAAATAGATATATTAGTCTTCTAGACTTATATAAATTATTACTAGTTCAAATCCAAAACTATAATACATAACGAATATATAAGTGTTTCAAACATATATCAAATATTATTTTTTCTATGACCAAAAAATATAAAATAAAACAAATGAGTGTTCGTAATCCCATACAAATGAGGGTGTTGTTTATATTGATAACTTATTAAGTATAAGTTTATATACAATAAAAGTCGTATCATAACATTATTAAGAATTATCTTAATTAATTTACCGACACTTATTTATTGTGTAAATATTCCTACTACATACAATCCTATTTGAACTCGTATGAGTATCCAAACTACGTAATAATACTATTTCAATTCTATATGTATATTCTAGTTACGTATGAATACTTATTCAATTCCATACGAGGGTGCGTGCTAGGTATAAAGGTTTACTTATGTTATAATATCTATACCTACAATAGTTAGGCACTCTAGATTTTAGCGTTTATGATACTTAAACATGACACCGTTACTTGTATAACATACAAGTTTGCAAGTCTTATAGTGTAATTGGCGCTACATGAGACTATAGTTGAGTTATATGACGTTCAAGCCTCTGATCTGGTGCTACGAGAAAAGCACCACAACAATCCACCGGACGCTTCATCGATATCGGGAACAACAAAACAAAAAGGATAGTTATCACCATTTGTCTCGTTAGACTACATTGTAGCTAGCAACCACAGGTGGGGCAGTCAACCCGTATATTATTCATACATAACTTCCCCGCTCACATAGGATTAACGGTTATAGGCAGAAGACTTTACTAAGTTTTTATTCTTAGTTGATGAATACAACCTCATGTAGACTTCACGATTCCGACAGTGCGTGTGTGTACGTCTAAAAGCTTAAGTTTCTAGACTACCTGTTTAACCATACATATACTCCTAACAAAAATCGGATAACGTAACAACTATAAATCGGACAGAACCAGGTTTTACCCAATGTAAAACCAATAATTCCAAATATATAATCAGTCCTAGATAGATGTTTAATCATTGTTTTTAACAATACGACAACTATTTAGTAGATTATAAGCGAAATCACTATTACGATTTTTATTGTTCGTAATATAGTTTATAATTCATACGACCTTTATTTTGCTCAAAATCATCAAATAAATGTAAGTGTTTTTATCAAAACGCTTGTCTTTCTCATTTTAATGATTAGATTTTATCAAACAATATATAACCATTTTTTTATATAAAAACTTGTGTATAATAAATCGACGTTTTTATAAAATCGGAGCGAGCATTTAACATGTTTAGTTCAAATATGTCCGAGTTGTAAACTTATATTAATAGGTTTATTAGACTTGATAATCATGTATTGTTTAAAAACCATATCAAAGTTCTCTAGCAAAATCCGGCAGCATAACGACTGCATTTTGACCATAACCAGGTTTCATCCATTGTGAAACCAACCAAATACAAGTAAAGTACATGTCATTAAAGCAGTAAATATGTCAAATTGACATTTTATCAACGATACGACAACTATATAACGATTGTAGTTATAAACTCATAAAAGACCATTTGACATTTATAACTCTAAATAAACCATATTTTATTTATTTAAGTTCATATTTTCAAACATATATATTTGGTTTTAAATCGTCCATTTTAACGATCCAAAATACATGTAACAAAACATAAAATTTCACAACTCATTTATCTAACGTTTTTAACAAAAAAAAAAACGTTTGTTTAAATATTATAACATGCATGTATAACCAACAAATACCAATACAATTGCAGATATAAAAATAGAAGTAAGTTTGTATCATTTTTAAGTAAACAATGATATCAAAGACTATTTTTAACGGTTATAAAAATAAACTTTTGTCGTTTATAATTATAATAAACTATATTTTCCGTTTTAAAACATCAAATATAATCTGTGAGTACGTTTGGTTCAAGTTATTCATATTTATGGGTTTATAACTTTCGTTTTGTCAAACCCATAGACATATAGAAACATATGATTTTATAAGCATTTTTAACTAACAATTAGTCGTTTATATAAAAATCATAACAAGTAGTTCATGTATTCTAATCCGAAAACATAAAGGCTTTAAAAGGGACCGTAGAACTTACCCTTGAAGCGTGAAAAGTGCTCGTTTTTTAGATCGGGTCTAGTTTGCGTTTTCTGAGCTTTTATATTACACACTTCCTGAACGATCCGACTTCACATCAATGACGGAGGGAGTACATGGGTTGCCGGATGTCTTGCCTCCCCCAACAATTTTAGTCGTTAATGTATCTTAGCCCACTTATATAATTCCTAAACCCACAAAAGCTACTAGGCCCCTTTATTCAAATGTCGAGTAAACTAATACTAATAGGTCCAATGTTTTTTATTTATTAACTAAAGATAACTCTTTATTAAGTAAACATCATTTTTTGCTACTAGTTATTTATTAGGTAAACATCATTTTTGTTACTATGTTACTAATAATGAAGGCTTGGTTAGCTATTAGAATTTTCTCTTAATTCAATACTAATAATATCAAGGTAACTTTAATTCATATTATATAATTAATTTTTTTTTAATTTGTAATTGAAAATATTATTATGAATGCTAATTTATATTTTTATAATAATAAGTTAATCATGAGCAACAAAAACCGTAGATGATACTTCCAAATGAAAATAAAACATGTTTATATTGCAGCAAATTTTTTCCATAATATTTATGGTCTTTTGAAAATTGACTTTTGTAAATATCGATATGGGTTCTATTTAAATGATTTTGTTTTGTTAATATTTCATTCAAATTAATACATCTGTTTATGTTATTTGAATATAAGTATATTATAATATTTTATTAAAGCCCCTTCTATCATAAAATTCTAGCTCCGTCCCTGCTTCACATGGTGGTAGACTGGGTTGCTAGGAGCACGAAAAAGTGGTTTTCAGGCCGACCGCGACTCGTTTGTGGTTTTTGAACTTTTGAACGGCATGTTCGTTCAATGTAACAACTTCACAGGTTGTTTGTAGATCTGCTCGTTAGGAGTCGGAAAATATATTTTTCAGGCTAAATGGACGTCACCGGAAAAGTTCGTAGGAAAACGGCCGGAGCTCTGCCACTTCACGGCGGCGTGTGGCCGGAGCTTGTCGCCGACGGCCAAAAAGAAGAGAGAGAGAGAGAGAGAGAGAGAGAGAGAGAGAGAGAGAGAGAGAGAATGAGAGAGAGAGAGAGAGAGAGAGAGAGAGAGAGAGAATGAGCAAAGAAAATATGGCTGCGAGAATTTCCTGAGAAACAAAGTCATAGGCCGTACGAGCATGTCCTTTGTCACCCCCCGCCGCACTTACGGCTCTATACCCCAACCCAACTTGCTCCGGCCCTTTTCCCACATATTTATAGAGAAAAATTATATTTTATCCCCCTCTACTTTTTCCACTTGTCGTCTCGAAAAGCATGTCCAATTTTCGGTTTCGTAAAAATTTTACGAACTTGACAAATGATTGTCTCAAGTGTGTCGACTCCAAATATGTAAACAAAATTATCAAATGATAGACGATACTATGTTTAAAATGTGTTTTAAGTTTCATAAATTTACACTTTTGGCCGACTAATTTTTCTTTATTTTCAAAAGCCCGCAACTTTTGCATACAAACTCCGTTTTTGAAGTTTTTTATATCCACACAGTTGTGAGAACATACTTTATCCATTTTGATCATCAATAGCCCCCAAGTATACTTAATGCATAAATTTTATTTTTTGCCGCATTAAATAATACTTGTTTTTATAAATTGTTTTTATTTGTCAAAATCGTCAACTTTTCGAGCAAATTGGAGTAATTCGTGTGCAATTATGAGAAAAAAAACTTCAATTGCATGAAAAAACATAGAACAGCATACAATAGGTCTTATTACAATGGGGTTCGTGGTGGTTTGACCCACGAACTTTGACCATTTTTACCAATTGTTACGTTATCCCCCCGTTGAAAGGAATTTCGTCCCGAAATTCAACTTGTAGAAGGAACAACATTAAAAAATTGGGGTTAATTCTGATTCATCAGATCCTCACGTTCCCAGGTGAATTCTGGTTCTCGTTGAGAGTTTCAGCGTACTTTCACGTTAGGAATATGGCTTTGCTTCAAGTGCTTGATCCTTTGATCCATAATTTCCACGGGTTCTTTGACAAGGTGTAGTTTCGTGTGTACTTAGATTTCATCGAGAGGGATAACAACAATGTCATCGGACAGACACTTCTTGAGGTTTGACACATGAAAGTCATCATGCATTTAGTTCTTGAGGCAGTTTGAGTCGATACGCAACAAGACCAATTCTCCTAAGAATTTCAAAAGATCCTTTGTATTGCGGGTTTAACTTTCCTTATTCTCCAAACCGTATTATTTCCTTTAAAATGGGAGACGTTTTACTATTGCATAGTCTCTGTCTTGGAAATCGAGAGTCTTGCGTCTTACGTTACATAATTATCCTAACATTCGTGTACAGTTTTTAATCGTTCCTTGGTTTACACAATCTAATTTGTAGTCTCATGAATGATTTTTGGACTAGTAAGAAGTGTGTCACTTACATGTCCTCTGGTCAGTTACGTATCTCTAACCATTACCAACATATTGGGGATTGGCACTTTCGTCTGTACAAAGCCTCACATGGTGTGACTTTAATTCTGGTGTGATAATTATTTTTGTGAGATAACTCAATTTATGGTAAATGAGTATCCACACATTTCCAAAGTTTATCACGTAGGATTGGAGCAGATCTCCCAATGTTTGGATGGTTCTGACCATTAAAAATGGTATGTTGTGTTCGTACCCAAGCGCATCCCCAGGGATTTCTGTAGTTATTGCCAATAAGGTGAATCTACTATCTCTATCAGATATTATAGAAATCGACACCTCGTATAGTTTGACGATTTCTTTCCATTTTACTTATCTCTTTACTTGGCAAGAAAATGGGGGACTTTGTCAGTCTGTCGATTACTACCTAGTTAGTGTCGAGACCACTATATGTATTGAGTAGTTTCGTGATGAAGTTCATCGAGATCTTATTCCTACTTCCACTCGGGTATTTATGGTTGTCACAATAAACCCGAGGGCTTTCGGTGTTTTGTCTTAACTTTTTAGTGTAAGTATGGAATTTTCCCATACATGTGGCAATTTCAACTTTCGTGTTAGGCCTACCAATATAGTTTGTTCATATCTAAGCACATCTTGTCAGATCCTAGATGAACAAGATACTTTTGACTCGTGATCTTCGTTCAAGGTTGAGCTTCTGATGTCACTGAACCGAGGCGTCCAAATTTGGTTCATAAAGTATCACATTCTGTTATCCCATAGTTCGAATTGCTTATCTATTCCTCGTAAAGCTTCACTTTGATGTTTTCCTCTTTTAGATACTCGAGTTGAGCTTCTTAAATCTGTGTGGTAAGGTTAGAATGGATATTCATTGATAAAGTTTGCTCTCGAAGGAGTTTGACTCGTTCTTTTTTACCTAAGGCATCTACTACAATGTCAGTCTTGTCGGGATGATAACAAATTTCACATTTGTAATAGTTCAGGGGTTTGTCCCATCTTTTGTTTAGCCAATTGATTGTACTAGAGAATCCAACAGAGAGTTCATCTTCTTTAATCGCACCCAAGGCACAAAACACTTGCAGATCTGAACAATCCTCGAACACGAGCAACTATCAAAATTGATAACTCGAATCTGCGGTGGACCACGACGTGGTGAACATAGGGTCACGACGTGGGAACTACACTTCGGGAATTTTAGGGTTTTTAAGGATTCCGAACTTTGGTGACTAAAGGGTATTTTTCACATGTACCAAAACCGGGTTTTGACCCCCCTTTATATAGGGATGTGATTTGAGACCCTAAAAATAATTACCAAATATATTTGTAATTATCTAGATATTTCAAACCATTATGGAATATTCTATATTCTATTATCTTCTAAATAATTAATTAAACTATTAAACATCTAACAAAACAAGTCCCTCATATAATTATCTTTTCAGTTCTTCTTTATTTTGTTTATGCGTGTAACCTAGAAGGACACTACTATTTATAGTAATATTATCGGTGTTGTTATGACTATGTGCACTAATCTCCATAAAAATGACATCACCTCAACGCCACATCATCTTCAATACATCATTACTACCACACCACTAGCCTTTGGAAATAGTTATCACTCCATATTATTTATCTTTTTTTCTGATATTAGATTAAATAAAAAAAACATAACTATTAAACATAAATAAATATTTTACTAATAAAAAATCACGTTAAAATAAATAAAAACATAATTTTAAACTTAAATAAGCATTTTACTAATAAAAAAATACATAAAACATTAAAACTTAGAAATTTAAACCTACATTAGAAATTGAAAAAACATAAAAGTTAAAACTTACATTACTAATAAAAAAACATTGAAATCAAACTACGAAATAGAAAATACTACTCTTCGTCGTCATCGTCATCGTTCTCGTCCTCATCGTCATCGTCCTCATCGTCATTGTTTTGTTCGAATTGTATTTGCCATATGTTTTCAGTAAAATCGTGATGTAGATTGTGATGTGTTTCTCTATTTTGTATTGCAAAAGTCTCGTCTCGTGAAGTACGTTGGACTGCCAACTTGTATTAGTGCAGTTAGATTAAGTATATCGTCCGGACTATACATACAAATAGTCCTACCCTCTTTTTCTATTACCATGTTATGTAAAATGACACAAGCAGTCTACACCTTTGTTAATTTTTCCTTATCCCATGATCGTTCCAGATGTTCGATATGTGTCACTTGCTTTTGAGGACTCCAAATGCTCGTTCCACATCCTTTGTAACACCCCGTTTACGCATTCCATTAGAATTCAATATAAACAGTCGTTTATAAAATTCGAAGTGGAGATATATTACTTTTTAGCCAAATTAATCGTCATGAACATGTAGGAAACGTCAATACGATTTTCGTAGATATATAGAACTATCGAATCCGACTTCGTATGAAGGAGTTATGCTTTTTTGAAGTTCTGTGATTAAACTGACACGACTATGTGCGACCCGTCCTCTCAGACATTTTCAAATACTCATATGATACGTCTACGACTATGCCGTATGCCAATTGTCAAAGAGCGGCTGTGCATTTTAGTATTGTAGTAAAACCACGTTTACTTCTATCATCTCATCTCAACTGAAAAGAAACTCATAATTATTTGTCAAATCTTTAGTTATACATAAGAAAAAATTTCTACTAATACAAAAATGTTCTTCGAATTTCGATAGGTCGTATAAATTATCAATGGCAAAGTAATCACGTACCAAAAGTTCGTTTGCCGCGATACAATCCCGGTTGATCGAAGTTCTACTCATCTTTTCGACATTTGACCTTACGGATAGGGGTGTTAACGAGTCGAGCCGAGCCCGAGCCTAACCAAGCTCGAGCTCGGCTCGTTTAATTTTGAAGAAGCTCGAGCTCGATTCGAGCCTTAAAATGAAGCTCGAGCTGGGCTTGTGAACAATTTATTGAGCTCGCGAGCCTAAACGAGCTTAAACGAGCCTATATATATATATATATATATATATATATATATATATATATATATATATATATATATATATATTGTTAGAACAAAGTTCTATTAGGATCGTTAGATTCTATGCAAGCAAACAGTTAAGAATGTAATCAAGAACACAAGAATGGCTTTGAATATGTCGTATGATTAATACTTCAACACCTCAGAAGAGCTCGATTATGAACTTCGACTGTAGAGGCGTTTAGGGTTACAGAACAATGAACGTAATAATCAACATGGTCTAATGCATACATGCATGCATATTTATAGTATAACCCTATCAGATAAACACGGATGGATAGGCCCAATCCGGATACAAAACCAAAAGCCCAAGACGCAACACAATTAGACTCAACAATCTCCCCCTTTGCGTCAATGGGACCGAAAGCTCACTTCGGTTGAGCTGCAGAAGTCTTCTTTATTGTTTTGAACACTTTCGGAATGATAGCCAGCAAATGATGACGGAACGTTATGTACCACCGAAGCATGTCAGTAAAATTCTTCTTGTCAGCCTCTGAGTTCTGCTTGCACCGATGTATAATGTTGATGATGTGCTCCAAGCAGTCAGTTGAAAATAAATGTTTATCAACAAGAGCGAACAAAAATTTGTGAGCTTCGCCTTTTGTAAACATCACAGTGAGCTGTTTTGAATCTATTTGGCCCATCTTCATCTTATTCACATCTCCTGGTTTTGATGTTGGCTTGACGGTCGGTTTCTTGTTCATTACTTTCGCTATCTCTTGATCCATAGCTGCAACCTCATGGATGTAAGAAGCCAACATCCTCTTCAAGTGCTCCAAAATCGGTTCATATTCCCTCGGATTTGTAAGCAGAATATTGAACAATAAAATCCAATCATGAGGGTTTAGATTCGGAAGATCTGCTAGAGATATAATCGACACCGAGTTTGCAGAACCTCGTGTGATTTTGAAATTGACATTTACAAATCTCCCAGCAGACGTAGGTTTCAGTACCTTGACAGTGATTATTTTCTGTGCGCTCCATGTCATGTACTGAGGTTGTCCATACTTCAGATAGAAATCAATAAGCTCGCGGTCAACCTTTGGATGAGGAAAAGGAACCTCAGCAGTCAAATCAAAGCAGTGAAACGTGAACGCCTTTCTTGTTATCGGCATATCGAACTGCAAGTCCTTAGAATTATCACAGTCAAACAAAGCAACAGGTTTCAACCAATAAACACTTGGAAACTCTATAGCTTGATTGATAAGTGCCTCTTTAGTCCATAAGGGAAACAAGGCCTTCTTGCAGTTCAAGGCTTCTTCTTCTTCCTTGTTTCTCCTTTCCCTCTCCTCTGCTTCCCTTGCAACCTTCAAGGTTTCATCAAGCTCTTTATCTCTCTTCTTTCGCTTGAGAGCCTCAGCAATAGTTTCATCAGATTCATCATTGCTATCATCATCAATCTCCTTTTGTTTTTCTTGTGGACCAGAACCTGAAGCTACATTATCCTTCAGTTCGGTTGTAACTTTGACCTTCGGTTGAGCAGTTTCGGTTGAGTAGTTTCGGTTTCAGTCTTAACCTTCGGTTGATGAGCACCCTCTCCCCTTGTTTTGGAGCAATAAATCTCTCCGAAACACCCTTCATCTCGTGTAACAATGCAAGGGCGGGAAGAAGTTTTGTTGTAAGATGATTCCGAATGGTCAAAGTGAGGATAGGATCATGAGCACCAAGAATGTTGGTGAGCATATCCTTTACATCACCTGCACAGCTACGAAAAACAGCTCTTTCGGTCTTCAATAAAGAAATTTCTATTTCTGCTTGGGCGAGCTGCACTTTCTGTACTTCAACTACGGATGTTTGTCGAGCCAGTGCTTCTTTTAAAGCACTTTCTTTGGCCATATCAGCGTGAAGAGATTCAAGTCTAGAATTCACTGAACTGATAAGTGAAGAGTTCTCGGCTTGGATGGAAGAACGCACATCCTCAAACTTTGTTTGTTCTTCTTGAAGAGACTTAGACAAAGAATCAACAGAAGCATTTACCTTTGCTGCATTTGTATCAGCATGCCCTTTAAGTGACTCAAGAAAAATCTGAGTACTATGTACAATTTCAGTAACATCAGAGGTGGCCTTTTGGCAAGAGGAGGTAGACGCATTAACAGCTTTGGTGGATTTGTCAATTGACTCCGTATATTGTTCAAGAGCAGTGTCCAAAAAAGCTTTAAGCACAACACCACTATAGGACTTGTTGTCTTCAATCAACTTATCAAGCTTCTCATGAATGCTCTGTAGGTGTTGTCTTGTGACTGGAGCATCATCATCCTCATCAGTAGGAAGTCTATAGGGACTGAAGTATGTAGAATCATACGCATCATTAGCACCACCGAGAGTGGCACCGGAGTCGGTTGAAGGTGAGGGTGAAAGGGGTGTAGAAGTAACTGGAGGTTCTATTTCAGCAGTCGCCCCCGTATCAGATACGTTGACTACTACTGTCGGTTCAGGAATAGTGGTGGTAGTGGATTAGGAAAAAATAGGAGTTGGAATTGGAGTTGTAGAAATAGGAATAGACGAAATTGGTGGTAAAGTTGTTGTTTGAGATGTGGTAGATGGGGGAATAGGAGGAACCGAAACTAGAACTGTCTGTTTCGGTGATGGAGGTGGGGTTGGAAGTTTGTTATGAGGAGATTCGGTTGGAGTAGGAGATCTGGGAGGAGTGTTACCTCTCGGTGAGTCATGATGACCTTCTTCTTCTTCCTTATCCTCATCGTGTTCAGAACTTGGAGGAGTAGGACTCTTGGATCTTTTCGCCATCTTTTTGATCTTCTTCGGTTTAGAAGAATCTCCTTGCTCGGACTTTCATTTCTTAGACTTGGCAGTCTTAGACTTAGCATCATCTGTTGGCTCTTTCTTTGTAGTAGTCTGTTTCCCTCGGTTACTCGGCTTGTCCAGAGCATCTAGGGCAGCCTGCTGTTCAGCAGAAAGGACTCTCGGTTCCTTGGGAGGAATCTTTCGATATTCAGCGAAGAGCTTGCTCGCGGTTGTAACACACATGTACATTGTCTCTGGGATAGAGCCAATGTGAGGGAACTTCTTTGGATCAGAAATTATAATCTTCTTGGTGTGAAAGGTATCAATAGACGCAACCATGGCATCCTTCATTATCGGAATTTCCAACTGATTAATCGCCCGTCGTGTAATAAGGGTCCAGAATCGTGCACATGAAATTTCAGAATGCCTCGTGGACGTGTTGAGGCTTTGAACCACTTGAGACCATATAATACTCCCGTAATCAAGATTGAGACGATTGTAAAGACCGTAGAGAAGGGTCAGAAAACCCTTGCTGGTGCCATCAGATCCAGCACTTCGCTCTGCTAAACTCTTGATAAGAAGAGTAAGCATTCCATTCCATGGAGACGGTAGGCATGACTTCTTAACCTTTGCTATCGTGGTAAGCACGTCGGTGTAACCCATCTCATATAGCATTGAGAAAAGTTGATTTGTGGTGATGAAGTCAGGGGAAATTACAGATGAATCCACAGCCAGGTGCAAAAGGGAACAAAATCTCCCTTTTGACATAGAAGCTTTATGAGAGTGGATTTGGAAGTACATGCGTTCCTTGTTCTTGTCATAAGAAGCAGTAGAGTAAACCTACGATAAAAGGGACATCGGAACAGCTTCCACCTGGGTTAGGGCTATAACCAATGGTGAATATTTCAAACATTCAACCACGTATAGCATATAAGCGTCGTATAGAAACGGATTGAGTTCAATAATCAAGTTCTGATTAGGCTTGATCGAAAGCAATGTAGATGAAGCAGTCTGATCGTGAATTGATGAAGAAGTCGCCATTGTTGATCGTAGGAAGAAGATAAACAGTTTGAACTTCCTTTGTAAGTGAGAGAATTTGGTGCTGGTAAAAGACAAACAAACATATAAACCCTTTATATACCGTTGCCAGGAGAGAGAAAAATCATCATGATAATGACGCGGTCACTAAAACGTCGCCTGAAAAAGCGCGATGTGACAGGTTGGTTACTCCCAGGTATACGTCAGCACGCGTGGGTAGCTCGACCGTTCAAATTGACGCGCCCAAATCCTTATCCTCAATCATCGTTTCAAATTCAGTTTTGCTCCAAGATGTAGAATTGCCGTTGTTTCGCCAAAAAAATAAACACAAATCGAACCAACAGCAACCAGAATGTTGGAAAATTAAAATTTTCATGCAATAGAGTGACAAAAGATAAAGAAATAAAGCAAATGTGTATTGGATGTGAGTGATGTCTATTACAAGACATAAAGCAGGGGATTCCGGGCAAGAATCGCTTCCTTCAAAGTCAAGAGAGACTTGAAGTGCTTGTGTAGGTTCCCGTGAAATAATGATCAAATGTTTGTAGAGAAACATTGAAAGGCTTCTTTTTAAGTCATAGGCTTAAGGTGGCTTATCTTCAACCGAACGTCGACTCTTAACATAAGACCGAACATTGGAAGAAGTACTTGTGAGACCGATGTGGTCTGTTGAACAAGTAGGTAGGATATATGTTATAGTGACTAAAGAAGATATAGAAATCTCAAAAACAAAAAGAAACTGGATCTTTATGGGAAGAAAAAGCCTTGGTGTTAGACAAATTCATAAAAGATCACTCAAAAATAAAAATGAGATTTCATTAGGTAACCAATAAGATCTTGAATATTAAAATTCACCGTCAATTCGTTGTTGGTGTTGGATTGTGGGTTTCACTCAGTACGTGGTATCTGTATCTAAGATCATGAACACAGATTTTGTGCAACCATAAACCTCAGTGGTAAAGACCGAGAGTCTCAAGGGTTACAGTTGGTGAACCGAAAGTAGATGGAGAATATAAGGAGGGTGGTTAAGGAACCGAAAGTACCTTCTGCTATAAAGACGTGACTGAGCAGAAAAACTCTTAACTCATATGAGAAGAGTAAGGTAGCTCTAGACTAAGTGGATCTGAACAGCCTGATTGGGAAGAAACGATAGGTAGAGATCGAATCATTAAGGCCTTGCCCTAAGTCGTAGAGGCTTTGGTCAACATGCAACAGCATGCTTCTAGGGACCCTTAACTAGTTCTTATTTAAATGATTATACCTTCCTTAGCTCCAAACTCTGTTATACTGGTATACTTGGGACCTATGTAAAAGAACAAGCAAACAAACACACCACAAAACCAAAACAAACAAACAAAAACAAGAAAAATATTTTTAAGGGTTGAGTTTTTCTGAAAAATAATAAAAACAGAAAAAGAAAATATTTTTGGATTTTTGAAGTTTTCAAAAAAAAACAGAAAAAGAAAATATTTTTGGATTTTTGAAGATTTCAAAAATAAATAAATAAATAAATAAAAACAGAAAAAGAAAATAAAGTTGCATAAAACACACTTTGAAGAAAATTTACAACCGAAACCTTATCTTAAAGGAATGAAGCGAAATAGACCGAGCGGTCGGTTCATTTCGGTTCCTTAAAATTCCAGAGCCGAAATAGACCGAGCGGTCGGTTCATTTCGGTTCTCGAAAATTATGAAGCCGAAATAGACCGAGCGGTCGGTTCATTTCGGTTCCTCAAAATTCCAGAGCCAAAATAGACCGAGCGGTCGGTTCATTTCGGTTCCCGAAAATTATGGAGCCGAAATAGACCGAGCGTTCGCTCAATTTCGCTTGTCTAATTTTTAGGTGTTGAATTAAGAATTCGGTACCGACTCTGCTTCCATCATTCCCAAGCCTTGCAGAATTTTATTGAAACTCGCTTCAGGTAAGGCTTTAGTGAATATGTCGGCCAATTGATCAGAGGATCGAACAAAATGCACTTCCACGTTCCCATCTTCTACGTGATCCTTGATGAAATGATATCTAAGTGCAATGTGCTTAGTTTTGAGTGTTGTACTGGATTGTGACATATCCTTATTGCACTTTCTGAGTCACAATAGAGAGGAATCTTCTTCATACTTAGCCCGTAATCTCTTAGTTGACTTTGAATCCAAATGACTTGAGAAGTACAAGATGCTGCAGCAATATACTCAACTTCGGCTGTTGAAAGTGACACGCAGGTTTGCTTCTTGGACTGCCAGCTAACCAGTTTCCCGTCAAGAAATTGGCATCCACCTGTAGTGCTCTTTCGGTCCAGACCACATCCTCCAAGATCAGCATCAGAAAAGACTTGAATGAAGAAACCAGATCTAGCAGGATACCAGAGACCGAGAGATGAGGTCCGCTTCAGGTAACGGAAAATATTTTTCACCGCCACCATGTAAGGTTCTCTTGGATTAGCTTGAAACCTAGCACAATAGCAAACAGAAAACATAATGTCCGGTCCACTAGCTGTTAGATACATAAGGGACCCTATCATTTGTCGATAAAGTGTTATATCAACAGCATGTTTTTCCAGAGAAGGTGTTAACTTGTTGCCAAACGCCATAGGAACCTTCACTTTTGAGTCGCCTGTCATGCCAAATTTTGTTAGCAGGGTCTTTGTGTACGCCTCCTGGTTGATAAAGATACCTTCTGGTCCCTGTCTAATATTCAAACCAAGGAAAAAATTAATCGGACCCATTGCGCTCATTTCAAATTTAGTCTCCATCAACTTCCTGAATTCAGTTGTTAAGCTAGGATTCGTGGAGCCGAAGATGATGTCATCGACATAAATTTGAACTATCATTAGATGTTCGCCTTCTTTCTTTCGGAAGAAGGTTGGGTCGACCGAACCTTGCTTAAATTTCGACATTTTCAGAAAGCGAGTTAAAGTTTCATACCAGGCTCTCGGTGCTTGCTTCAAACCATATACCGCTTTATCCAGCACATAGCAATGATCAGGGAATTTCTCATTCACAAACCCGGGAGGTTGCTCAACATACACTGTTTCTTCTAGTTCCCCATTCAAGAAAGCGCATTTGACATCCATTTGGAAAACTTCGAAGTTTTTATGAGCAGCATATACCAGGAAGATTCTCACTGATTCCAACCTAGCTACTGGAGCGAAGGTTTCCTCATAATCTATCCCTTCCTCTTGGCAATAACCTTTCACCACCAACCGAGCCTTGTTGCGAATGACATTCCCTTCTTTATCTAATTTATTTCTGAAGACCCATTTTAAGCCTACCACTAAAGCATCCTTTGGGGTAGGAATCAGCCTCCAAACACGGTTGCGTTCAAACTCATGGAGCTCATCTTGCATTGCTTGAACCCAGTCAGAATGATCAGGTGCAGCATTAACTGTTTTCGGCTCGACCTTGGATATGAATGAATTAAACATACATAATTCAATTTTAGAGAACAATGCAGTTTGTTTCGCTTTCAACTGTGAGCGAGTGAGTACATGTACTAATGATTCTCCAATAATTTGAGCTTTGGGATGGTCCTTGGTCCATTTGACTAACGGAGGATAATTTGGGTCATATGATGGATCCAATTCAGCATTCACTTCCTCTTCAAGTTCTGATTGATCACCCTCGCCTTCGTCAGTTGCATTCTCTTTCTCCCCCTCGACTGGCGAAGTGTAACCTGTGGCATCATCAGAATTTACATCCTCTGTAGGAGTAGGATTCTCCCCCTTGATTGGACAACTATTGAGTGGGTTTGGAGCAATATGTTCACCCTTGCTTGGACCTTTAGGAGTTGGGGATAGAATAGGACTCTTCCTCTCGAAAGACATTTCGGTTGTCTTTGGTACTGAAGAACTCTCCCCCTTGAATATTGAGTCGTTGATGGGAGAGTCGGTTGAGGATTGAACACCTATAGTTTTAGGAGGTTCACTTTCCATTCCTTTGGCAGCTTCATCTATGATCTTCTTGAGGTTATCAATTTTGTTATCTGCTGCTTTTGCCTCTGAGTGTGCCGCTTTCTCTAGTTCATCAAATATCCGAATGTATTCTTCAAACAGGTTGGATATTGGAACCGAGCCTTGTCCAGATTCAGGAAATATTCCACTTAAGTCATTTGCACTCCTTTGCACTTTCTTCATATAATTATCGTCAAAGGTGACGTAATATGTTTCTTCAATTCGTTTGGAGCATTTGTTCAACACTTTGTAAGCTTTAGAATAGAGTGAATATCCTAGAAAAATTCATTCATCTGCTTTGACGTCAAACTTGTTTCGGTTCTCCTTTGAATTGAAGATGAAGCACCTTGAACCGAACACGTGGAAAAATTTGACGTTCGGCTTCCGATTGTTTATTATCTCGTATGGAGTGATCGAGAATCTCTTGTTGAGCAAAGATCGGTTCTGAGTGTACCATGTGGCTGCAACTGCATCAGCCCATAAGTATAACGGAAGAGAAGCAAAATTGAGCATGGTTCTGGCTGCTTCACACAAAGAACGGTTTCGTCTTTCAACAATCCTATTCTGTTGTGGTGTATAAGGAGCTGAAAATTTGTGAGTTATCCCCTTGTCAGCCAGAAAGTTCTCAAAATCGTTATTCTTGAATTCCAGACCGTTGTCACTTCTGATATTCCTCACCGTCTTTCTCAGCTGCACTTCCACTTGTTTGATAAATGTCTTCAACTTGGGAGTTGCATCTGATTTCTGTTTAAGAAAGAAAACCCAGGTGAAGCGTGAAAAATCATCTACAATCACAAGTATGTACTTACTACCACCGATGCTCTCGATAGCCGAAGGTCCACATAAGTCAATGTGCAATAGTACAAGAGCTTCAACAATCTTTGTATTAATTCGTGTAGGGTGGCTCTTTCTGCTTTGTTTGCCCATCTCACACGCTGCACACAGATGTTCCTTGTCAAACCTGAGAAGAGGGAGGCCTCGAACGTGATCACCAAGCACCAACTTATTAATGTCTTTGAAGTTCAGGTGCGATAGTCGTCGATGCCACAACCAGCTTTCATCAGTGTTCGCCTTTGACAGCAGACATATTGATGGTTTTCCTCGTATTGGGTTGAGATTCAAAGGATACATTCTCCTTTGCGTTCAGACTTTAGCAGAACCTTTTTCGTTTGCTTTTCTATTATCTCAGACCCCTCATCATCAAATGATACTTTCAGACCTGTTCCCACAACTAATTGTGACACGCTGATGAGGTTATGCTGCAATCCTTCCACATACGCCACTTTTCGAATCGAGAAATCTCCAATGGTAATCATACCATATCCCTTGATTGTTCCATAGGAGTTATTTCCATACTTTACACACCCACCATCTTTTAGGGACCGAAACTCCCTCAGCTCTTCCTTCCTCCCTGTCATGTGACGCAAGCAGCCACTGTCTATATACCATTCATCATCGAACTGCTCGTCACTGATTACCTACAAATTTAATCAGATTTAGGAACCCAAAGTTTCTTGGGTCCTGGTGAGTCTTTCACAGAAAAAGGAATTACAGTAGAAATATCAACCAAATATGTTCTTTTTACGAGAGTGGTTTGATCTTTTCTTTTAATGGTGTACACCTTGATTTTAGTTTTATCTTGTTCGGTTTTGGTGTATAAGTTTGTGTGTTGTTAGATGGTTTAGGAATATTCTTTTGAATCCTAGGGTTAGCTGACTTTTTCTTATTATTGAACTCAGAATCAAGCTTTCCCTTGCCTTTGATATCCTTCAATGAAGTTAATTTTCTTTGGGAGTGAGAAGGACCGAAACTAGTCTTAGGACCGAGACTCGACTTTCGGTTCTGAGTGCTGTTGCTGGGACCGAAAGTAGGCTTTTGGTTGTTAGCTTTGGCGGTTGGACCGAAACTTGTCTTTCGGTTTTGTGAGTCCATGTGGGGACCGAAACTTGTCTTTCGGTTCGATACGCTAGTTTGGGAGCCGAAAGTAGACTTTCGGTTCTGAGATTTGGAATAGTAGGAATTTGGGCTGAAGTTTTCTTTTCCTTTCAGTTTTACCTTTCCTCTATCCGTTGATTCTTTCTTAGGAGGTACGTAGTTGGGATTTTGAGATTCCCACTGACGTTTTCGCTCATTCAGAGTTTTTGCATATCTTTGATTTCTTAAGCGTTTATGTTCAGCTAACTCCTTCTGTGATTTGTGGATATTGAAGCTGGCCTTTGGCTTCTCCTTTTGACTTTCGGTTGTATTTGCTGGAACAGTTGCTTCTGTCATCGGTTCTTCAGGGATTTCTTTAGTTCCACTTGTGCTTGGTTTGTCAAAACTTGAGGGTTTGTTGATGGGTTCAACAACATATCTTCCTTTAACCCTCCATGAAGTTTGCTCAGATAAGCCTACGGTTTCGTCTGCGTTGTCAATAGGGGCAGACCAGAAATAATCGTCACATCCTTCAGCATTGTCTTTGTCAACCAAGATCTTTAATTCTGCCGTTTGTTTAGCGGTGACCCCTGTAACTGCATATACCTGATTCGGCACATTTTGAACCTTTTGATAGACCATAGCTTTTTCCTTGAGTTTCTGTGGCTTTTCTTTCGACAAGCGAGCGAATTCAACCGAATTTTCAGAAATAAGGGGTTTCTCATTCTCGGTTTCACTCTTCATGAACTCAGAGCAATCAACTTCGTCTTCGACTGAGATTTCGCTCATCTCACTTTCCTCATCAAATTCAGACGTATTTTCTAAGTTCATTTTATTTTCTGAAATCAATTTTGCGTTAGACGAGTCAAATGATTTAATAGTTTCGGACTTTATTTTTAACCTATCATTTTCATCTAAAAGATCTTTGAGCATACATTTATGTTCCTTAGAGTCAATGAAGGTTTCTATCTTGTCCAGTCCGATTTTGTAATGAATTGACGTTTCTTCTGAGGACACTACTGATTCACATTCTGCTATGACCTCATCCTCCTTAAATTCGAGGAAAGGTAACATCATCTTATGAATCTTCTTTCCTATCTCACAACTTAAATGCAATTGAGCAATATTAAAGTATAAACGCTTAGCAATTAAACAAAAAACATTCCTTTGTTTTAAAAACTTTAAATTGTCTCTTTGTAAATAAATACTCTCATCCCTAGCCCTAATTAACTCCGCCTCCTTCAGCTCAATCCACATCCTTCTCTCCTCACTTTTTGAAGACACCCTGCTGAGTTGGTCAGTTAGGTTAGAATTCGCTAAGCGAGTTTGCATGAGACTACCACTTAAGTTAGAAAATTTTAATTTTAATTCATTTAATTCTTCTTCGTATTCTGTTATTAGAACTTTAAGTGATTCAAGGATGGATTGTACCTTTTTGATCAACCGATCGCAGTCGTTGATCTTCTCACTCACAGGCTTAGCCGCAAAACACTTGTCCTCAGTCAGGTTCGGTTCCTCATTTGCACTTTCGGTTGATGAACCAGCAGTGACAATTAAACACTTTCCAGCCGAACCTACTTCCTTTGCCACATAAGCCTTTCCATGAGTGGGTTTTCTCACCTCTTCATCTTCAGAATCGGTTGACCAAACTTCGACACCACCGAACTCATCTTCACCTGCATTCTCCTGCACAATCAGGGCATTCATAGAGCTGTTAGTTGCCTTCTTTTTCTTGATCTCTTCCAACTTGTGCATGTAGTACGTCTCATCATCTTCACCATCTCTTTTCTCAACCATTTTCCTTAGCATGCAGTCTTTGGAAAACTGGTTCTTGCCGTGACAGTTGTTGCAGTCGAACCCAGAGTCTCCTGCAAGTTTGCTCTCCTTCTTGTCTTCATCCTTTTGAGAAGAGACTTTCGCTTCGTCCTTCACCTTCTCAGAACTGTAACTTCCCTGCCAGTTTCGGTTCTTGTTGACAGGAAATTTTCTTCTTGCAAACTTCTTTGGATTGGTGACCATCATAGCATACTCCTCGCTTGTAAGGTCACACTTAGACATATCAGACTCTTCTTCTTCTTCTGCAATGCTTTTTGCTTTTGAGACAAGGGCCAGCGATCCCACACCCGAAACTACTTTCGCTTCTTTGGTTACTACACTTTCATGGGACTTAAGTATTCACACAAGTTTCGCCAGTGAGTAAGATTTAAACTGTTCATGCGCTTTCACGGTTGAAACCACAGCCATCCATTCTGGTCTCAGACCATTCATGAAGGTCACCTTCTGCTCGATCAACTTTCTTTCTATTCCACGCTTGATCATCTTACTTAGGAGATGATTGAACCGATCGAAGGTTTGTATGAGTTTTTCTTCTGGTTTCTATTCGAAAACTCCAAATTCTGACAGCAGCAAGGTTTGAATAGAGTGTTCCAGATCTTCATCAGTTGAATAAAGTTCTTTCAACCTATCCCAGATTTCTTTGGCCGTCGTGCATGATCCAACCAATCGAAAAGTGTCAGATTGCAAGGCGAATCTGATCATTCTCATGGCCTTCATGTTACATAGCAACTTGTCTTTCTCATCCTGTGGCATCTTCTCTACATCCACCACCAGCTTGTTATATTCCTTTTGGGACTTAACTCTCGTGTTCATTCCTGAATGAACAAACGGCCCAAGTGTGATAGCTTCCCAGATGAGATAGCCATTATCTTCAGATCCAACCACGTAGTCTTCAAAGTGATGCGCCCATACTTCATAGTCTTGAGTGTAGAGAATGGGTATCCTGGTTGTTGATCCAATGTTGTTTGAGATGTTGATGGGATTTGTTTGCGAATCTTCGTGAGACATGGTGAGCCGCTAGAATCAAACCTGTAAACTTGATATTAGGGTTTTATCTGAAACAGAGTTGCCGTCGATACGAAGAAGACGGCTTCTATTTATACGACAAAAGCAGAAACCCTAAAGAATTCTGAATACAGAAGGAATGCGTATTGATCACACAGTCACCTGCTCTGATACCAATTGTTAGAACAAAGTTCTATTAGGATCGTTAGATTCTATGCAAGCAAACAGTTAAGAATGTAATTAAGAACACAAGAATGGCTTTGAATATGTCGTATGATTAATACTTCAAGACCTCAGAAGAGCTCGATTAAGAACTTCGACTGTAGAGGCGTTTAGGGTTACAGAACCATGTGATGGGTTTTAGGCATAAGAACAATCCTATGTGCTCATACAAACCCTAATGCTTGGATCTAGGTTTCTCTATTGTACATGCATTGAATCCAAGACTTACAAACCCTAGATCTATCAAATAAGAACTGAAATAAGGGTTTAGTAATTACCTTTGATTGTTATATAGCAATAACAATCAATCCTTGCTTTGATTAGCTTCAGAAAGCTTAGTGCCTCAAGTGTTGCACCTCTAATGGAGTCACAAACACCACTAAGCAACTTGGATGAAGAGGGAGGAGAGAGGAGGCACCAAAAACGGCTGGAAACCCTAGAGGAACTCTTAGCCACGTTTTTGGGGCATAGGGGTCCTATATATACATGTAGGTTATTAGGGTTTACAACTAGGAAACCCTAATCTGACTGCTTAAGCCCTAAGCAGTCCAATGGACCATTCCAGAAGGCCCTTGGACGATTTCTTTATGGTCCTCCACATAGAATTCGTCCATTGCCATCTAATGGATCCTAAGCCCAACTTTGTAACTATCTTATAATTACAATATCAGTCCCCTTAATTTAATTAATCTCTTTTAGTCACAAAATCAACTCTTAATTAATTCTTGACTAATATTAATTAAACAATATGATTTCTCCTTTAATATATTATTCTTATAATATATTAATAAATCATAATTAAACCTTTCTCTCCTTAATTCATCATATATATTGCTATGGTGAAGGCAACCCAAAAGGACCATGCTCATAATCGGGTCAAGTACATACCAAAATAGTTATGGACTTCGACACTAATCAAATACTTTAATCTTATCAAAGCACTCATGAACTCTGCAGCAAACTTGTGCTATGTCTAAGCACTTTAGACAATCTACAGACAGATTCATGACAGTCTTCCTTCATACCTACTTCCAACGTATGACCGACTGTGGAGGTTCGAAATAACCTAGTTATTCTGGAAGTCAAAACATGCAAAATGAAACGCAATAATAATATTAATCCTATATGGTCCCAAAACTTTTGAGCGTAAATAAAAACACTTTTATTTAAACACCATATTGATTACTCATTATTCATTGCTTACTGTTTCAGAAAATCAACTTATTACTCGAATTATAACCACAACTGTCCCATGCTCCAAGCATACACACTTTGGTTTCCTATGGTCCATATTTTGTGAAATAGATCAATTGAAAACTTTTCCAACAAAACTCATTTCACAATCCCCAATCCTTATTATTAGTATAAGAATACCAAATTCTTGCCACCTTTAGAATATGTCAGATTCTAACATTTTATGCAATGATTATTTCGTAATGTCATAGCATAAAAGTCACCAAGACCCGGCTAATGAAATTACAAGGTATTCTATCGGAAATTGTTACAAGACAATTCCATAGACGTGAAGTCTCACATTCAAAGTACATTCCTTTGAACATCCTTCTCGCATAAAAGTTTCTAATCTAGACATATTTCTTAATATCCAACTCCCATTAATGGAAACATTTCCATATTTGACATATGACAACTCATTCTTAATAGAATCTTATCTATTCATAATAATGTCAATATAGTCCATCCAGTACTATACTTCCAACTACTCACAAGCGACAAATCCTCAGTGAACATCAGATCGCCCTTTGATAGTTGTTTAATTATTTTAGTCAAAACCGACTCTAGTCCTTTTTCCCTCTTAATTCCCTAGGCATTTGGAAAATTTTAGAATGGTCAAATATTACAGCATATGCAATTGATCCTATACCCAAAGCGTATTGGACACGATGCGTAATGTCTCACATAAAGACGTGATACTTTATCAGCCTTCTGCCATAATATTTTATGTGCCCTGTTCCCACAATTCGAACTATGAAGAGGGATGCCGTAATCATAATCGAATTTTGAGAACGCACTATGTATCCTTGACTATATTTATTAACGTTTCTCGATCTAAGCTTTAGAATTTTGAAACAAAGTATAATATTCTCTCCCTTAATTATAGCAAAACAACTTTTCAACCCTTGCAACTTTGCAAAGTGAATCTTTGTTTTCTATAATTAATATTGCTAACTTGCAATACTTACCATAATAATCATGCTCCCACTAACATGATGATTATTTTCTTACCAGCATAACACTTATGCTCCCACTAGCTTTGACATGTATTCAGAAAACAATTGAACTTCTAGAAAACAATGCTTATTGAATTCCTTAAGTTCATATTTCTAATACCTAATGCTTTGATAAGCCTTTATCTAAGCTTTTTAAGCTCATACACCTTTGCCTTAGATATCTCACATGTGTATCTAAACAATTCAGAATTTATGTTACTAAGTCCCAAATGTTCAGATCAATTGTCAAATCTCACAATTCGAATTATGAAAAGGGATGCCGTAATCATAATCGAATTTGAGAATACAATTTTCACAATCGCTATCTTCTTAAAATCTCTCTTAGTGAAAGCATTTCCTTACAATCATTTTCATGAAGGAGGAAAACCTTATGACACTTAGATTTTATGATGTATGTGTTCCTATCCATGTGAATTTGTCAAAACGAAAGTTTACGACAAATCCAAAACCATATGGACTGAACTTGTTCAATCTTGATTTCTTGCCTCATGGTAACATGAATGCCCACCATGTCTTCCAAGCAACTCACCCTTTCATATCAATGTACTTTCCATTGATCAAGGTGCTTTGTCTTTATGCATTCAAATGAGAACTCATAGAACTCACACGCATAATTAACTCAATTGGAATGGCACAGAAAAAGAGTATGTCATCCACGATAGGCTTTAAACCTCAAGTCGTGTGCTAGTGATGATCAACTAGGTTTACTCTTGATTTGTTCTTGAACTTTTCAAGACCATTAAGACTCCCACTGACTCCTTGACATATAAGATTATCTTGTCAAGAAACATTTCTTGACAAACAAATATTCAAGAGTTAGTGTAGCCTTTTTGTCAAGTTTAACACTTCACACAATTGGTCCTGGTTGGTCTTTGTCTTATCCAAGACATCACAACTTACCAATTTCAAATGCGCAAGAATAAGAAAACTTTTCCAAATTCCACATTTGTCGAGTGTTATAAACCTACTTAAGACTTGTCACTCATGTCAGAATCTTGACTCTAAGATTTGATATTGGAACGAAGTATGATTAACTTCTTGATTTAACCATTTCTACAATTCTCGATTCCTCTTCTTAGACATGCAATTGCACTAATACTCACTTAGAGGATCAATTGAGATATGGGTCTTAATCATTAAGACTTATCATAAAACACAATAAAAGATACTCTCCCTTCTTCTTAGAATAGAGAAACTTTTATCTTTCTGCCTACTTGATTCTTCTTATTCGTTCTGCTATTGATTGAAACTCTTTCAATCAACTCAGAATTATACTTAATCTTATAACTATAATCATATTTACTAAACTTTAGTAAATCATGACAAATATCTTTATCACTCTTGTGGTGGACTTGATCAACGCACAACCTAGTGTACTCGATCTCCTGGTCCTTCTCTTGACACTTTGCCAAAGAATTAGTCTAATTTCCAAAATATGAAGTTTCTCATTCATCACGCAACCAAGTTGTATGATTCCAAGTTTCTGTCCAATTGAAACTTGGGTGATGAGAATCTTCCTTTATTTGGCAAATCCTCGACATTTCACAAATAACATAATCAAGAATCACATCCAATTCAACATTGCTAAAATTAGAAATACATAAACATCCATTTTCACATATGCCATTGCAAGGATAAATAAATAGGACGAAATCAAAATTCATTTTATTGCGGAAAAACTTGTCCTTTCAAAGCAATTCAAATGAAAACTATGTTATTTCAATTTCTAAGCAATCTATTCTAACTCTAAAGTAGTAGCTCAAAAATCTGATCTTCAAGCAATGCGATCGAAATCCATTTCTTCACGATTAGATTCAGCTTACTTCTTCCCTTAAGCTTCCTCTCTTTTCTTTGATCCTACAAAACATCAAAATGTAATCTTATCACATCATGTATTGAAAATCAAAGAATAGGAACTTATAGAGTTAGTTATTGGATTTTACTTGAAGTAGAGCCATACGTCTTGACTCTCCCATCTCTTAGATCTCTCAGGTAAACAGGGCAGCTTCGTCTCCAATGCCCCTTCTCTTGGAAGTAGAAGCAGATGGACTCTTTTGGAATGGCACAAGGAACTATCTCAGAATTTACCTTTTCTGGATTTCCAATGTCACCATTTTCAATGTCCATTGAAGTTTGGGAGTTTGATTTGCCAGACAAATTTTCTCGATCAGCACGCCAAATCATTTCTGATTCAACAGCTATAAGCAAATAGGTCAAATCAATGAGGGTCACGTCATGGTCCATCATATAGTACTCTTTAACGAACTCACTATATGATTCAGGAAGTAACTGAAGAACCCAGTCAACAGCCAACATTTCTGAGATATCGACACCCATCATCCTTAACCTATCAATGTGTGACTTCATCTCTAAGATGTGTGCACACACAGGTTCCCCATCTTCGTGTTTACTTGCCACTAGGGCTTGAGTGAGCTTGAACTTTTCAAGCCTTTGAACTTGTAGGTTAGGGAGAATAATTGGAGGAGGTGGAGGAAGTGAAGCATGACTCTCATTTACTTGATCGTATCGTGGAACGTCATCTTCATTTGGAAAGCTTGTTCCAAGTGACTTGGGAAGACCATTGTAAGATTTAGACATCTACAAAACGGGAGAAAATTCAAGTTAGTTGATAAGAATCCTTGATGTAACACCCAAATGAAACATCAAGGCTAGGATCCAACACAACATTCTACAACCTAGAAGAGGGATGCCGTAATCTAGTTGCAGAATATTTGAAGGTAGGTAAATGACGATTTACCAATTCCCACCATGAAAAACGAAAAAGAAATTTAAGTTTTTAAATGAATTGAAACTCCTAGATCTTTTGAGATTCATTGAACTTTTCAATGGCATGTTTAATCTCGATTATGCCCTTCTATTTGTGACTGGGATGCCGAGGATCACAAACAAGGTGAATAACCATACGAATCACGTGGTGCACCCAATTGCTACTATCACCTAATCAATATGTCGGTTAGCCACACACGCTCCATTGATCTATGATAAACATCGAGCCACCCTTCGCCACCAATGTCAATCCCAAATTAGTGTGCCGGTTAGCCACACACGCTCCACTAACGTTTGACAAGGGTACGAAGTGTAATTCCATGGATTAGCATACAAATTCACATTTTGCCCTAAAGTAACTAAGATTGGGAATTTGTAAAAGCATTTAGTTACTTTGTACTTCATTATACTTATAATGGAAGGTTTCGTCCCATCCTACCCGTTCGGCTAACGACCCTCCACTAGTCAAGAGTGCGGTGGGTAAGAGTGGATACCCATTCAATCGCCATTTTATAGGCAATTTCCTTAAACACCCCTTATAGACCAGCTTCGTGAATGAGGCCTACTAACGGTAAGACTGACTCTTTACTCATATATATAATATTAGACTTTTAATGTTACATATATATAGTATAGGGTGTATTTTACACTTTTAAAATACTAGGTGGTTTTATTAACTTTCTCTTTTAATTAAACTTTTAATTAACTTAACAAAACCATGAGGGTGTAATTTGAACTTTTCAAAATACTAGAGTTTTAGAATTTAAATATTACATAATTAAACTATTAATCAAAATTTTAAATTCCAAAACTTGAGGGCAAGTTTTTGAAACATTTCAAAACATTAGGTTTTAGAATTTAAATTTTTCAACATTAAACTTTTAATCAAAATTTTAAATTCCAAAACTTGAGGGCAAGTTTTGAAACTTTTCAAAACATTTAGGTTTAACTATTTAAATTTCAAAAACAAAACTTTTAAGTTCAAATTTAAACTATAAAACCTAAAGGGAGTAATTTGAAACTATTCAAACTTACTAGGGATCAAATAACAAATAATATCAAACAATTAATTTAGTGATTATCTATATTTGACCTAATTCAATTTCTTGCAAGATAAGTTACCCAATTAATACAAATAATCAATTTTAATCATATAAGGAATTTATTATCTAATCAATTGGTAATTATCTTGTGTTTTGGCAAGGATAATCTTTTAATAACAATAAAATTCGAATTTTATCAGTTAAAAACATATAAGGCAATTATTCTTCACCAAAACAGCAAGAAATCCCGAGATATCCTCTGTCTGAGTCCCAAACTCGTCGAGTAGGGCCAACTCGCCGAGTCCAGATACTGACTCGCCGAGTTGGTTCGGGCAGAGGCAAGAAAATCGTTTTTCAGCAAGAATTCGACAATTGCATCACATACAACAGAAACCAATCAAGGCTCTGATACCACTGATAGGTTTTAGGCATAAGAACAATCCTATGTGCTCATACAAACCCTAATGCTTGGATCTAGGTTTCTCTATTGTACATGCAATGAATCCAAGACTTACAAACCCTAGATCTATCAAATAAGAACTGAAATAAAGGTTTAGTAATTATCTTTGATTGTTATATAGCAATAACAATCAATCCTTGCTTTGATTAGCTTCAGAAAGCTTAGTGCCTCAAGTGTTGCACCTCTAATGGAGTCACAAACACCACTAAGCAACTTGGATGAAGAGGGAGGAGAGAGGAGGCACCAAAAACGGCTGGAAACCCTAGAGGAACTCTTAGCCACGTTTTTGGGGCATAGGGGTCCTATATATACGTGTAGGCTATTAGGGTTTACAACTAGGAAACCCTAATCTTACTGCTTAAGCCCTAAGCAGTCCAATGGACCAGTCCAGAAGGCCCTTGGACGATTTCTTTATGGTCCTCCACATAGAATTCGTCCATTGCCATCTAATGGATCCTAAGCCCAACTTTGTAACTATCTTATAATTACAATATCAGTCCCCTTAATTTAATTAATCTCTTTTAGTCACAAAATCAACTCTTCATTAATTATTGACTAATATTAATTAAACAATATGATTTCTCCTTTAATATATTATTCTTATAATATATTAATAAATCATAATTAAACCTTTCTCTCCTTAATTCATCCTACATATTGCTAAGGTGAAGGCAACCCAAAAGGACCATGCTCATAATCGGGTCAAGTACATACCAAAATAGTTATGGACTTAGACACTAATCCAACACAATGAACGTAATAATCAACATGGTCTAATGCATACATGCATGCATATTTATAGTATAACCCTATCAGATAAACACGGATGGACAGGCCCAATCCGGATACAAAACAAAAAGCCCAAGATGCAACACAATTAGACTCAACATATATATATATATATATATATATATATATATATATATATATATATATATATATATATATATATATATATATATATATATATGCTCGTTTAGGCTTATTTAGGCTCGCGAGCCCACTAACTGAAGCTCGGCTCGAGCTCGTTTAATAAACGAGCCTCATATTTAGGCCCGAGCTCGACTCGGGCTCGTTTAATTCGATCTCGAGTCGAGCTTTTATCGAGTCGATCCCGAGTAGCTCGCAAGTAGCCCGACTCACTTACACCCCTACTTACGGATACTTACATAAAATTTCACTTTTCGTTAACATTAACGTGTACACAAACAAATCATCATCATCATCACTATATATATATATATATATATATATATATATATATATATATATATATAAACTAAGTAATTTATTATTTATTATTTAAATGTTTTATTAGAACTCTCATATGATCTATAATTTACTAACATAGGTTATAATTTTATTGGATACTTTTTTAACTATAAAAATATATAATAAATTCACATATATTACTATAAAAATACAAACGTGATAAAATATTATGTAATTATAACATGAACTTTTGATATTTTTTAATCATGAAAGTTTTGACAAATACTTTTAAATTATATAATTTTTATATTCATTTTTTGTTTATTGAATTAACTAATTTATAACATTTAAATATAAATAAGATATAAAGTAAAATTTTACTAAATGTAAAGATAAATATGAAAATTTTGAAAAGAAAATTATATAATTATAAAATAATAAATGTTTTAAATGACATTGTAAATTGTTTATTATATAAAAATAAAATGTTTTTAAAAAGTTTATTATAATAATAATAAACTTTAAAAAAACTATTAATGATCTTATAAAGGGAAATTGTCTAGAAAAGTCTCAATTTTTTCGGAAAAGTTTCACTTTAGTTCTAAAAAAATTTAAACAGAAAAGTCTCGATTATTTGATTTTACACGATAATATGTCATTTCATGTTAAAAGAAAAAAAAAATAACTTTTTTGTTAATTTGAGCAAAATGAAGTAATCGGGATTTTTATGTTCAATTTTTTTCTAAACTAAAGTGATACTTTTTCGAAAATATTATGACTTTTCTGACAATTTTCCTCCTATAAATTAAAATTTATGTTGGGTGCTTGGGGCGTTCCCTGCTTGATGTTTCTAGATAAGTAAATCACTGTACAGTAAAATTGTAATCATATATTATGTATCCTTTTTATTCTTGCTTTGTTGAATTATTGCTTTATTTTCTTTTGTTACTTCGTTGCTTTTTTGAATTGTCACAAATCATAGATAATTTATGTTTGTCAATAGCATTGTATTTACATGTAGAAAATGATATTATTGAAAATGTTGACCTTGTAAATAGTATTAATGATTCTGAATATAAAAGTGTTAGTAGAAATTTCTTTTTCATATATTTGATGTTCTTTTGAAGGGATTTTTTTTATGTTTTCATCTCGAGTACAGGTGTACAATACCGTTTTTTTAAGAAAGTTGAGTAAACTAACCTTTATAACTGAATTTTTTTTTTTTAAAACATTTAAAAAAAAACATTTTTTTTTTAGTTTTTGAAAAATGACAACTTTCTCCTAAACGTCTTATTCCGGACTACTATTCACATTCCAGACCACGTTTCAATTTTTTTTTTCAAAGAACGCTCCATTCTGAAAAGTAACACCATAAATTTTCAAACAAATTTTTTATTCTAATTTCACATAATTCTCGTAACACATTTCACAAAAATCTCATTTATTTAATTTACAAACACAACTCCATAATTATTTAATTAAGAATCCAAGATCCTCAAAACATAACTCTTTCTCTGGTGTGTACAATCAAGCCGGCGCCTTCCCACGATCCTGAAAAGAACCTGAAACACATATCACATAACACTGTAAGCACGAAGCTTAGTGAGTTCACCAAAATACCACACATATCTCATTAGTCTCTCATGGCTATAACTCAGATAAGACCCTCCGGTCAATGTGTCTCAGTGGGACCCTCCGGTCCCATAACTCGGGTGGACCCTCCGGTCCTAACCCAATAAAGCTCAACATAACACACAACATAAATCACAAAGACATAATACAGGATATCACAATACTCAATATAAGCACATAAGACCCTCCGGTCATACAAATTACCACTCAAGGTATGTATAGTGAGAAGACTCACCTTGGATGATTAACAACCCCTATAAACGCTGCTGCTACGCACCGACCACTAACTCTGTGCCAAACCCACAATTATCCCAATTAGGAACTAAGTCCAAACTCTCACTCATTAGGTCTAAAGGTAGTCCACTAACCAATCCATCAATGAACTAAAACACATTGGGCCCACCAAGGCCCAATAATAAATGGGCTCTCTCGAGGCCCAACTCTCACATCAAAAGGAAAGCCTAACTCAAGGGCCCAAAACACCTATATAATTATTCCTCTGGTCCAAAACTCTACTGCAACCGGCCCAACTCCAGGCCCAACACTCAAGGCCCAAAATAAGACTTAACCCAAAAGTCCACAGTGAGGTTACGCGGGGAGTACCTCCCTTGGTACGCTCAGCGTACTCACGAATCCAGTTTGGCCATCAGGGACACTCGGGCAGTACGCGGGGTGTACTGGAATTACGCTCAGCGTACTTCCCAGATTCACTCTTTCTACTCATTTGGTCTTAACCCGTTAAGACATTAACTCAAATCCCAGATCTGGACTCCATAAGGGCTCTTACTCCATAAAGTCAGTGACTTTAAGCCTTTGCATGGCTAATAAGGTCACAAACACATAAAACTCTTACTCTATTAACTCAAAATGCTCATATCTCATGCATGGGTTGATTCTCATGTTCAAGACCTCATTTTTATGGATCCTCTCCACTAGAAACACTTAAAAGGACAGATATTAAGCTCTGGAGTGCAACAACTCATAAAGCCTCAAGCTTTGGCACCAAAAACCCTAAAATAGACCATATCATGCACAAAAAAAGGATGGGAAAGCTTTGAGCTTTATACCTTCAAATGATGCTCCAACCACAGAAAAGCTTAGATCCAAAGCCTGTACTCCAACTATATTCTCTCCCATGCTCCTTCTTCACTCCAAAATCCCACAAGAACACTTATAAGCTCACAATGGTCACACACAAGCTCAAGAACGAGGATTAGGGTTTGAGAGGGTTTATTGACTGAGGATGGTGGCCAGGAATGAGGCTATCTCATTCTTTATATAGGGACACTCCTCTCTATTAGGGTTTTCCTTCTGTGCCTAGTACGCCGAGTGTACCCTCTGGTACGCCCAACGTACTAGGTGGCTCCGCTTAAAAGTCACGCACATGAGTACGCTAAGCGTGCACACACGTATACCCAGCGTACTCCGCTGCCACCTTTTTCAATTAAAGGACTTATCCTACCATAACTTCAAACTTCCATTGCTTCCTCGTTATAACTGATGGGTTTTAAGCATAAGAACAATCCTATGTGCTCATACAAACCCTAATGCTTGGATCTAGGTTTATCTATTGTACATGCAATGAATCCAAGACTTACAAACCCTAGATCTATCAAATAAGAACTGAAATAAGGGTTTAGTAATTACCTTTGATTGTTATATAGCAATAACAATCGATCCTTGCTTTGATTGGCTTCAGAAAGCTTAGTGCCTCAAGTGTTGCACCTCTAATGGAGTCACAAACACCACTAAGCAACTTGGATGAAGCGGGAGGAGAGAGGAGGCACCAAAAACGGCTGGAAACCCTAGAGGAACTCTTAGCCATGTTTTTGGGGCATAGGGGTCCTATATATACATGTAGGCTATTAGGGTTTGCAACTAGGAAACCCTAATCTGACTGCTTAAGCCCTAAGCAGTCCAATGGACCATTCCAGAAGGCCCTTGGACGATTTCTTTATGGTCCTCCATATAGAA
Source organism: Lactuca virosa (assembly GCF_052849685.1). NCBI lineage: Eukaryota > Viridiplantae > Streptophyta > Magnoliopsida > Asterales > Asteraceae > Lactuca > Lactuca virosa. Next base: position 168,986,590 of record NC_136434.1, on the reverse strand, counting down.
TTCGTCCATTGTCATCTAATGGATCCTAAGCCCAACTTTGTAACTATCTTATAATTACAATATCAGTCCCCTTAATTTAATTAATCTCTTTTAGTCACAAAATTAATTCTTAATTAATTCTTGACTAATATTAATTAAACAATATGATTTCTCCTTTAATATATTATTCTTATAATATATTAATAAATCATAATTAAACCTTTCTCTCTCCTTAATTCATCCTACATATTGCTATGGTGAAGGCAACCCAAAAGGACCATGCTCATAATCGGGTCAAGTACATACCAAAATAGTTATGGACTTAGACACTAATCCAACAGTCTCCCACTTGGATAAGTCTAATAACTATTCTGTGTATGACTTCAGAACCTGATCAGCAATCGTAGCTTCCAAAAGCCGCTGTCAACTCTGATCTTATCAGGTACGCGTGTCCTTTAGATAAGGGATTATATATTCCTCAATTCTACAAGATATCGTATAGATATGAGACATGGATTGAAATCATTCTCTCAGTCTATGTGTCGTTTCCCGATTTCCGATTTATGACGACTGACTAATTGAACAAATCAAATCAGTCCTGGCCCGGCCGAGCACTTTCCTTTGTCATCACTAAATCATCGAGGGGCCCACAGATATCGCTTTTATCCCACTTTGGGTAAACGGAATGGATAAACTTTGACTCAAATGCTTGCTTGCACCTACTAATCGAATCACACACAACAATAAGTTTTATAACACCAAGTTACTGGTGTGTTTACTTATCATCAATGTGCAACCGACCAGCAAATAACAACTCACACGTCTCGGTTTTAAGAATATACAATGTTATCGTCTCACCAATCACTCGTGATAAAACCATGAAGTGATTCAAGTGAGCGTGGGTTTAATCTAATACTTTAATCTTATCAAAGCACTCATGAACTCTGCAGCAAACTTGTGCTATGTCTAAATACATTAGACAATCTACAGACAGATTCATGACAGTCTTCCTTCATACCTACTTCCAACGTATGACCGACTGTGGAGGTTCGAATAACCTAGTTAATCCTATATGGTCCCAAAACTTTTGAGCGTAAATAAAAACACTTTTATTTAAACACCATATTGATTACTCATTATTCATTGCTTACTGTTTTAGAAAATCAACTTATTACTCGAATTATAACCACAATTGTCCCATGCTCCAAGCATACACACTTTGGTTTCCTATGGTCCATACTTTGTGAAATAGATCAATTGAAAACTTTTCCAATGAAACTCATTTCACAATCCCCAATCCTTATTATTAGTATAAGAATACCAAATTCTTGCTACTTTTAGAATATGTCAGATTCTAACATTTTATGCAATGATTCTTTCGTAATGTCATAGCACAAAAGTCACCAAGACCCGGCTAATGAAATTACAAGGTATTATATCGGAAATTGTTACAAGACAATTCCATAGACGTGAAGTCTCACATTCAAAGTACATTCCTTTGAACATCCTTCTCGCATAAAAGTTTCTAATCTAGACATATTTCTTAATATCCAACTCCCATTAATGGAAACATTTCCATATTTGCCATATGACAACTCATTCTTAATAGAATCTTATCTATTCATAATAATGTCAATATAGTCCATCCAGTACTATACTTCCAACTACTTACAAGTGACAAATCCTCAGTGAACCTCATATCGTCCTTTGACAGTTGTTTAATTATTTTAGTCAAAACCAGTTCTAGTCCCTTTTCCCTCTTAATGCCCTAGGCATTTGGAAAATTTTAGAATGGTAAAATATTATAGCATATGCAATCGATCCTATACCCGAAGCGTATTGGACACGATGCATAATGTCTCACATAAAGACGTGATACTCATCAGCCTTCTGCCATAATATTTTATGTGCCTTGTTCCCACAATTCGAACTATGAAAAGGGATGTCGTAATCATAATCGAATTTTGAGAATGCACTATGTATCCTTGACTAAATTTATTAACATTTCTCGATCTAAGCTCTAGAATTTTGAAACGAAGTATAATATTCTCTCCCTTAATTATAGCAAAACAACTTTTCAACCCTTGCAACTTTGCAAAGTGAATCTTTGTTTTCTATAATTAATATTGCTAACTTGCAATACTTACCATAATAATCATGCTCCCACTAACATGATGATTATTTTCTTACCAGCATAACACTTATGCTCCCACTAGCTTTGACATGTATTCAGAAAACAATTGAACTTCTATAAAACAATGCTTATTGAATTCCTTAAGTTCACATTTCTAATACCTAATGCTTTAATAAGCCTTTATCTAAGCTTTTTAAGCTCATACACCTTTGCCTTAGATAGCTCACATGTGTGTCTAAACAATTCCAGAACTTATAGCAATAAGTCTCGATTATTCAAACTAATTGTCAAATCTCACAATTCGAGCTATGAAGAGGGATGTCGTAATCATAATCGAATTTGAGAATACAATTTTCACAATTGCAATCTTCTTAAAATCTCTCTTAGTGAAAGCATTTCCTTACAATCATTTTCATGAAGGAGGGAAACCTTATGACACCTAGATTTCATGATGTATGTGTTCCTATCCATGTGAATTTGTCAAAACCAAAGTTTGCGACAAATCCAAACTCATATGGACCGAACGTGCTCAATCTCGATTTCTTGCCTCATGGTAACATGAATGCCCACCATGTCTTCCAAGCAACTCACTCTTTCGTATCAATGTACTTTCCATTAATCAAGGTGCTTTGTCTTTATGCATTCAAATGAGAACTCATAGAACTCACATGCATAATTAACTCAATTGGAATGGCACAGAAAAGAGTATGTCATCCACGATAGGCTTTAGACCTCAAGTCGTGTGCTAGTGATGATCAACTAGGTTTAACTCTTGATTTGTTCTTGAAACTTTTCAAGACCATTAAGACTCCCACTGACTCCTTGACATATAAGATTCTCTTGTCAAGAAACATTCCTTGACAAAACAAATATTCAAGAGTTAGTGTAGTTTTTATCAAGACTATCACTTCACATAATTGGTTCTAGTTGGTTTTTGTCTTATCCAAGACATCACAACTTACCAATTTCAAATTTGCAAAAAATAAGAAAACTTTTCCAAATTCCACATCTGACGAGTGTTATAAACCTACTTAAGACTTGTCACTCAAGTCACAATCTTGACTCTAAGACTTGATATTGGAACGAAGTATGATTGACTTCTTGATTTAACCATTTCCACAATTCTCGATTCCTCTTCTTAGACATACAAATGCACTAAGACTCACTTAGAGGATCAATTGAGATATGTTTCTTAATCATTAAGACTTATCATAAAACACAATAAAAGGTACTCTCCCTTCTTCTTGGAATGGAGAAACTTTTATCTTTCTGCCTACTTAATTCTTCTTATTCGTTCTGCTATTGATTGAAACTCTTTCGATCAACTCAGAATTATACTTAATCTTATAAGTATAACCATATCTACTAAACTTTAGTAAATCATGACGAATATCTTTATCACTCTTGTGGTGGACTTGATCAACGCACAACCTAGTGTACTCGATCTCCTAGTCCTTCTCTTGACACTTTGTCAAAGAATTAGTCTAATTTCCAAATATGAAGTTTCTTATTCATCATGCAACCAAGTTCCATGACTCTAAGTTTTTCTCCAACTGAAACTTGGGCGATGAGAATCTTCCCTTATTTGGCAAATTCTCGACATTTCCACAAATAACATAATTAAGAATCAAATCCATTATAGAAACAATTAAACATCAATTTTTCATACACACCATTGCAAGGATAAATAAATAAGACAAAATCAAAATTTATTTTATTGCGGAAAAACTTGTCCTTACAATGTAATTCAACTGAAAAACTATGCTATTACATATTTCTTATCAATCTATCCTAACTCTAGAGTAGCAGCTCAAAAATCTGATCCTCGAGTCCATGCGATCGAAATCCATTTCTTCATGATCAGATTCAGCACGCTTCTGCCTTAAGCTTCCTATCTTTTCTTCGATCCTGCAAAAACATCAAAATGTAATCTTATCACATCATGTATCAAGAATCAAAGAATAGGAACTTATAGAGTTAGTTAATAGATTTTACCTGATGTAGAGTCATACGTCTTGACTCTCCCATCTCTTAGATCTCTCAGGTAAACAGGGCAGCTTCATCTCCAATGCCCCTTCTCTTGGCAGTAGAAGCAGGTGGACTCTTTTGGAATGGCACAAGGAAATATCTCAGAATTTACCTTTTCTAGATTTCCAATGTTACCATTTTTCAATGTCCATTGAAGTTTGGGAGTTTGATTTGCCAGACAAATTTGCTTGATCAGCACGCCAAATCATTTCTGATTCAACACCTATAAGCAAATAGGTCAAATCAATGAGGGTCACGTCATGGTCCATCATATAGTACTCTCTAACGAACTCACTATATGATTTAGGAAGTGACTGAAGAACCCAGTCAACAACCAACATTTCTGAGATATCGACACCCATCATCCTTAACCTATCAATGTGTGACTTCATCTCTAAGATGTGTGCACACACAGGTTTCCCATCTTCATGTTTACTTGCCAAAAGGGCTTGAGTGAGCTTGAACTTTTCAAGCCTTTGAACTTGTGGTTTAGGGAGAATAATTGGAGGAGGTGGAGAAAGTGAAGCATGACTCTCATTTCCTTGATCGTATCGTGGAACGTCATCTTCATTTGGAAAGCTTGTTCCAAGGGACTTGGGAAGACCATTGTAAGATTTAGACATCTACAAAACGGGAGAAAATTCAAGCTAGTTGATAAGAATCCTTGATGTAACACCCAAATGAAACATCAAGGCTAGGATCCAACACAACATTCTACAACCTAGAAGAGGGATACCGTAATCTAGTTGCAGAATATTTGAAGGTAGGTAAATGATGATTTACCAATTTCCACCATGAAAAACGAAAAAGACTTTTAAGTTTTAAATGAATTGAAACTCCTAGATCTTTTGAGATTCATTGAACTTTTCAATGGCATGTTTAATCTCGATTATGCCCTTCAAGTTTGCGACTGGGATGCCGAGGATCACAAACAAGGTGTGAATAACCATACGAATGACATAGTGCACCCAATTGCTACTATGACCTAATCAATGTGCCGGTTAACCACACACGCTCCATTGATCTATGATAAACATCGAGCCACCCTTCGCCACCAATGTCAATCCCAAATTTAGTGTGTCGGTTAGCCACACACGCTCCACTAACGTTTGACAAGGGTACGAAGTGTAATTCCATGGATTAGCATACAAATTCACATTTTGCCCTAAAGTAACTAAGATTGGGAATTTGTAAAAGCATTTAGTTACTTTGTACTTCATTATACTTATAATGGAAGGTTTCGTCCCATCCTACCCGTTCGGCTAACGACCCTCCACTAGTCAAGAGTGCGGTGGGTAAGAGTGGATACCCATTCAATCGCCATTTTATAGGCAATTTCCTTAAACACCCCTTATAGACCAGCTTCGTGAATGATACCTACTAACGGTAAGACTGACCATTTACTCATATGTATAATATTAAACTTTTAATGTTACATATATATAGTATAGGGTGTATTTTACACTTTTAAAATACTAGGTGGTTTTATTAACTTTCTCTTTTAATTAAACTTTTGATTAACTTAACAAAACCATGAGGGTGTAATTTGAACTTTTCAAAATACTAGAGTTTTAGAATTTAAATATTACATAATTAAACTATTAATCAAAATTTTTAAATTCCAAAACTTGAGGGCAAGTTTTGAAACATTTCAAAACATTAGGGTTTAGAATTTAAATTTTTCAACATTAAACTTTTAATAAAAAAATTTTAATTCCAAAACTTGAGGGCAAGTTTTTGAAACTTTTCAAAACATTTGGGTTTAACTATTTAAATTTCAAAAACAAAACTTTTAAGTTCAAATTTAAACTATAAAACCTAAAGGGAGTAATTTGAAACTATTCAAACTTACTAGGGATCAAATAACAAATAATATCAAACAATTAATTTAGTGATTATCTATATTTGACCTAATTCAATTTCTTGCAAGATAAGTTACCTAATTAATACAAATAATCAATTTTAATCATATAAGGAATTTATTATCTAATCAATTGGTAATTATCTTGTGTTTTGGCAAGGATAATCTTTCAATAACAATAAAATTCGAATTTTATCAGTTAAAAACATATAAGGCAATTATTCTTCACCAAAACAGCAAGAAATCCCGAGATATCCTCTGTCTGAGTCCCAAACTCACCGCGTAGCAATCTGAACTCGCCGAGTTGGTTCGGGCAGAGGCAAGAAAATCGATTTTCAGCAAGAATTCGACAATTGCATCACATACAACAGAAACCAATGAAGGCTCTGATACCACTGATGGGTTTTAAGCATAAGAACAATCCTATGTACTCATACAAACCCTAATGCTTGGATCTAGGTTTCTCTATTGTACATGCAATGAATCCAAGACTTACAAACCCTATATCGATCCTTGCTTTGATTGGCTTCAGAAAGCTTAGTGCCTCAAGTGTTGCACCTCTAATGGAGTCACAAACACCACTAAGCAACTTGGATGAAGCGGGAGGAGAGAGGAGGCACCAAAAACGGCTAGAAACCCTAGAGGAACTCTTAGCCACGTTTTTGGGGCATAGGGGTCCTATATATACATGTAGGCTATTAGGGTTTGCAACTAGGAAACCCTAATCTGACTGCTTAAGCCCTAAGCAGTCCAATGGACCATTCCAGAAGGCCCTTGGACGATTTCTTTATGGTCCTCCATATAGAATTCGTCCATTGCCATCTAATGGATCCTAAGCCCAACTTTGTAACTATCTTATAATTACAATATCAGTCCCCTTAATTTAATTAATCTCTTTTAGTCACAAAATTAATTCTTAATTAATTCTTGACTAATATTAATTAAACAATATGATTTCTCCTTTAATATATTATTCTTATAATATATTAATAAAATCATAATTAAACCTTTCTCTCTCCTTAATTCATCCTACATATTGCTATGGTGATGGCAACCCAAAAGGACCATGCTCATAATCGGGTCAAGTACATACCAAAATAGTTATGGACTTAGACACTAATCCAACAATAACTCTGTTTCCAATGAATCTCATATCCTCGGAAAGGTATCAAGATGCTCTACGCTTCTAGCAACTCGTCGCAACCCCGAGACTTCCTCCTGCCCGGGTTGCAGCCCACAAACCCTAATCTCGGACGAGCTGAAAGAGGATGTTACATTTCACCCCACTTGAATTAGATTTCGCCCTCGAAATTGCTCCTTACCAACACATAGATCGAGCCCAAAAACCCAAGAAGCACCACCGAAGGTCCTCATATCATACATCAATCACTTCCAAAGATACCCGATCCCAACAGGGACTCCCGACCCAAAGAAGGACATACCCATTTGCCGTTGTGGTACTCGATATGACTCTCCAGCACTTGAAAACTCTAGTGGTATTTCTCCCTGACAGACCACCCTCGCAAATCACCATCCTGCTAATCGCCCATCGACTAACAGACTCTAGGAACACTCTTCCAACCCTGATTCTCAAATCGATCCCGATCGCAACTCAAAAGGAACGGAAAGGTCATAATCTCCCCCCCCCCTTAAGGACCCACTGCATGAACAGCTATCAGAACTCATCGGAAAGGATGAACCCAAAAACTCTGACATCGAACACAAGAATAAGATCATGCTCGCCTGGAAGTATCCTCTGACCTCTATAGAGACAAGCCCCAGCTCCCTCTCAAATATCCCCTTCAACACTGAGCACCAGGTTAGCTCTTGACCCAATAGATGAACCTCCAAACGTTACTCATTTCATAACAAGAACGTCTTACCGACTTCCTTCTTACAATAACTATCTCGACTCATCGTGACACATAAGTCATGAAGTTCGCTTTACCCCAAGCGAATACTACAACTCATTTGAAATCGTCTCACCTTCAACGTCTGTCGTCTACCAACCACTGATTCCATGCGTCTCACAGTTCTTCCCATACCGACAAAACTGACTCACTCTGGTCTAAGACATCTGATGGAGAACAATACTTCACAAAATGAAGCCATCTACGAATCCGAAACCTCATCTCGCCTACTCAACACATGAACGAATCCAGACTCAAGCTCGAGAGTCTGATTCAACAGCAGAATTGGAACCACTCAATTCCAATCTGGTACTCAACTCATGACCCAAGATTCGCGAATTTAAGCACACACCATCTCTCCAATTCCTTCCGATTACGATAATCCCTTCTCAACCTGGGATATAACAATTCTCGACCGACATGGAGACCCCTGTCTCGCCCCTGGTTCGACACTCAAGTTCCCAAAGAGTCAAGTGGTAAGGCTGCACAAGCCTAAGGACTCCTCTACGTCATACTCGGACTAGTGAATACTACAACTCCCGGCGGGACAGTATTCACCCTTATCGACTACTGAGTGTTACGGTCTCCCCCATAGTCTTGCGACACTCTTTCACTGACTTGAGTATGCTACGGCTCCCTGCAGTATCACAACACTCTCTCTTTAACCAGTGAATACTACGGCCCCCCGTAGTATCACGACACTCTCTCGCTGACTAGTGAATACCACGGCTCCCTGCAGTATCACGATACCCTTTCTCTGACTCACGTATGTTGCGGCTCTCCGAAGTCACACGATACCCTTTCTCTCACTAACTCATGGATGCTACGGCTCCCCGTAATCTTACAACACTGTCTTACTTACTGACTCGCCATTGGCTCACTCCATGGTTTTTCCCCTATAATCCTAAGTGATATCCCCCACTCGGATCCACTCGCTCTCTTATCACCTCATAATCTCATCATCAAGTCATCACTACACTGAGTTCACTAACTCATGATCCACAACCCAACATAGATAAGTGCACACACCCACTCAGTTTATGCACCACCACTCCTGATGTAAGTTCTCGTAGGCAAGGCACTTTTCTCAGCATAGATACCCTTAGACAGTCCCACTCCGAAGACAATTAACTGTTGGGTTCCCACTGGAACAATAAAATCACTCGGGTACCTCGGTACATCATCACAGCATCTCACGATATCTTGCCTCAACCACTGATCTTCCACTTACGCAACTTGAAACCTCGAAATATTCTCATCTCACAAATTGAAACACGAAAGAAATCGTCAACGACTGAAAACATGCTGACGAAAATCCAAAGCTCCATCCTCTACTGATCACCATCCATACGTAACTACTCATACCGACTCTGCAATTGGTTGACAAATCAACTGTTGCCCCTCCTGGAGTATAAATCACAATCTATACTGATACCCACAAATCTCAGCAATTGCACCCTGAAATCAGCGACCCAACCGCCTCGAACTCAACATTTGCAAACCTTGCACTTCGCTTCATCCACCAATAACCCAGATTTCATGTGTCCGCACTGCGGATCTCCATAACCAGCTCTCTAACAGTACCTGAACAAATCTCTGATCCTCTTAATAAAATACTCAGTCCTCCCCCACTCAGGGTTCGAACCATCACCAATTGGCATAACCACAGTCTACTCCACAGACTGTTTCACCGGTTACATCACACTTAACTCTTGGAACGTACCACATAATCACATCAATGATCTTCCCGATGGAAACCAAGCAACTCCAAATATCCCGTAACTCGGACAAAAATCTCAGAATCCTCTCGACGTGACTGCCTCTAGTCATCTCGAAGCCTCAGACCGACACACCATCGGATAACCCAATTGTTCCGAAATAATCCTGACTCTCAGTCTGGAAATAATGCACTATCACACACCTCGTCTCTGACTCCTCGACCAGCCTCCCAATACGGGAATCATCATCAAAGAACGAGACCTCACTCTCACGGCCAATACACAACATAACGACGAGGGCCACTGCCCCAGTATACTCCTCTTGATCACTTGGAACCGCTGCTAAAAACATGCCTGACTCGACTAAGGCATCTCTTTGTCATCATCTCAGTCTCCATTAATAGTTCTCTCGTGGCATAAGTAATACCTCGCAACAAATATACTGCCCAAATACTCTGGTGAAAAGGTTTCAACCCTATACTACCTCACGGGGTTTACCTCCAACTCAGAAACTGGAAACTCTTATCTCCTTCGCTTCTACCAGAAACGGGGACAGCGCAACTCTTGTCACAAAAGGTGACGTCTCATCTATCGGTTGATTGCTCAACTCAGATCGCGATCCTTCAATAAGCATCCCCTCTTCTCATCCCTGAGTCGTGCGACTCCAACTGGCATCTCACCAATAAAATCTACCAGAAACTAACTCGATTTCCCTCTCAAGGTAGGCTCCATTAAAACTCGCTCGACATGGCCCTCGGGCCCCACACGCTATCACATCTGATCTCGGTCTAATCAATCACAACGGGATAACTGATAAAACCAGAAGCACTAACCGCCACAAATCATGGTACTCGAACCATGTGATCACTTCTCAATCTGCTACGAATCATGGTAACCGAACCATCTTATCTCCTCTCAATCTGCTTCGAATCATGGTACTCGAACCATGTGATCTCTCTTCTCAATCTGCTACAAATCATGGTACTCGAACCATGTTATCTCTCTTCTCAATCTGCTACTTAGAACCTCTGGAATTCTCCCTGTTTCGAGTATGGGTCCTCTGTTTTCAGTAGTAAGGGCCCATACTACCTGCCACATCGACCCATACTTTCCACACAGATCGTCCCAGATTTGCTAACTAGTTGCTCAACCTTCCCGATCACCAATCCCGTTATACCTGGTCGCTCTCCAGCGAATACTCTCCTCTATCAGCATACTCATCTGACTAAGGGCTCTCCCTAGGCTCTTCCTATGTTCTCACACTTCTCTGCCATCAGCTGCTGAAGAACTCCTTATGATGTCAGCCATCTATCTCCTGAATATCGTCATATTCACTTAGTAGCTGACTCCCATCATCAAGAGTCCCACAAAGCATGAAGCAAGCAGCATTCGGGCATCAAATAATCTCTACCAACACGTAAAATCACTCTAGGTTACAACTCCACTTGCTCTACTCGCACTCAAAAGGTGTCACAGAACTCAAGCAACTCTACCCCTCGCGGGTATCTAACTACTCTCTCAGTAGGCTCCTCCGATGCTTATCTAGGTATCTCTCCTAGATTACTCCTCTACTCAAAGCTCTCTCTCTCTAAAAGATTCCTGTTGGATACTCTTACTCCGTACATACTCAAAGCACATCACAGATAGCAAAGTTCCTAGGCTAAGGAATCACAAATCAAGTAACTCTAGCCCTAAGATATGAAATACCTAGCCTATCTTCTATCATACATCACTAATATCTCAATAATAACTCATAACACAAATAAGTAAGGGTATTTTGGGAAATCACCGTTCGGGCTCTGGCTGATTGTACACACTACTCCTTCTCGTTTTTCTCTTAGAAACTCGTGCTCATTTTAGAAAAATCATTTATTTTGAAAATTTTTTTCACAATTCCTCAGTATGAGTCCAGATATACCAGAAGGTGCATCCGAATCCCTCAAACCAAGGCTCTGATACCAACTTGTAACACCGTAAATTTTCAAACAAATTTTTCATTCTAATTTCACATAATTCTCGTAACACATTTCACAAAAATCCCATTTATTTAATTTACAAACACAACTCCATAATTATTAATTAAGAATCCAGGATCCTCAAAACATAACTCTTTCTCTGGTGTGTACAATCAAGCATGTGTCTTCCCGCGATCCTGAAACACATATCACATAACACTGTAAGCACGAAGCTTAGTGAGTTCCCCAAAATACCACACATATCTCATTAGCCTCTCATGGCTATAACTCAGATAAGACCCTCCGGTCAATGTGTCTCAGTGGGACCCTCCGGTCCCATAACTCGGGTGGACCCTCCGTTCCTAACCCAATAAAGCTCAACATAACACACAACATAAATCACAAAGACATAATGCAGGATATCACAATACTCAATATAAGCACATAAGACCCTCCGGTCACACAAATTACCACTCAAGGTATGTATAGTGAGAAGACTCACCTCGGATGATTAACAACCCCTATAAACGCTGCTGCTACGCACCGACCACTAACTCTGTACCAAACTCACAATTGTCCCAATTAGGAACTAAGTCCAAACTCTCACTCATTAGGTCTAAAGGCAGTCCACTAACCAGCCCCTCAATGAACTAAAACCCATTGGGCCCACCAAGGCCCACTAATAAATGGGCTCTCTCGAGGCCCAACTCTCATATCAAAAGGCAAGCCCAACTCCAGGGCCCAAAACACCTATATAATTATTCCACTGGTCCAAAACTCTATTGCAACTGGCCCAACTCCAGGCCCAACACTCAAGGCCCAAAATAAGACTTAACCCAAAAGTCCACAGTGAGGTTACGCGGGGCGTACCTCCCTTGGTACGCTCAGCGTACTCATGAATGCAGTTTGGCCATCGGGGACACTCGGGCAGTACGCGAGGCGCACTGGAATTACGCTCATCGTACTTCCCAGATTCACTCTTTCTACTCATTTGGTCTTAACTCGTTAAGAAATTAACTCAAATCCCAGATCTGGACTCCATAAGGGCTCTTACTCCATAAAGTCAGTGATTTTAAGCCTTTGCATGGCTGATAAGGTCACAAACACATAAAACTCTTACTCTCTTAACTCAAAATGCTCATATCTCATGCATCGGTTGATTCCCACGTTCAAGACCTCATTTTTATGGATCCTCTCCACTAGAAACACTTAAAAGGACAGATATTAAGCTCTGGAGTGCAACAACTCATAAAGCCTCAAGCTTTGGGACCAAAAACCCTAAAATGGGCCATATCATGCACAAAACAAAAAGGATGGGAAAGCTTTGAGCTTTATACCTTCAAATGATGCTCCAACCACAGAAAAGCTCAGATCCAAAGCCTGGACTCCAACTCTATTCTCTCCCATGCTCCTTCTTCACTCAAAAATCCCACAATAACACTTATAAGCTCACAATGGTCACACACAAGCTCAAGAACGAGGATTAGGGTTTGAGAGGGTTTATTGACTGAGGATGGTGGCCAGGAATGAGGCCATCTCATTCTTTATATAGGGACACTCCTCTCAATTAGGGTTTTCCTTCTGTGCCTAGTACGCCAAGCGTACCCTCTGGTACGCCCAACGTACTAGGTGGCTCCGCTTAAAAGTCACGCACATGAGTACGCTAAGCGTACACACACGTACGCCCAACGTACTCCGCTACCACCTTTTTCAATTAAGGGACTTATCCTTCCATAACTTCAAAGTTCCATTGCTTCCTCGCTATAACTCCGTTTCCAACGAATCTAATATCCTCGGAAAGGTGTCAAGATGCTCTATGCTTCCAACAACTCGTCGCAACCCCAGGACTTCCTCCTGCCCGGGTTGCAGCCCACAAACCCTAATCTCGGACGATCAGAAACAGGAGGTTACATGAAATGTTCCATTTTGGGTTTGATCTTCAAATTCTAGATTTTTTTTTTGGTTTTTTACTTTTGAAAATATATTCTCATTTGCGTCCAAAATGTTCATGTCTAAGTATTAATATCACCATTTTTCAGTAAATGTATGATTTTATGCACTAATATAGTATATATATATATATATATATATATATATATATATATATATATATATATATATATATATATATATATATATATATATATATATATATACACGGTGTTGCGAAACTCGGCCTACTCGGCCGAGTACTCGGAATCGACCCTCCACCGAGGCGAGTTATGTGAACTCGACAAAAAACTCGGACTAAGTCAAACTCGGTCAAAAATCAGCCAACCTCGGTCAACATCTCTCTAACTCGGCCTTACTTGGTATTACTCGGTCTTACTCTGGCCTACTCGGTCAACAAAGTCAAACTCGGCCAACTCGGTCAAACTTGGTCAAATGGTCAAAATTGTCAGAAAAAGAGAAAAAAATCAAAAATATTAAGATTAATATTTATAATACACTTAATGATTTATTATTTAACACAAACGTGTGATTATTAATATATATATATATATATATATATATATATATATATATATATATATATATATATATATATATATATATATATATATATATATATGAAAGAACCCCTTACTATACTTTCATATTTATGAAAGACCCAAATTTTCATATTTGACAATTGTTATTCCGAAACATGCTACATGCATATTCATAAAACAATATTTTATATTGATAAAACGGTTACAAACTACTGGATACAAACCCACTATTTCATAGTGTTATATATTACATAACTCCCTAGGATACTATAGTTTTATACATATGGGAGTGCAAAATACAATAGTTTCAAACTATTCGAAAATCTTCTATCAAAACAGTAGTTTCAAACTATTCAAAAATCTTCTACCAGTATATCACTATACTGGGTGCTTATCTCCTGCGAATTAGTTAAACATTGAGAGGGGTAAGCGGTGACGCTTAGTGAGTTCAATAATAGATACAATATAACGTTATGCCATATATATACTGTAATATGCCAGAAGCAAAAAGAGGAACAAGGAACAACAAATGCATAATGCGAAAAGCTTCCCATATTAATCAATGAGACATAACAAATTCCATACTTGATATAAAATCAATAAAGTTTCAGCACAAATGGCACAGTAAATACTCAGGAATATCATTGTGCTAGAATATTTAGGCTTTCAGCCTTATCTTAGCATACTACCGAAGCCAAAGTGATGCCTATGTCATACACTTCATGGTCAACGGTTCATACCAATACCCAAGTGATGCTTATGCCATACACTTCAAGTCAGAGGTACAGCCTTGCTATAAAATAGCAGATACAACAACTCGAGATGATAACATGGAAAAGTACATAGCACATATAACACATAACATACAATTGTTCCTATATATTAAACTCACCGAGAAATAACCGGGGGTCAAAATAGTAATTTGGGCAGCACTTCGGCTTTAAATATGACTTTTCTTCGTTGAAAACCGGGAGTTTTCTTGAAAACCGGGCTCTGCGAAGGTAGAGCTTCGAAACCGAAAAGATAAATTTTTCGGGCTTCTCGGGAATCTCGGGGCGCGTTTCGGGCTTTGGAATAAGTACCGGGGCTTCGGGGGAAGTCGGAATGCAAGAAAATGTTGGAAAGGGGTGAAAAAGACCAAAATTCAAACATGTAACCGGGAGGTCTCGCACCCTTTATATAGGTGCGAGCCTCGGATCCGAAGCTAGGAGAGGAGGGCATGTGTGCGAGGCTCGGAACACGCGGCAGCAGGGCGAAGCTTCGGCCGGAGAGCTGGCTGCTTCGGATTGGGTCGGCTGCTTCGGTCCAATGGGAGGAGGACACGAGGGTCGAATCACGTGTTACATGTGAGGATCACGTGTGGCATGCGAGGATCACGTGCTTCTTCGGACACCTGTGCGACACGGGACGCTTCTCGGACATTCCACGCAGCAGCTTCGGACACGTGGCCAACTCCGAGCGAAGGTGACGTGTCAATCACTATTCATGCGAAATTTCTTGAAAAATGTGCCCAATCTTGTAAAATCCATAACTTTCTCATACGGACTCCGTTTTTTACGTTCTTTATATGCACGCGTAGAGAAAATTATGCTCTACAACTTTCGTTTAGACTTCGTCGGAAAATTTTGAATTTATTTTTATATTATTATTTTTAACAGACCGGGACTGGTAAATCCGTTAAAAATTCATAACTTCTTCATCCGACATCCGTTTTCGTCAGACTTTTTACCGTTGTACTACTAATGACGAGACCTTCGATTCTCGTTTAGGTTGTGTCGGCTAAAAATCACTCGATCTATAATTCGAGTTTTTAGCTGTCTATTGCTAAGCTGAAACTTGTAAAAATCATAACTTCCTCATACGAAGTCAGATTTTGGCGTTCTTTTTATCGAACTTCTCGGTTTAACGAATACTACGACTTTCATTTATATCACTAAGGCTAAAAAGTAGTTTATCAAAAACTCACTTTTTACGTCATTCGGCACCGTGCCGGTTTTATCGCGGATCTTCGATTGGTCATAACTTCTTCGTTATAACTCGGATTTCGACGAGGTTTTCGCCTACGTGTTTCTAACGAGATTATCTACAACTTTCAACAATAAAATTTTACTTATTTCAAGTTTTATATTTTCGCTAAATTTCACTATTTAGCTTTTAATTGGAATCTCATAAGACTTCCAATAATTTATGAGTGATTCTAAACATAGTTTTACCTTATTTCTAGTAAAAACTATCTGTTAGAACTCAATACTCAATATCACATAATATTTCATAATATTATTTATATAAAACACGATCTCAAAACGTGTATGTTACAAATACCTCCTCCTTTTGAGAATTTCGTCCCCGAAATTACATCGATTAAAATAAATGGGGATATTTCGCTCTTATCTCATTCTTATTCTCCCAAGTATAGTTCGGGCCTCGATGGTGTTTCCACTTGACAAGCACCAACTCTACTTCTTTATTATGTAGCTTAGTCGTTCTTTCGTTTACGATCTCTTCAGGCTCTTCTATATAAGTTAACTTATTATCCAGTTTCACCTCGGATAATGGAACTGCTTCATCATAGATGCTCAAGCATTTACGCAGATAACTCACATGGAATACATCATGAATACCTGCCAAATCTTCAGGCAATTCCAAGCGGTATGCTTGTTTACCAATCTTCTGGAGGATTTTGAAAGGACCAACAAATCTAGGACTTATTTTTCCTTTCTTTCCAAATCGCATAAGACCTTTCCATGGGGATACCTTCAACATTACGAAATCCCCCACCTGGAATTCTATTGGTCGCCTCCTCTTTTCCGTATAGGAATTTTGTCGATCCTGTGCGGCTTTCATTCTTTCTCGTACAATTTGAATCTTGTTGGTGGTGTCTTGAATCATTTCAGGGCCTCCAAGGATTTTCTGTCCTATTTCACGCCAACATAATGGAGTACGACACTTGCGACCATATAATGCCTCATATGGCGGCATTTTGATTGAAGCGTGGTAACTGTTATTATACGAGAATTCGACAAAAGGTAAGTATTTATCCCAGTTACCACCGAACTCCAAGACACATGCATGAAGCATATCTTCTACAGTTTGGATTGTTCTCTCCGTCTAACCATCTGTCTGGGGATGATAGGCTGTACTGAGAGCAACTCAAGATCCCAATTCACGTTGCATACTCGCCCAAAAGTGAGAAGTGAAGCGAGTATCACGATCGGAAACGATCTTTAGTGGCACACCATGTATTGCAACAATTTCATCCAAGTATACTTGTGTGTATTTCTCCATTGGAGCCGTTTCACGCATGGCAAGAAAATGAGTGCTTTTAGTCAGGCAGTCGACGATTACCCAAATGCTATCATGCTCTCTAGCAGTCTTTGGCAATTTGGTAATAAAATCCATGGACAGTTCTTCCCATTTCCATACAGGTACACTAAGGCTTTCTGGGGTTCCGTAAGGCTTTTGGTGCTCTGTTTTGACTTGTAAGCATACTAAGCATTCTTATACATATCTTCCAATGTCTCTCTTTAATCCAGGCCACCAATAATCAGCTCTTACATCGTAGTACATTTTACTTGTACCAGGATGTATTGACAGTTTAGACTTATGGGCTTCATCTAAAATCTTCTTTCTTAATCCACCGATCTTTGGAATCCACAGCCGATTCTTGAATACCTTCAGTCCTTGGGGATCATCAAGTAAAACATCGGTGTAATGTACCATCCCTTCTTTCTTCACATTTTCTGGCTTTAGGGCTTCTACTTGCCATTTCTCTAGTTCATCTAGGATAGTGAACTTTACTGTGGTGTGAGTAATAGCATAACACATACTATTACGATAAACCTTTCTGCTAAGTGCATCGGCAACTACATTAGCCTTTCTAGGATGATATAGGATTTCACAGTCATAGTCTTTGATCAGCTCCATGGCTCGTTGTTGTCTCATATTCAGAGTTTGCTGACTGAATATATACTTGAGACTCTTGTGGTCGGTATACAATTGACATTTTGTACCAAATAGGTAATGTCTCCAAAGTTTTAGGGAAAATACCACTACAGCGAGTTCGAGATCATGAGTGGGATAATTCTTTTCATAATCTTTCAGTTGTCTTGAGGCATAGGCTATCACTTTACCATGTTGCATCAACACACAACCGAGTCCTAATCTTGAAGCATCGCTATATACAGAGAAATCATCATCACCTTCTGGAAGTGATAAGATTGGAGTATGGGTCAAAAGATCTTTTAGAGTCGAAAAAGCTTTTTCTTGGGCTTCACCCCATTCGAACTTCACTTCCTTTTGTGTAAGACTCGTGAGAGGTACGGCTACACGAGAAAAGTCCTTAATAAATCTCCGGTAATATCCCGCGAGACCCAAGAAACTACGAATTTCGGATGCATTACGAGGCACTTCCCAATTTTGAATAGCTTCAATTTTAGTAGGATCTACGGATACACCGTCACCATAAATAACATGGCCGAGAAATTGAACTTGGCGAAGCCAAAATTCACATTTCGAGAATTTAGCATAAAGTTTCTCCTTTCGAAGAAGTTCTAACACCGCACGAATATGAATGGCATGATCAGCTTCAGACTTGGAATAGATTAGAATATCGTCTATGAATACGATGACAAATTTATCGAGCATTGGGCGGCATACCCGATTCATCATATCCATGAATACAGCAGGAGCATTCGTTAAACCAAACGGCATAACAAGGAATTCGTAATGCCCATATCGAGTATGAAAAGCAGTCTTCGGTACATCCTGCTCTTGAACTTTCAACTGATGATAGCCAGATCTTAGATCAATCTTTGAGAAATAGCTAACACCCTGAAGTTGATCGAACAAATCGTCGATGCGAGGTAGTGGATACTTGTTCTTGATAGTCACCTTATTCAGCTTACGATAATCAATGCACATCCGCATCGATCCATCCTTCTTCTTGACAAACAGTACCGGAGCACCCCAGGGAGAGGTACTTGGTCGGATAAAGCCTTTGTCAAGTAATTCCTACAGTTGGATCATCATTTCTTTCATCTCAGCTGGCGCAAGACGATAAGGAGTCTTAGCAATCGGAGCAGCACCAGGCACAAGGTCAATTCGGAATTCTACTTGCCTGTCCGGAGGAAGTCCAGGCAATTCTTCAGGAAAAACATCTGGATATTCCTTAGCAATGGGAACATCATTCACTGTTTTCTTATCTTCTTTCGAGACATCGACTGTGTAGGCCAGATAGATAGAACACCCTTTCGATATGAGTTTACGGGCTTTGAGGAAAGATATTATTTTTAAGGTTCCTTGTTCACCATAGACATAGATAGGATTCTCCCCTTCAATGGGAATACATACTATCTTTTCATAACACAAAAGGTCTGCGTGGTTCTTTGACAACCAATCCATGTCGAGAATAATGTCAAAGTTGAGCAAGGAGATAGGAATTAGATTAGCAAGAAAATTGTAGCCTTCAATTTCTATAACACAATTCCTATAGACTTTATCGGCAAATAATGATATACTTCCAGCAGTCTCTACGTGAAAGGGTTGCGCGAGTGCATAGCAAGCAATTTGAAAAGAATGCGCAAATTCATAAGACACAAAAGAATCTGAGGCACCAGAATCAAATAAGATGTGAGCAGGTCTAGAGTGAACAAGAAATGTACCCGTCACAACATTCGGGTCCTCGCGTGCCTCTTCTGTGGTGATCTGGAATGCACGACCCTTAGCTTTTGGAACCTCCTCCTTTTTAGTTGGAGTACCCCTTGATTGTTGAATAGGAGCTTGACTTTTCGCCGGTTGTTGAACGAAAGCTTGACTTTTCGCCGGTTGTTGAACGGAAGCTTGACTTCCCGTCATCTGACTAGTAAAGGTGGGGCAAAACCGCTTCCTGTGGCTAGTAACACCACATGAAAAGCATGTAACACCTTTCATTGGACACATGGGCCTCTTGTGTCCTACTTCTCCACATCCAATACAGACCATGGTTCTTTCCTCTAGTCCGCATTCGCCCGGATGATTCTTTCCACAATTTCGACAAGCTGGCGACTGAAGAGAAAAAGATTGTGACCTGCCGCGGCCACGAAAAGCACTCTGAGATTGTACTTGCTTGCTAGGTTCAGATCGAACGGATTGAGTTGGTGGAATAGGGGAAGCAGGAGCAGTCCTTTCAGTACGTGGATGTTTCGGAACAGTAAGAGTGGCACCACGTATTTCTAAGTCATGCTCACGCTTTCGAGCATACTCAACAGCTTTATCAAACGACAGTACTTCCCGATTGGCAACGAAATTGTGAATTTCGTGCCGTAGTCCTTCTAAGAATAACTGAATTTTCTCATCTTCAGTTGGAATATACTTTACGGCAAACCGTGCTTTTTGATTGAACTGAGTTTCATACTCATTCACAGTCATTCCTCCCAGTTTAAGCTCGAGGAATTCTTTCTCCAACCTCCTCCTCATGTCTAGAGGACAGTACTTCTCTAGCACACGAGTTTTGAACATTTCCCAGGATAAATTCTCCTGGTCAAACTTGCTAAGAGCTTCATAGGTTGCTTCCCACCAGACCAAGGCTTCTCCGATGAGCATTGCAGAAGTATAGTTAGCCTTGTCTTCAGCATCTACATGAGAAATACGAAACACTTTTTCTGTGTTTTGGATCCAAGTAAGAACAACAATTGGATTAAGAACACCAGAAAACTCTGTAGCACCGCTACTCTTGAAATCTTTAAACGAGGGACGCTTCACCTCTCCTCTCGAAGATTCTCCAGTGGCTTTCTCTTTTCCTTTATCACCACTCTTTTTATGTTCTTCGAGAGTCTGTCGAATAACACCGGTAAGTTTACCCAAGAGTCGCTCCTCACGAGGAGATACTGGAGTATTCACTTCCTCAGGTTGAGGACCTTCACCAACCTCGGGGGTATGGCTACTAACTTGTTCAGCCATTGCTCTGAAATAGGGAGTAATATTGTATTTTAGAATATTAGGGTTTACTATTACCCAATACTTTTATATATATATATTTCCTATGGTTTGTATCCCTATACTTACAATAATTAAGTTCATATATTGAACTTCCAATAGTTTAAGTCTAAATACCAATCTGTGAAATTTAGTTCACTTAAACCACTGCTCTGATACCATGATTGAAAGAACCCCTTTCTATACTTTCATATTTATGAAAGACCCAAATTTTCATATTTGACAATTGTTATTCCGAAACATGCTACATGCATATTCATAAAACAATATTTTATATTGATAAAACGGTTACAAACTACTTGATACAAACCTACTATTTCATAGTGTTATATATTACATAACTCCCCAGGATACTATAGTTTTATACATATGGGAGTGCAAAATACAATAGTTTCAAACTATTCGAAAATCTTCTATCAAAACAGTAGTTTCAAACTATTCAAAAATCTTCTACCAGTATATCACTATACTGGGTGCTAATCTCCTGCGAATTAGTTAAACATTGAGAGGGGTAAGCGGTGACGCTTAGTGAGTTCAATAATAGATACAATATAACGTTATGCCATATATACACTGTAATATGCCAGAAGCAAAGAGGGACAAGGAACAACAAAGGCATAATGCGAAAAACTTCCCATATTAATCAATGAGACATAACAAATTCCATACTTGATATAAAATCAATAAAGTTTCAGCACAAATGGCACAGTAAATACTCAGGAATATCATTTTGCTAGAATATTTAGGCTTTCAGCCTTATCTTAGCATACTACCGAAGCCAAAGTGATGCCTATGTCATACACTTCATGGTCAACGGTTCATACCAATACCCAAGTGATGCTTATGTCATACACTTCAAGTCAGAGGTACAGCCTTGCTATAAAATAGCAGATACAACAACTCGAGATGATAACATGGAAGCAAAGAGGAACAAGGAACAACAAAGGCATAATGCGAAAAGCTTCCCATATTAATCAATGAGACATAACAAATTTCATACTTGATATAAAATCAATAAAGTTTCAGCACAAATGGCACAGTAAATACTCAGGAACATCATTTTGCTAGAATATTTAGGCTTTCAGCCTTATCTTAGCATACTACCGAAGCCAAAGTGATGCCTATGTCATACACTTCATGGTCAACGGTTCATACCAATACCAAAGTGATGCTTATGTCATACACTTCAAGTCAGAGGTACAACCTTGCTATAAAATAGCAGATACAACAACTAGAGATGATAACATGGAAAAGTACATAGCACATATAACACATAACATACAATTATTCCTATATATTAAACTCACCGAGAAGTAACCGGGGGTCAAAATAGTAATTTGGGCAGCACTTCGGCTTTAAATATGACTTTCTTCGTTGAAAACCGGGAGTTTTCTTGAAAACCGGGCTCTGCGAAGGTAGAGCTTCGAAACCGAAAAGATAAATTTTTCGGGCTTCTCGGGAATCTCGGGGCGCGTTTCGGGCTTTGGAATAAGTACCGGGGCTTCGGGGGAAGTCGGAATGCAAGAAAATGTTGGAAAGGGGTGAAAAAGACCAAAATTCAAACATGTAACCGGGAGGTCTCGCACCCTTTATATAGGTGCGAGCCTCGGATCCGAAGCGAGGAGAGGAGGGCATGTGTGCGAGGCTCGGAACACGCGGCAGCAGGGCGAGGCTTCGGCCGGAGAGCTGGCTGCTTCGGATTGGGTCGGCTGCTTCGGTCCAATGGGAGGAGGACACGAGGGTCGGATCACGGGTTGCATGCGAGGATCACGTGTGGCATGCGAGGATCACGTGCTTCTTCGGACACCTGTGCGACACGCGTCACTTCTCGGACATGCCACACAACAGCTTCGGACACGTGGCCAACTCCGAGCGAAGGTGACGTGGCAATCACTATTCATGCGAAATTTCTCGAAAAATGTGCCCAATCTTGTAAAATCCATAACTTTCTCATACAGACCGGGACTGGTAAATCCGTTAAAAATTCATAACTTCTTCATCCGACATCCGTTTTCGTCAGACTTTTTACCGTTGTACTACTAATGACGAGACCTTCGATTCTCGTTTAGGTTGTGTCGGCTAAAAATCACTCGATCTATAATTCGAGTTTTTAGCTGTCTATTGCTAAGCTGAAACTTGTAAAAATCATAACTTCCTCATACGAAGTCAGATTTTGGCGTTCTTTTTATCGAACTTCTCGGTTTAACGAATACTACGACTTTCATTTAGATCACTAAGGCTAAAAAGTAGTTTATCAAAAACTCACTTTTTACGTCATTCGGCACCATGCCGGTTTTATCGCGGATCTTCGATTGGTCATAACTTCTTCGTTATAACTCGGATTTCGACGAGGTTTTCGCCTACGTGTTTCTAACGAGATTATCTACAACTTTCAACAATAAAATTTTACTTATTTCAAGTTTTATATTTTCGCTAAATTTCACTATTTAGCTTTTAATTGGAATCTCATAAGACTTCCAATAATTTATGAGTGATTCTAAACATAGTTTTACCTTATTTCTAGTAAAAACTATCTGTTAGAACTCAGTACTCAATATCACATAATATTTCATAATATTATTTATATAAAACACGATCTCAAAACGTGTATGTTACAATATATATATATATATATATATATATATATATATATATATATATATATATATATATATATATATATATTAAATTTTCAGTAATTATTCACGAACTGAGACAACTGTGTGTATTTCAGTTTATATGTATTCACATATATCTAATTTTCTTATATATTTCAATTAAATTATGATTTTAACTTATGATTTTGACATATATAATTTTCCTAAAAATATTTATACATGAATTACCGAATTCGAATAATCTCCAGGTACTTCCGAGTACTCACGACTCGGTAGTCGGCCGAGAAAGCACCAAATAGCGAGTTCTACAACCTTTATATATATATATATATATATATATATATATATATATATATATATATATATATATATATATATATATATATATATATATATATATATATATATATATATATTTCACATTTACTATATTTGTTTAACTTTTTGTAAAATTAAAATAAAAACAATTTTTTTTCTCAAAATTGCAGAAATGTTCTTTGGATATCGGACATGTTCTTGAAATTCCATAGCTTTTTTTTCCGATATTTTAAATCCGGAATGTCATTCCCGAGTTAGTAAAAAAAAAATATTGGTCTGGAATGCCCCATTCCGGACAAAATGGGCATTCCCCATTCCGGACAAAGAGGTCATTTTTCAAAAAAAAAATTAGGTTATTTTTTCAAATATACATTAAAAATGGTTAGATTACTCAGTTTTCTGTTTTTTTAACAACCAATATTTTTAAAAATCGGTTTTTTCTAAACTGGGTTCAATTATATTTGGTTTTGTGTTTTTAGAAGTGAAAATGCATTAAAAAACCAGTTCGGTTCGGTTAATAGTAAAAAAATCAGAAAAACCTTGTTTCAGTTATATATTAAAACTTATACTTAACTGGTGGTTCTGTTTTAACCAAACCGACTCTAAAAAAATCGAACAAATTACACGAATGGTCCTTAAGGTTTTGCTTTTTTCCCTAAAGTAGTCCTTACGAAACGTTTTTTCCCTCAGATGGTATCTACGGAGCAAACGTTGCACACAAATGATCCTTATGACTAACTTTCTTAACATATTCTGTTAAGTGTGTGTGAAAAGACAAAAATGCACTTTACTTTTATTTATTTATTTATTTTTAATATTTTGTTAGTTAGAAATTAAAAAAAGTAGGTATCTCTCTCTCTCTCTCTCTCTCTCTCTCTCTCTCTCTCTTTCTCTTCTTCATTATCTTCTTCCGGTGCTTCTCTCTCTATGTGACCGGAGAACTCAAAAGTGGTTGACCGGATGCTTCTTTCCTTGTCGGAGATTGAACACAATGGATTTAAATCCAACCAAATCATTGAACCCTCTACTTCACTTACCCATTCATCGCATTCATAACCTCTTCACACTACTAGATCCACACATCTTTCTGTACAAACTCTACTCATCGCATACACTACAACTCTATTTCAATCGGTGGAAACGACTGTTAGTCTTCTCCGTATCTCTCTGTTCCAAGGGACGAAATCGATTTTTGAATCTGTCAAGATTCACCCACCGTCGATCTCTCAAGAACCAACCTGCAACAACAACAACAAAATCTTCTAAAAATATCTCATTTGAAGTTCTTCAATGGGGACATCGATTTAGTCTATGTTGACTCTAGAGTAATGGGAGAAGTGGAAATGAGGGATGGGAGGCGGGTGTTGGTTTTGATTTTAGTTTCAGAGAGAGGTAGAGTAAAAGATGTGAAAATCGATTCCTTCATTTTTTTCTCTGATTCATCGGACCTAACCTTCTTCATTCATCGATGGTTCTGATCTACATTTATAAGGGCTAGGGTTTTCATTTATGAGGGTTAGGTTTTCCTGGCAGTGACGGATGGAGGTGGCGAACGATGATGGAATCATAGATCCGACTTCCGATCTACCTATTTGGCGACTGTCTTTCTGAAGAAGAGTAAGGTGGTGGCGGTGGTTTGTCGGAGGAGAAGCACAGGAAGATCCACCGCACTTCAGTCGGATCTATGAAACAATCACCATATTCGATTACTGCATTTGCATTTTACTCTAATCATTGTTGGTGATGTGTATGAGTTGATTCTACTAGGGACAATAAAGAGGTGGTGCGTTTCAATGGGGGTGAAGTAAAGAAAATCTAGGGTTTCAGACGGATTAGTCGTTTCTTGTGAGAGAGAGAGAGAGAGAGAGGGAGAGAGGGAGAGAGAGGGGAGAGAGAGGGGAGAGAGAGGGAGAGAGAGAGAGGGGGGGATAGAGAGAGAGAGAGAGAAAGGACCATCTATGCAAAAAAACAAAGGGTATTTTTGTCATTTAACAAAAATTAACAGAATCTGTTAGCAAAGTTAGTCACAGGGGCCTTTTGTGTGCAAGGTTTGCTCTGTAGGTACCATCTGAGGGAAAAAAAATTTCGTAAGGACTACTTTAGGGAAAAAAAACAAAACCTTAAGGACCATTCGTGTAACTTGTTCAAAAAAACTAGACCGACTTTTTTCCATATGTTCTAAATACCAGTTTAAAATGTGCAACTCTAATCTCGAGCCCAAATTTGGATTGGATCAAGAAATCCAACACCACCTATGAGACAAAGAAGTAATTCAAATACATAATGTGACCAACAAGGTAGGTACTTTAAGTAGTCTAATCATTCTTATATTCGTTATTTTTCATATAAAACTATTTATTACCATGTATCATTCTGAAATACCAAACGGTTTCTAGCCCAGCGGTATCCGGTGTTGCCCTCCCTCATTGAGGTTGAGGATTCAAGTCCCTTCGTGGACATAGGTGGATTTAAGGTGTAGTTTAGGATTAGGTTAGATTTGCCGTTTAAAAAAAATGTATCATTCTGAAATGGATGAGTAATATTTAATGAGAGATAGTTCCAATGATTTAATACGAAGAAATAAGTTTTAACATCGACTTTTAATCTGAACGGCATAAACTCAAAATTTGCGGTTGTGTGCAGTTCATCAATCGGCTCCTCCTTCTACCCACGATTGCGTCCATGCCTCTTATTCGCTAACTGCTATAATCACGTGGTACAAATCGGCATATTGATCGTTCGATGTTTGCATCTTTCAATTGGTAAAAAAAAAATTGCTTCATTTCATGATATGGATTCCAATTCGTCTGACATTTGTTCACCTAAGGTAAAATATTGAATTCTGTAATCGATTCCTTTGATTTGTACTTCATTGCATTTGTATGTTTCAATTGGTAAAAAGAATTGCTTCATTTGATGTTATGGATTGCAATTCGTCTATTGTTTGTTTACATAAGGTAAAAATGACCACTTATATGAGTACGTTTCAATGTAATCGGTTCATTCCTTTTATCAATCGCTTCAGTAGTTTGAAATCGAGACAAGATTTATAAAAGGAAAGAATCGATTTTGTCAGATTAGGGCTTGGGTCTTTTAGGATGAGTTCGTATCAAAGCAGGAGAGGGTTTCCAAGCGTAATTATATCTATGGCTGATCACTGGTAATTTCCCTCTGTATATAAATGCTTACAGGGTGTTGCCCTCCCTCCTAGAGGTTGAGGGTTCAAGTCCCATTGGAGACATAGGTGTGGTATTAGGAGTAGTGTAGATTTCCCGTTATAACAAAAAAAAAGCTTCGAATGATGATCCATGTATTCTCTTCGGTTTCAAATTTTTAGTAATGTATTGTAAATATCTACTTTGAATCTATTGATTTCTAATTTACATATGATTTTGATTTTCTCAGTTTCATCACCAAGATTTCATTCCATTCTTCATCCAAACCTTATGGTGATATGATGTTTTGGTTACATGATTCCACCCGGTTAAGGAATTTGTAAATCTACTCTATTCCATTACCCTAATTGGTTGATTAGTTACCCCTTTCATTTTCAAATAAAAAAGATCATGGTGAACCTTCTATTGAAAGTATTTCATTAACTCTTTTTTCCCTATATAAGTTATCGAAAATGATTTTTTATATTCACTTGGTATAATAAAGGTTTGCAAGGATCGGGTAACCAATACAAAATTATCTCCCACTTTTTGTATTCACCCATTATGGGAACTATTTTAAAGAAGAAAAAACCTTCTGCATATCTAAAGGTGTCATCTTTATATATTATTACTTGTATGTACTATGAATCCATCTGTTTCTTTTTCCTTTTTCAAGGGTTACGGGTATATAGTTATATCACATAGTAAATTATTGATGATGAGATGAAATGTTGTTAGTAGGGACATACAGTGTAGGGAATATTGAATTTTTGTGGTACATTGCTATTTCCAACGCCCCTGTATATGTAAAATTTTTGTTAATGAATATTTGGTTTTCTAAGCATGTATTTGGCAGGAATTTTTGGGCATATCTGCTAAAGACCATCACACATCATTTGTAACCGCTCGGTATTTTGTAAGATTTTATGGATAAACATTTTCATGATTTTGTTTACGGATTTTGGTTGTTTCACTGTTTATCTTATGTAATTTTTGTAATATTTGTATTCTTATTTGTAGAAATTTACGTTTGTTTCATGGATTTCTTTGCAAGAACTGGCAGGTGAGAGTTGTTTTATCTACCAGTAGTTAAGTTGTGCTATGTGACTGATGAAAACATTGGATTTGTTACTCTCTTATTGTCTTCATGCCTTGGTTGTCCCTTTTATTTATTAAGGAGCATGTATAATTCCCACAAAAAATCAAGATGAAGATCGACACTTTGAAGCTTAAACATATTTTCTTGAGTGACTGGATTTGATTTTTGATAAGTTACTTTCTATAGGGATATCTGATTATGCAAGCCGAAGGCCGAGTTGATTCCAAAAGCCATGTTGATTTTGCAAGCCAAGCTGATTCTGTAATCTGATATGATTCAGAAGAGTTACAAGATTATCAAGAGGTGCCAGTTAAGTTTTGTCGGGATTAATGATGTTTAAAAAATATTTTGTTTGAACAGTATCTTTCTTCCTATGACATCTTCTGTAATGGGTTGAAGAGTTTTCAGCTCAGAATGCTCCAAGCATGACCCTATACATTCATTTACTGCTTGCATCTTCTTCATGTTCATTGGCTTGCACTCCTTGCTATCCTATATCAACTGTAATGACATTTGTATGTCTTTCTTTGATGATCATAGGGCAGTGGATCGACTACATGCTCAAGCACCTAACTGTCTTATTCAATATAATCAAAATTCCATCATCCTTTAAAGGTATGATATAGGTAAAAGTACACTTGCATATTGTTTAAATGGAAAATTGTACACCAGGGTAACATTTTTATACATTTATGGAGTGAATTTAAGACATGGATTAATTAAAAATCTTTGATTTTTCATTTGAAAAATTAAACTACGAATATGTTGGTGTTGGTGTGTATTGTTGTTATGTTTGTGAAACTTAAACTAGAATAAGATATTATTCCGTATAGATCAAATTGAATTAATTCGTTATATAACTTAAGATTATATCACGGTTATTAATTTAAATTTTAATGATATTTAGTATAAGCAACAAAAAGAGCACCCTAAGTTTAAGGGAAAGCGTGATGATTTATTTTTTGAGCACACATTGAGTTTAACCAAGGCTCTGTAAGTGGCCATTTTTTAATTAATGTTGAAAACTTGGTCGGTTGGGGTTCTAGCCTTGCCTCTTTTTGTCATTTTTGTAATTAAATATTTTTAAAGCATACTTTTATGAGTTTATCACCATGTGAAATGATTAAAGTAGGTAAAAATAAATAGCAAACCTTTCATCATTTTGCAGCAAAGTGAAAGTGTTGCACCGGAGTATTTCCATTAGATCAAGATATTGTAAGATTTCTTTTTGTTTTAAAGTTAAAGACAAACGGTACATGGATTAATAATATGGGAAATGACTTTTACATAATTATCCCAAAAGAAAGCATCTTCCAGAATCCAGAAAATAACATCGATGAAGAAGTTGTTTCTGTTGCATATATTGACGAAATCATTGATGAAATTAGGCATATGGTAACTGGCATATCACCTGCAGCCAACAGAAAAACAAAAAGCAAAGAAACACATGAGATTATTCTACAAGAGATTGAAAAGTTAGCTGGTGAAGTGTATAGTATTTACAGAAGCTCTGTTCAAATTTTACCACTAGAGATTGATGGGTTTGAGATTTTGTTTCATGGATTTTATTGTGAGTCTAACAAGCCTAGAATATGGTATGGAGAACTACAAGAGAAGGTTGAAGAATTGCCATCACTTGGATTCACGGTTGTTTGGTTTCCCCCACCAACTGCATCAATCTCACTTAAGGCTACACCAGGTAGTTTAAATTATAGACATAAAGTAATCAAGATATGGAATTGGAAAAAGGTAAGGATGGTAGAAAATTAGGACAAATTTGTTGTTAGGATGATTTTAAGAGGAAAGGGTATAATGGGTATTTTATGTCAATAAATTCAAAAGAGCATTGAGTTACATGTATTGCATAAAAAGTTGGAAGTATTACTTCAAGAATAAATGGCATAATAGTGATTATTGGATCAAAAGTTCTGGTTCACAAAAACCAAAACCAACTAAAATCAATTTATTTTTTATACATTTGTCAATCTGTCCAACGGACGGGTATGACACTAGTTATCTAATGTTAAGACTTTTTCTCTTATCATAAAGGAAGATGTGTTTCGCCTAGGGGTATGCATATGCAAGTATTTATTCTATTTGACCGGACTCGGAACTGGAACCAGTTAATATGATTTTTTAAAGTTTAGAATCGGTTCCTAACTAGGTACCTTAGTTTTAGTTTATATATTACTTTTGAAGCTAAAAATACGTACATTGTAATTCTTATTACCAATGAATTGTGATTTGGAGCAACTAGTTCAAAAGGTTTCAAATTTCAATGTAGCAATTAGGTTTTAAAAAAATTAGATGTTGGAGATGACAATGGTGGAGGACATTTTCAAATGTCAAATATTTGTTATTGTATTGAAAAAATTTGAAAGTAACAATTATGTTTATATAATTAGGGTTAACAGTTAGTTATTATCTGTTGTTGAAATATTTTCATTGTAATTTGTACTTTTATAGGGTAATATTAACAATTTTTCAAAAAAGTTTTAATGAATGGGTCTTTGATGATACCGACTCTAGTAACGATGTTGGTTCGATAAAGGAAGAGAGAAAGAAACAGAAGAGATGCTCGTTTCGGCAGGTGAGAAGCCACATAAACTTTAAGTTTTCTACAGTCTGCTATCTTTTCCTAAACAACTAAAATATTTGTTTATGTTTTATATATTTTTATGTAACATCCTTGTTCTAGGTATTAATTTCCAAGTATTAAATTATTAATTGTTGCATTTTTGGCTTGGCCACAGCGTGGCATTGAAATGCCACGACGTGGCACTGAGATTAATGAAACGCGCAATTCGCGATTGGCTACGGCTTGGCAGTTGTTTTGGGCCTAAAACCGTAATTTCGGGGCTTGTGCCTTATTTAAGGGGCACTAACTCCTAGAGTGCTTGAAACCCATCATTGGTAAGGTTGAAGGAAGAAGGAGCTTTTGGGTGTTGCTTGAAAGAGTGGTTCCAGCTTAGATCCATCACCTACATCTCATTTCTGCATCATTGAATGTAAAAAGTCTTTACCTTACCATTGATTATCTGGATCTAGTTCTAGGTCAATTTCATGAGTTTTTGTCCCAAATCCTCTTGTTTAAGGAGTTGGAGTGAACCCTAGTACTGTCACACCCCCAAACCAGAACGGCGGAAACGTTTGGGAGCGGATGACGTCATGTACAATATCATAACAATTGAATAATAGTAATCAAAACAACAACCATCATATTGATAAAGTAGTGTTTACATTGTTTTCTAATCATTGTATGTTTGACTCCAAAAGTATATAGCAAAACTAAAAGACATGACTCTACTATGCTCCGTCTTCTCGAAACCTGTGTGTGTACCTGTCTACCGGTTCCCTGAGAATACAAGTGGTTTTGAAAGTGTATCAACATTTAAGTTGGTGAGTTTATAAGCATTTTATATGAAAAGGTATATCCTTTGTTCCTTGAAAATTTTAGTGTGTTCCTCCAGAAAATCCAGTATTTTCTTTTATAAATGAAATGTAGTCTTAGACCTTAAGACCAAAAATGTACAAGTTTTCTTATGCTTAAAATTTGTAATACGAAGTATGAAGTCATGTAAGTAATGTAACCCTTACTGGTTCCTTCTATGATCACTTAGTGTATACAAGTTATATATAATCAAGATCGAACGGACAGTCGAATGTGTGGTTCTGCTCTATTCCCACAACCAAACAAGGAACAGGAAGTAAAGCGGAAATCACACATTCTACTGCCTATCGGATCTTCATTGTGTATAACCCTAACGTATTCACTAGGTAGTCCTAGAGTTAACAATAATGGTCCTTTCAGAAATGTAAGTTGTACTGTACTAGAAAAGTAGTGTATTATAGTTGTATTTATCTATATAATCCTGGATAAATATTTTTCTAGAAATGTAAGTTTATGTGCTAGAAAAATAGTGTACTGTACTTGTATGAAGTGGTATGACCCATACCGGTTCCTTCTATGATCACTTAGTGTATATAAGTTATATATAATCAAGATTCGAACGGACAGTCGAATGTGCGGTTTTGCTCTAAGCCCACAACCAAACAAGGAACATGAAGTAAAGCGGAAATCACACATTCTACTACCTATCGGATCTTCATTGTATATAACCCTAATATAAATACTAAGGAATCATAGAATTAGCAATAAGGGTCCTTTATGTCTTACTACTTTGTAAATGAACATTGAACATTTTGTATGTATGTTCCTGGATCCACCAGCTATACTGTAAAATATTGTTTTGTAGTTTTATTATTAAATAAAACCATTTGAAGTTATGTATGTATTCGTACACTAATCGTATTGTTAATACCAAATTGTGAGTTATTATAACCATGTTTGATGACCTAAGATGGCCTGATACGACATTCTTCAGGCGTCGGAATCGTTATGACATTTGTCACCCCAGAACTTCCGTTCCAACTGTAGCTAACATTCAGGGTGCGGGATTCTCAGTCCCGTATAGATCTATACACAAATTCACGCTCTCCCTCCAGGAGACTCTGGTTATAAAATCAGGACTTTTGTTGGTACTTAGATAAGTACTTGAAGGCATGTCTCACAAAGCTATATTGATAGTTACGTGTAGAATAATGAAAAGCCATTTTGTAATGATGAATCGTATGTATTACCCTTTTCATAGTGATATCGTAATGTATGTCTCCTAAACTATACCTATTATAGTTTATATGTTTGTTTTTGTATTGTTTGCCGACTTAGTAAAATAGTATGTAAGTTCCATAAACTATACCTATTATAGTTTATATGTATGTTCTATATGTAATGAAAGACCTTTGCAATTTAACATTTTTGTATAAACGGTAATAATTTTTTTGAGAAAATACCCTTGTTGCTCAACATGTTACAAAGTGTAAATAAATCTTTAAACCATTTTTCTAGTTTAACTTTTTTAGAAAAATTATAAAAAAATTATCGTAAGTCGAAATCTGAATTCGTAAACTCTGAGAGTTTATAAAATGAGTCTACTTTGTTCATTATTTTTATTATGACCTTTAGTGGTCTCTAACTAGCGTGAAAATGTTCATTTTCACAGACTGGTCTGGAATCTGTTTTGAAATGATAGGCAGTTTTGTAAAAATCGCCATAAATTGTAGAAAAATCGTATGAACGCGTGCAAGTAGTCCTTAGAAATACATAAACCTGAACTATTTTCATATTGTACAGTTTTGAAAAATATCAAGTTTAAGATGGTCAAAACAGTCCACAAACAGAACCCAACTTTTCTGTGAAAAGTTGACCTTTAAGTATAGATTATGTTTAAGTGATATAACTTGTATTCCCTCCCTAAAACTTAAAGAAAAATCGAAAATGTGGGGTTATGAACTCACCTTATGTGATTTCTTGTTGTGTGGAAGGTGGAAGATGAGGAGTTTCAAGTTAAGAACACGTGAAAGATACTTGAAGATTTGATGATCTTATGGACAAATATATACAATTTTTTATGTAAACGATTCATGATTTGCATAGAATGTGTAGATTGTTTAGAAGTTGGATGAAGATACTTACCACAAAAGGAGGAAAAGACTCAAGAACACCTCTTGGAAGAACGTGGCTAGAGAGAGAGAGAGAGAGAGAAAGTTTCTTTTGGAGAGAAGGTGGAATCTTGGATGAGAAGAAAGAAAATCTATTGGGATTGTTTATATTGAATAAAAGGAAGTAAGTGGTAGGGTTGTTGGGAGAAATTATGAGAATGACAATGATTTGACAAGAGGGAGACTAGCTAGAGCTTGAATAGTGACATAAAGTAGACAAAAAGGTGGCTTGTGTCATAACTTTATGTAAAAAGTCCTAAAGTACTTTATGTCCTTTAGATATTATTTTAAACAAAGTATGATTTATATTTAATAAATCTTCAAGATGTGGATAAAATATGAGTTTAGGAAGTCTAAGATGTCAAAAATATGAGTTGGGTGAAAGTCCCACGTTAAAAACTTATAAAAATGGCGTAAAGTGCGAAACTGTCAAAAATTCGGAATGAGAGGCGAGAGGGTTCACTGCTGAGAGGGTTCGCATCCTGAGAGGGTTTCACATCCTGAGAGGGTTCGCATCCTGAGAGGGTTCGTATCCTGAGAGGGTTTCGCATCCTGAGAGGGTTCGCATCTTGAGAGGGTTTCGCAGCGAACTTGACGGTTCCCATTTTCTCCTCCCGTATCGAGTGGTTTTCAACAATTTGAAGGGTTGGGATGGCATGGGTGTTTATGGAAAAGTTGGAAATGTGATTTTTATTACCAAGAGAGATTTGGGAGAGAGAGATGTAGCTAGAGAAACATAGATAGAGATTTTGTTTGTAGCCTTTGTTATGGTTTTTCCCCGTAGTCTTAGGATTGTAAACTCCACTACGTCGTGTTATGAGTGTTCTATATCCTTGAAGGATACATAGTTGTGTTTTATCAAGCTGTTATGTTTCTCACCCTATTTAGGGTTCAGACAGTTGAACATATGAAACTTCCGAGTGATACTTTGTATTATAATAGTAAGTTGTACATTAGGAAACATAACGTAAACCCTAACATAGTAGTACAAGATGAGTTGACCGGGTTGACTTGTTGACTTTGTTTGAATAAAATTTGACGGTTGTTACAATAACCTTTTAGTGCAATGGTTAACTTCTGGACTTTAGGGTTGGTTGGAAAGTTGGCTTCCATGGCTTTTTGAGTCTACCCATGGCTTGGTGTTATCATTGGTATCTTACAGGATGAGATATTGTCTTACTAAGAGGTCTTAATGGATAAAGTTGGAAACTTTATCCATCAAGACCATGAGGAGGTCTATATCTGGAATTTTGAGATGATGGGATTGTGACATAATAGTTTAATCCATTAAGTCACTGATGACCAGTGCTTATGGCGTGGCTACCTAGTGCCACGGCGTGACGACTGGTGTTTTCACGACCATATTGTTGGACGATTGCCACGACGTGGCTAATAGTGGTCACGGAGTGGGAGTTGATCAGTTGTCTACTGTTTTGTCTTGGAGTGGCCACGGCGTAGCCATAAGTGGCCACGACGTGGGGCCATGTCAAGTTGACATTGACCGTTGACTTTTGACTATGGTTGACTTTTAGGTCAAATTGGAGTTCCAAGGATGTAGGTTGATAGGGTATAACTTTATTGTTGTTAGGTGTCTTGTTGCCTTTTGACTTTTGATTATGGTTGACTTTTACGTAGCATGGCTTTTGACTATGGTGACTTTTGACTATCAAGATCTCATTGACTTTTGACTATGGTTGACTTTTACCTAGCATGGCTATTAAGTACCCAACACCAAAACCCTAACCTATCATAAGGTTCTAAGCCACCAAAATGCATGCATGGAGGGATGTGAACTATCAAGATCCCATTTTTATAACTCTAGACACTCTAGAACATCCAAAAGGACAACTCATTTGCTCCAGAGTAGCTGATACCCAAATAGACCAAGATTATGGGACTAAAAAGCACAACACTCCACATCTAGAAAGATCTAATGAGATAACCAACAAGTTCAAAACTTTATACCTTCTGGAGGTTGCTCAGGGGGTGTAAAACTCAGATCTATAAAGCTTTGAGCTCCTTCCTTGCTTTCCAATGGCTTTCTTCCTTCCACAATGGACACAAAACACCAAAATGAGCTCAAAACACCACCAATAGAGATTAGGGTTAGGGAGGGACGAAGTGGGCAATGGAGGCTGATGAGGGAAAATGCCTTGGGAGATAATGATGCTTAAATAGGGCTCAAACCCTAAAAATTAGGGTTTGAACATCGACCACGTACGCCCGGCGTACTTGTGAGTACGCCCAACGTACTCACCTGAGGCGCGTTTCTTATTAATGGACTATGGGACCAACTTTGTAACAAAATTTTCATATTAAGGGTGTAAAAGGAAAATACATGGACAAGAGTGTTACAAGTCGGAGGCCCTCAAGGAGGAGAATCAGAAGAGAGAATGGGTGGCCGGTCAAAGATCAGCCTTTGATTATGATAGTCAGGGATTGTTGACACTACATGGAAGGATTTGGGTGCCATATTCGGGTGGGACCCGACAGATTTTGATGGACAAGACGCACAAATCGAGGTTTTTTGTTCACCCGGGCGCGATGAAAATGTATCATGATCTGATACATAGTTACTGGTGGCCATGTATGAAGAAAGACATAGATTGGTTCGTGGAGCGGTGCTTGACCTGCCGGAAGATCAAGGCCAAACATCAGCGCCCTCACGGAAAATTGCAGCCCTTGGAGGTCCCATTGTGGAAATGGGAGCATATCAACATGGATTTCATCACAAAGTTACCGAAGACGACAAAGGGTTTTGATGCCATATGGGTGATCGTGGAACGTTTAACGAAGAGTTCTTACTTTTCCGGCCATTCATGAAAGCTCTTTTTCTGAGAAGATGGAAGAGATTTATATTCGAGAGGTGGTTGTTCGCCATGGTGTGCCTTCTTCGATTGTGTCAGATCGGGATGTTCGTTTCACTTCCAGATTTTGGAAGAAGTTCCATGAGGAATTGGGTACCCGATTTCATTTTAGTACAACTTATCATCCTCAAACAGACGAGCAGAGTGAGCGACCCATCTAGACGCTCGAGGATATGTTTAGAGCATGTATCATAGACTTCGGTGGGAGATGGGACTCCTACCTACCTCTAGCTAAGTTCTCTTATAACAACAACTATCACGCCAGTATTGGTACGCCTCCCTTTGAGCTTCTCTATGGGAGGAAGTGTCGGACCACGATTTGTTGGGGAAAGGTTGGTCAACGGGTAATAAGGAGCATGAAGATCGTGCTCAAGATGAAGAAACTTATACAATGGGTTAGATAGAGATTGCAGACATCCCAGATTCGCCAGAAGAGTTACGCCGACCGATACTGATCTGAGTTAGAATTTAGGTCGGCGATATGGTACTCCTGAAGGTGTCGCCTTGGAAAGGCGTTATCCATTTCAGGAAGCGGGGCAAGCTGGGCCCCAAGTTTATCAATCTATTCTGGGTGATAGCTATGGTAGGTAAGGTGGCCTACCGACTGGATTTTTCAGAAGATCCCAGTCAGATTCATAACACCTTCCATGTATCCCAACTGCGGAAGTGTGTAGCATACGAGATCGTGATAGTACCTTTGGATGATATTCAGGTTGATGACCGTCTGAGTTATATCGATCGTCTGATAGCGATCATCGATATGAAGACCAAGACCATGTGCAACAAGGTGGTGGACTTAGTGAAAGTCCAGTGGCAAAACCAAAAGGGGTCTGAGTGGAATTGGGAACCAGAGGAGGAGATACGTACCCACTACCCCGATTTGTGTACTGTAGATGATTTCGAGGGCGAAATCTGAGTCAAGTGGGGGAGAATTGTAACATCCAAGTCTTAAATTATTAATTGTTGCATTTTTGGCTTGTCCACAACATGGCATTGAAGTGCCACGGCATGGCACTGAGATTAATGAAACGCGTAATCCGTTATTGGCCACTGCGTGGCATTATATGGCTACGGCGTGGTAGCTATTTTGGGCCTAAAACTCTAATTTTGGGATTGTGCCCTACTTAAGGGGAACTAACTCACAGGGTTCCCTCATCGGCAGCCTCCACCCCCTGAGATTGAATTCCATCCAAAACCCTAACCTTATTTTGTGTTTGAGTGCTTGCAACCCATCTTTGTGACGGTTGAAGGAAGAAGGAGCTTTTGGGTGTTGCTTGAAAGAGTGGTTCCAACTTAGATCCATCACCTACACCTAATTTCTGCATCATTCAAGGTATAAAGTCTTTACCTCGACCATTGATTCTCTAGATCTAGTTCTAGGTCAATTTCATGAGTTTTGTCCCAAATACTCTTGTTTATGGAGTTGGAGTGAACTCCATAATCTTTTAGTGTAATGGTTAATTTCTGGACCTTGGGGTTGGTTGGAAAATTGGCTTGCATGGATTTTTGAGTGTACCCATGGCTTGGTGTTGTTATTAGGATCTTAGAGGTTGAGATCTTATCTTAATAAGAGGTCTTAATGGATAAAGTTGGAAACTTTATCCATCAAGACCATGAGGAGGTCCAAATCTAGAAGTTTGAGCTGATGGGATTGTGGCATTACAACTTAATCCATTAAGTCGTTGATGACTTGTAACGCCCGTGTTTCTTGGCTAAGCACTAAAGATGATGTTATAGATCGAGCGATTTTTAGCCGACACAACCTAAATGAGAATCGAAGATCTCGTCGATAATAGTTCAACGGTAAAAAGACAGACAAAAATGGACGTCGGATAAAGAAGTTATGAATTTTTAACGGACTTTTCTTGTCCTGACCTGTTAAAAAATATAACTTTAAAAATAAAGTCAAAATTAGCCGACGGAGTCTAAACGAAAGTTGTAGAGCACGGTCTTACCTACGCGTGGATATAAAGAACGTTAAAAACGGAGCTCGTATGCGAAAGTAATGAATTTTGGAAGTTCGAGGCACACACTTCAAAGCTTATCCGAAGGAACGCCCAGCGTACGAAGGGGTACGCTAAGCGTACCGAAGTACGCCCATCGGTCTTACATTTTGCTCGGTCCAGAAGTAGCCACGACACACCCTTCGCATGCTTGTCACGTTGATGACACGTCGAAAGTACCCCCGCTCCTCCGCGCAGCGTACGAGAGTACACCCAGCAAAGAGCTGAACAAAGTAGTACGCCCAGCGTACCGAAGTTACGCCCAGTGTACCGAAGTTACGCCCAGCGTAACGCGAGGCTTCAGCCACCTATAAAAGGGGTGCGAGGCTGCTCGGTTTCCTTTGCCAATTTCAAATCTCTTTCACCCTTATACTATCTTTTAAGCTACACTAAACCCCCCGAAGCCTAGGGTACCATCCTAACACCAGAAGAAAGCCCCGGAGAGCTTGAAGTCTCCGAGAAAAAAAGTTTTTCGAGTCGAAACTCTGCCCGCGTAAAGCCTGGTTTTTGAGCAAATCTCCTGGTTTCATCGAAAAATATTGTTTTAAGGAACGAAGTGCTGTCCAATCATCATCTTATTAAGTGAGTGTATAGTCACTTTCATCTTACACATAGATATGAAGTATTTTATATAAAATATGTGCTATGTGTATATATATTGTTTGTTTATTTGAGATGGATGTTGAGTGAATGTTTTATACATGTTTAGAATGATTTAAACTTTATATATATTTTTATCTACAAATATGTTGGGTATAACATGGGTAGATGATAAAGTTGACGTGTGATGACATAAAATGATGAGAGGCCTCAAATTTGTCGATGTTCCAGTCATCTAGCGGAGTATGGATGACGACCACGGACCTTTCTAGACAGTCCAGTGGAACGCTAGTAGGCTCGCAACCTGTAGGTGTTTGTGAACGATGTGTTTACCGGTGTACTCCATCCCCCTCATGGTTGACTTACGGACATATATGGCTGAGGAATCCCCTTACCAGTATTGTCCATCCCGATAATGATCCTTAGGCTAGGTCCCTTATGATAGGTGTTTAGGGACGTAAAGTGAGGATAACAGGAATGGGTAATCAGGGTTATTGTTGGTTGATGAAATTAATAAATTTATAGTTGGTATCAAAGCATTAGTTTAAGCGAACTAGGAATTTGTAAGATTTCTATACTTAAACTTAGAATTCTAAGTGATGATCGTGAGATGAGTGTCTACCATATTTTAGAAACGAGCACTAGTATATTTTAGGAAAGATGCCTAAAATGTTTTTATGTGCTAAATGCTATATGTTTGCCATATATGCTATTATTTGTGCGGATCTATGGTCTGTTGCCGACCGGATCTGGAAACCTTATGTGTTAAGGATTCTAAGTGTATGACTACGATATTAGAATTATCATGTAACGTTTCA
Organism: Lactuca virosa; assembly: GCF_052849685.1. Taxonomy (NCBI): domain Eukaryota; kingdom Viridiplantae; phylum Streptophyta; class Magnoliopsida; order Asterales; family Asteraceae; genus Lactuca; species Lactuca virosa. The sequence continues at coordinate 168,946,501 of NC_136434.1, read as the reverse complement.
GAGTGATAAGGAGACTTACGATAGTTAACATCGATAACTTCATAAATAACGATCGATGTATATCGTAAAATAATACCCATCAAGTGATATCGTAAATAGTGTATTAATACCTATAAAGTGGTGTTGTACATTCAAAGTACGTTTTATGAAATAATAACACTTTTGGAGGAATGTTGTGCGTTTGAAGTAAAGTGAGGATAACAGCAATGGGTAATCAGGGTTATTGTTGGTTGATGAAATTAATAAATTTATAGTTGGTATCAAAGCATTAGTTTAAGCGAACTAGGAATTTGTAAGATTTCTATACTTAAACTTAGAATTCTAAGTGATGATCGTGAGATGAGTGTCTACCATATTTTAGAAACGAGCACTAGTATATTTTAGGAAAGATGCCTAAAATGTTTTTATGTGCTAAATGTTATATGTTTGCCATATATGCTATTATTTGTGCGGATCTATGGTCTGTTGCCGACCGGATCTGGAAACCTTATGTGTTAAGGATTCTAAGTGTATGACTACGATATTAGAATTATCATGTAACGTTTCGGAGTGATAAGGAGACTTACGATAGTTAACATCGATAACTTCATAAATAACGATCGATGTATATCGTAAAATAATAACCATCAAGTGATATCGTAAACACTGTATTAATACCTATAAAGTGGTGTTGTACATTCAAAGTACGTTTTATGAAATAATAACACTTTTGGAGGAATGTTGTGCGTTTGAAGTACATCTAGACGAGATGAATGTTTTGGCATAATCCATGAATTTGTTCCACCGCTGACCCGAATGAAGTAGTGATTGCTTACGGAGTTAGAAGAGCTAAAGATGGTGATAAATAATTCGATGATATCGAAATTGATGTTGTGTAATATTAAGAAGAATTCAATGGAGATTAAAGGAAAGGCTAACGGAGTTTTCAGACTAAGCCAATACCTTGTCTAAAATTGTGATATAGTATGCAATTCGAGTGGTGTAATAAAAGCTGATTTGTACCCTATACAGGATGCTCGGACTTAGTATTTAAAAATACAGAGTGACAATTGACTTCTATTCCATCCTTACGAAAGTTGCATATTGTGTTAATCCGACTTCAACATACATGATTAGGGTGGTGAAATGAATCATTTGGTTGTGAAAGTCTGAGTGACTTACTTGTCTAAGTAATGTGGAATACTAAGTTGAAGAAGCAATACGCCCATAGTATTGTATGAGAAGAGATATTGTTGTTAGGAATGATAGAGAACCAGGTTGAAGCTAGTAGAACATGCTAAGATACAGCTAAAATGAAGACTTCCTAGGATTGACTCTTATGAAGTAGACATGAAAAATATACAAATGAGAAGCAGACCTTCTAAGATTAATGACAATGTCATGGAAGGATGATATGCATGGAAACTTGCATGAGTTAGAAAATGATACAAGTAGTTGGAAATCATTTGTCTCCATACCGCCAGAGTATATTCTAGTTTAGTGTGCCTTGTAGACTAGCACTACCGAGAAAGAATCTTTGTGAAAAGTTTGGAAGTGAAATTCCTAGAGAACTATGAAAAGTATGAGAATATGCTAAATCAAGTATATACATGAGAAGGGTCCTAGAAGGTTAGTATAGGAAAGCCAAGATGTGCTTGATAGAGACTCTAAATCCCTAGTTGAGTCTAGGAGGAATTTTTATATGTGCTTGTCTGAACACACTCATGTGTGATAAGTTGCTTTGTGATTTTTGGTATGGTGACTTAGGAACTACGTGACAATTCTTGGTACGAGTATGAGTAGGTGTGAAAGGTAGTAGATGCCTATACTACCCGAAGCACAGGACTCGCACTTGGATCAGAAAAAGTCATAAGGTAACTAAGGCATTGGTAGCTAAGTTTATTTCGTCAGTTCCGTCATTACCATCATTTCGGTGATGACTAGGAATATGATTTTTGTTCAAACCCTAGTGGTCATAAAGAATCAATTTTGGTTGATATAAATCTGCAAAGTAAGTTGATTGGTTCAGAGAACCATGTTTGTTGTAGTGACCAACTTTAGTCAAAAGATTTGAGAAGGAAATGATCGGAGTAATTAATAGAAGTATAATAACGTTCGTTAAAGTATTAAGTAGGCATTAGCTAGAAATGATACATGTTATGATTTGATTGTACCACATTAGAACATAAAGGAAGGTTCCTTTAGTGTTAGTATTTGACTCGTAAAGACAACAATGTAATTCATTAAGTATTTTTGCGACGTGAAAAGGAAGGTCGTTGGAATATGACCATTCAATTTCTATAGCCGAAGTAAAAGAAGTGTTAGAAATTATGAAGAAGGAGAAGCTATATGCAAAGTTCTCCAAATGTGATTTTTGGATTCAAGAAGTCCAATTTTTGGGTGATGTGGTTAACCAAGAAGGGATCATGGTTGACCCAGCTCAGATTGAAGCTGTGATGAAGTGGGAACGACCGAAAAGTCCCACGGATATCCGAAGCTTTCTGGGATTAGCCGGATATTATCGAAGATTTATCCAAGGCTTTTCTTCGATAGCTGCTCCATTGACAGCTTTGACCCATAAATGCGCTACTTATACTTGGAATGAGAAGCACGAGGAAGCATTCGATAAGCTAAAGAAGAAGTTGTGTGAAGCACCGATTCTTTCTTTACCCGACGGGGTTGAAGACTTCGCATTTTATAGTGATGCATCTAGAGTTGGGTTAGGTTGTGTTCTGACCCAAAGGGATAAAGTGATAGCATATGCATCGAGACAATTGAAAGAACAGGAAAAGAAATACCCCACTCATGATTTAGAGTTGGCAGCGGTAGTATTTGCCCTAAAGATATGGAGGCATTATCTTTATGGCACAAAGTGCAAACTTTTCACTGATCATAAGAGTCTTCAATATCTCTTTAATCAGAAGGAATTGAACATGACACAATGACGCTGACTAGAGTTGCTTAAGGATTACGATTGTGAAATACTTTACCACCCTGGTAAAGCAAATGTTGTAGTTGATGTTTTAAGCCGAAAGATGATCCTTAAAAGGTAAAGGCCAAGAGCATTAAGAATCGAAGTTGTCTCAACGATTTTGGAAAGCATCAAGAAAGCTTAGGAAGAAGCTTTAGAGAAAAATGAACGAAAGGAAGAACGTTTGGGCAAAACATTAGTGTTATGTACAAACAATCAAGGGTTGAAGGTATTCCAGGATAGGATTTGGGTACCTAAGACGGGAGGAATAAGAGATCTTCCGATGGAAGAAGCTCACAATACCATGTACTCGATTCATCCCGACAACACGAAAATGTATAAGGATTTGAAACCCTACTACTGGTGGCCGACGATGAAGCTCGATGTTGCAAAGTATGTGGCTGAGTGTGTGACATGTGCGAGGGTTAAGGCACAACATCAGAAACTGCATTGGAGTTTAGAACCTTTACCTGTACCCATGGGTAAATTGGAAGACATCACCATGGATTTTGTAACTAAACTGCCCAGAACGAAGAGCGGTCACGACATGATTTGGGTGGTCGTTGATCGGTTTACTAAAAGTGCACATTTCATAGCAGACAATGAAAAATGGTCTATGGATAAACTTGCAAATGCTTACGTGAAGGAGATAGTAAGATTTCACGGTGTTCATTTAACAATTGTATCAGATCGTGATAGTCGTTTCACGTCAAGATTTTGGAGAAGTCTACAAGAGGAATTGGGTACGAAGTTGGGTCAAAGTATAACCTACCATCCGCAAACCGATGGTCAGAGTGAACGAACGATTCAAACATTGGAAGATATGCTAAGAGCATGTACCCTAGAATTTCAAGGTAACTGGAATGAACATTTACCTCTTGTAGAATTTTCCTACAATAATAGTTTCCACTCGAGCATCAAGATGGCACCTTATCAAGCTTTGTATGGACAAAAGTGTCGAACGCCGTCATGTTGGCTTGAAGCTGGAGAAAAGCAGTTTATGGGACCCGAGATAGTTCATCAGACTGCTGAAAAGCTGAAAGTGATTAGGGAAAGGATGTTAGCAGCTCATAATCGTCAAAAGAGCTATGCTGATAAGAAAAGACAACCGATGACATTCGAAGTTGAAGATTCGGTTTTACTTAAAGTCTCGCCATGGAAGGGACTTATAAGATTTGGTAAAAGAGGAAAGTTGAGTCCAAGGTTTATTGGACTGTTTAAAGTTCTTCATAGGATTGGGAACCAAGCTTACAAGCTAGAACTACCAGAAGAACTAGATGGTATTCATAACACTTTCCACGTGTGTTATTTGAGGAAGTTCACGGGAGAAGTTCCCAACATAATTCCAATTTCTGAGTTAAGGATGGATGAAAGCAAGAGGTTAATTGAAGAACCAGAGGCAATCGTTGACCGTAAGACTAAAACGTTGCGACGCAAGATGGTCGATTTAGTGCTTGTGCGATGGAAACATACGAATGGGCCAAATCTCACATGGGAAACGGAGAGTGACATGATGAGTCGCTATCCGCATTTGTTTTCTGATGTATGATTACGGGGACGGAATCATCCTAAGGGGGGGAGAATTATTACGCCCGTGTTTCTGGGCTAAGCATTAAAGATGATGTAATAGTCCAGATAAACTATTGTAATGTGTTTTGAAGTAATAAGAATGAATTATGTGAATTTATGTGCCTTATATTTAATTATGATGATATAATAAATTAAGGATAAAAATAAGCATCAAAAGTAAAATTTTAGATAAACCCAATATCTATGAAGAAAGTTGTAGTGGTCGTAACAAGGATTTCGCAAATATAAAGAACGCCGAAATCCGAGTTATAACGAAGAAGTTATGATCTGTCGAAGTTTCGCGACAGAACCGGCACGACGCTGCGTGACATAAAAAGTGAGTTTGCGATAAAGTTCTTTTTAGCCTTAGCGATCTAAATGAAAGTCGTAGTATACGTTAAACCGAGATCGTGCATAAAAAGAATGTCCAAATCTGACTTCGTATGAGGAAGTTACGAATTTTCTAAGATTTGACATAACAGTATGCAGCCCGGAATTCGAATTATAGATCGAGCGATTTTTAGGCGACTGTTAGGAATAAATCCGAGATGACGAATGCGGAATATCAAGAACAATCAGAATCAATCACCACAATATGCAAGTAATCTGATAAAGGTTTTTCTTGTATTGATTATGAGATGAACGTACAGAGAAAACCCTAATCTGGTCAAAAGCTTACACCTAAAAAGGCTTCTACTGTAAAGGCACTGTAGGGAATCATAAAATGATTAACCCTAAAAAGGCTTCCCTAAATAACCAAATATGCCAAATCAGTTTCAATATCTCAAATACTCAACAATCTCCCCCTAGATGTTGAAACTGATGAAGATCACGATTTCCGATCTTATTGGCATTTCTCCCCCTAAATTGTGAGACTCATCAGTACATGGGGTCTTCAAAGCGAGAGAAATAAGAATAATCTTCCAAATACGAACTCCCCCTTGAATAATCATCACTCCCCCTTGAATCTTCAACATATACCATGGAGAGAATCTGAAAAGTTAAGAAGAATCACCAACAATCTTCAAAACCCGTCAGATTTGATGAAATAAATCCCTTTAGAATAAACCCAATGTTCAAAAAATTAAAACCGAAAAATAACAAAAAATAATTTTGTATTTTCCGATATTTAAATTTAGACAAAAGAATAGAAAATAAGCAATAATTTAGAAGGGTTTTAAAAGAATAAGACCAAAGAAAAGAATAAAAAATGAAAGTATTTTGGAAAGAAGGGGTAAAAGTGGTAAAATCCCAAAAATATTGTGAAATAATGGGATATGGGGATAAATCTGTCAAGCCACACAAACTTCGGGGACAGGAAATGAAAAGTTACTCATCATCTTCATTGAGTCAGATAACAAGCTTTTGACTTGTGAAGATAAATGGAAATTGCCAAGTTGTTCAAACACAGAGGACCGAAACTATAAAATAGCTGAAGTTTCAGGGACCAATAATGTAACAGAAGTCGTCTTTTTCATTGGAACGCAAAAAAAACACGCCTTTGACCAATGTTTTAAAACACGGGTTTTTAGTTGACCCGGTGTGATGACCGGTTCACGGTTCAACCGGTTGAACCGCCGGGTCAACCCGGTTTATGGTCTTTTTCTATTTCTATATATTTTTATTTTCATGCATAATGCATAAACATATAAAACCAATAATTTGATGTCCACAAAGTTTAAACATTGAAAAACATTTAAGAAACCGCAAACGGCTCGTTGTTTTGGCGTTCGCTACTTGTATCCAACTATCCAAACTCTATTGAAACGGGTCAATCCGGTTTAACCGGTTCAACATAAGCGGTCGAACCGCGGTTTAGGGGAAACCCGGCCGGTTCGATCCAGTTCGTATTTTTACAAAAAAACCGGTCTCAATTGACCCGCCTTCTACCCCGGGTCACGGTCCAACCGGTTGAACCGGCCGGGTCGACCCGGGTATTAAAACATTCCCTTTGACTCTTAAAAGTCAAAATTGATGAACGATCTTATTCAATCCAAATAACAAAATGAAATCAAGTTCCGATCGACAGGATAGCATCATTCCGATTTCAATTTTTGTTCAAATTCCGAGAGACAAAATTCTGATTTCTGTTCCAGGTCAGAATACAATCCAAGTACAATGCGTAGCTACTGATTTCAGTTCCGATTCTGAATGAACCTTCCGATCGATATACCAATTCCCAAAGCCATTTTACGATTCCGATTCCAAGACCATTTATCATTTTAATTCCAAAATTGATTTCAAGAATAGAAATTGGTTCCGATTCTCGTTTCTGATAGTGACGATTTTGATGTCTAACAATTCCAGTTTCCATCTCGACTTTGTTGTGCAAATCCGAATGCGATTTGTATGATCCATGTTGAAACCTACAGGTTCCAGTTGAGCTGTGCGCAAATCCACCCAGATGAATAATGTGATCACGATCTTAGTTTCTGAACCCAAATACTCATGTTGTATTCGATCAATGAATTTCGATTTTAATTTCATGAACAGCTCCGATTTTTGCTTCTGATTTTAGTGCAACATTCAATCCCAAGTTAGTAATATTCGAAATCGCTGAAGGCTGATACTATCGATTTCTGTTTTACCTCCTGATTCCAAATCGATTACACATTCAATTATAAGCGAGCCTTCGTTTACGGTTAATGCGATTTCAAAATCGAGTCAAGAACTGTGATTCTAAAGATTACACATCGTTCCAAGTGTGCGACTGATCTCCGAATGAAAGTGGCTTGTGCGAATTTGATTCCAAGTGCAAATCATAATCAACAAACTAAAGAAGAATATAAAGCTTGAACACGAACGAAAGTGTTACAGAGCGAAACCGATTTCCCCCGACTTTCGCTTCTTGACGAACCAACCTTCGCCTCTTGTTGCATTCGGTTCCAACTGTGAATCCAGATTCGTTCCTTTCGCTCCCAATCGATTGTTCTTGAACCGAAAGCTAATCAAGGACCGAAAGTGAATTGCAGGTTCGCTTCAATTTCATACCCAAAGCGAAATCAACCGAACGTTCGGTTATGAACAGTAGATTCGGGTTCGGTTCTTGTGAGTTCGGTTGTTAATTTGAGTTCGGTTCTTAATCTGAGTTTCGCTTGTAATTGTAAGGTTCGCGTCTTTGAGTTTCGCTTCAATGCTTCAGTGAACGACCAAACAAGCGAAACTAACTTCAATTGGGAACGAATGGCGATAGCTATTCAACTGTAAAATTGAAATTGTATAACAAAGTTACGAATTTAGCCCCTAGAGAAATAGCAAAGTAACACATGCAGCCCTTTACATCTTCATTGTAATGAACCGAAACCTCTATTGACCATAAATCCAAAAGCAACCCCTCCTGTTACAGTAAACTGACAGTTTGTACCCTTTAAGCAGAAAAGTGTCAGAAGGCAGCTTTCTTTTTGCAGAAAAATGACACTTTTCACCCCTTTATCAACTTTTGTCAATTCCAACACTTAAAAAATCAATAAAATTGATTTCTTCAACGAGATTTCATATCTTTGAATCAAATCCACTAGATTTCATCAAGATTTTGTCCCCATTTTCGTTTTTTTTTAAAGGACAAAACTTTTATGGGACTTTTGGTACCCATTTGAGATTCAACATTGAAGTTCGTTTCTTGCAAACCCATTTATTTGAATAAAATCTATCATCTTCTGAAAATAATACCCTCTTTTTAGTTGGAAAACAAAAATTTCCAAAAATTTCATTAAACCAACCAAATTCTCTTTCCTTTTCCTTCCAACTTCTAAGATTTTTATCTGAAGAAAAATGAGAATCAGAGATTCTTTGAGCTTGCTTGAAATCAACTTTCTCAACCTTTTCACAAGCATTGGGCACTTGTACCTTGGGCATCCAAACTTTCTTAATTTTACTCTTGTTCTTTCTCTTCTTCCTACTTTTCTTATTTCTAGGCTTCATAAATAAATTTCGGATCTGAACATCTTTTTCTTCTTTCTGAATCTGAACATTTGAAGACTTTTGAACACAATCCTTAGGAGTTTGATCAATCTGAATTTCTTGAATCATTGGCTTTCTGTAAGGAATCATTCCTTCAAAAACATCTTCAGAACATAAAGAATCATCTGTTTGAGTTCCAATAGAATAGAATGTCTTCACTTTCACGATTTCAGATGAATTTCTTTGAGATTTATCTTCTGAAGTACCAGATTCGGAATGTAACTCTTCTGAAAAACATGAACCACGTGACTCCCCCTCAACAAGAACATCTGGAGTCATCTTTTCTTGAGAAACATGAGGAACATTATGAACTTCTTCTTTTTCTTTTTCAGCCCTTTTTATCTTCAACATCTGTTTATGTTCCCGATCTAAATGTTCATAGATAACACGAAATTGTTCTACTATTCTCTCATCCTTTTGCAATTCACGTTCATCAACCCGTGAGTAATGATATATTTTTTTATCAACAAAAGAATTATATAACTCAGTAACATTCCTCAGCGTAGAATCACCAAGAACATGAAACAAAGTTGATTTGTTTACACCATAGATTGGTTTAGTGACCTTTAATCCAAGTTTTAAAATGGAGTTACAGAATAAAAGATCCATTAGATCTTCAACAAATGATAGAACTTGAAGAGAGAGAAAATAGATCTGATAAAGATTCTAGAGAGAGAAAAACGGATCTGAAAGGGTTTTTAGTGAGAGAAAACAGATATGAACACGAAAATTCAAATAAACACGAAAATTTTCTTCTAACTCTCTTCCAGAACACGATTCAAGAACAAATCAGATGAAATAATGAGTAGAAGATAACAGATCTGAACAAGATTTTTCAATAAAAACGAGGTAAAGACTTTTTCTTTTCAGAAAACTTACAAAACTTGAAGAACAAGGTGAGATTCATGATAAAATATCGCCATAAACAAGATCGATTCTTGCAAAAATCGCTGAGATCTACAAGAACCCGCTCTGATACCACTTGTTAGGAATAAATCCGAGATGACGAATGCGGAATATCAAGAACAATCAGAATCAATCACCACAATATGCAAGTAATCTGATAAACGTTTTTCTTGTATTGATTATGAGATGAACGTACAGAGAAAACCCTAATCTGGTCAAAAGCTTGCACCAAAAGTAAACCTAATGATTATTTATAGGGAACAATAAATATATGCCATAAATATAAATTCTATGCCTAATATAAAACCAATGCCTTAGAAGAGCTTGATTAAGAACTTCTACTGTAAAGGCACTGTAGGGAATCATAAAATGATTAACCCTAAAAAGGCTTCCCTAAATAACCAAATATGCCAAATCAGTTTCAATATCTCAAATACTCAACACCGACACAACCTAAACGAGAATCGAAGATCTCGTCTATAATAGTTCAACGGTAAAAAGACAGGCAAAAACGGACGTCAGATAAAGAAGTTATGAATTTTTAACAGACTTTTCCTGTCCCGGCCTGTTAAAAAATATAACTTTAAAAATAAAGTCAAAATTAGCCGACAGAGTCTAAACGAAAGTTGTAGAGCACGGTCTTACCTACGCGTGGATATAAAGAACGTTGAAAACGGAGCTTGTATGCAAAAGTTATGAATTTTTGAAGTTCGAGGCACACACTTCAAAGCATATCCGAAGGAACGCCCAGCGTACAAAGGGGTACGCTAAGCTTACCGAAGTACGCCCAGCGGTCTCACATTTTGCTCGGTCCAAAAGTGGCAACGACACACACTTCGCATGCTTGACACGTTCATGACACATCCGAAGCAACCCCGCTCCTCCGCGTAGCGTACGAGAGTACGCCCAGCAAAGAGCTGAACAAAGTAGTACGCCCAGTGTACCGAAGTTACGCCCAGCGTAATGCGAGCCTTCAGCCACCTATAAAAGGGGTGCGAGGCTGCCCGATTTCCTTTGCCAATTTCAAATCTCTTTCACCCTTATACTATCTTTTAAGCTACACTAAACCCCCGAAGCCTAGGGTACCATCCTAACACCAGAAGAAAGCCCCGGAGAGCTTGAAGTCTCCGAGAAAAAAAGTTTTTCGAGTCGAAACTCTGCCCGCGTAAAGCCTGGTTTTTGAGCAAATCTCCCGGTTTCATCGAAAAATATTGTTTTAAGGAACGAAGTGCTGTCCAATCATCATCTTATTAAGTGAGTGTATAGTCACTTTCATCTTACACATAGATATGAAGTATTTTATATAAAATATGTGCTATGTGTATATATATTGTTTGTTTATTTGAGATGGATGTTGAATAAATGTTTTATACATGTTTAGAATGATTTAAACTGTATATGTATTTTTATCTATAGATATGTTGGGTATAACATGGGTAGATGAAATAGTTGACGTGTGATGACATAAAATGATGAGAGGCCTCAAAGTTGTCGATGTTCCAGTCATCTAGCGGAGTATGGATGACGACCACGAACCTTTCTAGACAGTCCAGTGGAACGCTAGCAGGCTCGCAACCTGTAGGTGTTTGTGAACGATGTGTTCACCGGTGTACTCCATCCCCCTCATGGTTGCCTTACGGACATTTATGGCTGAGGAATCCCCTTAGAAGTATTGTCCATCCCGATAATGATCCTTAGGCTAGGTCCCTTATGATAGGTGTTAAGGGACGTAAAGCGAGGATAACGGGAATGGGTAATCAGAGTTATTGTTGGTTGATGAAATTAATAAATTTATTTATTGTGGGTTGAAAACCATATATGCTCACCAGGCTCCCAAGTCTGACCCACTCAACTTTTTGTATTACAGGTAGTGGAACAAGAGCATAGTTGGATGATGACGAGAGATTTTGGATTATAGGCCAGCAGATGTAAATAAATGTTGTAAGGCCTATATCGTACTGTTTATGCTTTTGGTCTGTATCGATGTTGACATCCCGAGTTTTGTAATGAATTGAAAAATACATTTCTTTAAGAAATGCTTTGATAAATTTTTATCATATTTTGTTTTGGGAACAAATTTCGCATCACTTTTATTTTAAAGGTTACTCTGATTTTATTATAAAAGCATAAACGAAAACGGTCTTTTCTGGCCGTGAAAATGGGGATGTCACATGACCAATGCCCACAGAGTGGCTACCTGGTGCCACGACGTGTCAAATGGTGTTTTCGCAGCCATCCCGTTGGATGATTGCCACAGTGTGGCCAACAACGGTTGTGGCGTGGGAGTTGATCAGTTGCCGAATGTTTTGTCTTGGAGTGGCCACGTCGTGGCCATAAGTGGCCACAACGTGGGGCCTTGTCAAGTTGACCTTGACTGTTGACTTTTGACTATGGTTGACTTTTGGGTTAAATTGGAGTTCCAAGGATGTAGGCTGGGATTGCTGATAATCCCCAGAGTTGCTGATAACCCATGAACATGCTGATAATCCACAGAGTGTGCTGTTAGCCCATTGGGATTGCTGAAAATCCCCAGGGTTGCTAATAACTCATAGCTATTTATTATGTTGTGTAGTATGAATATTTTGGGAAGGACTCACTAAGCTTTATGCTTACAGTTGTGGATTAAATGTGTTCCACGTACTTCGGATGATCGCGACATGATAAAGGCATGACTGTATACACCGGTTTGTAGATCTTTTTATGATTTCCGAATTTGATACTCTGATTTAGGGATGATTGTACTGATACACTTGAGATTTCTTCTTTTGTTTTTATGATACTTGGAGGTTTTTGCTAAAACAGAAAATGAAAATTTTGTTGAAAATTTTGGGTTGTTTCATTTTACCTAAGAAACTTTTGTTTACTTATGATTATTTTAAGATGTTGTATCAGATAGATGTTTATTTATGTAATTGATATAAATGTTGGATTAAGTGTCTAAGCCCATAACTATAATTGGTATGTACTTGATTTGATAGTAGCATGGTCCTTTTGGGTTGCCTTCACTCTAGCAACTTGACATGATGACTTTTGGAGAGAGAGGTTGAGTTTGTTATTTGGAATAATAAATTGATTTATTAATGTATTATGAAAATAATATATTAATTAGAAATCATGTTATTTAATTAGTATTTAATCATAAATTAATTTGGAATTAATTTTGGGATTAAAGGAACATGGGTTGTTTTGCAAGTTATTGATAGTTGTGAAACTGGGCTATTGGACTCCTTAGATGGGAGTGGACGAAAATTATAGGGAGGCCCTATAGATTTCGTCCAAGGCCTCTAGATGAGGAGTCCATGGGTTGCTTAAACCTTAAGCATGAAATTAGGGTTTCCTCCAGCAAATCCTAGCAGCCCACAACTATATAAAGACCCCACCACTTAGGGATTTCGGGAATAACTACGATCTTGGAACCCTATTCGAAAGTCTAAGTGTATTCCCTCATCTTTCCTCTCATCCTCTTGCTCGTAGTGTTTGTAAGCCATTAGAGGTGCAACATTTGAGGAACTAAGCTTTCAAGAGTCAAGGATCTACAAAGTGTTCTTGTTATTACTATATAACAAGTAAGGTAAACATCAAAACCCTTTTATTATGTAATTTTCGAATTATATATGCTAGATCCAGGGTTTTGCTTTGGTATTCTATTTGCATGTTCAACTAGTGAAAAACTTAGATCCAAAGCAATTAGGGTTGCATGAACACATAGGTTGTAGTTATGCCCAAAACCCATCAATAAATTGCCTATATGCTTTTTGGTTTAAATTTTTATGGTATTTTCTAATATGTGTCCTAAGGGCACACATAAAAAGTATTAATTATGTGGAATATTACTATAAATAAATGTAAAATACATTAGTTATAGAAATATTTCTTATAATTAATGCATTTCATATTTAATTATGGTAATATTTCAATTAATTAATGCTTATTATGTGTGCTCTTAGGGCACATATTAGAAAATCCCAATTTTTATTTCTTTGTGTTTATAGTTTGCATTGCTCGTGTGGATAATAATAGAGGTGTTCAATTAATATCATTGTTTTCATTCCAAACAATCCCTATAACCTAAAGGTAAAATTGTTTATCCCTCCTATGATTGTTCTTTGTTGATGTTGATTACACTAGATCTCATTGAATATGTTATTGATAATTAATTTTAAACTATTACTAGTTTTCATTGCATGTTTGGATTTCTAACTATTTGCGTCTATAAATTCCCACGATAAGTATATAGATGTCACCATCATTAAGATTTTTTTTCAAAATAAAATTAGATAAATTAACCTTTTAAAGCTAATAAATGTAATTATATGTCTCACCAAAACACATACGAATATATGATAGGATTTGTATATAGTATTGTTTAACTTAGACCATTACATTCTTGTTGACATTGGAAGAAGATTTTTGGTTTAAATTTATAATAAAGTTAAATTTGAAGTTTAAATTATTCTAGTACAACTTTCATTCTTTATTTAAGTTTGTCATGAAAAAATACCAAAAAAAAAAACTTATTTGGGGTGATCAAACTGAACCCTAAAAAATCATATTATATATTACATGGTAAAAAAATTGTACTACAGCTAAATTTTTTCTCCGGATCCATCAACAGATGGTGGAGGAGGGCGACAGAGGTTTAGTCTAAACCTCGACTTTGTTGAAATGATAAGGACCAATCCTGCAACATATTGAAATCATAAGGACCGTTTTCTTTAAGAAAAAAAAAATTAAAAACTAAAGACAAAAATGCAAAAATGGTCCCTGTGGTATGTATTTTTTTCCGAGGTTTAGTTTAAACCTCGACTTTGTTGGCTTCATGGTCCTTTTAAGGTAGTTTGTTTGTGGAATTAATCCCCGTTAAACTTGAAAAGAGTAATCTACCCTTTTATTTTGTTTTTCTATTTTCTTAAACATTTTCCATTTTATTTAGAATTTTAAAAGTAAAAGCAAATAAAGAGGGGGCTCTCTCTCTCTCTCTCTCACTCTCTCTCTCTCTCTGCACCCAGTAAAACCAAAAATAGTTTGTAAAAAAGCAGAACATTGAATTTGAATCGATATATCAAACCAAAACTAAAGTTGAAATCAAGTTTAGCAAATCGAGGCTCAAATTAGTTGACATCGAGAACACTTTCAAACAAACCCAACAACAACAATCGAGATAGACCACGATCTTAGTCGATGAAATTTCAACCCTAGAACGCTGGTCACTGATATGAATTAGAGCATATTAACTCTCTCTCTCTCTCTCTCTCTCTCTCTCTCTCTCTCGTCGACTTCCACCTCCCAGCCAAAAGCTTAACACCAAATTTTCCCTAAATATTTTAGTTCGTGGTTTTGAAAATCAAACCAAATCTAGCCACAAACCATAAATACATTAACCAAATCGAATCATCCATCTGAAATACATTAAACGAACTGGGCCAACAAAGATTAGAGACACAAATGTAACACCGTAAATTTTCAAATAAAATTTTCATTTAAAATTACATAATTCTCATAACACATTTCACAAAATCTCGTTTATTTAATTTACAAACACAACTCCATAATTATTTAATTAAAATCCAGGATCCTCAAAATATAACTCTTTCACTGGTGTGTACAATCAAGCCGGTGCCTTCCCGTGATGCTGAGAAAAACCTGAAAAGCATAACACATAACACGGTAAGCACGAAGCTTAGTGAGTCCCCAAAATACCACACATATCTCGTTAGCCTCTCATGGCTATACTCAGATAAGACCTTCCGATCAATGTGTCTCAGTGGGACCCTCCGGTCCCATAACTCGGGTGGACCCTCCGGTCCTAACTCAGCAAGCTCAGAATGATACACAACATAAATCACATAGACATAGTGCAGGATATCACATTTAAGTACAATAAACATCTCAATCACACAAAGGTACCACTCATGGTAAGTATAGTGAGAAGACTTACCTTGCAAGCAACCAAGCAAATAACCTCGTACCCGAATCTCGAACTAGCCTCCGCCTATCATAAAGGATGAATATCTCTAATTAATACTCTTTTCACAACTCTAACAACCAAAGGCTATTATTTATCTCTCTAACTCTTGAAGTGGATAAAAGACCATTTTACCCCTCCATAGTCGCCATTACTCATGATTGACCCAACTCTAAAGTCAACAGAAGTCAACTCGAGTCAACAGTCCATGTTTGACCCGACTCGTCGAGTGCACCCATGTGACTCGTCGAGTCCACTCGTTTCCTCAGAAGTCTTGCGAAGGTCCAGCTCAGCTCGTCAAGTTGACCCCCAACTCGTCGAGTTATCGCATGATCAAGCTCATCGGGACAAACCCTCACCGACTCGTCGAGTCAGGCCATGGACTCGGCGAGTCCCTTCGATCTGATTTCTCATACAGACGATTTAAGGCAGATCTATCACTCCAAACACTAGATCTACCATCCTAAGGCTCGATTAACACATAAAGCTTCGATCTTTACACTCATGCATGGTGGTTTTGCTCCAATCTACCAATACATGTTCTCATAAGGTGTTAAACACCATACTCCTCATATGGATGAATAAAGTTGAGACTTTTGGGCTCTAGGGACCTCACAAGGTCCTGATCTGAGGTTTAAACCTCTAGATAACTTATTATTTTCGAAGTCCCAAATAATATGTGATGAAAACCCTAACTTCTCAACTCATGAGATTTAACCAAATAAAGGGGAAAGATTCAAGCTTTTTACCTTCCTCTTGAAGCTCTTGACGAAATGGCCTGAGCCCCAACAGCTCCTTCTTGCTTCTTGCTGAACAAACTCCCCTTCCTCCTCAAAGATGCACTAAAATCTTCAAGGTTAGCTTGGAGACTCTCTTAGCTCACTACACTCATTTAGGGTTTCACACGGAAAGGTTAGGCAGCTGGTGAGGCAGAAATGGGGGCGTAAGTTCCCTTATATAGGCCCCAACCCCGGGAAATTAGGGTTTCTCTGCCCAGCACCTACTCGACGAGTCGGCTCTCTGACTCGTCGAGTCCATTCATTAATCCCACGCGGACAACTCGACTCCACTCGACGAGGTGGACTCACAACTCGTCGAGTCACTCCATAAATCTCAAAATCACTCACACAATAATATACCTAAAAGTCCGGATGTTACAATTCTCCCCCACTTGAATTAGATTTCGCCCTCGAAATCACTCCTTAACAACACATAGATCAAACCCAATAACCCGAAAAGCACCACCAAAAGGACCTCATACGACACAACTATCTTCCTCCATGGACACCTGAATTCAAACATGAACTCCCAAACCTGGAAAAGGACAGACCCTTCTGCCGCTACAATCCCCCTTCTGACTCTCTAGAATCTGGAAACTCTAGTGGCCTGTCTCACTGCCAGACCGCCCTCTCAAGATATCACCATGTTATTCGCTCCTCGAATAACAGACCCTGATAACTCACTGCCCCTCTGATTCTCTCATTGCGACTGATAGAAACAAGTCAATGCCCAAAAATTGGCTACCGATCACTCATACCAGACATATTAAACAATCTAGATCATACTCCATGGAATGAAAGGATCACACCAGGGACCCATCCACTGTACTGCAATAAAAACCCATCTGAACAATGAACTCCCAACCCCCTGTCCTCAGACACAAGAAAAAGATCATGCTTGCTCAGAAGTATCTTCAGACATCTAACCATCATAAACCCCAGCTCCCTTCTCAAATATCTCTTTCAACACTGAGCACCAGGTCATCTGCCGACCCAACAGTTGAACCTTCAAAAGTTACCCATTGCATACCCCAAAATGTCTCACTGACTACCTTCTCACACTAACTATCTCGGCCCAGTGTGACACACAAGTCACGAAGTTCGCTTTACCCCAAGCGAATACTACAACCCCAACTGGAATCGTCTCACCCTCGACCTCTGTCGTCTACTACTCATTAGTTCCATACATCTTGCGGTCCTTTCCATACCAACGAACTGACCCACCCAGGTCTAAGACATCAGATGACACACAATACCCCTCAAAATGGAACCCCACCTCTAATTCTGGAATCTCATTTCGCCTTCTCAATACATCACTAGAGCCAACTCAAAACTCGAGAGTTTGGACCGACGCAGAATTGGAACCACTCATTTCCAATCTGATACTCGACCCGTACCCGCGATTCGCGAATTTATGCACACATCATCTCTCCAATTCCTTACGCTTACGATAATCCCTCCTCAACCCGGGATACAACAATCCTCGACCGACATGGAGACCCCAATCTCGCCCCTGTTCTGGCAACCTGGTTCCAGAAGACTAAAGTGGTAAGGCTACCCAAGCCTAAGAACTCCTCTGCGTCCCACTCTGACTAGCGAATACTACAGCTCCCCGTAGATTCACAACACTTCTCTCTTGCTCACTGGCTAGTGAAAGCTACGGCTCCCCCGCAGTTCCACAATACTCTCTCGCTGACCAGTGAAAACTACGGCTCCCAGTAGTTTCACAACTCTCCCTCTGACCACTTAAAGCTACGGATCCTCGTAGTTTTACAACGCTCTCCCTCTGACAAGTGAAATCTACGGCTCCCCGTAGTTTCACAGCGCTCTCCCTCTGACCAGTGAAAGCTACGGCTCCCCGCAGTTTCACAACGCTCTCCCTCTGACCAGTGAATGCTACGGCTCCCCTCAGTTTCACAATTCTCGCTCGTTGTTTGGTGAATACTACGGCTCCCCGCAGTATCACCACACCCTTTCGCTGATTGGTGAATACTACAGCTTCCCGTAGTATCACCACACTCTCTCGCACTCACTCATGGATGCTACAGCTCCCCGCGGTCTTACAACACTTTCTCTTACCACCCCACAATCTCATCCTCAAGTCGACGCCATACTGCGTTCACTAACTCATGCTCCGCGGCCTAGCATAGATAGGTGCACACACCCATCCAAAATAAGCATCACTAATCCCGACGGCAACCGCCATTCTTAGATAATCTCACTTGATGTCAAATAACCGAAGGGCTCCCACTGGAACCATAGATACTTGATACACCACTTTCCATCTCAAACTCAAGACTCAAAATACTCCAAAATTTAGGACATCATATTCAGATACCTTGGTACACCATCACAGAACCTCCTGATGTCTTGCCTTAACCGCTGATCTCATACTCACGACATCATACTCAGATACTGCAATGAACCCTCTCAGAATCCCACAACCGATCTTCTTCTCTCACAACTTGTAACTTCAGAATATTCCCATCTCACAAATTGAAACACAAAGGAATCGTCAATAACTGAAAACACGTTGACGAAAATCCGAAGCTCTACCCTCTACTGATCACCACCCATACGAACTACTCACACTGACTCTGAGATTGGTTGACAAATCAACTGCTGTCCTTTCTGGAGTATAAATCACAATCTATACTTATACCCGCTAATCTCGCATGTTGCACCCTGAACTCGGCGACCCAAATGCCTCGAACTCAACATTTGCAATCCTGAAAAATCCCTAGCCATAATAAATTCTTTGGCCAACGGCCGCATACCGCGGGTTCCCTTATCCTTCCTTAAGCACATACCCATACATCACCCCGCCTTGCACCTCGCCTCACCCACTAATAACCCAGGTCTCATGTGTCCGCATCACGAATCTCCATAACCAGTTCTCTAACCGCACTTTGAACGGATCGCTGATCCTCTCAATAGAATACTCAGTTCTCCCCCACTCAGGGTTCGAACCATCACCAATCGGCATACCAACAATCTTCTCCATAGACTGTTTCACCAGGTTTACCACACTTGACTCTTGGAACGTACCATATAATCACTTCAATGATCTTCCCGATGGAATCGAGTAACTCCAAATTGATGGGTTTTGGTATAATAAAACATCCTATGGTGCCATACAACCCTAAATACCTTGGATCTATGTTTTCACTAATTATACATGCAAAGGTGTTTCCAAGGTATTAAGCCTATAACTAGCATGCAAAGATGTAAACTACACAAGATACTAGTTAGCGTAACATACCTTTTATGTGGCTGGAAGTCTTGATGTATTTGGCCTTAAGAGCTTAGCCCCAATAGTGTGGAAGCCACAAATGAAGTCACAACATATCAAGGACAAAGGTAGGACTTGAGAGAGAATCTCTATGCACTCTAAAACCTTCATGAACTCCAAGAACATGCACACACACACACAAGAGTTGGCGGTTTTAGGTCAAGATGCTTGTATTTATATGTGTGGTATTTCAAGGGTCATGGGTATAACCCAAATCCATACCCATGTGTTTTATGATCCATGGTTCATGTGGCCCAACTCTTTATGTATCCATACATAAACTTGGTCCAAAATGGATCATAAGCCCAACACATATAAATATCACTAATTACCATAATTAGCCCCCCATAGATTTAATTAGTCTCTTTTGATCACTAAATTAATCCCAAATTAATTCTTGATCAATACTAATTAAAACATATGATTTCATATTAATATATTATAGCTTATAATATATTAATAAATCATATACATGCTCTTCTCTCAAAAGTCCATCCTAACAAATTGTCCTGATGATATGCAACCCAAATGGACCATGCTACTCTCGGGTCGAATACATACCAATAATAGTTATGGGCTTAGACACCTAATCCAACAGTCTCCCACTTGGATAAGTCTAAAACTATTATTACGTATGACTCCAAGATCCCGAATAGAAATCGTAGCTCTTAAAAGCCGTTGTCGAACTCTGACCTAGTCAATGACATGTCCATTAGATAAGGGATCATATATTCCTCCATTCTAGATATCATATGGACTGAGACATGGATTATAATCATTCTCTCTGTCCATCTATTGTTTCCCGATTTGTGATTTATGACGACCGACTAATTGAACAAATCAAATCAGTCGAGGCCCGGCCAAGCACTTACGTTTGTCATTAGTAAATCATCGAGGGGCCCACAAATATCGCTTTTATCCCTCCAAGGGTAAAAGAAATGGATAAACTTCGACTCATATGCTTGATCTATATACTTATCAAGTCACACACAAAGATTCTGTCGCACCCCAAAACCGGAACGGCGGAAACGTTCTAGGGTGGAGGACGTCATGTTTAGTATCACAAGTAATGCATCATAGTAAGCAAAGTAATAAACAACCATTTCATTAGAAAGAAAGTGTTTACAAAGTATGCGATTCACATAATATAGAATACATAGCAAATAACAAAAGGACATGAAGCTCTACTGCTCCATCTTCTGGATCCCAGAGCGCGTACCTGTCTACTGGTCTCCTGAGAATACAAGTTATTTTGAAAGCGTAGATCAGCATTTAAGCTGGTGAGTTCATAAGATTTTAATGATGTAGTAAGTAGTAAGAAAGTTGTAGTAAGTTATGTTTTTAGAAAAGTTTGCATGTTCCTCCAGAAAATCCTATATTTCCTGCTTTGATGAAAGATAAGTAAAAATGACTCTACAGTCCTTTCTATGAGTATTAAATGAATACAAGTTATATAAAACCCAGAGTAAACAAACAATCGATTGTGTGTATCTTCCCTAAGCCCACAACCAAACAAGGAACATGAAATGAGGCGGAAGGCACACATCCCATTGTTTTTAGATCATCGTTGTATACAACCCTGACATATTCACTCGGTACTCACGAAGTTAACTGTAATAGTTCCTTTATATTTGATGAAAAGATTCTTTAAGAAAACCCTTATTTCTTATAATAAAAATGGTAACCACAGTGGTTCCTTCTATAATCACTTAGTTTATACTAGCTATATATAATCTAATATCGAACAGATAGTTAATTGTGTGAATCTGCCCTAAGCCCACAACCAAACAAGGAACAGGGAATGAGGCGGAAAGAACACATCCAACTACCTATCGAATATTAATTATATATAACCCTGGTGTATAAACTAAGGTATTATAGAATTAACCACCTAAGGTCCTTTAAGTTATATTGGTTTAATAAAATGGATTAAACCCTTTACTGGTTAAGTTTCTAGTTTTGTATTCAAAAGTTCTTTATTTGAAAAGTATGTTTTGTACTAGAAAACGATGCATTGAATTAGTGTCCTATGACCTGACCCATACCTGGTACCCCTTATGATTACTTAGTGTATACGGAAACATATATATATCTAAGATCGGATAGATAGTAAGTTGGGTGTATCTGCTCTAAGCCCACAACCAAACAAGGAACAGGAATTGAAGCGGAAAGCACACATCCTACTACATGTCGGATTCGATTAATATATATCCCTGAATGCATACACTAAGGAATCATAAAGTTAGCATTATAGGTCCCCTTCTACTGAATGTACTAGACTCGACTGTTCTGTTTTTCGTTTGTAAAATGTAAGTTTTCCCTAGTTTATAACTATCTTGACTCGAAAATAGTTTGCATTAACTTTCAAGTGGAACTGTCACAAAATGAAAGTAATGGGAAATTATAAGTACACAATTGTCTTTTGAATTGACATCCTGACGTACTGATTTCCTTAAAACATGTTTGTTTTATTAAGGTCATAATGTGATGGCTAGTACCCATACTATACGCTCTCCCTGTTAAGAGATTCTGGGAGCCAAACGCGACTTCCGCAAACATTTTTCTAGGCCGTGTACATCCACATTAAAGTTATACGATCATGTATACCCAATTTAACTATCACCTTTTGTTTAGAACAATGAGTTAGTGATTCATTGGTATAATTAGATCATGTAGTGTTCTCATGCTATAGCATCTTAGTATGTTCGTTCTGTTATAGTATCTTAGTATGTTCGTTCTGTTATCATGTATAGTGTATAGTATGTCTTTCTGAAGTATTGTATCTACCTCCCTGTTTCTCTTTATGTTATCGTGTATTGTATCTACCTCCCTGTTTCTCTTTATGTTATCGTGTATTGTATCTACCTCCCTGTTTCTCTTTATAGTATGTTCTAGCATCTAGTATGAACTGAACCTCTAAACTATACCCCTTATAGTTTACTAGTATTTTACTTGAACTGTTATTGAAAAGACTCATTTTACTACTAAGTTATGCTTGTACTTTAAAAACGGAGTTTTGTTAAACTATAAAGTAACATAACTTTAAAATAGTTTTTGAAATGTTTTGACTACTCATAAATGACATAAGCAATCCTTTAAAAATGTTTATTACAAACAATTACACAATTGTCATTGTGTTCAACTTGTATTCCCCCCTTAAAAGCATTTAAAACAGTTAAACGATTCATTACGGGGTATGAACTCACCTTATGTGGGTGATTCAAACGAATACGTGTGTAAGGATGAGAAGTTCCATGAATGAAGTCCCGAGACTTAACGAGTCCTAATGACATATAATGGCATATATTGACATAAATATAGTGTTTAGAAGCAACCAAATGCAAGGAAACACCTTACGGGACTAGGAAACACTTTGACCAAGTGTTTGAATCACATGAGATTCACTTACAGGGAGTGTACGGCCATATGAAGGAGTGTGCGGCCATGGGTGTGCGGCCAGGGAGTGTGCGGCCGCACACTCATGGTAATGAGTGCACAAAAGTCTATTCTAATGGTAGGGAAGCTTGTAGGACTAATGCTCAGCAAGTGGTGAAGCTAGAAACGCATTTTGGAGGCCATTTTGGGGTCTTTTAAGGGGTGTACGGCCACACTTGGGTGTGCGGCCGCACACGCCATAACATTATGAGTTCTGGGAAATTCTAAGGCCTTAATCTAGTGTTCTAAACAAGATTCAAGCAAAGGGAAAGAGTACTTACGATCCGGAGGCTCGAGAAGGCTCAAAATCGCTAAGAACAAGTGTGTGTTCTTGGTGTTCTTGGTAAAATGGATGGAGATTTGAAGATCTAGTCAAAACATGATTTCAAATGGATGAAATCAAAGGATGTAACAGGTTTATGAAGATTAACAACAAATCGGGAGAAGAACACTTACAAACTCGAAGATCTAGGCTGCAAATCGGATGACAGTTGAGAGAGAATTCGTGTTCTAGGCTTGGGAGGGTGAAAAGAGATGAAAGGAGGCTGAGTCTACCTTTTGTACACGAGAGTGTGCTGCCAGGAGAGGGGTGTGCGGCCGCACACCCATGTGTACAGCCGTACACTCCTTGTGTTGGAGTGTAAGGCCCGGTTTTGATGCTAGAATTGTACGTGATCCATTCCTATGCTCGAGGCTTGAATGTACTCAGCTTTGAACCTTTAAACAGACTCTAAACAAGGCTAAACGATATCATAAATGAGTCTGACACTCAGTTGAGTTGAATGGTTGGACTTACCAGGCAAAAATTTAAAAAACTTTCGGGTTGTCACATATGCGTTTTATAACACCAAGTTACTGGTGCTTTTTCACATAATCAATGTGCAACCGACTTGTAGACTACAATTCATATCTCTTGGTTTGAAGAATATAAGATATTATCGTCTCATGATCACTCGTGATAAAATCCATGAAGTGAGTCAAATGAGCGTGGGTTTAATCCAATACTCGAATCTCATTCCAAGAGCACTCATGAATGTTGTAGCAACTTTTGCTATGTCTAAACACTTTTAGACATCTACAAGCCCAATTCATGACAGTCTTGCCTTAATACCTACTTCCAACGTATTATCGACTGTGGATGGTTTGAATAACTTAGTCATTCGGAAAGAATAACCTAGTTATTCTGGAAGTCAAAACATGCAAAGTGAAACACAAGAATAATACTAATCCTATATGGCCCCAAGCACCTTTGAGAGTAAATAAAACACCTTTTATTTAAACACCATATTGATTACTCATTATTCACTGTATAATGTTTCAAATAATCAACTTTATACTTGAATCAAAACAATATTCATGCCATGCTCCAAGCATGTACACTATATTTGTCCAAACAATAGTTATGCCATATTCCAAGTATACACACTATGTTTGTCTATGATCCTTACTTTTGTGAAATAAACCAATTGAACATGATTCTAGTGATTCTCATTTCACAATCCCCAAACCAAATCGTAAATGTAAGAATTCCAAATTCCTGCCATTTACCGAAATCTGTTAGATTCTAAACTTATATACATTGATCCTCTTGTAATGACTATGCACAAAGTGTAACACCCGCAGATTCGGGCTAGACAATTTAGAGACAATGAGCGTCAAAAATGACTTTTTTATGGAAGATTATTTAGAAGGATTAATCTTAACCAAGTTATAGTATATGTTACAAGGGTTCTGTACATATAAAGAACGCCGAAATCCGAGTTATAACGAAGAAGTTATGACCCGTCGAAGTTTTACGGCAAAACCGGCACGACACCGGTAATCATAAAAAGTCAATTTACGATAAAATACTTTCTAGCCTTAGCGATCTAAACGAAAGTCGTAGTATATGTTAAACCAAGAGTGTGCATAAAAAGAACGCCCAAATCTGACTTCGTATGAGGAAGTTATGATTTTTCTAAGATTTAGCATAACAGTGCACAGCCCGAAAATTCGAATTTTAGATCGGTCGATTTTTAGCCAAAATAATCTAAACAAGAAATGAAGATATCGTTAATAGGAGTTAAACGATAAAAAGACAGTCGAAAACGGAGCTCGTATGCAAAAGATATGGATGAAGCTTAGTCTCTACTCTTCAAGCGCGGCGAATTCGATGCAGTTTTATAAATCTGAGATAGAATGAGAATTAGCCGACGTGGTCTAAATGAAAGTTGTAGTACTCGTAAATACCAACGCGTGAATATAAATAACGTCGAGAATAGAGCTCGTATGTTAAAGATATGGACGAAACTTAGTCTCTACTCTTCAAGCGCAGCGAATTCGATACAGTTTTGTAAATCTGAGATAGAATGGGAATTAGCCGACGGGGTCTAAATGAAAGTTGTAGTACTCGTAAATACCAACGCATGGATATAATGAACGTAGAAAACGGAGATCGTACGCGGAAGATACGGACGAAACTTAGGGACTACTCTACGATAAAACCCCTATAAATAAAGGGTGAATCCTTCATATTTCTCACACCTTTCACCCTCTCTTTCTCTCTCTAACTTCTCTCTAACCTCCTTAAAACCCTCCCAAGTCTAGGGAACCTTCCTAGCATGCAAAAGGAAGCCCCGAAGCGCCCGACGGCTCCGAGAAGAAAAGCTTTCGGCTCGGAAACGCTGCTCCAGCGAAGCCCGGTTTTTAATAAAAACTCATTGTAAGTGAGCTACGCCTATACTATATTTAATATAGCTTTCATTTAAATATAGTAATATTATTAGGAGCTTATAATAATTATTTGGGCTATTATTATGGGTTATATAAGTGTCGTTATAATATCTTTTTAACCACTCGCGGTACGGGGAATCCGGTTTGGAGGGTTGCTTGGGTTGCTGGATTCAGAAGTGCTATATGCCAAAATGATCATGCCCTCCGGTGTTTCATGTCTGGCCCCTATCTGTACATAGTGGGTGAAGAGTATTTTTTAACGCTTATATAATAGTAATAATAGTTAGACTATTAATTAGTCTCGTTGAACATTAGACTAAACTTTAGTGGTAATGATACTAGGTTTTGTCAAAGGAATTGTTTTAAGATTAACAAAGTGTTGTCCGAGTGCAGAATCACCACCTTAATAGGTGAGTGCATAGTTACTTTCATCTTACACATAGATATGAAGTATTTTATATAAATTACGTGCTATGTGTGCATATAACCTGTATACTTGCTATCTATGTTGGATGAACGATTTTATACATGTTTTAAATGATTTAAACTGTATATGTATTTTATATCTACGAATATGTTGGGTGAAACATGGGTAGATGAATGATGAGAGGTGAAAGATGATATGAGCGAACATTAGCAACTATAGACTTAGTGCCTAATAAATAACATCAGCGGCTATGGACTTAGTGCCTATTGAATAAACATTGGTAGCTATGGACTTAGTACCTGATAGATAAACGTTGGTAGCTATGGACTTAGTACCTATTGAATAAACGCTAGTAGCTATGGACTTAGTACCCGATAGATAAACGTTGGTAGCTATGGACTTAGTACCTATTGAATAAACGCTGGTAGCTATGGACTTAGTACCTGATAGATAAACGTTGGTAGCTATGGACTTAGTACCTATTAGATAAACACTGGCAGCTATGGATTTAGTGCATATTAGATAAACGATGGTAGCTATGGACTTAGTACCTATTATATAAACGATGGTAGCTATGGACTTAGTACCTATTGGATAAACGATGGTAGCTATGGACTTAGTACCTATTAGATAAACACTGGTAGTTATGGATTTAGTACCCGATGAATGAATTTTAGCAGCTATGGAATTAGTGCTTTACGAATGAGCATTGGCAGCTATGGACTTAGTGCCTGTCATATAAACCCTGGAAGCAATGGACTTCGAAATGAACGAATGCAGGATAGATGATTCTTAGGGTAGATCCTTAAGAGTAATGAAGATAATGGGGATGGGTAATTGGGTTGATTGTTTGATGTTTAAACATAATAATTATATTATTGTGGGTTGAAAACCCTATGTACTCACCAGGTTTCCCAACCTGACCCACTCAAGCTTATTTGTATCACAGGTGTCGATATGAAGCTACTTTACACTGAGGGATTTAAAAGAGATGTAGATCACTAGTGTAAATGAATGTAAGTTCTGTTTATGCTTATGTTTCTGTATTGACGATGACATCCCAAATGTTTTAAAATGGATAAAAATACATTTCTTCGGAAATGCTTTGATAACGTATTTATCATGTTTTTTTGGGAACAAATTCCGCAACATTTTTATTAAAAGAGGTACTCTGATTTTTATATAGCATAAACAAAATCAGTCTTTTCTGGCCGTGAAAATGGGGATGTCACACAAAGTCACAAAGACTTGTCAACAGACATTACAGAGTATTCCAATGGAAAGCAATTCTATGGAAACGAAGTCTCAAATTCAAAGTACATTCCTTTGAACATCCTTCTTGCATTAAGTTTTCTAATCTTACCCAGATTTAATGAATAACTTCCACCTATAGAAACATTTCAATATTCCCAATTTTTTTACTATCACTTCTGAACAAGAGCTGCCTTTTTTCAGAATATGTCAATATGGTCCTTCCAAAATTTGCACTATACTTCCAACTGTCCATGAGCAACCAATATTTGGTAAACCTCATATTGTCCTCGACAATTGCTTAATCATTTTAGTCATATCCAATTCTAGACATTTTCCCCTCTTAATGCCCTAGGCATTTGGAAAATTTAGAAAGGGTAAATATTATAGCACATGTAATCGATCCTATATCCGAAGCATACAAGACATGATTCATGATGTCTCACATAAAGACATGATACTTGACCAGTCTTTTGCTACAATATTTCTTATAATTTTCCATGTTCTCATAATTCGAATAATGAAAAGGGATACCGTAATCATAATCGAATTTTAGAAAGCAAATAATGTAATCATGACTAAATTTGATTAAAATCTCACAATCTAAGCTTTTAGATTTGAAATGAAGTATGAATTCCTCTCCCTTAATTATAGCAAAACAACTTTTTCAACCCATGCAACTTCACGAATTGAAACCTTTTGTTTTCTATAATTAACATTGCTAACTTGCAATATTTACCATAATTAATTATGCTCCCACTAGCCTAATAATTATTATCTTACCTGCATAACACTTATACTCCCACTAGCTTTGACATGTATTCAGAAATCAGTTGGACTTCTAGAAATCAACACTTTGTTGACTTTCTTACCAAAGTTCAGATTTCTGATACTAGATACTTCGATAAGACTTTATCTAAGCTTCTTAAACTCATACACCTTCCCTTAGATAGCTCACATGTGTGTCTAAACAATTTAAGAACTATGAAGAGGTATGTCATAATCATAGTCTCAATTGTTTAGACCTTTGCCATTTCTCACAAGTCCATGTTAGTGTGCCGGTTAACCACACATGCTCCACTAACGACTTTGAGAACGCAAATATCACAATTGCTATCTACTTAAAATCTTCTTAGTGAAAGCGTTTCCTCACCATCATTTTCATGAATCGAAGAGAAACCTTATGACACTTAGATTTTATGGTGTATGTGTTCCTATCCATGTAAATTTTTCAAAACCATAATCACAAGACAAGGTTAGTGACAAATTCAAACTCATATGGACTGAACTTGTTCAATCTTAATTTCTTGCCACCTGGCAGCACAAGGGCCTACCATTGCTTCCAAGTTGTTATGCAACCAATTGAGAACTCTCAGAACTCATATGCAAAGTCAACTTTTAACTGGAATGGGCACAAAAAATAAGAATATGTCAACACGATAGGTTACAAGCCTCAAGTCGTGTGCTAGTGATAAACAATACTCTTGATTAGTTCTTGAAACATTTCAAGATCTTTAAGACTCCCACTGACCTCTTGACATATAAGATTCTCTTGTCAAGAACCATTCCTTGACAAAACAAACATTCAAGAGTTAGTACGGATACTTATCAAGATAAACACTTCACACAATTGGTCTTAGTTGGTCTTTGTTTTATCCAAAACATCACAGCTTACAAATTTCAAATGTACAAGAGTAAGAAAACATTTTACTCTACATTTGACAAGTGTTATAAACCTTCTAAGGATTATGTCACTCAAGTTACAATCTTGGAGTATGACTCTAAGAATTGTTTTGGAACGAAGTATGACTCATCTACTTGATTTAACCTCTTCAACAATACATGAATCCTCTTCTTAGCCATAAGAATGCACTAAGATGTCCTTAGAGGATCAATTGTGATATGGTTTCATAATCACAAAGATAATCATAAAACAAGATACTCAAGTACTCTCCCATATTTTCAGATTGGAGAAACTTTTATCTTTCTGCCTAATCTGATTCTTCTTATTCGTTCTGCCTTACATTGAAACTTTTCCACTGTTTCAGAATTATACTCAACCTTGTAAGCACAACCACATTTACTAAACTTTAGTAAATCATGACGAATAGCCTTATCGCTCTTTGTGGTGGACCTGACCAGCGCACAACCAAGTGTACTCGATCTCCTAGTCCTTCACTTGACTCACATATACATGTGAACAAGGAATTAGTCTTAATTTTACAAAGATGAAAAATTCTCATTCATCATACAATACAAGTTGCATGATTCCAAGTTTCTATCCAACTAAAACTTGGGTGATGAGAATCTTTCCTTATTTGGTAAATTATGACACTACTAAAAACGAAAGAATCAAATCCATTTTCCAATATTGCTAGCAATGGAATCATATAAACAACAATTTTTCACAAATGCCATTGTAAGGATATTTAAAATAAATAAAATTAAAACCTTTTCTTTTATTTTAAAACTTTTCGGAAAAACTTATCCTTACAATGCAAATGCATATGAAAACAATGTTGTTATTTATTCCTAGGCAATCTATCCCAACTCTTAAGCAACAGCTCAAAATTCTGATCACCGAACCATGCGATCGAAATCCATCTTCGCGATCAGAATCAACATATTATTCTTTTAAGCTTCCTCTCTTTTCTTTGATTCTTAAAACATCAAAATGTGACCTAGTCACATCATGTAATAAGAATCTCCACATAGGAACTTAATAGAGTTAGATAGTGGACTTACCTGAAGTAGAGTCATACATTCTGACTTTAAAATCCTTATGATTCTTCAGGTAAATGGGCAGCTTCGCAACCAATGCCCCTTCTTATGGCATATGGACCCTTTAGTAATGGTACATGGGACTATCTCAGACTTAGCTTTTCTCTTTACCATTTGGTCAACCGAGTTGACTATGGCCGATCCCTTCCCATTGGGAAGAGAAAGCTTTTTTGGATTTCCAATGTTACCATTGTCAATGTCCATGGAAGTTTGGGAAGTCGATCTTCCAATCAAATTTGCTTTACCAGTGCCCCAAATCATTGCTGATTCAGCGGCACCAAACAAATAGGTAAGATCATTAAGGGTCATGTCATGGTCTGTCATGTAGTAGTCCTAAAG
Organism: Lactuca virosa; assembly: GCF_052849685.1. Classification (NCBI taxonomy): domain Eukaryota; kingdom Viridiplantae; phylum Streptophyta; class Magnoliopsida; order Asterales; family Asteraceae; genus Lactuca; species Lactuca virosa. Next base: position 168,916,135 of record NC_136434.1, on the reverse strand, counting down.
GAACTCACTGTGTGACTTAGAAAGTGATTGAAGAACCTAATCAACAACCAACTTCCTCAAGACCTTGACACCCGACTCTCCCGGCTTGTCAATATGCGACTTTATCTCCAAGATGTGAGCACACATAGACTTTGCTTGCCAATAGGGCTTGAGTGACCTTGAACTTTTCAAGAACTTGTGGGTTAGGGAGAATAATTGGAAGAGGTGGAGGAATTGAAGTATGATTTCCATGATCCAACCACGGGACATCATCTTTATTAGGAAAGCTTGTTCCAAGGGATTTGGGAAGATCATAGTTGTCTGATCCAGACATCTAAAATGGGAGATATTCAAGTTTGTTGATTTAAGTCCTTAATATATATAACACCTAATATGAAATATTAAGGCTAGGACCCAACACAACATTTTATAACTTAGAAGAGGGATGCCGTAATCCAAGCTATAAAATATTTGAAGGTAGGTGAATGACGATTCACCAATTTCCACCATGAAAAATGAAATAGGTATTAGGTTTTAATTTGTTTGAAACTCCTAGATCTTTTGAGATTCATTGAACTCTTTAATGGCATGTTTAAATCTCGATTGTGCCCTCTCAAGTTTGTGACTGGGATGCCGAGGATCACAAACAAGGTGTGAATAACCATGCAAATTAACTTGGTACCCTTAATTTTATCACCTAATCGATGTGTCGGTTACCCACACGCGCTTCACCGATCTATGATAAACATTAAGTCACCCTTTTCCACTCTTACTAGTCCATGTTAGTGTGCAGGTTACCCACACACGCTCCACCAACGACTTGGTAAGGTACAAAGTCTAATTTCATGGGTTAGCACCAAATTCACATTTTCATAAGTATCTAAGATTGGGAATTTATAAGTGTTTAGTTACTTAGTATTTATCATTATACTTTTAATGAAGGGAGAATTAATGTCTAGTCAAACCCTTTCGGCTAACGACCCTCCACCAGTCAAGGAAGCGGTGGGTGAGAGTGGACACCCAATAAACTGCCATTTTATAGGCAGTAACGTTATACCCCCTTATAGACCAGCTTCGTGAATGAGGTCTACTAACGGTAAGACTGACATACTCTTATACATACATATATATATATATATATATATATATATATATATATATAACTGTTAACTATTAATATTATAATAGTATAAGAGTTGAATTTTAAACTATTAAAATTCTAAGGGTTTAATTTGGAATTAAAGTATTCATGGGGGGAAAGTTTACAAATTCCAAAACTTGAGGACAAGTTTTGAACAATTCAAAAAACTTTTGGTTTCCATAACTTATGAGTTTAAAGTAGTTTTAATGGAAAAACTCTTCAAATTCCATAACTTGAGGACATGTTATGGAATACTTTAAAACATTTAAAAATGAGACTCTTCATTTTTCATAACTTATGGAAATCTTATGAGTCTTAAAATCATAAATGAGAATTTTCATATAACTTGAGGACAAGTTACAAAAACACATATTATGAATAACATTTAGATCAATTTGGATCGAAAACAAATTATCACATAAATTTTCTATTAAGCTAAACTAACTCATAAGAACAAGATAATTCAAATCATCAATCTTCAAGAAATTAGCATGAACATATAAACTAATACAAATCTTGAAATTATGACAATTATCTTTGAACTTGGATTAGCATGAACATTACCACATCAAAAACATGTTTATAAGTTCAAAAACAGCTTAGGTAATGTTCCTAGTCCAATTCCAGCCAAAAAAACTCGAAGATATGCTGTCAGGGGGTCCAACTCGCCGAGTGCAAGAAAAAACTCGACGAGTTGGATGAGATTGTACATGGACTCGTCAAGTGCCCTAATGGACTCGTCGAGTCCCCTGTCCAGACAACAAAAAAACTTCGATTTTCAGCAATTTGCATCAAGTATAATTGAAAACAAGCCTTGGCTCTGATACCACTGATGGGTTTGGTATAATACAACATCCTATGATGCACATACAACCCTAAATACCTTGGATCTATGTTTTCACTAAATATACATGCAAAGGTGTTTCCAAGGTATTAAGCCTATAACTAGCATGCAAAGATGTAAACTACACAAGATACTAGTTAGCGTAACATACCTTTTATGTGGCTGGAAGTCTTGATGTATTTGGCCTTAAGAGCTTAGCCCCAATAGTGTGGAAGCCTCAAATGAAGTCACAACACATCAAGGACAAAGGTAGTACTTGTGAGAGAATCTCCATGCACTCTAAAACCTTCATGAACTCCAAGAACATGCACCCATACACAAGGGTTGGCGATTTTAGGTCAAGATGCTTGTATTTATATGTGTGGTATTTCAAGGGTCATGGGTATAACCCAAATCCATACCCATGTGTTTTATGATCCATGGTTCATGTTGCCCAACTCTTTATGTTGATGGGTTTTGAGCATTCTAACACTCCTATGGTGTACATGCAACCCTAGAAACCTTGGATCTATGTTTAACTAAGATACATGCAAATAATTATTTTTCCAAGGTTCTTATCCTAACTAGCATGGCATGGGGCACTTGAATCAAATAAAACTAGTAGAATTACTTACCTTGTAGTAGTAGTTGATTGCTTGGAGTTTGAGAGCCTAGCACCAATTATGTGGATGCCTCAAATGGAAGTCACAAATCACCACAAACTTGGAAACTTGAGAGAATAGTCACAAACTTCTTGAAATCGGCCTTCTTAGTTTACACACATCAACTAGTGTAATTTCAAGAACCAAAGCCTCCTTTATATAGTGTGGTGGATTAGGGTTACATCCATGTAAACCCTAATACCCATGTCTTTTCATTTCCATGAGATCCATGGGTTAAAGCTCCATGGAGTATCCATGGACTTTCCATGCAAGCCTAACCCATTCCAAATAAGCATTAGCCCACACTATATAAATACAAGAGCCCATATTTAATTAGTCATACTTTTGATCTCTAAATTAATTCTAGATTAATTATAGATCAATACTAATTAAATAATATGATTTTATATTAATATATTAGGACTTATAATATATTAATAAATCATAACTTATACTATCCTCAAATGATTATCCATAAATTGTTCGGGTGAAGTGCAACCCAAATGGACCATGCCGGGTCGGGTCAAGTACATACCAAATATAGTTATGGACTTAGACACTATATCCAACAGTCTCCCACTTGGATAAGTCTAATAACTATAGTTGCAAGTATGTCTTCAGGAACCGATCAGCAATCGTAGCTCTTGAAACTCTGTTGAACTATGAAGCGCCATTTTAGATAAGTGATCATATAATCCTCTGTTCTAGATATCAGCCGGACAAATACATGGAACATGGTCTTGCTTATTGTCCAGCATTTGTTTCCCGATTTCTGATTTGTTTGACATAGAACTTAACTGAACACATCAATTTAGTTCTGACCGGGCCCGGTACATAGGTCAAAACAAAATCATCGAGGGGCCCAGATATCGCTTCTAATCCTAGAAGGAACAGATAAACTTCGACTCATATGTTTGCTCTACTACTTGTTGAACTACACACAAAGGCACGGTTTATAACATCGAGTTACCAATGCGTTTTCGTGCAATCAATGCATAACCAACTCATAGGCAACAAATCATATCTCTAGGTTTGAAGACTTATATGATATTACCGTCTCACGATCACTCGAGATAAATTCCATGAAGTGATACAAGTGAGCGTGGGTTGAATCCAATACTCAGAACTTATGAGCACTCATGAGTGCTGCAGCCCCGCTTTGTCTAACATCTTAGACCTCTACAAGCCAACCCATGACAGTCTTCATTCATATCTACTTCCAACATATGACCGATTGTGGAGAGTTTGAATAATATGATATAAACCATAACATAATTATTCTGGAAGTCAAAACATGCAAAAAGAAATAATAGTAAACGATTGACAAGAGATAGCAACACTTTACTCATAAATAACAGCTTTTATTTATCATCAAATGTCAATTACATTTTACAAATTTCAAGATTATCTAACTACTAAAACTAATATCATCCTTCAGCCCTATGCTCCGAGCATGCTGGAGATGCTTAGCCCGAGTCAGTCCCTTCGTGAGGGGATCTGCTGGGTTCTCATCCGATGATACCCTCTTTGCCACGAGGATTCCTTCTTCTATTCGATGTCTGATGAAGTGATATTTTCTGTCAATGTGTCTGGATCTCCCATGATCTCTTGGTTCCTTGGCTAAGGCAACCGCACTATTGCTGTCACAGAAAATCTCCATTGGCTCCTTTATAGCTGGTACAACTCCAAGGTCTCCGATGAAGTTCTTTAGCCATATAGCCTCATTTGCTGCCTCGCTTGCTGCTATATACTCTGATTCACAAGTGGAATCAGCCACTGTCTCCTGCTTGGAACTTTTCCAAGTAATTGCCCCTCCGTTTAGAGTAAAGACCCAGCCCGATTGAGAACGGAAATTATCCCTGTCAGTCTGAAAGCTAGCATCACTGTACCTTACAACTCTCAAGTCCTCACTGCCACCGAGGGTAAGGACCCAGTCCTTAGTCCTCCGTAGGTACTTGAGGATATTCTTTACCGCAGTCTAGTGTGCCTTGCCAGGGTTCCCCTGATACCTGCTAACCATGCTCAAAGCAAAGGCTACATCAGGTCGAGTACACGTCATAGCATACATGATCGATCCTACAGCTGAAGCATAAGGTATTCGACTCATTTCTGCTATCTCATCCTCAGTACTAGGGCTTTGTGTCTTACTCAATCTGGTGTTACTATGGATGGGTAACTCTCCTTTCTTGGAGTTATGCATGTTGAACCTTTTCAACACTTTGTCCACATAGGTGCTTTGACTAAGTCCAATTAGTCTTTTACTCCTGTTTCTCAAAATCCTTATCCCTAGGATATAGGCAGCTTCTCCAAGGTCCTTCATAGCGAAACACTTCCCAAGCCAGGACTTTACTTCCTGCAGGGTTGGGATGTCATTTCCTATGAGTAGTATGTCATCCACATACAGTACCAAAAAGTTGACTATACTCCCACTAGCCTTGATATAGACACAAGATTCATCTTCACTCCTTGAAAAGCCAAATTCTTTGACTTTCTCATCAAAGCAAAGATTCCATCTGCGAGGTGCCTGTTTTAATCCATAAATGGATTTCTCGAGCTTACACACTCTACTGGGGTACTCTATACTGACAAAACCCTCTGGCTGAACCATGAAAACATCTTCAGCCAACTTTCCATTAAGGAAAGCGGTTTTGACATTCATTTTCCATATTTCATAATCTTGAAATGCAGCAATGGCTAACAGAACCCTAATAGACTTAATCTTGGCCACTGGTGAAAAGGTCTCATCATAATCAACTCCCGGAGTTTGAGAATAACCCTTTGCAACCAGTCGTGCCTTATAAGTGTGTACATTACCATCCATGTCGGTCTTCTTCTTGAAGATCCATTTGCACCCAACTATCTTACGATCAGGTACATTGTCAACCAAGTTCCAAACTTGATTGTCATACATGGACTGTATCTCGCTATCCATAGCCTCTTTCCATTTAGCAGCCTCAGGGCCTGCCATGGCTTCCGTGTAGCTGTTAGGCTCATCCAGATTTACCAGTGTGTTATCACTGATAAGTGTCTCACATTCTGCAGTAATATGAAAACCATAATAATGCTCAGGTGCATTCCTAACTCTGGTGGAACGCCTCAGAGGTATAGATTCTTCAGTCGGCTCAACAGGAGTTTCCTCCTCAGGTTGAGGGCTAGGGTTTGAGGTTCCTTCACCACTTGACTCTTGAATTTCCTCAAGGTCAATTTGCCTCCCACTGTCTCCTTGGCTCATGAATTCTCTCTCTCGAAAGAATCATCTTCTTGCTACAAAGACCACATTATCACTGGGTCTGTAAAAGATGTAACCAAAGGATTTCTGTGGGTAGCCGATGAAAATACCTCTTTCGCTTCGGGGTTCGAGCTTATCGTGAGTCTCGCGTCTCACGAAAGCCTCGCAACCCCAAATCTTGATGTGGTCTAGATTGGGAACTTTTCCAGTCCACAACTCGTGAGGTGTTTTGGCAACCTTCTTTGTAGGGACTAGATTAAGGATATGGGCGGCAGTCTCTAAGGCATACCCCCAAAATGAGATTGGTAGCGAAGCTCAACTCATCATGGAACGAACCATGTCCAACAAGGTCCGATTGCGCCTCTCAGCTACACCATTCAACTGTGGTGTCCTAGGAGGTGTCAATTGTGAGACAATCCCACATTCCTTAAGATAGTCAAGTAACTCAGTACTAAGATACTCACCACCACGATCGGATAGAAGCATCTTAATGTTCCTGCCCAACTGATTCTCCACTTCTTTCTTAAACTCTTTGAATTTCTCAAAGGTTTATGACTTATGCTTGATTAGGTAGACATATCCATATCTACTAAAATCATCAGTAAAAGTCACATGGAACCGATTAGCATCTCTTGTGGCGATTCTGAAGGGTCCACACACATCCGTGTGTATAAGGTCCAACAAACCTTCACCCCTAGCACAAGTGCCAGTAAAAGGTGACTTTGTCATTTTACCAAGCAAACAAGATTCACAACTATCATCTGACTTTAGGTCAAACGACTCCAAGACTCCATCCTTTTGGAGTTGGCCTATGCGTTTCTTGCTTACATGTCCAAGACGACAATGCCATAAGGATGCTTTATCTAAGCTAGTGGAAGAGTTAATACACAATACATTATTTCCTAGATTATCTACAACAGATACAGTTTCATACACACCATCACAAGGTAATGCTTTAAAATAAAGAACATTATTAAAGAAAGCATCAATACTACCATTATTATTATCAAAATAAAAGGTAAAACCTTGTTTATACAATGCATGAAAGGAAATATCATTTCTTGCCATTTCTGACGAATAATAACATTTATTCAAATCTAATGTAAACCCACTATTTAGCACTAAGGAATAAACTCCTATCTTGGTGACAGGTGAAGCTTTCCTGTTTCCCATGATCAAGTTTATCTTTCCCTGCTCCACATTCTCACTTCTTTTTAGTCCCTGCAAATCACAACATATGTGAATACCACAACCTGTATCAAGGACCCAAGACTTAGAATGAAGTGAGTTATTAGACAATATAGTGTATATACCTGCATGGTTGGGTTTTACTTTCCCATCCTTCAAATCTTGCTGGTACTTTGGGCAGTTTCGCTTCCAGTGCGACTTTTCATGGCAATAGAAGCATTCAGCCTCATTAGGGTTAGCAGAAGGAGTGACAAAACCTTTCTTGGTTTTGCTTGAAGAGGAGCCTTCAAGGGTCTTACCCTTGGTACCCTTAAAAGGGTTCTTTCTCTTCTTCCCTTTGCCATGCCCGATTGCCAAGACATTGGCCGCAGTTGGAGTAGGAGTAGGAGTAGTAACAACCGACTTACCCTTTAGACCACTTTCGGCGGTCTTCAAGAGTCCTTGAAGTTTGCTGAGGGTGACTTCTTCCTTGTTCATGTGATATGTCATGCGGAATTGATCATAACACGATGGCAAGGAGTGCAAAATGATGTCTATTGCTAACTCCTCAGGGAAGTTCACATTCAGCTTCAGTAAACGGTCCACATACCTTTGCATTTTCTGCATGTGGCCCGTGATGGGTTCACCATCCTTCATTCGGGTTGTTATCATGGAGGAGATTATTTCATATCGCTCTTGACGAGCACTTTGATGGTAGCGGTCCATCAAGTCCTGGTGCATCTCAAAAGGATAATAGTCCTCATAGGACTTTTGGAGCTCGGTTGTCATGGTGGCCATCATGATTCATGCCACTTTTGTAGCATCTCTTTCATGTACCTCATATTTAGCAAGCTCTTCAGGAGTAGCAGTTGGCTCGGGTACCTTCAGCTCCTTGTTGAGAACATATTCTTTGTTCTCATACCGAGTGACCATCCTGATGTTTCTGATCCAATCTGTAAAGTTAGACCCATCAAAGATGACTCTTCCACAAAGATTCATGAGAGAGAAGGAGCTAGTAGGGTTTGAGCCAGAAGCATTATTATTGGAAGACATCTGAAAAGAAGAGGGAATAGATTAGATTAGATATAGAGATAGTCCTTAACAAAACACCCAAATGTAATATTAAGGCTAGGACCCAACACAATATTTTATAACTTAGAAGAGGGATGCCGTAATCTAAGCTATAAGATATTTGAAGGTAGGTGAATGACGATTCACCAATTTCCACCATAAAAAACGAAATATTTAATTAGGTTTTAATTGGTTTAGAAACTCCTAGATTCTTTGAGATTCATTGAACTTTCTTCAATGGCATGTTTCAATCTCGAGTGTGCCCTTCAAGTTTTGTGACTGGGATGCCGAGGATCACAAAACAAGGTGTGAAGTAACCATGCAAATTACTTGGTACCCTTAATGTATTACCCCTCAATCGATGTGCCGGTTAACCACACACGCTCCATCGATATTATGATAAACATTAAGTCACCCTTTACCTACCTTGTTAAGTTCAAGTTAGTGTGCCGGTTAACCACACACGCTCCACTAACGACTTAAACAAAGTGTAAAGTGTAATTTCATGGATTAGCACCTTATTCACATTTTCCTAAAATAACTAAGATTGGGAATTCAATAAAGTTTAGTTACTTTAGTATTATCATTATACTTTTAATGAGAATTTATAAGTCCTTGTCCTACCCGTTCGGCTAACGACCCTCCACCGATCAAGGAAGCGGTGGGTGAAAGTGGACACCCATTAAGTTGCCATTTTATAGGCAACAACCTTATACCCTCCTTATAGACCGGCTTCGTGAATTAGGCGTACTAGCGGTAAGACGACTTGATCTTATACATATATAAATATTATTAAACTTATAATATTATAAAGTATAAGGGTTGAATTTTAACTTTTAAAATTCTAGGGGTTGGAACTAAAGTTTTTAATATGACTTTACATGTTCCAAAACTTGAGGGCAAGTTTTGTAAACTTTCAAAACTTTTCATTTCTCATAACTTATGAGTTAATGGTTATTAAAAAATTAAGACTCTTCATTTTTTGTAACCTATGTGTTCTTTTAATGGTTATTTATAAATGTGACTTTTGGTTATCCATAACTTAAGAACTAGTTATGGACTCCATTAAAACACATAAAGATCAAGAATTAATCTAATCAATTATTAGCACATAATTTCTATGATCTTCTAAACTCATATGTTTATGAGTGTTCATATGAAAAATTTCAAGAATCGTAAGTACATATACAAAACTTGAAATTTTGATACGAGCTTTTGAACAAAACTTCGATTTTTCAAGTTTTTTTTTTTTTTTTTGCATCAAGTATCAAATAAACAAACCAGACTCTGACACCACTGATGGGTTTTGAGCATTCTAACACTCCTATGGTGTACATGCAACCCTAGAAACCTTGGATCTATGTTTGACTAAGATACATGCAAATAATTATTTTTCCAAGGTTCTTATCCTAACTAGCATGGCATGGGGTACTTGAATCAAATAAAACTAGTAGAATTACTTACCTTGTAGTAGTAGTTGGTTGCTTGGAGTTTGAGAGCCTAGCACCAATAATGTGGATGCCTCAAATGGAAGTCACAAATCACCACAAACTTGGAAACTTGAGAGAATAGTCACAAACTTCTTGAAATCGGCCTTCTTAGTTTACACACATCAACTAGTGTAATTTCAAGAACCAAAGCCTCCTTTATATAGTGTGGTGGATTAGGGTTACATCCATGTAAACCCTAATACCCATGTCTTTTCATTTCCATGAGATCCATGGGTTAAAGCTCCATGGAGTATCCATGGACTTTCCATGCAAGCCTAACCCATTCCAAATAAGCATTAGCCCACACTATATAAATACAAGAGCCCATATTTAATTAGTCATACTTTTGATCTCTAAATTAATTCTAGATTAATTATAGATCAATACTAATTAAATAATATGATTTTATATTAATATATTAGGACTTATAATATATTAATAAATCATAACTTATATTATTCTCAAACGATTATCCATAAATTGTTCGGGTGAAGTGCAACCCAAATGGACCATGCCGGGTCGGGTCAAGTACATACCAAATATAGTTATGGACTTAGACACTATATCTGTGACAACCGTCAAATTTCGGTCAAGTCAAAGTCAAACAAAGTCAACAAGTCAAACCGGTCAACTCCAATAACCCTTGTATGTTAGGGTTTACGTTATGAAATCACTGTACAATTCGCTATTTTAATGAGAAAACATCATTTGGAAAATTCATGTGTTTGATTTTCCTTAGCCTTAACGGTGCTAAACAACGAACCAAAGGGATAAAACACTATTGCACAATCATCGGGATTGTGTAGGACACTAAATCATGGCTTAACGGGGTTTACGGACCTTGCGTTTCAAAGCCAAACACTCAAAAAGGTCTCAAAAGAACTCTCTCTCAATCTCTTTCACTCAATCTCTCTCTATTAGAAATCTCTCCCAAATCTCTCTCAAAAGTTCCTTTAACTTTTTGTAATCATTCGGGTCATCACGACCCTTAACCGGGTCAAAAACCACTTGAAACGGGGTAAAAACGGGTAAAATAGCCTTAAGGACCCAAAACGGAAGCTTCAGGACCGAAGCCTCGCATCCGAAGTGCTCAGGACCGAAGCCTCGGACCGAAGCCTCAGGACCGAAGCCTCGGACCGAAGCCTCAGGTCCGAAGCCTCAGGTCCGAACCTCGGCCCAGGACCGAGCAACTTCGCAGATTCAGTTTTTTTTCCCGGTTTTCGACTACGACTTCGTTTTAACTCCGTTTTTCATTATTTTAACGTGGGATTTTCACCCAAAACTTTATTTTATAAACTAAGGCCCCAAAATATATAAATCTCCAGGGTTTTTATAAAATATATTAAAAGAATTAGTGGTTGAACTAATTATTGAGGGAATATTTGCTTTTCCTTAATTTATGGCAAAAGCAAACCACCACCACCTCACTCTATGATTAGCCACTCTTTCCCACTACCCCTTGTCTCCTTAGTGGACCTTTACACCCAATCTCCAGCTCTTCCCACGTTCTAAGAGCTGGAGGATTGATCCTCTCTCCTCATTCTCCATAAAGTTCTTTCATTCTACACTTAGCAACCAAGAACACTCTCCAAAATTCTCTCATCTTTTCTCTCAACTTCAAGAACTTCAAGGCTTTCTCCAGGGATTTCTTTCTTCAATTAGTAAGTATCTTCATCATTCACATAATTATTAAACTCCATTCTACTCAAATCATTGATATCTTACACAAGTTCCATCTTATTCGGTGTTAGATTCTCGAATCATCAAGACATCTTCTTAGTGTTCTTGGGTTGAACACTTCCTCTCTCTCACTTTCATCTACTGAAACCACATAAGGTGAGTTCATACCCCTACATTTACATGTTTTTCTTGAGTTTTAAGGGGGGAATACAAGTAAAATCATCAAGAACACAATTAAACTTTTTCTAACAGATTACATCAGAAAAGATGGACTTTAATCACAGACTGTTTTGGTCAACTTAAATATTTTAGTTTTCAAAACTGTTCCAGGTGCAAGTAGTTCAGACTCTTAGCTTTAAAATGGCTACTTGCACATCTCCATATGATGTTTCTACAATTTATGGTGATTTTTACAAAACTGCCTGTCATTTCAAAGGCAAACCCGGACCAGTCTGTGATTATGAACATTTTCACCTCTGTTAGAGATCACTAAAAATCATGATAAAATTTACGAACAAACTAGAATCATATTCCAAACTCTCAAAATTTGCGGATTTGGATTTAGAGCTTTGATGATTTTTCTATAAATTTTCTAAGAACAGTAACAGAAACTGTATTCAACGAAAAGTTGCTGTTAATTTCATTTCACCTTGTAACATGTTGAGCAAGGTGTATATCTTTATGTAATTATATGTTATTGCAATATATGACATTTTATCTTAATATTTAGACACACATCAGTTTACAAATGGATTTGGACATATAAAATATAAAGAATAACAAGTGATTATAATCAAAGTACAACCGATACATTCAAACATTTAATAAACTATTTTGAATATAGTTTGCATACATTACTACGTACTACCCTTGGTTGATAAACTATAATAGGTATAGTTTATGATACATTACATAACACATACATTTAAAAAGGGTACATTTATACAAAGGATATTTTCATTAAGCAAGGTACGGCCATACGGTACCAAGTTTTCATAACACGTAATTCCGTTAATGACTTTGTGAGACATTTACTTCAAATTACCATTAAGTCCTGTATTGTAACCAGAGTCTCCTTGAGGGAGAGCGTGATACTTGTGTATAGATCTATATTGGGTTTGACAAACCCACACCTAAACTGCATGCAACAGTTAGACCGATAGGTCTGGGGTGACAAATGTCATAACATTTCTGACGCCTGAAGAACGTCGTTTTAGGCAACCTTGGTCATAGTATGGTTATAATAAACTCACATAAAGTATTAATAAACATTGGAATTTACGGGAACTTCATTAAAATTTAACGAGTTTATGTCGATTTAAACTTGCATTGTTTTACTATAAATATGATAAATTACTTGTACATTTCGGTCTTTGGGTTTTAAGACTACATTTACACATTAAGGAAAATATTGGATTTTCTAACACAAATACTACTTTTACAAACGAAAGGCTTTTAATAATACCAAACAAAAGCTTATGAACTCACCAACCTTTGTGTTGACACTTTTTCAAACAACTTGTATTCTCAGGAAATCATTAAACAGGTAATCAAGTGCTTTTGAGGATGGGACGCTAAGGCGTCTACTACTTCATATTTTGTCAACATATTGTAATTGATTCGTAAACATGTAATTCATACAATGATGTAACTTTTTCAATTATATATATGTTGGTTGTGTTTGCTTGAATTACTATTACAATTGTTGTTATGATACTATACATGAAGTCCTCCACCCCCGGACGTTTCCGCCATCCTTGGTTTGGGGGTGTGACAGATTGGTATCAGAGCACAGTTTATAGTGAATTAAGTATATCAAACCACATAAGATATACAAACTATAAACACAATTGGGACTAATAGTCTCTGATTTGTGCATTTTTCAAATAAATATACTCTTAGAAAATAAATGATTTTCTTGATTAAAGTATACATACATACATTACATGCTCGCATGATATCATAACTAGCGAAAACATAAAGCAAAAGAAGAAGAGTTGAACATTTTGAGTATGCCTTAGTATATGTGGATTAAATCTGGGAAGGATATAGCCTGATCAACTATATCTGTCCAGGAATTGACTTGCATATACCGGGGGATGGTCAGGATGGGCAACAAATCTAACAAACCTAATAACAGACTACAAAGGATACTTTAAGAACTCAAAACTAAACATTTACAAATACTATAGGAGTATTTTGTGTTACTATAATAAATTATCTGAGAATTAAATAGGTCTTTATTTATAGATCAATAGCTGCTAAGTGGATGCGCTAAGGTCATATGTAACTAAGATGCTATAGACTTAGAATTTATGTATCTTTGTTTCACTTCCTGTCCTTGTTTGGTTGTGGTCTTGGAGTTAGGGTCATCTATTCGAAGGACTATTATATCTTAATCACATATGACTGGTATGCACTTTGCAACTAATTAAGTAACCGATAAAGATCATTTTAAAATATAATATATTCATTATGTCCCGGCTAAATTAGTATATGTGAAACTTTTACAAACAGTCATATACTTGGAAACAAGGAAACTCAAATAAAATATTTTGTACTTTCATTTTACCTCATAACCCAATGTATTGGGTCAATTAAAAGTATAAAATCGTATGTATCGTAAACATACCAGAAAACAACGTAATAATATACTTTATGTATAAAAGATTTCTCTTCCTATAAATACACTTTTACTAAAAGTACATTGGTTTACGACTTATGACAGAACCATGCCGCCAAGGAGAAGACCAAGACCTTCCAGCAACACAGCAACACCTCCTCCGCCGCTGCCTCCACAGTTTGATCCTGCGATGTTCCAGGCTGCAGTAACAGCAGCCGTAGCGGCCGCAATGTCGCAGATAGGGACAAACGGAGCTGGTGGTTCTGGATCGGGTGCTACAAACTCTAACCACGGAGACAGTACGTGGCGTGCAAGAGAGTGTTCCTACAAAGACTTCACCAATGGCAAACCCGACAACTTCAATGGGAGCGGGGGAGTCATCACTTTGATGCAATGGTTTGAAAAGACCGAAGTAGTCTTTCAGGTGTGCTCTTGCCCCGAAGCGAGCAAAGTTAAGTTCGCAGCCTTCACTTTCACCGGCCGGGCCCTTACTTGGTGGAACTGCCGGATTAATTCACTTACTCTCGAAGTGGCTAGCTCCATAACCTGGGCAGAACTAAAAACGTTGATGATGAAGGAGTACTGCCCGAGAGGTGAAATTCAAAAGCTGGAACAAGAACTTTGGAACCTCAGGATGACGGGCTCCAACCTTGAAACCTACACCACCCGATTCAATGAATTGGCTCTCCTCTGCCCAACAATGGTTACTCCGGAGGAGAAAAAGGTGGAGCGATACCTTTGGGGACTGTCTCTCCAAGTGCAAAGTAGTGTCCTGGCTTCAAGGCCAACTACTTTTGACAGTGCCAGGGAGCTGGCACAACAACTTGTTGACCATCGAGCCGGTCATAATACTACAACCACCACCACTGATCAATCAAAAGGGGGAAACAACAAAAGGAAGTTCTGGAACGAAAAGAAGAGCCAACCAGCACAGGACCCCGCTAAGAAGCAACAAACTGTTGCTGTCCATGCTGCCACTAATGCTGCCACTACTGCTACCACTCCAGCACCACCGAAGCCATATGCTGGAACCCTACCTAAGTGCAACAAGTGCAACTTTCACCACAATGGTGCTTGTAGGGAGATGCACTGTAACAACTGCGACAGGAAGGGGCACACTGCTCGTTTCTGTAAAGCGCCGGCTCGACCAATCAACCAAGTCGCCAGTACGGGGGCAACCCGAACCTGCTACAACTGTGGAGACGCAGGTCACTTCAAAAGAAACTGCCCCAAAGCACAAGCCCCTAATGCTGGTGGAGTAGGAAGAGTCCTGGCAATAGGACATGGGGAAGCAGTCGAGGATCCCACGGTGGTTACCGGTACGTTTCTCCTCAATAACTCTTATGCATGCGTACTATTCGATAGTGGAGCGGAGAGGAGTTTCGTGAGCCACCAATATAAACAATTACTTGAACAAAATCCCCAATCACTAAGGGATACTTATGTAGTAGAAATGGCAAATGGGAAAGTAGAACGCACTAGCGATATATACTCAGAGTGTACTCTCACTCTAGACAACCATACATTTAAAATTGACCTGATGCCGGTCACCATAAAAAGCTTCGACGTAATCATCGGGATGGATTGGTTAGTTCCTCACCGTGCCGACATTCTATGTTACGAAAGGGCCGTTCGCCTCAATCTACCAAATGACGAAACCCTTCTCATCTATGGTGATAAACCTAGTGCGAATTTACAAATCATCTCATGCATCAAAGCCCAAAAGTATCTCCGGAAGGAGTACCACGCCTTCTTGGCCCACGTAGTAGACAAGAAACAAGACGTGAAAGACATCAAAGACATCCCCGAAGTGTGTAACTTCCCGGATGTGTTCCCAGAAGATCTTCCTGGTGTACCACTCGCACGACAAGTCGATTTCAGAATTGACTTAATACCCGGAGCTACCCCCGTAGCCAGAGCTCCATACCGCCTCGCACCAACAGAAATGCAAGAGTTGTCCAGTCAGTTGAACGAGCTTTTGAGCAAAGGGTTCATCAGACCAAGCTTCTCACCTTGGGGAGCACCAGTCCTTTTTGTAAAGAAGAAGGACGGATCCTTTCGCATGTGCATCGACTATCGGGAACTAAACAAACTCACCATCAAGAACCGATATCCTCTACCCCGAATCGACGACCTTTTCGACCAACTCCAAGGAGCAAATTTCTTCTCAAAGATCGACCTAAGGTCAGGTTACCATCAGCTACGAGTTCAAGAAGAAGATATTCCCAAAACTGCATTCAGAACTCGCTATGGGCACTACGAGTTTGTGGTGATGTCCTTCGGTTTAACAAACGCACCTGCGGTATTCATGGACCTAATTAATAGAGTGTGTCGACCCTACCTAGACAAGTTTGTAATCGTATTCATCGACGATATCTTGATCTACTCGCGAAGCGAAGAAGAGCATCGCCTACATCTACGCCAAGTGCTAGAGACACTAAGAGCGGAGAAGCTTTATGCTAAGTTCTCTAAGTGTGAATTCTGGATTAGAGAAGTGGATTTCCTTGGCCATGTGGTAAGTGAGAAAGGCATACATGTGGATCCCTCCAAGATCAAGGCAATCGAGAATTGGTCAGCACCCAAGACGCCAACCGAAATTCGACAATTCCTTGGGCTTGCTGGCTACTACCAAAGATTTATACAAAACTTCTCCAAGATTGCGAAACCACTCACCACCTTGACGCAGAAAGGTGTGATATTCAAGTGGGAAAATAAACAAGAAACTGCTTTCCAAACGTTAAAACAAGCCCTATGCAGCGCACCGATCTTGTCTCTCCCAGAGGGAACCGAGGACTTCGTAGTGTACTGTGATGCTTCGAATCAAGGCCTCGGATGTGTGCTCATGCAGAGAGGGAAGGTTATCGTGTATGCATCAAGACAGCTTAAGACGCACGAGGTTAATTATACTACCCACGACCTGGAATTAGGAGCAGTAGTATTCGCTTTGAAGATCTGGAGACACTACCTCTACGGCACGAAATGCACTATCTTCACTGATCACAAAAGTCTTCAGCATATCCTCAATCAGAAAGAGCTCAACATGCGACAGAGGAGATGGGTAGAGTTGCTGAATGACTACGAGTGCGAAATTCGTTATCATCCGGGCAAGGCCAATGTAGTGGCCAATGCTCTAAGCAGGAAGGAGTACTCGGGCCGCCGAGTAAAATCCTTAACAATGACAATCCATTCCCACCTGACCATACAAATCAAGGAAGCTCAACTAGAAGCTTTGAAACCAGAAAAGGTGGCAGGAGAGACATTAAGGGGAATGGATAAAAACTTAGAAGTCAAGGATGATGGAGCACGTTATATCATGAACCGGATTTGGACACCGAAGTTCGGTGGACTCCGAGATGTCGTCATGAATGAAGCACACAAGACTCGATACTCCATCCATCCCGGGTCGGATAAGATGTATCTGGACCTCAAGAAATTATACTGGTGGCCGAACATGAAAGCTGAGATTGCTACCTATGTGAGCAAGTGCCTGACTTGCGCCAAGGTCAAAATCGAATACCAGAAACCATCCGGGCTATTACAACAGCCGGATATACCTGAGTGGAAGTGGGAACGAATAACCATGGACTTCATAACCAAGCTGCCTAAGACATCGGGCGGGCTTGACACCATATGGGTAATCGTAGACAGATTGACCAAATCAGCACACTTCCTACCGATAAAAGAAACCGACAAGATGGAGAAGCTGACTAGAACGTACATCAGAGAGATTGTACGACTCCATGGCGTGCCGATATCCATTATCTCCGATAGAGATAGTAGATTTACCTCACGGTTTTGGCAGTCTCTACAAAAATCATTGGGAACTAGGCTTGACATGAGTACGGCCTACCACCCACAAACCGACGGACAGAGCGAACGAACCATTCAAACGTTGGAAGACATGTTAAGAGCTTGTGTGATAGACTTCGGTAAAGCATGGGATACCCATCTACCGCTTATCGAATTCTCCTACAATAACAGCTATCATATTAGCATCAAAGTCGCTCCATTCGAAGCTCTTTACGGTCGCAAATGCAGATCACCCCTGTGTTGGGCTGAGGTGGGGGATACACAGCTAGCTAGAGGGCAAGTCTCTAATAGCACCCTCACTGGCCCTGAAATCATAAGGGAAACCACATAAAAGATCGTTCAAATTCGAGAAAGACTGAAAGCGTCTCGCGATCGGCAAAAGAGTTACGCAGACAAACGACGCAAACCCTTGGAATTCCAGGTGGGTGATCGAGTACTACTAAAAGTTTCCCCTTGGAAAGGAATGATACGATTCGGCAAACGCGGGAAACTAAATCCAAGGTACATCGGGCCATTCGAAATCCTTGCTAGGATTGGGCCAGTAGCATACAAACTTCGATTACCTCAGGAACTCGACAAAGTACATCCCACATTTCACGTATCGAACCTAAAGAAGTGTTTGTCTGATGAGACACTTGTAATACCACTCGACGAAATCGAAGTTAACGAAAATCTCCACTTCGTGGAGGAACCAGTCGAAATCATAGATCGGGAAATCAAACGAACGAAACAAAGTCGTATTCCCATCGTGAAGGTCCGTTGGAACGCTAAACGAGGACCCGAATTCACCTGGGAACGCGAGGATCAGATGAAACAAAAGTATCCACATCTCTTCCCAAACTCTTGAAATCCCAGTCAAAATGAAAATTTCGGGACGAAATTCCTTCTAACGGGGGGATGATGTGACAACCGTCAAATTTCGGTCAAGTCAAAGTCAAACAAAGTCAACAAGTCAAACCGGTCAACTCCAATAACCCTTGTATGTTAGGGTTTACGTTATGAAATCACTGTACAATTCGCTATTTTAATGAGAAAACATCATTTGGAAAATTCATGTGTTTGATTTTCCTTAGCCTTAACGGTGCTAAACAACGAACCAAAGCGATAAAGCACTATTGCACAATCATCGGGATTGTGTAGGACACTAAATCATGGCTTAACGGGGTTTACGGACCTTGCGTTTCAAAGCCAAACACTCAAAAAGGTCTCAAAAGAACTCTCTCTCAATCTCTTTCACTCAATCTCTCTCTATTAGAAATCTCTCCCAAATCTCTCTCAAAAGTTCCTTTAACTTTTTGTAATCATTCGGGTCATCACGACCCTTAACCGGGTCAAAAACCACTTGAAACGGGGTAAAAACGGGTAAAATAGCCTTAAGGACCCAAAACCGAAGCTTCAGGACCGAAGCCTCGCATCCGAAGTGCTCAGGACCGAAGCCTCGGACCGAAGCCTCAGGACCGAAGCCTCGGACCGAAGCCTCAGGTCCGAAGCCTCAGGTCCGAACCTCGGCCCAGGACCGAGCAACTTCGCAGATTCAGTTTTTTTTCCCGGTTTTCGACTACGACTTCGTTTTAACTCCGTTTTTCATTATTTTAACGTGGGATTTTCACCCAAAACTTTATTTTATAAACTAAGGCCCCAAAATATATAAATCTCCAGGGTTTTTATAAAATATATTAAAAGAATTAGTGGTTGAACTAATTATTGAGGGAATATTTGCTTTTCCTTAATTTATGGCAAAAGCAAACCACCACCACCTCACTCTATGATTAGCCACTCTTTCCCACTACCCCTTGTCTCCTTAGTGGACCTTTACACCCAATCTCCAGCTCTTCCCACGTTCTAAGAGCTGGAGGATTGATCCTCTCTCCTCATTCTCCATAAAGTTCTTTCATTCTACACTTAGCAACCAAGAACACTCTCCAAAATTCTCTCATCTTTTCTCTCAACTTCAAGAACTTCAAGGCTTTCTCCAGGGATTTCTTTCTTCAATTAGTAAGTATCTTCATCATTCACATAATTATTAAACTCCATTCTACTCAAATCATTGATATCTTACACAAGTTCCATCTTATTCGGTGTTAGATTCTCGAATCATCAAGACATCTTCTTAGTGTTCTTGGGTTGAACACTTCCTCTCTCTCACTTTCATCTACTGAAACCACATAAGGTGAGTTCATACCCCTACATTTACATGTTTTTCTTGAGTTTTAAGGGGGGAATACAAGTAAAATCATCAAGAACACAATTAAACTTTTTCTAACAGATTACATCAGAAAAGATGGACTTTAATCACAGACTGTTTTGGTCAACTTAAATATTTTAGTTTTCAAAACTGTTCCAGGTGCAAGTAGTTCAGACTCTTAGCTTTAAAATGGCTACTTGCACATCTCCATATGATGTTTCTACAATTTATGGTGATTTTTACAAAACTGCCTGTCATTTCAAAGGCAAACCCGGACCAGTCTGTGATTATGAACATTTTCACCTCTGTTAGAGATCACTAAAAATCATGATAAAATTTACGAACAAACTAGAATCATATTCCAAACTCTCAAAATTTGCGGATTTGGATTTAGAGCTTTGATGATTTTTATATAAATTTTCTAAGAACAGTAACAGAAACTGTATTCAACGAAAAGTTGCTGTTAATTTCATTTCACCTTGTAACATGTTGAGCAAGGTGTATATCTTTATGTAATTATATGTTATTGCAATATATGACATTTTATCTTAATATTTAGACATACATCAGTTTACAAATGGATTTGGACATATAAAATATAAAGAATAACAAGTGATTATAATCAAAGTACAACCGATACATTCAAACATTTAATAAACTATTTTGAATATAGTTTGCATACATTACTACGTACTACCCTTGGTTGATAAACTATAATAGGTATAGTTTATGATACATTACATAACACATACATTTAAAAAGGGTACATTTATACAAAGGATATTTTCATTAAGCAAGGTACGGCCATACGGTACCAAGTTTTCATAACACGTAATTCCGTTAATGACTTTGTGAGACATTTACTTCAAATTACCATTAAGTCCTGTATTGTAACCAGAGTCTCCTTGAGGGAGAGCGTGATACTTGTGTATAGATCTATATTGGGTTTGACAAACCCACACCTAAACTGCATGCAACAGTTAGACCGATAGGTCTGGGGTGACAAATGTCATAACATTTCTGACGCCTGAAGAACGTCGTTTTAGGCAACCTTGGTCATAGTATGGTTATAATAAACTCACATAAAGTATTAATAAACATTGGAATTTACGGGAACTTCATTAAAATTTAACGAGTTTATGTCGATTTAAACTTGCATTGTTTTACTATAAATATGATAAATTACTTGTACATTTCGGTCTTTGGGTTTTAAGACTACATTTACACATTAAGGAAAATATTGGATTTTCTAACACAAATACTACTTTTACAAACGAAAGGCTTTTAATAATACCAAACAAAAGCTTATGAACTCACCAACCTTTGTGTTGACACTTTTTCAAACAACTTGTATTCTCAGGAAATCATTAAACAGGTAATCAAGTGCTTTTGAGGATGGGACGCTAAGGCGTCTACTACTTCATATTTTGTCAACATATTGTAATTGATTCGTAAACATGTAATTCATACAATGATGTAACTTTTTCAATTATATATATGTTGGTTGTGTTTGCTTGAATTACTATTACAATTGTTGTTATGATACTATACATGAAGTCCTCCACCCCCGGACGTTTCCACCATCCTTGGTTTGGGGGTGTGACAATATCCAACATATGTATCCATACATAAACTTGGTCCAAAATGGATTATAAGCCCAACACATATAAATATCACTAATTACCATAATTAGTCCCCATAGATTTAATTAGTCTCTTTTGATCACAAAATTAATCCCAAATTAATTCTTGATCAATACTAATTAAAACATATGATTTCATATTAATATATTATAGCTTATAATATATTAATAAATCATATACAACCTCTTCTCTCAAAAGTCCATCCTAACAAATTGTCCTGATGATATGCAACCCAAATGGACCATGCTACTCTCGGGTCGAATACATACCAATAATAGTTATGGGCTTACACACCTAATCCAACACAAATATCCCGTAACTCAGACAAGAATCTCAGAATCCTCCCAACGTGACTGCCTCTATCCATCTCGAAGCCTCATACCGATATACCACTGGATACCCCAACTGTTCTGAATTAGTCCTGACTCTCGGTCTGGAAACAATGCACTTAACACACACTTCGTCTCTGACTCCTCGACCAGCCTCCCATCACCGAAATCATCATGGAATCAAGAGACCTCACTCTCACAGCCGATGCACAATGTAGACAACGAGGGCCACCGCCCTATATACTCCTATTGATCACTTGAAACTGCTGCTAAAAGCATGCCTCCCCAAAAAGGCACCTCCCTGTTCTCTTCCATCATAGACCCACAAATGACTTTCTCATGGTATAAGAAATACCTCACAGCAAACATACTGCCCAAAATACTCTGGTTAAAAGGTTGCAACCCTATGCTACCCCACAGGGTTTACCCCCATACTCTGAAAACCGGAAGCTCGTCATCTCTTTTGCTTCTCCTAGGAAACGGGGACAACACAACTCTTGCCACAGAAGATGACACCTCATCCTTCAGTCGATTGCTCAACTCAGACCGCGATCCTCCAATAAGCATCATCTCTACTCATCCCTGAGTCTTGCGACTCCAACTGGAATCTCACCAAATATCTCTTGGACACTAACTCGATTTCCCCCCTCAAGGTATGATCTATTGAGACTTGTTCAACATGGCCCTCAGGCCCCACACTCTATCACATCTGATCCCAGTCTAATCAATCACAACTGGATAACTGGTAAAACCAAAAGCACTAACCGCCACGATTCATGGTACTCGAACCATGAAATCATCTCTTGATCTGTTGCGAATCATGGTACCCGAACCATGCTATCTCCTCTCAATCTGCTAAGAATCATGGTACCCGAACCATGTTATCTCTTCTCAATCTGCTATGAATCATGGTATCCGAACCATGTTATCCCCTTTTAATCTGCTACTTAGAACCTCTGGAATTCTCCCTGTTTTGAGTACGGGTCCTCTGCTTTCAGTAGTACAGACCCATACTACTTGCCACATCTACCCATACTTTCCACATGGATCGTACCAGATTTCCTAAGTAGCTGCTCAACCTTCCCGATCACCAATCCCGTTGAACCTGGTCGCTCCCCAGCGAATACTCTCCTTTATTAGCGTACCCATCTGACTAAGGTCACTCCCTAGGCTCTTCCTAGGTTCTCACACTTCTCTGCCATCAGTTGCTGAAGAACTCCTTATGATGCCAACCATCTACCTCCTGAATATCGTCATATTCACTTAGTAGCTGACTCCCATCATTAAGAGTTCCACAAAGCACGAAGTAAGTAGCATTCGGGCATCGAATAATCTCCACCAGCACGTAAAACCACTCTAGGTTACACTCTATTTGCTCTACTCATACTCAAAAGGTACCACTAAACTCAAGCAACCCTACCTCTCGCGGGTATCTCACTACTCCCTCAGTAGACTCCTCAATTTCTCATCTAGGTATCTCTCCTAGATTACTCCTCTACTCAAAGTTCTCTTTAAAAGATTCCTGCTGGATACCCTTACTCCTCACATACTCAAAGCACATCACATATAACAACAATTCCTAGGCTAAGGCATCACAAATCAGGCAACTCTAGCCCTAAAATATGAAATACCTAGCCTATCTTCTAGCATGCATCACTAATATCTTAATAATAACTAATAACACAAATAAGTAAGGGTATTTTGGGAAATCACCGTTCGGGCTCTGACTGATTGTACATACTGCTCTATTCTCGTTTTTCTCTTAGAAACCCTTGCTGGTTTTTGAAAAATCATTTCTTTTGAAAATTTCTCTCAAACCCTTAGTTTGAGTTCAGAAATACCCGAAGGCGCATCCGAATCCCTCAAACCAAGGCTCTGATACCAACTTGTAACACCATAAATTTTCAAATAAAATTTTCATTTAAAATTACATAATTCTCATAACACATTTCACAAAATCTCGTTTATTTAATTACAAATCTGAACTCCATAATTGTTTGATTAAAATCCAGGATCCTCAAAACATAACTCTCTCACTGGTGTGTACAATCAAGCCGATGCCTTCCCGTGATCTTGAGAAAAACCTGAAACGCATAACACATAACATGGTAAGAACGAAGCTTAGTGAGTTCCCCAAAATACCACACATATCTCGTTAGCCTCTCATGACTATACTCAGATAAGACCCTCCGGTCAATGTGTCTCAGTGGGACCCTCCGGTCCCATAACTCGGGTGGACCCTCCGGTCCTAACTCAGCAAACTTAGAATGATACACAACATAAATCACATAGACATAATGCAGTATATCACAGTTAAGCACAATAAACATCTCAATCACACAAAGGTACCACTCATGGTAAGTATAGTGAGAAGACTCACCTTGCAAGCAAGCAAGCAAATAACCTCTTACCCGAATCTCGAACTAGCCTCCGCCTATCACAAAGGATGAATATCTCTAATTAATACTCTTTTCACGACTATAATAACCGAAGGTTATTATTTCTCTCTCTAACTCTTGAAGTGGATAAAAGACCATTTTACCCATCCATAGTCTCCATTACTCATGATTGACCCAACTCTAAAGTCAACAAAAGTCAACTCGAGTCAACAGTCCATGTTTGACCCGACTCGCCGAGTGCACCCATGTGACTCGTCGAGTCCACTTGTTTCCTCATAAGTCTCCGCGAAGGTCCAGCTCAGCTCGTCGAGTTGATCCCCAACTCGCCGAGTTATCGCATGATCAAGCTCATCGGGACAAACCCTCACCGACTCGTCGAGTCAGGCCATGGACTCGGCGAGTCCCTTCGATCTGATTTCTCATACAGACGATTTAAGGCAGATCTATCACTCCAAACACTAGATCTACCATCCTAAGGCTCGATTGACACGTAAAGATTCGATCTTTACACTCATGCATGGTGGTTTTGCTCCAATCTATCAATACATGTTCTCATAAGGTGTTAAACACCATACTCCTCATATGGATGAATAAAGTTGGGACTTTTGGGCTCTAGGGACCTCACAAGGTCCAGATCTGAGGTTTAAACCTCTAGATAACTTAGTATTCTCGAAGTCCCAAATAATATGTGATGAAAACCCTAACTTCTCAACTCATGAGATCTAACCAAATAAAGGGGAAAGATTCAAGCTTTTTACCTTCTTCTTGAATCTCTGGACGAAATGGTCTGAACCCCAACAACTCCTTCTTGTTTCTTGCTGAACAAACTCCCCTTCCTCCTCAAAGATACACTAAAATCCTTCAAGGTTAGCTTGGAGACTCTCTTAGCTCACTACACTCGTTTAGGGTTTCACACAGAAGGGTTAGGCAGAAATGGGGGCATAAGTTCCCTTATATAGGCCCCAACCCCGGGAAATTAGGGTTTCTCTGCCCAGCACCTACTCGGCGGGTCGGCTCTCTGACTCGTAGAGTCCATTCATTAATCCCACGCGGACAACTCGACTCTACTCGACGAGTTGGACTCACAACTCGTCGAGTCCCTCCATAAATCTCAAAATTACTCACACAATAATATACCTGAAAGTCTGAATGTTACAACAAAGATGAGCAAATTAACATAGATGAAAGAGGGAAGTACATGGAGCCTTCGGTGGTGGGATATCGGTTATAAACCCAGATTCATGGAAATCAGAACCTTCATCGTCTTATTCTCTGTTTTCAACTGTTGATCTGAACCTGATAAGTATCGATAAATGGTGGTGAAGGTCGGTGAATGGGGTTGTGGAATAGTTTCTGCTTCGATTTTCTTGTGAGAATAAAATATGAATACGATTTTAGAGGATGGTGCTGGTGAATCCTATGAACTTCATCGCCCCATCCAGTTCCAGAAATCCAGAAATCGAATATGGTTTCAAAAATTGTTCATCTTTAGATCTTGAAGCTCTATATATTTATCTTTCCCTTTCATCATTGATGATTTAGATCTCGGGTGAAGAACAGAACCAAGCATGAACGATATTGTGTTTCCAGATTTGCTAAAGTGAGTTTCTTGGTTTTGATAAAGTAGGTTTTCTTGATTTGACTCCGTTCTTGGAAGGAGAGAGAGAGAGAGAGAGAGAGAGAGAGAGAGAGAGAGAGAGAGAGAGAGAGAGAGAGAGAGAGAGAGAGAGAGAGAGAGAGAGAGAGGTGGGGTCCCCTCTTTATTTGTTTTTAGTTTTAAAAATTTAAATAAAAGGAAAAATGTTTAAGAAAATAGAAAAACAAATTAAAAGAATAGATTAGTCTTTTCAAGTTTAAGAGAGACTAATTTCACAAACAAAATACCTTAAAAAGACCATGGAGAAAAAATAAAAAAAAGCTAAGTTTGGATTAAACCTCGAAAAAAATACATATTACATAAACCATTTTTACAGTTTTGTCTAAACTAAATCTGTAGCTTTTGATAAAATAAAGAGGTCATTTACATAATTTTGTATATACATATTTTAAGATTTAATATGATTAGAAACATCAAGGGGTGTAACCTTCAACTTGTTAGTGTAATTTATCTAAAGGGAAAAGGATAAAGTCGTCAACTAAGGCATATTCTTTTACGTGACGTCAGAAAAAATCCTATTAAATATATATTTTTTCATGGTTTTTTATATAATATTTATATTGCCTCTATGTTTAATTATTTGTACACAAAATTATATTTATAATCCAATCACCAGGGATACGAATAGAATACTCATAAGAAAAATCGGTGACTCCGTCTCTTTTCTCTGTCACTTCCGCATTTCGTACCAGCATAAATTTATCTAAACAAACACAGATCCCATTTTCTCCTCCACCGACTTCCCTCCGACCGATCTCTCCGACTCCTTCACCGTCATCGGAGGTGAGTTCTTGATTCAATCGCTCTTCCTTGTCACCAGTATGTATTTAATTTCAACAACTTCGTCTATTGATTACGTTCATCTATAAACCCTAATGTTTTCAGTACGTATCGTTATATCTATCTGTGATTAGAGGTTACGGTTTGTAAATAGCGATGGAGAACTACAGATCTGCGTTTTAGATGTTAGATGCGCCTTTTTGGTTATGATTTGATGTTAATTTTTGTTGCCGTGGTGGATGAGAATACCTCGCCTGAAGCTAGAAGATGTAACTGATTTAATCTCGAGTTATTCGTAGGAAATTTCTTAAAGAAACTCAAGTTTCAGCACTAACCAATGATTATTTAGGAACATCACTACGAAAGATGCATCGTTTTCTTCGATATATAGCATGATAAAGTGCATTTTTCATGATCAAGAGTTAGTTCTAGTGACTTACTCGTACATTTCAATGTAGCTTGACAATATTAACTCGAGTGAACCCTAGTTTCATTAAAGCAAACCAGCAATGATAACTGGCATAAGGTTCAAAATCTACGTGCGACTTTAATTTTTGAACTGCATTTACTGTTTTTAAGAGCAATTTCTTATAAATTTGGGTATACCTTGGCTTCTAGACATCTAAACTAGGTGTTCTTCTTTTGATTTGTATTGTATATGGGATGTGTAGGGTTCTGAGGCTAAATTTCCATGGAGGGTGTTGGAGGTGGTGATGGTACCTCTGCTGCATCTTTGGATCAATGGAGGCAGTTTTCAAGGCTTTTCCAGATTTACCTGGATAAAACTACCCCACATGCAGTTTATAGATGGATTGGGACTGCAGCTTTAGTGTTTCTTTATGCACTCAGAGTTTATTATATTCAAGGGTTTTACATTGTTAGCTATGGTCTTGGAATCTACATACTGAACTTGTTGATTGGGTTTCTATCACCACTTGTTGACCCTGAACTGGAACCTTCTGATGGTCCCCTGCTACCTACAAAAGGCTCAGATGAATTCAAGCCTTTCATCCGACGGCTACCTGAGTTCAAGTTCTGGTAATATTTTCACCCTTTCTTATTCCTCCTCCTCTTCTCCTCCCTCTCTATCTTTGTGTGTGTATCCTTTTATTTTTCTTTTGTGGTAAATAAGTTTAGTGTTACAGCTGATTCTTACTTACTTGATATGGTCATCTAATAAGTTTAGTGTTACAGCTGATTCTTACTTACAAGACTCTCAAGTAATTAATCTTGTTTTAATGAATTTACAGGTATGCCATCACAAAGGCTTTCATCATATCATTCTTGATGACCTTCTTCTCCATGTTTGATGTTCCTGTTTTTTGGCCAATACTACTTTGTTATTGGTTTGTGCTCTTTGCCCTTACAATGAAACGCCAAATCATGCACATGGTCAAATACAGATATGTCCCTTTCAATATTGGAAAACAGGTAAAATATCTAAATTTTTATTACAGCATCTTACTTTGGTTAGATTTGTCAAAGTATATTGTTGTAATAAGAAACAAATCGAAAGTACAATGCTATAATATGCAATGATCTTAATGGGTGATTGTTTGTGATATGCAACAGAAATATGGTGGTAAGAAATCCTCAGCAGGTAGTAGCAGCAGTGGCTCACGTGCAGACTGAAGGGTAGAATGGGGAAAAAAGGAGGAAAGTATGATGTAGAAGAAGAAAGAAACAAGATAATGGAGTGAAAAAAAGGGTAATAGGTGTAGATTTATATAATATGATATGATAAGATTCTATTCTTAATGTACAAACATGGGAGTATTCGTGTGTTGCTTCATTTACATATGCTCTTGTTTTTTGGTATTAAAAATTGATCACGCCTTCTCTTGTTAGGTCCTTTTGTGATATCTCGATTTATTTTTGTAAAAAATTTCAGTTTTTAACAGATGATCAGTAAAGTGTTATAGTTGTTCAATTTAGGCTGCTAAGGGCTATTAAAAGAGAACCGGTTTTTTGGTAATCATGGAATATAGCCCTATATGTTGATGTGTATGTTAAACAAACTATATTATGAAAAAAAGGTCTGAAATGAAAAACAGTTGCAATCTCCTTGATATCAATTATAATTTCTGGAATTACGGAAATAAAATTAGTTATTATATAGTTATTTGTTAATAATGTTAATAAGTGTCCTATATTTTGTTTCTATACATATTTCTACTCGTTAGATTAAAATTTAGATTAAAATAAGTGTCAAAATCAAGAGATGAAAATTAAAAAATAGAGTAAATTACACGAATGGTCCCTATGGTTTGGGGTAAGTTGTGCGCTTAATCCCTAATTTATTTTTTTAACTCGGAAAGTCTCTACTGTTTGTTTTTGTTATGCACTTGGTCCCTAGTGTTTGTTTTTGTTACGCGTTTGATCTCTGTCTTATCTAAAAATACTATTATTTAAATATGGAAAAATGGTGGGGTAGGTATGGTAATGTGAGGGGGTGGGGTTAGGGGTGTGTTTATTTAAATAAATTAAAAAATCAAGGGAAAAATAGTTTTTTTAGGTAAGACAGAGACCAAGCGTGTAAAAAAAACAAACAGTAGGGACCTTCCGAGTTAAAAAAATAAGTTAGGCACCAAACACGCAAAGTACCCTAAATCATAGGGACCATTCATGTAACTTAATCTAAAAAATAAAAAGTAGTGGTATTCACGTCACTATTCTTGGAAGACAAATAAAAACAAAAAGGAGAATATTTAATTTTTCATAAAACTAAAATACAAAAAAAGAAAAAAAAATACAAAATGTCTATGCATCAATTGAACAATTCAATTTTATCTAAATAATGAAAAATAATCCTATCCACAACCAGGTCTTGTCGTAGCAATAGCGTAAAGAGGTCAATTTGGTACTGCCCCAAGTTATATTAAAAACAATTATTTATTAAAATTTAAAACGTGACTAGATCTTGATAAAAACTTCACTTGGAAAAAAAAAAAAAAAAAACCCACCAATGTCCAATAGAAATGCTCCTGTTAAATCTTTGATTTGTTATTATAATGCCAAATCTTTTCACTTGGAAGAGTAAACAGACATTTTATATATTTTATCTTTATATTTCTTTTCTTTAATTTGTTTATGATAATTGCACTTTGTCTTGTGAGTGTTTGTTTAATCTACTGATAACACATTAGCTGTGTTAATTTAAATGGGTTATCTGTTTTATTTTACCTCTCTAGTTAATAGTATCTTGTCATAAATCGTAGTTGTGCACTAAAAAACTGATTTTGTTTGTAATAATTAGGTTTATAATTGTGATTTTGAATATTAAGAAACGATTTGATTATAAATAAAGTAATAAAACTAACCACACCGGTGTCAATTATTTTAGAATACAACAAAAATAGCTTCTTCTTTTTTTTTTTAATTTTTATAACGAACTAGCAAAATGTTTTTTGATTTCCATTTCCGTCGATAACCATCCATTTCATATGAAGGCTTCAATATGAGGATGTACACTGTGAAGTAAGCATGGTTGCCCATCCTTTTATCTATTTTCATTTTGTGGTGGTCTCTTCAAAACACTTGCATTATTTTGAAAATGGACCACTTTGCTACCTATTTCACTTGCGCGCTACAAAATGAGGACGAGCATTGTGAAATGAGCATGGTCATCACCATATTTTCAAAATTTCTCATTTTGTGGTGGCTACCGCAAAAGGTGTATCATGTTTGTCCATTTTTGTAGTGTCACGTAACATCCTTGTACGAGCCTATTTCAAATAACCTTTAATAAAATCTTTCAAAATAATGTCAGAGTTTTAGTTTGCGGAAAAACGATCCCAAAGCTGAATTCAAAATATTTTACAAAGTTCAAATGCGGATAACAGTCTCAATAAAAAGTTTCTTAAAACATTTGGTGGTTTGATAAAAACATTTCTTGTGAGAGTGCAACTAATATCAAAATAGGATTTAAGAAAACATTACAAACCAAAGGTCTTCTAATTATCCAAAGCTTATGAGTCTCCTAAGCTTCTGACAATATCTACCAACATGTAAACTTATTATCAACAAGTGAATTAGGCTATGAAGAGCCTAGTGAGTACAATCTCAAGGTTAGACATTATGAATGATGCATGAATGAACACTTTGGTTCATACACCAATGTACAAACCCATACCTTCTCAAAACAACAAAATCAACATCAAGAGTTAGCTTGGGGGTAAAATATAACATAAGTCAAAGTACATTGTCATTTATGACAAATCTCATATAAACATCACCAGTGAATAAACAATATGAGATAAATGTTCCTCAAATAAAAGCTTCTCAATAATTAAACTCCAAACAAGATCATATAGATCAAATAATACTCATACGAGTCACAAAACATTTAGAAACGATAATCCGATTGATAAATCAGTATACAAATTTTGATACTTTTCCAAATATATATTTAGGTAGAAACAATCCAAATGGATAATGCAATGCTTGCAATTATCCCAACCCAAGTCACTCTTAGAGTCAAACTCACAACAAACGTCGAATGCGAAAACTCATGATAGTCAACCAACTTTTGTACTCACATCCGCCAACAAAATAATGATGGTCGGGTGTGAAGAACGCACGACAGACGGATTTTACGAGTCGCCCTTACACCTACAAACAAGGCTCTAGGGTCCGGTCCATCCAACCTACGCCACATGAGGGGTAGCAAGCCTCTACTCGTACACATGAGGATTATCTAGAAATCTACTCACAAACAAATAACAAGCAACAAAAAACTGTCCATTGGACACCTAGGACGACAAAGTCACACCCATCCTAGCATGATATACACATAGGGATGCTCAAATCAGTTTTCCAAAAATAAATACTTTTTTTGCTTTAAGTACCAAATTGTTCTCAAAATTTACATTTCATGAATAAACATATAGTTCACATAACAATCAAGGTTTACATATAATATCATGTAATAAAAACCAACAAGGTTTATCATATCTGTAATGACCCAAAAACAGTACAAAAAATTTTCATTTAAAAACCATTAGTTTCCATTCATAGATTGTATCAAAAGCCATCAATCTGTAGAGTTCGAAATATGTTGTGAGATGTCGAAGCGTCTTTTGTCATGTCTAGTTTCGAAGCCTGTATTCATGTATTCGATGTATGTATTTCATAAGGGCACTTTTAGAGTTTGAAGCATATGTGTCTTAGCCCTTATGTACTTTTTGTTTACTTCTGCTGTTCCTATAAATAGGGATAGATATAGGAGTAAGAGTAACTTTTGGCACACTGTGTACTTTACTCTTTCATTCTCTTGTATCCTTTCAAAAGTATTAATGGAGCCAAACATATTATATTTATATTTTGTGTTCTTGATTCATTTCATACTCTGATTTCATTCTTACACTCGATTCATACGAACGACACAATCATTACAGTATTCCAAAACATCAGAGTACAAACACATCAAGTGCGGAAATCATGTGGGAAGGATGTTGTGCCATCACGCCAGGTCCTTCCCTTTGGAACTGGATGTACCTGAAACCATAAACATAAACTGTAAGCATAAAGCTTAGCAGGCTTCCCAAATTACCACATACAACATACATATCAAATAACAGCACATGGCTGTGCCAGGTCCGAATCAACCCCCGGGTCCGTATCAACCCAAAATACAACATATAGCTGTCTCGGGTCCGAATCATCCCCCAGGTTTGTATCAACCCCGAGTCCGTAATGACTCCGAGCCCATATAGATCAATGCATAAATCATACAAGCACAACAGACATAATCATATGATAACATACAATTCTACTCATACAATACAGTGGGTCGGCCTTGGTGCCTTCGGCCCACTTAAGGTGGTAAGAAGACTCACCTCACGTACAGGCGAAAAGCTCAACTGACATGCTGCTTCGAAACCCACGCTACCAATCACCTTTACAATTAAAAGCCACCAAAACTCAAACTACCATTCAAATACCTAAAATGCCCCTAGCTCAAACCCTAGTCAAAACCAGGTCAAAGTCAACCGAGTCAATCGGGTTGACTTAGTCAGTACGCGGAGTGTACCTCACAGTTGATCGAAGAACGGGGCGCTGACCTCATACGCTTAGCGTACCCTTCTGTACGCCCTGCGTACGAGGCTGCTTGCCAACCTCTTAACTAAGTGCTTAATCACTTAAGCACCCACGTCCAAACTTCAGATCTAGGTCACATAAGATGCCCTAATCCATAAAGTTTCCAACTTTATGGCCTAGCTTGGCTATTAAGTCCTTAAAATCAAAAACCCTAGCCTCTTAACCCATTAAGACCATCTAGCACTTGTATGGGGGAAAACTAGTGACCAAGAACCCAACTTTATGACTTAACACCCCTAAAAGCCTCTAAAAGGACAACTCAAATGCCTTAGAGTACCTCCTACTCACAAAGGCTAAGTTTGGGACTAAAAAGGAAACAACTTGAGCAAAACTAGATCCAAGATATTCTATCATCAAGTTTGAAACTTTTTACCTCCACAAGGTGTATAAGGGGGACTAAATGTTGGATCCAAAGCCTTGAGTGAAACACCAGCACTTCAATGTTCTTCCTTCTACTCCAAGAGCTCCAAAAAGGCACCAAAATGGCTCAACAAGCTTCACAAAGCAGAAACACTCTTAGGGTTTTCGAGATGAGGAGGGAGGCTGAAGGTAAAAAGGTGCTTGAATCCATAAATGATTTTAAATAGGGTCCAAACCTTAAAATTTAGGGTTTGAACTCTGGCTGCATATGCCTTGCGTACCTGCGTACACTCAACGTTCTAAGGCGCTCCGGAGTACGCCCTACGTACGAGGGTGTACTCCCCAAGTACTCCAAAGGTCTTCGAATTTACAAATTTGCCATTAGGGACTAAACTTACAACTCTCCCCCACTTGAACTAGAATTTTCCCTCGAAGTCTGCTACCAGGAATAAATTTGGGTAGTGTTCTTGCGTCTCCGCCTCTGGCTCCCACATCCATTCGGAACCCTTATGATGCTGCCGCTGGACCTTGACCAATTACATTTCTTTGTTGCATAGAGCCTTTGTATTTCGATCTAAAATTGCCACCGGTCTCTCCACATAGTTCATGCGCTCATCGACTTGAATATCATCTAGAGGAACAAATGCGGACTCATCGGCTACACACTTTCGAAGCGGCGACACATGGAAGGTGTTATGGATCTGACTGAGCTCATCTGGAAAATCTAGCAAGTATGCTACCTTGCCCACTCGGGCTGAAATCCTAAAAGGTTCGATAAATATGGGGCCCAGCTTGCCCCGCTTCCTGAATTGGATGACGCCTTTCCAAGGCAACACCTTCAGAAGCATCAAGTCTCCCACTTGAAACTCGAGATCCGAACGCCGCCAGTCGGTATAAATGTTCTACCGTCTTTGTGCAATTCACAGCCTATCTCACACATGCTGAATCAAATATGTGGTCTTAAGCACCACCTCGATGCTTCCCATGACCCGATGACCAACCTTGCCCCAACAAACTGTGGCCCTTCACCTTCTCCCATACAATATCTCAAATAGTGGTCGATCAATACTGGCATTATAACTGTTGTTGTATGAAAACTCAGCCAGTGGAAGGTAAGTATCCCAACTCCTTCCAAAATCCAACACATAAGCTCGAAGCATATCCTCGAGCGTCTGGATCGTCCGCTTGCTCTGGCCATCGGTCTGAGGGTGGTATGCTATACTAAAATGCAACTGAGTACCCAAATCCTCATGGAACTTCCTCCAAAACCTGGAGGTGAAACGAACATCCCGGTCCGAGACCACCGAAACTGGCACCCCATGCCGAACTACCACCTCCCGGACATAAATATCAACTAACTTCTCTGCAGATATGCTCTTAGCAATCGGAATGAAATGCACACTCTTGGTCAATCTGTCCACGATAACCCAGATAGAATCAACACCACGTGCCATCCTTGGCAATTTTGTGATGAAATCCATGGTGATCTCCTCCCACTTCCACATTGGAATGGGTAAGGGCTGCATCTTGCCATGGGGTCTCTGATGTTCGGCCTTGAATTTCCTGTAAGTCTGACATTGCTCAACAAACCATGCTATCTCCCTTTTCATGCAGGGCTACCAATAACTCAATATCCAATCCTTATACATCTTCTTGGCCCCGGATGGATAGAAAACTTTGACTTATGCACCTCTTCCAGAACCGTCTGCATTACCCCACCTGATACCGGGACCCAAACTCTACCACACTGAGTCAACAGTCGCGGGTGTCCCTGACAAACAAGGGAATTTGTCCCATGATTTGCTCGACCTTCTAATTCTCTCTTTTTAAACCCTCAACCTGAGCTTCCTTGATCAAATCCAACAAAGGCGAGGTGACAACCATCCTCAAGCAAACATCTCTAATATGGGTACTCATCGTCTTGCGGCTCAAAGCATCAGCCACCGCATTGGCCTTCCCAGGGTAGTATAGGATCTCACAATCATAATCCTTTACCACATGCAACCATCTCCGTTGCCGCATATTTAAATTCGGCTGGTCCATCAAGTACCTCAAACTCTTGTAGTCAGTGTAGATATTACACTGAACAAAAACAAATAGTGTCTCTAGATCTTGAGGGCAAAAACCACAGCCCCCAATTCCAAATCATGAGTGGGGTAGTTCGCTTCATGAGGCTTCATCTGCCTCGAAGCATAAGAAATCACGTGACCCCTCTGCATAAGAACAGCTCCCAAACCCGAAATAGAGTCGTCGCAGTAAACCACAAAATCATCATCCTCAGGGAGCATGAGAATCGGGGCCTCACACAATCTTTGCCTTAGAGACTCAAAAGCCAAATGTTGATCGGACCCCCAATGAAATATCACACTCTTTTTAGTCAAACGGTTCAATGACACAACAATCTTGGAGAAATCCCGGATAATCTCCGATAATACCCTGCTAGCCCTAAGAAACTCCGAATCTCATACACAATCCTTGCGACCTTCCAACGCATCACGGCCTCGATCTTGGCCGGGTCAACTAAGATTCCCTTCTGGTTGACGATGTGCCCCAAAGACTACACCTCGCGCAACCAAAACTCACATTTGGAGAATTTGGCATATAGCCACTCCCTCCTCAGTGTCTCCAACACCTCTCACAAATGCTGCTCGTGCTACTCCTTGGTATTGAAGTAGACCATGATATCATCAATGAATACAATCACAGACTGATCCAGCATTGGCCTGCAGACCCAGTTCATGAGGTCCATGAACGCTGCCGGTGCATTGGTGAAACCGAATGACATCACCTTGAACTCGTAATGACCATAACGAGTCTTGAAAGCTGTCTTCTGCACATCCTCGTCCCTAACCCTCATCTGATGGTACCCTGATTTCAAATTAATCTTGGAAAACCAAGATGCAACCTGAAGCTGATCAATCAAATCATCAATCCTCGAGAGTGGGTAATGGTTTTTCACCGTTAGCTTATTCAACTCCCGGTAATCAATGCACATCCTGTGTGAACCGTCTTTATTCTTCACAAATAGGATCGGTGCTCGCCACGTAGAGATGCTTGGATGAATAAAACCCTTATCTAGCAACTCCTACAGCTGCATAGACAAATCTTGTATCTCCGGTGGTGCCAGGCGATACGGCGCCTTGGCTATCGGAGCCGCACCAGACACCAAATCAATCCGAAACTCAACATGACTCTTAGGAGGCACTCCAACCAAATCCTCGGGGAAAACATCAGGAAAATCCCGCATAATGGGTACCCTTCTCAACTATGTTGTACCCTCAACCCGTGTGTCAGAAACATAGGCTTAGAACCCAGAGCAACCCTGGTGTAGATATCTCCTGGCCCTCACAGCTGAACAAAGAGCTAGCCCATGTGAAGCTCACTCACCAGTAATAACCAGTCCCCCCTACTTGGGGTTCGAACCCTCACCAGCTGCCGCTCGCAATCAATCACGGCCCCATTAGGGGCCAACCCAATCCATCTCGATGATAACATTCGATCCTATCAAGGGTATCGACACCAAATCAATAGAGAACCTCTCACTAAACATGTCCAGGACACACCCACAGAAAACCCTCGAAGCACTCACAGTACGGTCATTCGCAATCTCCACCTCTAGAGGGGAATCTAAATTCTCGGGAGCATCGCAAAACTTCTTAACGAGTGCAAGAGATACAAAGGATCGGGCAGCCCCCGAATCAAACAAAACATGGGCATACATAACATTGACCACATCTGGTATTGTACGAGCCTCATCGGTGGTCAGCTGCAATGCCCTGATCTTTACCACAGGGGTCTTAGACTTTCCTTGGTGGCCATCAGTAATCCTTAACATGACTGGTGCAGGCGCCGCCATAGCTCCCCCTGTCAATCTAGGGCAATCAGCCTTTTTATGGCTCGTATGATTGCAACGGAAGCAAATTAGTGTGCTCCAGGGGCAATCCTTACTCATATGACCAGTCAGTCCACACTTGTAACAATCCAAACCCGCTGATCGACATGCCCCACTATGCTGCTGGCCACACTTGCCGCAGCGGCCCCGACCTTGCTGGCCCCTAGAATGCGAATCAGAAACCTTGGGCTTCTTGCTCTGGTCCACCACAGTCTGCACCTGCTCCGGCTTGCTCTTCGTCCAAAGCTTCAACTTAATCTCTCACTCATGTACCCTCTCAACATATCATTCAGGGTCTTGCACCCTGAAAAACTTACAATCTCCCTGATGTTATCCCTCAATGTGTCATGATACATGGTCTTTTTTAACTCCTCATCGGCAGCATACTGGCGGAACCAACATAACCCTCTCTCGAAACTTGGCGGTAATTTCTGCCACAGTCTTGGTGGTCTGGCGAAGGTCCTAGAACCCCCTCGCCAGCTGCCACACCTTGATAGCCGACAAACTTCCTCTGCAATCTCTGCACAAAGTCCTCCCAGGTCATCACTGCCACTGCTGCTGTCCCAACAGCTCGAGTATCCTCCTCTCACTAGTCTTGTGCCCTGTCCCTTAGGGGTGAGCAGTGGAACAGGGTACCCAATTTCAGAATAGGAACCGCCTCGGAACCAGCGGTTCTGGTTCAGAACCACGTTAGGTGGTTCCAGTTCTGGTTCCGCTACCCGTTGGTTACCCGTCGACTCCATCTTAAATATATCAACTCCATTACATCTCTTAAAATTATTGTAAAGTTAAATACTAAATATTAAAACGTTAACTATAACAACAAATTTTAAATGGTAATACTAAATGTATACATTATGTTTTATATATACTCTATCTCTTAAAAAGATTTTATTAGACATATTAAGGAATTTGATTTTTTTAAACTTTAATTCTTTATTCTAAACAGTTAACTAATGAGTATATATGCACTTAAGTATAAGATCTAAAAGCTGAGCCGCTTCCATGCCATCCGACTAAAAAGAAAGGATTAAAACTTCTATTAAAAATCATTTACATTTACAAAGGATTAAAACTTATGTTAAAAGAATCATATACATTTAAGTTGTTGTCTGTGATGTAACTAGATATATTTAGATATATTGAGGTAACTGAATTTTTGTTTTCTTAACTCATTTGGTTTTTACGAAATAAATACAATCATTTAATCTTCCAAGTTAACAAGAATATTTATTAAAAAAAAAATAGATAACGGGTACCCGGAACCGGAACCGGAATCGGTTCCGACGGTTCCAAGACTGGTTCCAAGATTTTAAGAACCAGTTCCGGTTCTGGTTCTAGATAATTTGGCCGGGTACCCACCTACGCTCACCCCTACTGTCCCTCAACAGACATGTAACATCCGGGTTCCCAGGTATAATATTTTATTATTTAATTTGAGAATTGTAGAGTGACTCGACGAGTTGGTGCCTCAACTCGTCGAGTAGAGTTGCGGCTGGTGACGTGGATTAATGAATGGACTCGACGAGTCTGTGAGGCTACTCGCCGAGTCAGCGCTGCTGAAGGAAACCCTAATTTCTCGGACTTGTGGCCTATTTAAAGGCACTTATAGCCTCCCTTTGCGGCCACTTTTCCCAGAGAGAACCCATAAACGATCTTTGAGCTTATAAATAGATAGATAGATAGATAGATAGAGAGAGAGAGAGAGAGAGAGAGAGAGAGAGAGCTAACCTTGAGATTTTTGGTGTATCTTTGCAAGGAAAGGAGAAGGTTTCAAGCAAGGAGCAAAAGAAGGTTGTTAGATCTGTCAATATACATCCAAGGGATTCTGTTAGAGGTATCAAGTTCGAACCTTCCTCTCTTGTTTGAGTAGATCTCTCATTTTGAAGATTAGGGCTTCTTTTCTTTATAGTTTGGGACTTTGAGGATTTGGGGTTCATGAGGAGGCTTGAACTCCAGATCTGGACCTTAGGAGGTCCCTAGCATCTAAAGGTTCCTGCTTTATTCAGCCTTGGGGGAAATTTATGAGTGAAAAACCCATTTAGATCATGTTCTTGGCATTTCATGCCCAAAATGCCATGCATGGACGTAAAGTCTATGACTTTACGTGATAAAGGAGTACTGAGAGTGTGTATCTGGAGTTTGGGAAAGTATCCTGCCTTAAAACCGTCTGAATGCAAGTTGAGTCTGAATGGACTCGCCGAGTTGATGAGCCAACTCGGCGAGTAGATTAGGGTTTGTCCCGATGAGCTTTATCATGCGATGGCTCGGTGAGTTAGGGGTTAACTCGACGAGCTGGACCTTCAGGAGATTACTGAAAACGATGGGACTCGACGAGTCGCACGAGTGCACTCGACGAGTCTGGTCAATTTGGGCTGTTGACTGGAATTGACTTCTGTTGACTTTAGGGTTGGTCAAATGAGTAATGGAGGTCAGGGAAGGGTAAAATGGTATTTTACCTATTTCTATGGCTAAGAGTGTAAAAGAGACCAATGAATGGTGTAGTCGAGCATGAGGAGGGTATTAATTAGAGATATTATCCTTGTGATAGGCGGAGGCTAGATTGAGGATTCCGAGCACGATATTTTACTAGCTAGCTTACGAGGTGCGTCTTCTCACTATACTTTGCCTAGAGTGGTATCTATGTGTGAGCAGAGGGTCTTATGTGTTTATTTGAGTACTGTGATATTACTGCATTATGTATGTGTGATTTATGCTATGTGTATTAAGAGTTTACAGAGTTAGGACCGGAGGGTCCATCAGAGTTGTGGGACTGGAGGGTCCCACTGAGACACATTGACCGGAGGGTCTTACAGAGTTATAGCCTCGACTGGCTAATATGTTGTATGTGGTATTTTGGGGAACTCACTAAGCTTTATGCTTACCGTGTTATGTGTTATGTGTTTCAGGTACTTCCGAGGACCGCAGGAAGGCACCAACGTGATTGTACACATCTGTTCGAGATTATGTTGAGGGTTCTGGGATTTGACTTTTGATTTATGTTGATATTGAAACACTTATGGTTTTTATGAAGTATGATATATGAATTTTGTGTGTTTTAACAATGAAAAATTTGGTTTGAAAATTTACGTTGTTACAAGTTGGTATCAGAGCCTTGGTTTGAGGGATTCGGATGCACCTTCGGGTATGTCTGGACTCAAACTGAGGATTTGAGAAACTTTTCAAGAAAAAAAAAACGATTTTTTTCCAAGAGAAAAACGAGGAAGAGCAGTGTGTACAATCAGCCAACGCCCGAACAGTGATTTTCCCAAAATACCCTTACCTTCAGTGTTATGAGATATTTATGAGATATTATGAGATATATTATTCATGCTAGAGAGTAGGCTAGGTACTTCATATTTTAGGACTAGAGTGACCTGATTTGTGATGCCTTAGCCTAGGAGTTACCATTACCTGTGATTTTTTTTGAATGCGAGTATGTAGCAGAAATGAGCTTATGAGAGTAGTCTGTGTTCGGCGAGATATAAAGTACTTGCGATCTGGAATCCTAGGAGGAGGACTTGGGCTGATTACAGATGCGGTGTGGAAGTTAGTATTGGGCTCGTACTACTGAAAGCACCGGGTCAGTGAGCAGTCCAAGTAAGAATCCTTAGGATGCTAAGGAACAAGTAGGGTCGAGCGAGTATCTGATTATTTTGTGTTGTAATTCAGAGATATCATGGTGGGCATGCGCCACAACCCAGGGGCAGTGGTACCAGTGGTACCAGTGACGAGGAGATTCACAGGATAATTCACGAGGAGGTGGCCGCAGCTATCCGAGAGGCCATCCCGGAGATGTTTGGGTCTATCAAGACCACCTTGATCGTGACATTTGACGAGCGATATGCTATTGTTACCGAGGCGGCTGCCGCTGCAGCCACCGCAGCTGTCATTGCTGCCAGGCCACAGGGGGTGACTCGTTGCTGTACCGGGAGCTCAGCAACACGAAGCCACCAGAGTTTGATGGGACTCAGGATCCGATTGCCGCGATGAGATGGATTTCTGATATCGAGGGGTGTTTCTACACTTGTTCCTGTCTGGAACATTTGAGGGTACGGTTCGCGCTGAACCAGCTTCGCTTGGGAGCGAAGGACTGGTGGAATTTTATGACAGCCAATTTCACTTCTGCAGAGCTCACTGCAGTGTCATGGGAGAGGTTTACTACTATGTTTCGAGATGAGTATGTTCCCCCGGTGGAGAAGGAACGGTTGGCCCAGAATTTTCTGTCCCTCAAGTAGAGGATAGAGTCAATGACAGTGATTACGAGGATGTTCCATGAGAGGGCAATGTTCTGCCCTGAGCACGTGTCTACCGAGCATGCACGTATGAGCCGGTATTTGAGCATTCTAAGGAGGGATATTCGAGAGTTCATGGCGAACTCGACTTATCGGTCATTTGCTGAGCTTCAGGAAAATGCCCGAAAGAGGGAGACTGAGCTGGAAACTCAGGCCAGAGAGGAGGCGGAGTCTCAGGGGAGGGATCGGCGGCCGGCACAATCTCAGTCGGCAACCAAGCGGGCTAAGCCCGCAGATTCGAGATTGGGAGGCCAGAAGGGCCGTACTTGTGGGAAGTGCGGCAAGGGTTATGAGGGGATATGTCGAACGGGGTCTTGCTACAAGTGTGGCAAGGAGGGGCACATGGCGAAGGATTGCCCCAAGGGGTTTGCAGTCTGCTTTCACTGCAACCAGACCGGCCATCGAAAGGCCGAGTGCCCCCAGCTGCTTCAGGGATCTGCACCCGCTACTACACGAGCTACCGAGAGTCGGCCCGTGAAGTCCGAGGCGCCGAAGGTTCGTGGGAGAGCCTTCCAGCTGACAGCGGAGGAGGTCCATGCAGCACCTGATGTCGTGGCCGGTATGTATTCCTTTGTTTATTCTATTCTGAGTTATTTATGCTTATATTGTGATTTGCGTAGGTACTTTTCTTGTGAGTTCTGTACCTGCCTTAGTGTTATTTGACTCGGGTGCGAGTCGATCTTTCGTATCATTAGCGTTTAGTCGCCACATCAGTATCCGACGTGATTCGTTAAGTAAACCTCTGAGAGTTTCTATAGCCGATGAGCATGCGGTGTTTGCCACTGATGTGATCCGGGGATGTGTGCTCGAGATTTTTGGTGTTGAGTTTCCGATAGATCTGGTACCGATCGCCATGGGTGATGTCTGTGTCATTGTGGGTATGGACTGGTTGAGCCGATTCAGAGCTGTAATCGACTGCGAGCGTCAGTTGGTGACGATACAAAACCCTAGTGGGGGAGTGCTTACAGTTTATGGCGAGGGTACCCGATCAGGATCAGCTTTCTACTCTGCTGCCAGAGCGAGACAGAGTCTACAGCCGGGTTGCATGGGTTTTCTGGCGTATGTGATGGATTCGCGGGTTGCTACTGAGAGACCGAGTTCTATCTCTGAGGTTTCGATAGTGTGTGAGTTTGCGGATGTTTTCCCCGAGGAGTTGCCGGGAGTGCCTCCCGAGAGGCAGGTGGAGTTCCGGATTGATTTGATTCCGGGTGCGGCACCTATTGCCAAGGCACCCTATCGCCTTGCGCCATCAGAGATGCAAGATTTATTCTCTCAGCTCTAGGAGCTGCCGGGGAAGGGGTTCATTAGACCGAGCAGTTCGCCGTGGGGAGCTCCGGTCCTTTTTGTCAAGAAAAAGGATGGTTCGCACCGGATGTGCATCGATTACATAACTAATTACAACTTATTTGTAGGCTGATACTATTTGGTAGATGCTGGTTTGCCTCATACAACTACACTAATGGCACCATATCGGGGTGTCAGATATCATTTGAAAGAGTATTCTGCTCGGGCCCCTGAGAATGCAAAAGAGTTGTTTAATCTCCGTCATGCTTCATTACGTAACGCTATAGAACGGGCATTTGGTGTTTTAAAGAGAAGGTTCCCTATCATTAGAAGTACACAAGAACCTTTTTATTCTTGTGAAACACAATCAGACATTTTCTTGGCATGTTGTATTTTACATAATTTTTTTTAGAAGAAGATCGAGACAAAAATCTTGAAGATGAGGTCCTACAGGAGATGTTAAATGAACCAAGAGAGGAAATGCGCCATAATATAGGAGAGACAAGTGAGGGTAATGCTGCGGCAGAGCAAATGAGGAACTTAATTGCAAATCAAATGTGGACTGATTACTTGCCAAATTGAAACCATGAGATAGATATGTCAATGTAGC
Source organism: Lactuca virosa (assembly GCF_052849685.1). Classification (NCBI taxonomy): domain Eukaryota; kingdom Viridiplantae; phylum Streptophyta; class Magnoliopsida; order Asterales; family Asteraceae; genus Lactuca; species Lactuca virosa. Next base: position 168,872,927 of record NC_136434.1, on the reverse strand, counting down.
TACTAGTTTTTATTATAGCATTTCAATTTGATTTTGTATGGATCTTTTGTGTTTGACTTGATTTTGTATGAATCATTATTGGTTTGACTTTATTTGTGTTATTTATCTTTCGGACATGTTATTTACTCATTATTTGTACATCCTCTAAGTATGTATTTTTTATGTTATCAATGCATGGTTTGTTTATTTATGATGTTATGCAGGTCAAAATGATGAAGGAAGAACAAGTTACTAAGAAAGAACAAATAAAATGGACAGATTGGATGGATTCTTGTTTTATTCAATCTATGATGACACAAGATGAGAAAGGGTTAAGGATTAGTGGGAGTTTCATCCCACAAGCGTACACCAACATGGTGGAGGAGCTTAATCAAAAGTTCGGGAAGAGTTTAACAAAAAATCATTTAAAGAATCGTTTGAAAACATTAAAATCAGGTTTCTCGCAATGGTATGACATGTTCCGCGGAACTTCATTGAGTGGGTTCGGTTGGAATTCTGAAACACAACTAATTGAAGCGGACGAGGAAGTGTGGGCCAACCAAATTAATGTAAGTTTCTTTTATTGCATGTTACTTAGTTTGTATACATTTATGTTATTTTTCTTAACAATAATTGTATTTGGGATTGTGTGTTACAGTCAAAGCCAGAGGCAATTTCATTGAAGTCCAAAAAAATACCAAACTACAATGAAATGATAGCTTTGTTTGCGAAAGATAGGGCTTCAGAGGTGCATGCTGAAACCCCGAAAGAGAAGAATGCTCGATTGAACAGGACTGGGGATATCAAATTAGAAACAATTGAAGAAGTGGATCAGTTACTAGCAAGCAATGACATAACACTTGAGAAACAACAAAAAAATGATGATGATGATGATGGTCTTGATGATATTCAAGTGTTATCTCCTACATGCTTTTCACCGGTGCAAAATTCAAGTTCTAAGAAGTACAAAAGTAAAAAAAAAAAGGAAACATGAAATTGAAAATGAAGATGAACCTGAAGTTGAACCTGAATCGTTTGAAAAGGTTATTATGAGTGCAGTTAAAGATGTGGCTTCTGCTATGAGGGAGGGTAACAAAATCTTCGAAAACTCTTATCATCGGGTTTATACTGGTGATGAAATTTATAAAGAGTTAGAGCCAATGGATTTGGAACCCGATGAATTAGCAAAAACTCTCATGTTTTTGTCGCGAAATCAATCTGATGCGGGGACATTATTTAGAGTTCCATTTAAAATACGAAAAACTTTGCTGAAAAAAATGATGGGGGCAAGTAAATGACTTACTTAAGATGATAGTTTTTTGATTTTTTTATCAGTTTGACTTCATACTTATTGGTTTTTGATTTGAGTTCATACATTGCAATTTGTTTGATTATTGTTGCATTGACTTTAAATTGGTTTCTTATGAATTTGTTTGATTATTCATACATTTATGTTATTTTTTGTTTGGGTTTATTGATTTTTGTTTCACTTTATATTGGTTTTGTTTGAAAAAGTTATATAAATGAAGAACATACTAGAATTGTGATTAATAATGAATTATGCATTAATGATTTTTGCATAAATAATCATGTGAAAAAAATAATTAAAGAAGTCGAGATGTAGGCAATAGTTGGCAAAAAAATAATAGTTTAGGCATAATTTTGTTTTCAAGAGAATCGTGTGTTATATATTTGAAATTGTGGAAAAAAGGTGACAAGGGTATAATTGTCCACTTTTAGTTTTCATTTTTTTTCCTTCCATCTCGGGAACACAAAGAAAAATAATTTTTTTTCTTTCTCTCAAACTCGGGAACAAAAAAATACACTTTACTTTCCTTTCCATTCTTTTCTTTTCTCTCCATATTTTTCTTCTTTTCTTTTCTTTCCTTTAAATGAAACTCGGGAATAGGGTGTTTGTGATGATATTTTATCTATTAATCTTTCATGCAGTAAAAAGAGGAAGTTTCTCATATTGGGTTATGCTTTTACTCCATAGAAATAGAGATATCCCTTGGAGTTTATATATTGTATTTTTGTTTGTGGGTTTGGACTTTGGATATAATATTTTTTAAGAAGGATGCTAAAGGGTCTTAATTTGTTCCATTTTCTTCTTTTGTTGGTGCTCTATCTGCCCATTTTCTTAATTGCTATTCATTGGTTTTTATGATCCTTTAGGTTCTCAGTGCCCGTATATTGTCGTTTGTACAAACTGCTGATTAGGAAAAACATGGAGAAGTTTAATAAAGCTAATTTCAATGCAAAGTAGGAATTAAAAGCGATAAAGACATACCTGTAAATTTGTAGGCTTTGTATTTCTTAAAATTGAGTCTCGTGACCATGAAAACAAATCCATAATCGATGCTCAAAATGGTGCACTGTATCATTTTTTAACACTTTACATTGTACTTTAACCCAATTATGCAAGGATATTTTGTATATGGTTAAGCTATTTGGGTTTTAAGCTTTTTCCATTATGTTGTAAACTGTAAACATTCGTTTCCTTCTTCTTTTTTAGCTGTCATTGTTTAATTTAACTGCTATTCTCTATTGGTACATGCATGGGCTAAAGAGGACCTCATAAGAGAGCAACACAAAGAAGTCGCAACCTTCCGTATTTCTTAGAACATATATCCATTAGTGAATAGTGACAGTTTACTTCCCGGTTTTATGTTTGATGAAGGTAACATAAGTTGGTAAGATATTATTTTGTAGGAGAGAACGTGATAATTCTGAAGCTGAAAGGGCTCAACATCTTCAAAAAGTCCACGAGTTAAAAAGAACATGTCCAAGAAAAAGAGCGCCACTTTTTGGAATTACAGAAACAGGTACTCTCCTTTGTATGTTTATGATATGCTATGTTATAGTCACAACAAAAATGACTTATAACCTAGAAAATGAGTCCTTAACAGCAGACATATACTCTTGAGTGAAAATGACAACCCTTATATTTACAAGGCTTTTATGTTTGACTTTAACAGGGTGCATTTTAGATGGATGCGGTTTGCCTCTTATTGTAATTAGGTTGATTTTTTAAAAGTAAGTTGATTTTGTCATGAAAAGTCTTGCACAACTGATATTAAAGGGGAAATACTTAAGAGTTATTACCCTTAATAAAGAAAGTTAATAAACGAAAAATAAATGTGCAGGGCACATTCCCACAGAGAAGCAAGATGGGCCACAATGATGTATATTCAAAACGTTGGAGCATATGTGGAGTGACAAATATGTTTGTTTGCAATCAAACTTGAGCCATCACAGGTTGGTTACTAACGATTCTGCTAACATTTCTAATTGTTAAGTTCCTTTATTTTTAATTATGTCATTCTTACTTTATTACTTCCTTTAACTAACCCTTATAAGTTCTTAATTAGATGGACATTGGGTTCCAGAAACAAACCTAAAGCTGTTAATGACCCTACTGTACTGATCAATTGTCGAAAGATAACAAAATCATGTTGGCTTTGTTTTGTAAAATGTATACTCATTTAATTTCGTTGTCTTTGTTCTACAGGTCTGATATATACTTTTTGGCCCCACTCACTTCAAAAGGATAGTGAAGATTATTATTATTTTTCTACCTATGTTTACAAATTGAAAGTGGGTAAGTGGCAACTTGGTTTCAAAAACTGTATGCTAGATTGCACTTGCTTTTTAGTATATAGAGCATTTCTATTCTTACTTGAATGACTCGAGGGTTGCCTGATTCAAAATGAAAATCTTCAAACTGGTTTTGTTTGAAATTTCTAATAATTTAGGACAGATTAGGTATCTTTATTCAAAGGTTCTTACACCTTTCATTTTTGTTATTTCATATTTCTTTTTCAACTTTCTCAGGTGATTATCATCCAAGAAATGTCATTTTTGAAATCCCACAAAGATCACAGACTACAAAACCAAAACCGATGACCTCTCCATTGAAGATAATTTAGCTTTCATGATAGGATATATCCACGAAAGGATTGGAAAGTATAAGTGTGTGATAAAAATGAACCTGTCGACTAGAAAACAAGTTTAATGTAATCAGTTCAATGTAAGTTGATAAAATCTTCCAGTTTTGTCGTTTTCTTTGGCGTATCCAACCCCGCAAGGCGGGGATTCTTCCCTAGTATGTACTAACGATAATGTATCAAACAAAACGGCTTAGATATTCATCAACTGTAATGTATTTAACATCTGGATAAAGCGTTGAAGCTTCGACCCCGACTGATGGTTCAATCTCAAAGTTTGTTTGATCTCCTTTCACAAAGACGGAGTGCCAAATCGACAAATTCTTTTTTAGTGGGGCAGGAGATTCTGCAGAATAACCAACAAATTTTTTATCTTAGTCCTTCATTTTCTTCCAAAAATAACTATTGGAAAGAGAGAAACTCCAACATACATATTAATATTAATGAAAAGGGATGCTTTAGTATTGAACAAACTTACAACACATACCCTCTAAGTTCTTCAAAACTTGGCCTTCACACAGATAGACCCTCTCCAAGGTTTTTCCGATCTTTTTCTCCCATAACGACACCAAATCATGGAATGAGTAAACGTTACACGAAGGCTTGATGTAAACGATTTTGTTTAGGGTCCTTGGGTCATCAATAGTCTGAATGGTGTAGGTTGCAATGTCATGTTCCTCATTGAAAACAGCTGTGAATTATGTAGATGATTATATATGTAACCCGTAATGATTACCTTTTGTATATGAAAAACAATTGTTTTTACTGTTTACCTTTTGTATCACCATCGCCGAAGATAACCACCTTATCCAACGGAGGAGCGGTGGCTTGAGGCTGTGCCAAACTTGGAAGAAAGTAACCATCAAAGCAATTGTTAACTATGTACGTATGAGGGATTCCTTCGGCTTCAATGGCACGACGAATCTGAGCCTTAGTTGCGAAAGCTGTTTTAGCCGGACCCACTGCATGAGTACGATCCACGTCATTTCCGAACTCCGATGGGTAGAATTTCTTCATCATTCAAATAGATAAAGAGAAAAAGGTTTGATCGTCAAAATTCTATTAGCAACGTTGGAGCAAATCAAGTTTAGGTAATTCTAAACCGAAAGTATTCTAGGTGAATTTTTGAACGAATTAGATACAGGAATTTCCAAATGAAAGAACATATAATCACTAAGAGTAAATATTAATTATAAGATGAATCGGATTCGAACGCATTATATTTGTAAATTTCAATACCTTGACATTACCCGCTGCTTTGATGGCGGCGATGATTTTAACTTGATCGCCAAATTGCGCGGGACCGACTGTCGAGATCACTACGTCTACTTGTTTTACCGCCCTCACCACGCTAGCATGGTCATACAAGTCGCCCTGAATTTCTGACGAATATATTACGACTAATTTCTCTAAAAAATGCTTGATTCGATCAATATCATGTTACAGTTCATAATGCTTTAATTTAAAAATGAAAACGAAAGATTATTACTAACAGTGATGAAAGTAACGCCGGATTTCTTAAAGGAGTCGAGCATGGAGGATTTGGATGGATTTAAGAGCGTGGATTCCCTGATGAGGAGGAAAGTAGGGTGGCCGGACTTGGCACTGGCCTCCACAATGAACTTTCCGATGTAACCAGTTCCTCCAATGATCAAAATCTTACTCTTTTCCGCCATTTTCTTTCTACAATGACAGGAAAATGGGAGACGGAGTCTAGTAAGGACGGTGGCTCTTGCAGCAGGAAGCGTGAAATTTATAACTAGTCCTAATTAAGAGTGAGAGACAACACTCTACTAATGAGTTTAAACCACTTTATTTTTTAATTAATTTTGAAACTAAAAGAGTTGGTAATACCATGTAATGAGGTTGTATTATGAAAATATATGGTGACAATCATTATTTAATAATATTGCGTTCATGTTTAGAGGTTTTGCAAAACAAAACAAAAAAATTAAAAGGTTACCAAACTAGTTTTGGTTATGGGCATAAACTAAGAAATGACCAGCTAATAAAGGGAAGGTAACCCTTATTAACATGTTACCAGGTTCTGTACAAACTAATGAATTACATACCTACCATTACCATCGTCTCCCACCACCACTCTCATTAAATTCCGACAACCTCCGTCTCCCACCACCACAACCACCACAGTTCCATGTCACTATCATCCGGAGTAAATTCCGGCAACTTCCGTGTCGGTTCTCACACCACCATGCTATATTATCATTAAATTCCACCAAACTATCTAATAACAATTTAGATTAGATGAACGTACCAATGCCTAATGACATACCTAATATGACATTTCAAACTTTGTTGCTGCTTTCTTGGGCCAGAATCCAACGCCTAATCACAATTCAGATTAAGGTAATAATAGAAACGGCGCTTGTTTGCAAGCTACCACAAAACACGGAAAACAAACATGATGACAATAATCACAAGAGTTAGAAAGACCAAAGTGCAAGTGAAGACTATAATGTGAGTGTAAACCTGACTTGGTGTGAACCAGACATCAGTAGCTGCACCTCCATCTATGTTGACAATAAGAACTCAAAGGGCAACTTCGTATGTTCACATAATGAACACAATAAATGGTAGCAGTAGTAATTGTAGGCTTGTTTAAGTATAAATAGAGGCTCTAACCTCAGTTGTAAGACACCAAAAAATAACAACAGAGTGTAATGTGTAATACTTAGAGTGTGTATTATTACCTAGAGGGTTGTTTATCTTTCTTGTAATAGAGAGTGTTATTTCCTTTCTTTTGTTCCAGATCAGAATAAAAGAGTTTTTCAACCCAATAACTGGTATCAGAGCTTGGTTTAGCTCCAGGGGCTCATTCTCTAATTTTTGGTCGAAAATTTTTTTGTCTCAAAATCAATTTTGGAGTACACTGTTGGAAAGGTCTCGTTCCGAGGATTCCGAAAATATATTTTTTTGGATTTTTCGATCACTGGAAGGCCTCTAAATTACCGGTCAAAGTTGGTCAAACATCGCCGGAAATTTGGCCGGAAAAACCAGGTTCGTCGGAGAAGACGTCACTGTAGCAGTGACGTCATCAGTGACGTCGGCAGCTGACCAAAGTTCTGAAAAGTTGCAGTTTAGCCCCTGTTCTTCCGAAAAGTACAATTTAGCCCTTGTTTTTCAGAAAAATTGCAATTTTGGTCCAGTTTTTCAGAATAATTTCAGTTTAGCCCCTGTTTTACTTCTGTAAAAGTTCTGTTTACCCCCTGAACTTCTGAAAAGTTCATATTGGTCCCCGTACTTCAAAAAAAATCATAGTCGTGTATGCCCAAGTATATGCCAAGAATGACTACACCAACCTCGTCATCTTCTCAAGCTGAAGTTGAAAGTATTCAAAGGACCGGGAAAGACGGTAGTGTTACGTTACACTATCTAATGCTCACGAAGATGAACTACGCGGTGTGGGCCATAAAAATGCGAGTGAATTTACAAGCACAAGGAGTATGGGATGTAATTAAAAATGCAGAAACGGACGAACGTAAAGATCGGATGGCTCTTGCGGCTATTTATCAAGCAATTCCAAAGGACGTACTTCTAATGTTAGCTGAGAAGGACTAAAGAAGCATGGGAAACGCTTAAGATGATGCACATGGGAGCCGATCGGGTCGAGGAGGCTAAAGCTCAAACCTTAAGAAGTGACTTCGAGGTGATCCGGATGAAAGACAGTGAATCAGTAGATGATTTTTCAATGAGATTGAATACTATCGTAACCGGTATTCGATCTCTAGGTGAAAAGATTGAAGAAATTACGGTTGTTAAGAAGTTTCTGCGAGCCGTACCGATACGATTTATACAAATCGTAACATCTATCGAGCAATTCGGAGATTTGAAGAATATGATGGTGGAAGAAGTTGTGGGTCGTCTTAAGACCCATGAAGAGAGACTTCGAAGCTATGGAGAAAAAGAAAGAGGACCTTCTCTATTGCTTACACATGCTGAGTGGGCATCTCGTTCGAAGCAAACTGGTGAGAGAAACTCGTCAAACACTTCAAGAGGACGAGGAGGACATGGTAACCGAGGCCAGGGACGAGGACGAGGTCGTGGACATGGCCAAGGAGGTGGTCGCGAGTACAATATAAATCAGAATGACCATAATCCGTCTTGAAAGGATAAAAGTAAAATCAAATGTTTTACTTGTGAACAATTTGGTCATTATGCTTCGGAGTGTCCAAACAAGAATCGAGGTGAGGAGGCGAACCTCACTCAAGCCAACGAAGAAGAGCCTATTTTGATGATGGCAGCCTCACAATAATATGTACACAAAAAGGTGTCTCTAAGAGAGAAGATTTGTGTTAATCTTCTTGCATCAGGAGAAAGTCGAGTCGAGTCCGAGGTATGGTATCTCGACAACGGTGCTAGCAATCATATGACCAGAGACCGCTCAAAGTTCCGCGAACTAGATGAGCACATTACGGGCCATGTGAAATTTGGGGATGGTTCGACCGTCGATATTTTGGGAAAAGGGTCGATTTTATTCGATAGCAAAAATGGCGACCAAAGACTCCTTAATGAGGTATATTTCATTCCAAGTCAAAAAAACAATATTATTAGTCTTGGACAAATGATGGAGGAAGGGAGTCGGGTCATAATGGGAGTCGTGTCCGTTAACCGATATTTATTCTGAAACCGAAAATGTGTTCCTTGAACCCGGAGAATTGTTGATGATTGCAGCGGATCAACCCTTGAATTTTAAAGAGGCAGTAACCTCTAAAGCATGGCAGGAGGCTATGCAAACAGAGTTGGATGCAATCGAGAAGAACAAGACATGGCAACTTACCGATTTTCCACCCGAGCACAAAGCTATCGGTTTGAAATGGGTGTTTAAAGTGAAGAAAGACAACTTGGGAAAAGTGGTGAAGCATAAAGCTCGACTTAAGCAAAAGGATTTGTACAAAAGGAAGGAGTCGACTTTGATGAAGTTTTTGCACCGGTAGCACGACTTGACACCGTAAGGCTCATCCTTGCCTTAGCAGCTCAACATGGGTGGGTTGTCCACCATCTCGATGTCAAGTCGGCCTTTCTCAATGGTGATCTCAATGAGGATGTCTATGTTACCCAACCAGAAGAGTATGTTGATAAAGCAAACAGTCACAAGGTGTTCAAGCTTTATAAAGGTCTTTATGGTCTACGACAAGCTCCTCGAGCTTGGAACATTAGTTTGGATAAAAGCTTAAAAAGGCTTGGTTTTACAAAAAGTTCACAAGACCCAACCGTTTACAAAAGGAACTTGAAAGACAAAATTCTTATTGTTGGTGTCTATGTTGATGATGTTGGATTAGTGTCTAAGCCCGTAACTATATTTGGTATGTACTTGACCCGGTTGTGCATGGTCCTTTTGGGTTGCCTTCACCAAAGCAACTTGACAAGGTAATTTGATATGAGAGAGAGGATATTATGGTCTATTAATATATTATAAGAATAATATATTAAAAGAGAAATCATATTTATTTAATTAGTATTAGTCATAAATTAATTATGAATTAATTTGGTGACTAAAAGAGATTAATTAAAAAAAAGGGTATAAACTGTCAAAAGTGTGATAGTTAGATTTTGGGTTAAGGAATCCTAATGGACTTAAGGGGGAACGAAATTATGATGGGTATCCATCATATTTTCGTCCAAGGGCCTCATTCCAGAAGGTTCCTTGGGCTGCTTGGTGGCCAAGCTGTCCATTAGGGTTTAGACTGAAACCCTAGTAGCCTGCAAGTATAAATATGACCCCTAGGCTATGGAAATCGGCTAGACATTATTCCAAGAGAAACCCTAGGCCGATTTCTAGCATCCTCCCTCCTCTCTCTTATTGCCTTCTTGCTACTTGGTGTTTGTGATCCATTAGAGGAATTACAATTATGATTCTAAGCTCAAGCAAAGAAGATTCAAGCTATTTGAAGAGGTAAACATCTAGATCTGATGTTGTTTGTTATTTTGATAATATGTATGCTAGATTAGGGTTTGCAAGACTTGGATTCAAAGCATGTACAATAGAGAAACCTAGATCCAAGCATTAGGGTTTGTATGAGCACATATGATTGTTTCTTATGCATAAAACTCATCAGTGGTATCAGAGCCTTGATTGGTTTCAATTGTATGTGATGCTTAACTGTTTTGCTTGCTGAAATCGAGTTTTTTGCCTCTACCCGACTCAACTCGGCGAGTCAGTATCTGGACTCGGCGAGTTCAGAGCTGACTCGGCGAGTTCGAGCGTCACACAGAGGATATTTCGGGATTTAGTTGCTGTTTTGACTTGGATACAATGCCTAAATCGTTTTTTGAAGTTAAAATCCGAATTTTATCTTAATTAAATGATTATCCTTGCCAAAACAACAGATAATTTCAAATCTTTTGAATCTTGGTTGTTTATATGATAAATATGGATTATTTAAAATTATTTGGTAATTATCTAATGACTAAATAAAGTTAGATCAAATATAGATAATTATGAAATTAATTGTTTAATTTAAATTATGTGTTATTTGATCCCTTATGTTTTGAAAAGTTTAAAACTTGCCCTCAAGTTTTGAAATTTGAATTTTGTGATTAAAAGTTTAATTTGAATAATTTAAATTCCAAACCCTTAGAATTTTACAAGTTTAAAATTCAACCTTATGCTATTATATTATTACAAGATTAATTAATATATATGTATAAGAATAAGCTAGTCTTATCGCTAGTAGGCCTCATTCACGAAGCCAGTCTATAAGGTGGGTATAAGGTTGCTGCCTATAAAATGGCGCTTAATGGGTGTACACTCACACCTACCGCTTGCTTGACTGGTGGAGAGTCGTTAGCCGAACGGATATGATAGGGCATTTAATTCATCATTATAAGTATAATGGAAATATTAAAGTAACTAGATTGTTTTATAAATTCCCAATCTTAGTTACTTTAGGGTAAAATGTGAAAATGATGCTACTCCATGGAATTACACTTTGTACCCCTGTCAAACGTTAGTGGAGCGTGCGTGGTTAACCGGCACACTAATTTGGGATTGACATTGGTGACAAAGGGTGGCTCGAGGTTTTATCATAGATCAATGGAGCGTGCGTGGCTAACCAGCACATTGATTAGGTGATGAAGACATTGAGTGCACCATGTTGATTCGCATGGTTATTCACAAACTTATTTGCGATCCTCGACATCCCAGTCGCAAATCTGAAGTGCATATCGAGATTTAAACATGCCATTGAAATGTTCAATGAATCTCAAAAGAAATCTAGGAATTTTCAAATACATTTAAAACTTAATTCTTTTTGTTTTGCATGGTGAAAATTAGTGAATCGTCATTCACTTACCTTCAATATTATTTACTTTTAGATTACGGCATCACTTTTCTAAGTTGTATATAATGTTGTTGGATCCTAGCCCTAATTTCTCATTTGGGTGTTTAATTGGGGATTCATTTCTAATCAAACCTTGTTCCTTTCTATTTCAGATGTCTAATGCAAACGCAAACAACAACACTTCTGGGTCGTTCTCGTTGATGAACCTGTGTCAAAAGGTGACATTTGATGGCTCGAACTTCAACGAGTGGATGAGATACATTCGCATGATAACTCGCTACGAGGACAAAGAATATGTCCTCGACGAGAAGCTAGAGAAGATTAACCCAGAAGAAGCTACTCCTGAAGAGCTGGCCGCCTTTGAGGCCCACGAGCGTGATGCAACGAAAGTTCATTGCATCATGTTAGCCACCATGAACCTCGAACTCCAAAAGTCCTATGAGGACATGTATCCATATGAAATGCATCAAGATTTGCTGGACAGGTACCACCAGAGCGCGAGGCAAGAGCGCTATGAGATCATCACCAACATGATCACTGCTAGGATGGGAAGTGGAGAATCCCTAACATCTCATTTGCAAAGAATGCAAAGGTATGTTGATCGTCTTCACAAACTTAATGTTAAGTTTGATGAGGATTTGGCTATCGACATCATCCTCCACTCCTTGCCTTCCTGCTACAACCAAGTCAGGATGACCTACCACATGAACAAGGAAGAGGTCACCCTGAGTAAACTCCAAGGGCTCCTGAGGACAGCTGAGAGCAACCTCAAGGACAAATCTGTTGCATCATCCTCTACTGTAGCTGCTCCTGTGTTGGCAATTAGCCAAGGAAAGGGTAACAAGAGGAAGGCTCCTTCCAAGAGCCACCATAAGGGTAAGACCCAAGATGGTTCCTCTTCTAGTGGGACCAAAGCAGGTTCTATTAAACCCTCTTCTGACCCGAAGGAAGCATAGTGCTTCTACTGCCACCAGAAGGGCCACTGGAAACGAAGTTGCCCCAAGTATCTGCAGGATATCAAGGATGGGAAGATAAAGCCCACCTTCGCAGGTATGTATTTAATTAAATCTAATAACTCATCACTTGCTACTTCATGGGTCCTTGATACAGGATGTGGTTACCACATTTGTTCTGATTTGCAGGGGCTAAGAAAAAGTAGGGAAGTGGAGCATGGAAGGATAAGCTTGATCATGGGAAACAAGAAGTCTTCACCAGTAACCAAGATCGAAGTTTATTCCTTAGTGTTGAGTAATGGGTTAGGACTAGATTTAAATAATTGTTGCTATTCGCCATATATGGCAAGGAACATCATTTCTTTTCATGGATTGTTTAGACAAGGTTTCAGATATTCGTTTGATAATAGTAATGGTTCTATTAATGCTTATTTGAATGGTGTCTTTTATTTCAATGCATTACCTTGTAATGGGATTTATGAATCTGTGTTAGTTATTGGTAATTTAGGAAATGATGTTTTGAATATTGATTCGTCCACAAGTTTGGACAAAGCATGCTTGTGGCATTGTCGCCTTGGCCATGTTAACAAGAAACGCATAGCCCAACTCCAAAAGGATGGAGTCTTGGAGTCATTCGACCTAAGGGACGATGACGTGTGTGAGTCTTGTTTACTTGGGAAGATGACCAAGTCACCCTTTACTGGCATATGTGAAAGGGGTGAGGGTGTATTGGATCTCATACATACAGATGTATGTGGACCCTTTAGATCCACCACAAGGGACGCTTGTCGCTTCTACGTGACTTTTACAGACGATTATAGCAGATATGGATATATCTACTTGATTAAGCAAAAGTCAGAAACCTTTGAGAAATTCAAAGAGTTTAAGAATGAAGTGGAAAATCAGCTGGGCAGGAAAATCAAGATGCTTCGATCTGATCGAGGGGGAGAGTACCTAAGTCTTGAGTTTCACGACTATCTAAAAGAGTGTGGAATAGTTTCACAATTGATGCCTCCTAGAACGCCACAATTGAATGGTGTGGCTGAGAGGCGTAATCGAACCTTGTTGGACATGGTTCGCTCTATGATGAGTCGTGCTTCGTTACCAATCTCATTCTGGGGGTATGCCTTAGAGACTGCCGCCCATATCCTTAACTTAGTTCCCACTAAGAAGGTTACCAAGACACCTCACGAGATGTGGACAGGGAAAGCTCCCTCGTTAGCACATATCAAGGTTTGGGGTTGTGAAGCTTTCGTAAGACGAGAGACTCACGACAAGCTAGAACCTCGTAGTGAGAAGTGTTATTTCATCGGCTACCCACAGAAGTCTTTTGGCTATCTCTTCTATAGACCAAGTGACAATGTTGTCTTTGTTGCTAGGAGAGGGGTTTTCAGAGAGAGAGAACTCATAAGTCAAAGAGGCAGTGGGAGTCAGATTGACCTTGAAGAGCTTCAAGAGTCAGGAGATGAAGGAACCTCTGACACTGGCATGCAACCTGAGGAGGAAACTCCTGTTGAACCAATTGACCAGTCCTTACCTCTCAGACGTTCAAGTAGAGTTGTTGTTCCACCCCAGTTTTATGGTTTCCATATTACTACTGACGGGGATACATTTATTAGTGATAGTACACTAGTAAACATGGACGAACCTAATAGCTACAAGGAAGCCATGGCAGGCCCAGAGTCTGGTAAATGGAAAGAGGCAATGGATAGCGAGATTCAGTCCATGTATGACAACCAAGTTTGGAATTTGGTTGATAATGTACCAGGTCATAAGACGGTCGGGTGCAAGTGGATCTTCAAGAAGAAGACAGACATGGATGGGAAAGTGCACACTTATAAAGCGCGATTGGTCGCAAAGGGCTTTACTCAAACTCCTGGAGTTGACTATGATGAGACCTTTTCGCCAGTTGCCAAAATAAAGTCTATTAGGGTAATGCTCGCAATAGCTGCGTTTCATGATCATGAAATCTGGCAAATGGACGTAAAAACCGCTTTCCTAAATGGGAAGTTGGATGAGGATGTTTACATGAATCAGCCAGAGGGTTTTGTCGATGTGAAGCATCCAAATAGAGTATGCAAGCTTGAGAAATCCATTTATGGATTAAAGCAAGCATCTCGCAGATGGAATCTTTGTTTTGACGAGAAAGTCAAAGAGTTTGGTTTTCTACGAAACGAGGATGAGTCATGTGTGTATGTCAAGACCAGTGGGAGTATAGTGAGCTTCCTCGTATTGTATGTCGATGACATACTACTCATAGGAAACGACATCCCAACCTTGCAGGAGGTAAAGTCCTGGCTTGGTAAGTGTTTCGCTATGAAGGACCTCGGAGAAGCTGTATATATTCTGGGAATAAGGATAGTGAGAGACAGAAGTAAGAGACTGATAGGACTCAGTCAGGATACATACTTGGAAAAGGTACTAAAACGTTTTAGTATGGAAAATTCCAAGAGAGGGGAGTTACCAATCCAATGCAATACCAAACTGAGTAAGACTCAGAGCCCAAGTACAGAGGCATAGATAGCAGATATGAGCCGAGTACCTTACGCTTCCGCAGTTGGCTCGATTATGTACGCTATGACCTGTACTCGCCCTGATGTGGCTTTCGCTTTGAGCATGGTCAGCAGATATCAAGGGAACCCTGGTAGAGCACATTGGATTGCTGTCAAGAATATTCTTAAGTACCTACGAAGGACCAAGGAATGGTTTCTAGTCCTCGGTGGGAGTGATGACTTAAGGGTGCGAGGGTACAGTGACGCTAGTTTCCAGACGGATCGGGATAACTACCGATCACAGTCGGGCTGGGTCTTTACCCTGAATGGAGGAGCAGTGACTTGGAAGAGTTCCAAGCAAGAGACCGTAGCTGATTCAACGTGCGAATCGGAGTACATTGCGGCAAGCGAAGCGTCAAAGGAGGCTATATGGTTGAAGAACTTCATAGGAGACCTTGGAGTTGTGCCAACCATAAAGGAGCCCATGGAAATTTTCTGTGATAATGAAGGAGCGGTTGCCTTGACCAAGGAACCAAGGGATCATGGCAGATCTCGACATATCGACAGGAAATATCATTTTATTAGACATCGGGTAGAAGAGGGACTCCTCGTTGTGAAGAGGGTATCGTCAGAAGATAACTCAGCAGATCCCCTTACGAATGGACTGAGTAGGGTCAAGCATTTGAAGCACGCTAGGAGCATTGGGCTAAAGGACGATATTAGTTTAGATTAGATAGGTAGGAAACTTGTAATAGATAATTTTATATTCAACATTTGATGATTAAATAAAGGTGTTTTATTTATAAGAAAGTTACTATCCTATGTTGATTATTTATCTATTGTTTCAATTTTGCATGTTTTGACTTCCTGAATAATAAGATTATTCGAACAGTCCACAATCGATCATATGTTGGAAGTAGATATGAAAGAAGATTGTCATAAATTAGTTTGTAGATTGTCTAAAAGGTTTTAGACATAGCAAAGGTTTGCTGCAAAGTTTATGAGTGCTTATGAAATATGTTTTGAGCATTGGAATAAACCCGCACTTGCTAGTATCACTTCTTGAATGTTATCATAAGTGATCGCAAGATGATAATATCATATAATCTTAAAACCTAGAGATATGGTTGTTGTTTGCTAGTTGATTATATATTGATAATACGAAAACGCATCAGTAACTTGATGTTATAAAACGTATTATTGTGTGTAACTTAGCTAGTAGATAATAAGAGCATATAAGTCGAAGTTTATCTGATCCTTTTATTCTAAGAGGATAAAAGCGATATCTTGGCCACTCGATGATTTGGTTTGACTTATGTGTCGGGCCCGGTCAGGATAATGTTGATGTGTTCAACTGAATTCTATGTCGAACGAATCAGAGATCGAGAAACAGAATGCTAGACAATAAGTATTGTCTACATGATATCTAGAACAGAGGATTATAGGATCCCTTATCTGAAGGACAGGATTTTGATCAGAGTGACAGAAGCGTATAAGAGCTACGATTGCTAATCGGATTCTGAAGACGTATGTGAGATATATTACTAGACTTATCCAAGTGGGAGACTGTTGGATTAGTGTCTAAGCCCGTAACTATATTTGGTATGTACTTGACCCGGTTGTGCATGGTCCTTTTGGGTTGCCTTCACCAAAGCAACTTGACAAGGTAATTTGATATGAGAGAGAGGATATTATGGTTTATTAATATATTATAAGAATAATATATTAAAGGAGAAATCATATTTATTTAATTAGTATTAGTCATAAATTAATTATGAATTAATTTGGTGACTAAAAGAGATTAATTAAATAAAGGGGTATAAACTGTCAAAAGTGTGATAGTTAGATTTTGGGTTAAGAAATCCTAATGGACTTAAGGGGGAACGAAATTATGATGGGTATCCATCATATTTTCGTCCAAGGGCCTCATTCCAGAAGGTTCCTTGGGCTGCTTGGTGGCCAAGCTGTCCATTAGGGTTTAGACTGAAACCCTAGTAGCCTGCAAGTATAAATATGACCCCTAGGCTATGGAAATCGGCTAGACATTATTCCAAGAGAAACCCTAGGCCGATTTCTAGCATCCTCCCTCCTCTCTCTTATTGCCTTCTTGCTACTTGGTGTTTGTGATCCATTAGAGGAATTACAATTATGATTCTAAGCTCAAGCAAAGAAGATTCAAGCTATTTGAAGAGGTAAACATCTAGATCTGATGTTGTTTGTTATTTTGATAATATGTATGCTAGATTAGGGTTTGCAAGACTTGGATTCAAAGCATGTACAATAGAGAAACCTAGATCCAAGCATTAGGGTTTGTATGAGCACATAGGATTGTTTCTTATGCATAAAACCCATCAGTGGTATCAGAGCCTTGATTGGTTTCAATTGTATGTGATGCTTAACTGTTTTGCTTGCTGAAAATCGAGTTTTTTGCCTCTACCCGACTCAACTCGGCGAGTCAGTATCTGGACTCGGCGAGTTGGCCCCTACTCGGCGAGTTCAGAGCTGACTCGGCGAGTTGGAGCGTCACACAGAGGATATTTCGGGATTTAGTTGCTGTTTTGACTTGGATATAATGCCTAAATCGTTTTTTGAAGTTAAAATCCGAATTTTATCTTAATTAAATGATTATCCTTGCCAAAACAACAGATAATTTCAAATCTTTTGAATCTTGGTTGTTTATATGATAAATATGGATTATTTAAAATTATTTGGTAATTATCTAATGACTAAATAAAGTTAGATCAAATATAGATAATTATGAAATTAATTGTTTAATTTAAATTATGTGTTATTTGATCCCTTATGTTTTGAAAAGTTCAAAACTTGCCCTTAAGTTTTGAAATTTGAATTTTGTGATTAAAAGTTTAATTTGAATAATTTAAATTCCAAACCCTTAGAATTTTACAAGTTTAAAATTCAACCTTATGCTATTATATTATTACAAGATTAATTAATATATATGTATAAGAATAAGCTAGTCTTATCGCTAGTAGGCCTCATTCACGAAGCCAATCTATAAGGTGGGTATAAGGTTGCTGCCTATAAAATGGCGCTTAATGGGTGTACACTCACACCTACCGCTTGCTTGACTGGTGGAGGGTCGTTAGCCGAACGGATAGGATAGGGCATTTAATTCATCATTATAAGTATAATGGAAATATTAAAGTAACTAGATTGTTTTATAAATTCCCAATCTTAGTTACTTTAGGGTAAAATGTGAAAATGATGCTACTCCATGGAATTACACTTTGTACCCCTGTCAAACGTTAGTGGAGCGTGCGTGGTTAACCGGCACACTAATTTGGGATTGACATTGGTGACAAAGGGTGGCTCGAGGTTTTATCATAGATCAATGGAGCGTGCGTGGCTAACCAGCACATTGATTAGGTGATGAAGACATTGAGTGCACCATGTTGATTCGCATGGTTATTCACAAACTTATTTGCGATCCTCGACATCCCAGTCGCAAATCTGAAGTGCATATCGAGATTTAAACATGCCATTGAAATGTTCAATGAATCTCAAAAGAAATCTAGGAATTTTCAAATACATTTAAAACTTAATTCTTTTTGTTTTGCATGGTGAAATTAGTGAATCGTCATTCAGTTACCTTCAATATTATTTACTTTTAATAGGGTATTATCAGCATGTTCATAATTCAGGATAGACAATTCTTATGGCATTTATATTTTTGCGGGAAAAGTAATATTACAATTATTTTTACGTGAAATTACAAACTTCTTATAGTTTTGTTTACTAATAAAACTATGCATCATTATTTTAAGTATGACATATTTACTTACAAAATCATAGTCTTGGACAATTGAGACTACTCCTCACTGATAGGAAAATATAGGTTTTTATTGGTTCGATACATTCATTTAACACAAACAAAGATTCATAACTCCTTTTATGAGAAAATATCGGATTTTCTGGAAAACGAACACAAATTTTCGAATGGCATACATTTACACAAATATATACTTATGAACTCACCAACTTAAATGTTGACACTTTTTCTTTGAAATAACTTGTATTCTCAGGAAATCGCTAAACCAGGTTAGCAACTGCTTTTGGGGACTAATGCTCCGGCGTTAGTAATATCTTTTGGAACATCATATTGTATTTGACTTTTGAAACATGTAATACAACTATCATGTAAACTTTTCAAATATATTTTATGGTGGTGTGTACTTTCTTTACTATTCAATTGTTATGATATTGTACATGACGTCCTACGCCGTCGAATGTTTCCGCCGTTCAGGTTTGGGGGTGTGACAGATTGGTATCAGAGCATTGTTTATAGTGAACTAAGTATATCAAAACCATTTTTGATATGCAACTATAAACACAACTGGGCAAAAGCACTCTGACTAAGAGTTATACATTTTAAAAATAAATCTTTTACAAAAGTATACGTGCATTCATTATATAACAGGGCCAGTATCATAATGAAAACAATATAGAAGTATTATAGATGAGTTGTGCAATATAGGTATGCCTTGGAATATGTAATCGGGACTGGGATGAATATAGCCTGATCAACTATATTTGTCCGAGAGCCGACCAGCATATGCCAGGGGATAGCTACAGTGGACAACAAGTCTAAAACTTACCAAACTTATAAACCTTAGAATCAAACATAGCATTTAGAATACTATAGGAGTATTTTATGCATACAATAGTTTAACTTTGATGTTCAACCTTATGTGCCTTAGTTCTAGATAATTCTTATATCCCTATTCTCGCACAGATGCGTATGGGAAGCGGAACAGCAGCTGGCTGAAGCCAGGGCTGAATCAAGTACCAATCACAACAATTCCCCTTGCAAGTAGAGTCTACTCTACTCTGTCTTTTGGATATAATTTAGGTCTTTGTATAGACTCAAGTATTAACTTTCTGTACTGTAGACCTGTAGATAAGGTCAAATTTTCCCAACATTTCGATGTATCCACGATATATATATATATACTAACGCATTTGCGTTGCGTGTAAAATTTATTGGTTGTCACTCCAATTCATAAGTTTATCTATTAATATATAAGCTCTCATTATGAATCAAACTCAAAACCTTGTTTAGGTCAAATCCAATTCATGAAATGTTTAAAATAGCTAACTCATTAACACGCGGCTCTCAATCATTAAAGACTTATTGTCTTCATTGTTACTTCTTTGGCAGCGCGATGCCGCCTCGTAGATCTGCACGCCGCGTCAACAACGCAACACCTACGCCACCACCACCACCTCCACAATATGATCCCGTCATGGTACATGCTGCTATCACTGTAGCAGTAGCAGCTGCTCTTACGCAAATAAACACTAACGGAGCTGGTGGAACTGGAAGCAGTACCAACCACTTGAATCATGGCACTGGCCATGGTCATACCAGGGAATGCACATACAAGGAATTTTCGAATACGAAACCAAAGACTTTCAACGGGGCAGGAGGGGTCATTGCACTTATGCAATGGTTCGAGAAGACCGAAACGGTCTTCGAGATCTGTGCATGCCCGGAGACCAGCATAGTCAAGTTCACCGCTTGCACTTTCTCTGATCGAGCCCTCACCTGGTGGAAGGGCCATGTGAAAGCCCTATCTCTCCCAGTTGCTAATGCCATAAGCTAGGAAGATCTCAAAATCTTGATGCTGGAAGAATACTGCCCGTGGGGCGAAATCCAAAAGTTAGAGCATGAGCTATGGAACCTAAGGATGACCGGATCGGACCTAGTCGCTTACACGGCCAGGTTCAGTGATTTGTCAACCTTGTGCCTAGGTATGGTAAACCCGGAATCGAAGAAGGTGGAGAGGTACATTTGGGGATTATCACCCCAGATCCAGGGACATGTCCTGGCCTCTAACCCAATCACGTTTGACAGCGCGAAGCGCTTGGTTCAACGATTGATTGATCACGGTGTTAAACAGGGTACTATTACCGCTGTTTCGGAGCCACCAAAGGATATAGAGGACCGAAGGAAACCCTGGAATAAGAGAAAGGGGGAAACCATGCAAGAGAACCCCAAGAGGCAACAGTTAGTGACAGCTCACGCTGTTACTGTCCCTACCACACCCACACCCACAAGGCCGTACAACGGCAACCAGCCTAAGTGCAACCGATGCAACTTTCATCATCATGGACCCTGCCGTGAAATGCATTGCACTAGGTGCAACAGTAAGGGACACACCGTCCGCTACTGCAGGTAACCAACCCAACCAACCGCTCCAGCCACAAATATCGTAGTAGACCGTACTTGTTATGAGTGCGGAGCAACGGGGCACTTCCGAAGGGACTGCCCGAAGGAAAACAACAAGAATGCTGGTGGAGGAGGCCGAGTATTCGCAATGGGCCAAGAGGAGGCCATTGCAGACCCCACGGTTATCCCGGGTACGTTCTTCCTCGATAGCACATTAGCATGCATTTTATTTTATAATGGAGCGGAGAGGAGTTTCGTGAGTCACAAATTTAAAAATCTATTCAAACAAGCACCCCAATCCTTAAGCAAAACCTTCATAGTAGTAATAACAAAGATAGATTAAAAAAAAGACCCTTCACTTTCACCGTTGGATAACGAAACTATATCGATTTATAACGACAAACCCGACACAACTCCCAAATCGTTTCTAGTTTCAAAATCCCGTAGCACTCATGTGAGGAGTACTATATCCTTTGCAACCTTCCCAAATTATTACCGACAGACTATTTAGGAATAGCACATGTGCGACGAGTCAAGTTCAAACGCAGAGGCTAGGAATGATTACGTTTAACCTATCACTACAAATGTGTATGCAACTTGTATACACAAGGCAGTGATAAGCGGACCAGGTAAGAATTCAACCATGAACTTCAAAACAAAACGACCTGTATTACGAGTGATCAATGCTAACATTTTAGATGAACATAGTCAAACAAACCCAAAATCCACACGACCTCTACCGGTCGAAGCAATAGACGGAGTAATGAAGGTCCGCAGGAACACCCACACTAGGATCTGGGCTCACTAGAGAACAATAAAATTCAAATGGAACAGAAGTACACACATCTTTCCTCAACAATTGAAGTCCCAGTCAAAATGCGAATTTCGGGACGAAATTCTCTCTAACGGGGGGATGATGTAACACCAGCAAAAATTAGGTCAAAAATAAATTTGCTCAGTAACCATAATTGAGTATACTAAGTGGTAGATATCGTAACAAGGTTTTCAAAAATATAAAGAACACAAAAATCCGAGTTATAACGAAGAAGTTATGACCAATCGAAAATCCGCAACAAAACCGGCAAAACACTGTTAAGCGTAAAACACGAAATTGCAATAAAATACTTTTTAGCCTTAAGTATATAAATGAAAGTCGTAGATATCACTAAACCGTAAGTATACATAAAAATAACGTCCAAATCTGACTTCGTATGAGGAAGTTATGATTTTTCGAAGTTTCAGACATAGCAGTAGACAACTAAAAACTCGAAATAGAGATCAGACGACTTTTAGCCAACGCAACCTTAACGAGAATCGAAGATCTCATTAATAGTAATACAACGGTAAAAAGACAAACAAAAACGGACGTCGGATGAAGAAGTTATGGATTTTTAACGGACTTTTCCAGTCCCGGCCTGTTAAAAATATAATATTAAAAATATAGTCAAAATTAGCCGACGGAGTCTAAACGAAAGTTGTAAAGCATAATCTCACCTACGGGTGCACATAAAGAACGTCGAAATCAGAGCTCGTATGCGAAAGTTACGGATTTTACAAGTTCGGGACACAAAATCCGAGGCTGTTAGGCAGCTCACGACGTGAGCCTGTGATTGATGGGTTCCAGAGTTGGTAGCAGACGTCGCGTCCTTGGAAGAGGATAAGATCAAAGCTCACGACGTGAGCAAGCCCATGCCCACGACGTGGGACCCCAAATCACAGCCTATAAATAGAACCCAAGGGGTTCCGGGTTTAATGCTCAATTCCTCTCTTTCTCGTGCTTATGCTCTGCGTTTAACCCCTCGAAGCCATCCCGGTTTGCACATCCAAGTCTCGAAGTAAGTGTTACGCTCCCGAGATTCCCGAGAATCCCGAGAAATCAGCTTTCTCCATTCAAAGTTCTGCTCGATCTTTGTCTCACCTTCTTCAAGCTACCACTTCAACCAAGTGAGTTCATACCCCTATCACTACGCTTTCAAATGCTTTTTAAATGCTTTTAAACACTTTTAAGGGGGGAATACAAGTAAACACACGGTTAAACTCGTGTGAAAAACATCAATCTTTTGCTATACTTATCTTACTATTGTTATAACTATCATATGAAGTCATTAACATGCAAAACATCATACATCGCAACTTTACCCTCATGGGATACAATATGTTTTATTTATATATCCGCATACTACATCATACCAAGGGTAGCTATTTCAACTATAACATCATGTTTATACAAGAAAATATAACTCGTTATTATGCCTTTGTTAACACTGTAGAAAGGGTAATCATTTCATACAAAAGGTTTTTCATCATATTACTCGTGAACTCGTTGTTAGCAATCATGTGATGTCATATGGCTTTGTTTGTACCAAACGAAAGTCCCCACCTATAACCAGAGTCTCCTGGAGGGAGAGCGTGACAAGTGTGTATAGATCTATACGGGGCTGACGACTTCGCACCCTGACTGTTAGCTACAGTCCCCAGGGTGACAAATGTCAACATTGGGTACTACGTCTAGTATGGTTATGAGGAACTCACAACACGCGGAAACAATGACTCATGCACGTAGTAATACATAACTCAATCATGCTCGGGGGGTAATTACTATATAATAGGGTATTATCAGCATGTTCATAATTCAGGATAGACAATTATTATGACATTTATATTTTTGCGGGAAAAGTAATATTACAATTATTTTTACGTGAAATTACAAACTTCTTATAGTTTTGTTTACTAATAAAATTATGCATCATTATTTTAAGTATTACATATTTACTTACAAAATCATAGTCTTGGACAATTGAGACTACTCCTCACTGATAGGAAAATATAGGTTTTTAGTGGTTCGATACATTCATTCAACACATACAAAGATTCATAACTCCTTTTATGAGAAAATATCGGATCTTCTGGAAAACGAACACAAACTTTCGAATGGCATACATTTACACAAATGTATACTTATGAACTCACCAACTTAAATGTTGACACTTTTTCTTTGAAATAACTTGTATTCTCAGGAAATCGCTAAACCAAGTTAGCAACTGCTTTTGGAGACTAATGCTCTGGCGTTAGTAATATCTTTTGGAACATCATATTGTATTTGACTTTTGAAACATGTAATACAACTATCATGTAAACTTTTCAAATATATGTTATGGTGGTGTGTACTTTCTTTACTATTCAATTGTGATGATACTGTACATGACGTCCTACGCCCCCGAATGTTTCTGCCGTTCAGGTTTGGGGGTGTGACAGGCAAGGATATTTTTCCCACATTCTTCTTCCATTAATAGGTTCAATCTTGAAGGGATACATTTCCTTCCATGTTTTAGCCAGTAAGTGGGATGAACCCATGATTCAGGCAACCCCACATCTTTGTTGTTTTTTCTCATATCCCATATTGCAACTAGTGCATGCTTACATGGGATGCCAGTGAGTTCCCATTGCCTACAAGAACATGTATGTTGAACCATGTCAAAAACACACTGGTCCATCCATGGTCCAGTGACTTGGTATTTACCATTCCCACAAAAAAACACCAATACAATGTGATGTCTCATTTTTTATTTTTTCCAATACAGTTGTTGCAGTTGGAGTCAAAGGTCCAGATGCCTTATCGATTACCTTTTTCACTGTGACTATCCTTACCATTAGGTACTCTCTAATGAATTCTAGGCAAGTGATGATCAGTTGTTCACGTGCTTTTTGAAGTTGACTATTAAGAGACTCACACAAATTATTTAGAAGACCATCACAATGTGCCCTCCCTGCATTACAATTGAAGTTTAAGTTAACATATTTTAGTAACTAACAAAAATAAAGGTACATTAACTAAAAAAGGATACAAACCTGTGAAGTGTGACCTAGCCCAGTGTTGAGGTGGAATAGATTTAACCCATTCATAGCAATCATTGTTCAATTTCTTAAACTCTTCCATTGCATGGTGAAATTCTTGCACAGTTGTTATAGTTGCACAATTCCATAACATGTCCTGAAAGACCCTTCCCCTCCACTGTTTTTTCATGTTTTCGTGGATATGGCGTAGACAAAACCTATGTTCTGCACATGGAAAAAGTGTACCTACTGCATGCAACAGTCCCTACCAAATACAAACATAAATAAAATCAAATTGAATTATACATGTGTAGTTATAAAGATGACACAAAAAATAGATCACCTTCTGTCTATCAGATATAAATGTAAAGTTGGAGTTACTGTGCAAGTCGAGGTCATCACCCAAACAATTTAAAAACCAAGTCCACGAATTGATGTTTTCGGCCTCTACTACAGCATATGCCAAAGGACAAGTACAGTGGTTTCCATCAAGACCCTAAATACAAATATTAAGTTAGTAATTAAAAACATTAAAAATAGATGAGAAAAAAAAAAAACAAAGTGTAAACTTACCACTGCAGTGAGGACTATTCCTGGATAAGGACCCTTCATAAAAGACCCATCCAAGCCAACATAATCTCGTTTTCCAGTTGCAAAACCCTTCTTCAATGACCCTAAGCATATGTATATCCGCTTGAATATTCTTGATTCATAGTGGGGATTGGGTTCGGTTTCAACCTCAATTTTCACGGTGGTGTCTGGGTTTCGTGTTTGAAGTTCCAAAATATAGTCTCTTAGTATAGAGTATTGGCCTGCATAATCACCTCTCACATGAATATTTGCCTCGGTTTTTGCCCGAAATACCTTCATCTTTGAAATGTCACATTGATATTGGCGTTGGAGTTGTTCTTGTAAAGCTCTTGTAGGAATTGTGGGGTTACTTTCCACTTGTTGCACAATTTGCTTGGATAAAAACTTGTAAGTACAAGCTTTCACAGTCCTCGTTTGTAGACATACATGTTTTTTTCATACGTATGAACCTCCCAATCTGCATCCTTACTCCACTTGCTTGCATATAGGACCCACGGGCACTTCCTTTCTTCAACAGGCCCACCAACACCTACTTCAATAAGGTCTGGTATACTACCTTTACAAACAGCCCTTACCCTATTTTTTTCATTTTTAATTATGACAATCTCTCTTCTAGTCTCGACAGCATGTTGTTTTATTTTGTTTTTCAACTCTTCAGATGAACCAAAACTCTGATACAAGTAAAAGGGATCAGTAACACGCGCTTCACTGTTTTCTTCTGCCTCTCGTATTGCTTTAATTGACTTTCTTCTACTTTTATCCCCCCCCCTCATCAGATGACGACTCAGATATCAATATGTCATTATTAAGCACCTCAATTTCTTCATCTTCCTTACCATCTTCTACATTCACACTTAACCCTCCAATGTCACCCATCCATTCTGTATTTTGGTTAATGTTCAAGAAAAAATCTTTCATATCTATATCAGGCTCCTCAATCATGTTATCCTCGTCTAATAGCAAGTCACTATCTTCACTATCAGTCAAATCATCACCATACACTCCAATGTCCTCACTTTGATTGACCTCATCTTGTACAAATGCAGTAAAGTCTTGATCAAAGTCTTGTACAAATGAAGTAAAGTCTTGATCAAAGTCATTTGGAGGGTTTTCACAATGATCAAAGTCTTGATCAAAACCTTGTGTTTGAAATTGAGGCTCATTTGGGGGTTTTCCACATTGTTCAACTTCTAGTATGGTAGAACCACTACAATCCCCTGTTGTTGATGTCTTCCATTCTAAGAAAAGCCTTTTAGAACATGCAAGGGGTTCAATAATTTCCTCAATCCTAACTTTACTAGGGTTAGGGGACATTAAATATGTCTTTAACATTGTCTTACCATGCTCTGTATAAACTTCAATAAGTTTATGTTTCTCCACATATGTCCTCAAGTGGTTAATATCACTATCACAAACCAAAGCAAACAAACTAGTGTCCAAATCTGATAATGGTCTTTTGAAGTGATAATACAATAGCTTACCTTCCTCTACGCAACCAAGGATGTCCATAATTTCATCAATATCATGAAAAGAGAACTCGTCAATGTCCACTAAATCAACATACTTTACTTTTCCCTTTATGTGTCTCCTTCTAGGAAACTTTGTAAAAACTCCATTATAAAACAGTTTAATCGAGAATATTGACGGATTCCCCCCTGCGAGAACGAGAATGAAGCTTAGGTTTTGAGAGTTTGTGCTTTAGATAAGAGTATTAAACACAAAAATACTTACTGTAAACTCGTCCAACGTCTATTTCCGCCATGTCTACTCGAATCCTCCACCCCACCATTGTTGCCTTTAGGAAATCTTGATTGAAATCGAGTAGGTTAGGGTTTTCTACGTGATTTAGTTGAGAGAAGTGGTATGTGTAACGTAAACGAGAAAGATGATCAGGAAGATATAAGAAACGTTTGGCATAGCCATTTAGGCGCCATGTGTAAAAGGACGAATATACCCTTAGTGTGCCAGACATGTGATATACTTAACGGAGAAGAGTGACAAAAAACGTCAATAGGGACCAGACGCGTAATAAAATGAAACCTTGAGGACTGTACGAGTGTAAAAACAAGTTAGGGACTAAACACACAATTTTACCTAAACCACATGGACCATTTCAGTAATTTACTGTAGTGTTTATGATCATATTTTTCACTCAAATGTTTGGCAATATCATCGTATATATTTCCTATTAATATGTTTGTTTAACCTATTGTTAGATTTTAATTAAAAACAAATTTTTTATTCTTGAAATTTCAGAATTGTTTATCGGATTTCAGATTTATTCTTGAAATATCAAACCAAAAAATAAATTTTTGTTAGAAAAACTATTTTCTTCATTATGGATAGATAACTCAATTTCTCTTTTTTTAATACATATTTTTTACACAAAACAAAAATTAATATATTTTTAAGACATTATCCTTATATTTTAAGAAAGAAAAGTGGGACCATAATTATTAAAATGTCAACAACTTTTGTTTTTTAAAGGACTAATATTATAAAAGCCCTAAATTTTTAACGCGTAATTGGAAAAAGCCCTAATATTTTTTTATTATTGTTATGGTCACAGCTTTCTCGCAGAATTATCACTCTAGCCCACTTAACGAGTTTCATGGTTAAGTTGGTTGATTTTTTTGCAAAATCAGTCCTAAAAAGTTCAAATTTAGCCCCTGAGGTTTGCAAAAAATTACACCACATGGTTTTTTAACTTTATTTTTCGTTTTTTGTATACTTTATTTATTTTCGGTTTTTTTATAAATATATGTACATTTTTTATTTTCTTTTTATATATATACTTTATTTATTTTCATTTTTTAACTTTATTTTTCAACAATTTTTTTTAACCTTTTTACCTTTTGTTTTCTATTTTTAGTGTATATATAGAATATATTAGAGTTTTTTTAGGTTTTTTCATATTTCTTTTCGTATTATATTTTAATTTTTTTCATCTTTTAATTTTTTTTATTTTTTTCTTATTTGTTTTCCAATTATTTGTTTTTTTTTTGTATTTTTATCTTTTTATTGATCTTTTTTCAAAAAATATAAAATGTATTAATATATTAGAGTATATTACAATCTTGATAATTTATAGTTTTTGTAATTTTTTTATTTTTATTCAAGTAAATAAAATAATTATATTTATATTTGTAGTTTCGGTCCAACTTATTTTCTTTTTATTCTTTTTTTCTTTAGTGCTATTATATTTATGTTACGAAAAAATGAAAATTAAAAAAAAAAAAATTGTTTGTTTATTGAGAATTAGTGTTTCAATGTGTTATATAACTTGCAAATTACATCATATTTCTATATGTGATATCAATAGAATAAATTCAAGATAATATTTTTCAATTTGATAATAGACTAAAAAAAACAAAAAAATAAAAATAATAGTCGGTGTCTATAAAAGAAACTTGTTATAGTAATTTATACTGAATTCAAGTTCGTTTACTTGAATCAAATTAAATAAAAACATTAGAAAACCCATAAATAACTAAAATAGGAAAAAAAAAATAGAAAACAAAAGGTAAAAAGATAAAAAAAAAAATGTTGAAAAAAAAGTTAAAAATGAAAATAAATAAAGTATATAAAAAAAGAAAATAAAAAATGTATATATTTTAAAAAAAACCGAAAATAAATAAAGTATACAAAAAACGAAAAAAATGGTTAAAAAACCATGTGGTGTAATTTTTTGCAAACCCCAGGGACCAAATTTAAACTTTTTAGGATTGATTTTGTAAAAAAGTTAACCATAAAACTCGTTAAGTGGGCTAAAGTGATAATTCTGCGATAAAGTTGTGATCATAGCAATAATAATAAAAATATTAGGGTTTTTTCCAATTACGCATTAAAAATTTAGGGCTTTTATAATATTAGTGTTTTTTGAAATGTAAAATTAATCGAAACAGTAAATATCATCTGTCTTTTTAACGAGACTTTAACCACCACACCTCATTTAAGAAAATCACTTTTTCACCGCTAATTCAAAGACCCATCGATAACATATCAATATGAACAAAAAAGAAAATCACTTTTTTTTTTTTTTTTTTAAAATCGAAATTAAGCATAGTGTGCTTTTTAGGACCATAGCAACAATACCATATACTCCCTTTAACGGCAAGAACTTTATCGAAATTAAGCATAGTGTGCTTTTTAGGACCATAGCAACAATACCATATACTCCCTTTAACGGCAAGAACTCTCGAAAAGTTTTGTTAATGCTTATTATTCTTTCAATATTTGGCAAATAAAAAGTTCAAATATAGAAAACACCCAAACACGAAATATATCCATCTATAGATCGAAATAACCATACTTTTTATAATAGCTCCACCCATCAGTCACCGGAAACCACCGCCGCTTGACATTTCAGACGAAACGGCTGAGAAATTCATCAACTGTAGTGTACTTAACATCAGGATAAAGTTCAGAAGCTTCAACCCCAAATGATGGTTTGATCTCAAAGTTTGTTTGATCGCCCTTCACAAAGATCGAGTGAGAGATCGACAATACCACGTTCAACGGAACCGGAGATTCTGCAGAATAATGAACAAATGAGTCATCGGGATTTGGAGATGATGATGATGAAGAAGAAGGTGTTTCAGGTAATGAACATAAAACAGAGTTACAGAGTTACAGTACCTTGTATGTTCTTCAAAACTTGTTCATCGGAAAGATAAACCCTCTCCAACGTTTTCCCGATCTTCTTCTCCCACAACGACACCAGCTCGTTAAATGAGTAAATATTACCAGGAGGCTTGATGTAAACGATTTTGTTCAGAGTTCTTGGGTCATCGACGGATTTAATGGTGTAAGTTCCAATGTCATGTTCCTCATTGAAAACCACTGCGATATATACAGATTATTAGAAAGTAGCTTGAAGAGAAAGAAAGAAATTGGTTTAATTTACCTTTTGCATTTCCGTCTCCTAAGATGACGACTTTATCCCTTGGTGGCGCGGTGGCTGCTGGCTGTGCTAATGTTGGGAGGAAATATCCAGCAAAACAATTGGAAGAGACGTAGGTATGCGGGATTCCTTCGGATTCAATGGCGCGGCGGATCTGCGCCTTGTTTGCAAAAGCTGATTTGGCTGGCTCCACGGCGTTTGTACGATCCACATCGTTTCCGAACTCCGATGGGTAAAATTTCTTTGTAATACAGGAACAATGGAAGAAGTTAGAAATCGTAGCAACATTTATCCCTGGTGAACTTTTTAACGGATTTGAATCTCCAAATATCCAAACGAAAACATATATGCCTTTTCATGGTGTGAATGCCATTTGAGAGTAAATTCAACTAAAATAATTCGATAATCAAACTTGAAAAGATTGAAATTATCTACAGACGGAGTAGATCTGTACTACAATCGAATGAAACGAACAATAAGAACGACCTACAGGCTGCAGAAATTGATTTCGTCTATAGATTTTCAATTACCTTCACGTTACCAGCTTCTTTAATGGCGGCAATGATTTTAACTTGATCACCGAGTTGTGTGTGACCTACCGTCGAGATCACCACATCTACCTGCTTTATCGCCTTCACCAAACTCGCGTGATCATACAAGTCTCCCTGCCAAAAGTATACACAATTATCAGGAATTTCTCTAAAAACATCAATTCGATCATTTTACAAACCTACAATTGGAAAAATTCTAGTTACTTAAAGAAGAACAATTATTACTGACAGTGATGAAAGTAACGCCGGATTTCTTAAACGATTCGACCAGGGAGGATTTGGCAGGGTTGGAGAGCGTGGATTCCCTCACGAGAAGGAAAGTAGGATGGCCGGACTTGGCACTGGCCTCGACGATGAATTTTCCGATGTAACCAGTTCCTCCGATGATCAAAATCTTACTCTTTTCCGCCATTTTGTTTCTTCGACAACGATTTCCAGGTGATCGGATACGATAGAAAAGGGAGCAATTGAGTTTAAGCATGCAAGTAGACTAGTAGAGTTTGGTAAGCGAGTAGTTATAGCGGATTGGGAAGCATGGTGATCGAGGCTCAAGAAGCATGAATTTATAGTTAGACCCTTTCTCTTTTGGATTATTACATATACATCCTTCTTTCTTAAAAGTGATTATGCCCATGAATATGTCCGGATTCATTTTTGATTACTTTAGGTGGAGCATCTCACTTTTTCTTTTCTTCTAGAAAATGGTTAGATTCACACCTCTAATAATATTTTGGGCTATATATTTGGATTTTTTCAATCAAGGGATTGAAGTATCTAAGAAACTATATACGAA
Source organism: Lactuca virosa (assembly GCF_052849685.1). Taxonomy (NCBI): domain Eukaryota; kingdom Viridiplantae; phylum Streptophyta; class Magnoliopsida; order Asterales; family Asteraceae; genus Lactuca; species Lactuca virosa. The sequence continues at coordinate 168,841,393 of NC_136434.1, read as the reverse complement.
TAGTGAGATGCCATGAAGGTGACGTATTCTATAGAACAATGCTAACGCAATTAAGAGGTGTACATGTTTGAATGGTACAATTTAAGTTTCAAGATATCATGGTTTAGGTTGGCCGTAAACCATGTTTGAATGGTTTAAGTTTCAAGATATCATGGTCGAGAATTCGAAGACATGATTTAGGCGATGCTTGATATTAAGGCCGGACTTTTGGACCGGAACTGGTTATAACCGAATAAGGATGGTTTGGGCCGATTCCCGGTCACCACATATCCTCTGAACAGGTTATCGGATAAACCGGTACTGCGTATAAAAAAATCGGTTTTCAGACGGATTAATCAGAACCGGAAAATTGAAAAGTCAAGTTAGGATCGATTCTCTTCACTTGTGAAGTTAGTCGTGATCCTTGGACAAAAAGCAAATTGAGCAAATTCGTTCTTCCCTCATGTGGTCATCATGCGAGCAACGAAATAAAAAATTGCAACAATCGATCAAACTATTGTCGTGACTAACTAACTCGTGAGTACTTGACCTTCGGCTCCTTCAAGCAAGCAATCGATCAATTGTATCATCTCGGATTGTAGGGTCGATCCATTGACTTTCAATGCTCGGGACGATATACTAAATAAATGTCCTTATATATAAAAAAAGCGATAGCAAAATTGAAATAAATTTTTATAATCAAACTAAATCAAAGTTATGCAAACAAAAACATACAAAAAAATCATCCAAAAACATCCTTAATTTTATGATAATCAAGACTTTGTAGAAAGTGACTTTCGATACTCAATATTGTTAAGCCATTTAATCTTTCTTGACTCATGGTACTTCGAAAATATGATTTCAATAACTTCAATTTTGAAAAACTCCTTTCTGCAGTATCTATTGTAACCGGTACTGTCAGCAAAATCTTATATACTACCAACACATTAGGAAACATGTCCATTTTCTTTGTGAACTCCATAATTTGAATAGCCGTCCAAGGAAGTTCACATTTGTATGCTTCATCCGGCAACATTACCTGCAAAACTTGTAACTCAATAAATAAATCTCCTCCATCAATATCAAGTTCCTCAGCATCTGTCAAACTAGTTTCAAGTTTCATACAATATTTTTTTAATTCATCATCAAGTAAGGATTTTAACTTTGAACCATCAAACAAAAATCCAAAAATTGATTCAAAATGTTGCATTTGCTCAAATCTACTTTTCGATTGTGTAAGGGTCATATCCACTGGAACAATAAAATAATCCATTTTAAAATTTTCTTTAGAAGATTGTAGTTCTCTTTCAGTATTTAGAACTTCATCAAATTGTGTTTTTCTATAAGTAATACGTTTAATAGGAAATTCAGGTTTAACTCCAATACTAAGTGTTATTTCTTTAGCTTCATTAATAGCATAGTCAAGCCCATTTTCCCTATAATTTTCAAAATAATTAACTAACCCTGCTAAATTTTTTACCGCAACATCAAGAATTATTTCTTTGGATTGTAACTTTTTACTTACCAAAATAATTCTAAATAAAATATCATGCCATATTACTAAACTTAAAATAAATTCAAAACTAGAAAATTCACCATTTATTAATGATTCAGCATCTCTACAAACTTTTCCATAATCACTCACTTTAGCTAATTTTTTTTAAGCTTTTTTAATTTGAAAAAGTTGAGTTTTTATTGCTTTAACATTTTCACTGTGACTTTCCCAACGTGTTGCAGACAATGATTTAAGTGTTAGTTCATCTACATACTACAGTAAAACACTCCATTTTTTTGTAGAACTAGAAAAAACATTATATATCGTTTGACAAGTACCAAAAAAAGTTTTAGTTTTATGACAAGAATTTGCTATATCACACAAAACTAAATTAAGACTATGACATCCACAAGGCATATAAAAATCTCTTGAATTTATATCAAGAAATCTTTTTTGAACACCTTGATGTTGGCTGTAACACTCGGTTTCGGATTTGCCTCGTTGCTTGGGGCTGCGGACCAATCATCAGTTGTCATGGGGTTTAGGGCTTCGGGAAAGGAAGGATCTGGCCCATTTTAAATGTGGGTGTCAGGGTACGAGTGGTCCTAGTGTTCGATTGTGTCTTTAGAGGCCAATGGTATAATTGTAATCTGATGTCCCGACCTTTTATGGAGTTTGGGTTTTGTTTGGGAGGTTTTAAGGGTTGGGGGTATTGCTAGGAGCGTAGGGCTTCTCGCCACCTTTTCGTGGATATAAGTTTCGTTGGAAACGGACTTAGGATAAGTGAGTTATGGCATTTTGAAGTTATTGGCAGAATTGGCCCTTGGATGGAAAAGCTTGCATATCAGTCCCATGCACGCGAGGATGCATGCGTGTGTTGGCTGGGTAGGCCCAGCGTAAGCTGGGGTACTCCCATCGTATAAGGATAAATGGTCGCGGGTGGTTCATGAGTACGTCTGGCGTACTAAGGGGTACGTGGGGCGCACTCCCTTCAGACCAAAACCCTAAATTCAGGGTTCCTACCCTATATAAGCAACATTATACCACCCTTTTGGTCATTTTAAGTCGACCACCACCTCTTTTGTCGTTCATGAAACCCTAGAGTAACTTGGGTGAAGCTTGGAGCTTGGAAGAAGACTTTTGGTGGTTTGTGCAAGAAAAGAAGAAGGTAAAAGACTCAACTTTTAGGGAAAAGCTTAGAGATACAGTGTTAGCATTTTCATTTTGAGACTTCTGAGGTATAAAGTCTCTACCTTGGCTATTCATCATATAGAACTACTTTGGGTTGATTTTTGGGCATTTTAGTCCTTTTGCTTGGTCTTGGTGAGGTAAGTTTGTTTTAGGAGCTCAATCTAGTAGATCTAGACATTTTAAGGGTCCCTTATTCATAAAGGTGCAAGCTTTATGGAGTTTTTGAGTTCATGCATGAGTTAAGACCATCCATTAAGCTCTTTTGAGCTCTAGAGCCCATTAAGACATGCGTGCTAGTAAAGTTGCCAACTTTACTTGAAAAGTCACCCATAGGTATCATACTGGAGAGTTTGAGCAAGGGTTGAAGTGATTAAGTGCTTATTGAAGAAGTTTTGAGTCCAGGGGAGTACGCTGGGTGTACCCACCTGGTACGCTGCGCGTACTGGCCCAAAAGGGTGTATACTGGGCGTACCTGATGAGTACGCAGAGCGTACTCGGCCTGGTTGAGTCATCTTGTTTTGTTGACTTTTTGGGCTTTGGACCTTGGACCAGGGGTTAACTAGGGTTGATCATTCTGTATTTCATGCCTTTTTGGATATTGTGCCTTCTCGGGATAGGTCAATGATGGATTTGGGCCTATTTTGGGTAATTGGACCTTATTGGGCCTTGTGGTGCCATTCCGGGTTCGAGCTATCTTATGGGCTTGTATTGCATCGGGTTTTGTTGGGCTAGCTATGATTATGTGTTTTAGTTCAGAAAAAGTAAATGGGATTTAGGGAAAGGCCTATGGAAGGGTTTGGGCCCAATTTGGGAAATTAGGCTATTAGTGAGCTTTTGTAGATCTTGTGGGTTTGGGCTTGTTGGTTTTGGGCTTGGGCTTTAGTTGTGAGTCTTGTTGGGCCAGGGGTAAAATGGTCATTTTACCCCAAGTTTGGATTATGGCTCATGGTTTGGAACCCAAATGCTAATTGGGTGATATTTTGGTATTGATAGCTCGGGAAGGCGTCAGAGCAGCAGCTAGGGATTTCTTTCAGTAAGCTCCTGCATTCGAGGTGAGTCTCCCTTCGTAGAATGCGTGGGTCGAAGACATCAAGGCCGAACCACTTGTATGTTATAGTATGATGATTGTCTGTGTGATAATTGTCAGTTGTGCATGTATTACTTGATGCTTTATGTATGATATTATGTGGTAGTGGTAGGGGTGAAATATACCACGTATCAGGTCGATAAGACCGAAGGGGTAGGTCGGGCACCCAGATATGCCTGGCAGTATGATTATGTATGCTATTATGTGGTAGTGGTAGGGGTGAAATAGTTCCCGTAACCGGTTGAAAGAGACTGAATGGGTAGGCTAGCACCTTGATATGCTTGGCAGTTACCGGTTGAAAGAGACCGACGGGGTAGGTCAGCACCCTGATATGCTAGGCAGTTACCTGTTGAAAGAGACCGAAGGGGTAGGCCAGCACCTGGATATGCTCGACAGTATGTTATTGTATGGTATGTGGTATGATGAGGGAACTCACTAAGCTTCGTGCTTACGGTTTACAGTTTTGGTTTCAGGTACTTATTCTTCGAAAGGAAAGGAGCCGGCATGATCGCAGCGCATCACACTATGATTTCCGCATTATGAGATCTTTGGGAGTTGTACTCTGATATTACTTTTCTATGACGTGTTTTGGTTAATCGAAATACTGGTTTTTGATTTTGAAATGAGTTAACATTATTGATGTTTCAGACTATTGGTTTTTATAATTACTTATTTAAAAATGAAATTTTTGGCTCTAAATTTTGGGATGTTACAAGTTGGTATTAGAGCCTTGGTTTGAAGGATTCGGGCATGCTCTCGGGTGTGCCTGAACTCAAACTGAGGGTTTGGTGAAAATTTTTATAAAATAAACATCTAACTAAAAAGGAATTGATAATCAAGAAAGGGGTGTGATGTGTGCAATCGACCGAGCTCAAGTAAGTGGTTCCCAAAATACCAATACATGTTATTTATGATATATGTTATGATTATGTGAATTGCATGCTAAGTTAGGACTAAGGATATGGTCAGTATTATGTGATAGTAGAGATTCCTTTATATGCCTGATTGTATGAGCGTTAGAATTACATGCTAGTATTGATTTCAGATAAGTGGATAGAATGGCTTGATTAGAGTATGTTGGTTAGATTTTCCATTGCCTGAATGTTGATTGCTTTGTGATTTGTGGGATTCTTAATGATGTGGTTCAACTACTAAGTGAATATGTTAAGTCATATGTGGTACAAGTTAAATAATCTAAGAGTGATGGATTTGTACCTATTGCGCAACTCTCGTTTGAGTCCAACCATTCTAGGGTTGAGTCTTTTACTCAAAGGATTATCATATCTCTATTGCATGTGACTGTATTCATAACGTAGTTGGTCGACGTTGGTGAGAGTCCTTCAGCAGCTGAGGGTTGGGTGGGGTCGCGAACCTAGGAAATCCTAGGATGTGCTTCAGTGGGTTAGTGGAGCGGTTAAGTGAATCCTGAAACATTGATTGGTGGAAGTGACTTAGAGGATTTAGGAGGATTGCTGAGGAAAGTATGGATAGGTGTGGAAGGTAGTATTGGGCCCGTACTACTGAAAGCACAAGATCCATACTCGATTCGGTGAGAATCTTGGAGAATCTAAGAATCTTATGGAAGGAGGATTCTTGAGCATGTTTTGATTGTTGGTTGGACGTATTTCAGTTTGGAGATGACAACTCAGGGAGATGGTTATGATTATGGTTCTGGTTTTGGTTTTGGTTTTGGTTCTAGTTCGGGTTCCGGCTCAGGTGCAGGCGCTGAGCCGATCAGCGAGCAGATGCGGGAGTTCATCTCTTCAGAGATTACCCGCAATATTTTGGAGCAGACTCCTGTGATCTTTGGTTCAGTCAAGGAGGGGATTTTGAAGGTATTAGATAGTCGTCTCGGGGCCTTTCGGGCTGAGATTGTAGCAGGACAGCTGGGGGCTTATCTGGAGCCCGAAGCTTGTGGACATCTGGGATCCTTCTGGAAGGAGGATCCTATTGTTAAATTTTGTCATTTGGGATTAGAGGTGAGTTATGCACCATGTCTTCAGGAGATTCAACTACAGGATTGGATTGTCGCAGATGTTTCGTGAGCCCTCCGCGAGGAGTTACCCGACATCATTGGGTGTGTCACCGATAGAGTGGTCGCTTGGATCGAGAGGCAGACCTCAGCTATTCAGGCGGTTGATGAGGTGGTCAGGGTAACCCGAGAGTAGGAGATTGGTTTAGATAGTCAGTTGAGGAAGAGGAAGTGGACTTCTGGTTTGGCTCGACAATCTAGGCAGTTGGACGTTGCCATAGTTGGTGTCAGAGACCTGATGGGTCGAGATGGTTGCACAAGGGATGAGGGGACTCGGGAAGATGTGCGAAACAAGTCTAAGTGTGGCAGGTGCGGATAGAAGGGTCACAAATGCCAAAATTGCACTTTAGAAGTAGAGTTATGTCATCGTTGTCATCAACCTGGTCATGTCAGAACAAATTGCCCCCACTGAGTGGTTGGGGCAGCTCAGGTTTCATTATAGGTACTTCGGCAGGAAGGGGGATTCGAGGCTTCTTCAGATGAGTTTGCGGGTATGTATCTCTTGCTTCTTTTCAATCCTATCTGTATTTTGGGGTTGTTATCTTGCATCAGCTTGGGTAAGTGTATCCTTGGGTTTTTACCTCTGCTTGTGTTTGGGTCATATTTTCGAAGAATTTATATGCCAATTGCATGCCGTGAAGTGTTAGTGGTTAGTGAAAGGTTGTTTTCCCTTTTAGCGGTGTAAGTCCCCAATCTTGTTGTGTATCAATCAGATCCGTTTGATGGTGCGAAATCCCAATCAAACGGATGATGTCAGATCAAATAGAAGAGAAGGAGAATAAGAAGATGATGAATCTTGTATGTATTGATATGAATGAAGATCCGGATACAAGATTCACACACACTAACACACACTCTCTTTTCTCTCTCTGTAGAACACCTTCAAATGCACACACTTAAGCTCCTCTATTCTATGGCAATTATGCACTCCTCACCCTATATATAGTAGACATGGGCCGTGAATGGGTTTACGGCTGTAAACCTGTTTACGGCCGTAAACACTGACTGTAAACACATATATGGCCGTAAACACTGAGCTGTTTACGGTTGTAGACATAAAAATACATTTTCCTAGAAAAGCAAAGTATAAACCATATTTTTGACCCAACAATCTCCCCCTTGGTTTATAACTTTCTTTTCTTAATTGACCCAACAAGCTCCCCCTAAAAAGTAGCTGGCTTTTCTTGTCAATCTTCATCGAGAGCTTGGCTTCAGCATTAATCTTCAAATTCTTCACAACTTCAAGATGAACTTGATGAATCTTCAATGAACGACTTCATCTTGAGCAGTTGGGCATTTCTTCAGAATTTGACATTGAACGCACATTGGGCGAGGAGGCTTCTTGTACAGATTCTTGAAAGATAGCACTTTCATCTTGAGAATCTTCAGAGAGAACAAATCTTCTGGATCACTTCAGCAGGTTCAAGATAGCAGCAGACTGATTAAGGAGGCTTCAATGCAATCTGTCACATAATCTTCAAGTACAGCTTCACCTTGCTACTGGGGTTGAAGGATTGAATGTTGAAAGAATAATCTTCATTTCTTGCTCCTTCGAATGAGAATTCTTCGATGCTCACGGATGAACCCTTGGCTCAGAAATCTCGATACAGTCTCCATGAGTCTCATCTACACCTGAATTCACTTTTCAAGACAAAACAAAACTAAAAGAAACTTAGCACACAATATTTTTGGGTTTTTCATATTTCCTGAAAAAAAATAAAACAGAAACAAAAATATTTTTGGATTTTTGATTTTCTTGAGCAAGAAATAAAACAGAATATAACACTATTTTTAGATTTTTAATTAATTTTTTTTTGTTTGGTTTTCAAAATATTTAAGTTTCCCCTAATATTTAAATTAGAAGAAAACTATGAACAAATTTAACAAAAATAAAAATGATATCTAACTTTAAGAGTGATTTGGGATCAAAGTTTTTAGACAGCCTTTATCTGTTTATCAGTACCTCTCCCTTCATGAATAGATCTGGTCAATCGCCGGTATTGTGGTCCACTTAAACACGAGAGATTGTGACAGAATTAGGACATACTATAAGTGACAAGACAATGTGATCCTATGTTCCTAGATAATATTCCTAAAGGACCATTCAGCCGACGACGACCAAAGATATTGTTGTCCACCTAAATTGAGCAGTGAGATCTACAGACAACCTAGTGATTGTTCAATTTTAAATGTACTAGAACATGTTTCCCGCTTCCTGACATACCCCAATAATCAGGAACTTCCAAAGTACTCCTTACTTTAGGCGAGCAGACAATTATTATGAGAGAAGTCAGATTTAGAATGCATATGCTATACACCGAGGTCGGATCTCTTCCAATCTCGCAGAGGGTGAAACATATGACTAACCAGATTTAGAGGGATTGAGAAGTAGAATGGTGCATATGCTGTGTACCAGGTCGGATGGTTAATCACGCAAAGGAGACATCATATGGCTAACAGGCAGGAAAAATTGCATAGATAGAAGATGCATAGAAATAGAGTTGCATATGTTGCAGTCCAGGTCGGATGTATTTCAATCACGCAGAGGAGGCAACATATGACTAACAGAAAGAAAGCAAGAAAATAATTTCCTACAGACCTACTTTATCAGAATTCCCCAGTCGCCCCATCAATACCGGAATTAAGGACAAAGTCCGTACATCGAGGAAGAGTTAAACCACGGTTCTAGATACAGATTATTTTAGTGTGACCGGTGGATTATCATGTATATCTCCCTGCTCAACCTATCTGAGCGTCGTATTGTCAGGCTAAATGGATCTATCTAGGTCAAGATTTTTCAAGTCTCTAGATTCATTAAGTTCATTAATGCCTAGTCAAGTCCATTTTAATCTCTCGTTCCTACCAGCGCATCGAACACAGAGCCTAGACAATTCAGATTCAGTCCCTTACACAGATTCAGATTGCCTGTTATCACATGATTATATCACTTCCCATCACATCACCTGCAAGCACATTCCATAACCAACATATTTTTGAATTTTCTGATTTTCTAATGTTTTTGGATTTTTTAAAATTTTCTAATTTTTGTTTTGTTTTTATTTCTCCCCCTAAATTTGTGCATAGAAGAGAAACGAAAGTAAATGCGCAAATTTAAACTATCCTAAAACAAAAATTAGTCTTTAAAGTGAATCAGCTTAAGAAAAACTCAGGAGCATCGAGAAGAAAACTCAAACCGTAAGTCACCGATTGAATTTGCATCCAGAAGGTCTGAGAACAACACGCGTAATCTCAGAACAGATCCGAAAATTCTTCATGTCATTAAGCACTAAACCCATGTGTGATCCCTTCTTTTTTTCCTTTCCCGCAAAGGACACATACTCCCAAACAAAGTTATGAATGTTGTACAGTTGAGAGATGTCCCCTATCATGTGCCTGGAACAGCCACTACCAACAACCCGAAGTCTGATGATATGCCTCCATAGCTGCTTCGACACAGAGCGGGATCAGTTGGTCTTTGGAACCCAGTCCATTTTGAAACTGGGTTGACCTTTTTCATCCTTGCACGATACTCTCTCCCATGACATATCCTGTTTATCACAAACAGAAGATGAAGAAATATTAGAATCGTTATAAGTTTTGGGAGAGTGAGCCTTTGGAACCCATTTGTAGTTGGGTTTAACCCATTTCTTTTTCGATCTGATGGGTGGCTCAGTACTTGCTTTTGATCTTGATGTCGGCCGTTGAGATGACTTTGACCTAACCGGTCTTTGTTTCACTGGAGCATCTCTTGGATTGGGCTTCTTGGCCGACATTCCCTTCTTGCCTTTGGGATTCGGATTCTTGGCCTTGTGGGTTTGATTCTTGGCCTTTTGCGCGTTCCAGTCACCATTGTCTAAACGTGACCTTGAGGGGTTTCTTTTGGAGTATCTCCCTCTTGGCGCGTTCTGCCACCCTTGTGCATCGTAGGGAACATATGCGCGATTAGGACAATTTCTGGCAATGTGTCCAGGTGTTCCACAGTGAAAACATGTCTTTTTCTTCACCGTGAAGTTGTTTCTTCCTGCCCCTGGTGGCGTATCCTTGCCTTGTCTCTTATTGTTCCCACAAGCACAATTACAACAGGCACTCTGTTTCACTGGAATTGGTGGCCTGTATTTCTCAACAGCAGGTTGATCAGAAGCAGCTGAGTTCGTAGCAACAGATTCAGAGCTCAAGGAGGTGTTGGTTTGTTCAATGGTGTTCTCCTTGTTCTCATCCTCTGCTACTTTACCTGCACATGAAGTAGATGTGCTAGAAACAGGAACATCAGTATTTTCAAACAAATCATCAAATATGTCAAAAAAAATTAATTCAGCAGGAGCAAATGCAGAAGTATCACAAAAAACATTGTCATTTTTAACATCGGAAACAAAAGGTTTTTCATTTGAAACAAAAACATTAGGTTCAGACTCAGTTTTGTTATCAGAAACAGATCCTTCAACTTCGTGCTTTGACTGATCTAAGGATTGATCTGCAGGGGAAGTAGAAACGTTAGTATTTTCAACATTAATAAATCCTCCTGAAACAAAATCAGATGGCTTGCTATAAACCATGAATGGTTCGTTGGCAATCTCCTCTTTAGACAAAGGTTAATACTGATATGTATGATTAAAAGGAGGAGGTACATTATCGTATCCTAAACCCTTTTGCTGGTTTCGTTTGAACTGCAGACAATGGTCAATCATGTTGGCAACTACCTCGCTTGATACATCAAATCTTTTAAAATCAAAATTTGCAGATTCAAATTGTCCTTTTAATGTATCAAGCTCAGCAATTAACTCATCATTCTGTCTCTTGATATAATCATAATGTTCACATTTGTTACTGTAGTCTTCCTGAATTCTCTTAAAGTCCTTTATTTTTGTTTCTAACTGGGCCTTTAGGGGTTTTTGTCCTTTTCTAAGTTGATAACCCTCATATCTAAGATCCTCTACTTCTCTTTTTAATAAATCAATTTGAACCCGAAGAAATTTAATCGTATCTTCACAAGATGGAGTACATGAAACTTCATTGACCGGAATGTTTGCGGAACTCATTGTTTTTCCACACTTCAAAGCGTCAAGTTCTTCAATTACAGTAGCAAGACTAAGACGATTGAGATCTTTTGTCTTCTTGATGACATCCACGTTCATATCCCACGACTTTGGAAGTGCATTCAGCAGCTTTTTATTTATCTCAGATTTAGTCAAGAAAATCCCAGCTATACTCATCTCAGTAGTAAGTGTAGTAAATTGCTGCAACTAAGCTTCCAGGGTTTCTCCAGGGATATAGTTGAACATGTTGAATTTTTGTCTTAACATATCCTGACTCTCTTTCATGTCTTCATTTCCCTTGTTGACCTCAAAAGCCATTAAAAACACAACTAGAAGCCAAAATCAAACTTAAAAGTCAAACCCTTTGACTATAAACCTGAAAAGTCAAATTTAAAAAGTCAAACTTGAAAAGTCAAACTTAAAAGTCAAACCAAAAAGCTAAATTTGAAAATTTAAAAGTTAAATGAGAAAGTCAAAGTTTAAAATCAAAGGTCAAATTTTTTTAAAAGTCAAAGTCAAAATTTTAAGTAAAAAGTCAAAAATAAAAGTCAAAATTTAAAAGCTAAAATTTTTGGTTAAAAATGGATTTTGAAAATAAAGGAAATTGATTTTTGGGCTGAAAATGACAAAATTGCGAAATTATGAACCGAGAAAGACGCCTTATGAATTAAATGTGAGAGGAGTGACACAAGGAATCAGCTAGTCGAGTTGGGTAACGCGCTAAGTTTATGAACCAGAGGTCCCGGGTTCGATACCCGGCACCCTCAATTTCGTTTCAGTTTTTTTTAATTAAGATGCTGTGCGAACTTCGTATCCTATGCGAGGCTGAGAAGCGATGCGAGGACGAGGTGTGAGGATGCTGCTGACCGTAAACGAGATCGAACACGTGCGAGCCGTAAACTCTGAGGGCCGTAATCTGGACCGCAAAGTCAGGCGACCGCAAACTCCGGGAAACCCTAGCCGTAAACGCCGCTGCCGCCGCCGACCGTAAACTCTGGCGACCGTAAACTCTTCGCAGATTACGTGAAAAACAGCGTTTTTCACCTCTTTTTGCTCCAAAACTCGATCGAAAACTCGTTTTTATCAAAAACGCGAAGAACAAACCCCCCTTATTTTTTAGAGATCTATCTAAAAACGCAGGAATCCTTCAAAAATAAGATCAAATAAGCTCCAGATCTGACAAAAATGATTGATACAATCCAAGCTCTGATACCAATTGTAAGTCCCCAATCTTGTTGTGTATCAATCAGATCTGTTTGATGGTGCGGAATCCCAATCAAACGGATGATGCCAGATCAAATAGAAGAGAAGGAGAAGAAGAAGATGATGAATCTTGTATGTATTGATATGAATGAAGATCCGGATACAAGATTCACACACACTAACACACACTCTCTTTTCTCTCTCTGTAGAACACCTTCAAATGCACACACTTAAGCTCCTCTATTCTATGGAAAGTATGCACTCCTCACCCTATATATAGTAGACATGGGCCGTGAATGGGTTTACGGTTGTAAACCTGTTTACGGGCGTAAACACCGACCGTAAACACATATATGGCCGTAAACACTGAGCTGTTTACGGTCCTAGACATAAAAATACATTTTCCTAGAAAAGCAAAGTATAAACCATATTTTTGACCCAAAAAGCAGGTTTGGAGTGTTCAGTGTTATCTTGGTATATGGTCGAGATCGGTTCAGAGGCATTATGTGGAAGGTCTGCGGTCAGGGTTCATTGGGTTGGTTGTCCATTATCGTCAGGATTCGGTGATTTCAGCCATTGTGCTTGGGTTGGTTTTTGGAAACGCCAAGGGAAGTGGTCTATTATTGAAGTTTTGCTCTGAGCATCAGTTAATTGGACTTCAAGATTTGAGTGTAGTATCATTTCAAGGCATTTGGAGTTACCAGTATTGTTGGGATTCAAAAAGTGTTCATCTAGTCTTCAGGGGTTGTATGGTATTTTAAGTTTTGCTAGTAATGGATCGCTAGCACTGGTAAGCGCAGGTTGTCAACCGTTTGATTATTAGAGAGTAAGAAGGATTGGGAATCCTTCAATTCTCACGTGTCGTGAAGACTTACTCGAATCCAAGTGAGGGGAGAATCGATCAGGTATTCAGGAGCAGAAATAGGTGTGAAACTAGGATGAGTTTCGCATCCCCGTCAGGGAGGAAGGCGGTCGAGTGGCCGTCTAGATTGATGATTGTGTGAGTTGGGAGTTCGGAAAACTTTCCAACATTTGGTTCGTGCCTTTTTCTTGGCATCAGATAGCAGTCTTTGGGGACCCAGGTTGGGGTTCTAATCATAATTAAAGTTCAATTGGGAGTGGGTCAAGCGCGTGTTAGAATATGGATAGTGTTCGGATAAATAGATTAGCAGTACGGCAGTGGGCAGCGGATGTGGCAGCGCGAAAGTGTTGTAAGACTGCGGGGTAGCCGTAGCATTCACTAGTTAGCAGTTATCGTGGAAGTGTTGTAAGACTGTGGGGGTAGCCGTAGCATTCACTAGTGTTCATTTAGTGTGGAAGTGTTGTAAGACTGCGGGGTAGCCGTAGCATTCACTAGTTAGCAGTTAGCGTGGAATTGTTGTAAGTGATGGGTTTTGAGCATTCTAACACTCCTATGGTGTACATGCAACCCTAGAAACCTTGGATCTATGTTTGACTAAGATACATGCAAATAATTATTTTTCCAAGGTTCTTATCCTAACTAGCATGGCATGGGGTACTTGAATCAAATAAAAATAGTAGAATTACTTACCTTGTAGTAGTAGTTGATTGCTTGGAGTTTGAGAGCCTAGCACCAATAATGTGGATGCCTCAAATGGAAGTCACAAATCACCACAAACTTGGAAACTTGAGAGAATAGTCACAAACTTCTTGAAATCGGCCCTCTTAGTTTACACACATCAACTAGTGTTATTTCAAGAACCAAAGCCTCCTTTATATAGTGTGGTGGATTAGGGTTACATCCATGTAAACCCTAATACCCATGTCTTTTCATTTCCATGAGATCTATGGGTTAAAGCTCCATGGAGTATCCATGGACTTTCCATGCAAGCATAGCCCATTCCAAATAAGCATTAGCCCACACTATATAAATACAAGAGCCCATATTTAATTAGTCATACTTTTGATCTCTAAATTAATTCTAGATTAATTATAGATCAACACTAATTAAATAATATGAATTTATATTAATATATTAGAACTTATAATATATTAATAAATCATAACTTATACTATTCTCAAAAGATTATCCGTAAATTGTTCGGGTGAAGTGCAACCCAAATGGACCATGTCGGGTCGGGTCAAGTACATACCAAATATAGTTATGGACTTAGACACTATCTCCAACAGTCTCCCACTTGGATAAGTCTAATAACTATAGTTGCAAGTATGACTTTAGGAACCGATCAGCAATCGTAGCTCTTAAAACTCTGTTGAACTATGAAGCGCCATTTTAGATAAGTGATCATATAATCCTCTGTTCTAGATATCAGCCGGACAAATACATGGAACATGGTCTTGCTTATTGTCCAGCATTTGTTTCCCGATTTCCGATTTGTTTGACATAGAACTTAACTGAACACATCAATTTAGTTCTGACCGGGCCCGGTACATAGGTCAAAACAAAATCATCGAGGGGCCCAGATATCGCTTCTAATTCTAGAAGAAACAGATAAACTTCGACTCATATGTTTGCTCTACTACTTGTTGAATTACACACAAAAGCACGGTTTATAACATCGAGTTACCAATGCGTTTTCTTGCAATCAATGCATAACCAACTCATAAGCAAGAAATCATATCTCTAGGTTTGAAGACTTATATGATATTACCGTCTCACGATCACTCGAGATAAATTCCATGAAGTGATACAAGTGAGCGTGGGTTGAATCCAGTACTCAGAACTTATGAGCACTCATGAGTGTTGTAGCCCCACTTTGTCTAACATCTTAGACCTCTACAAGCCAACCCATGACAGTCTTGATTCATATCTACTTCCAACATATGACCGACTGTGGAGAGTTTGAATAATATGATATAAACCATAACATAATTATTCTGGAAGTCAAAACATGCAAAAAGAAATAATAGTAAACGATTGACAAGAGATAGCAACACTTTACTCATAAATAATAGCTTTTATTTATCATCAAATGTCAATTACATTTTACAAATTTCAAGATTATCTAACTACTAAAACTAATATCATCCTTCAGCCCTATGCTCCGAGCATGCTGGAGATGCTTAGCCCGAGTCAGTCCCTTCGTGAGGGGATCTGCTGGGTTCTCATCCGATGATACCCTCTTTGCCACGAGGATTCCTTCTTCTATTCGATGTCTGATGAAGTGATATTTTCTGTCAATGTGTCTGGATCTCCCATGATCTCTTGGTTCCTTGGCTAAGGCAATCGCACTATTGCTGTCACAGAAAATCTCCATTGGCTCCTTTATAGCTGGTACAACTCCAAGGTCTCCGATGAAGTTCTTTAGCCATATAGCCTCCTTTGCTGCCTCGCTTGCTGCTATATACTCTGATTCACAAGTGGAATCAGCCACTGTCTCCTGCTTGGAACTTTTCCAAGTAATTGCCCCTCCGTTTAGAGTAAAGACCCAGCCCGACTGAGAGCGGAAATTATCCCTGTCAGTCTGAAAGCTAGCATCATTGTACCCTACAACTCTCAAGTCCTCACTGCCACCGAGGGTAAGGACCCAGTCCTTAGTCCTCCGTAGGTACTTGAGGATATTCTTTACCGCAGTCCAGTGTGCCTTGCCAGGGTTCCCCTGATACCTGCTAACCATGCTCAAAGCAAAGGCTACATTAGGTCGAGTACACGTCATAGCATACATGATCGATCCTACAGCTGAAGCATAAGGTATTCGACTCATTTCTGCTATCTCAGCCTCAGTACTAGGGCTTTGTGTCTTACTCAATCTGGCGTTACTCTGGATGGGTAACTCTCCTTTCTTGGAGTTATGCATGTTGAACCTTTTCAACACTTTGTCCACATAGGTGCTTTGACTAAGTCCAATTAGTCTTTTACTCCTGTTTCTCAAAATCCTTATCCCTAGGATATAGGCAGCTTCTCCAAGGTCCTTCATAGTGAAACACTTCCCATGCCAGGACTTTACTTCCTGCAGGGTTGGGATGTCATTTCCTATGAGTAGTATGTCATCCACATATAGTACCAAAAAGCTGACTATACTCCCACTAGCCTTGATATAGACACAAGATTCATCTTCACTCCTTGAAAAGCCAAATTCTTTGACTTTCTCATCAAAGCAAAGATTCCATCTGCGAGGTGCCTGTTTTAATCCATAAATGGATTTCTCGAGCTTACACACTCTACTGGGGTACTCTGTACTGACAAAACCCTCTGGCTGAACCATGTAAACATCTTCAGCCAACTTTCCATTAAGGAAAGCGGTTTTGACATCCATTTGCCATATTTCATAATCATGAAATGCAGCAATGGCTAACAGAACCCTAATAGACTTAATCTTGGCCACTGGTGAAAAGGTCTCATCATAATCAACTCCCGGAGTTTGAAAATAACCCTTTGCAACCAGTCGTGCCTTATAAGTGTGTACATTACCATCCATGTCGGTCTTCTTCTTGAAGATCCATTTGCACCCAACTATCTTACGATCAGGTACATTGTCAACCAAGTTCCAAACTTGATTGTCATACATGGACTGTATCTCGCTATCCATAGCCTCTTTCCATTTAGCAGCCTCAGGGCCTGCCATAGCTTCTGTGTAGCTGTTAGGCTCATCCAGATTTACCAGTGTGTTATCACTGATAAGTGTCTCACCTTCTGCAGTAATATGAAAACCATAATAATGCTCAGGTGCATTCCTAACTCTGGTGGAACGCCTCAGAGGTATAGATTCTTCAGTCGGCTCAACAGGAGTTTCCTCCTCAGGTTGAGGGCTAGGGTTTGAGGTTCCTTCACCACTTGACTCTTGAATTTCCTCAAGGTCAATTTTCCTCCCACTGTCTCCCTGGCTCATGAATTCTCTCTCTCGAAAGAATCCTCTTCTTGCTACAAAGACCACATTATCACTGGGTCTGTAGAAGATGTAACCAAAGGATTTCTGTGGGTAGCCGATGAAAATACACGTTTCGCTTCGGGGTTCGAGCTTATCGTGAGTCTCACGTCTCACGAAAGCCTCGCAATCCCAAATCTTGATGTGGTCTAGATTGGGAACTTTTCCAGTCCACACCTCGTGAGGTGTTTTGGCAACCTTCTTTGTAGGGACTAGATTAAGGATATGGGCGGCAGTCTCTAAGGCATACCCCCAAAATGAGATTGGTAGCGAAGCTCGACTCATCATGGAACGAACCATGTCCAACAAGGTCCGATTGCGCCTCTCAGCTACACCATTCAACTGTGGTGTCCTAGGAGGTGTCAATTGTGAGACAATCCCACATTCCTTAAGATAGTCAAGGAACTCAGTACTAAGATACTCACCACCACGATCGGATCGAAGCATCTTAATGTTCCTGCCCAACTGATTCTCCACTTCTTGCATAAACTCTTTGAATTTCTCAAAGGTTTCTGACTTATGCTTGATTAGGTAGACATATCCATATCTACTAAAATCATCAGTAAAAGTCACATAGAACCGATTAGCATCTCTTGTGGCGGTTCTGAAGGGTCCACACACATCCGTGTGTATGAGGTCCAACAAACCTTCACCCCTAGCACAAGTGCCAGTAAAAGGTAACTTTGTTATTTTACCAAGCAAACAAGATTCACAACTATCATCTGACTTTAGGTCAAATGACTCCAAGACTCCATCCTTTTGGAGTTGGCCTATGCGTTTCTTGCTTACATGTCCAAGACGACAATGCCATAAGGATGCTTTATCTAAGCTAGTGGAAGAGTTAATACACAATACATTATTTCCTAGATTATCTACAACAGATACAGTTTCATACACGCCGTCACAAGGTAATGCTTTAAAATAAAGAACATTATTAAAGAAAGCATCAATACTACCATTATTATTATCAAAATAAAAGGTAAAACCTTGTTTATACAATGCATGAAAGGAAATAACATTTCTTGCCATTTCTGGCGAATAATAACGTTTATTCAAATCTAATGTAAACCCGCTATTTAGCACTAAGGAATAAACTCCTATCTTGGTGACAGGTGAAGCTTTCCTGTTTCCCATGATCAAGTTTATCTTTCCCTGCTCCACATTCTCACTTCTTTTTAGTCCCTGCAAATCACAACATATGTGAATACCACAACCTGTATCAAGGACCCAAGACTTAGAATGAGGTGAGTTATTAGACAATATAGTGTATATACCTGCATGGTTGGGTTTTACTTTCCCATCCTTCAAATCTTGCTGGTACTTTGGGCAGTTTCGCTTCCAGTGCGACTTTTCATGGCAATAGAAGCATTCAGCCTCATTAGGGTTAGCAAAAGGAGTGACAAAACCTTTATTGGTTTTGCTTGAAGAGGAGCCTTCAAGGGTCTTACCCTTGGTACCCTTAGAAGGGTTCTTTCTCTTCTTCCCTCTGCCATGCCCGATTGCCAAGACATTGGCCGCAGTTGGAGTAGGAGTAGGAGTTGTAACAACCAACTTACCCTTTAGACCACTTTCGGCGGTCTTCAAGAGTCCTTGAAGTTTGCTGAGGGTGTCTTCTTCCTTGTTCATGTGATATGTCATGCGGAATTGATCATAACACGATGACAAGGAGTGCAAAATGATGTCTATTGCTAACTCCTCAGGGAAGTTCACATTCAACTTCAGTAAACGGTCCACATACCTTTGCATTTTCTGCATGTGGCCCGTGATGGGTTCACCATCCTTCATTCGGTTTGTTATCATGGAGGAGATTATTTCATATCGCTCTTGACGAGCACTTTGATGGTAGCGGTCCATCAAGTCCTGGTGCATCTCAAAAGGATAATAGTCCTCATAGGACTTTTGGAGCTCGGCTGTCATGGTGGCCATCATGATGCATGCCACTTTTGTAGCATCTCTTTCATGTACCTCATATTCAGCAAGCTCTTCAGGAGTAGCAGTTGGCTCGGGTACCTTCAGCTCCTTGTCGAGAACATATTCTTTGTTCTCATACCGAGTGACCATCCTGATGTTTCTGATCCAATCTGTAAAGTTGGACCCATCAAAGATGACTCTCCCACAAAGATTCATGAGAGAGAAGGAGCTAGTAGGGTTTGAGCCAGAAGCATTGTTATTGGAAGACATCTGAAAAGAAGAGGGAATAGATTAGATTAGATTAGATATAGAGATATAGAGATAGTCCTTAACAAAAGACCCAAATGTAATATTAAGGCTAGGACCCAACACAATATTTTATAACTTAGAAGAGGGATGCCATAATCTAAGCTATAAGATATTTGAAGGTAGGTGAATGACGATTCACCAATTTCCACCATGAAAAACAAAATATTTAATTAGGTTTTAATTGGTTTAGAAACTCCTAGATTCTTTGAGATTCATTGAACTTTCTTCAATGACATGTTTCAATCTCGAGTGTGCCCTTCAAGTTTTGTGACTGGGATGCCGAGGATCACAAAACAAGGTGTGAAGTAACCATGCAAATTACTTGGTACCCTTAATGTATTACCCCTCAATCGATGTGCCGGTTAACCACACACGCTCCGTCGATACTATGATAAACATTAAGTCACCCTTTACCTACCTTGTTAAGTTCAAGTTAGTGTGCCGGTTAACCACACACACTCCACTAACGACTTAAACAAAGTGTAAAGTGTAATTTCATGGATTAGCACCTTATTCACATTTTCCTAAAATAACTAAGATTGGGAATTCAATAAAGTTTAGTAATTTTAGTATTATCATTATACTTTTAATGAGAATTTATAAGTCCTTGTCCTACCCGTTCGGCTAACGACCCTCCACCGATCAAGGAAGCGGTGGGTGAGAGTGGACACCCATTAAGTTGCCATTTTATAGGCAACAACCTTATACCTCTCTTATAGACCGGCTTCGTGAATGAGGCGTACTAGCGGTAAGACGACTTGATCTTATACATATATAAATATTATTAAACTTATAATATTATAAAGTATAAGGGTTGAATTTTAACTTTTAAAATTCTAGGGGTTGGAACTAAAGTTTTTAATATGACTTTACATGTTCCAAAACTTGAGGGCAAGTTTTGTAAACTTTCAAAACTTTTCATTTCTCATAACTTATGAGTTAATGGTTATTAAAAATGAAGACTCTTCATTTTTTGTAACCTATGTGTTCTTTTAATGGTTATTTATAAATGTGACTTTTGGTTATCCATAACTTAAGAACTAGTTATGGACTCCATTAAACACATAAAGATCAAGAATTAATCTAATCAATTATTAGCACATAATTTCTATGATCTTCTAAACTCATATGTTTATGAACGTTCATATCAAAAATTTCAAGAATCGTAAGTACATATACAAAACTTGAAATTTTGATACGAGCTTTTGAACAAAACTTCGATTTTCAAGTTTTTTTTTTTTTTTGCATCAAGTATCAAATAAACAAACCAGGCTCTGATACCACTGATGGGTTTTGAGCATTCTAACACTCCTATGGTGTACATGCAACCCTAGAAACCTTGGATCTATGTTTGACTAAGATACATGCAAATAATTATTTTTTCAAGGTTCTTATCCTAACTAGCATGGCATGGGGTACTTGAATCAAATAAAACTAGTAGAATTACTTACCTTGTAGTAGTAGTTGATTTCTTGGAGTTTGAGAGCCTAGCACCAATAATGTGGATGCCTCAAATGGAAGTCACAAATCACCACAAACTTGGAAACTTGAGAGAATAGTCACAAACTTCTTGAAATCAACCCTCTTAGTTTACACACATCAACTAGTGTTATTTCAAGAACCAAAGCCTCCTTTATATAGTGTGGTGGATTAGGGTTACATCCATGTAAACCCTAATACCCATGTCTTTTCATTTCCATGAGATCCATGGGTTAAAGCTCCATGGAGTATCCATGGACTTTCCATGCAAGCCTAGCCCATTCCAAATAAACATTATCCCACACTATATAAATACAAGAGCTCATATTTAATTAGTCATACTTTTGATCTCTAAATTAATTCTAAATTAATTATAGATCAACACTAATTAAATAATATGATTTTATATTAATATATTAGAACTTATAATATATTAATAAATCATAACTTATACTATTCTCAAAAGATTATCCGTAAATTGTTCGGGTGAAGTGCAACCCAAATGGACCATGTCGGGTCGGGTCAAGTACATACCAAATATAGTTATGGACTTAGACACTATCTCCAACAATAAGACTGCAGGGTAGCCATAGCATTCACTAGTGTTCAGTTAGTATGGGAGTGTTGTAAGACTGCGGGGTGGCCGTAGCATTCACCGGTCTCGGTTCAGCGGTGAGATTTCAGTAAATCTGTGACTTGATCATGGATTTCTTCAGACGATTTAGGCCAAGGCGAATCTGTTCGCAAGGTTGTGGGAGGGCCACAACGTGTTTGGAATCATGGATTGATAGGTCGTGCGAGACCGGGTATGAGGTAAGACCACAGTTGGTCCTATAAGCGTTCAGCTTAGTATCGGGTTTGGTGCTGAGAGGGTTCGGGTAGCTATTTTCGGCCAAAGTTTTCTTTCGGAAGTTGTGTGGGGCGACTGTGAGGGTGTTCGTTGGCTCGGAAGCCGGGTGGGAATATGGTATTCCAGATAGTTGGTAGATAAGTTGAGACCATGGAGGTCTCGGTTCACTTGGAAAGTAGCTAAGAGGTAGCATGATGTTTCGGGCAAAAGTAGTGATTGGAGTATTGTGTGTGTGGAGTAGCGTGTGGGTCGAAATTGCTAAGTCGCTTGCACTTGGATTAAATAATCTCAGAGTGATTGATTTGACCCTGTTGTGCAGCTCTTGTTTGAGTCTAACCATTGCAGGGACGAATCTTCTACTCGAAGGATTATTTGAGCCTTCTGTTAAGTATAAGTGTTCTACAGCTGTTTCTGGTCATTGACTTGGTTCTGTTGGTAGCATCGAGATAATCAGGGTGGAAGTGTGTGTTTGGTCGGTCATTCGATGAGGGCTAAGCATGGTAAAGTTCAGTGTGGGTGGTCTATCAGGAATTCAGGAAAATGTGGATTTCTGTTTTCAGAGTGGTAGATGTGGTTTCCTTCGGAGGCTCACAGTTTGTTTTTCTTCAGGATGGAATTTCGGTTGGGGTTTCGGTTGTCTCGAGAAAGTTGTCCTATGCGCAGGATCTTCGGTTGCGTTCCTCAGATTGGTTTTTTGTTAGGGGTGTGAATAAGGAGCGATTTCGAGGACGAAATCTAATTTAAGTAGGGGAGAGTTGTAACACTCGGTTTCGGATTTGCCTCGTTGCTTGGGGCTGCGACCCAATCATCAGTTGTCATGGGGTTTAGGGCTTCGGGAAAGGAAGGATCTAGCCCATTTTGGATGTGGGTGTCATTGTACGAGTGGTCCTAGTGTTCGATTGTGTCTTCAGAGGCCAAGGGTATAATCGTAATCTGATATCCCGACCTTTTATGGAGTGTGGGTTTTGTTTGGGAGGTTTTAAGGATTGGGGGTATTTCTAGGAGTGTAGGGCTTCTCGCCACCTTTTCTTGGATATAAGGTTCGTTGGAAAGGGACTTAGGATGAGTGAGTTATGGCATTTTGAAGTTATTGGCAGAATTAGCCCTTGGATGGAAAAGCTTGCATATCAGTTGAAACATCCCAAAAATACGGTCCAAATAATTTCGTTTTAAATCATTAATAAAACCACAGTTATCAACCCATTTCATCAAAACATAAGTTATAATATCTCAAACATTGTTACCAGAGTTTCAAAACATCAGAGTAAACATCCCAGGCTAAAACATCTTGGAGTGTGAAATGCAGCCATCCCGAGCTCTTCTCTTTGCAACTGGAAGTACCTGAAACCAAAACTGAAAACCGTAAGCACGAAGCTTAGTGAGTTCCCCAACCTACCAGGCTACCACATACCATACACATAAGCACCTATATTGGGCCCCTGCCCGCTACATCGGACCCCGCCCGGCATCGGACGAATCCGGCATCGGGCCCCGCCCGGCATCAGGCCCCGCCTGACATCGAGCCCCGCTCGGTATACATATTTGTTTATCTTAGGCCCCACCTGTCTCTGGGCCTTGCCCGTAATACACATACAACAATATCATATAATCATACTAGCACATAAAGAAAACATACTCTAAATGTATTTCATGTCCTAAGGCCTCGCCTAAGTTGGGCCCTGCCCTGTCCTGCTACTGATGAGTCATGGAACCCCGTACATACTCAGCTAGTGATGTGTGACAATCCGAAAAATTATGGCCTCGTAAGTCCAGCCATTCAATTCAACCGAGTGTCAGACCCGTTTCTGCTATCAGTTAGCATTGTTTAGAGTCTGTTTAAGGGTTCTAAGCCTAGTACACTTAAGGATTGGGTGTAGGATTGTATCAGCTTAAGTTCTTCGAGTTGAAATCAAGCTGGAAACTACATGACAAGGAGTTTACGGCCACAAACTAGGAGTTTACAGCCGTAAACTCTTGGTGGCCATAAACTATCCTCCATATATGAGAGTCTACTTCATTTTTTCTTCATTTCTTCAAGTCCTAGCCGCAAACTCCCATTCTCTCTCAAGTGTCATCGAGTTCTTCACTTTGATCTTCAAAAACGTAGGTGTTTCTTCCATCTGTTTGTTGTTATCCTTCTTAATCTAGTATCACCCTTTGATTTCATCCATGGAAATCATCTTTTTGGGTAGATCTTCAAGATCTTCATCTTTGACCAAGAACACCAAGAACACCCACTTGTTCTTGGTAGCTGTGAACTCCATAAATCCTCCCAAAGGTGAGTATTCCTTCCATACACTTGCCACCTAGTAGAATCACTAGCCTAAACACCTGGAACAATCGATTTGAGTATGATCTCCAGGATTTTACGGTCGTAAACTCCCTTGGCCGTAAACACATAGGGTCGTAAACCCCTTGGCCGTAAACTCCCTAGACCGTAAACCCATGGCCGTATACTCTTCATTTTGGCCGTAAACACCCCTTTGATGAATCACATGTTGTAGGGTTTCAAAGCACTCCATGTATGATGGAAATGGGCCCCTTGATGAAGTGTAGGTTAAAAGCCCAAGACTTGTCTCCTCCCTATAAATAGTCATGTATTATTCATAATTAGGGAAAAGAGTGAGGCAAAATGTAGCCGCCACGCTGTGAGGTTTCTTATGTAGTGTTAGATTCTTTAGTCTATGCTGAAAGTGTAATTTATTCCTCATGTTTTGAATAAATCGAGTGATCATTCGACATATCTTCTTTATTTGTGTTTGTTCTTATTTTCCGCATCTTGTTCATCAAATCTCAAATAGGGTTTTAATCCCAACAAGTGGTATCACATGTTGTAGGGTTTCAAAGCACTCCATGGATGATGGCAATGGGCCCCTTGATGAAGTGTAGGTTAAAAGCCCAAGACACTTGCCACCTAGTAGAATCACTAGCCTAAAAAAAAATGTAGCCGCCACGCTGTGAGGTTTCTTATGTAGTGTTAGATTCTTTAGTCTATGCTGAAAGTGTAATTTATTCCTCATGTTTTGAATAAATCGAGTGATCATTCGACATATCTTCTTTATTTGTGTTTGTTCTTATTTTCCGCATCTTGTTCATCAAATCACAATTAGGGTTTTATTCCCAACAAGTGGTATCAGAGCGGGTCTTTGAAGATCTATTGATTTTTGAAGTATCGGTTCTTGATTTGATGATTTTCTTCACAAGTTATTGAAGATTTTTGGTGTTTTGGTTGTTTGGAATCAAGATTTCTGTTCAACTTACTGTTCATGGGGATTTATGCTGTTCATCTACTGTTCATCTGGGTATAATTTCGATCCAATTCTCCTGTTATTTTTCATTTGTCTTTGGATCTAATCTGAATTCGTACCCTAAACCAAATCATCTAGCCCAATTTTTTATTCATATTTATTCAGCCGATCCTATATTGATTCATGAGCCCATTATTGTCGCTGTACTGTTCATATGTTTAAGCCCATCTATTGTTCTTTGAAATCGTTAGTTCTGAATCACGCAAGTCAAGACATCTCAAAATCCTTTGTTCAAATCAAGCGATTCTCCTGCTTGATAACATGTTCACGAATCTTGTTCGATTGACCAATTGATTTGTTCTTAATTCTGGTTTCATGTATCTATCTGATCATGAATTGTTCACATTCGAGATTTTAGATCTGATTCAATCAACCCTGTCTTAACATCGATTTTGTTTTCTAATTGATAATGATTTTTCTGGATGTTATTAAACGTGAATCATCTCTTGTTATTGTTAAGATCGATTGTGATTTTGGGGTCCAGAATTGTCATCCGATGTTTTTGAGTTTAAAGAACAGATGAAGTACTGTCAAGAACAGATGAAGATGGTGATAAATTCGATTGAAGTGATGTTTGATCTTTAAATCGATTTGTGAAAATCAATTTGGTGTTTCTCAAGTATTGGGTTCCGATGGCCAACGTTTTTCAAGATTCAATAAAGGAATCTGATTTGATTTACGATTTGGAGACTAAATCGAAATTGTGAAAATTTTGTTTGAATTCGCAACGATAATGAAATTGAATGCTTGGAATTGGAACGCAGGCGATCTGAACGAAGGGTGTCTATTTGTGATCGGAAGGAATGGATTACGAACGCAATCAAAATGAAGGAATCGGAACAAATACATTTTCCGTATCTCGATTTGAATTGTCAAACAAGAAAAGTCAAAATTGCTGTGAAAGCCTTTACCTACGAACAAATGAAATCTTATCTCAACTGGGATGAACAAGGGTCAAAACGAAAAGTTAAAATTGACTGTGAACATTGGAACGAAAGCACTTGGAACAAAAGAGGGGAGGACCGAAAGCGACCCTATGGTTCGGCTTGGCTAAGGTTTTGCTCCTTATTCTCATCGTGATGCTCGGTTTCGCTTTTGTATCAATGAACTTGGGTTCTCTTGTTAATGGTTGGAGCGAACGAAGGATGAACCGAAAGCGAAAGGGTGATTCACCTGAAGGCTCTTGAAATGGAAATAGAAACGAAAGGAACCAACCTTCGGTTGGGTTCGCTTCAGGTGAATTATTCTTGAGCTTGGAACGAAAGAGGGGAGGACCGAAAGCGAACCTATTGACTGGGTTTCGCACCGAGACTGTAACAATTTGGCACCTGTTCTTTGTGGTGATCCGGCTTGGAATCGACTACGAAATGCTCGGATTTGCATCTTCATTCTTGGAACGAAAGTGTAATTCGTGGGTGTTGATTATTTGGATTTGTGGTCTCGTATGCGAACATCCGTTTGAAGTCGCCATTCCAGTCACCGTTTGTTCGTTTAATCAGTCGTTGCGTTCTTATAATCAGGGGTAAAGTGGAGAAGAAAGCTTATGTTACATTAATGGTCCCTGCAACTTCAGCGAATTGACTCTTTTGGTCCCTATACCTTTCATGCCTTGGCAGTTTTGGACCATTTCCAGATTTTGTAACAAATAAAGGGGTATATTTATGCAGAATTACCATTCCAGCCCCTGAATTTCAGCAAGTGACAATTTCAGCCCATTTTTCGAAAAAGTTTGCAATTTTAAGGGCTGGTGAACAGTTTTGGATTTTTTAACGCACATATTTTTTCGTGAACAGAAAAACTAAAGATTCCATCAAGTCTTGGCGGTTCGGAAAGTCGTTTTTCGTGATAATGTCAAAATTTCACGACTTTTCGGATTTTATACTTCATTGTATATATCATTTTGTCGCTGGGGAGCACATTAATTTTTTATCCATTCAAGACCATTCTCATGACCATTTGAAGGCTTTATAATCACGTTTTCGATTATAAATCGGGGGAGAATTTGGTATGGCCATTCGAAATTGGATTTGTGACTTAATTGGATTTGTGACTTTCCAAATTTGAAGATTTTTGATAAAGCTTGTAGTAGAATTATGAAGGTAGCTTTTACAGTGGAAGTTCTTCATCGAGCTCTGCTAAAGCTTTTACAGAGAAGTATCCTTTACAGTAGAAGTTCTTAATCGAGCTCGGCTAAGGACTTGTTATGTCTCCGACTTCTAGTATTTTCTCGATCAAGTGGCGTTACGAATCTTAAAATTTGGGTTGTTACATGATAATTTTTGGTGGCTTATATCATTAGCTTATTTGAAGATCATTGTGACTTGGAGGGGGAGCTCTTCAAAGACAAGAAGTGATTTGGTTTCTTTGTTCTGAAATGGGTTTTTATGGCGGGTTTGGTTTTCATGAAGATTTTTTTTAGGATTACATTCGAAAATGAAGTTTAAAGACATTACTTCAGTGCTTGATTTATATATCCTAGAGCCCGTGTTTAAAGACTATTGAAGAATCAAGATTCGTGGATTGCTTCATCTATTCCTCGTTGCAAGATCTTTTTATTTGCTAGATGCTTGTTTTGGAAGTTAAAGTATTGTCATCCATTCCATACTTTGAGGGGGAGATTGTAGGGTTTCAAAGCACTCCATGGATGATGGCAATGGGTCCCTTGATGAAGTGTAGTTTAAAAGCCCAAGACTTGTCTCCTCCCTATAAATAGTCATGTATTATTCATAATTAGGGAAAAGAGTGAGGCAAAATGTAGCCGCCACGCTGTGAGGTTTCTTATGTAGTGTTAGATTCTTTAGTCTATGCTGAAAGTGTAATTTATTCCTCATGTTTTGAATAAATCAAGTGATCATTCGACATATCTTCTTTATTTGTGTTTGTTCTTATTTTCCGCATCTTGTTCATCAAATCACAATTAGGGTTTTAATCCCAACACATGTGATTCTAACACTTGGTCCAAGTGTTTCCTAGTCCCTAAGGGTGTTTCCTTGCATGTTAGTTGCTTATAAACACTATATTCATGCAAATACATTCCATATATGTCATTTAGGACTCGTTTGTATCTCGGGACTTCATTCGTGGAACTTGTCATCCTTACGCGCACATTCGTTTGAATCACCCACATAAGGTGAGTTCATACCCCTATAATCAATCTTTTAAACTGTTTTAAATGCTTTTAAGGGGAGGAATACAAGTTGAACACAATTATAATTGTGTAAATATTTGTTATAAACATCTTTCAAAAGATTACTTATTTCTTTTATAAGTGATCAAAACATTTCAAAAACTCTTTTTAAGTTATGTTACTTTATAGTTAATAAAACTCCGTTTTTAAAGTACAATCATAACTTAGTAGATAAATGAGTCTTATCAATAACAGTTCAAGTAAACATGCTAGTAAACTATAGTAGGTATAGTTTAGGGGTTCAGTTCATACTAGATGCTAGATCATACTATAAAGAGAATCAGGGAGGTAGATACAATACAACAGAGAGACATACTATACACCATACAAAGAGAACATACTAAGATACTATAACAGAAGAACAAATCATGATTAAATTAATTATACTAAGGATTCCTGGTAACCTAGGAAGGGAACGTATCACTAACTCATTGTTCTAAATAAAAGGTGATAATAAAAGTAGTATAATGGTTATATATATATATATATATATATATATATATATATATATATATATATATATATGGTGCATCTACAATATGCCATGATTTATATATATATATATATATATATATATATATATATATATATATATATATATATATTGTAACACCCGTCAAAATTAGGTCAATAACAATCACATGTGATTATGCCAATCATGTAATGTGATTTTGTTAAACTAGTAATGTGATAAACTTACTATGTAATTCATGCTAAAGTATTAACTTTCATGATACAACTCAAAGTATACGTCCATACGATTCGAAAAATATAGAGAACATCTAAATCTGACTTCGCGTGAAGAAGTTATGATAAATTCTAACACTATAATGCCTTATAACAAGAGGGATTTAAAATAGACTTAGAATTAGCTATTAGAGTCTAAAAGAAAGTCGTAGTACTCGGAATTACCTACACGTGCATATAAAGAACGCCGAAAACGGAGTTCGTATGCAAAACTTATGGCCTTCCGAAGATGCAGCTGTCAGAAACCCTAATTTGACTGAACTCACGACGTGAGCATCAAAAATTCACGATGTGAGGAGTCAACAGACACTAATCGGAGCTAGAAAACACGCGTTAAGGCTATGGGGTGACTCATGGAAGTTCACGACGTGAACCTATCATGTTCACGACGTGAATGGCCCCAGAACACCCTATAAATAGCGATCAAAGCTCATTCAATCCTTACACCTTCTCCTTTCATTCTCTCTCGTTTCCGAAGGCCGTTTTCCCTTCTCGAGCCTGACAACGACGAGCCTCTGACCGTTTAGATTCTATAATCACGCTAATAAGGTGAGTTTCACGGCCCCACTTTCTAATATTTTCGGGGGAAAACGCATGCTAAATATTATATATACGTTATTATTATATCTATATGATAATATATTAGTATCAACGTAGATAGTTATAATAACCGGGATATAGTTATTTCGTATCTGAAATTATACAACTATCGTAAAGTTGTTAGCGTGTTATTGTTATAGTAGTATAGTGATGTAGATCTTGAGTTATACTTAGGATTCTATATATATATATGTGTTGTGTGCGATATAGTTCCAGAGTTATACTCGGAAGTTCTATATGTTAATTGATAAGTATGTTGTTATTGTTGGTTTTATGTCAAGATAAAACCAGGTATGTTATATGTTGTTGTTATTGGTTTTATGTCAAGATAAAAACTGGTTTTAATTCTAATTATAGCTGTTGTACTACCGCAAGGTGTGATCCTTGTACTACCGTAATGTGTAATCCTTGTACTACCGCAAGGTTAAATCCTTGTACTACTGCAAGGTGTGATCCTTCTACTACCGCAAGGTGTAATCCTTGTACTACCGCAAGGTGTAATCCTTGTACTACCGCAGTTTGTGATTCTTGTAATAATAATAAGAGGTATAAGACTAAGTCATACAGTCGCAGCTACTGACTCATGGTAGCACAACTTTAGAAGCATTATACTTTGTGTATATATATATATATATATATATATATATATATATATATATATATATATATATATTTCGTATACACCAAGTAATCATAAGGGGTACCAGGTATAGGTCAGGTCATAGGACACTAATTCAATGCACAGTTTTCTAGTACAAAACATACTTTTCAAATAGAACATTCGGTAGTCAAAACTAGAAACATACCAGTAAAAGTTTAATCCATTTTATTAAACCGGTATAACTTAAAGGACCTTAGGTGGTTAATTCTATAATACCTTAGTTTATACATCAGGGTTATATATAATTAATATCCGATAGGTAGTTGGATGTGTGCTTTCCGCCTTACTTCCTGTTCCTTGTTTGGTTGTGTGCTTAGGGCAGATTCACACAACTAACTATCTGTTCGATATTAGATTATATATAGCTAGTATAAACTAAGTGATTATAGAAGGAACTATTGTGGTTACCATTTTTACTAAAAGAAATAAGTGTTTTCTTAAAGAAACTTTTCATAAAATACAAAGGAACTATTACAGTTAACTCCGTGAGTACCAAGTGAATATGCAAGGGTTATATATAACGATGATCTAACAACCAATGGGATGTGTGCTTTCCGCTTCATTTCCTGTTCCTTGTTTGGTTGTGGGCTTAGGGCAGATACACTCAACCGATTGTTTGTTTAATCTGGGTTTTATATAACTTGTATCCATTTAGTACTCATAGAAAGGATTGTAGAGTCATTTTTACTTATCTTTCATCAAAGCAGGAAATATAGGATTTTCTGGAGGAACAGGCGAAGTTTTCTAAACAGAACTTACAACTTACTACAACTTTCTTACAACTTACTTACATCACTAAATTCTTATGAACTCACCAGCTTAAATGCTGATCTACTCTTTCAAAATAACTTGTATTCTCAGGAGACCAGTAGACAGGTACGCGCACTGGGATTCAGAAGATGGAGTAGTATAGCTTCATGTCTTGTTTTGTTATTTACTTTGTAGTCTATGTTATGTGAACCACATACTTTGTAAACACTTTCTTTCTAATGAAATGGTTGCTTACTACTTTGATTACTATGATGCATGCCTTGTGATACTAAACATGACGTCCTCCACCCTCGAACGTTTCCGCCGTTCCGGTTTTGGGGTGTGACAGATTGGTAGCAGAGCATTGTTTATAGTGAAGAAAATATGGAAAAAGGGGTTAAAAGTGGCAAAACTCCAAAACTACCTGAGAAGGCTCGCATACCCCTTCTATTTATAGGGTCCGAAGTCGGCTAGGGAGGTGGGGTCCCCAGGCGAGGGTGCGCAGGTGCTCGCACATGGGCTGCACGTGCGAAGTGGCTGCTGGCAGCTCCTGATTGGACCGAGGCCTAGTGGTCCGAGGTAGAGGG
The DNA here is from genome assembly GCF_052849685.1 of Lactuca virosa. NCBI lineage: Eukaryota > Viridiplantae > Streptophyta > Magnoliopsida > Asterales > Asteraceae > Lactuca > Lactuca virosa. The sequence continues at coordinate 168,810,137 of NC_136434.1, read as the reverse complement.
TTCGTGGCTCGCTGCGAGGGCTTCGGACACGTGATAAGGGCACGCGTCGGACAGGTATTCGACCGCTTCAGCAGCTTGGATGACTCAGCCTCATTTCGGACACGTGGCACATGCGAGGCGAGGACACGTGGCCGAAGTCCACGTGTGCGAAAATTCCCGGTTTTGTCATTATTCCTCGATTTTCGCGCCAAAACTTCTAAAATCCATAACTTTCGCATACGAGCTCCGTTTTTTACGTTCTTTATATGCACGCGTAGGTAAAATTACGCGCTACAACTTTCGTTTAGACTTCGTCGGCTAATTTTGAATTTAATTTTTATATTATTATTTTTAACAGACCGGGACAGGAAATCCGTTAAAAAATCATAACTTCTTCATCCGACGTTCGTTTTCGTCAGACTTTTTACCGTTGTGCTACTAATAACGAGACCTTCGATTCTTGTTTAGGTCGTGTCGGCTAAAAATCACTCGATTTAAAATTCGAGTTTTTAGCTGTCAACTGCTAAGCTGAAACTTCGAAAAATCATAACTTCCTCATACGAAGTCAGATTTGGGCGTTCTTTTTATACCTACTCTCGGTTTAACGAACACTACGAGTTTCATTTAGATTACTAAGGCTAAAAAGTGGTTTATCAAAAACTCACTTTTTACGACATTCGGCACCGTGCCGGTTTATCGTGAAACTTCGACAGGTCATAACTTCTTCGTTATAACTCGGATTTCGGCATTCTTTATATATCTGTAATCCTTGTCACGCCCACTACAAGTTTCTTAATAGATATAGGCTTTATCTAAAATTTAATTTTTGACGCTCATTTTTATTCTTAATTAATTAAACCCTAATAATTAAGCATAAAACACATAATTCACATAATATTCATATAATTCCTTTTCATTTCTTCAAAATGAGTTACAAAGGTTAACCTAGACTATAATGTCAATATTAATGCCTAGCCTAGAAACACGGGCATTACAATTCTCTCCCCCTTAGGATGATTCCGTCCCCGGAATCACACATCGGCAAACAAATACGGGTAGCGACTCATCATGTCACTCTCCGTTTTTCCCCAGGTGAGATTTGGCCCATTCGTATGTTTCCAACGCACAAGCACTAAATCGACCATCTTGCGTCACAACTTTTTAGTCTTACGGTTAACGATTGCCTCAAGTTCTTCCATTAACCTCCTGTTTTCATCCAACCTTAATTCAGAAATGGGAATTATGTCAGGCACTCCTCCCGTGAATTTTCTCAAATAACACACACGAAAGGTGTTATGAATACCCTTTAGTTCTTCCGGTAATTCTAGCTTGTAAGCTTGATTCCCGATCCTCAGAAGAACTTTAAATGGTCCAATAAAACCTTGGACTCAACTTTACCCTTCTACCAAATCTTATAAGTCCCTTCTACGGCGAGACTTTAAGTAAAACCGAATCTCCAACTTCGAATGATATTGGTTGTCTTTTATTGTCAGCATGGCTCTCTTGAGCAGCTAACATCCTTTCCCTAATCACTTTCAACTTTTCAGCAGTCTGATGGACTATTTCAAGTCCCATAAACTGCTTTTCCCCAGCTTCCAGCCAACATGACGGCGTTCGACACTTTTCCCCATACAAAGCGTAATAAGGTGCCATCTAGATGTTCGAGTGGAAACTATCATTATAGGAAAATTCTACCAGAGGTAAGTGTTTACCCCAGTTACCTTGGAATTCCAGGGTACATGCTCTCAGCATATCCTCCCAGGTTTGAATTGTTCATTTGCTCTGACCATCGGTTTGCGGATGGTAAGCTGTATTCAAACACAACTTGGTACCCAATTCCTCTTATAAACTCCTCCACAACCTTGAGGTAAAACGGCTATCACGATCAGATACAATCATTATCAGAACACCGTGAAGCCTCATAATTCCCTTCACGTAAGAATTCGCAAGTTTATCCATAGACCATTTCCCGTTGGCTGCTATGAAATGCGCACTCTTAGTGAAGCGATCAACGACCACCCAAATCATGTGGTGACCGTTCCTTATTTTGGGCAGTTTAGTCACAAAATCCATGGTAATGTCCTCCCATTTACCCATGGGTACAGGTAAAGGTTCTAAACTCTCATACGGTTTCTGATGTTGTGCCTTAACCCTAGCACAAGTTACACACTCAGCCACATACTTAATAACATCGAGGTTCATCGTCAGCCACCAGTAATAGGGTTTTTAGATCCCTATACATTTTCGTACTGCCGGGATGAATCGAGTACATGGTTTTGTGAGCTTCTTCCATCAGAAGACCTCTTACTCCTCCCGTCTTAGGTACCCAAATCCTATCTTTGAATACCTTCAATCCATGACCGTTTGTATCAAACACCAACGTTTTTCCCAAACGTTCCTCCTTTCGGTCATTCTTTTCTAAAGCTTCCTCCTGAGCTTTCTTTATACTTTCCACAATTGTTGAGACGACTTCAATTCTCAGCGCTCTTGGCCTTCTCTTTTCAAGATTTACCTTCCAACTGAGAGCATCAGCAACAACATTTTCTTTGCCAGGGTGGTAAAGTATCTCACAGTCGTAGTCCTTGAGTAGTTCCAGCCAACGCCGTTGTCTCATGTTCAACTCCTTCTGATTAAAGAGATATTGAAGACTCTTATGATCAGTGAGAAGTTTACACTTAGTACCATAAAGATAATGCCTCCATATCTTAAAGGCGAATACTATTGCTGCCAACTCCAGATCATGAGTAGGGTAGTTCTTTTCATACTCCTTCAATTGCCTCGATGAATTTGCTATCATTTTATCCCTTTGGGTCAGAACACAACCTAACCCAACTCCAGAGGCATCACTATAAAATGTGAAGTCATCAACTCCTTCAGGTAAAGAAAGAATCGGTGCCTCGCACAACATCTTCTTTAACTTCTCAAAACTTCCTTATGCTTCTCATTCCAAGTATAAACAACTCCTTTGTGGGTCAAAGCTGTTAATGGAGTCGCGATCGAAGAAAAGCCTTGGATAAACCTTCGGTAATATCTGACGAATCTTAAAAAGCTTCAGATCTCCGTAGGACTTTCAATTGTAACATTCGAGTTACAAAATAAATCCTTATTGAGGACTCTTTCTTCTTCTTAGAATAAGTATTTTCCTTCGTTTATTGTAACAGACCGATAGGTCATGTTCTAATGATCTCTCATTGTATAATGCACTACTTAGACTCAGATCTCTTAGGGACAAATTTCAGAACAAACTATACCTACCTTCATGTTCTAATGTGATACAATCACAGTTCAACATGTATCATTTCTAACTATCAACTTCTTCAACAATGAGTGTGATACTTCTATTGATCGCTTTGATCATCTTTCACTTCAATCATTTGGCTTAAGTCAAATGCTACATCGAACTTGGTTCTCGGAACCACGTGTCACACTCATCTTAGTCGGACTCGATTCGATATGACCTCTAAGGTCGGAATAACAATCATCTTCTTAGTCCTTACCGAAATGATGGTAACAACAGACTAGAATCAGACGGAGTCAATTACTAGTTCCTTGGTAACCTTGTGACTTTCCCTGATCCAAGTGTGAGTCTTGTGCTTCCAGTAGTATAGATCTCTACTACTATTCACACCTACTCATACTCGTCCCAAGTACTGTCTCGCAGTCCCCAAGTCCTAAAATCACAAAACAATTTAACACATACGAATGTGTCCAATTAATCATAAAATTTTCCTAGACTCTACTAGGACTTCTTCCATGCGTATCTTCAATGATCAACTCTACTTCAACTTGGTTGGTGATGGAAATTCCAGACGATGGGACAACTTCAAGAATTACACCAATCATTCCATTCATCAGATGACAAAACCAGGGTTTATATTATTTCCTTGAAACGATTACACAAAGGTTCAAGTTTACCCTATACTATGCCTCTAATAGGCTAAACCACTTGTTACTATTTACATTACTACTTCGTAACTTGATCTTCGGGTATCAAGTCTTTACTTCTACTTCCTAGCGTTATTAATCGCTTCGTCAAGGATATTCTGAAATTCCCTTGGCGTTGGCGGTGCACTTGGCCTTGTTACTTCATTGTTCTTCGGACAGTTCTTAGAAATATGGCCTTCTTCTTTACATATATAACACACCCCCTTGAGAATCGTACACTGATTGGCGTAATGCCCTATTTCTCCACACCTAAAGCACTTCACCTTCCCGTCACAATTCCCAGAGTGTTTATTTTTGCACTTCCCGCACCATTTTCCTTTATCTCTTCTTTTGCCAGACTTTGAGGATATGTTGCTCTTTTTGGGCCTTAAAGACCCCTCAAGTTTCCTCTTTTTGTCAACTTCAACCTTGTTGGCGGTTCTGTCATTGATCATTTCTTCAATAGACTTAGCAACCCTAATAGTTTCCTCAAGAACAGATGCCTGACATACTGGCACAGTAAGTTCATCCTTACTTTGTTGAAGTAAAGGTTTAGTTTCTTCCATCTGTTCATCTAACATCGTACGCACCATTACCTGCACCCCAGTCATCGTGATTGGCTCAGGCTGCGGATTATCGTTTCCAAATTCACTTTGCGTACTCTCCATTTCGATCTATACACCAATCGTAGGTGAATTTAAATCTTTATTTCGATAGACGTTAAATCTTCGTTATTACTCCGAAACGTTTATATGTTAGTTCTAATATCGTAATCATACGTTTAGAATCCTACACACATAAGGTTTCCAGATCCGGTCGGCAACAGACCATAGATCCGAACAAATAAGGCATATATGGCAAACATATAGCATTTAGCACATAAAAGCATTTTAGGCATCTTTCCTAAAATAAACTAGTGCTCGTGTCTAAATTATGGTAGACACTCATCTCCCAATCATCACTTAGCATTCTAAGTTTAAGTCTAGAAATCCTACAATTTCTTAGTTCGCTTAAACTAATTCTCTGATACCAACTGTGACATCCCCTAATTTCTCGACCAGAAAAGACCGATTTAATTTATGCTTTTTAAAATAAAATCAGAGAAATCTTTTTAAAAGATGTTGCGGAATTGGTCCCCAAAACAATACATGATAAAAGTTTGTCAAAACCTTTCTTTAAGAAATATATAATTTCCTTTTATATCAAAACCTCGGGATGTCATGTTCCGATACAGATCAAAAGCATAAACAAGACGTTATAAGCCTTACAACAGTTATTTATAACTACTGGCCTATAATCCAAAAATCACTCATCATCATCATCCGACTATGCTCGGGGTCCTCTACCTGTAATATAAACAGCTGAGTGGGTCAGGCTTGGAAGCCTGGTGAGCATATAGGGTTTTCAACCCACAATACATAATTTAATATGCTTAAACATCAATCAATCAACCGAATTACCCCAACCCCATTATCTTATTTATTTCTTAAGGGTTTACCCTAAGAATCAACTATCACTCCTTCCTTAGGATTCATCCTAAGGAATAGACACAAAGTCACCTCGTCACCGAGGTTTATACAATGGGCACTAAGTCGATAGCTGCCAAGGTTTATTCAACATATGCTAAGTCCATAGCTCTTATTTATCGACAGTATTATTTACAGGTATTCCCCCCCCCCCCCCCTGCAATACATGTCAATGGGTTTTTAGAGTACAGTAAATGAACATATAGTTCATTACACCTACAGGTTGCGGGTCGTCTAGTGTTCCACAGACTGTCTAGAATAGTCCATGGTTGTCATCCATACTCTGCTGAATGACGGGGGCCCACGTTTGGGTAAGGGCTTTTCTCATATTGCACCACTCACGCCAACGTTTGGGTAAGGGCTTTTCTCATATTTCACCCCTTACTATCAACTCATGATCTCATTTCACCACTCACTCTCAACTCATGATCTCTATCACTGATCATCTCATCTATCCAACTCACCTTTCATCACACCCACTATTTCATCTACCCATGTTTTACCCAACATATTTCGTAGATAAAAATACATATACAGTTTAAATTATTTAAAAACCTGTATAAATCATTTCTTCAACATCCATCTCAAATAAACAGACAATATATATTCACACAGCACGTATTTTATGTAAAATACTTCATATCTATGTGTAAGGTGAAAGTAACTACACACTCACTTGATTTAATGAAAATCGGGCAGCAATTCGTTTCCTAAAACGATCGTTTCTAATAAAACCGGGAGTTTTATTGAGAAACCGGGCTCTGCGAGGGTCGGGCTTCGAAACCGAAAAGATAAATTTTTTGGGCTTCTCGGGCACTTCGTGGCGTATTCCGGGGGTTATAATCGATATCGGGGCTTTGGGGAATGTTAAGATGAAGAAAATATGGAAAAAGGGGTTAAAAGTGGCAAAACTCCAAAACTACCTGAGAAGGCTCGCATACCCCTTCTATTTATAGGGTCCGAAGTCGGCTAGGGAGGTGGGGTCCCCAGGCGAGGGTGCGCAGGTGCTCGCACATGGGCTGCACGTGCGAAGTGGCTGCTGGCAGCTCCTGATTGGACCGAGGCCTAGTGGTCCGAGGTAGAGGGTTCGTGGCTCGCTGCGAGGGCTTCGGACACGTGATAAGGGCACGCGTCGGACAGGTATTCGACCGCTTCAGCAGCTTGGATGACTCAGCCTCATTTCGGACACGTGGCACATGCGAGGCGAGGACACGTGGCCGAAGTCCACGTGTGCGAAAATTCCCGGTTTTGTCATTATTCCTCGATTTTCGCGCCAAAACTTCTAAAATCCATAACTTTCGCATACGAGCTCCGTTTTTTACGTTCTTTATATGCACGCGTAGGTAAAATTACGCGCTACAACTTTCGTTTAGACTTCGTCGGCTAATTTTGAATTTAATTTTTATATTATTATTTTTAACAGACCGGGACAGGAAATCCGTTAAAAAATCATAACTTCTTCATCCGACGTTCGTTTTCGTCAGACTTTTTACCGTTGTGCTACTAATAACGAGACCTTCGATTCTTGTTTAGGTCGTGTCGGCTAAAAATCACTCGATTTAAAATTCGAGTTTTTAGCTGTCAACTGCTAAGCTGAAACTTCGAAAAATCATAACTTCCTCATACGAAGTCAGATTTGGGCGTTCTTTTTATACCTACTCTCGGTTTAACGAACACTACGAGTTTCATTTAGATTACTAAGGCTAAAAAGTGGTTTATCAAAAACTCACTTTTTACGACATTCGGCACCGTGCCGGTTTATCGTGAAACTTCGACAGGTCATAACTTCTTCGTTATAACTCGGATTTCGGCATTCTTTATATATCTGTAATCCTTGTCACGCCCACTACAAGTTTCTTAATAGATATAGGCTTTATCTAAAATTTAATTTTTGACGCTCATTTTTATTCTTAATTAATTAAACCCTAATAATTAAGCATAAAACACATAATTCACATAATATTCACATAATTCCTTTTCATTTCTTCAAAATGAGTTACAAAGGTTAACCTAGACTATAATGTCAATATTAATGCCTAGCCTAGAAACACGGGCATTACAATTCTCTCCCCCTTAGGATGATTCCGTCCCCGGAATCACACATCGGCAAACAAATACGGGTAGCGACTCATCATGTCACTCTCCGTTTTTCCCCAGGTGAGATTTGGCCCATTCGTATGTTTCCAACGCACAAGCACTAAATCGACCATCTTGCGTCACAACTTTTTAGTCTTACGGTTAACGATTGCCTCAAGTTCTTCCATTAACCTCCTGTTTTCATCCAACCTTAATTCAGAAATGGGAATTATGTCGGGCACTCCTCCCGTGAATTTTCTCAAATAACACACACGAAAGGTGTTATGAATACCCTTTAGTTCTTCCGGTAATTCTAGCTTGTAAGCTTGATTCCCGATCCTCAGAAGAACTTTAAATGGTCCAATAAAACCTTGGACTCAACTTTACCCTTCTACCAAATCTTATAAGTCCCTTCTACGGCGAGACTTTAAGTAAAACCGAATCTCCAACTTCGAATGATATTGGTTGTCTTTTATTGTCAGCATGGCTCTCTTGAGCAGCTAACATCCTTTCCCTAATCACTTTCAACTTTTCAGCAGTCTGATGGACTATTTCAAGTCCCATAAACTGCTTTTCCCCAGCTTCCAGCCAACATGACGGCGTTCGACACTTTTCCCCATACAAAGCGTAATAAGGTGCCATCTAGATGTTCGAGTGGAAACTATCATTATAGGAAAATTCTAAAAGAGGTAAGTGTTTACCCCAGTTACCTTGGAATTCCAGGGTACATGCTCTCAGCATATCCTCCCAGGTTTGAATTGTTCATTTGCTCTGACCATCGGTTTGCGGATGGTAAGCTGTATTCAAACACAACTTGGTACCTAATTCCTCTTATAAACTCCTCCACAACCTTGAGGTAAAACGGCTATCACGATCAGATACAATCATTATCAGAACACCGTGAAGCCTCATAATTCCCTTCACGTAAGAATTCGCAAGTTTATCCATAGACCATTTCCCGTTGGCTGCTATGAAATGCGCACTCTTAGTGAAGCGATCAACGACCACCCAAATCATGTGGTGACCGTTCCTTATTTTGGGCAGTTTAGTCACAAAATCCATGGTAATGTCCTCCCATTTACCCATGGGTACAGGTAAAGGTTCTAAACTCTCATACGGTTTCTGATGTTGTGCCTTAACCCTAGCACAAGTTACACACTCAGCCACATACTTAATAACATCGAGGTTCATCGTCAGCCACCAGTAATAGGGTTTTTAGATCCCTATACATTTTCGTACTGCCGGGATGAATCGAGTACATGGTTTTGTGAGCTTCTTCCATCAGAAGACCTCTTACTCCTCCCGTCTTAGGTACCCAAATCCTATCTTTGAATACCTTCAATCCATGACCGTTTGTATCAAACACCAACGTTTTTCCCAAACGTTCCTCCTTTCGGTCATTCTTTTCTAAAGCTTCCTCCTGAGCTTTCTTTATACTTTCCACAATTGTTGAGACGACTTCAATTCTCAGCGCTCTTGGCCTTCTCTTTTCAAGATTTACCTTCCAACTGAGAGCATCAGCAACAACATTTTCTTTGCCAGGGTGGTAAAGTATCTCACAGTCGTAGTCCTTGAGTAGTTCCAGCCAACGCCGCTGTCTCATGTTCAACTCCTTCTGATTAAAGAGATATTGAAGACTCTTATGATCAGTGAGAAGTTTACACTTAGTACCATAAAGATAATGCCTCCATATCTTAAAGGCGAATACTATTGCTGCCAACTCCAGATCATGAGTAGGGTAGTTCTTTTCATACTCCTTCAATTACCTCGATGAATTTTCTATCATTTTATCACTTTGGGTCAGAACACAACCTAACCCAACTCCAGAGGCATCACTATAAAATGTGAAGTCATCAACTCCTTCAGGTAAAGAAAGAATCGGTGCCTCACACAACATCTTCTTTAACTTCTCAAAACTTCCTTATGCTTCTCATTCCAAGTATAAACAACTCCTTTGTGGGTCAAAGCTGTTAATGGAGTCGCGATCGAAGAAAAGCCTTGGATAAACCTTCGGTAATATCTGACGAATCTTAAAAAGCTTCAGATCTCCGTAGGACTTTCAATTGTAACATTCGAGTTACAAAATAAATCCTTATTGAGGACTCTTTCTTCTTCTTAGAATAAGTATTTTCCTTCGTTTATTGTAACAGACCGATAGGTCATGTTCTAATGATCTCTCATTGTATAATGCACTACTTAGACTCAGATCTCTTAGGGACAAATTTCAGAACAAACTATACCTACCTTCATGTTCTAATGTGATACAATCACAGTTCAACATGTATCATTTCTAACTATCAACTTCTTCAACAATGAGTGTGATACTTCTATTGATCGCTTTGATCATCTTTCACTTCAATCATTTGGCTTAAGTCAAATGCTACATCGAACTTGGTTCTCGGAACCACGTGTCACACTCATCTTAGTCGGACTCGATTCGATATGACCTCTAAGGTCGGAATAACAATCATCTTCTTAGTCATTACCGAAATGATGGTAACAACAGACTAGAATCAGACGGAGTCAATTACTAGTTCCTTGGTAACCTTGTGACTTTCCCTGATCCAAGTGTGAGTCCTGTGCTTCCAGTAGTATAGATCTCTACTACTATTCACACCTACTCATACTCGTCCCAAGTACTGTCTCGCAGTCCCCAAGTCCTAAAATCACAAAACAATTTAACACATACGAATGTGTCCAATTAATCATAAAATTTTCCTAGACTCTACTAGGACTTCTTCCATGCGTATCTTCAATGATCAACTCTACTTCAACTTGGTTGGTGATGGAAATTCCAGACGATGGGACAACTTCAAGAATTACACCAATCATTCCATTCATCAGATGACAAAACCAGGGTTTATATTATTTCTTTGAAACGATTACACAAAGGTTCAAGTTTACCCTATACTATGCCTCTAATAGGCTAAACCACTTGTTACTATTCACATTACTACTTCGTAACTTGATCTTCGGGTATCAAGTCTTTACTTCTACTTCCTAGCGTTATTAATCGCTTCGTCAAGGATATTCTGAAATTCCCTTGGCGTTGGCGGTGCACTTGGCCTTGTTACTTCATTGTTCTTCGGACAGTTCTTAGAAATATGGCCTTCTTCTTTACATATATAACACACCCCCTTGAGAATCGTACACTGATTAGCGTAATGCCCTATTTCTCCACACCTAAAGCACTTCACCTTCCCGTCACAATTCCCAGAGTGTTTATTTTTGCACTTCCCGCACCATTTTCCTTTATCTCTTCTTTTGCCAGACTTTGAGGATATGTTGCTCTTTTTGGGCCTTAAAGACCCCTCAAGTTTCCTCTTTTTGTCAACTTCAACCTTGTTGGCGGTTCTGTCATTGATCATTTCTTCAATAGACTTAGCAACCCTAATAGTTTCCTCAAGAACAGATGCCTGACATACTGGCACAGTAAGTTCATCCTTACTTTGTTGAAGTAAAGGTTTAGTTTCTTCCATCTGTTCATCTAACATCGTACGCACCATTACCTGCACCCCAGTCATCGTGATTGGCTCAGGCTGCGGATTATCGTTTCCAAATTCACTTTGCGTACTCTCCATTTCGATCTATACACCAATCGTAGGTGAATTTAAATCTTTATTTTCGATAGACGTTAAATCTTCGTTATTACTCCGAAACGTTTATATGTTAGTTCTAATATCGTAATCATACGTTTAGAATCCTACACACATAAGGTTTCCAGATCCGGTCGGCAACAGACCATAGATCCGAACAAATAAGGCATATATGGCAAACATATAGCATTTAGCACATAAAAGCATTTTAGGCATCTTTCCTAAAATAAACTAGTGCTCGTGTCTAAATTATGGTAGACACTCATCTCCCAATCATCACTTAGCATTCTAAGTTTAAGTCTAGAAATCCTACAATTTCTTAGTTCGCTTAAACTAATTCTCTGATACCAACTGTGACATCCCCTAATTTCTCGACCAGAAAAGACCGATTTAATTTATGCTTTTTAAAATAAAATCAGAGAAATCTTTTTAAAAGATGTTGCGGAATTGGTCCCCAAAACAATACATGATAAAAGTTTGTCAAAACCTTTCTTTAAGAAATATATAATTTCCTTTTATATCAAAACCTCGGGATGTCATGTTCCGATACAGATCAAAAGCATAAACAAGACGTTATAAGCCTTACAACAGTTATTTATAACTACTGGCCTATAATCCAAAAATCACTCATCATCATCATCCGACTATGCTCGGGGTCCTCTACCTGTAATATAAACAGCTGAGTGGGTCAGGCTTGGAAGCCTGGTGAGCATATAGGGTTTTCAACCCACAATACATAATTTAATATGCTTAAACATCAATCAATCAACCGAATTACCCCAACCCCATTATCTTATTTATTTCTTAAGGGTTTACCCTAAGAATCAACTATCACTCCTTCCTAAGGATTCATCCTAAGGAATAGACACAAAGTCACCTCGTCACCGGGGTTTATACAACGGGCACTAAGTCCATAGCTGCCAAGGTTTATTCAACATGTGCTAAGTCCATAGCTCTCATTTATCGACAGTATTATTTACAGGTATTCCCCCCTGCAATACATGTCAATGGGTTTTTAGAGTACAACAAATGAACATATAGTTCATTACACCTACAGGTTGCGGGCCTGCTAGTGTTCCACAGACTGTCTAGAATAGTCCATGGTTGTCATCCATACTCTACTGAATGACGGGGGCCCACGTTTGGGTAAGGGCTTTTCTCATATTGCACCACTCACGCCAACGTTTGGGTAAGGGCTTTTCTCATATTTCACCCCTCACTATCAACTCATGATCTCATTTCACCACTCACTCTCAACTCATTATCTCTATCACTGATCATCTCATCTATCCAACTCACCTTTCATCACACCCACTATTTCATCTACCCATGTTTTACCCAACGTTTTTCGTAGATAAAAATACATATACAGTTTAAATTATTTAAAAACCTGTATACATCATTCCTTCAACATCCATCTCAAATAAACAGACAATATATATTCACATAGCACGTATTTTATGTAAAATACTTCATATCTATGTGTAAGGTGAAAGTAACTACACACTCACTTGATTTAATGAAAATCGGGCAGCAATTCGTTTCCTAAAACGATCGTTTCTAATAAAACCGGGAGTTTTATTGAGAAACCGGGCTCTGCGAGGGTCGGGCTTCGAAACTGAAAAGATAAATTTTTCGGGCTTCCCGGGCACTTCGTGGCGTATTCCGGGGGTTATAATCGATACCGGGGCTTTGGGGAATGTTAAGATGAAGAAAATATGGAAAAAGGGGTTAAAAGTGGCAAAACTCCAAAACTACCCAAGAAGGCTCGCATACCACTTCTATTTATATGGTCCGAAGTCGGCTAGGAAGGTGGGGTCCGCAGGAGAGGGTGCGCAGGTGCTCGCACATGGGCTGCGCGTGCGAAGTGGCTGCTGGCAGCTCCCCGATTGGACCGAGGCCTAGTGGTCCGAGGTAGAGGGTTCGTGGCTCGCTGCGAGGGCTTCGGACACGTGATAAGGGCACGCGTCGGACAGGTATTGGACCGCTTCAGCAGCTCGGATGACTCAGCCTCATTTCGGACACGTGGCACATGCGAGGCGAGGACACGTGGCCGAAGTCCACGTGTGCGAAAATTCCCGGTTTTGGCATTATTCCTCGATTTTCGCGCCAAAACTTCTAAAATCCATAACTTTCGCATACGAGCTCCGTTTTTGACGTTCTTTATATGCACGCGTAGGTAAAATTACGCTCTACAACGTTCGTTTAGACTTCGTCGGCTAATTTTGACTTTAATTTTTATATTATTATTTTTAACAGACCGGGACAGGAAATCCGTTAAAAATTCATAACTTCTTCATCCGACGTCCGTTTTCGTCAGACTTTTTACCGTTGTGCTACTAATAACGAGACCTTTGATTCTCGTTTAGGTCTTGTCGGCTAAAAATCACTCGATTTAAAATTCGAGTTTTTAGCTGTCAACTGCTAAGCTGAAACTTCGAAAAATCATAACTTCCTCATACGAAGTCAGATTTGGGCGTTCTTTTTATACCTACTCTCGGTTTAACGAACACTACGAGTTTCATTTAGATTACTAAGGCTAAAAAGTGGTTTATCAAAAACTCATTTTTTACGACATTCGGCACCGTGCCGGTTTATCGTGAAACTTCGACAGGTCATAACTTCTTCGTTATAACTCGGATTTCGGCATTCTTTATATATCCGTAATCCTTGTCACGCCCACTACAAGTTTCTTAATAGATATCGGCTTTATCTAAAATTTAATTTTTGACGCTCATTTTTATTTTTAATTAATTAAACCCTAATAATTAAGCATAAAACACATAATTCACATAATATTCACATAATTCCTTTTCATTTCTTCAAAATGAGTTACAAAGGTTAACCTAGACTATAATGTCAATATTAGTGCCTAGCCTAGAAACACGGGCATTACAATAACACGACAACAAGTTTAAAACATATCAAGTTCATTACATTAAAATACTATAGGAGTATTTTAGGCACTATATAAATAACTTATGTGATAATTTAAAGGACCCTTACAGATAGGTCTATAATTTTCGAGTGTATACTCCCAAGGTTTTATATAATTGAGATTTTATAGACTTAGAATTTGTGATCTATGCTTCACTACCTGTTCCTTGTTTGGTTGTGGTTTTGGAGTAGGATCACTTATTCGAAGGTCTATTTAATTTTAAATTATATACAACTTGTATACATTGTGCAATTATAGGAGGACTCTGTAAGGATCACCCCATAATGTTTCACATAAATCTCATAGATTCTTTAGACACTTCCGTTCTCGCACAACAAACCCAGATAGATGTAACCACTTCCTCATAGCAGTCAACAGAAGAGTCAAGGAGGAACAAGAGCAAGTTCATGAGAAATTTTCAAAGAAGATCAACCGAAGTAACCAAAACGTCTTATGCGTTACACTAATAAATAATAATCTTGTTTAACTTAATGGGCTTGTGGAAACACTGCTCACACTATGTGTTAGGATTATTTTCTCTTCATGCAACTGGTAACAGTTATTCAGGTCACAGATATTCATTCGAGGATAGCCATTTCTAAATTCATAAAGTTTATTTTGTATAGACTTCCTTTATGAATTGTTCCCAGAACCAGATACACTCAGAACTAGGATAACCTTGTCTTTCAGCTTTTGGCTTATAAACCACTGCCATAGACTTATTCCGTCTCATATTTGTATTCTTTTAGCAAAGATGCCTCCTCGCAGATCAAACAGACGCACTACTCCGATAACTCCAACTCAACCGCCACTACCTCTGCCACAATTCGATCCTGCTGCTCTCCAAGCAGCGATTTCAGCTGCAGTGGCAACTGCTCTAGCTCACATTGGCGGAAGGGGTACCTTCTGATCAGGTAGCAGTACCCACTTAACCGACCCCGGAGTTACTCACGAACACCCAAGGGAGTGTTAGTACAAGGACTTCATGAACTGCAAACCCAAATCCTTTAATAGAAATGGTGGAGTCATCGCTCTGATGCGATGGTTCGAGAAAACAGATTCGGTCTTCGAAATCTGTTCGTGCCCAGAAGGGAGCTGTCACACCCCCGAAACCAGACGGCGGAAACGTCCGAGGGCTCGCGTGACTTAAATTGAATATCATCACAATGAATATACATGAATCATAACATAAACATCACCATGCATCAATACATTACAACTGATATTGTTCACATCCAGTACATTGTTTTAAACATTACACATTCATAAATTGTTCGAGAGTTTTTAAAACATAACATCCTAACGTACTTGATATTACCCTACAGCTTACCTGTTACCTGAGAATACAAGTTATTTTGAAAAACGTCAACATATGAAATGTTGGTGAGTTCATAAGCAGGGTTGTGATAAAAATGATTTGTGTAGTTTGTAAAACCCAGAAAATCCGATATTTTTTGAAAAGACAGTTGTTTATCAAAGTGTGGAGATCCATAAGTTGATGCATGAATGATTTCAAAACGTGTATAAAAAGGGAGTTTTATATTATAGTTATAGAAGGATACAAGCGAGTGATGTTGATTTCCTCGAAAAACCCGATGTTTTCCGAATACATAAAATACAGTTACTTCTCAAATTGTTATACTGCCACAATGAATGATTTTGATTACTCTTCCTTGATTATTCGGATGGTATTGGATTAATTAATTTTTGTGAGTCGTTATAATCATGCATAATAATGACTAGTTCGTCTGTCTTGGCTACCTATCGTGCGCCAGGATTGATCTTAAGATTTTGTCACCCTAGACTGGCCGAGTCTAACTGTAGCGAACAGCTGAGGTGTGGGGGAGTCACCCCCGTATAGATCTATACACAAACTCTCGCTCTCCTTCCAGGAGACTTTGATTATAACTACAGACTACAAACGACCCTTGGAGGTATCGCCCGTTATTACTCACTTAACCCAAATAACATTGATTACTATTGATTAACGACCTGAATTTGTTTACTTTGATTACGCATAAGCCTAACAAACGAGGAGAAGAGGAAAACAAAGTCCTGCTACTTTCGTGAGTTATTTCAGGCTGTTGGGTATACGAAGGACACGTTGGTCCATTTCGCATTTGATTACTTGGACCTTACTAGCAGTGCTAGTGGGCCACTAAGGCCCAATAGCACTTAAAAGCCATTGAGGGTCCCTTTAATATGAAATTGGGTCATCGAAGGCCCAATAACATTTATTATTATTATCTCTTGGGCCCGAAAATCATGTGGATAGATCACAAAGGCCCAACAAGCATGATTGGAACTTTCAAGCCCAGAGTTTTGAATGTTTACTTGTTTTAGGTATTGCATAATTGTTGGAAGGTTTGATTGAACGATTGTTATTTTTGTATCGACTCGAGACCGGTCGATTTGTTTATAACGATATTTGGATTTATACGTGTATTCATCATTCAATTTTTGTAAGTTGTAGTTTAGTATTTTTGACTCAATATTCTAGAAATAAAATAATTGACTTAAGAATATTGGTTTGACCTTTTCAGCCCTTCTTTAATAAAAATGACAATTTTAGTCCCTTATATAAAAAGACATTCTTGCCCTTAAACTCTTTTGTTGACACTTTTGAATCATAGACTTGTTCAAATGATATTTTTAGCTCAAACTTATTCTTTGGCAGTTTCAGCCCTTCCAGAAAAGTGTTTTTCGGTTAAAGCCCAAACTTTTGCAATTTTTACAATTTTGGCCTAAAATCCAAAAACTTTACATTTTTTATCCTTTTCGGAAAAGACAAGCATTTTTAACCCTTGAAATGGTTTTGTTTAACTCTTTATCCCTTGTTTTGAAGAATTTACTATTTCAGCCCTTTAAAAGTCATATTTTTTGCAACTTTGGGCTTAATGGGCCGAAAAGCCCAAAAATTGGCACATTAAGCTAATATTTACATTTCAAGTCCCTTGAAGAGCATAATATTCATAAAAACATTTGTTGTAACTGTTTTGACTCTTTTGACCCTTAAGAAAACCGTAAATGACCATTTTTAACCCAACTTTTGTTTATTTGACAATTTAAGCCCAAAAATGGGTTTTATGTTGCAATATGTTTATCATAGTCTTAGAAGTTAATATTCTTGACTTGTTTAGTGTAATATAACTTAGATCATGTTTGTTTTCCTTCTTATGGCATAGATCTCGAGATTTCTTCCCTTTTGATTACATATTCATCACAAAAACACATAAAATCACACATACATGCATAAAATCATACATAGCATACACATACACATAGATCTACACATTTTCTTGTATTCTCCCCCATAAAACATATAAAAACCAAAAAGAGAGGGGTATGAACTCCCCGTTGTTTGTTGTTTTCGATTTAGGAGGAAGAAATGAAGAAAATTTGGTCCTAGCAAGCCTTCTTGGAAGATCTCGAACTTAGAGGTTTCTAAGATGGTGATCATGAGTTTAAATGAGTTAAGGAGAGATTTTTGATAATACAAAGAATCTAGATCATGGATCCAAGCATGAACTTACCTAAGATGATGATTTTTGTGGAATAACCTCCTTGGAATGCTTCTAACTCTCGAAAATTTGATGAAGAAGAAGGAGTGTTTCTTTGAGAGTGTTTGAGTGAAATGTGTGTGTGTGTGTGTCTTTCCCTTTGTGGTTCTCGGCCGAATGAAGAAAAAGAGAGAAGGAGAAGAGAGAGTGATGATAAGATGGTTGCTTGGAAATATGAGTTATTGCATGGAGAAACAAAATATAATAAGGAGGTGGCAAGTGGAAAGTCAACTCTTCCCCCCCCCCTCATTTGTGTAGTTGGGCCGAGAAGAGGAGAAGAAGAAAAAGAAATTGGGCCTTTTTGTGCTTAAGTCCATTTTATGGCCCAATTAGGTGATTTTTCGGCCCATTGGGCTCCCATGATGGTTTACGGCCCAATTTGTCAAAATAATGGGCTTCATAGTCCATTAGAGTTAATTAGGTTAGTTATGGCCCAATGAGGCCCATTAGGGTATTTTATTTCATTCTAGGCCCAATATGGCCCAAAATGTTAAAATAAGTGGAAGTGGGTCCAATTAGAGTCCACATAGGAGTTCTAAGCCCAAAATAGTCAAATTGGAAGCTTATTGGTCCATTAGGCCCAATAAGGAAATCCTAGTCCATAATGGACTTAAACCGGGATTTCTAGGTTTTCCAATTCTTAGTTGACTATTTGTAGTGCTTGTATAAGGTGTTTGATGGAAGTTTTGTTGTTATTGAATAAGCATTATGCATGTTTTCTCATTTTGGTTCACAAATGTTATCATTGTTGTTGTTACAAAGCATCAAAATTTCTAGTTGTGACATCATCCCCTCGTTAGAGGGAATTTCGTCCCGAAATTCTTTTGAAGGCTAGATTTGAGAATGCGAGAATAGGTGAGGGTACTTCTGCTTCATTTGGTCTTCACGTTCCCATGTGAATTCTGGTCCGCGTCTCGCGTTCCATCGAACTTTCATAATCGGAATGCGACTTTGCTTAGTACGCTTTACCTCCCTGTCCTTGATTTCGACTGGTTCCTCGATGAACAGGAGATTCTCGTTGATTTCAATCTCTTCAAGTGGAATGACGAGATTTTCGTCGGATAAACACTTTTTCAAATTGGAAACATGGAACACGGGGTGTACACTGCTGAGCTCAACGGGTAGCTGCAGTCTATAAGCCACTGGACCTATTCGTGCAAGAATCTTGAAGGGTCCAATGTATCGAGGGTTTAGTTTTCCCCGTTTCCCAAAACGAATCACCCCTTTCCAGGGAGAGACCTTCAATAACACCCTATCCCCGACTCTGAATTCCAAGGGCTTTCGCCGCTTATCGGCGTAGCTCTTTTGTCTGTCTCGTGATGATTGCAGTCGGGCTCTGATTTGAATTATCTTCTCGGTCGTCTCGCGTATGATTTCTGGTCCCGTTAGTGCATTATCTGATGTTTGTCCTTTTGCTAACTGAGTGTCCCCTACCTCTGCCCAACACAACGGTGATCTACATTTACGCCCATACAATGCCTCGAAAGGAGCGACTTTGATGCTCGAGTGATAATTGTTGTTGTATGAGAATTCGATCAAAGGAAAGTGGGTATCCCACGACTTTCCAAAGTCTATCACACACGCGCGAAGCATGTCTTCAAGGGTTTGAATGGTTCGTTCGCTTTGACCATCCGTTTGTGGGTGGTAGGCAGTGCTCATGTCAAGTTGTGTTCCCATAGCTTTCTGAAGGGATTGCCAAAAGTGTGAAGTAAACCTACTATCTCTATCTGAGATGATAGATATTGGCACTCCGTGGAGTCTCACAATTTCCTTGATATAGATCCTTGTCAGACGTTCCATCTTGTATGATTCTTTTATTGGCAGGAAATGAGCGGATTTTGTCAATCTATCGACTATTACCCATATGGTATCCAAACCATCAGTCGACTTGGGTAGTTTGGTCACAAAGTCCATAGTAATCCTTTCCCATTTCCACTCGGGAATTACTGGTTGTTGTAGTAATCCCGAGGGCTTCTGATATTCCACCTTTACTTTAGCACATGTGAAGCATTTGCTAACGTAAGTGGCAATTTCTGCCTTCATGTTAGGCCACCAATAATGTTGCTTGATATCCAAGTACATTTTATCTGAACCCGGATGAATGGAGTATCGCGTCTTGTGAGCTTCATTCATGACTACTTCTCTGAATCCCCCAAGTTTAGGGACCCAAATGCGGTTCATGAAGTAATATGTTCCGTCCTCCTTCACTTCGAAATTCATTTCCATTCCACGTAGCGCTTCGCTCGTTCTGTCTTCTGTCTTCATGGCATCCGACTGGGCTGCTCTGATTTGCGAGGTCAGGTGGGATTGGATGGTTATGGAGAGAGTCTTCAAACGATGATTCGAGTAATCCTTCTGACTCAAGGCATCAGCTACTACGTTAGCTTTACCTGGGTGGTACTTGATTTCGCACTCGTAATCGTTCAGCAATTCAACACATCTTCGTTGCCTCATGTTTAACTCTTTTTGATCTAAGATGTGCTGGAGACTCTTGTGGTCGGTGAAAATGGTGCACTTGGTACCATAAAGGTAGTGCCTCCAAATCTTCAGGGCGAAGACCACAGCTCCTAATTCCAGGTCATGGGTGGTATAATTCACCTCATGTGTCTTCAGTTGCCGGGACGCATAAGCTATCACCTTTCCACGCTGCATGAGTACACAGCCTAAACCTTGATTCGACGCATCACAGTAAACTACAAACTCTTCTGTTCCTTTCGGCAGTGATAGTACCGGTGCACTGCAGAGTGCTTGCTTCAGAGTTCGGAATGCAGCTTCTTGTTTATCCGTCCATTCAAAAGGCACGCCCTTTTGTGTAAGCAAGGTAAGTGGCTTGGCTGTCTTGGAGAAGTTCTGAATAAACCTCCTGTAGTAGCCTGCGAGACCTAAGAATTGACGAATTTCGGTGGGTGTCGTTGGGATCGCCCATCCTTCGATAGCTTTGACTTTAGAAGGATCCACATGTATCCCTTCCTGACTAACAACATGACCCAAAAAGTTCACACTACGGAGCCAAAACTCACACTTAGAGAGTTTTGCATATAACCTTTCGGTTCGCAGGGTTTCCAGGATTTGTCAGAGATGTCGGCCGTGTTCTTCTTCGCTTTGGGAATAGACGAGGATATTGTCGATGAAAACGATGACAAAGTTGTCGAAGAATGGTCAGCAGATTCGATTCATTAGGTCCATGAATGCGGCAGGGGCATTCGTTAGACCGAAGGGCATTACGACAAACTCATAATGTCCATAACGAGTTCGGAAAGCGGTTTTGGGAATATCCTCTTCCCGGACTTTGAGTTGGTGGTATCCAGATCGCAGATCTATCTTAGAGAAGTGACTTGCTCCTTGGAGCTGGTCGAATAGATCGTCGATTCGCGGAAGTGGATAGCGGTTTTTTATAGTGAGCTTGTTAAGTTCCCTATAGTCAATACACATCCTAAAGGTACCGTCTTTCTTCTTAACAAAGAGAATCGGAGCTCCCCAAGGTGAGAAGTTGGGTCGGATGAATCCTTTGTCCAAAAGCTCGCTGAGTTGACTGGACAACTCTTGCATCTCCGCGGGAGCCAATCTGTAGGGCGATTTGGCGATGGGAGTAGCTCCTGGCACTAGATCAATTCGGAACTCGATTTGTCTTTCTGGGGGTATTCCTGGAAGATCCTCCGGAAAGACATCCGGGAAATTGCAAGCCACAGGGATGTTTCGAATATTGATCTCTTCTTTGGACTTATCCACTATATGAGCTAGAAAATCCAAGTCCTTCTTTCGTAGATACTTCTGTGTCTTAATGCACGAGATAAGACGAAGGTTCGTGCTGGGTTTGTCTCCGTATATAATCAGGGTTTCGTGATTCGGGAAGCGAAGGCGAACGGCCTTCTCGTGACACATAATTTCAGCATGGTGGGGGCTTAACCAATCCATGCCGATAATCACATCAAAACTCCTAATGGAAACAGGCATTAAGTTTATTTGAAAGACGTGATGATTTAAGGTCAGGGTACATCCGTTGTAGATTTCCCCAGTGGATTCTGTTTTCCCATTGGCCATTTCCATCGTAAAGGTTTCATTAAGCTTCTGGGGTTGTTGTTTTAACAAATGTTTGAATTTATTACTCACAAAACTTCGTTCTGCCCCGTATCAAATAGGATGCATGCATAAGTGTGGTTTAGGAGAAACGTACCGGTAACAACAGTGGGATCCTGCACCGTTTCTCCCTGACCCATAGTTAGCACTCTTCCTGTTCCTCCGTTCCCAGGGTTGTTGATGTTGGGGCAGTTTCGACGGATATGCCCAGTTTTTCCACATCCATAGCAGGTGGGGCTTGATCCTGTGTTATTACCGCTATTGTTGGTGTTGTTGTTGTTGTTGTTGTTGCGGTTGTTGTTGTTTCCTTGTTGTTGGTTCTGGGGAGGATAGGTCCTGTAATACCTTGCCGTGTGACCCTTCCGATTGCAACTGGTACAGTGCATCTCTCTGCATTCGCCATTATGATGAAGACTGCACTTGTTGCACTTTGGGAGATTCCCAGAATACTGCTTAGGGGCACTTGGATTAGCTGAGGCTGGAGCATGTGGTGTGGAAGGAACTTGGGTGGTTGCAACATTGACTTTCACTGTCTGTTGCTTCTTTGACGACTCTGAGCCTTGTCGTCCTTTTATTTTGTTGTTCTTTCCTTTCTTGTTGTCACTCTCCTTCTTGCCTTCGGTTTCCACTGGCTTCTCGCCCTTCTTGTTGTTGTGGTCGTACAGTTTCTTAGCCAATCTCTTGGCACTGTCGAAAGTTTCAGGATTTGCAGCTATTACATTTCCTTGAATTGGGGAGGTTAATCCCCAGATGAATCGTTCGATTTTTCTTTCCCTCTGAAGTAATCATGCTAGGGCACAACAATGACAGCTCGCTAAACCTTGCTATGTATGCATCTATGTCAGAATTTCGGACGGTGAGATTCCACAGCTCTTGCTCCATTTTCTGAATTTCGCCTCGCAGGCAGTACTCAGCCATCAGCATTTCTTTCAACTCCGTCCACGGCATAGCGTTGGCTACGGGGAGAGTCATGGCCTCTACATGTCCATTCCACCAAGTAAGAGCTTGGTCAACGAATGTGTATGCGACGAACTTCACTTTCACCTCCTCGGGGCATTCACATATCTCAAATACCGATTCCACTTTTTCCATCCATCTCTTTAGAGTTATCATTCCACCCGTGCCATTAAAGGTTCGTGGCTTGGCGTTGGTGAAGTCCTTATAAGAGCATGTCTTGGTAGGTCCTTGATTTGCTCCGTTGTTCGAACTCCCAGCCCCTTGTCCATTGACTCCACCATTGTTCCCTTGGTGGATTTGCGCCATGGCTGCAGTAACCGCAGCAGATACAGCTGCTTGGAATGCAGCTGAGTTGACTTCAGGTGGGGTTGGTCCAGCTGCATCTCGCTGGTAGGCGATGTGGTAGAATCCTTGCCTGAGTCTTGTTCTTCATCTATGTCATCGTCGGTACCATCAAACTCGTAGTCTGTGTCCGTGTACTCGTCGGGACCCACGCCGTGTGCCCCTCCCTGATCTCCCTCAGGCTCATCCTCGATCATCCCGTGGGCCACTAAGACCTGATGAAACTGAATGCCCTGGTGTTCTCCTTCCATGGTAGCTGAGAGGAGGTGAATGAGTAAACTATTATTGCTACTTATATGTTTTAGTTATTATGCAATTTGAGTTGATGTCCTTTTCTTGGTAACAAAGGGGTATGTTTTTAGGTTTACCGTCCATCGAGGTTTTCCCGGAGTATGTAATAGTTGTACTTCGGAGAAAATGTAGTTGATCAGGCTACATCCACCCCTTAATACAACTAAAAACAATCCCGACTTAACCAAGATGTCAGTATTTTCTTACTTGATTTGGTATTATGTTCTTTTTCCTATATCGCACAAGTAAAGATATTTTTATCGTTGCGTTTTGTTTTGTTTTGTTCAGAGTGGTTTTAGTCCCTCTTTGGTTTATAGTTGCATATCAATGTGGGATTAGATATGCCAGTTCACTATAAACAGAGCTCTGATACCAACTTGTCACACCCCCGAAACCAGACGGCGGAAACGTCCGAGGGCTCGCGTGACTTAAATTGAATATCATCACAATGAATATACATGAATCATAACATAAACATCACCATGCATCAATACATTACAACTGATATTGTTCACATCCAGTACATTGTTTTAAACATTACACATTCATAAATTGTTCGAGAGTTTTTAAAACATAACATCCTAACGTACTTGATATTACCCTGCAGCTTACCTGTTACCTGAGAATACAAGTTATTTTGAAAAACGTCAACATATGAAATGTTGGTGAGTTCATAAGCAGGGTTGTGATAAAAATGATTTGTGTAGTTTGTAAAACCCAGAAAATCCGATATTTTCTGAAAAGACAGTTGTTTATCAAAGTGTGGAGATCCATAAGTTGATGCATGAATGATTTCAAAACGTGTATAAAAAGGGAGTTTTATATTATAGTTATAGAAGGATACAAGCGAGTGATGTTGATTTCCTCGAAAAACCCGATGTTTTCCGAATACATAAAATACAATTACTTCTCAAATTGTTATACTGCCACAATGAATGATTTTGATTACTCTTCCTTGATTATTCGGATGGTATTGGATTAATTAATTTTTGTGAGTCGTTATAATCATGCATAATAATGACTAGTTCGTCTGTCTTGGCTACCTATCATGCGCCAGGATTGATCTTAAGATTTTGTCACCCTAGACTGGCCGAGTCTAACTGTAGCGAACAGCTGAGGTGTGGGGGAGTCACCCCCGTATAGATCTATACACAAACTCTCGCTCTCCTTCCAGGAGACTTTGATTATAACTACAGACTACAAACGACCCTTGGAGGTATCGCCCGTTATTACTCACTTAACCCAAATAACATTGATTACTATTGATTAACGACCTGAATTTGTTTACTTTGATTACGCATAAGCCTAACAAACGAGGAGAAGAGGAAAACAAAGTCCTGCTACTTTCGTGAGTTATTTCAGGCTGTTGGGTATACGAAGGACACGTTGGTCCATTTCGCATTTGATTACTTGGACCTTACTAGCAGTGCTAGTGGGCCACTAAGGCCCAATAGCACTTAAAAGCCATTGAGGGTCCCTTTAATATGAAATTGGGTCATCGAAGGCCCAATAACATTTATTATTATTATCTCTTGGGCCCGAAAATCATGTGGATAGATCACAAAGGCCCAACAAGCATGATTGGAACTTTCAAGCCCAGAGTCTTGAATTACTTGTTTTAGGTATTGCATAATTGTTGGAAGGTTTGATTGAACGATTGTTATTTTTGTATCGACTCGAGACCGGTCGATTTGTTTATAACGATATTTGGATTTATACGTGTATTCATCTTTCAATTTTTGTAAGTTGTAGTTTAGTATTTTTGACTCAATATTCTAGAAATAAAATAATTGACTTAAGAATATTGGTTTGACCTTTTCAGCCCTTCTTTAATAAAAATGACAATTTTAGTCCCTTATATAAACAGACATTTTTGCCCTTAAACTCTTTTCTTGACACTTTTGAATCATAGACTTGTTCAAATGATATTTTTAGCTCAAACTTATTCTTTGGCAGTTTCAGCCCTTCCAGAAAAGTGTTTTTCGGTTAAAGCCCAAACTTTTGCAATTTTTACAATTTTGGCCCAAAATCCAAAAACTTTACATTTTTTATCCTTTTTGGAAAAGACAAGCATTTTTAACCCTTGAAATGGTTTTGTTTAACTCTTTATCCCTTGTTTTGAAGAATTTACTATTTCAGCCCTTTAAAAGTCATATTTTTCGCAACTTTGGGCTTAATGGGCCGAAAAGCCCAAAAATTGGCCCATTAAGCTAATATTTACATTTCAAGTCCCTTGAAGAGCATAATATTCATAAAAACATTTGTTGTAACTGTTTTGACTCTTTTGACCCTTAAGAAAACCGTAAATGACCATTTTTAACCCAACTTTTGTTTATTTGACAATTTAAGCCCAAAAATGGGTTTTATGTTGCAATATGTTTATCATAATCTTAGAAGTTAATATTCTTGACTTGTTTAGTGTAATATAACTTAGATCATGTTTGTTTTCCTTCTTATGGCATAGATCTCGAGATTTCTTCCCTTTTGATTACATATTCATCACAAAAACACATAAAATCACACATACATGCATAAAATCATACATAGCATACACATACACATAGATCTACACATTTTCTTGTATTCTCCCCCATAAAACATATAAAAACCGAAAAGAGAGGGGTATGAACTCACCTTTGTTTGTTGTTTTCGATTTAGGAGGAAGAAATGAAGAAAATTTGGTCCTATCAAGCCTTCTTGGAAGATCTCGAACTTAGAGGTTTCTAAGATGGTGACCATGAGTTTAAATGAGTTAAGGAGAGATTTTTGATAATACAAAGAATCTAGATCATGGATCCAATCATGAACTTACCTAAGATGATGATTTTTATGGAATAACCTCCTTGGAATGCTTCTAACTCTCGAAAATTTGATGAAGAAGAAGGAGTGTTTCTTTGAGAGTGTTTGAGTGAAATGTGTGTGTGTCTTTCCCTTTGTGGTTCTCGGCCGAATGAAGAAAAAGAGAGAAGGAGAAGAGAGAGTGATGATAAGATGGTTGCTTGGAAATATGAGTTATTACATGGAGAACCAAAATATAATAAGGAGGTGGCAAGTGGAAAGTCAACTCTTCCCCCCCCCCCTCATTTGTGTAGTTGGGCCGAGAAGAGGAGAAGAAGAAAACGAAATTGGGCCTTTTTGTGCTTAAGTCCATTTTATGGCCCAATTAGGTGATTTTTCGGCCCATTGGGCTCCATGATGGTTTACGGCCCAATTTGTCAAAATAATGGGCTTCATAGTCTATTAGAGTTAATTAGGTTAGTTATGGCCCAATGATGCCCATTAGGGTAGTTTATTTCATTCTAGGCCCAATATGGCCCAAAATGTTAAAATAAGTGGAAGTGGGTCCAATTAGAGTCCACATAGGAGTTCTAAGCCCAAAATAATCAAATTGGAAGCTTATTGGTCCATTAGGCCCAATAAGGAAATCCTAGTACATAATGGACTTAAACCGGGATTTCTAGGTTTTTCCAATTCTTAGTTGACTATTTGCAGTGCTTGTATAAGGTGTTTGATGGAAGTTTTGTTGTTATTGAATAAGAATTATGCATGTTTTCTCATTTTGGTTCACAAATGTTATCATTGTTGTTGTTACAAAGCATCAAAATTTCTAGTTGTGACAGGAGCAAAGTTAAGTTTGTTGCCTGCACCTTCTCTGACAGAGCCCTAACATGGTGGAATAGCCATGTTAAGTCACTGACCCTATCAGTGGATAACTCAATAGGTTGGGAAAACCTAAAAGAGTTAATGTTGGAAGAATACTGCCCGATGGGCGAAGTTCAAAAACTGGAACAAGAACTATGGGAGCTCACTATGGTCGGCTCAGACATAGTGGCATACATTGACAGGTTCAGCGACCTAGTAGCACTATGCCCCAGGATGGTTACCCCGGAGAGCAAGAAGATAGAAAGATACATTTGGGGTCTAACTGCCCCGATCCAAGGAGATGTACTGTCTTCTAACCCAGCCACATTCGATAATGCCAAACGCCTGGCTCAATGTCTCATTGACCATGGAGTCCGCCATGGCGTGGTAGTCCCCGTTCCCGAGCCATCAAAAGGATAGGACTACAAACAGAAGTCGGGGAACAAGAGGAAGAAGAAGCAAACAACACAGGAAACCCCGCAGGAGCAACAAAAGGGTTCTATATACGCCGCCACAACACCTGCTACTCCAGCATCTGCCAGTCGATATGTTGGAACTCTCACGAAGTGTGGAAAGTGCAACTATCACCACACCGAAGTATGTCGGGAAATGCAGTGTCTGAACTGCCACAGAAAGGGACACACAGTCCGTTTCTGCAAGGCACCGACTCAACCGATCTCCCAAGTCCCTGGTGTTGAAGACAACCAAGCCTGCTATGGCTGTGGTGAGATTGGACACTATAGGAGGGACTGCCCGATAACAAAGAACTCAGGAGCGGATGGACAAATTCTGATGATCACCGCAGGAGAATCAACCCCGGAGTCGCCAACGAGCAGCGGTACGTTTTCGAATTTAAGAATTACTTTAAAAATTAATTTATATTTAAATAAGATTAAAACTTGGGGAGAACACTTAAAAGTAATTTAATAACTCACTTATCAGAACAAGTCACAGTATTCAAGAGAACTAAAAGATCCGTTCAGAGAAGCTATGATGGCTGAGTATGTACACCAGGGTTGTGCATAGCTAAGATTTTGCAGACCTAGAGTGATTGATTCCGCCCTAACTCTTGTTCCTTGTTTGGTTGTGGATTTGGGGCAGAGTTACTCAGTCGATCGTCTTATTCATCTTAATTATTCATAACTTGTATATGACAGGCGATCATAGTGGTACCGAGGAGGATCGTAGTATAAAGTATCGACACTAGTTATCAAAGCACTTTCATAGTATGTACTCGCTCTTCGCGGTACGATACGTGTAAGTGTTAACATCAAGGAGAAAATAGAAAGCACTAAAACGTTTACAAAGAGTACATTGTCAAACACACTAGGGATACATCATCATATAACAAACATTTCTTTCAAATCGGCCAAATTTTTGTTTAGTAAGAGTACGTTGCTATCAATCATCATGAGTTGGCGTGGTCCTCACCATACTAAGTTCATATGTTTCTATCGCCTCAACCGTCAGATTCACGAAACCTTCATCATTCGTAAGGACAGTCCGACCTAGACCTCAGTTTTGTCCCTCGTATTCTAAACCCCGAAGTACTCATGCGAAGAGTACTTTGCCCTCCGAAGCCTTGCCACCGTGTGTTCATCAGACCTTCCCGAAATACCACTCGTTCAGAAGACCAAGTTCGAGCACAGAGGCTAAGGACGAATACAGCCCACCTATCACTATTCAGTGTATACGCGAGGGTGGTATATGGTTGTGATTACGTAGATTTAGTATGTGTGCTTCCGCCCTATCTCCTGTTCCTTGTTTGGTTGTGGACCTGGGGCAGAGTCGCACATCCAACCATCTTACTAGTCTTAATTATGTACGACTTGTATACACGAGGTAATGATAGATGGACCAAGTATGAATCCTATCATGAACAATAGGGCAAAGTTGCCAGGTCTACGAGTGGGTATTCTGCCAATCAGAGGAACACAACCCCAGTAGTACTGCTAAGAAAGCTAATTTCAGGACGAAATTCCATCTAACGGGGGGATGATGTGACAACCCGAAAAATTGTGGCCTCGTAAGTCCATCCATTCAATTCAACCGAGTGTCAGACCCGTTTCTGCTATCAGTTGGAATTGTTTAGAGTCTGTTTAAGGGTTCTAAGCCTAATACACTTAAGGATTGGGTGTAGGGTTGTATCAGCTTAAGTTCTTCGAGTTGAAATCGAGCTGGAAACTCCATGACAAGGAGTTTACGGCCGCAAACTAGGAGTTTACGGCCGTAAACTCTTGGTGGCCGTAAACTATCCTCCATATATGAGAGTCTACTTCATTTTTTCTTCATTTCTTCAAGTCCTAGCCACAAACTTCCATTCTCTCTCAAGTGTCATCGAGTTCTTCACTTTGATCTTCAAAAATGTAAGTGTTTATTCCATCTATTTGTTGTTATCCTTCTTAATCTAGTATCACCCTTTGATTTCATCCATGGAAATCATCTTTTTGGGTAGATCTTCATCTTTCACCAAGAACACCAAGAACACCCACTTGTTCTTGGTGGCCATGAACTCCATAAATCCTCCCAAAGGTGAGTATTCCTTCCATACACTTGCTACCTAGTAGAATCACTAGCCTAAACACCTGGAACAATCGATTTGAGGATGATCTCCAGGAGTTTACGGCCGTAAACTCCCTTGGCCGTAAACCCCTTGGCCGTAAACACATAGGGCCTTAAACCCCTTGGCCGTAAACTCCCTAGACCGTAAACCCATGGCCGTACACTCTTCATTCTGGCTGTAAACACCCCTTTGATGAATCACATGTGATTCTAACACTTGGTCCAAGTGTTTCCTAGTCCCTAAGGGTGTTTCCTTGCATGTTAGTTGCTTATAAACACTATATTCATGCCAATACATTCCATATATGTCATTTAGGACTCGTTTATGTCTCGGGACTTCACTCGTGGAACTTCTCATCCTTACATGCACATTCGTTTGAATCACCCACATAAGGTGAGTTCATACCCCTATAATCAATCTTTTAAACTGTTTTAAATGCTTTTAAGGGGGGGAATACAAGTTGAACACAATGATAATTGTGTAAATGTTTGTTATAAACATCTTTCAAAAGATTACTTATGTCTTTTATAAGTGATCAAAACATTTCAAAAACTCTTTTTAATTTATGTTACTTTATAGTTAATAAAACTCCGTTTTAAAGTACAATCATAACTTAGTAGATAAATGAGTCTTTTCAATAACAGTTCAAGTAAACATGCTAGTAAACTATAGTAGGTATAATTTAGGGGTTAAGTTCATACTATATGCTAGATCATACTATAAAGAGAATCAGGGAGGTAGATACAATACAACAGAGAGACATACTATACACCATACAAAGAGAACATACTAAGATACTATAACAGAAGAACAAATCATAATTAAATTAATTATACTAAGGATTCCCGGTAACCTAGGAAGGGAACGTATCACTAACTCATTGTTCTAAACAAAAGGTGATAATAAAAGTAGTATAATGGTTATATATATATATATATATATATGGTGCATCTACAATATGCCATGATTTATATATATATATATATATATATATATATATATATATATATATATATATATCTATATATATATATATATATATATATATATATATATAGGGTACATCTACAAAGTACCGGATATTACTAAATAAAACAAATGAATATACACCAAGCTCATAACATATTAGTAACATGAACAAGTACTTCAGTATGTCACTTTAAAAGACAACTGTATACTTTCATTTTTCCCATTACTTTCATATTGTGACAGTTCCACTTGAAAGTTAATGCAAACTATTTTCGAGTTAAGATAGTTATAAACTAGGGAAAACTTACATCTTTCAAACAGAACAGTCGAGTCTAGTACATTCAGTAGAGAGGGGCCTATAATGCTAACTTTATGATTCCTCATTTTATACATCAGGGATATATATTAATCGGATTCGACAGGTAGTAGGATGTGTGCTTTCCACTTCATTTCCTGTTCCTTGTTTGGTTGTGGGCTTAGAGCAGATTCACCCAGTCTACTATTTATTCGATCTTAGCTATATATATATATATATATATATATATATATATATATATATATATATATATATATATATATATATATTTCGTATACACCAAGTAATCATAAGGGGTACCAGGTATGGGTCAGGTCATAGGACACTAATTCCATGCATAGTTTTCTAGTACAAAACATACTTTTCAAATAGAACATTTGGTAGTCAAAACTAGAAACATACCAGTAAAAGTTTAATCCATTTTATTAAACCAGTATAACTTAAAGGACCTTAGGTGGTTAATTCTATAAAGCCTTAGTTTATACATCAGGGTTATATATAATTAATATCTGATAGGTAGTTGGATGTGTGCTTTCCGCCTTACTTCCTGTTCCTTGTTTGGTTGTGGGCTTAGGGCAGATTCACACAACTAACTATTTGTTAGATATTAGATTATATATAGCTAGTATAAACTAAGTGATTATAGAAGGAACTATTGTGATTACCATTTTACTAAAAGAAATAAGGGTTTTCTTAAAGAATCTTTTCATAAAATACAAAGGAACTATTACAGTTAACTCCGTGAGTACCAAGTGAATACGCAATGGTTATATATAACAATGATCTAACAACCAATGGGATGTGTGCTTTCCGCTTCATTTCCTGTTCCTTGTTTGGTTGTGGGCTTAGGGCAGATACACACAACTGATTGCTTGTTTACTCTGGGTTTTATATAACTTGTATCCATTTAGTACTCATAGAAAGGATTGTAGAGTCATTTTTACTTATCTTTCATCAAAGCAGGAAATATAGGATTTTCTGGAGGAACAGGCGAACTTTTCTAAACAGAACTTACAACTTATTACAACTTTCTTACAACTTACTCACATCACTAAAATCTTATGAACTCACCAGCTTAAATGCTGATCTACTCTTTCAAAATAACTTGTATTCTCAGGAGACCAGTAGACAGGTACGCGCACTGGGATTCAGAAGATGGAGCAGTATAGCTTCATGTCTTGTTTTGTTATTTACTTTGTAGTCTATGTTATGTGAACCACATACTTTGTAAAAACTTTCTTTCTAATGAAATGGTTGCTTACTACTTTGATTACTATGATGCATGTCTTGTGATACTAAACATGACGTCCTCCACCCCCGAACGTTTCTGTCGTTCTGGTTTTGGGGTGTGACATGATGAGATACGGGACCTCGCCCACACTCACCTCCCTACCAGGCACATACAAGTATCACACAGACAATAAGTATAATCTATCATGCAAACATTCCTCAGGCTTGCCTAGGCATCAGACCTTAGTCCAAAATAACATACATATAAACCTTCCTTGGGCCCCGCCCGGCATCAGACCAAAGTCTGGAAGCATATAAACATTTATCGGGCTTACCCCGGCATCGGACCGAAGTCCAGAAACATACAAACAGACACATGCAAGAATCACAAAGACGCCAAGCATACAAACATTCCTCGGGCTTACACCGGCATCAGATCGAAGTTTGGAAACATATAATCTACATCGGGCTAACCCCGACATCGGACTGAAATCCGGCATACTCAAATATACATAAACGGGCCGGAATTGGTGCCTTGGACCCGTTCCTATAGGAGAAGACTCACCTCACACTGTTGAAGTCCCGCGGATAATCCTCTGACCGCTAACTGGCAATTCCCCGAACTGCTGATCCTTCAGCTCCCCGAGCTATCAGTACCAAAATAATCACTTAGTTAAAACCCAATAATCCTTACTTGGGGTGAAATGACCGTTTCACCCATGGCCCAACAAGATTCACAACCAAGGCCCAAAACTATCAATCCATAAATATCCATCAATGGCCCAATTTTCCAAATTGGACCCAAACCCTTACATGGGCCTTTCCCTAAAGGCCAATTACTTTTCTGAACCAATGATTTTCCAATGGCCCAAAAGTCCAAGCCCATTGGGCCCAATCAAGGCCTAATTACATTGGTCCCACTAAGGCCCAATTCACCATCCAAGGCCCATTAGGGCAAGCCCAGCAAGGCAAGCCCAACCATAAGTCCATTACTCTAAAATCCTTAGTCCATTATGAGCCCAAACCAAAAGACAAGTCCAATACCAAGCTAGCCCGCAATCAAAGAGTCCAAAACTTGCACAGGGGCTGCTCACATCGTGAGGTCGTGGTTTCAGTCCAGGAACTTCCTCGAATACGTACTCACGTAATGAGGCTTCATTCCTCACGTGGTGAGTCCAGATCTGACAAAAAATGAACATTAAACTCTTAATCCATTAAGCCTTAACATGGGACAGTTTATAGGGTCTTCCTTGACCCCCAAAGACCATAAAAATCGAAGCTTTTTAGTCACATATGTCCAATACATGACTTAAACACCAACTTGGGTCAAAATGGAGTAAAAAGGTCCAAGACTCAAACTTGGAGTCCAAAACCATGACCAAAATCCATATCTGAGACTCATAAGGCTTAAGATACCACCATGATCCATGAAGTTGCCAACTTTATGGATTTCATGCATGCTAACAAACATTACAAGCCATAAAATGCATGGAAACTTAGATCTAGCAAGCAAGGAAAGGAAATTCATGAACTTGAAGACTTACAAAGGTCCAAAAGCTCCACAACTAGCTGATGATGAACACAAGAAGCTAACCAATGCACCACCAATGATCTTCTTCTCCTTAATGAGCTTCAAACCCTCTAAAATCTCTTGGATAACACCAAAATGACCAAGGACTTCAATGGGGCTGAGATTAGGGTTTCTAGAGGTCTTGGGAGTGAAAGAGGCTGATGAGGAGCAACCCTAATCATCTCATACCTTTAAATAACAGAAAATTAGGGTTTTAGTGCATCAAACGCTCCTCACGTCGTGATCACTCCTTGCTCATGTCGTGAGCCTTAAATGAGCCTGATCAACAAGTCAACGATCACTCACCCGAACCACTCCAACTTCAAATGGCCATAACTTCTTCGTTTCAACTTCGTTTTGATGTTCTTTATATCCACTGAAAGGTGGCGAGAAGCTCTACACATCTATCAACTTATCTTCACCTCAAAACCTTCCAAATGAAAATCCAAAATCCAGAAAGAGATCGAACTTCCACTTTACCGATATACCCCTTGGCTCCAAGGCACAACCCAAACCCCCAGATCACCTCAATTACATTATCCGTACCTAAATGGGTCTAGATCTCTCTTTCTGAAGGCCCTAAGCCTTAAGATAACCCATCTTCAGGCCACAGTCCCGAATCATGAAAGCGATTCGGAACAGGGCGTTACATCAGTCCCATGCACGCGAGGATGCATGCGCGTGTTGGCTGGGTACGCCCAATGTATAAGGATAAATGGTCGCGGGTGGTTCGTGAGTATGTCGGGCGTACTCCCTTCAGACCAAAACCCTAAATTCATGGTTCCTACCCTATATAAGCAACATTATACCACCCATTTGGTTATTTTAAGTCGGCCACCACCTCTTTTGCCGTTCATGAAACCCTAGAGTACCTTGGATGAAGCTTGGAGCTTGGAAGAAGACTTTTGGTGGTTTGTGCAAGAAAAGAAGAAGTTGAAAGACTTAACTTCTGGGGAAGAGCTTAGAGATCCAATGTTAGCATCTTCATTTCGAGACTTCTGAGGTATAAAGTCTCTACCTTGGCTATTCATTATATAGATCTACTTTGGGTTGATTTTTGGCCATTTTAGTCCTTTTGCTTGGTCTTGGTGAGGTAAGGTTGTTTTAGGAGCTCAATCTAGTAGATCTGGACATTTTAAGGGTCCCTCATTCATAAAGGTGTAAGCTTTGTGGAGTTTTTGAGTTCATGAATGAGTTAATACCACCCATTAAGCTCTTTTGAGCTCTAGAGTTCCATTAAGACATGGATGTTAATAAAGTTGCCAACTTTACTTGAAAAGTCACCTATAGGTATCAGACTGGAGAGTTGGAGCAAGGGCTGAAGTGATTAAGTGCTTATTAAAGAAGTTTTGAGTTCAGGGGAGTACGTTGGGTGTACCTACTTGGTACGGTGCGCGTACTGACCCAAAAGGGTGTACATTGGGCGTACCTGATGAGTACGCATGGCGTACTCGGCCTGGTTGAGTCATCTTGTTTTGTTGACTTTTTGGACTCTAGACCTTGGACCAGGTTGACCGTTTAGTATTTCTGGTCTTTTTGGATATTGTGCCTTCTCGGGATAGGTCAATGATGGATTTGGGCCTATTTGGGGTAATGGGGCCTTATTGGGCCTTGTGGTGCCATTTCGGGTT
This sequence comes from Lactuca virosa, assembly GCF_052849685.1. NCBI lineage: Eukaryota > Viridiplantae > Streptophyta > Magnoliopsida > Asterales > Asteraceae > Lactuca > Lactuca virosa. Next base: position 168,774,950 of record NC_136434.1, on the reverse strand, counting down.
CGAGTTATCTTTATGGGCTTGTATTGCATCAGGATTTGTTGGGCTAGCTATGATTATGTGTTTTGGTTCAGAAAAAGTAAATGGGCTTTAGGGAAAGGCCCATGTAAGGGTTTGGGCCCAATTTGGGAAATTGGGCCATTAGTGGGCTTTTATAGATCTTGTGGCTTTGGGCTTGTTGGTTTTGGGCTTGGGCTTTAGTTGTGAGTCTTGTTGGACCGGGGGTAAAATGGTCATTTTACCCCAAGTTTGGATTATGGATCATGGTTTGGAACCCAATTGCTAAATGGGTGATATTTTGGTATTGATACTCGGGAAGGCGTCATAGCAGCAACTAGGGATTTCTTTCAGTAAGCTCTTGCATTCGAGGTGAGTCTCCCTTCGTAGAATGCATGGGTCGAAGGCACCAAGGCCGACCCACTTGTATGTTATAGTATGATGATTGTATGTGTGATAATTTTAAATTGTGCATGTATTTCTTGATGCTTTCTGTATGATATTATGTGGTAGTGGTAGGGGTGAAATAGACCCTATATTCGGTCGATAAGACCGAAGGGGTAGGTCGGGCACCCGTATATGTCTGGCAGTATGATTATGTATGTTATTATGTGGTAGTGGTAGGGGTGAAATAGTCCCCGTAACCGGTTGAAAAAGACTGAAGGGGTAGGCCAGCACCCTGATATGCTAGGCAGTTACCGGTTGAAAGAGAGCGAAGGAGTAGGCCAACACCCTGATATGCTAGGCAGTTACCGGTTAAAAGAGACCGAAGGGGTAGGCCAACACCCGGATATGCTCGGAAGTATGTTATTGTATGGTATGTGGTATGATGGGGGAACTCACTAAGCTTCGTACTTACGGTTTACAATTTTGGTTTCAGGTACTTATTCTTCGAAAGGAAATGAGTCGGCATGATCGTAGCTCATCACACTATGATTTCCACATTATGTGATCTTTGGGAGTTGTACTCTGATATTACTTTTTTATGACATGTTTTGGTTAATTGAAATATTGGTTTTTGATTATGAAATGAGTTAACACTATTGACGTTTCAGACTATTGGTTTTTATAATTACTTATTTAAAAATGAAAATTTTGGCTCTAAATTTTGGGATGTTACATTTGCCTTTCATATTTGCTCCATTATCATACCCTTGTCCCCGGATACAATTTTAATCCAAGTCAAGAGATTTCAAAGCATCTGTAAAACATTAAAAAGTCCTAAACCGTATGTATCTTCTATAACTAAGAATTCTAGAAAAATTCTTCTACTTTTATTGGAACACTCAACATCGACACATCTTATAATCAAAGTCATTTGTTCTTGGTGACTTGCATCCGGAGTGCAATCAAGGATTATAGAAAAATATTTTGTATTTTTTTATTTTTTTTAATAATTTCACTTTTTACTTCGGATGCCAACATTTCAATTAATTCATTTTGAATTTTATGACTAAGATAATGATTATGACTTTTTTTATCTTGAATAAGTCGAAAATGTTGTTTCATTATCGGATCAAATTCAACAATCATTTGAGCTATACGTAAAAAGTTACCATTAGAATCCTCATATATTTTTTCATTTGTGCCACGAAAAGCCAAGTTACTTTCAGCTAAACATTTTACAACTACAATTATTCTTACTAAAATTTCTTTCCAATGTTCGGTATCTTTTTTAATCATTTCTTGTAACTCTTTATCAATTGTTTCATTTTTATTTAACCTAATTCGTGTTTCAATCCAAGTTTTTAAATTAATCATATGTTCAGAGCTATTTTCATGTTCACCTAATTTTTCACTAAGATGTTTCCAATCTTTAATTCCTTGGGTTACCAAATTACTTCTAGATCGAGCAGTTTTAAACAACTTACAACAAAAACAAAAAACATTATCAAGTTCTTTTGAATACACCAACCATTTTCTTTTACAAGTATCACCATTTCTTAATTTACCAACATAAAATTCACAAGAAACATGTCTACCTAGTGCATCTTTTGGAAAATTTTTTGTTAGTTTCAATTTCTCTAATAGGTCATTTTTCTATAAGCAAATCTTTCATTTTTAAATCAATCTCATCCCACACTCTTGGATCAAAAATATTAAAAGCACTTGGTTTTTCAACAAAATCATTTTCAAAATTATTAGAATTATCAACCGGCTCATTGGAGTTATCAACAGGGTCATCATTAGAATTGTTTTCGTTATCATTTTCAACAACATTTTCATTTTTAGGATAATAATTATATAATGACCCATGCATTTTTTAGCAATTTATTGTTCTCTATTTTTTTGTTTTTTATTTTGAGCACCCGACGGTTGTTTACGTGGAAACATACTTAAACAAATCAATTTAACAAATAAAAATGTAACAATGAAAGATACAACCTGATGGAGAAGACTGTGAGGCTGTTGAGATAGTACTACTAGGTTATGTATCCTGGTATATAGGATGATGTTATGTTGGTTATATGATAGATTGGTAGATCTGTATGATTACCTGTACTTGTTGGATATATATGTTGTATATGTTGACATATTATGGTTGAGTTGAGGCGGTCATGCTTTGTGTTGAAGTCCAAGATACCCGAGGCGGTCCAGTCAGGCCGAAGGCCCGGAGAGCGATCCAAATAGGTTGTAGGCCCTACGAGGTGGTCCAGTCAGGCTGAAGGCTCATATATTGCATGTTGTTATCTGTTTGGTTACGCGTGGTATTTTAGGGGGAAACTCACTAGGCTTTGGCTTATATTTTGATTTCATGGTTTTAGGTAAATTAGATGATCGGGGCAAGGCAAAGGCGTGATTGTGCACATCATCCTTGGATATTTTGTTGATTGATGATTTTGGGATACTCTGATTTAACTATGTTCCTGAAAACAATGTTTTGTATGGTTTATAGATTATTAAAGGTTTTAAAAAATGAAAGTTTTTACTATGATTTTTGGGATGTTACAAGTTGGTATCAGAGCCCTGGTTTGAGAGACTTGGATGAACACCTGTAGGATTCCAGGCTCAAACTAAGGATCTGCAAAATATTTTTCAAAATTAACTCTAATAAGACTAACAAGAAGGATGCAATGTGTATAATCAGCCGGAGCCAAGAAAAGTATTCCCCAAGATACCCACACTTGTTCTATTAATTGATGATATGATAGAATTACATGCTAGTTATAGGCTAGGATCTTCAGGAATTTCATTTTAGAATTGCCTAATTTATGATGTCTGATACCCAGGGGAATTTCTTGATATGCTATATAGAATTGACATTATTACTGTGGTTGCTTAGTGCGTGCATCATAGTTGTACATAACTAAGATTTTATAGCCTGAGAATATTTGATTTAGCCTTATTTCCCGTTACTTTTTTGGTTAAATGCTTAGGGTAGAATCAGGTGTTCGACTGTCTATCGAATCCAGTGTTATGTATGATTAGCATGCACGAACGGCTACAAGGTTAGTGGAAGTTTCATGAGTGACTATGATTTGTGGTAGGCCAGTGTGAGGGTGATTAGCCACTCTTAAAAGAGTAAGTATATGGAGTATGCATACCCTAGTTTCTTTGGGCCTAGTGGACCAAGAATTTGTGTCGATCCTTTGTGTGAAAGGTAGTATGGGCCCGTACTATTGGAAGCATAGGACCCGTATGTGTATCAAGGAAGTCCTGAATTCCGAGGGATAAGTGGTTAAGTAGTGATTTGTTGAGGAATAATATGATTTTCTGACGTGTTTCGGTTTAATTTTTGTATGGTATAACACTAGGGTTAGTTATAGACCGGCCTCATGGTGCAGGTTTTATGGTAATGGTTGCTCTGGATGAGGGTGAAGTTGGTGCTTGTTCGGGCCCAAGTGGCCATGGCAGTTTAGGCCTGAAGGGTACATATTTGTACGAGTTAGTTGATCTTAAGGAGCCAAAAGACCTTGTTATAAGTAGTGCCAATATGAGTCGCGGGATTCATGTAGGAAGCGGATGTGATGATCCACCTGAGGATTGCAGCATGAGGATGGATATTCGGCCGATGGCTGGGATGTCGATCTCTACGATGGAGTTTTTTCTTCCATCCTCCCGTGTTTGAGGGAGAAGGGATTGGATGTGTGTCAACCGATAAATGGAAGAAAAGGAGGGTGTTCTCCACCCCAGTTTCTGCCACAAGGGAGTATTGTTTGGTTCATGGTGAATAGTTTCCATCTTACAAGAAGGGAATATTTGAGGCTTAACTATTCTTTTGGTCTGTTGGCATAGGTGAAGTCCATGTCACAAATCGGATAAGTGAAACAGTTTTTAGAAGATAGGGTGTATCCTCGGAGGTTCAAGATGTTCCTGATTCGAAAATGAAAGTTCTATTATATGCTGAGTTTTCGGATCTATTATTTGAGCATCTGGAAGGAGTTCTTGAAGCTTCAAAGGAGAATAAGGTTGTGGGAAAATCTTCAAATACAAGTTTTAGTTATATAAAGTTAAATTTGTAAAGTGCCTCGTCAATCCAATGGTTTTTTGATCAATTTTGCTAAGATTGAGATGGTAATGCTAAGGGAAGTGCCCGAGGTCTTCATATGAGATACATAGTTTCCTTAAGATTGGCTGATTATTATTCAAAGGATTGTCGTGTGTTGTGTTGTACATTCTGAGAGTCAAGATTGGTATGTACCTCGGTTAGCCGGTCTGAGGCTTTAATGTTGAAGACATCAGACGATTATGGTTCGAACCCTAAGTGGGGGAGAGCTAGGTGATCCGTTTGGAGGATCATCAACCATTGCAATTTTATGGTTTCGCCACAATGGATCAAGGGAATCTCCGATTCAAATGGGCGAGGTTTTTGGTACAGGTTTATTACTATAGGAAGGAAGGAAGGTAGGCTACCATTAAAGAGCTCATGGTTAGGAAGTCTTCTCATTACGATCTCACGGGTTCATTGGAATCCTTCCTGGTCAGGAAGAATTCGAAGATTGGTCAGAGCGAGTGCAGAGCAAGTTGCCGTCAAGTTTATGTCATCCAGGGTGCATGTGTTGTCCTCACAACAGAAATTGTTTGACGAAGAACTTGTTGTGATCCATAGTTTCTTCTAGAAATTACTTGGATCTTGAGAAAGGAGCGTTCGAGCCACATAGGTTGGGCATTTGTGAAAACCCGTAAATTCTATCTTGTAAAGTCAATCTAATCAACCAAAAGTCAGACTTAATTCTATTGCCTTTTAGCCTTGTTAAGGGTCATTCTAATGAGTTCTAAGCATAGTACACTTATGGATTGAGTGTTTTGAAGTATTAGCTCGAGATCAGAAGGCTGCAACCGAACCAGAAAAACCAAAACTTGAGGTTCACGGCCGTGAACACTCTTCTAGCCGTGAACATCATGCATATATAAGAAATTTTGTCACTTTTCCTTCACTTCTTCTCCTCTTGGCCGTGAACTACCCTTTCTCTCTCAAGTATCATCAAGTGAAAGCTCTCATTTCACTCCCAAAACGTAAGCATCTCATCATTTACTTGTTCATACTTAACAATCCCTTTGATCTAGCCTTGATTCATCACCCTTAGACACCATCTTCAAGATCTTGAAGGGTTTACGGTCGTAAACCCTTCATGAGGGCCGTTTCTGAGTGGACTCGTCGAGTACATGAACTGGACTCGTCGAGTTGGTCTGTTTCTGAGTGGACTTGGCGAGTTCACCAGTCAGAATGCAGAAAAACGATTTTTTTCAACTTTGAAAACCAATAAGCATCAAGTATAACAGAAAACAATCCTAGTCTCTGATACCACTGATGGGTTATGAGCACTCTAACAACCTTATGGTGCACATGCAACCCTAAATGCTTTGGATCTATGTTTTCTCTAATTATACATGCAATTTGATTTTCCAAAGCATTATCCTAATTAGCATACAAAGCATGGGTACTTGAACAACAAAACTAGTTGGATGACTTACCTTTTGTTGTAGCTTGTTAACTTGGACCTTTAAGATCCTACCACCCCAAATGTGATGCATCAAATGCTTCACACAACACCACCAACAATAGAGGACTTGAGAAAGAGTGAATTGCACAAAAATCGGCTCTTATGATCTTCCTTGAACCACTAATGCCGATTTTAGGAGCTAACGGGCTTCTTTTATAGTGTGGCAAAGTCTAGGGTTACATCCATGTAAACCCTAATAGACATGACATTTTCATATTACTTAGGATCCATGGGTTAAACCTCCAAGGACTATCCATGGACTACCATATTGGTTTATCCCGTCATAAATAACCATAAGCCCACACTATAAGAATCATTGATTTACCAAATCAATCCCCGTACATTTAATTAGTCTCTTTTGATCACTAAATTAATTCCAAATTAATTCTTGATCAATACTAATTAAATAATATGATTTCATATTAATATACTAGAATTTATAATATATTAATAAATCATAAATAACCTCTACTCGAAAGTCCATCCTTTCAAATTGTTTCGGTGAAATGCAACCCAAATGGACCATGCTACTCTCGGGTTAAGTACATACTAATTATAGTTATGGACTTAGACACCTTATCCAACAGTACTAGTGCGAAGTGAATTATGCGGAGAATACACTGGTGTACGCTTAGCATACCAGGAGGGAATGTTCGCGAGGCTGAGGCCTCGTACGCAGGGTGTACGAGGTGTGAAGGAAACCCTAATTTAAGGATGTTGTGCCCTATTTAAGGACCTTAAGACTTTAGGGTTGGCCTCTTTAGCAGCCCCCAAACCTCCTAAAACCCTAAATTGGCCCTTAAGCCCTATTTGTGGTGTTCTTGAGCTCTTGAGGAGATTTTGGTGGTCATTTTGCCCTTTGTGAAGGAAGTAAAGAAGATTAAAGGTCCTTTGCTTGGTGAAAAATCTATAGATCCATAATCATCACCCTTTTTGCAAGACTTTGGAGGTATCAAGTTCATACCTTGGCTTGTTAATGCTTAGATTGTTAGGAACTGGACCGGGTACACGCAGCGGAAACACACTATCACACACACAAACTCATGAAAATAAAGTAAGAAGAACACAAGGATTTTACGTGGTTCGGATTCGGTGCAAATCCTACGTCCACGGGCTGCAACTAGAGAATTTTATTAAAACTTACAAGATTACAATTGGCTTGACATTCTACACTTGATGTTCTCTCAAGTTTTTGCACACAAAATATGCAAAACATACATGCATATATATAGGTATATTTGTGAGCCGTAATATGCACAGGATTGCCGCAAATATTGACTTTGAAAATTTTGCCATTCACATTAGCCGTCCAACAAATATTAAATAATTGTCCACCGACCATTTGAATATTTAATTCAAATGTTTGCCGACAACAATTGAATAATTCAATTGTTAAATGTAATGTTACATTTATGGCCCTTGAACTCTTAGGAACTTGTCAATTTGTTCAAGACTCCATAAATCTTAACAATCTCCCACTTGGAGGCTTGAACAACATGGTCCGTCTCTGTCATCCAACTCCAGTAATCTTAAAACAACCAAGTCTTCCAAGCTTCCAGTTCCTAAGAACAAGCTAAACTTAGTCCCATTTCTCTAATTGCAGCCGCCCCTCATATTCAAGTATTAGAAGGGCCAGTTGAAGCTCCCACTAGCTCCAACTCAGTCGTGGCTAATCCCACCACCGACTCATCCTCTGTCTCAACCGGTTTGGACACTCCACCAGATCCAGAGATACACCGAGGACCACTAACACTCTCCAAACTTTGCAAACTTCCAACAAGAGAGAATTTTCCAGTCTTACTCTTCAAAACCCAACGGCTCTTTATAACTGTACCCGGAACACACCCCGTGCTCCCACTGTCACAGAATCCCCTGAATGGTTTAGAATTTCCGACTCGTTCAGCTAACATCCCCTTGGCTCCAGAATTCATGTTTGCAAAATGAACTCTCTTAGCAGTAGATTTAGCAAACCAGATTTTGTTTTACTTAATCGGGATGGTCATACTTCCCTCAGCAGGTACCTCAACCATATACAATGACCCACGCTTCATACCTTGAGCAATCACCGAATTACCATTGACCACCATCCATTTACCACCACCAAACCTTACTTCCAGTCCTTGTTTATCCAGCTGACCAACAGAAATCAATTTTTTCTTCAGCTCCGGAATAACCCTGACATTCTTCAGGCTCCATGTAGTTCCCAATGAAGTAACTAGATCAATATCTCCCATGCCCGTTACTTGAAGCATCTTGTCATTTGCTAACCGTACCTTTCCAAAATCTCCTTTTTTTTTAGATTCACCATCGTTTCCCCGTTGTCCATGGCGTGAAACGAAGCCCCTGAATCCATGACCCAAGAGTCCACAGAACTTTCCATATTGAGTATCAGTGCATCATCCTCAGACACACTCTCAGCACCAGCAATGTTTAATTCTTTCTTTGGACATTGACTCTTAACATGTCCCACCTCTTGGCAGTTCCAGCATTTCACATTCTTCAAAGTTCTAGAAGAACTTTTTCCCCGACTCCCACTGCTTCCACTATTCCTGCTATTCCCTCTACCTCTTCCGACATTTAATAAATCAGAAGAGGAAGATCCACCTTGATTCTTACGTCTGATATCCTCGCCTAGAACCAAATCTCTAACCCCTTCAAAAGTCATACCACTGGTCCCCACGGAACTCGTAACAGCAGTAACTGTTCCGGACCAGCTATCAGGTAGAGAAGCTAGTAGCAGTGATGCTTGAGTCTCGTTATCAAATTCAGTTCCCACAGATGATAATCTGGACAGAATTGAATTTAGATTATTAATGTGAACCGTAACTGAGCCTTCCTCATTCATCCTTGTAGTGAACAACTCCTTCATCAAGAACACCTTGTTAGCCGCCGATGGTTTCTCATACATATTTGACAGAGCCTCCATCATACCACGCGTCGTGGTTTCATTCATGATGTTGAAAGCAACGCTCTTCGTCAACGACAATGTAATAACCGCCTTGGCTTTCTTGTCCTTTGAGTTCCACGCATCTTCAAAAGCTTTTCCCATTTTCTCCGGTTTGTCTCCGAGTACCATGTCCAAGTCTTTCTGACATAGCAATGCTTCTAATTGCATTTTCCACCAGCTAAAATTAGAACCGTTGAACTTTTCGATTACAACCTTGTCTTCAGCCATTACGACAAACAAGATACAAATCAGGTACACTCGTGCGTGATAAAAAAAATGATTGTACCCTCCAAACCTCGCTAACCTGGCTCTGATACCAGTTGTTAGGAACCGGACCGGGTACACGCAGCGGAAACACACTATCACACACACAAACTCACGAAAATAAAGTAAGAAGAACACAAGGATTTTACGTGGTTCGGATTCGGTGCAAATCCTACGTCCACGGGCTGCAACTAGAGAATTTTATTAAAACTTACAAGATTACAATTGGCTTGACATTCTACACTTGATGTTCTCTCAAGTTTTTGCACACAAAATATGCAAAACATACATGCATATATATAGGTATATTTGTGAGCCGCAATATGCACAGAATTGCCGCAAAGATTGACTTTGAAAATTTTGCCATTCACATTAGCCGTCCAACAAATATTAAATAATTGTCCACCGACCATTTGAATATTTAATTCAAACGTTTGCCGACAACAATTGAATAATTCAATTGTTAAATGTAATGTTACATTTATGGCCCTTGAACTCTTAGGAACTTGTCAATTTGTTCAAGACTCCATAAATCTTAACATAGATCTCTTTATGGCTTGTTTTGTTATGCTTTTGGTCCCTTTTTGGGTTAGTGGACGAGTTAATTCGTTTGAAGGACTTATTCTTTTAGATCTGAGCTTATTAGGAGTTCCTTGAGCATAAAGGTGCCAACTTTATGGGGTATTGGGTCTCATCCATGCATTAAGTCACCCATTAAGTCATTTTTTAAGCTTAAGAGCTTCATTTAGACATGCATGAATGTAAAGTTAGCAACTTTACATGAAAATCCAACTCAAGGATGTCAAATTTACATTTTGGAGCAATGTCTTAAGGGATTAAGCTCTAAATGCGAAGGTTGACTGAACAGGAGGAGTACGATGGGCGTACAAGCCAGTACGTGCAGCGTACAATCCCCAAAGCATGTACGCTTAGCGTATAGCTGAGTACGCCCCGCATACTCAGTCTTTTGGGCTTCACATCTTAGGCTTTAAGTTTGGGCCATTCTTTTGGGCTTAGATGCTTGGGGTCTTGTTGGGCCATCCGAATGCAAGTGTTTGGACTAAGAAAAATTGGTGGGCCTTGGGATAAGGTCCATGTAAGGGTTTGGGCCCAATTTGGAAAATTGGGCCATGTTTGGGCCTTTTAGATTATAGGTTTGGGCCTAAGTTTTGGTCCAAACTAGGTAAGGGGTAATTTGGTCGTTTACCCTAATTATGGTATGATAGTTATGGATTGGAAGACAAGTTTTAATTGGATGTTATTTGATATTGATAGCTCGGGGATTAGTCGGACCAGCAGCCAGGGAGTCGAAGGCACCAAAGCCGACTCACTAAATTATATATGAAGGATGCTTGCTGTCTCAATGACTCTTGCATGTTTTGTATGAGCCTGTGTGGTAGAATAGTTGTATTTGTGGTGATCAGTTGGGTCTAGCTGTTATTATTGTATTATGTTGTTTATATGTGAATGAGACTGCTAATATAGTGTTCAGGGTTGTTGATAACCCACCGGGTGTGCTGTTAGCCCACTAGGACTGCTAGTAGTCCCCAGGGTTGCTGATAACCCATAGCTGTTTATTTGTGTTGTGTTGTGTGTGGTATTTTAGGGAACTCACTAAGCTTTGTGCTTACGGTTTAAGTTTATGTTTTAGGTACTTCTGTTTTCAAAAGGAAGAGCTCGGGATGATTGCAGAGCACACACCACCTCGTTCCGTATTTTCTTAACTTACTCTAATGTGATGTGATGATTGACACATTTGTTTTATCTGGATTCTTATGATGATGTTTCTGGAATACTAGGTTTATTAATTTAAAATGATATTTTTAGGTCTTATTTTTGGGATGTTACAATTGATGATGATGAACATTTGAAGAACAACTAAACGAGAAAAGCTTCTACAAAATACAAATTACAAACTACAAAATCCATGCAAAACTTTGGGTTTGGGATCATTTTAATAAACAGAAAACACCCTCAGATCACAAGGAAAAAAACAATCACTTGTAGCATTCATTCTAGAAATCAAGAAACAAAGAAAACCCAACATCACAATTCACAAGAAAACAATATGGTACAAGATCATCATTGTTTCCCTCCTCCGCTTGCTCTTGTTCTGCTGAACCCATTGAGTTGGCGGCCTCTTGTTTCTTAGCCCGTTTTCCTCCTGGCATCCTCCATCTCTTCCTCTGAAAACTCTCTGTACTGAGGCAATGGAACCAAACGACTACAATGGCTTCCATAGAGGGAGAGGGAGAGGGAGAGAGAGAGAAAAAGAGAGAGAGAGAGAGAGAGAGAGAAAGAGAGAGAGAGAGAGAGAGAGAGAGAGAGATGTGGTTTGGAGTGTTGGTGGTTGAATTTGATCCATGATATGGTCGGCGTGATGCATAAGAAGAAAGGAAAAGTCAAATTGAAAAATTAGTATTGTTGATGTATATGAACCAAAAGTGAAAAGTCAAGGTCTATGTGGCAAAGGGGTAACCGGGTTACCCTTTCATTTTTTCCAAAGTAACCAAATCGACCCGAAAAAAACCACTTTGTTCCCTTATAGGGCACGAAAAAAACTTAAGGGACTTAACGGGCAAAGTCGTAATACGTAATGGGGACGTTGTGTCATTTTCCCTTTATAAAAAATCTGCACTTTTTATTTAAAAAAGGGAAAATGATGCAACGGCCCTACTATGTATTTTGACTTTACCCTTTCAGTCCTTAAAGTTTTTTTAGTGCCTTTTAAGGGAACAAACTGTTTTTTGTCGGATTGATTTGGTCACTTTTGACAAAATGAAAGGGTAACGCGTTGCCACATAGACATTGGCTTTTTTACTTTTGGTTCATATGCATCTTTCACACACATACACATAAAAACCCACTATCCCCCCCCCCTTTTTTTCTCTCTCTAGACATTTAACTTGATATGATCTTCTTCAGGGTTATTTAAGTTCTTCCACCAATATCTTTGTTTTCACACACTAAAACACAAACACACATAGAAGAACTCCAACTAATAATCATCATGTGTGAGTTTAATGTTCTTTGGGTTCTTTTAATTTTTAGTATGTTCTGTGTGTTTTTTTCATTTTTGGTGTGTATGTGTGTTAATAGTTTTCATCGGTAATAAACAACCCTTGAAGTTCCGATCAATTGAGACTAGTGACGTTTATTTAGATCGTTCTTTCCCTCTCTCGATCTATATTCTCCAACGATTCTTTTCTCATTCACTCTCTCTAATCATTACGAAACTTTAGCGATTTCAAGGTTTTTGCGGAGAGAGTAAAAGAAGTTTTCGTCGAGGAGATGGTACCAGCTTTTTCATACTAGAAAGAGCTTGCGATGGTTGATTCTTGGGATGCATATTAAACAACCGATGGCGAGGTCGTCCGACAATCTGGGCAAGAAAGGAGATTGGTTGCGGGTTCTGTCTTGTTGGGTGGATTGATGATTTGATGTCCGACTGTTTTTAGGTAACGATCAATGGGGGTACAGAGAAACCTCATGAACAAAAAAACCCTCAATCAAGTCGCAAATGCCATGTGGATTTCTAATCTGAAGTCCAATCTTCCTTCCTTTTGTCGGTTTTCGTCATTGCAGCCGCAAAAGCTTCCTCCTTTTGATTACCAGCCGGTTCCATACAAAGGTCCATTAGACGATGAAGTATTTGAAAAGCGAAAGAAGTACCTTGTCCCTTCTCTCTTCCATTACTACCAGAATCCAGTAGTCAATTAAAGAAAATCCATGGGCACCACTGTTATGTCTTTCCTTGTGTTGGAGAGAGAGAGAGAGAGAGAGAGATTTTTAACTGACTAAAAGTCACATGTGTTTATTAACCAACTAAAAAAAGTTAAGGGGACTAGATGAACATGTCACTAACCAATTCGTTCCCTTAAAAGGCGCAAAAAAAACCTTTAGGGACTGACATGGGCGGAACACGAGCATTTTCATTTGGGGGGGGGGGGCGAAATTAAAATTCTAAAAAAACCGTTATAAAATTTTTTAATTTGTTTAAATTACACTATATAAAAGTTTTAGCAAAAACCCATATCTACTAATTTTTGAGAAAACTATAAGTTGCAATAAAAACATAAATTAATAACTTAACAATTAGTAAATACCTTTTAGTCTTGATTTGATTAATATTTTACTAATTTTAGTTGCAACCAATAAAATAAATATGTACATAAACAAGATTAGTTTAGCGTTTCAAGATTTTGGTTATTCACATAATAAATTAAGAAATAACAAGTAATAAGTTTAAATATTTCAAGTATGTAATAAATCAAATAACAAGTAATACAGTAAGTTCATAATTCATACTAATAAAATATAAGCCTTAGATTAATAGATAAAAAAAATCAGAGTTAAATGAGAGAGAAAGAGTGCATATCTAACAAATAAAAGTTGTCAGCTTTATTAGTATAGTCTCAGGTATACTTTATTAGTAGACAAAACTGTACAAATGGTCCGTGTGGTTTGCTCAAAATTGTCACTTTGGTCCAAAAAAGTTTGGGCTAGCGCCACAAGTCCAAAGTTTTCATTTTCTTGCGTCTTTGGTCTAAAGGGTTAACTTCTGTCTATTTCCCTCGGTTAAGTTATGTTTCACTAGTCAAATTAGGGGTATTTTGGTCATTCCCTATTTATGCCCCTTATTTTATATTAATAAAAGAGAGTCTGTATGTATGCATCGCCATACGGATAATATCGAGCCTAATTCACATTTATAGTCCTTAAAAACCGTGAGTCGATACAATTTCCCTCCTCATTGACTGAGGATCAAGAACCCTAAACTGATTACCAAGGTTGATAGCTTCGATCAGGCGACTTTCGTAGTGAATGCATATACCAATGTGGCACTTAAGGTTGTCAAGCACGTCATTCGACCCAAGGGTGGTTTATGGTACGTAATTTTGTTTTTGATCATTTTCTTGATTTGCTTACAAGAAATCATACCTTATGAAGCTTGTTTTTTGCTCTTGTATTGAAGATGGACACCCTACATTGTTTACCATCAAGCTACATCATGGAGGTGAGTTCACAAAGTTTCCAGATGTCAACTACATTGAGGGTACTGTGATGTACATTGATATGGTGGATATAGAAGAGTTTTCTATTCACGAGATGGATGCGATTATGAAAGGGTTAGGATACTCAGTTCCTCCAGTTATCTACTATCATTTTTGAGTGCCAAAGGGAGACATGTATTTTGGGTTACGGGCCCTAGGAAATGATGATGATGTCCTCAATCTTGCCCAGTATGTGAAGGAGCATAAACTGATAAGGGTTTACACCGAACATGGTATTACTAACTTGCTTACTTACTTTATGGCTCCTAAACCTGTAAGAAAAGTTATTATTGAGCAATTAGAGGAGATTGAGGAACATCAAACCCCCCAACTAATAACCAACCCAGTGGCATGCCACAAACATGCATACCACCTGTGATTGCAAATGAAGCTGCTTTAGCCTTTTCGATATCCCCTGAATATACTAAGAAAAGGGAATTTATCAAGGACAAACCATTGTCATCATGTATTAAGAAATTGGTCATGGATGATGTTGGTGTTGATAGGATTGGTGGGAATAAGGATGATGCAGCTAATGATATTGACCATGGATTTAATGAATTTGATGAGGCAGCTAATGACTTTGATCTTGGGTTGTACCAACAAATTTTACAGTCTAATGAACAAAATGTAGATAATGAGGTTCATGAAGGTGAGGACAATGCAGTTAATAAGGAAGTCATTGAAGAAGAGAATCATGAAAGAAATGAAATGAATGATGAGAATGTAGAGATGAGAGATTTTGCAGTTGATGATGGAAGTGAAGATAAGGCAGAGACTGATGAAGAGAATCATGAAAGAAGTGATGAGAGTGAGGACAATGATGATAGTGATTTATGGGTGGATGAAGACAACAAAATCCCTGATGTAGAAGTAGATATGAGGGATTTTTACATGGATATAGATCTTGAAGCAGAATTTCTTGAAAAAAGATTATCAAAGCATAGAGATAATGAGATTGATGAGGTCAATGAAGAATTGGATGTTATAGATAATGATCAATGGGATTCACTGGATGAGGGTTCTGATATAGATAGGAAAAGAAGAGTTGTAACAAAGGAATTGGGGAAGGAGATAAGGTGCTCTCAAGGTGAGATACACAAGGTAACTTTTAGGATAGGACAAAAATATAAAAGTAAGAAGGAGTTAAAGGAAAAGATACAATTGCATGCACTGGAAAGAAGAAGGAATATATTCTTTGTGAAAAACGACAAAATGAGGTTAAGGGCACTCTGTAAAGGAACTGTAGCCTTTAATGATGGTCATGTGGGTGAACCTACCCCTTGTCCTTGGGTGATACAAGGTTCTAGGTCAGATGTAAATAGTACTTGGTTCATAGAAACTTACAACCATGAACATAGATGCCTCCAGACAAGAAAAGTTAGATCTGCAACCGCAAAGTTTATCTCTAAACAGATAATGGACCAGATTGAATCCAACCCAACAATCCCAGTCAGAGCTCTTGAAGAACAACTTCAAAAGGAATATCAAGTTGGATTCTCTATTCACAAGGTATTCAGGGCCAAATCTACTACAAAAAAACTTGTCCAGGGTGATTACAAAAAAGTAGTAGGATGTTCTCAGAGATTACATCCTGGAGTTGCAGTCTACTAATCCAGAAACCACTGTGAAGTTAGAGTTTGATTCAGAACCCAACCTAAGTGCTACCTCAAGAAGGTTTAAAAGGATGTATGTGTGTCTGGGTGGAATGAAGAAGGGGTTTAGAGCTTGCCTAAGGGATTTTCTAGGTTTTGATGAGGGCATTGATGAAGAGCCCTTTCCCAGGACAAATTTTAACTGCAGTTGGGGTAGACTCCAACAATGGAATATACCCCCTAGCTTATGCCATTGTTGAGACTGAGAACACTGACAGTTGGATGTGGTTTCTTGAGTGTATTGGAGATGATCTGGACCTATATGCAAACTCAAACTTCACATTTATAAGTGACAGACAAAAGGTTTGTAATTTGTTGTTTATATTTGACATATTTGGATGTACTATATTAACTATGTTTTAATTCCTTTACAAGGATTGCAGGCTGTCATTTCTCAGTTGTTCCCATGTGCTGAGCACAGGTTTTGTCTCAGGCATATACATGACAATATGAGAAAAACATGGAGAACTAATGAGTACAAAGAACACTTATGGAATTGTGCTACAGCTACAACAGTACCAGAGTTCAATCATAGGATGAAGGAATTCAGCTCATATGATATAGAAGCTTATAATTGGTTGAAGCAGATTCCCCCACAACAATGGGCAAGAAGCCACTTCACAGGTATATACTTTAGCTTCCATATTTACCCTTTTGTTGTAGTATTTCTTAGTATATGTTTGATCTTGACATTATTGTGGTGTTTTCAGGTAGAACAGTTTCAGATATGCTTTTGAATAATCTTTGTGAAGTTTTTAATAGCAAATTGATTGAGGGAAGGGACAAGCCACTGATAACCTGCTTGGAGTACATTAGGGAGTATATGATGAAAAGAATATGCAATTTCATAAAGGTGCAAAACAAGTGTGTTGGTCCACTAACCCCATCTGTAACAAAGATCATGTAGAAGAATGTCAATTGGGCATCTCAGTACATAGCTAGGTGGAATGGGTCAGATAAATACCAAGTGCAAGGGCCATGGCAGGATCAACATGTTGTTGACATGGTTGAAAGAGTATGCAGTTGCAGGAAGTGGGAATTAACATGACTCCCTTGTAAACATGTCATTGCAGTCCTAAATGACAAAGCAGATAATGGTAAGGAAGTTGGAGAGCTGCATACTTATGCCCACAGGGTGCACTGGCTAGAAACATGGAAAGCAGCTTATGTGTACAAGGTAGAGTCTATTAAAGGTCAAGCAATGTGTCCTATAAGTGAATGCCTAATTAAAATCACCCCTCCTCTACACCATAATCAGCCTGGAAGGCCCAAGAAAAAGAGGAGGCAATCTGTTGAGGAGAAAATCCAGAAGAATGGAGACAATGGTGCTAGTGGGAGTGGGAGTCAAAGCCATGTTTTTAGTGGGAGTGGAAAGCTTACAAGAAAGTTTATCAAAGTAACTTGCAGCAAGTGTAAAAATAAAGTGCACAATGCTAGAACTTGCAAAGGCCAAGGGGGTAAGTGATGGGATTTCAAGGGATTTTGATGTATGTATGGGTATAAGTGTCTTTTTGGGATAATGTTATGTTTATGTGTATTGTATGTTTAGTACTTTATGTGTTTTGGGGTTTAAGCAATTTGGATGTTATTTTTGGTACTTGATAGTGTACCCCTGTGATGTATGGGAACAATTCAGACTGGATTTGATGTAATGGATTATGCTATGTTTAATGTCTTGATGTTATTCTCATGTATAATTTCATGTTGTAGAACTTGACCAATGTGCCCTTTTAAACAAAACATACAATTGTCATTGATAATGTGTAAACCACAAACAAAATAGAATGGTCAAAATGTACATACCAAATGTAATTACCATTGACAAGTTCTTGCAAAACATGTCTTACATTGCTTACATTTTAACCACAAAGACTACCACAAAGTACTGCCCAAAAGATTACATTGCTTAAACAAGATACTACCCAAAACATTAAAACACTACCCAAACCATTACACTTCAATCTACTTCTTAGAAACCAGAACAAACACAAACAACATCCAACTGCATAACGGGTAACACTTGAGTCATGTGTTTTGTGACTTCAATTTGTTGATTGTCCTCAGCAGCCCAGGTATAATAGCTTTTGAACGTGCACACATTGGACCATAAAACCACCCAATAAATCGACATTTGGATCCCTTCAAAATTGAAGAAACAAAAGAAGATCATAACATGTAATGGGAGATTTATGCTGAAATCCAAAAAAAAAACCTTTGCGTACCTCAATATTGCATCCCCAGAGCGTCTACCTGGATTTTTGTCAGTCCATGCGGTGCGAATTATGGCCATTTTACCACAAAAACAAAGCACCATTTTTTATTTCGATTTCTTGAAGAAATCGAAGACGATCGCTTTGGTGAAGAAGACGCAGCTGAGAACGACGACAAAGAGGGATTGGGGTTCGTTCTTATAGGACTCTTTTATTAATATAAAATAAGGGGCATAAATAGGGAATGACCAAAATACCCCTAATTTAACTAGTCAAACATAACTTAACAGAGGGAAATAGACGGAAGTTAAACCTTTGGACCAAAGACGCAAGAAAATGAAAACTTTGGACTTGTGGCGCTAGCCCAAACTTTTTTGGATCAAAGTGGCAATTTTGAGCAAACCACAGGGACCATTTGTGCAATTTTGTCTTATTAGTATACTCTCTTTCGTATAGGTATACTTTACAATCACTTCATCCTTATTTATCACTATTAAAAAAATCAATGAAAGAAACAAAGAGAAAAAGAATTTACTAGTTATTTCAGCAGAGAGGAGACTGGAGATGGAAACTTGCACTGTGTTGAGCGAATGACAGAGGTCAAAATTGAGCAGTCCGTTCTCCGGCGTCCGGTGAATAGGAGAGAGCGAACGGAGGCAGCGAGCAATCCATCGACCGACATAGAGTAGAGAGAGTGCACACAGAGAAGACGTGCAGTCCGTCTGCGACTTTATTTTTCCGGTGAGTTTCAAGACGCGTTTTTCCGGAAGGGGAGTAAACCTTTGGGGTTTACTGTTAAACTCAAAGCCTAGAGGCAAAAAACTTGTACATTTGATTGATTTTTGTTTTCTCTTTTGTTTTTTATAGAGTTCAACAGATTTACAATTTCTATTTTACATAGAATCCTAGTGAAATAAAGTTAGTTTTGATTCTTTCACAGATTTTTGGAGTTTGATAATTTCACATATTTTCGGAGTTTGTTTGTTATTTGATATCTGAAGACTATTTTTGTCACCGACAATGAAATTCACCTCACTTTGTTATTTGTTATCTAGTTTCTTAGTTAATGAATAAATTGCATAAAGAAACTATATCAGATATATACACAATCAGCTTAAAATCGAGGGGGCTAATTAGTCCTTTTAGTAATTATATATTTATATCTTAACTAATATACATACAGGTTATTAAGAATCTCAAAACCAGGGGGGGCATCCTGCCCCCCCCCCCCACGACGCTCCGCCACTGGGGACTGAAAATGTAAAATTGAAATACATAATAGGCCGTTGCGTCATTTTTCCTTTAAAAAACTATAATTTTTAACAAAAAAAAAAGCACTATTAATAAGGAAAACTATACTTTTATTTATAAAAAACACAAAAAATATATATATTTTTACCTTTCATTTCATATTCGAAAAGGCATGTTTTAATAATTCAATATCATTATCTATATATTTATAATTTATGTTGATATCTATAAAATGAATTAATGTGAAAATGTTTTCCAGTCCGGTCCGGGTTAAATCCCGAATTTCGGGTACGGCCCAGTCCAAACCCGAGACCCAATTATTGGTAAAAATAAAACCCGAAAACCGGCCCACTAATATAAATATCCGGTCCGGGTCCGATGTATTTGACCACCAAAACTACGATGTATTTGACCACTGAAACTAGGAAAAGCTCACATGAAAGGGTGAGAAATATGCACAAAAAATTATTAACTTTAAACCGTTGGATAGATAAGGGATCGATGACCCGACACCGACATGATACATAAACAAGCGACTAACTTAATATAATAAATTTTTTGATATTTTTTAGGTGGAAACAAAGTACATCTCGTTACCCAATTGTTTCTGCATGGCAAAAGATATACTTTATTTATTTTTATATTTTAATACTTTGTATATTTATGTTTGTTGGGAAGTTTAGGGTTTGTGGTGGAGATCTGGATACCAACTTGGATCATGATATCACTTTCCGAACATATATTTATACCCTATGCCTGGGTTACAAGAAATTCAACCTAAGATAATCCAAGTGGACACTTACGTTTCTAGGCACAGAAGACGTAAGCCAATATGCTAGAGGATTCTGTGAAAGTATGATAAAACGAGAGCTTAAGATCGTAACCCTCTTCTGTAGAGAAAGAGTTGTTTATATATTAAACACGATTAGGGTTTCATTAGGGTTGGGCGGTCACTAGTTGCTTTGGAAGCAAGTAATGTTAATCCGGATTTAATGAGGATTTAGGGTTACCAAAAACTAACGAGTTTCGTTAGTTTTACCATAATCACCCTCAAGAAATTGAATTTTCCATTATGTTCCCATATGTAAAATTCGGTGAGGTTAGCGGGACCCCAGCCAGGGGCTCTGCCCCTTGGACCCCGCTAGGGGCGCTGCCCCTAGACCCCGCCAAAGGGGCGCTGCCCCTTTGGAAACCCCGGACTCGGGGGCGCTGCCCCCGGACCCCCGACTAGTCATCAAACCGGCTTCTAATTCAATCTTATACATGCGTGCACTCCGCACAACCCCGTACATATAATAGAGTACAAATTATGAAGCCTCTTAGCTCACATGTTAGTTCCAGTTACTTAAAATGACATGGTGACACTAAAATCACCAACAATGTTGGTATATATTACCGTGACGTACAAGTATGCTTTTAGTAAAAGATGACGAATATTAGATTCATACCATAAAAACTTGTCTGCAAACATAATAGAGGCTTTGGTTTGCACCTAAGTTTGGGTAAGAAAATCAAGAAAGTCAATTGTGGACAACATTGACGAAGCTTTGAATGATGATGAGGCCGCGAAAGGTAACAATTTCTTGTTATTACTAAATTACCAAATGTTTAATTATGTACTAACCTCCTATTTTGTTTTATTTTTTATTTATATTAGAGCTGGAAGACAAGATAAACAATGAATGTGGAAATGGAGATGAGCAATAGATATTCCCGGGTAGCTGTTTTGTATTTGTTTTACTTGGATTTGCTTTACTTGGATTATATATATTGTTAAGGTTAATGTTTATATAGGATTATGGGTATGGTTAAAGTTAATGTGTTGAAAATACAATTGGTAATTTACAAACTGAAATTAATTTGTTAAAGGGTAAATTGTGTGTGGTTGTTATTATTCGTGGGTAGATTGTGTAAGTTTTATACAGGTAAGACTGATTCGGGTTTATGCGTGGATCTTTTATGGTTTGTGGGTTGCTCCGTATCCGAAGTATTTAATGTTGAAGTTGTTGTCATTTGAGAGATAACTTCATCAGATCAAAGATATTTTTCTCTCATTTTTCCTCTCGTTTGTGTTAGGGTTTTCTCAGATTAGGGTTTCATAATTTTGTCTGTAATAAGTTTGATCTTGTTCTTATTCTTTTCATATGAGAGAGAGTGTTATTGTAGTAAGGTTTCTGGTGTAAGTTGATGTATAATCGAACTGGTTTATAGTGAATAAACTGTTCAAGTTGGGAAGTTTTTGTGTTTGTGTTTTTTAAGATGGTATCAGAGCTCTCAGGCTCTGATTTGTTGTTTTAGACGCTCGATTGTGGTTTCCGTAATCAGATCGTCAATCTCAGAACGGTATTTTCTGATTCCCTTTCTTGTGTAGATCATTCCTGTTGTTGTTTGATCTAGGGTTCTGTTCTTGTGTAGATCTTTCCGTTTCTATTTTTTGTTGTTTAAGATCCTGGTACTGCGAGATTGTTTGGATTCTTGCAAGAAACAAGTGAAGGTGAAACGAACACTTGGGGTGTTAGGACTTCGCTTCTGTCGGTCTTCAAACTTCTATCATATCGATCAATCTCTAGTCTGAAATAACTCTCTAGGGGTCGGGTTTGATCACCGATAAACCCTAGTAGAGAACGGACATAGAGAGTCGATTCTTCGTAATTCCTTCCAACTCTCTGTGAGGACTTTCTTGTTCCCTTCTATTTTTCTCTTTTGATTGTTAATATTGTTCTGATTGGGAGATCCTGGTTGTCTTGCGTACACCAGTTAATTGTTAGTTTCTTGCATTATTATTGTTTTTTCGACACTGTACTGGTTGTCTTGGGCCCTAACATACTTGGTGACCATCTGGACATTAGATCAGTACTGCTGTCAGTTTTTTGTTTGTGGTGTTATTTGTTGTTTCTTTTCCTTGTTGTCTAAATGGCTGGTGATCCTGCTTCGGCTGGTGATCCTGTTTCCACACCAAGTGGAAGTGGAAAGGATGAGTCAATTAACTTTGATGATCCTCTCTATCTTCACCCATCTGATAATGTTATTACTTCAATAGTTACTACAAAGTTAACTGGAAATGAAAATTTTAGGTTATGGAAGAGTTCTATTTCTAGAGCTCTCAAAGCTAGGAATAAACTTGGATTTATTGATGGTTCTCTTAAGAAAACTAGTGTTGATGAGTCAAAACAATCCAAGTGGGATAGGGCTAATGTTGTTGTGTGTTCCTGGCTTTTATCTTCTATTTCTAACTCTATATACCAAAGTCAAGCTTACTCTGAGGTAGCTGAGGATATTTGGAATAATCTTTTTGAAACATATAATAAGTCAGATGGTTCAGTTGTGTTTAATATACATCAACAGATTAATACTCTTAAACAAAATGGAATTTCTTTGTCTGATTATTTTAATAAACTTGATTCCTTGTGGAAGGAATTTGATGGTCTTACTAGCTTGACTGAGTGCACTTGTGAGGCTTCTATCAAACTAAAAGATCATTCTAATCTCATGAAACTTATGCAGTTTTTGTCTGGACTTGATGAATCCTATAGTCAAGTAAAGAGTCATATTTTACTAATGGAACCTTTACCTAATGTTAAAACTGCATTTTCTATTCTCTCAAGAGAAGAATCTATTCAAAGAAATGGATCCTTATCTTCTCTTCAGTCTTCGCAGTCTTTGTCTAAGTCTCAATCTACTGCTTTTAATAGCAGGTTTAATAACAGGTCTGGTTTCAATAACTCTAATAAAACTAAAACTCAATCTATTTAGTGTAAAAATTGTGGAATTAAGGGTCATTCAATTGATAAATGTTATAAGCTAATTGGTTATCCTAAGGATTTTAAATCAAGGAATGAGTCTAATAATCAGAATGGCTTCACTAAAATTTTTTCTGCCAATTCCTCTACTACTACCTCAGGGAGTACTATCCCTTCAAGTGCTTCTGATTGTAGTGGGGAATCAGAGTTTCATCAGCTCACTAAGGGGCAATACTTCAAATTCTTACAACTTATTGGTGATAGACAACTTAATGAGGAAGCTTCTGCCAGTGCTAATATGGCAGGTACTTGTTTGTTTCAAGCTTTTAATTCATCTGTTAGTTCTCAAAAATGGATTGTTGACTCTGGAGCTAATCAACATATGATTGCTTCTGAGTCTCTTCTTCATGACACTGTGGATGTGTCTAAACTAGATCTTCTTGTTAGTCATCCTAATGGTACTTCAGCTAAAATTGGAAAAATTGGCAATATGAATTTGTCTAATTCTTTGACTCTTTTTGATGTTTTTGTTGTTCCTGATTTCAATGTTAACTTGTTATCTGTTCATAAGGTTTGTAAATATAGTAATTGTGAGGTTGTTTTTAATGAACATAGTTGTAAAATTCAGGGTTTACAATCAAAGGAGATGGTGGGGAATGGTAGAGAATCTGGGGGTCTCTAGTACATCAATAGTGTACCTTCAGGTAATTCATGCAGTGTTAATCATTCTGTTTCTATGTGTTGTGTGTCCAAATTAACTTGGCATAATAGACTTGGTCATCCTTCTGATCAAGCCTTAGGATCTCTAAGAACTAAACTAAACTTTGGTAATGAAGTTTTGCCACCTTGTGATGTATGTCATAAAGCTAAGCAAACTAGAGAGTCTTTTCCTGTTAGTCAACATGTTACTACTAAACTTGGTGAGTTAATTCATTTGGATGTTTGGGGGCCCTATAGAGTGACAACCTCAGAAGGGTTTAGGTATTTTTTTTACCATAGTTGATGATTATTCTAGAGCTACATGGGTTTATCTGTTGAAATCAAAAGATGAAGTTTATGGTTGTGTTCTTGTTTTCTTTAATATTTTGTTTAATCAATTTGGGGTTAAAATCAAAACAGTTAGGTCAGATAATGGAACTGAGTTTTTTAAATTATAAAATGAGACAATTAATGGAATCAAAAGGTATTTTGCATCAAACTTCATGTGTTCACACTCCACAACAAAATGGAGTTGTTGAAAGAAAACATAGACACATTCTTAATGTTGCTAGATCTTTGATGTTTCAATCTGGGTTACCTTTAAAATTTTGGGGAGAAGCAATTTTAACTGCTGTTTTTTTTAATTAATAGAACCCCTACATCTGTTTTAAATGGATCTTCTCCTTATGAGCTGGTTTATAAAGTTACTCCTGTTTTTGATAAACTTAGGGTTTTTGGTTGTTTATGTTTTGCAACTAAGTTGAACAATTCTGATAAGTTTTCTGAAAGAGCTGATAAATGTATATTTCTTGGTTATGCTTTTGATAAAAAAGGTTATAAAGTTTTAAGTCTTGATTCAAATCTTGTTTTTGTTTCCAGGGATATAAAATTCTATGAATCTGTTTTTCCTTTCAAGTTAAAGCATTCATCTTTAACAGATAAATCTACTGTCGTTTTAGATGATCTCTTTTCCTATGATGAGTCAATATCTTCTAGTATATTACTAGACAATACTAATTTAGAGGATTTGAGAGGTGCCCATCAGTTGAATGGTGCTAGTGCAGACCAGAACTTGGATGAGACTTTTCCCTCTAATGTCAGCAACCAGTCTGGTGAGGTAGATGTGCTTTCATCTGATGAGGTGGTTCCAACTTCTTCTTTATTGACTGAGGAAAATGTTTCAATTGATACTAACCCTTCTGATGGTCAGTCTTCTAGGGTCACAAGGTCAGGACGTACTGTTCATATGCCCTCTAGATTTAGTGATTATGTTGTGGAAGGGAAACATAAATATGGTATAGAGAGGTCTGTTAATTACTCAGCTTTAAATTCTGAAAATCTTTATTTTGTTGCTAGTCTTAATAAAACAGTTGAACCTAAAACCTATAGTGAAGCAGCTTTAGATCCTAAATGGATAAAAGCAATGAATGAGGAAATGGAAACTCTATATAGGAATAATACTTGGGAAATTATAGATCTTCCCAAGGGAAGAAAAGCTATTGGTTGTCGTTGGATTTATAAAATTAAATATAAATCAAATGGAGAAATTGAAAGGTATAAAGCTAGGTTAGTTGCTAAAGGATACAGTCAAAGAGAAGGTATAGATTATGAGGAAACCTTCTCTCCTGTTGCTAAAATTGTTACTGTTAGGGTTTGTTTAACTTTAGTTATTCATCATGCATGGCCTTTATATCAACTTGATATAAATAATGCTTTCTTATATGGTGATCTATCTGAAAATGTTTACATGCAACTTCCTGAAGGATATCATTCTAAAAAGGATAATAGAGTTTGTAGATTGATTAAATCTCTTTATGGACTTAAGCAAGCACCTAGGAAATGGAATGAGAAGCTGAGTTCTTCTCTTTCTTCATTTGGTTTTAAGCAAAGTATCAATGATTACTCATTGTTTGTTAAAGAAGTAAAATATGTTATAGTTATTCTTTTGGTTTATGTGGATGATATTATTATCACTGGAAATTGTTAATGTTGAATTGGAAAATGTTAAAAAAAATTTAAAATCTCAATTTTTAATAAAAGATTTAGGAGAATTGAAATATTTTCTTGGAATTGAAGTGATTAAAACTGATCAAGGTATTTGTCTAAATCAAAGAAAATATTGTTTGGAATTGTTACAAGAGTTTGACATGCTAGCTTGCAAACCTGTTAAAACTCCTTTGGAACCTAATCTTGTTATTAAGAGGGGATGTGATCTAGATCCCTCTGATTATGTGGTAAATATTACAGAGTTTCAAAAATTAATTGGTAAATTGATTTATTTAACTATGACACGCCCTGATATTTCATATGCAGTCCAAATTTTGAGTCAATACATGCACAAGCCTTATAAGTCACATGTGAATATTGCATTCAGACTGTTAAGATACTTGAAAGATTGTCCAGGGAAAGGAATTCATATAACAAAAAATGATTCTCTTAGTCTTATTGGATTTGTTGATGCTGATTGGGCCAAGTGTATTTTCAGTAGAAGGTCTGTTACAGGATATCTTGTTTATTTTGCTCGTTCTCTTGTATCCTGGAAAAGCAAGAAACAGAGTATTGTTTCTCGTTCTTCCACTGAATCTGAATACAGAGCTTTAGGCTCTGTAACTTGTGAAATTGTTTGGATTTTAAAATTACTATGTGATTTAGGAATAACTGGTTTAAATCCAGTTAATATTTTTTGTGATAATGAATCAGCAATTAAACTTGTACTAAATCCAGTTTTTCATGAGAGGTCTAAAAATTTTGAAGTAGATCTTCATTTTGTTAGAGAAAAAGTTGAAAATGGTGTTATAAAAGTTAATAAGATTGATTCTTTAAATCAAAATGCTGATGTTTTAACTAAAGCTCTTGGATCTTCTCAACATGAATATATTTCTGGCAGACTTGGTTTAATAAATGTTTTTAAAAATAATAAATCATAAAAAATGAATTAATGTTCAGTTTGTGGGGGGGGGGGGGGGGGGGTTGTTGAAAATACACTTGGTAATTTACAAACTGAAGTTAATTTGTTAAAGGGTAAATTGTGTGTGGTTGTTATTATTCGTGGGTAGATTGTGTAAGTTTTATACAGGTAAGACTGATTCGGGTTTATGCGCGGATCTTTTATGGTTTGTGGGTTGCTCCGTATCCGAAGTATTTAATGTTGAAGCTGTTGTCATTTGAGAGATAACTTCATCAGATCAAAGATATTTTTCTCTCATTTTTCCTCTCGTTTGTGTTAGGGTTTTCTCAGATTAGGGTTTCATAATTTTGTCTGTAATAAGTTTGATCTTGTTCTTATTCTTTTCATCTGAGAGAGAGTGTTATTGTAGTAAGGTTTCTGGTGTAAGTTGATGTATAATCGAACTGGTTTATAGTGAATAAATTGTTCAAGTTGGGAAGTTTTTGTGTTTGTGTTTTTTAAGATAATGCTTTACTTGAAATTGTTTATTTAAAACAAGGGAAAATGACACTTAAGTCATACAAACTTATCATTTGTTTTTTTAAAGGTCACTTAACTTTAGTACTTTTAGATATTAAAGTTAGATCTTTGCGTGTTAAAATAGTATGTTAAAATAGCCATAATAGACAAAATGATGGGGTGAACCGTTCATCTCACGGCTAGCCACCTAAGTTGTTTTCTACGTCATCATAATTCAGTGTAATGTCATTAAATAAGAGTATGAGACTGCCACATGAAATCATGACATAAATAAGATCTAGTCACAAGCATCTTTAATACCCCCTTCCCTCTAAAAAAAAACACAATAAGTACCAAAAAAATAGCATCGGAGGAAAACAAACTTTAACAAAACCTACATATTATTTGATTTAAAGGTGATGGCGAAATCACTAAATAACCATGACACCAAAAAACACTAATTTCGCAAACATTGACTCACACCTCTACATCCAACCAAACCCAAAACCATAAAAAATGCAAATATGCCAATCATTATCACTACCTTCAATTTCTTCTTCATAGAACCAAGTTGCACCTTCATTGTCGCCAGCTACAGTCCAACTTGAGTTCCCATGGCTAACAACTCAAGTCAATTGGAATCTCTAAACCGGACTCATGGAAGTCCCCATATGAGTATTTAGTTTTAGAGCTAGACATTATCAATTAGAATCGAGATTTAAACAAGGGAAAATGAGAGGAACAAGAGAGTTTGTGGGAGAAAATCGATTCAGGTAATAATGTATGCCAATCCCCTAATCTAATAAATAAAAGCATTTTTGCCACGTGGCATTCTATTTGCCCCTCCGATTGATTTATCCCGCCAATAGCATCTAACTAAATTTCCGATATTGCGCTTCTTCCATTTGCTTATCCGATGCTTTGATTTCCTGCTTATTTTGAATCTCTGTTGTCATACATAGTATCTAAGAAATCAGCAAACAAACATTCCTCCATTCTGAAAAATCAGCAATTAATCACCGAAGTTTTTGGATGTTTGAATTATTGATCAGAAAGATCGGAAATTTCATGGCAATCCGCTCATTCCACCTTCTCTTTTTTTTTATAGAAATCGGCCGCTTCA
Organism: Lactuca virosa; assembly: GCF_052849685.1. Taxonomy (NCBI): domain Eukaryota; kingdom Viridiplantae; phylum Streptophyta; class Magnoliopsida; order Asterales; family Asteraceae; genus Lactuca; species Lactuca virosa. Next base: position 168,746,662 of record NC_136434.1, on the reverse strand, counting down.
TTGCAAAAAGGGTTTAGGGTCAGCCGCTTCATTCCAAAAAGGTTTTAGGGTTTTGGATGGTATTCATCGCTACCACCAACTTCATTCCATTAATGATGAATAGGTTACATTTGAATGCTTCATTCCTCTTTTTTTTCACACCTTCGGTTGGGTTTTTTAAGCCCTAATATCTATGCATACGACTAGGTCGACTTTTTTTTTTTTTTTTTTTTGTCCGACGCTGGAATCTTCTCATCGGGAAATCGATTATGCGCGATTCTCCCTTTCAACATTGGCACTTCACAAGTGGATATTTCTAGGGTATGATATGCTCAACTATTCAAAGCTCTTTACTTGCCTTTTTCCTTGGACACCCACACCCAGTAAAATGTTTCTTATATTGTTGGTGTACATTTGATTGTTTTGTGCACTTTATTTTGAAAACTAGGGTTCTGAATCGCAGCTCAGAATTCTATGACAATTTTAATTGCCACTATTTTTACATAATTTTGTTCAGGAGAAAATGATTTCAAGGGAGATTGATTCAATTGAAAAAGATTGTGAATTCAAGGTTTGATTTTTTGAAATCGATTTTATTAAATTTCTATTTTGGTTTTTGAAGGTCAGTACTTTTGGAATAGAACTGTTGGAGCCGACCATTTTCTTGATGCGTCACATGACCGGGTAATCCATATATATTCTTATGCTAAATAAAATACATTTTAGGTAATTTAAAAGTTAGATAATAGGTATTTGACAACTCAATGTAGATGGCTACTTGGCTAAATTATTTAATTTCTAACAGTGAAAAGGGCTTAACACATATTGATTTCCTTATGCCTAATATGTGATTTGGTATGTAGGTCCATGCGACATACAATAAGTCATTATTAAAAACTAAGTTCTACTTGATTATACCTCGAATAACCAATGAGAAAGCAATAAATAGGAAGGGATATTTGTCGTGAGGATTTAATTTACTGATGTGTACTCAACTTTCTAACCATTTATTTTTGTCATGTAGGCATGATGGAGACGTTCAATTGATTATACATTACACAAATGCTAATGTAAGTTCCATTTTAATCATTTTCAACAAGATATATATATATATATATATATATATATATATATATATATATATATTATGTTAAAAAAAATTATAATTTATGTTCTTTTATTTGCAGAAACTAGCAAACAGTCATGCTCCAGTAGCTCCACAATATGGTCATCCCTGGACCATTTCAGATGACAAAGATGCATTAAAGAAAAAAATGCTTAAACATGAAGCTATTTTCAAGAACCAGGTACTAATACCATCTCTTATCCCCAAAAAATTTACTTTTTAAAGTGTCAGATATGTTATTTACACTTAGAAATTGAAATGAATTATCTTGGTTGGGTAGAAAGAATTGATGAACAAATTTTAAGTCTATTTGTAAGAGAATCATTTTAATGATTTATAAAGTATAACCAATTTTGATTAAGCTTTAGAAATTTTTATGCTTGATACCAACTTAAGACTCTATCAATCATCTTCGTTTGTGTTAAAGTCTTTACTAAAGTTAGTTTTTTTTCGTATGCCCACCAACTGTTTGTTAAAATGCTCAGAATCCAACACTAAAGTTTTGGCTTTTTATTAAATTTGTGATTGGTGGAGACCAGTACCAGATTCTGAAAAGGGTTGAATCCATAGGGGTGTATGATGGTGTTTTGCATGAGTACTAATTCTTACACCATTCAAATATATTCTTTATTAATGTGTTTTGACTTTTGGTGTTATATATGTAATATGTTAATATTTGACAAATTGAGGAAGGTCTGCACGATAATCTTTATTTCGCTGAAAGGGAGATTGTAGTGCCTAAATTGCTGAATGATAGTAAGGTTGAGGTTGAGGTTTGGTTGCGATTCCATTCTTATATTGTCAATTGGTTCTTGTATTACATGTTCAATAAGGGTTAATGATACAATTGACTATTGACATCAGTTAAAATAAAACGAAAAAAAATGAACATGAAGTTAAGAAACAGGTCATTCTAGATATATGAAGGTGAGTTTGGATGGATTGTTGGTTGGAAGGAATGTGGATCTGATTGAACATGATTTTTATGATATTTTAGCTCAACTACTGAAATTTCACTAGATGAAGCCCAAGTCAAGGTAAAAAAAGTAAAGGGCTATGTAGGTAATTTGCTCTGAAATATAATTGTTTTGTCATATAAATCAAATGATCATGTGATTTTAATTCTTTTTCAGGTGGTTTGTGGTGCCATTATGTATGAAATAGTTGTGGTGTATTCACAATCTCAACATTGTGTTTAGAAGGGTAAATCGAACATTTTGAATTACATTAAAAAAACTTTAAATCATACATTCAACTATTTTATGTATTTATGAACAATCGTATTTTATTTTGAGCATTATAAGAAACAATTTTTCATGATTTTTTTATTTCCTATCTATGAAGGTTTGCATAAATGTCTTTTAGTATGTATTTGAAATGGTTAATTGTTTCATTCTGGTTTGGCTCACTGATTAGAGAAACTAAGATTGTTACCGTCATTAATTTGTGCAAACAAAAAAATAGAGAATTCTCTCTCTCTCTCTCTCTCTCTCTCTATATATATATATATATATATATATATATATATATATATATATATTTCTTTTAATTGTTGATTGAGATGTTTGACAGGTTATGTTATTATTTCTACTGGTATTGCTAAACTTGGATACAAGTATGTAAATATATGTATGTAACTATATTATTATAGGTCTTAGTTTCTCTATTTATTTCGATCATGTCTTAGAACTAAGAAACTAATTTGGAGATCCAGTTGTTTATATAATTGTAGATAATTGTCGGTCCAAATCAAGTCGTGATCACTCATCAATATGTTTACATTTTTTTAGTGTTTCTAAACGAGCTTTGCACAAGTTGGGTTGATTGATTTTCTTTTTGCAAAAATTGGGTTGAAAAAAACTAACGAAGAGAGCAACAATATCTATTAATCTCACCAAATTACTGAGTAATTATATACTTACAAATCACAAAGTTATTAAAAATAATACAATATTACAATTCATAAGATTTCTAAATTAATGTTATATTATTTTATTAGATAATTAATTTTTTAATTCTATTTAAAATTAACACCCGTGGGTTCCACGGGTTATAAACTAGTATATCTTATTTTGAGTTCATTGTCTTTTTATAATGGAGCCATGCGTCTATGTGACAAGCCTTGGGGACGAAGGGTGCTACCGTGGCGCTTAGTTAGCTGCCACCGAAGCACTAATTAGGCGTCTTAATCACCAAACACCGTCCACCATGGCATCATTACCTATTATAATGGTTGGAATGAGTTTTTGAATATGGAAACTTCGACTTTATTCCCCTAAAGTTCATCCATCCTAAATAAATATAAAACACATATTAAAATCAAAACTAGTCAACTACGATGATATTTTGAGCACATATCATTTTCTACAAATGTATTTTGCTTGCTTGTTATATCGTACCGATGCCTCTTACACGTGTCCCATGGATACTGCCAACACAATCATAATACGTGGAGAATTCAAAAAAATATGTTTTTACATATTTATACTTACAGACTAGAAATGCATGTTTACATATGATCAATTTTAACCTACTATAATTTATATTTTACCTATTGTACACTTATAAAATTTTGTTTGTTAACGGAACCCTAATTTATGTTATTTGCCCAATAATAACTAATAACTACGTCGTAATCGTTTACTCTACAGTCAAGATCAAAGAAATACTTGTATAGGCCAACATCGAAAGCCCAAACCCATTTCCAAGGTCTCGAGCAGTCTATATAAACCGAACAATTGTTACTCGTATAGGCCCACCATCGAAAGCCCAAACCCGTTTCCCAGGCCTCCAACAGTCTATATAAACCAAACAATTGTTAAACCCTAGCAAATACGGCAGTCTCACCCGCAACCTAATTTCTCACAATATAACATCCGTGGCATATGCATCCTGCAAATCTCATTGAGGTCATTTATGTTTATCGTTTGGTTAATTATATAAGATCATCTGTTTTAATTCAATTCTAGTTTTTTATTTGTTTTTGATTTGATATCGGAATTAGTTAATTATATAAGAACATCTGTTTTAATTCCATTCTAGTTTTTTGTTTGCTTTGATGTTGATCTCGAAAAAAATAGATGAGGTGCAATGATGATTATCAATAATCTCGTTAATCTGATACGATTTTGTGAGGAAAAACTCTCTAATCCATTCTTTATAGAGCGTCTGAGCACCTCCTTTAATTTCAAAATCGCGACTGTTTCCATTTAGGTCTTTTCATATTAAAGCGTCATTTGTTTTGTTATTTATATGGAATGAGGTTTCTAGATTGCTAATCGTGAGTCATAAATTGATCTCATGATATATGCAGCGTTATTTTGTGGCTATATATGTTATTTTGTTAAATTATAACAAGTCTTTGTGTTTACAATATTTTTTCGATCATTTTGGCCTGTTAACCTAGTTTAGGGATAGTTTAGGGAGTTGTACTGAAATATTTTGATTTACAAAGATAACTTTTATTAAAATATTTTATCGTCAACATTTGTCGACAGGATAAGTCGACATTAAAATAATTGTCCAACATTGATGTTTCTTATTTGTTGTTTTATTTAAATTTATAAAATCTTAAAATTGGTAAATATAATTATTTTTATAAGTGACTTTGTGATATGATTTTTTCGTTTAACACAAAATTTTATTAGTAGCCTATCACCTTAAATTATAGTTTTATATGTTAACCTATAGTGCATTATAGGTGTAGCATTTGGACCTGATCTTGTTCACCGAGATCCATTTTATCATTTATCTATCAAAGCAACTAACATATAAATCATTCTTCACCAAGATCACTTTCATATTATTTATCTATCAAAGCAACTAACATATAAATCATGTTCACGATAAATACCTTTCATATGATTTATCTATCAAAAATATATAAAATTTAAAATTATAGTCTAAAATAATAGTCAAAAAGTTAAAATATTTCAGTTTTGATAACTCAACTTTAAAGGATTGCAACTCATTAAATATAATATCAAAATCAATAAAATTATAGTCTAAATTCATCTATAAACTATAAACTAAATGTTGGAAAAAATTGCTGATCAATCCGACTTAAACCGAATGAGTTATGATTGTTTAAAAAAGTTCACAATCTGATTTAAAATGAAAGAGTTATGGTTGTTAAAAAAAATTACAAAATTTTGCTGAAAAACTGAAAATTTTGAACTTTGATAGTTCAACTTTGAAAAATTGTAACTTATTCAATATATAATACCAAAATCAACAAAATTTAACTCTAAGTTCATCTATAAACTGTAAATTAAAGCGTAAATTACATGAATCGTCCCTCGTCCAGGTGCTAAAAATGCACGTTCAGTTTCTATTTTTAAAAATAAACTCGAACCTTTCTTCGTTTGGCTAAAAGTTACACGTTTCATCCCTGCGAACTTAAACAGACAATTTTGCCCTTATTTATTTATTTTTTGATTTATTTTCTATTTAATTGTTATTTATTAATTGTTTATTGATTTTGTTATTATAAAAAAATATTTATTTACTTTAATAAAAGAAATAGACTTTAAACCTACAGATCGTCACCCTCTCTCCATTTCTACTTCAGTTCGTCTTTGTGTATCTCCTCACCAGAACAAGTCACAAGTCTACCGGAGAAGAGAGGGATTCAGATCGAACACAAATCGTCTCCATCGACGCCCCTCCTCTGCGTTTACAACCTCTATCCCACAATGTACAGCCTCCTTCGAAAACCACCAGTTGAACTCCAATTGTGGTTGCGACACATGAAGGAAAAAGACATTACTGGTGGTTGTGACGCTTGATCTGAAACCCACAAAGTGAAATCCTTCATGAAACCCCTAAAGTTCTCGATCTGAAACCACACATCTCCTCCCGATTTCTCTAAACCTTAGTGCACGGGTAACGATGGCAACATTTTGTTTGCTCTCTCTCTCTCTCTCTCTCTCTCTCTCTCTGATTCGGATCAATAGACACACACAATGTGTGTTTGTTGTTTTGTGTTCTCTGATCTAGAAGAAGAACGAGGAATCAAATGGCGATGACGGCTCAAGGGTTTCAGAAAAAAACCAGTTGAGACGAGAGGGAGAGAAACCAGTGTGCAGATTTTAGGTTTTCAAAAGGATCCACCACCATTTTTGATTTCTAGAACGAGTTTGAGATTTCTGGAACAATTTTTAGTTTCTAGAATCATTTGGCTTGCAGGTATCAGATTTTTGATTTTTGATTTTCGATTTCTGGAGAATATCATATCAGGAGGGGAAGATAAGGGGTGGATGCACACATTTTCGATGTTGCTCCATTTCTCCGGTGGTTAAGCGTTCAACAAAAGAGAAAAAAATATATATATTTTAGGTTTAAAGAATTAAAGTTGGATGGACCCATAATTTTAATTAAAATATTTTTTAATAATAAAAAATAATCTGAAATGTTAAAAATAAATAAAAAATAAATTGAAAAGGGCATTGTAGTCATTTCATTTCTCACGAAGGGATTAAGCGTGTAAATTTAAATTAACGAGGGATGAAAGGTGCAACGTTTAACCAAACGAGGGATGATCCGAGTTAATTTTTGAAAATAGGGACTGAACGTGCATTTTGACACCTTGACGAGGGACGATTCGTTTAATTTACTATAAATTAAATGTTGGAAAAAACCGTGTGTCAATCCGATATAAAATGAAGGAAAAAGAGATTACTGGTGGTTGTGACGCTTGATATGAAACCCACAAAGTGAAATCCTTCATTAAAACCCCTAAAGTTCTCGATCTGAAACCACACATCTCCTCCCAATTTCTCAAAACCTTAGTGCACGGGTAACGATGACGACATTTTGTTTGCTCTCTCTCTCTCTCTCTCTCTCTCTCTCTGATTCAGATCAATAGACACACAATGTGTGTTTGTTGTTTTGTGTTCTCTGATCTAGAAGAAGAACGAGGAATCAAATGGCGATGACGGCTCAAGGGTTTCAGAAAAAAACCAGTTGAGACGAGAAGGAGAGAAACCAATGTGCAGATTTTAGGTTTTCAAAAGGATCCACCACCATTTTTGATTTCTAGAACGAGTTGGAGATTTCTGGAACAATTTTTAGTTTCTAGAATCATTTGGCTTGCAGGTATCAGATTTTTGATTTTTGATTTTCGATTTCTGGAGAATATCATATCAGGAGGGGAATATAAGGGGTTGATGCACACATTTTCGATGTTGCTCCATTGTTCCGGTGGTTAAGCGTTCAACAAAAGAGAATATATATATATATATATATATATATATATATATATATATATATATATATATATATATATATATATATATATATATATATATATAAAGGTTTAAAGAATTAAATTTGGATGGACCCATAATTTTAATTAAAATATTTTTCAATAATAAAAAATAATCTGAAATGTTAAAAATAAATAAAAAATAAATTGAAAAGGGCATTGTAGTCATTTCATTTCTCACGAAGGGATTAAGCGCGTAAATTTAAATTAACGAGGGATGAAACATGCAACTTTTAACCAAACGAGGGACGATCCGAGTTAATTTTTGAAAGTAGGGACTGAACGTGTATTTTGACTTAAAACGAATGAGTTAAGGTTGTTTAAAAAATTTCACAGATTACGTTTTTTTTTTAAATCGGGTCCAAGCGGTTTTTAACCCGGTAAAAACCGGACCGGACCGGGAAAAAAACTGGACTGGTTTTGATGAATTCCTAGAACCAAGAACCGACCCGGGAGTCATAAAAACCGGTCGGTCCGATCCACCAATCCAAATGCTCACCCCTAGTGCAGTACTATCAATGGTAGGGATTTATGTAACATATAAGTATATATTACTCCACTTAGAGATTAGTATAACGAATAGAGTGCTAGGGAGTGTATGATTTGGAGTCTTCAGTCTTCTTGTTATGAAGATTCTCAAAGATGTCAAAGATGGTTGCTGCCATTAAAGTTGTAATTGTGTTTGATGAACATTGATTCGTCGATATAAAGTTTTTGTAGGATAATGTTGATTTTGTGTTTTGGGTACTAAGTTTGTTTTAGACAAACAATGGAAATCATCAAAAAAAACTTATTTTATTGTGCTATTGATAAAAAAAGCGTCATTGATTTTGTTTTTAGTTATTTAACCATGGTAACTTATCATCATTTGCAAATTAATCTTGGTTCCGAAAGAAAATTATCGATGATATTTTTGTTGATAAGTTTATTTTTTTGGATAATTTTTTTATATATACTAAATATATTTTTAAAACTTTATATATATGTATTAAAAAACTCGAAGATAATTTTTTATTTTAAAAACACTAAAATATTAATGTAATTACTAAAATAAAAAAATTATTGTCTATATTATTTATTGTATATAACTCTAAAGGATTTTGTTGATTTGTTGCAATACGTGTATTTTTAGGTTAAATTCTATTTTATTATTGAAATTTTAGGTCTTGTTTATAAAATGTTTATTATAAAACTATCTATTTAGTGATGATTCTTTCACAATTGAAGAGAATAAAAAAAATTCTAAAATTGATATATAAATTAATATTATTATGCTTTTTAATTAAAAAAATATGAGTTTTATAATAAAAGGATTTTTTTAATAAGTATATGTAAGTTTTATTCCAATAAATTTATAATATATAAAAAAGAAAATTTGTAGAAAAGTCTTCAAAACTTTATAACTTTATTAACAAAAAAATAATTTATGTTTTTATTTTTGTTATTTTTATTTTTTTAATGCAATTTAATACTTAAATCTGATACTACCTGAATACAATGGTTGTTTTGCAAATGTTTATCGATTTTAATGGTTTAATTGAAAAAAAAAATTAGGAAAGATTTTTATTATTATTAGAGCTAAAATATAGATTTGTTCTAGTTTTCCTGTATTTAGGACAGAAGGTGTTGTTTGTTTTTTTAAAGCAAAAATTTATGAAGTATGCGAACCATCTCTGTAACCCTTTGAAGTAGAAGAGTTGTACCTAACGGCTGCAGACTGTAACAAGAATCGTGTTTGTTTTTTTTTAACATTTGCATGCTGTTGCAGATATTAAAAATTAATAATGTATGACATTTCAATTAAAAATTAGGAAAAATTAATAATAAACTGATTTTATGCTTTTTAATTAAAAAAATATGAGTTTTTTTTAATAAAATGATTTTTTAATAAGTATATGTAAGTTTTATTCCAATAAATTTATTATATATAAAAAAGAAAATTTGCAGAAAAGTCTTCAAAACTTTATAACTTTATTAACAAAAAAATAATTTATGTTTTTATTTTTGTTATTTTTTATTTTTTTAATGCAATTTAATACTTAAATTTGATACTACCTGAATACAAGGGTTGTTTTGCAAATTTTTATCGATTTTAAAGGTTAATTAAAAAAAAATTAGGAAAGATATTGTTTATTATTAGAGCTAAAATATAGATTTGTTTTAGGTTTCTCGTATTTAGGACAGAAGGTGCTGCTTGTTTGTAACGCCCCGATTCTCGAATATCAATTTATGGTGATAAATTCTCATGAGCTCAAGGTCTACTCGACGAGTTTGTTGCCTGACTCGTCGAGTAGCATCGGGTTAGGCCACGCACTTAAGTGATCTACTCGCCGAGTCCAAGAAGGGACTCGACGAGTAGGAGCTGGAGGATGAAACCCTAAATCCCGGGGTTTTGCACCCTATTTAAAGGATTATTTGCCCCTTAGCCTCCCTTTACCGCCTCTTGAGAGTCCAGAAACCCTAATTCGTGTGTGTGCTCCATAATAGTGTGAATTTCAAGCTTGGGAAGAAGATTTTGTTGCTAGAAGCTTGAAGATCAAGAAGTTGGAGGCAAGAACATTTGGGGATTGGAAGTCTACCTCAGTTAGCATCATTTGAAGGTAACAAGTTGTTACATTGACCTTGTTCTTCCTAGATCTCTTCATGTTGAAGATTAGGGCTTTTATAGCATGGGTGATAACCATTTTCGGGTATGGGATAGGATCTGAAGTTGCCACTTCAGATATGAGCTCATCTTGGACTCTAGAGCCATAAAGTCTCCAGCTTTAGCAAGCATGAACCCTTCCTTTTGAGTTAAACTTCATTTCAAGTTTAGTTTTGGCATTATGAGTCATTAGAGTCTTGCATGCACGTAAAGTTTGCAACTTTACGCGATAAACGTGCATTGGGAAGTTGGATCTACAATTTGGAGCCTTAGCATGGCTTAAAATCGTCTGTATGAATAAAGGATTGAAGAGGTTCAGGGTGCCAGAGCGCGTTCGAATGGATGTTCTGTAGAGGTTCATGGGGAGTTGTACTAAGTTGTGACGAACCAAAGGATGGTGGATGAGACACAAGGGTAGATCCTTGGATCTCCAGTATGAGTAGACCAAGCTAGGTTCATGGAGGTATTCCAATCTAGGGTATTCCATTCTGAGGAGGACCGGACCCTACGACTGACTGGACATGATGTGTTTGGTATTCCAACCCGAGGGTTGATTGGGCCAAACATGTGAGGGATACGAGGGTATTCCATCCTAGGGACGATTGGACCGTCGTACGCTTGCCTGGTAATCCAGCCCGAGGCTGATTGGGCCAAGCATGAGTGTCCGTATTTTTTGACTGATTATGTATGATACTTTGGGAGCGGAAGGATGCATTATCCTGTCAGCTCAGAGGGTTCGCTTCAGGAAGAGGAAAATTGGGTTTCAGATACATGGGATCATCAGGATTTTGTCAAGTTGGGAAAATGGCACGCAAGATAGACCTTTTAAAAGATTCGGTTGGGATTCACATTACCTTTCACGTTTCGCAATTGAGAAAATGCATCATGGATCAAAAGGGGTGGTATCATTGGAGGACATTCAGGTCGATGAGCGCCTGAATTATGTTGAGAGGTCTGTGGCCTTCTGGAGAAAAGGGTGAAGGTCTGCGAAACAAAGAGGTACCTTTGGTAAAGGTACATTGGAAGCACCAAAGAGGGTCCGAGGGGATGCGGGAGCACTATCCGAGGATGTTCACCGCAGCAGACTTCGAGGACGAAGTCTAGTTCAAGTGGGGGAGAATTGTAACGCCCCGATTCTCGAATATCAATTTATGGTGATAAATTATCATGAATTCAAGGTCTACTCGAGGAGTTGGTTTCCTGACTCGTCGAGTAGCAGCGGGTTACGCCGCGCACTTAAGTGATCTACTCGCCGAGTCCAAGAAGGGACTCAACGAGTAGGAGCTGGAGGATGAAACCCTAAATCCCAGGGTTTTGCACCCAATTTAAAGGATTATTTGCCCCTTAGCCTCCCTTTACTGCCTCTTGAGAGTCCAGAAACCCTAATTCGTGTGTGTGCTCCATAATAGTGTGAATTTCAAGCTTGGGAAGAAGATTTTGTTGCTAGAAGCTTGAAGATCAAGAAGTTGGAGGCAAGAATATTTGGGGATCGAAAGTCTACCTCAATTAGCATCATTTGAAGGTAACAAGTTGTTACCTTGACCTTGTTCTTCCTAGATCTCTTCATGTTGAAGATTAGGGCTTTTATAGCATGGGTGATAACCATTTTCGGGTATGGGATAGGATCTGAAGTTGCCACTTCAGATCTGAGCTCATCTTGGACTCTAGAGCCATAAAGTCTCCAGCTTTAGCAAGCATGAACCCTTCCTTTTGAGTTAAACTTCATTTCAAGTTTAGTTTTGGAATTATGAGTCATTAGATCCTTGCATGCACGTAAAGTTTGCAACTTTACGTGATAAACGTGCATTGGGAAGTTGGATCTACAATTTGGAGCCTTAGCATGGATTAAAATCGTCTGTATGAATAAAGGACTGAAGAGACTCGGCGAGTTGTATGAACGACTTGGCAAGTCCAATGAAGATTGTCGTAGACTCGGCGAGTTGTATGAACGACTCAGCAAGTCCGATGAAGGTTGCCGTGGGCTCGGCGAGTCAGTCGAGTGACTCGGTGAGTCGGCGAGGGTTTTCCCAACCTTTGGACACGTATGAACGTGGCGAGTTATAAAGGGAAAACTCGGCGAGTTGGCCAAGGAGTTACGACTACTGACCCTAGGAACTCGACGAGTCATACGAGCGACTCGGCGGGTTGGCAAGTTATGCAAGGAACTCGGCGAGTAGCTAAGGGTACTCGACGAGTTAAGGTCAACATGGACTGTTGACCATGACAGTTGACTTTGACTTTGACCAAGGGTTGACCAGTTGACTTCAGAGGGTATTTTGATACATTGGATATTTATAGCAAAGGGCATTGGTGAATATAGGTGTTGGAGTTGGAGCTACATTTGGAGGATTTTGACACTACCTTCCGAGCTACTTGTGAGGTGAGTTATCCTCACTATATCAACAGGGTCTACGGCACCAAGGCCGACCCTTTATCGGATTTGTATCCAGGTATATTGCATGATATGTTTATTGATCTGTGAAATCTGCGTCCTGGTAGTTAGGACAGTATTGTGTTTAGTGACCTGGTTTAGGTCGGTATCCTGGTATATAGGATGATGCTATGTTAGTGACCGGTTAGGTCGGTATCCTGGTTATAGGATGTTGCTATGCTATATGATCTGTTAGATCGGTTTGTTTTCCTTTAGACTGTTATGTGATTATCTGTTATATATGCACATGGTTGTTTGATTGGGGGTTGGGTTGAGGCGGGTCATGCTTCGTGCTGTAGGCCAACATACCCAGGGCGGACCGTATAGACTGCAGACCCGAGAGGGCACTTAGTCAGGCCGAAGGCCTGGTGAGCGGTCCGGATAGGCTGAAGGCCCCGAGAGGGCGGACCAGACGTGCCGAGGCTCGGAGAGTGGACCAGATAGACTGAAGGCCCGGTGCGGGCGGTCCAGTCAGACTGTAGACTCAGAGAGTGGACCAGGTGGACTGAAGGCCCGATGCGGGCGGCCAGTCACACCGTAGACTCGAGATGCATGGCTGTTCTGTATTTGTTGATATGATATGATTATGGTTATATGAGGTTGGTATTTTGGGGGTAACTCAGTAAGCCTTCGAGCTTACATTTATCGATTATTGTTTCAGGTATAGCGGCTGACCGCGGAAAGGCGAAGGCGTGACCGTACACTTCCTCGGTTTATGATTATGATTTCTGGGAACTCTGATATTAAACTATTTTGGAAAAACCTTTTTGTAATAACTTTTGGTATTTTGAATGTTTTAAATGTTTAAATTTGGCTTGAATTTTATGGGTGTTACATTGTTTTTTTGAAGCAAAAATTTATGAAGTATGCGGACAATCTGTGCAAACTTCTGAAGTAGAAGAGGTGGACCAAACGGCTACAAATTGTAACAAGAAGCATGTTTGTTTTTTAACATCTGCATGCTGTTGTATATATTAAAAATTTAAAATAAACTGATTTTATAAACCGAAATAGTTTTTTAATACCGAAAAATTAATAATGTATGATATTTCAGTAAGAATTTATGATATTTCAATAAAAAATAATAATATTTCAACAAAAAAATAAAGATATTTTAGCAAAAATTAATCATATTTTATTAAGAAATTATCAAGAATAAACAAAAAAAAAAAAAAAAACGAAAAAAATATAAAATAAGATTTCAGCAACATGTAGCACCCCATTCCTGGTACATATTTAATTAAAGAAATTCATGTGTTTTCTCTGGGACTCGACGAGTTGGTGGCCCAACTCGTCGAGTAGAGTCGTGATCCGCGAGAGTTTAAGTAACCTACTCGACGAGTCGGGAGACCGAATCGGTGAGTAGGCGCTGTTTGAGTGAAACCCTAAATTTGAGGGTTTGCACCCTATTTAAACACCTTATCTCAGCCTCCATCGTCCCTTGTACTCCCAGAAGACATCATATTGAAACCCTAGCCGTTTTTTGTGTGTTCTAAGGCCAATTTGGTGCTTTTGGTGGGTTGTGAAGCTTGAGAAGAGGGAAGGAACTTGTGAGGCCAAGGGGAAACAAGAATATCCAGAGTTTGAAGCTCATTTTCAGCTTAGTGGAGGTATGAAGCTGAACCTTTGTCTATAGATCTTGATTTTTGGGCCTTTTCCTTCATCTTTCTAAGCCTTAGAGAGGTTGTATTCGGGATTTAGTGTTGGAAATCAGTGTATGCTTTAGATCCAGGTCTATTGGGGGGTTTTATGGCACAAAGGTGCCCAATTTGTTGCCATGAACACCCTATGTACTTTGGAGGCCATCTTTTATGGCTTTTTGGGCCAAAGACCCCTTGGATGTGTACCAAGTTTGGAACTTTCTGTGTAAAATGGACATTAGGAGGCCAGATCTATGGTTTTGGTGTGTTAAGACCCATTTAAATCGACTGTATAGTGTTGGTCAAGGATGGACTCGACGATTTGTTCTTGGAACTCGGCGAGTCGCGGTGTATTGACCACCAAATCCTTTCTGTGGATGGACCAGTTTTTAGGGAGGAAGTACCTTAGTTGTTTAGACGCGTAAAGGGACCTGGGAATCATAGGACTCGGCGAGTGTATGAACAGACTCGGCGAGTCCAAGGCAATCTCCCAATCTTTGAAGATGGACTCGACGAGTTGTTCATACAACTCGGCGAGTCATAGGCTGGACACATTCTTATGAGGGAGATGAACTCGACGAGTTCAAGGTCAAATTCGGCGAGTCGGATGAAGATGGCCCCGATGGTATGATTTAAGAAGAACCCGTCGAGTTCTTGCTAGACTTGACGATTTGAGTCGGGGATTGGTTCGAGTTAGAGGGATATGGACTCAACGAGTTGGTTGACCAACTCGGCGAGTCAGGTCAACTGGATATTGACTTTGACCAATGTGAACTTTAACTGAATTGAGTTGACCCTGGTTTGGGTTGCATGTTTGAATTGATGATTTAGAAGGGTTGCCGTGTAGGGATTGAGGAGTCGAAGGGAGTCGATTTTCACGCCAAGGACATTTCAGACACTGCACGACATCGAGGTGAGTTACCTTCCAGTAGAAGTGGGTCTAAGGCACCAAGGCCGGCCCAATGGTAATTGTTTAGTCGTGGTGATTGTCTTTGTGATAATCATCTGGGTTGCTTGTGAT
The DNA here is from genome assembly GCF_052849685.1 of Lactuca virosa. NCBI lineage: Eukaryota > Viridiplantae > Streptophyta > Magnoliopsida > Asterales > Asteraceae > Lactuca > Lactuca virosa. The sequence goes on along the minus strand of NC_136434.1, from coordinate 168,731,556 downwards.
TGATATATGTGTATGCTAGTATGCTATGTTATGTGAGATAGTATCAGTAGGAGGGGACTAGTCCCCGATTCGGTCGCTAGGACCAATGGGTATGTCGGACACCCCAGATATGTATGACATCACGATCATGACATGACATTATATGCTAGCGGTAGGGGGTGAAATAGTCCCCGTATTCGGTTGAGATAGACCGGAGGGTAGGTCGGCACCCTAGAATAGCCTGACACGGGTAGGTCAGCACCCCATAATGGCTTGACATGGGTAGGTCAGCACCCCAGAATGGCTTGACATGGGTAGGTCGGATACCCCAGAATTGTCCGACAATATGTATGTGGTTTTGGTATGTGGTATGATGGGGGAACTCACTAAGCTTTGTGCTTACAGTTTCAGTTTTGGTTTCAGGTACCTCTTCGTCCAAGGGGAAGGAGCCGGCGGTGTAGCAGCGCATCACACACATGATTTCCACATGGAGTTTCTGGGATTGTACTCTGATTTTCATAAATCTTGATATTGTGATTTTGATCATGACGTTATAGTTTTTTTTATAAGTTGATGTAACTTGACAATGTTTTGGCATACTATTTCATGAGGTACTTAATTTAAAAATGAAATTTTTGGCCTTGAAAATTGGGATGTTACACAACATATAATCAAGTGCTGCGCAAAACAGAACACACGTAGATGTTTTTTTTTACTCTGAAGACTTCTAAAAAACAAACAGCTGCGAGATTAAAAGTGCTACGCGTGTGCTGCGCGACACAGAAATCAGAAGTATGAAGAGTTTTTTTTACAAAAAACTAACAACACCGAAGTAAACATTTTCCTGAAAAAACGTTACCTAGATTTTTTAACCTAAAAATATTAGTATATGCTAATGTGAACTTGACATCAATATTATCTTGCAAAAATAATTGATTTGCCCAAACGCTCATCATTGGTGACTTTTAGATGACGCGCCAACATAATAACCATCGAAACCGTTAATGCGACCAATTTGTCTAACTTGATTTTTTTCTTAAACGAATTGAATCCGGACTAATTTAAAAAAAAATGATTTTTTAGTTGAACCGATATGGTCATCTGTTTTCGGTTTAACAAGTCTAAAAGATTGCTTATATTGTTTTTATAAAAACCCATAAAGAATAAGTTTTCTTATTCCTTTGAAATATAAGTTGTTAGAAAGTAAACTTCTAATAACAAAAAATTTAAGAAACATGTGAAAATTGAAGTAGATCAAGAATCATAGTCTGATGAAAAAACAATTGGGAAACATATGAAACTTGAAGTAGATCAAGAATCATGGTCCGATGTAGCAACAATTGACATTAGTTTTAACAAGAAATTGTTAAACATGAATAATAGTTATTTATAAACAAAAATTATTCGCATATATGGTAGAAATCATCTACAACTTGAGAAATATAAAATCGTTTATTGATGAGTTATTTTTGATGTTTATGGCAAATTCATCAACTACTAAAATTTTATATGAGATCTTGAATCTGATAAATAATTTTGAGTCATGAACATTGAGATGTAATCAATGTTTAATAATCAAGTATGAGCTTAATTAATCTTCCTCTTTATAGCAAGACTAGGAGTAAATAATCCTTTTAGAATGAATACAAACATAAAGATCTATAAACATTAATCAACACTTATTGTAAAAGGCTTCTTTGATTCTAATGTTATTGAATATGATAAAACATTTTCTTAAGTATCTATGATTCGATCAACAATGATATTATTTACCATAAGTATATATTCTGATGGTGAGATATAACATATAGGTTTTAAGAAAAAACGTTTTTCTTAATAGATATTTGAGGATATCTATATAACTTAGCCTAGATATTTGAAGATATCTATATAACTGTGAATGGAGGATTTCTTAATCCATGTTATCCTAAATAAAATGTGTAAGAACTAAGATCCATTTGTGGATATAAAACAAACATCTCAAGGTTGGAATCATTATTTTAAATGAAAACACAAGGTATGTTTTTATATTAAAATGAAGAGAACATCTATGTTTTCAAAGAACTAGTAGGAACATAGTGATATTCTTAACCTTGTATTAGATATACTTAATCATAAGAGATTACATTCTGACTATGCAAAACTGTTTCACATTGATTTGGAAAGTGTTTCTAAGAAGAAACTTAAGAAGGACAAGAAACATTTTTGGAATGTAAAATCTACGGAGATAGATAACGATGAATGTTAAAGTTTTAAAATCTTTATGCATATGATGATAATATCTTGAAAGAGATCAAGATACAAGATTTATTTGGAGGAATCTTGGCATTTCCACATGACACCATTTTAAGTTAGCCTCAAGATAATCTAGCACATAGGTTTGAGTTAAATGAATCCATCATTTATGTCCTATAATGAACAAGACTAGGTATATGATTATGTTATGAAGCATATTAGACAATTCTTGAATGTTAAGAGGTACAAATTTTAAATCTTGATGTACAAATTACCAATGCACATAAACAACCAATCTTTACCATACATAAATGAAGTGGAATAATGAAAGTTATCATTAAATTTAATCAAGACAAAAAAAAAAACAAAAAACTATACACCATTATTTAGGAGTTTTCTATGGAATTCAAAATTTGAAATGAAACTCCTTCATTATTAATCTTCTTCAACTGTCCAAAAATGTCTAACATCTACATATTTCTGCTTAAATCTTTGGTATTAAAGGTACTAGCATAAATTTTGGTCACAAATTGTGTTTAATTTGTTGCATAAACATGATACACAAATTTGTACAAATATATCAGATGTTTTTATAAAGTTTAATAAGTTTTTAGTTTCAAATTTGTTTTTATGGTTTGCTTATTTTTACATATAGTGTTTATTATATTAAATTCTATGTAAGTTGTAAACATGTTAATAGCTAATAACAAATGATTTGGTTCATTTCATCAAAACAAAATAACCTTTTTATTACTAAATTAAATGAATCATTTGATTTCTTTCGTAATTAAGTTGTAAAATCTTTGTAAATTGAAAAAACTAATTTGAATAATAAATTATATCATTTTGAGATCAATATTGTTAGCTGACAATTTTCATTCGTTATTTATAATAAATGTTTGAATAACGTACATTGATATACATGATACTATATTATACTTTTAAACTAATATAAAACCTATAAAATACATATACATATACATGTAAATGAATATTCATTCGTTAAAAAGTAAATATCATGCTTATTATACTATTTTTTAGTTACGTAATTGTAAAATAAATTTTGTAATGTCACAACTGACATTTTAGCTAGGAAATTCTATTCCTGTGTAACCATTCAACTATTGTAAAACTTATATTCTAAGTAAATCTCACTCAATGCACATTTAGATTCACCATTCATGTTCATCAAAGAGTCTGAAGCCCTAAGATCCATGGTTTAAGTCCATATTGGACTAGGAGTTCCTTATTGGGCCTAATGGACCAATAAGCACCCAATTCAACTTTATTGGACTTAGAAGCCTTAATTGGATCCTAATTGGACCCAACTCATAAATCTAAAATATTTTGGACTATTTGGGTCTAGAATGATTCATTCTAACCCTAATGGGCCTTATTGGGCCATAACTAATCCAATTAACCTTAGTGAGCCATAAGCCCATTCTTTTATTCTATGTGGGCCGTGAATGCTTCCAAAAGCCCAATGGGCCGAAAAACCTTATGTTTAGGATCCAAATGTCCTAGCTAAAGTTAATGGGTCCAAACTACTCCATCATTTCTTCTTGGCCCAAAATGTCGGCCCATGTATAAAAAAAAAGGAGAATAAGAGATTAAGGGGGGGGGGGTTGACTTTGGAGTGCCACCTCCATAAAATCCAACATGCATCTAGGCTTTAAACCACCATGCAACCAAGCTAGTCACCTCACCTCTCTCTCTCCCCTCTCCTCTTCTATTCTCGACCGAAGACAACAAACACACACACACACACACACATTTCACCAAATTCTCTCCATTTCTCTCAAGGATCATCCATCTTCTTCCTCCAAAATTTTCAAGATTTAGCTTAATTTTCAAGAGGATTTTCACAAGATAATCATCATTCTTGGTAAGCCTTTACACACTCAAGTTTTATAACTCCATCTTCATGATAAATCACTCTTTTAAACAAAGTTTTTGGTGATCATACTCCTAGAAATCTTCTTAAGTTCGAGATCCACTCAAGGGAGTTGCTAGGGACGAAAATCACTTCATCTTTCCACTTCTTCTTCCAAAAACCGAAACATCAAGCAAAGGTGAGTTCATACCCCCTTGTTTTTGGTTTTCATATGATTTTTGGGGGAGAATGCAAGTAAAAAGTGTAGATCTATGTGTTATATGCATGTTTTGTGTGAACTCTTAGTTTATTTGGTAAAAATGTGTTAGATCTTAGTGAATCTCGAAATTTTAAGTATTATGTAGCAAAGATCTAAGAACTACAACACTATATACATCATATTATCAAGCCAAAAGTGAACACTTGTTTAAGGTGTAAAAGAATTCAACAAAAACCTTGTTAAAGGTTAAAATTGTCAAGAAAACAAAAGATAAGGGTAAAAAGTGAAAATTCTGTTTTTAAAAGGGCCAAACAGGTCCTACATGTATAAAAAGGTATTTTTATGCTAAACATACTTTTAAAAGGGCCAAAAATGCAAATTTAAGCTTATTGGGCCAAAACTTTTGGTCCTCACGACCTTTGGGACCAATTTGCGAAAAAATGAAGTTTTAAGGTTTAAAAATGTTATTTGGCCAAAGTTTGAGTCATAAATGTAAATAAACCAAATTTAGAGGTGAAAATATCATTTATTTTCAAATTGGACCAAAAATGTAAAGTTTTCCAAAAATTGGGCCGAAAGTGTAAACTTTTACAAACAAGGGGCTGAAAATGTATTTTTCTGCGAAACACGGTGCTAATTGTAAAAATATAACATTTTGGGTTAAAACCGTAAGTTTCTAGAAATTTGGGACAAAATTACAAATTTTTATTAATTATGGACTAAAGTGTCATTTTTTTACAAAACTTTGGGCCTTAATTAAATATTGGAGTATTATTGGCCAAAAATGTCATTTTTACAATATGAAAGCCTTTTATCATCAATCTATTAAGCCTCGAACTAAAACAAACAACCGAATCAAACGAACGAACAAAATACGTCAAAAACTATTTATTGGGCCCAATATTCACATTCCTTGGCCATTGGGCCCTAAGGGCCCAATTAAGTGTGTATTGAGCCCAATGTTTTCCATGACATGTTTATTGGGCCTTGTGGCCCACTTACATTTTAATTTGGGCCTAAGTTATGGATTACATGTTTATTGGGCTTTTGTGGCCTATTTACATGCCTATTGGGCCTAAATTACCCTTTTACATGTGATTGGGCCTTTGTGGCCAAATTTCATACTAATACGGCTTGGAATGGAAATTTCATGTGTTAGTAAGCCATAATGATACCCTTATGTAATCATTAAACTTCGTAAACTTAATCGTGTACCTTTCGAATACAAAAACATCTCACATATACGTAAACATTAAACATAGTACAAAAAGAGGTTGAGAATCTAGTGATACTTGTCGGTTGGCACCACTGAGTGTACAATCGTAGCCTGTAGTTATAAGCAGAGTTTCCTGGTAGGAAAGCGGGAGTTTGTGTATAGATCTATACATGGTGACCCTCCACGCCTTAGTTGTTCGCTACAACTAGACTAGGCCAGTCTAGGGCGACAACATCCTTAGCAAGACCGACATTTGGAAAAATACCAAGACGGGCGACCTAGTCATTATCATGCATGGTTATAACGGCTCATATAGGGATTCAATACCAAAAGTAAACTTTCGAAGATAAACTCTTTGATTGTGTCAATACAAAACAACTTATTTAACGATACAAGAATCTAGACATTGTTATAAAACAGAAAATATTGGATTTTCTGGGGGAATTCATTCATATACATTTATCATTTATTCACAATACCATGAAACTAAACCACTCTTTTACAAGCTAAAACTATGGAATTCACACATGCATTTATACTTGATTTTCACAACATTTTCAGACTTTTTACAGAAAATATCGGATTTTCTGGGTTTTTATGAAAGATACAAAGACTTTTACTCAAACATACTTATGAACTCACCAACATTATATATGTTGACCGTTTTCAAAATAACTTGTATTCTAAGGTAATCGTTAAGCTGGAAGATATGCAAGTGTGTATGGTTTCGTTTTATGTAATAGCACTTATCGTACTTTTAACAATTTGAACTTATGTATTTTAACAATGTACTTGATGTGAACAATGCCAGTTGTGTTATGTAATGTTGGTGATGATCGTGTTATGATTCATGTATATTCATTGTGATGATTATTCAATTGTTAGTCACACGAGCCCCCGGACGTTTCCGCCGTCTGGTTCGGGGGTGTGACATGTAACTATTTCCATAACAATTACAATAAATACTTAGGTTTACTATATTAATTTATAATTTTGAAAAGAATTTGGGATGTGAAAGAAAACTACTTTGCTAAATAAAAGAATCATGTAGCAAAAAAGATTCTTACAGTTAAAAGGGAACTATTAGCAAAAAAACCTATTAAGTATCATCTTATTAAACATTAAAGTGCACAAGTAAAATTTTTAGGAAGGATTTAGTCGACCTTTAAATTTTGCGTCCCGCTGCATTGTGTGGGCATACAACTAGTATATATATATATATATATATATATATATATATATGTATGTATATATATATATATATATATATATATATATATATATGTATATATATGTTATGACTTCAATAAGAGTGGATGACGAGTTTTATTGGAATGAGGTCCAAGCAAAACATAATCGCCCAATCTACCCCAAAATCAGATTACACTGCCATTTTAGAAGTTGTAATCAAATATGATTGGATGAATGAGTTCATTGAAAAACTAAATTGACTCCTTACAATCAAGGATAACCTAGATTTCTTTTGTGACTTCAAGAGTATACTTAATCAAGCTAAGAGACTCTATATCACATTAGAACACCAATCATTTTCTCCAAGATATTTAACTATACTTGGAATAAAATTAAATATGGAGATGATCATGTTGGGATTAAAACCCTAATTGTGATTTAATGAACAAGATGCGAAAAATAAGAACAAACACAAATAAAGAAGATATGTCGAATGATCACTCGATTTATTCAAACATGGGGAATAAATTACACTTTCAGAATAGACTAAAGAATCTAACTCTACATAAGAAATCTCACAACGTGGCAGTTACATTTTGCCTCACTCTTAACCCTAATTATGAATAATACATGACTATTTATAGGGAAAAGATAAGTCTTGGGCTTTTAACCTACACTTCATCAAGGGGGCCCATTGCCATAGTCCATGGAGTACTTTGAAACCCTACAATCTCCCCCTCAAAGTATGGAATGGATGACAAGGCTTCAACTTCCAAAACAAGCATCTAGCAAATAAGAAATGATCTTACAACGAGGAATATTTGAAGCAATCCACGAATCTTGATTCTTCAATAGTCTTCAAAAACGGGTTCTAGGATATATATAAACCAAGCACTGAAGTAATGTTTTTAAACTTCATTTTCTAATGTAATCCGAAAGATCTTCAATAAAGCCAAACCCGCCATAAAAATCCATTTCAGAATTAAGAAACCGAATCACTTGTTGTCTTTGAAGAACCCCCCCCTCCAAGTCACAACGATCTTCAAATAAGCTAAGGATATAAGCCACTAAAAAATATCATGTAACAACCCAAATTTTAAGATTCGCAACGCCATTTGAACGAGAAAATACTAGACATCTGAGATATATCAAGGCCTTAGAAGAGCTTGACGAAGAACTACTACTGTAAAGGCTACTTCTCTATAAAAGCTTTAGAAGAGCTCGATTAAGAACTGCTACTGTAAAAAGCTACCTTCATAATTCTACCACAAGCTTCATAAAAAATCTTCAAATTTGAAAAGCCACAAATCCAATTTCGAATGGGCATACCAAATTCTCCCCCGATTTATAATAAAAAACATGATTATAAAGCCTTCTAATGGTCATGAGAATGATCTTGAATGGATAAAAAATTACTATGCTCCCCGTGACAAAACGATATAAACGATGAAGTATAAAATCCGAAAAAGTCGAGAAAAGTTGTCGTTATTGCGAAAAATGACTTTCCGAACCGCCAAGACTTGATTGAATCTTTAATTTTCTGTTCACGAAAAAATATGCACATTAAAAAATCCAAAATTGTTCATCAGCCCTTAAATTAGTAAATATTTTCCAAAATTGGGCAGAAACTGTCACTTGCTGAAAATCAGGGACTGAAAAAGTAATTCTGCATCATATTCCCTTTGATTTGTAACAACTTCTGAATTTGAATCAAATCTGCCAAGCTGCGAAAATAACAGGGACCAAAAGTGAAACTTTAACATCTTCTTTCCCATTTGATTAAATACGAACGAACAGGAACAACGACTTAATTCCAAAGACCGATTCGGAGATCAACCAATATTCCAAACTCCGAACATCCCTTCGTTCCGATCGCATAGCTACGAATGCCAGGCCATACAACATCTCATTCCAATTCTGATCTTAATTTTGAAGTTCGTGGGTGAGGCCGTTCGCAACAATTCCACAGTGACCAGTAAATGCGAACATAGCAAAACGACCTGATTCTGAACGCTCGCAAATGACACCAAAATTCCGATTCCGATCAGCCCCATCGTTTCGAGCACTGGTTCGCAATAACTATTCCGAATCCAAACGACACGATCAATTATTCCAGTTCCGAGCCGACTGGAACTCCGATTCCGAGTCGGTTCGTTCCGAGTCAAACAATTGTAGTGCGAATCAAAGCCAATCCCCGAATCCAAGCATACTCCCAACAATCAGTTGCGAACCTTCGTGGGACATCGTTCGCAGGTTGGCATTCACAATACATCAATTTTGACTTTTTCTGGTTTGACTTTTCACATCGTATCCTTAATCGATTTTGAAATTTCTGTTGATATAAATTCCGATCTCGTGATTTCATTCCAACTGCCAAATTGTTCAATATCACAAGAACAATTCTGATTATGTTCGCATATATTCTTAGAACAAATGAAAGTCCCATCCTCATCATCCATTGATTATCAAATTTCCAGAAATCAATAATCATAGATCTCCAAATCGATAATCGTTGACTTTCACAGTATCTCCAAAACGATTCAATCAAGTATAACACAAATCATCACATCAAGATGCAATGAATTGAAATAATAAATCGATCTAGAACTAAAAAATCAAAAATAGTTGAATATGAAATCAAATCGATCATATGAATTTGAATTAGAAAGTCGATTGATGAGATAAAAAATAGAACGTGATTTCGATTTGAATGTAAGAACAAGATTCCAACTGGAACCGATATTCTCGATGGAAACGGGATCTTGAAATCAACTGAGCTCAAGAGATTTGAAAGAAAATACGATCCGGATATGATAAACAATTTCAAGAAATTAAAGAAAATCGAGCATTGGATTAAAAAGAAAGTAGATAAATCAATCGGGAATAATGATTTGGGCTCAAATAATACCATGAACAGTAACATAATGAATTTGGTCTTGATAATTGGGCTCGAATCAGATCAATCCAACAAAAATAATGAATTGAAAGAGAATTGGATCAAATTACCACAACGAACAGTAGAAAACTCCATAAATCTTCATGAACAGAACTTTGAACTAGAACATTGATTCCAATCCGCCAAAACACCAATAATCTTCAATAACTTGTGCAGAAAATCATCAAACCAAGAACTGATACTTCAAAAATCAATAGATCTTCAAAGACATGCTCTGATACCACTTGTTGGGATTAAAACCCTAATTGTGATTTAACGAACAAGATGCGGAAAATAAGAACAAACACGAATAAAGAAGATATGTCGAATGATCACTCGATTTATTCAAACATGGGGAATAAATTACACTTTCAGAATAGACTAAAGAATCTAACTCTACATAAGAAACCTCACAACGTGACAGTTACATTTTGCCTCACTCTTAACCCTAATTATGAATAATACATGACTATTTATAGGGAAAAGACAAGTCCTGGGCTTTTAACCTACACTTCATCAAGGGGGCCCATTGCCATAGTCCATGGAGTACTTCGAAACCCTACAAAAAAGTCTTCTTTACCGTGTATGTGGAACTTCCTATTTAGGATATTTCTTCGATGCTTGACAGGTCGAAGTGTTGGTCTTGATAAAGCTAAACTTGAAGTTTATGTTATGATTGCTGGCCTATATTATGATCTAATTGTTGATTATGCTACTCAACTGTGGGAAGAGTTTGGTGCTTGTATCTCACACACCAATGTTGCTAATGGTGTATTGTATGCTAGATATTGGAGTCTAATTCTGCAACAAGTGTATGAGAAGGACGAGATTCTTGTTCCAACTGATGTTCCAAAAGCTGAGTTTTGAATTTATCAACATCCGAAGACTGTTGAAGATGATTCGGAGATATTTCCTAATGTTTCCCACATTCCGGATGCCATGCTTAGGAAGGTGGATCCAACGAACCCTATTCTTGTTACTTACCTTACCACAATCAATCCTGCTGTCGAAATAGGGGTTTTGTTACCAAAGGGAATTGAAGGAACTTCAAAACGTGGCAAAAGCTCCAAGAAACCACCAAAGGTTGAAAAACTTAAATCTGTTCTTGAGACAGTCGAGAAGGAGGTAATGAAGCATGTTCAAGAACCTGTTGTTCAGGATGTTCAAAATGAAGTGGTTCCATCAAAAATTGGTGTTTTAAAAACAACGAAGAAGCTCGCTCATAGACCTCGACATTCACCAGAACTGAGGCCTATTATCGAAGATGTTCCGGAGAAGTATATTTCCTCACCTAAGGAGGTTTATGTTTCGAAAGCAAAGAGGATTCGGAAACCATAGCTAAGCCGAAAGGGTGTGGTTATTCGTGAAATCCCAGCTCCACTTTCTCCGACTTCAAAGAAACAAAGAGCTCAGGCCATGGTTAAGAAGATCAAGAAGAAGCAGAAGAAATTACAAGATCCTCTTGATGAGGTTGTGGTGGAAACAGATTTTGAAGATGATGGTGATCAGTCTCTAATTCGCTATAATAACATTGGCTTCGCTTCACCTCAAAGGAATCTCCAGTCAAGTCGACTTTCGAGGAGACTAGAAGTCTTAGTGGCTCTGTGAAAGCATCTAATGTGGACACATCTACTAATTTGGGTGATTCTTCAAATCCTTCCATTCCTGAGCAGACTAAAGTCATACCACCCGAAGTCTTGATTGCTGGATCCGTTATAGAGGAGGTTCGAACTTCTGTCATCCCTATGAATATATCTAATATGGACACAAATGTCAACATGGGTGATGGGGTGTCGACTCATGAATCCCAAGGCACTTCAAATTTTTTAACTTCAACTGTTCCTGTTTCTCTTATATAATCCTCCACTATCGAAACTACCATCATATACACTTCTACTTCATTAGCACCATTTATTACACCTACGCCCACTTCGTTACCAGCTTCAACTTCTTCACCTACTTTCCACAACATTCTTAATCAACCTATCACTTCTCTTTTTCCTTCTCAATCAACCGAAGGTGCAAAGTCAACTCCTAAGGGTGATCATGATGAAGATGATGTTATGGTTTCATTTGCTGATATACAGTTCGACTCAGAGGAAGAGAATATTCCTGATCACATGTTAATGTCAGGAAAGCAATTCAAGATATTGAATCGAAAGCTTAGTTCCTTACTTCAGATTCAAGCTGATACTGAGAGTCATAATACGGTGTTTGGGATCGAAGTTGATGTGCTATTAAAGTCTTAAGAGCATAGACTGAAGACTGCCATGGAACAAATTGAAACGAAGAACGTTTGAAACGTCATGTTGAGAATTTTCAATATGAGGTAAAAGAGCTTCGTGAAGTAGCCAAAGAAATACAAACTCTTTTTGTCGAAGAAGTCCAGAAAGTGGAGTAGTCTGTTAATCTTAAAGTCGAATCCCTCAAGTCTGAATTGTCGAAGGAGGTGACTAAGCTCGAACAAAGTCATTCTTTGCTTCATAAAAAGTTGGATATTGTTTCTTAGGCCATTCACAAACTTGTTGAAAATTTCAATGACTTTTCAACTTTGGATTCGCAAGTGTTCACCAAGATGGAAGATTTTATGGCAAGCTTGAAGGAGTCCGTTTCGAAGCTTGAGTCTTCTCTAAAATCTTCTCTTTCTCAGGAATCGTTATCTCATATGTTTTCTGCATTGGAGTCAAATTTCAAAGATGAACTAGCTCCTCTTAAATTGGTGAACTTGATGCCAACTGATGCCCCACTTGTTAAAACAGGGGTGCAAGGGGGAGAAAAGGGGGTTGGCTCTGGTTTTTCAAAAGGTGTTGGTTCTAGATCATCGAAGGATACTTCTCAAGGAAAGGTTGTTCGGAAGGTGATGAGTACGCAAATTCCAACATCACTCCCAGTTTCAATGTCAACAACTTCAACTACTTTGACTTCGAAGCCCTTGACCAAAGGAGTAGTTATCGATTCTACTGATGGGGGTTCAAGCTCGAAGCCACTGCCATCAAAGGAAGAAATGGAAGGCAAAGGGAAGGGTATCAAGGTTGATCCTACCAAAGAAGACAAAAAGATTGCCTTGGAAAGGGAAATGGACAAACAAAGGCAGATCAACATCATTCTAAGACAAAGGCAAAATGATCCTTCACGTCTTGAGAAAGGAGATGCAACTAAGCAATATTTTTATGAAACAATTGAACAAATTGTTTCGCTTGGTATCATGCATGATTTTGAGAAGATACCAAAGAAGAGCTATGAGATAGAGAATTCAAACACCAATCGGTTGGATTTTTCCATCAATCATATAATGTTTATCTCTGCTCAATATCAATTGGTAGACAAATTTCAAGACAATGACGAATACAAGAGGCTTAAGCTGAGATTTCATGCTATGCTTGGAAAGAAAGAAGAGGAAGTCTGGTCCTTGGTGAAAATTGTGAAAGTGTTAAACATCTCCAAGGATACATTGTTTGAAGGATTGTTGCAAAACTTTCGATACTATGTTGTTCGTGCTAACAATGTGGCATTCAACTTCTCAGTGGAAGACTTTCCTCTAATGAATCTAAATGATCTCATTAATGTTGCAAAGATTTTGAGCAGTGTGGATGTATCGAAGCTTCAAATGACCAAAAAAATAGACTTTCTGATTGGGTTCACACATATCAAGTTGTTTATAGACAATTATTATGATTATCTAGCCATCATAGATGTGGAGCTTGCCTTAGCAATGGGTAGACAAGTTACTGTGCCACAATCATTGCTAAAAGGTCAAAGAAGTTTGAAGGATTTTGAGGATGGAGAGATATGTGTTAAACCATTGGCTGTTGTGTTCCTTAGGGAGAATAAGAAGGAGAAGATTACAAAGTTCTTATTCCAAGTTTGTGATGTGGAAAAGTATAAGAATTCACAGTACAAAAATCTTCTTGTTTGTATCAATAACTATAAAAGAAATATAGAAGGTGATAAAGCAGAGATTCGAAAGACAATCAATTGGCACACGAAGATTCGAAGAGTACTTCCTCAAGCAACGGAGATGCTAATAATTTAGGATTCGACACAGCTCACAAAGGGGGAGAATGTGGAGGTCGAAATATGTTGTGAGGTGTCAAAGTTTCTTATTTCTTGTATTAGTGTCGAAGTCTGTAATGATGTTTCGTTGTATGTATTTCATAAGGGCACTCTTAGATGCTGAAGCGTTTAGGTTTTAGCCCTTTCGTATATTTTGCTTACTTCCATCATTCCTATAAATAGGGATAGGTACTAGGGATAGAGTAACTTTTGGCACTTCGTGTTCTTTACTCTACATTACTCTTGTATCTTTCAGAAGTATCAATTGAGCCAAACAGATTATATTTACAACTTGTGTTCTAGAGTCAACTCATACTCTGATTTCATTTTGTTTACTCAATTCACACGAACTACAATATATATATATATATATATATATATATATATATATATATATATATATATATATATATATATATATATATATATATATATATATATATGTGTGTGTGTGTGTGCATGTGTGTTTTTGCGTCAGCCATTTTGTAGGATTATAATAATTTCTTTGTCCCCCACCCCTCTTTTCTTAAATGTATGTAGATGATTGTTGTTCGCGTAATCGGTTTGAGGACGAACTAAACGAGGCATGTCGTGCTATAGCTCATGCCAGAAATATCATATCTACTGTTCTTGAATAGGAAGTGAAGTTTTTTGACAGGTTATTAAGTCTTCGAGATCGGTATTTGTCTAGTGAGGTTAGTTTACGGACTAAAGAAGGTATGAAGCTTGCAAGCGAGGTAATGCAGTTCAAAGCTGGGGAGATGTACATCGAATTGGATGGCCAGTACCGTGATGTTGTTGGCAAGGTTACGATGTTTGAGAATCAAATGGGTTGTTGGAATCAGACTATGAAGCATGTCTTCGAGAAAATTACGTGCTTCGTGCTCAACTTACATCCAAATCTCCTTGAGTCTTAAGATGGGGATCAGCTATGATATTTATTTTGTTTCCAGCAATGGTGTATCCCTTGTTTGTGGGCCTAACCAAACCTTTTGTCATGAACATGGTTACGTAATAGGTTTTTCCGTTCTATTGTCCAAGACTCATTTTAGTAATGTAAACTTGGTACCTTGCATGTTTGGTTTTCGTTACTTGTTATCATGGTTGCAGTGTTTTCTTTTTGAAAAGGAGTTTTAACCGATGTGCTTCATGGTTCGAGTATTTTTTTAGAGAATAAGTGTATTCTTTTGGTTAAACAGGTAGCCTAGGTCAGAGTGTAATACTTGACTTTGATTTTAGTGTAGTCGGCTGACCGAGCTACGTAATATCAAAGAATAAGTGTATTTTGTGGCTAAATTGGTATCCTAGGATGGAGTGTAATAATCAACCTTGATGTGAATGTAGTTGGCTGACCGAGCTAGATAATACTGAAGAATAAGTGTATTCTTTGGCTAGGCGGGTACCCTAGGTTGGTGTGTAATACTCAACCTTGATGTGAATGTAGTCGGCTGAAAAAGCTACATAATATTTGAAGAATGAGTGTATTTTTTTGAACCAGCAAATCTAATCTACTCTTAAGTTACACCCTATTCCACCTATGTCCACGACGGGACTTGAACCCTCGACCTCAAAGAGGGAGGACACCACCTGATACCGCTTGTAACGACGTAACTTTTCAAAACAATTTTTCATTTTTAAATCATTCTTTCAATCACACGATAATCATAAAACGTAATGTATTCACTGTGTCATAACAAAACATGTCCCAGAATCTCAATAACATAAACTCTATAAGTGTGTACGGATCATGCCGGCGCCTTCCCGCGATCATCACTAGTACCTGAAACACATAATATAACAACTGTAAGCATAAATGCTTAGTGAGTTCCCCAAGATACCACATACAACACATACGCCTTTCCAGGCCATAACTCTGTAGGGTCTTCCGATCCATGTGTCTTAGGGGACTTCCGTCCCGAATCCCAGTAGACCTTCCGGTCCTACCCGTATCGACCTTCCGGTCCGTAACCACTTGACCTTCCGGTCCATATCATCTTGACCTTCCGGTCCTTATCGTACATAACATACATAACACATACATATCACATAACAACATACAGCTCATACATCTCATAGCATATAAGACCTTCCGGTCACACATAGGTACCCTTCCAGGTACAGTATAGTGAGAAGACTCACCTCAATGAAGTCGGATAAACTCTCGTGTTCAACGTCCCGACTTAGCCTCCTCCTATTATTCAAATAGCATCTCCGATCAATATTCACTCATGATCTCATCTCTACAGATTGGGTAGAAGGCCATTCTACCCTTCCCTGAACTCTCCTGAATCAGTCTTGACCAGAACCCTAAAGTCAACGGTCAAACTTTGACCCGACTCGTCGAGTGCACAAGAGCGACTCGGCGAGTCCATGCGGGTCCTCTGAATCCTTTCAGCCTCTCTTGGATCGTCGAGTCATCCTTCCACTCGACAGGTTACACCTGTCACGAATCGCGGGGCAACCCCGACTCGACTCGTCGAGTCCACTTATGGACTCGGCGAGTTGCTCCCATAACAACTCTCAAATGACCTTCTGAGGTCAGTTCTGCTTCTCTAAACTATAGATCTCGCCTTCAAGTGCTCAAAGGTCACGTAAAGGTGCAACCTTTACGTGCATGCAACCCACATCAAGTCATAAATGGAGAAATAACTCTAAAAATGGCAACCTAGTCTCCAATCCTCCATGAACAAGCATAAAGCAAAATGGGAAAGGTTCTCTGGACCTCTATGGGTCCAGATCTGAGGTCTAACCCAGCAAGGGACCATAACCTCAACCTTTCAAGCCTTAAAAGGTTTATAGAAAACCCTAAATCATAGATCTTAACCCAAAACAGAAGGGAAGTTCGATTTGATACCTCAATAGTGTAGATCTGAACTTGAAAACCCTGGTTCCACAGCTCCCTTGACCTCTTCTTGTTGGAAACTACTTCTCTTTTGCTAAAACACACAAGAAACGGTGAATTAGCCTTCCTCTTGCACGACAAACGTTCTCTTTCTCTCTCTAGGGTTTCTCAGGGGTGAAGTGGCCGCAATGGAGGCTATAAAGGCCTTTAAATAGGGCACAGGCCCCGAGAATTAGGGTTTCACTTAACAGCGCGGACTCACCGAGTCCACGCATCGACTCGTCGAGTCCTTCATTAAATCAGACCAGAAATGCGCGATTCCACTCGGCGAGTCTGAGCGCCTACTCACCGAGTCCCTCTCTAAAATTCAATATAAATACTTAAAATAAGATACCTGGGAATCCGGATGTTACAATTCTCCCCCATTAGAATCAGACTTCGCCCTCGAAGTCCTGCTCGGCAAACAACTCTGGATGTTGCTCCCGCATCTCCAACTCCGGCTCCCTGGTCAGCTCGGACCCTTTCCGATGTTGCCACTGGACCTGCACCAGGGACACTTCCTTGTTCCTCAGAACCTTGATCTTCCAATCCCGGATCGCGATTGGTCTCTCAGCAAAATTCAGGCTCGCATCCACCTGAATATCCTCCAGCGGTACCACCGCCGATTCGTCGGCTATACACTTCCTCAACTGAGACACGTGAAAGGTATCATGAATCTGTCTCAGCTCCTCAGGTAGCTCCAACCGATAAGCTACCCTGCCCACCCTCGCGGTCACCCTAAATGGCCCGATATACCGGGGCCCCAACTTGCCCCTTTTCCTGAATCGTATCACTCCTTTCCAAGGAGACACTTTCAGGAGTACGAAGTCTCCCACTTGGAAATCAAGCTCGGATCGTCGCCTATCCGCATAACTCTTCTGACGACTCTGAGCCGTCAATAACCTCTGTCTAACCTGCTATATCTGCTCTGTCGTCTGAAGCACTATCTCAGTGCTACCCATCACAAGTTGTCCTACCTCTCCCCAGCAAATGGGAGTCCGACACCTCCTACCATACAACAACTCGAAGGGAGGCATAGAAATACTCGAATGGTGGCTGTTATTGTAGGAAAACTCAGCCAACGGAAAGTACGTGTCCCAACTTCCTCCGAAGTCCAACACACATGCTCGAAGCATTTCCTCGAGTGTCTGAATCGTCCGCTCACTCTGTCCGTCCGTCTGGGGGTGGTAGGCGGTACTGAAATGCAACCTCGTACCCAACTCCTCGTGGAACTTCTTCCAGAACCTGGAAGTGAAACGTACATCTCGATCTGACACAATCGAGATCGGTACTCCATGACACGATACCACCTCCCTCACATACAACTCTGCCAATCTCTCAGCAGAAGAGCTCTCACTGATAGCAAGAAAATACGCGCTCTTCGTCAGCCGGTCGACGATCACCCAAATTGCATCGACACCCCTCGCGGTCCTCGGCAATTTGGTGATGAAATCCATGGAAATCTGTTCCCACTTCCATTGGGGAACCTCAAGCGGCTGCAACTTGCCATGCGGACGCTGGTGCTCGGCCTTAACCTTGCGACATGTCAAGCACCTCTCGACAAACCACGCGACATTCCTTTTCATACAGGGCCACCAATAATCTTTCTTCAGGTCCAAATACATCTTAGTGGCCCCGGGATGGATCGAGAACCTCGATCTATGCGCCTCCTCCATCAGAATGGTACATGCCCCGCCTGCATACGGCACCCAAATCCGACCTTGAAAGGTCATCAGCCCTCGACTATCGGTAACGAACTCGGACACCTGCCCGCTCACCCGCTCCCTCTTGCGGTTCTCCGGTATTACGGCCTCTGCCTGGGCCTCCCGAATGGTGTCCAACACCGGAGTCATCACTGTCAGTCGCATGCAAATGTCTCGAATCGGGGCACTTTCCGCCCTACGGCTCAGGGTGTCAGCTACGACATTAGCTTTGCCCGGGTGGTACAGGATCTCACAATCGTAATCCTTTACCACGTCCAACCATCTCCTCTGGCACATATTCAGATTGGGCTGATCCATCAAATACTTCAAGCTCTTGTGGTCAGTGTATATGGTACACCGAACCCCATATAAATAATGACGCCATATCTTGAGGGCAAACACCACTGCCCCCAACTCCAGATCGTGGGTGGGATACCTCGTCTCATGAGGCTTCAACTGCCTCGATGCATACGCTATCACATGCCCTCTCTGCATAAGCACCGCACCCAACCCTGATATCGATACGTCACAATACACCACAAAATCCTCCATCCCTTCCGGGAGGGCTAACATAGGGGCTTCGCATAACTTCTGGCGAAGTGTCTCAAACGAGGTCTGCTGCTCCGGACCCCATGAAAAAGCAACACCCTTCCGGGTCAACCTAGTGAGAGGCACGACGATCTTGGAGAAATCTCTGATAAATCTCCGATAGTAACCGGCCAATCCTAGGAAACTCCTGATCTCGGTGGGAGATCTCGGCACCTCCCAACTCATCACTACCTCAATCTTGGCCGGATCGACCAAACTCCCATCCTGGTTGACGAGATGCCCCAAGAACTGGACCTCCCGTAACCAGAATTCGCACTTGGAGAATTTGGCATAAAGCCTCTCCGTCCTCAATACCCCGAGGATCTCTCTCAGATGCTCCTCGTGCTACTCTCTAGATCTTGAATACACCAGTATATCGTCGATGAACACGATCACCGAACGATCCAACATCGGTCTACACACCCTGTTCATGAGATCCATGAACGCTGCCGGTGCATTGGTGAGCCCGAAAGGCATCACTACGAACTCGTAATGCCCATAACGAGTCCTGAACGCCGTCTTCTGGATATCCTCATCACGCACTCTCATCTGATGATATCCAGACCTCAGATCAATCTTGGAGAACCAAGACGCTCCCTGCAACTGATCGAACAAATCGTCGATCCTCGGTAATGGGTAACGGTTCTTGACAGTCAACTTGTTCAACTCCCGGTAATCAATACACATCCGGTGTGAACGATCCTTTTTCTTGACAAAAAGGATCGGCGCTCCCCATGGCGAGCTACTCGGTCGAATAAACCCCTTTCCCAGCAGCTCCTGAAGCTGCGAGGATAACTCCTGCATCTCTGGTGGCGCAAGGCGATAAGGCGCCTTGGCGATAGGCGCTGCCCCCGGAACCAAATCAATGCGGAACTCTACCTGCCTCTCGGGAGGCACATCCGACAACTCCTCAGGAAAAACATCCGGGAACTCACGCACTATCGGAACGTCATCCATCGAACTTGGCCTCCCAGCGGCCTCTCGTGTGTCCATCACATAGGCTACAAACCCGCTACAGCCCTGCTGCAAACTCTGTCTCGCTCTGGCGGCTGAACAAAACGCCGACCCACATCGGGTACCCTCGCCGTAAACCGTAAGTACTCCCCCACTAAGGTCTCGTATCGCCACCAACTGTCGCTCGCAGTCTATAACAGCCCCAAATCGGCTCAACCAATCCATGCCCACTATGACACACACGTCCCCCATCGCTATCGGGACCAGATCTATCGGGAACTCAACACCGAAGATCTCGAGTACACATCCTCGTATCACATCCGTAGCATACACCGCTCGCTCGTCAGCTATGGAAACTCGCAGAGGTCGACTCAACGCCTCTCGTCTGCTACTGATGTGTCGACTAAACGCTATCGACATAAATGATCGACTCGCACTCGAGTCAAATAACACTAAGGCAGGTACAGAACTCACAAGAAAAGTACCTACGCATATCATCATATAAGCACAATATCTCAACTCAACATAAATAAATAAGAATACATACCAGCCACTACATCGGGCGCTGCGCGAACCTCCTCTGCTGTCAACTGGAAAGCTCTCCCACGAGCCTTCGGTGCCTCGACCTTCGCTGGCCGAACCTCGGTAACCCTAGCAGCAGGGGCAGATCCCTGTGCTGATCCCTGATGTAACTGCGGGCACTCGGCCTTCCGATGGCCAGTCTGGTTGCAATGAAAGAAAACCATAAATCCCTTGGGGCAATCCTTGGCGATATGCCCCTCCTTGCCACATTTGTAGCAAGCACCTGATCGACAGACCCCATCATGTCCCTTGCCGCACTTCCCACAAGTGCGGCCCTTCTGGCCTCTCCCAGGTCACCGCTGAAATCTCTGCAAGAGTGAAGCTCGCCGTCACGAACTTCCACCAATCCTTCGCTCCCAAGCGAAGCTGGTTCAACGCGAACCGTACCCTCAGATGCTCCGGACATGAACACGTGTAGAAGCATCCCTCGATATCAGAAATCCATCTCATCGCAGCGATCGGATCCTACGTCCCGTCAAACTCTGGTGGCTTCGTGTTGCTGAACTCTCGAAGTAACAACGAGTCACCTCCCTGAGGTCTGACAGCAGCTACAACTGCAGTAGCTGCAGCAGCCACAGCCTCAGTCACCGCTGCGTACCGCTCATCAAAAGTCTCAATCAATGTGGTCTTGATAGACCCAAACATCTCCGGAATCTCGGCTCGAATCGCCGCTGCCACCTCATCGTGGATCATCTGACGAAGCTCCTCTTCACTCACGCCACTCGGCTCAGGTCTGTGACGTGTCTCAACCATGATGTCTCTGAAATACAACATAAAAATATCAGAGACTCGCTCGAGCATACTTGCACTCGATAACTCAACCCTACTTGTTCCTTAGTACCCAAAGGATTCTTACTTAGAGTGCGCACTGCTCCGGTGTCTTCAGTAGTACGGGCCCTATACTACCGTCCACACCGCATCAGTATTCACCCTAAGTCCTCCTCCTTGGATCCCAGATCACAAGTACTCTATATCTCACTGGCATAGGCTACCCTTGGTAGACCCCTCATCAGCTCCTCACTGCTACCTACTCGCTCTCAAGCATCAACATAGCAGCAAAATCCTTCCTAGGCTAAGGCATCACAAAATCATGCCACTCTAGTCCTAATATGAATACCTAGCCAACTCTATCATGCATATCATATCATAACACATAATGTAAGGGTATTTTGGGAAATCACCGTTCAGGCGCTGGCTGATCGTACACACTGCTTCCTTCTGCCTTTCTGAAAATCTTTTACTCTCTTAAAAAAAATTGTTTATTTTATGAAAAACTTTCTCAATTCCTTAGTTTGAGTTCAGATTCATCCGAAGATGCACCCGAATCCCTCAAACCAAGGCTCTGATACCAACTTGTAACGACGTAACTTTTCAAAACAACTTTTCATTTTTAAATCATTCTTTCAATCACACGATAATCATAAAACGTAATGTATTCACTATGTCATAACAAAACATGTCCCAGAATCTCAATAACATAAACTCTATAAGTGTGTACGGATCATGCCAGCGCCTTCCCGCGATCATCACTAGTACCTGAAACACATAATATAACAACTATAAGCATAAATGCTTAGTGAGTTCCCCAAGATACCACATACAACACATACGCCTTTCCAGGCCATAACTCTGTAGGGTCTTCCGATCCATGTGTCTTAGGGGACTTCCGTCCCGAATCCCAGTAGACCTTCCGGTCCTACCCGTATCGACCTTCCGGTCCGTAACCACTTGACCTTCCGGTCCATATCATCTTGACCTTCCGGTCCTTATCGTACATAACATAAATAACACATACATATCACATAACAACATACAACTCATACATCTCATATCATATAAGACCTTCCGGTCACACATAGGTACCCTTCTAGGTACAGTATAGTGAGAAGACTCACCTCAATGAAGTCGGATAAACTCTCGTGCTCAACGTCCTGACTTAGCCTCCTCCTATTATTCAAATAGCATCTTCGATCAATATTCTCTCATGATCTCATCTCTACAGATTGGGTAGAAGGTCATTCTACTCTTCCCTGAACTCTCCTGAATCAGTCTTGACCAGAACCCTAAAGTCAACGGTCAAACTTTGACCCGACTCGTCGAGTGCACAAGAGCGACTCGGCGAGTCCATGCGCGTCCTCTGAATCCTTTCAGCCTCTCTTGGCTCGTCGAGTCATCCATCCACTCGACGGGTTACACCTGTCACGAATCGCGGGGCAACCCCGACTCGACTCGTCGAGTCCACTTATGGACTCGACGAGTTGCTCCCATAACAACTCTCAAATGACCTTCTGAGGTCAAATCTGCTTCTCTAAACTATAGATCTCGCCTTCAAGTGCTCAAAGGTCACGTAAAGGTGCAACCTTTACGTGCATGCAACCCACATCAAGTCATAAATGGAGAAATAACTCTAAAAATGGCAACCTAGTCTCCAATCCTCCATGAACAAGCATAAAGCAGAATGGGAAAGGTTCTCTGGACCTCTATGGGTCCAGATCTGAGGTCTAACCCAGCAAGGGACCATAACCTCAACCTTTCAAGCCTTAAAAGGTTTATAGAAAACCCTAAATCATAGATCTTAACCCAAAACAGAAGGGAAGTTCGATTTGATACCTCAATAGTGTAGATCTAAACTTGAAAACCCTGGATCCACAGCTCCCTTGACCTCCTCTTGTTGGAAACTACTTATCTTTTGCTAAAACACACAAGAAATGGTGAATTAGCCTTCCTCTTACACCACAAACGTTCTCTTTTTCTCTCTAGGGTTTCTCAGGGGTGAAGTGGCCGCAATGGAGGCTATAAAGGCCTTTAAATAGGGCACAAGCCCCGAGAATTAGGGTTTCATTTAACAGCGCGGACTCGCCGAGTCCACGCATCGACTCGTCGAGTCCTTCATTAAATCAGACCAGAAATGCGCGATTCCACTCGGCGAGTCTGAGCGCCTACTCGCCGAGCCCCTCTCTAAAATTCAATATAAATACTTAAAATAAGATACCTGGGAATCTGGATGTTACACCGCTAGGCTACAAGCCCTTTGGTTGAAGAATGAGTGTATTATTTGGCTAAGCAAGTAGCCTAGGTCGGATTTTAGTACTCAACCTTGATGTGAATGTAGTCGGTTAACTGAGCTACATAATATGTGAAGAACACGTGTATTCTTTAGATAAGCGTGTAGCCTAGGTTGTAGTATAGTACTCAACCATGATGTGAATGTAGTCGGCTAACTGAGCTACATAATATTTGAAAAATAAGTGTATTCTTTGGCTAAGCAGGTAGCCTAGGTCGGAAAACAATACTCAACCGTGATGTGAATGTAGTCGACTGACCGTACTACATAATATTTTAAGAATAAATGTATTCTTTGTCTAAGTGGGTAGCCTAGGTCGGAGTGTAGTACTCAACCTTGATGTGAATGTATTTGTCTGACCGAGCTACATAATATTTTAAGAATAAGTTTATTCTTTGGCTAAGCAGGTAGCCTAGGTCGGAGTGTAGTACTCAAATTTGATGTGGGTATAGTCGGTTGAGTGAGCTACGTAAGATTTGAAGAATAAGTGCATTCTTTAAATTGCTCCTAACTTTATTTAGTGTTAGATATACATTTTTGTCGCAACTGTTCTACTTCTCTCACCGACTTATATCAGTCTACATTTCCTTCATTTCCTTGGCTACTCAAATGTAGAATTTTGTTATGCTTTTTATGTGCCAGGACCGTGGTACCGTTTCTCCCTCCATTATTTGTAAAATATATGATCTGTCCCTATTGGCTTCTTGAATTTTGTATGGGCCTTCCCATACTGGTCTTAGCTTTCCTAGCGGCTCTTGTATACTGGCTTCGTAATATCTCAATACATGCTACCCTAACTTGAAAGATATACACTTAACTCATTTGTTATAATGAATTTATGTCTGTTTTATAAAGTGCTAGCACTGATTCTGACCCATAAACCAAGCTAAAAGGTGTCTCTTTAGTTTTAGTGTGTTCCGTGGTCTAGTACGCCCATAATACACTTGGCAATTCGTCCACCTATATCCCCTTCACTTGACCTCAGTTTGTCCATTCGCTTTTGGATGCGCCACATATGTAAATTTCTGGTTGACCCTAAGGTCTTCACACCATTCCCAGAGAGGATTATTTTCAAACTGGGTATTGTTATCCTCAATGAGTGGGTGGGGTACCCCAAATCGGCAAATAATTTGTTTCCAAAAGAATCTTATAATATTTTATCCGGTTATCATTGCAAACGGTTTTACCTCTACCCATTTGGTGAAGTACTCTATTGCGACTACTAGGAACTTCACTTTCCCTGGTGCTTCTAAGAAAGACCCCACAATATCAATGCCCCACTAAACGAAAGGCCACGGGCTACTGATTCTAATCATTGGTTTAACTGACATTCTCGGGATCGGTGCGTGATTCTGGCAATTCTTACATTTATAGATTATGTTTTCTGTGTCTTGAAACATGGTCGGCTAGTAGTACCTGATTCTCAATATTTTTCTCACTATTGTTCGTGCACCCTCGTGCTCATGCGACACCTTCATGCATTTATCGTATACGGTATTCTGCCTCTTTGACATTCATGCAACGTAGGCAAGATGTTAAGTTTCCTTTTTTGTATATATATATATATATATGCCTGTATGTTTGTGTGTATGTGTATATATATATATATATATATATATATACATATAGATAGATAGATAGATAGATAGATAGATAGATAGATAGATAGATAGAGAGAAAGAGAGAGAGATGAAAGCAAATCACAGATTGCCCAACGGAGAAGGTAAAATCAGAGGGAGACAACAACAACATTGGAAGTGGCTGACTGGGAAAAGGTATCTAGAGAAAAACGGGTCATCCGAGGAGATCGAAGGCTCAGAGGCAGGGGTCATCCAAGGAGGAGGCGGTAGAAGAAGCCGAAGAAGGACCTTTGTTCTGGTGCCGAAAACCGTATTATTATTTAAGAGATGAAAGATGAAAGAGAAAGAGAATGAGCATAATGATGTCACCTACTACGACTATTAAAGAAGGTCACCTGAGGTGGATGGTGGTGGTTGCGGGTTATGTTCAACCGTAGGTTTTTATCCTAGAGCTTTGATACTATGAAAGAAAATAGATTGCTTAATAATAAGAAGAATTTAACCTCATATAATTAGGAAAAGAAAATGGGATATTGGTCCTACTAAACCCTAATGGGTATTACCCTAACACTATTCACTAACACATATAACCAAGACTTTTTGTTAGATCAATATCCCTTTTTCTACTAGCTAGTTAGATCTTGAGAGGTAAATGACAACTCGTGTTAGTATATTCACAATAAGAAATGTTAGCATTAGCCATGCCATGTTTTGTGGCTACACCACCATTAGCGGTGACATGTAAACGTCGCGTCTAAATGTCACCACTAAAGGCGACGTCGCTAAAGATTATACGTGGCAAGCCGCATGAACGTTCAACTGAAGACCCTAACCGGTGATTTGATCCATCAATCCAACAGATGGTATCTCGGCTCGTACGTTGGCTATTAGTCGACATCAATAATGATGACATTGTCGCCGCAAATACTCTGAAAATAAAGACCGCGAAAAATTCCCACTAAGATCATTAACTCGTCGCTGCAAATACCCTATTCTCACCGAAAATACCGGTATCGCTAATGGTATAATCACTTCGGGTCGTCTTCTTCTGAGAAATGGGTATACTCCATCTGTTTTTACCACATCGACTCTCCAACGACACCGATAATCAACCCTTTCAACGACAAAATCTATTTGAGTGTCTCCCACATCAACCATCGACGCCACCAGACTACACCCCCACTTACTGTCAGGCTCTTTTCTTTACCCCCACTTTCCATCGATCTCTTCCGAGTTGCCACCGTAGTAAACCACCTATGTTCTCAGGAGAAAAACATAGTCGTCTAACCGAGCTACATAATATTTGAAGAATAAGTGTATTCTTTGGCTAAGCAGGTTGCCTAGGGTCCGAGTGTAGTTCTCAACTGTGATGTGAATGTAGTAGGCTAACCAAGCTAAATAATACTTGAAGAATAAGTGTATTCATTGGATAAGCGGGTAGCCTAGGTCGGAGTGTAGTACTTGACTTTGACGTGGATGTAGTCGGTTGAGTGAGCTACATAAGATTTGAAGAATAAGTGTATTCTTTAGATTGCTCCCAACTTTATTTAGTGATACCAAATGTTCTGATTCTCTCATCGACATATATCTGTCTACATTTCTTTCGTTTCCTTGGCTACTCAGATGTAGAATTTTCTTAGGGTTTTTATGTAACAGGACCATGGTATTGTTTCTCCCTCCATTGTTTGTAAAATGTATGATCCGCCCCTATTTACTTCTTGAATTTTGTATGGGCCTTCCCATATCGGTCTTAGCTTTCCTTGCGGCTCTTGTCTACTACCTTCGTTATTCCTCAGTACTCGCTCGCCTAACTTGAAAAATATACCCTTAAATCGTTGGTTATAATGGCTTTCTGTATGTTTTTTTTATAGTGGTAACACTGATTCTGACCCATAAACCAAGCTAAAAGGTGTCTCTTTAGTTGCAGCGCATGTCATGGCCATAATACACTTGGCAATTCGTCTACCCATCGCCCCTTAGCCGGGTCTAGTCTTGTCGCAAGGCCATGCACGTTCATTATGTTTGTGACCTCAGTTTGCCCATTCGCTTCTCGATGCGCCACAAAGGTAAAGTTCTGGTTGATCCGAAGGTCTTCACACCATTCTCGGAAAGGATTATTTGCAAACTGGGTATCGTTATCCGAAATCAGTGGGTGGGGTACCCCAAATCGGTAAATAATTTTCTTCCAAAAGAATCTTATAATATTTTGTCCAGTTATCGTTGCTAAAGGTTCTACCTCTACCCATTTGGTGAAGTAGTTTATTGCTACTACTAGGAACTTCACTTTCCCTGGTGCTTCTAGGAAAGGCCTCACGATATCAATGCCCAATGAACGAAAGGACACAGGCTACTGATGTTAATCATTGGTGTAACTGACTTTCTTGGGATCGGTGCATGATTCTTGCATTTATTACATTTATAGATTATGTTTTCTATATCTTGATACATGGTCATCCACTAGTACCCGATTCTCGATATTTTTCTCTCTATTGTTCGTGCACCCTCATATGCTCCTAGGACACCTTCGTGCATTTCTCTTATACGGTATTCAACCTCTTTGTCATTCATGCAACGTAGGCGATATGTTAAGTATCCTTATATATATATATATATATATATATATATATATATATATATATATATATATATATATATATATATATATATATATATATATATATATATATATAGAGCGAGAGAGAGAGAGAGAGATAGATTGATAGATAGAGTGAGAGAGTGAGAGAAACGAAAGCAAATCATAGACTGCCCAATGGAGTAGGTACCATCAGAGGGAGGAAACAACAACATTGGAAGTGGCTGACTAGGGAAAGGTATCTAGAGAAAAAGGGGTCATCTGCGGAGACCGAAGGCTCAGAGGCAGGGGTCATCCAAGGAGGAGGCGATAGATGATGTCGAGGAAAGAGCCTTCTTCTGGTGCCAACAACTGTATTATTATTTAAGAGATGAAAGAAGAAATAAAAAAAGAATGAGCCTAATGAAGGCACCTACGATGACTATTAAAGAAGGTCACTGAAGGTGGATGACGGTGGTTGCGGGTTATGTTCAATCGTAGGTTTTTATCCTAGAGCCTTAATACTATGACATAAAATAGATTGCTTGATAATAATGAGAATTTAACCTCATATAAATAGAAAAAGAAAATTAGCTCTTGGTCTAACTAAACCCTAATGGGTATTACCCTAACACTACTTACTAACACATATAACCAAGACTTTTTGTTAGATCAATATCCCTTTTTATACCAGCTAGTGTGATCTTGAGTAATGAATGACAACTCTTCTTAGTATAGTGACAATACGAAATGTTAGCATTAGCGATGCCACTTTTTGTGGCTACACCACCATTAGCGGTGGCATGTAAACGTCGTGTCTAAATGTCACTACTAAAGGCGACATCACTAAAGGTTATACGTGGCAAGCCGCATGAACTTTCGATTGAAGACCCTATCCGTTGATTCGATCCATCAATCCAATGGCTGTTATCTCGTCTCGTACGTTGGCTTTTGGGCGACATCAATAATGACGACATTGTCACCGCAGATACTCTGAAACAAATACTGTGAAAAATTCGCTCTAAGATCAGTAACTCGTCACTGCTAATACCCTATTGTCACCGAAAATACTGGTGTCACTAAAGGTATAATCACTTCAGGTCGTCTTCTTCCGAGAAGTGGGTATACTCCATCTGTTTTTACCACATCGACTCTCTAACGACACCGATAATCAACTCTTTCAATGGAAAAATCCGTTTGAGTGTCTCGCACATCAACCATCGACGCCACCAGACTCCACCCCCACTTATCGTTAGGCTCTTTTCTCTACCCCCACTTACCATCAGGCTCTTTTCTCTACCCCCACTTACCATCGATCACTTGCGAGTTGCCACCGCAGTAAACCACCTACGTTCTCAGCCGAAAAATGTAGTTGTCTAACCGAGCTACATAATATTTGAAGAATAAGTGTATTCTTTTGATAAGCAGGTCGCCTAGTTCGGAGTGTAGTACTCAACCGTGATGGGAATGTAGTCGGATGACCGATCTACATAATACTTGAAGAATAAGTGTATTCTTTGGCTAAGCGGGTAGCCTAGGTCGGAGTGTAGTGCTCGACTTTGACGTGGATGTAGTCGGCTGACCGAGCTACATAAGACTTGAAGAATAAGTGTATTCTTTAAATTGCTCCCAACTTTATATAGTGATAGATATTATACATTGTTGTCGCAACTATTCTAATTCTCTCATCGACATATATCTATCTACAATTCCTTCGTTTCCTTGGCTACTTATATGTAGAATTTACTTAGGTTTTTTATGTATTAGGACCGTGGTACTATTTCTCCCTCCATCGTTTGTAAAATGAATGCTCCGTCCCAATTTACTTCTTGAATTTTGTATGGGCCATCCCATACCGTTCTTAGATTTCCTCGCCGCTCTTGTCTACTGGCTTTGTTATTCCTCAGTACTTGCTCGCCTAACATGAAAGATATACCTTTAACTCATTGGTTATAATGGCTTTATGATAGTTTTTTGATGGTAGCATTGATTCTGACACATAAACCAAGCTAAAGGTTTCTCTTTAGTTGCAGCGCGTACCATGGTCTGTGTAACATCCTGACTCCCAGGTATAACTTTTAAAGCTTTGTATTCAGTTTATTGTGGGAGCTCAACGAGTTGGAGGCCCCAACTCATCGTGTCGAACCTAGTCAACCCGCGTGGTTTATGACATCTACTCGACGAGTTGAAGAACCCCAACTTGACGAGTAAAGGTTGTGCATGAAAACCCTAATTTTTAGGGTTTGCACCCTAGTTAAAGGGCCTTAAGTCCTTTCCCCCAACCTCCTTACCACCTTTTGACGGCCAGAAGCAACCCTAATCGACCTAAACCCTATTCTTGAGTGTGTGAGAGGCTAAAAGTGTGTTTTTGGTGCATTTGTTGACGAAACTTGAAGATTAACAAGCTTGGAACGAGGGGAAGCTTGTAGATCCAGTATCTACATCGTGTTGGCATCCAGTAGAAGGTAAAAAGTCTTTACCTTGGCCTTCCATTTCTTAGATCTCTTCTTATGTTGGAATATGGGCATTTTGGTGCCAAATGGACTCACTTTCGGATTTGAGCTTGTCACATGGGCATGGTTTCATATATGGACTCCTCTAGGACCTTATGGACATAAAGCCTCAAGCTTTATGAGGCTTTGGCCCTCCTCCATGTTCAAAACCTTCTTCCAAGGCTAGATATGAGTGTTTTAGCCTCATGGAGCCTTGCATACACGTAAAGTTTGCAACTTTACATGATAACTACACCCTAGGAGCCTAGATCTAAAGTTTGGAGCTTTGGTTTCACTTAAAAACATCTGAATGAGAAATGGATTGAAACTCGGCGAGTTGAGAGGAAAATCGACGAGTTAGTAAGGGTTTTCTCGATATTTTGGACACTGCATGGACTCAACGAGTTGTCTGGAAACTCGACGATTCGACTAAGGTTTTCATGACTTCATGAGTTCTGAAGGAACTCGACGAGTCATTAAGCTACACTCGACGAGTTGGGTCAACATGGACTGTTGACCTTGACCGTTGACTTTGACTTTGACCAAGGGGTTGACCAGTTTGATTTCTGGGGGTATTTTAGTAATTTGGAAATTTATGGAAGTGGATCATTGGTGGATGTAGGTGTTTGAGTTGGAGCTATATTTGGGGAGTTTGACATTATCATCCCGAGCTACTTGTGAGGTGAGTTGTCATCACTATACTAACAGGGTCGAAGGCACTAATGTCGGCCCTTCTTTTGGATTGTTATCCTGGTTATTACATGATGATATGCTTAGTGACCTGTTAGGTCGGTATCCTGGTATATAGGATGATGTTATGTTAGTGTCCGGATAGGTCGGTATCCTGGTATGTAGGATGATGCTATGGTTAGTGATCTGTTAGATCGGTATCCTGGTTATAGGATGATACTATGTTAGTGATCTGCTAGATCTGTATGACTATCTGTACATGCTAACTAGCGTATGATATTTATGTGCACATGGTTGTTTGATTGGGGGTTGGGTTGAGACGGTCATGCTTTGTGATTGTACCAACATACCCAGGGCGGACCGGATAGACTGCATACCCGATTAGGGCCTACTAGTCAGGCCGAAGGCCCGACGAGCGGTCCGGATAGGCTGAAGGCCCTATGAGGCGGTCCAGACGTGTCGATGGCTCGGAGAGCGGTCCATATAGACTGATGGCCCTGTGAGGCGGTCCAGTCAGGCTGATGGCTCATTATCCATGCTGTTTGTTTGCTATGATATGGATATGTTTGTATGGCGTTGGTATTTTGGGGGAACTCACTAAGCTTCAGGCTTACAAGTGTTGATTTTGTTTCAGGTACTTCTGATGATTGCGGGAAGGCGAAGGCGTGATCGTGCACCTCCTTATATTTTTATGATTTGATTCTGGGATACTCTGACATGAAACCATTTCGAAAACAAATTTGTAATAATTATTGGTTTTTGAATGATTTAAAAAGTTTTAAATTGGCATGATTTTTATGGGTATTACAATCTGGTACCCCCATAATACATTTGGCAATTCGTCCACCCATCGTCGCTTAGCCGCGTCTAGACTTGTTGCAAGGCCATGCACGATCGTTCTGTTTGTGACCTTAGTTTTCCCATTCTCTTCTGGATACGCCACAAAGGTAAATTTCTGGTTGATCCTAAGGTCTTCACACTATCATTCTGTTTGTTATCCGAAATGAGTGTGTGGGGTACCCCAAATCGGTAAATAATTTGCTTCCAAAAGAATCTTATAATATTTTGTCCAGTTATCATTGCTAACGGTTCTACCTCTACCCATTTGGTGAACATGTCTATTGCTACTACTAGGAACTTCTCTTTCCCTGGTTCTTTTGGGAAACTCCCCACGATATAAATGCCCCACTGAACGAAAGGCCATGGGCTACTAATACTAATAATTGGTGTAACTGAGTTTCATGGGATCGATGCATGATTCTGGAAATTCTCACATTTATAGATTATGCTTTCTATATCTTGATACATGGTCGACCAGTAGTACCTGATTCTCGATATTTTTCTCACCATTGTTCGTGCACCCTCATGTGCTCCTAGGACAACTTTGAGTATTTCTCTTATATTCTGCTTCTTTGCCATTCATGCAACGTAGGCGAGATGTTAAGTATCCTTTTTGTATATATATATATACAAAAGGTCACCGAAGGTGGAGGGTGGTGGTTGTGGATTATGTTGAACCGTAGGTTTTTATCCTAGAGCTTTGATACAATGACTGAAAATAGATTGCTTGATAATAATTAGAATTTAACCTCGTATAAATAGGATAAGAAAATGGGCTCTTGGTCTAACTAAGTCCTAATGGGTATTACCCTAGCACTACTCACTAACACATAAAACCGAGACTTTTTGTTAAATTAATATCCCTTTTTATACTAGCTAGTTGATCTTGAGAGTTTAATGACAACTCTTCTTAGTATATTAACAATAAGAAATGTTAGCATTAGCGATGCCAGTTTTTGGGCCTACACCACCATTAGCGGTGACATGTAAACGTCATGTCTAAATGTCACCACTAAAGGAGGCGTCACTATAGGTTATACATGGCAAGCCACATGAACGTTCAACTAAATACCCTAACCGTTGATTCGATCCATCAATCAAATTGGCTGGTATCCCGTCTCGTACATTGCCTCTTGGGCGACATCAATAACGATGACATTGTCGCCACATATACTCTGAAAATAACGCCCACGAAAAATTCCCTCCACGATCTGTTCGAGTGTCTCCCACATCAACCATCGATGCCATGAAACTCCTCGCTTACTGTCAGGCTCTTTTCTCTACCCCCTATCATCGATCACTTGCGAGTCGTCACCGCAGTAAACCACTTGCGTTCTTAGGCGACGAAGACTACCAACACTACTAGCATCAACAGCCTCCCACATGCATTTTAATGTGAAGTTTGGTAGTTTAGTACTTTTCTAAGGACTTATGCATTTATTATGACTTATACATTTATTATGACTTATTAGTTTGTTAAATTCTTAAGTACTAAATTGATTTGTTATGAATTTGGTAGTTTGATAGTTTGTTAAATTGTTAAAGACTTAATCGATTTGTTATGAATTTGGAAATTTGATAGTTTGTTAAATTGTTAAGGAATTAATTGATTTGTTATAAATTAGGGAGTATGATAGTTTGTTAAATTGTTAAGGATTTAACTAATTTGTTATAAATTTGATAGTATGGTAATTTGTTAAATTGGTAAGTACTTAGTTGATTTGTTATTAATTTGGTAGTTTGGTAGTTTGATAGTGTGTTAAATCGTTATAGACTTAATGTATTTGTGACTTAATTGTTAAGTACTAATTTGGTTTTCCTTAGTTTGTTATTTTAACTTATATACTTACTTTGTTGGCGGATGTTAATGCCTTTCTACAAAACCTGATGTTTGTAGCGGCAGTCGGAGATATGATTCTATCGTTTAGTAGCAAAGTCAACCAAATCAATGAGAGGAACGATGGGGAAGACGAAGATAAAGACAAATAGTTGTTTTTTTATGTTATCGATGTTATTTATAACAAATTAAAACGTTAAAATGACGGAATTATGGATTTTTCTGGTATTTATGTAATGCAGTTTCTAGATTAGTAATTTCTACATTGATATAATATAAATTATATAAAATATATTTTTTTGTAATTTTAAAGATATAGAATTAGTGGCGATTGTCGACTGTGATGACCCTTTTAGCAATGATGGTGAACTCTGACAACGGTCATGAGAGAACTCCGGCCCGTGTACCAGATTAATCATTAGCGGCGATACAAATTGTGACGACGATGTGTGCTAGTCACACCAACCGGTACGACAACATCATTAGAGGCGCCTTTTTAGTATCAACTATAAAGTAATAGCAACGACCCATTAGCGACGACATGTCGCTGCTATGGTATCATCGGTGTTATTCCCTATCTTTTGTGACGACAACATTTTTGGGTATGATTGTGTGGTTAATAAGAACTAGGGAAGAATCCCCGCTTTGCGGGGTTGTATACGCTAAAGAAATGAACAAAACGGAAAAATTTTATTGAGTTACATTGAGCACCAGATCTCCATTAAGTCTAACACCAAATCTGAAATTTTAAAATCTTACATCTATCGAAAAAAATATATAAAAACATTTTTATTGTGGTAAGAAAATCAAGAGACAAATCATTTTTATCAGAAATATCATAAATATAAGCACTAACCCTTATTCACCTTTACTTTGAGGTGTAAATGTCATACAACTTCCTTAATTATTACTCTAATATATAAAAAAGATGTCCCGGGAACTTCCAATCTCCCTATATGTAGCACATGCTATAGTGAATAATCAATAAGTATCAAATAAATAAAAATTTAAACAACACCTATAACCAAAATTAGCTTCTGATTAAGTTGGCAATACCCTTATCTCCTTTCTCATATCCTCAACGTTTCGTCTTCAACCTTCTATAGATCAACAATATTGTCATCATAAAATAAATCCACAAATAAATCCACATCAATATTGATGATTGATGAATTTTGGAAACAACTAATTATTAAAAACAAATGCCATGAGACTTGTTGTAAACGAATCATTAACAAATTATGCAATTCCGAAATACAAAAAGAAACATGAAAATTAGAATGTATTTCTTTTTTTGCTTTGATGTCCTTTACACTCCAATATAAATACTTTATAAAACATTTAACAAAAACAAAGTCAATTAGGGAAACACGCTAGAAAGAGGACATAAACATTTATTTTAAAGCAAGGAAATGTAACATAGAACCTAGTTAATGAAAAAAGAAAAATAGATGATAAATCAAAAGCAACTTCAGCTTCATACTAAGCCAACTTTAGCTTCACACTTTTTGATTAAAGTTATATTTTGGTCAACTTTAGCTTCACAACTATACCCAAGACCTCCAGTATAGTCTCAACCTGATTTTAATGGAGATTAAGTACACCTACTTCGATGAGAAGCCATATCATCCTACTTTCATTTGTTTATAGGCCAATTTTTTTAAAAAAAAATGAAAATATTATATTCCCATACATCTAATACCAGCAAGAAAAGATTAAAAACATAAGAATGATCTATCATTGTTACCTTGTGATTAAAAATGGTGAAAGAATGATGACCTATAAAGATTTCAATGATGAGTAGGCCATCACAATAATTCCATCTCCGAAGGAAACATACAAAACAACTTCTTGTTATTTAACCAACCTGCACATAAGATGTTAGACAGGCTCAAAATCAACAAAAACTCAAAAACTTGTACAAAAGAACAACTCTTGGATATTTGTTTATTACTTTTAGTGGATATTCAATACCTGCATTTAATTTTGATTCAAGAAACTATTTTTTCCTTGGCATATGCATATTTTTCAGAGAGAATAGATGAGTAAACGAAAATAAAAGGTGGATTCCAATAGATTATTACCCTCTAGTGATTACAATGGACTTTTGCAATTACAACATTTGTAAGCCTTTCAAACTCATTCATTTCATCAACAACTTCTTCTATTGGCACACATATCCGCTCTCTTTGATAAAAACACCACAATATTAAATTATTTAACAATTTTCTTTATTTAAAACTTTCATCTTTTGGTCCTTTTTATGTTCTAGAGGGAGGGGCAAAGTTGGAATTTGGAGACTTACCTTGGCAATGATGTGTAGTGCCTATGAAGTGGAGAGTTTCTTCCTTCCTTGCCCTCCAGCTCCTGGAGATCCACAAACTGCTTCTTAAATTGATCGATTCCACTAAAAATAGGATATAAAGGGTATTTTAGTCATTTCATAATAGTTGCACTATTCCATGACAATTGACATTTCTATGAGAGTTTCCAACATTCTGACGTTGGATACATGAAGCTTATGTGTTCTTCGCTATGAAGGTATTCTTGTAGCACCTGGGGGGGGGGGGGTGATACTTTAGGATCTATGTACCTGAAAAGACGAAAATACCCTTGACCAACTATTTATCAAATAAAAGAAAGGGAAAATTGTGGAGAATATGAGCATACCTCATGGATCAACATTTGGGAGTTTATGTGAAAATGGAACTTTGGTTTTGTTTGGAAAGCCATTTAAATATCTTATAGCCTTTTCATTTCTTATCTGTAATAAATGGTAACATTTTTTTAAAAAAGGTAACAAACTTTTTAAAAAAAAAGAAAAAAAAACCCAAGCAATTATTTCAACAGAAAGAGAACCAAGCAAATCGGTGAAAATATTTAATTGGTGCACAACGTTTCTCCTAGGAAACAATGGCTTCCCTGTTAGCATCTCATCAAATATACACCCAATGCTCCATATATATATATATCGCATGGGTATACCGGTAAATTCAGTATTTTAATTATCCAATTCATAACAAATTTTTTAACTTTTAGATATGTGGAATATGGAAAAACTGTGTGCCTACTGCTTATTTTTGAGAAAAAGAAGCCATAAATGTTCATGTGTATCCAATTTAGAGCTCAAAACATATTGCAACAAAAGAAGAAGTTAGTCACTATAATTAAATTTGAAATACTTTGAACACCTTGGTAGAGTACATCATCAGCAAGAAGAAAATCATCCTGAAGAGTATCCGCTAATCAACAATATCCAGTAAATGGTCAATTGGGATGAGTATAAGTGTGTCAACATTTTTTTGCAACTTCTCAATAGCTTCCAATGGCCGATAAAAAAGAACATGCGTTATTATATATAGTCTATTTTCGTGAATTAGGTAGCATAAATTCCTGCGGTCAACTGCCTGGACTGGTATTTCATGTCCTTCAAATGTGAATGAGTAGGAAAATAAGCTTATCAACCTCTGTTGTTGATCAGAAAAGACTTCATTTCTTTGAGGAGTTAATGTTGGGTTTTTT
This sequence comes from Lactuca virosa, assembly GCF_052849685.1. Lineage (NCBI taxonomy): Eukaryota > Viridiplantae > Streptophyta > Magnoliopsida > Asterales > Asteraceae > Lactuca > Lactuca virosa. The sequence continues at coordinate 168,694,549 of NC_136434.1, read as the reverse complement.
ATTCAAAAATCCTGTTTCAGAACCGGTAAAAATGACAACGAAAGCTTTAAAAATGTTGAATAAAACTAAAACTATTTATTTTGCAAGAGTTAAAAAGATTAAAACAACCATAGAAAAGAAAGCATAACAACCTTTGAAGACTTTGATCCTCATGGGAAGTTGGAAGTTGATGAAGTGTGGCATGAAACTCTAAAACAAGAGTTCTCTAGAAGTATCCACCAAGCAAGAGTAGAACCATCAAAACATGCTATTATTCACTTGTAATTTGTTGCTCATAAGCCTTTGAAATATATACCAAATATATGTTCAAAGGTAAAGCAACAAAGGGACATTGTCTAACATCAAAATGCAAGGTGAAGCAACTTCCGAAAATATGGCAGCCCTTTTGGAGCACTTTTCTCTCGGTTTTAGGCTCCGAAGAAGAAGAAGAATCTTGCTTGCAAAAAATACATTCTAACCTTCCATGCTCTCCCTTATATAAAGGCCAAAAGCAAGAAGAGACTATAAAGCAAAAGCATGAGAAATGCTTCTTACAAGCATAGTATAATCGATTAAAAAATTCAAAAGAAGACCATGCTTGGTCTCCTCTCACTTATTCGAAAAAGGCTAGGCACAAAAGAAGACAAAAGTTTTCTCATGGCTAGTTTATATATACATACATGTTATCTTTATAAAAATTCAATCTTATTTATAAAGAATTCCCAACATATATATATATATATATATATATATATATATATATATATATATATATATAACTAGTCATATATAAATATCTTATTTTATATAAAACTACCTTTTATATCAATTGTAACTAGCTTATTAAGATATAAATATGAATATATAAATATCTTATTTTATATAAAACTACCTTCCATATAAATTGAACTAGTTTATTAAGATATAAATATAATTTATAAATAATTATACTTTATGATATATTTCATAAGTTGTTATTTCTCTAATAAATATTATTTCCACAAATAATAAATTCCCAATTAGTAAAATATTATTTCCATGAAATAATAATTTTCCAATTAAATACAAGTGTTGATATATTTACTAATAATCAAATTATAATAATAAATAATCAAATGACGGTTACTTGCTATATGGTGTGACCCTATAGGATAATATATTATTAGCAATATCATTCTATAATGACTCTTGGGCATACAAGATCTTTCAATCTCCCACTTGCACAAGACTCATCATAGATTGATATAGACAGTGGTGAACGTCTTGCAACATTTCACCGCCCCCAATAACACATGACGAAGAATGCCATTCATCAACATCCAATTCTCAAAAGTTCCAAGCTTCAAATAATGTATTAAGGTAATTTTATCAATTATCCCTTTGTTACACACATCCTATTGAACATGAGCCGTGGATCGTAATCAATCTTATTTTAATTCAACTTTGGGTAACGCACGTTAGATGTCTAACTCTCAATACATAAGAGGAACAAATCCCATCTTGACTACATAAGCCTCCTGCATAGTTCATACCATACCCGAAAATGACTTTATAACTGCCCGGTTAAGGGACAACATTTGACCATATCAAAGCACAGTACTCCCTATACTTAAGTCCCACTATGTGTCTCAGGTGTTAAGGACACAAAGATAGTACCTTTTAATCAAGTGTCACTCACGACTGCGATCTATGAGTTGATCTTGATGAGGGTCAGTTCAGTACTAGTTCTCTGACAAGTACCTATGTGTAACATCCCAAAAATACAGTCTGAAAATTTCGTTTTAAATCAGTAATAAAACCATAGTCATCATACGTCGTAGAAAAATCACAACAATGTATCTCAGAATAATATAACAACTGTCATGTATATCAGAGTATAAACATCCCAGACGAAACAAATGGTGTGTACACTACAATCTTTCTGAGCTCCTCTTTTGAAAACTGAGTACCTGAAACCAAAATTGAAAACTGTACGCACGAAGCTTAGTGAGTCTCCCCAACTACCACATACCATACAATAACATATAAAGCACATACTGGGCCTCGCCCGCTGCATCAGACAGAAGTCCGGAAACTGCATCGGACCGAAGTCCGGAACTAACCAGGGCCTTGCCCTCTGCATCAGACCGAAGTCCGGAACTGACTGAACATAACATGGCATAAACATAACTACTAGCATAAACACAGATACTACATACTGCATCGGACCATAGTCCGGAACACATAACACATACCATGCATGTATCACAAAGACACCAAGCATACTGAACTACTGCATCAGACTAAAGTCCGGAACTACTGCTAACTTAAATGGGCCGGCATTGTGGCCGTAGACCCGTTCCTACTGGAAGGAAACTCACCTCACACTGCTGAAGTCCCGAATACATAATCCCAGGCTGTTGAAGTCCCGCAGACTCAACCCCAGCTGCTGGATGACAGATTCCCGAACTGTCAACACCAAAATAACACCCAATTAATAATTAGGTTCTATCTTATATCCATAATTCCATGCTTGGGGTAAAAGACTACTTTACCCTTAACTTAGCTTGACTCAGTCCCAAGGCCCAATCCAAAGGCCCAAAGTCCAACTATGGCTCAAAGCCCAACCTTTGGAAAATTGGGCCCAAACCTCTACATGGACTTCCCTTAAGGCCCAATTGTTCAGTCCAGTCCAACATGTCTCATTCTAAGGGCCCAATATCATAAAACCATCTAGGCCCAACTATGGCCCATCTATGGCCCAATTTTAAAATTTGGGCCCAATCCTTCATATGGGCCTTACCCTAAAGCCCAACTAATTAGTCTAGTCCATTTGATTATTCTTAGATGGCCTAACACAAAGCCCAAGTGAAACTAGGGTTTCACATAAAATGACGATTAGGGTTAAGTGTTTCTTACTTAACCCATTAAGGACTTAATCCATTAAGTCCTTTACTCTACTAGATAAGTGCTATGAAGTGATTGGGCTTAATACACAATCCAATCTCAATGGCCCAAGAGTGGGTCCAATAAGTCTAAGGCCCAATTACTCACAATTAGGGTTTTCTAAACCCTAATTAGGGTTTCCACTCAAACATGGCCCAATAGGCCCAAAATTAATCTTTAAGCCCATTAGGGTTTTGGCTAGGTCCATTAGGGTTTTGGCTAGGTCCATTAGGGTTTTGCTTAAGGGGCACCACCCACTACCACCTCGGGTAGTGGTGGTCCATAGCGGCTCACGGCGGCGGCCACCACCTTACTGTGGTGGTTATTATTATTTTTATTAATAATCAAAGCTAATTACAATTACAAGTTTTACTCCGAAACTAACACACACACTAACTAAGCTAACTACACACACAGCCACACCATGGTGGCCGGCGGTGGCGATTGGCGGCAGCCACCACCTCACGGTGGTGGCGGTGGCTATTCCCGACTTTCTGGCTAGACAAGACACACACAACCCACGATCCCGCTTTGCTCGAAAGGTCTAGCCACCCACCTGATGGCTCACAGCGGCGACAGCGTCCCGAGATGGCAGCAACAGCAGCGGCTGAGGGCGGCAGAAGGCGACGGTAGCCATCATTTCCAATGGTGGTGGTGGTTCCTGCCGAAAGATTACATAAATAACTTCACACATAATACACACACGTATAGCCACCTCCTACGGTGACTGGTGGCGGCCAAGGGTGGCAGAAAAACGACAATCGGTGGCAGCCACCACCATGAGGTGGTGGCAGTGGGTTTTCCGGCCACAAAACGCACACAAAATTCCAAGAAATATGGTAACAGCACATATCATCGAACACCTAACCATCCAGTCACATCCTAAACGACTGGTGTCGCCGGAAAGGACAACCACAGCAGCCCCAAAAGCCACCGGCGGCGGCAATAGCATTCACGACATCAACAACGAGAGGGACGACGGAGAGGAGAAGAAAGAGACGGCTAACCTTACCGACGGATTCCTAGTCGTGCATAACCCAAGCATAACGAACCAGATTCAGCTTCGATCTCGGTGGCTCTCCGAGCTGTCCATGACGTCTCCGGCCGGTAGCAGCGTCATGGTGGCGTTCCATTGGCAAGGTGGTCGCTGGCGGCCTCGTCTGATCGGAAAACGAACGCGAATGAGAGAGATGGCGGCTGGGGGTCATAAAGTGATAGCGGCTGCTAGAAGGTTAGGTTTAGGGTTCCTGTTCCATTAGAATAAGAGGGAAGGAAAGGTCGTCGGATATATCCCGTATCCTTCCTGTTGGGTTATGAGCATTCTAACACTCCTAAGTGTACATGCAACCCTAAATACCTTGGATCTATGTTTTCTCTATTATACATACAATTATGAACATCTAAGGTATTATCCTAATCTAGCATACAAAATAATAAATATAACAAGATAGAATACATACCTCTTTGATGTAGAATGTCTTCATGAAGCTTGAGTGCCTAGTGCCCCAAGTGTGACACCTCAAATGGTTCACACAACACCAAATACACTTGGAATAACTTGAGAGAAACTTGAACACTCCTTGAAATCGTCTAGCCCTCATACTCACACATTAGTGCACGATTTCTTGAGCCATGGGATTCTTTTATATGGTGTCTATTAGGGTTACACCATGTAACTCATAACTTTACCCATTCCTTATGCTCCATGGATTTTAACATCCATGGAGTATCCATGGGTCACCCCATGGACTTAGTCCAACATAAGGAATCTTGGATCACAAGCCCACATATATAAGAATGAATGATTTACACAATCAACCCATATATTTAATTAGTCTCCTTTTGATCACTTAATTAATTCCAAATTAATTCTTGATCAATACTAATTAAATAACCTTATTAATATATTAGAACTTATAATATATTAACCAACCTTAAGTGTTATTTCTCTCATTATAGTCTATCCAAATGCATGATGCCATGCAACCCAAATGGACCATGCCGGGTCGGGTCAAGTCTTACCAATTATAGTTATGGACTTAGACATTAATCCAACAGTCTCCCACTTGGATAAGTCTAAAACTATTATTGCGTATGACTTCAGGAACCGATTAGCAATCGTAGCTCTCAAAAGCTTCTGTCGAACTCTGACCTTGTCGATGAACTCTGACCTTTGTCAATGACTTGTCCATTAGATAAGGGATCATATATTCCTCCATTCTAGATATCATATGGACTAAGACATGGATTATCAATCATTCTCTCTGTCCATTTGTTGTTTCCCGATTTCCGATTCATGATGACTGACTGATTGAACAAATCAAATCAGTCCTGGCTTGGCCAAGCACTCACATGTATCATCTTTAAATCATCGAGGGGCCCACATATATCGCTTTTATCCCGAAGGTAAAAGGAATGGATAAACTTCGACTCATATGGCTTGCTCTACTACATGTTGAATCATACACAAAGGCACGTTTTATAACATCAAGTTACCAATGCGTTTTCGTGCAATCAATGTATAACCAACTCATAGTAACAACTCATATCTCTAGGTTTGAAGAATATAAGATATTATCGTCTCATGATCACTCGTGATAAAATCCATGAAGTGATTCAAATGAGCATGGGTTGAATCCAATACTCAGAACTTATGAGCACTCATGAGTGTTGTAGCACCACTTTGTCCACCAACTTGGACCTCTACAAACCACCCCATGACAGTCTTGATTCATATCTACTTCCAACATATGACCGACTGTGGATGGTTTGAATAACTTAATCATTCAGGAAGAGCGACTTAGTTATTCTGGAAGTCAAAACATGTAAAGTGAAACACAAGAATAAATGAATCAAATATGGTATCAAACCCTATGAATATAAATAAACACTTTTATTTATCACCATACTGATTACTCATTATTCATTGTTTCGGTTTTATCAACTTTATACTTGAATTTAAAACAATAGTTGTCCCATGCTCCAAGCATGTACACTATGTTTTCTAAACACTAGTCATGCCATACACCAAGTATGCATACTAGGTTTGTCTATGATCTTTACTTTGTAAAATAGATCAATTGAACATCACTCCAATGATCCTTTTTTCACAGTCCCAAATCCTTACTGCAAATGCAAGAATTCCAAATTCATGCCATTTACTGAAATCTGTTAGATTCTAAACTTATATGCATTGATCCTCTTAATGATTATGCACAAAGTCAGAAAGACTTGACAACAATCATTACAGAGCATTCCAAAGGAGATAAGCTCCTTGGAAACATCCTTCTTTCATTAAGTTTCCTAATCTTACACAGATTGAATAATTTCTAACTTTGAAACATTTCCATATTCCATTTTGACTATCACTTCTGAACAAGAGTTGCCTCCTTACAGATTATGTCAATATGGTCCTTCCAGAATTAACATTATACTTCCAACTGTCCTTGAGCAACCAATCTTTGGTAAACCTTAGATTGTCCTCGACAATTGCTTAATCATTTTAGTCATATCCAATTCTAGACCTTTTCCCTTCATAATGCCCCAGGCATTTGGAAAATTTTAGAAAGGATGAATATAGCACATGTAATCGATCCTATATCCGAAGCATATGGGACACGATTCATGATGTCTCACATAAAGACTAAACCAGTCTTTTGCTATAATATTTCCATTTCAATTTGCCAAGTTCTCAAAATTCAGATTATGAAAAGGGATGCCGTAATCATAATCGAATTTTAGAACGCAAATAATGGACCCATATATAGAATTTCCTTATGTTGAGCCATTCCAACATGAAATTCATATATATATCCTTGATTAAATACGATTAAAATCTCAATCTAAGCTTTTAGAATTGAAATGAAGTATAATTTCCTCTCCCTTAATTATAGCAAAACAACTTTTTCAACCCCTGCAACCTCACGAATTGAAACTTTTGTTTTCTGTAATTAACATTGCTAACTTGCAACCTTTGTCATAATTATCATGCTCCCACTAACATGATGATTATTAGCATAACACTTATGCTCCCACTAGCTTTGACATGTACTCAGAAATCAGCTGACTTTCTTACCAAAGTTCAGATTTCTGATACTAGATTGTTTTGATAAAACTTTATCAAAATCATACACCTCTCTTAGATAGCTCACATGTGTGTCTAAACAATTTTAGAAATATAAAAAGGGATGCCGTAATCATAGTCTCAATTGTTTAGACCTTTGCCACTTCTCACAAGTCCATGTTAGTGTGCCGGTAAACCACACACGCTCCACTAACGACTTTGAGAATGCAAATATCACAATTGCTATCTAGCTAAAATCTACTTAGTGAAAGTGTTTCCTCACCATCATTTTCATGAATCGGAGAGAAACCTTATGACACTTAGATTTAATAGTGTATGTGTTCTTATCCATGTGAATTTGTCAAAACCATAATCACAAGACAAGGTTAGTGACAAATCCAAACTCATATTGATTAAACTTGTGCAATCTTAAATTCTTGCCATTTGGCAGCTCAGGTGCCTGCCATTGCTTCCAAGTAGTTGTGCAACCAATTGAGAACTCTCAGAACTCCTATGCAAAGCCAACTTGAATAGGCACAAAAATTTCAACACGATAGGTTATAAACCTCAAGTCGTGTGCTAGTGAAGGACTTTAGGTTTTATTCTTGATTAAGTCTTGAAACTTTCAAGAGCTTTAAGACTCCCACTGTCCTCTTGACATATAAGACTCCCTTGTCAAATATTCAAGAGATAGTGCGGATTCTTTATCAAGACTAACACTTTACACAATTGGCCTAAGTTGGTCTCTGTTTTATCCAAAACATCACAACTTACCAATTTCAAATGTACAAGAGTAGATAACCTTTTACTCTTACATTTGACTAGTGTTAACAAACCCTCTTTAAGATATGTCACTCAAGTTACAATCTTGGAGTATGACTCTAAGAATTGTTTTGGAACGAAGTATGACTCATCTTTTTGATTTAACCATTTCAACAGTTCATGACTCCTCTTCTTAGTCATAAGAATGCACTAAGATGACTTTAGAGGACCAATTGTGATATGGTATCTTAATCATTAAGATGATCATAAACATGATACTAAAGTACTCTCCCATCTTTTCAGATTTGAGAAACTTTTATCTTTCTGCCATACTTTGATTCTTCTTATTCGTTCTGTCTCACATTGAAACTTCTCCAATGCTACAGACTTATACTTAAACTTATAAGTATAACCATATTTACTGAACTTAAGTAAATCATGACGAATAGCCTTCTTGATCTTTTGTGGTGGACTTGACCAGTGCACAAGAATGTGTACTCGATCCCTTAGTCCTTTCCTTATTCACATAAGGAATTAGTCTTAATTTTCCAAGCTGAAAGTTCTCATTCATCATACTATACAACTTGCATGATTCCAAGTTTCGGTCCAATTGAACCTTGGGTGATGAGAATCTTTCCTTATTTGGTAATATTAGACACTACCACAACCGAAAGAATCAAATCCATTTTTCCAATATTGCTATCAATGGAATCTTATAAGCAACAACTTTTCACAAATGCCATTGTAAGGATAAATAAAATCAAAACCTTTTTCTTTTATTTTAAAACTTTGCGGAAAAACTTATCCTTACAATCCATATGAAAACCTTGTTGTTATCTATTCCTAAGCAATATAAATATCATAACTCTTAAGTAATAGCCCAAAATTCTGATCACCGAACCATGCGATTGAAATCCATCTTCGCGATCAGAATCAGCATGTACTTAATAGAGTTAGACAATGGACTTTACCTGAAGTAGAGCCAAACTTATTGACTTTAACATCCTTAGGTAAATTTGGCAGCTTCGTAACCAATGCCCCTTCCTTTGGCAATAGTTACCTATGGACCCTTGATAATGGGACTATCTCAGACTTCGCCTCTCTCTTTACCATTGGGTCAACCGAGTTGACTATGGCCGATCCCTTTCCATTGGGAAGAGAGAGCTTTGCTGGATATCCAATGTCATCATTGTCAATGTCCATAGCGTTTTAGGAAGTTGATCTTAGCAAATAGATAAGATCATTAAGGGTCTTGTCTTAGTCTGTTTCATAGGATTCCCAAAAGAACTCACTATGTGACTTAGAAAGTAGTTGAGCCACCAACTTTCTCAAGACTTTGACACCCAACTCTCCCGGCTTGTCAATATGTGACTACATCTCCAAGATGTGATCACACCTAGACCTTGCCTTGCCAATAGGGCTTGAGTGACCTTAAACTTTTTAGGAACTTGTGGGTTAGGGAGAATAATTGGAGGAGGTGAAAGAAGTATGATATCCATGGGACATCATCTTCATTTAGGAAAGCTTGTTTCAAGAGATTTGGGAAGATCATAAATGTCTAGACCAGACATCTTTTTGGGAGATATTCAAGATAGTTGATTTAAAGTCCTTAATATGACACCCAATATGAAATATTAAGGCTAGGACCCAACAAACTATTTTATAACTTAGAAGAAGGATGCCGTAATCCAAGCTATAAAATATTTGAAGGTAGGTGAATGACGATTCACCAATTTCCACCATGAAAAACGAAATAATTTATTAGGTTTTAATTGGATTTGAAAGTCCTAGATCTTTGAGATTCATTGAACTGTTCAAAGGCATGTTTCAATCTCGAGTGTGCCCTTCAGGTTTTGTGACTGGGATGCCGAGGATAACAAAACAAGGTGTGAATAACCATGCAAATATACTTGGTACCCTTAATATTTACCCCTTAATCAGTATGCCGGTTAACCACACACGCTCCACCGATACTATGATAAATATTAAGTTACCCTTTGCCTACCTTGTTAAGTCCAGGTTAGTGTGCCAGTTAACCACACACGCTCCACTAACGACTTAAGCAAAGTGCAAAGTGTAATTTCATGGGTTAGCACCAAATTCACATTTTCCTAAGTAACTAAGATTGGGTATTAATAAGAGTTTAGTTACTTAGTATTTATCATTAATACTTTTAATGAAAGGAGAATTATAGTCCTTGTCCTACCCGTTCGGCTAACGACCCTCCACCAGTCAAGGAAGCGGTGGGTGAGAGTGGACACCCATTAAACTGCCATTTATAGGCAGTAACCTTATACCCCCCTTATAGACCGGCTTCGTGAATGAGGCCTACTAACGGTAAGACTGACTTTACTCTTATACATATATATAAATATTATTAACTTATAATATTATAAAGTATAAAGGTTAAATTTTAACTTTTAAAATTCTAAGGGCTAACTTGGAATTAAAGTATTCATAAGTGAAAACTTTTCAAATTCCAAAACTTGAGGGCAAGTTTTGAAACTATTCAAAACTAATTAATTCCATAACTTATGAGTTTAAAGTAGTTTTAATTAAAAAAAAATTAATTAAAACTCTTCAAGTTCCATAACTTGAGGACAAGTTATGGAAAACTTTAAACTAATTAAAAAAAATAACTTTTTTTATTGTAACTTATGGAACTAATTAAGGTTACACTTTTTTTTTAATTTAATGAAGAGACTCTTGAACCTCCATAACTTGAGGACAAGTTATGGAGTCATAAAACCATTTAATTAGAATTAGACTCTTCATTTTGTAACCTTTGCCAACTTTTATGAGTTTTTATGATTCTTAAATGTGACTTTTCATATAACTTGAGGACAAGTTACAAAAACACACTTTGGAATCAACTCTTAGATTAAAATGGATTGAAAACAACTATTTCACACAACTTTTCTATTAATCTAAGAACCTCATAAGAACAAGATAATTCAAATCATCAATCTTCAAGAAATTAGCATGAACATACAAACTAATACAAATCTTGAAATTATGACAATTATCTTAGAAATTGGATTAGCATGAACATTACCACATCAAAAACAAGTTTATAAGTCCAAAAACATCTTAGGGTAATGTTCCTAGTCCAATTCCAGCCAAAACAATCGAATATATGCATCCAACTCGATTTTTCAGCTACTTTTGCAAGTATAACAAGAAAACAAGCCTAGTCTCTGATACCACTGTTGGGTTATGAGCATTCTAACACTCCTAAGTGTACATGCAACCCTAAATACCTTGGATCTATGTTTTCTCTATTATACATACAATTATGAACATCCAAGGTATTATCCTAATCTAGCATACAAAATAATAAATATAACAAGATAGAATGCATACCTCTTTGATGTAGAATGTCTTCATGAAGCTTGAGTGCCTAGTGCCCCAAGTGTGACACCTCAAATGGTTCACACAACACCAAATACACTTGGAATAACTTGAGAGAAACTTGAACACTCCTTGAAATCGTCTAGCCCTCACACTCACACATTAGTGCAAGATTTCTTGAGCCATGGGATTCTTTTATATGGTGTCTATTAGGGTTACACCATGTAACTCATAACTTTACCCATTCCTTATGCTCCATGGATTTTAACCTCCATGGAGTATCCATGGGTCACCCCATGGACTTAGTCCAACATAAGGAATCTTGGATCACAAGCCCACATATATAAGAATGAATGATTTACACAATCAACCCATATATTTAATTAGTCTCCTTTTGATCACTTAATTAATTCCAAATTAATTCTTGATCAATACTAATTAAATAACCTTATTAATATATTAGAACTTATAATATATTAACCAACCTTAAGTGTTATTTCTCTCATTATAGTCTATCCAAATGCATGATGCCATGCAACCCAAATGGACCATGCCGGGTCGGGTCAAGTCTTACCAATTATAGTTATGGACTTAGACATTAATCCAACACTTCCAAACTTTGATCCAATTGTCTAACTTCAGTCCCTCCTCAAAATTTTGTTATCAATTTAAATCCAAATTTTACCTTTTGAACCATGCTTCCATAATTACTCTCAAATTCGATCCCTAACTAACCAAACAACCCCCTTAACCTCTAAAATCTATTCAAATGAAGTCTCGAAAGTTACCATTTAACCCTTAAGCCTTCAAATATCTTCAATTTAAGTCCATTAATTACCAAACGCACCCTGACTTCTGTAATTATGACTTTTAACTCCTCGAAACTAAAGCCTCGCTCAATTATTATTCATTTTAAGGATTCTATACATTTATTTATTTATTTTATTAACGGGGTGTTACAACTCTCCCCCACTTAAATCAGATTTCGTCCTCGAAATCACTCCTTATCATACCTTACACGCTAACCACTTAAGTGACATGGTCACCATCCTGGGTGCACCCTAACCTTCTCAGGGTAGCTGTGACCAATCATAACAAAGCCCTAACATCTGCAGGCGAACTAATCCCTCGCAAGAAGCTCACATGTACTCTATCTGAAATTTGCTATTTCTAGATGATCTGAATCCCTAACAGACCACTCATACTGAATCATTATAGATGAACTCCGCGGTGGGTGACTAAGGATTACTCAGCAATCTGTTACGCTTATCATACATTAGATCCTCAAATACCATTACTGTTGGAGACCCAAAACTGTCTGAATCACTGATCTTCCTGAAAACACTGATCTGCCTGAAACACTGAACTGCCCGAAACACTGAACTGTCTGAACACTGAACTGCCCGAAACACTGAACTGTCTGAACACTGAACTGCCTGAAGCAGTATGTTGCCACATGGCTGCTTCCGAAATCTATCTAGGCCTTCCTGGTCTCAACTGATTTGACAATCATCTGAAGTACCGGGTTCCGGCCCGGTTGCGGAGCCAAAGGACTCCCACTTAGTCGCCTCACACGACTTCTGAACAAATTCCTTCTCTAGAATTAGTTGCCACTAGTCACCATGCCACTGAGGCTCTAATAACTTTCTGATCTAACTGATCGAGTCCATACGTCAAATCCTGACGTCACCAAACCCAAGGCTAAAAGTGATTGCTACATGACCATTGGTAGCCTTATGTCATAAATGACCTTAAGCAGTCCACTGCTTCTTTGCTCTCTTCTCTGTAGTGGCGCTTCTACAGTCTTATCACTGGCTTAACCGAGTCTAATCCGTCTGGGAAACTCCGAAATCCAATCTGTGGATTTCCATATCCTCACTGCGATACCCGAACTGGTCGGTACTACTGTCCTTCCCGCGTCCTAACGACACACTCACGCTATCTAATAACCTAGTGAATGCTACGGCTACACCCGTAGACTTACAACACTTTATCACTATCTGCTGCTAGTTAATGCTACGGCTACTCCCGCAGACTTACAACACTCAAACACTATCTGGCTGCTAGTGAATGCTACGGCTACACCCACAGACTTACAACACTCTAACACTATCTGACTGCTAGTGAATGTTACAGCTACACCCGCAGACTTACAACACTCTAACACTATCTGACTGCTAGTGAATGCTACGGCTACACCAGCAGACTTACAACACTCTAACACTATCTGACTGCTAGTGAGTGCTACGGCTACACCCGCAGACTTACAACACTCTAACTCTATCTATACTGGATCGAACACGCGCTTGTCTCACACTCAGCTGAACTCATGTCCTGACTGGAATCCCCAACCGGATTCCCTAAGGCTTGCTAGCAAACATTCTGAGAATGCGATCTCATCATTGGCAAGTTTTTCCGAACTTCCATATCACACTCTCCTCGAACCATACAGCCACATGGGTTGTATCCCTTTCAGACAAGGATGCAAAACTTATCCTAGTCTCAAAACTGCTCCCGCTTCTGAATCCTTGGGCGATTCTCCCCCACTTTGATTCAGCTAATGCCTTACAGCACACAAAACTGGAAGAATTCCCAATCCTTCTCACCACCCATGATCAATCTGCTAGAAACCACGTTTACCATTGCTAGGGTTTCAACACCAGCTAATCCAAAAGATCACACAACTTCTAAAAAAATCCGAATAAATCTCCGGTAATAACCCGCTAGACCCAGGAAGCTCCGAATCTCAGTTGGAGACCTCGGAATTCCCCTCTGCATCACGGCCTCTGTCTTGGACGGATCGACTAGTACACCATTCTGGTTAACAGGGTGCCCAAGGAATTGCACCCCGCGCAACCAGAACCCACATTTAGAGAACCTTGCAAAAATTATCTCCCTCCTCAAAGCCTCTAGCACCTCTCTCAGGTGCTTCTCGTGCTGCTCCTCAGTCTTGGAATAAACCATGATGACGCTGTACTTTCCCAATCCCGTAATCTGGGGAATTGCTCTATCATTATTTGTTGATGCTTCTCGGTATGCAAGTGGCATACGACATCTCCTGAAATATAATTCAGACACAAACCGAGGATAACTCAGGGTTACACTTACTCAAACCCTTGGAACGAAAGGCTCCCTTGTGCAGTTTCTTGCAAGTGTTGCACCGAATCTGGTCCTGCTGGTCTTTCGAAAGCTAATCTGAAATCTTGGGTCTCCTCCCGAGACCCTTCTATCTAAACAACTGATCTGGTTCCCTTTTCCTAATGTGCTCTAAGTCACTACCTCGTTCTCGTGCTCTAGAAGTCATATCATTCAGGGTCTTGCACCCCGAGATACTCACGATCCCCCTGCTACTATTCTACAGTACATTCTGATAACTTACCTTCTTCATTTACTCATCTGCTGCATGCTGCGTACCATATAAGCTCTTCCCGAGACTTGGCAGTGATCTCTGCCACAGTCTCAGTCTTCTGGTGGAGATCTAACAACTCTTGCACCAACTGCTGCGCCTCAATTGCCTGGGCACACTCTGCCCAGAATCTGGTCTAAAAGTTATCCCATGACATAGCATTAACCGCATCATCAGTCAACTCACTACTAACTTCTTCCTATCAATCTCGTTCTCTATCCCTCAGGGGACAGGAAGTAAGTCAGATCTTGTCTCCTTTCGAGACAACGTCTGGTACAAAAAGTGTTGGTGACATCTGCCAACCATCTGCTGCTACCAATGGGGTCCCTAACCCCCATGACAATCTGAAGCCTCACAAACTCTGAATTCCCGAAACATCAACGTATGGGTCTCTATCATGACTGTTATCTTAGTGCAGAATGCACTCGGCTTCTCATCACAAATCTCTATAATCCCCTCCTTGATCACACTGAGGATCACAGGAGTCTGGTCAATGATACTGCGTAATTCTCATATGGAATTAACTCCCTCATCTGATCATCAATCTGCCCGACTACAGAGTCCGAGCCTGATCCCTTGTCGACACCAGAACTACCATCTGGTCTACCACGTAGCGCCACTATACTCGGCAACACACGATCACTAACATCACAATACTCATCCAAACTCGAGGGATCTCACACACTACAAGTTCCCTGGTCTTATCTCAGCCTTCCTTGATTCAAGTACGGATCCTCTGCTTTCAGTAGTACGGGCCCATACTACCTTCCACATCTATCCGTACTTTCCTCAAGCACTGCCTCGACCCCACCAAGTCCTTTATACTACTACTGATGATCTCATGCTAATCTCATCCTAGGTTTGCCCTAGGGAAATCTCTGACTCCACCCAAAACAGTCCTCAGCTGCTAAAGGCATCCTTGTAACGCCAATTAGCCATCACCTGAATACCATCACATGTGACGAGGCTCGGATAATCCTTCGAGTAACATACTCGTCCCTACAACGGTTAGACTCAAACAAGAGCTGCGCAATAGGGCCAAATCCAGCACTCTGAGATTATTCAACCCTAATCACATGCGACGTGACGTATTCACCTAATGGTTAACTCCCATCACTCAGAGTCCCACAAAGCACAAAGCAAGCAGCATTCAGACACAGGAAACTACTCAAGCAATTCTATCCTCATGACAAGAAACTGTACTAGCATACAATGCGAAGCTCATACTATCAGGCATAACCTAAACAGGCTATCCAACTACTGTTTACTCAATACTAGCATGCAATTCTCATAAAGCTGGAACACATAAAGCAGGCACATAAGGCATCCTCCTAGATCCTTAGTCCTATTCTAGCATGCTGTTCTACTGAAACTGAAATTGATAATCATAACATAAACTTGTGTGGGTAATTTGGGAGTACTTACTTGAGCTCGGCTGATTGCATGCACCACACCCCTTTCTCTTTTCAAAGTTCTTTTCTTTCTAAAAATTCTTTTTGCTTTTCTAAAACTCTTTTTTTTTAAGTTTCTTTTTGCTTTTCTAAAACTCTTTTCTTTTGAAAACTTTATACCACTTCCTTAGTTTGAGTTCAGACACACTCAGGAGTGCGCCCGAATCCCTCAAACCAAGGCTCTGATACCAACTTGTAACATCCCAAAAATACAGTATGAAAATTTCGTTTTAAATCAGTAATAAAACCATAGTCATCATACGTCGTAGAAAAATCACAACAATGTATCTCAGAATAATATAACAACTGTCATGTATATCAGAGTATAAACATCCCAGGCTAAACAAATGGTGTGTGCACTACAATCTTTCCGAGCTCCTCTTTTGAAAACTGAGTACCTGAAATCAAAACTGAAAACTGTAAGCACGAAGCTTAGTGAGTCTCCCCAACTACCACATACCATACAATAACATATAAAGCACATATTGGGCCTCGCCCACTGCATCGGATAGAAGTCCGGAAACTGCATCGGACCGAAGTCCGGAACTAACTAGGGCCTTGCCCTCTGCATCGGACCGAAGTCCGGAAACTGCATCGGACCGAAGTCCGGAACTAACCAGGGCCTTGCCCTTTGCATCGGACCGAAGTCCGGAAACTGCATCAGACCGAAGTCTGGAACTAACCAGGGCCTTGCCCTCTGCATCGGACCGAAGTCCGGAACTGACTGAACATAGCATGGCATAAACATAACTACTAGCATAAACACAGATACTACATACTGCATCGGACCATAGTCCGGAACACATAACACATACCATGCCTGTATCACAAAGACACCAAGTATACTGAACTACTGCATCGGACTAAAGTCCGGAACTACTGCTAACTTAAACGGGCCGGCATTGTGGCCGTAGGCCCGTTCCTATTGGAAGGAAACTCACCTCACACTGCTGAAGTCCCGAAGACATAATCCCAGGCTGTTGAAGTCCCGCAGACTCAACCCCAGCTGCTGGATGACAGATTCCCGAACTGTCAACACCAAAATAACACCCAATTAATAATTGGGTTCTATCTCATATCCATAATTCCATGCTTGGGGTAAAAGACTACTTTACCCTTAACTTAGCTTGACTCAGTCCCAAGGCCCAATCCAAAGGCCCAAAGTCCAACTATGGCTCAAAGCCTAACCTTTGGCCCAATTTTCCAAATTGAGCCCAAACCTCTACATGGACTTCCCTTAAGGCCCAATTGTTCAGTTCAGTCCAACATGTCTCATTCTAAGGGCCCAATATCATAAAACCATCTAGGCCCAACTATGGCCCCATCTATGGCCCAATTTTACAATTTGGGCCCAATCCTTCATATGAGCCTTACCCTAAAGCCCAACTAATTCCTCTAGTCCATTTGATTATTCTTGGATGGCCCAACACAAAGCCAAGTGAAACTAGGGTTTCACATAAAATGACGATTAGGGTTAAGTGTTTCTTACTTAACCCATTAAGGGCTTAATCCATTAAGTCCTTTACTCTACTAGATAAGTGCTATGAAGTGATTGGGCTTAATACACAATCCAATCTCAATGGCCCAAGAGTGGGTCCAATAAGTCTAAGGCCCAATTACTCACAATTAGGGTTTTCTAAACCCTAATTAGGGTTTCCACTCAAACATGGCCCAATAGGCCCAAAATTAATCTTTAAGCCTATTAGGGTTTTGGCTAGGTCCATTAGGGTTTTGGCTAGGTCCATTAGGGTTTTGCTTGAGGGGCACCACCCACTACCACCTCGGGTAGTGGTGGTCTATGGCGGCTCACAGCGGCGCCACCACCTTACGGTGGTGGTTATTATTATTTTTATTAATAATCAAAGCTAATTACAATTACAAGTTTTACTCCGAAACTAACACACACACTAACTAAGCTAACTACACACACACAGCCACACCATGGTGGCCGGCGGTGGCGATTGGCGGCAGCCACCACCTTACGGTGGTGGCGGTGGCTATTCCCGACTTTCTGGCTAGACAAGACACACACAACCCACGATCCCGCTTTGCTCGAAAGGTCCAGCCACCCACCTGATGGCTCACAGCGGCGACAGCGTCCCGAGATGGCGGCAACAGCAGCGGCTGAGGGCGGCAGAAGGCGGCGGTAGCCATCATTTCCAATGGTGGTGGTGGTTCCTGCCGAAAGATTGCATAAATAACTTCACACATAATACACACACGTATAGCCACCTCCTACGGTGACTGGTGGCGGCCAAGGGTGGCAGAAAAATGACAATCGGTGGCACCCACCACCATGAGGTGGTGGCAGTGGGTTTTCCGGCCACAAAACGCATACAAAATTCCAAGAAATATGGTAACAACACATATCATCGAACACCTAACCATCCAGTCACATCCTAGACGGCTGGCGTCGCCGGAAAGGACAACCACAGCAGCCCCAAAAGCCACCGGCGGCGGCAATGGCATTCACGACATCAACAGCGAGAGGGACGACGGAGAGGAGAAGAAAGAGACGTCTCACGACATCACCGGCGGCGGCAATGGCATTCAGCTTCGATCTCGGTGGCTCTCCGAGCTGTCCATGACGTCTCCGGACGGTAGCAGCGTCATGGTGGCGTTCCGTTGGCAAGGTGGTCGCTGGCGGCCTCGTCTGATCAGAAAACGAACGCGAATGAGAGAGATGGCGGCTGGGGGTCATAAAGTGATAGAGGCTGCTAGAAGGTTAGGTTTCGGGTTCCTGTTCCATTAGAATGAGAGGGAAGGAAAGGTCGTCGGATATATCTCGTATCCTTCCAAACTTTGATCCACTTGTCTAACTTCAGTCCCTCCTCACAATTTTGTTATCAATTTAAATCCAAATTTTACCTTTTGAACCCTGCTTCCATAATTACTCTCAAATTCGATCCCTAACTTACCAAACAACCCCCTTAACCTCTAAAATCTATTCAAATGAAGTCCCGGAAGTTACCATTTAACCCTTAAGCCTTCAAATATCTTCAATTTAAGTCCATTAATTACCAAACGCACCCTGACTTCTGTAATTATGACTTTTAACTCCTCGAAACTAAAGCCTCGCTCAATTATTATTCATTTTAGGGCTTCTATACATTTATTTATTTATTTTATTAACGGGGTGTTAGACTATGAAACTTGGTTACAACTTCTTGCCTACTTTCATCTGGTGAGAGTCAACCAATCCTTTACATATTAGTCTTACTTCATAATTGCTCCCACAATCATGACCGACCATGAACCTTTTAGAATAATAAGATTATTCATGGATTAAACATGTTAATATAGAGCACAAAAAGTATTAATTTAATGATCATATCCCAGTATATCAAAATATTATGTAATAGTTGTTGTTATAATGTTCCAATATCCAAATACTAAATCCAAACCAAAATCCCATTTCTAGAATAATAAAATTGTTATGGCTTAAGTGTGACCACTCATACTTAGCTTAAAAGGAAAGACTTTATTAATGGGTTCGACTAACTTTAATTTGTGTGAATTTCGCGAATACTATATCTCCATATTTGACTTTTACTCTAGGTATAGTTAAATATCTTGGAGAATATGATTGGTGTTCTTTCGTGACATAGAGTCCCTTAGCTTGATTAAGTCAACTCTCGAAGTCACAAAGATTTCTATGTGATCCTTGAACGGCAGAAATCAACATAGTTTTTCAATGAACTCATTCATCCAATCATATTTGACTTTAACTTTAAAAGTTGTGTATTCTTATTTTTGTAGTAGACTGTGTCATTATGTTTTGCTTGGACCTCATTCCAACTAAACTTACTCTTCATTCCAAAATGAAGTCATAATCCAATTATAATTCATAATTATCTATATTTATTTAGAAATCAAAATCCTATGTAGCTCTTTACATTAAGATTTTATTCTAAACTAATTATCTCATATACATTCTCTTAACTCTTCTTAAGTACTCTTAGAATGTTCTCATAGTCATCTAGTGACTTAACCATGTATTCAATTTTGTATCTCATGATATGACATAAATGATGGATTCATTTGCCAAGAAAATAGAATATAAATCATTTCATCTAGCTCAACCTATGTGCTAGGTCCTTAGAGACAGATTCAAAAGGTGTCATGTAACAATGCAAAGAGTCATCCAAAGGAATCTTGTATCTTGACCTCTTTCAAGATATTGTCATTTCATGCAAAAAGAATTTTAAAACCTTTAAAATTTATCTTTATCTATCTCTTATAGATTTTACATACCAAGAATGTATCTTTTCATTCCTAAGTATTTCATTTTAGAAAAACTTTTCGAGTGAAGGTGAAAACCACCTTGCATAGTCGGAATGTCATTTCAAATGATTAAGTATGTCTCTTTCATACAAGATTAGGAATATCACTATCCTCCCACTAGTTCTTAGTAAACACACACACACGTTCTTTTCATTTTGATATAAAAGCATACCTTGTATCTTTATATTAAAATGACTATTCCAATCTTGAGATGTTTTCTTTATATCCACAAGTGGATCTTAAGCCTTACACATTTGGTTTGGATAACATGGATTAAGAAAATCTCCAGGCTAAGCTATATAGATATCTTATAGTAGATGTCTATTAAGAAAAGCGACCTTTCTTGAAATCTATTTGCTATATCTCATATGAAGAATATGAAGTTATAGTAAATAATATTATTGTTGATCTAATCATAGGTACTTGTGAAAAGGTTTGATCATAGTCAATTTCATGAGTATGATAAGGACCATATTCAATGGCATGAGTATGAGAAAATCCTTATATAACAAGTATTACTAAATATGTATATATATCCATGTATATATTCTTTCTAGAAGAATCTCTTACTCCTTCTAGCCTTCCTATAGAGAGGAATATTAATCAAGCTCATACTTGATTATTAAACATGGATTACATTTCAATGTTCATGACTCTAAGTCATTTCAGATCCAAGATCTAATATAACATTTTGATAGTTGATGGTTTAACTAGAAACCATCAAAAACTCATCAATGAAAGATTCTACATTTCTAAAGTCATAGATGATTTCTACCATTATTGTGAACAATTTGTGTTTATGAATAGCTATTATTCATGTTTAACAATTTCTTGTTAAAACTAGTGCCAACAATTGTTACATACAGCTATGTTTCTTTAGCTGCTTCAAGTTCCACGTGCCTCCCACTTGCTTTGTCATTAGAAGCTTGCTTTCTACGAACTCAGCTTTCAGAGGAATAAATGAACTTATTTTTGGTGGATTTTTATATAATAATCTAAATGCCCTTGTAGAATATTCTTCAATTATTTAATTTGTTGGTGTTTGTATTCTAGATACAATTAATAGTGATTGAAGTATAATCCCAAAAAGGTTAAAAGGGGGACATTTCTACCGATTAGAAAGTAAACTATACCAAGTAAAGTTTAATTCACTCTTTATCATCACGAAGGCTTTAGATGGTACTACTGGGTTGTATCTTGTGCTTAATCATAGACATTCATTAGAAAGGAAGTCATATACCAAAGTGTATAGTTCCTTAATAATTATTTTCTCTACACTTTAGTGAAAATATTGTTAGGAATCTTTTATATATAAATAAGATTCACATATGTCAAATAAACTACATTATTTGCCTTCAAAGATCAATTTCTTGAAGTTGGAATATGTAGATTTCATTTATACAATAAAGATAACAATGTCATGGATAAGTTTGATTTCAAACAAGTTTAAGTCAAAAGTGCTTGCATATAGAACTCAATTTCATTTATAAAATGTTGATATTTACTTTGTAATTCTATTAAGAGATCTAGTCTCAGAAACAGAAGTCAACCATTTCAGAATATGAGTATTATCGTTATGAAAAATGATCTAGTAAATAATCAAATATTTAAACAAATAACTGATACATAAATATTTAGACATGCTAAATTTAAAACATACATTGTTCCAAAACAAACATTGTTTTATATTACAAGCAATTTATGTTCTAAGCATAAATAATAAACTAAACTTCGAGTGTGTAGTTCCAACTTGCTTGTGCTCAGCTAGTTACTCTTCTGTAAATATTTGCAATCAAGTTACAAATTTTAGACTAACATTTACGTACCAAGTACTTGAGGGTTACACGAAAAGTATGAGTTCTATCCAGTAGATACCTGAAGTACTAGTCTCTTTCAGACTTTCTTTCTACATAAGAGGAGCAGTTCCTCTACCAGTGTCCAGTTTCTTCACAAAAGAAACAAGATCCATCTACGTGGCCCTTATTGGATTTCTTGGGTTTAAAGGTGTTTATTCCTTAAAACATGGGCCTTTTAGATCACACAAGGTGACTCTTTTAACCTTGCAGTATTCCAACAATATATCACTATATTTATTGGAATATTGCTTAACATGTTATATTATCATATATATATATATATATATATATATATATATATATATATATATATATATATATATATATATATATATATATATATATAATCCAAAACCTCCTAGAAGTCATGAATAATTGTTCCTAGTATGATGTTAGAAGCATCTTAAGCATCACTGTGATGTATTTACTAGGTATCATATTCAGGTCTATTGCTCAAAGCAATTTGTTTGGGAATAGGTCCTTTAAGTGTATACAATTTCACATCTCTCACGAATTGTCTCTTAATACATGAACCCATTCATTGAAGTTGCATCTATTGAATGTTATTGTTTCAATAAGTCATTTAAAGAGAAATGGCAATTCATGGTTATGAGAGTGGCTTATATATCTACAAAATTTTAACAAAATTCATTTAGTATTTTCAATATTTAATCTTTAATAATTAATACCCTTTTAGTTTCTAAAAACATTAATTATCAATGTCTAGGATCCAAGTTGCAAAACAAAGAAATGGTTAGGTATCCTTTATCCCATCCATCCGAATTCAACCCGGTAGATATCGATTATCAACTATATCTTACCATATAATTCCTAGATTTATGGGATCGCTAATAACAAATTTAATTAGACATGTTTCATCCCATCTATGTCTCGGAACTCTCTTGCTTAGGTATCCTTTATCACAAGAGATTTCCGATCAAATAATCCAATTCGAAAAACTTGTGTAATCGGCCTATAACTTGGTTATAGAAATCGCGAAAACACCCCGACCATCAAAAGATAACACCAAGCGGTTAGGTATCCTTTATCCCACCAGTGCATACAAGAGACGTGCGAGTGTTCTTTAAAAAGGATTGCACAAATTTGTGGTTTGTAAGGGGTCTTTGATGTTTTTATAATTCTAGTTCAAAAAACATGTTATATCATAGTTATTGCATAGATTCAATAAACCACAGTATACCTTTTTTAAAATCTTATTTCATGTTAAAATCACATTTTTAACAATGTTCTATATATAAAACCTGGTTTTATATAATTGGCGCAATCAAAGTTTTAAATTAATAACTAGTATTAAGTTATATCGTTTGAGCGCTTTAGAAGATTTGGAAGCCTTTTAATAAAACTTACTTTTATAAAATAAGGTTTGGAGTTTGATAAGTTTACAAATCTCTATTTTAAACTTATACAATTTTAATCTCGAAATTTTACCGGTTACTAGTTTTAACGATAAAGCTAGTTTTATTGTAAAACTATTTTTAGAATCTTATGTTAAAAGGTAAATTTCATTAAAACCAAACTCCTTGTGATGTTTATTTATGTTCAAATATTATTTTTCATTTGAAAAACTAATTTTATCAACCATAACATAATAATAATAACATAAACATAAAACAACATAAGCATGCATAACAATTATAACATATGTGCATAAACGAAACCATTAACTAGTAATAATTTTGTGAGCCGTCACAAAATTATCAAGTCCATTCCTAAAGGAACATAAGGGACATTTATCTTCTATAGTCTTCATGTGCCCCCACTTGCTTCAACACCTTGTAACAAGTTTATAAAAATAATTTTATAAAGTTTGAGAAACTCAAATAAAATCAACTTTATAAACTTTTGATATTCAAAATGGCCACCATCTTCATTCTTGTTACTTTTTTTATAAAATAAACTATTTCTAAAACTAATTTATTACTTACAAAACTTGACACAAGAAAACTATCTATTTAATTATTACATACCATATGAATAACTAAATAATTACAACCATTTTAAATAAATCAACACATGCAACAACACAAAGGTCCATGACTAGTTTATGCACATCATACATATTTATATACTCAAAAATATATAAAACAACTCTTTGTTTTTCTAGGACAACTTTTATGACCAAAAAGATGCATGTAAACTTTTGGTCAAAAAATAACAATTATAAACATTTTAAAGTTGTCATAGAAAATATGTATGAATTTTTCTTGCAAAAAGAAAACCATCCATGTTTTCCAAAAACAAAGATTTTATCAACTAAAGAAATAATCTAACTAATCTTAGAAAAATGACTCTGATACCAATTGTTGGGTTTTTTATTCAAAAATCTGGTTTCACAACCGGTAAAAATGACAACGGAAGCTTTAAAAATGTTGAATAAAATTAAAACTATTTTACCCACCAATGATCATTTTGCAAGAGTTAGAAAGATTAAAACAACCATAGAAGAGAAAGCATAACAACCTTTGAATACTTTGATCCTCATGGGAGGTTGGAAGTTGATGAAGTGTGGCATGAAACTCTAAAACAAGAGTTTTCTAGAAGTATCCACCAAGCAAGAGTAGAACCATCAAAATATGCTAGTATTCACTTGTAATTTGTTGTTCATAAGCCTTTGAAATATATACCAAATATATGCTCAAAGTTGAAGCAACAAAGGGACATTGTCTAAAATCAAAATGCAAGAGAATGGAGGAGAAGTAAGGACTTGACCTTCCGAAAATATGACAGCCCTTTGGGAGCACTTTTGTAACGCCAGTCAAAATAGGTCAACAACAATCACATGTGATTATGCCAATCATGTAATGTGATTTTGTTAAACTAGTAATGTGATAAACTTACTATGTAATTCATGTTAAAATATGAACATTCATACATAATTTATGATATAAATCAAAGTATACGTCCATACGATTCCAAAAATATAGAGAACATCTAAATCTGACTTCGCGTGAAGAAGTTATGATAAACCGAACACTATAAATCTATATAATAGGAGGAATTTAAAATAGACTTAGAATTAGCTATTGGAGTCTAAAAGAAAGTCGTAGTACTCAGAATTAGCTACGCGTGCATATAAAGAACGTCAAAAACGGAGTTCGTATGCAAAAGTTATGACCTTCCGAAGATGCAGCTGTCTTAGAGCATGACACGTGGCAAGAAACCCTAGCCGCCATGGTTCACGACGTGGACATTAATTTCACGACGTGAAACGTGTCAGGGACACTAATCGGGGCTAGAAAACATGTGTTAAAGCAACTGGATAACTCATGGATGTCCACGACGTGACCCTGGGTATGCCACGACGTGAAATGGCCCAGAAGAGCCTATAAATAGCGATCAAGACCCTTTCATCCCTTACACTAAATCTCTTCTTTCTCTCTCGTTTCCGAAGGCCGTTTTCCTTCCCGAGCCTCACTACGACGAGCCTCTGACCGTTTAGATTCTATAGATCACGCTGCTAGGGTGAGTTTCACGGCCCCACTTTCTAATATTTCGGGGGAAAACGCATGTTAAATATTATATATATGTTATTATTATGTCTATATGATAGTATATTAAGTATCAACGTAGATAGTTATAATAACCGGGATATAGTTATTTCGTATCTGAAAATATACAACTATCGTAAAGTTGTTAGCATGTTATTCTTATAGTAGTATACTAATGTAGATCTTGAGTTATACTTAGGATTCTATATATATGTTGTGTGCGATATAGTTCCGAAGTTATATTCGGAAGTTCTATATGTTAATTTATAAAGTATGTTGTTATTATTAGTTTTATGACAGTATAAAACTTGGTATGTTATATGTTGTTGTTGTTATTGGTTTTATGTCAAGATAAAACCTGGTTTTACTTCAAGATATAGCTGTTATACTGCCTAAATGTTATGAAGTTAGGATTAATGTTTAAAAGCATAGTCTAGTAACTTAGGGTTTTAGACATGAAAATGCTTTTGTTGTTAGAGCTATAGGAAGCCGTCGAAGTCTACATAAGTAATTGTATTCATCAACTAAGATTGGGGATCTTAGCGGAAATCCTCTGAACTGTAACTGTTAATCCCGTGTGAGCGAGGAAGTCGTGTGTAATTAGTATACGGGTTGACCACCCCACTTGTGACTGTTAGCTACAGTCAACCATAAGCAAGTGACGAACTATCCTTTTACTTGTTATTGTTCCGGCGTCGATGAAGCGTGCGGTGTTCCTCATGGAAATCATGAGTGGGTTTTCCTCATGTAAATCATGAGTGGGTTGTCGTTATGTAAATCATGAGTGGGTTTTCCTCATGTAAATCATGAGTGGGTTGTCCTCATGTTAATCATGAGTGGGTTTTCCTCATGGAAATCATGAGTGGGTTTTATCAGAGGTATTATGTCATAGCAGCGGTTACAGGCTCATGGTAGCAAATTGTTAGAAACATTATACTTTGTCGTATACAAGTATTTATGTTAAGTATAAATTTCCCCTACTTATACCCTAGGTACTACTTGTATATTAAGTAGATAATTATACCTAACACACATACTTGTATAGAACTGAAATAAGATTTATACGTAGCAACTTTCGTTTGTATGGAATTACAAACACTTATTTTCATAGTATATGAGACTTATAGGTAAACTACTTATTTCGTAAGTAAAATTTTATACCTAGGATATATATACTAAATGTTGGAGAGTCAAAATGATACTTTCAAAACTATACTTTTGAACTTGGAAAATGTATTATTTTATGGAGTCAAAACCTGTGAACTCACCAACTTTATGTTGACGTATTTTAAATTGCATGTGTTTTCAGGAAGTTGATAACTATGATACAATAAATGATGTTACACCGCCCGGTGTTTCTGCCAACGGTCGGGGTATGACAACTTTGCTCTCGGTTTTAGGCTCCAAAGAAGAAGAAAAGATATGCTTGCAAGAACTACATTCTAACCTTCCATGTTCTCCCTTAGATAAAGGCCAAAAAGAAAGAAGAGAACATAAAGCAAAAGCATGAGATATGCTTCTTAAAAGCATGGTATAATTAATTAAACAAATCAAAAGAAGACCATGCTTGGTCTCCTCTCACTTTTTCGAAAAAGGCTAGGCACAAAAGAAGACAAAAGTTGTCTCATGGCTAGTTTATATATACAGACATGTTATCTTTATAAAAATTCAATCTTATTTATAAATAATTCTCAACATATATATATATATATATATATATATATATATATATATATATATATATATATATATAAAACTAGTCATATATAAATATTGTATTTTATATAAAACTACCTTTTATATAGATTGTAACTAACTTATTAAGATATAAATATGAATATATAAATATCTTATTTTATATAAAACTACACTCTATATAAATTGAACTAGTATATTAAGATATAAATATAACTTATAAATAATCATACTTTATGATATATTTTATAAGTTGTTATTTCTCCAATAAATATTATTTCCACAAATAATAAATTCCCAATTAGTAAAATATTATTTCCATGAAATAATAATTTTCCAATTAAATACAAGTGTTGATATATTTATTAATAATCAAATTATACTAATAAATAAAATCAATTGACGGTAACTTGCTATATGGTGTGACCCTATAGGATCATATATTATTAGCAATATCATTCTATAATGACTCTTGGGCATACAAAATCTTTCAGTTAAATCAAACAGTTGTTGGGCAACATAAAAAAAGCTTGTTTTCATTTCCTTAGTCTTTCTGCCTTAGCTCCCGTAATTGGTCGACAACAGTAAAATAATCGTACAAATGGAATCGTGGGTGTGAATTCACTGCAGATTTTGTGTTGTTCTTTTCCACTGATACTTTCCTAAAGCCTATGATATAAAAAAAATTAGGGGAGGTAAAGGAAGAAAGTCGAACATCAAGAGCTTTATCGGCGATGGCAGAGAAAACTTAAGAAAATTAGTTATAACGAAGAATAAAACCTACGTTCTGATGATTCAAGTGTGTAAAAGCGTTTATCTGACCAACCAAGGCGCCGGTGGTGGAAGCTGGCATTGAGGGAATCGGGATGGAAATAGGGAGGCAACTGATGAAGGTACAGTCGATTCCTCGTTGAACCGAATCTTGGCGAGAGAAAAAGACGTAGTGGTCTGGAGAGTGATGATTCTTTATAGGCGCTAATTTTATGGCAGTCGATGGTTCCTGCATTTGGGAGAAACGGCGGGAGAAGAAAAGAGATAGAAGTAGACCTTGACGAAAAGCAAAATGGACGAAGGTCGAAGGACTACCTAGAAGCGACAGTAAACGATTCTTGTTCTGCCATCGTTGACCCTACCACCTTGCCACCTTCATCCGACCAACACCATCGACAAACGCCATCACCACCTATTTCCTTCGTGTTTGTTTTTGACCAGTCAAGGATCGAAGGAACCCACCTCTGTTTTTCTTTCTGGATCAGTAAAAGATGGGAGCCCTTAAACTTTGATTTAAAGAGTCGGTGAGGAACGGTGGGAGAGATAGACACAGAGAGAAGACCTAATCGACGATTTGGAGAAGATGAAGGTAAACCGGAGGGAGACACTATGGATTTCCTTCAACCAAAAACCCTCTTTGCCTCTTTCCTACTTTGAACATCGGCAACCCAACAACAAAAAAAAATCAAATAAACCTCGATTAGAGGAGACGGTGCGAAGCAGTGGAATAGGTGACATGCAAACACGTAGTTAAGATAAACGGTGGGAAGCATCTGGAATTCTGGAATTATAGGAGGAAGAGATTAGAGGGAAGAAAACCCACCGACTGAAAAAAAAAAAACAAAAAACAAAACAAAAAACAAAAAAAATCCCCAACCAATGAGAACGGAGTACTGTTCACAAAGGTACATCAGGATTAATATATATATATATATATATATATATATATATATATATATATATATATATATATATACTAGGTTATAACGCGTGGAAACCACAGGTAAAAGGTTTATATATTTTAATTAAACTAATAAGATATGAGATTTGTTTAGACTTTTAAATTGATTATGTACGTAATGATATTGCAATTAATCCTTTCATTTAAGTTATTTAGAAAAATTTACTATTTTTATAGAATTAAGAATTTGATTTAATGCATCACAACTTTCTCATTTCAATTATGACCCATTTAAGCTACACTTTTGAAAACATATCTTTCATTTAAAAATATGGAGTATTTCATTATAACTAATAAACCAACCCATCATTTTTATTTATATATTTCCACCAATGGAATATCATTTACTAATACAACTGCTCTATTACATCTTCAAAGAAAAGCCTAAAACAACACCACCAAATTCAAATAAAAGACACTATAACAGTAAAGTAATATGAATGAAAAGCCACACATAATTGTTTCAATTAAAAAAAACATATTTTTTGAATCCAAATGTGAAATGGATTTCAGTTCACATATCTTTTTTAACTTGTCTTAATTCAAATTCTTTGGTAAATTCTTCACATACACTGTCTTACCTATATAAGCAAGCTCGCATCTGATGACTTGAGTCGATTATAATAAATATAGAAAAACAAAATACAAAATATTCATATGAGAGGAAGTTAAAGACTTGGCGTTCGTGGGGTTAACCCATTTGATAGTTGGAGCATTCTCATCAACTTACATTTTGTTTTCAACACCTTTTGTTTGGAATACTATGCACATGCATGGTTATTAAACTCTATGAAAACAAATCCAATGTTCCTCCTAGAATTTCATTGATCCTGCAACGGAATACGCAAGAAATCATAATCTACACATAGTTTAGAGTCAAAATATTCATACCTTTATATACATGTATTATGTGTGTCAGGATGTTCATATCTTTCTAGCTTGCTGGGAAATTATATCTCAAGAGACAGGAGCGGGTAAACAGATTAACAATTTTCATTTTTCTATAATGTATCTTTGTAAGGTCTTTTATTTTTATTTTTTTTTTTTTTTGTATTTATGAGTTTCAAAATAGTTCTTGATCTGATAACAGAGACGTTCTTTAATCATGGTCAAATATGCATAAACACAAATAAACAAAGGTATCTCATCTTGTACTTCTATGCTTAATTCAAAGTGTCGTTTATGAGAGCTAGAAAGCAGAAACTCCATTGACACATGACAATACAAATATAAACCATGGTCAGCCTTTTTATTTACCCTTTTTTCGTCTTTTTGGATTTCCAATCAAACTTTTCAAGTCACAACAAAATTAACTATAATGTTTTCAAATGGAGTTTTAATAAGATAGAGAATACTTACACGATCAGTGCCTCCTCAACTTGCTCACAACATTGCCTTAGACTTCTAGAATCAATTCCATTAATTCTCAGATAAAAATGAAATTTATTTGTTTAAAAATGAAATCCCTTCATATTTTATCCAAATAATGAATTAAAACTGTTTTCAAAACCCAAAAAATCTCCAATACAAACATACATTTGTTTGTTTTAGGTTTGTGTTCGAATGACGTAGCCAACCCATATATAGCCGTTTTAAATTCGTTAAAATCAAATCAAAACAAAATACATTCAGCATAAACACAATCAAACTGGCAAGAAAATCTAGATTTTTTTTGAAACAAAACCAAACAAAATCTTTCTAAACAAAATGACAACATACTTTTTGTTAACAGTCAAATGTTTCCAAGCATAAGAGTTTCAATTAATATTTTTTTTTAAGTTTTGCAAAAATAAATATGTGAATGTGGAAAGTGAGCTTTAATCGCCATGCCATATAGATGATATAGATCAAGAGCAGCAAATCTGCTCAACAAATATGAAATAAAATTATTAAGAAATCAATTTATGAAAGCATCATGTAAGTCATCGAACACTTGGTCTGCGGAAATTGAAGCAATTCATTGAAGATGTATCTAAACAAAACAGGTGCTGAGAAGATGAAATTTTCTAAGACATTGTGATAACCTATGAATTGAAGAGTCGTAAATAAATAAACACACAAGTTTGGACAACAAATCGATAAAATTAACTTAATCAAGAAACTTACTGTAGGATTGGGAAAACATTGAAGATATGAGAACAAATCAATAAAGAGGTGACCGAAATCTAGGGTTTTCACTTTTTAGATAAAATCGAGAGATATATTGTTTGTAGAACAATTCAAATTTTGAATATCGAAGAATGTATCAAGAGCGGAAAAATTAAATAGGCGAAATCCCTAATTTGGTTGCTGATCTTCCGGCTTCAATTTAGAAAGTGTGGTTTTACCTAATTACGGCCTTGATTTTAAAAGGGTTTGAATTGAACGAAGCAAAGGTATAAGCCGATATTCAAACGAAGCAAGGGTATATGAGGAAATTCACTATGATAGAAAATGATTTGTGGTAGTGTCACGTGTCAAAAATGGATTCATTTATTAAGATGGATATATATATATATATATATATATATATATATATATATATATATATATATATATATATAAATGTGACGAGTGATGCAATTTCAATACCTTCTGGAATAATTGAGCCCATTCAAATAACAAATATATATATATATATATATATATATATATATATATATATATATATATATATATATGTGACGAGTGCGGCAATTTCAATACCTTCTGGAATAATTGGGCCCATTCAAATAACAAATACACAAATTATATTTTGTAACCCTAAGCCTCCATTTGAGAAAATTTAAGTAAAAGGAGCTGATTCGTACACAACAATTTTTCTCTATACATAACAATTGATACTTTAAAATGTTGTATTATACAACTCTATAATGCATAAATTGTTTTGTATGACAAAAAACTGTTGTGTACGAATCACTTCCGTTAAGTAAAATATGTCCCACAAGTTCAAGAGCAAAACAATAAATGAAGGTTGGCCAACCCATAATTAGAAAACCAGTAGACAACTACCTAATTGGGAACAATGATTTAGTTAGCTATCTGGTGATTCAACCCCATGCAGACTTGTCATTTTAATCCATAAATGCATACCGTCTTCTAAGAAACTCACGTGGTGTGTAATCATAACTCGATAGAAACTCAATTGTTCTCGGACATCAGGAAATTTTAAATAAGAAACGGCGGTGTCAAGTTTTTATGATAAGGGCTTAAATCATTTAAGATATTAAAATATTTTTTATACCCGAATATTATAATAGAATCGGTAAAATTGAAAGAAAATTTTAAAAAAAAATGTATCTAAGAAAAAGTACATCGACCCTTGTAATAATCAATATTCAAAAGTTTTTAAAAGATAATAAACACAGTATATATATATATATATATATATATATATATATATATATATATATATATATATATATATATATATATATATATATATATATATATATATATAATGTTGGTTAATGGACTATAGACTGTGTTTATTATCTTTTAAAAACTTTTGAATATTGATTATTTTGTTTAAAGTAATTATTGTGTTATTGTATGCATAAATGTGGACGAATCAAATATTTAATTTTTAAATGAAAAATTCGATATCCATTATATGAAAAGGGCTTCACATTTAAAGATAACGGACGAGTAAGGGTATATGTGTATATTTGTCCTCTCCATTAAATAGGAAACTGACTCTATTTATCAAAACTTCCCGCATAATCCCTATAACTTCGCTTGAACCCGGATTCCACTACCATCTGTATCGGAACACAAAATCAAAGTATATCTTCTGTAATCAACCAAAAAAGCGGTAGATTCTGTTGTATTTATAATATAAAGTGATCGATTCTTGAAGAATGTTCACAGAAATTGCATTGTGATCGTTCGAAGTAAAAAGAAATTGCAGTATAATGAGGAATACAATGACGACTTCTTTCAAATCGAAATTTAAGAACACACAAGAAACGGTTTTGAATCTAGATGAAGACGATGATGATTTCCTTGCTCCGCCTATAGGTAATTTTTATTTTTAGTTTTTTCTAAGGTAATCGTTTGAATAAACAACATTCTTTTAGAATGTTTGAACAACGAAGTATATGCATGTGGTTTTTTAGTTCGTTTAAGTAAAATAGACCGAAATACTGTAAAAAGGGAGTATTTTTTTATTAGGGTTTTCTGGAATTGGGGATTTACAATCCGATTAAAATTTTGGATTTTACAGATATGCTAGTGTTGTTTTTCAAAAAAAAGGGTTTGTGATTGTTTATTTTGTTTTGTGTCTTAAAAGCGTAAAAAGATGTTGTTTCTGTTTATTATTATTTTTTTTTGCAATATGTTGTCGTTTTTGTGGTATAAGTATGTCAGGAGGATCTTCTATAAGAATTGTATGTTTGTTTGTGAAGTTCATGTGAAATGCATTCTTCCAGAATACGAAATATTTAAAATACTTATATGTTCTTGTTGTTGTGGTATTTTAGGGTGTGAAAGTGTTGTTTGTTTTTGAAATTTTTTTTAGTATTTTGAGTTATGTTTTTAAAAACATGCATAAATCTTTCAAGTGCTTGATGTTATGATAGAATTTTTGAAGATATTGCTGTATTGTTTTATTTTTTTTGGTTTTTTTGAAATATGAAATATTTTTTATTTGTAGTTTTATTCGTATGATTTTGACGGTTTACTTTATTTCTATGTACTGTATAAATCTAATTCTCATAGAATCAGTTTAAGGAAATGTGTTAAATTCTTAAAGAATGTGAACATAAGAAGTGTATATAGGGGTTATATAGATTTGAGTGTGACTGGTTAATCTGGGGATTACTATTAAGTATCCGTATATGTTTTTATTACTGTGATTTTTGCTTATTTAGTTTATTTATATTAACTATTTGGCTTTAATTCTCATAGAAACATTATACGTATTTGTGTTGTATTCTTACAGAATGAAAACATAAAAAGTATTGATAGTGGTTATAGAAATTGAAGTATGGGTGGTTACTTTGAAAACTATTATAATTCTCAGAGAATCATTGTAAGGAAATGTGTTTACATTCTTAAAGAATTGTAACATAAGAAGTGTATATAGGGGTTATATAGATTGGAGTGTGACTGGTTAATCTGGGGATTGCTATTAAGTAACTGTATATGTTTTTATTACTGTGATTTTTGCTGATTTAGTTTATTTGTATTAATATTTGGCTTTAATTCTCCTAGAAACAGATTATGTATTTGTGTTGCATTCTTACAGAATGAAAACATAAAAAGTATTGATAGTGGTTATAGATATTGAAGTATGGCTGGTTACTTTGAAAACTATTATTAATCGACTTTAATCATTTGTTTCATTAGTTGTTGCAGAACCTGATCTACAGCCAATTAATGTGTATACTACAAGCCAAACAAATGTGAGAATGACCTATCGTACCAGATCAACACCCGTGAAAGAGAATATCAGTACTCAACCTACAGGTAGATTTATTTTTTTTGGTTCATGAAGAAAAATAACAATAATTTTAGAACATGTTGATAGCCAATATGTATCTTTTGTTGCTTAATGAAGCAGAAGGTGTCGGAAGTGAACCAATTGATATGAACTGTGACATCCCCATTTTCACGTCCAGAAAAGACCGATTTTGTTTATGCTTTATAAAAATCAGAGTACCTCTTTTAATAAAAATATTGCGGAATTTGTTCCCAGTAAAACATGATAAATACGTTATCAAGGCATTTCCGAAGAAAAGTATTTTTTTATTCATTTTAAAACATTTGGGATGTCATCGTCAATACAGAAACATAAGCATAAACAGAACTTACATTCCTTATCACTAGGGATTTATATCTCCTTAATCTCTCAGTGTAGTGTAACTTCATATCGACACCTGTGATAGAAATGAGCTGGAGTGGGTCAGGTTGGGAAACCTGGTGAGTACATAGGGTTTTCAACCCACAATAATATAATTATTATGTTTAAACATCAAACAATCAACCCAATTACCCATCCCCATTATCTTCTTTACTCTTAACGATCTACCCTAAGAATCAACTATTCCTTATTCATTCATTCCTAAGGATCATCCTAAGGAATCGGCACGAAGTCCATCGTTGCCATGGTTTACTCAATATGCACTAAGTCTCATAGTCGCCAGGGTTATTCTCTTTTATCGATTCCGAGACTCCTCTCACAACACATGTCAAGGGGTTTAGGCACTACGTTGCATAGTCACCAGGGTTAATCGCGTCTATCGACAATGTCGTTTCCGAGACTCCTCTCACAACACATGTCAAGGGGTTTTTAGAGTACAGCTGGTGAGCACACAGTTCAAACCACCTACAGGTTGCGAGCCTGCTAGTGTCCACTGGATTGTCTTGAATAGTCTGTGGTTTTATCCATACTCTGCTAGATGACGGGGCCAACACTTGGGTAAAAAGCTTCTCTCATGGTTCACCTCTCACCCTTATCTCATGGTCTATATCACCTCTCATTATTTTGTTTTTGCCACACAACAACCATTTCATCTACCCATGTTTTACCCAACACATTTTGTAGATATAAAATACATATACAGTTTAAATCATTTAAAACATGTATAAAAATCTTTCACCCAGCATAGAAAACAAATATTCAGACAATATGCACACATAGCACGTAATTAAATACTTCATATCTATGTGTAAGATCAAAGGGACTATGCATTCACTTGATTAGGTGGTGACTCGGTACTCGAACAACACTTCGTTATCTTAAAACAATTTTCCCTTGACAAAACCTAGTATCAATACCACTTGGGTTTAGTCTAACGTTAACCGTGACTAATTAATAGTCTAGCTATTATTACTATTATATAAGCATTAAGCAACACTCTATATAACTCATAATAATAGCCCAAATAATTATTTTAAGGCCCTAATAATGTTACTATAATTAATTAGAAGCTATATTAAAAATAGTGTAGGCGTAGCTCACTTACAACGAGTTTTCTCGAAAACCGGGCTTCGCTTGGAGCAGTGTTTCCGAACCGAAAGACCCTTTTTCTCGGGACTCCGGGAGCCTTGGGGCTTCCTTCGGGTGCTAGGGGGTTTACCTATGGTTTAGGGGGGGGGGTTTGGGATCCTAGAGAGAGAAACTAGTGAGAGAAAGAGGTGGATTTCGAGTGAAGAAGTCGGCAACCCTTGCTGCCCTTTTATAGGCGCGAGCCTCCTCGGAACACTGGGCGTTCAGCAACTCTACGCGGGGCGTAGCTCGGATAAGGTCACAGGTGGCGCGCTTCGGATGGGGCGACGTGGCATCCTTCGGTCCGCAGAAGAGAACGCGAGGCATTCCGAACCTCGTACGCGAGGCGTAAGGAGAACACTGGGCGTCCGATGCGAACGCTGGGCGTCCGAGATGCAACGTGTCAAGATCCGGAGTGAGGCCTTGGGCAACAAGCAACGGCTCAGATGCGGCCACGTCATCACCCTTCTCGCATATTCGGAATTTTGCTTCCCGACTTCTAAAATTCATATCTTTCTCATACGAGCTCCGTTTTCGACGTTCTTTATATCCACGCGTAGGCGGGAACGTACTCTATAACTTTCATTTAGACTCCGTCGGTTAATTTTGTCATAACTAGGAATTCTAATGCTTTTGTAAACATTAACAATGATAACATTTGTGACTAAAACTTGAAATTATGCATGATGTTTATTCAATAACACCAAAGTTCCATCAATCACCCTATGCAAACACTTCAAATAGTCAACAAAAGATTGGAAACCCTAAAAATCCCTGTTTAAGTCCATTATGGACTAGGATTTTCTTATTGGGCCTAATGGACAAATAAGCCTCCAATTTGACTATTTTGGGCTTAAGACCCTTAAATGGGCTCTAATTAGACCACTTGCATGAAACTTAACATTTTGGGCTATAATGGGCCTAAAATGAATTAGTTTACCTTTATCGGGCCTTGTTGGGCCATAACAAATCTAATAAGCCCTAATGGGCCATAAAATTCATTCTTTTATGCAAATTGGGCCGTGAACCACCCTAAGGGCCCAATGGGCTGAAAACCTCTTATTGGACCTTGTGTTTTCGAGCAAAGCCAAGAATGGGCCAAAGTGATTTTCCTTCCCTATCTCTTTAGCCCATTTCGGCCCAAATGATAAAAAAGGGGAAATGTAGAATTATGAGGGCAAGACACATCATTTTTACATTTTGGATTTCATGCAAGACTTCTCTCCTCCCCATGCACCTATCACTTCATCTATTTCTCTTCCCTCTTCTCTCTTCTTCTACTCACGGCCGAGAGCAAGAAACAAACACATCCACACATACTTCACTTTCATACACTCCCAAATCTCTCAAAGAATACTCCTCTTTCCATCAAAAATTTCGAGATCTTGGACATTGAATGGTTGGGCTCAAATATCTTCTATTCGTGCTATTGGGCCTTTGTGGCCCAATATCATGATTATTGAGCCCAATATATTCAAACATATTTATTAGGCTTCCGGTGACCCAATTACATACCTAGTGGGCCTTTATCAGCTTTAATAAGCTATTGGGCGTTGATGGTCCATTTGCATTGCTAATAAGACCCTAAACCTTTATAATATGCTTAATGGGCTATAACGTGTCCGTAGCATACTTGACAGCCTGTAATAACATACAAAGTTAGTGGGCCCCCGTAGTCCTCTTCTCTTCATCTGTTAGGCTTACCTTTATTCAAGTAAACATAAATCAGGTCGTAAAACAATGTTATTCAAATTCTTTTGGATTTAGTGAGAAATAACGGGTGATACCAATAAGTGTCGGTCGTAGTCTGTAGTTATAATCAAAGTCTCCTGGAGGGAGAGCGAGAGTTTGTGTATAGATCTATACGGGGGTGACTCCCCACACCTAAGCTGTTCGCTACAGTTAGACTTGGCCAGTCTAGGGTGACAAAATCTTAATTCAAGACCGGCATTCGCTAGAATGCCAAGACATGCGATTTAGTCATTATTATGCATGGTTATAACGACTCACATAGAGATCCATTACCATCCAAGTAATCATTGGGAAATCATGTTCATATGCTGTGACGATACAATAATACAAAACTATCATACTATTTATATCGGAAAACATCGGGTTTTCCGGGGGAACAACATTATTCACTTTTACTTACAACAACTATAATATAAGAAACTATTATGAAAAACATTTCACTTTTACATGTTTTGAAATCATTCACACGTATACTTATGGATCATCACATTATCTTTTTTTTTGTAAACAATTTCTGTTTCAGAAAATATCGGATTTTCTGGGTTTTACAAACAATACAAAAAATATTCATATCAAACCTGCTTATGAACTTACCAACATTATATATGTTGACCGTTTTCAAAATAACTTGTGTTCTCAGGTAACCGTTAGAATGAAGAATTATCAAGCGTGTGTCTGAATGTCTTTTGTGTGATGTCATTCGATAAACAATTTATGTTTGGGATTATGTAATGTAAACAATGTACTTGATGTGAACAATGACGGTTGTAATCTATTCATGCATGGTGATGTTTATGTTATGTTTCATGTATATTCATTGTGATGATATTTCAATTTAAGTCACACGAGCCCTCAGACGTTTCCGCCGTCTGGTTCGGGGGTGTGACAGGTTGGTATCAGAGCTCTGTTTATAGTGAACTGGCATATCTAACCACACATTGATATGCAACTATAAACCGAAAGAGAGACTAAATAACTCTGAACAAAACCAATAAAATATAATAATAAACACTCTTACTTGTGCGACTTAGAAAAATAAACATAATAACAATTCGAATAAGAGAATTGGAAAATCCTGACATCTCGGTTAAGCCAGGACTGTTCACAGTTGTATTAGGGATGAATGTAGCCTGATCAACTACATTTCCTTCAGAATACAACTATCATATGCCCTGGGGCGATCGCGATGGTCAGTAAACCTAAGGCATACCCTTTTTTTGACCAAGAGGAGAACATCAACCCAATTTTTATAACAACTAAAATATCTTAGGAATAATAATAGTTTATTTATATACCCTCTTGCAGACAGTATGGCTGGCTTCCATCATCCTGGAGATCCGTATTTCCCCAATCAGGGGAATAACGGATGGCTAGAGGAGGAACCTGAGGAGGAACCTGAAGAGGTGTCTGAGGAGGAACTCGAGGAGGAACAAGAGGACGAGATCAAAGACGGACCTGCGGAGCCTGTGTCTGACTCTGGAGAGGAAGAATCTAGTGACAATAGTGACGATGACTCGGACGCAGAGTTCGTAGTCATCAACCCACCATTTACAGTTAGGGTACCAGCGCATCATATGGTCCCTAATGGCTCTACACCCCCATAGGGAGTCGAAATTTGGAGATGGAGTAGGCAGCAAGGTCAGCGACCCCCGTACGACATGGCGAGGGAATTCTATGACCTGAGGGATGGAGGGCCGGCTGACCGAGCACTCCCTGTTATGGTGAGGCGGTTACGGAACAGTGGCGACCTAGCTCAGGACACAACCGAGCAACTGAATCAGATGCGGGCCGCAGTGACAAGAGCGGAACGAGAAACTCAGGAAGTAATCCATAATTTTCATGTACATCAAGCAATTTGGGAGGATCGACTACGAGCCACTGAACAACAAGTGGTGCGTCTTCAGGGCGTATCCACGTCATCAGCCCCACCACCCGACACATCTCGGAGCACTCCGGATTAGTAGACCCCCCTACTAGTGCTATGTTCTTTTATGCTTACCATGTTATGTACTACCGACTCCATGTTTAAGTGATTACACTACTCATAGAGTCGTTATGCTGCCAAACTTTGTACCCTTATGTATGCTCCTTCGAGCAAATTTTCATGTATCAAAGTACGGATACTATTAGTGGAAAATATTATGTATTTTATCGTGATGTTGTTATCTGCTATGTATTTTATATTCTTATTGTTTGGTATAAATATATGGAATCAATTAGATGCACAATCGATTCACGGAATTCCCAACTTAAATACAATACGTACTCAACATCTTTCTGTTCCATAACAGCAAGATGCCGCAAAGACCAAACCGTGGAAACAATCAACCACCGACACCACCAGAAATCAACTCAGTTGCATTTCAAGCAGCTGTATCTGCTGCAGTCACAGCAGCACTGACACAAATCCACAATGGGAACAATGGTGGAGGCAACGGGTAGGGGGGCGGAAGTTCAAACAACGGGATAAATCAAGGACCTACCAAGACATGCTCTTACAAAGATTTCACCAATGCCAAGCCACGAACCTTTAATGGCATAGGGGGAATGATAACCCTGAAAAGATGGATTGAAAAGGTGGAATCGGTGTTCGAAATATGCGGATGCCCGGATGAAGTCAATGTGAAGTTTGCAGCATGTACATTTGTTGATCCAGCTCTCACCTGGTGGAATACACATGTGGATGCTATGACTCTTCCGGTGGCTAACGCCATGCCATGGACAGAATTAAAGGAAATGCTAATGGCTGAATACTGTCCGCGTGGCGAGGTTCAGAAAATGGAGCAAGAGTTATGGAATCTCACTGTCCGAAACTCCGACATCGATGCCTACATATCAAGGTTTAGTGAACTGTCTCTGTTGTGCCGTGGCATGATTACTTCAGAAGGGAAGAAAATAGAAGGATTCATCTGGGGATTAACTCCCCCAATTCAAGGAAACGTGATAGCCGCAAATCTTGAAACCTTTGACAGTGCCAAGACGTTGGCCAAAAAGTTGTATGACCACAACAACAAGAAGGGCGAGAAAGCAGGGGAAACTGAAAGCAAGAAGAAGAGTGATAGCAAGAAAGGAAAGAATAACAAGAGGAAGGGATGACAAGGCTCAGAGTCGTCGAAGAAACAACAAACAGTAACAGTTCATGCTGCAACCACCCAAGTTCCCTCCACACCACATGCTCCAACCTCATCCACCCCAAGTGCCCCTAAGCAGTATTCCAGAAATCTCCCAAAGTGCAACAAGTGCAATCTCCATCACAATGGTGAATGCATGGAGATGCATAGTACCAGTTGCAACCGAAAGGGTCACACGGCAAAATACTGTAGGACCTATCCTCCCCAGAACCACCAACAAGGAAACAACAACAACAACCGCAACAACAACAACAACAACAACAACAACAACAACAACCACGACAACAACGTTGGGGCTAGCCACACCTGTTATGGATGTGGAAGGACTGGGCATTTCCGTCGAAACTGCCCCAATGTCAACAACCAAGGGAATGGAGGAGCAGGGAGAGTGCTGACCATGGGTCAAGGAGAAGTGGTTCAGGATCCCGCTGTTGTCACCGGTACGTTTCTCCTTAACAACAAATATGCATGCATCCTGTTTGATACCGGGGCAGAGCGGAGTTTTGTGAGTAATAAATTCAAACATTTGCTAAAACAACAACCCCAAAAGCTTAATGAAACCTTTACGGTGGAAATGGCTAATTGGAAAACAGAATCAACTGGGGAAATCTATGTAGGATGTACCCTAACCTTAAATCACCACGCATTTCAAATAAACTTGATGCCTGTAACTATTAGGAGTTTTGATGTGATTATCGGCATGGATTGGTTGAGCCCCCATCATGCCGAAATTATGTGTCGCAAGAAGGTCGTTTGCCTTCATCTCCCTAACCACAAAACCCTAATTATATACAGAGACAAACCCAGTACGAACCTTCGTCTTATCTCATGTATTAAGGCACATAAGTGTCTACAAAAGAAGGACTTTGCGTTTCTGGCTCACATCGTGGATAAATCCAAGGAAGAGATCAATATTCGAGACATCCCAGTGGCTTGATATTTCCCTGACATCTTTCCTGAAGATCTTCCGGGGATACCCCCAGAAAGACAAGTCGAGTTCCGAATCGACCTTGTGCCAGGAGCTACACCCATCGCCAAATCGCCCTATAGGTTGGCTCCTGCGGAGATGCAAGAACTGTCAAGCCAACTCAGCGAACTCTAGAGCAAAGGATTCATACGACCTAGCTTCTCACCCTGGGGAGCTCCGGTCCTTTTTGTTAAGAAGAAGGACGGATCCTTTAGGATGTGCATCGAGTATAGAGAACTGAATAAGTTCACTATCAAAAATCGCTACCCACTTCCACGAATCGACGATCTATTAGACCAGCTTCAAGGAGCAAATTACTTCTCTAAGATAGATCTGCGATCCGGCTACCACCAACTCAAGGTCCGGGAAGAGGATATCCCCAAGATCGCTTTCCGAACTCGCTATGGACATTATGAATTTGTTGTAATGCCCTTCGGTCTAACGAATGCCCCTGCCGCATTTATGGGCCTGATGAATCGAGTTTGCCGACCATTCCTTGACAACTTTGTCATCGTTTTCATCGACGATATTCTAGTCTATTCTCGAAGCGAAGAGGAACATAGTTGACATCTTCGACAAATCTTGGAAACCCTGCGAGCCGAAAAGTTATACGCAAAACTCTCTAAGTGTGAGTTATGGCTCCTTTGCGTAAACTTTTTAGGTCATGTTGTCAGAAAAGAAGGGATACATGTGGACCCTTCTAAGATCAAAGCCATTCAAGGATGGGCAGTCCCAACAACACCCACATAAATTCGTCTATTTCTGGGTCTCACAGGCTATTACAAAAGATTCATTCAGAACTTCTCCAGAACAGCCAAGCCACTTACCATGCTTACACAAAAGGGCGTACCATTTGCATGGACAGAAAAGAAGGAGGTTGCCTTCCGAACTCTGAAACGAGCTCTCTGTAGTGCACCAGAACTATCATTACCAGAGGGAACCGAGGACTTCGTAATTTACTGTGATGCTTCGAATCAGGGTTTAGGATGTGTACTCATGCAGCGTGTGTGACAACCGTCAAATTTCGGTAAATTCAAAGTCAACAAGTCAAACCGGTCAACTCCAATAACCCTTGTATGCTAGGGTTTACGTTATGTAATCACTATACAATTCGCTATTTTAATGAGAAATCATCATTTGGAAAGTTCATGTGTTTGATTTTCCTTAGCCTTAACAGTGCTAAACAACGAACCAAAGCGATAAAACACTATTGCACAATCATCGGGATTGTGTACGACACTAAAACACGGTTTAATGGGGTTTACGAACCTTGCGTTGTGAAGCCGGACACTCAAATTAATCACAAACGAAACCTCTCTAAATCGTTTTCACTCTATCTCTTTCTAATTGAAATCTCTCCCAAATCTCTCCCAAATCTCTCTCAAAAGTTACTTTAACTTTTTGTAATCATTTGGGTCATCTCGACCCTTAACCGGGTCCAAAATCGCTTGAAACGGGATAAAAACGAGTAAAATAGCTTTAAGGATCCGAAACCAAAGCTTCTGGTCCGAAGCTGTGTCCGAGGTCCGAGGTCCGAAGTCCGAGGTCCGAGGTCCGAAGGACCAGTGTCCGAAGTCCCGTCCGTCCGAAGCCGTGTTCGAAGCCGTGTCCGAAGTCCGAAGGTCCGAAGCGAAGCCTCGCAGACAGGCCCTTTTTACCGGTTTTTCGACTACGACTTCGTTTTAACTCCGTTTTTCATTATTTTAACGTGGGATTTTCACCCAAAACTTTATTTTATAAACTAAGGCACCAAAATATATAAATCTCCAGGGTTTTTATAAAATATATTAAAAGAATTGGTGATTGATCTAATTATTGAGGGAATATTTGCTTTTCCTTAATTTATGGCAAAAACAACCCACTACCACCTCACTCTATGATCAGCCACTCTTTCCCACTACCCCTTGTCTCCTTAGTGGACCTTTACAGCCAATCTCCAGCTCTTCCCACGTTCTAAGAGCTGGTTGATTGATCCTCTCTCCTCATTCTCCATAAAAACTCTTTCATTCTACACTTAGCAACCAAGAACACTCTCCAAAATTCTCTCATCTTTTCTCTTAACTTCAAGAACTTCAAGGCTTTCTCCAGGGATTTCTTTCTTCAATTAGTAAGTATCTTCATCATTCACATAATTATTAAACTCCATTCTACTCAAATTATTGATATCTTACACAAGTTCCATCTTATTCGGTGTTAGATTTTCGAATCATCAAGACATCTTCTTAGTGTTCTTGAGTTGAACACTTCCTTTCTCTCACTTTCATCTACTGAAACCACATAAGGTGAGTTCATACCCATACATTTACATGTTTTTCTTAAGTTTTAAGGAGGGAATACAAGTAAAATCATCAAGAACACAATTAAACTTTTTCTAACAGATTGCATCAGAAAAGATGGACGTTAATCACGGACTGTTTTGGTCAACTTAAGTATTTTAGTTTTCAAAGCTGTTTCAGGTGCAAGTAGTTCAAACTCTTAGCTTTAAAATGACTACTTGCACATCTCCAAATGATTTTTCT
The DNA here is from genome assembly GCF_052849685.1 of Lactuca virosa. NCBI lineage: Eukaryota > Viridiplantae > Streptophyta > Magnoliopsida > Asterales > Asteraceae > Lactuca > Lactuca virosa. Next base: position 168,650,197 of record NC_136434.1, on the reverse strand, counting down.
ACAATTAATGGTGATTTTTACAAAACTGCCTGTCATTTCAGAGGCAAACCCGGACCAGTCTGTGATTATGAACATTTTCACCTCTGTTAGAGATCACTAAAAATCATGATAAAATTTACGAACAAACTAGACTCATATTCCAAACTCTCAAAATTTGCGGATTTGGATTTAGAGCTGTGATGATTTTTCTATAAATTTTCTAAGAACGGTAACAGAAACTGTTTTTAACGAAAAGTTGCTGTTAATTTCATTTCACCTTGTAACATGTTGAGCAAGGTGTATATCTTTATGTGACTATATGTTACTGCAATATATGACATTTTATCTTAATATTTAGACACACATCAGTTTACAACTGGATTTGGTCATATAAAATATAAAGAATAACAAGTGATTATAATCAAAGTACAATCGATACATTCAAACATAAAATAAACTATTTTGAATATAGTTTGCATACATTACCACGTACTACCCTTGGTTGATAAACTATAATAGGTATAGTTTATGATACATTACATAACACATACATTTAAAAAGGGTACATTTATACAAAGGATATTTTCATTAAGCAAGGTACGACCATACGGTACCAAGTTTTCATAACACGTAATTCCGTTAATGACTTTGTGAGACATTTACTTCAAATTACCATTAAGTCCTGTATTGTAACCAGAGTCTCCTTAAGGGAGAGCGTGATACTTGTGTATAGATCTATATTGGGTTTGACAAACCCACACCTAAACTGCATGCAACAGTTAGACCGATAGGTCTGGGGTGACAAATGTCATAACATTTCCGACGCTTGAAGAACGTCGTTTTAGGCAACCTTGGTCATAGTATGGTTATAATAAACTCACATAAAGTATTAACAAACATTGGAATTTACGGGAACTTCATTAAAAATTTAACGAGTTTATGTCGATTTAAACTTGCATTGTTTTACTATAAATATGACAAATTACTTGTACATTTCGGTCTTTGGGTTTTAAGACTACATTTACACATTAAGGAAAATATTGGATTTTTCTAACACAAATACTACTTTTACAAACGAAAGGCTTTTAATAATACCAAACAGAAGCTTATGAACTCACCAACCTTTGTGTTGACACTTTTTCAAACAACTTGTATTCTCAGGAAATCATTAAACAGGTAATCAAGTGCATTTGAGGATGGGACGCTAAGGCGTCTACTATTTCATATTTTATCAACATATTGTGATTGATTCGTAAACATGTAATTCATACAATGATGTAATTTTTTTCAATTATATATATATGTTGGTTGTGTTTGCTTGAATTACTATTACAATTGCTGTTATGATACTATACGTGAAGTCCTCCACCCCCGGACGTTTCCGCCATCCTTGGTTTGGGGGTGTGACAGATTGGTATCAGAGCGCAATTTATAGTGAATTAAGTATATCAAACCACATAAGATATACAAACTATAAACACAATTGGGACTAATAGTCTCTGATTTGTGCATTTTTCAAATAAATATACTTTTAGAAAATAAATGATTCTTTTTATTAAAAAGTATAAATACATGCATACATGCTCACATAGTGTCATAACTAGAAGAACATAAAATAAAAGAAGAGGAGTTGTACATTATGGGTATGCCTTGGTATATGTAAATCAAGTCTGGGAAGGATATAGCCTGATCAACTATATCTGTCCGGGAATTGACTTGCATATACCGGGGGATGGTCAGGATGGACAACAAATCTAACAAAATCGTCTTACCGCTAGTACGCCTCATTCACGAAGCCGGTCTATAAGGGGGGTATAAGGTTGTTGCCTATAAAATGGCAACTTAATGGGTGTCCACTCTCACCCACCGCTTCCTTGATCGGTGGAGGGTCGTTAGCCGAACGGGTAAGACAAGGACTTATAAATTCTCATTAAAAGTATGATGAATATTATAAAGTAACTAAATGCTTTAAGAACTCAAAACTAAACATTTACAAATACTATAGGAGTATTTTGTGTTACTATAATAAAAATATTTTATACTTTCATTTTACCTCATAACCCAATGTATTGGGTCAATAAAAAGTATAAAATCGTATGTATCGTAAACATACCGGAAAACAACGTAATAATATACTTTATGTATAAAAGATTTCTCTCCCTATAAATACACTTTTACTAAAAGTACATTGGTTTACGACTTATGACAGAACCATGCCGCCAAGAAGAAGACCAAGACCTTCCAGCAACACAGCAACACCTCCTCCGCCGCCGCCTCCACAGTTTGATCCCGCGATGTTCCAGGCTGCAGTAACAGCAGCCGTAGCGGCCGCAATGTCGCAGATAGGGACCAACAGAGCTGGTGGTTCGGGATCGGGAGCTACACACTCTAACCACGGAGACAGTACGTGGCGTGCAAAAGAGTGTTCATACAAAGACTTCACAAATGGCAAACCCGACAACTTCAATGGAAGCGGGGGAGTCATCACGTTGAGGCAATGGTTTGAAAAGACCGAAGTAGTCTTTCAGGTGTGCTCCTGCCCCAAAGCGAGCAAAGTTAAGTTTGCAACCTTAACCTTCACCGGCCGGGCCCTTACTTGGTGGAACTGCCGGGTTAAGTCACTTACTCTCGAAGTGGCTAGCTCCATAACCTGGGCAGAACTAAAAACGTTGATGATGAAGGAGTACTGCCCGAGAGGTGAAATTCAAAAGCTGGAACAAGAACTCTGGAACCTCAGGATGACGGGCTCTGACCTTGAAACCTACACCACCCGATTCAATGAATTGGCTCTCCTCTGCCCAACAATGGTTACTCCGGAGGAGAAAAAGGTGGAGCGATACCTTTGGGGACTGTCTCTCCACGTGCAAAGTAGTGTCCTGGCTTCAAGGCCAACTACTTTTGACAGTGCCAGGGAGCTGGCACAACAACTTGTTGACCACCGAGCCGGTCATAATACTACAACCACCACCACTGATAAATCAAAAGGGGGAAACAACAAAAGGAAGTTCTGGAACGAAAAGAAGAGCCAACCAGCATAGGACCCCGCTAAGAAGCAACAAATTGTTGCTGTCCATGCTGCCACTAATGCTGCCACTACTGCTACCACTCCAGCACCACCGAAGCCATATGCGGGAAAACTACCTAAGTGCAACAAGTGCAACTTTCACCACAATGGTGCTTGTAGGGAGATGCACTGTAACAACTGCGACAGGAAGGGGCACACTGCTCGTTTCTGTAAAGCGCCGGCTCAACCAATCAACCAAGTCGCCAGTACGGGGGCAACCCGGACCTGCTACAACTGTGGAGACGCAGGTCACTTCAAAAGAGACTGCCCCAAAGCACAAGCCCCTAATGCTGGTGGAGTAGGAAGAGTCCTGGCAATAGGACATGGGGAAGCAGTCGAGGATCCCACGGTGGTTACCGGTACGTTTCTCCTCAATAACTCTTATGCATGCGTACTATTCGATAGTGGAGCGGAGAGGAGTTTCGTGAGCCACCAATATAAACATTTAATTGAACAAAATCCCCAATCACTAAAGGATACTTATGTAGTAGAAATGGCAAATGGGAAAGTAGAACGCACTAGCGATATATACTCAGAATGTACTCTCACTCTAGACAACCATACATTTAAAATTGACCTGATGCCAGTCACCATAAAAAGTTTCGACGTAATCATCAGGATGGATTGGTTAGTTCCTCACCGTGCCGACATTCTATGTTACGAAAGGGCCGTTCGCCTCAATCTACCAAATGACGAAACCCTTCTTATCTATGGTGACAAACCTAGTGCGAATTTACAAATCATCTCATGCATCAAAGCCCAAAAGTATCTCCGGAAGGAGTACCACGCCTTCTTAGCCCATGTAGTAGACAAGAAACAAGACGTGAAAGACATCAAGGACATCCCCGAAGTGTGTAACTTCCCGGATGTGTTCCCAGAGGATCTTCCTGGTGTACCACTCGCACGACAAGTCGATTTCAGAATTGACTTAATACCCGGAGCTACCCCCGTAGCCAGAGCTCCATACCGCCTCGCACCATCAGAAATGCAGGAGTTGTCCAGTCAGTTGACCGAGCTTTTGAACAAAGGGTTCATCAGACCAAGCTTCTCACCTTGGGGAGCACCAGTCCTTTTTGTAAAGAAGAAGGACGGATCCTTTCGCATGTGCATCGACTATCGGGAACTAAACAAGCTCACCATCAAAAACCGATATCCTCTGCCCCGAATCGACGACCTTTTCGACCAACTCCAAGGAGCAAATTTCTTCTCAAAGATCGACCTAAGGTCAGGCTACCATCAGCTACGAGTTCAAGAAGAAGATATTCCCAAAACTGCATTCAGAACTCGCTATGGGCACTACGAGTTTGTGGTGATGTCCTTCGGTTTAACAAACGCACCTGCGGTATTCATGGACCTAATGAATAGAGTGTGTCGACCCTACCTAGACAAGTTTGTAATCGTATTCATCGACGATATCTTGATCTACTCGCGAAGCGAAGAAGAGCATCGCCTACATCTACGCCAAGTGCTAGAGACGCTAAGAGCGGAGAAGCTTTATGCTAAGTTCTCTAAGTGTGAATTCTGGATTAGAGAAGTGGATTTCCTTGGACATGTGGTAAGTGAGAAAGGCATACATGTGGACCCCTCCAAGATCAAGGCAATCGAGAATTGGTCAGCACCCAAGACGCCAACCGAAATTCGACAATTCCTTGGGCTTGCTGGCTACTACCGAAGATTTATACAAAACTTCTCCAAGATTGCGAAACCACTCACCACCTTGACGCAGAAAGGTGTGATATTCAAGTGGGAAAATAAACAAGAAACTGCTTTCCAAACGTTAAAACAAGCCCTATGCAGCGCACCGATCTTGTCTCTCCCAGAGGGAACCGAGGACTTCATAGTGTACTGTGATGCTTCGAATCAAGGCCTCGGATGTGTGCTCATGCAGAGAGGGAAGATTATCGCGTATGCATCAAGACAGCTTAAGACGCATGAGGTTAATTATACTACGCACGACCTGGAATTAGGAGCAGTGGTATTCGCTTTGAAGATCTGGAGACACTACCTCTACGGCACGAAATGCACTATCTTCACTGATCACAAAAGTCTTCAGCATATCCTCAATCAGAAAGAGCTCAACATGCGACAGAGGAGATGGGTGGAGTTGCTGAATGACTACGAGTGCGAAATTCGTTATCATCCGGGCAAGGCCAATGTAGTGGCCGATGCTCTAAGCAGGAAGGAGTACTCGGGCCGCCGAGTAAAATCCTTAACAACGACAATCCATTCCCACCTGACCATACAAATCAAGGAAGCTCAACTGGAAGCTTTGAAACCAGAAAAGGTGGCAGGAGAGACATTAAGGGGAATGGATAAAAACTTAGAAGTCAAGGATGATGGAGCACGTTATATCATGAACCGGATTTGGACACCGAAGTTCGGTGGACTCCGAGATGTCGTCATGAATGAAGCACACAAGACTCGATACTCCATCCATCCCGGGTCGGGTAAGATGTATCTGGACCTCAAGAAATTATACTGGTGGCCGAACATGAAAGCTGAGATTGCTACCTATGTGAGCAAGTGCCTGACTTGCGCTAAGGTCAAAACCGAATACCAGAAACCATCCGGGCTATTACAACAGCCGGATATACCTGAGTGGAAGTGGGAACGAATAACAATGGACTTCATAACCAAGCTGCCTAAGACATCGGGCGGTCTTGACACAATATGGGTAATTGTAGACAGATTGACCAAATCAGCACACTTTCTACCAATAAAAGAAACCGACAAGATGGAGAAGCTGACTAGAACGTACATCAGAGAGATTGTACGACTCCATGGTGTGTCGATATCCATTATCTCCGATAGAGATAGTAGATTTACCTCACGGTTTTGGCAGTCTCTACAAAAATCATTGGGAACTAGGCTTGACATGAGTACGGCCTACCACCCACAAACCGACGGACAGAGCGAGCGAACCATTCAAACGTTGGAAGACATGTTAAGAGCTTGTGTGATAGACTTCGGTAAAGCATGGGATACCCATCTACCGCTTATTGAATTCTCCTACAATAACAGCTATCATACTAGCATCAAAGTCGCTCCATTCGAAGCTCTTTACGGTCGCAAATGCAGATCACCCCTGTGTTGGGCTGAGGTGGGGGATACACAGCTAGCTAGAGGGCAAGTCTCTAATAGCACCCTCACTGGCCCTGAAATCATAAGGGAAACCACAGAAAAGATCGTTCAAATTCGAGAGAGACTGAAAGCGTCTCGCGATCGGCAAAAGAGTTACGCAGACAAACGACGCAAACCCTTGGAATTCCAGGTGGGTGATCGAGTACTACTAAAAGTTTCCCCTTGGAAAGGAATGATACGATTCGGCAAACGCGGGAAACTAAATCCAAGGTACATCGGGCCATTTGAAATCCTTGCTAGGATTGGGCCAGTAGCATACAAGCTTCGATTACCTCAGGAACTTGACAAAGTACATCCCACGTTTCACGTGTCTAACCTAAAGAAGTGTTTGTCTGATGAGACACTCGTAATACCACTCGACGAAATCAAAGTTAACGAAAATCTCCACTTCGTGGAGGAACCAGTCGAAATCATGGATCGGGAAATCAAACGAACGAAACAAAGCCGTATTCCCATCGTGAAGGTACGTTGGAACGCTAAACGAGGACCCGAATTCACCTGGGAACGCGAGGATCAGATGAAACAAAAGTATCCACATCTCTTTCCAAACTCTTGAAATCCCAGTCAAAATGAAAATTTCGGGACGAAATTCCTTCTAACGGGGGGATGATGTGACAACCGTCAAATTTCGGTAAATTCAAAGTCAACAAGTCAAACCGGTCAACTCCAATAACCCTTGTATGCTAGGGTTTACGTTATGTAATCACTATACAATTCGCTATTTTAATGAGAAATCATCATTTGGAAAGTTCATGTGTTTGATTTTCCTTAGCCTTAACAGTGCTAAACAACGAACCAAAGCGATAAAACACTATTGCACAATCATCGGGATTGTGTACGACACTAAAACACGGTTTAATGGGGTTTACGAACCTTGCGTTGTGAAGCCGGACACTCAAATTAATCACAAACGAAACCTCTCTAAATCGTTTTCACTCTATCTCTTTCTAATTGAAATCTCTCCCAAATCTCTCCCAAATCTCTCTCAAAAGTTACTTTAACTTTTTGTAATCATTTGGGTCATCTCGACCCTTAACCGGGTCCAAAATCGCTTGAAACGGGATAAAAACGAGTAAAATAGCTTTAAGGATCCGAAACCAAAGCTTCTGGTCCGAAGCTGTGTCCGAGGTCCGAGGTCCGAAGTCCGAGGTCCGAGGTCCGAAGGACCAGTGTCCGAAGTCCCGTCCGTCCGAAGCCGTGTTCGAAGCCGTGTCCGAAGTCCGAAGGTCCGAAGCGAAGCCTCGCAGACAGGCCCTTTTTACCGGTTTTTCGACTACGACTTCGTTTTAACTCCGTTTTTCATTATTTTAACGTGGGATTTTCACCCAAAACTTTATTTTATAAACTAAGGCCCCAAAATATATAAATCTCCAGGGTTTTTATAAAATATATTAAAAGAATTGGTGATTGATCTAATTATTGAGGGAATATTTGCTTTTCCTTAATTTATGGCAAAAACAACCCACTACCACCTCACTCTATGATCAGCCACTCTTTCCCACTACCCCTTGTCTCCTTAGTGGACCTTTACAGCCAATCTCCAGCTCTTCCCACGTTCTAAGAGCTGGTTGATTGATCCTCTCTCCTCATTCTCCATAAAAACTCTTTCATTCTACACTTAGCAACCAAGAACACTCTCCAAAATTTTCTCATCTTTTCTCTTAACTTCAAGAACTTCAAGGCTTTCTCCAGGGATTTCTTTCTTCAATTAGTAAGTATCTTCATCATTCACATAATTATTAAACTCCATTCTACTCAAATTATTGATATCTTACACAAGTTCCATCTTATTCGGTGTTAGATTTTCGAATCATCAAGACATCTTCTTAGTGTTCTTGAGTTGAACACTTCCTTTCTCTCACTTTCATCTACTGAAACCACATAAGGTGAGTTCATACCCATACATTTACATGTTTTTCTTAAGTTTTAAGGAGGGAATACAAGTAAAATCATCAAGAACACAATTAAACTTTTTCTAACAGATTGCATCAGAAAAGATGGACGTTAATCACGGACTGTTTTGGTCAACTTAAGTATTTTAGTTTTCAAAGCTGTTTCAGGTGCAAGTAGTTCAAACTCTTAGCTTTAAAATGACTACTTGCACATCTCCAAATGATTTTTCTACAATTAATGGTGAGTTTTACAAAACTGCCTGTCATTTCAGAGGCAAACCCGGACCAGTCTGTGATTATGAACATTTTCACCTCTGTTAGAGATCACTAAAAATCATGATAAAATTTACGAACAAACTAGACTCATATTCCAAACTCTCAAAATTTGCGGATTTGGATTTAGAGCTGTGATGATTTTTCTATAAATTTTCTAAGAACGGTAACAGAAACTGTTTTTAACGAAAAGTTGCTGTTAATTTCATTTCACCTTGTAACATGTTGAGCAAGGTGTATATCTTTATGTGACTATATGTTACTGCAATATATGACATTTTATCTTAATATTTAGACACACATCAGTTTACAACTGGATTTGGTCATATAAAATATAAAGAATAACAAGTGATTATAATCAAAGTACAATCGATACATTCAAACATAAAATAAACTATTTTGAATATAGTTTGCATACATTACCACGTACTACCCTTGGTTGATAAACTATAATAGGTATAGTTTATGATACATTACATAACACATACATTTAAAAAGGGTACATTTATACAAAGGATATTTTCATTAAGCAAGGTACGACCATACGGTACCAAGTTTTCATAACACGTAATTCCGTTAATGACTTTGTGAGACATTTACTTCAAATTACCATTAAGTCCTGTATTGTAACCAGAGTCTCCTTAAGGGAGAGCGTGATACTTGTGTATAGATCTATATTGGGTTTGACAAACCCACACCTAAACTGCATGCAACAGTTAGACCGATAGGTCTGGGGTGACAAATGTCATAACATTTCCGACGCTTGAAGAACGTCGTTTTAGGCAACCTTGGTCATAGTATGGTTATAATAAACTCACATAAAGTATTAACAAACATTGGAATTTACGGGAACTTCATTAAAAATTTAACGAGTTTATGTCGATTTAAACTTGCATTGTTTTACTATAAATATGACAAATTACTTGTACATTTCGGTCTTTGGGTTTTAAGACTACATTTACACATTAAGGAAAATATTGGATTTTTCTAACACAAATACTACTTTTACAAACGAAAGGCTTTTAATAATACCAAACAGAAGCTTATGAACTCACCAACCTTTGTGTTGACACTTTTTCAAACAACTTGTATTCTCAGGAAATCATTAAACAGGTAATCAAGTGCATTTGAGGATGGGACGCTAAGGCGTCTACTATTTCATATTTTATCAACATATTGTGATTGATTCGTAAACATGTAATTCATACAATGATGTAATTTTTTTCAATTATATATATATGTTGGTTGTGTTTGCTTGAATTACTATTACAATTGCTGTTATGATACTATACGTGAAGTCCTCCACCCCCGGACGTTTCCGCCATCCTTGGTTTGGGGGTGTGACAGCGTGGGAAGGTGATAGCATATGCATCCCGACAACTAAAGACACATGAGGTGAATTATACCACCCATGATCTCGAATTGGGGGCTGTGGTCTTTGCTTTGAATATTTGGAGGAACTACCTTTATGGTACAAAGTGCACCATTTTCACCGACCACAAGAGTCTCCAACACATTCTAAATCAAAAGGAGTTAAACATGAGGCAACGAAGATAGGTTGAGCTGCTAAACGCTTATGAGTGCGAAATCAAGTACCACCCAGGCAAGGCTAACGTGGTAGCTGATGCCTTAAGTCGGAAAGAATACTCAAATCGTCGTGTGAAAACTCTTTCAATAACCATTCAATCCCATCTGTCCTCACAAATCAAAGAAGCCCAGTTTGATGCCATGAAGACAAAAAACAGAACAAGCGAAGCGTTACGTGGAATGGAAAAGAACTTCGAAGTCAAGGAGGATGGAGCATATTATTTCATGAACCGAATTTGGGTCCCTAAATTTGGGGGATTCAGAGAGGTAGTCATGAATGAGGCCCATAAGACACGATACTCCATCCATCCGGGTTCAGATAAAATGTACCTGAATATCAAGCAACATTATTGGTGGCCTAACATGAAGGCAGAAATTGCCACTTACGTTAGCAGGTGCCTCACTTGCGCTAAAGTGAAGGTAGAATATCAGAAGCCCTCAGGATTGTTACAACAGCCAGTAATACCCGAGTGGAAATGGGAAAGGATTACCATGGACTTTGTGACCAAATTACCCAAGACAACGGATGGATTGGACGCCATATGGGTAATAGTTGATGGGTTGACAAAATCCGCTCATTTCCTGCCAATAAAGGAATCATACAAGATGGAACGATTGACGAGAATCGACATCAAGGAAATTGTGAGACTCCATGGAGTACCAATATCTATCATCTCAGATCGAGATAGTAGATTCACTTCACGCTTTTGGCAATCGCTTCAGAAAGCTATGGGAACACAACTCGACATGAGCACTGCTTACCACCCACAAACGGATGGTCAAAGTGAGCGAACCATTCAAACGCTTGAAGATATGCTTCGAGCATGTGTGATAGACTTTGGAAGGTCGTGGGATACCCACTTGCCTTTAATTGAGTTTTCGTACAACAATAGTTATCACACCAGCATCGAAGTTGCTCCTTCTGAAGCATTATTTGGGCGTAAATGTAGATCATCGTTGTCTTGGGCTAAGGTCGGTGACACTCAGCTAGCAAGAGGATAGACACCAAACAATGCATTAACAGGAGCATAAATCATACGTAAGACGACAGAGAAGATAGTTCAAATCAGAGCTCGACTTCAAGCATCACGAGACCGACAGAAGAGCTATGCTGATAAACAGCGAAAGCCCTTGGAATTTCAAGCTGGGGATCGGGTGTTGTTAAATGTCTCTCCCTGGAAATGGGTGATTCGTTTCGGAAAACAGGGAAAACTAAACCCACGGTACATTGGGCCATTCGAGATTCTTGCCCGAATCGGTCCAGTGGCCTATAGGTTGCAGCTACCTGGTGAGCTCAGCAGTGTACACCCCGTGTTCCATGTTTCCAATTTGAAGAAGTGCTTATCCAACGAAACTCTTGTCATCCCATTGGAAGAAATCGAAATCAACGAGAATCTCCTGTTCATCGAGGAACCAGTTGAAATCATGGACAGGGAAGTGAAGCATACTAAGCAAAGTCGCATTCCGATTGTGAAAGTTCGGTGGAACGCAAAATGTGGACCGGAATTCACATGAGAACGCGAAGACCAGGTGAAGCAAAAGTACCCTCACCTATTCTCGCGTTCTCAAATCTAGCTTCAAAAATAATTTCGGGACGAAATTCCCTCTAACGGGGGGATGATGTCACAACTAGGAATTTTAATGCTTTTGTAAACATTAACAATGATAACATTTTTGACTAAAACTTGAAAGTATGCATGATGTTTATTCAATAACACCAAAGTTCCATCAATCACCCTATGAAAACACTGCAAATAGTCAACAAAAGATTGGAAACCCTAAAAATCCCGGTTTAAGTCCATTATGGACTAGGATTTTCTTATTGGGCCTAATGGACCAATAAGCCTCCAATTTGACTATTTTGGGCTTAGGACCCTTAAATGGGCTCTAATTAGACCACTTGCATGAAACTTAACATTTTGGGCTATAATGGGCCTAAAATGAATTAGTTTACCTTTAATGGGCCTTGTTGGGCCATAACAAATCTAATAAGCCCTAATGGGCCATAAAATTCATTCTTTTATGAAAATTGGGCCGTGAACCACCCTAAGGGCCCAATGGGCCGAAAACCTCTTATTGGACCTTGTGTTTTCGAGCAATGCCAAGAATTGGCCAAAGTGATTTTCCTTTCCTCTCTCTTTAGCCCATTTCGGCCCAAATGATAAAAAAGGGGAAATGTAGAATTATGAGGGCAAGACACATCATTTTTACATTTTGGATTTCCATGCAAGACTTCTCTCCTCCCCATTCACCTATCACTTTATCTATTTCTATTCCCACTTCTCTCTTCTTCTACTCACGGCCGAGAGCAAGAAACAAACACATCCACACATACTTCCAAGGTGAGTTCACTCCCCCTTGTTTTCAGTTTTTACTTGTTTTTGGGGGAGAATACAAGTACTATGTGTTGATCTATGTGTGTATGCTTGTTATATGTGATTTCTTTGGTTTATGTTGTGAAAATATGATGTTATTTGCTAAATCTTGAAATCTATGGCTAAAGTGTGAAGAATACATAAGCAATGTACATAATAAACAACTTACTTCAAAGATCTAAGGATCTTTAGGCCTAAAAAGTGAAAACAAAGTCAAAATCCATATAAGTGACATTTTTACAAAAATAATCAAAGTTTGGGTAAAATATGATATTTTCGGTTTCATAAGGAAAAAATGTTATCATTTACATAGAAATCCAACTTTTATGAAAATAACACTTGTCTAGGGGTCAAAAACATAAATTTTAGCTTAATGGGCTTTAAATTTGGGCCTTACGAGTTTTGGGCCCAAAGTTGCGAAAAATGAAGTATTTGAGGGGCTGAAATGGAAAAGTTAACAAACTATGAGTTGGAAACATGAATAAAACTGTTTTAAGGGCTGAAAATGACTTTGATGTAAAAATTAGACTAAAAATGCAAAGTTTTCGACTTTGGGGTCAAAATTGTAAAACTTACGGAAATTGAGCCAAAAATGTAAACTTTTTTCAACTAAGGGCTGGAAATGGCAAATACAATAGTTTTGGGCTGAATTTATTATTTCAAATAAAGTTTGGGTCTAAAACGCCAAGAAAAACGGTTTAATGACCAAAAATGTCAATTTTCCTAAAAGGGGACTAAAAGTGCCATTTTTATAGATAAAGGGGCTGAAATGGTCAAACTAAAAGTTTTTGGGCCAATTAGACGAATATTAAATTATTGGGTTAAAAATATTAAGTTTATAACGCATGGTTTTAAAATATATATATATATATATATATATATATATATATATATATATATATATATATATATATATATATATATATATATATATATATATATATATATATAACCAAGCTTCGTTATAAATCAAACGTCAAAACATTTTAACACTTCGAATAAACATCGAACTTACAACAAATACCTACATTACGAACTTAAGATCAATAAATTATAGATGATTCAATGGTTGGACTCAAATATCTTCTATTCCTGCTATTGGGCCTTTGTGGCCCAATATCATGATTATTGAGCCCAATATATTCAAACATATTTATTAGGCTTCCGGTGACCCAATTACATACCTAGTGGGCGTTTATCAGCTTTAATAAGCTATTGGGCGTTGATGGTCCATTTGCATTGCTAATAAGACCCTAAACCTTTATAATATGCTTAATGGGCTATAACGTGTCCGTAGCATACTTGACAGCCTGTAATAACATACAAAGTTAGTGGGCCCCCGTAGTCCTCTTCTCTTCATCTGTTAGGCTTACCTTTATTCAAGTAAACATAAATCAGGTCGTAAAACAATGTTATTCAAATTCTTTTGGATTTAGTGAGAAATAACGGGTGACACCAATAAGTGTCGGTCGTAGTCTGTAGTTATAATCAAAGTCTCCTGGAGGGAGAGCGAGAGTTTGTGTATAGATCTATACGGGGGTGACTCCCCACACCTAAGCTGTTCGCTACAGTTAGACTTGGCCAGTCTCGGGTGACAAAATCTTAATTCAAGACCGGCATTCGCTAGAATGCCAAGACATGCGATTTAGTCATTATTATGCATGGTTATAACGACTCACATAGAGATCCATTACCATCCAAGTAATCATTGGGAAATCATGTTCATATGCTGTGACGATACAATAATACAAAACTATCATACTATTTATATCGGAAAACATCGGGTTTTCCGGGGGAACAACATTATTCACTTTTACTTACAACAACTATAATATAAGAAACTATTATGAAAAACATTTCACTTTTACATGTTTTGAAATCATTCACACGTATACTTATGGATCATCACATTATCTTTTTTTTTGTAAACAATTTCTGTTTCAGAAAATATCGGATATTCTGGGTTTTACAAACAATACAAAACATTTTCATATGAAACCTGCTTATGAACTCACCAACATTATATATGTTGACCGTTTTCAAAATAACTTGTGTTCTCAGGTAACCGTTAGAATGAAGAATTATCAAGCGTGTGTCTAAATGTATTTTGTGTGATGTCATTTTATTAAACAATTTATGTTTGGGATTATGTAATGTAAACAATGTACTTGATGTGAACAATGACGGTTGTAATGTATTAATGCATGGTGATGTTTATGTTATGTTTCATGTATATTAATTGTGATGATATTTCAATTTAAGTCACACGAGCCCTCGGACGTTTCCGCCGTCTGGTTCGGGGGTGTGACAAATTTTGACTTTATTTTAAAAGTTATATTTTTAACAGGCCAGGACATGATTGGTCCGTTAAAAATTCATAACTTCTTCATCCGACGTTTGCTTTCGTCTGTCTTTTTATTGTTACGCTACTATTAACGAGATCTTCGATTCTCGTTTAGGTTGTGACGGATAAAAATCGCTCGATCTAATATTCGAACTTCGGGTTGTACACTGCTAAGCCGAAACTTAGAAAAATCATAACTTCCTCATACGAAGTCAGATTTGAGCGTTCTTTTTATGCACGCTCTCGGTCTAATGCATTATACGACTTCCGTTTAGATTGCTAAAACTAAGAGTCGCTCTAGCGTAAATTCACTATTTACGCTTCCCGGTGCCGTGCCGGTTTTGCCGTAAAACTTCGACGGGCCATAACTTCTTCGTTATAACTCGGATTTCGGCGTTCTTTATATGTACGGAACCCTTGTAACATATACTACCGCTTGGTTAAGATTATTCCTTCTAAATAATATTCCATCAAAAACTTATTTTTGATTCTCATTGTCTCTAAATTGACTAGCCCGGATCTACGGGCGTTACAATTATCTCCCCCTTAGGATGATTACGTCCCGGAATCATCAACGAAACAGGGCTCACATGATGACTCCATACGTTATCTCTTCATCCTAAGTAATAACCGTAACTTTGATGTTTATTCGAACGAGTATCTAACTCTAAGACTTCCAGACTGCAGGCGGTGCCCGATCTTGGACCCACTCTCTATCTCATGTTAAACTTCCAATCATGATCTTCACATCACAATCTCGATATTTATTGGAGACTCCTTCTTTAACAAACTTGAGATAAGTTTCTTCCTTCGATTATGATAATAGACTGATGGGTTATGTTCTAATGACCTCTCATCGTATGATGCATTGCTTGGACTCAGGTCTTTTAGAGTCAAATTCCAGAATAGACTATACTTTCCTTCATGTTCTAATCATATCTTAAATGGTAGAATTTCTAGCTACAAGCAACTATCGCGATACCTCTACCGATCGCTTTGATTATCTTTTATTTCAATCTTCCGGCTTAAGTCAGGTGTTACATCAAACTTGGTTCTCCGAACCACGTAACATACTCCTCGTAGTCGGACTCAATTCGATATGACCACTAGGGTCGGAATAACAACAATCTTCTTAGTCATTATTGAAACAATGGTAACGACATACTTGAATAAAATGGTATCAATTACTAGCTTATTGGTAACCTTGTGACTTTCCCTGATCCAAGTGTGTGTCCTGTGCTTCCGGTAGTATAGGTCTCTACTACCATTCACACCTACTCATACTCGTCCCACGTATTGTCTCGCAGTTCACCCAAGTCATCATACAAGAAAATCACATAACAACTTGACACATCAGATAACAAAAAAAAGGTTTTATATTATTCCTTGAAACGATTACATATGTGTTCAAGTTCAACCTATACTATGCCTCTAATAGGCTACACCACGTGGTACTATCTACACGACTACTTCGTAGATCCTCATTCCTGATCCCTGTCATTGCCATCTGCTTCGTCAAAGATCATATGGAACGCTGTTGCCTTCGGTTTCGGTGGAACGTTTGGTCTTGCCGCCTCTTTTTTCTTCGGGCAATCCTTAGCAATGTGCCCTTCTTCACGGCATTCATAACACACCCTTTTGTTGGTGGTGCACTCGTTGGCGTAATGCCCGGTCTTCCCACACTTGTAGTAGGTCACTTTCTCGCTACATTTCCCGAAATGCTTCTTCTTGCACCTCTCGCACCATTTCACTTCGTTTCCTCCTCCACTAAACTCTTTTGAACCAGACTTGATCTTCTTATTGTTGGGCTTTGCAAACCCCATGAACTTCCTCTTCTCGCCAACCTCAACCTTGCTGGCAGCTCTTCCCTTAATCATATCCTCCACAGATTTGGCAGCCCAGATAGCTGCTTCCAGAGTAGGTGCCTGACGCACTGGCACCGCGTACTCCCATGGAAGTCCGTTTGCGTACTTGTCGATTTTCGTCAGCTCATCCGGAACAAGACGCAAGGCGAACTCCATCTTCTCTGTGAAGTTGTTGGTGTATTCATCAATTGACATGCTTCCTTTCTTCAAGGTCCCGAATTGGTTCTCTAGCTCAAGCAGGTTTTGGGCTGAGCAGTACTTGCGTTTGAATTGCACCAAAAACTCTGCCCATGTTAGTTGCAGGGGCTCATTGAGGCTTAGAGTCTTCCCCAGGGTGTTCCACCAACGAACCACACCTCCTCGGAACTGACGCACTGCAAACGTGGTTTGTAGCTTGCCTTTGAAACCACATGTCATGAAGGCTAATTCCATCTCCGAGACCCAATCCATAACTCCGATCGGATCTTCTTTCCCAGTGAAAGTCGATGGCTTCTAAGTTAAAAAATATTTGTACTTGCATCCATTCCTCTCAACTCCATCATCTTGGTTGTTCCTCCTAATCATCGGCGGATCAGGTTGACCAACGGTCCTGCTGTAGTTTCCCTCCTAAGACTGCTCATCATTCAATTCAGGCTCTTCAACAGGCATCGTAGGTTTATCCCTCTCTTGTAGCAGTAACCGCCTTGTTTCCTCCATTTGACGATCCAACATCATCTGCATCATCGCTTGTATCCCGGCCATCGTGATTGGCTCAGGAGCGGCTACTACAACGGGTATTTGCTCAATCACTGGTGGTTGATTTCTGTTTCCATTCGCGTTCCCGGCTCCACTGCAGGTTCTTGCCATTTCGATCTATACACCAATTCAGACGTTCGGTGCAAAACGACGAGAATTAAGATAGGAAAATTTTTACGATCGACGTGTAAATCTCCCTATTACGCCGAAAAGTTACGTGCCAGTTCTAATACCGTAATTAAACGTTTAGAAACCTGAGCACATAAAATTTCCAAATCCGGTCGGCAACAGACCATTGATCGGATCATACATTTAGCATCATAAATCATTTAGCACATAAAAGCATGTTAGACATTTTCCCTAAATTAGCTAGTGCTTGTGGGAAAACAGAATCAACTGGGGAAATCTATGTAGGATGTACCCTAACCTTAAATCACCACGCATTTCAAATAAACTTGATGCCTGTAACTATTAGGAGTTTTGATGTGATTATTGGCATGGATTGGTTGAGCCCCCATCATGCCGAAATTATGTGTCGCAAGAAGGCCGTTTGCCTTCATCTCCCTAACCACGAAACCCTAATTATATACGGAGACAAACCCAGTATGAACCTTCGTCTTATCTCATGTATTAAGGCACAAAAGTGTCTACAAAAGAAGGACTTTGCGTTTCTGGCTCACATCGTGGATAAATCCAAGGAAGAGATCAATATTCGAGACATCCCAGTGGCTTGTGATTTCCCTGACATCTTTCCTGATGATCTTCCGGGGATACCCCCATAAAGACAAGTCGAGTTCTGAATCGACCTTGTGCCAGGAGCTACACCCATCGCCAAATCGCCCTATAGGTTGGCTCCTGCGGAGATGCAAGAGCTGTCAAGCCAACTCAGCGAACGCTTGAGCAAAGGATTCATCCGACCTAGCTTCTCACCCTGGGGAGCTCCGGTCCTTTTTGTTAAGAAGAAGGACAGATCCTTTAGGATGTGTATCGATTATAGAGAACTGAATAAGCTCACTATCAAAAATCACTACCCACTTCCACGAATCGACGATCTATTAGACCAGCTTCAAGGAGCAAATTACTTCTCTAAGATAGATCTGCGATCCGGCTACCACCAACTCAAGGTCCGGGAAGAGGATATCCCCAAGACCGCTTTCCGAACTCGCTATGGACATTATGAATTTGTTGTAATGCCCTTCGGTCTAACGAATGCCTCTGCCGCATTTATGGACCTGATGAATCGAGTTTGCCGACCATTCCTTGACAACTTTGTCATCGTTTTCATCGACGATATTCTGGTCTATTCTCGAAGCGAAGAGGAACATAGTTGACATCTCCGACAAATCTTGGAAACCCCAAGAGCCGAAAAGTTATACGCAAAACTCTCTAAGTGTGAGTTCTGGCTCCGTAGCGTAAACTTTTTAGGTCATGTTGTCAGCCAAGAAGGGATACATGTGGACCCTTCTAAGATCAAAGCCATTGAAGGATGGGTAGTCCCAACGACACCCATATAAATTCGTCTATTTCTGGGTCTAGCAGGCTATTACAAAAGATTCATTTAGAGCTTCTCCAGAACAGCCAAGCCACTTACCATGCTTACAAAAAAGGGCGTACCATTTGCATGGACAGAAAAGCAGGAGATTGCCTTCCTAACTCTGAAACGAGCTCTCTGTAGTGCACCAGAACTATCATTACCAGAGGGAACCGAGGACTTCGTAGTTTACTGCGATGCTTCGAATCAGGGTTTAGGCTGTGTACTCATGCAGCGTGGGAAGGTGATAGCATATGCATCCCGACAACTAAAGACACATGAGGTGAATTATACCACCCATGATCTCGAATTGGGGGTTGTGGTCTTTGCTTTGAAGATTTGGAGGAACTACCTTTATGGTACAAAGTGCACCATTTTCACCGACCACAAGAGTCTCCAACACATTCTAAATCAAAAGGAGTTAAACATGAGGCAGCGAAGATGGGTTGAGCTGCTAAACGATTATGAGTGCGAAATCAAGTACCACCCATGCAAGGCTAACGTGGTAGCTGATGCCTTAAGTCGGAAAGAATACTCAAATCGTCATGTGAAAACTCTTTCAATAACCATTCAATCCCATCTGTCCTCGCAAATCAAAGAAGCCCAGTTTGATGCCATGAAGATAGAAAAACAGAACAAGCGAAGCGTTACGTGGAATGGAAAAGAACTTCGAAGTCAAGGAGGATGGAGCATATTATTTCATGAACCGAATTTGGGTCCCTAAATTTGGGGGATTCAGAGAGGTAGTCATGAATGAGGCCCATAAGACACGATACTCCATCCATCCGGGTTCAGATAAAATGTACCTGGATATCAAGCAACATTATTGGTGGCCTAACATGAAGGCAGAAATTGCCACTTACGTTAGCAAGTGCCTCACTTGCGCTAAAGTGAAGGTAGAATATCAGAAGCCCTCAGGACTATTACAACAGCCAGTAATACCCGAGTGGAAATGGGAAAGGATTACCATGGACTTTGTGACCAAATTACCCAAGACAACGGATGGATTGGACGCCATATGGGTAATAGTTGATGGGTTGACAAAATCCGCTCATTTCCTGCCAATAAAGGAATCATACAAGATGGAACGATTGAAGAGAATCTACATCAAGGAAATTGTGAGACTCCATGGAGTACCAATATCTATCATCTCAGATCGAGATAGTACATTCACTTCACGCTTTTGGCAATCACTTCAGAAAGCTATGGGAACACAACTCGACATGAGCACTGCTTACCACCCACAAACGGATGGTCAAAATGAGCGAACCATTCAAACGCTTGAAGATATGCTTCAAGCATGTGTGATAGACTTTGGAAGGTCGTGGGATACCCACATGCCTTAAATTGAGTTTTCGTACAACAACAGTTATCACACCAGCATCAAAGTTGCCCCTTTTGAAGCATTATATGTGCGTAAATGTAGATCACCGTTGTGTTGGGCTGAGGTAGGTGACACTCAGCTAGCAAGAGGATAGACACCAAACAATGCATTAACAGGACCAGAATTCATACGTAAGACGACAGAGAAGATAGTTCAAATCAGAGCTCGACTTTAAGCATCACGAGACCGACAAAAGAGCTATGCTGATAAACGGCGAAAGCCCTTGGAATTTCAAGTCAGGGATCGGGTGTTGTTAAAGGTCTCTCCCTGGAAAGGGGTGATTCGTTTCTGTAAACGGGGAAAACTAAACCCACGGTACATTGGGCCATTCGAGATTCTTGCCCGAATCGGTCCAGTGGCCTATAGGCTGCAGCTACCTGGTGAGCTCAGCAGTGTACACCCCGTGTTCCATGTTTCCAATTTGAAGAAGTGCTTATCCAATGAAACTCTTTTCATCCCATTGGAAGAAATCGAAATCAACGAGAATCTCCTGTTCATCGAGGAACCAGTTGAAATCATGGACAGGGAAGTGAAGCATATTAAGCAAAGTCGCATTCCGATTGTGAAAGTTCGGTGGAACGCAAAACGTGGACCGAAATTCACATGGGAACGCAAAGACCAGATGAAGCAAAAGTACCCTCACCTATTCTCGCGTTCTCAAATCTAGCTTCAAAAATAATTTCGGGACGAAATTCCCTCTAACGGGGGGATGATGTCACAACTAGGAATTCTAATGCTTTTGTAAACATTAACAATGATAACATTTGTTACTAAAACTTGAAAGTATGCATGATGTTTATTCAATAACACCAAAGTTCCATCAATCACCCTATGAAAACACTTCAAATAGTCAACAAAAGATTGGAAACCCTAAAAATCCCGGTTTAAGTCCATTATGGACTAGGATTTTCTTATTGGGCCTAATGGACCAATAAGCCTCCAATTTGACTAGTTTGGGCTTAGGACCCTTAAATGGGCTCTAATTAGACCACTTGCATGAAACTTAACATTTTGGGCTATAATGGGCCTAAAATGAATTAGTTTACCTTTAATGGGCCTTGTTGGGCCATAACAAATCTAATAAGCCCTAATGGGCCATAAAATTCATTCTTTTATGCAAATTGGACCGTGAACCACCCTAAGGGCCCAATGGGCCGAAAACCTCTTATTGGACCTTGTGTTTTCGAGCAAAGCCAAGAATGGGCCAAAGTGATTTTCCTTTCCTCTCTCTTTAGCCCATTTCGGCTCAAATGATAAAAAAAGGGGAAATGTAGAATTATAAGGGCAAGACACATCATTTTTACATTTTGGATTTCCATGCAAGACTTCTCTCCTCCCCATGCACCTATCACTTCATCTACTTTTATTCCCACTTCTCTCTTCTTCTACTCACGGCCGAGAGCAAGAAACAAACACATCCACACATACTTCACTTTCATACACTCCCAAATCTCTCAAAGAACACTCCTCTTTCCATCAAAAATTTCGAGATCTTGGACATTTCAAGGAGGTTCTTCCATAAGAATCATCATCTTTGGTAAGTTGTTGTTTGGATCCATGACCTAGTTTCCTTATTTCATCAAAAACCTCTTCCTAACTCATGCAATTTTCGTGATCTACTCCTTAGAAGCTATCTAAATCAAAGTCCTCTTAAGAAGCTTGCTAGGGCCGAAAATAACATCAATCTCTTCCATTTCTTTCTCCAAAACCAAACCAACAAATCTAAGGTGAGTTCATACCCCCTTGTTTTCGGTTTTTACGTGTTTTTGGGGGAGAATACAAGTACGATGTGTTGATCTATGTGTGTATGCTTGTTATATGTGATTTTTTTGGTTTATGTTGTGAAAATATGATGTTATTTGCTAAATCTTGAAATCTATGGCTAAAGTGTGAAGAATACATAAACAATGTACATAATAAACGACTTACTTAAAAGATCTAAGGATCTTTAGGCCTAAAAAGTGAAAACAAAGTCAAAATCCATATATGTGACATTTTTGCAAAAATAATCAAAGTTTGGGTAAAATATGATATTTTCGGTTTTATAAGGACAAAATGGTATAATTTACATAGAAATCTAACTTTTATGAAAATAACACTTGTCTAGGGGTCAAAAACATAAATTTTAGCTTAATGGGCTTTAAATTTGGGCCTTACGAGTTTTTGGCCCAAAGTTGCTAAAAATGAAGTATTTGAGGGGCTGAAATGGAAAAGTTAACAAACTATGAGTTTGAAACATGAATAAAACTGTTTTAAGGGCCGAAAATGACTTTGATGTAAAAATTGGACTAAAAATGCAAAGTTTTCGACTTTGGGGTCAAAATTGTAAAACTTACGGAAATTGAGCCAACAATGTAAACTTTTTTCAACTTAGGGCTGGAAATGGCAAATACAATAGTTTTGGGCTGAATTTATTATTTCAAATAAAGTTTGGGTCTAAAACGTCAAGAAAAACGGTTTAAGGACCAAAAATGTCAATTTTCCTAAAAGGGGACTAAAAGTGCCATTTTTATAGATAATTGGGCTGAAATGGTCAAACTAAATGTTTTTGGGCCAATTAGACGAATATTAAATTATTGGGTTAAAAATATTAAGTTTATAACACATGGTTTTAAAATATATATATATATATATATATATATATATATATATATATATATATATATATATATATATATATATATATATATATATATATATATATATATAACCAAGCTTCGTTATAAATCAAACGTCAAAACATTTTAACACTTCGAATAAACATCGAACTTACAACAAATACCTACATTACGAACTTAAGATCAATAAATTATAGATGATTCAATGGTTGGACTCAAATATCTTCTATTCCTGCTATTGGGCCTTTGTGGCCCAATATCATGATTATTGAGCCCAATATATTCAAACATATTTATTAGGCTTCCGGTGACCCAATTACATACCTAGTGGGCCTTTATCAGCTTTAATAAGCTATTGGGCCTTAATGGTCTATTTGCATTGCTAATAAGACCCTAAACCTTTATTATATGCTTAATGGGCTATAACGTGTCCGTAGCATACTTGACAGCCTATAATAACATACAAAGTTAGTGGGCCCCCGTAGTCCTCTTCTCTTCATCTGTTAGGCTTACCTTTATTCAAGTAAACATAAATCAGGTCGTAAAACAATGTTATTCAAATTCTTTTGGATTTAGTGAGAAATAACGGGTGACACCAATAAGTGTCGGCCGTAGTCTGTAGTTATAATCAAAGTCTCCCGGAGGGAGAGCGAGAGTTTGTGTATAGATCTATACGGAGGTGACTCCCCCACACCTAAGCTGTTCGCTACAATTAGACTTGGCCAGTCTAGGGTGACAAAATCTTAATTCAAGATCGACATTCGCTAGAATGCCAAGACATGCGATTTAGTCATTATTATGCATGGTTATAACGACTCACATAGAGATCCATTACCATCCAAGTAATCATTGGGAAATCATGTTCATATGCTGTGACGATACAATAATACAAAACTATCATACTATTTATATCGGAAAACATCGGGTTTTCCGGGGGAACAACATTATTCACTTTTACTTACAACAACTATAATATAAGAAACTATTATGAAAAACATTTCACTTTTACATGTTTTGAAATCATTCACACGTATACTTATGGATCATCACATTATCTTTTTTTTTTCTGTAAACAATTTCTGTTTCAGAAAATATCGGATATTCTGGGTTTTACAAACAATACAAAACATTTTCATATCAAACCTGCTTATGAACTCATCAACATTATATATGTTGACCGTTTTCAAAATAACTTGTGTTCTCAGGTAACCGTTAGAATGAAGAATTATCAAGCGTGTGTCTAAATGTATTTTGTGTGATGTCATTCGATAAACAATTTATGTTTGGGATTATGTAATGTAAACAATGTACTTGATGTGAACAATGACGGTTGTAATGTATTAATGCATGGTGATGTTTATGTTATGTTTCATGTATATTCATTGTGATGATATTTCAATTTAAGTCACACGAGCCCTCGGACGTTTCCGCCGTCTGGTTCGGGGGTGTGACAAATTTTGACTTTATTTTAAAAGTTATATTTTTAACAGGCCGGGACATGATTGGTCCGTTAAAAATTCATAACTTCTTCATCCGACGTCTGATTTCGTCTGTCTTTTTATCTTTACGCTACTATTAACGAGATCTTCGATTCTCGTTTAGGTTGTGACGGCTAAAAATCGCTCGATCTAATATTCGAACTTTGGGCTGTACACTGCTAAGCCGAAACTTCGAAAAATCATAACTTCCTCATACGAAGTCAGATTTGGGCGTTCTTTTTATGCACGCTCTCGGTCTACTGTATTATACGACTTTCGTTTAGATTGCTAAGACTAAGAGTCGCTCTATCGTAAATTCACTATTTACGCTTCCCGGTGTCGTGCTGGTTTTGCCGTAAAACTTCGACGGGCCATAACTTCTTCTTTATAACTCGGATTTCGGCGTTCTTTATATGTACGGAACCCTTGTAACATATACTACCGCTTGGTTAAGATTATTCCTTCTAAATAATATTCCATCAAAAACTCATTTTTGATTCTCATTGTCTCTAAATTGACTAGCCCGGATCTACGGGCGTTACAATTATCTCCCCCTTAGGATGATTACGTCCCAGAATCATCAACGAAACAGGGCTCACATGATGACTCCATACGTTATCTCTTCATCCTAAGTAATAACCGTAACTTTGATGTTTATTCGAACGAGTATCTAACTCTAAGACTTCCTGACTGCAGGCGGTGCCCGATCTTGGACCCACTCTCTATCTCATGTTAGACTTCCAATCATGATCTTCACGTCACGATCTCGATATTTATTGGAGACTCCTTCTTTAACAAACTTGAGATAAGTTTCTTCCTTCGATTATGATAATAGACTGATGGGTTATGTTCTAATGACCTCTCATCGTATGATGCATTGCTTGGACTCAGGTCTTTTAGAGTCAAATTCCAGAATAGACTATACTTTCCTTCATCGTATGATGCATTACCTAAATTTTATTAGACACACTCCTCACAATCATTGCTTAGCATTCTAAGTTTAAGTCTAGAAATAAATCCATATTCCTAGTTCGCTTAAACTAATGCTCTGATACCAACTGTGACATCCCCATTTTCACGGCCAGAAAAGATCGATTTTGTTTATGCTTTATAAAAATCAGAGTACCTCTTTTAATAAAAATGTTGCGAAATTTGTTCCCAGTAAAACATGATAAATACGTTATCAAGGAATTTCCGAAGAAAAGTATTTTTTTATTCATTTTAAAACATTTGGGATGTCATCGTAAATACAGAAACATTAGCATAAACAGAACTTACATTCCTTATCACTAGGGATTTATATCTCCTTAATCTCTCAGTGTAGTGTAACTTCATATCGACACCTATGATAGAAATGAGCTGGAGTGGGTCAGGTTGGGAAACCTGGTGAGTACATAGGGTTTTCAACCCACAATAATATAATTATTATGTTTAAACATCAAACAATCAACCCAATTACCCATCCCCATTATCTTCTTTACTCTTAAGGATCTACCCTAAGAATCAACTATTCCTCGTTCATTCATTCCTAAGGATCATGCTAAGAAATCGGCACGAATTCCATCGTTTCCATGGTTTACTCAATAGGCACGAAGTCTCATAGTCTCCAGGGTTATTCTCTTTTATCGAGTCTGAGACTCCTCTCACAACACATGTCAAGGGGTTTAGGCACTACGTTGCATAGTCGCCAGAGTTAATCTCGTCTATCGACAATGTCGTTTCCGAGACTCCTCTCACAACACATGTCAAGGGGTTTTTAGAGTACAGCTGGTGAGCACACAGTTCAAAACACCTACAGGTTGCGAGCCTGTTAGTGTCCACTGGACTGTCTAGAATAGTCAGTGGTTGTCACCCATACTCTGCTAGATGACGGGGCCAACACTTGGGTAAAAGGCTTCTCTCATGGTTCACCTCTCACCCTTATCTCATGGTCTATATCACCTCTTATTATTTTGTTTTTGTCACACAGCAACTATTTCATCTACCCATGTTTTACCCAACACATTTTGTAGATATAAAATACATATACAATTTAAATCATTTAAAACATATATAAAAATCTTTCACCCAGCATAGACAACAAAATTTCAGACAATATGCACACATAGCACGTAATTAAATACTTCATATCTATGTGTAAGATGAAAGGGACTATGTACTCACTTGATTAGGTGGTGAATCGGTACTCGAACAGCACTTCGTTATCTCAAAACAATTTTCCCTTAACAAAACCTAGTATCAATACCACTAGGGTTTAGTCTAACGTTAACCGCGACTAATTAATAGTCTAGCTATTATTACTATTATATAAGCGTTAAACAACACTCTATATAACTCATAATAATAGCCCAAATAATTATTTTAAGGTTATAATAATGTTACTATAATTAATTAGAAGCTATATTAAAAATAGCGTAGGCGTAGCTCACTTACAGCGGGTTTTCTCGAAAACCGGGCTTCGCTTGGAGCAGCGTTTCCGAACCGAAAGACCCTTTTTCTCGGGACTCCGGGAGCCTAGGGGCTTCCTTCGGGTGCTAGGGGGTTTACCTAGGGTTTAGGGGGGGGGGAGGTGTTTGGGATCCTAGAGAGAGAAACTAGTGAGAGAAAGAGGTGGATTTGGAGTGAAGAAGTCGGCAACCCTCGCTGCCCTTTTATAGGCGTGAGCCTCCTCGGAACTTTGGGCGTTCATCAACTCTACGCGGGGCGTAGCTCGGATAAGGTCACAGGTGGTGTGCTTCGGATGGGGCAACGTAGCATCCTTCGGTCCGCAGAAGAGAACGCGAGGCGTTCCGAACCTCGTACGCGAGGCGTAAGGAGAACGTTGGGCATCCGATGCGAATGCTGGGCGTCCGAGATGCGACGTGTCAAGATCCGGAGCGAGGCCTTGGGCAACAAGCAACGACTCAGATGCGGCCACGTCATCACCCTTCTCGCAGATTCACAATTTTGCTTCCCGACTTCTAAAATTCATATCTTTCTCATACGAGCTCCGTTTTCAACGTTCTTTATATCCACGCGTAGGCGGGAACGTACTCTACAACTTTCTTTCAGACTCCATCGGCTAATTTTGACTTTATTTTAAAAGTTATATTTTTAACAGGTCGGGACAGGATTGGTCCGTTAAAAATTCATAACTTCTTCATCCGACGTCCGCTTTCGTTTGTCTTTTTATCGTTACGCTACTATTAACGAGATCTTCGATTCTCATTTAGGTTGTGTCGGCTAAAAATCGCTCGATCTAATATTCGAACTTCGGGTTGTACACTGCTAAGCCGAAACTTCGAAAAAACATAACTTCCTCATACGAAGTCAGATTTGGGCCTTCTTTTTATGCACGCTCTCGGTCTAACATATTCTACGACTTTCGTTTAGATTGCTAAGGCTAAGAGTCGCTCTATCGTAAATTCACTATTTACGCTTCCCGGTGCCGTGTCGGTTTTTCCGTAAAACTTCGACAGACCATAACTTCTTCGTTATAACTCGGATTTCGGCGTTCTTTATATACGGAACCCTTGTAACATATACTACCGCTTGGTTAAGATTATTCCTTCTAAATAATATTCCATCAAAAAGTCATTTTTGATGCTCATTGTCACCAAATTGACTAGCTCGGATCTACGGGCGTTACATGAATATTGTTGGATCAAGCAAAATAAAAAAACAGAGGAAAAAAACTTCAAGATCAGAACATGGAAAGAACAATGTAGATTCTAGGAAATCAGGTAAGATCATAAGTGCTTGTAATTAATGATTTTTACTATATAATTATGAGATAGCTAGTATCAAATTAAGTATTGTATTCTAGTTCTAGTACCATTTGTTTCTAGGTATACAATATAATTATGATATTGCTAGTATAAAATTTAGTATTATATTCAAGTTGTAGTAGACGATGAGTAATTATGTTTGTGTGATTCAACAGATGTTAACAAAGATAAAGAAGACACAATACCAAGTGACAGGACAAGTGTAGGAAGGATGAAAAGGAAAGGTTCTGCGAGAAATACACCTGTTAAGGATAATAAGAAATCGTCGGATGCAAGTGGTGAAAGGAAAAAACCAAGAAGTTTAAATGACTTACTTATGGAGAGTATGAGTGGGTCAAAGAAAGATAATGAAAAGGCAAAAATTAGTGTGGATATGGAAGATAAGGAAAATGTTGTAAAAAGAAAAAAGGTAGTGAATGATGCACATTCAAAGAAATCTCCAAAGAGAAAGAAGGGAAAAGTAGAACATGAAAATGTTAAAATCAAAACAATGGAGGGGAAGGTCAGAAAAGTAAGCAAGGACCATCCAGAAGGTTATAGAAGACTTGCAACTAGGATGACTCCTGGAAGGATTAGTGCTGCTGTGAAAGTAATGTCACCTGCACAGAAAAATGGGATTGTGTCTATGGGTTTTGGTTCACTTTTGAATATTGACATGGATACTACTCTGGGGTTACTTAACTACTATCTGTTATATCACTATGATCCAGATAGTAGCCGTCTAGTTTTGGAGAATATGGTCATAACTATTACGAAAGACACAGTTCATGACATGTTGGGTTTACCAAATGTAGGGGAAGACTTCTTGAGCATGATTAGTTGTGAGAAAGATAATGAAGTTCTGCAAGAATGGAAAAGTAAATATGATAAAAAAAAGGGCTTAATGGTGAAGAATACTTGAAAAGGATCAAAAACACAAAGCAAGACAGTCTTATGTTTAGGCTGAATTTCCTGAACCTTTTCATTAACACATTTGTTGAATCAACTTTGAGTGGTACCAATCAAATAAATGTTGTGAATAAGTTGGTCTTGGTAAAAGACTTCTCTAAAATTGATTGGTGCAAGTATATTCTAGATTGTTAGGTCAGCAGAAAACAGTTGTGGAGAAGGGATGATAAGACATGCTATTACAGTGGATGTATACTCGTTTTGACGGTACTATTGTTGTCTCGATTAGATATTTACTTTACTTTACAATGGAATATGTATAATGAAGTAATTAATGTAGTTTTTTTTATGTAGCTGGTGTATGTATATAGCATGAAGTTCTCTGGTTTGAAGATTGTGAAAAGGTTACCGTTTGTTAGAAATGTTACGGGTGCTCTACTTGAAAAAATAGAGAAGTTGGAGATTAGTGATGGGGGGTTTGGTAGGCAGCTACCGGAAAACTTTGAAGATATTGATGATGATGATGGGATGGTTGATGAAGATGAAATGTTGGACGGGTTGATGAGGGAGTATGGGGATGAGGACGTAAGCCATGAATTCGATAAGAATGTTTGTAGCACCTGGTTCTTGGTATGTATTTTATTTAAGTATTTTTTTCATTTTTGGCCTTGGACTCAGCGAGTTGAAGGACCAACTCGCCGAGTAGAAGCGGAATGAGGCGCGGGATTTAAGTGATGGACTCATCGAGTCGGGTCCCGGACTCGACGAGTAGACTCTGACTGGACAAAAACCCTAATCCGAGGGTTTGCACCCTATTTAAACAATGTTATGACGGCCACAACGTCCCTTATGCTCCCAGAACACCTCTCATTGAAACCCTAGCCGTTTTTGAAGCAATCTAAGCCTTGTTGGTGGATTTTGGTGCTTGTGGTCTTAAGAAGGAAGGAGAAAGGCTTGAGGAAGCAAGTAAAGACCAAGGGAACCCGAGTTTGTGCACCTTCTACAGTTCATTGAAGGTAAAAAGTTGTAACCTTGCTCTTTCATTTGTTAGATCCCTTTTTGGGGAGATTTAGGGCTTTTATAAGCCACTTTTGATGGCCAACCATGATTGCAAACATGGTTGGGGGTTAGAGTTTCTGAATCACGTCATTAAAGGAGTCACAAGGCAGTTAGGGACTGCTTTTGCACCCATGAAAGGTCCCATACATCTTAAGAGCTTGTTTTATGTCTTTTTGAGCTCAAAGTTCCATGCAAGCACGTAAAGTTTGTAACTTTACGTGCTAGATCGATTATAGAAGATTGGATCTATCTTTTGATCAAAGGTTGTACATTAGAATTCAAGGATTTAGAGTGTGGACATGACTGACTCGGCGAGTCCGTTCTTGGACTCGACGAGTCCGAGGCTTTGAGCCCCATATCTGTTGAGAGTCAAAGGAACCCAGTTGAGTGTTAGAAGGGTTGTAATCGCACAGGAAGAGTTACCCAATGTATTGGACGTGATTTTAGACCTGGAGTTCATGGGACTCGACGAGTGCTAGAACAGACTCGGCGAGTCCAAGGCAATCTTCTTAAGGCTGAAGATGAACTCGACGTGTTGTTCATCAACTCGGCGAGTCGAAGACAGAACTTGTTCATCAGATGAAGGTGAACTCGATGAGTTGTTCATCAACTCGGCGAGTCGGATGAGTTTCATGCAACGTTCATGTGAGGGAAGAACTCGTCGAGTTGACGGCCTAACTCGACGATTCGGGTCATGGATAAGGACGAGTAAAGGGTGAGGGACTCGGCGAGTTGACGTCCAACTCGGCGAGTCGGGTCAACTTGAAAGTTGACTTTGACTGACCCTGTTTAGGGTTGTACTGGTTGTGTGTTGACTTGAAGGTCACCGTGTAGGGATCGAGGAGTCGAATGGAGTCGACTTGTGCGCCGAGGATAATTCAAACACTGCACGACATTGAGGTGAGTCACCTTCCAGTAGGGGGGGGGGGGTCTAAGGCCACAATGTCGGCCGACCAAAGAGGAGTATTTGTAAGATGATTGTCTTTGTGATAATTATCTTGGTTTGGTTATGTGCTTTGGTCATGAGTATTATCTGCATGATATGTTACGTGTATAGTAGGGATTAGGATCCCTGACAGCGGCCCTTAGGGCCGTGGGGTAGGTCAGTACCCGAATATTCCTGACTGTATGATTGTACCTTGCTGTTGTATGCTAGTGGTAGGGGGTGGAATAGTCCCCATTTACCGTTGAAAGATACCGATGACAGTTACCGGTTGAAAGATACCGATGATGGTTACCGATTGAAAGATACCGATGATGGTTACCGGTTGAAAGAAACCGATGAGGGTTACCGGTTGAAAGATACCGGTGACGATTACCGGTTGAAAGATACCGATGATGGTTACCGGTTGAAAGATACCGATGATGATTACCGGTTGAGAGATACCGATGATATTGTATGGTATGTGGTATGATGGGGGAACTCACTAAGCTTTGTGCTTACGTTTTCGGTTTTGGTTTCAGGTACCTCTTCGTCTAAGGGGAAGGAGCCGGCGGCGTAGCATCGCATCACACACACATATGATTTCCGCATGGAGTTTTCTGGGATTGTACTCTGATATGTTATTATTCTATGGCTTGGGTTTTCAGACATGATACATTGTTTTAGGAGATGATGTGTTTTCACAGTATTTTCTTATGAATGTTTTTATGTGTTGGTTAATTAAAAAGAAATTTTTGGACCTGAAAATTGGGATGTTACAAGTTGGTATCAGAGCTCTGGTTTGAGGGATTCGGACACACCTTCGGGGGTGTCTGGACTCAAACTGAGGGGCTAAAAGGTTTTACAAGGAAAATGGTTTTCTAAAATCTAAATGGAAGGATTTTAAGAAAGACGAAGTGTGTAATGCATGCGACCGGCCGGGCTCAAGTAAGTTTTCCCCAAGATACCCATACTTGATATGTTATGCTATATGGTTTTGATTCAGAAAACTGCATGCTAGAATAGGGCTAAGGATCTAGGAGGATGCCTTGTGTGCCTGATATTTGATTCTGAGAATTGCATGCTAGTTAGGGCTAAGGATCTAGGAGGATGCCTTATATGCCTGTTGTATGAGCTGTATGCTAGGACTGTTTAGTCAGCAGTAGGATGACCTGTGTAGGTTATGCCTGATTTGGTTACCCAATGCT
The DNA here is from genome assembly GCF_052849685.1 of Lactuca virosa. Lineage (NCBI taxonomy): Eukaryota > Viridiplantae > Streptophyta > Magnoliopsida > Asterales > Asteraceae > Lactuca > Lactuca virosa. Next base: position 168,618,087 of record NC_136434.1, on the reverse strand, counting down.
CGAATGCTGCTTGCTTTGTGCTATGAGGGTTCTGGCCACCTTCAACTAGCTAAGGAACAAATATGTAATAGTATCCGCAAGTTAGTTAGGGGGAAGTGGTGGGGACTCCTAGTGCAGCTGATGGCGGAGGGTAGGTCGGAGAGTGCCCTAGGAAAACCTAGGATGAGGTCAGTGGAAAGGGGTATCGGTGAAAGGGACTTGGTGAAGTCGAAGCAGTCCTTGAGGAAAGAACGGATAGATGTGGAAGGTAGTATGGGCCCGTACTACTGAAAGCAGAGGATCTGTACTCGAATCAAGGAGGGCCTAGATGGAACCGGGAACCTTGGAAAGTGTGTTAGGCCTCTTGGAAGTATGTATTATCCTGACATTTATGCGTGTATTTTCAGCATGGTGACCACACGACATGGAGCAGGAGGTTCCGGATCAGGATCAGGATCGGGCTCGGGTGCAGGATCCGAGCAGGTTGATGACGGGCTGCGCGAGTTCATCGCGTCTGAGATCACAAGAGGCATTCTTGAGTCGACCCCGGTCATTTTCGGGTCGATCAAGGAAGGGATTGTTGAGCTGATGGAGGATCGCCTTCGGGCATTCAGGAGTGATATGGCGTCTAGCCAGACGAGTACGCGCACACTGTCCTTTAAGGACTTCCGAGGGAGCGGTGCGCCGGATTTCCATGGGGTGAAAGACCCCATAGCTGCTAGGAGATGGATCGCAGACATCGAGTCTGTGCAGCTGACCAGCTTCTGCCCCGAGGGGTCGAAGGTGAGATATGCATCAGGATGTTTGAGAGACAGAGCTAGAGATTGGTGGGAGTCTGTTGGTGACTCATTGGGAGCCTCGGCTGTTGAGGCTATGACCTGGTCAGACTTTGTGACCAGATTCATGGCGGAGTTTGCGCCAGCTGTGGAGCTTCAGCAGCTGGCCAGAGATTTCTTGGACATGAGACCAACTACGGAGACTGTGGCGGAGATCACCGCCAAGTTCCTGGAGAGGGCATTGTTGGTGCCCCAGTATGGGGGTGATGAGGACATGAGGAGGACCCGCTACCATGATATGTTACGAGCTGACATCCGGGAGCATGTCAGTTTCTCAGCTTGCCCTACCCTGGATTCCATGATTGCCAGGGCTATGGAGAGCGAGATTGATCTGGAGCACATCCGGAAAAGGAAGGCAGCGGAGGGGCTGACGACGGGGGCTTCGGGGAAGAAGCCCAAGGGATCTGATGGTAGGCCGAAAGGCCAGTCTGGGCGGGACCGCTGTGGGAAATGCGGTCGGTCACACGAGGGAGCTTGCCGCACTGGGCCGGGTTCAGGCTGCTATAAGTGCGACAAGGTTGGGCATTTTGGCAGAGATTGTACCGCCCCTACTCCTGCGGTACAGATGACAGACCTGATTTGCTTCCATTGCAATCAGAGGGGCCATAAAAAGGCCAACTGCCCGAGATTGTCAACAGCGTCAGCAGCGGCGCCAACAGTGGCACCGGTCTCAGCAACAACGCGGGTTGCAGATGGCCGGAAGGCCAAGACAGAGGCTCCAGTGGTGCGGAGTCGAGCATTTCAGTTGACAGCCGAGGAGGCACGCGCTGCACCTGATGTAGTGACGGGTATGGTTCCTTTCTTATGCTTTTATGATATGGCGATGTGATCTTGATATGTTATGTATGTGCACTATTCAGGATCGTTCCATGTGAACGGTATTCCAGTTCAGGTATTGTTTGATTCGGGTGCCACTCGATCATTTGTCTCTCTTACGCTTAGCAAGAAGTTTCCTGAGTCTTCGGGCATACTGGATTGCCCTCTAGAGGTCGAGATTGCGGACGACCGGTCGGTACGAGCGTCGGAGGTTTATCGAGATTGCGTCCTACGACTGTTTGAGGAGCGTTATCTGGTAGATCTGGTTCCCATACCTTTGCGGGGGAACAAGGTTATTATCGGTATGGATTGGCTGAGCCCCAATGGGGCAGTGATTGACTGTGCGCAGCAGTTGGTGCGGATCAGGACCCCACATGGGGGAGAGCTGGTAATTCAGGGCGAGAGGCCACTGCGAGGACCAACTTTATGTTCAGCAGCGAGATCTAGGCGTTACCTCCAGCAGGGTTGTGCAGGTTATGTCGCCTATGTTATGGATACCCGGGAGGCGGGTAGGGCGACGGTGGGCGATGTGCCCGTGGTGCGAGAGTTCGCGGACGTATTCCCCGAGGAGCTGCCTGGGATACCTCCGGAGCGACAGGTGGAGTTCAGGATCGACCTAGTCCCTGGTGCGGCTCCGATAGCCAAGGCACCGTATCGGTTGGCTCCTCCCAAGATGTAGGAGTTGTCTACACAGCTGCAGGAGCTGTTAGACAAGGGATTCATTAGACCGAGTAGTTCTCCCTGGGGAGCCCCGATTCTGTTCGCGAAGAAAAAGGACGGGTAGCATCGGATGTGTATAGACTATAGGGAGCTGAATAAGGTAACGGTGAAGAACCGTTACCCACTCCCGAGGATTGATGACCTCTTTGACCAGCTACAGGGAGCGTCTTGGTTCTCCAAGATTGATTTGCGTTCAGGGTATCATCAGATGAGGGTCTGAGAGGAGGATGTTCAGAAGACGGCGTTTCGGACGCGTTATGTGTTGGAGATAGTGTCTAAGTCCATAACTATATTTGGTATGTACTTGACCCGACCCGGCATGGTCCATTTGGGTTGCACTTCACCCGAACAATTTATGGATAATCTTTTGAGAATAGTATAAGTTATGATTTATTGATATATTATAAGTTCTAATATATTAATATAAAATCATATTATTTAATTAGTGTTGATCTATAATTAATTTAGAATTAATTTAGAGATCAAAAGTATGACTAATTAAATATGGGCTCTTGTATTTATATAGTGTGGGCTAATGCTTATTTGGAATGGGCTAGGCTTGCATGGAAAGTCCATGGATACTCCATGGAGCTTTAACCCATGGATCTCATGGAAATGAAAAGACATGGGTATTAGGGTTTACATGGATGTAACCCTAATCCACCACACTATACAAAGGAGGCTTTGGTTCTTGAAATAACACTAGTTGATGTGTGTCAACTAAGAGGGCCGATTTCAAGAAGTTTGTGACTATTCTCTCAAGTTTCCAAGTTTGTGGTGATTTGTGACTTCCATTTGAGGCATCCACATTATTGGTGCTAGGCTCTCAAACTCTAAGCAATCAACTACTACTACAAGGTAAGTAATTCTACTAGTTTTATTTGATTCAAGTACCCCATGCCATGCTAGTTAGGATAAGAACCTTGGAAAAATAGTTATTTGCATGTATCTTAGTCAAACATAGATCCAAGGTTTCTAGGGTTGCATGTACACCATAAGAGTGTTAGAATGCTCAAAACCCATCAGTGGTGTTAGAGCCTGGTTTGTTTATTTGATACTTGATGCAAAAAAAAAAAAAAAAAACTTGAAAATCGAAGTTTTGTTCAAAAGCTCGTATCAAAATTTCAAGTTTTGTATATGTACTTACGATTCTTGAAATTTTTGATATGAACATTCATAAACATATGAGTTTAGAAGATCATAGAAATTATGTGCTAATAATTGATTAGATTAATTCTTGATCTTTGTGTGTTTTAATGGAGTCCATAACTAGTTCTTAAGTTATGGATAACCAAAAGTCACATTTATAAATAACCATTAAAAGAACACATAGGTTACAAAAAATGAAGAGTCTTCATTTTTAATAACCATTAACTCATAAGTTATGAGAAATGAAAAGTTTTGAAAGTTTACAAAACTAGCCCTTAAGTTTTGGAACATGTAAAGTCATATTAAAAACTTTAGTTCCAACCCCTAGAATTTTAAAAGTTAAAATTCAACCCTTATACTTTATAATATTATAAGTTTAATAATATTTATATATGTATAAGATCAAGTCGTCTTACCGCTAGTACGCCTCATTCACGAAGCCAGTCTATAAGGGGGGTATAAGGTTGTTTCCTATAAAATGGCAACTTAATGGGTGTCCACTCTCACCCACCGCTTCCTTGATCGGTGGAGGGTCGTTAGCCGAACGGGTAGGACAAGGACTTATAAATTCTCATTAAAAGTATAATGATAATACTAAAGTAACTAAACTTTATTGAATTCCCAATCTTAGTTATTTTAGGAAAATGTGAATAAGGTGCTAATCCATGAAATTACACTTTACACTTTGTTTAAGTCGTTAGTGGAGCGTGTGTGGTTAACCGGTACACTAACTTGAACTTAACAAGGTAGGTAAAGGGTGACTTAATGTTTATCATAGTATCGATGGAGCGTGTGTGGTTAACCGGCACATCGATTAAGGGGTAATACATTAAGGGTACCAAGTAATTTGCATGGTTACTTCACACCTTGTTTTGTGATCCTCGACATCCCAGTCACAAAACTTGAAGGGCACACTCGAGATTGAAACATGCCATTGAAGAAAGTTCAATGAATCTCAAAGAATCTAGGAGTTTCTAAACCAATTAAAACCTAATTAAATATTTCGTTTTTCATGGTGGAAATTGGTGAATCGTCATTCACCTACCTTCAAATATCTTATAGCTTAGATTACGGCATCCCTCTTCTAAGTTATAAAATATTGTGCTGGGTCCTAGCCTTAATATTACATTTGGGTGTTTTGTTAAGGACTATCTCTATATCTAATCTAATCTATTCCCTCTTCTTTTCAAATGTCTTCCAATAACAATGCTTCTGGCTCAAACCCTACTAGCTCCTTCTTTCTCATGAATCTTTGTGGGAGAGTCATCTTTGATGGGTCTAACTTTACAGATTGGATCAGAAACATCAGGATGGTCACTCGGTATGAGAACAAAGAATATGTTCTCGACAAGGAGCTGAAGGTACCCGAGCCAACTGCTACTCCTGAAGAGCTTGCTGAATATGAGGTACATGAAAGAGATGCTACAAAAGTGGCATGCATCATGATGGCCACCATGACAGCCGAGCTCCAAAAGTCCTATGAGGACTATTATCCTTTTGAGATGCACCAGGACTTGATGGACCGCTACCATCAAAGTGCTCGTCAAGAGCGATATGAAATAATCTCCTCCATGATAACAACCCGAATGAAGGATGGTGAACCCATCACGGGCCACATGCAGAAAATGCAAAGGTATGTGGACCGTTTACTGAAGCTGAATGTGAACTTCCCTGAGGAGTTAGCAATAGACATCATTTTGCACTCCTTGCCATCGTGTTATGATCAATTCCGCATGACATATCACATGAACAAGGAAGAAGTCACCCTCAGCAAACTTCAAGGACTCTTGAAGACCGCCGAAAGTGGTCTAAAGTGTAAGTCGGTTGTTACTACTCCTACTCCTACTCCAACTGCGGCCAATGTCTTGGCAATCGGCCATGGCAAAGGGAAGAAGAGAAAGAACCCTTCTAAGGGTACCAAGGGTAAGACCCTTGAAGGCTCCTCTTCAAGCAAAACCAAGAAAGGTTTTGTCACTCCTTCTACTAACCCTAATGAGGCTGAATGCTTCTATTGCCATGAAAAGTCGCACTGGAAGCGAAACTGCCCAAAGTACCAGCAAGATTTGAAGGATGGGAAAGTAAAACCCAACCATGCAGGTATATATACTATGTTGTCTAATAACTCACCTCATTCTAAGTCTTGGGTCCTTGATACAGGTTGTGGTATTCACATATGTTGTGATTTGCAGGGACTAAAAAGAAGTGAGAATGTGGAGCAGGGAAAGATAAACTTGATCATGGGAAACAGGAAAGCTTCACCTGTCACCAAGATAGGAGTTTATTCCTTAGTACTAAATAGTGGGTTTACATTAGATTTGAATAAATGTTATTATTCGCCAGAAATGGCAAGAAATGTTATTCCCTTTCATACATTGTATAAACAAGGTTTTACCTTTTATTTTGATAATAATAATGGTAGTATTGATGCTTTCTTTAATAATGTTCTTTATTTTAAAGCATTACCTTGTGATGGCATGTATGAAACTGTATATGTTGTAGATAATCTAGGAAATAATGTATTGTGTATTAACTCTTCCACTAGCTTAGATAAAGCATCCTTATGGCATTGTCGTCTTGGACATGTAAGCAAGAAACGCATAGGCCAACTCCAAAAGGATGGAGTCTTGGAGTCATTTGACCTAAAGTCAGATGATAGTTGTGAATCTTGTTTGCTTGGTAAAATGACAAAGTCACCTTTAACTGGCACTTGTGCTAGGGGTGAAGGTTTGTTGGACCTCATACACACGGATGTGTGTGGACCCTTCAGAACCGCCACAAGAGATGCTAATCGGTTCTATGTGACTTTTACTGATGATTTTAGTAGATATGGATATGTCTACCTAATCAAGCATAAGTCAGAAACCTTTGAGAAATTCAAAGAGTTTAAGCAAGAAGTGGAGAATCAGTTGGGCAGGAACATTAAGATGCTTCGATCCGATCGTGGTGGTGAGTATCTTAGTACTGAGTTCCTTGACCATATTAAGGAATGTGGGATTGTCTCACAATTGACACCTCCTAGGACACCACAGTTGAATGGTGTAGCTGAGAGGCGCAATCGAACCTTGTTGGACATGGTTCGTTCCATGATGAGTCGAGCTTCGCTACCAATCTCATTTTGGGGGTATGCCTTAGAGACTGCCGCCCATATCCTTAATCTAGTCCCTACAAAGAAGGTTGCCAAAACACCTCACGAGTTGTGGACTGGAAAAGTTCCCAATCTAGACCACATCAAGATTTAGGGTTGCGAGGCTTTCGTGAGACGCGAGACTCACGATAAGCTCGAACCCCGAAGCGAAAGGTGTATTTTCATCGGCTACCCACAGAAATCCTTTGGTTACATCTTCTACAGACCCAGTGATAATGTGGTCTTTGTAGCAAGAAGAGGATTCTTTCGAGAGAAAGAATTCATGAGCCAAGGAGACAGTGGGAGGCAATTTGACCTTGAGGAAATTCAAGAGTCAAGTGGTGAAGGAACCTCAAACCCTAGCCCTCAACCTGAGGAGGAAACTCCTGTTGAGCCGACTGAAGAATCTATACCTCTGAGGCGTTCCACCAGAGTTAGGAATGCACCTGAGCATTATTATGGTTTTCATATTACTGTAGAAGGGGAGACACTTATCAGTGATAACACAATGGTAAATCTGGATGAGCCTAACAGCTACACGGAAGCCATGGCAGGCCCTGAGGCTGCTAAATGGAAAGAGGCTATGGATAGCGAGATACAGTCCATGTATGACAATCAAGTTTGGAACTTGGTTGACAATGTACCTGATCGTAAGATAGTTGGGTGCAAATGGATCTTCAAGAAGAAGACTGACATGGATGGTAATGTACACACTTATAAGGCACGACTGGTTGCAAAGGGTTATTCTCAAACTCCGGGAGTTGATTATGATGAGACCTTTTCACCAGTGGCCAAGATTAAGTCTATTAGGGTTCTGTTAGCCATTGCTGCATTTCATGATTATGAAATATGGCAAATGGATGTCAAAACCGCTTTCCTTAATGGAAAGTTGGCTGAAGATGTTTACATGGTTCAGCCAGAGGGTTTTGTCAGTACAGAGTACCCCAGTAGAGTGTGTAAGCTCGAGAAATCCATTTATGGATTAAAACAGGCACCTCGCAGATGGAATCTTTGCTTTGATGAGAAAGTCAAAGAATATGGCTTTTCAAGGAGTGAAGATGAATCTTATGTCTATATCAAGGCTAGTGGGAGTATAGTCAGCTTTTTGGTACTGTATGTGGATGACATACTACTCATAGGAAATGACATCCCAACCCTGCAGGAAGTAAAGTCCTGGCTTGGGAAGTGTTTCGCTATGAAGGACCTTGGAGAAGCTGCCTATATCCTAGGGATAAGGATTTTGAGAAACAAGAGTAAAAGACTATTTGGACTTAGTCAAAGCACCTATGTGGACAAAGTGTTGAAAAGGTTCAACATGCATAACTCCAAGAAAGGAGAGTTACCCATCCAGAGTAACACCAGATTGAGTAAGACACAAAGCCCTAGTACTGAGGCTGAGATAGCAGAAATGAGTCGAATACCTTATGCTTCAGCTGTAGGATCGATCATGTATGCTATGACGTGTACTCGACCTGATATAGCCTTTGCTTTGAGCATGGTTAGCAGGTATCAGGGGAACCCTGGCAAGGCACACTGGACTGCGGTAAAGAATATCCTCAAGTACCTACAGAGGACTAAGGACTGGGTCCTTACCCTCGGTGGCAGTGAGGACTTGAGAGTTGTAGGGTACAGTGATGCTAGCTTTCAGACTGACAGGGATAATTTCCGCTCTCAGTCGGGCTGGGTCTTTACTCTAAACGGAGGGGCAATTACTTGCAAAAGTTCCAAGCAGGAGACAGTGGCTGATTCCACTTGTGAATCAGAGTATATAGCAGCAAGCGAGGCAACAAAGGAGGCTATATGGCTAAAGAACTTCATCGGAGACCTTGGAGTTGTACCAGCTATAAAGGAGCCAATGGAGATTTTCTGTACAGCAATAGTGCGGTTGCCTTAGCCAAGGAACCAAGAGATCATGGGAGATCCAGACACATTGACAGAAAATATCACTTCATCAGACATCGAATAGAAGAAGGAATCCTCGTGGCAAAGAGGGTATCATCGGATGAGAACCCAGCAGATCCCCTCACGAAGGGACTGACTCGGGCTAAGCATCTCCAGCATGCTCGGAGCATAGGGCTGAAGGATGATATTAGTTTTAGTAGTTAGATAATCTTGAAATTTTTAAAATGTAATTAACATTTGATGATAAATAAAAGCTGTTATTTATGAGTAAAGTGTTGCTATCTCTTGTCAATCGTTTACTATTATTTCTTTTTGCATGTTTTGACTTCCAAAATAATTATGTTATGGTTTATATCATATTATTCAAACTCTCCACAGTCGGTCATATGTTGGAAGTAGATATGAATCAAGACTGTCATGGGTTGGCTTGTAGAGGTCTAAGATGTTAGACAAAGCGGGGCTACAGTACTCATGAGTGCTCATAAGTTCTAAGTATTGGATTCAACCCACGCTCACTTGTATCACTTCATGGAATTTATCTCGAGTGATCGTGAGACAGTAATATCATATAAGTCTTCAAACCTAGAGATATGATTTGTTGCCTATGAGTTGGTTATGCATTGATTGCACGAAAACGCATTGGTAACTCGATGTTATAAACTGTACCTTTGTGTGTAGTTCAACAAGTAGTAGAGCAAACATATGAGTCGAAGTTTATCTGTTCCTTCTAGGATTAGAAGCGATATCTGGGCCCCTCGATGATTTTGTTTTGACCTATGTACCGGGACCGGTCAGAACTAAATTGACGTGTTCAGTTAAGTTCTATGTCAAACAAATCGGAAATCGGGAAACAAATGCTGGACAATAAGCAAGACCATGTTCCATGTATTTGTCCAACTGATATCTAGAACAGAGGATTATATGATCACTTATCTAAAATGGCGCTTCATAGTTCAACAGAGTTTTAAGAGCTACGATTGCTGATCGGTTCCTGAAGTCATACTTGCAACTATAGTTATTAGACTTATCCAAGTGGGAGACTGTTGGAGATAGTGTCTAAGTCCATAACTATATTTGGTATGTACTTGACCCGACCCGGCATGGTCCATTTGGGTTGCACTTCACCCGAACAATTTACGGATAATCTTTTGAGAATAGTATAAGTTATGATTTATTAATATATTATAAGTTCTAATATATTAATATAAAATCATATTATTTAATTAGTGTTGATCTATAATTAATTTAGAGATCAAAAGTATGACTAATTAAATATGGGCTCTTGTATTTATATAGTGTGGGCTAATGCTTATTTGGAATGGGCTAGGCTTGCATGGAAAGTCCATGGATACTCCATGGAGCTTTAACCCATGGATCTCATGGAAATGAAAACACATGGGTATTAGAGTTTACATGGATGTAACCCTAATCCACCACACTATACAAAGGAGGCTTTGGTTCTTGAAATAACACTAGTTGATGTGTGTAAACTAAGAGGGCCGATTTCAAGAAGTTTGTGACTATTCTCTCAAGTTTCCAAGTTTGTGGTGATTTGTGACTTCCATTTGAGACATCCACATTATTGGTGCTAGGCTCTCAAACTCCAAGCAATCAACTACTACTACAAGGTAAGTAATTCTACTAGTTTTATTTGATTCAAGTACCCCATGCCATGCTAGTTAGGATAAGAACCTTGGAAAAATAATTATTTGCATGTATCTTAGTCAAACATAGATCCAAGGTTTCTGGGGTTGCATGTACACCATAGGAGTGTTAGAATGCTCAAAACCCATCATTATGGCCACTATTAGTTCGTGGTGATGCCTTTCGGGCTCACCAACGCTCCTGCCGCGTTCATGGATCTAATGAACCGCGTGTGTAGACCGATGTTAGACCGGTCTGTGATAGTGTTTATCGATGATATCTTGGTTTACTCCAAGACGCGAGAGCAGCATGAGGAGCATCTGCGAGAGGTTCTGGAGACTTTAAGGAGGGAGAGCTTGTATGCCAAGTTCTCCAAGTGCGAGTTCTGGTTGCGCGAAGTGCAGTTTCTTGGGCACCTTGTCAACCAGAACGGGATTTCGGTAGATCCGGCCAAAGTGGAGGCCGTGATGAGATGGGAGGTTCCGAGGTCTCCATCTGAGATTCGGAGTTTCCTAGGATTAGCAGGCTACTATTGGAGATTCATCCAGGATTTCTCCAAGATAGTCGTACCCCTGACCAGGCTAACGAGGAAGGCCCTGGTTTTTCGTGGGGGCCTGAGCAGCAGGCTGCATTCGAGACATTGAGGCAGAGATTGTGCGAGGCGCCAATCTTAGCCCTGCCAGAGGGCATGGAGGATCTCATCGTGTACTGTGATGCGTCCATCTCGGGCTTGGGCGCAGTATTGATGCAGAGAGGGCATGTTATTGCTTATGCTTCGAGGCAGCTAAAGCCTCACGAGGCAAACTACCCGACGTACGATTTGGAGCTGGGGGTTGTTGTGTTCGCCCTCAAGATTTGGCGTCATTACCTCTATGGGGTTCGTTGTACGATTTACACGGACCACAAGAGCCTGAGGTATCTCATGGACCAGCCAAATCTGAACATGAGGCAGCGTCGGTGGCTTGATGTGGTAAAGGATTATGATTGTGAGATCCTCTACCACCCGTGGAAGGCCAATGTGGTGGCCGACGCGCTTAGCCGCAAGGCAGCACCGATCAGGGATATCTGTCTGAGGATGACAGTGGTGACTTCGCTGTTGGAGCGGATTCGGGAGGCCCAACAGGAGGCCATGAAGGAGGAACATCGGAAGAGCGAGCGGATTGTAGGGCAGGTTTCCTCCTTCGACTATGATAGTCGAGGGTTATTGAATCTTCACCATAGGGTGTGGGTCCCTTATCATGGAGGCGTGCGCCAGATCCTGATGGAGGAGGCACACAAATCCAGATTTTCTATCCATCCCGGAGCGACGAAGATGTATAGAGATCTTCGTCCCGGTTATTGGTGGCCCTGCATGAAGTGGGATGTAGCATGGTACGTGGAGCGGTGCTTGACCTGCAGGAAGGTCAAGGCCGAGCACCAGAGGCCACACGGCAAGATGCAGCCATTAGATATCCCGCTGTGGAAATGGGAGGATATTACGATGGATTTTATCACAAAGCTTCCCAGGACCGCGCGAGGGGTGGATTCGATTTGGGTCATCATCGATCGATTGACCAAGAGCGCTCATTTTATTCCGATTCCGGAGAGTATCTCGGCCGAGAATTTGGCCGACATCTATATCAGGGAGGTGGTGTCGCGGCACGGGGTGCCAGTTTCAGTGATTTCCGACAGGGATGTACGGTTCACTTCCAGGTTTTGGAAGAAGTTTCATAACGAGCTGGGTACTCGTCTGCATTTCAGCACCGCTTTTCACCCGCAGACGGATGGTCAGAGCGAGCGGACCATCCAGACGCTAGAAGATATGCTGCGGGCATGTGTTTTAGACTCCGGAAGTAGCCGGGATACCTACCTTCCGTTGGCGGAGTTCTCGTATAATAATAGTTATCATGCGAGTATCGATCGACCTCCCTTCGAGATGTTGTACGGGAGGAAGTGCAGGACCCCGATATGCTGGGGCGAGGTTGGCCAGAGGGTCATGGGGAGCACCGATGTAGTGCTCAAGACCACCGAACGGATCCAGCAGGTCAGGAGCAGGCTTCAGACCGCTCAGAGTCGGCAGAAAAGTTATGCCAACAAGCGCCGATCGGACCTGGAGTTTCAGGTCGGGGATATGGTTCTCCTGAAGGTGTCGCCATGGAAGGGCGTCATCCGATTCAGGAAGCGGGGAAAGTTGGGTCCCAGGTATATTGGACCCTTCAGGGTTATAGCCTGGGTGGGCAAGGTGGCTTATAGGTTGGATCTGCCAGCCGAACTCAGTCAGATCCACAACACTTTCCACGTCTCTCAGCTGCGGAAGTGCCTGGTGGACGACTCAGCAGTAGTACCCTTAGAGGATATTCAGGTCGATGATAGCCTGAATTACATTGAGCGACCTGTAGCAATCCTTGACCGAAAGTCGAAGGATCTGAGGAACAAGAGGGTTGAGCTGGTAAAGGTGCAATGGCAGCACCGGAAGGGCTCGGAATGGACTTGGGAGCCGGTGGATGAGATGATGGAGCATTACCCAGAGCTGTTCCAGGATCGAGCAGCAGACTTCGAGGATGAAGTCTAAAATAAGTGGGGGAGATTTGTAGCACCTGGTTCTTGGTATGTATTTTATTTAAGTATTTTTGCATTTTTGGCCTTGGACTCGGCGAGTTGAAGGACCAACTCGCCGAGTAGAAGCGGGATGAGGCGCGGGATTTAAGTGATGGACTCGTCGAGTCGGGTCCCGGACTCGACGAGTAGACTCTGACTGGACAAAAACCCTAATCCGAGGGTTTGCACCCTATTTAAATAATGTTATGACGGCCACAACGTCCCTTATGCTCCCAGAACACCTCTCATTGAAACCATAGCCGTTTTTGAAGCAATCTAAGCCTTGTTGGTGGATTTTGGTGCTTGTGGTCTTAAGAAGGAAGGAGAAAGGCTTGAGGAAGCAAGTAAAGACCAAGGGAACCCGAGTTTGTGCACCTTCTACAGTTCATTGAAGGTAAAAAGTTGTAACCTTGCTCTTTCATTTGTTAGATCCCTTTTTGGGGAGATTTAGGGCTTTTATAAGCCACTTTTGATGGCCAACCATGATTGTAAACATGGTTGGGTTAGAGCTTCTGAATCACGTCATTAAAGGAGTCACAAGGCAGTTGGGGACTGCTTTTGCACCCATGGAAGGCCCCATGCATCTTAAGAGCTTGTTTTATGTCTTTTTGAGCTCAAAGTCCCATGCAAGCACGTAAAGTTTGTAAATTTACGTGCTAGATCGATTATAGAAGCTTGGATCTATCTTTTGATCAAAGGTTGTACATTAGAATTCAAGGATTTAGAGTGTGGACATGACTGACTCGGCGAGTCCGTTCTTGGACTCGACGAGCCCGAGGCTTTGAGCCCCATATCTGTTGAGAGTCAAAGGAACCCAGTTGAGTGTTAGAAGGGTTGTAATCGGACAGGAAGAGTTACCCAATGTATTGGACATGATTTTAGACCTGGAGTTCATGGGACTCGACGAGTTCTAGAACAGACTCAGCGAGTCCAAGGCAGTCTTCTTAAGGATGAAGATGAACTCGACGAGTTGTTCATCAACTCGGCGAGTCGAAGACAGAACTTGTTCATCAGATGAAGGTGAACTCGATGAGTTGTTCATCAACTCGGCGAGTCGGATGAGTTTCATGCGACGTTCATGTGAGGGAGGAACTCGTCGAGTTGACGGCCTAACTCGATGATTCGGGTCATGGATAAGGACGAGTAAAGGGTGAGGGACTCGGCGAGTTGACGCCCAACTCGGCGAGTCGGGTCAACTTGAAAGTTGACATTGACTAGACTTGTACTGACCCTGTTTAGGGTTGTAATGGTTGTGTGTTGACTTGAAGGTCGCCGTGTAGGGATCGAGGAGTCGAATGGAGTCGACTTGTGCGCCGAGGATAATTCAAACACTGCACGGCATTGAGGTGAGTCACCTTCCAGTAGGGGGGGGGGGGGTCTAAGGCCACAATGTCGGCCGACCAAAGAGGAGTATTTGTAAGATGATTGTCTTTGTGATAATTATCTTGGTTTGGTTATGTGCTTTGGTCATAAGTATTATCTGCATGATATGTTACGTGTATAGTAGGGATTAGGATCCCTGACAGCGGCCCTTAGGGCCGTGGGGTAGGTCAGTACCCGGATATTCCTGACTGTATGATTGTACCTTGCTGTTGTATGCTAGTGGTAGGGGCTCGAATAGTCCCCATTTACCGGTTGAAAGATACCGATGATAGTTACCTGTTGAAAGATACCGATGATGGTTATCGGTTGAAAGATACCGATGAGGGTTACCGGTTGAAAGATACCGATGACGATTACCGGTTGAAAGATACCGATGATGGTTACCGGTTGAAAGATACCGATGATGATTACCGGTTGAGAGATACCGATGATATTGTATGGTATGTGGTATGATGGGGGAACTCACTAAGCTTTGTGCTTACGTTTTCGGTTTTGGTTTCAGGTACCTCTTCGTCTAAGGGGAAGGAGCCGGTGGCGTAGCATCGCATCACACACACATATGATTTCCGCATGGAGTTTTCTGGGATTGTACTCTGATATGTTATTATTCTATGGCTTGGGTTTTCAGACATGATACATTGTTTTAGGAGATGATGTGTTTTCACAGTATTTTCTTATGAATGTTTTTATGTGTTGGTTAATTAAAAAGAAATTTTTGGACCTGAAAATTGGGATGTTACAATGTTGAATATTAATTCTTTCAGAATTTTATTAATGATAAGTTAATATAAAACCTACAGGCATACGTGGCTGTTTTAAATTGTATTCTGTGTTTTATAGTTAGTGAATTATTTTGAATGTGGAACATTAATTCTTTTAGAATTTTAATAATGATATGTTAATATAAAACTTACAGGCATACGTGGCTGTTATCGAGCATAGCTATGGAGTAATATTGTTCGAAAAGAAGAATATTGAAAAAGCTCTAAAACATGGAATTGAGAAATTCCCAGACAGCTTGATGTTGAAGGAGTGGTACGAAAAAAATAAAGAATTGTTCAACGAAGTGAAGAATGCAGAGCCTGGAGGAATGAAATATAATGAAGCTAGTTTTGATGGTCATAGTAACAAAGGAGAGGCAGATGGTGGTAATGAAGAAGGATTCTCTCCAGTTAGAGGATTGGTAGTTCATAGGGAAAAGAAGGATGATGGTGGAGGTTTCAGTACACCTCATGTGGAAAAGGTAGATAATACAGACAATCTAACCTGTTCACAATTCTTGGAGCATCCTGAAGTGTTGGCGACAGAAATTAAAATGACAGATGATGCTGTGTCGGAAAGTTATAAAAAAGAAAAAAAAGAGGAAAGGAAATCTTGGAAACAGTTGAGGTATGTGAGGAAGATGATGACAATGGAAAAAGGGGGAAAAGAGAGCAAAAGTTACCTGTATATGGAAAATCACCGTTTGTTGAAAGGATTGTTAGAATGGGTGACAAGGTGAAGAAGGATGAAATGGCGTTATACAATTCAGTTTTTGCATCAAAAAGAGATTATGGGTAAGTTAAATAATATAATTTAGTGGTTTGCTTTTAAAATGTGGTGTTATAAAATTGATCATTTTATAATTGTTGAGCAGGGAAGAGATATGGAACATTAGGAGCGGGCATGTGTTGCATCAAGGATTCGCATATCATTTTAAAATCAACACGTTTATTCATGCGATAATCATTGACTGTTGGTCATCATTACTCAACAGAATGGAGGAACTAAGGGATGTAGGATCAGTTTATAGAGTTTTCTTCGACACAAGTTTTTTGGTAAGTATTCAATTTAAATTTAGTTCCAGTCCAATAATATGTGTTGTATTGATTGATTTATTAATCTGTACAGGCAGAAGAGATACTGGATGCATCAGTGTCATCTGATAGAATTCAAAGATTATTTGATTCGATGTTGAAACTCCACCTTAAAAGTCTACCAAAACAGGAAAAGCTGAAGGATATTGGACTGGTAATTTATTTAAATATTGTTTTTTATCAATTACAACCCTAACATACAAAAGTAGCTTATTGTTATAAAATCTGTTTTATACCAGGTTTTCTTCCCAATAGTTGATAAGAGTAAATATTATCTGATATGCTTTGATCTAAGGGTTCCAACGTACTATATTATAGACCATGTGAAACGAAATGGTGATGTTGAGGACATCTATGGAATAAAACCCGTTTATGTGGTATGATTAAGATTTATTTTTTGTAAGATTTAAAAAACATGAATTTAGTAGTGTATTGTATATTGATTGTATTGTATCGCAGAAAAATTGCTTGGGAACTATTTAAAAACATAGCATTACCAAAAGTCAACAACTTTCAACAAGATTAAAGCTCGTGTAATGAAAATGACATGGAAAGTAGAGAAAGAAGGATCAGACTGTGGAGTATATCTTATGAGGCATATGGAGTCATATATGGGGGAAAATGAAGGGCGTTGGGATTGCGGTTTTACAGGAAAAAAACAGAGTTGATGTACTTGCTTTAAATAATCTAAGAATCAAATACATGGCAAAGCTTATGAAATTGGAGTACAACAAGTATAAAAGTATGTTGGAGAAAGATGCAGAAGCGTATGACAGGCTCGATCCATTGCAGAAATTGGCTCTGATAAATGAAGTGAAGGAAAGCAGGGAGAAGCATAGACGTGGAAGGCGTCGATTTTAAGATGGGCATTTTATGATGTTAGGATGGTTTGTGTTGAAAGACTTTTGGTAATATGTTTGGTTTAAGTCTATGTTTTTTATTTGGGGAACTATGTTATGTTGTTTTATTTTGTTCTACTATTGTTTTTTTTGGGGAAATAGTTCATCATGGTAGGATGGTTTATGTTGAAAGACTTTTGGTAACATGGTTTCTTTTGGTCTACGTATTTTGTTTGGGGAACTATGTTAATGTGTTTTATTCTGTTCTAAAAGTGTTTGTTTTCGGGAAACAGTTGAATGTGAATGATATTTCTTCTAGTAGTTTTTTTTGGAAAGCGTTAGTATTTGATAGATGTTGGAATGTGTATATGGATATGAAAATTATGAAAATATGCAATGTGTTGAAAGATGGTTTGTAATGTACATGTAAGTTTTGTTTTTCAAGAATGTAATTATGATATGCATTTGTTGTGGAAGTTTGATACAAGTTAGTATACACATTAATCGTAGATAAGAATTGTTATAATTATCTGTACATCATATTATGAAAGAATAAAAGTACTTGATTACAAGTGGTAGAATGTATGAAGATTATAATTTTCCATGTTTGTTTCAATGTTATATTTCAGATAGGATACACATTAATCGTGGTAGAATCTATGAAGATTATGTTCTTACAAGTTAGGATACTCATTAATCGTGGATAAGAATTGTTAGAATTATAAGAACATCATGTTCTGAAAGAATACAATAAGTATATTACAGGTGCTAGAATGTATGAAGATTATGTTCTTACAAGTTAGGATAGACATTAATCGTGGATAAGAATTGTTAGAATTATCTGTACATAATGTTCTGAAAGAATATAATAACTTATGTTACAAGTGGTAGAATGTATGAACATTATGTTCTTCCATGTTTGGCTGAACATATGCATTTTTTTGTTTGTTACATAGTAGTGTTTTTCACGGGTCTTAAATTTATAAAATATCGAAATGGTTGTCAATCTTATGAAAGAATGTATGTAAAATGGAATACCTATAAAAATATGTTATGATTTTTTATTTCCGGTATGAAATTGTTCTGTTAGAATTGACGTAAATGGCTTCAAGTTAAGTGTGTTTAATGTGATTAGGAAAAATTGTGTTTTTGGGGAATTAAAAAAACTAATGGAAAATAGTGATTGTACATAGTTATAAAGTTGGGGAAACAAGTTTGGATAAAGAATTAAAACAAAGTATGCAAAAGTGTATAACAATATATGACAATTATATTAAAAACTATGAAATTTGTAAGCAATATCAGAACTAAATGCGAAACAAAAAAGTTTTACTGTAATATAATATTAAAAAAACACTACATATAAAGCATACTACTTAGACACGTTTTTTAAGAGGACAATTTCGTTTATCATGGTTAGCCATCTGTTTACATAAAGCACACTTTCGCTTAGGCTTCGAACTTACTTTTTCCATCATTTCTTTTTTTGATTTTAATCTCTTACCACGACTGCTAGTTCCCTTATTACGGATATCTGATGGATTCTCAATATCGGGAACATCATTAGTTAATTCTACACCTATAATCTGGTTGTAGAATGATTCTCTTGATGACATCTCAAGGGCTGGACAATCATCTACAAATTTTTTCTTCAGCTTATTCAACTCTTCAAGGTATGACTTTAACTTCGATGCATCATGGCTTAAAAATGAAACGCAACAATTTACATTTTAGAAAATTTCAATAGCCGTCATGTCAGAGTTAGAGTCTAGCAAACAATTAGAAAAACGCCTTTTAAGCAATTCTGTTGGAATAATATCCCGACGCCACCATCTCATAATGTATTCTTCAGGAATCTGTTCAATATTGTAGTACTTAAAGACACAGAATATGTGCCTACACAAAAGACCGACATGTTCAAAATGCATGCAGGTACATTTGTATGAACCATCTATTGTTGAGTGTGTAACCTGGAATATTTATGATTAAATATGAGTTTTAGTTATAAAGTCTTGTTGTGTGATTAAAAAAAATAATTATATAATGAAGTAATAATGTACCATGTATTGGGTATCCTCTGTAAGACAATCGTAATGGTATTCCTCTAGTTTGTCATCAACAACTGGACTTGATGGTTGCCTTGTGGTTATGTTCTTTTGCTTCTCCAATACAATAATAGTGTCAACACCATTATTAGAAGTAACACTCATTTGGAAACAAGTATTATCAGAATCTGAAATCTCTTTCTGCACCTGATAAATTTTTTTACGAGTGTAGACCTTTGAAGCATGTGGTTCAATTGGACTAGATGTGATGAATCTAGGAAGTGTTGTAGCAGTGTTAAAGTCGTTGACAAATTGATTACGCCTTTGACGTTCCATAACACCCTCAAATGTCATCATAAACATTAAAAGATAAGAACCAGTAAGAGTGTTGTTCTGAAACGACCAATTTTGGCCTTCCGACAATGATGTAGTTCTCATAAGACCAGTCATCGGTATGTCCTTGAAAAATGCAGGTACCCAACGTCTACGCAACCCATACATCTCTTGCATCCACTTGTTATTTGAAATGTTAAACTCATGTAAACAAAATTTCCATGCCTTTTCAAAATCATGTGGTTCCAGCTTAGAATTCCAAATTATAGAGTGAAAACGCTTTCGAAAAGCTGAGTTTGTGGCTAGTTGCGATGTTATCTAAATAAAAATAAAAAATATAGATTGGTATAAAATATATAATCGTTGTATACGACGAATGAAGGGTATGAATGGTATAAACATAAATTCTAAAAGAATTTAGAATAATATTCTAGCAGAACAACCTTTTAAATTGTAATTCTGTCATATCATTTGTTCTGAAAGAATTATAATCTGATTGAATGATATGTACTAACAAGGTAAACATAGTGACATTGTTTTGAATATAAAAAAATATTCACCTTTTTTGGCAGTTTTTTTTTTTTTGTAATATGCCACATACAAAACATGTGTGCTGACATTGGAAATACTTCATTAACAACCTTGTTTAAAGCTGGATATTGATCTGTAAGAACAAGCGTAGGTTGTTTTTTGAATGCTTTCAAAAATGCTCTAAGCAGCCAAGAATAAGAACTACCATCTTCTCTACTCAAAAGTCCAGCACCAAAAGTCACACATTTCTTATGATTATCTATCCCAGTGAACGGTACGAAAACCATATCATATCTGTTTTAGAAAATAAAAATTGGTAAGCGTTATTGGAAGCAAGAAAAATTTTGTGATAACATTGCAATGTTTAAAAATACTTATTCATGCTGAATGTGGCATCCAGAGATACAACGTCTCCAAAAGCATTGTAGTTGTACTTTGCGGTTTCGTCAGCCCAAAAAATCGAATTCAATTTTTTCTCAACAACTTTAAACTCGAAAGAAAAACTTGGGATATTTTTTTTTCCTTTCCAGCATCTTCACTACAAGGAATTTTGCATCCCTGGAACCTATGTAAGAATTGAGATTTCTCGTACTGTTCTTGAAATCAGAAACCAACCCACCTCGAATGTCAGAACCACCCTGAAGTCCGGTATACAATCTATGTGCTCTTGAGGCACCAATATTTTGTTTTGACAAGTTATGAATAAACATCTCTTGTGAATAATCAATTTTCCTCTTTGTACGAGACAAAAACATATTGTCCTTACCAAACAACTCATGATTATGTTGTTCGACAAATTCAGCAACAATATATTTATTAGTACCATGTACTAGAATAAAAACAATTTTCGCTTTGCATTCGCACCTAAATGAGTCTTTCCTTCTCTGAATTTTATTATGTTGAGGGTCTAAAGTATCCACTTTACCGGTTCTTGGTTTACCTTCCTGATTGCATAGCAAATGTCGTTGTGTGACAATGTCGGATTCGATGGTTCTAATTGGTCCAAGCCTGACATCAAAGCCTGCTAATGATGCGTAATTGTAATACATTGATAATGTTGCACTATATGAATCAACAATTGAATTGATTTTAGGTTTAATGTGGTCTGAAACAACAGGAATCCAATAAGATGATCCACCAGGAGAAACATAATCATGTGTAACATGAGATTGTTCTGCATAAAAAAAAAAGGATGAACATTTAAAACAAATTAAAAAATTGGCAAAGAATTAATCTAGTTTATTAAACATTTTTTTATTCGTATACTAACCTTTATGAAAATCAATGTTATCATCGGCTATAGTATAATCTGCCTCATTATCATTGAACTCGAATTCGTTTTCTGCAACTTTTAATTAGAATATGTGTAATGGATACGTAAATATATATATATATATATATATATATATATATATATATATATATATATATATATAAATACTTAAAATACATCACCTGGGTTATGATTAGTACAATCACCGAAATGATATTCAGAATTGTCATATATATGATCTTAAATGTGCTCTAATGGATCCTCATCTTTGCAAGTGCAAGTTATGCCATATTGCAAAAAACAATATAAAAGTTCAAGATTATTATTATAAAAATTAACAAGTATAACAACTTATAAAGTAAATTCACCTAAATTTAGATTGCTATTCTCGGATATTTGAAAATCGATATTATGTAGAGAATCATGATCAGCTAACCCGAAATCTTCATAATCATGTGCATAATCCTTAGGATATTCATGTTGATCATGAATATGATCGTCAACAGCTGATACTGTATCATCCATAAGATAATTTACAGCACGATTGAACACCAGTTGATTGGAGAAAGCAAAATAAATTCAATATTACAAACTTTGAGCCAATTCAGTATATATTAACAAAGGAGAAACCGTGTAATTGATATGTAACTAAAAAGGCATGATATCTGCATTCATTGTTATCAATTATTTAGTTTTTTAAATTGTTAGAAACATTGTAAAGATAAGAATCAACACAAAATCGTATTATTCATCATGATATTGTAAATATTTGACATATTCATATTCCAAATATAATAAATTCCATAGATATGACTTCGAAACGTCCTGCGTTTTAAATTAGACTTTTAAATAATTTATTCAACAAACTTAAATTTTTTTTTTATGAATTTACAAATGATTTCTGATTTATTATGCCATAAACGCATATACTAAGAAATCAATGAATATACCAGACTGTTATTCTGTGAGAATATTTGAAACAAGATTTACAAAAAAATTATTTTTCACACATTTGTTCTGTATATTCTCATACAACTTAACAGAGACATAATTATACCACGGTCTCATTATACAACAATCTTATTCTGTAAGAATATATGTAATAAGAATTACACTAAATTTATTTTGCTCATGTTTGATCTGTATATTGTAATACAAATTAACATTCTGGAAGAATTTGATAATAAGAATTCTAACGGAATCTTTGATTAATCATTAATTAAAACGAATTTGGGAACACTTATTATATACGAATAGAAAAACAAAATGAATTAAAAAAACATACATTAAATTGTGTTTTTGTTTATTCTGTATCTTGTAATCAATATTTACATTCTAATACTTTTTATAACCATCATTCTAACAGAATGTTTACATCTAACATTATGTATAACACAATTTATGAAGAATTATTTTATACAAAAATATGAGAAAAAAAATACATTTACAACAACATATCTGTAAGCATATGATAAATAAGAAAATGTATGGATTTTTAATCAAACTCAAAATGAAAATTATTTATATTAATTGACTGAAAACATAAACTTACAAGGATAAACCCCTAAAATTCATGAATCCATATCATTATTAGACTGAAATAAAACTCCATAAAATCCGATAAGACTAAATTGAAATCATTATTCAATTCCTAAAATATGTTGACGAAATAAACATCTACTCTCTCTTGACCCTTGCTTGAGGACAGTTCCTCCTATCATGACCAACACCAAACCAAATCCCACATCTTCTTATTTTCTTCCGATCTTGATTCACTTGGGATTGCTTGACATTCCGACCATTGTTATAAGAAAAGTCCTTGTTATTTTTATCAATATTATCTTTCAACTGAAAAACACAAAAATAAAATTCAAAACATGAATTTCATCAATGAAATATCATAAGAAAAAATATTATATGAATCTGATGAAGGATTATTCTGAACTATGAATAGAACAGAATTCATATGCATATGATAAACGATTATTTAACACTATCAAAATAAAAAAGTGCATGAACAACATACCTCCATTAACGAAATATCAGAATAAGAAAAATGATATGAAGATGATGAACGATGAATCTGCAATCGAATATATATATATATATATATATATATATATATATATATATATATATATATATATATATATATATATATATATATATTATTTTCGTTGATACGATCCATATTTAATATCCTGATATTTAGGAATTTGATTGATATCAATCAAACTTTAATTAACTCGGAAAAATATAAATTATATAGTAATATTACATTAATACCCCTTAAGAATGATTGACCCACAGTTATGCATACAATAACACAATAAATACATTAAACACCTGAACCTATCTCTCTCTCTCTCTCTCTATATATATATATATATATATATATATATATATATATATATATATATATATATATATATATATAGATAGAGAGAGAGAGAGAGAGATAGGTTTAAATGTATCCAACAAGTATTGTGTGCCTCTAACAACCAATCAGAATTAAGAAAAAATAAATTCAATAAAAAATCATAAAAGGGTATAATAGTAATCTTATTTATGATAAATATGGTAAATAATTAAAATCATTAATAACCTTTAAATATGGAAATTCTGTTAATAAACACTACAAAATCACCGAGAGATCTCTTTATTCGTCATCCTCCTCTTCTAAACCTAGCCCATAATACTTCTCCCAACGTCGACTAATGCCCAACCCCACTGCAATCGACTGTGGCTTATTTCCCCAACCCGGACGACAAGGTCAGAAGCACATGACCATGTGTGACCTTCGATGAGTTGCTCCACCTTCATCTCAGATTCGATGTCTTTCTATTTCAAACGAAATAGGGTTTACAAATCGGAACTCTGATTCATCATTGCTTAATCCAGGTCAACTTTGTTTCCTCCTTTTTTTGTTTTTATTGAATAATTTTGAGATTTCAAGAATTCCCTCCTAAATCATTGTGAGCATCTGATCTTGAAACTTTAGGAGATTCGATTCCCCATGTATCTATTTCATTTGACATGTCAACTTTTGTGATAAGTCCCAAAAGGAAGAGGCTGATTCATACTCTCAATTGACAATTCTAGTGTTTTTCGTCTATGCTAATACATGTGTGTTTAATTTATCAGATGATCACATCAAGTTGTTTCACCACTGGGGATGATGATGTTTAGGTTATAACCTGGAAGTGTTGGACGACCTGGGTAAACCTCATGGTATTGTTCTCAGTTTTTAGCTTTTTGAAACTGTAATGTTTCTTTTCTACTTCACCTGTTAATTTGGTATGATGTTAGTCAAATGGGGTCTTTATTTTCTCTATTTTGACTTTGCTTATGATTAGTTATTCCATAAACATGATGATTTAATTTGATTTCTTTGAAGTAATTTCATACTCTTGATAATACAAATTACTTGTTAGTATTTGAAGGTAAACACTCTTTTATTGTAAATTTAGTCACATTCATGTATTTATTAATTACATATGTTGTATGTTTCATCAAATGGAGTATAAAGATTTGTGCATCTTATTTTGCCCGCCAAATGTTTGTTAAAATGCTTGAATCAGATATTTCAGCCAATTTTTTTTTGTAATATTTGAACTATCATATCTCTCTCATACTAGCTTGGAATGATCTGAAATTTGTTTCTGCATATTATCCTTTGTGTTAGCTACAAGTTAGGTTCAGAAGTCATTTTAATTTGATAAATGTTGGCTGAGTTATAGTCCTTCGAACATGCGATGTTACAGCTGTATTTTTAGCACTCTTTGTTCAGAAAATTTTGTGATCTTTGAACTGTCATATTTACCACATTCTAGCTTGTAATAAGCTGACCTTTTTCCAAAGTACTGTCCTCTGTATTAGCTACAATGTAGTCATTGTGATTAGATTAAGTCGATAATTTGGATCAGGTGACTCGGGGAATACTTGATCAAGTGACTCGAGTACATTCTGTTAGAATAAATTAAAAGTCTTTAATGTCTAACACATTCTGTTAGAACTATAGTTTTATTCTGTTAGAATATACTGAAAGTTATACTATTTTAAATTTGATTATGTTTTTTTTGGATTTAGGTTTTGAAGGGGCTGCCATTGATGTGGAAAATGAAGAAAACATGGAGAACGAGAGTATTCTAGCAGAATGTTGTTATTTATTAAGAATGTTATTCATTTTTGTTTATATTCTTTTAGAATATTTATAACTATATTAAAATGTATAAGACTTTTAGTCTGTAAGAATATGTATGAATTTGTATTTAAGTTCGAATGTAAAAAAATATATTAGAATGTTGTTATTTTTCAACCTCGGATTCAAGAGTTTTGTTATTCTTCAATAATATTCTAATAGAATAAAATTATGAAAGAACATCATTCTAACAAAAAAATATTCTGACAGAATAAAATCGGACATTTTACAAATTACGTTAGAATTAAAATTAAATTAATTAAAAAAAAATCAGATTTTTAAAATTAGGAGAATTAATTATCCCTAAAAATCCGAAAATTTCCTTTTATAAATGTAGTGAAATGTCCAAAATACCATTTTGCTAAAATTTGTGTGATTATATGGTACATGCTACACCATTGTAATAACATACACTCTCAAATCATGTCCATTGATTAATTCTATCCGTTGGTCCAGATCTGTGCATTCTAACACACAATAGTTAGTAAAAACAAAATAACCTAAGCCTATATATATATATATATATATATATATATATATATATATATATATATATATATATATATATATATATATATATATATATATATATATATATATATATATATATATATAAACTAGAACCACTAAGCCTAGAAGGGTATTTTAATTTTTAAAGTTGGTACCGTCCATGTTTAATATATAACCGTCCAATCTCAAACACTTTGATGACTTATATAACTTAAAATTGGAGGTCTTTATTCCGGATCATGGACCAAAAATCTAATGTTACACCTCTCTTAAATTCCGTTTATCATTTTTTTTTAAGTTCAACATTAATTCACTTTTCAATATTACTATATTTTTCCGGTTGTAGGTATATATTATGAATACTAGGTGATAATCCGTGTATTACACGGTTGGTTAACATTAATAAAACAACATATAGAGAATAAGAATAACATTTATTAATCATGGAAACAAATATTTTTTTCATATAATTTGTAGATCTAATCGTTTAAAGTATCTAACTTGATTAGATTTTTGATAGTTGTTTATTTATACAATTTTGAAAATAGAATGCTGATTTTATGGGATTATATCTTGATTTCTTCACCCACATTTATTGTTGACTTATTGGGGGCAAATTTAAAATTGAGAAGCAATAAAGTAACACATGACATAATATTAATTAAAATATGTATTAGAGTGACACATGACAAAAGAAGATTAAAACTATTCTTTTATTTGTACAGAGAGATTTTTTTTAATATCATCACTAACATATCTAACTCATCCACATTTTTTGTTCAAAAATGAAGTAAAAAATAGGGTAAATAGTATTTCATCTTCATCCATATTTTATTCTTAAACTTATTTTTACCCCAAAAAAATATATTTGTAGTATATTCTTTTTCTATAACTTACGTGTTTTGTCAAACACACCTTTTCTATTAATTAGATTTTAACAAATATATATTATATTTTTTTCATTACAATAATTTTATCAAATATGTTATCATAAAATTATAACAAAATAAAATGTTCATATATCATGAATTTGAATCAATTATTAATTTATTAACAACAATTATCAAATAAATAAGATTATATATAACACATTTATAAATAAATATTATACATATATCTTTTAGAAATATTACAAATACATTTGAAAAAACTGGTACATATGTTTGTATTGGAATAAATTTCTCATAAATGACCAACTAACGCATTTTGTAGATCGAACCGGAACCGGTCCTGAACTGAATCGAAAGTAAACTAGGTCGGTTTCTGATTCCAATGCTTTTCAATTTCTAGTTTTCGGGTAGGAACTGAACCGGACCCGAGAAACGTTAATAAAATCGGACCAGACAGGTAAATATGAAAATAACTTATTTTTTTTGGTTGACTTGAATTATATATGAAAAATTCTTATTCAATTATAATTTTTTATAAAATATGCTACCATGTTTCAAAATTTTAATATGTATTTAATTTTTTATCTGAATTTGATACATAAATATTATATTTTACATTTATGATAATTAATATAATTTAATATTTAACAAGATATTACAAAAATATTACATTTAAATTATAAATAATAGATAAAAATTAAACTAGAAATATATTTTTTTGAACAGCAAATACAAATATATATTAAACTACTTATAAATTATTTCACTCATGTTCACAGTGGGACTTGAACCCCCGACCTCAAGGAGGGAATGCAACACCGGATACCGCTGGGCTAGAAGCCCTTTGCTAAACTAGAAATATATAAAATAAAAAAAATATAATAAAATAGACAATTGAAGTTGGAACTCTATTTTTGGAGAAATAAATTGTGTTCCACCAATTTGGAGGAATATTATTTATATCTCAACAAATATGGACGGAAATAAGGTAATGTTGGAGGAGAATGGAAAAAAATAAGGAAAATAGGATTTGAGGTGGATTGAAAATGCTCTAAGTGTATACCATTGTGGGTGACACATATTCATGGGGGCATTGAATGGTGCAACGTGCAAATGGCCTAATTTTTTTTATTATATATATTTATTTAAAAATAAAAACTTATAATAACGATAAAGGCATTTTTATCTAGCTCTTTGAGAATATTTAATTCATTAGGACCGAACCTGCACATATCTTCTATTCATTTGAAAAAAAAAATCGATGTTTTGTTTACATGATTTATCCTATAATTATCATAAACCAAATTATCAATCATAAAAAGTTATATTTGTATGTATTAAGAATTAAAATTGATCTTCTTATCAATTACAGAATTAATTAGAGAATGAAAATCGTGTAGCCAACAACTTGTTAATTGAAACCTTGTCGACGAATAAAAATAAAATAACTACCGACTATCTTGGTAAATATGTAATTAATGTTGTGTTCCAGCCTCCAAAGCCTCAAAAGCTACAGTAGCCATCATTGTTGACAAAATGAAACCTACGGGACAAGTTTTTCTTCCCACCCTATGATGAACACAATTAATAGACGCAACTACAATGGTGGCTGCCAAGACTATAAATAGAGACTTCATTCTTGAGTTGTATGCATCCCAAAAACACAGAGAAACAGATAGTATAACACTTAGAGTGAGAGTGTTAGTGAGAGGGTTGGTTTTTCGTAATAGTTGAGTGTGAGAGTTGCTCCTCCTATTGTAATTCTATTTTCGTGTTTAATAGAAGAGTTTTCCAACCCCAACAACTGGTATCAGAGCCCCGTTTGGTGTCCAGGGAATTCTTTACGAATTTCTCTGTTTTTTCGTCAAATTTTTTTTTTGTCTCAAAATCCATTTTTGAGTACACCGTTGGAAAGGGCTTGTTTCAAGGATTCCGAAAATATATTTTTCGTAATTTTTTGACCACGGGAAGACCTCCAAAACGTCGGTCAAAGTTTGGTCAAAATCGCCGGAAAAACCAGTCGCAGGAAAGCCTCGCCGGAGAAGAAGGAGTGACGTCATCAGTGACGTCATCATTGACCAGAGTTTCAGATATTTTCAGTTTAGCCCCTGAGGTTTCCAAAAATTTCAAACAGGTCCCTCTGTTTCTAAAACACTGCAGTTCGGTCCCTGTTTGTTCTGAAAGTAACCTGTTTGCTCCCTAGACTTCAGAAAAGTTTCAGAAAGGTCCCTGGTTGGCAGAAACGTTTCAGATTAGTCCCTGTAAGTTCCGAAAATTACAGTTTAGCCCCTATAGTTCTGAAAAGTTACAAATTAGCACATAACTTTTCAAGAAAGTATATTTTGAGCCCGAAAAATTCTACCCCACCATTTTTGACGCTTCCGAATCCAACCGAGAGCTCGGTTTTATCTAATTTTTCCTCGAAATATTTGTAAAATAAATTTGCAATTATTTTCAATGGAATCTACAAGTACGATTACGATGGTTCGACTTACGCCCACAAATTACAACATGTGGAAGCCAAGGATGGAAGATTTGCTTAATCTGAAAGATTTAGCAGAGCCTATAGAAAAGCAAGGCGTCAAACCCAACACGAAGACAGACGAAGTTTGGACGAGAATAAACAGGAAAACGGTGGCACAAATTCGACAGTGGATCGACCATAGTGTTTTTCATCATGTCTCTCAAGAGACAGACGCGTACAAACTTTGGGAGAAGCTCGAGAATATGTATCAGGCAAAGACGGCACGCAACAAGACCTTGCTGATGAGGCGCCTTGTAAACCACAAGTTACGAAGTGGTACGTCCATAACCGAGCATACGAGTCAGTTCCAGGATCTCGTAAACCAGCTCGGTGCTGCTGATTGGGTTCTCAAAGACGAGGAACAAGCCATATTGCTCTTGAGTTCTCTACCAGATAATTGGGAGACGCTTGTTGTGACTCTCAGTAATTCTGCCCCCGGTGGTAAAGTGACAATGGAGATGGTCACAGATGCCCTAATGAACGAGGAAGCCAGAAGGAAAGAAGCTGGTACAGACCAGTCTTTTGCCCTCGTGTCAGAAAACAAAGAAAGAGGCGGAGGCAGAACTGGAGGCCGAGGTCGAGGTAGAGGCAGAGGTAGACATGGTCAAAGTAGAGGAAGATCCCAAGATCGTGGGAAATCACGAGATCGAGGGAAATCGCGAGAGCGAGGTAAATCTTCAAATACATGGTTCGAAGGCTATTGCAATCATTGTAATTATTATGGCCACAAAAAGAGTGATTACCGAAGGTTCTTACGAGAGCAGCCCGAGACAAGCCAAAATCCAAGCAGGGAGAATGGTGAAACCATGGTCACCATAACACAAGACGTTGCCCTTGTTACATACGAGGAGGAAGCATGCCTACATGTTGAAACTCATGATGATGAGTGGGTGATTGATAGCGCTGCATCATATCATTCGACTCCAAACCGGGATTTATTCAGTACTTATAAACCCGGAGACCATGGTACCGTGAAGATGGGAAACACCAGTTTCTCAAGCGTTGCTGGTATTGGTGATGTGCATTTAAAGACCAATGTTGGATGTACATTGGTGTTGAAAGATGTTCGGCATGTCCCAGAGCTGAGAATGAATCTTATCTCAGTTGGAGCTCTTGACGTCCAAGGATATGATAATCAATTCAAAAATGGCACCTGGAAGTTGTTGAAAGGTGTTATGGTTGTTGCAAGGGGAAAACTTGATGGTACTCTTTATAAAAGTCATGCAAAGTTGCTTCAACCAAGTCTCAATGTTGTTAAAGAAGAGACATCACCAAACTTGTGGCATAGAAGACTAGGCCACATGAGCGAGAAGGGATTGACGACTCTTGCAATGAAGGAGTCCATTTCAATGGAAAAAGATGTTGCCTTGGATCCTTGTAAATACTGCCTATTCGGGAAACAACACAGAGTTTCCTTTAGCTCCACAAGAAAGAACCGCTCTGAGTTGCTGAGCCTTGTCCACTCCGACGTATGTGGACCCATTGAAGTAGAATCTCTTGGTGGAAGCCGGTATTTTGTGACATTCATTGATGATGCGTCACGAAAGGTATGGGCATACTGTTTGAGAACGAAGGACCAAGTATTGGACCGCTTCAAAGCTTTTCATGCAATGGTGGAAAGACAAACAGGCAAGAAGCTAAAATGTCTCCGATCAGATAATGGAGGCGAATACTATTCCCGTGAGTTGTCTAAATACTGCACGGAACATGGTATCAGACATGAAAAGACTGTCCCACGAACCCCACAACACAATGGTGTAGCAGAACGGATGAATCGCACCATTGTTGAGAAAGTTTGATGCATGCTCAGCATGACTAAACTCCCAAAGCCATTCTGGGGTGAAGCTGTATTGCCATCTTGCTATCTAATAAATAGGTCACCTTCCGCTCCATTGAATTTTGAAGTTCCGGAGAAGATATGGACGGGTAAAGACATATCATATTCTCACTTGAGAGTATTTGGGTGCAAGGCGTTTGCACATGTATCAAGTGAACTGCGGAAGAAGTTGGACCTCAAATCCACTCCATGCATCTTTATTGGATATGGAGATGAAGAGTTCGGGTACAGGCTATGGGACCCAGAACTAAAGAAGGTTATTCGAAGTAGAGATGTGGTTTTCTATGAAAACCAGTATTATGATTTCAAGGCACCGGTTAACAAGCAACAAAGCTCCAAAGTTTCAGATATAATATCTAAAAATAAAGATGATGTTTCCACTGAAGAAGTGGATGAAGAAGTCGATGATGCAGATCAAGAAGGTGTTGAGCAGGGGGAGCTTCCACCCCTGGATAATTCAGATCCACTGCCAGAAGTTGCAAATGAAGGAACTCAAGTTAGACGATCCGAACGAGTCCGTGCTCCATCAAGAAGATATCCGACTTCAAACTACATCCTTCTTACTAGTGAGGGGGAGCCAGAGAGCTTTCAAGAAGCTCAATCTCATATTGACAAAGCAAATTGGCAGAAGGCCATGGAAGAAGAAATGAATTCTTTGCAGAAGAATCAAACATATGAGTTGGTGAAACTCCCCAAAGGAAAGAAAGCCTTGAAAAACAAGTGGGTTTTCAAACTGAAGAAAGACGGAAAGGGAAATACTATGAAGTATAAGGCAGACATGTTGACAAAGGTGGTGACACAAGAGAAACACAGACTATGTGCTGACATAGTTGGGATGAGGATTGTTGGATGGAGACTGGAGGGGGAGATTTGTTGTGTTCCAGCCTCCAAAGCCTCCAAAGCTACAGTAGTCATCATTGTTGACAAAATGAAACCTACGGGACAAGTTTTTCTTCCCACCCTATGATGAACACAATTAATAGACGCAACTACAATGGTGGCTGCCAAGACTATAAATAGAGACTTCATTCTTCAGTTGTATGCATCCCAAAAACACAGAGAAACAGATAGTATAACACTTAGAGTGAGAGTGTTAGTGAGAGGGTTGGTTTTTCGTAATAGTTGAGTGTGAGCGTTGCTCCTCCTATTGTAATTCTATTTTCGTGTTTTATAGAAGAGTTTTCCAACCCCAACAATTAAGAGACTTCATTATGAAAAAATATTAAGATAACTGAGGTATAATCAATAAATATAATGAATATAAATGGGGATGGAGGCGCTTATCAATTAGAGAATTAATTGGAGTACTGGAGTGGTGAATGCGCTTTTGCCTCCCGTTTCCCTAATATCTCCGAGTTCGATAAAAGGAAGTCTTGCTTAGTTAATGAAAGGGTGGGGCCTAATAATATGTCTTTGGTTTGGAAGAAATCCCCCATCAACTTTCAGGAGAAGTCGGAGTTGTTTTTGTCTTCGAGGGCAAATTTCATAGCTTCTATCTTTTTACTGGTTTCGATAAGTGGCATTTTAAACTGTCTTCCGACGGGTTTTTCTATGTTAGCAACCTCAGGGATCTCATTGATTCGATTTTTACTGTTCCTGTTTCAAATCCTACAATGTAGTATCATTTGGCTACTCTATAAGTGATTGGGTTTGTTTGGTGTGCTTGGATGGACCGGATTCCAACTGCTATGACTCTATTGTGTCGTGGCATTTCTCAGATTTTTTCGTTGTGTCGCTTATATTCTAATGGTTTGGATGAGAAATATCACTTCCTTGCTAGGTGCCCTTTTTCTAAGGAGGCATTAGATTGGGTTTTAAAATTGTGCGATATTCCTTTAATTAATTTTCATCGGTTGTCGATTTCGTGAAGTTTGTTGCGGACTGGGGACATTGCCCCCAAAAAAGGAAAAAATTCCTAACTATTTTTACGGGTTTCTATGATGTGTTTGGAAGGCAAGGAACGACAAACTCTTTAACAAAATTTCAGTTTCGGCAGTAAAAACAGCGTATAATGTCATTACTTTAGTGCATGCTTGGGTTAAATAAAATTCCGTCGGTTCAAAAAAAAAATAGGCCTCAATTTTGATTTATAATTGACATCGTTATTTTCTATATAATAGTAAACTAGAGAAGGCTCCCCCGCGTTGCGGGGGTTAGAAGCCTTTAGTATTTATGATATATATAACTGAAGTGCATTTTTGGGGTACCATGGAGATGATTCAGGTACCTGGAACAAACGACATCATCTCATATGAATTAAATAAACATAAAATGTGTATTGAACTGATTTTAAGGAAGGAGAATAGAGAAGTTACTGCCGCCACCACCACTAGCAGCGCCAGCGTCCGTTGTCGCTGCCTCCTCTTCCCTGTCTGTCGTTTAGTCGACATGATAAACCGATCGTTGCTTGCCTATAGCAGGTGAAGGTTCCGACCCCGCATCTGCGTTTGTCCGTTCCTCAATCGTTTTCAGTTTTGCGTGAGAACACAATCGATTGTAAGAAAAATAGAGCACACATGGAATTGATTTTGATTAATGGTGAATGATGAGAAATTGAAGTACCGATGGAAGAGGGTCCGCGACGTATGCAATGTTGGAGGCAGAGTTGTAGGCATCTGCTATGGTAGAGACAGAGTCGCCAACGTGTCCTGTGGCCGGAATTGGTCTGGTCGGCTACGATATGTCCAGAATCGAAGAAGGCTATTGTCGATCGATCTCAGAAGTCGTTGGGGGTGTCATGAGCAAGAAGGAATGAAAACTGGAAGAGTCGGTATAACGGATAGGAAAAAAAAGGTGTTAGAAATGCATCTGATTGGAAGCAGGGGAGGTGGAAGAGGGGACATAACACGTGTGTAGGACACTAATCCAGACCACGGAGTAAAATAAAAACCATTGACCAGATATTAACCGAGATGTAAAAATAATTTGACCAAGGATTAAAGTTAACAAAACCCACAAACACAAAAGTCTAGGGGCTAAAATGAAAAATGGGCTACTTTTACTGTTCATAAAGGGGGTTTAAAATTTATATGTATATATAATGATGGGAGGGGTTCAATGACAATATTAATCAATATCGGCTAAAAATTTACTTATGTTTTTTTTTGGAGTGGTGAATGAAATATATAAATGATTTTGAAAATGGCAAAAAATATATTAAAAATATAACCCACCTCTAGCAAGTAACTAAAACGAGGACTAAACATGATAAATACAATTTACAGGTTACATGGTTAAAGTTTACCACATGCAATCACCCATGAATACTTTCCCATTTAACCCAACAATAAGACAAAGACATTACATTTTCAACGATCATTACTAGAAGGGGCGAAAACTGGGAACAAAATATAGAGAAGAGAAACAAAAAAATAGCTAATTACAAACAATAAATGGAGAGTTACTACATTTAATATTTAATCACCCCACTACTTCCGCTACATTTGACCCATAAGAAAACATTTGTGTTTATGTTATTCACCATAGTCTCCTGAGTTGTGTGATAGTTCTAGAAAATTCGACAATTCCTCGCTTTCTAAATCAACCATAGTGTATCATAGCAAATCAACTGAATTTTTCCGGCAATTACCCCAATTAGCAGCAAAGTTTAGAACATCCCCCACCTTACTAAATTGAACATCTTTGATATCACACAAATGGAGATTCCTCTCTATAATGTTGTCGACATATTGTCATAAAAAAATTACTTATGTACATTATTGTTGATGTTTTGAAAATGATTTTTTTGGGTGGTGTGTGTGTGTGTGTGTGTGTGGGGGGGGGGGGGGGGGGACTGCAAGCATCTACCAGCCCCTATTGCAAGCGCTTTTATTTTGACATTTGTAACATCCTGTTTGTAGGTATTATTTTTATAACTTAATCATTTAAAACCTTGGAATTTTTGTATGGACATGGCGTGGCATTGGGTGGGCCACGGTGTGGCATTAGCTGAGCCGAAACATGCATTTGTGCAACGCTACAACATGGCGGTATGTTCCCATGGCATGGCAGCCATTTTTGGCCAAAAACCTAATTTTCGGGATTGGTGCCCTATTTAAGGTCACTAACCCTTATGGTTGGCTCATTTGGTAGCCTCCACCTTCTAAGATCTTATCCCGTCTAAACCCTAGCCTCCATATATGTGTTTTGAGTGTATGAAGCCATCTTTGTGAAGATTGAAGAAAGATGGAGCTCATCTTGGAGTTTGAGTGCTTGGTTCTAGCATAGATCTTGCATCTTCACTTCAATATTAACCTTTTGGAGGTATAAAGTATCTACCTTGCTCATTATTTCTCAAGATATAGTTCTAGGTCATTTTATGAGCTTTTCGTTAAAATCTTTTGTTTTTGGAGTTTGAGTGGACTCCAGAACCTTTGAGTGCATTGTTAGCATCTGCACCATGGGGTTGGTTGGGAAAAATGGCTTGCATGGCTTATTGAGTGAGTTTATTCCTTAGTGTTATCATTAAGAACATAGGTTTAGAGATATTGACTTATTGGAATGTGTAAATGGATAAAGTTGGGAACTTTATGCATCAAGACCTTGAGATGACCATATCTAAGTGTTTGAACTCTCGGGATTAAGGGATACTAGCTGAATCTGTTGTGCTGTGGAAGCCCAATTCACACAACGTGGCATATGAATGGCCATGGTATGGAGACCTGCAGGTTGACTTTTGACCATGGTTGACTTTTGGTTAATTTAAGGGTTTTAGGTTGTAGACTGAGGGGGTACTCTTTATTTATGTTAGGTGTCTCATAGGATCGGTCTTCATTGTGTGAGAGCTGTTATGTTTACCTGCTATCTACAAGGTGAGTTTTCTCACTATATTTATCTGTGTTGTAGTGTATACATGCTGACCAAGTGAGTCTTATTTATTGATTGATGTTATATGTGAAGTTGAGTTGTTGATAACTCCTAGACTGCTATGAGGCCATGGAACTGCTGATAGTCCCCAATGTTGCTAATAACTCGTGAGGTGTGCTGTAAATCCATAGGGCGTGCTGTTAGCCCGACAGGATTGTTGATAATCCTCAGGGTTGCAAAGAACCCATAGTTGTTTATTATGTTGTGTTCTATGTGCTATTTTGGGAAACTCACAAAGTTGTGTGCTTACAGTTGTGGATTAATTTCAGGTACTTCAGATGATCGTGGGAAGGAGAAGGATTGACTGTACACTCCAACCTATAGATTTTATGATTCTGCATGTTTGATACTCAGATTTGAGATGAAAGTATTTGACACACCTGGTTTTTATCGACTTGATTTTTATAACAATTGATGTTTTATTTATATTAAAAATCAAAAAAAAAATTGTGGTAAAAATGGGACGTTACAAGTTGGTATCTGAGCCATGGTTTGAGGGATTTGGATGAACATTCATGGGATTCCAAACTCAAACTAAGGATCTGAAACTTTTGTAAAACCCTTTTATAATATAATGAACTTCAAAGAAGAAGAAATGAGGAAGCGATGTGTACAGTCAACCAGAGCTCGAGGAAGTGATCTCCTAAAATATCCATACTTGTGTTATATGTTGTATTAGAGTTGCTGTTAATTGAGCTGATAGAAATGCATGCCAGTTGATAGGCTAAGGATCCCTCAGGAATTACAGGATAGAGTTGCCTATTTTTGTGATGCTTTATAACATAGGAGATTACTTGTGAAAGCATTGCTAGGGTTGAAACTAAGATTGCTAATTGCTTTGTGTATACTACATAGTTAGAATTTTATGTCCTTAGAATGCTTAGTTTAACATAACTTCATGTTCCTTGTTTGGTTGTGGATTTAGGGTGGAATCATTTATTCGACCGTCTATTGAGTCTCAGTTATGTACAATTAGTATATGCAAAGCCATTGTCAAGATTAGCGGAGACTTCTTACGGAGTGGAGCTGTAGCTGAGGAGGAACATAGGATGAATACCTAGGAGTTTAGATGTGGCTGCTTTGAGCACATAGGTGTACGTGTGACGCTACACCGAGAACAGAGTGATTTTATGACGTAAGACCTCGAGAGAATGTTTGAGTCAACTATAGATAGGTGTGGAAGATAGTGTGGGCCCATAGTACTAAAATCACAAGATCTGTATGCGATTTAGAAAGAATCTTGAGGGTATTGAGGAACTAATTGAGGTGTTTGGGTCTATTAAGACCGCAATGATCGAGCTGTTTGATGAGTGCTAGGCTGCCGTAACTGCGGCTACTGCTGTCACATCCACCATAGTCGTTGCCACCGTGAGACCGCATGTGGGTAATTTGATGCAGTACTAGGAGTTTACAAACACGAATCCCCCAGAGTTTGACGGGGCCAAGGACCCGATTTCAGCGATAAGATGGATTTTTGATGGTGAGGGATGCTTCTATACATGTTCATGTCCGGAGGATCTTAAGGTCCGATTTTGCGCTGATCCTTCTTAGCTTGGCAGCGAAGTACTAGTGGAAGTTTGTGACTAATGGATACTCACTTGTGGAGCGGTCTGTAGTGAAATGGGAGCAATTTAATAAGATGTTTCGTGATGAGTCTGTTCCTTTGGTGGAGAAGGAGAAGTTGGCCCAAGAGTACCTGTTGCTTAGACAGACAACAGAGTCAGCGACTGAGATCACTAGGACCATAAAAGGAAAAAATCTTACAACATTTGAATACTTTGGTTCTCATGGGAAATTTGAAGTTGATGAAGTGTGGCAAGAATCTCCAAAGGAGAAGCTCTCTACAAGTATCCACCGATCAAGGATCAACCAATAAAACATGCTAGTCTTCACTTGTATATTAGTTGTTCTTAAGCCTTAAAAGTATATACCAAATATACCTTCAAAGGAGAAGCAACTAGGACCTTAAGCTCCATACTACACAAGGAAAAGGAGGAAAAGGGAGAGCACTTAGGTGCTCTTGGTTTTATGAGGAGAAAGAAGAAGAGAATACATAGAAAAAATAGCTAGTTTCTGTTCTTCTCTCTTCTTTATATACCATCACACTTTCAATAGAGACCATACCATCATTAAATGAGGGAGTAAGGACTTTTAAGGAAAGCATGGATCATCATAAGTTAAACAATCCACAAACTCATCCCTCATAATGTATCTATGTCCTTAACGAAATCATGTAACTAGTAGTTGTATTGTAACTAAAAGATTTGCACTAAGTGCCCGAAAAGTTGTACACAACATATACATATTCATACCTTATGAATATAACTAGTGTTTGTTCTCTTTAGTTATTATTTCCAAGAAACAATAATTCCCAATATGTTGGTAAAATATTATTTTCATAAAATAATGTTTTTCCAATTATAGACAAGTGTTGATAATATCTATTAATAATCAAATTATACTAATAAATAATCAATTAGTACTAACTTTCTATAAGGTGTGACCCTAAAGGATCATATGTCATTAGCAATATAATTCTATAATGACTCTTGGGCATAAAGATATTTCATAAACTTCTTATATTATATGTCATTATTCCAAACTTTTCTCATATGAGAACGCTCGAGATAGAGTATCAAGTTGGAAGGCTAAGGTTTTATTAATTTACAGGGGTAGATATACCCTTTCATAGGCATTACTCATGGTTTTTGGTATTTATTATTTTTATTTTCAATGTTTAAAACACTTGTATCATCATTACGTATTTGGAACTTTTAAGGAGGATGTTTTCTAGTATAATCATTAAAAGAAAAATAAATGATTATTTGGGTTAAAACGAAATGCATCTTATGTTATATAATGGAGGGATAGCTAGGTATTAGGAGTTTTCATGCTTGAAATCATTCCCTCTTTACTAAATGAAAGTGTAGGAAACAAAAATTTATTTTATTACTAAGTTTCTCATCAATTTAAACAAAAGTTCATGGAGGGTTTGGATCAAACAACTCACTAGGAGGGAAAGGGGTTATAGGAAGGTATTACTAAGTTTATCATCAATTTAAACAAAAATTCATGGAGGGTTTGGATCACACAACTCACTAGGAGGGAAGGGGGTTATAGGAAGGTATTACTAAGTTTATCATCAATTTAAATAAATTCTAGGTTAATTTTGATTGCCTATAGGTTACAAAATAGGAAACAAAAATTGATTTTATTCTCTTTTCTAGAAAACCGTTCGAAGAATATTGTCTTCTTTTCTAAAGAGTCCATTCGGAGAGGTATATTTTGTTGTATGACATGTTTTGAGGGTCTATTTGTTAAATTAGATAAAGACTGTTTTTCTGGTGACCGAATCGATGCATTAACCTATAACTAGACCTAACGTAGATGTATTAGGGATGGTAGATATAAAGATAGGTGATGATGATCTTTAGAGGTAATCTATAACTTCTTTTTCCTCTTATATTAGAGCTTTGATTAAGAAGACTGTGTTGAGTACATGTAATTTTAAAACCATGTAGAATAATTAGGTGTTGAATAAAGTTAATATTTTCACTAACGGAAATAACACAAATGTCTTACGAATTTTCTAGGGTTGGTCCTGTTAGTCCCTAAACTATTTTCATGGCTTTATGATGGAACCAACTTGTGGACAGCCTTTCTTTTTAGTCCCTTTTACTTGTTTTATTCGGTTTAAATGACACATAGACAAAACTTGGGGCCCATCTATCTATTGTTCACCATCTTCCTATGTGTTAAGCTCTTGCATTATAATTTGGTACTAAGCTCATCCTTTCATTCTACAATCCCATGCACCTCTATTTTTCTCTCACACAGACAAACACACACACACACGTATAATCTCATGTTTACTAATTTACTAGCAAAACCACATACACACAAACAAAACAAAATCGTTGGTCATCTTCATCAGCAGGTTCTTCCGGATTCAAAACAAACATAGTGCCACCATTTGTTTCCATTTGCTTCTAGTAAAAAGGGTTATGATCCATGTACTTCGGCCTGCCACCTTGGAAATATCCACCAGCACCAGCGGTACCGCCACCTCCCTTCATTTCGGCACCAGCTGGAAGTCCTTGAACATCTTGCATATTCCCCTGGTTTTTGTTATTTCCTGCACCACCGCCCTTACCACCATCAATCTACATGTTCTTATATTTATTGTTGATCTGTTGATGTGGTTGGAGCACCCCAAACATGCACAAGCTTTCGCTTTTAGCATGCCTCTTGATGAGTGTGTCTGGATCAACATCTCCCGAAATTGTCACCTTCTCATGTTCTGGATCTATTTTGACGGTGTAAATTACTGCTCACCAAAGTAAAATAAAACCAAAAAAAACATCAAATAAGCAAAATTTTGATGAAACCCATTTCAGATACAACATCAAAAACATTATATTTATAGGATTTAATAATAATACCCTCGATTTTGTATAGGATTTCCATTACTTTTTGTTTGTGGCCATCACAGTGGATGTACACTTTCAGAGAGGTAGTATACATGCACAAACAAACAAGAAAACAACGTATTGATGAAATAAAAAGAGTGAAGTTCAAGATTCAAGACACCATTGAATTGAAACCCATAAATTGAATACATCTGAGTCTCTTGAACTCTTCATTGTCATATTTGTCGATTCATGGTTGATGCTAGAAGGTTTTAGTATGAGAAATTAAATATCCTCCTACTTTTCTTCCTAAATATCTTCCTACCTATTTGAAATGATGACAAGTGTCCTTAAATATAATTAATTTTATCAAAATATAACACATGTCACCATTTTACATTGGTAGGAAGATAAGTAAGAAGAAAAAGTAGGAGGTTATTTAATTTCTCTTTTAGTATTGATCGATAGTTTTCATATTGATTATCCTAGGTTTTCTCAACAATTGTGGTATATTAATGATTTGTTAGAAGTTTTCATTTGAAAACATAATATATATTTCCATGCAAGAATCCCTTTGTTACATGATAATATATCCATTTTGCTAAAAGTGGTTTCTTTTTTTAGTATCAGTTGTGTGAGATCAAATTTCGACAACCCTTAATGTCTGTAAAATATGGAAAGTGAACTCTAATTATGAATGGAAGGGGTACGTTATGTTATTTATTAACATCATTAAACATTTTATGTTGTTATTTCTATATTTCAATGGTGGACTGGATGAAAGTATCAGTCTTGATCAAGTATCAATTGTATTCAGGATTAGAATGTAATTTTCCTATATATGCTATTAAAACAGTTGTTTGGTGTGATGATTCTTCTCACTTTTAGCGGTGGGAGATTGATAATTAGGTAGAATAATTTCATTTGTACAAGTTTGATATTTGCACTCCTGGGTTGTACTTCATTCAGACATATCAACAGCAATGATTTCATTATCATATGCAGCTCAACCTTC
This sequence comes from Lactuca virosa, assembly GCF_052849685.1. NCBI lineage: Eukaryota > Viridiplantae > Streptophyta > Magnoliopsida > Asterales > Asteraceae > Lactuca > Lactuca virosa. The sequence continues at coordinate 168,576,828 of NC_136434.1, read as the reverse complement.
TTACCTAACCTATAGTACCATCAAATTCTCCAAGTTAATTATTTCAGATAGTTGCAAATATGGTATAAGAGTGGCAAAAACACCAATAAGAATCAATGTGGAACAAAACTAGTTTTGGAAAAGTTGTGAAGAACATGATAAAATATTCTTTCCACACTCATAGAATAAGCAGATTGGTTGCTTCAACTCTTCTTGTTATTCAAACTTCTGAAAAACTATCCACTTATTTGTTTAGAACATAAAAGGGTGGCCATATGAAGGTTATTACTAGGTTAAAAAACGACAAGTATAGGGTGAATGTTGAAGAAAACAAAGGATGGAAAATAAGAGAGAGAGAGAGAGAGAGAGAGAGAGAGATAGATGGGACCCTAGTTTTTTCTATGTCTCACTCAAAGCGGCTAAAACAAGTAAAAGGGACTAAAAAGATAGGTTGTCCATGGGTTAGTTCCCTCACAAAGTCAGGAAAATAGTTTAGGGACTAAAATAACTAACCCTGAAAAGTTTGTACGGTATTTGTGTCATTCTCCCTTTTCACTAATGTTGTTTTATTTTATGTTAATTAAATATAAGATAATAAAATATATAAAGAATTATATTAAATAAAATATAATATAAGTAACTAAGGTTTAACGCCCTGTTTTTCGTTTTATTATTTTTAGAAGGGTTTATCAAATGAAAACGGTAATTATACAATTAGAAAGATAAGCGACATAATTAATTAATTCAAAGAGTAATTAAATGTTACAATGTTCATTTATGCAAATTAAGAAATTAAAAAGGGATGAAATAAAATGGTAAATGGTAAAAATAAGGAACTTAAATCTTTTTGAATATTTTGTTGCAATAATAACTGTTACAACATCGTTCCACAAATGAGATACGGGTGAGATACAACGTTGGTAAAGAGATCTTTGTCGGGAATTTGTAGCTACAATCAAATAATACGACAATCGTGTCCCAGGAGGAAGTCCCCAGGAGACGCTTCGACGGTCAAGTTAGTCTTAGAAGAAGAGTGTGTAGATGAGTATCTAGTAAGAAACGACCTGGAAAACTCCACCTGTTATGGAGACGTCCTTTCTCTTTTATAGATAGGGTTTTGTATGGATGAGGGGACCATTATAATGGTATCTAGAGTACCGGCCTCTGATTGGTCCATTTGTATCTATCTTGATTTTCTCTTATTCTGATTGGTGTAGAGGGAATAATGTTAATGGCCCATCCACAATTCTGCTAATGTCTCCCTCTACGTAGCAGCCACTAGCCATGTGTGAGGAACAAGAAGTTCCTGCATGGACGTCAATGGCTTGTTGCTAAGGCTATGAAGACTTGTTGTCTGTCTAGTAAGGAACCCATCGTGGCGAATCCTTTACTTGACCTGTATAGCTAGCTGCACGGAGCCGTTCAGCTGTACTTATCTATTGTCCCGTCAGACCAGTTGTTGTCTCGTTGGACTAGCTGTGACCTTGCTAGTCTTTCCATGATGGACCGACATTGGGTACGTCATCAAGCCTCCTAGTCTAGTAATGATGTGTAACACCCCGGTTTTCAGGCATTTTCAAATTCATCTCTTTGCCTTAAAGTATGCCATTTTGGTCCTTGTTTTGGAAGGAAGTGGTCGCAAGAAGCCCTAGTGGCAAAATTGTAATTTTGGGAGAAGGAATGGTATGCTAAGCCTACTAAGGTGTGCCCTAGTACGCTGGGCGTACTCTTGTCCAAAAGAAACCATACGTTTTAGGGTTTGTGGGGTATTTAAGCACATTTATGGACCATTTAGCCTCATCTTTTCAGCTTCCAAGCCCTTGAGTCGTTTTTGGCAACCCTAACCCCACAAGAGAGTGTTTTGAGCTAAAAGTGTGTTCTTTGTGTGCTTAAGGAAGAAGGAGTTGCATCAAGGAGATTAGTAGTTGAAGCAAGCTTGTGGATCTTGGATCATCACATTCTTGGGAAGCTCTAGAAGGTAAAAAGTTGCTACCTTTATGCTTTGTTTGCTTGGATCTCATTTTGGTAGCTTTATGATGTTTTTTTGTCCCAAACGTCCCATTGTTATGCATGTTTGGTTTTGGTCATTTTGGGTTGTCCTTTCAAACCCTAAGAGGGGTTCTAAGCCATAAAAATGAGGTCCCTTTAGCTAGTTTGGCTCCATACTTCTTGTAGAAGGTCTTAATTGATTAAGACCTTGCATTAAGGACTTTTTTGATGTGGAAGGTCATAAAGTTGGGAAGTTTATGAACCTAGTATGCCTCTGGACCTTGGATCTTAAGTATAAGCTCAAGTGCTAAAGCCATTAAGCACTTATAACGAAATTGAGGCTTACGAGGGTACACCCCGCATACCTAATCTGCCACCCCGATGGTGGATTCTTCGCTGCCTCGCGTACGCTGAGCGTACCTCTGGAGTACGCCCCGCGTACGCTACAATATTGGTCGTTTTCGTTTTGGGCTCAGATTGTCTTGGGCCATGTTGGGCCATATGGATTTTTTTGTTTGGGCTTTTGTTTTGATGGACTTTCTTGGGTGAAGGCCCACAAAAGGAATTAGGCCCAATATGGAAAATTGGGCCATATTTGGGCCTTAGAAGTTTATTTTGGATTTTGGTCCTTTGACCATCTAGTTGGGCCTTGGCTTTGGGCCAAGCTTGAGAATGGTAAAAAGGTCTTTTACCCTAATTTGGATTCATATCATGAGTCAGGGGATAGATTTTGATGGGTTGTCATTGTGGTATTTGATAGCGCGTGGATTTTAGCGGTCTTGCAGAAAAAATTATTTGTGGGATCAGCTGTGATGGGGTGTTGCCTTAATATTGGCAGTTCGGGGATCTGGCAGCCAGCAGCCAGGGATCGTCTTTATGATCATCCGTGCGAGGCGAGTTTTCCTCACTATATTTACGGGTCAAGAGCACCAAGGCTGACCCATTGGTTTGTTATCCTGCTATTCACTGATATGCTGAGTATGGAATAGATCTGCATGACTATGCTTGTTGTCGATGTTTTAGTATGGTAGATCTGTATGACTACCTATAATTTTGTCTGCATGATTATTTGTATATGTTGGTTATCTGTTGGAATATTATGTTGGGTTGAGGTTGTACTGCTTCGTGTTGTAGCCAACAAACCCTGGAGCATTCTAGATATGAGGTGATGGTTGGGTAGGGCCTGCCAGACTCATACTGAGGGCTCGGGTGCATTCCAGATACGAGCTGAGGACCCGGTTGGTATGCCAGACTCATACTGAGGGCTTGAGGGTATTTGATCAATCCAGATATGAGCCGAGGGTCGGATAGGGCATGCCAGATTCATACTGAGGGCTCAGTAGCATTCCAGATACGAGCTGAGGACCAATTGGTATTCTAAACTCGTACTGAGGGCTGAACATTGTTATTCTAGTCTGATGACTGATTGAGTTTGCAGTAATCCAAACATAAGATGTGGGCCCTGGGGGCAAGCCAGACTTATGTTGTGGGCTCAAGAGCAGGCCAGATATGCGTTGTGGGCCCGATAGGCAAGCCAGACTCATATTGTGGGCTCAGGGGTAATCCAATCTTTTAGCTGTGGACCCAGTACATGCTGTTGTTATTTATGTGTTATTTGTTGTGTGATGGTATTTTGGGGGAACTCACTAAGCTTCGTGCTTAGATTTTGTTTATGGTTTTAGGTTCTTCAGATGATTTGTGGCAAGGCGAAGGCGTAACCGTACACATCATCGGTTTTACAACGGATTGGATCTTGGGAGACTCTGATTTTAAATCATGTTTTGGAGACAATGTTTTTGTAAACACTTTAATTTGTTAATAAATGGGTTATTTTGAAAAGTTTAAATTTGTTGAAATTTTTAGGATGTTACAAGTTGGTATCAGAGCCTTGGTTTGAGTGAACTAGAGGAACACTCGTGTGAATCCAGTCTTAAACTAAGGAAAAAGGGTGTTAAAAATAATTTTCAAAGTAAAGGTTTTTTTTAAAAAAATAAAAATAAAAAAATAATAATTTTCAAAGTTGCTTTCAAAATATCCAAAAGAGGATGCGATGTGTACGATCAGCCGGAGCTTGTTAGTGACCCCAAATTACCACACTATTCTTTAAAATTGTAATATGTTAGAACAACATGCTAGTGATAGGCTAGGGATCTTCAGGAATTGCATGATAGAATTGCCTGATTATATGATGCCTGATAGCCTAGGGTTCTTTCTTATATGAAATTGACATCATTACTGTAGTTGCTTAGGGTATGCATCATAGTTGTACATAACTAAGATTCTATAGCCTAAGAATGTTTGATTTAGCCTTATTTCCTGTTCTTGTTTGATGAAGGGCTTAGGGTAGGATCAGGTATTCGACTGTCTATAGGATCCAGTGTTATGTATGGCTAGCATACACGAGTGCTGCAGGGTTGGTGGAAGTGTCATGAGTGGGTGTTGTGTATAACGGGTCAGCGTGATGACTGATTAGCCACTCTGGGGAGAGTGAGTGCAGGGTGACGGTGCACCCATGGTGCAGGGAGTTTGAGATCGACGATTTCGTATGAGGTGTTGGGTCATATTTTTGTTGTATATGTTGGGCTTATATTGTTAATTGTTCTTGGGCATAGAATAGTACTTTATTGATAGGCTTATTGTGTTTTCGGTTGTAAGGACCGAAATCACTATGGTGATTTCGGTCATGATGGCTTGGGCCTTTTATGGCGTTGTATTTTGGCTCATGTATATATAGTTGTATGCAGTCGTATAGGAGTTAGTTATTCCATTCTTTGTATTCGGTTGCATTAAGTTCATATGTACCAGACGATTTATTCCTAATAGAATCGTATGCATTTGAAGTGAATTTGTGTGTTCTTGAATCATTGCTTAATTAACATTCCACATTCTTTAAGCAATTAAGATTGATATTGCATAAGATTCATAGTTTTGGGACTTACAATTGGTATCAGAGCTTAACGGGTATCAATCGATTCAAGGACTTTGGGTTCAAAATCTTCCTGTTTTGAAGTATTGATTTAATCGAAACCTTTGGTTAAATTGATAAATTTTTATGTTCTTCGTGAAACTGCTCTTGGTGTTCTTCGTGTTCATCGGGAACTCTGGATATATTCTCCTGATTTATCGGGATTAGATTTGGACTATCATCATTTAAATCACGAGATTTACGGGATATCGTTATATTCTTAAAATAAAAAATCAAGGTTTTTGGTGATAACATCCTAAAGGGTTTTCGGTGGTTATCTGGTCAAAGTTGGAGTTTTCAGTCAACAAGTCATGGAGTTTTCGGTCAACAAATTCTACGAGTTTTTGGTCAACTCATCCGTTGACTTTCCTAGTTTTCGGTCAAACTTGAATTTTTTTTTGACTTTCTCGGTGTTACTAATTTAAAATGGAATCTCAGTCCAACACTTCAATGCATCAGGAGTTGGGTTCTATTATGGGGACATCCACTCGCGTTCCTCAACTTTTGTCAGCTGATGGGTTTCCAGAATGGAGAACTACATTAAAATGAAAGATTCCAAGATATGGAGGAGCATTCTTAAAGGTCCAGTCAGAATTACAACAACTTTGAATGATGAAGCTAATACAGTTGTTGATAAAAGGATAGATAATTACACAGAGTAAGACTATGAAAAGGTTGAAGAACATGACATAGCTCTTGCCACTCTTAACATGGCCCTATCTCCTGAAATTGCCCAAGGCTTTAGGGAATACACATCTGCAAAAGATTTATGGGAAGCCTTGATTAAGGTTTATGAGGGAAATAAGGACATGAGGCAGAGCAGATAGGACCTGCTTCGACAGAGGTTCAACTTGTTTAATCATGTCCTAGGGGAGTCTCTTGAAGCTCAGCTGAAAAGGTTTATTACTCTCACTACTGAAATGACTACAGATGGAATTAATCTACCATGCTCAGAGATTAACAAGAAGCTACTAAATTCTCTTCCACATAGCTGGGACATGAATGTGGTCGTGATCAAGAAGACTAAAGATCTAAGCAAGCTTACCCTTGCTAAAGTGATGCCCATAATCAAGGTATGTGACATGGATGATAAGCAACGTTGCCGGAATTATATTGCATCAAGACAAATATGTGGAAGACATACTAGAAAAGTTCAGTTTTAAAGATTCAAAAATTGCTTTGACTCCAATGGCAGAAAGACCACTGTTGACTCAAGATCCAGATGGGGAATCCGTAGATCAAACTAAATATTGATCAATGATCGGATCTCTGATGTATCTGACTGCCATCAAACCTGCCATCATGTTTGCCGTCTGTCAATGCGCTCGTTATCAAGATAATCCTAAACTTTCTCATTTAATTGCTGTTAAAAGGATTTTTAGGTACCTTAAAGGTAGCCATACACTGGGTCTTTGGTATCCTAAAACTCCCGATTTCGATTTATATGCTTTTGCTGACAACAATTATGGAGGGTTTGATCTTGACAGGAAATCTACATCGGGTGGATGTCAGTTTTTAAGGGACCGACTGGTGTCATGGTAATGCAAGAAACAGAAAATGGTGTCGACCTCAACGGATGAGGCTGAATACGTTGTTGCCTTAACCTGTTGCTCTCAGATTATTTGGATTCAACACCAATTGTTGGATTACGGTTTGAACTTTCTTGACACTTCCATTTTTTTTTATAATGATGCGGCCATTCAAATTGCTAAAAATCCCGTTGAACATTCCAAAACCAAGAACATTCACATTAAAATTCATTTTATTCGAGACTGTTATGAGCGTAAACTCATTCGTTTGGAACAAACTCATACTGATAACAACGTGGCGGATTTGTTTACCAAACCCTTCAGTAAAGCTCGTTTCAATGTGTTTGTGGGCTTTCTAAAAATGATTGGTTTCGATGATTAAATTTCTATTTTTTATTTTCTGTGTGTTTAAATTTGCGCATTTCTTTATTTAATTTCTTCTCCATGCACAAATTTAGGGGAGAAATCAAAAATACAAAAAAATTAAAAAATCAAAAAGACAAAATTGCAAAAATGGTCCCTGTGGTATGCATTTTTTTGGGGTTTTAGTCCAAACTCCGACTTTTTTGGATTTGTGGTCCTTTTGAGCTAGTTTTGTTGCGTTTTTGATCCCTCTGAAAAGTGAAATGACGGTAATACCCTTTGGTTATTTATTTTACATTTTTCTTTCATTTCTTTTTAAATCTAATATTAATATATTTATTTTAATAATTAATAAATTAAGAGGGGGACCTCTCTCTCTCTCTCTCTCTCTCTCTCTCTCTCTCATTGTACATCTCCGACGAGGAAAGAATCCGGTGAACCAAGGCTGCCGCCCCTGTTTCAGTTTCTCTCCTTCCTCCCTCATTCTTCCCTGTCGATCAACAACTCAAAACATCCCCTCGTTTGTAGTGGTCCTCGATTTTGGCTTCGATAAAGTGAGAGGAAAAAGAACTGGTAAGCCAGCGAGCTGTTACAACTCCCCAGCCATCCTTACTTGGTTCTCAGTCACCTCTAGCACCTCCTCTCTCCGCCTACTATTGGTGATTTGAAGCCACAGCTTCGACGAGTGAGCTATCAGCCGAGAAGGAGCTCATCGAAAAAACCGGCTGCTCTTCCCTCTTCCACCATTATAGCCGCCTTTGACTTTTCCCCTTGTGACTGCTTAACTACTGCAGAACCACACTCCACCATCGCAACTTCCTGATCGCAACCTTCCATTCGTGATTTCAGCTTCTCCGAACAGACGAAGACAGAGACATGTTCCCTTAGCTCTCAACCGGAGATGATGCAAGTTAAAGCCTCATAGGGTCACCGGAGATCAACCACTCTGTCCCTCCTTGCGATTTGAATGACCACCATCGGAACTTCTCATCGCTTCCGATTCGTTCATTCCTCCCCAAACAGATGAATGACCCCCTTTCACATGTGCGTTTTTTATGTTAAGATATATATATATATATATATATATATATATATATATATATATATATATATATATATATATATATATATATATATATATGTGTGTGTGTGTGTGTGGGGGGGGGGGGGGGGGCGGGGGGGGGGGGCAAATTAATTACTTATTTTCTTTTTCATTTAAATTAAATAGAAAAAACATAAAAAATATATCAGAAGGGCATTACAGTAATTTCAATTTACAAGGGACCAAATTTACATACAAACATGGCCAAAAGGACCACGAAGACAAAAAAGTCGTGGTTTGGACTAAACCCAAAAAAAATGCATACCACAGGGACCATTTTTGCAATTTTGTCAATCAAAAATACAAAAATATTTTTTCTTTCGTAAGTATTCTTGGGAAGTGATATGAAGTCTAGTGCTAAAGAGCAATATGAGAGGCGTGTAATGCACTGAAGCTGAATTGTTTAGACTCTGTGTTCAATGTGCTGGTAGGCACGAAGGATTAAAAATTAATGGACTAGACATAGCTGACAATGAAAGGACTAGACAATGTTAACTCATCTGGACTTAGATAGTTTCATTTGGACTGACCATATGACGCTTGGATAGATTGAGCAGTGAGATAAACAAGGGAGCCTACAAGATACATTAAAGTTACTTATCATCTAGAACTGTGGCTTAACACTTCTTCGATGTACAGACTAATGTCCTTAATTCTGGTGTTGATAGGGTGACTGGGGGGTTCTGATAAAGTAGGTCGGTGTGAAATTGTTTTTCTTTCTTATCCTCTATGTCAGTCATATGTTGCCCAATTTGCGTGATCGGAAAATCCGACCTGGGACGCAACATATGCACCTCTATTTCTATACATCTCTATCTATGCTTCTATCTATCTATGTCAGTCATATGCTGTCCCCTTTGCGTGATCGGAAAATCTGACCTGGGACACAGCATATGCAACTTTCTATCTCTCTACCCCTCTATCTGTGTTAGTCATATGTTGTCCCCTTTGCGTGATTGGAAGAGATCTGACCTGGGGCACAACATATGCATCTCTATATTTATCCTCTCCCAAATAATTGAGCACTCACCTAAAGTAAAGAGCTCTTTGGAATTCTTGGACTGCTAGGGTATACCGTGAACTAGGGAACACGTTCTAGTGAACTTAAAACTGAATTAACTAAAGGTTGTCTGTAGATCTCGCTGCTGAATTTAAGCGGACAACAATATCCTTTGTCGTCGTCAGCAAAATGATCTATTTAGGAATATAATCACAATGTCTTGTCATTTATTATCTGTCCATTTTGTCAATATCTTTTGTGTTTAAGTGGACCACAATACTAGTGATTAACCAGAGCTATTCATAAAAGTGTGTGCTGATAAAATTTAATAAATTGCTAGACAAATTTTGATCCCAAAATATTTGAATTTATTTAAGTGTGTTTATTTTATTTAAAATTTTTATTTTATTTTTATTTTTAATTTTATTTGGCCTTTATTTGTCTTCATTTTAGATTATGGAAATTTTAAATTTTATTTTATTTCAAATTTAATTTTATTGTGTTGTTTGTCTCCGAAATGAATCATTTAAATAAAGCCCATCAATCTTGGTGGCCCGAAAGGCCGAGAACCCAAATGTTGGGGTATAAAAGATATAATTTTTGTTTTCGGCTTCATTCTTCAAATTCTCAGTTAATTCACCAAAATCAGTTTCCCTCTTTTCTCTCAAAACCCTAGGCTAGAACAGTTCATCGACGATGTCAAAATCATCAAATTTCACTTGATTTCTTGAAATCTTCTCAAGGTATACATAGTTCGAACATCATGCTTTACATTTTATTGTGTTTTGAAGTATTTGCAGGTGGTTAATGGAGTTTTTTCGGCGTAACTGTCAAGGACATGATTCGTCGGGTTTTTCTCGGGTTTTCGGTTTAATTCGGATCTGACAAAAAACCATTTTGTTTTGACCGAAAATGTTCCATTTGACCGGAAATGTTCCATTTGACCGAAAACAACATGGTTGACCGAAAACGTATGGTCAAAAGTAATTTGACCGAAATCTCGAATTTGATCAACCGTAAACAACTCTAGACTGAACAAAATCAACTTTTTGGACCAAACTTTGATTTTTGAGAAAATAAATTTTAATTTTAATTTTTATTAATCTCATTTGACTCGTTTGGTGTAGATAAATGGCAAATCAGTTAAATTTTTTGAAAATCACAATGTTGCTGGATATCTTATGGATCCACATGCTGCTCATAAATAATTCAAATCTATGATCGTGGGTTTGAATAATTGCAGAATCTCTCACGCTTTGCATTCTAATCCAGTCATCTATAAGGGCCTGATTGCTGATTTTTGGAAAAATGCCTCAATCAATAATAAGGGAGTGGATGGAGCTGATTCTATTGAATCAGTGGTGAAGGGAACTCAAGTAGTTGTTTATGAGCAAGTTATCCGAGAAGTACTTAAATTTGGAGATGCTCCTGCATTCCCAATTGAATACCCTGTTAATCAAGTGAAGGAAGTACTTGAGAAGATGTACTATGAAGGAACCTATCCCCCCTACCATCAAGAAGCAGCTGCCACCTTACTGGAGGTTTCTGGGGCACTACTTTGTGAGTTACATTTCTGGAAGGAAGGGAGGGTTTGATGAGATTAGTCAGACTGCAACCTCAACCATTTTTGCCTTAACAATGAATTGGGATTACAACTTTTCAAATTACATTTTTGAAGAAATGAAAAGGAATCTCCAAGGGAGGAAGAAGGATCTGTTCTTAATGTATCCCAGGTTTCTTCAAATGATTGTGAATGAAAAATATCCCCAGGTTGAGAGATCTTCTGATACTTTGGACATGAAAGCCTTGGGTCCTAACACCTTTGGGCTCATGAAGCAATCAAGACAATCCACCAAAGTCACTTTTCAAGGATTGAAAAAGTTGGTTAAATTTGGAAAATTTGTAGAGACAAAAGGTGTGCAAGCTTCTAGTACTCCAATTGCTATTGTGGCAGAAGAACATGTGACACCATCAAGGTCAAATATCAGTAGTTCGGTTGAAGTCTCTGAAGATGATGATGATGATGATGATAACAATGATGATGATGATAACAATGATGATGATGATGACTCTGATGATATTGATAATATGAGTTTTCATTTGTTTTTTCCACCGAAGGAGCCAGTCAATGAAGTCGTGATTACTCTAGCTAAGACAGAGACTGAAATCAATATTTTCAGGCAACCGAATATTCCAACGCCCGAACAGATGGATGCACTTATCAAAGAACTACAGTTTACTGCAAGGAAGCCTCCCCAAGTAGTTTCTGTTACTATTGAATCTCCATCTGAGAGTGATAAAGATGAACCAAATGCCTCCATGGTGCCAAAGAAGCGAAGACGGAGAGATCTAAGGCCGGGAGTGCTTATCATTGAACCAGTACAACAATCAGTTTCTATAGTTGAACCAACCCAGGTTCATGAAGATGTTCAAAGCCCAATCATTGAACCAGCCCAGGTTCAAGAATATGTTCACGACCCAATTGTTGAATCAGCCCATGTTCATCAAGACGTTCAGAGCCCTAATTTTGACGATGACTTTAATTTCGTAGCAAATGAGGAAACTTTTGCTTCGGGAAGTTCTTCTGCCCCACCACCTCCAGAGCACGATGTTGCATCCATTAAGCTGGCCAAGATTCTTGCTTTTCAAGATTCTATTCCTCAGTCGAGAGGAAATGGTATATATATATTGGCTCAGAACAAGGAGGTGATGAAGACTCTCAACAAACCATCTTTGAGCTCAGACAAGAGATATTAATTCTGAAACAAGAATCCATTGAAAGGATCTGCTGATTGGGAAGTTGGATGTGAGAGTTTCAGAACTTGAAAAAGAGAATTCTCAGAAGAATAAACAAATCTCTGAACTTCAAGCTAATCTTGGCGGGCTGACATCTTTCTACTTTGATCTCAAAGACAAACTATTTAGAAAGTTTGGTAATAAATTCAAGATGTACAGTTCTGATGATGGAAAGGCTCCTGAATCATCTGAAAGGGTGGAGATTAGACCTGCTTCGGATTCCAACATTGATCAATATTTATCTTCTGGTCCTGCTACAGCTGAAGAGAGAAGGGAGAAACAGAAGAAAGTAAGTGTGTTGAGGAATGATAAAATGCTTATGATGAAGAATTCTGGTCAGAATGCAACTGGTGATCAACCTCAGATGTTCATTAAAGAAGTTGGAAAAAGAAAATTTGCTGACAGATATGACGATCGTTCAGGTATTCGCATGTGGGGATTTGAAGCTGGCAAGAACATGTGGGTTGTGAAACGGAGGAGTGGAAATATTGAATACTATGAGAAGAAGGTTGACTTTTTGTCTTGGACAAAATTTGATCTTGCAGAGCTAGTCCATGCTCCCTTTCACAATCCTACAAATGAACCCAATGCATGGGCATTTAAAAACTTTCTAAAAGACAAATCGAGGCATATCTTTGCAGGCGTGTCGACAGCGTCCTCATTCGTTAGAAAGGTCAAGGGTGTCATCGATCCGCTCGCCAACAAAACCATGGTAAATGTTATATGGCCGCCTACAAAGAAAACGAAAAAGATTCCTCTCTCTTAGCCTATACCTAATGGTTCTTTAAATGATCTTCAATTCTAGGTATATGATGAGGCAATAGCCACTGTGGTGATAAAGACTGAAAAGGATCAGTTTTGTCTTGTTGATCCTAGGGATTTGTTGAGACCTGGTAAGCGTGACATTCACACTTTATCTAGGAATCAGCTTATGGTGGAAAATGAAATGTTCGAGTCTGTTGCGAAAGAATTTACCGACATGATTGCGAAGATTATTGATCAGAAGTTGTGGGTAGGAGCGTTAGCTGCATCTGACATTCACCTTGTAGAGAAACCATAAAGCTAGCCAATAATAAACGAAGGGGGAGATTGTTAATTGTTGTTTATGTTGGGCTTATATTGTTAATTGTTCTTGGTCTTAGAATACTACTTTATTGATAGGCTTATTGTGTTTCCGGTTGTAAGGTTAGGCTTGGGCCTTTTATGGCGTTGCATTTTGGCTCATATATATATATATATATATATATATATATATATATATATATATATATATATATATATATATATATATATAGTTGTATGCAGCCGGATAGGAGTTAGTTGTTCCATTCTTAGTATTCGGCTGCATTAAGTTCATATGTACCAGGCGATTTATTCCTAATAGAATCGTGTGCATTTGAAGTGAATTTGTGTGTTCTTGAATCATCGCTTAATTAACATTCCACATTCTTTAAGCAATTAAGATTGATATTGCATAAGATTCATAGTTTTGGGACTTACATGAGGATCTGTCTTATTTTATTGCGTTTTAGTGCCAGCCGGCTTCTTTACTCAAATGCTGCTTGCTTTGTGCTTTATGTGACCCATGTTGATGAGAGTTAACCATCAAACGTAGACAGTAACATTACATGCTATGAAGGTTAAATAATCTTAGAATGATGGACTTGGACCTATTGCGCAGCTCTTGTCTGAGTCCAACCGTTGTAGGGTTGAGTCCTTTAGTCGAAGGATTATTTAAGCTTGGTTGCATGTAATTGTATTCATGAAGTGGTTAGCTAACATTGGTAGGGGTCTTTCAGCAGCTGATGGTAGAGGGGTGTGGGTGAGTCCTAGGGTAGCCTAGGGAGTATTTTAGTGTGGTTGCTTCGTTGTTGAGCAGGATTCAGGAGTATTCTATGACTAGGACTTAGAGGACCCAAGATGATCCTTGAGGAAAGTATGGATAGGTGTGGAAAGTAGTATTGGGCCCGTACTACTAGAAGCACATGATTGTGTGATTCGTCATTCAGCAGATGTTCTTTCGAAATTTTAATTGTGTCAGCCGAGATTCAGTGGTCGGACTAATTTGTCATCAAATTCATTATGTTCTATGTTCTTTGGGTCTTCGGGTATGTTCACCCTCAATGGTGGAGTGGGAACTTGGTTCATAGAAGAATCAGGTTTTGGTAACCTTCGGGATCACCGTGGAAGTATTTTCGAGATAGTTGCGTAGAGTCGTAATCCGTTCAGTCACAATCAAGTATGGGATCTTGTTTTGGTTGCTCGTGAGGATGTTTTTTGTTATTGAATGAGGTGTTAATTCTATTATCCCTGGTATTTCTTCCATCTTTCGATGAGATTATGGGTTTCCTAAGTGTGTGTATGGGGGTAGTTCATGTGAGCTGGGCAAGATAGCATTGGAGCACTTGGTTCGAATTGTGTGCATAGTTTTTTTTTAGGTTATAGCTTTCGAATCGGACCAAGAGCTCAACCGTTATCCTATTCGCAGGTCGCGTGCGGCCATGTTTTTTAAGGTTTGCTTTGGTAGCAGCTTTATGGTGCTCAGTTGGTGTTGTTATGAAATTGATTAGGTCCCTTCAAGGCAATGGAATGAGGTGAGTATCTTTACGCCCGGAAAGTTGGGCGAGCGATGCAATGGCGACAAGGTAGGTGTGATATCGGGAGCATTCTAGACATGGGTTGAGGGCCAGGGAGGGCATTCTAGACTCATGATGTGGGCTCGGAGGCAATCCAGACCTATGTTGAGGACCTTTTAAGGGTATTCCAGACATAGGTTGAGGGCCTAATGAACATGGTTGTTCATTTCTTCTGCTCGTGGTGCTTTCGGTGTTGAGGCGCTAATGGGAGTCAGACGAGACACAAATCTGTTGGTTTGATAAAGGAAGCAGCAAGGGTTGTGGGGAGTATCAGTCAGAAATCAGGAAGTCTTTGTGGGATGTATGCATTATATTTCCAGTTGTTCGCAAGATGTTGCTAGGGTGTTGGTTTTCAAGTTGGGAATTGGTTGGGAAGTCGCAAGTCAAAAAGTTCTTTATGATTGTCTCGAGTGGTTGTCCAGGTGGGGGTACACCTGAGTCTATAAGGGGGTTGGATGTTGGTGGGATGTCAAGTCCACCAAGCAAATTACACCCTTTGTTTGCAAATAAAACGTAATATAATGGTAAAAAGGGGTATCGATCCTCGGGGAAATGGTTGTATTCAATCACCAATGCAATCCAATAGAACTAGTGTAAATAAACTAACTAACTACAATTAAACTAAAAGGGGGGTGTTATGATTGCTTGAAAATTAAAAGACTTGAATAACTAAAAACTTGCAATTAAGAAAGAAAGTGAGATGCTCAAATATTGGAGAGAATTGGTAAACCAAGGCAATTCAACACAATGAACATTTGTGTGTTTATCATTAGGATTTAACATGAAGCTTATCATTCACCCCAAATTGGTTATAGCAATCATGAAGCATGATATGCCAAGATTTCTCATATGTAGTATGGAGGTTGGGGAAGCCCACAACTCACCTTCTTAATCAAAATCAAGGATCCAATTGAAGCAATTGAATCCAAGAAGTTGATTAGCCTTAAGAATGAAGAAATCCCCAATTCCTTGAGGATGTCAATGCTTACACATCCATAAAGGAGTTATGATTCATAAGCTAGAGATGATTTCTACCATCATAAAACCCTTGTTCTAAGTAAATTCAATGATTCAATGCTAAACCAAAGAAATAAACCAACAATTGCTTATTAAAGTACCAAGCTCATGATCAAAGCACTAAACAAGCATATGAAATATGAACTAGAATCATAGACATAAGATAAATGATAAATAAGCATAAATCCTTCAAAAACCCACAAACATTCAGAGGTTTTAGCCAAGGTCTCCCAAATTAGAGAGTTTAGCCACTCATGGCAATAGAACAACAATCACAAAAGTCTAATTGCATAAAGAAACTACCAATAACTTGGAAAGATGAAAAGAAATGAGTCTTGAGCTCCAAAATCGCCTTCTTCTGGTCTCCCATGGTGTAAAATCGAAGTGATAGCTGATAGATCCCATCCCCCAAGGTAATGGCAAGCCAAATGACCAAAATGCCCAAAACTGGGCAGTTGCGTGGGTACCCGCGCGACGGAAATTCCACCCGCGCAAGTGCTGCTGGAACGCTACTCATTTTTCCTCCACTAACCATCCCATTACCAAAGATTCTCTTGGTCCCCTCCATCTCCCACATGATTCAAACTAGCCAATCATCTTTTAGCTTCAAAAATGGATGCTCCAAGCCCAAATTAATTATCCATGATCCATCTTCACAAGCCCACTTCATCCAAGCCTTTATCTTTTTAAGCCCAAATCTCCTTTGGTGGATCTGCCAAGCCCAATAATGCATCGAAAAGCCCACTAAGCCCAACTCCAGTCAAACCGCAACCGCAATGAGCTCCAAAACCCTGCAAAATTCCTTATACAAAATAAAAAGTCCATGATACGATCCATGATAAAGAAAATAAAGAATATACAATGCAATACTAATAAAAAGAGCTAAAAATCTAAAATAAACTATTAAAAATAAGGAAATAAAATAAGCTATCAAATCACCCCAAGCTTAAACCTAACTTGTCCTCAAGTTAGAACAAGACTAAAATGAGCTCGGGATGAGCTAAACTAAAAAGGAAAAAGAAAGGGTACCATAGAACTTGGTCAACATCAGTCAACATGGTCAGAATCAGTCTTTCATGGACCCTACACATCTTCAAAATGTTCCCCGCTTCAGAGCCATAAACCACATTCTCAACCACTTGATAGCGAATAGATCACGACTGGATGTAATCGCAGTGTGCAAGACAAAGGAAACAGAGGATGCGCCCAGTGGGGGCACTTTAAATCACCAATGTAGACGATAGTGCACGAAGGAAAGGCGCCTCTTCACACACTATGATTCCTACATTTGTCAGGCTAAAGTGTATAGTACGAGATAGGGTTTTGCAGCGTGGCCTCCGGGCAAACATCCGGTTTTAGAGGCTTCTCCCTTGTACTGTCCTTTATAGTTTACCGTCTCATCGTCAAGGCATTTTCTCACCAAAAATCAAAAAATAAAATAAAATAATAAAAATTCTACTTAACCTAAATCTAAACCTAACAGCTTAAATCTTCAATCTTGAACTTCTGTTATTTGGTCTTCAGCCTCTTTGTTGCTTGATATTCAGTCTTCTTAAATCTTCATTTTTTTTAGATAAAAAGTCTTGAACTTGGATTCTTCTTCTTCTTTTTGTGTTGCTCTTTTTCTTCATTTTTCTTCTTTGTTTTTGTTGCTTTTGTTTAATCTTCTTCGTTGTTTCTTTTTGTCTTCACTTTTCCAATTTCTTCAATTTTTTGTGTTTTCTTCTTGGAATGTCTAAGGAATTTCACCATGTAACATAGGATGGAGGCTAACATGAACACCTAATGATCATTAACAATGTGCCAAGATCAACTAAAAAGGGTGGGATATGATTCAAAAATGGGTGTTACCAAAAAAACTTGGTCCCAAAAGATGTGAATTGGGGGACCCACTTCAAAGTTCATCAAGCACCTCAATGCAAGGTGTGATAAACAAAATCTATCTAAATATCTACTCTTGACCCCTAGAAAAATGATAACCTATCTTAAAAAGGTGGTGAGAATCTAGCTAAGTAAGGCTCGGACGAGACTCGAGAGTACTAAGGGGTACTCCCCCCCCCCAAAACGAAGATGCGTGTCTTCAATGTCTTCAAAATACCTTACCGGGCTAATCTTTGCTCGCACACATCGGTTTGACCAACCACATCCCTCCGCACCTAGACCCAATCAAGCTACCTGCATCTGACCCCCACACAAGCGGTCTCAAAATGGTCTGTGAAGCTCAAAACGTGTCCCATTTATCAAATACAAGGAATTCCATATCAAGACCCGAGACCAATCTATGATTCAATACTTATGACTCGGAGCTCTGGTACCTGTAGGGATGAGAAGACAAGAGAGAACAAAATGCATGAACTTAAACTAGAATGCATCTAAAAAGTATGAAAATTAGAAAAGAAAGAAATAAAATATGCAATATTTTTGAACTTTTTATGCAATTTTTATGAATGTCCAAAATGACTTACTCTAAATGCAACAATATAGAACCTAAATGCAATCAAAAATAAAATATAAGGAGTACCTCACCCCAAGCTTAAAATTAAGCATTGTCCTCAATGCTTAGGATGAGAGTAAGGAAGGATCGTACCGGGATCAAGGTGGAGGAGGTCGGCGAGGACAGTACGAAAACAACACATGGGTCGTATAATGATGTGTGGGTGGAGTTCTTGGCCACCTAAATACACATGGATGAAAGCTTGGTCGCGCAAAGGAAGCATATGAAATGGCTTGAAATTTTCTTATGAAGTGGCATATTTGCGCGGGAACCCTCGCAAACATTGCGCGGGTACCCTCGCAAACATTGCGCGGGTGGGGGGCAGTCTCGCAAGCTTTGCGCGGGTAGGGTTGGGTCGCGCAAGGTTTACGCGGGTACCCGTGCAAGTTGCAGATTTTGACATTTTTTGCAATTTTTCACTCCACAAGCTCCGGTTTTCTTCCATACTTTACTAAGATCATTGCTAAACCTCAAGATGCTTATTTTTGACCAACTTCAAGCCTATAAACATCAAAACTTCAAGCGGAGATTATTTATTTACAATGCATTTATTTAGCGTCTTTGCCAAGACATAGCCCCGCTTCCGTCAACCTTCGTAAATCGGAGTTTTCAATGTTACGTTGTCGAATTCTCCCATGTCAAAGCCTTCATAAAATGGTTTCAAATGGTGCCCATTCACTTTGAATATTTGATTTGTTTCCAAACTCTTAATTTCAACCACACCGTGATTAAACAGTTTTATAACAATAAAAGGTCCATGCCATCGAGATTGTAATTTTCTCGGGAATATCTTTAAGCGTGAATGATAAAGAAGAACTTCTGGACCCGGAATAAAGTGTTTTTGGGTTATGTGCTTGTCATGAAATGCCTTTTTCTTCTCTTTGCATCTTTTGAACCTTTTAATTATCTTCTTCTTGACCACTTCCATCAATTGAGGACTCAATCTTTTTAGAGCCTCTCTCTTAGGCTTGCAATCATCTTCCATGAGAATCTTGTGGATGCATACATTAGGGCTTATACTGGTTATTGGCTCAATCACATCAACCCGGTACAATGGAGAAACGTTGCTAGGGTACCTCATTGCTTCAAAGATGTTGAAGTGAATGGTCTCTCCATCAAACTCCATAGTAATTTTCCCTTTGTGGACATAAATGATCGTGTGAACGGTATTCATGAAAGGTCTTCCATGGAGGATCATAGATGATTTGGAAGGAGTCTTCTCTTCAAGATCAATGACATAAAAATCCGCGGGAAAAACAAGGTGATTAACTTGTACTAACACATCCTCCAACACTCCTCTTGGAGACACACTTGACTTGTCTGCTAATTGAATGATTACTCCGGTTTCTTCCAAAGGTCCAACATTGAGAGATTGAAAAACTGAGTATGGCATCACATTGATCGAGGCTCCAAGGTCTAACATGGCACTTTCGACATGCAAATCACCAATGGTACAAGGGATAGCAAATATTCCTGAATCCTTGCATTTGGGAGGTAACTTCTTTTGGATAACCGCAGACACGTTTGCATTGACTTGAATATTTTCATTTGCCTTGAATTTCCTCTTCTTGGTGCACAAATCCTTGAGAAATTTTGCATAACTTGGAATTTTCTTAATAGCATTCAATAGTGGAATGTTGATTTGGACCTTGCGGAAAGTTTCAAAGAATTCATTTTCTTCCTTGTTTTTCTTTGAAGCGGCTAACCGGGAAGGGAAGGGTGGTGGTATGACCAATGACTTGATGGTCTTGTTGGAAGATTCGGGTTGCTCAATATTTGTCACAACTGGGTCCTTTGGAGTAGGTACAACTTTCGAAGGTTCACAATAATGACTTCATCTTCTTCTTCTCTTGAAACTCTTTTAGGGTTGTTTTCTCCAAGTGTTTTCCCACTTCTTAAGTTTATTGCACTCACATCGGGGTTGTTCTCGGTTTGAGAAGGAAGTTTACCCCTTTGTTCCATCTTGTTGAGAGCGGTGGCCATGTCTCCAATTTGTGCTTGAATGTTGGAGAAAGTGTTTGTAACATACACGCTTTGAAATCGTGTTATGTAATTTAAAAAGTTAATAATATTATGAAATATTATGTAAAATTGAGTGTTGAGTTCTAACAGATAGTTTTTACTAGAAATAAAGTAAAACTATGTTTAGAATCACTCATAAAATATTGGAAGTCTTATGAGATTCCAATTAAAAGCCAAATAGTGAAATTTAGCGAAAATATAAAATTTGAAATAAGTAAAATTTTATTATTGAAAGTTGTAGATAATCTCGTTAGAAACATGTAGGCAAAAGCCTCGTCGAAATCTGAGTTATAACGAAGAAGTTATGACCAATCGAAGATCCGCGACAAAACCGGCACGGTGCCGAATGACGTAAAAAGTGAGTTATTGATAAACTACTTTTTAGCCTTAGTGATCTAAATGAAAGTCGTAGTATTCGTTAAACCGAGAATTTTGAAAAAAAGAACGCCAAAATCTGACTTCGTATGAGGAAGTTATGATTTTTACAAGTTTCAGCTTAGCAGTAGACAGCTAAAAACTCGAATTTTAGATCGAGTAATTTTTAGCCAACACAACCTAAACGAGAATCGAAGGTCTCGTCATTAGCAGTACAACGGCAAAAAGTCTGACGAAAACGGACGTCGGATGAAGAAGTTATGAATTTTTAACGGATTTACCAGTCCCGGTCTATTAAAAATAATAATATAAAAATAAAGTCAAAATTTTCCAATGAAGTCTAAACGAAAGTTGTAGAACATAATTTTCCCTACACGTTCATATAAAGAACGTCAAAAATGGAGCCCGTATGAGAAAGTTATGGATTTTACAAGATTGGGCACAATTTTCGAGAAAAATCGCATTAATAGTGCCAGCCACGTCACCCTCGCTCTGAGCTGGCCACGTGTCCGAAGCTGCTGCGTGGCACGTCCGAGAAGCGACGCGTGTCGCACAGGTGTCCGAAGCTGGTCACGTGATCTCGCATGCTTCCCTCGTGACCTGACCCACGTGTTGGCTCCTGATTCGACCGAGGGTGCGGTCCAATGAACTTCCGACGCGCATCGCTGCTGTTGCCCCGTGTCCGAGGTGCTGGCCCAATCCCGAAGCCGACACGTAGCCTCCTCGCATCCGAGCATCGCCGAAGTAGCCAGCTGGTCCGAGCCTCTCAGGCACGTGTCCCTCCCTCCTCGCTTCGGATCCAACCCTCGCTGCTATATATAATAGTGGCTGCGAACCCTCCCGAGAAAAATGGGAAATTTGCCACTTTCACCCCCCTTTTCAATATTTTTACTATCTCAACATCCCCCGAAGCCCCGATATCATTTTTATCACCCGAAACACGTCTCGAAATTCCCGAGAAGCACGAAAAATTTATCTTTTCGGTTTCGAAGCCCAACCCTCGCAGGGCCCGGTTTTCAAGAAAACTCCCGGTTTTCAACGAATAAAGTCATATTTAGAGCCGAAATGCTGCACAAATTATTATTTTGACCCGGTTATTTCAAGGTGAGTTTAATATATAGGAACAATTGTATGTTATGTATTATATGTGCTATGTGTTTTTCCATGTTATCATCTCGTGTTATTATTTCCGCTATTTTTATAGCAAGGGTGTACCTCTGACCACGAAGTGTATGACATAGGCATCACTTGGGTATTGGTATGAACCGTTGACCATGAAGTGTATGACATAGGCATCACTTTGGCTTCGGTAGTATTCTAAGATAAGGCTGAAAGCCTAAGTATTCTAGCAAAATAATATTCCTGAGTATCTTCCGTGTTATTTTTATTTGTTATTCTTTTTAATAGCAAAAGAAATACCTTTGACCATGTGATCAGTGAAAGGACTTAGATTCATATTGGTACCGGTATGTAGCCTCTGGCCATGTAGAACATGTCTCCGTAAGAGAATGATTTCTATTCTATGGTATTGGCAAAAGGTTAGACAGGGTTATAAGCCTGAAATCTACCAAAATGTTAATCCGAAGTTGTATGTCTTCTGTGCCATTTGGGCCAAAACTTTATTGATTATATATATCAAGTATGGAATTTGTTATGTCACATATGCCTTTGTTGTTCCTTGTTCCCCTTTGCTTCTGCCATATTGAAGTATATATATGGCATAACGTTATATTGTATCTATTATTGAACTCACTAAGCGTCACCGCTTACCCTCTCAATGTTTAACAAATTTGCAGGGAATAAGTAACCAGTATAGTCATATACTGTTGGAAGGTTTAGAATAGTTGTAATATTACTTTTGTATTTCGGTTTGTGTTTGCATAAAATTACAATATCCTGGGTAGTTATGTAAAACATTAAGACATAGTCGGTTTGTATCCAATCTTTTGTAATCACTTTATCAATGTAAGATATTGTTTTATAAATATGCATGTAGCATGTTTTGGAATAACTATATTGTCAAGTATGAAAGTTTGGGTCTTTTAGAAATATGAAAGTTTAGAAAGGGGTTCTTTCAATCATGGTATCAGAGCAGTGGTTTAAGTGAACTAAATTCCATGGATTGGTATTTAGACTTAAACTATTGGAAGTTCAATATATGAACTGGAATCATTGTAAATATATGGATACAAACCATAGGAAATACTTAAGTGGGGTATTGGGTAGTGATAAACCCTAGTATTCTAAGATATTAAGTTACTTCAAAAATTTTAGTGAATTAGTTTATGTGAACTAGGAATTTTGAGAATTTCTAGACTTAAACATGAATTGTTAAGTGAAGATGATACGATGTGTATCTGGTATACTTAGGTTGAATACCTAAATGGAAACAAGCACTAGAATATTAAGAGGAGATATGCCTTATATTCTAATATGTGCTAAATGATAAATGAATATAGCATACCATAGGTGGCTTGCCTTATTGCTATTATTTAAGAAAGTTTATGGTCTGTTGCCGACCTTGATTTAGAAGAGAAAATTTTATGTTTAGAATTCTAAGAATTTCTGTATTAGAATTTACATGACACTTTTCGAAGTGATAAAGAGACTTATGATAGTTGACATTGACAAGTTTATAAATAAACGATCGCGGGATATCGTAAAATAATAAATATAAAGTGTTATCGTAAATAGTGTATTAATACCAATAGAGTGGTATTATACATTTAAAGTATGCTTGATATATAATAACATCTTTGGAAGAAAGATGTGCGTTTGAAACACGTTTGGGTGAGATAAATGTGTTGGTACAAATCCATGAAGTTGTTCCACCGCTGTCCAGATTGAAGCGGTGATTGTTTATAGAATCGGAAGAACCGAAGCTGGTGATAAATACTTCGACAGTATCGAAATTTATGTGGTACAAGATTTAGAAGAATTAAATGAAGATCAAAGGAAAGGCTAATTATGTTTTCAGACTCAATAGGCCAAGACTTTGTGATGTAGTATGTAGTTCAAGTAGTAACATTATACAGGATGCTCAGACTTAGTATTTAATAATACTAAGTGATGATTCACTTCTATCACATCCTTATGAAAGTTCCATTGTGTGTTAAGCCGAATTTAACATACATGATTAGGATGGTGAATTAAGTCATTTAGTAATAAAAGGTTAAGTAACTTACTTGTTTAAGTAAGGTAGAGTACTTAGTTGAAGAAGATATACACTCATATTATTATTGATGGGTTTCGAGCAATACATCAATCCTATGGTGTACATGCAAACCCTAATAGCTTTGGATCTAGTTTGTCTAATGAACATGCAATTGATAATACAAAGCCATGAACCCTAGATCTAATAAACTATAACTGAAATTAGGGTTTAGATCTTACCTTTGATTGTTGTATAGCAATAACAATCAATCCTTGGCTTCAGAAAGCTTAGTGCCTCAAGTGTTGCACCTCTAATGGAGTCACAAACACCACTAAGCAACTTGGATGAAGAGGGAGGAGAGAGGAGGCACCAAAAACGGATGGAAACCCTAAAGGAATAGTTCACCATGTTTTTGGGGCTTAAGGGTCCTTTATATACATGTAGGCTATTAGGGTTTACAACTAGGAAACCCTAATCTGACCGCTTAGGCCTTAAGCAATCCAATGGACCATTCCAGAAGGCCCTTGGACGATTTCTTTATGGACCTCCATATAGAATTCGTCCATTGCCATCTAATGAATCCAAAGCCCAACTTTGTAACTATCTTATAATTACAATATTTGTCCCCTTAATTTAATTAATCTCTTTTAGCCACAAAATTAATTCTTAATTAATTCTTGACTAATATTAATTAAACTATATGATTTCTCCTTTAATATATTATTCTCATAATATATTAATAAATCATAATTAAACCTTTCTTTCCTTAATTCATCCTACATATTCCTATGGTGAAGGCAACCCAAAAGGACCATGCTCATAATCGGGTCAAGTACATACCAAAATAGTTATGGACTTAGACACTAATCCAACAGTCTCCCACTTGGATAAGTCTAATAACTATTCTGCATAACTTCAGAACCTGATCAGCAATCGTAGCTTTCAAAAGCCGCTGTCAACTCTGATCTTATCAGATATGCGTGTCCTTTAGATAAGGGATCATATATTCCTCCATTCTCAAGATATCGTATAGACGCGAGACATGGATTTAAATCATTCTCCCTGTCTACGTACTATTTCCCGACATCTGATTTATAACGACTGACAACAGACTACAATTGAACACATCAACTTAGTCCCGGCTTGGCCAAGCGCTTAGGGTGTCATCACTAAATCATCGAGGGGCCCACATATATCGCTTTTATCCCACTTTGGATAAAAGGAATGGATAAACTTTGACTCAAATGCTTGCTTGCACCTACTGATCGAATCACACACAATAATAAGTTTTATAACACCAAGTTACTGGTGCGTTTACTTATCATCAATGTGCAACCGACCAGCAAATAACAACTCACACGTCTCGGTTTCAAGAATATACAATGTGATCGTCTCACTAATCACCCGTGATAACCCATGAAGTGATTCAAGTGAGCGTGGGTTTAATCCAATACTTTAATCTTATCAAAGCACTTATGAACTCTGCAGCAAACTTGTGCTATGTCTAAACACTTTAGACAATCTACAGACAAATTCATGACAGTCTTCGTTCATACCTACTTCCAACGTATGACTGACTGTGGAGGTTCGAATAACCCAGTTATTCTGGAAGTCAAAACATGCAAAGTGAAGCGCAATAATAATATTAATCCTATATGCCCCCAAAACTTTTGAGCGTAAATAAAACACTTTTATTTAAACACCATATTGATTACTCATTATTCATTTCTTACTGTTTCAGAAAATCAACTTATTACTCGAATTATAACCACAATTGTCCCATGCTCCAAGCATGCACACTTTGGTTTCCTATGGTCCATACTTTGTGAAATAGATCAATTGAAAAACTTTTCCAATGAAACTCATTTCACAATCCCCTAATCTTTATTAGTATAAGAATACCAAATTCTTGCCACTTTTAGAATATGTCAGATTCTAACATTTTATGCAATGAATCTTTCGTAATGTCATAGCACAAAAGTCACCAAGACCTGGCTAATGAAATTACAAGGTATTCTATCGGAAATTGTTACAAGACAATTCCATAGACGTGAAGTCTCACATTCAAAGTACATTCCTTTGAACATCCTTCTCGCATAAAAGTTTCTAATCTAGACATATTTCTTAATATCCAACTCCCATTAATGGAAACATTTCCATATTTGCCATATGACAACTCATCCTTAATAGAATCTTATCTATTCATAATAATGTCAGTATTATACTTCCAACTACTCACAAGCGACAAATCCTCAGTGAACCTCAGATTGTCCTTTGATAGTTGTTTAATTAGTTTAGTCAAAACCGATTCTAGTCCTTTTTCCCTCTTAATGCCCTAGGCATTTGGAAAATTTTAGAATGGTCAAATATTATAGCATATGCAATCGATCCTATACCCGAAGCATATTGGACACGATGCATAATGTCTCACATAAAGACGTGATACTTTATCAGCCTTCTGCCATAATATTTTATGTGCCCTGTTCCCACAATTCGAACTATGAAGAGGGATGCCGTAATCATAATCGAATTTTGAGAATGCACTATTTATCCTTGACTAAATTTATTAACGTTTCTCGATCTAAGCTTTAGAATTTTGAAACGAAGTATAATATTCTCTTCCTTAATTATAGCAAAACAACTTTTCAACCCTTGCAACTTTGCAAAGTGAATCTTTGTTTTCTATAATTACTATTGCTAACTTGCAATACTTACCATAATAATCATGCTCCCACTAACATGATGATTATTTTCTTACCAGCATAACACTTATGCTCCCACTAGCTTTGACATGTATTTAGAAAACAATTGAACTTCCAGAAAACAATGCTTATTGAATTCCTTAAGTTCATATTTCTAATACCTAATGCTTTGATAAGCCTTTATCTAAGCTTTTTAAGCTCATACACCTTTGCCTTAGATAGCTCACATGTGTGTCTAAACAATTCAGAAGTTATGTTACTAAGTCCCAAATGTTCAGACCAATTGCCAAATCTCACAATTCAAACTATGAAAAGCGATGCCGTAATCATAATCGAATTTAAGAATACAATTTTCACAATTGCTATCTTCTTAAAATCTCTTTTAGTGAAAGCATTCCCTCACAATCATTTTCATGAAGGGGACACTTAGATTTTAAGATGTATGTGTTCCTATCCATGTGAATTTGTCAAAAACGAAAGTTTGTGACAAATCCAAAACCATATGGACTGAACTCGTTCAATCTTGATTTTTTGCCTCATGGTAACACGAGTGCCCACCATGTCTTCCAAGTGGTTCAGCAACTCACCCTTACATATCAATGTACTTTACATTGATCAAGGTGCTTTGTCTTTATGCATTCAAATGAGAACTCATAGAACTCACATACATATTTAGCTTAATTGGAATGACACAGAAACAAAATAATGTCAACACAATTGGTTATAAGCCTCAAGTCGTGCGCTAGTGATGATTAACTAGGTTTACTCTTGATTTGTTCTTGAAACTTTTCAAGATCATTAAGACTCCCACTGACTCCTTGACATACAAGGTTCTCTTGTCAAGAAACATTTCTTGACAAACAAATATTCAAGAGTTAGTGTAGCCTTTTGTCAAGTTTAACACTTCACACAATTGGTCCTGGTTGGTCTTTGTCTTATCCAAGACATCACAACTTACCAATTTCAAATGTGCAAGAATAAGAAAACTTTTCCAAATTCCACATTTGTCAAGTGTTATAAACCTACTTAAGACTTGTAAGACTTGATTTTGGAACGAAGTATGATTGACTTCTTGATTTAACCATTTCTACAATTCTCGATTCCTCTTCTTAGACATGCAATTGCACTAAGACTCACTTAGAGGATCAATTGAGACATGGCTCTTAATCATTAAGACCTATCATAAAACACAATAAAAGTTACTCTCCCTTCTTCTTAGAATAGAGAAACTTTTATCTTTCTGCCTACTAGATTCTTCTTATTCGTTCTGCTATTGATTGAAACTCTTCCAATCAACTCAAAATTATACTCAATCTTATAAGTATAACCATATTTACTAAACTTTAGTAAATCATGACGAATATCTTTATTACTCTTGTGGTGGATTTGATCGACGCACAACCTAGTGTACTCGATATCTTAGTCCTTCACTTGACACTTTGTCAAGGAATTAGTCTAATTTTCAAATATGAAGTTTCTCATTCATCACACAATGCAGGTTGCATGATTCCAAGTTTCTGTCCAATTAAAACTTGGGTGATGAGAAACTCTCCCTATATGGTAAATTCTCGACATTTCCACAAATAACACAATTAAGAATCAAATCCATTATTGCTAATAGATGAAACATTCAAAACATCGATTTTCATACATGCCATTGCAAGGATAAATAAATAAGACAAAAACAAATTTTATTTTATTGCGGAAAAACTTTGTCCTTACAATGCAATTCAACTGAAAAACTATGTTATTACATATTTCTTAGAAATCTACCCTAACTCTAAAGTAGCAGCTCAAAAATCCGATCTTTGAATCCTTGCGATCGAAATCCATCTCTTCGTCATCAGATTCAGCATGCTTCTTCCTTAAGTTTCCTTTCTTTTCTTCGATCCTGCAAAACATCAAAATGTAATCTTATCACATCATGTATTAAGAACCAAAAATAGGAACTCATAGAGTTAGTTAATGGATTTTACCTGAAGTAGAGCCATACGTCTTGACTCTCCCATCTCTTAGATCTCTCAGGTAAACATGGTGGCTTCGTCTCCAATGCCCCTTCTCTTGGCAATAGAATCAGATGGACTCTTTTCGAATGGCACAAGGAACTATCTCAGAATTTACCTTTTCTGGATTTCCAATGTCACCATTTTCAATGTCCATTGAAGTTTGGGAGTTTGATTTGCCAGACAATTTGCTCGATCAGCACGCCAAATCATTTCTGATTCAGCAGCTATAAGCAAATAGGTCAAATCAATGAGGGTCATGTCGTGAACCATCGTATAGTACTCTCTTACGAACTCACTATACGAATCAGGAAGTGACTGAAGAACCCAGTCAACAGCCAACATTTCTGAGATATCGACACCCATCATCCTTAACCTATCAATGTGTGACTTCATCTCTAAGATGTGTGCACACACAGGTTTCCCATCTTCGTGTTTACTTGCCAAAAGGGCTTGAGTGAGCTTGAACTTTTCAAGCCTTTGAACTTGTGGGTTAGGGAGATTAATTGGAGGAGGTGGAGGAAGTGAAGCATGACTCTCATTTCTTTGATCGTATCGTGAAACGTCATCTTCATTTGGAAAGCTTGTTCCAAGTGACTTGGGAAGACCATTGTAAGATTTAGACATCTACAAAATGGGAGAAAATTCAAGTTAGTTGATAAGAATCCTTGATGTAACACCCAAATGAAACATCAAGGCTAGGATCCAACACAATACTCTACAACCTAGAAGAGGGATGTCGTAATCTAGTTGCAGAATATTTGAAGGTAGGTAAATGACGATTTACCAATTTCCACCATGAAAAACAAAAATGAAGTTTAAGTTTTAAATGAATTGAAACTCCTAGATCTTTTGGGACTCATTGAACTTTTCAATGGCATGTTTAATCTCGATTATGCCTTTCTATTTGTGACTGGGATGCCGAGGATCACAAATAAGGTGTGAATAACCATACGAATCACGCGGTGCACCCAATTGCTACTATCACCTAATCAATGTGCCGGTTAGCCACACACGCTCCATTGATCTATGATAAACATCGAGCCACCCTTCGCCACCAATGTTAATCCTAAATTAGTGTGCCGGTTAACCACAAACGCTCCACTAACGTTTGACAAGGGTACGAAGTGTAATTCCATGGATTAGCATACAATTTCACATTTTGCCTAAAGTAACTAGAATTTGGGAATTTGTATGTAGTTACTTTGTAGTTCATTATACTTTTAATGGAAGGTTTCGTCCTATCCTACCCGTTCGGCTAACGACCCTCCACTAGTCAAGAGTGCGGTGGGTAAGAGTGGATACCCATTCAATCGCCATTTTATAGGCAATTTCCTTAAACACCCCTTATAGACTAGCTTCGTGAATGGGGCCTACTAACGGTAAGACTGACTGTTTACTCATACATATATAATATTAGACTTTTAATTTTATATAGTATAGGGTGTATTTTACACTTTTAAAATACTAGGTGTTTCAATTTAATAAATTATACTTTTAATTTAATCAAATGTAAACCAAAACTTTATGGAATTATTAAATCTCTTTTAATTATACACTTTAATTAATTAATAAAACCATAAGGGTGTAATTTGAACTTTTTCAAAAATACGAGGGTTTTAGAATTTAACATTTCAAAATTAAACTTTTAATTAACTTTTAAATTCCAAAACTTGAGGGCAAGTTTTGAAACATTTCAAAACATTAGAGTTTAGAATTTAAATATTTCAAAATTAAACTTTTAATCAAAAATTTAAATTCCAAAACTTGAGGGAAAGTTTTGAAACTTTTCAAAACATTAGGGTTTAACTATTTAAATTTTAAAAACAAAACTTTTAAGTTCAAATTTAAACTATAAAACCTAAAGGGGAAAACTGAAACTTTTTCACAAGATAATTCAAATCTAAATTACAAATAATCAATCTTTATCTAATAAAACAAAAGATTATCTAAATTTTGACAATTATCTTCTATTTTGGTAAGGATAATCACCCCATATCAATAAAAATCGGATTTTATGAATTAAAAACGTTTATGGTAAGTATCCCAAGCCAAAACAGCAACAAAATCGCCAAAAAAACGCTGCCAGATCCATGGACTCGCCGAGTCAGGGACTGGACTCGCCGAGTCGGCCTGACTCGCCGAGTTCATCCACTGACTCACCGAGTTGGAGATTCAGAAGGCAAAAAACTTCGTTTTTCATGCAAAGATCGATCAAACAAGCATCAAATTCACTAACAAACAACCCTAGGCTCTGATACCACTGATGGGTTTCGAGCAATACATCAATCCTATGGTGTACATGCAAACCCTAATAGCTTTGGATCTAGTTTGTCTAATGAACATGCAATTGATAATCCAAAGCCATGAACCCTAGATCTAATAAACTATAACTGAAATTAGGGTTTAGATCTTACCTTTGATTGTTGTATAGCAATAACAATCAATCCTTGGCTTCAGAAAGCTTAGTGCCTCAAGTGTTGCACCTCTAATGGAGTCACAAACACCACTAAGCAACTTGGATGAAGAGGGAGGAGAGAGGAGGCACCAAAAACGGCTGGAAACCCTAAAGGAATAGTTCACCACGTTTTTGGGGCTTAAGGGTCCTTTATATACATGTTGGCTATTAGGGTTTACAACTAGGAAACCCTAATCTGACTGCTTAGGCCTTAAGCAATCCAATGGACCATTCCAGAAGGCCCTTGGACGATTTCTTTATGGACCTCCATATAGAATTCGTCCATTGCCATCTAATGAATCCAAAGCCCAACTTTGTAACTATCTTATAATTACAATATCTATCCCCTTAATTTAATTAATCTCTTTTAGCCACAAAATTAATTCTTAATTAATTCTTGGCTAATATTAATTAAACTATATGATTTCTCCTTTAATATATTATTCTCATAATATATTAATAAATCATAATTAAACCTTTCCCTCCTTAATTCATCCTACATATTGCTATGGTGAAGGCAATCCAAAAGGACCATGCTCATAATCGGGTCAAGTACATACCAAAATAGTTATGGACTTAGACAGTAATCCAACAATTATATGAGAAGAAATGTTGTAGTTAGGAATGACAGAGAACCAAGTTGAAGCTAGTAGAGCTTGCTGAGATGCAGCTATAATGTAGACTTCTTAGGATAGACTCCTATGAAGTAGACTTAAAAGATACAACCATGAGAAGAAGACTTACTCAGATATAGGAATGACGATGTCATGAAAGGATAATGAAACCAACAAATATGCATGATGGTTTGCATGAGTTAGAAGATGATGCAAGTAGTTGAAAATCGTTTGTCTCTACACTGCTAGAGTAAATTTTGGTATAGTGTGTCTTGTAGAGTAGACACTACCCGAGAAAGAATTTATATAAAGAATTGGAAGTAAAATTCTATCGACCTATGAAAAAGTATTAGAATATGCTAGATCAAGCATATGCATGAGAAGAATCCTAGAAGGCGAGTATAGGTAATCCAAGATATGTTTGATAGAAACGCGAAAACCCTAGTTGAGTCTAGGAGAAATTGTTGTATGTACCTGTTTGAACACACTCAGGTGTGAAAAGTTGCTTTGTGAAAACTTTTGAATGGTGACTTGGGAACCGCGAGACAATACTTGGGACGAGTATGAGTAGGTGTGAATAGTAGTAGAGGCCTATACTACTGGAAGCACAGGTTACACACTTGGATCAGGTAAAGTCACAAGGTTACCAAGAAGCTAGTAAATGATTTCGTTTTATTCATGTGTGTCGTTACCTTCGTTTCGGTAATGACTAAGAAGATAATTATCGTTTAAATCTTAATGTCATAAAGAGTGGAGTCCGATTAATATAAATCTACAAAGATAAAATTGATTGGTTTAGAAAGCCATGTATTGAGTAATGACGAAACTTCAGTCAAGAAGGAGACGGTCGAGATGGTCGATAGAAATATAACAATCTTCATTAAAGAATTGAGCAATCATTAGCCAGAGATGTGACTTGCTATGTGGTGTTACTGGCCACAAGAAATGTTTCTGCCCTACTCTTACTAGTCAAATGACGGAGAGTCAAGTTTCCGTTCAACAATCAAAGAGTACTCCAACTAAAAAGGAGGAGGTGCCAAAAGCTAAAAGATGTGTATGTCCGAAAGCACGAATTAGAGATACGTGGTGCTATTCTTTCTATTCCGAAGCATCCACGTGTTGATCAAACTCTTTTTGTTTTCTTTATTCCATCAACTTGATGTATTCGATCTGATTCTAATACAAGAGTTTGGTTTGTTATGTGTCTTGTGCGTTATAAAATCAAAGGTCATTAGAATAAGACCATTCGAGTTGTTGTTATAGCAAAAGTAAAGACCTTATCTTGGGTTTAGTCTATAAACCAAGAAGGAGCAGGAGTCTGCAATAAGAATTGAGTTTTAACTCAAAGATTAGGATTGAAGGCCCAATAGAGAATGATGAGCGGGTGCAGGTTTGAGCACCGCTAATAATTAAGAAATTCGAAGAGTCCGACAATCGTTTGGAAAACCAAAAGTTAAAAAAAATCATACATTTTAGATTACCACAGAGGGAGTAAGTTAGGACTCGAATGTTGTGACTAGTAATTTCTCGTAAACTTTAGATCTGCTCACATCTTATTTGATTGTGATGCCTCAGATTCTTTCGTGCCTTATAAATTCGCATATTCTTTTCAAATTGCTTGTTACGCAATTGTCCAATCGTTTCATATAGATAACATAGGAAATATATCATTACTTGTTGATAAAGTCTATAGAGATAGTGTCATAGGAATTGAAAGTTATAACCTTCCTGCTAACCTAATTCCTATCTTCTTTCCCAACTTTGATATTATTCTCGACATGAATCAATTTTCAAAGAACTACGCAGAACTCTTGTGCTACGAAGAGATGATATGCATCCCTATCGAAAGGAAGGATTCTATTTATGTCTACGGTGAAAATAATAAATTTCTTTCTTAAAAACTCGTAAATTTATATCGAAGGGATATTCTACTTATCCGGCTTATACAGTTAATACCTTGAAAGATGAGAAGAAAACTGTGAATGATAGCCTTTGGATAATTATCGACCGACTGATTAAGAGTGCATATTTTCTCGCCATACGTACAACGGTTCTAATGGAAAAATACGCACAAGTTTACTTAGACAAAATTGTGGCGAGACATGGTGTGCCACTAAAGATTATTTCCGATCGTGATACTCGCTTCACTTCTCACTTTTGGGCAAGTATGAAAAGTGAACTGGGATCTCGAGTTGCTCCCAACACAGCTTATCATCCCCAGACAGATGGTTAGACAGAGAGAACAATCCAAACAGTAGAAGATATGCTTCGTGCATATGTATTAGAGTTCGGTAGTAACTGTGAACACCATTATATTGGCATAATGTAGGACAGAAAATCCTTGGTGGTCCTGAAATGATTCAAGAAACCACTGATAAGATTCAAATTATACTTAGGGAAAATAAGAATGAGATAAGAGCGAAATATCCTCATTTGTCTAAATCATTGTGATTTCGGGGACGAAATCCTCAAAAGGAGGAGGTATTTGTAACATACACGTTTTGAAATCGTGTTATGTAATTTAAAAAGTTAATAATATTATGAAATATTATGTAAAATTGAGTGTTGAGTTCTAACAGATAGCTTTTACTAGAAATAAAGTAAAACTATGTTTAGAATCACTCATAAAATATTGGAAGTCCTATGAGATTCCAATTAAAAGCCAAACAATGAAATTTAGCGAAAATATAAAATTTGAAATAAGTAAAATTTTATTATTGAAAGTTGTAGATAATCTCGTTAGAAACATGTAGGCGAAAACCTCGTCGAAATCCGAGTTATAACGAAGAAGTTATAACCAATCAAAGATCCGCGACAAAACCGACACGGTGCCGAATGACGTAAAAAGTGAGTTTTTGATAAACTAATTTTTAGCCTTAGTGATCTAAATGAAAGTCGTATTATTCATTAAACCGAGAATTTTGATAAAAAGAACGCCAAAATCTGACTTCGTATGAGGAAGTTATGATTTTTACAAGTTTCAGCTTAGCAGTAGACAGCTAAAAACTTGAATTTTAGATCGAGTAATTTGTAGCCGACACAACCTAAACGAGAATCGAAGGTCTCGTCATTAGCAGTACCACGGTAAAAAGTCTGACAAAAACGGACGTCTGATGAAGAAGTTGTGAATTTTTAACGGATTTACCAGTCCTGGTCTGTTAAAAATAATAATATAAAAGTAAATTCAAAATTTTCTGACGAAGTCTGAACGAAAATTGTAGAGCATAATTTTCCCTACGCGTGCATATAAAGAACGTCAAAAACGGAGCCCGTATGAGAAAGTTATGGATTTTACAAGATTGGGCACAATTTTCGAGAAAAATCGCATGAATAGTGCCAGCCACGTCACCCTCGCTCTGAGCTGGCACGTGTCCGAAGCTGTTGCGTGGCACGTCCGAGAAGCGACGCGTGTCGCACAGGTGTCCGAAGCTGGTCACGTGATCTCGCATGCTTCCCTCGTGACCTGACCCACGTGTTGGCTCCTGATTCGACCGAGGGTGCGGTCCAATGAACTTCTGACGTGCATCGCTGCTGTTGCCCCATGTCCGAGGTGCTGGCCCAATCTGAAGCCGGCACGTAGCCTTCTCGCATCCGAGCCTTGCCGTAGTAGCCAGCTGGTCCGAGTCTCGCAGACACGTGCCCCTCCCTCCTCGCTTCAGATCCAACCCTCGCTGCTATATATAGTGGTGGTTGCGAACCCTCCCGAGAAAAATGGGAAATTTGCCACTTTCACCCCCCTTTTCGATATTTTTACTATCTCGACATCCCCCGAAGCCCCGATATCATTTTTAGCACCCGAACCACGCCCCGAAATTCCCGAGAAGCCCGAAAAATTTATCTTTTCGGTTTCGAAGCCCAAACCTCGCAGGGCCCGATTTTCAAGAAAACTCCCAGTTTTCAACGAATAAAGTCATATTTAGAGCCGAAATGCTGCACAAATTATTATTTTGACCCCCGGTTATTTCAAGGTGAGTTTAATATATAGGAACAATTGTATGTTATGTGTTATATGTATTATGTGCTTTTCCATGTTATCATCTCGTGTTATTATTTCCGCTATTTTTATAGCAAGGTTATACCTCTGACCACGAAGTGTATGACATAGGCATCACTTGGGTATTGGTAAGAACCGTTGACCATGAAGTGTATGACATAGGCATCACTTTGGCTTCGGTAGTATTCTAAGATAAGGCTGAAAGCCTAAGTATTCTAGCAAAATAATATTCCTGAGTATCTTCCGTGTTATTTTTATTCGTTATTCTTTTTAATAGCAAAAGAAATACCTTTGACCATGTGATCAGTGAAAGGACTTAGATTCATATTGGTACTAGTATGTAGCCTCTGGCCATGTAGAACATGTCTCCGTAAGAGAATGATTTCTATTCTATGGTATTGGCAAAAGGTTAGACAGGGTTATAAGCCTGAAATCTACCAAAATGTTAATCCGAAGTTGTATGTCTTCTGTGCCATTTGGGCCAAAACTTTATTGATTATATATATCAAGTATGGAATTTGTTATGTCACATATGCCTTTGTTGTTCCTTGTTCCCCTTTGCTTCTGCCATATTGAAGTATATATATGGCATAACGTTATATTGTATCTATTATTGAACTCACTAAGCGTCACCGCTTACCCTCTCAATGTTTAACAAATTTGCAGGGAATAAGTAACCAGTATAGTCATATACTGTTGGAAGGTTTAGAATAGTTGTAATATTACTTTTGTATTTCGGTTTGTGTTTGTATAAAATTACAATATCCTGGGTAGTTATGTAAAACATTAAAACATAGTTGGTTTGTATCCAATCTTTTGTAATCACTTTATCAATGTAAGATATTGTTTTATAAATATGCATGTAACATGTTTTGGAATAACTATATTGTCAAGTATGAAAGTTTGGGTCTTTCAGAAATATGAAAGTTTAGAAAGGGGTTCTTTCAGTGTTCTTGGTCTCTTGTTGAAATTGGGTTTGGCTTTGAGCAAGAGAAGTGACAAGTTCTTAAAGGCTCATTTGATGGTTACCACTTGATTGACCTTGTTGGTAAGGATGTTGGTAATGTGGAGGGGGGTGAGATGTTTGGGAATATGGAGGTTTTTGTGATGGGTATTGAGAAAAAATGGGGTCTCATCATAACATGTGGTGGGTTTTGCTTTGGTGGGTATGGGTTGGTTGGGTTATTCCTCCAATTTGGGTTGTAGTTGTTTTGAAATCCCATGGGTCTTGGTTGACCTTGATATCCTCCCATTGCATTAACATCCTCCGGTTCACTACCAAGTGAGGGACACTTATCCGTGTAATGCCCCGTCATTGCACAAATACCACACACCATTAATTGTTGACCACTTCCCACCACCATTTGACTCAACACATTAGTCAAATCTAAGAGCTTTGATTCCAAGTGTTGGGTGTTGCTAACTTCACCAACCACTTGTGGAGAATTTCTCTTCATTTCATTTCGGGTCCCAAAGTTCCTTTGATTTTGAGAAATGGTTCCAAAAAGTGATCTTATCTCTTGAGGTGTCTTGTTGAAGATGTCACCACCACTTGAAGCATCAATCATCCTTCGATCTTTTTCATTCATACCCTCATAAAATTGTTGAAGAAGTAGTTGTTCGGGAATGTTGTGTTGAGGACAACTTGTACACAAGTTGTTGAATCGCTCCCAAAAATCATGAAAAGTCTCATTCTCCCCTTGACGAATCCCCAAAATGTCACTTCTTTGGCTTGAAATTTGGGAGGTGGGATAGAACTTGCTATTGAAGGATTTGAGTAACTCTTCCCATGTGTGAATAGATCCCGGCGGTAAGTTGAATAACCACTCTCTAGCTTTATCTTCCAAGGTGAGCGGGAAGGCGGTTAACTTGAAATCATCCAATGTCACATGTTCGGGCAACATGCTAACACATATCATATGAAAGGACTTCAAATGCCTTTGAGGATCTTCTCTATCCAACCCATGGAACTTGGTGAGTTGATGTATGAAACTTGACTTCAATTCAATCCCTCGGCGGTTTGCGGGATAAACAATACCAAGGGGTGTGTGAGTAACATCCATCTCCATCATTTGTCGAAGTGTCAACTCTTGAGGAGGATTGGGTGGATTGGGGTTATTGGGATATTGGTGCATGTAATTGGGAGGTTGTTGGTAAGGTGGGTATGGGTATTGTTGGCGATTGTACATTTGTGGTGGATAAGGTTGGTAGTTAGGGTATTGGTTGTAGGGAGGTTGTTGTTGTGGGTACATTGGGTTTTGGTACATTGGAGGGTGTTGGTAATTGGGTTGATTTGGGTAATGTACTTGTTGTTGAACTTGAAAAGCATTGGTTTGAGGTTGGTTGTTTCGGTGGGATTGTTGGTTTTTTAGTTGTGGTGGTTGATAATTGGGTTGGTTTTGAGGAGGGGCTTGATTCCAAGGTGGCATATCAATGAGAGGTTCTTGTTGTTGTTGTCTTAGTTGTTGGGGTGGGGTATTGGCATCTTGATTGTTGGGGTTTGGGTTGGGATTGTGAGGTGGAGTGTGATTCATGGCTATGTAGTTTTCAAACGGAATGTCTTCAAAGGAATGACCAACAATTGGAGAACTCAGCTCGGTGTCGGTATCACTTGAAGTATGAAACTTGATCTTCTATGTTGATTAATGGAGAAGAGGAAGAAGCTTGAACTAGTTGTTGTTTCTTTGCTTGTTTGGCTAACTTTTTCAACCTTTTTGCTTCTTTTTCAATCTCCGGATTGTAGAGTAGTTCACCAGTTCTTGTAGACCTAGGCATAAACAATCAAATAACAATAACCAAATTCCCCGGCAACGGCGCCAAAACTTGGTGGGATGTCAAGTCCACCAAGCAAATTACACCCTTTGTTTGCAAATAAAACGTAATATAATGGTAAAAAGGGGTATCGATCCTCGGGGAAATGGTTGTATTCAATCACCAATGCAATCCAATAGAACTAGTGTAAATAAACTAACTAACTACAATTAAACTAAAAGGGGAGTGTTATGATTTCTTGAAAACTAAAAGACTTGAATAACTAAAAACTTGCAATTAAGAAAGAAAGTGAGATGCTCAAATATTGGAGAGAATTGGTAAACTAAGGCAATTCAACACAATGAACATTTGTCTGTTTATCATTAGGATTTAACATGAAGCTTATCATTCACCCAAAATTGGTTATAGCAATCATGAAGCATGATATGCCAAAATTTCTCATATGTAGTATGGAGGTTGGGGAAGCCCACAACTCACATTCTTAATCAAAATCAAGGATCCAATTGAAGCAATTGAATCCAAGAAGTTGATTAGCCTTAAGAATGAAGAAATCCCCAATTCCTAGAGGATGTCAATGCTTACACATCCATAAAGGAGTTATGATTCATAAGCTAGAGATGATTTCTGCCATCATAAAACCCTTGTTCTAAGTAAATTCAATGATTCAATGCTAAACCAAAGAAATAAACCAACAATTGCTTATTAAAGTACCAATCTCATGATCAAAGCACTAAACAAGCATAGGAAATATGAACTGGAATCATAGACATAAGATAAATCAAAAATAAGCATAAATCCTTCAAAAACCCACAAACATTCAGAGGTTTTAGCCAAGGTCTACCAAAATAGAGAGTTTAGCCACTCATGGCAATAGAACAACAATCACAAAAGTCTAATTGCATAAAGAAACTACCAATAACTTGGAAAGATGAAAAGAAATGAGTCTTGAGCTCCAAAATCGCCTTCTTCTGGTCTCCCATGGTGTAAAATCGAAGTGATAGCTGATAGATCCCATCCCCCAAGGTAATGGCAAGCCAAATGACCAAAATGACCAAAACTGGGCAGTTGCGCGGGTACCCGCGCGACGGAAATTCTACCCGCGCAAGTGCTGCTGGAATGCTATTCGCTCATTTTTCCTCCACTAACCATCCCATTACCAAAGATTCTCTTGGTCCCCTCCATCTCCCACATGATTCAAACTAGCCAATCATCTTTTAGCTTCAAAAATGGATGCTCCAAGCCCAAATTAATTATCCATGATCCATCTTCACAAGCCCACTTCATCCAAGCCTTTATCTTTTTAAGCCCAAATCTCCTTTGGTGGATCCCCCAAGCCCAATAATGCATCGAAAAGCCCACTAAGCCCAACTCCAGTCAAACCGCAACCGCAATGAGCTCCAAAACCCTGCAAAATTTCTTATACAAAATAAAAAGTCCACGATACGATCCATGATAAAGAAAATAAAGAATATACAATGCAATACTAATAAAAAGAGCTAAAAATCTAAAATAAACTAATAAAAATAAGGAAATAAAATAAGCTATCAGATGTAACGCGAAATTTTTTGGATTGATCTTCTTTTCTCGGTGAAGCAGTGGTTGGTGATGACATAGAAGAGAGTCAATGGTTATTAAGGTTTTGGTACATCATATGGTTTGGTTTTGGGTGAAGATCGCAGTTGGTATGTTTTGAGGATCAGTTCTGAATGTTTCTATTAGTGTCTCCAGCCAGAGACTGGGGGCAGATTCATAATTGGATGCTCATCAGTTGTAGGGAAGGGTCTTCGAGAAGAATATGAGTGGCCATATTCGAGTGGGTTTTAAGTGAAATCTCGCGTTGGGAATCGCGAGTGTATCCGTGAAAGGTTTGTGCTCAGAAAGATGTGGATCAAGGAATATGTATGTCAAAGACCTCAGATGGAGGGTTCCGGATTTAGTTTATGTGTTTGTGCTCTGGGATGGTTCTACATGTGTAAAGGTCAGGCAAGTGATGTGGTTTCAGTATTTTAGCAGCAACATGTCGGTTCCTCAGTTAAGGAAATCAGTACTTCTCTCGAAGGAGTATCTAATCCCTTCTGGTCAAGGGGAGGGTTTGCGGCAGCAACAGTTGGTCTGCAATTTGGTTTTCTAGTACGAATCGTAGGTGAGCAGGAGTCGAGTAGATAGTTCTATGGATAAGTGTTATGATTTTAGCATTGGTTTAGTACGGGCGGTCTGTCAGGGAATCAGACCAGTTCGAGACTTCAGGCTTCAGATAAGTAGATTACTTTTCTTCAAAGGATTGTGGAATTGCCTTTTTCGAGTGGAAAATTTTGCTAGTTTCAGTTGTGTGACAACTGGAAAATTTTTGTACAAGCAAAGTTTGAAATGTATCTATGTATAAGTACAACCACAACGTAACCTTGTTGCAATAAAACTGTGAAAGCCAAAAGGGCATTGGTTGTATAAGTATATATATATATATATATATATATATATATATATATATATATATATATATATATATATATATATATATATATATATATATATATATTCTGAAAATCATAGTCGTAACAAATACTTGAAAGTCGACAAGAAAGACCAAGAATTATAAATATTTCCATTTGCATTTAAAGTATTTAAGACCTAGGACCCACCAACCTAGTAATTTCGGTTTGCTTAGGACCGAAATCACCCTTTAGTGAGTAGCACAAAACCAAAGTCCCATGTTAAAGACCACTAGGGCCGAAAACCCCTTTAATGGGTGATACCAAAACCAAAAACACCATGAGAGGATGATGTATGACCGAAATCACAAGCCTAGAACACACCTAGGCCGAAATCACCAAGACCAAAAACCACTAGGACTGAAATCACTTGGTCAAAGTCATACCTAGGATCGAAATCACATGTGGTTTCGGTCATACTAGGGAGTTTCAGTGAGTTTTCGGCTGGAAAGAAGATAAGGAAGTTGATTTTGTGATTTAGATGTTTCCTCCTTTCCAATGCAAAACTATACCCAACAAATATCAATGTTATTAACCAACAGATAACAAAGTAAACATCACCTCATCTTTTCCTTTTTATACACAACAGAAAACCACTCCATATCTCATTCTTCAACTTCTTTCATTTCCCTTCATCCATTCTCTCAAAGAACCAAGTCCAAGCTTCCAAGGATTAAAACCTTGTAGGAAGATTAGTTTTGATGTTATAGACTTCGAGGACCTTGCATGCATGTAAAGTTTGCAACTTTACGTGGTATCTACACTAGGGGAGGTTGGATCTGAAGTTTGGGACCTTAGATCCCACTGAAAAGGGCTGAACATAAAAGGGACTGAAGGAACTCGTCGAGTCCCTTAGTTGACTCGACGAGTCGGGGTAGGGTTTGCCCGATTTTGAGTTTCTGAATGACTACAGTGAAGGATTAGGGTTTTGGTCTGAATGGGCTTTAGGTTTTCTGGACATTTGATGAACTCGAAGAGTCACTAAGGTGACTCGGCGAGTTGACTCGGGATTCAGTGGAATGGACTCAGGAGGAACTCGACAAGTTACAAAGGTAACTCGGCGCGTTGACGAGTTATGCAGCTACCTCGACGAGTTGTTGGATGCACTCGACGAGTTGAGGTCAACATGGACTGTTGACCTTGACTTCGACCAGGATTGACCAGGATTGACTTTGTGGGTATTTATAGTATTTGTGGGATTATGACAAGTTAATCACATGTTGATTATAGGCAGTTGAGGATGAGTATTGCGTGGGATATATCTTATTTAGGCTTGGCAGTTCAGCATTCGAGAGGTGAGTCTTCTCACCATACCAATGGGTCTAAGGCACCAAGGCCGACCCATTTTATGATATGTGGATTGTTGATTAATTATGCGATATGTTAGCATGGCATTTGCATGAAAGATCCCGGGGGGTTCCCGTGGCAGTAGTCTGAGACCACGTGGGGGTTCCCGTGGCATTTGGTATATGACCTTGGAGGGTTTCCATGGCATCCTAGTATATTTGTATGTGTAGTTTGTATGATGTTTTGCTTGGTAGTGAAGACCATGTGGGGGTTCCCATGGCATGAAAACCATGTGGGGGTTCCCATGGTAGGTAGTTAAGACCACGTGGGGGTTCCAGTGGCCCTAGGTGTAAGACCCTAGAGGGTTTCCATGGCTTCCTTATATGTTGTATGCATGGCTTATCTGATATATGTAGCTTATATAGCTAATATGATACGTGATATATGGATTGTGTGTGGGGTATGATATGGGGGGACTCACTAAGCATTAGCTTACAGTTTGTGGATTTTTTTCAGGTACATCTGAGCCCAAGGGAAAGGGCAAGGTTTGATGGCGTGGCGTGCACTCTCTCTCAGGTGTTTATGGGACACTATGATGTTTTGGAATAAAATTGTTATTGTTACTAAATTAAAAACAATTGTATTTGGGGCTTTCATGGTTTGTGGAAAATATTTGATTTATTAAAAATGAAAATTTTCTTTTGAAAAATTGGGTTGTTACATTATTCAGAAAATTTAGTTGGTATCCCCCAACAGCTTTGACTGCAACTGTATCCTTTTGCAATATTGGGCACATATCAGTTGGGTGCCTAGTTTTGCAACAGATCCCGCAAGATTTGACTTTTGACTCGATACCTTTTTCTTTTGTTAGTAGGAGGACAACCTTAGTCAATTCCGAAATTTAAGATTTCAGGTAGGCATTACTTATTTCTTTGACCCCTCTTGGCTGGTCCAGATACCACTCTTCTTCAGTTGTCGAGTGTTTTGATTCATTAGCCATCTTCTCGATTAATGTCCGGATCTCCATTTGTCTCATATCTGAAAGTGACCCTCTGCCTGATGCATTTATAAGTCTCATTTCCATGGGCACTAAGCCTTCGCCGAAACATTGGTATAACTGGTAATCGCTAATTCCATGTTGTGGGCATCAGACCAACAACTTCTTGAACCGCTCCCAATAAATGTGGAGAACTTCTCTTTTCCCTTGCTTTATACCTAGAATTTCTCTGCGCAAATTTGAAACTTTCGCCTCGGGAAAATATTTCTCTAGAAAAATTTTGGCGAGCTTGTTCCAACTTGTTATCAAATCAGACTGGGGGTCATATAACCACTCATTTGCTGCATCTTGAACCTAAAAGGGGAATGCCCTTAGTTTTATCTGGTCTTCAGTAACTACTACATGAGGCTTCATTCCAGAACAGACGACATGGATTTCCTTGAGAAATTTGTGATGATCTTCATTCTCAAGGCCTCGGAACGGGGGCAAAAGATGGATTAAACCAGATTTAAGCTCAAAGTTTTAAGCTTCTGGAAAACTGATACATAGAGGTTGCTGGGTAACCTCTTGTGTCGCCCACTCGCGAAGAGTCTTTTCAGCATTGTCTCTGTCTTCACTCATAATAATTTCTGTTTCAAGTTCTGATTGGGTTTCAAAAGAGTCTTTGGATTCGGATTTAACGAAAGAGGGTGAGGAATATGTTTTATAAGGGCTGTTTTGAGGAGAAGATGGGGGTACTTTCGGTAAAAATGGATTTGGTTCGTTCCACAAGGGAGTGCCTTGTGGGGTGATGGTTTCTGGAGGTATAGAAGATGAGGAACAAAAGAGACCTGCTGATCATTTCTTTCTTGCTGCTTCTTTCTTCAGTTTCCTTGCAGTTCGCACGATTTCTGGATCAAAAACTAAAGTTGTACCTGAACGAAAATTTATTGGCATAAAGTTATTAGAAAGCACCGTGTCCCCAACAACGGCGCCAATTTGTTAACACGCTGTCGCGTGCGTATAAAACAAATAAATTATCACTGTTGGTTGCACTAAAAATATAGCACAGGGAAGCATGGTCGAATCCTCAGGGACATAGCCTAACGATCAATGCTTTTTTTCATCAGGCACAATCTAGTCAAGAAATAGAAATAAAAAAATGGGGATTTTAAATTTAACTAAAAACTAAAAATGCAGGGATATTAAACTAAAAGAAAATCAATAATAAAAACGATTTCAGTTCTGCTGCGACTTTCCTAACCATGCAACTGGCCCAAATCTGATTATTAGAGATGCGTTCTATCTAAGCTGGTACTGAGAGAAACTAACAAGCTCTAGTATAATTTCTTTTACCTAAACTAATTAATCAAAACAAGCTCTTCATTTAACCCTAACTTTTTACTCTTCAATTAAATGAGCTCTTAATTAAATTAGAAAAATTACATTAAGTTCTGTGTAAAATTCACAGCAATACTCAATACTTCTCACAAGCTCGGAAGCGTAAAGTATGATTTTTCAGTTTATAATAAAGTCAAATCCGAAACACAGAACCAATTTATTAATTGTTACTTATTACCAAATGACAAGAACAATTACATATTCTATTGACCAATTAACAAGAATGATTA
The DNA here is from genome assembly GCF_052849685.1 of Lactuca virosa. Taxonomy (NCBI): domain Eukaryota; kingdom Viridiplantae; phylum Streptophyta; class Magnoliopsida; order Asterales; family Asteraceae; genus Lactuca; species Lactuca virosa. The sequence goes on along the minus strand of NC_136434.1, from coordinate 168,532,481 downwards.
AACCCTAAGTAGGTGATCAGACTAACAAGAATTTAAAAATCAAACATTCATTAAGCTCAAAACTAAAAAATCTAGATAGAAACACAAAACAAAAATCAGATCTAAAAACTAATCACATGAAAAATACTAGTCTAATGCAGAACTGAAAACTAGGGTTTAGCCAGACATGGCTAAAAACAAAATCAAACTACTAGAATTAAACATTAAATAGCTAATCTTACTAATCTAATTAAAGGAGACGATCAAAAGTCTTTGGATCTTCAGAAATTACTGAAATCAGAGAAGAAACACCTCAAAAATCGTCTTTTTCGTAGTCTGGAGTTTCAGAAGTCGACTAGGGTACCAAATCCCATTTACTGGAATGTTATATGGGTCTATTTATGCGTCCAACAGCAAAACATGGCGAGCATGTGATCGCATGTTTTCTTCTAGTTTTCAAGAACATTTTGAATCTCGTCAATCGGAGTTTCGGTTCATGAGATATGGTCAAAATACTGACAGGGGGTCAAAGCTGCCAACAACATCCTTTAACTTCAGATTGTAGAATCTATCTTTGTGTCATCAATTTGATCGAATTTTTCTTGACTAAAACATCTTCCAAGCATTCCTCATAATCCTTCATAAGTTCCAAGCTCCATTTTAAGCTCCAAACGTGCATCCAACTGCTCCCAAAGCACTGCTCCACTCGAACTATCTGAAATTGACATAAAAACATGAGCTGTATGAGAATTCTAATAGAATACATGAGCTGAACATTATTTAAACAAATGGCATGCAAATGTACAAAATATGATGCTAAATGATAATGAAAACTACCCTAAAAGATGCATAAAATGACATCTAACATATAAGAAAATGGATAGAGTTGGAGGTTGGAGTATGTCAAGATAAAAGGCAAAACCTTTACGAGATAGAGATGTTGTAGTCTTGCAGACCAACTCACTTCAATAGTTTATCAATGTGCTTAATTGAGATCGAGAAGTTCGATGTGGTGTTTGTCGTTGAGAAACAGAGAAAAACATGCCATATCTAACAAAATAACAAATAGAGATTCAGGGTTTGAGAGTGTCGATCTTACTTTCTGTACTTAATAAATAGTCAATAAACAGAAATAAATATCATCATGTTGTTTCTTGGGTAGGGTCGGGTCAGTTTCATTCTTAATGGGTCGGTTCGGTTTTTAGGTCAGTTTTTATAGTACTCAAACCGAAATCGATTTTCAGAACCTGAAACCGACGATTTCTGTTTGGTTTCAGTTTTCCAATTTCGGTTTCATTGGTTTTTTCGGTTTCTCGGTTTTCTGGTTCGGTTTTGCTAACCCCTGGTAAGATATATATGTTTCCCAAAGAATTTGGTAAGATATGTGTTGGCTTTAATTTTGCCAAAACTAGTCTTTACCATGTGATTGCTTTTTGTCAAAGTCTTTGTCATGTGGTCATATTTAAGAGGGGGGGGGGGGGGTGGGGTGTTAGGTGGTTGAGTTGTGCATTTACCCAATTGCTGTTAAGGGATCTACTTTTATTTGGGATAATGTTAAGGTGCCACATTTTAAATTTTCCAAAAAAAAAAATGTTTGAGGGTATCTTCTATATATTACTTTTGGTACGTTAGGTATATATAGATGTGTTTTTATTAATGTTCTACAAAGCTTGTTATGTCTTCAAAACTTATAGTTGACGTCACACTTTAACAAAATGACGTCTTAAATCATATGTGTATACAAAAAATATATAATAGTAGTGTATATATATATATATATATATATATATATATATATATATATATATATATATAATTGTTAGTTATATACAAATTTGTTGTTTTAAATCGCTTCTAAACGTTATTTAAAAGAACTATAAAAAATCCTTATAAAAAAATTGATTTTCGATGATACTGTGGACCTTAATTAATTATTTGGACTGCTTTCATATTAACGTCGTGTTATATGGTTGATAGTTGATGTGGCTTTAATGCAAGTAATTAGATGGACGGCACTAATTGTATTGTTGAACTCTTGTTGATGTTTGATTGTTTTTATACCCTGCTTTGCCAATGTGATTGGTTTTATACCCTGCTTTTGGCCATGTGTAATTATTTTTTGTTAGCTAATTGCTAGTCTTTTAATAAAGGTTTGTTGTTAAAAGAAAATTATTGCCTAAAATAAATAAAATGTACTTTTCTCACAAAATAAATTATTATTTGTGTTGTAATAGCTAGAATGTCTTATAAAATTTGGATTACATTCCATAGAGTAAATATAAAAAGATATTGAAATATCAACCATATTATTATTCCACCAATATTTTAATTGTCATCGTACAATGAGTGAGATGGCAAAAAAATATTGAAATATTGATATTCCTTCCAAGGAAAAAAAAGAAAAATCACAAACAGTAAACATTTTTTAGATGTAAGCCTCCTTTTGACAAAAATTTAAGAAGTTAAACAATAAATGAAGACATTGCCGCCAGACAGCGTTGGCCACATCACAATTAGAAAAGCTAGTGGACCACAAAATTGTTGATCGTTTGATCATGTGGTATACCCATCAAACCAATATCGTGTGAAACGTTATTTCTATTTTATCTGGTCACGACATCACTCTATATTTACGAGACGTATGTGTATGTAATAGAGGAAGAAAAGAATGGTATGTACAATAAAGTAACGAAGTTTTAAATTTATAGGTAAAATCTGTAAAAAAAAATAATTAAATATTATTTTCTTATACATTTTTAACCTTTATATACGGTTAGTCGTCAAAGGTCTTGTCAAATGTCAAATTCCATCCCCATATCACATGCATGCGCATGGCACCACGGCACAACCATGATGACCAGCTGGGTGGCCACGCAACCCATTCCTAAAAGGAATACCGAAAGACCTTAGAACTCATTTGGTATATATGTTATCAAATGCTTCTACATAAATCCTAGAGAATAACCTTGATACAACATCAAAGTTTGCTTCTTAATAGTTGCCGTTTCTATGGTTTTTCTTTTATTCTCATCATAATCCATACTAACATACTAAGTTTTTCGTCAAAGTTTATTCTTGGAATCAGTGGCGGACGCATGAATTTTTGCTGTAGTTGCACCTTAGACTACATATTTTTTTAGTGGGTGTATCTTAATAAGAAAAAAAATTACACTACAACGAAAAATTGAGTGGTGGCCAGTAACGGTTTTACTATAATGCCCGTAGTGACACTGATAACCCTAGTTTTTTGGACGTAGTGAAATTCTTTTTGAATTTTTTGAATTTTTTTTCTACAATGATGATACTACTAAAATTTTTCGTGAAATCCTTATTATGAAATTATGCGTCCACCCCAGATGGTGGTCCGGGACCCCCGGAAAACACCTAAATTCGCCACTGCTTGTAATCAAACCGGAGATAATCTTTTTTTTTTTTGGAATGAAACCGGAGATAATCTTAACATCAGAAAAGTGCAATTGGGTGAATACATTCATTTTATTAATTTGATGTATCGATTTTTATATTTTACTCTTTTTTTATTTGTCATGTAACTCTTTTATATAATTCTCATGTAACTATTTTGCCATATGTTGTCTTGAATATATATAGGTAATGATTTTCTATTGACATTTGAAATTACATATTATAGCTTAAAAATAAAACTTAATATCATATGACCATTATGTGACTTCAAATTTTAAAATTATTTCAAACATTGCCAATAAAATTTAAACACAACTTGCAAGAAAACGTTTGAGATGTCGATTGTATGCGAGGGGTTGCTCTAACGGTAAAAGATGACCAGCAGACTTTATGTACTCTATAGTCGTTTCAGCGCCCAATCGCCTATACATATGAACACATACTTATCATATTAAATTATAAATAAGAAAAAACGCCAACATATGAAATTAGGTATCTTACGCTTTCATGGCTTTCGCAAGCTCATCACTGAAGATCTTGTCCTCCTCACCGCACAACATATGTATCCTCTGCAATTAAGACAATGTAATCGACTCCATTTTTATTCTCAAACATAAACATAAGAACAAGGACGTTAAATAAATATAACCAATCTAATTAATTAATTAACAACCTGAGAGTATTTAGCAACCGTGTTCGCATCATTGTCGGGGACGACCAATGCTGCCAGGAGTTCGCCTCTCTCTTTTCTGTTGTTGAACATTGTCTGCATGCGAGTGTAAGCAATTGAAGTAAGATCCAGAATGATAGGAACTCGGAATGTAAACCCAGTTTCGGCGTTAAAGTTGGTGTGCATGCCCATATAAAAAAAAGAAAGAGAAAAATTAAAATTACCTCAAAAATGCCACGATAAATGAAATCTGGAAGCCATGGCATTTTATGAGCACCAGCAGTAAGCATCCTTATCAAACCCTCCATTGTTTCCGGCAACAGAAGGTCTGCCCAAGAGGATACACCACATCGCTTGCATGACTCATGGCTAAGTGACTCCGTTAACTCTATAGCGGTAGAAGACACCACCATAGAATGCACCAGATTTGGGTACAACTTAGCCATTTCAAAACCAACAAAACCTCCATAGCTTAACCCCACTAATGTCACTTTCTCCACGCTAAGGATCTTCATCCCTTTGGCCAAAAACTCGGCCTGAAAGCTAGCAGACCTCTCATTTCTGTTGGTGGTTGAGCCACCGAAGAACAGGAGGTCCGGGACGTAGACGGAGTACGTTCTCGTTAGGGCTAAAACTTGTGGAAACCACAGGAAGATACCATCCATCGCGAAACAATGCACAAGGAGTACAGCAGGTTTCTTGGGTGGTATGTATTGGGGTATTTCATCAAGTTCGACGATAGTTTCTTGTGGAATCCATATGTTCATGATGGTACCAGGCTCTATTTCTAGGATTTTTGGTGTTAGTCCTGCAAGCTGCATGAGTCCATGAAGTAAACGAGTTAACCCTGTAAACAACAACCCCATCTTCAATGGAGAAATCTTGATGGTATACAAATGGAGTGGACAACAATATATATATATATATATATATATATATATATATATATATATATATATATATATATAGTAGCAGCAAACCCGTGCGATGCAGCGGTCGACAAATAGCTTCATTCTTGAGCTTAATTAACTTTTTTCCGAACGACAAATAGTTTGCTTTCGACCTATTTTGAGAGGTCTCGGCCGCTCTTTTTTTGTACCGGTTTTTTTGATCCATTCTTTTTTTCCGACTCGTCTTTTTTTTTTTTCAATTTGTTTTTGTTCTAGACCAATTTGGTCTATGGTCTTTTCCGTTTGTTTTTTTGTTCAAATTCAAGTTTTTGTTCGATTTCAGTTATTTCATTTCAGTTCGACTTTCATAGATTTTGATATTCGTATAAATTAGACTAAAACTTTATCAACGTAGATATAGAAATTTATATAACATTATTTGTTATATTGCAAAAAAAAAAATCTATAGTTCTACGTTTAGTTTTGTATATTGTGTTACTTATCATTATTATTCTATAAACCGTCTAAATATATGTCATACCATCTAAATATTAAGTAATTATAACATAAATAATAAGATATAATAATTTTGTAACATAAGAAAAAAGTTTTGATATATACTTTCATTTCAGGAAATAGATTGTTTTCGATAATTAAGATTTAGGAGGAAGGGAGAGGGATTGAACAAATATAATAATGTGGTTTTGTTTTTAAAGAATATAAATATATTGTTATTTTTAGATTAAAAATAAAAATTCATTCATATTTTTGATGCAAATATGAATTTATATCATGCATGAATAAATGTTTATTTACTTTTTGTACCAACTTAACTTATAATTTTCCATAGCTTTTAGAGTAGATTTAAGTGAATGATGATAGTGTATTCTATTTTTTCTTTCAATGTGTATGAGTCATGTTGGATACTCTATGCACTAACCTCTCCTCTCTCTACCTCATCTTTCATAATCTTTTGTATCTTTTTTTAATAAATTACTTCTCCTCTTTATTTTATATTATAACTTTTTTTTTTATAATTATAAGTTTTTAGTTATATCATTAATAGAGTTGCTTCGTACTTTATAAAATCATTATTCAAATAGTAAACAATTGAGAGTATATAATAAAACAATTTATATACAAAAAAAAGCATATTATAAGTAATTTATTTTTCACTTTTTGTTACATAATTTGTTTCAATATTTTATTTCATTTTCATTTTATCGTCTTAAAAATATAATAAATATAATGATTATATACGTTTAAAAAACAAAAACTACTTGAATAATACAAACAAATTCATGTCATGCTTATATATAATTTTTACACGAACTTAACTCATAATTATCCATAATTTTGCTTTTTGAGTAGATACAAGTGAATGATGACAACCTATTTTATTTTTTGTTTTTTCAATGTGTATAAGTGATATTGGAAACCATATCCACCAACCCTTCATCTCCATACCTCATCTTTTAGATCTATTTTTACTTAATTACATCTCCTCTTTATTTTATATTATAAATTCCCTTTTTATTTGTTTCTAATTATAAGTTTTAGTTATATCTTTAATAGAGTTACTTGGTACTTTTTAAAATAATACACAATCGAATGTATATAATCAAACAATTTATGTACAAAAAGAAAGCATATTGTTATAATTTATTTTTTTCTTAAATATGACATAACTGGCTTCAATATTATAATTATTATATACGTTTAAAAAACAAAAAGTACATGAATAATACACATAAATTCATTCGTAAAGATAACCATATTAGGAATATAACTTGTTTCAATATCTCGTTTCCAAATAGCTTAATAAAATGTTAAGCTTTTCCATATATATATTTAAATCACAAAAAAAAAAAACATGGCTATTTATTTAGCAAGATTTATGTTATCTTTTAAGTTTTTTTTATTTAACCCAGATGAGTTTTTTTTATCACAACCTGATGTGAAGATATTTTTAACCACATATTTGCTTTTTAGAACAAGTATAAGAACAAAAAGAAAATTAGCTTTCATTCCCTTCTTCATATATACAAAAAATACACACCACAATATTTGTTTCCTTCCAAAAAAACACATTAAGAATACAAAACTATAAAAACGCTATTGGCGGCACTATAAACATTTCCAGATTTGTAAAATAAAATATACACTTAATGAGCTATTCTAAGTCAAAATAAACATTTCAAAATCAAAATCTTCAAAACAAAGAGTACACATATGATACACATCATAAGTTTGTGTGACCTGGACCTGAAAAACAAAAACAAAAAACAGTAAGATCTCAAATATCAAACATACAAACACACATATTTAAAATATGTAAACACATGAATTTGTAAAATAGAAACATAAATCTGTATGTACTCACGTTATATGGCTACAATGTGAAACTTCTGGAGGGAAGAAAATGGTGACAGAGGCTTGAAGACATGGCAAATTTCCCTCTTCAATAGATGATGTATATTGCTAACCTTCATTTGAAGATCCATATCTAAAAAACTATATACTTATCCACATATCTTTTACATACACTAACACAGATCTATAGCACTCGACATAAATCTAAAACTTACACATTAACAAATCCAAAAGAACGATGGTGTGAAAAACACTTCTCGTTGAATGGTTGTAGGCAGCCATAGAGAGAGGGAGATAAACAGTGGTGAAGATAAAATACGGCTAATAGTAAAGATATGGGGTTTCAGGAGGTAGAGACAGTTGTTTATGGTGGTAGACCAGAAAAGACAGAAGGTGATAAAAAGAGTGAGTGGTGGTCGTTTGGAATTCTCGATCTTGGATGTCGGTTAGAAAGATGAATTGGTGGTGACTGGTTTTTCTACAGAGAAAAATGGAGTTTGAACTGGCGGGTGGGTTTTGTTAAAGAGAGAAAGAGGAGGCCATCAAACTTGAAATGGGGTTAGGGTTTTCTATAATAGTGGGTTTTTATATGTAGGTTTTCAAAACAATACTTGATTTTGATTGGTTTATTTTAATTCACATGGATCACCAACTTTTAATCCATACCATTCAAAAAATATCAAATGGCCAAAATTCCACCTCCTTGTTTTTTAGATATTAGTCTTAAAATTTGGTAGACCCCATAAAATGTATGCATTATAAAGTAGTATATATATATATATATATATATATATATATATATATATATATATATATATATATATATATATATATATATAGAGAGAGAGAGAGAGAGAGAGAAAAGTTCTTTTAAGAACCAAAAGATTTGCGAGAATTTGAGAACTAAATTACGATTGTTGTATTAGTTTATCTTTAATTTTTTTAATCAAGGTTAGGATTGTCTTTTTATCGTTTTTAATTAAAACAACATTTTGTTTATCTTTAATTCATTTATCCATTCGGAAAGATTTAGGTTATATTATTCTTTTTGTCCATATTCATCGTTCTTTCCGAAATTCATTCAGCGATTCATCAATCCATTCGATTTATCAATTTTCTTCTTAGAATCTTCTTCTTTTCTTTTTCGAATTACATTCATTGATCTTGAATCGTTATCTTTTGATTTTTTATTGAAGAATTTCACATTCAACGATTCATCGATCCATTCGATTTATCAATTTTCTTCTTAGAATCTTCTTCTTTTCCTTTTCGAATCACATTCATTGATCTTGAATCATTATCCTTCTATTTCTTATTGAAGATTTTCGTTATTGATTTTGTGATTCAGTACCGTGATTACTTTCTAGGTTAGTTTTTGTTATTCATCGATCCATTTGATAAATCGATATTCTTCTTAGAATCTTGTTCTTTTGCTTTTCTAATTATCTACATTGATCATTAATCGCTATCTTTTAATTTATTATTATACACTGACTTTACTGATTTTGCGATTCATTACTTCGATCATGTTTTAGGTTAGGGGGTTTTTTAGGCTTTATGGTTTAGGGTTCCAACGATCGTATTTATTGTTATTCTTTTTTAGTCATTTGTTTTTTTGTTTAAAACATTTATTCATTATTGTATTGTTTTTTCATTACTGTATTGTTTTTTGTTTTCCTTTTTAGTGTTTATCTTAGAATTTTTCATTGATTTGATTCAATTTTCAGTGTTTTTGAATTTTTCAATAGCTCATCAATAGAATCAAGCTTTTTTGTTTCTGGAATCCTATTAACGAAGGTATTACTCCATCTATAAATTTATTCTATATGTTATTGTATGTTTTATATACTTTATGTTTGTTACAAAAATTGCTTATAGATGGTATTCCTTTCAATGATAATCAACAATTTTCTATTGTAAAATGTTTTAGACTTGAAAAGATTAAACAATTATACAAAATGCTGATAGAAATAAATGATGATATTTATTAATATTGATAACTGTTGATTGACCTTAATCAATAAACTGTGAATAATACTAGTTTGTACAACATATACTACTTTATATAATTAAATGATAATCAACAATTTTTCATTGTAAAATATTTTTAGAATGGTTGATAATTTCATAATTGTAAATTGATTGTGGATGTAAGGTATTGTAGTTGAAAAAATTAAATAATTATACAATCTATGTATAAAAAAAGAATAATGATGTGTATTAATGTTGATAATTGGTGATTGACCTTGATCAATAAGTAGTGATCAATACTATTTCCATAGTATAGATTAGTGATGACTGCTGATTTGTTATTTTCGTATATGTGCACGCATATATGGCTGTTGATTTGAACTTTCAGTAGTTGATGTGTATTTTCATTTTTGCATATATGAAGTTTTTGTTTTTGTATATGCACAAATATGCATATTTTATGTATATTATTGATTTTTTTTCTTATTTTAATGTTATATAGATCATTCTTCTACTAGGAATGGTTTCTTTTCTTATGTGAATGAAGAGCATGAAAATAACACAACAAATAACATTGTTAATTCATCAAATGAAGTTAATGTTGGTGATTCTTTATTTGTTCAAGATATGGATCAAGATGAGCATAGTTCAGCAAACAATTTAAGTCATTCTATATAAGAAATTGATTCTGGTAATTGTATTTTTATTCAACCTCAACATTGTAATCAGAATATTGCAACAACAACTGAATTGGAAGGTGATTAACAAAAAAACTTATTCAGATATTAATTAAATTTTTTATACTTTTATATTAATATATTTGTTATTCAAATTCTTAGATCATCTTTCCTATATTGAAGTGAGATCTCCTAGTGACACAGGTACAATTTTTTGGATTCCTAAAGTCGATAATTTATTTGAGCATTTTCTACATTCTGAATTTGATTCTTTGGATTTGGGAGTTTATATGTATATGAAAATACGTTGAAAAAGCAGGGTTTGATTGTAGACTAAGAGATGAGAAAGTTGAGGAAGCAGTTTTAATTTATGAGTATGTTTATTGTAGTAGATCTGGTACTGCAAAGAAACACAATGTTGACACATTGAAAGGTGTTAAAGGGATACAAAAAAGAAAGCGATCTAGCCAGATGATTCAGTGTCCGACCAAGATTGGTTTAAGGTGGTTAAAGGCACTACTAGATTTTTTGTTTTGACATTTGTTGCGGAGCATAATCAAGAATTATATACAGATCATATTGTTCACATGTCACGCTCTAATATACAGTTAGATTATTTTGATAAAAGTGTTATCTACAATTTAAACTCTTCAAACCTTGGTCCCACTAAAGCACATGTGTGATGTCTACTTTAAAGGGTGGACATCGTTCTTTAGGTTCAAAGACTTCAGACTGCAAAATTTTTACAAGGGATTTGAATTGTTATGTTGGAGAAAGCGATGCTGGTATGTTTGTTAAGTTTATGGAGCTTAGGAAAAGAGACAAACCTAATTTCTCATTTGATTACATGGTAGAAGATAATCAGCTTAGGGGTGCTTTTTGGGCTGATGGAATTTCAAAACATAATTACGCTGAATTCTCGAATGTTTTATTTATTTTCATATATTTTATGTTGTTTCTTTTAATTTTTTTTCTTGCAAGAGAAACCGTGGATTATTACTCATGGCTACTTAAATGTTTTGTTTCTTCTTTTGGGAAACAACCTCGTATAGTTGTCACAAATCAAGATGTTGCAATGGCAAAAGCTGTAACACCCAAAAAAATTCTAGTCAATTTAAAACTTTTCAAAACATTCAAAACCAACAGTTATTACAGATTTGTTTTCAAAATAGTCTATATTAGAGTTTTCCATGAAACATAAACAAAACATGTGGAGCTGTATGATCATGCATTCGCCTTGCCACGATCCCCTGATGTACCTGAAACGATAAACTAAACTGTAAGCCCGAAAGCTTAGTGAGTTCCCCCAAAATACGAACCTCATCGAACCATAATCATATCATAACAACAAATATAGAACAACATGCATAATGAGCCTTCAGCCTGATTGGACCGCCTCTCAGGGCCTACAACCTATCTGGACCGCTCCCGAGCCTTCGGCATGACTGGACCGCCTCACAGGGCCTACAACCTATCCGGACCGCTCGCCGGGTATGTTGGCCTACATCACAAAGCACGACCGCCTCAACCCAACCCCCAATCAAACAAACATGTGCACATACATATCATACACTAGCTCATATCATATAACAGTCAAATCGATCTAACAGATCACTAATCATAGCAACATCCCAATAACCGGGACACAGACCTAACCGATCACTAACATAGTGTCATCCTATAACCAGGACACCGATCTAACCAGGTCACTAAGCATAAACATATCACCATCCTAACTACCAGGATGTATCCAATAAATATATCATGCCATCAACCAGATACAAACCATAAAGAGCCGGCCTTGGTGCCTTAGACCCATTGATATAGTGAGGATAACTCACCTCACACTGTCGACTCGAAGATAAACTCAAACTCTCAGATCGCCGGCACAAACTCCACCACCTATATCCACCATAGAACCATGCTTGTAATTTTGCAATTTTCCCAAAATGTCCCCAAAAGTCAACTGGTCAACCCTTGCTCAAAGTCAAAGTCATCGGTCAAGGTCAACAATTCATGTTGACCTCAACTCGTCGAGTACCCTCAGCTACTCGCCGAGTTCCTTGCATAACTCGCCAACTCGCCGAGTCACTAGAGTGACTCGTCAAGTTCCTAAGGTTTGCGGCTGTAAACTCCTTGGCCGAATCGTCGAGTTTCCCCTTGCAACTCGCCAAGTTCCTACATATCCAAAGGTTGGGAAAACCCTAGCCGACTCGCCGAGTCACTCATCTGACTCGACGAGCCCACGACAATCTTCATCGGACTCGCCGAGTTAACCATGCAACTCGCCGAGTCCCTTCAGTCCTTCATCCATACAGATGCTTTCTAAGCCATGCTAAGGTTCCATATTGTAGATCCAGCTTCCCAAGGCATGTTTATCACTTAAAGTTGCAAACTTTACGTGCATGTAAAGCTCTAAAGTCTTAAAATGACAAAACCAAGCTTGTAAAGAGGTCTTACACTTGAGGGGAGGTTCATACTTGCCAACCTTGACAACTTTATGGACCTAGAGACCAAAGAGAGCTCAGATCTGAAGTTGCAACTTCAGATCTTAGCTCAAACACAAGAAATGCTTCCTAAAAAAACCACCCAAAGGAGATCTAGGAAGAAAAGAGCCAAGGTAACAGCTTAATACTGTTGGATAAGGTGTCTAAGTCCATAACTATTTCCGGTATATACTTGACCCGGTTAGCATGGTCCATTTGGGTTGCATGGCATTGCAATACTTGGATTGACCAAAATGAGAGAAAGGACACTTAAGGTTTATTAATATATTATAACTTCTAATATATTAATAATATTATTTAATTAGTATTGATCAAAGAATTAATTTGGAATTAATTAAGTGATCAAAAAGAGACTAATTAAATATATGGGGTTGATTGTGTAAATCATCTATTCTTGTATAGTGGGCTAATGATCCATCGTTTGTATGGATTGGGTTAAAACCCATAAGGTGCTCCATGGATAGTCCATGGAGGTTACAAACCCATGGATCATGGAAAATGGAAAGCCGTGACAATTAGGGTTTACATGGTGTAACCCTACTTGTGTCACAACTATATAAAGACCCCTAGTCTAGCAAAATCGGCACTACTTGTACAAGATAGAGGGCAATCCGATTTTGAGGTTTAGTGAAACTTCTCTCAAGGTTATTCCAAGTGTTTTAGTGTTGTGTGAGACATTTGAGGCATCACACTTGAGGTGCTAGGCTCACAAGGTTCTCAAGGAATCCAAACTACAAAAGGTATGTTCTTCTTCTAGCACTTATGTTTAAAAGTTCCCCATGCTATGCTAGATAGGTTAAGAACCTTGGAAAATCAAATTTGCATGTATCATAGTAAGACATAGATTCAAGGTTTCTAGGGTTGCATGTACACCATAGGAGTGTTAGAATGCTCAAAAACCTTCAGTGGTATCAGAGACTAGGCTTGTTTATTTGATACTTGATGCAAACTTGTTGAAAAAACTAAGTTTTCTGCATTCTGCAGCATGAACTCGCCGAGTCCATGGGGGGAGTCGACGAGTCCATGAGTTAATTCATCCTACTCATCGAGTAGGTTCGTGCACTCGACGAGTAGGAGCCCCTGAATGCAGATTTTCGAGTTTTGCTGCTGGAAATGGACTAGAAACATTACCCTAAACTGTTTTGGTGTTATAAAACTTGTTTAAGATGGTGTAATGGTTATGCTAATCCATTTTCAATGGGTATTATCAAAATTTTAAGTTTTATAGGTTTATTTATGATTCTTGAAATTGTTGATATGAACATTCATGAACTTATGAGTTTAGAAGATCATAGAAATTATTTGTAACTTGCTTGTTAGTTTAATTCTTGATCATTATGTGTTTTAATGGAATCCATAATTTGTCCTCAAGTTATGGATTACCAAAAGTCATTCTTTTAAAGTCCATTATTAAATACAGGTTACATAAAATGAAAAGTCTCTCATTTTATTAATCCATTAACTCATAAGTTATGAAAGATGAAAAGTTTTGAAAGTTACAAAACTCGCCCTAAAGTCTTGGAACATGTAAAGTCACTTTAAAAACTTTAGTTCCAACCCCTATAATTTTAAAAGTTAAAATTCAACCCTTATACTTTATAATATTATAAGTTAATAATATATATATATATATATATATATATATATATATATATATATATATATATATATATATATATATATATATATATATATATATATATATATATATATGTATAAGAACAAGTCGTTTTACCGTTAGTAGGCCTCATTCACAAAGCCGATCTATAAGGGGGGTATAAGGTTGTTGCCTATAAAATGGCAGCTTAATGAGTGTCCACTATCACCCACCGCTTCCTTGACTGGTGGAGGGTCGTTAGCCGAACGGGTAGGACAAGGACTTTAAATCCTCATTAAAAGTATGATGAAAAATAAAGTAACTAAATGTTTTATAAATTCCCAATCTTAGTTACTTTAGGAAAATGTGAATTTGGTGCTAACCCATGAAATTACACTTTGCACCTTGCTTAAGTCGTTAGTGGAGCGTGTGTGGTTAACCTGCACAATAACTTGGATTTAACAAGGTTGGCAAAGGGTGGCTTAAGGTTTATCGTAGATCTGTGGAGCGCGTGTGGTTAACCGACACATCGATTGAGGGGTAAATATTAAGGGTACCAAGTAATTTGCATGGTTACTTCACACCTTGTTTTGTGATCCTCGGCATCCGAGTCACAAAACCTGAAGGGCACACTCGAGATTGAAACATGCCATTGAAAAGTTCAATGAATCTCAAAGAATCTAGGAGTTTCAAAACCAATTAAAACCTAATAATTTATTTCGTTTTCATGGTGGAAATTGGTGAATCGTCATTCACCTACCTTCAAATATTTTATATCTTGGATTACGACATCCCTCTTCTAAGTTATAAAATATTGTGTTGGGTCCTAGCCTTAATATTACATTTGGGTGTGTTATTAAGGATTATCTTTATATCTAATCTAAACTTGTCTTTCTTCCTTTCAGATGTCTTCCAACAATGCTGCTTCTGGCTCAAACCCTACCGACTCCTTCCCTCTCATGAACCTTTATGGGAGAGTCATCTTCGATGGATCCAACTTTATGGATTGGATCAGGAACATCAGGATGGTCACTCGGTATGAGGACAAGGAATATGTCATTGACAAGGAGCTTAAGGAACTTGATGAGTCATCTGCTACTCCTGAGGAGATCACTGAATACCAGGCACACGAGAGAGATGCTACCAAAGTGGAATGTATCATGTTGGACACAATGACAGCCGAGCTCCAAAAGTCCTATGAGGACTTCTACCCTTTTGAAATGCACCAGGACTTGATGGACCGCTACCATCAGAGTGCTCGTCAAGAGCGGTATGAAATCATCTCCTCCATGATAACAACCAGGATGAAGGATGGTGAACCCATCATGGGCCACATGCAGAAAATGAAAAGGTATGTTGGCCGTTTGCTGAAACTGAATGTGAACTTCCCAGAGGAGTTGGCAATTGATATCATTTTGCACTTTCTATTTTCGTGTTATGATCAATTCCGCATGACATACCACATGAACAAGGAGGAAGTTACACTCAGCAAACTTCAAGGACTTTTGAAGACCGCGAAAAGTGGTCTTAAAGGTAAGTCGGTTGTTACTACTCCTACTCCTACCGCGACCCATGACTTGGCAATCAGGCAAGGCAAAGGAAAGAAGAGGAAGAGCCCTTCGAAGGGTACCACGGGAAAGTCCCTTGACGGCTCCTCTTCAAGTGCATCCAAGAAACGTTTCGTCACTCCTTCTGCTAACCCTAAAGAGGCTGAATGCTTCTATTGCCATGAAAAGTCGCACTGGAAGCGAAACTGCCCAAAGTACCGGCAAGATGTTAAGGATGGGACTAAGAAGAATGCTTCTAATTCTTGGGTCCTTGATACAGGTTGTGGTATTCACATATGTTGTGATTTGCAGGGACTAAGAAGAAGTGAGAATGTGGAGCATGGGAAGATAAAGTTGATCATAGGAAATAGGAAAGTTACACCTGTCACCAAGATTGGAGTTTATTCTTTGTTGCTAAGTAGTGGGTTAACATTAGATTTGAATAAATGTTGTTATTCGCCTGAAATGGCAACACATATTATTTCCTTTCATTGTTTGTACAAACAAGGTCTTACCTTTTCGTTTGATAATGAAAGTGGTGGTATTAATGGTTTCTTTAATAATGTTCTTTATTTTAAAGCATTACCTTGTGATGGTGTGTATGAAACTGTGTCGGTTGTAGATAACCTAGGAAATAATGTGTTGTGTATCGATTCTACCACTAGTTTGGATAAAGCATCATTATGACATTGTCGTCTTGGACATGTAAGCAAGAAACGCATAGGCCAACTCCAAAAGGATGGAGTCTTGGAGTCATTTGACCTAAAATCAAATGATAGTTGTGAATCTTGTTTGCTTGGGAAAATAACAAAGTCACCCTTCACTGGTACTTGTGCTAGGGGTGAGGGTTTGTTGGACCTCATACATACTGATGTATGTGGACCCTTCAGAACCGCCACAAGGGATGCTAACCGCTTCTATGTGACTTTTACTGATGATTTTAGTAGATATAGATATGTCTACTTAATCAAGCATAAGTCAGAAACCTTTGAAAAATTCAAGGAGTTTAAACAGGAAGTGGAGAATCAGTTGGGCAGGAACATTAAGATGCTTCAATCCGATCGAGGTGGTGAGTATCTTAGTACAAAGTTCCTTGACTATCTTAAGGAATGTGGGATTGTCTCACAATTGACACCTCCCAGAACACCGCAGTTGAATGGTGTGGCTGAGAGCCACAATCAAACCTTATTGGATATGGTTTGTTCCATGATGAGTCGAGCTTCGCTACCAATCTCATTTTGGGGGTATGCCTTAGAGACTTCCGCCCATATCCTTAATCTAGTCCCTACCAAAAAGGTTGCTAAAACACCTCACGAGATGTGGACTGGAAAAGTTCCCAATCTGGACCACATCAAGATTTGGGGTTGCGAGGCTTTCGTGAGGCGCAAGACTCACGATAAACTCGAACCTCGAAGTGAGAGATGTATTTTCATCGGCTACCCACAGAGATCCTTTGGTTACCTCTTCTACAGACCCAATGATAATGTGGTCTTTGTAGCAAGGAGAGGAGTCTTTCGAGAGAGAGAATTCATAAGCCAAGGAAACAGTGGGAGGCAAATAGACCTTGAATAAATTAAAGAGTCAAGTGGTGAAGGAACCTCAAACCCTAACAATCAACCTGAGGAGGAAACTCCTGTTGATCCGACAGAAGAGTCTGTACCTATGAGGCGTTGCATGAGAGTTAGGAATGCACCTGAGCATTACTATGGTTTCCATATTACTGCGGAAGGTGATACACTTATCAGTGATAGCACACTGGTAAGTCTGGATGAACCTAACAACTACACGGAAGCCATGGCAAGCCCTGAGGCTGCTAAATGGAAAGAGGCTATGGACAGCGAGATACAATCCATGTATGACAATTAAGTTTGGAACTTGGTTGACAATGTACCAGGTCGTAAGACAGTCGGGTGCAAATGGATCTTCAAGAAGACTACTGACATGGATGGTAATGTACACACTTATAAGGCGCGACTGGTTGCAAAGGGTTTTTTCTCAAACTTTGGGAGTTGATTATGATGAGACCTTTTCACCAGTAGCAAAGATTAAGTCTATTAGGGTTATGCTAGCCATTGCTGCATTTCATGACTATGAAATATGGAAAATGGATGTCAAAACCGATTTCCTTAATGGAAAGTTGGCTGAGGATGTTTACATGAGTCAGCCAGAGGGTTTTGTCAGTGCATAGTACCCTAATAGAGTGTGTAAGCTTGAGAAATCCATCTATGGATTAAAACAAGCACCTCGCAGATGGAATCTTTATTTCGATGAGAAGGTCAAAGAGTTTGGTTTTTCGAGAAGCGAAGATGAATCTTATGTTATGTCAAGGCTAGTGGGAGTATAGTTAGCTTTTTGGTATTGTATGTGGATGACATACTACTCATAGGAAATGACATCCCAACTCTGCAGGAAGTAAAGTCATGGCTTGGGAAGTGTTTCGCTATGAAGGACCTTGGTGAAGCTGCCTATATCCTAGGGATAAGGATTTTGAGAGACAGGAGTAAAAGACTAATTGGACTTAGTCAGAGTACCTACTTGGATAAGGTGCTGAATAGGTTCAGCATGCAGAATTCCAAGAAAGGAGAGTTACCGATCCAGAGTAACGCCAGATTGAGTAAGACTCAGAGCTCGAGTACAGAGGCTGAGATAGCTGAGATGATTCGAGTACCTTATGCTTCCGCTGTAAGCTCGATCATATATGCTATGACTTGTACTCGTCCTGATGTGGCGTTTGCATTGAGCATGGTCAGCAGATATCAGGGGAACCCTGGCAAGGCTCTCTGGACTGCAGTAAAGAACATTCTCAAGTACCTACGGAGGACTAAGTACTGGGTCCTTACCCTCGGTGGGAGTGATGACTTGAGAGTACTAGGGTATATTGATGCTAGCTTCCAAACTAATAGGGATAATTTCCGCTCTCAGTCAGGCTGGGTCTTTACCTTAAACGGAGGAGCAATTTCTTGGAAAAGTTCCAAGCAGGAGACAGTGGCTGATTCAACTTGAGAATCAAAGTATATAACGGCAAGCGAGGCAGCAAAGGAGGCTATATGGCTAAAGAGCTTCATTGGAGACCTTGGGGTTATACCAGCTATAAAGGAGCCTATGGAGATTTTCTGTGATAGTGAAAGTGCAGTTGCCTTAGCCAAGGAACCAAGGGATCACGGGAGATCCAGACACATCGACAGAAAATACCATTTCATCAGACATCGAATAGAAGAAGGACTCCTCGTGGAAAAGAGGGTATCATCGGATGAGAACCCGACAGATCCCCTCACGAAGGTACTGGGTAGGGTTAAGCATCTCCAGCATGCGAGGCGCATAGGGATGAAGGATGATATTAGTTTTAGTAGTTAGATAGATTTGAAATGTGTAAAGTGTAATTGACATTTGATGATGAATAAAAGTTGTTGTTTATTTATGAGTAAAGTGTTGCTATCTTTTGTCAATCGTTTACTATCGTTTCATTTTGCATGTTTTGACTTCCAGAATAATTATGTTATGGTATATCATATTATTCAAATTCTCCACAGTCGGTCATATGTTGGAAGTAGATATGAATCAAGACTTTCATGATTTGGCTTGTAGATGTCTAAGATGTTGGACATAGCAAAGTGTTGCTACAACACTCATTAGTGCTCAAAAGTTATGAGTATTGGATTCAACCCACGCTCACTGGTATCACTTCATGGAATTTATCTCGAGTGATCGTGAGACGGTAATATCATATAAGTCTTCAAACCTAGAGATATGACTTGTTGCCTATGAGTTGGTTATGCATTGATTGTACAAAAACGCATTGGTAACTCAATGTTATAAAATGTGCCTTTGTGTATAACTCAACAAGTAGTAGAACAAGCATATGAGTCGAAGTTTATTTGTTCCTTCTTGGATTAGAAGCGATATCTGGGCCCCTCGATGATTTTGTTGTGACCCATGTACCGGGCCCGGTCAGAACTAAATTGATGTGTTCAATTAAGTTCTATGTCAAACAAATCGGAAATCGGGAAACAAACTGCTGGACAATAAGTAAGACATTGTTCCATGTATTTGTCCGGCTGATATCTAGAACAGAGGATTATATGATCACTTATCTTAAATGACGCATCACCATCATCTCAGTTCCGCGAGACCTTGAAAGAGCTACGATTGCTGATCGGTTCCTGAAGTCATACTTGCAGTTATAGTTATTAGACTTATCTAAGTGGGAGACTGTTGGATAAGGTGTCTAAGTCCATAACTATTTCTGGTATGTACTTGACCCAGTTAACATGGTCCATTTGGGTTGCATGGCATTGCAATACTTGGATTAACCAAAATGAGAGAAATGACACTTAAGGTTTATTAATATATTATAAGTTCTAATATATTAATAATATTATTTAATTAGTATTGATCAAAGAATTAATTTGGAATTAATTAAGCGATCAAAAAGAGACTAATTAAATATATGGGGTTGATTGTGTAAATAATCTATTCTTGTATAGTGGGCTAATGATCCATGGTTTGTATGGATTGGGTTAAAACCCATAAGGTGCTCCATGGATAGTCCATGGAGGTTACAAACCCATGGATCATGGAATATGGAAAGCCATGACAATTAGGGTTTACATGGTGTAACCCTACTTGTGTCACAACTATATAAAGACCCCTAGTCTAGCAAAATCGGCACTACTTGTACAAGATAGAGGGCAATCCGATTTTGAGGTTTAGTGAAACTTCTCTAAAGGTTATTCCAAGTGTTGTAGTGTTGTGTGATACATTTGAGGCATCACACTTGAGGTGCTAGGCTCAGAAGGTTCTCAAGGAATCCAAACTACAAAAGGTATGTTCTTCTTCTAGCACTTATGTTTAAAAGTTCCCCATGCTATGCTAGATAGGTTAAGAACCTTGGAAAATCAAAATTGCATGTATCATAGTAAAACATAGATCCAAGGTTTCTAGGGTTGCATGTACACCATAGGAGTGTTAGAATGCTCAAAAACCTTCAAATACCTTCAAAAGGGTGCCAAATAAAGTAGATATCTGATTCCCACGATTTCCTTGCTTCTAATCACTTGTTTCCCAAGCTTTTCTCACCAAAATCCATCTTCAAAGCTTAAACACACCAAATGTAGCATACACACACGAATTAGGGTTTTGGAAGGTTAAGGGGCTGTAAAGGGGAGGCTGGGGAGGCCAATGATCCTTTAAATAGGGTGCAAAACCCTAGAAATTAGGGTTTCATCCTCCACCTCCTACTCGTTGAGTCCCCCTATGGACTCGGCGAGTAGGTCACTTAAACACGTGGACCAACCTGATGCTACTCGACGAGTAGAGCAACCAACTCGTCGAGTAGGCCTTGAAATCAAGAAAAACTTATGCCCAAATCAAATACCTGAGAGTCGGGGCGTTACAGTTCTCCCCCACTTGAATTAGACTTCGTCGTCGAAGTCTGCTGTGGTGAACAACTCCGGGTAGTGCTCCTGTATTTCTGCCTCCGGCTCCCACGTCCACTCGGATCCCCTCCGATGCTCCCACTGTACTTTTACCAAATGTATCTCCTTGTTCCGCAGAACATTCATCTTCCTGTCCGGTATGGCCACAGGCCTCTCCACGTATTTCAAGCGCTCATCGACCTGAATATCATCCAATGACACCACTGCCTCCTGATCCACAATGCACTTTCGCAACTGCGAAACGTGGAAAGTGTTGTGGATCCGACTAAGCTCATCCGGTAACTCTAGCCTGTATCCTACCTTGCCAACCCTGGAAATGATCCTGAACGGCCCAATGTAACGGGGACCCAATTTCCCCCTCTTCCTAAAGCGGATCACACCCTTCCAGGGTGAGACCTTCAGGAGTACCATATCACCCACCTGAAACTCTAACTCAGATCGGCGTCTATCGGCGTAACTCTTCTTCCGACTCTGAGCGGTCTGCAGTCGCTGCCTAATCTGTTGAATCTTCTCGGTAGTCTGCAAGACTACCTCCGTCCGACCCATCACCTTGTGTCCGACCTCACCCCTAACAAACCGGGGTGCGACATCTCCGCCCATACAACAGCTCAAAAGGCGGGGCGCCAATGCAGGAATGATAGTTGTTGTTGTAGGCAAACTCTGCAAGGGGTAGGTCGAAATCCCAACTCCCACCAAAGTCAATGATACACGCCCTCAACATATCCTCGAGGGTCTGAATGGTCCGCTCGCTCTGACCGTCGGTCTGCGGATGAAAAGTTGTACTAAAATGCAGCCGCGTGCCCAGTTCATCGTGGAACTTTTGCCAGAAACGGGAGGTAAATCTAACATCTCGGTCAGAAACAATGGAGACCGGTACCCCATGGCGAGCGACAATCTCGCGAACATACACGTCGGCCAACTTCTCGGCTTACGAACTCTCCCGTATAGCCAAGAAATGGGCACTCTTGGTCAATCGATCCATGATGACCCATATAGCATCAAACCCCTTCGTCGTCCGCGGCAGCTTGGTAATGAAATCCATTGTGATATGTTCCCATTTCCACATGGGAATCTAGGGGCTGCAACATACCATGCGGCCTCTGATGCTCGGCCTTGACCATCCTACAGGTCAAGCACCTCTCGACATACCAAGCGATTTCTCGCTTCATACATGGCCACCGGTAACTCAAACTTAGGTCTCGGTACATCTTGGTGGCCCCCGGGTGAATAGAGAAGTGAGACTTATGAGCCTCCTCCATGACTGCCTGTCTGACCCCACCAGACATCGGAACCCATACCCGACCGCATCGGGTCAATAATCCGCGACTATCCAGCACAAACCGGGTGTTCTCGCCCTTGATCCTCTCCAACTTCCAGTTCTTCGGATGCATGCCCTCAACCTGAGCATCTCTTATCAAACTGACAAGCGGAGAATCCACCGCTATCCTCATACATACCGCTGGGGTGGAAGACCCAGCTGACTTGCGGCTCAAATCATCCACCACCATATTCGCTTTACCGGGGTGGTAAAGGATCTCGCAATCATAGTCCTTGACTACATCCAGCCACCTGCGCTGCCTCATATTCAGGTTCGGCTGATCCATGATTTGCCTCAAGCTCTTGTGATCCGTGTATATGGTACAACGGACCCCATATAGGTAATGCCTCCAAATCTTGAGAGCGAATACCACCGCCCCCAACTCCAGATCGTGCGTAGGGTATCTCGTCTCATGCGGCTTCAGCTGCCGTGACGCGTAAGCTATCACCCGTCCTCTCTACATGAGGACCGCCCCTAAAACTGTGATGGATGCATCACAGACCACCACAAAATCCTCCAATCCCTCCGGGAGTGTCAAGACTGGAGCCTCACACAAACTCTAAAGGAGGGTCTCAAATGCCCTCTGCTGCTCAGGGCCCCACCGGAAATCCACCCCTTCCTCGTGAGACGAGTGAGGGGCACTGCAATCTTGGAGAAATCCCGAATAAATCTCCAGTAGTACCCTGCTAAACCCAAAAAACTCCTGATATCTAAGGGAGACCTCGACACCTCCCACTTCATGACTGCCTCGATTTTGGCTGGGTCGACCAGAATCCCCTTCTGGTTAACGAGATGTCCGAGGAACTGGACCTCTCGTAACCAAAACTCACACTTCGAGAACTTAGCATACAACCGTTCTCGTCTCAGAACTCCCAATAACTCCCTGAGGTGCTCCTCGTGCTGCTCTCGAGTCTTGGAATACACCAAGATATCATCAATAAACACTATGACCGAGCTATCAAGCATCGGTCTGCAAACCCGATTCATCAGGTCCATGAATACTGTTGGCGCGTTGGCGAGCCCAAACGGCATCACCACGAACTCCTCATGACCATAACGAGTCTGAAACGTGGTCTTCTCCATGTCCTCCTCTCTGACCCGGACCTGATGATACCCTGATCTCAAATCAATCTTGGAGAACCAAGTTGCACTCTGCAACTGATCATAGAGATCATCTATCCTTGGGAGTGGATAACGGTTCTTCACCGTCAACTTGTTCAACTCCCTATAATCAATGCACATCCAGTGCGAGCTGTCCTCCTTCCTGACGAAGAGGATCAGTGCTCCCCATGGAGAACTACTAGGTCTAATGAACTGCTTGCCCAGCAGTTCCTGTAGATGTGATGACAGCTTCTGCATCTCGGGTGGCGCCAACCGGTACGGTGCCTTGGCGATAGGGGCCGCACCCGGCACCAGGTCGATCCGGAATTCGACCTGCCTCTCCGGAGGTATCCCTGGCAATTCCTCCGGGAATACATCAACAAACTCTCTAACCACTGGGACCTCTGATACTGGAGTCTGGTCTCTGAACAGCGTATCCACCACATACGCTAGGTAACCCGCACACCCGTGTTGAATATACTTCAGAGCCCTGGCAGCTGAACGAAACCCTGATCCCGCTCTGGTGGCCTCGCCATATACAATCAGTTCTCCCCCACTTGGGGTTCGAACTACCACCCGCTGACCCTCACAATCAATCATGGCACCGAACCGACTAAGCCAATCTATCCCTACAATCACGCACACCTCCCCCATGGGGATCAGAATCAAATCTATCGGAAAGGACACTCTGAAAAATCTTCAACTCACATCATCGGTAGACCGAAGAAGCAGAAACCCCGTGTTCGTTGGCGATAGAGACCCGCAACGGACACTCTAGCTCGCCCACTGGCACATTGAACTCCCTACTAAATGACTGAGATATGAAAGACCGACTCGCCCCCAAGTCAAATAAAACCAATGCAGGTAAGGAGTTCACTAAAAACATACATAATCATAGGTACAACAGATAAGCATAAAACAAATATAATAAATGAAATAAAGGGTAGAAACATACCAGCAACCACATCCGGTGCTGCCCTGGCCTCCTCTGCTGTAAGCTGGAAGGCACGCCCCTCAGCCTTCGAAGGCTCTGTCTCAACTGGCCTCCCATCCGGAATCCTCAGTGCAGCCGGCGCTGGAGCCTGCGCCGGCCTGGCTGCGAGCTGTGGACAGTTGGTCTTCACGTGACCAACCTGATGACAGTGATAGCATATCCTCATATCCGATGCAGGGGCTGACTGGCGACAATTCCTAGCATAATGCCCCTCCTTGCCACACTTGTGGCACCCACTACCCATCTGACAAACTCCAGAATGACCCTTGCCGCACTTTCCACAAGTGCGGCTCTACTAACCTCCGGTCCTAGAATCAGCGGTCTTAGACCGCTTAGGCACCGGCTGCGACTGTGCTGGGGCCTGTCGCTGCTCCCTCAACTACAGTTCAATCTCCAACTCACACCGCCTAGCGGCCTCCTGTAACTCTAGAAGGGTATCACATCGCTGGGTAGACACAAACTGACGGATGTCAGTCCTGAGCATGCTCAGATAACGGGCCATCTGAGCCTGCTCAGAAGCAAACTCTGGGCAGAACATCACCCTCTCTGTGAACATGCGGGTGATCTCCGTCACCGACTCCCCATCCTGTCTCAAACTCAAAAACTCCGCTGACAACCGTTCCCGCTCGACCCATGGAATGTATCGGGCGCGAAACATACCCCTGAACTGCTCCCAAGTAACCGTAGCTCTCTGATCATCAGTGTACGACCCAGTCGCCAATCTCCACCAGTCCTTGGCCCCGGACCTTAGCAGGTTCAGAGAACACCTAACCTTTTGTTCAGTAGGTCACGAGCAAGTAAAGAAACACCCCTCCACATCTGAAACCCACCTCATAGCCTTGATGGGGTCCTGAGTCCCATCAAAAGTAGTGGGCTTCGTGTTATCGAAGTCCCTATACTGGAAGCCCCGAGTGGCTCCTACTCCTCCCCTGTCGCTGATACAGCCGATGCAGCCGCAACAGCAGCCGTCTCCGCAAGGGCTGCGTACCTCTCATCGAAGCACTCAATCATAGCGGTATTAATAGACCCAAACATCTTCGGTAGCTGTGCCCGGAAACAAGTGGCGACCTTATCATGCAGGATCTCCCGAATCCTGGCGTCCAACTCATCTATCCTCATCTGCACCACATGCTCAGGTGCTGCTGGCCCCTCCTGGCCTCCGTCCCCCGATCCTGATCCTGAACCGGATCCAGTCACAAAGCGTATCATCATCACCATTCTGAAACATGCCAAAAGATATTAGATAACCCACATAAATAACCGGGGATCAATTTTCGACTAAACCCTAGGGGTTGTGACTTCCTTGCTACGCGTATGGTCTTGTGCTTTCAGTAGTACGGGCCCATACTACCTTCCACACCTACCCATATTTGTCTCAAGTGTCATCACAACGCCCTAACAATCAACATAATCATAGCGATCCATCAATCCTCACTCCTAGAGGAATGCCAAATATCTCATAACTAGCCTCCCGGCCTCTCTCTACCCGCCCATCCATGAAACTTCCACCAACCCTGCAGCACTAGTGTATGTTAGCCATATATAACGCTGGACCCTATAGAATTTCGAATACCCGATCCTACCCTAAGCCCTTCATCAAAACAAGAACAGGAAATAAGGCCAAACCAAACATTCTCAGGCTATAAGATCTTAATTATGCACAACCGTGATGCATACACTAAGCAACTACAGTAATGATGTCAACCTCATATAAAGAAAACCCTAGGCTAGCAGGCATCATGTAATTAGGCAATTCTATCATGCAATTCCTGAAGATCCCTAGCCTAGTACTAGCATGTTGTTCTATCATATCACACAATCAAATAACTGTATGGTATTTTGGGGTTTACTTACTGGCTCCGGCTTATCGTATACTTGCATCCTCCTTTACTTATTTTGAAAACCATTTAAAAAAATCATTTTGAAGATCTTTCCTTGATTTGAGACTTGATTTACATGAGTGTTCCTCCAATTCACTCAAACCAAGGCTCTGATACCAACTTGTAACACCCAAAAAATTCAAGCCAATTTAAAACTTTTCAAAACATTTAAAACCAACAGTTATTACAGATTTGTTTTCAAAATATTCTATATCAGAGTTTTCCCAGAAACATAAACAAAACATGTGGAGCTATATGATCATGCCTTCGCCTTGCCACGATCCCCTGATGTACCTGAAATGATAAACTAAACTGTAAGCCTTAAAGCTTAGTGAGTTCCTCCAAAAAACCAACCTCATCGAACCAAAATCATATCATAACAACAAATATAGAACAACATGTATAATGAGCCTTCAGCCCGAGTGGACCGCCTCGCAGGGCCTACAGCCTATGTGGACCGCTCCCGAGCCTTCGGCATGACTAGACCGCCTCGCAGGGCCTACAACCTATCCGGACCACTCGTCGGGTATGTTGGCCTACAACACAAAGCAGGACCGCCTCAACCCGACCCGCAATCAAACAAACATGTGCACATACATATCATACGCTAGCTCATATCATATAACATTCAAATCGATCTAACATATCACTAATCATAGCAACATCCCAATAACCAGGACATAGACCTAACCGATCACTAACATAGTGTCATCCTATAACCAGGACACGGACCTAAGAAGGGCGCTAAGCATAAGCATATCACCATTCTAACTACCAGGATGTAACAAATAAATATATCATGACATCATCCAGATACAAACCATAAAGGGCCGGCCTTGGTGCCTTAGACTAATTGATATAGTGGGGATAACTCACCTCACACTGTCGACTCGAAGATAAACTCAAACTCTCAGATCGCCGGCACAAACTCCACCACCTATATCCACCATAGAACCATGCTTGTAAATTTCCAATTTTCCTAAAATGTCCCCAGAAGTCAACTGGTCAACCCTTGGTCAAAGTCAAAGTCATCGGTCAAGGTCAACAGTCCATATTGACCTCAACTCGTCGAGTACCCTCAACTACTCGCCGAGTTCCTTGCATAACTCGCCAACTCACCGAGTCACTAGAGTGACTCGGCGAGTTCCTAAGGTTTGCGGCCGTAAACTCCTTGGCTGACTCGTCGAGTTTCCCCTTGCAACTCGCCAAGTTCCTACATGTCCAAAGGTTGGGAAAACCCTACCCGAATCGCCGAGTCACTCATCTGACTCGATGAGCCCACGATAATCTTCATCAGACTCGCCGAGTTAACCATGCAACTCGCCGAGTCCCTTCAGTCCTTCATCCATACAGATGCTTTTTAAGCCATGCTAAGGTTCCATATTGTAAATCCAGCTTCCCAAGGCATGTTTATCACATAAAGTTGCAAACTTTATGTGCATGCAAAGCTCTAAAGTCTTGAAATGACAAAACCAAGCTTGTAAAGACGTCTTACACTTGAGGGGTGGTTCATACTTGCCAACCTTGACAACTTTATGGACCTAGAGACCAAAGAGAGCTCAGATCTGAAGTTGCAACTTCAGATCTTAGCTCAAACACAAGAAAGTCTTCCTAAAAAAACCACCCAAAAGAGATCTAGGAAGAAAAGAGCCAAGGTAACAACTTAATACCTTCAAAAGGGTGCCAACTGAAGTAGATATCTAATTCCCATGAGTTCCTTGCTTCTAATCACTTGTTTCCCAAGCTTTTCTCACCAAAATCCTTCTTCAAAGCTTAAACACACCAAATGTAGCATACACACACGAATTAGGGTTTTGGAACGTTAAGGAGTTGTAAAGGGGAGGCCAATGATCCTTTAAATAGGGTGCAAAACCCCGGAAATTAGGGTTTCATCCTCCAGCTCCTACTCGTCGAGTCCCCCCATGGACTCGACGAGTAGGTCACTTAAACACGTAGACCAACCCGCTGCTACTCGACGAGTCGAGCTACCAACTCGTCGAGTAGGCCATGAAATCAAGAAAAACTTATGCCCAAATCAAATACCTGAGAGTCGGGGTGTTACAAAAGCAGTTGAAACTGTTTTTACACATTCAACTCATCAGTTGTGTATGAGGCATAGTGGGGAGAAGTTGGACGATAAGGTAATTTATGTATATGAATTTTGTTTTTTATATATATTATCATGTAAAATGTGCATTCGTGCATTTATTATATTGTTTTGTATGAAAAATCACGTTAAATGTGAACTTATATTATAAATTCAATATAAGTTTTTCTTTTTTGCTTTTTTTTGTTTCATACAGGTTTCTAAGAAAATATTGGCTAAAACTGATTTCCGGAAAAAGTATCAATGTTTAATTTGGAAGCAATGCATTGATCCTGAGGTTTTTGAAAATGATTGGAAGTCTCTTATTAGTGAGTTTCAGTTAGAAGATAATAGTTGGTAGAAGCAGATGTTTTTAATTCGTGATCGATGGATTCCTACTTTTTTAAGAACATTTCATTATCTGGTCTAATAAGGACTACTTCTAGACCTGAGAGTGAAAATTCTTTTTCTTTTTTGGAACTTTATGTCAAAAACAGCCAACTTGTCTTCTTTTATGATGAAGTTTGATGCTTCTACGGACTCTCAACACAATACACAAATTTCCAATGATTTTGATTGAATGAAGAAACTCATGTTCTTGAGACATCTCTTCCATTAGAACATCAAGCATCAAAGTTTTATACGAAAAATATTTTTTCTATTGTTCAAAATGTAGCATCCCAACCATCAGTTATCATTATTATTCCATTTAGATTTCATGTTTTAAGGTCTACTCGACAAGTTGACGCTGTGACTCGTCGAGTAGCAGCGGGTCAGGACACGTCATTTAATGAGTGACTCGGCGAGTCGGCATGGGGACTCGACGAGTAGGAGCTGGCAGATGAAACCCTAAATTTCAGGGTTTTTGTACCCTATATATTGGACCATTAGCGCCTCCCACTGTCATCTATCACCCCTTGAGAGCCAGAAACCCTAAATTCCGTGAGTGCGAGCTTGGAGAGTGTTTTGGAGCTTTGGGAAGTGATTTTTGTGAAGGAAACTTGTAGATCAAGAGGCTAGCATCAAGGATTCCATGTGGATCCAGAGTCTACTTCAGCTTGGACACGTTTTGGAGGTAACAAGCTGTTACCTTGATCTCCTTTCTTCTAATAATCTTTCATATGTGAAGATTAGGGCTTTCTTTAGCTATTCATGAAGGGATTATGGTATGGGAGCTAGATCTGAAGTTGAAACTTCAGATCTGACCCCCTTTTGAGTCGTAAGTTCATAAAGTTCTTAATAGGGTCATGAAGGAACCCTTGTTTATGAGTAAAGTCCCATTCAAAGCTTAGATGTGGATTTTAAGTCATGCAAATACGTAAAGGTAGCAACTTTACGTTGCTAATGCACTCTAGGGACCTAGATCTACTGTTTGGAACAAAGGGGTAGTTCAGAATCACTTGATCATGAGAGTATGCGTATGGAATCGACGAGTCTGGAAGATGACTCGGCGAGTCGGGTAGGGTTTTGTCCAAATTAGTCCCACCTGGACTCGGCGAGGTCTGGGAAATGACCCGGCGAGTCAGTTTGGACTTCCAAGCACTGAGTCGCGTATCGACTTGGCGAGTCTGCTAGAGCATTTTGGTAATTTGAGTCGAGAAATTTTGGAATCAGGAGGGACTCGAGGCAGAGGAAGTTATATTCAGCAAACAGGTCAACATGGACTGTTGACCATGGACGAGTGACTTGACTTGACTGTGGGATATCTTGTACCTCCCAAGGGCATTTTGGTAATTTGAGTACTTATTGAGTGGACCACTTATGGGTACAGGCGAGGTGGTTGGAGCTATATCAGGAGGTGTAGATAGTATCATTCCGAGCTACTAGCAAGGTGAGTTATCCTCACTATATCAATAGGGTCTAAGGCACTAAGGCCGACCCTTTTAGTTGTTATCTTGGTTATAGTATGCTACATATGGTTATGATCTGTTAGATCGGTAACAGGATAGACAGTATGTTGTTATGCTCTTATGATCCGTTAGGATTGGTATGTTAGTGGCCTAGTTAGGTCGGTGCTCTGGTTAGGAGAGATTGCTATGATCGATGATCTGTGAGATAGTTATATCTGATGTCTGTATATGTTAGCTTATGTTAGTCTTGTGCACATGGTTATTTGCTTGATGTTTGGGTTGAGGCGGTCCTGCTTTGTGCTGAAGGCCAACATACCCTATGAGCGGTCCGGGTAGACTGTGGGCCCGTATGGCGGTCCAGTCATACCGAAGGCTCGGGATAGATCCAGATAGACTGTAGGCCCGGTTGGGCGGTCCAGTTAGGCTGAAGGCCCAGTATGCATGTTGTTGACTATCTGTTATTGATATGGTATTGTCGGTGTGGTATTGGTATTTTGGGGGTAGCTCACTAAGCCCTCGGGCTTACAGTTTCAGTTTATTGTTTCAGGTACTTCCGGAGATCGTGGCAAGGCGAAGGCTTGACCGTACCGCTCCTCATCCATATGATTATACTTCCGGGACACTCTGATGAATAATATTTTGAAAACATTTTTGTAAAACATTATTTGGTTTTATTGTTGAAAAAGTTTAAATTTGGCTTAAAATTTTTGGGATGTTACAAGTTGGTATCAGAGCCTTGGTTTGAGTGAATTGGAGGAACACTCGTGTGAATCCAGTCTCAAATCAAGGAAATTTTTTTGAATAAATTCTAAAGTGGTTTTAAAAATAAGGGATGGAGGATGCAGAGTGTGCGATCAGCCGGAGCCAGTAAGTAGACCCCAACATACCATACAGTTATTTGATATTATGATATGTTAGAACAACATGCTAGTGCTAGGCTAGGGATCTTCAGGAATTGCATGATAGACTTGCCTCATTATATGATGCCTACTAGCCTAGGGTTTCTTTTATATGGAATTGACATCATTACTGTAGTTGTTTAGTGTATGCATCACGGCTG
The DNA here is from genome assembly GCF_052849685.1 of Lactuca virosa. NCBI lineage: Eukaryota > Viridiplantae > Streptophyta > Magnoliopsida > Asterales > Asteraceae > Lactuca > Lactuca virosa. The sequence goes on along the minus strand of NC_136434.1, from coordinate 168,501,123 downwards.
TGCATAATCAAGATCTTATAGCCTGAGAATGTTTGATTCGACCTTAGGGTAGGATTGGATATTCGAAAGTCTATCGGATCCAACGTTATGTGTGGCTAGCATACACTAATACTGCAGGGTTGGTGGAAGTTTCATGGATGGATGGGTCGGGAGAAGCCGTGAGGCCAGTTGTGAGATAGTTTCGTATTCCTCTAGGAGTGAGGGTTGAGCGCTTGCTATGTTGATGTCTATTGTTAGGGCGTTGTGGTGATACTTGAGACAAATATGGGTAGGTGTGGAAGGTAGTATGGGCCCGTACTACTGAAAGCATAGGACCCATATGCATAGCAAGGAAGTCACAACCCCTAGTGTTTGTGGGAATTGGTCTCCCGATATTATGTTGTTTATCTGACGTCTTTGGCATATTTTCAGTATGGTGATGACGAGATGCTTTACGACCGAATCAGTATCAGGATCAGGGGGCGGAGGCCCGGATGAGCCTATAGCACCTGAGCCCGTGGTGCAGATAGGGACAAAGGAGTTGGATGCCAGGATTCGGGAGATCCTGCATGATGAGATTGCTGTTGCGTTTCGAGCGCAACTACCAAAGATGTTTGGGTCGATCAAGACCGCTATGGTCGAGTACTTTGATGAGCGTTATACAGCCTTAGCAGAGACGGCTGCCGTTGCAGCCATGTCGGCTGTAACAACGGTATGGGGTGAAGGGGGAGCCAGCCGGGCTTTCCAGTACCGGGACTTCGATAACACGAAGCCCCCGACGTTTGATGGTACACAGGATGCGATCAGGGCTATGAGGTGGTTATCTGACGTGGAGGGCTGTTTCTTCACGTGCTTGTGTCCTACTGACCAGAATGTCAGGTGTGCCCTGAACCTGCTGAGGTTTGGGGCCAAGGACTGCTGGAGACTGACGGCTGGGTCGTACACGATGATCATCGAGCTGCTATTACTCGGGAGCAGTTCTGGGATATGTTCCGTACCCGCTACGTTCCACGCGTGGAGCGGGAGCGGCTTGCTCAGGAGTTTTTGACATTGAGACAGGATGGAGAGTCGGTGATGGAGATCACCCGCATGTTCACGGAAAGGGCTATGTTCTGCCCGGAGATTGCTTCCGAGCAATCTCAGATGACCCGTTATCTGAGTATGCTCAAGACAGATATAAGTCAGTTTGTTGCTACGCAATGTTGTGATACTCTTCTGAATCTTTAGGAAGCCGCGAGGCGGCGTGTGTTGGAGATAGAGCTGCAGTTGAAGGAGTAGCGTCAGGTTCCGACACAGTCTCAGCCGGCACCTAAGCGGTCTAAGACCGCTGATACTAGGACCGGAGGTCAGCAGATCCAGACTTGTGGAAAGTGTGGCAGGGGTCATCCTGGAGTTTGTCGAGTAGGTGGTGGTTGCCACAAATGTGGCAAGGAGGGGCACTATGCCAGGGACTGTCGCCAGTCCTCCCCTCCGGTAGATATGAGGATATGTTATCACTGTCATCAGGTTGGTCATGTGAAGACCAACTGTCCGCAGCTTGCCGCCAAGCCGGCGCAGATTCCCGAACCAGCTTCGTTGAGGATTGCGGATGGGAGGCCAGTCAAGACGGAGCCTCTGAACGCTCAAGGGCGTGCCTTCCAGCTCACGACCGAGGAGGCCAAGGCAGCACCGGATGTGGTTGCTGGTATGTTTCTATTCTCTATTTCAGTTATCATATGTGTGTTATGCTTATCTGTTGTACCTATGTTTAGGTACGTTCTTAGTAAACTTTTTGTCTGCATTGGTTTTATTCGACTCGGGGGCGAGTCGGTCGTTTGTATCTCAGACTTTCAGTAGGGGGTTCAGTGTGCCGGTAGATGAGCTTGAGTGTCCGTTGCGAGTTTCTATCGCCAATGAACACGGGGTTTCTGCTTCTTCGGTCTACCGGGAATGTGAGTTGGAGATTTTCGGGGTATCCTTCCCGATATATTTGATTCCTATTCCCATGGGGGAAGTATGTGTGATCGTGGGGATGGATTGGCTCAGTCGATTTGGCGCCATGATCGATTGTGAGGGACAACGAGTAGTAGTTCGAACCCCAAGTGGGGGAGAACTGGTGGTATATGGTGAGGGCACCAGAGTAGGATCAGAGTTTTGTTCGGCAGCCAGGGCTCGGCAGTATATTCAGCACGGGTGTGCCAGTTATTTAGCGTATGTGGTGGATACGTCGGTCAGGGATCACACTTCAGTTTTAGAGGTTCCGGTGGTTAGAGAGTTTGCTGACGTGTTTCCGGAGGAGTTACCTGGAGTGCCTCCGGAGAGGCAGGTGGAGTTCAGGATTGATCTAATGCCGGGTGCGGCCCCTATCGCTAAGAGGCCATACCGTTTGGCACCGCCAGGGATGCAGGAGTTGTCATCTCAGTTGCAGGAGCTGCTGGGTAAGCAGTTCATTCGTCCGAGTAGTTCTCCATGGGGAGCACCGATCCTTTTTGTTAGGAAGAAGGACGGTTCGCACCGGATGTGCATTGATTATAGGGAGTTGAGCAAGTTAACGGTTAAAAACTGTTATCCACTCCCGAGGATAGATGATCTTTTCGATCAGTTACAGGGTGCATCTTGGTTTTCCAAGATCGATTTGAGATCCGGATATCACCAGGTCAGGGTGAGAGAGGAAGACGTGGAGAAGACTGCGTTTCAGACTCGTTATGGTCATTACGAGTTTGTGGTGATGTCGTTTGGGCTCACCAACGCGCCGACAGTGTTCATGGATTTGATGAATCGGGTCTGCAGACCGATGCTTGATCGCTTGGTCATTGTGTTCATAGATGATATCTTGGTGTATTCCAAGACCCGAGAGCAGCACGAGGAGCACCTTAGGGAGCTATTGGGAGTTTTTAGGCGAGAACGGCTTTATGCCAAGTTCTCGAAGTGTGAGTTTTGGTTGCGAGAGGTCCAGTTCCTTGGGTACCTCATTAACCAGGAGGGGATTTTGGTCGATCCGGCCAAAGTTGAGGCGGTTATGTAGTGGGAGATTCCGAAATGTCCCTCAGACATCAGGAGCTTCTTGGGATTAGCAGGGTACTACCGGAGATTCATTCGAGATTTCTCCAAGATTGCAGTACCCCTCACTCATCTAACGAGGAAGGGGGTGGACTTCCGGTGGGGCCCTGAGCAGCAGAGGGCGTTTGAGACCCTCCGACAGTGTTTATGTGAGGCGCCAGTGTTGACACTCCCCGAGGGAGTTGAGGATTTTGTGGTATTCTGTGATGCATCCATCACAGGTTTGGGGGCAGTCCTCATGCAGAAAGGACGAGTGATGGCCTATGCATCGCGGCAGTTGAAGCCGCACGAGACGAGATACCCTACGCACGATCTGGAGTTGGGAGCGGTGGTATTCGCTCTCAAGATTTTGAGGCATTACCTATATGGGGTCCGTTGTACCATATACACGGATCACAAGAGTTTGAGGCACATCCTAGATTAGCCGAACCTGAACATGAGGCAGCGCAGGTGGCTAGATGTAGTCAAGGACTACGACTGCTAGATCCTTTACCACCCCGGTAAAGCGAATGTGGTTGCGGATGCTTTGAGCCGCAAGTCAGCTGGGTCTTCTACCCCAGCAAGGTGCATGAGGATAGCGGTGGATTCCCCGCTTGTGAGCTTAATTAGAGATGCCCAGGTTGAGGGAATGCGGCCAAAGAACTGGAAGTCAGAAAAGATCAAGGGCGAGAGCGCCCGGTTTGTTCAGGATAGTCGTGGATTATTGACCCAATATGGTCGGGTTTGGGTTCCGATGTCTGGTGGGGTCAGGCAGACAGTGATGGAGGAGGCTCATAAGTCTCGTTTTTCTATACACCCGGGGGCCACCAAGATGTACCGCGATCTGAGTTTGAGTTACTAGTGGCCATGTATGAAGCGAGAAATCGCTTGGTATGTCGAGAGGTGCTTGACCTGTAGGATGGTCAAAGCCGAGCATCAGAGGCCGCATGGTAAGCTGCAGCCTCTAGAAATTCCCATATGGAAATGGGAGCAGATCACAATGGACTTCATTACGAAGCTGCCGAGGACGACGAAGGGGTTCGATGCTATTTGGGTCATCGTGGATCGGTTGACCAAGAGTGCCCATTTCTTGGATATTTGGGATAGTTCGTCGGCCGAGAAATTGGCCGACATATACGTCCGCGAGATTGTATCTCGCCATGGGATTCTGATCTCCATCGTTTCTGACCGAGATGTCAGGTTTACCTCCCGTTTCTGGCAGAAGTTCCATGAGGAACTGGGTACGCACCTGCGCTTTAGTACAACGTTTCATCCTCAGAATGACGGGCAGAGTGAGCGGACCATTCAGACCCTCGAGGATATGTTGAGGGCGTGTGCTATCGACTTCGGAGGGAGTTGGGATTCCCATCTACCTCTTACAGAGTTTGCTTACAACAACAGCTATCATTCCAGTATAGGCGCCCCGCCTTTTGAGCTGTTGTATGGTCGGAAATGTAGAACCCCGATCTGTTGGGGTGAGGTTGGACACAGAGTGTTGGGTCGGACGGAGGTAGTTTTGCAGACTACCGAAAAGATCCAACAGATTAGACAGCGACTACAGACCGGCCAGAGTCGACAAAAGAGTTACGCTGATAGACGCCGATCGGATTTGGAGTTTCAGGTTGATGACATGGTACTCTTGAAGGTATCACCCTGGAAGGGCGTGATTCGCTTCAGAAAAAGGGGAAAGTTGGGTCCCCGCTATATTGGGCTGTTCAGGGTCATCGCCAGGATTGGTAAAGTGGCATACAGGATGGAATTACCGGATGAGCTCAGCCGGATTCACAACACCTTTCACGTTTTGCAATTGCGAAAGTGCATTATGGACCCGGTGGCAGTGGTGCCACTGGATGACATTCAGGTTGATGAGCGCCTGAATTATATTGAGAGGTCGGTTGCCGTTTTGGAAAAGAAAGTGAAAGTGTTGCGCAACAAGGAGGTTCCGTTGGTAAAGATACAATGGGAGCATCGGAGGGGATCCGAGTGGACATGGGAGTCGGAGGCTGAGATGCGGGAGCATTACCCAGAGTTATTCGCTACAGCAGACTTCGAGGACGAAGTCTAAGTTAAGTGGGGGAGAATTGTAGCATCCTAACCATCATGTGTCATTATTATTCCATTTAGATTTCATGTTTTAAGGTCTACTTGACGAGTTGACGCTGTGACTCGTCGAGTAGCAGCGGGTCAGTACACGCCATTTAATGAGTGACTCAGCGAGTCGACATGGGGACTCGACGAGTAGGAGCTGGCAGAGGAAACCCTAAATTTTAGGGTTTTTGCACCCTATATATTGGACCATTAGCGCCTCCCACTGTCCTCTATCACCCCTTGAGAGCCAGAAACCCTAAATTCCGTGAGTGTGAGCTTGGAGAGTGTTTTGGAGCTTTAGGAAGTGATTTTTGTGAAGGAAACTTGTAGATCAAGAGGCTAGCATCAAGGATTCCGTGTGGATCCATAGTCTACTTCAGCTTGGACACGTTTTGGAGGTAACAAGCTGTTACCTTGATCTCCTTTCTTCTAAGAATCTTTCATATGTGAAGATTAGGGCTTTCTTTAGCTATTCATGAAGGGATTATGGTATGGGAGCTAGATCTGAAGTTGAAACTTCAGATCTGACCCCCTTTTGAGTCCTAAGTTCATAAAGTTCTTAATAGGGTCATGAAGGAACCCTTGTTTATGAGTAAAGTCCCATTCAAAGCTTATATTTGGATTTTGAGTCATGCAAATACGTAAAGGTAGCAACTTTACGTTGCTAATGCACTCTAGGGACCTAGATCTACTGTTTGGAACAAAGGGGTAGTTCAGAATCGCTTGATCATGAGAGTATGCGTATGGACTCGGCGAGTCTGGAAGATGACTCGGCGAGTCGGGTAGGGTTTTGTCCAAATTAGTCCCGCGTGGACTCGGCGAGGTCTGGGAAATGACCCAGCGAGTCAGTTTAGACTTCCAAGCACTGAGTCGCGTATCGAATCTGTAAGGGTCGAATTGTTGTAATTAGTCGAAGTATGTTTTGTAATCTTCAAATATTTTGTAATGTATTTTACTAGGGCACTTTTATTCGAAGCTTTAGTGTCTATGCCTTAGTATATTTTTTGTACGTTTTCAGTTCCCTATAAATAGGGTTATTTACTAGAGTTAAAAAAAGAACTTTTACAGACTTGTCTCTTGTACTCTGTAAAGAATTCGAAAGCGTAATAGAGCATAACAGATCATATTTACATTCCGTGTTCAAATCTCGCACTCTTACTTGAATTCATACTCTGATTATTTCATTACTCGATTCTTTGATTCATCAATTGGTATCAGAGCAGGAATCATATCTCTGATCTGATTTTCACGCTGTTCAAAAACTTTTTGAATCAACTCTTTGATTCAAAAGTTTCCGCACTTTTTTGAAAGTGAAAAATTGTCAAGATCTTAGTCTGTGATTCGATTCTGCATTTGAATTGTTGAATCGAGTGTTATTCTCATCAATTCGATTTGATTCAGCTAGTTTGTTTTCAAATTCTCAAGTCTTTTAAAACTTCTCCAAATCTTCTTCCGTACAACAATGGCGAGTTTCAATCTCAATTCGATGACCTCGTTTTCTCATCTGCTAGGTTCATCAACCAAAATTCCAATGCTAATCCCTGAATAATATGATCAGTGGGCTGATCGGATGCAGGATTATCTGAATGGTCTTGATGAAGAATTATGGACATGTATCACTGGAAGTATCAATGTTCCAGTGAATGTTCAACCAATCGGATCTTCTTCCACAAATTCTGGTGTTGATAATCAAGGTGATCGTCTAAAGAAATTGGAGAAAAGGTGTATGAGGGAATTACAAGGTGCTTTACCTCCAGTTGTGTACAATTACGTTAGGAGTTGTACAACTGCAAAGGAAATCTGGAACAATCTGAAAGATAAACTTCAAGGAAATGAGAAGACAAAAATCAATTCAGTTAAACAGTGTTTGGTTGAGCTGAAAAACTTCAAACAAAAAGAAGGAGAAACAATTGAAGTTTACTATGATCGTCTGAATGAGCTAATCTATCGATGCAATCGCTATGGAATTACCAGGACTTCAATGGAATTCAATCTCATCTTTGTAATGGGGCTTCGAAAAGAATGGAGAAGTGTGAGTATGATGGTGAAGAATCAGCAAAGTTTTGATACATCAACTCTCAATGATTTGTACAATCAGTTGAAAACACACGAAGTTGAAGTAAATGAAATTGCTGAGGAATCGAAGTTGAATTTGGGAGGTCCATTAGCTCTTGTGTCAAAGATTTCGGAGAAAGAAGCTGAGAATGGTGATTCTGAGGAAGAAGAAGGATTCATCATGAATTCGGATGATGAAGCAATAGCATTTTACTCGAATAATCGTGTCAAGAAATTTTTCAAAAAGCCGTTCAATTTGAAGACTAAGCTTTCTGAGGTGAAAGGAAATTCAGTGAGTAAAAATGTTGTTGAGGAGAAAAAGAAAGTTGAGAAGCAAGATTCAAAGATGATTGATGGAAAGGGTGAGAAGAAGCTGAAAGGTGATGCTGGAATAGATTGTCATTATTGCAACGGTGCGAATCATCTTGCAAATGACTGTATGCTTCGAAAGAAGGATGAGAGGAAGAATAAAGTCAAGGATGAGGCATATTATGCAGAGAAGCTTGAGGTGGTTCGTGCTAAAGCCAAGAATTTATCATTGGTTGCAAAGGGTGAGCATGAGGATGAAGAAGGAACATATCAAATATGGTCATCTAGATCAGATGATGAAGAAATGCGAAATCCGACACATGGGGCATTGTATGCGAAAATGGAGGAAAACTCAGAGGATGAGGAATTCGAAGTGAGGGGACGATGCTTCGTATCCAAAGCTGCTGACAAATCTCCAATGACTACAAAGGTACGTAAAATTCTCGAATCTTTTAATATTTCTACTCATGCTTATGATTCTGAACTAATATCTTTTGATGAGACGGTTACTTATTTTGATCCAATTGTTGTGTCTGCTAGTAATGAGGCCAACAAATTTTCTATGGAGTTGTTAGAGACCAAAAAGAGATTAGACTCGAAAATAAGCAAAATTGAATGTATGGAATTACAAATAACAAACATTATGTGTGATAGAGATTCTTTAACGAGTGAAGTTAAACTTTTACTAGCACAAAGAAACATTTACTGTAATTCTGCGAAAAGACTATATGGCAAATTAACTGATTTACATTATTCAAGTGACATAAGTAAAGAGCAACATAGAAAATTACTACCTTTTCTAGCATTCGAAAGAGCTAAGGTAGATAATATTTCGTATGATTGTGAGCAGATAATAGCTGATTTTGACAAAGTTCCTGATGATAGATATAAATATGGAATTGTCAAAATTGATGAATGTCTTGATACAAAAGAATTAGTTAACATCGTGAATGATACTTTGACTAAATCTGAACAAATTCAAATTTTGAAAAAGACTGAGAATTCAACATCTGATTCTCAATCTAATTTTGCTGATATTGAAGATAATTCTGACAATATTAGTGAAATTAGTGAACTAGAAGATGTTGATTGTTCTCAGTTGTCTGTTGTTAATGTTGCTTTAACATCTAAAGGGAAAGAAAAAGTTAAGGATTTGATGGTTGAAAATGAAACTAATATACCCTCAACTTCGAAAGTTTGTGATATGAACTTCGTGGATCTCAAAGACAGCCAAACTGATGATAGTGATGATAAAGATGAAGAGAAAATTTCGAAGGAAAAGAAATTTACAAAAGAAGAAGAAACTCCTCGAATGGTGGTTGATCAAGTGTATGGTGATACACAAAAGTTCGAAAAAGTTATGAATGAAAAAGGAGAACACTATCTTGAAACGAATACAGTGGTTTATCCAAATTTCAAATATACAGATGATGTCATTTTTCCAAATCAAGTTTTCGTAACTACTGGAAATGTTGAGAATATAAAACCAGAATTAAAGAAGTTAGTTGAGGAGGATAATTCAAAAACAACTGAAGAAGGTTTTTTCTCAAATCAAAGCACAGTTGAAAACAACTTAACTAAGAATTCGTATGAATTCCAACGTCAAAAACCAAAAAGACAATGGGTTGAAAAATCAAAAATAGAAAAAGTGTTTTCAAATCAAGTTGAAAAGCAAAATGAAAAGGTTGTCAAACTCAATTCGAAGGAATTTAAGGATCAAATTGAAAAATTTTCGAAGGAACACAACATTTCAAAAAGACAAGCAACAAAGAAAATATTTTGGCAAAATGTTGAGTCTCAAAAGATGTCTGAATCACAATCAACCAAAAGTGTTTTCAAAGCTAAAAATTCCTCTTTTTCAACAAAACCTCAACAATCATCTCATACAAATCATTCAAGCTCTGAAGTGAATAAACACACAAGGTTTTCGAAAGTTACAGCAACTAATAAATCAAGAGCATTTTCAAATAAATCTAAATCAAATCAACAATTCTTTCAACGTCAACATTTCAAATCAACTGTTGATTCATCATACGCTCAATCATTTTTATCAAATCCAAAAGTTGATTTTGTTCCTCAAAAGCCAAATTTTCCTAATCATACGAAGAAAGAAACAATGAAAACTTCACGGGAAAAAGGAATGACTTCAAGGAAAAACATTGATCATTGGCTTGAAGGCAAAGGAAAGATGTATCAGTCAAATAAATATTCAAAGGAGCAAATTCACGATGCATATGAAAAATATGTGAATACTTCATCAAATGACAGTTCATCTTCTAAGGATTCGAACATTTCAGTCAAAGCTTGGAAACCAGTAATAAAAGCAAAGAATGTTCATTCATAAACTCAGAATTCGAAGGGTAATGTCAGTGAACATTCGAAACCATCAAAAACTTATGTTTCGGTTCCTTTAAATGAAGAGGTAAACTTAATTGATAGTCTCAAAACCAAAGTTTGTGATTGGGTTAAAAGTTCTTCATTACATTCGAAATTGAAATCTAATTTTCAAGGACCCAAAAAGCCTTGGGTACCTAAAAATTTCAATTGAATGTAGGTACTATGTGATGAGCAATATGATAACAAATGGTACATCGATAGTGGTTGCTCTCGTCACATGACTGGGAAGAAGGAGAATTTATGAGATTTTCGGAGTCTCAAAAATGCTAAAGTAGTGAAGTTTGGGAACAATAAAAAATGTCAAGTAAAAGGATATGGGAAGATCACGAATGGACGATTCACAGTGAATCGTGTTGCGTATGTTGAAGGTCTTCAACATAACTTGATAAGTGTTTCTCAACTTGTTGTGGGCACTGGCAATCAAGTTCTTTTTAACGAAGAAGGAAGTGTAATTTCGAATGTCAACACAAAAGAAGTATTACTGAAATCCAAAAGGAAAGGTGACATGTTCACTTTGGATATCAATCCGATAGTAGGGAAACCTGCTATATGTCTTCTTTCGAAAGAAACAGCAGACTTAAGTTGGTTATGGCATCGAAGACTTTCTCATCTCAATTTTCGAAACATCAATAAACTTGTGGTACAAGATCTGGTAAGAGGTTTACCTGTACTTAAATTTGACAATGATTCTTTATGTACAGCTTGTGAAGTTGGCAAGCAACATAAACAAGGTCATCCAATTACAATAGATTCAAAAATTGTTGCACCTCTGGAGCTTTTACATATTGATTTGTGTGGACCTTCGATTGTTTCAACTCTCAACAAGAAATGGTACATTTTAGTTATTGTTGATGATTTTTCCAGATTTACGTGGGTTTATTTTCTCAGGTTTAAATCCGAAGTTGCACAAATCATGATCGATTTTATCAAAAAGATGGAAACAACATTGAAGAAAATTGTTCGAAAAATTAAGAGTGATCATGGAACTGAATTTAAGAACAATGTTCTTGATTCGTTTTTGGTGGACAAAGGAATTTCTCATAATTTTTCATCACCATACACACCACAACAAAATGGTGTTGTTGAACGAAGAAATAGGTCTCTATGCGAAGCGGCAAGGACTATGTTGGCATATGCGAATCTTCCACAATACCTTTGGGCTGAAGCTGTATCAACTGCATGTTTCACTCAAAACAGATCGTTCATTCATCGTCATTTTAACATTACACCATATGAAATTCTCAACAATCGGATGCAGATGCTTCATTATGAATCTCAAGGATCATCTTACGAAATTTCAAGCTAAAGCTGATGAAGGGATTTTCTTGGGATATTCACATAATTCAGTCGCATATCGTGTGTTGAACAAAAGAACACGAAAAGTTGAAGAAACTTTTAATCTTACATTTGATGATTACTACATTAAACAAACAACATCACAGTTTGAAAATCATCCTATTTTGAAAGACATACAAGATGAATCTGAATCCTCACAAACCTTAGATATTGATTAGGATTTAATTTTTGGAATTTCAGATCATGCTGTTGATGCTGAAATAAATGCAAATGATAATCATCTCTCAGAACAAACAAAGCTTATTGATGATTTAACATTCAATTCTTCAGAGAAAGGCAAAAGTATGCAAAACAATCCAGTGGAGGGGGAGCATTTGGATTCGAATACATTAGATGACGAAGAACATTCTTTTGAGGGGGAGAAAGAAAGATTGAATGATGATGTTGAGGGGGAGCATAATGTTGAGGGGGAGAATTTAGAAAACAGTGAGAATAATAATGATTTTGTTGATGTTTGTTCGATTGTAGGCTCAGAACACGATGATATATACGAAGATGCACCTTTGGAATTTGATCCAGCATATCCACCAATGGAAAAATGGACAAAAGATCATCCGAAGGATCAAGTAATTGGGAATCCACAAGAGGGAGTATTAACAAGAGCTCAAATTCGTGCAAAGAATGAGGTATTGAATACTCATCAAGAATTTTGCATGTTCAATGTTTTCATCTCTAAAATTGAACCAAAAACAGTTAAGATTGCAATGGAACACTCAGATTGGGTTGTTGCAATGCAATCTGAATTGTCTGAATTCGAACGAAACAAGGTTTGGAGATTAATTCCTAAACCTGAAAATGTTTCGATTGTCGGGTTAAAATGGATTTACAAAAATAAAACCGACAAAGATGGAAATATTGTTCGAAACAAAGCCAGACTTGTTGTCAAAGGATATTCAAAACAAGAAGGAATCGACTATGAAGAAACTTTTGCCCCTGTCGCAAGACTCGAGGCGGTTCGTATATTTCTGGCTTATGCAGCTCACAAGGACTTTGATGTGTATCAAATGGACGTGAAGTGTGCATTTCTAAATGGAGAGCTTGAAGAAACAGTATACGTGGAACAACCCCTAGGTTTCATTAACGAAGAATTTCCAAATCATGTTTATATTTTAGATAAGGCAGTTTATGGTTTGAAACAAGCACCACGAGCATGGTATGCAACACTTATTTTATTCTTGAAACAATCCAAATTTAAACAAGGATTAGTTGATCCTACATTATTTCGAAAGAAAGTGGGGAATCATCTAATGCTTGTTCAAATTTATGTTGATGATATTATTTTTGGCTCAACTGACCCTGCTTTGTCTAGAGAATTCGAAGATTTGATGAAGAGTAAGTTCGAAATGAGCATGATGGGAAAAATCAATAATTTTCTTGGTTTGAATATTCGTCAAAACAGAGAAGGAATTTTTATCAATCAAGAAAAATATACGAAGAATCTGATGGAAAAGTTTGGATTGACGAATAGCACGAAATTACGAGTTCCAATGGCAACTGGCATAAAATTAACACCTTTGTTAGATAAACCTGCAGTTGACCTAACTCTTTACAGAAGCATGATTGGTTCATTACTTTATCTTACTGCAAGTAGACCTGATATCATGTTTTCTGTGTGTAATTGTGCAAGGTATCAGTCAAATCCACGAGAACCACATCTCACTGCTGTGAAGAATATATTTCGTTATCTTAAAGGAACAATTTCGTTAGGATTGTGGTATCCTTCGAACACTGGGTTCTTTGTACAAGCATATTCAGATGCAGACTTGGGTGGTTGTAATCTTGATCGAAAAAGCACAAGTGGTGGATGTCAATTTCTCGATGGCAAATTGGTGAGCTGGCAGTCGAAAAAGCAAACATGCGTATCAATCTCAACAGATGAAGCAGAATATGTGGCTGCTGCTGCTTGCACTTCACAAATAATATGGATCCAAAGTCAATTGCATGATTATGCAATAAATATGAAAAAGATTCCATTATATTGTGATTCTCAAAGTGCTATAAGAATTTGTCATAATCCTGTGCAGCATTCGAAGACTAAACATATAGCTCTTCGTTATCATTTTATCAAGGATCACGTGGAGGATGGAAATATTGAAGTACATTTCGTGAAAACAACTGATCAGTTAGCTAATATTTTCACGAAACCTTTAGATGAAAAATCCATTGTAAGAATTATAGAGGGACTTGGAATGATCGACGAAAATTCTGTTCCATGCAAAAAAGAAGAATGATGCACGATAAGGAATGAATCAGAGGCGCTTAATAAAAGACAAGGTAAAGTCATTCAGCATTCAGCTGTTACTGTTCATAGTCAACGCTTCGACCCCTTCGAATTCGCACATTTGTTACTTTTTTTAAGGGTTGATTCAACTGTTACTGTTCATAGTCAACGCTTCGACCTCTTCGAATTCGTACATTTGTTACTTAAAAGGGGACGATAAAATTTCGCATCTTTACAACAAGTATTGTTTATTTTCGCAAATTCAAAAATCCAAAAAGATTTTATTTAGTTTTGTAATTCAATTTTCGAAAATTCAAAAAACCAAAAAGATTTTAGTTTGTTTTGTCTCAATTTTCGAAAATTCAAAAATCCAAAAAGATTTTAGTTTGCTTTGTCTTTATTTTCGAAAAATAAAAAATCCAAAAAGATTTTATTTAGTTTTGTAATTCAATTTTCGAATATTCAAAAATCCAAAAAGATTTTAGTTTGTTTTGTCTTTATTTTCGAAAAATCAAAACAACAAAAATATTTTGATTCTTATTTCTTTTTAGTATGTTGTTGTAGATTATCATGCAGATTCAGAGGGAATTACGATTGCAGTACTAGGGTAAGGTATATTTTTCGTATGAATTGATAAATTTTTCATCATTCGAACTAGTTACGTTGTCCCTAGAAGCATGCTGCTGCATGTTGACCAAAGCCTCCATGACTCAATGTGTGTGTACGAAAGCCTTAATGAAATTATTCATACGAAGATTTCTTCCCAATCAGGCTTATGTTCATATTAGTCTCTGAACTACCTTACTCTTCTCAAAATGAGTTAAGAGTTTACTGTTTGGTCCAAACATAACAGAGGTACTTTTTGTGTCTTCAATCAATCTTTTTCATCCATAAAGTTCTTACACGATCACACACGAAGACATATGTCCGAGAGGTCTCTGATCAAACCCATCGAGACTTAGATATATCAAAACTCTGTGTTTATGATCTGACATCATGAGACCGTGATGAAAGTGAAACCCAATTTTCATTATCTTTTTTAAGGAATTGACGGGGAACTAAGTTCCAGATTTTCACGAAACTTTTGTTTCTGTACCAAAATTCAAAACTTCAAATCATATTCATTTCGAATGCGTGGTCTTGATCAAACATTCGGAACCAACGATGTTTGTTACCCAACAAGATCCAGAACACAAATTTTTTTCTTGAATATGATTTCCGTGTGAGTTTCATTCGAATGTCCTAGTTATTTCAAAATTTTTCAACGCCAACTTGTCACTGACTACACTGGTCAAACAAGTAATTTCTGTTACAATTTCTCACCTTATGTTTAGGTTGACATGTAACGAAATTTTTTGAACTACCCACGAAGCATTATAAAAGAAGCCCTTCGATACTTACCAACAAGTATTCGATTGTAATTCACGGGAACCCACACAAGGTATTGATCATTTCTCTTAATGATTAATGAAGTAATCTTTGCCCGGGATTGAATTTGCTTTTGTGTCAATAGTTTGACATCACACTATCCCATATTTTTCTTATATTTGTTCCACGTCTCTATTCTTTGGAACACAACACTCACGAAATCCTTGAGGTTCTTAGTAATACCAACTCAGGCTGATGATTTCGAACTTCTGGCGTATGACTTCGCTTTTCATCCCAAAAGTGAAAGAGCCTTGCTTCCATTCGAAGGGTTCTGACGGTTACAATACTCTTGGTGATCACAAGACAGGCTGTTTTAAATGACGTATGGTATTCTGTCCGGTTTTCAAGGTGATGTGACAACTACTTTTTGACGCATGGCTACTTTTCAGCAATAATGGTCCGACTTTCAAGGTGCCACGTCGGATTTCATTAAATACACATCCCGCTTCAAATTCAAACTTCAGGGTTACATATAAAAGGGGATTCAAGGGTTCATTGTCCGTTTACGCGATCAAAAAGCAAATTTCCCAAAATTCTCTGTTCATCATCTTCTTCAAACCCTAACAATGGCGACTTCTGCTCATGTTGATTCTCATACAACTGAAGATGCCTCTTCATTACCAATAATGAAGATTCAAGCAACAAACTACTACTTGGAGGGTGAAGTTTCTCAGTATCCGGAAGAATTAAAGATGCTTATAGTTGCTTTGAAGAACTCGGTTTTGGCTAAAGCGATGTTCAACTCTTTCTCTGTTCCATTGTCCTGGTTTTCTCAAGCAAGATCGACTGCAACATACAACAAAGCATCCGATACGATTACATTTCATCTGGTGAACGATAAAAACGTCAGGCTAACCAAGAAACTATTTTGTCAAATTCTTGATATTCCGAATTCGCCTCCATATGTTTCATTTACTTTTCCACAAATCGTTCACATGTTCAATGAGATGGGATATCAGCCACCATTGTCCAAGATTAGTGATTTTAAGAAATCTGGACTTCCAAGAATCTGGAATTTCTTATTTGGAATTTTTCTAAGATGTTTGACTGGGCGATCCGCTGGTCTTGATAAAGGAAGGATGGAAGTTTATGCCATGGTTGCTGGCATATATTATGATATTCAAGTGGACTATTCTACTCAATTATGGAAGGAATTTCAAAAGGGTGTAGAACATACGAATGCCATTCATGGCATTTCGTGTGCAAGATACTGGAGCTTGATCTTGCAACATTTCTACAATAAGGAAGGTATTTTAGTACCCAATGATGAAGAAAGAGCAGTTTTTCAACCATACCACTATCCGAAGGATGTCACAGACAGTGCTGAAATTTTTCCATCAGTTGCTCGTATTCCCGATGCAATGCTTAAAAGGGTCGATCCTTCGAATTCAGTTTTAGTGGCATATTTGCAGACTATTGATTCTACAATCGAAACTGGCGTACTATTGGATAGAGAAGATACGAAATCCAAGAAGACGAAGAAGAATGAAACTGAGTCCAAATCTTCGAAATCACCCAAGAAGAAGCCTGAAACTGTTGAAGTATCTGTTGCTGAGACTCAAGTGGTTGAGTCCATTCTTGAGGAAACACAAGAAAATGTTATCATTCCTTTGAAGACTGGAATGTTTCGAAGAATTAAAATGAAGTCATCCCATAAACGCAAGTCTCCCACACAACAAATGATTCGAAAGCCTCAAATCACTCATCAAGGCGTTTTAATTAGGGAAGTGCGCGCACCTGTTTCTCCTGTGTCAAACAAACGAAGGGCTGAAGATATGGCAAAACGTTTGTCGAAGAAGAAGAAGAAGAAGAATCGAAAACTTGTGATTTCTACTGAGTCAACCGAAGATGAAGGTGAAAGAATTCCAGAAACTCCAGAGTTTACTCTTATCACAGAAAGTTCTACTCCTGAGAAGACAGTCGTCATACCACCCGAAGTTTCGATTGCCAAATCAGTTCCTGAGGAGGTTCGAACTTCAGGCATCCCTGCACACGTATCTGATACGGATGCAAATGTCAATATGGGTGAAGGAGGTTCGAAAAATGAAGCTAAAGGTCCATCTACTTCTGCTCCTTTTGCAAGTATTGTTTCCTTACCATTATCTTCTACTCCTCTTACTTCAATAACAAATTCCCCAACATTCGAACACATTCTTGATCAACCCTTTACTTCTATTTTTCTTCTCAATCTACTGAGCCACCCAAACCAAATTCACCTGTTGAAGAAACTGTTTGTATGGAGACAGAGACTGATAATGAGGGGTTTGGCGGAATGTTTGAAGATTTGGAGTTTCATGAAGAAGAAGAGCAGTTTCCAGATCACATGTTGATGACCATGAAGCAGTTTAAGATTTTAAATCAAAAGTTGAATTCTGTCATTCAATCTCAAGCAGATCTCGGGGTTGGTTCGTCTGTTTCATGTATTGAAGTTGATTCGTTGCTGAAGGTGTTTGAATCCAGAATCATAAGTAAAGTATCGGGGATGATTAAATATTCTGAATCTCGAGTCTTGGAGAAGATTGATCATAATGATCAAAACAATGAACTTCGGATCAATTCTCAGAATTCGAAGTTTGCTGGTAATCTGAAAAAATTGAAGAATGTTGCAAAGGAACGACATGTTCTTTTTATTCAAGATGTGAAGAAAGTACGAGAGGATGTCAACTTGCAAATTCACGAACTTCGTGAAGATATGAAAAGAGAAATAGCAACTGTTCAACATGACTATGCATCATTGCATCAAAAGGTTGATATCATTTGTGACGCAGTCACTCGATTTGTTAAGTTGTATGAAAATTTGAGTCCTCAAATTACTCAACTTTCAACATCCGAAAGTGCAAGCTTTGAAGAAGTGCTTAAGTTGCTCAAGGAGATAAAAGAGATTTCTGATAGGCCGGTTTCTTCTCCATTGATTACTCCTGAATTTTTATCTCAGAAGTTTATACAATTCGAAGCCATTCTCAACAAACAACTCGCTCCTCTCTTTCGCATATCAAGCCTTCTTCCAACAACAAATGCCCCGCCTGTTTTCACAGGGGTCCAAGGGGGAGAAAGAAAAACTACTGAGTCGAAGGCTAGTGGTGAGGATGCGAAAGTTGTGGGAAAAGTTTTTTCTTCAAAAATCCCAACAAAAAAACCAATATTTGTTTCTGCTGAAATGGTTACTTCAACAGTCGTAACAACAATACCAATTGCAAGACCAATTTCGAAAGGAATTGTGATTGGTAAATCTTCGGAGACTGGTGGGAGTGGTTCGAATTCAAAAGAAATAATTGATAATCCAGTCTTGAAAGATAAAGGGAAATCAATTATTGTGGAAAAATCGAAAGAAGAAAAGAAGTCTGAAGCAGAAGCTGAAATTGAAAAACTGAGGATTATCCAAAGCATTATGACTCAACGAGCTAGTGATCCGAAGGGAATGGATAAAGGTGATCCAGCCAAACATTATAATTACGAAACAATCGAGGCCAAGGTTGCATTCAATCACATGTATACATTCGAAAAGAAACCAAAGCAGAGCTATTTGGTCACAAACACTGATGCAAGCCAGCTGGATTTTCCCAAAAACGAAATGATGTTTATCATGCCTCAGTTCAAAGCAGAAGGGAATTTTAAAAATAAAGATGAAGGTACACACATGAAAATTCGTTTTCATGCTGTTCTTGGAAAAGCCCCTGAGGAAGTATGGTCATTGATTAAAATCAAGAAAGTGATCAGGTTTTATTCTTGATTAGTTCTTGAAATTCTTTTTAGGATCTTTAAGACTCCCACTATCCTCTTGACATATAAGACTATCTTGCCAAATATTCAAGAGATAGTGCGGATTCTTTATCAAGACAAACACTTCACACAATTGGCCTTAGTTGGTCTTTGTTTTATCCAAAACATCACAACTTACCAATTTCAAATGTACAAGAGTAGGACACTTTTACTCTTACATTTGATAAGTGTTTTAAACCTTTCTTTAAGATATGTCACTCAAATTACAATCTTGGAGTATGACTCTAAGAATTGTTTTGGAATGAGGTATGACTTATATTCTCATTTTAACCATTTCAATAATTCATGACTCCTCTTCTTAGCCATAAAATGCACTAAGATGTCCTTAGAAGACCAATTGTGATATGGTTCTTTAATCATTAAGATGATCACAAAACATGATACTAAAGTACTCTCCCATCTTTTCAGATTTGAGAAACTTTTATCTTTCTGCCTAATTTGATTCTTCTCATTCGTTCTGCCATACATCGAGATTTTTCCAATGCTTCAGAATTATACTTAAACTTATAAGTATAACCATATTTACTAAACTTTAGTAAATCATGACGAATAGTCTTATCGATCTTTGTGGTGGACATGACCAGTGCACAAGAATGTGTACTCGATCTCTTTAGTCCTTCACTTGATTCACACATCCATGTGAACAAGTCTTAATTTTCCAATGCTTGAAAGTTCTCATTCATCATACTATACAACTTGCATGATTCCAAGTTTCGGTCCAATTGAAACTTGGGTGATGAGGAACTTTCCTGATTTGGTAAATTTAGACACTACCACAAATGAAAGAATCAAATCCATTTTCCAATATTGCTGTCAGTGGAATCATATAAGCAACAATTTTCCACAAATGCCATTGTAAGGATACTTCAAATAAATAAAATTAAACAGTTTTCTTTTATTTTAAAAATTTGCGGAAAAACTTATCCTTACAATCCACATGGAAAATTGTTGTTATCTATTCCTTAGCAATATATCATAACTTCTTAAGCAACTGCTCAAAATTCTGATGCGATCGAAATCCACCTTCGCGATCAGAATCAGCATATACTTCCTTTAAGATTTCTCTCTATTCTTTGATTCTTAAAACATCAACATGTGACCCAGTCACATCATGTAATGAGGATCTCAGAATAGAACTTAACAGAGTTAGATAATGGGCTCTACCTGATGTAGAGTCAAACTTATTGACTTTAACATCCTTAGGTAAATTTGGCAGCTTTGCAATCAACGCCCCTTCCTTTGGCAAAATAAACATATGGACCCTTTGGTAATGGGACTATCTCAGACTTAGCCTTTCTCTTTACCATTTGGTCAACCGGGTTGACTATGGTCAATCCCTTTCCATTGGGAAGAGAATGTTTTTTCTGGATTTCCAGTGTCACCATTGTCACTGTCCATAAAGTTTTTGGGAAGTTGATCTTCTAATCAAATTTGCTTTACTATCGTTCCAAATCATTGTTGATTCAGCAGCACCAAGCAAATAGATATGATCATTAAGGTTTATGTCATAGTTTGTTTCATAGTAGTCCCAAAGGAACTCACTATGTGACTTAGAAAGTGATTGAACATCCAACTTTCTCAATACTTTGACACCCAACTCTCCCGGCTTGTCAATATGTGACTTCATCTCTAAGATGTGATCACACATAGACCTTGCTTGCCATTAGGGCTTGAGTGACCTTGAACTTGTAGGTTAGGGAGAATAATTGGAGGAGGTGGAGGAAGAGAAGTATGACTTCCATGAGCCAAACTCGGGAAGTCATATTCATTAGGAAAGCTTGGTTTGGGAAGATCATTGTTGTCTAAACCAGACATCAACAATGGGAGAAATTCACGTAAAGTTGATTTAAGTCCTTAATATAACACCCAATATGATATATTAAGGCTAGGACCCAACAAACTATTTTATAACTTGGAAGAGGGATGTCGTAATCCAAGCTATAAAATATTTGAAGGTAGGTGAATGACGATTCACCAATTTCCACCAAGATAAACAAAATGTATTATTAGGTTTTAATTGGTTTTGAAACTCGTAGATTCTTTTGAGATTCATTGAACTTTTCAATGGCATGTTTCAATCTCGAGTGTGCCCTTCAGGTTTTGTGACTGGGATGCCGAGGATCACAAAACAAGGTGTGAAGTAACCATGCAAATATACTTGGTACCCTTAATATTTACCCCTCAATCGATGTGCCGGTTAACCACACACGCTCCAACGATACTATGATAGACATTAAGTTACCCTTTGCCTACCTTGTTAAGTCTAGGTTAGTGTGCCGGTTAACCACACACGCTCCACTAACAGCTTAAACAAAGTGCAAAGTGTAATTTCATGGATTAGCACCTTATTCACATTTTCCTAAGTAACTAAGATTGGGAATTTATAAAAAGTTTAGTTACTTAGTATTTATCATTAATACTTTTAATGAAGGGAGAATTATAGTCCTTGTCCTACCTGTTCGGCTAACGACCCTCCACCAGTCAAGGAAGCGGTGGGTGAGAGTGGACACCCATTAAACTGCCATTTTATAGGCAGTAACCTTATACCCCCCTTATAGACCGGCTTCGTGAATGAGGCCTACTAATGGTAAGACGACTTGCTCTTATACATATAATATATTGAACTTTTAATATTATAATAGTATAAGGGTGTATTTTAGACATTTAAAATACTTGGTGGTTTAATCAATTAATTAAACTATACTCTTAATTTAATTAAGTTTAAACCATGTCATTATGGAATTATTAATTCTCTTTTAATTAAACACTTTAATTATCTATTAATAAAGTCCATAAGAGTTAATTGAATTATTCAATAAAAAACATCATAATTCCAATTATTAAATTCAAAATTAAAACCATTTAATTAATTGTTTAAGTTATGGAATCCAAAAGTTTTCAAGAGTTACAAAACTTGCCCTCAAGTTTTGGAATTTAGAAAAAGTTTTTTTATGATAAAAAAAAAGAATTGAATTCTAAATTTTGAGACATCATGAATCGTGTACCATTTGCTTTGGGTACAGGATCGATTGCATGTGCTATAATATTTGTCATTTCTAAATTTTTCCAAATGCCCAGAGGCATTAAGAAGGGAAAAGGTCTAGAATTGGATATGACTAAAATGATTAAGCAATTGTCGAGGACAATCTGAGGTTTACCAAAGATTGGTTGCTCAAGGACAGTTGGAAGTATAGTGCTAATTTTGGAAGGACCATATTGATATATTCTGAAAAGAGGCATCTCTTATTCAGAAGTGATAGTCAAAATGAGAATATGGAGTTGTCTCCATAGGTGGAAGTTATCTGTGTAAGATTAGAAAACTTAATGCAAGAAGCATGTCCAAAGCAATGTAGTTTGAATATGAGACTTAGTTTCCATGGAGTTGATCTCCATTAGAATACCTTATAATGACTGTTGACAAGTCTTTATGACTTTGTACATATTCATTACTGGAGGGTCAGTGCATATAAGTTTAAAATCTAAACATATTTCGATAAATGATAGGAATTTGAAATTCTCACATTTTTCGATAAGGATTTAGGAGTGTGAAATTAGAATCATTGAAATTATGTTCAATTGGTTTATTTCACAAAGTTAGGATCATAGACAAACATAGAGTGCATACTTGGTGTATGGCAAAGCTATTGTTTAAGAAAAACATAGTGTACATGCTTGGAGCATGGGACAACTAGTGTTTTAATTCAAGTATAAAGTTGATAAAACCGAAACAATGAATAATGAGTAATCAATATGGTGATAAATAAAAGTGTTTATTTATATTCATAGGGTTTGATACCATATTTGATTCATTTATTCTTGTGTTTCACTTTGCATGTTTTGACTTCCAGAATAACTAAGTCGCTCTTCCTGAATGATTAAGTTATTCAAACCATCCACAGTCGGTCATATGTTGGAAGTAGATATGAATCAAGACTGTCATGGGTTGGTTTGTAGAGGTCCAAGTTGGTGGACAAAAGTGGTGCTACAACACTCATGAGTGCTCATAAGTTCTGAGTATTGGATTCAACCCGCACTCATTTGAATCACTTCATGGATTTTAGCACGAGTGATCATGAGACGATAATATCTTATATTCTTCAAACCTAGAGATATGAGTTGTTACTATGAGTTGGTTATACATTGATTGCACGAAAACACGTTGGTAACTCGATGTTATAAAACGTGCCTTTGTGTATGATTCAACAAGTAGTAGAACAAGCCATATGAGTCGAAGTTTATCCATTCCTTTTACCTTCGGGATAAAAGCGATATCTGTGGGCCCCTCGATGTTTTAAAGATGATACATGTGAGTGCTTGGCCAAGCCAAGACTGATTTGATTTGTTCAATCAGTCAGTCATCATGAATCGGAAATCGGGAAACAACAAATGGACAGAGAGAATGATTGATAATCCATGTCTCAGTCCATATGATATCTAGAATGGAGGAATATATGATCCCTTATCTAATGGACAAGTCATTGACAAAGGTCAGAGTTCATCGACAAGGTCAGAGTTCGACATAAGCTTTTGAGAGCTACGATTGCTGATCGGTTCCTGAAGTCATACGCAATAATAGTTTTAGACTTATCCAAGTGGGAGACCGTTGGATTAATGTCTAAGTCCATAACTATAATTGGTAAGACTTGACCCGACCCGGCATGGTCCATTTGGGTTGCATGGCATCATGCATTTGGATAGAATATAATGAGAGAAATAACACTTAAGGTTGGTTAATATATTATAAGTTCTAATATATTAATAAGGTTATTTAATTAGTATTGATCAAGAATTAATTTGGAATTAATTAAGTGATCAAAAGGAGACTAATTAAATATATGGGTTGATTGTGTAAATCATTCATTCTTATATATGTGGGCTTGTGATCCAAGATTCCTTATGTTGGACTAAGTCCATGGGGTGACCCATGGATACTCCATGGAGGTTAAAATCCATGGAGCATAAGGAATGGGTAAAGTTATGAGTTACATGGTGTAACCCTAATAGCCACCATATAAAAGAATCCCATGGCTCAAGAAATCGTGCACTAATGTGTGAGTGTGAGGGCTACACAATTTGAAGGAGTGTTCAAGTTTCTCTCAAGTTATTCCAAGTGTATTTGGTGTTGTGTGAACCATTTGAGGTGTCACACTTGGGGCACTAGGCACTCAAGCTTAATTAATACATTCTACATCAAAGAGGTATGTATTCTATCTTGTTATATTTATTATTTTGTATGCTAGATTAGGATAATACCTTGGATGTTCATAATTGTATGTATAATAGAGAAAACATAGATCCAAGGTATTTAGGGTTGCATGTACACTTAGGAGTGTTAGAATGCTCATAACTTAACACTTGTCGAGTCCATACTCCACTAACACGATCCAACCCCGAATTCACTCGTCGAGTCTAGCAAGAACTCGATGGGTTCTCCTTCATTCAAACCATCGGGACCATCTTCATCCGACTCGCCGAGTTCTTCCTTGAACTCGACGAGTTCATCTCCTTCATAAGAATGTGTCCGGTCTACGACTCGCCGAGTTGTATGAACAACTCGTCGAGTCCATCTTCAAAGATTGGGAGATTTCCTTGGACTCACCGAGCCTACTCATACACTCGTCGAGTCCCATGATTCACAGGTCCCTTTTCGTGTCTAAACATCCACGGGACTTCCTCCCTAACAAATGGTCCATCCACAGAAAGGGTTTGGTGGTCAATACATCGCGACTCGCCGAGTCCCGAGAACAACTCGTCGAGTCCATCCTTGACCAACACTATACAGTCGATTTAAATGGGTCTTAACACACCAAAACCATAGACCTGGCCTCCTAATGTCCATTTTATGCGTAAAGTTCCAAACTTGGTACACATGCAAGGGGCCTTTGGCCCAAAAAGCCATAAAAGATGGCCTCCAAGGTGCATGGGGTGTTCATGGCAACAAAATGGGCACCTTTGTGCCATAACCCCCCCCCCCCTATAGACCTGGAACTAAAGCATACACTGACTTCCAACACTAAATCCCGAATACAACCTCTCTAGGGCTTAGAAAGATGAAGGAAAAGGCCCAAAAATCAAGATCTATGGACAAAGGTTCAGCTTCATACCTCCAATAAGCTGAAAATGAGCTCCAAACTCTGGATCTTCTTGTTTCCCCTTGGTCTCACAAGCTCCTTTCCTCTTCTCAAGCTTCACAACCCACCAAAAAGCACTAAAATGGCCTTAGAACACACAAAACGGCTAGGGTTTCGATATACAGATTTCTGGAAGTGATAAGGACGATGGAGGCTGAGATGAGATGTTTAAATAGGGTGCAAACCCTCGAATTTAGGGTTTCACTCAAACAGCACCTACTCGCCGAGTCAGTCTCCCGACTCACCGAGTAGGTCACTTAAACTTCTCGTGGATCCCGAATCTACTCGACGAGTTGGGCCACCAACTCGTCGAGTCCTAGAGAAAAATACATGAAATTCTTGAATTAAATACGTACCAGGAATCAGGAGTTATAGATCTCCCCCACTTATTTTAGACTTCGTCCTTGAAGTCTGTTGCTGAGTCCGGAAAAAGCTCGGGGTAGTTCTCCCTCATCTCGTCCTCCGGCTCCCAGGTCCATTCCAAGCCCTTGCAGTGCTGCCACTGCACGTTTACCAGCTCCACTCTCTTGTTCCTCAGATCCTTCGACTTCCTGTCAAGGATCGCTACTGGCCACTCGATATAGTTCAGGCTATCATCCACCTGAATATCCTCTAAAGGTACCACTACTGAATCGTCCACCAGACACTTCCGCGACTGGGAGACGTGAAAAGTGCTATGAATCTGACTGAGTTCGGCTGGCAGGTCCAGCCTATATGCCACCTTGCCCACCCGGGCTACAACCCTGGAAGGTCCAATATACCTGGGGCCCAGCTTGCCCCGCTTCCTGAATCGGATGACGCCCTTCCAAGGAGACACCTTCAGGAGTACCATATCCCCGACCTGGAACTCCAGGTCCGATCGACGCTTGTCGGCATAAATTTTCTGCCGAATCTGAGCAGTCTGAAGCCTGCTCCGAACCTGCTGGATCTTCTCTGTAGTCTTGAGTACCACTTCGGTGCTCCCCATGACCCTCTGTCCAACCTCACCCTAGCATATTGGGGTCTTGCACTTCCTCCCATACAACATCTCGAAAGGAGGACATTCAATACTCGCATGATAGTTGTTATTGTAGGAGAACTCGGCTAAAGAAAGGTAAGTATCCCAACTACATCTGAAGTCTAAAACACATGCCCGCAGCATGTCCTCCAGAGTCTGGATGGTCTGCTCACTCTGACCATCCGTCTGCATACCACTTCGGGCCTCTTCCATCAATAGAAAACCTGTACATCTTCGTCGCCCCGAGATGAATAGAAAACCTGGATCCTTGTACATCCAGAGTCTTGAGTACCACTTCGGGCCTCCTCCATCAATACCTGGCGCACATGCAACGCCCGTGTTTCTAGGCTAGGCGTTAATATTGGCGTAATAGTCTTGGTTAACCTTTGTAACTCATTTTGAATAAATGAAAAGGAATTATGTGAATATTATGTGAATTATGTGTTTTATGCTTAATTATTAGGATTTAATTAATTAAGAATAAAAATGAGCGTCGAAAATAAATATTAGATAAAGCCGATATCTATTAAGAAAGTTGTAGTGGTCGTGACAAGGATTACAGATATATAAAGAATACCGAAATCCGAGTTATAACGAATAAGTTATGACCTGTCGAAGTTTCACGACAAAAACCGGCACGGTGCCGAATGACGTAAAAAGTGAGTTTTTGATAAACTACTTTTTAGCCTTAGTGATCTAAACGAAAGTCGTAGTGTTCATTAAACCGAGAGTATGTATAAAAAGAACGCCCAAATCTGACTTTGGATGAGGAAGTTATGATTTTTCTAAGTTTCAGCTTAGCAATAGACAGCTAAAAACTCGAATTTTAGATCGAGTGATTTTTAGCCGATACAACCTAAACGAGAATCGAAGGTATCGTCAATACTAGTACAACGGTAAAAAGACAGACGAAAACGGACGTCAGATGAAGAAGTTATGAATTTTTAACGGATTTCCTATCCCGGTCTGTTAAAAATAATAATATTAAAATTAAATTCAAAATTAGCCGACGAAGTCTAAACAAAAGTTGTAGAGCGTAATTTTACCTACGTGTGCATATAAAGAACGTCAAAAACGGAGCTCGTATGCGAAAGTTATGGATTTTAGAAGTTTTGGCACAAAAATCGAGAAAAAATGCTAAATCCGAGAAATTTCGCATGGTGGGACTTCGGCCACGTCACCTTCGCTCCATGCGCGCCACGTGTCCGAAAATGCTGAGTCACCGAGGCCAGCTGGCGAGGCGTGTCGCATTCCCTCGCATCCGAAGTGCTGGTCCAACCGCGGTCCGACACGCGCCTTCTTGACGTGTCCGAGCTTTGTATGGTGCTCCACGACCCAACCCTCGGACCCTAGACCTCGGTCCAATCAGAAGCCCACACCTGGACCCTCGCATGTGCGAGCCATCTACCTGACCTTCGCATCTGCTGCCGCGTGGAGTCTTCTCAGCCGTCAGATCAGAAGCCTCGCCCCTATAAATAGAAGGGTGCGAGACCTCCCGGGTATATTTTGGAAAAGTGACATTTTTCACCCCTAAATCCATAATTCTTTCATTCCAACTTCCCCTAAAGCCCCGGTATTATACCAAACACCCAAAATACGCCCCGAAGTGCCCAAGAAGCCTGAGAAATTTATCTTTTCGGTTTTGAAGCCTGACCCTCGCAGAGCTCGGTTTCTCTCAATAAAACTCCCGGTTTTATTAGAAACGATTGTTTTAGGAAACGAAGTGTTGCCTGATTATCGTTAAATCAAGTGAGTGTATAGTCACTTTCATCTTACACATAGATATGAAGTGTTTTATATAAAATACGTGCTATGTGAATATATATTGCTTAGTTATTTGAGATGAAGGATTTATACAGGTTTTTAAACTGTATATGTATTTTTATCTACAAGTATGTTGGGTAAAACATGGGTAGATGAATTAGATGATGTGTGATGAAATAAAAATTGATGAGAGGTATCAATGTTTAAGATGATCTAGTCATCTAGCAGAGTATAGACAACGGCCACAGACTACTCAAGATAGTCCAGTGGAACGTTAGCAGACTCGTAATCAGTAGGTATGTTTGAACTATATGTTCATAAGGTGTTCTCGAACTATATGTTCATTAGGTGTTTTTGAACTATGTGTTCATCCGATAGTTCTTCTTTTTGACACTATTACGTGTCGGGGTACGGGAGCGTACGGGAGTACTTTGTTAGTATTTTCCCTATACTTTTTATTTTGAAGAGCTTTGGAGTCCTCGTTTCTTTTATGAAGTGATCAGACGAGCTTCATGAGTCAGCGTTTCCGTTCACGATGTCGGATAGGGTGAGTCTGGGGGTAAAATACCTCACCATATTCAGATCACTGCTAGGCAAAGTTCGATGCCGGATAGGGTGAATCTGGGGGTTACATACCTCACGATATTCAGATCACTGCTAGGCAAAGTTCGATGCTGGATAGGGTGAGTCTGGGGGTAAAATACCTCACGATATTCGGACCACGGCTAGGCATTGATAACTACCCCTGACTTAATTGTCTTGTGGTTCTTTCTTTTACGAACGAAGGTTCGTGGTGAAACTTATTCCATTCCTTTCATTGATGTCTTTATCGATCCTCGTTTTCTGCTAGGGAATTACCAAAGCAGTTTCGTCAGTTGGTTGTTCATATCGATCCTTTAGGCTAGATCTAGTAAGATTACTGTATAGGATCAGTATGTAGGGATCGACGTTTGTTAGTGCTTGTAGTATAAACCTTGGGCAGCTATGGACTTCGTGCCTATTCCTTAGGAATGAGTGATAGATGATTCTTAGGGTAACTCCTTAAGAAATAAAGAAGATAATAGGGTTGGGTAATTGGGTTGATTGTTTGATGTTTAAACATAATAAATTTATTTATTGTGGGTTGAAAACCCTATATGCTCACCAGGCTCCCAAGCCTGACCCACTCAGTTTATTTGTATCACAGGTATCGATCGATGTTGCTTTACACTGAGAGATTAAAAAGAGAAGTAGATCACTAGTGTAAATGAATGTAAGTTTTGTTTATACTTATGTTTTTGTATTGACAATGACATCCCAGTGGTTTAAATGAATAAAATACATTTCTTCAAAAATGATTTGATAACATATTTATCATGTTTTTCTGGGAAGAAATTGCGCAACAGTTTCAATCAAATGATTACTCTGGTTTTATTTTAAAAAGCATAAACAAAATCGGTCTTTTCTAGCCGTGAAATTGGGGATGTCACAGTTGGTATCAGAGCATTAGTTTAAGCGAACTAGGAATTTGTAGGATTTCTAGACTTAAACTTAGAATGCTAAGCGATGATTGTGAGATGAGTGTCTGCTATATTTTAGACACGAGCACAAGTTTATTTTAGGAAAGATGCCTAAAATGTTTTATGTGTTAAATATTTAATGTTATAGCTATAAATATGCCTTATATGCTATTATTTGTTCGGATCTATGGTCTGTTGCCGACCGGATCTGGAAACTTTATGTGTTTAGGATTCTAAGTGTATGACTATGATATTAGAACTAGCATGTAAACATTTCGAAGTGATAAGGAGATTTATACGTCTATCGTAAATAAAGCTTTCCTATCTTAAATTTTCGCCCGGTACACCGAACGTCTGCTTGGGTGCACAAGACGTTATGGTGAAGACTCGTAGAGAATTGAGTAGACGGAGGAAATGAAAATTTTATGATAGTGAATGACACCTATCAGAAGATATCGTAAGAGTGGTATCTTGCCTTTAGAATATGTCTGATAAAATAACAGAACGTTTAGAGGGGTACGGTACGTCTGAAGTACACCTTCGATTGGCAGGATGATGGAATGATTGGTGTAATTCTTGAAGTTGTCCCATCATCTGGAATTTCCATCACCAACCAAGTTGAAGTAGAATTGATGATTGAAGATACGCATGGAAGAAGTCCTAGTAGAGTCTAGGAAAATTTTATGATTAATTGGACACATTCGTATGTGTTAAATTGTTTTGTGATTTTAGGACTTGGGGACTGCGAGACAATACTTGGGACAAGTATGAGTAGGTGTGAATAGTAGTAGAGATCTATAGTACTGGAAGCACAAGACTCACACTTGGATCAGGGAAAGTCACAAGGTTAACAAGAAGTTAGTAATTGATTTCGTTTTTGTTCAAATATGTCATTACCATTATTTCGGTAATGACTAGGAAGATGATTGTTATTCCGACCTAGAGGTCATATCGAATCGAGTCCGACTACGATGAGTTTATTACGTGGTTCAGATAACCAAGTTCGATGTAGCATTTGACTTAAGCCAAATTGAAGTAAAGGATGATCAAAGCGATCAATACAAGTATCGCGTTCGTTGTTAAAGGAGTTGGGTTAGGTTGTGTTCTTACCCAAAGGGATAAAGTGACAGCGTATGCATCGAGACAATTGAAAGAGCATGAAAAGAACTACCCCACTCATGATCTGGAGTTGGCAGCGGTAGTATTCGCCTTAAAGATATGGAGGCACTATCTTTATGGTACTAAATGCAAACTTTTCACTGATCATAAGAGTCTTCAATATCTCTTTAATCAGAAGGAATTGAACATTAGGAAACGACGCTGGCTAGAGTTACTCAAGGACTACGACTGTGAGATACTTTACCACCCTGGTAAAGCAAATGTTTTTGCTGATGCTCTCAGTCGGAAGGTAAATATTGAAAAGAAAAGGCCAAGAGCGTTGAGAATTGAAGTTGTCTCGACAATTGTGGAAAGTATAAAGAGAGCTCAAGAGGAAGCTTTAGAGAAAAATGACCGAAAGGAAGAACGTTTGGGCAAAACGTTGGTGTTTGATACAAACGGTCAAGGATTGAAGGTATTCCAAGATAGGATCTGGGTACCTAAGACGGGAGGAGTAAGAGATCTTTTGATGGAAGAAGCTCACAAGACCATGTACTCGATTCATCCCGGCAGTACAAAAATGTATAGGGATCTAAAACCCTATTACGGGTAGCCGACGATGAAGCTCGATGTTGCTAAGTATGTGGCCGAGTGTGTAACATGTGCTAGGGTTAAGACACAACATTAGAAACCGTATGGGAGTTTAGAACCTTTGCCTATACCCATGGGTAAATGGGAAGACTTCACCATGGATTTTGTGACTAAACTGCCCAGAACAAGGAACGGTCACGACATGATTTGGGTGGTCGTTGATCGCTTCACTAAGAGTGCGCATTTCATAACAGCCAACGAGAAATGGTCTATGGATAAACTTGTGAATTCTTACATGAAAGAAATTGTGAGGTTTCACGGTGTTCCGTTAACAATTGTATCCAATCGTGATAGCCGTTTTACCTCAAGGTTTTGGAGGAGTCTACAATAGGAGTTGGGTACCAAGTTGTGTTTGAGTACAGCTTACCATCCGCAAACGGATGGTCAGAGCGAACAAACAATTCAAACGTTGGAGGATATACTGAGAGCATGTACCCTGGAATTCCAAGATAACTGAGATGAACACTTACCTCTAGTAGAATTTTCCTATAATAATAGTTTCCAATCGAGCATCAAGATGGCACCATATCACGCTTTGTATGGAGAAAAGTGACGAACGCCGTCATGTTGGCTGGAAGTTGGGGAAAAGCACTTTATGGGACCTGAAATAGTCCATCAGACTACTGAAAAGTTGAAAGTGATTAGGAAAATGATGTTAGATGCTCAAGATCGTCAAAAGAGCTATGCTGACAAGAAAAGACAACCAATATCCTTCGAAGTTGGAGATTCGGTTTTTACTTAAAGTCTCACCGTGGAAGGGACTTATAAGATTTGGTAAAAGGGGAAAATTGAGTCCAAGGTCTATTGGACCGTTTAAGGTTCTTCAGAGGATTGGGAATCAAGCTTACAAGCTAGAATTACCAGAAGAACTAGAGGGTATTCATACTACCTTTCATGTGTGTTATTTGAGAAAGTTCACGGGAGATGTGCCCGACATAATTCCAATTTCTGAATTAAGGTTGGATGAAAACAAGAGTTTAATTGAAGAACCTGAGGCAATCGTTGACCGTAAGACTAAGAAGTTGCGACGCAAGATGGTCGATTTAGTGCTTATGCGTTGGAAACATACGAATGGGCCAAATCTCACCTGACAAACGGAAAGTGACATGATGAGTCGCTACCCGCAGTTGTTTGTTGATGTGTGATTCCGGGGACGGAATCATCCTAAGGGGGAGAGAATTATAACGCCCGTGTTTCTAGGCTAGGCATTAATATTGACATAATAGTCTAGGTTAACCTTTGTAACTCATTTTGAAGAAATGAAAAGGAATTATGTGAATATTATGTGAATTATGTGTTTTATGCTTAATTATTAGGATTTAATTAATTAAGAATAAAAATGAGCGTCGAAAATAAATATTAGATAAAGCCGATATCTATTAAGAACGTTGTAGTGGTCGTGACAAGGATTACGGATATATAAAGAATACCGAAATCCGAGTTATAACGAAGAAGATATGACATGTCGAAGTTTCGGGACAAAACCGACACGGAGCCGAATGACGTAAAAAGTGAGTTTTTGATAAACTACTTTTTAGCCTTAGTGATATAAACGAAAGTCGTAGTGTTCATTAAACCGAGAGTATGTATAAAAAGAACGCCAAAATCTGACTTCGTATGAGGAAGTTATGATTTTTCTAAGTTTCAGCTTAGCAATAGACAGCTAAAAACTCGAATTTTAGATCGAGTGATTTTTAGCCGACACAACCTAAATGAGAATCGAAGGTCTCATCAATAGTAGTACAACCTAAATCAAGTGAGTGTATAGTCACTTTCATTTTACACATAGATATGAAGTATTTTATATAAAATACGTGCTATGTGAATATATATTGCTTAGTTATTTGAGATGAAGGATTTATACAGGTTTTTAAACTGTATATGTATTTTTATCTACAAATATGTTGGGTAAAACATGGGTAGATGAATTAGATGATGTGTGATGAAATAAAAATTGATGAGCGGTATCGATGTTTAAGATGATCTAGTCATCTAGCAGAGTATAGACAACGACCATAGACTACTCTAGATAGTCCAGTGGAACGTTAGCAGACTCGTAAAATCGGTAGGTATGTTTAAACTATATGTTCATAAGGTGTTCTCGAACTATATGTTCATTAGGTGTTTTTGAACTATGTGTTCATCCGATAGTTCTTCTTTTTGACACTATTACGTGTCGGGGTACGGGAGCGTACGAGAGTACTTTATGAGTATTTTCCCTATACTTTTTATTTTGAAGAGCTTTGGAGTCTTCGTTTATTTTATGAAGTGATCGGACGAGCTTCATGAGTCAGCATTTCCGTTCACGATGCCAGATAGGGTGAGTCTGGGGGTAAAATAACTCACGATATTCAGATCACTGCTAGGCAAAGTTCGATGTCGGATAGGGTGAGTCTGGGGGTTACATACCTCACGATATTCAGATCACTGCTAGGCAAAGTTCGATGCTAGATAGGGTGAGTCTGGGGGTAAAATACCTCACGATATTTGGACCACGGCTAGGCATTGATAACTACCCCTGACTTAATTGTCTTGTAGTTCTTTCTTTTACGAACGAAGGTTCGTGGTGAAACTTATTCCATTCCTTTCATTGATGTCTTTATCGATCCTCGTTTGCTGCTACGGAATTTCCGAAGCAGTTTCGTCAGTTGGTTGTTCATATCGATCCTTGAGGCTAGATCTAGTAAGATCACTGTATAGGATCAGTATGTAGGGATCGACGTTTGTTAGTGCTTGTAGTATAAACCTTGGGCAGCGATGGACTTCGTGCTTATTCCTTAGGAATGAGTGATAGATGATTCTTAGGGTAACTCCTTAAGAAATAAAGAAGATAATGGGGTTGGGTAATTGGGTTGATTGTTTGATGTTTAAACATAATAAATTTATTTATTGTGGGTTGAAAACCCTATATGTTCACCAGGCTCCCAAGCCTGACCCACTCAGTTTATTTGTATCACAGGTATCGATACGATGTTGATTTACACTGAGAGATTAGAAAGAGAAGTAGATCACTAGTGTAAATGAATGTAAGTTTTGTTTATACTTATGTTTTTGTATTGACAATGACATCCCAGTGGTTTAAATGAATAAAATACATTTCTTCGGAAATGATTTGATAACATATTTATCATGTTTTTCTGGGAACAAATTCCGCAACACTTTCAATCAAATGATTACTCTGGTTTTATTTTAAAAAGCATAAACGAAATCGGTCTTTTTTGGTCGTGAAATTGGGGATGTCATAGCACACCCCCATAATATGGGACCCACACTCTACGGTGTAGCGTCAACAATCCACGACTGTCATAATCAAAGGAGGAAACCTGACCCACAATACGCTCGCTCTTACGGTGTTCCTCCTTCATGGCCTCCTGTTGGGCCTCCCGAATCCAGTCCAACAACGGAGTCACAACCGACATCCTCATACAGATATTCCTGGTCGGCGCTGCCTTGCGGCTAAGCGCGTCGGCCATGACATTGGCCTTCCCCGGGTGGTAGTGGATCTCGCAATCATAATCCTTCAGCACATCGAGCCACCGACGCTGTCTCATATTAAGATTTGGCTGATCCATGAGATACCTCAGGCTCTTGTTGTCCGTGTAAATGATACAGCGAACCCCGTAGAGGTAATGACGCCAAATCTTGAGGGCGAAAACAATAGCCCCCAGCTCCAAATCATGCATCGGATAATTCGCCTCGTGAGGCTTCAGCTGCCTCGAAGCGTAAGCAATAACATGCCCCCTATGCATCAATACCGCGCCCAAGCCGGAGATGGATGCATCACAATATAACACAAAGTCCTCCATGCCCTCTGGAAGGGCTAAGATTGGCGCCTTGCACAATCTCTGTCTCAACTACTCAAATGCGGCCTGCTACTCAGGCCCCCAGTGAAAGACCACGACTTTCCTTGTCAACCGGGTCAGGGGCACAGCTATATTGGAGAAGTCCTGAATGAATCTCCGATAGTAGCCTACCAGTCCCAGAAAGCTCCGAATCTCGGATGGAGACCTCGGAACCTACCATCTCATCACGGCCTCCACTTTGGCCGGATCAACCGAAATCCCGTCCTGGTTAACAAGGTGCCCAAGAAACTGCACCTCGCGCAACCAGAACTCACACTTGGAGAACTTAGCATACAAGCTCTCCCTCCTCAAAGTATCCAACACCTCTCGCAAGTGCTCCTCATGCTGCTCTCGCGTCTTGGAATAAACCAAAATGTCATCAATGAAAACTATCAAGGACCGATCCAACATCGGTCTGCACATGCGGTTCATGAGGTCCATCAACGCGGCAGGAGCATTGGTGAGCCTGAAGGGCACCACCACGAACTCATAGTGACCATAACGCGTCCAAAACACAGTCTTCTGCACACCCTCCTCTCTGACCCTCATCTGATGATATCCTGAACGCAGATCAATCTTGGAGAACCAAGATGCTCCCTGTAGCTGGTCAAAGAGGTCATCAATACTCGGGAGTGGGTAACGGTTCTTCACCGTTACCTTATTCAGCTCCCTATAGTCTATACACATCCGATGTGACCCGTCCTTCTTTTTCACGAACAGAATCCGGGCTCCCCAGGGTGAACTACTCGTTCTAATGAATCCCATGTCTAACAGCTCCTGCAGCTGTGTAGACAACTCCTGCATCTCAGGAGGAGCCAACCGATACCGTGCCTTGGCTATCGGAGCCGCACCAGGGATTAGGTCGATCCTGAACTCGACCTGCCTCTCAGGAGGTATCCCAGGCAACTCCTCGGGGAGTACATCCGCAAACTCTCGTACCACTGGCACATTACCCACCGTCGCCTTACCCGCCTCCCGGGTATCCATAACATAGGCGACAAATCCTACGCAACCCTGCTGAAGGTAGCGCCTAGCTCTTGCTGCTGAACATAAGGTTGGTCCTCGTTGTGGCCTCTCGCCCTGAATCACCAGCTCTCCCCCACTTGGGGTCCTGATCCTCACCAACTGCTGCGCGCAGTCGATCACTGCCCCATTGGGGCTTAGCCAATCCATACCGATAATAACCTTGTTCCCCCGCAAAGGTATGGGAACCAAGTCTACCAGCTAACGCTCCTCGAACAATCTCAAAACATAGTCCCTGAAGACCTCTGATGTTCGTACTGACCGGTCGTCCGCGATCTCGACCTCTAGAGGGCAATCCAACATGCCCGAGGACTCAGGAAACTTCTTGCTAAGCGCAAGAGAGACAAACGATCGGGTAGCACCCGAATCAAACAACACCTGAACTGGGATACCGTTCACATGGAACGATCCTAAACAGAGCATACATATATCATATCAAAATCAAAGCGACATAACATAAAAGAGCTAAGAGAGGAAATCATACCCGTCACCACATCGGGTACGGCGCGTGCCTCCTCGGCTGTCAACTGAAACGTTCGGCTCTGAACCACTGGAGCCTCTGACTTGACCTTCCGGCGATCCATAACCCGGGTAGTCGCCGGAGTTGGCGCCACTGCCGGCGCCGCTGCTGCTGTCGTCAATCTGGGGCAGTTGGCCTTTTTATGGCCCCTCTGATTTCAATGAAAGCAAATCAGGTCTGATGTCGGAACCATAGGAGCAGGGCCAGTACAATCCCTGCCAAAATGCCCAGTCTAAACGCATTTATAGCAGTCGGAACCCAACCCAGTGCGGAAAACTCCTTCATGTGACCGACCGCATTTCCCACAGCGGTCCCGGCCCTGCTGGCCCTTCGACCTAGCGTCGAGTCCCTTGGGTTTCTTCCCTGAAACCCCTGTAACCTGTTCAGTCTCTGCCTTCCTCTTCCTGAGGTGCTCCAAATCAATCTCCCTTTCTCGCGCCCTGGCAATCATGGACTCCAAGGTCGGGCAGGCCGAATAGCTGACATACTCCCGAATGTCTGCTCTCAACATATCATGATAGCGGGTCTTCCGCATCTCCTCATCCCCTGCATACTGAGGTACCAACAAAGCCCTCTCCCGGAACTGGGCGGTGATCTCCGCCACAGAGTCCATAGTCTGTCTCATATCTAGAAACTCCCTGGCCAGCTACTGAAGCTCCACAGCTGGCGCAAACTCGATCCTGAACCTGGTCACAAAATCTGACCAAGTCATAGCCTCAATGGCTGGGGCCCCCAACGAATCCCTAACTAACTCCCACCAATCGCTGGATCGATCCCTCAAACAACCTGCAGCAAAACGGACCTTCGACCCTTCCGGGCAGAAGCTCGTCAACTGCGCAGACTCGATGTTTGCGATCCATCTTCTGGCAGCAATGGGGTCCTTCACCCCATGAAAGTCCAACACACCACTCCCTCTAAAGTCCTTGAAGGACAGTGTGTGCGTACCCGACTGGCTGGACGCCGCGTCCCTCCTGAATGCCTGGAGGCGATCCTCCATCAACTCAATAATCCCCTCCTTGATCGACCCGAAGATGATAGGGGTCGACTCAAGGATACCTCTAGTGATCTCAGACGCGATGAACTCGCGTAACCCGTCATCAACCTGCTCGGATCCCGCGCCCGAGCCTGACCCTAATCCTGACCCAGATCCTGCTCCATGTCGTGTAATCGCCATACTAAAAATAAACACATAAACGTCAGGATCATACATATCCCTGAGAGGTCTCACACACTCCCTCGGTTTCCTGGTTCCATCTCGACCCTCTTTGACTCGAGTACAGATCCTCTGCTTTCAGTAGTACGGGCCCATACTACCTTCCACATCTATCCGTACTTTCCTCAAGGATTGCCTTAACTTCACCAAGTCCCCTTAACGATATCCCTTTCCAACTGATCTCATCCTAGGCTTTCCTAGGGCACCCTCTGACCTACTCTCCGCCATCAGCTGCACTAGGAGTCCCTACTTCCTTTCCCTAACTAGCTTGCGAATACTATTACATATCCGCTCACCTGTTAGTTAAAGTTAGCCAAGACCCCTATAGCACAAAGCAAGCAGCATTCGTGCATTGAGTAATGTCACACCCCCAAACCAAGGATGGCGGAAACGTCCGGGGGTAGAGGACTTCATGTATAGTATCATAACAGCAATTGTAATAGTAATTCAAGCAAACACAACCAACATATATATAATTGAAAAAAATTACATCATTGTATGAATTACATGTTTACGAATCAATCACAATATGTTGATAAAATATGAAATAGTAGACGCCTTAGCGTCCCATCCTCAAAAGCACTTGATTACCTGTTTAATGATTTCCTGAGAATACAAGTTGTTTGAAAAAGTGTCAACACAAAGGTTGGTGAGTTCATAAGCTTCTGTTTGGTATTATTAAAAGCCTTTCGTTTGTAAAAGTAGTATTTGTGTTAGAAAAATCCAATATTTTCCTTAATGTGTAAATGTAGTCTTAAAACCCAAAGACCGAAATGTACAAGTAATTTGTCATATTTATAGTAAAACAATGCAAGTTTAAATCGACATAAACTCGTTAAATTTTAATGAAGTTCCCGTAAATTCCAATGTTTGTTAATACTTTATGTGAGTTTATTATAACCATACTATGACCAAGGTTGCCTAAAACGACGTTCTTCAGGCGTCGGAAATGTTATGACATTTGTCACCCCAGACCTATCGGTCTAACTGTTGCATGCAGTTTAGGTGTGGGTTTGTCAAACCCAATATAGATCTATACACAAGTATCACGCTCTCCCTCAAGGAGACTCTGGTTACAATACAGGACTTAATGGTAATTTGAAGTAAATGTCTCACAAAGTCATTAACGGAATTACGTGTTATGAAAACTTGGTACCGTATGGCCGTACCTTGCTTAACGAAAATATCCTTTGTATAAATGTACCCTTTTTGAATGTATGTGTTATGTAATGTATCATAAACTATACCTATTATAGTTTATCAACCAAGGGTAGTACGTGGTAATGTATGCAAACTATATTCAAAATAGTTTATTTAATGTTTGAATGTATCGATTGTACTTTGATTATAATCACTTGTTATTCTTTATATTTTTTTTTTTATGACCAAATCCATTTGTAAACTGATGTGTGTCTAAATATTAAGATAAAATGTCATATATTGCAGTAACATATAATCACATAAAGATATACACCTTGCTCAACATGTTACAAGGTGAAATGAAATTAACAGCAATTTTTCGTTAAAAACAGTTTCTGTTACCGTTCTTAGAAAATTTATAGAAAAATCATCAAAGCTCTAAATCCAAATCCGCAAATTTTGAGAGTTTGGAATATGAGTCTAGTTTGTTCGTAAATTTTATCATGATTTTTAGTGATCTCTAACAGAGGTGAAAAGGTTCATAATCACAGACTGGTCCGGGTTTGCCTCTGAAATGACAGGCAGTTTTGTAAAAATCACCATTAATTGAAGAAAAATCATTTGGAGATGTGCAAGTAGTCATTTTAAAGCTAAGAGTTTGAACTACTTGCACCTGAAACAGTTTTGAAAACTAAAATTTTTAAGTTGACCAAAACAGTCCGTGATTAACGTCCATCTTTTCTGATGCAATCTGTTAGAAAAAGTTTAATTGTGTTCTTGATGATTTTACTTGTATTCCCCCCCTTAAAACTTAAGAAAAACATGTAAATGTATGGGTATGAACTCACCTTATGTGGTTTCAGTAGATGAAAGTGAGAGAGAGGAAGTGTTCAACTCAAGAACACTAAGAAGATGTCTTGATGATTCGAGAATCTAACACCGAATAAGATGGAACTTGTGTAAGATATCAATGATTTGTGTAGAATGGAGTTTAATAATTATGTGAATGATGAAGATACTTACTAATTGAAGAAAGAAATCCCTGGAGAAAGCCTTGAAGTTCTTGAAGTTAAGAGAAAAGATGAGAGAATTTTGGAGAGTGTTCTTGGTTGCTAAGTGTAGAATGAAAGAGTTTTATGGAGAATGAGGAGAGAGGATCAATCCTCCAGCTCTTAGAACGTGGGAAGAGCTGGAGATTGGCTGTAAAGGTCCACTAAGGAGACAAGGGGTAGTGGGAAAGAGTGGCTAATCATAGAGTGAGGTGGTAGTGGTTTGCTTTTGCCATAAATTAAGGAAAAGCAAATATTCCCTCAATAATTAGTTCAATCACCAATTCTTTTAATATATTTTATAAAAACCCTGGAGATTTATATATTTTGGGGCCTTAGTTTATAAAATAAAGTTTTGGGTGAAAATCTCACGTTAAAATAATGAAAAACGGAGTTAAAACGAAGTCGTAGTCGAAAAACCGGTAAAAAGGAGCTGTCTGCGAGACTTCGGACCTTCGGACCTTCGGACCTTCGGATGCGAGGCTTCGGATCAGAGGCCTCGGATGCGAGGCTTCGGATGCGAGGCTTCGGTCCAGAAGCTTCGGTTTCGGATCCTTAAAGCTATTTTACTCGTTTTTACCCCGTTTCAAGCGATTTTTGACCCGGTTAAGGGTCGAGATGACCCAAATGATTACAAAAAGTTAAAGTAA
The DNA here is from genome assembly GCF_052849685.1 of Lactuca virosa. NCBI lineage: Eukaryota > Viridiplantae > Streptophyta > Magnoliopsida > Asterales > Asteraceae > Lactuca > Lactuca virosa. The sequence continues at coordinate 168,460,915 of NC_136434.1, read as the reverse complement.
CTTTTGAGAGAGATTTGGGAGAGATTTGGGAGAGATTTCAAATAGAAAGAGATAGAGTGAAAACGATTTAGAGAGGTTTCGTTTGTGATTAATTTGAGTGTCCGGCTTCACAACGCAAGGTTCGTAAACCCCATTAAACCGTGTTTTAGTGTCGCACACAACCCCGATGATTGTGCAATAGTGTTTTATCGCTTTGGTTCGTTGTTTAGCACTTGTTAAGGCTAAGGAAAATCAAACACATGAACTTTCCAAATGATGATTTCTCATTAACATAGCGAATTGTATAGTGATTACATAACGTAAACCCTAGCATACAAGGGTTATTGGAGTTGACCGGTTTGACTTGTTGACTTTGAATTGACCGAAATTTGACGGTTGTCACATCATCCCCCCGTTAGAAGGAATTTCGTCCCGAAATTTTCATTTTGACTGGGATTTCAAGAGTTTGGGAAGAGATGTGGATACTTTTGTTTCATCTGATCCTCGCGTTCCCAGGTGAATTCGGGTCCTCGTTTAGCGTTCCAACGTACCTTCACGATGGGAATACGACTTTGTTTCGTTCGTTTGATTTCCCGATCCATGATTTCGACTGGTTCCTCCACGAAGTGGAGATTTTCGTTAACTTTGATTTCGTCGAGTGGTATTACGAGTGTCTCATCAGACAAACACTTCTTTAGGTTCGACACGTGAAATGTGGGATGTACTTTGTCGAGTTCCTGAGGTAATCGAAGTTTGTATGCTACTGGCCCAATCCTAGCAAGGATTTCGAATGGCCCGATGTACCTTGGATTTAGTTTCCCGCGTTTGCCGAATCGTATCATTCCTTTCCAAGGGGAAACTTTTAGTAGTACTCTATCACCCACCTGGAATTACAAGGGTTTGCATCGTTTGTCTGCGTAACTCTTTTGCCGATCGCGAGACGCTTTCAGTCTCTCTCGAATTTGAACGATCTTTTCTGTGGTTTCCCTTATGATTTCAGGGCCAGTGAGGGTGCTATTAGAGACTTGCCCTCTAGCTAGCTGTGTATCCCCCACCTCAGCCCAACACAGGGGTGATCTGCATTTGCGACCGTAAAGAGCTTCGAATGGAGCGACTTTGATGCTAGTATGATAGCTGTTATTGTAGGAGAATTCGATAAGCGGTAGATGGGTATCCCATGCTTTACCGAAGTCTATCACACAAGCTCTTAACATGTCTTCCAACGTTTGAATGGTTCGCTCGCTCTGTCCGTCGGTTTGTGGGTGGTAGGCCGTACTCATGTCAAGCCTAGTTCCCAATGATTTTTGTAGAGACTGCCAAAAACGTGAGGTAAATCTACTATCTCTATCGGAGATAATGGATATCGGCACACCATGGAGTCGTACAATCTCTCTGATGTACGTTCTAGTCAGCTTCTCCATCTTGTCGGTTTCTTTCATTGGTAGGAAGTGTGCTGATTTGGTCAATCTGTCTACAATTACCCATATTGTGTCAAGCCCGCCCGATGTCTTAGGCAGCTTGGTTATGAAGTCCATGGTTATTCGTTCCCACTTCGACTCAGGTATATCCGGCTGTTGTAATAGCCCGGATGGTTTCTGGTATTCGGTTTTGACCTTAGCGCAAGTCAGGCACTTGCTCACATAGGTAGCAATCTCAGCTTTCATGTTCGGCCACCAGTATAATTTCTTGAGGTCCAGATACATCTTATCCGACCCGGGATGGATGGAGTATCGAGTCTTGTGTGCTTCATTCATGACGACATCTCGGAGTCCACCGAACTTCGGTGTCCAAATCCGGTTCATGATATAACGTGCTCCATCATCCTTGACTTCTAAGTTTTTATCCATTCCCCTTAATGTCTCTCCTGCCACCTTTTCTGGTTTCAAAGCTTCCAGTTGAGCTTCCTTGATTTGTATGGTCAGGTGGGAATGGATTGTCATTGTTAAGGATTTTACTCGGCGGCCCGAGTACTCCTTCCTGCTTAGAGCATCGGCCACTACATTGGCCTTGCCCGGATGATAACGAATTTCGCACTCGTAGTCATTCAGCAACTCCACCCATCTCCTCTGTCGCATGTTGAGCTCTTTCTGATTGAGGATATGCTGAAGACTTTTGTGATCAGTGAAGATAGTGCATTTCGTGCCGTAGAGGTAGTGTCTCCAGATCTTCAAAGCAAATACCACTGCTCCTAATTCCAGGTCGTGCGTAGTATAATTAACCTCATGCGTCTTAAGCTGTCTTGATGCATACGCGATAACCTTCCCTCTCTGCATGACCACACATCCGAGGCCTTGATTCGAAGCATCACAATACACTACGAAGTCCTCGGTTCCCTCTGGGAGAGACAAGATCGGTGCACTGCATAGGGCTTGTTTTAACGTTTGGAAAGCAGTTTCTTGTTTATTTTCCCACTTGAATATCACACCTTTCTGCGTCAAGGTGGTGAGTGGTTTCGCAATCTTGGAGAAGTTTTGTATGAATCTTCGGTAGTAGCCAGCAAGCCCAAGGAACTGTCGAATTTCGGTTGGCGTCTTGGGTGCTGACCAATTCTCGATTGCCTTGATCTTGGAGGGATCCACATGTATGCCTTTCTCACTTACCACATGTCCAAGGAAATCCACTTCTCTAATCCAGAATTCACACTTAGAGAACTTAGCATAAAGCTTCTCCGCTCTTAGTGTCTCTAGCACTTGGCGTAGATGTAGGCGATGCTCTTCTTCGCTTCGCGAGTAGATCAAGATATCGTCGATGAATACGATTACAAACTTGTCTAGGTAGGGTCGACACACTCTATTCATTAGGTCCATGAATACCGCAGGTGCGTTTGTTAAACCGAAGGACATCACCACAAACTCGTAGTGCCCATAGCAAGTTCTGAATGCAGTTTTGGGAATATCTTCTTCTTGAACTCGTAGCTGATGGTAGCCTGACCTTAGGTCGATCTTTGAGAAGAAATTTGCTCCTTGGAGTTGGTCGAAAAGGTCATCGATTCGGGGTAGAGGATATCGGTTCTTGATGGTGAGCTTGTTTAGTTCCCGATAGTCGATGTACATGCGAAAGGATCCGTCCTTCTTCTTTACAAAAAGGACTGGTGCTCCCCAAGGTGAGAAGCTTGGTCTGATGAACCCTTTGCTCAAAAGCTCATTCAACTGACTGGACAACTCTTGCATTTCTGATGGTGCGAGGCGGTATGGAGCTCTGGCTACGGGGGTAGCTCCGGGTATTAAGTCAATTCTGAAATCGACTTGTCGTGCGAGTGGTACACCAGGAAGATCCTCTGGGAACACATCCGGGAAGTTACACACTTCGGGGATGTCTTTGATGTCTTTCACGTCTTGTTTCTTGTCTACTACATGGGCTAAGAAGGCGTGGTACTCCTTCCGGAGATACTTTTGGGCTTTGATGCATGAGATGATTTGTAAATTCGCACTAGGTTTGTCACCATAGATGAGAAGGGTTTCGTCATTTGGTAGATTGAGGCGAACGGCCCTTTCGTAACATAGAATGTCGGCACGGTGAGGAACTAACCAATCCATCCCGATGATTACGTCGAAGCTTTTTATGGTGACCGGCATCAGGTCAATTTTAAATGTATGGTTGTCTAGAGTGAGAGTACATTCTGAGTATATATCGCTAGTGCGTTCTACTTTCCCATTTGCCATTTCTACTACATAAGTATCCTTTAGTGATTGGGGATTTTGTTCAAGTAAATGTTTATATTGGTGGCTCACGAAACTCCTCTCCGCTCCACTATCGAATAGTACGCATGCATAAGAGTTATTGAGGAGAAACGTACCGGTAACCACCGTGGGATCCTCGACTGCTTCCCCATGTCCTATTGCCAGGACTCTTCCTACTCCACCAGCATTAGGGGCTTGTGCTTTGGGGCAGTCTCTTTTGAAGTGACCTGCGTCTCCACAGTTGTAGCAGGTCCGGGTTGCCCCCGTACTGGCGACTTGGTTGATTGGTTGAGCCGGCGCTTTACAGAAACGAGCAGTGTGCCCCTTCCTGTCGCAGTTGTTACAGTGCATCTCCCTACAAGCACCATTGTGGTGAAAGTTGCACTTGTTGCACTTAGGTAGTTTTCCCGCATATGGCTTCGGTGGTGCTGGAGTGGTAGCAGTAGTGGCAGCATTAGTGGCAGCATGGACAGCAACAATTTGTTGCTTCTTAGCGGGGTCCTGTGCTGGTTGGCTCTTCTTTTCGTTCCAGAACTTCCTTTTGTTGTTTCCTCCTTTTGACTTATCAGTGGTGGTGGTTGTAGTATTATGACCGGCTCGGTGGTCAACAAGTTGTTGTGCCAGCTCCCTGGCACTGTCAAAAGTAGTTGGCCTTGAAGCCAGGACACTACTTTGCACGTGGAGAGACAGTCCCCAAAGGTATCGCTCCACCTTTTTCTCCTCCGGAGTAACCATTGTCGGGCAGAGGAGAGCCAATTCATTGAATCGGGTGGTGTAGGTTTCAAGGTCAGAGCCCGTCATCCTGAGGTTCCAAAGTTCTTGTTCCAGCTTTTGAATTTCACCTCTCGGGCAGTACTCCTTCATCATCAACGTTTTTAGTTCTGCCCAGGTTATGGAGCTAGCCACTTCGAGAGTAAGTGACTTAATCCGGCAGTTCCACCAAGTAAGGGCCCGGCCGGTGAAGGTGAAGGCTGCGAACTTAACTTTGCTCGCTTCGGGGCAAGAGCACACCTGAAAGACTACTTCGGTCTTTTCAAACCATTGCATCAAAGCGATGACTCCCCCGCTTCCATTGAAGTTGTCGGGTTTGCCATTTGTGAAGTCTTTGTATGAACACTCTTTTGCACGCCACGTACTGTCTCCGTGGTTAGAGTGTATAGCTCCCGATCCCGAACCACCAGCTCCGTTGGTCCCTATCTGCGACATTGCGGCCGCTACGGCTGCTGTTACTGCAGCCTGGAACATCGCGGGATCAAACTGTGGAGGCGGCGGCGGAGGAGGTGTTGCTGTGTTGCTGGAAGGCCTTGGTCTTCTCCTTGGCGGCATGGTTCTGTCATAAGTCGTAAACCAATGTACTTTTAGTAAAAGTGTATTTATAGGGAGAGAAATCTTTTATACATAAAGTATATTATTACGTTGTTTTCCGGTATGTTTACGATACATACGATTTTATACTTTTTATTGACCCAATACATTGGGTTATGAGGTAAAATGAAAGTATAAAATATTTTTATTATAGTAACACAAAATACTCCTATAGTATTTGTAAATGTTTAGTTTTGAGTTCTTAAAGTATCCTTTGTAGTCTGTTATTAGGTTTGTTAGATTTGTTGTCCATCCTGACCATCCCCCGGTATATGCAAGTCAATTCCCGGACAGATATAGTTGATCAGGCTATATCCTTCCCAGACTTGATTTACATATACCAAGGCATACCCATAATGTACAACTCCTCTTCTTTTATTTTATGTTCTTCTAGTTATGACACTATATGAGCATGTATGCATGTATTTATACTTTTAAAAAAAAAATCATTTATTTTCTAAAAGTATATTTATTTGAAAAATGCACAAATCAGAGACTATTAGTCCCAATTGTGTTTATAGTTTGTATATCTTATGTGGTTTGATATACTTAATTCACTATAAACTGCGCTCTGATACCAATCTGTCACACCCCCAAACCAAGGATGGCGGAAACGTCCGGGGGTGGAGGATTTCATGTATAGTATCATAACAACAATTGTAATAGTAATTCAAGCAAACACAACCAACATATATATAATTGAAAAAAATTACATCATTGTATGAATTACATGTTTACGAATCAATCACAATATGTTGATAAAATATGAAATAGTAGACGCCTTAGCGTCCCATCCTCAAAAGCACTTGATTACCTGTTTAATGATTTCCTGAGAATACAAGTTGTTTGAAAAAGTGTCAACACAAAGGTTGGTGAGTTCATAAGCTTCTGTTTGGTATTATTAAAAGCCTTTCGTTTGTAAAAGTAGTATTTGTGTTAGAAAAATCCAATATTTTCCTTAATTTGTAAATGTAGTCTTAAAACCCAAAGACCGATATGTACAAGTAATTTGTCATATTTATAGTAAAACAATGCAAGTTTAAATCGACATAAACTCGTTAAATTTTAATGAAGTTCCCGTAAATTCCAATGTTTGTTAATACTTTATGTGAGTTTATTATAACCATACTATGACCAAGGTTGCCTAAAACGACGTTCTTCAGGCGTCGGAAATGTTATGACATTTGTCACCCCAGACCTATCGGTCTAACTGTTGCATGCAGTTTAGGTGTGGGTTTGTCAAACCCAATATAGATCTATACACAAGTATCACGCTCTCCCTCAAGGAGACTCTGGTTACAATACAGGACTTAATGGTAATTTGAAGTAAATGTCTCACAAAGTCATTAACGGAATTACGTGTTATGAAAACTTGGTACCGTATGGCCGTACCTTGCTTAACGAAAATATCCTTTGTATAAATGTACCCTTTTTAAATGTATGTGTTATGTAATGTATCATAAACTATACCTATTATAGTTTATCAACCAAGGGTAGTACGTGGTAATGTATTCAAACTATATTCAAAATAGTTTATTTAATGTTTGAATGTATCGATTGTACTTTGATTATAATCACTTGTTATTCTTTATATTTTTTTTTATGACCAAATCCATTTGTAAACTGATGTGTGTCTAAATATTAAGATAAAATGTCATATATTGCAGTAACATATAATCACATAAAGATATACACCTTGCTCAACATGTTACAAGGTGAAATGAAATTAACAGCAATTTTTCGTTAAAAACAGTTTCTGTTACCGTTCTTAGAAAATTTATAGAAAAATCATCAAAGCTCTAAATCCAAATCCGCAAATTTTGAGAGTTTGGAATATGAGTCTAGTTTGTTCGTAAATTTTATCATGATTTTTAGTGATCTCTAACAGAGGTGAAAAGGTTCATAATCACAGACTGGTCCGGGTTTGCCTCTGAAATGACAGGCAGTTTTGTAAAAATCACCATTAATTGTAGAAAAATCATTTGGAGATGTGCAAGTAGTCATTTTAAAGCTAAGAGTTTGAACTACTTGCACCTGAAACAGTTTTGAAAACTAAAATTTTTAAGTTGACCAAAACAGTCCGTGATTAACGTCCATCTTTTCTGATGCAATCTGTTAGAAAAAGTTTAATTGTGTTCTTGATGATTTTACTTGTATTCCCCCCTTAAAACTTAAGAAAAACATGTAAATGTATGGGTATGAACTCACCTTATGTGGTTTCAGTAGATGAAAGTGAGAGAGAGGAAGTGTTCAACTCAAGAACACTAAGAAGATGTCTTGATGATTCGAGAATCTAACACCGAATAAGATGGAACTTGTGTAAGATATCAATGATTTGAGTAGAATGGAGTTTAATAATTATGTGAATGATGAAGATACTTACTAATTGAAGAAAGAAATCCCTGGAGAAAGCCTTGAAGTTCTTGAAGTTAAGAGAAAAGATGAGAGAATTTTGGAGAGTGTTCTTGGTTGCTAAGTGTAGAATGAAAGAGTTTTATGGAGAATGAGGAGAGAGGATCAATCCTCCAGCTCTTAGAACGTGGGAAGAGCTGGAGATTGGCTGTAAAGGTCCACTAAGGAGACAAGGGGTAGTGGGAAAGAGTGGCTAATCATAGAGTGAGGTGGTAGTGGTTTGCTTTTGCCATAAATTAAGGAAAAGCAAATATTCCCTCAATAATTAGTTCAATCACCAATTCTTTTAATATATTTTATAAAAACCCTGGAGATTTATATATTTTGGGGCCTTAGTTTATAAAATAAAGTTTTGGGTGAAAATCTCACGTTAAAATAATGAAAAACGGAGTTAAAACGAAGTCGTAGTCGAAAAACCGGTAAAAAGGAGCTGTCTGCGAGACTTCGGACCTTCGGACCTTCGGAGCTTCGGATGCGAGGCTTCGGATGCGAGGCCTCGGATGCGAGGCTTCGGATGCGAGGCTTCGGTCCAGAAGCTTCGGTTTCGGATCCTTAAAGCTATTTTACTCGTTTTTACCCCGTTTCAAGCGATTTTTGACCCGGTTAAGGGTCGAGATGACCCAAATGATTACAAAAAGTTAAAGTAACTTTTGAGAGAGATTTGGGAGAGATTTGGGAGAGATTTCAAATAGAAAGAGATAGAGTGAAAACGATTTAGAGAGGTTTCGTTTGTGATTAATTTGAGTGTCCGGCTTCACAACGCAAGGTTCGTAAACCCCATTAAACCGTGTTTTAGAACCCCGATGATTGTGCAATAGTGTTTTATCGCTTTGGTTCATTGTTTAGCACTTGTTAAGGCTAAGGAAAATCAAACACATGAACTTTCCAAATGATGATTTCTCAGTAACATAACGAATTGTATAGTGATTACATAACGTAAACCCTAGCATACAAGGGTTATTGGAGTTGACCGGTTTGACTTGTTGACTTTGAATTGACCGAAATTTGACGGTTGTCACAAGTTACCACATCAAGCATAACCTAACCAGGCTATCCTACTGCTGACTAGACAGCCCTAGCATGCAACTCATATAATCAGGCATTCAAGGCATCCTCCTAGATCCTTAGCCCTAATCTAGCATGCAGTTCTCAGAATCATATATCAGGCATAAAAGGCATCCTCCTAGATCCTTATCCCTAATCTAGCATGCAGTTCTCAAAATCATAAATCATGTAACGTAACATAACAAGTATGGGTATCTTGGGGAAAACTTACTTCAGCTCGGCCGGTCGCACGCATCACACACCTCGTTCTTTCTCAAAACTCTTTAGTTTAGATTTTAGAAAAACCATTTCCTTGTAAAAATCTTTCAAGCCCTCGGTTTGACTTCAGACACCCCCGAGGGTGTGTCCGAATCCCTCAAACCAAGGCTCTGATACCAACTTATAACATCCCAAATTTCGAGGCCTAAAATTTCATTTTTGAATTAATATTTTGTAAAACATTTTACCAAAACATTACATCATGTTATAAAAACCACAATGCCGTGTCCCAAACCATAACATTAGAAGTAATGAAAATCAGAGTACAATCCCAGAAACTCAATGCGGAAACCATGTGTGTGTGATGCGCTGCTACACCGCCGGCTCCTTTCCCTGAGACGAAGTGGTACCTGAATCCAAAACTAAAATTGTAAGCACGAAGCTTAGCCAGTTCCCCCAACATACCACATACCATATAATATCATCGGTATCTTTCAACCGGTAACTGCCATCAGTATCTTTCAACCGGTATCTGCCATCGGTATCTTTCAACCGGTAACCTCCATCGGTATCTTTCAACCGATATCTACCATCGTTATCTTTCAACCGATATCTACCATCGGTATCTTTCAACTGGTAACCGGGGACAATTTCACCCCTATCAGTATCATGCAATAACAAGATATAATCATACATTCAGGCATATTTGGGTACTAACCTACCCTTCGATTCTAACGATGCCAGGGAAAAACTATTCCCTGCCACTACCACTAACACACATAGCATATCATGCAGGCATATCTCATGACCGTATCACATAAACATACCAAGATAATTCTCACAAAGACAATTATCTACTAAATACCCCTGTTGGTGGGCTGGCATTGTGGCCTTAGACCCACCTCTACTGGAAGGTAACTCACCTCGATGTCATGCAGTGTCTGAACTATCTTCGGCGTACAAGTCGACAACCCTCGACCCGTCGATCCCTACACGACAATGCTTCAAAGTTATTCATTTGAGTATGCAACCCTAACCGGGGTCATACCAAACCAGACAAAGTCAACATTGGTCAAAGTCAACACCCAGTTGACCTGACTCGCCGAGTTGTTCTACTAACTCGGCGAGTCCATACTCCACTAACCCGATCCAACCCCGAATTCACTCGTCGAGTCTATCAAGAACTCGACAGGTTCTCCTTCATTCAAACCATCGGGACCATCTTCATCCGACTCGCCGAGTTCTTCCTTGAACTCGGCGTGTTCATCTCCTTCATAAGAATGTGTCCGGTCTACGACTCGCCGAGTTGTATGAACAACTCGTCGAGTCCATCTTCAAATATTTGGAGATTGCATTAGACTCACCGAGCCTGCTCATACACTCGTCAAGTCCCATGATTCACAGGTCCCTTTTCGTGTCTAAACATCCACGAGACTTCCTCCTTAACAACTGGTCCATCCACAGAAAGGGTTTGGTGGTCAATACACCGCGACTCGCCGAGTCCCAAGAACAACTCGTCGAGTCCATCCTTGACCAATACTATACAGTCGATTTAAATGGGTCTTAACACACCAAAACCATAGATCTGGCCTCCTAATGTCCATTGTACACGTATATTTCTAAACTTGATACACATGCAAGGGGTCTTTGGCCCAAAAAGCCATAAAAGATGGCCTCCAACGTGCATAGGGTGTTCATGGCAACAAAATGGGCACCTTTGTGCCATAAACCCCCCCCCCCCCAATAGACCTGGAACTAAAGCATACACTGACTTCCAACACTAAATCCCGAATACAACCTCTCTAGGGCTTAGAAAGATGAAGGAAAAGGCCCAAAAATCAAGATCTATGGACAAAGGTTCAGCTTCATACCTCCAATAAGCTGATAATGAGCTCCAAACTCTGGATCTTCTTGTTTCCCTTTGGTCTCACAAGCTCCTTTCCTCTTATCAAGCTTCACAACCCACCAAAAAGCACTAAAATGGCCTTAGAACACACAAAACGGCTAGGGTTTCGATATACAGATTTCTAGAAGTGATAAGGACGATGGAGGCTGAGATGAGATGTTTAAATAGGGTGTAAACCCTCGAATTTAGGGTTTCACTCAAACAGCACCTACTCGATGAGTCAGTCTCCCGACTCGCCGAGTAGGTCACTTAAACTTCTCGTGGATCCCGAATCTACTCGATGAGTTGGGCCACCAACTCGTCGAGTCCCAGAGAAAATACATGAAATTCTTGAATTAAATACGTACCAAGAATCAGGTGTTACACGTTAACATCAACTTGGGCCGTGAACCACTCAAGTGGGCCGTGAACCACTCAAGTGGGTCGTGAACCACTCAAGTGGGCCGTGAACACCCATCAATTTGGGCCATGAACTCCTTGATTGGGCCGTGAACACCCCTTCAACCTCCTAACTTGCTTCTAGCACTCTTTTGGTGAGTTATTTTCGCATCCTATGTTGTTTCCCAATCACCTTTGTAGTTAGATTCACTAATTACATGCCTATATGTATCATTATATTTCATTTAGGACTCGTTTGTGTCTTGGGACTTCAAGCGTGGAACTTATCATCCTTATTCGAATCTTCAGTTGAATCACCCACATAAGGTGAGTTCATACCCCTATAATCTATCTTTTAATTGTTTTTAAATGCTTTTAAGGGGGGGAATACAAATTGAACACAATAGTATTGTGTTAATATTTACTTGTGATAACCATCACATTAAAGAATTTCTTATGCTTTTGTAAGTGATTAAATCAATTCAAAAACTCTTTTAAAAAGATGTTAGATTGTTGTTTATAAAACTCCATTTTTAAAGTACATGTTTAACTCAGTAGCTAATTGAGTCTTTTCTACAAATCAGGAATAGTTCAAGCAAACATACTAGTAAACTATAATAGGTATAGTTTAGGGATTCAGTACATACTATATTCTAGAACAGAGGAACAATACATGATTCATGTACTTATACTATACACTCCCAGTAACCTAGGAAGGGAACGTATCATTAACTAATTGTTTAAAACAAAAATATGATAATACACATGGTATAAGGATATATATGGGGTACATCTACAAAGTACCAAGTTATATATGGGGTACATCTACAAAGTATCGGGTTTTATTTAAAAAGGGTACATCTACAAAGTACCGGACAATAATAAATAAAACATTGCAGTATATAAAACTCACAACAGTATCGACTGAGGCGTTTAGAGTACAAGATTTCATTACTTCTAGTAGTCTTCCTAACCAATAGAACAGCACCACATATCTTTCTAGTAACATGAACATTCAGTTAGAAGGGGGCCTATAATGCTAACTTTATGATTCCTTAGTGGATACATTAGGGATATATATTAATCGGATCCGACAGGCAGTAGGGTGTGTGCTTTCCGCTTCATTTCCTGTTCCTTGTTTGGTTGTGGGCTTAGAGCAGATTCACACAGTCTACTATCTATTCGATCTTAGCTATATATATATATATATATATATATATATATATATATATATATATATCCTGTATACACCAAGTAATCATATGGAGTAACCGGTATCGGTCAGGTCATGGCTTACAAATTCAGTATACCGTTTTCTGGTTCAAAAACATACTTTTCAGATAGATCATTAAGTAAGTGAAACTAGAAACTTATCTATAAAAGGTTTGATTCGCATTATTAAACCAGTATAACTTAAACGACATTTAGTGGTTAATTCTATAATACCTTAGTTTATACATTAGGGTTATATATAATTAATATCCGACAGGCAGTTGGATGTGTGTTTTCCGCCTTACTTCCTGTTCCTTGTTTGGTTTTGGACTTAGGGAAGATTCATACATTTAACTTTCCGTTCGATATTACATTATATATAACTAGTATAAACTAAGTGATTCTAGAAGGAACTATTGTGGTTACCATTTTACTAAAGGAAATATATGATTTTCTTAAGGAATGTTTTCTTCAAATAAAAAGAACTATTACAGTTAACTCCGTAAGTACCAAATGAATACGCCAGGGTTGTATACAATGAAGATCTAACAAACAATGGGATGTGTGCCTTCCGCTTCATTTCTTGTTCCTTGTTTTGTTGTGGGAATAGGGCAGATTCACACAATCGATTGTCTGTTTACTCTAATTTGTATATAACTTGTATCCATTTACTACTCATAGAAGGAATTGTAGAGTCATTTTTACTTATCTTTCATCACATCAGAAAATATAGGATTTTCTGGAGGAACAGGCGAACTTTTCAAAAGAACTTATAGTTTACTTTTCATAACTAAAATACTTATGAACTCACCAGCTTAAATGCTGATATACTCTTTCAAAATAACTTGTATTCTCAGGAAACTAGTAGACAGGTACGCGCACTGGGATTCAGAAGATGGAGTATAGTAGCTTCATGTCTTGTTTTGTTATTTACTTTTGAAGTCAATCTTTTGTGAATCACATACTTTGTAAACACTTTAATATTAATGCAATGGCTGTTTGTTACTTTGATTACTATGATGCATGTGTTGTGATACTACATATGACGTCCTCTGCCCCCGAACGTTTCTGCCGTTCCGGTTTGGGGGTGTGACAGATTGGCATCAGAGCATTGTTTATAGTGAACTAAGTATATCAACCTATAAAAGATATACATCTATAAATACATTGGGGCCGAAGTGCTCTGACTAAAAGTATATTCTAAAATATAACAATATTTTATAAAAGTATACATACCTGAATACATATATACATACTAGAACAAGTATCACAAGAAGAACAGAACATAAGTATTTAAAGGTTGGACACTACGGTCAAACCTGGACAGTTATGTAATAATATATGGGGTCAATATAGCCTGATCAACTATATTTATTTGAGATATGACCAGCATGTGTTTGGGAGTGATGTGGTGTTGCAACAGTCTTAAAGCTTACCTAACTCTATATACGAAGGATTTCTAGATCAGAACATAAAGTTAAAATACTATAGGAGTATTTTATGATACTATAAGACAACAACAAGTTTAAAACTTACCAAGTTCATTACATTAAAATACTATAGGAGTATTTTAGGCACTATAAATAACTTATGTGAAAATTTAAAAGACCTTTTTGGTAGGTTTATAATTTCGGAGTGTATACTCCCAAGGTTTTATATAATTGAGATTTTATAGACTTAGAATTTGTGATCTATGCCCTACTTCCCGTTCCTTGTTTGGTATGGTTTTAGAGTTGGATCACTTATGCGAAGGTCTATTTAATCTTAAAGTATATACAACTTGTATACATTGCACAATTATAGGAGGAACCGGTAAGGATCACCCCATAATGTTTCACTTAATCTCATAGATTCTTTAGACACTTCCGTTCTCGCACGACAAACCTAGATAGATGTAACCACTTCATCATAGCAGTCAGTAGAGGAGTCAAGGAGAAACAAAAAGAGATTCAAGAGGACTTTTCCAAGGAGGGATCAGCCGAAGAAACCAAAACGTCCTATGCGTCACACTAATAAATAATCACCTTAAATGACTTAGTGAGCTAGTGAATACACTACTCACACTATGTGTTAGGATTATTTCTTTTTTGTGCAGCCAGTAACGGATATTCAATTCACAGAAATTCATTCGAGGATAGACACTTCTAATTCATAAAGTTTATTTTATATAGACTCCCTTTATGAATTGTTTCCAGAAACCTATGAAAGTCAAAACCAAATACATTCAGAACTAGGATAACTTAGTTATTCAACTTTCGGCTTATAACCACTGCTATATACTTATTTCCGTTTCATCTTTTTTAGCAAAAGATGCCTCGCGGTAGACCTGTAAGGCGCATGGCCAATAGCACAACAGAGAATCCACCACCACAATTCGATATTGCTGCTCTCCAAGAAGCGATAACGGCCACAGTAACAGCTGCTATAACTCACATTCGCACAAGTAGTACCAGTGGATCTGGTAGCGGTACCCACTTAACTAACCCCGAAGTTACCCACGGACACCCACGGGAGTGTTTGTATAAGGAATTTATGAACTGCAAACCCAAATCCTATAATGGAAATGGGGGAGTCATTGCTCTGATGCGATGGTTCGAGAAAACAGATTCGGTCTTCGAAATCTGTCTATGCCCAGAAGGGAGCAAAGTGAAGTTTGTTGCCTGCACCTTCTCCGACAGAGCCCTAACATGGTGGAATAGCCATGTTAAATCACTGACCCTATCAGTGGCTAACTCGATATGTTGGGAGAACCTGAAAGAGATGATGTTGGAGGAATACTGCCCAAGAGGCGAAGTTCAAAAACTAGAGCAAGAGCTATGGGATCACACCATGGTCGGCTCATACATAGTGGCCTACACTGACAGGTTTAGTGACCTGGCAGCACTGTGCCCCGAGATGGTTACCCCAGAGAGTAAGAAGATAGAAAAGTACATCTGGGGATTATCTACCCCAATTCAGGGGGATGTACTGTCTTCTAACCCAACTACCTTCGATAGCGCCAAACACCTGGCCCATCGACTCATTGACCATGGAGTCCGCCATGGCGTGGTGGTCCCCATTCCCGAGCTATCAGAGGGAGGGGGCTATAAACGAAAGTCGGGGAAAAAGAGGAAGGAGCGAACAACACAGGAACCCTCGCAGGAGCAACAAACGGTTACTGTACACGCCGCCACAACACCTGCCACTCCAGCATCTGT
Source organism: Lactuca virosa (assembly GCF_052849685.1). Classification (NCBI taxonomy): domain Eukaryota; kingdom Viridiplantae; phylum Streptophyta; class Magnoliopsida; order Asterales; family Asteraceae; genus Lactuca; species Lactuca virosa. Next base: position 168,445,523 of record NC_136434.1, on the reverse strand, counting down.
CAGTCAATTTGCGGGAACTCTCCCTAATTGTAGTAGATGTAACTACCACCATACCGGAGCTTGCCGGGAGATGCAGTGCATGAATTGCCGCAGGAAGGGGCACACCACCCATTTCTACAGGGCACCGGCATAACCGATCTCCCAAATCCCCGGAGTTGAAGTAAACCAAGCCTGTTATGGCTGTGGTGAGACTGGGCATTATAAGAGGGACTGCCCGATAACGAAGAACTCTGGCGCGGATGGACGAATTCTGATGATCACCACAGGAGAAGCTACCCCGAAATCACCAAAAAACAGCGGTACGTCTTCGAAATAAAACAATTACTTTAAAATTTTAATTTATATTTAATATAAGATTAAAATTGGGGATATTAAAAGTAATTATAATAACTCACTCGTCCGCACAAGTCACAACATTCATAAGAGAACTAAAGATCCGTACAGATAAGCAATGATGGCTTAGTATGTACATCAGGGTTGTGCATAGCTAAGATTTTGCAGGCTTAGAGTGAGTGATTCCGCCTCATTTCCTGTTCCTTGTTTGGTTGTGGATTTAGGGCAGGGTCACTCAGTCGACCGTCTTATTCATCTTAATTATACATAACCTGTATATGCCCGGCGATCGTAGAGGTACCGAGGAGGATCATAATATAAATTATCAACACTAGTTATCCAAGCAATTTCACTGTTAGTACTCGCTCATCGCGGTATGATTTGTGGCAGTGGTAATATCAAGGAGAAATATAAAAGCACTATAAAGGCTACACAGAATACATTGTCGAGCACACTCGGGATACACCATTCTATAACAAACTTTTCTTTCAAATCGGCCTCACATTTGTTTCTATAAAGAGTCCGTCGTCATCAGTCGTTATGTATTGGCGTGGTCCTCACCATACCAAGTTCATATGTTTCGAAAACCCATCGCCTTAACAGACAAATTAATGAAACGCTCATCATTCGTAACGACAACCCGACCCAGACCTCAGTATCGTCTCTTGTCTTCTAAACCACGAAGTACTCATGCGAGGGGTACCTTGCCCTCTGAAACCTTACCACCGTATACTCAGCAGAACTTTCCGAACTACCACTCGTCCAATAGATCAAGTTCAAGCACAGAGGCTAAGGGCGAATATAGCCCACCTATCACTATTAAGTGTATACGCAAGGGTGGTATATAATTATGATTATGCGGATTTAGTATGTGTGTTTCCGCCCTATCTCATGTTCCTTGTTTGGTTGTGGACCTGGGGCAGAGTCGCACATCCGACCATCTTACTAATATTAATTATATGCGACTTGTATACACGAGGTGATGGTAGATGGACCAAGTATGAATCTTATCATGACCGTCAGGGCAAAGTTGCCCAGGTCTACGAGTAGGTATTCTTCCATTCAGAGGAGCACGACCCCAGGTGTACTGCTAAGAAAGCTAATGTGGGGACGAAATTCCATCTAACGGGGGGATGATGTGACAACTCGTAAATTTCTATCTTGTAAAGTCAATTCAATCAATCAAAAGTCAGACTTGTTTATGTTACCTTTTAGCCTTGTTAAGGGTCATTTTAATGAGTTCGAAGCCTAGTATACGTAAGGTTTGCGTGTTAGGAAGTGAACTACGTAAGAAATAAGAGCCTAGAACAACATTTGAGCCATAAAACCTCAACAAGTGAGGTTCACGGCCAAGGACCATGTTCATGGCCGTGAACCCCTCTTAGGCCGTGAACTCATGGCATATAGATGAGTTTTAGCCACTTTTCCTTCACTTCTTCTTCTCTTGGCCGCAATCACTCCATTCTCTATCAAGTATCATAGTTCAAGAACACCGTCTTTCACTCCTAAACACCCCCTTTCCTTTGATACTTCATAGAATCTTACTAGGATCTTCAAACATTCACCAAAACACCAAGATCTTCAAGTGTTCTTCATCAAGTTGATCCGTGAACATCAACTAGGGCCGTGAACCACTCAAGTGGGCCGTGAACCACTCAAGTGGGTCGTGAACACCCATCAATTTGGGCAGTGAACTCCTTGATTGGGTCGTGAACACCCCTTGAACCTCCTAACTTGCTTCTAGCACTCTTTTGGTGAGTTATTCTTGCATCCTAGGTTGTTTCCCAATCACCTTTGTAGCTAGATTCACTAATTACATGCCTATATGTATCATTATATGTCATTTAGGACTCATTTGTGTCTCGGGACTTCATTCGTGGAACTTATCATCCTTATTCAAATCTTCAGTTGAATCACCCACAGAAGGTGAGTTCATACCCATATAATCTATCTTTTAATTGTTTTTAAATGCTTCTAAGGAGGGGGGATACAATTTGTAACGCCCGTGTTTCTAGGCTAGGCATTAATTTTGATGTAATAGTCTAGGTTAACCTTTGTAACTCATTTTGAAGTAATAAAGAGGAATTATGTGAATATTATGTGCTTATCTGCTTAATAATTATGATTAATGAATTAAGAATAAAAATAACCATCGAAAATAAATATTAAATAAAGCCGATATCTAAGGATAAAGTTGTAAAGAATCTCATTAGAAACATTTAGGCGAAAACCTCATCGAAATTCGAGTTATAACGAAGAACTTATGACCTGTCGAAGTTTCACGACAAAACCGGCACGGTGCCGAATGACGTAAAAAGTGAGTTTTTGATAAACTACTTTTTAGCCTTAGTGATCTAAATGAAAGTCGTAGTGTTCGTTAAACCGAGAGTATGTATAAAAAGAACGTCAAAATCTGACTTCGTATGAGGAAGTTATGATTTTTCTAAGTTTCAACTTAGCAATAGACAGCTAAAAACTCGAATTTTAGATCGAGTGATTTTTAGCCGACACAATCTAAATGATAATTGAAGGTCTCGTGAATAGTAGTACAACGGTAAAAAGACAGACGAAAACAGACGTCGGATGAAGAAGTTATGAATTTTTAACGGATTTTCCTGTCCCGGTCTGTTAAAAATAATAATATTAAAAATAAAGTCAAAGTTAGCTGACGATGTCTAAACGAAAGTTGTAGAGCATAATTTTCCCTACGCGTGCATAAAAAGAACGTCAAAAACGGAGCTCGTATGCAAAAGTTATGGATTTTAGAAGATTTTGGCACAAATTCCGAGGAATCTCGCATGGATAAGCCTTATCTGGATTGGGCACGTCACATTCGCTCCATGCGCGCCCCGTGTCCGATCCATGACTTATCCGAAGCTGGCTCCACCGCGTGTCGCACACCTGTCGCTGTCTGATTGGACCGAAGTCGAAGCCTATCCCCATCCGACGCGCAGCTGCTTCCGACGTCGCGTTGTAGGCTCCGAACTCGGACGCATGGCCTCGCATGCGAGACGTGTCCTACGCGTGCCTTCCTCCGGATCCGACTACCTGGCCTTCGCTGACTCACCCTTCTTAGCCGACCCTCGCAATCTCGCCCTATAAATAGGAAGGCTGCGAGCCTTCGCGGGTAAAATGAGATTTTTGCCACTTTTTACCCCTAAACTCATATTTTCACTATTTTGACTTCCCCCGAAGCCCCGAGATCATTTCCAACACCCGAAACACGCCCCAAAGTGCCCGAAGACCTAGAAAATTTTATCTTTTCGGTTTTGAAGCCCAACCCTCGCAGAGCCCGGTTTCTCAATAAAACTCCCGGTTTTATTAGAAACAATTGTTTTAGGAAACGAAGTGCTGCCCGATTATCGTTAAATCAAGTGAGTGTATAGTCACTTTCATCTTACACATAGATATGAAGTATTTTATATAAAATACGTGCTATGTGATTATATATTGTTTATTTATTTAAGATGGATGATGAATGAATGATTTATACAGATTTTTAAATAAATTAAACTGTATATGTATTTTTATCTACAAATATGTTGGGTAAAACATGGGTAGATAGTTGATGTGTGATGAAATAAAATGATGAGAGGCCTCGATGTTATTGTGATCCAGTCATCTAGCAGAGTATGGATGACGACCACTGACTTTTCTAGACAGTCCAATGGAACGCTGGCAGGCTCGCAACCTGTAGGTGTTAATGAGCTTGGGTGTTCATTTGCTGTACTCCATCCCCCACATGGTTGCCTTATTTGACATAAATTGTTGGGAAACCCCCAAAGCAGTGTTGTCGCCCCGATGAAAATCCTTAGACTAGGTCCCTTGTGATAGTTGTTTTAGGGACGTAAGGTGAGGATAACAGGAATGGGTAATCGGGTTATTGTTGTTTGATGACATTAATAAATTTATTTATTGTGGGTTGAAAACCCTATATGCTCACCAGGCTCCTAAGCCTGACTCACTCAGTTTTCTTTGTATTATAGGTAGTGGCGCGAGAGCATAAGTTGAACGATTTATCAAGATATTTTGATTATAGGCATGTAGTGTATATAACTGTTGTAAGGCTTATAATGTGTCGTTTATGCTTTTGGTCTGTATCGAAACATGACATCCCGAGTTTTGTTATATAATAAAAATATATTTCTTTAAGAAATGCCTTCGTAAATCTTATTTTATCATATTTCATTTTGGGAACAAATTCCGCAACTCTTTTAATCAAAGGATTACTCTGAGATTATTTTAAAAGCATAAATTAAACCGGTCTTTTCTGGCCGTGAATTTGGGGATGTCACACAAGTTGAACACAATAGTATTGTGTTAATATTTACATGTGATAACCATCACATTAAATAATTTCTTATGCTTTTGTAAGTGATTAAATCAATTCAAAAACTCTTTTAAAAAGATGTTAGATTGTTGTTTATAAAACTCTATTTTTAAAGTACATGTTTAACTCAGTAGCTAATTGAGTCTTTTCTACAAATCAGGAGTAGTTCAAGCAAACATACTAGTAAACTATAATAGGTATAGTTTAGGGATTCAGTACATACTATATTCTAGAACAGAGAAACAATACATGATTCACGTACTTATACTATACACTCCCAGTAGCCTAGGAAGGGAACGTATCATTAACTCATTGTTTAAAACAAAATATGATAATACACATGGTATAAGTGTAACATCCCATTTAAAATAAAATAAGTAAATAATAAATTCGGAACCCCGAAATGTAAATTTATTATTATTCTATAGCCAAATGTCATGATTTAGAGTTTTGGGGGTTAGAGTGTAATTTTAGGATTTATTTTGAAGAGGATTGTAGAAGGCAGGGTGTAATTGGTAACTGTCGGACTCATTGTCGAAAGAATTTGTGGAAACAGGGGTTAAGAGTAATTGTTGGACTTAATTTGAGAAGAATTTGTCATGGAGGGGCCTTTTGGTAACGTTTGGATTCAATTTGAAAGAAAGGGAAGAAGGAGGGACCAAATATGGTATTATGGGGCAAAGTTTCATGAAGTGGGTATATAACAGTTACAACCGGCAACCCAAACCCTAATGTGCACAGCTGCCACTCAAGTTCATCAGTCGCCACCACCGGTTTCTCTCTTGTGTTCCGACCAGATGGAGCTCCGACGACCGCCGCCTGCTGCCTCGTCATCGAGATGCCGTCACACCTTGCTGCCGGACGCCATGCACGAACGAAGAAAACACCGAGAGCGACTTCTAGATGGCGTGATGGCGTTCTCAGATGCTCCTTCTCCTCGCCACCACCGAAGAACCACCGGAGCTTTATGACCACTGCTATGTTGCCGATGCGAGACAAACAGGAAGATCGACGGTGCGAAGGATTGCTTATGACATAGCTGTTCGACGTGGGAGCCCTCGCCGCCAGCCGTTACTCCTCCGCCGTAGCGAAACAGCCACTATCGGAGAGTGAAGCGTCGGTCGCCGCACCACCGTCTACAATCGTGGTGGCCTGCTGTGGTGAAGCCGAGCAACCACCACCCTACTCTTGTCGTTGTTGCCTTATCTGATGGGAAGGACCGATGTGGATGTCATCGGAATTTGTCGCATGCTGCCACCGTTGCGTCGCCGGTGCGGCTGCTGCCGTCGCCAAATGCCACCAAGTGGGTGCCTGTGCTACTTCTTCGGGCATAGGGTGTTGTGTGTGTTATTTGTATGATGTAAGGTTGGTTTTTTTGGCCGGAAAAGCCACCACCACCATCGTGAGGTGGTGGCTGCCACCACTTACCACCACCGGCCACCACAAGGGTGGGTGTGTATGTGCGTGTGTGTTATTATTATTGTGTGTATGTGTGTGTTATCGAGTTGTACATTGTAATGGTGCCAAAATAATAATAGAAATCTCGAACCACCACCATATGGTGGTGGTTGCCGCCTCCTGCCGCCATCGGCCGCCGTGTCGGGTGGCGGTGTGCTTGCCTCGTTGAGTTTGATTCGTTTGGGGTGCTTGCAACCCTAATGGGCCTTGTAAGCCCTAATGGACCCAATGAATCTTAATGGACCTAAAAGCCCAAGCATGTGACTAATGGGCTTAATGATATTCTAGCGGGCCTAATAGGCCCAATATAGCCCAAATTGACCTAAAAGCCCAACAAATTGATAAATGGGCTAGTATTTGGATTGGAAACCCTAATTAGGGTTTGGAAAACCCTAATTCCAGTAAAACCCTAATTTTGGGAATCGATTGAGACACACACACGAGAATTATTTAATAAGCTTAAAATGTTAAATAATAATCATTGGCAAATTAACCAAAGCAATATTGGACTTAATGGATTAAGTCCTTAGTGGATTAAGTCCTTAATGGGTTAAGTAGGAACACTTAACCCTAATTGTCATTTCATGTGAAAACCCTAATTTCACATGGGCCATGAGTTGGGCCTTCCTAGTGGGCTTTGGTGATTGGACTATTGATGGTTTGTCCAAGAACAAGTTAACGGACCAAAATAAGTAGATGGGCCTTAAGGAAAGACCATGTAGAGGTCTGGGCCCAATTTGGAAAATTGGGCCATATGTTGGGCTTTGGCCCATGATTTGACTTTTGGGCTTTTGTAGTGTGAGTTGGACCTTGGGCTTGGAACCCAATTATTAATTGGGTATTGTTTGATGTTGATAGTTCGGGAATCTATCAACCAGCAGCGGGAGCTTTACCTGTGGGACTTCAGCAGTGTCAGGTGAGTTATCCTCACTATACCAAGGGGTCTAAGGCACCAAGGCCGACCTATTGGTTATGTTATTCTAGCAGTGTTAGATGTTGGGTATGAGTTAGTGTTGCAAGCTAGTGGTTATGCCAGTTAGGTAGATCTATAGGACTACCTGTGTTGTTATATGATTATCTGCATGCTCAGTAGTTATGTTATATGTTGATATGTTATGGGGAATGGGTTGAGGTGATACTGCTCCGTGCGGTAACCAACAAACTCGGGAGCATTCCAGATACGAGCTGTGGGCCCGGTAGGCAATCCAGACTCGTATTGTGGGCTCGGTAGCTAACCAGATGTGAGTTGTGGGCCTGGAAGGCAATCCAGACTCACACTGTGGGCCCAGTGGTAATCCGGTAGCTGGAGCGTTCCAGATACGAGCTGAGGGAGACTCGTACTGTGGGCTCGATGGCAATCCAGATGTGAGCTGTGGGCCGGGTAGGCAATCCAGACTCACATTGTGGGCCCAAGGGTATTCCAGTCTGTAAAGTTGTGGACCCATTGCATGCTGTTCAGTTTGTTATGTTATGATGTTGCTGACATGGTTATGTGGACTGTATGTGTATCGGTATTTTGGGAGTAACTCACTAAGCTTTCGGGCTTACAGTTTTAGTTTATTGTTTCAGGTACATTAGGAGATCGTAGCAAGGCAAAGGCGTGATCGTACAACTCCTCACTTTTTACGACTTTGTTTCTGGGATACTCTGATATAATACATTTTGAAAACAAGTTTGTAATAGTTAGTGGATTTGAAATGTTTTTAAAAGTTTAAATTGGCTTGAATTTTTCGGGTGTTACAAGTTGGTATCAGAGCCTTGGTTTGAGTGAATTGGAGGAACATTCGTGTAACTCCAGTCTCAAATCAAGGAAAGGATTTTCAAAATAATTTCTAAAATGGTTTTCAAAATAAGTAAAGGAGGATGCAGAGTGTACGATCAGTCGGAGCTAGTAAGTAGACCCCAAAATACCATACAGTATTTGATTATGTGATATGTTAGAACAGCATGCTAGTGCTAGGCTAGGGATCTTCAGGAATTACATGATAGAATTGGTTGATTACATGATGCCTGCTAGCCTAGGGTTTCCTTTATATGATATTGACATCATTACTGTAGTTGCTTAGTGTATGCATCACGGTTATACATAGTTAAGAGCTTCTAGCCTGAGAATGTTTGATTTGGCCTTATGTTCTGTTCATGTTTGATTGGGAGCTTAGGGTAGGATTGGATATTCGAAAGCCTATCGGGTCCAACGTTATGTATGGCTAGCATACACTAGTACTGCAGGGTTGGTGGAAGTTTCATGGATGGGTGGGTTGTGTGAGACCGGTAGGTCAGTTGTGAGACAGTTAGCCTTCCTCTAGGAGTGAGGTTGAGCGACCACCAGTTGTATGTATAGTGTTAGGGTGTTGTAGTGATACTTAAGACAAATATGGGTAGGTGTGGAAGGTAGTAGGGGCCCATACTACTGAAAGCACAGGACCCATAAGCGTAGCAAGGAAGTCACAACCCCTAGGGCTGGGTTGGGAGTTGGTTCCCTGTCTCTATATGTGTTATCAGTGATCCTTCTGGTGTTTTACCAGAATGGTGGTTACGAGACGTCTTGAGATTGGATCCAGGTTAGGATCGGGAGCTGGCAGCCAGGATAGGCCAGCATTGTCAGAGGACCATGCCAGTGAGATCATCCGGGAGGAGGTGATCGAGTTTGTCTAGGGACAGTTTCTGGAGATGTTTCGGTCTATTAAGACCGCCATGGTTGAGTATTTCGACGAGCGCTGTGCAGCCATTGCCGAGACGGTTGCCGCGACAGCTATATTAGCTGTAACGACGGCAAGGGGAAGAGCTGGTAGAGATTTTCAGTACCGGGACTTGTTACTGGGACATATTCTGACGAGCAGAGGGCTGCAGTTACTTCGGATCAGGGAGATGTTTTGTACTTGTTACATTCTGCGGGTTAAGCGGGAGAGTCTAGCACATGAGTTTCAAGATTTGAGGCTTCGGGGGTTTTGCTCTAGGCCGGAATGTGAGTCGCGGGGACTCCGGAAGGGAGTAAGGATTATGTTCTGCTGGAATTAGAATGGTTAGTTGATACGATTGGAATGTTGTTTTCTAGGGCAAGGAATGTGCCCTTTTAGTTTACGAGCTCGAAGGATTAAGCAGGCTTGTGACCCCAGGATCAGATTGTATTCTAGCTCGGGGTTAGTTGGTCGCCGGGATTGGCGACAGTAGTTTAGCGCTGGTAAGCGCGGGTGGGTCGATGTGGCATAAGTATTTTGGAGGTCCATTTCGCCTTGGATCTCTTGTATCGGGCAGTAAGGATTGATTGTATGATCTATTGCACTTTTGGGATGGTAGACTATGTCTTGGGAGTAGTTATAGCCCGGTTTAGGGTAGAGGTTGTTTCAACTACTACAGTTCAGTTGTGGATGATCGAGCTGGTGAGTGAGTCAGGGTGCGAGAACCTGAATGATATGATTTCTAAAGTCGAGAGCGGGAGATTTGTTGGAGCACTTTGGGAAGAAGGGTATTATATGGGATGTCTACGGACAGGGTCCCACAGGATGGTTATTCAGTATTGTCAGGATTCAGTGGTTTTAGTAAGCATTATTGATTAGCGGAGGAAAGCGCCAAGGGAAGTAGCTCGTTGTTGAGACATTAGTTGGAGCATCTATTTTTGGACTTCAAGATTTGGGTGTGGGATCATTCGAGCTTTAGGGACTGTTGGTTTCCCGGGGATTCAGGAAGTGTTCATCTAGTTAATTAAAAGCATGTGATCATTTGGGATTGGCTGGTAATGGAGCACCAGTTGGAAAGAGTTGGTTGTCATCAGATCGATCGTTGGAAAGTGAGAAGGATTGGAAATTCTCCAACTTTCATGTATTGTGAGGACTTAGTCGAATCTAAGTGGGGGAGAATCGTCCCGGAACGCAGAAGCCGGATCGGTTTTGAAAGTGGGATAAGTTTCACATCGTTGTCAGAAAGTAAGACAACCCAAGTGGCTGATTGTTTTGAGGTTTGTGTGAGTTGGGAGTTCGGTAAAACTCCCCAGCATGTGAATCGTGTCATCTCCGTGCTTGATAGCAGAATTGGGGATTTTCAGGTTGAGCGTCAACCATTGAAAGTTTTGTCTGTTGCTATTCAGATTGCGGTTTCAAGAAGGGTCAGACAGGAGTTAATCGGTGAACCTCCCAGAAAGCGGGAAATTCTCCGAAGGAAATTCAAGAGGCGACAGTTGAGGAGCTAGGAACACGTCAACAATTTACTTGTGCAGTGTGCTTACATTTCCTAAGTCTTTGGGGTATGTTTCCCCTCAGTAGTGGAATAGACTTTTGATTCTTATCGGACTCGGATTTTCGGTAACCTTGGGAATAATTATGGAAGTTTTCTTGGACTAGCTTTGGTATTAGTAGAATCGGGTCAGTCTTGATCCAGTATGGGCTTTGTGGCGAGTGAATGTCGAGTTAGGGATTCCCAATTATGTACATGGTGGTGATTCTTCATGTGTAACGGCGGGTATACAAGGTGGCAATAGGGTTGGTTCGGCTTACGTGCTTGATCAGGTTTGGGATGTAGTTTTCAATTGGATTCAGATTTCAGCTATCATGCTATTCTAGGGTCATGTGCGATCGTGAGTTGCAGGAGTTTGCTTGGATAGAAACTTATTATATAAGTGAATCGTGCATGGTGGGATTTCAGCATCGTGGCACTGGTTGGTGTGTGAAGAACCTTGGTTAGGTTTTTTCTTTTGGAAAAGGTTGATAGTTTATCAGGAGCATTCCAGTCATGAGCTGAGGGCCATGTGGGGCATACCAGACTCATGTTGTGGGCTCAGAGGCAATCCAGACCTATGTTGAGGGCCTTGTAGGGGTATTCCAGTCATAGGTTGTGGGCCTAGTGATCCTAGTAGTTCACTCTTCTATTGGAGCACTTTCGGAATGGACACATTGTTGAGGTTCGGGAAAGCCGTAATCGGCTGCGAGGAATCAGAAGAATTTGTGCAAAATACACAAGTAGGTCCCTAAACCTCAAGTTGTGAGTGTAGACAAGAGTTTGTATATAGTGGTGTTATGATCTAGGGTATTCCATCCTGAGGATGACTGGACCCGTCGGGGACATGCCTGGTATTCCAGCCCGAGGCTGATTGGGCCAGGTATGAGTGTTTGAGCTTATGAGGCGGTCATTAGGTGTATACGATTCAGGAACCATAGGAAACATTGTTATGTTGACCCAAGAGGGTTCATCACCTAGTTTTCATCTCGTTGTTCATTATATTGCTAGGAATTGGTTATCAAAACGAAATTCTCTTGAAGGAGTACCTAATCTCTTGTAAAGAAGAGAATTACTAGTAGCAGTGTAGGATTTGTGATTCTATTATCGGGTAGGAATCCCAGGTTCTTAGCAGTTGAGTAGCCAATTGGGAGTTAAGTGCAAGGAATTCTATCTCAAGAATTCAGATTTCAGATTAAGTACATGTGATCATAGTGCAAGGGATTCGTTTATTTCCAGGTTTTAGAACCCTGCGAGGGTTGGTTGCGGTTGCCTTGGAAAGGCTAGGGTTATGCTCGGGATTGTAGCCACGTAGTTCAAGTTGTTGGCGTGTAAAGGATGATAAGAAACGATTTCGAGGACGAAATCAAATTTAAGTGGGGGAGAGTTGTAACATCCCATTTAAAATAAAATAAGTAAATAATAAATCCGGAACCCCGAAATGTAAATTTATTATTATTCTATAGCCAAATGTCATGATTTAGAGTTTTGGGGGTTAGAGTGTAATTTTAGGATTTATTTTGAAGAGGATTGTAGAAGGCAGGGTGTAATTGGTAACTGTCGGATGCATTGTGGAAAGAATTTGTGGAAACAGGGGTTAAAGAGTAAATGTTGGACTTAATTTGAGAAGAATTTGTCATAGAGGGGCATTTTGGTAACGTTTGGATTCAATTTGAAAGAAAGGGAAGAAGGAGGGACCAAATATGGTATTATGGGGCAAAGTTTCATGAAGTGGGTATATAACAGTTACAACCGGCAACCCTAACCCTAATGTGCACAGCCGCCACTCAAGTTCATCAGCCGCCACCACCGGTTTCTCTCTTGTGTTCCGACCAGATGGAGCTCTGACGACCGCCGCCTGCTACCTCGTCATCGAGATGCCGTCACACCTTGCTGTCGGACGCCATGCACGAACGAAGAAATCACCAAGAGCGACTTCTGGATGGCGTGATGGCGTTCTCAGATGCTCCTTCTCCTCGCCACCACTAAAGAAAAACCGGAGCTTGCTGACCACTGCTATGCTGCCGATGCGAGACAACCAGGAATATCGACGGTGCGAAGGATTGCTTATGACGCTGCTGTTCGACGTGGGAGCCCTCGCCGCCAGCCGTTACTCCGCCGCCGTAGCGAAACTGCCACTACCGGAGAGTGAAGCGCCGGTTGCCGCACCACCGTCTACAATCGTGTTGGCCTGCTGTGGTGAAGCCGAGCAACCACCACCCTACTCTTATCGTTGTTGCCTTATTCGATGGGAAGGACCGATGTGGCTGTCATCGGAATCTATCGCCATTTGTCGCCGTTGCGCCGCCGGTGCGGCTGCTGCCGTCGCCAAATGCCACCAGGTGGGTGGATGTGCTACTTCTCCAGGCATAGGGTGTTATGTGTGTTATTTCTATGATGTAAGGTTGGTTTTTTGGCTGGAAAAGCCACCACCACCATCGTGAGGTGGTGGCTGCCACCACTTACCACCACTGGCCACCACAAGGGTGGTTGTGTGTGTGCGTGTGTGTTATTATTAGTGTGTGTATGTGTGTATTATCGAGTTGTACATTGTAATGGTGCCAAAATAATAATAGAAATCTCGAACCACCACCGTATGGTGGTGGCTGCCGCCTCCTGCCGCCACCGACCGCCGAGTCGGGTGGCGGTGTGCTTGCCTCGTTGAGTTTGATTCGTTTGGGGTGCTTGAAACCCTAATGGGCCTTGTAAGCCCTAATGGACCCAATGAAGCTTAATGGACCTAAAAGCCCAAGCATGTGACTAATGGGCTTAATGATATTCTAGTGCGCCTAATAGGCCCAATAAAGCCCTAATTGACCTAAAAGCCCAACAAATTGATAAACAGGCTAATATTTGGATTAATAAGCTTAAAATGTTAAATAATAATCATTGGCAAATTAACCAAATCAATATTGGACTTAATGGATTAAGTCCTTAGTGGATTAAGTCCTTAATGGGTTAAGTAGGAACACTTAACCCTAATTGTCATTTCATGTGAAAACCGAATTTCACATGGGCCTTGAGTTGGGCCTTCCTAGTGGGCTTTGGTGATTGGACTATTGATGGGTTGTCCAAGAACAAGTTAACGGACCAAAATAAGTAGATGGGCCTTAAGGAAAGATCATGTAGAGGTCTGGGCCCAATTTGGAAAATTGGGCCATATGTTGGGCTTTGGCCATGATTTGACTTTTGGGCTTTTGTAGTGTGAGTTGGACCTTGGGCTTGGAACCCAATTATTAATTGAGTATTGTTTGATGTTGACAGTTCGGGAATTGTCAACCAGCAGCGGGAGCTTTACCTACGGGACTTCAGCAGTGCCAGGTGAGTTATCCTCACTATACCAAGGGGTCTAAGGCACCAAGGCCGACCCATTGGTTATGTTATTCTAGAAGTGTTTGATGTTGGGTATAAGTTAGTGTTGCATGCTAGTTGTTATGCCAGTTAGGTAGATCTGTAGGACTACTTGTGTTGTTATATGATTATCTGCATGCTCAGTAGTTATGTTATATGTTGATATGTTATGAGGGATGGGTTGAGGTGATACGGCTCCGTGCGGTAACCAACAAACTCGGGAGCATTCCAGATACGAGCTGTGGGCCCGGTAGGCAATCCATACTCGTACTGTGGGCTCGGTGGCAAACCAGATGTGAGCTGTGGGCCCGAAGGCAATCCAGACTCACACTCTGGGCCCAGTGGTAATCCGGTAGCTGGAGCATTCCCGATACGAGCTGAGGGAGACTCGTACTGTGGGCTCGATGGCAATCCAGATGTGAGCTGTGGGCCCGGTAGGCAATCCAGACTCACACTGTGGGCCCAGGGGTATTCCAGTCTGTAAAGCTGTGGACCCATTGCATGCTGTTCAGTTTGTTATGTTATGATGTTGCTGACATGGTTATGTGGACTGTATGTGTATCGGTATTTTGGGGTAACTCACTAAGCTTTCAGGCTTACAGTTTCAGTTTATTGTTTCAGGTACATCAGGAGATCGTGGCAAGGCAAAGGCATGATCGTACAGCTCCTCACTTTTTACGACTTTGTTTCTGGGATACTCTGATATGATACATTTTGAAAACAAGTTTGTAATAGTTAATGGATTTGAAATGTTTTTAAAAGTTTAAATTGGCTTGAATTTTTCGGGTGTTACAATAAGGATATATATGGGGTAGATCTACAAAGTACCAGGTTATATATGGGGCACATCTACAAAGTACACGGTTTTATGTGGGGTACATCTACAAAGTACCAGATTTTATTTAAAAAGGGTACATCTACAAAGTACCGGACAATAATAAATAAAACATTGCAATATATAAAACTCACAACAGTATCTATTGAGGCATTTAGAGTACATGATTTCATTACTTCTAGTAGTCTTCTTAACCAATAGAACAGCGCCTCATAACTTTCTAGTAACATGAACGTTTAGTTAGAAGGGGGCCTATAATGCTAACTTTGTGATCCCTTGGTGGATACGTTAAGGATATATATTAATCGGATCCGACAGGCAGTAGGGTGTGTGCTTTCCGCTTCATTTCTTGTTCCTTGTTTGGTTATGGGCTTAGAGCAGATTCACACAGTCTACTATCTATTCGATCTTAGCTATATATATATATATATATATATATATATATATATATATATATATATATATATATCATGTATACACCAAGTAATCAGTGGGAGTAACAGGTATGGGTCAGGTCATAGCATACAAATTCAGTATACCGTTTTCTGGTTCAAAAACATACTTTTCGGATAGATCATTAAGTAAGTGAAACTAGAAACTTATCTATAAAAGGTTTGATTTGCATTATTAAACCAGTATAACTTAAAGGACCTTTAGTGGTTAATTCTATAATACCTTAGTTTATACATCAGGGTTATATATAATTAATATCTGACAGGCAGTTGGATGTATGTTTTCCGCCTTACTTCATGTTCCCTGTTTGGTTGTGGACTTAGGGCAGATTCATGCATTTAACTGTCCATTCGATATTAGATTATATATAACTAGTATAAACTAAGTGATTATAGAAGGAACTTTTGTGGTTACCATTTTACTAAAGGAAATATATGATTTTCTTAAGGAATGTTTTCTTCAAATATAAAAGAACTATTACAGTTAACTCCGTAAGTACCAAATGAATACGCCATGGTTTTATACAATGAAGATCTAACAAACAATGGGATGTGTGACTTCCGCTTCATTTCTTGTCCCTCGTTTGGTTGTGGGATTAGGGCAGATTCACACAATCGATTGTCTGTTTACTCTAATTTGTATATAACTTGTATCCATTTAGTACTCATAGAAGGAATTGTAGAGTCAGTTTTACTTATCTTTCATCACATCAGAAAATATAGGATTTTCTGTAGGAACAGGCGATCTTTTCAAAAGAACTTATAGTTTACTCTTCATAACTAAAATATTTATGAACTCACCAGCTTAAATGCTGATCTACTCTTTCAAAATAACTTGTATTCTCAGGAAACTAGTAGACAGGTGCACGCACTAGGATTCAGAAGATGGAGTATAGTAGCTTCATGTCTTGTTTTGTTATTTACTTTTGAAGTCAATCTTTTGTGAATCACATACTTTGTAAACACTTTAATATTAATGCAATGGTTGTTTGTTACTTTGATTACTATGATGCATGTTTTGTGATACTACATATGACGTCCTCCGCCCCCGAACGTTTCCGTCGTTCCGGTTTGGGGGTGTGACATCATTTTAAAGCTACAACTTTTGAACAATTTGTATAAAATACTTCAATTATAAATTTAAATATAAGATTATAGGATCAACTTAAATATAAATTTTAGTTTAACTTAAACCACCCAAATAATATTCTGTAAATAGTTAAAAGTGATAAATTGTAATGTCTTTCTAATAATGATTACAAGTTTGTTAATAAAGTTAAATAAATATCAAATCTAAAGTGAAATCATAAATAAACTAAATTTCAATATTAAAATAACATCCTTACTTCTACTTATAAAGTTATGTCTTAAATTTTTAACAGAGAATACTTAATTTATTAGATTTAATATGTTCTGTATGTAAACCGTTATCAATTTAAAGCTACAACTTTTGAACAGTTTGGACAAAATACTTAAATTGTTAATTTAATTATAACATTACAGTGTCAACTTAAATATATATTTCAGTTCCACTTAAAAAACCCAATGAGTATTTTGTGAATAGTTAAAAGTGATAAATTGTAGTGCAAAATGCAAAAACTGAATTATAATCTCAATTTAACTAAAATATTTCGTAAAGATATTTGTATAATCGTTAAAAGTTTTCAAAGAAATAGCTTAAAATAACTTACAATAACAATAGTTAAATATAACTCTATATAAATGATTATATTGTTATCTTTAAAATCAGAAAAACAATGTTTGATATTTTAAATAATTATAATGAGAGATATTAAAAGATTAAGCAAATAAATTTTAAAAAATTAATTAAAAATAACAAAAACTATAAATAACATTAAACCATATATTATATTTAATTTTATTCATGAGTAAATCGCAGGTAGAAGTCATTCAAACGGTTGAGATTATGCAGTACAATAGATGTATATATATTATCATATAATTCAAAATAATCAATATATTATATCAATTTAGTATACGAATTATTATATCAAATTTAACAACAATGTTATTGTTATATTTAAAAATACATATATTTGTATAGATTTCAACTATATAGGTGTTTCTGCGCAACGCGCGGACATTCGCCTAATATACTTATAAATGAAGCATTTTTCCTTTCATCACATTCATTTGAAACTCTCATGCATTTTTCCTTTCACCACATTCATTTGAAACTTCCATGACTTTTCAATTTGTTTATAATAATAATTATAATTTGGTTGATAAGGTTAAATAAATATCAAACCTAAAGTGTAATCATATATAAACTAAATTTCAATATTAAAACAATATCTTTACTTCTATTTATAAAGTTATGTTTTTTTTAACTTTTAACATATATACTTAATTTATTAGTTTTAACATATTGTTGGATGCAAACCATTGTCATTTTAAATATACAATTTTGGAAAAATTATATAAAATACTTAAATTATTAATTTAAATATAACATTACACGGTCAACTTAAATATAAATTTTAGTTTTAACTTAAACAACCTAAAAGATATTTTGTAAATAGTTAAAAATGATAAATTGTAGTGTCTTTCTAATAATGATTATAATAGTTAATAAGGTTAAATAAATATCAAACCTAAAGAGTAATCATAAATAAACTAAATTTTAATTTTAAAATAACATCTTGACTTCTACTTATAAAGTTATATCTTTAACTTTTAACATATTATAATTAACTTATTAGATTTAAAATATTGTTGTATGTAAACCATTATCAGTTTAAAACTACAACTTTTGAACAGTTTGGACAAAATACTTAAATTGTTAATTAAAATTCATTACAGTGTTAACTTAAATATAAATTTCAGTTCCACTTAAAAAACAAAAGAATATTTTGTAAATAATTAAAAGTGATAAACTGTAGTGATAAATGCAAAAACTAAATTGTAATCTCAAGTTAACTAAAATATTTCCTAAAGATATTTTTATAATGGTTAAAAGTTTTCAAATAAATAGCTTAAAATAACTTAAAATAACAATTGTTAAAAATAACTCTATATGAATGATTATATTGTTACATTTAAAATCAAAAAACAATGTTTGATGTTTTAAATAATTATAATGATAGAAATTAAAACATTAAGCAAATAAATTTTAAAAAATTAATTAACAATAAAAACAAGTTAAAAAACATTAAACCATATATTATATTTAATTTTATTCATGTGTAACTCGCGGGTAGAAGTCATTCAAACGATTGAGAATATGCAGTCATAATAGATGTATATATTATCATATAATTCAAAATAATCAATATATTATATCAATTTAGTATACAAATTATGATATCAAATTTAACAACAACGTCATTGTCATATTTAAAAAAACATATATTTGCAAAGACTTCAACTATATAGGTGTTTCTGCGCAACACACGGGCATTTGCCTAGTCATACATACTTATAAAGCTAGCATTTTTTTCTTGAATCTCATGCATTTGAAACCCCCTTTTTTAACTTCCTCAAACCACATTTATTTGAAACCCCCTTTTTTAACTAATACAAATCAAAATTTTTCTTAATTATGATTTGACACTCAAAAGTTTTATAACTTATATTATGTTTAATTAGCATTTAGTGAAAAGTTTACTATAAAAATGTCAATCTTTTCGGAAGACATGCATACAAATCGTATACAAATTTCAGAAAGAAAACAAACTTAAAGGTTTTGTTTTGGGTTGAGATCTTATGATCACTTTTGGAGATATGCTATTATATTAGAGCTTTTAATTTGTAAGTTTGTTATACTAATTCGTTTTTATATTTTCTTCGTTTTTGGATTATTGTAATACAGTCGTTGTATATCATGGTTTAATCGTTAATATATTGATCATATGTTATATAGGGTGATGTCGAAAATATTTAATTAAATATTTTAAATATGTTTTTTTTTGTTTTGTAATTGTACCGTTTCAAAAAGATAATTAATTAAAACTCATACATATGTTATATCTTCCATCTCTCTACTATATATATATATATATATATATATATATATATATATATATATATATATATATATATATATAGGGCTAGGTTATAATGTGGATGTACAATTATTGTGTGGACGTGTGGACAGTGCGATTCTATGAGAATTACTAAGAGAATACATTGTTTAGTAATGCGAATACGTTCAACCTTACAAAAATATCGTCATTTTCATGCATTCTCACTAATTCTTATTCATTTTTGTTCTCGCAAATCATTTTTCACTGATTATCATTCTGACAGAATACGACCCAATAAACATTCCGACAACATTCTGACAGAATGAGAATAATAATAAAAAGTCTATAATTACCTTATAGACGATTTAATTAGTGAGAATGTGTGATAATGACAACAGTTATGTAAGATTGAACGTATTCATATTTGTTATTCTCACAGAATAGCACTGTCCATACGTCCATACAATAGATGTTCATCCACATTTGAACCTAGCTCTCTCTCTCTCTCTCTCTATATATATATATATATATATATATATATATATATATATATATATATATATATATATATATATAGATTATAATAGAGGTCAAAACACTTCAATCAAAATTCATTTAAAATCTAATATTTCAAATGTTTTTTAATAATTATTGTAAAAATTTCAACATGTGTTACTTAATTGATTGATTAATAAAAATATTAATGTTTTGAAACTCCTAACTCTTAAGCTTATATTATTTAATTTGTTAGTTAACTAAAATATTTTTCCTACATAAAGATAACATTTTTATGTTTGGTTACTCATATTTGTTTATGTAATTAGAAAACAAGGTGTACATAGAATGACTACTTCAAATTCACATATGAATCGATACCACTAGAGAGGTATGTTGTCTTTAACCGGTGGTAGGAGATCCACATATCCTTTTTAATTATTTATATTAATACTTAGTAATATCTATTTTATATTCCTATTCACCTTAATTTTTTAGGTACAAATTAAGGAAGAGGATTTTCGGCGCACCAACATAAAGTCAAACGTACACCTTGCAAATATATGTAATTAAAATTAAATATCATATTTACTAATCGACTTATTTTAAAACTCTTGATGATATTTATGTATAATGATATATTTTGTATGACTTTATTCTTAATTTCAATGTTTAATATTTGAAAGTTCATATATGAAACATTGGATGCTTTGG
This sequence comes from Lactuca virosa, assembly GCF_052849685.1. Taxonomy (NCBI): domain Eukaryota; kingdom Viridiplantae; phylum Streptophyta; class Magnoliopsida; order Asterales; family Asteraceae; genus Lactuca; species Lactuca virosa. Next base: position 168,425,360 of record NC_136434.1, on the reverse strand, counting down.
TGTAATATAAATATCGTAATACAAAGTTTATTAGTTCAATATTGTTTATTAATAGGTCATTCAAAACAACCTATTTCTTATTTTATCCAAAAAATATTATTGGACATAAGAAAAGTAGATTATATTAATGTTATACAAAAACTTATAATATATATTGGATATTATAAAAGTAAAAGTAAGTTTATAAGGTATGGACTATATTAGATAGTATCAAAATATAAGTTGATGGATTTTTATGTTATTTGATAATTTGGTTAATGCCCAAAACATGACTAAAACCGTAAATTTCAACATATTTCTATTTTTTCCCATAATTATTTTAACCATATAAATGCATTCTTGCGCAACGCGCGAGGTTACGCCTAGTATACTTATAGATGAAACATTTTTTCTTTCACCACATTCATTTGAAGTTGTCTATAAAGTGTAACCATATATAAACAAAATTTCAAACCTAAAGTGTAATAATATATAAACTAAGTTTGAATATTAAAATAATATCTTTACTTTTGCTTATAAAGTTGTCTATAAGTTTTAACATATTATAATTAATTTATTATTTTTAATATGTTGTTCTATGTAACCATTATCATTTTAAAACTACAACTTTTAAACAGTTTTGATAAAATACTTAAATTGTTAATTTTAGATATAACATTACAGGGTCAACTTATATATAAATTTCAGTTTAACTTAAAAACCTAAAGAATATTTTGTAAATAGTTAAAAGTGATAAATTGTAGTGCTAAATGAAAAAACTAAATTGTAATCTCAAATTAACTAAAATATTTCCTAAATATATTTTTATAATCATTAAAAGTTTTCAAATAACTAGCTTAAAATAACTTACAATAACAATAGTTAAAAATAACATTATATAAATGATTATATTGTTACTTTTAAAAACAAAAACAATGTTTGATGTTTTAAATAATTATAATGATAGAAATTAAAACGTTAAGCAAATAAAGTTTTAAATAATTAATTAACAATAATAACAACTATAAATAACGTTAAACCATATATTTTATTTAATTTTATTCATGTGTAACTTGCAGGTAGAGGTCATTCAAACGATTGAGATTATGCAGTTTTAATAGATGTATATATTATCATATAATTCGAAATAATCAATATACTATATCAACTTAGTATACGTATTATTATATCAAATTTAACAACGTTTTTATTGTTATATTTAAGAAAACATGTATTGTAAAGATTTCAACTATATAGGTGTTTCTGCGTAACGCGAGGGAATTCGCCTAGTATCTTATAAAAGAAGCATTTTTCCTTGAACCTCATACATTTAAAACTCCCAAGACTATTCAACTTATATAACTTAATTTATGATTAATTGAAATGTTGTGATTTGTAACTAACAAAACTCTTCAAATCATGATATTTAAGTGATGGGTTAAATAAAATATTTAGCTTATATAAGAACATTATAGCTTGCATATTGCATGTATGTCAACACAAAATGATAGATTATATTGGTCGAGTTTGAAGAGTTATGCGAGTGGTTCAATGGATGTATGAGAGCAATTGCAGCTTTTCCAAATGTAAATGCAAATTTGGTGCATGTAACATTTTATATATAAACCAAGATTCATATTTGGGTATGTGTGTAAAGGTATACATGAGATAACTTTTTTTTTAATTTTATGTGTTATGGGTCTTTTTATTAGGACTGTTGAAAATACCCAATACCCGATTACCCGACCCGATCCGTTTTGAATTCGGGTAGATCGGGTCGGGTAAATCGGGTTTCGGTTTGAAAATTCGGGTAATCGGGTAACCCGATATTTAAATAGGTCAGGTATTGGGTAGGTTTAAAAAGATTTGGGTATACCCGAATACCCAATTTAGAAAAAAAGAAAAAAAAAACTAATTAATACACTAGTTATAATAACTATTAAAGTTGTATCATTATTTTACATAATTATTGTTCCTTATAGTTTAAACCAAATGTTATATGGCTTCGTTATTTGAACGGTATATAATAAATTCAAAAGAAATTGTTGAAAATGAAATGAAGTTTTGAATAGAATGTTACAACAAATATAAAGAAAATGAATAAGATGTTAGATTCCGCTTCATTTTCTTTGTGCACTACTGATCTGTTTCTTTTTTTTCAACTATGCACATGTTTCTTTTTTGTCATTTCTTCTTTGTGAATTGAAATATAGCTATATAATTGGTCCCTGCAATTTAGATAACATGTTAAATTTTTTATTTATAACTTTTATGTACTCACCTTTTGCATTAAATCATGTAACATGTTAGGTTAATCCAAATTTGATCAAACATTGATCATGTACTCCATAAACTGTTTTTTTTATCAAAATTTGAAATGGAATGCAAAAATCACATAACATATTATAATGACTTGTATTGTTTTCGTATATGTACTTGTTACTTTTATGGAATATTTTGTTACCCAGTTTTTTATTAAAGCAACCGAAATGCAAAAAAGAATTTAAAAAAATCAATAAGTGACACTTAAGTAATTTTCGGGTATACCCGAAAATACCCAACCCGAACTAAAACTAGGGATGGCAAAAAAAACCGAACCCGACGGGGAAACCCGATTCCCGAAGTTTTCGGGCCGGGTCGGGTCACTCTTATCGGGTATCGGGCCGGGTATCGGGTCTTTATCGGGTATTTTTTTTCGGGTTCGGGTTAGGGAGTGGGGAGTGCCTGCCCCGACCCGCCCCGCCCCGAATGTATATATATATATATATATATATATATATATATATATATATATATATATATATATATATATATATATATATATATAATATTACATTTCTGCCCCTGATGGAAGACTAACCCTAAAATCACACATTCAGTCATTCTCGTAATCTCGCATCACGCTTCGTTCTTCCAGCAGCCGAATCATTATTCAAATCGACAAAATAAAAAAATTTCAGCTATGGTCTGATGAATAAGAAGTCGACTAATCGAATACACCATCGTCGACTAATCGATTACACCATCGTGGCATCGTCGATCAATAACAAGCGATTGCGACCAGCCGACCATCGTCTAGCAAGTGTAACATCCGTAATTTCGGGTATGATAGTTCGTGTTTCAATTTTGAGGATTTAGGAGGGACTCGACGAGTCGTAGGTCTGACTCGCCGAGTCACGTCGAGTTGACCACGTGGATTTAATGAACGGACTCGACGACTCCAAGTATGGACTCGCCGAGTAGGTACTGGGCAGAGAAAACCCTCAATTCCGGGGTTGGAGCCTATTTAAAGGAACTTATGACCTTGGATGCGCCTCATATCTCCTGTGAGAAACCCTAAATCGCCATTGGAGCCAAGGGAGAGTTCTTGTGATGAAATCAAGTAATTTTGGTGTGATTTTGCAAAGGAAGTGAAGGGATTCAGCTAGAAGGACCAAAGGAGGTTGTTATTCTGAGACATCCAAGCAAGGATCTCCATTCTGAGGTAGTATTTCGCCCTTTCCATCTGTTTTGTGTAGAATCCTTGAATCTAGGGTTTTCTTTACCCTTTCTTGGATAGTATATGATGCATATGAGGTCCCAATGTGGAAAAAGTCTTAGATCTGGACCTTAAGAGGTCCAGAGAGTCCCAACCATTCTGCTTTATGCTGTTCCTTTGGAGATATGAGCCTAGGTTGCCATTTTAGAAGCTATTTCACCAAAAGAAGCCTTATGTGTGTTGCATGAGTGTAAAGGTTGGACCTTTACGAGATTATTGAGCATTGGGAAGTCAGATTTATAGGTTAGAGAAACAGATCTGACCTCAGAAGGTCATATGAGTATTGCCATGGAAGGAACTCGCCGAGTCCATAAGGGGACTCGACGAGTCGAGTCGGGTTTCCCCGCGATTCGTGTCCAGTGGTAACCCTTCGAGTGACAGGTTAACTCGACGTGTTGAGTGAGGCTTTATGAGGATTAAGAGGACACGCATGGACTCGCCGAGTCACATGAGTGCACTCGACGAGTTTGGTCAAAGTTTGACCGTTGACTAGGGTTGACTTCAGTTGACCTTAGGGTTTTGGTTAAGCTGGTTCAAGAGAGGTCAGGGAGGGGTAGAATGGTCTTCTACCCATTCTTTAGAAATGAGGACAAGAGAAAGTATTGATTAGAGATGTTATTATGTTGATAGGAGGTGGCTAGGTCGGGTTATCGAGCACAAGAGGTTATCCGACATCGTACGAGGTGAGTCTTCTCACTATACTTTACCTAGAGTGGTAAATATGTATGACCGGAAGGTCTTATGTGCTATGATGAGTATGTATGATGTTATATGATATGTATGTGCTATGTTATGATATGGACCAGAAGGTCAACAATGTATGGGCCGGAAGGTCAAGATGATGCGAACCGGAAGGTCGGAGAAGTAGGACCGGAAGGTCAGAGAAGTGGGACCGGAAGGTCTACCAGGATGATGGGACGGAATTCCCCTGAGACACATGGACCGGAAGGTCTTGTAGATTTATTGCCTTGAGTGGCGTATATGCGTATGTGGTATTTTGGGGAACTCACTAAGCATTTATGCTTACCGTTTATGTGATATGTGTTTCAGGTACCAGCGATGATCGCGGGAAGGCGCCGACATGATTGTACACACACATTATCTTTTGGGAGGAGTTACTATGGATCCTGGATTTTATGTGAAGATTTTGAACAATATGATATATGTTTTTATGAATTAAGAATGAAAAATTGGTTTGAATTTTCACGACGTTACAATTTGGTATCAGAGTCTTGGTTTGAGGGATTCGGATGCACCTTCGGGTGTATTTGAACTCAAACTGAGGATTTGAGAAAGTTTATCATAAAAGAAACAATTTTTCTAAAAAGTAAAGGAATGTGAGGAAAGCGGAAAGAAGCAGTGTGTACGATCAGCCAGCGCCCGAACGGTGATTTCCCAAAATACCCTTACATTATGTGTTATGAGATATGATATGATATGTTGTGCATGCTAGAGTAGGCTAGGTATTCCTATTAGGACTAGAGTGGCCTGATTTGTGATGCCTTAGCCTAGGAGATTACTACTACTATGAGATGCTTTGAGAGTGAGTTGGTAGCAGAGAGGAGCTTACGAGAGGTCTACTGGAAAGTGGCATGTGTGTGATAAGATGTAGATTACTTGTGATCTGGAATCCTAGGAGGAGGACTTGGGGTGAATACTGATGTGGTGTGGAAGGTAGTATAGGGCCCGTGCTACTGGAAACACCGGATCAGTGAGCAGTCCAAGTAAGAATCCTTAGGATTCCCAGGAACAAGTAGGATTAGGTGATCGAGTACGAGTATACTCGAACGAGTCTCTGATTTCGTTTATGTTGTGAGACATCATCGTGGGTACACGTCACACACCAGAGAGCAGCGGAGTCAGCGATGACGAGATTCGCAGGATGATTCATGATGAGGTGGCCGCGGGAAATGTTTGGGTCTATTAAGACCACGTTGATTGAGACGTTCGATGAACGATACGCTGCTGTTATGGAGGCTGCTGCTGCAGCTGTCACAGCTGCTAGGCCACAGGAGGGGGGGGGGTGATGTTGGGTTTTGAGCATTCTAACACTCCTATGGTGTACATGCAACCCTATAAACCTTGGATCTATGTTTTCTCTATTATACATGCAAATATTAACTATTCCAAGGTTTCATCCTAACTAGCATATTATGAAGCACCTATACTACAAAGTTCTAGTTAGATGACATACCTTTTGATGTAGCTTGATGTCTTCAAGCTTTAAGAGCTTAGCCCCAATAGTGTGGAAGCCTCAAATGGAATCACAAATCACCAAAACACCTTGGAAGAACTTGAGAGAATATGTATGCACACTAAAATCGGCCCACTCTTATTTTCACACACTTGTTCCAATTTTGTGAGCCAAGGACCCCTTTATATATTATGGAGGATTAGGGTTACATCCATGTAAACCCTAATACCCATGACCTTTCATTTACATAGGATCCACGGGTTAAAAGCTCCATGGACCATCCATGAAAGCGTGGCCCAACCTAAATGAACTTGGCCCATTCCATATATATAAGAGTCCATATTTAATTAGTTCTTTTTGATCACTTAATTAATTCTAAATTAATTCTTGATCAATACTAATTAAATAATATGATTCCATATTAATATATTAGAACTTATAATATATTAATATAAATCATAAATATACTATTCTCAAAAGACTATCCATATAAATTGTGCCGGTGAAGTGCAACCCAAATGGACCATGCCGGGTCGGGTCAAGTACATACCAAATATAGTTATGGACTTAGACATTAATCCAACAGTCTCCCACTTGGATAAGTCTAAAACTATTATTGAGTATGACTTCAAAACCTAACTCGCAATTCGTAGCTCTTAAAGCCGCTGTCGAACTCTGACCTTGTCAATGACTTGTCCATTAGATAAGGGATCATATATTCCTCCATTCTAGATATCATATGGACTGAGACATGGATTATAATCATTCTCTCTGTCCATTTGTTGTTTCCCGATTTTTGATTTATGATGACTGACTGATTGAACAAATCAAATCAGTCCTGGCTTGGCCAAGCACTCACATGTGTCATCGCTAAATCATCGAGGGGCCCACAGATATCGCTTTTATCCCGAAGGTAAAAGGAATGGATAAACTTTGACTCATATGGCTTGTTCTACTACTTGTTGAATCATACACAAAGGCACGTTTTATAACATCGAGTTACCAATGCATTTTCGTGCAATCAATGTATAACCAACTCATAGTAACAACTCATATCTCTAGGTTTTAAGAATATAAGATATTATCGTCTCATGATCACTCGTGATAAAATCCATGAAGTTATTCAAATGAGCGTGGGTTGAATCCAATACTCAGAACTTATGAGCACTCATGACTGTTGTAGCACCACTTTGTCCACCAACTTGGACCTCTACAAACCAACCCATGACAGTCTTGATTCATATCTACTTCCAACATATGACCGATTGTGGATGGTTTGAATAACTTAATCATTCAGGAAGAGCGACTTAGTTATTCTGGAAGTCAAAACATGCAAAGTGAAACACAAGAATAAATGAATCAAATATGGTATCAAACCCTATGAATATAAATAAACACTTTTATTTATCACCATACTGATTACTCATTATTCATTGTTTCGGTTTTATCAACTTTATACTTGAATTAAAAACACTAGTTGTCCCATGCTCCAAGCATGTACACTATGTTTTTCTTAAACAATAGCTTTGCCATACACCAAGTATGCACTCTATGTTTGTCTATGATCCTTACTTTGTGAAATAAACCAATTGAACATAATTTCAATGATTCTAATTTCACACTCCCAAATCCTTATCGAAAAATGTGAGAATTTCAAATTCCTATCATTTATCGAAATCTGTTTAGATTTTAAACTTATATGCACTGACCCTCCTGTAATGAATATGTACAAAGTCACAAAGACTTGTCAACAGTCATTATAAGGTATTCCAATGGAGATCAACTCCATGGAAACTAAGTCTCATATTCAAACTACATTGCTTTGGACATGCTTCTTGCATTAAGTTTTCTAATCTTACACAGATAACTTCCACCTATGGAGACAACTCCATATTCTCATTTTGACTATCACTTCTGAACAAGAGATGCCTCTTTTCAGAATATGTCAATATGGTCCTTCCAATATTAACAGTATACTTCCAACTGTCCTTGAGCAACCAATCTTTGGTAAACCTTAGATTGTCCTCGACAATTGCTTAATCATTTTAGTCATATCCAATTCTAGACCTTTTCCCTTCTTAATGCCTCTGGGCATTTGGAAAAATTTAGAAATGACAAATATTATAGCACATGCAATCGATCCTGTACCCAAAGCAAATGGTACACGATTCATGATGTCTCACATAAAGACATGATTCTATACCAGTCTTTTGCTACAATATTTTTATTTGCCATGTTTTCAAAATTTGACTATGAAGAGGGATGCCGTAATCATAATCGAATTTTGAGAACCCAATATATAGAATTTCCTTAAGTTGAACCAATCCAACATGAAATTCATATATATATTCTTGACTAAAGATGATTAAGGTCTTAATCTAATCCTTTAGAACTGAAATGAAGTATATCCTCTCCCTTAATTATAGCAAAACAACTTTTTAAATCCCTGCAGCCTCATGAATTGAAACTTTTGTTTTCTATAATTAACATTGCTAACTTGCAACACTAACAATAATTATCATGCTCTCACTAACATGATGATTATTAACATAACACTTATGCTCCCACTAGCTTTGACATGTACTCATAAATCAGCTGGACTTCTAGAAATCAATACTTTATTGACTTTCTTACCAAAGTTCAGATTTCTGATACGAGATGTTTTGATAAAACTTTATCAAAATCATACACCTTTCCTTAGATAACATGGATGTGTGTCTAAACAATTTCAGAACTATGAAAAGGGATGTCGTAATCATAGTCTCAATTGTTTAGACCTTTTGCCATCTACTTCAAATCTACTTGGTGGAAGTGTTTCCTCACCATCATTTTCATGAATCGGAGAGAAACCTTATGACCCTTAGATTTTATGGTGTATGTGTTCTTATCCATGTGAATCGTCAAAACCATAGTCATATGGACTGAACTTATGCAATCTTAACTTCTTGCCACCTGGCAGTACAGGGCCTGCCATTGCTTCCAAGTTGTTATGCAACCAATTGAGAACTTTCAGAACTCCTATGCAAAGCCAACTTTAACTGGAATGGGCACAGAATATGTCAACACGGTAGGTTATAAACCTCAAGTCGTGTGCTAGTGAAGAACCTCAGGTTTTATTCTTGATTAGTTCTTGAAATTCTTTTTAGGATCTTTAAGACTCCCACTATCCTCTTGACATATAAGACTATCTTGCCAAATATTCAAGAGATAGTGCGGATTCTTTATCAAGACAAACACTTCACACAATTGGCCTTAGTTGGTCTTTGTTTTATCCAAAACATCACAACTTACCAATTTCAAATGTACAAGAGTAGGACACTTTTACTCTTACATTTGACAAGTGTTTTAAACCTTTCTTTAAGATATGTCACTCAAGTTACAATCTTGGAGTATGACTCTAAGAATTGTTTTGGAACGAAGTATGACTCATCTTCCTGATCTAACCATTTCAACAATTCATGACTCCTCTTCTTAGTCATAAGAATGCACTAAGATGACCTTTAGAGGACTAATTGTGATATGATTTCTAAATCATTAAGATGATCACAAACATGATACTAAAGTACTCTCCCATCTTTTTAGATTTGAGAAACTTTTATCTTTCTGCCTAATTTGATTCTTCCCATTCATTCTGCCATACATTGAGACTTTTCCAATGTTTCAGAATTATACTTAAACTTGTAAGTATAACCATATTTACTAAACTTTAGTAAATCAAATAGTCTTAACGAGCTTTATGGTGGACATGACCAGTGCACAAGAATGTGTACTCGATCCCTTTAGTCCTTCACTTGACTCACACATCCATGTGAACAAGTAATTAGTCTTGATTTTCCAATGCTTGAAAGTTCTCATTCATCATACTATTCAACTTGCATGATTCCAAGTTTCGGTCCAATTGAAACTTGGGTGATGAGGAACTTTCCTGATTTGGTAAATTTAGACACTACCACAAATGAAAGAATCAAATCCATTTTCCAATATTGCTGTCAGTGGAATCATATAAGCAACAATTTTCCACAAATGCCATTGTAAGGATACTTCAAATAAATAAAATTAAACAATTTTCTTTTATTTTAAAACTTTGCGGAAAAACTTATCCTTACAATCCACATGGAAAATTGTTGTTATCTATTCCTTAGCAATATATCATAACTTCTTAAGCAACTGCTCAAAATTCTGATGCGATCGAAATCCACCTTCGTGATCAGAATCAGCATATACTTCCTTTAAGATTTCTCTCTATTCTTTGATTCTTAAAACATCAACATGTGACCCAGTCACATCATGTAATGAGGATCTCAGAATAGAACTTAACAGAGTTAGATAATGGGCTCTACCTGATGTAGAGTCAAACTTATTGACTTTAACATCCTTAGGTAAATTTGGCAGCTTTGCAATCAACGCCCCTTCCTTTGGCAAAATAAACATATGGACCCTTTGGTAATGGGACTATCTCAGACTTAGCCTTTCTCTTTACCATTTGGTCAACCGGGTTGACTATGGTCAATCCCTTTCCATTGGGAAGAGAATGTTTTTTCTGGATTTCCAGTGTCACCATTGTCACTGTCCATAAAGTTTTTGGGAAGTTGATCTTCTAATCAAATTTGCTTTACTATCGTTCCAAATCATTGCTGATTCAACAGCACCAAGCAAATAGATATGATCATTAAGGTTTATGTCATAGTCTGTTTCATAGTAGTCCCAAAGGAACTCACTATGTGACTTAGAAAGTGATTGAACATCCAACTTTCTCAAGACTTTGAAACCCAACTCTCCTGGCTTGTCAATATGTGACTTCATCTCTAAGATGTGATCACACATAGACCTTGCTTGCCATTAGGGCTTGAGTGACCTTGAACTTGTGGGTTAGGGACAATAATTGGAGGAGGTGGAGGAAGAGAAGTATGACTTCCATGAGCCAAACTCGGGAAGTCATATTCATTAGGAAAGCTTGGTTTGGGAAGATCATTGTTGTCTAAACTAGACATCAACAATGGGAGAAATTCACGTAAAGTTGATTTAAGTCCTTAATATAACACCCAATATGATATATTAAGGCTAGGACCCAACAAACTATTTTATAACTTGGAAGAGGGATGCCGTAATCCAAGCTATAAAATATTTGAAGGTAGGTGAATGACGATTCACCAATTTCCACCAAGATAAACGAAATGTATTATTAGGTTTTAATTGGTTTTGAAACTCCTAGCTTCTTTTGAGATTCATTGAACTTTTCAATGGCATGTTTCAATCTCGAGTGTGCCCTTCAGGTTTTGTGACTGGGATGCCGAGGATCACAAAACAAGGTGTGAAGTAACCATGCAAATATACTTGGTACCCTTAATATTTACCCCTCAATCGATGTGCCGGTTAACCACACACGCTCCAACGATACTATGATAAACATTAAGTTACCCTTTGCCTACCTTGTTGAGTCCAGGTTAGTGTGTCGGTTAACCACACACGCTCCACTAACAGCTTAAACAAAGTGCAAAGTGTAATTTCATGGATTAGCACCTTATTCACATTTTCCTAAGTAACTAAGATTGGGAATTTATAAGTGTTTAGTTACTTAGTATTTATCATTATACTTATAATGAAGGGAGAATTGTAGTCCTTGTCCTACCTGTTCGGCTAACGACCCTCCACCGGTCAAGGAAGCGGTGAGTGAGAGTGGACACCCATTAAACTGCCATTTTATAGGCCGTAACCTTATACCCCCCTTATAGACCGGCTTCATGAATGAGGCCTACTAATGGTAAGACGGCTTGCTCTTATACATATAATATATTAAACTTTTAATATTATAATAGTATCAGGGTGTATTTTAGACATTTAAAATACTTGGTGGTTTAATCTATTATTTAAACTAGACTTTTAATTTAATTAAACTCAAACCATATATTTATGGATTAATAATACTCTTTTAATTAAACGCTTTAATTAACTATTAATAAAGTCCATAAGAGTTAATTTGAACTATTCAACAAAACATCATAATTCCAATTATTAAACTCAAAATTAAAACCATTTAATTAATTGTTTAAGTTATGAACCCAAGAGTTTTAGAATTCAATTCTTTTTTTCATAAAAAACTTTTCTCAAATTCCAAAACTTGAGGGCAAGTTTTGTAATTCTTGAAAACCTTTGAATTCCATAATTTATGGAATTAATGGTGTTTTATGATGAAACTTTCCATGTTCCATAACTTAAGAACAAGTTATGGAATTCTTTAAAACATTAACACCAAATTTTGTAACTCCATAAAAACTTTGAATCAAATTTTTTTTTTTAAAAAAACTTTCATATCCATAACTTATGGAAGTTTCAAAAACCCTTAAGATCACAACTTTAAAAAAAACTTTTGAGCTCCAAAATTTTATGACAAAATATGTAACTCCTTAAAACATTTAGATCAAACTTTAAAAACTAATAAAATAATCATATCATTTTATCTTTTACTAAATTTGACCTAATTCAACTCATATAACAAATGATTCAAATTTTACAAATAATTCGTTTTTCACAAAACAAGTAATTATCTTAAAATTTGACAAACGTCATGTTTTTTTCCTTTTTTTTCAACTTGAAAATAAAACATTTGCATCAATATAACAGAAAACAACCCATGGCTTTGATACCACTGTTGGGTTTTGAGCATTCTAACACTCCTATGGTGTACATGCAACCCTATAAACCTTGGATCTATGTTTTCTCTATTATACATGCAAATATTAACTATTCCAAGGTTTCATCCTAACTAGCATATTATGAAGCACCTATACTACAAAGTTCTAGTTAGATGACATACCTTTTGATGTAGCTTGATGTCTTCAAGCTTTAAGAGCTTAGCCCCAATAGTGTGGAAGCCTCAAATGGAATCACAAATCACCAAAACACCTTGGAAGAACTTGAGAGAATATGTATGCACACTAAAATCGGCCCACTCTTATTTTCACACACTTGTTCCAATTTTGTGAGCCAAGGACCCCTTTATATATTATGGAGGATTAGGGTTACATCCATGTAAACCCTAATACCCATGACCTTTCATTTACATAGGATCCATGGGTTAAAAGCTCCATGGACCATCCATGAAAGCTTGGCCCAACCTAAATGAACTTGGCCCATTCCATATATATAAGAGTCCATATTTAATTAGTTCTTTTTGATCACTTAATTAATTCTAAATTAATTCTTGATCAATACTAATTAAATAATATGATTCCATATTAATATATTAGAACTTTTAATATATTAATATAAATCATAAATATACTATTCTCAAAAGACTATCCATATAAATTGTGCCGGTGAAGTGCAACCCAAATGGACCATGCCGGGTCGGGTCAAGTACATACCAAATATAGTTATGGACTTAGACATTAATCCAACATGTGACTCATTGTTGTACCGAGAGTTCAGCAACACGAAGCCACCAGAGTTTGATGGGACTCAGGATCCGTTAGCTACGATGAGATGGATCTCTGACATTGAGGGATGCTTCTACACTTGTTCTTGTCCGGAGCATCTGAGAGTACGGTTCGCGCTGAACCAGCTTCGCTTGGTAGCGAAGGACTGGTGGAAGTTTGTGACGGCAGACTTCACTCCTGCAGAGATTACAGCGGTGACCTGGGAGAGGTTCACCACCATGTTCCGAGATGAGTATGTTCCCCCAGTGGAGAGGGAACGGTTGGCGCAGGAGTTCTTGTCCCTCAAGCCGGGGACGGAGTCTGTGACGGTGATCACACGGATGTTTCATGATAGGGCGTTGTTTTGCCCTGAGCACATGAATAACGAGCAGGCACACATGAGTCGATATTTGAGCGTACTGAGGAGAGACATTCGGGAGTTCGTGGCGAACTCGACGTACCGAACATTTGCCGAGCTCCAGGAAAATGCTCGGAGGAGGGAGATTGAGCTAGAGACTCAGGCCAGGGAGGAGGCCGAGTCTCAGAGGAGGGACAGGCGGCCGGTGCAGTCTCGGCCGACAGCCAAGCGGGCAAAGCCCGCCGATACGAGATCTGGAGACCAGAAGGGCCGCACTTGTGGGAAGTACGGTAAGGGACATGATGGAGTTTGTCGAGCAGGTGCTTGCTACAAATGTGGCAAGGAGGGGCATATAGCCAAGGATTGCCCCCAAGGGATTCATGGTTTGCTTTCATTGCAACCAGACTGGCCACTGGAGAGCCGAGTGTCCGCAGCTGTCACAGGGATCTGCCCCTGCTGCTACACGAGCTACTGAGGGTCGGCCAGCGAAGGCCGAGGCACCGAAGGCACGATGGAGATCCTTCCAGATGACAGCGGAGGAGGTCCGCACAGCACCTAATGTTGTGGCTGGTATGTATCCTTATGCTTATGCTGTAATTGAGGTATATGTGCTTATAGTATGATATGCCTAGGTACATTTCTTGTGAATTTTGTACCTGCTTTGGTGTTATTTGACTCGGGTGCGAGTCGATCTTTCGTGTCATTAGCGTTTAGCCAGCACATCAGTATCCGACGAGAGGCGATGAGTCGACCTCTACGAGTTTCTATATCCGTCGAGCGAGCGGTGTATGCTACTGAGGTGATTCGAGGATGTGTACTCGAGATCTTCGGTGTTGAGCTCCCAATAGATCTGGTCCCGATTGCGATGGGGGATGTTTGTGTCATTGTGGGCATGGATTGGTTGAGCCGATTTGGAGTCGTTATAGACTGCGAGCGTCAGAAGGTGACGATACGAGACCCTAATGGAGGAGTACTGACAGTATATGGCGAGGGTACCCGATGTAGGTCAGCATTTTGCTCGGCTGCCAGAGCGAGACAAAGTTTACAGCAGGGTTGTAAAGGGTTTGTAGCATATGGGATGGAACGGTGGCTTGGGATTCGAGGTTAGGAGTATGATGATTCATTATTTCCAAACTAAGAGTCAGGATTTTTACTAGACAGTCGAGATGTCTGGTAATGGATTGGTATGAGATTCGGAATGATTAGAGGCAGTCATGATGAGAAGTTTCTGAGGATTTCATTAGAAATCCGGGATATTGGAGTTGCTTAATCTCCATCGGGGAGATTATCGCACAACACCTTCCAAGGGTAAGTGTGATGTTTCCGGCGGAAATGGTCTGTGAGATAGATTGTTAGTGCGCCAATTGGTGATGGTCCGAACCCTGAGTGGGGGAGAACCGGGTACTTATTGAGGGGATCTGAGATTTGTTCAAAAGCGGTTAGATATCTGGATATAGAGATCTGCGGTTCAGGTTCATGAGATCATGAGTATTGGTGGTTGAGGCGAGACGTAGAGCGAGATAATGCATGTAGTGCATGTTGAGAACGGATGAGTGTCCCCACAGCAAGTAGCCGTTGGTCGGAGACCTTGAGGTGGTTAGGAAATTCTTCGAGATTACTATGGTGAACTCGAGATGGTTGGCTCGTAAGATAGTCCGGCAGTGGAGAGAATTTTGGTTCATTGTATGGGCTGTTATGCGGTTCGGGAAAGGGCAGGAACTGATTAAGCAACAACTTCGAGGTCATTATGAGTATTCTTGTATGAGTTTTGAGCTATATAGAAGGAAGTTTCGGATTGTCGTCAACATGTTTAGGGTCATTGGCGATTCCTTCATGTTTCAATTGAGAGTTGGGATACTCCATAGTGGCGTGTGATGAAAGGAAAAATTTGTTGTGAGATTTTAAGGGAATGCGTGGGTGTATCTGTGAATGATGAAGGAGATCAGAGGTTGTTGTGATGCTATGAGAAGCCGTAGTACTCACTAGTCAGAGGTTGTTGTGATGCTACGGGAAGCCGTAGTACTCACTAGTCAGAGGTTGTCGTGATGCTACGGGAAGCCGTAGTACTCACTAGTCAGAGGTTGTCGTGATGCTATGGGAAGCCGTAGTACTCACTAGTCAGAGGTTGTCGTGATGCTATGGGAAGCCGTAGTACTCACTAGTCAGAGGTTGTTATGATGCTACGGGAAGCCGTAGTACTCACTAGTCAGAGGTTGTTGTGATGCTATGGGAAGCCGTAGTACTCACTAGTCAGAGGTTGTTGTGATGCTACGGGGAGATGTACTACTCACTAGTCAGAGGTTGTCGTGATTTCTACGGGGAGTAGTAGTACTCACTAGTCAGAGGGAGGTTCTTGCGATGCCACAGGGAGCTGTAGTACTCTTGAGTCAGCAAGAGGTGGTTATGAGGAAGCACTCTTTGATCAAAGCACGACGCAGAAGAGTTTTGGGCGAGGGTAGTCCTCATAGTTGAGTTTTTGGGAGCCTGGCGGTCGAACCAGGAAAGAGACTGGGGTCCCCATATTTGTCGGGAATCGTTAACTTCTGACTTGAGTGGTGGTTGTTGCATCATGAGGGAATTGGAAAAAAAGTGGTATTCGTGCAGATTGCAGGTTGAGTCATGAGATAATTGTCTCATTGGGACAAGTGGTTCCAACTTTGGGTCGGACCAGACTCTCGAGTTTGAGTTTGGCTTTGGTAGTACGTTGGGTAGGCGAGAGGAGATTCTGGATTCTGAGGTGGATTATTGGTTTATGGGTATTGTTGTCACCCGATATCTTAGACCCGAGTGAGGTCAGTTCGTTAGTACGGGAGATACCATGAGGTGCATGAGGCAAATGATTATTAATTCGGCTGAGGTCGAGGGTGAGACGATTTCAGTTGGGAGTATAGTATTCGTTGGGGTAAAGAGAACTTCGTGACTTGTGTTTCACTGGGCCGAGATAGTTGATGTGAGAAGGAAGTCAGTGAGACACTTGGAATATGTTATGAGTAACCTTTGGAAGTTAATGGCTGGTTAAGAGACGACCTAGTACCCAGTGTGGAGTAGGGATCTTTGAGAGTAAGTTGAGGGTTTATGATTATATATGTTAGAAGACATTGTGAGGGAGCATGATCACTTTCTTATATCTGAAGGCAGGAGACGATTCTCTGGTGTAATGTGCCCTTTTCGTCTATGGAAGTGTATTCGAGATTGTTGGGTACGTATGGCATGGGTGATCGGTAACCGATTGTTGGGTTTATATTTGGAAGTCAGAAGGGATATCTTAGTGGTAGAGGGGCTGGTTTTGTTTCAAATTCAGGAGTTCCTGGTCGGGTTCAGGTATTCATGGAGGAAGATATCGTTTTGGTGTGAGATCCTTTTAGTGGTGCTTTTCGGGTGTTTGGTTTCTATATATGTGGTTTGACAAGCGATTTCGAGGGCGAAATCAAATTAAGTGGGGGAGATTTGTAACATCCGGAATTTCAGGTATGATAGTTTGTGTTTCAATTTTGAGGATTTAGGAGGGACTCGATGAGTCGTAGGTCTGACTCGCCGAGTCACGTCGAGTTGACCACGTGGATTTAATGAGTGGACTCGACGAGTCCAATTATGGACTCGCCGAGTAGATACTGGGCAGAGAAAACCCTAAGTTCCAGGGTTGGAGCCTATTTAAAGGAACTTATGACCTTGGATGCGCCTCATATCTCCTGTGAGAAACCCTAAATCGCCATTGGAGCCAATGGAGAGTTCTT
Organism: Lactuca virosa; assembly: GCF_052849685.1. Taxonomy (NCBI): domain Eukaryota; kingdom Viridiplantae; phylum Streptophyta; class Magnoliopsida; order Asterales; family Asteraceae; genus Lactuca; species Lactuca virosa. Next base: position 168,408,142 of record NC_136434.1, on the reverse strand, counting down.
GTGATGAAATCAAGTAATTTTGGTGTGATTTTGCAAAGGAAGTGAAGGGATTCAGCTAGAAGGACCAAAGGAGGTTGTTATTCTGAGACATCCAAGCAAGGATCTCCATTCTGAGACAATTATTATTCTAAATTTTTGGTGATAATGACAAATTTGGACAAATGATGTTAAATATTATGACTTTATGGTTGAAAACCAAGAATTATTTATGTGTTATAAAAATACATTCATTATGTTCTCGCAAAATTTATATGTATGTATCCATTTTTTAAATGTTTCTTTATAGTAATAAATACAACTAGAAAGGTTTCCCCCGCGTTGCGGGGGTCGGAAAGTATTGGTTTGAGAAGTATGTTGCTTATCTTTTCAATCCGTCTATTTAATATTGTTGTTTCGTAAGACTGATAAGCAGTGCATCGGAATCAAACCTGATACCCGATTTGCTTTTTACCTACAATTTTTTTAAAAAACCTCAAACAATGCTAAAATTAGTTTAAATATAAAACGCAAAAAAGAGAAAATAGTTAAATTGATTTTGTTTATCATAACAACTTATCAAAAAAGAAAACAAATGGTAAAATACACAAATAGCTTCAAACATTTTTTATAAGCAAGGATCTAGCTGCTTTTAGTTTTTCTGGAGTTTATCCATTGGAAGTGCTTTTCCTCTTTCATAATTATGTCGGAAACAACTCAACCCAAACCGATAAATTAAGAAGAAACACAAAAAACTTAAAGAGAAAAGGCCAACACACACAAATAGTTAGGCATGCGTATAACTTCTATTTCAAAGAAATAGAATGTGCTATTTGTGTACGTATCGATTAGGCTGCCATGTTCAGGCGACGTATCAATGTTCATTTTTTCTTCACCAAGAGTGCACTTCACAATGAAGAATTACTATCATCAAATCCACTTGTCACGGGGATTTCGGGTAATTTGATGGACCTATTGGACAATCAATAAAACAGGTTGTGAAAAAAAAACCCTTAATACACAGATATACAAACGTATATTGCTATTTTGGAGTCAACATTTTAAAATCAACCTGTTTGTCCGTATGCTCTGTCAATGACAAAATCTATTCCTTGGAGCTGAAAAAGAAGCCAAGAGGAGTTTCATTATCGAAGGAAGCAAAACTATAAAATATTTTATATTTTAATAGAAAAAGTAAGTGTGTTCATAATTTGTTGTTCAAACCTTATGGCCCATTAGGAGAAGGTTTTAAGATATTTTCCAGTGTAAGAATCTTTCCTTCAGCCAGAAACTCCGAATCCTGCGATGGATAATATGGTGATTTAACAATTTGTGTATGATATTAACTTTCTCACACTTTCTAATAGTTACCTTGAGAAGCTTTCGCAATGTTGGAATCTTAATGAACTCCTATCTATAATGTCTCATTAGGTTGTGTAACATTTGTAAATCTGTAAATTCAATAAATAAAAACAAAACAAAATAATAAGGATTGTAATCGTTAATAAGGATCACATAACCATCTGTATTTAAAAAAACATTACGATTCTTGTTAAGGAATTAGGTATTCTTGTTTGTTCATGACTCCTTTCAGAAGTGCATCCAAGATCATAGAAAGGCTTCGATTACTAAAAAGTTATATTAAGATAAAGTTGGTATTTTTTTTCTAAATATGTTATAACACAATAAAAATGTAGAAAATAACCTTTAAATTCCTTCACCATTGCCATTATCAGCAGTTAGACATAAAAGCTTTAAATAGCTTTTCGAAGCATCCTTCAAGATTAAACATAAAAAAAAAAATCAAAAGCAAATCAGTTGTAAAGACATGTCAAAATACATATAAGAACATTTAACATTTATTAACTTTGAAGTTATAAATTTTAACCCATATCAATAATATACAATCATCTTAATCAGGTTTTACGTATTCTTCCTTGATGTGACATTCAAAAGAAATTCTTCCTCCTCCACAGATCGGAGAGACAAAATGTTTGATGGAATTGGCACTGTAGCATGTAAACAGGATTTATTAAAAAAATAAAAATAGTTAAAAGAGAAGTAGCCACATACCCATATTCGCCGGATGCATACTCCATGGATTTGTTTAATTTCTTTAATAATGTAATTTCCACGTCCCTTGAAGCCTGTCTCGATCAAGAAATCATTCAAATTTCTTTCTCACATTTTTCAATTTTCTTGCTCATCCACGTAACCAATTCAAGGCCAACATGGGTTATCAAGTTTACCATATTTTTAGATTATGAAAATTTGTCAAAACTCACTGAATATCAAATAACTTCCATTTTTCTACATTTGAACTTAGGACCAAATATTATTAATTGGACCATTTTATCCTTCTGTTAAAAATGGATTTATGCATCAAACAAACTCTACAATGAAAATAACTAACTAAAATAACTTGGCTATTGTTGCAACTTGGAAATAAAAATCAATGTTTCCCTTTATATGAACTTTTTATGAATATTTGTTATTTATTTAATAATTTTATAAACATTACCTAAAAAACACCAGCTAGGCCTGGATTAGAATCAATCCAATGAAATGAGTCCCATTATTTCACAAATGACTCATTCCATTTTGTAAAGAGAATTTTTCATTCCAACAGAATATTAAACAGTTGTTATCCTTCACTGGAATAAATATGACAACCTGCAGGTAAATTTTGATTTGGAATGTAGATGAAAATATTAAAAAATTCATTTTTTCATTTAGTTATCAAAATCGCCAGACTACTTAAGTCGTCAAGCACCACCAGATGAACATATCAAAAATCTCATTTTTCAATAGAAAACAATTTTTACAGTAATATTAAAGCAGATGGGAACTGCATAATCTGATATTAGTTTCACTTCGGCATTTCCACAAACAGTTTGCATGCATTAGAAACAAATAAGAAGCAAAGAAGCAAAGAAATTGAGAAATACCTTGTAACAGAATCCAAACAGGCCAAATCAAAACCGAAAAACTGGTTTTTGCTGGGATTGATGTTGTCATTGCCTTGTTCCCGAGTTTTTTGTAAATTCATTAAAGGAAAGGGAAGGAAAATTTTGACGGAAAGAAAGGGAGGTGAAGGAAAATATTCATTATTCCGTGTTCCCGAGTTCGAAGGAAATGAAAAGAAATGAAAGGAAAATTTTAAGTTTTTGTGTTCCCGAGTTAGGAGGAAAAAGAAAATAAAACTAGAAATTTTCCTTCCCCTCACTTTCTTCCCAAATCCGTCCAATTTGGGAGGAAAATTTGGAAGGAAAATATGACTCCAAAATCCTTCCCATCCCCTCACTTTCCTTCCATTAATGAAACTCGGGAACACGATTTTCCTTTGACACCCCTCACTTTCCCTCCGTATCCTCCCATTTCTCTCCTTAAGTGGAACTCGGGAACAAGTTATAGACTTTGTGGCTTGTCGGCTTTCTCTTGTAAAGCCCTAAATCCTACTCTCTTTTAAGAAAACAAACTGAAAGTGCTTGTTTGGTGGTGAAGAACATATCATGTTTGCTTCTCTGTCTCCATTTCCTATAAATGATAAAAGGGTAAAACCGGAGCCAATAAGCTTTCTATAACAAAAGTGGTAGATATGGTAGATAAGATATCGACTGTATTTCTAATGAGAAAGTCAGTAAAAGGAAACAAAATGAGACTTGTGTGTTCGTCAAGGAGCCATAAGCAACTCCGAAGCTGATTTCGATTGTTAGTGGTGACGACAATGATTTCGATTGGCGGGGACGATCTATGGTAGAAAAGTACGCTTTAGAACACTTCCTCAAGCCACATCTCCGTCGGCGGTGGCAGACCCCTCCGGCACCAGTGATGGCATGGGTGATGGTCGTCGATGTTGGTGGCGAGAATTGAATAAACACACATAAATAAGCATCAAATATCAACAACTTAGCAAGTTTAATAATAGAAGAATGAACATAATCGAACGTTACTACCATCAACATACAGAAATTCGATTGCAGAGAGCCATGAACTACGTTGAGAATGGCATCCTCCGCTGGATCTTCAACCACTTTTCTTATATACTCCTATATGGCCAGTGAAACCATGATATAAAAGACTGTGACGAAGACAATGACTATGATTTCTGCAGGCGATGACTGGTGCCGTAGATTCTGGTGACGTTCGAATACAAAGATTAAGAAAAATTAACACATACATGCACACCGGTTAGGTTTGGACAATCAAAGGCGGTGAAGAAGGAGAATCCGATGAGGCGTCGGTGGGCTGGCAATGGAAATACAGGCACGTTGGTGGCAGAGAAGACAAAGCAGGGGTGCGACAGTGTTGAATGACACCGTCTAGGGTAGTGGACGATTAGGAGGAATCACCAACAGATGTCGGTCAACCATCACTGTAAGCGACAACCACCGATGGATGAAGATGGTGAGGGTTTACTTCGGGCGAGAAGAACAATTAAAGGGAAAACGGAGATAACAGTACGAAGGCCAGTAGATGATGACGGTGGAGGAGCTTTCCAGAGAAACTGATAACCATTGTGAATGGTTAGGAAACCGAAGGAAGACGCGGTGGGGGAAAATCTATCTAAATTGAGGCGGTGGAAGCAGTTGTGTAAGCATCCCATTGGATAGCAAAGGCGGTGGAACGTTGTAGTTATAGTAGAAGTCAATGAAACCCATTGACCAGTCAAATATGAAAATCCTATTAAAAGAAGAGCAACAATGGAAAATATGTAAAGGTTGTGGATCAAATTTGGCAAAACTCGAGCAAGTTCAGTGTTGCTAACTTAGGACATTTTTAATATATATATATATATATATATATATATATATATATATATATATATATATATATATATATATATATTAATTACTTTATTATATATCTTATTATATTAGTCAATTTTTTTTTCATATTCGTTCTTCACCATAAAGTTATAATAAAAATAAAGAAAATATTAATATTTTTATAATAAAATATAAGTGATAAAAATATACTTCACGTGTAACACTTCTTACTCCCTAACCCACTCCTAACATGTTTTATTATTATTATTATTATTATTATTATTATTAAGATTGGTCTTAGTACTTAACAGTTACTTTAGCTTTGGATTTCAAATCACTATTTTACTTAGGACCTTTACTTCTCTTCCAATATTTCATAGATTTATGGACAAAAGTAAAAATACAATAATGAAGTACGATAATTTTATTTTTAAGTATAATAATAATTTTTTTTTCAAACAAGTAGTTTTTAATTGAATAAAAATAGTAATAGTTTAAAATAACATAAAACTAAAAAGTACATTATATTATATTAAAAAATGATTGTTATTTGAAATAATAATAATAATAATAATAATAATAATAATAAATAAATAAATAAATAAATAAAATAAAATAAAAATGTTTAAATAAATTATTTCGAAATCATTTAAAGTTACCTATAACAGTTATTAAATTAAAATTTTTGTTTAATTCAATTCAAACACAACTTATTATATCTATCTTATTGTATATTTAAAATAATTATAAAATTAGTTACAATTTAATGTAAAAATCATTATTTTAAAGATAAATTCCAATAATATTGTTATTATAACATATAATTATCAATATTTATATTAAATTATTGCATACAACTCAAAAGTTTGAAAATCCTACTACAACTCAAGAGCTTTCTATTTTAAATGTAGTTTTGATTCCAAATTTAATGTAATTAGTAATGCTTTTTATTTTTCACTACATTTAAGAGTTTTTTTTTTAAGTTATGGTTATTAATGGTTAATGCTTTTTTATATTCCACTTATTTATACACACTATAGCTATATTTGTACTATATAAATAAGTTTTGATCAAAATATATTTGAAAATATTTGTGATTCAAATATGAGAAGAGTTGAAAAAATATGTTTTGTCGCATCAATGGTTATTTTAACGCGATTTTTTTATAACAATGTTTCTATATATCAAATGTAAATATTATACTAAATATTGTAATGTTTTGGTAAAAGTTGTAGTAATTTTTCATATTATTTCTTATTTGTTATGTGTACCAATCAACATATGTTTTATATATAGTTGCACAACATAAAACAGTCTATAAAATCATGAGAAGTTATAGTATTTATTTTTTCATACTACTTTGTTATTTGATATATATATATATATATATATATATATATATATATATATATATATATATATATATATATATTAAATCAGTATACATTTGATATACAATTTACACAACATAAAACGGTCTACAAAATCATCAATTAATAGTTGAAATAACCAATAAAATAAACTTATTATAGTTAATAAAACTAATAGGTTAACTATATGTTTTATTTTGCTACTGACATTGGTTTTTGCATGTATAAATACTAAATCACAATTTGTAAATTTTTATTATTTTAATTAAATAATTATATAAGTGAGCAACGCGCGAGGATTCGCCTAGTCTATATCATACATACTTATAAAGCTAGCATTTTTTCTTGAATCTCATGCATTTGAAACCCCCTTTTTTAACTTCCTCAAACCACATTCATTTGAAAACCCATTTTTTAACTAATGCAACTCAAAAGTTTTCTTAATTATGATTTAACACTCAAAAGTTTTATAACTTATATTATGTTTAATTAGCATTTAGTGAAAAGTTTACTATAAAAAGGCCAATCTTTTGTGTTTTTTGTGTTATATAAAATCTTACAAATAAGAAGGATTTGAAATATTGTGATTCAAAAGTTTGCATATAGTTGAAGCATTCACGATCCAAATATGATGATTTGAAGAAATGGGTTATGTCGCATCGATGGTAACTGTAATATGATTTTTTCTTTCAACCAAAACAAATGAAGCTTTTCTATTCTTTCTTTATATTGAGTTTCTCATTTAATCTTTATATGTGATTTGTGTGTATTACTCAATCTTGAATTTAACTCTCCAAACATCAATGTTTTGCTTGGAATAACTTTCTGATTCTTCTTTTTCAAAAAAAATATTTTGATTGCAGGTTAGTGAAGAATTGTCAGCAAGTTTCTATGGTTGAATGGTGTTAAATGAAGAAAGAAGATTCATAAAATGGATATAGGTTTTTTTGTTTGAGCAAAGTTGACGAATGTTAGTTTTTTCTTTTGATTTAAATGTATGTTTATGTAACATCTTTATTTATATATTCAACCACCAAATGCTCTTATTTATTTGATTGTAGTTATTCTATTTTGATTATGTTTATTTTCTATTTTTTTTGTTGGGTTATCCTACACAACATATTTAAAAGACTATTTAAAAGATAACATAATTTTGAACATTTGATATGTAATTATGATAGACTTATCATGATATGTTCTTCATATGAAACTAATTTATCCATATTACTACAAAAAGAATTACATATGACATTTACGAAAATATATATATTATATGTGATTTTTTAACATGTATATGCACCTATGTATGTTATAAATTTATAATTAAATACATTTATGTTTAATTATTTAGACGAATATAATAATAATAATAATAATAATAATAATAATAATAATAATAATAATACATTTCCAAGTACCGCATTCATTTGAAACTCACACTACAACTCAACAGTTTTCTAAATTATGTATATTTATTAGTTACAACTCAAGAGTTTTTAACTTATGATTATTAATTAGTAATCACTAATAACTTTTTATTTTTCTTTCTTTTATAAGGTTGTAAAGTTTTGCTCATTAAAAACATTCATGTATTTAAAGAGATTTGTGATTTAAATATGAAGAGTTAATATAAATGTTATAATAGATGTTTTAGTGTTTTTATGTTATTAAAAGTTATAGTGTTTATTTTTCATATTTTTTATTATTTTTTGTATATATATATATATATATATATATATATATATATATATATATATATATATATATATATATTTTAATACAAATATTATAATAGATGTTTTTCTATTTTTATGTTACTAAAAGTTGCAGTTCATATTTTTGTTCACACGTTTTGTTACTCGTTATATTATCATTCATTTGATATATAATTTACACAATTTTAAACAGTTTATAAAATTATCAAATAATTGTATAAATCACAATGACTTAAAAATTAAACTATAATGTTTAATAAAACTGATATGTTAACTATATGTTTGCGTTACTACTAACATTTTGTTTCAAAGTAGAAGTATTAAATAATAATTTGGTAAAAGTTATTATTTTAACTATATAATTCTATTCTCGTGCAACGCGCGGGAATTCGCCTAGTATCTTATAATACAAGTATTTTTCCTTGAACCTCATGCATTTGAAACTCTCAAGAATATTCAACTTATATAATTTGATTGATGATAATTGAAATGTTGTGATTTGTAACTTCCAAAACTCTTCAAATCATGATATTTAATTGATGGGTTAAATGAAATATTTAGCTTATATAAGAACATTGTAGCTTGCATATTGCATGTATGTCAACACAAAATGATAGATTATACTGGTAATGTTTGAAGAGTTATGAGAGTGGTTCAATGGATGTATTAGTGTAATTGCAACTTTTCCAATTGTAAAAACAAATTTGGTGCATGTAACATTTTATATATTACCCAAGCTTCAAATTTGAGTATGTGTGTAAAGGTATACTTGAGACAATTTTTTTTAATTTTATGGGTTATGGGTCTTTTTATAGTCATAAGATGATGAAGTGAGATTGATAATTACTTCTCATGAGCTTTTGATAAATCAACACTTAAGCTATTTATTAGTTAGAGCAATTAACTTTGTTAGCATGTATGTATCTTTATGTTGTTTTTCCCTTTTATGCTAAGACAATCTATTTTTTATGTCAAAGAGAACATTAGTCAAGATGTATTTTTTACTATTAGTTATATATTATGTTAGTTTCTGTCATTTATTTTGTTGTAAATAACATCGATGGAACTTGAGATAATTAATTTTGCTAAAAAGAGTTTACAATTATTATTTCAAATTGTTGGTGATAATGACAAATTAGAACTAATGATGTTAAATATGATATGGCTTTATGGTTGAAAACTAAGTATTATTTATGTGTTATAAAAATACATTCATTATGTTCTCTGTCACACCCCCAAACCAGGATGGCAGAAACGTCCGAGGGCGGATAATGTCATTGTACAGTATCATAACAATTGGATATAAATGATACATAGCAACCCAACATCATACATTACAATATACCAACATTCATTGTTTAAAAATTGTACTTGTTCTTCAGTTACACAAAAATAACAATAAGCATGATGTCTCAAAAGATAGCAAAATATCCAGATCCAAGGCTCGAGTACCTGTTCACTGAGTCCCTGAGAATACAAGTCGTTTTGAAAAGCGTCAACATAGAATGTTGGTGAGTTCATAAGCATATTTGTTTGAAAACTTTGTAACATCTTTGTTTATAATAAGTTGTAAAACTCCAGAAAATCCAATATTTTCTATAAAAGTAGTTTGTGAGTCTCGTTCCAAAATCGTGTATAATTGCATGCAAGTTCTTTGTTTTCCTTTGTTTGTATTTGACAAGAGTGTGATCCCAAAAAATCCTATATGTACTGTATATAAAAGAGTTGTGGTCTTAAAAACCCTAAGTCTGGAGTGGTGAAATTAGTTTACAAAATAGACGAAACATAGTTGTGTATTTTATAAAACTAGTAGGGTGTATATCATTCGTAAATTCAAATAATATTGTTATTCTCTGTGTGAGTCGTTACAACCATGCTAATATGACTAACACGCCTGTCTTGACATTCTTCAGGTGTCGGTTTCTAAAAGATATTTGTCACCCTAGACTGGCCCGTCTAGCTGTAGCGAACTGCTCAGGTGTGGGGTTGTCAACCCCGTATAGATCTATACACAATTACCTCTCTCTCCCTCCAGGAGACTATGGTTATAACTAAAGGGATTACGGTGTACGCTAGGTAGGTACGGTGAAGGAATGTCTCACAAGAGCCTCAACAAAATTTACGCGAATTTATCGAATAATGCATACGACGTTCTTAGGGTAAATTCATGACTGTGGTTTTATGACACGCGGAAATTCCTGTCGTAAAACTCTGTTTTGCTCACCGGTTTTATTAAATTATTTATAACGATATTTATAAATAATTACTAATAGTTGTTAACCTACAATGTATGTCGTAAACGTAACAAAATATTCTAGGTTTTTATACCTTTGAAATAGTGCAAACTTTTACGATTATTTTACTAACAAAAACTATATTTAATAAATATTCGAATGTTGTGGTGAGTTTGTAACACACTAAAATTTTTGTTAAAAGTGTTTTGTAGAACCAAAAATACTCTAATTTTGTTGTGGCTAGAACTTGTCACAATTTACACAAAATTACATACAACCTTGAAATTTATTATGTTTCCACAATTTTACAAGTGTTAGTGGTAAAAGTTTATATAACCAAAAATTTACCATTTTTGAGTGGAAACTCTCATATTTACCATTTTTCAAGCTTTGATAACCATAAATGCTTCAACATTTCTTTGACATTATTTGTGATTTTTAACACACAATTTCAAAGAGACCACTTTCACTTAGCAACATGTTTCATTTTCAACATGACACCAAAATATGTGAAACTACACAAAGATAACTTTGTTCCAACAACTTGAGACTTTGTAAAAATCTCGAGTTTAAGGAGTTCTAGCATGAAATAACAACATTTCAACACACATAAACATATAAACATACAAGTACATGCAAATATCCAAATATTTCAACAAGACTTGACTTGTATTCTCCCCCAAAAATGATGAAAAACTTGAAAAGAGTAGGGTATGAAGCTCACCTTGGGGATTTTTCGAATGTAGAAGGAGATGAAGAAGGATTTTCGAGTATAACTTGCTTTCTTGAGGATATTCTCGAAAATGTGAGTGTTCTAAGGAGTTTAATACACAACAAAGTGTGTAAATTGAATGTTCTAAGCATAAACATGAAGCAAAAACACTTGAGTTAAACATGGACTTACCAAGTTTATGATCCTTAAAGAAGATTTCCTTAAAGAACACACACACACACAAAAATTATTAGAGAAATGAGATGAGAGAACTCTTGAGTGTTTGAGAGGAAAATGTGTTGGAAGAGAAGTTTGAATGAGGGTGGAGAGAGAGAGCGAGATGGGCCGAGAGGTAGAGAAGGAGAGGGGAGAGGGTAGGAGTTGAACCTAGCTAAGGATGATGTGAGGTGCATGGGAATTTGTTGGGTAAAACCTTGTTGCATGTTGTGTTATATTGAAGTGGCATGCAAATTTTAACCACTTAATCTCTCTCTTTTTTTTTGAATACCAACTGGCCCAAGGGGCTCTCGGACCAAGATTGGGCCAAAAAAAATATTTGTGGGCTTTGATTTGGCTTGGCCCAATAAGGACATTTGGCCCATTGGTGCTTAATAATAGGTTTATGGTTAAAAGGCCTAAAAATGGGAGTTATCGACCCAACTAAGGCCCAAGTATGGGTTTTCGGCCCATATAATGGTCAACTAGAAGCTTTCGACCCAAAAGGCCCATTAGGGGAGCTTTCGGCCCAATATAATGTTTAAAAGTTTTGGGCCCATTAGGGCCCAAAGAAGGGTTTTCAGCCCAACAAGATCAAAAGGAGAAGTTATCGGCCCAATAGGGCCTAATAAGGAAGTCTTGGTCCAATATGGGATTTGGATCGACAATTCTTGGGCTAAGGCCCAAAAATGATTTGATTTGGCTTATTGGATCGAGTTTTGGGCTAATACGTGGTTGTTTCGACATGAATGACAATGTACGAAAGTATGAACTTAATAGCATTGAAGTTTGAATTTTACTAAATGGAGTGTTGCAAGATTACACAAGGAGATCATCTTGTACAAGGATCGACATCTTAACCCTAATTTGCTAGTTGTGGCATCATCCCCCCGTTAGAGGGAATTTCGTCCCGAAATTTGTTCTAAAGTGGCGTTCATGAATTAGAGAAGAGGTGTGGATACTTTTGCATCATTTCGTCCTCGCGCTCCCAGGTGAACTCCGGTCCTCTTTTGGCGTTCCACCGAATCTTCACAATGGGAATGCGGCTTTGTTTTGTTCATCTCACTTCCCTATCCATAACTTCCACGAGTTCTTCGTCAAAATGGAGGTTCTCATTTATTTCGATCTCATCAAGCGGAATAACAAGAGTTTCGTCAGATAAACATTTCTTCAAGTTAGACACGTGAAAGACAGGGTGTACATTGCTGAGTTCTGGTGGTAACTGCAGCTTGTAAGCCACCAGGCCGATCCTACCAAGGATCTAGTAACAAACGTCAAATTCCAGTCTAAGTCAAAGTCAAAAAGTCAAACCGGTCAAACTTAACTAGTAATTGTATGTTAAAAGTTATTCTATGTATAAAAATGTGCATTTGTATGTCAAGAATTCAAGTGTCTCGGAGAATCTATGTGTTTAGCAATGTAAAAACCCTAAAAAGGGAGTAAAACGCATCAAAACACGGCTATGGACCCTTTTGGGAACTTAAAACAATCATAAACGAAGCATAACGGGGTTCATGAACCTTGCATTACGAGATTATACGATAATAATGGCTAAAATTAAATCTCTCCAAGTATGTGAAATCTCTCCCAAATCTCTCCAAGTATGTGAAATCTCTCAAAGTATGTAAAATCTCTCCCAAATCTCTCCAAATATGTGAAATCTCTCCCAAATCTCTTTCAAAATCTCTCTCAACTTTTTATAGTCATCCGGGTCATCCCGACCCTTAACTTGGCCAGAAACCGCTTGAATCGGGGAGTTATATCGAAAAACAGCTAAATAGGGCCGAAACCCTCTTAGGAACCGAACCTCTTAGGGCCGAACCCTTCTATTAGGACCGAACTTTAGCCTTTGAGAACCGAACCTTGCATCTCGGACCGAAGCTCAGTGGACCGAAGCCATGCAGGACCGAAACCTCCCTACAACCGAAATAGGCCGAGCCCTATGTCCATTTCGGTTCCATAGCACCTTCGGACCCGAGCCTCCACCTTCGGTTCCTCCTCCCTTCCCTTCGGTCCCTTCTCCCTTCTCTCGGTTCTCACCTTCTAAGAGCCGAACCTCGCAGGTTCGCTCCTTAATGCCCGATTTTTCGACTACTTTCGCTTCCTAAGCCCGTTTTTGACGTTTTTAAAGGGAATTTTTCACCAAATTCATATTTTTACCATTTTAAACCCCCAAAAATCATATTTTATTCATTTCTCAAGGATTTATTAATAAAAAATCATTATTTTATATTAAGAGGAGTATTCTACCCCACAAGTGGGTCAAGTGTGCCCACTTGCCTCCATGTGTCATCCTCTCATTATCCCAATCTTATTCACATCACATAAACCAAGGTAAACATCATTTCAACTTGAAAATTGCTCCAGTAACCTTCTCTATATAAAGAAATCCCTGGAGGATTTCTTGGTTTACCTTGATCATTCCAAACTTACACACTTCTTAACCCCTCAAGAAAGCTTCTTTTCTCTCTACTTCCCACCACTTTGTGGTAGTGTTCTTGAACTACTACTTCACTTTTTGGGTAAGTATTCCATCTAAAATCAAGTTTTATTCCACATTTTCATAACACTCTTGGATCCTCGACACATATCTTAACACCAAAAATCGTTCTTAGGATCATCCAAGCATTCACGTGTTCATCAAGTGTTATTGACTTGATACTCCTCGACTTCAACCTTCCACTCTCCAAGAAATCAATAAATGTGAGTTCATAAACCTACATTTTTCAGTTTTCTTTAGTTTTCAGGGGGGGATACAAGTTAAAACACCAAAATATATTTAAAACTTAACTTGACAGCTTACAACAGAAAAGTTGTGACCTGTTCACAAACTGTTTTACCCAACTTAAACTTAACATTTTTCAAAACTGTTTAATATGCAAATAGTTCAGGTTTATACCTTTAAAATGACTACTTTCACATCTTCATATGATTTTTATACAATTTATGGTGATTTTTACAAAACTGCCTATCACTGCAGCATCAAAGTTGGACCAGGTTGTGAAGATGAACATTTTCACACTGGTTTGAGACCACTAAAAATTATAGGAAAATTTATGAATATAGTACACTCTTTTTCCAAACTCTCCAAGTTTACGGACTCAGTTTTCAACTTACGGTGATTTTTTTATAAATATTCTAAAACAGTGACAGTTTAGGGTAAAACTGTCAAACAGAAGTTTAAGAGTTATTCACACCTTGTAACATGCTGAGCAAGGTGTGTACGATTTACACTTACTATATTCAATATCATTTTATTGAAATACAAAGACATGCATAACAAGGATTCATTCAAACACACAACACTTTTGATAAACTATAATAGGTATAGTTTGAGCACTTCGTCTAACAAAGAAAACAGTAACACAATCGAGTTACAAAACGGGTATTTTATTACAAATTACGTGACCTTGTTAATAAATAAATTTGTGAGACTTTCTCCTTCGGGGTACTCTTATGTACCACATAAAAGTCCTGTAGTTATAATCAGAATCTCCTGGAGGGAGAGCGTGATAGTTGTGTATAGATCTATATTGAGTCTGACAAACCCGCACCTAAGCTGCTTGCAACAGCTAGACCGGCAGGTCTGGGATGACAAGTGTCATAATATTCCGACGCCTGAAGAACGTCGAGTACGAGGTCTTCGAGTTTTAGCATGGTTATAACATCTCACATGGGAAATTAACAAAACACACAGTTCACGGGGATTTAAGGAGTTTTATTTAAATATAAAACCACACACACACAAGTGTGACGATTTACTTACATACACTAAGTCTTGGTTCAGTTAAGACTATAACAACCCTTTAGAAAATATTGGATTTTATGGAAACAAACTTGTAACAAACAAAAAGGAACATCATTCATTTTCCATTCATAAATTGCTTATGAACTCACCAGCTTTATGCTGATACTCTTTCAAAAACAACTTGTATTCTCAGGTAATCAGTAATACAGGTAACCACAAGATTTTTGAAGGCAAGACGCTAAGGCGCAGATTTCTTTTGAACTATTTTGACATCATATGTAATTTATTTGGAAACATGTATTTTTGCAACGATGTAACCTTTTAAATTATATTTATGATGGCTGTGTTTACTTTCTTCACTATGGTTATGATGTTGAGCATGACGTCCTCCGCCCCCGAACGTTTTCGCCGTTCCGGTTTGGGGGTGTGACAGATTGGTATCAGAGCTTTGTTTATAGTGAACTAAGTATATCGAACCACGTAAGATATACAAACTATAAATACAACGGGACAAAATTCTCTGACGTAGCTTTTCAAAAATACTTTTAAAATAGAGATTAATATTTTTGTAAAAGTATTCGCACAATCGCACATACTAATTCAGTATCATAATGGCAATAACATAAAAGTATCAAGACAAGTTGAACACCATGATTCAGCTTCGGGGTATGTAGTCAGATCTTGGATGAATATAGCCTGATCAACTATATTTAGCCAAGGTAGGACCAATGTATGCCGAAGAAGGATCATGATGAGCAACAAGTCTTCAACTTACCAAAAACTTCGAGAATCAAACATAAAAATACTATAGGAGTATTTTAACTCAAAAACCGTAATAACCACATTATAAATTTCGATAACTAACATTTTATTCCCAAAATTTCTTGCGATATCCTTCTTATCCCTATTCTCGTACAGGCACAATGACAGGATTTCACTTACCGGGTGATCCCTATTTCCCCAACCAAGGGAATGCCGGTTGGATTGTGGAGGACCCAGAGGAAGATCCTGAAGAAGAACCCGTGGAGGATGAGGAACCCATGGAAGAGGAAGAAGACTCAGATGGAACTGACTCCGAACTCGAAGTTTACAATCCACACCCTGCCCCTATTCCTCCGCAACACTTCCAAGGCCCGACGCCCCAATGGGCCGAAACTATACATCGATGGAGCCGAGAGCAAGGTCAACGACCACCCTGTGGCATGCAACGAGGTTTTTACGACCTCAGCAGAGGAGGGTCGCCCTTCCTGTTATTGTTCACCGTGTCGCACGCCACGAGGAGCAAACAAGAGTAAACCTCCGCCACCTCATGGAAATTGGTGCAACCAGTCAAGTCAACTCCGTTCGCATTCGCCGGTTGGATGATGATCACGATCGAACTCGAGACCGCACCGAACTTCTTCGATGGAAAATGGCCACGACCCAAGCCGAAGTACGAGAGCTCCGAGAACACCGAGCCACTTTAGAAGGACGTCTGGCAGAAGTAGAGCGCCAAGCGGCTGAATCCAGAGCCGAAATGAGGAACTTCGTGTCTTCACTTCGTGATCCTCAGAGCTTCAACCGCCGCAAGTAGTGTTTGCACTGCTCGCTTCAGTTTAATCTAGTTTTGCGGATAAATATTACTATTGTTTTCTAGTATTTCATGTCCGATCTCGTGATTTAAGTGTTTTCACTTCCGGGATCTGTTAGGCGATCAAAATTTTACCATACATTGATGTAGCATAGACCCCTTGTAGGGTCAAATTTTCCCCAATATTGTATACTAAGTTATATCAATGAAATTGACACGCTATTTGCTTTATTACATAAAGTTCATGACAAATTTACTAGTGTCCGATTTATGATTGTTTGGTGTATAAATCAAAGTTATATATAATTAAGACCATGTCGACCTAGAAATGGTGGTTCCGCCTTGGATCCTGTTCCTTGTTTGGTTGTGGGCCCAGGGCAGACCCATTAGATTCGAAAGTTTATTTAATCTTAATTATATATAAATATTATACCTCAAACGATCGATGGATGGGCCCGGAATGGATTCTATTACAGACATTTCATGTGAATCAAAACTATCAGCATTCATAAAGTCTATATTTCATTATCTATAGACCTCTAGTGTGAAGGGATTCATACAAAACCTTTACAAGTCGGAAACATGATGCATATAAAGAACTAATAATGTTTAGTTTTAACTCTCGACTTGTGAGTATTATCAAAGACTTATTGTCTTTTCATTCTTGATATGGCAGAAAATGCCACCTCCTAGAAATCCTAGACGCGGCGGCGCCGCAGGAGCTGCAGCGCCACCACCACCTCCACCGCCCCCTCAGTTCGACCCAGCAATGTTCCAGGCTGCCGTGACGGCCGCAGTGGCAGCCGCGATAGCCCAAATCAACCCCAGTAATTCAGGAGGTGCGGGTAGTGGTGCCTCAAATTCTAATAACGGGGACGACCAGGGAAGTTCGAGAGAGTGTACCTACAAAGACTTTACTAACGACAAGCCTAAAACCTTCAACGGAAGCGGAGGTGTCATAGCGTTGCTACAATGGTTCGAGAAAACCGAGACCATTTTTGAAATTTGTGCATGCCCTGAAGCAAGCAAGGTCAAATTTGCTACATGCACATTCTCCGAAAGAGTCCTCACCTGGTGGAAGGGCCACGTCAAGGCACTAACACTCCCGTTGGCTAATTCGATAACATGGGAAGACCTGAAAACCATGTTAATGAAAGAGTACTGCCCCAGGGGCGAGATACAGAAGCTGGAAGAAGAATTTTGGGGTCTCAAAATGACAGGCTCTGACATCCTGTCGTACACCTCAAGGTTCAGCAATTTAGCCATGCTGTGTCCCGGGATGGTTCCCACTGAAAGCAAGAAGGTGGAAAGGTACATATGGGGACTATCTCCCCAAGTTCAAGGAAACGTATTGGCCTCAAAGCCAATTACCTTTGACAGTGCCAAGGAACTGGCACAGCAACTCATCGACCATAAAGCCAGCCATGGCACTGTGACGACCACCTCCGAGCAAGCAAAAGGGGGAAACAACAAAAGGAAGTTCTAGGATAAGAAGAAGGGACAACCTACTCAAGACCCTGCCAAGAAACAACAAGTGGTTGCTGTGCACGCTGCCACAACCACTACCAACCCAACTCCGATAAGGCAATACGCAGGGAACCTACCCAAGTGCAACTATCACCACAACGGTGCATGCCATGAAATGCATTGCACCAACTGTAACAAAAAGGGGCACACCGCCCGATTTTGTAGAACTCCGGTCCAACAGAACGCACAAGCTGCCAACGCCGGAGCCAGCCGAACCTGCTATGGATGTGGAGAAGCAGGACACTTCAAGCGTAACTGCCCGAAGGCAAGAAACGCCAACCCTGGTGAAGTGGGCAGAGTGTTGGCGATAGGACATGAGGAAGCCGTCGCAGATCCAACTGTGGTTACCCGTACGTACCTCCTCAACAATACATACGCATGCATTCTTTTCGATAGTGGCGCGGAGAAAAGCTTCGTGAGCCACCAATTTAAATGCTTGCTTAAACAAACACCACAAACACAAAAAGACACATTCACCGTAGAAATGGCTAATGGAAAAACGGAGAACACTAACGATATTTACACCGGGTGTACCCTCACCTTAAAGAATCACCCTTTCCAAATCGACCTTATGTCGGTCACCATAAAAAGTTTCGATGTTATCATTGGCATGGATTGGTTATGTCGTCACCATGCGGCAATCCTATGTCACGAAAAGGTTGTTCACCTAAATCTGCCGAGTGGCGAAACTCTCGTTGTCTATGGCGACAAACCTAGCTCAAAATTTCAGATCATCTCTTGTGTCAAGGCTCAAAAGTATCTCCGCAAGGAGTACCACACCTTCCTAGCCCACGTCGTGCACAAGAAACAAGAAGTAAAAGACATCAAGGACATTCCGAAGGTCTGTGATTTACCTGATGTATTCCCGGAAGACCTTCCAGGAGTGACCCCTCCTCGACAAGTCGAATTATGAATCGACTTAATTCCTGGAGCTACCCCCGTAGCCAAATCACCATACCGTCTAGCCCCAGCCGAAATGCAGGAATTATCCAGTCAATTAAACGAACTGCTGAGCAAAGGTTTCATTAGGCCAAGCTTCTCGCCTTGGGGAGTACCGGTCTTATTCGTCAAGAAAAAGGATGGATCGTTCCGTATGTGCATTGACTACCGTGAATTAAACAAACTCACCATTAAAAACCGATACCCTTTTCCTCGAATCGATGACCTCTTTGACCAGCTACAAGGAGCAAGTTTCTTCTCGAAGATTAACCTTAGGTCTGGGTACCATCAACTACGAGTTCAAGAGGAGGATATTCACAAGACAGCTTTCAGAACACGCTATGGTCACTACGAGTTTGTAGTGATGCCTTTCGGCTTAACTAATGTACCCGCAACGTTTATGGACCTGATGAATCGGGTGTGTCGACCTTACTTAGACAAGTTCGTGATTGTTTTCATCGATGATATAATAGTCTACTCCCGAAGTAAGGAAGAACACAACCAGCATTTACGTCAAGTCCTGGAGACACTGAGGGTGGAGAAATTGTACGCAAAATTCTCAAATTGCGAATTCTGGATTCGAGAAGTGAATTTCCTCGGACATGTAGTCAGCAAGGAAGAAATCCATGTGGACCATTCAAAAATCAAGGGATTGAAAATTTGGGCAGCACCAAGAACACCCACGGAGATCCGATAATTTTTAGGGCTCGCCGGTTACTATCGAAGGTTCATTCAAAACTTCTCCAAAATCGCAAAACCACTCACCACCTTGACTCAAAAAGGAGTGACTTTCGTCTGGGGGATAAGCAAGAGGCTGCGTTCCAAACGATGAAACGAACTCTGTGCAGTGCTCCGATCTTGTCCTTACCAGATGGAACCGAAGACTTTTTGGTTTATTGTGATGCGTCAAACCAATGTGTAGGATGTGTTTTAATGCAACGAGGAAAGGTGATTGCCTACGCCTCAAGATAACTGAAGACACACGAGATAAACTACATGACGCACGATCTCGAATTAGGAGCAGTAGTTTTCGCCCTAAAAATCTGGAGACATTACCTCTACGGCACTAAGTGCACTATCTTCACCGATCACAAAAGCCTTAAGCATATCCTCAATCAAAAAGATCTCAACATGAGACAAATACGATGGGTGGAATTACTAAACGATTACGAATGTGAGATTCGTTATCACCCCGGAAAAGCCAACGTGGTTGCAGACGCCTTGAGCAGAAAAGAATACTCGGGACGCCGACTAAAGGCGTTAACCATGACCGTCCATTCCCACCTGTCCGCACAAATCAAAGAGGCACAGGAAGAAGCCTTGAAGCCAGAGAACGTGACAAGTGAAGCGTTGAGAGGAATGGACAAAATACTTGAAGTCAGGGATGACGGCGTTCGTTGTTTCATGAACCGGATCTGGACACCAAAATTTGGTGGATTTAGGGACGTTGTCATGAACGAAGCTCATAAAACTCGCTACTCCGTGCATCCTGGCTCAGACAAGATGTACTTAGACCTCAAGAAGCTGTATTGGTGGCCGAACATGAAAGCCGAAATAGCTACCTTTGTGGGCAAGTGCCTGACTTGCGCCAAGGTTAAGGTAGAGTATCAAAAGCCCTCAGGACTACTTCAACAATCAGAGATACCCGAGTGGAAGTGTGAGCGTATTACGATGGATTTCATTACCAAGTTACCAAAGACCACGGGTGGACTTGACACCATTTGGGTAATCGTCGACAGATTAACCAAATCCGCACACTTCCTACCAATAAAAGAGAAAGACAAAATGGAGAAACTGACAAGGATCTACATTAAAGAAATAGTGCGCCTTCACGGAGTACCGATATCCATTATCTCCGATAGAGATAGTCGGTTCACGTCACGATTCTGTCAGTCACTGCAGAAATCTATGGGAACTTGGCTGGACATGAGTACAGCCTACCACCCACAGACCGACGGGCAGACTGAAAGGACCATTCAAACGTTAGAGGACATGCTAAGAGCTTGTGTGATAGAGTTCAGTAAGGATTGTGATGTTCATTTACCCCTTATCGAATTCTCATACAATAATAGTTATCACACTAGCATCACAGTTGCTCCGTTCGAAGCCCTCTATGGCCGTAAGTGCACATCACCCGTGTGCTGGGCTGAGGTGGGCGATACGCAACTAGCAAGAGGGCAAGTTCACTAACAGCACACTCACTGGCCCGGAAATGATAAGGGAAACAACCGAGAAGATCGTCCAAATTCGAGAACGAATGAAGGCTTCGCAAGACCGACAAAAGAGCTACGCGGATAAGAGACGAAAACCTTTGGAGTTCCAAGTTGGGGATCGAGTACTAGTGAAGGTATCACCTTGGAAGGGATTAATACGTTTTGGAAAACGTGGGAAATTAAATCTAAGGTATATTGGACCATTCGAAATCCTCGCCAGGATTGGCCCGGTGGCATACAAGCTACGATTACCACAGGAACTCAATCACGTTCATCTTACCTTTCATGTGTCGAACCTGAAGAAATGTTTGTATGATGAGACCCTTGTCATTCCTTTGGAAGAAATTGACGAAACAAAGCCGCATTCCCATCGTAAAGGTCCGTTGGGACACCAAGCGAGGACCCGAATTTACTTGGGAACGTGAGGACCAAATAAAGCAAAAGTACCCACATCTATTCCCCAACCCTTGAAGTCCCACTCAAAAGGCAAATTTCGGGACGAAATTCCTTCTAACGGGGGGATAATGTGACAACCGTCAAATTCCAGTCTAAGTCAAAGTCAACAAGTCAAAGTCAAAGTCAACAAGTCAAACCAGTCAAACTTAACTAGTACTTGTATGTTAAAAGTTATTCTATGTATAAAAATGTGCATTTGTATGCCAAGAATTCAAGTGTCTCGGAGAATCTATGTGCTTAGCAATGTAAAAACCCTAAAAAAGAAGTAAAACGCATCAAAACACGACTATGGACCCTTTTGGGAACTTAAAACAATCATAAACGAAGCATAACGGGGTTCACGAACCTTGCATTACGAGATTATATGATAATAATGGCTAAAATTAAATCTCTCCAAGTATGTGAAATCTCTCCTAAATCTCTCCAAGTATGTGAAATCTCTCCCAAATCTCTCCAAGTATGTGAAATCTCTCCAAGTATGTGAAATCTCTCCCAAATCTCTCCAAATATGTGAAATCTCTCCAAGTATGTGAAATCTCTCCCAAATCTCTTCAAGTATGTAAAATCTCTCCCAAATCTCTCTCAAAATCTCTCTCAACTTTTTATAGTCATCCGGGTCATCCCAACCCTTAACTTGGCCAGAAACCGCTTGAATCGGGGAGTTATATCGAAAAACAGCTAAATAGGGCCGAAAACCTCTTAGGAACCGAACCTCTTAGGAACCGAACCTCTTAGGGTCGAACCCTTCTATTAGGACCGAACATAGCCTTTGAGAACTGAACATTGCATCTCAGACCGAAGCTTAGTGGACCGAAGCCATGCAGGACCGAAACCTCCCTACAACCGAAATAGGTCGAGCCCTCGGTCCATTTCGGTTCCATAGCACCTTCGGACCCGAGCCTTCACCTTCGGTTCCTCCTCCCTTCCCTTCGGTCCCTTCTCCCTTCTCTCGGTTCTCACCTTCTAAGAGCCGAACCTCGCAGGTTCGCTCCTTAATGCCCGGTTTTCGACTACTTTCGCTTCCTAAGCCCGTTTTTGACGGGGATTTTTCACCAAATTCATATTTTTACCATTTTAAACCCCCAAAACTCATATTTTATTCATTTCTCAAGGATTTATTAATTAAAAATCATTGTTTTATATTAAGAGGAGTATTCTACCCCACAAGTGGGTCAAGTGTAACGACCGTAGATCCGGGCTAGTCAATTTAGAGATAATAGGGGTCGAAAACGAATTTTCGACAAAAGATATTTAGAATAAATAATCTTAACCAAGTTGTAGAATATGTCTCAAGGGTTCCGTACATATAAAGAACGCCGAAATCCGAGTTATAACGAAGAAGTTATGGCCCGTCGAACTTTTTCGGCAAAACCGGCACGGCACCGGGAGACGTAAATAGTGAATTTACAATAGAGGACTTTTTAGCCTTAGTGATCTAAACAAAAGTTGTAGTATATGTTAAACCGAGAACATCCATAAAAAGAACGCCCAAACCTGACTTCGTATGAGGAAGTTATGAATTTTCTAAGATTTAGCATAGCAGTGCACGGCCCGAAACTCGAATTTTAGTTCGAGCGGTTTTTGGCTTACGCAACCTAAATGAGAGTTGAAGATCTCATTAATAGGAACTCAACTATAAAAAGACAGACGAAAACGGAGTCCGTATGAAGGAGTTACGAATTCTTCGTGGTCATTTAACAATCTAATCTCATCCTACTGTTAAATTTAGGATCGGTCGAGAATTAGCCGATGGAGTCTAAATGAAAGTTGTAGATCTTGTTTTTACCTATGCGTGGAAAAAAAGAACGTCAAAAGCGGAGCTTGTATGCGAAAGTTACGGGGTTTAGAAGTCGGCAGGGTGCTGCTGCAAAAGGGGTGACGTGGCTGATTATGGGCCAAGGCTTTCTCCCCAAGGCAAGCCACCAGAAGGTGACATGTGGCATGGACTCGACGAGTAGGAGGACCTACTCGACGAGTAGAGTTGTTTTCCGGCCTATAAATAGAGGTGTCAGTTCCCTCATTCTTCACACCTTTCCAAACCATTCTTTCTCTCTCTAGACTCTCTCTCTAGCCCCCAAACCCCCCCCCCCCTAAAGTCTAGGTAAACCCCCTAGCACCCGAAGGAAGCCCCGAGGCTCCCGGAGTCCCGAGAAAAGAGCCTTTCGGCTCAGAAACGCTGCTCTAGCGAAGCCCGATTTTGAGAAAAACCCGCTGTAAGTGCGCTACGCCTAACCTATCTTTAGTATAGCTTATGTTTTAATATAGTAATGTTATTAGGACCTTATAATAATTATATGGGCTATTATTATGAGTTATATAGTGTTGTTTAACGCTTATATAATAATAATAATAGCTAGAGTATTAATTACTCTCGGTTAACGTTAGACTAAACCCTAGTAGTATTGATACTAGGTTTTGTCAAGGGAAAATTGTTTTCAGATAACGAAGCGCTGTCCGAGTTCCGAGTCACCACCTTTCAGGTGAGTGCATAGTTACTTTCATATTACACATAGATATGAATTATTTTATATAAATTACGTGCTATGTGTGCATATTATTTGAAT
Source organism: Lactuca virosa (assembly GCF_052849685.1). Classification (NCBI taxonomy): domain Eukaryota; kingdom Viridiplantae; phylum Streptophyta; class Magnoliopsida; order Asterales; family Asteraceae; genus Lactuca; species Lactuca virosa. The sequence continues at coordinate 168,384,133 of NC_136434.1, read as the reverse complement.
ACTTGCTTTCTATGTTGGATGAACGATTATACATGTTTTAAATAATTTAAACTGTATATGTATTTTATATCTACGAATATGTTGGGTAAAACATGGGTAGATGAAGGATGAGAGATGAAAGATGATATGAGTGAACATTGGCAGCTATAGACTTAGTTCCTAACAAATAACATCGGCAACTATGGACTTAGTGTCTATCGAATAAACGTTAGTAGCTATGGACTTAGTAACTATTAGATAAATGATGGTAGCTATGGACTTAGTACCTATTATATAAACGATGGTAGCTATGGACTTAGTACCTACTGGATAAAGGATGGTAGCTATGGACTTAGTACCTATTAGATAAACACTGGTAGCTATGGATTTAGTACCCGATGAATGAATTTTAGCAGCTATGGAATTAGTGCTTTACGAACGAGCATTGGCAGCTATGGACTTAGTGCCTGTCATATAAACCCTAGAAGCAATGGACTTGGAAATGAACGAATGCAAGATAGATGATTCTTAGGGTAGATCCTTAAGAGTAATGAAGATAATGGGGATGGGTAATTGGGTTGATTGTTTGATGTTTAAACATAATAATTATATTATTGTGGGTTGAAAACCCTATGTACTCACCAGGTTTCCCAACCTGACCCACTCAAGCTTATTTGTATCACAGGTGTCGATACGAAGCTACTTTACAATGAGAGATTTAAAAGAGATGTAGATCAGTAGTGTAAATGAATGTAAGTTCTGTTTATGCTTATGTTTTTGTATTGACGATGACATCCCAAGGTTTTAAAAGTAATAAAAATGCATTTCTTCGGAAATGCTTTGATAACACATTTATCATGTTTTTCTTGGAACAAATTCCGCAACATATTTCTTTAAAAGATACTCTGATTTTCAAAATAAAGCATAAACAAATCGGTCTTTTCTGGTCGTGAAAATGGGGATGTCACATCAAGTGTGCCCACTTGCCTCCATGTGTCATCCTCTCATTAGCCCAATCTTATCCACATCACACAAATCAAGGTAAACATCATTTCAACTTGCAAATTGCTCCAACAACCTTCTCTATATAAAGAAATCCCTGGAGGATTTCTTGGTTTACCTTGATCATTCCAAACTTACACACCTTTTAACCCCTCAAGAAAGCTTCTTTTCTCTCTAATTCCCACCACTTTGTGCTAGTGTTCTTGAGCTACTACTTCACTTTTTGGGTAAGTATTCCATCTAAACTCAAGTGTTATTCCACATTTTCATAACATTCTTGGATCCTCGACACATATCTTAACACCAAAAATCGTTCTTAGGATCATCCAAGCTTTCACGTGTTCATCAAGTGTTATTCCACATTTTCATAACACCCTGATGATCTCGGGTCCTGTAAGAGTGCTATCTAGCACTTTTCCCTTTGACAGTTGGGTGTCTCCTACCTCAGCCCAACAGAGAGGTGATCGGCATTTTCGTCCATAAAGGGCCTCAAAAGGAGCGACTTTGATACTTGTGTGATAGCTATTGTTGTACGAGAATTCCACAAGTGGGAAGTGGGCATTCCAAGCCTTGCCGAAATCTATCACACAGGCCCTTAACATTTCCTCCAATGTTTGAATGGTCCTCTCACTCTGTCCATCGGTCTGGGGATGGTAGGTAGTGCTCATATTGAACTAAGTTCCCAACGACTTCTGTAGCGACTGCCAAAACCGAGAGGTAAACCTACTATCTCTGTCCAAGATAATAGATATTGGCACTCCAGGTAATCTCACCACCTCCTTTATGTAGATCCGTGTTAGTCTCTCCATTTTATACGTTTCCTTTATTGGTAGGAAATGGGTGGATTTAGTCAACCGATCGACAATCACCCAAATGGCATCCAGCCCGTCTGCCGAATTGGGCAATTTGGTTATAAAATCCATTGTTATTCGTTCCCATTTCCACTCAGGTATCACTGGCTGTTGTAGTAAGCCTGATGGGCTTCTGATATTCTACCTTAACCTTTGCGCAAGTCAGGCACTTGCTCACGTAGGTAGCAATCTCTGCTTTCATATTCGGCCACCAATAATGTTGTTTAAGATCCAGGTACATTTTATCAGAGCTGGGATGGACGGAGTACCTTGTTTTGTGTGCTTCAATCATAACCACGTCTCTGAACCCACCGAAATTTGGTGTCCAGATTCGTTCCATAAAGTAGTAAGCTTCGTCCTCTCTAATGGTTAGGTTCTTATCCATTCCACACAAGCCTTCGTTTGCGACGCTTTCTGGTTTCAAGGCTTCTAGCTGAGCCTCCCTGATTTTTGAAGACAAATGGGAATGGATGGTCATCGATAGTGTTTTCACTCAGCGACCCGAGTATTCCTTCCTGCTTAGGGCATCGGCCACCACATTAGCCTTGCCCAAATGGTACCGGATCTGGCATTTGTAAGCGTTCAGCAGCTCGACCCATCGCCGCTGCCTCATGTTTAGTTATTTCTGGTTCAGGATATGCTGGAGGCTTTTGTGGTATGTGGAAATGGTGCACTTCGTACCGTAGAGGTAGTGCTCCAAATCTTTAGGATGAAGACCACAACTCCCAGCTCGAGGTCGTGAGTGGCATAGTTTACTTCGTGGGTTTTTAGTTGCCTTGACGCATAAGCTATAACCTTCCCGCGCTGCCTGAGCACATAGCCTAACCCTTGGTTCGATGTGTCGCAATACACCACAAAATCTTACGTTCCCTCTGGAAGAGACAATACCGGAGCACTGCAGAGGGCTTGTTTCAGGGTTTGGAAGGCAGCTTCTTGTTTCGCACTCCAGGTGAAAGGTACACCTTTATGGGTTAGAGCGATGAGCGGCTTGGCAATCATGGAGAAACTCTGAATGAACCTCCTGTAATAACCAGCAAGGCCCAAGAATTGCCTGATCTCCGTTGGTGTTCTCGGGGTTGCCCAGCCCTCAATTGCTTAGATCTTGGATGGGTCGACGTGTATTCCCTCTTTACTGACCACGTGTCCCAGAAAATATACCCTACGAATGCAGAACTCGCACTTGGAGAATTTCGCGTACAGCTTCTCCGCCCTTAGTGTTTCCAAGACTTGCCATATATGTTGTTCGTGCTCTTCTTTACTCTGAGAATAAACGAGTATATCATCGATGAAGACAATCACAAAGTTGTCGAGGTACGGTCAGCAGACTCGGTTCATCAGGTCCATAAAGGCCGCATGTGCACTCGTCAGACCAAAGGGCATTACTACGAACTCAAAATGACCGTAGCGAGTTCAGAAAGCAGTCTTGGGTACATCTTCTTCTCAGACTCGCAGTTGGTGGTATCCGGACCTTAGATCTATCTTGGAGAAGTAACTGGCTCCTTATAACTGGTCAAATAGATCATCGATCCGTGGAAGAGGGTAACGGTTCTTGATAGTGAGCTTGTCTAACTCCCGATAATCGATGCACATTTGGAAAGATCCATCCTTTTTTTTTGACACACAACACTGGAGCTCCCCATGGTGAGAAGCTCAGTCTTATGAATCCTTTGTCTAGCAGTTCGCTCAATTGGCTAGATAGCTCTTGCATTTATGCAGGGGCTAATCTATACGGCGATTTGGCAATTGGCGTGGCTCCGAGTACTAGGTCAATTTGAAATTCGACCTGTCGCTGAGGGGGTATTCTCGGGAGGTCTTCAGGAAATACATCTGGAAAATTACATACCTCCGAGATATCCCTGATGTTCTTTCCCTCTTTCTGTTTGTCCACTACGTGGGCTAGAAAGGCGTGATTCTTTTTATGCAAGCACTTTTGTGCTTTAATGCACAAGATAAGACGGAGGTTTGTACCGAGTTTATCACCGTAGATAATTAGGGTTTCGTTGTTGGGTACGTGAAGGCGAACGACCTTCTCATGGCACATAATATCGGCATGGTGGGGGCCTAACAAATCCTTACCGATGATCACATCAAAGCTCCTAATATTAATCGACATCAAGTTGATTTGAAACGAGTGATTATTTAACGTTAACGTGCACCCTATGAAAATGTCGTTTGCTGTTTCAGTTTTCCCATTAGCCATTTCCACCGTGAAGGTTTCGTTTAACTTTTGGGGATTTTGGTTTAGTAAGTGCTTAAATTTACGACTCACGAAACTTCGTTCTGCCCCACTATCGAATAAAATGCATGCATAGATGTTGTTGAGGGGAAACGTACCAGTGATTACGGCCGGATCCTGCACCGCCTCCTCTTATCCCATGGCTAGGACTCTATTTGTTCCTCCTGCATTTCGGTTGTTTGCCTTGGGACAGTTCCTCTTATAATGGTCGGTCTCTCCGCACCCATAACATGCCTGACTTACCCCGACATTGTTGGGTTGGTTTTTTTGTTGTGGCTGTGATCTGCAATACCGGGCGGTGTGCCCTTTTCGATTGCAGTTGGTGCACTGTAAGTCTCGGCATACGCCGCTGTGGTGGAAGCTGCATTTGTCACACTTTGGTTGAGTGCATGCAGGTGGCCTTGCAGGTGTCAGTGTGGTTGATGTTGGTGCAACTGGTGTTGGTGTGGTCTGAGTGGTAGCAGCGTGAACTGCTATGGTTTGTTGCTTCTTAGATGATTCTTGAGTCTGTCGTCCTTTTATTTTGTTACCCCTATTTTTCTTGTTCTTATCGTCCTTCTTTGTTTCAGCGCTGGAAGTCTTCGTGCCCTTTTTATCCCCATGGTGGTACAACTTTTACGCAAGGCGCTTAACACTATCGAACGTTGAGGGGTTCACAGCAATCACATTTCCCTGAATTGGAGGAGTTAACCCTCAAATAAAGCGTTCAACCTTCTTGCCCTCAGAAGTTATCATTCCCGGGCACAAGAGTGCCAGCTCACTGAACCTGGCAATGTACGCTTCAATGTCGGAGTTCTGCACGGTAAGATTCCATAGTTCTTGTTCGAGCTTTTGCACTTCACGTCGAGGACAGTACTCGTCCATCATCATTGTTTTGAGGTCTTCCCATGACATAGAATTTGCGACTGGGAGGATTAGGGCCTTGACATGGCCGTTCCACCATGAAAGAGCCCTATCAGCAAACTTACAAGCTGGAAATCTTACTTTGCTTTCATCTGGACACCCGCAAATTTCGAAAACAGACTCGGTCTTTTCGAACCACCGGATGAGGGCTATTACACCCCCACTTCAATTGAATGACTTCGGTTTTCCGGTGGTGAAGTCTTTGTAAGTGCATGTTCTTTGGTGCCCTTGGTTATCTGTAACATACACATTCAGTTATCGTGTTTTGTTTAAAAATTAATATTATTTAATATATAATTTTGAGTGTTGAGTTCTAACAAGATAGTTTTATGAAGAATAGAAGTAAAACTATGTTTAGAATCATTCGGAAAGTATTGGAAGTCATATGAGATTCCAATCAAAAGTCAACTATTGAAATTTACGAAAATATAAAGATGGAAATAAATAAAAATAATGTTATTGAAAGTTGTAGATTATCTCGTTAGAAACATTTAGGCGAAAACCTCACCGAAATCCGAGTTATAACGAAGAAGTTATGACCAACCGAAGATCCGCGACAAAACCGGCAAAACACTATTTAGCGTAAAAAGTGAGTTTTTGGTAAACTACTTTTTATCTTTAGTGATCTAAATGAAAGTCGTAGTATTCGTTAAACCGAGAATTTCCATAAAAAGAACGTCCAAATCTGACTTCGTATGAGGAAGTTATGAGAATTTCCATAGCAGTATACAACTAAAAACTCGAAATAAAGATCGAGTGATTTTTAGCCAACACAACCTAAACGAGAATCGAAGGTCTCGTCAATAGTAGTACAACGGTAAAAAGACAGACGAAAACGTACGTCGGATGAAGAAGTTATGAATTTTTAACGAATTTCCCTGTCCCGGTCTGTTAAAAATAATAATATTAAAAATAAAGTCAAAATTAGCTAACGGAGTCTAAACAAAAGTTGTAGAGTATAATCGCGCCTACGCGTGCACATAAAGAACGTCAAAAACGGAGCTCGTATGCGAAAGTTATAACTTTTTGAAGATTTGGGCACAAAATTCGAGAAGCTTCGCATACTAGGCTCGGACTCGTTCACGTAGCACCTTCGCATGCGAGACGCATGTCCGGACAATGGAATGACTAAAGCGAGCCACGCCGCCCTTCCCTTGCGAGCTGCCCCGTGTCCGAGCAGGTGAGTCATCCGAAGCGCAGGTCCAATCCGAAGCCGACGCGTGCCTCGCCTACGCTGTTGACGCGTGTCCTCGGCCTCGCATCCGACGCGTGTCCTTCCCTCCTTCCCTCCGGATCCGAAGCCTCGCCTATATAAAGGGAGGTGTGATCCCTCCCGGTTTAGTTTGGAAATTTCACACTTTTTACCCCTAAATCCATTTTTAAGCTATTCCAACATCCCCCGAAGTCCGGGATCATACCTAACACATGAAAAGCATCCCGAAGTGCCCGAAGACCCCGAGAAATTTATCTTTTCGGTTTGAAGCTCAACCCTCGCAAGGCCCGGTTTTCAATAAAGCTCCCGGTTTTCATCGAAGAAAGTTAATTATAGAAACGAAGTGCTGCCCAAATTACTATTTTAACCACCGGTTATTTATAGGAACAATTGTATGTTATGTGTTATATGTGCAATATGCTTTCCCGTGTTATTATGATAATGAGCTATACCTTTGACCATGAAGTGAATGAGTAAGCATCACTTTGGCATTGGCAGAATGCTGGATAGGACTAAAAGCCTGTAAATTCTAGCAAAATGTTAATTCAGAAATCGCTTATTTTCTGTGCCACTTGGGCTGAAGTCTTATTGATGCATATCAAGTTGAAATTGTTGTATCTCATTAATTGTAAATCTTTGAATCAGATCATTTGTTGATATGGAAAGCTTGTCACATGATTCACATATGCCTTTGTTGTTCTTTGTTCCTCTTTGCTTCTGTCATATTGGTATATATATGACATAACATTATATTGTATCTATTTTTGAACTCACTAAGCGTCACCGCTTATCCCTCTCAGTGTTTAACTATTGCAGGTAATAAGGATCCAATATAGACACATATTGTTGGAAGATTTAGAATAGTTAATAATATTACTTTTGTATTTACTGATCGTGTATGTATAAAATTATAATTTCCTGGGTAGTTATGTAATATACTAAAACTTAGTCTGTTTGTATCCAGTCTTTTGTAATTAAACTATCAATGTAAAATATTGTTTATTAATATACTTGTAGCATGTTTTGGAGTAATATGATGTAGTTTTAGAGAGGGGTTGTTTCAATCATGGTATTAGAGCAGTAGTTTAAGTGAACTAAATATCACGGGTTGGTATTTAGACTGAAACCGTCAGAAAGTTCAATATATGAACGGATTCATTGTAAGTATATGGATACCAACCATAGGAAAGACTTAAGTAAAGTATTAGGTAATGATAAATCCTAATATTCTAAAATATTATATTACTTCAAATTTTCAGAACAATGGCTGAACAGGTGAGTAGCCATACACCAGATGTGGGTGGAGATCCTCAACCTGATGAAGTAAATACTCCAACATCCCCTTGTGAGGAGCGGCCTGTGGATAAACTTACTGGTGTTATTCGGCAGACTCTCGAAGAACATAAAACGGATAGTGATAAAGGAAAAGAGAAAGTCACCGGAGAATCTTCAAAAGGGGAGGCGAAACGTCCCTCATTCAAAACTTTCAAGAGTAATGGTGCTACGGAGTTTTCAGGTGTTCTTAATCCTTTGTTGTTCTTACATGGATCCAGAACATAGAAAAAGTATTCCGTATTTCTCATGTGGTTAATGAAGACAAGGCTAATTATGCTTCTGCAATGCTCATCGGAGAAGCCTTGGTCTGGTGGGAAGCAACATTTGAAGCTCTCAACGAGTATGACTAGGATAATTTATCTTGGAAAATGTTTAAAACTCGTTTGCTAGGAAAGTATTGTCCTCTATACATGAGGATAAGATTGGAGAAAGAATTCCTCGAGCTTAAACAGGGAGGAATGACTGTGAATGATTATGAAACTCGATTTAATCAAAAAGAACGGTTTCCTGCAGAGTATATTCCAACTGAAGATGATAAAATTCAGTTATTCATGGATGGACTACGGTATGAAATCCGCGATTTCGTGGCTAATCGGGATGTTCTGTCATTTGATAAAGCAGTTGTTGGGTCAAAAATATGGTTTATACTTTGCTTTTCTAGGAAAATGTATTTTTGTGTCTTGGACCGTAAACAGCTTGGTGTTTACGGTCGTATACGTGTTTACGGTTGTGTTTACGGCCGTAAACAGGTTTATGGCCGTAAACCCATTTACGGCCCATGTTCACCAAGCCCATGTTTCTTATGTATAAATATAGGTGTAAGGGGTGAGGAGTAGAGTGATGAACATATAGAATAGAGGAGCTTAAGTGTGTGCATTTGAAGGTGTTCTAGAGAGAGAGAAAAGAGAGTGTGTGAATCTTGTATCCGGATCTTCAGTCATATCAATACATACAAGATTCATATTATTCTTCTTCTCCTTCTCTTCTATTTGATCTGACATCATCCGTTTGATTGGGATTCCGCACCATCAAACGGATCTGATTGATACACAAGCAGATTAGGGACTTACAATTGATATCAGAGTTTGGATTGTATCACTCATCTTTGTCAGATCTGGAGCCGATTTGATCTTATTTTGGAAAGATTCTTGCGTTTTTGGATAGATCTCTGAAAATTAGGGGGGGTTTGTTCTTCGCATTTTTCATAAAAACGAGTTTTTGATCGAGTTTTGGAGCAAAAATGGTGAAAAACGTCGTTTTTTTCGTGATCTGAAGCTGTGTTTACGGTCCTTGAAGAGTTTACGGTCTTTGAAGGGTTTATGGTCCGGAGTTTACGGCCGTAAACGTGTTTACGGTTGCCGGTTTACGGTCGCCGGAGTTTACGGTCGGCGGCTTGCGGCTCGGAGTATACGGCTCGGCGGTTTACGGCAGCGGTGTGCGGCCTCGGCTCGGCAGACGTCTTGGTGGATTCGCGGCTCGGTGAACGGCTAGGGAAGCCGGCTAAGCAGCAGCCTTCGTCTTCGCACATTAAAAAGGGTAGGCGGATTTAGGGGTGCCGGGGATCGAACCCTGGACCTCTGGTTCATACACTCAGCGCTTTACCAACTCAGCTAGCGGACTCCTTGGTTCATCACTTCCGATTTTAATTCAAATACATTGCCATTCGCACCAACTTTCGGATTTTTGTCAATTTCAGCCCAAAATTCAATTTCTTTTCATTTTAAATTCCAATTTCAACCAAAAATTTTAGATTTTAATTTTTGACTTTTAATTTTTAACTTTTTACTTAAAATTTTGACTTTGACTTTTAAAGTTTGACCTTTGACTTTAAACTTTGACTTTCTCGTTTAAATTTGACTTTTGAGGTTAACTTTTGAGTCTTTTTAGTTTGACTTTTAAGTTTGACTTTTCAAGTTTGACTTTTGAGTTTGACTTTTTAAATTTGACTTTTGAGGTTAACTTTTGAGTCTTTTTAGTCAAAGGGCATTTTTAAATTTAAGTTTGACTTCTAGTTGTGCTTTTAGTGGTTTTTGAGGACATGAAAGAGAGTCGTCAGGATATGTTAAGACAAAATTTCAACATGTTCGATTATATCCCTGGAGAAACCCTGGAAGCTCAGTTGAACCGATTTACTACACTTACTACTGAGATTAATATAGCTGGGATTTTCTTGACTAAATCTGAGATAAACATAAAGCTGTTGAATTCACTTCCGAAATCATGGGATAAGAACGTGGCTATCATCAAGAAGACAAAAGATCTCAATCGTCTTAGTCTTGCTGATATAATTGAAGAAATTGACGCTTTGAAGTGTGGAAAAACAATGTGTTCCGCAAACCTTCCGGTCAATGAAGTTTCATGTTCTCAATCATGTGAAGCTACGATTAAACTTCTTCGTGAACATAATGATTTATTAAAAAGAGAAGTTGAGGACCTGAGATATGAAGGGTATTAACTCAGGAAAGGACAGAAACCCCTAAAGGCCCAGTTAGAAACAAAAATAAAGGACTTTAGGAAGCTTCAGGAAGAATTCAGCAATAAGTGTGAAAATTATGACTATATTAAGAGACAACTTGATGCTGTAACTGAAGAACTTGACGCTTTGAAAATTAAGTGTGGAAAAACAGATGTTAGTTTCAAAAATTATACTGCGTCAAGTAAGACAGTCGAGTCCTTATTTGAAACCCAATTAAAATTCAAAGACAATCAAAACAAGGGTCTAGGGTATGATAGTGTTCCTCCACCTTTCAATCATAACTACACATCCATCCCTACGACACATGAAGAAATTGACAGGGAGGCACATCTTCAATATGGCAAACCAGCTGGTTTTGTTTCAGGAGGTATTCAGGTTGAAAATTCTAATGCTTCTACTTCATATGCAAGTAAAGTAGCAGAAGATGAGAACAAGGAGAACACCACTGAACAAACCAACATCTCCTTGAGCTCTGAATCTGTTGCTTCGAACTCAACTGCTTCTGATCAACCAGCTGTTGAGAAATACAGGGCACCAATTCCAGTGAAACAGAGTGCCTCCTGCAATTGTGCTTGTGGGAACAATAAGAAACAAGGCAAAGATACGCCACCAGGGGCAGGAAGAAACAACTTCACAGTGAAGAAAAAGACATGTTTTCACTGTGGAACACCTGGTCACATTGCCCGAAATTGTCCTAATCGCGCATATGTTCCGTACTATGCACAAGGCTGGCAGAACGTGCCAAGAGGGAGATACTTCAAAAGAAACCCCTCAAGGTCACGTTCAGACCATGGTGACTGGAACACGCAGAAGGCCAAGAATCAAACCCACAAGGCCAAGAATCCGAATCCCAAGAACAAGAAGGGAATGCCGGCCAAGAAGCCAAATCCAAAAGATGCTCCCGTGAAGCCAAAATCAAAGTCATCTCAACGGCCGACATCAAGATCAAAAGCAAGTACCGAGCCACCCATCAGATCGAAAAAGAAATGGGTTAAACCCAACTACAAATGGGTTCCAAAGGCTCACTCTCCCAAATCTTCTAACGATTCTAATATTTCTACATCTTCTGTTTGTGATAAGCAGGACATGTCATGGGAGAGAGTACCGTGCGTTAATGACAAAGGTCGACCCAGTTTCAAAATGGACTGGGTTCCAAAGACCAACTGATCCCGCTCTGTGTCGGAGCAGCTATGGAGGCATATCATCAGACTTCGGTTTGTTGGTAGTGGCTGTTCCTGGCACATGATAGGAGACATCTCTCAACTGTACAACACTCAGAACATTGTTTGGGAGTATGTGTCCTTTGCGGGAAAGGAAGAAAGGAAGAGATCAGAAACGGGGTTAGTGCTTAATGACATGAAGAATTTTTAGATCTGTTCTGAGACTATGCGTACTGTTCTCAGACCTTCTGGATGCAAATTCAATCGGTGACTTACGGTTTGAGTTTTCTTCTCTATACTCCTGAGTTTTTCTTAAGCTGATTCGCTTTAAAGACTAATTTTTGTTTTAGGATAGTTTAAAGTTGCGTATTTACTTTCGTTTCTCTCCTATGCACAAATTTAGGGGAGAAATAAAAACAAAACAAAAATTAGAAAAGTTTAAAAAATCCAAAAACATTAGAAAATCAAAAATATGTTGGTTATGGAATGTGCTTGAGGGAGATGTTTTGGGAAGTGATATAATCATGTGATAACAGGCAATCTGAATCTGTGTAAGGGACTGAATCTGAATTGTCTAGGCTCTGTGTTCGATGCGCTGGTAGGCACGAGAGATTAAAATGGACTTGACTAGGCATTAATGAACTTAAGGAATCTAGAGACTTGAAAAATCTTGACCTAGATAGATCCGTTTAGCCTGACAATACGACACTCAGATAGGTTGAACAGGGAGATATACATGATAATCCGCCGGTCACATTAAAGTTATCCGTATCTAGAACTGTGGTTTAACTCTTCCTCGATGTATGGACTTTGTCCTTAATTCCGGTATTGATGGGGCGACTGGGGAATTCCGATAAAGTAGGTCTGTAGAAAATTATTTTCTTGCTTTCCTTCTGTTAGTCATATGTTGCCTCCTCTGCGTGATTGAAATACATCCGACCTAGACTGCAACATATGCAACTCTATTTATATGCATCTTCTATCTATGCAATTCTTCCTGCCTGTTAGCCATATGTTGTCTCATTTGCGTGATTAACCATCCGACCTGGTACACAGCATATGCACCATTCTACTTCTCAATCCCTCTAAATCTGGTTAGTCATATGTTTCACCCTCTGCGAGATTGGAAGAGATCTGACCTGGGTGTATAGCATATGCACTCTAAATCTGACTTCTCTCATAATAATTGTCTGCTCACCTAAAGTAAGGAGTACTTTGGAAGTTCCTGATTATTGGGGTATGTCAGGAAGCGGGAAACATGTTCTAGTACATTTAAAATTGAACAATCACTAGGTTGTATGTAGATCTCGCTGCTCAATTTAGGTGGACAACAATATCTTTGGTCGTCGTCAGCTGAATGGTCCTTAAGGAATATTATCTAGGAACTTAGGATCATATTGTCTTGTCACTTATAGTATATCCTAATTTTGTCACAATCTCTCGTGTTTAAGTGGAACACAATACCGGCGATTGACCAGATCTATTAATAAAGGGAGAGGTACTGATAAACGGATAAAGGCTGTCTAAAAACTTTGATCCCAAATCACTCTTAAAGTTAGATATCATTTTATTTTTTTTTTAAATTTGTTCATAGTTTTCTTCTAATTTAAATATTAGGGGAGAATTAAAAATTTTTAAAAAAAAACAAAAATCAGAAAATTAAAAATCCAAAAATAGTGTTATTTCTGTTTTATTTCTTTTTCAGAAAATATGAAAAATCCAAAAATATTGTGTGCTAAGTGTTCTTTTAGTTTTGTTTTGTCTTGAAAAGTGAATTCAGGTGAAGATGAAACTCATGGAGTGTGTGTCGAAGATTTCTGAGCCAAGGCTTCATCCGTGAGCATCGAAGAATTCTCATTCGAAGGAGCAAGAAATGAAGATTATTCTTTTGACATTCAATCTTTCAACCCCAGAAGCAAGGTGAAGCTGCACTTGAAGATTAGGTGACGGATTGCATTGAAGCCTCCTCAATCAGTCTAATGCTATCTTAAACCTGCTGAAGTGATCCAGAAGATTTGTTCTCTCTGGTGTTCTCTCTGAAGATTCTCAAACTGAAAGCGCTATCTTTCAAGAATCATTACGTCAAGCCTCCTCACCCAATGTGCGTTCAATGTCAAATTTTGAAGAAATGCCCAAGTGCTCAAGATGAAGTCATTCATTGAAGATAAATGCTGAAGCCAAGCTTACAATGAAGATGAACAAGAAAGCCAGCTACTTTTTAGGGGGAGCTTATTGGGTCATTTAAGAAAAGAAAAGAAAGCTATCAACCAAGGGGGAGATTGTTGGGTCAAAAATATGGTTTATACTTTGCTTTTCAAGGAAAATGTATTTTTGTGTCTTTGACCGTAAACAGCTTGGTGTTTACGGTCGTATACGTGTTTACGGTTGTGTTTACAGCCGTAAACAGGTTTACGGCCGTAAACCCATTTACGTCCCGTGTTCACCAAGCCCATGTTTCTTATGTATAAATATAGGTGTAAGGGGTGAGGAGTAGAGTGATGAACACATAGAATAGAGGAGCTTAAGTGTGTGCATTTGAAGGTGTTCTAGAGAGAGAGAAAAGAGAGTGTGTGTTAGTGTGTGTGAATCTTGTATCCGGATCTTCATTCATATCAATACATACAAGATTCATATTATTCTTCTTCTCCTTCTCTTCTATTTGATCTGACATCATCCGTTTGATTGGGATTCCACACCATCAAACGGATCTGATTGATATACAAGCAGATTAGGGACTTACAGCAGTTAAGTATGCTCGAAAGCGTGAGCATGATTTAGAAATACGTGGTGCCACTCTTTATGTTCCGAAGCATCCACGTATTCATTGAACTGTTCCTGTTTCCTCTATTCCACCTACTCAATCTATTCGAACTGCTCCTGGTAAACAAGTGTAATCTCATAATACCTCTCGTGGCCACGGTAAGTCACAAATTTTTTTTCTTCAATCGCCATCGTGTCGAAATTGTGGAAAGAATCATGCGGGCGAATGCAGATTAGAAAAAGGATCAGTTGTCTGTTATGGATGTGGAGAAGTAGGCCACATGAAGTTTGTTTGTCCGATGAAGAATGTTACATGCTTTGCTTGTGGTGTTGCTGGCCACAAGAAGCGTTTTTGCCCTACTCTTACTACTCAAATGGCGGGGAGTCAAGCTTCCTTCCAACAACCAAAGAGTAGTCCAACTAAAAAGGAGGAGGTACCAAAAGCTAAAGGTCGTGCATTTCAGATTACCACGGAGGAGGCACGTGAAGACCCGAATGTTGTGACCGGTACATTTCTTGTCAACTCTAGACCTGCTCACATCTTATTTGATTCTGGTGCCTCAGATTCTTTTGTGTGTCATGAATTTGCGCATTCCTTTCAAATTGCTTGCTATGCACTCGCGCAACCATTTCATGTAGATACTGCGGGAAGTATATCATTACTTGCTGATAAAGTCTATAGGGATTGCGTGATAGAAATTGAAGGCTGTAATTTTCTTTCTAACCTGATTCCTATCTCCTTGCCTAACTTTGATATTACTCTCGGCATGGATTGGTTGTCAAAGAACCGCACATAACTCTTGTGCTATGAAAAGATAGTACGTATTCCCTTTGAAGGGGAGAATCCTATTTATGTCTACGGTGAACAAAGACTTAAAATCTTTAAAATAATATCTTTCTTAAAAGCTCGTAAGTTTATATTGAAAGGGTGTTCTATCTATCTGGCCTATACACTTGATATCCCAAAAGAGGAGAAGAAAACGGTAAATGATGTTCCCGTTGTTAATGAATATCCTGATGTTTTCCCCAAAGAATTGCCTGGACTTACTCCGGATAGGCAAGTAGAATTCTGAATTGACCTTGTGCATGGTGCTGCTCCGATTGCAAATACTCCTTATCGTTTTGCGCCAGCTGAGATGAAGGAAATGATGATCCAGCTGCAGGAATTACTTGATAAAGGCTTTATTTGACCGAGTACCTCTCCTTGGGGTGCTCAAGTGTTGTTTGTCAAGAAGAAGGACGGTTCGATGCGAATGTGTATTGATTACCGTGAGCTAAATAAGGTAACTATCAAGAACAAGTACCCACTACCTCGCATTGATGATTTATTTGATCAACTTCAGGGTGTTAGCTACTTCTTGAAGATTGATTTGAGATCTGGCTATCATTAGTTGAAAGTACACGGGCAAGATGTACCGAAGACTGCTTTTCCTACTCGATATGGGCATTATGAATTCCTTGTCATGTCGTTCGGTCTGACAAATGCTCCTGCTGTATTCATGGATATGATGAATCACGTATGTCGTCCAATGCTCAATAAATCTGTCATCGTATTCATTGATGATATTCTAATCTATTCCAAGTCTGAAGCTGATCATGCCATTCATATTCGTGAAGTATTAGAACTTCTTCGAAAGGAGAAACTATATGCTAAATTTTTCAAATGTGAATTTTGGCTTCGTCAAATTCAATTTTTTGGCCATGTGATTTCTGGTGACGGTATATCCGTAGATCCTACCAAAATTGAAGCCATCCACAATTGGGAAGCGCCCCGTAATGCTTCTGAAATTCGTAGTTTCTTGGGTCTCGCGGGATATTATCGGAGATTCATTAAAGATTTTTCACGTATAGCTGTACCTCTCACAAGTCTTACACGAAAGGAAGCAAAGTTCGAATGGAGTGAAGCCCAAGAAAAAGCTTTCTCAACTTTAAAAGATCTTTTGACCCATGCTCCAATCTTATCACTTCCAGAAGATGATAATGATTTCTCCATATATAGCGATGCTTCAAGGTTGGGACTCGGTTGTGTGTTGATGCAACTTGGTAAAGTGATATCCTATGCCTCAAGACAACTGAAAGATTATGAAAAGAATTATCCCACTCATGACCTCGAACTCGCTGCAGTGGTATTTTCCCTAAAACTTTGGAAACATTATCTTTTTGGTACAAAATGCCAATTGTTTACCGACCACAAAAGTCTCAAGTATATATTCAGTTAGCAAACTTTGAATATGAGACAACAACGAGCCATGGAGCTAATCAAAGACTATGACTGTGAAATTCTGTATCATCCTGGAAAGGCCAATGTAGTTGCCGATGCACTTAGTAGAAAGGTTTATCATAATAGTGTGTGTTATGCTATTACTCACACAACAGTAAAGTTCACTATTCTAGATAAACTAGAGAAATGGAAAGTAGAGGCCCTAAAGCCAGAAAATATGAAGAAAGAAGGGATGGTACATTATACTGATGTTTTACTTGATGCTCCACGAGGATTGAAGGTATTCAAGAATCGGCTATGGATTCCAAAGATTGGTGGATTAAGACATAAGATTTTAGATGAAGCTCATAAGTCTAAGCTATCAATACATCCTGGTACAAGTAAAATGTAGTATGATGTAAAAGCTGATTATTGGTGGCCTGGATTAAAGAAAGACATTGGAAGATACGTACAGGAATGTTTAGTATGCTTACAAGTCAAAGCAGAACACCAAAAGCCTTACGGAATTCCAGAAAGCCTTAGTGTTCCCATGTGGAAATGGGAAGACATACTTATGGATTTTATTACCAAATTGCCAAAGACTACTAGACAGAATGATAGTATTTGGGTGGTTGTCGACCGATTGACTAAAAGCGCACATTTTCTTGCCATGCGTGAAACGGACCCAATAGAGAAATACGCACAAGTGTACTTGGATGAAATTGTTGCGAGACATGGTGTGCCACTAAAGATTATTTCCGATCGTAACACTCGCTTCACTTCTCATTTTTGGGCGAGTATGCAACGTGAAATGGGATCTCAAGTTGCTCTCAGTCAGTGGCGGAGCTTGAAGTTTTGATTTGGGGGGGGCCGAAAATAGAATGTATATAAAAATTGAAGAACAGGGGGGGCCAAAGTCAAATTTTATAGTTTTAGGCATAATATGTAACTTTTTTAATACATAAGGACTAATTATAAAAAAATATAGGGGGGGCCACAGTGTAACGCCCGTAGATCCGAGCTAGTCAATTTAGAGATAATGTTACAAGGGTTAATATTAACCAAGTGGTAGTATATGTTACAAGGGTTCCGTACATATAAAGAACGCCGAAATCCAAGTTATAACGAAGAAGTTATGACTCGTAGAAGTTTTACGGCAAAACCGGCACGACACCGGGAAGCGTAAATAGTGAATTTACGATAGAGCGACTTTTAGCCTTAGAGATCTAAACGAAAGTCATAGAATATGTCAAACCGAGAGCGACCATAAAAAGAACACCCAAATCTAACTTCGTATGAGGAAGTTATGATTTTTCGAAGTTTCGGCTTAGCAGTGTACAGCCCGAAGTTCGAATATTAGATCGAGCGGTTTTTAGCGACATAACCTAAACGAGAATCGAAGATCTCGTTACTAGTAGCGTAAAGATAAAAAGACAGACAAAAACGGGCGTCGGATGAAGGAGTTTTGAATTTTTAACGGACCAACCCTGTCCCGGCCTGTTAAAAATATAACTTTAAAAATAAGGTCAAAATTAGCCGTCAGAGTCTAAACGAAAGTTGTAGAGTACGGTCCCGCCTACGCGTGGATATAAAGAACGTTGAAAACGGAGCTCGTATGCGAAAGTTATGAATTTTTTAAGTCGGGATGATAATTTGCGAGCTGGTCCGAAGGGGAGCGCCCTACGTAGTCCGAAGGAACGCGCATCGTAGGAGGACTTGGCTTCGGATGGACCACGTAGCCCCAGCAGACTCCGGACACCTGTCTTGTACGAGCGTTGGGCGTAGCCGAGGAGCGCTGAGCGTAGCTCCGAGGAACGCAGTGCGTTCAGCAGCCTCGCCTGGCTATAAAAGGGCTGCAAAGGCAGCTCATTTTTCACACCAAATTCAACCTTTATTTCTATCTCTAGGTTCTCTCTCTAGCTCCCTAACCCCCCTAAGCCTAGGTAAATCCCCTAGCACCCGAAGGAAGCCCCGAGGCTCCCGGAGTCCCGAGAAAAAGGGTCTTTCGGTTCGGAAACGCTACTCCAAACGAAGCCCGGTTTTCGAGAAAACCCGCTGTAAGTAAGCTACGCCTACGCTGTTTTTAATATAGCTTCTAATTAATTATAGTAACATTATTAGGACCTTAAAATATTTATTTGGGCTATTATTATGAGTTATATAAGAGTGTTGTTTAACGCTTATATAATAGTAATAATAGCTAGACTATTAATTAGTTGCGGTTAAGGTTAGACTAAACCCTAGTTGTATTGATTCTAGGTTTTGTCAAGGGAAAATTGTTTTAAGAGTAACGAAGTGCTGTCCGAGTACCGAGTCACCACCTTATGAAGTGAGTGCATAGTTACTTTCATCTTACACAGAGATATGAAGTATTTTATATAAATTACGTGCTATGTGTGCATATTATCTGTATACTTGCTATCTATGTTGGATGAACGATTTTATACAAGTTTTATATGATTTAAACTGTATATGTATTTATATCTACATAATATGTTGAGTAAAACATGGGTAGATGAAATATGAGTTGGATGATGAGTTAAGAGGTGATATAGACCATGAGGTAAGGGTGAGAGGTGGACGATGTGAGAAGCCTTGTTCCCAAATGTTGGCCCCGTCATCTAGCAGAGTATGGATGACAACTACAGACTATTCTAGACAGTCCAGTGGAACACTAGCAGGCTTGCAACGTTTAGGTGTTGTGAACGATGCGTTCACCCGGTGTACTCTAAACCCTGGCGATCATACAGACTTGGTGCCTAAACATTGGCAATCATGCAGACTTGGTGCCAAAAACCCTGGCGACTATGCAGACTTAGTGCCTGTTGTATAAACCCTAGCGACTAGGCAAACTTAGTGCCTAAACCCTGGCGACTATGCGGACTTAGTGCCTGTTGTATAAATCCTGGCGACTATACAGACTTAGTGCCTAAACCCCGGTGACGATGGACTTCGTGCCGATTCCTTAGGATGATCCTGAGGAATGAATGAACGAGGAATAGTTGATTCTTAGGGTAGATCCTTAAGAGTAAAGAAGATAATGGGGATGGCTAATTGGGTTGATTGTTTGATGTTTAAACATAATAATTATATTATTATGGGTTGAAAACCCTATGTACTCACCAGGTTTCCCAACCTGACCCACTCCAGCTTATTTCTATCACAGGTGTCGATATGAAGTTACATTACACTGAGAGATTTAAAAGAGATGTAGATCACTAGTGTAAATGAATGTAAGTTCTGTTTATGCTTATGTTTCTGTATTGACGATGACATCCCAAATGTTTTAAAACTAAATAAAAATACATTTATTCGGAAATGCTTTGATAACGTATTTATCATGTTTTACTGGGAACAAATTCCGCAACATTTTTATTAAAGGAAGTACTTTGATTTTTATAAAGCATAAACAAAATCGGTCTTTTCTGGCCGTGAAAAATGGGGATGTCACACACAGGCCCCCCTGGCCCTATATAACCTCCGCCACTGCTCTCAATACAACTTATCATCCCCAGACAGACGGTCAGACGGAGAGAATGATCCAAACAGTAGAAGTTATGCTTCGTGCATGTGTCTTGGAGTTCGGTGGTAACTGGGACAAGTACTTACCTCTTGTTGAATTTTCATATAACAACAGTTACCACACTTCAATCAAAATACCACCATATGAAGCACTATATGGACGTAGATGTCGTACTCCATTATGTTGGCGTGAAGTAGGACAGAAAATCCTTGGAGGCTCTGAATTGATTCAAGATTCCACTGACAAGATTCAAATTATACGAGAAAGAATGAAAGCGGCCCAGGATCGACAAAAGTCTTATGCAGAAAGGAAGAGACGACCCATAGAATTCCAGGTGGGTGATTTCGTAATGCTGAAAGTATCCCCATGGAAAGGCATTATGCGATTTGGAAAGAAAGGAAAACTAAGTCGTAGATTTGTTGGTCCTTTCAAAATCATACAGAGAATTGGTAAACAAACATACCGCTTGGAATTGCCTGAAGATTTGGCAGGTATTCATGATGTGTTTCATGTGAGTTATCTACCTAAATGTTTAAGCATATATGATGAAACGGTTCCGTTATCTGAGGTGAAACTAGATAATAAGTTAAAATATGTAGAAGAGCCTGAAGAGATCGTAAACGAAAGAACGACTAATCTACATAATAAAGAAGTGGAGTTGGTGCTTGTCAAGTGGAAACACCATAGAGGCCCAAATTATTATTGGGAAAATAAGAATGAGATAGGAGCGAAATATCCCCATTTGTTTAAATCGTTGTAATTTCGGGGAAGAAATCCTCAAAAGGAGGAGGTATTTGTAACATACACATTCAGTTATCGTGTTTTGTTTAAAAATGAATATTATTTAATATACGATTTTGAGTGTTGAGTTCTAACAAGATAGTTTTATGAAGAATTGAAGTAAAACTATGTTTAGAATCATTCGGAAAGTATTGGAAGTCTTATGAGATTCCGATCAAAAGTCAACTATTGAAATTTACGAAAATATAAAGTTGGAAATAAATAAAAATAATGTTATTGAAAGTGGTATGATTATCTCGTGTGAAACATTTAGGCGAAAACCTCATCGAAATCCGAGTTATAACGAAGAAGTTATGACCAATCGAAGATCCGCGACAAAACCGGCAAAGCACTATTTAGCGTAAAAAGTGAGTTTTCGATAAACTACTTTTTAGCTTTAGTGATCTAAATGAAAGTCGTAGTATTCGTTAAACCGAGAATTTTCATAAAAAGAACGTCCAAATCTGACTTCGTATGAACAAGTTATGATTTTTCTAAGTTTCAGTATAGCAGTATACAACTAAAAACTCGAAATAAAAATCGAGTGATTTTTAGCCGACACAACTTAAACGAGAATCGAAGGTCTCGTCAATAGTAGTACAAACGGACGTCGGATGAAGAAGTTATGAATTTTTAACGGATTTTCCTGTCCCGGTCTGTTAAAAATAATAATATTAAAAATAAATTCAAAATTAGCCAACGGAGTCTAAACGAAAGTTGTATAGTATAATCTCGCCTACGCGTGCATATAAAGAACGTCGAAAACGGATCTCGTATGCGAACGTTATGAATTTTTGAAGATTTGGGCACAAAATCCGAGAAGCTTCGCATACTAGGCTCGGACTTGGCCACGTTGCACCTTCGCATGCGAGACGCGTGTCCGGTCCGTGACATGACCGAAGCGAGCCACGTCGCCCTTCCCTTGCGAGCCGCCCCGTGTCCGAGCAGGTGAGTCATCCGAAGCGCAGGTCCAATCCGAAGCCGACACTTGCCTCGGCTGTGCTGCTGACGCGTGTCCTCGGCCTCGCATCCGACGCGTGTCCCTCCCTCCTTCCCTCCGGATCCGAAGCGTCGCCTATATAAAGGGAGGTGCAAACACTCCCGGTTTAGTTTGAAAATTTCACACTTTTTACCCCTAAATCCATTTTTAAGCTATTCCAACATCCCCCGAAGCCCCGAGATCATACCTAACACCTGAAAAACATCCCAAAGTGCCCGAAGACCCCGAGAAATTTATCTTTTCGGTTTGAAGCTCAACCCTCGTAAGGCCCGGTTTTCAATAAAGCTCCCGGTTTTCATCGAAGAAAGTTAATTATAGAAACGAAGTGCTGCCCAAATTACTATTTTAACCTCCGGTTATTTCACGGTGAGTTTAAATTACAGGAACAATTGTATGTTATGTGTTATATGTGCAATATGCTTTCCCGTGTTATTATGATAATGAGTTATACCTTTCACCACGAAGTGAATGACTAAGCATCACTTGGGTATTGGTATGTAGCCTTTGACCATGAAGTGAATGAGTAAGCATCACTTTGGCTTTGGCAGAATGTCGGATAGGGCTGAAAGTCTATAAATTCTAGCAAAATGTTAATTCAGAAATCGTTTATTTTCTCTGCCACTTGGGCTGAAGTCTTATTGATGCATATCAAGTTGAAAATTTTGTATCTCATTAATTGTAAATCTTTGAATCAGATCATTTGTTGATATGGAAAGCTTGTCACATGATTCACATATGCCTTTGTTGTTGTTTGTTCCTCTTTGCTTCTGTCATATTGGTATATATATGACATAACGTTATATTGTATCTATTTTTGAACTCACTAAGCGTCACCGTTTATCCCTCTCAGTGTTTAACTATTGCAGGTAATAAGGATCCAATATAGACACATACTGTTGGAAGATTTAGAACAGTTAATAATATTACTTTTGTATTTAGTGATCGTGTATGTATAAAATTATAATTTCCTGGGTAGTTATGTAATATACTAAAACTTAGTCGGTTTGTATCCAGTCTTTTGTAATTAAACTATCAATGTAAAATATTGTTTATGAATATGCATGTAGCATGTTTTGGAGTAATATGATGTAGTTTTAGAGAGGGGTTGTTTCAATCATGGTATCAGAGCAGTAGTTTAAGTGAACTAAATATCACGGGTTGGTATTTAGACTTAAACCGTCAGAAGTTCAATATATGAAAGGATTCATTGTAAGTATATGGATACAGTACATAGAGAATATAAATCTGACAGCATAACGACCCTGCGAGTAGTGTAATCACTTAAACGTAGGGTCGATCCTACATATATAAAGGGAAAAGAAATGGTAGGACGAGTCCTACACATGATGAGTGTTCCCGGGTGGTGTCTGGGATGAGGTAGAAGCGCCATGATACTCGGCTAATCGGCGCTCAGCGACTCGCACTCTCGTCTCTAGCGCAACATGCAGCTCCTAAACTCCCGCACGAGGTCCTGAGTGCCCCTCTCTGCACCCTCCACTGCGGCTCTCATCTGGATTATCTGGTTGCCCGGCACCTGTGCCTGGTCGCCAATGTCCCTGGTCCGTCGAATCATCACATGAAGAGCTCAATCAGCCGGGCCTCCATGCTGGAGGTTGTCGAATCCCTGCTCCATGCTGAAGGGCGGGCGTTGGACCTGGTGTCGTCTCCACCTCTCTATGTCGAGTGCCCAGGAGGGCGTTGGGACATTGTAACCTATCCGGTGTGCCAACACCCACACCATGTAGGGTGGATTGATGACTTCGGACTCCGCGTCTGAGTCATCCTCCTCGATATCCTCGTCAACGTCCTCCTCTTCAAACTCTACTGCAGGCTCCTCGGGGTCCTCCATAGGCTCTTCGTCGGTATCATCATCGAGTTTCTCTTCCTCAAATTAAATCTCCTCCGGTTCCTCCTCCAACCATCCTCCGTTCCCCTGGTTTTGGGGAAAAGGATCATCAGGCTGGTGAAAGCCTGCCATGTCGTCTGTACTAGAATGTAAGTATAAAGAAGATACAAGAAAATGCATGAAGATCACACATAGTGCTAAAATACTTCTATAGTATTTTAATTGTTTATGTTTGGGTCACTAAAACTTTTGGGTATAAGGTTGGTAAGTGTTTAGATTCGTTGTCCACCTCGATCACTCCCAAACACATGTTGGTCGTATTTCGAATAAATATAGTTGATCAGGCTATATTTATTCCAAATATGATTACATAATTGCCCGGGTTTAATCTCGATACACTACTCCCCTAAAGACTTTTTATTTGTTTCACGTTATGACACCGTTCACCAAGTATGTATCTTTTTAGTTAGAGTGTTTTTAGTCCCATTAAATTTATAGTTATATATCTTGTATGGTTAAGATATACTATTTCACTATAAACAATGCTCTGATACCAATCTGTCACACCCCCTAACCAGGACGGCGGAAACATCCGGGGGCGGATGACGTCATTGTACAGTATCATAACAATTAGATATAAATGATACATAGCAACCCAGCATCATACATTACAATATACCAACATTCATTATTTACATATTGTACTTTTTCTTCAATTACACAAAAATAACAATAAGCATGATGTCTCAAAAGATAGCAAAATATCCAGATCCAAGGCTCGAGTACCTGTTCACTGAGTCCCTTAGAATACAAGTCGTTTTGAAAAGCGTCAATATAGAATGTTGGTGAGTTCATAAGCATATTTGTAAGAAAACTTTGTAACATCTTTGTTTATATTAAGTTGTAAAACTCCAGAAAATCCAATATTTTCTATAAAAGTAGTTTGTGAGTCTCGTTCCAAAATCGTGTATAATTGCATGCATGTTCTTTGTTTGTATTTGACAAGAGTGTGATCCCAAAAAATCCTATATTTTCTGTATATAAAAGAGTTGTGGTCTTAAAAACCCTAAGTCCGGAGTGGTGAAATTAGTTTACAAAATAGACGAAACATAGTTGTGTATTTTATAAAACTAGTAGGGTGTATATCCTTCGTAAATTCAAATAATATTGTTATTCTCTATGTTAGTCGTTACAACCATGCTAATATGACTAACGCGCATGTCTTGACGTTCTTCAGGTGTCGGTTTTTAAAAGATATTTGTCACCCTAGACTGGCCCGTGTAGCTGTAGCGAACTGCTCAGGTGTGGGGGTGTCAACCTCGTATAGATCTATACATAATTACCTCGATCTCCCTCTAGGAGACTCTGGTTATAACTACAGGGCTTACAGTGTACGCTAGGTAGGTACGGTGAAGGAATGTCTCACAAGAGCCTCAACAAAATTTACGCGAATTTATCGAATCCTGCATATGACGTTCCTAGGGTAATTTCATGACTGTGGTTTTATGACACGCGAAAATTCCTGTCGTAAAACTTTGTTTTGCTTGCCGGTTTTATTAAATTTTTTATAACGATATTTATAAATAATTACTAATAGTTGTTAACCTACAATATATGTTGTAAACGTAACAAAATATTCTAGGTTTTTATACCTTTGAAAATAGTGCAAACTTTTAAGATTATTTTACTAACAAAAACTATATTTAATAAATATTCAAATGTTGTGGTGAGTTTGTAACACACTAATTTTTTTTTAAAGTGTTTTGTAGCACCAAAAATACTCTAATTTTGTTGTGGCTAGAACTTGTCACAATTTACACAAAATTACATACAACCTTGAAATTTATTATGTTTCCACAATTTACAAGTGTTAGTGGTAAAAGTTTATATAACAAAAAATTTACCATTTTTGAGTGTAAACTCTCATATTTACCATTTTTCAAGCTTTGATAACCATAAATGCTTCAACATTTCTTTGACATTATTTGTGATTTTTAACACACAATTTCAAAGAGACCACTTTCACTTAGCAACATGTTTCATTTTCAACATGACACCAAAATATGTGAAACTACACAAAGATAACTTTGTTCCAACAACTTGAGACTTTGAAAAAATCTCAAGTTTAAGGAGTTCTAGCACGAAATAACAACATTTCAACACACATAAACATATAAACATACAAGTACATGCAAATATCCAAAGATTTCAACAAGACATGACTTGTATTCTCCCCCAAAAAGGATGAAAAACTTGAAAAGAGTGGGGTATGAAGTTCACATTAGGGATTTTTCGAATGTAGAAGGAGATGAAGAAGGATTTTCGAGCCTAGCTTGCTTTATTGAGGATATTCTCGAACATGTGAGTGTTCTAAGGAGTTTAATACACAATAAAGTGTGTAAATTGAATGTTCTAAGCATAAACATGAAGCAAAAACACTTGAGTTAAACATGGACTTACCAAGTTTATGATCCTTGAAGAACACACACACACACGAATTCTTGGAGAAAGGAGATGAGTGAACTCTTGAGTGTTTGAGAGGAAAATGTGTCAGAAAAGAAGTTTGAATGAGGGTGGAGAGAGAGAGAGAGATAGATGGGCAGAGAGGTAGAGAAGGAGAGGGGAGAGGGTAGGTATTGAACCTAGCTAAGGATGATGTGAGGTACATGGGAATTTGTTGGGTAAAACCTTGTTGCATGTTATATTGAGGTGCATGCAAATTTTAACCACTTAATCTTTTTTTTTTGAATACCCAAACAGCCCAAGAGGCTCTCGGCCCAAGGTTGGCCCAAAAAAAATATTTGTGAGCTTTGATTTGGCTTTGCCCAATAAGGATCTTTGGCCCATTAGTGCTTAATGAGATATTTTTGGTTAAAAGGCCTAAAAATGGGAGTTCTCGGCCCAACTAAGGCCCAAATATGGGCTTTCAGCCCATATAATGGTCAACTAGAAGCTTTCGGCCCAAAAGGCCCATTAGAGGAGTTTTCGGCCCATTAGGGCCCAAAGAAGGGTTTTCGGCCCAACAATATCAAAAGGAGAAGTTATCGGCCCAATAGGGCCCAATAAGGAAGTGTTGGTCCAATAAGGGATTTGGACCAAAAATTATTGGGCTAAGGCCCAAAAATAATTTGATTTGGCTTATTGGATCGAGTTTTGGGCAAATACATGGATGTTTCGACTTGAATGACAATGTACGAAAGTATAAACTTAATAGCATTGAAGTTTGAATTTCACTAAATGGAATGTTGCAAGATTACACAAGGAGATCATCTTGTACAAGGATCGACATCTTAACCCTAATTTTCTAGTTGTGACATCATCCCCCTGTTAGAGGGAATTTCGTCCTGAAATTTGTTCTAAAGTGGCGTTCATGAAGTAGAGAAGAGGTGTGGATACTTTTGCATCATTTGGTCCTCGCACTCCCAGGTGAACTCCGGTCCTCTTTTGGCGTTCAACCGAATCTTCACAATGGGAATACGACTTTCTTTTGTTCGTTTCACTTCCATATCCATAACTTCCACGAGTTCTTCAGCAAAATGGAGGTTCTCATTTATTTCGATCTCATCAAGTAGAATAACAAGAGTTTCGTCAGATAAGCATTTCTTCAAGTTAGACACGTGAAAGACAGGGTGTATATTGTTGAGTTCTGGTGGCAACTATAGCTTGTAAGCCACTGGGCCGATCCTGGAAAGGATCTCGAAGGGTCTATATGTTGGATAAGGTGTCTAAGTCCATAACTATTTCTGGTATGTACTTCACCCGGTTGGCATGGACCATTTGGGTTGCATGGCATTGCAATACTTGGATAGACCAAAATGAGATAAAGGACACTTAAGGTTTATTAATATATTATAAGTTCTAATATATTAATAATATTATTTAATTAGTATTGATCAAAGGATTAATTTGGAATTAATTAAGTGATCAAAAAGAGACTAATTAAATATATGGGGTTGATTGTGTAAATCATTCATTCTTGTATAGTGGGCTAATGATCCATGGTTTGTATGGATTGGGCTAAAACCATAAGGTGCTCCATGTATAGTCCATGGAGGTTACAAACCCATGGATCATGGAATATGGAAAGCCATGACAATTAGGGTTTACATGGTGTAACCCCACTTATGTCACAACTATATAAAGACCCCTTGTCTAGCAAAATCGGACTACTACACGCAAGTAAGAGGGCTAGCCGAATTTTGGAGTATAAGTGAACTTCTCTCAAGGTTATTTCAAGTATTGTGGTGTTGTATGAGACATTTGAGGCATCACACTTGAGGTGCTAGGCTCACAAGGTTCTCAAGGAATCCAAACAACAAAAGGTATGTTCTACTTCTAGCATTTATGTTTAAAAGTTCCCCATGCTATGCTAGATAGGTTATGAACCTTGGAAATCAAATTTGCATGTATCTTAGTAAAACATAGATCCAAGGTTTCTAGGGTTGCATGTACACCTTAGGAGTGTTAGAATGCTCAAAACCCTTCAGTGGTATCAGAGCCTAGGCTAGTTTTCTTGATACTTGATGCAAATTGTAAAAAAAACTCATGTTTTTTGCATTCTGCAGCATGAACTTGCCGAGTCCATGGGGGGACTCGACGACTCCATGTGATAATTCATCCTACTCGTCGAGTAGGTTCTTGCACTCGACGAGTATGAGCCCCTGAATGCAGATTTTCGAGTTTTGCTGCTGGAAATGGACTAAAAACATTACCCTAAACTGTTTTGGTCTTATAAAATTTGTTTTAGTTAGTGTAATGGTTATGCTAATCCATTTTCAATAGCCATTATCAAAATTTCAAGTCTTATATGTGTTTTGTATGATTCTTGAAATTGTTGATATAAATATTCATACTCTTATGAGTTTAGAAGTACATAGGAATTATTTTCAACTTGCTTGTTAGTTTAATTCTTGATCATTATGTGTTTTAATGGAATCCATAATTTGTCCTCAAGTTATGGATTACCAAAAGTCACTCTTTTAAAGTCCATTAAAGAAACACATAGGTTACATAAAATGAAAAGTCTCTCATTTTAATAAACCATTAACTCATAAGTTATGAAAGATGAAAAGTTTTGAAAGTTACAAAACTTGCCCTCAAGTTTTGGAACATGTAAAGTCACTTTAAAAACTTTAGTTCCAATCCCTAGAATTTTAAAAGTTAAAATTCAACCCTTATACTTTATAATATTATAATTTAATAATATATATATGTATAAGAACAAGTCGTTTTACCGTTAGTAGGCCTCATTCACGAAGCCGGTCTATAAGGGGGGTATAAGGTTGTTGCCTATAAAATGGCAGCTTAATGGGTGTCCACTCTCACCCACCGCTTCCTTGACTGGTGGAGGGTCGTTAGCCGAACGGGTAGGACAATGAATTTAATCCTCATTAAAAGTATGATGATTATAAAGTAACTAAATGTTTTTATAAATTCCCAATCTTAGTTACTTTAGGAAAATGTGAATAAGGTGCTAACCCACGAAATTACACTTTGCACTTTGATTCAGTCGTTAGTGGAGCGTGTGTGGTTAACCAGCACACTAACCTGGACTTAACAAGGTAGGCAAAGGGTGGCTTAAGGTTTATCATAGGTTGGTGGAGCGTGTGTGGTTAACCGACACATCGATTGAGTGATAAACATTAAGAGTACCAAGTAATTTGCATGGTTACTTCACACCTTGTTTTGTGATCCTCGGCATCCCAGTCACAAAACCTAAAGGGCACACTCGAGATTGAAACATGCCATTGAAAAGTTCAATGAATCTCAAAGAATCTAGGACTTTCAAAACCAATTAAAACCTAATAATTTATTTCGTTTTTCATGGTGGAAATTGGTGAATCGTCATTCACCTACCTTCAAATATTTTATAGCTTGGATTACGGCATCCCTCTTCTAAGTTATAAAATACTGTGTTGGGTCCTAGCCTTAATATTACATTTGGGTGTCTTATTAAGAATTATCTTTATATCTAATCTAAACTTGTCTTTCTTCCTTTCAGATGTCTTCCAACAATGTTGCTTCTGGCTCAAACCCTACCGGCTCCTTCTCTCTCATGAACCTTTGTGGGAGAGTCATCTTTGATGGATCCAACTTTATAGATTGGATCAGGAACATCAGGATGGTCACTCGTTATGAGGACAAGGAATATTTCCTCGACAAGGAGCTTAAGGAACTTGATGAGTCATCTACTACTCCTGAGGAGATTGCTGAATACCAGGCACATGAGAGAGATGCCACCAAAGTGGCATGTATCATGTTGGCCACAATGACAGCCGAGCTCCAAAAGTCCTATGAGGACTATTACCCTTTTGAAATGCACCAGGACTTGATGGACCGCTACCATCAGAGTGGTCGTCAAGAGCGGTATGAAATCATCTCCACCATGATAACAACCAAGATGAAGGATGGTGAACCCATCACGGGCCACGTGCAGAAAATGCAAAGGTATGTGGACCGTTTACTGAAACTGAATGTGAACTTCCCAGAGGAATTGGCAATTGATATCATTTTGCACTCCTTACCTTCGTGTTATGATCAATTCCGCATGACATACCACATGAACAAGGAGGAAGTTACACTCAGCAAACTTCAAGGACTTTTGAAGACCGCAGAAAGTGGTCTTAAAGGTAAGTCGATTGTTACTACTCCTAATCCTACCGCTGCCCCTATCTTGGCAATTGGGCAAGGAAAAGGAAAGAAGAGGAGAGCCCTTCGAAGGGTACCAAGGGAAAGTCCCTTGATGGATCCTCTTCAAGTAGAACCAATAAAGGTTTTGTCACTCCTTCTGCTAATCCTAAAGAGGTTGAATGCTTCTATTGCCATGAAAAGTCACACTGGAAGCGAAACTGCCCAAAATACTTGCAAAATGTTAAGGATGGGAAAGTGAAACCCAACCATGCAGGTATATACACTATATTGTCTAATAACTCACCATATTCTAATTCTTGGGTCCTTGATACAGGTTGTGGTATTTACATATGTTCTGATTTGCAGGGACTAAGAAGAAGTGAGAATGTGGAGCATGGGAAAATAAACTTGATCATGGGGAATAGGAAAGTTACACCTGTCACCAAGATGGGAGTTTATTCTTTCTTGCTAAGTAGTGGGTTAACATTAGATTTAAATAAATGTTGTTACTCGTCTGAAATGGCGAGAAATATTATTTATTTTCATGGTTTGTACAAACAAGGGTTTACCTTTTCGTTTGATAATGAATGTGGTGGTATTAATGCTTTTTTTAATAATGTTCTTTATTTTAAAGCATTACCTTGTGATGGTGTGTATGAAACTGTGTCGGTCGTCGATAACCTTGGAAATAATATGTTGTGTATCGATTCTTCCACTAGCTTGGATAAAGCATCATTATGGCATTGTCGTCTTGGACATGTAAGCAAGAAACACATAGGCCAACTCCAAAAGGATGAAGTCTTGGAGTCATTTGACCTAAAGTTAGACGATAGTTGTGAATCTTGTTTGCTTGGGAAAATGACAAAGACACCCTTCACTGGTACTTGTGCTAGGGGTGAGGGTTTGTTGGACCTCATACACACAGATGTGTGTGGACCCTTCAGAACGGCCACAAGGGATACTAACTGCTTCTATGTGACTTTTACTGATGATTTTAGTAGATATGGATATGTCTACTTAGTCAAGCATAAGTCAGAAACCTTTGAAAAGTTCAAGGAGTTTAAATAGGAAGTGGAGAATCAGTTGGGCAGGAAAATTAAGATGCTTCGATCCGATCGAGGTGGTGAGTATCTTAGTACAGAGTTCCTTGACTATCTTAAGGAATGTGGGATTGTCTCACAATTCACACCTCCCAGGACACCACAGCTTAATGGTGTGGCTGAGAGGCGCAATCGAACCTTGTTGGATATGGTTCGTTCCATGATGAGTCGAGCTTCGCTACCAATCTCATTTTGGGGGTATGCCTTAGAGACTGCCGCCCATATCCTTAATCTAGTCCCTACCAAAAAGGTTGCCAAAACACCTCATGAGATGTGGACTAGAAAAGTTCCTAATCTGGACTACATCAGGATTTGGGGTTGCGAGGCTTTCGTGAGGCGCGAGACTCATGATAAACTCGAACCTCGAAGTGAGAGGTGTATTTTCATCAGCTACCCACAGAGATCCTTTGGTTACCTCTTCTACAGACCCAGTGATAATGTGGTCTTTGTAGCAAGGAGAGGAGTCTTTCGAGAGAGAGAGAGAGAGAGAGAGAGAGAGAGAGAGAGAGTTCATAAGCCAAGGAAACAGTGGGAGGCAAATTGACCTTGAAGAAATTCAAGAGTCAAGTGGTGAAGGAACCTCAAACCCTAGCAATCAACCTGAGGAGGAAACTCCTGTTGATACGACAGAAGAGTCTGTACCTCCGAGGCGTTCCACGAGAGTTAGGAATGCACCTGAGCATTACTATGGTTTCCATATTACTGCGGAAGGTGATACACTTATCAGTGACAGCACACTGGTAAGTCTGGATGAACCTAACAGCTACACGGAAGCCATGGCAGGCCCTGAGGCTGATAAATAAAAAGAGGCTATGGACAGCGAGATACAATCCATGTATGACAATCAAGTTTGGAACTTCGTTGACAATGTACCAGGTCGTAAGACAGTCAGGTGCAAATGGATCTTCAAGAATAAGACCGACATGGATGGTAATGTACACACTTATAAGGCGCGACTGCTTGCAAAGGACTTTTCTCAAACTCCGGGAGTTGAATATGATGAGACCTTTTCACCAGTAGCAAAGATTAAGTCTATTAGGGTTATGCTAGCCATTGCTGCATTTCATGACTATGAAATATGGAAAATGGATGTCAAAACCGCTTTCCTTAATGGAAAGTTGGCTGAGGATGTTTACATGAGTCAGCCAGAGGGTTTTGTCAGTGCAGAGTACCCTAATAGAGTGTGTAAGCTTGAGAAATCCATCTATGGATTGAAACAAGCACCTCGCAGATGGAATCTTTGTTTCGATGAGAAAGTCAAAGAGTTTGGCTTTTCGAGGAGTGAAGATGAGTCCTGTGTATATTGTTGGATATAGTGTCTAAGTCCATAACTTTATTTGGTATGTACTTGACCCGACCCGGCATGGTCCATTTGGGTTGCATGGCATTGCAATACTTGGATAGACTAAATGAGAGAATAAGGCACTTATGATTATTAATATATTATAAGTTCTAATATATTAATAATAGTATTATTTAATTAGTATTGATCAAGTATTAATCTAGTATTAATCTAGTGATCAAAGTGAGACTAATTAAATATATAGGGTTGATTATGACAATCATCAATTCTTTTATGGTGGATTAATGATCCATGGTTTATGGGTTTGGTTATAACCATATGGAGCTCCATGGATAGTCTATGGGAGTTACAAACCCATGGGTCATGAGAAATCAAGAGTCATGACAATTAAGGGCATTCATGTGTAAACCCTAATTGTGACAACACTATAAAAGGAACCCTATGGCTAGCAAAATGGTGAGCTAGTGGACCTAGTGTTACTAGAGAGGGCATAACCGATTTTGAGTGCTAGAAGTATTCTCTCAAGTTATTCCAAGTCTTGTGGTGTTGTGTGAAGCATTTGAGGCACAACATTTGGGGTGCTAGGCTCACAAAGTCTTGAAGGAATCCAAGCAACAACAAGGTATGTATTTCTACTAGTTTTTATGTTTTATGTAATCCCCATGCCATGCTAGTTAGGAAATAACCTTGAAAAAGAAATTTGCATGTATATAGAGAAAACATAGATTCAAGGTTATTAGGGTTGCATGTACACTTAGGAAGTGTTAGAATGCTCAAAAACCCATCAGTGGTATCAGAGCCAGGTTTGTTTTCTGTATACTTGATGCAAAACTGCTTAAAAATCGAAAATTCTGCACTCTGACGACTGAACTCGCCGAGTCCATGGGGAGGACTCGCCGAGTCCATGAACAAATTCATCCTACTCGGCGAGTAGAATAATGCACTCGGCGAGTAGGAGCGTGCTGGGCAGTTTTTTCGAGTTTTGTTGCTGGAAATGGATTAAGATCATTATCCCAATCTGTTTTGGACTTGTAAAATCTGTTTTTCAAAATGATAATGATTATGTTAACCCATTTTACATGGCTTTTATCAATTTTCAAGTATTGTATATAGTTATATGATTTCTTGAAATTGCTTGACATGAATTTGTGTTCATATGAGTTTTTAGAAGATCATAGGAATTATATGTAACCTCCATGTATGTTTAATTCATGATCTTAATGGCTATGATGGTGTCCATAACTTGTCCTCAAGTTATGGATAACCAAAAGTCACTTCTTTTAATTATGATTAAAGAACTAAAGAGGTTTCATAAAATGAAGAGTCTTCTTTTTATGAACCATTAAAACTCATAAGTTACAAATTGAAGAGACTTGGAATAGTTTCAAATCTTGCCCTCAAGTTTTGGAATTTGAAAAGTCTTACACTCTAATACTTTAATTCCAAATTAAACCTTAGATTTTTAAAAAGTTTAAAAATCAACACTTATACTATTATTATAATTTTATTATATAGATACGTATAAGAATATGTCATTCTTACCGTTAGTAGGCCTCATTCACGAAGCCGGTCTATAAGGGGGGTATAAGGTTGTTGCCTATAAAATGGTGACTTAATGGGTGTCCACTCTCACCCACCGCTTCCTTGATCGGTGGAGGGTCGTTAGCCGAACGGGTAGGATACGACTTTAAATACTCGTTAAAAGTATAATGAATTATAAAGTAACTATACATTATAAATTCCCAATCTTAGTTACTTTAGGAAAATGTGAAATTGGTGCTAGCCCATAAAATTACACTTTGTACCTTACCAAGTCGTTAGTAAGAGTGGCAAAGGGTAACTTGACTTTATTATAGATCGGTGGAGCGTGTGTGGTTAACCGGCACATCGATTAGGTAATATTGTTGAGGGTACCATGTCAATTTGTATGGTTATTCACACCTTGTTTGTGATCCTCGGCATCCCAGTCACAAACTTGAGAGGGCACAATCGAGATTCAAACATGCCATTGAAAAGTTCAATGTATCTCAAAAGATCTAGGAGTTTCAAAACCAATAAAACCTAATAATAAAATATTTCGTTCTTATGGTGGAAATTGGTAAATCGTCATTTACCTACCTTCAAATATTTTATAGTATGGATTACGGCATCCCTCTTCCAACTATAAATAGTTTGTTGGATCCTAGCCTTAATATTTCATTTGGGTGAATTATTAAGGATTCCTAATCTAATGAAACTTGTCTTTCTTTCCTTTCAGATGTCTTCCAACAATGCTTCTGGCTCAAACCCAACAGGCTCCTTTTCCCTTATGAACTTGTGTGGTAAGGTCATCTTTGATGGATCCAATTTCAATGAGTGGATCAGAAACATCAGAATGATTACCCGCTATGAGGACAAAGAATATGTCCTCGATAGGGAGCTTAAGGTTGTGAGTGAAGCCACTGCTACTCCTGAAGAGTTTGCGGAGTTTGTTGCACATGAAAAGGATGCTACTAAAGTAGCATGCATCATGATGGCCACCATGACTCCTGAACTTCAAAAATCCTATGAAGATTTCTACTCCTATGAGATGCACCTGGATCTGATGGAAAGGTACCATCAGAGCGCGCGTCAGGAGAGGTATGAAATCATCTCCTCCATGATAACCGCAAGGATGAAGGATGGTGAACCCATCACCGGTCACTTGCAGAAGATGCAAAGGTTCGTTGACCGGTTGCTGAAGCTAAATGTTGACTTTCCTGAGGAAATGGCGATTGACATCATTCTCCATTCCTTACCTCCAAGTTATGATCAGTTTTGTATGACTTATCATATGAACAAGGAGGAAGTCACACTTAGCAAACTTCAAGGACTCTTAAGGACAGCTGAAAATGGCCTTAAGGGTAAAGCGGTTGCTACTTCTACTCCTTCAACCGCCCCTGTTCTGGCTATTGGGCAGGGAAAGGGTAAGAAGAGGAAAAGCCCTTCGAAGGGTACCAAGGGTAAGACTCTTGATGGTTCCTCTTCAAGTGGGACAAAGAAAGGTCCCATTACTCCTTCTTCAAACCCAAAGGAAGCACAGTGCTTCTATTGCCAGGATAAGGGACACTTCAAGCGAAGCTGCCCCAAATATCTGCAAGATGTAAAGGATGGGAAGGTTAAACCCACCCATGCAGGTATTTACACAATATTGTCTAATAACACATCTAATGCTAATTCTTGGGTGCTTGATACAGGTTGTGGTATTCACATCTGTACTGATTTGCAGGCACTAAGAAGAAGTGAGCAAGTGGAGCACGGGAAGATAAACTTAGTCATGGGCAACAGGAAAGCATCACCTGTTACCAAGATAGGAGTTTATTCTTTATTGCTTAATAATGGGTTAATGTTAGATTTGAATAAGTGTTGTTACTCGCCCGAAATGGCGAGAAATATTATTTCTTTTCATGGCT
This sequence comes from Lactuca virosa, assembly GCF_052849685.1. Classification (NCBI taxonomy): domain Eukaryota; kingdom Viridiplantae; phylum Streptophyta; class Magnoliopsida; order Asterales; family Asteraceae; genus Lactuca; species Lactuca virosa. The sequence continues at coordinate 168,348,405 of NC_136434.1, read as the reverse complement.
TGTACAAACAAGGTTTTTCTTTTTCATTTGATAATAAAAATGGTGCTATTAATGTTTATTACAATGATGTATTTTACTTTAAAGCATTACCTTGTGATGGTGTATATGAAGCCGTGAATGTTGTAGACAATCTAGGAAATAATGTGTTGTGTATTGATTCTTCAGATAGCTTGGATAAAGCATCCTTGTGGCATTGTCGTCTTGGACATGTTAACAAGAAGCGCATAGGCCAACTCCAAAAGGCTGGAGTCTTGGAATCATTTGACCTCAAGTCAGGTCATAGTTGCGAGTCTTGTTTACTTGGAAAAATGACAAAGTCACCCTTCACAGGTACTTGTGATAGGGGTGAAGGTTTGTTGGACCTTGTACACACGGATGTATGTGGGCCCTTCAGAGTTGCTACAAGGGATGCTAATCGCTATTATGTGACTTTTACTGATGATTACAGTAGATATGGATATATTTACTTAATCAAGCATAAGTCAGAAACCTTTGAAAAGTTCAAAGAGTTTAAGCAGGAAGTGGAGAATCAATTGGGCAGGAACATCAAGATGCTCCGTTCCGATCGGGGAGGAGAGTATCTTAGCATTGAGTTCCTTGACTATCTTAAGGAATGTGGGATTGTCTCACAATTGACACCTCCCAGAACACCACAGTTGAATGGTGTAGCTGAAAGGCGCAATCGAACCTTGCTGGATATGGTTCGTTCCATGATGAGTCGAGCTTCGTTACCAATCTCTTTATGGGGGTATGCCTTAGAGACTGCCGCCCATATCCTTAATCTAGTCCCTACTAAAAAGGTTGCCAAAACACCTCACGAGATGTGGACTGGGAAAGTTCCCAATTTGGACCACATCAAAATTTGGGGTTGTGAAGCTTTCGTGAGGCGTGAGACTCATGATAAGCTTGAACCTCGAAGTGAGAGGTGTATTTTCATCGGCTACCCACAGAGATCCTTTGGTTACCTCTTCTACAGACCCAGTGATAATGTGGTCTTTGTAGCAAGAAGAGGAGTCTTTCGTGAAAGAGAATTCATAAGCCAAGGGGATAGTGGGAGGCAAATTGACCTTGAAGAGCTTCAAGAGTCAAGTGGTGAAGGAACCTCAAATGCTATCGACCAACCTGAGGAGGAAACTCATGTTGATCCGATAGATGAGTCTGTACCTCCAAGACGTTCCACCAGGGTGAGGAACACACCTGATTTTTATTATGGTTATCACATCACCACTGAAGGTGATACATTTATTAGTGATAGTACACTAATAGATTTAGATGAACCTAATAATTACATGGAAGCCATGGCAGGCCCTGAGTCTGCTAAATGGAAGGAGGCTATGGACAGCGAGATTCAGTCCATGTATGACAATCAAGTTTGGAACTTGGTTGACAATGTACCAGGTCGTAAGACAGTTGGGTGCAAATGGATCTTCAAGAAGAAGACCGACATGGATGGGAAGGTACACACTTATAAAGTGCGACTGGTTGCGAAGGGCTTTACTCAAACTCCGGGAGTTGACTATGATCAGACCTTCTCACCAGTAGCTAAGATTAAGTCTATTAGAGTATTGTTAGCCATAGCTGCATTTCATGATTATGAAATATGGCAAATGGATGTCAAAACCGCTTTCCTTAATGGAAAGTTGGCTGAGGATGTTTACATGGCTCAACCAGAGGGTTTTGTCGATGCAAGATACCCTAATAGAGTGTGTAAGCTTGATAAATCCATTTATGGATTGAAACAAGCATCTCGCAGATGGAATCTTTGCTTTGATGAGAAAGTCAAAGAGTTTGGCTTTTCTAGGAGTGAGGATGAGTCTTGTGTGTATGTCAGGGCTAGTGGGAGCATAGTTAGCTTCTTGGTGTTGTATGTGGATGACATACTTCTTATAGAAACGACATCCCAACCTTGCAGGAGGTTAAGTCCTGGCTTGGGAAGTGTTTCGCTATGAAGGACCTTGGGGAAGCTGCCTATATCCTAGGGATAAGGATTTTGAGAGATAGGAGTAAGAGACTAATTGGACTTAGTCAAAGTACTTACTTGGATAAGGTGCTGAAGAGGTTCAGTATGCAAGATTCCGAGAAAGGAGAATTACCAATCCAGAGTAATGCCAAGCTGAGTAAAACTCAGAGTCCGAGTACAGAGGCTGAGATAGCTGAAATGAGTCATATACCATATGCTTCCGCTGTGGGCTCGATCATGTATGCTATGACTTGTACTCGCCCTGATGTAGCCTTTGCTTTGAGCATGGTCAGTAGATATCAAGGGAACCCTGGCAAGGCACACTGGACAGCGGTAAAGAACATTCTCAAGTATCTGCGGAGGACTAAGGATTGGGTCCTTACCCTCGGAGGCAGTGATGACTTGAGAGTGGAAGGATATAGAGATGCTAGCTTCCAGACTGATAGGGATAATTTCCGCTCTCAGTCAGGCTGGGTCTTTATCCTAAATGGAGGGCAATTACTTGGAAAAGTTCCAAGCAGGAGACAGTAGCTGATTCTACTTGTGAATCAGAGTACATAGCAGCAAGTGAAGCAGCTAAGGAGGCGATATGGCTAAAGAACTTCATCGGAGACCTTGGAGTTGTACCAGCTATAAAAGAGCCAATGGAAATTTTCTGTGACAGCGAAAGTGCGTTTGCTTTGGCTAAGGAACCGAGAGATCACGGGAGATCTACGCACATTGACAGAAAATACCATTTCATCAGACATCAAATAGAAGAAGGACTCCTCGTAGCTAAGAGGGTATCATCAGATGAGAACCCGGCAGATCCCCTCACGAAGGGACTGAGCAGGGTTAAGCATTTACAGCATGCGAGGCGCATTGGGCTGAAGGATGATATTAGTTTCAATAATTAGATTCCTGAAACTTGTAAAATGTAATTGACATTTGATGATAAATAAAAGTTGTTATTTATTTATGAGTAAGGTGTTACTATCTTGTGTTGATTGTTTACTATGTTTCAATTTTGCATGTTTTTACTTCCAGAATAATTATGTTATTATTCAAACCATCCACAGTCAGTCAAACTTTGGAAGTAAGTATTGATTTAAGACTGTCATGAATTTGGCTTGTATGATTTGTCTAAAAGTGCATTGGACAATGCAATGGTTGCTACAACATTCATGAGTACTCATAAGGGCTGAGTATTGGATCCAACCCACGCTCACTTGCATCACTTCATGGAATTTATCTCGAGTGATCGTGAGACGGTAATATCATATAAATCTTCAAACCTAGAGATATGAGTTGTTGACTATGAGTTGGTTATTCATTGACTGCACGAAAACGCATTGGTAACTCGATGTCATAAAACGTGCCTTTGTGAATAATTCAACAAGTAGTTAGTACAAGCATATCAGTCGAAGTTTATCTGTTCCTTCTAGAAATAGAAGCGATATCTGGGCCCCTCGATGATTTGGTTTTGACCTATGTACCGGGCCCGGTCAGAACCTAATTGATGTGTTCAATTTAGTTCTATGTCGAAACAAATCAGAGATCAAGAAACAAATGCTGGACAATAAGTAAGACCATGTTCCATGTGTTTGTCCGGCTGATATCATGAGAACAGAGGATTATATGATCACTTATCTTAAATGGCGTATCATCATCATCTCAGTTCCGAGAGACTTTGAAAGAGCTACGATTGCTAGTCGGATTTTGAAGTCATATTTGCAAATATAGTTATTAGACTTATCCAAGTGGGAGACTGTTGGATATAGTGTCTAAGTCCATAACTTTATTTGGTATGTACTTGACCCGACCCGGCATGGTCCATTTGGGTTGCATGACATTGCAATACTTGGATAGACTAAATGAGAGAATAAGGCACTTATGATTATTAATATATTATAAGTTCTAATATATTAATAATAGTATTATTTAATTAGTATTGATCAAGTATTAATCTAGTATTAATCTAGTGATCAAAGTGAGACTAATTAAATATATAGGGTTGATTATGACAATCATCAATTCTTTTATGGTGGATTAATGATCCATGGTTTATGGGTTTGGTTATAACCATATGGAGCTCCATGTATAGTCTATGGGAGTTACAAACCCATGGGTCATGAGAAATCAAGAGTCATGACAATTAAGGGCATTCATATGTAAACCCTAATTGTGACAACACTATAAAAGGAACCCTATGGCTAGCAAAATGGTGAGCTAGTGGACCTAGTGTTACTAGAGAGGGCATAACCGATTTTGAGTGCTAGAAGTATTCTCTCAAGTTATTCCAAGTCTTGTGGTGTTGTGTGAAGCATTTGAGGCACAACATTTGGGGTGCTAGGCTCACAAAGTCTTGAAGGAATCCAAGCAACAACAAGGTATGTATTTCTACTAGTTTTTATGTTTTATGTAATCCCCATGCCATGCTAGTTAGGAAATAACCTTGAAAAAGAAATTTGCATGTATATAGAGAAAACATAGATTCAAGGTTACTAGGGTTGCATGTACACTTAGGAAGTGTTAGAATGCTCAAAAACCCATCATATATGTCAAGGCTAGTGGGAGTATAGTTAGCTTTTTGGTATTGTATGTGGATGACATACTACTCATAGGAAATGACATCCCAACTCTGCAGGAAGTGAAGTCCTGGCTTGGGAAGTGTTTCGCTATGAAGGACCTTGGTGAAGCTGCCTATATCCGCTCTCAGTCAGGCTGGGTCTTTACCTTAAATGGAGGAGCAATTTCTTGGAAAAGTTCCAAGCAGGAGACAGTGGCTGATTCAACTTGCGAATCAGAGTATATAGTGGCAAGCGAGGCAGCAAAGGAGGCTATATGGCTAAAGAACTTCATTGGAGACCTTGGGGTTGTACCAGCTATAAAGGAGCCTATGGAGATTGTCTGTGATAGTGAAAGTGCAGTTGCCTTAGCCAAGGAACCAAGGGATCACGGGAGATCCAGACACATCGACAGAAAATACCATTTCATCAGACATCGAATAAAAGAAGGAATCCTCGTGGCAAAGAGGGTATCATCGGATGAGAACCCAGCAGATCCCCTCACGAAGGGACTGGGTAGGGTTAAGCATCTTCAGCATGCGAGGCGCATAGGGCTGAAGGATGATATTAGTTTTAGTAGATAGATAGTTTTGAAATGTGTAAAGTGTAATTGAGATTTGATGATGAATAAAAGTTGTTTATTTATGAGTAAAGTGTTGTTATCTTGTGTCAAATCGTTTACTATCATTTCATTTTGCATGTTTTGACTTCCAGAATAATTATGTTATCGTATATCATATTATTCAAATTCTCCACAGTCGGTCATATGTTGGAAGTAGATATGAATCAAGACTGTCATGAAGTTGGTTGTAGATGTCTAAGATGTTGGACATAGCAAAGTGTTGCTACAACACTCATGAGTGCTCATAAGTTCTGAGTATTGGATTCAACCCACGCTCACTTGTATCACTTCATGGAATTTATCTCGAGTGATCGTGAGACGGTAATATCATATAAGTCTTCAAACCTAGAGATATGAGTTCTTGCATATGAGTTGGTTATACATTGATTGTACGAAAACGCATTGGTAACTCGATGTTATAAAACATGCCTTTGTGTATAATTCGACAAGTAGTAGAACAAGCATATGAGTCGAACTTTATCTGTTCCTTCTTGGATTAGAAGCGATATCTGGGCCCCTCGATGATTTTGTTGTGACCTTTGTACCGGGCCCGGTCAGAACTAAATTGATGTGTTCGATTAAGTTCTATGTCAAACAAATCGGAAATCGAGAAACAAACTGCTGGACAATAAGTAAGACATTGTTCCATGTATTTCTCCGGCTGATATCTAGAACACAGAGGATTATATGATCACTTATCTTAAATGACGTATCATCATCATCTCAGTTCCGCGAGACCTTGAAAGAGCTACGATTGCTGATCGGTTCCTGAAGTCATACTTGCAGTTATAGTTATTAGACTTATCCAAGTGGGAGACTGTTGGATAAGGTGTCTAAGTCCATAACTATTTCTGGTATGTACTTGACCCGGTTGGCATGGTCCATTTAGGTTGCATGGCATTGCAATACTTGGATAGACCAAAATGAGATAAAGGACACTTAAGGTTTATTAATATATTATAATTTCTAATATAATAATAATATTATTTAATTAGTATTGATCAAAGGATTAATTTGGAATTAATTAAGTGATCAAAAAGAGACTAATTAAATATATGGGGTTGATTGTGTAAATCATTCATTCTTGTATAGTGGGCTAATGATCTGTGGTTTGTATGGATTGGGCTAAAACCATAAGCTGCTCCATGGATAGTCCATGGAGGTTACAAACCCATGGATCATGGAATATTGAAAGCCATGACAATTAGGGTTTACATTGTGTAACCCTACTTGTGTCACAACTATATAAAGACCCCTTGTCTAGCAAAATCGGACTACTACAAGCAAGTAAGAGGGCTAGCCAAATTTTGGAGTATAAGTGAACTTCTCTCAAGGTTATTCCAAGTATTGTGGTGTTGTGTGAGACATTTGAGGCATCACACTTGAGGTGCTAGGCTCACAAGGTTCTCAAGGAATACAAACAACAAAAGGTATGTTCTACTTCTAGCATGTTTAAAAGTTCCCCATGTTATGCTAGATAGGTTATGAACCTTGGAAATCAAATTTGCATGTATCGTAGTAAAACATAGATCCAAGGTTTCTAGGGTTGCATGTATACCTTAGGAGTGTTAGAATGCTCAAAACCCTTCGCGATATATCTTGGATTTAATTTTCCCCGCTTTCCAAAGCGTATCATCCCTTTCCAGGGAGAGACCTTTAGTAATACGCGATCGCCGACTTGAAATTCCAGAGGTTTTCGTCTTCTGTCAGCGTAACTTTTCTATCGATCTCTGGACACCTTAAGTCTTTCTCTAATTTGGACAATCCTCTCAGTGGTTTCCCTGATGATCTATGGTCCTGTAAGAGTGTTATCTGGCACTTGTCCCTTTGCAAGTTGGGTGTCTCCTACCTCAGCCCAACAGAGAGGTGATCGGCATTTTCTTCCATAAAGGGCCTCAAAAGGAGCGACTTTGATACTTGTGTGATAGCTATTGTTGTACGAGAATTCCACCAGTGGAAAGTGGGTATCCCAAGCCTTGCCGAAATCTATCACACAGGCCCTTAACATGTCCTCCAATGTTTGAATGTTCCTCTCACTCTGTCCATCGATTTGGGGATGGTAGGCGGTGCTCATATCGAGCTGAGTTCCCAACGACTTCTGTAGCGACTTCGAAAACCGAGAGGTAAACCTACTATCTCTGTCCGAGATAATAGATATTGGCATGCCATGTAATCTCACCACCTCCTTTATGTAGATCTGTGTTAGTCTCTCCATTTTATACGTTTCCTTTATTGGTAGGAAATGAGCGGATTTAGTCAACCGATCGACAATCACCCAATGGCATCCAGCCCGTCTGTCGACTTGGGCAATTTGGTTATAAAATCCATTGTTATTCGTTCCCATTTCCACTCAGGTATCACTGGTTGTTGTAATAAACCGGAGGGCTTCTGATATTCTACCTTAACCTTTGCGCAAGTCAGGAACTTTCTCACGTAGGTAGCAATCTCTGCTTTCATATTCGGCCACCAATAATGTTGTTTAAGATCCATGTACATTTTATCAGAGCTGGGATGGACGGAGTACCTTGTTTTGTGTGCTTCAATCATAACCACGTCTCTGAACCCACCGAACTTCGGTGTCCAGATTCGTTCCATAAAGTAGTAAGATTCGTCCTCTCTGATGGTTAGGTTCTTATCCATTCCACGCAAGCCTTCATTTGCGACGTTTTCTGGTTTCAAGGCTTCTAGCTGAGCCTCCCTGATTTGTGAAGACAAATGGGAATGGATGGTTATCGATAGTGTTTTCACTCGGCAACCCGAGTATTCCTTCCTGCTTAGGGCATCGGCCACCACATTAGCCTTGCCCGGATGGTACCGGATCTCGCATTCGTAATCGTTCAGGAGCTCGACCCATCGCCGCTGCCTCATGTTTAGTTCTTTCTGGTTCAGGATATGCTGGAGGCTTTTTGTGGTCTGTGAAAATGGTGCACTTCGTCCCGTAGAGGTAGTGCCTCCAAATCTTTAGGACGGAGACCACAGCTCCCAGCTCGAGGTCGTGAGTGGCATAGTTTACTTCGTGGTTTTTTAGTTGCATTCACGCATAGGCTATAACCTTCCCACGCTACATGAGCACACAACCTAACCCTTGGTTCGATGCGTCGCAATACACCACAAAATCTTCTGTTCCCTCTGGAAGAGACAATACCGGAGCACTGTAGAGGGCTTTTAATAATCAATTAACTAAACTATAATATTAAAATATCATATTAATTTTAATTTTATTTATAAAATTATGATTTTAACTTTTTAACATATTATAGTTAACTTATTAGTTTAAATATGTTGTTGTATGTGAGCAATTTTCATTTTAAAGTCAGAAATTTGGTATAATTTATGATTTTATACAAAATAGTTAAATTTATAATTTAAATATAATGTTAAATGGTTAACTTAAATCAAAATTTCATATAAACTTGAAAACAATTGAAAGACTGTTTGATAAATACTTAAAAATTATAGATTACAGTGTTAAACCTAAATTGTAATCCTAAATTAACAAAAAATGATGCCACTATTTTTATAGTCGTTAAAAATTTTCAAATAAGTAGATTAAAAATAACTTATGATAAGAATAGTTAAAAGTATTATAATATAAAAAATTATAATGTTATCTTAAAAAACAATGTTTGTTGTGTTAAATAATTACAATAAAAAAACTAACAATATTCATCAAATAAATTTTAAGAAATTTAAATTTTCGAAACCAAATTACAATAATTATAATATTCCAAATACGTTATTTTAAATAACTTACAACGACAATAGTTAAAAGTAACATAATATACAAAAATTATATTGTTACCATTAAAAACAAAAACAATGTTTGATGTTTTAAATAATCACAATGATAAACATTAAAATCTTAGGTAAATAAACTTTTTAAAATTAATTAATCACAACAACTGTAAATATCATTAAACCATATATTATATTTAATTTTATTCATGAGTAACCCGCATGTAGAGACCATTGAGACAATTGTGCTTATAGAATTTTAAAAAATGTCTACATTATCATATAATTCAAAACAAACAATGTTTAAACCAACCAATTATAATATTTATTATATAAGAGCTAACAAAAATACGATTGATATATTTAAAAACATATATTTGTAAAGATTTCAAATATATTGTTTTATTTTGCGCAACGTGCATATATTCGTCTAGTCTATCTATATCATACTATACTTATAAATGAGACATTTTTTGCTATAACCACAATCATTTGAAACTTCCATGTTTTTTCATATATCTTTATAATAATGATTCCATAATATCTAGTAAAACCTACATAACTTTTCACTAGCATCTAATTAACAACTACCACTCAATAGTTTTTAACTTATGATACTTAATGGTTCTTATGACACCAATTGATTAACATTGATATATATATATATATATATATATATATATATATATATATATATATATATATTATTCAGAATGATAGATTTTTACTAGAATAGTTTAAATAGTTGTGTGAGTGGTTGATAAGTAGATTAGAAACTTCATACAAAAAGATTGTCGATAGAGAGCATAAATAATAATAAAGAGGAAGATGATGATGAGAAGGAAATATAAAAGTTTATGGTAAGAAATATTGCTTCATTTTCTTCTTTCTTATTATCCAAATTTATACTATATAATTATGATTTTGGTTGGAATGAAAAATATTATATATGAAGATGCTCTAATCATTACCTCTAGATTCACATAAGCAACAAAAGTACTTCACAACAATACAAAACAAGAATGGATACAACTAGCGTAGTGCATGCTTCTTGATTTTAAAATTTTGGTGATTCAATTTATTTTAAAGTTTTGCATTTTCTTTTCATGAAAGTTATAATCATGTTCAGCGGGGTCCCAAAAGGAATCTATGCAACTAACCGTCTAAAGTCTAAACCCAACGGTCCATGTCGTATAAATTATAATTGAGTTTGCAAGATGGTGCAGGTTAATTTTCATTCCGCTTCAAATTGTATAACTAGACTTTTAAAAAGATTCATTGGGTGTAATTTCTAGGATAATGTAATAGAGTGCATGTTGGCGTTTAATTTTATAGGTCTTCATATAGTGTTGGATGTTCACAATCGCTTACATGGAAATGGTCCTATAAATGACAATTATGTAGTTGATAAAGCTTATTAAATTTGATTTTGTTATATTCCATAAAAATGGTAAAATTGAGTTGTTGATATATAATTACAGACTATTATTTGATAATAAATCATTTAATCATTCATGATCTTTTTAAACGAGACGTTTATGATTTAACTGTAAGGTAATTAAAAGTGAAATAAGACTTAGCTATTGCAATTTGCACCTCTAATTTTATGTTATGCTAATGAAAAGCACAATGACACAAGACTCTCACAAAATACAAATCGTTTAATTGTTTTATAATTTATGTTTTCTAATAACATATGAGGGCTAAAACTCATTTTGGGTTTTATAATTATTATCAGTCTGGTTAGAATCTATTACATAATATTTTGACATCAATTGTAAACATCTTTTATTTATAATTTTAAATTTTCCTTTAACTCGTTGTATTTACATTATCAATAATTTACAAGGTTAATTATTTTTTTCATATGTTGTAATAGTCAATCAATTTATTCTGTAATAAAAAATTAGGACCCAAATATCGATAATTTTAGGAGCAGTTTTTGAATATTAAAAACCAACATAACATGTTCCAAGACCGGTTCCAATATTATAGGGTCGTAGATTTCAATTTTAATAGGCCTATATATAAAAAATGACCAAAAACCATACATAAAATTATAAATGTCAACATATGTTAACCATATATTTTTATTACTGCGCAACACGCGGGAATACGCCTAGTACACTTATAAAAGAGGCATTTTAACTTGCACCACATGCATTTGAAACCTCCATGACCTTTAAATTTCTTTCTAATAATTATTATAAGTTCGTTAATAATATTAAATTAATGTAAAATATAAATTCTAATCATAAAATAATTAAACTACAATATTAAAATATCATATTTTACTTCTATTTATAAAATTATGACTTTAACTTTTTAACTTATTATAGTTAACTCATTTCAAAATTACAACTTTTAGTTAAATTATTAATTTCACTATAATGTTAAACGGTCAACTTAAATCAAAATTTCAGTTAAACTTGAAAAAAATAGAGAGACTATTTTATAAATAATTAAAAGTTATAAATTATAGTGTTAAATAAAATTGTAATCCTAAATTAATAAAAAAACATGAAACGATTTTTTATAATCATTAAGAATTTTCAAATAAGTAGCATAAAAATAACTTACAATAAGAATAGTTAAAAGTAATGGTATATAAAAAACTATAATGTTATCTTTAAAAACAAAAACAATGTTTGTTGTTTTAAATAATTACAACCAAAGAAACTAACAATATTCATCAAATATATTTTTAAAAAAGTTCAATTATTGAAACCAAATTAAAATAATTAAGAATTTCCAAATGGGTTATTTTAAATAAGTTACAACAACAATAGTTAAAAGTAACATTATATACACAAATTATATTGTTACCTTTAAAAACAAAAACAATGTTTGATGTTTTAAACAATTACAATGATAGAAATTAAAATTTTAATCAAATAAACCTGTTAAATTAATTAATCATAACAACAACTATGAATATCATTAAACCATATATTATATTTAATTTTATTCATTAGTAACCCGCAGGTAGAGGCCATTGAGACAATTGGGATTATACAATTTTAAAAGATGTCTACATTATCATATAATTCAAAACAAACAATGTTTATACCAACCTATTATAAGATTTATTATATAAGAGCTAAAAACAACATCATTGATATATTTAAAAAACATATATTTGTAAATATTTCTAATATATTGTTGTATTTTGCACAACGCGCGTGTATTCACCTACTATCATACTATATTATAAGGAAACATTTTTTTCTTTCACCACATTCATTTGAAACTCCCAACTTTTCATATTTACATACAATATGCTTAATTTATTAACTTAAATATGCTTTTAGTTGTAAACATTATCATAAATGGAAGAATTTGTGACTTATCAATATGATATACTTAATTTGTTAAGTTCAATATATAGTTAAATAAATAATCTACATTAATATATCAAATAAGCTTAAAAATTTAGTGTAAAATTTAAAACCTAAAGTAAAATATCAAATAATGTTTAAAAAAAATTCAATATATATTTTTTAACATAGTTAAAAGGAAAACATTAAATATAATAATAATAAAAGAACCTAAATTGATGAATCGAATTAACTAAAAGGTGTCTGAAAACTATATTCTAACAATATATTTTTAACCTACGCCGTGCAACGCGCGGGAATTCGTCTAGTCATACATACTTATAAAGCTAGCATTTTTTCTTGAAATCTCATGCATTTGAAACCCCATTTTTTAACTTCCCCAAACCACATTCATTTGAAACCCGCTTTTATAACTAATGCAACTCAAAAGTTTTCTTAATTATGATTTAACACTCAAAAGTTTTATAACTTATATTATGTTTAATTAGCATTTAGTGAAAAGTTTACTATAAAAAGGCCAATCTTTTGTGTCTTTTGTGTTATATAAAATCTTACATGTAAGAAGGATTTTGAAGATATTGTGATTCAAAAGTTTTCATATAGTTGAAGCATTCACGATCCAAATATGATGATTTGAAGAAATGGGTTATGTCGCATCGATGGTAATTGTAATATGATTTTTTCTTTCAAGCAAAACAAATGAAGCTTTTCTATTCTTTCTTTATATTCAGTTTCTCATTTAATCTTTATATGTGATTTGTGTGTATTATTCAATCTTGAATGTGACTCTCCAAACATCAATGTTTTGCTTGGAATATCTTTTTGATTTTTCTTTTTCAAGAAAAATATTTTGATTGCAGGTTAGTGAAGAATTGTCATCAAGTTTCTATGGTTGAATGGTGTTAAATTAAGAAAGAAGATTCATAAAATGGATATAGGTTTTTTTGTTTGAGCAAAGTTGACGAATGTTAGTTTTTTCTTTTGATTTAAATGTATGTTTATGTAATATCTTTATTTATATATTCAACCACCCAATGCTCTTATTTATTTGATTGTAGTTTTTCTATTTTGATTATGTTTATTTTCGATTATTTTTTTGTTGGGTTATCCTACACAACATATTTAAAAGATAACATAATTTTGAACATTTGATATGTAATTATGATAGACTTATCATGATATGTTCTTCATATGAAAGTAATTTATCCATATCACTACGACAAGAATTACATATGACATTTACGAAAATATATATATTATATGTGATTTGTTTAACATGTATATGCACCTATGTATGTTATAAATTTATAATTAAGTATCTTTATGTTTAATAATTGAAGGGATTAAAATGATGCATCAAAACCAATTATTTAGACGAATTATAATAATAATAATAATAATAATAATAATAATAATAATAATAATAATAATAATAAATATACATTTCCAAGTACCGCATTCATTTGAAACTCACACTACAACTCAAGAGTTTTCTAATTTATGTATATTTCTTAGTTACAACTCAAGATTTTTTAACTTATGATTATTAATTAGTAATCAGTAATAACTTTTTATTTTCCTTTCTTTTATAAGGTTGTAAAGTTTTGCTGATTAAAAACATTAATTTATTTGAAGAGATTTGTGATTTAAATATTATGAGTTAATATAAATGTGATAATAGATGTTTTAGTGTTTTTATGTTATTAAAAGTTATAGTGTTTATTTTCCATATTTTTTATTATTTGTTGTATATATATATATTTTAATATAAATGTTATAATAGATGTTTTTTCTATTTTTATGTTACTAAAAGTTACAGGTCATATTTTTGTTCATACGTTTTGTTACCCATTATATTATCATTCATTTGATATATAATTTACACAATTTTAAACAGTTTATAAAATTATCAAATAATTGTATATATCACAATGACTTAAAAATTAAACTATAATGTTTAATAAAACTAATATGTTAACTATATGTTTGCTTTACTACTAACATTTTGTTTCAAAGTAGAAATATTAAATAATAATTTGGTAAAGTTATTATTTTAACTATATGATTTTATTCTCGCGCAACGCGCGGGGATTCGCCTAGTATACTTATAAAAGAGGCATTTTTACTTACACCACATGCATTTGAAATCTCAATGACTTTCCAATTTCTTTCTAATAATTATTATAATTTGGTTAATAATGTACAATTAATGAAAGAACTAAATTCTAATCATAAAGTAACTAAACTACAATATTAAATATCATATTTTACTTTTATTTATAGAATTATAACTTTAACCTTTTATCATATTATACTTAATTTATTAGTTAAGATATATTGTCGTATGTAGACAATTGTCATTTTCAAGTCACAACTTTTGTATAATTTATGATTTTATTCAAAATAGATAAATTGTTAATTTTAATATAATGTTAAACAGTTAACTTAAATCCAAATTTTAGTTAAACTTGAAAAAAATCGAGAGACTATTTTATAAATAGTTAAAAGTTATAAATTATAGTGTTAAACCTAAATTATAATTCCAAATTAACAAAAAAACCATGGAACTATTTTTTATAATCATTATGAATTTTCAAATAAATAGCTTAAACATAACTTAAAATAAAAATAGTTAAAAGTAATATTATATAAAAGATATTATAATGTTAAATTTAAAAACAATGTTTGTTGTTTTAAATAATTACAATCAAAGAAACTAACAATATTCGTCAATTAAATTTTAAAAAAGTTAAATTTTTGAAACCAAATTAAAATAATAAAGAGTTTCTAAATATGGTATTTAAAATAACTTACAACAACAATAACTAAAAGTAACATTATATTGTTAGCTTTAAAAACAAAAACAATGTTTGATGTTTTAAATAATTACAATGATAGAAATTAAAATCTTGAACAAATAAACTTTTTAAAATTAATTAACCATAACAACAAATATAAATATCATTAAACCATATATTATATTTAATTTTATTAATGAGTAAAACGTACGTAGAGGTCATTGAGAATATTGAGATTAAAGAATTTTAAAAGATGTCTACATTATCATATAATTCAAAACAAACAATGTTTATACCAACTTAATATAAGATTTATTTTATAAGAGCTAACAACAACGTCATTGATATGTTTAAAAGACATATATTTGTATAGATTTCAAATATTTTATTGTATTCTGTGCAACACACATGTATTCTCCTACTATTTAAATAAAGATACAATTGTGGATTTTATTAAAAATATTTATAACTGCTGATTCTATAACTATCTTATCTGCTGATAGTTAAAAAATAATCAACAGTTCTCTATAATATTAATAATATTAATAATATTAATAACAATATTAATAATTGTTGATTTGTAGCTTTCATGAAATCTTATAAATAAAAAATCAGCAGTTCTGATAGTTATCTTAACTGCTGATTCTAAAATTATCTTAACTGCTTATAGTTAAATGATAATCAATAGTTTTGTATAATGCATTCTGTCAGAACTAGCAAACTTAGGGCCGAGCCTTTATTCATGTGCAAACAAATTCGAAATGGCAATATTGTATGAGTGTAAGCATATAAGCACTCATATAATCAATAGTTTAAAAGATATGTTTAAAAGACATAAATTCGAACTGGCAATATTATATGAGTGCATATATGCTTACACTTAGAATCAAGTTGTGATAGCCTCTTATAAGCCCAAGCTTAATCTAATAGCTAAACAAAAAAAAACAAATATTTGGGCCTTTGCTTAGACGTCTCGGCCCAAATACCCCCTTTGATCGAAAACCCATCCAAATGGATCATATTGAGCCCGAAAACCCACACCACAAGCACCGAAAACCCTAAGAAGGGGTGTTTTCGGCCACCCTAAAACCGAAAACGCCTCCCTTAAATTAAAGAAATCGGTGTTGGGTGCTAAACCCAAGAGTTGACCGAGCAATTGCCACCTCATTGCTTTACATTGTATTACTCTCCATATTTCCACACCATGCATGCTTCTAACCAACAAGTTTCCATACATGACACTCTAATAACAAACAAACCTCCACATATGACACTATATTTCCCACCAAACAACTAGGAAGCATGAAACCCACTCTATTTAAGGGGGGGGGGGGGGGGTTTGGCGGAAGAGACACCCACACACACACCAAAAACACTTCCACTCATTTTAATCTCCAATTTCTCTCATCTATCCTCTCCAAAAAACATGTGCATCTTCAAGAGGTGTTTTACTTCAAGAAAAATCCTAGTAAATTGGTAAGCATTTCGTGTGTCTCTTTTATTTCTAAACATCTTTATGTTAAAAACTCCATGTTTACACACACTTTCGTGTGTTATATCCTTAGAACACTTGCAATTTCGAGAATCTCCTCAAGTTTGTTCAAGGCTAGGCTCGACATCTCTTCATTTCCTTCCTACCACACACGAAATAACCAAGGTGAGCTTCATACCCCCAAGTTTGCATGTTTTCATGCTTTTCGGGGGGAGGGGGGAGTACAAGTCAAATTTCATTTACCCAATGGATATTTTCATGTACCAACTTGTTTGTGTGTTAAAATGTGCATGGAATGTTAAAGATTATCATACATATGTTCATAAAAATCGTGATTTATATGGTCTATGTAAGTCTAGGTGTGTTTTTCCTTTGGAAATTTGCATGCACCATGGTTAAATGTTGAATATGGAACAAGTTCATGTATAAAGAGTAGATACTACTTGCTCACTACCTAAAAATCGATATATAGATGGTTATTATCATTTTTATAACACAAAAATCATGTTTATGGGTTGGTATGCATAAATATAAAAAAAACTTACTTTTATATATATTTAGGTCCGAATATGTTGATCTTTGGATGTTTACTTGTTTTACTTTTACAAGTTTAAAATTTGTATAAGTATAATAATATTGAGGACATCATGTGGTTTTATAAAAAAAATCATGATTTACTAAAGATGACCAAAACAAACTATTTTGTGTTACGAAATTCCAACCGGAAAAATATGAGATGTGCAAAAACTACAAAGTTTTGGATATTTTTGCTAAATATAAACTTTTCTAGTAAAAATAGTCGTAATTATGTCGTCACTATTTTTGATGGTTAAAAACCCAAGAATATTATGTTATATTTTTGCAAATACATGTTACTACTAGACATAATTACTATAGGCTATTTATGTAAAGTTTTATAAATAATTAACACACAAGTTTACAAAATAAACTGTTGACAGAATAGTTTGCATGTCATAAAACACATGTCATAAAACGTATGTCATGAAACGTATAAAACGCGTGTTGTAAACCGCATGTCATGAAACTCGTAAAACGCGTGATATATATGGTCTATGTAAGTCTAAGTATGTTTGTCCTTTGGAATTTTGCATGCACCATGGTTAAATGTTGAATATGGAACAAGTTCATGTATAAAGAGTAGATACTACTTGCTCACTACCTAAAAATCGAGATATAGATGGTTATTATCATTTTTATAACACAAAAATCATGTTTATGGGTTGGTATGCATAAATATAACAAAAACTTACTTTTATATATATATATATATATATATATATATATATATATATATATATATATATATATATATATATATATATATAGGTCCGAATATGTTGATCTTTAGATGTTTACTTGTTTTACTTTTACAAGTTTAAAATTTGTATAAGTATAATAATGTTGAGGACATCATGTGGTTTTATAAAAACAAATCATGATTTACTAAAGATGACCAAAACAAACTATTTTGTGTTACGAAATTCCAACCGGAAAAATATGAGATGTGCAAAAACTTCAAAGTTTTGGATATTTTTGCTAAATATAAACTTTTCTAGTAAAAATAGTCGTAATTATGTCGTCACTATTTTTGATGGTTAAAAACCCAAGAATATTATGTTATATTTTTGCAAATACATGTTACTACTAGACATAATTACTATATGCTATTTATGTAAAGTTTTATAAATAATTAACACACAAGTTTACAAAATAAACTATTGACAGAATAGTTTGCATGTCATAAAACACATGTCATAAAACGTATGTCATGAAACGTATAAAACGCGTGTTGTAAACCGCATGTCATGAAACTCGTAAAACGCGTGATATATATGGTCTATGTAAGTCTAAGTATGTTTGTCCTTTGGAATTTTGCATGCACCATGGTTAAATGTTGAATATGGAACAAGTTCATGTATAAAGAGTAGATACTACTTGCTCACTACCCAAAAATCGAGATATAGATGGTTATTATCATTTTTATAACACAAAAATCATGTTTATGGGTTGGTATGCATAAATATAACAAAAACTTACTTATATATATATATATATATATATATATATATATATATATAGGTCCGAATATGTTGATCTTTAGATGTTTACTTGTTTTACTTTTACAAGTTTAAAATTTGTATAAGTATAATAATGTTGAGGACATCATGTGATTTTATAAAAAAATTCGTGATTTACTAAAGATGACCAAAACAAACTATTTTGTGTTACGAAATTCCAACCGGAAAAATATGAAATGTGCAAAAACTACAAAGTTTTGAATATTTTTGTTAAAAATAAACTTTTCTAGTAAAAATTGACGTAATTATGTCGTCACTATTTTTGATGGATAAAAACCCAAGAATATTATGTTATATTTTTGCAAATACATGTTACTAGTACACATAATGACTATATGCTATTTCTGTAAAGTTTTATAAATACTTAACACACAAGTTTACAAAACAAACGGTTAACAGAATAGTTTGCATGTCATAAAACACATGTCATAAAATGTATGTCATGAAACGTACAAAACGCATGTTGTAAACCGCATGTCATGAAACTCGTAAACCGCATGTTTTGAAACTCGTAGAATACGTGATATATATGGTCTATGTAAGTCTAAGTATGTTTGTCCTTTGGAAATTTGCATGCATCATGGTTAAATGTTGAATATGGAACAAGTTCATGTATAAAGAGTAGATACTACTTGCTCACTACCTAAAAATCGAGATATAGATGGTTATTATCATTTTTATAACACAAAAATCATGTTTATGGGTTGGTATGCATAAATATAACAAAAACTTACTTTTATATATATTTAGGTCCGAATATGTTGATATTTGGATGTTTACTTGTTTTAGTTTTACAAGTTTAAAATTTGTATAAGTATAATAATGTTGAGGACATCATGTGGTTTTATAAAAAAAATCGTGATTTACTAATGATGACCAAAACAAACTATTTTGTTTTACGAAATTCCAACCGGAAAAATATGAGATGTGTAAACACTACAAAGTTTTGGATATTTTTGCTAAAAATAAACTTTTCTAGTAAAAATAGTCGTAATTATGTCGTCACTATTTTTGATGGTTAAAAACCCAAGAATATTATGTTATATTTTTACAAATACATGTTACTACTAGACATATTTACTATGGGCTATTTATGTAAAGTTTTATAAATAGTTAACACAAAAGTTTACGAAACAAACTGTTGACAGAATAGTTTGCATGTCATAAAACACATGTCAGAAAACGTATGTCATGAAATGTATAAAACGCGTGTTGTAAACCACATGTCATGAAACTCGTAAACCGCATGTCATGAAACTCGTAAAACGTGTGTCATAAAACACATGTGACAGATTTTTACATAGTGATATCACTTCATTATACTAGTGAAAGGAAGTCGTAGTTCGCGTAAAGTCGTTAATGCTCTAGTGAGACATTCACTTCACCGTACCTACTTAGCGTACATTTTAAGTCCTGCATTATAACCATAGTCTCCTTGAGGGAGACCGAGATAGTTGTGTATAGATCTATACGGGGACTGACAACCCTACACCTAATTTGATCGCTATAGCTAGACGGGCCAATCTAGGGTGACAAATATCTTACCGTTTACGAGGCCTGAAGAACGTCGTACAGGCATAACAGTCATATTTAGCATGGTTATAATAACTCACTTAGGGATTAACAATACTATCTTGGTTTACGGGAAGCTTACACTGTTGGATTAGGTGTCTAAGCCCATAACTATAATTGATATGTACTTGAATTGATAGCAGCACAGTCCTTTTGGGTTGCCCTCAAGCCTAGCAACTGGACAAGGAAATTATGAAAGGAGAGATATTGATTTATTATAAGATTAATAAATTAATATAAATGATTTATTAATATGTTAAAAGGTTAATATATTAATTAGAAATCGTAATATTTAATTCATAGTTAGCCAGAAATTAATTAGAATTAATTTTGGGGTTAATTGTATTAATTATAAAGTGCAGGAACTAGTTTGCAATTATCTAATAGTTGAGTGCAAGGTTCCAGAACCTCCTTGGAAAGGGGTGGACGAAATCTATAGGAGAAATCCTAATGATTTCGTCCAAGCCCCTTGGATAAGGCCTTTGGATAAGCTTAGGCCCCAAGCAAAAGAACATTAGGGTTTTCCCTAAACCCTAGATCCCTCAGCTATATAAGGAGCCTCCTGGCTCCCAAAATTGGCACTCCTTCTCTTGAAGAAACCCTAGGCCGATTTTTACATACCCTAGCCTCTCTCCTCACAAGTTTCCTTCTTGCTAGATCTTGGGTGTGATTCCATTAGAGGCATTACAATTGTGGTGCTAGGCTTCCAAGAAGATCAAGATCAAAGGATTACCAATTGTTTGCTATAACAATTGAAAGGTATGTAACTCTAAAACCCTAGTTGGTTAATTTCGAAAATAGCCTCTCTCCTTAGGGTTCTTGTTGTGCAATTCAAAGTTATATGTTCAATTGTTAAAACATAGATCCAAAGTAGGTTGCATGTGAACTTAGGAATTGTTTTCTAGTTTATTTGTTTTACCCAAAACCCATCAGTGGTATCAGAGCCATTGGTTTTGTTTTAAATTGAATTGCTATAATAGTTGAATTGCAAATTAGGGTTTATAGCTATTAAACCCTAAATGGCCAAGTTTTCATTTTTAGGGTTTTTGGCTTGAAGGGTTTTCGAAAACCCTAGCTTCCATGAACCCTAATCGAAATTAGGCTTATGGTTTTGAAAAACCCTAGCCTCCTCCCTTGAATTTCGAAATTTGCTTCTTATTTTAGGGTTTTATCTTATTTTGGATAATTATTGCCTTATTGGATAATTATTGCCTAATTGGATAATTGAGAAAAATAAGGAAATTATCCTTTACCCTAATTTTCGAAATCTAGAGGGATAAGGATTAGGATTAAATTAATGGTTTAATTTGATTAGATAATGCTTACAAGATTTAATAAATTAATTAAAAGTTAATTGATAGATAATTATTAAATCTAGTTATTTGGTTTATATTAAATTTAAATTAATAGTTTAATTTTTCGAAATTTATATAAACCTTAAAGTTTTTAAAATTTTAAAACACACCTTATATATGTATTATAATTAAAAGTTAAATATTATATATGTATAAGAATATGGTCAGTCAAATCGCTAGTATGCCTCATTCACGAAGCTAGTCTATAAGGGGGGTATAAGGAAACTGCCTATAAAATGGTAGTTGAATGGGTGTCCACTCTCATCCACCGCTTCCTTGATTAGTGGAGGGTCGTTAGCAGAATGGATTTGATAGGACAACTACATCTGATTAAAAGTATAATGTTATTAAAGAAAGTACTAGAACATTATTTTACAAAAATCCCAACTCTAGTTACTTTAGGAAAAATGTGAAAAGTATGCTAATCCATGAAATTGCACATTATGCTTTATTGGTCGTTAGTGGAGCGTGTGTGGATTACCAGCACACTAATAGGCACTAATAAAGAGTAGTAATGGGTATCTCATAATTACCAAGCACATTTGCATGGTTATTCACATCTTGTTTGTGATCCTTGGTATCCGAGTCACAAATAGAAGAGCATAATCTGAGATTAAAACATGCCATTGAATAGTTTCAATGTATCTCAAAAGGAATTAGGAATTTCACTTCGTTTATTTCGTCTAATGGTGGAATTGGTGAATCGTCATTCACCTACCTTTATGAAATTTACACTTGGATCTCGACATCCCATTTCTAAGTTGTGAATCTTCATAGTTGGATCCTAACCTTGATATTATATCTTTGGGTTATTATATTGAGGTATCTTGAAATCTAACTAAAACTATCTTTCTTTTCAGATGTCTACTCCTGGAAACACTTCTGCTTCATCATCCTCCAACCACAACTTCTCTTTGCTCAACATTTTCTCCAAAGTTGTTATGGATGGCTCAAACTATAACGATTGGATGCGCAACATCAAAATGGCGCTTCATTTTGAGGACAAAGAGTATGTCCTTGAAAAGGAGCTCAAAGAAACTGATGAATCCAAAGCCACTCCCGAAGAATATGCTGCCTACAAGAAGCACTATGACGATGCCACCAAAGTGGCATGCATCATGGTCGCAACCATGTCCCCAGAACTGCAGAGGTACTATGAGGACTACTGGCCCTTTGAGATGAACAAGGACCTTATGGAGAAATACCATAAGCGAGCTCGTCAAGAAAAGTTTGAGGTAGTCAAGTCACTCATGGCTTGCAAGATGAAGGAAGGGGAGTCGGTTGTTAGTCATGTGCAAATAATGCAACGCTACATAGAGCGTTTGGTCAAGCTCAACATTCAATTTGATGAGGAATTGGCCATTGACATGGTCTTGAACTCATTACCCGATTGTTATGGTCAGTTTATCCTAACTTACCATTTGAACAACACTGAGCAGACACTGGCCCAATTGCACAACTTGTTGCAGACAGCTGAAGCAGGGATGAAGGGTAAAAGTATAGCCTCCACTCCTACAAGTGCCCCTGTCTTGGCTATTGGACAGGGAAAGGGGAAAAGAGGAAAGGTCCTCATAAACAAAATTGGAAGGGCAAGGCCCAAGCTGGGTCATCTAGTAATGGCCCAAAGGCTATGCCCAATGCTACAATTCCCCATGTTTCTGATCCAAAGGATGATGATTGCTTTTATTGCAATGACAAAGGGCACTGGAAGAGAAGCTGCCCAAAATATCTGCAAGATATCAAAGATGGCAAAGTGAATCCATCTTCAACAGGTATTTACACTATTTCTTCTAATAACTCATTATCTTCTCGTTCATGGGTCCTTGATACAGGATGTGGTTTTCACATCTGTTCTGATTTGCAGGGGCTAAAAGAAAGTGAGGAGGTAGAGCGAGGGAGGATAAACTTGATCATGGGGAACATGAAGTCTTCACCAGTAACCAAGATCGGAGTTTATCAACTTTTTCTTAATAATGATGTTAGATTAGATTTATTGAATTGTTGCTATTCGTCTGAGATGACGAGAAACATTATTTCATTTCATGCATTGTTCAGACAAGGTTTTAAGTATTCTTTTAATGATTTGAATGGTTCAATTTCTGTTTATAAGAATGGTGTCTTTGTGTTTGAAGCTTTACCTTGTGATGGTGTGTATGAAATAGTGACTTGTGTTGATAGCTTAGGTAATAGTGTGTTTAATATTGACTTGTCTAATAGTGTAGACAAGGCATGCTTGTGGCATTGTCGTCTTAGACACATTAACAAGAAACGCATAGCCCAAATCCAAAAGGATGGAGTGTTGGAATCATTTGACCTAAAATCAGATGATATGTATGAATCTTGTCTTTTGGGAAAGATGACGAAATCACCATTCAAAGGGTCTTGTGAAAGAGGTGAAGGTTTGTTGGACCTCATACATACAGATGTATGTGGGCCCTTCAGATCAACTACAAATGATGCTAATTGATTCTATATGACTTTCACTGATGATTATAGCAGATATGGCTATATCTACTTAATCAAACATAAGTCAGAAACCTTTGAAAAGTTCAAAGAGTTTAAGCATGAGGTCGAAAATCAATTGGGCAGGAAGATAAAGGTACTTACATCCGATAGAGGCGGAGAGTATCTTAGTATCGAGTTCAACGACTATCTAAAAGAATGTGGGATAGTCTCACAATTAACTCCTCCTAGGACACCACATTTAAATGGTGTAGCTGAGAGGCGTAATCGAACCTTGTTAGACATGGTTCGTTCTATGATGAGTCGTGCTTCGCTTCCTATTCACTTCTGGGAGTATGCCTTAGAGACAGCCGCCCACATCCTCAATCTTGTCCCTACAAAGAAGGTTGCCAAAACACCTCACGAAATGTGGACGGGGAAAGTTCCCTCGTTATCACATATTAAAGTCTGGGGTTGTGAAGCTTTCGTAAGACGAGAGACTCACGACAAGCTAGCAGCTAGAAGTGAGAAATGTGTTTTTATTGGTTACCCAAAACAGTCTTTTGGATATTTGTTCTACAGACCTAGTGAAAACGTGGTCTTTGTAGCACGAAGAGGAGTCTTTCTAGAAAGAGAGCTCATATTCAAAGAGGACAGTGGGAGCACCATTGACCTTGAAGAAATTCAAGAGTTAGCCAATGAAGGAACCTTAGATGACACTAGCACTCAACCAGAGGAAATAGTTCCTGTTGAACCAATTGATAACTCATTACCTCTTCGAATATCCACTAGGGTGAGTGTGCCACCTGAGTTGTATGGTTTTCATATTACTTCAGATGGTGACACATTCATCAGTGATAGGACACTGGAAAATTTAGATGAACCAGTTACTTACAAGGAAGCAATGGTAGGCCCAGAGGCTTCCAGGTGGAAAGAGGCAATGGACAGCGAGATTAAGTCCATGTATGACAACCAAATTTGGAATTTGGTTGATAGTGCACCAGGTCGTAAGACAGTTGGGTGCAAATGGATCTTCAAGAAGAAGACAGACATGGATGGAAATGTGCACACATTCAAGGATCGAGTGGTTGCAAAAGGTTTCACTCAAACCCCAGGGGTTGACTATGATGAAACCTTCTCGCCAGTAGCTAAGATTAAATCTATTAGGATATTGCTCGCCATAGCTGCCTTTCATGGCTATGAAATCTGGCAGATGGATGTCAAGACTGCCTTCCTTAACGGGAAGTTGGCTGAGGATGTTTACATGAATCAGCCAGAGGGTTTTGTTGATGCAAAGTTTCCCAATAGAGTGTGCAAGCTTGAGAAATCCATTTATGGATTGAAACAAGCATCTCGCAGCTGGAATCTTTGCTTCCATGAGAAAGTCAAAGAGTTTGGTTTCTCTAGAAGTGAAGATGAGTTTTGTGTGTATATCAAGGCTAGTGGGAGTATAGTAACGTTTCTGGTATTATATGTCGATGACATATTACTCATTGGTAACGATGTTCCAACCTTGAACGATGTCAAGTCTTGGCTTAGAAAGTGTTTTGCCATGAAAGACCTTGGAGAAGCTGTCTATATTCTTGGGATTAGAATATTGAGAGATAGAAAGAAGAGTCTAATTGGAATTAATCAGAGCACATACTTGGATAAGGTACTCAAGAGGTTTAGTATGGAAAATTCCAAGAAGGGAGAGCTACCTATCCAGAGCAATACCAAATTGAGTAAGACTCAATGCCCGAGTACATATGAGGAAATAGTTGACATGAGTCGTGTACATTATGCTTCTGCTGTCGGATCGATCATGTACGCTATGACATGTACTCGCCCTGCTGTGGCATTTGATTTGAGCATGGTCAGTCGCAATCAGGTAAAACCGGGCAGAGGTCATTGGATAGAAGTTAAGAATATACTCAAGTATTTGCAAAGGACAAAGGACTGGGTCCTTGTACTTGGTGGCAAAGATACTTTGAGAATAGATGGTTACAGTGATGCCAGCTTTCAAACGGATAGAGATAACTTCCGTTCTCAATTAGGCTGGTATTTTTACTGAATGGAGGAGCAGTTACTTGGAAAAGTTCCAAGCAAGATACGGTGGCTGATTCTACTTGTGAATCAGAGTACATAGCAACGAGTGAAGCGTCGAAAGAAGCAGCTTGGTTGAGGAATTTCATCGGAGATCTCGAAGTTGTTCCAACCATCCACGAGCCTATGGAACTGTTCTGCAATAATGAAGGAGCGGTTGCCTTAACAAAGGAACCCAGAGATCATGGTAAAACCAGACATATCGACAGAAAGTACCATTTCGTAAGACATAGAGTAGAAGAAGGCCATCTTGTTGTAAAGAGGGTATCATCTGAAGACAACCCAGCAGACCCCCTCACAAAGTGTTTGAGTAGGGTTAAACATATTCAGCATGCTCGGAGCATTGGACTGAGAGATGATATTAGTTTGGGTAGTTAGATTAGTTTTGTTCTAAAACTTGTAACAAAGTAAATGTAATTGACTTTTGGTGATTAAATAATAAAGTATTATTTATGAGTTTGGTTACTGCCTTTTGTCAATTGTTTATTGTTGTGTTTCATATTTTTCATGTTTTACTTCCTGAATAATATGATTATTTAAACTCCACAGTTGCTCGTACTTTTGGAAGTAAGTAGTGAGTTAAGACTGTCATGAATTGGATTGCAGATTGTCTAAGGATAGACATAGCAATAGAATTGTTGCAATGATTCATGAGTACTCAGAAATTGAGATTTGAGTATTGGATAAACCCTCGCTCAGTGTATTACTTCATGGAATTCATCACGAGTAATACTGAGATGATAATATCTTATAATCTTGAAACGAAGATATATGAGTTGTAATTTGCAAAGTCGGTTATACATTGGTGATACGAAAACGCATCAGTAACTTGGTGTTATAAAACGTATTGTCATGTATAGTTTGATAAGTAAAAGATACCAGCATATGAGTCAACGTTTATTCGTTCCTTTTGCCCTAACCGGAAAAGCGATATCTGTGGGCCCCTCGATGATTTGGTGTTGACTTATGTGTTGGGCCCAGCCAGGACTAAATTGATGTGTTCAATTAGAAGTCCTATATCATCACAAATCAGAAATCGAGAAACATAGATTCTGGACAAAGAGATTGATTAAATTCCATGTCTTATGTCTGGGGATATCTTGCAGAACGAAGGATTATATGATCACTTATCTTAGGACATGTAACTGACTGGGTCAAAGTTCAGCAGCGGCTTTTGGAAGCTACAATTTGCTGGTCAAATTCAGAAGTCATACTAGCAATTATAGTTACAGACTTATCCAAGTGGGAGACTGTTGGATTAGGTGTCTAAGCCCATAACTATAATTGATATGTACTTGAATTGATAGCAGCACAATCCTTTTGAGTTGCGCTCAAGCCTAGCAACTGGACAAGGAAATTATGAAGGGAGAGATATTGAATTATTATAAGATTAATAAATTAATATAAATGATTTATTAATATGTTAAAAGGTTAATATATTAATTAGAAATCATAATATTTAATTAATAGTTAGCTAGAAATTAATTAGAATTAATTTTGGGGTTAATTGTATTAATTATAAAGTGCAGGGACTAGTTTGCAATTATCTAATAGTTGAGTGGAAGGTTCCAGAACCTCCTTGGAAGGGGGTGGACGAAATCTATAGGAGAAACCCTAATGATTTCGTCCAAGCCCCTTGGATAAGGCCTTTGGATAAGCTTAGGCCCCAAGCAAAGGAACATTAGGGTTTTCCCTAAACCCTAGATCCCTCAGCTATATAAGGAGCCTCCTGGCTCCTGAAAATGACACTCCTTCTCTTGAAGAAACCCTAGGCTGATTTTTGCATACCCTAGCCTCTCTCCTCACAAGTTTCCTTCTTGCTAGCTCTTGGGTGTGATTCCATTAGAGGCATTATAATTGTGGTGCTAGGCTTCCAAGAAGATCAAGATAAAAGGATTACCAATTGTTTGCTATAACAATTGAAAGGTATGTAACTCTAAAACCCTAGTTGGTTAATTTCGAAAATAGCCTCTCTCCTTAGGGTTCTTGTTTTGCAATTCAAAGTTATATGTTCAATAGTTAAAACATAGATCCAAAGTAGGTTGCATGTGAACTTAGGAATTGTTTTCTAGTTTATTTGTTTTACCCAAAACCCATCAACTTCATTGGTTTTATTGGAATATAAAACTTCATATCATTTTCAGTACACAATTGCTCACATTTCTGGTCTTAGGGTATTAAGACTACAAGTTTACTTATAAGAAAAATATTGGATTTTCTTGGAACATACATACACTATCATTTTAGAAGGAAAGATACAAGAGTCATACATACATTTTCATTAGTTTTGAATATAAGACTATCAATACAGTGTAAAGAAAATATCAGACTTTCTGAAAGTTTACAAAAACCATTTTAAACAGTTACAAATCCATTTTCATATAAAAATGCTTATGAACTCACCAAATTTATAGTTGACGCTTTTCAAAATGACTTGTATTCTCAGGGAGCCAGTAACAGGTAATCAACTCTGTTTTGAGATCAAGTGATGCAACATCATGGAATTTTACTTTTTGTCACTTTTGTGTAATGTGACATCCCCTAAATTCTCGGCCAGAAAAGACCGATTTAATTTATGCTTTTTAAAATAAAATCAGAGAATCTTTTTAAAAGATGTTGCGGAATTGGTCCCCAAAACAACATATGATAAAAGTTTATCAAAACCTTTCTTTAAGAAATATATAATTTCCTTTTTATATTAAAACCTCGGGATGTCATGTTCCGATACAGATCAAAAGCATAAACAAGACATTATAAGCCTTACAACAGTTATTTATAACTACTGGCCTATAATCCATAAATCACTCATCATCATCATCCGACTATGCTCGGGGTCCACTACCTGTAATCATAAAAAGCTGAGTGGGTCAGGCTTGGAAGCCTAGTGAGCATATAGGGTTTTCAACCCACAATAAATAAATTTATTGTACTTAAACATCAACCAATCAACCAAATTACCCCAACCCCATTATCTTATTTATTTCTAAAGGATTTAACCTAAGAATCAACTATCACTCCTTCCTAAGGATTCATCTTAAGGAATAGGCACAAGGTCACACCATCACCAGGGTTTATACAACAGACACTAAGTCCATAGCTGCCAAGGTTTATTCAACATGTGCTAAGTCCATAGCTCTCATTTATCGACAGTATTATTTACAGGTATTCCCCCCTGCAATACATGTCAATGGGTTTTTAGAGTACATCAAATGAACATATAGTTCATTACACCTACAGGTTGCGGGCCTGCTAGTGTTCCACAGACTGTCTAGAATAGTCCATGGTTGTCATCCATACTCTGCTGAATGACGGGGGCCAACATTTTGGGTAAGTGATTCTCTCAAATTTCACCACTCACCCTCAACTCATGATCAATATTACTAATCATCTCCTTTATCCAACTCACCTTTCATCACACCCACTATTTCATCTACCCATGTTTTACCCAACATTTTTCATAGATAAAAATACATATACATTTTAAATTATTTAAAAACCTGTATAAATCATTCCTTCAACACCCATCTCGAATAAACAAACAATATATATTCACACAACACGTATTTTATGTAAAATACTTCATATCTATGTGTAAGGTGAAAGTAACTACACACTCACATGATTTGATGATAATCGGGCAGCAATTCGTTTCCTAAAACGTTCGTTTCTAATAAAACCGGGAGTTTTATTGAGAAACCGGGCTCTGCAAAAGTCGGGCTTCGAAACCAAAAAGATAAATTTTCCGGGATTCACGGGCACTTCGTGGCGTATTCCGGGGCTTATAATTGATACCGGGGCTTCGGGGGGTGATAATATGAAAGAAATATGAGTTTAGGGGCTAAAATTGACAATTTTCAAAAGTACCCCCGGGAGGTCTCGCACCCTTGTATTTATAGGGCCGAGCCTCCTGATCTAATGGCTGAGAAGTGGCCACGCTCCGCGGATCCGACGGCTCGCAGAGGAGGCTCGCACAAGGGCTGCACGTGGGTCGCACCTGCGAAGGCTCGCTGGCAGTCTCCTATTGGACTGAGGTCTACTGGTCCGAAGCCTAGGCACCGTGGCAGTCAGCGAGGGTTCGGTCTCGTGCTAAGAGGGTACGTGTCGCATGGCTACTGGACCGCTTCGGATAAGGCCATGTGCTCGGATGACTCAGCAGCTTCGCCACGTGGCTTCGCATGAGTCACAGATTTCGGACACGTGTCACATTCTAAGCGAGGGTGACGTGGCAATTATGACTATGCGAATTTTCTCGGTTTTTGTGCAAAAACTTCTAAAATCCATAACTTTCGCATACGAGCTCCGTTTTTGACGTTCTTTATATGCACGCGTAGGTAAAATTACGCTCTACAACTTCTGTTTAGACTTTGTCGGCTAATTTTGAATTTAATTTTTATATTATTATTTTTAACACACCGGGACAGGAAATCCTGTAAAAATTCATAACTTCTTCATCTGACGTCCGTTTTCGTCAGACTTTTTACCGTTGTGCTACTATTTACGAGACCTTCGATTCTCATTTAGGTCGTGTCGGCTAAAATTCACTCGATCTAAAATTCGAGTTTTTAGCTGTCTACTGCTAAGCTGAAACTTCGAAAAATCATAACTTCGCCATACGAAGTCAGATTTGGGTGTTCTTTTTATACCTACTCTCGGTTTAACGAACACTACGAGTTTCGTTTAGATCACTGAGGCTAAAAAGTAGTTTATCAAAAACTCACTTTTTACGACATTCGGCACCGTGCCGGTTTATCGTGAAACTTCGACAGGTCATAACTTCTTCGTTATAACTCGGATTTCGGCATTCTTTATATATCCGTAATCCTTGTCACGCCCACTACAAGTTTCTTAATAGATATCGGCTTTATCTAAAATTTAATTTTGACGCTTATTTTTATTCTTAATTAATTAACTCCTAGTAATTAAGCATAAAACACATAAAACACATAGAATTCACATAATTCCTTTTTCATTTCTTCAAAATGAGTTACAAAGGTTAACCTAGAATATCACCTTAATATTAATGCCTAGGCTAGAAACACGAGTGTTACAATTCTCTCTCCCTTAGGATGATTCCGTCCCCGAAATCACACAACGACAAACAACTACGGGTAGCGACTCACCATGTCACTCTCCGTTTCCAAGGTGGGATTTGGCCCATTTATATGTTTCCAACGCACAAGCACTAAATCAACTATCTTACGTTACAACTTCTTAGTCTTACGGTCAACGATTGCCTCAGGTTCTCCAATTAACCTCTTGTTCTCCTCCAATCTTAATTCAGAAATGGGAATTATGTCGGGCACACCTCCCGTGAACTTTCTCAAATAACACATATGACAGGTGTTATGAATACCTTCTAGTTCTTCCGGTAATTCTAGCTTGTATGCTTGATTCCCGATCCTCTGAAGAACTTTTAAATGGTCCAATAAACCTTGGACTCAACTTTCCCCTTCTACCAAACCTTATAAGTCCCTTCCACGATGAGACCTTAAGTAAAACCGAATCTCCAACTTTGAATGATATCGGTTGTCTTTTCTTGTCAGCATAGCTCTTTTGAGCAGCTAACATCCTTTCCCTAATCACTTTCAACTTTTCAGCAGTCTGATGGACTATTTCAAGTCCCATAAACTGCTTTTCCCCAGCTTCCAGCCAACATGACAGCATTCGACACTTTTCCCCATACAAAGCGTGATAAGGTGCCATCTAGATGTTCGAGTGGAAACTATCATTATAGGAAAATTCTACTAGAGGTAAGTGTTTACCCCAGTTACCTTGGAATTCCAGGGTACATGCTCTCAGCATATCCTCCAATGTTTGAATTGTTCATTCGTTCTTACCATCGGTTTCTGGACGGTAAGTTGTATTCAAACACGACTTGGTACCCAATTCTGCTTATAGACTCCTCCAAAATCTTGAGGTAAAACGGATGTCACGATCGGATACAATCGTTAACGGAACACTATGTAGCCTCACAATTTCCTTCACATAAGAATTCGCAAGTTTATCCATAGACCATTTCTCGTTAGCGGCTATGAAATGCGCACTCTTAGTGAAGCGATCAACGACCACCTAAATCATGTCGTGACCATTCCTTGTTCTGGGCAGTTTAGTCACAAAATCCATAGTGATACCTTCTCATTTACCCATGGGTACTGGTAAAGGTTCTAAACTCCCATACGGTTTCTGATGTTGTGTCTTAACCCTAGCACAAGTTACACACTCAGCCACATACTTAGCAACATCGAGCTTCATCGTCGGCCACCAGTAATAGGGTTTTAGATCCCTATACATTTTCGTACTGCCGGGCTGAATCAAGTACATGGTTTTGTGAGCTTCTTCCATCAGAAGACCTCTTTCTCCTCCCGCCTTAGGTACCCAAATCCTATCTTTGAATACCTTCAGTCCTTGACCGTTTGTATCAAACACCAACGTTTTGCCCAACCGTTCCTCCTTTCGGTCATTTCTCTCTAAAGCTTCCTCTTGAGCTTTCTTTATACTTTCCACAACTGTCGAGACAACTTCAATTCTCAACGCTCTTGGCCTTTTCTTTTCAAGATTTACCTTCCGACTGAGAGCATTAGCAACAACATTTGCTTTACCAGGGTGGTAAAGTATCTCACAGTCGTAGTCCTTGAGTAACTCTAGCCAGCGCCGTTGCCTCATGTTCAATTCCTTCTTCATATCTTTAAGGCGAACACTACCGCTGCCAACTCCAGACCATGAGTGGGGTAGTTCTTTTCATGCTCTTTCAATTGCCTCGATGCATACGCTATCATTTTATCCCTTTGGGTCAGAACACAACCTAACCCAACTCCAGAGGCATTACTATAAAATGTGAAGTCATCAACTCCTTCAGGTAACGAAAGAATCGGTGCTTCACACAACTTCTTCTTTGACTTCTCAAAGCTTCCTATGCTTCTTATTCCAAGTATAGACAGCGCCTTTGTGGGTCAAAGCTGTCAATGGAGTCGCGATCGAAGAAAAGCCTTGGATAAATTAGCGATAATATCCAGCTAATCCTAAAAAGCTTCAGATCTCCATAGGACTTTCAATCGTAACCTTCGAGTTACAAAATAAATCCTTATTGAGGACTCCTTCTTCTTCTTAGAATAAGTATTTTCCTTCGTTTATTGTAACAGACCGATGGGTCATGTTCTAATGATCTCTCATTGTATACTGCACTACTTAGACTCAGATCTCATAGGGACAAATTTCGGAGCAAACTATACCTTCCTTCATGTTCTAATGTGATACAATCACAGTTCAACATGTATTATTTCTAACTACCTACTTCTTTAACAATAAGTGTGATACTTCTATTGATCGTTTTGATCATTTCTCACTTCAATCTTCTGGCTTAAGTCAAATACTACATCGAACTTGGTTCTCTGAACCACATAATAAACTCATCTTAGTCGGACTCGATTCGATATGACCTGTAAGGTCGGAATAACAATCATCTTCTTAGTCATTACCGAAATGATGGTAACGACAGACTAGAATAAGACGGAATCAATTACTAGCTCCTTGGTAACCTTGTGACTTTCCCTGATCCAAGTGTGAGTCATGTGCTTCCAGTAGCATAGATATCTACTACTATTCACACCTACTCATACTCGTCCCAAGTACTGTCTCGCAGTCCCCAAGTCCTAAAATCACAAAACAATTTAACACATACGAATGTGTCCAATTAATCATAAAATTTTCCTAGACTCTACTAGGACTTCTTCCATACGTATCTTCAATCATCAATTCTGCTTCAACTTGGTTGGTGATAGAAATTCCAGACGATTGGGACAACATCAAAAATTACACCAACCATTCCATTCATCAGATGACAAAACCAGGGTTTATATTATTTCCTTGAAACGATTACACAAAGGTTCAAGTTTACCCTATACTATGCCTCTAATAGGCTAAACCACTTGTTACTATTCATATTACTACTTCGTAACTTGATCTTCGGGTATCAAGTCTTTACTTCTACTTCCTAGCGTTATTAATCGCTTCGTCAAGGATATCCTGAAATT
The DNA here is from genome assembly GCF_052849685.1 of Lactuca virosa. Classification (NCBI taxonomy): domain Eukaryota; kingdom Viridiplantae; phylum Streptophyta; class Magnoliopsida; order Asterales; family Asteraceae; genus Lactuca; species Lactuca virosa. The sequence goes on along the minus strand of NC_136434.1, from coordinate 168,314,331 downwards.
CCTTTGGCGTTGATGGTGCACTTGGCCTTGTTACTTCATTGTTCTTCGGACAATTCTTAGAAATATGTCCTTCTTCTTTACATACATAACACACCTCCTTGGGAATCGTACACTTATTGGCGTAATGCCCTATTTCTCCACACCTAAAGCACTTCACCTTCCTGTCACAATCCCCAGAGTGTTTATTTTTGCACTTCCCGCACCAATTTCCTTTACCTCCTCTTTTGCCAGATTTTGAGGATATGTTGCTCTTATTAGGCCTTAAAGACCCCTCAAATTTCCTCTTCTTGCCAACTTCAACCTTGTTGGCAGTCCTGTCGTTGATCATTTCTTCAATAGACTTAGCAACCCTAAAAGTTACCTCAAGAACAGATGCCTGACGTACTGGCATAGTAAGTTCATCCTTACTTTGTTGAAGTAAACGTTTTGTTTCTTCCATCTGTTGATCCAACATCGTACGCACCATTGCCTGCACCCCAGCCATCGTGATTGGCTCAGGCTGTGGATTATCCTTTCCGAATCCACTTTGAGTACTCGCCATTTCGATCTATACACCATTCGTAGGTGAATTTAGATCTTTATTTTCGATAGGCGTTAAATCTTCGTTATTACTCCGAAACGTTTATATGTTAGTTCTAATATCGTAGTCATACGTTTAGAATCCTACACACATAAGGTTTCCAGATCCGGTCGGCAACAGACCATAGATCCGAACAAATAATGGCATATATGGCAAACATATAGCATTTAGCACATAAAAGCATTTTAGGCATCTTTCCTAAAATAAACTAGTGCTCGTGTCAATTTAGGTGTACTACCTAAAATATAATAGACACACTCAACTCACAATCATCGCTTAGCATTCTAAGTTTAAGTCTAGAAATGCTACAAATTTCCTAGTTCGCTTAAACTAATGCTCTGATACCAACTGTGACATCCCCTAAATTCTCGCCCAGAAAAGACCGATTTAATTTATGCTTTTTAAAATAAAATCAGAGAATCTTTTTAAAAGATGTTGCGGAATTGGTCCCCAAAACAACATATGATAAAAGTTTATCAAAACCTTTCTTTAAGAAATATATAATTTCCTTTTTATATTAAAACCTCGGGATGTCATGTTCCGATACAGATCAAAAGCATAAACAAGACATTATAAGCCTTACAACAGTTATTTATAACTACTGGCCTATAATCCATAAATCACTCATCATCATCATCCGACTATGCTCGGGGTCCACTACCTGTAATCATAAAAAGCTGAGTGGGTCAGGCTTGGAAGCCTAGTGAGCATATAGGGTTTTCAACCCACAATAAATAAATTTATTGTACTTAAACATCAACCAATCAACCAAATTACCCCAACCCCATTATCTTATTTATTTCTTAAGGATTTAACCTAAGAATCAACTATCACTCCTTCCTAAGGATTCATCTTAAGGAATAGGCACAAGGTCACACCATCACCAGGGTTTATACAACAGACACTAAGTCCATAGCTGCCAAGGTTTATTCAACATGTGCTAAGTCCATAGCTCTCATTTATCGACAGTATTATTTACAGGTATTCCCCCCTGCAATACATGTCAATGGGTTTTTAGAGTACATCAAATGAACATATAGTTCATTACACCTACAGGTTGCGGGCCTGCTAGTGTTCCACAGACTGTCTAGAATAGTCCATGGTTGTCATCCATACTCTGCTGAATGACGGGGGCCAACATTTTGGGTAAGTGATTCTCTCAAATTTCACCACTCACCCTCAACTCATGATCAATATTACTAATCATCTCCTTTATCCAACTCACCTTTCATCACACCCACTATTTCATCTACCCATGTTTTACCCAACATTTTTCATAGATAAAAATACATATACATTTTAAATTATTTAAAAACCTGTATAAATCATTCCTTCAACACCCATCTCGAATAAACAAACAATATATATTCACACAACACGTATTTTATGTAAAATACTTCATATCTATGTGTAAGGTGAAAGTAACTACACACTCACATGATTTGATGATAATCGGGCAGCAATTCGTTTCCTAAAACGTTCGTTTCTAATAAAACCGGGAGTTTTATTGAGAAACCGGGCTCTGCAAAAGTCGGGCTTCGAAACCAAAAAGATAAATTTTCCGGGATTCACGGGCACTTCGTGGCGTATTCCGGGGCTTATAATTGATACCGGGGCTTCGGGGGGTGATAATATGAAAGAAATATGAGTTTAGGGGCTAAAATTGACAATTTTCAAAAGTACCCCCGGGAGGTCTCGCACCCTTGTATTTATAGGGCCGAGCCTCCTGATCTAATGGCTGAGAAGTGGCCACGCTCCGCGGATCCGACGGCTCGCAGAGGAGGCTCGCACAAGGGCTGCACGTGGGTCGCACCTGCGAAGGCTCGCTGGCAGTCTCCTATTGGACTGAGGTCTACTGGTCCGAAGCCTAGGCACCGTGGCAGTCAGCGAGGGTTCGGTCTCGTGCTAAGAGGGTACGTGTCGCATGGCTACTGGACCGCTTCGGATAAGGCCATGTGCTCGGATGACTCAGCAGCTTCGCCACGTGGCTTCGCATGAGTCACAGATTTCGGACACGTGTCACATTCTAAGCGAGGGTGACGTGGCAATTATGACTATGCGAATTTTCTCGGTTTTTGTGCAAAAACTTCTAAAATCCATAACTTTCGCATACGAGCTCCGTTTTTGACGTTCTTTATATGCACGCGTAGGTAAAATTACGCTCTACAACTTCTGTTTAGACTTTGTCGGCTAATTTTGAATTTAATTTTTATATTATTATTTTTAACACACCGGGACAGGAAATCCTGTAAAAATTCATAACTTCTTCATCTGACGTCCGTTTTCGTCAGACTTTTTACCGTTGTGCTACTATTTACGAGACCTTCGATTCTCATTTAGGTCGTGTCGGCTAAAATTCACTCGATCTAAAATTCGAGTTTTTAGCTGTCTACTGCTAAGCTGAAACTTCGAAAAATCATAACTTCGCCATACGAAGTCAGATTTGGGTGTTCTTTTTATACCTACTCTCGGTTTAACGAACACTACGAGTTTCGTTTAGATCACTGAGGCTAAAAAGTAGTTTATCAAAAACTCACTTTTTACGACATTCGGCACCGTGCCGGTTTATCGTGAAACTTCGACAGGTCATAACTTCTTCGTTATAACTCGGATTTCGGCATTCTTTATATATCCGTAATCCTTGTCACGCCCACTACAAGTTTCTTAATAGATATCGGCTTTATCTAAAATTTAATATTGACGCTTATTTTTATTCTTAATTAATTAACTCCTAGTAATTAAGCATAAAACACATAAAACACATAGAATTCACATAATTCCTTTTTCATTTCTTCAAAATGAGTTACAAAGGTTAACCTAGAATATCACCTTAATATTAATGCCTAGGCTAGAAACACGAGTGTTACAATTCTCTCCCCCTTAGGATGATTCCGTCCCCGAAATCACACAACGACAAACAACTACGGGTAGCGACTCACCATGTCACTCTCCGTTTCCAAGGTGGGATTTGGCCCATTTATATGTTTCCAACGCACAAGCACTAAATCAACTATCTTACGTTACAACTTCTTAGTCTTACGGTCAACGATTGCCTCAGGTTCTCCAATTAACCTCTTGTTCTCCTCCAATCTTAATTCAGAAATGGGAATTATGTCGGGCACACCTCCCGTGAACTTTCTCAAATAACACATATGACAGGTGTTATGAATACCTTCTAGTTCTTCCGGTAATTCTAGCTTGTATGCTTGATTCCCGATCCTCTGAAGAACTTTTAAATGGTCCAATAAACCTTGGACTCAACTTTCCCCTTCTACCAAACCTTATAAGTCCCTTCCACGATGAGACCTTAAGTAAAACCGAATCTCCAACTTTGAATGATATCGGTTGTCTTTTCTTGTCAGCATAGCTCTTTTGAGCAGCTAACATCCTTTCCCTAATCACTTTCAACTTTTCAGCAGTCTGATGGACTATTTCAAGTCCCATAAACTGCTTTTCCCCAGCTTCCAGCCAACATGACAGCATTCGACACTTTTCCCCATACAAAGCGTGATAAGGTGCCATCTAGATGTTCGAGTGGAAACTATCATTATAGGAAAATTCTACTAGAGGTAAGTGTTTACCCCAGTTACCTTGGAATTCTAGGGTACATGCTCTCAGCATATCCTCCAATGTTTGAATTGTTCATTCGTTCTTACCATCGGTTTGTGGACGGTAAGTTGTATTCAAACACGACTTGGTACCCAAATCTGCTTATAGACTCCTCCAAAATCTTGAGGTAAAACGGATGTCACGATCGGATACAATCGTTAACGGAACACTATGTAGCCTCACAATTTCCTTCACATAAGAATTCGCAAGTTTATCCATAGACCATTTCTCGTTAGCGGCTATGAAATGCGCACTCTTAGTGAAGCGATCAACGACCACCTAAATCATGTCGTGACCATTCCTTGTTCTGGGCAGTTTAGTCACAAAATCCATAGTGATACCTTCTCATTTACCCATGGGTACTGGTAAAGGTTCTAAACTCCCATACGGTTTCTGATTTTGTGTCTTAACCCTAGCACAAGTTACACACTCAGCCACATACTTAGCAACATCGAGCTTCATCGTCGGCCACCAGTAATAGGGTTTTAGATCCCTATACATTTTCGTACTGCCGGGCTGAATCAAGTACATGGTTTTGTGAGCTTCTTCCATCAGAAGACCTCTTTCTCCTCCCGCCTTAGGTACCTAAATCCTATCTTTGAATACCTTCAGTCCTTGACCGTTTGTATCAAACACCAACGTTTTGCCCAACCGTTCCTCCTTTCGGTCATTTCTCTCTAAAGCTTCCTCTTGAGCTTTCTTTATACTTTCCACAACTGTCGAGACAACTTCAATTCTCAACGCTCTTGGCCTTTTCTTTTCAAGATTTACCTTCCGACTGAGAGCATTAGCAACAACATTTGCTTTACCAGGGTGGTAAAGTATCTCACAGTCGTAGTCCTTGAGTAACTCTAGCCAGCGCCATTGCCTCATGTTCAATTCCTTCTTCATATCTTTAAGGCGAACACTACCGCTGCCAACTCCAGACCATGAGTGGGGTAGTTCTTTTCATGCTCTTTCAATTGCCTCGATGCATACGCTATCATTTTATCCCTTTGGGTCAGAACACAACCTAACCCAACTCCAGAGGCATTACTATAAAATGTGAAGTCATCAACTCCTTCAGGTAACGAAAGAATCGGTGCTTCACACAACTTCTTCTTTGACTTCTCAAAGCTTCCTATGCTTCTTATTCCAAGTATAGACAGCGCCTTTGTGGGTCAAAGCTGTCAATGGAGTCGCGATCGAAGAAAAGCCTTGGATAAATTAGCGATAATATCCAGCTAATCCTAAAAAGCTTCAGATCTCCATAGGACTTTCAATCGTAACCTTCGAGTTACAAAATAAATCCTTATTGAGGACTCCTTCTTCTTCTTAGAATAAGTATTTTCCTTCGTTTATTGTAACAGACCGATGGGTCATGTTCTAATGATCTCTCATTGTATACTGCACTACTTAGACTCAGATCTCATAGGGACAAATTTCGGAGCAAACTATACCTTCCTTCATGTTCTAATGTGATACAATCACAGTTCAACATGTATTATTTCTAACTACCTACTTCTTTAACAATGAGTGTGATACTTCTATTGATCGTTTTGATCATTTCTCACTTCAATCTTTTGGCTTAAGTCAAATACTACATCGAACTTGGTTCTCTGAACCACATAATAAACTCATCTTAGTCGGACTCGATTCGATATGACCTGTAAGGCCGGAATAACAATCATCTTCTTAGTCATTACCGAAATGATGGTAACGACAGACTAGAATAAGACGGAATCAATTACTAGCTCCTTGGTAACCTTGTGACTTTCCCTGATCCAAGTGTGAGTCATGTGCTTCCAGTAGCATAGATCTCTACTACTATTCACACCTACTCATACTCGTCCCAAGTACTGTCTCGCAGTCCCCAAGTCCTAAAATCACAAAACAATTTAACACATACGAATGTGTCCAATTAATCATAAAATTTTCCTAGACTCTACTAGGACTTCTTCCATACGTATCTTCAATCATCAATTCTGCTTCAACTTGGTTGGTGATAGAAATTCCAGACGATTGGGACAACATCAAAAATTACACCAACCATTCCATTCATCAGATGACAAAACCAGGGTTTATATTATTTCCTTGAAACGATTACACAAAGGTTCAAGTTTACCCTATACTATGCCTCTAATAGGCTAAACCACTTGTTACTATTCACATTACTACTTCGTAACTTGATCTTCGGGTATCAAGTCTTTACTTCTACTTCCTAGCGTTATTAATCGCTTCGTCAAGGATATCCTGAAATTCCTTTGGCGTTGATGGTGCACTTGGCCTTGTTACTTCATTGTTCTTCGGACAATTCTTAGAAATATGTCCTTCTTCTTTACATACATAACACACCTCCTTGGGAATCGTACACTTATTAGCGTAATGCCCTATTTCTCCATACCTAAAGCACTTCACCTTCCTGTCACAATCCCCAGAGTGTTTATTTTTGCACTTCCCGCACCAATTTCCTTTACCTCCTCTTTTGCCAGATTTTGAGGATATGTTGCTCTTATTAGGCCTTAAAGACCCCTCAAATTTCCTCTTCTTGCCAACTTCAACCTTGTTGGCAGTCCTGTCATTGATCATTTCTTCAATAGACTTAGCAACCCTAAAAGTTACCTCAAGAACAGATGCCTGACGTACTGGCATAGTAAGTTCATCCTTACTTTGTTGAAGTAAACGTTTTGTTTCTTCCATCTGTTGATCCAACATCGTACGCACCATTTCCTGCACCCCAGCCATCGTGATTGGCTCAGGCTGTGGATTATCCTTTCCGAATCCACTTTGAGTACTCGCCATTTCGATCTATACACCATTCGTAGGTGAATTTAGATCTTTATTTTCGATAGGCGTTAAATCTTCGTTATTACTCCGAAACGTTTATATGTTAGTTCTAATATCGTAGTCATACGTTTAGAATCCTACACACATAAGGTTTCCAGATCCGGTCGGCAACAGACCATAGATCCGAACAAATAATGGCATATATGGCAAACATATAGCATTTAGCACATAAAAGCATTTTAGGCATCTTTCCTAAAATAAACTAGTGCTCGTGTCAATTTAGGTGTACTACCTAAAATATAATAGACACACTCAACTCACAATCATCGCTTAGCATTCTAAGTTTAAGTCTAGAAATGCTACAAATTTCCTAGTTCGCTTAAACTAATGCTCTGATTCCAACTGTGACATCCCCTAAATTCTCGGCCAGAAAAGACCGATTTAATTTATGCTTTTTAAAATAAAATCAGAGAATCTTTTTAAAAGATGTTGCGGAATTGGTCCCCAAAACAACATATGATAAAAGTTTATCAAAACCTTTCTTTAAGAAATATATAATTTCCTTTTTATATTAAAACCTCGGGATGTCATGTTCCGATACAGATCAAAAGCATAAACAAGACATTATAAGCCTTACAACAGTTATTTATAACTACTGGCATATAATCCATAAATCACTCATCATCATCATCCGACTATGCTCGGGGTCCACTACCTGTAATCATAAAAAGCTGAGTGGGTCAGGATTGGAAGCCTAGTGAGCATATAGGGTTTTCAACCCACAATAAATAAATTTATTGCACTTAAACATCAAACAATCAACCAAATTACCCCAACCCCATTATCTTATTTATTTCTTAAGGATTTAACCTAAGAATCAACTATCACTCCTTCCTAAGGATTCATCTTAAGGAATAGGCACAAGGTCACACCATCACCAGGGTTTATACAACAGACACTAAGTCCATAGCTGCCAAGGTTTATTCAACATGTGCTAAGTCCATAGCTCTCATTTATCGACAGTATTATTTACAGGTATTCCCCCTTGCAATACATGTCAATGGGTTTTTAGAGTACATCAAATGAACATATAGTTCATTACACCTACAGGTTGCGGGCCTGCTAGTGTTCCACAGACTGTCTAGAATAGTCCATGGTTGTCATCCATACTCTGCTGAATGACGGGGGCCAACATTTTGGGTAAGTGATTCTCTCAAATTTCACCACTCACCCTCAACTCATGATCAATATTACTAATCATCTCCTTTATCCAACTCACCTTTCATCACACCCACTATTTCATCTACCCATGTTTTACCCAACATTTTTCATAGATAAAAATACATATACATTTTAAATTATTTAAAAACCTGTATAAATCATTCCTTCAACACCCATCTCGAATAAACAAACAATATATATTCACACAATACGTATTTTATGTAAAATACTTCATATCTATGTGTAAGGTGAAAGTAACTACACACTCACATGATTTGATGATAATCGGGCAGCAATTCGTTTCCTAAAACGTTCGTTTCTAATAAAACCGGGAGTTTTATTGAGAAACCGGGCTCTGCAAAAGTCGGGCTTCGAAACCAAAAAGATAAATTTTCCGGGATTCACGGGCACTTCGTGGCGTATTCCGGGGCTTATAATTGATACTCGGGCTTCGGGGGGTGATAATATGAAAGAAATATGAGTTTAGGGGCTAAAATTGACAATTTTCAAAAGTACCCCCGGGAGGTCTCGCACCCTTGTATTTATACGGCCGAGCCTCCTGATCTAATGGCTGAGAAGTGGCCACGCTCCGCGGATCCGACGACTCGCAGAGGAGGCTCGCACGAGGGCTGCACGTGTGTCGCACCTGCGAAGGCTCGCTGGCAATCTCCTATTGGACCGAGGTCTACTGGTCCGAAGCCTAGGCACCGTGGCAGTCAGCGAGGGTTCGGTCTCGTGCTAAGAGGGTACGTGTCGCATGGCTACTGGACCGCTTCGGATAAGGCCATGTGCTCGGATGACTCAGCAGCTTCGCCACGTGGCTTCGCATGAGTCACAGATTTCGGACACGTGTCACATTCTAAGCGAGGGTGACGTGGCAATTGTGACTATGCGAATTTTCTCGGTTTTTGTGCAAAAACTTCTAAAATCCGTAACTTTCGCATACGAGCTCCGTTTTTGACGTTCTTTATATGCACGCGTAGGTAAAATTACGCTCTACAACTTCCGTTTAGACTTTGTCGGCTAATTTTGATTTTAAGTTTTATATTATTATTTTTAACAGACCGGGACAGGAAATCCGTTAAAAATTGATAACTTCTTCATCCGACGTCCGTTTTCGTCAGACTTTTTACCGTTGTGCTACTATTTACGAGACCTTCGATTCTCATTTAGGTCGTGTCGGCTAAAAATCACTCGATCTAAAATTCGAGTTTTTAGCTGTCTACTGCTAAGCTGAAACTTCGAAAAATCATAACTTCGCCATACGAAGTCAGATTTGGGTGTTCTTTTTATACCTACTCTCGGTTTAACGAACACTACGAGTTTCGTTTAGATCACTGAGGCTAAAAAGTAGTTTATCAAAAACTCACTTTTTACGACATTCGGCACCGTGCCGGTTTATCGTGAAACTTCGACAAGTCATAACTTCTTCGTTATGACTCGGATTTCGGCATTCTTTATATATCCGTAATCCTTGTCACGCCCACTACAAGTTTCTTAATAGATATCGGCTTTATCTAAAATTTAATTTTGATGCTTATTTTTATTCTTAATTAATTAACTCCTAGTAATTAAGCATAAAGCACATAAAACACATAGAATTCACATAATTCGTTTTTCATTTCTTCAAAATGAGTTACAAAGGTTAACCTAGACTATCACCTTAATATTAATGCCTAGGCTAGAAACACGAGTGTTACATGTAACTTATGAACAAGTACAATATGTAAAATATGTAAGTTTGTATTCTCAATGTATGTCGTTTGGGTTGCTATGTTTCAATTATATTCAACTGTTATGATACTATACAATGACGTCATCCGCCCCGGACGTTTCCGCCGTCCTGGTTCGGGGGTGTGACAGATTGGTATCAGAGCATTATTTATTGTGAACTAGTATATCTAACCATACAAGATATACAACTATAAATACAATGGGACTAAAACACTCTGACTAAAAGTATACTTTAAAAATATAAGTATTTTACAAAGTGTACATACATACATGCATATTAGAAAATATTGTTATAATAAGAAGTATTTAGAAGAGTTAGACATCGCAATTAAACTTAGACAATTAGGTAATCATATCTAGGGTAAATATAGCCTGATCAACTATATTTATTCGAGATATGACCAACATGTGTTTAGGAGTGGTCGAGGTGGACAACAAATCTAAATCTTACCAACTTTAAACCAAAAGGATCTAAGAACAAAACAGAAAGGCATAAAATACTATAGGAGTATTTTAACATTTTATGAATCTTTCATATACTTTCTCGTACTTATATTCTCATACAGACGCCATGGCAGGTTTTCACCACCCTGGAGATCCTTATTTTCCCAATCATGGGAACGCCGGATGGATTGTGGAGGATCCTGAGGAGGATCCCGAGGAGATCCTGGAGGATGTGTCGGAGGAAGAAGTTGAAGAGGAAGTAGAGGAGGAAGAGGAGGAGGAGGAGGATGAGTCGGACGCGGAGTCCGAAGTCATAGATCCTCCCTACATGGCTAGGGTACCAGCACACCGATCGAGCTATGATGACCCTATGCCCCTTGGGCCTATGACCTTGAGAGATGGTGTCGGCATCAGGGGCAATGCCCACCTTTTGAGATGGAGCGAGGATTTTATGACCTTCGCCATGGAGGACCCGTGGACCGAGCCCTTTCCGTCATGGTCTGGAGGATTTTGGACATTAGAGATCAGGCTCAGACGACAGCCAACATAGTCATGGAGATGAGAGCGGCAGTAGAGGTCACGGCCACATGCACTCGCGACCTCGAGAGGGACTATGACCCTATGGACCGACTCATCGAGGACCTTACTACCGCGCGGGCGGAATTAAGGGAATATCAGGAGAGACATGCTGCTCTTGAGGAGAGAGTACTGGTAGCCGAGCGCCGATTAGCCGAGCTGCAAGGTGCTTCTACCTCATCCCAGGCACCGCAGGGGACTACTCGACGTGAGTAGGATCTATCGTACTCACCAGCTATGATAGACTAGATGTTTGGGTATGCGTTAGTGTTGCCCCTTTCTTTTATTTTGTATGTAGGACCGACCCTACGTCTAAGTAATTACACTATTCGGAGGGTCGTTATGCTATCGGATGATTATCTTGATGTATTGTAGACCTTATAAAGGTCAATTTTCCAAAATTTATGTACCTCTACTTTATCAGTAATGAAAAAACATGTGTTTTTATTTATGGATGTTGTTATCTGCTATGTCTTATCTATTCATTATTATTTGGTAAAACAAGATTTCAATTATATGTACAAATTAACGCTCGATAATCACTAGACTTGACATATCTAAATTCGATGTTTCTTTTTCCACTTCATAACCCTTATAAAAAACTTATCAAATTCCACTTGTGGCAGTAGAAAGCCGCCCCGAAGATACAATCGACGCCAGAGCAACACGACAGCACCACCACCACCGCCGCCTCCACCACAAATGGATTCACCCACATTCCAGGATGAAGTTTCATGCGCAGTCACTACTGCTCTTGCACATATCAACAACAATGGTGCAAATGGAGGCAGAAGCGGAAATGGAACAAGCGGTTCCAACCACGGGGTTAATCAAGGGATTCAGCGAGCATGCACATACAAAGATTTTACAAACGGAAAGCCGAGGCCGTTCAACGGAAGTGGAGGTGTTGTAGCCCTAACTCGATGGTTTGAAAAGACGGATTCAGTCTTTGAGATCTGTGGCTGCCCGGAGGAAAGCAAAGTTCAATTCGCATCCTGTACTTTTGTCGATAGAGCCCTTACATGGTGGAATGGCCACATCAAGGCACTAAAACTCCCAGTGGCGAACTCAATGACTTGGGAGGACCTCAAAACCATGATGCTTGAAGAGTAATGCCCTAGAGGTGAGGTATAGAAACTCGAACAATAATTATGGAATCTCACTATGAAGGACTCCGACATTGAAACTGCCTGATTCAGCGACCTGGCGATCCTGTGTCCGAGAAAGATCACCTCTGAAAGTAAGAAGGTCGAACGTTTCATTTGGGGACTAACTCCCCCGATTCAAGGGAATGTGATTGCTGCAAACCCAACAACGTTAGCGCCAAGCGCCTTGCGCAAAAGCTATATGACCATGGGGTACAAAAGGGCATGATGACTCCCGTCACTGAACAGAAAAAGGGGAATGATAACAAGAAAAACTCGGGAAACAAGAGGAAAGGGCAACAAACTCAAGAGTCTGCAAAGAAGCAATAGATCGTGGCGGTTCATGCCGCTACCACTCCTGCCACACCAGCACCTACCAGGCCATATGCAGTAAATCTCCCGAAGTGTGATAAATGCAGCTTTCACCACAACGGTGCATGCCGGGAGATGCACTGCACCAACTGAAATAGGAAGGGGCACACCGCCCGATATTGCAGAACGCCAACACAACAAACCAAACAACCTACCAATGCTGGCATAAGTCAAGCAGGTTATGGAAGTGGAGAAACGGGTCACTACAAAAGAAATTGTCCAAAGGCCAACAACAAGAACACAGGGGGAACGGGAAGAGTCCTAGCAGTAGGACATGAAGAGGCAATGAGGGATCTCGTGGTGGTCACTGGTAAGTTCCTAATCAACAACATTTATGCATGTATTTTATTTGATAGTAAGCACCTACTCAACCAAAATCCCCAGGCATTAAACGAAACATTTACCGTTGAAATGGATAACGGAAAAACAAAAACATAAAACAGTGTATTCATAGGGTGCACACTAACTTTAAATAACCACTCCTTTAGAATTGACTTAATGTCGGTTACGATTAGGATTTTTGATGTGATCATCTACATGGACTGGTTAAGCCCCCACCGTGACGATATTATGTGCTACGAGAAGGCTGTTCGCCTTCACCTACCCGACAACGAAAACCTGATTATATATGGCGACAAACCCGATGCGAACCGTCGTCTCAAATTGTGTATCAAGGCATAGAAGTGTTTACACAAGATGAACTACGCCTTTTTAGCTCATGTAGTCGATAAGAAGAAATAAGAAAAGAACATCAAAGACATTCCAGAGATGTGCGATTTTCCCGACGTGTTTCCCGAAGACCTCCCGGGAATACCTCCCGAACGATAAGTCGAATTTTGGATCGACTTGATACCCGGAGCCACACCAATCGCAAAGTCGCCATACAGATTAGCTCCTGTGGATATGCAAGAGCTTTCCAGTCAATTAAGCGAATTACCGGACAAGGGGTTTATAAGGCCAAGCTTCTCACCCTGGGGAGCTCCGGTCTTATTCGTGAAGAAGAAAGATGGGTCGTTTCGTATGTGCATCGATTACCGTGAACTCAACAAGCTCACCGTCAAGAATCGATACCCTCTTCCCCGGATCGATGATCTCTTTGACCAACTACAAGGAGAAAGTTACTTCTCAAGGATAGATTTAAGGTCCGAGTACCACCAACTACGGGTCCGAGAAGAAGACCTCCCCAAGACTGCATTCCGAACCTGCTATGGTCACTATGAATTCGTAGTGATGCCCTTCGGTCTAACAAATGCGCCTGCCACATTTATGGACCTGATGAACCGAGTCTGCCGACCCTACCTCGACAACTTCATGATTGTTTTTATCGATGATATACTCGTCTATTCATGAAGTAAAGAACACAATCAACATCTGCGGCAGGTTCTGGAAACATTAAGGGCAGAGAAGTTGTATGCAAAGTTCTCCAAATGCGAGTTTTGGATTCGAAGGGTGGATTTTCTGGGCCATGTGGTCAGTGAGCAGGGAATACATTTGGACCCCTCCAAGGTCAAAGCAATTGAAGGCTGGGCAACTACAAGAACCCCAACGGAGATCAGACAATTCTTAGGCCTCGCTGGTTACTACAGGAGGCTCATACAGAATTTCTCTATGCAGTGCCCCAGTCTTGACTCTCCCAGAAGGAACAGAAGACTTCGTGGTTTATTGCATCACATCCAATCAAGGATTAGACTGTGTACTCATGCAGTGATGAAAGGTCATACCTACGCGTCAAGGCAACTAAAGAACACATGAGGTGAACTACACCACACATGACTTGGAGTTGGGAGCAGTTGTGTTTGCACTAAAGATTTGGAGGCACTATCTCTACGGTGCAAAGTGTACCATCTTCACGGATCACAAAAGTCTCCAACATATCCTAAACCAGAAAGAGTTAAACATGAGGGAACGACGATAGGTTGAGTTGCTGAACGATTACGAGTGGGAGATCCGGTACCACCCGGGCAAAGCCACTGTGGTGGCTGATGCCCTAAGCCGAAAAGAATACTCGGGTCACCAAGTCAAGTCGCTAACAATAACCATCCATTCGCACTTTCCTTCGCAAATCAAAGGGGCTCAACTGGAAGCCTTGAAACCGGAAAACATCATAAATGAAGCTTTGTGGGGGATGGACAAGAACCTTACAATCAAAGGGGACGGAGCCTACTACCTCATGGACCGAATCTGGACCCCAAAGTTTGGTGGGTTTAGAGATGTGGTTATAAATGAAGCCCACAAGACAAAGTACTCCGTCCATCTAGGTTCGGATAAAATGTACCTGGATCTCAAGCAACATTATTGGTTGCCGAATATGAAAGCCGAAATTGCTACCTACGTAAACAAGTGCCTGACTTGCGCCAAAGTTAAGGTAGAGTATCAGAAGCCCTCGGGTCTACAGCAGCAGCCAGAAATACTCGAGTGGAAGTGGGAACGGATAACAATGAATTTCATAACCAAGTTGACCAAGTCAGAGGGCGGACTTGACACTATTTGGGTAATCGTGGACCGATTGACCAAATCCGCCCACTTCCTGCCAATAAAGGAAACTGATAAAATGGAGAAGTTAACCAGGAGCTATATAAAAGAGATCGTGAGATTGCACGGCGTGCCAATATCTATTATCTCTAACACGGATAGTATATTTACCTCTCGGTTCTGGCAGTCACTTCAGAGGTCATTGGGAACTCGGCTCGATATAAGCACTACCTACGATCCCCAAACCGATGGAAAAAGTGAGAGGACCATCCAAACATTGGAAGATATGCTAAGAGCCTGTATGATAGACTTTGGGAAGGCGTGTGATACCCACTTGCCACTGGTCGGATTTTCGTACAATAACAGCTATCACACAAGCATCAAGGTTGCTCCCTTTGAGGCTCTATACGAACGTAAATGCAGATCACCTTTATTTTGGGCTGAGGTGGGGGGTACACAACTGGCAAAAGGGCAAGTACCAAACAACACACTCACCAGGCCCGAGATTATCATGGAAAAAACTGAGAAGATCGTTCAAATTAGGGAACGACTAAAGGCGTCTAGAGACCGAAAAAAGAGCTACCCCGACAGACGGCGGAAGCCCCTGGAATTTCAAGTCAGTGAGCGCGTACTGCTAAAGTTCTCTCCTTGGAATGGGATGATACGCTTTGGAAGGCGGGGAAAATTCAATAAATACATTGGACCATTCGAGATCCTTTCCAGGATCGGTCCGGTGGCTTACAAGTTGCAGTTACTGAAGGGTTTTGAGCATCTTAACAACCTTATGGTTCACATACAACCCTAAATGCTTTGGATCTATGTTTTCTATAATTATACATGCAAAATGATTTTCCAAAGCATTTCCCTAACTAGCATACAATCATGGGTACTTGTATAACAAAAATCTAGTTAGAATACATACCTTTTCTTGTAGCTTGATTCCTTGGACCTTTAAGACCCTAGCACCCCAAATGTGATGCCTCAAATGCTTCACACAACACCACCAACAATGGAGGACTTTGAGAGAGGGTTACTTGCTTCACAAATTCGGCTAGTACTCTTCTAAGCTCACTTAGGTGCCGATTTTGGTAGCCAAGTGGTTTCTTATATAGTGTGGCAAAACTAGGGTTACACCATGTAAACCCTAATGGGCATGACCTTCCATATTCCTTAAACTCCATGGGTTTGAACATCCATGGATCATCCATGGGTTGTCACATGGGTTTAGCCTAACCTAAGGAATCATGGATCATTGGCCCACACCATAAGAATGAATGATTTACCAAATCAACCCCTTATATTTAATTAGTCTCTTTTGATCAAAAAAATAATTCCAAATTAATTCTTGATCAATAATAATTAAATAATATGATTTCATATTAATATATTAGAACTTATATTATATTAATAAATCATAAATAACCTCTTCTCAATTGTCCATCCTTCAAATTGTTCAGGTGCCATGCAACCCAAATGGACCATGCTACTCTCGGGTCAAGTACATACCAATTATAGTTATAGGCTTAGACACTAAATCCAACAGTTTCCCACTTGGATAAGTCTAATAACTATAACTTCAAGTACAACTTAAAAGACCGACTAGCAATCGTATCTCTTAAAAGCCTCTATCGATCTGAGACATTCCAGTTTAGATAAGTGATCATATAATCCTCTATTATCAAAATATCAGCCGGAAAAATACATGGAACAACGTCATACTTATTGTCCAGCAGTTTGTTTCCCGATTTCCAATTTGTTTGACATAGAACTTAATCGAACACATCAATTTAGTTCAGACCGGGCCCGACACATAATTAAAAAAAATCATTGAGGGGCCCAAGATATCGCTTTTAAACCTCCAAGGACCAAAAGGAACAGATACACTTCGACTCATATGCTTGTACTAACTACTCATCAAATTATACACAACATCACGTTTTATAGCATCAAGTTACTGAAGCGTTTCGTACTCTCAATGCACAACCAACTCATATTCAACAACTCATATCTCTTGGTTTGAAGACTTATATGATATTATCGTCTCATGATCACTCGAGATAAATTCCATGAAGTGATACAAGTGAGCGTGGGTTTAATACAATACTCAGACCTTATGAGCATTCATGAATGTTGTAGTAAACTTTGCTATGTCTAATACAATTCAGAAAAATCTACAAGCCAAATTCATGACAGTCTTGATTCAATACCTACTTCCAACGTATGATCGATTGTGGATAGTTTGAATAATATAATTATTCGGGAAGTCAAAACATGCAAAGTGAAACAATAGTAAATGATTGACACAAGATAGTAACACTACTTTATAAATAAAAAGCGCCTTTTATTTAAATCATCAAATGTCAATTACATTTCAACTATTACAAGTTTCAAAATCTATCTAATCATTAAAACTAATATCGTCATTCAGCCCGATGCGCCTCGCATGTTGTAAGTGCTTAACCCTACTCAGTCCCTTTGTGAGGGGATCTGCTGGGTTCTCCTCTGACGATACCCTCTTTGCTACGAGGACTCCTTCTTCTATCTGATATGTTATGAAGTGATATTTTCTGTCGATATGCCTGGATCTGCCATGATCCCTTGGTTCCTTGGCTAAGGAAACTGCACTCTCGCTGTCACAGAAAATGTCCATATGCTCCTTTATAGCTGGTACAACTCCAAGGTCTTCGATGAAGTTCTTCAGCCATATTGCCTCCTTCGCCGCATCGATTGCTGCTATGTACTCTGATTCGCACGTTGAATTAGCTACTGTCTCCTGCTTGGAACTTTACCAAGTTATTGCTCCTCCATTCAGGGTAAAGACCGAGCCCGACTGAGAGTGAAAATTATCTCTGGCGGTCTGAAAACTTGCGTCACTATACCCCACCACTCTCAAGTCATCACTCCCACCGAGGGTAAGGACCCAGTCCTTAATCCTGCACAGGTACTTGAGAATATTCTTAACCGCATTCCAGTGAGCCTTACCATGATTCCCTTGATATCTGCTGACCATGCTCAAAGCAAAGGCCACATCAGGGAGAGTACAAGTCATAGCATACATGATCGAGCCAAGAACGGAAGCATATGGTATTCGACTCATCTCAGGTATCTCAACCTTTGTACTCGGACTCTGAGCTTTACTCAGTTTGGCATTGCTCTGGGTCGGTAAGTTACCTTTCTTGGAATCCTTCATGCTGAATTTTTCAACACCTTATCCAAGTAGGTACTTTAACTAAGTCCAATTAGTCTCGTACTTCTGTCTCTCAATATCCTTATCCCTAGAATATAGGTAGCTTCTTCGAGGTCCTTCATAGTGAAACACTTTGCAACCCAGGACTTAACCTCCTGCAAGGTTGGGATGTCATTTCCTATGAGTAGTATGTCATCCACATACAATACCAAATAACTAACTATGTTCCCACTAGACTTGACATATACATAGGACTCATCCTCGCTTCTCGAAAAACCAAACTCTTTGACTTTCTCATCGAAACAAAGATTCCATCTGCGAGATGCTTGTTTCAATCCTTAAATGGATTTCTCAAGATTACACATTCTATTAGGGTACTCTGCATTGACAAAACCCTCTGGCTGACTCATGTAAACATCCTCAGCCAACTTTCCATTAAGGAAAGTGGTTTTGACATCCATTTACGATATTTCATAATCATGAAATGCAACTATGGCTAGCATAACCCTAATAGACTTAATCTTCATATAGTCAACTCCAAGAGTTTGAGTAAAGCCCTTCGAAACCAGTCGCGCCTTGTAAGTGTGTACCTTTCCATCCATGTCGGTCTTCTTCTTGAAGATCCATTTGCACCCGACTGTCTTACGACCCGGTACATTGTCAACCAAGTTCCAAACTTGATTGTCATACTGAATCTCGCTATGCACCGCCTCTTTCCATTTAGCAGACTCGGGGCCTGCCATGACTTCCTTGTAGTTATTACGTTCATCCAGATTTATCAATGTGCAATCACTGAGAAATGTGTCACCCTCAGATGTTATATGAAAACCATATAACACAGGTGGAACATTAACTCTACTAGAACTCCTCAGAGGTACGGACTCGTCAATCGGCTTAACAGGAGTTTCCTCCTCAGGTTGATCACTAGTGTTTAAGGTTCCTTCACCGCTTGACTCTTAAAGTTCTTCAAGGTCAATTTGCCTCCCACATTCTCCTTGGCCTATGAGTTCTCTCTCACAAAATACTCCTCTCCTCGCAACGAAGACAACATTGTCACTCGGTCTGTAGAAGATATAACCAAAGGATTTCTTTGGGTAGCCGATGAAAATACACCACTCACTTCGAGGTTCGAGCTTGTCGTGAGTCTCACGTCTCACGAAAGCCTCGCAACCCCAAACCTTGATGTGGTCTAATGAGGGAGCCTTCCCTGTCCACATCTCGTGAGGTGTTTTGGCCACCTTCTTAGTTGGGACTAGATTAAGGATATGGGCGGCAGTCTCTATGGCATACCCCCAGAATGAGATAGGTAACGAAGCTCGAATCATCATGGAACGAACCATGTCCAACATGGTTCGATTGTGCCTCTCAACCACACCATTAAGTTGTGGTGTCCTAGGTGGCGTCAGTTGTGAAACAATCCCACATTCCTTAGGATAATGTAGGAACTCGATACTAAGATACTCACCACCCCGATCGGATCGGATAATCTTTATCTTCCTGCCCAGCTGATTGTCCACTTCTTGCTTAAACTCTTTGAATTTCTCAAAGGTTTCTAACTTATGCTTGATTAAGTAGACATAGCCATATCTACTGTAATCATCAATAAAAGTCACATCGAAGCGGTTAGCATCCCTTGTGGTGGTTCTGAAGGGTCCACACATATCGGTGTGTATGATATCCAACAAACCTTCGTCATTTTTCCAAGTAAGGAAGATTCGCAAGTGTCATCCGACCTTAAGTGGAATGACTCCAAAACTCTAGCCTTTTGGAGTTGGCCTATGCGCTTCTTGCTGACATGTCCAAGACGAAAATGCCACAAGCATGCCTTATCCAATTCATTGTAAGAATCAATGTGCAACACATTATTTCCTAAGTTGTCTACAACCATCACAGTTTCATATACACCATTACAAGGTAATGCTTTAAAATAAAAAACACCATTATAATAAGCATTAATAGCACCAATTTCATTATCAAATGAAAAACTAAAACCTTGTTTGTACAAACCATGAAAGGAAATAATATTTCTTGCCATTTCAGACGAGTAGCAACAATTATTCAAATCTATTTCTAACCCACTACTAAGAAATAAAGAGTAAACTCCAATATTGGTGACAGGCGAAACCTTCCTATTCCCCATGATCAAGTTTATCTTCCCGTGCTCTACATCCTTACTTCCTTTTACGCCTTGCACATCAGAACAAATGTGAAATCCACAACCTGTGTCAAGAACCCAAGAGTTAGAATGTGATGAGTTTTTAGATAGAATAGTATAAATACTTATATGGGTGGGTTTAACCTTCCCATCCTTGACATCCTACAAGTATTTGGGGCAGCTTCGCTTCCAATGCCCTTTCTCATGACAATAGAAACACTCTGCTTCCTTAGGAATGGAAGAGGGAGCAGCAGAACCGACCTTGGTCCCACTTGAAGAGGATCCATCAAGAGACTTTCCCTTGCGGCTCTTTGAGGTAGCCTTCCTCTTCTTCCCTTTCCCTTGTCCAATTGCCAGAACAGGGGCAGTTGCGGTAGGAGTAGAAACAACAACATATTTACCTTTGAGAGCACTTTTGGCAGTCCTCAAAAGCCCTTGAAGTTTGTTAAGTGTGACCTCCTCCTTGTTCATATGATAGGTCATGCGGAACTGATCATAACATGGAGGTAAGGAGTGTAGAATGATATCTATAGCCAGCTACTCAGGAAATTCCACATTCAACTTTAGCAATCGGTCCACAAACCTTTTCATTTCCTGCAAGTGGCCTGTGATGGGTTCACCATCCTTCATCTTAGTTGTTATCATGGAAGAGATGATTTCATACCACTCTTGACGAGCACTCTGATGGTATCTATCCATCAGGTCGTGGTGCATCTCAAAAGGGTAGAAGTCCTCATAGGACTTTTGGAGTTCAGTTGTCATGGTGGCCAACATGATACAAGACACCTTGGTGTCATCCTTCTCATGAGTCCTAAACTCAGCAATCTCCTCAGGAGTAGCAACAGACTCATCGATTTCCTTAAGCTCCTTGTCGAGGACATATTCTTTTTCCTCATAGCGAGTGACCATCCTGATGTTCCTAATCCAGTCATTGAAGTTGGAACCATCAAAGATGACTCTCCCACACAAGTTCATGAGAGAGAAGGAACCAGTAGGGTTTGAGCCAGAAGCAGTGTTGGAAGACATCTGAAAAGAAAGACAGACAAAGTTTAGATTAGATAAAGAGTCCTTAATATAACACCCAAAATGAAATATTAAGGCTAGGACCCAACACAATATTTTAAAATTTGGATGACGGATGCCATACTCAAACTTGCAAAATATTTGAAGGTAGGTAAATGACGATTTACCAATTTTCACCATAAAAAACGAAATTGTGATTAAGTTTTAATTGTATTGAAATTTCTAGATCCTCTAAGATTCATTGAACAATTCAATGGCATGTTTGTGACTGGGATACCGAGGATCACAAACAAGGTGTGAATAACCATGCAAAATGTGCTTGGTACTCTCGATGTCATTTAGCACCCAATCAATGTGTCGGTTAACCACACACGCTCCATTGATCTTATGATAAACATCAAGCCACCCTTTGCCACCCTTACTAGTACAAGTTAATGTGTCGGTTAACCACACACGCTCCACTAACGACTTGACAAGGTGCAAAGTGCAATTTCTATGGATTAGCATCAATTTCACATTTTCCTAAAGTAACTAAGATTGGGAATTTAATAAAACATTTGGTTACTTTATTATTATCATTATACTTAATGAGAATTATAGTCCTATCCTACCCGTTCGGCTAACGACCCTCCACCAGTCAAGGAAGCGGTGGGTGAGAGTGGACACCCATTAAACCACCATTTTATAGGCAGTAACCTTATACCCCCCTTATAGACCGGCTTCGTGAATGAGGCCTACTAACGGTAAGACTGACTTGATCTTATACATATATATATATATATATATATATATATATATATATATATATATATATATATATATATATTATTAGACTTATAATACTATAAAGTATAAGGGTTGAATTTTAAACTTTTAAAGTTCTAGGGTTTGGAATTAAAGTATTCTAAAGTGACTTTACAAATTCCAAAACTTGAGGGCAAGTTTTCAAACTATTCAAAACCTTTCATTTCTATAACTTATGAGTTTTAATGACTTTTAAGGAAAAGACTTTTGGTTTTCCATAACTTGAGGACAAGTTATGGAATCCATTAAAGGCATTTAGATCAACAATTAAACTAACAAGAAGTGTCAAATAATTTCTATGATCTAGCAAAACTCATAAGCAAAGATAATTCACATCAACAATTTTTAAGAGATCATATAAACTAATATAAATCTTGAAACTTTGACAATTACCTTTTTAATTGGACAAGCATGATCATTACCTTATGAAAAAATAGGTTTCATAGTTCAAAAAACAGTTTGGGGTAATTATCCTCATCCAATTTCTTGCCAAAAGTTGAAATTCTGCCCCCTGGAGCACCAACTCGGCGCGTACATGAACTGGAATCGTCGAGTTGGTCATTTAACAAAGGGACTCGGCGAGTTCACTAGGCAGAAGGCAGAAACTCGATTTTTTTGACTTTGAAAATCAATATAACATCAAGTATAATAGAAAACAAACCTAGGCTCTGATACCACTGAAGGGTTTTAGCATCCTAACAACCTTAAGGTGCACATACAACCCTAAATTCTTTGGATCTATGTTTTCTCTAATTATACATGCAAAATGATTTTCCAAAGCATTTCCCTAACTAGCATACAATCATGGGTACTTGTATAACAAAAATCTAGTTAGAATACATACCTTTTCTTGTAGCTTGTTTCCTAGACCTTTAAGAGCCTAGCACCCCAAATGTGATGCCTCAAATGCTTCACACAACACCACTAACAATGGAGGACTTTGAGAGAGGGTTACTTGCTTCACAAATTCGGCTAGCACTCTTTTAAGCTCACTTAGGTGCCGATTTTGGTGGCCAAGGGGCTTCTTATATAGTGTGGCAAAACTAGGGTTACACCATGTAAACCCTAATGGGCATGACCTTCCATATTCCTTAAGCTCCATGGGTTTAAACCTCCATGGATCATCCATGGGTTGTGTGACATCTCCTAATTTCTCGGCCAGAAAAGACCGATTTAATTTATGCTTTTTAAAATAAAGTCAGAGAAATCCTTTTAAAAGATGTTGCGGAATTGGTCCCCAAAACAAAACATGATAAAAGTTTGTCAAAACCTTTCCTTAAGAAATACTCCCTCCGTCCCAAATTTATTGACCACCTTACTATTTTAGTTTGTCCCAAAATTATTGTCCACTACCAAAAGTAGATATACACTTTTACCATATTACCCCTAACATTTAATAAAGTAAACTTGAATAATTTTATTGTCCTTAAGAAATCTATGTGTTTTTTGTCTGTGGACAATAATTTTGGGACGGAGGGAGTATATAATTTCATTTCATATCAAAACCTCGGGATGTCATGTTCCGATACAGATCAAAAGCATAAACAAGACATTATAAGCCTTACAACAGTTAATTACAACCACTGGCCTATAATCCAAAAATCTCTCATCATCATCCGACTATGCTTGAGGTCCACTACCTATAACATAAAAAGCTGAGTGGGTCAGGCTTGGGAGCCTGGTGAGCATATAGGGTTTTCAACCCACAATAATAATAAACTTATTAAGTTCACCAATCAACAATAACCCTGATTACCCATTCCCGTTATCCTCACTTTACGTCCCTAAACACCTATCACAAGGGACCTAGCCTAAGGAATATCATCGGGATGGACACTACTGCTAAGGGGACTCCTCAGCCATACATGTCCTAAAGGCAACCATAAGGGGGATGGAGTACAGCAAATGAACACCCAAGCTCATTAACACCTACAGGTTGCGAGCCTGCCAGCGTTCCACTGGACTGTCTAGAAAAGTCTATGATCGTCATCCATACTCCGCTAGATGACTGGATCACAATCACATCGAGGCCTCTCATCATTTTAACACACATCGACTCTTTCGTCTACCCATGTTTTACCCAACATATTTGTAGATAAATACATATACAGTTTAAAACTTGTATAAAACATCTATTCAACAGTCACCTCAATTAAACAATTAATATAATTACACATAGCACGTATTTTATAGAGAATACTTCATATCTAGGTGTAAGATGAAGGTGACTACACACTCACCTGATTTAATGATAATCGGGCAGCACTTCGTTTCCTAAAACGGTCGTTTCTAATAAAACCGGGAGTTTTATTAAGAAACCGGGCTTCTCGGGCTTCTCGGGCTTCTCGGGCACTTCGGGGCGTATTTCGGATGTTTGGTATAATACCGGGGCTTTGGGGGAAGTTGGAATGAAAGAAATATTGTTTAAGGGGTTAAAAATGACAAGTTTCCAAATTATCCCCAGGAGGTCTCGCACCCTTCTATTTATAGGGGCGAGGCTTCTGATCCAACGTCTGAGAAGCTACTAGGTGGCAGCAGATCCGAAGAGGAGGCACATGGCTCGCACGTGCGAGGGTCCTGGTGTAGGCTTCTGATTGGACCGAAGTCTAGGTCCGAGGTTCGGATCCGAAGCAAGAGGGAAGGGAGACAGGTGGTGCGAAGGTCGGACACGCGGCAGGTGGTGCGAGGCTCGGACGAGGCTGCACACGTGTCACTCCTCGGATGCGCCACGGCTTCGGATGACTCAGCAATTTCGGACATGTGGCACGCATGGAGCGAAGGTGACGTGGCCGAAGCATGACTATGCGAATTTTCTCGTTTTTTGTGCAAAAACTTCTAAAATCCATAACTTTTGCATACGAGCTCTGTTTTTGACGTTCTTTATATGCACGCGTAGGTAAAATTACGCTCTACAACTTTCGTTTAGACTTTGTCGGCTATTTTTGAATTCAATTTTTATATTATTATTTTTAACAGACCGGGACAGGAAATCCGTTAAAATTCATAACTTCTTCATCCGACGTCCATTTTTGTCTGTCTTTTTACCGTTGTACTACTATTTATGAGACCTTTGATTCTCGTTTAGGTTGTGTCGGCTAAAAATCTCTCGATCTAAAATTCGAGTTTTTAGCTGTCTACTGTTAAGCTGAAACTTAGAAAAATCATAACTTCCTCATAAGAAGTCAGATTTGGGCGTTCTTTTTATATATACTCTCGCTTTAACGAACACTACGACTTTCATTTAGATCACTAAGGCTAAAAAGTAGTTTATCAAAAACTTACTTTTTACGTCATTCGGCACCGTGCCGGTTTTGTCGCATAACTTCGACAGGTCATAGCTTCTTCGTTATAACTCGGATTTCGGTATTCTTTATATATCCGTAATCCTTCTCACGACCACTACAACTTTCTTAATAGATATCGGCTTTATCTAATATTTATTTTCGACGCTCATTTTTATTCTTAATTAATTAAATCCTAATAATTAAGCATAAAACACATAATTCACATAATATTCACATAATTCCTTTTCATTTCTTCAAAATGAGTTACAAAGGTTAACCTAGACTATTATGTCAATATTAATGTCTAGCCTAGAAACACGGGCGTTACAATTCTCTCCCCCTTAGGATGATTCCATCCCCGGAATCACACATCAGCAAACAAATGCGGGTAGCGACTCATCATATCACTCTCCGTTTCCCAGGTGAGATTTGGCCCATTCGTATGTTTCCATCGCACAAGCACTAAATCGACCATCTTGCGTCGCAACTTCTTAGTCTTACGGTCAACGATTGCCTCGGGTTCTTCAATTAACCTCTTGTTTTCATCCAACCTTAATTCAGAAATGGGAATTATGTCGGGCACATCTCCCGTGAACTTTCTAAAATAACACACATGAAAGGTATTATGAATACCCTCCAGTTCTTCCGGTAATTCTAGCTTGTAAGCTTGATTCCCGATCCTCTAAAGAACTTTAAATGGTCCAATAAACCTTGGACTCAATTTTCCCCTTTTACAAAATCTTATAAGTCCCTTCCACGGCGAGACTTTAAGTAAAACTGAATCTCCAATTTCAAATGATATCGGTTGTCTTTTCTTGTCATCATAACTCTTTTGTCAATCTTGAGTTGCCAACATCCTTTCCCTAATCACTTTTAACTTTTCAGCAGTCTGATGGACTATTTCAGGTCCCATAAACTGCTTTTCCCCAGCTTCCAGCCAACGTGACGGCGTTCGACACTTTTCTCCATACAAAGTGTGATAAGGTGCCATCTTAATGCTCGAGTGGAAACTATTATTATAGGAAAATTCTACTAGAGGTAAGTGTTCATCCCAGTTACCTTGGAATTCCAGGGTACATGCTCTCAGCATATCCTCCAATGTTTGAATTGTTCGTTCGCTCTGACCATCGGTTTGCGGATGGTAAGCTGTACTCAAACACAACTTAGTACCCAATTCTTCTTATAGACTCCTCCAAAACCTTGAGGTAAAACGACTGTCACGATCTGATACAATCGTTAACGGAACACTGTGAAGCCTCACAATTTCCTTCACGTAAGAATTCGCAAGTTTATCCATAGACCATTTCTCGTTGGCTGCTATGAAATGCGAACTCTTAGTGAAGCGATCAACGACCCCCTAAATCATGTCGTGACTGTTCCTTGTTCTGGGCAGTTTAGTCACAGAATCCATAGTAATGTCTTCCCGTTTACCCATGGGTACAGGTAAAGGTTCTAAACTCCCATACGGTTTCTGATGATGTGCCTTAACCCTAGCACAAGTTACACACTCGGCCACATACTTAGCAACATCGAGTTTCATCGTCGGCCACCAGTAATACGGTTTTAGATCCCTATACATTTTTGTACTGCCGGGATGAATCGAGTACATGGTCTTGTGAGCTTCTTCCATCAGAAGATCTCTTACTCCTCCCGTCTTAGGTACCCAAATCCTATCTTTGAATACCTTCAGTCCTTGACCGTTTGTATCAAACACCAACGTTTTGCCCAAACGTTCTTCCTTTCGGTCATTTTTCTTTAAAGCTTTATTAGGGTCGAATTATATTGTAATATGTCGAAGTCTGTTTTAACCTTCGTATGTTTTGTAAAGTTTATTTACTAAGGTGTATTTCATATGAAGCTTAATTGTCAATGCCTTAGTATTTTTTGTATGCTTTCACTGTTCCTATAAATATGGAACTTTACTAGAGTTAGATAAGAGTCCTTTACAGAACCTGTCTATTTTCTATGTAAAAGTTGAATGCGTAAATGAGCAGAAACCATATCTTATTTACATCGTTTGTTCAATCTGCATTCGTTTAACTCTGATTTTGATTAATACTTGATTCTACAATTCATCAATTGGTATCAGAGCAGGAATCATGATCTGAGATCTAATTTTCATTCTGTTTCAAAAGGTTTTTGAATCAAAATTCTGGTTCAAAAAGTTTCGCATCTTTTGACGTGAAAAAGTTTTCTAGATCTTGAGTTGTGATTCGATTCTGCAACAGATTTGTTGGATCGAGTATTCTACTTTGTTTTTCTGTTCAATTCAGCAATTTTCTTTCAAATTCTCTTTGATTTCTCATAAATTCTCAAAAATTTTCTTCCGTACATCAATGGCGAACTTCAATCTCAACTCGATGACTTCATACTCTCATCTGCTAGGATCTTCAACTAAGATACCTATGCTCATTCCTGAATACTATGATCAGTGGTCTGATCGTATGCAGGATTACATGAATGGAATCGATGAAGAGCTTTAGACTTGCATCGCGGGGAATGTTACTCTTCCAACGAACCTTCAACCAATTGGATCTTTATCCAGTACTACGAGTGTGGAAAATCAAAATGATCGTATGAAGAAACTTGAAAAACGATGCATAAGGGAGTTGCGTGGTGCATTGCCTCCGGTAGTGTATAACTATGTCAGAAGTTGTACAACTGCAAAGGAAATCTGGAATAATCTCAAAGAAAAGTTTCAAGGCAGCGAGAAGCCGAAAATCAATTCAGTTAAGCAATGTTTGATTGAATTGAAGGATTTCAAGCAAAAAGATGGTGAAACGATTGAAAGTTACTATGATAGGCTGAATGAGCTGATATACAAATGCAATCGTTATGGAATCACAAGGCCTGCCATGGAATTTAATCTCACCTTTGTTATGGGACTCCGTAAAGAATGGAGAAGCGTTAGCATGATGGTGAAAAATCAACAAAGTTTCGACACATCTTCTTTGAATGATTTGTATAATCAACTGAAAACTCATGAAAGTGAAGTGAATGAAATGGCAGAAGAGTCGAAGCTTAGTATGGGAGGTCCATTAGCACTTGTCTCAAAATTGACTGAAAAGGAAACTGTCGAAAAAGATGATTCTGATGATGAAGAGGGGTTTATAATGAATTCGGATGATGAGGCAATTGCTTTTTACTCTAACAACCGAGTCAAAAAGTTTTTCAAGAAACCGTTTAATTCGAAGGTGAAGCAAAGTGAAGGAAAAGGAAATTTCATGAACAAAGATGCAGGAGAAGAGAAGAAGAAGTATGAGAAGAATGATGCGAAGGGTGCTGAGGAAAAGAAAGAGAAGCAATTGAAAGGAGATTCTGGTATGGATTGCCACTATTGCAATGGAGCCAATCATTTAGCAAATGATTGTATGCTTCGAAAGAAAGATGAGAAGAAGAATAGAGTGAAGGATGAGGCATATTATGTAGAGAGGTTGGAAGAAGTACGTACGAAGGCGAAAAATCTGTCTTTGGTGCCTCAAGGTGATCAAGAGAATGATGGCACATATCAAATCTGGTCTTTGGGCTCCGATGATGAGGAAATGCATAATCCTACGCATGGGGCAATGTATGCGAAGCTGGAGGAAGATTCAGACGAAGAGGTCAAGGGTCGTTGCTTTGTGTCAAAATCTGCTGATAAGTCTACAATGACAACAAAGGTACGTAACATTCTTCAATCTTTCAATATTCCTTTGAGTGCATATGATTCTGAAATTGTTGCTTTTGATGACATTGTTTCTTATTTCGATAATTTGGTTGTTTCTGCTAGTAATGAAGCTAAGAAATTAAGCAATCAGTTGTTAGAGACACAGAAGAAGTTAGATTCGAAAGT
Organism: Lactuca virosa; assembly: GCF_052849685.1. Classification (NCBI taxonomy): domain Eukaryota; kingdom Viridiplantae; phylum Streptophyta; class Magnoliopsida; order Asterales; family Asteraceae; genus Lactuca; species Lactuca virosa. The sequence continues at coordinate 168,285,127 of NC_136434.1, read as the reverse complement.
GGTCAAGATAGAATGTTTAGAATTTCAAATAACAAACATTATGTGTGATCGTGATTCGTTATCTAGTGATGTAAAACTTTTGTTAGCTCAACGAAATATCTACTGCAATCCTGCTAAACGTCTATATGCGAAATTAACTGCATTGCATCATTCGTGTGATATTAGCAAGGAACAACATAGGAAATTATTACCTTTTCTAGCATACGAAAGAGCTAAGGTAGATAATATTTCATATGATTGTGAGAAAAACATTGCTGAGTTTGACAAAATTCCTGATGATAGATATGCTTATGGAATTTTCAAAATTGATGAATGTCTTGATACAAATGAATTGGTTAACATTGTGAATGATACTTTGACAAAATCAGAACAAATCAAAATTTTGAAAAAGACTGAGATTCGACATCTGATTCTCAATCTAATTTTGCTGATATTGAAGATAACTCTGACAATATAAGCGAAATTAATGATATTGAGGATGTTGATTGTTCTCAGTTGTCTATCATTAATGTTGCATCAAAATCTAAAGGAAAAGAAAAACTTAAGGATTTGGAAGTTAAGATTGACACTGACAAACCTTCAACATCAAAAGATTGTGATTCTGAGTTTGTGGATATCCGAGATAGTCAAACGGATAGCAGTGATAATGAAAATGATGATGACGAATCGGACAAAAAGGTCTCTTCAAACAAATATTCGATAGAAAAAGAAATTCCTCGTGTTGTTGTTAATCAAGTATTTGGAGACACTGAAAATTTCGAAAAAGTGTTGTCTGAAAAAGGAGCCCATTATTTGGAAACAAATCAAGTGGTGTATCCTAATTTCAAGTGTGATAATGTTGTCTTTCCAAATCAAGTGTTTGTTATAACTGGAAATGTTGAAAACATTAAACCATAATTCACCAAAATGGTCGAAGATGACAACAAGAAGACAACGAATGAAGGATTCTTTTCGAATCAAAACACAGTCGAAAATACCTTAACAAAGTATGTTTTTCAAAGACAAAAACCACAACGCAAATGGGTTGAAAAATCAAAAATTGTGAAAGAAGTTCCAAAAGAAGTTGTTGTGGAAAAAGATACTATTGTCAAATTAAATTCCAAAGAATTTAAAGAACAAATTGACAAGTTGTCAAAAGAAAATGCAATTTCAGAAAGACAAGCTCGAAAAATGATTTTTTGGCAAACAATGGAACTTCGAAAACAACAAAATGGAAACAACTGAAAACAAAAAGACTAAATCTGTTGAAAACAAGTCTTCTCATTCAGAAATTTATTCAGATCTTAAGCAAAATCTCGCTCAAACAAATAAATCTAAATCTGAATTTCAACCAAAAACAAATTTTTCGAAAGTTTCAAACTCATCATTTTCAAGAGATAACAAAAATACATCAAAGAATGTTCAAAATCAATCATCACATCAACGGTTTTCTTCTAATCAACAAACAAGGTTTTCTCAAAAACAAAAATCTGCAAATCGATTTTCTCAAAATCGAAGTGTTGGCAACAATGATGGAAGTCGATACGATATGGCATTTCGACCTAAATCAAATGTTGATTTCTTTCCACAAAAACCGAATTTTCCAAATCCTACAGGAAAACAAAATTTAAGAGTTTCGTACACAAAAGGGTTGTCTCGTGACAAAAACATCGATCATTGGCTTGAAGGAAAAGGTCAAAAATATCAATCAAGGAAATATTCTCAACAACAAATTCACGAAGCTTATGAGAATTATGTGAATTCTCCGTCAACTGAAAGCTCGTCATCAAAAGATTCGAATGTTTCGGTTAAAACTTGGCAACCGGTTTCGAAAGACAAGCTTGATCATACTCAATCTAAAAAGACGAAGGCATGTGTCAGTGACAATCCCAAACTAACTAAAACTTATGTTTCTGTTTCTTTAAATAATGATGTGGACTTAATTGATAGTCTCAAAACTAAAGTTTGTGATTGGGTTAAAAGTTCTTCATTTCATTCTGTGTTTAAAACTAATTTCCAAGGACCCAAACAGCCTTGGGTACCTAAATTCTTTCATTGATCGCAGGTATTATGTGACGAGCAATATGATGAAAAATGGTATATTGATACTGGACGAAAGGAAAACCTGAGAGATTTTCGTAGCTTGGAGAATGCAGGAGTTGTGAAGTTTGGCAATAATCACAAATGTCAAGTGAAAGGCTATGGTAAAGTCACGAATGGAAAATTCACTGTTAATCGCGTTGCTTATGTCGAAGGTCTTCAACATAACTTGATAAGTGTTTCCCAACTTGTTGTGGGCACTGGCAATCAAGTGGTGTTTAACGAAGATGGTAGCATCATTTCAAATGTTGAAACTAACGAAGTCTTGCTCAAATCCAAACGACATGGTGACATGTATACTCTTGATATCAAACCAATCATCGGCAAACCCTCAGTGTGCTTACTTTCGAAAGCTTCCTCTGATATCAACTGGTTATGGCATCGACGTTTATCGCATTTAAACTTTCGAAACTTAAATAAATTGGTTGTTGATGATCTTGTTCGTGGTTTACCTGTACTAAAATTTGACAATGATACATTGTGTGCAGCTTGTGAACAAGGGAAACAACACAGGAAAGGCCATCCAATTGTGATAGATTCTAAAATTGTCGAACCGTTGGAACTTCTACACATTGACCTTTGTGGACCATCGACTGTTGAAACTCTCAACAAGAAACGGTACATTTTGGTTATTTTTGATGATTTTTCTCGATTCACTTGGGTATACTTTCTCAGGTTAAAATCTGAAGTTGCTCAAACAATGATCGAGTTTATTAAGAAGATTGAGATGAGTCTGAAGAAAAATGTTTGAAACATTAAAAGTGATAATGGATCTGATTTTAAGAACAGTGTGTCGGATTCATACTTAACAGAAAAAGGAATTTCGCATAATTTCTCTTCGCCTTATACACCGCAGCAAAATGGTGTGGTTGAAAGATGAAATTGGTCACTTTGTGCAGCAGCAAGAACTATGTTGACATATGCGAATCTTCCTCAATATCTATGAGCTGAAGCAGTTTTCACAGCTTGTTTCACTCAAAATCGATCTTTCATTCATCGTCGATTCAATATCACTCCGTATAAAATTATCAATAATCGGAAACCTAATGTCAAATTCCTTCATGTTTTTGGTTGCAGGTGTTTTATCATGAATCTTAAAGATAACCTTTCAAAATTTCAAGCTAAAGCTGACGAAGGCATATTTTTGGGATATTCGCACAATTCGGTTGCATACAGAGTGTTAAATAAGCGAACAAGAAAAATAGAAGAAACTTTCAATCTTACTTTCGACGATTATTATGTCAAACAAGTTGAAAAGCAATTTGAACAAAAACCAATTATTAATGAATCATCTGATGAAACTGAAGAATCAAATTCATCTGATTTTGATTATGATTTAATTTTTGGTATTCCTGACAGGGCTGTGGATGCTGAAGTTCATGCCAATGATAATCATCACTCTGAATCTTTGAAGCATAATGATGACTTGGAAATTCCTCAAAACATCGTAGATGTTAATTCAACAACGAATTCTCTTGGACTTGGCGAAAGTATGCTTGATAATCCAGTCGAAGGAGAGCACTTGGATTCAAATACTCTGGTTGAGGGGGAGCATTCTTTCGAGGGGGAGAATGGATGATGTTGTTGAGGGGGAGCATCAAAATGATAATAGTGCTCAGGAGGAAAATGATACAATAAATTTTAATCCAAATGATGATTTTCATGATCTAAATAATATTGTTTCTGTTGTAGGATCTGAAAATGAAGAGATGTACGAAGATGCACCTTTGGAATTTGATTCGGCTTATCCACCGTTAGAGAAATGGACAAAGACTCATCCAATAGATCAAGTTATTGGAAATCCTCAAGATGGAGTATTAACAAGAGCTCAGATTCGTGCGAAGAATGAGGTATTAAATACTCATCAAGAATTTTTCATGTTCAATGTTTTCATATCTAAAATTGAACCAAAGACAGTTAAGATGCCAATGGAACACTCGGATTGGGTTGTTGCAATGCAATCAGAACTAGCTGAATTTGAAAGAAACAAGGTTTGGAGATTAATTCCTAAACCTGAAAATGTTTCGATTGTCTGGTTAAAATGGATTTTCAAAAACAAAACCGACAAAGATGGAAATATTGTACGAAATAAAGCACGTTTAGTTGTAAAAGGATATTCGCAACAAGAAGGAATTGATTATGAAGAAACCTTTGCCCCTGTTGCGAGACTCAAGGCTGTTCGAATATTCTTAGCATATGTAGCTCATAAGGATTTTGATGTCTATCAAATGGATGTGAAATGTGCCTTTCTCAATGGAGAACTCGAAGAAACTGTTTACGTAGAACAACCTCCAGGTTTCGTAAATGAAATGCATCCTGATCATGTATATATTTTAGATAAAGCTGTATATGGGTTAAAACAAGCACCAAGAGCATGGTATGCAACTCTTACCAGTTTCTTAAAACAGTCGAAATTTAAGCAAGGATCAGTTGACCCCACATTATTTCGAAAGAAAGTTGGATGTCATCTGATGCTTGTTCAAATTTATGTTGACGATATTATTTTTGGCTCTACTGACCCTGCTTTGTCTAGATAATTCGAAAACTTGATGAAAAACCAATTCGAAATGAGCATGATGGGTAAAATCAATAATTTTCTTGCCTTAAACATATGTCAAAACAGAGAAGGCTTATTCATCAATCAAGAGAAATATACAAGGAATTTGCTCGAAAAGTTTGGAATGACAAATAGCACGAAGTTAAGAGTACCAATGGCTGTTGGCACAAGGCTAACACCTTCGTTAGAATCGCCTGCAGTTGATCTTACTTTATACAGAAGCATGATAGGTTCATTACTTTATCTTACTGCAAGTAGACCTGATATCATGTTTTCTGTATGTAATTATGCTAGGTATCAAGCAAATCCTCGAGAACCACATTTAACAGCTGTGAAGAATATCTTTCGTTATCTCAAGGGAACAATTTCGTTAGGATTGTGGTATCCTTCGAAAACAGGATTTTTCATTCAGGCCTTTTCAGATGCAGATCTAGGAGGGTGTACATTGGATCGAAAAAGTACAAGTGGTGGTTGTCAATTTTTGGATGGAAAGTTGGTTAGTTGGTAGTCCAAGAAGCAAACGTGTGTTTCGATTTCTACTGCTGAAGCCGAATATGTAGCAGCCGCTGCTTGTACATCACAAATTATTTGGATTCAAAGTCAGTTGAGGGATTATGCAGTGAATATGAAAAAGATTTCATTGTACCGTGATTCTCAAAGTGCTATACGCATTTGTCATAATCCAGTACAACATTCGAAAACTAAACATATAGCTCTTCGTTATCACTTTATCAAAGATCATGTGGATGATGGAAACATTGAAGTTCATTTTGTAAAAACAACTGATCAGCTTGCTGATATTTTTACAAAAGCTTTGGATGAAAAATCGTTTGTTCGAATTTTGACAGGTTTGGGAATGATCCAGGACGGATTTCGAATGTATAGCAAAGGCGTGTTATATAAATGTGTCGATTCAGAGGCAATAAGACGTCATTCAGTGGTTACTGTTCATAGTCAACGCTTCGACACGCTTCGAATTCGACAATTTGCATGATGGTTGTGTGGTACAAATTTTCGTTAGTTTGTCAAATTTTCGTAAGAGTGGTTAATTGTAGTTTGTTTACAAATTTTCGTTTGTTTGTAAAAATGTTTTCCGTACGTTTGTATCTTAGTTTACTTTTCGAAAAATCAAAAACTACAAAAAGATTTTATTTTCGTTTTGTTGTTATCTTTTAAAAAAAAATCTAAAACTACAAAAAGATTTTATTTTCGTTTTGTTGTTATCTTTTCGAAAAAAAATCAAAAACTACAAAAAGATTTTATTTTCGTTTTGTTGTTATCTTTTCGAAAAAATCAAAAACTCCAAAAAGATTTTCTTTTGTTAATTGTTTCATTTTTCGAAAACATTCACAAAAACTCAAAAATATTTTTTTTTTGAAAAATCAAAAATATCAAAAAGATTTTTGTTATTCTCTTTGTTTCTTTTTCATTGTGCAGATAACACGAACATTCAAGGGTCATGCTTATGTTTCTATGGGAAGGTAAACTTTCATCAATTATGTACTAGTTAGGTTGTCCCTAGAAGCATGCTGCAGCATGTTGACCCAAGCCTCTGTAGACTTAATGTGTGTTTACGAAAGCCTTAATGAAATTTTTCATATGAAAATTTCTTCCCAAGTCAGGCTTATATTCACATTAGTCGATTGAGCTACCTTACTCTTCTCACATGAGTTAAGAGATATTTGTTTTGTCCGAAAATAACAGAGGTACAATTCGTTCTTCATAACCACTCTTTTTCATCACAAAATTTCTTCCACTTGCACACACGAAGACATATATCCAAGAGGTCTTTGATTCAACCCATCAAGATTTAGATATATCAAAATTATGTGTTAGTGATCTGACATCATGAGGCCGTGATGAAAATGAAACCCAACTTCATATCTTAATAAGGAATTGACGGGGAACTATGTTCCAGATTTGACGAAATATTTGTTTCAGTACCATTTTTTGAAACTCAAAATCATATTCTATTCTTATGCGTGATCTTGATCAAACTATCGAAACCCACGATGTTTGTTACCCAACAGGATCCAGAACAAATATTTTTTATGAATATGATTTCTGTATGAGTTTCATTTGCTTTCAAAGTTACTATCAACATATTTCAAAGCATACTTGTCACTGACTACACTGGTCAAACAAGTAATTTCTGTTACAATTACTCACCTTATGTTTAGGATGATATATAACGAAATTTTACACCACCCAATAAGCCTAACAAAAGAAGCCCTTCGATACTTCTCTACAAGTATTCGATTGTAATTCACCGGAACATATACAAGCAGTTGATTATCTTTCTTGATAATTAATGAAGTAACCTTTGCCCGGGGTTTCTCTGCTTTTGTGTCGAAATTTTTGACATCACAGATCCAAATTTTCGTTAATTTGTTTCTTATCTTTTCTTCGGCACACAACACACATGAAATCCTTGAGGTTCTGAGTACTACAAACTTAGGCTGATGATTTCGACAGTCTAGCACATGACTTCGTCTCTAAACCCAAAGACAAAAGAGCTTACCCTCCATCCGAAGGTTGATGATGGTTACTATTCCTTGAGGTAACACGAACAGACTGAGTAAGGAGACGTTTCCTGGTTTCAAGACGATGTGACAATTACTTTTTGATGCATGGCAACTTTATTGGCAGACTGGTGCGACTTTTAAGGTGCCACGTCAGATCTCAATCAATGCCTATCTCGCGTTCAATTCAAATTAAGGGTTACATATAAAAATGGAATTTAAGGGTTCTTTATCTTTTTACGCACTAGAAAAGAACTCAAATACCCAAATTCTCTCTGTTTTTCAAAGCTTCTAAACCCTAATCATGGCTGTCGTTGATTTTACTTCTCGAACAACTGAAGACATCACTTCTCAACCGATCATGAAGATTCAAAGCACCAATTATCAAGTGGAAGTAGATGTGTCTTTGTATCCAGAAGAATTGAAGATGCTAATTGTCGCATTGAAGAGTTCTGTTCTTTTCAAGGTGATGTTTAATTCTTTCTCAGTTCCTCTCTCATGGCTTTCACAGGCAGGATCCACTGCTACTTATAGCAAAGCAATGGATATCATCACCTTTCAACTGGTGAATGACAAGAAAATCCGTTTGTCCAAGAAGATCTTTTGTCAGATTCTGGATATTCCCAATTCTCAACTTGTTACTGATCTTTCTTTTGCACAAGTTATTCATATGTTTAATGAGATGGCTCATCAACCCCCACTCACAAAGATCAGTGATTTCAAGAAATCAGCCCTGCCAACTGTTTGGAATTTCTTGTTTGGAATTTTTCTTCGATGCTTGACAGGTCGAAGTGTTGGCTTAGACAAAGGTCGCATGGAGGTTTATGCGATGGTGGCAGGATTGTATTATGATATCTCTGTCGACTACTCTACTCAACTATGGAAGGAATTCCAAAAGAGTGTCGAAAACACGAATGTGGTTCAAGGCATTTCGTGTGCTAGGTATTGGAGCTTAATCCTTGGTTATTTCTATGATAAAGAAGGAATTGATGTCCCTGCTGATGAAGAAAAGGCTGAGTTTCTAAAGTATCACTTCCCAAAGGAAGTTTCGGATGATATGGAGGTATTCACACACATTGCTCGAATTCCTGATGCAATGTTAAAGAGGGTTGAGCCAACAAATTCAGTGTTGGTTGAGTACTTGAAAACCATTAATCCAGATGTTGAGATTGGAAAATTATTGTCGAAAGAAGAAGCTGGTCCTTCCAAGAAGTCTAAACGTTCTAAAAAGGATGCAAAAGCTGCACCAGAGAAACCAGTGCACGAATCAATGAAGTCTCCTGAGAAGATTGTGCATGAATCTACGAAGTCTCCAAAGAAGCCTGAGACGGCTGAAGTGAATGTCTCGACTGTTGTCATCAAACCAGTGGAACCTGTTGATGATATTGTAGTGGTAGAGAAAATTCCTTCTAAATCTGGTGTTTTTCGTCGTTTGAAGAAAAGGTCTATGGGTTCCAGAAAATCTTCTGATGGTGGATCAAAATTTTCTCCTTCTAATGTTCGTAAACCACAACTCTCTCATCAAGGAGTTATTTTTCGAGAGGTTCCAGCTCTAGTCTCGCCTCTATCCAAGAAACAAAGAGTTGGAGATGTGGCCAAACATATTTCGAAGAAGAAGAAAAGACAAAGAAAGTTGGTTATTCAAGAAGCATCTTCTGAAGAAGAAATGGTTCCTGAAACACCAGAACCAGTTGTTTCACAATCTGTATCTACTCCTGAGAAGACAATAGTCATACCACCCGAAGTCTCGTTAACTGAATCACATACTGAGGAGGTTCGAACTTCAGGCATTGTTACACACGTATCTGATATGGATGTAAATGTCAACATGGTTGAGGGAGAGTCGAACAAAGAGGTTGCACCTACTAATCAAGGTATTCCTGTATCTTCAAAACCAGACATTTTCGTGTCTTTACCACCTTTTATTCTTCCGAATACTACAAATTCCCCAACTTTTGAAACCATTCTTCGTCAACCCTTTACCACTCTTTTTCCATCTCAATCTACTGATTCTCTCAAAAATAATTCACCTGTTCAACCTTCACCTGTTGTTGAAGCTGATACTGATAATGAAGGTTTTGGAGGTGCCTTTGAAGATTTACAGTTTGATGATGAAGAAGATCACTTCCCTGATCATATGTTGATGACGATGAAACAATTCAAGATTCTTAAGCAGAAGTTGAATTCTATTCTTCAATAACAAGCAGATTTGGGGAGTAATTCGTCTGTATCTCATCTGGAAGTTGATAATATGTTGAAACACATTCGAAGGAAAAGTGGTAAGTAAAGTCTCTGGAATGGTCCGAGATTCAGAGATTCGTCTGTTGGAAAAGATTGATCACAATGATCAAAATGATGAATTACGGGTTAATTCTCTCAATTTGATGTTCAGAGGGGAAGTGAAATAATTCAAGCATTTGATGAAAGAACGACATGTACTATTCGTTCAAGATATCAAGAAGGTGAGGGAAGATGTAAATTTGCAAATCCAAGAACTTCGACAGGATATGCACAAAGAAATCTCAATCGTACAACGTGATTATGCTTCGATCAATCAGAAAGTTGACATTATTTGTGATGCTGTTACCAAATATGTCAAACTGTACGAAGATTTGCGTCCTCAACTTACTCAATTGTCGACCATGGAAAATCAAAGCTTTGTGTAAGTGCTTAATTCGCTGAAGGAGCTTAAAGAGTTAACTGTTAAATCAGTTTCATCTCCATTGATCACTTCAGACTTTTTGTCTCAAAAGTTCGTTCATTTTGAAGCGATCTTGCAAAAACAACTTGCTCCACTTTCTCATATTTCTATCCTTCTTCCGAAGAATGCCCCACCTGTTTTCACAGGGGTGCAAGACTGACAAAAGGAGGATGGTAGTACGAAGGCTAGTGGTGAAGATTTGCATGTAGATGCAAAGGTTGTTGGAAAGGTGTTCTCCACGAAGATTCCAATAACAAAACCATTTGTGTCTACTGCTGAGCCAGTTATTTCGACTGTTGTAACAACAATGCCAGTGACAACGAAGTCAATTTCAAAATCAATTTCCAAAGGAATTGTGATTGGAGAAGGAGGCAGCAGTTCGAAGCCTAAGGAAAGTGTTGATAATTCCTCTGTAAAAGACAAAGGCAAAACTGTTATGGTCGAAAAGTCAAAGGAAGAAAAGAAAGCTGAAATGGAGGCTGAGGTTGAAAAGCTCCAAATTGTACAAAGCATTATGCGACTTCGTGCAAATGATCCAGCTGGGATGAACAACGGTGATCCTTCAAAGAATTACAATTATGAGACAATAGAGTCAAAAGTTGCATATAATCATATGTATGCTTTCGAAAAGAAGCCAAAGAGAAGCTATGTTGTTCTCAACACTGATATAAGTCAATTAGATTTTCCCATCAATGAAATGATGTTCATCATGGCTCAGTACAAAATTGCTGAGAAATTTGACAATGATGATGAGTACACATACATGAAGATCAGATTTCATGTTGTACTTGGAAAACTTCCAGAGGAGATTTGGTCTCTGGTGAAGATAAAGAAGGTGATAAGCATAAAGCGAGATGTGTTGTTCGAAAATATGATGCAGAATCTTCGCTTTATTGTTTCGAGGGCGAATGGGCAATTATGTGATTTTTCAGTAGCTGATTTTCCCTTAATGAACTTGTATGATCTGATACAAGTTGCATTGTTACTAAAGGATAAATACGCTTCATATCTTCGAGAAACTGATCCTGAAGTTTTTCGACTTGGGTTGGCTCACATCAAGATTTTCATTGACAACTATTATGAGTGTTTAGCACTTACTAATGTTGAGTTAGCTACAGCAAAGGGTTTGACTGTAAAAGTGCCAATGGAACTTCCTTTAACTCAATCTGAGTTGAAGAAGTATACTGACGGAGAAATATGTTTGAAACCATTTGGTATGGTATTTGCTGGGAAAGATAAAAATGGGAAGGCAAAAAGATTCTTGTTTCAAGCTTCCGAAGTGGAAAGATATACAACATCCCAATATACGAATTTCATTGTTCGTATGAATAGCTGCAAGAAGAATAATGAAGGAGATAAGAAGGAACTGAAGAAGATAATCTCGTGGTACACTGAGATTCGAAGAGTTATGCTGTATGCTATACAGATACTCTTGAACTGATGAAGGTCGACATTATTACAAAGGGGGAGATTGTTAGGGTCGAATTATATTGTAATATGTCGAAGTCTGTTTTACCCTTCGTATGTTTTGTAAAGTTTATTTACTAAGGTGTATTTCGTACGAAGCTTAATTGTCAATGCCTTAGTATTTTTTGTATGCTTTCACTGTTCCTATAAATATGGAACTTTACTAGAGTTAGATAAGAGTCCTTTACAGAACCTGTCTATTTTCTCTGTAAAAGTTGAAAGCGTAAATGAGCAGAAACCATATCTTATTTACATCGTTTGTCCAATCTGCATTCGTTTAACTCTGATTTTGATTAATACTTGATTCTACAATTCATCAAGCTTCCTCTTGAGCTTTCTTTATACTTTCCACAATTGTCGAGACAACTTCAATTCTCAACGATGTTGGCCTTTTCTTTTCAAGATTTACTTTCCGACAGAGAGCATCAGCAACAACATTTACTTTATCAGGGTGGTAAAGTATCTCACAATCGTAGTCCATGAGTAACTCTAGCCAGCGCCCTTGCCTCATGTTCAATTCCTTCTGATTAAAGAGATATTGAAGACTCTTATGATCAGTGAAAAGTTTGCATTTAGTACCATAAAGACAGTGCCTCCATATCTTTAAGGCGAATACTACCGCTGCCAACTCCAAATGATGAGTGGGGTAGTTCTTTTCATGCTCTTTCAATTGCCTCGATGCATACGCTATCACTTTATCCCTTTTGGTCAGAACACAACCTAACCCAACTCCAGAGGCATCACTATAAACTGCAAAGTCATCAACTCCTTCAGGTAACGAAAGAATCGGCGTTTCACACAATCTCTTCTTTAACTTCTCAAAGGCTTCCTTATGCTTCTCATTCCAAGCATAAGTATCTCCTTTGTGGGTCAAAGTTGCTAATGGAGTAGCGATCGAAGAAAAGCCTTGGATAAATCTTCGATAATATTCGGCTAATCCTAAAAAGCTTCGAATCTCCGTAGGACTTTTTGGTTGTTCCCACTTCATCACAACTTCAATCTTTGCTGGGTCAACCATTATTCCTTCTTGGTTAACCACGTGACCTAAAAATTGGACTTCTTGAATCCAAAATTCACATTTGGAGAACTTTGCATACAACTTCTCCTTTTTTAGAACTTCTAGCACTTCACGCAGATGCTTGTCATGCTCCTGCTTGCTTTTTGAATAAATCAAGATATCATCTATGAATACTATCACGGATTTATCAAGGTATGGTTTACAAACCCTGTTCGTCAAATCCATGAAAGCTGCTGGAGCATTGGTTAGTCCGAACGACATAACCAAAAATTCATAGTGTCCATATCTTGTTCTGAACGCAGTCTTCTCAATATCCTGCTCTCTTACCTTTAGCTGATGATATCCTGACCTAAGATCGATCTTCGAAAAATAGCTCGAACCTTGCAACTGATCGAACAGGTCATCAATCCTCGGCAACGGGTACTTGTTCTTTATTGTCGCTTTATTCAGCTCTCTGTAATCGATGCGCATTCTCATGCTCCCGTCCTTTTTCTTTACAAATAACATCGGGGCTCCCCAGGGTGATGAACTAGGTCGAATAAAACCTTTGTCCAATAACTCCTGAAGTTGTGTCATAAGTTCTTTCATCTCTGTTGGTGCTAATCGATACGGTGCTTTTGCTATTGGCGTCGTTCCTGGTAACAAGTCGATACGGAATTATACTTGTCGATCAGGGGGCAATCCGGGAAGATCTTTGGGAAAGACTTCTGGATAATCACACACCACCAGAATATTCTGCACCTCCTTCTTTTCCTTCTTAGCATCGATCACAAACGCTAGATATGATGTACATCCCTTGGCCAAACACTTTATGTCTTTCATTAGGGAAATGATTCCAGAGTTTACTCTGCGTTTGTCTCCATACACCATAAACGACTCTTTCCCTGGCGGGTTTACTTTTACTATCTTCTTCCTACACAATATTTCGGCATCATTGGCGCTAAGCCAATCCATTCCTAAAACTATGTCTAAACCATTTAACTCGATAGGCAATAATTCCTCGTGGAACTTATTCCCATTCAAGTCAATGAAAATGTTTTTCATACGATGGCTAACAGGTACAAACTTGCCACTAGCAATCTCGACTAATAAAGCATTAACTAGTCTATCAACAGGCAAAGCTAGTTTTCTACCAAATTCATGCAAAATAAAGGAGTAATTGGCTCCAGAATCAAACAAAATTTGGGCAGGAAATTTGTTTACGAGAAAGGTACCTGAAGCGACATCGGCTTCTTCATTCGCAGCTTCAAGTGTCATCTGAAAGGCTCTCGCCTTCGGCTTTGGTGGAAGATTGGGATTTGCTGCATCCTTCTTCTTCGGACAGTCTTTCAAAACGTGCCCTTCTTCGTTACATCCAAAGCATACCCTCTTGTTGGACGGACACTCGTTGGCATAATGCCCAGTCTTTCCATATTTGTAGCAAGTCACGCCCTCACTACATTTCCCAGAGTGCTTTTTCTTGCACTTCTCACACCATTTCACTTCGCCTCCTCCTCCTCCAAACTTCTTACACTTTGAAAATTTGCTTTTCTTGTTGGAACCTGAAGTTCCTTCAAACTTTCTCTTTTCGCCAACCTCTGCCCTCTCCAGACCCTTCTCTCTGATCTGAGTCTCAACATTCTTAGCAGCCCAGATGACGGCTTTCAAAGTGGTTGCTTGCTTGACCATCAGACCAAAGTCCGCTGGTAATCCGAGGGCAAACTTTTTGACCTTGGAGAGTTCAGTTGGAGCTAGGTAAGGAACAAGCTTCATCTTTTCCGTAAAACTAGCAGCGTATTCAGTAACGCTCATCTTTCCCTTCTTCAAATTCTGGAACTCATTATTGATTTCCAGAAGATCCTGCTCAGAGCAGTATTGCAATTTCAATTGTACCACAAAGTCTTCCCAAAACATCTTGCTAGCTTCTCCCTTGGGCATCGAATCAGCTAGTAACTTCCACCAGCTCAATACACCAGATTTTAACAGAGTAATTGCAAGTGCGGTCTTCTGTTTGTTGCTGCACTCACAACTTTCAAACATTGTCTCCATTTCGGATATCCAATTCATGACTTCCACTGGTGTCGAACTTCCAGATAGACACTGTGGTTTGGATGCCATGAAATCTTTGTATTTGCATCCACGTCCATCAACTCCTCCATCCTGGTTGTTTTGTCTAACTATCGGTGGGTTGGCTTGACCAAGAGTCCCACTGTAGTTCCTTCTTACTGATTGCCCTTCATTCAATTCGGGCTGTTCAACAGGTATCGTAGTTTCTTCCCTATTCGGTTGTAGTAATCGCCTTGTCTCCTCCATTTGGCGATCAAACATCATCTGCATCATTTCTTGTACCCCAGCCATCGTCATTGGCTCAGGTGCAGCTCCTACAACAGGTACTTGCTCAACTACTTGGGGTTGAGGTTGTTGATTCCTGTTTCCGTTTGCATTTCCAACTCCACTGCGAGTTCTTGCCATTATAATCTATATACCGAATAAGGCGAATTTAGATCTTTATCCTCGATAGGTATTTAAATTCCCTTATCACTCCAAAGCGTTTACATGCTAGTTCTAATATCGTAGTCGTACGCTTAGAATCCTAAACACATAAGGTTTCTAGATCTGGTCGGCAACAGACCATAGATCCGAACAAATAATGGCATATATGGCAAACATATAACATTTAGCACATAAAAGCATTTTAGGCATCTTTCCTAAAATAAACTAGTGCTCGTGTCTAAAATATGGTAGACACTCATCTCACAATCATCACTTAGCATTCTAAGTTTATGTCTAGAAATCCTACAAATTCCTAGTTCGCTTAAACTAATGCTCTGATACCAACTGTGACATCCCCTAATTTCTCGGCCAAAAAAGACCGATTTAATTTATGCTTTTTAAAATAAAGTCAGAGAAATCCTTTTAAAAGATGTTGCGGAATTGGCCCCCAAAACAAAACATGATAAAAGTTTGTCAAAACCTTTCTTTAAGAAATATATAATTTCATTTCATATCAAAACCTCGGGATGTCATGTTCCGATACAGATCAAAAGCATAAACAAGACATTATAAGGGACCTAGCCTAAGGAATATCATCCAACAGTTAATTACAACTACTGACCTATAATCCAAAAATCTCTCATCATCATCCGACTATGCTCGGGGTCCACTACCTGTAACATAAAAGGCTGAGTGGGTCAAGCTTGGGAGTCTGGTGAGCATATAGGGTTTTCAACCCACAATAATAATAAACTTATTAAGTTCACCAATCAACAATAACCCTGATTACCCATTCCCGTTATCTTCACTTTACGTCCCTAAACACCTATCACAAGGGACCTAGCCTAAGGAATATCATCGGGATGGACACTACTGCTAAGGGGACTCCTCAGCCATACATGTCCTAAAGGCAACCATGAGGGGGATGGAGTACAGCAAATGAACACCCAAGCTCATTAACACCTACAGGTTGCGAGCCTGCCAGCGTTCCACTGGACTGTCTAGAAAAGTCTGTGGTCGTCATCCATACTCCGCTAGATGACTGGATCACAATCACATCGAGGCCTCTCATCATTTTAACACACATCGGCTATTTCGTCTACCCATGTTTTACCCAACATATTTGTAGATAAAATACATATACAATTTAAAACTTGTATAAAACATCTATTCAACGATCACCTCAATTAAACAATTAATATAATTACACATAGCACGTATTTTATAGAAAATACTTCATATCTAGGTGTAAGATGAAGGTGACTACACAATCACCTGATTTAATGATAATCGGGCAGCACTTCGTTTCCTAAAACGATTGTTTCTAATAAAATCGGGAGTTTTATTGAGAAACCGGGCTCTGCGAGGGTCAGGCTTCAAAACCGAAAAGATAAATTTCTCGGGCTTCTCGGGCACTTCGGGGCGTATTTCGGGTGTTTGGTATAATACCGGGGCTTTGGAGGAAGTTGGAATGAAAGAAATATTGTTTAAGGGGTTAAAAATGACAAGTTTCCAAATTATCCCCGGGAGGTCTCGCACCCTTCTATTTATAGGGGCGAGGCTTCCGATCCAATGGCTGAGAAGCTACCAGGTGACAGCAGATCCGAAGAGGAGGCACATGGCTCGCACGTGCGAGGGTCCTGGTGTAGGCTTCTGATTGGACCGAAGTGTAGGTCCGAGGTTCGGATCCGAAGCAAGAGGGAAGGGAGACAGGTGGTGCGAAGGTCGGACACGCGGCAGGTGGTGCGAGGCTCGGACGAGGCTGCACACGCGTCACTCCTTGGATGCGCCACGGCTTCGGATGACTCAGCAATTTTGGACACGTGGCACGCATGGAGCGAAGGTGACGTGGCCGAAGCATGATTATGCGAATTTTCTCGATTTTTGTGCAAAAACTTCTAAAATCCACAAGTTTCGCATACGAGCTCCGTTTTTGACGTTCTTTATATGAACGCGTAGGTAAAATTACGCTCTACAACTTTCGTTTAGACTTCGTCGGCTAATTTTGACTTTAATTTTTATATTATTTTTTTTAACAGACCGGGACAGGAAATCCGTTAAAAATTCATAACTTCTTCATCCGACGTCCGTTTTGGTCTGTCTTTTTACCGTTGTACTACTATTTACGAGACCTTCGATTCTCGTTTAGGTTGTTTCGGCTAAAAATCACTCGATCTAAAATTCGAGTTTTTAGTTGTCTACTGTTAAGCTGAAACTTAGAAAAATCATAACTTCCTCATACGAAGTCAGATTTGGGCGTTCTTTTTATACATACTCTCGGTTTAACGAACACTATGACTTTCGTTTAGATTACTAAGGCTAAAAAGTAGTTTATCAAAAACTTACTTTTTACGTCACTCGGCACCGTGTCGGTTTTGTCGCGAAACTTCGACAGGTCATAACTTCTTCGTTATAACTCGGATTTCGGTATTCTTTATATATCCGTAATCCTTGTCACGACCACTACAACTTTCTTAATAGATATAGGTTTTATCTAATATTTATTTTCGACGCTCATTTTTATTCTTAATTAATTAAATCCTAATAATTAAGCATAAAACACATAATTCACATAATATTCACAAAATTCCTTTTCATTTCTTCAAAATGAGTTACAAAGGTTAATCTAGACTATTATGTCAATATTAATGCCTAGCCTAGAAACACAGGCGTTACAGGTTGTCACATGGGTTTAGCCCAACCTAAGGAATCATGGATCATTGGCCCACACCATAAGAATGAATGATTTACCAAATCAACCCCTTATATTTAATTAGTCTTTTTTTATCACAAAATTAATTCCAAATTAATTCTTGATCAATACTAATTAAATAATATGATTTCATATTAATATAATAGAACTTATAATATATTAAAAAATCATAAATAACCTCTTCTCAATTGTCTATCCTTCAAATTGTTCTGGTGCCATGCGACCCAAATGGACCATGCTACTCTCGTGTCAAGTACATATCAATTATACTTATGGGCTTAGACACTAAATCCAACAGTTACCACCAGAGCTCAATAATGTACACGCTGTCTTTCATGTGTCAAACCTGAAGAAATGCCTATCTGACGATACTCTCGTTGTCTCACTTGATGAGATTGAGGTGAATGAAAATCTCTATTTTATCGAGGAACCCATGGAAATAATGGATAGGGAGGTGAAACGAACAAAGCAAAGTCGCATTCCCATTATAAAGGTCCGATGGAGTGCCAAACGAGGACTTGAGTTCACCTGGAAACATGAAGGCCATATGAAACAAAAGTATCCACACCTCTTTCCTAGTTCTTGAGGGCCCGCTATAGAACTAATTTCGGGACGAAATTCCTTCTAACGGGGGGATGATGTCACAACTAGAAAACTTAGGGCCAAGACTTTATTCATGTGCAAACAAATTCTCTATGTAACCTTGTTGAAATGGATTATTGTAAATTCAAAAGGGCAATATTGTATGAGTGCTTATATGCTTACACTTAGAATCAAGTTGTGATAGCCTCTTATAAGCCCAAGCTTAATCTAATAGCTAAACAAAAAAAACAATATTTAGGCCTTTGCTTAGAGTTCTCGGCCCAAATACCCCATTTGATCGAAAACCCATCCAAATGGATCATATTGAACCCGAAAACCCACACCGCAAGGACCGAAAACCCTAAGGAGGGGTGTTTTCGGCCAACTTAAAACCGAAAACCCCTCCCTTCAATTAAAGAAATTGGTGTTAGGTGCTAAACCCAAGATTTGACCAAGCAATTGCCACCTCATTACTTTACATTGTATTACTCTCCATATTTCCACACCATGCATGCTTCTAACCAACAAGTTTCCATACATGGCACTCTAATAACCAACAAACCTCGACATATGACACTACATTTCCCACCAAACAACTAGGAAGCATGACACCCTCTCCATTTAAGGGGGGGTTCGGCCGAAGAGACACCCACACACACACCAAAAACACTTCCACTCATTTTACTCTCTAATTTCTCTCATCTATCCTCTCCAAAAAACATGTGCATCTTCAAGGGGTGTTTTACTTCAAGAAAATCCTAGTAAATTGGTGAACATTTCGTGTGTCTCTTGTACTTCAAAACATCTTTATGTTAAAAACTCCATGTTTACACACACTTTCGTGTGTTATATCCTTAGAGCACTTGCAATTTAGAGAATCTCCTCAAGTTTGTGCAAGGCTAGGCTCGATATCTCTTCATTTCCTTCCTACCACACACGAAATAACCAATTTGAGCTTCATACCCCCAAGTTTTCATGTTTTTCATGCTTTTCGGGAGGGGGGGGGATACAAGTCAAATTTCGTTTACCCAATGAATATTTGCATGCACCAACTTGTTTGTGAGTTAAAATGTACATGGAATGTTAACGATTATCATACATATGTTCATAAAAATTGTGATATATATGGTCTATGTAAGTCTAATTGTGTTTGTCCTTTGGACATTTGCATGCACCATGGTTAAATGTTGAATATGGAACAAGTTCATGTATAAAGAGTAGATACTACTTGCTTACTACCTAAAAATCGAGATATAGATGGTTATTATCATTTTTATAACACAAAAATCATGTTTATGGGTTGGTATGCATAAATATAACAAAAACTTACTTTTATATATATTTAGCTCCGAATATGTTGATCTTTGGATGTTTACTTGTTTTACTTTTACAAGTTTAAAATTTGTATAAGTATAATAATGTTGAGGACATCATGTGGTTTTATAAAAAAAATCGTGGTTTACTAAAGATGACCAAAACAAACTATTTTGTGTTACGAAATTCCAACCGGAAAAATATGAGATGTGCAAAAACTACAAATTTTTGGATATTTGTGCTAAAAATATAATTTTCTAGAAAATATAGTCCTAATTATGTCGTCACGATTTTTGATGGTTAAAAACCCAAGAATATTATGTTATATTTTTGCAAATACATGTTACTAGTTGACATAATTAATGTTGGCTATTTATGTAAAGTTTTATAAATAGTTAACACAAAAGTTTACAAAACAAACTGTTGACAGGATAGTTTGCATGTCATAAAACACATGTCATAAAACGTATGTCATGAAACGTATAAAACGCATGTTGTAAACCGCATCTCATGAAACTCGTAAACCGCAAGTCATGAAACTCGTAAAACGCGTGTCATAAAACATATGTCATAGATTTTTACATAGTGACATCATTTCATTATATAGTCAAAGGGAGTCGTAGTTCGCGTAAATCCGTTAATGCTCTAGTGAGACGTTCACTTCACCGTACGTACTTAGCATACATTTTAAGTCCTACATTATTACCAGAGTCTTCTGGAGGGAGAGCGAGATAGTTGTGTATAGATCTATACGGGGACTGACAACCCCACTCCTCAACTGATCGCTACAGCTAGACGGGCCAGTCTAGGGTGACAAATATCTTACCGATTCCGACGCCTGAAGAACGTCGTACAAGAATAACAGTCATATTTAGCATGGTTATAATAACTCACTTAGGGATTAACAATATTATCTTGGTTTACGGGAAGCTTACACTTCATTGGTTTTATTAGAATATAAAACTTCATATCATTTTCAGTACACAATTACTCACATTTCTGGTCTTGGGGTATTAAGACTACAAGTTTACTTATAAGAAAATATTGGATTTTCTTGGAACATACATACACTATCATTTTAGAAGGAAAGATACAAGAGTCATACATACATTTTCATTAATTTTGAATATAAGACTAACAATACAGTGTAAAGAAAATATCGGATTTTTTGAAAGTTTGCAAAAACCATTTTAAACAGTTACAAATCCATTTTCATATAAAAATACTTATGAACTCACCAACTTTATAGTTGACGCATTATGGAATTTTACTTTTTGTCACTTTTGTGTAACTTATGAACAGGTACAATATATAAACTATGTAAGTTTGTATTCTCAATGTATGTCACTTGGGTTGCTATGTTTCATTTATATTCGACTGTTAGGATACTATAATATGACGTCATCCACCCCCGGACGTTTCCGCCGTACTGGTTCGGAAGTGTGACACATTCAATGATTTTATTTAATAAGACCATTCAGTAGTTATCTTGATTGCTGATGTAAGTTCTAGAATTGAAAATATTTAAATAAATATGCAACTACGGATTCTTATTAACATTATTAATGACTATTGATTTGTTAGCTTTCATGAAAGCTAACAGATGACAAATCAGCAATTCTAATATTAAGAACTACTGATTCTAAAATTATCTTAACTATTGATACTTCAATGATAATCAGCAGTTCAATATAATAATAATAACAATATTATATATATTAGCTTTCATGAAAGCTTACATATCACAAATCAGCAATTCTGATAGTTTCAAATCAACAATTCTAATATGAAGAATTTCTGATTCTAAAACTATCTTAACTGCTAATACGTAAATGATAATCAATAGTTCTCTATAATGCATTCATTCATTTTATTTAATAAAAGCATGGTTTTTGAAATGTAGTTAAAGTGAGCAACTTATCTTAACTGCTGATGTAAGGTATAAAATTGAAAATATTTAAATTAAGATACAACTGCAGATTCTAATTAAAAATATTAATAATTGCTTTCTTGAAAGCTTACAAATCACAAATAAGCAGTTTTGATAGTTTACAAATCAGCAATTCTTAAGAACTGATGATTCTAAAACTATCTTACCTGCTGATAGTTAAATGATAATCAGCAGTTCTCTATAACGCATTCAATGATTTTATTTAATAAAAGCATGACTTTAGAAATGTGGTTAAAGTCAGCAGCTTATCTTAACTGGTGATAGAAGTTCTAGAATTGAAAATATTTAAATAAATATACAACTACAAATTCTTATTAATAATATTAATAACTGCTGATTTGTTAGATTTCATGAAAGCTTACAGATCACAAATCAGCAGTTCTGATAATTTACAAATCAGCAATTCTAATATTAACAACTGTTGATTCTAAAACTATCTTAACTGCTGATACATAAATAATAATCAACAGTTTTGTATAATGCATTCACTGATTTTATTTAATAAAAACATGATTTTAATAATATTAATAACAGTATTAATAACTATTTATTTCTTATCTTTCATGAAATCTTATAGATCACAAATGAGCAGTTTTGATAGTTTACAAGTCTTCAATTCTTAGTAACTATTGATTCTAAAACTATCTTAACTGCTTATAGTTAAAAAATAATCAACAATTTTATATAATGCATTTATGATTTTATTTAATAAAAGAATGACTTCAGAAATATGGTTAAAGTCAGCAGCTTATCTTGACTGCTGGTGTAAGTTCTAGAATTTAAAATATTTAAATAAATATACAAATGCGGATTTTATTAACAATATTTATAACTATTGATTCTAAAACTATCTTATCTGCTAATAGTTAAATAATAATCAGCAGTTCTCCATAATATTAATAGCAATATTGATAACTACTGATTTGTTAGCTTTCACGATAATCAACAGTTCTATATAACGCATTCAGTAGTTATCTTGATTGTTGTTGTAAGTTCTAGAATTGAAAATATTTAAATAAATATGCAACTGCGGAGTCTTATTAACATTATTAATAACTGCTGATTTGTTATCTTTCATGAAAGTTACAGATCATAAATCAATAATTCAATATTAACAACTGCTAATATAAAACTATCTTAACTGTTGATACTTAAATAATAATCAACAGTTCTCTATAATATTAATAACAATATTAGATGTTAGCTTTCATGAAAGCTTACAGATCACAAATCAGCATTTCTGATAGTTAAAAATCAGCAATTCTTAAGAAATGATGATTCTAAAACTATCTTACCTGCTGATAGTTAAATGATAATCAACAGTTCTCTATAATGCATTCAATGATTTTATTTAATAAAAGCATGACTGTAGAAATGTAGTTAAAGTAGCAGCTTATCTTGACTACCAATGTAAGTTCTAGAATTGAAAATATTTAAATAAATATACAACTGTAGATTCTTATTAACAACTAGGCGAATCCCCGCGCGTTGCTCGAGAATACAATTATATAGTTAAAATAATAACTTTTACCAAATTATTATTTAATATTTCTACTTTGAAACAAAATGTTAGTTGTAAAGCAAACATATAGTTAACATATTAGTTTTTTTAAACATTATAGTTTTAATTTTTAAGTCATTGTGGTATATACAATTATTTGATAATTTTATAAACCGTTTAAAATTATGTAAATTATATATCAAACGAATGATAATATAACGGGTAACAAAATGAATGAACAAAAATGTGAACTACAACTTTTAGTAACATAAAAATTGAAAAACATCCATTATAACATTTGTATTAAAAGAGATATATATATACAACGAATAATAAAAATTATAAAAAATAAACACTACAACTTTTAATAACATAAAAACACTAAAACATCTATTATAACATTTATATTAACTCTTCATATTCAAATCACAAATCTCTTCAAATACATTAATGTTTTTAATGACAGAAAATTTACAACCTTATATAATAAAGGAAATAAAAAGTTATTAGTTATTACTAATTAATAATCATAAGTTAAAAACTCTTGAGTTGTAACAAATAAATATGCATAAATTAGAAACTCTTGAGTTTCAAATAAATGCGGTACTTGGAAATGTGTATTTATTATTATTATTATTATTATTATTATTATTATTATTATTATATTCGTCTAAATAATTGGTTTTGATGCATCATTTTAATCCCTTCAATTATTAAACATAAAGATATTTAATTATAAATTTATAACATACATAGGTGCATATACAACAAATCACATATAATATATATTTTCGTAAATGTCATATGTAATTCTTGTCGTAGTAATATGGATAAATTACTTTCATATGAAGAACATATCATGATAATTTAATCATAATTACATATCAAATGTTAAAAATTATGTTATCTTTTAAATATTGTCTTGTAAATATGTTGTGTAGGATAACCCAACAAAAAAAATAATAGAAAATAAAAATAATCAAAATAGAAAAACTACAATCAAATAAATAAGAACATTTGGTGATTGAATATATAAATAAAAATGTTACATAAATATACATTTAAATCAAAAGAAAAAACTAACATTCGTCTACTTTGCTCAAACAAAAAAACCTATATTCGTTTTCTGAATCTTCTTTCTTCATTTAACATCATTCAGCCATAGAAACTTGATGACAATTCTTCACTAATCACATATCACATATAAAGATCAAATGAGAAACTGAATGTAAAGAAAGAATAGAAAAGCTTCATTTGTTTTGACTAAAAGAAAAAATCATATTACAATTACCATCGATGCGACATAACTCATTTCTTCAAATCATCATATTTGGATCATGAATGCTTAAACTATATGCAAACTTTTGAATCATAATATCTTCAACTAAATGACGAGTTTTTGTAAGAAAAATGTACTAATATAACTACATATATAATAAGAGAATGCAAAAATATATTGGAAATTTATAAATACTATAAAGGTTATTAATTAAGGGATATAAAAAGTTATGTAGGTTTCAAATCAATTAGGTTTGAGAAAACAAAATATCCCTAAACATATGATTTTGAATGGTATGGTTTGAGAAAACAAAATATCTCTAAACA
The DNA here is from genome assembly GCF_052849685.1 of Lactuca virosa. Taxonomy (NCBI): domain Eukaryota; kingdom Viridiplantae; phylum Streptophyta; class Magnoliopsida; order Asterales; family Asteraceae; genus Lactuca; species Lactuca virosa. Next base: position 168,260,645 of record NC_136434.1, on the reverse strand, counting down.
TATGATTTTGAATTGTCTCATTTATATTATTGGAAAAAAATATAACACGATTAAACTATGAGTAAAAAATGATACATGCCTCCACAACTTTGACTTGTAGAACTCTTTTACGGACTCCATCACTGCAAATTCGTTCGAAAAGAATTGTGCCTATCGAAAATTTTCTTTTTCATTTTCTTATGACATCCTTCTTACATGTAAGTGTTTATATAGCATTTTTGGTGTTTAATGTTAAATCAATTACTTAGAAGACATTTAAAAAGTAATTTAAGAATATGAAAAGACAAAGGAGTTTCAAATCAATGTGGTGCTTAGAAATATAGTCATTTGAAAATATGAAAAGACAAAGGAGTTTCAAATCAATGTGGTGCTTAGAAAATTGCTTCTATTATAAGATGTAAGAGTTTATATAGCATTTTTGGTGCTTAATGCTAAATCAATTACTTAGAAGACATTTAAAAAGTCATTTAAGAATATGAAAAGACAAAGGAGTTTCAAATCAATGTGGTGCTTAAAAATTTAGTCATTTGAAAATATGAAAAGACAAAGGAGTTTCAAATCAATGTGGTGCTTAGAAAAATGCTTCTATTATAAGATACTAGGCAAATGCCCGCGCGTTGCGCAGAAGCATCTATATAGCTGAAATCTTTACAAATATATGATTTTTTTTAATATAACAATAATGTTGTTAAATTTGATATAATAATTCGTATACTAAGTTGATATAATATATTGATTATTTTGAATTATATGATAATATATATACATCTATTAAAACTACATAATCTCAATCTTTTGAATGACCTCTACCTACGGGTTACTCATGAATACAATTAAATATAATATATGGTTTAATGTATTTATACTTGTTGTTATTGTTAATTAATTTTTTAAAATATATTTGTTTGACGTTTTAATTTCGATCATTGTAATTATTTAAAATATCAAACAATTTTTTTGATTTTAAACATAACAATATAATCATTTATATAGAGTTCTTTTTAACTATTGTTATTGTAAGTTATTTTAAGCTGCTTATTTGAAAACTTTTAACGATTATAAAAATATCTTTAAGAAATATTTTCGTTAAATTGATATTACAATTTAGTTTTTTCATTTAGCACTACAATTTATCACTTTTAACTATCCACAAAATATTCTTTGGGTTTTTTAAGTGGAACTGAAATTTATATTGAAGTTAACCCTGTAATGTTATATTTAAATTAACAATTTAAGTATTTTGTCCAAACTGTTCAAAAGTTGTAGCTTTAAACTGATAATTTTTTACATACAACAACATATTAAATCTAATAAATTAAGTAAAATATATTAAAAGTTAAACACATAACTTTATAAGTAGAAGTAAAAATATTATTTTAATATTGAAATTTAGTTTATTTGTTATTACACTTTAGGTTTGATACTTATTTAACCTTATTAACAACTTATAATCATTATTAGAAAGACACTACAATTTGTCACGTTTAACTATTTACAAAATATTCTTTGGGTTGTTTAAGTTGAACTAAAATATATATTTAATTTTTGATCATGTAAGGTTATATTTAAATTAACAATTTAAGTATTTTATACAAATTGGTTAAAAGTTGTAGCTTTAAAATGATAATGGTTTACATACAACAACATATTAGACCTAATAAATTAAGTATAATATGTTAAAAGTTAAAAACATAACTTTATAAGTAAAAGAAAATATATTCTTTTAATATTGAAATTTAGTTTATATATGATTACACTTTAGGTTTTATATTTATTTAACCTTATTAACCAACTTATAATCATTATTCGAAATAAATTGAAAAGTCATGGGATATTCAAATGAATGTGGTGAAAGGAAAAATGAATGGGAGTTTCAAATGAATGTGGTGAAAGAAAAAATGCTTACTTTATAAGTATACTAGGCGAATCCCCGCGCGTTGTGCGAGAATAGAAATATATAGTTAAAATAATAACTTTTACCAAATTATTATTTAATATTTCTACTTTGAAACAAAATGTTAGTAGTAAAGCAAACGTATAGTTAACATATTAGTTTTATTAAACTTTATAGTTTAATTTTTAAGTCATTGTGATATATACAATTATTTGATAATTTTATAAACCATTTACAATTGTGTAAATTATATATCAAATGAATGATAATATAATGGGTAACAAAACGTATGAACAAAAATATGAACTGCAACTTTTATTAACATAAAAATAGAAAAACATCTATTATAATATTTGTATTAAAAAGGATATATATACAACGAATAATAAAAAATATGAAAAATAAACACCATAACTTTTAATAACATAAAAACACTAAAACATCTATTGTAACATTTATATTAACTCTTTATATTTAAATCACAAATCTCTTCAAATACATTAATGTTTTAATGAGCAAAACTTTACAACCTTATAAAAGAAAAGAAAATAAAAAGTTATTAGTGGTTACTAATTAATAATCATAAGTTAAAAACTCTTAAGTTGTAACTAATAAATATACATAAATTAGAAAACTCTTGAGTTGTAATGTGAGTTTCAAATGAATGCGGTACTTGGAAATGTATATTTATTATTATTATTATTATTATTATTATTATTATTATTATTATATTCGTCTAAATAATTGGTTTTGATGCATCATTTTAATCCCTTCAATTATTAAACATAAAGATATTTAATTATAAATTTATAACATACATAGGTGCATATACATGTTAAACAAATCACATATAATATATATATTTTCGTAAATGTCATATGTAATTTTTGTCGTAGTAATATAGATAAATTACTTTCATATGAAGAACATATCATGATAAGTCTATCATAATTACATATCAAATGTTCAAAGTTATATTATCTTTTAAAAATTATCTTTTAAATATGTTGTGTAGGATAACGCAACAAAAAAATAATAGAAAATAAACATAATCAAAATAGAAAAACTACAATCAAATAAATAAGAGCATTGGGTGGTTGAATATATATAAATAAAGATGTTACATAAACATACATTTAAATCAAAAGAAAAAACTAACATTCGTCAACTTTGCTCAAACAAAAAAACCATTTCTTCATTCTATGAATCTTCTTTCTTCATTTAACACCATTCAACCATAGAAACTTCATGACAATTCTTCACTAACCTGCAATCAATATATTTTTCTTGAAAAAGAAGAATTAGGAATATATTTCAAGCAAAACATTGTGTTTGGAGAGTCACATTCAAGATTGAGTAATACACACAAATCACATATAAAGATTAAATGAGAAACTGAATATAAAGAAAAAATAGAAAAGCTTCATTTGTTTTGGTTGAAAGAAAAAATCATATTACAATTACCATCGATGCGACATAACCCATTTCTTCAAATCATCATATTTGGATCGTGAATGCTTCAACTATATGAAAACTTTTGAATCACAATATCTTCAACCAAATGACGACTTTTTGTAAGAAAAATGTACTAATATAACTACATATATAATAAGAGAATGCAAAAAAATTATTGGAAATTTATAAATACTATAAATGGTTTTAATTAAGGAATATAAAAAGTTATGTAGGTTTCAAATCAATATGGTTTGAGAAAACAAAATATCTCTAAACATATGATTTTGAATGGTCTTATTTATATTACTGGAAAAAAATATAACACGATCAAATTATGAGTAAAAAATGATACATTCATCCACAACCTTAACTTGTAGAGCTCTTTTAAGGACTCTATCACTGCAAATACGTTCTAAAAGAATTGTGCCTATTGAAAAATTTTCTTTTCATTTTCTTATGACATCCTTCTTACATGTAAGATTTTATATAACACAAAAGACACAAAAGATTGGCCTTTTTATAGTAAACTTTTCACTAAATGCTAATTAAACATAATATAAGTTATAAAATTTTTGAGTGTTAAATCATAATTAAGAAAACTTTTGAGTTGCATTAGTTAAAAAAGGGGGTTTCAAATGAATGTGGTTTGAGGAAGTTAAAAAAGGGGGTTTCAAATGCATGAGATTCAAGAAAAAATGCTAGCTTTATAAGTATGTATGACTAGGCGTAACCTCGCACGTTGCGCAAGAATGCATTTAAGTGGTTAAAATAATTATGGGAAAAAAAAATAAAAATATGTTGAAATTTACGTTTTTAGTCATGTTTTGGGCATCATCCGAATTATCAAATAATATAAAAATCCAACAAATTATATTTTGATACTACCTAATAGAGTCTATACCTTATAAACTTTGCTTTTACTTTTATACTATCCAATATATATTATAAGTTTTTGTATAACATTAGTATAATCTACTTTTCTTATATCCGATAATATTTTTTGGATAAAATAAGAAATAAGTTGTTTTGAATGAGCTATTAATAAACAATATTGAACTAATAAACTTTGTATTACACTATTTATATTACACCAAAACATCCAAGTTTTCATATATGAACTTTCAAATATTAAACACTGAAATTAAGAATGAAGTCATACAAAATATATCATTATACATAAATGTCATCAAGAGTTTTAAAATAAGTCGATTAGTAAATATGATATTTAATTTTAATTACATATTTTGCAAGGTGTACGTTTGACTTTATGTTGGTGCGCCAATAATCCACTTCTTTAATTTGTACCTAAAAATTAAGGTAAAACATTAATATTTTTATTAATAAATCAATTAAGTAACACATGTTGAAATTATTACAGTCATTATTAAAAAACATTTGAAATGTTAGATTTTAAATGTATTTTGGTTGAAGTGTTTTGACCTCTATCATATATATATATATATATATATATATATATATATATATATATATATATATATATATATATATATATATATATATATATAGAGAGAGAGAGAGAGAGAGATTGAGAGAGAGAGATGGAAAGTATAACATATGTATGAGTTTTAATTAATTATCTTTTTGAAATGTACAATTACAAAACAAAAAAAACATATTTAAAATATTTAATTAAATATTTTCCACATCACCCTATATAACATATGATCAACATATTAACGATTAAGCCACATTATACAATGACTGTATTACAATAATCCAAAAATGAAGAAAATATAAAAACGAATTAGTATAACAAACTTACAAATTAAAAGTTCTAATATAATAACATATCTCCAAAAGTGGTCATAAGACCTCAACCCAACATAAAAACCTTTAAGTTTGTTTTCTTTCTGAAATTTTTATATGATTTGTATGCATGTCTTCCCAAAAGATTGGTCTTTTTATAGTAAACTTTTCACTAAATGCTTATTAAACATAATATAAGTTATAAAACTTTTGAGTGTTAAATCATAATTAAGAAAACTTTTGAGTTGCAATAGTTAAAAAAAGGGGGTTTCAAATTAAAGTCGTTTGAGCAAGTTAAATAAAGGGGTTTCAAATGAATGTGGTTTGAGGAAAAATGCTTATATTATAAGATACTAGGCGTAACCTTAAGTAGTTAAAATAATTATGGGAAAAAATAGAAATATGTTGAAATTTACGTTTTTAGTCATGTTTTGGGCATTAACCGAATTATCAAATAACATAAAATCCATCAACTTATATTTTGATACTATCTAATATAGTTCATACCTTATAAACTTTACTTTTACTTTTATAATATCCAATATATATTATAAGTTTTTGTATAACATTAATATAATCTACTTTTCTTATGTCCGATAATATTTTATTGGATAAAATAAGAAATAAGTTGTTTTGAATGAGCTATTAATAAACAATATTGAACTAATAAACTTTGTATTACACTATTTATATTACACCAAAACATCCAAGGTTTTGTATATGAACTTTCAAATATTAAACATTGAAATTAAGAATGAAGTCATACAAAATATATCATTATACATAAATGTCATCAAGAGTTTTAAAATAAGTCGATTAGTAAATATGATATTTAATTTTAATTACATATTTTGCAAGGCGTAGGTTTGACTTTATGTTGGTGCGCCGAGAATCCTCTTCCTTAATTTGTACCTAAGAAATTAAGGTGAATAGGAATATAAAGTCGATATTACTTAGCATTAATATAAATAATTAAAAAGGGTATGTGGATCTCCTACCACCGGTTAAAGACAACATACATCTCTAGTGGTATCGATTCATATGTGAAATTGAAGTAGTCATTCTATGTACACATTGTATTCTAATTACATAAACAAACATGAGTAACCAAACATAAAAATGTTATCTTTATGAAGGAAAATATTTTAGTTAACTAACAAATTAAATAATATAAGTTTAAGAATTAGGAGTTTCAAAACATTAATATTTTTATTAATCAATCAATTAAGTAACACATGTTGAAATTTTTACAGTCATTATTAAAAAGCATTTGAAATATTAGATTTTAAATGAATTTTGATTGAAGTGTTTTGACGTGTATATATATATATATATATATATATATATATATATATATATATATATATATATATATAAAGAGAGAGAGATGGAAAGTATAACATATGTATGAGTTTTAATTAATTATCTTTTTGAAACGGTACAATTACAAAACAAAAAAAACATATTTAAAATATTTAATTAAATATTTTCGACATCACCCTATATAACATATGATCAATATATTAACGATTAAACCACAATATACAACGATTGTATTACAATAATCCAAAAACGAAGAAAATATAAAAACGAATTAGTATAACAAACTTATAAATTAAAAGCTCTAATATAATAGCATATCTCCAAAAGTGGTCATAAGACCTCAACCCAACACAAAAACCTTTCAGTTTGTTTTCTTTCTGAAATTTGTATATGATTTGTATGCATGTCTTCCCAAAAGATTGGCATTTTTATAGTAAACTTTTCACTAAATGCTAATTAAACATAATATAAGTTATCAAACTTTTGAGTGTTAAATCATAATTAAGAAAACTTTTGAGTTGCATTAGTTAAAAAAAGGGTTTCAAATGAATGTGGTTTGAGGAACTTAAAAAAGGGGGTTTCAAATGCATGAGATTCAAGAAAAAATGTTAGCTTTATAAGTATGTATGATAATGAAATGATACTGATACTAGGCGAATATCCGTGCGTTGCGCAGAAACACATATATAGTTGAAATCTTTACAAATATATGTTTTTTTTAATATAACAATAACGTTGTTGTTAAATTTGATATAATAATTCGTATACTAAATTGATATAATATATTGATTATTTTGAATTATATGATAATATATACATCTGTTATAACTGTATAATCTCAACCATTTCAATGACTTCTATCTACGAGTTACTCATAAATAAAATTAAATATAATATATAGCTTAATGTTATTTATAGTTTTTGTTTTTGTTAATTACTTTTTTAAAATTTATTTTCTTAGCGTTTTAATTTCTATCATTATAATTATTTAAAACTTCAGACATTGTTTTTTGATTTTAAAAGTAACAATATAATCATTTATATAGAGTTATTTTTAACTATTGTTTTTGTAAGCTATTTTAAGCTACTTATTTGAAAACTTTTAACGATTATACAAATATTTTTAGAAAATATTTTAGTTAAATTGATATTATAATTTTGTTTTTGCATTTAGCACCACAATTTATCACTTTTAACTATTCACAAAATATTCATTGAGTTTTTTAAGTGAAACTGAAATTTATATTTAAGTTGACATTGTAATGTTATATTTAAATTAACATTTTAAGTATTTTTTCCAAATTGTTTCAAAGTTGTAGCTTTAAATTGATAATGGTTTACATACAACAACATATTAAATCTAATAAATTAAGTATAATATGTTAAAAGTTAAAGACATAACTTTATAAGTAGAAGTAAAGATATTATTTTAATTTTGAAATTTAGTTTATTTACGATTACACTTTAGGTTTAATATTTATTTAACCTTATTAACCAAATTATAATCATTATTAGAAAGAAACTACAATTTATCACTTTTAACTATTTACCAAGGTTGTAGAAATCGCTCAACGTAGGCTAATCGGTGGACTGGGGTCAAGAGATTAATCGGCTAGGCGGGGATTAATCGGAGGATTAATCGGGGAGCATTAATTATTAAAAAGTTAATAAATATAACACTAATCATAAGAATATAAGTAAATAAGAACAACACAAATACATGGTGTGACTTTTTTTTAGTATTCTTGTGAAACAAAGCCAATCCAAATACATGTTACATCTATATCACTATCTTATGTTAGAAGACCATATGCCTACCCATCAAGTGTGTTGATGCATGATGATCTTCAATGATTGGAGCACCATTTGGGTATTAACCTTTACCCCTTGTTCCCGAGTTGTACTTAAGGAGAGAAATGGGAGGATACGGAGGGAAAGTGAGGGGTGTCGAAAGAAAACCGTGTTCCCGAGTTTCATTAATGGAAGGAAAGTGAGGGGAGGGGAAGGATTTTGGAGCCATATTTTCCTTCCAAATTGGGCGGATTTGGAAAGAATGTGAGCGGAAGGAAAATTTCAAGTTAATTTTAATTTTTCCTCCTAACTCGGGAACACAAAACTTAAAATTTTTCTTTTATTTCCTTTCATTTCTTTCGAACTCAGGAACACGGAATAATGAATATTTTCCTTCACCTCCCTTTCTTTCTGTGAAAATTTTCCTTCACTTTCCTTTAATGAGTTTGCAAAAAAACTCGGGACCAAGGCGTTAAGGTTCAATCTCTAACCTGGAATAAAGAACAACATTTTAACCACATTAGGCATTTCATCGAGCACATTGTATGCATATTGATAAACACAAAATATAACACACAAGCATCAATTTCTTATTTCCAGTATACAAACAATTGCCTATTTCCAGTATACAACCAAATAGAATGAAACCCAAACTTGCAATTAACAACACAAATTCACGAATTCACAACCAATATATAACAAGAAGAAGGAGCCTAATCTATTGAACTACAATATGTTATTGTTACTCAGACAATAAGATCAAAATCTGAATCTTATCTGATTAGAAGGAGTAAAAGAACTAAAACGCATAAATAATGATACTAGAATAAGGAACAACTTCAGTTTACGTGTTTCGTGCTTTGATGGGGCAGGGGCGACTGGTCACGATGATTGAGAACGAGAACAACCAAAATTACGATGACAATTGATTGCTCCTTAGTGTTTCGACGAACAAAAAATTAACAATCACTTCGTCTGATTCAATCGCTAACGATAGGGAGAGAGAGTCGAACAGGTGAAATCGACGAACAATCGACGAATTACGATGAAGCGATGATACATGAAGCGATGGGTGAGGCTCCATCGATTTCGAGCAGCTCTCAATTCCGACTATTTTGAGTTTGAGCAGGTATCAATTCCGATGCTTGTTCTTCAGCCCTGTGTTTGATCCTGGATTAAAGAAAAAAACAATATCTTAATAAAAGCATATGAAATCGTTGGAGTAGGCTTTTCCGATCAAACTGAGAATCGCAAACATCCTCTGAACATACGAATAAGAAAATAGAAAAAGAAGAAAGAATGAATTGTTGATTTTAAGTTAGAGCAGCTCTCAACTCCATTAAATTGTGTTTTTTCAATGGAGTATCCCACATCGTTGGTGGGATAAAAAACCAATGGCAAACATTCCTATAAAAAAGGTAGAAGGCCTCACTACAATTCAGATCCAACTATGCTTTGGGTCAGCGGTCTCTTTTAAGCCCAATTTTAGGTCCGATTTTGGATCCGATTTTGGGTCCGATTTAGTCCGATTTGGACCGAATTGGACCGGTTTTGACCGATATTGACCAAGCCTGATCTTTTTACCCTCTAACCCTTATTCGTAGGCGGTTGGAGGCCGCCAAGCGCCTAGGCGCCGATTAATCGGCCGCCTAGACCGATTTTTACAACCATGTTATTTACAAAATATTATTTGGGTTGTTTAAGTTAAACTAAAATTTATATTTACGTTGGTCATGTAATGTTATATTTAAGTTTATAATTTAAATATTTTATAAAATTGTTAAAAAGTTGTAGCTTTAAAATGATAATGGTTTACATCCAACAATATATTAAAACTAATAAATTAAGTATAATATGTAAAAATTTAAAAAACATAACTTTATAAGTAGAGGTAAAGATATTCTTTTAATATTGAAATTTAGTTTATATATGATTACAATTTAGGTTTGATATTTATTTAATCTTATTAACCAACTTATAATCATTATTAGAAAGAAATTGAAAAGTCATGGGAGTTTCAAATGAATGTGGTGAAAGGAAAAATGCCTGGGAGTTTCAAATGAATGTGGTGAAAGAAAATATGCTTCCTTTATAATATAGTATGATATGATATGATATGATATGATAGATATTAATAACTGCTGATTTGTAGATTTCATGAAAGCTTTTAGATCACATATCAGCAGTTCTGATAGTTTACAAATCAGCAACTCTAATATTAACAACTGTTGAATCTAAAACTATCTTTGCTGATAGATAAATAATAATCAACAGTTCTATATAATGCATTCACTAATTTTATTTAATAAAAGCATGATTTTAATAATATTAATAATATTAATAACAATATTAAGAATTGTTGATTTGTTAGGTTTCATGAAATCTTATAGATCACAAATAGCAGTTCTGATAGTTTACAAATGAACAATTCTTAATAACTATTGATTCTAAAACTATCTTAACTGCTTATAGTTAAATGATAATCAACACTTCTATACAACGCATTCAATGATTTTATTTAATAGAAGCACGACTTTAAAAATGTAACACCGTAAATTTTCAAACAACTTTTTCATTTTTAAATCACATAATTTTCATAAAGTATTTCACAAAAAGCTCATTTATTAGGTTTACAACTCAAACTCCGTAATTGCACCATTTAAAATCCAGGATCCTCAAAATGTAACTTTTCCACTGGTGTGTATAATCAAGCTGTTGCCGTCCCGTGATCCTGAAAGAACCTGAAACACATAACACATAACACTGTAAACACAAAGCTTAGTGAGTTCCCCAAATACCAACAACAACACGTATTAGCCACTCGAGGCTATAACTCTGTGGACCCTCTGGTCCTAACTCTGTGGACCCTCTGGTCCTAACTATGTGGACCTTCCGGTCCTAACTCTGTAAGCTTTGGAATTATACACACAGCATAAATCACATAGAATAATGCAGTGCATCACATCACATAAATAACATACAAGATACTCTGACACATAACTCTAATTACCACTCTAGGTAAAGTATAGTGAGAAGACTCACCTGGCAAGCATGAAGCAGCTATCCTTACACTTGAATCTCGAACTCGCCACCGCCTAACACGTAGGGTAAATATCTCTAATCAACACCCGAAATCTCAACTTTAATTAAACTGATGCTTACTCTTTCCCTCTCTACTCGGGAAGTGGGTAAAAGACCATTTTACCCCTCCATGGTCTCTACTACTTATGTTGACCAAAACCCCAAAGTCAATAGAAGTCAACTCAAGACAACAGTCCACATTTGACCCTACTCTTCGAGTGCACCCTTGCGACTCGTCGAGTCCCCTCGCATCATCTGAATCCTACCTAGGTCTCACTCAGCTCGTCGAGTTGACCCCCGACTCGGTGAGCCACACTGGGTTAAGGCTACTCGGTCAAACCCGCTACGACTCGTCGAGTCATCTCATGGACTCGGCGAGTTGGCTCCAACAGATTTCTCATTCAGCCATCTGAGGTCAGATCTGTAACCCAACTCATAGATCTAACCTCCTACTACCCAAAAGTCGTGTAAAGGTCTGTACTTGAGACTTATGCATGGTGTATTTTGCTCTATACACCATCTTGACTCCATTGAAGCTCCATAGCTTCAAAGCTCCAAAGTTACTCATTCATGGCTGCCTACTTTCTGGATCTCTAGACCTCACAAGGTCCAGATCCACAAATGAATCGAAAAAGGGTTTGGATGCACCCAAAACCCCATCAATATGGAGATACAAGCCCTAACTTAACAACCAAAGGAAAGCTATACAAACACAAGGGAGGGAAGAGCTTATACCAGATTTGAAGCTTGGAAAGAAGATGAAACTGATCCTTCAACCCTCCTCTGAGATTCTTGCAACACCCTTGATCTTCTTCTCAAGGAAATAACCTCCAATTAGCCTCTTTCCTCTCTAGCTCACCAATAACTCTAGGGTTTCTCTCAAGGGACGAAGACACTGATGGGGAGGGGCCAAGGAGGCTATAAGTGCCTTTAAATGGGTCCCAAACCCCGGAATTTAGGGTTTCTTTGCCCAGCACCTACTCGGTGAGTCCCTCCTCTGACTCGTCGAGTCCACTCATTAAATCTACGGGAGAAACCCGACTCGACTCGGCGTGTTCCACCCTCAACTCGTCGAGTCTCTCCTTTAATTTCAAGATTAACCGACACGATAATATCCCTGAAAATCCGGATGTTACAATTCTCCCCCACTTGAATTAGATTTCACCCTCGAAATCGATCCTCAACCACATAGACCAAACTAATCACCTGAAAAACACCATCGAAAGGAGCTCATGCTAAACTGATATCCTTCACTATGGACACCTAATACCACACCGAAAATCCCAAATCCAGACCTAAACCAATTCTTCTGCCGCTAACAAACTCCTTCCCAATATCGGGAAACCTAGTGGCCTGACCCTCCGCCAGGCCGCCTACTTAAGCGATCACGCCGATTTTCGCTCCTCGAATATCAAACCGTGATAACTCACTACTCCTCTGATTCTCACAAGACCGAATCCAACAATCGGTTACCGCTCATTCGTGCCATCATGCTAAATGATCCGAATCACGCCCCCAGAAACGGAAGGGTCCACATCCCACCAGAGCTCATCCACTAACTGCTATCAGAACTCATCCGAACAAGGAATCCTCAACACTCTGCCCTCGGACGCAAGAGAATAACCATGCTCGCTCAGGAGTGTTCTCAGACATCACAATCATAAGTTCCTCACATCCCTTTTAATACTAAGCACCAGGTCAACTCCTAACCCCGCAGTTGAACCTCCAAGGGTCACCCGTAACATATCTCGGAATGCCTCACTGACTTCCTTCTCACCACAACTATTTTGGCCCAGAGACACACAAGTCATGAAGTTCTCTTTACCCCAACGGATACCACAATCCCACTAAATCGTTTCACCCTCGACCTCTGTCGAACACTACTCCCTAGATACATGGGCCTCGCGGTACCTCCCGTACCCGAGTGTTGACCTACATAGGTCTACGACATCAGATGACAAACAATACCCCTCAACTTGGGACCCACCTCAGAATCCAGAATCTCATCTCGCCTACTCAAAGCACCACTAGAGCCAAACTCAAACTCGAGAGTCTGGTCCGACCCAGAATTGGAACCACTCGTCCCTATGAACCACTCAACTCATGACTCATGACCCGCAACCCATGCGTACATCACTTCCCCAATTCCTTCTGATTGTGATAAGCACATCTTAGCTCAGAATATAACGATTCCTGATCAATAAGGAGACCACAGTCTCGCTCCTGGTCCGACCACCAGATCCCCAACAATTCAATAATAAGGCTACCCAAGCCTAACACTCCTCTGCGTCATGCTCTGACTTGCGAATAATACTGCTTCCTGTAGTACCACGACACCCTCTCGCTGACTAGTGAATACTACGGCTCCCCGCAGTATCACAACACCCTCTTGCTGACTAGTGAATACTACGGCTCCCCGCAGTATCACAACACCCTATCGCTGACTACTGAGTACTACGGCTCCCCGCAGTATCACAACACCCTCTCGCTGACTAGTGAATACTACGGCTCACCGCAGTATCACAACACCCTATCGCTGACTAGTGAATACTACGGCTCCCCGCAGTATCACAACACCCTCTTGCTGACTAGTGAATACTACGACTCCCCGCAGTATCACAACACCCTATCGCTGACTAGTGAGTACTACGGCTCCCCGCAGTATCACAACACCCTCTCGCTGACTAGTGAATACTACGGCTCCCCGCAGTATCACAACACCCTATCGCTGTCTAGTGAATACTACGGCTCCCCGCAGTATCACAACACCCTATCGCTGACTAGTGAATACTACGGTTCCCCGCAGTATCACAACACCCTCTCGCTGACTAGCAGCACTTTCTCTTATCATCCCACAATCTCATACTCACACTAACCCCTCCCTGCGTCCACTAACTCATGCTCCGCGGACTAACATAGATAGGTACCCACACTCATCCAAATTATGCATCATTATATCTGACGACAACCGCCATAACAAAACACCTTTCCCCGCTGCAATCCACATTCTTAAATGATCCCTCTTGATGTCAATACCCGAAGGGCTCCCACTGGAACCGTAGATACTTGATACACCACTTTTCGCCTCAAACTCAAGACTCTAAAAATAATTCGGAAATCAGGGCATTATACTCGGACTCCTCAGAACACCATTACAGAACATCACGATGTCCTGCCCCAACCACTGATCTCCCACTTGCGGCATCATACACAGATACAACAATGCATTCCCTTAGAATCTCATAACTAATCTTCATTTCACACCACGCGCAACTCGGAGAGTCCCAACTCTCAATATAACACAGAGGAATCACCAATGACTCAGAACACGATGACAACCATCCGAAACTCCCTCCTCTATTGCTCAAAACTCATGCAAGAATACATTGACCGACCCTGAGGTTGGTTGTCTAATTCCACATCTGCTCTTCCCAAACTACATATAACAGCCCATACATCGGACCGGAATTTCCCAACCGCCGAACTATCCTTACAAGCCAAACCACCTCGAAGAATTTCTAACCACTACAAGTTCCCTGACCAACGGCCACCGGCCGTGGAGACACTCATCCTTTCACGAACATGTGCCTCATGCATAAACTTACTCTGCACTTCACCTTAACCACCAATAACGCTGGTATTCTGAATCCGTACCACATGTCTCTATATCCAGTTCTCTATCCGCTCTTGAACCCACCTCTGATTTTCTCATTAGAGTACCCGGTTCTCCCCCACTCAGGGTTTAAACCATCATCATTTGACGCACCAATAATTTACCCCACAGACTGTTCCTACCAGTAACATCGCACCTACTCTTGGAAGGTGCTACGCACGCTCGATGATCTCCCGACAGAGATCAAGCAACCCCAAATAACCCCCAATCTCAGATGAAATCCTCAGAACTTCCCATCATGACTGCCTCTAGTCATTCAGAAACTCACACCTTCCCATCACCGGACCTCCCCAACTGTCCAGTATTAGCTCTGACTCTTAGTCTGGAAATAATGAACTATCATTCTCTTTATCCTCGACTCCTCAACCAACGCTCTATCACATCACTTATCGTAAGAGCAGAGACTCCACTTCTACTCTCGATACCCATCATAGACAAAAGCCATCGCCCCGATATACTCTTCTTGATTATCCGTTGCTACAGCTAACACGTGCCCTACTATACTCGAGTAGGGTGTGTCCTGGTCCTTGACCATCTTAGTTCCCACCGACAACCTGCTCATGCTATATCATTACCTCGCGGAAGACATACTACCTAATACTCCGGTGGAAGATCGCCATCACTACTACCCCGCAGGGCTTACCCCCAAGATAAAAAACCGAAGATCTCAACACTACTTATGTTTCCCACAGGAAACGAAAATAGTACCACTCGGATCACAGAAGGTGACGTCTCCACTATCGGCTGATTGCTCAACTCAGGCCGCAATCCTTCATATAATACCATCTCCACTCATCTTTGAGTCTTGCGACTCCAACTGACATCTCACTAAAAATCTTTCGGAAATCAACTCAAATCTCTTCTCAAGGTAGGCTCTACTGAAACTCGTTCAACATGGCCCTCTGGCCCCATATTCTATCGCATCCGATCATAGAATAACCCAAACACGACAGGATAACTGGAAAAAGCACACGCACTATCCGCTACGAATCATGGTACTCGAACCATGACATCACCTCTCGCTCTGCTACCGATCATGGTACCCAAACCATGACATCACCTCTCGATCTGCTACTGATCATGGTACCTGAACCATGACATCACCTCTCGATCTGCTACTGATCATGGTACCCGAACCATGACATCACCTCTCGATTTGCTACTCAGAATGTCTGGAATACTCCCTGCATCGAGTATGGGTCCTCTGATTTCAGTAGTACGGGCCCATACTACCTGCCACATCTACCCATACTCTCTACACGGACCATCCCAGATTCCCTGAGTAGCTGCTCAACCCTCTCAACCACCAATCCCCATACGCGTACTCGCTCCGCAGCGAAATGCTCTACTCTGCCAGCGTACTCTTCTGACTAAGGTCACTTCCTAGGTTCTCACATTTCTCCGCCATCAGCTACTGAAGAACTCCTAATGATGCCAACCACCTACCTCCTGAATATCGTCATATTCACTTAGTAGCTGTCTCCCATCACCGAGAGTTCTACAAGGCACGAAGCAAGCAGCATTCGGGCATCGAATAATCTCTACCAACACGAGAAACCACTCTAGGTACAACTCCACTGACTCTACTCACACTCAAAATATATCACCGAACTCAAGTAACTCTACCCCTCTCGGGTGTCTAACTATTCTCGCAGTAAGTTCCATAAGTGCTTATCTAGGTATCTCTCCTAGATTACTTCTCTACTCAAGTCCCTTCTCTACAAGGATTCCCGCTGGATACTCTTACTCAGCACATACTCGAAAGCGCATCACAGATAACAGCAACTCCTAGACTAAGGCATCACAAATCAGGCCACTCTAGTCCTAAAATATGAAATGCCTAGCCTGTCTCTAGCATGTATAATATCTTATAATATCTCATATCACATAAGGTAAGGGTATTTTGGGAAATCACCGTTCGGGCTCTGGCTGATTGTACACACTGCTCTTTCTCATTTTCTCTTAAAAACTCCTGCTCGTTTTAGAAAAATCATTTATTTGGAAAAACTTTCCTCAATTCCTCAGTTTGAGTCCAGACATACCCGAAAGTGCATCCGAATCCCTCAAACCAAGGCTCTGATACCAACTTGTAACACCGTAAATTTTCAAACCACTTTTTCATTTTTAAATCACATAATTTTCATAAAGTATTTCACAAAAAGCTCATTTATTAGGTTTACAACTCAAACTCCGTAATTGCACCATTTAAAATCCAGGATCCTCAAAATGTAACTCTTCCACTCGTGTGTACAATCAAGTCGTTGCCGTCCCGTGATCCTGAAAGAACCTGAAACACATAACACATAACACTGTAAGCACAAAGCTTAGTGAGTTCCCCAAATACCAACAACAACACGTATTAGCCACTCGAGACTATAACTCTGTGGACCCTCTGGTCCTAACTCTGTGGACCCTCCGGTCCTAACTCTGTAAGCTCTGGAATTATACACACATCATAAATCACATAGAATAATGTAGTGCATCACATCACATAAATAACATACAAGATACTCTGACACATAACTCTAATTACCACTCTAGGTAAAGTATAGTGAGAAGACTCACCTGGCAAGCAGGAAGCAGCTATCCTCACACTTGAATCTCGAACTCGCCACCGCCTAACACGTAGGGTAAATATCTCTAATCAACACCCGAAATCTCAACTTTAATTAAACCGATGCTTACTCTTTCCCTCTCTACTCGTTAAGTGGGTAAAAGACCATTTTACCCCTCCATGGTCTCTACTACTTATGTTGACCAAAACCCCAAAGTCAACAGAAGTCAACTCAAGACAACAGTCCTCATTTGACCCTACTCGTCGAGTGCACCCTTGCGACTCGTCGAGTCCCCTCGCATCATCTGAATCCTACCTAGGTCTCACTCAGCTCGTCGAGTTGACCCCCGACTCGGTGAGCCACACTAGGTTAAGGCTACTCGGTCAAACCCGCTACGACTCGTCGAGTCATCTCATGGACTTGGCGAGTTGGCTCCAACAGATTTCTCATTCAGCCATCTGAGGTCAGATCTGTAACCCAAACTCATAGATCTAACCTCCTACTACCCAAAAGTCATGTAAAGGTCTGTACTTGACACTTATGCATGGTGTATTTTGCTTTATACACCATCTTGACTCCATTGAAGCTCCATAGCTTCAAAGCTCCAAAGTTACTCATTCATGGCTGCCTACTTTCTGGATCTCTAGACCTCACAAGGACCAGATCCACAAATGACTTGAAAAAGGGTTTGGATGCACCCAAAACCCCATCAATATGGAGATACAAGCCCTAACTTAACAACCAAAGGAAAGCTATACAAACACAAGGGAGGGAAGAGCTTATACCATATCTGAAGCTTGGAAAGAAGGTGAAACTGATCCTTACCCTCCTCTGAGATTCTTGCAACACACTTGATCTTCTTCTCAAGGAAATAACCTCCAATTAGCCTCTTTCCTCTCTAGCTCACCAATAACTCTAGGGTTTCTCTCAATGGACGAAGACACTGATGGGGAGGGGCCAAGGAGGCTATAAGTGCCTTTAAATAGGTCCCAAACCCTGGAATTTAGGGTTTCTCTACCCAGCACCTACTCGGCGAGTCCCTCCTCTGACTCGTCGAGTCCACTCATTAAATCTACGGGAGAAACCCGACTCGACTCGGCGAGTTCGACCCTCAACTCGTCAAGTCTCTCCTTTAATTTCAAGATTAACCCACACGATAATATCCCTGAAAATCCGGATGTTACAAAAAATATGGTTAAAGTCAGCAGCTTATCTTGACTGGTGATGTAAGTTCTAGAATTGAAAATATGTAAATAAATATACAACTACATATTCTTTTTAACAATATTAATAATTGCTTTCATGAAAGCATACAGATCACAAACCAACCATTCTGGTAGTTTAGAAATCAACAATTCTAATATTAAGAACTGCTTATTCTAAACTATCTTAACTGCTGATACTTAAATTTTAAAGCAAATTTATAATCATCCAAATAATTACATGTCCTAAAATTTATATTAAAAGATAAAAACATATCTAAAAAAAAGAGTCAAATAACTATTTAAGGTCAAACAATGTCAAATCAAAACAACAATTTTTACATCAGTATTTGTTCTTCAATATCAAAAGTGTCAAGTCCAACATCTTCATCCCAAATAAATCTTCTTGCATATCACCTTCAAAACCATCAAAAAGTAAACTATATTAGAATAAATAATTATATAAACAACTAATGAATCATGTATTTTTGTAAATTTTTTTTTTACCATTTTCATATGAAAATCTTAACAACTCATATCATGTCCATTCTCTTATCTATTATCTTAAAATCATCAACCAAATGATATGCCTTTAATTCATATCTACAAAGTTCAAGCGATTTTCCTAGAACTTCCTTAATGTAAGCAACCAATTAAGTTCAATAAGGAATTTGTTTTTCAATTCTTCTTTGCTTGAAGTAGATTGACTGGCAGCTTCAATAATTGATGATATTAATTTGCTTGACAACATGTGCTTGTCACGAAGTCTGAAGAAGCATTTCCCAAAACCTTTTTGTGTATAGATTAGCCCAATTTCTGGATCATTTGTTATTCCATAATTTCTTTCTTTAATGTTTTCTAGAAAGAAATCTTGTTTGGTAACTCAATGACTTGTTGCCATGTATTAAATAATCATAATCGGTCCTGTTGAAATCAGCAACCAAATAATAAATGTAATCTCTGATGACCAAATAAGGAATCTTGAACTTGTTGTTAGTGGATCGCTTGTTCTCACACCACTTTCCAAGAGCCAACAGATCAGCAGGGTTCATATATGGAAAGTCTGCTTGACTGACAACTCCTGTTTCATCATTTTATATTATGAAAAAGTATTGAACATGACTTTTTTCTTGAATCTTCTGATTTTGATGTCATTTAACCCAACGATACATTTTGAAGACCAAACAACATTCTCTCCCTGACACCAATGATGTATGTAATCAATCAATTATTGTCATTCTCTGGCTAGAAGTTCATTAATTGGACTATCAAAAGGATATTTGTCAAGCGTTTTTGCCAAAGACCATTTGGACTGTTAGGGATATCCCACTTTTAACCTTCACTAGAAAGATTGAATGAAAAAAGTGGATCATAATATTCATCTGTTAAAATAAAAATGTCATCTAGCCACTTTTGATCATGAGGGATTACAATTTGCTCTTTTTCTTGATTTTTTTTGAAAAGGGAGGAGATTGTATTGTTATCATCTTCATCATCTACGAGTATGTCATTTACTTTGGATATATCTTTCAGCATGTAATCTATAATTGTTATTGAATTAATAGTATTTTGTTTTTCAATTGCTGATTCTCGATCAAGTTCTTCTTGCAAGTTAAAAGCAGGTTTGTATCCCATCTCTTCTTGTATTCTTTTTAGCTCTTTTTAATAATACTCCTCATATATGACAGGAATAGTTTCTAAGTCATCTATTTTCGTTTTTCCTTTTTTCTTAATAGGAGTTTAAGGAGTCTCCATTTCTTTGTCATGTGTAAGAGGAAGAGTTGTGATGTATTGTAGACAAAGAGGTTGGTTACATGGGTTTCTGGATGAAGATCCTTTAGTTTCTTTGAAGGATGGTTGAGATTTTGGCTTCTTCTGATCATCTTCATCTGATATGAAACATCCCAAAAATACGGTCCAAAAATTTTGTTTTAATTTATTAAGAAAACCATAAATCATCAAACGTCATATAAAATCATAAGTCGTGTATCTCAAAATATCATAACATCTGTCGAAACATATCAGAGTATAGACATCCCAAGCTAACAAATGGTGTGTGCACTACAATCATCCCGAGCTCTTCCCTTTGCTACCGGAAGTACCTGAAACCAAAACTGAAAACTGTAAGCATGAAGCTTAGTGAGTCTCCCCAAACTACCACATATCATACACATAATCACATAACGTCATACATTGGGCCTTGCCCACTACATCAGGCCCCGCCCGACATCAGACGAATCTGACATCGGGCCCCACCCGGCATCGGACCAAGGTCCGGCATCGAGCCCCGCCCGGCATCAGACCGAAGTCCGGTATACATATATGATATCAACAAGCATATATCATAAACACATAACATAAACATATAATCATTCCTCAGGCTTGCCCCGACATCGGACCGAAGTACGGAACATATAACACAAACTACATAAGCTAAAAATTCCTCGGGCTTGCCCCGGCATCGGACCGAAGTCCGGAACACATAACAAACACATGCAAGAATCACGAAGACATCAAGCATACAAACATTCATCGGTCTTGCCCCGGCATCGGACCGAAGTCCGGAAACATATAATCTACATCGGGGTAACCCCGACATCGGACCTAAGTCCGGCATACGCTAACGTACATAAATGGGCCGACATTGGTGCCTTAGACCCGTTCCTACAGGAGGAAAACTCACCTCTCAAGCTGGCTGCTGTAATCTCATGTGAGGAATCTCTGATGGCTGCTCCAACGACTCCCCGACTATCATTATCACAATAATCACTTAGTCAAAAACTGAGAATCCTTCTAAGGGTAAAATAAACATTTTACCCCTGGTCATGGTCAACATTCTGGTCAAAAGTCAACATTCTGGGTTGACCCAACTTGTCGAGTTACTCCATCAACTCGCCGAGTCCTAGAACCCTGAAATCGTGATCTAACTCGTCGAGTCACCCCCTGACTCGCTGAGTTCCTTGGATACTCATAGTCGCGATTTGGCGAATCAACTTGTTGAGTCCCTTCACAGACTCGTTGAGTTCTACCTTAAGCTGAAACGGGACAACACGATCCAACTCATTGAGTTCCTCTATGGACTCGATGAGTTCCTCTGTCTGTTTGGCCATCTTAACAGATTAAGTATCTACTCTCCAGATCCAAAGTCCATACTTCACCTACATACTGGAAATGCCCTTTTAAGGGTAAAGTTTCCAACTTTACCCGTTGATAATCCTTCTTAATGTGTTTAGCTAAAACCCTAGTTCTTTAGGACATAAATCTTTATCCACAAGCCTTATTACCCCAAACCAAAGCAAGAAAATTCAGATCTAGGTCCTAGACACCAAACGAACACGTAAAGTCTCAGACTTTCCTTCCATGCATGGCCTTTTGGGCTTAAAAAGGCCAAACCAACACCTTAGAGCTTGCATGGGGGCTTCAATGGCATAAAGTTTACACCTTTATGCCTTAACAACCCTTAATGATCCCAGATCTGAAAGGACCCTTGCTTGGGACGTCCATATCCCAAGGGTCAAGCTTCTTGGACAAAAATCCTCAAAAAGTGGAAATACGGAGATCTAATGAACTAATAGACAAGATAGAGACTTGATTACCAGAAAATGATGAGGATGGAAGGAAGTCTCTGGATCTACTATCTTCTCCGTGAACCTTCTAGCTCCTTCTTCTTCTTCAAGCTTCGAGAACACACAAAGATCACTCAAAATAGCTTACAAGATCACACAAAAGCTCTCGGGTTTCGTGGATTAGGGTTTGGGGATTGGAGACTGGAAATGAGGCCATAAGGTGGGGATTAAGATGCTTAAATAGGGTGCAAAACCCTGAAATTAGGGTTTCACTCTGGCAGGCCTACTCGCCGAGTTGAGGGCTCTCAACTCGTTGAGTAGATTGCTTAGAACCCCACGTCCAATCTTGTTTCTACTTAACGAGTCTGGGGCTCCCAACTCGTCGAGTAGCTATACTAAAATGAATAAATTATAAATAAATACGTACCAGGAATCAGGCATTACCGGATACTTCAACCACTTCAAAAAGTTTTGTTTTTGATTTAGGGAAATATGATGATTGATGATCTTTACCTTCTTCTTCTCCTTCATCATTTTTATCTTCTCTATTTTTTTAGGTTGAATCATTTATAAACCTGAATTTGTGACTCCTAATCTCCTCCCTTTTATCAATGATTGATATGAAGTACTTGTTCAATTGCTTACTAAGCTCATTCGTGGTTATAGGATAAACAGCTGGCTTTTTGAAGGTTTGGCATTTTTTCCTTTAAATCATCAATATACAACTATACTCCTCGTAGACATACATCCATCTAGTCATTCAGAAGACATAGTGTTTCTTCTTTTTCGTTCTGCATCTTGTTAAGGAGAGAAATCAATACTACATTACAAGACATAACATGAGAGTTCTCGTTATGAGATCTCCCAATCTCTTCACATTGTTCAGCTGCTATCTCAACAACCATTTCATATGAGTATTTTTCAATATCCTTGATCATATTAATCTATGGCATACTTAACACGATAGTCATTAGTGCAAGATCTGATGAGAAACACTGCCTCCATCAACTCTATCCAAG
This sequence comes from Lactuca virosa, assembly GCF_052849685.1. Taxonomy (NCBI): domain Eukaryota; kingdom Viridiplantae; phylum Streptophyta; class Magnoliopsida; order Asterales; family Asteraceae; genus Lactuca; species Lactuca virosa. The sequence goes on along the minus strand of NC_136434.1, from coordinate 168,237,319 downwards.
GGGATAGACCAACGGATCCTTCAGTACCGAAAAAGGATGGGGGTTGGTAGGCTAAGAAATCCGTGTATGAACAGGATCTAGGGTTGTTTTTGTTAAAGACTAGAATACCGCCACCATTTCTACTACTCATAGAATATTCGTTTCGGGCAAGCTCATACATAGCTAAGGTTGTGGCAATCCCTTGTGCAATCAGGGTTTGGATTAGTGTTGAGTCCATTCGAAATGATGGTGGTGGGTGAGCTCGCGGATTCCTTTGAGGGGTCTTTATCCTAAACATTTAGAAAAGACACACTTAAGTTTTTTATACTACTTAATCATAAAAAAGTATGTAGGAGTTGTATTGAATGATAGTGTATTAAATATAATTTGTTCCTAGAATCCCATATATTTCCAAACTATAGAGTGAGATTGATTCATGAAATCCTATCGATTTCCAAAGGACAGGGGGGAGGTGATTGATTCAGAAATCCTCCAGATTTCCAAATGATAGGGAAGGAATTGAAATCCTTACGATTTCAAATAATAGAGAGAATTGAAATCATTGTCATCTTTGGAAGATAAAATTTTGTAGACTATTGAATGATTGGTTGGGAACTTATGGGTTTCTCTGCTCCGACGGTAACGGAGCTATCGGTTCTCCGGATTTAGGCGAATTGGGAAAATCTAAGCATTATCCCAGATTTTTAAGTATTTTTTTAAATGTATACGTTGTTTAGGGGTTGCTATAAGGTTTCTACGATATTAGGCATCTGCAACGATCTTCAGAGCATTCTTCAATCTCTAAAACTCTCAACCATTGTAGTTTGTCAAACTCCTTGCTCAATGTTGGTTGTGAACCAACCCGACCATAAATAACATAGGCGCGCGTTCCAGGTTTATTTGTGGTATGGCTTATGTACGGTACTAACCTTAGTTAGGGCATCTGACCTAAAGGATTGAGTTGGTAGTTTTAGTTGAAGGGATGCTTAAAATTTTATTAGGTGTCCTCATTAAGGGTCAGAGTATATATAAAACTCTTATATATTATGGTTGGTGAGGTTTGTAGTATTATTAATTTTTGTTTTGTACTCCAAGACTACCAAGCACATATGAGGGCTAGACAAGAGGTACTGGAGGGCAGGATCATTTTGGCAATTAAGCCGTTCTGAAATCCAACAACCCAAGTGGCCCGTCAAACCGGTTTCCACATACCTTAAGTAGCCGAGAAGTAGTGTAATTAATATTGATAATACATTTATTAGCAGCTAGTTGCTATAGTTGTATTCCCCTTTTCGGGGATACAAGTTCTCTATAGCCAATTTAGCTCTGATACCAATCTGTCACACCCCCGGCCGAGGCGGCGGAACATGTCGGGCTGTGCGACTAAGTTCATGGATCACAGGTAAACTGAATATATAGCATAAGTACAACACATAACAAAACAACATTTGTATTCCATTTTGATGTTTGAATACATGGTTCTTATAGATAATAGTAATACATGAATTGCCTTAACATGTAGGCAGACATAACAAAAACTAGTAACTAGATTGCCTGAAATTCATATCATTCGTCGTGTAAATACTTGAGTTATTGATTTATTGAGAATACATGAAATTTTGAGGGTCAACATAAACTTGGTGAGGGTCACAGGTTTTCTGCTAGCAGCAGTAATGATACTTTTGAAAACGTTCAAAAAGTTTTCTCTTTACAAGTAAATCAGTTTTTTGAAAAACCAAAAGGTGTCTTGGTATAACTAAATCCATGTTTAAAACGGTTTTGAAAGAATCAAGTTTATGAGTTGTAGTAAGAGAGAAAGAGATTCAAGTTAATGTTTAGAGTAAGTCCTATAACCAAGCTATGTAACTGAATGTACCATGCTACAACACTTCATTGGACGTCGTAGTAACGATAGTAGACACTTATCACCCGCTTCGATTGATCGGTCAAGGTTGTAGCTGGCAACCGCAAGTGGGGATGTCAACCCCGTATAGATATATACATATGTATCTTGCTCCGAAGATTAACAGTTATAGTAGTGTGGGTATGCTAAGTGTTTAGACTTTAGCTAATGAATAGTGTCTCACTATAAATCCCTTAACTAAGGTATGTATAACTCTCAACCCTAACTTAAAAGTGGATAAATTCTACGCATAATGAATCGTATAGAGTTTATAAAATTCGAGCATAATTGTATGCATGTATAGTATAAGACACTAGCGTTTATAAACTAAGTATGTTTCTTGTATAAACTTTGTACATATGCATGTATAGTTCAAATCCTTAGGAATACTACAGAGTTTTATGACATACATTTTATGACACACAATGTCACATAAAAATCATAGAGTTTTGTACTAAAAAGGCATATGTTATTTTAAAAAATTGTCTTATTTTATAACATATGAAAATATTGAAATTTAAAATTAGTTTATGTGTTCATGACATATAAAAGTTAAACCAATAATTTATAAACTAGAATCGTTTTTTTGCATAAATTAATAATATTTTATGTGTATTTTTGTTTTATGTAGCACAAGTAGTACATGTATTCTCCCTCGAAAATATATAAAAGAGGGGCCGTAACATTCACCTTAAAATGCGGTTGTCGAGTATTTTTAAGTATTGGATGTGTGAACGGGGACGTGTTGTCGTGAACATGAAACTTCGTGATTAATTTAGTTTCCTAGGAAATTTTAATATAAATTAATATTTGGAGGGTTATTTGGTAATTGAACTAAAACATAGGACCCCTTTATTAATTAAAATAAATTAAGTGGGACTAAATTAGTTGATAACTTCCAAATGAGGGACTAAAATTAACTTATTTAAATTTTAAGTTTCAAGTTTGTACTTATTTTGCAAATAAATCTCAAGAGGAGGCTGAAATAATAAAATGGGAATGAAGTTTGGGTCATTAGGACTTGTTTTGTAAAATAGTTTCCAAAGGGGGGGTTTTAATTATTTTGGAATGGAAGTTTTGAAGGATGTGGATCTAATTTGAAAAAAAAAATCGAGATAGTTTCTAAACATTTAAAAATGGAGCTTTTAACAGGAGGTAATCACCTCCTTCCGTCGAGCATGCGAGAAACACAAAATAATATAGTAAACGAGTTCTTGGCTAACGATCGACATGGAACACGATATAAAAAAAGACGATGCCAAAGGAACTCACGATGATCAGTAAGTAGGCAGAAGGCGGTGGTGGCCGGCAGTAGGGGAGCGGTCGTGGGGTGTCCGGTGGTGGCAGGAGCACTCCGGCGAGGGCAGGAGGGGGGTGACAGGGATTGCTGCCTCGTTTCCTCCTCGTTTTTCTAGCAGCAACACGACAGGAGGGAGAGAGGGGAGCATAGGGGCAGGTTAAACAACATCACTGCAGTTCACAGATGGCGGTGGCGGTGATTCTTGATGGCAGCGACAGTAAGGTGACAGGTGGTGGTGTTTTGGCCTCCGGTGGTTGATACTTCCTGTTTTATCTTGTGTTTGGGGCAGATTTTAATGAAGGGAGGAGAGGAGAGGGGCTGAGGTGGTACTTGGGGGTATAAGGGTGGTTTAGGGTGGTGGTTTTGTGGTGGAGTGGTGGTGGTGTTGTTGAAATAGAGAGATATGAAGGGAGAGATTGAGAGGTATTTGATCTGCTGATTCGTGTGTCAAATGAGGTTGCATATGCCTACTTTTATAGCTAAATAACTCACACACATACATACAATAGCCATACCCTTCACCATGCTTGGTAGCTTATGGCGAAGAGTGTAAGCAACATGGAGAGGGTGAAGGAAGAAGAAGGTCACGTGGGTAAGGCCAAGAGAGGAAGGAAATGGCTAGCTTCTACACGAGAAATGTGGGTCCACATGAGGTCACACTCTCATTAAATGCCCCAAAACCATGTCATTTTGGTGTATCAAGATCCCGATGTCGAGAAATTTTTTCCGAAAGTGCCATTAATAGAGTTTAATTCAAGGATTCCAAAAACCCGAACGGATTGATTTCTGAGTTACGAAACTCTGGGAAATCGCGTTTAAAGTTTCGCATCTAAATAGCCCGTAACGCTCGATTTTTCGACTTTTGCAAATATTTTTGCTAAAAATATTTTGATAATGAAATTAAATATTAGGTCATAGCCTGAGTCCAAAAACACTATCAGAATTTCCATCGCAGGTGTGTAAGTGTCTCAACGGATCGATTCGGTTTTACACAATTAAAGAAAACCGGTGTTTTACTATCTATTTTCTTAAAACTATCATATATTTTGCATACGAACTCCGTTTTGGACATTCTGTATATTTTTCGGAAACAGGGGAACATGTATTATAAGGTTTTAATGTTTGCTTTCATCATAACTACTTAATATGAAATTTCAGTTTTTCAGACGCATTAACCAGTGTTGTAGTTTGATGTAACACCCGGTTCCCGGTACGTATTTTAATTTTAAATAATTGCATATTTTACACTGGGACTCGGCGAGTTGGAGGCCCAACTCGTCGAGTAGACTAGACTTTGGACGCGGGTTTTAAGTAACCTACTCGACGAGTCGGGAGCCCGACTTGGCAAGTAGGTCTGCCTGGATGAAACCATAATATTTAGGGTTTGCACCCTATTTAAACACATTATCTTGTCCCACTACAGCCTCCATTGTCTCTCACAGTCCAGAAAAGCCCTGACTCGAAACCCTAAAGCATTTGGAGTGTTCTTGAGCCATTTTTGTGTGTTTGTGGTTGTTTGAAGCTTGAAGAAGGAAGTGGAAGCTTGGTGGTTCTAGAAGGAGCAAGTAGATCCAAAGATTTTGCTTCATTTCCAGCTCATTCAAGGTAAAAAGCTTCAATGTTGACCATCTATCTCTTAGATCTCTAATTAGGAGAAGTTTCTACCTTTTCTAAGTCTTAGTAGAGCCATTTCGTGATTTTGTGGTTCCAAAGGGGTATGACTTCAGATCTGGAACCATTGAGGGTTCCCATGGCATAAAGGTGCCAACTTTATGGCCATGGGAGTCCCATGCATCATATAAACCTCATTTTAGAGCCTTTTGAGCCAAAAACCCCATGCATGAACGTCAAGTTCGTAGCTTTACGTGTAATATGGACCCTAGGAGGTCAGATCTATGTATTGGATGCATTAGGACCATATGAATTTGACTAAATAGTTTTGGACATAGAGGGACTCGACGAGTCGCTTATGTGACTCGGCGAGTCAGGTTGCAATTTTTCCCCAAAACCTTTCTGATATCGTGTAGTGTGTTGGGTTGGAAGAAGACTCAGCCAGTTGGGTCCATTATGGACCTGAAGATTAACGCACTCGACGAGTTCAAGGATGAACTCGACAAGTTCAAGGAAATATCCCAACCACATGAAGATGGACTCGACGAGTTCAAGGATGAACTTGGCGATTCAAGGACTAAACACCTTAACTCGGATGAAGATGAACTCGACGAGTTCAAGGATGAACTCGATGAGTCAGTTGTAGAAGGTCCCAACTTTGTTTAAAGGAGAACTCGGCGAGCCCTTGTAAGGCTCGGCGAGTAGGGTCGAAGTCTTGGCGTTTTCATGATTTCGGAACTCGGCGAGTTGTGGGGCCAACTCGGCGAGTTGAGTCAACTAGATGTTGACTTTGATCTAGAGTTGACTTTGACCAAGATGTTGACTTTGACTTTGACCTGAGTTGACCAGAAAATGGTAATTAAGGAAGATTGTTATGTGTAGGATCTGAGAGGAGTTGATTCCGGCAGCAAGGACAGTTCAGACACTTTACGACATCGAGGTGAGTTACCATCCAGTAGAAGTGGGTCTAAGGCCACAATGTCGGCCCACTTGTAGGAGTTGTTTGTAAGATAATAGTCTTTGTGATAATTGTCTGGTTAGCCACTATCTGATATGTTTTATGTGCTAGCATGATATGAAGTTATGTGATAGTGGTAGTAGGGGGAATAGTCCCCGGTTACCGGTCAATAGTGCCAAAGGGGTAGTCTAGTACCCAACTATACTAGACAGTATGTTAGTGTTATGTTATGTTATTATGTGGTAGTGGTAGGGGTGAAATAGTCCCCGTAACCGGTTGAGATACACTAGAGGGTAGGTCAGGCATCCAGATATGCCTGACAGTGGGGTAGGTTGAGCACCCCGGTATGCTAAAAAGGGTAGGTCGGGCACCCAGATATGGCTGATAGGGTAGGCTGGGCACCCAGATATGCCCGACATTATGTGATTTGTATGGTATGTGGTATGATGGGGGAACTCACTAAGCTTTGTGCTTACGATTTTCAGTTTTGGTTTCAGGTACCTCTTCGTTGAGGGGGAAGGAGTTGGCACGGTAGCAACGCATCGCACACACACGATTTCCGCATTTTGAGATCCATGGATTGTACTCTGACATTATTACTATTGATGATATGAATTTTGATACATGTGATTATGGTTTTTATGGATTAGTATGATATCGATGATGTTTTTCAATAAACTGTTTTATAAGTAACTTAATTAAAAACGAAATTTTTGGTCTTAAATTTTGGGATGTTACATTTGAGCTGTTTGATTCGTTTGAAAGTTTACATATTTGGAAGTAAGGTATCACTTGATATCTTATGATATTTGAGATGAATTCATTTATTTCATATTAGATGCACTAAAACTCAATGAGTTAAATTACATAGAGATTTACTGCAATTTAGTCGTTCGCAGTCTATGACCTAAATTTCGGGATGTCACAAGATTTTAGTGATAATGAAGGATACTGGATAAAGTTTACTTTCTAATCGGTAGAAATTATCTTCTTTTATGCTCTTGGGATTATACCTTAATCACTATTAATTGTATCTTGATCACAAACACCAATAAAATACATATATGTATAATATTCTAAAAGGGCATATTAGATTATTAATACAAACCCACAAAAAATAAGTTCTCTTATTCTTCTGAATGTTAAGTCAGTAGAAAGAAAGCTTCTGGTGGCAAAGAAAGTGGGAGGCACATGGAACTTGAAGCAGCTCAAGAACCATAGCCTAATGTAGCAATTGTTGGCACTAGTTTCAACAAGGAATTGTTGAACTTGAATAATAGCTATTCACAAACACAAATTGTTCTCATTAATGGTAGAAATCATCTTTGACTTGAGAAATGTGGATTCTCTCATGGATGAGTTCTTCTTGAAGGTTTCTAGCAAACCCATCAATTACCAATATGTCATATCAAATCTTGAATTTGATGAATGACTTAGAGTCATGAACATTGAAATGTAATTCATGTATTATAATAATAATGTATAGGCTTGATTAATTTTCCTCTCTGTAGCAAGGCTAGAAGGAGTAGGAGTTTCCTTTAGAAAGAATATATATATATATATATATATATATATATATATATATATATATATATATATCATACACATTTAGTAAGACTTGTCATAAAAGAATTTTGTCATACTCATGTCATTAACTATAGTCCTTATCATACTCATGACATTGACTATGATCAAACCTTTTCACAAGTAGCTATGATTAGATCAATAAGGATATTATTCATTATAAGTTCATATTATTAATATGAGATATAGAAAATAGATTTCAAGAAACACCACTTTTCTTAATAAGACATCTACTAAGATATGTCTATATAGCTTAGCCTTGAGGTTTTCTTAAACCATGTTATCCTAACCAAATGTGTAAGGCTTAAGATCCACTTGTGGATATAAAGCATACATCTCAAGGTTGGAATAGTCATTTTAATATAAAGATACAAGGTTTGCTTTTAGATCAAAATGAAAAGGACATGTGTGTTTACCAAGTACTAGTGGGAGGATAGTGATATTCCTAATCTTGTATGAATGAGACATACTTAATCATTTGAAAAAACATTTTGACTATACAGGTTCGTTTGACCTTGTCTCGTAAAGTATTTCTAAAATGAAAGACTTAGGAATGACAATATAGATTCTTGGGATGTAAAATCTATAGAGATAGATATATATGAATGTTAAAAGTTTTAAATTCTCTTGCATGAATTAACAATATCTTGAAAGAGGTCAAGATAAAAGATTCATTTGGAGGACTCTTGGCATTGCCCAATAACACCTTTTCAATCTATCTCAAAAGGACCTATCACATAAGTTTGAGCTAGATGAAATGATTTATATTCTATTTTCTTGGAAAATGAACCCATCATTTATGTCATATCATGAGATACAAGATTGAATACATGGTTAAGTCACTAGACGACTATGAGAACATTCTAAGAGTACTTAAGAAGAACTAAGAGAATGTATATGAGATAATTACATTAGAATAAAATCATAATGTAAAGTGTTGCATATGATTTTGATTTCTAAATAAATATAGAGAATTATGAATTATAATTGGATTATAACTTCATTGTGAACTGAAGAGTATGTTTAGTTAGAATGAGGTCCAAGCAAAACATAATGACACAATCTACTAAAAAATAAGAATAAACTACTTGTGAAGTTGAAGTCAAATATGATTGGATTAATGAGTTCAATGAAAATCTTTGTTGATTTCTGCCATTTAAGGATCACATATAAATCTTTGTGACTTCGAGAGTACACTTAATCAAGCTAATAGATTCTATGTCATGACATAACACCAATCATATACTCCATGATATTTAATTATACCTAGAGTAAAGTCAAATATAGAAATGATAGTATTCGTGGAATTCACAAAAATTAAATTCCATCAAACCCATTAATAAAGTATTTCCTTTTGAGGTAAGTATGATTGATCACACTTCAGATATAAGAATTTATTATTCTAGAAATGGGATTTTGATTTGGATCTAGTATTTGGATATTGAAATATTGTAACAACAACTATTACTTAATGTTTTGATATACTAGGATATGATTATCACATTAATACTTCTTGTGTTCTAAATTAACATGTTTAATCCATGAATAATCTTATTATTCTAAAAGTTCATAGTCGGTTATAATTGTAGGAGCAATTATTAAGTAAGACTAACATGAATTAGATTGGTTGACTCTCACTAGATGAAAGTAGGCAAGTGGTTGTAACCAAGTTTCATAGGTACTTATTAGGTAACTAGTACTGAACGGACCCGCACCAAGATCAACTTATAGATCACAATTATGAGTGATACTTGATTAAAATGTACTATCTTTGTATCCTTAACACCTAAGATACATAATGGGTCTCAAGTGTAGGGAATACTATGCTTTGATATGGTCAAACACTGCTCCTTAACCGGGCAGTTATAAAAGCCATTTTCAGGTGTGGTTTGAACTATGCAATGGGCTTATGTAGTCAAGATGGGATTTGTTCCTCTTATGTGTTGAGAGTTAGACATCTAATGCGTGTTATCCAAAGTTGAATTACAAATGACACTGATTGCGATCCAAGTCTCGTATTTAACAAGATGCTTGTAACAAAAGGGATAACTGATAAACTTACTTTATATATCAATTGAAGCTTTGAGCTTTTGGGAATTGGATGTTGATGAATGACATTCTTCATCATGTGTTATTAGGGGCGGTGAAATGTTGCTAGACGTTCATAATTGTCTATATCAATTAAGATGAGTCTTGTGCAAGTGGGAGACTGGAAGATCTAGTATGCCCAAGAGTCATTATAGAATGATATTCCTAATAACATATGATCCTATAGGGCCACACCTTATAGCAAGTTACCATCAATTGATTATTTATTAGTATAATTTGATTATTAATAAATATAGCAACACTTGTATTTAATTGGAAAATTATTATTTCAAGGGAATAATATTTTTCTAATTGGGAATTTATTATTTATGGGAATAATATTTATTGGAGAAATAACAACTTATGAAATAAATCATAAAGTATGATTATTTATAAGTTATATTTGTATCTTAATAAACTAGTTAGATTTTATTTACATAAACGATAGTTTTATATAAAAGAAGATATTTATCTATATGACTAGTTATATATATACATTAGGATTACTTTATATATAAGATAGCCTTATATATATATATATATATATATATATATATATATATATATATATACATATATATATAGGAGTACGATCAAATGAGAACACCTAAAAGGTTGAGAACGTGAGAACAAATCTAGACCATCTAAATACTCAAATCTAAGGTTATTATCAAACAGACCATTTATGAAAATTATGAAATTATTGGTATTAAATTATAACTTTAAAAATGTGATAAGGGTATGATGGTAATTATAACTTTAGTCCATTCCTATAATTTCTCACTCACTCTCTTATTTCCTTTCAAATTTTTCGTATCCTTGTTCATCTCTCTTTGTATATCTAGGGTTTAATCAAAAAACTGCCTTTGCACACCATAATCTCTTCTTCTATCAAACTCTAAACCCTAATCTAACTGGTTTTAGAATTCCAGCCACACATCCCCCACTTTCTTCTTGCCGTATACCATTCATCTCCTTCATCATGTCACGACCACCTCCTTCATCATGTCACGACCACCTACCTTCATTATCTTTCTATGCCTTCATTATCGATTGGAGGAGACAAGGTTTTGAAACATAGAAGCAACATCAAAACAATCGCCATCGCTGTTGTGTGCGTCCTGCTCCTACTGTCGAACACCCATTGTTAATGAATGTCAAAGCCTCTGCGACGATGGCCCTCAACCCAATTTATCGTTAATGGTGTAAATGAAACTCCGGTTGCTGTGGTGAAAGGAGTATTGCGGAGACAAACCGATGTTGGTCATGATTTACAAATTGGTACGTTACTTTTTCCCTAATCTAGAGTTCATTCATCTCGATCCAGTGGTGGTGATTTGCTCGTGATTGGCATACTAGTGGAATCTGTTAAATTTTTCTTTCAAAATAGTGTTTAGATTTTTTAAATATAGCTCGTTATTTTTCTAATATAGGTATACTGATGATGATATGTGAGGAAAGAATTTCATATTCCAATTTCCCATATATTCTATTAGCATGCTAATGCTTAAATAACTCCCCACCATAAACAAGTAAATTTATAGCTTGATTAATTGAATTTGGTACCTTCATTTTGTAAGTTTTCATTAAATTTTCTCAAATTGTTAGCATAATTATTTTTAAGTACTTGTGTACACACTTATGCATCTGAATCCATAAAGGGTAAACAAGATTCAAGGCAAGACGTTAACTTTTGTTAATAAAGTGTTATGGATATATTGATTTTTTTAAGTTCATATATTTGTCATCAATATTTAATCATGAACTAGTATAAAGTGGCTATTGAAATTGCATATTATGTCATTATTAAACTTAGTAGAAGTGTATTCATTTGTGATTAATGATATATATTCATTTATGAATATAATTACAATTATAGGAATTCATATGTATTTTATTTGTTGTTCATGTTTGTTCATTTATAATTTGACGTCATGCATGTTTTTCTATATCTTTTCCATTTAGGTAATTGTTAATTGTATTTATTTCTTTATTTGACGGTGTGTAGAGGAAATCGAAATGCCTCTACAATGAAATGTTGGAGTGCTAATATACAAACAAACACTACAAAGTGGAAAAGATTTTGCCTTATTCATTTATGATTATAGAATAACAGTTAACTATTTTTATTATAATTTTTGTTTATGTTCTATTCATATGTGATTATAGAAAAATAGATATTTATTACATTGTAACTTTTTGTGTTATTATTCATAAATACATGTATAATATATATATATATATATATATATATATATATATATATATATATATATATATATATATATATATATATATATATATATATATATATATCCAATGTGTTTTATTTGTTTATGATTATAGTTCCATTGTAGTTTTTTCTCTATAAATCGTGTTATATTCATTTACTATTATACATTAATTCATTTATTCATTTAAGATTACAACCGAATTCATATATGATTACAAATATGTTTTATTCTTGTACGATTACATATATTTGGATGAAATGATTAATTCATCAATCTTTTTGATAGATTAGTATAAATAAAAAAACAAAAAAAAACGTTTTTTAATTTTGGTAAAAACGTTTTTTGAAATAATTTTATCGATTAAAATTTGATTAAATACATTTCTAGTATTTAGGTAAAAAATCAATTAATTAGATACCATTTCTTTAGTTTCAGTCCTGACACACCCAAGAGTGTGTCCGAATCTCTCAAACCAAGGCTCTGATACCAACTTGTAACGACCCAAATTTTACAAAGAAATTTTTCGTTTTAATTAATCAAACACATTTGCATAAATCACGAAATCCCAACACAATTGTTTTCAAATCCACATTTATAAAAATCTTATTTTTAAAACATCAGAGTGTTCCCAAGCCATATCAATGAAAGAGAAATAGAGTGCACGTCGTGCCATCACGCCTTGCCTTTGCCATTGGGCTCAGATGTACCTGAAACAAATCAACAACCTGTAAGCGAAATGCTTAGTGAGTCCCCCAGAGCATATCCCACACATAAACCACATAACACACATCAAATTAGCCATAAGCTACATGTAACAGATAAGCCATGCATTCAACAAATGAGGAAGCCCTAGAAACCCTCCCCGGTCTTACACCGAATGCTACGGGAACCCCCACGTGGTCTTTATCTGCAATGGGAACCCCTACATGGTCTTCTTGTCTTGGGAATTCCCACAAGGTCTTCCTACCAAACAATACATAATGCAAACTATACGGACAAATATATTAGGATGCCATGGAAACCCTCCAAGGTCTTATACCAAAAGCCACGGGAACCCCCACGTGTTTTTCCATGTAAATGACATACTATCATATCGCATATATTCAATCAATAAACTGCATCTCATAAAATGAGCCGGCCTTGGTGCCTTAGACCCATTGATATGGTGAGAAGACTCACCTTTGGAATGCTGGACTGTTATGCTGAATTCAGATATATCCCACGCTGCCTCTTCTCAACTACCTATAACCAGCAAGTGATTCACTTAACACCATCCCACAAATTCCCTCAGATTCAACCCTGGACAAAGTCAAAGTCAAGGTCAATAGTCAATGTTGACCTCAACTCGTCGAGTGGAACCTGCCACTCGTCGAGTTCCTGGCATCACTCACCGACTCGTCGAGTCACCCGAGAGACTCGTCGAGTTCCTGATGTTTACAGCCATAAACTTCCAACCGAACACCCTTGACCGTGAACCCTTGGCGGTGAACCTTCGACCGTAAACCCTTGGCCGTGAATGAGAAAACCATCTCGACTCGCCGAGTCACCATAGCGACTCGACGAGTTCTCACGTATTCGGTCCTTTCTAGTGGGATTTAAGGCCTCAAACCTCATATCCATAATCTCCTAGTAAAGATGTCACGTAAAGTTGCAAACTTTACGTGCATGCAAGGCCTCATATGGCCAAAACACCAAAACTAACCTTCAAACAAGGTTTTCATGCATGGAGAGGGGATAAGCTTAATAAAAGGTGTAACTTTATGATATTTGGGACCTAAGCAGGTCCAGATCTGGAATCATATCCTTGTGATAGGTCTAGATCTAAGTTTGCTTCCATCTCCTCAAGGTTGACCATAACTTCCAAAAAGAAATCAATGCTTAAGGTAGCAGATTAATACCTCAGATAGATGCCCAACACGAAATAGATGCTTGATCTAACACTTCTCCCTTGATACTTCCTCTTCAAACTTGGAATCCTCCCCAAACTCTCAAAGATAAGCTCCCAATTGTTCTTACTTCACACACTAGAGGGTTTGCGGCCGTGAACGTTCTTCTATGGTGTTAAGGGAGGCTACTAGGGCAGATTATGACGTTTATATAGGGGCAAACCCCGAGACTAGGGTTTTCTCTAAACTGCTCTGACTCGTCGAGTCGGGCCTTCCGACTCGCCGAGTCAGTTCCGACCAGCATCCGAGATGACACGACCCTACTCGACGAGTTGATCTCCCAACTCGCCGAGTCCATGCATAAAACCTTCCCAAACAAAACCAGGTGTTACAAGTCTCCCCCACTTGAACTAGACTTCGTCCTCGAAGTCTGCTGACCCAAAAAATCAGGGTAATGTTCTCGCATCTCCTCTTCCGGTTCCCAAGTCCATTCGAAACACTTCCGATGCTGCCATTGCATTTTCACCAGTCTTACTTCCTTATTCCGAAGAACCTTCGTCTTCCTATCCAAGATGGGAACGAGCTTGTCGATGTAGTTCAAGCTCTGATCCACCTAGATATCACCCAACAAGACAACCGTAGCATCGTCTGTGACACACTTCCGAAGTTTATCTGTTCCTTCTAGAAATAGAAGCGATATATGGGCCCCTCGATGATTTTGTGTTGACCCATGTACCGGGCCCGGTCAGAACTAAATTGATGTGTTCAGTTAAGTTCTTTGTCAAACAAATCGGAAATCGAGAAACAACTGCTAGACAATAAGTAAGACATTGTTCCATGTATTTGTCCGGCTGATATCATGAGAGCAGAGGATTATATGATCACTTATTTAAAATGGCGCTTCATAGTTCACAAGAGTTTTCGAGAGCTACGATTGCCGATTGGTTCCTGAAGTAATATAGGCAAATACAGTTATTAGACTTATCCAAGTGGGAGTCCGTTGGATAAGATGTCTAAGTCCATAACTTATTTGGTATATACTTGACCCGACCCGGCATGGTCCATTTGGGTTGCACTTCATCCAAACTAGTTATGGATAATTTTATGAGATTTGTATACTTACGATTTATTAATATATTATAAGTTATAATATATTAATATAAAGTCATGTTACTTAATTAGTTTTAATCTTGAATTAATTATGAATTAATTTAGTGATTAAAAGGAAGACTAATTAAATCATGGGCTATTATATTTATATGGTGTGGGCTAACACTCATTTGGGAATGGGCTAAGCTTATATGGAAGTCCATGGATGATCCATGGAGCTTTTACCCATGGATCCTTGGAAGAGAAAAAGACATGGGTTATTAGGGTTTCACCCTAACCATGTACACTATATAAACAAGCTTATGTTGCATGAAAAACACCCTTATGTGTGTGTAAGTGTGGTGGCCAAAATCAAGAGTTAGTATACTCTCTCATACATTTTCCAAGTTTGTGGTGATTTGTGATTTCCATTTGAGGCATTCACATTATTGGTGCTTGGCTCTCAAACTCCAAGGAATCAACAATCAACAAAAGGTATGTAATTCATTTAGTTCTTTTATGGTTAAAAGTACCCCATGCCATGCTAGATAGGTTATAAACCTTGGAAAATAATATTTTGCATGTATCTTAGACAAACATAGATCCAAGGTTTAATAGGGTTGCATGTACACTTAGGAAGTGTTAGAATGCTCAAAACCCAACAGTGGTATCAGAGCCTAGGCTTGTTTGTTTGATACTTGATGCAAAATAGTGAAAAAGTCGAATTTTTTGCTATCTGCCTGATGAACTCGCCGAGTCCATGGGGGGACTCGCCGAGTTCATGAGTAAACTCATCCTACTCGGCGAGTAGGTTCGTGCACTCGGCGAGTAGGAGCCTCAGAATGCAGATTTTCGACTTTTGCTGCTGGAAATGGACTAGAAACATTACCCTAAACTGTTTTGGTGTTTTAAAACTTGTTTTTGGTTGGTGTAATGGTTGTTCTAATCCATTTACAATAGCATATATCAAAATTTCATGCTTTGTATGTGTTCATATAATTTTTGAAACTTTGATAATCATGTTCATGTTCTTATGAATTTAGAAGATGATAGGAATTATTTGCTGAATTGTTTAGGATTAATTCTTGATCATTTATGTGTTTTAATGGAGTCCATAATTTGTCCTCAAGTTATGGATATCCAAAGGACACTTCTTTTAAACACACACTTAAAACACATAAGTTACATGGAAATGAAGAGTCTTCATTTTTATGAACCTTTAATTCATAAGTTATGAAATGAAAGGTTTTGAATAGTTTCAAAACTTGCCCTCAAGTTTTGGAATTTGTAAAGTTACACACACTTTAATATACTTTAATTTCAAACCCTTAGAGTTTTAAAAGTTAAAATTCAACCCTTATACTATTTATAACATTAATGGTTAATTATTATATATATGTATAAGATCAAAGTCGTCTTACCGCTAGTACGCCTCATTCACGAAGCCAGTCTATAAGGTGGGTATAAGGTTGTTGCCTATAAAATGGCAACTTAATGGGTGTCCACTCTCACCCGTCGCTTGCTTGACTGGTGGAGGGTCGTTAGCCGAACGGGTAGGACAAGGACTTATAAATTCTCATTAAAAGTATGATGAATATTATAAAGTAACTAAACCTTATATAAATTCCCAATCTTAGTTACTTTAGGAAAATGTGAATATGGTGCTAACCCATGAAATTCACACTTTGTACCTTACCAAGTCGTTGGTGGAGCGTGTGCGGTTAACCGGCACACTAACTTGGACTAGTAAGGATCACGAAGGGTGACTTAATGTTTATCATAGATCGGTGGAGCGTGTGTGGTTAACCGGCACATTGATTAGGTGATAATATTAAGGGTACCAAGTGAATTTGCATGGTTATTCACACCTTGTTTTGTGATCCTCGGCATCCCAGTCACAAAACTTGAAGGGCACAATCGAGATTGAAACATGCCATTGAAAAGTTCAATGAATCTCAAAAGAATCTAGGAATTTCAAAAAACCAATTAAACCTAATAATTCATTTCGTTTTCATGGTGGAAATTGGTGAATCGTCATTCACCTACCTTCAAATATATTATAGCTTAGATTACGGCATCCCTCTTCTAAGTTATAATATATTGTGTTGGATCCTAGCCTTAATATTACATTTGGGTGTATTATTAAGGATTCGATATATCTAATCTAAACTTGTTTTCTTCTTTTCAGATGTCTTCCAACAACAAAGCTTCGGGCTCTAACCCTACTGGCTCCTTTTCCCTCATGAACCTTTGTGGGAGGGTCATCTTTGATGGTTCCAACTTCATGGATTGGATCCGGAACATCAGGATGGTTACTCGTTACGAGGACAAGGAATATGTCCTCGATAAGGAGCTAAAGGAGCTTGATGAGTCCACTGCTACTCCTGAGGAGGTCGCTGAGTATCAGGCACATGAAAGAGATGCCACCAAGGTGGCATGCATCATAATGGCCACCATGACAGCTGAACTCCAAAAGTCCTATGAGGACTATTACCCTTTTGAGATGCATCAGGATCTGATGGAAAGGTACCATCAGAGTGCTCATCAAGAGCGGTATGAAATAATCTCCTCCATGATCACTACCCGTATGAAGGATAGCGAACCAATCACGAGCCACATGCAGAAAATGCAAAGGTATGTGGACCGTCTAATGAAACTGAATGTGAACTTCCCTGAGGAGTTGGTAATTGATATCATTTTGCACTCCTTGCCATCGTGTTATGATCAATTTCGTATGACATACCACATGAACAAGGAGGAAGTCACACTCAGTAAGCTTCAAGGACTTCTGAAGACTACCGAAAGTGGTCTTAAGAGTAAGTCGGTTGCTACTCCTACTCCTACTACTACCCCTGTTTTGGCTATCGGGCAAGGCAAAGGGAAGAAGAGGAAGCACCCTTCGAAGGGTACCAAGGGAAAGTCCCTTGAAGGCTCCTCATCTGGAACCAAAGGTGGTTCTATCACTCCTTCTGCCATCCCTAAGGATGCTGAATGCGTCTACTGTCAAAATAAGGGGCACTGGAAGCGAAACTGCCCAAAGTACTTGCAGGATGTTAAGGATGGAAAAGTGAAACCATCCCATGCAGGTATTTACACTATATTGTCTAATAACTCACCATATTCTAATTCTTGGGTTCTTGATACAGGTTGTGGTATTCACATCTGTTGTGACTTGCAGGGCCTAAGAAGAAGTGAGGATGTGGAGCACGGAAAGATAAACTTAATCATGGGGAACAAGAAGGTTGCGCCTGTTACCAAGATTGGAGTTTATACTTTGTTGCTAGATAGTGGGTTAAAGTTAGATTTGAATAAATATGTGTACTCGTCTGAAATGGCAAGGAATATTATTTCCTTTCATGCTTTGTACAAACAAGGTTTTACCTTTTCTTTTGATAATGAAGTTGGTAGTATTAATGCTTTCTTTAAGAATGTTCTTTATTTTAAAGCATTACCTTGTGATGGTGTGTATGAAGCTGTATCGGTTGTAGATAATTTAGGAAATAATGTATTATGTATTGATTCTTCTACTAGCTTGGATAAAGCATCTTTGTGGCATTGTCGTCATGGACATCTAAGCAAGAAACGCATAGGCCAGCTCCAAAAGGATGGAGTCTTGGAGTCGTTCGACCTCAAGTCGGATGATAGTTGTGAGTCTTGTCTACTTGGAAAAATGACAAAATCACCCTTCACTGGTACTTGTGCAAGGGGTGAGGGTTTGTTGGACCTTATACATACTGATGTATGTGGACCATTCAAAACCGCCACAAGGGATGCTAATCGCTATTATGTGACTTTTATTGATGATTTTAGTAGATATGGTTATGTCTACTTAATCAAACATAAGTCAGAAACTTTTGAAAGGTTTAAAGAGTTTAAACAGGAAGTAGAAAATCAATTAGGCAGGAACATTAAGATGCTTCGATCCGATCGAGGTGGTGAGTATCTTAGTACTGAGTTCCTCGACTATCTTAAGGAGTGTGGGATTGTCTCACAATTGACACCTCCCAGGACACCACAACTGAATGGTGTAGCTGAGAGGCGCAATCGAACTTTGTTGGACATGGTTCGCTCTATGATGAGTCGAGCTTCGCTACCAATCTCTTTTTGGGGGTATGCCTTAGAGACTGCCGCCCACATCCTTAATCTAGTCCCTACAAAGAAGGTTGCCAAAACACCTCATGAAATGTGGACTGGGAAAGTTCCCAATCTAGACCATATCAAGATTTGGGGTTGCGAGGCTTTCGTGAGGCGCGAAACTCATGACAAGCTCGAACCTCGAAGTGAAAGCTGTATTTTCATCGGCTACCCACAAAAATCCTTTGGTTACCTCTTCTACAGACCCAGTGAGAATGTGGTCTTTGTGGCTAGGAGAGGGGTCTTTCGAGAGAGAGAATTTATAAACCAAGGAGACAGTGGGAGGCAAATTGACCTTGAAGAAATTCAAGACTCAATTGGTGAAGGAACCTCAGATACTAGCAATCAACTTGAGGAGGAAATTCCTGTTGATCCAGCTGACGAGTCTATACTTCCGAGGCGTTCCACAAGGGTTAGGAACACACCTGAGTTTTATTATGGATTTCACATTACTACGGAAGGTGATACATTTATCAGTGACAGTACACTGGTAAATCTGGATGAACCTAATAGTGTTAAGGAAGCCATGGCAGGCCCAGAGTCTGCTAAATGGAAGGAGGCTATGGACAGCGAGATACAGTCCATGTATGACAATCAAGTTTGGAACTTGGTTGACAATGTACCAGGCCGTAAGACAGTCGGGTGCAAATGGATCTTCAAGAAGAAGACCGACATGGATGGGAAGGTGCACACTTATAAGGCTCGACTGGTTGCGAAGGGGTTTACTCAGACTCAGGGTATTGATTATGATGAAACCTTTTCACCAGTAGCAAAGATTAAGTCTATTAGGGTTATGCTTGCCATTGCTGCATTTCATGATTATGAAATATGGCAAATGGATGTCAAAACCGCTTTCCTTAACGGAAAGTTGGCTGAGGATGTTTACATGAATAAGCCAGAAGGTTTTGTCAGTGCAGAGTACCCCAATAGAGTGTGCAAGCTTGAGAAATCCATTTATGGATTGAAACAAGCATCTCGAAGTTGGAATCTTTGTTTCGATGAGAAGGTCAAAGAGTTTGGTTTCTCAAGAAGTGAAGATGAGTCCTGCGTGTATGTCAGAGCTAGTGGGAGTATAGTTAGCTTTTTGGTACTGTATGTGGATGACATACTACTCATAGGAAATGACATCCCAACCTTGCAGGAGGTTAAGTCCTGGCTTGGGAAGTGCTTTGCTATGAAGGACCTTGGAGAAGCTACATGTATCCTAGGGATAAGGATATTAAGAGAAAGGAGTAAAAGACTAATGGGACTTAGTCAGAGTATCTACTTGGATAAGGTGTTGAAAAGGTTCAACATGCAGAATTCCAAGAAAGGAGAATTACCGATCCAAAGCAATGCCAAACTGAGCAAGGCTCAGAGCCCGAGTACAGAAGATGAGATAGCTGAGATGAGTCGATTACCTTATGCTTTCGCTGTTGGTTCGATCATGTATGCTATGGCTTGTACCCGTCCTGATGTGGCCTTCGCTTTGAGCATGGTCAGCAGATATCAGGGGAACCCTGGCAAGGCTCATTGGACTGCAGTAAAGAATATTCTCAAGTACCTGCGGAGGACTAAGGATTGGATCCTTACCCTTGGTGGGAGTGATGACTTGAGAGTAGTAGGGTATAGTGATGCTAGCTTTTAGACTGATAGGGATAACTTCCGCTCTCAGTCGGGCTGGGTCTTTACCTTAAATGGAGGGGCAATCACTTGGAAGAGTTCCAAACAGGAGACTGTAGCTGATTCGACTTGTGAATCAGAGTACATAGCAGCGAGTGAAGCGGCAAACGAGGCGATATGGCTGAGGAACTTCATCGGAGACCTTGGAGTTGTACCAGCTATTAAGGAGCCTATGGAGATTTTCTGTGACAGCAATAGTGCGGTTGCCTTAGCCAAGGAACCAAGAGATCATGGCAGATCCTGACACATTGACAGAAAATATCACTTCATAAGACACAAGATAGAAGAGGGACTCCTCGTGGCAAAGAGGGTATCGTCAGATGAGAACCCTGCGGATCCCCTTACGAAGGGACTGACGAGGGTGAAGCATTTGCAGCATGCGAGGCGCATCGGGCTGAGGGACGATATTAGTTTTACAGATTAGATAGCCTTTTCTGAAACTTGTAAAATGTAATCGACGTTTGATGATGAATAAAATTTGTGATTTATTTATGAGTAAAGTGTTGCTATCATTGTCAATTATTTACTATTGTTTCAGTTTTGCATGTTTTGACTTCCAGAATAATTAATTTATTCAAACTCTCCACAGTCGGTCATATGTCGGAAGTAGGTATGAATCAAGACTGTCATGAATTGGGATTGTAGATGACTAAAGGTGTTTAGCCATAGCAATGGTTGCTACAACATTCATGAGTACTCATAAGTTATGAGTATTGGAATAAACCCACGCTCACTTGTATCACTTCATGGAATTTATCTCGAGTGATCGTGAGACGGTAATATCATATAAGTCTTCAAACCTAGAGATATGAGTTGTTACCTATGAGTTGGTTATGCATTGATTGCACGTAAACGCATCAGTAACTTGATGTTATAAAACGTGCCTTTGTGTGCAATTCAATAAGTAGTAGAACAAGCATATGAGTCGAAGTTTATCTGTTCCTTCTAGAAATAGAAGCGATATCTGGGCCCCTCGATGATTTTGTGTTGACCCATGTACCGGGCCCGGTCAGAACTAAATTGATGTGTTCAGTTAAGTTCTTTGTCAAACAAATCGGAAATCGAGAAACAACTGCTAGACAATAAGTAAGACATTGTTCCATGTATTTGTCCGGCTGATATCATGAGAGTAGAGGATTATATGATCACTTATTTAAAATGGCGCTTCATAGTTCACAAGAGTTTTCGAGAGCTACGATTGCCGGTTGGTTCCTGAAGTAATATAGGAAAATACAGTTATTATACTTATCCAAGTGGGAGTCTGTTGGATAAGATGTCTAAGTCCATAACTTATTTGGTATATACTTGACCCGACCCGGCATGGTCCATTTGGGTCGCACTTCATCCAAACTAGTTATGGATAATTTTATGAGAGTTGTATACTTACGATTTATTAATATATTATAAGTTATAATATATTAATATAAAGTCATGTTACTTAATTAGTTTTAATCTTGAATTAATTATGAATTAATTTAGTGATTAAAAGGAAGACTAATTAAATCATGGGCTATTATATTTATATGGTGTGGGCTAACACTCATTTGGGAATGGGCTAAGCTTATATGGAAGTCCATGGATGATCCATGGAGCTTTTACCCATGGATCCTTGGAAGAGGAAAAGACATGGGTTATTAGGGTTTCACCCTAACCATGTACACTATATAAACAAGCTTATGTTGCATGAAAAACACCCTTATGTGTGTGTAAGTGTGGTGGCCAAAATCAAGAGTTAGTATACTCTCTCATACATTTTCCAAGTATGTGGTGATTTGTGATTTCCATTTGAGGCATTCACATTATTGGTGCTTGGCTCTCAAACTCCAAGGAATCAACAATCAACAAAAGGTATGTAATTCATCTAGTTCTTTTATGGTTAAAAGTACCTCATGCTATGCTAGATAGGTTATAAAACTTGGAAAATAATATTTTGCATGTATCTTAGACAAACATAGATCCAAGGTTTAATAGGGTTGCATGTACACTTAGGAAGTGTTAGAATGCTCAAAAGCCAACACATATAACATCTCGAATGGAGCTCGGTCGATAATGGCATGGTAACTGTTATTGTAAGAAAACTCTGCCAGTAGGAGGTACGTGTCCCAACTTCCTCCAAAATCTAATACGCATGCTCGAAGCATGTCCTCTAGAGTATGGATCGTCCTCTCACTCTGGCCATCTGTCTGGAGGTGATACGCCGTGTAAAAATATAGCTGGTTGCCAAGTTCCTGGTGGAACTTTTTGCCGAACCTAGATGTAAATCGAACTTCCCTGTCTGAGACTACCGACACTTGCACCCCGTGCCTCACCACCACCTCGCGTACATAAATATCCGCCAACTTCTTCGCGGATATACTTTCAGAAATCAGAATGAAATGGGCACTCTTAGTCAGTCTATCCACAATCACCCATATGGCATCCACACCCCTCGCCGTCCTTGGCAGCTTCGTTATGAAGTCCATCGTGATCTCCTCCCACTTCCACATGGGAATGGGTAGCGGCTGGACCTTACCATGAGGTCGCTGGTGCTCGGCCTTGACCTTCCTGCAGGTCAAGCAGCGTTCTACAAACCAAGCGATTTCCCGCTTCATGCAGGGCCACCAATAATTCAGCCTCAAGTCCCTATACATTTTCGTAGCTCCAGGATGTATAGAGAACTTGGACTTATGCGCTTCCTCCAATATCTTCTGTCTCACTCCCCCAGTCGCCGATACCCACACCCGGTCACACTGCGTCAAGAGGCCACGACCATACTTGACAAACAAAGGATACTGTCCTCGGATTCTCTCTATTTTCCAATTATATTTCTTCACACCTTCGACCTGGGCCTCCTTGATCATCTCCAACAATGGAGAGATCACTGTCATTCTCAAACACGTGTTCCCAATCGGGGAATTCACTGTCTTACGGCTTAAAGCGTCGACCACTACGTTGGCCTTCCCTGGATGATATAGAATCTCACAATCATAGTCCTTTAGCACGTCCAACCACCTCCTCTGTCGCATGTTGAGATTTTGTTGATCCATCAAATACTTCAGACTCTTGTGGTCAGTGTAAATGGTGCACCGCACTCCATACAAGTAATGCCTCCAAATCTTGAGGGCAAACACCATTGCCCCCAGTTCTAGATCGTTAGTGGGGTAATTCGTCTCATGTGGCTTTAACTGTCGCGAGGCGTACGCTATCACGTGCCCCCCTCTGCATTAGTACCGCACCCAACCGTGAAATCGAAGCTTCGCAATATACTACCAAATCATCTAACCCCTCGGGTAGCACAAGGATTGGGGTCTCGCACAACCTCTGCCTCAAGGTCTCGAAAGCCAACTGTTGGTCCGAGCCCCACCGAAACGCCACATTCTTCTTGGTTAACTGGGTCAATGGCACAACAATCTTGGAGAAATCTTGAATAAATCTCCGGTAGTACCCCGCTAAGCCCAAGAAGCTACGAATCTCTGATGCATTCTTCGGTACTTCCCATCGCATCACAGCCTCAACCTTGGCTGGATCAACCGAAATGCCCTCCTGATTGATGATATTGATGGGTTTTGAGCATTCTAACACTTCCTAAGTGTACATGCAACCCTAATAACCTTGAATCTATGTTTTCTCTATATACATGCACATTTCTTTTTCAAGGTTATTTCCTAACTAGCATGGCATGGGGATTACATAAAACATAAAAACTAGTAGAAATACATACCTTGTTGTTGCTTGGATTCCTTCAAGACTTTGTGAGCCTAGCACCCCAAGTGTTGTGCCTCAAATGCTTCACACAACACCACAAGACTTGGAATAACTTGAGAGAATACTTCTAGCACTCAAAATTGGTTATGCCCTCTCTAGTAACACTATGTCCACAAGGTCTTCTTTTTGCTAGCCATAGGGTTCCTTTTATAGTGTTGTCACAATTAGGGTTTACACATGAATGCCCTTAAATGTCATGACTCTTGATTTCCCATGACCCATGGATTTGTAACTCCCATGGACCATCCATGGAGCTCCATTTGGTTACATCCATAACCCATAAACCATGGATCATTAATCCACCATAAAAGAATTGATGATTGTCATAATCAACCCTATATATTTAATTAGTCTCACTTTGATCACCAAATTAATCCTAGATTAATACTTGATCAATACTAATTAAATAATACTATTATTAATATATTAGAACTTATAATATATTAATAATCATAAGTGCCTTATTCTCTCATTTAGTCTATCCAAGTATTGCAATGCCATGCAACCCAAATGGACCATGCCGGGTCGGGTCAAGTACATACCAAATAAAGTTATGGACTTAGACACTATATCCAACAGTCTCCCACTTGGATAAGTCTAATAACTATATTTGTAAATATGACTTAAAAATCCGACTAGCAATCGTAGCTCTTTCATAGTCTCTCGGAACTGAGATGATGATAATACGCCATTTAAGATAAGTGATCATATAATCCTCTGTTCTCATGATATCAGCCGGACAAACGCATGGAACATGGTCTTACTTATTGTCCAGCATTTGTTTCTCGATCTCTGATTTGTTTCGACATAGAACTAAATTGAACACATCAATTAGGTTCTGACCGGGCCCGGTACATAGGTCAAAACCAAATCATCGAGGGGCCCAGATATCGCTTCTATTTCTAGAAGGAACAGATAAACTTCGACTGATATGCTTATACTAACTACTTGTTGAATTATTCACAAAGGCATGTTTTATAACATCGAGTTACCAATGCGTTTTCGTACAATCAATGAATAACCAACTCATAGTCAACAACTCATATCTCTAGGTTTGAAGATTTATATGATATTACCGTCTCACGATCACTCGAGATAAATTCCATGAAGTGATGCAAGTGAGCGTGGGTTGGATCCAATACTCAGCCCTTATGAGTACTCATGAATGTTGTAGCAACCATTGCATTGTCCAAAGCACTTTTAGACAAATCATACAAGCCAAATTCATGACAGTCTTAAATCAATACTTACTTCCAAAGTTTGACTGACTGTGAATGGTTTGAATAATAACATAATTATTCTGGAAGTAAAACATGCAAAATTGAAACATAGTAAACAATCAACACAAGATAGTAACACCTTACTCATAAATAAATAACAACTTTTATTTATCATCAAATGTCAATTACATTTTACAAGTTTCAGGAATATAGTTATTGAAACTAATATCATCCCTCAGCCCAATGCGCCTCGCATGCTGTAAATGCTTAACCCTGCTCAGTCCCTTCGTGAGGGGATCTGCCGGGTTCTCATTTGATGATACCCTCTTAGCCACAAGGAGTCCTTCTTCTATTCGATGTCTGATGAAATGGTATTTTCTGTCAATGTGCCTAGATCTCCCGTGATCTCTTGGTTCCTTAGCCAAAGCAACCGCACTTTCGCTGTCACAGAAAATTTCCATTGGCTCTTTTATAGCTGGTACAACTCCAAGGTCTCCGATGAAGTTCTTTAGCCATATCGCCTCCTTAGCTGCTTCACTTGCTGCTATGTACTCTGATTCACAAGTAGAATCAGCTACTGTCTCCTGCTTGGAACTTTTCCAAGTAATTGCCCCTCCATTTAGGATAAAGACCCAGCCCGACTGAGAGCGGAAATTATCCCTATCAGTCTGGAAGCTAGCATCGCTATATCCTTCCACTCTCAAGTCATCACTACCTCCGAGGGTAAGGACCCAATCCTTAGTCCTCCGCAGATACTTGAGAATGTTCTTTACCGCTGTCCAGTGTGCCTTGCCAGGGTTCCCTTGATATCTACTGACCATGCTCAAAGCAAAGGCCACATCAGGGCGAGTACATGTCATAGCATACATGATCGAGCCCACAGCGGAAGCATATGGTATATGACTCATCTCAGCTATCTCAGCCTCTGTACTCGGACTCTGAGTCTTACTCAGCTTGGCATTACTCTGGATTGGTAATTCTCCTTTCTTGGATTCTTGCATACTGAACCTCTTTAGTACCTTATCCAAGTAAGTACTTTGACTAAGTCCAATTAGTCTCTTACTCCTATCTCTCAATATCCTTATCCCTAGGATATAGGCAGCTTCCCCAAGGTCCTTCATAGCGAAACACTTCCCAAGCCAGGACTTAACCTCCTGCAAGGTTGGGACGTCGTTTCCTATGAGAAGTATGACATCCACATACAACACCAAGAAGCTAACTATGCTCCCACTAGCCCTGACATACACACAAGACTCATCCTCACTCCTAGAAAAGCCAAACTCTTTGACTTTCTCATCAAAGCAAAGATTCCATCTGCGAGATGCTTGTTTCAATCCATAAATGGATTTATCAAGCTTACACACTCTATTAGGGTATCTTGTATCGACAAAACCCTCTGGTTGAGCCATGTAAACATCCTCAGCCAACTTTCCATTAAGGAAAGCGGTTTTGACATCCATTTGCCATATTTCATAATCATGAAATGCAGCTATGGCTAACAATACTCTAATAGACTTAATCTTAGCTACTGGTGAGAAGGTCTCATCATAGTCAATTCCCGGAGTTTGAGTAAAGCCCTTCGCAACCAGTCGCGCTTTATAAGTGTGTACCTTCCCATCCATGTCGGTCTTCTTCTTGAAGATCCATTTGCACCCAACTGTCTTACGACCTGGTACATTGTCAACCAAGTTCCAAACTTGATTGTCATACATGGACTGAATCTCGCTGTCCATAGCCTCCTTCCATTTAGCAGACTCAGGGCCTGCCATGGCTTCCCTGTAATTATTAGGTTCATCCAGATCTATTAGTGTACTATCACTAATAAATGTATCACCTTCAGTGGTGATGTGATAACCATAATAAAAATCAGGTGTGTTCCTCACCCTAGTGGAACGTCTTGGAGGTACAGACTCATCTATCGGATCAACAGGAGTTTCCTCCTCAGGTTGGTCGATAGCATTTGAGGTTCCTTCACCACTTGACTCTTGAAGCTCTTCAAGGTCAATTTGCCTCCCACTGTCCCCTTGGCTTATGAATTCTCTCTCACGAAAGACTCCTCTTCTTGCTACAAAGACCACATTATCACTGGGTCTGTAGAAGAGGTAACCAAAGGATCTCTGTGGGTAGCCGATGAAAATACACCTCTCACTTCGAGGTTCAAGCTTATCATGAGTCTCACGCCTCACGAAAGCTTCACAACCCCAAATTTTGATGTGGTCCAAATTGGGAACTTTCCCAGTCCACATCTCGTGAGGTGTTTTGGCAACCTTTTTAGTAGGGACTAGATTAAGGATATGGGCGGCAGTCTCTAAGGCATACCCCCAGAAAGAGATTGGTAACCAAGCTCGACTCAACATGGAACGAACCATATCCAACAAGGTTCGATTGCGCCTCTCAGCTACACCATTCAACTGTGGTGTTCTGGGAGGTGTCAATTGTGAGACAATCCCAAATTCCTTAAGATAGTCAAGGAACTCAATGCTAAGATACTCTCCTCCCCGATCGGATCGGAGCATCTTGATGTTCCTGCCCAATTGATTCTCCACTTCCTGCTTAAACTCTTTGAACTTTTCAAAGGTTTCTGACTTATGCTTGATTAAGTAAATATATCCATATCTACTGTAATCATCAGTAAAAGTCACATAATAGCGATTAGCATCCCTTGTAGCAACTCGGAAGGGCCCACACACATCCGTGTGTACAAGGTCCAACAAACCTTCAACCCTATCACAAGTACCTGTGAAGGGTGACTTTGTCATTTTTCCAAGTAAACAAGACTCGCAACTATCATCTGACTTGAGGTCAAATGATTACAAGACTCCAGCCTTTTGGAGTTGGCATATGCGCTTCTTGTTAACATGTCCAAGACGACAATGCCACAAGGATGCTTTATCCAAGCTATCTGAAGAATCAATATACAACACATTATTTCCTAGATTGTCTACAACATTCACGGCTTCATATACACCATCACAAGGTAATGCTTTAAAGTAAAATACATCATTGTAATAAACCTTAATAGCACCATTTTTATTATCAAATGAAAATGTAAAACCTTGTTTGTACAAGCCATGAAAGGAAATAATATTTCTCGCCATTTCGGGCGAGTAACAACACTTATTCAAATCTAACATTAACCCATTATTAAGCAATAAAGAATAAACTCCTATCTTGGTAACAGGTGATGCTTTCCTGTTGCCCATGACTAAGTTTATCTTCCCGTGCTCCACTTGCTCACTTATTCTTAGTGCCTGCAAATCAGTACAGATGTGAATACCACACCCTGTATCAAGCACCCAAGAATTAGCATTAGATGAGTTGTTAGACAATATTGTGTAAATACCTGCATGGGTGGGTTTAACCTTCCCATCCTTTAGATCTTGCAGATATTTGGGGCAGCTTCGCTTGAAGTGTCCCTTATCCTGGCAATAGAAGCACCGTGCTTCCTTTGGGTTTGAAGAAGGAGTAATGGGACCTTTCTTTGTCCCACTTGAAGAGGAACCATCAAGAGTCTTACCCTTGGTACCCTTGGAAGGGTTTTTCCTCTTCTTACCCTTTCCCTGCCCAATAGCCAGAACAGGGGTTGTTGAAGGAGTAGAAGTGGCAACCGCTTTACCCTTAAGGCCATTCTCAGCTGTCCTTAAGAGTCCTTGAAGTTTGCTAAGTGTGACTTCCTCCTTGTTCATATGATAAGTCATACGAAACTGATCATAACTTGGAGGTAAGGAATGGAGAATGATGTCAATCGCCATTTCCTCAGGAAAGTCAACATTTAGCTTCAGCAACCGGTCAACGAACCTTTGCATCTTCTGCAAGTGACCGGTGATGGGTTCACCATGCTTCATCCTTGCGGTTATCATGGAGGAGATGATTTCATACATCTCCTGACGCGCGCTCTGATGGTACCTTTCCATCAGATCCAGGTGCATCTCATAGGGGTAGAAATCTTCATAGGATTTTTGAAGTTCAGGAGTCATGGTGGCCATCATGATGCATGCTACTTTTGTAGCATCCTTTTCATGTGCAACAAACTCCGCAAACTCTTCAGGAGTAGCAGTGGCTTCACTCACAACCTTAAGCTCCCTATCGAGGACATATTCTTTGTCCTCATAGCGGGTAATCATTCTGATGTTTCTGATCCACTCATTAAAATTGGATCCATCAAAGATGACCTTACCACACAAGTTCATAAGGGAAAAGGAGCCTGTTGTGTTTGAGCCAGAAGCATTGTTGGAAGACATCTGAAAGGAAAGAAAGACAAGTTTCATTAGATTAGGAATCCTTAATAATTCACCCAAATGAAATATTAAGGCTAGGATCCAACAAACTATTTATGGTTGGAAGAGGGATGCCGTAATCCATACTATAAAATATTTGAAGGTAGGTAAATGACGATTTACCAATTTCCACCATAAGAACGAAATATTTTATTATTAGGTTTTATTGGTTTTGAAACTCCTAGATCTTTTGAGATACATTGAACTTTTCAATGGCATGTTTGAATCTCGATTGTGCCCTCTCAAGTTTGTGACTGGGATGCCGAGGATCACAAACAAGGTGTGAATAACCATACAAATTGACTTGGTACCCTCAACAATATTACCTAATCGATGTGCCGGTTAACCACACACGCTCCACCGATCTATAATAAGGTCAAGTTACCCTTTGCCACTCTTACTAGTCCATGTTAGTGTGCCGGTTAACCACACACGCTCCACTAACGACTTGGTAAGGTACAAAGTGTAATTTTATGGGCTAGCACCAATTTCACATTTTCCTAAAGTAACTAAGATTGGGAATTTATAATGTATAGTTACTTTATAATTCATTATACTTTTAACGAGTATTTAAAGTCGTATCCTACCCGTTCGGCTAACGACCCTCCATCGATCAAGGAAGCGGTGGGTGAGAGTGGACACCCATTAAGTCACCATTTTATAGGCAACAACCTTATACCCCCCTTATAGACCGGCTTCGTGAATGAGGCCTACTAACAGTAAGAATGACATATTCTTATACATATCTATATAATAAAATTATAATAATAGTATAAGTGTTGATTTTTAAACCTTTTAAAAATCTAAGGTTTAATTTGGAATTAAAGTATTAAAGTATAAGACTTTTCAAATTCCAAAACTTGAGGGCAAGATTTGAAACTATTCCAAGTCTCTTCAATTTGTAACTTATGAGTTTTAATGGTTCATAAAATGAAGACTCTTCATTTTATGAAACCTCTTTAGTTCTTTAATCACAATTAAAAGAAGTGACTTTTGGTTATCCATAACTTGAGGACAAGTTATGGACACCATCATAGCCATTAAGATCATGAATTAAACACACATGGTGGTTACACATAATTCCTATGATCTTCTAAAAACTCATAAGAACACAAATTCATGTCAAGCAATTTCAAGAAATCATATAAACATATACAATACTTGAAAATTGATAAAAGTCATGTAAAATGGGTTAACATAATCATTATCATTTTGAAAAACAGATTTTACAAGTCCAAAACAGATTGGGATAATGATCTTAATCCATTTCCAGCAACAAAACTCGAAAAAACTGCCCAGCATGCTCCTACTCGCCGAGTGCATTATTCTACTCGCCGAGTAGGATGAATTTGTTCATGGACTCGGTGAGTCCTCCCCATGGACTCGGCGAGTCCAGTCGTCAGAATGCAGAATTTTCGATTTTTAAGCAGTTTTGCATCAAGTATACAGAAAACAATCCTAGGCTCTGATACCACTGATGGGTTTTGAGCATTCTAACACTTCCTAAGTGTACATGCAACCCTAATAACCTTGAATCTATGTTTTCTCAATATACATGCAAATTTCTTTTTCAAGGTTATTTCCTAACTAGCATGGCATGGGGATTACATAAAACATAAAAACTAGTAGAAATACATACCTTGTTGTTGCTTGGATTCCTTCAAGACTTTGTGAGCCTAGCACCCCAAGTGTTGTGCCTCAAATGCTTCACACAACACCACAAGACTTGGAATAACTTGAGAGAATACTTCTAGCACTCAAAATTGGTTATGCCCTCTCTAGTAACACTATGTCCACTAGGTCTTCTTTTTGCTAGCCGTAGGGTTCCTTTTATAGTGTTGTCACAATTAGGGTTTACACATGAATGCCCTTAATTGTCATGACTCTTGATTTCCCATGACCCATGGATTTGTAACTCCCATGGACTATCCATGGAGCTCCATTTGGTTACATCCATAATCCATAAACCATGGATCATTAATCCACCATAAAAGAATTGATAATTGTCATAATCAACCCTATATATTTAATTAGTCTCACTTTGATCACCAAATTAATCCTAGATTAATACTTGATCAATACTAATTAAATAATACTATTATTAATATATTAGAACTTATAATATATTAATAATCATAAGTGCCTTATTCTCTCATTTAGTCTATCCAAGTATTGCAATGCCATTCAACCCAAATGGACCATACCGGGTCGGGTCAAGTACATACCAAATAAAGTTATGGACTTAGACACTATATCCAACAGATATGCCCCAAAAATTGTACCTCTCGCAGCCAAAAATCGCACTTTGAGAACTTGGCATACAACTTTTTGCCCTTAGAGTCTCCAGCACCTCCCTGAAATGCTACTCATACTGCTCCCTGGTCTTAGAATAGACTAAAATGTCATCAATAAAAACGATCACCGACCGATCCAACATCGGTCTGCACACCCTGTTCATGAGATCGATGAATGTTGCTGGGGCATTGGTGAGCCCAAACGACATCACCACAAACTCATAGTGCCCATACCGAGTCCTGAAGGCCGTCTTCGGTATGTCCTCGTCTCTAATCCTCATCTGATGATACTGTTGGATTAGTGTCTAAGTCCATAACTATTTTGGTGTGTACTTGACCCGATTATGAGCATGGTCCTTTTGGGTTGCCTTAACCATAACAATATGTAGGATGAATTAAGGAGAGAAAGGTTTAATTATGATTTATTAATATATTATAAGAATAATATATTAAAGGAGAAATCATATTGTTTAATTAATATTAGTCAAGAATTAATAAAGAATTAATTATGTGGCTAAAAGAGATTAATTAAACTTAGGGGACTGGAATTGTAATTATAGGATAATTGCAAATGGGCTATGGATCAGCTTGGAATAATAGGTTGGACGAATTCTACGGGGAAGCCCATTAGAAATCGCCCAAGGCATGTTCCAGAAGGGGTCCATGGGCTGCTTAGGGCTTAAGCAGTCAAATTAGGGTTTCCTTGTTGGATAACCCTAATAGACTAAGTATATAACGAACCCTTGGGCACCAAAAACGTGGCTAACACTTGTATTAGGGTTTCCAGCCGGTTTTGGTGCCTACTCTCTCTTCTCTCCTTCATCCAATTGCTTAGTGGTGTTTGTGACTCCATTAGTGGTGCAACACTTGAGGCACTAAGCTTTCTGAAGCCAATCAAAGCAAGAAATTGATTGTTATTACTATATAACAATCAAAGGTAATTACTAAACCCTTATTTTAGTTCTTTTTTGATAGATCTAGGGTTTATAGCTTTGGATATTCAATTGCATGTTCATTAGACAAACTAGATCCAAAATCTATTAGGGTTTGCATGTACACCATAGGAATGTTGTATTGCTCGAAACCCATCAGTGGTATCAGAGCCTAGGGCTGTTTGTTAGTGAATTTGATGCTTGTTTGATCGATTTTTGCATGAAAAACGAAGTTTTTTTGCCTTCTGAATCTCCGACTCGGCGAGTCAGTGGATGAACTCGGCGAGTCGGGCCGACTCGGCGAGTCCATGGATCTGGCAGCGTTTTTTTGGCGATTTTGTTGCTGTTTTGGCTTGGGATACTTACCATAAACGTTTTTAATTCATAAAATCCGATTTTTATTGATATTGGGTGATTATCCTTACCAAAATAGAAGATAATTGTCAAAATTTAGATAATCTTTTGTTTTATTAGATAAAGATTGATTATTTGTAATTTAGATTTGAATTATCTTGTGAAAAAGTTTAAATTTTCCCCTTTAGGTTTTATAGTTTAAATTTGAACTAAAAAGTTTTGTTTTTGAAATTTGAATAGTTAAACCCTAATGTTTTGAAAAGTTTCAAAACTTGCCCTAAAGTTTTGGAATTAAAATTTTTTGATTAAAAGTTTAATTTTGAAATACATAAATTCTAAACCTAATGCTTTTGAAATGTTTCAAAACTTGCCCTCAAGTTTTGGAATTTAAAAGTTGATTAAAAGTTTAATTTTGAAATGTTAAATTCTAAAACCCTCGTATTTTTGAAAAAGTTCAAATTACACCCTTATGGTTTTATTAATTAATTAAAGTGTATAATTAAAAGAGATTTAATAATTCCATAAAGTTTTGGTTTATATTTGATTAAATTAAAAGTATAATTTATTAAACTGAACCACCTAGTATTTTAAAAGTGTAAAATACACCCTATACTATATATATAAAACTAAAGGTCTAATATTATATATGTATAAGTAAACAGTCAGTCTTACCGTTAGTAGGCCTCATTCACGAAGCTGGTCTATAAGGGTGTTTAAGGAAGTTGCCTATAAAATGGCGATTGAATGGGTATCCACTCTTACCCACCGCACTCTTGACTAGTGGAGGGTTGTTAGCCGAACGGGTAGGATAGGACGAAACCTTCCATTATAAGTATAATGAAGTACAAAGTAACTACATGCTTTTACAAATTCCCAAATCATAGTTACTTTAGGAAAAATGTGGAATTGCATGCTAATCCGTGGAATTACACTTTGTACCCTTGTCGAAACGTTAGTGGAGCGTGTGTGGTTAACCGACACACTAATTTGGGATTGACATTGGTGGCGAAGGGTGGCTCGATGTTTATCATAGATCAATGGAGCGTGTGTGGTTAACCGGCACATTGATTAGGTGATAGTCGCAATTGGGTGCACCACGTGATTCGTATGGTTATTCACACCTTGTTTGTGATCCTCGGCATCCCAGTCACAAACTTGAAGGGCATAATCGAGATTAAACACGCCATTGAAAAGTTCAATGAATCTCAAAAGATCTAGGAGTTTCAATTCATTTAAAACTTAAACTTCTTTTTCGTTTTTCATGGTGGAAATTGATAAATCGTCATTTACCTACCTTCAAATACTCTGCAACTAGATTACGACATCCCTCTTCTAGGTTGTAGAGTATTGTGTTGGATCCTAGCCTTGATGTTGTTGGGTTTTAGTATACTAACACTCCTATGGTGTACATGCAACCCTATAAACCTTGGATCTATGTTTTCTCTATTATACATGTAAATATTAACTATTCCAAGGTTTCATCCTAACTAGCATATTATGAAGCACCTATACTACAAAGTTCTAGTTAGATGACATACCTTTTGATGTAGCTTGATGTCTTCAAGCTTTAAGAGCTTAGCCCCAATAGTGTGGAAGCCTCAAATGGAATCACAAATCACCAAAACACCTTGGAAGAACTTGAGAGAATATGTATGCACACTAAAATCGGCCCACTCTTATTTTCACACACTTGTTCCAATTTTGTGAGCCAATGACCCCTTTATATATTATGGAGGATTAGGGTTACATCCATGTAAACCCTAATACCCATGACCTTTCATTTACATAGGATCCATGGGTTAAAAGCTCCATGGACCATCCATGAAAGCTTAGCCCAACCTAAATGAACTTGGCCCATTCCATATATATAAGAGTCCATATTTAATTAGTTCTTTTTGATCACTTAATTAATTCTAAATTAATTCTTGATCAATACTAATTAAATAATATGATTCCATATTAATATATTAGAACTTATAATATATTAATATAAATCATAAATATACTATTCTCAAAAGACTATCCATATAAATTATGTCGGTGAAGTGCAACCCAAATGGACCATGCCGGGTCGGGTCAAGTACATACCAAATATAGTTATGGACTTAGACACTAATCCAACAGTCTCCCACTTGGATAAGTCTAAAACTATTATTGAGTATGACTTCAAAACCTAACTGGCAATCGTAGCTCTTAAAGCCGCTGTCAAACTCTGACCTTGTCAATGACTTGTCCATTAGATAAGGGATCATATATTCCTCCATTCTAGATATCATATGGACTGAGACATGGATTATAATCATTCTCTCTGTCCATTTGTTGTTTCCCGATTTTCGATTTATGATGACTGACTGATTGAACAAATCAAATCAGTCCTGGCTTGGCCAAGCACTCACATGTGTCATCGCTAAATCATCGAGGGGCCCACAGATATCGCTTTTATCCCGAAGGTAAAAGGAATGCATAAACTTCGACTCATATGGCTTGTTCCACTACTTGTTGAATCATACACAAAGGCACGTTTTATAACATCGAGTTACCAATGCGTTTTCGTGCAATCAATGTATAACCAACTCATAGTAACAACTCATATCTCTAGGTTTTAAGAATATAAGATATTATCATCTCATGATCACTCGTGATAAAATCCATGAAGTGATTCAAATGAGCGTGGGTTGAATCCAATACTCAGAACTTATGAGCACTCATGAGTGTTGTAGCACCACTTTGTCCACCAACTTGGACCTCTACAAACCAACCCATGGCAGTCTTGATTCATATCTACTTCCAACATATGACCGACTGTGGATGGTTTGAATAACTTAATCATTCAGGAAGAGCGACTTAGTTATTCTGGAAGTCAAAACATGCAAAGTGAAACACAAGAATAAATGAATAAAATATGGTATCAAACCCTATGAATGTAAATAAACACTTTTATTTATCACCATACTGATTACTCATTATTCATTGTTTCGGTTTTATCAACTTTATACTTGAATTAAAAACACTCGTTGTCCCATGCTCCAAGCATGTACACTATGTTTTTCTTAAACAATAGCTTTGCCATACACCAAGTATGCACTCTATGTTTGTCTATGATCCTTACTTTGTGAAATAAACCAATTGAACATAATTTCAATGATTCTAATTTCACACTCCCAAATCCTTATCGAAAAATGTGAGAATTTCAAATTCCTATCATTTATCGAAATCTGTTTAGATTTTAAACTTATATGCACTGACCCTCCTGTAATGAATATGTATAAAGTCACAAAGACTTGTCAACAGTCATTATAAGGTATTCCAATGGAGATCAACTCCATGGAAACTAAGTCTCATATTCAAAGTACATTGCTTTGGACATGCTTCTTGCATTAAGTTTTCTAATCTTACACAGATAACTTCCACCTATGGAGACAACTCCATATTCTCATTTTGACTATCACTTCTGAATAAGAGATGCCTCTTTTCAGAATATGTCAATATGTTCCTTCTAAAATTAGCACTATACTTCCAACTGTCCCCGAGCAACCAATCTTTGGTAAACCTCAGATTGTCCTCGACAATTGCTTAATCATTTTAGTCATATCCAATTCTAGACCTTTTCCCTTCTTAATGCCTCTGGGCATTTGGAAAAATTTAGAAATGATAAATATTATAGCACATGCAATCGATCCTGTACCCAAAGCAAATGGTAGACGATTCATGATGTCTCACATAAAGACATGATTCTAGACCAGTCTTTTGCTACAATATTTTTATTTGCCATGTTTTCAAAATTTGACTATGAAGAGGGATGCCGTAATCATAATCGAATTTTGAGAACGCAATATATAGAATTTCCTTAAGTTGAACCAATCCAACATGAAATTCATATATATATTTTTGACTAAAGATGATTAAGGTCTCAATCTAAGCCTTTAGAACTGAAATGAAGTATATCCTCTCCCTTAATTATAGTAAAACAACTTTTTCAATCCCTGCAGCCTCACGAATTGAAACTTTTGTTTTCTATAATTAACATTGCTAACTTGCAACACTAACAATAATTGTCATGTTCCAACTAACTTGATGATTATTAGCATAACACTTATGCTCCCACTAGCTTTGACATGTACTCAGAAATCAGATGGACTTCTAGAAATCAATACTTTATTGACTTTCTTACCAAAGTTCAGATTTCTGATACGAGATGCTTTGATAAAACTTTATCAAAATTATACACCTTTCCTTAGATAGCATGCATGTGTGTCTAAACAATTTCAGAACTATGAAAAGGGATGTCGTAATCATAGTCTCAATTGTTTAGACCTTTTGCCATCTGCTTCAAATCTACTTGGTGGAAGTGTTTCCTCACCATCATTTTCATGAATCGGAGAGAAACCTTATGACCCTTAGATTTTATGGTGTATGTGTTCTTATCCATGTCAATCATCAAAACCATAGTCACAAGACAAGGATAATGGCAAATCCAAACTCATATGGACTGAACTTATGCAATCTTAACTTCTTGCCACCTGGCAGTACAGGGCCTGTCATTGCTTCCAAGTTGTTATGCAACCAATTGAGAACTTTCAGAACTCCTATGCAAATCCAACTTTAACTGGAATGGGCATAGAATATGTCAACACGATAGGTTATAAACCTCAAGTCGTGTGCTAGTGAAAAACCTCAGGTTTTATTCTTGATTAGTTCTTGAAATTCTTTTTAGGATCTTTAAGACTCCCACTATCCTCTTGACATATAAGACTATCTTGCCAAATATTCAAGAGATAGTGCGGATTCTTTATCAAGACAAACACTTCACACAATTGGCCTTAGTTGGTCTTTGTTTTATCCAAAACATCACAACTTACCAATTTCAAATGTACAAGAGTAGGACACTTTTACTCTTACATTTGACAAGTGTTTTAAACCTTTCTTTAAGATATGTCACTCAAGTTACAATCTTGGAGTATGACTCTAAGAATTGTTTTGGAACGAAGTATAACTCATCTTCCTGATCTAACCATTTCAACAATTCATGACTCCTCTTCTTAGTCATAAGAATGCACTAAGATGACCTTTAGAGGACTAATTGTGATATGATTTCTAAATCATTAAGATGATCACAAACATGGTACTAAAGTACTCTCCCATCTTTTCAGATTTGAGAAACTTTTATCTTTCTGCCTAATTTGATTCTTCCCATTCGTTCTGCCATACATTGAGACTTTTCCAATGTTTCAAAATTATACTTAAACTTGTAAGTATAACCATATTTACTAAACTTTAGTAAATCAAATAGTCTTAACGAGCTTTGTGGTGGACATGACCAGTGCACAAGAATGTGTACTCGATCCCTTTAGTCCTTCACTTGACTCACACATCCATGTGAACAAGTAATTAGTCTTGATTTTCCAATGCTTGAAAGTTCTCATTCATCATACTATTCAACTTGTATGATTCCAAGTTTCGGTCCAATTGAAACTTGGGTGATGAGGAACTTTCCTGATTTGGTAAATTTAGACACTACCACAAATGAAAGAATCAAATCCATTTTCCAATATTGCTGTCAGTGGAATCATATAAGCAACAATTTTCCACAAATGCCATTGTAAGGATACTTCAAATAAATAAAATTAAACAATTTTCTTTTATTTTAAAACTTTGCGGAAAAACATATCCTTACAATCCACATGGAAAATTGTTGTTATCTATTCCTTAGCAATATATCATAACTTCTTAAGCAACTGCTCAAAATTCTGATGCGATCGAAATCCACCTTCGCGATCAGAATCAGCATATACTTCCTTTAAGATTTCTCTCTATTCTTTGATTCTTAAAACATCAACATGTGACCCAGTCACATCATGTAATGAGGATCTCAGAATAGAACTTAACAGAGTTAGATAATGGGCTCTACCTGATGTAGAGTCAAACTTATTGACTTTTACATCCTTAGGTAAATTTGGCAGCTTTGCAATCAACGCCCCTTACTTTGGCAAAATAAACATATGGACCCTTTGGTAATGGGACTATCTCAGACTTATCCTTTCTCTTTACCATTTGGTCAACCGGGTTGACTATGGCCAATCCCTTTCCATTGGGAAGAGAATGCTTTTTCTGGATTTCCAGTGTCACCATTATCACTGTCCATAAAGTTTTTGGGAAGTTGATCTTCTAATCAAATTTGCTTTACTATCGTTCCAAATCATTGCTGATTCAGCAGCACCAAGCAAATAGATATGATCATTAAGGTTCATGTCAAAGTCTGTTTCATAGTAGTCCCAAAGGAACTCACTATGTGACTTAGAAAGTGATTGAACATCCAACTTTCTCAAGACTTTGACACCCAACTCTCCCGGCTTGTCAATATGTGACTTCATCTCTAAGATGTGATCACACATAGACCTTGCTTGCCATTAGGGCTTGAGTGACCTTGAACTTGTGGGTTAGGGAGAATAATTGGAGGAGGTGGAGGAAGAGAAGTATGACTTCCATGAGCCAAACTCGGGAAGTCATATTCATTAGGAAAGCTTGGTTTGGGAAGATCATTGTTGTCTAAACCAAACATCAACAATGGGAGAAATTCACGTAAAGTTGATTTAAGTCTTTAATATAACACCCAATATGATATATTAAGGCTAGGACCCAACAAACTATTTTATAACTTGGTAGAGGGATACCGTAATCCAAGCTATAAAATATTTGAAGGTAGGTGAATGACGATTCACCAATTTCCACCAAGATAAATGAAATGTATTATTAGGTTTTAATTGGTTTTGAAACTCCTAGATTCTTTTGAGATTCATTGAACTTTTCAATGGCATGTTTCAATCTCGAGTGTGCCCTTCAGGTTTTGTGACTGGGATGCCGAGGATCACAAAACAAGGTGTGAAGTAACCATGCAAATATACTTGGTACCCTTAATATTTACCCCTCAATCGATGTGCCGGTTAACCACACACGCTCCAACGATACTATGATAAACATTAAGTTACCCTTTCCCTACCTTGTTAAGTCCAGGTTAGTGTGTCGGTTAACCACACATGCTCCACTAACAGCTAAAACAAAGTGCAAAGTGTAATTTCATGGATTAGCATCTTATTCACATTTTCCTAAGTAACTAAGATTGAGAATTTATAAGTGTTTAGTTACTTAGTATTTATCATTATACTTATAATGAATGGAGAATTATAGTCCTTGTCCTACCTGTTCGGCTAACGACCCTCCACCGGTCAAGGAAGCGGTGAGTGAGAGTGGACACCCATTAAACTGCCATTTTATAGGCAGTAACCTTATACCCCCCTTATACACCGGCTTCGTGAATGAGACCTACTAATGGTAAGACGACTTGCTCTTATACATATAATATATTAAACTTTTAATATTAAAATAGTATAAGGGTGTATTTTAGACATTTAAAATACTTTGTGGTTTAATCTATTAATTAAACTAGACTTTTAATTTAATTAAACTCAAACCGTATATTTATGGATTAATAATACTCTTTTAATTAAACGCTTTAATTAACTATTAATAAAGTCCATAAGAGTTAATTTGAACTATTCAACAAAACATCAGAATTCCAATTATTAAACACAAAATTAAAACCATTTAATTAATTGTTTAAGTTATGAACCCAAGAGTTTTAGAATTGAATTCTTTTTTTCATAAAAAACTTTTCTCAAATTCCAAAACTTGAGGGCAAGTTTTGTAATTCTTGAAAACCTTTGGATTCCATAAATTATGGAATTAATGGTGTTTTATGATGAAACTTTCCATGTTCCATAACTTAAGAACAAGTTATAGAATTCTTTAAAACATTAACACCAAATTTTATAACTCCATAAAAAATTTGAATCAAATTTTTTTTTTAAAAAAAAAAAAACTTTCATATCCATAACTTATGGAAGTTTCAAAAACCCTTATAATCACAACTTAAAAAAAAACTTTTGAGCTCCAAAATTTTATGACAAAATATGTAACTCCTTAAAACATTTAGATCAAACTTTTAAAACTAATAAAATAATCATATCATTTTATCTTTTACTAAATTTGACCTAATTCAACTCATATAACAAATGATTCAAATTTTACAAATAATTCGTTTTTCACAAAACAAGTAATTATCTTAAAATTTGACAAACATCATGTTTTTTTTTTTCCTTTTTTTCCAACTTGAAAATAAAACATTTGCATCAATATAACAGAAAACAACCCATGGCTCTGATACCACTGTTGGGTTTTAGTATACTAACACTCCTATGGTGTACATGCAACCCTATAAACCTTGGATCTATGTTTTTTCTATTATACATGTAAAT
Organism: Lactuca virosa; assembly: GCF_052849685.1. Taxonomy (NCBI): domain Eukaryota; kingdom Viridiplantae; phylum Streptophyta; class Magnoliopsida; order Asterales; family Asteraceae; genus Lactuca; species Lactuca virosa. Next base: position 168,195,758 of record NC_136434.1, on the reverse strand, counting down.
ATTAACTATTCCAAGGTTTCATCCTAACTAGCATATTATGAAGCACCTATACTACAAAGTGCTAGTTAGATGACATACCTTTTGATGTAGCTTGATGTCTTCAAGCTTTAAGAGCTTAGCCCCAATAGTGTGGAAGCCTCAAATGGAATCACAAATCACCAAAACACCTTGGAAAAACTTGAGAGAATATGTATGCACACTAAAATCGGCCCACTCTTATTTTCACACACTTGTTCCAATTTTGTGAGCCAAGGACCCCTTTATATATTATGGAGGATTAGGGTTACATCCATGTAAACCCTAATACCCATGACCTTTCATTTACATAGGATCCATGGGTTAAAAGCTCCATGGACCATCCATGAAAGCTTAGCCCAACCTAAATGAACTTGGCCCATTCTATATATATAAGAGTCCATATTTAATTAGTTCTTTTTGATCACTTAATTAATTCTTGATCAGTACTAATTAAATAATATGATTCCATATTAATATATTATAACTTATAATATATTAATATAAATCATAAATATACTATTCTCAAAAGACTATCCATATAAATTATGTCGGTGAAGTGCAACCCAAATGGACCATGTCGGGTCGGGTCAAGTACATACCAAATATAGTTATGGACTTAGACATTAATCCAACAGATGTTTCGTTTGGGTGTTACATCAAGGATTCTAATCAACTTGACTTGAATTTCTCCCGTTTTGTAGATGTCTGAATCTAACAATGGTCTTCCTAAATCCATTGGAACAAGCTTTCCAAATGAAGATGGCGTTCCAAGATACGATCAAGGAAATGAGAGTCATGCTTCACTTCCTCCACCTCCTCCAATTGTTCTCCCTGACCCACAAGTTCAAAGGCTTGAAAAGTTCAAGCTCACTCAATCCCTATTGGCAAGTAAGCACGAAGATGGGAAACCTGTGTGTGCACACGTCTTAGAGATGAAGTCACACATTGATAGGTTAAGGATGTTGGGTGTCGATATCTCAGAGATGTTGGCTGTTAACTGGGTTCTTTAGTCACTTCCTGATTCGTATAGTGAGTTCGTAAGAGAGTACTATGCGATGGTTCACGGCGTGACCCTCATTGATTTGACCTATTTGCTTATTGCTGCTGAATCAGTGATGATTTGGCGCACTGGCCAATCAAACTCCCATGCTTCATTGGACACCAGCTACATTGGAAGTCCAGAAAAGGCTGAGATTGTCCCTTGCTGTGTACCAAAGGAGTCCATTTGCTTTTACTGCCAAGAGAAGGGGCATTGGAGACGAAGCTGCCCTGTTTACCTAAGAGATCTAAGAGATGGGAGAGTCAAGACATATAGCTCTACTTCAGGTAAAATCCATTAACTAACTCTATGAGTTCCTATTTTTGGTTCTTAATACATGATGTGATAAGATTACATTTTGATGTTTTGCAGGATCGAAGAAAAGAAAGGAAACTTAAGGAAGAAGCGTGCTGAATCTGATCACGAAGAGATGGATTTCGATCGCAAGGATTCAAAGATCGGATTTTTGAGCTGCTACTTTAGAGTTAGGGTATATTTCTAAGAAATATGTAATAGCATAGTTTTTCAGTTGAATTGCATTGTAAGGACAAAGTTTTTCCGCAATAAAATAAAATTTGTTTTTGTCTTATTTATTTATCCTTGCAATGGCATGTATGAAAAATTGATGTTTGAATGTTTCTTCTATTAGCAATAATGGATTTGATTCTTAATTGTGTTATTTCTGGAAATGTCGAGAATTTACCAAATAGGGAGAGTTTCTCATCACCCAAGTTTCAATTGGACAGAAACTTGTAATCATGCAACCTGCATTGTGTGATGAATGAGAAACTTCATATTTGAAAATTAGACTAATTCCTTGACAAAGTGTCAAGTGAAGGTCTAAGAGATCGAGTACACTAGGTTGTGCGTCGATCAAGTCCACCACAAGAGTAATAAAGATATTCGTCATGATTTACTAAAGTTTAGTAAATATGGTTATACTTATAAGATTGAGTATAATTTTGAGTTGATTGAAATTGTTTCAATCAATAGCAGAACGAATAAGAAGAATCTAGTAGGCAGAAAGATAAAAGTTTCCCTATTTTAAGAAGAAGGGAGAGTAACTTTTATTGTGTTTTATGATAAGTCTTAATGATTAAGAGCCATGTCTCAATTGATCCTCTAAGCGAGTCTTAGTGCAATTGCATGTCTAAAAAGAGGAATCGAGAATTATAGAAATGGTTAAATCAAGAAGTCAATCATACTTCGTTCCAATATCAAGTCTTAGAGTCAAGATTGTGACATGAGTGACAAGTCTTTAGTAGGTTTATAACACTCATCAAATGTGGAGTTTGGAAAAGTTTTCATATTCTTGCACATTTTAAATTGGTAAGTTGTGATGTCTTGGATAAGTCAAAGACCAACTAAGACCAATTGTGTGAAGTGTTAAGCTTGATAAGAAGCTACACTAACTCTTGAATATTTGTTTGTCAAGAAATGTTTCTTGACAAGAGAATCTTATATGTCAAGGAGTCAGTGGGAGTCTTAATGGTCTTGAAAAGTTTCAAGAACAAATCAAGAGTAAACCTAGCTAATCATCACTAGCGCATGACTTGAGGTTTATAACCTATCGTGTTAACATTATTTTGTTTCTGTGCCATTCCAATTAAGCTAAAAATGTATGTGAGTTCTATGAATTCTCATTTGAATGCATAAAGACAAAACACCTTGATCAATGGAAATTACATTGATAAGTAAGGGTGATTTGCTTGGAAGACATGGTGGGCATTCATGTTACCACGAGGCAAGAAATCGAGATTGAGCACGTTCGGTCCATATGAGTTTGGATTTGTCGCAAACTTTGGTTTTGGCAAATTCACATGGATAGGAACACATACACTTTAAAATCTAAGTGTCATGAGGTTTCCCTCCTTCATGAAAATGATCGTGAGGAAATGCTTTCACTAAGAGAGATTTTAAGAAGATAGCAATTGTGATAATTGTATTCTCAAATTCGATTATGATTACGGCATCCCTCTTCATAGTTTGAATACTGAGATTTGGCAATTAGTCTGAACATTTGGGACTTAGTTCTGAATTTGTCTAGACACACATATGAGCTTTCTAAGGTAAAGGTGTATGAGTTTAAGAAGCTTAGATAAAGGCTTATCAAAGCATCAAGTATTTAGAAATATGAACTTAAGGAATTCAATAAGCATTGTTTTCTGGAAGTTCAGATGTTTTCTAGATATATGTCAAAGCTAGTGGGAGCATAAGTGTTATGCTTGTATTGTAATAATCATCGTGTTAGTGGGAGCATGATTATTATTTCAAGTATTGCGAGTTAGCAATATTAATTATAGAAAACAAAGATTAACTTTGCAAAGCTGTAGGGGTTGAAAAGTTGTTTTGCTATAATTAAGGGAGAGAATATTATACTTCGTTTCAATATCTAAAGCTTAGATTGAGAAATTTTAATAAATTTAGTCAAAGGATACATAGTGTGTTCTCAAATTTCGATTATGATTACGACATCCCTCTTCATAGTTCGAATTGTGAGAACGTGACACATAAAATATTATGGCAGAAGATTGATAAAGTATCATATCTTTATGTAAGACATTATGCATCGTATCCCATACGCTTAGGGTATAGGATCGATTGCAAATGCTATAATATTTGACCATTCTAAAATTTTCCAAATGCCTAGGGCATTAAGAGGGAAAAGGGACTAGAACTGGATTTGACTAAAATAATTAAACAACTATGAAAGGACGATCTACGGTTCGCCAAGGAATTGTTGCTTGTGAGTAGTTGGAAGTATAGTACTAGATGGACTATATTGACATTATTATGAATAGATAAGATTCTATTAAGAATGAGTTGTCGTATGGCAAATATGGAAATGTTTCTATTAATGGGAATTGGATATTAAGAAATATGTCTAGATTAGAAACTTTTATGCGAGAAGGATGTTCAAAGGAATGTACTTTGAGTGAGAGACATCACATCTATATAATTGTTTTGTAACAATTTCTGATAGAGTACCTTGTGATTTCATTGGCCGAGTCTTTGTGACTTTTGTGCTGTGACTTCACGAAAGGATCGTTGCATAAAATGTTAGAATCTGACATATTCTAAAAGTGGCAAGAATTTTGTATTCTTACGCTAATAATAAGGATTGGGAATTGTGAAATGAGTTTCATTGGAAATGTTTTTCAATTGATCTATTTCACAAAGTAAGGATCATAGGAAACCAAAGTGTGCATGCTTGAAGCATGCGACAATTATGGTTATAATTCAAGTAATAAGTTGATTTTCTGAAACAGTAAGCAATGAATAATGAGTAATCAATATGGTGTTTAAATAAAAGTGTTTTATTTACGCTCAAAAGTTTTGGGGCCATATAGGATTAAGTATTATCGTTGTGTTTCATTTTGCATGTTTTGACTTCCAGAATAATTGGGTTATTTGAACCTCCACAATCGGTCATACGTTGGAAGTAGGTATGAAGGAAGACTGTCATGAATCTGTCTGTAGATTGTCTAAGTGTTTAGACATAGCACAAGTTTGCTGCAGAGTTCATGAGTGCTTTAATAAGATTAGAGTATTGGATCAAACCCACGCTCACTTGAATCACTTCATGGTTTTTATCATGAGTAATTGTGAGACGATAACATTGTATATTCTTGAAACCAAGACGTGTTAGTTGTTATTTGTTGGTCGGTTGCACTTTGATAATAAGAAAACGCACCAGTAACTTGGTGTTATAAAACTTATTGTTGTGTGTGATTCGATCAGTAAATGCAAGCGAGCATTTGAGTCGAAGTTTATCCATTCCTTTTACCCAAAGTGGGATAAAAATGATATATGTGGGCCCCTCGATGATTTAGTGATGACACCTAAGCGTTTGGCCAAGCCGGGACTAAGTTGATGTGTTTTATTATAGTCTGTTGTCAGTCGTCATGAATCGGAAGTCGGGAAACAATACATAGATAGAGAGAATGATTTAAATCCATGTCTTGTGTCTATACGATATCTTGTAGAATGGAGGAATATATGATCCCTTATCTAAAGGACACGCGTATCTGATAAGATCAGAGTTGACAGCGTCTTTTGAAAGCTACGATTGCTGATCAGGTTCTGAAGTTATGCAAAATAGTTATTAGACTTATCCAAGTGGGAGACTGTTGGATTAGTGTCTAAGCCCATAACTATTTTGGTATGTACTTGACCCGATTATGAGCATGGTCCTTTTGGGTTGCCTTTACCATAACAATATGTAGGATGAATTAAGGAGAGAAAGGTTTAATTATGATTTATTAATATATTATAAGAATAATATATTAAAGGAGAAATCATATTGTTTAATTAATATTAGTCAAGAATTAATAAAGAATTAATTCTGTGGCTAAAAGAGATTAATTAAACTTAGGGGACTGGAATTGTAATTATAGGATAATTGCAATTGGGCTATGGATCACCTTGGAATAATAGGTTGGACGAATTCTATGGGGAAGCCCATTAGAAATCGCCCAAGGCATGTTCGAGAAGGGGTCCATGGGCTGCTTAGGGCTTAAGCAGTCAAATTAGGGTTTCCTTGTTGGATAACCCTAATAGCCTAAGTATATAAGGAACCCTTGGGCACCAAAAACGTGGCTAACACTTGGATTAGGGTTTCCAACCGTTTTTGGTGCCTCCACTTGTGACATCCCCTAAATTCTCGGCCAGAAAAGACCGATTTAATTTATGCTTTTTAAAATAAAATCAGAGAATCTTTTTAAAAGATGTTGCGGAATTGGTCCCCAAAACAACATATGATAAAAGTTTATCAAAACCTTTCTTTAGGAAATATATAATTTCCTTTTTATATTAAAACCTCGGGATGTCATGTTCCGATACAGATCAAAAGCATAAACAAGACATTATAAGCCTTACAACAGTTATTTATAACTACTGGCCTATAATCCATAAATCACTCATCATCATCATCCGACTATGCTCAGGGTCCACTACCTGTAATCATAAAAAGCTGAGTGGGTCAGGCTTGGAAGCCTAGTGAGCATATAGGGTTTTCAACCCACAATAAATAAATTTATTGTACTTAAACATCAAACAATCAACCAAATTACCCCAACCCCATTATCTTATTTATTTCTTAAGGGTTTAACCTAAGAATCAACTATCACTCCTTCCTAAGGATTCATCTTAGGGAATAGGCACAAGGTCACACCATCACCAGGGTTTATACAACAGGCACTAAGTCCATAGCTGCCAAGGTTTATTCAACATGTGCTAAGTCCATAGCTCTCATTTATCGACAGTATTATTTACAGGTATTCCCCCCCTGCAATACATGTCAATGGGTTTTTAGAGTACATCAAATGAACATATAGTTCATTACACCTACAGGTTGCGGGCCTGCTAGTGTTCCACAGACTGTCTAGAATAGTCCATGGTTGTCATCCATACTCTGCTGAATGACGGGGCCCAACATTTTGGGTAAGTGATTCTCTCAAATTTAACCACTCACCCACAACTCATGATCAATATTACTAATCATCTCCTTTATCCAACTCACCTTTCATCACACCCACTATTTCATCTACCCATGTTTTACCCAACATTTTTCGTAGATAAAAATACATATACAGTTTAAATTATTTAAAAACCTGTATAAATCATTCCTTCAACACCCATCTCAAATAAACAAACAATATATATTCACACAGCACGTATTTTATGTAAAATACTTCATATCTATGTGTAAGGTGAAAGTAACTACACACTCACCTGATTTATTGAAAATCGGGCAACAATTCGTTTCCTAAAACGATCGTTTCTAATAAAACCGGGAGTTTTATTGAGAAACCGGGCTCTACGAAGGGTCGGGATTCAAAACCGAAAAGATAAATTTTCCGGGCTTCTCGGGCACTTCGTGGCGTATTCCGGGTGTTAGAATCGATACCGGGGCTTCGGGGGATGATAATATGAAAGAAATATGGAGAAAGGGGCTAAAAATGACAAGTTTTCAAAATACCCCCGGGAGGTCTCGCACCCTTGTATTTATAGGGCCGAGCCTCCTGATCCAATGGCTGAGAAGTGGCCACGCTCCGTGGATACGACGGCTCGCAGAGGAGGCTCGCACGAGGGCTGCACGTGGGTCGCACCTGCGAAGGCTCGCTGGCAGTCTCCTATTGGACCGAGGTCTACTGGTCTGAAGCCTAGGCACCGTGGCGGTCAGCGAGGGTTCGGTCTCGTGCTAAGAGGGTACGTGTCGCATGGTTACTGGACCGCTTCAGATAAGGCCATGTGCTCGGATGACTCAGCAGCTTCGCCACGTGGCTTCGCATGAGTCACAGATTTCGGACACGTGACACATGCGAGGCGAGGGTGACGTGGCAACTCGTGACTATGCGAATTTTCTCGGTTTTTGTGCAAAAACTTCTAAAATCCATAACTTTCGCATACAAGCTCCGTTTTTGACATTCTTTATATGCACGCGTAGGTAAAATTACGCTCTACAACTTCCGTTTAGACTTCGTCGGCTAATTTTGATTTTAATTTTTATATTATTAACAGACCGGGACAGGAAATCCGTTAAAAATTCATAACTTCTTCATCCGACGTCCGTTTTCGTCAGACTTTTTACCGTTGTGCTACTATTTACGAGACCATCGATTCTTGTTTAGGTTGTGTCGGCTAAAAATCACTCGATCTAAATTTCGAGTTTTTAGCTGTCTACTGCTAAGCTGAAACTTCGAAAAATCATAACTTCCTCATAAGAAGTTAGATTCGGGCGTTCTTTTTATCGAACTTCTCGGTTTAACCAACACTACAAGTTTCGTTTAGATTACTAAGGCTAAAAAGTAGTTTATCGAAAACTCACTTTTTACGACATTCAGCACCGAGCCGGTTTTGTCGTGAAACTTCGACAGGTCATAACTTCTTCGTTATAACTCGGATTTCGACATTCTTTATATATCCGTAATCCTTGTCACGACCGCTACAACTTTCTTAATAGATATCGGCTTTATCTAAAATTTAATTTTGACGCTTATTTTTATTCTTAATTAATTAACTCCTAGTAATTATGCATAAAACACATAAAACACATAGAATTCACATAATTCCTTTTTCATTTCTTCAAAATGAGTTACAAAGGTTAACCTAGACTATCACCTTAATATTAATGCCTAGGCTAGAAACACGAGTGTTACAATTCTCTCCCCCTTAGGATGATTCCGTCCCCGGAATCACACAACGACAAACAACTACGGGTAGCGACTCACCATGTCACTCTCCGTTTCCAAGGTGGGATTTGGCCCATTTATATGTTTCCAACGCACAAGCACTAAATCGACTATCTTACGTTACAACTTCTTAGTCTTACGGTCAACGATTGCCTCAGGTTCTCTAATTAACCTCTTGTTCTCCTCCAATATTAATTCAGAAATGGGAATTATGTCGGGCACACCTCCCGTGAACTTTCTCAAATAACACATATGACAGGTGTTATGAATACCTTCTAGTTCTTCCGGTAATTCTAGCTTGTAAGCTTGATTCCCGATCCTCTGAAGAACTTTAAATGGTCCAATAAACCTTGGACTCAACTTTCCCCTTCTACCAAACCTTATAAGTCCCTTCCACGACGAGACCTTAAGTAAAACCGAATCTCCAACTTTGAATGATATCGGTTGTCTTTTCTTGTCAGCATAGCTCTTTTGAGCAGCTAACATCCTTTCCCTAATCACTTTCAACTTTTCAGCAGTCTGATGGACTATTTCAAGTCCCAAAAACTGCTTTTCCCCAGCTTCCAGCCAACATGACAGCACTCGACACTTTTCCCCATACAAAGCGTGATAAGGTGCCATCTAGATGTTCGAGTGGAAACTATCATTATAGGAAAATTCTACTAGAGGTAAGTGTTTACCCCAGTTACCTTGGAATTCCAGGGTACATGCTCTCAGCATATCCTCCAATGTTTGAATCGTTCGTTTGCTCTGACCATCGGTTTGTGGATGGTAAGCTGTACTCAAACATAACTTGGTACCCAATTCCTCTTGTAGACTCCTCCAAAACCTTGAGGTAAAACGGCTGTCACGATCGGATACAATCGTTAACGGAACACCGTGTAGCCTCACAATTTCCTTCACATAAGAATTCGCAAGTTTATTCATAGACCATTTCTCGTTGGCTGCTATGAAATGCGCACTCTTAGTGAAGCGATCAACGACCACCCAAATCATGTCGTGACCGTTCCTTGTTCTGGGCAGTTTAGTCACAAAATCCATAGTGATACCTTCCCATTTACCCATGGGTACAGGCAAAGGTTCTAAACTCCCATACAGTTTCTGATGTTGTGCCTTAACCCTAGCACATGTTACACACTCGGCCACATACTTAAAAACATCGAGCTTCATCGTCGGCCATCAGTAATAGGGTTTTAGGTCCCTATACATTCTTATACTGCCGGGATGAATCGATTACATGGTCTTGTGAGCTTCTTCCATCAGAAGATCTCTTACTCCTCTCGTCTTAGGTACCTAAATCCTATCTTTGAATACCTTCAATCCTTGACCGTTTGTATCAAACACCAACGTTTTACCCAAACGTTCCTCCTTCCGGTCATTTTTCTCCAAAGCTTCCTCCTGAGCTTTCTTTATACTTTCCATAATTGTAGAGACAACTTCAATCTTCAGCGCTCTTGGCCTTCTCTTTTCAAGATTTACCTTCCGACTGAGAGCATCAGCAACAACATTTGCTTTACCAGGGTGGTAAAGTATCTCACAGTCGTAGTCCTTGAGTAGTTCCAGCCAGCGTCGCTGCCTCATGTTCAATTCCTTCTGATTAAAGAGATATTGAAGACTCTTATGATCAGTGAAAAGTTTACACTTAGTACCATAAAGATAATGCCTCCATATCTTTAAGGCGAATATTACCGCTGCCAACTCCAGATCATGAGTGGGGTAGTTCTTTTCACGCTCTTTCAATTGCCTCGATGCATACGCTATCATTTTATCCCTTTGGGTCAGAACACAACCTAACCCAACTCCAGAGGCATTACTATAAAATGTGAAGTCATCAACTCCTTCAGGTAACGAAAGAATCGGTGCTTCACACAACTTCTTCTTTGACTTCTCAAAGCTTCCTATGCTTCTTATTCCAAGTATAGACAGCTCCTTTGTGGGTCAAAGCTGTCAATGGAGTCGCGATCGAAGAAAAGCCTTGGATAAATTAGCGATAATATCCAGCTAATCCTAAAAAGCTTCAAATCTCCATAGGACTTTCAATCGTAACCTTCGAGTTACAAAATAAATCCTTATTGAGGACTCCTTCTTCTTCTTAGAATAAGTATTTTCCTTCGTTTATTGTAACAGACCGATGGGTCATGTTCTAATGATCTCTCATTGTATACTGCACTACTTAGACTCAGATCTCCTAGGGACAAATTTCGGAGCAAACTATACCTTCCTTCATGTTCTAATGTGATACAATCACAGTTCAACATGTATTATTTCTAACTACCTACTTCTTTAACAATGAGTGCGATACTTCTATTGATCGCTTTGATCATTTCTCACTTCAATCTTCTGGCTTAAGTCAAATACTACATCGAACTTGGTTCTCTGAACCACATAATAAACTCATCTTAGTCGGACTCGATTCGATATGACCTCTAAGGTCGGAATAACAATCATCTTCTTAGTCATTACCGAAACGATGGTAACGACAGACTAGAATAAGACGGAATCAATTACTAGCTCCTTGGTAACCTTGTGACTTTCCCTGATCCAAGTGTGAGTCCTGTGCTTCCAGTAGTATAGATCTCTACTACTAATCACACCTACTCATACTCGTCCCAAACACTGTCTCGCAGTCCCCAAGTCCTAAAATCACAAAACAATTTAACACATACGAATGTGTCCAATTAATCATAAAATTTTCCTAGACTCTACTAGGACTTCTTCCATACGTATCTTTAATCATCAATTCTGCTTCAACTTGGTTGGTGATGGAAATTCCAGACGATTGGGACAACTTCAAGAATTACACCAACCATTCCATTCATCAGATAACAAAATCAGGGTTTATATTATTTCCTTGAAACGATTACACAAAGATTCAAGTTTACCCTATACTATGCCTCTAATAGGCTAAACCACTTGTTACTATTCACATTATTACTTCGTAACTTGATCTTTGGGTATCAAGTCTTTACTTCTACTTCCTAGCGTTATTAATCGCTTCGTCAAGGATATTCTGAAATTCCTTTGGCGTTGATGGTGCACTTGGCCTTGTTACTTCATTGTTCTTCGGACAGTTCTTAGAAATATGGCCTTCTTCTTTACATACATAACACACCTCCTTGGGAATCGTACACTTATTGGCGTAATGCCCTATTTCTCCACACCTAAAGCACTTCACCTTCCTGTCACAATCCCCAGAGTGTTTATTTTTGCACTTCCCGCACCAATTTCCTTTACCTCCTCTTTTGCCAGATTTTGAGGATATGTTGCTCTTATTAGGCCTTGAAGACCCCTCAAATTTCCTCTTCTTGCCAACTTCAACCTTGTTGGCGGTCCTGTCATTGATCATTTCTTCAATAGACTTAGCAACCCTAATAGTTGCCTTAAGAACAGATGCCTGACGTACTGGCATAGTAAGTTCATCCTTACTTTGTTGAAGTAAACGTTTTGTTTCTTCCATCTGTTGATCCAACATCGTACGCACCATTGCCTGCACCCCAACCATCGTGATTGGCTCAGGCTGTGGATTATCCTTTCCGAATCCACTTTGAGTACTCGCCATTTCGATCTATACACCATTCGTAGGTGAATTTAGATCTTTATTTTCGATAGGCGTTAAATCTTCGTTATTACTCCGAAACGTTTATATGTTAGTTCTAATATCGTAGTCATACGTTTAGAATCCTACACACATAAGGTTTCCAGATCCGGTCGGCAACAGACCATAGATCCGAACAAATAATGGCATATATGGCAAACATATAGCATTTAGCACATAAAAGCATTTTAGGCATCTTTCCTAAAATAAACTAGTGCTCGTGTCAATTTAGGTGTACTACCTAAAATATAATAGACACACTCAACTCACAATCATCGCTTAGCATTCTAAGTTTAAGTCTAGAAATCCTACAAATTTCCTAGTTCGCTTAAACTAATGCTCTGATACCAACTGTGACATCCCCTAAATTCTCGGCCAGAAAAGACCGATTTAATTTATGCTTTTTAAAATAAAATCAGAGAATCTTTTTAAAAGATGTTGCGGAATTGGTCCCCAAAACAACATATGATAAAAGTTTATCAAAACCTTTCTTTAAGAAATATATAATTTCATTTTTATATTAAAACCTCGGGATGTCATGTTCCGATACAGATCAAAAGCATAAACAACACATTATAAGCCTTACAACAGTTATTTATAACTACTGGCCTATAATCCATAAATCACTCATCATCATCATCCGACTATGCTCAGGGTCCACTACCTGTAATCATAAAAAGCTGAGTGGGTCAGGCTTGGAAGCCTTGTGAGCATATAGGGTTTTCAACCCACAATAAATAAATTTATTGTACTTAAACATCAAACAATCAACCAAATTACCCCAACCCCATTATCTTATTTATTTCTTAAGGGTTTAACCTAAGAATCAACTATCACTCCTTCCTAAGGATTCATCTTAGGGAATAGGTACAAGGTCACACCATCACCAGGGTTTATACAACAGGCACTAAGTCCATAGCTGCCAAGGTTTATTCAACATGTGCTAAGTCCATAGCTCTCATTTATCGACAGTATTATTTACAGGTATTCCCCCCCTGCAATACATGTCAATGGGTTTTTAGAGTACATCAAATGAACATATAGTTCATTACACCTACAGGTTGTGGGCCTGCTAGTGTTCCACAGACTGTCTAGAATAGTCCATGGTTGTCATCCATACTCTGCTGAATGACGGGGGCCAACATTTTGGGTAAGTGATTCTCTCAAATTTCACCACTCACCCTCAACTCATGATCAATATTACTAATCATCTCCTTTATCCAACTCACCTTTCATCACACCCACTATTTCATCTACCCATGTTTTACCCAACATTTTTCGTAGATAAAAATACATATACAGTTTAAATTATTTAAAAACTTGTATAAATCATTCCTTCAACACCCATCTCAAATAAACAAACAATATATATTCACACAGCACGTATTTTATGTAAAATACTTCATATCTATGTGTAAGGTGAAAGTAACTACACACTCACCTGATTTATTGAAAATCGGGCAACAATTCGTTTCCTAAAACGATCGTTTCTAATAAAACCGGGAGTTTTATTGAGAAATCGGGCTCTATGAAGGGTCGGGCTTCAAAACCGAAAAGATAAATTTTTCGGGCTTCTCGGGCACTTCGTGGCGTATTCCGGGTGTTAGAATCGATACCGGGGCTTCGGGGGATGATAATATGAAAGAAATATGGAGAAAGGGGCTAAAAATGACAAGTTTTCAAAATACCCCCGGGAGGTCTCGCACCCTTGTATTTATAGGGCCGAGCCTCCTGATCCAATGGCTGAGAAGTGGCCATGTTCCGCGGATCCGACGGATCGCAGAGGAGGCTCGCACGAGGGCTGCACGTGGGCCGCACCTGCGAAGGCTCGCTGACAGTCTCCTATTGGACCGAGGTCTACTGGTCCGAAGCCTAGGCACCGTGGCAGTCAGCGAGGGTTCGGTCTCGTGCTAAGAGGGTACGTGTCGCATGGCTACTGGACCGCTTCGGATAAGGCCATGTGCTCGGATAACTCAGCAGCTTCGCCACGTGGCTTCGTATGAGTCACAGATTTCGGACACGTGGTACATGCGAGGCGAGGGTGACGTGGCAACTCGTGACTATGCGAATTTTCTCGGTTTTTGTGCAAAAACTTCTAAAATTCATAACTTTCGCATACGAGCTCCGTTTTTGACGTTCTTTATATGCACGCGTAGGTAAAATTACGCTCTACAACTTCCGTTTAGACTTCGTCGACTAATTTTGATTTAATTTTTATATTATTATTTTTAACAGACCGGGACAGGAAATCCGTTAAAAATTCATAACTTCTTCATCCGACGTCCGTTTTCGTTAGACTTTTTACCGTTGTGCTACTATTTACGAGACCTTCGATTCTCGTTTAGGTTGTGTCGGCTAAAAATCACTCGATCTAAATTTCGAGTTTTTAGCTGTCTACTGCTAAGCTGAAACTTCGAAAAATAATAACTTCCTCATATGAAGTCAGATTCGGGCGTTCTTTTTATCGAACTTCTCGGTTTAACCAACACTACAAGTTTCGTTTAGATTACTAAGGCTAAAAAGTATTTTATCGAAAACTCACTTTTTACGACATTCAGCAACGAGCCAGTTTTGTCGTGAAACTTCGACATGTCATAACTTCTTCGTTATAACTCGGATTTCGGCATTCTTTATATATCCGTAATCCTTGTCATGACCGCTACAACTTTCTTAATAGATATCGGCTTTATCTAAAATTTATTTTTGACGCTTATTTTTATTCTTAATTAATTAACTCCTAGTAATTAAGCATAAAACACATAAAACACATAGAATTCACATAATTCCTTTTTCATTTCTTCAAAATGAGTTACAAAGGTTAACCTAGACTATCACCTTAATATTAATGCCTAGGCTAGAAACACGAGTGTTACACCTCTCTCTTCTCTCCTTCATCCAATTGCTTAGTGGTGTTTGTGACTCCATTAGAGGTGCAACACTTGAGGCACTAAGCTTTCTAAAGCCAATCAAAGCAAGGAATTGATTGTTATTACTATATAACAATCAAAGGTAATTACTAAACCCTTATTTCAGTTCTTTTTTGATAGATCTAGGGTTTATAGCTTTGGATATTCAATTACATGTTCATTAGACAAACTAGATCCAAAAGCTATTAGGGTTTGCATGTACACCATAGGAATGTTGTATTGCTCGAAACCCATCAGATACCCTGACCGAAGATCAATCTTGGAAAACCAAGACGCACCCTGCAGCTTATCGAACAAATCATCAATCCTCGGCAACGGATAACGGTTCTTCACTGTTAGCTTGTTTAGTTCCCTATAATCGATACACATCCTGTGGGATCCATCCTTCTTTTTCAAAAAAAGGATCGGTGCTCCCCACAGGGAACTGCTCAGACGAATGAACCCTCGGTCTAACAGCTCCTAAAGCTGTGTAGATAACTCCTGCATCTTGGGTGGTGCCAACCGATATAGTGCCTTTGCTATCAGAGCGGCACCCGGCACCAAATCGATGCGAAACACCACCTGCCTCTCCAGAGGCACTCCTGGTAACTCTTCGGGGAAAACATCCCGAAATTCCTGAACAACCGGCACACTACCTACATCCTTCGTGGTCTCTACCCTTGTATGCGATATATAAGCTAGAAATCCCGAACAACCCTGCTGCAGGAACCTCCTAGCCCTCGCAGCCGAACAGAGGGTTGGCCCCTGCGATGCCCTATCACCATGTATCACCAGTTCTCCCCCACTTGGGGTTCGAACCCTCACCAACTGATGCTCACAGTCAATCATGGCCCCGTTGACCCCTAACCAGTCCGTTCCGATAATCACTTTCAGCCCTCGCAACGGTATCGAGACTAGGTCGACACGAAATCTCTCGCCAAGCAGATTCAGGACACATTCTCGATACACCCTCGCAGCACTAACAGTGCGGTCATCTGCAATCTCCACCTCGAGCGGGGAATTCAAAGTTCCCGGCGCGTCACGGAACTTCTTGCTAAGCGCAAGAGATACGAACGATCGAGTAGCACCCGAATCAAACAAGACATGAGCAGACATACCATTGACTAAAAAGGTCCCTATACAAGCATATAGTACACATAAGCGAAACAGATAAATAGAGCAGAGAAGAAGAAATACGTACCTGCCACAACGTCTGGCGCTGCGCGTGCCTCTTCGGTAGTCAGCTGAAATGCACGGCTCTTATCCTCCTCCTTGCAACCTAGGACAGTCGGCCTTTTTATGGCCAGTCTGGTTGGAGTGGAAACATATCAGGCCCTTCTTGGGGCAGTCCCTGCTTACGTGGCCCGGCTGACCGCACGTATAACACACTGGGTTCGACCCTCGGCAAGCTCCCCCATGAGATCTCCCACACTTGGCACACCGGCCATGGACCTGTTGCCCCTACTAGATGTATCCGAGGTCTTAGGATTCTTAGCCTGACCTACTGCTGCCTGTGCTTGCTTAGGCTTCCGCTTCGTGCGGTTATCCAACTCCATCTCCCTCTCACGGGCCTTCTCTACCATCTCATTTAGGGTTTTGCACCCTGTAAAGCTCACAAATTCCCGAATATCATCCCTCAACATGGAATGGTATCGGTTCCGCCTCAACTCCTCATCGGTAGCATACTGTGGGATCAACAAAGCTCGTTCCTGAAACTAGGCGGTGATCTCCGCCACCGTCTCGGTGGTCTGCTGCAAGTTATGAAACTCCCGCACTAGTCGTTGCACCTCAATAGGTGGTGCAAACTCTGAATCAAATCGCCGAACAAACTCGGCCCATGTCATCTCAGCCACTCCGGCTGGCCCCACCTGACTAGTGACTTCGCCCCACCAATCCCGGGCCTTGTCCCTCAGCATACAAGAAGCAAACCCAACTTTTTCCGCATCCGGGCAAGAACTCGTACGCTGGGCGTTTTCAATGTATGCCACCCAGCGTCGGCTGATAATGGGGTCCCTGACCCCAAAGAACTCCGGCGCCCCACACGCCTTGAACTCCCGAAACGAGGGAGTTCGGGCCCCCGACTGGCCCGCAACAATCTCAGCCTTGAATGATCTGAGTCTCTCCTCCATGATCTCCATTATGACCTCCTTGACCATCCCAAAAATGACTGGGGTAGCATCAAGGATGCCCCTGGTAACCTCGGCCGCAATAAGATCGCTCAGTCTCTCATCAATGACATCAGTAGTGTCTCCTGATCCCGCCCTGGATCCAGATCCTGATCCTGATCCTCCCGCTCCAAATCGTGTCATCACCATGCTGAACTGAAATATCATAAATCACAACGATCAGGATTTCCATATAAGGGATCTTCCCGCACCAGTCCTCTCTGGAATCGTCAGATCAAACATTGGTTCGGGTACAGGTCATGTGCTTCCAGTAGTACGGGCCCAATACTACCTTCTGCACCTACCTGTACCTTTCCCCACTGCTCTACCTGAAGACTCCAATTTGTCTCGCGACACCCTGTCCCACAACTACCACGCACAAAAATCTCAGGTTGTCCTAAGATTTACTCTACTCATATCAATCGAACCACTCATAACAGGTTGCCTTCATGCATGCAAATTGTACACAGAAAAGGATCAAATAGACTATCGAATAAAAGATTCTATGCTAGGACCACAACCAAACAAGGAACATGAAATAAGGCCAAATCAATCATTCTGAGTCTATAAGCTCCTAACCGTATACAATTTTAAAAACATACACATAGCAAGTTCCATATAATGAACAAGGCTCAAATGTCAGTATAACATGGCTAACATATTGGGGAACCACTTACTTGGCTCGACTGAGCACACGCGTTGCACTCTAATCTTTTCATTTCCTTTAAAAAAAAAATTTGAAAACAATTTTACCATTTCCTTAGTTTGAGTCCTGACATACCCAAGAGTGTGCCCGAATCCCTCAAACCAAGGCTCTGATACCAACTTGTAACGACCCAAATTTTACAAAGAAATTTTTCATTTTAACTAATCAAACACATTTGCATAAATCACGAAATCCCAACACAATTGTTTTCAAATCCACATTTATAAAAATCTTATTTTTAAAACATCAGAGTGTTCCCAAGCCATATTAGTGAAAGAGAAATAGAGTGCACGTCGCGCCATCACGCCTTGCCTTTGCCCTTGGGCTCAAATGTACCTGAAACAAATCAACAACCTGTAAGCGAAATGCTTAGTGAGTCCCCCAGAGCATATCCCACACATAAACCACATAACACACATCAAATTAGCCATAAGCTACATGTAACACATAATCCATGCATTCAACAAATGAGGAAGCCCTAGAAACCCTCCCGGGTCTTACACCGAATGCTACGGGAACCCCCACGTGGTCTTTATCTAAAATGGGAACCCCCACATGGTCTTCCTGCCTTGGGAATTCCCACAAGGTCTTCCTACCAAACAAGACATAATGCAAACTATACGGACAAATATATTAGGATGCCATGGAAACCCTCCAAGGTCTTATACCAAAAACTACGGGAACCCCCACGTGTTCTTCCATGTAAATGACATACTATCATATCGCATATTCAATCAATAAACTGCATCTCATAAAATGGGCCGGCCTTGGTGCCTTAGACCCATTGATATGGTGAGAAGACTCACCTTTGGAATGCTGGACTGGTATGCTGAATTCAGATATATCCCACGCTGCCTCTTCTCAACTACCTATAACCAGCAAGTGACCACTTAACACCATCCCATAAATTCCCTCAGATTCAACCCTAGACAAAGTCAAAGTCAAGGTCAACAGTCAATGTTGACCTTAACTCGTCGAGTGGAACCTGTCACTCATCGAGTTCCTGGCATCACTCACCGACTCGCCGAGTCACCCGAGTGACTCGTCGAGTTCCTGATGTTTACGGCCGTAAACTTCCAACCATACACCCTTGACCGTGAACCCTTGGTCGTGAACCTTCGACCGAAAAACCTTGGCCGTGAATGAGAAAACCCTCTCGACTTGCCGAGTCACCATAGCTACTCGACGAGTTCTCACGTACTCGGTCCTTTCCAGGGGGATTTAAGGTCTCAAACCTCATATCCATAATCTCCTAGTGAAGATGTCACGTAAAGTTGCAAACTTTATGTGCATGCAAGGCCTCATATGGCCATAACACCAAAACTAACCTTCAAACAAGGTTTTCATGCATGGAGAGGGGATAAGCTTAATAAAAGGTGCAACTTTATGATATTTGGGACCTAAGGAGGTCCAGATCTGGAATCATATCCTTGTGATAGGTCCATATTTAAGTTTGCTTCAATCTCCTCAAGGTTGACCATAACTTCCAAAAAGAAATCAATGCTTAAGGTAGACGATTAATACCTCAGACAGATGCCCAACACGAAATAGATGCTTGATCTAACACTTCTCCCTTGATACTTCCTTTTCAAACTTGGAATCCTCCCCCAAACTCTCAAAGATAAGCTCCCAACTATTCTTACTTCACACACTAGAGGGTTTGCGGCCGTGAACGTTCTTCTATGGTGTTAAGGAAGGCTACTAGGGCGGATTATGATGTTTATATAGGGGGCAAACCCCGAGACTAGGGTTTTCTCTAAACAGCTCTGATTCGCCGAGTCGGGCCTTCCAACTCGCCGAGTCAGTTCCGACCCGCGTCCAAGATGACACGACCCTACTCGACGAGTTGATCTCCGAACTCGCCGAGTCCATGCATAAAACCTTCCCAAACCAAACCAGGTGTTACATGTTCTCGCATTCTCAACCTTTTAGGTGTTCTCATTTGATCATCTCCATATATATATATATATATATATATATATATATATATATATATATATATATATATATATATATATATATATATATATATATATATACGACCCTACTCGACGAGTTGATCTCCCAACTCGTCGAGTCCATGCATAAAACCTTCCCAAACCAAACCAGGTGTTAAATGTTCTCGCGTTCTCAACCTTTTAGGTGTTCTCATTTGATCATCTCCATATATATATATATATATATATATATATATATATATATATATATATATATATATATATATATATGTGAGCTAGGTTCAAATGTTTCTAGCAGCTATTGTGTGCATGTATGCACCAATGAAAATTAAGGAAATAATAAACCATTAAATAATTCATTTAAGGGTATTATAGTAATCTTTGCATATTTAATTATGGTAGATAATTAATATGTTTATTATCCCTTAGATAATGGGATGTCAAAGTCAAAACCTGTAGAAAAAAACCCTACAATTGCGTCTTCAATATTCTTTCTCCGCATCTCTGTTGTCTCCCTGGTCGTCTTCTTCATCGACCCATCAACGATTTTGGGAGCGCTCTTCAATCGTTAATCATAAACACCACCACCAAGACGCCCAATTAGCCCTAGTTGCAGGTACGGTTGTGTTGAGTTTTGATTAATTATTATCTGTTTCTATCGATCATTCTATGTATTTCACATCTAAACCCTATCAACTTGTTTTATCATCTTGAAAGACAATATCAAGAGAAAAAAATTCTTGTGAAGTTGATCTCCTTCTATGCCGGCTAGAAAGTAATTTATTTTTCTTTTTGTAAATCTATTCATCTAAACTTTCTTACGTGCCTTAAAATTTGTAACTTGAAACTTTAATTGATTAGTGTTGATTATATATTTTAATTGTTTTTCTTTCCGTCCGTTAATTTGCATTGTCCTTCCTTATTCTTTTATTATTTAGTGGTTCATGTATTTCAATGGTTCAATTAATTAAGCAATTTTTTATGCCAATCAATTTGCAATTTTTCCAGAGAAAAAACACGTATGAATAATGATTTAACTTTTTTTTTTAATTATAATTCTTGTAGTTCATCTGTTGCTAATAAGAATAGAATTTTCTTCTTTTTATTGTGTTAGAAAGGTATAACAAAGGTGGATATTTGAATGTATGAATTGCTTCTTCGCTTAACTAATCCTAAATTGAGGTTAAGAAAATTGTTTGTTAACCTGCAGCCTCTACTTATTCGACTATATGCCCAGAAAAAACTTAATTTATTTTGTACATCTATTTTTCTTGATTTACAAGATACGGTGAACTTTAAATCATAATATTTTTGTAAATTTCATATCAACAAAACATAACTTTTATTTTATTGATTTGGTCTTGATTCTATTACTCTATCTCTACTTAATTTATTTAGCCTTGATTCTAGTACTATATCTCTACTTCATTCTATGAGAAAATAAATATTACATAAAATATGTGTTGCTAGTAATTCTGATAGAATGCATTTATTCGCAAAAGAATTCGCAAAAAATGTTATTTAAGTGCATCCTGCAATGTATTTTGTCATAATTTATTTATATAAATGCATTCTATTAGAATGTCTTTGAGAATGTTTGTTAACAACAAATATATTTGTTTAACGGGTAATACTGCAATGTATTCTGTCAGAATTTATTTATATAAATGCATTCTGATAGGCTCTCTTCCGGAGACCTTGTTTACCTTTTTATAATATTTTTGTTTATTTCATTATACTGTAAGCTGCTATTAAGTTCAAATTTCTGACCTTGATTCCCCCTCTTCATTTTCAAGTTTAAAGGCCTGGGAGATTGTCTCAGAAGCAGATTATACTAGAAGGGTGAGACTGAGTTTTTATGTCAATCGTATATGTGTATGCACATCTGATATAAAATACATATTTGTAGTTATTCATTCAAAATACATCTTTGTGTTAACATGATCTTTTCCTGCATTTATATTTCAAATGTTTTATTCGTTGGGTATATTCTTGATAATACAAATTCTTTAAAAATATTCAAAACCATTCTGCAAGAATAGTTTATTCTGTAAGAATATTATTGTTGTATTATGATAGAATTGTAGTTAATTAGTTATATGTTTAATGTGCAGTTGTTACAAGTGTATCACTACAAAATATTTGACAATGAATTTGTGATAGAAATGGCTTGAAGAATGGCTTGAAGACCTGATGGGAAAGGCTTGAAGAATGAATTAAAGAATGATCACGGTCACTGTTTAAGAATGTTGTTATTTTTTAAGATTTACACTTGTTACTCTTTCAGAATGTTGTTATTATTCAATGAATCACAATCATACAATGTAATTATTTGGTATATTATTAGTTCAAGAATCGATTTTGTGTATTCTTTCAGAATGTATTTACTAGTTTATGATTAGCATTCTGTCATTCTGACAAAATAAAATCGAAAACTATATTTACTAGTTTATGGTTGGCATTCTATCATTCTGACAGAATAAAATCGGATTTTTAAATTTGAATTAATTTAAAATATTCAGATTTTTAAAAATAAAGGAATTAATTATCCCTAAAAATCCAAAAATTTCCTTTTTTAATATAGGTTAATTGACTAAAATGCCCTTATGCTGAAATTTGTGTGATTATATGGTACATGTTATCATATTCTAATATCATAGACCCTCAGATTATGACCTTTGATTATATTCCATCCAGTGGTCCAGATCTGTACATTCCGGCACACAATAGTTAATAAAAACAAAATAACCTAAGCCATATATATATATATATATATATATATATATATATATATATATATCATACTATATAATAAAGCATATTAGTCATATCTTGAATTTTTAGAGGTATAAGTTACAAAGCTTCTTGTACAAATCAATTATGCATATATAATTCATTAGCATTAGCTAGTCACATGAAGTAATAATTTCGCATATCACTACAGTTTTCAGTGACAAACATTCATGGTTTTATACAGAATTGAAATCACTACTTTCTCACTAAAAAAAATATCGGATTTTCTTGGAATTATACAAATGTTTTACGAACTCATCAATGATTTTCACTACAAATCACCGCTTATGAACTCATCAGTTTTATGTTGATACTCTTTTAAACTGCTTGTATTCTCAGGAAATCAGTAGACAGGTACTTGCTGGATTTTCGAGGAATTGGAGCAATAAGAGTTTTAAGTTTATACTATACAAAGCTATTGAATGTAATTCAAACAACGTTTCAAACTGATGTAAACATTTTTATTTTAGTATTCATTGTACTGGTTGTGTTGCTATGATTGCTATTATTCATTGGTTGTGATGCTACACATGACGTCCTCCGCCCCGGAACGTTTCCGCCATCGGTTTCGGGGTGTGATGCTACACTTGCCAAAAGTTTAAAGTCTTGAATTAAGGAAAGTATTTAAAAAATTCAATTTTGAACAAAATGAAAAAATTTAAAATATTAAATTAATTTATATAAATTAATTTATATTTTTTAAACAAAATACCAATATTAATTAATTTACATCACTAGCATAAACATACAATATAAACATAAGGTATAAATATAAATATTTTATTTAACAGTGGTAATTGTTTATTACATAATAACTAATAATAAAATCTAATAATTATTTTCCCATAAAAAACTACTCGTCAAAAAAATTATTTACCGTCGCCACTTTGCGCGGGCACACATCTTATATATATATATATATATATATATATATATATATATATATATATATATATATATATATATATAATATCTACTCAAAAAGACAAGAATGTTTTAAGAATTGTTTAATACTTACAATCATATCTCTCATTTGTTACTAGTTATATGATTAAAAGACATGTTGCATGAAGTGTTGAATTGTTTATTCATTTACTCCATACTTGTAAGAATAGGTCTTTGCTTTTGCTTTATGCTCTACTCTTACTTTTGGTCTTAATATGTAAACTAGTGTATGAAATATATGAGAGTTATTTATTTTATTTATTTTATTTTTATTTATTTTTTTTAGAAAAATTTCTTGCTTTTCCTCTCTAATTGCCGAGAGCAAGATACTCTCTTCCCTTTTTCTCCTTTCTTCCTTTTTGGTGCAAAGATGAAGCCTTAAAGTGTTGTTTTTCTTTAGACATATTTTGGCATATATCTTAAAGCTTAAGAACAACTTTTTACAAGTGTTATACTTACATATATGGTGGTTTTTTCTTGCTTGGTGGATACTTTTAGAGAGCTCTTATTTTAGAGTTTCATGTCATCTTCATCAACTTCCAACCTCCCATGAGGATCAAAGTCTTCAAATGTTGTTATGCTTTCTCTTGTATAGTTGTTTTAATCTTTCTATGTCTTACAAAATGATCTTGTGGTGAGAATTAAACTAGTTTTTTTTCAAATATAAAGTCTTTTGTTGCATTGTTTATGTTTTTGAAACATTTTTTCAATAAAAACCCAGCATTTCTTCCCATGTTCATTCCTATCTCCCTTCCTGGTGCGTCGACATAACTACAGGACCACTCACCACCACCGGACAATTTCCAACGATATATGCACTCATGTAATACATAGATCAGAAGATCAGGAAAAATCAACACAAGGTCTCTCTATACTTTCTCTTTGTATATGTGTGTCTGTCTATTTTGTGTGTTGTTTACTGTCACCACCACCAAATACAAATAACCATCACTTTTTTGTTGATCTTAAAATTCTTCAACTATACATTCAAGGTAAGCCACGATTTCAAGCCCTAAGCCTCACTCTTGATTCGTTTTCAAGCCCTAAAGCTCCCTCTTTTTTTGTTCTTTACCTCATATTTCCTCGGCTATTTTATGAAAATTACTAATTTTTGGCTATTTTTTTTAAAAGGTTATTAGACTTTTTGGCTATTTTGACAATTTATCTTTTCTTTATTTTACTAAAACCTCACCTTTGTTAAACAACATTTTTTATTTTAATTTATTTGTAGGACATCTGGAAGGACAAAAAAAACCTTTTTAAAGTTATGAGTTGGATGAACACGTTGTGTTAAGGTATGTATGAAAACTTTTGGTGATAAATATCGCACGTGAAGCCCTTGGTTAACGGTTAGTTGTTTTATATACTATGTTAAATGTTATAAATAAAAATTAGCATTCATTTATATGCTAGGTTAAATAAGAAAAGAAATGAAAATACAATGTTGAAAGAACAAATTGACCTAACAAATGTTAGGATATATCTTTTTTTCAAATGTTTTA
Organism: Lactuca virosa; assembly: GCF_052849685.1. Classification (NCBI taxonomy): domain Eukaryota; kingdom Viridiplantae; phylum Streptophyta; class Magnoliopsida; order Asterales; family Asteraceae; genus Lactuca; species Lactuca virosa. The sequence goes on along the minus strand of NC_136434.1, from coordinate 168,170,938 downwards.
ATCTGAAAAAAGTTGACATACATTATTATAATCGGTTATGTTTTTTTTTAAAGTAAAATGATATAGTGGATTTTCCAAAGTAAATTATATTAATAAGAAAACCTTAGAAGTAGAATGATATATTTCGTTATATTATTTTAATGTATAATTTTAAAATTTCATAGAGTTTTAGAAGTACAATGATTGGATAAGAAACTTTTGTGAACTACACCAATAAAATAATAATAATAGAGAAATGTATGAAAGTTTGTTTATGAAAAATTAGATATATAAAAATAAAGATGATATATTTTGTGTTTTATGATGGTAGTTGTAAGTCCCAAAATTTGATTGTGTATCAATCAGATCCGTTTGATGGTGCGGAATCCCAATCAAACGGATGATGCCAGATCAAAATAAAAGAGAAGTAGTAGAAGAAGATGATGAATCTTGTATGATTTGATTAGAATGTAGATCCAAATACAAGATTCACACACAACTTACACACACTTAAGCTCCTCTCTTCCGTACACTCTCTTCTGTTCATCAATCACTCCTCACCCACCTAACATCTATTTATATGTATATGGGGAACATGGGCCGTAAATGGGTTCACGGCTGTGAACAGGTTTACGGCCGTGAACTGGTTTACGGCCGTAAACATTCACCTGGCCGTGAACACAGCCGCAAATGTATATTACATTACAGAAAAACCAATTGCCTAGAAAAGCAAAGTATAAACCAATATTTTAGACCCAACAATCTCCCCCTTGGTTTATAGCTTTCTTTTCTAATTGACCCAACAAACTCTCCCTAAAAAGTTGCTGGCTTTTCTTGTTAATCTTCATTGGGAGCTTGGCTTCAGCATTTATCTTCGATTTCTTCACAGCTTGAAGATGAACATGATGAATCTTCAATGAATGACTTCATCTTGAGCAGTTGGGCTTTTCTTCAAAATTTGACTCTGAAAGCACGTTGGGTGAGGAGACTTATTGAAAAAGATTCTTGAAAGACGGCGGAAACGTTCGGGGGCGGAGGACGTCATGCTCAGTATCATAACCATAGTGAAGAAAGTAAACACAACCATCATAAATATAATTTAAAAGGTTGCATCGTTGCAAAAATACATGTTTCCAAATAAATTACATATGATGCCAAAATAGTTCAAAAGAAATCTGCGCCTTAGTGTCTTGCCTTCAAAATCTTGTGGTTACATGTATTAATGAATACCTGAGAATACAAGTTGTTTTTGAAAGAGTATCAACATTAAAGCAGGTGAGTTCATAAGCAATTTATGAATGAAAAATGGATGTTGTTCCTTAAAGTTTGTTACAAGTTTGTTTCCAGAAAATCTCATATTTTATAAAAGGTTTGTTGTAGTCTTAACTGAACCAAGACTTAGTATATGTAAGTAAATCGTCATACTTATGTGTGGTTTTATATTTAAATAAAACTCCTTTTTGTGAAATCCTTAAATTCCCGTGAACCGTGTGTTTTGTTAATTCCCCATGTGAGTTGTTATAACCATGCTAAGACTCGAAGACCTCGTACTCGACGTTCTTCAAGTGTCGGAATGTTATGACACTTGTCACCCCAGACATGCCGGTCTAGCTGTTGCAAGCAGCTTAGGTGCGGGTTTGTCAGACCCAATATAGATCTATACACAACTATCACACTCTCCCTACAAGAGATTCTGGCTATAACTACAAGACTTTTATGTTGTACTTAAGAGTACCCTGAAAGTGAATGTCTCACAAATTTATTCATTAACATGTTCACGTAGTTTGTAATGAAATACTCGTTTTGTAAATCGATTGTGTTACTGTTTCTTTGTTAAACGAAGTGTCCAAACTATACCTATTATAGTTTATCAAGAGTGTTTTATATTTTTAAATGAAACCTTGTTATGCATGGCTTTGTATTTCAATAAAATGACATTGAAAATACTAAGCATAAAATCTTACACACCTTGCTCAACATGTTACAAGGTGTGAATAACCCTTAAACTTGTTTTGACAGTTTTACCCTTAACTGTCACTGCTTTAGAATATTTATAGAAAAATCATCGTAAGTCGAAAACTGAGTCCGTAAACTCGGAGAGTTTGGAAAAAGAGTCTACTACGTTCATAAATTTTCCTATAATTTTTGGTGGTCTCAAACCAGTGTGAAAATGTTCATCTTCACAACCTGATCCGATTTTGTTGCTGCAATGATAGGAAGTTTTGTAAAAATCACCATAAATCATAGAAAACTAGTATGGAGATGTGCAAGTAGTCATTTTAAAGGTATAAACCTGAACTATTTTCATATTAAACAGTTTTGAAACATATTAAGTTTAAGTTGGGTAAAACAGTTCGTGAACAGGTCACAACTTTTCTGTTGTAAGCTGTCAAGTTAAGTTTTAAATATGTTTTGGTGTTTTAACTTTTATTCCCCCCTTGAAAACTAAAGAAAACTGGAAAATGTAGGGGTATGAACTCACCTTGAGCGATTTCTTGAAGAGTGGAAGGTCGAAGACGAGGAGTATCAAGTAAAGAACACTTGATGAACACGTGAAGTGTTGGATGATCCTAAGAACGATTTTTGGTGTTAAATGTGTGTAGATGATCCAAGAGTGTTATGAAAATATAGAATAACACTTGAGTTTATATTAAATACTTACCAAAAAGTGAAGTAGTAGCTTAAGAACACTTCCAAAAAGTGGCTGGAAGTAGAGAGAAAAAGAGGCTCTCTTGATGGTTTGAGAAGTGTATAAGTGTTTGAGAGTGATCGAAGTGAACCAAGAAATCCTCTAGGGATTTTTTTATATAGATGTTGCTGGAACAACTTGCAAAGTTGGAAGGATGTTTTCCTTGGTTTGTGTGATGTGGATAGGGTTGGACTAATGAGAAGATGACACATGGAGACAAGTGGGCACATTTGACCCACTTGTGGTATAGAATACTCTTCTTAATGTAAAATAATGATTTATAATTAATAAATCCTTGAGAAATGAATAAAATATAAGTTTAGGGAGTTTAAAATGATAAAAATATGAATTTGGTGAAAGCTCCTCGTAAAAAACGGGCTTAACAGCCGAAAGTAGTCGAAAACCGGGAATTAGGAGCGAACCTGCGAGTTTCGGTCCTTAGGCTGGGTCTCGGTTCCAAAAGTGAGAGGGAACCGAAATGGACCGAGGGCTCGGTTCATTTCGGGTGCAAGAGGTTTCGGTCCTGCTGACTTCGGTCCAGGTGAAGTTCGGTCTCGGATGCCATGTTCGGTTCAGAAGGGCTAAGTTCGGTTCTCACAAGGTAGCTTCGGTCCCTAAGAGAAGGTTCGGTCCCTAAGAGGGTTTCGGTCCTTAAGAAGGGTTTCGGTCCTTAAGGGCTGTTTTTCAAGCTAACTTCCCGTTTTGAGTGATTTTTGGCCAAGTTAAGGGTCGGGATGACCCGGATGACTATAAAAAGTTGAGAGAGATTTGGGAGAGATTTAATTTTAGCCATTATTATCATATAATCTTGCAATGCAAGGTTCGTGAACCCCGTTATGCTTCGTTTATGATTGTTTTAAGTCCCCAAAAGGGTCCATAGTCGTGTTTTGATGCGTTTAACTCCCTTCTTAGGGTTTTCACATTGATAAACACATAGATTCTCCGAGACACTTGGATTCTTGACATACGAATGCACATTTTTATACATAGAATAACTTTTATCATAGAAGTCCTAGTTAAGTTTGACCGGTTTGACATTGTTGACTTTGACTTTGACTTTGACTTGTTGACTTTGACTTTAATTTGACGGTTGTCACATTATCCCCCGTTAGAAGGAATTTTGTCCCGAAATTTGCATTTTGAGTGGGACTTCAAGGGTTGGGGAATAGATGTGGATACTTTTATTTCATTTGGTCCTCACATTCCCAAGTAAATTTGGGTCCTCGCTTGGCGTTCCAGCGGACCTTTACGATGGGAATGCGGCTTTGTTTCGTCGATTTGACCTCTCTATCCATGATTTCAACAGGTTCTTCTATGAAGTGGAGGTTCTTATTGATCTCAATTTCTTCCAAAGGAATGACAAGGGTCTCATCAGACAAACATTTCTTTAAGTTTGACACATGAAAGGTAGGATGAATGTGATTGAGTTCCTGTGGTAGTCGTAGCTTGTATGCCACCGGGCCAATCCTGGCAAGGATTTCGTACGGTTCGATATACCTTGGATTTAGTTTCCCACGTTTTCTGAAACGTATTAATCCCTTCCGAGGTGATACTTTCAGTAGTACTCGATCCCCAACTTGGAACTCTAAAGGCTTCCGTCTCTTATCCGCATAGCTCTTTTGTCGGTCTTGCGAAGCCTTCATTCGTTCTCGAATTTGGACGATCTTTTCGGCTGTTTCCCTTATGATCTCTGGGCCAGTGAGTGCGTTGTTAGGAACTTGTCCTCTTGCTAGTTGCGTATCGCCCACCTCAGCCCAGCACAAGGGTGATCTGCACTTACGACCATAGAGGGCTTCGAACGGAGCAACTTTGATGCTAGTGTGATAACTATTATTGTATGAGAATTCGATAAGGGGTAAATGAGCATCCCAAGCTTTACCAAAGTCTATCACACAAGCTCTCAGCATGTCTTCTAACGTTTGAATGGTCCTTTCACTCTGCCCGTCGGTCTGTGGGTGGTAGGTTGTACTCATGTCCAACCTAGTTCCCATAGCTTTCTGCAGTGACTGCCAGAACCATGACGCGAACCGACTATCTCTATCAGAGATAATGGATATCGGTACTCCGTGAAGTCGCACGACTTCTTTAATGTAGATCCTTGTCAGTTTCTCCATTTTGTCGGTCTCCTTTATTGGTAGGAAGTGTGCGGATTTGGTTAATCTATCGACGATTAACCAAATGGTGTCAAGTCCACCCATTGCCTTGGGTAACTTGGTAATGAAATCCATTGTAATCCGCTCCCACTTCCACTCGGGTATCTCTGGCTGTTGAAGTAGTCCCGAGGGCTTTTGATACTCTACTTTAACCTTGGCGTAAGTCAGGCACTTGCCTACAAAGGTAGCTATTTCGGATTTCATGTTCGGCCACCAATACAACTTCTTGGGGTCTAAATACATCTTGTCTGAGCCGGGGTGCACTGAGTAACGAGTTTTATGAGCTTCGTTCATGACAACGTCCCTGAATCCACCGAATTTTGGTGTCCAAATCCGGTTCATGAGACAACGAACTCCGTCATCCCTGACTTCAAGATTTTTGTCCATTCCTCTCAACGCTTCACCTGCCAAGTTCTCTGGTTTTAAGCCTCCTTCTTGTGCTTCTTTGATTTGTGCATATAGGTGTGAATGGATGGTCATGGTTAACGCCTTTACTCGGCGGCCAGAGTATTCCTTTCTGCTCAAAGCGTCTGCGACCATGTTGGCTTTTCCGGGGTGATAACGAATCTCGCATTCGTAATCATTTAGCAATTCCACCCATCGTCTTTGTCTCATGTTGAGTTCTTTTTGGTTGAGGATATACTGAAGGCTTTTGTGGTCGGTGAAGATAGTGCACTTAGTGTCGTAGAGGTAATGTCTCCAGATTTTTAGGGCGAAAACTACTGCTCCTAGTTCGAGATCGTGCGTCGTATAGTTTACCTCGTGTGTCTTCAGCTGTCTTGAGGCGTAGGCAATGACCTTTCCTCGTTGCATTAACACACATCCTAGACCCTGGTTTGATGCATCGCAATAAACCACAAAGTCCTTTGTTCCATCTGGTAAGGACAAGATCGGAGCACTGCACAGAGTTCGTTTCAGTGTTTGGAACACAGCCTCTTGCTTATCCCCCCAGACGAAAGTCACTCCTTTTTGGGTCAGGGTGGTGAGTGGTTTTGCGATTTTGGAGAATTTTTGAATGAATCTTCGATAGTAACCAGCGAGTCCTAAAAATTGTCGGATCTCTGTGGACGTTCTTGGTGCTGCCCAGCTTTCGATTCCCTTGATCTTTGAAGGGTCTACATGTATTCCTTCCTTGCTAAATACATGTCCGAGGAAATTCACTTCTCGAATCCAGAATTCGCACTTTGAGAATTTTGCGTATAATTTCTCCGCCCTCAGTGTCTCCAGGACTTGACGTACATGCTGGCTGTGTTCTTCCTTACTTCGGGAGTAGACTAGTATATCATTGATGAAAACAATCACGAACTTGTCTAAGTAAGGTCGACACACCCGATTCATCAGGTCCATGAACGCCGCAGGTGCATTTGTTAAGCCGCAAGGCATCACTACAAACTCGTAGTGACCATAGCGCATTCTGAAGTCGGTCTTGGGAATATCCTCCTCTTGAAATCGTAGTTGATGGTACCCTGATCTAAGGTCAATCTTTGAGAAGAAACTTGCTCCTTGTAGCTGGTCGAAGAGGTCATCGATTCGAGGCAAAGGGTATCGGTTCTTAATGGTGAGTTTGTTTAATTCACGGTAGTCAATGCAAATACGGAACGATCCATCCTTTTTCTTGACGAACAAGACCGGTGCTCCCCAAGGCGAGAAGCTTGGCCTAATGAAACCTTTGCTCAGCAGTTCGTTCAATTGACTGGACAGTTCCTGCATTTCGGCTGGGGCTAGACGGTATGGCGATCTGGCTACGAGGGTAGCTCCAGGAATTAGGTCGATTCGGAATTCAACTTGTCTAGCAGGGGGCACTCCTGGAAGGTCTTCCGGGAATATGTCGGGGAAATTACAGACCTCCATAATGTCTTTGATATTTTTCGCTTCTTGTTTCTTGTCTACGACGTGGGCTAGGAAGGCGTGGTTCTCCTTGCAGAGATACTTTTGAGCTTTGACACAAAAGATGATCTGAAAGTTTGAGCTAGGTTTGTCGCCATAGACGACAAGGGTTTCGCCATTTGGCAGATTAAGGCGAACAGCCTTTTCGTGACATAGGATTTCAGCATGGTGAAGGCATAACCAATCCATGCCAATGATGACATCAAAACTTTTTATGGTGACCGGCATAAGGTCGATTTGGAATGAGTGATTGTTTAAGGTAAGGGTACACCCGGTGTAAATGTCGTTAGTGTTCTCTGTTTTTCCGTTAGCCATTTCTACGGTGAATGTGTATTTTAGTGTTTGTGGTTTTTGTTTAAGCAAGCGTTTAAATTGATGGCTCACGAAGCTTTTCTCCACGCCACTATCGAAAAGAATGCATGCGTATGTATTGTTGAGGAGAAACGTACCGGTGACCACAGTTGGGTCTGCAACTGCTTCCTCATGACCTATCGCCAGAACTCTGCCCACTTCACCATGGTTGGGATTTCTTGCCTTCGAGCAGTTCCGCTTGAAGTGTCCTGCCTCTCCAATACCATAGCAGGTTCGACTTGTCCCGGCGTTGGCAGCTTGTGCGTTCTGTTGGACTGGAGTTTGACAAAATCGAGCAGTGTGCCCCTTTTTGTTACAGTTGGTGGAATGCATTTCACGGCATGTGCCGTTGTGGTGAAAGTTGCACTTGTTGCACTTGGGTAGGTTCCCGGCGTATTGCCTTATCAGAGTTGGGTTGGCAGTGGTTGTGACAGCGTGCACCGCAACCACTTGTTGCTTTTTGGCAGGGTCTTGAGCAGGTTGACCATTCTTCTTGTTCCAGAACCTCCTTTTGTTGCTTCCCCTTTTCGCTTGCTCGGGGGTGGTTGTCACAATGCCATGGCTGGCTTTATGGTCGATGAGTTGCTGTGCCAGTTCTTTGGCACTGTCAAAGGTAGTTGGTTTTGAGGCCAATACGTTTCCTTGAAGTTAGGGAGATAGTCCCCATATGTATCTTTCCACCTTTTTTCTTTCTGAAGGAACCATCCCGGGACACAGCATGGCTAGATCGTTAAACTTTGAGGTGTAAGACAGGATGTCAGAGCCTGTCATTTTGAGACCCCAAAGTTCCTCTTCCAACTTCTGTATCTCGCCCTTTGGGCAGTACTCCTTCATTAACATGGTTTTCAGGTCTTCCCATGTTATCGAATTAGCCACCGGAAGTGTCAATGCTTTGACGTGGCCATTCCACCAGGTGAGGGCCCTTTCATAGAATGTGCATGCTGCAAATTTGACCTTGCTTGCTTCAGGGCATACGCATATTTCGAAGATGGATTCGGTTTTCTCGAACCATTGCAGCAATGCTATGACACCTCCGCTTCCATTGAAGGTTTTGGGTTTTGCATTTGTAAAGTCTTTGTAGGTACACTCTCTCGAGTGTCCCTGGCTGTCCCCTTGGTTAGAATTTGTGGTACCATTACCCGCACCACCCGTATTATTGGTGCTGATTTGGGACATTGCGGTTGCTACTGCGGCTGTCACGGCAGCCTGGAACATTACTGGATCGAACTGAGGGGGTGGTGGTGGTGACGGTGGTGCAGCTCCTGCGGCGCCGCCACGTCTAGGATTTCTACGAGGTGGCATTTTCTGCCATATCACGAATGAAAAGACAATAAGTCTTTGATAGTTCTCACAAGTCGAGAGTTAAAACTAAATATTATTAGTTCTTTATATGCATCATGATTCCAACTTGTAAAGATATTGTAAGAATCCATTCATACTAGAGGTCTATAGATAATGAAATATAGACTTTATGAATTTTGATAGTTTTGATTCACATGAAATGTCTGTGATAGAATCCATACCTGGCCCATCCATCAATCGTTTGATGTATAATATTTATATATATAATTAAGATTAAATAAACTGTCGAATCTAATGGGTCTTCCTCGGCCCACAACCAAACAAGGAACATGATCCAAGGCGGAACCACCATTTCTAGGTCGACCTGGTCTTAATTATATATAACTTTGATTTATACATCAAACAATCATAAATCGAACACCAGTAAATTTAGTCTGAAATCAATCCCTGTCATGAACTTGATGTGATGATCCCAATAAAACAAATAGTGTGTCAATTTCATTGATATAACTTAGGATACAATATTTGGGAAAATTTGACCCTATAAGGGTCTATGCTACATCAATGTATGGAAACGTTTTGACCGCCTAACAGATCCCGGAAGTGTAAACACTTAAATCGCGAGATCGGACATGAAATACTAGAAAACAATAGTAATATTTATCGGCAAAACTAGATTAAACTGAAGCGAGCAGTGCAAACATTACTTGCGGCGATTGAAGCTCTGAGGATCACGAAGTGAAGACACGAGGTTCCTTGTTTCCCTCATCTCCGCTCTGGATTCTGCCGCTTGGCGCTCTGCTACTGCCAGACGTCCTTCTAAAGTGGCTCGGTGTTCTCGGAGTTCTTGCACTTCAGCTCGGGTCGTGGCCATTTCTCGTCGAAGAAGCTCGGTGCGGTCTCGAGTCCGATCGTGGTTATCATCCAACCGGCGAAGGCGAACGGAGTTGAATTGGCTAGTGGCACCAACTTCCATAAGGTGGCGGGTGTTTACCCTGGTTTGCTCCTCGTGGCCTGCGACACGGTGTACCATTATAGGAAGGGCTCTATCGGCTGACCCTCCTCTGCTGAGATCGTAGAAACTTCGTTCCATGCCATAGGGAGGTCGTTGACCTTGCTCTCGACTCCATCGATGTATAGTTTCGGCCCATTGGGGCGTCGGGCCATGGAAGTGTTGTGGAGGGATAGGGGCAGGGTGTGGATCGTAAACTTCAGGTTCGGAGTCGGTTCCATCTGAGTCTTCTTCCTCTTCACCGTCTACTGATTCTTCCTCCTCCATGGGTTCTTCATCCTCCATGGGTTCCTCTTCGGAATCTTCATCTGGGTCTTCCATAATCCAACCGGCATTCCCTTGGTTGGGGAAATAGGGATCACCCAACAAGTGAAATCCTGCCATTGCGCATGTACGAGAATAGGGATAAGAAGGATATCGCGAGAAATTTTGGGGAATAAGAAGTTAGTTATCGTAATTTAAAGTGAGATTATTATAGTTTTTGTGTTAAAATACTCCTATAGTATTTTTATGTTTGATTCTCAAGGTTTTTGGTAAGTTGGAGACTTGTTGCTCATCATGATTCTTCTTCGGCATACGTTGGTCATACCTTGGCTAAATATAGTTGATCAGACTATATTCATCCAAAATCTGACTACATACCCCGAAGCCGGATCATGGTGTTCAACTTGTCTCAATACTTTTATGTGATTGTCATTATGATACTGAATTAATGAGTGCGATTGTATGAATACTTTTATAAAAATACTAATTTTTTTTATTTTTTTAAAGTATTTTTGAAAAGCTACGTCAGAGAAATTTGGTCCCGTTGTATTTATAGTTTGTATATCTTACGTGGTTCGATATACTTAGTTCACTATAAACAAAGCTCTGATACCAATCTGTCACACCCCCAAACCGGAACGGCGGAAACGTTCGGGAGCGGAGGACGTCATGCTCAGTATCATAACCATAGTGACGAAAGTAAACACAACCATCTTAAATATAATTTAAAAGGTTAGATCGTTGCGAAAATACATGTTTACAAATAAATTACATATGATGCCAAAATAGTTCAAAATAAATTTGTGCCTTAGTGTCTTGCCTTCAAAATCTTGTGGTTACCTGTATTACTGAATACCTGAGAATACATGTTGTTTTTGAAAGAGTATCATCATTAAAGCTGGTGAGTTCATAAGCAATTTATGAATGAAAAATGGATGTTATTCCTTAAAGTTTGTTACAAGTTTGTTTCCAGAAAATCCAATATTTTTTAAAAGGTTTGTTGTAGTCTTAACTGAACCAAGACTTAGTATATGTAAGTAAATCGTCATAGTTATGTGTGGTTTTATATTTAAATAAAACTCCTTTTTGTGAAATCCTTAAATTCTCGTGAACCGTGTGTTTTGTTAATTCCCCATGTGAGTTGTTATAACCATGCTAAGACTCGAAGACCTCGTACTCGACGTTCTGCAAGAGTCGGAATGTTATGACACTTGTCACCCCAGACCTGCCGGTCTAGCTGTTGCAAGCAGCTTAGGTGCGGGTTTGTGAGGCCCAATATAGATCTATACACAACTATCACGCTCTCCCTACAAGAGATTCTGGCTATAACTACAGGACTTTTCTGTTGTACTTAAGAGTACCCTGAAGGTGAATGTCTCACAAATTTATTCATTAACATGTTCACGTAGTTTGTAATGAAATACCCGTTTTGTAAATCGATCGTGTTACTGTTTCTTTGTTAAATGAAGTGTCCAAACTATACCTATTATAGTTTATCAAGAGTGTTTTATGTTTTTAAATGAAACCTTGTTATGCATGTATTTGTATTTCAATAAAATGACATTGAAAATACTAAGCATAAAATCTTACACACCTTGCTCAACATGTTACAAGGTGTGAATAACCCTTAAACTTGTTTTGACAGTTTTACCCTTAACTGTCACTGCTTTAGAATATTTATAGAAAAATCATCGTAAGTTGAAAACTGAGTCTGTAAACTCGGAGAGTTTGGAAAACGAGTCTAATACGTTCATAAATTTTGCTATAATTTTTGGTGGTCTCAAACCAGTGTGAAAATGTTCATCTTCACAACCTGATCCGATTTTGTTGCTGCAATGATAGGCAGTTTTGTAAAAATCACCATAAATCGTAGAAAACTCGTATGGAGATGTGAAAGTAGTCATTTTAAAGGTATAAACCTGAACTATTTTCATATTAAACAGTTTTGAAACATATTAAGTTTAAGTTGGGTAAAACAGCTCGTGAACAGGTCACAACTTTTCTGTTGTAAGCTGTCAAGTTAAGTTTTAAATATGTTTTGGTGTTTTAACTTGTATTCCCCCCTTGAAAACTAAAGAAAAGTGGAAAATGTAGGGGTATGAACTCACCTTGAGCGATTTCTTGAAGAGTGGAAGGTCGAAGACGAGGAGTATCAAGTAAAGAACACTTGATGAACACATGAAGTGTTGGATGATCCTAAGAACGATTTTTGGTGTTAAATGTGTGTAGATGATCCAAGAGTGTTATGAAAATATGGAATAACACTTGAGTTTAGATGAAATACTTACCAAAAAGTGAAGTAGTAGCTCAAGAACACTTCCAAAAAGTCGCTGGAAGTAGAGAGAAAAAGAGGCTCTCTTGATGGTTTGAGAAGTGTATAAGTGTTTGAGAGTGATCAAAGTGAACCAAGAAATCCTCTAGGGATTTCTTTATATAGATGTTGCTGGAGCAACTTGCAAAGTTGAAAGGATGTTTGCCTTGGTTTTTGTGATGTGGATAGGGTTGGACTAATGAGAAGATGACACATGGAGACAAGTGGGCACACTTGACCCACTTGTGGTGTAGAATACTCTTCTTAATGTAAAATAATGATTTATAATTAATAAATCCTTGAGAAATGAATAAAATATAAGTTTAGGGAGTTTAAAATGATAAAAATATGAATTTGGTGAACAATCCCCGTCAAAAACGTCAAAAAAGGGCTTAACAGCCGAAAGTAGTCGAAAACCGGGAATTAGGAGCGAACCTGCGAGGTTCGGTCCTTAGGAGATGAGAACCGAGAGTAGGGAGGAGGGGGAACCGAAGGTGAGGCTCGGGTCTGAAGGCTGGGTCTCGGTTCCGAAAGTGAGAGGGAACCGAAATGGACCGAGGGCTCAGTTCATTTCGGGTGCAATAGGTTTCGGTCCTGCTGACTTCGGTCCAGGTGAAGTTATGTCTCGGATGTCATGTTCGGTTCAGAAGGGCTAAGTTCGGTTCTCACAAGGTAGCTTCGGTACTTAAGGGAAGGTTCGGTCCCTAAGAGGGTTTCGGTCCTTAAGAAGGGTTTCGGTCCTTAAGGGATGTTTTTCAAGCTAACTTCCCGTTTTGAGTGATTTTTGGCCAAGTTAAGGGTCGGGATGACCCGGATGACTATAAAAAGTTGAGAGAGATTTGGGAGAGATTTAATTTTAGCCATTCATATCGTATAATCTTGCAATGCAAGGTTCGTGAACCCCGTTATGCTTCGTTTATGATTGTTTTAAGTCCACAAAAGGGTCCATAGTCGTGTTTTGATGCGTTTAACTCCCTTCTTAGGGTTTTCACATTGATAAACACATAGATTCTCCGAGACACTTGGATTCTTGACATACGAATGCATATTTTTATACATAGGATAACTTTTATCATACAAGTCCTAGTTAAGTTTGACCGGTTTGACATTGTTGACTTTGACTTTGACTTGTTGACTTTGACTTTAATTTGACGGTTATCACATGTGAGACAGCCTTAACATTGTTTATCAGTACCTTCACCTTCATGAATAGATCTGGTCAATTGCCAGTATTGTGGTCCAGTTAAACACGAAGGATATCGACAAACTTTTCTAAATAAACCATTTAGCCGACGACGACAACGTGTATTGTTGTCCACTTAAATTAAGTAGCGAGATCTACAGACAACCTCTAAATGGTTCGATTTTAGTTGCACTAGAACGTGTTCTAGACTTCCCGATATACCATGGTTATCAAGAACTTCCAAAGAACTCCTTACTTTAGGTGAGTAAACAATTATTAAGGAGGAAGACAGATTTAAAGATAGATGCATATGTTGTGTCCCAGGTCGGATCTCTTTCAATCACGCAGAGGGGACAACATATGGCTAACAGAGATAGAGGGATTGAGAGGTAGAATGTTGCATATGCTGTGTCCCAGGTCGGATCTTCCGATCACGCAGAGGGAACACCATATGGCTAACAGATAGAAAGAATTTCATAGATAAGGAGGTGCGTAGAATTAGAGTTGCATATGTTGCAATCCAGGTCGGATCTCTTCCAATCATGTAGAGGAAGCAACATATGACTGGCAGATACAAAGCAATAAAATAATTTCCTACAGACCTACTTTATCAGAACCCCCCGGTCTCCCTATCAGAACTAGAATTAAGGACATAAGTCCGTACATCAAGGAAAAGTTAAGCCACAATTCTAGATGCGTATTAATTTAGTGTATCCCGTGGGTTCCAATGTTTATCTCACTGCTCAATTTACCCGAGCATCGTATGGTCAATCCAAACAATCCTATCTAACTCCACACTGTCAAATCATTCATGCCTACCAGCACATTGAACACAGAGTCTAGACAATTCAGATTCAGTCCCTTACACATGTTTTAGACTGCCCATTATCACTTTATCTTTATATCACTTCCTAATAATACCTACTAATGAAAAACTATAAGAAATAAAAGATTGTATTCAAAACGAATCAGTGTAAGATAAACTCATGAGTATCGGGCAGAAAACTCAAACCGTAAGTCACCGATTGAATTTGCATCCAGAAGGTCTGAGAACAGCACACATAATCTCAGAACAGAGCCGAAAATTCTTCACATCGTTAAGCACTAACCCCAATAGTGATCCTTTCCTTTCTTCCTTTCCCGCAAAGGACACATACTCTCAAACAATGTTCTGAGTGTTGTACAGTTGAGAGATGCCTCCTATCATGTGCCTGGAACAACCACTATCAACAAACCGAAGTCTGATGATATGCCTCCATAGCTGCTCCGACAAAGAGCGGGATCAGTTGGTCTTTGGAACCCAGTCGATTTTGAAACTGGGTTGACCTTTGTCATCTACGCAAGGTACTGTCTCCCATGACATATCCTGCTTATCACAAACATAAGATGAAGAAATGTTAGAGTCATTAGGTGATTTGGGAGATTGAACCTTTGGTACCCATTTGTAGTTGGGTTTAACCCATTTCTTGTTCAATCCGATGAGTGCCCCGACACTTGTTTCAGAACTTGAAGCCGATCTTCGAGATGCTTTGACCTAACCGGTCTTGGCTTCACAGGAGCATCTTTTGAGCTTTGCTTCTTGGCCGACATTCCCTTCTTGTTGTTAGGAGTTGATTTCTTGGCCTTGGGATTTGAACTCTTGCCTTTCGTGGCATTCCATTCGTCATTGTCTGAACGTGACCTTGAGGGGTTTCTTTTGGAAAATATCCCTCTTGGCGCGTTCTGCCACCCTTGTGCATAGTAGGGAACGTATGCGCGATTTGGACAGTTTCGGGCAATGTGTCCAGGTGTTCCACAATGAAAACATGTCTTTTTCTTCACTGGGAAGTTGTTTCTTCCTGCCCCTGGTGGCGTGTCCTTGCCTTGTTTCTGGTTGTTTCCACAAGCACACTTGCAGCAGGCCGTCTGTTTCACTTGCTTTGGTGGCCTGTATTTTTCAACAGCAGGTTTATCAGAAGTAACTGAGTTAGAAGCAACATATTCAGAGTTCAATGAGACATTGGTTTGTTCAAAAGTGTTCTCCTTGTTCTCTTCTTCCACCACTTTACCTACACAAGAAGTAGAAACATCAATATTTTTCATCTCAGCACCCTCAGTTGTCCCTGATTGTTCAGTCTTAACTGAAGCTGAAGCAGGGGGTTGACCATACTTACGGTGTGCTTCATTTTCAATTTCTTCCTTAGTCAGAGGGGTGAAAGTGTAGTGATCATTGAAAGGAGGTGGAACATCATGATACCCTAAACCCTTGTTTTGATTATCTTTAAATGTTAATTGTTTTTCTATCATGGACACAACTACCTCATTTGACACATCAAATTTCTTAAAGTTGAATTCAACATCTTTATATTTGGCTTTTAATGCATCAAGTTCGGCAGTCACAACATCAAAATCTTTCTTAAGATATCTATAATGAACACATTTGTCACTGTACTCTGACTGTAATTTCTTAAAGTCATTAGTCTTGGCCTCTAATTGTTCTTTCAACGGTTTATGGCCTTTCCTAAGTTGGTACCCCTCATATTTAAGTTCCTCATTTTTTCTTTTTAATAAATCGATGTGTTCACGTAAATTTTTAACAGTTTTAATGGAAGTTTGAGAGCATGAAACTTCATTGACCAGAATGTTTGAGGAACTCATTGTTTACCAAAAATGCCCTTTGACTAAAAACTCAAAATTCAAACTCAAAAGTCAACCTTAAAAGTCAATTTTAAAAAGTCAAACTTAAAAGTCAAACTTGAAAAGTCAAACAGAAAAGCTAAATTTGAAAATTTTAAAGTTAAACGAAAAAGTCAAAGTTTAAAGTCAAAGGTCAAACTTGAAAGTCAAAGTCAAAATTTTAAGTAAAAAGTCAAAAATTAAAAACTAAAATTTTTGGGAGAAAATGGAATTTAAAAATAAAAGGAAATTGATTTTTGGGTTGAAAATGTTTAAAATGCGAAAGTAAAGATTCGAGAAAGCGAAACTTTAAGATTTAAAAAAGGAAGCTGATTAACGAGTTCCTTGCTAGATCAAGTGGAAGAAGCGTTGGTTGATGACATAGGGGACCCGGATTCGATCCCCCGCAATCCCCAACATCGGTTTTTTTTAATGTACGCTGCTGCGTGTTGGAGCTTGCTGACCGGAAACCCGGGCCGTAAACGTCTGTGGACCGTGAACTTCGGGCCGTAAACTCCGAGAAACCCTAGCCGTAAACGCCGCCGCCGCCGAGAAACCCTAGCCGCAAACTGATTACGGCCGAGAACCCTTCAATGGCCATAAACCCTTAAAAAACGACGTTTTTCACCATTTTTTGCTCCAAAACTCGATCAAAAACTCGTTTTTATCAAAAATGCAAAGAACAAACCCCCCTAATTTTCGAAGATCTATCCAAAAACGCAAAAATATTTC
The DNA here is from genome assembly GCF_052849685.1 of Lactuca virosa. Taxonomy (NCBI): domain Eukaryota; kingdom Viridiplantae; phylum Streptophyta; class Magnoliopsida; order Asterales; family Asteraceae; genus Lactuca; species Lactuca virosa. Next base: position 168,154,420 of record NC_136434.1, on the reverse strand, counting down.
AAAAATAAGATCAAATATGCTCCAGGTCTGGAAAAATTGACTGATACAAACCAAACTCTGATACCAATTGTAAGTCCCAAAATTTGCTTGTGTATCAATCAGATCCGTTTGATGGTGCGGAATCCCAATCAAACGGATGATGCCAGATCAAAATAGAAGAGAAGTAGAAGAAGAAGATGATTAATCTTGTATGATTTGATTAGAATGTAGATCCAAATACAAGATTCACACACAACATACACACACTTAAGCTCCTCTCTTCCTTACACTCTCTTCTGTTCATCAATCACTCCTCACCCACCTAACATCTATTTATATGTATATGGGGAACATGGGCCGTAAATGGTTTCACGGCCGTGAACAGGTTTACGGTCGTGAACTGGTTTACGGCCGTAAACATTCACCTGGTCGTGAACATAGCCGCAAATGTATATTACATTACAGAAAAACCAATTGCCTAGAAAAGCAAAGTATAAACCAATATTTTAGACCCAATAGTAGTTTGTAAATTTTAGGGTGTCGGTAGTGGTAGAGGTGAATTTTATAAAATCTTTGCTAACATTTATGTTTTGTATTTTAAGAATAATCTATTATGTATGATTTTATGTTTAATGAACTAACTGGTTCATTGTTGATGTTTTCTTTTGTTTTTGTATTTGAAAATGAAAACAAAATCTAGATCATTGTTAATATTAATGTTTTCTCATTTAAAATATCTTCCTCTTGTCTCATTTAATATATCTTCATTTTAATATTGATTAGGTTTGTTTGGAATGGTACAATATAATAGGGTTTGCAATTAGCTGATGAATACGGCTGGAATGGGCCAATATGCAATCAAGAAGTGTTAGAAAGGAATCGGGAGGGTGACGATACTAAATACGGTTGTATTGTGTATTAGATGCTTTTTAATCGATAGATCATTTTTGTATTTTTGCAATTTAACCATTGAAACCGGTAAACACTTGCAAAATAACAATTGTAACCGGTTAGTGCCAATTTGAAAGGTTAAATTGAAAAAAAAACATGGATGACTTTTTCGTTAATACGATTAAAGTTTAAAGATTTTTCTGAAGATTTTTTTTATATATACTAAATTTATTTGAAGAAAACTTATATTTATCTATTAAAAACTCTAAATAAAGATAATTTTTTTTATTAAAAAACACAATAATGGTAAGTTATATATCATTTTCAGAATTTTTCGTGATTCTCTTTAATAAATATGAATACTACAATCATAAACATACCATCTATATCCTATATAACTTAAGATGAATTAATTGATTTATCGTAAGAACTGCATTTGTAGGCCAAATGTTACTTCATTGTTGAATTTTTAGGTCCTGGGTGTAAAACGTTTACTATAAAACTACAACTTACCGAAGATTTTTTGACAATCGAACCACACCTCAGAAAATAAAGGTTTATCAGAGGCTGTTATTGCTGAATAGAGTTCCATTATATACACTATGTGGCCTAAAAACACATTTTTACGACAAATCAACAAAAGTCCATTTTTGTGTTCTTTAATGCCTCATATTTGTCAATTTTTTCATTTTAACATTTATCAGGTTTTGCACCCTCTTAGTCGATCACCATTGCCATAAAAGTCCTCATATTTACACACCACCACCACACTCTGTCACAGCCACCAACTTTTGCCACCAACAACACCATCTTCACCACAAAAGACCATCGTAAGGAGTAGGGGTGTGCGCGCTACGGTTTGGTGCGGTTTAAATCCAAAACCGCAAACCGAACCGCATATGCGGTTTGCGTTTTTTTGAAACCGCAAACCGCACCGCAGACGTTCAAAACCGCGTTATGTGGTGCGGTTTGATGCGGGCGGTTTGTGCGGTTTAAGTGCGGTTTGATGAGTTGCTACATTTTATAACTTTTGAAAAATCTAAAAAACCTTTTGATCTTTTGAGATATAAAACTAGAAACTAGAAATGTTTTGCAAAAAACTCAAAAACAAGTTGTTTTCTGTAATATGTTTGTTAATTAATTCGTATTGTATGACTATATTCACTAATTTTAGGCTAATTAACATATCCATTTTTATCCATACCAACATTCTAACTTTTACGAACTTGTAATCAGACAATTATTACTATTTTATTAATCCTAGTGATAAAACAATGCACTTTCTTATATATATATATATATATATATATATATATATATATATATATATATATATATATATATATATATATATATATATGGGGTGCGGTTTAAACCGCGACTTTGTAATTGAAAACCGCAAACCGCACCGCATAGTACGGTTTAATGAAATAACAAACCGCAAACCGCACCGCAAACGTTCTAAACCGCGTTATGCGGTGCGGTGTGGTGCGGTTCGAGCGGTTTATGCGGTTTGTGCGGTTTGGTGCACACCCCTAGTAAGGAGTACGTTTATAGGTCATATATATCATGTAGCTCTATTTAGGAATTGTATTTAGATGATATCTTTATGATTGTAGTAGTGATATTTATTAAAGAGAATCATAAAAAAAAAATCCCAAAAATGATATATAAATTATCATTATTTTGTTTTTAATTAAAAAAATTATGAGTGTTTTAGTGAAACGGATGTACATGGTATGTTTATTTTATATTTTTTACTAAATAAATATAAGTTTTCTTCAACTAAATATAGTATTTATAAAAAAACAAATCTACAGAAAAATTCTTAAACTTTAACCTTATTAAGGAAAAAATCATCAACGATTTTATTTATTTATTTATTTATCTACTTTTGCAATTTAACCTTTAAAACCCGCACTAAGCGGACACAAAGATTGTTTTACAAATGTTTTTTAGTTTCAATGGTTTAATTACAAAAATAAATAATAAAAAAAATTTTAAAAAAATTAGATATAAATTTTTTATCAATAAAACCAAAATATAAGTTTTCTTTTTAATCTAATACACCTTCTTTTAAATTTTAATACAGCTCAACATATATACTATATTTATACTTTCAACCATATTATATTAAACTTGCAATCAATTATTGCACCGACAAGTTCACACAATATATGTGTAGCGGCTACCAAATAGACTGAAAACATTTATTTCAACCCTTGTGAGTCAACCTTAAGCCATTGATAGTCCATGTGGGGTGTAAACTTCGTATTTCTATTTCTTATATTAATATTTAAGTCATGGTTAGACCATGGGTCGACCTTAAACCATTGTTAGTGCATGTGGGGTGTAAACTTCATATTTCTTATATTAATATTTAAGTCATGGTTAGAACACGTGGTGTGTAAACCTCATATTCTTTATATTAATATTTTAATCCGAACTCCTCGTAACGATTCAAACTAATCTAATTATCTTTGTAAAAGTATTTGTAATCGCGTGTTACATACATCACTCAACCAATCTAAGTCATCTAAAACAAGACACATAGTTCATTTTTCTTTCCTCATACTATTTTACTAAATGATTTCTTTTATACTTTCTTTGAACTACTCCACAACATGTTGCGATGATGTCAATTTATTTTCTAAGTTGACTTTTGATGGTTGTATTGATAAATGTTAGGTATCTTTGTGTTTATCGGTAGATCAATATATAAGGTCGGTACCACTGCTTAACATTTTTTAAAGTTAACGATTAGTAGTTCAAATAATAAAAAAATATATATTATATGTAACCGTAATCATATGGGGGAAATGTACATAAAAATAAATATGAAAACGTGAAAAGATAATTACTTTGAAAGTAGACAAACTCGAATTCATATACCGACCCCGTACATATAAAAAAGCAAGTAAGTTTAAGAAAACTAATAATGAACCAAATTTATGAATATACGTCGAAACGTTGACTATATCAACTTATACTAGCATATACATAAAAATAAGCACCTAAATAATTTTTTTTATGGGAGATAAACATAAGAGTTTAGAAGGTGAGTGAGGTGAAAATGATATTTTATAAAGTTCAAACTGAAAAAGAATGAAATTGACTTTTTAAAATGTAAAATGGATAAAAAATATCATTTTACAAAGTAAAATAAAATAGAGGGTGAAAATTATTATTTGACAAAGTAAATAAGTGACAAATGTGGTGGAAATTCCACTAACTTTTTTTTTAAATTAACAAACCAAAATTCTAAATATACATCGAAACATGGATCACCTCAAATTTATACCGACACATATATTAAAAGAAGCACGTAAAACTAGTTTTCTTACGGGGGATTAAAATTAATGTTTAAAAAATAAAGTGAGCGAAAATGATATTTTACATAATTAAAAGTCGAGGGTGTGAAATTGACATTTTAAAAAATAGAGTGGTGGAAAATGCCATTTTACAAAGCAGAAAAAAAACAAAGGATAGAAAATCTCAATTTGTAAAAATAAATGGGTGGCAATTGGTGGTAGAAACTTCCACCTTGCCATTTAATTATAAGTATAATATCTTATTGAACATTTTTTATAAACAAAATTGCAAAAGTGCTCCTTATGGTTTGTCGACAATTGTCATTTTAATCCAAAAAACTCACACACCCCTTACTCTTAAACAAATTGACTCCATATCTCTCTCTCTCTCTCTCTCTCTCTATATATATATATATATATATATATATATATATATATATATATATATATATATATATATATATATATATATCCCCCTCTCCCTCTCTCTTCATCGCTACCGGACCACTACTGCCTACTAGACGATCACAAATTACCGAACCACTCTATTCATTGGAGACACCCCTTTTCGCCATCCACCCAAGGCAACGATGCAGATCTGAACCATGATGTAAAGCTGAAAGACTAAGGACTCAACGAATAACAACAGCGACACTGAAACTCAACGAACAAGGTGGAGCTATAAGCGATCAAACACATGAACTCGAGTATTATCTGACTACTTCGTGGAGAAGAAATCAAAATATTGAAACATTAATCTTTGTTATCCTTCATCTCTCCGTTGGATTCACTAGAGCTAGTTTTTTAGACAGTAGAGCCTTCTTCAAGGGTTTAGGAGGTAATGAAAACGTCAAGGTTTCTTGACGCCGGGAGTGAATTTTCTCTAATATCGTCTTTATAGATTCGGAAGTGGCCGCCCAACGGAATTAGGGTTTGCAAGCCCTAAATCGCATCAGACATTAACGGAGAGAGAGAGAGAGAGAGAGAGAGAGAGAGAGAGAGAGAGCGCAAGGTATTAACGGCGACACTGTAACATGTGTCCCTGTCAAATATCAAGCTAGAGAGGACGAAGGACGATATCAGTGAATATTGTTTCGGTAGGTGATGGCTCAATTGGTTTGGGTCAGGTTGTTTCTAGTGATTTCCTATAATGGCGGCGATATATATATATATATATATATATATATATATATATATATATATATATATATATATATATATATATATATATATATATATATATATATATATATATAGAAGTTGGATCGAGTGAGGAATAAAAAATAAGTAAGGACTGCAAGGACAAATCTTTGCCGCATGATTGAAAAAATGAATGGTGGAGACTCGATTTTATTTATCGTCAATATTTCGCGAGATGAGATGACGTTTTTGTAATTATGTGCGAGATTTTGACATTTTCCAGCAAATGTTAATTGTTTGGAGGTTAAATTGGTAAAAGGAAAAAAATGGGGAAAAAAAAACCCCTCCAGCGTCGTCGATTCCCCCCCCCCCCTCCCTCTCATTTTTTCTCTCTCTGCCACATGTCCAGCCCTCGTTTTGGTGAGTTTTTTTCCACCCACTTCGTTTTTTGGCCACAACTTTTTTTTTTGCTTTGAAAAAAAATCTGAAGAAACCAAAGTTCATAAAATTTAATTATCTACAAAATGAGCACAATCATGAAAGAAGCCACTTAAATGACATTTCACTGACGTCCACCGCACATAATTGAATCCTCGAGTCCGTATTAGTTACCAAAGACGTGGGTCGCATGTGAACGTATCACGACCAAGTATTTGGGTTTGACGTTTATGGCCTTGACGAAATGGGTGGTGGAGAATTGTCCTCGCAATCCTCACCATTACCGGACCATATATATATATATATATATATATATATATATATATATATATATATATATATATATATATATATATATATATATATATATATATGTGTGTGTGTGTGTGTGTGTGTGTGTGTGTGTGTAACACATCCAAAACCTTTCTTGAACAGAACTCACATGCCATTCTCAATATACCAAAACCATCATGAATCAAATATGGTCTTGGTTATGATGAAATTAACAAGCAAATCATGGATCCCAATACTCAACCAGAGTTGTTACCATGTGATCCAAACCTCTTCACTGGAGACAATGAATATCGAGAAGAGGTGGTAACTGGCAGTCCTGATGTAATTACCACTTCATCCTCAAGCATCCCATTGGAAGTCACATCATCCCATGATCTTCTAGAATTGGACACTAAGTCTGACTCTCCAGTTGAATTTTCTCTTGAATGTCCCGCCATGGAAAGTTTCAATTCAGAAGATGCCACTTCTAAAAAATCAAATATATCTGGCTCAATATCTAGTGATAGACAATCCAAATCATATGATCCGGTAGGATATTCCAAGACTTACCCATTGAATTCCTCAGTTAATAAACATTTCCATCTCTTAATGCTTTAGTCTTAGAAACAAAGGACTTAGGATGTAAATATTATAAGAAACAACAGACTGAGAAGTCTCCAATTCAAGTCAGCAAGGATGAAACCTTGAAGACTGTGAGTAATGAGAAAATTTTTGTTGAAATACTCAAGAGACCTCTCGTTCCAATAAAAATCACTTCACCCAGTCCTAAACAACAAGAGACAATTGTAAAGCCAACAAATGTCTCTAAAGATAAGGGAAAAGAGAAAATTGATTTCTCTAAAAAAACAAGGTCCAACTATAGTCCATCCTTCGAAACCCAATGTGGTTAAGACTACAAATAATGACAAGGATAGAAAGACCAATAGAGTACCAAAGGCTAAGCCAAGCCAAGGGAAAACCAGACATACCAGTCCTACCAAAACATCAAAGACCCAAAGAACCTCCACTTCAAATCATGGTTTCTCAAATTCTGGATTTCCAAACTAAACTGGAATAAACTATCAAAATAGTTTCAGACCTAACAATCGTCTAGATTTGTCTAAAATGATGAGACCAAGACCTGTTCAAACCAACCCATTCATGTATCAGAATAGTAATTACCTTATGAATTCTCTTCTTGGTCTATATTGTGGTTTTACTTCATCCATAGGAGGGAACCAAGAGTTTGATTATGGATACCAACAAACGCATCCTTGCTGATTCCCCATGAAATAGGAACATGTATCCTCTTGATATTGAACTAATTGAGGGAACCCCAAATATATGTCTTCATTCCAAAGTTGCTTCTTGTGGCATAGAGGACCCTCTCACCTCAACTTTTGTTATATCAACAAAATCATTGGAAAGGATCTTGTGAGAGGACTACCATTGTTAAAACTTGACAATGATATACTTTGTGTTGCCTGTGAACAAGGAAAAATTTCCAAATATCCTCACAAAAGTATAACAAAACACAGTGTATCTGAACCTCTTCAACTTATACATATCATTATGTGTGGTCCCACTACAGTTCCTAGCTTAAGTGGTAAGAAATACATCCTTGTGATTGTTGATGATCATACCAAATTCACTTGGGTGTACTTTCTACAAAACAAATATGAATCCACCAATGAGCTAACTAACTTCATTTTCTATATATAATTTAGGGTAGTCAAGCCACTTAGAAGGCTGAGAAGTGACAATGGTGGCGAATTAAAAAAATAATGCCTTGGATAGCTTTCTTTTATCCAAAGGCATCGAGCATAACTTTTCAGCACACTACACTCCACAGAAAAATAGTGTAGTTGAAAGGAAAAACACTACAGTATGTGAAGCTACTCGATCCATGTTGATCTTCGCAAACCTACCGCAATACTTTTGGGTAGAAGCCACCGCATCCGCTTGTTTCACTCAAAACAGATCCCTAATCAATAATAGGCTTAAACTCACTCCTTATGAAGCAAAGAACAAGAGGAAGCCCAACATCAAATTCTTTCACATGTTTGTTTGTCGTTGCAACAGCAAGAACAATAGGGTTCAAATAGGAAAATTTTTACCCAAGGCTGATGAATGTATCTTTCTTGGATATTGCCTTCATGTTGCAGCCTATAGAGTTCTGAACAAGCGAACCAGGGTGATAGAGGAAGGAAGTGATGTCACATTTGACGAAATCCATGTGAGGGTTCTAGATCCAAACCACTTTGGTCCTCAAATGGTAGTACCTTTTGATAAAATGAATTAATTGAGAGAACAAAATAGATCTGATGCACAGGGACAAGGTTTGAGAACTCAAACCTTGAGTGAATGCTTAAGATCAATGTATGCTTACTAATAAATGTTCTAGTCAAGCCTGGATAGACCAGTCAAGTCTAAGTTAATATATTCAACAAATGATCAAGTAATAAATGGGAATGAGAATAAATGATCAAGGTAAAGCTAAGAAATGAAGAACAAGAAGAATGTTTGAAAGAGATTTGAAATAACTTAGTAAATGCCAAAAGTGAGTGAATGATCCGTCTCATAACATTGCATTGAAAGCTCCTTTAATTAATACCTAAAGAGACAAAACAGCTTCTCCGGATCACCACACATTCCGGACTTGAAGTCCATTCCAGAATGTCTTCACTCCTGAACTTCTGATCAACTTCTCTCCAAGTCCGGACAACTTCCGGACTGCTCTTCACTTCAAAACTTGATGCTGACTCCGAAATTATTTCTTGGACTTAGGATTGATAGAGGTTCACTTTCAGGTTCCAACAATCTCCCCTAAGTGAACTTAGCAATCCATTCAGTTATACAGGTTCTTCCTTGATGAAGGTGTAAGCTCGGAACAACCATTCTCTGACTTCAATGTACCAGGCCAGTTGACTTACAAACTTTGCTTTGACATGTTCCGGAGCTTTAGACTTAGATGCACGAGAGATGAACTTCCGAAGAGCTTTGGTCGGAACTAAGTGTTTGTCAAGGACACGGAAAAAGTCCTTCTTGTTTGTCTTCCTGGTTGTGTAGACAAACCCTAGAACCAGGTCATACATTGGACCGTCTTCAAGTAATTCAGCTTCCTGAAGAACAAAGGTGATATTCGTAACAAAGTTTCAGCATCATATAGATGGGACAATTCATAGTCTCATCTGCAAAACTCCGCGACGTAATCCTTGAGGAAGCTTAGAGCGGCATGGAAAGCACCCATGTTGCTATCATTGTTCTGCATTCCTCGGAAGTGAGCAGCCAAAGTGAGAATGTCGTTCGGATTCATCGAAGGAAAATCTGCATCAGTGATGGTCCGGTAGGTTGGCTTGTTCCGGAAGACGTGAAATCGAAATAATGGGCAGTTGAGTTCAAATTTCACTAGGATTTTTCTTGCAAATCCATGGACTTTGGTAATTCTTTTTCTTGTCCAAAGTTCCTTCAACGGTTGTGCATTCTTGGAGTAGAATGTTTCAAGCCTTTCTCGTTCCGTCCGGAGGATCACTTCCGGATCATCATTGGGGTGAAGATGAGCAAACTTGATATATTATTTGCTGTATGGAGAGAGAGAGGAAGATCGAGATGTTTGGAGTCATTGGAGGGAACATCGTAATACATGAATGGAATAATTTCATGATCACGGAGAATGCCTTCACGGCATAGAGGAGATATGCCACTCATCGGATCAGGATTATCCTTGAGAGATTGGATCCGAATGCTGTCCTCTAGTGCCTTGTTGATTTCCTCCTGAGACCATCCTTGTTTTTGCTTGAGAGGATGTCCGGAGTGGAAGGCTTGTTGTTCGGCAGTCATTGGCGATTTGCCTTTGTCTTTTTTCAATGCAGCCATGATGAACTGCATATTCTCATCCACAGCATATTCCGGAGTGGGGTTCGGAATAGGATCTTCCGGAATGTCATCAGGGATCCAGAGTTAAGAACCCTGGTCTATAGCATCAATTTTTGGAGCCGGAATAGGTGGGAGCATAGAAGGAGTGGCTCGGAAGGCTTGAGCTGTGAGGAGTGATTTTGCTTTGGCCATTTGAATGGCCCTTTGAAGAACGTCAGGTAAAGAGGATGGCCAGGAGACTGCGGACCGTATCCTCTTTTCTTCCTCTTTCAACACCTTTGGAAATAGCTTCTTCAGAGCCTCGAGACCAAGAACTCCTTTGATGACATACTTCTCTTCATAATTGTCTTCTTCATCATCAGAATCGTTTCCTAGAAGTCCGGAAACAACGTGGACTTCTTCATCGGAATCCAGATCTTAATCTCGGAGTTGAAAAACCAAGGCAGACTTCCATGGTTGGCTAGGACCTTCTCCCCTTCTTGCATCGGTGAATTTTGGAACCGGTGCAAGGAATAAAGAGTCCTTCAAATCTTCGAATTTGGAGAATACCTTCTGAAGGCCTGTATTAATTTGACGAGTGAGGGCATCGTATGCTTCGGAAGTGGGAGCCTGAGCAACGAGATGATCGAACAGATGGCCAAGAACAGCTAACATCTCATCAAACTTCCGGTTCGGAACATCAACGATGTTCCAAGTGGATCGAAGTAGCTTGATGAGGACTTGTTGAATTATAAGGTTCATCTCGTCCTTCTTCTTAATTTCCTTCTCCAACCTTTAAATTTGCTTCTCATGACGAACATGGATCTGCTTAATAAGATCATTGGTAGCAGACACCAAGTCGTCATGGACCTTTAGCATGGTGGTTATTGTTTCCAGGTAGTGCTCAACGGAGGCATCATACTTGGATTCAACTTCCTCAATGGAGTGCTTGAGCCGGAGAGAAATGAGTTGATCCAACTGGGCTCTCTTTCCGCAACTGAAGGTCCGAACTGCTGGGATAAGGACTGAAGGATAGCATCGAGCTTGGAATCCAGTCCGGAAACCTTTTGATCCAGTTTGGTGTCGAGCTCTATTACGAAAGATTCAATGGTGGAGACTTTCTTCGTCGTATCAGACACATTTGTTTGGATCTCTAGGAGAGCAAACAGATCGATATAATCACCAGCTGAGGATCCGGTCTCGGAGTATAAATGTTGATGCTTTTCTTTGTGAGGCTTGGGATTTGTAGAAGGACCTGGATGAGTGGCAGCATCATCCCGAAGCTTGTGAGTTGATTCGGATTCATGCTGAGTGGATGAGGAGGATCCGAAATGACACGCTGACTTTGAAGAGGAAGGCTTCAAGTGTAGTTGAACTGAAGAAACCATAGGGGCATTAGCAACATTTGCAACATCAGTGGTCAGCAGCACTTCTTCTGAAATTTCATCTTCCGAAGCTGAAGGATTGGAAGCTTGAGGAGGAGGCTTTGGAGTTTCTCCGGATGTGAATTCCAGATCAACCAACTCATCAGTAGGAGAGACGTAGGGCAGGTTGCTTTGCATGGCCCTCTTATTCATGGCAATGAGATTTGATTCCACTTGAGATCTGGTGAGCTCCGGATGCCTGGAGTGAGCCCTGTTCACATAGTCTTCCCACAAAGGATCATTAACACCTGGTCGTCCTGTGCCCTTTCCGGGTATCAGACCAGTTGGGGCATCCGAAGTCGGAGGGACAACTCCAGCTTCAGAATGGAAACGAGTGGGATATTAAAAGTGACTCGTGGGTGTGTTCTAGGGGGGTGCAAGGAACTATGGTCAACACCGGCATCACCTTTTTGAGAAGGTGAGGGTGGATTATGTGTAGACTCCCTGTGTATGTGTGCTTGTGATGTTGAAACATTGAGGGGTACCTCAAATGAGTGGGCAAGAGGGGTGTTCGGACGGCCAGAGTCAGCCTGAATGTCATGAGCATCTTCCTTTGGAGAGGAAGAGCCGACTTTGGTTCTCTTTTGAGGCTTTGAATTAATGGGGGAAGTTTTCCGCTTGGCAGACTTCTTCGTCTTCCTTGGTCGGGAAGATGTTGGCTTGGCCACTTCCGAAATGGGCTCAATGGGGACTTGGGCAGACTGTGTTGGGTCGAACACAGTCGAAGTCTCCAAATGTTTTTGCAAATTAGGAGAGTAGGAAGGAATAATGCCCAACATATGTTGTAGTAACCTCCAGACAAGACCGAAAGCAGATTGGTCCGGAATTCTGTAGGACTTAACAGTTTTGAAGGATATACATACCTACGGAGGAATCGCAGCACAAGGAAGTGGTTCGGAAAGCTCCTTGAAGAGTTGTTGCAGAGTTAGAGCCTAGAACATAGGACTTGAGATTTCATTCTCCTTTCTTTTTTATAGCAAACTTGCAGAAGTCTTGCCATAGTACCTCCGGAAGATTAACAACATTATCACGTATGGAGTAAATGCTGTAAACAACATAGAGCCAGTCCTTGCTAAGTGTATTCGTACCTCCATGCTTTCCGGATAGCCCTCTAATGATCAGATGCATCAGCACGGTCCACAGTCTGGAAACGACTGATTTCTTGAAGTCTTTCGCCTTGTAGTCCTGATTGTACCCAATGTGATTCAAGAACAGTTGGAATTACTCAGTAGTTGGTTCTTGAACAGTGAAGCCCTTGAGGTTTTCTTTAACACCTATCGCCTTTAAGAAAGTGGATTTGTAGATTGGGACTATTCGATCGCTGATGATTTTGGTTTCAAGAACACCGTCTTCTTCCTTGATTATGGTGAAAGCCCTGTGAAGGTGATGAAGTGGAAGAGGTGGTCCATGAACTTTTGTGAGAGGGATGGAGATGGGATGGTTGGCGATGAACTCAATCATAACTCTAATGGATTCATCGTAATCCATAGGGTTCAGTGAGAATAATTGTGTTGTATCCCTAAGAAAAGGTTCAGGGGATGTTGAAGACGATGATCCCTTTGAAGGTTTCTTCTTTGCAATCGACTTCTTGGGAGTGGATGCAGTTGGTGCATTTTTCTGTGGAGAAGATTGGGAAGCCATTGTTGCAGAAAGATGAGAGCTTGAAGAACACGATGAACACAGAGAGAATTTGAGGGTTTTGGAAGGTTTGGGCGCGTAAAGAGGTAAAAGGGGTTTTCGATGGGTATATATAGGTAAGGGAAATGGGTCGGGTTAGGAATGGTAATGATGAGGATCCGAATTCGAACCGGGTGCATTAATTGAAAAACAACTTTTTGGGGGTTGATTTTACTTGGGAAGGGAAAGTTAGGGTTTTTTTTAAGCTAGCAATGGAAAACCCAAAAAGCGATTGGATGGTTACTTTTGGAGACGTGCAGTCGTGGCATGAAAATCAAGGAAGATAAGGATCCTTAGAAAGTAACCATTACAGAAATGTTTCTCCTTATAAACCTTTGGAATTTCGGATGAGCGGTTACAGACAGTGTAAGATCCGGAGGATAAAGAATTGTGCTCCGGAACATGATTGTTTTGAAAAATGGTCCAGAATGGGAAATACTCCGAAGAGAGTTTCAGTTAAGGAAAAATTTTGATTCCGGAGTAAAACATTTAGTGCGATTCTGGAAAAGGTTTGTGATTCCGGAGAAAATATTCTGGAGTAAAGATTTTCAAGAATTTCCGGAATGAATTTGAAATAGTTTCCGGAACATGATTTGGAAAGCATTCTGGAGTGAGATTTAAGAAAACTTCCGGAGTGAATTTTGAAATTCCGAAGTGCAGAATGCAATACCTTTCCGGAGTGGAATTCCGGGATGCCATTATGAAGTATATTCCAAGATGAAAATTTGAGCAATAGGACTATGTGGACTTTGAACAAAAAATAATCAGGATGAACTGTACAGCTTAAAACTCAAGTGATGGTTAGAAATAAAGACAAGTAAAATGATCCTATGTATTCTGAGAGAAAGTAGTTCCGAGATAAAAAAAGGATTTTTAGGATCGGAACTAATTTTCTTTCGAATACTTCTATCAAAGAGAACAAGTCTCTTGAAAGAACTGAGGATCTGGTATCATCATACCCATCTTGTTCAGAAAACCATTGAATTTGGTTTCGTCTAATGCCTTAGTAAAGACATCAGCAATCTCATCGTCAGATGGAACAAAAATGAGTTCAATGTTACCATTTAGAACATGATCTTTTATGAAATGGTACCTTATATTAATGTGCTTAGTCATTGAGTGTTGAATTGGATTGTGAGAAATCGCAATGGCACTTTGAGAGTCACAATAGATAGGAATGCGTTGAAAGCGGTAACCATAATCCAAGAGTTGAGATTTCATCCACAGAACCTGAGATGTACAGCTGGCAGCAACAATGTATTCTGCTTCGGCTGTAGAGAGTGCAATGCAGTTCTGTTTCTTGGATGACCAACTGACCAAATGACCACCTAAGAACTGACAACCACCTGAAGTCCTTTTTCTATCAAGTTGAAGACCACCATAGTTTGAATCTGAATAGACTTGAAGTAGGAAGCTCTCGTTTGCTGGATACCAGATTCCGAGACTCTTTGTACCTTTGAGGTATCGGAAAATTTGTTTCACAGCCAAGAAATGAGACATCTTTGGGTTGACTTGAAATCTGGCACACAAACATGTGGAAAACATGTTATCTGGACGACTTGCTGTGAGATAGAGCAAAGATCCAACCATTCCTCGATACTTCTCTTCATCAACTGAAACACCTGAAGGGTCGGCAAAGATCTTGTGTCCGAAGCCCATTGGTACATTGGCTGAGGCACCGGTGTCCATTGAGTATTTCTTGAGGAGATCTGAAATGTACTTCTCTTGGTGGATGAAGATTCCTCTGTTAGTCTGTTTGACTTGGAGGCCAAGAAAGAAGTTTAATTCCCGATATATGCTCATTTGGAATCGATTGATCATTAGTTTAGCAAAGTCAGCAACCATAGATGAATCCGTAGATCCAAAAATGATGTCATCCACATAAATGTGAACCAGCATGAGATGCTTTCCATTTGATATTCGGAATAGGTTAGGATCTATAATTCCTCTTTGGAAACCGGAGCGCTTGAGAAAATCAGTGAGAGTCTTGTACCATGCCCAAGGAGCCTGCTTAAGGCCGTAGACAGCCTTCCGGAGTTTGTAACAGTAGTTTGGAAAGGAGAGATTAACAAAACCGTGGGGCTGTTGAAGATATACTTCAGTGTCGAGTTCACCATTAAGAAAAGCACTCTTAACATCCATTTGGTAAACTTTGAAGCCTTTGTGAGCAGCATACGCAAGAAAGATTCTGATGGCTTCAAGACGTGCAACAGGAGCAAAGGTCTCATCGTAGTCGAGCCCTTCAATCTGTGTAAATCCTTTTGCCACCAATCTTGCTTTATTTCGAATAATAACTCCTGTGTCATCTAGCTTGTTGCGAAATACCCATCTCGTACCGATAATGAGATGATTATGAGGAGGAGGCACGAGAGTCCATACTTCATTTCGATCAAATTCTGCCAATTCTTCTTGCATGGCTGTAATCCAGTCAGCATGCTCTAATGCTTCCTTGATGGATTTGGGTTCAACCATGAATATAAATGCTGAGAAATGGCATTCATTTTGGATACTTGTAGTAGAACGAGTCTATACACCAGCATGAGGTTTTCCGATTACTTGGTTCAGAGGATAGTCCTTTGTCCAGACGTGTAACCTTGGGAGTTCTTGTGCAATAGTCGATCCGATATCAACAGTGGGATTCATCTGCTCCCCCTGAATGGTTTGAATATGAGGATGATGCTTCCCCTGAACTTTTGAACTGGAGAGGTTGACATCATCATCAGAAGGGAACTCAATTTTTTTTTCATTTTCATCAATGTTGATAGGATTGGAGTCATCGAAATCAGCAGCTGCATCTTGGAAGCCATCTACATTTCATTCAAGAGAGGGATAAGCATTCTCCCCCTCAACCTGAGAAGGTTGAAATGGTTCGGAATCAAATGGAGGGAGGCTTGGGATCGGACCATAGACATTTTGCAAGACAGGAGCTTTCGAAGGAGAGATAGGAGTGGGGATTGGCCTTGTTCGAGATTCCAAATCAAGGGCTGTTTCGGAAGGTCCAAATAGAGCTTCAAAATCAACTTCAAGAATTGTTTGTGGGTTCAGACATCCTGGCGGTGGAGCATCGGACTCCATAATGTGAGTGGAGCATCGGACTCCATAATGTGAGTTGTAATGTGGGTTGGGCCAGAATTCCGAACGAAGTTGTCATCGAAAGTAACATCAAAGCTTTCTTCCAGAACACGAGTTCTCCGGTTAAGAACTCTATAAGCTTTTGATTTTGAAGAGTACCCAAGGAAGATGGCTTCATCAGCTTTAGGTTGGAACTTGGTAAGCTGATCACAGTTGTTCTTGATGAAGCATCTGCAGCCGAAAACATGAAGAAACGAGATTGTTGGCTTACGACCATTCATTGCTTCGTACGGTGTCATGTTGATGCTTCGATTGATAATACTTCGATTTTGAGTGAAGCAGGCAGTTGATACAGCTTCAGCCCAGAAGTAGAGTGGTAGATTTGTGAAGTTTAGCATGGATCGAGCAGCTTCAACGGGAGTTCTATTGCGTCTTTCGACTACACCGTTCTGTTGTGGAGTATAAGGAGGTGAGAAGTTGTGGTCGATTCCTTTCTCAGTGAGAAAATTTCTCAATGGTGGAATTAGTGAATTCCGATCCATTGTCACTTCGGATTCTCCTAAGTGGGAGTTTGAAAAGAACTTCTATTCCTTTGATAAAATTGATGAGCTCTGAGGCTGTTTCGGATTTCAGCCTTAGGAAGAAGACCCAAGTGAACCTTATAAAATCATCAACAATCACAAGAATGTATTTCTTATGATGAAGACTTTCTACTGTGGATGGTCCACAAAGATCAATGTGTAGAAGCTCCAATGGTTCCGAAATGGATTTTTCGATGATAACAGGATGACCCTTCTTTGATTGCTTACCACACTCACACGCAACACACAAATGATCATTTTCGAATTTGAGAAGAGGTAAACCTCTCACCATTTCGCCGGATACGAGATCATTCATGTACCGAAAGTTCAGATGAGCGAGCCTTCAGTGCCATAACCAACTGACGTCAGGAACAACTTTGGTGAGAAGGCAAAGTTACGGTTTGCCAAATCATGTTGATGTCGAGCGGGTGCATGTTCTTGTTGCAAAGCGACTTGATTAAGCACTCTTTCCGGTCTTCAGTCATTACATAGCTATACTTTTTGCAAAATTCCACACGTCGATTTGAATCAGTGAGATGAGATACACTTATCAAATTATGTTTCAGATCAGCTACATACGCCACATTTGAGAAAGAGAAGTTTACATTGGTGAGAATTCCGTAACCTCGAATTTGGGAGTTGGAGTTGTTTCCATATGTCACGTAACCAACATTTGGAGAAAGCTTTAGATCTCGCAGAAAGTCTTTCTGCCGCGTCATGTGCATGGAGCAAGCACTATCAATATACCATATTGTTTCTTGCTCCGAAGCACAAAGTGCCTGCAAAATTAGTGAGTGATGGAGTTTTTAGGCTCCGAATTAGACTTTGGGACATAGGCACGGGCTTTGGACTTTGATTGTGACTTAGGAACAACTTTGTGTTTCTTGGTGGTATTTTTTGAATTCTTTGGAAATAGACAGAAGGTTAATGTCTTTTCATCTATCCAGTAGTCATATTTAATGACTTGAGGGTTGCGAAAAGTCTTCTTCGGACCTTTGACTTCCGGAGTGTTAGAAACAGTTGTAACCTCCGAAATTGTTGTTTCATCAATGAGAGATTTGACTTTCCACACAAGATTTTTCTTTGAAGATTTTGAAAATTTTGTTTTCTTTGCATTTGTGGATTTGCTTGATGACACATTGGTTTCTGAAAGATTGGGTTTAAAAATTGTGCCATCAGATTTAGCAATAAAAACAGATGAAATAGTCCGAGGAGAAGTGTTTTGGACAGTCATGGCATTCACACGAGATTTAGGCTGAGTAGAACTGACTACTTTCTTGGGTTCTACACGACTGAGAGATTCAGAAGGTCTTTTTAGGATCTTAGTGGGAGTAAAGGAATTTTGACTATGGGTTGATGAATGATAATTCCGAGATACACTCTTTGTGGAGTTTTCAAGGAACCTGGAATTTTGTCTAGTCTTAACTTCCTTTTTATGTGCATTTTGAGCTTCTACTTTGGGATCTACAATACCCTTCCTATCCAGCATTGGTTTTCTCTTAGGGTGAGATGAGGATTTTCAAGTTTGTCCTACGGATGGATTACTAAACTCAGGGTCAATGTGAACCAATTTTGTTTTTGAGACGACTAAGGAATCCGATTCGCAAGAATCAGAGGAGACACAACTTAAATTTTCAACTTTATCATCTAAGGATGCCCATACAAACTCAGAGGTAACAGTTTCAGTTGTCACCGGAATGATTTCTTCAACCACACAGTTGTTCGGATGATTACTCCTAGGAACGTAATCTACGCAATTTGAAACACTGTGATGAAATTCCGTGGTCCGATTCAGGTCCAGGTTTATCAGAGGCGGAAATGGCGTGGAATCGGGACACTTGACAATAATTGGTTGGAACTTAGGAATTAGAGACTCAAAATGGTCTGCTGTCTCATGAAGAGGTGACAAGGGAGAAACAGGGGTGTCCGGATGTTTGATATTCAGAACTTCTCCCATGAATGTCAAATTTTGCAATTCCTTCAAGGGACGAGCGATTGGTTTCAGAAACTCGCTTCCGAGACCAGGTGCTTTAGACCATGGATGACAAAAATTATGAGTCATCCGTTCGTTCGCTTCAAGCATGTCTAGAGAATTATGTAAAGCATCTATCTTAACATCTAGGCGTTTGTTATCAGAAATCAAGACATTTTGTTCAAAATAGGTGATTTCACATTGTCTTTTAAAATGATACATTCATCGTTTGACATTACAAGTTCATGCTCTAAAGACTCGATTTTCAATTTTTTATCCTCGAAACGTAAACTAAGACAATTTAATTCACACTCCTTCTTCTCACTCACTTCTATGGCAGACTCATAGGCTTTATAGATGGGGCTCATATCTTTTTGAATCTGGGTTAGATAAGGTTCACAGATAGACAAATCAAAATTATTATCAGAGATCATGGATTTTACCTGCTGAACGATGCTTCGACCAGGTGGATCGTTGGTGGCCATGTAGCAATAGTTAGGTTCAGCAACATCATCTTCATCTTCTGACCCAGAAGACCAATACCCTTCATCACATTCAACAGTTTGTCTTGCCATCAAACACATATTTCTTCCAGTTACCATGTCATCATCATCCCCGGATGAACAATATCCTTCAACATCTCTTGAAACCGTTGTTACAAAGGCTTTTTCGCTTTCAGCCATCTCTTGAGCTTTTCGGACGTAGTAAGCAGAATCCTTGATTTTTGGTTTCTGCGGAGCATCAGCCAGAAAATCTTTAGCAAAATGGTTTGATGTCCACACATATGACAGAAAATTTTTGTTTTGTCTGATTTGGAACTCTGAGAAGGTTCCGGAGTAGAGTTTGGCTTAGTGATGTTCGGTTTGTATGCGGGAGGATTTTCCGAAGTTGGTTTAGGTTCCAGAGCTGAGTATGGTTGAGGATTGTCATGGTGAGGAGCATGGAATCGGTTTTGGTATGGTTTGTAAGAGGGATTGAAAGGACGTTTGTATTTCATTGAGCGTAGAGAAAACTCCTGTTGGAAACGGAGTTCAGAGTCCATGGCTTCGAAATCATCAACATGATAATTTTGTGTGGGTAAGATGGGTGCGGAGGATTGAACAGATGGAACAATGGTTTTGAAGGGATCCGAAGTAGACAAGTTCGGAATGGTTGGTTCGAAAGAACTGACAAGGGCAAGAGGGCCTCCGGAGAGTTCCCTTATGGTTTGAGCAACATTAGACTCGTGTCCTTGAAGTTCGTCAAAAAGTTGATAGAGCTTTAACTTTTTCAAAGAACCATTACTTTGGAGACAAGATTTCACATTTCCCCTATCCTTTGTCGAGACTGTTTATGAATTTGAGATTGTACTCCAGAGGAGTTCGGACAATCCCATGAGCAGTCATGTTATTGACCACGATTCGGTAACGATTGGAGGCTGAGGCCACTGATTCACCAGGAGTGGTAGTGAAGGTATCGAAGTCGTTGACAACTGAGGTGAGGCGCTTGTCTTTCATATTTTCCGAACCTTCAATTAGGTCCTGAAGAGTGTCCCAAATCTCTTTGGCTGATTTGCACAACTTGATGTGCTCGAAGAGTGAAGGAGGAACACCAAACACCATTTCTGAGAAAGCAACTTGATCAGCATGCAGCTGGACGAGCTTCATCTTGACCCATAAGCTGAGCAGCAACATCTCTCACAACTGTTCTTACAGGAACATGAGGACCTTCTTTGACGGATCTCCAGATTTCTTCGCCTTTATCTTTGGCCAGTAAAAATCTTTCCATTCTAACTTTTCAGTGATCATATTCTTCCACAACTTGCAATGGGGCATGTGTAGGGCCACCCACATTATTTGCGATTTGCATTGAAGTCATTTGTTAAGGATTAGAAGCAGCCATTGAAGTTAAGATATCTTCAAGCTAAAGTGGTATATAGAAGAACTTTTATCCTTAACACAGAAATGGTTGAAATACCAAGGTAATTTCAAACCAACTATAATCTGATCTTATGGATTCAAAGGACAACCACTCAAGCTCTGATACCAATTGAGAGAACAAAATTGATCTGATGCGCAGCGACAAGGTTTGAGAACTCAAACCTTGAGTGAATGCTTAAGATCAATGTCTGCTTACTAATAAATGTTGTAGTCAAGCCTGGATAGACCAGTCAAGTCTAAGTTAATATATTCAACAAATGATCAAGTAATAAATGGGAATGAGAATAAATTATCAAGGTAAGGCTAATAAATGAAGAACAAGAAGAATGTTTGAAAGAGATTTGAAATAACTTAGTAAATGCCAAAAGTGAGTGAATGATCCGTCTCATAACATTGCATTGAAAGCTCCTTTAAATAGGAGTAAGAGAAACATGGTACAAACCACTAAACATACATAGGACCGGATAAAAGGAACAATGCTTACATTTTGGTTGTCCAAGTTGACAAAGATACGAAGTCCTATGAAATGTCTAATCATGCTAAGAGACAAAAGTAATTAATACAGAAAGAGACAAAACAGCTTCTCCGGATCACCACACATTCCAGACATGAAGTCCTTTTCGGAACGTCTTCACTCCTGAACTTCTGATCAACTTCTCTCCAAGTCCGAAAAACTTCCGGATTGCTCTTCACTTCGGAACATGATGCTGACTCCGGAATTATTTCTTGGACTTAGGATTACTAGAGGTTCACTTTCAGGTTCCAACATTAATCATCACCTACTAATACTTCTACTCCAGTCCATGCTATTGAAGAAGATTTTGAATTCCTCTTTCTAACTCAATCCTCTACCCTAGAATCAAAAAAATTCACAAAAACAACTTTTCCTTATGTATTTCAACCTCATCAACCATGAAGAGACTCTAGTTCCACCAAAGCTCAAGTTCGGGGGAACCATATTCGAATGATTCTATTCCTAAAAGTCCTTTAGAATCTTCTAAACCATCTACCCCAACCTCCCATCATCAATCTGGATCAGTCATAACACCAGTCAATGCATCTTTTGAGGAGGGACCACCATTAGATGGTTCCATTCTTAAAGGTACTACACTCAACTGGTTTTTGCGAGGAACTACACTCAACTGGTTGTAGTCCTTCAAGTTCTTTCACATCCACTCCATCTGTTGAATTCAAGCATGCAACAGTTGAGGAGGAACCCCCTGTTTCAAGCATATCCGAACTCTTTCAAGATGATATTTTTGAAGGAACATTCACTTTTGACTACCCACCTCGTCCAAAAGAACAATATGAAACAATTTTCACTCCTCAAATTCTTAAGGAAACTCGCCTTACAAAATGGACAAAGGATCATCCAGCCGAACAAATCCTAGGTGATCTAGGTTCTGAAGTAGTGACTCGTTTAGCAACCAAGAATGAATGTTTATATGCAAGTTTTATATCCATGATAGAGGCTAAAGGAATCAAAGAGGCTATACAAGATGCAGATTGGGTAAAAGCAATGCAAGAAGAGTTATCTGAATTTGAACGCAACAACATGTGGGACATAGTGCCAATACCATATGGAGTATCAGTTGTTGGTTCATGATGGGTCTATAGGAACAAAATTTATGAAGATGGAATCATCATCACCAACAAAGCTAGATTGGTTGTCAAAGGCTACTCGCAACAAGAAGGCATAAACCATGATGAAACTGTTGCACCTGTTACAAGAATAGAAGCCATTAGGATTTTTTTGGCATTCACTGCACACAAGAACTTTATGGTCTACCAAATGGATGTGCAGTGTGTATTCTTGAATGGCGAAGTCGATACAGACGTCTATTTTCAACAACCTCATGGATTCGAAGATCCAAAGTTCCCTAATCATTGATATAAGCTTCAAAAGGATGTCTATAGATTGAAGCAGGCTCCAAGAGCACGGTGTGGAACATTGTCAAAATTCTTGGAAGATCCCAAATTTCAAAGAGGTTCTATTGATCCCACTCTCTTTAGGAAAATCCACAACAACCATATGATCGTTGTGCAAATCTACCTCGACAACATCATATTCGGTTCAACCAGCAAGGACCTTAGTGATGATTTTGCTGAGTTGATGAAAAGTAAATTTAGAATGAGTATGATGGGTGAGCTCAAGTTCTTCCTAGGTCTACAAGTTCGTCAATCTCCTAAGGGAATCTTCATTGGTCAAGAGAAGTATATCAAAAATCTGTTGAAGAGATACTCCATGGAGAACGCATCAACTGCAAAGACACCAATGTCTACATCCTACAAACTTGATTCAGACCTTGATGGGAAATATGTAGTTCAGAAGCATTATAGAGGAATGATTGGCTCATTACTGTACCTCACAGCTAGTCGACCAAACATCATGTTTTCAACATGTCTTTGTGTACGTTTTCAAGCGAATCCAAAGGAATCACACCTTATGGCACTCAAAAGAATTTTCAAATATCTGAAAGGAATGCTTCTCTGGGTCTATTCTATCATGATAAAGGCAACTTTTATCTCCAATCCTTTACTAACTCAGATTATGGAGGATGCAATCTCGACAAAAAGAGCACTTTTGGTAGCTGTCAAATCTTACAAGGCAGATTGGTCAGCTAGGCTTCAAAGAAACAAACATGTGTTTCAACTTCTACCGCTGAAGCTGAATACGTTGATGACGCCAATTGTTGTTCCCAAGTGCTCTTGATGCAAACACAACTGAGAGATTATGGATTCAAAATGTAACGGATCCCCGTCTATTGTGACTCTAAGAGTGCAATTGCAATCTCTCATAACCCAGTCAACCGCTCAGTGACCAAGAACATTGATATTAGGAATCACTTCCTAAAAGATAATATTCAAAAAGGTCATATTGAGCTTTATTTTGTTCCTACAGATGAAGAGACTGCAGATGTGTCCACAAAAGCTCTGGATGAATCCAAGTTCTTACACTTTCTAGGACGACTTGGCATGGTTAATCCAGATTCTTTAGGCATTTAAAGTTTTTTTTTTTACAAAAAGTTTTTTTAAGAAAACTCCAAAAAGATTTTACTTTTGTTTTTTACTTTACAGAAGAGAAGACTAAAAAAAGATTTTATTTTCTGTCTTTTATCTTTACCTTAAACAAAAGAAAATACCAAAAAGATTTTATCTTTCTTTTTTCTAGGAAAATGCAAGGTGTTATCACAACTATGCACATGAAGAAGGTTAGTTGCTCCACACTTTAATTATTTTTCAAAGTACTAAATTATGTGGTTCTTCAGTTTGCTTCAGTACACAACTAATATTGGTACTTTCGTGACCATTAACATGCTTCATTGTTATACTCTACTAGGAGTTATAACATACATAAAGTACTAATGCTATGTGGGATAATTTGAGGCGAACTCTAAGGGTTAGTTAAGCCAATGTTTTATAGTATATTTATGGCTTCCCTATCCTAGTGAACTCATGAGACAAAAGCGCTAACTTGTTTAGTTTGAGGGACATAAATTTTTTTGCTTTGTGAATATCTATACCTAATAAAAAGCTTCTAAGTTAAAACAAAGCGAGTCAAGTTCAAGTTTATCTGTTTAATTTTTGCACCTTAAGTCTAGTTATATATTTTCAATAAGTTATAGTTCATGAGTGGAGTTAATCTCTGACCATTGGGACTCGATGAGTATTCCCCTTGGGGATATATTTATATCTATCCACCTAATTATAAAAGCTTGGATGGATGGGAAAGAATATATCGTTTAAAAGTGTTTCATAGAAATTCATGCACTCCACTAGTGACCTAAGCGATTCCGAGCACTCGAATGAATTTCTTCGAAAGTCACGAAGTAAAGTACAAATAGAAATAAAGCTAGAAATTATTTGCTTGTGTACTTTGTCAAAGTTAGAGTTATAAGAAAAGATTAAAAAAAAGTCTAGTTATATTCTTAGGTCAATTATTATATATAGTATTTTTCTTTTAAAGCTGTGTCACTTGGAATTTGGCGACACCTTTTCAAACGGAAGGGTAAATAAAAGGGTATAGGTGGTAGAAATGCCAAAAATGAATGTTGTTCAAAATAACTGGGGAACGTTTATGAGGATTGTCAGTATTTAGGGTTTAAGTACTTAATTTACCATTCAGTCCCTAGCATTCCAATTTCCCTTCAAATTAGGTCGAATGTTTTACCAAACAGCCCCCAACTTTGAGAATCTTTTGCAAAACAAATCCAGATATTACCTTTTTAACCCCCAATTCTCCATTATGACATATTCAACCCTTCCTTCACTTTTTCTTTCAAATTAAATCCCAATTTGCCCAAATAGCCCCTCCTCTACAAAACCTTTCATATTAATCTTTATCTATTTATTTATTTACTAAACGGGGTGTTACAACTCTCCCCCACTTAAATTAGATTTCGTCCTCGAAATCGTTCCTTGCGATCTCTTACGCGCCCGAAAACTTGAACGACATGGCCACAAGCCCGGGCATAACCCCAGCCGTTCAATCCAACAGGGCTATCACAACCACCCACATTGTACATGCAACCACTAAGTTCGCTTTACTCCAAGCAATATTACAACCGATTTGTAGTCACACATCACTTCCGAGCTCTATCGTCTAACACTCACTAACTTCATGTGTGCTGCAGTCCTTCTCAAGCCAAACGAACCGACCCTCCCAGGTCTAGAACATCAAATGGAAACCTTAACCACTAAAAAAAAATCCATTAGGAATCTGAAATCTCAACTCATCTATCCTTTACACAGATAGGGTCAAACTCAAACTTGAGAGTCCGGTTCACCAGCAGAATTGGAACCACTCATCTCCAATCTGATACTCAACTCATGACCCGTGATCCGCGAATCTACGTGTACATTACTTCTCCAATTCCTTCCGATTTGCGATAACCTCTCCCCATTTCAAGATATAACGGATTCCGACCATCATGGAGACCACAGTCTCGCCCCTGGCCTGGCCACTAGGTTCCCAAAAGACTCAGTCGTCATGGCTACCCAAGCCTAAGAACTCCTCCGTGTCACGCTCTGACTGTAAATACTACAGCTCCCCACATTTTACAACACTCTCTCTTATTAACTAATGAGGCCTACGGCTCCCCGCAGTCTTACGATACTCTCTCACTGACTCGCGAAGGCTACGGCTCCCTGCGGTCTTACGATACTCTCTCACTGACTCGCGAAGGCTACGGCTCCCCGCAGTCTTATATCACTCACTCGCTCGCCATGGGCTCACCCCATGGTTTTTCCACGATAGTCCCAAGTGATTACTCCCACTTGGATCCCTCCATCCTCTTATCGCCCCACAATCTCATCATTAAACCATCATCATAATGCGTTCACTAAAAGCATGCTCCGCGATCCATCATGGACAGTGCACACACACCCACCCAGATTAAGCATCACTACCCCTGACAACAATTACCGCAACAAAACACTTTCCCTCGATACAATTCACATTCTTAGCTGATGGGTTCCCACTGGAAGAATAATCACTCGATACTCCACTTGCCGCCTCACAAACCCGAATCTCACAATAATCCAACAATTTAGGGCATCATACTCGGATACCTCGATACACCATCACAAAATCTCACGCTAGCTTGCCAACATCTCGGATCTTCAGCTTTCATCACTCGGAACCCTTGAAGCACTTCAACTCACACTTGAAGTACGGAGGAATTATTGGTGACTGAGAACGCGTCGACGATAATCCAAAATCCCATACTCTACTGATCAATCACATGCGAAACTACTCATACCGACGTTGGAGTTGATTGACAAATCAACTGCTGCCCCTCCTGGAGTATAGATAACAACCTATACTTCGAACTAGCAAATCTCAACAATCGAAACTGGACCTCAACGAACCAACCGCCTCGAACTCAACCATTGCACACCCGAAGAGCCCCTGACCACAATAAGATCTCTGACCAACGGCTACTCGTCGTGGATACCCTCGTTATTTCCTGAACACATACAACATACATCGTCTCGCTCTGCACCTCGCCTCATCCACCAATAAACCCAAGTCTCATATGTCCATACCGCAGATTCCCATAACCAAATCTTCTAATCGCAACTTGAACAGATTGTTGATCCTCCCAATAGAATACCCAGTTCTCCCCCACTCAGGGTTCAACCATCACCAATTGACATATCAGCAGTCTATTCCACACACTGTTTCACCAGATACACCACACTTGACTCTTGGACGTCTTGCGTAACACTTGATGATCTTCCAAAGAAAGACCAAGTAACTCCATATATCCTGAATCTCAGATGAGATCCTTGGAACTTCCCAACGTGACTATCTCCAGTCACCGAAAACCTCGTCCGGCTGCAGATGCAATTATTTCGATGGTCCTAGAATAAAACTTTCTCCTTTTCTGGAAATAATGGAATATCACACACTTCATTCTCTGAATCCTCAATCATCACCCTACTGCAAGAATCGACATAGCACGGGAGACCTCACTCTCACAGTCGATCCGCTGCATAGCCATGAAAGCCGTCATCTCGATACACTCCTCTAGTTTTCCTGAAACAGTTGCTGGCATACGACTTACCAAACTCAACAAGGTATACTCGAGCCATCATTGGTCACAGTCCCCACTGATGACTCCTTCCCGACATAAGACTATAATCCAATGCTCTCATACAACAAAAATACTCTTGGTGCCAATATCACAACTATTTGGTTCCCCCACGGGGTCTTCCTCTAATCTCTGACATCAGAAGCTCACTCACCCATCCTCTCAAAATAGGAAGTAGGAACAATATAATCCTCAATATAAAACTTTAACATCCCAGGCCATCGCCCGACCAGTCAACTCATACAGCAACCCTCCATGATGCATCATCTCCACCTGCCCCTATTTGAGTCTTGCGAATCCAACTGGCACCATACGAGTCAAAACCCTCGAGATATAAACTCAATTTTCCCACCCAGGGCATACTCCATTTAAGCTCAACCGACATGGCCCTCTGGCCCCATAATATCCCTTAACCACTCCTAGTCTGAATAATCACAACCGGATAACTGATAAAGGCGAAAACACACTCTGCTACGAATCATGGTACCCGAACCATGTTATTTCTCCTCATTCTGCTACTTAGAACCTCCGGAATTCTCCCTGTTTCGAGTATGGGTCCTCTGCTTTCAGTAGTACGGGCCCATACTACTTGCCACATCTACCCATACTTTCCACATGGATCGTCCCAGATTCTCTAAGTAGCTGCTCGACTTTCTCGATCACCATTCCCATTACACATGTTCGCTCTCTAGCGAATACTCACCCCTAAATAGCGTACTCCTTGGACTAGAGTTACTCCCTAGGTCCTCACACTTCTCTGCCATCAACTGCTGAAGAACTCCTTGTGATGCCAACCATCCACCTCCTGAATATCGTCATATTCACTTAGTAGCTGCCTCCCATCATTCAAGAGTTCCACTAAACACAAAGCAAACATCATTCGAGCATCGGATAACCAACACAGGAAACCACTCTAGCATACAACTCCACTCGCACTTTTCATAACTCAAAAGGCATCACCGAACTCAGGTAATCACACCTCTCGTGGATCTCTAACTACTCACTCAGTAGACTCCTCGATTGCTCATCTAGGTATCTCTCGTAGATTACTCCTCGACTTAAGACTCTCTCTAAAAGATTCCTACTAGGTACTTCCACTCAGCACATACAGAGCAAATAGCAGATAATATCAATCAATAGCATCCCCTAGGCTAAGGCGTCATGAATCAGGCTACTCTAGCCCTAATTTCTGAAATACCTAGCCTATCCTCTAGCATGCAGCTCTAATATCTCATAAATATCTCATAATATAAACAAATAATGGTATTTTGGGAAATCACCGTTTGGGCTCTGGCTGATTGTACACACTGCTCCATCTCGTTTTCTCTTTAAAACCCTTACATGTTTTAGAAAAATCATTTCTTTTTAGAAATTTTCTCAAATCCTCAGTTTGAGTCCAGACATACCCGAGAGCACATCCGAATCCCTCAAACCAAGGCTCTGATACCAACTTGTAACACCGTAAATTTTCTAAAACATTTTCCATTTTAAAATCACATAAATTTCATCAACACATATCACAAAATCCCCAAAATTGTAAAATTATCAAAAACACATGTTCATAGTAGTTCGAATAAAATCCAGGATCCTCAGAACCATGACTCCATCTCGTGTGTACAATCAAGCGGGTGCCTTCCCGTGATCATGAGAAGTAACTGAAACACATAACACATAACACGGTAAGCACGAAGCTTAGTGAGTCCCCAAACTACCACACACATCTCATTAGTCTCTCATGGCAATATCTCGAATAAGACCCTCCGGTTAATGTGTCTCAGTGGAACCCTCCGGTCCCACAACTCGGGTGGACCCTCTAGTCCTATCTCAACAATGCACAAGATAATATACATCATAAATCACAAGATAGAATGCATGATATCACATATCTAAGTATAAGCACATAGATCAACATGTACACAGAATACTATAACAACATAAGTCACAAAGACATCATGCACTATAACACATATCACATTATAAACAACTAAGGCCCTCCGGTCGATAATGTACTAAGACCCTCCGATCTACAATGTACTGAGACCCTCCGGTCAATAATGTACTAGGACCCTCCGGTCAATAACACGAATAAGATCCTCCGGTCACACATAAATTACCACACAGGTAAGTATAGTGAGAAGACTCACCTCGGATGACGAACGGATCCTATAAATGTTGCTGTTGTACTCCGGCCTCTAACACTGAGTCAATCCCATAATTAACCCCATTAGGATCTAAGACCAAACCTTCACATATTAGGTCTTATTGTGGTCCACTAACTCGGCCCATAAATAACCCAAACCCATTAGGCCCACCAAGGCCCAATAACAATCGGTCCACAAAGGTCCACTAATGCCTCAACTATGGCCCAATTTTCCAAATTGGGCCCAAAATCTCATATGGGCCTTACCCTAAAGTGCATCTAAATATTCTAATACACATGATTGTTCTTGGATGGCCCATCAATAGCCCAATCACCAAAGCCCAAAAGAAAGGCCCAACTCAAGGCCCAAGCAAAATTAAGGCTTCATTAGGCAGGCACCACCCACTACCACCTCGGGTCGTGGTGGTCAACGGCGGCTCATGGTGATGGTGTTGGATTAGTGTCTAAGTCCATAACCATTTTGGTATGTACTTGACCCGATGGTGCATGGTCCTTTTGGGTTGCCTTCACCAAAGCAACTTGATAGGATGAATTATGGAGAGAAAGGATTAATATGATTTATTAATATATTATGAGAATAATATATTAATGGAGAAATCATATTGTTTAATTAATATTAGTCAATAATTAATTGGTAATTAGTTTTGTGGCTAAAAGAGATTAATTAAACTTAAGGGACTAGAACTGTCAATTGTATGATAGTTGAATATTGAGCTAATGGACTACATATTAAAGGGGTGGACGAATTCTATGGGGAAACCCATTAGAAATCGTCCTAGGCCTTTAAGGAAGGAGTCCATGAGTTGCTTAGGGCTTAAGCATCCAAATTAGGGTTTCATTGTTTGATAACCCTAATAGTCTCTCTATTTAAAGGACCCTTATGGCTCAAAAGCGTGGTGAACTTGTTAATTAGGGTTTCCACACGTTTTGGTAGCCTCCTTCTCTTCTCCTTTTCATCCTCTTGCTCTTGGTGTTTGTGAACCATTAGAGGAGTGACATTTGTGACTCTAAGCTTTCTAAAGTCAATACAAGAAGGATTTGAGATTGTTATTGCTACATAACAATCAAGGTATGATCTAAACCCTCATTCATATGTTATATTGATTATCATATACTAGATCTAGGGTTTAAAGTCTTGGATGAATTGCATGTACAATAGAGAAACCTAGATCCAAGCATTAGGGTTTGTATGAGCACATAGGATGTTCTTATGGCCTAAACCCATCAGTGGTATCAGAGCCTTGATTGGTTTCTATTGTATTGATGCCTTGTATGTTTGTTCAAGTTGCAAAAACGTTTTTTGAGCTCCCTGCTTGATGAACTCGGCGAGTACCACAGTGTACTCGGCGAGTAGGCCTCAACTCGGCGAGTCCATTGTGGTACTCGGCGAGTTCGAGCGTCAGATGGAGCTATTTTCGGGATTTCTTGCTGTTTTACTCATGGATACTTGCCTTATCTGTTTTAGATCATTAAAATCCGATTTTATACATATTTATGAGTATATCCTTGATTAAACAAAAGATAATTACCAATTGATTGGATAATAACTTCCTTATATGATAAAGTTTGATTATTTGTATTAATTGGGTAACTTACTTTGCAAGAAATTAAAATTAGGTCAAATATAGATAATGATAAAATAAATTGTTTAATTTATATTATTTGTTATTTGATCCTTATGTTATGAAAAGTTTCAATTTTTCCCCTTTAGGTTTTATAGTTTAAATTTGAACTCAAAAGTTTTGTTTTGAAATTTAAATAGTTGAAACCCTAATGTTTTGAAAAAGGTTTCAAAACTTGCCCTCAAGTTTTGGAATTTAAATTTTGATTGAAAAGTTTGATTTTGAAATATTTAAATTCTAAACCCTAATGTTTTGAAATGTTTCAAAACTTGCCCTCAAGTTTTGGAATTTAAAGGTTGATTAAAAGTTTAACTTAGGAATGTTAAATTCTAAAACCCTAGTATTGTTTTGAAAAGTTCAATTCACGCTCTTA
Organism: Lactuca virosa; assembly: GCF_052849685.1. Lineage (NCBI taxonomy): Eukaryota > Viridiplantae > Streptophyta > Magnoliopsida > Asterales > Asteraceae > Lactuca > Lactuca virosa. The sequence continues at coordinate 168,123,136 of NC_136434.1, read as the reverse complement.
TGGTTTTATTAATTAATTAAAGTGTATAATTAAGAGAGATTTAATAAATCCATAAAAGTTTTGGTTTACAATTTAATTAAATTAAAAGTGTAATTATTAAATTTGACCACCAAGTATTTTAAAAGTATAAAATACACCCTATACTATATATAACATTAAAAGTCTAGTATTATATATGTATGAGTAAACAGTCAGTCTTACCGTTAGTAGGCCTCATTCACGAAGCTGGTCTATAAGGGGTATTTAAGGAAATTGCCTATAAAATGGCGATTGAATGGGTATCTACTCTTACCCACCACACTCTTGACTAGTGGAGGGTCGTTAGCCGAACGGGTAGGATAGGACAGAAACCTTCCATTATAAGTATAATGAAGTACAAAAGTAACTAAATGCTTTTACAAAATTTCCAATCTTAGTTACTTTAGGCAAAAGTGAATTGATGCAATTCCATGAAATTACACTTTGTGCCCTTGCGAAGACGTTAGTGGAGCATGTGTGGTTAACCGGCACACTAAATGGTTCTAAGCAAAGGTAGCAAAGGGTGACTCATTGTTTGTCATAGTTCGGTGGAGCGTGTGTGGTTAACCGGCACATCGAATAGGTGACTGTAACATTTGAGGGCACCATGTAAGTTTGCATGGTTATTCACACCCTGTTTTGTGATCCTCGGCATCCCAGTCACAAATCGAGGGGCATATCGAGATTTAAACATGCCATTGAAATGTTCAATGAATCTCAAAAGATCTAGGAATTTTCAATAGATTTAAAACTTAAATTTTTTTTTCTTCGTTTTTCATGGTGGAAATTAGTGAATCGTCATTCACTTACCTTCAAATGTTCTGCAATTTGGGTTACGGCATCCCTTTCCCAAGTTGTAGAGTATTGTGTTGGGTCCTAGCCTTAATATCTCATTTGGGTGATTTATTAAGGACTCAATCAATCAACTAACTTGAATTTTTCTCCCGTTTTGTAGATGTCAAAGTATGACAACTATGGTCTTCCCAAATCCCGTGGAAAAAGCTTTTCACATGAAGATGATATTCCACGATTCGATCGAGGAACACGAGATCATGCTTCACTTTCTCCACCTCCTCCTATTGTTCTCCCTAACCCACAAGTTCAAAAAGATTGAAAAGTTCAAAAACACTCAAGCCCTTTTGGCAAGTAAACATGAAGAAGGAAAGTCAGTGTGTGCACACGTCCTAGAGATGAAGTCAAACATTGATAGGTTAAGAATGTTGGGATCTATTGTCTGTGAGGAGCTGGATGTTGACTGGGTTCTTCAGTCACTTCCTGACTCATATAGTGAGTTCGTAAGAGTGTACTATCTGATAAACCACGACGTAACCCTCATCGATCTCACCTATATGCTTATTGCTGCTGAATCAGCAATGATTTGGCGCACTAGAAAAGCATAGTTGATTGGTGGATCTGCCTTCCAGACCTCTATGGATATAGACAATGGCAACGAAAGGCATGCCATGATCGAAAAGTTTGATCATAAGAGAAAGGCAAAGTCAGAAGTAGTTCCGTGTGTTGTTCCAAAAGAGTCAATTTGCTTTTATTGCCAAGAGAAGGGGCATTGGAGACGAAGCTGCCCTATTTACCTAAGAGATCTAAGAGATGGGAGAGTCAAAACGTATGGCTCTACTTTAGGTAAAATCCATTAACTAACTCTTTTAAGTTCCTATTCTAGATTCTTAATACATAATGTGATAAGATTACATTTCGATGTCTTGTAGGATCGAAGAAAAGAGAGGAATCTTAAGGGAAGAAGTGAGCGAAATCTAATCGTGAAGAAATGGATTTCGATCGCATTACTTGAAGATTAGAATCTTAAGCTACTACTTGGAGTTAGAATAGATTGCTTAGGAATATTTAACAACATAGTTTTTCAGTTGAATTGCATTGTAAGGACAAATTTTTCCGCAATAATATAAATTTTGATTTTATATTATTTATTTATCCTTGCAATGGCGTGTATGAAAAATTGATGTAAGTTTCTATTATTAGCAATAATGGATTTGATTCTTAATTATGTTATTTGTGGAAAGGTTAAGAATTTACCAAATACGGAAAGTTTCTCATCGCCCAAGTTTCAATTGGACAGAAACTTGGAATCATACAACTTGGTTGCATGATGAATGAGAAATTTCATATTTGGAAATTAGACTAATTCATTGACAAAGTGTCAAGTGAAGGACTAGGAGATCGAGTACACAAGGTTGTGTGTTGATCAAGTCCACCACAAGAGTAACAAAGATATTGGTCATGATTTACTAAGGTTAAGTAAATATGATTATACTTATGAGATTAAGTGTAATTCTCAATTGATTGAAAGAGTTTCAATAAATAGCAGAACGAATAAGAAGAATCAAGTAGGCAGAAAGATAAAAGTTTCTCTATTCTAAGAAGAAGGGAGAGTACCTTTTTATTATGTTTTATGATAGATCTTAATGATTAAGAACCATATCTCAATTGATCCTCTAAGTGAGTCTTAAGTGCAATTGTATGTCTGAGAAGAGGAATCAAGAATCGAAGAAATGGTTAAATCAAGAAGTCAATCATACTTCGTTCCAAAACCAAGTCTTAGAGTTAAGATTGTGAATTGAGTGACAAGTCTTAAGAAGGTTTATAACATTCATCAAATGTGAAATTTGAAAAAGTTTTCTTATTCTTGCACAATTGGAAAGTTGTGATGTCTTGGATAAGACAAAGACCAACTAGGGCCAATGTAGTGAAGTGTTTTGTCTTGATAAAAACTACACTAACTCTTGAATATTTGTTTGTCGAGAAATGTTTATTGACAAAAGAATCTTATATGTCAAGGAGTCAGTGGGAGTCTTAATGGTCTTGAAAAGTTTCAAGAACTAATCGAGAATAAACCTTATCGATCATCACTAGCACACGACTTGAGGTTTACAACCTATCGTGTTGACATTATTTTGTTTCTGTGCCATTCCAATTAAGTTAATTATGCATGTGAGTTCTATGAGTTCTCATTTGAACACATAAAAGGCAAGCACCTTGATCAATGAAAAGTACGTTGATATGAAAGGGTGAGCTGCTTAACTACTTGGAAGACATGGTGGGCACTCGTGTTACCATAAGGCAAGAAATCAAGATTGAGAAAGTTTAGTCCATATGAGTTTGGATTTGTCGCAAACTTTGGTTTTGACAAATTCGCATGGATAGGAACACATACACCATTAAAATCTAAGTGTCATAAGATTCCCTCCTTCATGAAAATGACTGTGGGGAAATGCTTTCACTAAGAGAGATTTTAAGAAGATAGTGATTGTAAAATTGTATTCTCGAATTCGATTATGGTTACGACATCCCTTTCCATAATTCGATTGTGAGATTTGGCAATTAGTCTAGATTGTTTAGACACACATATGAGCTATCTAAGGCAAAGGTGTATAAGTTTAAGAAGCTTAGATAAAGGATTATCAAAGCATTAGGTATTAGAAATATGAACTTCAGAAATTCAATAAGTAATGTTTTCTGGAAGTTCAGTTGTTTTCTAAAACATGTCAAAGCTAGTGGGAGCATAAGTGTTATGCTTATACGATAATAATCATCATGATTGTGGGAGCATAAATGTTGTGCTTGTATGATTATTAAGGCAAGTATTGCAAGTTAGCAATATTAATTATAGAAAACAATAGTTATACTTTGCAAGGTCGTAAGGGTTGAAAAGTTGTTTTGCTATAATTAAGGGAGAGAATATTGTACTTCGTTTCAAAATCTAAAGCTTAGATTGAGAAATTTTAATAAAATTAGTCAAAGGATACATAGTGTGTTCTTAAATTTCGATTATGATTACGGCATCCCTCTTCATAGTTCGAATTGTAAGAACGAGACACATAAAATATTATGGCAGAAGATGGATAAAGCATCATATCTTTATGTAAGACATTATGCATCGTGTTCCATATGCTTCGGGCATAGGATCGATTGCAAGTGCTATAATATTTGACCATTCTAAAATTTTCAAAATGTCTAGCGCATTTAGAGGGAAAAAGGACAAGAATTGGTTTTGACTAAAATAATTAAACAACTATCAAAGGACGATCCAAAGCTCGCTGAGGATTGGTCGCTTGTGAGTAGTTGGAAGTATGGTATTGGATGACTTTAATATGAATAGATAAGATTCTATTAAGAATAAATTGTCATATGCCAAATATGGAAATGTTTCCATATTGGGAGTTGGATATTAAGAATCTATGTCCAGATTAGAAACTTTTATGCAAGAAGGATGTTCAAAGGAATGTACTTTGAGTGAGAGACATCATATCTATAGAATTGTTTCTGATAGAGATTGGTCAAGTCTTGATGATTTTGAGCTATGACTTTACGAAAGAATCATTGCATAAAATGTTAGAATCTGGCATAAGTAACAAGAATTTGATATTCTTATACTTATGAAAAGGATTGGAAGTTGTATGATTGGAAATGTGTTCATTTGACAAAGAAAGGACCGTAGGTAAACATTGTGTGCATGCTGAGAGCATGGGACAAGTGTAGTAATAATTCAAGTAAGAAGTTGATTACCCGAAACTACAAATAATGAGTAATCGATATGGTGATAAATAACAGGTGTTTTATTTATACTCAAAGGTTTGGGACCATATAGGATTAGTATTATTCTTGTGTTTCACTTTGCATGTTTTGACTTCCTGAATAATTAAATTGGTTCAGAACAATCAAATTATTCGAACGGACCACAGTCGTTCATATGTTGGAAGTAGGTATGAATGAAGACTGTCGTGAATTGGTGTGTGGATTGTCTAAAGTGTATTAGACATAAGCAAATGTTTGCTGCAACGTTCATGAGTGCTTATGAATATGATTTGAGCATTGGATTAAACCCACGCTCACTTGGATCACTTCATGGATTTTATCACGAGTGATTGGTGAGACGATAACATCTTATATTCTTGAAACCGAGATGTGTGATTTGTATCTTGTGAGTCGGTTACACATTGATAATATGTAAACGCACCAGTAACTTGGTGTCATAAAACATATTGTTGTGTGTGATTCGGTAAGTGAGTGCAAGCAAGCATTGAATCAAAGTTTATCCGTTCCTTTTATTCAAAGTAGGATGAAAGCGATATCTGTGGGCCCCTAGATGATTTAGTGATGGCACCTAAGTGCTTGGCCAAGCCGGGACTAATTTGATGTGTTCAATTGTAGTCTGTTGTCAGTCGTCATAAATCGGAAATCGGGAAACAACACATAGACAGAGAGAATGATTTAAATCCATGTCTCAGTCTATACGATATCTAGAATGGAGGAATATATGATCCCTTATCTAAAGGACACGCTTCTGATAGGATCAGAGTTGACAGCGGCTTTGGAAAAGTACGATTGCAGATCAGGATCTGAAGTCATACGCAGAATAGTTATTAGACTTATCCAAGTGGGAGACTGTTGGATTAGTGTCTAAGTCCATAACCATTTTGGTATGTACTTGACCCGATGGTGCATGGTCCTTTTGGGTTGCCTTCACCAAAGCAACTTGATAGGATGAATTATGGAGAGAAAGGATTAATATGATTTATTAATATATTATGAGAATAATATATTAATGGAGAAATCATATTGTTTAATTAATATTAGTCAAGAATTAATTGGTAATTAGTTTTGTGGCTAAAAGAGATTAATTAAACTTAAGGGACTAGAACTATCAATTGTATGATAGTTGAATATTGAGCTAATGGACTACATATTAAAGGGGTGGACGAATTCTATGGGGAAACCCATTAGAAATCGTCCTAGGCCTTTAAGGAAGGAGTCCATGAGTTGCTTAGGGCTTAAGCATCCAAATTAGGGTTTCCTTGTTTGATAACCCTAATAGTCTCTCTATTTAAAGGACCCTTATGGCTCAAAAGCGTGGTGAACTTGTTAATTAGGGTTTCCACACGTTTTGGTAGCCTCCTTCTCTTCTCCTTTTCATCCTCTTGCTCTTGGTGTTTGTGAACCATTAGAGGAGTGACATTTGTGACTCTAAGCTTTCTAAAGTCAATACAAGAAGGATTTGAGATTGTTATTGCTACATAACAATCAAGGTATGATCTAAACCCTCATTCATATGTTATATTGATTATCATATACTAGATCTAGGGTTTAAAGTCTTGGATGAATTGCATGTACAATAGAGAAAACTAGATCCAAGCATTAGGGTTTGTATGAGCACATAGGATGTTCTTATGGCCTAAACCCATCAGATGGCCACCACCTTGTGCTTGTGTTTAGCTTGCTTTTGGATGCTTGGACATAGTGGGACTAGAACCATAACCACCACCTCACGGTGGTGGTTATGGTTCTAGTCCCACTATGTCCAAGCATCCAAAAGCAAGCTAAACACAAGCACAAACACACCGCCGCCCAACACGGCGGCAGGAGGCGGCAGCCACCACCTCACGGTGGTGGTTAAGAGTTTCTTTGATTAACTAGTCACTGATTACAATTACATCATGAAATAACTTGAAATAACCCACACACAAAAGGATAAACACACCCACACAGCCACCCTTGTAGTGGCCGGCGGTGGTAGAGGGTGGCAGCCACCACCTCACGGTGGTGGTGGTGGCTTTTCGATCCGAATAAACACTCAAACACCGCTTCACTGCAATAAACACACACACAAACATGTTCCAGTTTGCACAAAGGACCCAGCCACCCACCTGGTGGCGCACGATGGCGACAACGACACGGAAAGGGCTGCAACAACAGTGGTTTTGCGACGACAGCCACCACCTCACAGTGGTGGCGAGCTTCTTGAGTCTTTGTCCAACAACACACGTCCACACGAACACGTACTCGTCCAGCTCAACACTGAAGTGCATCCCGATCTCAGCCACTCTCGTGGTGGCGCAAGGCAGTCGGAAAAAGATGCCAGCCGCAACAGCCGTCCGGAGTGACGACTATGGCGACCGAGCGGCGGCAGAAGAAGATGGGGAAGACCACTGCAGTTCGACCGGTGAGTGGCAGCAATATTGCGCTGGTTATCTCGGTGCTTCTCCGGTGGTATGTGACCTCGACAGCGGGGTAGCGAGCAGCAGCAGGTGGCGACCGACTCATGGTGATGCAACGGCGGCCGAGGGATGGGAGGTATAAGGGGGTGACAACCGTTTCAACAATTAGGGTTAGGCTTATGGTGAAGGTGACGGGCTTAACACCCGCACGCATGCTCACTTTTGCTAATATTACACTTTCTTCCCCCTTCATGACAATTCTTCTCAAACTAAGTACTTAATTTACCATTCATTCCCCATCATTACAATTTCCCTTCAAGTTAGGTCTAATGTTTTATCAAACAAACCCCCACTTTGAGAATCTTTCGCAAAACATATCCATAAATTAACTTTTTAACCACCAACTCTCCATTATGACATATTCAACCCTTCCTTCACTTTTTCTTTCAAATTGAATCCCAATTTGCCCAAATAGCCCCTCCTCTACAAAACCTTTCATATTAATCTTTATCTATTTATTTATTTACTAAACGGGGTGTTACAGTATGCCCTACGTACGAGCCTCAGCCACCCGATGCACACACATGCGTACGCTAAGCGTGCCCAAATGTATGCCCATCATACAGAAGGACCTTTTTTGAAAAAATGATATACTTGAGGGTAAACAATGGAATACCTAGATTGGAGTGTTACAACTCTTCCCCACTTGAACTAGACTTCGTCGTCGAAGTCCGCTGTCGAAAATAGATCCTGGTAATGCTCTCGCATCTCGTCCTCCGGCTCCCAAGTCTATTCGGAGCCCTTCCGGTGCTGCCATTGCAACTTCACTAGCTTCACCACCTTGTTACGAAGAGCTTAAGTTATTCTATCCAACACTGCAATGGGCTTATCCACATAATTCAGGCTCCTATCCACTTGAATGTCATCCAAAGAAATAACTGCAACCTCATATGCAACACACTTCCAGAGCTTAGACACGTGGAAGGTGTTATGGATCTGACTTACCTCATCCAGAAGATCCAACCGATAAGAAACCCTACAAACTCAGGCATAAATCTACTTCTGTACTTCCCATGACTTGATGTCCAACCTCCCCCGAACAAACTGGAGTCCTACACCTCCGACCATACAACATCTCAAACGAGGGTCGATCAATACTAGCATGATAACTATTGTTGTATGAGAACTCTACTAGTGGAAGGTAAGTATCCCAACTCCCTCCGAAGTCTAACACGCATGACCGAATCATATCCTCAAGCGTCTGGATCGTCCGCTCGCCTATACCATCAGTCTGGGGTGGTAAGTAGTGCTGAAATGCAACTGAGTACCCAACTCCTCGTGAAACTTCCTTCAGAATCTGGAGGTGAATCAAACATCATGGTCCGAGACCACAGATCCCGGAACTCCATGCCTGACCACCACCTCCCGCACATAAATATCTGCTAATTTCTCGGCGGAGATACTCTCGGAAATCAGAACAAAATGAGTACTCTAGGTCAACCTGTCCACAATAAACCAAATGGAATCAACACCCGGCACTCTCCTAGGTAACTTTATGATAAAGTCCATGGTGATATCCTCCCATTTCCACATGGGGATGGGTAGCGGCTGAACCTTGCCATGAGGCCTCTGATGCTCGGCTTTAACCTTCCTGCAGGTCAAACACCGCTCAACAAACCATGCAACTTCCCACTTCATGCAGGGCCACAAGTATATCGATCTTAGGTCTCGATACATCTTTGTGGCCCCCGGATAAATAGAAAACTTGGACTTATGCGCCTCCTCCAAGATCTTTTGCCTCACTCCCCCAAATGCCGGAACCCAAATCCTGCCACACTGAGTCAATAATCCTTGGCTGTCTCAAACAAACAATGGAATCTCCCCCGAATTCCCTCAGTCTTCCAATTCTCCTTTTTCAATCCGCCCACCTGTGCCCCTTTGATCATATCCATCAAATATGAGTTGACCGTCATGCTCAAGCAAACACCTCGGATCGGAGCACCTGCTGTTTTACGGCTCAAAGCATCGGCCATCGCATTGGCCTTCCCGGGGTGATACAAAATCTTGCGGTCATAATCTTTCACCACATCTAACCATCTCCTATGTCGCATATTCAAATTTTGTTTATCCATCAAATACTTCAAACTCTTGTGATCGGTGAAGATGGTGCATTGAACTCCATATAATTGATGCCTCCAAATCTTGATGGCAAACACCACCGCCCCCAACTCCAAGTCATGAGTGGGGTAATTCGCCTCATGATGCTTCAGCTGCCTCGAGGCGTAAGTAATCACAAGCCCCATCTGTATCAGAACAGCTCCCAAACCCGAAATAGAAGCATCACAATACCACAAAATCATCCAATCCCTCGGGTAACGCCAGAATCGGGGCCTTGCATAATTTCTGTCTTAAAGTCTCGAATGTTAATTCCTGATTTAGACCCCACCTAAAGGTTACACTCTTCTTGTACAAGCAGATCAAAGGTACGATAATCTTGGAGAAATCCTGGGTCAATCTCCGATAGTACCCCGCTAAACCGAAGAAACTTCGGATCTCGGATGCGTTCTTCAGAACCTCCCAACGAATTACCGCCTCAATCTTTTCCGGATCTACCAAGATATCCTCTTAGTTGATGATGTGCCCCAGAAACTTCACCTCACACAAACAAAACTCACATTTAGAGAATTTGGCTTATAGTCTCTCCCCCCTCAAGGTCTCCAACACCTCCCTTAAATGCTGCTCGTGCTGCTCCTTGGTCTTAGAATAAACCAAGATATCATCAATGAAAACGATCACAGACCGATCCAGCATCGGCCTGCAAACCCAGTTCATGAGATCCATGAACGTTGCTGGAGCATTGTTGAGCCCAAATGGCATCACCACAAACTTGTAATGACAATAACGAGTTCTCAAAGCCGTCTTCAGTATATCCTCATTCCTAATCCTCATCTGATGATACCCCTAAAAGATAAATCTTGGAAAAACCAAGATGCACCATGAAGCCGATCAAATAAGTCATCAATCCTCGGAAGCGGATAGTGGTTCTTCACCATTAGCTTGTTCAGCTCCCGATAATCAATACACATCCTGTCTGACCCATCCTTCTTTTTCACGAACATGATCGGCGATCCCCAAGGGGAATTGATCGGGCGAATAAATCCCCTATCTAGCAGCTCCTGAAGTTGCGTACACAACTCCTGCATCTCAGGTGGAGCTAGAAGATACGGCGCCGTAGCTATCGGAGCCGCACCAGGCATCAAATCAATACGGAACTCTACTTGCCTCTCGGGAGGCACCCCATGCAACTCCTCTAGAAATACATCAGGAAAATCTCGCACAATAGGTACCCTGCTCATCGCTGATGTGGCCTCCACCCTCGTATCCGAGACATAAGCCAAAAACCTAGAACAACCCTACTGAAGTAATCTCCTAGCCCTCGCAGCCGAACAAAGGGTTGGCCCATAAGAGTCTCTCTCTGCATGGATAAGCAGTTCTCCCCCACTTGAGGTTCGAACTCTCACCAGCTGACACTCACAATCTATCATGGCCCCATTGGGACCCAAAAACTCCATCCCAACGATTACTTTCAATCCTCTCAAACGAATCGGAACCAAATCAATAGGAAACCTCTCGCCGAACATATTCAGAACATTCCTCTGAAATACCCTCGCAGTGCTCACGGTGCGATCATCCACAATCTCCACCTCGAGCGGGGAATCTAATGTCCATGAGGCATCTCGAAACTTCTTGCTGAGCGCAAGAGAAACAAATGATCGGGTAGCCCTTGAATCAAAAAGAACATGAGCCGATAATCCATTGAGCAAAAAGGTCCCTATACAAGATCATAACAACAAGAGCATAACAATAAAATAAATATGATAGAAATAGATCACACACCAGTCACAACGTTAGATGCTGATCGAGCCTCCTCTGTGGTCAGTTGAAATGTGCGGCTCTTCACCGCAGGAGCCTCCACCTTGACCAGACGGCCATCTGTAATTCTCATTGTGGCGGGCGCAGGCGCGGCCACTGCACCTCTCATCAACCTCGGACAATCCGCCTGTTTATGGCCGTTCTAGTTGTAGTGAAAACAAATCAAGCACTTCTTGGGGCAATCCCTATTCATGTGGCCCGACTAGCCACAAGCATAACATGCCGAGCCTACCGCCCGACAGGCTCCACTGTGCGGCTTATCGCACTTGGAACATCGGCCCAAGCCCTGCTGGCTCGTACTGGGAGGATCGGAGGTCTTAGCCTTCTTAGCTTGACCCAGTGCCGTCTGAACGTGCTCCGGCTTCCGCTTCGTCCAGAGCTCCAACTCAATTTCCTGTTCCCGGGCCTTCTCCACCATGTCATTCAGGGTCTTGCACACCGAAAATCTCACAAACTCACAAATATCATCCCTCAACATGGAATGATACCTCATCTTCTTCATCTCCTCATCCACATCGTACGATGGAACCAAAAGCGCCCTATCTCTAAACTTGGCGGTGATCTCCGCCACAATCTCTGTCGTCTGTTGAAGATCCTGAAACCCCCTCACCAATCGTTGCACCTCAATGGCTGGTGCAAACTCCAGATCAAACCTCCGCACAAACTCCTCCCAAGTCATCTCAGCCACACCCGCTGATCCCACCTCGCGGGTAACCTCCTCCCACCAGTCTCACATCGATCCCTCAACATACAAGACGCGAACCCCACCTTTACGCCTTGGGCCAAAAGCTCGAGCGCTGGGCAGCTACCCAGCGTCGACTAGTGATCGGGTTCCAAACCCCAAAGAACTTAGGTGCACCGCACGCCTTGAGCTCCCGAAATGAGGGAGTTCGAGTCCCAATCTGACCCCCAACAATCTTTCCTCGAAAGGATCTGAGCCACTCCTCCATAATCTCCATGATCTCTTCCTTGACGGTACCGAAGATCACCGGGGTAGCGTCAAGGATGCCATGAGTAACCTCAGCCACGATGAGATCGCGCAGTCTCTCATCAATGGGATCTGCACCAGAGCCTGAACCTGATCCTGATCCTGATCCTGAACCCGAACCTCGCGTGATCATCACCATCCTAAACTGAAAAAAGATACCACATAATATAAATTGTTCGAACTTCCTCCTCACCGGGATCCTTAGAGCTTCCAGGCCTGACATTTTTTCAGGTATAGTTCATGTGCTTTCAGGAGTACGAAACCAATACTACCTTCCACATCAACCTGTACCTTCCACAAGGCCATACCTGATTCTTCTAATTCACCCAAAAACAATAAGATGACCCACATAATAAAACATAAACTCACATCCTAAACTATTCTAGGATTTCTCAATCCTCACCGAACCAGAAACTTAAGTCAATCATAGCAGGTTTCCCTATGCATGCAAGTTATACAAAAATAGAATCACATAGACTGTCAAATAAAGCTTCTACCCTAAACCACAACCAAACAAGGAATAGGAATAAGGTAGAATCCATCATTCTAGGGTTATGCAATCCTAGACATATACAACTTTGAAAGCATATACTTAGCAAATAATCAATTCAACATTAATTTCCAAACATAACTATAGCATGGCTAATACATTTGGAACACTTACTTGAGCTCGACCGAAAACACGCACTATACTCTCCCCTTTTTACTTTCGAAACCGTTTTCAAGAAAACTTTAACTTTTGGTTTCTTTTAAAAAAGGGTTTACCATTTCCTCGGTTTGAGTTCTGACACACCCGAGAGTGTGCCTGAATCCCTCAAACCAAGGTTGTGATACCAACTTGTAACAGCCCAAAAATTCATGTAAAATTTTTCATTTAATAATTAGAAATCTCATTCATATTTGTTTTCCAAAATTCCATTACTTAACGCATTGTTCAAAAGATCAGAGTATCCAAAACAACTAGTGTGGAAATAATGGAGAGTGGACGTTGCGCCATCAAGCCGAGACCTTGCCCTTAGAACCAGAAGTACCTGAAACACCCAACAAAACTATAAGCACATGCTTAGTGAGTTTCCCAAAATACACAAAACACATAACCACATAATTCCATGCACATATACACATAAATCTGCCATGGACTCCCTCTATGGTCTTCAACTGGGATGCCATGGACTACCCCTATGGTCTTATCTCCAAGAGCCATGGGCTCCCCCTCATGGTCTTACCAAGTGCCATGGGCTCCCTCCATGGTCTTCACGTAAATCAATACATACCAAATAACAAAACCATTGCATATTCAACTATAGAAATCTCATATCAAGTGCCTTCGACCCATTGGTATAGTGAGAAGACTAACCTCAGTCTGCTGAACAAAAAAATTTTCCCGTCTACTAGCTCAAAATCTCACACTGAACAATATACAAATAACCCTAGTTAGTATTATGGTATAACCTAGACATGGGCCCAAAATCTTAAGTCCAAGTCCCTTCATAATGGCCCAAAGGCTTTTCCTTCACTAATGGGCCTAGCATTAAAATCCAATTCTATATCGGGCCACAAGGCCCAAAGGGCCCAACATGCCAACCTTGGCCCAAATGATAAATTCAGGCCCAAAGAACCAATGAGTCCAAGCCCAAACACTTAGCGCCCAAAGGTTTAAAATCCACCGTTGGCCCAAAACTTCCTGAGAGTATACGCCCATCGTACCTCTTCTGTACGCTTCGCGTACTGAGCTAAGGGGTTGTATGCACAACGTACAACATAGTACGCCCAACATATAAACCGTTCATGCACAAAATCCATTAAGTGCTTAATTCAATGTAGGCTCTTCCCTCAAATTCCAGATCTTGGTCGATATAATGGTCCTAAGCCATAAAGTTGGCTACTTTATGCCTTTACATGCTATATAAGATCCCAACAACTTAATCTGCTTTATTAAGTCCTTTCCAAAGGTCTTAACTCAAGCATGGAGCAACTGAAGACATCAAGTTTGCATTTTTATACTATAAACAAGTCCAAGAGTCTCAGATCTAACCTTCCTAACCTCTGGAGTTGCCCAAACTCCCAAGAGATGATCTATGGACTCCAAAGTGGACTCTAGCATATCCTAACTCAACAATCAAATAGGATAGACAAGATGCAAGGTTTTTACCTTCAAAATCTCTCCAAGATGCTCTAGATGCATGATCCAAAGGCTCATTCCTTGATCATGGCTAGAAAACCACCTTCTTCTTCTTGAACACTCTCTACAAAAGTCACCAAACACACCTTTAAGCTCAAATCTCACAAGTTCTTGCAAAAATAGGGTTTAAGGACGAAAAGACGCTATGGAGGCTGATTAGGGTTTGGTCCAAATGATATAAGGTTGTTTAAATAGGGCGCAAGTCAATAAATTAGGGTTTTAGTCATCTGCTACGTACGCCCCACGTACATGCTCGTACGCCCAACGTACAAGCCTCAGTTACCCGATTCACGCACACGCGTATGCTAAGCGTACCCAAATGTACGCCCAACGTACGGAAGGACATTTTTTGCCAAATAGAAATACTTGAGGGTAAACAATGGAATACCTTGATTGGAGTGTTACAAGCATTGCATTTTCATTTCAGTATTCATGTATCCTTTGTAAGGGCATAATAATCAACTTTGACATTTTTGACAATTATCTCATTTAGGTATTCCATTTTTCCTAAATATGATTTCTGGAGTTTAAGCATGTCATTTGAGAACCTTTTGGTCCTAATATGTTTATATTATATTAGCAGAACGTTGATTTCAAAACATCTCTAAATTTACTCTTTTATGTCACTTTTCGTATTATAAATCATGAAAGTTTCCCAAATTAGAAAATTTTAAAACTTTGATATTTTACAAAAAATTACTACCATTATTTTCTTAAATATTATTAACTGACATGCCAAATGTATGTTATCTCTTTTTCTGATAGTTTTTATAAATCAAGTTTAAATTTTAAACAAGGAGTATGGATTTTTGGACATTGTATACTTAGCTTCTTGATCGAAGCCTATTATTTCTTTCCCTCAATGCAACATTCTATCTGATAAGAAAAACATAACATCAGACCTTGGGACATTTTCAAAATACTCAAAGGCATGTTCCTGCCATGAACCTTTGTTTTATCTTGATGTTTGTACATCACCACCAAAAATATGTTGCATGTTCTGTAAATAGTGATTATCCATGACCAAACCAAATTCAAGAGCAAATGTGAGCACATGCAAGCCTTATCTAGCACCAAAAACCGATTTTTCAAAAGTTTAGTCGCATCTAGCTTGGTTGCATGTAAGATAAAATGGTTAGAAACAAGTATTTATATTTATATAGAATATATTTAAT
Source organism: Lactuca virosa (assembly GCF_052849685.1). Lineage (NCBI taxonomy): Eukaryota > Viridiplantae > Streptophyta > Magnoliopsida > Asterales > Asteraceae > Lactuca > Lactuca virosa. The sequence goes on along the minus strand of NC_136434.1, from coordinate 168,107,872 downwards.
ATAATGTTTTTCGATCTCAATCTAAGCAAAAGAAACCGATATCCTTAGGAAAAATAGAAGTTTGAACTATGTTTTCATGAGTTTTACTCTTCAACATTTTTGTCAGATTTGTTTACTCGACTTTAAAAGGTCACATAACTCACTTATTTCTTGACCAAATCATGATATTATTTTTCTTAGGACTAGTTCCTTGAGTTATATTTCAAACCTAACCAGCTTTACTATAACACATTAAGAATTTGATTTTTGGTGAGTTTTACAAAATAATTGCGCAAACAACACTTTTTTTGTGATCACTAGTTTTTCATTACATGATCAAAGGCCTTAAACCCAACAATAAATCTGGAGAAAATTATTTTAGGAACTTGACACATTTATCTCAGAAGAACTAATATTTCATGAACTAAAACGTTATAGAATTTTCTACACAAATTGTTGAACTTTTAGCTATATTTGGAACTCATGCACCATATAGTGCTACACTTCAAAACATGATGGGGGTTGAATACCCCATTTAGCTCTAAAATTATTTTGAACCAAATTGTTTTATGAACAGTCATGTTTTTAAGAGATTTTATGTGAAACCCCAAGTTCCTAACAAAATCCTTATTTTTCTACAAAAATAAGAATTTAATGGCCATAAATTCAAAATAATCATTTACAGACGAGATAAAAATCGGAAAAAATGTAGAACTATTTTATTCACAAAATAATGATCCAATACAAATTTTTATAGAATTTGGTCACTGTTTGGTATTTTATTCTAATTTTTTTATTGAATTAGAGCATGAATTTACAAAACCAGGTCATAGGACTCAAGAGCTTGAATTAATATTTTTTCCAACTTTGCTAAAATTATGAGAAGTTGTAAAATTAATTTGGAAAATTTTGCAACTGTTTGCTTTTTACTTTAATTTTTTCCTATTATTTAGACTTAAATTGTAAATAAATAACAAATATCTTCAAAATTCTCTATAAAATTTTGGGGCACTAATACCCTCTGTTAGAACCGAAATATAAATTTTTACAATTTTTAGAGTTCATTTTCATGCCTTTATGGATTTTTGAACATAAGGCACCGTGAATTCTATAATACCAATAAAGAACCGAAGAAAATTTGGGCACTTTGCGACGATAGATAGATCTTAGATAATGGTTTAGTGAATTATATCTCACCAGAAACTATTTGTTCCGTAGGGCACTAGTAGAAATCGATCTCTACAACACCGAACAACGAAGCTCGAACCGCAAACTCTCCTTAGTGAGTATTCACATCCCCCTTTTTTTTTACTGTTTTCATGTTTTAGGGTGGAAAGCATGCTACTGTTTTATGAGCTATATGTACTATTTTATGAACTTGTGGAACTTTGTTTTATGAAGTTGTTGAACTCTATTTTGTGAACTTGCTAAGCCTTGTTTTATGAACTTAATGAACTTGGAACGATTTTGTTTTATGAACTTAATGAACTTGGAACGATACGCTTTTATGAACTTGTGCTATGAATTGTATGCTATGAACTCTTGAAATGAACTTTGTGATATGAACTTGTTATGAAATTTATATGTTAAGTCCCCGAGAACCGAACTACAACCTATTAACTCGTATTTGAGCTGACGGTCTTATGGATAACGCTATTTGGGGTAGACGACCCCTACTCGCCGAGAACTGTGATTGCATATTTCCGTGAATTAACATGATGGGAACCATGGACATGATGGAATGGGGCAAGAACAGTCATTAGGCTTGGTTGTGAACGGAGTGCTTTGGCATTCAACACTCATTTTGAGTCGGAACTTTTGTTGAAAAAATCTATATTTTCTTACTGAAATGATGTACCTTTATAACCCTATGAACTCACCAACTATTTTATAGTTGACCCTAGTTTTTGCATGCTTTTTAGGAAACGGTTAATGAGCCAGTTTAAGGCACCACAATGATTTATGTTTATTGCCCTTGTTATGTACTACACTATGTAGTATGGAACTAAAATGTAATATTATTTTGAATATGATGTAAACATAAAAATGATCAATGATTATGGTTGGTAATCCTATTTACCTTGTGTTATGATACGTTAGCATGTCACCCTTCGTGTTTCCGCTTTAATGTGGTGTGACAGTTAAGAGTGCCAAGAATTCTTCATACTCATTTTCCTCATTGATTTAAGGTGATTCCCTTGTGGTTCCAATGAAAGCTTGGTGATTTTCAATGTACCCATTTGCTATTTGAAGAGGTTGTTGATTTGGCATAAAAGGATTCTAATTATACTATTGAGCCACACTTGAACTTTGATAAGGATACGCTCCATATCCTTGGTTGAAAAACTGATCAACAAACTTGTTTGGGATTTGATTATGATGTGCAATCATGTTTTGAGAATGATCTGCCATGGTTGCTGAATTTCCCATGACATGTCCTTGATTATCAACGGGAGTTCCTTGAGCTAGCTTGTTGAATTTAGGCTCATTTTGTTAAACTTCAACATACAGATCAAACAAAGACATACTATCCAGGTTTATTGCAGTTTGTAACATGATCATGTGCACTGTGTCCCTTTTAGGAGATAGACTGTTCAAGAATTTCAAATTGAAATCCTCATGTGATCTTTCACCTTTAAGCTTCTTCCCCCTGTTAACAACAATGTTGTACCTACAATATGTATTAAAGAGATTTTCATCAGGTAGCATTTTGAAATTGTCCATATCTAACAAGGCAAATTTCTTCCTGTTTGCAAGAATCTTGTCAGTTCCCTCAAACTATTTTTCTTAAGTGCATTCCATACATTGAAGGATGTTAGCTTATCTTCATCACGAAGTTGTTCATAGATGTCATAAGGAATTACCGACAAGAGGTCTTGCATTTCCATAGCCTCAAATTTCTTAATTTTTTTTCACCGAGTTGAGCAGCAGGAGAAACAAATCCAAAAATGACTTTAGAGGTTTCAGGAGAAACATCGACTTCAGGAACTTTCGTATCTCTAATGAATTATGCAGTATGTTTCCCAGTGTAAACGAAGGTCCAGATGTAAGATTCATGACCGTCTAGGTCGTATTTGATGTGATTTGCCCATGAAGAGTGTTCACTTGGCACAAGGATAGGTGCACGATTTCCTGCGCCAAGATTGTTTGCAACTGAAACTGAACAGAGAAAATTTTGGTTTTGATTCACACTTGCCATTGAGAACAAGTGATACTAGTTTGATACTTGAAAAAAAATATTTTTGTGAGAAGTTTTCTAAGTCTCAAATTCGATCACACGAGCTTTGATAACAACTGAAGAAATGAGGAAAAAACAGTGAACCTTAGACTTGAAGAGTCCAAGTCGTGAAAATACTGTAACAGAGTTTCAGAATCGTCAAGTAGAAAGTAATGCGGAAAATAAAGAGTTTTGAATCAACCAAGTTACTGATAAAAACATTTTTTATATGCTCAAGATCAATGATTTAAAATGTGTCTCATATTCATAAACATTCAGTTACAAGCGTTTGAATGGTAAATACACTAAAACACTTAAATGGCTGTCTGAAATCCAGTCTAAATAGCAAATGAGAAAAATGAGCAGTAAGAAGCAGGAATGAGAAACTTTATAAATGAGCCCAAGGGGCCTATTTATAGGCTTTGGAAAACCCCATGACATGACTTGACTAATCAGGTGTTGACACATCATCATGACTTAGTCATCAGTTGACATCGTGCCCTACTTAAAGGAGAATGGATGGAATATTCCAATTCCGTTAGGGTTCCATCCAAGTTTTGTGTATTCATTTCTCTTGATGCTTCATGATCAACATTGAGAGTATGATGAGCATCATTAGCATCATGTTGCTCCATTGACTTCTACAATGTTATCAACTTACAGAAGTGTTATTGATCAAGTTGAGTTGTTTCTTGAATACCGGAATGTGTCTTGAACTTGAAGATGTACAACCACGTGTTAATGATGGACCATGGACAAACTTTATGTTCTATTGATAATTTAGACGTGCATCATTGTGCATGATGTGCCATGTGCAATCTTGTTGAGCCATCAACATGATCATGTTGATCCATTGATTTGAGATAACCCACCAATATTCATGTTGATCCACTAGTCTCTTGATGAGCCATAGAGTTGTGGATGAGCCAACAATGTTTCTGATGAGCCATCAATATTCCAGATGATCTATTTTGGTAAAAAAATTACACAAGTGAAAATCAACCAAATTGAATGAGAGGTTATGGTGTTTGAATTGTTGTAAGCTAAAAATTGTAATCAAGACAACAAGAGGGTTTGCAAGGAAAGCCCTTAATCCTTGCTAGGACCTCTGGCACAAAACCTTGGGAGGTAAAAATGATCACATACCTTGTTTTTTTTATTGATTAAAAATGTTGGTTACAGTGATGAATGTAAGTAAAAATACCGTAGATGAGATAATTGTGTCTGTAGTGTGATGAATACATGTGTTATTTATAGTCTAATGCTAATAACAATAAGTCCGATATTTTTGGGATCCTCCAAGATTAGCCTATAGACGTTATTTGACTCGGTATTCTGAGTCTTTGGCCTATTCAATATGATTCTTTGTGGAGAATAAGTCTTTAGTTGATTGTTTCTGCACATGTGAGAAAAATAAAGCAGAATATAACCGTTATAGATGTTAGGAAATAAAGGATAATAATCAGGATCCCAAAGTGTGTTTAAGGATCCTGAGGCTTTGGGAATATTGAGGATCCTGAATGTAATTCTGGGATCTTGGCCCTAACAATTGCCCCCAAATTATTCCTACAGAAGATTAACGTTAGTTTATCCAATATTTAAAGGAATAATTTAAATTATAAGTAAATGAGTGAAGAGATTTGAATTTCAAACTGTAATCGGATAGGATTTATCCGATCAATAGTAATCATCTTGCAGTTGAATTGTATCCTCCTTCTTCAGTCACTAGGTTAAATAGGGGTAATCAGCCGATTCTCTTTACCTCCCCCAAAATTTCTTCCGATCTTTTTCGGTCATCTCCAAAGGTAATTTATTTTTCCCTCTTCCTTAAGTTTTACTTTTTCTATCATGGGTAAGAATGCGACTCGTTCTCGTGCCAACATTACCGCTCCTAATGAGAATGGCTTGTCGATCAAGGGATCGTGGCCTATGATGAGGTTTGTTCCTTTGACGATGAAGACATGCAGTTCCTTAGAACCGGCAAAGCTTTTCCTTCTGAAGTAGTTTTTAGATCCTTTGAAGCTTCCATTCAGCCTGATTTTTTTCCGTCTTGTTGGATATGTTTCCTTGAGTATCCCTTTTCTTTGGGTTTAAAATATCCTTTCACGGGCATTGTTTTTTAGTTTTTTCAAGCCACTCAACTCTCATACATTCAAGTTATGTCCGTTGTCTGGAGGATATTATCTTGGATCGATCGAGTGAATCATACCCATAATTAAGAGATAGGTCTTTCTGAGTTGGCTTTTGTTTATGAAATTTTTACCTTAGGACATTCTCGTTTCTTCCTTAAGCTCAAATCCAATCGGTCTCCTCTTATCTTAAGATCGAAACACAATAATGGAGTTTGGAAGGAAAAGTACTTCTTCGTGAGGCGTGATTCTATCATTGGCGGAGATCTTTTTCCCAAAGCTTGGGTCAGAAAGGGTAGGATCTATTTGTTGATTTTGAGGATCCAGGGATTTACTTTTCTTATTTTGTTTATTCCGATGCAGATTTCAAGTTCGGAGCAGATTTTTCTATTGCTGAAGATACTGAGGATAAGGTCTCGAGTTTCCTTGCTTTACATGCTGACGTTCGATCGTTCAAGCTTGAGTGCCCTAGCCTCCAAGAAGGTTCATCTACTACAACTCCAATGGCCACCGGTAAAGATCCATTCTAATTTATGTATTCGTTTAAGGATCTTGAGCTTATATGGACGATTCACAATTTGTAGGATCTAAGGCTACTCGCTCCAGTGCTAGGTATGATTTGGCTATTCTTGAGGATGATATGCCTAGTGGCCTGCTTGTTGTGAAGAAGGAAAAGATCCCTTCCTCTCTCCCTCCTAAGATGACTCAATTTGATGTTGCTGTGAAAACCCCTGCATCTCGCAAGAGGAAACCCTCTGATACCTAGGATCTTGAAAATATTGGAACAGATGAGGCATTAAGGAAGCTTATCTCTTTTTCTCAATTTGTAAGCTATTTTCCCTCTTTGATTTTACTTTTTACTTTTTACTTATCATCATTTTTCTCAAGTTGCTGACCACGTCTCCCGTTCTACTGAGGATCTCAAAGTCAAGCTTGCTCAAGCATGTTTTGAAAAAGCAGGAGGACATCAACAAGGAGCTCTTGGAAAGGATGGAGAAGTTGTCCAAAGAAAAAGCGAAGAAGGAGGAGGAACATGTGGCTGAGATGGATGAGGTCATAGTTGAGGTGAATGCTAGTGCCACGGTGGTTGTTTGGGAGGCGAAGGTAAAGCTTGCGGAGGATCTGGGGAACTCAGGATCCTGGAATGTGGTCGGGTGATGCGAGGCTCTGGCCAAGTTAACTGGCAAGCCTATGAAAGCCAGTCAGGATCCTGTTTTGCAGCCAAAGGAGGGATGAGAGAAGGATAAGACGGAGTTGGCTACCGGGTGATGGTGATCAATCTACAACTTAATATTTATTTAGTTTAAAAACAATTTTAATAGATTTAGGCTTGTAAGACAATATTTTCCTCTCTTTTTTGTAGGTTTGGTGGGAAACCCTTTTAATCTATGGTCGCTTTATATTTATGTATGCGTGGTTGACTTGTTTGATTGATATCAGTACTAGGATCTTCAAATAATTAGGATCATCAAAAGTTTAGTTACTGCAAATAATCTTAGCAAGTCATGTAACATCCCGACTCCGAGGGTATAATATTTTTATATTTATTTATGAGTTGTGTGAGCAACTCCGCGAGTTGGCGCCCCAACTCGTCGATTAGAGGCGGATTGACCACGTGGGTTTTATGACCAACTCGACGAGTCGGAGAGACCAACTTGACGAGTTGGCGCTATGAGAGGAAATCCTAATTCTTCGGGGTTGGGTCCTATTTAAAGGTCCTTAAGTCCTCATTTCCGCCTCACCGGCCACCTTACTCCCCTGTGTGAAACCCAAATCGCCTAAATTGAGCTAAGAGAGAGAGAGAGAGAGAGAGAGAGAGAGAGAGAGAGAGAGCTAATCTTTGGGCATTTTAGTGCACTTTTTGAAGAGAAGAGTGGAGAATCAAAGCAAGGAACGAGAAGAGATTATTGGATCTTGTGTTATTTCATCTAGAGCTTCTGTTGAAGGTAAAAAGTCTCCACCTTTCTCATTAGTTTGATTAGATCTCATTTTATGGAGTTTTAGAGCTTATTCCATCTTTCCTTGAGGCTTTGAGTGTGTTGAGCTTACCAAGAGATTGGGGCTTAAGATCTGGACATTGTGAGGTCCTTAGAGACCAAAGGTCCCAGCTTTATCCAGCTAGTAGAAGAGCTTTCATGATTAAGACCCTAAATGGAAGTTGTTTTGGCATTTCAAGCCCTAAGTGCCATGCATGGACGTAAAGCTTGCAGCTTTACGTGATATGTTAGCCTTGGGAGGCTAGATTTAGAGTTTGGGGTAAAGAATATGCCTTAAAACGTCTGAATGAGAATAGAGACTTAAGGGACTCGCCGAGTGGATGAGCAAACTCGACGAGTCGGCTAGGGTTTTCCCCGATGAGTCTGGACATGAGTAACTCGGCGAATTGATGAGACAACTCGATGAGTTAGTTTTGGTTTTTGCGACTTTTCTGAAGGAACAAGGGAACTCGACGAGTCTCATAGATGCACTCGACGAGTCGGGTCAACATGGACTGTTGACTTGAGTGTTGACTTCAGTTGACTTTAGGGTTTGTTCAAGAAAGGGAGTATGGAGACCATGGAGGGGTGGAATGGTCTTTTACCCATTCCAAGAGTAAGAGAGAGAGAGAGAGAGAGAGAGAGAGAGAGAGAGAGAGAGAGAGAGAGAGAGAGAGAAAGAAAGAGAAAGAGAGAGAGAGAGAGAGAGAGAGAGAGAGAATATTCTTGGTTTATTTTGAGTTGTCAATGGAGTGTTAATTAGATATGATTATCATATGTGTTAGGCGGAGGCTAGATCGGTGATTCGTGTACGAGATTTATTTGCTTGATTACGAGGCGAGTCTTCTCACTATACTTACCTAGAGTGGTAATCTTTGTGCGATCGGAGGGTCTTATGTTATATTGAGTATTGTGATATCCTGCATAATGTATTTGTGATTTATGTTGTGTATTATTCTGAGCTTACTGAGTTAGGATCGTAGGGTCCACCCGAGTTGTGGGGCCGGAGGGTTCCACTGAGACACATTGACCGAAGGGTCTTATTCGAGTATAGCCATGAGAGGCTAATGAGATGTGTGTGGTATTTTAGGGAACTCACTAAGCTTCGTGCTTACCGTGTTATGTGTTATGTGTTTCAGGTACTTCTCAGGATTATGGGAAGGCACTGGCTTAATTGTACATACGAGTTGGAGTTTACATTTTGAGGATCATGGATAGTGTTTAACAATTTACGATCATGTGTTTTTGATAAATTGTCATTTGGAGATTTGTGAACAGTGTTTTACGAAAAATATGTGATTTTTAAAAATGAAAAATTTGTTTGAAAATTTACGGTGTTACAAGTCATTAGGAATCTGATAATTAGGGAAATATTAGATTTATCAAGTAATTCTTAAAGTAAAAACATATTTCAGAAAGTATCAATTTAAAACTTAGAAATCCGATAACCAGGAAATATTATTTGTTTAGGATCCTGAAGAGTTTGGGATCCTCAAACTTTATTTAGAAAAATTTAAAGATTTATCAAAATTTTAAAACAAGGATAGATAGAACATGCTTGTTGCCCTTTGAGTTTTTTCTCAAACTTCATGTATCTTCCTTGTTCTTTTCCTTAGAAAGGATTCTCAAACTTCAACTTTAGAATTTACTGGGAATCGATCCGAACTTAGAAAAAACTTATGATAAGTTCTTCAGTTTCGTGGTGTCTTCGATAACTTCTTATGAGGGGATCCTTACTTTAGGCAGAGGTTTATTTAGAGTTGTGAATGGAGTGCTAATTAGAGATGATTATCATATGTGTTAGGCGGAGGCTAGATCGGTGATTCGTGTACGAGATTTATTTGCTTGATTATGAGGTGAGTCTTCTCACTATACTTACCTAGAGTGGTAATCTCTGTGTGACTAGAGGGTCTTATGTGCTTATATTGAGTATTGTGATATCCTGCATTATGTCTTTGTGATTTATGTTGTGTATTATTTTGAGCTTACTGAGTTAGGACCGAAGGGTCCTCCCGAGTTGTGGGACCGGAGGGTTCCACTGAGACACATTGACCGGAGGGTCTTATTTGAGTATAGCCATGAGAGGCTAATGAGATGTGTGTGGTATTTTGGGAACCCACTAAGCTTCGTGCTTACCGTGTTATGTTTTATGTGTTTCAGGTACTTCTCAGGATCACGGGAAGGCGCCGACTTGATTGTACACACGAGTTGGAGTTTACATTTTGAAGATCCTGGATTGTGTTTAACAATTTATGAACACGTGTTTTTTATAAATTGTCATTTGGAGATTTGTGAATAGTTTTTATGAGAAATATGTGATTTCCAAAAATGAAAATTCTGTTTGAAAATTTACGGTGTTACAAGTTGGTATCAGAGGCACGGTTTGAGGGATTCGGATATACCTTCAGGTGTTTCTAGACTCAAACTGAGGATTTGAGAATTTTTTTTTTCAAAAGAAACGATTTTTCTAAAAACGAGCAAGAGTTTGAAGAGAAAACGAGTTGGAGCAGTGTGTACAATCAGTCAGAGCCCGGACGGTGATTTCCCAAAATACCCTTACTTATTTGTGTTATGAGATATTTATAAGATGATAGGGATGCATGCTAGAGGATAGGCTAGGTATTTCATATTTAGGGCTAGTGTTGCCTGATTTGTGATTCCTTACCCTATGAGTTGCTGCTATGTGTTGTTTGCCTTGAGTATGTGCTGAGTAGGAGCATCTAGCAGGAATCACTTATAAAGAGTTTTGAGTCGAGGAATAATCTAGGAGAGGTACCTAGATGAGCATATGAGGGGTCTACCAAGAGAGTAGTCTGTTATTCGTGAGAGATAGAGTATGTGTGAATTAGGATCCTAGGAGGAGGACTTTGGGTGACTACAGGTTGGTGTGGAAGGTAGTATTGGGCCCGTACTACTGAAAACATTGGATCTGTATGCAGCCCAAGTAAGAATCCTTAGGATACTAAGGAGCATGTAGGGGCGGAAAATCGAGTGTGAGTATGCTCGAGCGAGTCTCTGATGATTTTTTTGTTGTGTTTCAGAGACATCATGGTGGGTACACACCACAACCTCGAGAGCAGTAGTGGCAGTGACGAGGAGATCCGCAGGATCATTCATGAAGAGGTGGTCGCAGCTATTCGAGAGGCGATACCGGAGATGTTTAGGTCTATTAAGACCACCTTGATTAAGATATTTGATGAGCGGTATGCTGCTGTTACTGAGGCCGCTGCTTCCACAGCCACCGTAGCTGTTGTCGCTGCTAGGCCACAGAGAGGTGACTCGTTGTTGTTTCGAGAGTTCAGCAACACAAAGCCACCAGGGTTTGATGGGACACATGATCCGATTGCTTCTATGCGATGGATATCCAACATTGAGGGATGCTTTTACACGTGTTCATGCCCCAAGCACTTGAGAGTTCGGTTTGCACTGAACCAACTTCGCTTGGGAGCGAAGGACTGGTGGAAGTTTGTGACAGCCAGCTTTACTCCTGCAGATCATGTTGCAGTGACATGGGAGAGATTTACACTGTTGATCCGAGACGAGTATGTTCTCCGGGTGGAGAGGGAACGGTTAGCCCAGGAGTTTCTGTGTCTCAAGCAGAAGACATAAACTGTGACCGAGATTTCGAGGATGTTCCACGAGAGGGCGATGTTTTGCCCTGAGAACGTGTCTACTGAGAAGGCATGTGTGACCCGATCTCTGAGCATACTGAGGAGGGATATACGGGAGTTCGTGGCGAACTCGTCTTACCAGACACTGGCTGAGTTGCATACCAATTCCCAACGGAGGGAGATTGAGCTAGTGTTACAGGCCAGGGAGGAGGGAGAGTCCCAGGGGAGGGACCGGAGACCGATACAGTCGTAGCCGGCGACGAAGCGAGCAAAACCCACTGATGCGAGAGCTGGGGGCCAGAAGCGCCGCACTTGTGGCAAGTGCGGAAAGAGTCAAGAGGGATCATGTTGGGCATGGATTTGCTTTAAATATGGCAAAGAGGGGCACATGGGGAAGGATTGCCCCAAGGGGTTTGCAGTTTGCTTTCACTATAACCAGACCGGCCATCGGAAGGCTGAGTGCCCTCAGCTCATTCAGCGATCAGCCCAGTGTTCCACTCCAACTGCTTTGCGTGCTACTAATAGTCGGCCGGTGAAGGCCGAGGCTACAAGGGCTCGTGGGAGAGCTTTTCAGGTGACAACGGAGGAGGTCCGCGTAACACCTGATGTCGTGGCTGGTACGTATTTCCTTATTTATACTATTTTGATATTTGTTGTGCTCATTTTGTGCTGTATATAGGTACTTTTCTTGTGAGTTATGTGCCTGCTTTGGTGTTATTTGACTCGGGTGCGAGTCGATCCTTCGTGTCTTTAGCTTTTAGTCGTCTCATCAGTATCCGACATGAGGCGTTAAGTCGCTCTCTGAGGGTTTCTATAGCCGACGAGCATGCGCTTTTCGCTACTGATGTATTCCGGGATGTGTACTAGAGATTTTTGGTGTTGAGTTCCCAATAGACCTGGTGCCGATCGCGATGGGTGATGTCTGTGTCATAGTGGGCATGGATTGGTTGAGTCGGTTTGGAGCTGTGATCGAATGTGAGCGTCAGATGGTGACCAAATGAGACCCTAGTGGGGGAGTGCTTACGGTGTATGGCAAGGGTACCAGATCAGGATCAGCTTTCAGCTCTGCTACCAGGGCAACAAAGTCTACAACAGGGTTGTGTGGGATTTTTGGCGTACGTGATGGATACGCGGGTTACTACAGAGAGGCCGAGTTCTATCGTCGAGGTTCTGATAGTGTGCAAGTTTTCAGATGTCTTTCCCGAAGAGTTGTTGGGTGTGCCTCCCAAGAGGCAGGTGGAGTTTCATATTGATTTGGTTCCGGGTGTGGTGCTTATTTCCAAGGCACCTTATCACCTTGCGCCACCAAAGATGCATGAGTTATCCTTACAGCTTCAGGAGCTGCTGGGGAAGGGTTTCATCAGACCGAGTAGATCGTCGTGGGGAGCACCTATCCTTTTTGTTAAGAAAAATAATGGTTCACACCGGATGTGCATCGATTACCGGGAGTTGAACAAGCTGACGGTCAAGAACCGTTATCCACTTTCGAGGATCGACGATTTATTCAATCAGTTGCAAGGAGAATCTTGGTTTTCCAAGATTGATTTGAGGTCTGGATATCATCAAATGAGAGTTTGTGAGGAGGATATCTAGAAGACGGCCTTCAGAACTCGTTATGGGCATTATGAGTTTGTGGTGATGCCTTTCTGGCTCACCAACGTGCCGACAGTGTTCATGGATCTCCTGAACCGGGTGTGCAGGCCCATGTTTGATCGATCGGTGATCATGTTCATCGATGATATTCTGGTGTACTCGAGGTCCAGAGAGCAGCACGAGGAGCATCTTCGAGAGATTCTTGGAGTATTGAGGGCTGAGAGGCTTTATGCCAAATTCTCCAAGTGTGATTTCTGGTTACGAGAGGTCCAGTTCTTGGGACATCTCGTTAATCAGAATGGGATATTGGTCGACTCGGTCAATATTGAGGCAGTTATGAGATTGGAGGTGTCGAGATCCCCGTCCGAGATCAGGAGTTTTCTGGGTTTGGCCGGCTACTATCGGAGATTTATAAGCGATTTCTCCAAGATTGTTGTTCCTCTTACTAGATTGAACTGGAAGGGTGTTACTTTTGCTTGGGGGCCCGAGCAGCAGGCCTCATTCGAGACTCTTCGCCAGAGATTGTGCGAAGCTCCAGTGTTAGCCCTTCTCGAGGGAGTGGAGGACTTTGTAGTCTACTGTGATGCATCTATATCAGGGTTGGGTCTGGTGTTGATGCAGAGGGGGCATGTGATAGCATATGCATCGAGGCAGTTGAAGCCTCATGAGACGAGGTATCCCACCCACGATTTAGAGCTGGGGGCGGTAGTGTTCGCCCTCAAGATCTGGCACCACTACCTGTATGGAGTTCGGTGCACCATATACACGGACCATAAGAGTCTGAAGTACCTCATGGATCATCCCAACCTGAATATGAGACAGAGGAGGTGGTTAGACGTAGTGAAAGACTACAACTAATGTGGTAGTCGATGCCTTGAGTTGTAGAGCAGAGAGTGCTCCGATCTGAGACGTGTGTATGAGGATGATGGTGATGAATCCAGTCCTAGATACCATCCGAGAGGCTCAGGTGGAGGCTGTGAGTCCAGACACCCTCAAGAGGGAGCGAGTGATCGGTCAGGTTTCCGATTTTGAGACGGATAGTTGAGGGCTTATGACTTTCCGTGGGCGGATTTGGGTGTCCTGTACAGGTGGAGGAGGCGCATACTGATGGAGGAGGAGCATATATCGAGATTCTCAATCCATCCAGGAGCCACTAAGATGTATTTGGATCTGAAGATAGATTACTGGTGGCCCTGTATGAAGAGGGATGTTCGATGGGTAGTAGAGAGATGCTTAACATGTCCCCGGGTTAAGGCGGAGCACCGATGTCCACATGGCCCGTTACAGCCTCTAGAGGATCCCCAGTGGAAGTGGGAACAGATATCCATGGATTTTATTACCAAATTACCGAGAACCGCGCGATGTATCGACGCGATATGGGTGATTGTGGACCGGTTGACGAAGAGTGCTCACTTCCTTGCTATCAGTGAGAGCTCTTCTGCAGAGAAATTGGCCGAGATTTATGTGAAATAGGTGGTAGCACGACATGGAGTGCTGACATCGATAGTGTCAGATCGGGATGTGCGTTTTACTTCCAGGTTCTGGAATAAGTTTAATGAGGAGTTGGGTACCCGACTGCACTTCAGTACCATATACCACCCACAGAATGACGGGAAGAGTGAGCGGACGATTCAGACGCTTGAGGACATGTTGCCGGCATGTGTTATGGACTTCGGAGGAAGTTGGGACACCTATTTGCCCTTAGCTGAGTTTTCTTATAACAACAGCCATCATTGCAGTATTGTCATGTCTCCCTTTGAGCTCTTATATGGGAGGAGGTGTCAGACTCCCATCTGTTGGGAAGAGGTAGGGCAGAGAGTGATGGGTAGCACTGAGATAGTGCTCAAGACGACTGAGCAGATTCAGTAGGTCAGACAAAGGTTACTGACAGCCCAGAGTCGCCAGAAGAGTTACGCAGATCAGCGGCGATCCGAGCTAGAGTTCCAGGTTGGAGATTTTGTCCTCCTGAACGTATCCTCGTCGAAAGGGCTGATCCGATTCAGGAAGCAGGGAAAGTTGGGTCCCAGATTTATTGGTCCTTTCAGGGTGACTGCCAGAGTGGGGAAGGTAGCTATTCGGTTGGATCTACCTGCAGAGTTGAGCCAGATTCATAACACCTTCCACGTGTCCCAGTTGAGGAAATATGTAGCCGATGAGACGGCAGTGGTACTCTTAGAGGACATTCAGGTAGATGCTAGCCAGAATTATATTGAGAGATCGATAGTAATTTTGGATAGAAAAGTTAAGACCCTGAGGAACAAGGAGGTGCGACTGGTTAAGGTGCAGTGGGAGCACCGCAGGGGATCCGAGTGGACTTGGGAGCCGGAGTCCGAGATGCGCGAGCAGTACCCAGAGTTGTTTCTGGAGCATGACTTCGAGGGGGAAGTTTGATTCTAGTGGCGGAGAATTGTAACATCCTGACTCCTAGGTATAATATTTTTAAATTTATTTATGAGTTGTATGAGCAACTCGGCGAGTTGGCGCCCCAACTCGTCGAGTAGAGGCGGATTGACCACATGAGTTTTATGACCAACTCGACGAGTCGGAGAGACCAACTCGGTGAGTTGGTGCTGTGAGAGGAAACCCTAGTTCTTCGGGGTTGGGTCCTATTTAAAGGACATTAAATCCTCATTTCCGCTTCAACAGCCACCTTACTCCCCTGTGTGAAACCCTAATCGCCTAAATTGAGCTGAGAGAGAGAGAGAGAGAGAGAGAAAGAGAGAGCTAATCTTTGGGCATTTTAGTGCACTTTTTGAAGAGAAGAGTGGAGAATCAAAGCAAGGAATGAGAAGAGACTATTGGATCTTGTGTTATTTCATCTAGAGCTTCTGTTGAAGGTAAAAAGTCTCCACCTTTCTCATTAGTTTGATTAGATCTCATTTTATGGAGTTTTAGGGCTTATTCCATCTTTCCTTGAGGCTTTGAGTGTGTTGATCTTACCAAGAGATTGGGGCTTCAGATCTGGACATTGTGAGGTCCTTAAAGACCAAAGGTCCCAGCTTTATCCAGCTAGTAGAAGAGCTTTCATGATTAAGACCCTAAATGGAAGTTGTTTTGGCATTTCAAGCCCTAAGTGCCATGCATGGACGTAAAGCTTGCAGCTTTACGTGATATGTTAGCCTTGGGAGGCTAGATTTAGAGTTTGGGGTAAAGAATATGCCTTAAAACGTCTGAATGAGAATGGAGACTTAAGGGACTCGCCAAGTGGATGAGCAAACTCGACGAGTCGGCTAGGGTTTTCCCCGATGAGTCTGGACATGAGTAACTCGGCGAATTGATGAGACAACTCGATGAGTTAGGTTTGGTTTTTGCGACTTTTCTGAAGGAACAAGGGAACTCGACGAGTCTCATAGATGCACTCGACGAGTCGGGTCAACATGGACTGTTGACTTGAGTGTTGACTTCAGTTGACTTTAGGGTTTGTTCAAGAAAGGAAGTATGGAGACCATGGAGGGGTGGAATGGTCTTTTACCCATTCCAAGAGTAAGAGAGAGAGAGAGAGAGAGAGAGAGAGAGAATAGCCTTGGTTTATTTCGAGTTGTCAATGGAGTGTTAATTAGAGATGATTATCATATGTGTTAGGCGGAGGGTACATCAGTGATTTGTGTACGAGATTTATTTGCTTGATTACGAGGTGAGTCTTCTCACTATACTTACCTAGAGTGGTAATCTTTGTGCGATCGGAGGGTCGTATGTGCTTATATTGAGTATTGTAATATCCTGCATTATGTCTTTGTGATTTATGTTGTGTATTATTCTGAGCTTATTGAGTTAGGATCGGAGGGTCCACCCGAGTTGTGGGGCCGGAAGGTTCCACTAAGACACATTTACTGAATGGTCTTATTCGAGTATAGCCATGAGAGGCTAGTGAGATGTGTGTCGTATTTTAGGGAACTCACTAAGCGTCGTGCTTACCGTGTTATGTGTTATGTGTTTCAGGTACTTCTCAGGATCATGATAAGGCACCGGCTTAATTGTACACACGAGTTGGAGTTTACATTTTGAGGAACCTGGATTGTGTTTAACAATTTACGAACATGTCTTTTTGATAAATTGTCATTTGGAGATTTGTGAACAGTGTTTTACGAAAAATATGTGATTTTTAAAAATGAAAATTTTGTTTGAAAATTTACGGTGTTACAAGTCCTTAGGAATCTGATAATTAGGGAAATATTAGATTTATCAAGTAATTCTTAAAGTAAAAGCATTTTTCAGAAAGTATCAATTTAAAACTTAGAAATCCGATAACCAGGAAATATTATTTGTTTAAGATCCTAAAGAGTTTGGGATCCTCAAACTTTATTTAGAAAATTTTAAAGAGTTATCAAAATTTTAAAACAAGGATAGATAGAACATGCTTGTTGCCCTTTGAGTTTTTTCTCAAGCTTCATGTCTCTTCCTTGTTCTTTTCCTTAGAAAGGATTCTCAAACTTCAACTTTAGAATTTACTGGGAATCGCTCCGAACTTAGAAAAAACTTATGATAAGTTCTTCAGTTTCGTGGTGTCTTCGATAACTTCTTATGAGGGGATCCTTACTTTAGAGGTTCATCAGTAAGGATCCTCGATTAGACATAGCTTGGTGATTTTTGGAAAGGATTTTTACTTAGAAATGATTGTGACTCGGAAAGTACCTGAGAACAATGATAATTTTGTATGCCTTGCACACTATCTGGGGATGATCCCAATTTAAGTTAACGTGCTGGTGTTACTTGCCTTGGTAAATTACTAGGGAAAATCCCAATTGTGTGATAATATGAAAATATTATAAACCTTAGGTATTTCCTGAGGATGATCCCAACTTGAGATAACATGTCAATGTTATAAACCTTAGGAATCATTGGGGAAGATCCCAACTTGAGATAACATGTCAATGTTATAAACCTTAGATTTTAACTTTAGGATCTTAACATATGTTTAGAAATAAGAGGGTTTCCAAGTCATTGCAGCGTGAAATGATCCCCTTATTCACATCCGATAGTTAGATAACATGCGTCCAAGTGAGGTGTAGAAACCTTAACTCGTATGAAAGAGGTAATTAACTCTTTAAACCTTAAAGGGATTAAGTACTCTTACTCGTAGGAGAGATTATTAGTCTCTATTCTTAGTTACCAGGATACTTGCGTATTGCAATCGTTAAGAATCATAGAACGTTGTAGTTGTGGGACTCTTTAGTGCCAGGTTCGTCAAATGTCAGGATCCTTGTATGTCAGGATCCTTGGATCTTCATGTGTCAAGATCCGTGTGTGTTATAATCCTTGACTCCCTGCACACATCAAACATTATCTAAGGGTGGCATTAGTCTAGCTAACGCCCCTCCGATGCTTAAGTTAGTAATGCATTCAAGAAGATTAAATAATAACAATACTTAGGGTAAAGAATACGTGTACCTTGAGTTTGTTTAAGAGTGACTGATCTTACTTACATACGATATTCTTTAAGATGTATAGAATTCTAGGATCTTAGCAAGATACTCCCATCAAGAGTAGCTAACCAGTATGCACCCTTTCCTGCTTCAACATCTATGATATATGGTCCTTCCCATTTAGATGTCAGTTTACCTGCACTAGGATCCTCGGTGTCCTGGAATGTTTTCCTTAGTACCAATTCTCGTATCTGGAATCTTCTGACTTTTATATTCTTGTTGTATGCCTTGGTAATTCTCTGTTGATGAGCAGCGATGCAGATCTCGGCAAGATCCGTGAGTTCATCAAGAGTATCAAGATCCTGGGGTAGGATCCTATCGTTGTTTCTTGATTTTGAAGTAGGTATCTTGCTGTCGGATCACTACTTCAACAAGGATCATTGTTTCTACTCCGAACACCAAGGAATATGGGTTTGGCATGTGGTTACTTTCGAAGTGGTCCTATCTGCCTATAGGACGAAAGGAAGTTCTTCTGCCCATTTTTCTTTTTTTATATAACATTTCTTCAAGTTATTGACTATGATTTTGTTGCTAGATTTTGCTTGACTGTTGGCTTGAGGGTGACCAGGAGTGGACATTATCATTTCGATTCCTCAACTCGTGCAAAAGTCCCTTGTCCTTTTGCTTATGAACTGGGATCCGTTGTCACATATGATTTCCGTAGGGATCTCAAACCTGGTCAAGATATTACGTTTAATAAATGAGACTACCTCTTTGTTTCTTACCTGAACAAAAGCTTCAACTTCTATCGACTTTGAGAAGTAGTCGGTTATCACTAGCATGAAGAATTTTCCTCAGGGAGTTACTGGCAATTTTCCCACTATATCCATGCCCCACTTTATGAATGGCCAAGGGGAGATGATAGGATTTAGAGGTTCTTCTGGTTGATGTAGGATGTTGCTATGTCTTTAACAAGCACCACATTTTTGAGCATGTAGGAAGGAATCTATCTTCATGGTTAGCCAGTAGTATCCTGTTCTCCACACTTTGGAGCATAAGGATCTGCCCCCAGTATGATTTCCACAGTCTGCTTCATGTATATCCGTTAGAACTTCAGCAGCTTCATGATCTTCTTAGCATCTTAGGTATGGACATGCCATAGATTTTTTATATAATTTACCTTGGATTATTACAAACCTTGAGACCCTTGTTCTGAATGCTCTGTCGCTTTTTTCCTCTTTTAGGATCGTGCCATTATGGAGGTATTCCATAAAAGGTTGGATCCAGGATCTTGAGGTTAGGGAATGATCCTGGATGTTAGGAAAATAAGGAAGTTGACGATCAGGGTCTTCGATTGTAGCAACGTTGGTAGTTTCCTCGTGATTGTCGGGATCCTTCAGTCTTTTGGCAGGATCCTCGATCGCTGGGATCAACATATGGATTATCGGGATCCTGGTTTCTGGCGGGATCCTAAGAGAAGATCCCGGATTGGCTAAAGCATTTGCTTCCGCATTTTCTTCTCTAGGAACTTGGTTTAGGCTGAATGCTTCGATTTCAGAGGCTAAATTTTTGAGAATATGGAGATATAGTGCTAGTCTTTCTCCTTTTACTACATAGGATCTATTAAAATGGTTAGTCAATAATAAAGAATCGATTGATACCCGAATATCCTTGATTTGAAAATCCTTGGCTAACTGCAATCCCATGATTAGTGCCTCGTATTCTGCCTCATTGTTGGTTGCATTGAACTCACAGATGATTGCTTGGGGTAGGATGTCCCCCTGTGGCAATTTTAGTATGATCCCCAGGTCATTTCCTCTTTGGTTTGATGCTCCACCTGTGAATAGTGTCCATTTTCCCATGTTTTCTTCTTTTGGAAGTTGTTTGGCTTCTATTTCTAGTTTAGCTTGAAGATCATCACTAAAGTCAGCCACAAAGTATACCCATGGTTGAGACTTTATATCGGATCTTGGCTCATAATTTATGTCATATGTGCTTAGTTTCACAGACCACTTTGGCATCCTTCCTAACATTTCTGGTTTTCTCATCACATTCTTAATGGGATCATTAGTTCTTACATTTATAGAATATGTTTCAAAATAGTGTCTTAATTTATTAAAAGCAGTTACTAATGCAGGTATAAATTTTTCAAGGTGGGAGTACATGGTCTCAGGATCCAAGAGACTTTTACTTACATAGTAGATGGGATGTTGGTCCCCGTTAAGATCCTTAGCTAAGACTGCATTAACCGCATTTGAGGATTATGAAAGGTAGAGAAGAAAGTGTTCCCCATCTAATGGTTTTACCAATAAGGGTGCTGAACTTAGATATTTTTTAAGTTCCTGGAAAGCATCTTCGTTTTCCTTGGTCCACTCGAACCTTTTGTTCTTCTTTAAGATGTCGTGGAAAGGCTTCCAACTTTCTGAGGATCTTGAGATGAACCTGTTTAGGGATGCCACTCTTCCTATTAGTCTTTGAATATCTTTTATTGAGGATGGTGATCTTAGATCAAGGATGGCCTTGATTTGCTATGGACTCACTTCAATTCCTATTTCGGTCAACATGTATCCAAAAAATTTGCCTTATCTCATTCCAAAGTGACACTTGGAGGGATTGAGCTTAATGTTATATTCATCCAGTACATCGAAGGCTTCTTCAAGATCCTTGATATGATCTTCAACTTTCTTAGACTTGACCACCATGTCATTGATGTAGACTTCCATGATGTCCCCCAGTTTCACTTTGAACATCATGTTGACTAGCGTTTGGTATGTTGCACCTGCATTTTTAAGACCAAATGGCATGACAGTATAACAATAGATACCTGTTGGGTTTATGAATGTTGTATCCTCTTGGTCGGATGGTTCCATCTGGATCTGTTGGAATCCCGCTGATGCGTCCATGAATATTAATATTTCATGACCCGTTGTCACGTCTACAAATATTCTCCATTTACCATTCTACTTTCGCACCACGACCACATTTACCATTCTTCTTGTTAAGATCTGTGTAGTCTACAAATATTCTCCATTTACCATTCTTCTTTCGTACCACGACCACATTAGCTAGCCACCTTGGGAATTTCACATCCTTGATCATTCCTATTTTAAGAAGTTTTTCTACTTCCTCTTGTATAATTTGGTTTCCCTCCGGTGCAAACTTCCTTCTCTTCTAGTGTATTGGTCTAAAAGACAGACCAATGTTAAGTTTAGGGGTTCTTATATTTTTGTCTATACATGTCCTGTCCTCGTGCTTCCATGCAAATGTCTTGCTTTTAGATTTGAGGAACTTTATTAGATCTTGTTCGATTTATTCAGGCATTGAGGATCCTATGAGAACGTTGGCTTCAGGATCCTCAAGGTTTAGGCATTGATATGCTTGTTGTGTTATTGTTGAAGATTTCATCGAAGTTTTGTAGCATTCTTTGGATTCTTGTTGATCTCTTGTGATCTTCACTGTCCCCCATGGGATGGGCATCTTCACACACTAATGATATGTCGATAGGACAGCCTTCATTTCGTGGATCCATGGTATACCTAGTATAATATTATAAGAGGATAACATATCAATTACACAAAAACTTTGCACAGAGTTTACCCCCTCTATGTAGGTAGGTAGCTTTATCTTGCCGATTGTGTGTTTGGTTTCGCCGTTGAATCCAATCAGCATTGAGGATCTTCTAGCTATTTCAGACTCCGGGATGTTCATTCTTTTTAATGCGTCCAGGAGTATAATGTTGACTGAGGATCCACCATCAACAAGGATCCTTCTAACGAAATGGTTGGCGATGTAAAGAGTGATCACCAATCCGTCATTATAAGGATCCTGGATGTCTTGTCTATCTGCTTCGTCGAAGGTGATCTCTTTCTCATTTCTGATTGACGTATTCTTCTGTGGCCCTTCTTCTTTTTCTTTTTTTGACACATTGGCGTGCCTCTTTGTTGTAGAATAAGAGGTACCACAAATATCAGATCCTCCAGAGATCACATTGATTACCTTGGTGTCAGTTGGAGAGGATCTTGGTTTGCCGAGGATCTTTTGAGGATCCTGATCTTTCTCTTTGGATCTCTCCTTTCTTCTTCCAAAGATTTCTTTGAGGTATCCTTTGCTTAAGAGGTAGATGATCTCCTTCCTAAGAGCTATGAAATCCTCTGTGATATTACCAAAGTTGTCAAGGTACGTACACCATGTGGATTTGTCTTTCCAAGTGGTGGATTTTTCTCCCTCTCTTGGCCATCTTGCATTGTCTACAAGATCACACATATCAAATATTATGCCTGAAATATCCACAGAAAAGCAATAGTCAGTAATCTTAGGAAAGTCTTCTTCATTTCCTTCATCTTCAAGGGCATTAACCCTATGATGATCAGGTTTGGAATATGGTTTTGATTTATAGGATCTTTGGGCCAAGGAGTTGGACGTCCTATTGGGATGATCGTATGATCTTGGTGGGTTGCTCTTATTTTGGATTCTCCTTGTCGTCTTTGAGCCTTATGAACTTTAGTGCTCTGCTCCTAACTTCGTACATCCTTTTGCATAGAGTCATTACGAGGTCTTCTTATAAAGGAAAGACCTTATTTAAGCCCATTTTAAAGGCTTCAACTGCAGTCACCATGCCAATGTTGGGGATACTCAGAGCTTCCCTGCCAAACCTGTTCAAAAAAGTTCTAAGGGATTCTTTAGGATCCTGAACCACTCAATAAAGATCACTAGTGATCTTTTCGAATGTTCTGCTACAAGAAAATTGATTGTTAAATAAATTAACTACATTAGCAAATGAAGTAATCGAGTAAGGAGGAACATTAAGAAGCCATTTTAAAGGTGATCCTGTGAGGGTTGAACCAAAACCCTTGCACAAGAAGGATTCTTTTATGTGTGCGGGAATAGGGACGATCTCCATTCTTTCCCTGTAATGTGCCACGTGCTCTTCATAATCTGTAGTCCCATCATAAGGCTTCACGTTGGGGGTTTGGAAGCGCTTTGGAACTTCAATATCAAATATTTCAAGAACTAATCTTGAGATCTTGTGACTTGTAGGGGATACTTCCGGTATAGGTTGGACCACTCCGGGCACGCTCGAGATCATTCACCTTAACTGTTGAAGTTCCTTAGCCATGATCGTGCTAAAACATGTATCAAGGTCCATAGAGCCAGTGTTAAAAACATTATTATTTACAAAGTTACTAGGATCTTTAGTATTAGGAGTAAGGAAGGTTTCATTAGGATCTTGGGTCGCATGAGCTCATTCGTCAGGAGGTGTATCCTAGACAAGAGCGGATGTTGGTACTAAGGATCCTATCTCCCGACGATTTCCGGAGGATCCCGCTTTGTTGAAGTTTAGGATTCTGGGTTGCAGGATCGAGGGTGCAACTTCCTGAGGTTTGCAGATCTCTTCCCTCATTCTTTCCACTTCCTTGAGTATCGTCATGTTATCCTCTTGTTGTCGAGTCACCTTTTGTTCCAGCCTCCTCATCATGGCAAAAAGCTCGTTGTTGGAGACTATTACCAGAGGATACTGGGATCCTTGAGTAGTACTGGAGGAGTGTTTTTCTTCGGCACATCAGAAGTCTTTTTGGTACCTCCAGCTGGAGGTGGTGGAAGGTTTTTGGAGGAAATGGGAGGAATTGAGGAAGAAGATAAGGTTGACTGCGTAGACATGATTTTCCGAAAGGTTTTGAACACCACGGCCCCACGGTGTGCGCCAATTTATTTTGGTCAAAAATTACACAAGCGAAACTCGACCAAATGTAATGAGAGGCTGTGGTGTTTGAATTGATATAAGCAAAAAATTGCAATCAAGAAAACATGATGGCTTACAAGGAAAAACATTGATCCTTGCTAGGATCTCCGGCACAAAACCTTGGAGGTGATAATTATCCCCTGCCTTGATGATTTTATTGATTAAAAATGTTGATTACAGAGATGAATGTAAGTAAAAATATCTTAGATGATCTAATCGTGCCTGTAGTGTGATTAATACATGTGTTATTTGTAGTCTAATGCTAATAATAAGAAGTCTGATATTTTTGGGATCCTCCGAGATCAACCTATAGATGTTATTTGACTTGGTATTCCGTGTCTTTTTCCTAGTCAAGATGATTCTTCGTTGAGAATAAATCTTTGGTTGACTCTTTCTTCACATGTGAGAAAAATAAAGAAGAATATAATCGTTATAGATGTTAGGAAAATAAGTGATAATAATCAGGATCCTGAGGTAAGTTTAAGGATCTTGAGGCTTTGGAAATATTGAGGATCCTGATTGTATTTATAGGATCCTGGCCCTATCCTGATCCATCAATATTCCAGATGATCCATCAATGTCTTCAAGCTCCACATATGATCCAGATGGGCCATATGAGATCATGATGGTCTAACTTGCTTTCAACAAGTACTCCATATAAGCTGCAAGTGCTCCATGCCAACTTCAAGTTCTCCATGTTTAGCAAGTGCTCCATGTAAACTTCAAGTGCACCAACATCTGATGCTTCAAACACTTGTTGAATCTTCAAGATCTTTGTTGACCTGAAACATTCTCATAATGTTTATTAGAAAAAGTAAATTAGTGCTCAACTTATTTCAAGTGACAATCACATAAAAATATTTTCAACAATTAGGTAGGCATGGATCCATGACATGAAAGCAATCTCGTTGACATACCACCAATGCATAAAGATGCATACCACATGGGGGACAGTGAATATTGTCGGGGATCAGCAAGAATCTATAGAATGCTATAAGACCTCGATGAAGTCTCCAATAGTCACAAAAAAACAATAGAAATTAAAGAAGGGGCTCTAGGCATTCTAGAAAAAAGAGAGCAGGATGTGAAGGAAGTACCCCTAAACATCGAGGATCATAAAGCCAAAGTCCTCATAAGATCCTCAATACCAGATCAAATCGAGCAAGAACTTATAAAGTTCTTAAAGGACAGAAACAAGACATTTTCTTGGAAACATAAGGATATGACTGGTATAGATAAGGAAATTGTAACTCATAAACTCAATATAGATCCTTCTTTCAGGCCAATACATGAAAAAAAGGAAATTTTCACCCGAGAGAAATCAAATCATTCAAGAAGATGTTGAAAAACTTCTCAAAAAAGCGATGATTAAGGAGGTGAAGTTCCTAAGATGACTACCCAACGTAGTGGTGGTCCAAAAGAAGAATGGAAAACGGAGAGTGTGTGTGGATTACACGGATACCAATAACGCATGCCCTAAGGATCCTTTCCCTTTACCACACATAAAATCGTTGATAGATGCCACGATAGGACATGAGCTATTAATATTCATGGACACTTCAGCATGATTCCAACAAATACAAATGGAACCATCCGATCAACAGGGTATTGCCTTCATAACCCCTACTGGTATGTATTCCTATATTGTCATGCCTTTTGTTCTAAAAAATGTTGGGTCAACATACACAAGGATAGTGAATCGAATGTGCAAGGACAAACTGGGGGACACCATGGAAGTCTATATTGATGACATGATGGTCAAGACTAAGAGAGCTGAAGATCACCTCAAGGAACTTCAAGGAGCCTTCAACATTTTAGATGAATACAACATGAAGCTGAACCCCTCCAAATGCCACTTTGGGATGAAGAAAGGAAAGTTTCTTAGATATATGGTAACCAAGAAGGGTATAGAAGCCAGCCACGAACAGATCAAAGCCATAATTGATCTAAGATCTCCAACTATGACCAAAGATTCCAAAGGGTGACTAGAAGAGTAGTGACTCTAAACATGCTCATTTCAAGATCCTCAGAGAGGTGACGTCCTAAAGAAAAACAAGAGGTTCGAATGGAACGAGGAACACAAAAACGCCCTCCAAGAACTTAAAAAGTACTTAAGTTCAACAACCCCATTATGAAAATCGTTAGATGGAGAACCACTCCTAGTATACCTTTCAGTATCCTCAAAGGTTGTGAGTACAGTCTTGGCCAAGGATCTTGACGGGGATCAACATCTCATATACTAGGTAAGTAAAAATGTAACATCCTGGGTTTTCAGGTATCCTCAAATCCTTCCCTTGGTATTTTAATATGTCATTTTTGGTCCTTGATGTTGGTTGTAATTAGCCCTAAGAAGCCCTAGTGGCAAAATGGTAATTCTTGGGAGCTTGAGTTGTACAATGGGCGTACATGTGGGTACGCTAAGCATACTAGGGCACGCCCTAGTACGCAGGGCGTACGCTTGTCCAGGTGAAACCCTAATTTTTAGGGTTTGTGCAGTATTTAAGCACCATTATGGGTCATTTTGACTCACTCTTTCAGCCTCCAAGTCCCTTAGCCGTTTTGAAAGAACCCTAACCCCCATAGTGAGCATATTGAGCTTATAGTGTGATTTTTGTGTGCTAAAAAGAGAAGTTAGTGCATCAAAGGAGTCAAGGAAGGAAGCAAGCTTGTAGATATGGGATTATCATCTTCTTGGGAAGCTTCGAAAGGTATAAAGCTTCTACCTTTATGCTTAGAATGTTTACATCTTGCTTTGGTTTCTTTTTGGTATCCTTCTTGTCCCAAGAGTCCCAATATTGTGCATGCTTTGTTTTGGTCGTGTTGGGTTGTCCTTTCAGACCCTAAGATGGGTCCTAAGGCATAAAAATGAGGACTCTTGAGCTAGTTTGGTCCCTTTTTCTTTGTAGGAGGTCTTAATGGATTAAGATCGTGCATTAAGCCCTTTTTGGACGACCAAAGTCTTAAAGTTTGAGACTTTATGGTTCTTGAGTACTTTTGAGTCATGGATCTGAAGTTTGAGCTTAGTTGCTTAATCCATTAAGCACTTATAAAGATTTTAAGACCTGCGAGGGTACGTCCCGCGTAAGTGATGTACGCCCTGCGTACTGATTCAACCACCCCAATGGTGGTCAATGCGAGGCAAAGTACACCCAGGGTACCGAAGGGGTACACCCCACGTACGCCTTCTGTGTGGGTTTCGAACTTTAGGCTTCGGGTATTGGGCCATTTGTTGAGCTTTGATACATAGGCCCTAATGGATCACTTGGATAAGTGTGTCGTGGGCTAAGTAGAGGATCAGACCTTTGGATGAGGCCCAATAAGGGGTTTGGGACCAATTTGGAAAATTGGGCCAATCATGGGCCTTGAAGTAAGTTGGGCCTTTTGGATCAAAGATTTGGACTTGGGCCATGACCTATTTAGGGAAAGGGGTAAAATGGATATTTACCCTAAGTATGGATCCTTAGTCAAGATAGGATTCCAATTGTTAATTGGATGTTTGTTTACTGTGATAGTTCGGGATTTTCCGTGACTCAGCAGTTATGGATTTCAGTGCAGCTTAACATTTATAAGTGAGTTTTCCTCACTGTATTTACAAGTCGAATGCACCAAGGTCAGCCCTTTGAATTGTTATCCTGATTATCGTATAATTGAGAACTGTAGTGATCTGTTAGATCTGAATTCGGGTAGATAGGATGATGTTATGCTTATTGATCTGTATGATCTGTGCTTGACTGTTGCTTGATTATATGTTTATGAGTTATATGTCGAAAGGTGTGTGTCGTTGGGTTGAGGCGGTCCTGCTTTATGTTGAAGGCCAACAGTCCCAGGGCGGCCCGAATATACTAAAGGAATGGGAGGTGGACCAGTCAGGCCGAAGGCCCGAAGAACGGTCCAGACGGACTGAAGGCCCTGTGTGGTGGTCCAGACAAGCTGAAGGTTCTGTATGCATACTGTTGCTGTGATATTTATGATTATGTATTGTTGTGGTATTTTAGGGGAAACTCACTAAGCTGTGGGCTTACAGTTTTGATTATGTTTCAGGTACCTCAGAGGATCGCGGGAAGGCGAAGGCATGATCGTGCACCTCCTCATGTTTTTGTTTTACGATTTTGGGTTTTCTCTGATGTGAAACTTACTTTGAAAACAATTTGTAAACAATGATGGTTTTGCGTTTGTTTAAAAAGTTTAAAATTTTTCCGAATTTTATGAATGTTACAAAAAGTCTAAACCAAGTATTCTCATCTAGAAAAACTAATACTTGTATTAGTTACAGCTTTTACTAAGTTAAGACATTAGTTTGAGACTCGTACCATACATTTAAAAACTAATTATCCAATTAAGAATATTATGAGAAAACCATAAATGTCAGGAAGGATGGCCAAATGGATGGTGAAGCTCAGCATATTCGATATAAAGTAATAGCCAATATCTGTAATAAAGTCAGAAGCACTAATAGACTTTGTGGCTGAATCTAGTGATGATCTAGAAGACGAAGTGGAAATAGAAACTCGACAACTTTGGAGCACATTGGGAAGAGGTGGTCGGATAAGGTGCAGACATTGGAGGGTCCTTGGAAGAGACCCAAGACTTCTGACCAGCGTTTGAAAGGCCAGCAGGGCCAGAGTCAGTGCAGCACGTGCTGGAAACTGCACGATGGAGTTTTCCGTTCCAGGGGTTTGGGCTGCTACAAATGTGGTAGGGTTGGTCACGTCAGCAGGGATTGTCCTCAGGGGGCAAGCCCATTATGTTTTCATTGCGATCAGGTGGGCCACAAGAAGGCTGACTGTCCAATATTTTCGGGAGGAGTAGTGAGTGCGCCCGCTCTGGCTACTTTGAGGATCACTAATGGACGAGAGGGTAGGGCAGGAGCCCCAGCGGAGTGGAGTTAGGCTTTGCAGTGTCAGTCAGGGGAGGTCAGGACTCCAGCAGGCGATGTTGTGGGTATATATCTTTTGCTTTCTTTCAGTTTTATCCGTATTTTGTTGATTGGAATCTTGCATCAGTTTGAGTAAGTGTATCTCTGGTGTATTTCTTTGCTTATGTTTGGGGTTATATCTTCAAGTAATGTGTAACATACACGTTCAATTATCGTGTTTTGTTAATTTTAAAATGAATATTATTAAGTAATATATGGTTTTGAGCATTGAGTTCTAAAAAGATAGTTTTATGAGAATTGAAGTAAAACTATGTTTAGAATCATTCAGAAAAGTATTGGAAGTCTTATGAGATTCCAATCAAAAGTCAGCTATTGAAATTAACGAAAATATAAAGTTAGAAATAAGTAAAAATAATGTTATTGAAGGTTGTCGATTATCTCGTTAGAAACATTTAGGCGAAAACCTCATCAAAATCCGAGTTATAACGAAGAAGTTATGACTTATTGAAGTTTCGCGATAGAACCGGCACGACGCCATGTGACGTAAAAAGTGAGTTTACGATAAACTACTTTTTATCCTTTGTAATCTAAATGAAAGTCGTAGTATTCGTTAAACCGAGAACTTTCACAAAAAGAATGTCCAAATCTGACTTCGTATGAGGAAGTTATGATTTTTCGTAGTTTCAGTATAGCAGTATACAACTAAAAACTCGAAATAAAAATCGAATGATTTTTAGCCGACATAACCTAAACGAGAATCGAAGGTCTCGTCAATAGTTGTACAACGGTAAAAAGACAGACGAAAACGGACATCGGATGAAGAAGTTATGAATTTTTAACAGACTTTTCCTATCCCGGCCTGTTAAAAATATAACATTAAAAATAAAGTCACAATTAGCCGACGGAGTCTAAACGAAAGTTGTAGAGCATAATTTCACCTACGCGTGGATATAGAGAACGTCAAAAACGAAGTTCGTATGCGAAAGTTACAGAATTTTGAAATTTATGGCCCAAATATCGAGACTAGTCTGAAGAGGTACGCCCCGCGTAGAGGTTTACGCCCAGCGTTCGCATTGAAAGGTCTCGGATTGACCACATCGCCCGTCTTCGCATGATAGCCACATACCAGACACGTTCGAGCCATGTGCCCTCCTTCCGAGAACCAGACGTGTGTCTTGTACGCCCCGCGTACTGCGAGACTACGCCCCGCATAGTAAGGAGCTTCGGACCCCCTATAAAAGGCATGCGAGACTGCCCGGTTTTGGTTACCATTTTTCAATTTCTTTCACCCTAAAACCCCTCTCAAGCCACTTTAAAACACCCCGAATCCTAGGAAACATCCCCGACACCCGAAGCAAGTCCTGACCCACCGAAGACCCAAGAAAATGATATTTTCTAGTTGAAACTCCGCCCGCGCAAGAACCACCGAAGCAAGTCATTTTTAGCGGCGAAGTGCTGCCTAAATTATCATTTTATCATTCGGTTATTTCACGGTGAGTTCACTATATAGGAACAATTGTATGTTATGTGTTATATGTGCTATGTGCTTTTCCATGTTATTTTCCCGTGTTATTATTCCGTGCTATTTTGATAGCAAAATTGTACCTTTGGCAATGTGATCAGTGAAAGAACTTAGATTCACAGTGGTATTGGTATGTAGCCTCTGACCGTGTAGAGCATGTCTCGTAAGAGAATGACTTCTACCCCTATGACATTGGCAGAAGGTTAGATAGGGCTAAAAGCCTGCAAAATCTACCTAAATGTTAATCCGAAATTGTTTGTCTTTTGTGCCATTTGGGCCGAAGGTTTATTGATGTATATTAAGTATTGAAATTGTTATGTCTCATTGATTGTATATTTTTGAATCAAATCATCGATTGATATGGAAAGCTTGTCACATGATTCACATATGCCTTTGTTGTTCCTTGTTCTGCTTTGCTTCTGCCACATTGATGTATATATATGGCATAACGTTATATTGTATCTATTTTTGAACTCACTAAGCGTCACCGCTTACCCTTTCAGTGTTTAATTATTGCAGGTGATAACCATCCAGTATAGTTATGTACTGTTAGAAGATGTAGAATAGTTAACATTATAGCTTTTGTATTTAGTGTATAAATTCCTGGGAAATTATGTAATATAAATATACTAAAACTTATTCGGTTTGTATCCAGTCTTTTGTAATTAAACTATCAATGTAAAATATGTTTATGAATATGCATGTAGCATGTTTGGAGTTATAATGTAAATTATGAAAGGGGTTCTTTCAGTCATGGTATCAGAGCAACAGTTTAAGTGAACTAAATACCACGGATTGGTATTTAGACTTAAACCGTTGGAAGTTTAATATATGAACGGATTCATTGAAAGTAGATGGATACAAACCATAGGAAAGACTTAAGTGGGGTATTGGGTAGTGATAAACCCTAGTATTCTAAAATATTAAGTTACTTCAAAATTTTCAGAGAATTAGTTTAAGTGAACTAGGAATTTTGAGAATTTCTAGACTTAAACATGGATTGCTAAGGGATGATGATACGACGTGTATCTAGTATATTTTAGGTTGAATACCTAAATGGACACAAGCACTAGAATATTAGAGGAGATATGCTTTATATTCTAATATGTGCTAACTGATAAATGAATATAACATGCCTTAGGTTGCTTGCTTATATTGCTATTACTTGAGAAAGTTTAAGGTCTGTTGCCGACCTTGGTCTGGAAGAAGAAATTTTTAGTATTCCAGATTCTAAAATTTCCGTGTTATAACTGATAAGAAACTTTTAGATGTGATAAAGAGACTTATGATAGTTGACATCGATAATTTTATAGATAAACGATCGAGGGATATCGTAAAATAATATTTATGAAGTGTTATCGTAAACAGTGTATTAATACCTATAGAGTGGTATTGTACATTTAAAGTATGTTTGATGAAATAATAACATCTTTGGAAGAATGATGTGCGTTTGAAACACATTTGGGCGAGATAAATGTGTTGGTGCAATCTATGAAGTTGTTCCACCGCTATCCAGATTGAAGCAGTGATTGTTTATAGAGTCGGAAGAACCGAAGATGGTGATCAATACTTCAGCAGTATCGCAATTGATGTTGTGTAAATTTAGAAGAATTAAATGAAGATCAAAGGAAAGGCTAATGAAGTTTTCAGACTCAATAGGCCAAGACTTTGCCTAACCATTTTGATGTAGTATGTAGTTCAAGTAGTAACCCTATACAGGATGTTCAGACTTAGTATTTAATAATACTGAGTGATGATTGACTTCTATCACATCCTTATGGAAGTTCCATTATGTGTTAAGCCGACTTTAACATACATGATTAGGATAGTGAATTAAGTTATTTAGTGGTAAAAGGCTAAGTAACTTACTTGTCTAAGTAAGGTAGAATGCTTAGTTGAAGAAGCAATACACCTATAGTATTGTATGAGAAGAGATGTTGTAGTTAAGAATGACAGAGAACCAAGTTGAAGCTAGTAGAGCTTGATGAGATGCAGCTATAATGCGGACTTCCTAGTATAGACTCCTATGAAGTAGACTTAAAAGATACAACCATGAGAAGAAAACTTACTCATATACAGAAATGACGATGTCATGAAAGGATAATGAAACGAACAAATGTGTATGATGATTCGCATCAGTTAGAAGATGATGCAGGTAGTTGAAAACCGTTTGTCTCCATGCTGCTAGAGTAAATTCTGGTATAGTATGTCTTGCAGAGTAGACACTACCCGAGAAACAATTTATACGAAGAATTGGAAGTAAAATTTCTATCGACCTATGAAAAAGTATTAGGATATGCTAGATCGAGCATATGCATGAGAAGAATCCTAGAAGGCGAGTGTAGGAAATCCAAGATATGTTTGATAGAAACGTGAAATCCTTAATTGAGTCTAGAAGAAATTGTTGTATGTACTTGTTTGAACACGCTGAGGTGTGAAAAGTTACTTTGTGAAAACTTTTTGAATGGTGACTTGGAAAACTGCGAGACAATACTTGGGACGAGTATGAGTAAGTGTGAATAGTAGTAAAGGCCTATACTACTGGAAGCACATGACTCACACTTGGATCAGGGAAAGTCACAAGGTTACCAAGAAACTAGAAATTAATTTCGTTTTTGCTCGAGTATGTCATTACCTTCGTTTCGGTGATGACTAAGAAGACGATTTTCGTTCAGACCTTAGTGGTCGTAAAGAATCGAGTCCGACTAATACAGATCTGCAAAGTGAGTTGATTGGTTCAGAGAACCATGTTTCATGTAGCGACGAAACTTCAATCGGAAGATTGAAGAAGGAGATAGTCGAGGTAGTCGATAAAAGTATAACAACATTCATTAAAGGATTAAGCAACTATTAGCTAGAAATGCTACTAGTTATAAAGACATTATATCACATTAGAACATGAAGGAAGGTTTCTTTTATGATAGTGTTTGATTAATAGAAATAAGGGTATGATTCGTTGTATGTCTTTTGCGTTATGAAATCAAAGGTCATTAGAATATGACCATTCGAGTTGTTGTTGTAGCAAAAGTGAAAACCTTATCTTGGGTTGAGTCTATAACCCAAATTCAAGAAGGAGTAAGAGTCTGCAATGAGAATTGATTTTTCTCAGAGATTAGGACCGAAGGCCCAATAGAGAATGAAGAGTGAGTGCAGATTTGAGTATCGCCATCAATTAAGACGTTTGAAGAGTTTGACAATTGTTTAGTTAAAGGCCGTACATTTCAGATTACCATAGAGAAGGCACACGAGGACCCGAATGTTGGGAATGATTCATTTCTCGTCAACTCTAGACTTGCTCATATATTATTTGATTCTGGTGCCTCAGATTCTTTTGTGTCTCATGAATTCACGTATTCCTTCCAAATTGCTTGTTATTCATTCGCCCAATCATTTCATGTAGATACCGCGGGAAGTATATCATTACTTGCTGATTAAGTCTATAGAGATTGTGTCATAGAAATTGAAGGTTATAGTTTTCTTGCCAACCTGATTCCTATCTCTTTACCCAACTTTGAAATTATTCTCGGCATGAGTTGGTTGTCAAAGAACCGCAAAGAACTCTTGTGTTACGAAAAGATGGTACACATCCCTATCGAAGAGAAGAATCCTATTTATGTCTACGGTAAACAAAGACTTAAAAAAATCTTAAAAATAATCTCTTTCCTAGAAACCCGTAAACTTATATCAAAGGGGTATTCTACTTATCTAGCCTATACAGTTGATATCTCAAAAGAGGGGAAGAAAACTGTAAATGATGTTTCTGTTATTAATTAATATCCTAATGTTTTCCCGATGAATTGCCTGGTCTTCCCCCGATAGGCAAATAGAATTCTGAACTGGCTTTATGTCTAGTGTTGCTCCAATTGTCAAAGTCTGCTAGACAGAATGATAGCATTTGGGTAGTTATCGACCGACTAACTAAGACTGCACATTTTCTTGCCATGCGTGAAATAGCTCTAATGGAGAAATACGCACAAGTATACTTGGATGAAACTGTTGCGATACATGGTGTGCCGCTAAAGATTATTTCCGATCGTGATAGTAGCTACACTTCTCATTCTTGGACAAGTATGCAATATGAATTGAGATATCGTGTCACTACCAGCACAACTTGTTATCCCCAAACAGATGGTCAGACGGAGAGAACAATCCAAACAGTAGAAAATATACTGAAGGTATATGAAGCACTTTATGGACGTAAATGTCATACTTCATTATGTTGGCGTGTTGTAGGACAGAAAGTCCTTGGTGGTCCTGAAATAATTCAAGACACCATTGACAAGATTTAAATTGTACGAGAAAGAATGAAAGTGGCCCAGGATCGACAGAAGTCCTATGCAGTAAAGAAAAGACGACCCATAGAACTCCAGGTGGATGAATTCGTAATGCTAAAGATATCCCCATGAAAAGGGATTATGCGATTTGAGAAGAAAGGAAAATTGAGTCCTAAATTTGTTGGACCTTTCAAAATCATCCAGAAAATTGGTAAGCAAGCATACTGTTTGGAATTGCCAGAAGATTTGGCAGATATTCATGATGTGCTTCATGAGAGTTAGCTGCGTAAATGTTTAAGCATATATGATGAAATAGTCCCGTTATCCGAGGTGAAACTAGATAATAAATTAAGATATGTAGAAGAGCCTGAGGAGATAGTAAACGAAAGAACGACTGAATTACGTAATAAAGAAGTAGAATTGGTGCTTCTCAAGTGGAAACACCATTGAGACCCAAATTATACTTGGGACAATAAGAATGAGATAAGAACGAAATCTCCCCATTTGTTTAAATCGTTGTGATTTTGGGGACGAAATCCTCAAAAGGGAGAGGTATTTGTAACATACACGTTCAATTATCGTGTTTTGTTAATTTTAAAATGAATATTATTAAGTAATATATGGTTTTGAGCATTGATTTCTAACAAGATAGTTTTATGAGAATTGAAGTAAAACTATGTTTAGAATCATTCTGAAAAGTATTGGAAGTCTTATGAGATTCCAATCAAAAGTCAACTATTGAAATTAACGAAAATATAAAGTTATATAAGTAAAAATAATGTTATTGAAAGTTGTATATTATCTTGTTAGAAACATTTAGGCGAAAACCTCATTGAAATCTGAGTTATAACGAAGAAGTTATGACTTGTTGAAGTTTCGCGACAGAACCGGCACGACGCCATATGACGTAAAAAGTGAGTTTACGATAAACTACTTTTCAGCCTTTATGATCTAAGTGAAAGTCGTAGTATTCGTTAAACCGAGAACTTTCATGAAAAGAACGTCCAAATCTGACTTCGTATGAGGAAGTTATGATTTTTTGAAGTTTCAGTATAGCAATATAAAGCTAAAAACTCGAAATAAAGATCGAGTGATTTTTAGCCGACACAACCTAAACGAGAATCGAATGTCTCATCAATAGTTGTACAACGGTAAAAATACAGAGGAAAACGGACGTCGGATGAAGAAGTTATGAATTTTTAACAGACTTTTCCTATCCCGGCCTGTTAAAAATATAACATTAAAAATAAACTCAAAATTACCCGACGGAGTCTAAACGAAAGTTGTTGAGCATAATTTCACCTACGTGTGGATATAAAGAACGTCAAAAACGGAGTTTGTATGCGAAAGTTACGGAATTTTGAAGTTTATGGCCCAAATATCGAGACTAGTGTGAAGAGGTACGCCCCGCGTAGAGGTTTACGCCCAGCGTTCGCATTGCAAGGTCTCGGATTGACCACGTCGCCATTCTTCACATGATAGCCACATAGCAGACACGTCCGAGCCACGTGCCCTCCTTCCGTGAATCAGACGCGTGTCTTGTACGCCCCGCGTACTGCGAGACTACGCCCCGCGTAGTAAGGAGCTTCAGACCCCCTATAAAAGGCATGCGAGACTGCCCGGTTTTGGTTGCCATTTTTCAATTTCTTTCACCCTAAAACCCCTCTAAAGCCACTTTAAAACACCCCGAATCCTAGGAAACATCCCCGACACCCGAAGTAAGTCCCGACCCACCGAAGACCCGAGAAAATGATATTTTCTAGTTGAAACTATGCCCGCGCAAGACCCGGTTTTCAACTAAATCCCCGGTTTCGTCAAAGAAAGTCATTTTTAGAGGCGAAGTGCTGCCCAAATTATTTTTTTATCACTCGGTTATTTCACGGTGAGTTCAATATATAGGAACAACTGTATGTTATGTGTTATATGTGCTATGTGCTTTTCCATGTTATTTTCCTGTGTTATTATTCTGTGTTATTTTGATAGCAAAGTTGTACCTTTGGCCATGTGATCAGTGAAAGAACTTAGATTCACAGTGGTATTGGTATGTAGTCTCTGGCCATGTAGAACATGTCTCGTAAGAGAATGACTTCTACCACTATGGCATTGGCAGAAGGTTAAATAGGGCTAAAAGCCTGCAAAATCTACCAAAATGTTAATCAAAAATTGTATGTCTTATGTGCCATTTGGGTCGAAGCTTTATTGACGTATATCAAGTACTGAAATTGTTATGTCTCATTGATTGTATATCTTTGAATCAAATCATCGATTGATATGGAAAGCTTGTCACATGATTCATATATGCCTTTGTTGTTCCTTGTTCTTCTTTACTTCTTCCACATTTATGTATATATATGGCATAACGTTATATTGTAACTATTATTGAACTCACTAAGCATCACCGCTTACCCTTTCAGTGTTTAATTATTGCAGGTGATAAGCATCCAGTATAGTTATGTACTGTTAGAAGATGTAGAATAGTTAACATTATAGCTTTTGTATTTAGTGTATAAATTCCTGGGAAATTTTGTAATATAAATATACTAAAACTTAGTCGGTTTGTATCCAGTCTTTTGTAATTAAACTATCAATGTAAAATATGTTTATGAATATGCATGTAGCATGTTTGGAGTTATAATGTAAATTATGAAACGGGTTCTTTCATAATGTCATATGCCATTTGCATGCCGTGAATTATTAGTGGTTAGTGAAGGGTTGTTTCTCTTATAGCGGGTGTGGAGTGTTCTGTGTTATCTTGGTTGTGGTCGGGATCAGTTCGGGGGCAGGGACATTGTGTGGAAGGTTTATGGTCGGAATTCAGGGGGTTATTTGTCCAGTATCGCTAGGATCTAGTGGTTTTAGCCATTGTGCATGTATTGGTTTTTGGAGGTGCTGAGGGAAGTGGTTTGTTGCTAAAGCTTTAGTTGGAGCATCCGTCCTTTGAACTTCAAGATTTGAGTGGGATATCATTCTATGTATATGGAACTATCAATGTTGCAGAGATTCGGGAAGTGTTCGTCTCGTCTTCAGGGGTTTGTGCGATCTTTTGAAACGGCTAGTAATGGATCACTAGAAATGGTAAGCGTTGGTTGTCCGTGGATCGATCGTTGGAAAGTAAGAAGGATTGGGAATCCTTCAACTCTTGTGTGCTTTGAGAATTTAGTCGATTCAAAGTGCAGGAGAATCGTCCAAGAATTCAGAAGCAGGAGCGGTCTTGAAACTTGGATGAGTTTCGCATCCCCATCGTGGGGAAAGGCGGCCCAAGTAGCTGTCTGGATTGAGGAGTGTGTGAGTTGGGTGTTCGGGAAACTCCCCAACATTAGGTTCGAGTCTTCTTGATGTTTGATGACAGGATTTGGGGGAATCCAGGTCGGGGTTCCCATCATGGATCGATTTAAGCTCAGGTGTTGGTTCGAGTGCGTGCTCGACATTGGATGTTTTCGAATTGATATATTAATGGTAAGGCTTTGGGCGACAGTTGTGGTAAGGTGGAAGTATTGTAAGACTGCGGGTGGCCCATAGAATTCATGAGTTCGCATATAGAGTAGGAGTGTTGTAAGACTGTGGGGTGGGCCGCGTCATTCACTGGTCCCTGTACAACGGTGAGGGTGTGGCAAATTGTGATTTTCTCGCGATTTTCTTCAGATGGTTTAGGCCA
Organism: Lactuca virosa; assembly: GCF_052849685.1. NCBI lineage: Eukaryota > Viridiplantae > Streptophyta > Magnoliopsida > Asterales > Asteraceae > Lactuca > Lactuca virosa. Next base: position 168,069,937 of record NC_136434.1, on the reverse strand, counting down.
GGGTGGGTCAGTTCACAAACCTGTGGGAGCGCCGCAACGTGTTTGGAAGCAGGATATGGTAGGTCATGGGAGACCGGGTATGATGTAAGACTACAGATGTTCCGTAGCGTTCAACCTAGTATCCGGTTAAGGACGAGATGTTTGAGAAGTCATTGCCAGTGAGGCTTTCTTTCGGAAGTCGCAAGGGGCGACTATGTGGGAGTCTTTTGGCTCAGCAACCGGGCAGGAACCCGGTATTTCGGATAATTGGCAGACGAGTTGGGACCAGGGAGGTCTCGGTGGATTTTGGAAAGTATTATCAGCGTTTCGGGCAGTATCAGTGATTCGGGTAGTATTAGTGTTTTGGGTGCCGTGTATGTGTGAAGTAAAGGGTTGATTGGGGGAATGTGAAGTCACTCACAGTGGGATTAGATAATCTCAGATTAATTGATTTGACCCTATTGCGCAGCTCTCGTCTGATTCTAATCGTTGCAAGGATGAATCTTCTACTCGAAGGATTATCTGAACCTTTTGTCGAGTATAAGTGTCTTATAGCAGTATTTGGTCTGTGGGATTGTTTTCGTGGAAGCAGTGATGTGATCGGGGATTGGAAGCATTTTCTGGTACGAAGCTCTATGAGGTTGGCATGGTGGTGGTTCGGTGTGGGAGATCTGACAGGGAGTCACACCATTGAGACTTTGGGTTTCAGAATTCAGATGAGATAAGATTGGTCTTATTCAAGGAATTACACTTTCGTTCTTCATCGGGCTTGCATAACTATTCTAAGGATGGTTTCAGTAGCTCTGGATAGGCTGTTGTATGTTCAGAGTTGGAAGTGTTATGATTGGTCTGTTATTCATTGAGCATTTTTCATGGAGTTTTTTCAGCGTGGGCGGTCTGTCGGGGAGTCAGATCATGATAGATTTCAGGACTCAGAAAAATAGAAGTGGTTGCAGAGGCTGAAGGTTTGATTGTTGGCGAATGGATGTTTCGGTTTGGGGTTTCGGTTGTCTAGGGAAGATTATTTTGTGTGCAAAATTTTCTATTATGGTCATCACGTTGGTTGTTTTGATATGAGTGTTAATAAGGAGCGATTTCGAGGACAAAATCTAATTTAAGTGGGGGAGAGTTGTAACATCCGAAATCTAGAAGGTCAATTATGGAAATAAATTCCCTTTTTAGGGGCCAACTCATCGAGATTATGGCATAAACTCGATGTGTTGGAAGCTTTTGGGTCGCGTGTTTTTGAGGACCAACTCGTCGAGTTGGTGAAGGAAACTCAACGAGTTGGACGTTGTTTGAGAAACCCTAACTTTTGGGTTTTGCACCCTATTTAAACACCCTAAGTTCCAGGTGGTGGCCTCATTTCCAGCCTCCATAGCCCCTAACCCTAATCTCAAAACCCTAGCGACTCCTTGAGTGTTGTGAGCTCACTTTGCATGTGTTTTGGTATGTTGGAAGCTCATTGAAGGGAAGAAAATCTTGGTGCAAGGTGGTGGTTCAAGTAGGAGCTTTCAGATCTTGATTCTCTGTTTCATTTCCAGCACATCTTGGGTATAAAGTTCTAACCTTGCTTGTCCTTCACTTAGATCTCTTATTTGGTTAAATTGCATGCTTTTAGCCATGGTTGGGTGATTGTTGGGGAAGTAGAAGTTGCAAGTGTTTATTCTTTAAGATCTATGACCTTCATGAGTTCTTTTGGCATAAAGGTGCCAACTTTATGGTCTTAAGGGCTTCATGCATCTATTAAGCTCTTCTTTTAGTCTCTTATGAGCTTTTGAGCCTCTCCTAGCCATGCATGAGTGTAAAGTTTGAAGCTTTATGTGACCATGCAGTCTTAAAGGAACAGATCTGTATTTTGGGGCTTTTCCTTGGTGGTTAAGTGTTTATTGATTAAGCCCTTAACCTTTTAAGCCTAGGATTTGGGTTTTAATCCCACTTGGTTGGTCCCTAGGGGTAAAGTTGGAAACTTTATCCTTCTAGATGCTTTTTTCAGTTAAGATCTAAGTGGGGAAGCTGTTAGTTTCAATTGTGTTGGATTAATGGATTAAGATGTTTGGTTCCTGATGAACTCGGCGAGTTGGATCGGTTATTCTCGACTTTTGCAGTCCGATGAAGGAAACTCGACGAGTTGAATGATGAACTCAACGAGTTGGGTCAACTTGGGCTGCTGACTTTGACTTTTGACTTATGTCTTTGACCTAGTTTGTCCCAAGGGGTGTTTGTGGTATCTGAATTATAATTAAGGAAAATATGGGCTTAGGATAAGGCCCATATGGGATTGTGACGAATTTGGAAAATTTGACCATTAGTAGGTTTGGGCCTTCTTGGTTATTGGATTTGGGCCTCAGTTTTGGTTCATGTTATGGTCAGGGGTAAAATGGTTATTTTACCCCAAGTTTGGATGGTGGGCCTTAGAATGGAACCCAATTGCTAATTGAGTGTTATTTTGATCTGTTAGATCGGAGATGTCATCTGGGCAGCAGCTAGGGATTTCTTTTAGTAAGCTTCAGCATTCGAGGTGAGTCTCCTCACTGTCCTATGGGTCGAAGGCACCAATGCCGCCCATTTGGTTTATGTACTGTAGGAAGACTCGGGGATTAACCCTTGGCATTATGTATGAAAGACCAGGAGGCGGCTCCTGGCACACTGTATGCAAGACCATAGTCTGAACTCTGGCAGTTAATTAGTTAAGTAGTGTAGATTGTATGTTAGTTGTCTTTGTGATGCTTGCATGGAAGACCCGGAGGTGGCTCCTGACACTTGTCTGTAAGACCCAGGGTTGTGGCCCCCGGATTGACAAGAAAGACCATGTTGGGTCAAAAATATGGTTTATACTTTGCTTTTCTAGGAAAATGTATTTTTATGTCTAGGACCGTAAACAACTCAGTGTTTACGGTCAGGTTTACGGCCAGGTAGTGTTTACGGCCGTAAACAGGTTTACGACCGTAAACCCTGTTTACGACCCAATGGGTGTTTACGACCGTAAACCCATTTACGGCCGTAAACCCATTTACGGCCCATGTTTCTCATGTATATATATAGGGGTGAGGGGTGTGAGGAACAGATTGATGAACAGAGAAGGAGTGTACGGAATAGAGAGAAGAGAGGAGTTTTAGTGTGTGTAAGTGTGTGAATCTTGTGTATCCGGATCTTCATTCATATCAATACATACAAGATTCATATTATTCTTCTTCTCCTTCTCTTCTATTTGATCTGACATCATCCAATTGATTAGGATTCCGCACCATCAAACGGATCTGATTGATACACAAGCAGATTAGGACCTTACAATTGGTATCAGAGCTTGGATTGTATCAGTCATTTTTGTCAGATCTGGAGCATATTTGATCTTATTTTTGAAAAATTTCTGCGTTTTTGGATAGATCTCTGAAAATTAGGGGGGTTTGTTCTTCGTGTTTTTTGATAAAAAGGGGTTTTTGATCGAGTTTTGGAGCTTCAAAGTCGAAAAAACGCTGTTTTTGGTCGTAACCAGCGAGGGGGTGGCGGCGTTTACGGTCAGCAGCTAGGGTTTCCGAGGTTTACGGTCCGGAGTTTGCGGTCCGAGTTTACGGCTCCGGAGTTTACGGCCGGAAACGGTTTACGGTCCGAGGCCTCGGAGTTTACGGCTCGCACATGTACGGCTCGGGTTTACGCTCAGCAACGTTTACGGCCTCGTCCTCGCATCCAAGCATCCTCGCATCGCTTCTCAGCCTCGCATAGGATCCGAAGTTCGCAGCAGCATCTTCCTTCGCATATTAAAAAAAGGGGAAACGGATTTGGGGGTGCCGGGGATCGAACCTGCGACCTCAAGTTCATCACCAACGCGCATTACCAACTCAGCTAGGCTGACTGTTGATTCAAGCCTTCCGATTTTAATTGAAAAACACTCCCTGTCGCACCACTTTCGCAAATTTGTCACTTTTAACCCCAAAATTCAATTTCTTTTCATTTTAAATTCCAATTTCAACCAAAAATTTTAGTGTTTAATTTTTGACTTTTTATTTAAAATTTTGACTTTGACTTTTAAAGTTTGACCTTTGACTTTAAACTTTGACTTTCTCGTTTAACTTTTAAATTTTCAAATTTAGCTTTTCGGTTTGATTTTTAAGTTTGACTTTTCAAGTTTGACTTTTTAAATTTGACTTTTAAGGTTGACTTTTGAGGTTTATAGTCAAAGGGCATTTTTTTTAGTTTGACTTTTAAGTTTGATTTTGGCTTCTAGTTGTGCTTTTAATGGCTTTTGAGGTCTACGAAGACATGAAAGAGAGTCAGGATATGTTAAGACAAAAACTCAACATGTTCGATTACATTCCTGGAGAAACTCTGGAGACACAGCTGCAGCGATTCACAACTCTTACTACTGATATGAACATATCTGGGATCTTCTTGACTAAATCTGAGATAAACAAAAAGCTGTTGAATGCACTTCCAAAGTCGTGGGATATGAACGTGGCTGTCATCAAGAAGACAAAAGATCTCAATCGTCTTAGTCTTGCTGATATAATTGAAGAACTTGACGCTTTGAATTGTCGAAAAACAATGAGTTCCGCAAACCTTCCGGTCAATGAAGTTTCATGTTCTCAATCATGTGAGGTTTCATGTTCTCAATCATGTGAAGCTACGATTAAACTTCTTCGTGAACATAATGATTTGCTAAAAAGGGAAGTTGAGGACCTGAGATATGAAGGTTATCAACTCAGGAAAGGACAGAAACCCCTAAAGGCCCAGTTAGAAACAAAAATAAAGGACTTTAGGAAGCTTCAGGAAGAATTCAGCAACAAGTGTGAAATTATGACTATATTAAGAGACAACTTGATGCTGTAACCGAAGAACTTGACGCTTTGAAAATTAAGTGTGGAAAAACAGATGTTAGTTTCAAAAATTATACTGCGTCAAGTAAGACAGTCGAGTCCTTATTTGAAACCCAATTAAAATTCAAAGATAATCAAAACAAGGGTCTAGGGTATGATTGTGTTCCTCCACCTTTCAATCATAACTACACATCCATCCCTACGACACAGGAAGAAATTGACAGGGAGGCACATCTTCAATATGGAAAACCAGCTGGATTTGTGTCAGGAGGTATTCAGGTTGAAAATTCTAATGCTTCTACTTCATGTGCAGGTAAAGTAGCAGAAGATGAGAACAAGGAGATAACCATTGGACAAACCAACATCTCCTTGAGCTCTGAATCTGTTGCTTCGAACTCAGCTGCTTCTGATCAACCTGTTGTTGAGAAATACAGGCCACCAATTCCAGTGAAATAGAGTGCCTGTTGTAATTGTGCTTGTGGGAAAAATAAGAGACAAGGCAAGGATACGCCACCAGGGGCAGGAAGAAACAATTTCCCAGTGAAGAAAAATACTTTTTTTCACTGTGGAACACCTGGACACATTGCCAGAAATTGTCCTAATCGTGCATATGTTCCCTACTATGCACAAGGCTGGCAGAACGCGCCAAGAGGGAGATACTTCAAAAGAAACCCCTCAAGGTCACGTTCAGACCATGATGACTGGAACACGGAGAAGGCCAAGAATCAAACCCACAAGGCCAAGAATCTGAATCCCAATGGCAAGAAGGGAATGTCGGCCAAGAAGCCCAATCCAAGAGATGCTCCAATAAAACAAAGACCGGTTAGGTCAAAGTCATCTCAACGGCCGACATCAAGATCAAAAGAAAGTACTGAGCCACCCATCAGATCGAAAAAGAAATGGGTTAAACCCAACTACAAATGGGTTCCAAAGGCTCACTCTCCCAAATCTTCTAACGATTCTAATATTTATTCATCTTCTGTTTGTGATAAACAGGATATGTCATGGGAGAGAGTACCGTGCGTTAATGACAAAGGTCGACCCAGTTTTAAAATGGACTGGGTTCCAAAGACCAACTGATCCCACTCTGTGTCGGAGCAGCTATGGAGGCATATCATCAGACTTCGGTTTGTTGGTAATGGCTGTTCCAGGCACATGATAGGGGATATATCTCAACTGTACAACATTCATAACTTTGTTTGGGAGTATGTGTCCTTTGCGGGAAAGGAAGAAAAGAAGAGATCACAAACGGGGTTAGTGCTTAATGACATGAAGAATTTTTGGATCTGTTCTGAGATTACGCGTGCTGTTCTCAAACCTTCTGGATGCAAATTCAATCGGTGAATTACGGTTTGAGTTTTCTTCTCGATACTCCTGGGTTTTTTTTCTTAAGCTGATTCACTTTAAAGACTAATTTTTGTTTTAGGATAGTTTAAATTTGTGCATTTACTTTCGTTTCTCTCCTATGCACAAATTTAGGGGGAGAAATAACAACAAAACAAAAATTAGAAAATTAAAAAAAAACATTAGAAAAATCAGAAAATCAAAAATATGTTGTTAATGGAATGTGCTTGCAGGAGATGTTTTGGGAAGTGATATAATCGTGTGATAACAGGCAATCTGAATCTGTGTAAGGGACTGAATCTGAATTGTCTACGCTCTGTGTTCGATGCGCTGGTAGGCACGAAAGATTCTAAATGGACTTGACTAGGCAGAATTGAACTTAAGGAATTCAAAGACTTGAAAAATCTTGACCTAGTTAAATCTGTTTAGCCTGACAATACGACGCTCGGATAGGTTGAGCAGGGAGATATACATGATAATCCACCGGTCACATTAAAGTAATCTGTATTTAGAACTGTGGTTTAACTCTTCCTCGATGTATGGATTTTGTCCTTAATTCCGATATTGATGGGGCGACTGGGGAATTCCGATAAAGTAGGTCTGTAGAAAGTTATTTTCTTTCTTTCTTTCTGTTAGTCATATGTTGCCTCCTCTGCGTGATTGAAATACATCTGACCTGGACTGCAACATATGCAATTCTATTTCTCTGCATCTTCTATCTATGCAATTCTTCCTATCTGTTAGTCATATGTTGTCTCCTTTGCGTGATTGAAATACATCCGACCAGGTACACAGCATATGCACCATTCTACTTCTCAATCCCTTTAAATCTGGTTAGTCATATGTTTCACCCTCTGCGTGATCGGAAGATCTGACCTGGGTGTACAGCATATGCATTCTAAATCTGACTTCTCTCATAATAATTGTCTGCTCACCTAAAGTAAGGAGTACTTTGGAAGTTCCTGATTATTGGGGTATGTCAGGAAGCGGGAAACACGTTCTAGTACATTTAAAATTGAACAATCACTAGGTTGTCTGTAGATCTCGCTGCTCAATTTAGGTGGACAACAATATCTTTGGTCGTCGTCAGCTGAATGGTCCATAAGGAATATTATCTAGGAACTTAGGATCACATTGTCTTGTCACTTATAGTATGTCCTAATTTTGTCACAATCTCTCGTGTTTAAGTGGACCACAATACCGGCGATCGACCAGACTAAGACGTGATAAACGGATAAAGGCTGTCTAAAAAACTTTGATCCCAAATCACTCTTAAAGTTAGCTATTATTTTTGTTTTTGTTAAATTTGTTCATAGTTTTCTTCTAATTTAAATATTAGGGGAGAATTAAAAATTTCAAAAATCAAACAAAAATCAGAAAATTAAAAATCCAAAAATAGTGTTATTTCTGTTTTATTTCTTGTTCAAGAAAATCAAACATCCAAAAATATTTTTTGTTTTCTTTTAGTTTTGTTTGTGTGCTAAGTTTTCTTTTAGTTTTGTTTTGTCTTGAAAAGTGAATTCAGGTGAAGATGAAACTCATGGAGTTTGTGTCGAAGATTTCTGAGCCAAGGATCCGTGATCATAGAAGAATTCTCATTCGAAGAAGCAAGAAATGAAGATTATTCTTTCGACATTCAATCTTTCAACCCCAGAAGCAAGGTGAAGCTGAAATTGAAGATTATGTGACGGATTACATTGAAGCCTCCTCAATCAGTCTGCTGCTATCTTGAACCTGCTGAAGTGATCCAAAAGATTAGTTCTCTCTGATATTCTCTCTGAAGATTCTCAAGCTGAAAGCGCTATCTTTCAAGAATCAGTACAAGAAGCCTCCTCACCCAATGCACGTTCAATGTTAAATTTTGAAGATATGCCCAACTGCTCCAGATGAAGTCATTCATTGAAGATTCATCAAGTTCATCTTGAAGCTGTGAAGAATTTGAAGATTAATGCTGAAGCCAAGCTCCCAATGAAGATTAGCAAGAAGAGCCAGCTACTTTTTAGGGGGAGCTTGTTGGGTCAATTAAGAAAAGAAAGCTATAAACCAAGGGGGAGATTGTTGGGTCAAAAATATGGTTTATACTTTGCTTTTCTAGGAAAATGTATTTTTATGTCTAGGACCGTAAACAGCTCAGTGTTTACGGTCATATATGTGTTTACGGCCAGGTAGTGTTTACGGCTGTAAACAGGTTTACGACCGTAAACCCTGTTTACGACCCAATGGGTGTTTACGACCGTAAACCCATTTACGGCCCATGTTTCTCATGTATATATATAGGGGTGAGGGTGTGAGGAACAGATTGATGAACAGAGAAGGAGTGTACGGAATAGAGAGAAGAGAGGAGTTTTAGTGTGTGTAAGTGTGTGAATCTTGTGTATCCGGATCTTCATTCATATCAATACATACAAGATTCATATTATTCTTCTTCTCCTTCTCTTCTATTTGATCTCACATCATCCAATTAATTGGGATTCGGCCCCATCAAACGGATCTGGTTGATACACAAGTAGATTAGGACCTTACAGACCACGAGGCGGCTCGTGGCATAATCGCAAGACTATGGATGACACATATCACCTTTATTGATTATGATATATGAATGTTATGTATGGCTCACGGGTATGTATGACATGTATGGATCGTTTGACATGTATGGTATGTGGTATTTGGGGAACTCACTAAGCTTTATGCTTAGAGTTTTCAGTATATGTTTCAGGTACTCCATTTTTCAAATGAAAGAGCTCGGGACGGTCGCAGGGCATACACCCGTGTTTTCCGCAATATGTGATCTTTAGGATTGGACTCTGATAATTGTTTTATTTGAAATGTTTCTAATGTTTAGAACAAAGTTACAATAGTGTTTTGATTATAAAAAAAATAAATTTTTACCTTGGATTTTTGGGCTGTTCCATCTGATTTTGTCTAATGATGAACAGAAATATGAACTGATTATTGCTCATTTAAAGAGAATGCTTATTTTCTATATTCATGAATGTAACATTCCATTTAAAATAGAATAATTAAAATAATAAACCCGGAACCCCGAGAATTTTACCATTATTCTATGTTATTATTGTCCCAAAATCAAATAACAATTAGTGGGGTGTTGGTTTTGGGGTGCCAAATGATATACTTTTAATTTTCGAGGATTAAAGAGTAAATATCGGACTTATTCTGAGAAGGATTCTTGAAGCCAGGGTAGAAATGGTAATTTATGGATCTTATTTGAGAATAATTGTAGAGGAAGGGTTGTTTTGTAACTGTTGGTCTTATATTGAAAGGATTTTATGGAGTCAAGGGCCAAATGGTAATTCTTGGACTTAAATTGAAAGAATAGGGATAAGGAGGGACCAAAAGTGTTATTATGAAATGAAGTTTATGGGACCAGGGTATATAAACCCGTCATCCACTAAACCCTAACCCTAAGTTGATTGCAGCCGTCACCCTCCCTTATTGTCTCCTGTTTGCGGCCACCATACTCATCTTGTCCGTTCTCCAACCACCGTTGAAGCCTTGCTGTTGACGACGAGGACTCCCCGACGTGCATGTGTTGTTGCCGCCGCTATGCCCCATCGTCAAAGACTTTCAGCTGCCGTCCCCTTAACTGTTGAAGCCGGAGAACCACCATTAGGGCATCGTCAGTCGGGACGTCGTCGTCCAGCCGTCGCTACTATTGCTTACGAATCGCTATACACCGGAGACCATGTGAAGAGTGTTGAGCCGGTGTTGTGGCCATGGAAGGGACCGATCGGACCTGCCGCTGTTGGATTGACGTGGTCGTCGCCACCACAAGGTCGTCCCACGATGACCTGTATTCTTCGTCGCCGCTTACCGCCATTGTTAAGTGCGGTGTGGGTAATGTGTGTGCTTCAGTCGTGTCTCGCAAGCTTGTGGGTGTCTCGGTTGCTGCTGCCAGAAAAACCCAAGAAAAACCACGGCCATGGTGGCTGCCTCCTCAAAGACAGCCATGGTAGGGTGTGTATGTTGTTGTATGGTGTTATTTTCGTGTGTATGCATGTGTTCATTATAGTGAAGCGGTGTTGGGTGTTTATTTGGCCGGAGAAAGCCACCACCACCACAAGGGTGGCTGTGTGTGTGTATTATTTTATGAGTGTGTGTGTGTGTGTGTTTAATTTAGATATTATTGTAAATTGTATTGTAATCCGTATCGGAATAATGAAAAAGAAAAGTCTAAACCACCACCGTAAGGTGGTGGCTGCCGCCACCAGCCGTCGTGTTAGGTGGCGGTGTGCTTTGTTTGTGTTTTGGACTCATTTGGGATGCTTGGACAGAATGGGCCCAAAGAAACCCTAATGGGCCCAATGAAGCCCAAATTGACCTAAAAGCCCAACCAATTGTCTAATGGGCTAGCATTGGGTTGGAAATCCTAATTAGGGTTTGGAAAACCCTAATGCAATGAAACCCTAATTTTGGGGATTGATCAGGACCCGCATCGGAATTAATTAATAAACTTAAAATATTAAATTATAATCATCGGAAAATTAACCTAGGGCAATATTGGACTTAATGGATTAAGTCCTTAATGGGTTAAGTAGGAACACTTAACCCTAATCGTCATTTCATGTGAAAACCCTAATTTCACTTGGGCCTTGAGCTGGGCCTTTATGATTATGTGATATTGGGCCATGGGAATCGGATTGGAATAATTGGATGGGCCTTAAGGAAAGACCATGTAGAGGTTTGGGCCCAATTTGGATAATTGGGCCATATGTTGGGCTTTGGCCCATTATTTGACTTAGGGCTTTCGTAGTGTGAGTTGGACTTTAGGCTTGGAACCCAATTATTAATTGGGTATTGTTTGATGTTGACAGTTCGGGAATCTGTCAACCAGCAGGTAGAGTGTTATCGGCGGGACTTCAGCAGTGTCAGGTGAGTTATCCTCACTATACTAAGGGGTCTAAGGCACCAAGGCCAGCCCATTGGATTGATCTCCTAGTAGTTGTTTTGATAGTATGTGTTAGATATGCATGTTATTGGTATGTGCATTTATCTATTACATGTCGACATGTTATGTGGGATGGGTTGAGGTTGTACTGCTCTGTGCGGTAGCCAACAAACCCTAGGAGCATTCCAAATACAAGTTGTGGGCCCGGTAGTCAATCCAGACTCGTACTGTGGGCTCGGTGGCAATAAAGATGTGAGCTGTGGGCCCGGTAGGCAATCCAGACTCACACTGTGGGCCCAAGGGTATTCCAGTCTGTAAAGATGTGGACCCGTTACGTGTTGTTATTTGTACATGTGTTATTGGACTGTATGGGTATCGGTATCTTGGGGGTAACTTACTAAGCTTTGTGCTTACGTTTTCAGTTTATTGTTTCAAGTGCTTCAGATGACTTGGCAAGGCGAAGGCGTGACCGTACACATCCTCGTGTTTTGGTCTTATGGTTTCTGGGATACTCTGATATTAAACTATTTTGAAAACATTTTATAATAACTAATGGCTTTTGGATGTTTGAAAAAGTTTTAAATTGGCTTGATTTTTATGGGTGTTACAAGTTCGTATCAGAGCCTTGGTTTGAGTGAATTGGAGGAAAACTTTTGTGAATCCAGTCTCAAACTAAGGAATGGTTTTCAAGTTGATTTTCAGAAAGGTTTTCAAAATGATTTTCAAAAAGGTTTTCAAAATATCAAAGGAGGATTCAGGGTGAACGATTAGTCGGAGCCAGTAAGTAAACCCCAAAATACCATACAGTTATTGATATTGTGATATGTTAGAACAACATGCTAGTACTAGGCTAAGGATCTTCAGGATTTGCATGATAGAATTGCCTGATTATATGATGCCTGATAGCCTAGGGTTTTCTTTTTATGAAATTGACATCATTACTGTAGTTGCTTAGTGTATGCATCACGGCCGTACATAATTAAGATCTTATAGCCTGAGAATGTTTGGTTTGGCCTTATTTCCTGTTGTTGTTTGATGGAGGGCTTAGGGTAGGATCAGGTATTCGAAAGTCTATAGGGTCCAGTGTTATGTATGGTTAGCATACACTAGTGTTGCAGGGTTGGTGGAAGTTTCATGGGTGGATCGTGGGAGGCCGGGAGGCCAATTATGAGGTAGATTAGCATTCCTCTAGGAGTGAGGATTGAGCGCTCTCTATGTCTATGTATTCAGTTAGGGTGTTGTGGTGATACTTGAGACAAATATGGGTAGGTGTGGAAGGTAGTATGGGCCCGTACTACTGAAAGCACATGACCCATACGCGTAGCAAGGAAGTCACAACCCCTAGGGTTTGGTTGGGAGTTGGTTCCCTGTTAGCATATGGGTTATCCGAGATCTTTATGGTGTATTACCATAATGGTGGATCCGAGATGTCGTGAGACCGGATCCAGGTTAGGATCGGGAGCTGGCAGCCAGTTTAGGCCAGTATTGTCAGAGGATCGTGTCAGTGAGATCATCCGGGAGGAGGTGATCGAGATTGTCCAGGAGCAGTTTCCGGAGATGTTTTGGTCTATCAAGACCGCCATGGATAAGTATTTCGATTAGCGATATGCAGCCATTGCCGAGATGCTTTCCACGACAGCTACAACAGCTGTAACGGCGACAGGGGGAGGAGCTGGTTGAGTTTTCCAGTACCGGGACTTGTTATTGGGACGTACTCTGATGAGCAGAGAACTGCAGTTACTTGGGATCAGGGAAATGTTATGTACTCGTTGCACTCTGCGGGTTGAGCGGGAGAAGTTGGTATATGAGTTTCCTGATTTAAGGCTTTAGGGGTTTTGTTCGAGGCCGGGATTCGAGTCGCAGGGACTCCGGAAGGGAGTGATGATTATGATCAGTCAGAGTTTTGTAGTTGGAGGGACTGTCAGTTAAGTTATGTTGGGCTTCACACTAGTGGGTGGTGGTTAATGTTATAAGTGGGGGAGAATTGTGAATTCTCAAGTTGAGTGTCAGCTATTGAAGGTTTTGTCGGTTGCGGTTCAGATTACAGTGTCCGAAATAGTTGGAGAGGCGTTAATCGGTGAACCTCTAACGAAGCGGGAATTCTCTGAAGGAATTCAAGAGGCGACAGTTGAGAAGCTAGGAACGCGTCACTATATCCCTTGTGTAGTGTGCTTATATTTCCTAAGTCTTGGGGTATGTTTCTCCTCGAAGGTGGAACAGACTTTTGGTTCATATCGGACTCGGATTTCGGTAACCTTGAGAATAAATGTGGAAGTTTTCTCGGACTAGTTTTGTATTAGTAGAATCGGATCAGTCTCGATCCAGTATGGGCTTTGTGGCAAGTGAATATGGAGTTAGGGATTCCCAATTATGTGCATGGTAGTGATTCTTCATGTGTATCGGTGGGAATTCAAGGCGACAATAGAGTTGGTTCGGATTATGTGTGATCAGGTCTGGGTTATAGTCTGCAAAGTTGAATCTAGAGTTCGGCTATCATTCTATTATGGGGTCGTGTGCGACCAAGGTTTGTAGGATTTTGCACAGATAAGCAACTTGTTCTATAGGGGATCGTGCATAGTGGGATTTCAGCATTGTGGCGTTGGTTGGTGTTGCGAAGGACGTTGGTTAGGCCTTTTCTTTTGGACAAGGTTGATAGTTTATCAGGAGCATTCCAGTCATGAGCTGAGGGCCAGGTAGGGCATACTAGACTCATGTTGTGGGCTCATAGGCAATCCAGACTTATGCTGAGGGCCTTGTAGGGGTATTCCAGTCATAGGCTGTGGGCCTAGCGATCTTAGTATTTCATTTCTCCTGTTGGAGTGCTTTCGTAATGGACACGTTGTTGAGTTTCCGGCGAGCCGTAATCAGCCACGAGGAGTCAGAAGATTTTGTGAGAAATACAAGGGCAGGTCCTTGAACCTCAAGTTATGAGTTTAGACCTGCGTTTCGTATATAGTGGTATTCTAATTTAGGGTATTCCATCCCGAGGATGACCGAACCCTATGATTGATTGGAATGGCGTGTTTGGTATTCCAACCCGAGGGTTGATTGGGCCAAACATGTGCATGATACGAGGGTATTCCATCCCGAGGATGATTGGACCCATCGTAGGCATGCCTGGTATTCCAGCCCGAGGCTAATTGGACCAGGTATGAGTGTTTGTGCTTATGAGCCGGTTATTATAGGTATGTGGTTCGGGAACCAAAGGAAACATTGTCTTGTTGATCCAAAAAGGGTTCATCTCTCAGTTTACATCCCGTTGATCATTATATCACTAGGAATTGGTTATCAAGACGGATTTCTCTTGAGGGAGTACCTAATCTCTTGTCAAAAAGAGAATTATAGTGTGGGATTTGTGATTCAGTTTTCGGGTGGGAACCCCAGGTTATTAGCAGTTGAGTAGCCAGCTGGGAGATAAGTGCAATGAACTCGGTAATGATCCAATGTGGGCGGTCTGTCAAGGAGCCGGACTATCTCGAGACTTCAGATTTCGGATTGAGTAAATGTGATCATATTGCAAGGGATTCGTTTATTTTTAGGTTTTAGAACCCAACGAGGGTTGGTTACGGTTGCCTTGGAAAGGTTGGGGTTATGCTCGTAATTGTGGCCATGTTGCTCAAGTTGCCTGGCGTGTAAGGGACGATAAGAAACGATTCTGAGGACGAAATCGAATTCAAGTGGGGGAGAGTTGTAACATCCCATTTAAAATTGAATAACTAAAATAATAAACTCGGAACCCCGAGAAGTAATTTTACTATTATTTTATATTATTATTGTCCCAAAATCAAATAAAAATTAGTGGGGTATTGGTTTCGGGGTGCCAAATGATATACTTTTGATTTCTGAGGATTAAAGAGTAAATATCGGACTTATTATGAGAAGGATTATTAAAGCCAGGGTAGAAATGGTAATTTATGGATCTTATTTGAGAATAATTGTAGAGGAGGGGTTGTTTTGTAACTGTTGGTCTTATATTGAAAGGATTTTATGGAGTCAAGGGCCAAATGGTAATTTTGGGACATAAATTGAAAGAATATGGATAAGGAGGGACCAGAAGTGTTATTATGAAATGAACTTTATGGGACCAGGGTATATAACCCCCTCACCCACTAAACCCTAACCCTAAGTTGGTTGCAGCCGTCACTGTAACATTCGGACTTTCAGATGCTTTAATGTGTGTTTATCTTTGAGATGTATGGAGTAACTCGACGAGTTGTGAGTCCGACTCGCCGAGTAGGGTCGGGTTGGCCACATGGGTTTAATGAGTGCACTTGACGAGTCAGAGAGATGACTCGCCAAGTTGGTGCTGGGCAGAGAAACCCTAATTTCCGGGGGTTGGGGCCTATTTAAAGGCACTTATAGCCTCATTTGGGGCTACACTTCCATGAGAACAAACCCTAGACGACCTTTAAGCTTTGAGAAAGAGTGCTTAGCTAATTGTGAGTGTTTGGTGCATCTTGTGAAGAGGAGAGAAGAATTCCAAGCCAAGGGACAAGAAGGTGCTGCTAGATCTGAGATTGTTCCTCTTCAGAGCTTCTGGGAAAGGTATAAAGCTTGCACCTTTCTCATTATTTTATATAGATCTCATGATTTTATGAATCTAGGGTTTTTCCACCCAAATATGAGGACCTTGAGTGTTTTATGTTCATTGAGAGGGATTAAACTTCAGATCTAGACCATATGAGGTCCCTAGAGTCCAAAAGTCCCCGCTTTATCCAACCATAATAGTGATCTTAAGTGAAAAACCCTTTTTGAGGTGTGTTTCGGCATTTTAAGCTCAAAATGCCATGTATGAACATAAAGCCTATGACTTTACGTGATTAATGAGCCTTAGGAGTGCAGATCTAGAATTTGGGAAGGTTCTCTGCCTTGAAAACGACTGGATGAGTTATGAGTCCGAATGGACTTGCCGAGTCAAGGAGCCGACTCGACGAGTCGGTGAGGGTTTGCCCCGATGGGTTTGATTGTGCGATAACTCGGCGAGTTGGGGGTCAACTCGACGAGTTCAGCTGGACTTTCTTGAGACTTCTGAGGAAACGAGGGGACTCGACGAGTCGCAAGAGTGCACTTGACGAGTCGCAAGAGTGCACTCGACGAGTCGGGTCAAACATGGACTATTGACTCGAGTTGACTTCTGTTGACTTTAGGGTTTGGTCAACATAAGTAATGGAGACCATAGAGGGGTAAAATGGTCTTTTACCCAATTCGAGAGTTAGAGAGAGAAGAATAACATGTGGTTACTTAGAGTCGAGAATCGAGTATTAATTAGAGATATTTACCTTATGTGTTAGGCGGTGGCTAGTTCGAGATTCGAGTTCGAGGATATTTGCTAGCTTGTTCGCAAGGTGAGTCTTCTCACTATACTTTACCTAGAGTGGTACTTATGCGTGACCTGAGGGTCTTATGTGCTTACAATGAGTATTATGTTATCCTGCCTTATGTTTTATGTTGCACATTATGTCTTTGTGGTTTATGCTATGCGGAGCTTTACAGACCGGACCAGAGGGTCCAACGAATCATGGGACTGGAGGGTCCCACTGAGACACATTGACCGGAGGGTCTTACAGTGATATAGCCTCGAGTGGCTAATGAGCTGTGTGTGTGGTATTTTGGGGAACTCACTAAGCTTCGTGCTTACTGTGTTATGTGTTATGTGTTTCAGGTCTCGGGATCGCGGGAAGGCACCGACTTGATTGTACACATCAGTGAAGGAGTTATGTTTTGAGGATCCTAGATTTGAATCAAATAATTTTGGAGTTGCGATTTGTAAATTAAATAAATAATATTTTCATAAAATGTGTTATGAGAATTATGCGATTTTAAATGAGAATTTTATTTGAAAATTTAATGTGTTACAAGTTGGTATCAAAGCCTTGGTTTGAGGGATTCGGATGCACCTTCGGGTAAGTCTGGACTCAAACTGAGGATTTGAGAAAAGTTTTCAAAAAGAAAAGATTTTTCTATAACGAGTAAGAGTTTCTAAGAGAAAACGAGAAGGAGCGGTGTGTACAATCAGCCAGAGCCCGAACGGTGATTTCCCAAAGTACCCTTACTTACTTGTGTTATTATTGAGATATTAGTGATGCATGCTAGATGATAGGCTAGGTATCCCATATAATAGGGCTAGAGTTGCTTGATTTGTGATGCCTTAGTCTAGGAATTGTTGTTATCTGTGATGTGATTTGAGTATGTGCGGAGTAAGAGTATCCAACAAGAATATTTCAGGGATAGAGCTTTGAGTAGAGGAGTAATCTAGGAGAGATACCTAGATGAGCATTGGGGAAGCCTACTGAGAGAGTAGTTAGATACCTGTGTGGGGTAGAGTTGTTTGAATTCGGTGACACCTTTTGAGTGTGAGTAGAGCAGATAGAGTTGTAACCTAGAGTGGTTTTGCGTGTGGGTGGAGATTATTCGATGCCCGAATGTTGCTTGCTTCGTGCTTTGTGGAACTCTCGATGATGGGAGTCAACTACTAAGTAAATATGACGATATTCAAGAGGTAGATGGCTGGCATCATAAGGAGTTCTTCAGCAGCTGATGGCATAGAAGTGTGAGAACCTAGGAAGAGCCTGGGGAGTAACCTTAGTCAGATGAGTACGCTGATAGATTAGAGTATTCGCTGGGGAGCGACCAGGTTTAACGGTATGGGTGATCGAGAAGGTTGAGCAGCTACTTAGGAAATCTGGAACGATCCGTGTGGAAAGTATGGGTAGATGTGGCAGGTAGTATGGGCCCGTACTACTGAAAGCAGAGGACCCGTACTCGAAACAGGGAGAGCTCCAGAGGTTCTAAGTAGCAGATTGAGAGGAGATAACATGGTTCGGGTACCATGATTTATAGCAGATTGAGAAGAGATAACATGGTTCGGGTACCATGATTTATAGCAGATTGAAGGGAGATAACATGGTTCCAGTACCATGACTCGTGGTAGGTAAGTGCTTTTGGTTTTACCAGTTATCCCGTTGTGATTGATTAGACTGAGATCAGATTTGATAGAGTGTGGGGCCAGAGGGCCATGTTGAACGAGTTCAAGGGAGCATACCGTGAGAGGGAAATCGAGATAGTTTCTGGGAGATTTTTGTGAGATGTCAGTTAGAGTCGCAAGATTCAGGGATGAGTAGAGATGGTGCTTTATGGAGGATTACGGTCTGAGTTGAGCAATCGGCCGATAGTGGAGACATCACTTTCCATGACCAGAGTCGTGCTATTTCCTTTTCCTATGAGAAGCAGAAGAGCCATTGAGTTTGAAGGTAAACCCTGTGGGGTAGCATTGGTTGCGATCTTTCGCCGGAGTATCTGGGCAGTTGTCTACCGCAAGGTAGTATTATAGTATGAAAGGATCATCAGTGGAGACTGAGATGGTCAAGGACAAGGATATACCATATTTGAGTATAGTAGGGCATATGTTAGCAGCAGTGTTGGGTGATCAAGAGGAGTATGTTGGGCGGTGGCTCTCATCGTCTATGATGGATATTGAGTGTGGGAGTAAGTTCTCTGCTATCATGATAATTCTCATGATGGGACATTGGTTGGGGAGTCGAAGATGAGGAGTGTGATAGTTCATTAATTTTCAGACTAAGAGTTATGACTACTACATGACAGTTGAGATGTCTGGTAGTGTGTCAGTATGAGATTTGAATGACGTTGGGAGACTGGTCGAGGAATCAGAAATGAGGTGCGTAATAGTGCATTATTTCCAGATTGAGAGTTAGGACTATGTCGGGACAGTCGGAGTATCCGACGGTGTGTCGGTCTGAGGCATTCAACATGACTAGGGGCAGTCACGTTGGGAAGTTTTCGAGGATTTTATCTGAGATTCGGGATGTTTGGAGTTGCTTTGTCCCTATCGGGAAGATCATCGAGTGTTCTGTGGTACTTTCCAAGAGTTAGTGTGATGTACCTGGTGAAACAGTCTGTCGAATAGATGGTTGGTGTGCCAAATGGTGATGGTTCGAGCCCTGAGTGGGGGAGAACCGGGTATTTTATTGAGGATATCAGAGATTTGTTCAACAGCGGCTAGAGGGCTGGATATGGTGACCTACGATACGGTTATATGAGACCATGGTTATTGGTGGTCGAGGCAAGGTGCAGAGCGAAATAGTGCATGTTGTACGTGTTCCGGAAGGGATGAGTGTCTCCACAGCAGGTGGCCGTTGGTCAGAGACCTTGTGGTGGATATGAATTCTTCGAGGTTGTAATGGTAAATTCGAGGTGGTTGGCTCGTAAGGATAGTTTCGGCGGTTGAGAATTTCTGGTTCAATGTATGGGTTGTTATATGCAGCTTGGGAAGGATAGTAGTTGATTGGGCAACCAACTTCAGGATCGATATGAGTATTCCTACATGGGTTTTGAGCGTTAGAGGAGGGAGTTTCGGATTGTCGTCAACGTGTTCTGAGTCATCGATGATTCCTCCGTGTTTCAATTGAGAGTTGGAATATTCCGAAGTTACGAGTTGTTTGAGAGGAAGATCCGTTGTGAGATTCTGAAAGGATGCATTGCGGTATCTGGGTATGATGTCGTAAGTAGGAGATCAGTGGTTGAGGCAAGACATCGTGAGGTTCTGTGATGGTGTACCAAGGTATCCAAGTAGAATGCCCCGAATTTCGGATTACTTTGAGACTTGAGTTATGAGATGGCAAGTGGAGTATCAAGTGACTACAGTTACAGCGGGAGCCCTTCAGCTAATGGTCATCAAATAGGAGATCCAAGAATGTGAATAGCAGCGAGAAAAAAGTGTTGGACACGACGGTTGTCGTCAGGAGTGGAGATGCATAACCTGGGTGGGTGTGTGTACCTATCTATGTTGAGCCGTGGAGTATTCAATAGTGAACTTGGTGGGGTGATGACTCGAGGAGGAGATTATGGGGTGATAAGAGGGTGAGTGGATCCGAGTGGGAGTAATCACTTCGGATTATCAAGGGAAAACCATGGAATGAGCCCATGGCGAGTCAGTGAGAAAGAGTGTTGTGATACTGCGGGGAGCCGTAGCATCCATGAGTCAGTTAGAGAGTGTCGTAGGCCTGAGGTGAGCCGTAGCCTTCGCAGTGAACTTGGTGGGGTGATGACTCGAGGAGGAGATTATGGGGTGATAAGAGGGTGAGTGGATCCGAGTGGGAGTAATCACTTCGGATTATCAAGGGAAAACCATGGAATGAGCCCATGACGAGTCAGTGAGAAAGAGTGTTGTGATACTGCGGGGAGCCGTAGCATCCATGAGTCAGTTAGAGAGTGTCGTAGGCCTGAGGTGAGCCGTAGCCTTCGCGGGTTAGTGAAAGGGAATTTTATGATACTACGGGGAGCCGTATTATTCGCTAGTCAGATCATGATGCGGAAGAGCTTTAGGCTTGGGTAGCCTTATTTTTTTTTTTGAGTTTCGGGAACCTGGTGGTCGGACCAGGTGCGAGACTGGGGTCTCCATAATTGTCGGGAATCGTTATATTCCGAGTTAAGTTGTGGTTAATGCAATCGGAAGGAATTTGGGAAGTGATATACGCGTGGGTTGCGGGTCATGGGTCATGAGTTGAGCGCTTCATTGGTACGAGTGGTTCCAATTCTGTGTTGGACCAAACTCTCGAGTTTGAGTTTAGCTTTGGTGGTGAATTGGGTAGGCGAATGAGATTCTGGATTCAGAGATGGGTTCCATTTTGAGGGGTATTGTGTGCCATCTGATGTCTTAGACCTGAGTGGGTCAGTTCGTTTGTATGGGAAGGAGCGCGAGACCCATGGAACTAATGAGTAGTAGGAGGCAGAGTTCGAGGGTGAGACAATTTCAGTTGGGATTGTAGTATTCGCTTGGGGTAAAGCCAACTTCGTGACTTGTGCATCACAATAGGCTGAGATAGTTGTTGTGAAAAGGAAGTCAATGAAATGTTTTGGGATATGCAACGGGTAACCTTTGGAGGTTCAACAGTTGGATCGGGAGTTGACCTGGTGCTCAGTGTTGAAGGGGATCCGAGAGGGAGCTGGGGCTTATGATTATTAGATGTCAGAGGATGTTTCTGAGCAAGCATGATTATTTTCTTGTGTTTGAGGGTAGGGTATTGAGAGTTCTTTGTTCATATGGTATTTCGATTGTAGTATATTGGATGGGTCTCTGGTGTAATGTGACCCTTTCATTCCTTGGAGTATGATAAGGATTGTTAGTATGTCTGGTATGAGTGATCGGTGGCAAATTTTTGGGCTTTGACTTGTTTGTATCAGTCGCTATGAGAGAATCAGAGGGGCAATGAGTTTGCAGGGTCCGTTATTCGAGGAGCGAATAACATGATGATAGCTTGAGAGAGCGGTCGGGCAGAGAGACAGGCCACTAGAGTTTTCAAATTCTGGTGAGTCAAAAGGGGTATCATAGCAGCAGAAGGGTATGTCCTCTTTTGGGTTTGGGAGTTCCTATTTGGTTTCAGGTGTCTATGGAGGAAGTTAGTTGTGTGGTATGAGATCCTTTCGATGGTACTTTTCGGGTTTTTGGGTTCGATCTATGTGACGTCGAGAAACAATTTCGAGGGCGAAATCTAATTCAAGTGGGGGAGAATTGTAACATCCGGACTTTCAGATGCATTAATATGTGTTTATCTTTGAGATGTATGGAGTAACTCGACGAGTTGTGAGTCCGACTCGCCGAGTAGGGTTGGGTTGGCCACATGGATTTAATGAGTGGACTCGACGAGTTAGAGAGATGACTCGCCAAGTAGGTGTTGGGTAGAGAAACCCTAATTTCCGAGGGTTGGGGACTATTTAAAGGCACTTATAGCCTCATTTGCGACTACACTTCCCTGAGAACAAACCCTAGACGACCTTTGAGCTTTGAGAAAGAGTGCTTGGCTAATTGTGAGTGTTTGGTGCATCTTGTGAAGAGGAGAGAAGAATTCCAAGCCAAGGGACAAGAAGGTGCTGCTAGATCTGATATTGTTCCTCTTCAGAGCTTTTGGGAAAGGTATAAAGCTTGCACCTTTCTCATTATTTTGTATAGATATCATGATTTTATGAATCTAGGGATTTTCCACCTAAATATGTGGACCTTGAGTGTTTTATGTTCATTGAGAGGGATTAAACTTCAGATCTGGACCATGTGAGGTCCCAAGAGTCCAAAAGTCCCCACTTTATCCAACCATAATAGTAATCTTAAGTGAAAACCCCTTTTTGAGGTGTGTTTTGGCATTTTAAGCTCAAAATGCCATGTATGAACATAAAGCATGTGACTTTACGTGATTAATGAGACTTAGGAGTGCAGATCTAGAATTTGGGAAGGTTCTCTGCCTTGAAAACGACTGGATGAGTTATGAGTCCGAATGGACTCGCCGAGTCAAGGAGCCGACTCGACGAGTCGGTGAGGGTTTGCCCCGATGGGTTTGATTGTGCGATAACTCGACGAGTTGGGGGTCAACTCGACGAGTTCAGCTGGACTTTCTTGAGACTTCTGAGGAAACGAGGGGACTCGACGAGTCGCAAGAGTGCACTCGACGAGTCGGGTCAAACATGGACTGTTGACTCGAGTTGACTTCTGTTGACTTTAGGGTTTGGTCAACATGAGTAATGGAGACCATGGAGGGGTAATATGGTCTTTTACCCAATTCGTGAGTTAGAGAGAGAAGAATAACATGTGGTTACTTATAGCTGAGAATCGAGTATTAATTAGAGATATTTACACTATGTGTTAGGCGGTGGCTAGTTCGAGATTCGAGTTCGAGGATATTTGCTTGCTTGTTCGCAAGGTGAGTCTTCTCACTATACTTTACCTAGAGTGGTACTTATGCGTGACTTGAGGGTCTTATGTGATTACATTGAGTACTGTATCGCTGGGTAGACACAAACTGTCGAATATCCGTCTTGAGCATGCTCAAGTACTGAGTCATATGGGCCTGCTCCGTAGTAGCAAACTCAAGGAGTAAGAGGCTTGGGGAGTTGCGTCACCGAAAATCGCATACCACATGACTTATCGTTTCCAGCATGTGCTTGAACAGTCATGTAGGTATAACTACACAACATAACATATGTGAATCGACACCTCTTTCTTTCCACTGTCTTCCATCGTTATCAAACCAATATAAATTGACTTTACTAAAAAGTAGAAAAATTGAAGGTTAATCTCAAAACCATATAATAAACAACAAAGCAAAATAAGATCATATCAAAAAGGATATACTACAGATTGAGAATAGCATCATTGTCTTCTTACACAGTATTGACATCGACTTCTTCAAGCTTGACGATCGGAGCAACTTGTGCTCCGTTGTCTTTGGTGGTTTCCTCCTCTCTATGGATCATTGTTTGCCATTGAGGTTGAAGATTGTAGAAATCGAAAAATCAACTGTTTCTAGGACTGTTCATAAAAAGGAAATCGATGCTTCTCGAGGCAGAATTGCGACCAGACGGGTTGGGGAAGAAGAAGAGTGGGGTGTTCTTGTGACTTCTTTTTTTCTCTTTTTCTCTTTTTTTTTTAAATTAGTTTTTTAAATAAAAATATAAAATAAATTAAAAAATGTATAATTTTTTTATATGGATGATATACCAACCATGATGAAAATCGAAACACATGGAACTTATATAACAAAATAATAAATAAATAAATAAATAAAGATTAACTTTATTTATAAAGATTTGTCAATACTATATGTTAGCTTTTTATATAAACTGTAAACTCATACTACTTGTTAGTTATCTTATTTTCAATTGAAAGATAATACATAATAATAACTATAATTTCCAGGGCCGGTCCTGAGGATTCAAATGCCCAGGACGAGTCGGGGAAAAAAGGCCCCTAACCCTAACATGTAATGAGTATTGTTTTGTTAAAGCAATAGGCTCAAATCAATGAACAAAATCTTGATATTCCTTTTAAGCAACGTAAAATTTTTCTTGCGTGTTTTTGTTTCAAAAAATAGAATTTTAGTACATGAAAATATATTCTTAGTATAAAAAAGTACAAGAATTTATATCTATATTTATATTTATGCTCGATGTGCCCGATATGCTGTTTGGATTCAAATGCAGCAAATTCTTTTTTTCATGTGCTTCGTTCAATAACCCGAAAGGAGCCCTTTATGTTGTTTGTTATTTTGGTATCCTGTTTTGACTTTTTAAGGTCAAACATATGATGTTCAACTTCAAAATGCTTATGAAATCTTCTAAAATTTATGGTAATTTAGATAAAAGTTCTTAAAATGGTAACGAGTTTTTGAAGTTAGATATGTAGCAGTATCAAAATAAAGCTGTAAATTGTGTCAATTTTGAAATCAGGAAGTGTTTAGTTTGACCTCAAAAGTCAGAGAGGGAATTATAATAAACTCGATTTTTTTGGGTCTTATTTTTTTCTTTCTTTTCATGAGGATTAACCCCTTGAACCACCGGCAAGCACCCATTTATATCAAACATCTAGCAGAAAAGCATTTAAAACGATCAATATTATCTATCCTTAAAGTTTTTCAATCAAGGGCATGAGGATTCACAAAAGTAAACATAATACCATAAGTTAATTTCAGTTTCTAATAATCTATTTCATATCATTCATTCAACATTCTATAATCTGATTGAATCAGTCAATTAGATTTCAATCTCATAATATGACATATTGATAAACTATTAAACTGATTTCTATGAATCTGAGAAACTGATAATCTATTTATTCTATAATTCATTCAGACATTCAAGTATGCAATTGACTCTTATAATTACACTGATAATCCTCATTCCTCAATTTCTCATAATCTATTACAGTATCGGTATTACCTGATTAGCAGGACCAAGATTGAAGAATCATAAAGTGATAATCGACCCCTCACCCTTGTCTTGCTGAGTTGATGTCGCTGGAAGCTGAGCGCTGCTCGCTATTTTTAAAAAAAAAAATTTGTGAACGGCAACTTGATCGCTGCCTTCTGGCTTCTGTTCGACACAGCTTCTCCCGTACGATGAAGTGATGATGTTGGAGTGCTTTAGGTTTGAATTGGGCTAAACTATACATACTATTAAAAAATAAAAATTGGGCCTCTTTAAATTGTGGACCATGTTCCTGTGCCCACCTTGCACATGCTCTAAACAAAATAAAAATTGGGCCTCTTTAAATTGTTTGTGGGCCATGTTCCTGTGCCCACAAGCTCTAATTTCTAATATACTTAATAATTAAAATTTATATACAAAATGATATCATTTTTTCCACACGATTTTTTTGTGATTTTTATATAAAGATAAACAAAGCAACACATACAAAATTTTTTTTCTAAAACCCAAAAATCAAACCATTAGTCATATGTGCTTTGTGTAACTGGTAACCTTTTTTTTCCAGGGCCTCAAACATATTTAAAACCGTCTAGACACCAGCAACAGCGGAGCTGTGTTCCCGGCGGTATGGCAGGTGTCGACCACCGTATTCTTCCCAAACTGAACCCCTCTCCGTCCACCCTCATAATGTCGAACATGAGGTAGACAACGAACTGATTTAGAATTTATATATCAAACACTACCGACCTAATGATTGTAGATAAGATGACAATGTTACAGCTACTTCTCATAATATAGTAGGACAAGAGAAGTTATATCGAGAAAACGACATAAGTAGCCTTTAAGAGGGCGGTAGCTTGGTGGTATATATATGCATATAAAATATTTTGAAGAACCTGCAAGTGCAGATAGTGAATCCTATTCAATCATGTATTAAGTGGGATTGACCTCGACCAACCGTATCAAATCGCTACCACACAACACATTCTTGAGGCATTCGGACCATGTCTTATGTAATGACTAACATAGAGTTACTAATCGACCCAACATAGCATTTACTGTGAGTGAAACTGTACAATTCATAAAGGAAAAGCCATATTCAATGGTAATTTCACATTCTAGCTTTGAAGTCATCTTATAAATAAAATTATTAGTTTTGACATTAGTTTGATAAACACAAATAACTTTCTTTCATTTTCATTTCTTTGTATCACCTTTTCACGTGTACGTAAACTAAATATTAATAGAAATATTCAAATATCACTCAAACGGGAAAGATACAACGTCAGTACCATCATTAGTCTATAATTTAACACGAAAGAAAATATATTATATATAAAATCGACGTCATGCATCTTTGACTACTGTTAATGAGCACAACAACTTCCAATATTTTCTTATAATTAAAAAAATAGAGAATACAAGTATACAACCCTTTAATTTCAATAAGCCCAATCATACATTCATACTTACTTCAAGAGTTGGAAAAACAAATCAAACTAGGGTATACATGATATTTTATAATTCTCCAGCGCTAAAATAATACATTTACACACATATTTCTACAGGGAATTTATGAATGCAATCGGCCCAAGGGTTACTATCCGACGGCTTGACGGCTCGAATGGCTTCCCAAACGGCGCTGTTACATTTAAACCCGCTGCCGAAAGCTATTTGCCAAACACGGTTTCCTTTCTTCATACGCCCTTTAGCCTCCGTGTAAGCCAGCTCATACCAGATCGAGCTTGATGACGTGTTCCCGAACCTATACAACGTCATCCTCGACGGCTCCACGTGTTCCTCCGACAACTGCAAGTTCTTCTCCAGCTCGTCTATAACTGCCCTCCCGCCGGCATGAATACAGAAGTGATCAAACGCAAGCTTGAAGTCCGGTATGTAAGGTTTTAATTTGGAGTCTGTTAGTTTTCTTGCGATTAGGGTTCCGAAGAACAAAAGCTGCTCGCTGATCGGAAGGACGAGTGGGCCTAAAGTGGTAATGTTTGCTTTTAATGCACCGCCGGCGATGGCCATTAAGTCTTTGGATAGTGAAACTCCGACTTTTCCGGTGTCGTCTTCTTCTTGGTAAACGCAGTTGAATGCGGTGTCATCGGATCCACGGTGGGTTCGTACGACGTGAAGGAGTTTGTATTTTGCACGGTGTTTATCGGTGGACTTGTTTGATAAAAGCACGGCGGCGCAACCGACTCTAAATAAACAGTTTGGGATCAGCATTGATTTTTTGTTCCCGAAGTACCAATTTTGAGTTATGTTCTCCATGCTGACGACAACTGCGTAGCTGTTACGGTGTACCTGTAGCATGTCTTTGGCCAAATCAACGGCGATCACCCCGGCGCTGCACCCCATACCACCGAGGTTAAAGGTTTTAATATTTCCCCGGAGTTTGTATTTGTTGACTATTATGGAAGATAGCGACGGGGTCGGATTAAAAAGACTGCAATTCACAACCAAGATTCCAATATCTTTGGGATCAAGGTTGGTGGATTTGAACAGATTATCAAGAGCTCCAAACATAACTTGCTCCGCTTCTTCTCTAGCAGCGGCCATGGATGGTTCCGGCGGAACGCTGTGCAGCGCCGGTGGGAGATAAGTCTCTTCTCCAAGACCAGAACGTTCAAGTATCTTCCTTTGGAACTCCAGCGCTGACTCATTGAAACCTCCATGCAGTTTTGAGCGTTCCATGAACACGTCGAATTTGACTTTCAAGTTTTCCGGCGGACGGTAACATGAGTAATCAACAAGGTACACGTGTCTTGGTCTACTCATAAGGTAGACAGTGGATCCAAGAACGGCAACTCCAGATAACGCCATGACGGCGATGAAATTATACTGGAGATGAAAATACAGTTTTCCGATTTCATCAAGGTTTACCTGGGAAGCATGGACAGCGGTGACGGCGATAAGAGGGAGGAATAGGAGGGTAACAAGGTGGCTCATGAGGTAGTGGTAGCCTAATTTGACGTATTTCAGCTTAACACTATTGAGAAAGTTAGGAAGTGGGTGACTCGGTTGTTGAATCTCGACGGTGGTGGCGCTTTCAGCGTTGGACTGGTGGAGAGAAGTGGTGGCCATTGGTGGTGGTGGTTTAAAGAACTGGTTTTGTGGAGAGTGGGCGAAGAAGGGAAATACTATATATTGAGAAGGATAGTAGAAACTAGAAACGGTATGGAACAATTAACTTTGAGAAATAAAGTCGATCCAACCATCAACTGCCAAGGTCCACGTGTCGTGAATTTGAATGGTTTCTTCAATAATTGGTTATATTATTATAATTATTATTACTTATCCTAATGGAAAAATATAGTGTCCCTAAACTAGATTATTGTTTATTTATTTATTTAGATTTAGAAGTTTTTGTTAAAGCTATTTATTTGTTATAAAAATGAATCTCACATTTTTATTCTCCTTCAAGGTACTCAATTGTATAATATAGATTTTATAATTACTATGTATCTCGTAAAATAAAATAAAATGGTAACCGCATTATCTTAACGATCGAGGTTAAACTGTCCTAAAACTTATGTTGAAGGTCAATTACATAACATAAAACAATTTTGGGTGTTTCACAATTTGACCTCTAGATCTATTGTGATCTATTGTGTGGAGTTACAGTACACCACCACTAAACTACGTACCATCACGATTGACATGGAAAATGTTAAACATCATACTAATACTTTATTTTTACATGCAACTTTTCATATTTTAACTATCTATCATGTATTTATTACGTTCTATCAAACATTAGAAGAGTTTGGTTTTTATAGTTGGAACTGTAAACTATAATTTTGACTACGTAATGTCATTAAGTTTTATGATTATTAACTTAGTTCAACACCCTCATCGTAATTGATTGATGCTTATCGTAACATCATAATCAATGTGGGTACATGTATGTTTCTTATTAGCATGTGAATTGCAATCGAGGCTCACAAATATCGCTTTAGATGAGTTTGTAACACACGCAAAATCATGATGGCTATCATATTAAATGACATATGGTGTTAGTAACAAATACACTTCATATGTATTTTAATAGACATTTACGGGTGTAGAGTGTTAGCATAATAAAAATATTGGGTTTCATATGTACATGTATATTTTAATAGATATTTATGGTGTAGAGTGTTAGCATATTAAAAAATATTGGGTTACGTATTTCTTTTCATTGACCTTTTATTTAGCCATAAGTTAACCATATATACCTCCTTATTTATGTATGTATAGTTGTAATTCACTTTTTCTTTCAATAATAGACCTTAGTTTTATTCCTTTGATTTTTTTTATCAATTTATACACGAGGTATTAGAGCGCTATTCGATTCATGTCTGTTAATTTTATGATTGTGGAAAACTTTATAGGATGCACAATATCATGGATCAAAATGTCCTTATTTGGTTTGTTTTCCATATAGTAGATTGGTTTCAATCTATAAGCTTTGTTGGGTATACTTTTTGATCTCGTTTTTTTGGGTATGCTTTTCGATCTCATTGTTGTTGTTGTTATCGTTCGGTGTTGGGTTTTTCTTGTTCTTGTTACTGCTTTTGTTTTGGTATTAGATACCCGTTTCTCTTGATTATTCGCATTATGGCTCCAAAAGATTATTCTTTTCAATCTATTAGTAGATAACTTGATGGAAATTACTATGCCAAGTAGAGTTATGTAATGATCATTTTTTGTATCGCAAACACATGTTGAGTATTGTTACTCGTGTAATAGGTAAACTGGCAGATGATAAAGTTATTAATTATTCAATGTTGTTTCATTAGTAAAAAACTGGTCTTTGGCCACGCAAAAAACCTGTCACTATAGACATTTTATGACGTGTTTTTTTTTCATTCAATGTGAATGGAAAGGTCGCATCATTAAAGGTAAGTTATGGTGACGTTTAATTGTGGTGACTATAACACATAAAAACCATTACTATATGTAAAAACCGTCCCCATAAGGTACCAATTTTTTAGTTTTTTCAATCATTTTTATAAACCGTCACCATAAACTATTTTCCCTCACAAGTTGTTTTGTTTTCATGACTATTACTGACTTTTAGTGACACATAATAGATTAAAGTATGACCATTAAACTAATATTAGTCACATGTTTTTTCATTTGTCATGGTTATTATTGACTTTTAGTGACACGTAATATATTAAATCATGATCATAAACTACTTTTAGTCACACGTTTCGTTCATTTGTCATGACTATTACTGACTTTTAATAACACATTTTTTATTAAACTGTGATCATAAACTACAATTAGTCACATGTTTTTTTTTTGTTTGTTATGACTACTATTGAATTTTAGTGGCACATAATATATTAACACGTGACCATAAACTACTTTTAATCACATGCTTTTTTGTTTGTCATAACTATTATTGACTTTTAGTGACACACAATAGATTAAACGGTGATTATTATTGACATTTGATCACACTTTTTGTTTGTCATGACTATTGTTGAACAACTTAAAATCATTTATATGTCAAATATTGTTCAATTAACATCATGTACGTTATTACGATAAACAACTTAAATTAATAGACATACTATACAAATCATCTAATACATCAAAATGATACAATTACATACAAAATATAATAATTTTTTAACAACTAAAACCATTTGCTGGATTACCAAGTGTTAAATTATCTCATAAAATCCGCCAATTGCTATTTAAGTTGTGTTTGTCTTAGTTGTAAATCAGTGGCCTATGAGAAGAAGAAAAAGGAATTAGAAACTACATATTTTTAACAACTTTAAACAAGTAACAAAAGTACATTGCTATTATATATATTAGATCCAATACATGAGGTGTACTTATTTTCACGCCTAGGGGTAAAAACGTATAGCATGCGCTAATCAACAATATCCACCATGTGGGTAAATCATCAACAAATGCAAGATTGATTCCGATTTCAACACGCCATAACTATTCATCACAAATGCAAGAATAAGCTATAAATTGGTAAGATTTCTCAAAGTACAATGTTGAAATAGGAAAATTTTGAAAGTAGGATATTATAAAGACCAATAAACCATCATATCTATAATACTTCTGATGTGTGTTTTTATGTATATATTTTAATTGCTCAAGTTTTAAATTTATAAAACTGATTTTATCGCAACCTGACTAATAAACACACTAGGCAGTGTACCTAATCGTGCAATAGTATAGTTGTGGTAAGACCGGGTGTCGAACACAAGGGGAACGATAAGTGAATTAATTTGGATTTTTTGATTATAGGTTACATTAAACACACAAAAACAATAAAGAGGGGCTTATTGGAATTAAATCTCAATCAAACAGCTAAACAGCAAATCTCGATAAATTGAATGGAAACAAATCTCTTTAGGTACTTTTGTTTAGACTGGATTTCATCTCAAAATACTGGCTAACTACTACATGCAATGGATATTTACTCATTATTCACCGATTCCTAATATGACCAACATCATGACCAGACTACTAATCCTTTGATTTTAATAAAACTATTAATTCAGTGATCAAGTGAACAAACAATCATGCAAATCGGTGTTTAGTTTGTATTAAGCAATATTTGATCTTTATTAATCCTAATGATCATAGAAATTAAATCATGAATATAATGATCATCTACTCATGCACACACATTAAAGTTTATCACCTTATTTCCTAACCCTAGGTTTTGATCTAACTCTAGTCATAATTACCAATGATCATGGACAACTATGATTCAAATTAACACACTCAGAATGATCATCTAAACTCTATTAGTTCAGCAATAGGGAATAAAGTAACAATCTTTAACGCATATGGATCTTGCAATCAAAGTTGACAAAATAAATTAAATAATAACTAACAATCCAAATAGCAATTAATACATAATCTCAAAGATTCATCTAGTCATAAACACAAAGCAAAGGGTTTTAACACCCAAATCTGAAACTAGTGGCATATGGAATCACATTGGAATGCTAATAATGATCAGAACAAAAATACAAATGATTTAAGGCATGAATCCACTCTCTAATCCTTTAAATCTTCACTCCTATCATCTTAATGGCCTTCCAGCCGCCTCTAGACCCTCAAAACGGCAGAAGAAGTGTTTATTGTTGACCAAGGATAGATAAAAGTCATAATCTTGCTTTAGGTTAACCAAAAATCGCAAGATATAGGATTTTCTTCCGACTAAGTACGTTGGGCGTACATATCATTACGCTGAGTGTAATGTGTAAAAATCGCGTCTAGACCCTTAGCCACCCAGCCACATACATTGGGCGTACTCCCATTACGCTGGGCGTAAAAGGATGCTTCAGCCAATCTCTTCCTTTTTGCAATCCAACTCCAATTTCCAGCATTTTCGCTTCCTTTCCGCTTTAGCAACAAATTATACCTGTAAAATATAAATTAAAGCATTATAAGTACCTTTTAGTTATAAATAGCATAAAAGCATAGTATAAAATAATAAGAAAACGTCATATATATATGTATAAAATAGACGTTATCACACTACCCCACACAAGTTTTTTGCTTGCCCTCAAGCACAACTAATTTTTATTATTATCACTACTACAAAAATGGGCTTTGCTTACTCGACGCCGAAAACGAACAGTCACTCATACAATATTTTAAGTAGTTGAAGGTGTTCATCGTGTGACTATTCGAAACCATATTTCCACACCTTCTAATAATTAAGTAGCTGAAGTGAACTGAAAGATTTTAGCGGAACATTCAACCACTTATTAATTGGGAGGCGTGACTATAGAAGATTGAGTTCGACGCATTAGTTACTCTATACATAAAAAAAGTGACAAATATACTGGAGTAAAAAAAGTGTTAGGGTGCAAAGTCACTCTTGGATGTATTAGTGCTTTACCAACTTGTATTGTGTGATGAGTTGTCTTTTCTATAAATAGGAAGTGAGTGACACTCATTTATGTAATGAGCACTTTGAGAGCATTAGTTTAGAGAGAGAAATTGCAAGACCCATTTGTACTCTTTCTATCAATACTAATGAGAGCTAAACCCAGATTTATTTACTTCATGTGTTCTTGAGTTTACATGATGATTCACTAGATCTTTTCTAATTCCGCACATGTCATCATAATCAACACCACTACAATTGGTATCAGAGCAGGATTCATACACAATTGATCTGTTTTTCTGAATTTTCGAAAAAGTTTTGAGTCTCGTTCTAGATTTCAATTTTCAACTCTTTTGTATCAGAAATTCATACTAGATCTACTTTTGTGAGTCGATTTTGCGTTCTAGTTGCTAATTCGAGTGTTCGATTGGTGATTATCAAGAGTTTTATCTATTTAATTTTGTTCAAATTCAAGGTTTTCTCAAATTCTGTCCGTACATTAATGACGAACTTTAACATGAACACGATGACGTCCTATTCTCATCTCCTTGGTTCATCGACTAAAATTTTGATGCTGATACCCGAGTATTATGATTAGTGGGCTGATCGGATGGAAGATTACTTAAATGGAATCGATGAAGAGTTATGGAAGTGTATTACTGGTGAAGTTCGTCCACCTCCTGCTGTTCAGAATATTGGAACTTCTTCCAATAATCAAAATGTTCAAGAGATCGTTGAAAGACTTGTGAAGAATGAGAGAGAAATTGCAACACCCATTTGTACTCTTTCTATCAATACTAATGAGAGCTAAACCCAGATGTATTTACTTCGTGTGTTCATGTTCATGATTTGTATGATGATTCACTAGATCTTTCATATTCCGCACATGCCATCATAATCAACACCACTATAAAAAAGGTGACAAAAAAAGTATCCAAATGTCATAAATCGTCACATGAAGTAAATGTTTATGTCGCTAACTCATAAATTGGAGTCTGTCTCACATGATTTCAGTGTAGCAAAAACTCAGTACATATGGTCTCATAACTATAACTGTGACTGAAGTTGAACGTGTGTTATAGCTTGCCTACCGTTTATGTGTATAGTCACTTGTTATTTCAAAGTGGTTGTATGGATTTCGAATAGCCACACCATATCACAAATGTGTATCGAATGATTTTTATTAGTCATGTGGCGAAATACTCATGTAGCTATTATTTAGAGCAAAAATGATGAAAAAGTGATAATCATTAAGCTTGATATTAGTTACATTGAGTGTTATTGTTTGTAAATCAAGTGATAATATATTTTTAATCTTTTATGTGTGTAGTCACATGTTATTTCAAAGCGGTTGTATTGATTTCGAATAGCCACACCATATCATAAATGTGTATCCAAATGATTTTTATTAGTCGCTTTTATTTCGAAGTGGCTATATGGATTTCAAATATTTTTAGATAGTCTTAACTGAAATTGAGAATTGCATAACATAATTTCAAGGAAAGAGTGTATGAGGGAACCTTCGACAACACTTGGTCGTGATTTTGATGTGGTGGATAGATACTAAGTCAAAGTATTTGGTAGAGATCATTTAGTATTTGAAAACGTTAAATGTAGCAGCATACATGAAATTATTAACAAAATTAAATACATAATTATAGATCATATTGTAACAACGTAAATTTCCAAAACAATTTTTCATTTTTAAATCATACTTTTAATCATAAAACAATATCAAAACATAATGTATCCAATGTCATCATCACAAAACAATTCCCAGAATCTCAACATAATCTCTATGAGTGTGTACTGATCATGCCGGCGCCTTCCCGCGTTCCTCACTGGTACCTGAAACACGTAACACACAACACGGTAAGCATAAATGCTTAGTGAGTTCCCCAAAATACCACATACAACACATACGCCACTCGAGGCTACAGTACGACCCTCCGGTCGATGTGTCTCAGCTGGACCCTCCAGTCCCGTAGCTCGTTGGACCCTCTGGTCCGGTCATAGCTCGTCGGACCCTTCAGTCCAGTCTGTGTCGTTGGACCCTTCGATCCGGTCTATATCGTTGGGCCCTTCGGCCCGGTCTGTTCAACGCATAGCATACATATAACACAATGCACATAATCTCATATATACACATAGCATACAAGACCCTCCGGTCTACACATAAATACCACTCTAGGTAATGTATAGTGAGAAGACTCACCTCGGGTATCTCGGATAATCTCGCACACGAAAACACTGATCTAGCCCCCGCCTAAACACATAAACAGTACTTCTCGAATAAATAATGGCTCTCAAAGGCTAGATTACATCCCTTCCTACAATCCCACAGAAGGGTAAAAGACCATTTTACCCCTCCCTGACCCAAATGTCCAAATGTTGACCAAAACCCTAAAAGTCAACGAAAGTCAACAGGGGCAGTACGCGGCGCGTACCAGCTCTTGTACGTGGGGCGTACTCCGGCGATCCAGAATCCGGGTCTCAGACCCTTATGTTGCGCGTACTGAGATTTACGCCCAACGTAAGTCTCAGTTTCAGCCTTTCTTGGATTTTGGTCTTAAACGGTTAAGACATAAACTCAAACTCTAGATCTGACTTCTCTAAGATCACTTAATCCATAAAGTCGAGACCTTTAAGTCTTTGCATGGCTGTAAAGGTCCCTAATCACTCTAACACCTTTCCTTCTTCCTCATAAAGTCTAGATCTCATGCATGGCTCAATATTCACGTCCAAGATTGGATTTTTATGAACATACAACTCATATTACCCTGAAATATGGCAGATCTAGGCCAATGGAGACCATTTGCTCATAAAGTCTCCACCTTGGGACCAAAAACCCTAAAAATTGGTCCAAGAAGCACAAATCACAAATGACAAGGAAAGCTTTGAGCTTTTTACCTCAGAAAGAAGCTCCAACCTCTATAGAACTCAGATCTACTCTTGTCCACCAACTTCTAGCTCCTAAAATGGCCTCCTCTTCTCTTTCACCATCTTGAAATGGCACTTTGAAGCTTAGAACACACACACACAAGCTAGGAACGAAGGGTAACTCTCTATTAGGGTTTCACTCTCTGAAATGGTGGCTGAGGATAAGGCCTTAACATTCCTTTTATAGTGTACAGGCCACAAATTTGGGTTTGCATCTGGGCCCGGTACGCCCAGCGTAACCCTGGGTACGCCGAGCATACCTAGGCGAGTCCGCATCCAACTTAAGCGCATGAGTACGCGCAGCGTACTCTTCAGTACGCCCAGCGTACTTATTTGCCTTAATATTTCCTTTAAGGGTTAAACTTGATAACTTGGAAAAGAAGAAGGGTTAAATAGATATACCTGAATTTCGGGATGTTACAATTCTCCCCCATAGAACCAGACTTCGCGCTCGAAGTCTCATGCCGTAAACAACTCCGGATGCTGCTCCCGCATCTGTGACTCCGGCTCCCAAGTCAGCTCGGACCCTCTCCAATGTTGCCACTGGACCTGAACCAGGGGCACCTGCTTGTTCCTCAGAACCTTGATCTTTCGATCCACAATTGCGATTGGCCTCTCAATATAATTCAGGCTCGCATCCACTTGAATGTCCTCTAGCGGTACCACTGCCATCTCGTCGACAATACACTTCCTCAACTGAGACACGTGGAAGGTATCATGAATCTGGCTCAACTCCGCAAGTAGCTCCAAACGATACGCTACCCTGCCCACCCTCGCGGTCACCCTGAACGGACCGATGTACCGGGTCCCTATCTTGCCCCTCTTCCTGAATCGGGTCACTCCTTTCCAAGGAGACACCATTAGGAGTACGAAGTCTCCCACCTGAAACTCAAGCTCGGATCGTCGCCTATCCGCATAACTCTTCTGGCGACTCTACCTGTTGTATCTGCTCAGTCGTCTGAAGCACTATCTCAGTGCTACCCATCACGCACTGCCCTACCTCTCCCCAGCAAATGGGAGTCCGACATCTCCTCCCGTACAACAACTCGAAGGGAGGCATACCAATACTCGAATGGTGGCTGTTGTTATAAGAAAACCCAGCCAACGGCAAATACGTGTCCCAACTTCCTCCGAAGTCCAACACACATGCACGAAGCATGTCCTCGAGCGTCTGAATCGTCCGTTCACTCTGTCCGTCCGTCTATGGAATGCAACCTCGTACCCAACTCCTCATGGAACTTCTTCCAGAAACTGGAAGTGAAACGCACATCTCGTTCTGACACAATCGAGGTCGGTACTCCATGACGCGATACCACCTCTCTCACATACAACTCGGCCAGCCTCTCTGCGGAAGAGCTCTCACTGATAGCAAGGAAGTGAGTGCTCTTCGTCAGCCGGTCAACAATCACCCAAACTGCATCGACACCCCTCGCGGTCCTTGGCAATTTAGTGATAAAATCCATGGAAATCTATTCCCACTTACACTGGGGAACCTCAAGTGGCTGCAACTTGCCATGCAGACGCTGGTGCTCGGCCTTAACCCGGCGACAGGTCAAGCACCTCTCAACGAACCACGCAACATCCCTCTTCATACAGGGCCACCAATAGTCTTTCTTCAAATCCAAATACATTTTAGTGGCTCCGGGATGGATCGAGAACCTCGATCTGTGCGCCTCCTCCATCAGAATGGTACGTGCCCCGCCTATATACGGCACCCAAATCCGACCTTGAAAGGTCATCAGCCTTCGGCTATCGGTAATGAACTCAGACACCTGCCCGATCACCCGCTCCCTCTTGCGGTTCTCTGGTATTACGGCCTCTGCTTGGGCCTCCTGAATGGTGTCCAACACCGAAGTCATCACCGTCAATCGCATACAAGTGTCTCGAATCGATGCATTCTCTGCCCTACGGCTCAGAGCATCAGCTACAACGTTAGCTTTGCCCGGGTGGTACAGGATCTCACAATCGTAATCCTTTACCACATCCAACCATCTCCTCTAGCGCATATTCAGGTTGGACTGATCCATCAGATACTTCAAACTCTTGTGGTCCGTGTATATGGTACACCGAACCCCATACAGATAGTGACGCCAGATCTTGAGGGCGAACACTAATGCCCCCAACTCCAGATCATGGGTGGGATACCTCGTCTCATGAGGCTTCAGCTGCCTCGATGCATACGCTATCACATGCCCCCTCTGCATAAGCACCGCACCCAACCCCGATATCGATGCGTCGCAGTACACCACAAAATCCTCCATCCCCTCTGGAAGGGATAACACCGGGGCTTCGCACAACCTCTGGCGAAGAGTCTCAAACGAGGCCTGCTGCTCAGGACCCCAACTAAAAGCCACGCCCTTCCGGGTCAACCTGGTGAGAGGAACGACAATCTTGGAGAAATCCTTGATAAATCTCCGATAACAGGTGGCCAACCCCAGAAAACTCCTGATCTCGGTGGGGGATCTCGGCACCTCCCAACTCATCACAGCCTCAATCTTGGCCGGATCGACCGATATCCCATTCTGGTTGACGAGATGTCCCAAGAACTGGACCTCTCGTAACCAGAAATCACATTTGGAGAATTTGGCGTAAAGCCTCTCCGATCTCAAAACTCCGAGGATCTCCCTCAAATGCTCCTCATGCTGCTCTCTGGATCTCGAATACACCAATATGTCATCGATGAACAAGATCACCGAACGATCCAACATCGGCCTGCACACCCTGTTCATAAGATCCATGAACGCTGCCGGTGCATTGGTGAGCCCAAAAGGCATCACCACGAACTCGTAATGCCCATAATGATACCCCGACGTCAAATCAATTTTGGAGAACCAAGAAGCTCCCTGCAACTGATCGAACAGATCATCGATCCTCGGTAAGGGATAACGGTTCTTGACCGTCAACTTGTTTAACTCCCGGTAATCAATGCACATTCGGTGGGAACCATCCTTTTTCTTGACAAAAAGGATCGGCGCTCCCCAAGGTGAGCTACTCGGTCTGATAAATCCTTTCCCCAACAGCTCCTGAAGTTGTGAGGATAATTCCTGCATCTCTGGTGGCGCAAGGCGATAGGGCGCCTTGGCGATAGGCGCCGCTCCCGGAACCAAATCGATTCGAAACTCCACCTGCCTCTCGGGAGGCACACCCGACAACTCCTGGGGGAAAATGTCTGGGAACTCTCGCACTATCGGCACATCATCAACAGAACTTGGCTTCTCCGCCGCTACTCGTGTGTCCATCACGTAGGCCACAAACCCACTATAGCCCTGCTGTAGACTCTGCCTCGCTATAGCAGCCGAACAGAATGCTGAACCTGAACGGGTACCCTCGCCGTACACCGTAAGAACTCCCCCACTAGGGTCTCGTATCGTCACCAACTATCGTTTGCAGTCTATAACAGCCCCAAAACGACTCAACCAATCCATGCCCACTATGACACACACATCCCCCATCGCAATTGGGACCAGATCTATCGGGAACTCAACACCGAAGATCTCGAGTACACAACCTCGAATCACATCCGTAGCATACACCGCTCGTTCGTCAGCTATGGAAACCCGTAGCGGTCGACTCAACGCCTCCCGCTGGATACTGATGTGCTGACTAAACGCTAAAGACACAAATGACCGACTCGCACCCGAGTCGAATAACACCAAAGCAGGTACATAACTCACAAGAAAAGTACCAGCCACGACATCGGGCGTTGCGCGGACCTCCTCCGCTGTCAACTGGAAGGCTCTCCCGCGAGCCTTCGGTGCCTCGGCCTTCGCTGGCTGGATCTCAGTAGCTCGAGCAGTAGGTGCAAATCCCTGCGCTGATCCCTGCAGTAGCTGTGGGCACTCGAGCTTCCGATGGCCGGTCTGGTTTCAATGAAAGCAAACCGTGAACCCCTTGGGGCAATCCCTCGCATAATGCCCCTCCTTTCCGCACTTGTAACACACCCCAGCTCCACACACTCCCTCGTGGCTCTTGCCGCACTTCCCACAAGTGCGGCCCTTCGGACCCCCAGATCTTGAATCAGCGGGCTTTGTCCGCTTGGCTGCCGGCTGCGCCTGTGCCGGTCGCCTGTCCCTCCTCTGAGACTCGGCCTCCTCCCTGACCTGAGTCTCCAACTCAATCTCTCTCTTCCGGGAATTTGCCTGGAGCTCAGAAAATGTCTGGTATGACGAGTTTGCCACGAACTCACGGATATCCCTCCTCAGTATGCCCAAGTACAGGCTCATACGTGCCTGCTCAGTCGACACATGCTCAGGGCAAAACAACGCCCTCTCATGAAACATCCTCGTAATCACCGTCACAGACTCAGTTCCCTGCTTGAGGGACAAGAACTACTGGGCTAGACGTTCCCTCTCCACAGGGGGAACATGCTCATCTCGAAACATCGTGGTGAACCTCTCCCAGGTCACCGCAGTAAGCTCCGCCGTAGTGAAGTCTGTCGTCACAAACTTCCACCAGTCCTTCGCTCCCAAGCGAAGCTGGTTCAGCGCAAACCGAACCCTCAGATGCTCTGGACACGAGCAGGTGTAGAAGCATCCCTCGATATCGGAAATCCACCTCATCGCAGCAATCGAGTCCTGCGTCCCATTAAACTCTGGTGGCTTTGTGTTGCTGAACTCTCGGTACAGCAACAAGTCACCCCCCCTGCGGCCTGGCAGCAGCGACGGCTGCGGTGGCCGCAGCAACAACAACATCAGTAAGAGCAGCGTACCGCTCATCAAAAGTCTCGATCAGCGTGGTCTTGATAGACCCGAACATCTCTGGTATCTCAGCTCGAATGGCCGCAGCCACCTCCTCGTGAATCAACCTGCGGATCTCCTCATCACTAACACGGCTGCCCTCAGGTGTGTGGCGTGTCCCAACCATGATGTCTCTCTGCAATACAACATAAAATATCAGAGACCCGCTCGAGTATACTCGCACTCGCTAACTCAACCCTACTTATTCCCTAGTACCCTAAGGATTCTTACTTGGACTGCGCACTGATCCGGTGTCTTCAGTAGTACGGGCCCTATACTACCGTCCACACCGCATCAATATTCACCCCAAGTCCTCCTCCTTGGATCCCAAATCACAAGTACTCTACATCTCGCTAGCATAGGCTACCCTTCGGTAGACCTCTCATCAGCTCCTCACTGCTACCTACTCACTCTCAAGCATCTCATAGCAGCAGAAATCTTCCTAGGCTAAGGCATCACAAATCAGGCCACTCTAGTCCTAATATGAATACCTAGCCTACTCTAGCATGCATAACATATCATAACATATCTCATAACACATAATTTAAGGGTTTTTTGGGAAATCAACGTTCGGACGCTGGCTGATCGTACACACTGCTTCCTTCTACTTTTCCTCAAATTCTTTTGCTTCCTTAGGAATATTGTTTATTTTGTGAAAAGCTTCCTCAAACCCTCAGTTTGAGTTCAGATACGCCCGAAGGTGCATCCGAATCCCTCAAACCAAGGCTCTGATACCAACTAATTACAATGTAAATTTCCAAAACAATTTTTCATTTTTAAATCATACTTTTAATCATAAAACAATATCAAAACATAATGTATCCAATGTCATTATCACAAAACAATTCCTAGAATCTTAACATAATCTCTATGAGTGTATACTGATCATGCCGGTGCCTTCCCGCATTCCTCACTGGTACCTGAAACACGTAACACACAACACGGTAAGCATAAATGCTTAGTGAGTTCCCCAAAATACCACATACAACACATACGCCACTCGAGGCTACAGTACGACCCTCCGGTCGATGTGTCTCAGTGGGACCCTCCAGTCCCGTAGCTCGTTGGACCCTCTGGTCCGGTCATAGCTCGTCGGACCCTTCGGTCCAGTCTGTGTCGTTGGACCCTTCGGTCCGGTCTATATCGTTGGGCCCTCCGGCCCGGTCTGTTCAACACATAGCATACATATAACAAAATGCACATAATCTCATATATAGACATAGCAAACAAGACCCTCCGGTCTACACATAAATACCAATCTAGGTAATGTATAGTGAGAAGACTCACCTCGAGTATCTCGGATAATCTCGCACGCGAAAACACTGATCTAGCCCCCGCCTAAACACATAAACAGTACTTCTCGAATAAATAATGGCTCTCAAAGGCTAGATTACATCCCTTCCTACAATCCCACAGAAGGGTAAAAGACCATTTTACCCCTCCCTGACCCAAAAGTCCAAATGTTGACCAAAACCCTAAAAGTCAACGAAAGTCAACAGGGGCAGTACGCGGCGCGTACCAGCTCTTGTACGCGGGAAGTACTCCGGCGATCCAGAATCCGGGTCTCAGACCCTTATGTTGCGCGTTGTAACATCCCGAAATACCAGCTAAAAATTTCGTTTTTAAATTAGGTTAATTCATAAAACATCGTTACAAAACATTCATAATATTAATTTATGTCTGAGAACCGGTAACGTCATAGTAAAATATTCAGAGTACATCCCAGAAAATCCATAGTGCGGAAAATATGAGAGTGTGTGATATGCCGCTACCGCGCCGGCTCCTGTCCCCTAGCTGAAGAGGTACCTGAAAACAAAACTATAAAACGTAAGCACGAAGCTTAGTGAGTTCCCCCATAATGCCACATACCATGCAATCATATAATGAGTAACTAAGGGATACGGGCCTCGCCCACACCCATAGAGATACGGGCCTCGCCCACACTCTGCTATCCATGGAGATACGGGCCTCGCCCACACTCCGCTACTAAACCATAACATACAAGTATCACACAGACAACAAGTATAAGCAATTCTATCATACTAGCATATAACACAATCAAAATCGGCTATGAGATACGGGCTCCGCCCACACTCTGATACTAACATATCGTCTATACGGGCCGGCCTTGGTGCCTTAGACCCGTCCCTACTGGAAGGAAACTCACCTCGAGAGTAGCTGCCAAAAAACCTGCTCAGACTACGCCTGGCTGCCGCACCGGTAATCCCTCCGGCTATAAATCCGTAAACATGGATTAGGTACTCATAAATACCCCTAAGGTCAAACGACTGGTCAAAGTCAACTCCTTGGTCAAAGTCAACCTCCTGATTTACTGGACTCGCCGAGTCCATATGGCGACTCGCCGAGTCCTTCTATGTCTAGCCCGACTCTGACTCATCGGGTCCCTGTTCCCACTCACTGAGTCAGCCTGACTCGCTAGACGGGGACAACTAACAAACCCGCGACTGGACTCGCCGAGTTCAAGGGGGTGACTCGCCGAGTCCGACGAACAGATCTCACAAATCACTCCAATCTTCCATCAGAACATCGATCTTGGAGATTTGGAGATTCTGGGACTATAGCTACACGTTAAATTGCTAATTCCACGTGCGACTACGGAGGGTTGGACCTCCTACACTTAAACCCTTCTTATCCTAGTGACTGATCATCTCGCCGAGTTGGAAGAACAACTCGTCGAGTTCAAGGCTATATTCAAGGGACTCGCCGAGTTTGAAGAACGACTCGCCGAGTACCAGGCAATCTTCATAGGACTCGCCGAGTTGTTTATCCAACTCGTCGAGTCTAAGGCCATCTTCATGGAACTCGCCGAGTGCACTTTGGCACTCGCCGAGTACCCTTCGACTCTTCACCCATTCTGGCCAAAACTGAGACATGCAATGGTTCCAAACCATAAATCTAAGCTCCTAGGGTATAAACACACGGAGTTTGGGAGGTTTAAGGTCTTGAAATCCACATCTAAGGGACAAAAGGGGAATCTATTATACTAAAGATCAAGAAGGAGCTTTCTTACCTGGTTAGGAGCTTCTCCCAGGGTAGATTTCGGATCTACCACACTTCCTTGCACCCTCCAACTTCCTCCTTCTTCTCTTAGGCTCCAAACATCCTTCACCAAGCAAAAATCACTCACAAGGATCAAAATGGGCTAGGGTTTCGCTCTACAGTTCTTCTGGAAGAGAATGGGACGAATGGGTGTTTTAGAATGAGTAAAATAGGGTGTAATGTCTGAAATAGAGTTTCTTTAGACAGGTGGACTCGCCGAGTCCATGCATCGACTCGCCGAGTTCACCGCTCAAATCCCGTGTCTACCCTGCTGCTACTCGGCGAGTCGGGACGCAGACTCGCCGAGTTCGTGGCAAAATTAGGATAAAAACTTAAATAAAATCATACCATGAACCCGGTGTTACACGCGTACTGAGATTTACGCCCAGCGTAAGTCTCAGTTTCAGCCTTTCTTGGATTTTGGTCTTAAACGGTTAAGACATAAACTCAAACTCTAGACCTGACTTCTCTAAGATCACTTAATCCATAAAGTCGAGACCTTTAAGCCTTTGCATGGCTGTAAAGGTCCCTAATCACTCTAACACCTTTCCTTCTTCCTCATAAAGTCTAGATCTCATGCATGGGTCAATATTCACGTCCAAGATTGGATTTTTATGAACATACAACTGATATTACCCTGAAATATGGCAGATCTAGGCCAATGGAGACCATTTGCTCATAAAGTCTCCACCTTGGGACCAAAAACCCTAAAAATTGGTCTAAGAAGCACAAATCACAAATGACAAGGAAAGTTTTGAGCTTTTTACCTCAGAAAGAAGCTCCAACCTCTGTAGAACTCAGATCTACTCTTGTCCACCAACTTCTAGCTCCTAAAATGGCCTCCTCTTCTCTTTCACCACCTTGAAATGACACTTTAAAGCTTAGAACACACACACACAAGCTAGGAACGAAGGGTAGCTCTCTATTAGGGTTTCACTCTCTGAAATGGTGGCTGAGGATAAGGCCTTAACAGTCCTTTTATAGTGTACAAGCCACAAATTAGGGTTTGCATATGGGCCCGCTACGCCCAGCGTACCTAGGCGAGTCCGCGTCCAACTTAAGCGCATGAGTACGCGCAGCGTACTCATTTGCCTTAATATTTCCTTTAAGGTTTAAACTTGACAACTTGGAAAAGAAGAAGGGTTAAATAGATATACCTGAATTTCGGGATGTTACATATATCAAACATAGAAACTTATTATAGTATTTGTTAACAAAATAACAACATAAACAAAATAAAATTGTATACAAATTACACTCATTGACATTAAATTAACATACACTAAATTAACATGTATGATTGAATTGATAATTATAACACACTAATTAAATTTAACTAAACTAATATAAACATTACTGAAAGTCATTAATACTTAATAATTAAAACCATATTTCTTTTTGTCTTCCAAAAGATATATATCCATCCA
The DNA here is from genome assembly GCF_052849685.1 of Lactuca virosa. NCBI lineage: Eukaryota > Viridiplantae > Streptophyta > Magnoliopsida > Asterales > Asteraceae > Lactuca > Lactuca virosa. Next base: position 168,025,154 of record NC_136434.1, on the reverse strand, counting down.
TTTAGAAATGTATATGTACAATACAAAGAGTATTACAAACTATCTTCTGATGATTCATGATGATCAACCAAATACCTAATAATGCTATAAAGTATACCACACTCTACGTACCAACGACACACATTGCAAAACCTCTTTAGGTCGTCATCCTCATCTAATTCAGCATATAATGCCCCATCAACAGAATGATCTTCCCTGTCACATTCGAATGTGATGTTATCCGTTGTAAGTTTATGAACAACATCTACACTATCCAAAAATTCCCAGACACTTTCAGCACAAGATGAGAATAATCCATCTTCCGGACCAAAACCAAAATGTGAATCAAGTAATTTCTTACCTACAAGTATACATTAAAAAACTATCAATCCAATGTAGCAGTTTCAATAAGTATTGCAAATTATAAAACACAACACTAAATATTCTAAAATTGTAACACTAGTCAAAAGTAGGTCAATAACAATCACTTGTGATTATACCAATCATGTAATGTGATCTTGTTAAAACTAGTAATGTGATAAACTTACTATGTATTTCATGATAATTCTAATACAAATATGAACTTTCTTTATGATACAACTCAAAGTATACATCCATACGATTCCAAAAATATAGAGAACATCTAAATCTGACTTCGCGTGAAGAAGTTATGATAAACCGAACACTATAAATCTCTATAAAAAGAGGAATTAAAAATAGACTTATAACTAGCTATTTGAGTCTAAAGATAGTTGTAGTAATCGTAAATACCTACATGTGGATATAAAGAACGTCAAAAACGGAGTTCGTATGCAAAAGTTATGGCCTTCCGAAGATTTCGCTGTCAGAAACCCTAATTTGACTGAACTCACGACGTGAGCATAAAAACTCACGACATGAGGAGTCAAACCGCCATATTTCGGATCTAGAAGGTGTGACGAGGCTGCGAGGGGATAAGATCCAAACTCTCGACGTGAACAAGGAGTTTTTCACGACGTGAGGAGTCATTTTGCCACCTTCGGAAGCTAGAAGACGGATGGCAAGTCTACGAAGAGATAAGATCCAAACTCACGACGTGAACAATGAGTTTTTCACGTCGTGAGGGCCAAAAATCTTACTATAAATAGCAAGATCGACCCCAGCCATTCTTACACCTGAACTTCTTTCTCCTCTCTCATTTGCTGAAGCCCTCTTGCATCCCGAACCCTGACGACCTCGTATGACTGTTTCTGCTTAGATTACATAAAATCACGCTACTAAGGTGAGTTTCACGGCCCCACTTTCTAATCTTTTGGGGGAAAATGCATGCTAAATATTATATATACGTTATTATTATGTCTATATGATAGTATATTAGTATGACGTAGATAGTTATAATAACCGAGATATAGTTATTTCATATTTGAAAGTATACAACTATCGTAAAGTTGTTAGCATGTTATTGTTATAGTAGTATATTAATGTAGATCTTGAGTTATACTTAGGTAACTATATATATATTGTGTGCGATATAGTTCCGAAGTTATATTCGGAAGTTCTATATGTTAAGTTATAAAGTATGTTGCTATTATTGGTTTTATGTCAAGATAAAACTTGGTATGCTATATGTTGTTATTGTTAGTTTTATGTCAAGATAAAACTTAGTATGTTATATATTGTTATTGATAGTTTTATGTCAAGATAAAACTAGGAACGTTATATGTTGTTATTATTGGTTTTATGTCAAGATAAAACCTGGTTTTAATTCTAATTATAGCTGTTGTACTACCTAAGTATTATAAATATTAGGAGTAATGTTAAAAGCATAGTCTAATAACTTAGGGTTTTAGACACGAATATGATTTTACTACTAGAACTAACGGAACTCGACAAGTCTACATGAGCTATTGTATTCATCAACTAAGATTGGAAATCTTAGGGAAAATCCTCTGACCTGTAACCGTTAATCCCGTGTGAGCGAGGAAGTCGTGTATGAATAAGATACGGGTTGACAACCCCACTCGTGATTGCTAGCTATAACAAAACCGTGTGCGAGTGACGAACTGTCCTTTTGTTTGTTTATTGTTCCGACGTTGATGAAGCGTGTGGAACTTATCTCAAGATGCGAAACTTGTAGTATCAAGCAGAGGTTTGAAACTAGTCATATAGCCGCGGTTACGGACTCATGGTAGCAAATTGTTAGAAGCATTATACTTTGTCGTTATACAAGTATTAATGTTAAGTATATGTTTCCCAAACACTTATACTCTAGGTACAAGAAACTGGTAGGTATAATACTTGTATATTAAGTAGATAATTATACCTAACACACATACTCGTATAGAATTGAAATAGATTTATACGTAGCGGTTTTACTCGTATAGAATTGAAACAAGATTTATACGTAGCAACTTTCGTTTGTATGGAATTACAAACACTTATATTCATAGTATATGAGACTTATAGGTAAATTACTTATTTGGCAAGTAAAATTTTATACCTAGGATATATATCCTAAACGTTGGAGAGTCAAAATGATATTTTCAAAACTATACTTTTGAACTTGGAAAATGTATTATTTTTATATGGAGTCAAAACCTGTTGACTCACCAACTTTATGTTGACGTATTTTAAATTGCATGTGTTTCCAGGAAGTTGATAACTATGATACGAGAAATGACGTTACACCGCCCGGTGTTTCCGCCGTCGGCCGGGGTGTGACAGATTGGTATCAGAGCTATTAACTATAGTGAATTAGTACTTTCTTAGGAAAGTACGACTATAGTTTAGGGCTTACTCTGTTAGGTTTAGGTATATCCCTTAGCCTAGAACTATAAATTATTATTAATTATACTACTAAAGGACTACTTACGGGAGCGGTGACAAGGATAGACATGTCGATTTGGGTTGCTGGATTTCAGAACGGCTATATGCTAAAATGATCCTGCCCTTCGACTGTCCTGACTGGCCGGTGCCTTATCAGCTAGAACTGAAGTAATAAACAATAATTAATAGAGAATGAATACAACAAATAATAAATATAGAGTCATATATGAAGACTCAGACCCGCGATGAGAATACACCTAAATACCCGGAATGTTTTTGATCTCAAGGATTTAGATCAGATATTCCAACTAAAGTTCATATGGGCATAGATCTTATCACAACTAGGTGTAGGTGTACAACTATATTTTATTATGATCAGATCATATGAACTATTTAAATTGGGAGTAATATTTGATAGACTAAACACTTGGTGATCTAAAATGTATAGAAACTAAACAAAATGCCTAGAAGAAATAACGCTCGTCTAAACCTTAACCAACAACCAGAACCACAACAACAACAACCGCAACCACCACCACTAGAAACAAACCCTCCAATAAGTCCAACAGAACTTGAAGAAATCATAGCTCAGAGAATTGCTGCAGCTCTTGCTAATGTCACAAGAGGAGGAGTTAGAAACGAAGGCAATGTAGGGACCGCCAGAATGTGTACCTACAAGGATTTTATAAATTGCAAACCTAAGAGCTTCCATGGAACAGAAGGGGTTGTTAGCTTGACCCGGTGGATTGAAAAGGCAGAATCAGTATTTCAAATAAGCTTCTGTCCGGACGAATGTAAGGTACGATTTGCTGCGTGTACCTTCGCTGATGCAGCACTTACATGGTGGAACAGCCATGTGAATACAATGGGTATTGATGCTGCCAATTCCATGAAATGGGAAGAGATGAAGAGGATGCTAGTAGAGGAGTATTGTCCAAGAGAGGAAATACAAAATCTGGAACAGGAGCTGTGGAACCTAACAATGAAGGGTTCCGAGATAAATGCTTATACTGCTAGATTTAATGATCTTGCGGTGATGTGTCTAGCTCTTGTAACCCCCGAATATAAGAAGATTGAGCGATATATCTGGGGTCTAGCATCACAAATCAAAGGAATGGTGATCGCATCAAAGCCTACAACATACGACAGTGCAAAGCGTATAGCTCATCAGCTAACCAGCACAGAAATCCAAGTGGGATTTATAGCTGAGTCTCCCGAATCTGGAACGAACAAGCGCAAATTTAATGGGAAGAATCCCATACAATCATCTGAGGAGAGACAAGAGGTGGCAACTAATTATGCAGCCACAACAGCAATACCCACACAACCACGACGGTATGAAGGAAAAATCCCAAAATGCACTCAGTGTAGCCGTCACCATCTAGGTAACTGCTTTATATGCACTCACTACAAGAAAAAGGAACACACCGCCAATTTCTGCAGGAGCAAAACACTTACAACAGAAAATCAAGGAACAAACACTGGAACAGGCTATGATGGAGGAAGAGCGTGTTTTGAGTGTGGTGAAATTGGACATATCAAGAAGGAATGTCCAAAGTTAAGGAGTCAAGGAAGTTAGGCCGTGGCAGGGCATTCGTAACAGGAAACAAGGAAGCTATCCAGGACCCTGCAGTGGAATCTGGTAAAAATAAATTTCGGGACGAAATTTTATCAACGGGGGGAGAATGTAACACAAGTCAAAAGTAGGTCAATAACAATCACATGTGATTATACCAATCATGTAATGTGATCTTGTTAAAACTAGTAATGTGATAAACTTACTATGTATTTCATGATAATTCTAATACAAATATGAACTTTCTTTATGATACAACTCAAAGTATACATCCATACGATTCCAAAAATATAGAGAACGTCTAAATCTGACTTCGCGTGAAGAAGTTATGATAAACCGAACACTATAAATCTCTATAAAAAGAGGAATTAAAAATAGACTTAGAATTAGCTATTTGAGTCTAAAGATAGTTGTAGTACTCGTAAATACCTACGCGTGGATATAAAGAACGTCAAAAACGGAGTTCGTATGCAAAAGTTATGGCCTTCCGAAGATTTCGCTGTCAGAAACCCTAATTTGACTGAACTCACGACGTGAGCATAAAAACTCACGACGTGAGGAGTCAAACCGCCATATTTTGGATCTAGAAGGTGTGACGAGGCTGCGAGGGGATAAGATCCAAACTCATGACGTGAACAAGGAGTTTTTCACGACGTGAGGAGTCATTTTGCCACCGTCGGAAGCTAGAAGACGGATGGCAAGTCTACGAAGAGATAAGATCCAAACTCACGACGTGAACAATGAGTTTTTCACGTCGTGAGGGCCAAAAATCTTACTATAAATAGCAAGATCGACCCCAACCATTCTTACATCTGAACTTCTTTCTCCTCTCTCATTTGCTGAAGCCCTCTTGCATCTCGAACCCCGACGACCTCGTACGATGACTGTTTCTGCTTAGATTACATAAAATCACGCTACTAAGGTGAGTTTCACGGCCCCACTTTCTAATATTTCGGGGGAAAATGCATGCTAAATATTATATATACGTTATTATTATGTCTATATGATAGTATATTAGTATCAACGTAGATAGTTATAATAACCGGGATATAGTTATTTCATATTTGAAAGTATACAACTATCGTAAAGTTGTTAGCATGTTATTGTTATAGTAGTATATTAATGTAGATCTTGAGTTATACTTAGGTAACTATATATATTTTGTGTGCGATATAGTTCCGAAGTTATATTCGGAAGTTCTATATGTTAAGTTATAAAGTATGTTGCTATTATTGGTTTTATGTCAAGATAAAACTTGGTATGTTATATGTTGTTATTGTTAGTTTTATGTCAAGATAAAACTTAGTATGTTATATATTTTTATTGATAGTTTTATGTCAAGATAAAACTAGGAACGTTATATGTTGTTATTATTGGTTTTATGTCAAGATAAAACCTGGTTTTAATTCTAATTATAGCTGTTGTACTACCTAAGTATTATAAATATTAGGAGTAATGTTAAAAGCATAGTCTAATAACTTAGGGTTTTAGACACGAATATGATTTTACTACTAGAACTAACGGAACTCGACAAGTCTACATGAGCTATTGTATTCATCAACTAAGATTGGAAATCTTAGGGAAAATCCTCTGACCTGTAACCGTTAATCCCGTGTGAGCGAGGAAGTCGTGTATGAATAAGATACGGGTTGACAACCCCACTCGGGATTGCTAGCTACAACAAAACCGTGTGCGAGTGACGAACTGTCCTTTTGTTTGTTTATTGTTCCGACGTTGATGAAGCGTGTGGAACTTATCTCAAGATGCGAAACTTGTAGTATCAAGCATAGGTTTGAAACTAGTCATATAGCCGCGGTTACGGACTCATGGTAGCAAATTGTTAGAAGCATTATACTTTGTCGTTATACAAGTATTAATGTTAAGTATATGTTTCCCAAACACTTATACTCTAGGTACAAGAAACTGGTAGGTATAATACTTGTATATTAAGTAGATAATTATACCTAACACACATACTCGTATAGAATTGAAATAGATTTATACGTAGCGGTTTTACTCGTATAGAATTGAAATAGATTTATACATAGCGGTTTTACTCGTATAGAATTGAAACAAGATTTATACGTAGCAACTTTCGTTTGTATGGAATTACAAACACTTATATTCATAGTATATGAGACTTATAGGTAAATTACTTATTTGGCAAGTAAAATTTTATACCTAGGATATATATCTTAAACGTTGGAGAGTCAAAATGATATTTTCAAAACTATACTTTTGAACTTGGAAAATGTATTATTTTTATATGGAGTCAAAACCTGTTGACTCACCAACTTTATGTTGACGTATTTTAAATTGCATGTGTTTCCAGGAAGTTGATAACTATGATACGAGAAATGACGTTACACCGCCCGGTGTTTCCGCCGTCGGCCGGGGTGTGACAGATTGGTATTAGAGCTATTAACTATAGTGAATTAGTACTTTCTTAGGAAAGCACGACTATAGTTTAGGGCTTACTCTGTTAGGTTTAGGTATATCCCTTAGCCTAGAACTATAAATTATTATTAATTATACTACTAAAGGACTACTTACGGGAGCGGTGACAAGGATAGACATGTCGATTTGGGTTGCTGGATTTCAGAACGGCTATATGCTAAAATGATCCTGCCCTTCGACTGTCCTGACTGGCCGGTGCCTTATCAGCTAGAACTGAAGTAATAAACAATAATTAATAGAGAATGAATACAACAAATAATAAATATAGAGTCATATATGAAGACTCAGACCCGCGATGAGAATACACCTAAATACCCGGAATGTTTTTGATATCAAGGATTTAGATCAGATATTCCAACTAAAGTTCATATGTGCATAGATCTTATCACAACTAGGTGTAGGTGTACAACTATATTTTATTATGATCAGATCATATGAACTATTTAAATTGGGAGTAATATTTGATAGACTAAACACTTGGTGATCTAAAATGTATAGAAACTAAACAAAATGCCTAGAAGAAATAGCGCTCGTCTAAACCTTAACCAACGACCAGAACCACAACAACAACAACCGCAACCACCACCACTAGAAACAAACCCTCCAATAAGTCCAGCAGAACTTGAAGAAATCATAGCTCAGAGAATCGCTGCAGCTCTTGCTAATGTCACAAGAGGAGGAGTTAGAAACGAAGGCAATGTAGGGACCGCCAGAATGTGTACCTACAAGGATTTTATAAATTGCAAACCTAAGAGCTTCCATGGAACATAAGGGGTTGTTAGCTTGACCCGGTGGATTGAAAAGGCCGAATCAGTATTTCAAATAAGCTTCTATCCGGACGAATGTAAGGTACGATTTGCTGCGTGTACCTTCGCTGATGCAGCACTTACATGGTGGAACAGCCATGTGAATACAATGGGTATTGATGCTGCCAATTCCATGAAATGGGAAGAGATGAAGAGGATGCTAGTAGAGGAGTATTGTCCAAGAGAGGAAATACAAAATCTGGAACAGGAGCTGTGGAACCTAACAATGAAGGGTTCCGAGATAAATGCTTATACTGCTAGATTTAATGATCTTGCGGTGATGTGTCTAGCTCTTGTAACCCCCGAATATAAGAAGATTGAGCGATATATATGGGGTCTAGCATCACAAATCAAAGGAATGGTGATCGCATCAAAGCCTACAACATACGACAGTGCAAAGCGTATAGCTCATCAGCTAACCAGCACAGAAATCCAAGTGGGATTTATAGCTGAGTCTCCCGAATCTGGAACGAACAAGCGCACATTTAATGGGAAGAATCCCATACAATCATCTGAGGAGAGACAAGAGGTGGCAACTAATTATGCAGCCACAACAGCAATACCCACACAACCACGACGGTATGAAGGAAAAATCCCAAAATGCACTCAGTGTAGCCGTCACCATCTAGGTAACTGCTTTATATGCACTCACTACAAGAAAAAGGAACACACCGCCAATTTCTGCAGGAGCAAAACACTTACAACAGAAAATCAAGGAACAAACACTGGAACAGGCTATGATGGAGGAAGAGCGTGTTTTGAGTGTGGTGAAATTGGACATATCAAGAAGGAATGTCCAAAGTTAAGGAGTCAAGGAAGTTAGGCCGTGGCAGGGCATTCGTAACAGGAAACAAGGAAGCTATCCAGGACCCTGCAGTGGAATTTGGTACAAATAAATTTCGGGACGAAATTTTATCAACGGGGGGAGAATGTAACACTAGTCAAAAGTAGGTCAATAACAATCACATGTGATTATACCAATCATGTAATGTGATCTTGTTAAAACTAGTAATGTGATAAACTTACTATGTATTTCATGATAATTCTAATACAAATATGAACTTTCTTTATGATACAACTCAAATTATACATCCATACGATTCCAAAAATATAGAGAACGTCTAAATCTGACTTCGCGTGAAGAAGTTATGATAAACCGAACACTATAAATCTCTATAAAAAGAGGAATTAAAAATAGACTTAGAATTAGCTATTTGAGTCTAAAGATAGTTGTAGTACTCGTAAATACCTACGCGTGGATATAAAGAACGTCAAAAACGGAGTTCGTATGCAAAAGTTATGGCCTTCCGAAGATTTCGCTGTCAGAAACCCTAATTTGACTGAACTCACGACGTGAGCATAAAAACTCACGACGTGAGGAGTCAAACCGCCATATTTCGGATCTAGAAGGTGTGACGAGGCTGCGAGGGGATAAGATCCAAACTCTCGACGTGAACAAGGAGTTTTTCACGACGTGAGGAGTCATTTTGCCACCTTCGGAAGCTAGAAGACGGATGGCAAGTCTACGAAGAGATAAGATCCAAACTCACGACGTGAACAATGAGTTTTTCACGTCGTGAGGGCCAAAAATCTTACTATAAATAGCAAGATCGACCCCAGCCATTCTTACACCTGAACTTCTTTCTCCTCTCTCATTTGCTGAAGCCCTCTTGCATCCCGAACCCTGACGACCTCGTATGACTGTTTCTGCTTAGATTACATAAAATCACGCTACTAAGGTGAGTTTCACGGCCCCACTTTCTAATCTTTTGGGGGAAAATGCATGCTAAATATTATATATACGTTATTATTATGTCTATATGATAGTATATTAGTATGACGTAGATAGTTATAATAACCGAGATATAGTTATTTCATATTTGAAAGTATACAACTATCGTAAAGTTGTTAGCATGTTATTGTTATAGTAGTATATTAATGTAGATCTTGAGTTATACTTAGGTAACTATATATATATTGTGTGCGATATAGTTCCGAAGTTATATTCGGAAGTTCTATATGTTAAGTTATAAAGTATGTTGCTATTATTGGTTTTATGTCAAGATAAAACTTGGTATGCTATATGTTGTTATTGTTAGTTTTATGTCAAGATAAAACTTAGTATGTTATATATTGTTATTGATAGTTTTATGTCAAGATAAAACTAGGAACGTTATATGTTGTTATTATTGGTTTTATGTCAAGATAAAACCTGGTTTTAATTCTAATTATAGCTGTTGTACTACCTAAGTATTATAAATATTAGGAGTAATGTTAAAAGCATAGTCTAATAACTTAGGGTTTTAGACACGAATATGATTTTACTACTAGAACTAACGGAACTCGACAAGTCTACATGAGCTATTGTATTCATCAACTAAGATTGGAAATCTTAGGGAAAATCCTCTGACCTGTAACCGTTAATCCCGTGTGAGCGAGGAAGTCGTGTATGAATAAGATACGGGTTGACAACCCCACTCGTGATTGCTAGCTACAACAAAACCGTGTGCGAGTGACGAACTGTCCTTTTGTTTGTTTATTGTTCCGACGTTGATGAAGCGTATGGAACTTATCTCAAGATGCGAAACTTGTAGTATCAAGCAGAGGTTTGAAACTAGTCATATAGCCGCGGTTACGGACTCATGGTAGCAAATTGTTAGAAGCATTATACTTTGTCGTTATACAAGTATTAATGTTAAGTATATGTTTCCCAAACACTTATACTCTAGGTACAAGAAACTGGTAGGTATAATACTTGTATATTAAGTAGATAATTATACCTAACACACATACTCGTATAGAATTGAAATAGATTTATACGTAGTGGTTTTACTCGTATATAATTGAAATAGATTTATACGTAGCAGTTTTACTCGTATAGAATTGAAACAAGATTTATACGTAGCAACTTTCGTTTGTATGGAATTACAAACACTTATATTCATAGTATATCAGACTTATAGGTAAATTACTTATTTGGCAAGTAAAATTTTATACCCAGGATATATATACTATAAATTGGAGAGTCAAAATGATATTTTCAAAACTATACTTTTGAACTTGGAAAATGTATTATTTTTATATGGAGTCAAAACCTGTGGACTCACCAACTTTATGTTGACGTATTTTAAATTGCATGTGTTTTCAGGAAGTTGATAACTATGATACGAGAAATGACGTTACACCGCCCGGTGTTTCCGCCGTCGGCCGGGGTGTGACAAAAATCTAGTCTTTGGCATTGATACCAAAAGTAAAGATTTATATGGTGAATACATTGCACAACCTATAAACATGTATTAATGAACTATATATAGATTGTAATGTACATACTATTCATACCTTCATCACTCTCAGGAGGCCCTCTTGATATGCGGATCATCCCAAGCAAATAAATTGCCTCGAGACGATCCTCATCTCCTGCCTCACCCAAAAAACTCATACCAAAATCAAAATTGCCATTACAGAAGCACTCCTCCTGTTAATAGATAAAAACAATACCAATATTAAGACGAATGACACTAAAAATAAATTAAATCATATTACATAAAATTACTAAAATTACACATACCACTCCTTGTCTATACATAGCATCAAGGTTTTTATGCGTTGTACATTTATGTATAAATACATCAGCCTTAAGATCTTTAGGACCCATCCCTTCAAACATTTGGAGAGATGATTCTTTAAACACTTCACTTTCTTCCCCCGCTGCATACATCTTTTTTTAACTTCATAAATTGAAATATACAGTTAATAACTAATAAATCAAGTTGTATTTCATCAAATATACTTTCATAAGTTAATGTGTATTGAGAATTACCAAATTCTTGTAGATATGATGTCTTTTGCAGATTTTGACCCTAACATTACAATAATCCAAGTCAAAATCTCTACTGGTAGATCATCCAACGAACTATAACATCTTGTATTCGACATTCTACTTACAAAATACACATTGCATAAAAATGTGAAATACGGTGTATAACAGGCTAAGAAAAAAACCCTATTTTAATGCACTGGTCGTGGACTAAGTACCTTTTTCAATAATGTTGGGGAAAATCGACTTTGAGAGTGATTCTCTATCGACGATTTTGGGGTTTTCTTTGATAGTCGGAAGTTTGATCTTCGGGAAGATTGCAGACGTTCGGAAGGGTCTGAAGAATTGAAACGACATGATGGCGTCTGGCGTCAGAAACATCATGGCGCCTAAAAGATGTAGACTGCAAAAAAGACCAAATTTCCCTTGAATTAATTCCAAATATGTGATTACTAAGGGAATTTTTGTCAAAACACATTATTAAAAAAATTACCTTTTTGAGTAAACAACCAGTGCAATTATCTATGTCGTATCAAGAACCCATTAATTAATGATAGAATGGCCTAATTGCCCTTGTCAATACAATCATTAATGTTGGATTACAAAGGGTTTTTTGCAAAACAAATCAACTCAAACTATATTTGTATTTATATTTATCTTTATTAATTTCATGTTTGCTTATTGAATTGTTTATCAATATATGGTTGTAATATGAATCATTATAACAAATTATACAACATTGGCATAAAAATATTAGAACAACACAGAATAAAAAATTGAAATAGATTTTAACAACATCAAAGTAACTAATCTAATGTTAGAAGAACGTATACAATATAAAATCAACTAGTTTTATATTAAATAATAATAAGTAGATAATAAATTCTAAATATTAAAATGACAAAAGATTCAAATAAAAATTAAGATCTAATCTATTTACTAAGCTCATTACATTTCTTATTTATCATTTTAATCATGCCAAGAAGGTCTTCAAGATATTTTACTTCTTTTTTACCGCCTTGATCTCGTCATCAATATATTTGTATACAACATCTTTATGAATCAAGTTAGTTGCCTCGATCCGCCATTTCTTCTCCTCACAATTCTGTATGGAAGTATCAAGCCTTGCGTTGATAGCATTCACGTGAATACATGAGTACGCATCATCGATACTTTTTGTGAGAGCAAGCTTCTTTACTTCAGATAATATATCCGAAGAATTGTTAGCTTTGGATGAAGAAGCCATTAGTTTGGAATGAAGTAAGATGTATAAGATGTGGTGGTAGATAATATGCGTATATGGGGTATTCTATAGGAATAAAGGGCAGATATTGAATGGTCTCTAGTAATTAATATATATGGGTATTAGTTGGAAATAATAACAATTCCATATAGTTATCTACCCACATTGAAATGCAGTCCACTAGTTATCTACCCACATTAACACACAATTTACCCATATATAAAATAATAACAATTCCTTTTGTAAACCATCTTCTCTAAATTCAATAGTAATTAAAAAGCTACCTCTGTAAACGAAATTAATGGCTTATCTTGCATCAAACACAGCCTTGAGCGAAGATTTCATCGCCACCATTCGAGAAGACCTATAAAGGTTGGAATCAAGAATGAGAGTAATGAAGTCTCTTCTCCGACGATTTTTGAATGACGAGACAAAGATCAAAGAAGTTCTAGATGCTCTGTCGAAGGAGCAAGTCTCCAACGATATAACCGATGCAGAATACGAGATGCGTGTGGTGAAGTCAAACACGAGAGATCAGAATCAACATTTAATAGATTATATGATAATCTTGGATAGAAACATCAATATGAAGAAAGAGTTCCTAAAAACGGTTCTTCAATGATGTCGATTTAGGGTTGGAATTAATGCTATTTACTTTTAATCTATTTTTGATATGATCTTATTATATGTATAATTGCATATGCAAAAATTTTGGTCATGTAATTGACGATAAATCAAATATGAGATTTTCATTATATATATGGTTCAAATTACCAAAAATAAGTTCAATTATATTGTTGTTATTTAAGTTATGTATGTATATTGTTTTTAAAATAACTAAAGTAAAAAAACTGTTTCATTTAGTTTGATTAAATTTCAATGACAGATTTAAAGCTTTTAATTAATTATGAAAATGTTTGTTTTTATTCCTTTTTCAAATATACTGACACTATAAGCAACTACCACATGACCAAAGACCCATATGTCATCCATGGGCAATATCATGACATTATAAGCGACTATCACATGATTAATGACCCATATGTCATCCATGGGTCATACCATGACACTATAAGCAACTGCCACATGACCAATGACTCATATGTCATCCATGGGTCATACCATGACACTATAAGCAACTACCACATGACCAATGACACATATGTCATCTATGGGTCATACCATGACACAGTAAGTAACTACCACATGAACAATGACCCATATGCCATCCATGGGTCATACCATGACACTATAAGCAACTATCACATGCCCAATGACCTATATGTCATCCACGGGTCATACCATGACACTATAAGCAATCACTACATGACCATTGACCCATATTCATCCATGGGTCATAGCATGAGACGATAAGCAACTACAACATGACTAACAACACATAGGTCATCCATGGGTCATACCATGGCACTATCAGCAACTACCACATGAACAATGAACCACATGTCATCCATGGGTCATACCATGATACTATAAGTACCTACAACATGACCAATGTCACATATTTCATCCATGGGTCATACCAAGACACTATAAGCAACTACCACATGACCAATGACATATATTTCATCCATGGGTCATACCATGACACTATAAGCAACTAACACATGACCAATGACCCATATATCATCCATGGGTCATACCATGACACTATAAGCCACTACTACAAGACCAATGACCCATATGTCATTCACGGGTCATACCATGACACTATAAATGTTATATATATTTTATATTACAATGTTAATATTTTTAAATGTATATATATTAATTATATATTTTTATATTACAATGTTAATATTTTTAATTTTTGTATGTATATTTTTTTTAAATTAACTAAAGTAAAAGAAATGTTTCATTTAGTTTGACTAAATTTGCATAACGAATTTAAAGTTTTTAATTTATTATGAAAATGTTTGTTTTTATGCCCTTTTCAATATGACACTATAAGCAACTACCACATGACCACTGACCCATATGTCATCCATGCGTCATAGCATGACACTATAAGCGACTACCACATGACCAATGACCATATGTCCTCAATGGGTCATACCATGACTCTATAAGCAACTACCACATTACCAATGACCCATAGGTCATCCATGGGTTATACCATGACACTATAAGCAACTACCACAAGATCAACGACCCATATGTCATCAATGGGTAATACCATGATACTATAAATGTTAATTATAGTTTTATATATTAAAATGATAATATTTTTAAATGTACATCTATTAATTATATACTAGTTGTAAAACCCATGTATTACATGGATTGATTTTTTTTAAAAAAAAGAAGCTAAATATAAATGTCAAAGAATTTAAGAACTTTGAATTTATAAGAAAATAAGAAAAATAATGAATTATTATAATGGAGATGTTTTTTATCTTTTAAATTTAAACACATAATTTAAATAAATAAAATAAACTAATGAACTTTAATTTTGGGAATTTTGAAATTAAAAGGTAAGTTTATTAATGAAATTGATATCCATTTGTTACTACATTTATTGCAATTCTTACATTAAAATATTATATGGAATTTAATAAAATAGAAAAATTCATAAAATGACATGTGGAAAAAAAATAATTCAAAATAAACACAAAATGACATTGGGCAAATTAAATGAGAATGTGATAAGTGGCAAAAAACCTTCATTTATTAGAGAGGATTTTCATATTACGAAGTTAATATTTTTAATTCGTGTATGTATATTTTTTTTAAATTAACTAAAGTAAATTATGTTTCATGTAGTTTGATTAAATTTCCATGACAGATTTAATGTTTTAAATTTATTATCAAAAGGTTTCTTTTTATGCCCTTTTCAATTATTTTGACACTATAAGTAACTACCATATGACTAAAGACTCATATGTCATCCATGGGTCATACCATGACACTATAAGCAACTACCACATGGCCAATGACCCATATGTGATCCATGGTTCATACCATAACACTATAAGAAACTACCACATGACCATGACTTATATATATCATCCATTGGTCACACCATGACACTATAAGCAACTACTACATTTCCAATAACCCATATGGCATCCATGGGTCATACCATGACACTATAAGCAACTACAACATGACTAATGACACACATGTCATCCATGGGTCATACCATAACACTATAAGCACGTACCACATGACCAATGACCCATATGTCATCCATAGATCATACCATGACACTATAAGCAACTAAAACATGACGAATGACACATATGTCATCCATGGGTCATACCATGACACTATAAACAACTACCACATGAACAATGACCCATATGTAATCCATGGGTGATACCATGACACTATAAGCAACTACAACATGACCGATGGCACATATGTCATCCATGGGTCATACCATGACACTATAAGCGACTACCACATGACTAATGAACCATATGTCATCTATGGGTCATACCATGAACCTATAAGAAACTACCACATGACCAATGACCCATATGTCATCCATGAGTCATACCATGACACTATAAGCAACTACCAAATGACCAAGGACACATATGTCATCAATGAGTCATACCATGACACTATAAGCAACTACTGATGGGTATTATGTAAAACATGTAAAAACCTATGTGTGCATGCAACTTTAATTTAAGATCTATGTTTTCCCTAATTAAACATACCCAATTTGAACATCAATTGGGAAACCCTAATACTAGTAGTATAATTTGGAAATCACTAATAGGGTTAGGAAAACATACCTTAATTGTTATATAACAATAACAATGAAATCCTAGTCTTCTTGACCTTTGAGAGAAAGCGTAACAAATGTCACCCCTCTAGTGGTTCACACCCAATACAAGCAAGAGGATGAGAGAGGAGAGAAGAGAGGAGTGCTAGGAATTTTGGCTATTCTTTTATGGTTTCATGTGGATAACCTTAATTTGAATATAATAGAACAAATTACTGAAATCGTCCCTATGGTTTGGCAAAAATTACGTGTTTGGTCCCTAACATTTTTTTTGCACTCGGACCATCCCTATAGTTTTATTTTGTTGCGTCTTTGGTCCCTGTCAGAGGTGAAAAGACTGCATTGCCCTTATTTATTTCTTTTTTAATTAATTTATTGTTCGTTTATTATTAATCTATTTAAAAAGCTATTAATTAATTCATAATGGTCCCACCACCTACATCAATCCCTTTCTTCCCAATGACACCACCACATCCGTCCTCAAACCCCACCACCACCACTTTCAACGTCAAACACCACCACCTACGAAATCAAACACCGGCGTCATCGTCATCACTGCCATCGACCTCCACCTCCAACTCTATCGGTCTAAAAACTAAACCCAGAAATCATGCCCAATAATCATGAAATCGATGTGCTTAAGCCCATAAATTAAATCTGCTCAAACCGAAAAATCATGCCAGAAAAATACTCTGATGCTTAATCTCTTCAATGACCAGACAAATTAATTATTTAGAGTTTAATTTCTCCTTCATACTCAAGACAAATTTAACCACATTTTTAATAGACCCACATAAATTGAAGTCGTAAAGAACAGGAACTTGTTTTGAAACAAATCAAACCTAAAACACCCATTGATTCTCTAAAATTCAAAAGAAAATCTTGAATATGTTCTAATATTTCAAAAGGGTTTTTATAAAATCTCTAATAACAAAACTCCTAAAGTTACAGAGTGCGATTTCATCTAGAATTACCGTCGCAGGAAGAAACAGAAGCAGCGGTGGTGGAGGTGGAGTAATGGATGTTCGATGGTGGCTGGTCGGCGATGAGGATCAAGGGAAAATTGAGAGAGGTGTGGATTGGGGAAGGAGAATGACGATTTAGCTTTCTCAATAAGTGAGAGAGGGTGGGTGAGGGGAGGAGATGGCTTTCTTAACCATGCTCTGATGAGTATACTGATGAACTTCAATTCTCAAACTTGGATCCGATGAACTGCAACCCCCAAACCAAATCCATCAATTGAAATAGGTTTTGAATGATACAGGGAAAGAAAGAGAGGATTACGGTAGATGTAGGGTTCGTTTGACGATGGCTTACTCGTTACAAATATCGACGACGAGTATAGTGGTGGTGATCGATGGCTTCTTCCGACATGGCGACGGTAAATGATGTAGTTGAGAGAAACAGAGATATGAAGAGGGAACTGGGGAGGAGATGGTAAAGGGTGTGGGGGTGGGGCCACCCTAATTAATATTTTTGGCCCACCCTTTAATATTTTTAGAAAAGTAAAATTAATTATAAAAAAGATTAAAAAACATCAGAAAGGGTACTTTGGTCTTTTTACCTTTGACAGGGACCAAAGATGCAACAAAATAAAACTATAGGGACGGTCCGAGTGCAAAAAAAATGTTAGGGACCAAACACGTAGTTTTTACCAAACCACAGGGACGATTTCAGTAATTTGTTCAATATAATATTATTAATTCAAATTAGGTAATTGTCCACCTCTTTAATTATACACATGGGATATTCTAGAAATCCTAGAATATCCTTATGAAACCGTCCAAGCCTTCCCTAGGAACGTTCTAGAGCCTCTTGCTCAACTATTAAACAATTGCATTTTAGCCCCTGCACTTTTAATTAATCCTATTAATCCCAAAATTAATTCCAATTAATTTCTGATTAAATATTAATTAAATATTGCTATTTCTAATTAATATATTATTCTCATAATATATTAACAAATCAATTATTTCAATTTATTAAATAATAAATTCAACCTCTCTCTCCAAAAGTCATCTTGTCCAGTTGCTAGTTTTGAGGGCAACCCAAAAGGACTGTGCTACTATCAATTCAAGTATATACCAATTATAGTTATGGGCTTAGACACGTAATCCAACAGTCTCCCACTTGAATAAGTCTAATAACTATAGCTGCCAGTATAACTTCTAAAACTGATTAGCAAATTGTGGCTCTCAAAGCCGCTATCGAACTCTGACCCAGTCTGTTAAACTTCCTAAGATAATTGATCAAATATTCATCAGTTCTACAAGATATCGTAAGGACATAAGACATGCATTACAATAAATCTCATTATCCAAGTTTTGTTTCCCGATTTCTGATTTATGAAAACTGAAATCAGACTACCAATTAAACACATCAATTCAGTCCAGGCTTGGCCAAGCACTTTAGATGTCGACATCAAATCATCGACGGGCCCACAGATATCGCTTTTCCCGTTAGGGCAAAATGAACGAATAAACTTTGACTTATATGCTTGAACTATTTACTCATCAAATTATACACAACAATAAGTTTTATAACATCTAGTTACTAATGCGTTTACGTATTATCAATGCACAACTGACTTGTAAACAACAACTCATATATCTCCGTTTCAAGAATATAACATATTATCGTCTCAAAATTACTCGTGATAAATCCATGAAGTAATTCTCTGAGCGTGGGTTTATCCAATACTCAAAATCCCTATTTTCCAAGTACTCATGAACATTGCAGCAAAACCATTGCTATGTCTAATCTCCATAGACAATCTACAATTCAATTCATGACAGTCTTAATTTGCTACTTACTTCCAAAAGTACGAGCGAATGTGGAATTTCGAATAATCAAATTATTCAGGAAGTAAAACATGTGAAGTGAAATACAATAATAACCTAACTAACTATGGTCTCAAACTAATGAATATAAATAAAACTCTTATTATTTAATCACCAGATTAATTAGACTTTATTCATTGTATATTGTTTCGAATAATCAACTAAACACTTGAATTAAGCATCATTCATGCCATGTTATAAACATGAATACTATGTCTTTCTCTATGGTCCTTCCTTTGTGAACAGATCGATCAGATATTATTCCAATGATACTCATTTCACAATTTCAAATTCTTGTTACTACTAAATGTGTTAGAGTTCAACCTTGCATGAAATATCCTTTTTTGATGTTGAGCCTTCAAAGTCACATAGACTTTGCCAACTATATTATAAAATGTTCCATCGAAACTTTGTTACTTAAAACAATTTCATGGTAACGAAGTCTCAAGTTCAAGATACACTCCTTGAACATCTTCCTTGCATTAAAGTTCCTAACTCACGTCGTGGTGGCGGAACAGAATGACAATTTTGTTTTTCTTCTCCTTTTTCAAGTTCAACAATTGCAACAATTCAATATAAAAAAACCCTATGCTCTGATACCACTGATAGGTATTATGCAAAACATATAAAAACCTATGTGTGCATGCAACCCTAATTTTAGATCTATGTTTTCTCTAATTGAACATACAACATTTGAACATCAATTGGGGAACCCTAATACTAGTAGTATAATTTCGAAATCACTAATAGGGTTAGGAAAACATACCTTAATTGTTATATAGCAATAACAATGAAATCCTAGTCTTCTTGAACTTTGAGAGCAAGCGTCACAAGTATCACGCCTATAGTGATTCGCACCCAATAAAAGCAAAAAGAAGAGAGAATAGAGAAGAGAGGAGTGCTAGAAATTTCGACTATTCCTTTAGGGTTTCATGTGGCCGAAATTCATAAGGTGTAGACATCTATTTATAGTGCAAATATGATGCCCTAGATAACCCTAATTTGAATATAATAATATTAATTCAAATTAGGTAATCATCCACCTCCTTAATTATCCACATGAGATATTCTAGCAACCTTAGAATATCCTTATGAAACCGTCCAATACTTCCCTAGGAAGGTTCCAGAGCCTCTTGCTCAACTATTGAACAATTGCACTTTAGCCCTGCACTTTTAGTTAACCCCTTTAATCCAAAATTTAATTGCAATTATTTTCTAATTAAATATTAATTAAAAATTGCTATTTCTAATTAATATATTATTCTCATAATATATTAACAAATCAATTATTTCAATTTATTAATTATAATTTCAACCTCTCTCTCGAAAAGTCATCCTGTCCAGTTGCTAGTTTTGAGGGCAACCCAAAAGGATTGTGCTACTATCAATTCAAATATATATCAATTATAGTTATGGACATAGACACCTAATCAAAACCATACCACATGACCAATGATCCATATGTCATCCATGGGTCATACCATGACACTATAAGCAGCTACATGACTAATGACCCATATGTCATCCATGGGTCATACCACGACACTATAAGCAACTACCACATAACCAATAACCCATATGTCATCCATGGGTCATACCATCACACTATAAGCAACTACTGTTGGATAAGGTGTCTAAGTCCATAACTATTTCTGGTATGTACTTGACCCGACCCGCCATGGTCCATTTGGGTTGCATGGCACCATGCAATTGGATAAACTAAAATGAGAGAAATAACACTTATGGTTTATTAATATATTATAAGTTCTAATATATTAATAATATTATTTAATTAGTTTGATCAAGAATTAATTTAGAATTAATTAAGTGATCAAAAGATAACTAATTAAATATATGGGTAGATTATGTAAATCTTCCATATCTTATATAGTGGGCTAAGAGGCTCCATGGATTATCAAGTTGGGTTCCACCCATAGGATGCTCCATGGATGCTCCATGGGAGTTACAAACCCATGGGTCATGACATTAGGGTTTACATGGTGTAACCCTAGATGTGTCAACACTATATAAGAAACTCATTCTCCACCAAAATCGGCTACACATAAGAAACAAGAGGGCTAGGCCGATTTTAGAAGTGTGTATTCTCTCTAAAGTCATTCCAAAAGCATTTGGTGTTGTGTGAAGCATTTGAGGCATCACACTTGGGGTGCTAGGCTCACAAGGTTTCAAGGATCATAAGCAACAACAAGGTAAGTTATTCTATCCTTCATGCAAGTTAAAATTTGTTCCCCATGTATGCTA
The DNA here is from genome assembly GCF_052849685.1 of Lactuca virosa. Classification (NCBI taxonomy): domain Eukaryota; kingdom Viridiplantae; phylum Streptophyta; class Magnoliopsida; order Asterales; family Asteraceae; genus Lactuca; species Lactuca virosa. The sequence goes on along the minus strand of NC_136434.1, from coordinate 168,003,615 downwards.
GATAGGAATATAACCTTGGAATTCAACTTTGCATGATAATTAGACAAACATAGATCCAAGGTTATTAGGGTTGCATGTACACTTAGGAAGTGTTAGAATGCTCAAAACCCATCAGTGGTATCAGAGCATGGTTCGTTTGTTGTTGTTGTTTTTTTTTTTTTGTGTGCAAACAGCTTGAAAAAAAATCGTTTTTCTGTTTTCTGCTCGTATGAAAGTTTGCACATTTGTTGCTGGAAATGGACTAGAAACATTACCCTAAACTGTTTTGATGTTTTAAAGCTTGTTTTAGATGGTGTAATGTATATGCTAATCCATTTACAATGGCAATTATTAAAATTACAAGTTTTTTTTAAGTGTAATTTTTTATTCTTGAAAGTGTTCGTATTTATGTTCTTGAACTTATGAAGATTAGATGATCATAGGAATTGTTTGTAACCTTCATGGTAGTTTAATTCATGATCATAATGTGTTTTAATGGGGTCCATAACTTGTCCTCAAGTTATGGAAAACCAAAAGTCTCACTTTTATTAAAGCCATTAAAAGAACACAAGAGTTATAAAAATGAAGAGTCTTCATTTTTATTACTCAATTAATTCATAAGTTATAAGAAATGAAAAGTTTTGGAAGTTTACACAACTTGCCCTCAAGTTTTGGAACATGTAAAGTCTTGATTAAAACTTTAGTTCCAACCCTTAGAATTTTAAAAGTTAAAATTCAACCCTTATACTTTATAATATTATAAGTTACTAATATATATATGTATAACGTCAAGTCGTCTTACCGCTAGTACGCCTCATTCACGAAGCCGGTCTATAACGGGGTATAAGGTTGTTGCCTATAAAATGGCAACTTAATGGGTGTCCACTCTCACCCACCGCTTCCTTGATCGGTGGAGGGTCGTTAGCCGAACGGGTAAGACAAGGACTTATAAATTCTCATTAAAAGTATGATGAATATTATAAAGTAACTAAATGCTTTTATTAAATTCTCAATCTTAGTTACTTTAGGAAAATGTGAATAAGGTGCTAATCCATGAAATTACACTTTACACTTTGTTTAAGTCGTTGGTGGAGCGTGTGTGGTTAACCGGCACACTAACTTGGACTTAACAAGGTAGGTAAAGGGTGACTTAAGGTTTACCATAGCATCGGTGGAGCGTGTGTGGTTTACCGACACATCGATTGAGTGATAAACCTTGAGGGTACCAAGTGATTTGCATGGTTACTTCACACCTCGTTTTGTGATCCTCGGTATCCCAGTCACAAAACTTGGAGGGCACACTCGAGATTGAAACATGCATTTGAAAAGTTCATTGAATCTCAAAAGAATCTAGGAATTTCTAAGAACCAATTAAAAACCTAATATTTATATTTCGTTTTTCATGGTGGAAATTGGTGAATCGTCATTCACCTACCTTTCAAATATGTTATAGCTTGGATTACGGCATACCTCTTCTAAGTTATAATATATTGTGATTGGATCCTAGCCTTAATATTACATTTGGGTGTTTTATTAAGGACTCTCTTAATATCTAAACTAATCTTGTTCTCTTCTTTCAGATGTCTTCAAACAATGCTGCTTCTGGCTCTAATCCTAATAGCTCCTTTACCCTTATGAACTTGTGTGGGAAAGTCACTTTTGATGGATCCAACTTCAATGAATGGATCAGAAACATCAGGATGATTACCCGCTACGAGGACAAAGAATATGTCCTTGACAAGGAGCTTAAGGAGATTGATGAGACCACTGCAACTCCCCAGGAGATCGCTGACTTCTGGGCACATGAAAGGGATGCTACAAAAGTGGCATGCATCATGTTGGTCACCATGACAGCGGAACTCCAAAAGTCCTATGAGGACTTCTACCCTTTTGAAATGCACCAAGATCTGATGGAAAGATACCATCAAAGTGCACGACAAGAGAGGTATGAAATAATATGCTCTATCATAACAACCATGATGAAGGACGGGGAATCCATCACGAGCCACATGCAGAAAATGCAAAGGTATGTGGATCGGTTGCTGAAGCTTAATGTGAACTTCCCTGAGGAGCTTGCAATAGATATCATTTTGCACTCCTTACCATCGTGCTATGATCAATTCCGCATGACATATCACATGAATAAGGAAGAGCTCACACTCAGCAAACTTCAGGGACTCCTCAAGACCGCAGAAACAGGTCTTAAGGGTAAGTTGGTTGTTAACACTCCTACTCCAAACTCCGCCCCGGTTTTGGCAATCGGGAAAGGTAGAGGGAAGAAGAGCAAGAGCTCTTCGAAGGGTACCAAGGCTAGGACCCTTGATGGCTCTTCTTCAAGTGGAACCAAGAAAGGTTTTGTCACTCCTTCTTCTGACCCTAAAGAGGCTGAATGCTTCTATTGCCACGAACAGTCACATTGGAAGCGTAACTGCCCAAAGTACCAGCAAGATGTGAAGGATGGGAAAGTTAAACCCAACCATGCAGGTATTTACACTATCTTATCTAATAACTCACCCCATTCTAAGTCTTGGGTCCTTGATACCGGTTGTGGTATTCATATCTGTTCTGATTTGCAGGGACTGAGAAGAAGTGAGAATGTGGAGCATGGAAGAATAAACTTAATCATGTGGAATAGGAAAGCTTTACCTGTCACCAAGATTGGAGTTTATACTTTATCGCTAAGTAGTGGGTTTAGTTTAGATTTGAATAAATGTTGTTATTCGCCAGAAATGGCAAGAAATATTATTTCCTTTCATGCATTGCATAAACAAGGTTTCACCTTTTCATTTGATAATGAAGTTGGTTCGATTAATGCTTTCTTTAATAATGTTCTTTATTTTAAAGCATTACCTTGTGAGGGTGTGTATGAAACTGTATCTGTGGTTGATAACTTAGGAAATAATGTATTGTGTATTGATTCTGTTAATGATAATAACTTGGATAAAGCATCATTATGGCATTATCGTCTTGGACATATAAGCAAGAAACGCATAGGCCAACTCCAAAAGGATGGAGTATTGGAGTCATTTGACCTAAAGTCAGATGATAGTTGCGAATCATGCTTACTTGGAAAAATGACAAAGTCACCCTTCACAGGTTCTTGTGAGAGGGGTGAAGGTTTGTTGGATCTTATACACACGGATGTGTGTGGGCCCTTCAAACATGCCACAAGGGATGCTAATCGTTATTATTTGACTTTTACTGATGATTACAGTAGATATGGATATGTCTACTTAATCAAGCATAAGTCAGAGACTTTTGAGAGGTTTAAAGAGTTTAAAGAGGAAGTCGAGAATCAATTGGGCAGGAACATTAAGATGCTTCGATCCGATCGAGGTGGTGAGTATCTTAGTTCAGAGTTCCTCGACTATCTTAGGGAATGTGGGATTGTCTCACAATTGACACCTCCCAGGACACCGCAGTTGAATGGTGTAGCTGAGAGGCGTAATCGAACCTTGTTGCATATGGTTCGTTCCATGATGAGTCGAGCTTCGCTACCAATCTCATTTTGGGGGTATGCCTTAGAGACTGCCGCCCATATCCTTAATCTAGTTCCCATAAAGAAAGTTGCCAAAACTCCTCATGAGATGTGGACTGGTAAAGTACCCAAACTAGACCACATTAAGATTTGGGGTTGCGAGGCTTTCGTGAGACGCGAGACTCATGATAAGCTCGAACCTCGAAGTGAGAGGTGTATTTTCATCGGCTACCCACAGAAATCCTTTGGTTACCTCTTCTACAGACCTAGTGAGAATGTGGTCTTTGTAGCTAGGAGGGCTTTCTTTCGAGAGAGATAGTTCATAAGCCAAGGAGACAGTGGGAGGCAAGTTGACCTTGAAGAAATTCAAGAGTCAAGTGGTGAAGTAACTTCAAACCCTAGCACTCAACTTGAGGAGGAAACTTCTGTTGAGCCAATTGACAAGTCTGTACCTCTTAGGCGTTCCACAAGGGTTAGGAATGCACCTGAGCATTACTATGGATTCCATATTACTGCGGAAGGTGATACACTTATCAGTGATGAGACACTGATAGGTCTGGATGAACATAACAGTTACGCGGAAGCCATGGCAGGCCCTGAGTCAGCCAAGTGGAAAGAGGCAATGGACAGCGAGATACAGTCCATGTATGACAATCAAGTTTGGAACTTGGTTGATAATGTACCAGGTCGTAAGACTGTAGGGTGCAAATGGATCTTCAAGAAGAAGACCGTCATGGATGGTAATGTACACACTTATAAGGCACGACTGGTTGCAAAGGGGTTCTCACAAACTCCGGGAGTTGATTATGATTAGATCTTTTCTCCAGTCGCCAAGATTAAGTCTATTAGGGTTCTGTTAGCCATAGCCGCATTTCATGACTATGAAATATGGCAAATGGATGTCAAAACCGCTTTCCTTAATGGAAAGTTGGCTGAGGATGTTTACATGAGTCAGCCAGAGGGTTTTGTCAACACAGAGTACCCTAATAGAGTGTGTAAGCTTGAGAAATCCATTTATGGGTTAAAGCAAGCACCTCGCAGATGGAATCTTTGCTTTGATGAGAAAGTCAAGGAATTTGGCTTTTCTAGGAGTGAAGATGAATCTTGTGTATATGTCAAGGCTAGTGGGAGTATAGTTAGCTTTTTGGTATTGTATGTGGATGACATACTACTCATAGGAAATGACATCCCAACTCTGCAGGAAGTTAAGTCCTGGCTTGGGAAGTGTTTCTCTATGAAGGACCTAGGAGAAGCTGCCTATATTCTAGGGATAAGGATCTTGAGAGACCGGAGTAAAAGACTAATTGGACTTAGTTAGAGTACCTACTTGGATAAGGTGCTGAAGAGATTCGGCATGCAGGACTCCAAGAAAGGAGAGTTACCCATCCAGAGTAACGCCAGATTGAGTAAGACACAAAGCCCTAGTACTGAGGCTGAGATAGCAGAAATGAGTCGAATACCTTATGCTTCGGCTGTAGGATCGATCATGTATGCTATGACGTGTACTCGACCTGATGTACCCTTTTCTTTGAGCATGGTTAGCAGGTATCAGGGGAACCCTGGCAAGGCACACTGGACTGCGGTAAAGAATATCCTCAAGTACCTACGGAGGACTAAGGACTGGGTCCTTACCCTCGGTGGGAGTGAAGACTTGAGAGTTGTAGGGTATAGTGATGCTAGCTTTCAGACTGATAGGGATAATTTCCGCTCTCAGTCAGGTTGGGTCTTTACGTTAAACGGAGGAGCAATTTCTTGGAAGAGTTCCAAGCAAGAGACAGTGGCTGATTCAACTTGCGAATCAGAGTATATAGCAGCTAGCGAGGCAGCAAAGGAGGCGATATGGCTGAAGAACTTCATTGGAGACCTTGGAGTTGTACCAGCTATTAAAGAGCCAATGGAAATTTTCTGTGATAGTGAAAGTGCACTTGCCTTAGCCAAGGAACCAAGGGATCACGGGAGATCCAGACACATCGACAGAAAATACCATTTCATCATACATCGAATAGAAGAAGGACTCCTCGTGGCAAAGAGGGTATGATCGGATGAGAATCCAGCAGATCCCCTCACGAAAGGACTGACTCGGGTTAAGCATCTCCAGCATGCTCGGAGCATAGGCTGAAGGATGATATTAGATTTAGTAGTTAGATAACCTTGAAATTTGTAAAGTGTAATTGACATTAGATGATGAATAAAAGGTGTTTTATTTATGAGTAAAGTGTTGCTATCTCTTGTCGATCGTTTACTATATTTCTTTTGCATGACTTCCAGAATAATTATGTTTGGTATATCATATTATTCGAACCTCCACAGTCGGTCATATGTCGGAAGTAGGTATGAATCAAGACTGTCATGATTGGTTGCAGAGGTCTAAGTTGTTGGACATGGCTACAACACTCATGAGTGCTCATAAGTTCTGAGCATTGGACTCAACCCACGCTCACTGGAATCACTTCATGGAATTTATCTCGAGTGATCGTGAGACGGTAATATCATATAAGTCTTCAAACCTAGAGATATGATTTGTTACTTATGAGTTGGTTATGCATTGATTGTACGTTAACGTATTGGTAACTCGATGTTATAAAACGTGCTTTTGTGTATAATTCAATGAGTGGTAGAACAAACATATGAGTCGAAGTTTATCTGTTCCTTCTTGGATTAGAAGCTGATATCTGGGCCCCTCGATGATTTTGTTTTGACCTATGTACCGGGCCCGGTCAGAACTAAGTTGATGTGTTCAATTAAGTTCTTTGTCAAACAAATCGGAAATCGGGAAACAAACTGCTGGACAATAAGTAAGACATTGTTCCATGTATTTGTCCGGCTGATATCTAGAACAGAGGATTATATGAGCACTTATCTTAAATGGCGTATCATCATCTTCTCAGTTCCGAGGGACCTTGAAAGAGCTACGATTGCCGATCGGTTCCTGAAGTATTGCAGTTATAGTTATTAGACTTATCCAAGTGGGAGACTGTTGGATAAGGTGTCTAAGTCCATAACTATTTCTGGTATGTACTTGACCCGACCCGGCATGGTCCATTTGGGTTGCATGGCACCATGCAATTGGATAAACTAAAATGAGAGAAATAACACTTATGGTTTATTAATATATTATAAGTTCTAATATATTAATAATATTATTTAATTAGTTTGATCAAGAATTAATTTAGAATTAATTAAGTGATCAAAAGATAACTAATTAAATATATGGGTAGATTATGTAAATCTTCCATATCTTATATAGTGGGCTAAGAGGCTCCATGGATTATCAAGTTGGGTTCCACCCATAGGATGCTCCATGGATGCTCCATGGGAGTTACAAACCCATGGGTCATGGAAATGAAGAGTCATGACACATTAGGGTTTACATGGTGTAACCCTAGATGTGTCAACACTATATAAGAAACCCATCCTCCACCAAAATCGGCTACACATAAGAAACAAGAGGGCTAGGCCGATTTTAGAAGTGTGTATTCTCTCTAAAGTCATTCCAAAAGCATTTGATGTTGTGTGAAGCATTTGAGGCATCACACTTGGGGTGCTAGGCTCACAAGGTTTCAAGGATCATAAGCAACAATAAGGTAAGTTATTCTATCTTTCATGCAAGTTAAAATTTGTTCCCCATGTATGCTAGATAGGAATATAACCTTGGAATTCAACTTTGCATGATATTAGACAAACATAGATCCAAGGTTATTAGGGTTGCATGTACACTTAGGAAGTGTTAGAATGCTCAAAACCCATCAACTACAACATGACTAATGAAACATATGTCATCCATGGGTCATACCATGACACTATAAGCAACTACCACATGACCAATGACCCATATATCATACATGGGTCATACCATGACACTATAAGCAACTACAACATGAATAATGACACATATGTCATCCATGGGTCACACCATGGAACTATAAGCAACTACCACATGACCAATGACCAATATGTCATCCATGGGTCATACCATGACACAATAAGCAACTACAATATGACCAATGACACATATGTCATCCATGGGTCATACCATGACACTATAACCAACTATCACATGGCCAATGACCCAAATGTCATCCATGCGTCATACCATGACACTATAAGAAACTACCACATGACCAATGACCCATATATGATCCATGGGTCATACCATGACACTATAAGCAACTACCACAAGACCAACGACCCATATGTCATCCATGGGTCATACAATGACACTATAAATGTTAATTATATATTTTTATAATACAGAGTTAATATTTTTAAATGTACATCTATTAGTTATATATTTTTATATTACGATGTTAATATTTTTAATTTATGTATGTATATTGCTTTTAAATTAACTAAAGTAAAAAAATGCTTCATTAAGTTTGATTAAATTTCGATGACGGATTTAAAGTTTTTAATTTATAATGAGAAGGTTTGTTTTTATGCCCTTTTGAATTATATTGACACTATAAGCAACTACCACATGACCAGTGACCCATATGTGATCCATAGGTCATACCATGACACTATATGCAACTACCACATGACCAATGACCCATATATCATCAATGGGTCATACCATGACACTATAAGAAACTACCACAAGACTAATGACCTATATGTCATACATGGGTCATACCATGACACTATAAGAAACTACCACATGACCAATAACATGTATGTCATCCATGGGTCATACCATGACACTATAAGCAACTACAACATGACCAATGACACATATGTCATCCATGTGTCATACCATGACACTATAAGAAACAACCACATGACCAATGACCCATATAACATCCATGGGTCATACCATGTTACTATAAGTAACTCTAACATGATCAATGACACATATGTCATCCATGGTGTTGGGTTTTAAGCACTATAACACTCCTATTGTGCACATGCAACCCTAGATGCTTTGGATCCGTGTTTTCTCTAATTATACATGCATTTTCATATTTCCAAAGCATACATCCTAACTAGCATACAATGGAGGATATACAATATAATACTCATAGTTAAATAAATACCTCTTGATGTAGTTGTAGTTCTTGGCCTTAGAAAGCTTTAACACCTCAAGTGTGATGCCTTTAATGTGTCACAAACACCAAATGGAAGAGGATACTTGAGAGAATAGGCTAGTTAGCACAAAATCAATATCACTCTCTTAGAATGAATGGTGTAACCGATTTTCGCTCTAGGGGTGTGCTTTTATAGTGTTACAAATGCTAGGGTTACATCCATGCAAATCCTAATGCACCATGACCTTTCATATTACTTAGGCTCCATGGGTTAAACCTCCATGGACTATCCATGGACTACCATATTGGTTTAGCCCATCCTAATTAACCATGGATCATTAGCCCACACTATTAGTATCATTGATTTACTTAACCAGTCCCCGTATATTTAATTAGTCTCTTTTGATCACTACATTAATTCCAGATTAATTATTGATCAATACTAATTAAATAATATGATTTCTCAATTAATATATTATATTTTAATATATTAATAAATCACAAATAACCTTATTCTCAAAAGTCCATCCTATCAAATTGCACTGGTGAAGGCAACCCAAAAGGACCATACCTACAATCGGGTCAAGTACATCCCAGTTATAGTTATGGGCTTAGACACCTAATCCAACAGTCTCCCACTTGGATAAGTCTAATAACTATAACTGCCAATGCCACTTCAGGATCCGATTAGAAATCGTAGCTTTCCAAAGCCGTTGTCGAACTCTGACCTAGTCAGTGACGCATCCCTTAGATAAGGGATCATATACCCCTATGTTCTTCAAGATATCATGCAGACAAATACATGGAACATAGTCATACTTATTGTCCTGCAGTTTGTTTCCTGATTTCCGATTTGTATGACATAGAACATAATTGAACACATCAATTTAGTTCTGACTGGGCCCGACACATAAGTCAAAATAAAATCATCGAGGGGCCCAAGATATCGCTTTTTATCCTCTTAGGATAAAAGTAACAGATAACCTTCGACATTATATGGTTGTACTAACTACTCATTAAATCATGCACAACGATACGTTTTATAACATCAAATTACTAATGCGTTTTCGTATCATCAATGCACAACCAACTCATAGTCAACAACTCATATATCTTGGTTTGAAGACTATATGATATTATCGTCTCACAATCACTCGTGATAAATTCCATGAAGTGATTCAGGTGAGAGTGGGTTTAATCCAATACTCAAATCTTATTTCAGGAGTACTCATGAACGTTGTAGCATACTTTTGATATGTCTAACACCTTAGACAATCTACAAGCCAGATTCATGACAATCTAACCTAATAACCTACTTCCAAAGTATGATCGAATGTAGATGGTTTGAATAATCTTATTATTCTGGAAGTCAAAACATGCAAAGGTGAAACAATAGTAAATAATTGACACAAGACAGTAACTTTACTTATAAATAAAACTCCTTTTATTCAATCATCAAATGTCAATTACGATTTAGCTATTACAAGTTTCAAAACATTTATCTAATCACTAAAACTAATATCGTCCATTAGCCCGATGCCCCTTGAATGCCGCAAGTGCTTAATCCTACTTAGTCCCTTTATGAGGGGATCTGCTGGGTTGTCCTCTGACGATATCCTCTTCACAGCGAGGTTTCCTTATTCTACTTGATGTCTTATGAAGTGGTACTTTCTGTCGATATGCCTGGATCTACCATGATCTCTCGGTTCCTTGGTTAAGGCAACCGCCCCTTCATTATCGCAGAAAATATCCACAGGCTCCTTTATGGATTGTACAACTCCAAGGTCTCCGATGAAGTTCTTCAACCATATCGCCTCTTTCGATGCTTCGCTCGCGGCTATGTACTCTGATTCACATGTTGAATCATCCACAGTCTCCTGCTTGGAACTTTTCCATGTTACTGCTCCTCCATTTAGGGTAAAACACCCAGCCTAACTGAGAGCGCAGATTATCTCTGTCGGGGTGAAAACCGGCATCACAATACCTTGTCACTCTCAAGTCATCACTCCCACCGAGGGTAAGAACCCAGTCCTTAGTCCTCCGCAGGTACTTGGGAATATTCTTTACTGTAGTCCAGTGAGCTTTACCAGGATTCCCTTGATATCTACTGACCATGCTCAAAGCAAAGGCCACATCAAGGAGAGTACAAGTCATAGCACACAAGACCGAGCCAATCGTGGAAGCATATGGTACTTGACTCATCTCTGCTATCTCAGCCTCTGTACTCGGACTCCGAGTCTTACTCAGTTTGGTATTGCTTTGAATAGGTAAGTCACCTTTCTTGGAGTTCTCCATGTTGAAACGCTTCAACACCTTGTCCAAGTAGGTACTTTGACTAAGTCTTATTAGTCTTTTACTCCTGTCTCTCATTATCCTTATCCCTAGAATATAGGCAGCTTCTCCAAGGTCCTTCATAGTGAAACACTTCCCAAGCCAGGACTTAACCTCCTGCAAGGTTGGGATGTTGTTTCCTATGAGTAGTATGTCATCCACATACAACACCAGAAAGCTTACTATGCTCCCACTAGCTTTGACATATACACAGGACTCATCCTTGGTTCTCGAAAATCCAAACTCTTTGACTTTCTCATCAAAACAAAGATTCCATCTGCGAGATGCTTGATTCAATCTATAAATGTATTTCTCAAGCTTACACACTCTATTAGGGTACATCTTCAGCCAACTTTCCATTAAGGAAAGTGGTTTTGACATCCATTTTTCATATTTCATAGTCATGAAATGAGGCTATGGCTAACATAACCCTTACAGATTTAATCTTCGCTACTGGTGAGAAGGTGTCATCATAGTCAACTCCCTGAGTTTGAGTAAAGCCCTTCGCAACCAGTCGCGCCTTATATGTGTGTACTTTCCCATCCATTTCGGTCTTCTTCTTTAGAATCCATTTGCACCCGATTGTCTTACAACCCGTTAAATTGCCAACCAAGTTCCAAAGTTGATTGTCATAGGACTGAATGTCGTTGTCCATTGCCTCTTTCTATTTAGCAGACTCAGGGCCTGCCATGGCTTCCTTGTAGTTAGATGGCTCATCTAAATTTACCAGTGTGCTATCACTGATAAACGTATCACCTTCAGTAATAATATGAAAGCCATAAAACTCAGGTGCCATCCTAACTCGAGAGGAACGTCGAAGAGGTAATGACTCGTCAATAGGTTCAACTGGAGTTTCCTCCTCGAGTTGAGTGCCAGTGTTTGAGGTTCCTTCATCACTTAACTCTTGAAGCTCTTCAAGGTCAATTTGCCTCCCACTGTCCTCTTGGCATATGAGTTCTCTCTCTCTCACTCTATCTCTCTCTTTCTCTCTCTCTCTCTCTCTCTCGAAAAACTCTTCTCCTCGCAACGAAGACAACATTGTTACTCGGTCTGTAGAAGAGATATCCAAAGGACTTCTGTGGGTAGCCGATGAAAATACATCGCTCACTACAAGGTTCGAGTTTGTCGTGAGTCTCTTGTCTTACAAAAGCCTCGTAACCCCAAACCTTGATGTGATCTAATGAGGGAACCTTCCTTGTCCACATATCGTGAGGTGTTTTGGCAACCTTCTTAGTAGGGACTAGATTAAGGATATAGGCGACAGTCTCTAAGGCATACCCCTAGAATGAGATAGGTAACGAAGCTCAACTCATCATGGAACGAACCATATTCAACAAGGTTCGATTGCGCCTCTCAACCACACCATGAAGCTGTGGTGTCCTGGGTGGCGTCAATTGTGAAACAATTCCACATTCCTTAAGGTAGTCGTGGAACTCGATACTAAGATACACTCCTCCTTGATTGGATCGCACCATCTTTGTCTTCCTGCCCAATTGATTCTCCACTTCCTGCTTAAACTCTTTGAACTTTTCAAAAGTTTCTGACTTATGCTTGATTAAGTAAATATACCCATATCTATTATAATCATCAGTAAAAGTCACATAGAAGCGGTTAGCATCCCTTGTGGCGGTTCTGAAGGATCCACACACATCTGTGTGTATGAGATCCAACAAACCCTCACCCCTTTCACAAGTACCAGTGAAGGGTGACTTGGTCATCTTTCCAAGTAAACAAGATTCGCAAGTGTCATCCAACTTCAAGTCGAATGACTCCAAAACTCCAACCTTTTGGACTTGGCCTATGCGCTTCTTGTTAACATGTCCAAGACGACAATGCCACAAGCATGCCTTGTCCAAAACATTGGACGAATCAATATTCAACACATTATTTCCTAGGTTATCTACAACCATCACAGTTTCATATATACCATTACAAGGTAATGCTTCAAAATAAAAAACACCATTATAATAAGCATTAATACCACCATTTTCATGATTAAAAGAAAAGGTAAAACCTTGTTTATACAAACTATGAAAGGAAATAATATTTCTCGTCATATCTGATGAGTAACAACAATTATTCAAATCTAAATTTAACCCACTACTAAGCAATAAAGAGTAGACTCTAATCTTGGTCACAGGCGAAACTTTCCTATTCCCCATGATTAAGTATATATTTACGTGCTCCACATCCCTACTTCCTTTTAGTCCCTGCATATCAGAACAAATGTGAATACCACAACCTGTATCAAGGACCCAAGAATTAGCATGTGATGAGTTATTAGACAGAATAGTGTAAATACCTGCGAAGGTGGGCTTTATCTTCCCATCCTTAATGTCCTGCAAGTATTTGGGGCGGCTTCGTTTCCAGTGCCCTTTTTCATGAAAATGGAAGCACTCTGCATCCTTTGGATTGGTGGATGGATTAGCAGAACCAGCTTTGGTCCCACTAGAAGAGGATCCATCAAGAGACTTTCCCTTGTGGCTCTTAGAAGGAGCCTTCCTCTTCTTCCCTTTCCCATGTCCAATTTCCAGAACAGGGGCAGCAGTAGTAGGAGTAAGTACAACCGAATTGCCTTTCGAGTTGCTTTCTGCAGTTCTTAGAAGGCCTTGAAGCTTGCTAAGAGTGACCTCCTCCTTGTTCATATGATAGGTCATACGGAACTGATCATAACAAGAAGGTAACGAATGTATGATGATGTCAATGGCCAACTCTTCATCGAAGTTCACATTCCACTTCAGCAAGCGGTCCACAAATCTCTGCATCTTTTGCAAGTGGGCCGTGATGGACTCTCCATCCTTCATTTTGGTTGTGATCATGGAGGCAATGATCTCATACCTTTCCTGCCGAGCACTTTGATGGTATCTTTCCATCAAATCTTGGTGCATTTGGAAGGGCCAGAAGTCCTCATAGGACTTTTGAAGCTTAGCAGTCATGGTAGCAATCATTATACACGACACCTTTGTCTCGTCCCTCTCATGAACCCTGTATTCCTCGATTTGTTCGGGAGTAGCAGTTTGTTCATCAATCTCCTTCAGCTCTTTATCCAGGACATATTCTTTGTCCTCATAGCTAAGGGCCATACAAATGTTTCTTATCCCATCGTTAAAGTTTCACCCATCGAAGATAGTTCTCCCAACCAAATTCATGACGGAGAATGAGCTAGAAGGGTTGGAGCCTGAAGCATTGTTTGGAATAGACATCTGAAAAGAAAAAGAACAAAGTGTAGATTAGATGAGAATCCTTAATATAACACCCAAATGAAATATTAAGGCTAGGACCCAACACAATGTTTTACAATTCGGAAGAGGGATGCCGTAATCCAATTTCAAAATATTTGAAGGTAGGCAAATGACGATTTACCAATTTCCACCATGAAAAACAAAATTGATTATTAAGTTTTAATTGGATTGAAATTCCTAGATTCTTTTGAGATTCATTTAACCTTTCAATGACATGTTTAAATCTCGATTATGTCCTTCAAGTTTGTGACTGGGATGCAGAGGATCACAAACAAGGTGTGAATAACCATGCAAATGTGCTTGGTACTCTTAATGTTACAAATCACCTAATCAATGTGCCGGTTAACCACGCACGCTCCATTTATCTGTGATTAACATCAAGCTACCCTTTGCCACCCTTGTTGGTCCCAAATTAGTGTGCCGGTTAACCACACATGCTCCACTAACGACTCAACAAGGTGCAAAGTGCAATTTCATGGAATAGCACCATTTTCACATTTTTCCTAAAGTAACTAAGATTGAGAATTTAATAATAGTTTAGTTACTTTATAATTATCATTATACTTTTAACGAGAATTAATGTCCTATCCTACCCCTTCGGCTAACGACCCTCCACAAGTCAAGGAAGCGGTGGGTGAGAGTGAACACCCATTAAACTACCATTTTATAGGCAGTAACCTTATACCCCCCCCCCCCCCCCCGCGCGCGCCTTATAGACCGACTTCGTGAATGAGGCCTAGTAACGGTAAGACTGACTTGTCTGATACGTATATATATATATATATATATATATATATATATATATATATATATTATTAAACTATTAATATTATAATAGTATAAGGGTTGAATTTTAAACTTTTAAAATTCTAAGGTTTTGAATTAAATGTTTCATTAGTGAGACATTACAAATTCCAAAACTTGAGGGCACGTTTTGTAACTTTCAAAACTTTTGGTTTCCATAACTTATGAAAACTTATGAGTTATTAATGTTCATGAATGAGACTATTCATATAACTTGAGGACAAGTTACAAAACTCACTTCAAGAACAACTTAGATCAATTTTAACTAATCACATTATCATATAATATTCTATTGATCTAATCTAACTCATATAGCAAGGCAATTCATATCAAATAATACAAATAATTACTTAATTATCTTAAAATTTGACAATTGTCCTTTAATTGGATGAGGATCATCAAGAAAATAGATTTTTTTTATGATTACAAAACAACTTGTGGTAATGATCATTAACCAATTCTGGCCAAGAACTCGAATTTCTGCAACCAAAAGCATCTACTCGACTAGTACATGAACATAACTTGTTGAGTTGCCCTTTTACTGAGTGGACTCGTCGAGTCAACCAATGGACTCAGCGAGTTCACCAGTCAGAGGCCAAAAAATCGATTTTTTCAGCTTTGAAAATTAGCAAGCATCAAATATAACAGAAAACAAAACCAGTCTCTGATACCACTGTTGGGTTTTAAGCACTATAACACTCCTATGGTGCACATGCAACACTAGATGCTTTGGATCTATGTTTTCTCTAATTATACATGCATTTTCATCTTTCCAAAGCATACGTCCTAACTAGCATACAATGGAGGATATACAATATAAAACTCATAGTTAAATAAATACCTCTTGATCTAGTTGTAGTTCTTGGCCTTAGAAAGCTTTAGCACCTAAAGTGTGATGCCTCTAATGTGTCAAAAACACCAAATGCAAGAGGATGCTTGAGAGAATAGGCTAGTTAGCACAAAATCAATATCACTCTCTTAGAATGAATGGTGTAACCGATTTTGGCTCTAGGGGTGTGCTTTTATAGTGTTACAAATGCTAGGGTTACATCCATGCAAACCCTAATGCAACATGACCATTCATATTCCTTAGGCTCCATGGGTTAAACCTCCATGGACTATCCATGGACTACCATATTGGTTTAGCCCATCCAAATTAACCATGGATCATTGGCCCACACTATAAGAATCATTGATTTACTTAATCAGTCCCCGTATATTTAATTAGTGTCATTTGACCACTAAATTAATTCAAAATTAATTTTTGATCAATACTAGTTAAATAATATGATTTCTCAATTAATATATTATACTTATAATATATTAATAAATCACAAATAACCTTATTCTCAAAAGTCCATCATATCAAATTGCACTGGTGAAGGCAACCCAAAAGGACCATGCTACAATCGGGTCAAGTACATCCTAGTTATAGTTATGGGCTTAGATACCTAATCCAACACATGGTTCATACCATGGCACTATAAGCAACTACCACATGACCAATGACCCATATTTCATCCATGAGTCATACCATAACACTATAAGTAACTACAACATTAGAAATAACACATATGTCTTCCATGAGTCATACCATGACACTATAAGCAACTACCACATGACCAATGACCCATATGTCATCCATGGGTCATACCATGACACTATAAGCAACTACCACATGACCAATGACCCATATGTCATCCATTCGTCATACCATGCCACTATAAGCAATGACCACATGACCAATGATCCATATGTCATATATAGGTCATACCATGACACTATAAGTAAATACCACATGTCCAATAACCCATATGACACTCATGGGTCATACCATGACACTATAAGCAACTACCACATGAACAATGACCCATATGTTATCCATGGGTCAAACCATACCACTATAAGAAATTACCACATGAACAATGACCCATATGTCATCCATGGGTCATACAATGACACTATAAGGAACTACCACATGACCAATGACTCATATGTCTTCCATGGGTCATACCATGACACTATAAGCAACTACCACATGACTAATGACCCATATTTCATGCATGTGTCATACCACGACACCATAAGCAACTACCACATGACCAATAACCCGTATGTGATCCATGGATCATACCATGACACTATTGTTGGATTAATGTCTAAGTCCATAACTATATTTGGTATGTACTTGACCCGACCCGGCATGGTCCACTTGGGTTGCACTTTACCGGCACAATTTATATGGATAGTATTTTGAGAATAGTATATTTATGATTTATATTAATATATTATAAGTTCTAATATATTAATATGGAATCATATTATTTAATTAGTATTGATCAAGAATTAATTTAGATTTAATTAAGTGATCAAAAAGAACTAATTAAATATGGACTCTTATATATATATGGAATGGGCCAAGTTCATTTAGGTTGGGCTAAGCTTTCATGGATGGTCCATGGAGCTTTTAACCCATGGATGGTCTATGGAGTATGTAAATGAAAGGTCATGGGTATTAGGGTTTACATGGATGTAACCCTAATCATCCATAATATATAAAGGGGTCCTTGGCTCACAAAATTGGACAAGTGTGTGAAAATAAGAGTGGGCCGATTTTAGTGTGCATACATATTCTCTCAAGTTCTTCCAAGGTGTTTTGGTGATTTGTGATTCCATTTGAGGCTTCCACACTATTGGGGCTAAGCTCTTAAAGCTTGAAGACATCAAGCTACATCAAAAGGTATGTCATCTAACTAGAACTTTGTAGTATAGGTGCTTCATAATATGCTAGTTAGGATGAAACCTTGGAATAGTTAATATTTGCATGTATAATAGAGAAAACATAGATCCAAGGTTTATAGGATTGCATGTACACCATAGGAGTGTTAGAATGCTCAAAACCCAACAGTGGTATCAGAGCCATGGGTTGTTTTTTGTTATATTGATGCAAATGTTTTATTTTCAAGTGGAAAAAAAAAAGAAAAAAAACATGACGTTTGTCAAATTTTAAGATAATTACTTGTTTTGTGAAAAACGAATTATTTGTAAAATTTGAATAATTTGTTATATGAGTTGAATTAGGTCAAATTTAGTAAAAGATAAAATGATATGATTATCTTATTAGTTTTAAAAGTTTGATCTAAATGTTTTAAGGAGTTACATATTTTGTCATAAAATTTTGGAACTCAAAAGTTTTTTTTAAAGTTGTGATCTTAAGGGTTTTTGAAACTTCCATAAGTTATGGATATGAAAGTTTTTTTTTTAAAAAAAAAATTTGATTCAAAGTTTTTATGGAGTTACAAAATTTGGTGTTAATGTTTTAAAGAATTCCATAACTTGTTCTTAAGTTATGGAACATGGAAAGTTTCATCATAAAACACCATTAATTCCAAAAGTTATAGAATCCAAAGGTTTTCAAGAATTACAAAACTTGCCCTCAAGTTTTGCAATTTTAGAAAAGTTTTTTATGAAAAAAAAGAATTGAATTCTAAAACTCTTGGGCTCATAACTTAAACAATTAATTAAATGGTTTTAATTTTGAGTTTAATAATTGGAATTATGATGTTTTGTTGAATAGTTCAAATTAACTCTTATTGACTTTATTAATAGTTAATTAAAGCGTTTAATTAAAAGAGTATTATTAAATCCATAAATATATGGTTTGAGTTTAATTAAATTAAAAGTCTAGTTTAATTAATAGATTAAACCATCAAGTGTTTTAAATGTCTAAAATACACCCTTATACTATTATAATATTAAAAGTTTAATATATTATACGTATAAGAGCAAGTCGTCTTACCATTAGTAGGCCAAATTCACGAAGCCGGTCTATAAGGGGGTATAAGGTTGTTGCCTATAAAATGGCAGCTTAATGGGTGTCCACTTTCACCCACCGCTTCCTTGACTGGTGGAGGGTCGTTAGCCGAACAGGTAGGACAAGGACTATAATTCTCCCTTCATTAAAAGTATTAATGATAAATACTAAGTAACTAAACCTTTTTATTAATTCCCAATCTTAGTTACTTAGGAAAATGTGAATAAGGTGCTAATCCATGAAATTACACTTTGCACTTTGTTTAAACCGTTAGTGGAGCGTGTGTGGTTAACCGACACACTAACCTAGATTTAACAAAGTAGGCAAAGGGTAACTTAATATTTTTCATAGTATCGGTGGAGCTCGTGTGGTTAACCGGCACATCGATTGAGGGGTAAATATTAAGGGTACCAAGTATATTTGCATGGTTACTTCACACCTTGTTTTGTGATCCTCGGCATCCCAGTCACAAAAGCTGAAGGGCACACTCAAGATTGAAACATGCCATTGAAAAGTTGAATGAATCTCAAAAGAATCTAGGAGTTTCAAAACCAATTAAAACCTAATAATACATTTCGTTTATCTTGGTAGAAATTGGTGAATCGTCATTCACCTACCTTCAAATATTTTATAGCTTGGATTACGGCATCCCTCTTCCAAGTTATAAAATAGTTTGTTGGGTCCTAGCCTTAGTATATCATAGTGGGTGTTATATTAAGGACTTAAATCAACTTTACGTGAATTTCTCCCATTGTTGATGTCTGGTTTAGACAACAATGATCTTCCCAAACCAAGCTTTCCTAATGAATATGACTTCCCGAGTTTGGCTCATGGAAGTCATACTTCTCTTCCTCCACCTCCTCCAATTATTCTCCCTAACCCACAAGTTCAAGATCACTCAAGCCCTAATGGCAAGCAAGGTCTATGTGTGATCACATCTTAGAGATGAAGTCACATATTGACAAGCCGGGAGAGTTGGGTGTCAAAGTCTTGAGAAAGTTGGATGTTCAATCACTTTCTATGTCACATAGTGAGTTCCTTTGGGACTACTATGAAACAGACTATGACATGAACCTTAATGATCATATCTATTTGCTTGGTGCTGCTGAATCAGCAATGATTTGGAACGATAGTAAAGAAAATTTGATTAGAAGATCAACTTCCAAAAAACTTTATGGACTGTGACAATGGTGACACTGGAAATCCAGAAAAAGCATTCTCTTCCCAATGGAAAGGGATTGGCCATAGTCAACCCGGTTGACCAAATGGTAAAGAGAAAGGCTAAGTCTGAGATAGTCCCATTACCAAAGGGTTCATATGTTTATTTTGCCAAAGGAAGGGGCGTTGATTGCAAAGCTGCCAAATTTACCTAAGGATATTAAAGTCAATAAGTTTGACTCTACATCAGGTAGAGCCCATTATCTAACTCTGTTAAGTTCTATTCTGAGATCCTCATTACATGATGTGACTGGGTCACATGTTGATGTTTTAAGAATCAAAGAATAGAGAGAAATCTAAAGGAAGTATATGCTGATTTTGATCACGAAGGTGGATTTCGATTGCATCAGAATTTTGAGCAGTTGCTTAAGAAGTTATGATATATTGCTAAAGAATAGATAACAACAATTTTCCATGTGGATTGTAAGGATAAGTTTTTCCGCAAAGTTTTAAAATAAAAGAAAATTGTTTAATTTTATTTATTTGAAGTATCCTTACAATGGCATTTGTGGAAAATTGTTGCTTATATGATTCCACTGACAGCAATATTGGAAATTGGATTTGATTCTTTCATTTGTGGTAGTGTCTAAATTTACCAAATCAGGAAAGTTCCTCATCACCCAAGTTTCAATTGGACCGAAACATGGAATCATGCAAGTTGAATAGTATGATGAATGAGAACTTTCAAGCATTGGAAAATCAAGACTAATTACTTGTTCACATGGATGTGTGAGTCAAGTGAAGGACTAAAGGGATTGAGTACACATTCTTGTGCACTGGTCATGTCCACCACAAAGCTCGTTAAGACTATTTGATTTGCTAAAGTTTAGTAAATATGGTTATACTTGAAAGTTTAAGTATAATTCTGAAACATTGGAAAAGTCTCAATGTATGGCAGAACGAATGGGAAGAATCAAATTAGGCAGAAAGATAAAAGTTTCTCAAATCTGAAAAGATGGGAGAGTACTTTAGTATCATGTTTGTGATCATCTTAATGATTTAGAAATCATATCATAATTAGTCCTCTAAAGGTCATCTTAGTGCATTCTTATGACTAAGAAGAGGAGTCATGAATTGTTGAAATGGTTAGATCAGGAAGATGAGTCATACTTCGTTCCAAAACAATTCTTAGAGTCATACTCCAAGATTGTAACTTGAGTGACATATCTTAAAGAAAGGTTTAAAACACTTGTCAAATGTAAGAGTAAAAGTGTCCTACTCTTGTACATTTGAAATTGGTAAGTTGTGATGTTTTGGATAAAACAAAGACCAACTAAGGCCAATTGTGTGAAGTGTTTGTCTTGATAAAGAATCCACACTATCTCTTGAATATTTGGCAAGATAGTCTTATATGTCAAGAGGATAGTGGGAGTCTTAAAAATCCTAAAAAGAATTTCAAGAACTAATCAAGAATAAAACCTGAGGTTCTTCACTAGCACACGACTTGAGGTTTATAACCTATCGTGTTGACATATTCCGTGCCCATTCCAGTTAAAGTTGGCTTTGCATAGGAGTTCTGAAAGTTCTCAATTGGTTGCATAACAACTTGGAAGCAATGGCAGGCCCTGTACTGCCAGGTGGCAAGAAGTTAATATTGCATAAGTTCAGTCCATATGAGTTTGGATTTGTCATTATCCTTGTCTTGTGACTATGGTTTTGACGATTCTCATGGATAAGAACACATACACCATAAAATCTAATGGTCATAAGGTTTCTCTCCGATTCATGAAAATGATGGTGAGGAAACCCTTCCACCAAGTAGATTTGAAGCAGATGGCAAAAGGTCTAAACAATTGAGACTATGATTACGGCATCCCTTTTCATAGTTCTGAAATTGTTTAGACACACATGCATGCTATCTAAGGAAAGGTGTATGATTTTGATAAAGTTTTATCAAAGCATCTCGTATCAGAAATCTGAACTTTGGTAAGAAAGTCAATAAAGTATTGATTTCTAGAAGTCCAGCTGATTTCTGAGTACATGTCAAAGCTAGTGGGAGCATAAGTGTTATGCTAATAATCATCATGTTAGTGGGAGCATGATAATTATTGTTAGTGTTGCAAGTTAGCAATGTTAATTATAGAAAACAAAAGTTTCAATTCGTGAGGCTGCAGGGATTGAAAAAGTTTTTTTGCTATAATTAAGGGAGAGGATATTCTTGATTTAGTATTCCGAACATGAATTTGACAGTATGTTCTTGAATATATGATTGACAGTATGTTCTTGAATTAGTATTCCGAACATGAATTTGACAATTGTAAACCCTTGATTTGTTTTGAATCAAAACCCTTGTTTCTTGTAAAACAATGTATTCTAGTATACTTGAATCATGAGTTATTGTTCTATGTATCATAAATTATACGTATTATAATTTATATGTACTTTTTGAATTTGTATTTAACTATTTTTGCATATAACCCCTTGCTCAACATGTTACAAAGGTATTTAAACTGATGAAATAACTTTTATATTTATATACATATACAATTTTATATATAAGTAAAATTTAAATGACACTCGGACAAATAACCGGTACTATAAGCCCACATCCAAACAAGAAAAAGGACCCATAATGAGTTATCAGTCCTAAGCCTTTTAAATATTATTTATATATATATATATATATATATATATATATATATATATATATATATATATATATATATATATACAAATATGATTTTTTGGGGAAAAATATAAGTTTATAAAAGAGTTTATTATTTTGAGTATTTATGATGATTTAATGTCGTTTTTATCATGATTTGAAATCATTATTTTATAACACAAAGTTCTTGTGTTATACTTGTATTCCCCCCCTTAAAACAGTAGAAATTATGAAAATACGGGGGTATGAACTCACTTGATAGGTGGTGATTCGGACAGCGTTTCGTTTCACAGAAAGGAGTTTGTTTGACGAAAAACCGGCTCAAATTGGGCAGAGTTTCGACTGGAGAGAGGTTAACTTCTCGGGAATCTCGGGGCTTTGAGGCTTGATTAGGGTTTTAGACTTGATACCGGGGCTTTAGGGGTTGTATGTGAGCTTATGGAAGTGAAAGGGGTGAAAGTGTGTGAAAATTGGTGTGAAAAATGTGAATTCTTCGGAAGCCCTCGCATGCCTTATATAGGCCGGAGCCTCGGATCCGAGGCTATGCGAGACTGACGTGTGTTCGGACAGGTGGCGAAGGAAGGAGGCTGCTTCGGACAGGTGGCTCGCAGGTGGTGTCTTCGGACTGGACCCAACTTCGGTCCAATGGGAAGGCGCCACGAAGGTCTGAGGGGTGTCCGGGGGTTGTCTCATGTGAGGGTGTCGGCTGCTTAGTGGACATCGGCTGCGGTCCAATTAGAATGCGACACGGTGAACTGCGGTCCAATCAAAAGGTGACACGTGGAGGCCTCGCATGCGAGGTGACGTGGCCGAAGGTCAGCCTTGCGAAATTGCCCGATTTTCAATATTTCTTGATTTTTGTGCCAAAAACTTGCGAAAATCATAACTTTCGCATACGAGCTCCGTTTTTGACGTTCTTTATATGCACTTGTAGGTAAAATTATACTCTACGACTTCCGTTGAGACTTCATTGGCTGATTTTGAATTTATTTTGAATATTATTATTTGTAATAGACCGGGACAGGAAATCCGTTAAAAATTCATAACTTCTTCATCCGACGTCCGTTTTTGTCTGTCTTTTTACCGTTGTACTACTATTGACGAGACCTTCAATTCTCGTTTAGGTTGTATCAACTAAAAATCACTCGCTCATTATTTCGAGTTTTTAGTTGTACACTACTATACTGAAACTTAGAAAAATAATAACTTCCTCATACGAAGTCAGATTTTGTCGTTCTTTTTATGAAAGTTCTCGGTTTAACATAAACTACAACTTTCATTTAGATTGTTAAGTCTAAAAATCCTTTTATTGAAAATTCAATTTTTACACTGGACAGTGTTTTGCCGGTTTTGTCGCGGATCTTCGATTGGTCATATCTTCTTCGTTATAACTCGGATTTTAGTGTTCTTTATGTTTTTGGAAACCTTGTTACAATCTCTATCACTTGGTTCATCCCAATCGAGATTGTTTAATAATTTATTTTTGAGGGTCAATTATGTAAATATACACAGTATGTTAAAGTTTCTCTTTATTATTTTAAAAAGAACTACAAATTGACCTACATTATTACATAGGTTTGAAATAACGGTTTGTTACATTATCCCCCCTTTAGAGAGAATTTCGTCCCGAAATTAGCATTACAGATAGACTAGGGAAAAAGATGTGGATATTTCTGTTGCATTTGATCCTCCCGTTCCCAAGTGAATTCAGGTCCCCGTTTTGCATTCCAACGAACCTTCACTATCGAGATACGACTTTGTTTGGTTTTCTTAACTTCCCTGTCTAGAATCTCTACGGGTTCTTCCACAAAGTTGAGGCTCTCGTTTAACTCGATTTCCTCGAGTGGGATCACAAGAGTCTCTTCGGATAGACAGTTTTTCAAGTTCGAAACGTGGAAGGTAGGATGAATGTTACTTAGTTCTTGGAGTAGTTGAAGTTTGTAAGATACAGGACCGATTCTAGGAAGAATCTCGAATGGTCCTATGTACCTTGGATTCAGTTTGTCGCGCTTTCCGAAGCGTATCATGCCCTTCCAGGGTGAGACCTTTAACAAGACGCGGTCACCTACCTAGAATTCCAAGGGTTTTCTTATTTTGTCAGCGTAGCTTTTCTATCTATCTCTGGAAGCTATAAGTCGCTCCCGAATTTGTACGATCTTCTCGGTAGTTTCTCGAATAATTTCCGGACCAGTGAGAGCACTATCAGGAGTTTGACCTCTAGCTACCTGCGTGTCACCCACTTCAGCCCAACATAGAGGGGATCTGCACTTGCGGCCATAGAGGGCTTCAAATGGAGCAGCCTTTATGCTAGTGTGATAACTGTTGTTATAAGAGAATTCAACGAGGGGTAAATGAATATCCCATGCCTTCCCAAAGTCTATCATGCAAGCTCGCAACATGTCTTCTAATGTTTAAATCGTCCTCTCACTTTGTCCGTCGGTTTGTGGATGGTAGGCTGTACTCATGTCCAGCCTAGTTCCCAAAGAGTTTTGTAAAGACTGCCAAAAACGAGAGGTGAATCTACTATCTCGGTCTGAAATAATAGATATTGGCACACCATGCAGTCTAACAATATCCCTGAGGTAAGTTCTGGTTAGTTTCTCCATCTTGTCGGTCTCTTTGATTGGTAAGAAGTGTGCGGATTTGGTTAATCTATCGACGATTACCCAAATAGTATCATAACCACCCGAAGTCTTGGGTAATTTGGTTATGAAATCCATTGTAATCCGCTCCCACTTCTATTCAGGGATTTCAGGTTGTTGTAATAAACCTGAAGGTTTCTGGTACTCTACCTTGACTTTGGCACAAGTAAGGCACTTGCCCACAAAGGTAGCGATTTCGGCCTTCATGTTAGGCCACCAGTATAGTTTCTTGAGGTCCAGATACATCTTGTCTGAACCTGGATGAATGGAGTATCGGGTTTTGTGTGCTTCATTCATAACCACGTCTCTGTAACCACCGAACTTTGGTGTCCAGATCCGGTTCATGAAATAATAGACTCCATCATCCCTGACTTCGAAGTTCTTATCCATTCCTCTCAGAGTTTCACCTGCCACGTTTTCGGGTTTCAAGGCTTCAAGTTGAGCTTCTTTGATCTGTGTGGACAGATGTGAATGGATTGTCATGGTCAACGACTTTACTCAGCGTCCCGAGTATTCTTTTCTGCTAAGGGCGTCAGCTACTACGTTAGCTTTACCAGGGTGATAAAGGATCTCACAATCGTAGTCGTTCAGTAGCTCCACCCACCGTCGTTGTCTCATGTTTAACTTTTTCTGATCGAAGATATGCTGGAGAATTTTATGGTCCGTGAACACTGTGCATTTCGTGCCATATAAGTAATGTCTCCAGATCTTCAGAGCAAACACCACTGCTCCTAGCTCAAGGTCGTGTGTTGTATAGTTGACTTCATGCGTCTTAAGTTGTCTTGAGGCATAGGAGATAACCTTTCCTCTTTGCATAAGTACACACCCAATCCCTTGATTTGAAGCATCACAGTACACTACAAAGTCTTCTGTCCCTTCGGGTAGAGACAAGATCGGTGCACTGCACAAAGCTTGTTTCAGCATGTGGAACGCTGCTTCTTGCTTTTCTCCCCAGCTAAAAGGTACACCCTTTTGCGTCAGGGTGGTAAGCGGTTTAGCGATTCGGGAGAAATTTTGGATGAATCTGCGATAGTAGCCAGCAAGACCTAAGAATTGACGGATTTCTGTAGGTGTTTTGGATGCTGACCAATTTTCAATTGCCTTTATTTTGGATGGTTCGACGTGTATTCCTTCTGAACTGACCACGTGACCTAGGAATTCAACCTTCCTAATCCAAAACTCGCACTTTGAAAACTTCGCATAGAGTTTTTCTGTTCTAAGGGTTTGTAATATTTGACGAAGATGTTGGCCATGTTCCTCTTTGCTTTTTGAGTAGATAAGGATATCGTCAATGAAGACTATGACGAATTTGTCCAGGAATGGACGACACACTCTGTTCATTAGGTCCATGAACACAGCAGGTGCATTCGTCAATCCGAATGGCATCACTATAAACTCGTAATGACCATAACGAGTTCTAAACGCGGTCTTGGGAATGTCTTCCTCCAAAATCCGTAACTGGTGATACCCGGATCTTAAGTCTATTTTCGAGAAGTAGTTCGCACCTTGAAGTTGGTCGAACAGATCGTCAATGCGAGGTAGAGGATATCGATTCTTAATGGTAAGTTCATTCAGCTCGCGGTAGTCTATGGACATGCAGAATGATCCATCCTTCTTCTTGACGAACAAAATCGGTGCTCCCCAAGGTGAGAAGCTTGGTCTTATGAAACCTTTGCTAAGGAGTTCGTTAAGCTGGCTGGATAATTCTTGCATTTTAGAAGGTGCAAGACGATAGGGGGATTTGGCTACAGGGGTAGCTCCAGGGATTAAGTCGATTCGGAATTTGACTTGACGTTCGGGAGGTACTCCTGGAAGATCATCGGGAAAAATATCGGGAAAGTTGCAGACCTCTGGAATGCTCGCGATATCTTTCACTTCTTGCTTTTTGTCTACGACGTGAGCTAAGAAAGCACAGTACTCTTTGCGAAGGAACTTCTGTGCCTTGATGCAAGAAATGATCCGAAGGTTCGTTGCGGCTTTCTCGCCATAGATAATAAGAGTTTCATTAGTTGGCAAGTTCAAACGAATAGCTCTTTTATAACATAGGATGTCGGCATGGTTGGGGAACAACCAATCCACACCTATTATGATGTCAAAACTTTTGATAGAGACCGGCATAAGGTCTATTGGGAAAGACAAGTCATTCAAGGTAAGGATGCATCCTATGTATATATCGTTGGTGGATTCAGATTTCCCGTTAGCGATTTCTACTGTGAAAGTTTCATTTAGTGGTTGGGAGTTTTGATTTAGTAGATGTTTAAAATTATGGCTCACGAAGCTCCTCTCAGTACCACAATCAAATAGAATACATGCATAAGTATTGTTGAGAAGGAACGTACCCGTGACCACTGCAGGGTCTGCCACCGCTTCTTCATGACCCAGTGCTAAAATCCTCCCAACTCTACCGGCATTTCCAGCTTTTGGACAATCTTTCATGAAATGCCCCACATCACCGCATTGGTAGCATGCTCGGCCTACTCCAGCGGCAGGTACTTGGTTAAGTGGTTGGGGTGGTATTCTACAGAATTGGGCAGTATGCCTTTTCCTGTTGCAAATACGACACTGTATTTCTCGGCAATTTCCGTTGTGGTGAAAATTTCACTTGTTGCATTTAGGGAGGGTACCAGCATAGGGCTTAGTTGATACAAGGTTATTAGGGACAGCATCAGGTACAGTAGCGGGTAGGGTAGCAGGTACAGTAGTAGCATGGACTGCTACTACTTGTTGCTTCTTTGTAGGTTCCAGAGGAGATTTTCCCTTCCTTTTATTCTAACCCTTCTTCTTGTTGTTGTTGTTGTTCTCCTTGGGTTGTTCTGGAGCAGAAACCAAAGAGTTTTGACGGGCTCCGTGGTCGATAAGAGATTGTGCCAGCTCTTTGGCACTGTCAAAAGTAATAGGCTTCGAAGCTAAAACACTTGACTGAATTTGGGGCGACATACCCCAAATATATCTCTCAATCTTTTTGCTCTCCATAGGAACCATATCCGGACAAAGAATTGCAAGATCACAGAACCTACTGCTATAGGTTGATATGTCAGAACCAACCATTATACGACCCCAGAGTTCTTGCTCCAGTTTCTGTATTTCCCCTCGAGGTCAGTATTCCCGCATTAACATGGCTTTTATGTTTTCCCAGCTGATTGAGTTAGCCAATACTAGAGTAAGTGACTTAATGTGGCCATTCCACCATGTTAGTGTTGGATTAGTGTCTAAGGCTGTAACTATATTTGGTAAGTACTTGACCCGGTTATGCATGGTCCTTTTGGGTTGCCTTCACCATAGCAACTTGACAGGATGATTTGTTAAGAGAGAAGAGATATTATTAATATATTATGAGAATAATATATTTTTAAGGAATAATAATATTATTTGATTAATATAAGTCATATATTAATTGAGAATTAATTTGGTGACTTAAAGAGGTTAATTGAATAAAGGGCATAAACTGTCAAATGTGTGATAGTTGTATTTTGGGCTATGTATCCTTATGGATATTGGGGTAGACGAAATTTAGGGTTTGGGAACCTTAAATTCGTCCAAGCCTTGTATCTAGAAGGATCTTGGATTACTTAGGGCCTAAGTCATTCAATTAGGGTTAAAGGAGAAACCCTAATAGCTCATAGTATAAATAGAACCCTTGGGGTGGAGAAATCGGCACTCTTGCAAGCCAAGGAACCCTAGGGCCGATTTCTATCCGTCCTCCCTCTCTCTCAAGATCATCTTCTTGCTAGTTGGTGTTTGTAAGCCATTAGAGGAGTGACAATTGTGACTCTAAGCTCCAAGAAGAAGAAGTATCAAGCAAGTAATTCAAGGTATTCTTTCACATCTGATTTCATATGATTAGATTCAATTGTTTACATTAGATCTAGTATTGTAAGTCTTGGATTCAATGCATGTTCAATTAGAGAAACCTAGATCCAAGCAATTAGGGTTTGCATGTGCACATAGGAAAGTTCTTATGGCTCAAACCCATCAGTGGTATCAGAGCTTTGATTGATTTCTATTGAATTGATGCATTGGTTGATTGCTTGTTGCTTGAAAAAATTCGATTTTGTGATTCTGACTGCTGTACTCGGCGAGTTCCACTGTGGACTCGGCGAGTAAGCTCCAACTCGGCGAGTCCATAGAGGTACTCGGCGAGTTCGAGCGTCAGAAGGAGGAAGTTTCGGGATTTCTTGTTGTTTTACTTGAGGATACTTGCCTTAACTGTTTTGGGTCATTAAAATCCGATTTTAATCATATATATGAGTATATTCTTGACCTAACAAAAGATAATTACCAATTAGTTGAATAATAATTTTCTTATATGATAATTGTTGATTATTTGAATTGAATTGGTAAATTGTTTTGCAAGTAACATTAAATAAGATCAAATTGAGATAATCTAATTAGACGATTTATATTATTTGCTATTTGATCCTTATGCTTTGAAAAAGTTCAAGACTTGTCCTCAAGCTTTGAAATTCTAAATTTTGTGATTAAAAGTTTAATTTGGATAATTTTAAATTTCAATCCCTAGAATTTTACAAGTTTAAAATTCAACCCTATACTATTATATTATTACAAGCTTAATATATATATATATATATATATATATATATATATATATATATATATATATATATATATATATATATATATATATATATTTATGTATGATTTACAATGCTAGTCTTACCGTTAGTAGGCCTCATTCACGAAGCCGGTCTATAAGGTGGGTATAAGGTTGCTGCCTATAAAATGGCGCTTAATGGGTGTACATTCACACCCACCGCTTGCTTGACTGGTGGAGGGTCGTTAGCCGAACGGGTAGGATAGGGCAAACCTCCTCTCATTAATAAGTATAATGAATCTATATAAAGTAACTAAACATGTTTTATAAAATTCCCAATCTTAGTTACTTTAGGAAAAGTGAATTGATGCAATCCCATGAAATTACACTTTGTACCCTCGCTAAGACATTAATTGAGCGCGTGTGGTTAACCGACACATTAATTGGGTTCTAAGCAAAGGTGGCAAAGGGTGACTCATTGTTTGTTATAGTTCAATGGAGCGTGTGTGGTTAACCAGCACATTGAATAGGTAATTGTAACAGTGGGGGAACCTTGTACATTTGCATGGTTATTCACACCCACTTTGTGATCCTCGGCATCCCAGTCACAAACGAGAGGGGCATATCGAGATTTAAAAATGTCATTGAAAGGTTCAATGAATCTCAATGAAATCTAGGAATGCTCAATACATTTAAAACTTAAAGCTTATGTTTTTCATGGTGAAGAATTAGTGAATCGTCATTCACTTACCTCCAAATTATTTGCATGTTGGATTACGGCATCCCTTTTCTAATGTGTAAATAATGTTGTTGGGTCCTAGCCCTAATTTTCTTTTTGGGTGTTAATTAGGGACTTAATCTAATCAAACTTTTTTCTTTCTATTTGTAGATGTCTAACGCAAACAACGTAGCTGCTAGCTCATTTCCTCTAATGAGCCTTTGTCAAAAAGTGACATTCGATGGAACGAACTTTAGCGAATGGATAAGATACATTCGCACAATCGCGCGTTACGAGGACAAAGAGTATGTTCTCGATGAGAAGCTCGAAAAGATCAATCCAGAAACTGCTACTCCTGAAGAAATGGCTGTCTTTGAGAACCATGAGCGTGATGCAACGAAGGTCCATTGCATCATGGTAGCCACAATGAACTCAGAATTCCAAAAGTCCTATGAGGACATGTATCCTTATGAGATGCATCTAGACTTGATGGAGAGGTATCACCAAAGCGCGAGGCAAGAGCGCTATGAAATCATAACGAATATGATTACTGCTAAAATGGGAAGTGGAGAGTCTCTTACTGTGCACTTGCAAAAGATGCAAAGGTATGTTGATCGTCTTCGCAAGTTGAATGTCAACTTTGGGGAAGATTTGGCTATCGACATTGTTCTTCACTCCTTGCCCTCATGCTACAACCAATTTAGGATGACCTACCACATGAACAAGGAAGAGGTCACCCTAAGCAAACTCCAAGGGCTCCTGAGGACTGCTGAGAGCAACCTCAAGGACAAGTCTGTTGCACCAACTCCCAATCCACCCGTTGCTCCTGTTTTGGCTATTGGACAGGGAAGGGGCAAGAAGAGGAAGGCTTTTTCAAAGAACCACCACAAAGGAAAGTCCCAAAATGGTTCCTCTTCTAGTGGGACCAAGGTTGATCCTGCTAAGCCCAACCCAAACCCAAAGGAGGCAGCGTGCCACCATTGCCACAAAATAGGGCATTGGAAGAGAAGCTGCCCGGAATATCTGCAAGCCATCAAAGATGGGAAGATTAAGCCATCTTTCGCAGGTATTTACACAATTAAATCTAATGATTCATCTCATGCTATTTCTTGGGTACTTGATACAGGGTGTGGTTACCACATTTGTTTTGATTTGCAGGGACTAGGAAGAAATAGGGATGTGGAGCTTGGAAGAATAAATCTGATCATGGGAAACAGAAGAACGTCGCCTGTCACCAAGATTGGAGTGTATTCTTTAGAGCATAGGAATGGTTTGAATTTAGAATTAAATAATTGTTGCTACTCGCCAAATATGGCAAGAAACATCATTTCTTTTCATGGTTTATTTAGACAAGGATTTAGATATTCGTTTAATAATGAGAATGGTTTGATTTATGCTTATCTAAATGGTGTTTTATATTTTGAAGCAATGCCTTGTAATGGAATTTATGAAACTGTTATGGTTGTAGATAACCTAGGAAATGATGTGTTGTGTATGGATTCTTCCAATGGTATGGATAAAGCATCCTTGTGGCATTGTCGTCTTGGACATGTCAACAAGAAGCGCATAGCCCAACTCCAAAAGGATGGAGTGTTGGAGTCATTCGAACTTAGGGAAGATGACACGTGCGAATCTTGTTTACTTGGAAAGATGACCAAGTCACCCTTCACTGGCACTTGTGCGAGGGGTGAGGGTTTATTGGATCTCATACATACAGATGTATGTGGACCCTTTAGATCCACCACAAGGGATGCAAATCGCTTCTATGTGACTTTCACAGATGATTATAGCAGATATGGGTATATCTACTTAATCAAGCACAAGTCAGAAACCTTTGAAAAGTTCAAAGAGTTTAAACAAGAAGTGGAGAATCAATTGGGCAGGAAAATCAAGATGCTTCGATCTGATCGAGGTGGAGAGTACCTAAGTCTTGAATTCCACGACTACCTCAAGGAATGTGGAATAGTTTCACAATTGACGCCACCTAGGACACCACAATTGAATGGTGTAGCTGAGAGGCGTAATCGAACCTTGCTAGACATGGTTCGTTCCATGATGAGTCGTGCTTCACTACCTATCTCATTATGGGGGTATGCCTTAGAGACTGCCGCCCATATCCTTAATCTAGTACCCACAAAGAAGGTTGCCAAAACACCTCACGAGATGTGGACAGGGAAAGTTCCCTCGTTGGCACATATTAAGGTTTGGGGCTGTGAAGTTTTCGTAAGACGAGAAACTCACGACAAGCTCGAACCTCGTAGTGAGCGATGTATATTCATCGGCTACCCACAGAAATCCTTTGGATATCTCTTCTATAGACCAAGTGACAATGTTGTCTTCGTTGCAAGGAGAGGGGTTTTCCGAGAGCGGGAACTCATAAGCCAAGGAGACAGTGGGAGGCAAGTCGATATTGAAGAGATTCAAGAGTCGAGCGATGAAGGAACCTCTAACGCTGGCGCTCAACCCGAGGAGGAAACTCCAGTTGAACCAATTGACGAGTCCTTGCCTCTTAGACGTTCCGAAAGAGTTAGAGTTCAACCCCAGTTTTATGGTTTTCATATTACTACCGAAGGGGACACGTATATTAGTGATGGTACACTAATAAATCTAGATGAACCTAATAGCTATGAGGAAGCCATGGCAGGCCCAGAGTCTGTAAAATGGAAAGAGGCGATGGACAGCGAGATTCAATCCATGTATGACAACCAAGTTTGGAATTTGGTTGACAATGTACCAGGTCGTAAGACGGTCGGGTGCAAGTGGATCTTCAAGAAGAAGACCGACGTGGATGGAAACGTGCACACTTATAAGGCGAGATTGGTTGCGAAGGGTTTCACTCAGACTCCTAGAGTTGACTACGACGAAACCTTCTCACCAGTTGCGAAGATAAAGTCTATTAGGGTGATGCTAGCCATTGCTGCATTTCATGACTATGAAATATGGCAAATGGATGTAAAAACCGCTTTCCTTAATGGGAAGTTGGCTGAGGATGTTTACATGGCTCAGCCAGAGGGTTTTGTCGATCCAAAGCATCCCAATAGAGTGTGTAAGCTTGAGAAGTCCATTTATGGGCTTAAACAAGCGTCTCGCAGATGGAATCTTTGCTTCGATGAGAAAGTCAAAGAGTTTGGATTTGTACGAAGTGAAGATGAATCATGTGTATATGTCAAGGCCAGTGGGAGTATAGTTAGCTTTCTCGTTTTGTATGTCGATGACATACTGCTCATAGGAAACAACGTCCCGACTCTACAGGAGGTTAAGTCCTGGCTCGGGAAGTGTTTCGCTATGAAGGACCTCGGAGAGACTTCCTATATTTTAGGAATAAGGATAGTGAGAGAACGAAGTAAGAGACTAATAGGACTTAGTCAGAATACTTACTTGGATAAGGTACTAAAACGTTTTAGTATGGAAAACTCGAAAAAGGGAGAACTACCGATACAGAGTAATGCCAAATTGAGTAAGACTCAAAGCCCGAGTACAGAAGCCGAGATAGCTGAGATGAGCCGAATAAACTATGCTTCCGCAGTTGGCTCAATCATGTACGCTATGACTTGTACTCGCCCTGATGTGGCCTTTGCTTTAAGCATGGTCAGTAGATATCAGGGGAACCCAGGTAGAGCTCATTGGATTGCAGTCAAGAATATACTTAAGTACCTTCGGAGGACCAAGGAATGGTTTTTAGTCCTCGGAGGGAGTGATGACTTAAAGGTACGAGGGTATAGTGACGCCAGCTTTCAGACCGACAGGGACAACTACCATTCGCAGTCGGGCTGGGTCTTTACCCTTAATGGGGGAGCGGTGACTTGGAAAAGTTCCAAGCAAGAAACAGTAGCTGATTCAACGTGCGAATCAGAGTACATTGGGCTAAAGGACGATATTAGTTTAGATTAGATAGTTTGGAAACGTGTAATAGATAAATGTAATTGACATTTGATGATTAAATAAAGGAGTATTATTTATAAGTAAAGCTACTGTCTTATGTTAATTGTTTAACTATTGTTTCATTTTGCATGTTTTGACTTCCTGAGTAATTAATTATTTGATAATAATCGAATTATTCGAATAGTCCACAGTCGTTCATATGTTGGAAGTAGGTATGCATGAAGACTGTCATGAATTGGTGTGTAGATTGTCTAAAGTGTATTAGACATTGCAAAGGTTTGCTGCAACGTTCATGAGTGCTTATGAACTTGATTTGAGCATTGGAATAAACCCGCACTTGTTGGAATCACTTCATGGAATTTATCACGAGTGATCACAAGATGGTAATATCATATAGTCTTAAAACCTAGATATATGGTTTATTGTTTGTTAATTGGTTATGCATTGATAATACGCAAACGCATCAGTAACTTGATGTTATAAAACGTATTGTTGTGTGTAATTTTATTAGTGGATAATAAATGCATATAAGTCGAAGTTTATCTGTTCCTTTTTTCCTAAGAGGGTAAAAGCGATATCAGGGCCCCTCGATGATTTGATTTGACTTATGTGCCGGGCCCGGTCAGAACTAAATTGATGTGTTCGATTAAGTTCTATGTCAAATGAATCTGAGATCGAGAAACAAATTGCAGGACAATAAGTATGACCATGTTCCATGTAATTGTCCGCACGATATCTAGTACAGAGGATTATACGATCCCTTATCTAAAGGACAGGATACTGATAAGATCAGAGTTGACACCGTCTTTGAGAGCTACGATTGCTAATCGGATTGTGTTTGCATATATAGTTACTAGACTTATCCAAGTGGGAGACTGTTGGATTAGTGTCTAAGGCTGTAACTATATTTGGTAAGTACTTGACCCGGTTATGCATGGTCCTTTTGGGTTGCCTTCACCATAGCAACTTGACAGGATGATTTGTTAAGAGAGAAGAGATATTATTAATATATTATGAGAATAATATATTTTTAAGGAATAATAATATTATTTGATTAATATAAGTCATATATTAATTGAGAATTAATTTGGTGACTTAAAGAGGTTAATTGAATAAAGGGCATAAACTGTCAAATGTGTGATAGTTGTATTTTGGGCTATGTATCCTTATGGATATTGGGGTGGACGAAATTTAGGGTTTGGGAACCTTAAATTCGTCCAAGCCTTGTATCTAGAAGGATCTTGGATTACTTAGGGCCTAAGTCATTCAATTAGGGTTAAAGGAGAAACCCTAATAGCTCATAGTATAAATAGAACCCTTGGGGTGGAGAAATCGGCACTCTTGCAAGCCAAGGAACCCTAGGGCCGATTTCTATCCCTCCTCCCTCTCTCTCAAGATCATCTTCTTGCTAGTTGGTGTTTGTAAGCCATTAGAGGAGTGACAATTGTGACTCTAAGCTCCAAGAAGAAGAAGTATCAAGCAAGTAATTCAAGGTATTCTTTCACATCTGATTTCATATGATTAGATTCAATTGTTTACATTAGATCTAGTATTGTAAGTCTTGGATTCAATGCATGTTCAATTAGAGAAACCTAGATCCAAGCAATTAGGGTTTGCATGTGCACATAGGAAAGTTCTTATGGCTCAAACCCATCAGTTAGGGCCCTATCTGAAAAAGTACAGGCAGGAAATTTAACTTTGCTACCTTCCGGACAGGAGTAAATTTCGAAAATTGCTTCTGTCTTCTCTATCCACTGCCTTAGTACCATAACTCCCCCAGTCCCGTTAAAGGTCCTGGGTTTGGCATTAGAAAAATCCTTATAAGTGCACTCTCGCGAATGCCCATGACTTTCGCCATGGTTAGAATGATGTGCACCAACTCCCGACCCACTAGCACCAGGAGTATGGATATGAGACATGGCAGCAGCTACAGCTACCGTGACCGCCGCTTGGAACATAGCGGGGTCGAATTGAGGAGGTGGTGGTGGGGGTGGCGTCGGTGCTTCATTGACATTGATATGTCTTGGATTTCTACGAGGAGGCATCTTTTTCTATAAAAGTCAATAGATAACAAGATAGTGAGATATCAAGAATGAATACGAATTTGATATCTCTGAACTAAACACTTAATTCAACATGAATCTTGTAAAGAATTGGAAATAAAAATCCACTACAAGTACAACTTGCAACAGGATAATATGAAATTGAGTGGTTATTTTTCAAAGAGTATGAAAGTACATGTCGACTGTATTGGTATATTAAGTATATGTAATCTGGAACACTTGACCTTAAAGCACGTCTATAATATACCACAATACTGAGGAAGTGTCGACATCAAACCGACCTACCGAAAATAACATTTCCGCGGTCGTATTGAAAGCATGAAAAATAACACTGGAACATTCATGTGATCCAAAACTTTGGAATAGGATGTTTATGAGAATTGTACTAACTCTTGTTGAAGTAAAGTTCTTATTGTTTTATTGATACTCGGTTTTGTACATATCGTGAAAAGTAGTATATACATTCGATATAGAAAGTAGAAAGTAGAAGTAGTGCGAACACTACTTGCGGCGATTGCTACGACGGTTGCTGGGTTCCGCTTCGTCTTGTGTTTTCCAGCGCCTTTCTTGGGCAGCTTGATGCTCCCTCAATTCTCTTATCTCTGATTCAGCAGCATTAAGTGCCTTTGAAGGGCTTCAGTATGGTGCTGGGTGTCATCCTGCATTTCGTCAAGACGAAGGATATCTATAGTGTTCGCCTGCGCAACCGTATTCACTTTTAGGATTCGATTGATCGACATCCTTGATTGATCGAATTGCCGGGCTATTCGGTTTACTATAACTAGAAGAGCTCTATCGGCTGTTCCTCCTCTCGAGACGTTATATAACCTCGCGCCATTCCGTAAGGAGGGCGTTGGCCATATTGTCGACTCCAATGGTTTATGTATTGGCCCCATTCGGGTATGGGTTCTGCTTCCTCTTGCCTCAGGGGACGCTCCCCAGGGTTGCAGACTTGTGGCTCTGTATCCGTACCACTTGATTCGCTGTCCTCAAAGGGTTCTTCATCTGAGTCTGAGATCCAGCCTGCATTTTGTGGATTGTAGGGGTCTCCCGGTAAATTGTGTTCAGCCATAGGTTCTGTATTAGAAGTAAGGTTAGTAAAATACTCTCCGTAGTATTTTAATCTTTGTGTTATGTTCTATAGTTCTTCTAAATATGTATGGTAAGTTTTAGACATGTCGCAACACTACTATCACTCCCAAACACATGTTGGTCATATCTCAAATCAATATAGTTGATCAGGCTATATTAATTCTAGATATGATTACATAACTGGCCAGGTTTGACTATAATGTTCAACATCCAAATACTTTTAAGTTCTTATGACTGTGATACTGTACTTGTAGGTATGAGTGTTAGTATACTTCTTGTAAAAATACTTAAGTCTTTAAAAAATATAGTTATAGTTAGAGCTCCTAGCCCCGATGTATTTATAGTTTGTATATCTTTTATGGATTGATATACTGAGTTCACTATAAACAATGCTCTGATACCAATCTGTCACACGCCCAAACCAGACGGCAGAAACGTCCGGGGGTGAAGGACTTCATTTGCAGTATCACAAAACATGCATCATAGTAATCAAAGTACAAACAACCATTGTATTTAGAAAGTATAAGTATTTACATGTGTTCAATCTTTGTATATTGAAACCATAATAGTTATACAAAAGAAGATATGACTCAAAATAGCTCCATCTTCTCAAAAAGCTTGGGGAGTACCTGCTTATTGTTTCCCTAAGAATACAATTAATTTGAAAAAGGAGTATCAATATAAAGTTGAGTGAGTGCATAAGTGTTTTTGTTTAAAAAATGTGTCTCTGTATCTTGCATATGTTAACTGTTCCAGAAAATCCTATATTTTCTGTTGTATATGAAAAGTAGTTTTATTCCCATAAAACCGTTCTATTCGTAAACCAATGTTCTATATTTGTAAAACTTGTAACTGAGAGTGTGCCTGGCTTCACCAGCTGTTATTGAAAACTGTATTGAACCATTGTAGTTTGTATTCTGTAAACTGGTACTTTGAAGGTGTACTTACGTTTAGTTGATTATACACTAACGTGTTGTTAATATCTTTTTAATGAGTTATTATAACCATACTATGACTGGATGGCCTGAAACAAACGCTTTGTAGGCGTTTAAACTGTTGATAACAATTGTCACTCATTGGCGTGTATGCCTCACTGTAGCTAGCAGCCTGAGTGTGGGGTTGTCAATCCCAACATAGATCTACACACAACTTGTTTCGATCCCCTGGCTGGAGATTCTGGTTATAATGTCAGGACTTTACCTTGGTTGTCTAAATGAATTAAACAACCTGAATGACTCATAAAAAACATATAAACGTTACATGTATATTAGTCATGAAAACCCAATCATTCGGAAATAAAAGATTGACATTATGTTCTTGAATTAGTATTCCGAACATGAATTTGACAATTGTAAACCCTTGATTTGTTTTGAATCAAAACCCTTGTTTCTTTTAAAACAGTGTATTCTA
Organism: Lactuca virosa; assembly: GCF_052849685.1. Taxonomy (NCBI): domain Eukaryota; kingdom Viridiplantae; phylum Streptophyta; class Magnoliopsida; order Asterales; family Asteraceae; genus Lactuca; species Lactuca virosa. Next base: position 167,964,761 of record NC_136434.1, on the reverse strand, counting down.
GTATACTTGAATAATGAGTTATTGTTCTTTGTATCATAAATTATACATATTATAATTTATATGTACTTTCTGAATCGGTATTTAACTATTTTTGCGTATAACCCCTTGCTCAACATGTTACAAAGGTATTTGAACTGATGAAATAACTTATATATATATATATATATATATATATATATATATATATATATATATATATATATATATACATATACAATTTTATATATAAGTAAAATTTAAATGACACTCGGACAAATAACCGGTACTATAAGCCCACATACAAACAAGGAAAAGGACCCAGAATGAGTTATCAGTCCTAAGCCTTTTAAATATTATATATATATATATATATATATATATATATATATATATATATATATATATATATATATATATATATGTATATATATACAAATATGAATTTTTGGGGAAAAATATAAGTTTATAAAAGAGTTTATTGTTTTTAGTATTTTTGATGATTTAATGTCGTTTTATCATGATTTGAAATCATGATTTTATAACACAAAGTTCTTGTGTTATGCTTGTATTCCCCCCCTTAAAACAGTAGAAATTATGAAAATACGGGGGTATGAACTCAGTTGATAGGTAGTGATTCGGACAACGTTTCGTTTCACGGAAAGGAGTTTGTTTGACAAAAAACCGGCTCAAATTGGGCAGAGTTTCGACTGGAGAGAGGTTAACTTCTTGGGAATCTTGGGGATTCGAGCCTTGATTAGGGTTTTAGACTTGATACCGGGGCTTTAGGGGTTGTATGTGAGCTTATAGAAGTGAAAGGGGGTGAAAGTGTGTGAAAAATGTGAATTCTTCGGAAGCCCTCGCATGCCTTATATAGGTCGGAGCCTCGGATCCGAGGCTATGCGAGACTGACGCGTGTTCGAACAGGTGGCGAAGGAAGGAGGCTGCTTCGGACAGGTGGCTCGCAGGTGGTGGCTTCGGACTGGACCTAACTTCGGTCCAATGGGAAGGCGCCACGAAGGTCTGAGGCGGTGTCGGAGGGGTGTCCGGGGGGTGTCTCATGCGAGGGTGTCAGCTGCTTAGTGGACCTTGGCTGCGGTCCAATCAGAATGCGACACGGTGAACTGCAGTCCAATCAGAAGGTGACACGTGGAGGCCTCGCATGCGAGGTGACGTGGCCGAAGGTCAGCCTTGCGAAATTGCCCAATTTTCAATATTTCTTGATTTTTGTGCCAAAAACTTGCGAAAATCATAACTTTCGCATATGAGCTTCGTTTTCAACGTTCTTTATATGCACGCGTAGGTAAAATTATACTATATGACTTCCGTTTAGACTTCGTCGGCTGATTTTGATTTATTTTTAATATTATTATTTTTAACAGACTGGGACAGGAAATTCATTAAATATTCATAACTTCTTCATCTGACGTCCGTTTTTGTCTGTCTTTTTACCGTTGTACTACTATTGACGAGACCTTCAATTCTCGTTTAGGTTATGTTGGCTAAAAATCACATGATCATTATTTCGAGTTTTTAGTTGTACACTGCTATACTGAAACTTAGAAAAATCATAACTTCCTCATACGAAGTCAGATTTTGTCATTCTTTTTATGAAAGTTCTCGGTTTAACATAAACTACAACTTTCATTTAGATTGTTAAGGCTAAAAAGCCTTTTATTGAAAATTCAGTATTTACACTGAACAGTGTTTTGTCGGTTTTGCCGCGGATCTTCGATTTGTCATAACTTCTTCGTTATAACTCGGATTTTAGTGTTCTTTATGTTTTTGGAAACCTTGTTACAATCTCTATCACTTGGTTCATCCCAATCGAGATTGTTTAATAATTTATTTTTGAGGGTCAATTATGTAAATATACACAGTATGTTAAAATTTCTCTTTATTATTTTAAAAAGAACTACAAATTGACCTACATTATTACATAGGTTTGAAATAACGGTTTGTTACAATAGGTTATACCATGGCACTATTAGCAACTACAACATGACCAATGACACATATGTCATCCATGTGTCACACCATCACACTATAAGCAACTACCACATGACCAATGACCCATATGTCATCCATGGGTCATGCCATGACACTATAAGAAACTACCACATGACCAATGAGCCATATGTCATCCATCAGTCATACCATGACACTATAAGCAACTACCACAAGACCAACGACCCATATGTCATCCATGGGTCATACCATGACACTATAAATGTTAATTATATATTTTTATATTACAATGTTAATATTTTCAAATGTGCATCTATTAATTATATATCTTTATATTACAATGTTAATATTTTTAAAAACGGTAAATGTTAATTATGCCTTGAAGCCAAAATTTGGACGAAAATTTTGAAGTCAACACTAATTGACGATTTAGATTCCTCATTTTACGATCCTCAACCTATTGTTTCATCAGTTGGCGATCAAAAATGCAATTTCTTCACTTTCTACGTTAAAATTTTCAAGAACACTCTCCAAATTAGCAGGCGCCAACCAAAGTTTTAAGTTTTTTAGACAAAAATTTTGAATTCAGCACACCATGCCGATCATCAACCTACTTATTATTGCTTCTGAAATGAGATTTCTTGAGAAGCTTTTTACACCATTATTAGATATTCGATCCTTTCCTAAAACCCTAACCAAAGAGTCTTATTTTGTTTTACTAATCTGTCTTGTCAATAATCTTGGAGCCTTTGGCTCATAATGGAGACACTACAACATACCATGATCTGGACTATAACTTAGAGCAAGAAGTTAAAGATGAGGCTGCAAATGATTACATAGTGACACCAAATGTAGTTAAGAGAGTCATAACGAGGCTACATAAGTTTTTCAATCAGCATGGTAAAGGAGTAAAGATCCCTCTCATAATCGATGACATGGGTAGGATATCAGGGACAAACCAAGCAGTGTTTGCTAGTTTTTTGGGAGACCTAGTTCGTGAGAATATAGGTTTAAAGGTTATATCTTTGAAGAAAGTGGATTTACCAACAAGAGACGACCTATAGAGTGAAATCACGGTATTCAACACATTATTTAACGTTGTCCTTAGTTATGCATATATGCATTTACATTATGTCCAACTATTAACAACATTGTGTTACATTTTGTAGCGATATTTTGATCTTGAGAACACATTTCGAAATTCAATAATGCATAATCTTGGTCAACTTCTAAAGAATTACAGAAGGAAACTTTGAGAAAGATACATATTGGCCTACAAAGAAACACCTACAACACCTAAGCCAACGAATGAAGTCCCTACAAAGTATACAACCATTATTGAGTACTCAGATTTGGCCATTTTTGTAACACATACAAACTCTGAGGCATACAAGGTTTAATTCATTTCTATAGCTTTGATTATTTTCAGTCCATATATATTTCATAATATTGTGTTGGCATGTAAACATTTTATTTTCAATTTTACATTGTGGTTAGGCGAAGTTAGAAGCAACAAAAAAGCGCGTGAGAAGTATGTTTATAACCATAGGATGGGACGAGGTGGATATATATGTGTGAAAGAGAAGATGGTAACAAAAATGGTTCTTTTTTGTTAATAGCAACATACTTTCATTTATGTTGGTTTAACATTATTAATTTTCTGTTTAATGATTATAAGATCAAAGGCAAAGAAATTGAACCATATGAAGAAACCTCCCCTTGTATGATGTGGTTGAAGGGGAGGCTAAACAATGATGGCAAATTTGAAAATTATGAGCTTAGAGATAAACTAGTAAGTTTGAATGCAAATTTTGTTTTGATTTCAACGATGTTTAATTTATATGTAATTACTTTAATATTTACTTACTATGTGCAGAGAACAACTGATGACTAGATGAAAGACATGACCTTACAGGTTGACCATGGCACTGATGCCATAACAATTGTGTATGAAAATGACAAGGGAGGTTATGGAAGAGGAGTGGGAAGTCAAGTGACATACAAAAAGTATTTTGATATTCCTTGAACCAAATCATCAGACGTACGAGTTGCATTACTTAAACGTCAACTAGAAATTTAGAACAGGAGCGTGAAAACAAGAGACGTGAACATGAAGAGAAAGACAGACTGGAGCATTAAGCAAAAGACAAAGAAATTAAGGACTTGATGGACTAACGCCACTCATTGCTTAATTGTAAGTGACGAAATCCCCCAAAAAACCAATGGTTGTGTCACCAAATATACAAAAGGCTACACAAACATCATATTCATGTGGCAATTTGATGGACTAACGTCACTCAAAATACACTTTTTCAAGATTATTAATACATTTGGCTACTCTTTTAACACATTAGGCCACTCATTGCTTAATTGTAAGTGACGAAATCCCCCAAAAAAACCAATGATTGTGTCACCAAATATACAAAAGGCTACAAAAGCATCATATTCATGTGGTAATTAGATGGACTAACGTCACTCAAAATACACTTTTTCAAGATTATTAATACATTTGGCTACTCTTTTTAACACCTTAGGCCACTCATTGCTTAATTGTAAGTGACGAAAACCCAAAAAAAACCAATGGTTGTGTCACCAAATATACATAAGGCTACACAAACATCATATTCATGTGGAAATTAGATGGACTAACGTCACATAAAATACACTTTTTCAAGATTGTTAATACATGTGGCCACTCTTTTTAACACCTTAGGCCACTCATTGCTTAATTGTAAGTGACGAAATCCCCCAAAAAACCGCTGGTTGTGTCACCAAATATACATAAGGATACACAAACATCATATTCATGTGGCAATTAGATGCACTAACGTCACTCGGAATACACTTTTTCATGACTTTTGAAACCATTTGGACTCTCATTTTATGCATTTCACCACTCTTTTTAAATGGATACGGCCACAAACTCACTAATGTGATCGTATGTACTTTATGTCACTTGACCTTCGGTCATACATGTAGTGAAAACGAATGTGTGGCTATATGCATACAGTCACTCATTTGTCGTGTGACGGAAGTCCATTTTTGTACTAGTGTATATCATCATATCAAAACCCTAGTCACCAACATCGCACAAAACAGTCCACTTTGAGCCCATCCATTACATCAAGACCGCATTGCATATATTTGTGTCTAAATTTCCTAAGAACTTCCCCAATCCTAAACACTTACGATCCTCATAAACACTTCCCATTCAATTTGAACAATGTTCATATTTGTCACACTTACCTCCTATTCCCTTTTATTTACCCCCTTTCGTCTCAAAAGCTATTTTCAAATGCCAAGTGACTCAACAAAAATGAAAAATAATATAGAATATAATTATCCTAAAAATATAAATACACTTTTTATTGTTGCAACATTATCTTTTTTGGAAAAATTTCTCTTTTTTTTCACTATTTTTTTAAACTTTATTTTTTTTATATCTTTTCTTAATATTTCAACTTCTCATAATCACATATAAGCAAATAAATAACTTTAACTTAAAATTAGTTGCAACTTTACTAATACTTAAGTTCGTGACTTTCTAAAAGATTCATTGGAGTACTCAGAATCCCTTAGGTCACTAATGGAGCCCATGACTTTCGATGAAACTAGTGTAGCGGCATTCTTCCCGTTCCGATCCGCGTTAATGTATTGCAGGTGGACAGATATACAAAAATATCATGCGGGGAATACTGGCCAAGTCCCAAAGGTCACAAATTGACTCCACTCCTGAACTGTTACTTTATTTATATAATAACTAGACTCAACAATATAGAAAAGTGAACATATAAACTTGATAAATTGACTCTCTTTGTTTTGACAGAAAGGACCCAGAAGATAAATCAGTCACTTGTAGGTTTTTTATTAGGTCTAGCTTTTCCCGAAGCAAAACTTTTTACACCCCTCAAATTTGGCAAGGTCGTGTTTTGTCTCATGATTTCACTAGGATAGAGAAGCCACAAATATACTAGAACATATGTTGGCTCAAATAAACATCGAGGCTCGCATCGGATCGTCCCACACAACACAATCCACCTAGGTTTAAACACAACAATACAACAAATATTTTTAACTAGATTCAATTTTAGGCTATTTTTACAAGTATTTATTATTATTATTTGTTTAAAATTTTTAATCTAGCAACGTCAATTAATCTTGAAGATTTCTTTTTAGCTTTCGACCCTTTTCGACCCCTACCCGACACTTAATTCATGCAATTTCCTCATTGCATACTTAAACAATTAAAGAACATAAAAATAAAGAGGGAGAAAAAGGAACATACTCCCCTGGGTAGTAGTGGCGAGATCGAAACGAATGGGGGCTGCTAAAAGTTGCTCCAAAGTTTGCTGGAAGACTAGAAACTGAAATGTTGCTCTGAATGTACCGGAAAATAAAACCAAGAACACCGACTTTTGAAATGAGGTGCAAAAGATTGCAAAACAATGCAATGTACAGTGACCAAGATGTGGGGTGGTGTCGACCACGTCGTGGCGTCGAGTGAGGAAATATCTGAATCGCGAACAATAGCATGACCAAGATGTAGGAAAGTGCCAACCACATCATGGTATCTAGGATGGCAATCTCCACTCGCGATTAAAAACTCCCCCACGACATAAGAAAGTGTTAACCATGTCGTGGCAGCTGGGATGATACTTTTGATTCGTGTTGAAACAAAACTCCATGGCGTAGGAACAACTTTTCCATGCCATAGGAAATCGATGAAGTCAAAACTGCCACTCATAGAAAAAAATAAATCCTACCAATATCGACATGCACCCCATACTTATTAAAGGTCGTGGCTCTCGATTATCAACTTCATACTCTCACGGATTTTCCTCTCGTGACAAAAAAGCAGTCGGACCTAGCGGCTGAACTTACTGCCAGCTTTCGAATGGCGGAAATTCTGCAAAAATATAAAAGATCAAAGAGCATCAACATGGAAAACAAAATTACATCAATTAAAAATAAATTAAACATTCTAATTTTAACAAACTAAATACACACCATAATAAAAGAAAACTACTAAGTCTAATAAACCAAAATAAACTAAAAATAAAAAGGATAACTCAGTCACTCATCATCCTCGTCGTCCTGTTGTTGCGTCCTAGTTGTGCTTGCTCCATCACCCTGTTGTCGATATGGTGGAGGAAAAGGAATTGGATGATGATAACAAGGAGAAGTAAAGAAAACAATCAATGCACCCTCAAACCATTGCTGCTTAGTCTTGAACACATCAAAGCGATTATCCACGCGATGAGAAAGGTCATCTATGTGCACAGACAGGTAACTAATATCATTCTCTTACTGTGCTCCCCGTGGAGCAGGTCTAAACCTCCCTCGTATCTCAGGCCCTGTCTCTGCTTCTATGGCACCTCGTCATCAGGTCGTATCCTCAAAATACCATCATCACCACGCATAATGACCCTCATCGACTCCAACAGCTGCAAACTCATCTCTATCGCATCATAAAACACCATTAACCTCGTGATCTCTCTCATAAATAATAAAAATGGTCTAGCCAAATGTGTGATAAAGTGCCCACCACAAATTGGGCTATCCTCCCGAAGCCCCCTGGCTCTTCGCCCCATATATGTAGCTAAAGCAATTAGGAGGTTCAGGTGCCTCCCTGGTGTAACAAGCATCCATAGGAAAAACAAATCAGTAGAAGGCACCTTATCACTATTCTTGTGATGTGTAAGAGACATATAGATCAAGCAATGCAACAATCTATAAGTAGTGGAGCAAATCATTTTGCCTCGAGCAGTTGACGGTATATACACTTCACTAGTAATCTCAGCCCATAATACATTCTCATTGTAATCATCAGGTGTCTGTAACACAATCAACAAGAAATATCAGGAAGTAGACATTCCTCTTCTCGTCAAAAGTGTAAACTCCAACTCTCACAACAAGCTCAATATCACTGCACTCTCTGCTAACTCCACCAAGTCGAAAAGAAACGGTTGTCCTATCATCAGGGGTCTTCCTATGATCAAAGGAAACTGTAGCATAAAACTCCAGCAAAAATTCTCGATAGATAGGTTCATGTATCCTGAACAATCTTTCCCAACCACGATATACAAACAAAGGCACACCACCTGCGTCCAAGTGGGTGTATGTCAAAAAATTATGGATCAGTTCATCGAGTCCAGTTTGGGATGCCAATCCCCAATCGGATGATGGTGTGATGTATATTTCCTTGGTGACCAACAAACGAAGCTTGCGTTGATATTTTTCACGTTTTCCTTTGTGACATCCCCAAATTCACGACCAAAAAAGACTGATTTGTTTATGCTTTATTTGAAAATCAGAGTATATTTTTAAAGAAATATGTTGTGTAATTTGTTCCCAGAAAAACATAATAAATATATTATCCAAGCATTTCCGAAGAAATGTATTTTGTGTATATTAAAACTTTGGGATGTCATCGTCAATGCAGAAACATAAGCATAAACAGACCTTACATTCATTTACACTAGTGATCTACATCTTTAATCTCTCAGTCTAATGTGGCTTCGTATCGACACCTGTGATACAAATAAACTGAGTGGGTCAGGTTGGGAAACCTGGTGAGTACATAGGGTTTTCATGTTGGATAAGGTGTCTAAGTCCATAACTATTTCTGGTATGTACTTGACCCGATTGGCATGGTCCATTTGTGTTGCATGGCATCATGATAATTTGATAGTCAAAATGAGAAGAAGGACACTTATGATTTGTTAATATATTATAAGTTATAATATATTAATATGAAATAATATTATTTAATTACTATTGATCAAAAATTAATTTGGAATCAATTTTGTGATCAAAATTGAGACTAATTAAATATATGAGGTTGATTGTCTAAATAATCCATTCTTATATAGTGGGCTAATGATCCATGGTTTATTGGATTGGGCTAAATCCATAGGGTGCTCCATGGAGGCTAAAACCCATGGATCATGGAGGAAATGAAAAGTCATGTCAATTAGGGTTTACATGGTGTAACCTTACTTGTGACACACTATATAAAGACCCCATAGGCTAGCAAAATCGGCACATAGACAAGAACAAGGAGGGCTAGCCGATTTTGAGTGATAGTGTACTTCTCTCAAAGTTATTCCAAGAGTTGTGGTGTTGTGTGAAACATTTGAGGCATCACATTTGGGGTTCTAGGCTTACAAAGTTCTTAAGGAATCCAAGCAACAAGAAATGTATGTTCTTCTATTAGCTTTATGTTTTAAGTTCCCCATGCCATGCTAGTTAGGTTAAGAACCTTGGAAATATAAAATTTGCATGTATCTTAGTAAAACATAGATCCAAGGTTTCTAGGGTTGCATGTACACCTTAGGAGTGTTAGAATGCTCAAAACCCATCAGTGGTATCAGAGCCTAGGCTTGTTTACTTGATACTTGGTGCAAATTGTTGAAGAAAATCAAAAAATCTGCATTCTGCTGAGTAAACTCGCCAAGTCCATGGGGGGACTCGACGAGTCCAAGTGTAAAAGCATCCTACTCGTCGAGTAGTTTCTTGCACTCGACGAGTAGAAGGCCCTGTGTGCAGTTGTTCGAGTTTTGCTACTGGAAATGGACTATAATCATTACCCTAAACTGTTTTGGACTTGTAAAACCTGTTTTTGGTGTGGTAATGATTATGCTAATCCATTTTCAATGGTTATTATCAAAATTTCAAGTTTTATATGTGTTGATATGATTCTTGAAATTGTTGATATGAATGTTCATACACTTATGAGTTTGGTAGATCATAGGAATTATTTGAAAATTGTTTGTTAGTTTAATTCTTGATCTAAATGTTTTTAATGGAGACCATAATTTGTCCTCAAGTTATGGATTACCAAAAGTCTTTTCTTTTAAAGCCCATTAAAGAACACATAGGTTACATAAAATGAAGAGTCTTCATTTTAATAAACCATTAACTCATAAGTTATGAAGTTGAAAAGTTTTGAATAGTTACAAAACTTGCGCTCAAGTTTTGGAACATGTAAAGTCACTTTAGAAAACTTTAGTTCCAACCCCTAGAATTTTAAAAGTTAAAATTCAACCCTTATAATTATAGTATTATAAGTTATATATATATATATATATATATATATATATATATATATATATATATATATATATATATATATATATATATATATATATATATATATATATATATATATATATATATATAAGATCAAGTCGTTTTACCATTAGTACGCCTCATTCACGAACCGGTCTATAAGGGGGGTTTAAGGTTGTTGCTTATAAAATGGCAGATTAATGGGTGTCCACTCTTACCCACCGCTTCCTTGACTGGTGGAGGGTCGTTAGCCGAACGGGTAGGACAATGACTTTAATTCTCATTAAAAATATAATGATTATTATAAAGTAACTAAATGTTTTATAAATTCCCAATCTTAGTTACTTTAGGAAAATGTGAATTTGGTGCTAACCCATGAAATTACACTTTGCACCTTGCTTAAGTTGTTAGTGGAGCGTGTGTGGTTAACCTGCACACTAACTTGGATTTAACAAGGTTGGCAAAGGGTGGCTTAAGGTTTATCATAGATCGGCGGAGCGCGTGTGGTTAACCGGCACATCAATTAGGGGATAAACAATCAGAGTACCAAGTTAATCTGCATGGTTATTCACACCTTGTTTTGTGATCCTCGGCATCCCAGTCACAAAACTTGAAGGGAAAAATCGAGATTGAAACATGCCATTGAAAAGTTCAATGAATCTCAAAAGAATCTAGGAGTTTCAAAACCAATTAAAACCTAATAATACATTTCGTTTTCATGGTGGAAATTGGTGAATCGTCATTCACCTACCTTCAAATATTTTATAGCTTGGATTACGACATCCCTCTTCTAAGTTATAAAATATTGTGTTGGGTCCTAGCCTTAATATTACATTTGGGTGTCTTATTAAGTACTATCATTATATCTAATCTAAACTTGTCTTTCTTCTTTTTCAGATGTCTTCCAACAATGCTGCTTCTGGCTCAAACCCTACCGACTCCTTCTCTCTCATGAACCTTTGTAGGAGAGTCATCTTTGATGGGACTAATTTCAATGATTGGATTAGGAACATAGGGATGGTCACTTGCTATGAGGATAAGGAATATGTCCTCGACAAGGAGCTGAAGGAACCTGATGAGTCTTCTACTACTCCCGAGGAGATCGCTGACTTCAGGAATCATGAAAGAGATGCCACTAAAGTGGCATATATCATGCTGGCCACGATAACAGTCGAGCTCCAAAAGTCCTATGACGACTTTTATCCTTTTGAGATGCACCAAGATCTGATGGAAAGATACCATCAGAGTGCTTGTCAAGAGCGATATGAAATAATCTCCTCCATGATAACAACCCAAATGAAAGATGGTGAACCCATCACGGGCCACATGCAGAAACTGCAAAGGTTTGTGGACCGTCTGTTGAAGTTGAATGAGAACTTCCTCGAGGAGTTAGCAATTAACATCATATTGCACTCCTTACCTTCTTGTTATGATCAATTCCGGATGACCTATCATATGAACAAGGAGGAGGTCACACTCAACAAACTTCAAGGACTTCTGAATACTGCCGAAAGTGGTCTTAAAGGTAAATCAGTTGTTACTACTTCTACTCCTACCACCGCCCCTGTTCTGCCTATCAGGCAAGGTAAATGTCACACCCCAAAACCGGAACGGCGGAAACGTTTTGGGGTGGAGGACGTCATGTTTAGTATCACAAGACATGCATCATAGTAAGCAAGTAATAAACAACCTTTTCATTAGAAAGAAAGTGTTTACAAAGTATGCGATTCACATAATATAGAATACATATCAAATAACAAAAAGACATGAAGCTATACTGCTCCATCTTCTGAATTCCCAGAGCGCGTACCTGTCTACTGGTCTCCTGAGAATACAACTTATTTTGAAAGTGTAGATCAGCATTTAAGCTGGTGAGTTCATAAGATTTTAGTGATGTAATGTAAGTTGTAGAAAGTTGTAGTAAGTGGTAAGAAAGTTGTAGTAAATTGTAAGTTCTGTTTTAGAAAAGTTCGCCTGTTCCTCCAGAAAATCCTATATTTCCTGCTTTGATGAAAGTTAAGTAAAAATGACTCTACAATCCTTTCTATGAGTGCTAAATGGATACAAGTTATATAAAATCCAGAGTAAACAAACAATCGGTTGTGTGTATCTGCCCTAAGCCCACAACCAAACATGGAACAGGAAATGAGGCAGAAGACACACAACCCATTGGTTGTTAGATCATCGTTGTATATAACCCTAGCGTATTCACTTGGTACTCACAGAGTTAACTGTAATAGTTCCTTTATATTTGATGAAAAGATTCTTTAAGAAAACCCTTATTTCTTATAATAAAATGGTAACCACAATAATTCCTTCTATAATCACTTAGTTTATACTAGCTATATATAATCTAATATCGAACAGATAGTTAATTGAGTGAATCTGCCCTAAGCCCACAACCAAACAAGGAACAGGAAATGAGGCCAAAGGCACACATCCAACTACCTATCAGATGTTAATTATATATAACCTTGATGTATAAACTAAGGTATTATAGGATTAACCACCTAAGGTCCTTTAAGTTATACTGGTTTAATAAAATGGATTAAACCCTTTACTGATAAGTTTCTAGTTTTGTATACCAAAGTTTTGATTTGAAAAGTATGTTTTATATTATGACCTGGCCCATACCTGGTACCCCTTATGATTACTTGGTGTATACGGAATATATATATATAGCTAAGATCGAATAAATAGTAGGCTGGGTGAATCTGCTCCAAGCCCACAACCAAACAAGAAACAGGAAATGAAGCGGAAGGCACACATCCTACTACCTGTCGGACCCGATTAATATATATCCCTGAATGCATATACTAAGGAATCATAAAGTTAGCATTATAACCCTCCTTTCTACTGAATGTACAATACTCGATTGTTCTGTTTTTCATTTGTAAATGTAAGTTTTCCCTAGTTTATAACTATCTTGACTCGAAAATAGTTTGCATTAACTTTCAAGTGGAACTGTCACAATATGAAAGTAATGGGAAAATATAAGTACACAGTTTTCTTTTGAATTGACATCCTGACGTACTGGTTTCCTTAAAACATGTTTGCTTTATTAAGGTCATAATGTGAATGCTAGTACCCATACTATACGCTCTCCCTGTCAAGAGATTCTGGGAACCAAACGCGAGTTCAGCAAACCAGTTGCTAGGCCGTGTAAATCCACATTTAAGTTATACGATCATGTATACCTAATTTAACTATCACCTTTTGTTTAGAACAATGAGTTAGTGATTCATTGGTATAATTAGATCTGGTAGTAGTTCTATGCTATAGCATCTTAGTAAGTTCGCATTGTTATTGTATCTTAGTATGTTCTTTCTGTTATAGTATCTTAGTATGTTCTCTTTGTTATCGTGTATTGTTTCTACCTCCCTGTTTTTTATAGTATGCTCTAGTATCTATTATGAACTGAACCCCTAAACTATACCCCTCATAGTTTACTAGTATTTTACTTGAACTGTTACTGAAAAGACTCATTTTTCTACTAAGTTATGCTTGTACTTTAAAAACGGAGTTTTGTTAAACTATAAAGTAACATAACTTTAAAAGAGTTTTTGAAATTTTTTGATCACTTATAAATGACATAAGCAATCTTTTCAAAGACTCATTTTTCTACTAAGTTATGCTTGTACTTTAAAAACGGAGGTTTATTAAACTATAAAGTAACATAACTTTAAAAGAGTTTTTGAAATGTTTTGATCACTTATAAATGACATAAGCAATCTTTTGAAAGATGTTTATAACAAACAATTACACAATTATCATTGTGTTCAACTTGTATTCCCCCCCCCTAAAAGCATTTAAAATAGTTTAAAAGATTGATTACGGGGTATGAACTCACCTTATGTGTGTGATTCAACGAATAAGCGCGTAAGGATGAGAAGTTCCACGAATGAAGTCCCGAGACACAACAAGTCCTAAATGACATATAATGACATATATTGGCATAAAAATAGGGTTTAGAAGCAACCAAATGCAAGGAAACACCTTGAGGGACTAGGAAACACTTTGACCAAATGTTGGAATCACATGTGATTCATCTAAGGGATGTTTAAGGCCAAGAAATGGTGTTTACGGCCATGGGTTTATGGCCATGGAGCTTTGGGCCGTAAACTAAAGGTAAAAGGTGCATAAGTGGGTGTTTGAATGATAGGGAAGCTTGAGGGACCATTGCTCTACATAAGGATGAGCAAAACTAATTTATTGGAAGGTGTTGAGGTGTTTACGGCCACACCAAAAGTGTATGGCCGTAAACTCTCCAAATGGTCTCATTTTGGGTCTTAAAGGGAAGGGTTCTCCAAGGTTCAAGTGTCCCAAAGGTTAGCTAGTGTATAGAAGTGTTTAGGGTTCAAAACTTGGTTATATTTAGGGTTTACGACCAAAAGAGATGTTCTTTGGTCGTAAACTCTCATTTATGTTGAGTTTGGTGATGTTTCAAGGCTATGATCTAATGTCTAACATAGTAAGCTAGAAGATGGATGGAAAAATCACTCTTTTGAGGCCTTAGATGAGTTCACGGCCACCAAGAACAAGTGTGTGTTCTTGGTGTTCTTGGTGAAAGATGAAAATCTAGCAAAATGTTGATTTCCATGGATGAAATGAAAGGGTGATTCATGAGTAAAAAGGGTAATCAACAACTAGAGGGAAGAATCACTTACTTTTTGAAGATCGGGAATGAAAATCTCGATGATACTTGAGAGAGAATGGAAATATTCTTGAGGTGTAAGTGAAATAATGAAGAAAAAGTGAAGGAATGGAGACTTATAGGGGAGTTTACGGCCAGCCATGACTTTCTGGCCGTAAACTCATGAGTCTTGGCCGTGAACTCCTTTTTGGTGGTCTTAAGGCTTGAATGTTGCACAGTGTCTCTAGCAGGTACATTCTAACACTCATTCCTTAAGTGTACTAGGCTTAAAACTCCTTAGAATGACCTTTAACAAGGCTAGAACTCATTAGAAATGAGTCTGACACTCAGTTGAGTTGAATGGTTGGACTATACAAGGCAAGAATTTTCATTGTAACATCCGGATTCCCAGGTATTCTATGTTATTCATTTATTTTGAGCTATGAGGAGGGACTCGACGAGCTGACGCCTAGACTCGTCGGGTAGGATCGCGATTTGCTGACTGGATTAATGAAAGGACTCGACGAGTCGATGGGTGGACTCGACGAGTCCGTGATGTGGACAAAAACCCTAAATATTTGGGCCTGTGCCCTATTTAAGGGTCCTTATAGCGCTCAATTGCGGCTACCAGTCCAGAGAGAGAAACCCTAGAGAGCTTGAAGGAGTGGTATAAGAGAGAGAGCCTTTTTGATCCTTATTAGTGTGATTTTGCAAAGAAGAAAGTGTTTCCAGCAAGAGGAGGTCAAGGGGATTGCTATTCTGTGGGTTTCCAGCTTGGATCTGCAACTTTGAGGTAGTAAATCGATCCCTTCTTCTGATTAGTATGAGATCCTTGAATTTAGGGTTTTCTATACCCTTTTATAGGCTTGAAATGATGAGTATATTGTCCCTTTGAGTGTTAGACTCTGGATCTGGACCTTTAGAGGTCCAAAGAGCCTTATCCAACTTACTTTATGTTGTTTCATGGAAGAAATGATCTTAGGTTGCCTTTTTAGAGATGATTTCACCAAAGAGAGCCCTATATGTGTTGCATGAGTGTAAAGGTCGGACCTTTACGTGATTATTGTAAATGGGGAGGGCAGATCTATAGGATAGAGAAGCGGATCTGACCTCAGAAGTTCATTTGAGTGTCATGGACGCTACTCGCCAAGTTTATAAATGGACTCGACGAGTCGAGTGGGGGTTGCCCCGCGATTCGTGACAGGTGTAACCCATCGAGTGAAGGGATGACTCGACGTGCCAAGTGAGGCTAGAAGGATTCAAAGGACCCGCATGGACTCGTTGAGTCGCCCATGTGCACTCGACGAGTCGGGTCAAAGCTTGACCATTGACTTCAGTTGACCTTAGGGTTTTGGGCAAGCTGATTCAGGAGAGTTCAGGGAGGGGTAGGATGGCCTTCTACCCAATCTTTAGAGATGAGGCTATGAGAGGGTATTGATCAGGAATGTTATTCGTATGATAGGAGGAGGCTAGGTCGGGACGTCAAGCACGAGGGTTT
Source organism: Lactuca virosa (assembly GCF_052849685.1). NCBI lineage: Eukaryota > Viridiplantae > Streptophyta > Magnoliopsida > Asterales > Asteraceae > Lactuca > Lactuca virosa. The sequence continues at coordinate 167,948,616 of NC_136434.1, read as the reverse complement.
ATCCGACTTCGTACGAGGTGAGTCTTCTCACTATACTGTACCTAGAGTGGTACCTATGTGTGCCCGGAAGGTCTTATATGCTATGAGATGTATGTGCTGTAGGCTGTTATATGATATGGATGTGTTATGTATGTTATGAATGCAAAGGACCGGAAGGGCATTATGATATGGACCGGAAGGTCAAGATGATATGGACCGGAAGGTCAAGATGATATGGACCGGAAGGTCATTACGGGTAGGACCGGAAGGTCTACCAGGGTTGTGGGACAGAAGTCCTCTGAGACACAGTGACTGGAAGGTCTTATAGCCTTGAGTGTCGTATGTGCGTATGTGGTATTTTTGGGAACTCACTAAGCATTTATGCTTACAGTTGTTGTGTTATGTGTTTCAGGTACTAGCGAGGATCGCGGGAAGGCACCGGCATGATCCGTACACACTCATCGAGTTTATGTCTTGAGATTCTAGTATATGTTTTTTTATGATAACATTGGATACATTATGTTTTGATATTACCTTACGAATAAAAGTATGTTTAAAAATGAAAAATTGTTTTGGAAATTTACATTGTTACAAGTTGGTATCAGAGCCTTGGTTTGAGGGATTCGGATGCACCTTCGGGTGTATTTGAACTCAAACTGAGGATTTAAGAAAGTTTTTCGCGAACTAAACAATTTTTCTAAAAAGTAAAAGGATTTGAGAAAAGCAGAAGGAAGCAGTGTGTACGATCAGCCAGTGCCCGAACGGTGATTTCCCAAAATACCCTTACATTATGTGTTATGAGATATGTTATGATATGTTACGCATACTAGAGTAGGCTAGGTATTCATATTAGGACTAGAGTGGCCTGATTTGTGATGCCTTAGCCTAGGAAGATTTCTGCTGCTATGTGATGCTTGAGAGTGAGTAGGTAGCAGTGAGGAGCTTATGAGAGGTCTACCGAAGGGTAGCCTATGCCAGCGAGATGTAGAGTACTTGTAATCTGGGATCCTAGGAAGAGGACTTGGGGTGAATACTGATGCAGTGTGGACGGTAGTATAGGGCCCGTACTACTGAAGACACCGGATCAGTGCGTAGCCCAAGTAAGAATCCTTAGGGTACTAGGGAACAAGTAGGGTTAAGTGATCGAGTGCGAGTATACTCGAGCGAGTCTCTGATATTTTATGTTGTATTTCAGAGACATCATGGATGGGACACGCCACAGACCAGAGACGAGCGGCGTGAGTGACGAGGAGCTTTGTCAGATGATCCACGATGAGGTGGCTGCGTCGATCCGAGCCGGGATTCCGGAGATGTTTGGGTCTATCAAGACCACATTGATTGAGACATTTGATGAGCGGTACGCATCGGTTACTAAGGCTGCGGCTGCTGCAGCTACTGCAGCTGTTGCTGCTGCTAGACCACAGGGGGGTGACTCGATGTTGTTCCGGGAGTTCAGCAACACGAAGCCACCGGAGTTTGATGGGACGCAAGATCCGATTGCTGCGATGAGATGGATTTCTGATATCGAGGGATGCTTCTACACCTGTTCGTGTCCGGCACATTTGAGGGTTCGGTTTGCACTGAACCAGCTTCGCTTGGGAGCGAAGGACTGGTGGAAGTTTGTGACGGTGAACTTCACTCTTACAGAGATTTCGGAGGTGACCTGGGAGACGTTCACCATCATGTTTAGAGACGAGTAGGTTCCCCCGGTGGAGAGGGAACGGCTGGCACATGAGTTTTTGTCCCTCAAGCAGGGGACGGAGTCAGTGACTGTGATCACACTGATGTTCCATGAGAGGGCATTATTTTGCCCTTAGCACGTGTCGTCTGAGCAGGCACCCATGAGTCGGTAGTTGAGCATTTTGAGGAGGGATATCAGGGAGTTCGTGGCGAACTCATCATACCGGACATTTGCTGATCTCCAGGCAAATGCCCGGAAGAGGGAGATTGAGCTGGAGACTCAGGCCCCGGAGGATGCCGAGTCTCAGGGGAGGGATCGGCGGTCGACACAGTCTCAGCCGGTAGCTAAGCGGGCAAAGCCCGCCGATTCGAGATCCGGAGGCCAGAAGGGCCGCACTTGTGGGAAGTGCGGCAAGGGACATGATGGGGTTTGTCGATCAGGTGCTTGCTACAAGTGTGGCAAGGAGGGGCATATAGCCGAGGACTGCCCCAAGGGATTTATGGTTTGCTTCCATTGCAACCAGACGGGCCATCAGAAGGCCGAGTGCCCGCAGCTGTTACAGGGATCAGCGCAGGGATCTGCCCCTGCTACTGCACGAGCTATTGAGGGTCGGCCAGTGAAGGCCGAGGCACCGAAGGCCCACAGGAGAGCCTTCCAGTTGACGGCGGAGGAGGTCCGCGCAGCGCTCGATGTCGTGGCTGGTATGTATTCTTTCATTTATTTATGCTGAGTTTGAGATATTGTGCTTATATTATGATATGCGTAGGTACTTTTCTTGTGTGTTCTGTACCTGCTTTGGTGTTATTTGACTCGGGTGCAAGTCGGTCATTTGTGTCTTTAGCGTTTAGTCAGCACATCAGTATCCAGCAGGAGGTGTTGAGTCGACCTCTACGAGTTTCCATAGCTGACGAGCGAGCGTTGTATGCTACGGATGTGATTCGAGGATGTGTACTCGAGATCTTCGGTGTTGAGTTCCCGATAGATCTGGTCCCGATTGCGATGGGGGACGTGTGTGTCATAGTGGGCATGGATTGGTTGAGCCGATTTGGGGCTGTTATAGACTGCGAGCGACAACTGGTGACGATACGAGACCCTAGTGGGGGAGTACTTACGGTGTACGGCGAGGGTACCCGTTCTGGGTCAGCATTTTGTTCAGCTGCTAGAGCGAGGCGGAGCCTACAGCAGGGCTGTAGCGGGTTTGTGGCTTATGTGATGGATTCACGGGTAGCCGCAGAGGGGTCGGCTTCGTTAGTGATGTGCCGATAGTGCGTGAGTTCCCGGATGTTTTCCCCGAGGATTTGCCGGGTGTGCCTCCCGTGAGGCAAGTGGAGTTTCGCATCGATTTGGTTCCGGGAGCGGCGCCTATCGCTAAGGCGCCCTATCGCCTTGCGCCACCAGAGATGCAGGAGTTATCCTCACAGCTTCAGGAGCTGTTGGGGAAGGGATTTATCAGGCCGAGTTGCTCACCTTGGGGAGCGCCGATCCTTTTTGTCAAGAAAAAGGATGGTTCACACCGGATGTGCATTGATTACCGGGAGTTGAACAAGTTGACAGTCAAGAACCGTTATCCACTACCGAGGATTGATGATCTGTTCGATCAGTTGCAGGGAGCATCTTGGTTCTCCAAGATAGATTTGAGGTCTGGATATCACCAGATGAGGGTGCGAGATGAGGATATCCAGAAGACGGCGTTTAGGACTTGTTATGGGCACTACGAGTTTGTGGTGATGTCTTTTGGGCTCACCAATGCACCAGCAGCGTTCATGGATCTCATGAAGAGGGTATGCAGACAGATGTTGGACAGGTTGGTGATTGTATTCATCGACGATATTCTGGTGTATTCGAGATCTAGAGAGCAGCATGAGGAGCATCTGGGAGAGATTCTCGGAGTTTTGAGATCGGAGAGGCTCTATGCCAAATTCTCCAAGTGCGAGTTCTGGTTGCGGGAGGTCCAGTTCTTGGGGCATCTCGTTAACCAAAATGGGATATTGGTTGATCCGGCCAAGATTGAGGTTGTGATGAGTTGGGAGGTGCCGAGATCACCCACCAAGATCAGGAGATTTCTGGGGTTGGCCGGCTACTATCGGAGATCTGTCAAGGATTTCTCCAAGATTGTCGTGCCTCTCACCAAGTTGACCCGGAAGGGCGTTGCTTTTTCGTGGGGTCCAGAGCAGCAAACCTCGTTTGAGACTCTTCGCCAGAGATTGTTAGAAGCCCCGGTGTTATCCCTTCCAGAGGGAATGGAGGATTTTGTGGTGTACTGCGACGCATCGATACCAGGGTTGGGTGCGGTGCTTATGCAGAGAGGGCATGTGATAGCATATGCATCGAGGCAGCTGAAGCCTCATGAGACGAGGTATCCCACCCACAATCTGGAGTTGGGGGCGGTGGTGTTCGCCCTCAAGATCTAGCGTCACTATCTGTATGGGGTTCGGTGTACCATATACACGGACCACAAGAGTTTGAAGTATTTGATGGATCAGCCCAACCTGAATATGGTCCAGAGGAGATGGTTGGATGTGGTAAAGGATTACGATTGTGAGATCTTGTACCACCCGGGCAAGGCTAATGTTGTAGCTGATGCTCTGAGCCGTAGGGCAGAGAGTGCCTCGATTCGAGACACTTGTATGCGATTGACGGTGATGACTCTGGTGTTGGACACCATTCGGGAGGCCCAGGCAGAGGCCGTAATACCAGAGAACTGCAAGAGGGAGCAGGTGAACGTGCAGGTGTCTGAGTTCGTTACCGATAGCCGAGGGCTGATGACCTTTCAAGGTCGGATATGGGTGCCGTATACAGGCGGGGCACGTACCATTCTGATGGAGGAGGCGCACAGATCGAGGTTCTCGATCCATCCTGGAGCCACTAAGATGTATTTGGATATGAAGAGAGACTATTGGTGGCCCTTTATGAAGAGGGATGTTGCGTGGGTCGTTGAGAGGTGCTTGACCTGTCGCCGGGTTACGGCTGAGCACCAGCGTCCGCATGGCAAGTTGCAGCCACTTGAGGTTCCCCTGTGGAAGTGGGAACAGATTTCTATGGATTTTATCACCAAATTGCCGAGGACCGCGAGGGGCGTCGATGCAATTTGGGTGATCGTTGACCGGCTGATGAAGAGTGCCCACTTCCTTGCCATCAGTGAGAGCTCTTCCGCAGAGAGGCTGGCCGAGTTGTATGTGAGAGAGGTGGTATCTCGTCATGGAGTACCGATCTTAATTGTGTCAGATCGAGATGTACGTTTCACTTCCAGGTTCTGGAAGAAGTTCCATGAGGAGTTGGGTACGAGGTTGTATTTCAGTACCGCCTACCACCCACAGACGGACGGACAGAGTGAGCGGACGATTCAGACGCTCGAGGACATGCTTCGAGCATGTGTGTTAGACTTCGGAGGAAGTTGGGACACGTACTTGCCGTTGGCTGAGTTTTCCTATAACAACAGCCACCATTCGAGTATTGGTATGCCTCCCTTCGAGTTATTATATGGGAGATGTCGGACTCCCATTTGCTGGGGAGAGGTAGGGCAACGCATGATGGGTAGCACTGAGATAGTGCTTCAGACGACTGAGCAGATACAGCAGGTCAGGCAGAGGTTTTTGACAGCTCAGAGTCTCTAGAAGAGTTATGCGGATAGACGACGATCCGAGCTTGAGTTTCAGGTGGTAGACTTCGTACTCCTGAAGATGTCTCCTTGGAAAGGAGTGATCCGATTCAGGAAGAGGGGCAAGCTGGGGCCCCGGTACATTAGTCTGTTCAGGGTGACCGCGAGGGTGGGCAGGCTAGCGTATCGTTTGGAGCTACCTGCGGAGTTGAGCCAGATTCATGATACCTTCCACGTGTCTCAATTGAGGAAGTGTATAGGCGACGAGTCGGCGGTGATGCCGCTGGAGGATATTCAGGTGGATGCGAGCCTGAATTATGTTGAGAGACCGATCGCAATCTTAGATCGGAAGATCAAGGTTCTGAGGAACAAGGAGGTGCCCCTGGTTCAGGTCCAGTGGCAACATCGGAGAGGGTCCGAGCTGACTTGGGAGCCGGAGTTAGAGATGCGGGAGCAGCATCCAAAGTTGTTTGCCAAGCGAGACTTCGAGGGCAAAGTCTGATTCTAGTGGGGGAGAATTGTAACATCCGGATTCCCAGGTATTCTATGTTATTCATTTATTTTGAGTTATGAGGAGGGACTCGACGAGTTGACGCCTAGACTCGTCGAGTAGGATCACGATTTGCTGACTGGATTAATGAAGGGACTCGACGAGTCGATGGGTCAACTCGACGAGTCCGCGCTGTGGACAAAAACCCTAAATCTTTGGGCATGTGCCCTATTTAAGGGTCCTTATAGCCCTCAATTGCGGCTACCAGTCCAGAGAGAGAAACCCTAGAGAGCTTGAACGAGTGGTATAAGAGAGAGAGCCTTTTTTATCCTTATTAGTGTGATTTTGCAAAGAAGAAGGTGTTTCCAGCAAGAGGAGGTCAAGGGGATTGCTATTCTGTGTGTCCCTTTCTGTGGCAGTTCAGAGACTGCATTTCCCGACATACTCCGGTGTGGTGATAGTTGCACTTTCCACACTTCGGGAGGGTTACAACATATCGACTGGCAGGTGCTGGAGTAGCAGGTGTTGTGGCGGCGTACATAGTACTCGTTCGTTCCTCCTGTGTGGGTTCCCGTGTTGTTCGCTTCTTCTTCATCTTGTTCCCCGACTTTCGTTAATAGTCCTCTCCCTTTGATGGCTCGGGAACAAGGACTTCTACACCATGGCAGACTCCATGGTCGACGAGTTGCTGAGCCAGGCGCTTAGCACTGTCGAATGTGGCTGGGTTAGAAGACAGCACATCTCCTTGGATCGGGGCAGTTAGACCCCAGATGTATCTTTCTATCTTCTTGCTCTCCGGGGTAACCATCCCGGGGCATAGAGCTGCTAGGTCGTTGAACCGGTCAGTGTAGGCCACTATGTCTGAGCCGACCATAGTGAGCTCCCATAGTTCTTGTTCCAGCTTTTGAACTTCGCCCAACAGGTAGTATTCTTCCCGCATTAACTCTTTTAGGTTCTCCCAACCTATTGAGTTAGCCACTGATAGGGTCAGTGACTTAACATGGTTGTTCCACCATGTCAGGGCTCTGTCTGAGAAGGTGCAGGCAGAAAACTTTACTTTGCTCCCTTCTGAGCACGAACAGATTGCGAAGACCGAATCTGTTTTCTCGAACCATCGCATCAGAGCGATGACTCCACCATTTCCATTACATGAATTTGGTTTGCAGTTCATGAAGTCCTTATACGAACACTACCTTAGGTGTCCGTGAGTAACTCCGGGGTTGGTTAAGTGGGTACCGCTACCAGATCCGAGGGTACCACTTTCATTGAAGTGAGCTAGAGCAGTTGCCACTGCGGAGGATATCGCTGCTTGGAGAGCAGCAGAATCGAACTGTAGCGTAGGAGTTGAAGTTATCGGAGTAGTACGTCTGATTGATCTGCGAGGAGGCATATTTGCTAAAAGAATACAAATATGAGATGGATTAAGTCTAAAGCAATGGACACAAGCCGAAAGATGAAAAGACAAGGTTATCCTAGTTCTGGGTGTATCGGGTCCTGACTTCCACAGGGTTCTGGAAACAATTCATAATAGAGTCTATACCTAATAAATTTTATGAATTTGGAATGGCTATCCTCGAATGAATATCTGTTACCTGAATAACTGTTACCAGCTGCATGTAAGAAAATAATCCTAACACATAATGTGAGCAGTGTTTCCACTAACTCATTAAGTTAAACAAGATTATTATTTATTAGTGTGACGCATAAGACGTTTTGGTTACTTCGGTTGATCCTTCTTTGAAAACTTCTCATGAACTTGCTGTTGTTCCTCCTGGGTTCTTCTGTTGTCTACTATGAGGAAGTGGTTACATCTATCTGGGTTTGTCGTGCGAGAATAGAAGTGACTAAAGAATCAATGAGATTAAGTGAAACCTTATGGGGTGATCCTTACAGAGTCCTTCTATAATTGCACAATGTATACAAGTTGTATATAATTTAAGATGAGATAGACCTTCGAATAAGTGATCCTAATCCAAAACCACAACCAAACAAGGAACAGGTAGTGAAGCGTAGATCATAAATTCTCAGTATATAAAATCTCAATTATATATAACCTTGGGAGTATACATGGCAAGATTATAGACATATCCATAAGAGTATTTTAAGTTATCACATAAGTTATTTGTATAGTGCTTAAAATACTCCTATAGTATTTTAATGTAATGTACTTGGTATGTTTTAAACTTGTTCTCGCGTTATAGTATCATAGAATACTCCTATAGTATTCTAACCCTATGTACTTGATCTAGTATTCCCTTGACTAGTGTTAGGTAAGTTTTAAGACTGTTGCAACACCACCTCACTCCCAAACACATGTCGGTCACATCTCGAATGAATATAGTTGATCAGGCTATATTGATCCTCGATATGATTACATAACTGTCCAGGTTTGACCACAGTGTTCAACCTTTAAATACTTATGTTCTGTTATTCTTGTGATACATGTTCTAGTATGTATATATGTATAAGCAAGTATGTATACTTCTATAAGGTATACATATATATTTAGTATATATAATTATCCAGAGCACTTCGGCCTCATTGTATTTATAGTTGTATATCTTTTATCGGTTGATATACTTAGTTCACTATAAACAATGCTCTGATACCAATCTGTCACACCCCAAAACCGGAACAGCGGAAACGTTCTGGGGTGGAGGACGGCATGTTTAGTATCACAAGACATGCATCATAGTAAGTAGTAATAAACAACCATTTCATTAGAAAGAAAGTGTTTACAAAGTATGCGATTCACGTAATATAGAATACATAGCAAATAACAAAAAGAAATGAAGCTATATTGCTCCATCTTCTGAATTCCCAGAGTGCGTACCTGTCTACTGGTCTCCTGAGAATACAAGTTATTTTGAAAGCGTAGATCTGCATTTAAGCTGGTGAGTTCATAAGATTTTAGTGATGTAATGTAAGTTGTAGAAAGTTGTAGTAAGTGGTAAGAAAGTTGTAGTAAATTGTAAGTTTTGTTTTAGAAAAGTTCGTCTATTCCTCCAGAAAATCCTATATTTCCTGCTTTGATGAAAGTTAAGTAAAAATGACTCTACAATCCTTTCTATGAGTGCTAAATGGATACAAGTTATATAAAACCCAGAGTAAACAAACAATCGGTTGTGTGTATCTGCCCTAAGCCCAAAACCAAACAAGGAACAGGAAATGAGGCAGAGGACACACATCCCATTGGTTGTTAGATCATCGTTGTATATAACCCTGGCATATTCACTTGGTACTCACGGAGTTAACTCTAATAGTTCCTTTATATTTGATGAAAAGATTCTTTAAGAAAACCCTTATTTCTTATAATAAAATGGTAACCACAGTAATTCCTTCTATAATCACTTAGTTTATACTAGCTATATATAATCTAATATCGAACAGATAGTTAATTGAGTGAATCTGCCCTAAGCCCACAACCAAACAAGGAACAGGAAATGAGGCGGAAGGCACACGTCCAACTACCTATCGGATATTAATTATATATAACCTTGATGTATAAACTAAGGTATTATAGGATTAACCAGCTAAGGTCCTTTAAGTTATACTGGTTTAATAAAATGGATTAAACCCTTTACTGATAAGTTTCTAGTTTTGTATATAAAAGTTCTGATTTGAAAAGTATGTTTTGTACTATGACCTGGCCCATACCTGGTACCCCTTATGATTACTTGGTGTATACGGAATATATATATATATATATATATATATATATATATATATATATATATATATATATATATATAGCTAAGATCGAATAAATAGTAGGCTAGGTGAATCTGCTCCAAGCCCACAACCAAACAAGGAACAGGAAATGAAGCGGAAGGCACACATCCTACTACCTGTCGGACCCGATTAATATATATCGCTGAATGCATATACTAAGGAATCATAAAGTTATCATTATAGGCCCCCTTTCTACTGAATGTACTAGACTCGACTGTTCTGTTTGTCGTTTGTAAATGTAAGTTTTCCCTAGTTTATAACTATATTGACTCGAAAATAGTTTGCATTAACTTTCAAGTGGAACTGTCACAATATGAAAGTAATGGGAAAATATAAGTACATAATTTTCTTTTGAATTGACATCCTGACGTACTGGTTACCTTAAAACATGTTTGCTTTATTAAGGCCATAATGTGAAGGCTAGTACCCATACTATACGCTCTCCCTGTCAAGAGATTCTGGGAACCAAACGCGAGTTCAACAAACCAGTTGCTAGGCCGTGTAAATCCACATTTAAGTTATACGATCATGTATACCTAATTTAACTATCACCTTTTGTTTAGAACAATGAGTTAGTGATTCATTGGTATAATTAGATCTGGTAGTAGTTCTATGCTATAGCATCTTAGTAAGTTCGTACTGTTATTGTATCTTAGTATGTTCTCTTTGTTATCGTGTATTGTTTCTACCTCCCTGTTTTTCTTTATAGTATGCTCTAGTATCTAGTATGAACTGAACCCCTAAACTATACCCCTTATAGTTTACTAGTATTTTACTTGAACTGTTACTGAAAAGACTCATTTTTCTACTAAGTTATGCTTGTACTTTAAAAACGGAGTTTTGTTAAACTATAAAGTAACATAACTTTAAAAGAGTTTTTGAAATGTTTTGATCACTTATAAATGACATAAGCAATCTTTTGAAAGACTCATTTTTCTACTAAGTTACGCTTGTACTTTAAAAACGGAGGTTTGTTAAACTATAAAGTAACATAACTTTAAAAGAGTTTTTGAAATGTTTTGATCACTTATAAATGACATAAGCAATCTTTTGAAAGATGTTTATAACAAACAATTACACAATTATCATTGTGTTCAACTTGTATTCCCCCGCCCCCCCTTAAAAGCATTTAAAACAGTTTAAAAGATTGATTACGGGGTATGAACTCACCTTATGTGGGTGATTCAACGAATAAGCGCGTAAGGATGAGAAGTTCCACGAATGATGTCCCGAGACACAACAAGTCCTAAATGACATATAATGACATATATTGGCATAAAAATAAGGTTTAGAAGCAATCAAATGCAAGGAAACACCTTAAGGGACTAGGAAACACTTTGACCAAGTGTTGGAATCACATGTGATTCATGTAAGGGATGTTTAAGGCCAAGAAATGGTGTTTACGGCCATGGGTTTATCGCCATGGAGCTTTGGGCCGTAAACTCAAGGTAAAAGGTGCATAAGTGGGTGTTTGAATGATAGGGAAGCTTGAGGGACTATTGCTCTACACAAGGATGAGCAAAACTAATTTATTGGAAGGTGTTGAGGTGTTTGCGGCCACACCAAAAGTGTATGGTCGTAAACTCTCCGCATGGTCTCATTTTGGGTCTTAAAGGGAAGGGTTCTCCAAGGTTCAAGTGTCCCAAAGGTTAGCTAGTGTATAGAAGTGTTTAGGGTTCAAAACTTGGCTATATTTAGGGTTTACGGCCAAGGGAGATGTTCTTTGGCCGTAAACTCTCATTTATGTTGAGTTTGGTGATGTTTCAAGGCTATGATCTAATGTCTAACATGGTAAGCTAGAAGATGGATGGAAAACTCACTCTTTTGAGGCCTTACATGAGTTCACAGCCACCAAGAACAAGTGTGTCTTCTTGGTGTTCTTGGTGAAAGATGAAGATCTAACAAAATGTTGATTTCCATGGATGAAATCAAAGGGTGATTCATGAGTAAGAAGGGTAATCAACAACTAGAGGGAAGAATCACTTACTTTTTGAAGATCGGGAATGAAAATATCGATGACACTTGAGAGAGAATGGAAATGTTCTTGAGGTGTAAGTGAAATAATGAAGGAAAAGTGAAGGAATAGAGACTTATAGGGGAGTTTACGGCCAGCCATGACTTTATGGCCGTAAACTCATGAGTCTTGGCCGTGAGCTCCTTTTTGGTGGTCTTAAGGCTTGAATGTTGCACATTGTCTCTAGCAGGTACATTCTAACACTCATTCCTTAAGTGTACTAGGCTTAAAACTCCTTATTATGACCTTTAAGAAGGCTAGAACTCATTAGAAATGAGTCTGACACTTAGTTGAGTTGAATGGTTGGACTATACAAGGCAAGAATTTTCGGGTTGTCACAGTAAAGGGAAGAAGAGGAAGAGCCCTTCGAAGGGTACCTAGGGAAAGTCTCTTGATGGCTCCTCTTCAAGTAGAACCAAAAGTGGTTCTGTCACTCCTTCTGCCAACGCTAAAGAGGCTGAATGCTTCTATTGCCATGAAAAGGCACACTGGAAGCGAAACTGCCCAAAGTATTTGCAAGATGTTAAGGATGGGAAAGTGAAACCCAACGATGCAGGTATTTACACTATATTGTCTAATAACTCACCATATTCTAATTCTTGGGTCCTTGATACAGGTTGTGGTATTCACATATGTTCTGATTTACAGGGACTAAGAAGAAGTGAGAATGTGGAGCATGGGAAGATAAACTTGATCATGGGGAATAGGAAAGTTACACCTGTCACCAAGATTGGAGTTTATTCTTTGTTGCTAAGTAGTGGGTTAGTTTTAGATTTGAATAAATGTTGTTACTCGTCTGAATTGGCGAGAAATATTATTTCCTTTCACGGTTTGTACAAAAAAGGATTTACTTTTTCATTTGATAATGAATGTGGTGGTATTAATGCTTTTTATGATAATATTCTTTATTTTAAAGCATTACCTTGTAATGGTGTATATGAAACTCTGTCGGTTGTAGATAACCTAGGAAATAATGTGTTGTGTATTGATTCTTCCACTAGTTTGGATAAAGCATCATTATGGCATTGTCGTCTTGGACATGTTAGCAAGAAACACATAGGCCAACTCCAAAAGGATGGAGTCTTGGAGTCATTTGACCTAAAGTCAGATGATAGTTGTGAATCTTGTTTACTTGGAAAAATGACAAAGTCACCCTTCACTGGTACCTGTGCTACGGGTGAAGGTTTGTTGGATCTCATACACACAGATGTGTGTGGACCATTTAGAACCGCCACAAGGGATGCTAACCGCTTCTATGTGACTTTTACTGATGATTACAGTAGATATGGTTATGTCTACTTAATCAAGCATAAGTCAGAAACCTTTGAAAAGTTCAAAGAGTTTAAACAGGAAGTGGAGAATCAGCTGGGCAGGAACATTAAGATGCTTCGATCTGATCGAGGTGGTGAGTATCTTAGTACAGAGTTCCTTGACTATCTTAAGAAATATGAGATTGTCTCACAATTGACACCTCCCATAACACCGCAACTTAATGGTATGGCTGAGAGGCGTAATCAAACCTTGTTGGACATGGTTCGTTCCATGATGAGTCGAGCTTCACTACCAATCTCATTCTGGGGGTATGCCTTAGAGACTGCCACCCATATCCTTAATCTAGTCCCTACCAAAAAGGTTGCCAAAACACCTCACGAGATGTGGACTGGGAAAGTTCCCAATTTGGACCACATCAAGATTTGGGGTTGCTAGGCTTTTGTAAGGCGCGAGACTCACAATAAGCTCGAACCTCGGAGTGAGCGGTGTCTTTTCATCGGCTACCCACAGAAATCCTTTGGTTACCTCTTCTCTAGACCTAGTGATAATGTGGTCTTTGTGGCAAGGAGAGGAGTCTTTCGCGAGAGAGAGTTCATAAGCCAAGGAGACAGTGGGAGGCAAATTGACCTTGAAGAAATTCAAGATTCAAGTGGTGAAGGAACCTCAAACCCTAGCAATCAACCTGAGGAGGAAACTCCTGTTGATCCAACTGACGAGTCTGTACCTCTGACGCGTTCCACGAGAGTTAGGAATGCACCTGAGCATTACTATGGTTTCCAAATAACTGCGGAAGGTGATATACTCATCAGTGATAGTATACTGGTAAGTTTGGATGAACCTAACAGCTAAACGGAAGCCATGGCAGGCCCCGAGTCTGCTAAATGGAAAGAGGCTATGAACAGTGAGATACAATCCATGTGTGACAATCAAGTTTGGAACTTGGTTGACAATGTACCAGGTCGTAAGACAGTCGGGTGCAAATGGATCTTCAATAAGAAGACTGTCATGGATGGGAATGTACACACTTATAAGGCGCGACTGGTTGCAAAGGGATTTTCTCAAACTCCGGGAGTTGACTATGATGAGACCTTTTCACCAGTAGCGAAGATTAAGTCTATTAGGGTTATTCTAGCCATTGCTACATTTCATGACTATGAAATATGGCAAATGGATGTCAAAACCGCTTTCCTTAATGGAAAGTTGCCTGAGGATGTTTACATGAGTCAGCCAAAGGGTTTTGTCAGTACAGAGTACCCTAATAGAGTGTGTAAGCTTGAAAAATCCATCTATCGGTTAAAACAAGCACCTCGTAGATGGAATCTTTGTTTTGATGAGAAAGTCAAAGAGTTTGGCTTTTCGAGGAGCGAAGATGAGTCCTGTGTATATGTCAAGGCTAGTGGAAGTATAGTTAGCTTTTTGGTACTGTATGTGGATGACATACTACTCATAGGAAATGACATCCCAACTCTGCAGGAGGTAAAGTCCTGGCTTGGGAAGTGTTTTGATATGAAGGACCTTGGAGAAGCTGCCTATAGCCTAGGGATAAGGATTTTAGAGACAGGAGTAAGAGACTAATTGGACTTAGTCAAAGTACCTACTTGGATAAGGTGCTGAATAGGTTCAGCATGCAGGATTCCAAGAAAGGAGAGTTACCGATCTAGAGTAATGCCAGACTGAGTAAGACTCAGAGCCCGAGTACAGAGGCTGAGATAGCTGAGATGAGTCGAGTACCGTATGCTTCCGCTGTAGGTTCTATCATGTATGATATGACTTGTACTCGTCCTGATGTGGCCTTTGCTTTGAGCATGGTCAGCAGATATCAGGGGAACCCTGACAAGGCTCCCTAGACTGCGGTAAAGAACATTCTCAAGTACACGCGGAGGACTAAGGAATGGGTCCTTACCCTGGGTGGGAGTGATGACTTGAGAGTAGTAGGGTATAGTGATGCTAGCTTCCAGACTGATAGGGATAATTTCCGCTCCCAGTCAGGCTGGGTCTTTACCTTAAATAAAGGAGAAATTACTTGGAAAAGTTCCAAGCAAGAGACAGTGGCTGATTCAACTTGCGAATCAGAGTACATAGCAGCAAGCGAGGCAGAAAAGGAGACGATATGGCTGAAGAACTTCATTGGAGACCTTGGAGTAGTACCAGCTATAAAGGAGCCTATGGAGATTTTCTGTGATAGTGAAAGTGCAGTTGCCCTGGCTAAGCAACCATGGGATCACGGGAGATCCAGACATATCGACAGAAAATTCCATTTCATTAGACATCGAATAGAAGAAGGACTCCTTGTGGCAAAGAGGGTATGATCGGATGAGAACCCAGCATATGCCCTTACGAAGGGACTGAGTAGGCTTAAGCATCTTCAGCATGCGACGCGCATTGGGCTAAAGGATGATATTAGTTTTAGAAATTAGATAGCTTTTGAAATTTGAAAAGTGTAATTGACATTTGATGATAAATAAAAGTTGTTGTTTATTTATGTGTAAAGTGTTACTATCTTCTGCCAATCGTTTACTATCATTTCAATTTTTTGCATGTTTTGACTTCCAGAATAATTATGTTATGATATATCATATTATCCAAACCATCCACAGTTAATCATACTTTGGAAGTAGGTAATGAGGCAACACTATCATGAAGGGTCTTTAGTTTGTCTGGGACAAAGGGACTGCAATGTTCATGAGTACTCCTGGAATGGGGACTCGAGTATTGGATTCAAACCACGCTCACTTGTATCACTTCATGGAATTTATCTAGAGTGATCGTGAGACGATAATATCATATAATTATTCAAACCTAGAGATATGAGTTGTTGACTATGAGTTGGTTATACATTGATTGTACGAAACCGCATTGGTAACTCGATGTCATAAAACGTACCTTTGTGTATGATTCAACAAGTAGTAGAAGAAGCATATGAGTCGAAGTTTATCTGTTTCTTTTAGTCCTTGGGGGATTAAAAGCGATATCTGGGCCCCTCGATGATTTTGTTTTGAGCTATGTACCGGGCCTGGTCAGAACCAAATTGATGTGTTCAATTTAGTTCTATGTCAAACAAATCGGAAATCGGGAAACAAACTGCTGGAAAATAAGTACGACATTGTTCCATGCATTTGTTCGGCTGATATCTTGAGAGCAGAGGATTATATGATCACTTATCTTAAATGGCAGGTCATCTTAGTTCCGCGAGACTTTAAAAGAGCTACGAATGCTGATCGGTTCCTGAAGACATACTTGTGGTTATAGTTATTAGACTTATTCAAGTGGGAGACTATGGATATGGTGTCTAAGTCCATAACTATTTCTGGTATGTACTTAACTCTATTGGCATGGTCCATTTGGGTTGCATGGCATCATGATAATTGGATAGACAAAATGAGAAGAAGGACACTTATGATTTGTTAATATATTATAAGTTATAATATAATAATATGAAATCATATTATTTAATTAGTATTGATCAAGAATTAATTTAGAATTAATTTTGTGATCAAAATTGAGACTAATTAAATATATGGGGTTGATTGTGTAAATCATCCATTCTTATATAGTGGGCTAATCATCCATGGTTTATTGGATTGGGCTAAATCCATAGGGTGCTCCATGGAGGCTAAAACCCATGGATCATGGAGGAAATGAAAAGCCATGCCAATTAGGGTTTACATGGTGTAACCCTACTTGTGACACACTATATAAAGACCCCATAGGCTAGCAAAATCGGCACATAGACAAGAACAAGGAGGGCTAGCCGATTTTGAGTGATAGTGTACTTCTCTCAAAGTTATTCCAAGAGTTGTGGTGTTGTGTGAAACATTTGAGGCATCACATTTGGGGTGCTAGGCTCACAAAGTTCTTAAGGAATCTAAACAACAAGAAAGGTATGTTCTTCTACTAGCTTTTATGTTTTAAGTTCCCCATGCCATGCCAGTTAGGTTAAGAACCTTGGAAAAATCAAATTTGCATGTATCTTAGTAAAACATAGATCCAAGGTTTCTAGGGTTGCATGTACACCTTAGTAGTGTTAGAATGCTCAAAACCCACCATTTCAACCCACTATAATAAAGTTATTATGTTTTATCATCAAACAATTAACCCAATTACCTATCCTCATTATCTTCATTATTTCTTCACGTTCTACCCTAAGAATCATATATCATTCACTCATTCCTTCCTCAGGATTAACCTAAGGAATAGGCACGAAGTCCATCGTTGCCTATGGCACAACTGCCAATGTTATCTATTAGGCACAACTGCCAATATTATCATTTAGGCGCAGCTGCCAGGATTATGACGTTCTCTATTAGGAGAAACTACCAGGATTATGATGCTCTCTATTAGGCGCAACTGCCAATATTATCCTTTAGGCGTAGCTGCCAGGATTTTTAGAGTATATCTGGTGAACAAGTAGTTCAAAAACACCTACAGGTTGTGGCATAGCTGCCAATGTTCATATATAGGGCACTGAGTCCATAGCTGCCAATGTTCATTTATATCATCTTTCGTCTCTTATCATTCATCTATATCATCTTTCATCTACCCATATTTACCCAATATATTTATAGGTATAAAAATACATATACAGTTTAAATCAAGTAAAACATGTATAATTTGTTCATCCAGCAGAGATATCATGAACACAGATAATATGCACATATAGCACGTAATTTATATTAAATACTTCATATCTATGTGTAAGATGAAAGTAACTATGCACTCACTTGGCTAGTTAGTGCAGACTAACTATTGTCGTGGCATCAAGCTTAGCACTGATTTCCAACTTATTATCTTGCCGAAACCTTATCTATTTTTATACTCCTTGGTCTCTCAAAACTTCTTTACGATATATTTATTTGTTTTTATAAAAACTATTGATTGTTTCCTATTTATACTCAAAATTTAATTATCCTCCGTACAATCTAAAGGCTTAATCATCAACACTATTGACCCGATATCTCAAGAGTTAACACGTATCCCTCTAAATAAACATGTAATGCCTTTTTATTGTACGATCAAATATTTAAACAACGCGTGTTATTTTTAATTATTGAAATATGTACGACCTTTCTTATATTTCTTACACGTATATTGGTTTGCAATTTACAAATTATAGTTACATTTATGGTCCCTCGGTTATTCTTGTATTAATTAACACAATATATTATTCAAGTTACACTATAGTCCCTTAACTATTTATTAATAAAATCAATATACACTTTATAATAAAATCTTATCCAAATCATTTAATTCGATCTTATCCACAATCATATCCACATTATTTAATTCGATTTTATCCACAATCTTATCCACATTATTTAATTCGATATTATCCACAATCTTATCCACATTATATAATTCGATCTTATCCACAATCTTATCCAACTTATTTAATTCTATCTTATCCACGTGTAGCTATCGACGAGATCTACAACTTTCATTTAAACTCTGTCGGCTAATTTTGACTTTATATTTTTTTTGTCCATATTTTTATAAAATTAAATGATTTTGCTAAAATCATAACTCTCTCGTACAGACTCCGTTTTTGACATTCTTTTTCTCAAAATTCATATTTTAAGGAGTTCTACGATTTTCTTTTTGGTGGCATTAGCTAAAAGTCAACCATTTTCCTTGTTGCTTTTTACGTCATACATTCCTTGTGCGCGACTGACTTTTATGTCTTATAAAAAATCATATCTAATTCATACGGATTCAGATTTCGACGAAATTTATATTTTCGGGATCGGGACGACGTATACTTTTTAAATATATAATATGTATATATATATATATATATATGTTTTGGCGCACTTATTTTTACGATTTATGGACGATTCGACTGATTTTTCCTATTTTATTATATTATAATAATCATGAAACACATAATATTCATATAATTCTTCTTTATTACGTCAAATAGGTTACAATTGTTGACCCTAACTATTACTTTGGTTAATGCTGGACTAGCCCGAATCTGCAGGTGTTACATCCTTCATTCAAAGTTTATGGGAATTGCAAAGATCGGTGATCAGTAATTTCCTTGGGAGGTTGATTTCGATTTCTCCTTTGGTTTCTCCTAGCCATGATTAAAAAAAATGTAAGCACAAACAACTACCTCAAAAACAGATTAACAGATTAAGAAAAAAAAATGGTTGGGCAGTCCCAAGTACGATGGGCGTACGTACTGCGTATGTTGGGTGTACACACCCATTGTGCAATCTGTGGTATTTCCAGTTGAGGTCCAGGCCAAAATCAGTGAAAAGGATTAGTTATAATGGTGTTATTCAGTCCTATTACGCATTATGAAGCACCCATTTAATGAAAAATCGAACACAAATCAATAATGGTATAAACCCGAGTTTTTGTTTTCGCACAATGCAGCAAAATGCTTGAAATTAAACAGAAATTTAAGTAAAAGGGTTAACGAAAATCATACCTTAGTTTCGAATTTAGAAAAACAAGAAGAAAAATCAAAGCTTTTGTGAAGTAGGCACCGATGAAACAATAAAGTTTTGAAAAATATGTGAAAAGTCAAAAGAAATTAGGTAAGGAAAGTGTTAACCTGGGTCGATGAGGTACACTGGGCGTAGGCCTAATGCACGCGTGGCGTACTCGCTAAGGCCAACATCCTGAATCACGATCTCTTCTCTGTACGCGAGGCGTACCAAACATTACGTTGGGTGTAATGGATGAACTTCCTTCTTCTGATTATTTTTTTCATTCATTTTTTTATCAAACACAATTGGGCACCTTAGTATATTTTAATTCTATAAAACAACAGTAGGAATCCTATGATAAGTGACACATTATCAATGAAATTAAAAATAACATAAAACTAAAAATTAAAAAGAAATAACAAATAATCAAACAAACCAAATCAATTCAAAACCGTTCGCCGACAACGGCGCAATAAACTTGATGTGCACAAAAGTACCTACTTGTTTTAAATTTATATCCTAACTAACTTAACTAACTATGCACCTATAGGTAGTGTACCTAGTCAGATTATAGAATAGTTTGGGTAAGTCGGGATTTTCACTAATTTTGCAAGATCAGAAGAACTTAACTAAACAATTAAGCAAACAAAACAAATTTACTTCAAGATTAAAATTGTACTTCTGCTTAGATCCAATTTCACCTTCTCCTATGGTTGATTTATAGTGGATAAAACTTCATTGTTCCCTAGGATTGGCTTTGGGCTTTTCTTGTGCAGCTTAGGTGGAAGGCGAAGAAGGCCTCCTTCTGTGGGGGGGGGGGGGGGTCCGAGCCATCAGTGAAATACCACTAATATATTGATTACCAATTTGTTAACTAGCTATTATGATCAAATATCTAAACTTATCAATTTATGAAATACCATGCAATGATCAAGAACAAGTTAAACACCAAATCGATAATGAACACAAACTGGACTATAAATTATAGTAGTTACTTTTCTATGATCAAGTTAAGCAACCTAGCACAAATTAAGATTAGTTATGCTCTCTAACACAGTTAAAGTTACTACCTTTAAGTACTTTATCTAAAATGTGATTAGTCCTAGCTATAATTATTTAATTATCATAAACAATTAGGTGACAAATTCATGCAATTAGAATGGTCAAGTATCACACATAATCTGATTAATAAGTAATATAAACTAGAAATAAAACACGCTAGGGCTTAAATATCAAACACATGTAAAATCAATATAAAGCATCCAATAAACGAAATCAACACATAAGGATTAGGTTCATCTTCACCAAACAGAAGTAAAAGGTTTTTTAGCCTCTCATGATTGCAGAAAAACACACAAAATCCAAGCAATTAAAAATAGACATGAGTTTATTTAGCAAACCGAATGGATCTATGTATAAATCTTCTAAATCTTCTTCAACTCTTGATCTGTACTTGATTCTCTTCTTCTGAGTTTCTAAAGGTTTTTATTCACAATTCTCCTCAGAAAACCGGTTCGAAGTCCTTACATTCGACCTAATAATAGGATACTTATAGCTTCCATAAAAATGGTCACCGCGACGTGGTCAACCACCACCACGTTATGGTCTTCGTCGAAATCCCGTATTCTACAAGTCAACGTTAATTATCGAGAATCTTCTTTGCCACGTCATGGTGGACGATCACCACACCATGGTCTTCTATCTTCAAGTCTTCTTTTTCTTCATTCATACTTTAGCTCATCCATTCCTGCTTCCAGCTTCTTCTTTGCTTCCTTTTTGTCCCAAGCATGTCTTTACTACTACAAAACATATTTCAAACATAATAAACACCTTTTCCCCCTAATTAAGCATAATTACAGCTAAAAGTATTAACAAATATGCATGAATTATATGACTAAATATGCACATATCATAGATCATCTTCATCATCTTCTTGTTAAATGGATAAAGTCGGCACTATGTCAGACAAGGTTCTTAGAACCAACTCTCTTCCACAAATCTACTTTATTCGGACTCGATCTTTTATGGCCACTTGGGCCCAAACTTAGAGTCGGTCTCCTAGATATCATCATACGATAGGTAATGACAGAAATAACATGAAACAAATTCATAGTGTTAGCCACACTATCTACCTAACTACCAGTGTCTTAGCAACTTTATGACTCTTCTTGATCCAAGTGCAAGTTCTTTGCTTCTGGTTGTATATGCCTCTACTACCTTGCACACCTACTCATAATTGTCCCAAAAATTATCTCGCAGTTTCCAAGTCACTTTCGACACAACATACAACAATCGCTAAACATATATGCGTATGTGTCCCAATGAACACATACAAATTTTTTTCCTAATCCCTACTAGGACTTTGCATCTTTACAGATGCCCTATCTTATGAATATATACAATATCAAGCATATATTAAACTTCTTAGATTCTCCTTCTAAGATTTCTTTGCACTCCACCCTACTATTAGCTAAGGAATAACTTCTACCAATGTTAACTAATTATTGGATGAATACGAGTACATGGATTTAAAATCAAATAGTCTGTCGAATGAAAGATTCGACATTATGATGGTTAGATTTATAAGAAAGCTACACAATAGCGCCAAATCAAGCAATCTAAAACTATTTAATTCTGGGAGCATGCAACCTAATGTATTTGTCAAATAACTAATTAATATCAATATAGGTTCTAAGAAAAAATTAACAAGAAAATATCTAAGCTTTAAGGCATCTTAATTATCTGGCAATTCTATTTAGCAATTCCTGAAAAGATCCCTAGCATACATACTAGCATGAGTTTCTAACATTTCACATATCGGGAATCATAACAATATGTATATTTTGGGAATCACTTTCCTTTCTGAGCTTGGCCTGACTATACGCATCACATTCTTTCCTTTTTGTATTATTCTTTTTATGAAAAGATTTATTAATTACTTAGATCCTTTGTTTGAGTCTGGGATCACATGAGTGTTCATCTAGTTCACTCAAACCATGGCTCCGATACCAACTTGTAACCCAAAATTTTTATTTTTATTTATTAAATATATCATAGTATAATTTCATCAGGCAGAAACATGTTGCGAATTCGCGTATATACAGTCGAACCTTTCCATTCTCATAAATCGATGAAGTACCTGAAAAACACTTATAATCAATTGGGTAAACACGAAGCTTAAAGAGTTCCCCAAAATATCATGTCCCACAATACATATACAATGCATTCATATAATCGCCTTCAACATAAAGCTGGTCCGCCTCTTGGCCTTCAGCATAAAGCTGGTCTGCCATTTTTACCTTCAACATAAACCTAGTCCGCTACTTTGGCCTTTAACATAATGCTAGTATTCCTAAGTCTATTGTCCCTCACAACGAAGCACTACTACTAAAATACCCTTTGATGACACGCATTGCGTGTCGTAAAACCCACATATGACTCACAAATGCATGTCAAGGAAGGACTTGTCATAAAGGAAGACGACATGATTTTGCGTGTCGTAAACTTACGACACACATCTACGAAACGCATTGCGTATCATTGAAGCCCCTGTCATAAAGGAAGACGACACACATTTACGTGTCATAAGCTTACGACACGCGTTTACGACAGACATTGCGTATCATTAAAGCCCCTATCATAAAGAAAGACGACACATATTTTTGTGTGTCATAATTTTAAATGTTTTAAAAATATATATAGTTTTGATATATTTACTAATTTCAAAATTAAATAACATGTTTAAAGTCTTGTAATACAAAATAAAAGACCATACAGAAGAAAGATATACGATTACACAAAATATAATATGTCAAATTCAAATAATCATTCTAATAGTAAATAAATGTATAAAATTGCTAATATTGCACAATATTTATTATACAAAAACAAAACACAACATTCAAGGGAACTCGTGAGTAAGTTCTTCTTTGATAGTGTCCATGACAACTTTAAGCCTTGCAACTTGATCACTTGAAGATGCATTAATTTAACCAGTATTGACTCTTTTTTTTATAAGTTTCCTGCACTTTGGAATATAATATAACCTTTGTGGTAAAAAGAGAAAATTATGTTTTTTTGTTTCAAGTCAAATCAATTAAGTATGCTACTATTTCTGCATTTTAACCAAAAAAAGGTCTAAATGCATGAACTAGAAACTTACTTCAACTTATTTGTGGTAAAAGAAGCTTAAATGCAAGAAATAGCAAAGTATATTGCTATTTCCTACACTTGGGGGGCATAAAATGACTTGTGTAGTAAAAAGAGTAAATGATGTTTTTTTTTTCCAAGTCAAATCAATTAAATTACTTTACGGTTCTATGAAAAGATAGATAGATAGATACCTCATCAAATTTCATAAAATTTTAGGTGTCTAGCTCCCCATTGACTTTAGGTTTAAAGATTGTCTCCATTTCATATAATCGTTCCACACATCCTTGAACCAAGCATGAATAGTAGAAGCAATTTAGGAGTTGACCTATCAACTGATATCAAGCCTATACTAAAATGGACTCCAGACCTTCATCACAGATTCATAGAAGCAGTCTACCTGCTTGAAGGAGCAAACAATAAGTGCTCTTTTTATTTTTTTATTTTTTGTAAACTTTGAAAAAAAATAAGGGAGATCTAAGTGCGTATATAAGTCTTTTTTGTAAACTTTGCACACTAATGTAACCATAACACCGAATTTTAGTTAACAAGATGTTTTTTTTCATTTATTTTTTGTTAAAAATCACTCATCTTTGTTCCAATAATGCAAATATAAACCCCTTAAACTTTGTTGATTTTAAGAGAGATCTAACAGGGTATATAAGTCTTATGCCATATATTTAGGGTATCTGAAAGCAAATAACTTACATGGGATACTTAATTTCTTTGAAAAATCGTCTGATATAAAGCATAAAAGAAACATGTTCATTATTATAACACATTTATGTAAACATCATAATGATAAGGAAACATGGTGATTTGAAAATTTCATGGTTGATCTATACCGATGGAGAACTTTTAAACAATTGAAGATCCCATACAGGATTAGCTACAATAAAGCAGCTCCTTGGATCCTGGAAGAAAAATGCAAAACAGAAAGTCTCCAAAATTAAACCAAATAATTCCCCCTAGGATGATAAAATATCAATAAAAGGATTATAAGAGCAGCATCGGCCAGAATAAAACCATAGAGAAAGGTAAATGTTACAAGAGCTTTAATGTTTCTAAGGATTGTAGTTTCATCCTTTGGAAAATCTCTACAACTCTTTGTGAGTTTCTTCCCTTTATCAACACTTTAGTGTAGAAAACACGAAATTGGAGAGGGGAGATGAAATAAAAGAACTATATAGATATGTGGTTGGTATGCTTTAATTTCGTAGTTCAATTCTTTTCTCTTTATTATACATATATATATATATATATATATATATATATATATATAATTAAATTTTGACAAATGAATTTATTTTTTTATGTGGCCCCACGTGCTCTCGGAATGAAACCGTTGGGGGAGATGACGAAATTGATGCCAAGAAACAGTCATTCCAAGTAAAAAATCATAAATCTTCATAACTTATCAAGATCAACATATTCCAAGTGCCACAGACCTACAAAAACTGTGCATATTCCAAGTGCCATTACATTATGATGCCAATTCACTCTTGACCATATGAGGCTTAACTTAATGAAGAGCCTTCTAATGGCCATAATCTAAATTTTTTTGAAATGAAAATTGCCACAAAATCTTTATAATATCATAAACATGCTTCAACCACATACCTTCTCAGACAATGCATCTACAAGGAACACCAGGAAATTTTTCAGAAAGACAATTGGGGAGATGACCAATCACTTAAACAAAAGAAGATCTTTGAAACATGAAATTCAAGATAAAATACCTATTGTCTTCCTGCACATGCATTAATAATGTTCAATAAAAAAATACTAACATCATAATGAGGAAAAAAGAAGAAGGTAAAACTGGATATTAGCGAATGAGAAAGTTGTATTCCCATAAAAAAAGATGGATATTACCTTCTCTAATGACTGATGTGTTGTGTTCAGGGGGAAACACAGTAAACAACTTCTTCAATAACATCTAAAACACATCTTGATCTCTTATGTTGGAAGGTGGTGAGACTTTTGTGTTGGTTCAAGCCCCACAAAACACACACAACACACACTACTCACATATATATTTATGGGAAACTAAACTTGCAAAATAGAAACTGATTACATACGATGAATATTTGAAAGTCTACGTTTTCCTATATTCTAAACGAAAACAAAGTACATCTATTTATACTAAATAAAGAGTTGAATAATAGCTACTATCTACCCACGAATCCATGCTAAAGTAAAGCCACTATCCTTTTTATTTTCCACAAAACCCGGTCAAAGAGAGGACCAAATCTTTTGCTCCAAGTTTGGATTACAACAAACCTGATTAATCCAACAATCACCCCCTTAATCGGTTTGTTCTCGCCCATCAACAGTGTTTCTTCACCATTAACCATCGACGAACACCACCACATTTAGAGCCTTTGTTCACCGTCAACCCACCATCTGCTTCACCTGCAAAACCGGTCGACAACAACTGTTTTAACCAACACCATATGGTTGTACCATCTTCCAGCCGCCTGCTTTACCAAGACAACAACCACCATCAGTCTCGACCTTTCCCGGACACCTGACCTCCACCTCGGCCACATCCAAAGCCAACACTGTCACAGTCTCCTTTAACTGCCACTGCAGTCACTATCTAGACCTCCCTTTGACAGCTTCAATCTTTTACCTGTTCCAAGAGTCTTCTTCTACCGCTACCAGTCAAGAAAAGCAAGCTTCTCCTTTTTCTGTTTTCTTATACCTGCAAACAAGCCAAACCAAAGAACCACCTGTTATGATTTCTTCCGGCTTGTCTTCTCGGCTTCTGGTTAGACTCATCGTACTGAACTACATTAGCCATCTATTACACCGGGACCGTTCTTCCCTATGTTATACTGATAGCCACCTGCTATCATCACCGTTCCATCGCTACCATAGCACCCGTCGATCATCTTCTCCGGGAAACAATAGTAAACCTCAGCCACCTGCTGCACCATCTTCTGCAAATCCGAACACCAGCCAACCCACTGGAAACCAACATCTGTTTCCTATCACAACAGCTCCCGATAACCACCTGGTTAGCTCGGATACCAAATGTTGGTTCAAGCCCCACAAAACACACACAACACACACTACTCACATATATATTTATGGGAAACTAAACTTGCAAAATAGAAACTGATTACATACGAGGAATATTTGAAAGTCTACATTTTCCTATATTCTAAACGAAAACAAAGTACATCTATTTATACTAAATAAAGAGCTGAATAATAGCTACTATCTAGCCACGAATCCATGCTAAAGTAAAGCCACTATCCTTTTTATTTTCCACAAAACCCGGTCAAAGATAGGACCAAATCTTTTGCTCCAAGTTTGGATTACAACAAACCCGATTAATCCAACAATCACCCCCTTAATCGGTTTGTTCTCGCCCATCAATAGTGTTTCTTCGCCATTAACCACCGACGAACACCACCACATTCAGAGCCTTTGTTCACCGTCAACCCACTGTCTGCTTCACCTGCAAAACCGGTCGACAACAACTGTTTTAACCAACACCATATGGTTGTACCATCTTCCAGCCGCCTGCTTTACCAAGACAACAACCACCATCAGTCTCGACCTTTCCCGGACACCTGACCTCCACCTCGGCCACATCCAAAGCCAACACTGTCACAGTCTCCTTTAACTGCCACTACAGTCACTGTCTAGACCTCCCTTTGACAGCTTCAATCTTTTACCTGTTCCAAGAGTCTTCTTCTACCGCTACCAGTCAAGAAAACCAAGCTTCTCCTTTTTCTATTTTCTTATAGCTGCAAACAAGCCAAACCAAAGAACCACCTGTTATGATTTCTTCCGGCTTGTCCTCTCGGCTTCTGGTTAGACTCATCGTACTGAACTACATTAGCCATCTATTACACCGGGACCGTTCTTCCCTATGTTATACTGATAGCCACCTGCTATCATCACCGTTCCATCGCTACCATAGCACCCGTCGATCATCTTCTCCGGGAAACAATAGTAAACCTCAGCCACCTGCTGCACCATCTTCTGCAAATCCGAACACCAGCCAACCCACTGGAAACCAACATCTGTTTCCTATCACAACAGCTCCCGATAACCACCTGGTTAGCTCGGATACCAAATGTTGGTTCAAGCCCCACAAAACACACACAACACACACTACTCACATATATATTTATGGGAAACCAAACTTGCAAAATAGAAACTGATTACATACGAGGAATATTTGAAAGTCTACATTTTCCTATATTCTAAACGAAAACAAAGTACATCTATTTATACTAAATAAAGAGCTGAATAATAGCTACTATCTAGCCACGAATCCATGCTAAAGTAAAGCCACTATCCTTTTTATTTTCCACAAAACCCGGTCAAAGATAGGACCAAATCTTTTGCTCCAAGTTTGGATTACAACAAACCCGATTAATCCAACATTTTGGATAGGGCCGGCCCCGAGATTTCGGAGGCCCTGTACAATTTAACAAAAAATAGGCCTTAAAACTTAAAGGTCTAAAAAATTAAGCAAAACTAACTTTTCATTTTCTACTACAAAATACACAAATTTAAGATTCCATTCAAATTAATACAAAAACCAAAATTGCTTCAACTTGAAAACAATCACCCTTCTAGTATTTCTACTTGAAAACAACCATCTTTCTACAAGCAACAGTCATCCATTTAATATGCATTGAAATAAATTGTAAGCAATCAGAAATTAAATCAGCAAGATATATTACATTATCTGGAAAAAAAAATATGATAAAAAACAGAAATGTATCAGATAAGTAAAACTTATGATAAAAAAACAAAAATCAGAACATCACTTCCTAATTTTGGACCCTTCAATACAATCTAAAACTGATTTTGGACCCTTTAATACAATAAAACGAAGACATTTGTTACAATGTGTCTGAATTCGAGAAAATCAAAATCATAAAACATTAAACAACGGAAAAAACTTATTTAATATAAACAATATCACAAATGTAAATGTATAATACCTTCTGGCTTCTGATTTTCAACACTTCAAGAATCAAGACAACCAAGATATTAGAAAGCCCGATTGACAGTCAAATCAATATATTGTTGTTTGACTTGTTTCAATGCTACTGTTTGGATTCAAGAAAATAAGAATAAAAAGAAAGAAAAAAATGATTTACTTCTAAAGATTAAATAGTAAGCAGAACTCAAGAATAGAAACGTGGAATAAAAAAGAATAATAAAAAAAGTTTTTTACCTTTTGGTTTTCTTCCGTATGCTCAGGTTATGACTTTCAAACATCTGTTCCCCTTTCAATTTACTTGTGATGCACTGAAATAGGAAGCAGTTGAGCGAAAGAAGATTGTTGCTGATGAATTTCATTTGGGTTATTAGTATTGAGTATTTTCTTGTGATTTATGACGAAAGAAGTAAGAAGAAAAAACCAGAAATCGAGTGAATGTGTATTGATGGTCGAGGGATTTCTTCTGAATGATTTTTCTGGATTCAAGTCTTTAAGCAATCAAATAATAAGAAAAATATCATAAGATCAAAGAATACCATTTTTGTCTTAATGACCTGCGATAACAATAATTGGTGCAGCATGGATTTTTGATTCCCAATGTCGAGGATGAAGGAACCAAAGCGTGCATCTCTTCTCCCCGAAAAAAATCTGATTTTGCTTCCCGCTTAGTCGATTGCGTCTGTAATCTGTGTATTGTTCGTGCTTAACCTATTTGCGCATTTGGGCAAAAAACTGCAGACGATCTAAGATAAAATCAGTAAAATTTTGGGCCCTGGATTTCGGTGGGCCCTGTTCATGGGCACCTTTTGAACATGCCTTGGGCCGGCCCTACTTTTGGATTCCCATAAACAAAAAGCTTGAAAACAAGATGTATACTTTTCAATGTAGAAAGCACACAATCAAATGTCTGTGTTTCTAAACTAGGCATTATCTGAACCTAGGGCATAAAATCCTGGAGACCACCAACTAAAACAGGAAAAAGGCCCATCAATTCCTAATCATAAAAACTTAATTGGTCATGATGTACTCAATTGCTTGATTTTCTGGTTGTTATTGTCGTGAAAACACCTGAGCCTTCAATAAAGGTACAATTCATTCTATTTTCTAGTTGTCGAGTGTGCCCCCTGTACAAAATTAAGTTGTTGTACAAAAGCGTTGTGCTAAAATATGCATAGATTACCTGAACTGCTATGAACAAATCCCTCTATTGTTCTTGAACTGAGGGTACCTCAATAACTATTTAGGCAACACGCAAGATTGTCCCTGGCTTTGAATTATGAAAAAAATAGAGAAAAAGGAAAAGAAGAACCGTTTTTTACAATTTAACGCTACATGAAAACCAATAAAACAACCTTTCATGGTACACACATTAATAAGGAGGACCTTTTATCGTTGCTAAAAAGTGTAACACATTTTTTTAAAATGCTTTTTAGGCATATAACTAAACAAATAGAAAGTAAAAGCACCAGAAATACCCGTACTTATAATTAATTGCATGAATGATAAACTAATAACAAGAAGAATTTGATGAATCATAACAGAATCGTGCTCAAGCTTGGGTCTCTGAATTGGAACCCATGTAAATTTAACCGAGATTTTAAAATTAAGTTAAAAGGGTGTCAACTTTTTTCACCTGCTATACTCATTACAAGCTACACACAAACATTTTGGTCTTAAAGGTCCAAATTCAGAAAAATACTTTAACACCCACCTTTTGAATGTAAGTTGTAAACCTAGAGATTAACCTTGATTAACAAGGTTGTTAACAGAGGAGAGTAAAAAAAAAGAACTGGTAACAAAAGACTTCTACAAATTGACTTGTTCACCAAGTCTTTTATGTGTAACCAAAAGAACATGTGCAAGAATACGTAGGACAAGTGCAGGTCCTTGTTCTTCAAGGAGAGACGGGAACAGGGGAAGGAAAAAAGAAACAGGGGATAAGATCTTAAAACCAGAATTACTTGAAACCAAAGAAAACTTATAAAAAACGTTGGGTTCTAGAATGGAATTACAAAGTACATAGGTCCTACTTTATACTAAATACAAAGAAACCTATTCTAATTCAAATACCACATAAAAAAGACAAGTTTCCTAAAAAAATCATAAAATACCCCTGGACTAAAACATGTCCCAGATTGTGAATTATCCAACAGTGATCAGATGAACATCATATATTTATAACTACTAAGATCCTAAACAACTACATACTTGTGTAGATTTTATTGATACAAAGAAGTTAGAAATATTTGAAGGGATGGAGATGGACATCTAAGTGGTTTAGTTGAAGCTGAAACCAATGAAGACTTGGTTAAAACGAATAAATTGATACATGCTGATGTAGATGTTCAACCATTGACCTGAACAACTGAATCTGACTTCCTGGAGATTGGATAAAGATCAAATGAAGATTAAAATCTACAAATATGCCCTAAATGAAGTCAATTTATCTGAAATTCTAAATCTGATCAAGGTCCAACTCAAGTAGCGTAGTTTCTCAAAGGCATTTTCTGAAAATTTAATTTCCAAAAGGTTAGTGCATTATATTTCATTAACAGTCCTTGTGTCTTTTTTCTGTAAGGATTAACTTTAAAAAGGACAAAAAGACAAATCCTTTTAATGGAATGCACGCTTGCAATCAGTTACAATCTAAGATTTCATTTGAAATAAAAATCCTATTCGAATTCCCAAATTAAAAAGCTGAAGAGAATTGGACCATTAAAGAGTATCTAAAATAGACGTGATATTAGGGAAAATATGGAATGCTTACTTGAGAGCAAGAGAGTACAGAGACTATTGAAACTTCATGGCTCCTTATATGTGATGTGATAAATTCCAATAAAAATACACACATCCCAACCAAACGTGTCAAAATCATCATCATCTATGATTGCTAAATCACAATTCAGAAGGAGAAGAAGAAACACGAACGAATACAAGTTGGAAGATGATTACTCCATTACTCACCCCTTATACTTGGAGTAGATTACATTACATGAAAGAGATAGTTTCATATAATTTTGATTGTAGAGGTATTCAAGGGAAACCTTAAGAGGATGAATGACATCTTCACCCATTATTTAACTGCGGTGTTGGACATTGAGTTGTCGGTGCCTGTGAGCATGAAGAGTAGTAATACCCTAAATCGCCGGCTCTCTAAGAGTAAGAAAATGAGTGCAATTTTGATGGGAACCCTATCTTTTGGTAGATTCTTTCAAGTTTGAAGCAGAAAATAAGAAAGAGTTGGGGAAATCAAGAGGGAAACTCTCATCCTCAATCGTGTGGAATGAATTGCGAAAAAGCCCTAGTTATTGGTCGTGATTTTGTGTTGATCATCAATATTGGACGCACATTCATAAAATAAAAAAAATTATAAAACGACATGCCTACACCACACGCGTAATATGATAGGCGCCCTCCGTGTTATTATTTTTTTTTTGTTGTGACACTAATTTTAGAACACGCAAAAATGCGTGTCCTTAATCCTTCAAATTTTGGGAGAGCTGACATTATTTTTACGACACACACTTTGGCGTATCATAAAACTAAGAGTGTCATGGTTTGCATGTCATTAAAGGTCTATATTCTAGTAATGAAGCTAGGCCGCCCTAAACTCCCCACATAATATATCCACACATATATATCATACAAACAGCTCAACACGATAGGCAACTAACTAAACTAGTCTAGTGGTATAATTGCATACTAGATGGCAACTATATTCTAAAATATATAGGATATATACTGAAGCACATAATATAGTGAGAAAACTCACCTAGAAAATTACTTAGATGCGTGAGAAATATCTGGGTGATCCTACTGGCGATCCAACTGGCGGGTAACGCGTCTATCAAGTATTAACCAATAATAGTATAACTTATTAATATTTATGATAATCTGGTAGTGAAATATTGATCTTTCACTAATCCCAATGAATACCAGGAGGTCTATCAAATGAGGATCAACCAGCCAGGCAAGTTGGGAGGCAGGATCAACCAGGCAGGATCATTTCGGCATGTAGCCCTTCTGAAATCGAACAACCAAGCCAACGTGACCATTCTAGACACCTCTTCCGTAAGGAGATCAATCAGTGTTACAACTGGAATTACTGATAACTCTTATTTACACATTCATAATAACGCCTATGAATATAAACACAAGTTACAGTTAAGGCATAGTAAGTGTAGCCTAACTTACAGAGAGATTCTAGTAAAAACCGGAATTTGTACTGGTAGAACTTTGAAACCGAGCAATTCTATTTGTGCGGCCCTCTACCTCAAAGCTTCACTAAAGTGGAGTATTTATGCTTATTTGAAAACAATGTATTTATTGATTTGCGGAATTTTATCCATAAAAATATTTCCGAAGAAATGTTTTATTAATAAAATTTTGAGTTGTCGTAACTGATACAAAACATAAGCATAAACTTTACAGAACTTACAATAATTATCCTAATGGTCTACAACTCCTTGAATCTTTCAGCATAATGTACCTTCAAACCATTACATGTGATATAGAGAAATTGAGTGGGTTAGGTTGGGGAACCAGGTTAGCCCATAGGGTTTTCAACCCAAAATAATATAGTTGTATATTTTACATAATTAACCCAATTACCCTTTCTAGTTATTCTCACTCCTTGATCCTAAGATGATGATCTTGTTGGACCTATCCTAAAGGATCTCTGTGAGTAAACAATGTTACTATGGGGATTCCGTAGCAATATATATCAATAAGGAAACCCTAAGGGGGATCAGAGTACCCGAATGAACATCTTTTCTTTTCCCTGAAGACAATGATCGTTAACACCCCTAACTGGTGTTCCACCAGACTACATAAAATAGTCGGTAGTCGTCACTCATACTTTGTTAGATGACTGGTCCTGATAATTCAATATATAAGCTCTATCCATTATTTTATTTTTCCAAAAACCCTTTACTACCCAATATGAATATGAAAAAGTAAATTGAATAAGTAAAATCATGTTGTAGCACAAATATCAAATACACAGATAGCAAGCAGATATGGAATTTAATAGACACTTCATATCTATGTGTAAGCTAAAAGTAAGTATGCACTCACCAGACAAAAATAGGTGACCTAAAGTTGGGGCAGCGCTTCGCCTTCACACTTTCCAAAAGACCTAGATGCATATAGCGCTAAGTCTTAGTCTAGTTTCAGAATCCTAGCGACTATAAAAGTCTAGATTTCTCATTAATCTGAAAGTCTACCTCAAGTTCTATCAAGTAAGGAATAACCAGGTATGATCCATTTGGTATACAGAGTATAATGTTTAGAAATCCCACTTTAAACACTTCACTAAATCGAGCCTAGACATTATCCCCGTAAGTAGATCAATCAGTATAATGACTTGGAATTACTGAGAAATCTTATTTTTAGGTTCATAATAACGACTTATGACTATAAATATAAGTTACACTGAAAACACAAGAGTGTAACTTAACTTACATAGGTTTCATCAAAAATGCATGGACATAATCCCGAAACGAAAGCTTTAATTACCGGAAACCTCGGCCCCTCAAAACCTTGCTAAATTCCCCTAGGAAGTCCCAAAAATTCGGACTCAATAAGGAGGAATACTCTGGAGAGAAACATAATTGAATTTGGCTTGAAATGAAAGAACTTTAGAATGGGTATTATAGGATTTAAGGGCGCGCATCGCGCACTAACCATAGGCGTGCCGCACCCTAATGCTAACGTTGCCCTTTAAGTGTCTGCCTTGTGTCGCGTTCAGATCAGTCCACCTTGCCCCTTCTAGAAGGCCGCCACGTGGCCAACTCTTGTGGTGCCACGTGTCAAGTTTTTTTGTAATGCCACATCACCTTGCCGTTGATGGAGAGCCAGTTGCCGACCAGGACACGTGTCGCCTCCAGAATGTGCCAACTCATCATCATAGTGTAATTTTCGCAGATCTTTAGATGGCCATAACTTTCGCAAACGAGCTCCATTTTCGACGTTCTTTATATTCGTGGAATCCTCTCGGCAAGCTCTACAACTTTCATTAAGGTCTCAACATCTAATTCTAGCTCTAACATAAATTCATATGTAGACCGTTTTAGACTGTTAAAGTCCGTGCAAAATTCATAACTTGTTCATACGAACTCCATTTTTAACTGTCTTTTTATTGATGGGTTCATATTCACAAGATCTTCAATTCTCGTTTAGATTTTTTCGGCTAACAATCAAATGATTAGAATTTCGATTTTTATATCCGCACCACTACGCTAAAACTCTGAAAAATCATAACTTCCTCTCTCGAAGTCAGATTTGGACATTTTCTATATGCACACTCTCGGTTTTACAACTACAATGACTTTCGTTTAGATTACTTACGATAAAAAGCA
The DNA here is from genome assembly GCF_052849685.1 of Lactuca virosa. Classification (NCBI taxonomy): domain Eukaryota; kingdom Viridiplantae; phylum Streptophyta; class Magnoliopsida; order Asterales; family Asteraceae; genus Lactuca; species Lactuca virosa. The sequence continues at coordinate 167,913,933 of NC_136434.1, read as the reverse complement.
ATTTATAATAAATTCACTTTTTACGATACGCAGAGTAGTGTTGATTTAATCGCGAAACTTCGAAGAAGCATAACTTCTTCATACGAAGTCGAATTTTAGCTTTCTTTGTATGTACGGAATCCTTGTCACATATACCATCAATTTAGTTAGGATTACATATCCAAAATAATCTCCTATGAAAAGTCATTTAGCGCTTATTACATCTTAAATAACTTCCCTGAATTTGTGTTAGAGCCTGTGTGGCGCCTTTTTGTAGGTAATTTGGGTGGTGTTGCCTGCTGCAACGTGTTAGAGTCGTTCGTGCCAGGTAAATTTTCAAATCTTCTAAAAATTGCACCTCTCTCATATGATCTTCGTTTTCGACGTTCTTTATATCCACGCGTAGCAATCTATGAGTACTACAACATTCATTTAATGTTCATCGGCTAATTCTCATCCTAATTTAAATTTAACAGTCTACGAAGATTTTACTACTAATGACCATGTAAAATTCATAACTCTTTCATACGAAATCCGTTCTTGACATTCCTTATATTGACGAAATCATATCGATGAGATCTTCAATTCTTGTTTAGATTATTTTTCCTAACAACCGACCGATCTTAATTTCGGCTTCTGTGACACACACTACTGCGATGAAACTTTGAAAAATCATAAATTCCTCATACGAAGTCAGATTTAGGCGTTCTCTATATGCATGCTCTCGCTTTACGACTAATACGACTTTTTGTTATATCACTAAGGCTAATAAGCAATCCATCTCCGATTCGTATTTTACGACGTGCTTTGCCGTACAGGGATGAACGGAAACATTCAAATAATCATAACTTCTCCATATAAAGTCAGATTAGAGCATTCTATATATCTACGAAAACTGTATTGACCTTTCCTACATGTTTATGACGACCACTTAGGCTAAAAAGTGATATATCTCTATGTCGAATTTCATAAAAAACGGTTTTTATTGAATTCTCCTGAAAATCTGAAAACCAGGTGTTAAAAATTTAGGTCAAACTTTAGGCTTGGGTCGATGACTAAGGATTTATCTCATTTAGTGTTAGTCGGTTCGCGGGATTGATCAGTGCAAGGGGTAAGAGTGTTGTTGTGCATCTCCGGTTCTTCAGTCCATCTGAGTTTCTCAATATGCCACGTATCCCATTGTACATCCTTTGCATGTGATGATCGGGGTACTATTAGAGTACAAGTATGGTAGTTGGTTAGGATAACTCTTCCTATGCATGTGTAGTTTAGGACACTTGGTGTTATGGTGTGTTAGATTGGTAGGGTCTTTACTGTTGATCTTATGATATCGTTAGGGATTATGTTTGGTTAGGGTAACTAAGGAAGGCCAAATGTCAAGGTTATCTATGATTGACTAGCGAATGAATTAATTGAGAAGTGTTCAAGGGTAGGGTAACTAGGGAAGGCTAGTCCCCAAGGGTATGTAATATACTATTATATGTTTTGTGATTATGTTACATGATTATGTGGTAATGATATCTTGGGATCTATGTAGTTTAAGTTGGATAGCCTGAGAACTCATGGTCTAATGCCTGATTGTGATGTTCTTGTCTAATTGTGCACTCTCGTGTAGGTCATATGTTCGACTATCTATCTGATCCCTAACTACATATGACTTTATGTATTGTATAAAAGACCAGGATTTGGCCAGTGACAATTGTATTAAAGACCATGGGAGGACCGCAACACTTGTATGATAGACTATGGGAGGACCATGGCATTGGTATGAAATACCATGGGAGGACCATGGCAACCACACGTAAGACTATGGGAGGAGCATAGCAATTAAGACTGTAGGAGGACTAAAACAATGAGTGACTATAAGCCTGTGGGAGGACCACAACATTCACATGTTCTATACCGATATGTATGTTGATAGGTTGACGCTAGAGTCGAGGACTTTATGTGGATGAATTGTATGTATGGTAGAATATGTGGTATATTGGGGAACTCACTAAGCTTTATGCTTACTGTTGTGGATTAAACATTTTACAGGTCATTCTTGAGAATAGCTCGGCGGGATTCTACACACGCTTCGAAGATGTTCGTTTCAACGGTTTTGTAAATTTAACTCTGATAATACATGGTTTCAATTAAACAAATGTTACTTAATGGTTTTTGAAGCTAAGTTTAATTTGTTAATCTATTTTATGAACAAAATCTATTTGTATTTTTTGGGACGTTACAAACACTGTTTGCATACTTATTTGATCATTTATCTGTTTCATATTATCTTATCAAGTTATTTGATGGTATCTTGATACCTTTTCGAGTATCTTAGAATTTCCTTTTACAAAATTACCTATTAACCATTTTAACATTACTTTTGTCCCGAATATTCGAAATACACTTGCTTACACTTTACAACGAATCAACTTTATTAAACAGTTTTCTAAATATTACTATCTTCTTCCCTAGATCTTATACATGACCTAGATATTAGGCATATTTCAAGATCTTTAACACTCTAGTTTTCAACATCTTATTTTAAACATCGCACCACACTTACTAATTTGGTTATGAAACTAGTTTGTTAATTTTAACCAAAACAGGCACTACAGGCACATTACACTTATTGTGGTTCAATGGACCCCTTAAATGTGACACCAGTCAAATTTAGGTCAAAAATAAATTGATCAATAATCGTAATTGGGATGAACAAAGTGGTAGAGATTGTAACAAGGTTTCCAAAAATATAAAGAACACTGAAATCCGAGTTATAACGAAGAAGTTATGACCAATCGAAAATCCGCGACAAAACACTGTTTAGTGTAAAAAGTGAATTTTCGATAAAAGGCTTTTTAGCCTTAACAATATAAATGAAAGTTGTAGAATATGTTAAACAGAGAACGTTCATAAAAAGAACGTAAAAATCTGACTTCGTATGAGGAAGTTATGATTTTTCTAAGTTTCGGTTTAACAGTAGACAACTAAAAATTCGAAATATAAATCGATCGATATTTATCCGACACAACTTAAACGAGAATCGAAGGTCTCGTCAAAAGTAGTACAATGGTAAAAAGACAGACGAAAACGGACGTCGGATGAAGAAGTTATGAATTTTTAACGGATTTCCTGTCTCGGTCTGTTAAAAATAATAATATTAAAAATAAATTCAAAATTATCCGATGAAGTCTAAACAAAAGTCGTAGAGTATAATTTTACCTATGCATGCATATAAAGAACGCCAAAAACGGAGCTCGTATGCGAAAGTTATGAATTTCGCAAGTTTTTGGCACGAAAACCGAAAAATCTAGAAAACCGGGAAATTTCGCATGGACCCTCTTCGGCCACGTCACCCTCGCATGCGAGGCTTCCACATGTCTGCTACATGGCATCCTCTGATTGGACCGCATTCTCGCGTGGCGCCTTCTGATTCGACCAAAGCCGCGGTCCACTTACTTTCGGACACCCTCGCAGGAGACACCCCTCGGACCCTCGTGGCACCTCCTGATTGGACCGAAGTCCGGTTCTCTCCTGGTCCGACATGCATCCGAGACTGCCACCCTCCTCGCTTCTCCTTCTGACACGTGGCTGCTGACTCGTCTTCGCATTCGCCAGGTGTCCGAACCGAAGCCACCCCCCTCGCCACCTGTCCGAGACACGCGTCTCCTTCCCACAGCTTCGGATCCGAGGCTTTGGACTATAAATAGCCCGCGAGACTCTCCGGATTTTTACACTTTTTCACCCCAATTTTGGTCCTTTTTCACCCCTTTCACTTCCATAACCTCACAAACAACCCCCAAGGCCCCGGTATCGTATCTAAGACCCGAAGCAAGCCCCAGAATTTTCGAGAAGATAACCTCTTTCCAGTCGAAGTGCTGCCCGCATAAAGCCTGGTTTTTACTCAAAAACTTGCGGTTTCTTCGAGAAAGATCATCTATAGAAACGAAACGCTGCCCAAATCACCACTTATGAAAGTGAGTTCATACCCCTATAATCTACCTTTTTAATGGTTTTTCTTAAATGCTTTTTAGGGGGGGGGGAGGGAATACAAGTTGAACACAATATAAATTGTATTAATAATTGTATATGATAATAATCACACAAAGGATTTCCTTATGCTTTTAAGGATTACCAAATACTTCCAAAATGACTTAAATCCATGTTAAATCTTTAAAGTCATGTAAACTCCGTTAAATTCTTTGAAAAAGGTTTTATAAACTATTTCAAATTATAATTGCCAAATTTATAATTGAAAAAGGTTTTATAAACCTTTTCCTTGTTTGGATGTGGAATTAAGGTGGTGTTATTTGTCCGAAGGTCGTTTCCTTCTTAATTATATATATATATATATATATATATATATATATATATATATATATATATATATATATATATATATATATATATTATACATATATGAATATAAAAGGTTACTTCATTCGATATCATTACCTTTGTATCATGCTGAGCAAAGGTGTTCATCCATGAGAAATCATGCTAATCAGATAGAACATATAAATTATAATAGGTATAATTTATGATTCAAAACTAAATATACAAGTATGATTCACGTTCCAAGGAAAGTACCAACAATTCATTTACCTATATCAGGATATGTATAATACTTTTAGTATATGGATAATATATTAAAGAAGTAATAATACATCATACCGGGCTTGCATTAACAAGGGTACAATACAGAGTACCAGGGTTAGAAATCACGGGGTAATAATACATCATACCGGGTTTGCATTAACAAGGGTACAATACAGAGTACCAGGGTTAGCAATCACGGGGTAATAGTACATCATACCGGGTTTGCATTAACAAAGGTACAATACAGAGTACCACGGTTAGCAATCTCGGGGTAATAATACATCATCAATCTCGTTGAAACAATAAATTTGTGAGACTCTTCATGGTGTACTTATCTAAGTATGACCTTAAGTCCTGACTTATTAACCAGAATCTCCTGTAGAGAGGGCGTGAATTTGTGTATAGATCTATATGGGACTGACAATCCCGCACCTTCACTATTCGCTACAGTTTGGCCGGCATGCCTAGGGTGTCAAACGTCATATCGTTTCCGACGCCTGAAGAACGTCGCATCAGGCACATCAGTCATATTAGTATGGTTAATAGAACTCACATTGATAAAACAACAATTAAATTACTTAGTAATATACTTCTCTTAAAACAGTAAGAAAAGATAATTACATCCTAACCAAATATACATTCTGTTAGTTTTTACTTACAGTAAAAACTACGTATCATGAAATCAAGTATGGAAAATATACTTGTACTTCTGGTTTTGGAACATTTAAAACCACAAAGCAGTATTATGGATAATATAATATTCTCCAGGATTAATACCAATGTTTTACTGTAGAACTGATATAACTAAGAATACTTTTACAAATGAAAGGGTTTATGGGATTAAACCACTTTTACAAATAAAACAGTTTATGGGATTAAACCACTTTTACAAATGAAACGGTTTATGGAATTAAACTACTTTTACAAATGAAATGGTTTATGGGATTAAACCACTTTTACAAATGAAACGGTTTCTGGAATTAAACTACTTTTACAATTGGAACTTAGTCATTCACTCTCTGTAAACTAGTATAACATAAAGGACCTTTAGTGGTTAATTCTATAATTCCTTAGTTTTTACATCATAGTTATACATAAGTAATATCCGATTGATAGTGAAATGTGTGATTTCCGCCTTACTTCCTGTTCCTTGTTTGGTTATGGGCTTAAGGCAGATACACCCATTTAACTGTCCATTCGATATTAGGTTATATATAATTAGTATAAACTAAGTAATTGCAGAGGGAACTATTGAGGTTATTAGTTTATCACCTCAGGAAATATAGGATTTTCTGGAGGAACCAGCGAACTTTTCCAAGAACTTAGAGTATACTTTATAGAACTAAAATACTTATGAACTCACCAGCTTAAATGCTGATCTACTCTTTCAAAATAACTTCTATTATCAGGAATCCAATAGACAGGTACACTCCTGAAGCTTTTGAGAATACTACCTAGTACCGTACCGCAACTCTTGTCTTCTACTGTACCCACTTTGGTGTTTGAATATGTAATGTTTAAACACTTATGTAAAACTTATACTTATTAGTGCAATGGTTGTTTGTACTTTGATTACTATATTGCATGTGTTGTGATACTTACCTGAAGTCCTCCGCCCCCGAACGTTTCCGCCGTTCTGGTTTGGGGGTGTGACATTAAGCTACCTAAGGATCAAGTGGTGGGATAAGAAATGTTAACATGGTATTTGGAAGAATATGTCGTGTTTATATTGAGACTTGTAGTCTCGGAAATAAAGGAAATATAGATGTGAATATTTGGTGCACAAAATTTTAAGAGATTAAGGAGCAAAAAGAGTTGTAGTTAGATACAACAGTTTAGAAATAGTGTAAAGTGACTAGATGTAATTCTTCACTAAGAAGTTAGAAAATAGTTAGAAAATTAGTGGTGTAACCACTTATGGGGTGAGAATGGTGAAATGGAGGCGTCGTGAGTTACTAACTTACCAAATAACAAATGGTTAATAAATGTATTGGTACACTTGTGAGAAAAGGAATGAAAAAGGTAAGTTTATACTCATGGTTGTGTAAAGCGGGAAAAAGGATGAAAGATGATGATAAGTATTCAATGTGATTCAATTTAGGTTATTGTCGATAGGTTGACCAAGAGCACTCACTTCATCCCAATTCAGGAGAGTCGCTGAGAAGTTAACCGATATCTACATCATTGAGGTATTCGTACGACATGGAGTTCCAGTTTCGGTGGTTTCCGACTGATTCTTTCATTTTACCCCTAGGTTCTGGAAGAAGTTCCATGAGGAGTTGGGTACTCGATTGTATTTATGCACTGCCTACCACCTACAGACCGATGGTCAGAGTGAACAGACCATTCAGACTCTAGAGGACATTCTTAGGGCATGTGTGTTTGATTTTGGTGGGAGCGTGGATACCAATATTCCTTTGGTCGAGTTCTCTTACAACAACAAGAATCATGCGAATATTGGTATGCCTCCTTTCGAGTTACTTTATAGGAGAAATTTTCGGACCCCGATTTGTTGGGGTGAGATTGGCCATAGAGTTATGGGGAACACTAAGGTAGTACTCAAGACCACTGAGATGATCCAGCAGGTGCGTGGGATGTTGCAGACTATGCAGAGCAGACATAAAAGTTATGTAGATCGACGTCGGTATGATATTGAGTTTCAACTTGTGCATTATGTGCTTCTGAAGGTGTCACCTTGTAAGGGTGTCATCCAGTTTTGGAAATGGGGCAAGTTAGGCCCCATATTTATTGGTATGTTCAAAGTTGTTGCTTGGGTAGGCCAAGTTTCCTTCACCTTTCATGTTTACCAGCTGCGGAAGTGTTTAGTTGATGAGTCTATGGTGGTTTTATTGGATGATATCCACGTTCATGAGCTTCTGAATTAAGTTGAGCGACCAATTATGATCTTAGTGTTGGGTCTAGAAGTGTTGCGTCCTTGGGCTCGGTCCTTAGCCCAGTTTTGTTATCCGGTTTGGGCCTGTCCAACCGTGATTGTTTTATTAGTGTTTAGTATTTAAGGTGCATGCATGCAACTTTTATCAGAAGCGCTTTAATTCTCATAATTGTACTACAAACCCTAGCTCGCCTCTACAGTGGAAGTTCTTCATCGAGCTCTGCTGAGGCGTGACTACATTTGAATCATTAAGCATTACTTGATTCTATATCGTGTTTACTGTGTTTGTTTGCTTTTATTGCTTAGCCTGTTGAAGATCTAATCGATCTAAGAGTTTTTCAACTCATCAATTGGTATCAGAGCAGGAGACTGTGTAATTCATACACATATCTTCTGTTGAAGAAGAACTTAGGGTTTGCCGCTTTGATTGATATTGTTAGAGCTGTCATTTGCTATTGACGTAGTTCTTTAAATATTCGATCTTACCCTAACGTTATTTACAAGTATGAGCTTAAGCAGGTTTTTGAATAAACATCGTCATGTCCATGGATGATTCTCAGTCAAACCCAATCAATATCTCCAACAGCATAGGATCGACGACAAGGATCCCTATATTGTACACTCAGGATTATGAGGTCTGGACGCATCCCTTTGAAGACTACGTGATTGGCTCAGAAGACAATGGATAATTGATCTAGGAGGCGATTACTGTAAGTCCATTTCCTCACTCAAGCACTTCAAGAATTGCTAAAACTCAAAAGGAGTACAATCAACTCGTCAATAATGTGAAAGACATTCCCCAAGATGAGAAGGAAAAGTTTCAGTGCAATATCAAAGCTTTAAGAATGATCAGGTTTGCTTTACAATCAGACACGTTTTGGTTAGTAAGCTCATGCACAACGGCAAAAGAAATATGGGACAGATTGAAGGAATTGTACTATACGGATGAAGATCTTGAGCATTCAATCCAAACATTGTTGCTCTCAGAATTTGGTGACGTCAAGCAGGAGCCCGAAGAGAAGCTTATTCAAGCCTTCGATCGCTTCAATCATCTCCTCAGTAAGATGATAAAGCATGGGACTGAAAGGAAAGTCATTGAACAGAAGGTGACATTCATGAATGGCCTTAGACCCGAATGGATGGATGTGGTGTCTACTGTAAAGGCACATGAACAATTCAAGTCTTATTCTCTATCAAAACTGGTGGGAATATTAAAGTCACATGAGAGTGTTGTGACTAAAGAAACGAATGTGGTTTCTGGCATGGGTTCCTTGGCCCTAATCTCCAAAGGAAAGAATGTTGTTGAAGAAGAAGAAGATTTGGATCTTTCTGAATATGATCTAACAAGTGAAGAGTATGCTTTGATGGTATCAAATCCCAAGAAGTTCATCAAAAGAAGGTTCCCAACAAATAAGAACCGAAACTGGCAAGGTAGCTACAGTGCCGAGAAAGCAAAGGAGGAACCGAAGAGTGTTTCTCAGAACGAAGAACAAAAGAAGGAAGTAAAACTAGGAGGTGACTCTGGCATTAATTGTCACTACTATGGAGGCAAAAATCACTTCGCCAAAGATTGTATGCTGAGAAAGATGTCAGAAAAGAATGAAGATGAGGACGAGGAAGCGAACCTTACACGTCGATTGGAAGAAATCAAAAAGAAGAAAGCTGGATCTAATAACACTATGAATGCTCTTATTGTGCAGGGAAATATTGTTGACGATGAGTTCGGAGGTGTTGAAGTTTGGTCCACTGATTCAGAAGATGAAGAGGTGAGGACGCCTACTCATGGCAGGGCTTTGTTGGTAAAAGAAGAGGACGTTGCAGGAAAGTGTCTAATGGTGAATTCTGGGGTGTCACATATGAGAGGCTATACCACTGATGGGGGACTGGATGATGCGAAGGAGCGAGAAGACAGGTGTTTCGCAGCGAAACCTGTCAATGAGCAGATCAACGAATGCGATGCGTTGATCAAGAAGGTACAATCTATTCTTGTTTCCTTACAAATTCCCATCACAAACTATGAAAAATAACTAAATGGATTAAAATCTAAATTTTCTAGTATAAGTGGTAGTTTAACTAAAACTCGCGTCACAAACTCTAACCTAACTGATCAAATCAGCAGGGTATCATCGAAGAGTGAGGAGAGGCGTATGTGGATTGAGCAGAAGGAGAAGGAGTTGATTATGTCTAGGGATGAAACAATTTATTTGTAAATAGATAATTTAAAGCTTTTAAATTAACGAAATGTTTTTTGTTTAATTGCTAAACGATTATATTCCAACATTACTCAATTGCATCTTCATTGTGAAATAGGGAAGATGATACATCGTATGATTTTACCCTTCCTTGAGTTAAAGGAGGATGAAATCGATGCTGATACATATAACTGTGAAAACGTTGTTTCTTTTGATGATATTTATCCCGCTTACAAAATTGGTCTTGACAAAATAGAGTCCTTCATAAAGTCAAAAGACCATAAGGACATGCTCAAAAATTTGTTGGATGAAAATGACAAATTAAAAATCAAAACCGAAACTGTACATAAATTTGACTCTTTGAATGCCAAGTTTAGTTCAGAAAATAAAATTGATATTGAAAACACTTCTGAATTCAATGAGGATGATAATATGAGTGAAATATCTGTGGAAGATGAGGTTGACTGTTCCGAATTTGTCAAGAGCGAACCCGAAACCAACAAAAATCTTATTTCTGAAAATTCCGTTGAGTTCGCTCGTTTATCCCAACAAAAGACCAAAGTTCTCAAGGAAAAGGCTGTTGTATATCAAAATGTCCAAACAACTCCAAATCAAGTTTAGAAAGTTCATGGAGTTATTCAGCAACAGACAGCCGAACTGACAGCATTAGTAGCAGAAGATAATGCTGATGGCTGTGATGAGTTTTTCTGGTCAGCACCAATTAATAACGCTGATGAAACAGAAGGTCTGTCTACGAAAACATTATGGAGAGTAAAAGGAAGGTATGTGGCAGAACCACTTAATGATCCTACACGCTTTGTTGTGCCCAGCACAAGTGGCACCAAAACTCCTTCAGGTGAACCGGTCATGGTGTCAAGCGAATCCTCTTCGCTAAAGAGCGAGCCTCATGCTCAAAGACCAAAGAAAAAGACCAACATCCACAAAAATCCAAAACATGTGTTAGATCAAAAACATCAACGAAATTTGAGGTACAAGAAGAATCTCACTGAAAGGAAACAATTCTGGCGATCTCAAAACCCTAATTACGTTCGCTATGAAAAGCCTGCTATGTCAAAGGAGGAAGGAAAAGCAAACTCTACTTGTCGTACTCAACATGATGAAAACAACCAAAAGAAGAGTTTCGGTCCTCAGAATCAAAACAGCCGAAAACAGAGTTTCGGTCCACAAAGGCACAACAACCAAACAAGAAGTTTCGGTCCTCAAGATGAGAGAAACCAAAAGGGTAGTTTCGGTTCTAGACCAACCAGTGAGAGGAACCGAAGGGAAAGTAGTTTCGGCTCTCAACCATGTAAGAGCAATGACATAAAGTTTAACTCTGATCCCAAATCTAATCTCTATCGTTCTCACTATCATTCACAGAATGATCGAAAGGGAAAAGGAAAGCTCTCTCCAGAAAACGCAAAGAAGACGTCGTATAAACCTGATTTTGAGACCCGAAAGTCTGCCAACGTCAAATTCTTAAATTCAAACACTCCACCTAAAGTACTCAACTCAAATAACATCAAAGTTTTCACCATAAAAAGAAAAGATGAAACAACCTTAATAAAAAGAACCTTTTTAGTTGATGTTTCTCTTACAATTCCCTGTTCTGTAAAAGGCTCACAAGGACCCAAAAAACTTTGGGTTCCTAAATCTGCTTAATTTTTGCAGGTTATACGTGACGAGCAGTTTGACGATGAATGGTACATAGACAGTGGCTGCTCGCGTCACATGACATGAAGAAGGGAAGAGATGAGGGAGTTTCGGTCCCTTACAAATGGTGGAAGTGTCAAGTATGGTAATAATTCTTTTGGCACGATTAAAGGTTATGGTATGATCACCAATGGCGATTTCTCGATACGAAAAGTGGCGTACGTTGAAGGTTTACAACACAACCTTATCAGTGTTTCTCAGCTGGTGGTTGGTACCGGGTTAAAAGTTTCATTCGATGACGATGGCTCAGAGATTATTGAAAAGAAGACGAACAATATTCTGCTGAAATCAAAGCAAAAAGGAGAGATGTACCCTCTGAATCTCAATCCCATACGAGGGAAACCAGCAATCTGCTTACTAACGAAGGCTCATTCAAACGAAAGCTGGCTTTGGCACCGAAGACTCTCACATCTCAATTTTAAAGACATCAACAAACTGGTGCTTGGGGATCATGTTCGAGGTCTTCCTGTTCTGAAGTTCGATAAAGAACACTTGTGTGCTGCATGTGAAATGGGAAAGCAAAGTCGACAGAGTCATCCTTCTCGAGTAAACACAAAAGTATTTGAACCACTTGAATTACTTCACATTGATTTATGTGGTCCATCTTCAATCGAAAGCATTTGCGGCAACAAGTATATACTTGTCATTGTGGATGACTTCTCTAGGTTTACTTGGGTGTTCTTTTTGAAGCAGAAATCAGAGGCCACTCCCAAACTTAAACTCTTTATCAAACTGATAGAAGTTCAACTACAAAAGGTAGTTCGCAACATAAGAAGCGACAATGGGTTGGAGTTCAAGAACAAAGACTTTGAAGATTTTCTTGCAGAGAAGGGAACCACTCCGAACTTCTCGGCTCCGTATACTCCACAACAGAATGGAATTGTCGAAAGGCGAAACCGATCTTTATGTGAAGCAGCCCGAACCATGCTGAGCTTCGCTTCTCTACCTCTATATTTTTGGGCTGATGCCATTGCTGCTACCTGTTTTACACAGAACAGATCTTATCTCAACAAACGTTTCTCCATCACTCCTTATGAGATCTTGAACAACCGAAAGCCTAATGTAAAGTTTTTCCACGTGTTCGGTTCAAGATGCTTCATCTTCAATTCAAAGGAGCACCGAAACAAGTTCAATGTCAAAGCAGACGAAGGAATCTTTCTAGGTTATTCCTTAACCTCCAAAGCATATAGGGTTCTCAACAAGCGTTCAAAGAAAATAGAGGAGACCTATTATGTCAAATTCGATGATAACTACGTCAAGAAACTGAAGAAAACCGAAGGCTTTGTGGAGGAAATATTTCCAATCTCTGGTCAAGTTACGGTACCTATTTCAAACCTCTTTGAGCAGTACATGCTGCTGTTTGATGAACCAGAAAAGGCTAATCTCTCTGAATCTGAAGCTGCAGACAACAAGGTAGATAACTTGCAGAAGATAATCGGTGATGTTGTGAAGAAAATGGCAGAAGAACAACCGATAACAACCGAACAGCCAGACTCAAGCAAACCTCCAAAAGATAGTTCTCATGTTCAGGGGGAGGGTTCGTCCTCTCCACATAACCAAGATTCACCATTACAGGGGGAGAGCTAATCATCATTCATTCCAACTGAAAGTCAAGTCCAGGGGGAGAATTCTGAGCCTAAAGCTGAGGAAGCATCATCATTCGAGGGGGGGGGAATGCAAACGATGATGATATTCAGTCAGAATTTGAAGAAGAAGTGAATGTTAAACTGGATCCCTCATATGATCCTAATTACCCTCCTCTCACCAAATGGACCAAAGATCATCCACAAACACAAATTATTGGTGGTTCGACAGAAAAGGTTCTCACACGATCACAACTGAAAGCGAAACAAACTGCACTTTTCTCTAAAGTGGAATTATGTATCTTTAACTCGTTCGTCTCCAAAGTCGAACCAAAGACGATCAAGACTGCGCTCGATCTCCTACCCATTGGGTACATGCGATGCAGGACGAACTTAATGAGTTCGAGCGAAATAAAGTGTGGAGACTGATTCCAACACCAAAGGATGCTTCCGTGGTTGGATTAAAGTGGGTTTTCAGGAACAAGATGGATAAAGAAGGAATTGTGATACGCAACAAGGCAAGATTGGTTGTGAAAGGTTACTGTCAAGAAGAAGGCATAGATTATGAAGAGACCTTCGCTCCAGTAGCAAGGCTTGAATCGGTTCATATTTTTCTTGCCTATGCTGCACACAAGAACTTCGAAGTATTCCAAATGGATGTGAAGTGTACCTTCCTAAATGGAGAACTGGAAGAGACGGCGTATGTAGAGCAACCACTGGGTTTCGTGAACGAGAAGTATCCAGATCACTGCTACATTCTAGACAAGGCAGTCTATGGTCTCAAGCAAGCACCAAGGGCATGGTATGAAACTCTAACTAGATTTCTCAAAATGTCTAAGTTTAGACAAGGTTCGGTTGACCCAACCTTCTTTCGTAAGAAAGAGGGTGACCACCTTATGATAGTTCAGATTTACGTTGATGATATCATCTTCGGTTCCACAAATCCTAGCTTAACAGCTGAATTTAGGAAGTTGATAGAGACTAAATTTGAAATGAGCTCAATGGGTCCTATTAACTTTTTCCTTGGCTTGAATATAAGAAAGGGACCCGAAGGCATTTTCATTAATCAAGAGGCTTACGCGAAGACCTTGCTTGCCAAGTTTGGAATGATGGGAGATTCGAAAGTAAAGGTTCCTATGGCGTTTGGCACAAAGCTAACACCTTCTCTAGACAAACCGGCTGCTGACGTGACCCTTTATTGTCAGATGATAGGGTCACTAATGTATCTAACAACGAGTCGACCAGATATAATGTTCTATGTTTGTTATTGTTCCAGGTTTCAAGCTAATCCACGTGAACCTCACCTGCTAGTTGTGAAGAACATCTTTCGATACCTGAAGCGAACCTCTTCTCTCGGTATGTGGTACCCAGCCAAATCAGGATTCTTTGTCCAAGCATTCTCAGATGCTGATCTTGGGGGATGTGGACTGGACCGAAAGAGTACCATTGGAGGATGCCAATTTCTGGACGGCAAACTAGTTTGCTGGCAATCCAAGAAAAATACATGTGTGTCTCTCTCCACTGCCGAAGCAGAATATATAGCCGCAGCATCATGCACATCTCAGGTCATTTGGATACAAAGTCAACTTCGAGACTACGGCCTGAACATGAAGAAAATCCCACTATATTGTGACTCCAAGAGTGCAATTAGGATTTGTCATAACCCAGTGCAACACTGAAAGACGAAACACATAGCACTTAGGTATCACTTTATCAAAGCTCATGTGGAAGATGGTAACGTTGAAATTCATTTCGTAAGAACCACTGATCAATTGGCTGACATCTTCACTAAGGCTGAAGCAAGTTTTAATAAAATCCTACAAGGCTTAGGAATGATGGAAGCTGAATCTGTACCGAAATCTCTTTTGTCTCAATAAAAGTTGGAAGCGAAATAGAGCGAACGCTCGGTCCATTTCGGGTGCGGTTCTTCCGGGAACCGAAATGAACCGAACACTCGGCCTATTTCGGGTTCGGTCTCACCGGGCTCGGTTCGCCTCTCATCTCCAAATGGCGATTTCGGTTGTATAGTATGTATACTCTTTTCTCGCAAGTAATTTTATGTTTTTCCTTTTATTTTTATAAAATCCAAAAATATTTTTATTTCTGTTTTAGTTCCTTTTCAGAAAATCTTATAAAATCCAAAAATATTTTTCTTTCTGTTTTAATTCTTTTTCAGAAAATCTTATAAACTCCAAAAACATTTTTCTTTTCTATTTTATTTCTTTTCAGAATCTTCATAACTCAAATATGTTTTCTTTCATTTTATTGCAATGTGCTTCTTTCTTAATATAATTTGTGTATAATAACTATTCTCAATGATGGAGCTGGGGCAGGTATAATTTTTTATCTATGTACTAGCTAAGTGTCCCTACAAGCATGTTGCTGCATGTTGACCCAAGCCTCAAAAGATTATGAGTGAAGCCTTAATGACTTGATATATACAAATCATGTCTTCCCAATCAAGCTGTCAACTTCACTCTAATCATGAGCTACCTTACTCTTCTTAAATTAAGTTAAGAGTTTTTCTGCTTAGTCTATCTTTTATAGCAGAGGTACATTCGGTTCTTTAACCACCTCCTATTTATTCTCCATCATACTTCATCTCAAAAATGTAACCCTTGAGACTCTCAGCATTACCACTGAGGTTTATGGTTACACATCTTCTGTGTTAATGATCTGAGCTTCGTGCCACTACGTGCTAAGTGAAACCCAAAATTCAAAACCTTTAAAGCATTGACGGTGAACAATTAAAATGTTCTAGCTTTCACCCTTTGAATTAACGAAACCACTATTATGAAAGTACCCTGAAATCTCCTTTTATTTTTGAGAGATCCTTATGAAAATATCTTTCACCAAGACTTTTCTTCCCAAAGGATCCAGGTTTATTTTTTTTTTTTTGAGATTTCTAATTAACAAATATCAACAAGTCACTGAATATGTTCCAAACCTACTTGTTTAACAGGCCACATCGGTCTAACAAGTACTTCGTTCTATTTCGGTCTTATGTCAAGTATCGGAATCCAGAATTGAAGCGAAAGCCACCCTTAATAGCCTTTTATATAAAAGATGCCTTTCAATGCTTCTCAACAAGTAATTGATCGTACTTCAACGGGAATGCAAACAATCACTTTGAAGTCTCTCTTGACTTTGAAGGAAGAGATTCGTGCCCGGGATCCACTGCTTTTTGTCATAAATGACATCACAAATTCCCACAAATAGTTTGATTTATCTCTTTATCTTTGACACTATCTTGCACGAAAATCTTGAATTTTCCAGAAGTCTTGTTTGATTAATTAATAAGCTATTCATAATTATATAGCTTCGGTTCCTAACGATGTAATGCAGTTATTTTCAAACGAAGGGATGAGTCGGTATAAACGCATTGGTACTTATGGTAATAAAGAATCTATTGAAAGTTCAAGGGTGACTCAGCCGGAAGTCTAATCGATTGGTAATTTGAAAAGAGGATAAGTATGGAAAGGCGCGTGAATTTTGATCATTACCTAATCATGCGTCATCAACTGTATCATCGGGGTTGCTAGTTGTCTAATCACGCCTTTTTAGGCGTCGTTTCCCAAATTAATGGAATCATTGCTCCTGATTTTTTCTCTCTCTCCAAAATCGTATATAAGGGATTGACTTCTGTGGGATTCATCTCTACCACACTTCAACTTTCTCAAGCAAAAGAAGGCGATTTGGTTTTCACTGTTCATCTTCTTCCTCTTCAAGCTTCAACAATGGCAGAATCTTCCTCTGTTCAAGAAACCACTACACGCTCCACTCTTCTTGCAATCAAGCCCAACCAGAACTTGTTGATCGATCTTACACCGTTCCTCTACGATACTTATATGTACCAAGTGGTGGAATGTCTGAAGTATTCCCCACTCCTCAAAGCTCTTTCAACGGTGGAAGTCGTTCCAATGTCTTGCCTCTCACAAATCTATTCCACTGCTACGTACGATAAAGGTGCAGAGAAGATTTATTTCGACATTCTCAACCAGAAGGCTTCAATTTCCAAGAGTCGATTTTGATCGTTGCTAGGGCTCACTTATGACGAATCCATGGTGAATCCTGATTCCATCTCCACAGGTCAGCTTTTCTCGATGTTCTACAACATGGGGTACCTTGAAACCCTAACTACCGTGACCAAGTTCAAGAAGTCATGTCTTCCTCCTCAATGGAATGGTCTCTTCACCCTTCTTTTCAAAGGACTTTTTGAACGAAGTGCAGGATCTGATGGTGCTAGCAAGTCTTTCATGACTCTGCTTTATGGGTTGTACCATGCTGTCAACCTTGATTATGGTTTGGTTTTGTGGCTTCAACTTGTCCAAAGTTTGTCATCTGCTTCTCGCCACACAAAAATTTCATGTGCCCGGTTTTGGACCCTTGTCACTCAATCGATTATGGACCGTTTTCATATTCCTATCATGGCTGACTCACTGCTCTCCTCCATTGCTACATTTCATACCACAAACATCATTGTCACTCATCCGTCGAAGTTTCTCTTCGTTGGCTCAATTCCTGATTCAATGTATGCTTGTGTGTCCCCTGCGAGCAAGCTTATTCAGGAGTACAAGAAGCTCCCCTCTTCTGGTCCAAGGGAACTTACTCCTGAAATGATAAAATCTATTGAGGAAGCAGACAAACCTGCTAAGAGGGGCAAGAAGCAAGAAGCAAAAAAGGGAGATAAAGGAGGTCGAGTATCAAAGGTTCAGACTCCAAAGAAGCGAAAGTCTGAGAAGGCAGCACCTTCCCAGCCCAAACCGAAGAAGGTCAAGAAACCTGCTCGGAAGCTTATTCTTCAATCATTGAGCGACTCCGACTCCGAGTACATGCCTACTGGTCATCAACCCACCATTCCCAGCGAATCTGAGAGCGAAAGCTCAGATGATGAAGGTTCGGTTCGTGGTGGTACACCACTTCGTTCGCCTACACCAGAGGTACATGTTCGCTCCCAAGAACCTTCTCCTCCACCTGTTTCCATTCCTATTTCCTTACCTCACACTTTCCTAATAATCACATCTCAACCTTCCTGTACCATTCCCATTCCTACACCTATTTTCTCTGAAGCTACAACAACAACCACCACTGGAGTACAGACTAACGTATCTGATACGGGGGTTCGCACCTCAGTACCCGAAACCCCTGTTACTACCAAACCTCTATCTCCTACCCAATCGAGCGTTCTTGGTGGTGAAAATGTTGAATATGACACCTTCTACTATAGTCCTTACAGGGTGCAAAGCGATGATAATGATGATGCCCCTGTCACCAAGCGCCATCTCAAGGAGCTGAATGACAAGCTAGATAAACTGATGGCCTCCTCCTCTACTCAGGATTCCTCCTCTGAGTCTGCTATAAAAGGCTTGATGGCCAACTGGGTCAAGGAACACAAAGCTTCAATCACCAAAGCCACTTCTGCTATTGATGCTTCAACAAAAGCTTGCACGGAGGCGACCGAAAAAGTCGATAAACTAATTTCTAACGCAAATACTTTCCTTGAATCTTTACAGGGCGCTGCAGAGCAGAATGCTAACAAGGTCAATGCCTTGGTTGAGTCCCTAACTCAATCTCTTCAACAAGAGAAAGCGCTATTTGAGGTGCTTCGCAAGAACCTCACCTCTGATCACATCAAATATCAAGTTTCTGTCTCTGAACGTTTGGATAAACTTCAGGCAGATCTTGCCTTGGAAAACAAAGTGATGGATGCCCTTGCCCTGAGGACCACTCAACTCAAAACCCAGACTCTCAAGCTCAATCAAGCGAACAAGGATCTTGAAGCACTGTGTTCGGAGCGGTCTGTGGTTAAAACCTCTGTTGGTGATGTTCACTCAATCCTCCTTCATCTTCTTAAAGCCTACGATTACGTTCTCACCATCACGGTTCGACGTCATTTGGCTGAGAAGTTACGGCCTGCTCTGGATATTCTAAGCTGGATAGAGGGTGTTCTGGAGTTCGTTGTCTCTCCGCAACAAGGGGGAGAAGAGCCGAAGTCTTCATCTCAACCACTGAAACCACATCAACCGAACCCTCAACAACCAAAACCGAAAGTGGTTACTGAACCGAAGGGGAAAGAAGCTTCATGTTCGGGCATGCAGGATAGGGGAAAAGGAGTTGCTGATGATACTGATGATGAGGATGATGTTGTTATTGAAGAAACGGTTTCTAAACCAAGTTCTCTCAAAGTTAAGCCCACTGCTCAGGAGATTAAGGAAAGAGTCACTGATGCTATCAATGAGGAGAATGAGATGAGAAAAGCGAATCTGCTTAATAAGAGGAAATCGATGTTTCCTCTGTGGACGTTGGAAAGGCTACGAAAGGAGGTTATTGAAACTCCAAGTTCACATTGGCTGGAGTCTGTTCTTTCATTTGATGTCGAGAATTCTAAAGATTCTCAATTTGACATGCCAATCACTCGTAAAGCCTTCATCTTTCACTGATTCGAGCCTACAGTGGCGGTTCCTTCTCCTGACCTGAAGGTTGATCAATACTTACGTGAATATTATCATGAATTCTCTCAACCTCAGTACCTTATCGGGAGTAACAAGAAGATCACAACAATTAAGGTGCTGAAACCTACTACACCTAGGAAAGTTCATTAACGTCAAATTCAATGTGACCCGAGGATTAGATGGTTCGGTCCATATGATTTCCCTTGCTGATCTGCTAAATCTGAATCCACACGATTGGATTCTTCTGAACAACATCCTACTCTCCAATCAGAAAGAATATGAGCCCATCATTGATCACATTAAGCGTATGCTAGTGTGTTACATTCATGAAGTAGCGAATATTGATTAGGAGATTGCCACTACTATACGCAAGAGACCCATAATCAAGCTTGTTGGGAAGGCTGGTGACACGAAGCTGATGGTGAAGGGAAAAATTGATCCACAGTCTCTCACCGTCATGTTTCTTAGACGCGAAGGTCAAAGATGCTTATTTTCTCTGGCTGACAAACATCTATTCTCCAATCCTTGTTTGGAGCACATTCTTGAGCTTATCCATGGGTGCGATCAAAATAGTAACGCAGACAAGAAGTTGTTCTTAGATATGCTTCGGTGTTATATGTCTTTCAGACAAAATCTTCTTGCCATCATTCCAAAATTGTTCAAGGTTTTGAAGCGGACTACTCAACCTCCATCGAAGTGAAGTCTCGCCCCATTTGACGCAAAGGGGGAGATTTTTGGGTCTAAAAGTGTTGCGTCCTTGGGCTCGGTCCTTAGCCCAGTTTTGTTATCCGATTTGGGCCTGTCCCACCGTGCTTTTTTTATTAGGGTTTAGTATTTAAGGTGCATGCATGCAACCTTTGTCAGAAGCGCTTTAATTCTCATAAT
Source organism: Lactuca virosa (assembly GCF_052849685.1). NCBI lineage: Eukaryota > Viridiplantae > Streptophyta > Magnoliopsida > Asterales > Asteraceae > Lactuca > Lactuca virosa. The sequence goes on along the minus strand of NC_136434.1, from coordinate 167,893,652 downwards.
TGTACTACAAACCCTAGCTCGCCTCTACAGTGGAAGTTCTTCATCGAGCTCTGTTGAGGCGTGACTACATTTGAATCATTAAGCATTACTTGATTCTATATCGTGTTTACTGTGTTTGTTTGCTTTTATTTTTTAGCCTGTTGAAGATCTAATCGATCTAAGAGTTTTTCAACTCATCACTTAGTCAGGAAGACGAAGACCTTATGCTATAAGATGGTGGTTTTGGTTAAGGTACAATGGCAAAACCGAAAGGGTTCTGAATGGACTTGGGAACCCAATGAGGAGATGAATGAGAATTACCCAGAGCTATTTATTCAAGTGGGTGAGAGTTGTAACATTCGGATTCCAGGTATAAGTCTTATGCTTTCAAATGTTGGGATTTGGGGATTTCCCGTCACCACGATGTGGTAAGGTCTGGGCCACAGCACGGGACATGCCATTTAATGACGGTGGCACGATCAGTCCCTCGCCATGACACGGTGGAGGCTAGGGTTCAAAACCCCAGGTCTCGGGCCTTGGGCCCTATTTAAACGATGTGATGGTTAGGATTTCCTCCCACCCTCAACCTCATCCCCTCCTAGAGCAGAATAACAAACCCTAACATCCTCTTGTTCATTTTGATCTTATTTTGCTATATGTTTTTCCATTAAAGGAAGAAGGAGTGTACTTGTGGTGAAAGGAACTATCTAGGAAGAATAAGCAACCCCATTGAGCATCTTCTAGAATATTGTAAGTCTTCAAGGCTCAATATTTATGGTTCATTTCTTTTAGATATTAAGTTTAAGAAAGTTTGTGTAACATCCCAAAAAAAAGGGTAAAAAATTCCCTTTTTATTATAGTCTAAACACTATTGTAAACTTGGTCCAAACATTGAAAAGCATTTCAAATAAAACAATTATCAGAGTTCATTCCCAAAGTTCACATATTGCGGAAAACACGGGTGTATGCGTTGCGATCGTTCCGAGCCCCTTCATTTGAAAACTGGAGTACCTGAAACATAAACTGAAAACCGTAAGCACAAAGCTTAGTGAGTTCCCCAAATACCACATACCATACAATAAACATACTGCCAAGCATATCTGGGTGTTGGCCTCCCCTTCGGTCTATTTCAGTCGGATACTACCGAGCATATCTGGGTGATGGCCTCCCATTCGGTCTATTTCAATCGGATACTGTCGAGCATATCTGGGTGCTGGCCTCCCATTCGATCTATTTTAATCGGATACTGTCGAGCATATCTGGGTGCTGGCCTCCCATTCGGTCTACTTCAAATGGATACTGCTGAGCATATTTGGGTGGTGGCCTCCCCTCCGGTCTATTTCAACCAGATACTAGGTCTATTTCACCCTACCACTACCACATCATAACATACGCAAATAATCACAGAAACATCAACAAATACTGGCAAACCAGACAATTATCACAAAGACCATCATGTTACTATAAACATCAACTAGTGGGCCGACATTGGTGCCTTCGACCCACGAATTCTGCGAATGGAGACTCACCTCAAATGTAGAAGTTTCCTGAAAGAATTCCCTAGCTGCTGCCTTGACGACACCTCCGAACTATCAGATCAAGAATAACACCGAATTAGCAATTAGTTTCCAATCAATAAACATAACTTCATACCTGGGGTAAAAATACGATTTTACCCCTATCCTAGCCTTATCCAAAACTATGACCCAAACTACAATCTGAAAGACCCAAAGGCCCACTAATCAACCAATGACCCAATTTTCCAAATTGGGCCCAACCCCAACAAGACCCAAAACTGAGGTATAACTTCAATAACCAAAAAGGCCCAAAACCAAAAGATCCATAAAGGCCCACTAATGGCCCAATTTTCCAAATTGGGCCCAATCCCATATGGGCTTCCTAAGGCCATACTTCCTAAATTAGTATTCAGATTACCTCAAGAACCCCTTGGGACAAACTTGCCCAAGGACATAAATCAAAAGTCAAAGTCAACGGTCCAAGTTGACCCAACTCGCCGAGTTGTCCTTCAACTCGTCGAGTTTCTTCATTAGTCAGCAAAGATCAGGAAAATCCCTATCAACTCGCCGAGTTCACCCATAAACTCATCGAGGTCGCCAGATTTCCAACATCTTAATACATTAAGCCGACCTATTCGAAACTAAGGGCTTCACAACTCAGATCTTAACTGAAATGGCCTCAAGAAGGGTAATTTTTCCAACTTTACCGCTAAGAACCACCAAAATGGGTTCAAAACCCAAACCCTAAACTTAAAAGAGTAAGGACTTAATCATTAAGCACTTATTCAACAAGGACACAACTCCAAAATGCAGATCTGGCCACATAAGGATAAATGGTCATGTAAAGTTTCCAACTTTACACTTATCCATGACTAGAAGAAGCTCAAAAGCTTCAAAGAGGCCAAAAGAAGGACTTAGTGAATGCATGAAGCCCTTAAAACCATAAAGTTGGCACTTGGGACTTCTACTTCCCCAACAACCACCCATCCATGGCTAAAAGCATACAAATAAACCCAAGAAGAGATCTAATCCAATATTGAGCAAGGTTAGAACTTTATACCCGAAATGTGTTGGAAATGAAGTGGAGAATCACGTTCTGAAAGCTCCTACTTGAACCACCACCTTGCACCAAGCTTATCCTCCTTCAAAGAGATTCAAACACACCAAAACACACCCACTAAGAGCTCACAACACTCAAGGAGGCTCTAGGGTTTCGATATTAGGGTTAGTGGCTATGGAGGCTGGGAATGAGGCCAACACCTGAGACTTAAGGTGTTTAAATAGGGTGAAAACCCCTAAAAATGGGGTTTCCTAAACAGCGTCTAACTTGCCGAGTTGGCTCCTCCAACTCGCTGAGTTGTCTCATTAAACCTCACGATCAAAACAGCTTCTACTCACCGAGTTGAGGCTCCTCAACTCGTCGAGTAGACCCATTAATCCCCGCAATTCTTCATCTTCAACTCGCCGAGTTCAACTTGATATTACTATAGTTCCACAATTAACCTTCTAGATTCCGGGTGTTACAACTCTCCCCCACTTAAATCAGATTTCATCCTCGAAATTGCTCCTTACTAATACTCATATCAAAACGAACAACCTGTGGGACACAATCAAAGATTTCGCATATAGAACAATCTTCCCAAGGCAATCAAAACCCAAACCGAAACTTCCAACCCGAAAACAACATTCAGACCTTCAGCCCCTGCAACCCACTTCTACCTTTCTGAGACTTGAAATCTATGATGGTCTGACTCCCTGACAGACTGCTCACACGGAGAAACTCTATACCATGCTCTCAATGAAAAACCGATTAACATAACACTTCTGATATGTGCTTAATTAGTCATAAAAATCATGCATTATCTTAATACTTTATGTTAATTTTATCTCAAACAATGTACAAAAGGTGCTTAATTAGCTTAATATTTCAATTTCAGCAATAAAGACATGCTCGGGTGAAAAAGGAAGCGGAACTAGCAATTGGAAGCTTGGAAATTGAAGTTTCAAGAAAGAAGGCTCAAATAAGGAAGAACTCGACGGGTTGGCCATCAACTCGACGAGTTGATCAGAAGATTCCCGATATAAGGATGCCTTGTCGTACACTCGTATTAAGTGAAAAACTCAATGAGTTATCTTAAAAACTCGATGAGTTGGTGCTGAATTTTGCAAATCTTTATATATATATCGTTTATTCCCAAAACTCTAACACATTCTGGAGACTTTTGGCGACTATTGAGGATCAGAAGGGTTCTGGGGTGCTTTGGTTTTCAAGAATTCAACCTAGAAGTCAATTTGGAAGAGATCAAAGGCAAACAACCATTACTTTTATCTTAATCTTTTGTGTGAACCATTTTTGAATCATTAGATTTTGATTTTATGATGATAGTTGTTGTAGTTATTAGTTAAAAGCTTCATACTTCTGTTTAGACTAGATGATCTTATGAATATGGTTTGATTGAGTGGTTTGGATTAATTTGATTTGATTATTTATCTTGTTAAGCTTGTTAAAAGATCCTTGCATATTAATGATAATTATTTTCTGTTAATAATCAAGTTTATTGAGTTGTATGAATATCTTCTTAATTGCTTGAATCATATATTTTTGTGAAAACAAGATTGTATGCCTAGTATTAGTGAACATGAACCTAGGATTAACTAGAAAATAAATAAGTTAATGTGTGAGCATGTGTGATGAACAACCACATATGAGTTGATTGAATTGACGAATTTAGTTAACTAATATTACAAGTCTTACTTGATTCGAATTGAACACTAGGAAACTTGTTAGTTTAATCAATTGGCCACTGTTTGAATTGACTTGTTTGCTAAAGGATTAGTAATAGTAAACATGAATCTAATCACATTAGATATCGGTAATCACTGATATATTAATCCATTGCCCTTTCACGAAATCAACCATAGGAATAAGTGAATCGAATCTAAACGGAAGTCTCTTTAATTTGATTGAATCTAGTTGTCTTTTGTTCCTCTATTAGTTGTTAATTTCCTTTTTGCTAAAGTGTTTAAGAAGTTATTTAAGTTTCTAGTCTTGCAAAACTAGAGAAACCCCCCCCTCCCTTTTATTACTTGTTTTTATTTAGATAATTCTAGTATTTATTTGAATTGTTACCGTTCCCTGTGTTCGATACCCTACTTGCTTGAACTATATTGCTAATCGATGGTACACTGCCTTTCGTGTGCTTACTTTGTGTCTAAGTTAGTAGGATTAAAACTAGTACTATTCCACACATATCAAGTTTTTGGCGCCGTTGCCGGGGAACAGTTCTAATAGTTATTTTATTTGCTAGTGTTATCGATCCTTTGTGTGAAATTGATTTCATACAAAGTTACTAGTTTTTTCTTTTAAATTTTTGTTTTCAGTTTTCCAGTTTTTGCATTGAACTCGTCGAGTCCATTACGGAACTCGACGAGTTGGTCGCGTTTTCAGTTTCGTTTTTTGTTTCGTTTTGTTCGTTTTATGCGTGTTTTTCTGTTTTGTTTCAGGAAGTTTATGACCAGAAGTTCCAGTTCTTTAGTAGTGCCACCCGTTGAAGATCCGGAATTAATTATTCGCAAAAAGAAGGATAAGGAAATTGGAGAATCAAGCGGTTTTGACAAGAATATAGAAGATCTCGAGCCGAACACACCTGAATTTGAAGAAGGAAGTGAAACCGAACCAGAAGAAGAGATGGTTGACATTACAGACATACCCATGGGCGAATGGAAGAGGAGAATGCGTGATGATACCAGGTCAGGACTTGTGCAACACACGATTCCAACGACAACAAACTTCGAGTTGAAAGGTCACATACTCGCCCAGTTGAAGGACATCCCATTCTACGGGAAGGATCATGAAGATGCATACAAGCATATCGACGAGGTCAATGACATAGTCGACTGCTTCAACATCCCTAATGTGTCTCGCGAGACTGTTCTGCTTCGTATGCTACCGGTCACGTTCGAGGGAGCCACGAAAGATTGGCTAAAATCACTACCTCCAGGATCCATTATAGCATGGGCTAAGATGCGCAAAGAGTTCATTGATCAATTTTTCCCTCCCTCAAAAGTAGCAAAGTGAAGAAGGACATTGCAAACTTCGAACAACAAGGAAGCGAGTTACTCATTGAGGCGTGGGAAAGATACAAAGGCTTGTCGAGGAACTGCCCTCAAGTGTTGATAAGTACATATTTCCCGCGGATTTCATAGTGCTAGATATGGAAGAAGACCATCAAGTGTCGATCATTCTTGGGGGACCGTTCCTAAACACCGTATGCGCTATAGTGGACATAAGAGAATCAAAACTTACCCTTCGGGTGGACATTTTGGAAGAATTAATGGAAGAATGGAAAGAAGACAAGTCAATCGAATCCTCAGTTGCCTTTGAAGATGACTTTGATGCTGAAAAATACCTAAAGGAGATAGAAAGATTACTCGAAGAAAGTGAATACGAAGAAATAATAAGAAGTTCTGAAAAGTCAACTCAGCAAGTTGAAGAGATAAACTCGGCGAGTTTTGACGAAAAGTCACGATCAGACGGGAAAACTAAGCACAACTCGACGAGTTTTGTTTATGGACTCGACGTGTTCAGTTTTCAAAACTCGAATTTCGAGCTAAAAACTTTGCCGGAACACTTAGAATATGCATTTTTAGAAGAGGGTGATGAAAAACCTGTGATCATAGCCTCTGATCTCACACAAACCGAAAAAGAAGAGCTAGTGAAAGTTTTAAAGAAAATGAAAAATGTTATCGCATGGAAAATTACCAACACAAAATGGATTAGTCCGTCTTATTGCTCTCATAAGATCAACCTGGAAGAAGGCGCAAGGCCGGTAGTGCAACACCAAAGGCGGTTGAACCCGAACATGCAAGAGGTGGTCAAGAAGGAGGTTGTCAAGCTCTTAGATGCGAGGATCATATATTCGATTTCCGATAGTCCATGGGTTAGTCTAGTACAAGTAGTACCAAAGAAAGGAGGGATGACATTCATGACGAATGAGAAGACCGAACTCATACCTACACGAACGGTAACCGGTTGGCGGGTGTGCATCGATTATCGAAAGCTAAACGATGCCACTTGCAAAGACCACTTCCCTCTTCCTTTTATTGATCAAATGCTTGAGCGATTATCTGGCCATTTCTATTATTATTTCTTAGATGGATTTTTAGGTTATTTCCAGATTCCAATAGACCCAAATGATCAAGAGAAGACGACTTTCACTTGTCCAAGTGGAACATTCGCATATCGACGCATGCCTTTTGGGTTATGCAACGCGCCAGCGACCTTTCAACGATGCATGACGGCAATATTCCACGACATGGTGGAAATTTTTATGGAAGTATTATTGGATGAATTTTATGTTTTTAGCTCTTCTCTCAATGATTGTCTTACTAACCTTGATTTGATGCTTGCTAGGTGCGAAAAGACCAATTTAGTCTTAAATTGGGAAAAATGTCATTTTATGGTGAAGGAGGGCATTGTTTTAGGCCATAAAGTAACCAAAGTGGGGATCGAGGTGGATCGGGCAAAAATTGATACTATTGCTAAATTACCCCCACCAACCAATGTGAAGGGCGTTTGGAGATTTTTTGGTCACGCGGGTTTTTACCGCCGTTTTATAAAATATTTTTCCAAAATAACTAGACCTTTGACTCAATTACTTTTGAAAGATGCGCCTTTTAATTTTTCGAAAGAATGTTTAGCTGCTTTTGAAATTTTGAAAGAAAAATTAACTAATGCCCCGATCATTATCGCCCCGAATTGGAACTTACCCTTTGAAATAATGTGTGATGCGAGCGATTTTTCCTTAGGAGTTGTACTTGGTCAAAGGTTTGACAAGCACTTTCAACCCATTTACTATGCTAGCAAGACCTTGAATCCGGCCCAAGAAAATTACACCACAACTGAAAAGGAATTATTGGCCGTGGTCTATGCCTTTGACAAATTTCGTCCTTACCTTATTTTGCCTAAAACGACTTTTTTACTGACCATTCTGCTATCAAGTATTTGTTTTCTAGGCAGGATACGAAGCCTAGATTGATCGATGGGTACTTTTACCTCAAGAATTTGACATCGAGATCAAGGACAAGAAAGGGATGGAGAATGTAGCTGCCGACCATCTATCTAGATTGGAAAATCTACAAAGGGACGAGATGGACAACAAGGGTATTGGGGATATATTCCCAGAGGAGTACTTGATGGTGATCATGGGGGAAGAACCATGGTATGCAGAAATTACAAACTTCTTGGCTGGTAACTTTCTTCCAAAAGGGCTCACTCACCAGCAGAAAAAGAAACTCTTTTCAGTAATCAAATATTATTTTTGGGATGAGCCCTATCTTTTTAGGAGATGTGCAGATGGGATCATTAGGTGATGTATATTTGGAAGAGAGATTCATGACATTCTAGAGCATTGCCACAATGGGCCGGCAGGAAGACATCATGGGGTACAATACACAACTAAAAAGGTGTTTGATGCAGGATTTTATTGGCCCACAATCTTCAAGGATGCTGCCACCTATGTGAGAGAGTGTCATGCTTGCCAGAGGTTGGGTAATATTTTTGCAAGGAATGAAATGCCTCAAAGGAACATCCAAGTGTGTGAAGTATTTGATGTGTGGGGTGTGGATTTCATGAGACCATTTCCATTATCTAAAGGACACAAATACATACTTGTAGCAGTGGATTATGTATCAAAGTAGGCAGAAGCGCAAGCATTACCGACAGATGATGCAAGGGTAGTTGTAAAGTTTCTAAAAATATTATTTTCTAGGTTTGGGGTACCAAAGGCATTGATAAGTGATAGGGGAACCCACTTTGATAATGAACAACTAGAAAAGGTGTTACAAAGATATGGTTTATGCCATAGATTTTCAACACCTTACCATCCACAAACAAATGGGTAAATCGAGATCACAAATAGGGCACTCAAAAGAATCTTGGAAAGATCGGTGGGTAGCAATAGGAAAGATTGGGCGGATAAATTAGATGATGCACTTTGGGCATTCCGGACTGAATTCAAGACACCCATTGGAACCACACCCTATAGGCTAGTCTATGGTAAAAATTGTCATCTACCGGTTGAGCTTGAGCATAAGGCTTATTCGACTTTAAAAACATGCAATTTTGAGCCAAGAGAGTTGCGTGCCAATCGACTTTTGCAAATGAATGCCTTAGAGGAATTGAGAAACGATACTTACAATAACTCGTTAATTTCTAAGGACAAAAAAAAGGTGGCATGATGCAAGGTTGAAAGGTAATAAGGAATTTGAAGCTAACCAGAAAGTTCTTTTGTACAATTCAAGACTAGAGCTTTTTCCGGGGAAATTGCACACTCGTTGGTCCGGGCCTTTCACGATTAAGCATGTCTCTCTATACGGGGTGATTGAGTTATGGTACAAGGATGGATCAAGCTTCAAAGTTAATGGGCATAGGGTTAAGCGATATAAAGAAGGAATGTCGAGTGAAGAAAGAATTGAAGAAGGATTGGATTTGGAGAAAGCCGTTGCAACGTAGACCGGGAAGGAGTCCAGCTAAAGACTCCTAAAAAGAAGCGCTTGCGGGAGGCAACCCGTTGTTTGAGATTAATTTTTTGTTCCTTTTTTTTCTTTTTCTTTTTCTTCTTTTATTTCCTTTATTTTTGTGTGTTTAATTAGGATTTTCATTCTAAGTCTCCTGATTTGCTTAAAATGTTGCTTGAGGACAAGCAAAGTTTGAGTGTGGGTGTGGTGAAATTTTTTAAAGAGAACAATTTTTTTTTTCAAACAGAGCCAAAAACTCGCTGATTCCATATGCGTACTCGACGAGTTCATCTGAAAATTCGCGATATTTCGTCAAAACCCGTCTCTACTCGACGAGTTTGGGGTCCCGAACTCGACGAGTAGGTTTTTATTACCGAAAAAAATAATATAATTTTTAAACTTAGTAGATTAGGGTTTTTGCCCTAAAGAGTAAAGTTTCTCATTCACAACCGCCACCACCTTGCACTAGACGAGCTTTCTCTCTCAAGCAAGAACTTTCCAATTTTCGTGGTTCTTCTCCAATTCTCTCAAAAAGGTTAGGCTTTTCACTCTTAAATCTGTTAAGGTTCGATTTTTAAGAGTTTGATGGTTACAATTTGTTAAAAAAGCCCGATTTTTGAATTTGATATGAACATTAGGGTTTTGATTTTAACTAAATTAGAACGTTTTGACTAGTTCTTATTATGAATTAATGTTTGCTTTACTACCGTAAACAAACCCCTGAAAAATTTGTGTGTCTACATTGTTGAAACTGTTCGAATCAGTGAAGAATTCTCGCAATCTTCATCGAACTCGTCGAGTTGTTCTTGGAACTCGACGAGTTTATTCTGATGTTGGCCAGATTTTTGATTTTTAACATAAACTGTGGAGGAAGAAGCTGGAAACACTCAAGAAGAAGGACTTTTACTTACCGAACGAGTTGAGCTGGCCGTGGTTAGATCAAGTAGGATTGGTAGAGGCGATGAACCCATATCTTACAAAGGTGTTTATCAACAAAGGGGTTAGAATTAATTGTAATGTGTGGAGAAGGTTATTCTAGTTACAAGAAACGGTATACCAAGAGTTGTTTTTAGAATTCTATGTTACTATCACTTTCCGGGGTGGTGATGATTATTATGACACCAATGCATTGACTTTTTGCGTTGGGGTGAGCTTAGGGAGTGTAGTATGGCTGAATTCGCATGGATGATGGGATTGTATGATATAGAGGACGTGATGACGGGAGCTTTCGGGTTGTTTTTGGAGAATTGTCACAAAGACTTCCCAAACGGGTAAAATGGAGTTAATTGGTGGACCACAATAGCTAATGGAGTTTATATTCCATCGGCCACCCAAGAAGCAAGCATAAGGCCGCCAATCCACCGCCTTATCCACCGGTTCATCTCGAGTTCAATATATATGCGCAAGGATGATGACAAAGTACCAAGCCGGGATGTATTTTTTCTTTGGTGTATTATTATGACAAACACTTTTTGCAAGATTCTATATTGCCTGGCGAGGTATTTAGCTGAGAGAGGAGTGAAGGACAGAAAAACTTCAATGATATGTGGTAGAATGTTTGTGACAAAATTGCCGAGATCGTATGGTGTTTTTGGAGGATGGATCGAGAGCCACTTAACCATGGTACAACAACCTGTCTTTGGTCATCTTATTTACAAGAGGGCTAGGAATATTGAAGACTTTGGTGGGGGACATTTTGCCATTCCCGATGAGGACAAGGTGGTGGCACCCGAGCAACCAGGTAGGAGAGTAAGACCGAGGCAAGGGCATATGCATGATGACCCGCCCGTGATCCCGGCTGAGGATGAACTTCCTATGGACCCTTACAATGTGGTGTTAAGGGCATACCAAGACGAAATCGGTCGTAGCTTGAACTACAATCACATGACCCTTGCACATATGGTGCACCACATGAACATCCCCCAAATGGACGATGCTCTCGACTACCATCATGTTAGAAGTTAGGATGAAAGGTGGAGTGCACGGCAAAGCGGAGCCGACGGTAGCGGATATGAAGCAGGAGACGAGGAGGATGAAGAGTGATTATCCATTGATTTTTATTTGTGTTGGCATGTTGAAACAATTTTTATTTGGTTGTGTGTTTTTTTTTGTTTTGGTTTGTTTGTTTCTAAACTCTTAGTTAATTAGAAAGTTATTTAGGATTTTATTTGGTTTGTTTTCCTTTTTATTATGTGGTTTGTGTTTTTGATCTTTATTGAAAATAGAGTGAGGGATGAATGCATAATTAAAGCGTGAGGAAAAAACGTGAGGGGTCGAGTCTAGACAAGAAGATTAGGAGATTTGAGTCCAATTATGAGTCCGACACTTAAAACAGCTGGAAAAGAGTCTTTTTACTGAAGAAAAACAAGGGGGAGTGTTGCCTTAATACCCTCCTTAACCCCAGAAATGGACCTGAAGCAAAAAGAAATTTTTGTCCATACAGTGAAGAAAACTCGTCGAGTACACATATAGAACTCAACGAGTTCATACAAAAAAGCGCGATTTCTGTTAGTTTAGCAATTCAACTCGGCGAGTCTCTACCTGAACTCGACGAGTTGCTCATTCTTTTATCTTTGAGTCGACGATTTGATTCCATTCGACGTGGGCATTCTCTATATTTTTGAAGATCATTTCCGAGCATTTCCAATATGTTTTTTCCTTTATATTTGAAGCTGTACCACACGAGACTTATGACAACCATGGCGTCGATGAGCTGTTTCCATGCCTAAAGTCAGCTGAAGATGGAGCTTATAATGTAGAATATCAACCTCGCAACTTCTATCCCAGGGGAGTTTGTTTTAATTCTCTATTTACTTTTATGTTCTTTATCATGCATAACATGCAATGGGTACATTGCATGAATTAAGTGTGGGGTAGGGGGTTGGTTACATTAGTTAAATTAGAATCCTAGGTTTACTTTTAAAAAAAATTTGCATAAAAAATTGTTAGGGCTAATTCAGAAAATTTTGGTAAAGCAATTAGGATTCCATGCTAGTATTGTGTTTGATGATTCTATGAGGACCTAAATTTTTAGTTGAACCAATATACGTTATAGTGCATTTGCGGCCCCCTTTATTCTAGTGAAATCATGGAACAAAAACACAACCTCGCTTAGTTTGACGAACACAACATGTTTAGCATCGTGTACTTGAAATGTACCCAGGAAAGCTTATGTAGTCATTGCACATAAGACTAATGCCTTTAATTAGTAAAGGATGAAGTTAAATCCCCTTGCGTAAGCATATTTTTTTTCTAGGTTTTTAGTTTGAGTGTAAAAAAAAGTTGAAAAAAAAGAGTGATGCAATGTTTGAAAGAAAGAATCTACAAAGCTATGAAGCAAATAAGAAATATCAAGAAGAAAAGCTACAAATTAATAAAGATTGAAGTTATCAAGTATTTTTATTTTTATTGTAATTTTCTTTTCTGGGTTATTTTCTGTATGTTTGCTTGGGGGTTTAACCAAAAATGATATGAGGTTAAGAAAGTTTTCTGCGGATGGATTCGGAGGGATGCATAAAATGAGCATTCTTCGGAAAAAGTGGGCGAGTGTTTATGAGGATTGTTAGTATTTAGAATTAGGGGGGTCCTTAGGAAAAATTTTAGACACAAATGCATGCGTTACAGTCTTGGCATAATGGCTGGGATTGATTGGGATTGTTTTCTGTGATGCTAGTGTGCTAAAATTCAGTTTTGCTTGGGGGCAAGCAATAGTCAAGAGTGGGGTATTTTGATATGTGCTTAATTAGTCATAAAAATCATGCATTATCTTAATACTTTATGTTAATTTTATCTCAAATAATGAAATAATGGACAAGAGGTGTTTAATTAGCTTAATATTTCAATTTCAACAATAAAGACATGCTCGGGTGAAAAAGGAAGCGGAACTAGCAATTGGAAGCTTGGAAATTGAAGTTTAAAGAAAGAAGGCTAAAATAAGGAAGAACTCGATGAGTTGGGCATCAACTCGACGAGTTGGCCATCAACTCGACGAGTTGATCAGAAGATTCCCGATATAAGGATGCCCTGCCGTACACGCGTATTAAGTGAAAAACTCGACGAGTTGGTGCTAAATTTTGGAAATCTTTATATATATCGTTTATTCCCGAAATCCTAACACATTTTGGAGACTTTTGGCGACTATTGAAGATCAGAAGGGTTATGGGGAGCTTTGGTTTTCGAGAATTCAACCTAGAAGTCAATTTTGAAGAGATCAAAGGCAAACAACCATTACATTTATCTTAATCTTTTGTGTGAACCATGTTTGAATCATTAGATTTCAATTTTATGATGATATTTGTTGTAGTTATGAGCTAAAATCTTCATACTTCTGTTTAGACTAGATGATCTTATGAATATGGTTTGATTCAGTGGTTTGGATTAATTTGATTTGATTATTTATCTTGTTAAGCTTGTTAAAAGATCCTTGCATATTAATGATAATTATTTTCTGTTAATAATCGAGTTTATTGAGTTGTATGAATATCTTCTTAATTTCTTGAATCATATATTTTTGTGAAAACAAGACTGTATGCCTAGTATTAGTGAACATGATGTAACACCCGTCAAAATAGGTCAATAACAATCACATGTGATTATGCCAATCATGTAATGTGATTTTGTTAAACTAGTAATGTGATAAACGTACTATGTAGTTCATGATAAATTCTAATACAAATATGAACTTTCTTTATGATACAACTCAAATTATACGTCCATACGATTCTAAAAATATAGAGAACGTCTAAATCTGACTTCGCATGAAGAACAATATAAAGCTCTATAATAAGTAGAATTTAAAATAGACTTAGACTTAGCTACTGGAGTCTAAAAGAAAGTCGTAGTACTTAGAATTAGCTACGCGTGCATATAAAGAACACCGAAAACGGAGCTCGTATGGAAAAGTTATGACCTTCCGAAGATGTAGCTGTCTGAGAGCATGACACGTGGCATAAAACTCTAGTTGTCTGGATTCACAACGTGAACATTAAAATCACGACGTGAAAGTAGTCCATGACACTAATTAAGGCTAGAAAACAAGTGCTAAGTCTACGGGAGTGATGTGTTAAGTCCCCACGACGTGGACATTAAGGAAACGACGTGAAACTAGAATCGTGACACCTTCCGAAGCTGGGACCCAAATGGCAAGTCTACGTGATGATGCAGCTCAGATTCATGACGTGAACTTGTCTTGGACAGCCTATAAATAGAAGGTCCAGCCTCTTCTCTTCTTACACCTGAACTTCTTCCCTTTCTCTCATTTGCTGAAGCCATATCGCATCCCGAGCCCGACGATCGCGAACCGCTAATCGTTTTCAGTTTAATTCTGTCAAAGCACGATATTAAAGTGAGTTTCACGGCCCCACTTTTTAATGTTTTTGGGGAAAACGCATGCTAAATATTGAATACAAGTTAATAATATATTTATATGATAGTATGTTCGTTAATCGGGATATAATTATTTTGTATCTATACAACTATCGTAAACTTGTTAGCATGCTATTGTTATAGTAGTATACTAATGTAGATCTTGAGTTATACTTAGGATTCTATATATATGTTGTGTGCGATATACTTCCAGAGTTATGCTCGGAAGTTCTATATGTTAATTAATAAGTATGTTGTTATTGTTGGTTTTTATGTCAAGATAAAACCAGGTATGTTATATGTTGTTGTTATTGGTTTTATGTCAAGATAAAACGTCGTATGTTATATGTTGTTATTTGGTTTTATGTCAAGATAAAACCTGATTTTTCCTCAAGTTATAGTTGTTGTACTTCCTAAAGTATTATGAACTTAGGAGTAATGTTTAAAAGCATAGTCTAGTAACTTAGGGTTTTAAACACGAAAATGCTTTTGTTGTTAGAGCTATAGGAAGCCGACAAAGTCTACATGAGTTATTGTATTCATCATCTAAGATTGGGGATCTTAGTGAAAGTCCTCTGACCTGTACCCGTTAATCTCATGTGAACGAGGAAGTCGTGTATGAATAATATACGGGTTGACAACCCCACTCGTGGTTGTTAACTACAACCCAACTTAAGCGAGTGACGAACTTTCCTTTTATTTGTTGTTCCGACGTCGATGAAGCGTGCGGTATTAAGTACCCTATAAATCCAACTACCTGCCATCCAATACCATCTGACGATGGAGCAGCTTTACCTTCCAACGAATGGGAAGAGAGTGAACCGATGGAAGAAAGTGAGCCAATGGAAGAGACAGAATCAATGGCATCATCCTTACCACCCATGAACACTCTTTACCGTCAAGTTCCAGGAGGAGCGAAGATGAAACGCAGAGCTCGCAAATCCATACCGAGATGGATAAAGATTAAGAAGAATTAGAAGGCGACATCTTCAGGAAGTCATAGAGTTCAAGATGAACCTGCACGGATGGCACAAACCGTTGATAGGTGGGTGGCAGAAGAAAGAGCTGCTAAGATGTATGAGACTGGTCAATCATCTCGACCACATCCCCCACATTCTTCTGAAGTTAACACCTTATCTCAATTGTTTGAGAAAAGTGTGAGAACTGAATATAAGATGGAAATTGTCGAAGGAAGGGCTACTCATCTATCCGGAAGGATGCGAAGGCTAGAAGGATAGAGGACGAGAGATCAAGAGGCGGTGATGGATGTCCATCATCGTATAAATTTCGCTTATAACGGCATGATTACTCACGATGTAAGGATTGCAGAGTTAGAGCTCTACAATCAAACCTCAAGAAATGAAGAGCGCACAGGAAGTCTTGAGCAGAGAACTCAAGCACTCGAGGAGCAAGTGATTAATGTCATTGACGTGCTGGGTTATCACGTAGGTTACTGGTAGATAACTAAAACTAGTGGCTGTGTAAATAGAGAAATCAGAGTAGTTAAGGCAAAAAGAGTAAAGTTTAGAGCAAGGGTGTAGTAAACCTTGCAGATTTTACAATGTTTATAGGAACCTTTCTCTTATAAGCCTAAATAAACTGATGTAACCACTGGTGATAATATAAAATATATATTACAGTAATCATTGTGTTATCCATTATGTTTTACACTTTGAAGAATAATTGAAGCATTTAGTACTCGTGTATTAAATGACTAATAAAACTCATAAAATTCTTATTATTTATAATAGGAACTAAACAAAATGCCTAGAAGGAATAGTGCTAGGCTAAACCTTAACCAACAATCAGCACCACAACAACAAACACCACCACAAACCCCCCCCCCCCCCAATAAGTTCAGCAGAACTTGAAGAAATCATAGCTCAAAGAATCACTGCGGCTCTATCTAATGTCACAAGAGGTGGAGTTAGAAATGAAGGCAATGTAGGGACCGCTAGAATGTGTACCTACAAAGACTTTATTAATTGCAGGTCAAAGAGCTTTCATGGAAATGAAGGGGTTGTTAATTTGACCAGGTGGATTGAAAAGACAGAGTCCGTCTTTCAAATAAGCTTCTGTCCAGATGATTATAAGGTACGATTTGCAGCATGTACTTTCACTGATGCAGCACTTACATGGTGGAACATCCATGTGAATACAATGGGAATTGATGCTGCAAATTCCCTGAAATGGGAAGAGCTAAAGATGATGCTGGTAGAGGAGTATTGTCCTAGGGAGGAAATACAAAAGTTGGAAGAAGAATTGTGGACCCTAACCATGAAGGGTTCATACAATTTCTAAAGTTCCAGTGTGTGCAATGAGTGCTTCCAAGGATACCCAGAAGACCATGTCTTTCTTCATGTGCCACATATAGTTGTTGTATATCATTCAACGAAGATTTGTTCAAATAAACGCCATCGAAGGTGTCGACAACACCTCTCGCCAATCTATTCAAACTTTCTCTTGCAGTTCTCTTACACATTCTCATATAATTGTCAATATAATCAGGCGACTCCCCCATAAGCTTAATTGTTGCAACACATTTCTTCAACCCTATTAATCTTCGCTTACCTCTAGCATCATATCTCATTTGGAAAAATTCATATCTAAACGTATATTTAATAGGTAAAAGAATGTATTTAATTTATGTAAAAGCTACATTTATAAATTACAAAACTTAAACGAAACAATGCCCGCTTTCCAAGGCGTTTATTATCTGTAAAAGCATACTTTTTCACAAATGAAACCTTCTTTTTAAAACGCGTGGCTGGTAGACACAATTATCCGCAAAATAATCATGAACTAGATGTTGGTGTACTTCTTTGTGATTTTTGTTTAACATTGCACGTTTTGCTAATAGTTGTTAAATGTGACTCGAGCATTTGGAGCATTCTCATGGAGCATTTGGAGCACTTAGATCTCAATGGAGCACTTGAGGTTCATGGAGCAAGTAACAAAAGAATAGATCATCTGAGATGGTTTTAGATCATCTGAAAAAGGAACGGATCAAGTGACAAAGGTACAGATCTTCTAAAAGCGGGTTTGGAGCAACATGGAGTGGCTTGGAGCAACATGGAGCAAATTGGAGCACTTGGAACACTTGGAGCAACATGGAGCACTTAGAGAACTTAGAGCAACATGGAGCACTAGGAGCAATTAGAGCAACATGGAGCAACTAGGAGCACTTGGAGCAACATGGATGAACATGGAACATCATGTTGCCCCATGTAGAAGGATGTTGTGCCATCCTTGGGGATGTTGAGCCAAATGATAGCATGATGTGCCATCATGTATGAAGTTGCGCCAAGGTGATGTTGAACCATAAAGATGATGTTTCTCCATCAAGAAGTGAAGTTGCACCATAGAGGAGATGTTACACAATCATGGACCATCTTGGTACATGATGCGCCATCTTGATTCCTTTATTGTGCCATATTGATCCATGTATTCTTAGAAGATGATGATGCTCAAGAAATGCACCATGTCGTGTCACCATGATGGATGTTGGGCCATTAGTGATCATGATGCTCCACCTGTGCATCATGTTGCTCCACTATGGTCAAGGTGGTCCATTATGTGTGTTGCTAGTGATCATGGATTGTATGAAATGAAAGAATGTTCTAGAAGATGTTGCATGGACGAATGTGATTGGTTGTCACCTTTCATGGGCCTATGGGCCAATGGGCTTGGCCCATTAGGGTTTTGTGTCATGTATCTCGTATCCTTAGTGAGTAGGACGAATCTCAAGTGATTTGTACTTGTAACCTCTATTTGAGAACTCTGAAATAAAGAATACTCCCCTCCTTCCCGTAGACATAGGTTACCTTGACCGTACCACGTTAATACTGTGTCTTTGTGTGCTTTTAGTTTTGCTTGTTATCCGCATTACTTCCTAACAAATGTCATCGGAACATGGCAAGTGACATCAAATTTTTTCTGAGTCTTGACATGTATGTCTTATTTCCTAACAAGTGGTATCAAAATTGCGGTTGGTGTTCAGTTGATTGAATATGTCATCTTACAAGTTCGATTTGGAGAAGTTCTATGGTTCGAATGATTTCAATTTGTAGAAGGTGAAGACGAAGGCTCTTTTGGTTCAACAAGGATATGCAGCAGAACTGGAAGGAAAAGCAAAACTACCAAAGGACATGGCAGCTGAAATGAAGTTGGATATTCTGGAAAGAGTGCATTGTGATATTTTGTTGAGTTTGATATATGAAGTACTGAGAGAGTTCGTGGATCAAACAAGTGTTGATGGGCTTCGGGAGAAATTGTGTGACAAGTATCAGAACAATTCTCTGAAGAATTGGCTATACCAGAAGAAAAGTTTGTATACTATTAGGGTGTCGAAAAGCACCCAAGTGAAGGATCATCTAGATAACTTCAGTAGGATCATCTTGGACGTACAAGGTGTAAATGTAAAGATTGAATATTAATATCAAGCACTTATCCTATTATGTTCACTGCCGAATTCTTATGAGAATTTCGTTGATACCATGTTGTGTGGTAGGACAACGATCACTGTGAATCATGTGAAGGATTCTTTGATGTCCAATAAACTAAAAAGAAAAGTTTCAGGAGGAGAAGAAGTTTCCAGATCCGGTTTGTTCGTAGGCAGAGGAAGAAAATCGGAGAGAGGTGGAGGTAACAAAGTGAAATCAAGTTCAGAATCTAAAGCCAACATCAAAGGTTATAAAAGCAAGGAAAAGTGGCACTTCAGAAGAGATTGTCCATTGCTAAAGAAATGGAATAATGGTGTTGGACTAAGCAACAACAGTATTGTTGTGGTTCAAGGAAATTCTAATGAATAGGATGATGGTGAGGTTTTGACAATATGTACATCTAGTTCTGTTGATGCTTGGATCCTAGACTCTCGAGCATCTTATCATATGGCATGCAATTGTGACTGGTTCAACTAGAGGAAGAAAATCGGAGAGAGGTGGAGGTAACAAAGTGAAATCAAGTTCAGAATCTAAAGCCAACATCAAAGGTTATAAAAGCAAGGAAAAGTGGCACTTCAGAAGAGATTGTCCATTGCTAAAGAAATGGAATAATGGTGTTGGACTAAGCAACAACAGTATTGTTGTGGTTCAAGGAAATTCTAATGAATGGGATGATGGTGAGGTTTTGACAATATGTACATCTAGTTCTGTTGATGCTTGGATCCTAGACTTTGGAGCATCTTATCATATGGCATGCAATTGTGACTGGTTCAACTGCTTCAAAGAGTGGAATGGCACAATCAAGATGGATGATGATTGGGTGAGAAGTATCAACGGTAGTGGCACAGTGCAGATCAAGATACACAATGATATGGTCAGGAAACTAGATTGCTGGTTCGTCCTGGAGTTTCGAAAGAATTTGATTTCTCTTAGCACTTTGGAGACTGATGGATTGAAGTATTCCGGAGAGGATTACTGGTTAAGAGCCTCCAAGGGTGCTCTTTTGGTTTTAAAATGAAGGATGAATCCTCATGGGATTTATATTTTGGATGGTTGTATGGTTAGAGGAACGCTGACTGTATCTTAATCCTTGGATCAATAAGATGATGAAAGGAAGTTGTGGCATCATAAGTTGAGACATGTGAGCAAGAAGGGGTTGTTTGGTGGAGATGCAACTGGAAATGCTAAACCTGGTGAAGCTTGTGTTCAAGAGATATATAGCAGGGTGATGTTAAGTTTGGTTCAACACTCAAGCAAAGAGATCCTAGAGTGTGTTCACTCAGATATATGGGGTCCCTCTCCTATGAAGTCTCATGGTGGATGTCAATACTTTCTGACTTTTATCGATCATTACTCAAGGAAGACCTGGGTGTACTTTCGGAAGACAAAGGACCAAGATGAAGTGTTTGGGTGGTTCGAGGATTGGAAGATCATGGTTGAGAAAGTGACCAGGAACCATGTCAGGTCACTCAGAACATAAAATGGGTTGGAGTTCTGCAAGGATTTGTTTGACAACTTCTGCAAAACAGAAGGCACAGTGAGACATCACATTGTATGGCGAATACCACAACAAATCAATATGGAAAAATAGATGAACCAAACACTGGTAGAGCATGCTCAGTGCATGTTATTACCTACTAATTTTCTAGAGTAATTCTGGGTGAAAGTAATCAGCACTACTTGCCATCTGGCGAATAGATCTCCATCAACTACAATTAATTGTATGACTCCTCAAGAAGCGTGGTCAGGAAAACCCTCTGAGAAATCTGGTTTATGAATGTTTGGATGCCCTGCTTACGCTCGTGTGAATGATGGTAAACTGGAGCTGAGGTCAATGAAGTGCATATTTCTAGGATATGCATCTGGAAGGAAAGGTTATCGTCTGTGGTGTACAGAAGAAGGAAAGTCTCCAAAATTCATTATCAACAGAGATGTGACCTTTGAATCTGCTATATGTAACTAGAGAGGATGTGGTACCGGTGTTACGGGGAATGATCAGGGTGCTATCCAGAAGGTGGAGTTTGAATCAGAAATACCACAAAAATTTGTGATAAATGTGGAACAACAGGTGGCATGGATCAACATAGGCATGAGGAATCCCTTGATCAACCTCGAGAAGAAGTGTCTGGTGATGCTGATGATGGGTTTTGAGCATTCTAACACTCCTATGGTGTACATGCAACCCTAGAAACCTTGGATCTATGTTTGACTAAGATACATGCAAATAATTATTTTTCCAAGGTTCTTATCCTAACTACAATGGCATGGGGTACTTGAATCAAATAAAACTAGTATAATTACTTACCTTGTAGTAGTAGTTGATTGCTTGGAGTTTGAGAGCCTAGCACCAATAATGTGGATGCCTCAAATGGAAGTCACAAATCACCACAAACTTGGAAACTTGAGAGAATAGTCACAAACTTCTTGAAATCGGCCCTCTTAGTTTACACACATCAACTAGTGTTATTTCAAGAACCAAAGCCTCCTTTATATAGTGTGGTGGATTAGGGTTACATCCATGTAAACCCTAATACCCATGTCTTTTCATTTCCATGAGATCCATGGGTTAAAGCTCCATGGAGTATCCATGGACTTTCCATGCAAGCCTAGCCCATTCCAAATAAGCATTAGCCCACACTATATAAATACAAGAGCCCATATTTAATTAGTCATACTTTTGATCTCTAAATTAATTATAGATCAACACTAATTAAATAATATGATTTTATATTAATATATTAGAACTTATAATATATTAATAAATCATAACTTATACTATTCTCAAAAGATTATCCGTAAATTGTTCGGGTGAAGTGCAACCCAAATGGACCATGCCGGGTCGGGTCAAGTACATACCAAATATAGTTATGGACTTAGACACTATCTCCAACAGTCTCCCACTTGGATAAGTCTAATAAATATAGTTGCAAGTATGACTTCAGGAACCGATCAGCAATCGTAGCTCTTAAAACTCTGTTGAACTATGAAGCGCCATTTTAGATAAGTGATCATATAATGCTCTGTTCTAGATATCAGTCGGACAAATACATGGAACATGGTCTTGCTTATTGTCCAGCATTTGTTTCCCGATTTCCGATTTGTTTGACATAGAACTTAACTGAACACATCAATTTAGTTCTGACCGGGCCCGGTACATAGGTCAAAACAAAATCATCGAGGGGCCCAGATATCGCTTCTAATTCTAGAAGGAACAGATAAACTTCGACTCATATGTTTGCTCTACTACTTGTTGAATTACACACAAAAGCACGGTTTATAACATCGAGTTACCAATGCGTTTTCGTGCAATCAATGCATAACCAACTCATAGGCAACAAATCATATCTCTAGGTTTGAAGACTTATATGATATTACCGTCTCACGATCACTCGAGATAAATTCCATGAAGTGATACAAGTGAGCGTGGGTTGAATCCAATACTCAGAACTTATGAGCACTCATGAGTGCTGTAGCCCCGCTTTGTCTAACATCTTAGACCTCTACAAGCCAACCCATGACAGTCTTGATTCATATCTACTTCCAACATATGACCGACTGTGGAGAGTTTGAATAATATGATATAAACCATAACATAATTATTCTGGAAGTCAAAACATGCAAAAAGAAATAATAGTAAACGATTGACAAGAGATAGCAACACTTTACTCATAAATAACAGCTTTTATTTATCATCAAATGTCAATTACATTTTACAAATTTCAAGATTATCTAACTACTAAAACTAATATCATCCTTCAGCCCTATGCTCCGAGCATGCTGGAGATGCTTAGCCCGAGTCAGTCCCTTCGTGAGGGGATTTGCTGGGTTCTCATCCGATGATACCCTCTTTGCCACGAGGATTCCTTCTTCTATTCGATGTCTGATGAAGTGATATTTTCTGTCAATGTGTCTGGATCTCCCATGATCTCTTGGTTCCTTGGCTAAGGCAACCGCACTATTGCTGTCACAGAAAATCTCCATTGGCTCCTTTATAGCTGGTACAACTCCAAGGTCTCCGATGAAGTTCTTTAGCCATATAGCCTCCTTTGCTGCCTCGCTTGCTGCTATATACTCTGATTCACAAGTGGAATCAGCCACTGTCTCCTGCTTGGAACTTTTCCAAGTAATTGCCCCTCCGTTTAGAGTAAAGACCCAGCCCGACTGAGAGCGGAAATTATCCCTGTCAGTCTGAAAGCTAGCATCACTGTACCCTACAACTCTCAAGTCCTCACTGCCACCGAGGGTAAGGACCCAGTCCTTAGTCCTCCGTAGATACTTGAGGATATTCTTTACCGCAGTCCAGTGTGCCTTGCCAGGGTTCCCCTGATACCTGCTAACCATGCTCAAAGCAAAGGCTACATCAGGTCGAGTACACGTCATAACATACATGATCGATCCTACAGCTGAAGCATAAGGTATTCGACTCATTTCTACTATCTCAGCCTCAGTACTAGGGCTTTGTGTCTTACTCAATCTGGCGTTACTCTGGATGGGTAACTCTCCTTTCTTGGAGTTATGCATGTTGAACCTTTTCAACACTTTGTCCACATAGGTGCTTTGACTAAGTCCAATTAGTCTTTTACTCCTGTTTCTCAAAATCCTTATCCCTAGGATATAGGCAGCTTCTCCAAGGTCCTTCATAGCGAAACACTTCCCAAGCCAGGACTTTACTTCCTATAGGGTTGGGATGTCATTTCCTATGAGTAGTATGTCATCCACATACAATACCAAAAAGCTGACTATACTCCCACTTGCCTTGATATAGACACAAGATTCATCTTCACTCCTTGAAAAGCCAAATTCTTTGACTTTCTCATCAAAGCAAAGATTCCATCTGCGAGGTGCCTGTTTTAATCCATAAATGGATTTCTCGAGCTTACACACTCTACTGGGGTACTCTATACTGACAAAACCCTCTGGCTGAACCATGAAAACATCTTCAGCCAACTTTCCATTAAGGAAAGCGGTTTTGACATTCATTTTCCATATTTCATAATCTTGAAATGCAGCAATGGCTAACAGAACCCTAATAGACTTAATCTTGGCCACTGGTGAAAAGGTCTCATCATAATCAACTCCCGGAGTTTGAGAATAACCCTTTGCAACCAGTCGTGCCTTATAAGTGTGTACATTACCATCCATGTCGGTCTTCTTCTTGAAGATCCATTTGCACCTAACTATCTTACGATCAGGTACATTGTCAACCAAGTTCCAAACTTGATTGTCATACATGGACTGTATCTCGCTATCCATAGCCTCTTTCCATTTAGCAGCCTCAGGGCCTGCCATGGCTTCCGTGTAGCTGTTAGGCTCATCCAGATTTACCAGTGTGTTATCACTGATAAGTGTCTCACATTCTGCAGTAATATGAAAACCATAATAATGCTCAGGTGCATTCCTAACTCTGGTGGAACGCCTCAGAGGTATAGATTCTTCAGTCGGCTCAACAGGAGTTTCCTCCTCAGGTTGAGGGCTAGGGTTTGAGGTTCCTTCACCACTTGACTCTTGAATTTCCTCAAGGTCAATTTGCCTCCCACTGTCTCCTTGGCTCATGAATTCTCTCTCTCGAAAGAATCATCTTCTTGCTACAAAGACCACATTATCACTGGGTCTGTAAAAGATGTAACCAAAGGATTTCTGTGGGTAGCCGATGAAAATACCTCTTTCGCTTCGGGGTTCGAGCTTATCGTGAGTCTCGCGTCTCACGAAAGCCTCGCAACCCCAAATCTTGATGTGGTCTAGATTGGGAACTTTTCCAGTCCACAACTCGTGAGGTGTTTTGGCAACCTTCTTTGTAGGGACTAGATTAAGGATATGGGCGGCAGTCTCTAAGGCATACCCCCAAAATGAGATTGGTAGCGAAGCTCGACTCATCATGGAACGAACCATGTCCAACAAGGTCCGATTGCGCCTCTCAGCTACACCATTCAACTGTGGTGTCCTAGGAGGTGTCAATTGTGAGATAATCCCACATTCCTTAAGATGGTCAAGGAACTCAGTACTAAGATACTCACCACCATGATCGGATCGAAGCATCTTAATGTTCCTGCCAACTGATTCTCCACTTCTTGCTTAAACTCTTTGAATTTCTCAAAGGTTTCTGACTTATGCTTGATTAGGTAGACATATCCATATCTACTAAAATCATCAGTAAAAGTCACATAGAACCGATTAGCATCTCTTGTGGCGGTTCTGAAGGGTCCACATACATCCGTGTGTATGAGGTCCAACAAACCTTCACCCCTAGCACAAGTGCCAGTAAAAGGTGACTTTGTCATTTTACCAAGCAAACAAGATTCACAACTATCATCTGACTTTAGGTCAAATGACTCCAAGACTCCATCCTTTTGGAGTTGGCCTATGCGTTTCTTGCTTACATGTCCAAGACGACAATGCCATAAGGATGCTTTATCTAAGCTAGTGGAAGAGTTAATACACAATACATTGTTTCCTAGATTATCTAAAACAGATACAGTTTCATACAAGCCATCACAAGGTAATGCTTTAAAATAAAGAACATTATTAAAGAAAGCATCAATACTACCATTATTATTATCAAAATAAAAGGTAAAACCTTGTTTATACAATGCATGAAAGGAAATAACATTTCTTGCCATTTCTGGCGAATAATAACATTTATTCAAATCTAATGTAAACCCACTATTTAGCACTAAGGAATAAACTCCTATCTTGGTGACATGTGAAGCTTTCCTGTTTCCCATGATCAAGTTTATCTTTCCCTGCTCCACATTCTCACTTCTTTTTAGTCCCTGCAAATCACAACATATGTGAATACCACAACCTGTATCAAGGACCCAAGACTTGGAATGAGGTGAGTTATTAGACAATATAGTGTATATACCTGCATGGTTGGGTTTTACTTTCCCATCCTTCAAATCTTGCTGGTACTTTGGGCAGTTTCGCTTCCAGTGCGACTTTTCATGGCAATAGAAGCATTCAGCCTCATTAGGGTTAGCAGAAGGAGTGACAAAACCTTTCTTGGTTTTGCTTGAAGAGGAGCCTTCAAGGGTCTTACCCTTGGTACCCTTAGAAGGGTTCTTTCTCTTCTTCCCTTTGCCATGCCCGATTGCCAAGACATTGGCCGTAGTTGGAGTAGGAGTAAGAGTAGTAACAACCGACTTACCCTTTAGACCACTTTCGGCGGTCTTCAAGAGTCCTTGAAGTTTGCTGAGGGTGACTTCTTCCTTGTTCATGTGATATGTCATGCGGAATTGATCATAACACGATGGCAAGGAGTGCAAAATGATGTCTATTGCTAACTCCTCAGGGAAGTTCACATTCAGCTTCAGTAAACGGTCCACATACCTTTGCATTTTCTGCATGTGGCCCGTGATGGGTTCACCATCCTTCATTCGGGTTGTTATCATGGAGGAGATTATTTCATATCGATCTTGACGAGCACTTTGATGGTAGCGGTCCATCAAGTCCTGGTGCATCTCAAAAGGATAATAGTCCTCATAGGACTTTTGGAGCTCGGCTGTCATGGTGGCCATCATGATGCATGCCATTTTTGTAGCATCTCTTTCATGTACCTCATATTCAGCAAGCTCTTCAGGAGTAGCAGTTGGCTCGGGTACCTTCAGCTCCTTGTCGAGAACATATTCTTTGTTCTCATACCGAGTGACCATCCTGATGTTTCTGATCCAATCTGTAAAGTTGGACCCATCAAAGATGACTCTCCCACAAAGATTCATGAGGGAGAAGGAGCTAGTAGGGTTTGAGCCAGAAGCATTGTTATTGGAAGACATCTGAAAAGAAGAGGGAATAGATTAGATTAGATATAGAGATAGTCCTTAACAAAACACCCAAATGTAATATTAAGGCTAGGACCCAACACAATATTTTATAACTTAGAAGAGGGATGCCGTAATCTAAGCTATAAGATATTTGAAGGTAGGTGAATGACGATTCACCAATTTCCACCATGAAAAACGAAATATTTAATTAGGTTTTAATTGGTTTAGAAACTCCTAGATTCTTTGAGATTCATTGAACTTTCTTCAATGGCATGTTTCAATCTCGAGTGTGCCCTTCAAGTTTTGTGACTGGGATGCCGAGGATCACAAAACAAGGTGTGAAGTAACCATGCAAATTACTTGGTACCCTTAATGTATTACCCCTCAATCGATGTGCCGGTTAACCACACACGCTCCATCGATACTATGATAAACATTAAGTCACCCTTTACCTACCTTGTTAAGTTCAAGTTAGTGTGCCGGTTAACCACACACGCTCCACTAACGACTTAAACAAAGTGTAAAGTGTAATTTCATGGATTAGCACCTTATTCACATTTTCCTAAAATAACTAAGATTGGGAATTCAATAAAGTTTAGTTACTTTAGTATTATCATTATACTTTTAATGAGAATTTATAAGTCCTTGTCCTACCCGTTCGGCTAACGACCCTCCACCGATCAAGGAAGCGGTGGGTGAGAGTGGACATCCATTAAGTTGCCATTTTATAGGCAACAACCTTATACCCCCCTTATAGACCGGCTTCGTGAATGAGGCGTACTAGCGGTAAGACGACTTGATCTTATACATACATAAATATTATTAAACTTATAATATTATAAAGTATAAGGGTTGAATTTTAACTTTTAAAATTCTAGCGGTTGGAACTAAAGTTTTTAATATGACTTTACATGTTCCAAAACTTGAGGGCAAGTTTTGTAAACTTTCAAAACTTTTCATTTCTCATAACTTATGAGTTAATGGTTATTAAAAATGAAGACTCTTCATTTTTTGTAACCTATGTGTGCTTTTAATGGTTATTTATAAATGTGACTTTTGGTTATCCATAACTTAAGAACTAGTAATGGACTCCATTAAAACACATAAAGATCAAGAATTAATCTAATCAATTATTAGCACATAATTTCTATGATCTTCTAAACTCATATGTTTATGAATGTTCATATCAAAAATTTCAAGAATCATAAGTACATATACAAAACTTGAAATTTTGATACGAGCTTTTGAACAAAACTTCGATTTTCAAGTTTTTTTTTTTTTTTTGCATCAAGTATCAAATAAACAAACCAGGCTCTGATACCACTGATGAATTTTGAGCATTCTAACACTCCTATGGTGTAAATGCAACCCTAGAAACCTTGGATCTATGTTTGACTAAGATACATGCAAATAATTATTTTTCCAAGGTTCTTATCCTAACTAGCATGGCATGGGGGTACTTGAATCAAATAAAACTAGTAGAATTACTTACCTTGTAGTAGTAGTTGATTGCTTGGAGTTTGAGAGCCTAGCACCAATAATGTGGATGCCTCAAATGGAAGTCACAAATCACCACAAACTTGGAAACTTGAGAGAATAGTCACAAACTTCTTGAAATCGGCCCTCTTAGTTTACACACATCAACTAGTGTTATTTCAAGAACCAAAGCCTCCTTTATATAGTGTGGTGGATTAGGGTTACATCCATGTAAACCCTAATACCCATGTCTTTTCATTTCCATGAGATCCATGGGTTAAAGCTCCATGGAGTATCCATGGACTTTCCATGCAAGCCTAGCCCATTCCAAATAAGCATTAGCCCACACTATATAAATACAAGAGCCCATATTTAATTAGTCATACTTTTGATCTCTAAATTAATTATAGATCAACACTAATTAAATAATATGATTTTATATTAATATATTAGAACTTATAATATATTAATAAATCATAACTTATACTATTCTCAAAAGATTATCCATAAATTGTTCGGGTGAAGTGCAACCCAAATGGACCATGCCGGGTCGGGTCAAGTACATACCAAATATAGTTATGGACTTAGACACTATCTCCAACAGCTGATGCCATGAAAGACAACTTGAAGAAGCTTCTGGAGAATGAGCTTGTGATGGAAGATGTAGGAGATGAAAAGAAGATAACAAGGATGGAGATTCGGAGTGATAAAAGATCAGGATGGTTATACATTTCTCATTACATTGAGAAAGTCTTGCGGTTGTTCCATCGTGATCAGTCCAAATGTATTGGTACTTTTTTGGCAGTTCGAGGCAATCAGGGGAAAGGTCATTGGAAGTAGTCAAGTGGATCTTGCGACACTTTAAGGGAACTCTTGATGTTTGTCTAGTGTATGGTGCCTATGCACGACATATGAACTTGGTTGGAATAATAGACTTGGACCATGAAAATGATCTGGAGATAAGATGATCATTGGCGGTTGGTCTTGTTCAAAGTTTTTTTTTTTTTGAAGGTGGAGAAACTTATCATGTTCTATGACACTATATGCATTCAATAGTGCGGTACCAAGCTGAATCCCGACGATATGGTGAGAAAGATGTTACCCGGAGAGAAGTTCAACCTTTGCTTAGACTTGGTTGATGTTCGCAGGAGGTTAGCCCCTTCATGGCTTGATGGCAGGAAGGGAAAGGAAGTTGTTGATTGAGGTGGAGCTCAGAGGAAGCTCAACTCAAAGTGAAGATTGTTAAATATGACTCGAGCATTTGGATCATTCTCATAGGGCATTTGGAGAATTCTCATGGAGCATTTGGAGAACTTAGATTTCAATGGAGCAAGTGACAAAGGAACGGATAATCTGAGATGGTTTTGGATCATCTAACAAAGTAACGGATCAAGTGACAAAGGAACGGATCTTCCAAAAGGGGTTTTGGAGCAACTTGGAGTGATTTAGAGCAACTTGGAGTGGCTTGGAGCAACATTGAGCAACTTGGAGCACTTTGAGGAACATGGAGC
Source organism: Lactuca virosa (assembly GCF_052849685.1). Classification (NCBI taxonomy): domain Eukaryota; kingdom Viridiplantae; phylum Streptophyta; class Magnoliopsida; order Asterales; family Asteraceae; genus Lactuca; species Lactuca virosa. Next base: position 167,864,088 of record NC_136434.1, on the reverse strand, counting down.
ACTTGGAGCAACATGGAGCACTTGGAGAAACATGGAGCAACTTGGAGCACTTGGAGCACTTGGAGCAACATGGAACATCATTTTGCGCCATGTAGAACAAGGTTGCGCCATCCTTGGGGATGTTGCACCAAATGATAGCATGATGTACCATTATGTATGAAGTTGCGCCAAGTTGATGTTGAGCCATGAAGATGATGTTGCTCCATCAAGAAGGGAAGTTGCACCATGGAGGAGATGTTTCGCCATCATGGACCATCTTGGTACATGATGCGCCATCTTGATTCCTTTGTTGTGCCATATTGATCCATGTATGCTTAGAAGATGATGATGCTCAAGAAATACACCATGTCGTGCCACCATGATGGATGTTGGGCCATTAGTGATCATGATGCTCCACATGTGCATCATGTTGCTCCACTATGGTCAAGGTGGTCCATCATGTGTGTTGCTGATGATCATAGGTTGTATGACATGAAAGAATGTTCTAGAAGATGTTGCATGGCCGTATGTGATTGGTTGTCACCTTTCATAGGCCTATGGGCCAATGCGCTTGGCCCATTAGGGTTTTAGGTATGATCCCTCAAATATAAATAAGGATGCCTGCTTGGTTATTTTGTATCATGTATCTCGTATCCTTGGTGAGTAGGACGAATCTCATGTGATTTGTACTTGTAACCTCTGTTTGATAAATTTGAAATAAAGAATACCCCCTCCTTCCCGTGGACATAGGTCACCTTGACCGTACCACGTAAATACTGTGTCTTTGTGTGCTTTTAGTTTTGCTTGTTATCCACATTACTTTCTAACAAAGGTCATCAGAACTTAGCAAGTGACATCAGATTTGTTATTACTCTTGACAAGTATCATCTGATTTTCTAACAATAGTGGACCTGGACTTGATTGTAGTAGCACATTCATATAATACTGGTTCATCATAGTGATGGAGATATTGTCATCGTCATCATCGTTGCGTGGGTGGAACGTATCGAACTGATCCATTTTTTTGAAAGTATTGAAAGTTTATGAAATATAGAGAAAGAAAAGAAAGATGTGATTAAAAATAAGATAATATTATATATTTATAGATAACTAAAATTTATATATATATATATATATATATATATATATATATATATATATATATATATATATATATATATATATATATATATATATATATAAGAAATTGGATCGTTCAAACGGTTAAGTTTGGAAAAGTAAAAAAAAAACACGTTGTGGATCGTTACTATCATCACGGGACACCACATAATGGCAATGAGAGAGAGAGAGAGAGAGAGGAGGGCGTATTCACCCTGTTATCACGTCGTTAAGGTATTGCCACATCGACACTGATAGGTGGCAACGGGCCCGTACTCAGCTGCCTAAGCTATGTGGAGGAAAGCCATTGCCACACAAAATTAATGGAAATGTCCACATGTTGTTCCATCATCTATAGATTAATAGATACAAGATTCATTCACATGTATCACAGAAACTACAACAATTAAGTAGCCTATTATTATGCACCCCAACATAACAAGGGCGTAGCTACACTATGTGAAGGTGTGTGCTAGGACCTACATTTTTTTTAATTGTAATATATGGTATATATGAAAAAATAGGAACTATCTTATTAATTATAAATAAACTACATAATAATCTTTGAAAAAAAAAATATCAATGAGCCTATATATTTTTACACACTAATCATTTAGAATAGTCCAATATCTCAATATATTCCAATCTATGTAAAGTTAAACAAAAGAAAAATAAAAACGTTACATACGAATTACGATTCATCGACATTTCTGACCGCGTTGGGTTCAACTGTAAGAACTTTATTATAATTATCGAAGTGATATTTAAATATTTTAAAGGCATACGACCCCACCTGCCACCAATTATTATATTTTACTCTCATATTTTTTTCAGTTTCAAAAACATAAAGAAACATGTGATTTTTTATTCTAGATTTGTCCCATACATACCCAACCCAATTAAAACGAGATGATGCGGCGTGTTAGGTGAAAACCAAATGTTTTCTTAGACAGATAGATTTATGACGATCTAATACAACATTACTGAATTTCTAATTTTATCTATGTGAAAATATTATTGTAGTAGACCAAACACAAACACCCCTATCTTTAATTTACATACGCAAAACATATCTATTCAGATTCTACGTAATCATTAAAGATTTAAGATTTTATATAAATAAAAAGATAACAAAAGGTATGACGCTATCACGCTATTCGTATAATTTTCATTGTTTAAAATAAAATATAAAATAAATCAATTTGGGTTGTTACAACCAATAACTGTCTTCAATGAATAGACGAGCTGTTGTAATGGTCTTTTTGGTTACTTCCATGTCTTCCCGGCATCCCCTTTTCCAAACAACAAACAAACGTTGGCCTATCATTTGAATTTAATATCAAATTTGTCATCTGGATGCTTCCAAAGAATTTTTTTTTTTCCTTTTATATGTTCGATATCCAGAACACAAGTAGAGATATTAATTTTTTTTTTCTTTAAATCTGGAATTCAGCGATAATTAGGTAGTGCTATTATTTTAAGTTTTCTTTAAATCTATAATTCAACAATAATTACTCGGTTTATTTAATAGTAGGTGAATCCGCACGCATTAAACAAAAATATATTTATATAGATATTAATAACAATTATCTTTCATTAAATGTACTTAAGTTAAATGGTCTTTGTGGTATATATTTTTTGGGGATTTAATCCAAACCTTTATTTTTTTGGCTTTATGGTCATTTTGAGTTAGTTTTACTGAAGATTTGGTCTATTGATAAACTGAAATGACTTTAATGCGCTTTGGTATTTATTTTCTATTCTTAAATTTATTTTTTTAAGTTTAATAATTATTTATTCATTTGAATAATTAAAAAATGTGAGGGTCTCTCTCTCTCTCTCTCTCTCTCTCTCTCTCTCTCTCTCTCTCTCTCTCTCTCTCTCTCTCTCTCTCTCTCTCTCTCTCTCTCTCTCTCTCTCATTTCTTCTTCATTACTTTTCCTTTACCATATCTCTTTAATGATTTCTTCCGCAAAAAATTCATCAACAAATGCCTCAAGAACATCAAATTAGATACAAGAATTCGTCTTTAGAATAAGAACACACACCAGATCTTGTGTCAACCTTTTTCCAACGAAAAGCAGATCTCGTGTCAAGCTTTTTCTGGTGAACCTCTAAAGATGCGACTCCCGCTCATCGACATGCTTCCCAAGTCCGATGAACCCTTCGTTGTACTTAGGTTTAAAAAACCACAACCCTATTTATTCCTCTCCATCTTTCCCTCAATCTATATTTATCCCCTCTAAAACCTACACAATGAAATCAGATGACATGCTCCTCAAAACCACCGAGACCTTTAAAACTACTCACTACTACTATCGCTGTGACATCCCCTAATTTCTCGGCCAGAAAAGACCGATTTAATTTATGCTTTTAAAATAAAGTCAGAGAAATCCTTTTAAAAGATGTTGCAGAATTGGTCCCCAAAAACAAAACATGATAAAAGTTTATCAAAACCTTCTTTAAAGAAATATATATTTTCATTTCATATCAAAACCTCGGGATGTCATGTTCGGATACAGATCAAAAGCATAAACAAGACATTATAAGCTTTTCAACAGTTATTTACAACTACTGGCCTATAATCCAAAAATCTCTCATCATCATCCGACTATGCTCGGGGTCCACTACCTGTAATATAAAAAGCTGAGTGGGTCAGGCTTGAGAGCCTGGTGAGCATATAGGGTTTTCAACCCACAATAATAATAAACTTATTAAGTTCATCAATCAACAATAACCCTGATTATCCATTCCCGTTATCCTCACTTTACGTCCCTAAACACCTATCACAAGGGACCTAGCCTAAGGAATATCATCGGGATGGACACTACTGCTAAGGGGACTCCTCAGTCATACATGTCCTAAAGGCAACCATGAGGGGGATGAAGTACGCCAATGAGCATATAGTTCACCAACACCTACAAGTTGCGAACCTGCTAGTGTTCCACTGGACTGTCTAGAAAGGTCTGTGGTCGTCATCTATACTCTGCTAGACGACAACAACAACAACAACAACAACAATAACATCGAGGTCTCTCACCATTTTAACGCACATCAACTATTTCGTCTACCCATGTTTTACCCAACATATTTGTAGATAAAATACATATACAGTTTAAAACTTGTATAAAACATCTATTCAACAGTCACCTCAATTAAACAATTAATATAATTACACATAGCACGTATTTTATAGAAAATACTTCATATCTAGGTGTAAGATGAAAGTGACTATGCACTCACATGATTTAACGATAATCGGACAGCACTTTGTTTCCTAAAACGATCGTTTATAATAAAACCGAGAGTTTTATTGAGAAACCGGGCTCTGCGAGGGTTGGGCTTCAAAACCGAAAAGATAAATTTCTCGGGCTTCTCGGGCACCTCGGAACGTGTTTCGGGTGTTTGGTATGATACCAGGGCTTTGGGGGAAGTTGGACTGAAAGAAATATGGGTTTAGGGGTGTAAAATGACAATTTTCTAAATTATCCCCGGGAGGTCTCGCACCCTTCTATTTATAGGGGCCAGGCTTCTAATCGTACGGCTGAGAGGTCTCCACGCGGCAGCAGATCCGAAGAGAAGGTAGGTGGCTCGCACGTGCGAGGGTCCAACTGCTGTCCTCTGATTGGACCGAGGTCTAGGGTCCGAGGGTTAGAGGCGTGGCGCACAATGCGAAGCTCGGACACGTCAAGAAGGCATGCGTCGGACCGCGGTTGGACCAGCACTTTGGATGCGAGGGAATGCGACACGCCTCGCCAGTTGGCCTCGGTGACTCAGCAAATTTCGGACACGTGGCGCGTATAGAGCGAAGGTGACGTGGCCGAAGTCTCACCATGCGAAATTTCTCGGATTTTGTGCTTTTTCTTGATTTTGTGCCAAAACTTCTAAAATCCATAACTTTCGCATACGGGCTCCGTTTTTGACGTTCTTTATATGCACGTGTAGGTAAAATTACGCTCTACAACTTTTGTTTAGACTTCGTCGGCTAATTTTGATTTTAATTTTAATATTATTATTTTTAACAGACCTGGACAGGAAATCCGTTAAAAATTCATAACTTTTCATCCGATGTCCGTTTTCATCTGTCTTTTTACCGTTGTACTACTATTGACGAGACCTTCGATTCTCGTTTAGGTTGTGTCGGCTAAAAATCACTCGGTCTAAAATTCGAGTTTTTAGCTGTCTACTGCTAAGCTGAAACTTAGAAAAATCATAACTTCCTCATACGAAGTCAGATTTGGACGTTCTTTTTATATATACTCTCGGTTAACGAGCACTACGAGTTTCGTTTAGAACACTAAGGCTAAAAGTAGTTTATCAAAAACTCACTTTTTACGTCATTCGACACCGTGCCGGTTTTGTCGCGAAACTTCGACAGGTCATAACTTCTTCGTTATAACTCGGATTTCGGTATTCTTTATATATCTGGAATCCTTGTCATGACCACTACAACTTTCTTAATAGATATCGACTTTATCTAATATTTATATTCGACGCTTATTTTTTTTATTCTTAATTAATTAAATCCTAATAATTAAGCATAAAACACATAATTCACATAATATTCACATAATTCCTTTTCATTTCTTCAAAATGAGTTACAAAGGTTAACTTAGACTATTTTGTCAATATTAATGTCTAGCCTAGAAACACGGGCGTTACAATCGCCCACACCAACTCTTTGACATCACAAGAGAAAACACACACATATACATCTGTGTACACCAACGAACCACTGCATTCATCACCATAATCATCTTAATGGTTTTGAATGGAACCAGATACCTTGTATAATTATACTTTCTGAGAAAACGAAGATGAAGATAACGGTTTTACTAACGACTTCAAACATAGATAAACCCAGATGCAAAAAGGATTAGTAGCCAAATAGTAAACAAACCTTTTTGGGGGTCGGGTTCTATCACTAATGCAAAATCATACCTTTTTCGTGGAAATTCAAATGCGTGCATGACAACTGTTTCAGCTGTTGTAGCCTATACATACCTTCAGGACGACGAAATGGGTCAGTATATCCCGAGCCATATCCGTGATTTCTTCCTCGGCTCATGAATTTTAGACACCCATTTGATGGTTCTGGTTTTAGGATGTTTTGGTTTGTGATTATGTGAAAAAGGTGGTGAAGTGAAGGAGTTTGAGTTGATATCATGTTCCAAATAGAGATTCAAGGGAAAAACAAGAAAGGATGGGGAAGATGGTAGGTAGAGAGAGAGAGAGAGAGAGAGAGAGAGAGAGAGAGGTGGTCCCTCTTATTGTTTATTATTCAAATAAATAATTAATTATTAGATTTAAAAAATTAAAGAAAAATAGAAAATAAATACCCTTAGGGTATTAAAGTTATTTCAATTTACCGAGGGACTAAATCCGCAATGAAACTATCTTAAAATGACCAGGAAACCAAAAAAGTCGAGATTTGGACTAAACCTCAAAAAAATACACACTATAGGGACCATTTTTGCAGTTTTGTCTAAGTTAACATCATTAACTATGAAATAAACACTATCAATTAGTATCGTAAGAAATTATTATTACTCTTAAACCATATTAGTTGAATTCTTATAAGGTAACACATGTTTAACACTTATACACATTAAATAAAATAATATGAATGATATTTTTGTAATAAATTTAAAAACTTAATAATTCCTTAAAAAAATTTAAAACACTGTTATTAACTATGAAATAAACATTATCAATTAGTATTATAAATAATAATAATTATTCTTAAACCATATTACTTAAATTCTTATAAGATAACTTGTGTTTAACACTTATATAAATAAGATAAAATATTATGAATGATATATGTGACACTTAATTTAATATATTAATAAATAAAAGGCAATCAGTAAATATCATTAACTTTAGAAACATGAAAGTCATTTAGTTAGAACATATTGAATTGTTATATTAATTTGAGTACGTACTAATTATATGATATAAGTTAAAAAATTTTGAGGGGTTGTGATTATTTGGTTATTATGACAAAATTTTCGCTGTCCAATTGACAAATGAATTATGTTTTGATTTTAAAACTATGGGTGGTGATTCGTACACAATAATTTTTATCCGTACACAACAATTTATGCTTTGTAGAGTTGCACAACACAACATTTTAAAGCACATATTATTATGTATGAAAAAAAAATAGTTTTGTACCAATTAGTTCCCTAAAACTATACATAAATTAACAAAATAAGATTATTATGTTCTAGTATTAAAAAAGATAATGTTTTGCATCCGGTTCAAAAAAATGAATAAAGTATTTTAGTTCGAATTTTTAAGTTTTTATATTGAATTAAAATATTAAATAAGTTTAAGGTATTAACCAAAAAATAAGTTGAAAAGCTTTGAGAGTTTTGAATAAATATTGTTAGAGCAAAATAATATCCATAATTTACTCCAGTTTTAGTATGCATATTTTTTCCATTTCAGTTCGGATTTATTCAAAAGATTTCATATATGATATTTGAAGTATAAATGTGAAGCCGTTTTTTATATTTGCTTACGTTGTTTTAGTATAATTAGTTATAGTTTTTTAGATTCAGGTTAAATAAATAAATCAAGTATTTTAATTTGCATGTTTAAGTTTTAATATTGAAATTAGAAAAATAAATAAGTTTAGTATATTAACAAAAAATCAGTTGAAAAGTTTTGGGATTTTCAAATTGGTAAATGTGATTTGAGAATTTGGAGCATTTGGGTTCAACGGAACACTTGAAACTCAATGAATCATTTCGAGTTCAATAGAGCACCTGAGAAGAAAACGAATCATCTGAGAAAGGAATGGAGAAATAAAGAAGGAAACAGAGCACTCAAGATGGGAGCACAACACCTAATAAGGGTGTAACGCCCGATTCCCAGTATGTATTTAATTAAAATTTATTGGTTTTTGTATAGAAACTCGACGAGTTGGAGGCCCCAAACTCGTCGAGTAGGGATGAAAATTGGACGTGGGATGGGATGTCTACTCGACGAGTTGAAAGCATCAACTCAACGAGTAGGACTGGCAGAATGAAACCCTAATTTTCAGGGTTTTGCACCATATTTAAACACCTTAACCTCCAAAGGCTGGCCTCGTTTGCAGCCTCCATCATCCCAAACCCTAGCCACGAAACCCTAATACACTTTTGTGAGTTTATAATCCATCCTTGAGAGAGTTTTGTGTATTTGAAGCTTATGGAAGAAGAAGAAGCTTGAGAACTCAAGAAGGAGTTTGTAAATCCATAAACTTCACCTTATCCTTGTCATTTTCTGGTAAGCAAGTCTCAAACTTGCTTAATGATTACATAGGTCTCTTTATTTTCACTTTATTAGGTTTTTGGTCCAACTAGCATGATCCTTGGGAAATGGACGTCCTAAGTGAGTATACTTTCAGATCTGGAGCATTGAAGGGCTTACATGGCATAAAGGTGCAAACTTTATGACCATTGAAGCCCCATGCAAGCTTTAGGATGCCATTTTGGCATTTTAAGCTCCAAGAGGCCATGCATGGAGAGAAAGTCAGAGACTTTACGTGTTCATGTAGTGTCTAGGGTCTAGATCTCAGTTTGTATGCCTTAGCTTGTAGTAGTAATGGCTTTTGGATCAAAATCTAGGTCTTAGAGAGTTAGGGTTTAATCTAAATCCGTTAAGGAAGGGTATTAACGGGTAAAGTTGGAAACTTTACCCTTAAAAGGACATTTGCAGTATGTATATGAAGTATGGAGCTTAGATCTGAAGGATAGGGGCTTAATCCATTAAGAAAGCTTAACGGATTGAAGAACTCGACAAGTTCATAGAGGAACTCGACGAGTTCATAGAGGAACTCGACGAGTTGGGTCGGAGTACCCCGATTCTGTAAAAGAAGGATTCGACGAGTTCAAGGACGGACTCGATGAGCTAAATTGAGAAGTCCTGATTCTGTTGATAGGAGGAAGTCGAGGAGTTCGTGAAAGAAATCGACGAGTTGGATCGCGATTTCAGGGTTTTATGAATTATGGAACTCGGCGAGTTGATGAGCCAACTTAGCGAGTTGAGTCAACCCAGAATGTTTGACTTTGACCAGGATGTTGACTTTGACTTGGACTTTGACCAGAGTTAACCCTTAAGGGGTCATGACTATGAAAGGGTAATTAAGGAAATATTTATTGTATAGGGGCTTGAGTCGGGTGATATCTGGAGCCGGAGTTTTTGCAGCTACTTCCAGTTATCGAGGTGAGTTACCTTCCGGTAGAAGTGTGTCTAAGGCACCAATGCCGGCCTACTAGTAGTGATTATAGTAGAAATAATTGTATTCGTGATAATTGTCTGGTATGCCACTATCTGTTATGCTTTATGTGCTAGTATGCTATGCTATTATGTGATAGTGGTAGGAGGGTTGAAATAGTTCCCGGTTACCGGTTGAAAGAGACCGAAGGGGTAGGATGGCACCCAAATATGCCTGATAGTATGTTTATGCTATGTTATTATGTGGTAGTAGTAGGGGTGAAATAGTACCCGTAACCGGGTGAAATAAACCGGAGGGTAGGTCGGGAACCCAGATATGCCTGACATGGGTAGGTCGGGCACCCAGGTATGCATGACAGGGGTAGGTCAGACACCTTGGTATGTCTGACAGGGGTAGGTTGAGCACCCCGGTATGCTCAGTAGGGTAGGTCGGGCACCCAGATATTGATGGGTTTTATACAAACAATCCTATGTGTGCATGCAACCCTAGAGTTGGATCTATGTTATCACTATTAGTTATACAACATTATGAACACATAATAAAACCCTAATGATGCTTACTATTTTCGAAATTAACCAAAAAGGTTAGATTACATACCTCTTGTTGTTATATTGTAATAACAACTTAAATCTTGAATCTTCTTGTCTTTGAAAGCAAGTACCACAAGTGTAGTACCTCTAATGGCTCACAAACACCAAGAGCAAATGGAGAGGTAATAGAGAGAGGGAAGAGGTATAGAATTTCGTCCCTAGGACCCCTTGGGAAGGCATGGACGAATTCATGAGCCTTAGGGGTCTTTATATAGGTGTAGAGATTAAGGTTTCAGTCCTTATCCTTATCTAGTTGCTTGCCCACCAAGCAATCATAAAATAAGCCTTGAAATCCCTTATCCTTTATCCTTTGGACGATTTCAAGGATCCTTATCTCCTTGAATTCGTTCAACCCATATTTAGGATAACCATTACCATATTTTGTAACTATCACATAATTACAATTCAGCCCCTCTAGTTTAATTAATTACACTTGATCACAAAATTAATTCTTAATTAATTATTGACCGATATTAATTAAACAAATATGATTTCTCCTTTAATATATTATTCTTATAACATATTAATAAATCATAATAACCTCTTTCTCTATTATTTCTCCAGTCAAGTTGCTTTGGTGAAGGCAACCCAAAAGGACCATGCACAATCGGGTCAAGTACTTGACAAATATGGTTACAGGCTTAGACACTAATCCAACAGTCTCCCACTTGGATAAGTCTAGTAACCACAAATGCAAGTACAACTCGATTAGCAATCGTAGCTCTCAAAGACGCTGTCGAACTCTGATCTTATCAGTAACCTGTCCTTTAGATAAGGGATCATATATTCCTCCATTCTAGATATCGTATAGACGTGAGACATGGATTGAAATCATTCTCTCAGTCTATGTGTTGTTTCCCGATTTCCGATTTACGACGACTGACTAATTGAACAAATCAAATTAGCCCTAGCCCGGCCGAGCATTTACGTTTGTCATCACTAAATCATCGAGGGGCCCACAGATATCGCTTTTATCCCACTTTGGGTAAAAGGAACGGATAAACTTCGACTCAATGTTTGCTTGCACTCACTCACCAAATCACACACAACAATAAGTTTTATAACACCAAGTTACTGGTGCGTTTACATATTATCAATGTGTAACCGATTCGCAAGATACAACTCACACATCTCGGTTTCAAGAATACAAGATATTATCGTCTCACCAATCGCTCCTGATAAAATCCATGAAGCGATCCAAGTGAGCGTGGGTTTAATCCAATGCTCAAAATCATATTCATAAGCACTCATGAACGTTGCAGCAAACCTTTGCTATGTCTAATACACTTTAGACAATCTACAAACCAATTCATGACAGTCTTCATTCATACCTACTTCCAACATATGAACGACTGCGGACCGTTTGAATAATTCGATTATTCTTAATAAACTCAATTATTCTGGAAGTCAAAACATGCAAAGAGAAACACAAGAATAATACTAATCCTATATGGTCTCAAACCTTTGAGTATAAATAAAACACCTTTTATTTATCACCATATCGATTACTCATTATCCATTGTTTAATGTTTCAGATAATCAACTTTATAACTCGAATCATAACCACAATTGTCCCATGCTCAAAGCATGCACACTTTGGTTTCCTATGGTCCATACTTTGTGAAATAGATTAATTGAAACTTTTCAAATGCAACTCATTTCACAATACCCAATCCTTATAATTAGTGTAAGAATACCAAATTCTTGCCACCTTTAGAATATGTCAAATTCTAATATTTTATGCAATGATCCTCTTGTGAAGTCACGACACAAAAATCACAAAGACTCGGCCAATGAAATCACAAGGTACTCTATCAAAATTGTTACAGAACAATTCTATAGATGTGATGTCTCTCACTCAAAGTACATTCCTTTGAACATCCTTTTGCATAAAATTTTCTAATCATGTAAATTCTTAATTTTCAACTCCCAATTATGGAAACATTTCCATATTTACCATATGATAACTCATTCTTAATACAATCTTATCTATTCATAATAATGTCGATATGATCCATTCAATACCATACTTCCAACTACTCACAAGCGACCAATCCTCATGGAACTTTTGGGTCGTCCTTTGATAGTTGTTTAATTATCTTAGTCAATACCAATTCTTGTCCTTTTCCCTTCTTAATGCGCTAGACATTTGGAAAATTTTAGAATGGTCAAATATTATAGCAATTGCAATTGATCCTTTACCCGAAGCGTATGGGACACGATGCATAATGTCTTACAAAAAGATACGATACTCTATCAATCTTTTGCCATAATATTTTATGTGTCACGTTCTTACAATTCGAACTATGAAGAGGGATACCGTAATCATAATCGAAGTTTAAGAAGACACTATGTATCCTTTGACTAAATTTATTAAAATTTCTCAATCTAAGCTTTAGATTTGAAATGAAGCACAATATTCTCTCCCTTAATTATAGCAAAACAACTTTTCAACCCTTACAACTTTGCAAAGTATAACTCTTGTTTTCTATAATTAATATTGCTAACTGGCAATACTTACCATAATAATCATGCTCCCACTTACATGATGATTATTTCTTTACCAGCATAACACTTATGCTCCCACTAGCTTCGACATGTATTCAGAAATTAGCTGAACTTCTAGAAAACAATTTCTTAAGTTCATATTTCTAATACTAGATGCTTTGATAAGACTTTATCTAAGCTTCTCAAACTCATACACTTTTCCTTGGACAACTCATATGTATATGTCTAAACGATTCTAGGACTCATATCAACAAGTCTAAAATGTTCAGACCCATTTGCCATTTCCCACAATTGGAACTGTGAAGAGGAATCCGTAATCATAGTTGAATTTGAGAAACCCAAATTACATAATGCTATCTTCAAAATCTCTCTTAGTGAAAGCGTTTCCTTACAATCATTCTTATGAATGAAAGAAACCTTATGACACTTAGATTTTGTGGTGTATTCGTTCTTATCCATGTGAATTTGTCATAACCATAATCACAAGATAATGTTAGTGACAAATCCAAACTCTTATGGATAGAACTTGTTCTTCTTAATTTCTTGCCATCAAGGGTCCACCATTACTTCCAAGTTATTGAGCAGCTCACCCCTTCGTTTCAATGTACTTTCCATTGAACAAGGTGTCTTGCCCCTATACAATCCATTGAGAACTCGTAGAACTCACATGCATAATTAACTCGATTGGAATGGCACAGAAATAAAATTAGTGTCAACACGATAGGTTGTAAACCTCAAGTCGTGTGCTAGTGATGAATGATAAGGTTTATTCTTGATTTGTTCTTGAAACCTTTCAAGACCATTAAGACTCCCACTGACTCCTTGACATATAAGATTCTCTTGTCAATAAACATTTCTCGACAAACAAATATTCAAGAGTTAGTGTAGCTTTTATCAAGACAAAACACTTCACAAAATTGGTCCTAGTTGGTCTTTGTCTTATCCAAGACATCACAACTTTCCACATTTGATGAATGTTATAGACCTTCTTAAGACTTGTCACTCAATGTCACAATCTTAACTCTAAGACTTGTTTTTGAAACGAAGTATGATTGACTTCTTGATTTAACCATTTCTTCAATTCTTGATTCCTCTTCTCAGACATACAATTGCACTAAGACTCACTTAAAGGATTAATTGAGATATGGTTCTTCATCATTAAGACCTATCATAAAGCATAATAAAAGGTACTCTCCCTTCTTCTTAGAATAGAGAAACTTTTATCTTTCTGCTTACTTGATTCTTCTTATTCGTTCTGCTATTGATTGAAACTTTTTCAATCAACTCAGAATTACACTTAATCTTATGAGTATAATCATATTTACTTAACCTTAGTAAATCATGACGAATATCTTTGTTACTCTTGTGGTGGATTTGATCAACACACAACTTTGTGTACTCGATCTCCTAGTGCTACACTTGACACTTTGTCAAAGAATTTGTCAAAATTTCCAAATATGAAATTTCTCATTCATCATGCAATCAAGTTGTATGATTCCAAGTTTCTATCCAATTGAAACTTGGGTGATGAGAAACTTTCCCTATTTGGTAAATTCTTGACCTTTCCACAAATAATACAATTAAGAATCAAATCCATTATTGCTAATAATAGAAACTTACAAACATCAATTTTTTCATACACGCCATTTCAAGGATAAATAAATAATATAAAATCAAAATTTATTTTATTGCGGAAAAATTTGTCCTTACAATGCAATTTAATTGAAAAAATATGTTAATACATATTTCATAGCAATCTATTCTAACTCCAAGTAGTAGCTCAAAATTCTAATCTTCAAGCAATGCGATCGAAATCCATTTCTTCACGATTACATTCAGCTCACTTCTTCCCTTAAGCTTCCTCTCTTTTCTTCGATCCTATAAAACATCAAAATGTAATCTTATTACATCATGTATTAAGAATCTAGAATAGGAACTTAAAAGAGTTAGTTAATGGATTTTACCTGAAGTAGAGCCATGCATCTTGACTCTCCCATCTCTTAGATTTCTCAGGTAGTTAGGGCAGCTTCGTCTCCAATGTCCCTTCTCTTGGCAATTAAAATCAAATGGACTCCTTTGGCACAGCACATCGGACAATCATAGACTTAGTTCTTTCTAGACTTCCGATGTTGCCAGTGCCCATTGCAGTTTGGGAGTTTGACTCACCAGACAAATTTGCTTGACCAGCACGCCAAATCATTGCTGATTCAACAGCTATAAGCAAATAGGTGAGATCAATGAGGGTCACGTTGTGATGCATCATATAGTACTCTCTAACGAACTCACTACATGATTCAGGAAGTGACTAAAGGACCCAGTCAACAGCCAGCTCCTCACAGACAACCGATCCCAACATCCTTAACTTATCAATGTGTGATTTCATCTCTAGGACGTGTGCACACACTGATTTTCCTTCTTCATGTTTACTTGCCAAAAGGACTTGAGTGAGTTTGAACTTTTCAATCTTTTGAACTTGTGGGTTAGGGAGAATAATAGGAGGAGGTGGAGGAAGTGAAGCATGATCTCTTGTTCCCCGATCGAATCATGGAATATCATTTTCATGTGAAAAGCTTGTTCCACGGGATTTGGGAAGACAATAGTTGTCATACTTTGACATCTACAAAACGGGAGAATAATTCAAGTTAGTTGATTGATTGAATCCTTAATAAATCACCCAAATGAGATATTAAGGCTAGGACCCAACACAATACTCTACAATTTGGGAGAGGGATGTCGTAACCCAAATTGCAGAACATTTGAAGGTAAGTGAATGACGATTCACTAATTTCCACCTTGAAAAACGAAAAAGAAATTTAAGTTTTAAATCTATTGAAAATTCCTAGATCTTTTGAGATTCATTGAACTTTTCAATGGCATGTTTAAATCTCGATATGCCCCTCGATTTGTGACTGGGATGCCGAGGATCACAAAACAGGGTGTGAATAACCATGCAAACTTACATGGTGCCCCCAATGTTACAGTCACCTATTCGATGTGCCGGTTAACCACACACGCTCCACCGAACTATGACAAACAATGAGTCATCCTTTGCTACCTTTGCTTAGAACCATTTAGTGTCCCGGTTAACCACACGCGCTCCACTAACGTCTTCGCAAGGGCACAAAGTGTAATTTCATGGGATTGCATCAATTCACTTTTGCCTAAAGTAACTAAGATTGGGAATTTTGTAAAAACATTTAGTTACTTTATACTTCATTATACTTTTAATGGAAAGGGTTTGCCCTATCCTACCCGTTCGGCTAACGACCCTCCACCAATCAAGGAAGCGGTGGGTGAGAGTGGACACCCATTAAACGGCCATTTTATAGGCCATAACCTTATACCCCCCTTATAGATCGGCTTTGTGAATGAGGCCTACTAACGGTAAGACTAGCATTTTAGTTATACATATATAATATTAGACTTTCAATGTTATATATATATATAGTATAAGGGTATATTTTACACTTTTAAAATACTAGGTGGTTTAATTTTATAAATTACACTTTTAATTTAATTAAATATAAACCATATCATTATGGATTTATTAACTCTCTTTTAGTTATACACTTAAATAGTTTAATAAAACCATAAGGGTGTAATTTGAACTTTTCAAAATTAGGGTTTTAGAATTTAGACTTTTTCAAAATTAAACCTTTTAATCAAACAATTTAAATTCCAAAACTTGAGGGCAAGTTTTTGAAACTTTTCAAAACAATTAGGTTTTAATTTCACTTTAAAATTTTCGAAATTTAATACTATTTAAATTAAAATTTTAAATATTAAAACTCTTGATTTAATAATTATCTTGAATTAAACTATTAATTTAAATTATTAAATCATAAGGGATTATCTAAATCATGAAGGATAATTACCAATTAAACAATTAATTTATCCTAATCCTTTTAATCCCTCTAAAATTCGAAAATCATGGGATAGGATAATTCAAAATTTTTAATTACCATATTTAACAATTAAAGGATAATTACAAGATATGGAATAATCCAAATTCCTAAAATTTAGGATCTTATCTTGGGGAGGAGGCCAATTTCGAAAATCAAGGGATTAAGACAAACCCTAGATTTCGAAATTTAAAGGTTTAAGGAAAGGGTTTGAAAATCTTATTCAAACTTTTGCAAATTAGGGTTTGCAAACCGTAATCTCGAAAATCCTAGCCTCCTAGGGTTTATTGGAAATAAACTCTAATATGTCAAGTTCATACAATTGAATAATACTAATTGAAAACAAGTTAACCAAAGGCTCTGATACCACTGATGGGTTTTATACAAACAATCCTATGTGTGCATGCAACCCTAGAGTTGGATCTATGTTATCACTATTAGTTATACAACATTATGAACACATAATAAAACCCTAATGATGCTTACTATTTTCGAAATTAACCAAAAAGGTTAGATTACATACCTCTTGTTGTTATATTGTAATAACAACTTAAATCTTGAATCTTCTTGTCTTTGAAAGCAAGTAGCACAAGTGTAGTACCTCTAATGGCTCACAAACACCAAGAGCAAATGGAGAGGTAATAGAGAGAGGGAAGAGGTATAGAATTTTGTCCCTAGGACCCCTTGGGAAGGCATGGACGAATTCATGAGCCTTAGGGGTCTTTATATAGGTGTAGAGATTAAGGTTTCAGTCCTTATCCTTATCTAGTTGCTTGCCCACCAAGCAATCATAAGATAAGCCTTGAAATCCCTTATCCTTTATCCTTTGGACGATTTCAAGGATCCTTATCTCCTTGAATTCGTTCAACCCATATTTAGGATAACCATTACCATATTTTGTAACTATCACATAATTACAATTCAGCCCCTCTAGTTTAATTAATTACACTTGATCACAAAATTAATTCTTAATTAATTATTGACCGATATTAATTAAACAAATATGATTTCTCCTTTAATATATTATTCTTATAACATATTAATAAATCATAATAACCTCTTTCTCTATTATTTCTCCAGTCAAGTTGCTTTGGTGAAGGCAACCCAAAAGGACCATGCACAATCGGGTCAAGTACTTGACAAATATGGTTACAGGCTTAGACACTAATCCAACAGATATGCCTGACAGTATGTTGTTGTATGGTATGTGGTATGATGGGGGAACTCACTAAGCTTCGTGCTTACGATTTACAGTTTTGGTTTTAGGTACTTCTTCCTCGAAGGGAAAGGAGCAGGCATGGTTGTAGTGCATCACACCATGATTTCCGCACATGAGATTCTTGGGAGTTATACTCTGATATTGTTTTACCATGACATGTTTGACTATTGATACTTTAGTTTTGATTCGAATTGATACATTGGTTTTAGATATGATCAGATGTTTCTATAATGTTTTCAGACAAATGGTTTTATAATTATTAAATTAAAAATGAATTTTTTGGTCTTGAATTTTGGGATGTTACAAGTTGGTATCAGAGCCTTGGTTGAGGGATTCGGACACACCTTTGGAGGTGTCTGGACTCAAATCGAGGGTTTAAAAGATTTTACAAGAAAAACAAATTTTTCTAAAATTTAAAATAACGGTTTTGACTAAAGAAGAAGGTGTGATGCGTGCAATCGGCCGAGCTCAAGTTAGTTTTCCCCAAGATACCCATACATGTCTGTTATGATTATGAGAACTGCATGCTAGATTAGCGTTGAGGGTCTAGGAAGGATGCCTTATATGCCTACTGTATGTGCATGAGAACTGCATGCTAGATTAGGACTGAGGATCTAGGAAGATGCCTTATGTGCCTATTGTATATGCTTATCGAACTACATGCTAGTACCGATTAGTCAGTGATATGATGGCCTAATTAGGATATGCTTGGTAACTTGCTGCTTGCTTTGTGCCTTTAGGAGTTCTAGTTATCTTTAATTAACTAGTAAACGAATACGTTAAGTTACATATTACGAGGACTAAATAATTTCAGAAGGTTAGGTCTAGCCCTATTTCACAGCTCTTGTCTGAGTCCAACCGTTGTAGGGTAGGACCCCTCATTCGAACAATTATCTGGTATTAGTAGTATGTAATGGTCTTTGTGATCTAGTTAGGGAGAGATGATAGAGACTTCTTATGCAGCTGATGGCGGAGAGTGGGTCAGAGATCACCCAAGAGTAAGCCTAGGATGAGATTAGCATGGAGAGCAATAGTAGTAGAATGGACTTGGTGAAGTCAAGGAAATACTTGAGGAAAGTACAGATATATGTGGAAGGTATTATGGGCCCGTACTACTAAAAGCACAGGATCCGTACTCGAGTCAAGGAGGGCTGAGATAGAATCAGGGAACTTGTAGTGTGTGTGAAACCTCTCGAGGTTATGTATGACCCTGACGATTATGTGTTTTGTTTCAGAATGGTGGTGACACGTCACGGAGCAGGAGGTTCAGGGTCTGGGTCAGGTTCGGGTACAGGTTCCGAGCCAGTTGATGATGGATTGCGTGAGTTCATTGCATCTGAGATTACGAGAGGCATCCTTGAGGAAAAGCCGGTGATTTTTGGGTCGATCAAGGAAGGTATCATTGAGCTGATGGAGGATCGCCTTATGGCATTCATGAGCGACATGGCACTGGGCCAGTCAGGGACTCACACGCTTCCTTCAAGGATTTAAAAGGGATGTGGTGCTTTAAACTTCTACGGGGTTAAGGACCCCATTGTGGCTAGGAGATGGATTGCAGACATCGAGTCTGCACAGTTGACGAGCTTCTGCCCTGAGGGGTCGAAGGTAAGGTATGATGCTGGGTGTTTGAGGGAGAGAGCTAGAGACTGGTGGGAGGCAGTTAGTGACACGTTGGGAGCCCCAGCCATTGAGGCTATGACCTGGTCGGACTTTGTGACCAGATTCCGGGCTGAGTTCGTGCCGACTGTGGAGATTCAGCAGTTGGCCAAATATTTCTTGGATATGAGGCAGACTACTGAATCGGTGGCAGAGATTACCGCCAAACTCAGTGAGAGGGCCTTACTGGTGCCTCAGTATGTGGGTGATGAGGAGATGAAGAAAACCCGGTACCATGACATGTTGAGAGCTGACATTCGGAAACATGTCAGCTACTCGACATACCCGACTTTGGATGACTTGATATCCAGGGCGAGAGAGAGGGAGATTGATATAGAGCACATCAGGAAGAAGAAGGCGGAGACTGGGCAAACGACTTGGGTTTCTGGGAAGAAACCCAAGGGATTCAACTCGAGGTCGAAGGGCCACCAGGGCCGGAGCCGCTGTGGGAAATGTGGCAGGCCACACGAGGGAGTTTGTAGAGCTGGGGGATCGAGCTGCTATAAGTGCGGCAAGACTGGGCACTTTGGCAGGGATTATACTGCCCCTACCCCTACCATTCAGACATCGGACCTGATTTGCTTCCATTGCAATCAGAAGGGTCATAAAAAGGCCAACTGCTCGAGATTGACATCAGGAGCGCCAGTGGTGGCGCCAGCTCAAGCGGCCCTGCGGATCACAGATGGCCGACAGGGCAAGTCAGATGCTCGAGTGGTGAGGAGCCGAGCCTTCCAGTTGACCGCCGAGGAGGCGCGTGCCACACTGGATGTGGTGACGGGTATGTTATCTTCTCTCTGTCTTTTATTACATGTCAGTTTTGATATTTATATTCTATGTGTTTTGTTTAGGATCGTTCCTTGTGAACGGTATTCCAGCACATGTGTTATTTGACTCAGGAGCTACCCAATCATTCATATCGCTTGCACTCAGCAAGAGGTTTGCTGAGTCTTCAGGCATGTTGGATTGTCCTTTAGAGGTCGATATTGCGGACGACCGATCCGTTCGGGTATCAGAGGTTTATAGGGATTGTGTATAGAGGATGTATGAAGAGCGTTACCTCATGGATTTGGTTCCCATTTCGTTGCATGGGAACAACGTCATCATAGGCATGGACTGGTTGAGCCCTAATGGGGGGGGGGGGGGGGGAAGGGTGATCGACTGCGAGCAGCAGTTGGTTCAGGTCAGGATCCCAAGTGGGGAGAGTTGGTGATTAAGGGCTAGAGGATGGAGCATGGGCCGACTCTATGTTCAACAACGAGAGATAGGCGCTACCTTCAGCAGGGTTGCGCAGGTTATGTCACCTATGTTATGGATGATGGTTTTTAAGCATTCTAACACTCCTATGGTGTACATGCAACCCTAGAAACATTGGATCTATGTTTTCTCTATTATACATGCAAATATGATTTTTCCAAGGTTCTCATCCTAACTAACATACCATGGGGAACTTGTAATATAAACCTTAGTGGGATGACATACCTTTTCTTGTGGTTGATTCATTGGAGCTTCAAGAGCCCAGCACCAATAATGTGGATGCCTCAAGTGGAATCACAAATCACCATAACACCTTGGAAAACTTGAGAGAATAGTAGTCACACTAGAAATCGGCCCACTCTTGTTTTCTCACACACTAGTGCCATTTCATGTTCCAAAGACCTCTTTATATAGTATGGAGGATTAGGGTTACTGTCACACCCCCAAACCAGACGGCGGAAACGTCAAGGGGTGGAGGACTTCATTTGTAGTATCACAACACATGCATTATAATAATCAGAGTACAAACAACCACTGTATTGAAAAAGTATAAATATTTACATGTGTTTCATCATTGTATACTGAAACTAAATGGTTGTACAAAAGAAGAAGACAAGACATAAATAGATCCATCTTCTCAAAAGCTCGGAGTGTACCTTTCTACTGGTTCCCTGAGAATACAAGTAATTTGAAAAGAGAGTATCAACATAAAGTTGAGTGAGTGCATAAGTATTTATGTTTGAAAGAATGTTTTCTGTTTCTTGAATATGTAAATTGTTCCAGAAAATCCATTATTTTCTGTTGTATGTGAAAAGTAGTTTTTGTTACGTAAAACTGTTCTATTTGTAAACCAATGTTCTGTATTTGTAATCCTTTTTGTAAACTTGTATCTGAGAGCATGTCTGATTTCATCAACTATTATTGTAAACTGTAATGCAATACTGTAACTGTATTTGGTAAACTAGTACTTTGAAAATGTACTTAAGTTTAGTTAATTATACATTAACGTATTGTTAATATCTTTTAAAGAGTTATTATAACCATACTGACTAGATGGCCTGACCCAACACTATGAATGCGCTGAAAACATGTTGATAACAATTTGTCACTCACATGCGTGTATGCCCGACTGTAGCTAGCAGTCCGAGTGCGGGGTTTTCAATCCCAATATAGATCTATACACACATTGTTTCGATCGCCGACTGGAGATTCTGGTTATAATGTCATGACTTTAACTATGTTGTTTAAAATGAATTAAACAACCTGAACTACTTGTCTCATAAAATCATATAAACATTACATGTATAATAGTTATGAAAACCCAATCATTCTGAAATAAATGATTGATAGTATGTTCTTGAATTAGTATTCTTAACATGTATCTGGAAGAATGTATAGTCTTGAATAGTTTTGAATCAAACCTTTGTTCTTGTAAAACAATGTACTCTAGTATACTTGAATCGTGAATTAATGTTCTATGAATCATAAATTATACCTATTATAATTTATATGTACTTTCTGATTTGATAAGGAGTATTCATGAATGTAACCCCTTGCTCAACATGTTACAAAGGGTAACATAACTTAATGAACTAACTTTTATACTTGTATACATATACAAATATATATAAGTAAAATTTAAATGACACTCGGACAAATAACCGATGCTTGTAATCCCACATCCAAACAAGGAAAATGAATCAAAGTGGGTTATCAGTCCTAAGCCTTTTAAATCTTATTTATATAAATACATGTATACTAGTCTGATTTTTGGGGAAAAATATAAGTTTATAAAAACATTTAAAATAAGTTTGATATTTTGAAACAATCATTGAAAATCATTTGATTTGATGATAACTGAAATCCATTTTTATAAAATATTGAAACCACTTGTTTATAACACAAAAACTTTGTGTTAGACTTGTATTCCCCCCACCCCCCCCCCCTTAAAACAGTAAAAACTTATGAAAATATGGGGGTATGAACTCACCTGATGTAAGTTATTCAAATGTAAGATCGGTGTAGGATGCTAAGTGTCAAGTGAAGTCTTGAACACAACAGATCCTATTAGCATATAATGATACATATATGAATATAATTAGTGTATATAACAACTAATCATATAGGAAACTACTTTAGGGACTAGTAAACACTTGAATTTAAGTGTTACAATCACATGTGATTGTTCTAAAGGAGTTTACGGCCACACAAGGTGTTCACGGTCATGGAGTTTACGGCCCATGATGTTCACGGCCTAAGAAGATCTTGAATTTATAGCCAAGGGAGATGGTCATGGCCATAAACTCTTATGTTCTTGGGAAATGGTTGATTTCAAGGGTGTATGTTATGAGCTTCCATAGAATAACTAGTATTCGGATGTATACTTACGTTTTGAAGCTTGAATGAGGTGTTCACGGTCTAAAGAACTAGTATGTGTTCTTGGTGTTCTTGAAGATCTAGTGAAAAGAGATGATTTCATGGATGAAATCATAGGGTTTCACTAGATTAAGCAAAGTATCAACAAATGATTGGAAGAAACACTTACTTATTTGAAGTTCAAGGTGTAAATCTTGATGATAGTTGAGAGAAAAATCGACTTTCTTAGGTTGAAAGTGTGAGAAATGGAGTAAAATGAAGAAAATCTATATATGTATGCGAGGGTTTACGGCCGAGGAGTTTTCGGTCCGAAGTCGGCAAGGCGTTTACGGCCGAAGCCTCGTTTAAGGCCTGCGAGGAGTTTACGATCCGAAGAGTTTACGGCCGTAAACTCTTTGCGGTCCGAAGCAATGAATAGTATGCGAAGTTTCTCGGTTTTTCAAACATTTTCCTTCCAATTTCAACTATGGATATTATAAGGATTTTAGTAATTAAAGGTATTTCATAACATTAATTAAAAATCCAAACAATAAAAAGGACTTTAGTTGACCTTTGTTTGACTTTGGTTGACCAGAGTTGACTTTACAAACAGAAAATAATGGGATGTTACATTATCCCCCGGTTAGAGAGAATTTCGTCCCGAAATTATAGTTTAAGCAATTAAGTAATTACAAACAACTAAGCGAAAAGATGAGGATATTTAAATTTCATTTGATCCTCGCGTTCCCAAGTGAATTCAGGTCCACGTTTGGCATTCCAGCGAACCTTCACTATAGGAATACGGCTTTGTTTCGTTTGTTTGATCTCTCGGTCCATGATTTCCACTGGTTCTTCCACGAAGTTGAGGCTCTCGTCAATCTCGATTTCGTCAAGTGGAATAACAAGAGTCTCGTCGGACAGACACTTTTTCAAATTTGAGACGTGGAAAACAGGATGTATGTTACTTAGTTCTTGAGGTAGTCGGAGTTTGTAAGCTACAGGACCTATCCTAGCAAGAATCTCGAATGGTCCTATATACCTTGGATTCAACTTGTCACGCTTTCCAAAGCGTATCATGCCCTTCCAGGGTGAGACCTTCAACATGACGCGGTCACCAACCTGGAACTCCAAAGGTTTTCTTCTTTTGTCGGCGTAGCTTTTCTGTCTATCTCTTGAAGCTTTAAATCGGTCCCGGATTTGTACGATTTTCTCTGTGGTTTCGCGAATGATTTCCGGACTAGTGAGAGTACTGTCAGGAACTTCACTTCTAGCTAGCTGCGTATCACCCACTTCAGCCCAGCACAGAGGTGATCTGCACTTGCGGCCATAGAGAGCTTCGAAAGGAGCAACCTTTATGCTAGTGTGATAACTATTGTTGTAAGAGAATTCTAGAAGGGGTAAATGAGTATCCCATGCCTGACCAAAGTCTATCACGCAAGCTCGCAACATATCTTCTAAAGTTTGAATCGTCCTCGCACTTTGTCCATCAGTTTGTGGATGGTAGGCTGCATTCATGTCCAGCCTAGTTCCCAAAGATTTTTGTAAAGACTGCCAGAAACGAGAAGTAAATCTACTATCTCGGTCAGAAATAATAGATATTGGAACACCATGCAGTCTGACAATTTCTTTGAGGTATGTTCTTGTTAGCTTTCCCATCTTGTCTGTCTCTTTGATTGGTAAGAAGTGTGCGGATTTGGTTAATCTATCGACGATTACCCAAATAGTATCATAACCACCTGATGTCTTGGGTAACTTGGTTATGAAATCCACTGTAATCCGTTCCCACTTCCATTCAGGGATTTCAGTTTGTTGCAATAAACCTGAAGGTTTCTGGTATTCTACATTGACTTTGGCACAAGTAAGGCACTTGCCCACAAAGGTAGCAATTTCGGCCTTCATGTTTGGCCACCAATATAGTTTCTTGAGGTCCAGATACATCTTGTCTGAACCTGGATGAATGGATTATCGGGTTTTGTGTGCTTCATTCATGACTACGTCTCTGTAACCACCGAACTTTGGTGTCCAGATCTGGTTCATGAAACAATAAACTCCATCATCCCTGACTTTGAAGTTTTTATCCATTCCTCTCAAGGTTTCACTTGCCATGTTTTCAGGTTTTAAGGCCTCGAGTTGAGCCTCTCTGATTTGTGTGGACAGATGTGAATGGATTGACATGGTCAACGACTTTACTCGGCCTCCCGAGTATTCTTTTCTACTAAGAGCGTCAGCTACTACGTTAGCTTTACCAGGGTGATAAAGAATCTCACAATCGTAGTCGTTCAGTAGCTCCACCCATCGTCGTTGTCTCATGTTCAGCTCTTTCTGATTGAAGATATGCTGGAGACTTTTATGGTCCGTGAATACTGTGCATTTCGTGCCATATAAGTAATGTCTCTAGATCTTCAGAGCAAACACCACTGCTCCTAGCTCAAGGTCATGTGTTGTATAGTTGACTTCATGTGTCTTTAGCTGTCTTGAGGCATAAGATATAACCTTTCCTCTTTGCATAAGAACACATCCAAGCCCTTGATTAGAAGCATCACAGTACACTACAAAATCCTCTGTCCCTTTAGGAAGAGATAGGATTGGTGCACTACACAAGGCTCGCTTCAGCGTTTGGAACGCTGTTTCTTGCTTCTCCCCCCAACCAAATGTTACACCCTTTTGCGTCAGGGTGGTAAGTGTTGGATTAGTGTCTAAGTCCATAACTATAATTGGTATGTACTTGACCCGACTCGGCATGGTCCATTTGGGTTGCATGGCATCGGAACATTTGGATAGACCGTTTATGAGGAAAAGACATTTTGTGACATATTAATATATTATAAGTTCTAATATATTAATATGAAATCATGTTATTTAATTAGTATTGATCAAGAATTAATTTGGACTTAATTTAGTGATCAAAAAGAGACTAATTAAATATATGGGGATTGATTGTGTAAATCATTCATTCTTATATATGTGGGCTTATGATCCAAGATTCCTTTATGTTGGGTTTAACCCATGTGGTGATCCATGGATACTCCATGGAGGTTAAAACCCATGGAGCATAAGGAATGGGTAAAGTCATGAGTTACATGGTGTAACCCTAATAGCCACACTATATAAGAACCCCTTTAGTTCAAGAAATTGGCACTAGTGATACATATTTTGAGGGCTAGCCGATTTGAACATGTATGTCTTCTTCTCATGGTTATTCCAAGAGTTCATGATGTTGTGTGAACCATTTTAGGTGTCACACTTGGGGCACTAGGCTCTCAAGCCTCATGCAGTCAAGCAACAACAACAAGGTATGCATTCTATCTATTTTATTATCCTAGTATCAATGTTTTGGTATACTAGTTAGGATAATACCTTGGATAATCATATTTGCATGTATAATAGAGAAAACATAGATCCAAGGTATTTAGGGTTGCATGTACACTTAGGAGTGTTAGAATGCTCAAAACCCAACAGTGGTATTAGAGCCTAGGCTTGTTTTCAATTATACTTGATGCAAATTGCTGAAAAATGCTGAAAAAGTCGAATTTCGGGCATTCTGGGCACTGGACTCACCGAGTCCACTGATGAACTCGCCGAGTCCATGAAGAAAATCATCTTACTCGGCGAGTAGGTTGATACACTCGACGAGTAGGAGCCCCAAACAACATATTTTCGAGTTTTTTAGCTAGAAATGGACTAGAAACATTACCCTAAGATGTTTTTGAACTTATAAACTTGTTTTTGATGTGGTAATGTTCATACTAATCCAATTTCAAAGATAATTGTCAATAGATTCATGTTTTGTATTAGTTTAGTGATTAGGCTAATTACATGATTTGAATTATCTTGTTCTTATGAGTTGCTTAGATTAATAGAAAAGTTAATTGATTATGTGTTTTCAATCCATTTTAATCTAAGATTTGATTCTAAAATGTGTTTTTGTAACTTGTCCTCAAGTTATATGAAAAGTCACATTTAAGTTTCATAAAACTCATAAAAGTTGGCAATGGTTACAAAAATGAAGAGTCTTGTCCTCAAGTTATGGAGGTTCAAGAGTCACTTCATTAAGTAATAAAATGTGTAACCTTAGTTAATTCCATAAATTACAAAATAAAGAAAAGTTACATTCTTTTATTAGTTTAAAGTCTTCCATAACTTGTCCTCAAGTTATGGAACTTGAAGAGTTTTTTAATTAAAACTAATTTAAACACATAAGTTATGGAATTAATTAGTTTTGAATAGTTTCAAAACTTGCCCTCAAGTTTTGGAATTTGAAAAGTTTCACTTATGAATACTTTAATTCCAAGTTAGCCCTTAGAATTTTAAAAGTTAAAATTCAAACCCTTATACTATTATTATAATTTTAATTATATAGATATGTATAAGATAAAGTCAATCTTACCGTTAGTAGGCCTCATTCACGAAGCCGGTCTATAAGGGGGGTATAAGGTTACTGCCTATAGAATGGCAGTTCAATGGGTGTCCACTCTCACCCACCGCTTCCTTGACTGGTGGAGGGTCGTTAGCCGAACGGGTAGGAAAGGACTATAATTATCCCTTCATTAAAAGTATTAATGATAAATACTAAGTAACTAAACATTTATAAATTCCCAATTCTTAGTTACTTAGGAAAATGTGAAATTGATGCTAGCCCATAAAATTACACTTTGTATCTTACCAAGTCGTTAGTGGAGCGTGTGTGGTTAACCGGCACACTAACATGGACTAGTAAGAGTGGCAAAGGGTAACTTAACTTTATTATAGATCGGTGGAGCGTGTGTGGTTAACCGGCACATCGATTAGGTAATATTGTTGAGGGTACCAAGTCAATTTGTATGGTTATTCACACCTTGTTTGTGATCCTCGGCATCCCAGTCACAAACTTGAGAGGGCACAATCGAGATTCAAACATGCCATTGAAAGTTCGATGTATCTCAAAAGATCTAGGAGTTTCAAATCCAATTAAAACTTAATTATATTTTGTTTTTCATGGTGGAAATTGGTAAATCGTCATTTACCTACCTTCAACTATTTTATAACTTGGATTACGGCATCCCTCTTCCAGTTATAAATAGGTTGTTGGGTCCTAGCCTTAATATTTCATATTGGGTGTTATATTAAGGACTTTAAATCAACTATCTTGAATATCTCCCAAAAGATGATCTTCCCAAATCTCTTGAAACAAGCTTTCCTAAATGAAGATGATGTCCCATGGAAATCATATTTCTTTCACCTCCTCCAATTATTCTCCCTAACCCACAAAAGTTTAAGGTCACTCAAGCCCTATTGGCAGGCAAAGGTCTATATGTGATCACATCTTGGAGATGTAGTCAGATATTGACAAGCCGGGAGAGCTGGGTGTCAAAGTCTGGAGAAAGTTGGTGACTCAACTATTTTCTAAGTCACATAGTGAGTTCCTTTGGGACTCCTATGAAACAGACTATGACAAGACCCTTAATGATCTTATCTATTTGCTAAGATCAACTTCCTGAAACTTTATGGACATTGACAATGATGACATTGGATATCCAGTAAAGCTCTCTCTTCCCAATGGAAAGGGATCGGCTAGGGTCAACTCGGTTGACCAAATGGTAAAGAGAACGGCTAAGTTTGAGATAATCCCATTATCAAGGGTCTATTGCCAAAGAAAGGGGCATTGGTTGCGAAGCTGCCAAATTTACCTAAGGATATTAAAGTCAATAAGTTTGACTCTACTTCGGGTAAAGTCCACTATCTAACTCTGCTAAGTTTCTATTATGAGATTCTTGATACATGATGTGACTGGGTCACATGTTTATGTTTTAAGAATCAAAGGAAAAGTGAAGAAACTTAAAGAAAGAATATGCTGAATCTGATGGCATAGATGGATTTCTATCGCATAGTTTGAAGATCGGATTCTTGAGCTACTTCTTAAGAGTTATGATATATTGCTTAGGAATAAATAACAACAAAGTTTTCATGTGCTTTTGCATTGTAAGGATAGTTTTTCCGCAAAGTTTTAAAATAAAAGAAATTTTTTTTTTGATTTTATTTATTTTAAAATATCCTTACAATGGCATTTGTGAAAACTTTTGTTGTTTATAAGATTCCATTAAGAGCAAGAGTGGAAATATGAATTTGATTCTTTCATTTGTGGTAGTGTCTAAATTTACCAAATAAGGAAAGATTCTCATCACCTAAGTTTCAGTTGGATAGAAACTTGGAATCATGCAAGTTGTATAGCATGATAAATAAGAACTTTCAAGCATTGGAAAAATTAAGACTAACTACTTGTTCACATGGATTTGTGAGTCAAGTAAAGGATCGCGTACACATTCTTGTGCACTGATCAAGCCCACCACAAATAATCGTTAAGACTATTCGTCATTATTTACTAAAGTTCAGTAAATGTGGTTATACTTACAAGCTTAAGTGTAATTCTGAGACATTGGAAAATGTTTCAATGTATGGAGAGCGAATAAGAAGAATCAACTTAGGCAGAAAGATAAAAGTTTCTCAAATCTGAAAAGATGGGAGAGTACTTTAGTATCATGTTATATAATCATCTTAATGATTAAGAGACCTTATCACAATTCATCCTCTAAGTGCATTCTGGTAGCTAAGAAGAGGAGCTATGAATTGTTGAAGTGGTTAAATCAAGAAGATGATTTATACTTTGTTCCAAAAACAATTCTTAGAGTTATACTCTAAGATTGTAACTTGAGTGACATGTCTTAAAGAAGGTTTAAAACACTTGTCAAATGTAAGAGTAAAAGTTTTATACTCTTGTACATTTGAAATTGGTAAGTTGTGATGTTTTGGATAAAACAAAGACCAACTAAGGCCAATTGTGTGAAGTGTTTGTCCTGATTAGAATCCACACTATCTCTTGAATATCTGACAAGAAAGTCTTATATGTCAAGAGGACAGTGGGAGTCTTAAAGGTCTTGAAAGTCTCAAGAACTAATCAAGAATAAAACCTGAAGTTCTTCACTAGCACACGACTTGAGGTTTATAACCTATCGTGTCGACATGTCTGTGCCTATTCAAGTTGGCTTTGCATAGGAGTTCTGAGAGTTCTCAATTGGTTGCACAGCTACTTGGAAGCAATGGCAGACCCTTGAGCTGCCAAATGGCAAGAATTTAAGATTGCACAAGTTTAATCCATATAAGTGTGGATTTGTCAGTAACCTTGTCTTGTGATTATGGTTTTGACAAAATTCATATGGATAGGAACTCATACACCATAAAATCTAAGTGTCATATGGTTTCTCTCCGATTCATGAAAATGATGGTGAGGAAACACTTTCACTAAGTAGATTTTAGCTAGATAGCAATTGTGATATTTGCATTCTCAAAGTCGTTAGTGGAGCGTGTGTGGTTAACCAGCACACTAACATGGACTTGTGAGAAGTGGTAAAGGTCTAAACAATCGAGACTATGATTACGGAATCCCTTTTCATACTTCTTAAAATTGTTTAGACACACCTGTGAGCTATCTAAGATAAGGTGTATGATATTGATAAAGTTTTATCAAAGCAATCTAGTATCAGAAATCTGAACTTTGGTAAGAAAGTCAATAAAGTATTGATTTCTAGAAGTCCAACTGATTTCTGATTACATGTCAAAGCTAGTGGGAGCATGATTGTTATGCTAATAATCATCATGTTAGTGGGAGCATGATAATTATGATAAAGATTGCAAGTTAGCAATGTTAATTATAGAAAACAAAAGTTTCAATTCGTGAGGCTGCAGGGGTTGAAAAAGTTGTTTTGCTATAATTAAGGGAGAGGAAATTATACTTCATTTCAATTCTAAAAGCTTAGATTGAGATTTTAATCGTATTTAGTCAAGGATATATATATGAATTTCAAGTTGGAATGGCTCAACATAAGGAAATTCTATATATGGGTCCATTATTTGCGTTCTAAAATTCGATTATGATTACGGCATCCCTTTTCATAATCTAAATTATGAGAACTTGGCAAATAGAAATGGAAATGTTATAGCAAAAGACTGGTTTAGTCTTTATGTGAGACATCATGACTCGTGTCCCATATGCTTCGGATATAGGATCGATTTCATGTGCTATATTCATCCTTTCTAAATTTTCCAAATGCCTGGGGCATTAAGAAGGGAAAAGGTCTAGAATTGGATATGACTAAAAGGATTAAACAATTGTCAAGGACAATCTAAGGTTTACCAAAGATTGGTTGCTCAAGGACAGTTGGAAGTATAGTGATAATTCTGGAAGGACCATATTGACATAATTTGTAAGGAGGCAACTCTTGTTCAGAAGTGATAGTCAAAATGGAATATGGAAATGTTTTAAAGTTAGAAATTATTCAATCTGTGTAAGATTAGGAAACTTAATGCAAGAAGGATATTTCCAAGGAGCTGATCTCCTTTGGAATGCTCTGTAATGTTTGTTGTCAAGTCTATCTGACTTTGTGCATAATCATTACAGGAGGATCAATGCATATAAGTTTAGAATCTAACAGATTTCAGTAAATGGCATGCATTTGGAATTCTTGGATTTGCAGTAAGGATTTGGGACTGTGAAAGAAGATCATTGGAGTTATGTTCAATTGATCTAATTCACAAAGTGAAGATCATAGACAAACATAGTATGCATACTTGGTGTATGGCATGACTAGTGTTTAGAAAACATAATGTACATGCTTGGAGCATGGGACAACTATTGTTTTAAATTCAAGAATAAAGTTGATAGCTGAAACAGTATACAATGAATAATGTGTAATCATATGGTGATAAATAAAAGGTGTTTTATTTATGTTCATAGGTTTTGATACCATATTAGATTCTATTATTATTGTGTTTCATTTTGCATATTTTGACTTCCAGAATAACTAGGTCGTTCTTCCTGATTGACTAAGTTATTCAAACTATCCACAGTCGGTCATATGTTGGAAGTAGATATGAATCAAGACTGTCATGGGTTGGCTTGTAGAGGTCTAAGATGTTGGACAAGGGGCTACAACACTCATGAGTGCTCATAAGTTCTGAGTATTGGATTCAACCCGCGCTCATTGGAATCACTTCATGGATTTTATCACGAGTGATCATGAGACGATAATATCTTATATTCTTCAAACCTAGAGATATGAGTTGTTACTATGAGTTGGTTGTACATTGATTGCACGAAAACGCATTCGGTAACTCGGTGTTATAAAACGTGCCTTTGTGTATGATTCAACAAGTAGTAGAACAAGCCATATGAGTCGAAGTTTATCCATTCCTTTTACCTTCGGGATAAAAGCGATATCTGTGGGCCCCTCGATGATTTGATGATGACAAATGGAAGTGCTCGGCCGAGCCAGGACTGATTTGATTTGTTCAATTAGTCAGTCGTCATAAATCGGAAATCGGGAAACAACAAATGGACAGAGAGAATGATTATAATCCATGTCTCAGTCCATATGATATCTAGAATGGAGGAATATATGATCCCTTATCTAATGGACAAGTCATTGACAAAGGTCAGAGTTCATCTACAAGGTCAGAGTTCGACAGCGGCTTTTGAGAGCTACGATTGCCAGTTGGTTCCTGAAGTCATACGCAATAATAGTTTTAGACTTATCCAAGTGGGAGACTGTTGGATTAGTGTCTAAGTCCATAACTATAATTGGTATGTACTTGACCCGACTTGGCATGGTCCATTTGGGTTGCATGGCATCGGAACATTTGGATAGACCGTTTATGAGGAAAAGACATTTTGTGACATATTAATATATTATAAGTTCTAATATATTAATATGAAATCATGTTATTTAATTAGTATTGATCAAGAATTAATTTGGACTTAATTTAGTGATCAAAAAGAGACTAATTAAATATATGGGGATTGATTGTGTAAATCATTCATTCTTATATATGTGGGCTTATGATCCAAGATTCATTTATGTTGGGTTTAACCCATGTTGTGATCCATGGATACTCCATGGAGGTTAAAACCCATGGAGCATAAGGAATGGGTAAAGTCATGAGTTACATGGTGTAACCCTAATAGCCACACTATATAAGAACCCCTTTAGTTCAAGAAATTGGCACTAGTGATACATATTTTGAGGGCTAGCCGATTTGAACATGTATGTCTTCTTCTCATGGTTATTCCAAGAGTTCATGATGTTGTGTGAACCATTTGAGGTGTCACACTTGGGGCACTAGGCTCTCAAGCCTCATGGAGTCAAGCAACAACAACAAGGTATGTATTCTATCTATTTTATTATCCTAGTATCAATGTTTTGGTATGCTAGTTAGGATAATACCTTGGATAATCATATTTGCATGTATAAGAGAGAAAACATAGATCCAAGGTATTTAGGGTTGCATGTACACTTAGGAGTGTTAGAATGCTCAAAACCCAACAGTAAGAGGCTTAGCTATTCGAGAGAAATTCTGAATGAATCTGCGATAATAGCCAACAAGACCTAAGAATTGACGGATTTCTATAGGTGTTTTGGGTGCTGACC
The DNA here is from genome assembly GCF_052849685.1 of Lactuca virosa. Classification (NCBI taxonomy): domain Eukaryota; kingdom Viridiplantae; phylum Streptophyta; class Magnoliopsida; order Asterales; family Asteraceae; genus Lactuca; species Lactuca virosa. Next base: position 167,830,822 of record NC_136434.1, on the reverse strand, counting down.
AGTTTTCAATTGCCTTTATTTTTGAAGGGTCGACATGTATTCCTTTTGAACTGACCACGTGACCTAGGAAATCAACCTTCCTGATCCAAAATTCACACTTTGAAAACTTCGCATAGAGTTTCTCTGATCTAAGAGTTTGCAAAACTTGACGAAGATGTTGGCCATGTTCCTCTTCACTTCTTGAGTAGATAAGGATGTCGGTAATGAAGACTATGATGAATTTGTCCAAGAATGGACGACACACTCTGTTCATTAGATCCATGAACACAACAGGTGCATTCGTCAATCCGAATGGCATCACTACGAACTCATAATGACCATAACGAGTTCTGAACGTGGTTTTGGGAATGTCATTCTCCAAAATCCGTAATTGGTGATACCCGGATCTTAAGTCTATCTTTGAGAAGTAGCTCGCACCTTAAAGTTGGTCGAACAGATCATCAATGCAAGGCAGAGGGTATCGATTCTTAATGGTAAGTTTATTCAGCTCGCGGTAGTCTACGCACATACGGAATGATCCATCCTTCTTCTTCACGAACAAGACCGGTGCTCCCCAGGGTGAGAAGCTTGGTCTTATGAATACTTTGTTAAGGAGTTCATTAACCTGGTTGGATAATTCCTGCATTTCAGAAGGTTCAAGACGATAGGGGGATTTGGCTACAGGGGTAGCCCCAGGGATTCAGTCGATTCTGAATTCGACTTGTCGTTCAGGAGGATCTCCTGGATGTGAATCGGGAAAAATGTCGGGAAAGTTGTAGACCTCAGGAATGCTCGCGATATCGTTCACTTCTTTCTTTTTGTCTACCACGTGAGCTAAGAAAGCGCAGTACTCTTTGCGAAGGTACTTCTGTGCCTTTATGCAAGAAATGATCTGGAGGTTCGTTCTGGGTTTGTCGCCGTAAATAACAAGAGTTTTCTTAGTTGGAAAGTTCAAACGAATGGCTCTTTCATAGCATAGGATGTCAGCATGGTTAGGACACAACCAATCCATACCTATTATGACGTCGAAACTTTTGATAGTGACCGACATAAGGTCTATTGGGAATGAAAAGTTGTTCAAGGTAAGAGTACATCCTATGTATATATCGTTGGTGGATTCAGACTTCCCGTTAGCCATTTCGACTGTGCATGTTTCTTTTAATGGTTGGGATTTTGATTTAGTAAGTGTTTGAATTTATGGCTCACAAAGCTCTTCTCAACACCACAATCAAATAGAATGCATGCATAAGTGTTGTTGAGAAGGAACGTACCCGTTACTACGGCAAGGTTTGCTATCGCTTCTTCGTGACCTAAGGCTAAAATTCTCCAAACTCCACCAGCATTTCCAGCTTTAGGATAGTCTTTCTTGAAATGTCCCACTTCACCATAATTGTAGCATGCTTGACCTACTCCAGTAGCAGGTACTTGGTTAAGTGGTTGGGGTGGTGCTCTACAGAATCAGGCAGTATGCCCTTTTCTGTTGCAGTTACGACACTGCATTTCCCGGCAATTTCCATTATGGTGAAAATTGCACTTGTTGCACTTGGGGAGATTGCCAGCATAAGGCTTAGCTGGTGCTAGGTTAACAGGAACAACAGCAGGTACAGTAGCAGCATTAACTGTAACTAGTTGTTGCGTCTTTGACGAATCCTGTGAGAACTTGCCCTTCCTTTTGTTCCTACCCTTCTTTTTGTTGTTGTTGTTGTCATTGTTGTTGTTGTTGTTTCCCTTCGGTTGTTCTGGTACAGCAACCACTGAGTGTTGATGGGCCCCGTGGTCGACAAGAGATTGTTCCAGCTCTTTGGCACTGTCAAAAGTAACAGGCCTCGAAGCTAAAACACTTGACTGAATTTGGGGTGATAGTCCCCAAATATATCTCTCAATCATCTTGCTCTCCAGACCAACCATATCCGGGCACAGAATTGCCAGATCACAGAATCTACTAGTATAGGTTGATATGTTAGAACCAACCATTGTAAGACCCCAGAGTTCATGCTCGAGTTTCTGAACTTCCCCTCGCGGGCAGTATTCTCGCATTAGCATGGCCTTGAAGTTCTCCCAACTTATCTAATTAGCCACTACCAGAGTAAGTGACTTAACGTGGCCATTCCACCACGTTAAAGCTCTTTCCGAAAAACTACACGTAGCGAATTTGACCTTGCTGCTCTCAGGACAGGAGCAGATTTTGAAAATTGCTTCTATCTTTTCTATCCACTGTCTTAATGCCATAACTCCTCCAGTTCCATTAAAGGTCCTGGGTTTGGCATTGGAAAAATCTTTATAAGTGCACTCTCGCAAGTGCCCATGACTCTCACCATGGTTAGAAGGATTTGCACCAGCTCCCGACCCACTAACACCAGGAGTATTAATATAAGACATGGCAGCAGCTACAACCGCCATGACCACCGCTTGGAACATAGCGGGGTCGAACTGAGGAGGTGGTGGCGGAGGTGGCACTGGCGCTTCATTAACAATGTTACGTCTTATATTTCTACGAGGAGGCATCTTTTTCTATAACAGTCAAAAGATACATTATGGTAAGATATAAAGAGTGAATATGAATTTTGATATCTCTGAACTAAAACATATAGTTCAACACGAATCTTGTAATGAACTGGAAATAGAAGTCTACGACAAGTACAACTTGTAACAGAATGATATGAAATTGAATGATTATTTTTCAAAGACTATGAAAATGCATGTCGATTGAATTGGCATATTGATTACATAAAGTCTAGAAAACTTGACCCTAACTAGGTCTACAATATACCAAATTCTGAGAAAACATCGACATTATACAGACCTACCGAAAAAAATAAAATTTTTGTGGTCTTACTGAAAAACATGAAAAATAACGCTATAACCTATCCGTAGACTTAACTATAACCAAAAGAGTGAATAGGAAACAAGTAGAGCGTCTTCTACTGTCGATGGGTATCTCTTGGACGAGACCTCAACTCAGCCAGTTGACGCTCCATAGCAAGTAGATGTCTTTCATACACTGTCAGACGTGCTCGGAGTTCTATGACTTCAGCTCGAGTTTCATCTAATTCTTGTAGCAGAGACTCATTGTCTCTCGTAGCTCTCTCGCGATCATCTTCCAGACGACGAATGCGGACTGTATTAACTCCTGCATTGGCATCAACTTCCATGATTCGGTTGATGGCCGTCCTACCCTGTAATTCATTTCGAGCAATCATGCGGACTAGAATTGGCAGGACTCTGTCTGCTGAGCCTCCTTCGCTCAGGTTGTAGAAGCTTATGTCTCCGTTGTATGGCATAGGTTGACCCTGCTCTTGACTCCATGTTTTCAAGCTTTCTACCCACAGAGGCGTCGGGCCTTGAAAAGCCAGACGAGGGTTAGGATTTTGGGCAACTGGTGGTGGATTATAGGCTTCTGATTCGGAATCATTGTCTTCAGGAAAGTTTTCTGCAATATCATCATCTAAGGGAATTTCGTGATTTTCTTCTGGTTCTGCATCTTGTTCTTGACCGGAGAAGTACGGGTCTCCGGGTAAGTGAAATCCAGCCATTGTTATCTAAGCGAGAATAGGGATAAGAGATATAGAATATAGTTAGTAACGACAAATTAAGGATACAAGTTTCTACGAGAGAGACCTACAGTTAACAAGTAAGGTATACTGTATGACTTGTTCTAGATATTACTATAACTATAAAGTGTATACTAATTATATATAACTTGGGTATATTCGACCTTTGATTAAATGACCCGGCTCTAAATCCACAACCAAACAAGGAACAGGAATTGAAGCTAAATCACATATTCTAAGTCTATATAACTTTAATTATATATAATTGTAATATACCCTTAATATTTATAGTTCTACCTTTAATTGTTCTATTGTTTTCACATGTTTGTTATTAGTATATAGTGCCTAAAATAGCCCTATAGTATTTTAATATTTATGTTATGTTCTAGAGTTCTTCTGAATATGTATAGTTGGTAAGTTTTAGACATGTCGCAACACCACTATCACTCCCAAACACATGTTGGTCATATCTCAAATTGTGACAACCCGAAACTTTTCCCGTTATCCTTACCCAATTTCCGTTAATAAAATTTGGGTTTTTATTAAATTCCGTCACATTTATTAATTTGGGGAGGACCTTAAATCTTAAATAATAAATATGTATTTTATACGATTCGGAATAAACCGGGAATCACGCAAAAAACTCGAAACCTCCTCGAAAATCACCGAGTTCACGGTCAGGACGAGTTTACGATCGTAAACTCGTGTAGACCGTAAACCCGTTTACGGTCAGGACCCTTGAGCTTACGGTTAGGGTGACCGTAAACTCCCTCCTATATATATATATATATATATATATATATATATATATATATATATATATATATATATATATATATATATATATATTCATGATCATTTTTGATCATTCCTTCCATTTCCAAGCCTAGAATCTCGAAACTCTCTCAAGTATCATAGGATCTTCTTGCAAATCCCCGAAAATGTAAGTGTTTCCTTCCCCTTTTTGAGTTAATACATCTCTTCTTCTTGATTCACTCTTGAATTCATCCACAAATCTCATCTTTTGAGTCTAGATCTTCAAGATCCTCAAGAACATCAAGAACACTTAAGTGTTTTTGGGCCGAAAACACCCCCACTTGCCTTCAAATCGTAAGTATCATCCTCTTATACTTATATCTAGTTAGGATCCTTGAGTTTTGCCTTGAAATCGTCACTTTTCCATGAACAAAAGGTGTTTACGGTCTAGTGTATCTCCTTAGACCGTACACCCTTCAATGACCGTAAACTCATGGACCGTACACCCTTCAATGACCGTATATTCATGGGCCGTAAACCCATGAACCGTAAACCTTAAGACCGTAAGGTCATTAGACCGTGATCCCATGGAACCGTAAACCCATGGACCGTAAAGCCACGACCGTACACTTCTGATTACGGCCGCAAACTCGTTTCTTCAATCACATGTGATTCCAACACATGGTCAAAGTGTTTGCCTAGTCCCGTGAGGTGTTCCCTTGCATTTGGTTGCTTCTAGACACTAAATTTATGTCAGTATATTCCATTATATGTCATTTAGGACTCGTTAAGTCTCGGGACTTCATTCGTGGATCTTCTCATCCTTACGCGCATAGTCGTTGAATCACCCACATCAGGTGAGTTCATACCCCTACGCTTTTTCCAAGTTTTTCCATGTTTTCAGGGGGAATACAAGCAAAAGTACAAGTAAAATTGCGCTCAAAGTATATTATTTTATGTTCAGAATGCTTTTAATACAGAAAACAATTTTACCAAACGATTTAGAAATCAACTCGTAGAAACAGTTTTCAAAACTAAAGCAACAAATTTGTGAATCATATCGTAAAATGTGTTATTTTATAAAGGATTCATACAAAACGTAAACAGGATTTTTACAAAACGTAAACAAGATTTTTAGTATTATTACATGCAATTTGTTAGTCTAAGTTGGAGACACGTCCTTAGTAACACCCCACAGAAACTGGGTGTAGGACTAGCACTTGTAACCAGAATCTCTTGTAGGGAGAGCGTGACTGTTGTGTATAGATCTATACAGGACCCACTATCCCGCACCTTACTGCTAGCTACAGTTGGACTGATAAGGTCAAGGGTGACAAAGTCATAAAAAGATACTGGCCCCGGTACGTGCCATATCAAGTCTAAGTACGGTTATGAGACTCACAACCTAGATAACAGCAACGAACATGTGTAATAATAAAACAAGTGAAATAACGTCAAAGTAATAACCGATTTGATTACTAGAGAGTATTAATAATACCCTTAGGACCTAGTTCACCACTTATTTATTAGTTTTATTTATGTAATAAGGCTAATACACCTCACATGGAGCAAACAGGGTTTTTCAAGAAAACTACGTCTAACGATACAAGTATGGTAGATACTTGTACACCTCAGACAAGAACAGATAACCAACTATCAACTTTTAAGGAAAATATAGGATTTTCCCGAGATAACTCAACCTTTCATAAACGGACTGTTTAACAAATAACTAATGGATAATCAAACAGCTTTCATAAGAAAATATAGGATTTTCTTGGGAAACACTTTTCAAAAGGATCAAAGAACGTTTTCTACTAAAAAACTAAACGCTTATGAACTCACCAACTTTATGCTGATATTCTTTCAAAATTGCTTGTATTCTCAGGGTATTAGTAGACAGGTACTTCCAGGAGTTCGGAGAAGTTGGAGCGTTAGAGTCACGTCTTCACTATTTTACTTTTGATATGAACAAAACTATGTATTAAACAATGTAAACCTTTTTCACATATTTATTCAATGTCTGGTTGTGTTTACTATGCTTGCTATGATACAATTGTTGTGATACTACGCATGACGTCCTCCGCCCCAGAACGTTTCCGTTGTTCCGGTTTTGGGGTGTGACAGATTGGTATCAGAGCCCTTGTTTATAGCGAACTAAGTATACCGAACCTTACATGGTATACAATTATAAACACTAATGGGCCTAAGTGCTCTAAACTAAAAGTATACTTTCAAAAATACAAGTAATTTTATAAAAGTATATAAAAATACCCGAGTACCAGAATTCGTGTCATAGGTAGAACAAAACAAAAGTATTTGGATGTTGGAACGCTGCGGTTAAACCTGGGCAATTATGTAATCATGTCTAGGGTGAATATATCCTGATCAACTATATTCAGTCGAGACATGACCAACATGTGCTTGGGAGTGACTGTTGTGTTGCAACAAGCCTAAAACTTACTTAAATACCAGAAGAGTTCTAGAACCAAACATAAGGATTAAAATACTATAGGAGTATTTTAGGATGCTATAACGACTGTACCGGAAACTTACCCAGGAGAATCAATCATGTAACTATAATACATTGGAAGTATTATAGATTCGATGCCTATTAACTATCCCTTTACCATCACCTCGCGTAGATAGCATGGCTGCAGTCCATCTCCCTGGCGACCCGTACTTTCCCAACCAAGGAGATGACGAATGGATCGACCCAGAGCCAGAAGGAAACCATGAAATTCCTTTGGACGATGACTTTGCCGAACCATTTCCTAAAGAGGCTGACTCGGATCCCGAAGTCGAGAACCTACCTCAAGTGAACCCAATACCAAATCCTAACCCTCGAGTTGAGTTCCAAGGTCCAACGCCTATGTGGGTCGGGAGTTTGAATAGGTGGAGCCACGAGCAAGACCAACCCCTCCCATACGACGGAAACCGCAACTTCTACAATTTGAACGAAGGAGGACCCGCAGACAGGGCCCTTCCAATCCTGATACGCTGAGTGGCTCGCAATGAGGAACTGGGTATGGCAACCCTTCAGCGAACTATGGAGCTCGAAGCGGATTCGAACGCCAACACCGATCGCATTCGTTGCCTCGAGATTTCTCATGCAAAAGCTGCAAGGAACAATGAAACCCTGCAGCGAGAGATAGCTACAACCCGAGCCGAAGTCATAGAGCTCCGAGCACGCCAGTCAGAGTACGAGAGACGCCTGCTTGGTGCGGAATGCCAGCTGACCGAGTTAAGGTTTCACTTGAGGAGTACCCGTCGCCGATAAAGGAATACTCTACTCGTTCTTCCTTTTTGGTCTAAGGAATGACTTTCATGTTTATGTTCTGAGTAGTCACTTTTTTCGCTGTTTGTCTTTAAAGCATGGGTTATAGGAGGTACTCTTACCTTAGACGATCATTCCTTCTCCCCATCGATTTCATACCAGTCTTCATGAAAAACTTCGATGCCGTAATCGGCATGAGATGGTTGAACCCCAAATCGTGCTGATGTCCTTTGCTTCGAGAGGACGATTCGTCTCAATCCTTCCATCTGACGAAGTCCTCACTGGTTATGGTGAAAAAATTTGTTCGAACCTTCTTATCGTTTCCTGCGCCAAGCACAAAAGTATCTGCGAAAGGGATGCCATGCATTCCTGGATCACGTTGTCGATGAGACGCAAAAAGTTAAAGACCTCGAGAGCATCTACGAAGTCTGCAACTTTCCTGTTGTCTTTCCCAAAGACATTCCAGGAATTCCTTCCGAGCGTCAAGTTGAATCCTGTGTCGACTTGATCCCCGGAGCTACCCTTATAGCTAACCTTTCATATCATCTAGAGCCGGAGAAAATGGGGGAAGTTATCCAGCCAGCTCAATGAGCTGAGCAACTAGGAGTTCGTAAATTTATTGTACGTGAATTCTATTGTGTTCAGATCTTTTATATTCTTGCTAAGACCACATCATGGGGATGTGGGTCGAATCAATGAGAATCAGATAGCAAAACGAGAAATCCCAATGCATAGATAAACATTTAGGATACATCCAGAAGCAACCATTGTTGCTCACAAACTTCTTGTCTTCACATATAGCAGAATCATGCCTCCAAAGAAACGTAACCAACCCACCGGTAAGACACCAATCCTCCAGATGGACTCAACTACGTTCCAAGCTACTGTCACAGCAGCGGTAGCAGCCGCCCTAACTGTTCTTAACGCTAACAACACAAATATGAGTGGAAGGGTTAATGGCAATCCAAATCTTGGTGTTAACCAATCTCAACAACAAGTGACTACTAGAAGGGACACACCTGGTCTCCAACCTAACATCCTGAAACAAAAGTTCCAAGGAAGTTGCTCAACCTAGGGACCTACTGAAAGGCAACGAACTGGGGTGTTTAACACCCCAGCCAACCCTGCTGTTCCAACACCAACCATACCCTACTGTGGAAATCTCCCGCACTGCAGCAAATGCAACTACCATCATCATGGAGTCTGTCGAGTGTTGCATTGCACCAGATGCAACAGGAAGGGGCACACCTCCAGCAGATGTAGGACCCTTGTCAAGTTCGTCACTCTGAATACCAATGTTGGGGCTAGTCCAACCTGTTACCTCTGTGGTAGTGTAGGACATTTCAAAAGAAATTGTCCTAGGGCTAAGGATGACAAGGAAGCTCGCTTCGCAAGGACCCTGACCTAACACATCACTTCCACTACTGATGCCAGCATAGTTCAAGTGTGCGGTGCATGTGGCGAAACGGGACATTTCAAAAGGGACTGCCCAACAGAGAAGAACAATGAGGAAACAGGAGGAGTCTAACCTCAGGGGATGAGGAAACATCAATGAAAATCGCGGTGTTTTGGTACGTTTCCGAAAACCCCAATAATTGTTCATAATTGTGATTACTTTCTCGTCCAGATTGAATCACGTAATCCTTATAAGTTTTAAAGCCCTAATAAGCAAATCATGATAGCTTAAGTGTCAATTGTAGTTATACAGGACTTGTATGCACCAAACGATCATAGAGAGATCTAGTAAGAACCATTTCGTGAAAGTTCATTGTTTCAAAACATCAGAACCTTCGGGTAAGTAGTACCTGTTAACTTCTAGTCAAACACAGCAAACACCAGGGACATTCATCCAAGGGCTGCAATGTCCTAACAAAACGATCCTTCCAAACTAACTTAACGCGCGATTCTATGACGTCGTCCCGCTTAGCCCGACTGAGTCCATATTATACCAAACCCTTTTGTCTTAAATCGTTCGATCGCAAAACTCCCATCACACGTACCAACAAATTAGAGGCGAACTTCGAAAACTCGTCACTCTTCGAAAAACCCGAAAGAACTCATACGAAGAGTACCACCCACGAAGACATAGACAGGGTAAGAGGGTTATCTGGACGATTGGGAATACGTCGTGGGACACTCAACTACCCTTAGTTGAACTTTCTTGCAACAAACGGCGACCTTTCCAGCATCCAGGCTGGGCCGTTCGAAGCCCTCTATGGCCGTAAGTATAGATCTCCTCTGTGCTGGGCTGAGGTGGGCGAAACGCAACTAGTCAAGAGTCAAGTCCACGACAGTACTCTCACGAGTCCTGAAACCATCCGAGAGACGACTGAAAGAGATCGTACGAAAAGGCTACGCCGATAAGAAGCAAAAACCCTTGGAATTCCAAGTTGATGACCCTGTCCTTTTAAAAGTCTCACCCTGGAAAATTCCTGATACGCTTCGGAAAGCGTAGAAAGCTAAATCCAAGAATATGTTGGACCGTCCGAAGATCCTTGCTAGGATAGGTTCCGTAGCGTACAAAGTCCAGCGCTTAGCAGCGTTCATCCCGTCTTCCTCGTGTCGAACCGAAGGAAGTGTCTGTCTGATGAGACACCTATGATTTCCCCTTGACAACCTCGAGTTAGACGAGAGTCTACACTTTGGGTGAGAATCATCTGAACTCACGGATTGAGAAATCGAACGAATGAAACAAAGTTGCATCCCGATAGTGAAGGTTCGCTGGAATGCCAAGCGGGGACCTGAATTCACTTGGGAGCGTGAAGATCAGATGAAACAGAAGTATCCGCATTTCTTTCCGAATTCACGATTTGTATTCTATGTTTGAATTTCGGGACGAAATTCCCTCTAACGGGGGGATGATGTGACAACCCGAAACTTTTCCCGTTATCCTTACCCAGTTTCCGTTAATAAAATTTTGGTTTTTATTAAATTCCGTCAAATTTATTAATTTCGGAAGGACCTTAAATCTTAAATAAATAATATGTACTTTATACGATTCGGAATAAATCGGGAATCACGCGAAAAACTCGAAACCTCCTCGAAAATCACCGAGTTCACGGTCAGGAGGAGTTTACGACCGTAAACTCGTGTAGACCGTAAACCCGTTTACGGTCAGGACCCTTGAGTTTACGGTCAGGGTGACCGTAAACTCCCTCCTATATATATACATATATATATATATATATATATATATATATATATATATATATATATATATATATATATATATTTCATGATCATTTTTGATCATTCCTTCCATTTCCAAGCCTAGAATCTCGAAAACTCTCTCAAGTATCATAGGATCTTCTTGAAAATCCCCGAAAATGTAAGTGTTTCCTTCCCCTTTTTGAGTTAATACATCTCTTCTTCTTGATTCACTCTTGAATTCATCCACAAATCTCATCTTTTGATTCTAGATCTTCAAGATCCTCAAGAACATCAAGAACACTTAAGTGTTTTTGGGCCGAAAACACACCCACTTGCCTTCAAATCGTAAGTATCATCCTCTTATACTTATATCTAGTTAGGATCCTTGAGTTTTGCCTTGAAATCGTCACTTTTCCATGAACAAAAGGTGTTTACGGTCTAGTGTATCTCCTTAGACCCTACACCCTTGAATGACCGTAAAATCATGGACCGTACACCCTTCAATGACCGTATATTCATGGGCCGTAAACCCATGAACCGTAAACCCATTAATCGTAAACCTTAAGACCGTAAGGTCATTAGACTGTGAACCCACGGAACAGTAAACCCATGGACTGTAAACCCACGACCGTACACTCCTGATTACGGCTGCAAACTCCTTTCTTCAATCACATGTGATTCCAACACTTGGTCAAAGTGTTTGCCTAGTCCCGTGAGGTGTTCCCTTGCATTTGGTTGCTTCTAGACACTAAATTTATGTCAATATATGCCATTATATGTCATTTAGGACTTGTTAAGTCTCATGACTTCATTCGTGGATCTTCTTATCCTTACGCGCAGAGTCGTTGAATCACCCACATCAGGTGAATTCATACCCCTACGCTTTTTTCGAGTTTTTCCATGTTTTCAGGGGGGAATACAAGCAAAAGTAAAAGTAAACTTGTGCTCAAAGTATATTATTTTATGTTCAGAATGCTTTTAATATAGAAAACAGTTTTACCAAACGATTTAGAAATCAACTCGTAGAAACAGGTTTCAAAACTAAAGCAACAAATTTGTGAATCATATCGTAAAATGTGTTATTTTATAAAGGATTCATACAAAACGTAAACAGGATTTCTACAAAACGGAAACAGGATTTTTAGTATTATTACATGTAATTTGTTAGTATAAGTTGGGGACACGTCCTTAGTAACACCCCCACAGAAACTGGGTGTAGGACTAGCACTTGTAACCAGAATCTCTTGTAGGGAGAGCGTGACTGTTGTGTATAGATCTATACGGGACTGACTATCCCGCACCTTACTGCTAGCTATAGTTGGACCGATAAGGTCAAGGGTGACAAAGTCATAAAAAGATACTGGCCCCGGTACGTGCCATATCAAGTCTAAGTACGGTTATGACACTCACAACCTAGATAACAGCAACGTACATGTGTAATAATGAAACAAGTGAACTAACCTCAAAGTAATAACCAATTTGATTACTAGAAAGTATTAATAATACCCTTAGGACTTAGTTCACCACTTATTTATTAGTTTTATTTATGTAATAAGGCTAATACACCTCACAGGGAGCAAACAGCGTTTTTCAAGAAAACTACGTCTAACGATACAAGTATGGTAGATACTTGTACAGCTCAGACAGGAACAGATAACCAACTATCAACTTTTAAGGAAAATATAGGATTTTCCCGAGATAACTCAACCCTTCATAAACGGACTGTTTAACAAATAACTAATGGATAATCAAACAGCTTTCATAAGAAAATATAAGATTTTCTTGGGAAACACTTTTCAAAAGGATCAAAGAACATTTTCTACTAAAAAACTAAACGCTTATGAACTCACCAGCTTTATGCTGATATTCTTTCAAAACTGCTTGTATTCTCAGGGTATTAGTAGACAAGTACTTCCAGGAGTTCGGAGAAGTTGGAGCGTTAGAGTCACGTCTTCACTATTTTACTTTTGATATGAACAAAACTATGTATTAAACAATGTAAACCTTTTTCACATATGTATTCAATGTCTGGTTGTGTTTACTATGCTTGCTATGATACAATTGTTGTGATACTATGAATGACGTCCTCCGCCACAGAACGTTTCCGCTGTTCCGGTTTTGGGGTGTGACACAAATCAATATAGTTGAAAAGGCTATATTAATTCCAGATATGATTACATGACTACCCAGGTTTGACTGTAATGTCCAACATCCAAATACTTTTAAGTTCGTATGACTGTGATACTGTACTTGTAGGTATGAGTGTTAGTATACTTCTTGTAAAAATACTTAAATTTTTAAAAGTATACTTGTAGTCAGAGCTCTTGGCCCCAAATGTATTTATAGTTTGTATATCTTTTATGGATTGATATACTGAGTTCGCTATAAACAATGCTCTGATACCAATCTGTCGCACCCCCAAACCAGACGGCGGAAACGTCCGGGGGTGGAGGACTTCATTTGTAGTATCACAACACATGAATTATAGTAATCAGAGTACAAACAACCACTGTATTAAAAAAGTATAAATATTTACATGTGTTTCATCATTGTATACTGAAACTAAATGGTTGTACAAAAGAAGAAGACAATACATAAATAGCTCCATCTTCTCAAAAGCTTGGAGTGTACCTGTGTACTGGTTCCCTGAGAATACAAGTAATTTGAAAAGAGAGTATCAACATAAAGTTGAGTGAGTGCATAAGTATTTATGTTTGAAAGAATGTTTTATGTTTCTTGAATATGTAAACTGTTCCAGAAAATCCATTATTTTCTGCTGTATGCGAAAAGTAGTTTTTGTTACGTAAAACTGTTCTATTTGTAAACCAATGTTCTGTATTTGTAATCCTTTTTGTAAACTTGTATCTGAGAGCATGTCTGATTTCATCAACTATTATTGTAAACTGTAATGTAATACTGTAAACTGTATTTGGTAAACTAGTACTTTGAAAATGTACTTAAGTTTAGTTAATTATACATTAACGTATTGTTAATATCTTTTAAAGAGTTACTATAACCATACTGACTAGATGGCCTGACCCAACGCTTGAATGCGCTGAAAACATGTTGATAACAATTTGTCACTCACAAGAGTGTATGCCTGACTGTAGCTAGCAGTCCGAGTGCAGGGTTGCCAATCCCAATATAGATCTATACACACATTGTTTCGATCCCCGACTGGAGATTCTGGTTATAATGTCAGGACTTTAACTATGTTGTTTAAAATGAATTAAACAACCTGAACTACTTGTCTCATAAAAGCATATAAACATTACATGTATAATAGTTATGAATACCAAATCATTCTGAAATAAATGATTGATAGTATGTTCTTGAATTAGTATTCTTAACATGTATCTAGAAGAATGTATAGTCTTGAATAGTTTTGAATCAAACCTTTGTTCTTGTAAAACAATGTACTCTAGTATACTTGAATCGTGAATTAATGTTCTATGAATCATAAATTATACCTATTATAATTTATATGTACATTCTGATTTGATAAGGAGTATTCATGAATGTAACCCCTTGCTGAACAGGTTACAAAGGGTAATTGAACTTAATGAACTAACTTTTATACTTGTATACATATACAAATGTATATAAGTAAAATTTAAATGACACTCAGACAAATAACTGATACTTGTAATCCCACATCCAAACAAGGAAAAGGAATCAAAGTGGGTTATCAGTCATAAGCCTTTTAAATCTTATTTATATAAATACATGTATACTAGTATGATTTTTGGGGAAAAATATAAGTTTATAAAAACATTTAAATGAAGTTTGATATTTTGAAACGAACATTGAAAATCATTTGATTTGATGATAACTAAAATCCATTTTTATAAAATATTGAAAACACTTGTTTATAACACAAAAACTTTGTGTTAGATTTGTATTCCCCCCCCCCCTTAAAATAGTAAAAACTTATGAAAATATGGGGGTATGAACTCACCTGATGTAAGTTATTCAAATGTAAGATCGGTGTAGGATGCTAAGTGTCAAGTGAAGTCTTGAACAAAACAGATCCTATTAGCATATAATGATACATATATGAATATAATTAGTGTATATAACAACTAATCATATAGGAAACTACTTGAGGGACTAGTAAACACTTGAATTTAAGTGTTACAATCACATGTGATTGTTCTAAAGGAGTTTACGGCCACATAAGGTGTTCACGGTCATGGAGTTTACGGCCAATGATGTTCACGGCCTAAGAAGATCTTGAGTTTACGGCCAAGGGAGATGGTCATGGCCGTAAACTCTTATGTTCTTGGGAAATGGTTGATTTCAAGGGTGTATGTTATGAGCTTCTATAGAATAACTAGTATTCGGATGTATACTTACGTTTTGAAGCTTGAATGAGGTGTTCACGGTCTAAAGAACTAGTATGTGTTCTTGGTGTTCTTGAAGATCTAGTCAAAAGAGATGATTTCATGGATGAAATCATAGGGTTTCACTAGATTAAGCAAAGTATCAACAAATGATTGGAAGAAACACTTACTTATTTGACGTTCAAGGTGTAAATCTTGATGATAGTTGAGAGAAAAATCGAGTTTCTTAGGGTGAAAGTGTGAGAAATGGAGTAAAATGAAGAAAATATATATATGTATGCGAGGGTTTAAGGCCGACGAGTTTGCGGTCCGAAGTCGGCAAGGCGTTCACGGCCGAAGCCTCGTTTACGGCCTGCGAGGAGTTTATGGTCCGAAGAGTTTACGGCTGTAAACTCTCTGCGGTCCAAAGCAATGAATAGTATGCGAAGTTTCTCGGTTTTTCAAACATTTTCCTTCCAATTTCAACTATGGATATTATAAGGATTTTAGTAATTAAAGGTATTTCATAACCTTAATTAAAAACCCAAACTTATAATATATTAATAAACCACAGTCATACTATTCTCAAAAGACTATCCATACAAATTGTTCCGGTGAAGTGCAACCCAAATGGACCATGCTACTCTCGGGTCGAGTACATACCAATAATAGTTATGAGCTTAGACATCTAATCCAACAATGGATACCCGAGAAGAGGGTTAGGCGACCGTGAACGATGAGTTGTGCGGGAGTATCCGGATGTCTTCCCGGAGGAGTTTCCTGGGATACCTCCGGAGAGACAGGTGGAGTTCAGGATTGACCTAGTTCCTGGTGCGGCTCCGATAGCCAAGGCACCATATCGGTTGGCTGCTCCTGAGATCCAGGAGTTGTCTACACAGCTGAAGGAGCTGTTAGACATGGGATTTATCAGGTCAAGTAGTTCGCCTTGGGAGCCCTGATTCTGTTTGTGAAGAAGAAGGACGGGTCATATCGGATGTGTATAGACTACCGGGAGTTAAATAAGGTAACGGTGAAGAACCGCTACCCACTCCCGAGGATTGACGATCTCTTCGACCAGCTTCAGGGAGCATCTTGGTTTTCCAAGATCGATTTTCGTTCGGGCTACCACCAGATGAGAGTCAGAGATGAGGATGTACAGAAGACTACTTTCCGGACTCGCTATGGTAATTACGAGTTCGTGGTGAGGCCATTTGGGCTGACCAATGCTGCTGTCGCGTTCATGGACCTCACGAACCGTGTGTGAAGACCGATGCTGGATCGGTCTGTGATAGTCTTTATTGATGACATATTGGTTTACTCCAAGACGCAGGAGCAGCATGAGGATCACTTACGAGAGGTGTTGGATAACCTGAGGAGGGAGAGCTCGTACGACAAGTTCTCCAAGTGCGAGTTCTGGTTGTGCGAGGTGCAGTTTTTGGGGCACTTTATCAACCAGAACGGTATTTTGGTCGACCTGGCCAAGGTAGAGGCCGTGATGAGATAGGAGGTCCCGAAGTCTCCATTTGAGATTCAAAGCTTCCTCAGTTTAGCAATATATTATCGGAGATTCATTCAAGATTTCTCCAAGATAGCGGTACCCCTGACCCGGCTGTCGAAGAAGGCTGTTGTCTTTCATTGGGGGCTTGAGCAGCAGGCAGCGTTCGAGACTTTGAGGTATAGGTTGTGCGAGGCGCCGATGTTAGCCCTGCCAGATGGCGTTGAGGATTTTGTAGTATACTGCGATGCGTCCATCTCAGGTTTGGACGCAATGTTGATGCAGAGAGGGAACGTCATCGCCTATGCCTTGAGGCAGTTGAAGCCTCACGAGGTGAATTACCGGACGCACGACCTGGAGTTGGGGGCAGTTGTTTTTGCCCTCAAGATTTGGCGACAATACCTCTATGGGGTCTGTTTTACCATTTACACGGATCACAAGAGTTTGAGGTACCTGATGGACCAGCCAAATCTGAACATGAGACAACGTCGATGGTTGGACGTGGTGAAGGATTACGACCGTGGGATCCTTTATCACCCGGGAAGGGCCAATGTCATGACCGATGCACTTAGCCGCAAGGCATTCGTGGCCCCAATCAGAGAAATCTATCTGAGGATGACATTAGTGACTCCTCTATTGGAGCAGATTTGGGAGGCTCAGTAGGAGGCTATGAAAGAGGAACACCGGAAGAGTGAGCGTATCGTGGGTCAGATTTCCTCCTTCGACTATGATAGCCGTGGGCTTTTGACACTCCATCGTAGAGTGTGGGTTCCATATCACGGAGGTGTGCGCCAGGTTCTGATGGAGGAGGCGCACAAATCCAGGTTTTCTATCCATCGACGAAGATGTATAGAGATCTTCGTCCTGATTACTGGTGGCCCTGCATGAAGCGGGATGTAGCCTGGTACGTTGAGAGGTGCTTGACCTGCAGGAAGGTAAAGGCCGAACACCAGAGAACTCACGGAAAGACGCAACCGTTGGATATCCCTATGTGGAAATAGGAGGATATTACTATGGATTTCATCACGAAGCTTCCCAGAACCGCACGGGGAGTGGATTCGATTTGGGTCATCGTGGATCGGTTGACCAAGAGTTCCCATTTCATTCCGATTCAGGAGAGCATTTCGGCCGAGAAGCTGGCTTACATCTACATCAGAGAGGTAGTAGCTCGTCACGGAGTGCCAATTTCAGTGATATCTGACCGAGATGTACGGTTCACTTCCGGATTCGGAAAGAAATTTCATGACGAGTTGGGTACTCGTCTACACTTTAGCACGACTTTTCACCTACAGACGGATGGTCAGAGCAAGCAGACCATCCAGACTTTGGAACATATGCTGCGGGCGTGCGTTTTATACTTTGGTGGTAGCTGGGATACCTACCTTCCCTTGGCAGGGTTTTCCTACACTAATAGCTACCACGCCATCATCGACCGTCCTCCCTTCGAGATGCTATATGGGAGGAAGTGCAGAACCCCGATATGTTGCGGTGAGGTTGGACAGAGAGTCATAGGGAGTACCAAAGTGGTACTGAAGACGATAGAGAATATCCAGCAGGTTCGGAGTAGACTCCAGACATCCCAGAGTCGGCAGAAGAGCTACGCCGACAGACGTCGATCAGACCTAAAGTTTCAGGTAGGAGATATGGTCCTCCTGAATGTGTCACCTTGGAAAGGTGTCATCCGGTTTAAGAAGCGTGGAAAGTTGGGCCCTATATACATTGGTATGTTTAGGGTATTGTCCCGGGTGGGCCAGGTTGCATATCGGCTGGATTTGCCAGCCGAGCTTAGTCAGATCCACATCACCTTTCATGTCTCCCAGCTGCGAAAGTGCTTGGTAGATGACTCCACAGTGGTACCCATAGAGGATATTCAGGTGGATGACAGTGTAAACTACATCGAGCGACCAGTAGCCATCCTCGATAGGAATACGAAGGATCTGAGGAACAAGGGGGTGGAGTTGGTGAAGGTACAGTGGCAACACCTTAAGGGTTCGGAATGGACATGGGAGCCGGAGGATGAGATGAAGGAGCACTACCCAGAGCTATTTCCAGATGCAGCAGACTTCGAGGACGAAGTTTGAAATATGTGGGGGAGATTTGTAACGCCCGATTCCCAGTATGTATTTAATTAAAATTTATTGGTTTTTGTATAGAAACTTGATGACTTGGAGGCCCCAAACTCGTCGAGTAGGGATGGAAATTGGACGCGGGATGGGATGTCTACTCGACGAGTAGGACTGGCAGAATGAAACCCTAATTTTCAGGGTTTTGCACCCTATTTAAACACCTTAACATCCAAAGGCTATCCTCATTAGTAGCCTCCATCCTCCCAAACCCTAGCCACAAAACCCTAATACACTTTTGTGAGTTTATGAGCCATCCTTGAGAGAGTTTTGTGTGTTTGAAGCTTGTGGAAGAAGAAGAAGCTTAAGGACTTAATAAGGAGTTTGTAGATCCAGAAACTTCACCTTATCCTCGTCATTTTCTGGTAAGCAAGTCTCAAACTTGGTTAATGATTACTTAGATCTCTTCATTTTCAATTTATTGGGATTTTGGTCCAACTAGCATGATCCTTGGGAAATGGACATCCCAAGTGAGTATACTTTCCGATTTGGAGCAGTGAAGCGCTTTCATGGCATAAAGGTGCAAACTTTATGACCACTGAAGCCCCCATGCAAGCTTTAGGATGCCATTTTGGCATTTTAAGCTCCAAAAGGCTATGCATGGAGAGAAAGTCGGAAACTTTACGTGTTCATGTAGTGTCTAGGGTCTAGATATCAGTTTGTATGCCTTAGCTTGTAGTAGTAATGGCTTTTGGATCAAGATATAGGTCTTAAAGAGTTAGGGTTTGAGCTAAATCCATTAAGGAAAGGTATTAACGGGTAAAGTTGGAAACTTTACCCTTAAAAGGACATTTTCAGTATGTATATGAAGTATGGAGCTTAGATCTGAAGGATAGGGGTTTAATCCATTAAGAAAGCTTAGCAGACTGACGAACTCAATGAGTTCATAAAGGAACTCGACGAGTTGGTTCGGAGTACCCCGATTCTGTAAAAGAAGGACTCGACGAGTTCAAGGATGGACTCGATGAGGTAAATTGAGATGTCCCGATTCTGTTGATAGGAGGAACTCGATGAGTTCGTGAAAGAACTGTTGTGTTTGGAGCATTCTAACACTCCTATGGTGTACATGCAACCCTATAAACCTTGGATCTATGTTTTCTCTATTATACATGCAAATATTAACTATTCCAAGGTTTCATCCTAACTAGCATATTATGAAGCACCTATACTACAAAGTTCTAGTTAGATGACATACCTTTTGATGTAGCTTGATGTCTTCAAGCTTTAAGAGCTTAGCCCCAATAGTGTGGAAGCCTCAAATGGAATCACAAATCACCAAAACACCTTGGAAGAACTTGAGAGAATATGTATGCACACTAAAATCGGCCCACTCTTATTTTCACACACTTGTGCCAATTTTGTGAGCCAAGGACCCCTTTATATATTATGGAGGATTAGGGTTACATCCATGTAAACCCTAATACCCATGACCTTTCATTTACATAGGATCCATGGGTTAAAAGCTCCATGGACCATCCATGAAAGCTTAGCCCAACCTAAATGAACTTAGCCCATTCCATATATATAAGAGTCCATATTTAATTAGTTCTTTTTGATCACTTAATTAATTCTAAATTAATTCTTGATCAATACTAATTAAATAATATGATTCCATATTAATATATTAGAACTTATAATATATTAATATAAATCATAAATATACTATTCTCAAAAGACTATCCATATAAATTGTGCCGGTGAAGTGCAACCCAAATGGACCATGCCGTGTCGGGTCAAGTACATACCAAATATAGTTATGGACTTAGACATTAATCCAACAGTCTCCCACTTGAATAAGTCTAAAACTATTATTGAGTATGACTTCAAAACCTAACTGGCAATCGTAGCTCTTAAATCCGCTGTTGAACTCTGACCTTGTCAATGACTTGTCCATTAGATAAGGGATCATATATTCCTCCATTCTAATATCATATGGACTCAGACATGGATTATAATCATTCTCTCTGTCCATTTGTTGTTTCCCGATTTTCGATTTATGATGACTGACTGATTGAACAAATCAAATCAGTCCTGGCTTGGCCAAGCACTCACATGTGTCATCGCTAAATCATCGAGGGGCCCACAGATATCACTTTTATCCCGAAGGTAAAAGGAATGGATAAACTTCGACTCATATGGCTTGTTCTACTACTTGTTGAATCATATACAAAGGCACGTTTTATAACATCGAGTTACCAAATGCGTTTTCGTGCAATCAATGTATAACCAACTCATAGTAACAACTCATATCTCTAGGTTTGAAGAATATAAGATATTATCGTCTCATGATCACTCGTGATAAAATCCACGAAGTGATTCAAATGAGCGCGGGTTGAATCCAATACTTAGAACTTATGAGCACTCATGAGTGTTGTAGCACCACTTTGTCCACCAACTTGGACCTCTACAAACCAACCCATGACAGTCTTGATTCATATCTACTTCCAACATATGACCGACTGTGGATGGTTTGAATAACTTAATCATTCAGGAAGAGCGACTTAGTTATTCTGGAAGTCAAAACATGCAAAGTGAAACACAAGAATAAATGAATCAAATATGGTATCAAACCCTATGAATATAAATAAACACTTTTATTTATCACCATACTGATTACTCATTATTCATTGTTTCGGTTTTATCAACTTTATACTTGAATTAAAAACACTAGTTGTCCCATGCTCCAAGCATGTACACTATGTTTTTCTTAAACAATAGCTTTGCCATACACCAAGTATGCACTCTATGTTTGTCTATGATCCTTACTTTGTGAAATAAACCAATTGAACATAATTTCAATGATTCTAATTTCACACTCCCAAATCCTTATCGAAAAATGTGAGAATTTCAAATTCCTATCATTTATCGAAATCTGTTTAGATTTTAAACTTATATGCACTGACCCTCCTGTAATGAATATGTACAAAGTCACAAAGACTTGTCAACAGTCATTATAAGGTATTCCAATGGAGATCAACTCCATGGAAACTAAGTCTCATATTCAAAATACATTGCTTTGGACATGCTTCTTGCATTAAGTTTTCTAATCTTACACAGATAACTTCCACCTATGGAGACAACTCCATATTCTCATTTTGACTATCACTTCTGAATAAGAGATGCCTCTTTTCAGAATATGTCAATATGGTTCTTCCAAAATTAGCACTATACTTCCAACTGTCCCTGAGCAACCAATCTTTGGTAAACCTTAGATTGTCCTCGACAATTGCTTAATCATTTTAGTCATATCCAATTCTAGACCTTTTTCCTTCTTAATGCCTCTGGGCATTTGGAAAAATTTAGAGATGACAAATATTATAGCACATGCAATCGATCCTGTACCCAAAGCAAATGGTACACGATGCATGATGTCTCACATAAAGACATGATTCTAGACCAGTCTTTTGCTACAATATTTTTATTTTCCATGTTTTCAAAATTTGACTATGAAGAGGGATGCCGTAATCATAATCGAATTTTGAGAACGCAATATATAGAATTTCCTTAAGTTGAACCAATCCAACATGAAATTCATATATATATATATTCTTGACTAAAGATGATTAAGGTCTCAATCTAAGCCTTTAGAACTGAAATGAAGTATATCCTCTCCCTTAATTATAGCAAAAAAACTTTTTCAATCCCTGCAGCCTCACGAATTGAAACTTTTGTTTTCTATAATTAACATTGCTAACTTGCAACACTAACAATAATTATCATGCTCCCACTAACATGATGATTATTAGCATAACACTTATGCTCCCACTAGCTTTGACATGTACTCAGAAATCAGCTAGACTTCTAGAAATCAATACTTTATTGACTTTCTTACCAAAGTTCAGATTTCTGATACGGGATGCTTTGATAAAACTTTATCAAAATCATACACCTTTCCTTAGATAGCATGCATGTGTGTCTAAACAATTTCAGAACTATGAAAAGGGATGTTGTAATCATAGTCTCAATTGTTTAGACCTTTTGCCATCTGCTTCAAATCTACTTGGTGGAAGTGTTTCCTCACCATCATTTTCATGAATCGGAGAGAAACCTTATGACCCTTAGATTTTATGGTGTATGTGTTCTTATCCATGTGAATCGTCAAAACCATAGTCACAAGACAAGGATAATGACAAATCCAAACTCATATGGACTGAACTTATGCAATCTTAACTTCTTGCCACCTGGCAGTACAGGGCCTGCCATTGCTTCCAAGTTGTTATGCAACCAATTGAGAACTTTCAGAACTCCTATGCAAAGCCAACTTTAACTGGAATGGGCACAGAATATGTCAACACGATAGGTTATAAACCTCAAGTCGTGTGCTAGTGAAAAACCTCAGATTTTATTCTTGATTAGTTCTTGAAATTCTTTCTAGGATCTTTAAGACTCCCACTGTCCTCTTGACATATAAGACTATCTTGCCAAATATTCAAAAGATAGTGCGGATTCTTTATCAAGACAAACACTTCACACAATTGGCCTTAGTTGGTCTTTGTTTTATCCAAAACATCACAACTTACCAATTTCAAATGTACAAGAGTAGGACACTTTTACTCTTACATTTGACAAGTGTTTTAAACCTTTCTTTAAGATATGTCACTCAAGTTACAATCTTGGAGTATGACTTTAAGAATTTTTTTGGAACGAAGTATGACTCATCTTCCTGATCTAACCATTTCAACAATTCATGACTCCTCTTCTTAGTCATAAGAATGCACTAAGATGACCTTTAGAGGACTAATTGTGATATGATTTCTAAATCATTAAGATGATCACAAACATGATACTAAAGTACTCTCCCATCTTTTCAGATTTAAGAAAATTTTATCTTTCTGCCTAATTTGATTCTTCCCATTCGTTCTGCCATACATTGAGACTTTTCCAATGTTTCAAAATTATACTTAAACTTGTAAGTATAACCATGTTTACTAAACTTTAGTAAATCAAATAGCCTTAACGAGCTTTGTGGTGGACATGACCAGTACACAAGAATGTGTACTCGATCCCTTTAGTCCTTCACTTGACTCACACATCCATGTGAACAAGTAATTAGTCTTGATTTTCCAATGCTTGAAAGTTATCATTCATCATACTATTCAACTTGCATGATTCCAAGTTTCGGTTCAATTGAAACTTGGGCGATGAGGAACTTTCCTGATTTGGTAAATTTAGACACTACCACAAATGAAAGAATCAAATCCATTTTCCAATATTGCTGTTAGTGGAATCATATAAGCAACAATTTTCCACAAATGCCATTGTAAGGATACTTCAAATAAATAAAATTAAACAATTTTCTTTTATTTTAAAACTTTGCGGAAAAACTTATCCTTACAATCCACATGGAAAATTGTTGTTATCTATTCCTTAGCAATATATCATAACTTCTTAAGCAACTGCTCAAAATTCTGATGCGATAGAAATCCACCTTCGCGATCAGAATCAGCATATACTTCCTTTAAGATTTCTCTGTATTCTTTGATTCTTAAAACATCAACATGTGACCCAGTCACATCATGTAATGAGGATCTCAGAATAGAACTTAACAGAGTTAGATAATGGGCTCTACCTGATGTAGAGTCAAACTTATTGACTTTAACATCCTTAGGTAAATTTGGCAGCTTTGCAATCAACGCCCCTTCCTTTGGCAAAATAAACATATGGACCCTTTGGTAATGGGACTATCTCAGACTTAGCCTTTCTCTTTACCATTTGGTCAACCGGGTTGACTATGGCCAATCCATTTCCATTGGGAAGAGAATGCTTTTTCTGGATTTCCAGTGTCACCATTGTCACTGTCCATAAAGTTTTTGGGAAGTTGATCTTCTAATCAAATTTACTTTACTATCGTTCCAAATCATTGCTGATTCAGCAACACCAAGCAAATAGATATGATCATTAAGGTTCATGTCATAGTCTGTTTCATAGTAGTCCCAAAGGAACTCACTATGTGACTTAGAAAGTGATTGAACATCCAACTTTCTCAAGACTTTGACACCCAACTCTCCCGGCTTGTCAATATGTGACTTCATCTCTAAGATGTGATCACACATAGACCTTGCTTGCCATTAGGGCTTGAGTGACCTTGAACTTGTGGGTTAGGGAGAATAATTGGAGGAGGCGGAGGAAGTAAAGTTCCAAGAGATTGGGAAGATCATAGATGTCTGAACTAGACATCTTTTGGGAGATATTCAAGATAGTTGATATAAAGTCCTTAATATAACACCCAATATGAAATATTAAGGCTAGGATCCAACAACCTATTTATAACTGGAAGAGGGATGTCGTAATCCAAGTTATAAAATAGTTGAAGGTAGGTAAATGACGATTTACAAATTTCCACCATGAAAAACGAAATAATTTAATTAGGTTTTTACTTGGATTTGAAACTCCTAGATCTTTTGAGATTCATTGAACTTTTCAATGGCATGTTTCAATCTCGAGTGTGCCCTTCAGGTTTTGTGACAGGGATGCCGAGGATCACAAAACAAGGTGTGAAGTAACCATGCAAATATACTTGGTACCCTTAATATTTACCCCTCAATCGATGTGCCGGTTAACCACACGAGCTCCACCGATACTATGATAAATATTAAGTTACCCTTTGCCTACTTTGTTAAATCCAGGTTGGTGTGCCGGTTAACCACACACGCTCCACTAACGGTTTAAACAAAGTGCAAAGTGTAATTTCATGGATTAGCACCTTATTCACATTTTCCTAAGTAACTAAGATTGGGAATTACCAAAAGGTTTAGTTACTTAGTATTTATCATTAATACTTTTAATGAAGGGAGAATTATAGTCCTTGTCCTACCTGTTCGGCTAACGACCCTCCACCGGTCAAAGAAGCGGTGAGTGAGAGTGGACACCCATTAAACTGCCATTTTATAGGCAGTAACCTTATACCCCCCTTATAGACCGGCTTCGTGAATGAGGCCTACTAATGGTAAGACGACTTGCTCTTATACATATAATATATTAAACTTTTAATATTATAATAGTATAAGGGTGTATTTTAGACATTTAAAATACTTGGTGATTTAATCTATTAATTAAACTAGACTTTTAATTTAATTAAACTCAAACCATATATTTATGGATTAATAATACTCTTTTAATTAAACGTTTTAATTAACTATTAATAAAGTCCATAAGAGTTAATTTGAACTATTCAACAAAACATCATAATTCCAATTATTAAACTCAAAATTAAAACCATTTAATTAATTGTTTAAGTTATGAACCCAAGAGTTTTAGAATTCAATTCTTTTTTTCATAAAAAACTTTTTTCAAATTCCAAAACTTGAGGGCAAGTTTTGTAATTCTTGAAAACCTTTGGATTCCATAACTTATGGAATTAATGGTGTTTTATGATGAAACTTTCCATGTTCCATAACTTAAGGAAGTTTCAAAAACCCTTAAGATCACAACTTTAAAAAAAACTTTTGAGCTCCAAAATTTTATGACAAAATATGTAACTCCTTAAAACATTTAGATCAAACTTTTAAAACTAATAAAATAATCATATCATTTTATATTTTACTAAATTTGACCTAATTTAACTCATATAACAAATGATTCAAATTTTACAAATAATTCGTTTTTCACAAAACAAGTAATTATCTTAAAATTTGACAAATGTCATGTTTTTTTCCTTTTTTTTCAACTTGAAAATAAAACATTTGCATCAATATAACAGAAAACAACCCATGGCTCTGATACCACTATTGGGTTTTGAGCATTCTAACACTCCTATGGTGTACATGCAACCCTATAAACCTTGGATCTATGTTTTCTCTATTATACATGCAAATATTAACTATTCCAAGGTTTCATCCTAACTAGCATATTATGAAGCACCTATACTACAAAGTTCTAGTTAGATGACATACCTTTTGATGTAACTTGATGTCTTCAAGCTTTAAGAGCTTAGCCCCAATAGAGTGGAAGCCTCAAATGGAATCACAAATCACCAAAACACCTTGGAAGAACTTGAGAGAATATGTATGCACACTAAAATCGGCCCACTCTTATTTTCACACACTTGTGCCAATTTTGTGAGCCAAGGACCCCTTTATATATTATGGAGGATTAGGGTTACATCCATGTAAACCCTAATAACCCATGACCTTTCATTTACATAGGATCCATGGGTTAAAAGCTCCATGGACCATCCATGAAAGCTTAGCCCAACCTAAATGAACTTGGCCCATTCCATATATATAAGAGTCCATATTTAATTAGTTCTTTTTGATCACGTAATTAATTCTAAATTAATTCTTGATCAGTACTAATTAAATAATATGATTCCATATTAATATATTAGAACTTATAATATATTAATATAAATCATAAATATACTATTCTCAAAAGACTATCCATATAAATTGTGCCGGTGAAGTGCAACCCAAATGGACCATGCCGTGTCGGGTCAAGTACATACCAAATATAGTTATGGACTTAGACATTAATCCAACAAGAACTCGATGAGTTGGATCGCGATTTTAGGGTTTTATGAATTATGGAACTCAGCGAGTTGATGAGCCAACTCGGCAAGTTTAGTCAACCTAGAATGTTGACTTTCACCAGGATGTTGACTTTGACTTGGACTTTGACCAGACTTGGCCCTTAAGGGCTCATGAGTATGAAAGGGTAATTAAAGAAATCTTTTATGTATGGGGGCTTGTGTCGGGTGATATCCGGAGCCGGAGTTTTTGCAGCTACTTCCAGTTATCGAGGTGAGTTACCTTCCAGTAGAAGTGGGTCTAAGGCACCAATGCCGACCCACTAGTAGTGATCATAGTAGAGACGATTGTCTTCGTGATAATTGTCTGGTATGCCACTACCTGTTATGTTTTATGTGGTAGTATGCTATGATATTATGTGATAGTGGTAGGAGGGGTGAAATAGTCCCTAGTTACCGGTTGAAAGAGACTGAAGGGGTAGGCCAGCACCCAGATATGCCTGATAGTATGTTTATGCTATGTTATTATGTGGTAGTAATAAGGGGTGAAATAGTCCCCGTAACCGGGTGAAATAAACCAGACGGTAGGTCGGGCACCCAAATATGCCTGACATGGGTATGTCGGGCATGCAGGTATTTCTGACATGGGTAGGTCGGACACCCCGGTATGTATGACAGCGGTAGGTTGAGCACCCCGGTATACTCAGCAGGGTAGGTCGGGCACCCAAATATGCATGACAATATGTTGTTGTATGGTATGTGGTATGATGGGGGAACTCAGTAAGCTTCGTGCTTACGATTTACAGTTTTGGTTTCATGTACTTCTTCCTCGAAGGGAAAGGAGCAGGCATGGTTGTAGCACATCACACCATGATTTCCGCACATGAGATTCTTGGGAGTTATACTTGTTGGACTAGTGTCTAAGTCCATAACTATTTGGTATGTATTTGACCCGATTATGAGCATGGTCCTTTTGGGTTGCCTTCACCATAGCAATATGTAGGATGAATTAAGGAGATAAAGGTTTAATTATGATTTGTTAATATATTATGAGAATAATATATTAAAGGAGAAATCATATTGTTTAATTAATATTAGTCAAGAATTAATTAAGAATTAATTTTGTGGCTAAAAGAGATTAATTAAACTTAGGGGACTGGAATTGTAATTATAGGATAATTGCAATTGGGTTATAAATCACCTTGGAATATAGATTGGACGAATTCTATGGGGAAGCCCATTAGAAATCGTCCAAGGCATTTCCAGAAGGGGTCCATGGGCTGCTTAGGGCTTAAGCAGTCAAATTAGGGTTTCCTTGTTAGATAACCCTAATTGCCTACCTATTTAAAGAACCCTTGAGACCCAAAAACGTGGCTAACACTGGGATTAGGGTTTCCAGCCGTTTTTGGTGTCTACTCTCTCCTCCTTCTTCATCCAAATTGCTTAGTGGTGTTTGTGACTCCATTAGAGGTGCAACACTTGAGGCACTAAGCTTTCTGAAGCCAAGGAATTGATTGTTATTGCTACATAACAATCAAGGTAAGATCAAAACCCTAGTTTACATGTTTATTTGATTAATTGTATGCTAGATCTAGGGTTTATAAGTCTTGGAGGTTTATTGCATGTTCAAAGTAGAAAAACTAGATCCAAGCAATTAGGGTGCATGAACACCATAGGAATGTTGTTATGCTCAAAACCCATCAGTGGTATCAGAGCCTAGGTCGTTTTTCTATTGAATAGAAGCATAATTGAACTGCCAAAGACCTGAAAATCGAAATTTCTTGTTGTCTGCCTGATGAACTCGCCGAGTTGCTCTTAGAACTCGACGAGTAGCTTGAACTCGACGAGTTCCAAAGAGGACTCGACGAGTTGGCTGTTCAGTTGTCGGGTTTTTCGAATTTTTGGTCAGATTTTGATGTGGATAATTACCAAAACTCGTTTTTATTGCCTAAAATCGATTTTTTATGTTTGGAATGATTATCCTTATCAAAATTGATGGATTTGGTTAAATTTGGATAATATAGGATTATTAGAAGATAAATATTTGACCTAGTAAGTTTGAATCGTTTCAAATTACTCCCTTTAGGTTTTATAGTTTAAATTTGAACTTAAAAGTTTTGTTTTTGAAATTTAAATAGTTAAACCCTAATGTTTTGAAAAGTTTCAAAACTTGCCCTCAAGTTTTGGAATTTAAAATTTTGATTAAAAGTTTAGTGTTGAAAATTTTAAATTCTAAACCCTAAGTTTGAAAAAGTTTCAAAACTTGCCCTCAAGTTTTGGATTTTAAAATTTAATTAAAAGTCTTAATTTGAAGTTTTTTTAAAAATCTAAAACTCAAGTACTTTGAAAAGTTCAAATTACACCCTTATGGTTTTATTAATTAATTAAAATGTATAATTAAAAGAGATTTAATAAATCCATAAAGTTTTGGTTTATATTTAATTAAATTAAAAGTATAATTTATTAGATTAAACCACCTAGTATTTTAAAAGTGTAAAATACACCCTATACTATATATAACATTAAAAGTCTAATATTATATATATGTATGAGTAAACAGTCAGTCTTACCGTTAGTAGGCCTCATTCACGAAGCTGGTCTATAAGATTAATAAATTGATTTATTATAAGATTAATAAATTGATATAAATGATTTATTAATATGTTAAAAGATTAATATATTATCTATAAATCATTATTTTTAATTAATAGTTAGCCAGAAATTAATCAGAATTAATTTTGGGGTTAAAAGTATTAATTATAAAGTGCAGGGACTAGATTGCAATTATCTAATAGTTGAGTAGAAGGCTCCAGAACCTCCTTGGAAGGAGGTGGACGAAATCTATAGGGGAAACCCTAAGGATTTCGTCCAAGGGGCTTTGGATAAGGCCTGTGGATTAGCTTAGGCCCCAAGCAAAGGAGTATTAGGGTTTTCCCTAAACCCTAGATCCCTCAGCTATATAAGGAGCCTCCCAGCTCCTAAATTCGGCCACTCCTTCTTTGGTGAAACCTTAGGGCCGATTTTGCATACTCTCTCTGTCTCTCCTTCAAGTTTCCTTCTTGCTAGTTCTCGGGTGTGATTCCATTAGAGGCATTACATTTGTGGTGCTAAGCTTACAAGAAGATCAAGATCAAGATCAAGATCAAGAGGATTGTCAATTGTTTGCTATAACAATTGAAAGGTATGTATCTCTTAAACCCTAGTTTGTTAATTTCGAAATTAGCCTCTCTCCACTAGGGTTCTTGTTTTGCAATTCAAAGTTATATGTTCAATAGTTAAAACATAGATCCAAAGTAGGTTGCATGTGAACTTAGGAATTGTTTTATAGTTTATTTGTTTCACCTAAAACCTATCAGTGGTATCAGAGCCATTGTTTGTTTTAAATTGAATTTCTATAATAGTTGAATTGCAAATTAGGGTTTATAGCCATTAAACCCTAAAGGCCAAAATTTTCGTTTTTAGGGTTTTTGGTTCAAAGGGTTTTTCGAAAAAACCTAGCCTCCATGAACCCTAATCGAAATTAGGGTTAGGGTTTTGGAAAACCCTAGCCTCCTCGCTTGAATTTCGAAATTTGCTTGTTATTGTACGGTTTTATCTTATTTTGGATAATTATTACTTGATTGGATAATTATTGACTAATTGGATAATTGAGAAAAATAAGGAAATTATCCTTTACCCTAATTTTCGAAATCTAGAGGGATAAGGATTAGGATTAAATTAATTGTTTAATTTGATTAGATAATCCTTACAATATTTAATAGATTAATTAAAAGTTAATTAATAGATAATTATTAAATCTAGTTATTTGGTTTATTTTAAATTTAAATTAATAGTTTAATTTTTCGAAATTTATATATAAACCTTAAAGTTTTAAAAAGTTTAAAACACACCTTATATATGTATTATAATTAAAAGTTTAATATTATATATGTATAAGAATATGGTCAGTCAAATCGCTAGTATGCCTCATTCACGAAGCTAGTCTATAAGCGGGGTACAAGGAAACTGCCTATAAAATGGTAGTTGAATGGGTTTTCACTCTCACCCACCGCTTCCTTGATTAGTGGAGGGTCGTTAGCAGAACGGATTTGATAGGACAACTACATCTCATTAAAAGTATAATGTTATTAAAGAAAGTACTAGAACATTATTTTACAAAATCCCAACTCTAGTTACTTTAGGAAAAAATGTGAAAAGTATGCTAATCCATGAAATTGCACATTATGCTTTATTGGTCGTTAGTGCAACGTGTGTGGTTAAACAGCACACTAAAAGGCACTAATAAAGAGTAGTAATGGGTATCTCATAATTGTCATTTTGATGGAGCGTGTGTGGTTTACCAGCACATCAATAGTTAATGATAAAGACAATGAGGTTACCAAGCACATTTGCATGGTTATTCACATCTTGTTTGTGATCCTCGGCATCCCAGTCACAAATAGAAGAGCATAATCTGAGATTAAAACATGCCATTGAATAGTTTCAATGTATCTCAAAAGAATTAGTAATTTCACTTCGTTTATTTCGTCTAATGGTGGAATTGGTGAATCGTCATTCACCTACCTTTATGAAATTTACACTTGGATCTCGGCATCCCATTTCTAAGTTGTGAATCTTCATAGTTGGATCCTAACCTTAATATTATATCTTTGGGTTATTATATTGAGGTATCTTGAGATCTAACTAAAACTTTCTTTCTTTTCAGATGTCTACTCCTGGAAACACTTCTGCTTCATCATCCTCCAACCACAACTTCTCTTTGCTCAACATTTGCTCCAAAGTCGTTATGGATGGCTCTAACTATAACGATTGGATGCGTAACATCAAGATGGCGCTTCGATTTGAGGACAAAGAATATGTCCTTGAAAAGGAGCTCAAAGAGCTTGATGAGTCTAAAGCTACTCCTGAAGAATATGCTGCCTACAAGAAACATTATGATGATGCTACCAAAGTGGCATGCATCATGGTCGCAACCATGTCCCCAGAACTGCAGAGGTACTATGAGGACTACTGGCCCTTTAAGATGAACAAGGACCTTATGGAAAAGTACCATAAGCGAGCTCGTCAAGAAAAGTTTGAAGTAGTCAAGTCACTCATGGCTTGCAAGATTAAAGAAGGGGAGTCAGTTGTGTCTCATGTGCAAAGAATGCAACGCTACATAGAGCGTTTGGTCAAGCTCAACATTCACTTTGATGAGGAATTGGCCATTGACATGGTCTTGAACTCATTACCTGATTGTTATGGTCAATTTATTCTAACTTACCATTTGAACAACATTGAGCAGGCACTGGCCCAATTGCACAACTTGTTGCAGACAGCTGAAGCAGGGATGAAGGGTAAAAGTATAGCCTCCACTCCTGCAAGTGCCCCCGTCTTGGATATTGGACAGGGATAGGGGAAAAAGAGGAAAGGTCCTCCTAAGCAAAACTGGAAGAACAAGGCTCAAGCTGGGTCATCTAGTAATGGCCCAAAGGCTAAGCCCAATGCTACCATTCCCCATGTTTCTGATCCAAAAGATGCAGATTGCTTTTATTGCAATGACAAAGGGCACTAGAAGAGAAGCTGTCCAAAATATCTGCAGGATATCAAAGATGGCAAAGTGAAGCCATCTTCAGTAGGTATTTACACTATTTCTTCTAATAACTCATTATCTTCTCGTTCATGGGTCCTTGATACAGGATGTGGTTTTCACATCTGTTCTGATTTACAGGGGCTAAAAGAAAGTGAGGAGATAGAGCGAGGAAGGATAAACTTGATCATGGGAAACAAGAAGTCTTCACCAGTGACCAAGATCAGAGTTTATCAACTTTTGCTTAGTAATGATGTTAGATTAGATTTATTAAATTGTTGCTATTCGTCTGAGATGACGAGAAACATTATTTCATTTCATGCATTGTTCAGACAAGGTTTTAAATATTCTTTTAATGATTTGAATGGTTCAATTTCTGTTTATAAGAATGGTGTTTTTGTATTTGAAGCTTTGCCTTGTGATGGTGTGTATGAAACAGTGACTTGTGTTGATAGCTTAGGAAATAGTGTATTTAATATTGACTTGTCTAATAATGTAGACAAGGCATGCTTGTGGCATTGTCGTCTTGGACACATTAACAAGAAACGCATAGCCCAACTCCAAAAGGATGGAGTGTTGGAATCATTTGACCTAAAATCAGATGATATGTGTGAATCTTGTCTTTTGGGAAAGATGACAAAATCACCATTCACAGGGTCTTGTGAAAGAGGTGAAGGTCTGTTGGATCTCATACACACAGATGTGTGTGGGCCCTTCAGATCAACTACAAGGGATGCTAATCGATTCTATGTGACTTTCACTGATGATTATAGCAGATATGGCTATATCTACTTAATCAAACATAAGTCAGAAACCTTTGAAAAGTTCAAAGAGTTTAAGCATGAGGTCGAAAATCAATTGGGCAGGAAGATAAAGGTACTTAGAACCGATAGAGGCGGGGAGTATCTTAGTATCGAGTTCAACGACTATCTAAAAGAATGTGGAATAGTCTCACAATTAACTCCTCCTAGGACACCACAGTTAAATGGTGTAGCTGAGAGGCGTAATCGAACCTTGTTAGACATGGTTCGTTCTATGATGAGTCGTGCTTCGCTTCCTATTCACTTCTGGGGGTATGCCTTAGAGACAGCCGCCCACATCCTCAATCTTGTCCCTACAAAGAAGGTTGCCAAAACACCTCCCAAAATGTGGACGGGGAAAGTTCCCTCGTTAGCACATATTAAAGTCTGGGGTTGTGAAGCTTTCGTAAGACGGGAGACTCACGACAAGCTAGCAGCTAGAAGTGAGAAATGTGTTTTCATTGGTTACCCAAAGCAGTGTTTTGGATATTTGTTCTACAGACCTAGTGAGAACGTGGTCTTTGTAGCACGAAGAGGAGTCTTTCTAGAAAGAGAGCTCATATTCAAAGAGGACAGTGGGAGCACCATTGACCTTGAAGAAATTCAAGAGTTAGCCAATGAAGGAACCTTAGATGACACTAGCACTCAACCATAGGAAACAGTTCCTGTTGAACCAGTTGATAACTCATTACCTCTTCGAAGATCCACTAGGGTGAGTGTGCCACCTGAGTTGTATGGTTTTCATATTACTTCAGATGGTGACACATTCATCAGTGATAGGACACTGGTAAATTTAGATGAACCAGTTACTTATAAGGAAGCAATGGCAGGCCCAGAGGCTTCCAAGTGGAAAGAGGCAATGGAAAGCGAGATTAAGTCCATGTATGGCAACCAAGTTTGGAATTTGGTTGAAAGTGCACCAGGTCGCAAGACAGTTGGGTGCAAATGGATCTTCAAGAAGAAGACAGACATGGATGGAAATGTACACACATTCAAGGCTCGACTGGTTGCAAAAGGTTTCACTCAAACCCCAGGGGTTGACTATGATGAGACCTTCTCGCCAGTAGCTAAGATTAAATCTATTAGGATATTTCTCGCCATAGCTGCCTTTCATGACTATGAAATCTGGCAGATGGATGTCAAGACTGCTTTCCTTAACGGGAAGTTGGCTGAGGATGTTTACATGAATCAGCCAGAGGGTTTTGTTGATGCAAAGTTTCCCAATAGAGTGTGCAAGCTTGAGAAATCCATTTATGGATTGAAACAAGCATCTCGCAGCTGGAATCTTTGCTTCCATGAGAAAGTCAAAGAGTTTGGTTTCTCTAGAAGTGAAGATGAGTTTTGTTTGTATATCAAGGCTAGTGGGAGTATAGTAACTTTTCTGGTGTTATATGTCGATGACATATTACTCATTGGTAACGACGTTCCAACCTTGAAAGATGTTAAGTCTTGGCTTGGAAAGTGTTTTGCCATGAAAGACCTTGGAGAAGTTGCCTATATTCTTGGGATTAGAATATTGAGAGATAGAAAGAAGAGACTAATTGGACTTAGTCAGAGCACATACTTGGATAAGGTACTAAAGAGGTTTAGTATGGAAAATTCTAAGAAGGGAGAGCTACCTATCCAAAGCAATACCAAATTGAGTAAGACTCAATGCCCGAGTACAGATGAGGAAATAGCAGACATGAGTCGTGTACCTTATGCTTCCGCTGTCGGATCGATCATGTACGCTATGACATGTACTCGCCCTGATGTGGCATTTGCTTTGAGCATGGTCAGTCGTTATCAGGGAAACCCGGGTAGAGCTCATTGGATAGCGGTTAACAATATACTCAAGTATTTGCGAAGGACAAAGGACTGGGTCCTTGTGCTTGGTGGCAATGATACTTTGAGAGTAGATAGTTACAGTGATGCCGGTTTTCAAACGGATAGAGATAACTTCCGTTCTCAATCTGGCTGGGTATTTTTACTGAATGGAGGAGCGGTTACTTGGAAAAGTTCCAAGCAAGATACAGTGCCTGATTCTACTTGTGAATCAGAGTACATAGCAGCAAGTGAAGCGTCTAAGGAAGCAGCTTGGTTAAGGAACTTCATCGGAGATCTCGGAGTTGTTCCAACCCAGGAGCCTATGGAACTGTTCTGCGATAATGAGGGAGCAGTTGCCTTAACAAAGGAACCGAGAGATCATGGTAAAACCAGACATATCGACAGAAAGTACCATTTTATCAGACATAGAGTAGAAGAAGGCCATCTTGTAGTAAAGAGGGTGTCATCTGAAGATAACCCAGCAGACCCCCTCACAAAGGGTCTGAGTAGGGCTAAGCATATTCAGCATGCTCGGAGCATAGGACTGAAAGATGATATTAGTTTTAGTAGTTAGATTAGTTCTGAAACTTGTAACAAAGTAAATGTAATTGACTTTTGCTGATTAAATAATAAAGTATTATTTATGAGTTTGTTTGCTGCCTTTTGTCAATTGTTTATTGTGTTTCATTTTTGCTTGTTTTACTTCCCGAATAATAAGATTATTCAAACGCCACAGTCGCTCGTACTTTTGGAAGTAAGTAGTGAATTAAGACTGTCATGAACTGGATTGTAGATTGTCTAAGGATAGACATGGCAATAGAATTGATGCAACGTTCATGAGTACTCAGATTTTGAGATTTGAGTATTGGATAAACCCTCGCTCAGAGTATCACTTCATGGAATTCATCACGAGTAATACTGAGACGATAATATCTTATAATCTTGAAACGAAGATATATGAGTTGTAATTTACAAAGTCGGTTATACATTGGTGATACGAAAACGCATCAGTAACTTGGTATTATAAAACATATTGTCATGTATAATTTGATGAGTAAAAGATACAAGCATATGAGTCAACGTTTATTCGTTCCTTTTGCCCTAACCGGAAAAGCGATATCTGTGGGCCCCTCGATGATTTGGTGTTGACTTATGTGCTGGGCCCAGCCATGACTAAATTGATGTGTTCAATTAGAAGTCCTACATCATCACAAATCAAAAATCGGGAAACATAGATTCTGGACAAAGAGGTTGATTTCGTTCCATGTCTTATGTCTAGGGATATCTTGCAGAACGAAGGATTATATGATCACTTATCTAAGGACACGTAACTGACTGGGTCAGAGTTCAGCAGCAGCTTTTGGAAGCTACAATTTGCTGGTCAAATTTAGAAGGCATACTAGCAATTATAGTTACAGACTTATCCAAGTGGGAGACTGTTGGATTAGGTGTCTAAGCCCATAACTATAACTGGTATGTACTTGAATTGATAGCAACACAGTCCTTTTGGGTTGCCCTCAAACCTAGCAACTGGACAAGGAAATTATCAAAGGAGAGATATTGATTTATTATAAGATTAATAAATTGATATAAATGATTTATTAATATGTTAAAAGATTAATATATTAATTAGAAATCATTACGTTTAATTAATAGTTAGCCAGAAATTAATCAGAATTAATTTTGGGGTTAAAAGTATTAATTATAAAGTGCAGGGACTAGTTTGCAATTATCTAATAGTTGAGTGGAAGGCTCCAGAACCTCCTTGGAAGGAGGTGGACGAAATCTATAGGGGAAACCCTAAGTATTTCGTCCAAGGTGTTTTGGATAAGGCCTTTGGATTAGCTTAGGCCCCAAGCAAAGGAGTATTAGGGTTTTCCCTAAACCCTAGATCCCTCAGCTATATAAGGAGCCTCCCAGCTCCTAAATTCGGCCACTTCTTCTTTGGTGAAACCTTAGGGCCGATTTTGCATACTCTCTCTCTCTCCTTCAAGTTTCCTTCTTGCTAGTTCTTGGGTGTGATTCCATTAGAGGCATTACATTTGTGGTGCTAAGCTTCCAAGAAGATCAAGAGGATTGTCAATTGTTTGCTATAACAATTGAAAGGTATGTATCTCTTAAACCCTAGTTTGTTAATTTCGAAATTAGCCTCTCTCCACTAGGGTTCTTGTTTTGCAATTCAAAGTTATATGTTCAATAGTTAAAACATAGATCCAAAGTAGGTTGCATGTGAACTTAGGAATTGTTTTCTAGTTTATTTGTTTCACCTAAAACCCATCAAATCAAACTCCCAAACTTCAATGGACATTGAAAATGGTGACATTGGAAATCCAGAAAAGGTAATTTCTGAGATAGTTCCTTGTGCCATTCCAAAAGATTCCATCTGCTTCTATTGCCGAGAGAAAGGGCATTGGAGACGAAGCTGCCCTGTTTACCTGAGAGATCTAAGAGATGGGAGAGTCAAGACGTATGGCTCTACTTCAGGTAAAATCCATTAACTAACTCTATGAGTTCCTATTTTTGGTTCTTAATACATGATTTGATAAGATTACATTTTGATGTTTTGCAGGATCGAAGAAAAGAAAGGAAACTTAAGGAAGAAGCGTGCTGAATCTGATCACAAAGAAATGGATTTCGATCGCAAGGATTCAAAGATCGGATTTGTGAGCTGCTACTTTAGAGTTAGGGTAGATTTCTAAGAAATATGTAATAACATAGTTTTTCAGTTGAATTGCATTCTAAGGACAAAGTTTTTCCGTAATAAAATAAAATTTGTTTTTTGTCTTATTTATTTATCCTTGCAATGGCATGTATGAAAAATTGATGTTTGAATGTTTCTTCTATTAGCAATAATGGATTTGATTCTTAATTGTGTTATTTGTGGAAATGTCGAGAATTTACCAAATAGGGAGAGTTTCTCATCACCCAAGTTTCAATTGGACAGAAACTTGGAATCATGCAACCTGCATTGTGTGATGAATGAGAAACTTCATATTTGAAAATTAGACTAATTCCTTGACAAAGTGTCAAGTGAAGGACTAAGAGATCGAGTACACTTGGTTTTGCGTTGATCAAATCCACCACAAGAGTAATAAAGATATTCGTCATGATTTACTAAAGTTTAGTAAATATGGTTATACTTATAAGATTGAGTATAATTCTAAGTTGATTGAAAGAGTTTCAATCAATAGCATAACGAATAAGAAGAATCAAGTAGGCAGAAAGATAAAAGTTTCTCTATTCTAAGAAGAAGGGAGAGTACCTTTTATTGTGTTTTATGATAAGTCTTAATGATTAAGAACCATATCTCAATTGATCCTCCAAGTGAGTCTTAGTGCATTTGTATGTCTAAGAAGAGGAATCGAGAATTGTAGAAATGGTTAAAATCAAGAAGTCAATCATACTTCGTTCCAATATCAAGTCTTAGAGTTATATTCCAAGATTGTGAATTGAGTGACAAGTCTTTAGTAGGTTTATAACATTCAACAAATGTGGAATTGGAAAAAGTCTTCTTATTCCTGCACACTTGAGATTGGTAAGTTGTGATGTCTTGGATAAGACAAAGACCAACTAGAACCAATTATGTGAAGTGATAGTCTTGATAAAAACTACACTGACTCTTGAATATTTGTTTTGTCAAGGAATGTTTATTGAGAAGAGAATCTTATATGTCAAGGAGTCAGTGGGAGTCTTAATGTTCTTGAAAAGGTTCAAGAATAAATCAAGAATAAACCTAATTGATCATCACTAGCGCACGACTTGAGGTTTGTAACCTATCGTGGATGACAATTTTGTTTTCTGCGCTATTCCAGTTAAGTTAGTTATGCTTCTGAGTTCTATGAGTTCTCATCTGTATGCATAAAGGCAAGCACCTTGATCAATGGAAGGTACATTGATATGTAAGGGTGAGTTGGTAAACTACTTGGAATACATGGTGGGCACTCGTGTTACCATGAGACAAGAAATCAAGATTGAGAAAGTTCAGTCCATATGTTTTTGGATTTGTCGCAAACCTTCGTTTTGGCAAATTCACATGGATAGGAATACATACACCATAAAATCTAAGTGACATAAGGTTTCCCTCCTTCATGAAAATGATTGTGAGGAAATGCTTTCACTAAGAGAGATTTTAAGAAGATAGCAATTGTGAAAATTGTATTCTCAAATTCGATTATGATTACGGCATCCCTCTTCATAGTTCGAATTGTGAAATTTGGAAATTAGTCTGAACATTTGGGACTTAGTTCTGAATTTGTCTAGACACACATATGAGCTGTCTAAGGCAAAGGTGTATGAGTTTAAGAAGCTTAGATAAAGGATTATCAAAGCATCAAGTATTTAGAAATATGAACTTAAGGAATTCAATAAGCATTGTTTTCTGGAAGTTCAGATGTTTTCTAGATATATGTCAAAGCTAGTGGGAGTATAAGTGTTATGCTTGTATTGTAATAATGATCGTGTTAGTGGGAGCATGATTATTATTTCAAGTATTGCGAGTTAGCAATATTAATTATAGAAAACAAAGATTAACTTTGCAAAGTTGTAGGGGTTAAAAAGTTGTTTTGCTATAATTAAAGGAGAGAATATTATACTTCGTTTCAATATCTAAAGCTTAGATTGAGAAATTTTAATAAATTTAGTCAAAGGATACATAGTGTATTCTCAAATTTTGATTATGATTACGGCATCCCTCTTCATATTTCGAATTGTGAGAACGTGACACATAAAATATTATGACAGAAGATTGATAAAGTATCATATCTTTCTGTAAGACATTATGCATCGTGTCCCATACGCTTAGGGTATAGGATCGATTGAAAATGCTATAATATTTGACCATTCTAATATTTTCCAAATGCCTAGGGCATTAAGAGGGAAAAAGGGACTAGAATTGGATTTGACTAAAATAATTAAACAACTATCAAAGGACGATCTAAGGTTCGCCAAGGAATTGTTTCTTGTCAGTAGTTGGAAGTATAGTACTAGATGGACTATATTGACAATATTATGAATAGATAAGATTCTATTAAGAATGAGTTGTCATATGGCAAATATGGAAATGTTTCCATTAATGGGAGTTGGATATTAAGAAATATGTCTAGATTAGA
Source organism: Lactuca virosa (assembly GCF_052849685.1). NCBI lineage: Eukaryota > Viridiplantae > Streptophyta > Magnoliopsida > Asterales > Asteraceae > Lactuca > Lactuca virosa. The sequence goes on along the minus strand of NC_136434.1, from coordinate 167,790,425 downwards.
AACTTTTATGCGAGAAGGATGTTCAAAGGAATGTACTTTGAGTGAGAGACATCACATCTATATAATTGTTTTGTAACATTTTCTGATAGAGTACCTTGTAATTTCGTTGGCCGAGTCTTTGTGACTTTTATGTTGTGACTTCACGAAAGGATCGTTGCATAAAATGTTATAATCTGACATATTCTAAAAGTGGCAAGAATTTTGTATTCTTACGCTAATGATAAGGATTGGGAATTGTGAAATGAGTTTCATTGGAAATGTTTTTCAATTGATATATTTCACAAAGTAAGGATCATAGGAAATCAAAGTGTGCATGCTTGGAGCATGGGACAATTGTGGTTATAATTCGAGTAATAAGTTGATTTTCTGAAACAGTAAGCAATGAATAATGAGTAATCAATATGGTGTTTAAATAAAAGTGTTTTTATTTACGCTTAAAAGTTTTGGGGCCATATAGGATTAATATTATTATTGCGTTTCACTTTGCATGTTTTGACTTCCAGAATAATTGGGTTATTCGAACCTCTACAGTCGGTCATACGTTGGAAGTAGGTATGAAGGAAGACTGTCGTGAATCTGTCTGTAGATTGCCTAAGTGTTTAGACATAGCACAAGTTTGCTGCAGAGTTCATGAGTGCCTTAATAAGATTAGAGTATTTGATCAAACCCACGCTCACTTGAATCACTTCATGGTTTTTAACATGAGTAATTGTGAGACGATAACATTGTATATTCTTGAAACCGAGACGTGTGAGTTGTTATTTGCTGGTCGGTTGCACATTGATGATAAGTAAACACACCAGTAACTTGGTGTTATAAAACTTATTGTTGTGTGTAATTCGATTAGTAGGTGCAAGAAAGCATTTGAGTCGAAGTTTATCCATTCCTTTTACCCAAGGTGGGATAAAAGCGATATCTGTGGGCCCCTTGATGATTTAGTGATGACACCTAAGCGCTTGGGCAAGCCGGGACTAATTTGATGTGTTCAATTGTAGTCTGTTGTCAGTCGTCATAAATCGGAAGTCGGGAAACTGTATAGAGAGAATGATCAAATTCATGTCTTGTGTCTATACGATATCTTGAGAATGGAGGAATATATAATCCCTTATCTAAAGGACACGCGTATCTGATAAGATCAGAGTTGACAGCGGCTTTTGAAAGCTACGATTGCTGATCAGGTTCATAAGTTATACATAATAGTTATTAGACTTATCCAAGTGGGAGACTGTTGGATTAGTGTCTAAGTCCATAACTATTTTGGTATGTACTTGACCCGATTATGAGCATGGTCCTTTTGGGTTGCCTTCACCATAGCAATATGTAGGATGAATTAAGGAGAGAAAGGTTTAATTATGATTTGTTAATATATTATGAGAATAATATATTAAAGGAGAAATCATATTGTTTAATTAATATTAGTCAGGAATTAATTAAGAATTAATTTTGTGGCTAAAAGAGATTAGTTAAACTTAGGGGACTGGAATTGTAATTATAGGATAATTGCAATTGGGTTATGAATCACCTTGGAATATAGATTGGACGAATTCTATGGGGAAGCCCATTAGAAATTGTCCAAGGCATATTCCAGAAGGGGTCCATGGGCTGCTTAGGGCTTAAGCAGTCAAATTAGGGTTTCCTTGTTAGATAACCCTAATTACCTACCTATTTAAAGAACCCTTGAGACCCAAAAACGTGGCTAACACTGGGATTAGGGTTTCCAGCCGTTTTTGGTGTCTACTCTCTCCTCCTTCTTCATCCAAATTGCTTAGTGGTGTTTGTGACTCCATTAGAGGTGCAACACTTCAGGCACTAAGCTTTCTGAAGCCAAGGAATTGATTGTTATTGCTACATAACAATCAAGGTAAGATCCAAACCCTAGTTTACATGTTTATATGATTAATTGTATGCTAGATCTAGGGTTTATAAGTCTGGGAGGTTTATTGCATGTTCAAAGTAGAAAAACTAGATCCAAGCAATTAGGGTGCTTGAACACCATAGGAATGATGCTATGCTCAAAACCCATCAATACTCTGATATTATTTTACCATGACATGTTTGACTATTGATACTTTGGTTTTGATTCGAATTGATACATTGGTTTTGGATATGAGATGTTTCTATAATGTTTTCAGACAAATGGTTTTATCATTAATAGATTAAAAATGAATTTTTTGGTCTTGAATTTTGGGATGTTACAAAGGGAGTAGAGCATCTAAGAAGGGAATAGAGCATCCTTGATGAGCCATGAAACAAGGATGCACCATTTTGGAGGAGAGTGCGCCACCTATAGATAAAATGTGCCATCTTCATGAATCCTGCTCAATCTAAGTGCTTGGTGTGCCACTATGGAAGGTCAATGCGCCATTGTGAAGGTAGATGCGCCATTATGGAGGAAGATGCGCCATTATGAAGGTAGATGCGCCATTATGGAGGAAGATGCGCCGATATGAAGGAAGATGCGCCACTTGGGAGTAGGTTGAACCACTTGGGAGTTGGATATGCCAACTTAGTAACAGGGTACACCACTTATGTTCTAGATACAACACATTGTTACAAGGTGCGTCCCTTTAGTGTAAAATGGTGTACTCTGAAGTATTTTTGTGTTGCTAAAGCATGGATGGGCCAGTAATGATCATGATGCCCTACTTGTGAATCATGGTGTGCCATTAGGTGGATTGAAGTTCCACACATGTTTTTTGTCCCTTGATGTGCCATATGCCAACTTAGGAATAGGGTACGCCACTTATGTTATAGATGCAACACCTTATTACAAGGTGCGTCCCTCTAGTGTAAAATGGTGTACTCTAAAGTATTGATGTGTTGCTAAAGCATGGATGGGCCAGTAATGATCATGATGCCCTACTTGTGAATCATGGTGTGCCATTAGGTGGATTGAAGTTCCAGACATGTTTTTTGTCCCTTGATGTGCCAAATATGTTGTGATGTGTACTCGTGTGACATCCCCCTCTGGCACATATCACAATATTGTCCGCTTTGGGCTCCCGAAATGAAAACTTCCTAGGGGTCACCCGTCCTGGAATTGCTCTCACCCGAGCACACTTAACTGTAGAGTTCTTATGGGATCTGCTGCCCTCATGAATTTGAAACACATTGTGACAAGGAAGGTATCCACATCCCTTATAAGGAAATGTTTCGTTCTCCTTCTAAGTCGATATGGGATTAGGTGCAACCCACCTTCACCCCCATAATAGGGTTCGACGTTCCCATTGAACACAACAACTCGTGCCCCAGTTCTGATAATATTTGTACCACCCCCCTCTGGCATGTATCAAAATCTTGTTCGCTTTGGGCTCCTGGCACAAACACTTCCCAGGGGTCACCCACCCCTGAATTGTTCTTGCCCAAATACGCTTAACTGCAAAGTTTTTATGGGATCTGCTACCCTCATGAATTTAAAACGCGTTGTGACAGAGAAGGCATCCACACCCCTTATAAGGAATGCTTAGTTCTCCTTCCTATCCGATTGTGGCTGACAAAAAGGTGGATATTCTGACAAGAGCGTATAACGATATTTTGTTGAGTTTGACAGACGAAGTACTTAGAGAGGTCGTGGATCAAACGATTGTATTTGGGCTTTGGGTGAAATGGTATGACAATTATCACGACAATTCTCTGAGGAACAAGATATATTAAAAGAAACGTTTGTATACTCTTAGGATTTCTAAAAGTACCCATGTGAAGGATCATTTGGATAACTTCAATGAAATCATCTAGGATTTACAAGGTGTGAATGTAAAGATCGAAGATGAATCACTTTTCCTCTTATGTCCATTTCCAAATTCTTATGAGAATTTTATTGATTCCATGTTGTATGGTAGGACAATTATCACTTTGAATGATATGAAGGATTCTTTGATGTCTAAGGAAATGAAAAAGAAAATTTTTTGTTAGTGAAGAAGTTTCTTGTTCCGATTTAATCGCAGGAAGAGGAAGAACACCAAATATAGTAGAGGTAACCAAGGGAAGTCAAGTTATGAATCTAAAGCCAACATTAGATGTTATAACTGCAAGGAAAAAGGTCACTTCAGAAGAGATTGCACATTTCCGAAGAAAGGGAATCACATAGATGAATCAAGCAACTACAACAATGCTGATGTGGTTCAAAGAAATTATGATGAAGGGGATGATGGTGAAGTTTAGACTGTGTGTAAAACTAGTTCTGTTGATGCTTGGATCTTAGACTCTGGAGCATCTTATCACATAATATACCATTGTGACTGGTTCGACTCCTTTAAAGAGTGGAATGAAACAATCAATATGGGGTGATGATTGGATGAGCAGGATTAAAGGAAATAACACAATGCAGATCAAGATACATGATGGTATGATCAGGAAACTGAATTGCAGTTTATCCCAGATCTTTGAAAGTACCTGATCTCTCTAGGCACTTTAACGAATGACAGATTGAAGTTTTCTGAAAGGGTGACTATGTAAGAGTCTCCAAGGTTGCTCTGATAGTTATGAATGGAAATATGAATCATTATTTTCTTGAAGGTTTTATGGTTAGAGGAACGGTGACTGTATCCCAATACTTTGATGAATATGATGATAATACATAGTTTTCGCATCATAGAATGGGGCACATGAGTGATGAGGGTATAATAAAGAGTAAACAAAGGTTGTTTGGTGGAGATGTAAATGGACAGGTTAAACCTGGTGAAGCTTTTGTTCGTCATATGAAAAGCAAGGTGAAGTTCAGTTCGGTTCAACACTCAAGCATAAAGATTGTTGAGTATGTTCACTCGGGTTTATGGGGTCCCTCTCCAGTGCAGTCTCATGGAAGCTATCAATACTTTGTGAGATTTATCTATGACTACTCAAGGAAGGTTTGGGTGTCCTTTGTGAAGACAAAAAACGAAGACGAAGTGTTTGGGCGGTTCAAGGAATGGAAGACTATGGTTGAAAATAGATTAGGAATTTGACTAGGTCACTCATAAAAAAATGTGTTCGAGTTCTGCAATAATTTTTTTTACAACTTCTACCAAACAGAGGTATAGTGAGACATCTCAAAATATGGAAAACACCACGACAAAGTGGAGTAGCGAAATGGATGAACCAAACACTAATGGAGCATGCTCAATGCATGCAATTATTTTCTGTTTTATCGGAACAATTCTAAGTGGAAGCAATTAACACTGCTTGCTATCTGGTGAATCTCAATAAATTGTAACTACTTGTCAGACTCCTCAAAAGGTGTCGTCTGGGAAACCCTCTGCTTATTTTGGTTTAAGAATGTTTAGATCCCATGATTACGCGCGTGTGAATGATGGTAAACTATAAATAAGGGCAATGAATTACATATTTCTAGGATATGCATCTGGAGGGAAAGGTCATTGTTTGTGGTGTAAAGAAGAAGAAAAGACTCCAAAATTCTTTGTTAACATATATGTGAACTTTGAATCTGCTTTGTATAATTAAAGAGGAGGTGGTACTAGTGTTGTAGGGAATGATCAGGGTGCTAGCAAGAAGGTGGAGTTTTCAACTCAGACCCCACACAAATTTTTCATAAATGAGGAACAAAAAGGTGGCATGGAATAGCTCATGGACGAGAATAGACGTGATGAATCTCGTATACAACCTAGGGAGCAAGTGTCTAGTGATGTTGATTCAAGGAAAGACAACTTGATGATGTTTCTGGAGAATGAGTTTGAGATGTATGATTTAGGAGTTGAAAAGAAGATATCAAGGATGGAGATTCGGAAGGGTAAAAGAGCAGGAGGCTTATATATTTCTCACTACATTGAGAAAGTCTTATGATCATTCTATTGTAATTAGTCCAAATCTATTGGCACTTCTTTGGCGGTTCATAGTAATTAGGGTAAAGCGCACTGGGAAGTGGTCAAGTGGATCTTAAGACATTTGAAGGGAGTGTTAAATGTTTGTTTGGTGTATGGTGCTAATGCATGACATACTTGGTTAGATTGATATAGTCATACCATGGGGTTGATATTGTGATAAGAAGATCATTGGTAGTTGGTCTTGTTTAGAGTCTTCTTTTGAAGTTGGAGAAACCTATCATGTTTTATGACACGTTATGCATTCAAAAGTTGGGTAGCAAGTACAATCCGGAAGACATGTTGATAAGGTCATTTCCTAGAGAGATCTTTAAGCTTTTCATGGACTTGGTTGATGTTCACATGCGTTAAGTCCCTTATAGGATGGATAAAAGGATGGGAGGAGAAGTTCTTGGTTTCATTTGTAATTTATAAGATACTCAAGTCAAGGTGTAGATTGTTAAATGTGACTTATGCATTTGGGTTCAATAGAGCATTTGGATTTGAATGGAACTCATAGAACACTAGCGTGGTGATTTTAGCTATGTGGTGCTCTATATATATGTTAGGAATCCAAGAGTCATGGGTAAACCCTAATCCATACTCATGGGCTTATTATCCATGATCCATGATTCAAGTGGGCTAACCCTTTATGGATTCTTGCATAAACTTAGTCCATCATGTATCATAAGCCCAAAACATATATATAACTAATTTACACAATTAGTTCCCATTAATTTAATTAGTCTCTTTTGATCACTAAATTAATTCCAAATTAATTCTTGATCAATACTAATTAAATCATATGATTAATATATTAGAACTTATAATATATTAATAAAGCGTAAATAACCTTTTCTCAAAAGTCCATCCTATCAAGTTGTCCTAGTGAAGGCAACCCAAATGGACCATGCTACTCTCGGGTCAAGTACATACCAATTATAGTTATGGGCTTAGACACCTAATCCAACAGTCTCCCACTTGCATAAGTCTAATAACTATTATTGCAAGTACGACTCCAAAACCCGACTAGAAATCGTAGCTCTTAAAAGCTGTTGTCGAACTCTGAACAAATCAAATGACACGTCCATTAGATACGGGATCATATATTCCTCCATTCTACAAGATATCATATCGACTGAGAAATGGATTATAATCATTCTCTATGTCCATCTGTTGTTTCCCGATTTTCGATTTATAACGACCGACTATTCGGGAAGTCAAAACATGCAAAGTGAAACACAAGAATAATACTAATCCTATATGGCCCCAAAACTTTTGAGTGTAAATAAAACACCTTTTATCTAATCGCCATATTGATTACTCATTATTCATTGTATAATGTTTCGAATAATCAACTTAATACTTGAATTAAAACAATATTTATGCCATGCTCCAAGCGTGCACACTATGTTTGCCTATGGTCCTTTCTTTGTGAAATAGATCAATTGAAATCATTTCAATGACACTCATTTCACAATTCCAAATCCTTATCGTAAATGTAAGAATACCGAATTCTTGCCATTTGCTATAACTTGTTAGATTTTAAACTTGTATGCAATGATCCTCTTGTAATGACTATGCACAAAAGTCATAGAGACTTGGCAACAGATATTACAAAGTATTCCAATGGAGATCAATTCCATGGAAACGAAGTCTCACATTCAAAGTACATTCCTTTGAACATCCTTCTTGCATTAAGTTTTCTAATCTTACACAGATTTGAAGAATAACTTCCACTTATGGAAACATTTCCATATTCCCATTTTGACTATCACTTTTGAACAGGAGTTACCTTTTTTTAGAATATGTTAATATGGTCCTTCCAAAATTTTCACTATACTTCCAACTATCCATGAGCAACCAATCTTTGGTAAACCTCAGATTGTCCTCGACAATTGCTTAACCACTTTAGTCATATCTTGTTCTAGTCCCTTTTTCCCTCTTAATGCCCTAGGCATTTGTAAAAATTAGAACACAATAATATTACATCATATGCAATCGATCCTATACCCGAAGCATATGGGATACGATTCATAATGTCTTACATAAAGACATGACACTTGATCAGTCTTTTGCAACAATATTTCTATTTGCCATGTTCTCACAAATCGAACTATGAAGAGGGATGCCGTAATCATAATCGATTTTGAGAACACAATTAACATTTCCATATATATCCTTGACTAATTTTGATTAAAAAAAACTCAATCTAAGCTTTTAGATTTGAAATGAAGTATGAATTCCTCTCCCTTAATAATAGAAAAACAACTTTTCAACCCTGCAACTTTGCGAATTGAAACCTTTGTTTTTCTATAATTAACATTGCTAACTTGCAACACTTATCATAATAATTATGCTCCGACTAGCATGATAATTATTATCTTACTAGCATAATACTTATGCTCCCACTAGCTTTTACATGTACCGAGAAATCAGCTAGACTTCTAGAAATCAATACTTGTTGACATTCTCAACAAAGTTCAGATTTCTAATACAAGATGCTTCGATAAGACTTTATCTAGGCTCCTCAAACTCATACACATTTCCTTAGATAGCTCACATGTGTGTCTAAACAATTTTAGAACTTACAGCAATAAGTCTCAAATGTTTAGATCTTTGCCATCTCTCACAATTCGAACTATGAAGAGGGATGCCGTAATCATAATCGAATTTGAGAATGCAAATAACACAATTGCTATCTCCTTAAAATCGACTTAGTGAAAGCGTTTCCTCACAATCATTTTCATGAATTGGAGAGAGACCTTATGACACTTAGATTTTATGGTGTATGTGTTCCTAATCATGTGTATTTGTCATAACCATAATCACAAGACAAGTTTAGTGACAAATCCAAACTCATATGGACTGAACTTGTTCAATCTTAATTTCTTGCCACCTGGCAGCACAAGGGCCTTCCATTGCTTCCAGGTTGTTATGCAAACAATTGAGAACTCATAGAACTCACATGCATAGTCAAGTGGAATGGGCACAGAAACAAGAATATGTCAACTAGATAGGTTACAAACCTTAAGTTGTGTGCTAGCGATAAACGATAGGTTTTATTCTTGATTAGTTCTTGAAACTTTCAAGATCTTTAAGACTCCCACTGACCACTTGACATATAAGTTTCTCTTTTCAAGAAACATTACTTGAGAAACAAATATTCAAGAGTTAGTGAGGTTTCTTATCAAGACAACCACTTCACACAAATGGTCTTAGTTGGTCTTTGTCTTATCCAAGACATCACAACCTACCAATTTCAAATGTACAAAAGTGGAAACATTAGACTCTACATTTGATAAGTGTTATAAACCTTTCTTAAGATTATGTCACTCAAGGCACAATCTTGGAGTATGACTCTAAGACTTGTTTTTGGAACGAAGAATGACTCATCTTCTTGACTTAACCATTTCAACAATTCACGATTCCTATTCTTATCCATACAAATACACTAAGATATCCTTAGGGGATCAATTGTAATATGGTTTCATAATCACTAAGATAATCATAAAACACGATACTCAAGTACTCTCCCATCTTTTCAGATTGGAGAAACTTTTATTTTTCTGCCTAATTTCATTCTTCTCATTCGTTCTGCCATACATTGAAACTTTTCCAATGTTTCAGAATTATACTTAATCTTGTAAGTATAACCATATTTACTAAACTTTAGTAAATCATAACGAATAGTCTTTATCGTTCTTTGTGGTGGACCTGACCAGCGCACAACCAAGTGTACCCGATCCCCCAGTCCTTCACTTGACTCACATATACATGTGAACAAGGAATTAGTCTTAATTTCCCAAAGACGAAAATTCTCATTGATCATACAATACAACTCGTATGATTCCAAGTTTCTATCCAACTGAAACTTAGGTGATGAGAATCTTTCCTTATTTGGTAAATTTTGACGCTACCACAAACAAAAGAATCAAATCCATTTTCAAATATTGCTATTAACGGAATCATATAAACAACAATTTTCACAAATGTCATTGTAAGGAAACTTAAAATAAAATAAAATCAAATTTTATTTATTAAAATGGCGGATAGCTTTTCCAAACAATGCAAATACATATGAAAACTATGTTGTTATCTATTCCTAAGCAATCTGTCATAACTCTTAAGCAGCAGCTCAAAATTCTGATCATCGAACCATGCGATCGAAATCCATCTCTTCACGATTAGAATCAGCTTACTCTTCATTTAAGTTTCCTTTCTTTTCTTCGATTCTCCAAAACATCAAAATGTAATTACATTACATCATGTATTAAGAATCTCCAAACAGCAACTTAATAGAGTTCGATATTGGAATTACCTGAAGTAGAGTCAAACTTTTGACTTTCCCATCCTTATAATCTTTCAGGTAAATAGAGCAGCTTCGCAACCAATGCCCCTTCTCTTGGCAATAGGAACATATGGAACTTTTGGGAATTGTATAATGGACTATCTCAGACTTAGCCTTTCTCTTTACCATTTGGTCAATTGACTTTACCAAGGCCGATCCCTTTCCATTGGGAAGAGAAAGCTTTTCTGGACTTCTAATGTTACCATTGTCAATGTCCATGGAAGTTTGGGGAGTAGAACGTCCAATCGAATTTGTTTTACCAGTGCACCAAATCATTGCTGATTCAACAACAACAAGAAAATAGGTAAGATCGATAAGGGTCATGTCATGGTCTGTCATATAGTAGTTCTTAATGAACCCGCTATATGACTGAGGAAGTGATTGAAGAACCCAATCAACAACCAACTTCATTTAGACTTCGACACCCAACTCTCCCAGCCTGTCAATATGTAACTGATAGGTTTTGAGCAATCTAACACTCCTAAGGTGTACATGCAACCCTAGAAACCTTGGATCTATGTTTGACTAAGATACATGCAAAATGATTTTTCCAAGGTTCATAATCCTATCTAGCATACATGGGGAACTTTTGAACATAAAAGTTAGCTAGAAAACATACCTTGTAGTAGTTTGGATTCCTTGAAACCTTGTGAGCCTACTACCCCAAGTGTGATGCCTTAAATGTCTCACACAACACCACATGCTTTTGGAATGACTTGAGAGAAATGTCACACACTTAGAAATCGGCTATGCCCTCTCACTCTTGCTTAAGTGGCCGATTTTGGTGAACATGTTGATCCTTATATAGTGTGTTACAATTAGGGTTACACCATGTAAACCCTAATTGTCATAACCTTTCATTTCCATGACCCATGACTTCTATAACCACCATGGAGCATCCTATGGGTTTTAGTCCAACTTGATAATCCATGGAGCATTAGCCCACTATACAAGTATGAGTGATTTACACAATCAACCCATATATTTAATTAGTCTTCTTTTGATCACTTAATTAATTCCAAATTAATTCTTGATCAATACTAATTAAATAATATTATTAATATATTAGAACTTATAATATATTAATAAACCATAAGTGTTATTTCTCTCATTTTAGTCTATCCAAATGCATGATGCCATGCAACCCAAATGGACCATGCCAAACCGGGTCAAGTACATACCAGAAATAGTTCTGGACTTAGACACCTTATGCAACAGTCTCCCACTTGGATAAGTCTAATAACTATAACTGCAAGTATGACTTCAGGAACCGATCAGCAATCGTAGCTCTTTCAAGGTCTCTCGGAACTGAGATGATGATGATACGCCATTTAAGATAAGTGATCATATAATCCTCTGTTCTAGATATCAGCCGGACAAATACATGGAACAATGTCTTACTTATTATCCATCAACTTAGTTCTGACCGGGCCCGGTACACGGGTCAACACAAAATCATCAAGGGGCCCATATATCGTTTCTAATCCAAGAAGGAATAGATAAACTTCGACTCATATGCTTGTTCTACTACTTGTTGAATCACACACAAATGCACGTTTTATAACATCGAGTTACCAATACGTTTCCATACGATCAATGCATAACCAACTCATAGGCAACAAGTCATATCTCTAGGTTTGAAGACTTATATGATATTACCGTCTCACGATCACTCGAGATAAATTCCATGAAGTGATACCAGTGAGCGTGGGTTGAATCCAATACTCAGAACTTATGAGCACTCATGAGTGTTGTAGCCATGTCTAACATCTTAGACCTCTACAACCAACTCATGACAGTCTTGATTCATACCTACTTCCAACATATGACCGACTGTGGAGAATTCGAATAATATGATATACCAAACATAATTATCCTGGAAGTCAAAACATGCAAAATGAAACGATAGTAAACGATTGACAAAAGATAGCAACACTTTACTCATAAATAATTACACCTTTTATTCATCATCAAATGTCGATTACACTTTACACATTTCAAAGTTATCTAACTACTAAAACTAATATCATCCTTCAGCCCTATGTGCCTCGCATGCTGGAGATACTTAACCCTACCCAGTCCTTTCGTGAGGGGATCTGCTGGGTTCTCATCCGGTGATACCCACTTTCCCACGAGGAGTCCTTCTTCTATTCGATGTCTGATGAAATGGTATTTTCTGTCGATGTGTCTGGATCTTCCATGATCCCTTGGTTCTTTCGCTAATGCAACTGCACTTTCACTATCACAAAAAATTTCCATCGGCTCCATTAGAGCTGGTACAACTCCAAGGTCTCCAATGAAGTTCTTCAGCCATATTGCCTCCTTTGCTGCCTCGCTTGCTGCTATATACTCTGATTCTCAAGTTGAATCAGCCATTGTCTCCTGCTTGGAACTTTTCCAAGTAATTGCTCCTCTGTTTAAGGTAAAGACCCAGCCCGAATGAGAGCGGAAATTATCCCTATCAGTCTGGAAGCTAGCATCACTATACCCTACAACTCCAAGTCATCACTCCCACTGAGGGTAAGGACCCAGTCCTTAGTCCTCCGCAGGTACTTAAGGATATTCTTTATCGCGGTCCAGTGAGCCTTGCCAAGGTTCCCCTGATATCTGCTGACCATGCTCAAGGCAAAGGCCACATCTGGACGAGTACAAGTCATAGCATACATGATCGAGCCTACAGCAGAAGCAGAAGGTACTCGACTCATTTCTGCTATCTCAGTCTCGGTACTCGGGCTCTGAGTCTTACTCAATCTGGCGTTACTCTGGATGGGTAACTCTCCTTTCTTGGAATCTTGCATGCTGAATCTCTTCAGCACCTTATCCAAGTAGGTACTCTGACTAAGTCCAATTAGTATTTTACTCCGGTCTCTTAAAATCCTTATCCCTAAAATATAGGCAGCTTCTCCTAGGTCTTTCTTAGAGAAACACTTCCCAAGCCAGGACTTCACTTCCTGCAAGGTTGGGATGTCATTTCCTATGAGTAGTATGTCATCCACATACAGTACCAAAAAGCTGACTATACTCCCACTAGCCTTGACATACCCACAAGATTCATCTTCACTCCTCGAAAAGCCAAACTCTTTGACTTTCTCATCGAAACAAAGATTCCATCTGCGAGGTGGTTGTTTCAATCCATAGATGGATTTCTCAAGCTTACACACTCTATTAGGGTATTCTGTACTGACAAAACCCTCTGTCTGACACATGTAAACATCTTCAGCCAAACTTCCATTAAGGAAGGTGGTTTTGACATCCATTTGCCTTATTTCATAATCATGAAAGCGGCACTGGCTAACAGGACCCTAATAAACTTAATCTTTGCTATTGGTGAAAAGGTCTCATCATAATCAACTCCCGGAGTTCGAGAAAATCCCTTTGCAACCAGTCGCACCTTATACATGCGTACATTACCATCCATGTCGGTCTTCTTCTTGAATATCCATTTGCACCCAACTGTCTTACGACCTGGTACATTGTCAACCAAGTTCCAAACTTGATTGTCATACATGGACTGTATCTCGTTGTCCATTGCCTCTTTCCATTTAGCAGACACGGGGCCTGCCATGGCTTCCGCATAGTTGTTAAGTTCATCCATACTTACCAGTGTCTCATAACTGATGAGTGTCTCACCTTCCGCAGTAATATGGAAACCATAGTAGTGCTCAGGTGCATTCCTAACCCTTGTGGAACGCCTCAGAGGTACAGACTTTAATGCCCGTGTTTCTAGGCTAAGCATTAATATTGATGTGATAGTCTAGGTTAACCTTTGTAACTCATTTTGAAGAAATGAAGAGGAATTATGTGATTATTATGTGAATTATGTGTTTTATGCTTAATTATTAGGGTTTAATTAATTAAGACTAAAAATGAGCATCGGAAATAAATATTAGATAAACACCATATTTATTAAGAAAGTTGTAGTGGCCGTGACAAGGATTACAGATATATAAAGAATGTCGAAATCCGAGTTATAACGAAGAAGTTATGACCTCTCGGAGTTTCGCGACAAACCGGCACGGTACCGAATGTCGTAAAAAGTGAGTTTTTGATAAACTACTTTTTAGCCTTAGTGATCTAAACGAAACTCGTAGTGTTCATTAAACCGAGAGTAGGTATAAAAAGAACGCCCAAATCTGACTTCGTATGAGGAAGTTATGATTTTTCGAAGTTTCAGCTTAGCAATAGACAGTTAAAAACTCGAATTTTAGATCGAGTGATATTTAGCCGACACGACCTAAACGAGAATCGAAGGTCTCGTCATTAGTAGCACAACGGTAAAAAGACAGACTAAAACAGACGTCGGATGAAGAAGTTATGAATTTTTAACGGATTTCCTGTCCCGGTCTGTTAAAAATAATAATATAAAAATTAAATTCAAAATTAGCCGACGAAGTCTAAACAAAAGTTGTAGAGCGTAATTTTACCTACGTGTGCATACAAAAACCGTCAAAAAGGGAGCTTGTATGCGAAAGTTATGGATTTTAGAAGTTTTTGCACAAAAATCGAGAAATTTCGCATAGGTGGCTTCGGCCACGTCACCCTCGCCCAAAACATGCCACGTGTCCGAACTGCTGACTCATCCGAAGCTGGCTCCGCCGTGTGTCGCATACCTGTCGCTGTCTCATTGGACCGAAGCCGAAGCCAATCCCCATCCGACGCGCCTCGCTTCTGACCCATCCTCGCTTCGCACCAGGCGCCACGAACCCACCCTACCTCGGACTAGACCTCGGTCCAATCAGGAGGTGACACCGGACCCTCGCACGTGCGAGGCATGTGCTGCCCCCTTCAGATCTGCTGCCGTGTGGCTTCTCTCCTGACCGTCCGATCAGCAGCTCACACACTATAAATAGGAGGGTGCGAACCCTCCCGGCTAGAATTTAGAAATTGGCAATTTTGGCACCTTTTTCAATATTTTGGCTATTTTCACATCCCCCGAAGCCGCGGTATCGATTATAACCCCCGAAATACGCCCCGAAGTGCCCGAGAAGCCCGGAAAATTTATCTTTTCGGTTTCGAAGCCCGACCCTCGCAGAGCCCGGTTTCTCAATAAAACTCCCGGTTTTATTAGAAACGATCGTTTTAGGAAATGAGTTGCTGCCCGATTTTCATTAAATCAGGTGAGTGTATAGTCACCTTCATCTTACACCTAGATATGAAGTTTTTTATATAAAATACGTGCTACGTGTAATTATATTAATTGTTTAATTGAGGTGACTGTTGAATTGATGTTTTATACAAGTTTTAAACTTTATATGTATTTTTATCTACAAATATGTTGGGTAAATCATGGGTAGGTAGTTGGTGTGTGATAAAATGATGAGAGGCCTATTGAGTAAACCTTGGCGACTATGAGACGTAGTGCCTATTGTATAAACCCCGGCGACTATGTGACGTAGTGCCTGTTGTATGAACCTTGGTAGCAATGGACTTTGGATAAATTCCTCAGGTCAATCCTGAGGAATGATTGGATGAAGGATAGTCGATTCTTGATCGACATTTGTTAGTGCTTGTAGTATAAACCTTGGGCAGCGATGGACTTCGTGCCTATTCCTTAGGATGAATCCTTAGGAATGAGTGAGATTTGATTCTTAGAGTAAATCCTTAAGAAATAAATAAGATAATAGGGATTGGGTAATTGGGTTGAGTGTTTGATGTTTAAGCATAATAAATTATTTATTGTGGGTTGAAAACTGTATATGCTCACCAGGCTCCCAAGCCTGACCCACTCAGTTTATTTGTATCACAGGTATCGATACGAAGTTACTTTACACTGAGAGATTAAAAGAGATGTAGATCACTAGTGCAAGTGAGTGTAAGTTTTGTTTATGCTTATGTTTCTGTATTGACGATGACATCCCAATGGTTTAAGTGAATAAAATAGATTTCTTCAGAAATGATTTGATAATATAATTATCATGTTTTTATGGGAACAAATTCCACAACACCTTTGAAAAGGATTACTCTGATTTTATTTTAAAAAGCATAAACGAAATCGGTCTTTTCTAGCCGAGAAATTAGGGGATGTCACAGTTGGTATCAGAGCATTAGTTTAAGTGAACTAAGAAATTGTAGGATTTCTAGACTTAAACTTAGAATGCTAAGTGATGATTGTGAGATGAGTGTCTTCCATCTTTTAGACACGAGCACTAGTTTATTTTAGGAAAGATGCCTAAAATGCTTTTATGTGCTAAATGTTATATGTTTGCCATATATAATATTAATTGTTCGGATCTATGGTCTGTTGCCGACCGGATCTGGAAACCTTATGTGTGTAGGATTCTAAGCGTATGATTACGAAATTAGAACTAACATATAACGTTTTTTTCGGAGTGATAAGGGAATTTAAATATCTGTCGTGGATAAAGGTTTAAATTCACCTAATTTGGCGTATAGATCATAATGGAAAGAACCCGAAGTGGAGCTGGAAATGTAAATAGAAATCAGCAACCTCAACCCCAAGTGGTGCAACAAGTGCCTATAGTAGGAGCTGCACCAGAACCCATCACCATGGCTGGAGTACGAACTATGATTCAGACCATGTTGGCTGAACAAAGGGAGGAATTGAGGCAAATGTTGCTGAACAACAGGGATGAACCTTCAGTTCCTGTTGGACAACGTGAATTAAATGACGATCGATCTGAAGAAGGGAAAAACAGCAGATCGGTTGGTCATAGTGAACCGCTTGTGGTTGGGAGAAATAACGACGAGGATAGAGTGGAGAGAAATGGGTGCAAGTATAAGGACTTTATGACTTGCAAGCCATCGACCTTCACTGGAAAAGAAGATCCTGTCGGAGTAATGGACTGGATCTCGGAAATGGAGTTGGCTTTCATGACTTGTGGTTGCCAAGGCAAGTTACAGACCACATTTCCAGTACGTCAGTTCTGGGGTAGTGCTGCTCGTTGGTGGAACACTCTGGGGAAAACCCTAAGCCCTAATGAGCTACTGCAACTGACTAGGGCAGAGTTCTTGGTGCACTTTAAGCGCAAGTACTGCTCGGCCCAAAACGTACTTGAGTTAGAAAACCAATTTCTAACGTTGAAAAAGGGGAGTATGACCGTTGACGAATATACGAATAACTTCACAGACAAAATGGAGTTTGCTTTGCGTATTGTCCCAGATGAGCTGGCAAAATTGACAGGTACGCAAAGGGACTTCCATGCGAGTATGCGGTGCCAGTACGACAGGCACTTACTTTGGAGGCAGCTATCTGGGCTGCCAAGTCTGTTGAAGATATGATTAAGGGGAGAGCCTCCAGCAAGGTTGAAGTTGGCGAGAAAAGAAAGTTTGAAAGGACTTCAGGGTCCAACGAGAAAAGAAAATTCTCGAAGTCTGGAGGAGGAGAAGGCGAAGCAAAGTGGTGTGAGAAGTGTAAAAAGAAACACTTCGGGAAGTGTAGCGAGGAGATGACTTGCTACAAATATGGGAAGACAGGGCATTACACCAACAAATGCGCATCTAACAAAAAGGTGTGCTACGAATGTAACGAAGAAGGGCATATTTCTAGAGACTGCCCAAAGAAAAACACACCACCAAAACCAAAGGCATTCCAAATGATCCTTAATGAAGCAGATGAAAATATAAGGGATCAGGAGTAAGGACCTTATATTCCCAAAACTAAGACATAAAGTAGTAATGCAGTTAATAACTCGTGGTGTAGCCTATTAAAGGCATAGTATAGGGTAAACTTGAACCTTTGTGTAATTATTTGAAGAAATAATATAAACCCTGGTTTTGTCATCTAATGAATTGAATGACTATGTGAAATTCTTGTATGGTGACTTGGAGAACTGCGAGACAATACTTGGGACGAGTATGAGTAGGTGTGAATGGTAGTAGAGTCCTATACTACCGGAAGCACAGGACTCGTACTTGGATCAAGGAAAGTCACAAGGTTACGAAGGAGATAGTAATTGATTCTGTTATTGTTCGAGTATTTCATTACCTTTGTTTCGATAATGACTAAGAAGGTGATTGTTATTCCGACCCTAGAGGTCATATCAAATTGAGTCCGACTACGATGAGTTTGTTACGTGGTTCAGAGAACCAAGTTCGATGTAGTAGTTGACTTAAGTCGAATTGAAGTAAAGGATGTTAGCAGCTCAAGATCGTCAAAAGAGCTATGCTGACAAGAAAAGACAACCGATATCATTCGAAGTTGGAGATTCGGTTTTACTTAAAGTCTCGCCATAGAAGGGACTTATAAGATTTGGTAGAAGGGGAAAGTTGAGTCCAAGATTTATTGGACCATTTAAAGTTCTTCAGAGGATCGAGAATCAAGCTTACAAGCTAGAATTACTGGAAGAACTAGAGGGTATTCATAACACCTTTTATGTGTGTTATTTGAGGAAGTTCATGGGAGACGTGCCCGACATAATTCCCATTTCTGAATTAAGGTTGAATGAAAACAAGAGGTTAATTGAAGAACCTGAGGCAATCGTTGACCGTAAGACTAAGAAGTTGTGACGCCAGATGGTCGATTTAGTGCTTGTGCATTGGAAACATACGAATGGGCCAAATCTCACCTGGGGAAAACGGAGAGTGACATGATGAGTCGCTACCCGTATTTGTTTGCTGATGTGTGATTCCGGGGACAGAATCATCCTAAGGGGGAGAGAATTGTAATGCCTGTGTTTCTAGGCTAAGCATTAATATTGATGTAATAGTCTAGGTTAACCTTTGCAACTCATTTTGAAGAAATGAAGAGGAATTATGTGACTATTATGTGAATTATGTGTTTAATGCTTAATTATTAGGGTTTAATTAATTAAGACTAAAAATGAGCGTCGAAAATAAATATTAGATAAAGCCGATATTTATTAAGAAAGTTGTATTGGCCGTGACAAGGATTACGGATATATAAAGAATGCCGAAATCCGAGTTATAACGAAGAAGTTATGACCTATCGAAGTTTCGCGACAAACCGACACGGTACCGAATGTCGTAAAAAGTGAGGTTTTGATAAACTACTTTTTAGCCTTAGTGATCTAAACGAAACTGGTAGTGTTCGTTAAACCGAGAGTAGGTATAAAAAGAACGCCCAAATCTGACTTCGTATGAGGAAGTTATGATTTTTCGAAGTTTCAGCTTAGCAGTAGACAGCTAAAAACTCGAATTTTAGATCGAGTGATTTTTAGCCGACACGACCTAAACGAGAATCGAAGGTCTCGTCATTAGTAGCACAACGGTAAAAAGACAGACGAAAACGGACATCGGATGAAGAAGTTATGAATTTTTAATGGATTTCCTGTCCCGGTCTGTTAAAAATAATAATATAAAAATTAAAATGAAAATTAGCCGACAAAGTCTAAATGAAAGTTGTAGAGCGTAATTTTACCTACGCGTGCATATAATGAACGTAAAAAACGGAGCTCGTATGCGAAAGTTATGGATTTTAGAAGTTTTTGCACAAAAATCAAGAAATTTCGCATAGGTGGCTTCGGCCACGTCACCCTCGCCCAAAACGTGCCACGTGTCCGAACTGCTGACTCATCCGAAGCTGGCTCCACCGCATGTCGCATACCTGTCGCTGTCTCATTGGACCGAAGCCGAAGCCAATCCCCATCCGACGCGCCTCGCTTCTGACCCATCCAAGCTTCGCACCAGGCGCCACGAACCTACCCTACCTCGGACTAGACCTCGGTCCAATCAGGAGGTGACACCGGACCCTCGCACGTGCGAGGCCTGTGCTGCCCCCTTCGGATCTGCTGCTGCGTGGCTTATCTCCTGACCGTCCGATCAGCAGCTCACACACTATAAATAGGAGGGTGCGAACCCTCCCGGCTAGAATTAAGAAATTGGCAATTTTGGCCCGCTTTTCAATATTTTGGCTATTTTCACATCCCCCGAAGCCCCGGTATCGATTATAACCCCCGGAATACGCCCCGAAGTGCCTGAGAAGCCCGAAAAATTTATCTTTTCGGTTTCGAATCCCGACCCTCGCAGAGCCCGGTTTCTCAATAAAACTCTCGGTTTTATTAGAAACGATCGTTTTAGGAAACGAATTGCTGCCCGATTTTCATTAAATCAGGTGAGTGTATAGTCACCTTCATCTTACACCTAGATATGAAGTATTTTATATAAAATACGTGCTACGTGTAATTATATTAGTTGTTTAATTGAGGTGACTGTTGAATTGATGTTTTATACAAGTTTTAAACTGTATATGTATTTTTATCTACAAATATGTTGGGTAAAACATGGGTAGGTAGTTGGTGTGTGATAAAATGATGAGAGGCCTATTGAGTAAACCCTGGCGACTATGAGACGTAGTGCCTATTGTATAAACCCTGGCAAATATGAGACGTAGTGACTATTATATAAACCCTATCGACTATGAGACGTAGTGCCTATTGTATAAACCCTGGCGACTATGAGACATAGTGCCTATTGTATAAACCCTGGCGACTATGAGACGTAGTGCCTATTGTATAAACCCTGGCGACTATGAGACGTAGTGCCTATTATATAAACCTTGGCGACTATGAGACGTAGTGTCTATTGTATAAACCTCGGCGACTATATGACGTAGTGCCTGTTGTATGAATCTTGGTAGCAATGGACTTTGGATAAATTCCTTAGGTCAATCTAGAGGAATGATTGGATGAAGGATAGTCGATTCTTGATCGACGTTTGTTAGTGCTTGTAGTATAAAGCTTGGGCACCGATGGACTTCGTGCCTATTCCTTAGGATGAATCCTTAGGAATGAGTGAGATTTGATTCTTAGGGTAAATCCTTAAGAAATAAATAAGATAATGGGGATTGGGTAATTGGGTTGATTGTTTGATGTTTAAGCATAATAAATTATTTATTGTGGGTTGAAAACCCTATATGCTCACCAGGCTCCCAAGCCTGACCCACTCAGTTTGTTTGTATCACAGGTATCAATACGGAGTTACTTTACACTGAGAGATTAAAAGAGATGTAGATCACTAGTGTAAGTGAGTGTAAGTTCTGTTTATGCTTATGTTTTTGTATTGACGATGACATCCCAATGGTTTAAGTGAATAAAATACATTTCTTCATAAATGATTTGATAATATAATTATCATGTTTTTATGGGAACAAATTCCGCAGCACCTTTTAAAAGGATTACTCTGATTTTATTTTAAAAAGCATAAACGAAATCGGTCTTTTCTGGCCGAGAAATTAGGGGATGTCACACAGACTCGTCAATTGGATCAACAGGGGTTTCCTTCTCAGGTTGACTGCAAGGGTTTGAAGTTCCTTCACCACTTGACTCTTGAATTTCTTCAAGATCAATTTGCCTCCCACTGTTTCCTTGGCTTATGAACTCTCTCTATCTCTCTCTCGAAAGACACCCCTCCTTGCTACAATGACCACATTCTCACTAGGTCTGTAGAAGAGGTAACCAAAGGATTTTTGTGGGTAGCCAATGAAAATACACCTCTCACTTCGAGGTTCGAGCTTATCGTGAGTCTCATGCCTCACGAAAGCCTCGCAACCCCAAATCTTGATGTGGTCTAGATTAGGAACTTTTCCAGTCCACATCTCATGAGGAGTTTTGGCAACTTTCTTTATAGGGACTAGATTAAGGATATGGGCGGCAGTCTCTAAGGCATACCACCAGAATGAGATTGGTAGCGAAGCTCGACTCATCATGGAACGAACCATATCCAACAAGGTTCGATTATGCCTCTCAGCCACACCATTCAACTGTGGTGTCCTGGGAGGTGTCAATTGTGAGACAATCCCACATTCCTTAAGATAGTCGAGGAACTCTGTACTAAGATACTCACCACCTTGATCGGATCGAAGCATCTTAATGTTCCTGCCCAATTGATTCTCGACTTCTTGTTTAAACTCTTTATACCTTTCAAAAGTCTCTGACTTATGCTTGATTAAGTAGACATATCCATATCTACTATAGTCATTTGTAAAAGTCACATAATAACAATTAGCATCCCTTGTGGCAGTTTTGAAGGGTCCACACACATCTGTGTGCACTAGATCCAACAAACCTTCACCCCTTACACAAGAGCCAGTAAAGGGTGACTTTGTCATTTTTCCAAGTAAGCATGATTCACAACTATCATCTGACTTTAGGTCAAATGACTCCAAGACTCCTTCCTTTTGGAGTTGGCCTATGCGTTTCTTGCTTACATGTCCAAGACGACAATGCCATAATGATGCTTTATCCCAGTTATTATTAGAAGAATCAATACACAATACATTATTTCCTAGGTTCACAAGGTAATGCTTTAAAATAAAGAAGATTATTAAAGAAAGCATTTATTCCACCAACTTCATTATCAAAAGAAAAGGTAAACCCTTGTTTGTACAAAGCATGAAAGGAAATAATATTTCTTGCCATTTCAGGCGAATAACAACATTTATTCAAATCTAATGTAAACCCACTACCTAGAAACAAAGAATAAACTCCAATATTGGTGACAGGTGAAGCTTTCCTATTCCCCATGATCAAGTTTATCTTTACATGCCCCACATTCTCACTTCTTCTTAGTCCCTGCAAATCAGAACATATGTGAATTCCACATCCTATATCAAGGACCTAAGAGTTATAATAGGGTGAGTTATTAGACAATATTGTGTAAATACCTGCATAGGTGGGTTTCACTTTCCCATCCTTAATATCTTGTTGGTACTTTGGGCAGTTCCGTTTCCAATGTGACTTTTCATGGCAATAGAAGTATTCAGCCTCTTTTGGGTCAGAAGAAGGAGTGATGAAACCTTTCTTGGTTCCACTTGAAGAGGAGCCATCAAGGGTCTTACCCTTGGTACCCTTCGAAGGGTTCTTCCTCTTTTTCCCTCTACCTTTCCCGATTGCCAGGACAGGGGCGGAGTTTGGAGTAGGAGCGGTAACAACCGACTTACCTTTAAGACCTGTTTCGGCGGTCTTTAGGAGTCCTTGAAGCTTGTTGAGGGTGACTTCTTCCTTGTTCATGTGGTATTTCATGCGGAATTGATCATAACACGATGGTAAGGAGTGCAAAATGATATCTATTGCCAACTCCTCAGGGAAGTTCACATTTATCTTCAGCAAACGGTCCACATACCTTTGCATTTTCTGCATGTGGCCCGTGATGGGTTCACCATCCTTCATTCGGGTTGTTATCATGGAGGAGATGATTTCGTATCGCTCTTGACGAGCACTCTGATGGTAGCGGTCCATCAAATCCTGGTGCATCTCAAAAGGATAGTAGTCCTCATAGGACTTTTGGAGCTCGGTTGTCGTGGTGGCCAACATGATGCATGCCAATTTGGTAGCATCTCTTTCATGTGCCTCATATTCAGCGATCTCCTTAGGAGTAGCAGATGGCTTTGGTACCTTAAGCTCCTTGTCGAGGACATATTTTTTGTCCTCATACCAAGTGACCATCCTGATGTTCCTGATCCAATCCATAAAGTTGGATCCATCAAAGATGACTCTCCCACAAAGGTTCATGAGAGAGAAGGAGCCGGTAGGGTTTAAGCCAGAAGCGGTATTGTTTGTTTACATCTGAGAAAAGAAGAGAACAAGTTTAGATTAGATATAAAGATAGTCCTTAATAAACACCCAAATGTAATATTAAGGCTAGGATCCAATCACACTATATTATAACTTAGAAGAGGGATGCCGTAATCCAAGCTATAACATATTTGAAAGGTAGGTGAATGACGATTCACCAATTTCCACCATGAAAACAAAATATAAATTATTAGGTTTTATTTGGTTTTTAGAAACTCCTAGATTCTTTTGAGATTCATTGAACTTTTCAATGGGATGTTTGAATCTCGAGTGTGCCCTTCATGTTTTGTGACTAGGATACCGAGGATCACAAAACAAGGTGTGAAGTAACCATGCAAATTACTTGGTACCATTAATGGTTTTCACTCAATCGATGTGCCGGTTAACCACACGCTTTCCACTGACCTATGAAAAACCTTAATTAACCCTTTGCCTGCCTTGTTAAGACCAAGTTAATGTGTCGGTTAACCACACACGCTCCACTAATGACTTAATCAAAGTGCAAAGTGTAATTTCATGGATTAGCACCTTCTTCACATTTTCCTAAAGTAACTAAGATTGGGAATTTATAAAAACATTTAGTTACTTTATAATAATCATTATACTTTTAATGAGAATTTTTAAGTCATTGTCCTACCCGTTCGACTAACGACCCTCCACCAGTCAAGGAAGCGGTGGGTGAGAGTGGACACCCATTAAGCTGCCATTTTATAGGCAACAACCTTATACCCCCCTTATAGACCGGCTTCGTGAATGAGGCCTACTAACGGTAAAACGACTTGATCTGATACATACATACATATATATATATATATATATATCATCAACTTATAATATTATAAAGTATAAGGGTTGAATTTTAACTTTTAAAATTGTAGGGGTTGGAACTAAAGTTTACTAGATGACTTTACATGTTCCAAAACTTGAGGGCAAGTTTTGTAACTTTACAAAACTTTTCAATTCATAACTTATGAGTTATTATTTATTAAAAATGAAGACTCTTCATTTTAGTAACTTACGTGTTCTTTTAATGGATTTATTACAAAGTGACTTTTGGTTATCCATAACTTGAGGACAAGTTATGGACTCCATTAAAACACATCATGATCATGAATTAACTATCAATCAATAGCACATAATTCCTATGATCTAACAAGAACTCACAAGAACATGAATATTCATATCAAAATTTCCAAGAACATATGAACACATATAAACATGGAAGTTTGATATTATCCATTGTAAATGGATTAGAACAACCATTACACCATCTAAAACAAGTTTTAAAACACCAAAACAGTTTAGGGTATTGTTTCTAGTCCATTTCCAGCAGCAAAAGTCAAAAATCTGCACTCTGTCTGACCAACTCGTCGAGTGCAAGAACTGACTCGCCGATTTGATTAAATATAGGCTTGGACTCGTCGAGTCCCCCCATGGAGTCGGCGAGTTTCCTGTGTAGACAGCAAGAATTTCGACTTTTTTCACTATTTTGCATCAAGTATCAAACAAACAACCCTAGGCTCTGATACCACTGATGGGTTTTGAGCAATCTAAAACTCCTAAGGTGTACATGCAACCCTAGAAACCTTGGATCTATGTTTGACTAAGATACATGCAAAATGATTTTTCCAAGGTTCATAATCCTATCTACCATACATGGGGAACTTTTGAACATAAAAGTTAGCTAGAAAACATACCTTGTAGTAGTTTGGATTCCTTGAAACCTTGTGAGCCTAGCACCCCAAGTGTGATGCCTAAAATGTCTCACACAACACCAAATGCTTTTGGAATGACTTGAGAGAAATGTCACACACTTAGAAATCGGCTATGCCCTCTCACTCTTGCTTAGGTGGCTGTTTTTGGTGAACATGTTGATCCTTATATAGTGTGTTACAATTAGGGTTACACCATGTAAACCCTAATTGTTATGACCTTTCATTTCCATGACCCATGGGTTCTATAACCACCATGGATCATCCTATGGGTTTTAGCCCAACTTGATAATCCATGGAGCATTAGCCCACTATACAAGTATGGGTGATTTACACAATCAACCCATATATTTAATTAGTCTTCTTTTAATCACTTAATTAATTCCAAATTAATTCTTGATCAATACTAATTAAATAATATTATTAATATATTAGAACTTATAATATATTAATAAACCATAAGTGTTATTTCTCTCATTTTAGTCTATCCAAATGAATGATGCCATGCAACCCAAATGGACCATGCCAAACCGGGTCAAGTACATACCATAAATAGTTATGGACTTAGACACCTTATCCAACAGTAACTTCATCTCCAAGCTGTTGGCACATACAGACTTCCATCTTTGTATTTGGTTGGTAGTAGGGCTTGAGTGACCTTGAACTTTTCAAGTCTTTGTATATGTGTGTTAGGGAGGATAATTGGAGGAGGTAGAGGAAGTGAAGTATGATTTCCAGTCCCATTAATGCACGACAAAGGGATTAATCTTTCACCTTGATCGCCATGTGGGATATCATCTTCATTAGAAAGCTTTTTCCAAAAGGATAAGGAAGACCATAGTTGTCAGAACTAGACATCTATGAGGGAGAAATTCAAGTTAGTTGATTTAAGTCCTTAATATAACACCCAATACGAAATATTAAGGCTAGGACCAAACATAATATTCTACAATTGCGAAAAGGGATGCCGTAATCAAATTGTAAAATATTTAAAGGTAGGTAAATGACGATTTACCAATTTCCATCATGAAAAATGAAATAGATTATTAAGTTTTAATTGGATTTGAAATTCGTAGATCCTTTGAGATTCATTGACCTTTTCAATGGCATGTTTAAATCTCGATTGTGTCCATCAAGTTTGTGACTGGGATGCCGAGGATCACAAACAAGGTATGAATAACAATGCAAATTATCTTGGTACACCCAATGTTACAAATCACCTAATCAATGTGCCGGTTAACCACACACGCTCCATTGATCTATGATTAACATCAAGTTACCATTTGCCACACATTGTCAGTCCCAGATTAGTGTGCCGGTTAACCACACACGCTCCACTAACGACTTAACAAGGTGCAAAGTGTAATTTCATTGATTTGCACATTTTCACATTTTTCCTAAGTAACTAAGATTGAGAATTTATAAGTGTTTAGTTACTTGGTATTTTCATTATACTTTTAATGAGGAAGAATTAATGTCCTATCCTACCCGTTCGGCTAACAACCCTCCACCAGTCAAGGAAGCGGTGGGTGAGAGTGGAAACCCATTAAACTGCCATTTTATAGGCAGTAACCTTATACGCCCCCCCCCCCCCTCTTATAGACTGACTTCGTGAATGAGGCTTACTAACGGTAAGACTGACTTGTCTTACATATATATATATATATATATATATATATATATATATATATATATATAATTATTGAACTTATAATAATATAAAAGTATAAGGGTTGAATTTTAACTTTTAAAACTCTAGCGTTTGGAATTAAAGTATTCAAAAGTGAGACTTTTCAAATTCCAAAACTTGAGGGCAAGTTTTGAAACTTGTCAAAACTTTTGGTTTCCATAACTTATGAGTTTAATGTGGTTTTTATGAAAAACTTTTCATGTTCCATAACTTGAGGACAAGTTATGGAAGACTGTAAAACCATTTAAAATGACTCTTAAAATGAGACCTTTCATTTTCCATAACCTATGAGTTTTAATAACCTTTTAAAAGAAAACCTTTTTCATTTTCCATAACTTGAGGACAAGTTATGGATTTCATTAAAATCATTTAGATCATTATTTTAATTAACACAATAATCAAATAATACATACATGATCTAGTTAAACTCATAAGAACAAGATAATTGATATCATCAATCTTCAAGAAATTAGCCTAATCATATAAACTAATACAAATCTTGAAATTATGACAATTATCTTTAAATTGGACAAGCATGATCATTACCTTATGAAAAAACATATTTCATGGTTCAAAAAACAGTTTGGAGTAATGATCCTAATCCAATTTCTGGCCAAAACTCGAAATTCCGCACCCTGGAGCACCTACTCGACGAGTTCATGAACTGTACTCGCCGAGTTCATGCTTTACTGAGTGGACTCGTCGAGTCTGTTCATGGGCTCGGAGAGTTCATCAGGCAGAATGCAGAAAATCGATTTTTCCAGCTTTGAAAATTAAGCAAGCATCAAATATAATAGAAAACAACCCATGGCTCTGATACCACTGTTGGGTTTTAGTATACTACAACATCCTATGGTGCACATACAACCCTAAATGCCTTGGATCTATGTTTTCTCTAATTATGCATGCAATATTGTTTCCAAAGAATTAAGCCTACAACTAGCATACAATTTGAAACATAAATCATAAAAGTCAGTTAGAAGATTACCTCTTTGTTGCAGCTTGTAGACATTGGCATTTTAAGAACTTAGTGCCTCAAGTGTTGCACCTCAAATGGTTCACAAACACCATGAACAAAGGAAGACTTTTAAGAGAGAATATCCTTGCTTACAAATCGCCTCATATGAACTCATAGAACACTATGGTGGTGATTTTAGCTATGGGGTGCTCTATATATATGTTAGGAATCCAAGAGTCATGGGTAAACCCTAATCCATACTCTTGGGCTTATTATCCATGATCCATGATTCAAGTGGGCTAACTCTTTATGGATTCTTCCATAAACTTAGTCCATCATGTATCATAAGCCCAAAACATATATATAACTAATTTACACAATTAGTTCCCATTAATTTAATTAGCCTCTTTTGATCACCAAATTAATTCTTGATCAATACTAATTAAATCATATGATTAATATATTAGAACTTATAATATATTAATAAAGCGTAAATAACCTTTTCTCAAAAGTCCATCCTATCAAGTTGTCCTGGTGAAGGCAACCCAAATGGACCATGCTACTCTCGGGTCAAGTACATACCAATTATAGTTATGGGCTTAGACACCTAATCCAACAGTTTGATATCCCAACTTCGGAACAAGGTGCAACACCTATGTTCTATATGCGATAGCTTGGTACAAGGTGCACTACTCTTGTGTGTCATGGTGTACTTCAATGTATTGATGTGTTATTGATGTGTTGCTGAAGCATGGTTGTGCCAGTAATCATCATGATGTGCCACACATGTTCTTGATGAGACATGAAGTCCCTTGGTGTGCCATAAACGTTGTGATGTATAATAGGATACTCATGATTCTCCAAGGATGCTCAGATGTTGAAGATGCTCAAGGTGAATGCCCCAAAATGGAATGATGCACCATTATGGTGGAGGATGTGCCACCATTATAGAGGATGCTCCATCATGATGTTCTATGGTCACTCCCGATGAGCCATATTGGTTCATGATGCTCAATAATGTGTTTTCTTGATGCTCATGCAATGTGTGTCAAGGATGAAGGTTCTCGAAGCGATTGCATGGAGAATTGTGATTGGTTGACACCTTTCATGGGCTTGGTCCATTAGGGTTTTAGGTATGATCCCTAGTCTATAAATAGGGATGCTTTTTAGTTATTTGTTTGTGTCTTGTATCCTTTGTGAGTAGGTTGAATCTCTGTTGGTCGTACTTGTAATCTCTATTTGAGAACTTTATGATTAAAGAATACTCCCCTAGTTCCCCTGGACGTACGTCACCTTGAACAAACCATGTAAATATCATGTCTTTGTTTGTTTTTTGTTTCGTGTGTTATCTGCAACACTTCCTGACAATGGTCATCAGAACTTGGCAAGTGGCATCAAATATATCCGGATTCTTGAAAAGCATTGTGACATCCCTAATTTCACGGACTAAAAAAACCGTTTTCTTTATGTTCATTTAATTAAGAGTATTTTCATTATGGAATTTGTTCCGAAAACATTTAAATATGTATTTCTAAGGAAACATTTTTCATTAATATATAAAACCTTGGGATGTCATCATCGATACATACATCATAAAGATAGACTATTCATTATAGCCCTTATAAACTTTATTTATACTAATGACCTACAAACTCCTCAAATCTCTCATTAGATTTAATCTCATCATCCCTGTGCTTTTGTACCGCTACCTGTGATACAAAGAAAACTGAGTGGGTCACGTTTGGGAGCTTGGTGAGCACATAGGGTTTTTTAACCCACAATAATTAATTCTTATAATTATATATTTTTCATCAAATAATAAAAACGATTACCCATTCTCATTATTCAAACTTTCTGATCCTAAAATAATGATCTCAAAGGACCAATCATAAGCATCATTGTAAGCAACGAGTAGACAATATTGCTTCGGGGATTTTATAGCAATTCATATCAATAAGTCAACCATGGCGGGGGATAGAGTACATCGAATTAACATATGGTTCGTTAACACCTACTAGGTACGAGGCTGCCAGAGTTCCATTGGACTGTCTAGAATAGTCTGTGGTTGTCATCTATACTCTGCTAGATGACTAGTTCATCAGTACAGTAGTACTATTAACTCATGGCCTCTCATCGTCATTATTTCATCTTCCTCAACCTTTTCCACCCAATATGTTATAAATACAAAATAAATATATGATTAAATCATGTTATAAAATTTCATCTAGAACAAATATCAAGAACACATGTAATAGGCACATATAAAATTTAATCATCTAGATACTTCATATTATGAAAATACCTATGCACTAACTTGTTAAAGTGGATGAGTCAAAATTCGGGCAGCGCTTCGCCTAGCACTTTAGCTTTTCCTTTGATGTGACCTAGCTACATATTACTAAGTCCTAGTCTCATATTCCTCGTGACTAATGATAGTCTAGATTCCTCAACAATCCCAATGTCTACATCAAGATCTATGAAGTAAGGAATAACCAGGTAAGACCATATCGGAGGTAGGCTCCATTTGGTATATGGAGTATGTTGTTTGGCAATCCCACTTTAAACACTTCACTAAATCTAGCCTTATCATCATTCCCGTAAGTAGATTAATCAGTATGGTGACATGGAATTACTCATAAATTCTGTTTATAGGTTCATAATAATGATAATGAACTTAAACATAAGTTACACTTAAAGCATAACAAGTGTAGCTTAACTTATAGAGTTTCTAGCAAAAATCGAAAAAGTCGGGGGAAGAACTCCCACCGGAAAGCTTCTATTTGCCGGGCTCTCAGAGACCTTAAAGCTTAGCTAAATAAACTAAAAACCTAAAGATTTTTCGGACTAAAAGAGTAGAAATTCCAGAGAAGGAATACTAGAGGTGTGAGGATGAATGAGGGCTACATGCTAAATTTATAGGACCGGTTTTGATATGTGTGTCGCGTCTAGACAAGGGGCGCGCTACACCATGTCATGGTCGGCAAGGGCTCCTCCAGAAAAAACAAATATGTGGCGAAATGTTGATGGGGCCACATTGCGAGGTGGTAGGTGACAGGTTCAAACTTCAAAAATTCGTATATCGCTCATATGAACTCCATTTTCAACGTTATTTATATCCCCGTGTAGGTATTTACATGTACACTTTCATTTACACTATATCCGCTCATTCTCATCTAATTTTAAATTTAACAGTCTACAAAGATTACACTGCAAGAAACCATGTAAAATTCATAACTTTTTCATTCAGACTCCGTTCTTGACTGTCTTTGTATCGACAGACTCCTAATCACGAGATCTTCAACTCTTGTATAGATTATTTTTCCTAACAATCAACCGATCTTAATTTCAATTTATGTGTCCATACTATTGCACTGAAAGTTCAAAAAATTGTAACTTTCTCATACGAAGTCCGATTTGGACGTTCTCTATATGCACGCATTTGGTTTTACTATTACTACAACTTTTATTTAGATTACTTAGGCTAATAAGCAACCTATCAGTCTGATCTTTAATCTTAGTGATTAGGATTAGACCTTTATACATCCCCAAAATAGTGGGTTCTCCGTTTCTGTAACAATATATATTGTACTATTAGGGTTAAACCCTAATAGAGCTTGGTGACGTCTTTGTGACCTTTTCTCTTTGTGGAACCCTCTTTTTTAGTGAATATATCTTTATGATCATATTGTTGTTTGTTTTTTGTTCTTTTTTCTTTGTTTGTTCTTCATTACTCATACCTGAGTGTATCCGATCGATACAAACTTTTAACTTTTCAATTCTCTAAATTACTTCGAATGGTCCAATGAAACTTGGAATCAACCTACCTTGGTTTCAGAATCTGATAAGTCGCTTCCATGGAGAGACTTTGAGCAATACTTGGTCTCCCACTTGAAAAGTAATCAGTTGTCCCTTCTTATCTGCATAGTTCTTCTAGTAGTTTTGAGCTGCTAGCATCCTTTCTATTATCACTTTCAATTTCTTGGCAGTCTGATGGACAATATCAGGACCCATAAATTTCTTCTCTCTGGCTTGAAGAAACAAGGTGGATTACGACACTTTTGTCTATACAACTCATGATAAAATGCTATCTTAGTCCCCGTGTTCCTCGAATGGATCTCTTAGTTGTTGAGAAGGTTGCCCAAAAGCGGTATATAAGGCGTACCCAGAAAAACTTACAAGTAAACCAGATATAAAGATAGCGACTAGGGTTGCTGTTTCCATTATTATATAATTTCAAGACCACAATGGATCTATGATAAGATCATTTATTTACAATGAGATGGTATACAAAGTCAACAAATTTCAATGAATACAATAAGATTTATGGCTACACAAACAGTTGAGAACGGTGCTAGATTTGGTCCAAGACGAACTACTGAATTCGGAACTACTATAGGATATGCTCGAGTGGTAACTATTGTTGTAAGAAAATTTGACTAATGGTAGATGCTCATCACAATTACCCATAAACTCCAAAGTACAAGCTCTTAACATATCTTCCATTGTTTGAATCATTCTATCACTTTGACCATTTGTCTGTGGATGGTAGGTTGTACTCAAACACAAATTTGTACCTATTTCTTCATGTAAACTCTTCCAAAATCGATAAGTAAAACGAATGTCATGGTCTGGAACAATTGTGAGGGGAACACCATTAGTTTTCACTATCTCTTATTAGTTGCTATGAAATACGCACCCTTTGTAAATCGGTCCAAAATTACCCAAATCATGTCATGACGTCCCTTCATTATGGGCAATTTGGTTACAAATTTCATGGTAATGTCCTCCCATTTACCCAGGGGTACCGACAAAGGTTCCAAATTCCTATATGGTTTTTGATGTTGCGCTTTAACTCTTGTGCAGGTCACACGCTCAGCCACATACATAGATTCGTCGAGCTTCATCTTTGGCCACCAGGATGAATTGATACATGGTCTTATGAGACTCTTGATGGGTTTTAGGTAAAACAAATAAACTAGAAAAACAATTCCTAAGTTCACATGCAACCTACTTTGGATCTATGTTTTAACTATTGAACATACAACTTTGAATTGCAATACAAGAACCCTAGAGGAGAGAGGTTATTATCGAAAATAGTAAACTAGGGTTTAGGGTTTACATACCTTTCAATTGTTATAGCAAACAATTGATATTCCCTTGATCTTGATCTTGATCTTCTTGGAAGCTTTAGCACCACAAGTGTAATGCCTCTAATGGAATCACACCCAATGACTAGCAAGAAGGAAAGTAGAAGAGAGAGGGGAGAGGGAGTATGCAAAATCTCGGCCTTAGGGTTTCTTCAAAAGAAAGAGTCACCAAAAACATGAACCAGGAGGCTCCTTATATAGCTGAGGGATCTAGGGTTAAAGGGAAACCCTAGTTATCCTTTGCTTAGGGCCTAAGCAAACCCAAGGGCCTTATCCAAGCCCCTATGGACGAAATTATTAGGGTTTCCCCTAAAGATTTCGTCCACCCTCTTCCAAGGGGGTTCTAGAGCCTTCCACTCAACTATTAGATAATTGCAAACTAGTCCCTGCACCTTATAATTAATTCTTTTAACCCCAAAATGAATTCTGATTAATTCCTGGCTAACAATTAATTAAACATAATGATTTCTAATTAATATATTAATCCATTAACATATTAATAAATCATTTATATATATATATATATTAATTTATTAATTTATTAATCTTATAAATTAATATCTCTCCTTTCATAATTTCCTTGTCCAGTTGCTAGGTTGAGGGCAACCCAAAAGGACTGTGCTGCTGTCAATTCAAGTACATACCAATTATAGTTATGGGCTTAGACACCTAATCCAACAGTCTCCCACTTGGATAAGTCTGTAACTATAATTGCTAGTATGCCTTCTAAATTTGACCAGCAAATTGTAGCTTCCAAAAGCTGCTGCCGAACTCTGACCCAGTCAGTTACGTGTCCTAAGATAAGTGATCATATAACCCTTCGTTCTGCTTGATATCCCCAGACAAAAGACATGGAATGTAATCAATCTGTTTGTCCAGAATCTATGTTTCCCGATTCCTGATTTGTGATGATGTAGGACTTCTAATCGAACACATCAATTTAGTCCTGGCTGGGCCCAGCACATAAGTCAACACCAAATCATCGAGGGGCCCACATATATCGCTTTTCCTGTTAGGGCAAAAGGAACGAATAAACGTTGACTCATATGCTTGTATCTTTTACTCATCAAATTATGCATGACAATACGTTTTATAACGCCAAGTTACTGATGCGTTTTCGTATCACCAATGCACAACCGACTTGTAAATTACAACTCATATATCTTCGTTTCAAGATTATAAGATATTATCGTCTCAGTATTACTCGTGATGAATTCCATGAAGTAATACTCTGAGCGTGGGTTTATCCAATACTCAAATCTCAATTTCTGAGTACTCATGAACATTGCAGCAATTCTATTGCCATGTCTATCCTTAGACAATCTGCAATCCAATTCATGACAGTCTTAATTCACTACTTACTTCCAAGAGTACGAGCGACTGTGGAGTTTGAATAATCTCATTATTCAGGAAGTAAAACATGCAAAATATGAAACACAGTAATAAACAATTGACAAAAGGTAGTAGCCAAACTTATAAATAATACTTTATTATTTAATCACCAAAAGTCAATTACATTTACTTTGTTACAAGTTTCAAAAACTAATCTAACTACTAAAACTAATATCATCTTTCAGTCCTATGCTCCGAGCATGCTGAATATGCTTAGCCCTACTCAGACCCTTTGTGAGGGGATCTGCTGGGTTATCTTCAGATGACACCCTCTTTACTATAAGATGGCCTTCTTCAACTCTATGTCTAATGAAATGGTACTTTCTGTCGATATGTCTGGTCTTACCATGATCTCTCGGTTCCTTTGTCAAGGCAACCGCTCCTTCATTATCGCAGAAGAGTTCCATAGGCTCCTGGATGGTTGGAACAACTCCGAGATCCCCGATGAAGTTCCTCAACCAAGCTGCTTCTTTCGACGCTTCACTTGCTGCAATGTACTCTGATTCACAAGTAGAATCAGCCACCGTATTTTGCTTGGAACTCTTCCAAGTAACTGCTCCTCCATTCAGTAAAAATACCCAGCCCGACTGAGAATGGAAGTTATCTCTATCCGTCTGAAAGCTGGCATCACTGTAACCATCTACTCTCAAAGTATCACTGCCACCAAGCACAAGAACCCAGTCCTTTGTCCTTCGCAAATACTTGAGTATATTCTTAACTGCTATCCAATGAGCTCTACCTGGGTTTCCCTGATAGCGACTGACCATGCTCAAAGCAAATGCCACATCAGGGCGAGTACATGTCATAGCGTACATGATCGATCCGACAGCGGAAGCATAAGGTACACGACTCATGTCATCTATTTCAACATCTGTACTCGGGCATTGAGTCTTACTCAATTTGGTATTGCTCTGGATAGGTAGCTCTCCCTTCTTGGAATTTTCCATACTAAACCTCTTTAGTACCTTATCCAAGTATGTGCTCTGACTAAGTCCAATTAGTCTCTTCTTTCTATCTCTCAATATTCTAATCCCAAGAATATAGGCAGCTTCTCCAAGGTCTTTCATTGCAAAACACTTTCCAAGCCAAGACTTAACCTCTTTCAAGGTTGGAACGTCGTTACCAATGAGTAATATGTCATCGACATATAACACCAGAAAAGTTACTATACTCCCACTAGCCTTGATATACACACAAAACTCATCTTCACTTCTAGAGAAACCAAACTCTTTGACTTTCTCATGGAAGCAAAGATTCCAACTGCGAGATGCTTGTTTCAATCCATAAATGGATTTCTCAAGCTTGCACACTCTATTGGGAAACTTTGCATCAACAAAACCCTCTGGCTGACTCATGTAAACATCTTCAGCCAACTTCCCATTAAGGAAAGCAGTTTTGACATCCATCTGCCAGATTTCATAATCATGAAAGGCAGCTATGGCGAGCAATATCCTAATAGATTTAATCTTAGCCACTGGCGAAAAAGTCTCATCATAGTCAACCCCTGGGGTTTGAGTAAAACCTTTTGCAACCAGTCGAGCCTTGAATGTATGCACATTCCCATCCATGTCTGTCTTCTTCTTGAAGATCCATTTGCACCCAACTGTCTTGCGACCTGGTGCACTATCAACCAAATTCCAAACTTGGTTGTCATACATGGACTTAATCTCGCTGTCCATTTCCTCTTTCCACTTGGAAGCCTCTGGGCCTGCCATTGCTTCCTTATAAGTGACTGGTTCATCTAAGTTTACCAGTGTTCTGTCACTTATGAATGTGTCACCATCTGAAGTAATATGAAAACCATACAACTCAGGTGGCACTCTCACCCTAGTGGATCTTCTAAGAGGTAATGAGTTATCAATTGGTTCAACAGGAACTGTTTCCTCTGGTTGAGTGCTAGTGTCATCTAAGGTTCCTTCATTGGCTGACTCTTGAATTTCTTCAAGGTCAATAGTGCTCCCACTGTCCTCTTTGAATATGAGCTCTCTTTCAAGAAAGACTCCTCTTCGTGCTACAAAGACCACGTTCTCACTAGGCCTGTAGAACAAATATCCAAAAGACTGCTTTGGGTAACCAATGAAAACACATTTCTCACTTCTAGCTGCTAGCTTGTCGTGAGTCTCTCGTCTTACGAAAGTTTCACAACCCCAGACTTTAATATGTGCTAACGAGGGAACTTTCCCTGTCCACATTTCGTGAGGTGTTTTGGCAACCTTCTTTGTAGGGACAATATTGAGGATGTGGGCGGCTGTCTCTAAGGCATACCCCCAGAAGTGAATAGGAAGCGAAGCCCGACTCATCATAGAACGAACCATGTCTAACAAGGTTCGATTGCGCCTCTCAGCTACACCATTTAACTGTGGTGTCCTAGGAGGAGTCAATTGTGAGACTATCCCACATTCTTTCAGATAGTCGTTAAACTCGATACTAAGATACTCCCCGCCTCTATCGGATCTAAGTATCTTTATCTTTCTGCCCAATTGATTTTCGACTTCATGCTTAAACTCTTTGAACTTTTCAAAAGTTTCTGACTTATGCTTGATCAAGTAGATATATCCATATCTGCTATAATCGTCAGTGAAGGTCACATAGAATCGATTAGCATCTCTTGTAGTTGATCTGAAGGGTCCACACACATCCGTGTGTATGAGATCCAACAGACCTTCACCTCTTTCACAAGACCCTATGAATGGTGATTTTGTCATCTTTCCCAAAAGACAAGACTCACACATATCATCTGACTTTAGGTCAAATGATTCCAACACTCCATCCTTTTGGAGTTGGGCTATGCGTTTCTTGTTAATGTGTCCAAGACGACAATGCCACAAGCATGCCTTGTCTACACTATTAGACAAGTCAATATTAAGTACACTATTTCCTAGGCTATCAACACAAGTCACTGTTTCATACACACCATTACAAGGCAAAGCTTCAAACATAAAAACACCATTCTTATAAACAGAAATTGAACCATTCAAATCATTAAAAGAATATGTAAAACCTTGTCTGAACAATGCATGAAATGAAATAATGTTTCTCGTCATCTCAGACGAATAGCAACAATTTATTAAATCTAATCTAACATCATTACTAAGCAGAAGCTGATAAACTCCGATCTTGGTTACTGGTGAAGACTTTCTGTTTCCCATGATCAGGTTTATCCTTCCTCGCTCTATCTCCTCACTTTCCTTTAGACCCTGCAAATCAGAACAGATATGAAAACCACATCCTGTATCAAGGACCCATGAACGAGAAGATAATGAGTTATTAGCAGAAATAGTGTAAATACCTGCCGAAGATGGCTTCACTTTGCCATCCTTGATATCTTGCAGATACTGTGGGCAAGATCTCTTCCAATGCCCCTTTTGGTTGCAGTAAAAGCAAACTGCCTCTTTTGGATCAGAAACATGGGGAGTGGAACCATTGGGCTTAGCCTTTGGGCCATTACTAGATGACCCAGCTTGAGCCTTGCTCTTCCAGTTTTGCTTGGGAGGACCTTTCCTCTTTTTCCCCTTTCCCTGTCCAATAGCCAAAACAGGGGCACTAGCAGGTGTGGAGGGTATACTTTTACCTTTCATCCCTTCCTCAGCTGTCTGCAACAAGTTGTGCAATTGGGCCAAGGTCTGCTCAGTATTGTTCAAATGGTAAGTTAGAATAAACTGACCATAACATTCAGGAAGTGAGTTCAAGACCATGTCAATGGCCAATTCCTCATCAAAGTGAATATTGAGCTTGACCAAACGCTCTATGTAGCGTTGCATTCTTTGCACATGTGACACAACTGACTCCCCATCTTTCATCTTGCAAGCCATGAGTGACTTGACTACTTCGAACTTTTCTTGACGAGCTCGCTTATGGTACTTTTCCATAAGGTCCTTGTTCATCTCGAAAGGCCAGTAGTCCTCATAGTACCTCTGCAGTTCTGGGGACATAGTTGCCACCATGATGCATGCCACTTTGGTAGCATCATCGTAATGTTTCTTGTAGGCAGCAAGATCTTCAGGAGTAGCTTCATTCTCATCAAGCTCTTTGAGCTCCTTTTCAAGAACATATTCTTTGTTCTCGAAGCGAAGAGCCATCTTGATGTTGCGCATCCAATCGTTATAGTTTGAGCCATCCATAACGACTTTGGAGCATATATTGAGCAAAGAGAAGTTTTGGTTGGAGGAGGACGAAGCAGAAGTGTTTCCAGGAGTAGACATCTGAAAAGAAAGAAAGTTTTAGTTAGATTTCAAGATACCTTAATAGAATAACCCAAAGATATAGTATCAAGGTTAGGATCCAACTATGAAGATTCACAACTTAGAAATGGGATGCCGAGATCCAAGTGCAAATTTCATAAAGGTAGGTGAATGACGATTCACCAATTCCACCATTAGACGAAACAAACGAAGTGAAATTCCTAATTCTTTTGAGATACATTGAAACTATTCAATGGCATGTTTTATTCTCAGATTATGCTCTTCTATTTGTGACTGGGATGCCGAGGATCACAAACAAGATGTGAATAACCATGCAAATGTGCTTGGTAACCTCATTGTCTTTATCATTAACTATTGATGTGCTGGTAAACCACACACGCTCCATCAAAATGACAATTATGAGATACCCATTGCTACTCTTTATTAGTGCCTTTTAGTGTGTTGGTTAACCACACACGCTCCACTAACGACCAATAAAGCATAATGTGCAATTTCATGGATTAGCATACTTTTCACATTTTTCCTAAAGTAACTAGAGTTGGGATTTTGAAAATAATGTTCTAGTACTTTCTTTAATATCATTATACTTTTAATGAGAAGTAGTTGTCCTATCAAATCCGTTCTGCTAACGACCCTCCACTAATCAAGGAAGCGGTGGGTGAGAGTGGACACCCATTCAACTACCATTTTATAGGCAGTTTCCTTATACCCCCCTTATAGATTAGCTTCGTGAATGAGGCATACTAGCGATTTGACTGACCATATTCTTATACATATAATATTAAACCTTTAATTATAATATATATATAAGATGTGTTTTAAAACTTTTTAAAACTTCAAGGGTTTATATAAATTTCGAAATTTAAGCTGTTAAATTCAAATTTAAATAAACCAATTCACTAGATTTAATATTTATCTATTAATTAACTATTAATCAAATTATTAAATCTTGTAAGGATTATCTAATTTAAATTAATCAATTAATTTAATCCTAATCCTTATCCCTCTAATTTCGAAAAATAGGGTAAGGATAATTATCCAATTAATCTAATTAAGTAACAATTATCCAAAAAACAAGAAACCCTAGTTATCCTCTAGCATATTTCGAAATTTACAAGGGAGGAGGCTAGGGTTTTCAAAACCCTAACCCTAATTTCGATTAGGGTTCTTTGGAGGCTAGGGTTTTCGAAAAAACCCTTTGATCCAAAACCCTAGAAATCGAAAATTTGGCCTTTAGGGTTTAATAGCTATAAACCCTAATTTGCAATTCAACAATTGTAGCAATTCAATTTAAAACAACAATGGCTCTGATACCACTGATGGGTTTTAGGTAAAACAAATAAACTAGAAAAACAATTCCTAAGTTCACATGCAACCTACTTTGGATCTATGTTTTAACTATTGAACATACAACTTTGAATTGCAATACAAGAACCCTAGAGGAGAGAGGTTATTATCGAAAATAGTAAACTAGGGTTTAGGGTTTACATACCTTTCAATTGTTATAGCAAACAATTGATATTCCCTTGATCTTGATCTTGATCTTCTTGGAAGCTTTAGCACCACAAGTGTAATGCCTCTAATGGAATCACACCCAATGACTAGCAAGAAGGAAAGTAGAAGAGAGAGGGGAGAGGGAGTATGCAAAATCTCGGCCTTAGGGTTTCTTCAAAAGAAAGAGTCACCAAAAACATGAACCAGGAGGCTCCTTATATAGCTGAGGGATCTAGGGTTAAAGGGAAACCCTAGTTATCCTTTGCTTAGGGCCTAAGCAAACCCAAGGGCCTTATCCAAGCCCCTATGGACAAAATTATTAGGGTTTCCCCTAAAGATTTCGTCCACCCTCTTCCAAGGGGGTTCTAGAGCCTTCCACTCAACTATTAGATAATTGCAAACTAGTCCCTGCACCTTATAATTAATTCTTTTAACCCCAAAATCAATTCTGATTAATTTCTGGCTAACAATTAATTAAACATAATGATTTCTAATTAATATATTAATCCATTAACATATTAATAAATCATTTATATATATATATATATTAATTTATTAATTTATTAATCTTATAAATTAATATCTCTCCTTTCATAATTTCCTTGTCCAGTTGCTAGGTTGAGGGCAACCCAAAAGGACTGTGCTGCTGTCAATTCAAGTACATACCAATTATAGTTATGGGTTTAGACACCTAATCCAACAACTCTTCCATGAGAAGATCCCTTATACCTCCCATCTTTGACACCCAAATTCTGTTTGGAATACCTTTAACCCTTTATTGTTTGTTCCAAACACTAATGTTTTGCCCAAATGTTATTTCTTTCGATTATCTCCCTCCAAAACATCATTCTGAGCTTTCTTGACACTTTCCACTATCGTCGAGACAATATCAATTCTTAATGCCCATGGCCTTTCCTCTCCAGGTTTATTTTTCAAATCAAAGCATCTGCTACGCCATTCATTTTACCATGGAGGTAAAGTATCTCGCATTCATAATGCTTAAGTAACTCTAGCTAGCATCATTGTATCATGTTCAACTCTTTCTGATTAAAGAGATAAATAAGACTCTTATGATTAGTGAAACGCTAACACTTTGTGGCATAAAGATAATGTCTCCATATATTCAGCGCAAAAACTACCACTGCCAACTCTAGATCATCAGTGGGGTAGTTATGCTTGTGGATTTCAGTTTTCTGGATACATATGCTACCAATTTATCTCTCTAGGTCAGAAAACACCCAAACTCAATTCTTGATACATTACTATAAACTGCAAAGTCTTCAACTCCGTCGGGAAAACAAAGGATTGGTGCTTCAC
The DNA here is from genome assembly GCF_052849685.1 of Lactuca virosa. Lineage (NCBI taxonomy): Eukaryota > Viridiplantae > Streptophyta > Magnoliopsida > Asterales > Asteraceae > Lactuca > Lactuca virosa. The sequence continues at coordinate 167,748,877 of NC_136434.1, read as the reverse complement.
ACAATCGCTTCATTAAATTCTCAAAAAGCTTCTTCTTTCTTATCACTCCATGTATAGGTAGCCCATTTGTGAGTCAAGGTTTTCAATGGAGCAACTATTGTAGAAAAGCCTTTGAAAAACCTTCGGCAATATCCAGCTAATCCCAGAAAACTATGAATCTTAGAGTGACTTTGTTAACAGGCTGTCGCAGGAATAATAAGCAACTAAAATTATCACTGCTAGTTGCACTAAAAATATAGCACAGAGAAGTAGGGTCGAATTCTCAGGGACACAGCCTAACAGTCATGCCTTTTTGCATCCAACACATTCTAGTCAATAAAACAAAAATTATAAAAGGGGGATTCGAATTAAACAAAAACTAAATGATGCAGTGAAAAAAAATCAAATGAAAATCAATAAAAAGACGATTTCAATTCTATTGCGGTTTTCCTAATCATGCAATCAGTTCTGATCTAGTTATTCAGAATGGGTTCTGTCTAAGCTGGTACTGAGAAAAATTAACAAGCTCTAGTATAATATCTTTTACCTAGTTAAATAAACCAAATCAAGCTCTTCAGTTAACCCTAAGGTTTTACTGTCTAATTTAATAAGCTCTTAATTAAGATCATAAAATTTGCATTAAGTTCTGTGTAAAATTCCGAGCAATATCCAATACTTATCACAAGCTCGGAAGCGTAAATATATTATTTTTCAGTTTATACCAGAGTTAAATCCCAAAACGGAACCAATGTGATACTTGTTACTTATTACCAGTTAACAATAACAATTACAGATTCTATTAACAGATTAACTGGAATGATAAAAACCCTAGCTAGGTGATCAGACTAACAAGAATTAAAAATCAAACCTTCGTTAAGTTCAAAACGGAAAACTATAGATAAAAGCACATAAAGAAAATTAGATCTGAAAACCAATCACATGAAAAGTAGTAGTCTATGTAGAACTAAAAACTAGGGTTTAGCCAGACATGGATAAAAAAAGAAACTAAACTAAATAAAAGAAAAATTTACTGGTAAATCTAGATAAACTAAATGTGTGAGATAATTCACAGCTTCAGATCTCCAGAAATCGCTGAAAGGTATCAGAAATCCCCTTTAGAAGTGTCTTTCTTCGTCTGGAACCGTCTCGTCCTTCTAATCTGATGATGAGGGTCATATTTATTTGCAAGACGGAAGCTTCTGTAGAAAGAAACCGAAAAATGCGATCATAGTTTTTAGATATGCGATCGCAGAAAATGTGATAGATTCCAGAAATGCCCTTAAATGAAGTTGGATGCTATTTATGAAGTTCCTGAGGTTGCGACACAAAAATACGATCGCAGAAACACCTTATGCGATCAAAAAATATTTCTCTTTTCTCCAGAATAGTGTATGAATGAAGTACAAAGCAATATATGAAGTTTCTGTAGCTGCGTGTAAGAAATGTGATCACAGAATTGACATATGCGATCACAAAAATCACTTTTTCTTCTCAAATGGCCTCTAGATGACTTATTTCGGACCTACAAAACTTCATTTCATTGATGCGATCGCATAAAAGAGAATTACGATCGCAGAAACTGAGTTTCTAGCTCGTTTCGGACACAATTCTTTAGTTTAATCACTCCTTGTTATTCCTTAGCATCATTCTTCATTTACAGCTCCATTTAAGCTCCAAACATTATCACACCCCCAAACCGGAACGGCGGAAACGTTCGGGGGTGGATGACTTGATGTCAAGTATCACAACACATGCATCATAGTAATCAAAGTAACAACAACCATCGTATTGATAATATAATATTTACATTATGTTCAAAACATTACTTGAAATACTTGAAAAGTACAACAAAAGTTAAGACGTAAAGCTCCATCTTCGCAACACCTAGGAGATAGTATCTGTCAACTAACGACCCTGAGAATACAAATGGTTTGAAAAAGAGTCAACATTAAAGTTGGTGAGTTCATAAGTATTTTTGTTATAGAAAATCCTTTATTCTTTTGAAAAGTTCGCCAGTTCCTCCAAAAAATCCTTTATTTTCTGCTGATAAATGATAAGTAAAACAACTTATGATTGTTCCTTCTATGAATACTTAGTGAATACAAATCATATACATTCAAATCGAACAGACAGTCGGTTGTGTGATTCTGCCCTAAGCCCACAACTAAACAAGGAACAGGAAATGAGGCGGAATCCACAGATCCCACTATCTGTCGGACCCTCATGTATATAACCCTAACGTATTCACTAAGTACTTTTAACATTAAGTTTAATGATCCTTAATATTGAAAATTTTCCTTAAGAAAATCCTATATTTTCTTAATAAGTAAAATGACTGTAGTTAATCCTTTTGTAATCATTCGGTGAATACTAATTATATATAATACAAATCGATTAGACAGTTGAATGTGTGAATTTGTCCTAAGCCCACAACCAAACAAGGAACAGGAAATGAGGCGGAAGTTACACATTCCACTGTCTACCGGATATTTATTATATATAATCCTAATGTATTCATCAAGTAATTACATAATTAACATTAACGAATATCTAGTAAAATGGTAACCATAATAGTTCCTTCTATAATCACTTAGTTTATACTAACTATATATAACCTAATATCGAACGGACAGTTGAATGTGTGAATCTGCCCTACGCCCACAACCAAACAAGGAACAAGAAATGAGGCGGAAGTCACACATTCCACTGCCTATCAGATATTATTTATATATAATTCGGATGTATAAACTAAGGAATTATAGAATTAACCATTAAAGGTCCTTTTTGTAATACTAGTTTAATAATAACTATTAAACCTTTTGTAAATAAGTTTCTAGTTTCACTAACTCTATTGTGAAACATTGCTTTCGGTGATAAATGTTATTATTTTCAAAAAGTTCTATCGAAAACAGTTTATCTTCCAATATATCAATGTAAACCATAGAAAATCCTATATTTTCTATAAAACCGATTTGTAGTCTTAAACGCTCCCAGTTTTGTTTATCAGTAACTCTATCTGAACATGTAATTACCCTGAAAACTCGACGTGACAATACTACCCTCCTATGATCACTTCGTACACACGAGTTATATAATACCGAGATCGAATAGACAGTTGAATGGGTGAATCTTCCCTAAGCCCACAACCAAACAAGGAACCGGAAATGAGGCGGAAGTCACACATTCCATTGTCTATCGGATTTCAATTTTATCTAACCTTATTGTATATACTGAGAAATCATATAGTTAGTATCCCTTCAGACGATTGATGTAAAAGTATATTACTACGTAAATATATCGTTGTTTTCTCTTTGTGAGGTCTTATAACCATACTAATATGACGGGTACCATAATATGACTTGAATGGTTGTCAATATAGAAAAATGACGTTTGTCACCCATTAACCTGCCGGTCAAACAGGGTGTGGGATTTTCAATCCCGTATAGATCTATACACAAACTCACGCTCTCCCTACAGGAGACTTTGGTTCATAAGACTGGACTTCTCTTGGTACTTTGGTAAGTACTCGGAGACCAGACTCACAATTTGATTAACGGCTTTACAAGTAATATAACGAAAACCTTTTTATAATTAACAAGTACTTTTTGTAAAAAGATTTCCTTTTGTTTCATAAACTATACTTATTATAGTTTATATGTTCATTTCCATGTTTTAACCTGAACTATAATACAAAATAATTCCTATAATCCATAAACTATGCATATTATGGTTTATAAGTTGATTTCCCTGTTTTAGCAAGTTTCAAGTTCCAATACATTTAAAGGATAAGAAAACATAATAAATAAATTATGTTTTTAAACATAAGCAATCTTGTGTTTTACTTGTATTCCCCCCTAAAACATTTTAAAAAGCTTGGAAAAATATGGGGGTATGAACTCACATTGTGTGCGTGTTTTTGACTAGATATCGGGATGAAATTTGGTGACTTCGAGTTAGATTACGGGAAAGATGTTGTAATCCTAATAATAGTTATACACATAATAGACACTAAATTGTATAAACTACTTACACATTGTGAAGGGATTATGGAAGCAGATACGAAGTGTTCTTGAGAGTTTGAAGGTTCACTGGATATAAACTTGATACTTGAAAGAGAATGAAGTGTTTATGCTTGATAAATGAACAAATGAATTTCATTTACACCTTAAATTGGTAAGAAACTCATGAGGTGGTGTAATGTTTACGGATATATCACATTGGTATGCTTAATATGAGATATTTAAAAGGGTTTACGATCAAATAAGAGCTTTGATTTGTGTTCACGGTCACCTCTTGGTCGTGAACACCATTTGATCTTTTAAATTCATCCGTGAACACTATGATTCTTATCCCCATTTGGCCGTAAACACAAAGATCCTTGGATCTTTGGACCGTGAACTACATAAGACTTCATTCTTCGACCGTAAACACATGTTTGGAAGGTTCCATGGCCGTGAACATTCTTGTTTTTACTTTTCTAAACCGTGAACTCCTTTGGAGTTTACTCCTTGGCCGTAAACACATTTGAGGCTTCATTCTTTGGCCGTAAACACAAAGATCCTTTACCTTTAGCTAAAAGTTGGATTATACCTTCTTATTTCAACTTAGGTTCCAATCTAGGCTTAGCTATTTAACTTATAAATAAGTCCTAAGGCTATAGAAGACAATGCAATAAGATTCCAATGTGGTTTAAACTAGTACTTAGTTAGGGTTTAGACCATGCTAGGTCTAAAATTTTCGGATTGTGACAAACATGCATACATCTGCTCCCAAAGTACTGCTCCACTCGATTTATCTGAGAATGAGACAAAAATGCTAGCAGTACACGAATTCTTATAAAAGAGATGAGCTGAACATTATTTAAACTAATGACATGAAAATGTACAATTTATGATGCTAAATGCTAATAAGATACATAAAATGACATCTATCAAATCCCCCCAAGATTGAACCCTACTTGCCCTCAAGTAAGAAAAAGCTTAAAGATAATAAAAAAATGGAATGATGTAGATGACCTAAAAAGAATTTAGAATAAAAACTAAAATAAATAAAAGAGAACTTAAAAACTTGAACTAAAAAAAACTTCACTCTTTTTGTTTTCACATGATCAGATTTAACAACGAGGAAGCTCCAATGAAATCACTACTTAGAAAACAGTCTCAATACCTTTATTGCAGATTCAGAATTCATATTTAATAAGTCAAACTAAACTTGAGCAAATAATTTTTACGCCGAATTTAATTTGTGAAACAGTGTATTTTTAAAAATAATTTCACAGAAATTCGTTTATAAACACTTAGCTTGACCGACCCCTCCTTTTTTTCGAACTCATCTAGTAAACATGGTAAGCTCCATTATGGACATAAAATCCAAGCTTACCCTTATGATCCCACTATCGAGGGATCAATCTCATTATACCACACATCTTCTTTGTCTTGATCAACTGTTCAGATTTAACTTTGCTTGGTTCTTGATTTCGACATGAACTTGACTTGGATTTGACTTTACATTTCAGATTTCTTCAAGTTTCTTGACGTACCATTTCTAACATATATATTGTCTGGGCGTTGATTTTACTTTGAGGCCCACCATATCTTCAATACTTCAAAAATGATAATAAATTGTGTGGGTATAGCAAGAGTTCTCTCCAAACATTAAAAGGCGCAAAAACTATAGGGTTCAGTACTTCAAGGAAAGAAAAGGGTTATTCAAACTAGGTTCTTTTTAAGGAATTTAAGGAAATTATTTTCAAAACACTGTTCCTTTTTCTATCCCACACTTCCATTGTAAAAGTTATCCTACTCTTATGTTGGTTCATATTTCGAAAACATTTAAAGCACTTTCTGCTTTGAAAAGATAATTCTTAAAATTGATTTTAATGAGACTGTTGTTTCCAGTTCCTACCACACTTCATCTTAACAGAACTATGGAATGTAAATAATATCCTCATCTCAAGTAAAAATTTTTAATTTTTTTGATTTTTTTATTTTAATGCAGAAAAATAAAAAGGAAAATAATTTTTGGATTTTTCAAATTTTTTAAATGAAAATGCAATGCAGAAAAGGAAAATAAAACTTGAAAATTCTAATTCAAAAACTGAAAATTTTAAAATTTTTAACTAAAAATTGAAATGAAAATTTTTACACTAACCCTCTCCCCAAGCTTAAATTGATGCAATGTCCTCAATACTCAAAGAGGAATGAACAACTTAATAAAGCATATAAAAACAAAACGGGTGCGGCTAGGAAAGTATGTACCTGGTAAGTTTGAAGAAATATGATATTGTCGATAAATGTTGATGAAAATCTGAATTTCAGCAACTCTGTCGATCCTCTGATTTCCCCATGCTTGCTTGGGACTGCGACCATCTCTTTATTGAAAGTGTAAAAAAGAACTAAAAGCTACTCCTCGGGTTGCCTCCTGGAAAGCTTCCTATTTTTAAATTCGTTGGCTCGACTTTTCCCAAACCGATTTGTTAACCAGTGTGGTTTGGACTTCTCTGAAGCTTAACTCTCTCCCTTGTGACTCTAGATCCCTTCAGATATGGAAAGATTGGTGGATCTAGAACTTGTTCAGCAAGCTGAAAAGACTTCATATTGCTATCAGATACATCTTTCTTATGATTTTCAGATTTCTTTCGTTTTCTGATCTTCCTTTTCTTTCCAGAAATGTTCTATGATGTTTCTTCAAACTCTTTTCTTTTCATATTTTTCTCTAATGATTCTTTTGCATACATCATATTCTTTTCTAGTACATTCTCAGCTGAAATCATCAATTTCTCCTCATCTTCTTCCAATAGTTTGTTTCTTTTCAGATTTTTATATGATTCTTCCTTAGCAGATTTCAGCTCCTCTTCTTCCCCAATCTTATTTCCGTTGAGTTCCATTAATATATCATCATCTGTTTTCCTGTCTAAAAATAAATCTTGCACAAAACTATCAAAAAACTCACAACAGCCCTCAGATAAAGGACTGTTGGTACCCATAAGATTAACATAAGTATTATCCGTAGTATCATCATCATTCATTTTAATGTGCACCACATCCCCATCAAATTCCATAGAAAGCGTACCAGAAAATACAAAAATTTTTGTTTTAGTAGTTTTCAGAAAAGACCTTTCCTAAATTGAGTTTTTATCTGATACATCTAAATCACCCATGTCCATAATATAAAAATCTGCGGGAAAAATAAGTTCACCCACTTGGATGAGAACATCCTCTAATACACCTCTTGGGTGTACTGTCGAGTGATCTGCCAACTGAATGAGTGTCTCGGTCTTTTGTAAAGTTCCCATTTTTATTTTTTGAAAAACAGAAAATGTGTAACATCCCGACTCCCAGGTATAATATTTAATTAATTTATATTCATGTTGTTAGAGCAACTCGACGAGTTGAAGGCCCCAACTCATCGAGTAGAGAATTAAATGGTCGCGTGATCTTTAGAGTCTACTCGACGAGTTGGAGAACCCTAACTCGACGAGTAGGAGCTGAGTGTGAAAACCCTAATTTTTAGGGTTTGTACCCTATTTAAAGGACCTTAAGCCTTCATTTACGCCTCCCTTATCACTTTAACACACTGAGAGAAACCCTAAACGAGCTCGTATCATATGTGAGTGAGAGAGAGGCTAAAAGTGTGTGATTTGGTGCATTCTTGGAAGGAGATAGAAGAGAAAAAGGCTTGGAACGAGAAGAAGGCCTTAGATCCAGTGTCCCTTCAGTACTGGCTGCTAACTGGAGGCAAAAAGCTATCACCTTGATCAATGTTTGGTTAGATCTCTTCTTTAGGAAGTTTGTGGCCATTTCCATCTTCCTTTTTGAGCTTTTGAGTCATTTGAGCAAGACATGAAGTTGAAACTTCAGATTTGGACTGTATGAGGTCCCCTGAGCATAAAGATCAAGCTTTATCAAGGTATTGGCCAAGTTCCAAACATTAAACCTTCTATAGAGTTTTGTTTGGCATTTTGAGCCCTAGGTGCCATGCATGGACGTAAAGCTTGGAGCTTTACGTGCTATTTCAGCCTTGGGAGGCTAGATCTAGAGATTGGGACTTTAGTTCTGCTTAGAATCGTCTGAATGAGAATTGGACTAGAGGGACTCGACAAGTGCATGAGCCAACTCGACGAGTCGGCTAGGGTTTTCCCCTATAGCCTGGACGAATGCAAACTCGACGAGTTGATAAGACAACTCGGCGAGTTGAGTTGGAGTTTTCCTGATTTTCTGAGGATAGGAGGGACTCGACGAGTCACATAGATGCACTCGACGAGTTGGGTCAACATGGACCGTTGACTCGAGTGTTGACTTCCGTTGACTTTTAGGGTTTGGTCAAGTGATGATTTATGGAGACCATGGACGGGTAAAATGGTCTTTCACCCTTTCCGAGAGTTAGAAAAGGGATAGCCTAACATTTTAGGGTTGTTATTATTAAGTCTTAATTAGAGATGATTATGATATGTAGGCAGAGTCTAGACCGATCATCGAGTACGAGACCTACTTGCTTACTTACGAGGTGAGTCTTCTCACTATACTTGCCTGAGTGGTAATATTATGTGACCATACTTGCCTGAGTGGTAATATTATGTGATCGGAGGGTCTTATATGCTTATATTGAGTTATGTGATGTCATGCATTTGTCTTTGTGATTATGATGTATATTATGATGGGTTTTATGCATAAGAACAATCCTATGTGCTCATACAAACCCTAATCTAGCATACATAATTCGAAAATTAACTTATTACATCAGATCTAGATGTTTACCTCTTCAATAGTAGCTTGAATCTTCTTTTCTTGAGCTTAGAATCACAATTGTAATTCCTCTAATGGATCATAAACACCACACAAGCAAGAAGGCAATTATGAGATAGGAGAGATGATGCTAAAATCGGCCCTAGGGTTTCTCTTGGAAGCCAGTGGCCGAAAATTGGAGCCTTGGGGTCTTATTTATAGTGCAGGCTGCTAGGGTTTCAGTCTAAACCCTAATGGATACCTTAGCCACCAAGTAGCCCAAGGAACCTTCTGGAATAAGGCCCTTGGACAAAAATATGATGATCCTTCATCATAATTTCGTTCCCCCTTAGTCCATTAGGTTTCCCAGCCCAAAACTCAACTATCACACATTTGACAGTTTATGGCCCTTTATTTAATTAATCTCTTTTAGTCACCAAATTAATTGCTAATTAATTTATGACTAATACTAATTAAATAAATATGATTTCTCCTTTAATATATTATTCTTATAATATATTAATAAACCATAATATCCTCTCTCTCATATCAAATTACCTTGTCAAGTTGATTTGGTGAAGGCAACCCAAAAGGACCATGAATAACCGGGTCAAGTACATACCAAATATAGTTACGGGCTTAGACACTAATCCAACAGTCTCCCACTTGGATAAGTCTAGTAACTATATCTCACATACGACTTCAGGATCTGGTTAGCAATCGTAGCTCTTATACGCTTCTGTCAACTCTGATCAAAATCCTGTCCTTCAAATAAGGGATCGTATAATCCTCTGTTCTAGATATCATGCTGACAATAATTATTACCCAGCATTTTGTTTCTCGATCTCTGATTTATTCGACATAGAATTTAGTTGAACACATCAACTTCATTCTGACCGGGCCCGACACATAAGTCAAACTAAATCATCGAGTGGCCAAGATATTGCTTTTATTCTCTTAGAATAAAAGGCACAGAAAAACTTCGACTTATATGCTTTTATCATTTACCAGCTAAGTCACACACAATAATGCGTTTTATAACATCAAGTTACTGATGCGGTTTCGCATTATCAATGCATAATCAACTAGCAAACAACAACCATATCTCTAGGTTTAAAGATTATATGATATTATCATCTTGCGATCACTTATGGTAACTTTCATGAAGTGATACTAGCAAGTGCGGGTTTATTCCAATGCTCAAAACAAATTTCATAAGCACTCATAAACTTCGTAGCAAACCTTTGCTATGTGTAAAACCTTTCAGACAATCTACAAACAAATTTATGACAATCTTCTTTCATATCTACTTCCAACATATGAGCGATTGTGAACTGTTCGAACAATCTTATTATTCAGGAAGTCAAAACATGCAAAATTGGAAATAACAGATAAATAATCAACACAAGATAGTAACTTTCTTATAAATAACACACCTTTATTTAATCATCAAAATGTTGAATACAAAATTATCCATTACAAATTTCCTACCTATCTAATCTAAACTAATATCGTCCTTTAGTCCAACGCTCCTAGCGTGCTTCAAATGCTTAACCCTACTCAGTCCCTTCGTAAGGGGATCTGCTGGTTTATCTTCTGACGATACCCTCTTCACAACGAGGAGTCCCTCTTCTACCCGATGTCTAATAAAATGGTATTTCCTGTCGATATGTCGAGATTTGCCATGATCTCTTGGTTCCTTGGTCAAGGCAACCGCTCCTTCATTATCACAGAAAATTTCCATGGGCTCCTTTATGGATGGCACAACTCCAAGGTCTCCAATGAAGTTCTTCAACCATATAGCCTCCTTTGACGCCTCGCTTGCCGCAATGTACTCTGATTCGCACGTTGAATCAGCCACGGTCTCTTGCTTGGAACTTTTCCAAGTCACTGCTCCTCCATTCAGGGTAAAGACCCAGCCTGACTGCGATCGGTAATTATCCTGATCCGTCTGAAAACTAGCATCACTGTACCCTCGCACCCTTAAGTCATCACTCCTACCGAGGATTAGAAACCATTCCTTAGTCCTTCGTAGGTACTTAATAATATTCTTGACAGCAATCCAATGCGCCCTACCAGGGTTCCCTTGATATGTGCTGACCATGCTCAAAGCGAAGGCCACATCAGGGCGAGTACAGGTCATAGCGTACATAATTGAGCCAACTGCGGAAGCGTAAGGTACTCGGCTCATATCAGCTATCTCTGTCTCTGTACTCGGGCTCTGAGTCTTACTCAGTTTGGTATTGCATTGAATTGGCAACTCCCCTTTCTTGGAATTTTCCATACTAAAACGTTTTAGTACCTTTTCCAAATATGTATCATGACTGAGTCCTATCAGTCTCTTACTTCTGTCTCTCACTATCCTTATTCCCAGAATATACGAAGCCTCTCCGAGGTCCTTCATAGCGAAACACTTCCCAAGCCAGGACTTGACCTCCTGCAAGGTTGGAATGTCGTTTACTATGAGCAGTATGTCATCGACATACAATACGAGGAAGCTCACTATACTCCCACTGGCCTTGACATACACACATGACTCATCTTCACTTCGCAGAAATCCAAACTCTTTGACCTTCTCGTCAAAACAAAGATTCCATCTGCGAGATGCTTGCTTTAATCCATAAATGGACTTTTCAAGCTTGCACACCCTATTGGGATGCTTCGCATTGACAAAACCCTCTGGCTTATTCATGTAAACATCCTCAGCCAACTCCCCATTTAGGAAAGCGGTTTTTACGTCCATCTGCCAAATTTCATAATCATGAAACGCAGCTATTGCGAGCATTACCCTAATAGACTTTATTTTAGCAACTGGTGAGAAGGTCTCATCATAGTCAACTCTAGGAGTTTGAGTAAAGCCCTTCGCGACCAATCGCACTTTATAAGTGTGCACTTTCCCATCCATGTCTGTCTTCTTCTTGAAGATCCACTTGCACCCGACTGTCTTATGACCTGGTACATTATCAACCAAATTCCAAACTTGGTTGTCATATATGGACTGAATCTCGCTGTCCATTGCCTCTTTCCATTTAGCAGACTCTGGCCCTGCAATGGCTTCCTTATAGCTATTAGGTTCGTCCAGATTCATTAGTGTACTATCACTAATAAATGTATCCCCGTCAGTAGTAATATGGAAACCATAAAACTGGGGTGGAACACTAACTCTATTCGAACGTCTAAGAGGTAAGGACTGGTCAATTGGTTCAACAGGAGTTTCCTCCTCAGGTTGCATGCCAGTGTCAGAGGTTCCTTCATCCCGTGACTCTTGAAGCTCTTCAAGGTCAATCTGACTCCCACTGTCTCCTTGACTTATGAGTTCTCTTTCTCTGAAAACCCCTCTCCTAGCAACAAAGACAACATTGTCACTTGGTCTATAGAAGAGATAGCCAAAAGACTTCTGTGGATAGCCGATGAAATAACACTTCTCACTACGAGGTTCTAGCTTGTCGTGAGTCTCTCGTCTTACGAAAGCTTCACAACCCCAAACCTTGATATGTGTTAACGAGGGAGCTTTCCCTGTCCACATCTCGTGAGGTGTTTTGGCAACCTTCTTGGTGGGAACTAAGTTAAGGATATGGGCGGCAGTCTCTAAGGCATACCCCCAGAATGAGATTGGTAACGAAGAACCACTCATCATAGAACGAACCATGTCCAACAAGGTTCGATTACGTCTCTCAGCCACACCATTCAATTGTGGCGTTCTAGGAGGCGTCAATTGCGAAACTATTCCACATTCTTTTAGATAGTCGTGAAACTCAGGACTTAGGTACTCTCCTCCTTGATCAGATCGAAGCATCTTGATTTTCCTGCCTAGCTGATTCTCCACTTCATTCTTAAACTCTTTGAACTTTTCAAAGGTTTCTGACTTTTGCTTGATCAAGTAGATATATCCATATCTGCTATAATCGTCTGTAAAAGTCACATAGAAGCGACAAGCGTCCCTTGTGGTGGATCTAAAGGGTCCACATACATCTGTATGTATGAGATCCAATACACCCTCACCCCTTTCACATGTACCAGTAAAGGGTGACTTGGTCATCTTCCCAAGTAAACAAGATTCACACACGTCATCGTCCCAAAGGTCGAATGACTCCAAGACTCCATCCTTTTGGAGTTGGGCTATGCGTTTCTTGTTAACATGGCCAAGGCGACAATGCCACAAGCATGCTTTGTCCAAACTTGTGGATGAATCAATATTCAAAACATCATTTCCTAAATTATCTATAACTAACACATATTCATAAATCCCATTACAAGGTAATGCATTGAAATAAAAAACACCATTCAAATAAGCATTAATAGAACCATTACTATTATCAAACGAATATATGAAACCTTGTCTAAACAATCTATGAAAAGAAATGATGTTCCTTGACATATATGGCGAATAGCAACAATTATTTAAATCTAGCCCTAACCCATTACTCAACACTAAGGAATAAACTCCGATCTTGGTTACTGGTGAAGACTTCTTGTTTCCCATGATCAAGTTTATCCTTCCATGCTCCACTTCCCTACTTTTTCTTAGCCCCTGCAAATCAGAACAAATATGGTAACCACATCCAGTATCAAGGACCCATGAAGTAGCAAGTGATGAGTTATTAGATTTAATTAAATACATACCTGCAAAGGTGGGCTTTATCTTCCCATCCTTAATATCCTGCAGATATTTAGGGCAGCTTCGTTTCCAGTGGCCCTTCTGGTGGCAATAGAAGCACTTTGCTTCCTTGGGGTCAGAAGAGGGCTTAACAAAACCTGCTTTGGTCCCACTAGAAGAGGAACCATCTTGGGTCTTACCCTTATGGTGGCTCTTAGAAGGAGCCTTCCTCTTCTTTCCCTTTCCTTGGCCAACAGCCAACACAGGAGCAGCTACAGTAGAGGATGATGCAATAGATTTGTCCTTGAGGTTGCTCTCAGCTGTCCTCAGGAGCCCTTGAAGTTTACTCAGGGTGACCTCTTCTTTGTTTGTGGGCCTCAAAGGTGGCCATTTCTTCAGGAGTAGCTTCTTCTGGGTTGATCTTTTCTAGCTTCTCATCGAGGACATATTCTTTGTCCTCGTAGCGAGTTATCATGCGAATGTATCTCACCCACTCGTTGAAGTTCGAGCCATCAAATGTCACCTTTTGACACAGGTTCATCAACGAGAATGACCCAGAAGTGTTGTTGTTTGCGTTTGCGTTAGACATCTGAAATAGAAAGGAACAAAGTTTGATTAGAAATGAATCCCCAATTAAACACCCAAATGAGAAATTAGGGCTAGGATCCAACAACATTATTTACAACTTAGAAAAGGGATGCCGTAATCTAAAAGTAATAATTTGAAGGTAAGTGAATGCCGATTCACTAATTTTCACCATGAAAAACGAAAAAGAATTAAGTTTTTAAATGTATTTGAAAATTCCTAGATTTCTTTTGAGATTCATTGAACACTTCAATGGCATGTTTAAATCTCGATATGCACTTCAAATTTGCGACTGGGATGCCGAGGATCGCAAACAAGTTTGTGAATAACCATGCGAATCAACATGGTGCACTCAATGTCTTCATCACCTAATCAATGTGCTGGTTAGCCACGCACGCTCCACTGATCCATGATAAAACATCGAGCCACCCTTTGTCACCAATGTCAATCCCAAATTAGTGTGCCGGTTAGCCATGCACGCTCCACTAACGTTTGACAGGGGTACATAGTGTAATTCCATGGAATAGCATCATTTTCACATTTTACCCTAAAGTAACTAAGATTGGGAATTTATAAAACAATGTAGTTACTTTAATATTTCCATTATACTTATAATGAGGAATTAAGTGTCCTATCCTATCCGTTCGGCTAACGACCCTCCACCAGTCAAGCAAGCGGTAGGTGTGTGAGTGTACACCCATTAAGCGCCATTTTATAGGCATCAACCTTATACCCACCTTATAGACTGGCTTCGTGAATGAGGCCTACTAGCGATAAGACTAGCTTATTCTTATACATATATATTAATTAATCTTGTAATAATATAATAGTATAGGGTTGAATTTTAAACTTGTAAAATTCTAAGGGTTTGAAATTTAAATCATTCAAAATTAAACTTTTAATCACAAAATTTAAATTTCAAAACTTGAGGACAAGTTTTGAACTTTTCAAAACACAAGGGATCAAATAACAAATAATATAAATCAAACAAATAATTTAGTGATTATCTATATTTGACCTAATTCAATTTCTTGCAAGATAAGTTACCCAATTAATACAAATAATCAATTTTAATCAAATAAGGAATTTATTATCTAATCAATTGGTAAATATCTTTTGTTTTTGGCAAGGATAGTCTCACAAAATCATTAAAATTCGAATTTTATCAGTAAAAACAGATTAGGCAACTATTCCACAGCA
The DNA here is from genome assembly GCF_052849685.1 of Lactuca virosa. Taxonomy (NCBI): domain Eukaryota; kingdom Viridiplantae; phylum Streptophyta; class Magnoliopsida; order Asterales; family Asteraceae; genus Lactuca; species Lactuca virosa. The sequence goes on along the minus strand of NC_136434.1, from coordinate 167,733,793 downwards.
AAAACAGCAAGAAATCCCGATATATCCACTGTCAGACGATCCGACTCGCCGAGTAGGGCCGACTCGCCGAGTGCATGAAGTGACTCGCCGAGTCCAGTCGAACAGAAGCCAGAAAAACGATTTTCAGCATACAAACAGTTAAAGCATCACATACAACAGAAACCAATCAAGGCTCTGATACCACTGATGGGTTTTATGCATAAGAACAATCCTATGTGCTCATACAAACCCTAATGCTTGGATCTAGGTTTCTCTATTGTACATGCATTGAATCCAAGACTTGCAAACCCTAATCTAGCATACATAATTCGAAAATTAACTTATTACATCAGATCTAGATGTTTACCTCTTCAATAGTAGCTTGAATCTTCTTTTCTTGAGCTTAGAATCACAATTGTAATTCCTCTAATGGATCACAAACAGCACACAAGCAAGAAGGCAATTATGAGATAGGAGAGATGATGCTAAAAGCGGCCCTAGGGTTTCTCTTGGAAGCCAGTGGCCGAAAATTGGAGCCTTGGGGTCTTATTTATAGTGCACGCTGCTAGGGTTTCGGTCTAAACCCTAATGGATACCTTAGCCACCAAGTAGCCCAAGGAACCTTCTGGAATAAGGCCCTTGGACGAAAATATGATGATCCTTCATCATAATTTCATTCCCCCTTAGTCCATTAGGTTTCCCAGCCCAAAACTCAACTATCACACATTTGACAGTTTATGCCCCTTTATTTAATTAATCTCTTTTAGTCACCAAATTAATTCCTAATTAATTTATGACTAATACTAATTAAATAAATATGATTTCTCCTTTAATATATTATTCTTATAATATATTAATAAACCATAATATCCTCTCTCTCATATCAAATTACCTTGTCAAGTTGCTTTGGTGAAGGCAACCCAAAAGGACCATGCATAACCGGGTCAAGTACATACCAAATGTAGTTACGGGCTTAGACACTAATCCAACATATTATTCTGTGCTTTATTGGTTAGGACCGGAGGGTCCAAACCGAGTTGTGGGGATGGAAGGTCGTCACTGGAACACATGGACCCGAGGGTCCTTCTCGAGATATAGCCAGGAGAGGCTAGTTATCTGCATATGGTATATCGGGGAACTCACTAAGCTTCGTTTTGGAGCATGGAAATGCTCTACAAATAATGAGTGATAGTTAGGTTATTTATTTCCCTTTATTGTATTTTAGGTGTATTTTCTTTCCCTCCTATATAAAGGGAGAGGTGGTCATTTTTCTGATGTGCACTTCTAAAAATGTAATTTCTAAAGAGAGAGAAATTGGTGGGATCTCTCCCACCAAGGGAGAATCTTCTCTCCCACTCATGTGCTTGTAACGTTTTTACATGTATCTCTCTTTCTCTTTCTTATCTATGAAATTCTCATCATATGTTCTTCATGTTCTATATTTTTATATCCGTTAAATCTCGAGATATTTCTCTTCCGCATCCACCGTTCGTTCAAAATGGGTTCTATCAATTGGTATCAGAGCCTTACCTTGAAGGTTCAAGCGACTTGTTCAAGGGAATGACTCCTGTTCGGTGATTATCTTGAAGATTTTTCGGATTTTTGCAAGAATTTTCGGGTCCAAACCGGAATTTTTTTGATGAGTTTTCTATTTTTCTGTGTTGATTCAAGCTTAGAAGAATAATTTTGTTGCTACTGTTCATTCAAATTTTCTACTGGAATTTATGTTCTTGATGTTCTTATTATTTTCCTGTTGAAGAAATGAAGAAATATGGGAGAAGAAATTAATTTTTGTGATCTTAAAAAGTTGAAGATTTGCTCCAGACATTTTATTTATGCCTTGGAAATGAGACACAAATTTTGGGCTTATTATTCAAGAGTATGGAGTTTCTCTGTGAAGATTATTTTTCCAGCATCTTCTTATGATCTTCATAAAAAGGTATCATGTTCCTATCTTTCACCTCATAAGTTGTTGTGAATCTTTAATTTGTAGAGTTTTATACGTAATATTATGTTTTCATAAAGCACTATGTCCTTTTTACTCTTTTGGGTAAAGAGTACTCCACTATTCACTCCCTCAAAAAGACAAAACCATGTGACTTTGACCTTTCCCATCACCTTTTGTCCCCTTAAAACCCCCTGCATACTCCTCATTTTTGCCTTCCCAAGACCCCTTTTTGACTCAAAATGATTTATAAAATATTCCCTTATTAAAATATGAATAGATGGCCTTTGCGGTACCATTTTTCATGAAAAAATAGCTTTTTTCGTCATCTGTTCAGCCCTTCTCGGACCGCCGAACCGCAGCCAAAAACTGCCTACTGGAGCCTCCTAAGAAGCCTCCCCGCAGCCCCTCTCAGGCCTTGGTCCGCAACCTCTTCGCCCATCCGAGGATCCGGAGTCTTCCCTTCCTGACCGAAGTCCTCTTCTATTGACCGGACAGCAGCCTCGGACCGAAGTCTTGGTCCGCAGGCACTCACCCACTTCACTTCGGACCGCTGTTATTCCTCCACTGTAGTCTCGGACCGCATCCGCTGACCGAAACCATTCGGACCACATTTCGCTTGCTTCTTCGCCCTACCGCAGCTCGCATCCGCAGCTGCCTTGCCTTCCTTCACATCCGCAATCTCCGACCCGCACCCTCTCGTCCGAACCCACCTCCCTGACCCGCAACCTTCCCGCTTGCCTCAAGTTCCACCTCCTTAACCTCGGCCCCTCCTTCTGCCCTCCCTTCTTCTTTTCTTCCTTCTTCCCTCCTTCCTTCTTCTTCCCCCCCCCCCCCCCCCTCCTTTTCTCCTTATTTCTTCCCTCCTTCCCTTTCATCATCTTTTTTTTAAACCCTTTTTTTGAACTCCATTTTTTTATTATTCAGCCAATTTTTTATTATTATTTTTTTAATTAAATTTTATTACAACAATTATTTTTTATTTAGCCAATTATTTTTTTTAACACCAATTTTTTTATTTAGCCAATTTTTTTTATTAAAACCAATTTTTTTTAAAACCAATTACTTTTTTAACACCAATTTTTGTCACAACCCAACCTTGGATTGTCACATTGGTTTACTTATGCCAATTATTTTGAAAGATTACTCCATACCGCAGTCGGACTTCATATTATTCTTTGTGACGTTTGCACGGAAACGACGATTGATCAACAAAGTTGTTTTGCATTCTTCACTTTATGGGATTTTATGACTTGTCGCTCTTGATCTTCGGTTGACGAATCATGTATCTTGAGCATGTGGACTTTATTTTCTATTGAAGACCACTTCAAGAGTTCCGGCACCGCAATTTGGTTATTTTGGTATCTTTTCGGCACAACAGAGATTATTTTTTCATGCAGAGTTATTCTCCTTTCTATGATATTTGTTCGAGCAGCCTCCAACAACCGAATCACCCAGCTTCTGATGACCGCAGAGTATCTCTTTTACTCTATTTCTCGTGTCTTATCGAGACCCTTCATACATCTAGGGAGAGCCTTCTTAGCTCTTGGTATCCGACACTCTCCATCCCGATAAAATATATTTTTTTTGATATCCGGTCTTTGGTTATCAAAAATAGGGAGAGAATATTATGATATCATCCGGATATGGTTTTTATGATTGTTTGAGTTTGGATTTTTGAAGACTTCTGAAGACGATGATTTATTTAGTGATGCGATGTGGCACTTATTTTTGGTCTTCACGGATTAAATTTTTGGCATTACTAGATGTTTCCCGGTTCCAGATTATTTATTATTCGGACTCCATCACAGGATAATTCTTTGTGTTTGCATCCGGTTCAGATACTATGATTTTTCGAGTATGGATTTGTTATACTTTGAAGACGAAGATTATTTAGGCGATGTGACGTGGCACTTATTTTTGATCTTTTGATCAAATTTTTGGCATTGCTGGACCATGTCTTTGGACTCACATTATTTATTATCCAGACTTCATTTTTTGGATGCTTCACATTTTTAGCAGGTTATTCTTTGAAGAATTTTGGTGTATTTTGATTCGAGAACGAGAGATGTTTTTCAGACTTTTTGAAGCCGAAGTGATACTTTTATTGGATCTTCTACTTGCTCATGGTGATCTTCTACTTGCTCATGGCGCTTATGATTAGTTTGAAGATTTGGATCTTATTTTTCTGCTTCATTGGTGGTGCTTTGAAGCCGAAGACCTTCATTGTTTAGAGATTCATGGCTAGTTTCAGACATCACAGACACTTCAGAGTTTCAGAGATATTTCAGCATTTGGTTCTCATTATGTTTCATTTTATTACCACACTTGCTAGTCAGATTACTGTATTATAGCTTTGTATCACTTATTGTATCTCTCATCATTTGTAAGCATTTAGGGAGAGAATGTTGGAACATGAAAATGCTCTACAAATAATGAGTGATAGTTAGGTTATTTATTTCCCTTTATTGTATTTTAGGTGTATTTTCTCTCCCTCCTATATAAAGGGAGAGCTGGTCATTTTTCTGATGTGCACTTCTAAAAATGTAATTTCTAGAGAGAGAGAAATTGGTGGGTTCTCTCCCACCAAGGGAGAATCTTCTCTCCCACTCATGTGCTTGTAACGTTTTTACATGTATCTCTCTTTCTTTTCTTATCTATGAAATTCTCCTCATATTTTCTTCATGTTCTATATTTTTATATCCGTTAAATCTCGAGATATTTCTCTTCCGCATCCACCGTTCGTTCAAAATGGATTTTATCACTTTGTGCTTACAGTGTTGTGTGATATGTGTTTCAGGTACTTCTCAAGATCACGGGAAGGCGCCGACTTGATTGTACACACTAGTTGGAGTTTATGTTTTTGAGGATTCTAGGATATTATCAAACAATTGTTGACCTGTGTTTTGACAACTTATACATTTGTGGTTTTTGAGAAATGTGATATTGGGTTTTATGTGATTTTAGAAATGAAAATTTTGTTTTAAAATTTAGAGCAATACAAAAGGGAAGGACATTGCCTGATGCACCTAAATCAAGCATGATATTTGAAAAGGTAAGGTTCCCTAATTTACAAGGAACTAAGAAAATCCACGGATGCTTGCACTTTTGAGGTAAACCCTTTTGCAAAATGGAAAAAATATTTTCGTCGGCTTTGATATTTTCATTAAATTAAATTTTTTTTTCTTTGAATTGCATAAATATTTTAGAAACTTGACATAACAAGGGATGTGTTGGATAACATCCAAAAGTGGTATATTTACCTCAACCTTACAAAATATTTACATGATGTCTTCATCTTATCTTTCACGCTTCGCCTTCCTCAGTCTTGATGGGAAAGATGGTAAGGGCTTGTACTACTTCAGATTCACCTTCACTGGCTGTGGAGTTTCAATTCCTTTATTTTCTTGAGCGTCTTCTTCAACCAAAACTTCTTCATATTCTTCCTTTTATTTTCTGATTCTTTTTGTTTAGAAACACTTGGGCCTTCATAAATTTTCCCACTTCTCAAGGAAATAGCACTCACATTGTGCTTTGGATTATTTTCAGTGTGCCCTGGTAACTTTCCTTGAGATTCCAGACGACCTACAGAAGTTGAAAGTTGAGACACCTATTGTTCCAAATTCTTGATACTAGCTCTGGTTTCGTTCTGGAATGCTTGGGTGCTCGTGGCAAGACTCTTCACCATGTGATTTTGAAAATATTTTCTTCTGATAATTTTGCTGATTCGGATTCTAAAAATTGGGCTGAAAATTTGGTTGCTGAGAATTTCGCTGCTGATGGAATCCAGGTGGCATCTGATATTGTTGTTTCTGCTGAAAATTATTCTGATAATTGTTTTGATAGCCTTCGACAACTTTTACTATAGATGTGTCCTGTTGCAGTAATGGACACATATATGTTGGATGTTCCGTCTTCAAGGAGATTCCACATGGTTTCTTTGTAGCTATTCTTTCCTTTCTCAAGAGTAGAACAACTTTTGTCAGTTAAAAAAGCTGAGACTCTAGATGAGCATTGTTGACTTCTTTTACTCCTCGTGACTAATCAGTATACTAATCATCTTCATTTCAGGAATTGTTTTGACTCTATCACCAGCTTCTCTATCAGCTCCCGAATTTCTGTTGGTGTCATATCACCTAAGGAATCGCCACTGGAAACATTTACCAGACGTTGCTCCATGGGTGTCAGACCTTCACAGAAACAGTTGTAGAGCTGGTAGTCACTGATCCCATGTTGTGTACACCGAACTAGAAGCTTTTTGAATCTCTCCTAGTAAGTGTGTAAAGCTTCTCTTTTTCCTTGTTTAATACCAATGATTTCTCTTCTGAGACTAGAAACTCGCATTTCTGGAAAATACTTCTCTAAAAATAGCTTTGCGAGTTCTGTCTAAGTGGTGATCAATCCGGATGGGAGCTTATACAACCGTTCTCTTGCTAAATCTTAAACTGCAAAGAGGAATTCCCTTAACTTTATCTGATCTTCAGTAACAGCATGCAGCTTCATTCTTGAACAAACAACACGAAATTCCTTAAGGAATTTATGTCGGTATTCATTTTCTAGACCTCTGAATGTGGGAAGAAGATATATCAACCCAAATTTGAGTTCGAAGTTCTGGGCTTCCGAAAAGGTAATATAGAGGGGATGCTGATTGACTTCTTGAGTGACCCACTTACTGAGAGTCTTTTCTGCTTCATCTCCTACGTCACTCATGGTTGATTTTTCAGATTCGGATTCTGAAGAGTCTGTGGTTTCAGATTTAACTGATGAGGGCGGGGAGTAAATTTTAGAAGGATTGTTTTAAGGTGAAGTTGGGGGTAGTTTTGAAAAAAAAAACAGATCTGATTCGTTCCACAAGGGAGTGCCTCGTGGTGTGGTGTTTTCAGGTGGTTGGGAGGATGATGATGAACTAAAGAAACTAGCTGATTATTTTTTCTTTGTTGCTTCTTTCTTCAGTTTCCTTGCAGTTCTTTCAATTTTTGGATAAAAAGCTAGAGGTGTACCTGTACGAAAATTTCTTGGCATAAAACTATTAGAATGCACCGTGTCCCCGACAATGGTGCCAATTTGTTAACACGTTGTCGCGAACAAATTAAGCAAACTAAAAATTACAGTGAAAATAAATTAAACTAAAAATATAGCACATGGAAGCAGGGTCAAATCCTCAGGGCCACAGCCTAACAGTCAATGCCTTTTTGCATCAAGCACATTCTAGTCAATAAAACAGAAATTATAAAAGGGGATTTGAATTAAACTAAAAACTAAAAAGTGCAGTGAAAATAAATTACACAAAAATTATTAATAAAAATGATTTCAGTTCTCTTACGACTTTCCTAATCACATAATCAGTTCAGATCTGGTTATTCAGAATGCGTTCTATCTAAGCTGGTACTGAGAAAAACTAACAAGCTCTAGTATAATCTCTTTTACCGAGTTAAATTAACCAAAAACACACTCTTCAGTTAACCGTAACTTTTTACTGTCTAATTAAATAAGCTGTTAATTAAGATCAGAAAAGCTGCATTAAGTTCTGTGTAAAACTCCCAACAATATACACTACTTCTCACAAGCTCTGAAGCGTAAATATATGACTTTTTAGTTTATACAAGAGTTAGATCCCAAACACGGAACCAATCTGATACTTGTTACTTATTACCATGACAAGAACATTTACGGTTTCTATTAGCTGATTAACTCGAATGATAAAAACCCTAACTAGGTGATCAGAATAACACCAATTAAAAATCAAACATTTGTTAAGTTCAAAAGGGAAAAATCTAGATAGAAGCGCACAAAGAAAATCAGATCTGAAAACCAATCACATGAAAAGTACTAGTCTATGCAAAACTGAAAACTAGGGTTTAGCCAGACATGGCTAAAAACGAAACTAAACTAAATAAAAGAAACATTTATTGATAAATCTAGATAAACAAAATGTGTGAGATGATTCACAACTTCATATCTCCAGAAATCGCTAAAAGGTATTAGAAATCACCTTCAGAAGTGTCTTTCGTCGTCTAGAACCGTCTCATCCTTCTAATTTGATGACGAGGGTCGTATTTATATGCAAGACGGAAGCTTCTAGAGAAAGAAACCAAAAAATGAGATCACAATTTTTAGATATGCGACCGCTGAAAATGTGATAAATTCTAGAAATGCCCTTAAATGATGTTGGATGCTATTTATGAAGTTTTTGAGGTTGCGACACAAAAACGCAATCGCTGAAACACCTTATGTGATCGCAGATACTGCCCTTTTCTCCATAATTGTGTCTGAATGAAATACGAAGCCATATCTGAAGTTTTTGGAGCTACGTGTAAGAAATACGATCGCAGAATTGACATATGTGATCGTAAAAATCACTTTTTCTTCTCAGATGGCCTCCAGATTACATATTTCGGTCCTACAAAAACTTCAGTGAATTTATGCGTTCGTATTAAGGGGAATTGTGATTGCATAAATTGAGTTTCAGGCTTGTTTCGGACGCGATTCTTCAGTTTCAATACTACTTCTTATTCCTTAGCATCCTTCTTCAATTCCAGTTCCATTTAATCTCTAAACATGCATCCAGCTGCTCCTAAAGTACTGCTCCAATCAATTTTTTTGAAAAATGACACAAAATGATAGCAGTACGGGAATTATGATAAATGACATGAGTTGAACATTATTTAAACTAATGACATGAAAATGTACAATTTATGATGCTAGATGTTAATAAAAACTACCCTAAAAGATGCATAAAATGACATTGGTGGTTGTCGAGGCCAACAAAATAAAGAACCCTAAATCTTTTACACTAAAATAGTGTATAGTGGTAAAGGGGTTGAATCCGTGGAGATTGATTAAATTTTATAACTCTATGAAAAAACTCTTTGGAAAATATTTGAAAAATGACAATAAAAATGAAAATGGGGGTTTTGGTCTTTTTTTTTAAATACTTGAAATAAAATTAGAGTTAAACTAAGATTTAAATGGACAATTCAACAAAAATAAGAGTTTGATGTAAAATCAATAAGGGAAGGATGGTTGACTTAAGGTTTCCTCACTTTGACTTTTGATGAACATATCATTAGAATCCAATGGTGCAATACATGTTTTAAATCCTCAATTTGGCTATAGTAATCCAAGAAGCTTGAGATTACCTAGACTTTTCTTAGTTGTTAAAATGGTTAGAGAAGCTCATAACGATTTTATTAGTCAAAATCACAATTTCCATTAAGCATGTAATTAGTGAAAATCAACTAGCATTAAGAACCAAAAAGTCACCAAATCCAAGAGGAGTCAAATGATTTCACTACCGTGTTGGAGAAAATGTTTTTATGATTGTGCGAAGCAAAACTAACACAAAAAACATTTGTTGCTTGCTAATTTGAGGATCCTTTACTTAATCAAGAAATTAGCTAACAAATCACCACAAACACATTTAAACTCATGAATAAAAACATACAAGTAGGGATAATATGTTAAAACACAAAACATTCCCATAAAGATTCAACAACAAGTTCATGGATTCTTCAACATTCAACAAAATTCAAAGGATTCCACAAAAGTCAAACAAGTTTTGTTTAGCCAAGCATGGTTAAACTCAAGAAAACAAAGTTAGAAAAGATTGTACCGAACATTTAACAAGATTAAGAGGTGAAAAGATGAAGTTCTTGAGGTGTTTTTGGTCTTTCAATTGCTCTAAAATCTCCAGAAAAATGTTGATTTTTCGGATGTGCAAGAGTGTCCAAAAGATGGGCACCAACCTACCTCAAATAGCCTTCCAAATGAAATTCCGAATTTACCCCTGCAGAACCATACGCGGTCGCGCAGCCTTGCATGGGTGGCATCAGATTGTGGGTTCTTTGAGTATTGGGCCTCCACAGCTTAGCCCACTTGGACCAATTCGAGTCCTATTAGCTTCTAGCCCATATTTCTTCAAGTTTTATTCATTTTAAGACCAATTTAGCTTCTCCAAATCACCCATAGCTCGTGAACTCGCCCGATTAAAAATCTCTACACGCTCGAATATTCTTCCGGTCTTTGCAAATTTAAAGTTTATTTTCTTCCAAGCCTTCAATTAATAAGCAAGCTCACTCCAAGCATTAACTCCATTATTATAAAGCCCAAGATCCTTGACATTCTCTAAGTCCAATCGCCCTCCATACGTCCCGAACATTCCCGCTCCACTAGCCTCCATGAAATCTGCAATAGAGCTCACGAAACTAGAAAGTACCCGAAATAGTCATAAAATAACAAAAATGAAAATATGCATGGAAATTATCTAAATTATGAATGAAATGTGCTAAAATAAATTATAAAAAGAAGTAAATAAAATGAAACTATCAGGCATCTATCAGAATTTTTTTGTCAATCCCACTTCCTCACTGCTTCAATCTTGTAGAGTTATATTTGTTGTGATATAGCAAAGTCTTAGTTATTTGTCTTAGTAGCGACAGTTGTTTCAACATCGATGGTCTTCATGACTTCGATAGTGTATGCATTTTATCAGGAATATTTATAGATTCGCTATTAATGTCGATGTCCTGATATATCCTTTTTGTATCCGTTGAGTACACTATATATAGTGTAGGTACCTTAGTCATTTGTAACTTTTGCAACTTGTACATTGTTCTTCAATTCTCGCAAATGTACATGTACACTCTCAAGATGAATGTGAGTTAAAACTAGATTTTATTTACTTTTCTACGTACATTTGAACTCTGATTACACTTACGATAGACTAAAACATATTTTCAATTGGTATTAGAGTCGGAATCGACATATCAATTGAAGAATCTCATTCGCGTTTTCGTTTTATTGAATCATTTGTTCCGATTCATTTCTTCCGCAAGTGAAAGCGTAATTCTTTGACTGATTCCTGTGATTCAATGATTTTGCAATCGTTAATCAATCGTTTATATCCGATTTCTTTTTCTTCAAGTTTATTCTCGTTTCAACTTGATTTAATGGAGAATTTGAATGTTAAGACCATGATAACTTATGCTAATGTGCTTGGATCTTCCAAGAAGATTCCGATGTTACTTCCTAAATATTACAATCAGTGGGCAGATCGTATGGAAGATTACCTCAATGTAAATTATGAGGATTCATGGAGATCGATTGAAAAAGGTCATTATCGTGCTAATCTTCTTCAAGCGGTAGGAACAACAGGTGAAGCTGATGATATTATTTCTCAAGGTAACAAGCAGAAAGATAATGAGAAAATATTCATTCGTGAGTTACGTGGAGCCTTACCACTGGTCGTATACAACTACATCAGTGGTTGCAAGACTGCACAACTGGAAAATACTCAAAGAAAAATTTCAAGGAAATGAGCGGACTAAGAAAAGCTCGGTGAATCTATGCTTATTGGATTTAGAAGAATTAAAAAAAGGAAAATGAATCTATCAAAGCATACTACGATCGATTCGATGAGCTCATTTACAAATGCACTAGGTATAATGTTGTCCGTACCACTCTTGAGTTCAACGTAACTTTCATTCTTGGGGTGAAAAAGGAATGGAAGAATATATGTATGTTGATTAAGATTCAAGAGAACTTCAACCCTTAATCACTGTCGAATCTCTACAACATTCTTAAAGCTCACGAGTCAGATGTGAACAAGATTGATGAGGAAAATAGCAAATTGAACTTTAGAGGTCCTTTGGCACTAGTCTCGAAAACCATAGGGAATGAAGTGTGTTCTGATGGTGAATCACATGAGAATGAAGAAGGTCTTTTGATGAACTCTGATGACGAAGTTGTGGCCTGTTATTGAAATTATAGGGTCAATAAGTTTTATAAGAAGCCGATTGGTGGAAACTACAATAACAACTCAGTTAAGAAGTCATTTTCAAGTTCTGGTGTTGTTCAAAAGAGTATTGAAAAGGTGGAAGAGAATAAAGAAGAAAAGAAAATTGAGAAAAACCTAAAAGGAGATTCTGGTTACAATTGCATTTATTGTAATGGACAAAATCATCTTGCAAGGGATTTCATGTTGAAGAAGCAAGATGTGAAGAAAGAGAAAGTAAAAGAGTAAGCTTATTATGCAATGAAAATTTAAGAGCTTCGAGCAAAGTCAAAGAATCTCTCTATAATGGCAAAAAATTCAATTAAGGAAGATGGTACTTACCAGATTTGGTCTTCTGGTTCTGACAATGAGGAGTGCGTCATCTGTAACAACCGGTTATTTTGGGTCAATAAGAGTCACACAAGTCAAACCAAAGTCAAACGAGTCAAACAAAAGTCAAATAGTTAAAATTAAATAATGAAAATTCACATTACTTTTGAGGATTTCGGTTTGAGAATCAAAATCACTTCCTAGGCCTAAATCTCTTAGGCCGAGAACACCACCAAGACCGAAATCACTTCCTTGGCTGAGAACACCACTTGACCGAAGACACTTTACACCGAAGACTTGGTTCTTGGTTGGAACCTTAGACCGAAATCAAGGTGATTTCGGTGAAGATAGGCCGAAATCACCAAACTTTATCCAGTGGCACTTTTTCCTAGGTGATAAAATACACATACCAATGCATATATCACATCACTTTCACCCCATATATATATATATATATATATATATATATATATATATATATATATATATATATATATATATATAACCGTAATCACCACCTCACTTCTCATTTCCATCTTCAAAATCCTTTACATTTTCTCTTAAAGTTCATAAGAACATCTTCATATCTTCATACATGTTCACAGAAGCATCAAACATTCTCAAAGATCATCTTCAAACATCCCCAGGAAACCAAATTCCTTCAAGTTAATTCTTAGGATTATTGTAAGTGTTCCTTATATATAATCTAGTCTTTTATAACGCTTATATATTAATTCAACTAATACACGAAATATTGTTTGTTAAAAACTCATAGGCTACGAACACTTTCACGTAATCTAACTTGAAGATCATCGTTTTTACCCCGCTACCCAGCCGAGAACACACTCGAGGTGAGTTCATACCCCTACACTTTTCACGATTTTTTCTATATTTTAGGGGGGATACAAGTAAAACACAAGAAAACTTGTGTTAATAAACAATTTGTTACATTTATATTTTCACAATATATATATATATATATATATATATATATATATATATATATATATATATATATATATATATATATATACACGGGTACACATTTGATTACAATCAAACTTTAACACTTTTGTAACATGTTGAGCAAAAAGGGTATAATTATATAAACATATATATATAATTATTATTTCAATTCATTTTATTATCATAGTAAAAATGATAATGTATATACAAAGGATTCATCATTTCAGTGAAACATTTTTATAAACTATAATAGGTATAGTTTATGAGACATACACACTATTTTACCATTTCAAGATACAATACAAAAATAATTATTTCAAAGCATAATTATTTTATACCATGTAACCACTATAAAAGGATGATACATACATTTACAAGAAAATGAGTTTTCATCATACTACACGTAAACCGTCAATATGGCTTTGTGAGACACGTCTTCAAATACTTATCTAAGTACCAATAAAAGTCTTGTATTATAACGAGAATCTCCCTTAAGAGAGTGTGACACTTGTGTATAGATCTATACGGGACTGACAATCCCGCACCTAAACTGTTAGCTACAGTTGAACCGGCAAGTCTGGGGTGACAAATGTTGTACCATTCCGATTCCTGAAGAACGTCGTACATGACATCTAGGTCATTAGCATGGTTATAATAACTCACAAGGGGTATTAACAATATGTTTGGTTTACGATTACATACATGTCTTCAAATGGTTTTATTTATATAAAACTACATTATACTATTTTCCAGTATAATACAGTTTACATTTCTGGAAACATGCATTCAAATAGTTTTATATATGAATAAAACTACATATTACTATTTTAAGTATGGAAAATACTTGTATATTTCGGTCTTGGAACATTTAAGATTACAACTCATTTCTAAAGAAAATATTGGATTTTCTGCAAAGAACACACTATCATTATCAAGGAACAATGGCTTACCTTTCTCATACAAAATACTTATGAACTCACCAACTTAAATGTTGACACACTTTTTTAAAACCACTTGTATTCTCATGGAATCAGTAGACAGGTACCCATACAGGTTTTGTGAAGACGGAGCCTAGCAGTGTTACGTCTTATAGTTTATCATATGTTTTTAGAGTCAACAAACAATGAATTGAACTCAATGTATATATTAAATTATCAATATGATGGTTGTAATGCTTTTATCTCTATTATTCAATTCTTATGATATTGTACATGACGTCATCTGCCCCCGGACGTTTCCGCCGTTCTCGTTCGGGGGTGTGACAGATTGGTATCAGAGTATTGTTTATAGTGAACTAAGTATCTCAAAACATATAAGATATACAACTATAAATACAATAGGGCTAAAACACTCTGACTAAAAGTATACTTTTAAAATATAAGTATTATTATAAAAGTATACGTACCTACATGCATACATACTAGGAACAATGTCATAATAAGTACCATATAAAAAGTATTTAGATGAGTTAAACACTACGATTAAGCCTAGACAGTTATGTAATCATATCTGGGATAAATATAGCCTTATCAACTATATTTATACGAGACATGACCAACATGTGTTTAGGAATGGTCATGGTGGGCAACGAATCTAAAACTTACCAACCCCATATACCAACAAACTCTACGAATCAAACACCAAGTTTAAAATACTATAGGAGTATTTTATGATACTATAGAACCCGACCTAGATTCTTTATGTACCCCCATTATCGCACAGACAACATGACCGGATTTCACCATGGCGACCCCTACTACCCTACCGCGGCAGCCAACATATGGATAGAGAAGAAGATAGCCGCCATAAGACGACAAATCCTTGCAGCTGAAACTAGGGCAGCCATAACGGAACAGGGAACGAAGGAAGCCACTCGCTAGATGTGTGAGATGGCAGTGCACCTTGTGTATCATTTTGGTATATGATATACTAGTATAGCCTAGTTAGTTAGTGACTATAGTACTCACCCTATGTGGTAGAATTTTTACATCTTACATCACAACTAGTAGTTGTAAATCCAGCGAGATACGCCCTCCCAAAACCCACGAAACCCGAACCAACTTAAGGTTTTGACATCTATGTGCTATTTTGGTAACTTCACATTTGTACAATACCTACTACTACTCACTACCATAAGTACATCATGAGAATGTTAGCCGAAATATTAGAATCGTACTGTAACACTTCTCCCACGTATTGATTAATTTATATAATTTTAGGGTTTTTTGCATGGACTCGGCGAGTTGGGTGCTCCAACTCGTCAAGTAGAGACTGTTTGGGGACGCGGGATTTGAGTTCTACTCGACGAGTCGGAAAGCCCCGAATCGATGAGAAGGAACTGTAAAGAGAAACCCTAATTTTTAGGGTTTGTACCCTATTTAAGGAACATAACCTGCCTCTTGTGGCCTCCCTTAACACCATACTAGCCAGAGAAAACCCTATTTCGACCTTGCATCTTCTTGAGTGAGAGTGAGAGCTTTTTTGAGTAATTTTGGGGTATTTGTGAAGGATTCTAGAGCTTGAAGAGGAACGAGCAAGGAGAGAAGCAGTAGATCCGACATCTACTCTGTCTTTGCCATCATTTTGAGGTATAAAGTCATCACCTTGATCTCTAGTTGATTAGATCCTTTTTCTTGGAATAAAATGGCCATTTTTGGTGCAAAATGGAGTCAAACTTGGATCTGGACTTATCACAAGGATATGGTTCCAGATCTAGATCTCTCTAGGTCCCCAATGACATAAAGTTGCTCACTTTATGCAACCTAACCCCTTTCCATGCACAAAAACCTTATAAGAAGCCTAGTTTTAATGATATAGCCTTGAAGGGCTTTACATGCACGTAAAGTTTGCAACTTTACGTGGTATCTGCACTAAGGGAGTTTGGATCTAGAGTTTGGAACCTTAGATCCCACTGAAAAGGGCTGAAATTGGAAAGGGCTGAAGTAACTCGTCGATTCCCTTATTTGAATCGATGAGTCGGGGTAGGGTTTTCCCGTTTCTGAGTTTCAGGATGAGTGCAGTGAAGGATTAGGATTTTGGTCCGTTCACACATTAGTTTTCTGGACATATGATGAACTCGATGAGTCACTAGGATAACTCAGCGAGTTGAGGCAGGATTCAGTGGAATGGACTCAGGAGGAACTCGACGAGTTACAAAGGTAACTCGGCGTGTTAAGGAGTCATACAGCTAGCTCGACGAGTTGCTGGATGCACTCGACGAGTTGAGGTCAACATGGAATGTTGACCTTGACTGTTGACCAGGGTTGACCAGGGTTGACTTTGGGGTTAATTATGGGATTATGACAAGTTAATCACATGTTGGTTATAGGCAGTTGGGGAGAAGTGGTGTGTGGGATATATCTGATCTTAGGTTGACAGTTCAACACACGAGAGGTGAGTCTTCTCACCATACCAATGGGTCTAAGGCACCAAGGCCGGCCCATTTTATGTTATGTGGATTGTTGATTGATTATGCGTTATGTTAGTATGACATTTGCATGGAAGACCCCGGGGGGTTCCCATGGCAGTAGTCTGAGACCACGTGGGGGTTCCCATGGTATTTGGTATAAGACCTTGGAGGGTTTCCATGGCATCCTAGTATATTTGCATGTATAGTTTGCATTATGTCTTGTTTGGTAGTGAAGACCTTGTGGGGGTTCCCAAGGCAGGAAGACCATGTGGGGGTTCCCATGGCAGGCAGTTAAGACCAGGTGGGGGTTCTAGTGGCACTAGGTCTAAGACCCTGGAGGGTTTCCATGGCTTCCTTATATGTTGTATGCATGGCTTATGTGATATGTGTAGCTTTTATAACTAATGTGATATGTGTTATGTGGATTGTGTGTGGGGTATGCTCTGGGGGACTCACTAAGCATTAGCTTACAGTTTGTGGATTTGTTTCAGGTACTTCTGAGCCGAAGGGCAAGGGCAAGGCTTGATGGCATGGCGTGCACTCTCTCAGGCACTTTTATGGGACACTATGATATTTGGAAATAATGTTGTCATGGATATGAATTCGAAAACAATTGTATTGAGATTTTATTGTTTATAGTTAAGTGCTTTGACTAAGTCAAAATGAAAAAATTTCATTGAAAAATTGGGTCGTTCCAAGTTGGTATCAGGGCCTTGGTTTGAGGGATTCGGGCACACTCTCGGGTATGTCAGGACTCAAACTAAGGAAATGGTAAAATTGTTTACAAAAATAAAATAAAAGTTATAACTTTTAAAGTATGGAAAAAAAGGAGAGTTCAACGTGCATGATCGGTCGAGCCAAGTAAGTAGTTCCCCAATATGTTAGCCATGTTATACTGATATTTGAACTTTGATAATCGTATGGAACTTGCTATGTGTATGCTTTTAATATTGTATACGGTTAGGAGCTTATAGCCTTAGAATGATTGATTTGGCCTTATTTCCTGTTCCTCGTTTGGTTGTGGTCCTAGGGTAGAATCTCTTATTCGAAAGTCTATTTGATCCTTTTCTGTGTATAATTTGCATTCATAAAGGCAACATGTTGTGATTGGTGTGGTTGATGTGGGTAGAGAAAATCATAGGACATCCTGTGATTTGGGTTATGCAGTAGTTTGTGGGATATGATTAATTTTGGGACGAATTGGAGTTATCAGGTAGAGCTTTGGGGAAGGTACATGTAGGTGTGGAAGGTAGTATCGGGCCCGTACTACTGAAAGCACAGGACATGTACCTGAACCAATGATTAGATCTGACAGCTATAAGGAGGACCGGTGTGGAAAGATCCCCTAGATAGATATCCTGATTATTATGGTTTATGACATTTCAGTTCAGCATGGTGGTGACGCGATTTGGGACAGGGGGGTCAGGATCAGGATCAGGATCTGGATCTGGATCCGGATCGGGCAGCGGTACTGAGCCCATTGATGAGAGGCTGCGCGAGATCATTGCAGCCGAGGTTACGAAGGGCATCCTTAATGCTACCCCAGTGATCTTTGGGACGGTCAAGGAGGGGATGATAGATATTATGTAGGAGAGGCTCAGGCCATTCAGAGCCGAGATTGTTGCGGGCCAGATCGGGGCCAGAACTCCCTCGTTTTGGGAGTTCAAGGCGTGTGGAGCGCCGAAGTTTTTCGGGGTCAGGGACCCCATTGTGAGCCGACGCTGGGTTGCGGATATCGAGAACGCCCAACGCACGAGTTCTTGCTCGGATGCGGCAAAGGTGGGTTTTGCTTCATGTATGTTGAGAGACAGAGCCTGAGACCGGTGTGGCGAGGTGACTAGTCAGGTGGGAGCAGCTGGCGTGGCTGAGATGACATGGGTCGAGTTTGTTCGGCAATTTGATTTGGAGTTTGCACCAGCTATTGAGGTGCAACGGATGGTGGGGATTTCCAGGAGCTCCAGCAGACCACCGAGACTGTGGCGGAGATCACCGCCAAGTTTCAGGAGTGAGCATTGTTGACCCCACAGTATGCTACCGATGAGGACATGCAGAGGACGAGATATCATTCCATGCGGAGGGATTACATCCGGGAGTTTGTGAGCTTTACAGGGTGCAAAACCCTGAATGAGATGGTGGAGAAGCCCCATGAGCGGGAGATGGAGCTGTACTTCCGTACAAAGCGGAAGCCGGAGCAGGCACATGCAGCGGTAGGTCAGGCTAAAAAGCCTAAGACCTAGGATTCATCCAGTAGGGGCCAGCAGGGACGTGGCCGGTGTGCCAACTGTGGGAGATATCAAGGGGGAGCTTGCCGGGGGACAAGCCCGGTATGTTATATATGTGGTCAGCCGGGCCACGTGAGCAGGGATTGCCCCAAGAAGGGCTTGATATGTTTCCACTCAACCAGACTGGCCATAAAAAGCCCGATTGTCAGAGGTTGCATGGATAGGGAGCATTCGCGGCGCCTACGCCCGCCATGATGAGGATTACTGATGGCCGTCTGGCTAAGGCGGATGCTCCAGCAGTGAAGAGCCGTGCATTTCAGTTGACTACCGAGGAGGCTCGGGCAGCTCCAGATGTTGTGGCTGGTACATGTTTATTCTTCTCTGCTCTATGTTTATCTGTGTTTCTTATGTACATTGTGCTTATGTTGTTGGAGATAGTGTCTAAGTCCATAACTATATTTGGTATGTACTTGACCCGACCCGGCATGGTCCATTTGGGTTGCACTTCACCCGAACAATTTACGGATAATCTTTTGAGAATAGTATAAGTTATGATTTATTAATATATTATAAGTTCTAATATATTAATATAAAATCATATTATTTAATTAGTGTTGATCTATAATTAATTTAGAATTAATTTAGAGATCAAAAGTATGACTAATTAAATATGGGCTCTTGTATTTATATAGTGTGGGCTAATGCTTATTTGGAATGGGCTAGGCTTGCATGGAAAGTCCATGGATACTCCATGGAGCTTTAACCCATGGATCTCATGGAAATGAAAAGACATGGGTATTAGGGTTTACATGGATGTAACCCTAATCCACCACACTATATAAAGGAGGCTTTGGTTCTTGAAATGACACGAGTTGATGTGTGTAAACTAGGAGGGCCGATTTCAAGAAGTTTGTGACTATTCTCTCAAGTTTCCAAGTTTGTGGTGATTTGTGACTTCCATTTGAGGCATCCACATTATTGGTGCTAGGCTCTCAAACTCCAAGCAATCAACTACTACTACAAGGTAAGTAATTCTACTAGTTTTATTTGATTCAAGTACCCCATGCCATGCTAGTTAGGATAAGAACCTTGGAAAAATAATTATTTGCATGTATCATAGTCAAACATAGATCTAAGGTTTCTAGGGTTGCATGTACACCATAGGAGTGTTAGAATGCTCAAAACCCATCAGTGGTATCAGAGCCTAGGCTTGTTTACTTGATACTTGATGCAAATAGCTTAAAAATCGTTTTTTTGTTCACTGCCATATGCACTCGACGAGTAGAGGCTGCAGTGTCCAATTTTTCGAGTTTTGCTGCTAGAAATGGACTAGAAACATTACCCTAAACTGTTTTGGTGTTATAAAACTTGTTTTAGAAGGTGTAATGTTTATGCTAATCCATTTACAATGGCTATTATAAAAAATTACAAGTTTTATGAGTAATTTATGATTCTTGAAATGTTCATATTCATGTTCTTGAACTTATGAAGATTAGATGATCATAGGAATTGTTTGTAACCTACTTGGTCGTTTAATTCTTGATCATTATGTGTTTTAATGGAATCCATAACTTGTCCTCAAGTTATGGAAAACCAAAGGTCACACTTTAATAAAAATCCATTAAAAAACACAAGAGTTAGAAAAATGAAAAGGCTTCATTTTAATACTCAATTAAATTCATAAGTTATAAGAAATGAAAAGTTTTGAAAGTTTACAAAACTTGCCCTCAAGTTTTGGAACAAGTAAAGTCATGATTAAAACTTTAGTTCCAACCCTTAGAATTTTAAAAGTTAAAATTCAACCCTTATACTTTATAATATTATAAGTTAATAATATATATATATATATATATATATATATATATATATATATATATATATATATATATATATATATATATATATATATATGTATAAGATCAAGTCGTCTTACCGCTAGTACGCCTCATTCACGAAGCCGGTCTATAAGGGGGGTCTAAGGTTGTTGCCTATAAAATGGCAACTTAATGGGTGTCCACTCTCACCCACTGCTTCCTTGATCGGTGGAGGGTCGTTAGCCGAACGGGTAGGACAAGGACTTATAAATTCTCATTAAAAGTATATTGATAATACTAAAGTAACTAAACTTTATTGAATTCCCAATCTTAGTTATTTTAGGAAAATGTGAATAAGGTGCTAATCCATGAAATTACACTTTACACTTTGTTTAAGTCGTTAGTGGAGCGTGTGTGGTTAACCGGCACACTAACTTGAACTTAACAAGGTAGGTAAAGGGTGACTTGATGTTTATCATAGTATCGATGGAGCGTGTGTGGTTAACCGGCACATCGATTGAGGGGTAATACATTAAGGGTACCAAGTAATTTGCATGGTTACTTCACACCTTGTTTTGTGATCCTCGAATCCCAGTCACAAAACTTGACGGGCACACTTGAGATTGAAACATGCCATTGAAGAAAGTTCAATGAATCTCAAAGAATCTAGAAGTATCTAAACCAATTAAAACCTAATTAAATATTTCGTTTTTCATGGTGGAAATTGGTGAATCGTCATTCACCTACCTTCAAATATCGTATAGCTTAGATTACAGCATCCCTCTTCTAAGTTATAAAATATTGTGTTCGGTCCTAGCCTTAATATTACATTTGGGTGTTTTGTTAAGGACTATATCTATATCTAATATAATCTATTCCCTCTTCTTTTCAGATGTCTTCCAATAACAATGCTTCTGGCTCAAACCCTACTAGCTCCTTCTCTCTCATGAATCTTTGTGGGAGAGTCATCTTTGATGGGTCCAACTTTACAGATTGGATCAGAAACATCAGGATGGTCACTCGGTATGAGAACAAAAAATATGTTCTCGACAAGGAGCTGAAGGTACCCGAGCCAACTGCTACTCCTGAAGAGCTTGATGAATATGAGGTACATGAAAGAGATGCTACAAAAGTGGCATGCATCATGATGGCCACCATGACAGCCGAGCTCCAAAAGTCCTATGAGGACTATTATCCTTTTGAGATGCACTAGGACTTGATGGACCGCTACCATCAAAGTGCTCGTCAAGAGCGATATGAAATAATCTCCTCCATGATAACAACCCGAATGAAGGATGGTGAACCCATCACGGGCCACATGCAGAAAATGCAAAGGTATGTGGACCGTTTACTGAAGCTGAATGTGAACTTCCCTGAGGAGTTAGCAATAGACATCATTTTGCACTCCTTGCCATCGTGTTATGATCAATTCCGCATGACATATCACATGAACAAGGAAGAAGTCACCCTCAGCAAACTTCAAGGACTCTTGAAGACCGCCGAAAGTGGTCTAAAGGGTAAGTCGGTTGTTACTACTCCTACTCCTACTCCAACTGCGGCCAATGTCTTGGCAATCGGGCATAGCAAAGGGAAGAAGAGAAAGAACCCTTCTAAGGGTACCAAGGGTAAGACCCTTGAAGGCTCCTCTTCAAGCAAAACCAAGAAAGGTCTTGTCACTCCTTCTGCTAACCCTAATGAGGCTGAATGCTTCTAGTGCCATGAAAAGTCGCATTGGAAGCGAAACTGCCCAAAGTACCAGCAAGATTTGAAGGATGGGAAAGTAAAACCCAACCATGCAGGTATATACACTATATTGTCTAATAACTCACATCATTCTAAGTCTTGGGTCCTGGATACAGGTTGTGGTATTCACATATGTTGTGATTTGCAGGGACTAAAAAGAAGTGAGAATGGAGCAGGGAAAGATAAACTTGATCATGGGAAACAGGAAAGCTTCACCTGTCACCAAGATAGGAGTTTATTCCTTAGTGCTAAATAGTGGGTTTACATTAGATTTGAATAAATGTTATTATTCGCCAGAAATGGCAAGAAATGTTATTTCCTTTCATGCATTGTATAAACAAGGTTTTAACTTTTATTTTGATAATAATAATGATAGTATTGATGCTTTCTTTAATAATGTTCTTTATTTTAAAGCATTACCTTGTGATGGCGTGTATGAAACTGTATTTGTTGTAGATAATCTAGGAAATAATGTATTGTGTATTAACTCTTCCACTAGCTTAGATAAAGCATCCTTATGGCATTGTCGTCTTGGACATGTAAGCAAAAAACGCATAGGCCAACTCCAAAAGGATGGAGTCTTGGAGTCATTTGACCTAAAGTCTGATGATAGTTGTGAATCTTGTTTGCTTGGTAAAATGACAAAGTCACCTTTTATTGGCACTTGTGCTAGGGGTGAAGGTTTGTTGGACCTCATACACATGGATGTGTGTGGACCCTTCAGAACCGCCACAAGAGATGCTAATCGATTCTATGTGACTTTTACTGATGATTTTAGTAGATATGGATATGTCTACCTAATCAAGCATAAGTCAGAAACCTTTGAGAAATTCAAAGAGTTTAAGCAAGAAGTGGAGAATCAGTTGGGCAGGAACATTAAGATGCTTCGATCCGATCGTGGTGGTGAGTATCTTAGTACTGAGTTCCTTGACTATCTTAAGGAATGTGGGATTGTCTCACAATTGACACCTCCTAGGACACCACAGTTGAATGGTGTAGCTGAGAGGCGGAATCAGACCTTATTGGACATGGTTCATTCCATGATGAGTCGAGCTTTGCTACCAATCTCATTTTGGGGGTATGCCTTAGAGACTGCCACCCATATCCTTAATCTAGTCCCTACAAAGAAGGTTGCCAAAACACCTCACGAGGTGTGGACTCGAAAAGTTCCCAATCTAGACCACATCAAGATTTGGGGTTGCGAGGCTTTCATGAGACGCGAGACTCACGATAAGCTCGAACCCCGAAGCGAAAGGTGTATTTTCATCGGCTACCCACATAAATCATTTGGTTACATCTTCTACAGACCCAGTGATAATGTGGTCTTTGTAGCAAGAAGAGGATTCTTTTGAGAGAGAGAATTCATGAGCCAAGGAGACAGTGGGAGGCAAATTGACCTTGAGGAAATTCAAGAGTCAAGTGGTGAAGGAACCTCAAACCCTAGCCCTCAACCTGAGGAGGAAACTCCTGTTGAGCCGACTGGAGAATCTATACCTCTGAGACGTTCCACCAAAGTTAGGAATGCACCTGAGCATTATTATGGTTTTCATATTACTGCAGAAGGCGAGATACTTATCAGTGATAACACACTGGTAAATCTGGATGAGCCTAACAGCTACACGGAAGCCATGGCAGGCCCTGAGGCTGCTAAATGGAAAGAGGCTATGGATAGCGAGATACAGTCCATGTATGACAATCAAGTTTGGAACTTGGTTGACAATGTACCTGATCGTAAGATAGTTGGGTGCAAATGGATCTTCAAGAAGAAGACCGACATGGATGGTAATGTACACACTTATAAGGCACGACTGGTTGCAAAGGGTTATTCTCAAACTCCGGGAGTTGATTATGATGAGACCATTTCACCAGTGGCCAAGATTAAGTCTATTAGGGTTTTGTTAGCCATTGCTGCATTTCATGATTATGAAATATGGCAAATGGATGTCAAAACCGCTTTCCTTAATGGAAAGTTGGCTGAAGATGTTTACATGGTTCAGCCAGAGGGTTTTGTCAGTACAGAGTACCCCAGTAGAGTGTGTAAGCTCGAGAAATCCATTTATGGATTAAAAAAGGCACCTCGCAGATGGAATCTTTGCTTTGATGAGAAAGTCAAAGAATTTGGCTTTTTAAGGAGTGAAGATGAATCTTGTGTCTATATCAAGGCTAGTGGGAGTATAGTCAGCTTTTTGGTACTGTATGTGGATGACATACTACTCATAGGAAATGACATCCCAACCCTACAGGAAGTAAAGTCCTGGCTTGGGAAGTGTTTCGCTATGAAGGACCTTGGAGAAGCTGCCTATATCCTAGGGATAAGGATTTGAGAAACAGGAGTAAAAGACTAATTGGACTTAGTCAAAGCACCTATGTGGACAAAGTGTTGAAAAGGTTCAACATGCATAACTCCAAGAAAGGAGAGTTACCCATCCAGATTAACGCCAGATTGAGTAAGACACAAAGCCCTAGTACTGAGGCTGAGATAGCATAAATGAGTCGAATACCTTATGCTTCAGCTGTAGGATCGATCATGTATGCTATGACGTGTACTCGACCTGATGTAGCCTTTCCTTTGAGCATGGTTAGCAGGTATCAGGGGAACCCTGGCAAGGCACACTGGACTGCGGTAAAGAATATCCTCAAGTACCTACGGAGGACTAAGGACTGGGTCCTTACCCTCGGTGGTAGTGAGGACTTGAGAGTTGTAGGGTACAGTGATGCTAGCTTTCAGACTGACAGGGATAATTTCCGCTCTCAGTCGGGCTGGGTCTTTACTCTAAACGGAGGGGCAATTACTTGGAAAAGTTCCAAGCAGGAGACAGTGGCTGATTCCACTTGTGAATCAGAGTATATAGCAGCAAGCGAGGCAGCAAAGGAGGCTATATGGCTAAAGAACTTCATCGGAGACCTTGGAGTTGTACCAGCTATAAAGGAGCCAATGGAGATTTTCTGTGACAGCAATAGTGCGGTTGCCTTAGCCAAGGAACCAAGAGATCATGGGAGATCCAGACACATTGACAGAAAATATCACTTCATCAGATATCGAATAGAAGAAGGAATCCTCATGGCAAAGAGGGTATCATCGGATGAGAACCCAGCAGATCCCCTCACGAAGGGACTATCTCGGGCTAAGCATCTCCAGCATGCTCGGAGCATAGGGCTGAAGGATGATATTAGTTTTAGTAGTTAGATAATCTTGAAATTTGTAAAATGTAATTGACATTTGATGATAAATAAAAGTTGTTATTTATGAGTAAAGTGTTGCTATCTCTTGTCAATCGTTTACTATTATTTCTTTTTGCATGTTTTGACTTCCAGAATAATTATGTTATGGTTTATATCATATTATTCAAACTCTCCACAGTCGGTCATATGTTGGAAGTAGATATGAATCAAGACTGTCATGGGTTGGCTTGTAGAGGTCTAAGATGTTAGACAAAGCGGGGCTACAGCACTCATGAGTGCTCATAAGTTCTGAGTATTGGATTCAACCCACGCTCACTTGTATCACTTCATGGGATTTATCTCGAGTGATCGTGAGACGGTAATATCATATAAGTCTTCAAACCTAGAGATATGATTTGTTGCCTATGAGTTGGTTATGCATTGATTGCACGAAAACGCATTGGTAACTCGATGTTATAAACCGTGCTTTTGTGTGTAATTCAACAAGTAGTAGAGCAAACATATGAGTCGAAGTTTATCTGTTCCTTCTAGGATTAGAAGCGATATCTGGGCCCCTCGATGATTTTGTTTTGACCTATGTACCGGGCCCGGTCAGAACTAAATTGATGTGTTCAGTTAAGTTCTATGTCAAACAAATCGGAAATCGGAAAACAAATGCTGGACAATAAGCAAGACCATGTTCCATGTATTTGTCCGGCTGATATCTAGAATAGAGGATTATATGATCACTTATCTAAAATGGCGCTTCATAGTTCAACAGAGTTTAAAGAGCTACGATTGCTGATCGGTTCCTGAAGTCATACTTGCAACTATAGTTATTAGACTTATCCAAGTGGGAGACTGTTGGAGATAGTGTCTAAGTCCAAAACTATATTTGGTATGTACTTGACCCGACCCGGCATGGTCCATTTGGGTTGCACTTCACCCGAACAATTTACGGATAATCTTTTGAGAATAGTATAAGTTATGATTTATTAATATATTATAAGTTCTAATATATTAATATAAAATCATATTATTTAATTAGTGTTGATCTATAATTAATTTAGAATTAATTTAGAGATCAAAAGTATGACTAATTAAATATGGGCTCTTGTATTTATATAGTGTGGGCTAATACTTATTTGGAATGGGCTAGGCTTGCATGGAAAGTCCATGGATACTCCATGGAGCTTTAACCCATGGATCTCATGGAAATGAAAAGACATGGGTATTAGGGTTTACATGGATGTAACCCTAATCCACCACACTATATAAAGGAGGCTTTGGTTCTTGAAATGACACGAGTTGATGTGTGTAAACTAAGAGGGCCGATTTCAAGAAGTTTGTGACTATTCTCTCAAGTTTCCAAGTTTGTGGTGATTTGTGACTTCCATTTGAGGCATCCACATTATTGGTGCTAGGCTCTTAAACTCCAAGCAATCAACTACTACTATAAGGTAAGTAATTCTACTAGTTTTATTTGATTCAAGTACCCCATGCCATGCTAGTTAGGATAAGAACCTTGGAAAAATAATTATTTGCATGTATCATAGTCAAACATAGATCCAAGGTTTCTAGGGTTGCATGTACACCATAGGAGTGTTAGAATGCTCAAAACCCATCATATGTATAGGGACCTTTTTGGTCAATGGTATGTCGGCTCATGTTTTGTTTGATTCGGGAGCTACCCGATCGTTCGTGTGTCTTCCGCTTAGCAAGAAGTTCCGGGATGCGCCGGGAACTTTGGATTCCCCGCTTGAGGTAGAGATTGCAGATGACCGCACTGTGAGTGCTGCGAGGGAGTATCGGGAATGTGTCCTGAATGTGCTTGGGGAGAGGTTTCGTGTTGATCTATTCCCGATACCGTTGCGAGGACTGAAGGTGATTGTCGGGATGGACTGGTTGGGGGCCAATGGGGCCATGATCGAGTGCGAGCGCCAGTTAGTGAGGGTTCGAACCCCAAGCGGGGGAGGACTGGTTATACATGGTGACAGGGCCTCGTAGGGGCCAACCCTCTGTTCGGCTGCGAGGGCTAGGCGATTTTTGCAGCAGGGATGTATGGGATTTTTGGCCTATATCTCGGATTCGAAGGTTGAGACCACGACAGATATGGGCAGTGTGCCGGTTGTACATGAATTTCGAGACGTCTTTCCTGAAGAATTACCAGGAATGCCTCCAGAGAGGCAGGTGAAGTTTCGCATTGATTTGGTGCCGGGTGCCGCTCCGATAGCCAAGGCATTGTACCGGCTAGCACCGCCCAAGACGCAGAAGCTATCTACGCAGCTTCAGGAGCTGCTAGACCGAGGGTTTATCTGACCAAGCAGTTCCCATGGGGAGCTCTGATCCTGTTCGTGAAAAAGAAGGATGGAGCACACAGGATGTGCATTGATTATCGAGAGATGAACAAACTAACGGTGAAGAACCGTTATCCATTACCGAGGATTGATGATTTGTTCGATCAGCTGCAGGGTGCCTCTTGGTTTTCCAAGATTGATCTTCGGTTGGGATACCATCAGATGAGGATTCGGGATGAGGAAATACCAAAGATAGGTTTCAGGACTCGGTATGGGCACTATGAGTTTGTGGTGATGCCATTTGGTCTCACCAATGCCCCAACAGCGTTCATGGATCTCATAAACAGGGTGTGTAGACCGATCCTGGATCGGTCGGTGATTGTTTTTATTGATGATATCCTGGTCTATTCTCAGACCAAGGAGCAGCATGAGCAGCATCTGAGAGAGGTGTTGGCGACCCTGAGGGCGGAGAGGCTGTATGCCAAGTTCTCCAAGTTTGATTTCTGGCTGCGAGAGGTACAATTTTTGGGGCATATTATCAACCACGAGGGTATTTCGGTTGATCCAACCAAGGTTGAGGCAGTGATGCGGTGGGAAGTACCGGAGAATGCTTCCGAGATCAATAGCTTCTTGGGTCTAGCAGGCTATAATCGAAGATTCATCTAGGATTTCTCCAAGATTGTTGTGCCTTTGACTCGCTTGACCAAGAAGAATGTGACATTTCAGTGGGGTACGGATCAGCTGTTGGATTTTGAGACCCTGAGATGGAGGTTATGTGAGGCTTCGATTCTAGTACTGCCTGAGGGGTTAGATGATTTGGTGGTGTACTGTAATGCATCGATCTCAGGGTTAGTCGTAGTACTGATGCATAAGGGGCATGTGATAGCTTACGCCTCGAGGCAGTTAAAGCCTCATGAGGCGAATTACCCCACTCACGACCTGGAATTGGGGCAGTGGTGTTTGTCCTCAAGATTTGGAGGCACTACTTATATGGAGTGCGGTGCACCATCTATACCGATCACAAGAGTTTGAAGTATTTGATGGACCAGCAGAACCTCAACATGCGACAGAGGAGGTGGTTGGATGTGTTGAAGGACTATGATTGTGAGATTCTATACCATCCAGGGAAGGCCAACGGGGTGGCCGATGCTTTGAGTCGCAAGGCGGCAGGTTCCCCGATTGGGAGCGTTTGTTTGAGGATGACTGTGATCTCTCCATTGTTGGATATAATCAAGGAGGCTCATGTCGAGAGGGTGAAGAAGGAGAATTGTTAGATAAAGCGGATTCGGGGACAGTATCCTTTGTTTGTTAAGGATAGCCGTGGTCTTCTGACACAGTGTGGATGGGTGTGGGTACCGGTGACTGGAGGAGTGAGACAGAAGATATTAGAGGAGGCACACAAGTCCAAGTTCTCTATACATCCGTGAGCTACGAAAATGTATAGAGATTTGAGACGGAGTTACTGGTGGCCCTAGATGAAACGGGAGATCGCCTGGTTTGTGGAGCGGTGCTTGACCTGCAAGAAGGTCAAGGCCGAGCATCAGCGGCCTCATGGCAAGAGGTGTGGACGCCATATGGGTGATAGTGGACAGATTGACGAAGAGTTCCCACTTTATTCCGATCTCTGAGAGTATATCTGCCGAGAAGTTGGCGGATATTTATGTGCGAGAGGTGGTGGCTAGACACGGGGTGCCACTTTCGGTAGTCTCTGATAGGGATGTCCGGTTCACATCTAGGTTCAGGAAGAAGATCCACGAGGAATTGGGCACTCAGCTGCATTTTAGCACGACGTACCACCCCCAGACGGATGGCCAGAGCGAGAGGACGATCCAGACCTTAAGGATATGCTTCGAGCATGCGTGTTGGATTTTGGAGGGATTTGGGATACGTACCTTCCACTGGCAGAGTTTGCGTACAATAACAGTTACCATGTCAGTATCGACTGACCTCCATTCGAGATGTTGTATGGTAGGAGATGCAGGACCCCGGTTTGTTGGGGCGAGGTTGGAAACCGGTTCATGGGGAGCACTGAGGTAGTGCTAAAGACTACCGGGCTGATTCAACAGGTGTGCGACCGGTTGCGGGTCGCGCAAATCCGTCAGAAAAGTTATGCTGACCGACAGTGATCAGATCTCGAGTTCCAGGTGGGGGACTTTGTGTTACTAAAAGTGTCACCGTGTAAGGGTATCATCAGGTTTCGTAAGAGGGGCAAGCTAGGACCCCGATATATAGTACTGTTCAGGATTACGGCCCGAGTGGGCAAGGTGGCCTATCGGTTGGATCTGTCAGATGAGCTTAGTCAGATTCACAACACCTTCCATGTGCCACAGCTTCGGAAGTGTGTCACAAACGAGGCCGCAATCGTTTCTATGGACAATATTCAGGTGGATGAGAGCTTGAACTAAATTGAGAGGCCAGTTGCAATTTTAGATAGGAAGACCAAGGTTCTTCAGAACAAGGAAGTGAAGTTGGTAAAGGTGCAATGGCAGTACCGTAGGGGATTCGAGTGGACTTGGGAGCCGGAGGACGAGTTGCGAGACCACTACCCGGATTTATTTGGGTCAGCAGACTTCGGGGACGAAGTCTAGTTCAAGTGGGGAGACTTGTAACACCTGTCCCAAGTATTGATTATTTTATATAATTTTAGGGTTTTGTGCATGGACTCAACGAGTTGGGTTGCTCCAACTCGTCGAGTAGAGACTGTTTGGGGACGCGGGGTTTGGGTTCTACTCGACGAGTCGGAAGGCCCCGACTCGACGAGTAGGAGCTGTAAAGAGAAACCCTAATTTTTAGGGTTTGCACCCTATTTAAGGAACATAACATGCCTCTTGTGGCCTCCCTTATCACCCTACTAGCCAGAGAAAACCCTATTTCGACCTTGCATCTTCTTGAGTGATAGTGAGAGCTTTTGTGAGTAATTTTGGGGTATTTGTGAAGGATTATAGAGCTTGAAGAGGAAGGAGCAAGGAGAGAAGCAGTAGATCCGACATCTACTCTGTCTTGGCCATCATTTTGAGGTATAAAGGCGTCACCCTTATCTCTAGTTGATTAGATTCCTTTTCTTGGAAGCAAATGGCCATTTTTGGTGCAAAATGGAGTCAAACTTGGATCTGGACTTATCACAAGGATATGGTTCCAGATCTGGATCTCTTTAGGTCCCCAATGACATAACGTTGCTCACTTTATGCAGCCTAAGTCCTTTCCATGCACAAAAACCTTGTAAGAAGCCTAGTTTTGATGATATAGCCTTGAAGGGCCTTGCATGCACATAACGTTTGCAACTTTACGTGGTATCTGCACTAAGGGAGTTTGGATCTAGAGTTTGGGACCTTAGATCCCACTGAAAAGGGCTGAACTTGGAAAGGACTGAAGTAACTCGTCGAGTCCCTTAGCTGACTCGAGGAGTCGGGGTAGGGTTTGCCTGTTTCTGAGTTTCTAGATGAGTGCAGTGAAGGATTAGGGTTTTCGTCCGTTCAGAAATTAGTTTTCTGGACATATGGTGAACTCGACGAGTCACTAGGATGACTCGACGAGTTGAGGCGGGGTTCAGTGGAATGGAATCGGGAGCAACTCGATGAGTTACAAAGGTAACTCGGCGAGTTAACGAGTCATACAGCTAGCTCGACGAGTTGTTGGATGCACTCGACGAGTTGAGGTCAACATGGACTGTTGACCTTGACTTTGACCACGGTTTACCAGGGTTGACTTTGGGGGTAACTATGGGATTATGACAAGTTACTCACATGTTGGTTATAAGCAGTTGAGGAGAAGTGGTGCGTGGGATATATCTGATCTTAGCTTGACAGTTCAGCACACGAGAGGTGAGTCTTCTCACCATACCAATGGGTCTAAGGCACCAAGGCCGGCCCATTTTATGTTATGTGGATTGTTGATTGATTATGCGTTATGTTAGTATGACATTTGCATGGAAGACCCCGGGGGGTTCCCGTGGCAGTAGTCTGAGACCACGTGGGGGTTCCCGTGGCATTTGATATAAGACCTTGGAGGGTTTCCATGGCATCCTAGTATATTTGCATGTATAGTTTGCATTATGTCTTGTTTGGTAGTGAAGACCTTGTGGGGGTTCCCAAGGCAGGAAGACCATGTGGGGGTTCCCATGGCAGGCAGTTAAGACTAGGTGGGGGTTCCAGTGGCATTAGGTGTAAGACCCTGGAGGGTTTCCATGGCTTCCTTATATGTCGTATGCATGGCTTATGTGATATGTGTAGCTTTTATAACTAATATGATATGTGTTATGTGGATTGTGTGTGGGGTATGCTATGGGGGACTCACTAAGCATTAGCTTACAATTTGTGGATTTGTTTCAGGTATATTTGAGCCCAAGGGAAGGGGCAAGGGTTGATGGCATGACGTGCACTCTCTCAGGCATTTTTATGGGACACTCTGATATTTGGAAATAATGTTGTCATGTATATGAATTTGAAAACAATTGTATTGAGATTTTATGGTTTATAGTTAAGTGCTTTGACTATTTTAAAATGAAAAAATTTCTTTAAAAAATTGGGTCGTTAAACGTACAACAAAGCATGATATCTATATGTATATATAAATATAGATTGGATACAACAAGCAATGGCCATAGTTACTTACGAACTCGTTTCATACCATACAGCAAGAATCATGGCATCACGTCGAAGTAACCAACATACCGACACAACACCAGTTCTACATATGGACCTCGCCACATTCCAAGCCGCTGTAACAGCCACCGTGACAGCCTTCATTACACAACTTAGCGCTAACAACACGAACGGAAACAAGAACGGTAACCACAGTCTCAATCAAGATGACAACCAAGGACACCAGCGAGTGTGCTCCTGCAAGGACTCCCCAAATTACAAACCTAAGAGCTCCCACGTCAATGGAGGAGTACTACCCAAGAAACGAAAGTTCTGGAACAAGAAAAAGGGTCGTCTGACTCAAGGACCTGCCAAAAGACAACAAACTATGGCAATCCATACCACCACTGTCCCTACTGCCTCAGTGCCAACAAAACCATATATTGGAAACCTTCCAAAGTGCAACAAGTGCAAATTTCATCACTATGGGGTCTGTCGAGAGATGCACTGCAAAAATTGCAATAGGAAGGGGCACACTGGCCGTTTCTTTAAGGCACCGGTTCAACGAACCACCTAAGCCACCAATGTCGGAGTAAGCCAAGCTTGCTACAGATGTGGGGAGGTGGGGCATTTCCAAAGAGAGTGCCCAAATACTAGAAACAAAAATACCAGAGACGTTAGAAAAATTTCAACAACAGAACATGAAGAAGTAACAAGGGACCCCGCTGGGATTACCAGTACGTTCCTCCCTAAATAACTCATATGCATGCATACTTTATGATAACGGTACGAAGAGTAGTTTCGTGACTCAGCAATTTAAAAACATATTCAGAAAAAAACCACAATCACTCAATGAAACATTCACAGAAGAAATAGCAAATGATAAAACGAAAAGCACTAAAGATATATACATAGGATACACTCTATAACTAAAACAACCAAATCTTCCAAATCATCCTAATGTCGGTTACAATAGGAAACTTCGACGTGATCACCGTCATGTTTTGGTTAAGTCCTCACCATACCAATATCATGTGTTATGAAAAGGCCATTCTCCTTAAATTACCGACTAACAAAACCCTTGTCATTACAGTTACAAACGCGGCACAACCCTCCAAATCATCTCTTATATCAAGGCTCAGAACTAACTACGCAAGAAGTACCACGCCTTCCTAACCCACGTTGTGGATGAGAAACAGGAAAATAAAGATATAAGGATGTTCCAGAAGTCTGTAACCTTCTCGATGTATTTCTAGAAGACCTTTCAGGAATACCACCCGTATGACGAGTCGAGACTAAATTAGGCTTAAACGTAGTAGCTATACAAAACATAGTTGTAAATACTGTTTCTCCCAAATTAATCACTTCACTCACGTAGAAACTAAGCACCCATACTGGTAATCTACGATCACTAAGTATTTACGTTAGGATTATATATAGTTAAGATTCTACAGATTTCATATTTGTATTTCCGCTTTAACTCCTGTTCTTTGTTTAGTTGTGAGCTTAGGGTAGAATCACTTATTCGACTGTCTTTTTAATCTTGATTTTATACGACTTTTATACACGAAACGATTATGAAAAGACTAGGATGGACACGCTACTACTTAGGCGATCGTAGACAAATTAACTAGACCCACACACTTGCTACCGATCAAAGCCACTCCGTTTGAAGAACTATGCAGACGCAAGTGTGGATCGCCTTTGTGCTGGGCTGAAGTGGGTGACACACAACTAGCAAAGAGGCAAGTTCCTGATAGCACTCTCACCAGCCCTGAGATCATAAGGGAGACAACCGAGAAGATCGTCCAAATTAAGGAACAACTGAAAGCATCTAGGGATCGACAAAAGAGCTATGCGGATAAACTACGAAAGCCCTTGGAATTTCAGGTTGGAGACCGCTTTCTGTTAAAGGTCTCACCTTGGCAAGGTATGTTACGTTTTGGAAAAACATGGAAAACTAAATTCAAGGTACATCGGACCATTCGAGATTCTTGCTAGAATCGGTCCGGTGGTTTACAAACTTCAACTACCGCAGGAACTCAGCAATATACACCCCACTTTCCACGTATCCAATATAAAGAAGTATCTGTCCGACGAATCTCTTGTAATTCCACTCGATGAAATCGAGAGAAACAAGAGTCTACACTTCGTAGAGGAACCTGTGGAAATCATGTACATGGAGATCAAGAGAACGAAACAAAGTCGTATACCAATAGTGAAGGTCCGTTGGAACGTCAAGTGAGGACCTGAATTCACTTCGGAACGAGAAGACCAGATGAAACAAAAATACCCGCATCTTTTCCCTAGTTCATGAGTACCCACCTTAGAAATAATTTAGCACGAAATTCCCTCTAACGGGGGGATAATGTAACAACCTGTTATTTCGGGTCAATAAAAGTTAAACAAGTCAAACCAAAGTCAAACGAGTCAAACAAAAGTCAAATAGTTAAAATTAAATAATGAAAATTCACATTACTTTTGAGGATTTCGGTTTTGAGAATCAAAATCACTTCCTAGGCCGAAATCTCTTAGGTCGAGAACACCACCTAGACCGAAATCAATTCCTTGGCCGAGAACACCCCTTGATCGAAGACACTTTAGACCGAAGACTTGATTCTCGGTTGGAACCTTAGACCGAAATCAAGGTGATTTCGGTGAATATAGGCCGAAATCACCAAACTTTATCCAGTGGCACCTTTTCCTAGGTGATAAAATACACATACCAATGAATATATCACATCACTTTTACCCCATATATATGTATAACCAAAATCACCACCTCACTTCTCATTTCCATCTTCAAAATCCTTTACATTTTCTCTCAAAGTTCATAAGAATATCTTCATATCTTCGTACGAGTTCACAGAAGCATCAAACATTATCAAAGATCATCTTCAAACATCCCCAGGAAACCAAATTCCTTCAAGTTAATTCTTAGGATTATTGTAAGTGTTCCTTATATATAATCTAGTCTTTTATAACGCTTGCATATTAATTCCACTAATACACGCAGTATTGTGTGTTAAAAACGCGTAGACTACGAACACGTTCACGTAATCTAACTTGAAGATCATCGTTTTTACCTCGTTACCCAGCCAAGAACAAACTCGAGGTGAGTTCATACCCCTACAGTTTTCACGATTTTTCTATATTTTTTTGGGGGGGAGGGGGAATACAAGTAAAGCACAAGAAAACTTGTGTTAATAAACAAACCGTTACATTTATATTTTCACAAAATATATATATACATACGGGTACACATTTGATTACAATAAAACTTTAACCCTTTTGTAACATGTTGAGCAAAAAGGGTATAATTATACAAACATATATATAATTATTATTTCAATTCATTTTATTATCATAGTAAAAAAGATAATGTATATACAAAGGATTCATCATTTCAGTGAAACATTTTTAAAAACTATAATATGTATAGTTTATGAGACATACACACTATTTTACCATTTCAAGATACAATAAAAAAAGAATATTTCAAAGCATAATTATCTTATACCATGTAACCACTATAAAAGGACGATACATACATTTACAAGAAAAGGAGTTTTTATCATACTACACGTAAACAGTCAATATGGCTTTGTGAGACATGTCTTCAAGTACTTATCTAAGTAACAACAAAATTCTTGTATTATAACCAGGATCTCTCTTTTGTGAGACATGTCTTCAAGTACTTATCTAAGTAACAACAAAATTCTTGTATTATAACCAGGATCTCTCGTAAGAGAGCGTGACACTTGTGTATAGATCTATACGGGACTGACAATCCCGCACCTAAACTGTTAGCTACAGTTGGACCGGCAGGTCTGGGGTGACAAATATCGTACCATTCTGACGCCTGAAGAACGTCGTACAAGCCATCTAGGTCATTAGCATGGTTATAATAACTCAAAAGGGGTATTAACAATACGTTTGGTTTACGAATACATACATGTCTTCAAATGGTTTTATTTATATAAAACTGCATTACACTATTTTCCAGTATAATACAGTTTACATTTCTGGAAACATGCATTCAAATAGTTTTATATATGAATAAAACTACATATTACTATTTTAAGTATGGAAAATACTCGTACATTTCGGTCTTGGAACATTTAATATTACAACTCATTTCTAAAGAAAATATTGGATTTTCTAGAAGAACACACTATCATTTTCAAGGAACAATGGAATACCTTTCTCATACAAAATGCTTATGAACTCACCAACTTAAATGTTGACACACTTTTTCAAAACCATTTGTATTCTCAGGGAATCAGTAGACAGGTACCCACACAGGTTTTGTGAAGACGGAGCGTAGCAGTGTTACGTCTTATATTTTGTCGTATGTTTTTGGAGTCAACAAACAATCAATCGAACTCAATGTAAATATTAAATTATCAATATGATGGTTGTAATGCTTTGATCTCTATTATTCAACTGTTATGATATTGTACATGACGTCATCCGCCCCCAAACGTTTCCGCCATTCTGGTTCAGGGGTGTGACATAATCTGAGGCGTAGAGTTATGTATGTGAAGCACTATTCTGATCATTCAAAGGAAAATGGCATGTTTGAAGGTTTTGAGGAGGATAGTGAAGATAAAAGTGAAGAAAAAGAAGAGTTGATTTAGGGAAGTTGCTTTGTTGACAACTAAGAGGAACTGTCACTAATCACAATTAGGAGAGAGTATGAAAAATAGATGTAATAGCTTAATATTGTAATATTTCATTTTGAGGTAATACAAATCAAATGCATCGTTACATTAATTTTTAAAACGACTGTTAGGTACAAAAATAAGCTTCTAAAAAGTTGTACCGTCTTCTAAGCTTGTAACACTTGGATTTCTGGTATGTTCTTTATTGCCCTTTTATTTTCAAAATGTTGCATTTGATCCCTTGGAGTAGTATGCGGGGCGTACCACATGGTACACTTAGTGTACTAGCTGAAAAGCTAGTACGCGGGGCGTACCACATGGTACGCTTAACGTACTAAGTGAGTGGGCAGACAGGATTGCAAGGCCTCGTATGTTGGGCGTACGAGGATTACGCTTAGCGTACTCGGTGATGTTAAAACCCTAATTTTTGGGGTGTTGTACCCTATTTAAGGACCTTAAGTCCCTAGGGCTGGCCTCTTTACCAGCCTCCAAACCTCCTAAAACCCTAAATCGAGCCTTAACATTTCTTGGTTGTGTTCTTGAGTTCTTGAAAGGATTTTGGTGGTTATTTTGCACTTTGTGAAGGGAGTTAAGAAGATTGAAGGTTCCTAGCTTGGTGGGGAGTTTGTGAATCCAAAATCATCGCCCTCTTTTCAAGACTTTTGAGGTATCAAGTTCATACCTTGGCTTGTAAATGCTTAAATCTATTTATGGATTGATTTGTTATGATTCTGGTTCCTTTTTGCGCTAGTGGATGAGTTAAGTCCTTATTCTTTTAGATCTGATCTTTTTAAGAGTACCTTGGGCATAAAGGTGCCAACTTTAAGGGGTATTGGATCTTTTTAAGTTCTTCTTAAACTCAAGAGCTTCATTTAAGCATCCATGAACGTAAAGTTAGCAACTTTACGTGATAATCTAGCTCAGGGAAGTCAGATCTACGTTTTGGAAGCAATGTCTTCATGGCTTAAAGGTTAAAATGGAGTTTTGGTTGAATGGGTGAGGACGCTGGGCGTACACACCCTTAAGCAAGTACGTTGTGCGTACGTGCTGAGTACACCCCACATACTCTGTCTGATGGGCTTCGCATTTTGGTCTTCGGGTTTGGGCCATTATTTTGGGCCTTGATTCATAGGGTTTTGTTGGGCTATCTGAGTGCAAGTGTTTTGGGCTAGGAAAAATTGGTGGGCATTGGGGTAAGGCCCATGTAAGGGTTTGGGCCCAATTTGGAAAATTGGGCCATGTATGGCCCTTAGATGATTAATTGGTTTGGGCCTTTTAGATTTTAAGTTTGGGCCTTAGTCTTGGACCAAACTAGGTATGGCATAAAAAGGTATTTCACCCTATGTATGGATTGATAGTTATAGACTGGACTCCAATTGTTAATTGGGTGTTATTTGATATTGATAGCTCGAGGATTTGTCGGAGCAGCAGCCAGGGATTATCTGTAACGCCCCGATTCTCGAATATCAATTTATGGTGATAAATTCTCATGAATTCAAGGTCTAATCGACGAGTTGGTTGCTTGACTCGTCGAGTAGCAGCGGGTTAGGCTGCGCACTTAAGTGACCTACTCGCCGAGTCCAAGAAGGGACTCGACGAGTAGGAGCTGGAAGATGAGACCCTAAATTTCGGGGTTTGGCACCCTATTTAAAGGATCATTTGCCCCTTAGCCTTCCTTAGCAGCCTCTAGAGAGTTCAGCAAAACCCTAATACGTGTGTGTGCTCCATTTGTATGTTTCAAGCCTTGGAAGAAGATTCTTAGAGAAAGGAACTTGAAGATCAAGTAGCTAGCAGCAAGGAGATTGTGTGGACTTGAAATCTACCTCAGATAGCACCATTTGAAGGTATCAAGTCATTACCTTGGCCTTCTTTCCTTCTAGATCTCTTTTGGGTGGACGATTAGGCCTTTTCATCATGTTATGAAGCTATTCTTGGGTATGAGCCAAGATCTGAAGTTGCAACTTCAGATCTGAACTCTCCTTGGTCTTTAGGTCCATAAAGCTTCCAGCTTTAGCAAGTATGAACCCTTCCTTTTGAGTTAAACTCCGTTTCAAGTTTTGATTTGGCATTATGAGTCATTAGAGCATTGCATGCATGTAAAGTTTGCAACTTTACATGATAAACATGCATTGGGAAGCTGGATCTACAATTTGGAGCCTTAGCACGGCTTAAGATCGTCTGTATGAATAAAAGGACTAAAGAGACTCGGCGAGTTGTATGAACGACTCGGCGAGTCCGATGAAGATTGTCATAGACTCGGCGAGTAGTATGAACAACTCGGCGAGTCCGATGAAGGTTTTCGTGGGCTCGGCGAGTCAGTCGAGTGACTTGGCGAGTCGGCGAGGGTTTTCCCAACCTTTGGACACGTATGAACGCGGCGAGTTATAAAGGGAAAACTCGGCGAGTTGGTCAAGGAGTTATGGCCACTAACACTAGGAACTCGACGAGTCACACGAGTGACTCGGCGGGTTGGCAAGTTATGCAAGGAACTCGACGAGTAGCTAAGGGTACTTGGCGAGTTAAGGTTAACATGGACTGTTGACCCTGACAGTTGACTTTCACTTTGACCAAGGAATGACCAATTGACTTCTGAGGGTATTTGGATATATTGGATATTTATAGCAAAGGACATTGGTAAATATAGGTGTTGGAGTTGGAGCTACATTTGGAGGAGTTGACACTACCTTCCGAGCTACTTCCGAGGTGAGTTATCCTCACTATCAATAGGGTCTACGGCACCAAGGCCGGCCCGTTATCGGATTTGTATCTGGGTAATTGCATGATATGTTTACTGATCTGTAGATCTGCGTCCTGGTAGTTAGGACGGTATTATGTTTAGTGACCTGGTTTAGGTCGGTATCCTGGTATATAAGATGATGCTATGTTAGTGACCAGTTAGGTCGGTATCCTGGTTATAGGATGTTTAGTGACCTGGTTTAGGTCGGTATCCTGGTATATAGGATGATGCTATGTTAGTGACTGGTTAGGTTGGTATCCTAGTTATAGGATGTTGCTATGCTATATGATCTGTTAGATCGGTTTGTTTGCCTATAGATTGTTATGTGATTATTTGTTATATGTGCACATGTTTATTGGTTTGGGGAAAGGGTTGAGGCAGGTCCTGCTGTGTGCAGTAGGCCAAGACACCCTGGGCGGACCGGGTAGACTACAGGCCCGGTCCGGGCAAATCTAGTCAGGCCAAAGGCCCGGCGAGGGGTCCGGATAGGCTGAGGGCCCCGAGAGGGCGGTCCAGACGTGCCGAGGCTCGGAGAGTGGACCAGATAGACTGAACGCCCGGTGCGGGTGGTCCAGTCAGACTATAGACTCAGAGAGTGGACCAGGTGGACGGAAGGCCCGGTGCGGGCGGACCAGTCACACTGTAGACTCGAGATGCATGGTTGTTCTGTATTTGTTGATATGATATGATTATGGTTATATGAGGTTGGTATTTTGGGGGTAACTCACTAAGCCTTCGAGCTTACATTTATCGATTATTGTTTCAGGTACGACGGATGACCGCGGGAAGGCGAAGGTGTGACCGTACACTTCCTCATATTTTGATTTGGATTTCTGGGATACTCTGATATGAAACTATTCTAAAAACAGATTTGTAATAACTAATGGTTTTGAATGATTTAAAAAGTTTTAAATTGGCTCGATTTTGATGGGTGTCACAAGTTGGTATTAGAGCCTTGGTTTCAGTGAATTGGAGGAACACTCGTGTGAATCCAGTCTCAAACTAAGGAAAAAGATTTTCGAAATTATTTTAAATAGTTTTCAAAATAAGTAAAAGAGGATGTGAAGTGTACGATCAGCCGGAGCTAGTAATTTGACCCCAAATTACCATGTAGTTTTTGATTATGTGATATGTTAGAACAACATGCTAGTGATAAGATAGGGATCCTCAAGAACCATATGATAGAATTGTCTGATCTTTGATACCTTATCTTATATAGAGTACCTCATTGATTGTTGTATGACTCTTTCGCGTGTGAACTAACTATTGGGTGAATACTCCAAGTCACATGCTACATGGGTTAAATGGTCTTAGGGTAAGGGATTTGGTCCTTCTGCACAGCTCTCGTCTGAGTCCAACCGTTGTGGTATTAAATCGTTTTAGTCTAAGATTGTTTAAGCCATGCGGTATGTGATTGTATTCATGCAATAGTTAACTGGAACCAATGGAGGGTCGTGTGGCAGTTGGTGGATGGGTGGGTAGTGAGAGGCCGGGAGGCCAGTTATGAGATATTTAGTATTTCCTCTAGGAGTGAGGATTGAGCGCTCGCTATATTTGTGTGTATTGTTAGGGCGTTGTGATGATACTTAGGACAAATATGGGTAGGTGTGGAAGGTAGTATGGGCTCGTACTACTGAAAGCACAGGACCCATACACGTATCAAGGAAGTCACAACCCCTAGGGTTGGGTTGGGAGTTAGTTCCCTGTTATTATATGGGTTATCAGAGATCTTTCTGGTATTTTACCAGAATAGTGGTTACGAGACGTCTTGAGACCGGATCTAGGTTAGGAACGAGAACTGGCAGCTAGGATAGGCCAGTATTGTCAGAAGATCGTGTCAGGGAAATCATCTAGGAGGAGGTGATCGAGATCGTTCGGGGATAAATCCCAGAGATGATTGGGACTTTCAAGACCGCCATGGTTGAGTATTTTTCTGAGCCCCATGCAGCCATTGCTGAGAGGGCTGCCGCAGCAACTCCCGCAGCTGTAACGACGACAAGGGGAGGAGTTGGTCGAGCTTCCTAGTTCTGGGACATATTTTGATGAAGAAGAGGGCTGCAGTTACTTGGGATCGGGAAGATGATATGTACTCGTTATATTTGAGGGTGGAGCGGGAGAGGTTAGCACGCGAGTTTCTAGATTTGAGGCTTGGGGGTTTGCTCAAGGTCGGAATATGGGTCATGAGAAATCCGGAAAGGAGTGATGATTATGTTCAACTGGGGTTTTGCAGCTGGAAGGGGAATGGTTTATTGAGGGATTGGATTGTCGTTTTGTAGGGCAAGGATTGTGCCATCTCAGTTTTTCGAGCCCGAAGGAGTGAGTAGACTTGTGACCCCAGGTTCAGGCTGTATTCCAGCTCGGGGTCAGTGGGTTGCAGGAATAGGCAACATTATTTCAGCACCGGTGAGCGCAGGTGGGTCGACGTGGCATAAATATTTGTGAGGTCCGGTTTGCCTTGGATCTCTTGTATCGGACGGTAAGGATTGATTGTGCGACCTATTACACTTTTGGTATTGTAGATTATGTATTGGGGGTAGTTGTAGCCCGGTTTAGGGCAGAGATTGTTTCAGCTGCTGCAGTGCAGCTGTGGACGTTTGAGCTGGTAAGGGAGGCAGGGTGCGAGCCCTGAAGAGAATGATTTATAGAGCCCGAGAGCGGGAAGTTTATTGGAGCACCTTTGGAAAAAAAGGGGTATTTTGTCGGAAGTCTACGGATAGGGTTCCACAGCATGGTTATTCAACATTGTCAGGACTTAGTGGTCTTAGCAACCGTTCGTGATTGACGGACGAAAACGCCAATGGAAGGGGTTCGTTGCCGAAGTATTAGTTGGAGCATTTATCTTTTGGTCTTCAGGACATGAGTGTGGGGTCGTTCAAGCATTAGTGGCTGACGGTTTCGCTGGGATTCAGGAAGTGTTCATCTTTTTTTTAGAAGTGTGTGATCAATTGGGACTATCTAGCAATGCAGCACTAGTGGGAAAGAGTTGGTTGTCATCAGATCGATCGTTGGGGAAGTGAGAAGGATTGAGAATCATCCAATTTTCATGTATTATGAAGGCTTAGTCGAATCTAAGTGGGGGAGTGTTACCCCGAGAAGTGAAAGTGGGAGAGTTTTTGAAACGGGGATAAGTTTCACAACCCGAACAGGGTGAATGGAGGCCCTAGTGGCTGGTTGGTTTGAGGGTTGCGTTGATTGGGGGTTCGGCAAAACTCCCCAGCATAAGAACACGTCTTCTGGTTGCTTGATAGCAGAAGTTGGGGAACCATGTTGGAGTTCTAGTCAAGAATCGAGTTCAGTTCGAGTATTCGGTCGAGGGTGTGCTCGACTCTGAGGGTTTTTGGATTGATAGATTGAGGGTTTTGTTAGCTGCCAGGGCTCAGCAGTGCATTCAGCATGGGAGTACGAGTTATTTAGCGTGTGTGGTAGACATGCGGGTCAGGGAACAGACCACAGATTTTCGAAAGGGTGGACGATCGACATTAGGCCTGGGGTTAGGCTGGGGATATAGTCCACAGAGTAGATCAGGAGTTCGAAGCCCCAAGTGGGTGAGAACAGGATGCATGGGAGAGAGCATCAGGAGGGGTGGTCCAGGGAGATGCTCAACAGTTTAGAGCGGTCCGGATAGACTGAAGGCCAGTGAGGCGTACCAGTCAGGCCAAAGGCTCGGAGAACGGACCAGACAGGCTGAAGGCCCAGAGTGGCGGTCCAGACATGCTGAAGGTTCTGAGAGTGGTCCAGATAGACTGAAGGCCTGGTAAGGCGGTCCAGTCATGCTGAAGACTCTGTATATGTTTATAGATCTATGTTCGGGTATTGATTAGGTTGCTACGCTATAGCAAACAATAGGTCTGTTCCAAGTATTGAACATTCTGTTGGAGTAGGCTGAGGACTCCAGTGTATTTTGGTTTATTAGAAGTTGTTATTAGAGGACGAAAGGAGTTCAAAGGATCTTTGTGATCTCATTAGTTTGGAGTGTCGCCGAGGTTCCATCTTCTTGGAACGGAGAATACTCGAGTTGGAGACTGAGAGTGGATCCGAATGAGTATTCGTTAGTTTGGGAAGGTTTGGGATTAGAACGTTCCGTCATTCATGTTCTGGAAACCGGGTTAGATCTTTTCTTAATCGTTTATGGCATTGGGATGGGGTTGAGTCGGTCCTGCGCTATGCAGTAGGCTAAGATACCCGGTGCGGACTGACGATGAGTTGTAGGCACATAGGTTCCAGGGAGAGCGGTAGGATTGAGGCAGTAGGCCAAGATAATCGGTGCGGGCCGACGGTAAGTCATAGGCACAGGAGTTCAGTAGAGGAGAGGGCTTTGGGATAGGAGGTTAGCAGACCAGGGCGGTCCGGATAGACTGAATGCCTGGTAAGGCAGCCCAGTCAGAACAGACACCCAACGAGCGGACCGGGGAGGCTGTCGGCCCTGAAGGGCGGCCCAGTCATGCCGAAGGCTCGGTGAACGATAGTTTTTGTAATCTATGGAGGCACTGAATTGCAGTAGCAACAGATAATCTGCGATCCGGTTTTGGTGGGAACCTCGAATTATCGGGATTGGGTGTAAGTGGTGTGGAAGTGACAA
The DNA here is from genome assembly GCF_052849685.1 of Lactuca virosa. Taxonomy (NCBI): domain Eukaryota; kingdom Viridiplantae; phylum Streptophyta; class Magnoliopsida; order Asterales; family Asteraceae; genus Lactuca; species Lactuca virosa. Next base: position 167,689,594 of record NC_136434.1, on the reverse strand, counting down.
CGGTTCAGTAGTGTTGTCTGTCAGGAAGTCAGACTGATTTTGGGATTCCAGGATTCAAGGTGAGAGAGCGCGTTCGAATGAATGTTCTGTAAAGGTTTAGGGGAGTTGTACTCGGTTGTGACGAACCAGAGGATTGTGAGGAGACGCAATGATAGATCCTTGGATCTCCAGTTATGAGTAGACCCGAGTTATGTTCATGGAGGTATTCCAATCTAGGGTATTTCATTCTGAGGATGACCGAACCCTATGATTGATTGGACTTGATGTGTTTGGCATTCCAACCCGAGGGTTGATTGGGCCAAACATGTGAGGGATACGAGGGTATTCCATCCTAGGGACGATTGGACCGTCGTAGGCTTACCTGGTAATTCAGCCCGGGGCTGATTGGGCCAGGCATGAGTCTCCGTATTTATTAGTGGACTGATTATGTATGATATTTTGAGAGCGGAAGGATGCATTATCCTGTCAGCTCAGAGGGTTCGCTTCAGGAAGAGGAAAGTTGGGTTCCAGATACATTGGATCGACAGGATTTTGTCAAGTTGGAAAAGTGGCATGCAGGATGGACCTTTTTAAAAGGTTCGGTTGGGATTCACATCACCTTTCACATTTCGCAATTGCGAAAGTGCACCATGGATCAGAAGGCGGTGGTACCATTTGATGACATTCAGGTCGATGAGCGCCTGAATTATGTTGAGAGGCATGTGGCCTTCTGGAGAGAAGGGCAAAGGTTCTGCGGAACAAGGGGGGTACCTTCGGTAAAGGTACAGTGGGAGCACAAAAGGGGGTCCGAATGGACGTGAGAGCCAGAAGCGGAGATGCGAGAGCTCTACCCAAAGGATGTTCATCACATCAGACTTCGAGGACGAAGTCTAGTTCAAGTGGGGGGGGGGGAATTGTAACCCCCCAATTCTCGAATATCAATTTATGGTGATAAATTCTCATGAATTCAAGGTCTATTCAACGAGTTGGTTGCCTGACTCGTCGAGTAGCAGCGGGTTAGACTGCGCAGTTAAGTGACCTAATCGCCGAGTCCAAGAAGGGACTCGACGAGTAGGAGCTGGAGGATGAATACCTAAATTTCGGGGTTTGGCGCCCTATTTAAAGGATCATTTTCCCCTATTTAAAGGATCATATAGCTAGCAGCAAGGAGATTATGTGGACTTGAAATTTACCTCAGATAGCACCATTTGAAGGTATCAAGTCGTTACCTTGACCTTCTTTCCTTCTAGATCTCTTTTGGGTGGAAGATTAGGGCTTTTCATCATGTTATGAAGCTATTCTTGGGTATGAGCCAAGATCTGAAGTTGCAACTTCAGATCTGAACTCTCCTTTGTCTTTAGGTCCATAAAGCTTCCAGCTTTAGCAAGTATGAACCCTTCCTTTTGAGTTAAACTCCATTTCAAGTTTTGATTTGGCATTATGAGTCATTAGAGCATTGCATGCACGTAAAGTTTGCAACTTTACGTGATAAACATGCATTGGGAAGCTGGATCTACAATTTGGAGCCTTAGCATGGATTAAGATCGTCTGTTTGAATAAAAGGACTGAAGAGACTCGGCGAGTTGTATGAACGACTCGGCGAGTCCGATGAAGATTGTCATAGACTCGGCGAGTAGTATGAAGGTTTTCGTGGGCTCGGCGAGTCAGTCGAGTGACTCAGCGAGTCGGCGAGGGTTTTCCCAACCTTTGGACATGTATGAATGCGGCGAGTTATAAAGGGAAAACTCGGCGACTTGGCCAAGGACTTATGGCCACTAACACTAGGAACTCGATGAGTCACACGAGTGACTCGGCGGGTTAGCAAGTTATGTAAGGAACTCGACGAGTAGCTAAGGGTACTCGACGAGTTAAGGTTAACATGGACTGTTGACCCTGACAGTTGACTTTGACTTTGACCAAGGGTTGACCAGTTGACATCTGAGGGTATTTGGATATATTGGTTATTTATAGCAAAGGACATTGGTAAATATAGGTGTTGGAGTTGGAGCTACATTTGGAGGAGTTGACACTACCTTCCGAGCAACTTACGAGGTGAGTTATCCTCACTATATCAATAGGATCTAGGGCACCAAGGCGGACCCTTTCTCGGATTTGTATCCGAGTAATTGCATGATATGTTTACTGATCTGTAGATCTGCGTCCTGGTAGTTAGGACGGTATTATGTTTAGTGACCTGGTTTAGGTCGGTATCCTGGTATATAGGATGATGTTATGTTAGTGACTGGTTAGGTCGGAATCCTGGTTATAGGATGTTTAGTGACCTGGTTTAGGTCGGTATCCTGGTATATAGGATGATGCTATGTTAGTGACCGGTTAGGTCGGTATCCTGGTTATATGATGTTCTTATGCTATATGATCTGTTAGATTGGTTTGTTTGCCTATAGATTGTTATGTGATTATTTGTTATATGTGCACATGTTTATTGGTTTGGGGAAAGGGTTGAGGCAGGTCCTGCTGTGTGCAGTAGGCCAAGACACCCTGGGCGGACCGGGTAGACTACAGGCCCGGGCCGGTCAAATCTAGTCAAGCCGAAGGCCCGGCGAGCGGTCCGGATAGGCTGAAGGCCCCGAGAGGGCGGTCCAGACGTGTCGAGGCTCAGAGAGTGGACCAGATAGACTGAAGGCCCGGTGCGGGCGGTACAGTCAGACTGTAGACTCAAAGAGTGGACCAGGTGGACTGCAGGCCCGGTGCGGGCAGACCAGTCACACTGTAGACTCGAGATACATGGTGGTTCTGTATTTGTTTATATGATATGATTATGGTTATATGAGGTTGGTATTTTGGGGGTAACTCACTAAGCCTTCGAGCTTACATTTATCGATTATTGTTTCAGGTACGGCGGATGATCGCGGGAAGGCGAAGGCGTGACCGTACACTTCCTCATATTTTGATTTGGATTTCTGGGATACTCTGATATAAAACTAATCTGAAAACAGATTTGTAATAACTAATGGTTTTGAATGATTTAAAAAGTTGTAAATTGGCTCGATTTTTATGGGTGTCACATTATCAGTGTGATTCAGCAGTTCGAGGTGAGTTTCCTCACTGTGTTTAGCGGGTTGAAGCCACAAATGCGGACCCATGATCTGTTATGTTATAATACTCGTTGTCTGTGTGACACTGGTATGTGTATGTGCTTGTATGCTTACTGGGCGGGGGCTTTTGGTTATTCTGTATGCTATTAACCGTTTTGCTTATATGCATTTTATGTGGGTGGGGCCCATTATGTTAGTTAGGGCGGGGCCCGTTATACTCATTTGGGCAGGGGCCATTATGCAAGTTAGGACGGGGCTCGTTACGCGAGTTAGGGTGGGGCCCATTTACTCAGTGGGAGGGGCCCGTTATATATATATATATATATATATATATATATATATATATATATATATATATATATATATATATATATATATATATATATATATATATATATATATATATATATATATATATATATATATATATATATATATATATATATATATACACATAGATAGATATGTTTGGTATGTGATAGTTTGGGGAACTAACTAAGCTTTATGCTTACGATTTTCAGTTTATGTTTCAGGTACTTCCAGTTCCAAGAGGAATGGCTCATGATTACAGAGCACACACCACCTCGTTCCACATTTTTGAGATTTACTCTGATTTGAGATGATGTTTGATACACTTATTTTACCTAGATTGTATTGATGATGTTTTTGGAATACTTATTTTATTAAATTAAAAATGAACTTTTTGGGTCTTATTTTTGGGACATTTCAAGTTGGTATCAGAGCCTTAGTTTGAGGGATTCAGATATACCTTTGGGTGTATCTGAACTCAAACTGAGGATTTGGGTAAAGTTTTTCAAAAAGAAATAATTTTTTTAGAAAAGAGTTTTTCTAAGACAAGAAAGGGTGTGGTACATGCAATCGACCGAGCTCAAGTAAGTTTTCCCAAATTACCCATACATGTTATCTTATATGAATTGTTAAGTGAATCTGTGAATCGCATGCTAGTTAGGGCTAAGGATCTGCTCAATTTTTGCATGATAGAATTCTAGGAGAGATGCCTTTGTATGCCTATTATATGAGCTTGTAGGTTTGAATGCTAGTTCTTATCAGTCGGTGATAGGATGGCCTGATTAGGTGATGCTTGGTTCTTATTACTTGATGCCCGAATGATGCTTGCTTTGTGGTTTCTAGGAGTTCTAACTAGCTTCAGCTAACTAGTAAGGGAATATTCTAAGATACATATTATAGGAACTAAATAATTTTATAAGGTTAGGTTTTAACTCTATTACGCAGCTCTTGTCTGAGTCCAACTGTTGTAGTGTGAGACCTCTTATTCGAAGAATTATCTGGTTTTAGTAATATGTAATTGTATTCGTGAGCTAGTTTGAGGAAGTTAGCAGGAGTTCCTTCTGCAGCTGATGGCAAATAGTGGTATGGAGTTTGCCCTAGGAAAACCTAGGATGAGATGTAGTGCTGGGAGCCTTATCTATGAGGGGAAGTTGTATGGATATAAAGTGACTTGCTGGAATCAAGGAAATCATTGAGGAAAGTATGGATAGATGTGGAAGGTAGTATGGGCCGGTACTACTGGAAGCAGAGGATTCGTACTCGATTCATGGAGAGCTGCGATGAAACCAAGAAGCTTGTGGAGTTGTGATCCCTCGATATATATATTCTGATGCGTATTTTGATTGTTTATATGGTCTATTTTCAATATGGTGACATTGTGAGGCAGACCTGTTGGCACATCTGGTGCTGGTGAGGCCTCGGGCTCAGGTTCTAGAACCGAGCAGCTAGATGATCAGACGAGGTTCTTCATTACGTCTAAGGTTACACGCTGCATTCTCGAGCAGACTCCTGCGATCTTCGGTACGATCAAGGAGGGTATTATGGAGTTACTAGAGGAGTGTTTGTGTTCTTTCTGTACTGAGATGATGGCCTTGATGGGGGGGCGCTCCTTGTCCTTCAAGGAGTTCTGGTCATGTGGAGCTCCATACTAGCATGGGGCGAGGGACCCGATAGCCAGCCAGAGGTGGTTAACGCCTTCGGCACCCGCAGTTTCCCTAATGAGGAGGTTGGCCTCGCAGTGGGTGATGATGTTGTTGATTCGATGACCTGGGATGATTTTGTGACCATGTCTCGGACTGAGTTTGCACTGGTGATTGAGGTGCAGCAGTTGGCGCGAGAGTTTCAGGATCTCTGCCAAACTACTAAGACGGTGGATGAGAACACCGCTATGTTCCGAGAGAGGGCACTTATGGTTCCGCAGTATGTGGCGGACGAGGAGATGAAGAAGGCCCGATATCATGAGATGCTGAGGAGTGACATTCGGCAGTTTGTGAGCCGATCCAGCTGCAAAATGCTGGAGGATATGATAACGCGAGCTAGGGAGAGGGAGTTTTATCTGGAGATGTAGAAGAAGAGGAAGCCTAACTATGTGCCGAGTATTTAGGGTTCGGTCAAGAGGCCTAAGGTTGTTGGTACGAGGGGGAAGGGCCAGCAGGGCTGAGGCCGCTGCAGCAAGTGCGGTAGGTCACACGAGGGGGCGTGCATGGTGGGTGGTTATGGTTGCTTCAAGTGTTGTCGGACTGGTCATATTAGCAGGGCTTATACTGCTACCACCACCACCACCCTGGTATCTAATCTGATTTGCTTTCATTTCAATCAGAGGGGCCATAAGAAGGCCCATTGTCTGTGTTTGACTGTAGCAGGACCGGTGTCAGCACCCGCTCCTGCAACTCTTCGGATTACGGATGACCGCCAGGTTAGGGCAGATGCACCTATGGTGAAGAGAAGGGCTTTCATGTTGACAGCTGAGGAGGCTCGCGTGACACCAGATGTGGTGACGGGTATGTAATTTTTCCTTATCTCTTTATTTTCATTGATTTGCTGCTTATATTTATGTGTTTTATTTTAGGATCGTTCCTCATGAATGGTATTTTAAGTTTGGTATTGTTTGATTCGGGGGCTACTGTAACGCCCCGATTCTCGAATATCAATTTATGGTGATAAATTCTCATGAATTCAAGGTCTACTCGACGAGTTGGTTGCCTGAATCGTCGAGTAGCAGCGGGTTAGGCTGCGCACTTAAGTGATCTACTCGCCGATTCCAAAAAGGGACTCGACGAGTAGGAAATGGAGGATGAAACCTTAAATTCTGGGGTTTTGCACCCTATTTAAAGGTTCATTTGCCCCTTAGCCTCCCTTGACAGCCTCTTGAGAGTCCAGAAACCCTAATTCGTGTGTGTGCTCCATATTAGTGTGAATTTCAAGCTTGGAAAGAAGATTTTGTTGCTAGAAGCTTGAAGATCAAGAAGTTGGAGGCAAGAACATTTGGGGATCTGAAGTCTACCTCAGTTTAGCATCATTTGAAGGTAACAAGTTGTTACCTTGACCTTGTTCTTCCTAGATCTCTTCATGTTGAAGATTAGGGCTTTTATAGCATGGGTGATAACCATTTTCGGGTATGGGATAGGATCTGAAGTTGTCACTTCAGATCTGAGCTCATCTTGGACTCTAGAGCCATAAAGTCTCCAGCTTTAGCAAGCATGAACCCTTCCTTTTGAGTTAAACTCAATTTCAAGTTTAGTTTTGGCATGATGAGTCATTAGAGCCTTGCATGCACGTAAAGTTTGCAACTTTACGTGATAAACGTGCATTGGGAAGCTGGATCTACAATTTGGAGCCTTAGCATGGCTTAAAATCGTCTGTATGAATGAAGGACTGAAACGACTCGGCGAGTCGCACGGTAGACTCGGCGAGTCATATGAAGATGGTCTTGAACTCGACTAGTTGGATGAACAACTCGGCGAGTCCGATGAAGATTGCCTTGGGCTCGGCGAGTGGCATGGTGACTCGGCGAGTTGGCAAGTTATGCAAGGAACTCGGCGAGTAGCTAAGGGTACTCGACGAGCTAAGGTCAACATGGACTGTTGACCTTGACAGTTGATTTTGACTTTGACCAAGGGTTGACCAGTTGACTTCTGAGGGTATTTTGATAAATTGGATATTTATAGCAAAGGACATTGGTGAATATAGGTGTTGGAGTTGGAGCTACATTTGGAGGAGTTTGACACTACCTTCCGAGCTACTTGCGAGGTGAGTTATCCTCACTATATCAACAGGGTCTACGGAACCAAGGCCGGCCCTTTATCGCATTTGTATCCGGGTATATTGCATGATATGTTTATTGATCTGTTAGATCTGCGTCCTGGTAGTTAGGACGGTATTGTGGTTAGTGACCTGGTTTAGGTCGGTATCCTGGTATATTGGATGATGTTATGTTAGTGACCGCGTAGGTCGGTATCCTGGTATATAGGATGATGCTATGTTAGTGACCGGTTAGGTGGGTATCTTGGTTATAGGATGTTGCTTTGATATATGATCTGTTAGATCGGTTTGTTTGCCTATAGACTGTTATGTGATTATCAGTTATATGTGCACATGGTTGTTTGATTGGGGGTTGGGTTGAGACAGGTCCTGCTTCGTGCTGTAGGCCAACATACCCAGGGCAGACCGGATAGACTGCAGACCCGGGAGGCCACATAGTCAGGCCGCAGGCCCGGCGAGCGGTCCGGATAGGCTGAAGGCCCCAAGTGGGCGGACCAGACGTGTCGAGGCTCGGAGAGTGGACCAGATAGACTGAAGGCCCGGTGCGGGCGGTCCAGTCAGACCGTAGACTCAGAGAGTGGACCAGGTGGACTGAAGGCCCGGTGCGGGCAGACCAGTCACACTGTAGACTCGATATGCATGGTTGTTCTGTATTTGTTGATATGATATGATTATGGTTATGAGGTTGGTATTTTGGGGGGTAACTCACTAAGCTTTCGGGCTTACAGTTTCAGTTTATTGTTTCAGGTTCAGCGGATGGCCGCAGGTAGGCGAAGGCGTGACCGTACACTTCCTCGATTGATGATTATGATTTCTGGGAACTCTGATGTATAAACTCTTTTGAAAACTAATTGTAATAATTGAATGTCTTTAAATGATTCAAAAAGTTTTAAATTGGCTCAAATTTTATGGGTGTTACAAGTTGGTATCAGAGCCTTGGTTTTAGTGAATTGGAGGAACACTCGTGTGAATCCAGTCTCAAATCATGGAAAGATTTTCAAAATGATTTTAAATGGTTTTCAAAATAAGTAAATGAGGATGCGAAGTGTACGATCAGCCGGAGCCAGTAAGTAGACCCCAAAATACCATACGATTATTTAATATTGTGATATGATAGAACAGCATGCTAGTACTAGGCTAGGGATCTTCAGGAATTGCATGATAGAATTGCCTGATTTCATGATGCCTGTTAGCCTAGGGTTTTCCTTATAAGAGATTGACATCATTACTGTAGTTACTTGTGTATGCATCATAGTTGTATATAATTAAGATCTTATAGCCTGAGAATGTTTGATCTGGCCTTATGTTCTGTTCTTATTGATTAGGGCTAAGGGTAGGATTGGATATTCGAAAGTCTATAGGGTCCAGCGTTATGTGTGGCTAGCATATACTAGTGTTGCAGGGGTTGGTGGACGTTTCATGGATGGGTGGGTAGTGAGAGTTCGGGAGGCCAGTTATGAGATATTTAGCATTCATCTAGGAGTGAGGATTTATCGCCCTCTATGTATATGTATATTGTAGGGTGTTGTGGTGACACTTGAGACAAATATGGGTTGGTGTGGAAGGTAGTATGGGTCCGTACTACTGAAAGCACAGGACCCATACGCGTATCAAGGAAGTCACAACCCCTAGGGTTGGGTTGGGAGTCAGTTCCCAGTTATGGTATGGAATATTCGAGACGTCTTGAGACCGAATCCAGGTTAGGATCGGGAGCGGGCAGCCAAGATAGGCCAGCATTTTCAGGGGATCGTGTTAGTGAGATCATCCGGGAGTAGGTGATCAAGATTGTCCGGGGGCAGTTTCCGGAGATGTCAGGTCTATTAAGACCGCCATGGTTTAGTATTTCGACGAGCGTTATGCAGCCATTGCCGAGACGGTTGCCACGGCAACTTTAACAGCTGTAATGACGACAAAGGGAGGAGCTGGTCGAGCTTCCTAGTTCTTGGACGTATTCTGATGAGAAGAGGGCTGCAGTTATTTGGGATCAGGAAGATGATCTGTACTCGTTATATTTTCGCGGGTGGAGAGGGAGAGGTTAGCGCGCAAGTTTATAGATTTGAGGCTCGGGGGTTTGCTCGAGGCCGGAATATGGGTCGCGGGAACTCTGGAAAGGAGTGATGATTATGTTCAGCTGGGGTTTTGTAGTTGGCAGTGGAATGCTTAATTGATGGATTGGACCGTCGTTTTGTAGGGCAAGGATTGCGCCCCCTCAGTTTTTCGAGCTCGAAGGAGTGAGCAGGCTTATGACCCCAGGATCAGGTTGTATTCCAGCTCAGGGTCAGTTGGTTGCAGGAATATGCAACATTATTTCAGCACCGATGAGCGCAGGACGGTCGACGTGGCATAAGTAATTGTGAGGTCCGGTTTGCCTTGGATCTCTTGTATCGGACGGAAAGGATTGATTGTGCGATCTATTGCACTCTTGGGATTGTAGACTATGTCTTGGGAGTAGTTTGTAGCCCGGCTTTGGGCAGAGGTTGTTTCAGCTGCTGCAGTTCAGCTGTGGGCGTTTGAGTTGGTAACTGAGTCAGGGTGCGAACCCTGAAGAGAATGATTTCTAGAGTCGAGAGAGGGAAGATTGTTTGTAACACCTTTGGAAAAGGGGTATTATGTGGGAGGCCTGCGGATAGGGTCCCACAGAAGGGTTATTCAGCATTGTTAGGATTCAGTGGTTAGAAACCGTTAGTGATTGACGAACTAAAGCGCCAAGAGAAGTAACTCGTTGCCGTGGTATTAGTTGGAGCATCTATCTTGTGGTCTTCAGGACGTGAGTGTGGGGTCATTCAAGCATTAGTGGCTGTCGGTTTCACTGGGATTCAGGAAGTTTTCATCTGGTTCTTAGAAGTGTGTGATCAATTGGGACTAACTAGTAATGCAGCACTAGTGGGCAAGAGTTGGTTGTCATCGGATCGATCCTTGAGAAGTGAGAAGGATTGGGAATCCTCAAATCTTCATGTATTATGAATACTTAGTCGAATCTAAGTGGGGGAGAGTTACCCCGGGATGCAGAGCAGGAGAGGTTTTGAAACGGGGATAAGTTTCACAACCTGACAGGGAGAATGGAGGCCCTAGTGGCTGCTTGGTTTGAAGGTTGTATTGATTGGGGGTTCGGCAAAACTCCCCAGCATAAGAACACGTCTTATGGGTGCTTGATAGCAGAAGTTGGGGAACCAGGTTGGAATTCTAGTCAAGAATCGAGTTCAGTTCGAGTATTCGGCCGAGGGGGTGCTCGACTCTGAGGATTTTTGGATTGATAGATTGAGGGTTTTGTTAGCTGCCAGGGCTCGGCAGTACATTCAGCACGGGTGTGCGGGTTATTTGGCGTATGTGGTAGAACACGCGGATTAGGGATCAGACCACGGAATTCCGAGAGGGTGGACGATCGACATGAGGCCTAGGGTTAGGCTAGGGATATAGTCCACAGAGTAGATCAGGAGTTCGAAGCCGCAAGTGGGTGAGAACAGGATGCATGGGAGAGAGCATCAAGAGGGGTGGTCCAGGGAGATGCTCAACAGTTTAGAGCGGTCCGGATAGACTGAAGGCCAGTGGGGCGTACCAGTCAGACCGAAGGCTCGGAGAACGGTCCATACAGGCTGAAGGCCCAGAGAGGCGGTCCAGACATGCTGAAGGTTCTGAGAGTGGTTGAGATAGACTGAAGGCATGGTAGGGCGGTCCAGTCATGCTGAAGACTCTGTATATGTTTGTAGATCTATGTCCGGTGTATTTTGGTTGATCGGAATTTATTATCAGTGGTCAGACGGAGTTCAATGGATCTTGGTGATCTCATCAGTTCGGAGTGTCTCCGAGGTTTCATCTTCTTGGATCGGGTAATACTCCAGTTAGGGACTGAGAGTGGATCTGAATGGGTATTCGTCAGTTTTGGGAAGGTTTGGGATTAGAATATCCTGTCATTCAGGTTTTGGGAACCGGGTTAGATCTTTCTCATGATCGTCTATGACATTTGGATACGGTTGAGGAGGTCCTGCTCTATGCAGTAGGCCAAGATACCCGGTTGTTGAAACATGAAGTGACCCTCTTAACTTAGCCTATCGCAGCCCACAAGCATCCGCAGTCAAGCTCCCATCAGTCGCCTCATCCGAATTCATCTAGCCAACCGCAGTCTTCTTACTTTACTTAGTTTATTTTTATCTATCTTTCTGTAATACTCTCAATTGTCCAGTATGCCTTGCATGGCTACTCTTAGAGACGTAATCTAGTGTAACTCTTGAGACTCTATAAATAGAGCTCATTCTCACTTATTCAATACAACTCTTGAAGCTATCTTTTCTATCTCTCTATCTGATTACGCATCTCTCCTTACTCTTAAACTTTAGTAGAATATAACTGATTACAATCTCTCTTCGAAGCAAGTCTCTTGTGACTTAATCACTAAGTATGATCTCACTTATTAACTTGGTTTGAATGCATTCCTCGTTATGAATCAACTTATGTGTATACTTGATATAACAATTGTTGTCATTTCCATTTCTTTACTTTTCCGCAACTAACTCTCTAACTATCTAACTCTAACTTATTAATATTATTGTTGAGCTTTTAGATCCTTCGAGATTAACTATACCGCAATATACTTGTTCTAACGTTTGTTCAAGTGTGTCTCAAAGTTTTTCTCTCAACAATTGGTATCAGAGCCATAGTGGTTGCTTTTTGAAAAACATAACTCTGATTTTCAAAGGGCCTTCTATACCACTGAAGCTCATTTCTTAAAAAAAATTCAAAAACAAGGAAATATGGCACAATCGTTATCTCTGAATGTTTCCAACAATGTTGGTGGTTCTAATCGAGCCCCAATATTGGTAGCAAATGAATATCATCATTGGTCTCAAAGAATGGAAAGATACTTAAGGAGACTTGGTAGAGATGTATGGCGATCCGTAGAAGAAGGACCACATGTCCCAGTTCTTACACCAGTCCAAACCGACGGCGCTACTGCCAGACTAGGAGGAGGTCAAATAGTCATGAACCGTCCCACCAAGGATGATCTCGATACAATGGAAAATGATGTTGTTGCTTTTTATGAAATCTCTTGTGGAGTTGCTCCTGACAACTTCGATATTATCATAAATTGAAAATCAACAAAAGAGATCTGGGAAGTTCTCAAAAACCTGTATGAAGGCTCAGAACAAGCTCAAGACAAGAAGCTCACAACTGCACTCAATGAGTTCAACAATTTCAAAGCTCATACTGGCGAAAGTTTGGAAGACTCATTCAAAAGGTTCAACCTGATAGTCACCAAGTTATCCAATGCGGGCACCATCCGCAGTAATCATGAAACAAATCTTCAGTTTCTTAATGGTTTGGGAAGACATTGGACTACGGCTAAGATGATAGTCCAAGGTGATAGAAAAATTCATTCTTTGTCTCTCTACAAGCTCTACGGAGAATTGCAAGCACAAGAATCCACCATACTCAAAGACTGTGCTGACTTCGGAGGACCACTTTCTCTCATAGCACAAGCTCCACATAATCAATCCTACTCTCCCTCGTATGACACTCCTCCGTAGTCATACGAAGCTGACTCAGAGTATGATGATGAAGAAGAATTTCAGAAGGCTATTGCTCTGGTTAGCCAACAGTTCAATCGACTACCACCTCCTTCCTTTCGCAAGAATCAGCAGTTCAACAAACCTCCATTCAACCGTAACTTCAATTCACAAAATAACCATTCTCGTTACCCCAAAAGCTCTCATCCACCACCGCAATCTCAAAATACTCAACCAAAGGAGGCACCGCAGTCTACTCAAACCACTGACTCTGGTACTCCCTCAGAAGACAAAACTGATGTTGTGATTTGTCACAAGTTCAACAAAGAGAATCATTTTGCAAGAGATTGTAAGGCCAATGTAATAAAAGACAAAGCATTCTACCTTAGAATGGCTCAAGAATTGGAAGATAAGGAAAAGGCAAGGGCGTACGTTGCCCATGTCAAAAGAGACCACCAAGTTTGTTCGTTCGGATATGAAGAAGAAACCATCAGCAGTATCAAAGGAAAGGGAAAAATCTGCATGCTGGCAACTGAGGAAGACGATGGCTCTTCAAAGCTAGAAAAGAATTACTGCTACATGGCTAAGGATGGAACTTTAAGCATCGTCGAACAGGTAAAACTCATGATCCAAACTCTAAACTATAACATGCATGACTGTCAACCCTTCATAGATAATCTTAATGACACGTGTGTTGCCATCCTTACAAACTATAACAAAGCCTTAGATGAGAAGAACATTGCGTCCCAAGAGATGTTCCATGTAAGAGGACGACTGGATAACAAAAGACTCAAAATGGCTATGTTAGAAAAGGACTTAGAGTTAGAAAAAGATGCAAGAATGTTGAGTGAAACACAATTAGAGATAGCTTTGAACCAGAGAGATTTAGCTCATAGTGAAATTGTACGCTTAAATCTTTTAATAGAAAAATTGTTCAATGAAATTGAATCTATTGAAAATTTGGTAAATAATGGAACCGTGGACAATACATACAATTGGGGTTGGTCAAATGGATATCCTACCACAACGGATTCCTCACCCCGGTTTAACAAAGATCGACTGTATGTCCCTCCTGACCGAGAATTTCATTTCCCAGTCAATGACAAGATTTTTCCCAAAGATATCAGAACACACTTCGGTAGACTTCATGATCTAAGTAATAATTGTGTCATTGAGGAAATTGTGCCTGAGGTTTCGGATCACACAAGTGATCTGACTCATATCTGTGGCACAATCCATTCAAATTCTCAGACCTCATCCGTAGTTGATGAAGAAATTTTCATTGAGGGCCCCGAATTCTCGAAAGACTTCCCATCTCTACCCTCAGACCGCAGTGTCTCACACTGTAGTCAGAAGTCCCACAAAAGTCCCACTGAAGTCCCAACTCAGACTTACTCTGCGGTAGTCAAATCATCTTTACCGCAGTCCTCAATAAAAAACTTTGCGACTCTCCAACCAATTCATCATGAATTACCCATAGAGAACTTTGAAGTAGGTCAATGCTCTCAAAACCCTGAATCTTCAAGTTCGGATGAGTCAAGCCCTCGTCCTCAAAAATTTTCTAAGAATTCCAGGAAACCGCATCTGAACACAAATGACTGCGGTTCTCCAAAAACCTTAGCAAAAAAGGCTTTCAAAGAGGAAATTCGATCTCGAGGCACAAATCGACAAAACTTTTCTAAAAACAAAAAGCATATAAGATTTCCAAAATCTAAGAGTCCAGAAAAGTTTGTTTTCTCTCATTACATTTTAAAAAACTCTCCAATCAAGAAAACATGCAAAAAGGAATGTACAGTTTCATCAGTCATTCCAAAGTCATCTGACACAACTCAAAAGAAAGAAAAGTCTTTTCGAAGGAATGGTTTTCAAATCTATTCCTCAGATGATCCGAAATGGAAGGGTATCTTGCCCACCCCAACACTTTTAAAGTCACATCAAAATTTAAACAAGGGGAAGGGTATTTTACCAAATCCAACAAAAAGGTCTAAAAGATCTACACGTGCTCACTCTTTTTCAAAAAAAACTTTTTCAAAATCCAACAGCACCAATGTCAGATCTTACCAACCTCGGACCGGTCACAAGCCTACTCCATCATTTAGACCGCTAACCAATCAAAGAGTCAGAGCAAAAGACAAAACTTCAGCTTGTCAATGTCAGTGCAGATGTCAAAATCGTTCATATTACGTCAAATCTAGTTCGATTCAGAAACCTCGTAACTTTTCTAAAAAACGCAACACTCCAAAAACTCACAAACACCCAGGACTAGGATTAAAAGTAGACACGAAACCAGTCCCTGCAACCTCGGTCCATGCATCATTCAGAAACTCATCTGTTGTCCTAGGCTCCAAAGTAGTTTGGATGCCTAAACTAACCGTGTAATTCTCTGACCTTGTGCAAGGAGAAACAAGAAGAAGAATGGTTAATCGACAGTGCCTGCTCCTTGCACATGACCGGAAGGTTAGAATACCTTCGGGATTTCAGGCCAATTTGCAACGGTGGAAATTTTACATTCGGCAACAATGCGAATGGGATAATACGAGGTTATGGTGTTCTTACTACGGAAACGTCTCCTATCGCTTGTCTGATCAAATCCAGATCCGAAGGCTCTATGTATCCTCTGGATGTCTCACTGATCATAGGCAAACCACAGTTATGCTTCCTATCCAAAGCAGTATCTGAAGTCAGCTGGCTATGGCACCGCAAGCTAGCTCATCTCAACTTCAGATACATCAACAATTTGGTCACTGGAGAACTAGTCAGAGGACTCCCTATTCTCAAGTTCATCAATGATACTCTCTATCCTGCATGTGAATGTAGAAAGCAATCCAAAGCAAGTCACCCCATGGTGATTGACTCGTCAATCTCTGAACCACTAGAGCTCCTGCACATTGATCTCTGCGGTCCATCTACCGTAGCCAGTCTTCATCACAAGAAATACATACTGGCTATAGTAGATGATTACACACGCTTCACATGGGTCTTCTTTCTTCGACTCAAGTCAGAAACACCGCAGATTCTCATCAATTTCATCAAAGAGATAGAACTCCAGATCAAGCTGCCAGTTCGACGCATCCGAAGTGATAATGGAACCGAGTTTACTAATCATCTCCTAAATGGTTTCTTGGTTTCCAAGGGTATCACTCACAACTTCTCCGCTCCCTACACACCGCAACAAAATGGGGTAGTAGAGAGAAGGAACCGCACTCTAGTAGAAGCAGCCAGATCCATGCTCAACTTTGCACACCTTCCTCTCTACTTCTGGGCAGAAGCAGTGGCCACTGGATGCTTTGTACAGAATCGAAGTATTGTATGTAAGCGACTCAGCAAACCACCGTATGAGGGCTTTAACAACCGTAAGCCAAATGTCCGTTTCTTTCATATCTTTGGGTGTATATGTTTTGTGATCAACAACAAAGATCATCTTAACAAGTTTGCACTGAAGTCTGATGAAGGCATCTTCCTTGGCTATTCCACAAACAAAGTTGCTTACAGGGTTCTCATTAGACGCACAAGGCTAATCATTGAAAGCTTCGATGTGAAATTTGATGACTATCACATCCGCAACACCCCTCCATCGACTGAAACCACATCAATCCTAGAAAGTGATATCCCTGCTTCTTTGGGTCCACTAAACCTATTTGAAGTCAACTATGTCGATCTCTTCGACCCTGTAGAAACAGCCAAGTTATCCAAAGTTATTGTGTATCAGGAAGCTCAACAGCAGCACGCAGATGTATCTGGTCCATCACTATCCGAAGTAGCTTCTCTCAATACTTCCACCTCGCCGGTTGAGGGGGAAAGCTCTACTTCGGATCAAGCAACAACCATCGAGGTTCCAGTACTTGATGTAGCTCAAGTTCATATCCGCAGAGAATCATTACCATCAAACGTCTCTTCGGACTCGGATGATGAAAACATAGAGAACATTGACACAAGAACAGACTCAAGGATTATCACTCTCCCATCCGCAATCCAGGGGGAACCTTCTCAGGTTCCAGGGGAACTCCGATCAGCAATCCATGGGGAACCTCTTCCAACTGCTCTAGAAAATTCCATTCTTGCTCAAACAATCCAAGATGACTCAGCAGGATGTTCTCAAATCCCGGGGGAACTGTCATCTCCAACCGCAGAGTCTTCTGATATTGAAGACATTCCCTCTACCGCAGCTGCTGATCATCTGCAACCCCATCTACACGTATAGACGAAGGACCACCCACCAGGACAAATCATTGGCAACCCATCCGCAGGTATCCAGACTCGATCTTCCAAGGACTTATCTGATCACTGTCACTACGCATCATTTATGTCCTCGGTCGAGCCCCAAACGATCAAAGAAGCATTACTAGAACCCGACTGGATATCCGCAATGCAAGAAGAACTAGAAGAATTCAAAATAAACAAAGTATGGCAGCTCATCCCGAAGCCGCAAGGTCATACAATTGTTCGTACTAGATGGGTATTCAAAAACAAACTGGATGAATCTGGTGCGGTAGTCAGAAACAAGGCAAAGCTAGTTGCAAAGGGCTATAGTCAACTTGAAGGTATTGACTATGATGAAACGTATGCTCCGGTGGCACGAATGGAAGCCATCCGAATCTTCTTAGCATACGCAGCCCACAAAAACATCAAGGTACACCAAATGGATGTAAAGAGTGCCTTTCTCAATGGGAATTAAAAGAAGAGGTTTATCTTCAGCAACCTCCAGGCTTTGAAAGTATTGAATTCCCAGACCACTGCTAAAAACTTGAAAAAGCAGTCTACGGTCTAAAGCAAGCCCCAAGAGCGTGGTACGAGACTCTCTCTGAATTTCTTGTCTCGTCCGGATACAAAAGAGGAGTGATTGATCCCACTTTATTTAGAAAAGCAAATGGTAATCACCTTATGCTTGTACAAATATATGTGGATGATATCATCTTCGGATCAACTGATGAAAAGATGGTGAATGAATTCGCTAAGCTCATGACCAACAAGTTCCAAATGAGCATGAATAGAGAGATCAACTTCTTTCTAGGACTTCAAGTGAAACAAGTTCCGCAAGGGATATTCATTCATCAGGAGAAATACACCACTGAACTATTAAAGAAATATTCTATGGACAACTGCTCTTCGGCTAAGGTCCCCATGGCCTTCGGATATAAGATATCTGTTGATCCCTCTGGCGAATCAGTGGATCACAAGACTTATAGAGGTATCATTGGTTCATTAATGTATCTTACCTCAAGCCGACCAGACATTGCCTTTGCAACAGGTGTATGCGCAAGGTATCAGGCTGACCCAAAAGTGTCACACATGACCGCAGCCAAACAAATACTACGATACCTGAAAGGAAGCAAGTCTCTTGGATTATGGTACCCCGCAGGCAATGACTTCAGTCTTCAAGCATTCACAGACGCAGATCATGCCGGATGCAGACTAGATCGAAAAAGCACCTCAGGTGGATGTCAATTTCTTGGTGGAAGACTCGTCAGCTGGTCATCAAGGAAACAAAGTTGTGTATCTCTGTCTACCGCAGAAGCTGAA
Organism: Lactuca virosa; assembly: GCF_052849685.1. Taxonomy (NCBI): domain Eukaryota; kingdom Viridiplantae; phylum Streptophyta; class Magnoliopsida; order Asterales; family Asteraceae; genus Lactuca; species Lactuca virosa. The sequence continues at coordinate 167,671,467 of NC_136434.1, read as the reverse complement.
TATGTGGCCGCAGCCAGCTGTTGTTCAGAAGTACTATGGATGAAGACACAACTTATGGACTACGGATACAGAATGTTGCGGATACCAATTTACTGTGACTCTGAAAGTGTTATAGCTATTTCACACAATCCAATTCAGCACTCCAAGACAAAGCATATTGAACTACGGTATCACTTCATCAAAGACCACATCCTGAAAGGTAACATTGAACTCATCTTTGTCCATACTCATGAAGAGATTGCTGAGGTATTCATAAAGGCACTTGACTCTACAAAACTCAATAGTTTCTTACAAATGTTAGGAATGATGAATCTGGACCCACAATTCTTCTTGAATTGATAGGTACCGCAGACCATCCTTGGTCTCTGTTGCGGTCCTCACTGAAGTTACTTATGATAGATGGTTTTGGTATATCCTGTGTACCGCAGTCTATATACCGCAACCATATATCATATTTATCCTTCACTGGTCCTTATTGTTTGTTGTTTCTAACTTCCTGTACAAGTGCTCTCCTCAGTTCTTCTACTGCAGTCATACATCCGTCCATCTGCAATAACAAAGGATCCATCCGCAATGAAGTTTCCATCCACAACCACATTGATAGTTTCTTAACTGTTTCATTAACCTTTGAATCATGGTGTGCTATTTAATGATCCTTCATTAAATAAGAAAAACATTAAATAAAAACATTCCTTGAGAAACTGTCCCATCTCCTTTTTGAATAAACCTTGTGTCAGACCTATTTTAGGTATGATGACAAAAAGAACGTTTTTCCATAAATAAATCCTTTTAATATGTCCCTTCCTCTTACCCAACACGTCTAATCCTTTACAACTTCCTTTTTGCACAACGGATTAACTCCTCCCTCACCACATGATCACCAGAAGTGATGTTGTACGTCTGACGTTTCATTAATTGCAAACCTTTTTTGGTAAATCTCAAAAAATTAATTTAAACCTTTTCATAATCTGTGGCTGAGATTTCACCTCCCAAATCAAAAGAACCCCCAAACGTCCTTTTTACCTCATCCTTTTCACTTAGGGTAAAATTATTTACTGTTCAAATCCGTCCCTATAAAACCTTTCCTTCTTCCCCAAGAACAGTTTACGCTCTCTGAACTTTGAATCCTTTCTCCATTTTCGCACTTTATTTATGCACTTCTTCTCAAACTCTCACAATGGTGAAATCAGGCGTCTCGAAGAAAATCTCCAAGGCTTCTGCCTCTGCAAACCCAACTGGGTCTGATTCTGAAACAAGAAATCAAATGCCTTCAATTGCTTCAAGCAATTTTAGGGCTGTGTTCGAAGATCATTCATCCTACAATGCTCCGATCAAGCTAATGATCAAGTTCTTGACCAATCACCCTCTTTTTGGCTCCTTCGATGCATTCACAGACGTTGTTCCCCTTTCAACCTTGTTCAAATGTGCATTTTCTGCTTACAGACCCCTCGAGAATCTTCAAGAGGTGCATCTGCACTTGCTAAACGATTCTTTGGTCATTCTGAACAAAGAAAAGTTTCTCAATGCCATTAATCTACTGATTCATCCTTCAACCAAGATCTTTACTCCAAGTATGGCTGACATCCTCTCAGCTCTCTACCAAATGGGTTATCAGAAAAAGATCAAAGGAATTGGCGAATTCAAGAAAAACCAACTGCCTGTGGTGTGGCAATTTGTTTGCCACTTCGTCATCCGCAGTCTGTCAGGCCAAACCGGAGGCACTGACAACATGGGTCTCAAACTTTTGGAACTGGTATGGAGCATTTTCTCTGGCCACGACGTCAACTACGGTCAGATATTGTGGGATGATTTCCGGCAGTACATTGCTAAGGAGAGCCCACGAGAAAACCCTACCGAACTCACATTTGCAAGATTCTGGTCACTTTGCATCTCAGATATCCATGCGGATGCAGGAATTAGCATGGGCAACGACACCGATCTCTTCATCACCAAAGACCTCAAAAGGTACAATCCCTCCAAAGATCAATCTAACTTCGGTCCTATAAGACGACTACCAGTCCACATCTTGACATCACTTGGACTTGAAACCCCCGATGTCACAGACCATATGGAGGCTACGGAAGGTATTATCCCATACCTTTCTACCCCGCCTCTACAAGCCACATCCGCACTCATCATCCCTGGAAGTACCGCAGTCCCTTCTTCCACTACTCTCTCCAATCTTTCTCAAAGGAGAAAGAAATTAGTCTCAGTCCATCAAGGCCCCCACAACGTCTCCAAGAAACAAAGAACCCCAAAGAAAGATACTCCCAAACCAACCGAACCTTCAAAGAAACGCAAAATCACCCAAACCGCACCCTCAAATGATAGTGATTCTGATGAGGATGCACAACCCATAGCTATCCTCAAGAAGAAGAAAACCAATCCCACTAGCCAAATGCATGACCGGACTGATACCTCAGCCTCTCAAAAGGCTCCGGTAGTCCTTGGGGTGGCCGCGGACCCATTCAACACCACCATCGAATTCCACTCAGACTCAGAAAGTGAGTCTGTTTCACCGCATCGTGGAGACTCACCCCCACTTCACTCCCAAGAGGATGACACTGGTTCTCGCCCTAAGGTCTCCAGGGATTCCCGACTGCATTTCTTTTCTCCTGAGGAGTTGAACTCCATCCTCTTGAATGTAACCCAAACACCTTCCCAACCGCAAGGCACTTCTTCCGCCCTTGCCAGAACTGAGCCGAGGCCAGACTTGACCACGGGTCAATGAGACCGAGGGAGCTCAGGAAATCCTACTCTGCTTACATCTGTAACAGGTGGTTTAGGCACGGTGAGCACCAATGTGCAAGGATCCGTGAACTCGAAGGACACTTCGGTGCGATTCCAAGGATTTGACGGAGAAGAATCAAATGACTCGTGGTTACACTACACTCCGGTGTGTGAGGCCGATATCATGAAATATGTCGCTTTCCGTAGGGCATTTCAAGCAAGGAAGGATCAGCAAATCAAACAACTGCAACAAAAGGAACAGGAAATTCAATCAGTGGCAAAGTATTGGGCAGACGCAATCAATAATGCCAATACCGTAGCCACCATCCTGAAAGTTCAAGATTAGATGACTGAAATGGCTGAGACGATCCGCAAGGCTCAGTCCACTCATGGTGGTGAAGGTACATCCAAGGTCCCTCCAGTTCAAACTCCAACTTCAACTGTTCAAGAATCACAAGAAGAAGGAACCGCAATCGAAGTCAGCTCAGCTCCCACATTCGGCTTCGATGACTTCGATATGAACGAGGTAAATCAACCCCCTCCCTCTGATGACGATTTGATGATTTTCGATGAAGATGACGAATCGAGTGGTTCCCAACACTCAACTTCCAAGCCAAAAGCAAAAAAGAAGAAGAAGAAGAAGGCGGTGACGAGAAAAGAATTTTTAAGCCTGCAAGCTAAGGTCGATCAGATTCTAACTGCGGTCAAGCCAACTCAACCGCAACCAGAAGACATTCCTGGACCGCAGTCCTTGGTCGAAAGGATAGAAAGAATGGAAACCCGTGAAAGATTGGCTGCTGAGCGCATCTCCCTGAAAGTTGAAATGGGAATCCGATCCCTGGACAGAAGTCGCCAAGCTGATCACAAGCAATTCATGGTTGTTGCTGAGCGCCTCATCTCTGAGGTGACCACAATCAAGAAAGGCCTACAAGCAGCCATTGCGGACCAGTCTAATCAATCTCAAAGGCTGATAGCTGAGACTCACACTGCATATGAGTCCACTATTTCAGTTCTTCAAGCTACAATCAACAGACTGCAACGATCTTTATCATCAAACTTCCATGCTCCAGAAATTCTTCAACTCACTAAGGAAATTCATAGGCTGCTCTTCAACACCTCCATCCCCAACAATCAACAACTGGCGTATGCTCTTAAAGCCCAGTTCTAGGAAGTATATGCCAAGGTCGATGGTCTCAGACAATGGCTTGAGGATGCTCCGGTGTTGCATTCCTCAAGAGGGGGAAATGAGGAAGAAGACCATCACTCCAATCATTCCAACAGCATCTCACACCATCAAAGTCCCCCCATCATTACTGAAAGAGTTCCTTCACCGCAACCATCTCATCAGACTCCACCGCAAACGGAGATCACTCCTGAGCGACCAGAGACTCCCCCTCACTTTAAGAATCTGGTGGATCACATGTCTTCTCCAAGCTCAAATGACTCCCCTGTCACCAAACAGAAGAAAGCTGACTGGAAAGCAGCTAAACTTGCTGAGCTCATATGGAGAGAATGCGGTTTCGACACTGTTATGGATGAATCCTTTATAAACTCTTGGATCAACCCCCACCGCAGACTCCTAGATGATGACTACAAACCATATCTTACCTATGCTGAACCTCCCTCTGATGGTTATTGGGATGTTCCAATCTCTCCGAATGCCAAGTACTTTACTGTATTTGAGCCTTTTGACCGCAACCTTCCCGACCACAAGAGACTGCCTATGGAATTCGAAAGACTGAATCGGTTCTATGCTAAACATGCGTCTTCCATAGAGAAAATCTGGTCTAACGATAGACCATCCACAGTCAAAAACTACAAGCCCCAGAAGTTCATGAAGGCTGACTTCATCCAATACACTCTCACAAGAAGGGATCACGACTATGTCCGCACTCAAGCTAACTTCCCATGCATGAACCCTGAAGAAGTCTTTATTATAGCAAAGGTGTTCCAGAACAAGTAGGAGAAGCATCCGAAGATGAAGATAGCACTTGAGAAGGCAAGTACGTTCTTGAAGGAAATTGTCTGCGACTTTGCCAAAATTGATGCAGACATTCATCCTATCCTGGCCACAAAATTTGATCTTCCACCACTTGACCCCGCACCCATGATTACTGAAGGATTCCAAGAAAGATCCTTAGGTGCAACAAACTTCACAGAGCTCGGAGTCATCTTCAAACGGAAACTCGACGATACAAAATACTTCATTCTGTTGACTACCATGAACCGCCTTACAAAGAAGCAACTTGAAATCTGTCGAACCGCAGTAGATAAATCGAAACATACAACTGTCGAAGTCAAGTTCGAGATTTTAAGGAGGATCACTTGGTTGGAAAATATCAGGAAGTTTTGTTGGATTCTAATCAAGTTTCTTAAACTTGATAAGTGAAGAAAAAGTTAGAGGTCACTTAGGGGGAAATTGTTGAAACATGAAGTGACCCTCTTAACTTAGCCTACCGCAGCCCACAAGCATCCTCAGTCAAGCTCCCATCAGCAGCCTCATCCGAAGTGATCTAGCCAACCGCAGTCTTCTTACTTTACTTAGTTTATTTTTATCTATCTTTCTGTAATACTCTCTATTGTCCAGTATGCCTTGCATGGCTACTCTTAGAGACGTAATCTAGTGTAACTCTTGGGACTCTATAAATAGAGCTCATTCTCACTTATTCAATACAACTCTTGAAGCTATCTTTTCTATCTCTCAATCTGATTACGCATCTCTCCTTACTCTTAAACTTTACTGGTATATAACTAATTACAATCTCTCTTCGGAGCAAGTCTCTTGTGACTTAATCACTAAGTATGATCTCACTTATTAACTTGGTTTGAATGCATTCCTCGTTATGAATCAACTTATGTGTATACTTGATATAACAATTGTTGTCATTTCCATTTCTTTACTTTTCCGCAACTAACTCTCTAACTATCTAACTCTAACTTATTAATATTATTGTTGAGCTTTTAGATCCTTCGAGATTAACTATTCCGCAATATACTTTTTCTAACGTTTGTTCAAGTGTGTCTCAAAGTTTTTCTCTCAACACCGGTGTGGGCCGACTGTAAGTCGTAGGCACGGAGGCTCGAAGGGAGCGGTAGGGTTGAGCCGGTATGCCAAAAAACCCTGAGAATTTCAACTTAATAGTTGAATTGATTAGACATGTTGGTATTCTAACCTGAGGGGGATGATATGGGTTAGATATGAGTGTCGTACTGGTTGGCCGGTAGTGGTAGGTATGTTGATGATGGTTTGAGTTATTGTGATGTGTCTTGGGATTCATGTGTGGTAGTAGTTTTTGTATCGTTATGTTGTTCGTTGATGAGAGGAGCGTTGATTAGGCCCTTCGAGTGGTGGAGGAAAGTGGATATATGCAGGGTCGGAGTGTTGGGCAACTGAAGTGATGACAGTAGTGTCGATCGGTCATCGGGAGCATTCCAGTCATGAGCTAGGGCCGGGGGATGGCATGCCAGACTCATGATGTGGGCTCAGAGGCAATCCAGACCTATGATGAGGACCACGTAAGGTTATTCCAGTCATAGGCTGTGGGCATAGAGATTGTGTTGGTTATGTCTGTTGTAGGAGCGCGTTCGGATTGGATGTATTGTTGAAGATTCAGGGTAGTTGCACTCGGTTGTGACGAATCTGAGGATGGTGGATGAGACGCAAGGATAGATCCTTGGATCTCAAGTTATGAGTAGACCCGAGTTATGTTCATGGAGGTATTCCAATCTAGGGTATTCCATCCTGAGGATGACCGGACCCTATGATTGACTGGATTTGATATGTTTGGTATTCCAACCCGAGGGTTGATTGGGGAAAACATGTGAGGGATACGAGGGTATTCCATCCTGGGATGTTTGGAGTTGTCGTAGGCTCGCCTGGTATTCCAGCCCGAGACTGATTGGGACCAGGCATGAGTGTTCATATTCATTAGTGGATTAATTATGTATGATATTCAGAGAGCTGAAGGACGCATTATCATGTCAGCAAAAAGGGTTCGCTCCAGGAAAAAGGGAAAGTTGGGTTTCTGATACTTTGGATCATCAGGATTTTGTCAAGTTGGGAAAATGGCACGCAGGATAGACCTTTTAAAAGGTTCGGTTGGGATTCACATCACCTTTCACGTGTCGCAATTGCGAAAGTGCATCATGGATCAAAAGGCGGTGGTATCGTTGGAGGACATTCGGGTCGATGAATGTCGGAATTATGTTGAGAGGCCTGTGGCCTTCTGGAGAGAAGGGTGAAGGTCTGAGAAACAAGGAGGTACCTTTGGAAAAGGTACAGTGGAAGCACCAAAGAGGGTCCGCGGGGGAAGTGGGAGCCGGAGGCAGAGATGCGGGAGCACTATCTGAGGATGTTCACCGCAGCAGACTTCGAGGACGAAGTCTAGTTCAACTGGGGGAGAATTCTAATGCCCCGATTCTCGAATATCAATTTATGGTGATAAATTCTCATGAATTCAAGGTCTACTCGACGAGTTGGTTGCCTGACTCATCGAGTAGCAGCGGGTTAGGCCGCACACTTAAGTGATCTACTCGCCGATTCCAAGAAGGGACTCGACGAGTAGGACCTGGAGGATGAAACACTAAATACTGGGGTTTTGCACCCTATTTAAAATATCATTTGCCCCTTAGCCTCCCTTGACAGCCTCTTGAGAGTCCAGAAACCCTAATTCGTGTGTGTGCTCCATATTAGTGTGAATTTCAAGCTTGGAAAGAAGATTTTGTTGCTAGAAGCTTGAAGATCAAGAAGTTGGAGGCAAGAACATTTGGGGATCTGAAGTCTACCTCATTTTAGCATCATTTGAAGGTAACAAGTTGTTACCTTGACCTTGTTCTTCCTAGATCTCTTCATGTTGAAGATTAGGGCTTTTATAGCATGGGTGATAACCATTTTCGGGTATGGGATACGATCTGAAGTTGCCACTTCAGATCTGAGCTCATCTTGGACTCTAGAGCCATAAAGTCTCCAGCTTTAGCAAGCATGAACCCTTCCTTTTGAGTTAAACTCCATTTCAAGTTTAGTTTTGGCATTATGAGTCATTAGAGCCTTGCATGCACGTAAAGTTTGCAACTTTACGTGATAAACGTGCATTGGGAAGCTGGATCTACAATTTGGAGCCTTAGCATGGCTTAAAATCGTCTGTATGAATGAAGGACTGAAAGGACTCGGCAAGTTGCACGGTAGACTCGGCGAGTCATATGAAGATGGTCTTGAACTCGACGAGTTGGATGAACAACTCGGCGAGTCCGATGAAGATTGCCTTGGGCTCGGCGAGTGGCATGGTGACTCGGCGAGTTGGCAAGTTATGCAAGGAACTCGGCGAGTAGCTAAGGGTACTCGACGAGTTAAGGTCAACATGGACTGTTGACCTTGACAGTTGACTTTGACTTTGACCAAGGGTTGACCAGTTGACTTCTGAGGGTATTTTGATAAATTGGATATTTATAGCAAAGGACATTGGTGAATATAGGTGTTGGAGTTGGAGCTACATTTGGAGGAGTTTGACACTACCTTCCGAGCTACTTGCGAGGTGAGTTATCCTCACTATATCAACAGGGTCTACGGAACCAAGGCCGGCCCTTTATCGCATTTGTATCCGGGTATATTGCATGATATGTTTATTGATCTGTTAGATCTGCGTCCTGGTAGTTAGGACGGTATTGTGGTTAGTGACCTGGTTTAGGTCGGTATCCTGGTATATTGGATGATGTTATGTTAGTGACCGCGTAGGTCGGTATCCTGGTATATAGGATGATGCTATGTTAGTGACCGGTTAGGTCGGTATCTTGGTTATAGGATGTTGCTTTGATATATGATTAGTTAGATCGGTTTGTTTGCCTATAGATTGTTATGTGATTATCAGTTATATGTGCACATGGTTGTTTGATTGGGGGTTGGGTTGAGACAGGTCCTGCTTCGTGCTGTAGGCCATCATACCCAGGGCAGACCGGATAGACTGCAGACCCGGGAAGGAACATAGTCAGGCCGCAGGCCCGGCGAGCAGTTCGGATAGGCTGAAGGCCCCGAGAGGGCGGACCACACGTACCGAGGCTCGGAGAGTGGACCAGATAGACTGAAGGCCCGGTGCGGGCGGTCCAGTCAGACCGTAGACTCAGAGAGTGGACCAGGTGGACTGAAGGCCCGGTGCGGGCCGACCAGTCACATTGTAGACTCGATATGCATGGTTGTTCAGTATTTGTTGATATGATATGATTATAGTAATGAGGTTGGTATTTTGGGGGGTAACTCACTAAGCTTTCGGGCTTACAGTTTCAGTTTATTATTTCAGGTTCAGCGGATGGCCGCAGGTAGGCGAAGGCGTGACCGTACACTTCCTCGATTGATGATTATGATTTGTGGGAACTCTGATGTATAAACTCTTTTGAAAACTAATTGTAATAATTGAATGGCTTTAAATGATTCAAAAAGTTTTAAATTGGCTCGAATTTTATGGGTGTTACAGCTACCCGATCTTTTGTATCGTTGGTGCTTGGCAAGAGATTTGTTGGAGCTCCGGGGGAGTTGGATTGTCCTCTTGATGTTGAGATTGTTGATGATAGTTTTGTTTGGGTTGCGAGAGTTCATCGGGGTTGTACTCTCCTGTTATTCAGCGAGAAATATCCGGTTGATTTGGTTCCCATTTCGCTGCGTGGGAATAAGGTTATTGTGGGTATGGATTGGTTGAGCCCTAATGGGTCAGTGGTCGATTGTGAGCAACAGTTAGTTCGGTTTTGGACCCCGAGTGGGGGAGAGTTAGTGGTTTATGGGGAGAGATCTTAGTGTGGGCTGATTTTGTATTCAGTAGCGAGGGCCAAACGCTATTTTTAGCAGGGTTGTTCTGGTTATGTCGCCTATGTCATGGATACTTGGGATAAGGGTAAGGCAATCGTGGATGATATGTCGACTGTGCGGGACTATCTCAGTGTGTTCCTAGAGGATTTGCATGGGGTGCCTCGGGAGAAGTAGATTGAGTTTAGGATTGATCTGGTTCCGGGTGCGGCTCCGATCGCCAAAGCATCATATCGGTTGGCTCCTCCCGAGATGCAGGAGTTCTCTACACTGCTGTAGGAGATGTTAGACAAGGGGTTTATTCAACCGAGCAGTTCGCCTTGGGGAGCACCGATCCTATTTGTGAAGAAGAAGGATGTTTTGTCATCGTATGTGTATCGACTACCGGGAGCTGAATAAGGTAACCGTGAAGAACCGTTATCCACTCCTGAGGATTGATGATCTGTTTGACCTGCTTCAAGGTGTATCTTGGTTCACCAAGATTGATTTGCGATCGGGTTATCATCAGATATGTTTCAGGGATGAGGATATGCAGAAGGCAGTCTTTCGGACTCGTTATGGTCATTACAAGTTCGTGGTGATGCCTTTTCGGCTCACCAATGCTCCAGCCGTGTTCATGGATCTCATGAACCGCGTATGCATATTGATGCTGGATCGGTATGTGATTATTTTCATTGATGATATCTTGGTTTATTGCAAGACTCAGGAGCAACACAAGGATCACTTGAGGGAAGTGCTAGAGACTTTGAGGAGGGAGAGACTTTTCGTAAAGTTCTCCAAGTGTGAGTTCTGGTTGCGCGAGGTGCAGTTTTTGGGGCACCTTGTCAACCAGAAGGGTATTCTGGTCGATCCGGCCAAGGTTGAGGTTGTGATGCAGTGGGAGGTTCCGAGGTCTCCATCTGAGATTCAGAGTTTTCTTGGTTTGGCGGGTTATTAATGTTGGATTAATGTCTAAGTCCATAACTATATTTGGTATGTACTTGACCCGACCCGGCATGGTCCATTTAGGTTGCACTTCACCGACACAATTTATATGGATAGTCTTTTGAGAATAGTATATTTATGATTTATATTAATATATTATAAGTTCTAATATATTAATATGGAATCATATTATTTAATTAGTATTGATCAAGAATTAATTAAGTGATCAAAAAGAACTAATTAAATATGGACTCTTATATATATGGAATGGGCCAAGTTCATTTAGGTTGGGCTAAGCTTTCATGGATGGTCCATGGAGCTTTTAACCCATGGATCCTATGTAAATGAAAGGTCATGGGTATTAGGGTTTACATGGATGCAACCCTAATCCTCCATAATATATAAAGGGGTCCTTGGCTCACAAAATTGGCACAAGTGTGTGAAAATAAGAGTGGGCCGATTTTAGTGTGCATACATATTCTCTCAAGTTCTTCCAAGGTGTTTTGGTGATTTGTGATTCCATTTGAGGCTTCCACACTATTGGGGCTAAGCTCTTAAAGCTTGAAGACATCAAGCTACATCAAAAGGTATGTCATCTAACTAGAACTTTGTAGTATAGGTGCTTCATAATATGCTAGTTAGGATGAAACCTTGGAATAGTTAATATTTGCATGTGTAATAGAGAAAACATAGATCCAAGGTTTATAGGGTTGCATGTACACCATAGGAGTGTTAGAATGCTCAAAACCCAACAGTGGTATCAGAGCCATGAGTTGTTTTATGTTATATTGATGCAAATGTTTTATTTTCAAGTTGAAAAAAAAAGGAAAAAAACATGACGTTTGTCAAATTTTAAGATAATTATTTGTTTTGTGAAAAACGAATTATTTGTAAAATTTGAATCATTTGTTATATGAGTTGAATTAGGTCAAATTTAGTAAAAGATAAAATGATATGATTATTTTATTAGTTTTAAAAGTTTGATCTAAATGTTTTAAGGAGTTACATATTTTCTCATAAAAATTTGGAGCTCAAAATTTTTTTTTAAAGTTGTGATCTTAAGGGTTTTTGAAACTTCCATAAGTTATGGATATGAAAGTTTTTTTTAAAAAAAAATTGATTCAAAGTTTTTATGGAGTTACAAAATTTGGTGTTAATGTTTTAAAGAATTCCATAACTTGTTCTTAAGTTATGGAACATGGAAAGTTTCATCATAAAACACCATTAATTCCATAAGTTATGGAATCCAAAGGTTTTCAAGAATTACAAAACTTGCCCTCAAGTTTTGGAATTTGAGAAAAGTTTTTTATGAAAAAAAGAATTGAATTCTAAAACTCTTGGGTTCATAACTTAAACAATTAATTAAATGGTTTTAATTTTGAGTTTAATAATTGGAATTATGATGTTTTGTTGAATAGTTCAAATTAACTCTTATCGACTTTATTAATAGTTAATTAAAGCGTTTAATTAAAAGAGTATTATTAATCCATAAATATATGGTTTGAGTTTAATTAAATTAAAAGTCTAGTTTAATTAATAGATTAAACCACCAAGTATTTTAAATGTCTAAAATACACCCTTATACTATTATAATATTAAAAGTCTAATAGATTAAACCACCAAGTATTTTAAACCACCAAGTATTTTAAATGTCTAAAATACACCCTTATACTATTATAATCGTCTTACCATTAGTAGGCCTCATTCACGAAGCCGGTCTATAAGGGGGGGTATAAGGTTACTACCTATAAAATGGCAGTTTAATGGGTGTCCACTCTCACTCACGGCTTCCTTGACCGGTGGAGGGTCGTTAGCCGAACAGGTAGGACAAGGACTATAATTATCCCTTCATTATAAGTATAATGATAAATACTAAGTAACTAAACACTTATAAATTCCCAATCTTAGTTACTTAGGAAAATGTGAATAAGGTGCTAATCCATGAAATTACACTTTGCACTTTGTTTAAGCTGTTAGTGGAGCGTGTGTGGTTAACCGGCACAGTAACCTGGACTCAACAAGGTAGGCAAAGGGTAACTTAATGTTTATCATAGTATCGTTGGAGCGTGTGTGGTTAACCGGCACATCGATTGAGGGGTAAATATTAAGGGTACCAAGTATATTTGCATGGTTACTTCACACCTTGTTTTGTGATCCTCGGCATCCCAGTCACAAAACCTGAAGGGCACACTCGAGATTGAAACATGCCATTGAAAAGTTCAATGAATCTCAAAAGAATCTAGGAGTTTCAAAACCAATTAAAACCTAATAATACATTTCGTTTATCTTGGTGGAAATGGGTGAATCGTCATTCACCTACCTTTAAATATTTTATAGCTTGGATTACGGCATCCCTCTTCGAAGTTATAAAATAGTTTGTTGGGTCCTAGCCTTAATATATCATATTGGGTGTTATATTCAGGACTTAAATCAACTTTACGTGAATTTCTCCCATTGTTGATGTCTGGTTTAGACAACAATGATCTTCCCAAACCAAGCTTTCCTAATGAATATGACTTCCCGATTTTGGCTCATGGAAGTCATACTTCTCTTCCTCCACCTCCTCCAATTATTCTCCCTAACCCACAAGTTCAAGGTCACTCAAGCCCTAATGGCAAGCAAGGTCTATGTGTGATCACATCTTAGAGATGAAGTCACATATTGACAAGCTGGGAGAGTTGGGTGTCAAAGTCTTGAGAAAGTTGGATATTCAATCACTTTCTAAGTCACATAGTGAGTTCCTTTGGGACTACTATGAAACAGACTATGACATGAACCTTAATGATCATATCTATTTGCTTGGTGCTGCTGAATCAGCAATGATTTGGAACGATAGTAAAGCAAATTTGATTAGAAGATCAACTTCCCAAAAACTTTATGGACAGTGACAATGGTGACACTGGAAATCCAGAAAAAGCTTTCTCTTCCCAATGGAAAGGGATTGGCCATAGTCAACCCGGTTGACCAAATGGTAAAGAGAAAGGCTAAGTCTGAGATAGTCTCATTACCAAAGGGTCCATATGTTTATTTTGCCAAAGGAAGGGGCGTTGATTGCTAAGCTGCCAAATTTACCTAAGGATGTTAAAGTCAATAAGTTTGACTTTACATCAGGTAGAGCCCATTATCTAACTCTGTTAAGTTCTATTCTGAGATCCTCATTACATGATGTGACTGGGTCACATGTTGATGTTTTAAGAATCAAAGAATAGAGAGAAATCTTAACGGAAGTATATGCTGATTCTGATCGCGAAGGTGGATTTCGATCGCATCAGAATTTTGAGCAGTTGCTTAAGAAGTTATGATATATTGCTAAGGAATAGATAACAACAATTTTCCATGTGGATTGTAAGGATAAGTTTTTCCGCAAAGTTTTAAAATAAAAGAAAATTGTTTAATTTTATTTATTTGAAGTATCCTTACAATGGTATTTGTGGAAAATTGTTGCTTATATGATTCCACTGACAGCAATATTGGAAAATGGATTTGATTCTTTCATTTATGGTAATGTCTAAATTTACCAAATCAGGAAAGTTCCTCATCACCCAAGTTTCAATTGGACCGAAACTTGGAATCATGCAAGTTGAATAGTATGATGAATGAGAACTTTCAAGCATTGGAAAATCAAGACTAATTACTGTTCACATGGATGTGTGAGTCAAGTGAAGGACTAAAGGGATCGAGTACACATTCTTGTGCACTGGTCATGTCCACCACAAAGCTCGTTAAGACTATTTGATTTACTAAAGTTTAGTAAATATGGTTATACTTACAAGTTTAAGTATAATTCTGAAACATTGAAAAAGTCTCAATGTATGGCAGAACGAATGGGAAGAATCAAATTAGGCAGAAAGATAAAAGTTTCTCAAATCTGAAAAGATGGGAGAGTACTTTAGTATCATGTTTGTGATCATCTTAATGATTTAGAAATCATATCACCATTAGTCCTCTAAAGGTCATCTTAGTGCATTCTTATGACTAAGAAGAGGAGTCATGAATTGTTGAAATGGTTAGATCAGGAAGATGAGTCATACTTCGTTCCAAAACAATTCTTAGAGTCATACTCCAAGATTGTAACTTGAGTGACATATCTTAAAGAAAGGTTTAAAACACTTGTCAAATGTAAGAGTAAAAGTGTCCTACTCTTGTACATTTGAAATTGGTAAGTTGTGATGTTTTGGATAAAACAAAGACCAACTAAGGCCAATTGTGTGAAGTGTTTGTCTTGATAAAGAATCCGCACTATCTCTTGAATATTTGGCAAGATAGTCTTATATGTCAAGAGGATAGTGGGAGTCTTAAAGATCCTAAAAAGAATTTCAAGAACTAATCAAGAATAAAACCTGAGGTTCTTCACTAGCACACGACTTGAGCTTTATAACCTATCGTGTTGACATATTCTATGCCCATTCCAGTTAAAGTTGGCTTTGCATAGGAGTTCTGAAAGTTCTCAATTGGTTGTATAACAACTTGGAAGCAATGGCAGGCCCTGTACTGCCAGGTAGCAAGAAGTTAAGATTGCATAAGTTCAGTCCATATGAGTTTGGATTTGTCATTATCCTTGTCTTGTGACTATGGTTTTGAGGATTCACATGGATAAGAACACATACACCATAAAATCTAAGGGTCAAGGTTTCTCTCCGATTCATGAAAATGATGGTGAGGAAACACTTCCACCAAGTAGATTTGAAGCAGATGGCAAAAGGTCTAAACAATTGAGACTATGATTACAGCATCCCTTTTCATAGTTCTGAAATTGTTTAGACACACATGCATGCTATCTAAGGAAAGGTGTATGATTTTGATAAAGTTTTATCAAAGCATCTCGTATCAGAAATCTGAACTTTGGTAAGAAAGTCAATAAAGTATTGATTTCTATAAGTCTAGCTGATTTCTGAGTACATGTCAAAGCTAGTGGGAGCATAAGTGTTATGCTAATAATCATCATGTTAGTGGGAGCATGATAATTATTGTTAGTGTTGCAAGTTAGCAATGTTAATCATAGAAAACAAAAGTTTCAATTCGTGAGGCTGCAGGGATTGAAAAAGTTGTTTTGCTATAATTAAGGGAGAGGATATACTTCATTTCAGTTCTAAAGGCTTAGATTGAGACCTTAATCATCTTTAGTCAAGAATATATATATGAATTTCATGTTGGATTGGTTCAACTTAAGGAAATTCTATATATTGCGTTCTCAAAATTCGATTATGATTACGGCATCCCTCTTCATAGTCAAATTTTGAAAACATGGCAAATAAAAATATTGTAGCAAAAGACTGGTCTAGAATCATGTCTTTATGTGAGACATCATGAATCGTGTACCATTTGCTTTGGGTACAGGATCGATTGCATGTGTTATAATATTTGTCATTTCTAAATTTTTCCAAATGCCCAGAGGCATTAAGAAGGGAAAAGGTCTAGAATTGGATATGACTAAAATGATTAAGCAATTGTCGAGGACAATCTGAGGTTTACCAAAGATTGGTTGCTCAGGGACAGTTGGAAGTATAGTGCTAATTTTGGAAGGACCATATTGACATATTCTGAAAAGAGGCATCTCTTATTCAGAAGTGATAGTCAAAATGAGAATATGGAGTTGTCTCCATAGGTGGAAGTTATCTGTGTAAGATTAGAAAACTTAATGCAAGAAGCATGTCCAAAGCAATGTACTTTGAATATGAGACTTAGTTTCCATGGAGTTGATCTCCATTGGAATACCTTATAATGACTGTTGACAAGTCTTTGTGACTTTGTACATATTCATTACAGGAGGGTCAGTGTATATAAGTTTAAAATCTAAACAGATTTCGATAAATGATAGGAATTTGAAATTCTCACATTTTTCGATAAGGATTTGGGAGTGTGAAATTAGAATCATTGAAATTATGTTCAATTGGTTTATTTCAGAAAGTAAGGATCATAGACAAACATAGAGTGCATACTTGGTGTATGGCAAAGCTATTGTTTAAGAAAAACATAGTGTACATGCTTGGAGCATGGGACAACTAGTGTTTTTAATTCAAGTATAAAGTTGATAAAACCGAAACAATGAATAATGAGTAATCAGTATGGTGATAAATAAAACTTTATATTCATAGGGTTTGATACCATATTTGATTCATTTATTCTTGTGTTTCACTTTGCATGTTTTGACTTCCAGAATAACTAAGTCGCTCTTCCTGAATGATTAAGTTATTCAAACCATCCACAGTCAGTCATATGTTGGAAGCAGATATGAATCAAGACTGTCGTGGGTTGGTTTGTAGAGGTCCAAGTTGGTGGACAAAGTGGTGCTACAACACTCATGAGTGCTCATAAGTTTTGAGTATTGGATTCAACCCGCGCTCATTTGAATCACTTCATGGATTTTATCACGAGTGATCATGAGACGATAATATCTTATATTCTTCAAACCTAGAGATATGAGTTGTTACTATGAGTTGGTTATACATTGATTGCACGAAAACGCATTTGGTAACTCGATGTTATAAAACGTGCCTTTGTGTATGATTCAACAAGTAGTAGAACAAGCCATATGAGTCGAAGTTTATCCATTCCTTTTACCTTCGGGATAAAAGCGATATCTGTGGGCCCCTCGATGATTTAGCGATGACACATGTGAGTGTTTGGCCAAGCCAGGACTGATTTGATTTGTTCAATCAGTCAGTCATCATAAATCGAAAATCGGGAAACAACAAATGGACAGAGAGAATGATTATAATCCATGTCTCAGTCCATATGATATCTAGAATGGAGGAATATCTAATCCCTTATCTAATGGACAAGTCATTGACAAGGTCAGAGTTCGACAGCGGCTTTAAGAGCTACGATTGCCAGTTAGGTTTTGAAGTCATACTCAATAATAGTTTTAGACTTATCCAAGTGGGAGACTGTTGGATTAATGTCTAAGTCCATAACTATATTTGGTATGTACTTGACCCGACCCGGCATGGTCCATTTGGGTTGCACTTCACCGGCACAATTTATATGGATAGTCTTTTGAGAATAGTATATTTATGATTTATATTAATATATTATAAGTTCTAATATATTAATATGGAATCATATTATTTAATTAGTATTGATCAAGAATTAATTTAGAATTAATTAAGTGATCAAAAAGAACTAATTAAATATGGACTCTTATATATATGGAATGGGCCAAGTTCATTTAGGTTGGGCTAAGCTTTCATGGATGGTCCATGGAGCTTTTAACCCATGGATCCTATGTAAATGAAAGGTCATGGGTATTAGGGTTTACATGGATGTAACCCTAATCCTCCATAATATATAAAGGGTTCCTTGGCTCACAAAATTGGCACAACTGTGTGAAAATAAGAGTGGGCCGATTTTAGTGTGCATACATATTCTCTCAAGTTCTTCCAAGGTGTTTTGGTGATTTGTGATTCCATTTGAGGCTTCCACACTATTGGGGCTAAGCTCTTAAAGCTTGAAGACATCAAGCTACATCAAAAGGTATGTCATCTAACTAGAACTTTGTAGTATAGGTGCTTCATAATATGCTAGTTAGGATGAAACCTTGGAATAGTTAATATTTGCATGTATAATAAAGAAAACATAGATCCAAGGTTTATAGGGTTGCATGTACACCATAGGAGTGTTAGAATGCTCAAAACCCAACAATTAATCGAGATTCATCCAGGATTTCTACAAGATAGTTGTTCCATTGACCCGGCTGACAAAGAAGACGGTTACATTTTTCTTGGGGACTGAGCAGCAGGCGGCTTTTGAGACTTTGAGAAAACGGTTGTGTGAGGCACCGATTCTGACCCTGCCGGAGGGTGTTGATGATTTAGTGGTTTATTGTGATGCTTCAATCACAGGATTAGGGGCAGTGTTGAGGCAGAGGGGTCGTATGATCGCCTACGCTTCGAGACAGCTGAAGCCTCATGAGACGAATGATCTTATACATGATTTGGACTTAGGGGCTGTGGTTTTCGACCTCAATATTTGTCGGCATTACCTGTATGGAGTCTGTTGTACTATTTACACGGATCACAAGAACCTCATGTATTTGATGGTTCGGCCGAATCTAAATATAAGGCAGCTCTGGTAGTTATATGTGGTGAAGTATTATGATTGTGAGATCCTTTATCACTCGGGGAAGGCCAATGTGGTGGCCGATGCTCTTAGCCGCAAGGCGGTCACTACTCCGATCAGACACCTATGTTTTAGGATGACCGTGATTACTCCATCGTTGGAGAGGATTCGTGAGTCACATGTTGAGGCTATAAAGGAAGAGCACCAGAAGAGCGAGCGTATTGTGGGTCAGGTGGCTTCCTTAGATTATGATAGTCGTAAATTGTTGACTTTGCATTGGTGAGTTTCAGTTCCGTATTGGGGCGGTGTGCGTCATATTCTAATGGAAGAGGCTCACAAGTCTAGGTTATCCATTCATCCCGGGGAGACGAATATGTATAGGGATCTTCGTCCTGATTATTGGTAGCCCTGCATGAAGCGGGATGTGGCTTGGTACGTGGAGCGATGCTTGACTTGCAGGAAATGGGAATATATCACCATTGATTTTATCACAAAGCTACCCCGGACTGGGCGCATAGTGGATTTAATTTGGGTCATTGTGGATCGTTTGACCAATAGTGCGCACTTCATCCCGATTCAGGAGAGTATATTTCCAGAGAAGCTGGCTAAGATTTATATTAGGGAGGTTGTGGCACGTCATCGGGTGCCGGTATCAGTGGTTTTTGATAGATATTTCCGGTTTACTTCTAGGTTTTGGAAGACGTTCCATGAAGAGTTGGGTACTTATCTCCATTTCAGCACAACCTTCCATCTGCAGACCAATGTTCAAAGTGAGCGGACTATTTAGACCCTTGAGGATATGCTTCGGGCGTGTGTTCTGGATTTCGATGGGAGTTGGGATACGTATCTTCCGTTAGCGGAATTTTCGTATAACAACAGTTATCACGCCAACATTGATCGACCAATTTCGAGATGCTCTATGGAAGGAAGTGTAGGACCCCGATTTGTTGGGGCGAGGTCGGTCATCAGCTTATGGGGAGTACCAATGTGGTACTCAAGACCACTGAGCTAATTCAGCAGGTTCGGAGTAGGCTACAGACAACTTAGAGTCGAAAATAGAGTTATGTCGAAAGGCGTCAGTCAGATTTAGAGTTCCAGGTGGGAGATATGGTTCTCCTGAAGGTGTCACCTTGGAGAGGTGTCATCTGGTTCAGGAAGCGGGGCAAGCTGGGCCCCACGTATATTGGTCCTTTCAGGGTCTTGGCTCGGGTGGGCCGGGCTACTTATTTATTGGATCTTCCAGATGAGCTCAGTCAGATTCATAGCACTTTCATGTATCTCAGCTGCGGAAGTGCTTAGTGGATGATTCCGTAGTGGTACCTTTGGAGGATATTCAGGTGGATGGCCGCCTGAATTATATTGAGAGACCGGTGGCGATTCTGGATCGGAAGACAAAAACCTCGAGGAACAAGCTTGTTGAGTTGGTGAAGGTGCAATGGCAGCACCACAAGGGTTCAGAGTGGACTTGGGAGCCTGAATATGAGATGAGAGACCATTATCCGGAGTTATTCAGGGCAACAGACTTCGAGGACCAAGTCTGATTCAAGTGGGGGAGAATTGTAACACTTGGATTTTTGGTATGTTCTTTATTGCCCTTTTAATTTGAAAATGTTTCATTTTAACCCTTGGACTAGTAGGCGGGGCGTACCAAATGGTACGCTTAGCGTACTAAGTTAGTGGGCAAACGGGATTGCGAGGCCTCGTAAGCTGGGCATACGAGACTTACGCTTAGCATACTCGGTGATGTTGAAACCCTAATTTTTAGGGTGTTGTACCCTATTTAAGGATCGTAAGTCCCTAGGGATGGACTCTTCACCGTCCCCCAAACCTCCTAAAACCGTAAATCGGTCCTTAACATTTCTTGGTGGTGTTCTTGAGTTCTTGAAAGAATTTTTGGTGGTTATTTTTTCCTTTGTGAAGGAAGTGAAGAAGATTGAAGGTGCCTTGCTTGGTGGGGAGTTTGTGGATCCAGAATCATCACCCTCTTTGCAAGACTTTTGAGGTATGAAGTTCATACCTTGGCATGTAAATGCTTAGATCTCTTTATGGCTTGATTTCTTATGATTTGGGTTCCTTTTTGCGCTAGTGGATGTGTTAAGTCGTTTGAAGGACTTATTCTTTTAGATCTGAGCTTATTAAGAATCCCTTAGGCATAAAGGTGCCAACTTTATGGGGTATTGGATCGCATGCATGCATTAAGTCATCTATTAAGTCCTTCTTAAGCTTAAGAGCTTCATTTATCCATGCATGAATGTAAAGTTAGCAACTTTGCGTGATAATCCAGCTCAGGGAAGTCAGATCTACGTTTTGGAAGCAATGTCTTAATAGATTAACGGTTAAAATCAAGTTTTGGCTGAATGGGTGAGTACGATGGGTGTACAAGCAGGTATGATTTGCGTACAAGCCCTCAAGCGAGTATGCTACGCGTACGTGCTGAGTACGCCATGCGTACTCAGTCTGATGGGCTTCGCATTTTGGGCTTCGGGTTTGGGCCATTATTTTGGGCCTTGATACTTGGGGTTTTGTTGGGTCATCTGAGTGCAAGTGTTTTAGGATAGGAAAATGTGGTGGGCCTTAGGGTAAGGCCCATGTAGGTGTTTGGGCCTAATTTGGAAAATTGGGCCATGTATATGTCTTGGATGATTAATTGGTTTTGGGGCTTTTAGATTGTAAGTTTGGGCCTTAGTCTTTGACCAAAGTAGGTAAGGGGTAAACGGTCTTTTTACCCAATGTATGGATTGATAGTTATAGATTGGACTCCAGTTATTTTGGTGTTATTTGATATTGATAGCTCGGGGATTTTTTGGATCAGCAGCTAGGGATTATCAGTGTGATTCAAGAGTGCGAGGTGAGTTCCCTCACTGTGTTTAGCGGGTCGAACGCACCAATGTCGACAAATGATCTGTTATGTTATAATACTCACTGTCTGTGTGACACTGGTATGTGTATGTGTTTGTATTTTTACTAGGTGGGGGCCCTTGTGTTATTCCATATTCTATTAGCTGTTATGCTTATGTGAATTGTATGTGAGCGGGGACTTTTATGCTAGTTAGGGTGGGTCCCGTTAAACTCATCTGAACGGGGCCCGTTATGCGAGTTGGAGTGCGACCCGTTATACTCATTGGGTGGGGCCCGTTATATGATATATATATATATATATATATATATATATATATATATATATATATATATATATATATATATATATATATATATGTTTGGTATGTGGTAGTTTGGGGAACTCACTAAGCTTTATGCTTACGGTTTTTAGTTTATGTTTCAGGTACTTCCAATTCCAAGGGGAAGGGCTCGGGAAGATTGTAGAGCACACACCACCTCGTTCCGCATTCTGTGATTTACTCTGATTTTAGATGATGTTTGATACACTTATTTTACCTGGATTGTATTGATGATGTTTTTGGAATACTGATTTTATTAAAAAAATGAAATTTTTGGCTCTTATTTTTGGGACTTTTCAAAGCTGGTTAGCATATTTGGAAAGTACTCGTTAAAATGATCCCAAAGATATCAACCGAATAATTTAAATTAATTATGTCAAAGCGGTAATTAGAGATTGGTTGAGTTTTGACTAAAAGTGCAAAAAAGAGATTCGTAGTACTCCTTAAGATAAAAACTTTAGGACAAAGAATGTCGAAAACGGGATCCGTATGAGAGAGATGATTTTTGTAAAGTCGTTTATTTTTACCCCTGTTAAGCACAAAAATGAAAGTCAAAACTACCTAAAGGAAACTAAAGGAAAGTTGTAGTACTCCTTGAGATCATCACACATATATAAAGAGGGCTTAGATCGGAGCTCGCACAAAGAAGTTATGATTTTTACAAAATCATCTTTTGTGCGCGAGGTGCGCGCATCTGCCTGTCGCGCACCTGACACCGGTTTTGAGTAGATTACGAGTGATGTGGCCAATAGTGGTAGTGACACGTTTCCTTCACTGGACAGAGCCACGATGATCATGCGCGATGCGCATAAATATTTGCACCACGTGCACCTGAATTCCATGCCTATAAGTAGAACGATGGGCAGAGCCATTCTGCACACCATTCCCTGCCTCACTCTCTCTGCATCTATCAAAGCACTAGCTATACTAGGCAATCCCTGGATTCCTGAGCCCGATTCAACCCTACACCAATGGTCTCATGCGACTAGGGTGAGTTCACGAACCTATTTTACTATTTTAAAAGTTTTACCGGGGGGGGGTGGAATACAAGCTTATCAAGCTACTTTATATATATATATATATATATATATATATATATATATATATATATATATATATATATATATATATATATATATATATATATATCAATCATTATGTAACACCCGGAATCTGGAAGGCCAATTAAGGAAAGATCTTCATCTCTAAAGGTCAACTCGTCTATTTTGGGAAAGAAACTCAATGTGTTGGAAAGTTGGGCCATGTGTTTTTGGAAGACCAACTCGACAAGTTGGGGAGGATCAACTCGATGAGTTGGACGGGGTTTGGGAAACCCTAAAATCGGGACTTTGCACCCTATTTAAACAGCTTAAGCCCTAGGGTTTGGCCTCATTTCCAGCCTCCAAGTTCCTAACCCTAAACCTCGAAACCCTCAAGCATATTTGAGTGATTGTGAGCCATTTTGAGTGTTTTTGTGGGTGCTTGAAGCTCTTAGAAGGAAGGGAAGCTTGAAGGAACAAGGAGGATTTGCTAGATCCAGAAACCTCACTCCATTATCGACACTTTCTGGTAATCAAGTCTCAAACTTGCCAAGTAGTTGATTAGATCTCCATTTAGTGTCCTTTTTGCTTGTTTTGGTCCAAAGGAGATGATTAGTGAGGAGTTGGACGTCCCAAGTGGAGAACACTTCAGATCTAGGGTCTTGAGGGGCTTTCATGACATAAAGGTGCCAACTTTGTGGCCCCAGAAGCCCCATGCAACATCTAAGCTCTTGTTTTGACCTTTCAAGCTCCAAATGGTCATGCATGTGGGAAAAGTTTAAGACTTTACGTTCCCTTCTAGTCCCTAGAGTCCAGGTCTATGTTCTTATTCCCTATCTTAAAGTTTTGAGTACTTTTGGATTTAGATTTAAGCCCTTTTGGAGTTAGGGTTTGAGCTTAATCTCTTTAGGAAGGATATTAATGGGTAAAGTTGGAAACTTTACCCTTCCAGAGGCATTTCCAGTCGAGATCTGAAGTATAGGGTTTAGATCTGAAGAATAATGGCTTACTGAGTTAAGAAGGGGTTAACAGACTGAAGAACTCGACGACTTCATGAACGAACTCGACGAGTTGAATGGAAGTATCCTGATTCTGTTGATAGGGAAGAACTCGACGAGTTGGATCGTGAAATCACGATTTTGTGATTCTTAGAAAATCAGCGAGTTGAAGGGTATCTCGACGAGTTTAGTCAACTCGGAGCGTTGAATTTGACTTTGACTTTGACATTGACCAGGGTTGACTACTAAAGGGGTAGTGAGCATGATATGGTATCTAAGGGATTGTTTTGGTTTAGGTATCAAGTAGAGCTGATTCTGGAGCAGAGACCTTCCAGCTATCATCCGACATTTGAGGTAAGTCTCCTCACTGTTTATATGGGTCGAAGGCACCAATGCCGGCCCATTTGGTTTACGTATTGTAGGAAGACCCGGGGGTTAGCCCTTGGCACTATGTATGAAAGACCAGGAGGAGGCTCCTGGCACACTATATGTCATTAGCTAAGTAGAGTACATTGTATGCTAGTTGTCTTTGTGATACTTGCATGGAAGACCCGGAGGTGGCTCCTGGCACTTGTATGTAAGACCAAGGGGGTGGCCCCCGGCTTGACAAGAAATACCATGAGGCGGCTCATGGCAGAATGGCAAGACTATGTGCGGCACATAGCATCTTATATGATCATGATTGATATGTAGGGCCCACAGTTATGTATGGCATGTATGGATATGATTGATATGTATGGTATATGGTATTTGGGTAACTCACTAAGCTTCGTGCTTACGGATTTCAGTTTTTGGTTTCAGGTACTTCCAGTTTTCAAATGAAGGAGCTCGGGGCGATTGCAGTGCATACACCCATGTTATTCCGCAATATGTGATCTTTGGGATTAGACTCTGAAATTAGTTTTAATTGAAATGCTTTTAGTGTCTGGAACAAAGTTATTAAGTGTCTTTCCTATATTAAAAATGAAATTTTTACCTTGGATTCTTGGGATGTTACAAGTTGGTATCAGAGCCTTGGTTTGAGGGATTCGGGCATACTCTCGGGTGTGCCTGAACTCAAACTGAGGGCTTGATGAAATTGTTATAAAATAAATTTTTAATTACAAAAGAATTTCTAAGCAAAGAAAGGGGTGTGATGCGTGCAATCGACCGAGCTTAAGTAAGTGGTTCTCAAAATACCAATACATGTTTTTTATGTGATATGATATGATTATGTGATCCGCATGCTAGATTAGAGCTAAGGATCTAGGAGAGATGCCTTTGTATGCTTATATGAGCTTGTAGATTTGCATGCTACAACTGATCAGCCAGTGGTAGGATGGCCTGTTTAGGTTATGCTTGATTGTATGAGCCTTAGAATTCCATGCTAGTAAAGATTCCTGGTAAAGGATAGAATGGTTTGATTGGAGTATGTTGGTTAGTTTTTTCATTGTTTGAATGTTGTTTGCTTTGTTCTTTGTGGGAATCTTAGCAATGTGAGTTAGCTACTAAGTAAATATGCTAAGTCACATATGGCACAGGCTGGATAATCTCAGAGTGATGGATTTGACCCTATTATGCAGCTCTCGTCTGAGTCCAACCATTCTAGGGTTGAGTCTTTTACTCGAACGATTATCTGATCTCTGTTGCATGTGGCTATATTCATGAGGTAGCTAGTTGACATTAATGGGAATCCTTCAACAACTGAGGACTGGGTGGGTTCGGGAACCTAGGAAAACCTAGGATATGCTTCAGTGGGTTAGCGTTGCAGTTTAGTGAGTGTTGGCACTCTGGGTTGAGGAAGTGACTTAGAGGATTCAGGAGGATTACTGAGGAAAGTATGGATATGTGTGGAAGGTAGTATTGGCCCCATACTACTGAAAGCACAGGATCCATACTCGAATCAGTGAGAGTCTTGTAGAATCTAAGAAGCTTAGGGGAGGAGTATCCTTGAGTATGTTTTGATCAGTGGTTCGTGGTTTTTCAGTTTGGAGATGAGCACTCAGGAAGGTGGTTCTGGTTTGGGTTCCGGAAAAGGTGTAGGTGCTGAGTCGATCAGCGAGCAGATACGGGAGTACATCTCATCAGAGATTACATGCGGTATGATGGGGCAGACTCCTATGATCTTGGGGTCAATCGAGGATGGGATTTTGGAAGTATTGGATAGCTGTCTCGGGGCCTTTAGGGTTGAGACTATAGCAGGGCAGCTAGGGGCTCATCTGGATCCCAAGGCTTGTGGATCCCTAGGATCCTTCAGGGAGGAGGATCCTCTTGTTAGCTTTAGTCATTCGAGATCGGAGGAGATTTGTGCGTCGTGTCTTCAGGAGAGTCAACCACGTGATCAGATTGTCACTGAGATTTCACGAGCCCTTCGCAAGGGATTTCCTGGTATCATTGGTCGGATAACTGACAGATTGATTGTCAAATTAGAGGAGTGGGTTGCACTCTCACATGTTGCAAGTGCAGTTTATGGGGATGGTAGTGAAGGAAATGTGAGTATGGAAGCGCGGCTCGGAAAAAAGGAAGCGGACACCTCTCTCAGGACGAGTAGAAGGAGGTGGAGGGTCCGACTCGGCTGACTTGTGTGTTGTAAGTCAGGGAGATCTTGAGGTGCGTGGCAAGTGTGGGGGAACCCATGGGTTTACTTATCACAAGTTTAAGTGTTTCAAGTGTGGAGAAAGAGTGCATGTGCATCGGGATTGTAAGAAGGATCATATATGTTTTCATTGTCACCAGCCACGTCATTTCAAGTCCCGTTGTCCTGCTTGGGTGGCGGAGAGAATTCAGGTTCCAGCGCCCATCGTTCCGCAGGAAGTCAAGATCGAGCCACAATAGATCGTTGATATGTAATTTGAACTCCCATTTTTGTAATGATATTGATATGTAATTACTCTTGATCGGTAATTGTATTTGTTTTGGAATCTCACTAAGTATGGGTAAGTGTTATCTTCGGGTTAGTTCTTGATTTTGCTGAAATTATGCCATTTTGCATACCATGAATCTTTCGTGGTGTAGTACGAGGTCGACTCCTTATACATAGCGTGTCCCCAGTGTTCGGTTGTTATTTTAATGTACTCGAGGTCTGTTCAAGGATTTTAAACGAAAGAATTATGGTTAGTCTTCAGCGGGTTAGTCTTTAAGTATCGCCAGGATTCAGCAGCCATAGTATTTCTGCTTGGGATGGCTTTCGGGATTGTCGGGAAAAAGGGGTCGTCACGGAGGATTTGGTTGGAGCATACATTCTTTAGATTTCGAGATCTGAGCGTGATATCATTTCAAGGCATTTGGGGTTATCGGTATTGGGGATTCAGAAAGTGTTCATCTAGTCTCCAGGGGTGGTATGGTCTTTCAAGTTTGGCTAGTAATGGATCGCTAGCATCGATTGTCAGCAGATCGATCATTGGAAAGTAGGAAGGATCGGAAATACTTCCATTATCGTATGTCGTGGATATTTAGACGAATCAAAGTGGGGGAGAATCGTCCAGGGATTTAGAAGCAGGAGCAATTTTGAAACTGGGATAAGTTTCATATCCTTGTCAGGAAGGAAGATGGCCCAAGCGGCTGTATGGATTGAGGACAGTGTGAGTTGGAAGTTCAGGAAACTTGTCAATAATAGGATCGCGTTATCGGAATGTTTAATAGCAGGCTTTAGGGAGTCAGGTTGGGGATTCCAGCCAGGACCTGAGTTCAGTTTGAGATGTTAGACCGTGTGTATGCTCGACTTTGGATGTATTCGGATTGGTAACCAGCGGTAAGACAATGGTCAGCGGTTGAGCCAGCGTGTAAAGTGTTGTAAGACTGCGGGATAGCCGTAGCATTCACCAGTGGTTGAGACAGCGTGGAAAGTGTTGTAAGACTGCGGGATATGTGTAACATTCACCAGCTGTTGAGACAGCGAGGTAAGTGTTGTAAGACTGCGGGATAGCCGTAGAATTCACCAGCGGCCAGATAGCATGGGAAATGTAGTAAGACTGTGGGGTGGCCCTTAGCATTCATTAGTCAACAGATATTGTAGAAGTATTGTAAGACTGCAGGGTGGCCCGTAGCATTCACTAGTTAGCAGGTAGTGTAGAAGTGATATAAGACTGCGGGGTGGCCCGTAGCATTCACTGGTTGGCAGATAGAGTAGAAACGTTGTAAGACTGCAGGGTGGCCCGTAGCATTCGTTAGTTAGCCGTTAGTATAGTGGTATAGTAAGACTGTGGGGTGGCCCGTAGCATTCACTAGTGGTCAATTAATATGGGCGTGTTGTAAGACTGCGTGGTGGCCCGTAGAATTTACAGGTCCCTATTCGGCAGTGAGAATGTGACAGATGTGTGATTCACTCACGGATTCCTTCGGATGGTTTAGACCAGGGCGGGACAGCCCGCGCGAATGTGAGTAGGCCACAGTATGATTGGACTCGGGAAGTTGTAGGTCATTGGAGACCAGGCATGATGTGAGACTACAGTGGTTCTTGTAGCATTCACTTTACGTATTAGATTCAGTGGCGACGGGTCGTCGGACTGTTATGATCAGGAGGATCAGAAGGAATAATGGAGCCAGAAGTGGAAATATGTTTAGGGCAGATGTCGATAGCCGAAGTTCTCTTCGAAAGTCACGGGGAGTGACTGTGTTGTTGCTCTTTGGTTCAGCAACCGGGTAGGAATCCGGTATTCCGGATAGCGACAGTGGATTGGAATTTTGCGTAGAGTAGCTTGTGGACAGGAAGACGCTAAGTCAGTTGCAGTCAGATTAAATAATCTCAAAGTAATTGATTTGACCCTGTTGCGTAGCTCTCGTCTGAGTCTAACCATTGTAGGTATGGATCCTCTACTCGAAGGATTATCTGAGCCTTCTGTCGAGTATAAGTGTTCTGTAGCGGTTCATGGTCAGTGATTTTGCTCCGTTCGAGATAGCAATGCGATCAGGTGTAACATCTCAAAATTTAGAGCCAAAAATTTCATTTTTGAATAAGTAATTATAAAAGCCAGTAGTATGAAACATCAATAGTGTCAACTTATTTCATAATCAACAACCAGTATTTCAAATAACCTAAAACATGTCATAGAAAAGCAATATCAGAGTACAACTCCCAAAGATCTCATAATGCGGAAATCATAGTGTGATGCACTGTGATCATGCCGACTCCTTTCCTTTTGAAGAAGAAGTACCTGAAACCAAATGGGTCATGCCTTAACAGTCGTTCGTAAGGATGTTTCTGATAACGGTTGAGGATCATAATTTCATTAGATCTACTGACACTTCACCCTTTGGGTAAGGTTGTGAGGAAGAAGGAATGCAGTAGATCTAGAAATGGTTATGTGCTTCCCTTTGGGGATGTATATTGTGGTAGCTCATCAAATATGGTCATGAGGAGGTGTATATGAGCTGAGTAATATAGCATGAGTAAGATAGCATGAGAACACCTAATCTGAATTCATCGGTACGGTTCTTAATTGGTTTGTAGCCCTTGATTTGGATCAAGAATATAACCGCATATCCCATTCGTTGATTGGGTGTGACCATGTTTTCGTCTGATTTTGCGTTGGTAGCAGCCTATGTTGTGCAAGGAATTGTAGGTGATAAAGGGCATGGCCTGGGTTGTGTTTGGTTAGCGTCGAAAGGTATGTTGAATAGGTTTTCTGCAAGACAATGGGTTGATGGTTGAGTATCTTTAGACTCGGTAGTCACTTGGTTGAGACTCTTAGGTCTCGGATGGTTAGTCTTATTGGCATGATTAGATGTAGTGTGTTGTTCTTGGGATTCGGGAGACTTGGTGACCAGCTGGTTTGGATAATGTAGTCAGGAAAAGTTATTTAGAATGGTATATTATTTGTACACCAGAAGTCGCTTAATGAATGGTTGTTATGGTGGATCCCATCTTCTTATGAGATGTCTATTAGGAGTTTGGTTTCCAGTATGAGGAATTGGTTCTAAAATCTCGAGTGATTTATTAGGTGGAGGTACATCTGAGCTAATGAGGGATTTCGATGCAATGTGCGAATTCTTGGATCAACCATTCTTATACATGTGGGGGCAGCGGGTTGGTGATCACTTGTCAGGAAGTCAAGAGTATATTTAAAGTTTTTGGGCGGAATTCACGATCAGAATTTTTTGAGGATCTTTTCAACACGTTTTGGTGGTGTCCCTAGTCAGGGGCTAGGGGTAGGTTCGACGAATGGATGATCATCAGTTTTAGAGTAAGGTTTCTGAGAATAGACTGATGGGTTCCCAGTTTGGGAACTATAGTGACGAGGATTGTTTGTGGTTATAGTACTGAGAGTCCCCGGTTTGTGTGGTTTTCTCTAGAAGTTGGTTCATGCAGTTAGGGAGAGAAAGAAAATAGTTCCGTTTGAGCATTTTCAAGTTATTGGGTTGCTTGTTGGCAGTTGGGGGTTTCCGAGTGGTCTCTCTAGTTTTATTTATAAGATGCCTTGATTTCAAAATGGTTAAAGGGGTTTTATGGAATATGTTGGTGTTATTTTAGAAATCATAAGTGAGATGGATTTCAAGGACGAAATCTAATCTAAGTGGGGTAGAATTGTAACATCCTGTTTCCTGTCATTTCTGGGTCGTGGGTCGGAAGTCAATAGTGTAAGGGTTTGGGCCTTAAGGAGGAAAAGTTTAGTCCTTCTGGAAGGAGGTAATGTTAGTTAAGAGATTTTACCCTTGAATTGTGTTTTGAGCCGAAGGGTAGAAAGAGAAAAGTCATAGGCCGGATTATTGCATGAAATATGGATTATTATTCGAGAAGTTTTTTATTCCACGATATTTATATAATATTGTAAGGCTCCTCAACACCTTTTCGTGGATATAAAGAACGTCAAAAACGGAATTGGAACGAAGAAGTTACAACCGTTTGAAGGTAGGGCAATTTTTGGGTTAGTCGCGTACGTTGGGCGTATAGGGAGTACGCTATGCATACTAGGGCATCCCTAATACGTTGATCGTACTAGGAGTATGTTGGGCATACGTGATTAGTGCCCAAACCCCATTTTCGTGTTTTGAGTCCTACTTAAGCTCCTTAACTCCCCCAAACCCATTCCATTCTCAGCCTCCACCTCTCCAACAACCTCTCTTGAAACCCTAATTCTAGATTAAGCCTTGTGAGAAAAACGAAGGTGTTTTTAATTGTTTTGGAGTGTTCTTGGTGCGCCTTGGAGAAGAAGGAACTCATTGAAGAAGCATTGGTTGATTTTGAGCCTGTAGATCCAGACCTTATTCACCTTGATCTTTCTTCTAGACGTATAAAATTTGAATTTTGATGATGAAATTGTTAGATCTAGCTAGTTCTGGGTGTTGTGAGCTTTTGGTCACTTTAAGTGCATAAAGTTTAGATCTTGAAAGTTTGTTACCTTGTTATGGATAAATTTGGAAACTTTATCCATCTAAACATCATAATAATTCAGATCTAAAAGCTTGAGACTTGGACTTAATGGATTAAGTTGGAAAAGATGCATTTTTGGTCCCTTTGAGACTTGAAGACTAGATCTTGGTGGGTTGGACCATTCTAATGGATAAAGTTGGAAATTGTATCCATTATGGAGTTATTAGGAACCATAAAAAAACATCTTGATAGATTTTGACGAATCATGCTTATGTTGATGGTCATATTATGGGTTTAGATGGATAAAATCGGGTTTTGGATCCCATTAAGAAATGCAAAAGCATAAAGTTGGTACCTTTATGGCTTACTACGTTTTAAGGAGCCTAGATCTTAAGTTGGACGTTATGTCTTAACCAATTAAGACCTCAAAATTGAAGTTGGTCATCTGGGGCATACACAGGGCATACGCATATGTACGTTGCGTATACGTACCAAAGATCCCGATGCTACGAGGTTTTTGAGTACGTTGGGCGTACTTCGAGGGTACGATGAGCGTACTCACCAGAGGGAAGACTTGGGCTTATTTCGGGTTATTTTGGGAATTAGAGACTTTGGGCCCTTGTTGGGCTGTGATTTTTTCTATGATGGGCTTTTAGACTTGGACCCATTTTTGACATGACATATCTTTTCGGTTTTGGGTCATATTTGGACTTTGGGTGTAATTTAGGAATTGGGCCAGAATTGACTTTTAGTGCCTATGAGTTGTGCCTCAGTTTTTGTGACATCCCCATTTTCACGGCCATAAAAGACTGATTTGTTTATGCTTTATTTAAAAATCAGAGTACCCTTTTTATAAAAATGTTGCGGAATTTGTTCCCATAAAAATATGATAAATGTGTTATCAAAGCATTTCCGAGGAAATGTATTTCATTTCTTTTAAAACTTTAGGATGTCATCGTCAATACAGAAACATAAGCATAAACAGACCTTACATTCATTTACACTAGTGATCTACATCTCCTTAATCTCTCAGTGTAAAGTAGCTTCGTATCGACACTTGTGATACAAATAAACTTGAGGGGATGAGTACGCGGGGCGTACCCAGTTGTACGTGCAGCGTACTCTGCATTGATCGGAATCGCGCCATTGACCACCTACACCCAGCATACGCCTTGGTACGCCCAGCGTATACGGTGGCCATGCAAGAATTTGATTAAGAACTTATCCCATTCAGTCCAACGTCCAACTTTCAGATCTAGGTCCAAAGAGGTTTTCCAAACCATAAAGTTTCCAGCTTTATGGTCATGCATGTCTTAATAAGGCCCAAACATCAAGATTCTAGCTTGTCTTAACCACTAAAGACCTCATGCATGCACCAATAGAGCCAACATAGCATTTTATGACTTATTGCACCTCATTTCTTCAGAAAGGACTAATCCTTTGGTCTTAGAGTAGCACATACTCATTAACACCAAGAAAAGGGATTAAGAACACATAATTTCCTCATGGCAAGATCTAAAAGAAAGCAAGGCAAGATTGTAGCTTTATACCTTCTGGAGCTTCTCAAGAAGGTAAGAATCCCAGATCCACAAGTTGCTCCCTCACCAAGGCTTCTCCAACAATCTTGTTATTCCTCTAACACACCAAAAAGCACACACTTGAGCTCCAAAATGCACACTCAAAGATTAGGGTTTGCAAAAACGTCCCAAGGGAGTGGAGGCT
This sequence comes from Lactuca virosa, assembly GCF_052849685.1. Classification (NCBI taxonomy): domain Eukaryota; kingdom Viridiplantae; phylum Streptophyta; class Magnoliopsida; order Asterales; family Asteraceae; genus Lactuca; species Lactuca virosa. Next base: position 167,638,738 of record NC_136434.1, on the reverse strand, counting down.
AAAAGGTGGAAAGGAAATGATCCAATATGATGCTTAAATACCCGTCAAACCCTAAAATTTAGGGTTTCCTCCTGACGTGAGTACGCCCAGCTTACGTGAGTGTACACCCAGCATACTAGGGCACGCCCTAATACGCTCAGCGTACACATATGTACACTTAGCGTACTCCTCCAGTTCATATTACCAAAATGCCACTAGGGCTTCAAGGCATAATTCTTGGACTTATGGAACAAATTGACTTATAATTTAAAACCAAGGGATGAATTTGAAAATACCTTAAAACTGGGGTGTTATACCTCACCCCCACTTGAACTAGACTTCGTCCCCGAAGTCTATTGCAGAGAACAAATCTGGATAATACTCCCACATCTCAGCCTCCGGCTCCCAGGTCCACTCGGAGCCCCTCTGGTGCTGCCATCGTACCTTTACCAAAGGTACTTCCTTGCTACGCAAAACCATTACCTTCCTTTCTAGAATAGATACTGGCCTCCCGACATAGTTCAGGTGCTCATCAACCTGAATATCATCCAAGGTAACCACCGCATCCCCACCTAATTTGCACTTTCACAGCTGCAAAACATGGAAAGTGTTGTGAATCTGACTGAGCTCCTCAGGAAGATCCAATCTGTACGCCACCTTGCCAACCCTGGAAATAATCCGAACTGGCCCAATATATCGGGGACCCAATTTCCCCCTCTTCCTGAAGCGAATCACACCTTTCCAAGGTGAGACTTTCAATAATACCATCTCGCCGACCTGAAATTCCAACTCGGATCGGCGCCGGTCGGCATAGCTTTTCTGCCGACTATGAGCAGTCAGCAGTCTCTGCCTGATCTGTTGAATCATCTCCGTAGTCTGAAGGACCACTTCAGTCCACCCCATAACCTTGTGGCCAACCTCGTCCTAACAAACCGGGGTTCGACATCTCCGCCCATACAAGAGCTCAAAAGGCGGAGCACCAATGCTGGAGTGAAAACTGTTGTTGTAGGAGAACTCCGCAAGAGGTAGGTAGGAGTCCCATCTCCCACCAAAATCAATGACACAGGCCCGTACCATATCCTCGAGGGTCTGTATCGTCCGCTCACTCAGACCGTCGGTCTGCGGATGATAAGTTGTGCTGAAGTGCAAGCTCGTGCCCAGTTCCTCATGGAACTTCTGCCAAAAACGGGAGGTAAATCGAACATCATGGTCTGAAACAGTGGAGACCAAAACCCCATGGCGAGCAACGATCTAGCAAATATACAATTCGGCCAATTTCTCTCAGCCAAACAACTCTCTTGAATCGCCAGGAAGTTGGCACTCTTGGTCAATCGATCCACGATGACCCAAATAGCATCAAAACCCTTTGTCGTCTTCGGCAACTTGGTGATGAAGTCCAACGAATCTGCTCCCATTTCCACATGGGAACCTCCAGTGGTTGAAGCTTTCCATGCGGCCTCTGATGCTCACCCTTGACCATCCTGCAGATCATGCTCCTCTCTACATACCAGGAGATCTCCCTCTTCATACACGGCTACCAATAGCTCAATCTCAGATCCCAATACATCTTGGTAGCGTCCGGATGGATAGAAAATCGAGACTTATGAGCCTCCTCCAACATAATCTGTCTGACCCCACCAGACATAGGAACCCATACCCGACCACAACGGGTCAACAATCCACGACTATCCGGAACAAATATGGCGATCTCACCCCTGATCCTCTCTATCTTCCAGTTCTATTCCCGGACACCCTCTGTCTGAGCCTCCCTAATCAAACCCAAAAGCGGAGAATCCATTGATCTCCTCATAAACGATACCCCATCTGAAGACCCAGACGACTTGCGACTCAAAGCATCCGCTACCACATTAGCTTTACCCGAATGGTAAAGGATCTCGCAGTCATAATCATTGACTACGTCTAGCCACCTGCGCTGCCTCATGTTCAGGTTTGGCTGATCCATAATATGTCTTAAACTCTTATGATCCGTGTAGATAGTACAGCGGACCCTATAAAGATAATGCCTCCAAATCTTGAGGGAAAAGACTACAGCCCCCAACTCCAGATCATGCGTGGGATATCTCGTCTCGTGCGGTTTCAGCTGCCGCGAAGCATCAGCTATCACCCGTCCTCTCTGAATGAGGACTGCCCCCAAACCAGTGATGGATGCATCATAGAAAACCACAAAATCCTTAATTCCCTCTGGGAGGGTCAAAACTGGGGCCTCACATAGTCTCTGCTAAAGGGTCTCAAATGTTGTCTGATGCTCAGGGCCCCATTGGAAATCCACCCCCTTCCTCGTCAGATGAGTGTGGGGTACTGCAATCTTGGAAAAATCCTGAATGAATCTCCGATAGTACCCTACTAATCCCAAGAAACTCCTGATATCCAAGGGAGATTTTGGAACCTCCCACTGCATCACAGCCTCGATCTTGGCCGGATCGACCAATATCCCATCCTGGTTAACGAGGTGTCCAAGGAACTGAACCTCTCGTAACCAAAACTCGCACTTAGAGAACTTAGCATAAATCCATTCTCGCCTCAAAACCCCCAAATGGCATCACCACGAACTCGTAATGCCCATAAAGAGTCTGGAACGCGGTCTTCTCCACGTCCTCCTCTCTCACTCTAACCTAATGGTACCCGAACCTCATATCTATCTTGGTGAACCAAGATGCACCCTGCAACTAATCAAAGAGGTCATCAATCCGTGGAAAGGGATAACGGTTATTCACCGTTATCTTTTTCAATTCCAGGTAATCAATACACATCCGGTGTGTGAACCATCCTTCTTCTTGACGAAAAAAATCGGCGCTCCCCACGGAGAAGTACTCGGTCTAATGAATTGCTTGCCTAGCAGCTCCTGCAACTGGGATGACAACTCCTGCATCTCAGGTGGTGCTAAGCGGTACAACGCCTTGGCAATCGAGGCATCACCTGGCATAAGGTCAATCCTGAACTCGACCTGCCTCACAGGAGGCGCACCGGGTAACTCCTCCAGAAATACATTGGCAAACTCCCTGACAACCGGGACCTCTGAAGCTGAAACCTGATCCCCAACACGCATATCCACCACATAAGCCAAATAACTCGCACACCCGTGCTGAATATACTATCGACCGCTGGCTGTAGAACAAAACCCTGAACCCATCCTAGTGCCCTCTTCATAGATAACCAGTTCTCCCCCACTTGGGGTTCGAACTACCACACGTTGGCCCTTACAATCAATCATAACACCGAAACGGCTCAGCCAATCCATACCCACAATCACATAGACATCCCCTATGGGGATAGGGATCAAATCGATCGGATAAGGCACCCTGAAGATCTCCATAATACAACCCTGATATACTGATGATGCAGAAACCTTGTGTTCATTGGCGATAGAAACTCGTAATGGACACTCTAACTCCCCAATGGGCATATCAAACTACCTACTTAACGATCGAGACACAAAAGACCGACTCGCATCCGATTTAAACAACACTAGAGCAGGCAAAGAGTTCACTAGGAACGTACCTAATAGAGGTACAAACATAAGCATAACATAAAACATAATCAACTGAATATTGGATAGAAACATACCAGTCACAACATCTAGAGCTGCTCTGGCCTTCTCTGCAGTAAGCTGGAAAGCGCGACCTCGAGCCCTCGGGGGCTCCGCCTTGCCCTGACTTCCATCTGTGATCCTCAAAGTAGCCAGGGCTAGAACTTGCGTCGGCCAGGAAGCAATCAAGGGACATTGGGCCTTCATATAGCCCACCTGATCACAATGATAACAAAGTTTGACGCCAGAAGTTGGAGTCTATTGCCTACAGTCCCTCGTAATGTGGCCCTGCTTGCCACATTTATGGCATCCCGAAGAAGATCGAAAAGCTCCATCATGCACCTTACCGCACTTCCCACAAGTACGGACTCTCTGACTCCCCGACCTAGAATCAACGGCCCTAAACCGCTTCGATGCAGCCTACTACTGCGTCGGGGCTGGTCTCAGCTCCCTCGTCTGCAAATCAATCTCAATCTCATTCTGCCTGGCGGCCTCCTGCATCTCCAATAAAGTACCATAGCACTGGGTGGAAACAAACTGTCTGATCTCCGTCTTGAGCATGCTCAAGTAACAGGTCATCTGAGCCTGCTCAGATGCAGCAAACTTAGGGCAAAACATAGCCCTCTCCGTAAACATCTTGGTAATCTCCGTCACCATCTCAGAACCCTGCCTCAACTCCAGGTACTCATGGGCCAACCTCTCACGCTCCACCAGCGGCACATATCAGGAGCGGAACATCTCATAGAACTGCTCCCAAGACACAGCAGCTCTCTGCTCAGAAGAATAAGAACTAGTAGCAAGCCTCAACCAATCCTTCGCTCCGGTCCTCAGAAGGTTCAGAGTGCACCTGACCTTCTGTTCAGCTGGACAAGAACAAGTGAAGAAACATCGCTCCACATCAGATAGCCACCTCATGGCAATGATCGGGTCCTGCACCCCCATCAAAAGTTGGGGGCTTCGTATTGTCGAAGTCCCGATACAGAAATGCCCGATCCGATCCAACCCCTGCAGCCGCAACGACTGCAGTGGCTGCAGCAGCAGCAGTCTCAGACAAAGCAGCATAGCGCTCATCAAAGTACTCAACCACGGTGGTCTTGATAGACCCAAACATCTCTAGTAACTGAGCTAGGAAATGAGCAACAACCTCCTCCTGCAGGATCTCCCTGATCATGTCATCCAACGCAGCTGACTCACCCTGACGACCAGCTCCTGATCCCAAACCAGACCCAGCCTCAACTCGATGCGTAGTCACCACACTAAAAATAAACCAGGAGGATATCAGATAACACACATATCATAACAGGGGAAACAACTCCCAACAAAGCCCTAGGGGTTGTGACTTCCTTGATACGCGTACGTCTAACACCCAGAATCCAGAAGACCCGGAAAGGAAAGAAAAACCCTAAGTCAAAGGGATCAACTCGTCGAGTCTAAGGAGGAACTCGACGAATCAGAGCGTGTTCCGTGTCGCGGATTAAGTGACCGACTCGGCGAGTCGGCAAGTGGACTCGGGGAGTCTGGTCTGGGTTTAGAAACCCTAATTTCAGGACTTGGTACCCTATTTAAGCATCCTATTCTCCTTCCTAGGGTTTCATTTGCAGCCTCTCTAGTCCATAACTCGAAACCCTAGCCACCCAACTCCATTGTTGAGCTAGTTCTTGCCTTAAGAGTGAGTTGAAGCTTGGAGAAGGAAGAAGGACCTTGGTGGTGCAAGAAGAAGCTATAGATCCAAAGTTGAGGTAGCATTGCAGATAATTTGAATGTATAAAGCTTATACCTTGGCTATTAATCATCTAGATTCCCTTTCTAGCTTGTATTTTCCCACTTTTGGGCCATTTCCAAGGCCAATCTGAGTATTGAGCCTTTGAGGACGAAAAGGACTTCAAACCTGGGCATTTCTGAGCTTGAGGAGCTCTGAGTGGGTAGCTTTATCCAGCTATGGCTCCATTTCATGTCCTAGACCTTCATTTTAGCTTGGATTAAGAGTTTTAGATCCATAGCACCTTGCATGCACGTAAAGTTAGCAACTTTACGTGTAATGTTGGCATTAGAAGTCCAGATCTATGGGTTGAAGGTGTTGGAATGGACTATAATCGACAGAATAGAAATGTCACAAGGTGGACTCGGCGAGTCAGTACATGGACTCGGCGAGTCGGGTCGCAAACCCAAACCCTTCTGTTTATGATTCAGATCAGTGAGTGGAGTTGGTAAAGGATTCAACTAGTATGGGTCCATAATGGTTATGAAGTTCATCGTACTCGATGAGTTCAAGGAAGAACTCGGCGAGTATAAGGCAATCTTCTTAGTTATGAAGATGGACTCGACGAGTTGTTCATACAACTCGGCGAGTCACAGACTAGAGACATTCACATGTGGATGATGAACTCGACGAGTTCAATGGTGAACTCGACGAGTCGGTTGAAGATGGTCCCAGTGGCATGGTTGAAGGAGAACTTGTCGAGTTCTTGCAAGGCTCGACAAGTAGAGTCGGGGTTGTTTTGGGATTGGAAGAGTATGGACTCGACGAGTGGGTACACCAACTCGGCGAGTCAGGTCAACTGGATGTTGACTTTGACCGTTGACTTTGACCAAGTTTGACCAGGGTTGACTTTTAGTTTATTGTGGTCTAAATGTTATTCTGGGTAGTGATAGTTCGGGAAGGCGAAGGGTCAACGAGTTTTTAGCAGTGCGAGGTGAGTCTCCTCACTGTGTGCATGGGTCTACGACCACAATGCCGGCCCATTATGTTCATGTTCATGTTTATGCTTATGTATAGAAGGAAGACCCGGGGGTTAGCCCTAGGCACTTATTGATATATGTTCCGGGTTACGACCTGATGTCGGGCGAGGCCCGAGGAATGTTAGGATGCTAAAGGTCTTTGTGATTCTTGCATGAGTCGGTAGGATAGGATCCGGACCGAGGATCCGATGTCGGGGTAATGTAACATACACGTTTTGAAATCGTGTTTTAAGTAAATAATATTATGAAATATTATGTGATATTGAGTATTGAGTTCTAACAGATAGTTTTTACTAGAAATAAGGTAAAACTATGTTTAGAATCACTCGGAAAATATTGGAAGTCTTATGAGATTCCAATTAAAAGTTAAAATATCGAAATTTAACGAAAATATAAAATTTGAAATAAGTAAAATTTTATTATTGAAAGTTGTAGATAATCTCGTTAGAAACATTTAGGCGAAAACCTCATCGAAATCCGAGTTATAACGAAGAAGTTATGACCAATCGAAGATCCACGACAAAACCGGCACGGTGCCGAATGACGTAAAAAGTGAGTTTTTTATAAACTACTTTTTAGCCTTAGTGATCTAAATGAAAGTCGTAGTATTCGTTAGGGAAAATGACTTATATGGGTAACTATGTTTCAAAATCGTTCAAAAATACCATTCAAGTTTGGTGTGTCCAAAAAACACCATCCAAGTAAAGCATTTGTATAAAAAACACCAACGAAGTACATTCTTTGTTCAAATTTGACCTTTGGTGACCGGCAATTACCGGTAAAAAATAAGTAAAGGAAAAAAACAATAGGATATGACTCAAAGAGGTAACTATGTTTCAAAATCGTTCAAAAAACATCATCCAAGTTTGGTATGTTCAAAAAACACCATCCAAGTAAATTTTTGTACAAAAAACACCAACGAACTATATGTTTTGTTCAAATATTACCCACCGGTAATTGGTTCTTACAGGTTAAATGATAACTTGGCTTAACTATTATGACATGACATAATAATGATTGACAAAACAATAAATGATATATTCCTCCTTTAAAAACCGATTTAGGGTTTCTTCATGAACGAATGACTTCTTCTTCTCCTATGATTGCTCTTCTTCTTCTAAAGTGATGATCTCGAACTCAAGTCCAAAACCCTAACTCTTAACTTAAGGCAAAAAGGGCTCCTTTACCCCAGCCTCAATGGGCCTCCCTCCTCCTAAGGCCCAAATCCATAAAAAGCCCAAAAAGGCATCCAAGCCCAACTACAAGGCATCTAAGGCCTAATATGGCCCAAGAACCCCCAACATGGCCTTAAGCCCAAAAAATGACCTGTTACAATCAGGTGGGCCTGATGCCTAACTTAAACAAGTCCATTCATACGCCCAACATATGTTGAAGCCTCTGCGATCTGGATTTCATGCAAGTATGCCCGACGTACTCCTACGTACGCCCATCGTACTCGGCTAGGCTCAAGAACCGCCAATCTTCTGAAGGCCATAACCCTCGGTATGGCTATCTGATGCCTAAATTAGCTCTCATAGATATAAATAATGACGAAATCACACTTAGAATGAAGAAGTATGGCCTTCGGAAGATTGGTGGTTCTTGACCCTAGCCGAGTACGTTGGGCGTACGTTAGGATTACGACGGGTGTACTGGCTCGACATCCGGATATGATGGGACTATGCACAGACTTGTTTAAGTTAGGCCTCGGGCCCACCTGATTGTAGCAGGTCATTTTTTGGCTAAGGCCATGTTGGAGGTTCTTGGGCCATATTAGGCCTTAGATGCCTTGTAGTTGGGCTTGGATGCCTTTTTGGGCTTTTTATGGATATGGGCCTTAGGCGGAGGGAGGTCCATTGAGGCAGGGGTAAAGGAGCCCTTTTGCCTTAAGTTAAGAATTAGGGTTTTGGACTTGAGTTCGAGATCATCACTTTAGAAGAAGACGAGCAATCATAGGAGAAGAATAAGTCATTCGTTCATGAAGAAACCCTAAATCGGTTTTTAAAGGAGGAATATATCATATATTGTTTTGTCAATCATTATTATGCCATGTCATAATAGTTAAGCCAAGTTATCATTTAACCTATAAGAACCAGTTACCGGTGGGTAATATTTGAACAAAACATATAGTTTGTTGGTGTTTTTTGTACAAAACGTTTACTTGGATGGTGTTTTTTGAACATACCAAACTTGGATGGTGTTTTTTGAACGATTTTGAAACATAGTTACCTCTTTGAGTCATTTTCCTATTGTTTTTTTTCCTTTACTTATTTTTTACCGGTAATTGCCGGTTACCAAAGGTCTAATTTGAACAAAGAATGTACTTCGTTGGTGTTTTTTGTACAAATGCTTTACTTGGATGGTGTTTTTTGGACACACCAAACTTGAATGGTATTTTTTGAACGATTTTGAAACATAGTTACCCATATAAGTCATTTTCCCTATTCGTTAAACCGAGAATTTTGATAAAAAGAACTCCAAAATCTGACTTCGTATGAGGAAGTTATGATTTTTCTAAGTTTCAGCTTAGCAGTAGACAGCTAAAAACTCGAATTTTAGATCGAGTGATTTTTTAGCAGGCACAACCTAAACGAGAATCGAAGGTCTCGTTAATAGTAGTACAACGGTAAAAAGTCTAACGAAAACGGACGTCGGATGAAGAAGTTATGAATTTTTAACGGATTTTCCTGTCCCGGTCTGTTAAAAATAATAATATTAAAAATAAATTCAAAATTAACCGACGAAGTTTAAACGAAAGTCGTAGAGCATAATTTTCCCTACGCGTGCATATAAAGAACGTCAAAAACGGAGCCCGTATGCGAAATTTATGGATTTTAGAAGGATTGGGTGCAATTTTCGAGAAATTTTGCATGGATTGGAGCTGGTCACGTGATCCTCGCATGCTTACCTCGTGCCAGACTCGCGTGTCGCATGCTGATTCGACCGAGGGTGTGGTCCAGTGATCTTCCGACGCGCATCGCTTCTGACTGCCCCGTGTCTGAAGTGCTGGACCAATCCGAAGCCGGCACACAGCCTTCTCGCATCTAAGCCTCGCCCCAGCTGCCACCTGTTCCGAGCCTCTCAGCCACCTGCCCTTTCCCCCTCACTTCGGATCCGAGGCTCGCACCTAAATAAGGGGTGCAAGACCTCTCGGGTAAATTTTAGAAAATTGGCAAATTTCACCCCTAAACTTATATTTCTTCTACTTCCACTTCCCCCGAAGCCCCGGTTTTAATTCCAACGCCCGAAACACGCCCCGAAATTCCCGAGAAGCCCGAAAAATTTATCTTTTCGGTTTCGAAGCCCAACCCTCGCAGGGCCCGGTTTTCAAGAAAACTCCTGGTTTTCAACGAAGGAAATCATATTTAGAGCCGAAGTGCTGCCCAAATTACTATTTCAACCACCGGTTATTTCACGGTGAGTTTAATATATAGGAACAATTGTATGTTATGTGTTATATGTGCTATGTGCTTTTCCATGTTATCATCTCGTGTTATTATTTCTGCTATTTTTATAGCAAGGCTATACCTCTGACCATGAAGTGTATGACATAAGCATCACTTGGGTATTGGTATGTACCGTTGACCATGAAGTGTATGACATAGGCATCACTTTGGCTTCGCCTGTATGCTAAGATAAGGCTGAAAGCCTGAATATTCTAGCAAAATGATATTCTTGAGTATTTTATGTGCCACTTGTGCTGAAACTTTATTGATTGTATATCAAGTATGGAAATTGTTATGTCTCATTGATTGATATGGAAAGCTTTTCGCATTATGTCTTTGTTGTTCCTTGTTCCTCTTTGCTTCTGCCATATTGAAGTATATATATGGCATAACGTTATATTGTATCTATTATTGGACTCACTAAGCGTCACCGCTTACCCTCTCAATGTTTAACAAATTGCAGGAGATAAGCATCCAGTATAGTTATATACTGATAGAAGATTTTTGAATAGTTTGAAACTATTGTATTGATAGAAGACTTTTGAATAGTTTGAATCTATTGTATTTTGTACTCCCATATGTATAAAACTATAGATTCCTGGGAAGTTATGTAATATATAACACTTTGAAATAGTTGGTTTGTATCCAGTAGTTTGTAATCACTTTATCAATATAAAATATTGTTTTTTTATGAATATGCACGTAGCATGTTTTGGAGTAACAATTTTCAGAAATACGAAAGTGAGGGTCTTTCAATCATGGTATCAGAGCAGTGGTTTAAATTCCACGGATTCGTATTTAGACTTAAACTATTGGAAGTTCAATATATGAACTTAATCATTGTAAATATATGGATACAAACCATAGGAAATATTTAAGTAAAAGTATTAGGTAATAATAAACCCTAATGTTCTAAAATACAATGTTACTCCATATTGCAGAGCAATGGCTGAACAGGTTAGTAGCCATACCCCTGAGGTTGGTGGAGGTCCTCAACCTGAGGAAGTGAATACTCCAGTATCTCCTCGTGAGGAGCGACTCTTGGGTAAACTTACCGGTGTTATTCGACAGACTCTCGAAGAACACAAAAAGAATGGTGATAAAGGAAAAGAGAAAGCCACTGGAGAATCTTCAAAAGGGGAGGTGAAGCGTCCCTCGTTCAAAGATTTCAGGAGTAGTGGTGCTACAGAGTTTTCTGGTGTTCTTAATCCCATTGTTGTTCTTACCTGGATCCAGAACATAGAGAAAGTGTTTTGTATCTCTTATGTGGATAATGAAGACAAAGCTAACTATGCTTCTGCAATGCTCATCGGAGAAGCATTGGTCTGGTGGGAAGCAACATATGAAGCTCTCAACGAGTATGGCCAGGAGAATATATCCTGGGAGAGGTTCAAAACTCGTTTGTTAGGGAAGTATTGTCCTCTAGATATGAGGAGGAGATTGGAGAAGGAATTCCTCGAGCTTAAACAAGGAGGAATGACTGTGAATGAGTATGAAACTCAGTTCAATCAAAAAGCACGGTTTGTTGTAAAGTATATTCCAACTGAATATGAGAAAATTCAGTTATTCTTAGAGGGACTATGACATGATATCCATAATTTTGTAGCCAATCGGGATGTTCTGTCGTTTGATAAAGCTGTTGAGTATGCTCGAAGGCGTGAGCATGACTTAGAGATACGTGGTGCAACTCTTAGTGTTCCTAAACATCCACGTACTGAAAGGACTGGTCCTTCTTCCCCTATTCCACCAACTCAATCCGTTCGATCTGAACCTAGCAAGCAAGTACAATCTCATAGTGCTTTTCGTGGCCGCGGCAGGTAACAATCTTTTTCTCTTCAGTCGCCAGCTTGTCGAAATTGTGGAAAGAATCATCCGGGCGAATGCATAATAGAGGAAGGATTTGTGGTCTATTATGGATGTGGAGAAATAGGCCACAAGAGGCCCGTATGTCCAATGAAAGGTGTTACATGCTTTGCATGTGGTGTTACTGGCCACAGGAAGTGTTTCTGCCCTACTCTTACTAGTCAAAGGGCGGGGAGTCAAGCTTCTGTTCAACAACCGACGAGAAGTCAAGCCCCTGTTCAACAATCAAAGGGTACTCCAACTAAAAAGGAGGAGGTGCCAAAAGCTAAGGGCCGTGCATTCCAGAGTACCTCAGCGGAGGCACGCGAGGGCCCGAATGTTGTAACGGGTACATTTCTTGTTAACTCTAGACCTGCTCACATCTTATTTGATTCTGGCGCCTCAGATTCTTTTGTGTCTTATGAATTTGCGCATTCCTTTTGAATTGCTTGCTATGTACTCGCGCAACCATTTCACGTAGATACTGCTGGAAATATATCATTACTTGCCGATAAAGTCTATAGGAATTGTGTTATAGAAATTGAAGACTACAACTTTCTTGCTAATTTAATTCCTATCTCCTTGCCCAACTTTGACATTATTCTCGGCATGGATTGGTTGTCAAAGAACCACGGCGAACTCTTGTGCTATGAAAAGATAGTACGTATTCCCATTGAAGGGGAAAATCCTATCTATGTCTATGGTGAACAAAGAACCTTAAAAATAATATCTTTCCTCAAAGCTCGTAAATTCATATCGAAAGGGTGTTCTATCTATCTGGCCTACACAGTCGATGTCTCAAAAGAGGAGAAGAAAACGGTGAATGATGTTCCCATTGCTAAAGAATATCCAGATGTTTTTCCCGAAGAATTGCCTGGACTTCCTCCGGACAGGCAAGTAGAATTCCGAATTGACCTTGTGCCTAGTGCTGCTCTGATTGCAAAGACTCCTTATCGTCTCGCCCCAGCAGAGATGAAAGAAATGATGATCCAGCTGCAGGAATTACTTGACAAAGGCTTTATTTGACCGAGTACCTCTCCCTGGGGTGCTCCGGTATTGTTTGTCAAGAAGAAGGACGGATCGATGCGGATGTGCATTGATTATCGTGAGCTAAATAAGGTGACTATCATGAACAAGTACCCACTACCTCGCATTGATGATTTATTTGATCAACTTCAGGGTGTTAGCTATTTGTCAAAGATTGATCTAAGATCTGGCTATCATCAGTTGAAAGTTCACAAGCAGGATGTACCGAAGACTGCTTTTCGTACTCGATATGGGCATTATGAATTCCTTCTCATGCCGTTTGGTTTAACAAATGCTCCTGCTGTATTCATGGATATGATGAATCGGGTATGCCGCCCAATGCTCGATAAATCTGTCATCGTATTCATTGACGATATTCTAATCTATTCCAAGTCTGAAGCTGATCATGCCATTCATATTCGTGCGGTATTGGAACTTCTTCGAAATGAGAAACTATATGCTAAATTCTCAAAATGTGAATTTTGGCTTCGTCAAGTTCAATTTCTCGGCCATGTGATTTCTAGTGACGGTGTATCCATAGATCCTATCAAAATCGAAGCTATTCAAAATTAGGAAGTGCCCCGTAATGCTTCCGAAATTCGTAGTTTCTTGGTTCTCGCAGGATATTACCGGAGATTCATTAAAGACTTTTCTCGTATAGCCGTACCTCTCACGAGTCTTACACGGAAGGAAGTGAAGTTCGAATGGGGTGAAGCTCAAGAAAAAGCTTTCTCAACCCTAAAAGATCTTTTGACTCATGCTCCAATCTTATCACTCCCAGAAGGTGATGATAATTTCTCCGTATATAGCGATGCTTCAAGATTGGGACTCGGTTGTGTGTTGATGCAACGTGGTAAAGTGATAGCCTATGCCTCAAGACAACTGAAAGATTATGAAAAGAATTATCCCACTCATGATCTCGAACTCGCTGCAGTGGTATTTGCCCTAAAACTTTGGAGGCATTATCTTTTTGGTACAAAATGCCAATTGTTTACCGACCACAAAAGTCTCAAGTATATATTCAGTCAGCAAACTCTGAATATGAGACAACAACGAGCTATGGAGCTGATCAAAGACTATGACTGTGAAATCCTGTATCATCGTGGAAAGGCTAATGTAGTTGCCGCTGCACTTAGCAGAAAGGTTTATCGTAATAGTATGTGTTATGCTATTACTCACACTACAATAAAGTTCACTATTCTAGATGAACTAGAGAAATGGAAAGTAGAGGCCCTAAAGCCAGAAAATATGAAGAAAGAAGGGATGGTACATTATACCGATGTTTTACTTGATGATCCACGAGGATTGAAGGTATTCAAGAATCGGCTATGGATTCCAAAGATTGGTGGATTAAGACAGAAGATTTTAGATGAAGCCCATAAATCTAAACTGTCAATACATCCTGGTACAAGTAAAATGTACTATGATGTAAGAGTTGATTATTGGTGGCCTGGATTAAAGAGAGACATTGGAAGATATGTACAGGAATGCTTAGTAGGCTTACAAGTCAAAACAGAGCACCAAAAGCCTTACGGAACCCCAAAAGGTCTTAGTGTTCCTGTATGGAAATGGGAAGAACTGTCCATGGATTTTATTACCAAATTGCCAAAGACTGCGAGACAGCATGATAGCATTTGGGTAATCGTCGACCGCCTGACGAAAAGCGCTCATTTTCTTGCCATGCGTGAAACGACTCCAATGGAGAAATACGCACAAGTATACTTGGATGAAATTGTTGCAAGACATGGTGTGCCACTAAAGATCATTTCTGATCGTGATACTCGCTTCACTTCTCACTTTTGGGCGAGTATGCAACGTGAATTGAGATCTCGAGTTGCTCTCAACAGCTTATCATCCCCAGACAGATGGTCAGACGGAGAGAACAATCCAAACAGTAGAAGATATGCTCAGTGCATGTGTCTTGGAGTTCGGTGGTAACTGGGATAAATACTTACCTCTTGTGGAATTTTCGTATAATAACAGTTACCACGCTTCAATTAAAATGACACCATATGAAGCATTATATGTTTGTAAATGTCGTACGCCATTATGTTGGCGAGACATACGACAAAAAATCCTTGGAGGCCCTGAAATGATTCAAGACACCACCGACAAGATTCAAATTCTACGAGAAAGAATGAAAGCCGCCCAGGATCGACAAAAGTCCTATACGGAAAAGAGGAGGCGACCAATAGAATTCCAGGTGGGTGATTTCGTAATGTTGAAGGTATCCCCATGGAAAGGTCTTATGCGATTTGGAAAGAAAGGAAAACTAAGTCCTAGATTTGTTGTTCCTTTCAAAATCATCTAGAGGATTGGTAAACAAGCATACCGCTTGGAATTGCCTGAAGATTTGGTAGGTATTCATGATGTCTTTCATGTGAGTTATCTGCGCAAATGCTTAAGCATGTATGATGAAGCAGTTCCATTATCCGAGGTGAAACTGGATAATAAGTTAACTTATGTAGAAGAGCCTGAAGAGATCGTAAACGAAAGAACGACTAAGCTACGTAATAAAGAAGTAGAGTTGGTGCTTGTCAAGTGGAAACACCATCGAGGCCCAAACTATACTTGGGAGAATAAGAATGAGATAAGAGCGAAATATCCCCATTTATTTTAATCGATGTAATTTCGGGGACGAAATTCTTAAACGGAGGAGGTATTTGTAACATACACGTTTTGAAATCGTGTTTTAAGTAAATAATATTATGAAATGTTATGTGATATTGAGTATTGAGTTCTAACAGATAGTTTTTACTAGAAATAAGGTAAAACTATGTTTAGAATCACTCGGAAAATATTGGAAGTCTTATGAGATTCCAATTAAAAGTTAAAATATCGAAATTTAACGAAAATATAAAATTTGAAATAAGTAAAATTTAATTATTGAAAGTTGTAGATAATCTCGTTAGAAACATTTAGGCGAAAACCTCATCGAAATCCGAGTTATAACGAAGAAGTTATGACTAATCGAAGATCCGCGACAAAACTGGCACGGTGCCGAATGATGTAAAAAGTGAGTTTTTGATAAACTACTTTTTAGTCTTAGTGATCTAAATGAAAGTCATAGTATTCGTTAAACCGAGAATTTTGATAAAAAGAACGCCAAAATCTGACTTCGTATGAGGAAGTTATGATTTTTCTAAGTTTCAGCTTATCAGTAGACAGCTAAAAACTCGAATTTTAGATCGAGTGATTTTTTAGCCGACACAACCTAAACGAGAATCGAAGGTCTCGTCAATAGTAGTACAACGGTAAAAAGTCTGATGAAAACGGACGTCGGATGAAGAAGTTATGAAATTTTAACGGATTTTCCTGTCCCGGTCTGTTAAAAATAATAATAATAAAAATAAAGTCAAAATTAGCCGACGAAGTCTAAACGAAAGTCGTAGAGCATAATTTCCCTACGCGTGCATATAAAGAACGTCAAAAACGGAGCCCGTATGCGAAAGTTATAGATTTTAGAAGGATTGGGTGCAATTTTCGAGAAAATTCACATGGATTGGAGCTGGTCACGTGATCCTCGCATGCTTACCTCGTGCCAGACTCGCGTGTCGCATGCTGATTCGACCGAGGGTGTGGTCCAATGATCTTCCGACGTGCATCGCTGCTGAATGCCCCGTGTCCGAAGTGCTGGACCAATCCGAAGCCGGCACGCAGCCTTCTCGCATCCGAGCCTCGCAGCCACCTGCCCTCTCCCCCTCGCTTCGGATCCAAGGCTCGCACCTATATAAGGGTGCGAGACCTCCCGGGTAAATGTTAGAAAATTGGCAAATTTCACCCCTAAACTTATATTTCTTCTACTTCCACTTCCCCCGAAGCCCCGGTATTAATTCCAAAGCCCGAAACACGCCCCGAAATTCCCGAGAAGCCCGAAAAATTTATCTTTTCGGTTTCGAAGCCCAACCCTCGCAGGGCCCGGTTTTCAACGAAGGAAGTCATATTTAGAGCCGAAGTGCTACCCAAATTACTATTTTAACCCCCGGTTATTTCACGGTGAGTTTAATATATAGGAACAATTGTATGTTATGTGTTATATGTGTGCTATGTGCTTTTCCATGTTATCATCTCATGTTATTATTTCTACTATTTTTATAGCAAGGCTATACCTCTGACCACGAAGTGTATGACATAGGCATCACTTGGGTATTGGTATGTACCGTTGACCATGAAGTATATGACATAGGCATCACTTTGGCTTCGGCAGTATGCTAAGATAAGGCTGAAAGCCTGAATATTCTAGCAAAATGATATTCTTGAGTATTTTATGTGCCACTTGTGCTGAAACTTTATTGATTGTATATCAAATATGGAAATTGTTATGTCTCATTGATTGATATGGAAAGCTTTTCGCATTATGCCTTTGTTGTTCCTTGTTCCTCTTTGCTTCTGCCGTATTGAAGTATATATGGCATAACGTTATATTGTATCTATTATTGGACTCACTAAGCGTCACCGCTTACCCTCTCAATGTTTAAGAAATTGCAGGAGATAAGCATCTAGTATAGTTATATACTGATAGAAGATTTTTGAATAGTTTGAAACTATTGTATTGATAGAAGACTTTTGAATAGTTTGAAACTATTGTATTTTGTACTCCCATATGTATAAAACTATAGAATCCTAGGAAGTTATGTAATATATAACACTTTGAAATAGTTTGAAACTATTGTATTCATGATGGCATGTATGGATCAGTAGATATGTATGGTATGTGGTAGGTTGGGGAACTCACTAAGTTTCGTGCTTACGGTTTTCAGTTTTCGTTTCAGGTATTTCCGATAGCGGAATGAAGAGCTCGGGATGATCGCATGGCACACACCAAGAAGTTTAGCATGGGATGTTTACTCTGATAAAATGAATAAGTGTTTTGGAAAAGATACTCTGATTTGTCATATAACCCCTTTTTGTATGTTTGAATGACTTAATACTATGGATTAGTAATGTTTTAAAAGAAATTTTTGGTCATGATTTTTGGGATGTTACAAGTTGGTATCAGAGCCTTGGTTTGAGGGATTCGGACACACTTTCGGGTGTGTCTGAACTCAAACTAAGGAAATGGTATAAGGTTTTCAAAAGAAAAACATTTTTGAAATGAATTTTTGAAAAATAAACTTAAAAAGAAAAGAGTTTTTGAAAAAGAGAAAAGGGTGTGGTGCATGCAATCAGCCGAGCTCAAGTAAGTTCTCCCAAAATACCCATACAAGTTTATGTTAAGTTTATCAGTTTCAGTAGAACATCATGCTAGAATAGGACTAAGGATCTACGAAGGATGCCTTATGTGCCTGTTATATGTGCTTTTGAGCTGCATGATAGTATTGGTTAGACAGTGGTAGGATAGCCTGTTTAGGTTATGCCTGATTATATGAGCTTATGCCGCATGCTAGTACAGATTCTTGATATGTGAATATGATTGCTTGATTATGTTATGGTTAGATTTTCCTTTTGTCTGAATGCTACTTGCTTTGTGCTTTATAGGACTCTGAGTGATGGGAGTAGCCATTAGGTGAATACGTTAAGTCACATGTGATCAGGGTTGAATAATCTCAGAGTTCTGGATTTGACCCTACTGCGCAGCTCTCGTCTGAGTCTAACCGTTGTAGGGCCGAGTCTTTTACTCAAAGGATTATCTGAGCCTCGTCACATGTGATGGTATTCAGGTAGTGGCTACTTGGCATTACGAAGATACCTTCAGTAGCTGAGGACTGGGTGCGGGTTGGAGGATTACCCTAGGGCAAGCCTAGGATGAGAATAGTGCTGGGAGCAGTAATAGTAGTAAGGGACTTGGTGGAGTCGAGGCAATTCTTAAGGAAAGTACGGATAGATGTGGAAGGTAGTAGGGGCCCATACTACTGAAAGCAAAGGATCTGTACTCGATTCAAGAGGAGTCGAGATGAAACCAGGGAACTTGTAGAGTGTGTGTGTGATCCCTCATCAGTGATATGCATTTTGATGATTGTTACGGCATGTTTTCAGTATGGCGACATTGCAAGATGGACCAGTGGATGGGTCAGGTGTCAGAAAGGGATCGGGCTCGGTTTCAGGGACCGAGCACCTCGAGGAGCGGATGAGGGAGTTTGTATCAGCGGAGGTTACGTGCAGTATTCTAGACCAGACTCCTGTGATCTTTGGCACGGTCAAGGAGGGCATCCTGGAGATTTTGGATGAGAGGCTTGGAGCCTTCCGCACAGAGATGATGGCCTTGTTGGGAGCGTGTACATTGACATTCCGGGAGTTCAGAGCTTGTGGAGCTCCAGACTACCATGGGGCTAGGGACCCCATTGCTAGCGGCAGATGGTTGGCTGATGTCGCCAACGCTTTCCGTACGATCCGGTGTCCGGAGGGGGACAAGGTCCGACTTGCCTCCTGTCTTCTGAAGGACAGAGCACGAGATTGGTGGGAGGAGGTTGGTGTTGGAGATAGTGTCTAAGTCCATAACTATATTTGGTATGTACTTGACCCGACCCGGCATGGTCCATTTGGGTTGCACTTCACCCGAGCAATTTACGGATAATCTTTTGAGAATAGTATAAGTTATGATTTATTAATATATTATAAGTTCTAATATATTAATATAAAATCATATTATTTAATTAGTGTTGATCTATAATTAATTTAGAATTAATTTAGAGATCAAAAGTATGACTAATTAAATATGGGCTCTTGTATTTATATAGTGTGGGCTAATGCTTATTTGGAATGGGCTAGGCTTGCATGGAAAGTCCATGGATACTCCATGGGGCTTTAACCCATGGATCTCATGGAAATGAAAAGACATGGGTATTAGGGTTTACATGGATGTAACCCTAATCCACCATACTATATAAAGGAGGCTTTGGTTCTTGAAATAACACTAATTGATGTGTGTAAACTAAGAGGGCCGATTTCAAGAAGTTTGTGACTATTCTCTCAAGTTTCCAAGTTTGTGGTGATTTGTGACTTCCATTTGAGGCATCCAAATTATTGGTGCTAGGCTCTCAAACTCCAAGCAATCAACTACTACTACAAGGTAAGTAATTCTACTAGTTTTATTTGATTCAAGTACCCCATGCCATGCTAGTTAGGATAAGAACCTTGGAAAAATAATTATTTGCATGTATCTTAGTCAAACATAGATCCAAGGTTTCTAGGGTTGCATGTACACCATAGGAGTGTTAGAATGATGAAAACCCATCAGTGGTATCAGAGCCTGGTTTGTTTATTTGATACTTGATGCAAAAAAAAAAAAAAAAAAAAAAAAACTTGAAAATCGAAGTTTTGTTCAAAAGCTCGTATCAAAATTTCAAGTTTTGTATATGTACTTACGATTCTTGAAATTTTTTATATGAACATTCATAAACATATGAGTTTAGAAGATCATAGAAATTATGTGCTAATAATTGATTAGATTAATTCTTGATCTTTATGTGTTTTAATGGAGTCCATAACTAGTTCTTAAGTTATGGATAACCAAAAGTCACATTTATAAATAACCATTAAAAGAACACATAGGTTACAAAAAATGAAGAGTCTTCATTTTTAATAACCATTAACTCATAAGTTATGAGAAATGAAACGTTTTGAAAGTTTACAAAATTTGCCCTCAAGTTTTGGAACATGTAAAGTCATATTAAAAACTTTAGTTCCAACCCCTAGAATTTTAAAAGTTAAAATTCAACCCTTATACTTTATAATATTATAAGTTTAATAATATTTATATATGTATAAGATCAAGTCGTCTTACCGCTAGTACGCCTCATTCACGAAGCCGGTCTATAAGGGGGGTATAAGGTTGTTGCCTATAAAATGGCAACTTAATGGGTGTCCACTCTCACCCACCGCTTCCTTGATCGGTGGAGGGTCGTTAGCCGAACGGGTAGGACAAGGACTTATAAATTCTCATTAAAAGTATAATGATAATACTAAAGTAACTAAACTTTATTGAATTCCCAATCTTAGTTATTTTAGGAAAATGTGAATAAGGTGCTAATCCATGAAATTACACTTTACACTTTGTTTAAGGCGTTAGTGGAGCGTGTGTGGTTAACCGGCACACTAACTTGAACTTAACAAGGTAGGTAAAGGGTGACTTAATGTTTATCATAGTATCGATGGAGCGTGTGTGGTTAACCGGCACATCAATTGAGGGGTAATACATTAAGGGTACCAAGTAATTTGCATGGTTACTTCACACCTTGTTTTGTGATCCTCGGCATCCCAGTCACAAAACTTGAAGGGCACACTCGAGATTGAAACATGCCATTGAAGAAAGTTCAATGAATCTCAAAGAATCTAGGAGTTTCTAAACCAATTAAAACCTAATTAAATATTTCGTTTTTCATGGTGGAAATTGGTGAATCGTCATTCACCTACCTTCAAATATCTTATAGCTTAGATTACGGCATCCCTCTTCTAAGTTATTAAATATTGTGTTGGGTCCTAGCCTTAATATTACATTTGGGTGTTTTGTTAAGGACTATCTCTATATCTAATCTAATCTATTCCCTCTTCTTTTCAGATGTCTTCCAATAACAATGCTTCTGGCTCAAACCCTACTAGCTCCTTCTCTCTCATGAATCTTTGTGGGAGAGTCATCTTTGATGGGTCCAACTTTACAGATTGGATCAGAAACATCAGGATGGTCACTCGGTATGAGAACAAAGAATATGTTCTCGACAAGGAGCTGAAGGTACCCGAGCCAACTGCTACTCCTGAAGAGCTTGCTGAATATGAGGTACATGAAAGAGATGCTACAAAAGTGGCATGCATCATAATGGCCACCATGACAGCCGAGCTCCAAAAGTCCTATGAGGACTATTATCCTTTTGAGATGCACCAGGACTTGATGGACCGCTACCATCAAAGTGCTCGTCAAGAGCGATATGAAATAATCTCCTCCATGATAACAACCCGAATGAAGGATGGTGAACCCATCACGGGCCATATGCAGAAAATGCAAAGGTATGTGGACCGTTTACTGAAGCTGAATGTGAACTTCCCTGAGGAGTTAGCAATAGACATCATTTTGCACTCCTTGCCATCGTGTTATGATCAATTCCGCATGACATATCACATGAACAAGGAAGAAGTCACCCTCAGCAAACTTCAAGGACTCTTGAAGACCGCCGAAAGTGGTCTAAAGGGTAAGTCGGTTATTACTACTCCTACTCCTACTCCAACTGCGGCCAATGTCTTGGCAATCGGGCATAGCAAAGGGAAGAAGAGAAAGAACCCTTCTAAGGGTACCAAGGGTAAGACCCTTGAAGGCTCCTCTTCAAGCAAAACCAAGAAAGGTTTTGTCACTCCTTCTGCTAACCCTAATGAGGCTGAATGCTTCTATTGCCATGAAAAGTCGTACTGGAAGCGAAACTGCCCAAAGTACCAGCAAGATTTGAAGGATGGGAAAGTAAAACCCAACCATGCAGGTATATACACTATGTTGTCTAATAACTCACCTCATTCTAAGTCTTGGGTCCTTGATACAGGTTGTGGTATTCACATATGTTGTGATTTGCAGGGACTAAAAATAAGTGAGAATGTGGAGCAGGGAAAGATAAACTTGATCATGGGAAACAGGAAAGCTTCACCTGTCACCAAGATAGGAGTTTATTCCTTAGTGCTAAATAGTGGGTTTACATTGGATTTGAATAAATGTTATTATTCGCCAGAAATGGCAAGAAATGTTATTCCCTTTCATGCATTGTATAAACAAGGTTTTACCTTTTATTTTGATAATAATAATGGTAGTATTGATGCTTTCTTTAATAATGTTCTTTATTTTAAAGCATTACCTTGTGATGGCGTGTATGAAACTATATATGTTGTAGATAATCTAGGAAATAATGTATTGTGTATTAACTCTTCCACTAGCTTAGATAAAGCATCCTTATGGCATTATCGTCTTGGACATGTAAGCAAGAAACGCATAGGCCAACTCCAAAAGGATGGAGTCTTGGAGTCATTTGACCTAAAGTCAGATGATAGTTGTGAATCTTGTTTGCTTGGTAAAATGAAAAAGTCACCTTTTACTGGCACTTGTGCTAGGGGTGAAGGTTTGTTGGACCTCATACACACGGATGTGTGTGGACCCTTCAGAACAGCCACAAGAGATGCTAATCGGTTCTATGTGACTTTTACTGATGATTTTAGTAGATATGGATATGTCTACCTAATCAAGCATCAGTCAAAAACCTTTGAGAAATTCAAAGAGTTTAAGCAAGAAGTGGAGAATCAGTTGGGCAGGAACATTAAGATGCTTCGATCCGATCGTGGTTGTGAGTATCTTAGTACTGAGTTCCTTGACCATCTTAAGGAATGTGGGATTGTCTCACAATTGACACCTCCTAGGACACCACAGTTGAATGGTGTAGCTGAGAGGCGCAATCGGACCTTGTTGGACATGGTTCGTTCCATGATGAGTCGAGCTTCGCTACCAATCTCATTTTGGGGGTATGCCTTAGAGACTGCCGCCCATATCCTTAATCTAGTCCCTACAAAGAAGGTTGCCAAAACACCTCACGAGTTGTGGACTGGAAAAGTTCCCAATCTAGACCACATCAAGATATGGGGTTGCGAGGCTTTCATGAGACGTGAGACTCACGATAAGCTCGAACCCCGAAGCGAAAGGTGTATTTTCATCGGCTACCCACAGAAATCCTTTGGTTACATCTTCAACAGACCCAGTAATAATGTGGTCTTTGTAGCAAGAAGAGGATTCTTTCGAGAGAGAGAATTCATGAGCCAAGGAGACAGTGGGAGGCAAATTGACCTTGAGGAAATTCAAGAGTCAAGTGGTGAAGGAACCTCAAACCCTAGCCCTCAACCTGAGGAGGAAACTCCTGTTGAGCCGACTGAAGAATCTATACCTCTGAAGCGTTCCACCAGAGTTAGGAATGTACCTGAGCATTATTATGGTTTTCATATTACTGTAGAAGGTGAGACACTTATCAGTGATAACACAGTGGTAAATCTGGATGAGCCTAACAGCTACACGGAAGCCATGGCAGGCCCTGAGGCTGCTAAATGGAAAGAGGCTATGGATAGCGAGATACAGTCCATGTATGACAATCAAGTTTGGAACTTGGTTGACAATGTACCTGATCGTAAGATAGTTGGGTGCAAATGGATCTTCAAGAAAAAGACCGACATGGATGGTAATGTACACACTTATAAGGCACGACTGGTTACAAAGGGTTATTCTCAAACTCCGGGAGTTGATTATGATGAGACCTTTTCACCAGTGGCCAAGATTAAGTCTATTAGGGTTCTGTTAGCCATTGCTGCATTTCATGATTATGAAATATGGCAAATGGATGTCAAAACCGCTTTCCTTAATGGAAAGTTGGCTGAAGATGTTTACATGGTTCAGCCAGAGGGTTTTGTCAGTACAGAGTACCCCAGTAGAGTGTGTAAGCTCGAGAAATCCATTTATGGATTAAAACAGGCACCTCGCAGATGGAATCTTTTCTTTGATGAGAAAGTCAAAGAATTTGGCTTTTCAAGGAGTGAAGATGAATCCTGTGTCTATATCAAGGCTAGTGGGAGTATAGTCAGCTTTTTGGTACTGTATGTGGATGACATACTACTCATAGGAAATGACATCCCAACCCTGCAGGAAGTAAAGTCCTGGCTTGGGAAGTGTTTCGCTATGAAGGACCTTGGAGAAGCTGTCTATATCCTAGGGATAAGGATTTTGAGAAACAGGAGTAAAAGACTAATTGGACTTAGTCAAAGCACCTATGTGGACAAAGTGTTGAAAAGGTTCAACATGCATAACTCCAAGAAAGGAGAGTTACCCATCCAGAGTAATGCCAGATTGAGTAAGACACAAAGCCCTAGTACTGAGGCTGAGATAGCAGAAATGAGTCGAATACCTTACGCTTCAGCTGTAGGATCGATCATGTATGCTATGACGTGTACTCGACCTGATGTAGCCTTTGCTTTGAGCATGGTTAGCAGGTATCAGGGGAACCCTGGCAAGGCACACTGGACTGCGGTAAAGAATATCCTCAAGTACCTACGGAGGACTAAGGACTGGGTCCTTACCCTCGGTGGTAGTGAGGACTTGAGAGTTGTAGGGTACAGTGATGCTAGCTTTCAGACTGACAGGGATAATTTCCGCTCTCAGTCGGGCTGGGTCTTTACTCTAAACAGAGGGGCAATTACTTGGAAAAGTTCCAAGCAGGAGACAGTGGCTGATTCCACTTGTGAATCAGAGTATATAGCAGCAAGCGAGGCAGCAAAGGAGGCTATATGGCTAAAGAACTTCATCGGAGACCTTGGAGTTGTACCAGCTATAAATGAGCCAATGGAGATTTTCTATGACAGCAATAGTGCGGTTGCCTTAGCCAAGGAACCAAGAGATCATGGGAGATCCAGACACATTGACAGAAAATATCACTTCATCAGACATCGAATAGAAGAAGGAATCCTCGTGGCAAAGAGGGTATCATCAGATGAGAACCCAGCAGATCCCCTCACGAAGGGACTGACTCGGGCTAAGCATCTCCAGCATGCTCGGAGCATAGGGCTGAAGGATGATATTAGTTTTAGTAGTTAGATAATCTTGAAATTTGTTGTAAGGTCCAAATAAGGATCTTTACCGGTAGTTGCACAACAATCAATCACAAAATAAGAGTAAGATGAAAGAAATCAAACCCTAACTCAAACTAGCAAAAGGATCAACAAGGTATGAACTTTTAACCTCCAAAAGCTTCCTGAGATGATGTAGATTCAGGATCTTGAAGCTCAAACACGTCCAAGGCTTGCTCACCAACTTCTTCTTGTTGCAAACACACCAAAAAGGGCCACTAATGTCACTTCAAGCTCAAAGATCACCTCCAATGGTAACTACGGTTTTTAGGGACGTTTAAAGGTGTGGAGGCTGATAATGGATAAGGTCCAAAGGTCATAAATGAGCTTAAATAGGGCTCAATTAGGATTTTAGTCTTTGGGCTACATACGCTAAGCGTACATACACGTACACCCAAAGTACGGAGGGTCTTCTTTGCCAAAGTACGTACACGTACACCCAAAGTACTGCCCGATCAATGCGCCTATGTACGCTAAGCGTACATGGTGGGCGTCGAGACCACCAAATAAAAAAAACCTCATATACGACGACATACAAAAATGAATTGTAATAGCGGTAATAGGGATCGAATCCACAGGGATTGGTTCGAATCAAATCTATACATTCAGTTTCTCCGAAATGAAAAAAAATAAAATGATATGGGGGTTTTCAAAACGTTAAATGCGATAAAAACTATTTCACAAAAATAACAAAAATGGAAAAAATACAAAATCTATAAAATAAAACGTTCCAATATCGGGATAAATCACAAGTTCAATTAGTTGACTAATCATCATAATTTTGTGGTGCAATGGGTTTAATGGATACTAATTTGGCTATAGCAATCTAAGAAGCTTGAGATCACCTAGACTTTTCTTAGTTAATACAATGGTTAGAGAAGCTCATAACACATTTTCTTAGTTAAAGTCACAATTTCCATGAAGCATGTAATTAATGAAAATTAACTAGCATTAAGATTTAAAAGTCACCAAATCCAAGAGGAGTCAAAATGTTTCACTACCATATTGGAGAAAATATTTTCATGATTGTGTGAAAGATAAGCAATCACAAGAACCATTTGCCACTTGTTAATTTGATGATCTATTACGTAATCAAGAAATTAACCAACTAATTAAACATTCACATATCTAAACTCATGATTAAAGACATATGAACATAAATAGATGTTTTACTAGAAAATATTCTCATAGCATACCATCAAAACCACACAAAGCTATTCCTAATTAATTAATTATTCCATAGATTCACCCAATATTGGAAATAAAAACTAACTACAAAAAATAATAATAACAATAAAAATGATAGAAATTATATCAATACCGATTACGAAACGAAGATGACAAAGCTTCTTGAAATCGTCACTTCTTGTTGCTCCAAAAACTCCATCCATAATCCAAGTATTAATACAAAAATTAACCTAATCTAATTACAAAGATAAATGACTCATTAGCAAATTATGAATGTAAATCATAATTGCAAATGTTCCAAAAATATAGAAATTACAAAAGAAAGGAGACACCCAGAGGCGCCGTCCCCCTTTTCTTCTGCGATGCATCCTAACTCAAATGCCCTACTGTTGCTTTTGATTGCTGCGCTTTTTTTCCAACTCCACAAAGACAAATGGGCTAATACTCAAATTAGATTGGGCTGCTGGAAAGAGTTCAGAATTGGCTGATAAATGTGCTCTATTGGGCTCTGAAGTATTAAGAAATGGGCTGCTATATGGGCTGCCAAAATTTGGTGCTGGCAGCTTTGTGCATTGTTGCTCGTCATACCAAAAACACGACCAAAACATGTCCGAATCACCTCATTTTTTGTGAGATTGAAGATCAACTAGTTGTGAAGACTCCTGTAAATTTTCATCTCAATCGGACATCGTTTGCCCCTCCGTCTGATTGCTTGAAGAAAGCCGCGCAAAGCTGTCAAAATCCGAAAAATTAATTTATATCGTTTTGTTTTTCTTTTCGCTTCCGAATTTTGCTACGAGACTTCGATCGTGGTTGCAAGGAATTCAATGTGGCTTTAAAAATTCTCCAAAATACCATCTTGATCAAACAAATCTACACAAAAAAAACTTAAACGAGTAAAAATATTCAAAACAATAAATCTAACGATTTAATGCAAAAAGAATATTAAAAATGTTAAAACTAAAAAAAATGATTGCTAAAATATATACAAAAAATCGAGCTATCAGTACATACACGTACATCCAAAGTACGGAGGGTCTTCTTTGCCAATTTAATTTATATCAATGACTTAAAAAGGAAATGTCTGGATTCGGATGTTACAACTCCTGTCTGATCGGAATAGAAAGAAAAATGTGAAGTCGGTGGTGGTGTTTAATCAATCACGAGGAAGGAAGAGGTAGTCGATCTCCGACGAGCCTTCTTCGGTTCATTTGCTTCATCGCCGACAGATTGCACACAGTAAGGGGAGAAGGGAGCAGCGAAATAGCAGCGCAGGTGGGGTGGGGGTTGTGGGTTTGCTCAGCAGTCGGAGGAGGGGTGGATGGAATGGAGGCAACACCCTCCTCCCTTTGGATCCGTTCTTTCGGCGATCAAGTCTCCAATCGGGGTTGTGAAGATTTAGAAGGGTAGCAACAGTCGTACGAGGTGTTTGGCTAGTGTTCCTCGGCCAATCGCAGGGGAGACGGGGGGTAGGGCTGCTAAGGGCAACAAAAAGGATGGAGAAGGGTTGTGAAGGTGGCAATCGACTTCCTTCCTCGCCAGAAATATAGTGACGATAGAGAGAGAGAGATAGAACTAGATAGGGAGATAAAATCTTGAGAGTGGAGATGCATCGGATGTACAAAATTTGATCTTTGTATATATTTTGGGAAGATTAAATCAAGATTTCTAAGTACAAATCAAAGATCCTCCATGATTGGTGACATCATCTTGACGTCATTACTCGTTACATCGATCCTCATGCCATCATATTGTCTTATAAAAATTTTATGAACGTGTCTGCTTATTGTTCCGATTGTGGTGATTTTAGCAACACTGACGGAATTAAATTCCGATATACCAAACTCCGGGAATCAATGTTTAAAGTTTCACGATTAATTGTTTCATATTTGTCAGATTTTACGAATCTGATTTTGGTCGAGATTAAAAATATGATAAAAATGAAATAATAAACCGTAGTCTGAGTTCAAAAACGTGCTCAAAAACAATTTACGAGGCTCGTAACTATCCCAAACGAAGCGGTGCACGGTTCGTTTCAGGAAAATCAGATAAATACTGATTTTTATAACTTTAAAGAGGCGTAACTTTCTTATACGATCTCCGTTTTGGACGTTCCTTATATCCACAGAATCAGGAGAACATAATCTATTCAAGTTTATTATCTGTAACTCTCAAATATACTTAATGCAAAAATTTATTTTTAACATCACAAATAAATTTAATTTTTGGTGATTTTCGGTTCGATCTTTAACAATAGATGGTTTGAGATGTTCTAAAGTAATTATGAATATAATATCTTTAATATACATTATAAACATATACTTACACACAAATTGTCATTAATACATAACGGTTCGCGGTGGTTTGACCACCGAATTCTGACCGATTTTTATCAATTGTTACAAATTCGCTTGAGAGGGGGGGGGGGTATTAACGATATTAAGGATATTAAGGATATCTCGTAGAATCCCTTTAAACTAGGTATGTATTTTGTTGTATTTATCGTTTCCTGTATTTTCTACATTTCGTGTATTATATATTATTAATGAAATATCTTCCACAAGGTGTGATGATTTTATCAAACCCTACGCGTATCAATATTTTAATTATTTTATATTTACTGTGCACAATCATTTAACCATCAACGATGCACCACACCAATGGTTTTCAACGCGAAGCTTTGAGGTTTGAAATCCAACATCCTCTTTCTTTTTAATATTTTCTACCAAATTAGTTATTATTTTTCGCATAGCAACTTATTTATTGCTAATGATTTTGTTGTTTTCTAACCATATTGTTTATTTATTATATATTTGTATTATCAAAATTTTAAAAAAATGTAAAATTTCAAGATTATGATATCTCTTTTATTTTTGAAAGTATTTGCCTTTTGTTTTGTTTCTAAATCTATGTATTATATATGATCATTTATCATTGATAATAATATCAAAAAATCATCATGGAGAAATGTCTTTATATAAGACTTCTATTAGATTTTTTTTAAGTGTTTTTTAAGATATATATATATATATATATATATATATATATATATATATATATATATATATATATATATATATATATATATATATATTAGGTTTTTGTTACAAAATCGCTTTTTAAATATTTTTTTACATATTCTTTTTCATACATGCTACCTGGTGCAGCCTCCGTGTAGGCATCCAGTGCAAACCCTAGTATAAAATAAAGGGAAATAAATTTCCGCATTTTTAATGCATTCCAGGCGAGCATCTTTGTTTCAAGCCAAAGGTTAGAAGCTTTCATAACCCTAACTCAAATAATAAATCTAGCAGAGGTTCTTCCATTTATATATATTTGGATTTAATTTTTTATAACGCATATAATAAACATATTGAATTCATTAGAGAATTGATTACAGCAAAATTGCGGAAATTGCATGGAAAAAAGAAGCATAACCAGATCTTCATCTGTGATTTCAGACGATATATACTGGTATATTCACCTCAGGAAAACTAAAAACGATAGAGATTTTCTGCTAGGATGTAACAGAAATCAACTTACATCAAGGAATCAATTTTATTATTGATTCCAGAATTACAATAATGTAATATTATTGCATGGTAGTCGGAAGACGAAGATCGTTCTCCTGTTTATTGATGCTTAGCTTTACGTTTGTCTTCCTGCAAATGGAAAAAGAGATTCATGAATATAGAAGAAAAATCATCATTTTCTATAAATATTGTCTTCAGTTAATTTCTGCGCGTTTATTCCATAGCCCTATAAGTTTTGTTTTCTGAAAATTGTTATGGTTGCCACAAGGTAATATTGTTCAGAATAGATTGGGAACTTTACAAATTATATTTTATTTTCTAGGCCAATAAGTACTCTATTCTATCTGTACTCTAGCAACTAATATTGATCATGGGTGTTACTATTAGTTATTTAGTTTTATGAATTCATATGAACTAGAACCACTGTGTAACATGGTCAAAATGGGGACATGATATATTTATGTATTAAGAAGGTGATAGCTTGTTATATGTATATGCGCTCATTATTGGTTCGTATATATGTTACCTTAGTTATGCCCCCTAGTGGTGCTATAATTGGGAAAAGGAATTTGACCACTCTCGATGTGCTTCACATCCTCAACAAGGATTTCATAATGCCTCTTCACTTCTTCTGCAGTCTTCCCACAAACAGCTTTGGCAACATTGTGCCAACGGTCAGGTGTATTTTTGTCAAACACAGAAAGAGCCACTTCAAAGTCCTTGTTTTGCTTGGCTGTCCATGAACCCGATCCACTTGAGGACATAGAGTTAGTTGCCATGCAAATACGCTATGAAGAAAAAGGAAGAGTATGGGGTTGATGTGTGGAAAATGGTGGAAAAGTAAGAGGAAGTAAATTGTGAGACTTTAGGTGTAAAGAATAAAGAACACTCTAAGTCAAGCCTCAAGAAGTGGTTTGTTACAATAGGTTCGGTCTTTTTATAGCTCCATAAAAGAAGGGGTGAAGTGGGGTTGTGCTAGTTGGCTTGTAAAGGTTGCCTAAAGACAAGAATTTTAAGTGACTTGTATCCTTAAGCACCACAAATGAGTAGGACAAAAGATATCCCTAGTTTGGTGGAAGAATCAACATCTTTAATTAGGAAATGTTAATGATGTAATGTTAGTGTTACATATCTTCAATATCTTTAATTAGGAAATGTTAATGATGTAATGTTAGTGTTACAGATCTGCTAAACACAGCCTTGTCTGTTCAATTTATATATGTTATAGTATACTCTCTCTCTTAAAAGTTCTTTTGAAGAACATAAAATTCATCATCAGACTCAACAGCAATTGAACAAAGTGTTCGTTTCACATATCAGCTAGACATGGTTTCATCTCTCTCTTTTTATATGTTAGAGTTGCCCTCAATCCCAAAGGCTCTTTTGGTAATATCTACGATAATTTTCATAATTATTAGAGATCCCCATATCTCTTCCAACATCTTATTAGCTACAATCTCCCTGTCAGCATGTGGGTTAAAACCATATCAAGATTCTAAAAACAGAATTAGTATACTATTACTTGATGTAGGAGATACCCCAAGCCTTTTTGTTTCTTGTTTGGTATATGAAATCCAATCATCAACCACATTCATGCGATTTGGTTTATTGGGATCTACTATTTAATCTTTAATTACGCCAATTTAGTAAGTCACTGTCTTAAAAGATAAGCATATCATAGAGCATATCATAGAGTAAGGTGGGTCCAGTCGCCGTATATAACAAGTGACCATAAGGTGTCAAATCCCATCTTTAAGAACCACTAGCTCACTAGAAAAGAAGTAACCTTTGAATTTATCAAAAAAACTACATGGTTATCTTAAAGAAGTACCTTTGTCCTGAAGAAAAGTCCAATTAGTATTGTAGCTAGCCAGCGGTGTACGTACAATGATTTATTTCACTCGCACACGAAAAGGTCAACACATTTACAATTGTTAATTCTACCTTATGAACTATGAATCCCATATGCCCATTACTAAGGTTTCTGTTATTGCAAAAATTTGATCAAGCTGTTTACGTACACACCACAAAAGATCGATTATTGATAAAGAAAGTATTTGTTTTTCGTCAGAAATGAATATGTATCTTCAATGGAGTGAGCAAATGAATGATGATTAGCTTATATTGACTTTTTCAGTCAATGACACCAGGTGATTTCTTAATATCATGCTGACAAAGCATATTATATAATTGCTTTTAAGGTAACCAACCTATTTTTTTTTTTAATATGTGTTGTCTTAATCTATCTCTTTGATGTCTTAAATTTTTATTGGCTCCTACTATGGTACAAACAAAATTGTTTTTGAGATTTGGAAGGATTTAATATTATGTAATAAAAGGTCACTGGAACCTCTAGGTACTATATACAGTTTCTCTCATTTCGATTTTTGGGAGATATATATTCATAAAAATGACCACGTGATTTTTGAGGATATAAGATAGTAACTATGTTTTTCTCTATTTACCAAAATAACCCGAGTTAGAAATTAACATTGGAGTCCATTTATTTGTCTCCGAGTGATTTTATGTCATATACTAAAATTACATTTTCTAGGGAAAAAAGTAACATTTTCAAATAGATATTCCGGAATCCGGAATCCGGATATAAGATAGTTGTTCTTTGCATTTTTAAAGTGCTTTTCAAATTTCTAAGTTGGTTCTTCAATAAAAGGCAAAAAAAAAATATCTTGTAACATTTAAGGTTAGTTTTAAACTAGCTTATCAGATTTAAACGCTAGAAGGGAAATTAACATTTAACAATAAGAATAGACTAACCTAGTAATTAACTAAATATGTTTATATTAGCATGTAAACATGTAACGTTAGCAAATCTTTTATTCCAGAGTATTAGTCGGATTTCATTACATCATGGATATTAATATTAGGCAATTAAAAAGAATGGCAAGTCCTTCTACACTCTTTCGGATAAATACAAATTAATCTTATTATTGATTTTGATTCTGTGTTGAAGATGGATCATATATAGTACCTTTTACTTGATTTTCATGAAGATTTATACGATAAACTTGCTGATATCAGGCAATCATGTACACCCATTTATGTACCCCATCTACCCGCAGTACTACAAGATTCTTTTTTCATTTCCCATCTATCTTTGGTGGCAGGGCTAGCATTAGGCTATTCGTAGTAGAGTATAAACTCACGCGTTAAAGCTCACTTGGCAGCCAAAGGGACCCATGAACACCGCTACAACGTCCGCTGACTTGGCTGGAGTCTCTACAAAGACGGACGAAGACGGAGCTTGCTATTGGCTGGCTTCTTTTTTGACGTTTTGGAGGCTTTTAAAAAAAAAAAAAAAAAAAAAAAAAAAAAAAAAAAAAAACATTTCAAATTTAAACTTTGAAGATACGAAATGTCCAGGTCTTCAAGTAAGGAAGATGAAAGCTAGGCGTCTGTTTTAATCGAAGGAGACAACACATTTTTCAACTAATTTGCTTCTTCAAATAGATTTTTAAAATTTGCAAATTTCACCCTACACTTTTGTACTCATATTATTATTATTATTATTATTATTATTATTATTATTATTATTATTATTAGGTGTGAGACCCGCATATTATACGGATTGATTAAAAGAAAATGTTAAATACAAAAGAATAAACGGGAATTTTACTTGTATTTTAAATTTGAAATATGTGAAAATTATGAGAAAAAAATTAAAAGTAAATAAACAAGCGAAAAATAAATAAATTAAAATTACGTGTTTAGTTGTTAGACCCGTGTTCTAAAGTCTAAACATGTTAATTATAACATAATGTCATTATGATATATTTAATTTATGAAAACTAAATTAATGATATATTCAAAAAAATATAAAAAAAATACTAAATGACATGTGACAAGTGGAAAATATATATCTCTAAATTACCACAAAATTATTTTCATTTATTAGGGAATATTTTCTATGTCTTTTTAGTAATTTGGGTTTAAAATTCTATGTGTTTTTATTAATTTAGGTTTTAAATTTAAGTTATGTAATAGGGTTTTAAGTAATGTAAAATATTTATTTATTTTTATTAATTATGTTTTTTATTTAATCTAATATAAAAATAAATAAATATTATGGAATCGTAACCATTTCTAATGGTTAATGTTTTGATAGTAAACATGTATTGTGGCTGACGTGAGGATGAATTGTCGATAATTTCATTTATATTACCATTTTTTATAATTTTTGTGTAGCTGACATAACGATGAATTGTCAATAATTTCATTTATATTACCATTATTTATAATTTTTGCATTAAAGCTTCGTCTTTCTCTCTTATAGAGAGAGGTTGAATTTATCGAACTTGATTTGCTGATGCGGGGAAATATGAAGGCATCATGTAAGGTACGTACATGAGAATATTATATTCCTTAATCTTTTGATTTTTGTACCTTTGAGTATAGTATTTTGATTTTTGTACGACAAGGAGTCCCTAAAATGTACAATCTTATTTATAAGATAAACATTACCACTTTTCCAATATAGATTAACATTAAATTAAAAAGAAAGCCTCTAATATAGATAAACATTAAACTAAAAAAAACCCTCTAATTAATATATATATATATATATATATATATATATATATATATATATATATATATATATATGAAAAAGTGAATATACCCTTAAGGCTTCACGGAGTGGGATGCGGTTTGGAACCGCGATGGTGACATGTGGCCAGGGAACACCGCCCCCAGGGTGCGGTTAGGTGCGGCCAAGACCGCAGTGCGGTCTTTGAAGACCGTGGTTTGTGATTGGTTGTTGGTGGGTGTGACCGTTGGGGGCATAAATGAATTGATTTATTTTTTTTTTCTTTTTTGCCTTTTGAAAGTGTGGCACCACTTCCTTGGTGTGGCAAGAAACCACACTTGTGTGGTAAAAAATGACATGACGCTGATGTGGCGGGGGAGGAAGTGTGGTTTCGGTGGTACCACACCCTCCAGCCTAAAGGTATATAAACTTAGGTATCCAAACTTACCATACTATGTCAAGTTAGAAGTTTACTTATAAGAACATTTGACAATTACAATGTATATATATAATACAAAGCAACGTAGTATGGTAAGTTTCGGTATATAAATTTATATACCCTTAAGTATATACTCACTTTTCCATATATATATATATATATATATATATATATATATATATATATATATATATATATATATAGGTTCCGTTGAGATGAAAAATAAAATAGAGATCTTGAGATTCAACCTTAGCCACATATTTCACATCTACCGCACTAACCCTCCGGCGTACCGACGCGGCAGACATGTTATAATCATAAATGATTACATAGCGTCGTTCGTTCCTTTCTCCTCCGCCACCATCCCCACCACCACAACCGTAACCGCCACCACCACTACCACCACCTCTAACATTATCCGACATCTCTACTGTCACATCTGTCACTTATACCACCGCAACCTCTACCATCACCACCTCTTCTGCTACCAATTTTTATAATCATATATGATTACTCAATCTGTGAATAGAGATATATATGTATAATCATTTATGATTAGGCATACCTCACTGATGCCGGTACGCTGGAGTGTTAGAACGGCAAATGAGAAAATATGTGGCTGAGGTTGAATCTCAAGATCTCTATTTTTTTTAATCTCCAGTGAACCGTCCTATATATATATATATATATATATATATATATATATATATATATATATATATATATATATATATATATATATATATATATATATATATATATATATATATATATAACACCCTTCTAATATGGATTGGAGTTCATTTTAGTAAAATACGAACGTTCCTTGCATGGCCTTAGAACATCTTCGATGCAACGTTTTGAAAAAAGAAAACATTACGTTTTAAATAGGTCATTTAAAGAAATATAACCTCCTAGTAAAAAGCTTTTTAAACAAGAGCTTTTTATCCCGTATATCATTCTTAAGAGATTAAAAAAGCTTTATATAAGTTCATAGTAAAATCTTTTTATCAAATTGCTAGTGAAAAATCTAATTACAAATACAATAGTCTTTATAAAAGACTAATGCATTTCAAATGTTCTTAGTAAGAAAACAAATTAAATTTTTTTAACGTATTAAAAATCTAGCAAAGAGCTAGAACGTAAAACAGAGTACAAACATTACAAGTTACAAGCCTTACAAGGAAAAATAAATCAATCAAGCCAACAAATGGAATTAAAAGAAAATAGGTACGTACTTAATCTAGTTGTAAGCATTTCACTGAATTTTGTACACCACTTTTACACGGGATACTTTCCTCTTCCCGAACACCCAAGAATTTTGGGACTTCCATATAGACCACACCACCCAGTAGATTAAGGATAACTTCAGCTAATTTCTTTTCTGTCCATGGGCCATATCTCTCACCAATTGTAACAACTACAACCGGTTTGCAGGAACACAACTCTATCTCTCCATCAATGTAATGATTGGTGTTGTGGATGTTTCTCTAGCTTCAAGATTTCTATTAAACATCAAAACAATACTTTTCTTAAAAGTCGTAAAAAGATTATGGAACATAGGAAAGAACAAGACAATGATTGGTCAAGTTGCTGAAGTCACATATGTAGGATTTTGGCCACACGATAATGGGGCTGTAATGATCATGGGATGAAAAATATGTAACACAACTTTTTTTTAAGAATATATACAGTAGCTAGAGTCCATCTAACAAGTTGATGAAACCTCCTACTTTGAACTTTGCATGGCCCCATATGCATTGTCTTCTAACCTTTTAAGTATGCCTTGTGATAAGAGTTTCTTCCCCTTACTAGCAAAGCAAATAGGAATCCAGTTTTAATGGAAAGATGGTCCATGCATCATAAGGATAAAATCTAATATTCAATAAAAATCTTTGAATGAAGTTTGAAGATTAGATTCATGGGAAGTAGTTTATGAACTTTGAAAACATAAGTTTGAATAAAGCAAAGTGACAAGTCCTATACGTTTGTTTACTTATAAATGGACGATGCAGTTCCATAAATGCACGACGCAGTGAACTGGACTGGACTAGACAAACTTTTTGGAGTAATCGATTATGAGGATATGAAAAAGCGTTCATGTCATTTCAGGTAAAACAAAAAATTGCAATTTTTATGTCATCAAAATCAGTCTAATAAGTCGCTGTCATCAATCACACTGTTTTAATCCCAGTTAAATACACATCAAACAAAACAATTACAAATAAGACAATGTAAAAACAAATAAAAAATAAAAAGACATGCAAGTTGTTCGGATGGTTCACTTGACACATTGGAGCTGATGATTGGTTTATTTTTCAATCTTTTTTGTAGTGTTCAAATCTTCTTTCTTTGTGTTCATGAACTTATAATATTCATCAATCCCTCAATTAGGCGCGAATTTTATCGTTTTCAATAAAATATTGATAATTATAATTAATGTAAATCAGGAATTAGGACCTCAGTACGGACATTGTTACAAATGGTAGCAACATGAGAAGATTCTTGAGTACCAACTTAAGATTTTGTGTGGGTCATGGAATCTTGTATGCTCATGTTGTCGTTGAATTAAATTTTGTAGAAAAAGGAAATGCAGAATCATATGCTTTTGTTCCTCTACTTCATGTTTTAGCATAGAAACATTATTCTCATAAAGGGTACCCACTTTTAGTTTGGAAAAATATAAAACTTGCATCCAATGATCCAAAAATACAAATTGGACGATGACATTTATAGCCTTCAATTGCAAACTTATGATGAAATTTGATACATTATCATCAATATAGTTGAAGGTGAAAAGTAATTGGTATGAACATATTGTAATGATTACTAATAAACGATATTGTAACCTTATCAAGGAGAAAATCCATCTTTTCACCCAAAATGAAAAATATTACAAGTTTTACTCAAAAAACATAGGAATAAGTTTTGTCACCCTTGCCAAATATATTTTCACAATTTTGATTTATGATATCAAAATTTGCTTATAGATGAAATTTATGCTCACAAGTTGCAATTATGATATATGATATCATCATTATAACATCCAAACTTTTTTAATACAAAAATTTACCATAGTTCTACTATATATTAATGTGGTAATAAATCACAGTAAAAATACACTTTTACAAAACCTTTTTCAAATTTATCAAAGTTCAAAAATCTAGGGTATGACAAAACTAATATCAACAACCATAGTAAAAGAGAAAAGATTATACCACCTGAAGACTTCATTAAGTCATATATAAGCTTTCTCTAGCAGTGCACCTCTAAGCTTTAAATTTTATACATGAGTACAAAGAACATTAAAAAACAATATGTAAGTCAAAAGACTCGTGAGCTAAATGGGTTTTGACCTAGCAAAACAGTTCAACTAATGTTTTCAAGATACATTTGAAACATATTGCCAAACTCAAGAACGTTGTAAACTATAAAACATAAACTTTGCAGGAATTTCATTTACGAGGGGTTATACCCCCCAAAACAAAAATCATACAAATATCTAATGTACATGGCGAATCGATACCTCTAGCCAGTATACTACCAACTCCAGTCTAGTGACACGTGAATAAATTACTTCGTTGGTCCAATGGGGAATCTACATCCTCTCACCAGTAAATTACTAACAAAAGTCTAGCCACGAGTGAACATATCACCTCGTTGATGTAACGAGGAATCCACACCCATTCACACTACTTTGTGACATGAGGTACCATCCCAATTGTATTGCCTTATCCTATTAAGAGAACCTATCCAGACCTCTTACACAAAACCAATGAACGCATTCATATCACAACACCTAAACAATGAAAACTCATCATAAGTAATCAAATAAAATATCACCCAACCCGTGAGACTCATTTACCAAACAACTAGCAAATCCTTTTTAAAATCATTTAAATATCTAGCATGTTAACACTTCCAAAACATATTATTACCAATGTCCCCTTTTTAAATCGAGAGAACTAGAGGAATAAGAGACTCACTCATCAAAGCATTTGCATATAAAAGACTTGCCTGCCATCAACCATTTTCTTATAAAATAATTCACTTTTGTTATGCATCCAGAAAATCCACATGTACTCACCTGGTCCATTATTGAAAACTAACTTTTGTTTTGGCTTCAAGCTTTACGCTGCTTATCAACTTATCACTTTGAAAAAACCTATTCAGAAAAAATATCAAGTTCCTCACAATTTGTCTCGGTTCACTAGGAGCTTAATCATCATATCTAACCCGGGTGATCATACAAACCTAATCACTACTGAACTTTGTAACCATATTTTGCCAAACTAGTTAAACTCCACAATACAACCGCTAAATGAATTAACCCGATAAGTCATTAGCTAAATCTCATATTTCTAACAATTCCATAATCTGAGGTTTATAACCCCTATTTACAAAGTCGAGAATCCGACTGTGGAATTCA
Source organism: Lactuca virosa (assembly GCF_052849685.1). Classification (NCBI taxonomy): domain Eukaryota; kingdom Viridiplantae; phylum Streptophyta; class Magnoliopsida; order Asterales; family Asteraceae; genus Lactuca; species Lactuca virosa. The sequence continues at coordinate 167,599,457 of NC_136434.1, read as the reverse complement.
TTCATTAGCCTTACAACAATGTTCGCAATATCACCATATTGTAAACATTAACAACTAACTCGAGATCTATCAACCCTTTCAAAATTACAGTACTTAACAATATGACGTAATATAACAAATCAAGATAATACCTTAGTTTGTTCGATAATCGTGCCCTCGTATACAAGCGTCGATCTTCCCATCAAAAGCTCAAAGAAATATCCTCTCTAACTCACTTATGAATATCATGTGAAACGGATAAGCATTTTACCGATAACAAGCACACACGCGCACACACACACACGCGCACACATACACACATATAGGATGAGAGTGGGTCCAAACCCGGACCGGTAGACCCGGACCCGGAAAACCCGGGAACCGGTTAACGAGATTTTTTAGGACCGGAAACCGGACCGGTATATAGGAACCGGTTCCGGTTCGGTTCCGGGTAAGTTACCGGGTAAAGTGGGTCTAGAACCGGAAAACACGAAAATATAAAAGTGGGTCGAATGGAACCGGATAAAGTGGGTCTAAAACCAAAAACCTGGGGAACCGGGTAAAGTGGGTCGAATGCATGTTTTAAAATTTCACAAAATACAAAAATAAAGCTTAGAAAAAAATCGCAGCTTTGATATCCCAACTTTGGGAGACTATAAATCAATGAATATGAAACCAAAAATGACAAAATTATAGTCTAAAACTATGTACAAACTCTATACTACACTTTGGAAAAAACCGCATGCTATTCCTACTTCAAACGAATTAAATATGCATGTTTTAAATCTATCACGAAATACAAAGAAAGCTGAAAAACATAAAATTTTCAGCTTTGATATCCTAACTTTGAGAGACTATAAGTGAATGAATAAACACCCAAAAATAACAAAATTATAGTCTAAAATCATGTACAAACTATAAACTATACTTTGGAAAAAACCTCATGCCAATCCGACTTCAAACGAATGAGATATGCATGTTTTAAAACTATCACAGAATATAAAAAAAGCTGAAAAACATAAAATTTCCAGCTTTGATATCCCAACTTTGAGAGACTACAAGTCAATGAATATAAACCCAAAAATGACAAAATTATAGTCTAAAATAATGTACAAACTATAAATTATACTATGGAAAAAACCTCATGCCAATCCGACTTTAAATGAATGAGATATGCATGTTTTAAAACTATCACAGAATACAAAAAAAAACTGAAAAACATAAAATTTCCAGCTTTGATATCCCAACTTTGAGAGACTATAAGTCAATGAATATAAACCCAAAAATAACAAAATTATAGTCTAAAATCATGTAAAAACTATAAACTATACTATGGAAAAAAACCTCATGTCAATCCGACTTCAACCGAATGAGATATGCATGTTTTAAACTTTCCATAGAAACCGATTCCGGCCCCTAAAACCGGTTCCGGTTCCTAACACGGTTCCGGTTCTTAAACCCGGTTTACCCGGACCCGAAGGACCCGAAACCCGGATTACCCGGAACCCGGATAGAGCCATTCTTTAAACCCGGGACCCGGACCGGTTTTACATATTTCGGTTCTTCCGGTTCCGGTTCCGGTCCGATTCCGGTTCCGGTCCGGTTTTCCGGTTCTAAATCTCATCCCTACACACACACACACACACACACACACACACACACACACACATATATATATATATATATATATATATATATATATATATATATATATATATATATATATACTAGTAGGATACCCGCGCGATGCGGCGGCGCCAGATAGTTTCTTTCGGCAGATAGTTTTCATGCGGTGATTAGTTTCCTTTTCGTGTCACATAGTCCGTTTCAGATAGTTCTTTTTGGTGGATAGTTTATATTTCTAGAAAGCACATTGCAATTTCTAAGAACTTTAGAAAGTACGTTGCTATTTCCATAAAATTTGTAGAAAATATGTTGCTATTTCTAGAAATGAAGTACATTGATTTTAAAATTTCGAAAGTGCATTGTTATTTCTAACCCAATAGTGTTTGGACTTTTAGGCCAATTTGATTATAAAAAAAAGTAAGATGCTAAAATTGGCATTCGGAAATGCATTTCTATTTTTAATTCGACTTTCCTTTAAGTTGGAATTCGGAATCGATTTTAATAAATGGAACTCGATTTGCCTATTAACCACTTAATAAGAATTTTGTCATGATAGTATTATGTTATTTGGGATTAGATTTTCCCATTAACAACTTAATAAATTGTGATGATATTATTATATTAATTTGTTTGTATTATCGAATAATGTCCAAGGGTATGCTTGCACTATATACTCAAAACTAAAAAATTACTTTATCTATAGTTAGAATCAAATGTGGGGAATTTTTTCCTAGAAATCTTTATGGGGTGCGTTTGTCCTTAAAAAAAACTCAAATTCATGGTGATTGCTAAAATATTAATGGTAGGTTTCTCTTAATTCGTTTGTCATTTAAAAAAAAAACAAAACAAAACAAAAACAAATAATTATTTGTGTGTTGTGGTGTGTTGTGGACTACGTGTGAAACTTCTTAAAAATGATTCACCATAGGAAAAATGTCATCATTTAAAACCATAACATAAAGTATGTTTTGGGTCAAAAATTTAAAAGAAATTATCTATCCACCATATGCATTTTAATATAAAAAACTATGAACTTGCCGCAACTAAAAAATTATCTATCCACTATACACATTTCAAATCATTTTTTATTAAAAATTTGATTTTATTTATTTTATACAATTTTATTATATTTAATATATCTTGATTTTTTTATATTAATTAAACTCGACAGTTTTATATATTATTCTTAGGGTCAAATGTAATAGAAACTTTGTTATCATTATTTTTATTATGATTTTATGTTAAAACCGTATTTCATTTATAAACATATTAACTAACCGTTAATTAGATTTTATGTTTTATTAGATGAATACTCTTTGTACTTTGTTAAGATATAGAAATAGTATATTAATTTAGAAACATTTAATTCAAGACACAATAACTATTTCGACCTTTAATTTTATTCTTAGTTTTTTATGTTTACTTTTAAAACAAATAATATCGGATAAAAATAATTTTATAATTTTCGAGTGTGTTTTTATGAGGCATAATCCATATTCACGTATACTTTTCATATTGATGATGTGCCTAAGCTGGCACGGAAGAGTCGCGCCTGACCAAGGAGCCTGGCGTACTGGTAGAGCCAAGCTCAGCGGGCTCAACGCCCGCCAACGCCCCTAAAGAGCAGGGCACTCAGGCGAAAGGCTCGCGCCCGCCAGGGACGCTCCCAATACCAAGCCAAAAGATACGGTCAGGCGACAAGGCACAGGGTCAGACCATTACCGTCGAAGCAAATGATAGCGCTCTAACGGAAAGAGGCGCACGATCCTCCAATCAACGCCTCTGACCTTGTCTCCTCAAAGCGATCCTGTCTCGTACGGACGAACAGGGTCGCTAGGTATAAAAGGGCATGCTCAGGAGCTCAAGGGGTAAGCTATCTTCTTCCTGTAACAATCACACAAACCCTAAACCCTATCTAACTTGATCGTCGGAGCGTCTTTCCAAGAGCCTCCTCCCGGGAAAAGGCTGACGGCCTTTCTTTCTTGTGATCTTGCAGAAGCCATTCGGAATCCATTAGAAGAGCTCAGAGAGGGACGATAGCAAGGTCACATCATTTGGCGTCATCCGTTCGTGTGACGAAGAACGAAACTAAAAGCACCGTTTAGCGACATCAATGGCCTCCGACGGCAACGACGGAGCCGGAGGAGCCCAGACCAATCCTATACGGTCCATGGCACCGTTGGAAGAAACATCGCCACCTATGACGGCCAATAGAGAAGCCACAGGCGAGGGAAGCTCTATAGTAACTGCAGTACCACCGGGGAGTCAGCAGCCACCTCCGCCGCCGCCCATATCGTCAAAAACAAGCATTGGTACTGCCACGCAACCTTCATCCCAGCAGCCAAGGCCAACTCAGGTGACAGTACTATTAGTCACACCCCTTCAGCCGCCACTAACATTCCAGCCAACGGCGACACAATCTCCAATACCCCAAATGTCACCATTCTTCACACCAATAATGCAACACCAACTACCAATCCCTCCAACGACGCTGCCGGTAAACCAAATACCAAATGCCCAACCATCACCCTAGATATCATTGCCGAACCAGACATTGATGAGCACACATCTGATGCTCCCGTTGCCACCACTTGCGCAAACCATGATAACCCCATCATCGGTTTTCTACCCTGCAACAGGCACATGGGGCGAGCCTATCATTACCACCAACACCAGCCGGCAGCAAACTCCAGCAAGCCATCCTCCAACCCAACCTCAACCCATTCCTCCCGGATACTCGCTTCAACTGCCATTCCAGCAGCAAGCCTTCTACGGCCCAAGCCCAGGCTACCATGCATTCTACGGCCATCCGGGGGCACAGCCACACAACACATCCCACCAATATAACATGCAGGGACCGCTAGCCATCCCAAACCAAGACTGTCTATCACGGAGTGTCACATCTCCGTTCGCCAAAGAGTTGCTGGACTACGAAATCCCAAACACAGCCAAACTCCCCAACCTAAAAACTTACAACGGCACCACCGACCCAGACAGCCACATCGATATGTACGAATGGACAATGACGTCGCTCAAATTAGACGAGTGGTTCTGGTGCGCGTACTTCCTAACAACCCTTGATGGAAACACAGGCACATGGTTCAAGACACTTCGTCCAGGAAGCATCCACAACTTTGGCCACCTCAAGTACTTGTTCCTTACAAACTTCATGCAACTGCGAAAGTATAAAGGCGACTCCCACTCAATCATTGGATGCAAGTAGAAAGAGGGTGAAAGCGTAAGGGAGTACTTCACGAGATTCACAAATGTCACGCTAGATGTGCCAGGACATGACGAGGGCCTCATAGTCGGTGCCTTCACGTGGGGACTCCTACCAGGCCCTTTTTCGCAAAAGCTCATGGGCAAAAAACTACACACGAGAGCTGAACTGAAGGAAAAGGTGGAACGATACTTGAGACATGAGGAGAGCGAAGCAACGAAGCAAGCGTATCTAAACGCCATGGCGACCAAGCGCCATAGCCCAACCCGTGCGGAGGCGTTAAGCAAACACTTTGGGCGAGGAAGAAGACCGCAGGGTCGTTTCAGACCATTTGCTAGGGATGACAGGCGGGGCCGCCGACCAGATGTCTATGTGGTCGCAGACAAGCCGCAGTCGACGAACACACCAAAAGGACGGTATTGTGAATATCACAAGAGCAAAACGCATGATACAACCAATTGCTCGGTCCTTAAGAAAGAAATGGAGGAGAAACAACTCAAAGGAGATCTTGTAGAAATAGCACGGAGCCTGCGCGCTAAGTTCGACGCCGAGAATGCCAAGGACGCACCACGAGAACGTGCCCAGCCCAGAGAGATACTCATGATACGAAGCAAACGGAGTAGGCAAGAAGAACCAGTCGACCAAAGGAGCCCCGCGGCCGCAACACAAGGGCTTACGTTCTCAGTGCAGGACCCCAGACCGGAAGGCTGGAGAGGTGATAATCCACTCATAATCCAAGCCTCTATCAAAAACGTAATCATACACAGGGTGTATATCGACACGGGCAGCTCGGCAGACATAATTTATGAGCATTCTTTTCGTCTTCTTCCTGATAGGTGGAAGGACAACCAGAGACCCATGACAGGAAGATTAGTAGGGTTTACAGGACACAACCTATGGCCGCTTGGCACAATTCACCTACCTCTCATGCTAATCAGCCATGACAAAAAGCGAAGAAAAACGGTCTTGGTCGATTTCGTCGTAATTCGGCACTCAGCAGAGCACAACATCATCATGGGGAGGCCGGCTCTGCTCAAGCTGGGAGCGATCCCATCAACAATGCATGGAATCGTGAAATTCAACACTACCGAGGGTCCAACTACGGTTCTTGCCACGCCACCAAAAGAGTTTCAATGCTTTACGGTCATGCAACCGGCGGAGATGACAAGGGAAACTAAGAAACCACGAGTCGAACCAACAAACGGGAAGGAGGTGATTAACGAAGAATACCCCGACCAGCCGATCAACGTTGGTCGCAGCCTCCCAGAACGCACCAGGCAGGCACTCATCGACCTACTCAGACAATACAAACACGTGTCCGCGTGGACCCCCACAGATATGCTTGGCGTGGATAGGAAAGTCATAGAGCACAAACTCATGATCAAGCCAGGTACAAAGGAGATTAAGAAGAATAAGAGAGTCCAAGGGGGGACCGCAACAGGGCGATCAATGCAGAAGTAGCCAAGCTAACACAGACGGGGATCCTGAGAGAAGCAGTCTTCCCAACCTGGATCGCTAATCCCGTCATGGTACGAAAACATGATGGGTCATGGCGTATGTGCATCGACTATTCTGATCTAAACAAGGCATGCCCCAAGGACTGCTATCCCCTCCCGGAGATTGACCAGAAGGTGGAATCGCTGCAAGGTTTTAAGCTAAAGTGCTTCCTAGATGCGTATAAAGGTTACCATCAGATTCTGACTCGCCATAAGAGAAAAAAGAGAAAAACAGACTTGGGGAAGAAGAACAACAACAGAGAGGAAGCGTAAATGAGAAAGCGTAATAAACGCCCTTATAAGAGAACAGAAAGGGCGGGATATTCAAAATGACTAACACGGTGACGTAACCACTAGCCATCATGAGCGGTCACGTCGTCATTAAAACCGAAACGGCGGGCAAACAGGGAACCGACACGTATAGAGCAGTTAAGTCCAGAACGTCGTAACTAGCATTGCAACGCTACGCCTACCGGACTTGGGGACTTGATGACGTGCCTAAGCTGGCACGGAAGAGTCGCGCCTAGCCAAGGAGCCTGGCGCACTGGTAGAGCCAGGCTCAGCGGGCTCAGCGCCCGCCAACGCCCCTAAAGAGCAGGGCGCTCAGGCGAAAGGCTCGCGCCCGCCAGGGACGCTCCCAATACCAAGAAAAAAGATACGGTCAGGCGACAAGGCACAGGGTCAGACCATTACCATCAGAGCCAATGATATCGCTCCAAAATGACCATGCTACATATCAAATCAATTACATACCAATTATAGTTATGGGCTTAGACACCTAATCCAACAGTCTCCCACTTGGATAAGTCTAATAACTATTATTGCAAGTATGACTTCAAAATTTGACTAGCAATCGTAGCTTTCAAAAGCCGTTGTCGAACTCTGATCTTATCAGTAATGTGTCCTTTAGATAAGTGATCAAATATCCCACCGTTCTACAAGATATCGTATGGACACTGTAACTGATGGGTTTTGAGCATTCTAACACTCCTATGGTGTACATGCAACCCTATAAACCTTGAATCTATGTTTTCTCTAATATACATGCAAATTTTGATTTTTCAAGGTTTACTTCCTAACTAGCATGGCATGGGGAATATGTAATATAAAAACTAGTAGAAGTACATACCTTTCTTGTTGCTTGGATTCCTTGAAGACTTTGTGAGCCTAGCACCCCAAATGTTGTGCCTCAAATGCTTCACACAACACCACAAGACTTGGAATAACTTGAGAGAATGTCACTAACACTCAAAATCGGTTATGCCCTCTTAGAATCAACTAGTCGCCGATTTTGATAGCTATAGGGTTCCTTTTATAGTGTTGTCACAATTAAGGTTTACACATGAATGCCCTTAATTGGCATAACTCTTGATTTCTAATGATCCATGGGTTTGTAACTCCCATATCCATGGAGCTCCAAATCACAATAAACCATGGATCATGAATCCACCATAAAAGATTAGATGATTGTCATAATCAACCCTATGTATTTAATTAGTCTCATTTTGATCACCAAATTAATTCTAAATTAATACTTGATCAATACTAATTAAATAATACTATTATTAATATATTAGAACTTATAATATATTAATAATCACAAGTGTCCTTTCTCTCATTTAGTCTATCCAAGTATTGCAATGCCATGCAACCCAAATGGACCATGCCGGGTCGGGTCAAGTACATACCAAATAAAGTTATGGACTTAGACACTATATCCAACAGTCTCCCACTTGGATAAGTCTAATAACTATATTTGCAGATATGACTTCAGGATCCGACTAGCAATCGTAGCTCTTTCAAAGTCTCTCGGAACTAAGATAATAATGATACGCCATTTAAGATAAGTGATCATATAATCCTCTACTCTCAAGATATCAGCCGGACAAACACATGGAACATGGTCTTACTTATTGTCCAGCATTTGTTTCTCGATCTCTGATTTGTTTCGACATAGAACTAAATTGAACACATCAATTAGGTTCTGACCGGGCCCGGTACATAAGTCAAAACCAAATCATCGAGGGGCCCAGATATCGCTTCTATTTCTAGAAGGAACAGATAAACTTCGACTCATATGTTTGTACTGACCACTTGTTGAATTATGCACAAAAGCATGTTTTATAACATCGAATTACCAATGCGTTTTCGTACAATCAATGGATAACCAACTCATAGTCAACAACTCATATCTCTAGGTTTAAAGATTTATATGATATTACCGTCTCACGATCACTCGAGATAAATTCCATGAAGTGATGCAAGTGAGCGTGGGTTGAATCCAATACTCAGAACTTATGAGCACTCATGAATGTTGCAGCAACTATTGCTATGTCTAATACCCTTTAGACATATCATACAAACCAAATTCATGACAGTCTTGATTCATATCTACTTCCGACATATGACCGACTGTGGAGAGTTCGAATAAAATAATTATTCTGGAAGTCAAAACATGCAAAATTGAAACCATAGTAAACGATTAACATAAGATAGTAACACTTTACTCATAAATAAATAACAACTTTTATTTAATCATCAAAATGTCAATTACATTTTACAAGTTTCAGAAATCTAATTATTGAAACTAATATCATCCTTCAGCCCGATGCGCCTCGCATGCTGTAAATGCTTAACCCTACTCAGTCCCTTCGTGAGGGGATCTGCTGGGTTCTCATCTGATGATACCCTCTTAGCCACGAGGAGTCCTTCTTCTATTCGATGTCTGATGAAATGGTATTTTCTGTCAATGTGCCTAGATCTCCCGTGATTTCTTAGTTCCTTAGCCAAAGCAACCGCACTTTCGCTGTCACAGAAAATCTCCATTGGATCCTTTATAGCTGGTACAACTCCAAGGTCTCCGATGAAGTTCTTTAGCCATATCACCTCCTTTGCTGCTTCACTCGCTGCTATGTACTCTGATTCACAAGTAGAATCAGCTACTGTCTCCTGCTTGGAACTTTTCCAAGTAATTGCCCCTCCATTTAGGATAAAGACTCAGCCTGACTGAGAGCGGAAATTATCCCTATCAGTCTGAAAGCTAGCATTGCTATATCCTTCGACTCTCAAGTCATCACTGCCTCCGAGGGTAAGGACCCAGTCCTTAGTCCTCCGCAGATACTTGAGAATGTTCTTTACCACAGTCCAGTGAGCCTTGCCAGGGTTCCCTTGATATCTATTGACCATGCTCAAAGCAAAGGCCACATCAGGGCGAGTACAAGTCATAGCATACATGATAGAGCCCACAGCGGAAGCATATGGTATATGACTCATCTCAGCTATCTCAGCCTCTGTACTCGGACTCTGAGTCTTACTCAGCTTGGCATTACTCTGGATGGGTAATTCCCCTTTCTTGGATTCTTGCATGCTGAACCTCTTCAGCACCTTATCCAAGTAAGTACTTTGACTAAGTCCAATTAGTCTCTTACTCCTATCTCTTAATATCCTTATCCCTATGATATAGGCAGCTTCTCCAAGGTCCTTCATAGCGAAACACTTCCCAAGCCAGGACTTCACTTCCTGCAAGGTTGGGACGTCATTTCCTTTGAGTAGTATGTCATCCACATACAACACCAAAAAGCTGACTATACTCCCACTAGCCCTGACATAGACACAGGACTCATCTTCGCTCCTCGAGAAACCAAACTCTTTGACTTTCTCGTCGAAGCAAAGATTCCATCTACGAGATGCTTGTTTCAATCCATAAATGGATTTCTCAAGCTTACACACTCTATTAGGGTACTTAGCATCGACAAAACCCTCTGGCTGAGCCATGTAAACATCCTCAGCCAACTTTCCATTAAGGAAAGCAGTTTTGACATCCATTTGCCATATTTCATAATCATGAAATGCAGCTATGGTCAGTAAGACCCTAATAAACTTAATTTTCGCTACTGGTGAGAAGGTCTCATCATAGTCAACTCCCGGAGTTTGAGTAAAGCCCTTCGCAACCAGTCGTGCTTTGTAAGTGTGTACCTTCCCATCCATGCCAGTCTTCTTCTTAAAGATCCATTTGCACCCAACTGTCTTACGACCTGGTACATTGTCAACCAAGTTCCACACTTGATTGTCATACATGGATTGAATCTCGCTGTCCATAGCCTCCTTCCATTTAGCAGACTCGGGGCCTGCCATGGCTTCCCTGTAATTATTAGGTTCATCCAAATCTATTAGTGTACTATCACTAATAAATGTATCACCTTCAGTGGTGATGTGATAACCATAATAAAAATCATGTGTGTTCCTCACCCTAATGGAACGCCTCGGAGGTACAGACTCATCTATCGGATCAACAGGAGTTTCCTCCTCAAGTTGGTTGATAGTATTTGAGGTTCCTTCACCGCTTGACTCTTGAACCTCTTCAAGGTCAATTTGCCTCCCACTGTCCCCTTGGCTTATAAATTCTCTCTCACGAAAGACTCCTCTTCTTGCTACAAAGACCACATTATCACTGGGTCTGTAGAAGAGGTAACCAAAGGATCTATGTGGGTAGCCGATGAAAATACACCTCTCACTTCGAGGTTCAAGCTTATCATGAGTCTCATGCCTCACGAAAGCTTCACAACCCCAAGTCTTGATGTGGTCTAAATTGGGAACTTTCCCAGTCCACATCTCGTGAGGTGCTTTGGCAACCTTTTTGGTAGGGACTAGATTAAGGATATGGGCGGCAGTCTCTAAGGCATACCCCCAGAAAGAGATTGGTAACGAAGCTCGACTCATCATGGAACGAACCATATCCAACAAGGTTCGATTGCGCCTCTCAGCTACACCATTCAACTATGGTGTTCTGGGAGGTGTCAATTGTGAGATAATCCCACATTCCTTAAGATAGTCAAGGAACTCAATGCTAAGATACTCTCCTCCCCGATCGGATCGGAGGATGTTCCTGCCCAATTGATTCTCAACTTCCTGCTTAAACTCTTTGAACTTTTCAAAGATTTCTGACTTATGCTTGATTAAGTAGATATATCCATATCTGCTATAATCATCTGTAAAAGTCACATAATAGCGATTAGCATCTCTTGTAGCAACTCTGAAGGGCCCACACACATCTGTGTGTACCAGGTCCAACAAACCTTCACCCCTATCACAAGTACCTGTGAAGGGTGACTTCGTCATTTTTCCAAGTAAACAAGACTCGCAACTTTCATCCGACTTTAGGTCAAATGATTCCAAGACTCCAGCCTTTTGGAGTTGGCCTATGCGCTTCTTGTTGACATGTCCAAGACGACAATGCCACAAGGATGCTTTATCCAAGCTATTCGAAGAATCAATATACAACACATTATTTCCTAGATTGTCTACAACATTCACAGCTTCATATACACCATCACAAGGTAATGCTTTAAAGTAAAATACATCATTGTAGTAAACATTAATAGCACCATTATTATTATCAAATAAAAATGTAAACCCTTGTTTGTACAAGCCATGAAAAGAAATAATATTTCTCGCCATTTCTAGCGAGTAACAACATTTATTCAAATCTAACATTAACCCATTATTTAGCAATAAAGAATAAACTCCTATCTTGGTGACAGGTGATGCTTTCCTGTTGCCCATGACTAAGTTTATCTTCCCGTGCTCCACTTGCTCACTTCTTCTTAGGCCCTGCAAATCAGTACAAATGTGAATACCACAACCTGTATCAAGCACCCAAGAATTAGCATTAGATGAGTTATTAGACAATATTGTATAAATACCTGCATGGGTGGGTTTAACTTTCCCATCCTTTATATCTTGCAAGTATTTGGGGCAGCTTCGCTTCCAGTGCCCCTTTTCTTGATAATAGAAGCATTGTGCTTCCTTTGGGTTTGAGGAAGGAGTGATGGGACCTTTCTTTGTCCCACTAGAAGAGGAACCATCAAGGGGCTTACCCTCGGTACCCTTCGAAGGGGTTTTCCTCTTCTTACCCTTTCCCTGCCCAATCGCAAGAACAGGGGCTGCTGAAGGAGTAGAAGTAGAAGTAACAACCGCTTTACTCTTAAGGCCATTTTCAGCTGTCCTTAAAAGTCCTTGAAGTTTACTCAGTGTGACTTCCTTCTTGTTCATATGATAAGTCATACGAAACTGATCATAACTTGGAGGTAAGGAATGGAGAATGATGTCAATCGCCATTTCTTCAGGAAAGTCCACATTAAGCTTCAATAACCGGTCAACGAACCTTTACATTTTCTGCATGTGACCGGTGATGGGTTCACCATCTTTCATTCTGGTTGTTATCATGGAGGAGATGATTTCATACCTCTCCTGACGCGCGCTCTGATGGTACCTTTCCATCAGATCCTGGTGCATCTCATAGGGGTAGAAATCTTCATAGGATTTTTGAAGTTCAGGAGTCATGGTGGCCATCATGATGCATGCTACTTTAGTAGCATCCTTTTCATGTGCAACAAACTCTGCAAACTCTTCAGGAGTAGCAGTGGCTTCATTCACAACCTTAAGCTCCCTATCGAGAACATACTCCTTGTCCTCATAGCGGGTAATCATCCTGATGTTTCTGATCCACTCATTGAAGTTGGATCCATCAAAAGTGACTTTCCTACACAAGTTCATAAGGGAAAAGGAGCCTGGTGGGTTTGAGCCAGAAGCATTGTTGGAAGACATCTGAAAGAAAAGAAAGACAAGTTTCATTAGATTAAGAGTCCTTAATAAGTCACCCAAATGAAATATTAAGGCTAGGATCCAACAAACTATTTATAGCTGGAAGAGGGATGTCGTAATCCAAGCTATAAAATATTTGAAGGTAGGTAAATGACGATTTACCAATTTCCACCATAAGAACGAAATATTTTATTATTAGGTTTTATTGGATTTGAAACTCCTAGATCTTTTGAGATACATTGAACTTTTCAATGGCATGTTTAAATCTCGATTGTGCCCTCTCAAGTTTGTGACTGGGATGCCGAGGATCACAAACAAGGTGTGAATAACCATACAAATTGACTTGGTACCATTCACTATATTACCTAATCGATGTGCCGGTTAACCACACACGCTCTACCGATCTATAATAAAGTCAAGTTACCCTTTTCCACACTTACTAGTCCTTGTTAGTGTGTCGGTTAACCACACACGCTCCACTAAAGACTTGGTAAGGTACAAAGTGTAATTTTATGGGCTAGCACCTATTTCACATTTTCCTAAAGTAACTAAGATTGGGAATTAATAATGTATAGTTACTTTATAATTCATTATACTTTTAATGAGAGTTAAAGTCTTATCCTACCCGTTCGGCTAACGACCCTCCACCAGTCAAGGAAGCGGTGGGTGAAAGTAGACACCCATTAAGCTGCCATTTTATAGGCAACAACCTTATACCCCCTTATAGACCGGCTTCGTGAATGAGGCCTACTTGCGGTAAGAATGACTTATTCTTATACATATCTATATAAATAAGATTATAATAATAGTATAAGTGTTGATTTTTAAACTTTTAAAAATCTAAGGTTTAATTTGGAATTAAAGTATTAAAGTGTAAGACTTTACAAATTCCAAAACTTGAGGGCAAGTTTTTGAAACTATTTCAAGACTCTTCAAATTTGTAACTTATGAGTTTTAATGGTTCATAAAGTTGAAGAATCTTCATTTTATGAAACCTACTATTCTTTAATGACAACTTTTAAAGAAGTGACTTTTGGTTATCCATAACTTGAGGACAAGTTATGAACACCATCATAAGCATTAAGATCATGAATTAATCTAGCATGTAAGTTACACACAATTCCTATGATCTTCTAAAACTCATAAGAACAAATATTCATATCAAGCAATTTTAAGAAATCACATATAAAACTTGAAAATTGATAATAGTCATTTGAAATGGGTTAACATAATCATTACCACTTTTAAAAACAGATTTTACAAGTCCAAAACAGTTTGGGATAATGATTCTAGCCCATTTCCAGCAACAAAACTCGGAAAACTACCCAGCACGCACCTACTCGTTGAGTGCATGATCCTACTCGACGAGTATGATGAATTTTGTCTTGGACTCGTCGAGTTTTCCCCTTGCACTCGGCGAGTCCAGTCGAACAGTGAATAGTTTTTCGATTTTTCAAGCAGTTTGCATCAAATATACAGAAAACAATCCTAGGCTCTGATACCACTGATGGGTTTTGAGCATTCTAACACTCCTATGGTGTACATGCAACCCTATAAACCTTGAATCTATGTTTTCTCTAATATACATGCAAATTTTGATTTTTCAAGGTTTACTTCCTAACTAGCATGGCATGGGGAATATGTAATATAAAAACTAGTAGAAGTACATACCTTTCTTGTTTTTTGGATTCCTTGAAGACTTTGTGAGCCTAGCACCCCAAATGTTGTGCCTCAAATGCTTCACACAACACCACAAGACTTGGAATAACTTGAGAGAATGTCACTAACACTCAAAATCGGTTATGCCCTCTTAGAATCAACTAGTCGCCGATTTTGATAGCTATAGGGTTCCTTTTATAGTGTTGTCACAATTAAGGTTTACACATGAATGCCCTTAATTGGCATAACTCTTGATTTCTAATGATCCATGGGTTTGTAACTCCCATATCCATGGAGCTCCAAATCACAATAAACCATGGATCATGAATCCACCACAAAAGATTAGATGATTGTCATAATCAACCCTATGTATTTAATTAGTCTCATTTTGATCACCAAATTAATTCTAAATTAATACTTGATCAATACTAATTAAATAATACTATTATTAATATATTAGAACTTATAATATATTAATAATCACAAGTGTCCTTTCTCTCATTTAGTCTATCCAAGTATTGCAATGCCATGCAACCCAAATGGACCATGCCGGGTCGGGTCAAGTACATACCAAATAAAGTTATGGACTTAGACACTATATCCAACAGTCTCCCACTTGGATAAGTCTAATAACTATATTTGCAGATATGACTTCAGGATCCGACTAGCAATCGTAGCTCTTTCAAAGTCTCTCGGAACTAAGATAATAATGATACGCCATTTAAGATAAGTGATCATATAATCCTCTACTCTCAAGATATCAGCCGGACAAACACATGGAACATGGTCTTACTTATTGTCCAGCATTTGTTTCTCGATCTCTGATTTGTTTTGACATAGAACTAAATTGTACACATCAATTAGGTTCTGACCGGGCCCGGTACATAAGTCAAAACCAAATCATCGAGGGGCCCAGATATCGCTTCTATTTCTAGAAGGAACAGATAAACTTCGACTCATATGTTTGTACTGACCACTTGTTGAATTATGCACAAAAGCACGTTTTATAACATCGAATTACCAATGCGTTTTCGTACAATCAATGGATAACCAACTCATAGTCAACAACTCATATCTCTAGGTTTAAAGATTTATATGATATTACCGTCTCACGATCACTCGAGATAAATTCCATGAAGTGATGCAAGTGAGCGTGGGTTGAATCCAATACTCAGAACTTATGAGCACTCATGAATGTTGCAGCAACTATTGCTATGTCTAATACCCTTTAGACATATCATACAAACCAAATTCATGACAGTCTTGATTCATATCTACTTCCGACATATGACCGACTGTGGAGAGTTCGAATAAAATAATTATTCTGGAAGTCAAAACATGCAAAATTGAAACCATAGTAAACGATTAACATAAGATAGTAACACTTTACTCATAAATAAATAACAACTTTTATTTAATCATCAAAATGTCAATTACATTTTACAAGTTTCAGAAATCTAATTATTGAAACTAATATCATCCTTCAGCCCGATGCGCCTCGCATGCTGTAAATGCTTAACCCTACTCAGTCCCTTCGTGAGGGGATCTGCTGGGTTCTCATCTGATGATACCCTCTTAGCCACGAGGAGTCCTTCTTCTATTCGATGTCTGATGAAATGGTATTTTCTGTCAATGTGCCTAGATCTCCCGTGATTTCTTAGTTCCTTAGCCAAAGCAACCGCACTTTCGCTGTCACAGAAAATCTCCATTGGATCCTTTATAGCTGGTACAACTCCAAGGTCTCCGATGAAGTTCTTTAGCCATATCACCTCCTTTGCTGCTTCACTCGCTGCTATGTACTCTGATTCACAAGTAGAATCAGCTACTGTCTCCTGCTTGGAACTTTTCCAAGTAATTGCCCCTCCATTTAGGATAAAGACTCAGCCTGACTGAGAGCGGAAATTATCCCTATCAGTCTGAAAGCTAGCATTGCTATATCCTTCGACTCTCAAGTCATCACTGCCTCCGAGGGTAAGGACCCAGTCCTTAGTCCTCCGCAGATACTTGAGAATGTTCTTTACCACAGTCCAGTGAGCCTTGCCAGGGTTCCCTTGATATCTATTGACCATGCTCAAAGCAAAGGCCACATCAGGGCGAGTACAAGTCATAGCATACATGATAGAGCCCACAGCGGAAGCATATGGTATATGACTCATCTCAGCTATCTCAGCCTCTGTACTCGGACTCTGAGTCTTACTCAGCTTGGCATTACTCTGGATGGGTAATTCCCCTTTCTTGGATTCTTGCATGCTGAACCTCTTCAGCACCTTATCCAAGTAAGTACTTTGACTAAGTCCAATTAGTCTCTTACTCCTATCTCTTAATATCCTTATCCGTATGATATAGGCAGCTTCTCCAAGGTCCTTCATAGCGAAACACTTCCCAAGCCAGGACTTCACTTCCTGCAAGGTTGGGACGTCATTTCCTATGAGTAGTATGTCATCCACATACAACACCAAAAAGCTGACTATACTCCCACTAGCCCTGACATAGACACAGGACTCATCTTCGCTCCTCGAGAAACCAAACTCTTTGACTTTCTCGTCGAAGCAAAGATTCCATCTACGAGATGCTTGTTTCAATCCATAAATGGATTTCTCAAGCTTACACACTCTATTAGGGTACTTAGCATCGACAAAACCCTCTGGCTGAGCCATGTAAACATCCTCAGCCAACTTTCCATTAAGGAAAGCAGTTTTGACATCCATTTGCCATATTTCATAATCATGAAATGCAGCTATGGTCAGTAAGACCCTAATAAACTTAATTTTCGCTACTGGTGAGAAGGTCTCATCATAGTCAACTCCCGGAGTTTGAGTAAAGCCCTTCGCAACCAATCGTGCTTTGTAAGTGTGTACCTTCCCATCCATGCCAGTCTTCTTCTTAAAGATCCATTTGCACCCAACTGTCTTACGACCTGGTACATTGTCAACCAAGTTCCACACTTGATTGTCATACATGGATTGAATCTCGCTGTCCATAGCCTCCTTCCATTTAGCAGACTCGGGGCCTGCCATGGCTTCCCTGTAATTATTAGGTTCATCCAAATCTATTAGTGTACTATCACTAATAAATGTATCACCTTCAGTGGTGATGTGATAACCATAATAAAAATCATGTGTGTTCCTCACCCTAATGGAACGCCTCGGAGGTACAGACTCATCTATCGGATCAACAGGAGTTTCCTCCTCAAGTTGGTTGATAGTATTTGAGGTTCCTTCACCGCTTGACTCTTGAACCTCTTCAAGGTCAATTTGCCTCCCACTGTCCCCTTGGCTTATAAATTCTCTCTCACGAAAGACTCCTCTTCTTGCTACAAAGACCACATTATCACTGGGTCTGTAGAAGAGGTAACCAAAGGATCTATGTGGGTAGCCGATGAAAATACACCTCTCACTTCGAGGTTCAAGCTTATCATGAGTCTCATGCCTCACGAAAGCTTCACAACCCCAAGTCTTGATGTGGTCTAAATTGGGAACTTTCCCAGTCCACATCTCGTGAGGTGCTTTGGCAACCTTTTTGGTAGGGACTAGATTAAGGATATGGGCGGCAGTCTCTAAGGCATACCCCCAGAAAGAGATTGGTAACGAAGCTCGACTCATCATGGAACGAACCATATCCAACAAGGTTCGATTGCGCCTCTCAGCTACACCATTCAACTATGGTGTTCTGGGAGGTGTCAATTGTGAGATAATCCCACATTCCTTAAGATAGTCAAGGAACTCAATGCTAAGATACTCTCCTCCCCGATCGGATCGGAGCATCTTGATGTTCCTGCCCAATTGATTCTCAACTTCCTGCTTAAACTCTTTGAACTTTTCAAAGATTTCTGACTTATGCTTGATTAAGTAGATATATCCATATCTGCTATAATCATCTGTAAAAGTCACATAATAGCGATTAGCATCTCTTGTAGCAACTCTGAAGGGCCCACACACATCTGTGTGTACCAGGTCCAACAAACCTTCACCCCTATCACAAGTACCTGTGAAGGGTGACTTCGTCATTTTTCCAAGTAAACAAGACTCGCAACTATCATCCGACTTTAGGTCAAATGATTCCAAGACTCCAGCCTTTTGGAGTTGGCCTATGCGCTTCTTGTTGACATGTCCAAGACGACAATGCCACAAGGATGCTTTATCCAAGCTATTCGAAGAATCAATATACAACACATTATTTCCTAGATTGTCTACAACATTCACAGCTTCATATACACCATCACAAGGTAATGCTTTAAAGTAAAATACATCATTGTAGTAAACATTAATAGCACCATTATTATTATCAAATAAAAATGTAAACCCTTGTTTGTACAAGCCATGAAAAGAAATAATATTTCTCGCCATTTCTAGCGAGTAACAACATTTATTCAAATCTAACATTAACCCATTATTTAGCAATAAAGAATAAACTCCTATCTTGGTGACAGGTGATGCTTTCCTGTTGCCCATGACTAAGTTTATCTTCCCGTGCTCCACTTGCTCACTTCTTCTTAGGCCCTGCAAATCAGTACAAATGTGAATACCACAACCTATATCAAGCACCCAAGAATTAGCATTAGATGAGTTATTAGACAATATTGTATAAATACCTGCATGGGTGGGTTTAACTTTCCCATCCTTTATATCTTGCAAGTATTTGGGGAAGCTTCGCTTCCAGTGCCCCTTTTCTTGATAATAGAAGCATTGTGCTTCCTTTGGGTTTGAGGAAGGAGTGATGGGACCTTTCTTTGTCCCAATAGAAGAGGAACCATCAAGGGGCTTACCCTCGGTACCCTTCGAAGGGGTTTTCCTCTTCTTACCCTTTCCCTGCCCAATCGCAAGAACAGGGGCTGCTGAAGGAGTAGAAGTAGAAGTAACAACCGCTTTACTCTTAAGGCCATTTTCAGCTGTCCTTAAAAGTCCTTGAAGTTTACTCAGTGTGACTTCCTTCTTGTTCATATGATAAGTCATACGAAACTGATCATAACTTGGAGGTAAGGAATGGAGAATGATGTCAATCGCCATTTCTTCAGGAAAGTCCACATTAAGCTTCAATAACCGGTCAACGAACCTTTACATTTTCTGCATGTGACCGGTGATGGGTTCACCATCTTTCATTCTGGTTGTTATCATGGAGGAGATGATTTCATACCTCTCCTGACGCGCGCTCTGATGGTACCTTTCCATCAGATCCTGGTGCATCTCATAGGGGTAGAAATCTTCATAGGATTTTTGAAGTTCAGGAGTCATGGTGGCCATCATGATGCATGCTACTTTAGTAGCATCCTTTTCATGTACAACAAACTCTGCAAACTCTTCAGGAGTAGCAGTGGCTTCATTCACAACCTTAAGCTCCCTATCGAGAACATACTCCTTGTCCTCATAGCGGGTAATCATCCTGATGTTTCTGATCCACTCATTGAAGTTGGATCCATCAAAAGTGACTTTCCCACACAAGTTCATAAGGGAAAAGGAGCCTGTTGGGTTTGAGCCAGAAGCATTGTTGGAAGACATCTGAAAGAAAAGAAAGACAAGTTTCATTAGATTAAGAGTCCTTAATAAGTCACCCAAATGAAATATTAAGGCTAGGATCCAACAAACTATTTATAGCTGGAAGAGGGATGTCGTAATCCAAGCTATAAAATATTTGAAGGTAGGTAAATGACGATTTACCAATTTCCACCATAAGAACGAAATATTTTATTATTAGGTTTTATTGGATTTGAAACTCCTAGATCTTTTGAGATACATTGAACTTTTCAATGGCATGTTTAAATCTCGATTGTGCCCTCTCAAGTTTGTGACTGGGATGCCGAGGATCACAAACAAGGTGTGAATAACCATACAAATTGACTTGGTACCCTTCACTATATTACCTAATCGATGTGCCGGTTAACCACACACGCTCTACCGATCTATAATAAAGTCAAGTTACCCTTTTCCACACTTACTAGTCCTTGTTAGTGTGCCGGTTAACCACACACGCTCCACTAAAGACTTGGTAAGGTACAAAGTGTAATTTTATGGGCTAGCACCTATTTCACATTTTCCTAAAGTAACTAAGATTGGGAATTAATAATGTATAGTTACTTTATAATTCATTATACTTTTAATGAGAGTTAAAGTCTTATCCTACCCGTTCGGCTAACGACCCTCCACCAGTCAAGGAAGCGGTGGGTGAAAGTAGACACCCATTAAGCTGCCATTTTATAGGCAACAACCTTATACCCCCTTATAGACCGGCTTCGTGAATGAGGCCTACTTGCGGTAAGAATGACTTATTCTTATACATATCTATATAAATAAGATTATAATAATAGTATAAGTGTTGATTTTTAAACTTTTAAAAATCTAAGGTTTAATTTGGAATTAAAGTATTAAAGTGTAAGACTTTACAAATTCCAAAACTTGAGGGCAAGTTTTTGAAACTATTTCAAGACTCTTCAAATTTGTAACTTATGAGTTTTAATGGTTCATAAAGTTGAAGAATCTTCATTTTATGAAACCTACTATTCTTTAATGACAACTTTTAAAGAAGTGACTTTTGGTTATCCATAACTTGAGGACAAGTTATGAACACCATCATAAGCATTAAGATCATGAATTAATCTAGCATGTAAGTTACACACAATTCCTATGATCTTCTAAAACTCATAAGAACAAATATTCATATCAAGCAATTTTAAGAAATCACATATAAAACTTGAAAATTGATAATAGTCATTTGAAATGGGTTAACATAATCATTACCACTTTTAAAAACAGATTTTACAAGTCCAAAACAGTTTGGGATAATGATTCTAGCCCATTTCCAGCAACAAAACTCGGAAAACTACCCAGCACGCACCTACTCGTTGAGTGCATGATCCTACTCGACGAGTATGATGAATTTTGTCTTGGACTCGTCGAGTTTTCCCCTTGCACTCGGCGAGTCCAGTCGAACAGTGAACAATTTTTCGATTTTTCAAGCAGTTTGCATCAAATATACAGAAAACAATCCTAGGCTCTGATACCACTGATGGGTTTTGAGCATTCTAACACTCCTATGGTGTACATGCAACCCTATAAACCTTGAATCTATGTTTTCTCTAATATACATGCAAATTTTGATTTTTCAAGGTTTACTTCCTAACTAGCATGGCATGGGGAATATGTAATATAAAAACTAGTAGAAGTACATACCTTTCTTGTTGCTTGGATTCCTTGAAGACTTTGTGAGCCTAACACCCCAAATGTTGTGCCTCAAATGCTTCACACAACACCACAAGACTTGGAATAACTTGAGAGAATGTCACTAACACTCAAAATCGGTTATGCCCTCTTAGAATCAACTAGTCGCCGATTTTGCTAGCTATAGGGTTCCTTTTATAGTGTTGTCACAATTAAGGTTTACACATGAATGCCCTTAATTGGCATAACTCTTGATTTCTAATGATCCATGGGTTTGTAACTCCCATATCCATGGAGCTCCAAATCACAATAAACCATGGATCATGAATCCACCATAAAAGATTAGATGATTGTCATAATCAACCCTATGTATTTAATTAGTCTCATTTTGATTACCAAATTAATTCTAAATTAATACTTGATCAATATTAATTAAATAATACTATTATTAATATATTAGAACTTATAATATATTAATAATCACAAGTGTCCTTTCTCTCATTTAGTCTATCCAAGTATTGCAATGTCATGCAACCCAAATGGACCATGTCGGGTCGGGTCAAGTACATACCAAATAAAGTTATGGACTTAGATACTATATCCAATAGTAACAACCCAAATTTTCAAACAAATTTTTCATTTTTAATTAATCAAAACATTCACATAAAGTATGAAATCCAATGACAATTGTTTCCAAAATTCATAACATCAACATTTTATTTCAAATATCAGAGTGTCCCCATAAAAATGCATGAGGGGGTGCATGCCACGCCATCAAGCCTTGCCCTTGTCCTTAGGCTCAGAAGTACCTGAAACAATCAACAAACTGTAAGCTAATGCTTAGTGAGTTCCCCAGATCATACCCCACACAATCCACATAATCACATAATCCATATTAGCTATAAAAGCTACATAAACCACATAAGCCATGCATACAAACATATAAGGATGCCGTGGGCTCCTCCCAGGGTCTTACTCCAGGATGTCATGGGCTCCCCCACATGGTCTTACACCTAAGTGCCATGGGCACCCCCTATGGTCTTTAGCTGGAAAGCCATGGGTTCCCCCACATGGTCTGACATCCAAGTGTCATGGGCTCCCCCATGGTCTTTACCTGAAAATCCATGGGCTCCCCCAAATGGTCTTACATCCAAGCGTCATGGGCTCCCCCATGGTCTTCCTATAAGTATCACATATAGAACTAGCATACCATATAGCATATAACCAACTAACATACCGTGTATCACTACAACAACTAGTGTACCATATATTATAAAATGGGTCGGCCTTGGTGCCTTAGACCCATTGGTATGGTGATGAGACTCACCTCTCAAGAATGTTAAACTGATAAGATATAATAAGTTCCAACGCACAACTCCAACTCAACTGCCTACAATCATCATGTGACTACTTTGTCAAAATCCAGACATACCAATAATATCCTCAAAGTCAAACTTGGTCAACCATGGTCAAAGTCAAGGTCAACAGTCCATGTTGACCCAACTCGTCGAGTGCCACTAGCAACTCGTCAAGTTCCTACAGTGTTCAGAAAACCGGGGAAAACCCTAACCAACTCGCCGAGTTTCCTTATCAACTCGTCGAGTTCATTGTGCATACCGAAAACGGGGAAAAACCGATCTAACTCGTCGAGTTATCTTATCAACTTGCTGAGTTTACTCTGCAGACCAAAAACGGGAAAACCCGATCCAACTCGTCTAGTTGCCTGGGCAACTCATCGAGTTTTCCATTGTCTTAACATATTTAGTCCTTTCAGTCGAATCCAAGGCCCCAAACTACAGATCCACTCCCTTAGGAATGAAATACCACGTAAAGTTGCAAAGTTTACGTGCATGCAAGGTCTCAAGAGGCTAAAACACTTAAACCAAGTCTCATACAAGGTTTAGGGCATGGATAAGGGCTTAGACTAGATAAAGTGAGCAACTTTATGTCGATGGAGGCCTAGAGGTGTCCAGATCTGGAACCATATCCTCATGACAAGTCCAAATCCGAGAATGACACCATTATGCACCAAAAGTGCCCATATACTTTCTTAAGATGAGATCTAATCAAATAAAGGTTAAGGTAGCAACTTTATACCTCAAGAAGGTTGCTAAAATAGAGTAGATTCAAGCTTCAACTTCCTTCACAACTACACCAAAATCACTCTCCAAAGCTCTCTCACACACTCAAGACGGTATAAGGCTCGAACTAGGGTTTCTTTGGGATGTAAGGACTATGAGGGAGGCTACAAATGAGCCATAAGTTCCTTAAATAGGGTACAATCCCCTGAAAATTAGGGTTTTCCTTGATAGTGTCTACTCGTCGAGTTGGGGCCTTCCAACTCATCGAGTAGGCCCTAAGTCCTGCGTCCAAAATGATCTCTACTCGTCGAGTTGGGGCTACCCAACTCGTCGAGTTCTACTGTAAAACCCTAAAAATTTGAGAAATAAATGATATCTGGAACAAGCGATACAGACACGAGACATGGATTATGATCATTCTCTATGTCCAAGGTTTGTTTCCCGATTTCCGATTTATGACGACTGGCTAATTGAACAAATCAAATCAGTCCAGGCTTGGCCAAGCGCTTCAGATGTCATCACTAAGTCATCGAAGGGCCCACGGATATCGCTTTTATCCCATTTAGGGTAAAAGAAACAGATAAACTTCGACTCATATGCTTGTATAATTTACTCTTCAAATCACACACAACAATACGTTTTATAACATCAAGTTACTGATGTGTTTACGTATTATCAATGCACAATCAATTTGTAAATAACAACTCACATGTCTCTGTTTCAAAAATATAAGATATTATCGTCTCACAATCACTCGTGATAAAATCCATGAAGTGATTCAAATGAGTGTGGGTTTAATCGAATACTCAAATCCTATTTCAGGAGTACTCATGAACACTGCAGCAAACATTTGCTATGTCTAAGAACTTAGACAATCTACAGTCGGATTCACGAAAGTCTTAATTCACTACTTACTTCCAAAGTATGATCGACTGTGGATGTTTAAATAACCTAGTTATTCAGGAAGTAAAACATGCAAAGTGAAACACAAGAATAACCTAATCCAATATGGTCTCAAAACTTTTGAATATAAATAAAACACTTATTATTTAATCACCATATTGATTAGACCTTCTTTATTGTATATATTTCGAACAATCAACTTAATACTTGAATTAAAACAATAGTCATCACACGCTCCAAGAATGCATACTATGTTTATCTATGGTCCTTTCTTTGTGAAATAGATCAATTGAACACATTTCCAATGATGCTCATTTCACAATTCCAAAACCTTATCACAATTGTAAGAATACCAAATTCTTTCCACTACTAGAATCTGTTAGAGTCTAAACTTACATGCAATGATCCTTTTGTAATGTCAAAGAACCAAAGTCACAGAGACTTTGCCAATGATATTACAAAGCATTCCATTGGAGATTGGTTACAAAACAATTCCATGGAAATGAAGTCTCACATTCAAGGAGCATTCCTTGAACATCCTTCTTGCATTAAAGTTTCTAACTCGCATATATATCTCAATATCCAACTCCTGCAATGGAAACATTTCCATATTTCCATATGACTATCAATTCTGAACAAGAATTACCTCTATTCAGAACATGTCAATATGGTTCATCCATTACCATACTTCCAACTGCCCAATCTTTAGCGAACCTCAGAATGTCCTCGACAGTTGTTTAATAAATCTAGTCAGTTCCAGTCCTTTTCCTTCTAAATGCTCTAGGCATTTGGAAAAATCAGAACAGACGAATATTATAACATATGCAATCGATCCTATACCTGAAGCATATGGGATCCGATGCACAATGTCTCACATAGAAACCTGACAGTCTCTTGCTATAATATTTCCGTATATTGAATCTTCCTATGTTGAATCACTTCAACATGAAATTCATATATGTCCATGACTAAGTTCTATTAAAATTTCAATCTAATCTTTTAGATTCGAAATGAAGTATAGATGCCCTGTCTCTTAAGCCTTACTATAGCGAAACAATTTCAAAATTCTGTAACTTTGCAAATTTAGAACTTTGTTTCCTATAAATAGTATTGCTAACTCTCAGCACTTATCATAATGATTATGCTCCCACTAGCATAACAATTATGTTCTTACTAGCATAACAATTATGCTCCCACTAGCTTTTACATGTACCCAGAAATCAAGTGGACTTTCTAGAAATCAATAACAATTGACTTTCTTACTAAAGTTCAGATTTCTGATACGAGATGCCTCGATAAGACTTTATCTAGATTTCTCAAGCCCACACACCTTTCATTAGATAGCTCATGTGTGTGACTAAACCCTTTCAGAACTTATAGCAATAAGTCCCGAATGTTCAAACTATTTGCCATATCTCACAATTCGAACTATGAAAAGGGATTCCGTAATCATACTCGAATTTGAGAACGCAATTATCACAACTGAGAACACTAATGATACTAATCAATCCTTTAAAATATACTAGTGAAAGCATTTCCTCACAGTCATTTTCATGAACTAGAGAGAAAACACTTGTCACCTAGATTTCATGGTGTATGTGTTCCTATCCATGTGAATTTGTCATTTCCAACCACTATCATAAGACAAGGTTTATGAAAAATTCAAACTCATATGGACTGAATTAGCTTAATCCTAATTTCTTGCCATCCGGTGGCACAAGGGCCTACCAGTGCTTCCAATTTGTTGAGCAACTCACCCATGCTGATCAATGAACTTTCACTTATCAAGGTGCCTTATCTTATTCAATCAAATGAGAACTCACAGAACTCATAAGCATTGCCAACTCAACTGGAATGGGCACATAAACAAGAATATGTCAACACGATAGGTTATCAAACTCAAGTCGTGTTCTAGTGATTACTAAAAGGTTTATTATTGATTAGCTCCTGAAACTATTCAAGACCATTAAGACTCCTACTGACCTCTTGACATATAAGATTCCCTGTCAAGGAACATTCCTTCACAACCAAATATTCAAGAGTTAGTGCGGGTTCTTATCAAAACAACACTTCATGTAATTGGTCTTAGTTGGTCTTTGTTTTATCCAAAACATCACAACTACCAATTTCAAAATGTGCAAGAGTATGAAAACATTTCTACTCCACATTTCATGAGGTGCAGAGGTGTTATAAACCTACTTAAAATATGTTACTCAAGGTACAACTTGGAGTAACTAGAGTATGACTCTAAACTTATTTTTGGAATGAAGTACGACTCATCTTCTGATCTAACCATTTCAACAATACCTGACTCCTCTTCTGTGACATCTCCATTTTTACGGCCAAAAAAGACCGATTTTGTTTATGCTTGTTTAAAAATCAGAGTAACATTTTAAAGAAAAGTGTTGCGGAATTTGTTCCCAAAATAAAATATGATAAAGATTTATCAAAGCTTTTCCGAAGAAATGTATTTCATTAAAAACCTCAGGATGTCATGTTCGATACAGATCAAAAGCATAAACAGTACAAGATAAGCCTTACTACATTATTTCATATTTACAGGCCTATAATCCGTAATCTCTCATCCCAACATCATATCTATGCTCGTGTGCCACTACCTGTAATACAAGAAACTGAGTGGGTCAGGCTTGGGAGCCTGGTGAGCACATAGGGTTTTCAACCCACAATTAATAAATTTATTAACTTTATCAAACCAAACAAACCCGGTTACCCATTCCCGTTATCCTCACTTTACGTCCTTAAAACATCTAACACAAGGGACCTAGTCTAAGGACTTTCATCGGAGTGACAACACTGCTTCGGGGGTTCCTCAGCAATTTATGTCAAATAAGGCAACCATGTGGGGGATGGAGTACTGCTGGTGAACACTAAGTTCAAATAAACACCTACAGGTTGCGATCCTGCTAGCGTTCCACTAGACTGTCTAGAATAGTCCGTGGTTGTCATCTATACTCCGCTAGATGACTGGATCATCTTAAAACATCAAGGCCTCTCATCATTCTATCACACATCGTCTATTACATCTACCCATGTTTTACCCAACACATTTTGTAGATATAAAATACATATACAATTTAAATTATTTAAAACATGTATAAAAATCGTTCATCCAGCATAGATAGCAAATATACAGACAATATGCACACATAGCACGTAATTTATATAAAATACTTCATATCTATGTGTAAGATGAAAGTAACTATGCACTCACTTGTTAAAGTGACGACTCGATATTCGAGTAGCGCTTCGCTTCTTAACAATATGATTTCCTTCGACGAAACCTAGTATTATTACCACTAGAATTTAGTCTAATATTTATTACGACTAATTATTAGTCTAGATTCGTCATTAACTCAGAGTCTACTTCATGATCTATCAAGTAAGGAACAACCAAGTAGGATCATATCGGAGGTAGGGTCTGTTTGGTATACGAAGTATACTGTTTGGAAATCCCACTTTAAACACCTCATTAAATCACAGCCTAGACATCATTCCCATAAGAAAATCAATCAGTATAACGACTTTGAATCACTGATAAATCTTATTTATAGGTTCATAATAACGATATTATATTTATATATAAGCTATATTTAAAGTAAGGTAAGCGTATCTCACTTACAGCGGGTTTTTATTAAAAATTGGGCTTCGCTGGAGCAGCGTTTCCGAGCCAAAAAGCTCTTCTTCTCGGAGCCGTCGAGCGCTCCGGGGCTTTCTTCTAGCGCTAGGGGAGCTCCCTAGGGCTTAGGGGGTTTTGGGAGGTTTAGAGAGAGTGTAGAGAGAAGAAAGAATGGGAAAGGTGTGAAGAAAATGAGGGTGGGAGAGGTTCTATTTATAGGGTGAAATATGGTTGAACTTGGTGCCACATGTCACCATCTGGTGGCAAGACTTGGGGAGAAAGCAATGGCCAAGATTGAGCCACGTCACCCATTTTCGCACAGCACACTTCCGACTTCTAAAATCCGTAACTTTAACATACGAGCTCCGTTTTTTACGTTCTTTATATCCACGCGTAGGTAAAATAAGATCTACAACTTTCCTTTTGACTCCGTTGGCTAGTTCTCGACCGATCTTTAAATTTAACAGTAGGATGTGATTACACTGTTAAATGTCCGCGTAAAATTCATAACTTCTACATACGGACTCCGTTTTCGTCTGTCTTTTTGTCGTTGAGTTCCTATTAATGAGATCTTCAATTCTCATTTAGGCCGCGTTGGCCAAAAACCGCTCGATCTAAAATTCGAGTTTCGGGACGTGTACTGCTATGCCAAATCTTAGAAAAATCATAACTTCCTCATACGAAGTCAAATTTGGGCGTTCTTTTTATGCACGCTCTCGGTTTAACGTATACTACAACTTTGGCTTAGATCACTAAGTCCAAAAAGTACTCTATCCTAAATTCACTATTTACGTCACCCAACGTCGTGTCGGTTTTGTCGCGAAACTTCGAAGGGCCATAACTTCTTCGTTATAGCTCGGATTTCGTCGTTCTTTATATGTCTGGAATCCTTGTCACGACCACTACCACTTTATGTATAGATATCGGGCTTATCTAACACTTAATTTTTTACTCTTATTTTTATCCTTTATTTATTATTCTTTTATAAATAAGTATAAAGCACATAAATTCACATAATAATCAAATAATTCATCTTTATTACTTCAAAATAGGTTACAATGGTTGACCTGACTATTACATTACCAACTAATGCTTAGCCCCGAAACACTGGCGTTACAATTCTCTCCCCCTTAGGATGATTCCGTCCCGGAATCATGCATCAGCAAACAAATGCGGATAGCGACTCATCATGTCACTCTCTGTTTCCCAAGTGAGATTTGGCCCATCCGTATGTTTCCAGCGGACTAGCACTAAGTCGACCATCTTGCATCGTAACTTCTTAGTCTTACGGTCAACGATTGCCTCGGGCTCTTCGGTTAGCCTCTTATTTTCATCCATCCTTAACTTTGAGATTGGAATTATGTCGGGAATTTCTCTCGTGAACTTCCTCAAATAACACACATGAAAAGTGTTATGAATACCATCTAGTTCTTCGGGTAATTCGAGCTTGTAAGCTTGGTTCCCAATCTTCTGAAGAACTTTGAACGGTCCAATAAACCTTGGACTCAACTTTCCTCGTTTCTCAAATCTTATAAGTCCCTTCCACGGTGAGACTTGAAGTAAAACTGAATCTCCAACTTCAAATGTCATCGGTCGTCTTTTCTTGTCAGCATAGCTCTTTTGTCGATCCTGAGCAGCTAACATCTTCTCCCTGATTACTTTCAACTTTTCAGCAGTCTCATGGACTATCTCGGGGCCCATAAACTGCTTTTCTCTAGCCTCAAGCCAACAAGATGGCGGACGACACTTCTGTCCGTACAAAGCTTGATAAGGTGCCATCTTGATGCTCGAGTGGAAACTATTATTGTAGGAAAACTCTACCAGAGGTAAGTGCTCGTCCTAGTTCCCTTGGAACTCCAGGGTACATGCTCTCAGCATATCTTCCAGTGTTTGAATCATTCTTTCGCTCTGACCATCAGTCTGCGGATGGTAAGCTGTACTCAAACACAACTTCGTACCCAATTCCTCTTGTAGACTTTTCCAAAACCTTGACGTGAAACGACTATCACAATCTGATACAATCGTTAGAGGAAAACCGTGAAGTCTTACCACTTCCTTTACGTAAGCATTTGCGAGCTTATCCATAGACCACCTCTCGTTGGCTGCTATGAAGTGTGCACTCTTTGTGAAATGATCCACGACTACCCAAATCATGTCGTGACCGTTCTTCGTCCTGGGCAGTTTAGTCACAAAATCCATGGTGATGTCTTCCCATTTACCCATGGGTACAGGTAAAGATTCTAAACTCCCTTACGGTTTCTGATGTTGTGCCTTAACTCTCGCACATGTCACACACTCGGCCACATACTTCGCAACATCGAGCTTCATCATCGGCCACCAGTAGTAGGATTTTAGGTCCCTATACATTTTAGTGCTACCGGGATGAATCGAGTACATGGTCTTGTGCGCTTCTTCCATCAGAAGATCTCTTATTCCTCCCGTCTTAGGTACCCAAATCCGATCTTGGAATACCTTCAGTCCTTGACTGTTTGTACCAAACACTAACGTTTAGCCCAAACGTTCTTCTTTTTGGTCATTTTTCTCGGAAGCTTCTTCTTGAGCTTTATTTATACTTTCCACAATTGTCGAGACAAATTCTATTCTCAATGCTCTTGGCCTTTTCTTTTCAAGGTTTACCTTCCGACTGAGAGCATTAGCGACAACATTTGCTTTACCAGGGTGGTAAAGTATCTCACAGTCGTAGTCCTTGAGTAACTCTAGCCAGCGTCGCTACCTGATATTCAATTCTTTCTGATTAAAGAGATACTAGAGACTCTTATGATCAGT
Organism: Lactuca virosa; assembly: GCF_052849685.1. NCBI lineage: Eukaryota > Viridiplantae > Streptophyta > Magnoliopsida > Asterales > Asteraceae > Lactuca > Lactuca virosa. The sequence goes on along the minus strand of NC_136434.1, from coordinate 167,568,315 downwards.
GAAAAGTTTACACTTCGTGCCATAGAGATAATGCCTCCATATCTTTAGGGCAAATACTACCGCTGCCAACTCCAAATCAACGAGTGGGGTAGTTCTTCTCGTGTTCTTTCAATTGTCGAGATGCATATGCTATCACATTCTCTCTTTGGGTCAGAACACATCCCAACCTGACTCCAGATGCGTCACTATAGACTGCGAAGTCTTCAACTCCATCGGGTAGAGAAAGAATCGGTGTTTCACATAAATTCTTCTTTAACTTCTCGAATGCTTCTTCGTGCTTCTCACTCCATGTATAAGTAGCTCCTTTGTGGGTCAAAGCTGTCAATGGAGCAGCTATCGAAGAAAATCCTTGGATAAATCTTCGGTAATATCCGGCTAATCCCAAAAAGCTTCGAATTTCCGTGGGACTTTTCGGTCGTTCCCACTTCATCACAGCTTCGATCTTTGTTGGGTCAACCATTATCCCTTCTTGGTTAACCACATGACCCAAGAATTGGACTTCTCGGATCCAAAATTCGCATTTGGAGAACTTTGCATAAAGTTTCTCCCTCTTCAACACTTCCAACACTTCTTGTAGATGCTTGCCATGCTCCTCCTGGCTTTTCGAGTAGATGAGAATGTCATCTATGAACACTATCATGGATTTATCGAGGAATGGTTTACAAACCCTGTTCATCAAATCCATGAATGTTGCTGGAGCATTGGTTAGTCCAAATGACATAACCAAGAACTCGTAGTGTCCATATCTTGTTCTGAATGCAGTTTTCTCAATATCCTGCTCTCTTACCTTCAGCTGATGATATCCTGGCCTAAGATCGATCTTTGAGAAATAGCTCGATCCTTGCAGCTGATCGAATAGGTCATCAATCCTTGGCAATTGATACTTGTTCTTCACCGTTGCTGTGTTCAGCTCTCTATAGTCTATACACATTCTTGTTGAAACATGAAAGTGAACCTCTAGCAATCCTAAGTACTGATTCTAAAGTGTATGTTCCGAAAAGGAGAGTGGTCTGGAATCCGACCGGACCAAGTATGAAGAAGTGAATACTGAAGACATTCCGGAACTGATCCTCACGTCCGGAATGATGCTGATCCGGAATGAAGCTATTTTGTCTTTTATGCATTTATTGTATTTGTCTTTGTATTGATGTAACGTTTCATTGAACTAAGTCTATAGTTGTATTTGGACATTCAGAATGTCAGAACCATGTCTTTTGTCCGGTCCTATGTAATCTCTTTGGTTAATTCGGTGTAATATTCTCTCCTATAAATAGGAGCATTCAATACAAGTCAACTACGGATATTTCATTCACTTTTGTTATTCTCTTTGAGTTTACTTCAAACATTCTTCTTGTTCTTCATTTATTAGCTTTACTTTGATCAGTTATTCTCGTTGCTTATTAAATGACTTGATCATTTGTTGAAAACATTATCTAAGACTTGACTGGTCTTTCCAGACTTGACTTGAACATTTATTAGCAAGCAGACATTGATCTTAAGCATTCACTCAAGGTTTGAGTTCTCAAACCTTGTCCCTGCGCATAAGTAAGATCTTGCTCTCACAATTGGTATCAGAGCTTGAGTGGTTGTCCTTTGAATCCATAAAGATCAGATTATAGTTGGTTTGAAATTACATTGGTGTTTCAACCATTTCTGTGTCAAGGATAAAAGTTCTTCTATATACCACTTTAGATTGAATATATCTTAACTTCAATGGCTGCTTCTAATTCGCAGCAAATGATTTCAATGCAAATCGCAAATAGTGTGGGTGACCCTACTCGTGCCCCATTTCTAGTTGTGGAAGAATATGATCGCTGGAAAGTTAGAATGGAAAGGTTTCTAATTGCCAAAGAAAAAGGTGAAGAAATATGGAGATCCGTCACTGAAGGTCCACATGTTCCTGTAAGAACAACTGTAAGAGATGCAGCTGCTCAGCTCATGAGAGAAGATGAAACTCGTCCTGCTCCTCTGACTGCAGATGGTATCGAAAAGCTTCATGCTAACCAAATTGCTTTCTCTGAAATGTTGTTTGGTGTTCCTCCTTCACTCTTTGAGCACATCAAGTTGTGAAAATCTGCCAAAGAGATTTGGGACACTCTTCCGAACCTAATTGAAGGTTCTGAAAACATGAAGGACAAGCGCCTCACCTCAGTTGTCAACGATTTCGACACTTTCACTACCACTCCAGGTGAATCTGTGGCCTCAGCTTCCAGCCGTTACCAAATCGTTGTCAACAACATGACTTCTCATGGGATTGTCCGAACTCCTTTGGAGTACAATCTCAAATTTATAAACAGTCTCGGCAAAGGATGGGGAAATATGAAATCTTGTCTCCAAACCAATGGTTCCTTGAAAAAGTTGAAGCTCTATCAACTTTTTGATGAATTTCAAGGACATGAGTCAAATGTTGCTCAGAACATGAGGGAACTCTCTAGAGGTCCTCTTGCCCTCATCGGTTCCTTTGAATCAACCATTTCGAAGTCATCTGCTTCGGATACCTTCACACCCATTGTTCCATTGGTTCAAATATCCGCACCTACCTTACCCACACAAACCTATCATGTTGATGAGCTCGAAGCCATGAACTCTGAACTCCGTTTCCAACAGGAGTTCACCCTAATTTCAATGAAGTACAAACGTCCGTTAAATTCCTCTTACAAACCATACCAAAACCGATTCAATGCTCCTCACCATAACAATCCTCAACCTAACTCAGCTCTGTCACCTAAACCAACTTCCGAAAATCCTCCAGCATATAAACCAAACATCTCTAAACCAAACACTACTCTTGAACCCTCTCATAGTTCCAAATCGGACAAACCAAAAATTGTGTGTCATAAGTGTGGACATGCAAATCATTTTGCCAAAGATTGCCTAGCTGAAGCTCAGCAGAAACCAAAAATCAAGGATTTTGCTTACTACGTCCGAAAAGCTCAAGAGATGGTTGAAAGCGAAAAAGCCTTTGTAACAACAGTTTCAAGAGATGTTGAAGGGTATTGGTCATCCGGAGATGATGATGACATGGTAACTGGAAGAAACATGTGTCTGATGGCAAGACAAACGGTTGAATGTGATGAAGGATATTGTTCTTCTGGGTCTGAAGATGAAGATGATGCTGTTGAACCTCACCACTGCTACATGGCTACCAATGATCCACTTGGTCGAAGCATCGTTCAGCAGGTAAAATTTATGATCTCTGATAATAATTTGGATGTATCTCTTTGTGAACCTTATATGACCCAAATCCAAACAGATATGAGCACCATTTATAAAGCCTATGAGTCTGCCATAGAAGCCAGTGAGAAGAAGAACTGTGAACTGAATCGTCTTAGGTTACGTTTTGAGGATAAGAAATTGAAAATCGAGTATTTAGAGCATGAGCTTGTAATGTAAAACGATGAATGTATCATTTTGAAAGATAAATGTGAAATCACCTATTCTGAACGAAATGTTTTAATTGCTGATAACAAACGTCTCAATGCAAAAATAGATGCTTTGCATAATTCTGTAGATATGCTTGAAGCGGACATTCGGATGACTCATAATTTTCGTCATCCATGGTCTAAAGCACCTGGTCTCGGAAGTGAGTTTCCGAAACCAATTGTTAAACCCTTGAAGGAATTGCAAAATTTCACATTCATGGGAGAGGTTTCGAATATCAAACATTCGGACACCCCTGTTTCTCCCTTGTCTCCACTTCCTGAGACTACAGACCGTTTTGAGTCCCTTATTCCTGAGTTCAAACCACTAGTTGTCAAGTGTCCTGATTCCACGCCTCTTCCGCCTCTGACAAACCTGGACCTGAATCGGACCACGGATTTTCATCACAATCTTACAAATTGTGTAGATCATGTTCCCAAAGGTAATCATGTGAACAATTGTGTGATTGAAGAAATCATTCTGAAGACAACTGAATCTATTGCCTCTAAGTTTGTATGGTCATCCTTAGATGACAAAGTAGACGTCTCAAGTTGTGTGTCCTCTGATTCCTACGAATCGGATTCCTTAGTCATCTCAAAAACTAAATTGGTTCCCATTACTCCTGAGTTTGAAAATCCATCCGTTGGACAAACCTCAAAATCCTCATCTCATCCTAAGAGAAAACCAATGTTGAATAGGAAGGATATGGTAGATCCCAAAGTAGAAGCTCGAAATGCACTTAAAAAGGAAGTTAAGACTAGACAAAATTCCATGTTCCTAGCGAACTCCAAACCAAGTTCATCCCGGAACTCTCATGCATCCACTCATAGTCAAAACTCCTTTGTTCCCACTAAGATTCTCAAAAGACCTTCCGAACCTCTTGGTCATGTAGAACCTAAGAAATTCATCAGCTCAAGTCAGTCTCAAGCTCATGTAACTGCCAAAATCGTCCGAAATACTTCAATAGAATCTCGGACTGCGTCCCCTGTCCTTATTGCAAAATCTGATGGCACAATTTTCAAACCAAATCTTTCAAAAAACAATGTGTCATCAAGAAAATCCACAAATGAAAAGAAAACATCTTCAAAATCTTCCAAGAAAAATCATGTGTGGAAAATCAAAACTCCCATTATTAAAACAACAATTCCGGAGGGAACAAATGTTACCAACCCTCCAGACGTCAAAGGTCCGAAAAAGCCAGTTCGGAACCTTCAAGTCACTGAATATGACTACTGCATAGATGAAAAGACATTAGCATTCTGTCTGTTTCCAAAGAATTCCAAGAATATCACCTAGAAACACAAAGTTGTTCCTAAGTCACAATCAAAGTCCAAAGCCCGTGTCTACGTCCCAAAGTCTAATTCGGAGCCTAAAACCTCCATTACTCACTAATTTTGCACGCACTTTGTGCTTCGGAGCAAGAAACAATATGGTATATTGATAGTGCTTGCTCCATGCACATGACGGGGCAGAAAGATTTTTTGCGAGATTTAAAGCTTTCTCCAAATGTTGGTTACGTGACATATGGCAACAATTCCAACTCTCAAATTCGTGGTTATGGAACTCTCACAACAGAAACTTCTCTATTTCACATGTGGCTTATGTAGCTGATCTAAAACATAATTTGATAAGTGTTGCTCAGCTCACTGATTCAAATCGACGTGTGGAGTTTTACAAAAAGTACAGCTATGTAATGACCGAAGACCGGAAAGAGTGTTTAATCAAGTCGCTTCGCAACAAGAACATGTACCCGCTCGATATCAACATGATTATTGGCAAACCGCAACTTTGCCTTCTCTCAAAAGCTGTTCCTGACGTCAGTTGGTTATGGCACCGAAGGCTCGCTCATCTAAACTTTCGGTACATGAATGATCTTGTATCTGGCGAAATGGTGAGAGGTTTACCTCTTCTCAAATTCGAAAATGATTATTTGTGTGCTGCTTGTGAGTGTGGTAAACAATCAGAGAAGGGTCATCCTATTATCATCGAAAAGTCCATTTCGGAACCATTGGAGCTTCTACACATTGATCTCTGTGGACCATCCACTGTAGAAAGTCTTCATCATAAGAATGATGGGTTTTGAGCATAACAACTTTCCTATGGTGTTCATGCACCCTAATTGCTTGGATCTAGTTTTTCTACTATGAACATGCAATAAACCTCCAAGACTTATAAACCTTAGATCTAGCATACAATTAATCAAATAAACATGTAAATTAGGGTTTGGATCTTACCTTGATTGTTATGTAGCAATAACAATCAATTCCTTGGCTTCAGAAAGCTTAGTGCCTCAAGTGTTGCACCTCTAATGGAGTCACAAACACCACTAAGCAATTGGATGAAGAGGAGAAGAGAAGTGGCTGCCCAAAATCGTCCAGAAGCCCTAAGGGAATCATTCACCACGTTTTTGGGGCTTAGGGGCTCCTTAAATAAGTAGGCAATTAGGGTTATCTAACAAGGAAACCCTAATTTGACTGCTTAAGCCCTAAGCAGCCCATGGAGCCCTTCTGGAACATGCCTTGGATGATTTCTAATGGGTTTCCCCATACAATTCGTCCAACCTATATTCCAAGGTGATCCATAGCCCAATTGCAATTATCTTATAATTACAATTCCAGTCCCCTAAGTTTAATTAATCTCTTTTAGCCACAAAATTAATTCTTAATTAATTCTTGACTAATATTAATTAAACAATATGATTTCTCCTTTAATATATTATTCTCATGATATATTAATAAATCATAATTAAACCTTTCTCTCCTTAATTCATCCTACATATTACTATGGTGAAGGCAACCCAAAAGGACCATGCTCACAATCGGGTCAAGTACATACCTAAATAGTTATGGACTTAGACACTAATCTAACAGTCTCCCACTTGGATAAGTCTAATAACTATTTTGCAAAACTTCAGAACCTGATCAGCAACTGTAGCTTTCAAAAGCCGCTGTCAACTCTGATCTTATCAGATACGCGTGTTCTTTAGATAAGGGATTATATATTCCTCCATTCTCAAGATATCGTATAAACACAAGATATGAATTTGATCATTCTCTCTATACTGTTTCCCGACTTTCGATTTATGACGACTGACAACAGACTACAATTGAACACATCAACTTAGTCCCGGCTTGGCCAAGCACTTAGGGTGTCATCACTAAATCATCGAGAGGCCCACAGATATCGCTTTCATCCCACTTTGGGTAAAAGGAATGGATAAACTTCGACTCAAATGCTTGCTTGCATTTACTGATCAAATCACACACAACAATAAGTTTTATAACACCAAGTTACTGGTGCGTTTTCTTATTATCAATGCGCAACCGACCAACAAATGACAACTCACACGTCTCGGTTTCAAGAATATACAATGTTATCGCCTCACAGTTACTCATGATAAAAACCATGAAGTGATTCAAATGAGCGTGGGTTTAATCCAATACTTTAATCTTATCAAAGCACTCATGAACTCTGCAGCAAACTTGTGCTATGTCTAAGCACTTAGGCAATCTACAGACAGATTCATGACAGTCTTCCTTCATACCTACTTCCAACGTATGACCGACTGTGGAGGTTCGAATAACCCAGTTATTCTGGAACTCAAAACATGCAAAATGAAACACAACGATAATACTTAATCCTATATGATCCCAAAACTTTTGAGCGTAAATAAAACACTTTTATTTAAACACCATATTGATTACTCATTATTCATTGCTTACTGTTTCAGAAAATCAACTTATTACTCGAATTATAACCACAATTGTCCCATGCTCCAAGCATGCATACTTTGATTTCCTATGATCCTTACTTTGTGAAATAGATCAATTGAAAAACTTTTCCAATAATACTCATTTCACAATCCCCAATCCTTATCATTAGTGTAAGAATACCAAATTCTTGCCAATTTTAGAATATGTCAGATTCTAACATTTTATGCAACGATCCTTTCGTAAAGTCATAGCACAAAAGTCATCAAGACTTGGCCAATGAAATCACAAAGTACTCTATCAGAAATTGTCACAAAACAATTCTATAGATGTGATGTCTCTCACTCAAAGTACATTCCTTCGAACATACTTTTGCATAAAAGTTTCTAATCTACATAGATTCTTAATTTCCAACTCCCATTTATGGAAACATTTCCATATTTGCTATATGACAACTCATTCTTAATAGAATCTTATCTATTCATAATAATGTCAATATAGTCCATCCAGTACTATACTTCCAACTACTCACAAGCGACAAATCCTTAGTGAACCTCAGATCGTCCTTTGATAGTTGTTTAATTATTTTAGTCAAAACCGATTCTAGTCCTTTTTCCCTCTTAATGCCCTAGGCATTTGGAAAATTTTAGAATGGTCAAATATTATAGCATTTGCAATCGATCCTATACCCTAAGCGTATGGGACACGATGCATAATGTCTTACATAAAGATATGATACTTTATCAATCTTCTGCCATAATATTTTACGTCATGTTCTCACAATTCGAACTATGAAGAGGGATGCCGTAATCATAATCGAAATTTGAGAACACACTATGTATCCTTTGACTAAATTTATTAAAATTTCTCAATCTAAGCTTTAGATATTGAAACGAAGTATAATATTCTCTCCCTTAATTATAGCAAAACAACTTTTTAACCCCTACAGCTTTGCAAAGTTAATCTTTGTTTTCTATAATTAATATTGCTAACTCGCAATACTTGAAATAATAATCATGCTCCCACTTACACGATGATTATTACAATACAAGCATAACATTTATACTCCCACTAGCTTTGACATATATCTAGAAAACATCTGAACTTCCAGAAAACAATGCTTATTGAAATCCTTAAGTTCATATTTCTAAATACTTGATGCTTTGATAAGCCTTTATCTAAGCTTCTTAAACTCATACACCTTTGCCTTAGAAAGCTCATATGTGTGTCTAGACAAATTCAGAACTAAGTCCCAAATGTTCAGACTAATTGCCAAATCTCACAATTCGAACTATGAAGAGGGATGCCGTAATCATAATCGAATTTGAGAATACAATTTTCACAATTACTATCTTCTTAAAATCTCTCTTAATGAAAGCATTTCCTCACAATCATTTTCATGAAGGATGGAAACCTTATGTCACTTAGATTTTATGGTGTATGTGTTCCTATCCATGTGAATTTGCCAAAACGAAGGTTTGCGACAAATCCAAAAACATATGGACTGAACTTTCTCAATCTTGATTTCTTGTCTCATGGTAACACGAGTGCCCACCATGTCTTCCAAGTAGTTTAGCAACTCACCCTTACATATCAATGTACCTTCCATTGATCAAGGTGCTTTCCTTTATGCATACAGATGAGAACTCATAGAACTCAGAAGCATAATTAACTTAACTGGAATGACGCAGAAAACAAAATTATGTCATCCACGATAGGTTACAAACCTCAAGTCGTACGCTAGTGATGAACAATTAGGTTTATTCTTGATTTATTCTTGAAACTTTTCAAGACTTTTAAGACTCCCACTGACTCCTTGACATATAAGATTCTCTTGTCAAGAAACATTCCTTGACAAAACAAATATTCAAGAGTTAGTGTAGTTTTTATCAAGCTTAACACTTCACACAATTGGTCTTAGTTGGTCTTTGACTTATCCAAGACATCACAACTTACCAATTTCAAATGTGCAAGAATATGAAAACTTTTTCAAATTCCACATTTGATGAGTGCCATAAACCTTCTTAAGACTTGTCACTCAAGTCACAATCTTAGACTTTAAGACTTGATATTGGAACGAAGTATGATTGACTTCTTGATTTAACCATTTCTACAATTCTCGATTCCTCTTCTTAGACATGCAATTACACTAACACTCACTTAGAGGATCAATTGAGACATGGTTCTTAATCATTAAGACCTATCATAAAACACAATAAAAGGTACTCTCCCTTCTTCTTAGAATAGAGAAACTTTTATCTTTCTGCCTACTTGATTCTCTTATTCGTTCTGCTATTTATTGAAACTCTTTCAATCAACTTAGAATTATACTCAATCTTATAAGTATAACCATATTTACTAAACTTTAGTAAATCATGACGAATATCTTTATTACTCTTATGGTGGATTTGATCGACGCACAACCAAGTGTACTCGATCTCTTAGTCCTTCACTTGACACTTTGTCAAGGAATTAGTCTAATTTTCAAATATAAAGTTTCTCATTCATCACACAATACAGGTTGCATGATTCCAAGTTTCTGTCCAATTGAAACTTAGGTGATGAGAAACTCTCCCTATTTGGTAAATTCTCGACATTTCCACAAATAACACAATTAAGAATTAAATCCATTATTGCTAATAGAAGAAACATTCAAACATCAATTTTTCATACATGCCATTGCAAGGATAAATAAATAAGACAAAAAACAAATTTTATTTTATTGCGGAAAAACTTTGTCCTTACAATGCAATTCAACTGAAAAACTATGCTATTACATATTTCTTAGAAATCTACCTTAACTCTAAAGTAGCAGCTCACAAATCCGATCTTTGAATCCTTGCGATCGAAATCCATTTCTTCGTGATCAGATTCAGCACGCTTCTTCCTTAAGTTTCCTTTCTTTTCTTCGATCCTGCAAAACATCAAAATGTAATCTTATCACATCATGTATTAAGAACCAAAAATAGGAACTCATAGAGTTAGTTAATGGATTTTACCTGAAGTAGAGCCATACGTCTTGACTCTCCCATCTCTTAGATCTCTCAGGTAAACAGGGCAGCTTCGTCTCCAATGCCCCTTCTCTTGGCAATAGAAGCAGATGGACTCTTTTGGAATGGCACAAGGAACTATCTCAGAATTTACCTTTTCTGGATTTCCAATGTCACCATTTTCAATATCCATTGAAGTTTGGGAGTTTGATTTGCCAGACAAATTTGCTCGATCAGCACGCCAAATCATTTCTGATTCAGCAGCTATAAGCAAATAGGCCAAATTAATGAGGGTCACGTCATGGTCCATCATATAGTACTCTCTAACGAACTCACTATATGATTCAGGAAGTGACTGAAGAACCCAGTCAACAGCCAACATCTCTGAGATATCGACACCCAACATCCTTAACCTATCAATGCGTGACTTCATCTCTAAGATGTGCGCACACACAAGTTTCCCATCTTCGTGCTTACTTGCCAATAGGGATTGAGTGAGCTTGAACTTTTCAAGCCTTTGAACTTGTGGGTCAGGGAGAAAAATTGGAGGAGGTGGAGGAAGTGAAGCATGACTCTCATTTCCTCGATCGTATCTTGGAACGCCATCTTCATTTGGAAAGCTTGTTCCAATGGATTTGGAAAGACCATTGTTAGATTCAGACATCTACAAAACGGGAGAAAAATTCAAGTTAGTTGATAAGAATCCTTGATGTAACACCCAAATGGAACATCAAGGCTAGGATCCAACACAATATTCTACAACCTAGAAGAGGGATGCCGTAATCTAGTTGCAGAATATTTGAAGGTAGGTAAATGACGATTTACCAATTTCCACCATGAAAACCGAAAAAGACGTTTAAGTTTTAAATGAATTGAAACTCCTAGATCTTTTGAGATTCATTGAACTTTTCAATGGCATGTTTAATCTCGATTATGCCCTTCAAGTTTGCGACTGGGATGCCGAGGATCATAAACAAGGTGTGAATAACCATACGAATCACGTGGTGCACCCAATTGCTACTATCACCTAATCAATGTGCCGGTTAGCCACACACGCTCCATTGATCTATGATAAACATCGAGCCACCCTTCGCCACCAATTCCAAACCCAATTTAGTGTGCCGGTTAATCACACACGCTCCACTAACGTTTCGACAAGGATACGAAGTGTAATTCCATGGATTAGCATACAATTTCACATTTTGCCTAAAGTAACTATGATTTGGAAATTTGTAAAACATTTAGTTACTTTGTACTTCATTATACTTATAATGGAAGGTTTCGTCCTATCCTACCCGTTCGGCTAACGACCCTCCACTAGTCAAGAGTGCGGTGGGTAAGAGTGGATACCCATTCAATCGTCATTTTATAGGCAATTTCCTTAAACACCCCTTATAGACCAACTTCGTGAATGAGGCCTACTAACGGTAAGACTGACTGTTTACTCATACATATATATAATATTAGACTTTTAAAGTTATATATAGTATATGGTGTATTTTACACTTTTAAAATACTAGGTGGTTTAATCTAATAAATTATACTTTTAATTTAGTTAAATGTAAACCAAAACTTTATGGATTTATTAAATTTCTTTTAATCATACACTTTAATTAATTAATAAAACCATAAGGGTGTAATTTGAACTTTTCAAAGCATTTTGAGTTTTAGATTTTAAAAACTTCAAATTAAGACTTTTAATTAAATTTTAAAATCCAAAACTTGAGGGCAAGTTTTGAAACTTTTTCAAACTTAGGGTTTAGAATTTAAATATTTCAAAATTAAACTTTTAATCAAAATTTAAATTCCAAAACTCGAGGACAAGTTTTGAAACCTTTCAAAACATTAAGGTTTAACTATTTAAATTTCAAAAAAAAAACTTTTAAGTTCAAATTTAAATTTTTAAACCTAAAGGGTGTAAATTGAAACTTTTCAAACTTACTAGGTCAAATATATATCTAATAATAATCCTATATTATCCATATTTAACCAAATCCATTAATTTTGACAAGGATAAATATTCCAAACATGAAAAATCGATTTTAGGCAATAAAAACGAGTTATAGCAATTATCCTTAGCAAAATCTGCTCAAAATTTTGAAAAATCCGGCAACAGACTCGAAAACTCGTCGAGTTGAGTATAGAACTCGTCGAGTTCATAACCAACTCGTCGAGTTCATATAGAACTCGTCGAGTTCCTGCTCCAGACAGCAAAAACTTTCGAATTTTTGATTTTTGGCAGTTCAATTATGCTTCTATTCAATAGAAAAACGACCTAGGCTCTCATACAACTGATGGGTTTTGAGCATAACAACATTCCTATGGTGTTCATGCACCCTAATTGCTTGGATCTAGTTTTTCTACTATGAACATGCAATAAACCTCCAAGACTTATAAACCTTAGATCTAGCATACAATTAATCAAATAAACATGTAAACTAGGGTTTGGATCTTACCTTGATTGTTATGTAGCAATAACAATCAATTCCTTGGCTTCAGAAAGCTTAGTGCCTCAAGTGTTGCACCTCTAATGGAGTCACAAACACCACTAAGCAATTGGATGAAGAGGAGAAGAGAAGTGGCTGCCCAAAATCGTCCAGAAGCCCTAAGGGAATCATTCACCACGTTTTTGGGGCTTAGGGGCTCCTTAAATAAGTAGGCAATTAGGGTTATCTAACAAGGAAACCCTAATTTGACTGCTTAAGCCCTAAGCAGCCCATGGACCCCTTCTGGAACATGCCTTGGACGATTTCTAATGGGTTTCCCCATACAATTCGTCCAACCTATATTCCAAGGTGATCCATAGCCCAATTGCAATTATCTTATAATTACAATTCCAGTCCCCTAAGTTTAATTAATCTCTTTTAGCCACAAAATTAGTTCTTAATTAATTCTTGACTAATATTAATTAAACAATATGATTTCTCCTTTAATATATTATTCTCATAATATATTAATAAATCATAATTAAACCTTTCTCTCCTTAATTCATCCTACATATTGTTATGGTGAAGGCAACCCAAAAGGACCATGCTCACAATCGGGTCAAGTACATACCTAAATAGTTATGGACTTAGACACTAATCCAACAAAGAAATACATTCTTGTGATTGTTGATGATTTTACAAGGTTCACTTGGGTCTTCTTCCTAAGGCTGAAATCCAAAACAGCCTCAGAGCTCATAAATTTCATCAAAGGAATAGAAGTTCTTACAAAACTCCCAGTTAGGAGAATCCAAAGTGATAATGGATCGGAATTCACTAATTCCACCATTGAGAAATTTCTCACAGAAAAAGGAATCGACCACAACTTCTCAGCTCCGTATACTCCACAACAAAACGGTGTAGTCAAAAGACGCAATAGAACTCTTGTTGAAGCTGCTCGATCTATGCTGAATTTTGCAAATCTACCACTCTACCTTTGGGCTGAAGTCGTGTCTACTGCTTGCTTCACTCAGAATCGAAGTATCATCAATCGACGCCTCAACATGACACCGTACGAAGCAATGAATGGTAGGAAGCCATCAATCTCGTTTTTACATGTCTTCGGATGCAGGTGCTTCATCAAGAACAACCGTGATCAGCTTACCAAGTTTCAACCTAAAGCTGATGAAGCCATTTTCCTTGAGTACTCTTCAAAATCGAAAGCTTACAGAGTTCTTAACCGGAGAACTCGTGTTCTGGAAGAAAGCTTTGACATTACCTTCGATGACAACTTCGTTTGGAATTATGGCCCTACTCACATCGCAACTCACATTATGGATTCCAATGCTCCTCCGCCAGGATGTCCGAACCATCAAACAATTCTTGAAGTTGACTTTAAAACTCTCTTTGGTCCTTCCGAAACCGCTCTTGATTCAGAATCTCGATCAAGACCATCTATCGTTCCAATTCCCTCTTCGGAAGCTCCAGTCTCTCAAAATGTCTCCGGTCCGATCCCAATCCTATATCCATTTGATTCCGCTCCATTTCAACCTTCTCAGGTTGAGGGGGAGAATACTAATCCCTCTCTTGAATCAAATGTGGATGGCTTCCAAGATACAGATGTTGATTTCGATGACTCCAATCCTCTCAACAATGATGAAAATGAAAACTACTTTGAATTCCCTTCTGATGATGATGTCAACCTCTATGGTTCAGAAGTTCAGGGGGAGCATCATCCCAACATTCAAACCATTCAGGGGGAGCAAATCAATTCCACTGTTGATATCGGTTCGACGGCTGCCCAAGAACTCCCATGATTACATGTTTGGACGAAGGATCATCCTCCGAACCAAGTAATCGGAAACCCCAATGCTGGTGTACAGACTCGCTCCACCACTAATATTCAAAATGAATGTCATTTCCCAGCTTTCATATCCATGGTTGAACCCAAATCCATCAAGGAAACATTGGAGCATGCTGACTGGATTACAGCCATGCAAGACGAACTGGCAGAATTTAACCGAAATGAAGTTTGGACTCTCGTGCCTCCCCCTCGGAATCATCCCATTGTCGGTACGAGATGGGTGTTTCGCAACAAACTGGATGACGCAGGAGTGATCATTAGAAATAAAGCAAGGCTGGTGGCTAAAGGATTCACTCAGATCGAAGGGCTTGACTACGATGAGACCTTTGCTCCTGTTGATCGCCTTGAAGCCATAAGAATCTTTCTTGCTTATGCTGCTCATAAAGGCTTCAAAGTTTACCAAATGGATGTTAAGAGTGCCTTTCTTAACGGTGAACTTGACACTGAAGTGTACCTTTAACTGCCCCCCAGATTTATTAATCTCTCCTTTCCGAACTACTGTTATAAACTCCAGAAGGCTGTCTACGGACTCAAGCAAGCTCCTCGGGCATGGTACGAGACACTCACTGATTTTCTCAAACGCTCCGGTTTTCAAAGAGGAATTCTCGATCCTACTCTATTCTGAAGATCCAATGGAAAGCATCTCATGCTGGTACAAATTTATGTGGACGACATCATTTTTGGATCTACAGATTCATCTATGGTTGCTGACTTTGCTAAACTGATGGTCAATCGATTCCAAATGAGCATGAATCGGGAGTTAAGCTTCTTTCTTGGCCTCCAAGTCAAACAGACTAACAGAGGAATTTTCATTCACCAAGAGAAGTGCATTTCGGAACTCCTCAAGAAATACTCCATGGACACTTGTGCCTCCGCAAAGGTACCAATGGGCTTCGGACACAAGATATTTGCCGACCCTTCAGGTGTTCCTGTTGATGAAAAGAAATACCGCGGAATGATTGGATCCCTGCTCTATTTCACAGCAAGTCGTCCGGATATTATGCTTTCTACATGTCTATGTGCCAGATTTCACGTCAACCCAAAGATGTCTCATCTCTTGGCTGTGAAACAAATCTTTCGATATCTCAAAGGCACAAAAAGTCTCGGACTCTGGTACCCAGCGAATGAGAGCTTCCTACTTCAAGCCTATTCGGATTCAAACTATGGTGGTCTTCAACTTGATAGAAAAAGCACTTCATGTGGCTGTCAATTCTTAGGTGGTCGGTTGGTCAGTTGGTCTTCCAAGAAACAGAACTGCATTGCTCTCTCTACAGCCGAAGCTGAATACATTGCTGCTGCCAGCTGTACATCTCAGGTTCTGTGGATGAAATCTCAACTCTTGGATTATGGTTACCGTTTTCAACGCATTCCTATCTACTGTGACTCTCAAAGTGCCATTGCGATTTCACACAATCCAATTCAGCACTCAATGACTAAGCACATTGATATAAGGTACCATTTTATAAAAGATCATGTACTGAATGGTAACATTGAACTCATTTTTGTTCCATCTGATGATGAGATTGCTGATGTCTTTACCAAAGCATTAGACGAAACCAAATTCAATGGGTTACTGAACAAGATGGGTATGATGATACCAGATCCTCAGTTCTTTTAGGAGACTTGTTCTCTTTGATAGACGTATTCGAAAGAAAGTTAGTTCCGAACTAAACGTTTTTCATCTCGGAACTACTTTCTCTTTGAATACATAGGATCTTTTTACTTGTCTTTATTTCTGACCATCTCTTGAGTTTTGTATTTTAAGATGTACAGTTCACCCTGATTGTTTTCCATTTAAAGTCCACATTGTCAATAGCACCCCGAAATTCTGCTCTGGAAAAGACATTACACTTCGAAATTTAAAAATGCACTCCGGAATTTCAAAAATAACTCCGGAAGGTCTCTAAAATTTCATCCCGGAATGCTTTTCACAACTTACTCCGGAACTCTTTAAAATCTCACTCTGGAATGCTTTCACAAATTCTCTCCTGAAGGTTTCTCAAATTTCAACCAGGAATGTTTTACAAATTTTGCTCCGGAAACCTTAACCATCTCTCCAGAAGGCTCTCACAATCTTGTTCCGGAACAATTGCCAAATTCACTCCGGAATTTCTTAAAAATCACCTTTCCGGAATTTTTCAAAATAAACTGAGTTTCTGCTCCGGAATTTCAAAATAAACTGAATCTCTGCTCCGAAATCAAAACTCACTCCGGATTATCTTCGCTTTCCGGACCTCTTTTCAAAACAAGTATGTTCCGGAACACAACTCTTTATCCTCCGGATCATACTCTGTCCGGAACAACTCATCCGGAATACCAAAGGGCAATAAGGTGAAACGTTTTTCTCAACGGTTACTTTCTAGGAAGATCCTTATCCTATCCTCCTCGATTTGCATGGCATGATTGCACATCCCCATGAAAATAGCCATCGAATCGCCGGTTGAAACTTCCACTTTTAACCACAAATCACTTTACCTTTCACCTCCCATGTCAAATCAACATCCCTGAATTCATCCATCATTAAATGCGACCCATTTTCTCATTCGGATCCTCATCATTACTTTCACCGACCCGACCCAACACCCTACCTATAAATATCTTTCAAACCCGTCATTTACCTTTTTACGCGCTCAATACCTCCAATCTCTCGATTTCTCTCTGTGTTCTTGCTGTTCCTCAAGCTCTCATCCTCCTGCAACAATGGCGTCTCCACAGAACCCCACTCAAACTGCCCCAATCCCAAAGAAATCGATTGCAAAGAAGAAATCTTCCAAAGGTTCGAAAGGTTCCTCGTCTTCTGCTGATCAAGAACCCTTTCTGAGAGACACTACCCAATTATTTTCCCTAAACCCACTGGATTATGATGAATCGATAAGAGTGATGATCAAGTTTATAGCTAATCGCCCCATCTCCATTCCCCTCACCAAAATCCCTGAACCACCACTACCACTTCATCACCTTCATCGCGCTTTCACCAGTATCACATTCGTCGATGGTGCTCTAGAAACAACAATTATCGGTGACAGAATCGTTCCTATCTACAAATCGACCTTTCTCAAGGCGATTGGTGTCAAAGCAAACCCAAGGGGTTTCAAAGTCGTTGAACCAATGACTGAAGGGTTTCAGATGTTCCTAAATTACATCGGGTATTTCCAAGACTACATGGCCAAAGATTTCAAGAAGTCTGCTGTGTCCGGACTATGGACTGTACTCATGCGGGACTGACAATCCCACACCTTAACCAGAATCTCCTGGAGGGAGAGCGTGAATTTGTATATAGATATATACGGGACTGACAATCCCGCACCTTAGCTGTTCGCTACAGTTTGGCCGGCAGGCCTGGGGTGACAAATGTCATATCGTTTCCGACGCCTGAAGAACGTCGCATCAGGCACATCAGTCATATTAGTATGGTTAATAGAACTCATATGGATAAAACAACGAGTAAATTACTTAGTAATATACTTCTCTTAAAACTGTAAGAAAAGATAATTACATCCTAACTATTTTACTGACCAAATATACCTTTTGTTAGTTTTTACTTATAGTAAAAACTACGTATCATGAAATCAAGTATGGCAAATATACTTGTACTTTTGGTTTTGGAACGTTAAAACCACAAATCAGTATTATGGATAATATAATATTTTCCAGGATTAATATCAATGTTTTACTGTAGAACGGATATAACTAAGAATACTTTTACAAATGAAACGGTTTATGGGATTAAACTACTTTTACAAATGAAACGGTTTTATGGGGATTTAAAACTACTATTTAGAAATGGTTTTATGGGGATTTAAAACTACTATTCAGAAACGGTTTTATGGGGATTTAAAACTACTTATCAGATGGAACTTAGTCATTCACTCTCTTTAAACTAGTATAACATAAAGGACCTTTAGTGGCTAATTCTATAATTCCTTAGTTTATACATCAGAATTATATATAAGTAATATCCGACTGACAGTGAAATGTGTGACTTCCGCCTTACTTCCTGTTCCTTGTTTGGTTGTGGGCTTCGGGCAGATACACCCATTTAACTGTCCATTCAATATTAGGTTATATATAACTAGTATAAACTAAGTAATTGTAGAGGGAACTATTGAGGTTATCATTTTATCACATCAGGAAATATAGGATTTCCTGGGGGAACCAGCGAACTTTTCCAAAAGAACTTAGAGTATACTCTATAGAACTAAAATACTTATGAACTCACCAGCTTCAATGTTGATCTACTCTTTCAAAATAACTTGTATTCTTAGGAATCCAGTATACAGGTACACTCCCGAAGCTTTTGAGAAGACTACCTAGTATCGTACTGCGACTCTTGTCTTCTATTGTATCTACTTTGGTGTTTGAATATGTAATGTTTAAACACTTATGTAAAACTTATACTTATTAATGCAATGGTTGTTTGTACTTTGATTACTATATTGCATGTGTTGTGATACTTACATGAAGTTCTCCGCCCCCGAACGTTCTCGCCGTTCTGGTTTGGGGGTGTGACAGATTGGTATCAGAGCAGTGTTTACAGTGAACTCAGTATATCGGTCATAAAAGATATACAACTATAAACCATTTGGGATAAAAACACTCTGACCAAGAGTTATACTTTAAAAATATAACAATATTTTATAAAAGTATAAGTACATGCAGAATATATATACTAGAATGAGTATCACAAGAAGAATAAAACAAAAGTATTTGGATGTTGGACATCACAGATAAACCTGGACAGTTATGTAATCATATCTGGGATCAATATAGCCTGATCAACTATATTTATTTGAGATATGACCAACATGTGTTTGGGAGTGATTGTAGTGTTGCAACAAGTCTAAAACTTACCTAGGTACCAGAAGAATTCTAGAACCAAACATAAAGGTTAAAATACTATAGGAGTATTTTAGGATGCTATAACAAGAAAACTGAAAACTTATCAACTTCTTATATCTAGAAGTCTAAGAATCAAACTTATAATTGAAATACCAAGGAAGTATTTTAAATACCATAAATAAACTTTTGGGAAATTTTAAAAGATCTTTTTTGGTAAATCTATCATTACTAAGTGGATACATTAAGGTTATATATACTTGAGATTTTATAGACTTAGAATATGTGATTTTCACTTTACTTCCTTTTCCTTGTCTGGATGTGGTTTTAGAGTACGATTACTTATTCGAAGGTCTATTTGATCTGGATTATATATAATCGGTACACACTATGTGATTATAGAAGGACCAGAAAGGATCACCTTCGTAAAAGTTTAAATTTTCTCATAGATTCTTTAGAAATTCTCCTCGTATAAACCCCTTAGATAGATGTAGTCACTCCAGCAATCAATAGTAGAGTCAAGGAGGATCCAATAGAATTTCATTAGGAGAATTCTGAGAAAGAAACAGATGAGAGGTAAAGAAACTATAGAGATCCTTTCATGCCCTTACCCTATTAAGGACACCAATGAGAGATTCGCATGAACTTCCAAGATTCAAAATCTTCATTACGAAGTAATGGGGATCAGTGTCAGAATCGTAAGTAAGACAGCTCAGGAATTCAATATACCTACGGAGGAGAAGGACACCCTATAGATACCAGGAGAGAACAAATCATTACCGCCCAGAATAGAACTGAGAACAGAGGAAAACCACGCATGATTCATGTGAAGTGTTTGAGCGCCTTTTCATCTAAGTAATAACTAATAAATAATACAACCTAGTGAGTTAGTGTTTACATTACTCACATTAGGTATTAAGTTTATCATCTTTTCCCGTCATGATTAATAACGGAAAAATCGGATCACAAAAATCTCAATTGATAGTGATTACTTCTCGAATTCATAAGTCTATTTTATGTAGACTTTATTATGAATTGTTTTCAAATCATTTCGAAAGTTAGAAAACGATATCCTCCAATCGAAGGTAACTTAGTTTGGTTGATACTCGGTTCATAACCATTCTAGAAACTTATTTCTGCTCCTTACCAGGACTGCATCATAGGGATGCAGGTCGAATCATTGAGAACAGTATAACAAAACGAAAATTTTATATGTAGATACAAATGATTAGAATACATCCAGATCCAACGATAGTCGCTCACGAGCTCATTTTCTTATCGTATAACAGGATCATGCCTTCGAAGAAACAAAACCAACCCACCGGCAAAACACCAATTCTTCAAATAGATTCGGCTACGTTTCAAGCTGCAGTCATAGCAGTTGTAGCAATTATCATGGCACACCTTAACGCTAACAATGCAAATGTTAGTGGTAATGCTATCGGCAACCCCGATCGTGGTGATGACCAAGTACAACAACGAGTACCTATTTGTAAGGACACTTCGAACCTTAAGCCTAATATCCTGAAACGAAAGTTCGAGAACAAGAAAGGGAGTTGTTCAACTCAAAAACCTAACAGAGGGCAACGAACTGGGGCAGTCAATACCCCCATCAGCCCTATTATTCCAGCACCGACCACGCTGTACTTAGGAAACCTCCCACACTGCAGCAAGTGCAACTACCATCATCATGGAGTTTGCCGAGAGCTGCATTGCAATAGATGCAACATGAAGGGGCATACCGTCCGCATCTGTAGAACTCCGGTTGAGTTCATCACTTCAACTACCAATGTTGGAACCATTCCAATATGTCACCTTTGTGGTGAAATAGGACATTACAAGAGGGACTGTCCAACAGAGAAGAACGACGGGGCAGCAGGAGGAGTTTAACCCCAATGCATGGGAAGGCATCCAAGAACCCTGCTATATTTTGGTATGCTACCAAACCCCAATAATTATCTATAATTATGATTACTCTCCCGTTCAAATTAAATCACAGCATTCATATAAAATTTGAAACCCTAACAGGTAAGCTATGATGGCTTAGTATATACATAAGGGTCATTTATAATTAAGATTTCTAGACTTAGAGTGAGTAATCCCACCTCATTTCCTGTTCCTTGTTTGGTTGTGGATTTAGGGCAGGGTTGCTCAGTCAAAGGTCTTACCAATCTTAATTATACATGACTTGTATACACCAAGCGATTATAGAGAGACCTAGTAAGGATCATTTCATGGAAGATCATAATTTCAAGTTATCAGAACCCTCGTATTGGTAGTACCCGCCAATTTCAAATCAAAAAGGGGATTCGTAACAGTAATAATAAAATAAAACCGGAAGCGCTGAAAACTTAGGTACATAGGATAGTTCATTATCCTAGTAATCATTTCCCCCAGAACGACTTAATATCTATTTCGTCAAGAAAATTTCCGACATCCTCATTCGACATGGTTTGGCCTGGTCCTTACCATGTGAAAATTCTTATACGGTGTAAGAGAACTTTTTCCTTAATCAGTCGTAAGATGAAATTCTTCCAATACATAACGCAAACCCTTATGTCATCTCTCAAAACTTCAGAAGTACCCATGCGAAGGGTACCACGCCCTTCTAGCCTACTCAAGTAGACAGGAAACTTCAAACGAAAAGCACCGAAGTAGTCTTAGAAGTCAGTAACCACCGAAGTACCCCAATAGATCTCATAGGAAAATCATTTTACCGCAGGTCAAGTTCAAGAATAGAGACTAAGAACTCATTAGGTTAATCTATCGCTGCTAAGTATATATGTGAGAGTGGTATATAATTTAGACTTAACAAGATTTAAGATGTGTGATTCTGCCCTATTTCTTGTTTCTTGTCTAGTTGTGGACTTGGGGCAGATCCACCCAACCGAACGTTTTGTCAATCTAAATTATATATGACTCGTATACACGAGGTGATGATAGATGAGCCAAGTATGAGTATTATCGAAGCAAAAGCCGCAGGCTTACTACAACAACCGGAGATACCTGAGTGGAAGTGGTAGCGGATTAAAATGAGCTTTATAATCAAGTTACCAAGGCAACAGGTGGACTTGATGCCATTTTGGGTCATCGTCGACAGATTAGCCAAGTCTGCGCACTTCATACAATTTTGAAGAAATAGGAAAATAGAGAAGATAACTAGAACATGTGTTAGAGGTAGTAGTCAGAGTGCACGGTGTTCCAATATCTGTTATCTCCGTTGAGATAATAGAATCATCTCCCAGTTCAGGCAGTCACTTCAGAAATCTATGGGAACTAGAGTAGTCATGAGCATATGTGATCAACTTTCGTAAAGTTTGGGATACCCATTTACCAATTAGTCAAGTCATTTATCCTGCTAGCATTTAAGTTGCTCCATTCGAAACCTTCTGTGGTCACAAGTGCAGATCTTATCTGCACTGGACTAAAGTTGGTGACACGCAACTAGCTAGAGGTCCAATTTCCATACAGCACCTTCGTTGGACCGGAATTATTCCAAGAGACTACCAAAAAGAGAATACGAATCAGGAAGCGACATGAAGCTTCCAGAGTTAATTAGAAAAGCTACGCCTTTGATAAGAGAAAACCATTGGAATTCCAGGTTGATGACCTTGTCATATGAAGGTCTCACCCCGGAAGGGCAGGATACGCTTCGGAAAGCATGGAATACTAAATCCAAGGTACATAGGACCATTCGATATTCTTACCAGAATCGGTCTTGTAGCTTATAAACTTAAACTACCACAAAATTTTAATAACATTCATCCCACCTTTCACATATCTAATCTAAAGAGGTGTTTATCCGATGAAACACTTGTTATTTCACTCGATGAAATCAAGTTAAATAAAAGTCTACACTTTGTAGAAGAACCAATGGAAATCATGGATAGGGAAATCAAAAGAACCAAGCAAAGTCTTATCCCGATAGTGAAGGTTCGCTGGATTGCAAACCGGGGACCTGAATTCACATGGGAAAGGGAAGATTATATGAAACGAAAATATCCACATCTTTCCCCTAGTCCATTAGTATCACTTTAGACTTAATTTCGGGATGAAATTCCCTCTAACGGGGGGATAATGTAACACCAGTCAAATTTAGGTCAAAAATAAATTGATCAATAATCATAATTGGGATGAACAAAGTGGTAGAGATTGTAACAAAGTTTCCAAAAATATAAAGAACACTGAAATCCGAGTTATAACGAAGAAGTTATGACCAATCGAAGATCCGCGACAAAACCGGCAAAACACTATTCAGTGTAAAATATGAATTTCCGATAAAAGGATTTTTAGCCTTAACAATCTAAATGAAAGTTGTAGAATATGTTAAACCGAGAACTTTCATAAAAAGAACATAAAAATCTGACTTCGTATGAGAAAGTTATGATTTTTCTAAGTTTCGGTTTAGCAGTAGACAGCTAAAAATTCGAAATAAAAACCGATCGATATTTAGCCGACACAACTTAAACGAGAATCGAAGGTCTCGTCAAAAGTAGTACAACAGTAAAAAGACAGACGAAAACGGACGTCGGATGAAGAAGTTATGAATTTTTAACGGATTTCCTGTCCTGGTCTGTTAAAAATAATAATATTAAAAATAAAGTCAAAACTAGCCGACGAAGTCCAAACAAAAGTCGTAGAGTATAATTTTATCTACGCGTGCATATAAAGAACGTCGAAAACGGAGCTCGTATGCGAAAGTTATGAATTTCGCACGTTTTGGGCACGAAAATCGAAAAATGTTGAAAACCGGGAAATTTCGCATGGTCACCCTTCGGCCACGTCACCTCGCATGCGAGGCTTCCCCGTGTTCACCCTGTGTCCGTCTCTGATTCGACCGAAGTGCGGACCAATGAGAAGCAGAAGCGCCTCGCACCGGTGACATCTTCCGAGCTCGCACACGCGCTTCGCTTCTCCTTCTGCCGCGTGTCTAGCCTCCCTTCGCACGTCCGGCGTGTGGCTGCTGACTCTTCTCTTCGGCCGAACCCTCGCAACCCTATATAAAGGGTGCGAGATCTCTCGGATTTTTCACACATTTCACCCAAATTTTCACCTGTCTTCACATTTTCTACCCCCACAAGCCTACTTACAACCCCCCAAGGCCCCGGTATCATATCTAAAACCCGAAGCAAGCCCCGAAGCCCCAGAATTCTCGAGAAGCTAACCTCTTTCCAGTCGAAGTGCTGCCTGCGTAAAGCCCGGTTTTTAATCAAAAACTCGCGGTTTCTTCGAGAAAGATCATTTATAGAAACAAAACGCTGCCCAAATCACCACTTATTAAGTGAGTTCATACCCCTATAATATACCTTTTTAAATGGTTTTAAATGCTTTTTAGAGGGGGCGGGGGGGAATACAAGTTGAACACAATCTAAATTGTGTTAATAATTATATGTGATGATAATCACACAAAGGGTTTCCTTATGCTTTTAAGGATTACCAAATACTTCCAAAATGACTTAAAGCCATGTTAAATCTTTAAAGTCATGTAAACTCTTTTAATACTGTTAAATTCTTTGAAAAAGATTTTATAAACTATTTCAAATTATAATTATCAATATCATATTCATATATGTATAAGTATATAAATAAAACTTAAAGGGCTTAGGACTAAAGAGTTGCCTTATCTCCTTTTCCTTATTTGGATGTGGATTTGAGGTGAGATTAATTGTCTGAAGGTCGTTTCCTTCTTAACTATATACGTTATACATATGGGAATATAAAATGTTACTTCAGTTGGTATCATTACCTTTGTATCATGCTGAGCAAAGGGGTACATTCAGGAGAGATTATGCTAATCACATAGAACGTATAAATTATAATAGGTATAATTTATGATTCAAAACTAAATATACAAGTATGATTCACGATTGTATACTTTTTAAGAAAATTACTAACAATTCATTTATCTATACCAGGATACGTATAATACTTTTAGTATATGGATAATATATTAAAGAAGTAATAATACATCATACCGGGTTTGCATTAACAAGGGTACAAATACAACGTACCAGGGTTAGCAATCACGGGGTAATAATACATCATACCGGGTTTGCATTAACAGGGGTACAAATACAACGTACCATGGTTAGCAATCACGGGGTAATAATACATCGTAATCTCGTTGAAACAATAAATTTGTGAGACACTTCATGGTGTACTTATCTAAGTACGGCCTTAAGTCCTGACTTATTAACCAGAATCTCCTGGAGGGAGAGCGTGAATTTGTGTATAGATATATACGCGACTGACAATCCCGCATCTTAGTTGTTCGCTACAGTTTGGCCGGCAGGCCTAGGGTGACAAATGTCATATCGTTTCCGACGCCTGAAGAACGTCGCATCAGGCACATCAGTCATATTAGTATGGTTAATAGAACTCACATGGATAAAACAACGAGTAAATTACTTAGTAATATACTTCTCTTAAAACAGTAAGAAAAGATAATTATATCCTAACTATTTTACTGACCAAATATACCTTCTGTTAGTTTTTACTTATAGTAAAAACTGCGTATCATGAAATCAAGTATGGCAAATATACTTGTACTTTTGGTTTTGGAACGTTAAAACCACAAATCTGTATTATGGATAATATAATATTTTCCAGGATTAATATCAATGTTTTACCGTAGAACGGATATAACTAAGAATACTTTTACAAATGAAACGGTTTATGGGATTAAACTACTTTTACAAATGAAACGGTTTATGGGATTAAACTACTTTTACAAATGGAACGGTTTTATGGGGATTTAAAACTACTATTCAGAAACGGTTTTATGGGGATTTAAAACTACTATTCAGAAACGGTTTTATGGGGATTTAAAACTACTTATCAGATGGAACTTAGTCATTCACTCTCTTTAAACTAGTATAACATAAAGGACCTTTAGTGGCTAATTCTATAATTCCTTAGTTTATACATCAGAATTATATATAAGTAATATCCGACTGACAGTGAAATGTGTGACTTCCGCCTTACTTCCTGTTCCTTGTTTGGTTGTGGGCTTCGGGCAGATACACCCATTTAACTGTCCATTCGATATTAGGTTATATATAACTAGTATAAACTAAGTAATTGTAGAGGGAACTATTGAGGTTATCATTTTATCACATCAGGAAATATAGGATTTCCTGGGGGAACCAGCGAACTTTTCCAAAAGAACTTAGAGTATACTTTATAGAACTAAAATACATATGAACTCACCAGCTTAAATGCTGATCTACTCTTTCAAAATAACTTGGATTCTCAGGAATCCAGTAGACAGCTACACTTCCAAAGCTTTTGAGAAGACTACCTAGTACCGTACTGCGACTCTTGTCTTCTACTGTATCTACTTTGGTGTTTGAATATGTAAAGTTTAAACACTTATGTAAAACTTATACTTATTAATGCAATGGTTGTTTGTACTTTGATTACTATATTGCATGTGTTGTGATACTTACATGAAGTCCTCCGCCCCCGAACGTTTCCGCTGTTCTGGTTTGGGGGTGTGACACCAATCCTTATTTGGTCCGGTCAGACGTCTTCCGGACCACATGTTGGCCCTCATTCCTTCCGATTCCCCTTATTTGAAACAACACTTAGAGACTTCGGTTGTGTTCGACCCAACACAACCTGCCCCTGTCTCTATTGAGCCCATTTCGGAAGAGGCCAAACCTACGACGTCCGGACCTAAGATCAAGAAACCAGCCAAGCGAAAGGAATCTCCCACAAAGCCAAAGACCAAAAAGAAAGCCAAAGTCAGTTCCTCCTCTCAACAGGAAGGCACCCATGACATTCCGGCTGATTCGGACCGTCCGCACACCCCTCCTACCCACTCATCCGAGGTACCCCTCGATGTTTCAAAATCACCTGCACACACTCACGGGGAGTCTCCACATAATCCACCCTCACCTTCCCAAAAAGGTGATGTCGGTGTTGATCATAGTTCCTTGCAGCCCCCTGGAACACACCCACGAGTCTCTTTTGATGATCCCGTTATTTCTTCCACACGCACACACTCTGGAACCACTGTTCCGGACCCTAAGCTTTCCGGAGCTGGAGCAGTCCCTCCTCCTCCGGATGCCCCAACTGGTCTGATACCCGGAAGGCGTACAGGACGACCAGGTGTTAATGATCCCCAATGGGAAGACTTTGTTATCAGGGCCGCATCCAAGCGTTCGGATCTCACCAGAGCTCAGGTTGAGTCAACACTTATCTCCATGAGGAACAGGGCCATCCAAAGCAACATGCCCTATGTCCTTCCTACTAACGATGCTGTTGTAAATGAGCTTACTACGGAACTACCCCCCATTACAACTCACCAAAGAATCTTCCATACCGATCCGGATGAAGAGGTTTCCGAAGAAGTTATAATGGATGATGAAGCAAAGACCGTTCCGGACACCAATCTCATGACTTCATTCCATTTCCAATCAAAGGCTTATGTATCCAAGTCTGCCTATTACTTTGGATCCTCCTCCTCAACCACTCCGGACGGAGGTTCATACTCCAAATTGCAAGAAGATGATGATACAACCAAACCGGGTCCTTCCATTAATCCTTCCTCACATCAATCTCCTCCGTAACACTCAGATTCCGATTCGGAATCCTCAGTTGGTGACTATGTTGACCCCTTTGCTCTCCTCGAGATACGAACCAATGTCTCCAACACCATGAAGAAAGTGTCATCCATGGAATCATCCGTAACAGAGCTCAACATGAAATTGGATCAAAAAGTCTCCGGACTTGATTCCAAACTTGATGTCATTCTCCAGTCACTATCCCAACAGTCCAGACCATCTGTTGCGGAACGCGAAGCTCAATTGGATCAACTATTCTCCCTCCGGCTCAAGCATACCATTGAGGAAGTCGACACCAAATACGACATTTTGATTGATCATTATCTCAACACCATCACTTCCATGCTCAAGGTTCATGATGATCTGGTGTCTGCTACCAACGACCTAATTAAGCAGACTCACGTTCGTCATGAGAAGCAGATTCAAAGGCTGGAGAAGGAGATCCGGAAGAAGGATGAAATGAACATGATAATTCAACAAGTCCTCATTAAACTTCTTTGCTCAACTTGGAATATTGTTGATGTTCCGAACCAGAAGTTTGATGAGATGATTGCTATCCTCAGCAATATGTTCAAGCACCTTTCTGATCAAGCCCATACGGCCGAAGCCTATGATAACCTCACTCTCCAACTTACCACAGGCCTTCATAAAGTCTTCTCCAAATTCGATGATCTCAAGGAAAATTTGTTGCTTGCACCAGTTCTGAAATCCACTAATGCAAGAGGGCGAGAAGGACCAAGCAAACCTTGGAACCCCGCCTCGGAGTTCATACTCCGAGATGAAGATCTGAATTCTGATGATGAAGTCCAGGTTGTGTCCAGACTTCTAGGAAACTCCTCTACTGAAGAAGAAGACAGTGACGAAGACAAGTATGTCACAAATGGATTTCTAGGCCTTGAAGCTCCAAAGAAAATAACTCTAAAGGTGCTGACTGAGGAAGAAAAGAGGATATGGTCCGCAGTCTCTTGGCCATCCTCCTTGCTGGATGCCTTTCAAAGAGTCGTTCAAATGGCTAAGGCAAAATCTTTTTTAACCGCTCAAGCCTTCCGAGCCACTCCTTCAGTACAGCCTCTCATTCCGGAACCAAAAATCACTCCAATCGACCAGGGCTCTCCCCTCCGGATCCCTGATGAAATTCCAGAAGAACCTCTCCCAACTCCCACTCCGGAGTTTACAATTGATGAGAATATGAAGATGGTCATTAATGCTCTTCAAAGAGACAAAGGGAAGAAACCAATGACTGCCGAACAACAAGTTCTTCACTCCGGACCTCCTCTCAAGCACAGACATGGATGGTCTCAGGAGGAAATCAATCAGGCATTAGAGGACAGCATCCGGATCCAAGCCCTAAAATACAATCCTGATCCGATGCGTGGCATTTCTCCTCTTTGCCGTGAAGGCATTCTCAAGCCTCAAGTAATCATTCCATGCCTTTACTACGATCTTCCCACAAATGACTCCGATCAGCTGGATCTTCCTCTCTCTCCCTACAGCAAATTTTATACCAAGTTTTCCCCTCTTCATCCATCAGACGATCCTGAAGTAATCATCCGGACTGAGAGAGAAAGGCTTAAAACTGTCTACTCCAAGCATGCTCAACCTCTCAAGGAAGTATGGACGAGGAAGAGGATTACCAAAGTTCAGGGCTTCGGAAGAAAATTTTTGGTGAAATTCGAACTGAACTGCCCTCTATTCCGTTTTCACCTCCTCCGGAACAAGCCTACACCCCGGACCATTACTGATGCTGATTTTCCCTCTATGAATCCCAATGACATCCTCACTCTAGCTACTTACTTCAGAGAAAATCAGAAGGATGACATCAGTATGGGAGCTTATCACGCAACTCTGAGCTTTCTAAAAGATTATGTTGCTGAGTTCTGCCGATGTGATTATGAACTTGCACACCTCTACGGAACGGAACAATTCGTTGCCAAAATCGACTTTGTTCTTCCGGAAGCTAGAATTCTTGCAGATGGTCCCATTGAAGAATCGGTTCTAGGGTTTGTCTACACCACCATAAAGACAAACAAAAAGGACTTCTTCCGAGTCCTTGACAAACATCTAGTTCCGACCAAAGCTCTGAAAAAGTTCATATCTCGGGCGTCCAAGTCTGATGCTCCGAAACAGGTCAAGGCAAAGTTTATGAGTCAGTTGGCATGGTACATTGCGGTCCAAGAATGGTTGTTCAGAGCCTACACCTTCATCAAGGAAGAAATGAACTGAGCTTGATGGATTGCTAAGTTCACTTAGGGGGAGATTGTTGAAACATGAAAGTGAACCTCTAGCAATCCTAAGTACTGATTCCGAAGTGTATGTTCCGAAAAGGAGAGTGATCCGGAATCCGTCCGAACCAAGTATGAAGAAGTGAAGACTAAAGACATTCCGGAACTGATCCTCACGTCCGGAATGATGCTGATCCGGAATGAAGCTATTTTGTCATTTGCGCATTTATTGTGTTTGTCTTTGTATTGATGTAACGTTTCATAGGACTAAGTCTATAGTTGTATTTGGACATTCAGAATGTCAGAATCATGTCTTTTGTCTGGTCCTATGTAATCTCTTTGGTTAATTCGGTGTAATATTATCTCCTATAAATATGAGCATTCAATACAATTCAACTACGGATCTTTCACTCACTTTTGTTATTCTGTTTGAGTTTACTTCAAACATTCTTATTGTTCTTCATTTATTAGCTTTACTTTGATCGGTTATTCTCGTTGCTTATTAAATGACTTGATCATTTGTTGAAAACATTATCTAAGACTTGGCTGGTCTTTCCAGACTTGACTTGAACATTTATTAGCAAGCAGACATTGATCTTAAGCATTCACTCAAGGTTTGAGTTCTCAAACCTTGTCCCTGCGCATAAGTAAGATCTTGATCTCACAATTCTCATGCTTCCGTCCTTCTTCTTCACGAACAACACCGGAGCTCCCCAGGTTGATGAGCTAGGTCTAATAAAACTGTTGTCCAACAGCTCCTGAAGTTGCATCATGAGCTCCTTCATCTCCGTCGGTGCTAGTCGGTACGGTGCTTTTGCTATTGGTGTCATCCCTGGTAACAAGTCTATTTGGAACTCTACTTGTCTATCAGGCGGTAATCCAGGAAGATCTTCGGGAAAGACTTCCGGATAATCACACACCACTGATATATTCGGCACCTCCTTCTTTTCCTTCTTAGCATCGATCACAAATGCCAAATACGATATGCATCCTTTGGACAAACATTTTTTGGCTTTCATCAGGGAGATGATTCCAGAATTTATGCTGTGTTTGTCCCCGTACACCATAAATGACTCTTTTCCAGGTGGGTTTACTCTTACTATCTTCTTTCGGCATAATATCTCGGCATCGTTGGTGCTAAGCCAATCCATTCCCAAAACGATGTCGAAACCGTTCAACTCTATGGGTAACAGCTCTTCGTGGAATTCATTTCCGTTTAAGTCGATGAAGATGTTCTTAATACGATCACTAACAGGTATGAATTTGCCACTGGCAACTTCCACAATTAGGGCATTATCAAGTTTTTCTATAGGTAATGCTAGTTTCCTACCAAATTTATGCGATACGAAGGAGTAGTTCGCTCCTGAATCAAATAGTATACTGGCAGGCAAACCATTTACAAGAAAGGTACCTGAAGCGACATCTGTTGCCTCCTTCGCAGCCTCGAGCGTCATCTGGAAGACTCTCACCTTCGGCTTCGGTGGGACATTGGGCCTTGTCGCCTCGTTCTTCTTCGGGCAATCCTTCGCAATGTGCCCTTCCTGGTTACATCCATAGCACACCCTTTTGTTGGTGGTGCACTCATTGGCGTAATGCCCGGTCTTCCCACACTTGTAGCAGGTTACCTCCTCGCTACATTTCCCGAAGTGCTTCTTCTTGCACTTCTCGCACCACTTCACTTCATTTCCTCCTCCAAACTTTCTTGAACCAGACTTGATTTTCTTATTGTTGGGCTTTGCAGACCCCTCGAACTTCCTCTTCTCACCAACCTCAACCTTGCTGGCAGCTCTTCCCTTAATCATTTCCTCTACAGACTTGGCAGCCCAGATAGCTTCCTCCAGAGTAGGTGCCTGACGCACTGGCACCGCGTACTCCCATGGAAGTCCCTTTGCGTACTTGTCGATTTTCGTCAGCTCATCCGGAACAAGACGCAAGGCGAACTCCATCTTCTCTGTGAAGTTGTTGATGTATTCATCAATTGACATGCTTCCTTTCTTCAAGTTTAGGAATTGGTTCTCTAGCTCGAGCAGGTTTTGGGCTGAGCAGTACTTGCGTTTGAACTGCACCAAAAACTCTGCCCATGTCAGTTGTAGGGGCTCATTGGGGCTCATAGTCTTCCCCAGGATATTCCACCAGCGCACAGCGCCTCCTCGGAACTGACGTACTGTAAAGGTGGTCTGTAACTTGCCTCTGCAACCACACGTCATGAAAGCTAACTCCATCTCCGAGATCCAATCAATGACTCCGATCGGATCTTCCTTTCCAGTGAAAGTCGATGGCTTGCAAGTCAAAAAATCCTTGTACTTGCATCCATTCCTCTTGACTCCATCATCCTGGTTGTTTTTTCGAACTATTGGTGGGTTGGCTTGACCAACGGTCCCACTATAGTTCCCTCCTTCTGACTGCCCATCGTTCAATTCGGGTTGTTCAACTGGCATTGTAGGTTCGTCCCTATTTTCATGCAACATCTGCCTCATCTCTTCCCGTTGTTCAGCCAACATAGCACGTATCATGGCTTGCACTCCGGCCATTGTAATTGGCTCAGGAGCATCTGCTACAACAGGTATTTGCTCAATCACTGGGGACTGATTCCTATTTATGTTCGAGTTCCCAACTCCACTTTGGGTTCTTGCCATTTTGATCTATACACCGAATAGGGTGAATTTAGATCTTTATTTAGGATAGACGTTTAAATCATCTTTATTTCTCCGAAACGTTTATATGCTAGTTCTAATATCGTAGTCGTACGTTTAGAATCCTGAACACATAAGGTTTCCACATCCGGTCGGCAACAGACCATAGATCCGAACAAATAATAGCATATAGCACATAAAAGCATTTTAGACATCTTTCCTAAAATAAACTAGTGCTTGTGTCTAAAATATACTACACACTCATCAAACAATCATCGCTTAGCATTCTAAGTTTAAGTCTAGAAATCCTACCAATTCCTAGTTCGCTTAAACTAATGCTCTCATACCAACTGTGACATCCCCATTTTTACGGCCAGAAAATACCGATTTTGTTTATGCTTGTTTAAAAATCATAGAACATTTTAAAGAAAAGTGTTGCGGAATTTGTTCCCAAAATAAAATATGATAAAGATTTATCAAAACATTTCCGAAGAAATGTATTTCATTAAAAACCTCGGGATGTCATGTTCGATACAGATCAAAAGCATAAACAGTACAAGATAAGCCTTACTACATTATTTCATATTTACAGGCCTATAATCCGTAATCTCTCATCCCAACATCATATTTGTGCTCGTGTGCCACTACCTGTAATACAAGAAACTGAGTGGGTCAGGCTTGGGAGCCTGGTGAGCGCATAGGGTTTTCAACCCACAATTAATAAATTTATTAACTTTATCAAACCAAACAAACCCGGTTACCCGTTCCCGTTATCCTCACTTTACGTCCCTAAAACATCTAACATAAGGGACCTAGTCTAAGGACTTTCATCGGGGTGACAACACTGCTTCGGGGGTTCCTCAGCAATTTATGTCAAATAAGGCAACCATGTGGGGGATGGAGTACTGCTGGTGAACACTAAGTTCAAATAAACACCTACAGGCTGCGAGCATGCTAGCGTTCCACTAGACTGTCTAGAATAGCCTGTGGTTGTCATCTATACTCCGCTAGATGACTGGATCATCTTAAAACATCGAGGCCTCTCATCATTTTATCACACATCGTCTATTACATCAACCCATGTTTTACCCAACACATTTTGTAGATATAAAATACATATACAGTTTAAATTATTTAAAACATGTATAAAAATCGTTCATCCAGCATAGATAGCAAGTATACAGACAATATGCACACATAGCACGTAATTTATATAAAATACTTCATATCTATGTGTAAGATGAAAGTAACTATGCACTCACTGGTTAAAGTGATGACTCGATATTCGAGCAGTGCTTCGCTTCTTAACAATATGATTTCCTTCGACGAAACCTAGTATTATTACCACTAGAATTTAGTCTAATATTTATTGCGACTAATTATTAGTCTAGATTCATCATTAACTCAGAGTCTACTTCATGATCTATCAAGTAAGGAACAACCATGTAGGATCATATCGGAGGTAGGGTCCATTTGGTATACGAAGTATACTGTTTGGAAATCTCACTTTAAACACCTCACTAAATCACAGCCTAGACATCATTCACGTAAGTAGATCAATTAGTATAACGACTTTGAATCACTGATAAATCTTATTTATAGGTTCATAATAACGATATTATATTTATATATAAGCTATATTTAAAGTATGGTGGGCGTATCTCACTTACAGCGGGTTTTTATTAAAAACCGGGCTTCGCTGGAGCAGCGTTTCCGAGCCGAAAAGCTCTTCTTCTCGGAGCCGTCGACCACTCTGGGGCTTTCTTCTAGCGCTAGGGGAGTTCCCTAGGGCTTGGGGGGGGGGGGGTTGGGAGGTTTAGAGAGAGTGTAGAGAGAAGAAAGAATGCGAAAGGTGTGAAGAAAATGAGGGTGGGAGAGATTCTATTTATAGGGTGAAATATGGCTGAACTTGGTGCCACATGTCACCATCTGGTGGCAAGACTTGGGGAGAAAGCAATGACCAAGATTGTGCCACGTCACCCATTTTCGCACAGCACACTTCCGACTTCTAAAATCCGTAACTTTAACATACGAGCTCCGTTTTTTACGTTCTTTATATCCACGCGTAGGTAAAAATAAGATCTACAACTTTCCTTTTGACTCCGTTGGGTAATTCTCGACCGATCTTTAAATTTAACAGTAAGAGGTGATTACATTGTTAAATGTCCGCGTAAAATTCATAACTTCTACATATGGACTCCGTTTTCGTCTGTCTTTTTGTCGTTGAGTTCCTATTAATGAGATCTTCAATTCTCATTTTGGTCGCGTTGGCCAAAAACCGCTCGATCTAAAATTCGAGTTTCGGGTCGTGCACTGCTATGCCAAATCTTAGAAAAATCATAATTTCCTCATACGAAGTCAGATTTGGGCGTTCTTTTTATGCACGCTCTCGGTTTAACGTATACCACAACTTTGGTTTAGATTAATAAGGCCAAAAAGCCCTCTATCGTAAATTCACTATTTACGTCACCCAGCGTCGTGTCGGTTTTGTCGCGAAACTTCGACGAGCCATAACTTCTTCGTTATAGCTCGGATTTCGGCGTTCTTTATATGTCCGGAATCCTTGTCACGACCACTACCACTTTATGTATAGATATAGGGCTTATCTAACACTTAAATTTTGACGCGTATTTTTATCCTTTATTTATTATTCTTTTATAAATAAGTATAAAGCACATAAATTCACATAATTCACATAATACTCAAAGAATTCATCTTTATTACTTCAAAATAGGTTACAATGGTTGACCTGACTATTACATTACCAACTAATGCTTAGCCCCGAAACATGGGGGTTACATCTTCTTAGTCATATAAATGCACTAAGGTGTCCTTAGAGTACAATTGTGACATGGTTCCTTAGTCATTAGGATGATCATAAAACACGATACCAAAGTACTCTCTTTTCCTTTCAGATTGGAGAAACTTTTATCTTTATGCCCAATGGATTTTCCTTATTCGTTATGCTATACTTTGAATCTTTTCAAGGTATCAGAATTAGACTTAATCTTGTAAGCATAACCATATTTACTAAACCAACAACAAATCATGACGAATAGACATTATCGTCCTTTGTGGTGGATCTGACCAGTTCACATCAATGTGTACTAGATCTTTTAGTCCTTTCACTTGACTCACATATACATGTGAACTAGGAATTTGTCTTAATTTCCCAAAGATCAAGATTCTCATATATCACACAATACAAATCGCATGATTCCAAGTTTCTGTCCGATTGAAACTTGAGTGATAAGAATCCTTCCTCACTTGGTAAATTATGACACTGCCACAAGCGATATAACTAAGAATCAAATCCATTTTCAACATTGCTAACAATAGAAATACAAACACCAATTTTCATAACTGTCATTGCAAGGCAACGTAAAATAAGATAAAATCAAATTTTATTTTATTGATAAAATGCAGAAAACTTGTCCTTACAATGAAAATACATATGAAAACTATGTTTCTAAATATTCCTAAGCAATCTATCAAAACTCCTAAGCAGTAGCTCAAAATTCTAATCATCGAACCATGCGACCGAAATCCATTTCTTCATATCAGAATCAGCCTTCGCTTTCTTTAAGCTTCCTTATTTCTCTTAGATTCTGCAAAACATAAAAATGCAACTTACATCATGTAATAAGAATCTATAAATAGGAACTTAATAAAGTTAGATAGTGGATGTACCTGAAGTAGAGTCATACGATTTGACTTTACCATCTCTTAGATCTCTCAGGTAGTCAGGGCAGCTTCGCTTCTAATGTCCCTTCAAATGGCAGTAGAAACAGATGGCTTCTTTTGCATCGGCACATGAAACTATTTCAGAACTGGCCTTTCTCTTATGGTCAAACTTTTTGACTGGCCAATTTCTCTCTCTTAGGAGAAAAAATCATTTCTGGACTATCAACATTGTCATTGCCTATGTCCATGGAAATTTGGGAGGTAGATCTTCCAAACAAATTTGCTTGACCAGTGCGCCAAACCATTGCTGCTTCAACAGCAATTAGCAAATATGTCAGATCGATTAGGGTCACGTCGTGGTCTGTCATATAGTAGTCCTTAACGAACTGACTATATGACTCAGGAAGTGATTGAAGAACCAAGTCAACAGCCAGCTTCCTCGGGAAAACGACACCCAACATTCCCATTCTGTCAATGTGCAGCTTCATCTTTAGAACGTATGCACACACAGAACTTCCATCTCGATGCTTGCATTCCAATAGGGCTTGAGTGACCTTGAACTTTTCAAGTCGACGAAAACGTGGGTCGGGGAGAATCACTGGAGGAGGTGGAGGAAGAGAAGAATGACTTCCAGTTCCACCAATATACGAAGAAGGGATTGATCTTTAACCTCGATGGACACGTGGAATATCATCTTCATGAGGAAAGCTTTTTCCAAAAGGATGAGGAAGACCATAGTTGTCAGAACCAAACATCTCACTAAAAGGAGAAAATTCAAATAAGTTGATTTAATCCTTAATATATCACCCAAATGAAATATTAAGGCTAGGACCCAACACAATAATTCACAATTCGGAAGAGGGATGCCGTAATCCAATTGCAAATTATTTGAAGGTAGGTAAATGACGATTTACCAATTCCACCACGAAAACGAAATTTTAAACGAATTAGGTTTTAAATGAAATTCCTAGATCTTTTGAGATTCATTGAACTTTTCAATGTCATGTTTAATCTCAATTATGCCCTTCAAGTTTGTAACTAGGATACCGAGGATCACAAACAATGTGTGAATAACCATGCAAATTAGCTTTGTACTCTCGATGTCATTTATCACCTAATCAATTTGTCGGTTAACCACACACGCTCCATCGATCTATGATAATTTATGAGTTACCCATTGTCATCCATCATTAGTCCACATTAGTGTGTCGGTTAACCACACACGCTCCACTAACTGACCAATAAGGTGCAATGTGCAATTTCATGGATTAGCATCAAATTCACATTTTTCTTAAAGTAACTAAGATTGGAAATTTAATAAAACATTTAGTTACTTAATTAATTCATTATACTTTTAATGAAAGTTTAATGTCATATCCTACCCGTTCGGCTAACGACCCTCCACTAGTCAGGAGTGCGGTGGGTAAGAGTGGATACCCAATGGCGGTCATTTTACAGGCAGCTTCCTTAAACACCCCTTATAGACTAGCTTCGTGAATGAGGCCTACTAACAGTAAGACTAACTTTTTCTTATACATATATAAATTAAACTTTTAATATTATAATAGTATAAGGGTGTATTTTATACATTTAAAATACTAGGGTTTAATCATTTAATAAATTAAACTTTTAATTTAATTAAATTTAAACCTATCTATGGATTTATTAATTGTCTCTTTTAATTAAACACTTAATTAATTTTATTAATAAAATCCATGAGGGTGTATTTTTTAAACTATTCAAAAATATCAGGTTTTAACCATTTAAATTTCCAAAATTAAAACTTTTAATTTCAAATTCAAACTATAAAACCAAATGGGTGTATTTTAAAACTTTTCAAAAATACTAGGTTAAATCTTTGAATCAAAATAATCTTATATTATCCAATTTTAACCAAATCCTTTAATTTTGATAAGGATATCATGTTACCATTCAGAAAAATCGATTTTAGGCATTAAAAACGAATTATGGTAATTATCATATTCAAAATCTGATCTGAAAATCGAAAATTTAGGGGACAGACGAGTCAACTCGTCGAGTTGCCAAGTGAACTCATCGAGTTCATATTGAACCCGTCGAGTTTATGTTCCAGACAGTAAGTTTCGGCTTTCTTGCTCTTTGGACAATTCACTATTGCACCAATTCAATTGAAAAACATCATAGGCTCTGATACCACTGATGGGTTTTGAGCATAATAACATTCCTATGTGATGATGCAACCCTAATTTCTTTGGATCTAAGTTTTTCTCTATTAAACATACAAATTGAATACCAAAGCAATAATCATATATTTGAGCATACAATTTCGAAATTCACATATGAAATAGGATTAGAAGATTACCTCACCTGTTATATCGTAATAACAAGAAAATCCTTGAAGTCCTTTACTCTTGAAAGCTTAGTGCCCTAAGTGTTGCACCTCTAATGGAGTCACAAACACACAATACAAAGGATGAAGAAGGAGAGACAAGGAAATCGGCTACACTAGGGTTTCATAAGCATTGGCCGAAATCCTTATGCCTAGGGGGTTCCTTATATAGTTGTGGGCTGCTAGGGTTTCTGGAGGAAACCCTAATTCCTGCTTAAGGCTTAAGCAGCTCATGGAATCCTCCTTATGAGGCCTTGGACGAAATCTATAGGGCTTCCCTATAGGATTTCGTCCACTCCTAATTAAGGAGTCCAATAGCCCAGTTCTGCAACTATCAGTGATTTGCAAAACAGCCCCTTCAATTATTAATCAGATCCTTTAGTCCCAAAATTAATATCAAATTAATTTCTGACTAATTACTAATTAATAAAACGATTTCCAAATAATATATTAATCTTGTAATATATTAATAAAATCATTTGAGTACCAATTTATTATTTCAAATAATAAATTCTACTCTCTCTCCACTTGTCATCCTGTCAAGTTGCATGAGTGAAGGCAACCCAAAAGGACCATGTTACATATCAAATCAAGTACATACCAATTATAGTTATGGGCTTAGACACCTAATCCAACAATAATGGCATCTCTCCTAACATTCTATCATGCATATCCTGAGCAGATCCTTTACCCTAAACTAGTATGCAATTCTCATATACTCATAATAAAACAATAAGCATAACACATGTATGGGTATTTTGGAAAATAATTACTTGAGCTTGGCTCATTGCACGCATCGCACCCCTTTTTCTTAAAAGCCTTTTTTTGGAAAACTCATTTTCTTATAAAATATTTTATTAACTCCTCAGTTTGAGTTCAAACGCACCCGATAGTGTGCCCAATTCCCTCAAACCAAGGCTTTGATACCAACTTGTAACGTTCCAAAATTACCAAGTCAAAGTTTCATTTTAAATAAGCCAAAACCATTCACTTATTATCCCAAAAGATGATCAAAATAAAAGCATTCTCAACACATCAGAGTAAAATCATAAACAGTCAAAGCGGAATAAATCTACAATGGATGTTGTGCAATTTTAAACATAAACCCTAAGCACAAATCCTCAGTTTGAGTTCAAACGATCCCTTCCTTTTGAAACCAGAAGTACCTAAAACATTTTAAACATAAACCGTAAGCACAAATCTTAGTGAGTTCCCCACAATACTGCATATCGTACATACATATCGGCTCGAAGCTATAACGGTTCTATTTCACCCTCGAGTCTATTTCACCCTCGAGTCTATTTCAACTTCATCGGTGTTTTTCAGCTGAGCGAGTCTATTTCACCCACGAGTCTATTTCAACTCCATCGGTGTTTTTCAACTGAACGGGTCTATTTCACCCCCGAGTCTATTTCAACTCAATTGGTATTTTGCAACCAAACGGGTCTATTTCACCCCACATACATAAATCATACAGGCATATCAGCAAAGGTCACAAAGACAACAAGCACATACATGCATATTAGCAAGTGTCACAAAGACAGCTATCATCCTACAAACATAATCCAGTGAGCTGACATTGGTGTCTTCGACCCACGAGTACAGTGTAGAGACTCATCTAAACTACTCAACAGAAGCCCAACAGCTACCTCAGTAACAGAACAGCCAACCCACGCTTCCTAAATCCAAACCGAAACCAATCCTTAGTCAAATACTCAATTCTACCCAAGTTTGACCAAAAGTCAAACTGGTCAAAAAGTCAACGGCCAAAAGTCGACGGTCAAGGTTAACTTCAGTCAACTGCCATGTCGTGGCCATCCATGACCACGTCATGGATCACAAACAACAAAACAAACGATAAATCCCCAGTCGCGACGATGTGGCAACTTAAGGCCACGTCGTGGTCTTCATTCTGAAAAGCTTTTCTCCAATAAAAGCTTAAACCATAAGGACCAAAGCTAAAATCATCATATCTAAATCCTAATAGTCTTATAATGGATAAAGTTTCCAATTTTATCCATTAGGAAGGTCCAAACCACCAAGACCTGGACTTTAAGTCTTAAAGGGACCCAAAAATGCATCTTTCTCTACTAATCCATTAAGTCCAAGTCTCCAACCTTCATATATGAATCAACATGATGTTTAGATGGATAAATTTTCCAAATTTAACCATAACAATGCCACAAACTTTCAAGATCTAAACTTTAATACACCAAAATGACCTAAATGACAAAGATAAGTTGCATGACTAAAAGGGAAGAAAAAATATCATAACTTTCCTAGTCCATGAGGTCCAAGAAGCATTCTAAACTGATCAAAAGATGTTGG
Organism: Lactuca virosa; assembly: GCF_052849685.1. Lineage (NCBI taxonomy): Eukaryota > Viridiplantae > Streptophyta > Magnoliopsida > Asterales > Asteraceae > Lactuca > Lactuca virosa. The sequence goes on along the minus strand of NC_136434.1, from coordinate 167,527,270 downwards.
AGTCCACACAACTCCAAGATCCCCCATAAAATGGACCAAAAGTGCCAAAAACCCCCAAATGACAAGATCTAAAGAACTAGATAGCAAGATTGGAACTTTATACCTACAATAGTCCAGAAATGTAGTGTCTTTGATGGATCCAAGCTTGAAGCATCATTCCTTGCAATCAAAAGGACCTTATTGATCTTTAAACTTCATCAAAATATCATAAAAAGCATCTAAAAGAGGAGTGATGAGAAGGGAGAAGCTCAAATCTTGAAGGTGGAGGCTAGGGTTTCTCCCAAAGGGTTCTAAAGGTGATGGAGGCTGATAAAATGGTCAAAACGTCGGAACCTTATACTTAAATACGTTGAAAATCCTAAAAATCATGGGCTTGGGCCTGACTGATCGCGGTGTCATGGCCACGCTTCATCGTGCTATAGCAACTATCGTGTCGTGGCGACTGTTTTACCCAAATCCACCTCAACTTCAAGCAGTCATAACTTCTTCGTTTTAACTCCATTTTCTGCGATCTTTATATCCACGGAAAGGTATGTATGGGCCCACACTTTTGTCTAGTAAATTTTGGCTTAACACATGTCGAACTAAAAACCATAATCCATGAAAGAAGTCTAAAACATCACTTTTTCCATTTTACCTTTTGACTCCAATACACAAACCAAGGGTTGAGATCACATAACCAATATTATCAACATCCAATTAGGTCTAAACTCTATTCCCTTGAAGCCCAGGGCCTTTACTTGATCCATTTATTGTTCACAATCCTAAAATAAGAAACTTCTTGAAACAGGATGTTACACATAAACCCTTGTAAATCATGATCAAATAGAATTTTATCAGAGTCATCTATAGGCAAGCACTGTCATAATGAAAACGTTTCTCCATTTGATAGACGTACAAAAGTCTTATGATTCATACAATTACTTCCCAACAATCCCTTCGTTGAATCACTAAAGCTGTCAAATTCTCTGTTTTCTTCATTTTCTGAACTTGATATGCTAGCAATGGTGACAGAATCGGGGTTAAGTACATACTCACTAACGCATATGAAAATGTCCAAAGATTTCTTGTAATACGCATTTTGGGAAAACCCATATATGACAACGTTGATCAATATTGTATTTGGTTCGGTAATTTCGCCGAACACCTTGAGTGCACATTCCATGAATTGAAACTTAAAGTTAATGTCAGTGAAGGATGTTGTGGGGTATATATCTAAATTGAACCCAATTTTTGTGAGATGGGCATGAAACATTTGGCCATGAGGGAGTAGTTTGAGCTTCGAGCATGCTTTAAGAAGGAAAGGAAAAGTGAATTCGCTAAGGGGGTGTGACTGAAAAATGAAGCTTTGAAAAAAAAAACTATGCATTTGATTAATGCATTGTTTTTTTCTCCAACTTCACGTTCGATATCAACATTATTCTCAACACTATTCTCCATGAATCTCTAAACTTGAATAATTAAAAATTTTGGTGCAATGCATTGCACCATCTCCAACCAGCTGCCCTGCCCTGTTCTTCGGTATTCCTTACAATTCAATTGAAACTTGAGAAAAAGGAGAGGAATATGTGATCGATTGAATGGAGAAATGAATGGTTGAGATCAATCGGAGAGGCTAAGAAAAGAGGGAGAGAACCTGCGATCAATCTTCAAGAGAGAAGAGGCTGGTGTGTGTGTCGCTCAATGGAGAAAAGAAAAAGAATATATAGTTCGTTGGTTCGCTCTTGTTTTAAGAGTTCGTTGTTGGTCCTTATATATATATATATATATATATATATATATATATATATATATATATATATATATATATATATATATATATATATATATATATATATATATATATATATATGCTAAAAGTCTGTCTTGTTCTTTGTATCTTCCCACAAACCTCTTAAAATCAATCACACAACGCTTTTTGTATCCTGGCATTTCAAATAAGAGTTGTTTGAATGTCCGTTTTATTGTCCTATATTTCAATGTTGACAAAAAGCAAGTAAAGAATTGCTAAATGCTATTGATGCATTATGAGACGAGTATAAAACTTTTCCACTATCCTTAAATTTCATAACCCTTTATCTTTGATTCTTACATTATCCTTGTAAGGCTTTGTGACGTTTGTATACCTATTATTGGGCTTGATAAGAGGCTGTTTCGGTCCTATAGCTTTTGATATGTCTCTTATCAGGTCTCGTCCTATAGCTTTTGATATGTCTCTTATCAGGTCTCATAATAAGATCGGTCCTATAGCTTTTGATATGCCTCTTATTAGGTCGCATAATAAGGTCTAGGGTGACTTAATCAAACATTGATTCAATCAAAACTTTACTCAAACAACAAACGAACACCCTCTAAATCTCATAATCAAATTATGGATTTGATATTCTTCTTGATTATGTTAATGGAAACACTTATAAAAAAAATAGAGCAATTAAAATCATTAAAAATCAAATGAACAGTTTAATAAAATGAAAAAAGACAATGGAATAAACCATTATAATATGTTTTCATGTTTGGTTAGCTCAAAGAAATGGAATGAATCATTCAGACATATTCTGTGTAATTAACAAATAGAAAACTAAATAAAGTAAAGTTAATAAATAAAGAAAAGAATGTTAATTAAAAAATAAATTCTAATTAAATAAAGATAACTCGTTTAATAAATTGCATATAAGCATATTTAATTTTGTTGAAAACACATATTATACGTACTGCTCAATTTCATGTCCTCTTCTAATGCTTCGTAGGTCATACACTTATACTCAAATAAAAATACATGGAGTTGCTCTATATCATCTTAAGAAAGCCACAAAGTCTTTATTTGTGAATTTGTCATCATCTATTTTGTTGAACATTCTACAATTTTCAAGGGTATTTTTGACCAAAACAAATTATATTGATAGTGTGGGTCCCTTTATTCTCAAAAGATTATATCGGAAAAACACTGTTTATCGATATAAGCTCTCGGATCTAAGATTCTCAGCAATCTCTGTTTCCCATCTATCCCCATTTTCAAGCAATTTCTCCTTATCATATAGCAGCTCCTGTAATAATTACAAATGCATAAAGAACGAAAAAGATATTATACAGCATCATAATTTTATTTATTCGTTTGAAAAGTCAAACCCAATTATATCAATGTCATAAAAATACAAACCAATTTTCACGGATACAATTAGGTATACTTATCAGCAGTACTTTTATCTTCGATTTTAAAAAATATATATTATTTTTGGATTAATTTACACGAACCTCATGAGTCTCGGTGGCAAACTCAAAGTTGGGCCCTTCAACAATGGCATCAACAGGGCATGCTTCTTGGCAAAATCCACAGTAGATACACTTTGTCATGTCAATATCATACCTACAATATGATTCACTCAATGAGAGAGAGAGAGAGAGAGAGAGAGAGAGAGAGTGTGTGTGTGTGTGTGTGGTTTCACCTTGTTGTTCTACGGCTCCCATCTTCTCTCTCCTCGGCTTCAATAGTAATAGCTTGAGCTGGACATATCTAAAACACCAATGATTAAAACAATTAGGACAAAGTTGGGTGCAAGCTACAATTAGGTCTTAACAGGTTGTACTGTGTTTGGTTTGCATTGGACTGATGTGAATAGGACAAAATTAACGATTGTTAAGTGGGGAGACATAAAGTACATTATTTGTGTCCTTTTATGTAGAGTAGGTGGAACACTTATCACTTTAAAGAATATGATACATGAACCTTAGAGCATATCCGATGTATGAACTTTATAATGACTTATTTTTATTGCCACGTCAGCGTTGTACTAAATTTATTTTAGCAAAAACTTATCTTTGCCAAACCTCTCAAATGCAAAATTAAAGTAAAGCTTACAGCTTCACAAAGTTTGCAAGCAATACAACGTTCTTCTCCAGTTGGATAACGTCTGAGGGCATGTTCTCCTCGAAACCTTGGGCTCAAAGGACCCTTCTCAAATGGATAATTGATCTAAATATGAATCAGTTAAATAAACAGAATTAATTTTAATTTGCCTTTTGGAAAACAACAAATAGATGAAACTAAAGGATTTAATGTTAAACACTTACAGTAACTTTTGGCTCAAAGAAGTACTTGAGTGTCAGAGACAAACCTCGAACCAGTTCAGTTAGAAATAACGTATTAATGCTCCGTTCAAAAACTGAAAATAATTCACGTAAGAATCATAAGTTGCACGAAAAAATGGAAGAAAAGAAAAAAGATAAAACTTCAAAGAATTAGCAAAAAAAAAAATTGTTGAGAGTACCAGAACTCCAGTCTTTTGAGATATCCCTTGCAAGCTTCTCTCTTTCTTCATCATCTAAAAGCAATAAGAACTAGCATCATTCCTTTTATTTTGATAAAAATAAATACATGTTTATACATATCAATATACTCAATGTAAACATGATCTTGTATGATAGAAACTTAGCTCCATATCACATACCTTTATCAGTGGAAAAGGAGTGTTTAGTTGCAAACAAGCGTGCACCGGAAACTGTCTCACTGGTGTTAGGGCCCTGCAATACTTGTCCTGCTACAGTCTGGCATGAAATCAAGAAATTGAACATCATGAAACTGATCTAAAAGGATTTACTTCATGAAATAAATGAGGACATTGGTGATTGGACATAACTTTAGAGCCAAAGTTTTCTCTGTTCTTCAAGTGGTCATTCGAATTCACACTTGTGTTGGCATGATGAATTACAAATTAACTAATTCTTCTTCCCTTTGTATAAAATGGCACATTCTTTAGGTAAATACAGCACAGGTGCTACCTTAAACAGTAAGGACAGTAGAATTACACGCAATTCGGGCAAGAAAAAGAACAGGTATTATGCTGCAGATAGAAATGATTCAAAATAACGAACTCAATGAGACAATGTAGCACGCTTCCGAAATTTGGCAGTCGACTTCAACCAAATTTCATCTGAAGCTTATAAACAATCCGACAAATCAAAACCCTAAAAAAATATTAATCCACCTATAAAAAATGATCACAAAATCCAAAACGAACTTCGATCGGTCATGTATAACATATCCAAAACCCTAACAAGTAACAAATTCAATCCGCAGGATCTTAACTGAAATTTAGTGTGTGCGTGCGTGAGAGAAGAAGACGGGTCTTACGAGCTGGCGATAGCGAAGAGCAGAGATAGACTTGCGAGCTAAGATTGCGGCCATTTCTTCGAAGCTCAATTGATATGAATATTGGTGGTGCCACTGCCTCTTTGGCTCTCCCCAACGTTAATGGAGGTTCTCGCTTGAGTTCCTGTTTTTTTAACCGGCGTTTTCCTTACACATGTGAGTCGGGTCGTTCTCGGCAAAGGCGGTGTGTTTAAGTAGAATTTCACTTTGCATCCTCACTATTACTAGATTTGGCAATTTTGACCCAAACTCTATTGTACCTCAAATGAGAAATACTTGTTTGTCCTTCAAATCTCAAGAGAATGTGTTTTAAATATCCAAACTCCAAAATTGGAAAATCATGTGGATTTTTAAGTTAATCATATTGTTTTTTATTATTTTCAATTTGGTTATCGAGCATATGAGATTTTTCGGGTTGTGTGGTTATAGGAATGACTGGCAATAGGCGAGAGAATAAGTGAATAACAATGTCTTGGTAACAGATAAAAATGATATCATTGGAGGCTTTAGACGATGTGCTAATAACAAATAAAATTTCCCTACTTTTATGTTAGAGATTTTGGGTATAGAAAGGCTTGGAAATTCTGAGAATCGTGTTAAACACTTTCAGATGAAAGTATTTGGGTGGTACTCCCAATCTCTAATCGGATAAGACTCAGAAAATTGAGAAAACAGAAGAGAGAATGTTCAAGATGTTATGAAGAAGAAGTGTAACAACCACAAATTTCGAATATGATCATATAACCAAAAAAACTTCCTGTCTTAAAACTGCCATATGACAGTTTTATGTCCTAAAACTGTCAAAACGTCATAAACCAACTTAAATCCGGGTCTAGAAGATGGATCAAAAAACCGGGTACATTTACCAAAAATCTGGATTTCTGATGCATTTTTAATATAGTAACATAACATATATAAAAATTTTCGCACTGACCTGGCAGCTCGACCCCAACCAGGGGCTCTGCCCTTTAGACCCCGCCAGGGGCTGCCGCCCCTTGGACTCGCTCCCTGGGGCGCTGCCCCCCGACCCCCGTCAGTTCAGGGACTTCGCCCCTAAATAGCAGTATACTTTCAACAATGACAAAATCAAACAAATGTGCACTCCGCACCATACTAATTTGTTCGATAATTGTCAAAGTGACATTGATCAACAAATTAACCTCATTACACTTAAATAATATTAGTAATATAAAATCACCAACAAACCTCCCCCGTTTAAGTGTAATCTTGATTAACTTAAAATAAAATCATAACAACAACAAACTGATGCATAAATGAAATATCGTGACGATTGAATTTCACATTAGTATATTATTCATTCCAAATATTCGAATATCAGGGTGTCACTAAGGATTGAACCCTTTCTATTCTAAGTGAATACATGAAGATATTATACACAACAGTTTTCACTCTCAAAGTTCTAACTTGACACTATATTTTACTAGCTTGTGTCCCATCCTTCAATAAGCATATCAAAGCCAAGTCCCAACTTCTTGAAGCAGCTAAACTTCATGCTTATATAGGTAGTTCTTTTGTTCTTGCACCTGCAAATGCAATTTTTCAAAGAACTATTAAGAAATAAATTTTCAACCTCCTTAACTTGCAGTACTGAACACATACCTTGGGATTATCATAAAAATGTGTTCCAATCTTCAAATATCAAGCTTTCCACATTGAATTCAATATATAATATTGCATTAGATGGGAATTAGGTATCTCAATATAAAAGATTTTAAGTGGATTTTAAACCCATCCCTACAGCCGCCTTGTGCACAAGATCTCTTGCTAACCCTTTGGTTAGATGATCGGCTAAATTCAACTGAGTTCTTACAAACTCCACAGATATCACACCAGTCATGATGAGCTCACGAATCATGTTATGTCTAACACCTAAATGTCTAGACTTTCCATTGTACATTCGACTATAAGCCTTAGCCAAGGTTGCAACACTATCACATCTGATAGAAATGGTAGATATCGGTTTGGGCCATAATGGAATTTCATAAATCAAATTCCTTAGCAACTCAGCTTCTTTAACAGCAGATAATGCAACAAACTTAGACTCTATGGTTGAGTTAGTAATACAAGTTTGTTTCTTAGATACCTAAGAAATGTCACCTCCTCCAAGAAGAAACACCCAACCACTTGTAGAGGAGTGATCCTCTAAGTTGTTAATCCAGCTGGCATCTGAATAACCTTCCAAAACAGAAGGATATCCACTATAAGTTAAACCATAATTCATGGTCCCTTTCAAGTACTTGAATACTCTACTCACAGCTTGCCAATGATGTGAACTAGGATTACTAGTATATCTACTAAGCCTTCCCACAACATATGTTATATCAGGCCTAGTACTAATCATGGCATACATTAGACAACCAATAGCCCTAGAATATTCAAGTTGAGACATTGGAGATCCTTTATTTGGTAGAAGCTTGAGACTAGGATCTATAGGAGTGCTAACAGGAGAACAATTCTCAAAGTTAAACTTTTTCATTATCTTCTCAATGTAATGAGATTGAGAAATTGAAATCCCATTGGTTCCTTGTTTAATTCTTATACCAAGAATTACCTCAGCCTCCCCCTGGTCTTTCATTTCAAAACTAGATGATAAAAATTTCTTGGTTTTATCAACTTCTTCTAAATCAGTACCAAAAATCAACATATCATCCACATATAAACAAATCATGACTCCTTTACCAGAAGTATCAAATTTGCTATATACACACTTGTCAGCTTGGTTTAATGCAAAACCATTACACAAGACAACATCATCAAACTTTTGATGCCATTGTTTTGGTACTTGTTTCAAACCATATGATTTCTTTAACTTGCACACTTTGTGTTCATTTCCAGGCATCACAAACCCTTCAGGTTGTTTCATGTATATTTCCTCATCCAAGTCACCATTCAAGAATGCAGTTTTCACATCCATTTGGTGAATCAAAAGACTTTGTATAGCTGCAAGAGCTAATAATAATCTAATAGTAGAAATTCTGGCAACAGGAGCATAAGTATCAAAGAAATCAATTCCTTCCTTTTGTCTAAAGCCTTGGATAACCAATATGGCTTTATACTTATCAATTGTGCCATCCACCTTCATTTTTCTTTTGAGGATCCATTTACATCCTAATGCCTTGCAACCGGGAGGTAAATCAGACAATACCCAAGTATTGTTATGCATGATAGAATCAATCTCATCCTGAATTGCCTCTTTTCAGAAATGAACATCCCTAGAAGCCATAGCTTCATTGAAAGTCTTTGGATCCTCCTCAATATTAAAACAATATTGATGTTGAGACACAGTCTCATTTCTTGTTCCTTCAACTAAATATAGTTGAAAATCAGATCCAAAAGATTTAGCTTTTCTAGCTCTAGTACTCTTACTAAGTTCAGACACAGAACATGTACCACCAGAAGCATCTTCAGCTTGAGTTGTGTTCTTGCTGAAAGATTGTTGAATCATGTCCCTTGGTCTAGGTATAGATGTAAATCTTTCTTCATCAAAGATAGCATCTCTTGACTCTATAACAGTGTTCACAGACATAGAGTCATTAGATTCTAAAACATAGAATCTATAAGCTTTGGAATGCTCAGCATATCCAATAAAGATACAATCTATACCTCTTTCACCCAATGTATTCCTTTTGGGTTCAGTGAGCCTCACAACTGCTCGACAACCCCAAACTTTGAGATAACTCAAATTTGGTACCATTTTACAACAAAGTTCATAAGGAGTATTCTTACTCCTTTCGTTTGGAGTTATATTCAAAATATAACATGCAGTTAACATAGCCTCACCCCAGAAACCTTCACTTAAACCTGAATAGGACAACATGGAATTAACCATTTCTTTTAAAGTCCTATTTTTCCTTTCAGCTACACCATTTTGTTGTGGTGTATAAGGAGTTGTGGTTTGATGTATCATTCCAGTTGATTCAAAATAAACCGGATCATAATACTCACCACCTCTATCAGTACGTAAAACTTTTATTAATTCACTTTTATGAAGTTCAACCACTTGTTTATAAATCTTAAATTTATCAAGAGCTGCATCTTTGGAATGTAGCAAATAGACATAACAATATCTAGATGCATCATCAATAAAAGTAACAACATACTTTTTGTTTCCAAGGGAAGGTGTTGCATGGAAATCACATAAATCACTATGTATAAGTTCCAACACCTTGCTTTCCCTAACAACATCTTTGAAAGGTTATCTAGTGATTTTAGTTAGCATGCATGTTTTACATTTTTCATTATTTTGCATATCATAAGCAGGAATTAAACTCATTTTAGACATGTCTTTTAATCTCTTGTAATGAATGTGTCCTAGTCTAGCACGTCTTTGTGTGAATCTTAATAGTCAATAAGTTGGAAAGGAATTTGAAAAAATTAACCAAGGCTTTGGCTAGCAAAATTACATAATATAAAACAATGAAATGAGATGGTGTTTTGTTTGAGCGTTTGTAAATGAAAAAAATTGGTGAAATAGAAAGGCATTTATCTTGATATCATGTACAGGATGAGGTTGAGGAGACAATGTTTTCACCGTGGAAGGAGGTGGGTTTTATGAAAGTGTATGTAGCCTGGATGGGAGTTGTAAGGAAGTGACAAAAAAAATTTTTAGATTGAGGAAAAGTATGTCCAAAAGGAAACAAAAAGAAATTAGAAAGAATTTGGTGATGGTTAAGAATGAGATGTCAATTTTTATTGCTGATACGTTGAAATGCATGTCGGGAGCTACTTAAACATGTTACTAGAAATGTAAAATGGTTGTTCCATGGGTATGAGTTTTTAACAAGTTCACTTACTAAAACTCAATGAGCATGTTGGGCTAATACAAACTATCAATTTTGTATACATTATTCATAAGGTTTGTTTGGATATAAAAAGGAAATATTTGTCAAACATAGTGCTAATTTATGTGTATAATCATAACAAACTGATGTTACTAACATTTGTTGCCTTGGTCCTATTAGGGTTTCACGTATAGTAAGTGTAGTGTACGGTATGATTTGAATCGTTCGTAATAAGATATTTGATCTGAAGCTCTAACATTATATAAACATACCATTATCGCATGTCACACCCCCGGGCCCCGACCGCTGGCAAAAAGGCCGAGGTGCGCGACGTAATTCAGTGATCACAGTTATTGAACATATATTGAACAATACAAAGGTGTGCGACGAAATAGAAAATCTACATTGTTTATGGCTATTAGTAAATCTCGACTCATGCCTAACAATTTGGCGTTTACAAAGGTGTGTTATAATAACAGAGAGTCTTCTATGCAAACTCTTCCGACCTGTTAATAAACCTGAGAATATATGCATTCAGATATGCCAACAAAATTGTTTATCAGTTCTATATGTTCTGACACAAAGTACTTTTATAACCAAAAGTGTTTTATAAAATTTATCTGGTGAACCATCTTTTATAAATACGTACTTTTCTATCAAAAGTATAAAAATAAATGAGTTGTAAAATTGTATTTGGACTTATTTATAAATATCGTTTGATCAAATCTGAAAGTACAAAATTTAGTGAATATATAAGTAAATCAAATTTATATCAAAATTTTACGGTTCTCATGACCAAATTTTTATATAAAGATTTTGAATACCAAATTATATAAAAATAAGGCATGTTACCCTTTGTGAAAACAAAATTTACCAACTTTACTCTTGAAGTTTCGTACAAGCAATTTTATAGTTTATATGTAAAACCCATAGATTTTGAGTTTATAAAACTTGCAAGGTTGTGTATAGTAGTTATTAAGTGTTATCTTACTTAATTTGGGAAATGACACTTAAACAGTGGGTCAAACTCCTCCTACATAAACGTAGTGTTTTCGTATAATAACAAAGGGTTTATATAAATAACTTATTAACTATAAGTTATTAAACCTTGATCAGTTGTGTCATGATGTTAAGTAAGTGTTTTATAACTTAATTTTTGGTGTTGACAGTTATCATTTTGAGTCATAAACCATTCCAGTACATACAATCTCTTTTAACTAGTATAAGTGACCAAAAACCTCTTATAAACCAAATATCGATTCTATACAATAACAAAATAATCCTCAGGGTTTATAATGAGATCGTAACCGACACTACGACACGAGACCTCTACGCTAGCACAAAAGGAGGGCGTGCTAAAAGTTCCGCAACAACGCTTTATTAATGTCGTGGAGTAAATAAAACAGAAACGTCAACGCAAAACTCGACTCGTCAGACGATGCTTGTAGCTAACAACATGCGGGCGGGATGTCTACCCGTATAGATCAGTGTCGTCGATCTATACCTGACGTTTTGCATTCCTTACGGATTAATGGTTATACAGTAGAGGGTTTTCACTAAGATTTATGGTCTTAGTTTAGAGAACAAAACATAGCTCATATAGGGAAACGCGAGTGTGTTGGATCCTAACAATGTGTCTTGGTATCCTAATCCTAAAATTTCCGTTATAAGATTTTAAATACTTATAAATTGGTTGTTTAGGAATAATATTCGATTGAAGTCTTTTAGTATTTGAGATTTTTAAGACTTAAAGCATTTCTAAATTTCTATTGTCTGTCATGACGAAATTTGGGCAACATAACAGCTGCTTTTATAACATTTTTCAGGTTTCAACCAATGTGAAACCAACAATTTTCATAATGATCGATCAGTTACTTAATTAACCTGATACATAATTTCTTACATAACAATTCTGTAAATTTTGGAGATTAATTATGCGATCATATAAGACAATTTAGCAATTTAGTAAAAACGAGTTATATTGTTATAATTAGTATAAAAATATAGCAATTAGTTTCTACATTCATTTTTACATAACCTTATATATTAAAAGTTATTTTTTTGATAATTTTAACTAATAATTGTTATCTTTTTGCAGAATATGGACAAAGTAGATGATACATTATTTTTTCGCAGGAAGGATTCCTTTTGCTTTTCTTGAAGACATTCATCAAAAGTTTGTCAGGACTTATGGTCGAGTAGTATTATCAACCCAGGATTATGACATGAATGATGAATTTTCAAGGGTTTTTAACCAACAAATAGAGTATTACTCAAATGATCCTAATGCAGATATGATAAACCGTATAAAAGGTGAAATGAGCTAAGTCAGCAACTTCTTCTTCTTCTTCTACAATTTAAATCATACATTTTTAATAGTTTCAACATATACCCACTAACCAGTTATTCTAAACCATTAAAGTTTTTATAATAGTAACGTCCTGTAAATAAAAAATTACCAATTAATTTGAAATTTTGAATCAATATAATTGATATCTTTCTTTTTTCCAGCTAAATATCCAAAAATCTCCTATATGATATCTTAGGATCCTTGTTTTTTGGAAATAATGGTTTCCTTATTCAAACACACACACACACACACACACATATATATATATATATATATATATATATATATATATATATATATATATATATATATATATATAGGGAAGGGTTATTTGGAAAACAAAAAAACCTTAAAAATCATAAAAATGCATAAAAAAAATACCTAGACATTACAAAACTTTTTTTTGAAATTTTTTTATGAAAAATCGCAGCCTTTTTGACAATTTCGCTGAAAAAAAAATCAATTTTTTTTTCTTTTTTGTAAATTTTTTTTTTCAAAAAAATTTTCAGCGATTTTATGTTAAAAGCTGCGATTTTTTGATAAAAAAAATTCAAAAAAAAGTTTTGTGATCTCTAAGTATTTTTTTTTATGCATTTTTATGATTTTTAGGGTTTTTTTGTTTTCCATAGAACCTAAACCTATATATATATATATATATATATATATATATATATATATATATATATATATAGGGAAAAGGGAATATACATTACAGCCCCACCTAAGCTTAGGTACTAAACCTCTTGAAAATACATTGTTTTACTATATAAAGATTACGGTTAATGGATTCACAATTAATACTTCAAGATGTAAATTCAAGATCGACACAATAGGGTTTAGGGTTTAGGGTTTAGATTTAGGGTTTAGGGTTAGGGTTTAAGGTTTAAGGTTTAGGGTTTAGATTTAGAGTTTAGAGTTTAGGTTTAGGGTTTAGGGTTTAGGGTTTAGGTTTAGGGTTTAGTAATGTTCACTTGGGTGAAGTAATAAACGATTATTGAAGAAAGAAAACAGAGATGGTAAAACGATAATGAAAGAAAGAAATGTTATGGAAGATAATATATTTACCAAGTGAAACCAAACCGGACATATTTAGCATGTTAAAACGACATATTTTAGAGGTTTAGTACCTAAGCTTAGGTGGGGCTGTAATGTATATTCCCTATCCCCATATATATATATATATATATATATATATATATATATATATATATATATATGATTGCATTGAAGCTGTTATTCTCACGATTTTGAATTAGGGCATACGATTTCTAGTGTTCTTCTCCAATATTTTCCCAGTTATATATTCTTAAACTGACGATAAGTTAACCATGGATCTGTGTATACAACATTAACATGGAATTGGAAATAGTACCGATTCTATAATACATTATAACCTAAATTACAATTTATATTCTCAAGCTATGTTCCTAAAATATGACGTTTTTTTTAATTTTTTTCAAATTTTTTATCTAGAAAACACTAATAGGAACCTTATGTTGGATTAGGTGTCTAAGCCCATAACTATAATTGGTATGTACTTGATTTGATAGTAGCATGGTCCTTTTGTGTTGCCTTCACCCTAGCAACTTGATAGGATGACTTTTGGAGAGAGATGTTAAGTTTATTATTTGGAATAATAAATTGATTTATTAATGTATTATGGAAATAATATATTAATTAGAAATCAAGTTATTTAATTAGTATTTAATCAGAAATTAATTTGGAATTAAAGGAACTGATTAAAAGAACAGGGGTTGTTTTGCAAATCATTGATAGTTGTGAAACTGGGCTGATGGACTTCTTAATTAGGAGTGGACGAAAATCTATAGGGAGGCCCTATAGATTTCGTCCAAGGCTTCTTAGTGGGAGGTCCATGGGCTGCTTAAGCCTTAAGCAGTAAATTAGGGTTTCCTCCTGAAACCTTAGCAGCTTGCAGCTATATAAAGAACCCCATGGCTTAGGATTTTCGGCTAATGCTTGCTAAGAAGAAACCATAGCCGAAATTCTAAGAGCTTCCTCCTCTCTCCTTCTCATCTTCTTGCTATTGGTGTTTATGAGCCATTAGAGGTACAACATTTGAGGCACTAAGCTTTCAAGAGTCAAGGATCTACTAGGAGTTCTTCTTATTACTACATAACAAGCAAGGTAAAATCAAAACCCTTTTTGTTATATGATTTTCGAAATTGTATGCTAGATCTAGGGTTTATTGCTTTGGTATTCAATTACATGTTCAACTAGTGAAAATCTTAGATCCAAAGAAATTAGGGTTCCATGATCACATAGGATGTAGTTATGCTCATAACCCATCAGTGGTATCAGAGCCTAGGATGTTTTTTAGTTGAATTTAATGCATATGTGAATTGTCCAAAGAAGGAAGGAACAAATCCGTCAATCTGTGCATCAGAATCAACAAGTTCTACATGGGACTCGACGAGTCGAGCCTACTCGACGAGTTCATTGCAAAAACTCGACGAGTCGGGCTGTCAGATCCCTGATTTTTCGATTTTTGATATCTTTATTTGATTAGGATAATTTCAAATTCGTTTTTACTGTCTAAAATTGAATTTTTCTGGATTGGTAAATCTATATCCTTATCAAATTAAGAGATTTGGTCAAATTTTAAGATAATGGCAAAATTATTTGATTAATTTAATTATTTAAAATTTGATCTAGTATTTTTTGAAAAGTTTCAAATATAACCCTTTGGTTTCGGAATTTAAAATTTAATTAAAAGTTTAATTTTGAAATCTTAAATTCTAGAACCCTAGTATTTTAAAAGTTTAAAAATCACCCTTATACTATTATACAATTAAAAGGATAACTTATATATATGTATAAGAAAAGTTAGTCTTACCGTTAGTAGGCCTCATTCACGAAGCTGGTCTATAAGGGGTGTTTAAGGAAGCGGCCTATAAAATGACCGTCATTGGGTATCTATTCTTACCCACCGCACTCTTGACTAGTAGAGGGTCGTTAGCCGAATGGGTAAGATAGGACATTAATCTCTCATTAATAAGTATAATGATGAATATAAAGTAACTAAATGTTTTTATAAATTCTCAATCTTAGTTACTTTAGGAAAATGTGAATTTGATGCTAATTCATGAAATTTCACATTGCACTTTGTCAAGTCGTTAGTGGAGCGTGTGTGGTTAACCGACACACTAACTTGGACTAACAAAGAGTGGCAATGGGTAGCTCGTAAATGATCATTGGTCAATAGAGCGTGTGTGGTTAATCGGCACATTGATTAGGTGGTAAATGACATCGATAGTACCAAGTTAATTTGCATGGTTATTCACACCTTGTTTGTGATCCTTGGTATCCCAGTCACAAACTTGAATGACATAATCGAGATTAAACATGTCATTGAATAGTTCAATGAATCTCAAAAGATATAGGAGTTTCATTTCATTCAAAACCTAATTCATTTAAAATTTCATTTTTCATGGTGGAATTGGTAAATCGTCATTTACATACCTTCAAATAATTTACAATTGGATTACGGCATCCCTTTTCTGAATTGTGAATTATTGTGTTGGGTCTTAGCCTTAATATTTCATTTTGGGTGTTATATTAAGGATTTCCTATCTAATCTAGAACTTGTTCTTCTTCTTTTTCAGATGTCTACCTCAAACAACGCTTCTGGCTCTTCCGACAACAAATCCTCAAACTCTTTCTCGCTCTTGAACATTTGTGCGAGGGTCACATTTGATGGTTCCAATTTCAATGATTGGATCCAAAACATCAGAATGACCTTGCGTTATGTGGACAAGGAATACGTCCTCGACAAACAGTTGAACGAGATAGATGAAACAAAAGCTACTCCTGAAGAAATAGCTGAGTATAGGTCCCAATGCAAGGATGCTACGAAAGTGTCTTGCATTATGATGGCGACTATGAATCCTGAGCTACAACAGTTTTATGAGGACTATTGGCCTTACGAGATGTGCCAGGACTTGATGGAGAAGTACCATCAAAGTGTGCGTCAAGAAAGGTATGAAATAGTCAGGTCACTCATAACCACCAAGATGAAGGATAGAGAATCTGTCACGAGCCACCTGCAAAGCATGCAGAGATATGTGGATCGTTTACTCAAGCTGAATGTGAACTTCGATGAGGAACTGGCTATTGACATAGTCTTGCACTCATTGCCTCCTTGCTATGATCAGTTCAAGATGACTCATCATCTGAGCAAAGAGGAAGTTACTGTAACATCCCTATTTTCACGGCCAGAAAAGATCGATTATGTTTATGCTTTATGTTTATGCTTTATAAAAATCAGAGTACCCTTTTAATAAAAATGTTGCGGAATTTGTTCCCAGAAAATACATGAAAAATACTTTATCAAAGCATTTCCGAAGAAATGTATTTTATCCATTTAAAACATTTGGGATGTCGTCGTCAATACAGAAACATAAACATAAACAGAACTTACATTCATTTACACTAGTGGTCTACATCTCCTTTAATCTCTCAGTGTAAAGTAGATTCGTATCGATACCTGTGATACAAATAGACTGAGTGGGTCAGGTTGGGAAACCTGGTGAGTACATAGGGTTTTCAACCCACAATAATATAATTATTATATTTAATCATCAAACAATCAACCCAATTACCCATCCCCGTTATCTTATTTATTCTTAAGGATCTACCCTAAGAATCATCTAACCTTCATTTATTCATTCCTAAGGATTGACCTAAGGAATAGGCACGAAGTCCATCGCTGCCAGGGTTTATATCAAATAAGACAACCATCGGGGTGACAACACTGCTTTCCTCAGCAATTTATGTCAAATAAGAAAACATCGGGGTGACAACACTGCTTTCCTCAGCAATTTATGTCAAATAAGCAAACATCAGGGTGACAACACTACTTTCCTCAACAATTTATATCAAATAAGCAAACATCGGGGTGACAACACTGCTTTCCTCAACAATTTATGTCAAATAGGCACGAAGTCACATCGTCGCCAGGGTTTATACAACAGGCACTAAGTCCATAGTTGCCAGGGTTTAGGCACCAAGTCTGCATGGTCGTCAGGGTTTATATAATAAGCACTAAGTCCATAGCTGCCAACGTTTATCTTATAGGCACTAAATCCATAGCTGCCAACGTTTATCTAATAGGCACTAAGTCCATAGCTGCCAGGGTTCTTAAATTACAACTGGTGAACACGTAGTTTAAAACATCTGGTAAACACTCGGTTCAAAAATACTTAATCCATACTCCCAAATCTAAAACTAACCTCTCTACCTGATCCATACTCTCGGATCTGGTATGTGTGATCCATACTCCCGGATCAATAACTAATAACTATGTTTATATTCTGCTAGATGACTAGATCATCTTAAACATCGAGACCTCTCATCAATTTTTATTTCATCACAGATCATCTAATTCATCTACCCATATTTTACCCAACATATTTGTAGATATAAAATACATATACAATTTAAATCAATTAAAACATGTATAAAATGGTTCATCCATCATAGATAGCAAGTATACAGATAATATGCACACATAGCACGTAATTTATATAAAATACTTCATATCTATGTGTAAGATGAAAATAATATGCACTCACCTTATTAGTGTGAGTTGATAGAATCTAACTAGAAACGGTCGGTGGTTCGTAATCGTCGGGCTCGGGATGCGGAACAGCTTCAGAAAACGAGAGAGAAAGAAAGTAGAAGGTGTAAGGAATGAAAGGGTCTTGATCGCTATTTATAGGCTGTTCTGGGCCCATTCACGTCGTGAAAATGATAGGTTCGCGTCGTGAACCTCCATGAGTCATCCTGTAGTGTTAACACGTGTTTTCTAGCCCCGATTAGTGTCCCTGACACGTTTCACGTCGTGAACTTCATGTTCACGTCGTGACTTAAGGCGGCTAGGGTTTCAGTCACGTGTCATGCTCTCAACAGCTGCATCTTCGGAAGGCCATAATTTTTGCATACGAGCTCCGTTTTCGACGTTCTTTATATCCACGCGAAGGCGGAGACGTACTCTACAACTTTCATTTAGAGACCTAAGGCTAAAAAGTACTCTATAATAAACTCACTTTTTACGATTCCCGATGTCGTGCCTATTTTGTCGCGAAACTTCGCCAGGTCATAACTTCTTCGTTATAACTCGGATTTCAGCGTTCTTTATATGTATGGAAACCTTATGACATATACTACAACTTAGTTAAGATTATTTATTCTAAATAATGCTCTATTAAAAAGTCATTTTTGATGCTTATCGTCTCTAAATTGACTAGCCCGAATCTGCGGGCGTTACAATTATCTCCCCCTTAGGATGATTACGTCCCGGAATCATCAACAAAACAGGGCTTGTATAATGACTCCATACGTTATATTTTCATCCTAGGTAATAACCGTAGCTTCTATGTTCCTTCGAATCAATATCTAAGTCTTGGACTTCTTGACTGCAGGCGGTGCTAAATCTTGCACCTGCTCTTTATCCTATGTTGGACTTTCAATTGTAACCTTCGAGTTATAAAATAGAATCTTATTGGAGACTCCTACTTCTTCTTAAACAGACTAATCTTAAGAGAAGTTCTTTACTTCGGTTATCATAGCAGACCGATGGGTCATGTTCTAATGACATCTCATCGTATGATGCAACGCTTAGACTCAGGTCTCTTAGAGTCAAATTCCAGAATAGAATATACCTTTCTTCATGTTCTAATGTGATATAATCACATTTTAGCATGTAGCATTTCTAGCTACAGGCTTCTTACTTAAACAATGATCGCGATACTTCTATTGATTGCTTCGATTAACTTCAATCTTCTGGCTTAAGTCGAATGCTACATCGAACTTGGCTCTCTAAACCATGTAACATACTCGTCTTTGTCGGACTCTATTTGATATGACCACTAGGGTCGTAAAAACAATCATCTTCTTAGTCATTACCAAAACAATGGTAATGACAAACTTGAACAAAACAAAACCAATTACTAGCTTCTTGGTAACCTTGTGACTTTCCCTGATCCAAGTGCGAGTCATGTGCTTCCGGTAGTATATGCATCTACTACCTTTCACACATACTCATACTCATCCCAAGTGTTGTCTTGCAGTCCCCAAGTCCTAAAATCACAAAACAATTTAACACATACGAGTGTGTCCAAATAATCATAAAATTTTCCTAGACTCTACTAGGACTTCTTCCATGCGTATCTTCAATCATCAATTCTGCTTCGACTCGGTTGGTGATGGAAATTCCAGATGATAGGAAAACTTTAGGAATTACACCAATCGTTCTATCATCCTGCTAATCAAATGTGTACATTCAGATGTACCGTACTTCTCTATACGTACTGTTATTTTATCAGATGCATTCTAAAGGCAAGATACCTCTCTTACGATATCTTCTGATAGGTATCATTCACTATCATAAGCCTTATTATTTCCTCTATTCTATGAGTCTATCATGGTTCACATCACTTCCTGAACTTCTGCCATTGTAATAGGTTCAGATGCAGGCGCAACGACCGATGCATGACCCATCACATTCTTCGGCTCAGGTTGTCATCTTCCTCGGATATTTCCTAGTCTGTCTTCACCATGACGTTTTGTACAACCAAGCAGACGTTCGGTGTACCGAGGCGAGAATTTAATATAGGAAAGATTTTATTTACGATAGACGTATAAATCTCCTTGTCACATCGAAAAGTTATATGTCAGTTCTAATACCGTAATCAAACGTTTAGAAATCTGAACACATAAAGTCCCCAGATCCGGTCGGCAACAGACCATAGATCCGAACAAATAATAGCATATAAGGCATCTTTATAGCTATAACATAAAACATTTAGCACATAAAACATTTTAGGCATCTTTCATAAAATAAACTAGTGCTCGTGTCTAAAATATAGCAGACACTCATCTCACAATCATCGCTTAGCATTCTAAGTTTAAGTCTAGAAATTTCCTACAAATTCCTAGTTCGCTTAAACTAATGCTCTGATACCAACTGTGACATCGCCATTTTCACGGCCAGAAAAGAACGATTATGTTTATGCTTTATAAAAATCAGAGTACCCTTTTAATAAAAATGTTGCGGAATTTGTTCCCAGAAAATACAAGAAAAATACTTTATCAAAGTATTTCTGAAGAAATGTATTTTATTTATTTATAACATTTAGGATGTCGTCGTCAATACATAAACATAAGCATAAACAGAACTTACATTCATTTACGCTAGTGATCTACATCTCCTTTAATCTCTCAGTGTAAAGTAGCTTCGTATCGATACCTGTGATACAAATAGACTGAGTGGGCCAGGTTGGGAAACTTGGTGAGTACATAGGGTTTTCAACCCACAATAATATAATTATTATATTTAATCATCAAACAATCAACCCAATTACCCATCCCCATTATCTTATTTATTCTTAAGGATCTACCCTAAGAATCATCTAACTTTCATTTATTCATTCCTAAGGATTGACCTAAGGAATAGGCACGAAGTCCATCGCTGCCAGGGTTTATATCAAATAAGGCAACCATCCGGGTGACAAAACTGCTTTCCTCGGCAATTTATGTCAAATAAGCAAACATCGGGGTGACAACACTGCTTTCCTCAGCAATTTATGTCAAATAAGAAAACATCGGGGTGACAACACTGCTTTCCTCAGCAATTTATGTCAAATAAGCAAACATCGGGGTGACAACACTGCTTTCCTTAACAATTTATGTCAAATAGGCACGAAGTCACATCGTCGTCAGGGTTTATACAACAGACACTAAGTCCATAGTTGCAAGGGTTTAGGCACCAAGTCTGCATGGTCGCCAGGGTTTATACAATAAGAACTAAGTCCATAGCTGCCAACGTTTATCTTATAGGCACTAAGTCCATAGCTGCCAACGTTTATCTAATAGGCACTAAGTCCATAGCTGCCAGGGTTCTTAAATTACAACTGGTGAACACGTAGTTTAAAACATCTGGTAAACACTCAGTTCAAAAATACTTAATCCATACTCCCAGATCTAAAACTAACCACTCTACCTGATCCATACTCCCGGATCTGGTATGTATGATCCATACTCCCGGATCAATAACTAATAACTATGTTTATATTCTGCTAGATGACTAGATCATCTTAAACATCGAGACCTCTCATCAATTTTTATTTCATCACAGATCATCTAATTCATCTACCCATATTTTACCCAACATATTTGTAGATATAAAATACATATACAATTTAAATCAATTAAAACATGTATAAAATGGTTCATCCATCATAGATAGCAAGTATACAGATAATATGCACACATAGCACATAATTTATATAAAATACTTCATATCTATGTGTAAGATGAAAATAATATGCACTCACCTTATTAGCGTGAGTTGATAGAATCTAACTAGAAACGGTCGGTGGTTCGTAATCGTCGGGCTCAGGATGCGGAACGGCTTCAGAAAACGAGAGAGAAAGAAAGTAGAAGGTGTAAGGAATGAAAGGGTCTTGATCGCTATTTATAGGCTGTTCTGGGCCCATTCACGTCGTGAAAATGATACGTTCGCGTCGTGAACCTCCATGAGTCATCCTGTAGTGTTAACACGTGTTTTCTAGCCCCGATTAGTGTCCCTGACACGTTTCACGTCGTAAACTTCATGTTCACGTCGTGACTTAAGGCGGCTAGGGTTTCAGTCACGTGTCATGCTCTCAACAGCTGCATCTTCGGAAGGCCATAATTTTTGCATACGAGCTCCGTTTTCGACGTTCTTTATATCCACGCGAAGGCGGAGACGTACTCTACAACTTTCATTTAGAGACCTAAGGCTAAAAAGTACTCTATAATAAACTCACTTTTTACGATTCTCGGTGTCGTGCCGGTTTTGTCGCGAAACTTCGACAGGTCATAACTTCTTCGTTATAACTCGGATTTCAGCGTTCTTTATATGTATGGAAACCTTATGACATATACTACAACTTAGTTAAGATTATTTATTCTAAATAATGCTCTATTAAAAAGTCTTTTTTGATGCTTATCGTCTCTAAATTGACTAGCCCGAATCTGCGGGCGTTACAGTTACATTGAGTAAACTTCAAGGCTTGCTAAGAACCGCTGAAAGTGGATTGAAAGGAAAAGGTGTTGAATCCACTCCTACTACTGCTGCTCCAGTCCTGGCTATTGGACAAGGAAAAGGGAAAAAGAGGAAAGCTCCTTCAAAGCAAAATTGGAAGGAAAAGTCTCATGATGGGTCTTCTAGTAGTGGATCCAAATGAAAAACCAATTCTACTTTCCCTGCCTCAGATCCAAAGGATGCAACGTGCTTCTACTGCCAAGACAAGAGGCATCGGAAGAGAAGCTGCCCCAAGTACCTGTAGAACATTAAGGATGGCAAGATCAAGCCTACCTCGGCAAGTATTTACACTATTTTGTCTAAAAATTCATCGCATTCTAATTCTTGGGTCCTTGATACAGGATGTGGTTTTCACATTTGCTCTGACTTGTAGAGACTAAGAGAAAGTAGGAATGTGGAGCTTAGGAAGATGAACTTGATAGTGGGCAATAGGAGATCGTCACCTGTTACCAACATCAACATTTATTCTTTAAAGCTTAACAGTGGATTTTGTTTAGACTTAAATAATTGTTGCTACTCTTCAGAAATGACGAGGAATATTATTTCTTTTCATGGTTTGTACAGACGAGGATTTAGATATTCTTTTAATAATGAGAATGGATCTATTAATGCTTATTATAATGGTGTATTTTATTTTGAAGCATTGCCTTGTGATGGTGTATATGAAACTGTTATGGGTGTAGACAATTTAGGAAATAGTGTGTTGCACATTGATTCGTCTAATGGATTAGACAAAGCATGATTGTGGCATTGTCGTCTAGGACATGTCAACAAGAAGCGCATTGCCCAACTCCAAAAGGATGGAGTGTTGGAATCATTTGACCTTAGGTCGGATGATACATGCGAATCTTGTTTGCTTGGAAAGATGATTAAATCACCTTTCACTAGTTCGTGTGAAAGAGGTGAAGGATTGTTGGATCTCATACACACCGATGTGTGTGGGCCCTTCAGATCCACCACAAGGGATGCGGGTCGATTTTATGTGACTTTTACTGATGATTACAGCAGATATGGCTATATCTACTTAATCAAGCATAAGTCAGAAATCTTTGAAAAGTTCAAAGAGTTCAAACATGAAGTCGAGAATCAATTGGGCAGGAAGATCAAGATGCTCAGATCTGATAGGGGTGGTGAGTATTTGTTGGGTATTTGAGATATTGAAACTGATTTGGCATGTTTGGTTATTTAGGGAAGCCTTTTTAGGGTTAATCGTTTTGTGATTCCCTACGGTGCCTTTACAGTAGAAGTTCTTCATCGAGCTCTTCTAAGTCATTGGTTTTAATCATTCGACACAACTTTGATCTTAGCATTCATTTTTCGATTTACTTTTCTGTTTAGAATCTATCGATCAACTCATTATTATTCTTAACAAGTGGTATCAGATCAGGTTCCTGTAGATCTCAGTGATTATTGCAAGAATCGATCTTGTTTAGGGCGATATTTTATCATGAATCTCACCTTGTTCTTCAGGTTTTGTAAGTTTCTGAAAAGAAAAAGTGAAATACCTCGTTTTATTGCAAAATCTTGTTCATATCTGTTATCTTCTACTCATTCTATCATCTGATTTGTTCTTATTTCATGTTTTGAAAGACAAATAGAAGAAGAATTTTGTGTTTTGTCAAGGTATTTGTGTTAAGATCTACTTTATCTCTCTATAAATCGTCTCATATCTGTTTTCTCTCTATAGAAACCATCCAAGATCCGTTTTCTCTCTCTAGAATTCTTATCATGTTTACTTTCTCTCTCTTCAAGTTTCGTCACTTGGTCAAGATCTAATGGGTTTTTTATTTTGTAACTCCATTTTAGAACTTGGATTAAAGGTTAATAAACCAATCTATGGTGTCAATAAAGTGACTATGTTTTATATTCTTGGTGAATATGCATTGAGGGATGTTACCGAGTTATATAATCTTTTTATTCATAAGAAAATATCTGAATACTCACGTGTTAATGACGGTTAATTACAAAAGGATGAGATAATTGTAGAACAATTTCGTATTATCCATAGACATTTAGATCGGGAAAATAAACAACAAATTTTGGAGATGAAAAGATCTGAAAAGAAAAAGGAAGATGTTCTTGGTGTTCTTTGTGAGGTTCATAATGTTATCCATGTTTCTGAAGAAAAAGTGACTCCAGATCTTCATGTTGAGGGGGCGTCTAAAGTTTCAAGTTTTCCAGAAGTATCACCATCTGCATCTAGTTGTTCTGAAGATGAATCTGTAACGCTCGCATATTCGGGCTAGTCAATTTAGAGACGATAAGCGTCAAAAATGACTTTTTGATAGAAGATTATTTAGAATAAATAAGCTTAACTAAGTTTTAGTATATGTCACAAGGTTTCCGTGCATATAAAGAATGCTGAAATCCGAGTTATAACGAAGAAGTTATGACCTGTAGTAGTTTCGCGACAAAACCGGCATGACACCGGGAATCATAAAAAGTGAGTTTATGATAGAGTAAGTTTTAGCCTTAGGGTTCTAAAGGAAAGTTGTAGAGTACGTCTCCACCTTCGCGTGGATATAAAGAACGTCAAAAACGGAGCTCGTATGCAAAAGTTATGGTCTTCCGAAGATGCAGCTGTTGAGAGCATTACACGTGGCTGAAACCCTAGCCGCCTTAAGTCACGACGTGAACATGAAGTTCATGACGTGAAACGTGTCAGGGACACTAATCGAGGCTAGAAAACATGTTCCAAGCCTACGGGAGTGATATGTTAAGAGTCCACGACGTGGACATCAATTTCACGACGTGAAATGTCATCCGGACACCTTTCGAAGCTAGAACGCAGATGGCAAGCCTACGAAGTGATTCAGCACTGGATTCACGACGTGAACATTAAGTC
Source organism: Lactuca virosa (assembly GCF_052849685.1). Lineage (NCBI taxonomy): Eukaryota > Viridiplantae > Streptophyta > Magnoliopsida > Asterales > Asteraceae > Lactuca > Lactuca virosa. The sequence goes on along the minus strand of NC_136434.1, from coordinate 167,502,022 downwards.
CATGACGTGAAATGGCCCAGAACAGCCTAGAAATAGAAATTTCAGCCCTTTCATTCATTGCACCATTTCTTTTCTCTCTCTCTCTCGTTTCCGAAGGCCGTTTCCGCATCCCGACCCCAACGATCACGAACCGCCGACCGTTTCTAGTTAGATTCTGTCAACTCACGCTATTAAAGTGAGTGCATATTATTTTCATCTTACACATAGATATGAAGTATTTTATATAAATTACGTGCTATGTGTGCATATTATCTGTATACTTGCTATCTATGATGGATGAACCATTTTATACATGTTTTAATTGATTTAAACTGTATATGTATTTTATATCTACAAATATGTTGGGTAAAACATGGGTAGATGAATTAGATGATGTGTGATGATAATTAGGTGATGAGAGATAGGTGATGATAGAAAGGTGATGAGAGATAGGTGATGATAATTAGGTGATGATAATTAGGTGATGATAATTAGGTGATGATAGATAGGTGATGATAAATAGGTGATGTGAGATGAGAGGAGATACCATAACCTTGACCGGCGATGTAGTCATCTACCAGAGTATAGATGGCGACCACTGACTATTCTAGGCAGTCATGTGGAAACACCAGCAGGCTCATAACCTGTAGGTGATGAATTACGAGTTCAGGCGATGTTGTAACTATGTATTCATGCGATGATACTTTAACCCTTATTATGAATTACGAGTCCAGGCGATATTGTGGCTGCGTATTCATGCGATGATAGTCTAACCCTTATTATGAATTACGAGTCCAGGCGATGTTGTGGCTGTGTATTCATGCGATGATAGTCTAACCCTTATTATGATTTACATGTCCAGGCGATGTTGTGGCTGCGTAATCATGTGATGATACCCTAACCCTTACTAGGCACATATTGAGGGAGTGATCCCCGAATTAGTATTGTCTATGCGATGTAGGCGATGATCCTTAGGAAAAGTTCTTAGGAACAAACACATAAGGAAATGTGATGTAAGGACATGAGAGGTAAATACGATGTAGGAGATGACCCTTAGGATAAATCCTTAGGGAAGGTAATTAGGAATAAAGAAGATAATGGGGATGAGTAATTGGGTTAATTGTTTGATGATTAAACATAATAATTATATTATTGTGGGTTGAAAACCCTATGTACTCACCAGGTTTCCCAACCTGACCCACTCAAGCTTATTTGTATCACAGGTGTCGATACGAAGCTACTTTACACTGAGAGATTAAAGGAGATGTAGATCACTAGTGTAAATAAATGTAAGGTCTGTTTATGCTTATGTTTCAGTATTGACGATGACATCCCAAAGTTTTAAAATGAATAAAAATACATTTCTTCGGAAATGATTGGATAATATATTTATCATGTTTTTCTGGGAACAAATTCCGCAATATATTTCTTTAAAAATATACTCTGATTTTTATAAAGCATAAACAAAATCGGTTTTTTATGGCCGTGAAAAATGGGGATGTCACAGAATCTCAAAGCAAATCTTCTGAAATCATGAAAGTAAAGACATTTTGTTCTATTGGAACTCAAACGGATGATTTTTCTTGTTCTGATGATGTTTTTTAAGGAATGGTTTCTTATAGAAAGCCAATTATTCAAGATGTTCAGATTTACCAAACTCATAAGGATTGTGTTCAAAAGACTTCAAATGTTCAGATTCAGAAAGGTGAAGAGGTTGTCCAGATCTGAAATTCGTTTCTGAAGCGTAGAAATCAGAAAAGAAAGAAAAAGAAGAAGAAGAAGAAGAAGAAGAGTAAAATTAAGAAAGTTTGGATGCCCAAAGTACAAGTCTCTCATGCATGTGAAAAGGTTCAGAAAGCTGAAGTCAAGATTGTTCAAAGAAAATTCAGTTTTTGTTTAGATGAAGATGTTAGATGTTGGAGAAAAGAGAAAAAGGTTTTTAGTTGGATCAATGAGATTTATGGAAATTATAGTTTTCCAACTAAAAAGTGGGTATTATTTTCAGAAGATGATCGATTCTCTTCAAATAAATAGGTGTGCAAGAAACCAATTTCAATCTTGAATCTTAGATGGGTACCAAAAGTTCCATAAAAGTTTTGTCCTTTACCAAAAAAAAATACGGTGAAAGCTGACGAATTTTAAGTCAAAATGATGAAATATGGTTGAAGGAATCAATTTTTATTGATTTTTAATTGTTGGAAATGACAAAAAGCTGAAAAAGTTGAAAAGGTTGGTGAAAAAGAACATTTTCTGCAAAAGGAGGGCTGCAATCTAACATTACAGCAAAAAGTGGGCTGAAACTGTCAGTGACTGCAAACAAAGGGTCAGATTCGGAATTATTCCCAAAAAGTTGTCACTTTCGGGATTTGGGTAAAAAACTGACATTAAGGGTTAATTTCGGATTTTATCAGAACTCGTTTGAGTGGACTCGTTATTGGACGTCGACAGTAGGAGTCGGAACATCCGTTGACCATCGGAAATTGATTCAAACTCCGAAATGTTCCGAGTATTCGAAACAATTCACAATCGGACTCGTATTTAAGTTCGGAATTTACCGTTCATCTCCGAATCGATCCGAGCGTTCGGAGGCGTTCGGAGTTCTAGGCTCTGAAGGAATTGGATTCGCAACTACAACACTTTCAGGATCGGTATTTATGCATTCGGATTTCTAGGAACGAATCGAAATCGGAGTTCTGTCGTTATTTCGTTCGGAGTTCGGAAGTTGTGATCGATTCGCAAATGGGTGTCGGAACTTTTGTGTTTCGGCATCAACTGTAAACGAAGGTTCGGAATATTTTGAAATCAAAATTTGATCTTGAAGCTGCATTCAGAAATCGAACAGAAGAATTCGTTGATGTAAATCAGAATTAATCGACTCGCAATCTGTTACAAACGAAATCGGATTTCAATTAGAATTGTAGATTAAATCAGAATTTTAATTTTGATCGCCATTGATTTTGACTTGTTTAGTCAAAGAACGAGTTTGTCCCGTTCAATTGTAGAAGACGCCTCAAGTTTCATATGCGTCCCTGCTCTATTCATTATCAACAGTTTCTACCCTATATTCCAAATTTCTTTACAATTTTTGGGTTTTTACCATTTTAACCCCTTCTTATCAAAATATTTTCACTTCTTATCCTTTTCTTTGGTCTTATTCTTTTTAGTCCCTTCTAAATAATTCCTTCTTATTCTATTCCTTTTGTCTAATATTTAAAAAATCGAAAAATACAAAATTAATTTTTGTTATTTTTTCAGTTTTATTTTTTGAGAATTGCGAATATTCTAAAAGGATTTATTTCATCAAATCTAACGGGTTTTGAAGATCTATTTTGGCAAACTCGCTCCTTATGACAAAGCAGGTTTTACGACTTACTCTATGAGATAGCGAAGATTGTTGGTGATTCTTCTTAACTTTCCGGATTCTCTCCATGGTATTTGTTGAAGATTCGAGGGGGAGTGATGATTATTCAATGGGGAGTTCGTATATGGAAGATAATATTTGTTTCTCTCTCTTTGAAGACCCCATGTGCTGATGAGTCTCACAATTTAGGGGGGGAAATGCCAAGATGATCGAAAATCGTGATCTTCATCAGTTTCATCATCTAGGGGGAGATTGTTGAGTATTTGAGATATTGAAACTGATTTGCATGTTTGGTTATTTAGGGAAGCCTTTTTAGGGTTAATCATTTTGTGATTCCCTACGGTGCCTTTACAGTAGAAGTTCTTAATCGAGCTCTTCTAAGGCATTGATTTTATATTTTTGGTAAATATTTTATGTTCCCTATAAATAATCATTAGGTTAGCTTTTGATGTAAGCTTTTTCATGATTAAGGTTTTTCTTTGTACGTTCATATCAAAATCAATATACACAAAACCTTTGAAAGATTACTTGCATATGATGGTGATTGATTCATGATTGTTCTTGATATTCCGCATTCGTCACCTCGGATTTATTCTTAACAGTATCTTAGTATCGAGTTCCACGACTACCTCAAGGAATGTGGAATTGTTTCACAATTGACACCTCCTAGGACACCACAACTTAATGGTGTGGCTGAGAGGCGTAATCAAGCCTTGTTGGACATGGTTCGTTCCATGCTGAGTCGAGCTTCGCTTTTGATATCGTTCTGGGGGTATGCCTTAGAGACTGCCGCCCATATCCTGAATCTAGTCCCAACAAAGAAGGTCGTCAAAACACCTCACGAGATGTGGAAAGGGAAGGTTCCCTCGTTTGCACATATCAACATTTGGGGTTGTGAAGCTTTCGTTAGACGAGAGACTCACGACAAGCTTGAACCTCAAAGTGACCGATGTATTTTCATCGGCTACCCACAAAAGTCCTTTGGATACTTGTTCTACAGACCTAGTGAGAACGTGGTTTTTGTAGCACGAAGGGGAGTTTTCTGCGAGAGGGAACTCGTATGCAAAGAGGACAGTGGGAGTATGATTGATCTTGAGGAAATTCAAGATTCAAGCGATGAAGGAACCTCTAACACTAGCGCTCAACCCGAGGAAGAAATTCATGTTGAACCAATTGACGAGTCGTTACCTCTTAGACGTTCCACTCGAGTTAGAATGGCACCAGAGTTTTATGGTTTTCATATTACTATGGATGGTGATACGTTTATCAGTGATAGTACACTGGTAAATTTGGATGAGCCTTCTAGCTACAAGGAAGCCATGACGGGCCCTAAGTCTGCTAAATGGAAAGAGGCAATGGACAGCGAGATCCAGTCCATGTATGACAATCAAGTTTGGAACTTGGTTGATAATGTACCGGGTCGTAAGACAGTTGGGTGCAAATGGATCTTCAAGAAGAAGACCAACATGGATGGAAATGTGCACACGTTCAAGGCACGATTGGTTGCGAAGGGCTTTACTCAAACCCCGGGGGTTGACTATGATGAAACCTTCTCACCAGTGGCCAAGATCAAGTCTATTAGGGTTATGTTAGCCATAGATGCGTTTCATGATTATGAAATCTGGCAGATGTATGTCAAAACTGCTTTCCATAATGGGAATCTGGTTGAAGATGTTTACATGTTTCAGCCATAGACTTTTGTGAATGCTAAGTACCCCAATAGAGTGTGTAAGCTTGAGAAATCAATCTATGGATTGAAGCAAGCTTCTCGCAGATGGAATTTTTGCTTTGATGAGAAAGTCAAAGAGTTTGGCTTCTCTAGGAGTGAGGATGAGTCTTGTGTATATGTCGAAGCTAGTGGGAGTATAGTTAGCTTTCTAGTATTGTATGTTGATGACATACTGGTCATAGGAAATGACGTTTCGACCTTGCAGAAAGTTAAATACTGGATGGGAAAGTGTTTCGCTATGAAGGATCTAGTAGAGGCTGGGTATATTCTGGGAATAAGGATTTTGAGAAATAGAATAGAAGACTAATTGGACTTAGTCAAAGTACTTACTTAGATAAAGTGTTAAAGCGTTTTAGCATGGAGAATTCCAAGAAGAGAGAGTTACCTATCTAGAGCAATACCAAGTTGAGTAAGACTCAGAGTCCGAGTACTGATGTCGAGATGGCAGAAATGAGTCGAGTTCCATATGCTTCCTCCATTGGCTCGATCTTGTATGCTATGACATGTACTCGCCATGATGTGGCTTTTGATTTGAGCATGGTTAGCCGATATCAAGGGAACTCGGGTAAAGCTCATTGGATAGCAGTCAAGAACATTCTTAAGTATCTGTCAAGGACTAAGAACTGGGTCCTTGTTATTAGTGGCAGTGATTCATATTATATAGCCACGAGCGAAGCGTTAAAGGAGGCTATATGGTTGAAGAACTTCATTCAAGACCTTGGATTTGTGCCAGCCATAAAGGAGCCCATGTCTGTGATAATGAAGAAGTGGTTGCCTTGACCAAGGAACCAAGGGGTCATGGAAGATCCATACATATCGACAGAAAATACCACTTCGTCAGACATCGGGTAGAAGAAGGACTCATCGTCGTCAAGAGGGTATCGTCAAAAGAGAATCTTGCAGATCCCCTCACAAAGGGTCTGAGTAGGATTAAGCACATTCAGCATGCGAGGAGCATTGGTCTGAAGGACGATATTAGTTTTAGTGATTAGATAGATATTTTAGAAACTTGTAATAGATAAATGTAATTGACATTTGATGATTAAGTAATGGATATTTATTTATGAGTATTGTTTACTATCTTTTGTTAATTGTTTATCTTGTCTTTCATATTTTCATGTTTTACTTCCAGAATAATTGGATTATTCAAATTATCCACAGTTGGTCATACTTTGGAAGTAAGTAGTGAATTAAGACTATTATGAATTGGCTTGTAGATTGTCTAAGTGTTTAGACATAGCAATGGTTTGCTGCAACGTTCATGAGTACTCCTGAAATGGGGATTTGAGTACTAGATTAAACCTACGCTCATTTGAATTACTTCATGGAATTTATCACGAGTAATTATGAGACGATAATACCGTATAGTCTTTAAACCGAGAGATATGAGTTGTTGTTTACGAGTTGGTTATGCATTGATAATGCTTAAACGCATCAGTAACTTGATGTTATAAAACGTATTGTTGTGTATGATTTTATGAGTAAATAGTACAAGCATATAAGTCAAAGTTTATATGTTCCTTTTATCCCAAGGGGTAAAAGCGATATCTTGGGCCCCTCGATGATTTTGTGTTGACTTATGTGTCGGGCCCGGTCAGGACTGAATTGATGTGTTCAATTAAGTTCTTCGTCATACAAATCAGAATTCGGGAAACAAAGTATTAGACAATAAGAATGATTTTGTTCCATGTCTTTGTCCACATGATATCTTGCAGAACGGAGGATTATATGATCCCTTATCTTAAGGATACACGACTGACTAGTTCAGAGTTCGACAGCGGCTTTTGAAAGCTACGATTATTGGTCAAATTTTGAAGTCATACTTGCAATTATAGTTATTAGACTTATCAAGTGGGAGACTATTGGATTAAGTGTCTAAGACCATAACTATAATTGGTATGTACTTGATTTGATAGTAGCATGGTCCTTTTAGGTTGCCTTCACCCTAGCAACTTGACATGATGACTTTTGGAGAGAGAGGTTAAGTTTATTATTTGGAATAATAAATTGATTTATTAATGTGTTATGGAAATAATATATTAATTAGAAATCATGTTATTTAATTAGTATTTAATCATAAATTAATTTGGAATTAATTTTGGGATTAAAGGAACTGATTAAAAGAACAGGGTCTGTTTTGCAAATCATTGATAGTTGTGAAACTGGGCTGATGGACTTCTTAATTAGGAGTGGACGAAAATCTATAGGGAGGCCCTATAGATTTCGTCCAAGGCTTCTTAGTGGGAGGTCCATGGGCTGCTTAAGCCTTAAGCAGTAAATTAGGGTTTCCTCCTGAAACCTTAGCAGCCTGCAGCTATATAAAGAACCCCATGGCTTAGGATTTTCAGCTAATGCTTGCTAAGAAGAAACCATAGCCGAAATTCTAAGAGCTTCCTCCTCTCTCCTTCTCATCTTCTTGCTATTGGTGTTTATGAGCCATTAGAGGTACAACATTTGAGGCACTAAGCTTTCAAGAGTCAAGGATCTACTAAGAGTTCTTCTTATTACTACATAACAAGCAAGGTAAAATCAAAACCCTTTTTGTTATATGATTTTCGAAATTGTATGCTAGATCTAGGGTTTATTGCTTTGGTATTCAATTGCATGTTCAACTAGTGAAAAACTTAGATCCAAAGCAATTAGGGTTGCATGATCACATAAGATGTAGTTCTGCTCATAACCCATCACCTTACATGTCCATTATGGCAATTTTCTTTCAAGAAAGAAATTAAAAAACAAATGAGTTAGTGATCATCGGATTATGTCATGTGTGACATGATAGCACATCTAATATTATTGTACTTTCTAAAAATTTGTTTTTTTTAACAATTTTTCCATAATAAAGTATATTGTTTTGTTGTGTGTGACTGATTTGCCTCTGAAATTCTAAATCTTTAACAGAGAAAAAAAACTTCAAAACAATGCAATAAATAGCATTCTACTTTCAAAAATATTGAGTTTTGCTTGTTTTGCCCCTACTCTAAAAACTACTTTTATACATTTTTTGGAAATATCCACTTACTTCATATATTTACTTTGAATATTCACCATTTATTAACACATTTACATAGTAAATTTAGTGTATATTTAATATAAAAAGGACTATTCCTGTAAATCTACTTGAACAGAGACCATTTTTGTAAAAATATTATAGCAAAGACCATTACTGTAGATTTACTATATCATGTACCATTCTAGTAAACTTACTTGAAAAGGGACCATTCATCGTTTTAACACCTTCTAATGAAGTATTTTCATTTCGTTCAGATTTTGAGATAGTGACTATGTCAAGTAGAAATGTGTAATTGTATATATTTTAAATTGCATTCGAAAACCGTTTTTCTCTAATGAAGATATTTACTATTTTATATTAGTTTATGAATGAATACTTTGATTTTTTTTTAATTTATAGTTTTAATCATCTACTCATGTTTTATTTTTTTTTATGATATCAATTTTTATGTTAACTTATCTTTTTTTTATGTGTCGGATTTATATAACTATATATGCATTTTTTATATGTTCCATGCGTTTAATGCGGGTCATAATCTAGTTCTTATTTTATATCAACTATGTTAGAGACTCGTGTATTACATGGGTTGACAACATGGAAAATAAAACTATATTGCTAAAATATGAAAAATATAAAAATACAATACTAAAATATGATTGAAATATTGAAAATATGAAAGATTATGAAAGTACAATGGTGAAAAGATATGAATTATAACTTTTATATTCTTCATTTGTTTGTATTGCAAAATTTTACTTTGAATGTAGAATGATATTATGTTTTACTAAATTTAAACACAAAGACCCACACAAACATGGATAAATAGTAAGAGGTTAGAAATACAATGTTGAATTAGTAAAAAGTTTAAAAGTAGAATGTTGAACTATGATTTTTTCTGTGAGTAGAGGATACTACCCGTTTCATAGTGTATTTCATTGTGTAGCACAAGGATTAAAACTTGAGTTGCGGTAACAATTGGACTTACAAAAAAATGCCAATTTGATATAGTTGTTATAATACGTAACCTCTAATATATATTAAAACAAAAACCTTACGACATCATCTTAAACAATAAGGGCATTTGATTGAATTGCATCCCTATCTTTTCCAACTTTAGATATTTTGCTGACATCACCCTTCACTGCATTTAATTCTGATAATCTTTAATATCTTCCAATCAATTACCTTTTCGAAATGGAATGTATTTAATTCTAATAAAAGCATCCCAATTTTAAAACAAAATTTTCTGTCATTCCTTTTTTAAATCTAATCCCATATACAGGAATTGTTAATTGCGTGTTTAAATTGAATTTCTTCCATAGATCTCTGATCTTAGAAAATTTCGAGTGTTGAATTTTAAAAATTCAGGATTTTGCGTTAACTGAATTGCTCTTCCATTTTAGCCTTTATTATCATGCAAAATATAGAGATTGAAATTTGAAAATCAAATTCATTTCTTCGTTTTCTTATATATATATGGAATTGTAAAGGAAGTTGAATTAAATTATCATGAGTAATCTAAACTTCTCATTGTAACATTTTTTTAACAATGTAATTTTTATCTTTTTGCTTGAACAAGTCACTTGATGATTTGCAGAATATGGACAAAGTAGATGACACATTATTTTTTGCAGGAAGGATTCCTTTTTCTTTTCTTGAAGACATTCATCAAAAGTTTGTCAGGAATTAGGTTCGAGCAGTATTATCAGCCCAGGCTTATTGCATGAAGGATGAATTTTCAAGGGTTCTTAATCAACAACTAGAGTATTACTCAAATGATCCTAATGCAGATAGGATAAACCGTATAAAATGTGAAATGAGCCAAGTCAGCAACTTCTTCTTCTTCTTTTACAATTAAAATCATACATTTTTAATTATTTCAACATATATATCAGATCCCCCATTAACCAGTTATTCTAAACCATTTAAGTTTTCATAATAGTAACGTCCTATAAATCAGAAAATTACCAATTAATTTGAAATTTTGAATCAATATAATTGATATCTTTCTTTTTTCCAGCTAAATATCCAAAAATCTCCTATATGATATCTTAGGATCCTTGTTTTTTTTGGAAATAATGGTTTCCTTATTCAAAAACACCTATATATACGATTGCATTGAAGCTGTTATTCTCACGATTTTGGATTGAGGCATACGATTTCTGGTGTTCTTCTTCAACGGTCTTCTTCTCCAATTTTTTTTCCAGTTATATTCTTAAACTGACGAAAAATTAACCATGGATTTGTGTATACAACATTAACATGGAATTAGAAATAGTACTGATTCTATAATACATTATAACATAAATTACAATTTATATTCTCAAGCTATAGTCCTAAAATATGACGTTTTTTTAATTTTTTTTTTTCAAATTTTTTATCTAGAAAACACTAATAGGAACCTTACATGTCTATTATGGCAATGTTCTTTCAAATTATGGCAATATTCTTTCAAGAAAGAAATTAAAAAACAAATGGGTTAGTGACCATCGGATTATGTCATATGTGACATGATAACACATCTAATATCATTGTACTTTATAAAAATTTGATTTTTAACAAATTTTCCATAAGAAAGTATATTTTTTGTTGTGTGTGATTGATTTGCCCCTGAAATTCTACATCTTTTACAGAGAAAAAAAATACTTCAAAACAATGCAATAAATAGCATTCTACTTTCAAAAATATTGAGTTTTGCATGTTTTGCCCCTACTCTAAAAACTACTTCTATAATTTTTTAGGAAATATCCATTTACTTCCTATATTTAATTTGAATATTGACAATTTATTAACACATTTACATAGTAAATTTAGTGTATATTTACTATAAAAGGACCATTCCTGTAAATCTACTTGAATAGGGACCATTTTTGTAAAAATATTATAGCAAAGACCATTACTGTAGATTTACTATATCATGTACCATTCTGGTAAACTTACTTGAAAAGGGACCATTCATCATATTAACACCTTCTAATGAAGTATTTTCATTTCGTTTAGATTTTGAGATAGTGACTATGTCAAGTAGAAATATATGATTGTATATATTTTAAATTACATTCGAAACCGTTTTTTTTCTAATGAAGATATTTACTATTTTATATTAGTTTATAATTGAATACTTTGATTTTTTGAATTTATAGTTTTAATCGTCTACTCATGTTTTATTTTGTTTTATGACATCAATTTTTTTACCTTACTTTATCTTTTTTTTATGTGTTGGCTTTATATAACTATATATGTATTTTTTATATGTTTCATGCGTTTAACACGGGCCATAATCTAGTTCTTATTTTATATCAACTAGGTTAGAGACTTATGTATTACATGGGTTGACAACATGGAAAATAAAACTATATTGCTAAAATAGGAAAAAATATAAAAATACAATACTAAAATATGATTGAAATATAGAAAATTTGAAAAATTATGAATATACAATGGTGAAAATATATGAAATATGACTTTTATATTCTTCATTTGTTTGTATTGCAAAATTTTACTTTCAATATAGAATGATATTATGTTTTATTAAATTTAAACACAGAGACCCACACAAACATGGATAAATAGTAACATGCTAAAAATACAATGTTAAATTAGTAAAAAGTTTGAAAGTAGAATGTTGAACTATGATTTTTTTTGTGAGTAGAGGGTGCTAAATTACAGTTGTATAAATACTTAGAATTAACTATGGTAACCATTTAATTCATCAAATCATAGAATAATACATATCAATTCAAAAAAAATCAATGGCCTGTTTGCATGATTTAAGGGATTGTTAGATGGACAGTTTTGTCTATTTCCTTCATCAAGCTCTTTAAAATTATCCATAAATAGAAGAAAATTCTAGTCATCAATTTGCCTTACTCCAAGAAAATTTCATTTATGTAATTAAAAAACTGATTTTTCTTTGAATGAATTTCAAACTGAATCAACATGTAGAAATAGAGAAGGGTGACAGAGGATTTAGGTTTGTTTTATTTTCTTGATAAACCATATAGTCCTATAATGGAGTATATTTTTAGATTTCAAATTACAATATTTTTAGACAATGGACTATAACTTTGATTTTTTGTTCAAAAACTATTATCCTCGTTTTTGGAAAAACAATTCCTTTTAATATTTTACAAAGATTATTGATGATATGTTATAGTTAATAACATGTAACCCGATGCATTCATCCATTAGTTAGTTAGTACCAACATAACTTCCCAAAGCACGTAGCATGCAACATTCAAGCATCAGGCAAGTCAACTCAAAACATACCCTATACAAGCCATCCTAACAAGTAACTGATCTGATACTAGCATTCAAGTCTAAAAGCTCATACAAATAGGCACATAAAGACATCTCTCCTAGCATTCTATCATGTAATCATGAGCAGATCCTTAACCCCTAATCTAGCATGCGATTCTCATATCATAGCATAAAACATATAACTTGTATGGGTATTTTGGGAAAACTTACTTGAGCTCAACCGATTTCACGCATCACACCCATTTTCTTTTATTAAAATCCTTAGATTTAAATGTTTCTTTTTGTGAAAAACATAACAAACCCTCAATTTGAGTGCAGGCACACCCAAGAGTATCCCTGCATCCTTCAAACCAAGACTCTGATACCAACTTGCAACATCCCAAAACTACAGATAAAAATTTTGTTTTTAAATTCATTCCATTCATAAGAAACTGATACCAAAGTATTCAAAAGAGTCACATTGAATCATAATATCATAGTACAAATCCCAAAACCACTAAGTGCAGAAAAACATGGAGTGATGCTGTGCGATCAAGCTGGGACCTTCCCCTTCGAAATGGAAGTGCCTGAAACAAAAACTGAAAACTGTAAGCACAAAGCTTAGTGAGTTCCCCCAACATACCACATACTAAACAAACATAGTGCCAAGCATATTCGGGTGCTGGCCTGCCCCTTCCGTCTATTTCAACCGGATACTGCCAAGCATATCCGGGTGCTGGCCTACCCCTTTGGTCTATCTCAACCAGATACTGCCAAACATATCTGGGTGCTGGCCTACCCCTTCGGTCTATTACAACCAGATACCAGGTCTATTTCACCCCTACTACTACCACATAATATGATAGCAATAATCACTGAGTCATCAAACAAATACAGACATGGCTGACAATTATCACAAAGACAATCATCATGTTATACCATAATTGGTGGGCCGACCTTGGTGCCTTCGAACCACGGCTACTATGAAGGAAGACTCACATCAGAATGTGGGTATCACATTGCACTCGACGGATTACTCGCGAACTCCTCACCTTATCGCACAAGAACAAAACCCTAATTAAAAGTTAGGTCACAATCTAACCCGAAGGTCCAAAATCCTAGTCCTTGACTTAAGGCAAGAAGGCTCCTTTACTTTTCCCTTATTGGGTCTCCTTCTCTCCAAGGCCCAAAACCCCAAAACCCAAAAAGGCATCCAAGCTCACCATAAGGCCTTTAAGGCCCACTATGGCCCAAGGACCCCAAACATGGCCTTAGGCCCAAAAAGTACTTGTTACACTCAGATGGGCCCGAGGCCTAACTTTCTTAAGTTTAAAGCCCAACACCAAATGAGCCCAAAATCTTCCAAGCCCACAAATCGCGTACGCGCGGCGTACTTGGCTTGTACACCCAGTGTACGCTGGTGTTGACCAAGGTCGAGGCGCTGACCCAGTACGCGCAACGTACACTTGAGTATGCACGACGTACTGGTTTGCCCATCCAAACTTAGCCCTATGTCTTAATCCCTTAAGACCTTACATCCAAAACTTAGATCCAGACCCCTAGAAACGTCCTAATCCATAAAGTTGCAAACTTTATACGTTTTCATGCAAGGATGGGGCTCAAAACATGAATCAAGTCCATAAGCACACTTGTTTGGTCCCTAACACTTGCATGGTTGAGGCTTAACCATAAATATCTGATTTTTATGACTCAAAACACCTCCAAGAGCTCAAAAGGGCAACTCATATGGTATGAAGTTCCTTAACTCCAAGAATCCAAACTATGGAACCAAAAGATGACATTTTCCACCGTAAAAATAGATCTAAGCATGTAATGGTCAAGGCTTGAGCTTTATACCTTCAATTGGTCAGAAATGGTGCCAAACTTCTGGATCTACAAGCTCTTCACACGTCCTTTCTTCTTCTCAAGCTTCCTTCTCCTTCAAAGGATCTAAAGAACACCAAAAATCACTCAAGAAGATCACAAATGCACTAAGGTGGCTTAGGGTTCGAGATTTGCACTTCAAGGGAAATGGAGGCTGAAAAGGTAAGGGACTTGGAGGACTTACGGTCCTTAAATAGGGTGCAAACCCTAAAAACTAGGGTTTGGTTCAGACATGAGTATGCCATGCGTACACCACATATGCCCAGCGTATGTGGTTAATGTTCCGTGACCAAGTTGTGCCTAGTACGCTAAACGTACTCAATGAGTACGCCCCGCGTACTTACCAAGGGACTAATATGAAATGGATTTTATATTAGGGACTTAGAGGGAACTCACCAAAATCTTGGATGTTACACATAAGCATAACGAAACATTACAAACCTTATAGTAATTAAACTAGTGGCCTAGTACTCCTTGTGGCCTAATACTCCTTGAATCTCTCAGCAGAATGTATCTTTAATATCGGTACCTGTGATACAATAAACTGAGTGGGTCAGGTTGGGAAACCTGGTGAGTACATAGGGATTTCAATCCCACAATGTTATTATATATATATATATATATATATATATATATATATATATATATATATATATATATATATATATATATATATATATATTAGAACTCACAAGATACAATTTCATATAAGAAATTTACCCCGCCCCGTCGATCCTCACAACGACACGATCCATACTTTTCGGATCTTAAATGAACAGCTTTACCTAATCCATACTCTCGGATCAGGTATGAATGGCTATGTCTAATCCATACTCTCAGATTAATGACAAATGACTATGCCCACTCCATACTCTCGGACTAGGGATGAATGATTATGTCTAATCCATGCTCTCTGATTATCGACAAATGACTATGCCCACTCCGTACTCTCGGACTAGGGACGAATGACTATGTATAATCCATGATCTCGGATTATCGACAAATAACTATGTCCAATTCATACTCTTGGAATAAGGATGAATGACTACGTCTAATCCATGATCATGGATCAAAGACAAATTTTAGAGTTCTACCATTCGTGTATATCTCACCCGTACTCTTAAGGAGATACTACCCGATATTCATCTTAATTAATTTAGGTTTATTCTGTAAGTCCTAAATCATCATATATTATCATATACATTTTTTTCACGTATTTCAGGAAATATCAAATATCTCGCACATAAATATATATATTTAATACTTTAATCAATACTTGTATTAAAATCATGTTCATGAAAGGGACTACACACTCACTTGTCAAAGTGACGATTTGAAATTCAGACAACGCTTCGCTTCTAGCAATTGTCTTTTCCTTTGACGTAACCTAGTATCATTATCATTAAGTCTTGGTCTAATATTTATTATGACTAATTATTAGTCTAGATTCATCATTAATTCAAAGTCTACTTCAAGATCTATCAAGTAAGGATCAACTAGGCAGGATAGTTGGAAGGCAAGATCATTTCGGCATATAGCCTTTCTGAAATCCAACAACCAAGCCAACGTGACCATTCTAGAAACCTCTCCCGTAAGTAGATCAATCAGTGTAATGACTTGGAATCACTAATAAATCTTGTTTATAGGTTCATATTAACAATAATGAACTTAAACATAAGTTATACTTAAAGTACAGTAAGCATAATTTAACTTACAGGTGGTTTAGCGAGAAACAGGACTTTGTGCGGGCAGAGCTTCTAAGCCGAAACCTCTACTTCTCAGAGCTTTCTGACACTCCATAGCTTCGCTACTAACACCTTGGAAGTGCTAGAGAAAGATCTTGGGACCTTGGGAGGGTTTTGGAAGAGTTTGGATGGAAATGTGTGAAGAAATAAGTGAAATTCGACTTCTATTTATAGGCCCCCAGTAGCCCAATATGTTGGGCATACTCTAATTACACTGGGCGTAATGGGTGTCACGTGTCAGCATCAGATCGCAAGCCTTGAGGAGGAAGGTGTGGTGCCAGATCGCGACACGTGTCGCCCTCTTGTTAATCCGAAAATTAATTATCTTGTAAAATTCATAACTTTTGCGTACGAGCTCCGTTTTTGACGTTCTTTATATACACGTGTAGCTATCCACGAGATCTACAAATTTCATTTAGACTCTATCAACTAATTTTGACTTTATTTTTAAAGTAATATTTTAACAATCTTAGACAGTTAAAGTCCGTTAAAAATTCATAACTTTGTCATTCGACGTCCGTTTTCGACTGTCTTTATATCGTTGAGCTCCTATTAACGAAATCTTCAATTTTTATTTAGATTGTGTAGGCTAATAATCGATCGATCTAAAATTCGATTTTTGAGTTGTACACTGCTACGCGGAATCTTAGAAAAATCATAATTTCCTCAAATGAAGTCAGATTTGGACGTTCTCTATATACACGCTCTCAGTTTAATGATTACTACGACTTTTGTTTAGATTATTAAGGCTAAAAAGTAATTTATCAAAAATTTACTTTTTACGTTACGCAGAGTCGTGCCGGTTTAAATCGCGAAACTTCAAAATGGGTCATAATTTTTTCCGTTATAAGTCGTATTTCAACGTTCTATATATGTACATAATCCTTGTGATGTATACTATAATTTTGGTTAAGATTATTTATCCTAAATAATCTTCTATCAAAAAGTCATTTTAATGCTTATTATTTCTAAATTGACTAACCCGAATCTGCGGGCGTTACACGTGATTGTGCACTTCATTGTCGATATTTATTTGATCTATGATTTTGGGAAACTCTGATTATGATTATGACTTTTGGAAACTATGTTTTAAATGATTTACTGCTTTTGATATGTTTTAAAAATGAAATTGTGTCATGATTTTTAGGATGTTACAAGTTGGTATTAGAGCGTTGTTTTTGGAGAATTAGATGAACACTCATGTGATTTCAGACTCAAACTAAGGGTTTGCAAAATAGTTATCAAATTAACTCGAAAAAAATAGTCATTAGAGAGGATGCAATGTGTACAATCAGCACGGAGCCAAGGAAAGTATTCCCCAAGATACCTACACTCGTTTTGTGTATAGATGATATGATAGAATTGCATGCTAGTTGGTAGGCTAGGGATCTTCACGAATTACATGATAGTATTGTCTGATCTATGATCCATGATAGCCTAAGAGAATTTCTTGTTATGCTAGATGGAATTGACATTGTTACTGTGGTTGCTTAGTGTGTGCACCATGGTTGTATATAGCTAACATTTTATAGTATGAGAATGTTTGATTTAGCCTTATTTCCTGTTCCTTGTCTGGTTGTAGGCTTAGGATAGAATCATGTATTCGACTGTCTATTGAATCCAGTGTTATGTGTGATTAGCATGCACGAGCAGCTGTAGGTTCGGTGGTAGTTCCATGAATGAGTATGGTTTGTAGTAGGCCAGCGTGAGGAAGGATTAGCCACTTTTAGAAGAGTATGTGTAGGATGTATGTGTATCCTATATGTTGGGCCTTGTGGTCGGGTGGTCCGTGACAACCCTTTAAGACACATACGGGTAGGTGTGGAAGGTAGTATGGGTCCGTACTACTGAAAGCACATAACCTGTATGCGTATCAAGGAAGTCACGAACCCTGAGGGTTTAGTAATCCTGTAATGATGTAATAATATGAATTGTGGCTTTTCTGATGTATTCCATTTTGTTTTTCAGTATGCTGTTCACTAGAGGTTATGGATCAGGAGTTGGTGGCCCGACGAGGCCAAGATTGACTGACGATGAGATTTGTGAGACGATCACCACCTATGTGACCATGGTTGTTAGGGAGGCGATCCCAGAGTTATTTGGTTCTATTAAGAACACCATGATCAAGATGTTTGACGAGCGTTATGTTATTGTCACCGAGGTTGCTGCTGCTGCAGCCACTACAGTTGTTGTTGCTATGGGTGTTCCGGGGAGAGGGTCATTTCACTACCGGGACTTCAGCAACACGAAGCCCCCAGAGTTTGACAGGGTTAAGGACCCGGTTGTTGCTATGAGGTGGTTATCCTATGTGGAGGGTGTTTTTTAACTTGTTCGTTTCAGAAGGACCAGAAGGTCAGGTGCGCCCTGAACCTTCATTGTTTGAAGGAAAAGGACTGGTGGAAGTTAGTGACCGGTGCTTATTTTCCTGCGGAGAAGGCCGCACTGACATGGGAGCAGTTTTTAGAGATGTTCTGTACTGAGTCTGTTCCACATGTGGAGAGGGAGAGGTTAGCGCAAGAGTATTTGTTGTTGAAGCAGACGACACAGTCGATGATGAAGATTACTAAGACGTTTACCGAGAGAGCTCTATTATGCCCTGAGTATGCCTCTTCGTAGCAGGTTCATATGTCCTGTTACTTGAGCATGCTCAAGACGAAGATTCGTGAGTTTGTGTCAACCTAGAGGTATGGTTCCCTTTCTGAGTTATAGTCTTTTGCTCGGAGGAAAGATTAAGATTGAGATTCAGACGAGAGAGAGAGAGGAGACAGGCTCCAGGTTAGAATATCAAACGGTAGAAAAGTGGTTCAAGCCCACCGATTCACGGTCTGGAGGTCAGAGGGGCCGCATTTGTGGCAAGTGTGGGAAGACGCATGATGGGACTTGTCGATCAGTGATTGGGTGCCACAAATATGACAGGGAGGGCCATATTGCTAGGGATTGTCATAATCATGCCCTATTTCCAAGCACCATGATTTGCTACCACTATGATCAGGTTGGCCATATGAAGGCCAACTGTCGCTTGATCGCTGCAAGACCAATGCAGGCTCGAGCACCGGCTACTTTGAGGAATACCGATGGATGCCAGGGGAGAGATGAGGCCCCGAAGGCCAAGGGTCGTGCTTGTCAGCTCACAGTAGAGGAGGCCATGGCAGCGCTTGACTTTGTTACTGGTATGTATTCATTTATTTTATGTTCAGTTATTTCATGTATGCTTATGCTTGTATCTTTGATAGGTACCTTCTTAGTGAATTATTTTCCTTCTCTTGTGCTATTTTACTGGGGTGTGAGTCGATCTTTTGTATCTCAGTCCTTCACTAGAGCTTTTGTCATGTCTATTGGGGAGTTGGAGTGTCCGTTGCGAGTCTCCATCGCTAACGAACACGGGGTTACAGCTTCGAGTGTTTTTTGGAATTGTACTTTGGAGATATTCGGGGTGTCTTATCCGATTGATTTGATTCCCATCCCTATGGGGAATGTGTGCGTGATTGTGGGGATGGACTGGTTGAGCATATTTGGCGCCATGATTGACTGCGAGAGACAATTGGTGATAGTTCAAACCCCAAGTGGGGGATAACTTACTATTTATGGTGAGGGTATGAAGGTTAGTTTGACATTTTGTTCCACTACCAGAGCTCGGCAGTATCTTCATCATGGGTGTTTGGGTTATCTCGCTTATGTGGTTGACGCCCAGGAGGAGGGGACAGTTTCAATTTCAGATGTGCCAGTGGTCAGGGAGTTTCTAGATGTATTTCTAGAGGATTTACCCGGTGTGCCTCCTATGGGGCAGGTGGAATTCAGGAACGATCTGATCCCTGGTGCGACACAGATTGCCAAGGTGTTGTATCGCCTTGCACTACAGAGATACATGAGTTGTCCTCTCAGCTTCATTAGCTGTTAGGCAAGCAGTTAATCTGACTGAGAAATTCACCCTAGGGAGCACTGGTTCTTTTTGTAAATAAGAAGGACGGGTTGCATCGTATGTGCATAGATTATCGAGAGTTAAACAAATTAACGGTGAAGAACCATTACCCACTCCCTAGGATTGATGACCTCTTCGATCAATTGCAGGGTGCATCTTGGTTCTCCAAGATTGATCTGAGGTTGGGTTACCATCAGATGAGAGTCCGGGAGGAGTACGTGGAGAAAACAACATTTCAGACTTGTTATGGCCATTACGATTTTGTGGTGATGCCTTTTGGGATCATCAACACACCTACAACGTTCATGGATATGATAAAACGGGTATGTAGGACGATGCTCGACCGGTCAGTTATTATTTTCATTGATGATATTTTGGTCTACTCCAAGACCAAGGAGCAGCATGAGGAGCACCTTAGAGAGCAACTTAGAGTACTAAGACAGGAGAGGCTTTATACCATGTTCTCAAAGTGTGAGTTTTGGTTACGAGAGGTCCAGTTTCTGGGACACCTCGTCAATCAGGACGAGATTCCGGTCGATCTGGCCAAATTGAGGCAGTGATGCAGTTGGAGGTCCTGAAGTCCCCATCTGAGATTAAGAGTTTTCTGTGATTGGCTGGTTATTATCAGAGGTTCGTCTAGGATTTCTCCAAGAATGTAGTTCCTCTGACCCATCTGACGAAGAAGTGTTTGGATTTCCATTGGGGGCCTGAGCAGCAGGCTATATTTGAGACTCTGAGGAGGAAGCTATGTGAGGCCCCAATATTAACTCTTCCTGAGGGTGTTGATGATTTTGTGGTATTTTGTGATGCATCACAAGTTTGGGGTCGGTACTCATGAAACGGGGCAGAATCATAGCCTATACGTCAAGGCAGTTGAAGCCTTGTCAGGCCAGGTATCCGACGCATGCTTTGGAATTGGGGGTTGTGGTTTTTGCCTTCAAGATTTGGCAACATTATCTCTATGGGGACCGATGTACCATCTATACAGATCACAAGAGTTTGAGATATCTTGATGTTGTCAGTCGAATCTAAACATGAGGCAGCGCAGGTGGCTTGACGTGGTCAAGGATTGTGATTGTGAGATTCTCTATCATCTGGGGAAGGCTAATGTGGTGGTTGACGCTTTGAGCCGTAAGATGACTAGTACTCCTACCCGAGAGCACTGTTTGAGGATGTCCATCGACTCCCCACTTTTGGATTTGATCAGGGAGGCTTGGGCCGAGGGAGTCAAGAAGGAAAAATGGAAGCAGGAGAGGATCAAAGTTGAGATTGACAGGTTATCTACCGACAGCCGCGGGATTTTGACCCGGTGTGGTGGGTTATGGGTGCCATTTTCTGGAGTAGTCTGGTAGATATTTTGGAGGATGATCATAAGTCTAGGTTCTCGATTCACCGTGGAGCCACGAAGATGTATCAGGACTTGAGGCTGAGTTATTGGTGACCATGCATGAAGAGGGAGATAAGATGGTATGTGGAGAGATACTTGACCTGTCGGATGGTCAAGGCTGAGCACCAGAAGCCTCGTGGAAAGCTTCGGCCACTAGAGGTGCCAATGTGGAAATGGGAGCACATTACTATGGATTTCATCACTAAGTTGTCGAGGACGGACAAGGGATTTGATGCGATTTGGGTCATCGTCGATCCTTTGACCAAGAGTGCCCACTTTCTTGCCATTCGGCCGAGAAGTTGTCCGACGTGTATGTGTGCGAGATTGTCGCTCGCCACGGTGTACCAGTCTCTATTATATGTGATCGCGATATACAGTTTACTTCTCGGTTTTGGCAGAAGTTTCATGAGGATCTGGGTAATAGACTGCTTTTCAGCATGGCTTATCACCCTCAGATTGATGGTTAGAGTGAGTGTACCATTCAGACACTCGAGAATATGTTGAGGGCTTGTGTCATAGATTTTGGTGGGAGTTGGGATTTCTACCTTCCCCTAGCTGAGTTTTCCTACAATAACAACTATCATTCTAGTATTGGTGCACCGCCTTTCGAGCTTCTCTATGGAAGAAAGTATCGTACATCAGTGTGTTGGGGAGAGGTCGGTCACAGGGTCATGAGGAGGACTGAGGTAGTTCTCTAGATGATAGAGCTCATCCAGTAGATCAGGCAGAGGTTGCAGACAACTTAGAGTTGGCAGAAGAGCTACGCCGATAAACGATAATCCGAATTAGAGTTTCAGGCCGGGGATATGGTTTTGTTGAAGGTATCACCTTGGAAGGGTGTTATACTCTTTAACAAGAGGGGAGAGTTAGGACCCCGATTTATCAGACCATTCCGAGTTGTGGCTAGAGTAGGCAAGGTGGCCTATCGATTGGATCTTCCTAAGGAGCTTTGCCAGATTCATAGCACCTTTCACATTTCCCAGCTTCAGAAATATGTAGTCGACGATTCATCAGTGATCCCATCGGATGTCATTCAGGTTGATGAGCGCCTGAATTATGTGGAGAGACCGGTAACGATTCTAGACAGGAAGACGAAGGCCTTGCGCAACAAGGTGGTACTTTTGGTTAAGGTCCAGTGGCATCATTAGAAGGGTTCTGAGTGGACTTGGCAACCCGAGGCAGAGATGCGGGAGCACTACCCAAAGTTATTTGCAGTTGAGGACTTCGAGGATAAAGTTTGATTCAAGTGGGGGAGATTTGTAACACCCGTTCCATGTATGAGTTAATTTATAAATGTTCTACTTTTATTTGGGTGGCCACGGCGTGGTGGAGCCTCACCACGACATGGCGGTATTGTTTTGATCGCGGGTTTAAATGACCCGCCACGGCGTAGCCATAGGTGACACGATGTGGCTAGTGTTTTTGGAGGAAATACTAATTCTTGGGATTTGGGCCCTATTTAAAGGCATTATGGCTAGGGTTTTGTGATCATTCAACCTCCATCACCCTATCAAGATCAGAAACCCTAACCCTAGCCTCCATTGCAATTGTGAACTCATTTTGGTGTTTTTGGTGATCTTTGAAGGAGAAGGAAGCCTTTGGTATGGTGATTTACCTTGCAAGCATCATCTACATCTTCTAGCATATCTTATGGACCTTGGTGAGTGTCCAAGACTCAACCTTTTCCTTGCTAAGTTGCTAGATCTTTAGATTTTATCCCCTTTTTCTTCACGTCTTGACGGGTTTAAGTGTTGAGATCTCATAAAGTTTGCAAACTTTATGAATCTCCATGCCATTTGGATTATTTGGTGCTTTGGATCTGAAGTAGGAATGAGTTTTGGTGTCATGCATGGAATTTTGGTCATTAACCCTTGTTTTGACCTAATACGATTTTAAGACATGCATTGTACAAGCATGTCTGAAAAGCATAAATTTTTATGTTAGTAATGGTGCTAGGAACCCTTCTGGAGTTGTTAGACAAGAGACCTTCAAGATTAAGTACTTAATGATTAAGCCATGTTATATTTTTGCACTTTTTGGACCTAGGAGTTGAGATATTGATCTCTTGGGGAGTCTTAAGGGATAAAGGTTGAAAATTTATCCATTTAGACCATAGAATGGACCAGATCTAAGCTTTGGAGCCCTTAGAATCTAAGAAAACGACTTAACCCATTAAGTTGTTAGGAACCCAATGCCCACGACATGACCTTAGGTCGTCACGACGTGGCGACTAGGCAAGAGCCGTCTGTTTTGTCGTTTCGCTGCCACGACGTGGCGACCAGCTAAAGGTTGATATTTAACTTTTGACTATTGACTTTGACCAAGTTTGACTTTAGGTTAAATGGTGTAACTTGAGTAGTAGATTGAGGCTTGGTTCATGTTTATGGTATAGGTGATTCGTGGAGTCAGTGTGTAGAGTAGTGATTAGTTCAACTATCGTTCAGACTGTGAAGTGAGTTTTCCTCACTGTACTCGTGGGTCGAAGACACCAATGTCGGCCCATTAGATTGTATGATGTATCCTTATATATATATATATATATATATATATATATATATATATATATATATATATATATATATATGATGTTGTTATGCTGTAGTGTTCTGTTAGACTAATAAATTTGCATGATTATCTGTTAGCTGATTATATGTTTATCTGTTGCGTATGTCGACGTAGTGTGGTTGGGTTAAGGCAATATTGCTCTATGCGAAAGCCAACAAACGTGGGAGCAATACAGACATAAGCTGAGGGTCAGGAAGGCAAGTTAGACTTATGTTGTGGGCTCGAGAGTAATCCAGACATATGTTGTGGCCCGAGAGGGCGATCCAGACTTATGTTGTAGACTCAGGGATAATCCAGTCTGATGGCTGTAGACCCAGTATGCATGCTATTATATGTTTGTGTGGTGACGTTTTGGGAGGACTCACTAAGCTTTGGCTTGCAGTTTGATTTTATGGTTTCAGGTACATTTAAGGATAGAGGCAAGGCGAAGGGTTGATTGTGCACATTATTCTCGATATTTATTTATTTGATCTATGATTTTGTGATACTCTGATTATGATTATGACTTTTGGAAACTATGTTTTGAGGATTTATGTATTTTGATATGGTTTTAAAAAGGAAAATTTTGTCATTATTTTTGGGATGTTACATTTCTCAAATGTCAATTTCTTCCCTTCATTTTCTAATGTTTCACGTTTAACCTTCGTAGTTTATATAATATGATTTTCCTACAACTACCATCCTAAACTCTGTCAAATGTCATTTTGTCTTCCTCGATTTTGAATTTTGTAAAATGTCACTTTTATCCTATCGACTTTCTAAACTTTCGTGTTTAACCCATCCACCAACAGTTTTGTCAATGATATCGACCTTATATGTTTATCTACCAATAAGTACAATAATACATAATTTTTATCAATACAATCATTAAAAATCAATTTACAAAACATATCGAAGACACCATATAAAACATCTCTCTTTCACTCTCCCTCCACAAAATACTAGCTTTTATAAAGACATGTGTGAAAATAATGATTATTTATGTTTTATATTTTATTTTGGAACCAAATTATATAGTTAACCGATTTATCTTTCAAAAATTAATTAAATATATTTAAATAATAGCTAATGTTTTTGAAGGCAACACGTGTAACATAAAGTGAAATGTATCCATTAAATATGTATATCAATATGTCATTGTACTCTATTGTCCTGGCTTGGATAAGATGGCAGGGATATTAGAATCCCCACAGGGACCACGTTCACCACCACCAACATCATCACCATATAAAACATCTCTCTTTCACTCTCTCTCTCTTTTTTAGAAAATCAATATCACAGAAAGAGACTTTACAAGAAGGGAAACTTCAATTTAGCCTTCTTATAATCAACTATTTCTTGTGAGTTTTTTTTTTTTTTCTTCCCCAATTTTAATCCTTTCATTTTCAGTAAATTAACGGGGTTTTATTGGAGTTATAATCAAGCCCATGTTGATTTACGCTGATTCACACATACACACATACTGAAGCATTCCAGAGTTTTTGTCTGTTTATGATCATTTGTCATTTACTTTGCTTCTGTATTGACATCAGTCTCGACACTTGTGCCTGCCATTTTTAGTTTTGGATTCTTCTTGCCCTTTAAATTCTTGCTTTAAAAACCCCCCAGAAAAAAGTTCAATTGTCAACATACACCGTTCGAAATCGAGACTAAAGTTACAAAATACATCAACTTTTAGCATTAGGGTTTGTCATCCGTTGCTGCTGATAATTGGGTATGGGCCTTTACTCTAAAAATTTGTTCCTTTTTTATGTTTTGAGTAGAAATGAAACTTTTTGATCTCTTCTTTTTAGCTTAGGGTTGTTTATCTGTTGCTGTAGCTTATTGGGTATGGATCTTTACTGTAAAAATCTGATTTTTTTTTCTTCTGAATTTAGGCTTGTTTTTGGGTATACTTCTTCAGTATGCTGGATCTTGAAAGTTGGTTGAACTATTTTTCGTTTATTTAAGCTTAGGGTTGTTTATCTGTTGCTTCTGCTTAGTGGGTATGGATCTTTATTGTAAAAAACATGTTCTTTTGTGGGGATTTAGGCAGAAATTGAAGATTTTTCCTTCTGGTTTTTAGCTTTGAGTTTTTAATTTATTGCTGGTGCTTGTTGTGTATGGATCTTCACAGTAAAAAGTTTGACTTTTTGTGGGATTTTGAGTAAAATTTCAACTTTTTAATCTGTTTTTAGCTTAGATTTGATTTGATTTGGGTGCTGCTTAAGTGCTTAGTGGGTGTGGATCTTTACCATATAAAAGGAATCTTCTGTTCAAGAAATTAACCTTTTTTCTATGCTGCTGCTGCATAAAGCCACTATTTAGCAAAAGTAGATTGATAGTAGAGTCACCATGACAAAATAATTGGGATAAATATAAAAATGATTTTAAAAAATGACGTCTGAACACTCTTTTAGTGGAAGAGTGAGCATGATTGTTTATGCAAACCTTTAGATTTAGCTAAGGGTAACAAATCTTTGCTGTAAAAATGAACTTTTTTATTAAGGTTTCTTCAACTTCCATATAGCTTTCTTGACATTATTTTCTTTTTGTACTTAAAACTTTTCCTTTTTAGATCCTTTTTGGAATATTTTTAGTTCCTTTTTATATTCTCATATGAGAAGACTTGAACTTGAAATTGCAAACACGCCCACTTTAAAAAGTTAGAACTCGGGTGTGTTTGGATGCGCGTTTAAGCTTATTAATGCAACCCATTGTTTGGGTAAAAGTGATTATGACTGATTTTTTAGGGTTAAAATAATCAGATATGAAGTAGGTGAGAAGTTTCGTTAAGAGAACTTATTATTGCGATGGACGTAAACAACCCAAAAAGACGTGAATACCCTCTTCATCCCCATCATACAAATACAAAATAGCCCTAGAAAAGCTTGTCTATATCATATTCAACAATTTTTAATTTTCAAGAATAGTCATAGTTTTCGCCATTTTCTCAGTTGTTTAGTTTTAATCATCATCTTTCATTTGACATTTATTTCTTTTTCTAACATAAAGCAGGTTCTCTCTTACTGATTGTGATATGGGCTTTCCCAACTCCTCTCAAGCAATCGTATATTCCGGCTCTTAAGCATGGAGGTTCATCATTTCAACAACACCATGGAGACTCGTTACGAGAACGGAATCGGAATCGGAATCGGAAACGGACATTACAGTCCGAGACACAACTCTTACCACTCGACCCCAAAACACTCTCTATCTTGGCTCGATTTAAGAGTTTGCTACATTCGAATCAGCAAATGTGATATCAACAATGAATCAACCCCTGAACATCTAACACTTAACCATGTCCCACTTAACCGTGACACTTTACTTGAAGTCAATGGTGTAAGAACTAGCATCTACTCCGATTGTGTTTCAACCCTTTTAAAGCGAGATCGATTAGACAAAAAGTCTGAGGAAGTTACATTTGTTAGTACGGATAGTTTTAGGACAACAGGAAGTGTGAAGTTTGAGGTTTTTGATAAGGATGTTCTTCTGGTTTCCGGGGTTCTTGATTTGTGTCATGGGAATGGAATTCATGGGGAGTTGGCTTCAGATGGTTGTGTTTCTAAATGGAGAATGGAATGTGAGACGGATATGGTGGCGGGAAATGGGTTTCTGAAAGGGGTGGAATTGGAGACACCTGTGATTGAAGTTTGTTTGGCTGGTAGTTTTGGTGGGAATCCGATAATTTTGACGAAAAGTTTACAAGTTTTTTATAGAAAGAAACAAACAAGGAAAGGGGTGCTTCAAGCTATACCTGAAAATGAAGCAATTGTGAATCAAGGAGAGGGTTCTTCTGGCCTTTCTTTGAAGGTATGTCTTTTGGTTTTAGTATTAATTCTGTAATAGCTTTGTTATTTGGTATTGATAACAATATATGATATTTAAAAGAACTATAGATTTTGTTTTATAGGACTTGTAATCTCAACCGATGAGTTGGATGAATTGACCTACAAGCATTTATTTGTCAACTTTTTTGTATAATATAAATAATCATTGCATTAAATATGAGTACAAGAACTATGCTATTACAATCTAATTTTTTGAATACAACAGACTTGTGATGGAAGTACACATTGTGCGACTCTTTGTTTTCTTTTCAGCTTTTTTTTTTTTTTTTTTGTTTTTTTAATTTTACCCATAACTGGATTAAAAAAATTCACTTGATCCCATCTGTAGACTGTAGTTTAATATATTATATTATAAGAACCTTATCCTGAGAAGAGCTCAGCATTTGCATGGCTTTTGGCACTTTTTTCCATGTTGCGCACACTACAATGATGCCCTCTTGTTCTATGAGTCGTTGTTCCATTAAAATATATTGGATTTCATATAGGTTACAATAAAAAAAAAATCAAACTTTTTTGGCTTATAGTTTTTAGTCCAAATCAAAGTTGTGTTTTTTGATTCAGGGTGGTTTATTTTTGTCATCATTTACACCCGGTTTGTTAAATAGGACATGAAAGATTATACTGTGTTTAACATAAATTGGACGAGGACTACAGCCTATGTCAATGAGACAAAAATCATAGTTTTTTGTCCCATTAGAAAATGTGGGACAGGGACTCACTTTCTTTCATGCTTGCAAGTTGCAATAGACGTAAATACCCTCGTCCTCATTGAAAATATTCCTCAACAACCTTGTTCCATGTAACAAATGCAATTGTAGTGTTTGATATTTTCTTACATTTGACATTATATTTTGTTGGTTTCTTTATGCTGTTTTGCTTGGTGACATTGTAGGCTGCGGATTACCCGAACTACAAGCAGGAACACGAGTACCATAGTCTTTACTCCGGAATGGAATACGTGGAAGGTGAAGACGGAGAACTATCGTGGTTTAATGCCGGTGTGAGAGTGGGTGTCGGAATTGGATTGAGTGTTTGCCTTGGAATCGGAATTGGTGTCGGATTACTAGCAAGGACTTACCATGGTACTACTAGAAACTTCAGAAGACGACTTCTTTGATTTGGGTGTTTACCATCTATTCCAAAACAACACATCAAAATAAGAAGGTTTTGTAAGAAAGTGGAGGACTCTTGAAGCACATTCCGTGAGGTTGGTTGATTTTGTAGGTATTAATTTAGTTGCTGACAGGGTTGATGTCGTCGTCATGTAAATAACTATGATCCGATGTGGTTCCTAGTTGTTTGTGTGTATGTTTTTTGTCATTCTCTTTGTTTTGAATTTTGTCAACAAAGGTTGTTGATAGGAATAACTAATAAGCATGTTTTGTGTTTGTCGAGCAATAGAGTTGAATCTTGATGGAGTAATGATTAATAAAGTAATAACCTTGATCATATATATGGAAAATGAATGATTAGGGCAACACATATTTGAACCAATGAAAATATGACAACACATCATTTTAGGATAACCACATAAATAACTTTTACAATACATTACTTGTGAATAAAGAAATTGACACGTGTCATTTGATTATTGGTTTTAGCATATGTTGCGCTAGTTATTTGTTTTCCGTAGAACTCATTTCTATATATATATATATATATATATATATATATATATATATATATATATATATATATATATAGAGAGAGAGAGAGAGAGAGAGAGAGAAAGAAGAGGGTTTAATTGAGAAAAAAAAGGTTGAGAATGAGGGATTCATTCTCAGCTATATATTTATTTTGCCGCAAAACACTTAGGCATACCGGCGGAAATGAATAACGGATACACATGTGTTTTCCAACTAAACATGTTTTCTTAAACTATGATAATCATTACCTTACTATACCCAAAAACATACTTTTTTTTTGTTTTTTTTATTTTTAGAAAACTATTTTTATCGAAAAATTATTTTAAATATATCAAAATTCATAATTTTTTATTCTCTATAAATAGACATCCATATTGATATAGTTTTAAGATAAAATAAAAAATTTATTTTTTTTAGAGTTTCAACTCTCGTTATTCAGAAGTGAATAAAAATTTATCAGATTTTTATTACAGTACATTCGTTATTCACTTATGAATAAAATGTATGCTTAACTTTTTTTTTTATAGTTTGAGTATCGTTCATATATGAATATAACATGTAATAAAGTTTTCTTACTTAAAATATATTTTTTACATCATCTTTCGTCATATATATTATATTTATATATGAATAAAACGTGTATTAGTTGTCGTCATATTTTATATTCATATATGAATAAAACATTTATCAGATTTTTGTTACAGTTAATTTGTTATTCATATAAAGTTGTATAAATGATACTTAAACTGTAAAAAAATTAAAAATATTTCTTTATTCATAAGTGGATAACGAATGTACTGTAGTACAAATCTGATGCATTTCTATTCACTTATGAATAACGATAGCTGAAACTATAAAAAAAAATTAATTTATCTTAAAACTATATCAATATAGATGTCTATTTGTAGATAATAAAAAATTATGTATTTTGATATATTTAAAATCATTTTTCGATAAAAATAGTTCCTTAAAATTTAAAAAAACGAAAAAAAAACTATGTTTTTGTATATATTAAGGTAATGATTAGCATAGTTTAAGTAAACATGTTTTGTTGGAAAACACACGTGTATTCTATTCCCATTTCCGCAGGTACGATGGAGACTTTTGCAGCAAAAATAAATGAGTGGCTGAGAATGATTCCCTCATTCTCAACCTTTTTTATTTTCTCAATTCTCTCTCCCTCTCTCTCTCTCTCTCTCTCTCTATATATATATATATATATATATATATATATATATATATATATATATATATATATATATATATATATATATATAGGAGACGGTTCATTTGAGATTAAAAAAAAGTAGAGATCTTGAGATTCAACCTGAGCCATACATTTCTCATTTGCCGCTCTAACGTCAAGTGTACCGACAACAGCAGTGTATGCGTAATCATAAATGATTATATATATATATATATATATATATATATATATATATATATATATATATATATATATATATATATATATGTGTTCACAGACTGAGTAATCATATATGATTATGATATATGATTATGACAGTTTATGTAAGAAAAGGTGGTGGTGACAGAGGTGGCGGTGGTATAAGTGACGGATGTGACAGTGGTGGGGTCGGTTGGTGTCAGAGGTGGTGGTAGTGGTGGCGGCGGTGGCGGTTGTGGTGGTGGTGATGGTGGCAGAGGAGAAAGGTATGGGCGACGCTATATAATCATTTATGATTATATAGGCCTGACGTGCCGGTATGCCGGAGGGTTAGAGTGGCAGACTTGAAATATGTGGTTGAGGTTGAATCTCAAGATCTCTATTTTATTTTTAATCTCAACGGAACCTAACTCTCTCTCTCTCTCTCTCTCTATATATATATATATATATATATATATATATATATATATATATATATATATATATATATATATATATATATATATATATATTGTAACACCCGTTTATTTATTAGTTAAATAAATAAATTAATGAACGAATGGTAGCCTAAAATAAATAATTATATATATGCAGGGTGTTGGGTTCGAGGAGTTAATTGCCACATTTTAGAAGTCGGGGGGGGGGGGGTTAAAAGTGTGAGTTCGTTACTCATTTTTATAAATATTTATGAAGACAGGGGCTCCGTGGTAATAATCAGGAATTATTTTAAAAAGGAATGAGGTGGAGGGGCTGAGTATGTTATAATTAAGACATTGGGGGACTGTTTGGTAAATTGTGTACCTAAGTTGTAAGGGATTTTAATGGTGAGGGTTCAAAGGGTAATTATTGGATTTACTTGGAAAGAAACTAGGAAGGGAGGGACTAAAGGCGTCATTATGGCAATAAAATTGAAGGGCACGGGTATAAAGCCTTAGCATGTGCCGGTTGCTACTAAACCCTAAGTCTAGCTAAGAATGCAGCCGTCACCTCCCCCTTATGACTCCCACCGGCCGCCACTCCCACTTCTCCACCTCCGTGAGTTCGCCAACCACCGCAACCCGGGAATGCCGACGAGAATGTTGTTGCCGCCGTCGCTCGTGAACCGGTCGCTGCCATGTTCGTTAAAGTCAAAAGCCGCCGTTGAGGCAACGCTGTAGTCGTGGATGGTCGCTGTTCGCTGCCGCCATTCTTATTCCTCCTTCCTTTCGTTCTGCTACCGATGGTCGCTGTCTTATCGCCACCACCTTCTTCGCTTCTTCCCGCAAGTCGCCACCACCTGCCACTAGTTATTTGACTTCTGCCATCGGCGCCTTATCAGGTCCTGCCGACGGCTGTTCTGCTCACCGCCATCGTCACCTACCACAGGTGGGTGTGGGTTTCTTTTACGAGCAAAAGACGAGGGGGGGTGCGTTTTTGCGTTATTGTGCATACCGTATGTGTGTTTGATGGCCGACAACAGCGAAGAACATCCATGGCCGCCATCAGCCGCCACTTTCGTCGCCACCAGCCACCGTGGAAGGTGGTTGTGTGCGTGTGCTGCCATGTGTTTAGGTGTGTGTGTGTTGTATGTAGTTTCGTTGGCCGGAAAATTGAGAAAAGGCCACCACCACCACCGTGAGGTGGTGGCTGCCACCGTGTACCACCACCGACCACCACAAGGGTGGTTGCGGGTGTGTGTTTATTTAGTGAAAAGTGTGTGTGTGTTTATATCATGAGTTCATTGTAATGGTAAAAATTGGAATAATGAAAGGAAAGTCAAACCACCACCGTTAGATGGTGGCTGTCGCCTCCTGCCGCCACCGGCCGCCGTATCGGGTGGCGGTGTGCTTGCCTCGTTGAGTTCGATTCGTTTAGGGTGCTTGAAACCCTAATGGGCCTTGTAAGCCCTAATGGACCCTAACTGACCCAAATAAAACCCTAATGGACTTAATGATATTCTAGTGGGCCTATCAGGCCCAATAAAGCCCTAATTGACATAAAAGCCCAACAAATTGATATATGGGCTAATATTTGGATTGGAAACCCTAATTAGGATTTGGAAAACCCTAATGCCAATAAAACCCTAATTTTGAGACTTAATCGGGACACACACACGGGAATTATTTAATAACTTGAGATATTAAATAATAAGCATTGACAAAGATTAATCTAAGCAATATTGGACTTAATGGATTAAGTCCTTAGAGGATTAAGTCCTTAATGGGTTAAGTAGGAAACTTAACCCTAATCATCATTTTATGTGAAACCCTAATTTCACTTGGGTTTATTGTTGGGCCTTTCTATTGGGCCTTGATGATTTGGGTTATTAATGAGCCATCCAAGATCAAGCAAATGGACTAGAATAATTAATGGGCTTTGAGGTAAGGCCCATATGAGGAGTTGGGCCCAGATGGGAAAATTGGGCCATAGATGGGCCATGGTTTGGGCCTTTATGATTATGTGATATTGGGCCATTAGAATGTTGAATGTTGGACTGGACTAAATAGTTGGGCCTTATGGTAAGACCTTGTAAGGGTTTGGGCCCAATTTGGAAAATTGGGCCATATGATGGGCTTTGACTCATAGTTGACTTTTGGGCCTATGGATTGGGCCTTGGGCTTGAATAAAGCCAAGCATGGGGTAATGTAGTAATGACCCCAAGTACGTACTCATGGTTATGTAGTGGAACCCAATTATTAATTGGGTGTTATTTTGGTGTTGACAGTTCGGGAATCTGTCATCCAGCAGCTGGGGTTGGGTCTGCGGGACTTCAGCAGTGTGGGACTATGTCTACGGGACTTCAGCAGTGTGAGGTGAGTTACCTTCCAGTAGGGGTGGGTCTACGGCCACAATGCCGGCCCACCAGTAGGAGTTGTTAGATGATTGTCTTCGTGATAATTGTCTATATTTGCTACTACCTGTTATGTTTATGTGCTGGTATGATATGATTTTATGTGATAGTGAAAGTAGGGGGTGAAATAGTCCCCGGTTACCGGTCGATAGGACCGAAGGGGTAGTTTAGTACCCAGTCATGCTAGCCAAATTATGATATATGTGATATGATATTATGTGGTAGTAGTAGGGGGTGAAATAGTCCCCGGTTACCGGTCGACAAGACCGAAGGGGTAGGCCAGCACCCATATATGCTAGGCAGTATGTGATTTATGTTTATATGCTAGGGTTTTATGTGGTAGTGGTAGGGGGTGAAATAGTCCCCAGTATCCGGTCGAGAGGACCGAAGGGGAGGCCAGCACCCAGATATGCTAGACAGTATCCGGTCGAAAGGACCGAAGGGGAGGCTAGCACCCAGATATGCTAGGCAGTATCCGGTCGAGATGACCGAAGGGGAGGCTAGCACCCAGATATGCTAGACAGTATCAGGTCGAGAGGACCGAAGGGGTAGGTCGGGCACCCAGATATGCCTGACAGTATATGTATGTTATGTGATTGTATGGTATGTGGTATGATGGGGGAACTCACTAAGCTTTGTGCTTTATGTTTACAGTTTTGGTTTCAGGTACTCGTTTTCAAAGGGAAGGAGCCGGCTTGATCACAGTGCATCACACTATGTTTTCCGCACATGAGATCTTTGGGATTACACTCTGATATGGTTTTATGATAATACGTTTTGATTACTGACACTTTGGTTTGACACGAGATATTATTATTAATGTTTTTATACTGATGGTTTTATGTAATAACTTATTTAAAAATGAAATTTTTGGCCTTGAATTTTGGGACGTTACAAGTTGGTATCAGAACCTTGGTTTGAGGGATTCTGGCACACTCTCGGGTGTGTCTGAACTCAAACTAAGGACTTGGTATGAAAATTTTCAAAAGTAAAATCATTTTATAAAAGAAGTTTGAAAAGAATTTGAAGAGAGAAGAGAACTTTGAAAAGAACAAGGTGTGTGATGCGTGCAATCAGCCGAGCTCAAGTAAGTTTTCCCCAAGATACCCATACATATTATGTTATGATTATGATTATGAGAACTGCATGCTAGATTAGGGTTAAGGATCTATGAAGGATGCCTTATATGCCTATTGTATGTGCTTGTAAACTTGCATGCTAGTACTGAGCAGTCAGTGATAGGATAGCCTGTTTAGGTTATGCCTGATTGTATGAGCCTTTGAATTGCATGAACAGATTCCTGATTAGAGGATAGAATGATTTGATTGGAAGATGATGGTTAGATTTTCCATTGTATGAATGCTGTTTGCTTTGTGCTTTGTGGGACTCTTAGTAATGTGAGCTAACTATTAAGTGAATATGCTAAGTCACATGGAACACAGGCCGGATAATCTCAGAGTGATAGACTTGACCCTATTGCGCAGCTCTTGTCTGAGTCCAACCGTTCTAGGGATGGGTCTCTTACTCGAAGGATTATCTGATCTCTGTTGTATGTGGCTATATTCATAAGGTAGCTAGTTGACACTACTGGGAATCTTTCAGCAGCTGAGGACTGGGTGAGTTTAGGAACCTAGGAAAGCCTAGGATACGTTTCAGTGGGTTAGTAGTGCGGCTCAGTGAGACTTGGGTGTACCAGTTGAGGAAGTGACTTGGAGGATCCGGGAGGATTGCTGCGGAAAGTATGGATAGGCATGGAAGGTAGTATTGGGCCCATACTACTGAAAGCACAGGATCCATACTCGAATCGATGAGAGTCTTGGAGAATCTGAGAAGCTTCAGGGAGAAGTTTGTGACCCAGTTTGGGGACAGACGATGTTTCAGTTGTTGCAACTTAGCCATTGGCAAGTGAGCTGGTCAGCGTGACAGGGCGTCAGACGAGGATATGATTTCCAAGAAGTTACAGATACGAGATCGATTTGGAGCACTTTGAGAAGAGAGGTTCGTGCTAGGTGAGTATAGTAGAGGGTCCCGAGAAGAGACCCATGACTTTTGATCATCGGGTGAAAGGCCAGCAGGGTCTAAGTCAGTGCAGCACGTACAGGAAGGTGCACAAGGGAGTTTGCCGCTCCAAGGGTTTAGGCTGCTACAGGGTAGCGGGGTTGGTCATGTCAGCAGAAGGTGATTAGTATTCCTCCAGATGTTGCGGGTATGTCGTCTTCTACTGCTGCCAGATGGATGTTGGGAATATGTATCGCCTTGGAATTTTGAGTGAGTTTGGATAAGTCAGATCTCGGGTCGGTTTTCTGCTAGTGTTTGGGTTATCAAGGATCATATATGCCATCCAGCATGCCGAAAAGTTCTTGATGAACCCACAGAGGGATGCATCTTGCGGAGCGGGTTCCGCATGTATCGTTATCATTCTGGATCTTTGTCGAGATCTGTGCAGGAGTAATGTTTGGAAGATCCTCGGTCAGGTAGAGTAATAATTCTCCAGTGAAGTCAACGTTCAGGGGTTCTATCATTGTTCAGGTATGGTCGGTAATTGTCTATGGATGAACTTTGGAGTTCAAGGCACTACCGTTGGTAGGACAGAGCTGGTGACATGAAAAGGGTAGATTCAGTCGCAGGTGTTAGATGCATAAGTGGTTGGTCATCGCGGGTTCAAGATAATTGTATTTTCGCATGGGTTGTGTTCGGTTAGAGTTCAGTGGTGCTGCAAGATTGGAAGTAGGAACGAGGATTCGTCAGCCAGAGTAAAGATTAAGGCCATCAGTTGACAGCATGGGAGGTGGATTGAGGTGTCAGACTGGACCAGATCTCAAGGGTACTCATCGGGATTTCAGAGAATGGGTGATCTTAAGGTTTGACTGGTGATTGATCGTTTGCATTGGTAAGCTCAGATTGTTGGTAGTGGACTATTAGGAAGTAAGAAGGATTGGGGATCCTTCAATTCTCACGTGCCGTGAAGATTCAGTCGAATCTAAGTGGGGGAGAGACTTTTTATAAAGTTCTCCAAATGTGAATTCTGATTGCGCGAGGTGCAATCTCTTGGGCACCTTGTCAACCAGAAGGGTATTTTGGTCGATCCGGCCAAGATAGAGGTCGTGATGCAGTGGGAGATTCAGAGGTCTCCATCTGAGATTCGGAGTTCCTGGGTCTAGCATGTTATTACCGGAGATTTATACGGGACTTCTCAGAGATTGAGGTTCCTTTGACCCGACTGACTAAGAAGTCGGTGGCTTTTCGCTAGGGGCCTGAGCAGCAGGCAGCCTTCGAAACTCTCAGACAGCGGTTGTGCGAGGCACCGATTCTCACCCTGCCAGAGGGTGTAGATGATTTCGTGGTTTACTGTGACGCTTTGATCATGGGCATGGGTACGGTACTGATACAATGGGGTCACGTGACAGCAGGTTTTGGGAACCAGATTAGAGCTTCAGTTAGGACTCAAGTTCGGTTGAGTGTTAGGTCGGGTGCGTGTTCGACCCAGTTGGGAAAGTATTGTAAGACTACGGGGGTAGCCGTAGCATTCACTAGCAGTCGGATAGTATGGAAAGTGTTGTAAGACTACGGGGGTAGCCGTAGCATTCACTAGCAGTCAGATAGTATGGAAAGTATTGTAAGACTACGGGGGTAGCTGTAGCATTCACTAGCATTCAGATAGTATGGAAAGTGTTGTAAGACTACGGGGGTAGACGTAGCATTCACTAGCAGTCAGTTAGTATGGGAAGTGTTGTAAGACTGCGGGTGTAGCCGTAGCATTCACTTGGTTGGTAGATAGTATGAGCGCGTTGTTAGGACGCGAAAGGAACATTGGTACCCACCAGTTCGGGTGTAGCAGTGAGGATATGGAAATCTACAGATCGGTTTATGGATTTCCCTAGAGGGATTAGACCTGGTTAAGCCAGTGATAAGACTGTAGGAAAGTCACTACGGTTATGAGGTCAGGGAAGCAATGGACTGCTTAAGGACATGTGAGGTAAGGCTACCATTGTTCAGGTAGCAATCACTTTTAGTCGTGGATTTTATGATGTCAGGATTCGACGTATGGACCCAACTGGTTGGATCGGGAGGTCGTTAGAGCCACAGTGGCATGATAACTAGTGGCAGCTAGTTCCAGAGAAGGATTTCGTTCAGAAGTCGTGTGAGACGACTATGTGGGAGCCCTTTTTGCTCAGCGACCGGACTGGAACCCGATATTTCAGATGATTGGCGAGCGAATTGAGACCCAGGAGGTCTCGTTAGATTTTGGAAATCAGCCATGTGGCAACATGCTGCTTCAGGCAGTTCAGTGTTCGGGCAGTTTCTGCGTTTGGGCAGTGTTAGTATTTGTGTTTTAGGTTGCAAGTACGGACGGAATAGCTGGTTGATTGGGAAGTGACAAGTCACTGACAGCGGGATTAACTAAGCCTTTGCAAAGTATAGGTGATCTGCAGGGGTAATTAGGTCCGTGATCCTGTTTTATAGTGGGAACCTCGAACTATCAGAAGTTGAGTAAACAGTTGAGGGATAAACAGACTGGATTCGTCGATGATGATTCAGTATGAGTGGTCTGTCAGGGAATCAGACCATCTCGAGGTATTAGATTCAGACGAAGTAGATGTGATCCTGTTGTGAGGAATTCGTTCATATGGGGATATTAGAGCTTTGCGAAGATTGGTCACAGCTACCCTGGGAAGGCTAGGGTGTGCCCAAGACGGTGATCATGTTACTAGAAGTGGTTTGGCACATAAGAAATAGTAAGGAGTGATTTCGAGGACGAAATCTAATTTAAGTGGGGGAGAGTTGTAACACCCGTTAATTTATTAGTTAAATAAATAAATTAATGAACGAATGGTAGCCTAAATTAAATAATTATATATATGCAGGGTGTTGGGTTCGAGGAGTTAATTGCCACATTTTAGAAGTCGGGGGGGGGGGGGGGAGGATAAAAGTGTGAGCTCGGTACTCATTTTTATAAATATTTATGAAGACAGGGGCTCCGTGGTAATTATCAGGAATTATTTTAAAAAGGAATGAGGTGGAGGGGCTGAGTATGTTATAATTAAGACATTGGGGGACTGTTTGGTAAATTGTGTACCTAAGTTGTAAGGGATTTTAATGGTGAGGGTTCAAAGGGTAATTATTGGATTTACTTGGAAAGAAACTGGGAAGGGAGGGACTAAAGGC
The DNA here is from genome assembly GCF_052849685.1 of Lactuca virosa. Classification (NCBI taxonomy): domain Eukaryota; kingdom Viridiplantae; phylum Streptophyta; class Magnoliopsida; order Asterales; family Asteraceae; genus Lactuca; species Lactuca virosa. The sequence goes on along the minus strand of NC_136434.1, from coordinate 167,463,321 downwards.
GTCATTATGGCAATAAAATTGAAGGGCACGGGTATAAAGCCTTAGCATGTGCCGGTTGCCACTAAACCCTAAGCCTAGCTAAGAATGCAGCCGTCACCTCCCCCTTATGACTCCCACCGGCCGCCACTCCCACTTCTCCACCTCCGTGAGTTCGCCAACCACCGCAACCCGGGAATGCCGACAAGAATGTTGTTGCCGCCGTCGCTCGTGAAACCGGTCGCTGCCATGTTCGTCAAAGTCAAAAGCCGCCATTGAGGCGACGCTGTAGTCGTGGATGGTCGCCGTTCGCTGCCGCCATTCTTATTCCTCCTTCCTTTCGTTCTGCTACCGATGGTCACTGTCTTATCGCCACCACCTTCTTCGCTTCTTCCCGCAAGTCGCCACCACCTGCCGCTAATTATTCTACTTCTGCCATCGTCGCCGTTAGCAGGTCCTGCCGACGGCTGTTCCGCTCACCGCCATCGTCACCTACCACAGGTGGGTGTGGGTTTCTTTTACGAGCAAAAGACGAGGGGGGTGCGTTTTTGCGTTATTGTGCATACCGTGTGTGTGTTTGATGGCCGACAACCGCGAAGAACTTCCATGGCCACCACCAGCCGCCACTTTCGTCGCCACCAGCCACCGTGGAAGGTGGTTGTGTGCGTGTGCTGCCATGTGTTTAGGTGTGTGTGTTGTATGTAGTTTCGTTGGCCGGAAAATGAGAAAAGGCCACCACCACCACCGTGAGGTGGTGGCTGCCACCGTGTACCACCACCGACCACCACAAGGGTGGTTGCGTGTGTGTTTATTTAGTGAAGTGTGTGTGTGTGTGTGTGTTTATATCATGAGTTCATTGTAATTGTAAAAATTGGAATAATGAAAGGAAAGTCAAACCACCACCGTTAGGTGGTGGCTGCCGCCACCGGCCGCCGTATCGGGTGGCGGTGTGCTTGCCTCGTTGAGTTCGATTCGTTTAGGGTGCTTGAAACCCTAATGGGCCTTGTAAGCCCTAATGGACCCTAACTGACCCAAATAAAACCCTAATGGACTTAATGATATTCTAGTGGGCCTATCAGGCCCAATAAAGCCCTAATTGACATAAAAGCCCAACAAATTGATAAATGGGCTAATATTTGGATTGGAAACCCTAATTAGGATTTGGAAAACCCTAATGCCAATAAAACCCTAATTTTGAGAATTAATCGGGACACACACACGGGAATTATTTAATAACTTGAGATATTAAATAATAATCATTGGCAAAGATTAATCTAAGCAATATTGGACTTAATGGATTAAGTCCTTAGAGGATTAAGTCCTTAATGGGTTAAGTAGGAAACTTAACCCTAATCATCATTTTATGTGAAACCCTAATTTCACTTGGGTTTATTGTTGGGCCTTTCTATTGGGCCTTGATGATTTGGGTTATTAATGAGCCATCCAAGATCAAGCAAATGGACTAGAATAATTAATGGGCTTTGAGGTAAGGCCCATATGAGGAGTTGGGCCCAATTTGGAAAATTGGGCCATAGATGGGCCATGGTTTGGGCCTTTATGATTATGTGATATTGGGCCATTAGAATGTTGAATGTTGGACTGGACTAAATAGTTGGGCCTTATGGTAAGACCTTGTAAGGGTTTGGGCCCAATTTGGAAAATTGGGCCATATGATGGGCTTTGACTCATAGTTGACTTTTGGGCCTATGGATTGGGCCTTGGGCTTGAATAAAGCCAAGCATGGGGTAATGTAGTAATGACCCCAAGTACGTACTCATGGTTATGTAGTGGAACCCAATTATTAATTGGGTGTTATTTTGGTGTTGACAGTTCGGGAATCTGTCATCCAGCAGCTGGGGTTGGGTCTGCGGGACTTCAGCAGTGTGGGACTATGTCTACGGGACTTCAGCAGTGTGAGGTGAGTTACCTTCCAGTAGGGGTGGGTCTACGGCCACAATGCCGGCCCACCAGTAGGAGTTGTTAGATGATTGTCTTCGTGATAATTGTCTATATTTGCTACTACCTGTTATGTTTATGTGCTGGTATGATATGATTTTATGTGATAGTGAAAGTAGGGGGTGAAATAGTCCCCGGTTACCGGTCGATAGGACCGAAGGGGTAGTTTAGTACCCAGTCATGCTAGCCAAATTATGATATATGTGATATGATATTATGTGGTAGTAGTAGGGGGTGAAATAGTCCCCGGTTACCGGTCGACAGGACCGAAGGGGTAGGCCAGCACCCATATATGCTAGGCAGTATGTGATTTATGTTTATATGCTAGGGTTTTATGTGGTAGTGGTAGGGGGTGAAATAGTCCCCAGTATCCGGTCGAGAGGACCGAAGGGGAGGCCAGCACCCAGATATGCTAGACAGTATCCGGTCGAAAGGACCGAAGGGGAGGCTAGCACCCAGATATGCTAGGCAGTATCCGGTCGAGATGACCGAAGGGGAGGCTAGCACCCAGATATGCTAGACAGTATCAGGTCGAGAGGACCGAAGGGGTAGGTCGGGCACCCAGATATGCCTGACAGTATATGTATGTTATGTGATTGTATGGTATGTGGTATGATGGGGGAACTCACTAAGCTTTGTGCTTACGGTTTACAGTTTTGGTTTCAGGTACTCGTTTTCAAAGGGAAGGAGCCGGCTTGATCGCAGTGCATCACACTATGTTTTCCGCACATGAGATCTTTGGGATTACACTCTGATATGGTTTTATGATAATACGTTTTGATTACTGACACTTTGGTTTGACACGAGATATTATTATGAATGTTTTTATACTGATGGTTTTATGTAATAACTTATTTAAAAATGAAATTTTTGGCCTTGAATTTTGAGACGATGTATATATATATATATATATATATATATATATATATATATATATATATATATATATATATATATATATAGGGGATGGTTCACTTGAGATTAAAATAAAATTAGAGATCTTGAGATTCAACCTCAGCAATATATATCTTATTTGCCATTTTAACGCTTCAGCATACCGGAAGCAGTGGGGTATGCCTAATCATAAATGATTATACATATTTCTCTGTTCACAGATTGAGTAATTATATATGATTATGACAGTTGGTAGCAGAAGAGGTGGTGACGACATAGGTGGCGGTGATATAAGTGACGGAGATGATAGTAGTGGGGTCGGATGGTGTCAGAGGTAGTGGTGGTGGCGGTGGCGGTGGCAGTTGTGGTGGTGGGGATAGTGGCGGAGAAGAAGGGAACGGGCGGCGCTATATAAACATTTATGATTATAACATGTCTGTCGTGCTGTTACGCCGGAGGGTTAGTGCGGCAGATGTGAAATATGTGGCTGAGGTTGAATCCTTAAGATCTTTATTTTATTTGTAATCTCAACGGAACCTATCTCTCTCTCTCTCTCTCTCTCTCTCTCTCTCTCTCTCTATATATATATATATATATATATATATATATATATATATATATATATATATATATATATATATATATATATATATATATATATATATAAGTTAGGGCTTAGGGCTTTCAGTTATAAAAGGTCACGTATTCTTCAAACTTAATCTAATATTAATATATCTCAAATTTCAGTTAGTCCTTTACTAATTGTCCGATATGCCACATCACAATACGTAATCTTGATTCTTGAAGACGAAATGCGTGCGACACATCAATGCGATCTTGAAACATGAAACGCAACATTTATCTTCTATTCTTCTATCTTGATTCTCAATTGTTCAAATCCTCAACGTTAAACAGTAAGATCATGCCAAGGATGGAATATCGGTGTTGATTCAATGTTCTACACAAGAATGGGTTGCAGACATCACAATCAATCTAGTAAGCCTTGATGTGTTCTCGAAGAGGTGAGGCTTGTTACGTGTATGTGCGTGTATGTGAGTGTCTTGGATGTCGATACAATTCAGTTGAAGGGAGGATGTTGAAGTTGTTCTTGACCATTAGGTTAGGACTTTCTTGTTTTTAGGTTCTCGTCCTATAGAAATGAATCTCTCTCTCATCCTAAATGATGGTATGTTTTTTTCCTTAAAAACTAAAAGCTCTCAAAAGTTCATTGTTGCACACACCCTAAGTCACATTTCTCATGAGGAACAATTATTTTTAGTAAATTTCATATCTAACTCTACAATTACAAGGTACAATTCTTTTTAGTAATTTTCATATCTAACTCTACAATTACAGGACATTTTAACTCTATAATTACAGGACAATATTCAGAGGTTTGCTATTGCTCTTTTAATTTGTTATTTTGTTATGCTAATTTATAAGCCATCTCAGCATTGTGCCATTGTGTCAAAATTATATATATATATATATATATATATATATATATATATATATATATATATATATATATACTTTAGAAATAAATTTATTAGCAATAAATTAAAAATAATAAGGTTATGTTTAGTTGCGGAAAAATTGACCGTTTTCCAGATTAAAATTTTCAACAAAAATGAGAATTTTGAAAACGCGTTTATTTCGTCTATTTTTTTAAATTTTTCACGGAAAATTTTAATTTTCTGTTTTCTAAAATTACAAAGAAATTGAAAATTTTTGGAAGACCAATAATCATTGTTTTCCATATTTTTCTAATACAAAATTTTTTCTAAAATATAAAACACACTTATTCTCACCTCTATCTACCCCCACCTTAACACCCCCAACCCACCACACCCACCCACTCCCAAGCCACATCACATTTTCGTAAATTATTTGCATTTTCGTATTATATATATATATATATATATATATATATATATATATATATATATATATATATATATATATAACTTAAATTTTTTAATATATTACATATTATTGGGTTCGCCTTCGGCTGAGGGTACCCGTATCCTCGTTTCTTAATTCGTGAAATCCTTGTCCCCAACCTTGTCCTCATCCTCATCCCTGGCTAACTCGGGTTCAAATATAGGTTTTTTTGCCATATGTAAGTATAAGGTTTTTTTTTATGCATCGTGTTCTGTTTTCATCAATGACATTGTAACAAAATTATAAGAAGAAATAAAAATGTATTATAGAAGGGGAAAAAATTTCAATGCATCATTTGTAATGTGAAACTATATTAGATAGTTATATCTAAAGTTTTAGATTCCTCGCCGATGCTTCTCTTCATTCTTAATACCTTTGACGTCTCACTTTAGCAGCCACTATATTCGAATAATAAGGAGCTCTTACTCCCCCAAAAGATCGTCATACATCTCTATAAAGAAAACGCAAGAAAATCACTTCGAATGGTTTATCAAGAAGATGCAAGAAAGGCACTTCACATCGTAGATTAATTGCTAGAGATGTATATTAACTTTATGTTTACCAGTATGTTCCCAACTTTATAGAAAGATTTAGGATATATTTGACAAAACTTGTGGTCGTAAAGTGTTTAAGAATTTGAAATGTGTAAAATAAGATAAAGTGATAAAATTTAAAGCTCTCAAAAACTAATTGAAGTGATTTATGGATTTGAATCTTTTTGTTTTAAAATTTAAAATAAAAACTTCAAGCTCATACTCCCAAGGAACTTTTTTATCTATTGGAGATTTATCTCAAAACTGAAGGCCAAAAGCTATACCATTATATGGTTAACCCGTACCTAATGTAGTGACACTAAATCCGGAAATATCTTAAATCCTAACTCAAACCTTATCCGGGTTAATCATTAGATGCAATAAAATAAGTCTTAACCCTAATAGAGGACACGTTCTTTAGATGTAGAATTACAATGTAATCACAACTATCCATACCAATTACTCCAAGATTTACAAAGCTTTTCAAGACGATTACACTCGCAATAAAAGCAGTCATATGCGTATATATACAAGTAGAAAGTTTATAAGCTAAAATTAATGAAACCTTCCACACAATCAAACACACTCAAGAAAGTTGGTGCTGATCACCTGGTAATTGTCGATTTGCACGGCGAAACCACGTGGTGAATGCTGAAACTAAATGAGGGCAATCCTCAACATTTCGAGTTGAAAAACTGAGACATTGCTGCAACAATTCTTGAGCTTCGGACATAGGCAATGTTGATATGATTTTCAAGAATGTTTCTTCCAATTCCAGGTATAATGATTTATGATTTGTCAACATTGGTGTGACATTGTCTTTGCATACAATCAATACAGGAAGCCAATCTTTCACCATTTTCATCCTAACCTGAAACATAAGAGAATAGGAAACACTCTCAGGGATAGAATCCTAGAACAATATGCAAAGAATGGGGATTTAAAAGCTTACCTGTCTAGAGGCCAAAATAACACCAGAAGCAACAGCATTGGCAAGCTTGCAGGTACACCTAAGAACCACAGCAGGAAGACCAGGAACAATATTCCTCCATGCATCATCCCTAAATGCCCTCTGCAGATCAGCAGTAAAAGAAGTCTGTTCACTCCATTCCTTCACAGCAGTATCAGCTACTCTTAACTCAATCATCCGCTCAATCAACCACAATAAATGCCTCCCATTTGTCATTGCAGTGTGCAAATTCAACCTCTGAATTGCTTCAGTCTCGTTATGATCACCACGAAAGTCTGGACTGGAATACTCCTCCAAGGACTCTTTTACCACCTTCAAACTGGTCTCAAAAGACTTATCCAAAACTCTTCTTGCGGATTCCCTGGATGAAAAGTCCCTTAAGAGTTTTGCAACAAACGCTTTTGCAAACGCCATGTTTGGATGATTATGAATCGCTGTTAATATCAATCCGTGAAGCATTTCCTCTGATAAATCCGACTTTGGAGGTGAAACCCTAGCTAAAAGTTCCACTGACTCCTCATCTCGTAAAAGGGGGATTATACTTAACACGATTATTTCTTCCTCCTCTGTCCACGGTACAGCTTCAAGGTATCGGACGCAGGCCGTTACACAGTCCTCAAACAGTAATTCCAAGGCAATTGGAAGTAACTCTAGCGCTTTAGATGCTGTATCAATAGTGCTCGATATTTCATTGGTATACAGAAGTTGAAGAACAGTGACATGATTGTTGATCGAACCTGCAGTCACGGCTAAATTAAACCTGTAATAATCAACTTCCCCTGAGTCCTTCTTCCACCGATCAGATAAAAGTGCGGAGAAGTACTTGGATCGGCGTAGGACAGAAGAATGGAGATAGATCTCGAATTCCGATGTGGAATCAACAGCCACTACCGTTTCTGAATCGTCTGAATCAAAAGGTGAGGACTGATCGAGGTAGAGACGGAGGATGACGTCAGCGGTGTTAGGGTCATTGAATCCATTGGGGACGGAGGATGCGATAGGGAGGAAAGAATGACGTGAATTTGATCGGCGGATGGATGATGTTGGTAAGGGTTTGTGAGAGCCTTCGGTTAGGGTTCCGTCGAGACGAGAGGAATCGATCACCGCCGCGGTGGATGATAAACGGCTGTTGCTTCCGACACGGTGCCGTTTCTTGGATCCGCCGTTACCGCCATTGCCACCACCGATCATGGCGTTTGGAAAGATTGTGAAAGGAACAGGGAAATGAAATTAGTTATAGAGGAATGGTAACCGCAAAGGTTTTAATATTAAGGATTAAGGGCTTATCGGTAGAGACAGCGGTTTAAATAGTGTATGAACCATGTAAAGGGTTATGATAGATTCTAACCGTTGGATAGGTATTTGCTTCATATGATCTGCACGTGGCAGTCAATGGTTGGTGAATAGTCGAGACCGCACAATAATTCCGATGGAGGCGAGTTCAGTGACTCAAAGCCCGAGTTTCAGTCCAAGTGGATAAGATCACGACAGTGTCTACATTCTGGAGTAATCGAGGAAAATAGAGTTTTAAAAAAAAAAATTTATTAAGTAGCTGTAGTTTTAAAAATAAATATTTATAAAATATATGTAGTTTTAAATTTTTAATTTTTCATAAAATTTTAATTTTTTTAATTCTGTTTTTTTAGCATATATTTTTTTTTACTTTCGTTTTTACTTTTTGCTATAAAAAAGTGTTTTATTATTCGTTGAAGAAAACAAAATTTCTTGTTGCATCTAATCTAGATATACAAAAAAAAAAAAAAAAAAGAATTGTGTATTTTTTTCTTAGGCATGTATGTATTTAAAACTAATATATACAAAATCAATTTTAATTAAATAATTTAATTTTAGAATTGTTTTCCACGGGTGGAACGTCTATAGGGCTATGGCCCCCTGATTTTTTTACTTGCTACATGTACTGTATACATATGAATTTGATCTTATTTCTTTCATTATCTTTTGGCCCCCACATTTATGATGCAAGGTCTTGAAAGAAAATATATAGACTGATTAACTCCAAAATAACACAAAATCTTATTTTTATTAATTATTTGATTCATTGTGTAACTACTGAATTAGTAAACTAAATAAAGTTATAATCCAAAAAATCAATGAAAAATAATCAAAACCGATCCTCATAAATCTCGGATGCCAACTAATTAGAAAAACTAAAGAGCTATAAAAAATCAAAAAACTATTTTAAAATACAATTTCTTGACTCAACCTTGAAAAAATCCAAAACCCTAAATAAAAGAAGCATTGTTGCTGTCGGAAACCCATCTGAGATATCGCATTCACCATAGTGCTTACCTCTGCCAGATTTCTCACCAGAAATATATTATCACTGGCCGACTGCTGCTTCTTAGCCTTCTTCTCTGTTCACCGATTACTTCTCCTTGGTCTCTGTCTCTTAACTTTTGTCTGATCAGTCCTCTCGATGGGTTCTTTAACTGCTACTACGACAGAGACCTTCGTCGGCGGTGCTTCCTTCCGGCATCTTCTCTCCTACAAACCTTTGTGGTCTTTATCTCTTATTTCTGGTGTTCCCTATTTCGAAATTGTAAGTGTCTCCTCTCTTATTTCTTTAAGTCTTTCTATTTCTTTTTCTCTCTCTTTCTCTCACCAGATAAAAAGGATATGATAAATTCTAGATTAGAAAGTCATATTATTAGGATATCTATATTAGGGTACCTGTTAAAACTTTAAAAAAGACTACAACTTTTATTTACTGTTTCTAATTTTTGAATTCTTATTTGGAATGTTACAATAATTAGTTATCCTTCAAAGTGTACTTATAAATTATTATTTTTATTTTATTATCTGTTAAATACTAGTATTAGTTAAAATGGTGGTATGTAGTAGGGGTGTGCAAAAAACCGCACAAACCGCCCGCACCGCACCAAACCGCACCGCATAATGCGGTTTAGAATTTCGTGGTGCGGTTTGCGGTTCATCATTTTATCAAACCGCACTATGTGGTGTGGTTTGCGGTTTGTATTTATAAAACTGCGGTTCAAACCGCACCGCACCGCATGTTATATATATATACTTTTTTTTCTTTACTTTATTATAATTTCAAATCACGATTTAGAAACGATGTATTTAAATATATTTCTTACAATAACCAAATATCTATAACGTAACATTAAATCACTGAAGATCTCACGGTTTACAAGAATATAGCAACTATAACGGCAATATTAACAATAACAATGACACTTACAAAACTATACTAGCATGAATCACAATTTATTAAAAACGATTTAACTTGAAAATTGTATTTGTTTTTATAAAATGAAAGCAATCAATTTTTTTAACCGGGTCAGTTTTTTGGTTTTTTGATAGATTTAATGTTGAACAACTCATTAAACCGCACAAACCGCAACCAAACCGCATAAACCGCCCGCAGCAAACCGCACCGCATAACGCGGTTTTGAACATCTGTGGTGCGGTTTGTGGTTTCTAAAATATTCAAACCGTATATGCGGTGCGGTTTACGGTTTTGACTCTAAACCGCACCAAACCGCACCGCGCACACCCCTAGTATGTAGTGTATAGTAAAATGGAAAAAACAATCAACTATTAAGCTTTAATTTATATAAATTTTGATTATGCCCCCCCCCCCCCCCCCTTTTTTTCTAGTCGTGTTCGCCCCTGCCACCAATGTTCCAGATTATTAATATATTAATTATTTAGATGATTTTTACTTAAGATGGTGTTAATTGGTTTATATTGAAAAAAAAAATTGTTTGTTAGTTTTTATAAGTCCTTGTTGGTTTAGATTAAACAGATTATTGATACAATGTTTTAAGTACAAAACCAACAATCACTTCTAGCAAATACAAAACAAAATAAAAAAAATATATATCGAAATAGCTTGTTTCAATAACCATTATTTGAAGGAAAAAAAGTTAAAAGAATAAGACATAAAGTGGAATGAACCAAACAAAATAAATGAAGACATATTCAATATCTTTTTGTTTGATTCATTCGACTTTATGTTTTATTCTTTTAACTTTTTTTTTTCTTTCAGATAGTGGTTATCGAAACAAGCTATTTCGATGTTATTTATTTTTTAAGAAGTAATTGTTAGTTTTGTACTTAAAACATTATGCCAGCAATTTTTTTAATATAAACCAACAAGGACTACATATAAAAACTAACATACATTAAGTCTTTGATTCCATTTCCCACATCGTGACCTCTAAGTGTCCTAACAGACACGGGACTGGTCCGCTTCTCATGTCATGGGAACAATCCTCACGTCGTGAGCGTTGTCTGAGGCTAAAATCACCATTTTAAGTCCTTAATCCATTAAGTCTTCGATTTTATTTCTTCCGGAAGCTAAAGGGGACCCCTAAGGTCCATAAAAATGTTTCCTTTATGGTCATGCATGCACCACACATGGTCATCCATTTCTAGGTCAAAAAGGGAAGAAATAAGCTTCAAACTTTCATGCATGCCTCAAATCTACACCAACTCCCAGATCTGAACACTATAATGCTCTTGGGACTCATAGAATCCATAAAGTTGCCAACTTTATGGATCTACTCCACTCAATCATGCAATAACATCAATAAAATGGACACAACTCAAGATCTATCCATAATATGCAATAAAGTTGGAGCCTTTGATACTTACAAGGGTCCAAAAGCAAGAAATGATGATAATGATGCTGATTCTTTGCCCACACCAACACTACAGTACTTCATTTTTCTTTTTTTCTTCTTCCCACAAGCTAGAAATACACCCACAAGACAAGGGATCTTAAGGAGAGGCAATATTAGGATTTCTGGAGGCTTAGAGAGTGATAGAGGCTGAGGGTGAGAAACCCTGGCCCTCTCATTCCCTCAAATACTGAAAACTTAGGGTTTTTGGTCGTCAACCGCCTTCATGTCGTGAGCACTATACTGCTCACCTCATGGACTTTTAAATGATGCACGAGTCCGGATCAATCCTTACGACGTGAAAAGGCATTATTCTCGTCGTGAGCAGGGCAAAATACTGAAACTCTTAACTTCGAAATAAAAAGATAATACATACCTGATCCGGGTGTTACAACTCTTCCTCACTTGAATCAGACTTCGTCCTCGAAGTCAACTGGTGCGAACAACTCCGGGTAATGCTCCCGCATCTCACCCTCCAGCTCCCAGGTCCACTCGGAGCCCCTCTGATGTTGTCACTGTACCTTTACCAAAGGTATCTCCTTGTTGCACCCGGATCTTCATCTTCGTCTCCAAAATAGCTATCGGCCTCTCAACATAATTTAGGCGCTCATCGACCTGAATATCATCCAAGGAAACCACCGCATCCTCATCCAATACACACTTTCGCAGCTGCGAAACATGGAAAGTGTTGTGAATCTGACTGAGCTCCTTCGGAAGATCCAATCTGTAAGCAACCTTGCCAACCATGACAATTACCCGAAAAGGCCCAATATATCGGGGACCCAATTTCCCCCTCTTCCTAAAGCATATCACACATTTCGTCCCATAAATCAGTTCGTCCCATAAATCTGTGACCAACCTCGCCCCGACAAATTGGGGTACCACTGCCCCGATCAGGGATGTATGTTTAAGGATGACCGTGATTACCCTAATCTTTGAGCAGATTCGAGAGGCTCAGGTTGAGGCTAAAAAGGAAGAACACCGAAAGAGTGAGCACATAGTGGGTCGGGTGGCTTCCTTTGATTAAGATATTCGGGGATTATTGACCCTTCACCGGAGGGTGTGGGCTCCATATTGGGGTGGAGCGTGTCAGGTCTTGATGGAGGAGGCGCACAAGTCGAGGTTCTCTATTCACCCCGGAGCGACAAAAACTTACAGAGACCTCCTTCTTGACTATTGGTGGCTATGCATGAAGCGAGATGTGGCCTGGTATGTGGAGAGGTGCTTGACTTGAAGGAAGGTCAAGGCCGAGCATCAACGGCCACACGACAAAATGGAGTCGTTGGGTGTTCCCGTTTGGAAATGGGAAGAGATTACGATAGACTTTATCACGAAGGTACCACGGACGGCACACAGAGTGGATTCGATATGGGTCATCGTGGATCGATTGACCAAGAGCGCATATTTTATCCCGATTCAGGAGAGTGTCTCTACAGAGAAATCGAAAGACATCTACATTCGAGAGGTTGTGGCACGACATGGGGTGCCCATTTCGTTCATTTCAGATAGGGATGTTTGGTTTACTTCTAGGTTCTGGAAGAGATTTCGTGAGGAACTGGGTACTCATATGCACGTCAGCACGACTTTTCACCCACAGACTGATGGTCAGAGTGAGCGGACTATCTAGACTTTGGAGGACATGCTCCGGGCACATGTATTAGATTTTGGCGAGAGTTGGGATACATATCTTCCTTTGGTGAAATTTTCGTATAATAACAGTTATCACGCCAGCATCGATCGACCTCCTTTTAAAGATGCTCTATGGGAGGAAGTGTAGGCCTCCGATATGTTGGTGTAAGGTCGGTTAGCGGGTTTTGGGAAGTACAGAAGTAGTGCTTCGGATGACTGAGTTGATTCAGCAGGTTTGTGGCAGACTTCAGATAGCACAGAGCCGACAGAAGACCTACGCATGTAGACGCTGGTCAGACTTAGAGTTCCAGGTTGGGGACATGGTACTCCTGAAGGTGTCACCTTGGAAAGGTGTCATACGATTCACGAAGCGGGGTAAGATAGGCCCCATACATATTGGTCCTTTCAGAGTGCTAGCCCGGGTGGTCAGGGTTGCATAACGCTTGGATCTACCAGAGGAGCTCAACCAAATCCATAGCACTTTCCACGTCTCTCAGCTGCGGAAATGTCTGTTTGATGATTTTGCAGTGGTTCCATTGGAGGACATTCAGGTGGATGATCGCCTAAATTATATAGAGAGACCAGTGGCCATCCTTGATAGGAAGACAAAGACTTTTCGAAACAAGGTTGTAGAATTGGTAAAGGTATAGTGGAAGCACCGAAAAGGGTCAGAATCGATATGAGAGCCTGACGAGGATATGAAACAGCATTACCCAAAGTTGTTTGAAGAGGCGGACTTTGAGGACGAAGTCTGATTCAAGTGGGGGAGAATTGTAACGACCGATATGTCAGGTAAAATGTTAGCTATTTATTTTCTCTTATTTGGACTTAGGGACCCTAGTATGCTGGGCGTATACAAAGTACGTCGGGCGTATGTAACATCCCGAAAATCATGACATAAAAAATTTTGTTTTTAGATTAATAAATCGTTAATACATATCTTTTCCATAAAACCAAGATAACCAAGATTTAACAAAACCTCATCAAATCAGAGTAATTCATAGAATGCGGAAACATGTGGTGTGTGCTCTGCAATCATCCTGAGCTCTTCCATTTGAAAATCGGAGTACCTGAAACATAAACTGAAAATCGTAAGCATAAAGCTTAGTGAGTTTCCAAAATACCATACAACATACAACCACAAGTTATCATGCATCATACATATAGTTGCCATGGGCTCCCCTCTTGGTCTTTAGCTGGAATGTCATGGGCTCCCCCATGGTCTTTACCTAGATTGTCATGGGCTCCCCTCAGGGTCTAATATCCAAGTGTCACGGGCCATCCCCGGGGTCTTCCTGTAACGACGTAAATTTTCAAACAATTTTTCATTTTTCAAACAACATGATTATCATTTAAACATTCTCAAATCTCATGTTCAACAATTGTCATCAAATAAAACATATCCCAAGATCATAAATAAAATCCTCGGTCTGTGTGTACGGATCATGCCGGCGCCTTCCCGCGATCGTCACTAGTACCTGGAACACATAACACATAACACTATAAGCATAAAAGCTTAGTGAGTTCCCCAAAATACCACATACAGCACGTATTAGCCACTCGAGGCTATAACTTTGTGGACCCTTTGGTCCTAACTCTGTGGACCCTCTGGTCCTAACTCTGTGGACCTTCCGGCCCTAACTCTGTAAACTCTGAGCAATACATAGCATAAATCACATAGAAATAATGCAGTGTATCACATCATATATATAGCATACAAGGTACTCTGTCACACAACTCTAATTACCACTCTAGGTAAAGTATAGTGAGAAGACTCACCTCGGGTAACTCGGTAAATCTCGAACTCGGAAATACTGATCTAGCCTCCGCCTAATCACATAAAATAATTACTCTAATCAATACAACTCTCAAAGGCTAGGCTATTCCCTCTCTAAGTTCTCTCAGGAGGGTAAAAGACCATTTTACCCCTCCAATGGCTCAAAAGTCCAAACATTGACTGGACCCTAAAAGTCAACAAAAGTCAACGGTCAACTTTGACCAGACTCGTCGAGTGCACGTAGGTGACTCAGCGAGTCCAAGCGTGTCCTCTGGGTCTATCTAAACCTCACTCGACTCGCCGAGCGAACCTTCCACTCGACGAGTCACCACTGGTCATGAATCGCGGGTCAACCCGACTTGACTCGTCGAGTCCCCTTATGGACTCGGCGAGTTCCTTCCATGGCAACACTCAAACGACCTTCTGAGATCAGATCTGCTTCACCAACTAGTAGATCTAACCTTCTAGCACTCAAAAGTTACGTAAAGGTTCGAACTTTAGGCCCATGCATCACACTATCATCTCTATATGCCAAAATAACCCTTAATATAATAACCTAGGCCCCAAAACTCATAAAGGATTGCATAAAGCTGAAGAATAGGGACTCTCTGGACCTCTCAAGGTCCAGATCTGATAATATTGTCACCAGGGGACATCACACACACACTAGATCTCTTACCAAACTGAAGAGATGAAACCCTAGATTCATGAAATCTATTACTCAAATGAAGATAGACATGAATCCTTACCTCCCACAGCAGCTGTGAACGAAATGATGGAAGATTTGAGTCCCACAAGTCAGCCTAGCTCGAAATCCTTCCTTCCCTTTGCTAAAACACACCAAAGAATGATGAATTAGCCCTCCTCTTGCACTACAAGCTTTCTCTCTGCTCTCTAGGGTTTCTCAGGGAAGGTGGCCGCAATTGAGGCTATAAATGCCTTTAAATAGGTCCCAAACCCGGGAAATTAGGGTTTCTCTGCCCAGCACCTACTCGGCGAGTCCCTCCTCTGACTCGTCGAGTCCATTCATTAAATCCACGCGACAATCTCGACTCGACTCGGCGAGTCGGTCCCTCAACTCGTCGAGTCCCTCCTTAAATCTCAAGATTAACATACACAATAATATCCCTGAAAATCCAGATGTTACAATTCTCCCCCACTTGAATTAGATTTCGCCCTCGAAATCGCTCCTCGACAACATATAAATCTAATCCAATAACCAAACAGCACCAGCGAAAGGGTCTCATACCACACAACTATCTTCCTCTCTGGACACCTGAATCCAAACAGGAACTCCTCCCTGGAAAAGGACAGACCCATCTGCCACTACGCTACCCCTTCTAACTCTCCAGAATCTGGAACTCTAGTAGCCTGACACACAGCCAGACCGCCCTCTCCAGATGTCACCACGTTATTCGCTCCTCGAATAACAAACCCCGATAGCTCACTGCCCCTCTGATTCTCTAGTGGGGACCGATAAAACAAGTCCATGCCCAAAACTGGCTACCGATCACTTGTCCCAGACATGATAAACAATCTAGATCATATACCAAGGAATGGAAGGATCACATCACACCAGGGACTCATCCAATGTACTGTAATCACAACCCCTCTGAACAACGAACCCTCAACACCCTGTCCTCAGACACGAACAATGACCATGCTTGTTCAGAAGCGTCCTCCGACATCTGACAAGCATAAACCTCAGCTCCCTTCTCAATATCCCTTTCAAGACTGAGCGCCAGGTCATCTCCCGACCCAGCAATTGAACCTCCAAAGGTTACCCATTGCGTGTACCAACACGCCTCACCGACTTCCTTATCAATGCAACTATCTCGGCTCTGTGTGACACACGAGTCACGAAGTTCGCTTCACCTCAATCGAGTACGGAATTCGACTCGCTCTCGACCTCTGCCATCTACTACTCATTAGTTCCATGTGTTTCGCGGTTTTCTCATACCAACGAATTGACCCACTCCGGTCTAAGACACCAGATGGAACAATACCCCCTTCCAAATGAAGTGCATCTCTGAATCTGGAATCTCATTCCGTCTACTCAATACACCACTAGAATCGAACTCAACTCAAGAGTCTGATCCGGCACAGAGTTGGAACCACTTGTCCCAACGAACCACTCAACTCATGACTCATGACCCGCAACTCATGCGTTCCTCACTTATCCACTTCCCTTTGGTTGCGACAACCATTACTCAATTTCAGAATATAACGACTCTCGACAAATATGGAGACCCCAGTCTCGCCCCTGGTTCGACCACCAGGCTCCCACAAAATCAAATATTAGGGCTACCCAAGCCCAAAACTCTTCTGCGCCACGCTCTGATCAGAGAGCACTTTGTCACAACATTCTATTGCTGACTAGCGGGTACCACAGCTCCCCGCAGTATCACAACGACCTCTCACTGAACAGTGAGTACTACGGCTCCCCGCAGCATCACCACAACGCCTCACTGAATAGTGAGTACTACGGCTCCCCGTAGCATCACCACAACCTCTCACTGAATAGTGAGTACTACGGCTCCCCGTAGCATCACCACAACCTCTCACTGAATAGTGAGTACTACGGCTCCCCGTAGCATCACCGCAACCTCTCACTGAATAGTGAGTGCTGCGGCTACCCGTAGCATCACTGCAACCTCTCACTGAATAGTGAGTACTACGAATCCCCGTAGCATCACTGTTGGATATAGTGTCTAAGTCCATAACTTTATTTGGTATGTACTTGACCCGACCCGGCATGGTCCATTTGGGTTGCATGGCATTGCAATACTTGGATAGACTAAATGAGAGAATAAGGCACTTATGATTATTAATATATTATAAGTTCTAATATATTGATAATAGTATTATTTAATTAGTATTGATCAAGTATTAATCTAGTATTAATCTAGTGATCAAAGTGAGACTAATTAAATATATAGGGTTGATTATGACAATCATGAATTCTTTTATGGTGGATTAATGATCCATGGTTTATGGGTTTGGTTATAACCATATGGAGCTCCATGGATAGTCTATGGGAGTTACAAACCCATGGGTCATGAGAAATCAAGAGTCATGACAATTAAGGGCATTCATGTGTAAACCCTAATTGTGACAACACTATAAAAGGAACCATATGGCTAGCAAAATGGTGACCTAGTGGACATAGTGTTACTAGAGAGGGCATAACCGATTTTGAGTGCTAGAAGTATTCTCTCAAGTTATTCCAAGTCTTGTGGTGTTGTGTGAAGCATTTGAGGCACAACATTTGGGGGGCTAGGCTCACAAAGTCTTGAAGGAATCCAAGCAACAACAAGGTATGTATTTCTACTAGTTTTTATGTTTTATGTAATCCCCATGCCATGCTAGTTAGGAAATAACCTTGAAAAAGAAATTTGCATGTATATAGAGAAAACATAGATTCAAGGTTATTAGGGTTGCATGTACACTTAGGAAGTGTTAGAATGCTCAAAAACCCATCAGTGGTATCAGAGCCTAGGATTGTTTTCTGTATACTTGATGCAAAACTGCTTAAAAATCGAAAATTCTGCATTCTGACGACTGGACTCGCCGAGTCCATGGGGAGGACTCGCCGAGTCCATGAACAAATTCATTCTACTCGCCGAGTAGAATAATGCACTCGGCGAGTAGGAGCGTGCTGGGCAGTTTTTTCGAGTTTTGTTGCTGGAAATGGATTAAGATCATTATCCCAATCTGTTTTGGACTTGTAAAATCTGTTTTTCAAAATGATAATGATTATGTTAACCCATTTTTGCATGACTTTTATCAATTTTCAAGTATTGTATATAGTTATATGATTTCTTGAAATTGCTTGACATGAATTTGTGTTCTTACGAGTTTTTAGAAGATCATAGGAATTATGTGTAACCTCCATATGTGTTCAATTCATGATCTTAATGGCTATGATGGTGTCCATAACTTGTCCTCAAGTTATGGATAACCAAGAGTCACTTCTTTTAATTATGATTAAAGAACTAAAGAGGTTTCATAAAATGAAGAGTCTTCATTTTTATGAACCATTAAAACTCATAAGTTACAAATTGAAGAGACTTGGAATAGTTTCAATTCTTGCCCTCAAGTTTTGGAATTTGAAAAGTCTTACACTCTAATACTTTAATTCCAAATTAAACCTTAGATTTTTAAAAGGTTTAAAAATCAACACTTATACTATTATTATAATTTTATTATATAGATATGTATAAGAATATGTCATTCTTACCGTTAGTAGGCCTCATTCACGAATCCGGTCTATAAGGGGGGTATAAGGTTGTTGCCTATAAAATGGTGACTTAATGGGTGTCCACTCTCACCCACCGCTTCCTTGATCGGTGGAGGGTCGTTAGCCGAACGGGTAGGATACGACTTTAAATACTTGTTAAAAGTATAATGAATTATAAAGTAACTACACATTATAAATTCCCAATCTTAGTTACTTTAGGAAAATGTGAAATTGGTGCTAGCCCATAAAATTACACTTTGTACCTTACCAAGTCGTTAGTGGAGCGTGTGTGGTTAACCGACACATCGATTAGGTAATATTGTTGAGGGTACCATGTCAATTTGTATGGTTATTTACACCTTGTTTGTGATCCTCGGCATCCCAGTCACAAACTTGAGAGGGCACAATCGAGATTCAAACATGCTATTGAAAAGTTCAATGTATCTCAAAAGATCTAGGAGTTTCAAAAACCAATAAAACCTAATAATAAAATATTTCGTTCTTATGGTGGAAATTGGTAAATCGTCATTTACCTACCTTCAAATATTTTATAGTATGGATTACGGCATCCCTCTTCCAACTATAAATAGTTTGTTGGGTCCTAGCCTTAATATTTCATTTGGGTGAATTATTAAGGATTCCTAATCTAATGAAACTTGTCTTTCTTTCCTTTCAGATGTCTTCCAACAATGCTTCTGGCTCAAACCCAACAGGCTCCTTTTCCCTTATGAACTTGTGTGGTAAGGTCATCTTTGATGGATCCAATTTCAATGAGTGGATCATAAACATCAGAATGATTACCCGCTATGAGGACAAAGAATATGTCCTCGATAAGGAGCTTAAGGTTGTGAATGAAGCCACTGCTACTCCTGAAGAGTTTGCGGAGTTTGTTGCACATGAAAAGGATGCTACTAAAGTAGCATGCATCATGATGGCCACCATGACTCCTGAACTTCAAAAATCCTATGAAGATTTCTACCCCTATGAGATGCACCTGGATCTGATGGAAAGGTACCATCGGAGCGCGCGTCAGGAGAGGTATGAAATCATCTCCTCCATGATAACCGCAAGGATGAAGGATGGTGAACCCATCACCGGTCACTTGCAGAAGATGCAAAGGTTCGTTGACCGGTTGCTGAAGCTAAATGTTGACTTTCCTGAGGAAATGGCGATTGACATCATTCTCCATTCCTTACCTCCAAGTTATGATCAGTTTCGTATGACTTATCATATGAACAAGGAGGAAGTCACACTTAGCAAACTTCAAGGACTCTTAAGGACAGCTGAAAATGGCCTTAAGGGTAAAGCGGTTGCTACTTCTACTCCTTCAACAGCCCCTGTCTGGCTATTGGGCAGGGAAAAGGTAAGAAGAGGAAAAGCCCTTCGAAGGGTACCAAGGGTAAGACTCTTGATGGTTCCTCTTCAAGTGGGACAAAGAAAGGTCCCATTACTCCTTCTTCAAACCCAAAGGAAGCACAGTGCTTCTATTGCCAGGATAAGGGACACTTCAAGCGAAGCTGCCCCAAATATCTGCAAGATCTAAAGGATGGGAAGGTTAAACCCACCCATGCAGGTATTTACACAATATTGTCTAACAACTCATCTAATGCTAATTCTTGGGTGCTTGATACAGGGTGTGGTATTCACATTTGTACTGATTTGCAGGCACTAAGAAGAAGTGAGCAAGTGGAGCACGGGAAGATAAACTTAGTCATGGGCAACAGGAAAGCATCACCTGTTACCAAGATAGGAGTTTATTCTTTATTGCTTAATAATGGGTTAATGTTACATTTGAATAAGTGTTGTTACTCGCCCGAAATGGCGAGAAATATTATTTCTTTTCATGGCTTGTACAAACAAGGTTTTTTATTTTCATTTGATAATAAAAATGGTGCTATTAATGTTTATTATAATGATGTATTTTACTTTAAAGCATTACCTTGTGATGGTGTATATGAAGCCGTGAATGTTGCAGACAATCTAGGAAATAATGTGTTGTATATTGATTCTTCAGATAGTTTGGATAAAGCATCCTTGTGGCATTGTCGTCTTGGACATGTTAACAAGAAGCGCATAGGCCAACTCCAAAAGGCTGGAGTCTTGGAATCATTTGACCTCAAGTTAGATGATAGTTGCGAGTCTTGTTTACTTGGAAAAATGACAAAGTCACCCTTCATAGGTACTTGTGATAGGGGTGAAGGTTTGTTGGACCTTGTACACACGGATGTGTGTGGGCCCTTCAGAGTTGCTACAAGGGATGCTAATCGCTATTATGTGACTTTTACTGATGATTACAGTAGATATGGATATATTTACTTAATCAAGCATAAGTCAGAAACCTTTGAAAAGTTCAAAGAGTTTAAGCAGGAAGTGGAGAATCAATTGGGCAGGAACATCAAGATGCTCCGATCCGATCGGGGAGGAGAGTATCTTAGCATTGAGTTCCTTGACTATCTTAAGGAATGTGGGATTGTCTCACAATTGACACCTCCCAGAACACCATAGCTGAATGGTGTAGCTGAGAGGCGCAATCGAACCTTGTTGGATATGGTTCATTCCATGATGAGTCGAGCTTCGTTAACAATCTCTTTCTGGGGGTATGCCTTAGAGACTGCCGCCCATATCCTTAATCTAGTCCCTACTAAAAAGGTTGCCAAAACACCTCACGAGATGTGGACTGGGAAAGTTCCCAATTTGGACCACATCAAAATTTGGGGTTGTGAAGCTTTCGTGAGGCGTGAGACTCATGATAAGCTTGAACCTCGAAGTGAGAGGTGTATTTTCATCGGCTACCCACAGAGATCCTTTGGTTACCTCTTCTACAGACCCAATGATAATGTGGTTTTTGTAGCAAGAAGAGGAGTCTTTCGTGAGAGAGAATTCATAAGCCAAGGGGACAGTGGGAGGCAAATTGACCTTGAAGAGCTTCAAGAGTCAAGCGGTGAAGGAACCTCAAATGCTATCGACCAACCTGAGGAGGAAACTCCTATTGATCCGATAGGTGAGTCTGTACCTCCAAGACGTTCCACTAGGGTGAGGAACACACCTGATTTTTATTATGGTTATCACATCACCACTGAAGGTGATACATTTATTAGTGATAGTACACTAATAGATTTGGATGAACCTAATAATTACAGGGAAGCAATGGCAGGCCCTGAGTCTGCTAAATGGAAGGAGGCTATGGACAGCGAGATTCAGTCCATGTATGACAATCGAGTTTGGAACTTGGTTGACAATGTACCAAGTCGTAAGACAGTTGGGTGCAAATGGATCTTCAAGAAGAAGACCGACATGGATGGAAAGGTACATACTTACAAAGTGCGACTGGTTGCGAAGGGCTTTACTCAAACTACGAGAGTTGACTATGATGAGACCTTCTCACCAGTAGCTAAGATTAAGTCTATTAGAGTATTGTTAGCCATAGCTGCATTTCATGATTATGAAATATGGCAAATGGATGTCAAAACCGCTTTCCTTAATGGAAAGTTGGCTGAGGATGTTTACATGGCTCAACCAGAGGGTTTTGTCGATACAAGATACCCTAATAGAGTGTGTAAGCTTGATAAATCCATTTATGGATTGAAACAAGCATCTCGCAGATGGAATCTTTGCTTTGATGAGAAAGTCAAAGAGTTTGGCTTTTCTAGGAGTGAGGATGAGTCTTGTGTGTATGTCAGGGCTAGTGGGAGCATAGTTAGCTTCTTGGTGTTGTATGTGGATGACATACTTCTCATAGGAAACGACGTCCCAACCTTGCAGGAGGTTAAGTCCTGGCTTGGGAAGTGTTTCGCTATGAAGGACCTTGGGGAAGCTGCCTATATCCTAGGGATAAGGATATTGAGAGATAGGAGTAAGAGACTAATTGGACTTAGTCAAAGTACTTATGTGGATAAGGTACTAAAGAGGTTCAGTATGCAAGATTCCAAGAAAGGAGAATTACCAATCCAGAGTAATGCCAAGCTGAGTAAGACTCAGAGTCCGAGTACAGAGGCTGAGATAGCTGAGATGAGTCAAATACCATATGCTTCCGCTGTGGGCTCGATCATGTATGCTATGACTTGTACTCGCCCTGATGTGGCCTTTGCTTTGAGCATGGTCAGTAGATATCAAGGGAACCCTGGCAAGGCACACTGGGCAGCGGTAAAGAACATTCTCAAGTATCTGCGGAGGACTAAGGATTGGGTCCTTACCCTCGGAGGCAGTGATGACTTGAGACTGGAAGGATATAGCGATGCTAGCTTCCAGACTGATAGGGATAATTTCCACTCTCAGTCATGCTGGGTCTTTATCCTAAATGGAGGGGCAATTACTTGGAAAAGTTCCAAGCAGGAGACAGTAGCTGATTCTACTTGTGAATCAGAGTACATAGCAGCAAGTGAAGCAGCTAAGGAGGCGATATGGCTAAAGAACTTCATCGGAGACCTTGGAGTTGTACCAGCTATAAAGGAGCCAATGGAAATTTTCTGCGACAATGAAAGTGCGGTTGCTTTGGCTAAGGAACCGAGAGATCACGGGAGATCTAGGCACATTGACAGAAAATACCATTTCATCAGACATCGAATAGAAGAAGGACTCCTCGTGGCTAAGAGGGTATCATCAGATGAGAACCCGGCAGATCCCCTCACGAAGGGACTGAGCAGGTTTAAGCATTTACAGCATGCGAGGCGCATTGGGCTGAAGGATGATATTAGTTTCAATAATTACATTCCTGAAACTTGTAAAATGTAATTGACATTTGATGATAAATAAAAGTTGTTATTTATTTATGAGTAAGGTGTTACTATCTTGTGTTGATTGTTTACTATGTTTCAATTTTGCATGTTTTTACTTCCAGAATAATTATGTTATTATTCAAACCATCCACAGTCAGTCAAACTTTGGAAGTAAGTATTGATTTAAGACTGTCATGAATTTGGCTTGTATGATTTTTCTAAAAGTGCTTTGGACAATGCAATGGTTGCTACAACATTCATGAGTACTCATAAGGGCTGAGTATTGGATCCAACCCACGCTCACTTGCATCACTTCATGGAATTTATCTCGAGTGATCGTGAGACGGTAATATCATATAAATCTTCAAACCTAGAGATATGAGTTGTTGACTATGAATTGGTTATTCATTGATTGTACGAAAACGCATTGGTAACTCGATGTTATAAAACGTGCCTTTGTGAATAATTCAACAAGTAGTTAGTACAAGCATATCAGTCAAAGTTTATCTGTTCCTTCTAGAAATAGAAGCGATATCTGGGCCCCTCGATGATTTGGTTTTGACTTATGTACCGGGCCCGGTCAGAACCTAATTGATGTGTTCAATTTAGTTCTATGTCGAAACAAATCAGAGATCGAGAAACAAATGCTGGACAATAAGTAAGACCATGTTCCATGTGTTTGTCCGGCTGATATCTTGAGAGCAGAGGATTATATGATCACTTATCTTAAATGGAGTATCATCATCATCTCAGTTCCGAGAGACTTTGAAAGAGCTACGATTGCTAGTCGGATCCTGAAGTCATATATGCAAATATAGTTATTAGACTTATCCAAGTGGGAGACTGTTGGATATAGTGTCTAAGTCCATAACTTTATTTGGTATGTACTTGACCCGACCCGGCATGGTCCATTTGGGTTGCATAGCATTGCAATACTTGGATAGACTAAATGAGAGAATAAGGCACTTATGATTATTAATATATTATAAGTTCTAATATATTGATAATAGTATTATTTAATTAGTATTGATCAAGTATTAATCTAGTGATCAAAGTGAGACTAATTAAATATATAGGGTTGATTATGACAATCATCAATTCTTTTATGGTGGATTAATGATCCATGGTTTATGGGTTTGGTTATAACCATATGGAGCTCCATGGATAGTCTATGGGAGTTACAAACCCATGGGTCATGAGAAATCAAGAGTCATGACAATTAAGGGCATTCATGTGTAAACCCTAATTGTGACAACACTATAAAAGGAACCATATGGCTAGCAAAATGGTGACCTAGTGGACATAGTGTTACTAGAGAGGGCATAACCGATTTTGAGTGCTAGAAGTATTCTCTCAAGTTATTCCAAGTCTTGTGGTGTTGTGTGAAGCATTTGAGGCACAACATTTGGGGTGCTAGGCTCACAAAGTCTTGAAGGAATCCAAGCAACAACAAGGTATGTATTTCTACTAGTTTTTATGTTTTATGTAATCCCCATGCCATGCTAGTTAGGAAATAACCTTGAAAAAGAAATTTGCATGTATATAGAGAAAACACTGACCCTCCTGTAATGAATATGTACAAAGTCACAAAGACTTGTCAACAGTCATTATAAGGTATTCCAATGGAGATCAACTCCATGGAAACTAAGTCTCATATTCAAAGTACATTGCTTTGGACATGCTTCTTGCATTAAGTTTTCTAATCTTACACAGATAACTTCCACCTATGGAGACAACTCCATATTCTCATTTTGACTATCACTTCTGAATAAGAGATGTCTCTTTTCAGAATATGTCAATATGGTCCTTCCAAAATTAGCACTATACTCCCAACTGTCCCTGAGCAACCAATCTTTGGTAAACCTCATATTGTCCTCGACAATTGTTTAATCATTTTAGTCATATCCAATTCTAGACCTTTTCCCTTCTTAATGCCTCTGGGCATTTGGAAAAATTTAGAAATGACAAATATTATAGCACATGCAATCGATCCTGTACCCAAAGAAAATGGTACACGATTCATGATGTCTCACATAAAGACATGATTCTAGACCAGTCTTTTGCTACAATATTTTTATTTGCCATGTTTTCAAAATTTGACTATGAAGAGGGATGCCATAATCATAATCGAATTTTGAGAACGCAATATATAGAATTTCCTTAAGTTGAACCAATCCAACATGATATTCATATATATATTCTTGACTAAAGATGATTAAGGTCTCAATCTAAGCCTTTAGAACTGAAATGAAGTATATCCTCTCCCTTAATTATAGCAAAACAACTTTTTTAATCCCTGCAGCGTCACGAATTGAAACTTTTGTTTTCTATAATTAACATTGCTAACTTGCAACACTAACAATATTTATCATGCTCCCACTAACATGATGATTATTAGCATAACACTTATGCTCCCACTAGCTTTGACATGTACTCATAAATCAGTTGGACTTCTAGAAATCAATACTTTATTGACTTTCTTACCAAAGTTCAGATTTCTGATACGAGATGCTTTGATAAAACTTTTTCAAAATCATACACCTTTCCGTAGATAGCATGGATGTGTGTCTAAACAATTTCAGAACTATGAAAAGGGATGCCATAATCATAGTTTCAATTGTTTAGACCTTTTGCCATCTGCTTCAAATCTACTTGGTGGAAGTGTTTCCTCACCATCATTTTCATGAATCGGAGAGAAACCTTATGACCCTTAGATTTTATGGTGTATGTGTTCTTATCCATGTGAATCGTCAAAACCATAGTCACAAGACAAGGATAATGACAAATCCAAACTCATATGGACTGAACTTATGCAATTATAACTTCTTGCCACCTGGCAGTACAGGGCCTGCCATTGCTTCCAAGTTGTTATGCAATCAATTGAGAACTTTCAGAACTCCTATGCAAAGCCAACTTTAACTGGAATGGGCACAGAATATGTCAACATGATCGGTTATAAACCTCAAGTCGTGTGCTAGTGAAGAACCTCAGGTTTTATTCTTGATTAGTTCTTGAAATTCTTTTTAGGATCTTTAAGACTCCCACTATCCTCTTGACATATAAGACTATCTTGCCAAATATTCAAGAGATAGTGCGGATTCTTTATCAAGACAAACACTTCACGCAATTGGCCTTAGTTGGTCTTTGTTTTATCCAAAACATTACAACTTACCAATTTCAAATGTACAAGAGTAAAACACTTTTACTCTTACATTTAACAAGTGTTTTAAACCTTTATTTAAGATATATCACTCAAGTTACAATCTTGGAGTATGACTCTAAGAATTGTTTTGGAACGAAGTATGACTCATCTTCCTGATCTAACCATTTCAACAATTCATGACTCCTCTTCTTAGTCATAAGAATGCACTAAGATGACCTTTAGAGGACTAATTGTGATATGATTTCTAAATCATTAAGATGATCACAAACATGATACTAAAGTACTCTCCCATCTTTTCAGATTTGAGAAACTTTTATCTTTCTGCCTAATTTGATTCTTCCCATTCGTTCTGCCATACATTGAGACTTTTCCAATGTTTCAGAATTATACTTAAACTTGTAAGTATAACCATATTTACTAAACTTTAGTAAATCAAATAGTCTTAACGAGCTTTGTGGTGGACATGACCAGTGCACAAGAATGTGTACTCGATCCCTGTAGTCCTTCACTTGACTCACACATCCATGTGAACAAGTAATTAGTCTTGATTTTCCAATGCTTGAAAGTTCTCATTCATCATACTATTCAACTTGCATGATTCCAAGTTTCGGTCCAATTGAAACTTGGGCGATGACGAACTTTCCTGATTTGGTAAATTTAGACACTACCACAAATGAAAGAATCAAATCCATTTTTCCACTCTTGCTATTAATGGAATCATATAAACAACAATTTTTCACAAATGCCATTGTAAGGATATTTTAAAATAAATAAAATAAAAATTTTCCTTTTATTTTAAACTTTGCGGAAAAACTTATCCTTACAGTGCAAAAGCATATGAAAAACTTGTTGTTATCTATTCCTAAGCAATATATCATAACTCCTAAGCAACAGCTCAAAACTCTGATCACCGAACCATGCGATCGAAATCCATCTTCGCGATCAAAATCAGCATATACTTCCTTTAAGTTTCTTCACTTTTCTTTGATTCTTAAAACATCAACATGTGACCCAGTCACATCAAGTAAGAATCTCAGAATAGAAACTTAACAGAGTTAGATAGTGGACTTTAGCTGAAGCAGAGTCAAACTTCTTCATTTGATCAACCTTATGATCTTTCAGGTAAATAGGCAGCTTCGCAATCAATTCCCCTTCCTTTGGCGAGAGAAACATATGGACTCACTGGGAATGGTACATGGGACTATCGCAGACTTAGCATTTCTCTTTACCATTTGGTCAACCTAGTTGACTATGGTCAAACCCTTTCTTTGGGATGAGAAGGCTTTTCTAGATATCCAATGTTACCATTGTCAATGTCCATTGGGAAGTTGATCTCCTAATCAATTTGCTTTACTAGTCCTCAAATCATTGCTGACCAAGCAAATAGATAAGATCATTAAAGGTCATGTCATAGTCTGTTTTATAGTAGTCCCAAAGGAACTCACTATGTGACTTAGAAAGTGATTGAACATCCAACCTTCTTAAGACTTTGACACCCAACTCTCCCGGCTTGTCAATATGTGACTTAATCTCCAAGATGCGATCACACATAGACCTTGCTTGCCAATAGGGCTTGAGTGACCTTGAACTTGTGGGTTAGGGAGAATAATTGGAGGAGGTGGAGGAAGAGAAGTATGACTTCCATGAGCCAAACTCGGGAAGTCATATTCATTAGGAAAGCTTGGTTTGGGAAGATCATTGTTGTCTAAACTAGACATCAACAATGGGAGAAATTCACGTAAAGTTGATTTAAGTCCTTAATATAACACCCAATATGATATATTAAGGCTAGGACCCAACAAACTATTTTATAACTTGGAAGAGGGATGCCGTAATCCAAGCTATAAAATATTTGAAGGTAGGTGAATGACGATTCACGAATTTCCACCAAGATAAACGAAATGTATTATTAGGTTTTAATTGGTTTTGAAACTCCTAGATTCTTTTGAGATTCATTGAACTTTTCAATGGCATGTTTCAATCTCGAGTGTGCCCTTCAGGTTTTGTGACTGGGATGCCGAGGATCACAAAACAAGGTGTGAAGTAACCATGAAAATATACTTGGTACCCTTAATATTTACCCCTCAATCGATGTGCCGGTTAACCACACACGCTCCAACGATACTATGATAAACATTAAGTTACCCTTTGCCTACCTTGTTAAGTCCAGGTTAGTGTGCCGGTTAACCACACACGCTCCACTAACAGCTTAAACAAAGTGCAAAGTGTAATTTCATGGATTAGCACCTTATTCACATTTTCCTAAGTAACTAAGATTGGGACTTTATAAGTGTTTAGTTACTTAGTATTTATCATTATACTTATAATGAAGGGAGAATTATAGTCCTTGTCCTACCTGTTCGACTAACGACCCTCCACCGGTCAAGGAAGCGGTGAGTGAGAGCGGACACCCATTAAACTGCCATTTTATAGGCAGTAACCTTATACCCCCCTTATAGACCGGCTTCGTGAATGAGGCCTACTAATGGTAAGACGACTTGCTCTTATACATATAATATATTAAACTTTTAATATTATAATAGTATAAGGGTGTATTTTAGACATTTAAAATACTTGGTGGTTTAATCTATTAATTAAACTATACTCTTAATTTAATTAAATTTAAACCATGTCATTATGGAATTATTAATTCTCTTTTAATTAAACACTTTAATTATCTATTAATAAAGTCCATAAGAGTTAATTGAATTATTCAATAAAAACATCATAATTCCAATTATTAAATTCAAAATTAAAATCATTTAATTAATTGTTTAAGTTATGAACCCAAGAGTTTTAGAATTCAATTCTTTTTTTTATCATAAAACCAAATTCCAAAACTTGAGGGCAAGTTTTGTAACTCTTGAAAACTTTTGGATTCCATAACTTATGGAGTTAAATACTTGTTTTATGATGAAACTTTTCATGTTCCATAACTTAAGAACAAGTTATGGAATTCTTTAAAACATTAAGACCAAGTTTTGTAACTCCATAAAAAACTTTGAATCAATTTTTTTAAAAAACCTTTTCATATCCATAACTTATGGAGGTTTCAAAAAACTCTTTAGATCAAACTTTTAAAACTAATAAAATAATCATATCATTTTATCTTTTACTAAATTTGACCTAATTCAACTCATATAACAAATGATTCAAATTTTACAAATAATTAGTTTTTCACAAAAACAAATAATTATCTTAAAATTTGACAAACGTCATGTTTTTTTTCCTTTTTTTTTCAACTTGAAAATAAAACATTTGCATCAATATAACAGAAAACAACCCATGGCTCTGATACCACTGTTGGGTTTTGAGCATTCTAACACTCCTATGGTGTACATGCAACCCTATAAACCTTGGATCTATGTTTTCTCTATTATACATGCAAATATTAACTATTCCAAGGTTTAATCCTAACTAGCATATTATGAAGCACCTATACTACAAAGTTCTAGTTAGATGACATACCTTTTGATGTAGCTTGATGTCTTCAAGCTTTAAGAGCTTAGCCCCAATAGTGTGGAAGCCTCAAATGGAATCACAAATCACCAAAACACCTTGGAAGAACTTGAGAGAATATGTATGCACACTAAAATCGGCCCACTCTTATTTTCACACACTTGTCAATTTTGTGAGCCAAGGACCCCTTTATATATTATGGAGGATTAGGGTTACATCCATGTAAACCCTAATACCCATGACCTTTCATTTACATAGGATCCATGGGTTAAAAGCTCCATGGACCATCCATGAAAGCTTAGCCCAACCTAAATGAACTTGGCCCATTCCATATATATAAGAGTCCATATTTAATTAGTTCTTTTTGATCACTTAATTAATTCTAAATTAATTCTTGATCGATACTAATTAAATAATATGATTCCATATTAATATATTAGAACTTATAATATATTAATATAAATCATAAATATACTATTCTCAAAAGACTATCCATATAAATTGTGCCGGTGAAGTGCAACCCAAATGGACCATGTCGGGTCAGGTCAAGTACATATCAAATATAGTTATGGACTTAGACATTAATCCAACACGGCCTTGACCATCCTACAGGTCAAGCACCTCTCGACATACCATGCGATTTCTCGCTTCATACATGGCCACCAGTAACTCAAACTCAGATCGCGGTACATCTTGGTGGCCCCCGGGTGTATGGAAAAATGAGACTTATGAGCCTCCTCCATCACTGTCTGCCTGACCCCACGAAACATCAGAACCCAAACCCGACCGTATCGGGTCAATAATCCACGGTTATCCTGAACAAACCGGGCGCTCTCGGCCTTGACCTTTTCTAACTTCCAGTTCTCTGGCCGCATGCCCTCATCCTGGGCATCTCTAATCAAACTCACAAGCGGGGAATCCACCGCTATCGTCATGCACCTTGTTGGGGTAGAAGACCCAGCTGACTTGCGCCTCATAGCGTCCGCAACCACATTCGCTTTACCGGGGTGGTAAAGGATCTCGCAGTCGTAGTCCTTGACTACATCCAGCCACCTGCGCTCCCTCATATTCAGGTTCGGCTGATCCATGATGTGTCTCAAACTCTTGTGATCCGTGTATATGGTACAACGGACTTCATAAAGGTAATGCCTCCAAATCTTGAGAGCGAATACCACCGCTCCCAACTCCAGATCGTGCGTAGGGTATCTCGTCTCGTGCGGCTTCAGCTGCCGCGATGCATAGGCTATCACTCGTCCTCTCTGCATAAGGACTGCCCCTAAACCTATGATGGATGCATCACAGAATACCACGAAATCCTCAACTCCCTCGGGGAGTGTTAACACTGGCGCCTCGCATAAACACTGTCGGAGGGTCTCAAACGCCCTCTGCTGCTCAGGGCCCAACGGAAGTCCACCCCCTTCCTCGTTAGACGAGTGATGGGTACTGCAATCTTGGAGAAATATCGAATGAATCTCCGGTAGTACCCTGCTAATCCCAAGAAGCTCCTGATATCTGAGGGAAATTTCAGAATCTCCCACTGCATAACCGCCTCAACATTGGCCGGATCGACCAAAATCCCCTCCTGGTTAATGAGGTGCTCAAGGAACTGGACCTCTCGCAACCAAAACTCACACTTCGAGAACTTGGCATAAAGCGTTCTCGCCTCAAAACTCCCAATAGCTCCCTAAGGTGATCCTCGTGCTGCTCTCGGGTCTTGGAATACACCAAGATATCATCTATGAATACAATGACCGACCGATCAAGCATCGGTCTGCAGACCCGATTCATCATGTCCATGAATACTGCCAGCGCATTGGTGAGCCCAAACGGCATCACCACGAACTCGTAATGACCATAACGAGTCCGAAACGCGGTCTTCTCCACGTCTTCCTCTCTCACCCTGACCTGGTGATATCCGGATCTCAAATCGATCTTGGAAAACCAAGATGCACCCAGCAACTGATCGAAAAGATCATCTATCCTCGGGAGTGGATAATGGTTTTTCACCGTTAATTTGTTCAACTCCCTATAAACAATGCACATCCGGTGCAAACCGTCCTTCTTCCTGACAAAAAGGATCGGTGCTCCCCATGGAGAACTACTCGGACGAATAAAATGCTTACCTAGCAACTCCGGCAACTGAGATGACAACTCCTGCATCTCTGGCGGTGCCAAACGGTACGACACCTTAGCGATATGTAACATCCCAAATTTCGAGTCCAAAAATTGCATTTTTTAATTAATTGATTTGTAAAACTTCCATAAGAAAAACATCGTAAAGTCATATCATTTCGTAAAACCAATATCTCATGTCCGAAAACCAAACCATAAACATAACAATGTCAGAGTACAAACCCAAGAATCTCGTAATGCGGAAACCCAACATGTGTGTATGATGTGCAGCTACCACGCCGGCTCCTTCCCCTTCGCTGAAGAGGTACCTGAAACAAAACTGAAAACTGTAAGCACGAAGCTTAGTGAGTTCCCCCATCGTACCGCATACCATACAATCACAAAACATACATATACTGTCAGGCATATCTGGGTGCCCAACCTACCCCTTTGGTCCTCTCGACCGGATACTGCCTAGCATATCTGGGTGCTGGCCTCCCCTTCGGTCCTCTCGACCGGATACTGCCTAGCATATCTAGGTGCTGGCCTCCCCTTCGGTCCTCTCGACCGGATACCGAGGACTATTTCACCCCTCTACTACTACCACATAACATATAACACATAATCATATTCTATCTAGCATGACTGGATATGACTACCCCCTTCGGCCCTATCGACCGGAAATCTTCGGGACTATCTCCCCTACTGCTACTAGCATATAACATCATATCATACTAGCATATAACACATCAGGTAGTAGCAAACCTAGATGAATATCACAAAGACAGTCATCTAACATACAACTCCTACTGGTGGGTCGGCATTGTGGCCGTAGACCCACCGCTACTGGAAGGTAACTCACCTTGCAAGGCTGACTGCTGAAAAGCTGATCGGCAGATGTCTAACTGCTGCTCCGGTGATCCTCCGGCTATAAATCCATAAAACACATAGTCAGACACTGATAACTACTCTTAGGGTAAAATGACTATTTTACCCCTGACCAAGTCAAAGTCAAAGTCAACTTCGAGTTGACCTGACTCGTCGAGTTGGGCCGCCAACTCGTCGAGTCCCTATCCTTCCATCTGCCCTTCTTCACGCCCCTACTCGTCGAGTTTAGCAAAGACTCGACGAGTTCTCCTTCTAAAACATCCTCGAATGAACCTCCATCCGACTCGCCGAGTTGTATGAACAACTCGTCGAGTTCATCCCCATCCTATGAAACAAGTCTGCCCTTGACTCGCCGAGTTGTATGAACAACTCGTCGAGTTCATCTTCGAACGTTGGGAGATTGCCTTGGACTCGCCGAGTCTGTTCATACACTCGCCGAGTCCTATGATCTCCAGGACTATGGCTAAGTCCAATGCGTTGGGTCATTCCCCCGGACCCCTCTAAGACCACTCTAACACTCACTGGGTTCCTTCGAACCATAACAGAAAAGGGAAGTCAAGCCATGGACTCGCCGAGTCCCAAGAACGACTCGCCGAGTCGAGAATGACCAAGTCTTATTTCTCGATTTCTGACATACAACACTTGACCAAAAGATAGATCTAGGCTTCTAGGATCGATCTAGCACGTAAAGTTACAAACTTTACGTGCATGCATGGGACTATGAGCTTAAATGGCCCTAAATGAGACTCTTATGACGCATGGGGCTCTCCAAGGCTCCAAAATCAGTCCATTTCTGCCTTGTAACCCCTCAAATACCTTGGATCTGAAGTCTTAGCCCCCAACCATGCTTGCACTCATGATTGGCCACCAAGAATGGCTCCTAAAAGCCCTAAATCACCCCAAAAAGGGATCTAAAACATGAAAGAGCAAGGTATCAGCTTTATACCTCTAAGGAACTGCAGAGGGTGCACAAACTCGAACACCTCTGGCCTCCTCTTGATTCCTCAAGTCTTTCTCTTCCTTCTTGTGTTCCAAAATCACCAAAAACCACCACAAAGGCCTTAGATCTTTACATAAACGATTAGGGTTTGATATGGAGAGTTCTGAGAGCAATAGGGACGAAGGGAGGCTGAATGAGATGCTTAAATAGGGTGCAAACCCTCAAATTTAGGGTTTCTCCCAAACAGCACCTCCTCGTCGAGTCGGTTCGCTGACTCGTCGAGTAGGTCACTAAACACCCGTGTCCAAAGTCGATTCTACTCGACGAGTTGGGCCTTCAACTCACCGAGTCCCAGGCCAAAATGTTAAAGATACTTGAATGAAAATACGTGTAACAACGTAAATTTTCAAAACAATTTTTCATTTTTAAATCATACTTTCAATCACACAATAATCACAAAAACATAATGTATCCATTGTGTCATAACAAAACATGTCCCAAAATCTCAATAACATAAACTCCATAAGTGTATACGGATCATGCCGGCGCCTTCCCGCGATCCTCGCTAGTACCTGAAACACATAACATAACAACTGTAAGCATAAATGCTTAGTGAGTTCCCCAAAATACCACGTACGCACATACGCAACTCAAGGCTATTAGACCTTCCGGTCTCTGTGTCCCAGGGGACTTCCGTCCCATAATCCTGGTAGACCTTCCGGTCCTACCCGTATCGACCTTCCGACCCATGTCACCCTGACCTTCCGGTCCATATCACTCTGACCTTCCGGTCCATATCACTCTGACCTTTCGGTCTATATACTCCTGACCTTCCGGTCCACCTCATGACATACATAACACATACATATCACATATCAGCATATAGTACATACACCTCATAACATACAAGACCTTCCGGTCACACATAGGTACCCTTCCAGGTATAGTATAGTGAGAAGACTCACCTCAATGAAGTCGGATAAACTCTCGTGCTCAACGTCCCGACTTAGCCTCCTCCTATTATTCAAATAACATCCCTGATTAATATTCTCTCAAAGTCTCATTCCTAAAGATTGGGTAGAAGACCATTCTACCCTCCCCTAAACTCTCTTGAATCAGTCTTGACCAGAACCCTAAGGTCAACGAAAGTCAACGGTCAAACTTTGACCCGACTCGTCGAGTGCACAAAGGCGACTCGGCGAGTCCATGCGGGTCCTCTGAATCCTTCCAGTCTCTCTTGGCTCGTCGAGTCATCCTTCCACTCGACGGGTTACACCTGTCACGAATCGCGGGGCAACCCCGACTCGACTCGTCGAGTCCACTTATGGACTCGGCGAGTTGCTTCCATGTTCATACTCAAATGACCTTCTAAGATCAGAGCTGCTTCCCTAACTATCAGATCTACCCTTCAAATGTTCAAATGTCACGTAAAGGTGCAACCTTTACGTGCATGCAACCCACATCAAGCCATAAATGGTGAAATAACTCTAAAAATGGCAACCTAGTCCCCAATCTCTCATTTGCTTGCATAAAGCTAAGGGATAGTGACTCTATGGACCTCTCATGGTCCAGATCTGATGCTATCAACACAAAAGGGGACCTCATACTCACTAGATCTTACATAAAATGGAGGTAAAAACCCTAAAATCATGAAATCTATCATATCAACATGAAATAGAAAGGATTATACCTCCAGAGATGAACTCTCAAGATGATTAGCCCAGATCCAAGCTCCCTTCACGCTCTAGATGGGTGTTTCCTTCTTCCTTCTTGCAAAACCACACCAAAAGTGATGTATTAGCCTCTTCTTGCTCTCAACTCTCCTACTGCTCTCTCTAGGGTTTCTCTGGGATGAAGTGGCCGCAAATGGAGGCCATAAAGGCCTTTAAATAGGGCTCAGGCCCGGGGATTTAGGGTTTCACTTAACAGCGCGGACTCGCCGAGTCCACGTACCGACTCGTCGAGTCCTTCATTAAATCAGACAAGAAATGTGCGATCCTACTCGGCGAGTCTGAGCGCCTACTCGCCGAGTCCCTCCCTAAAACTCAAGATAAAAACTTAAAATAAGATACCTGGGAATCCGGATGTTACAATACGTACCAGGAACCGGGTGCTACAATTCTCCCCCACTTATTTTAGACTTCGTCCTCGAAGTTTGCTGCTCGATTCTGAAAAAGCTCTGGATAATGCT
Source organism: Lactuca virosa (assembly GCF_052849685.1). Classification (NCBI taxonomy): domain Eukaryota; kingdom Viridiplantae; phylum Streptophyta; class Magnoliopsida; order Asterales; family Asteraceae; genus Lactuca; species Lactuca virosa. Next base: position 167,427,267 of record NC_136434.1, on the reverse strand, counting down.
CCATCATCTCGTCCACCGGCTCCCACGTCCACTCCGAGCCCTTCCGGTGCTGCCATTGCACCTTTACCAGCTCGACCTTCTTGTTCCTCAGATCCTTCGACTTCCGGTCGAGGATAGCCACAGGCCGCTAGATGTAGTTCAGGCTGCCATCAACCTGTATATCCTCTAGGGGAACCACTGCCGAGTCGTCCACCAAACACCTTCTCAGCTGGGAGACGTGGAAAGTGCCATGGATCTGACTGAGTTCCGCTGACAAATCTAGTCGATATGCCACCTTGCCCACCCGGGCCAAAACCCTGAAAGGCCCGATATACCTGGGGCCCAGCTTGCCCCGCTTCCTGAATCGGATGACGCCCTTCCATGGCAACACCTTCAGGAGGACCATATCCCCGACCTAAAACTCCAGATCTGAATGACCCTTGTCGGCATAGCTTTTCTGCCGACTCTGTGCGGTCTGAAGCCTGCTCCTGACCTGCTGAATTCTTTCTGTCGTCTTGAGCACCACTTCGGTGCTCCCCATGACCCTCTGGCCAACCTCACCCCAACATATCGGGGTCCTACACTTCCTCCCGTATAACATCTCAAAGGGAGGACGATCGATACTCGCGTGGTAGCTGTTGTTGTAGGAGAATTCAACCAATGGGAGGTAAGTATCCCAGCTACCACTGAAATCTAGCACACACGCCCGCAACATATCTTCCAAAGTCTGGATGGTCCGTTCGCTCTGACCGTCCGTCTGCGGGTGGAACGCTGTGCTGAAGTGCATACGAGTACCCAACTCGTCGTGAAACTTCTTCCAGAACCTGGAAGTAAACCGCACGTCTCGGTCTGAAATCACCGAAACTGGCACTCCGTGCCGAGCTACTACCTCTCGGATATAGATGCCGGCCAACTTCTCGGCCGATATAGTCTCCTGGATCGGTATAAAATGGGCGCTCTTGGTCAACCGATCCACGATGACCCATATGGAATCCACTCCCTGCGCGGTCCTGGGAAGTTTGGTGATGAACTCCATTGTAATATCTTCCTATTTCCACATGGGAATATCCAGCAGCTACATCTTGCCGTGTGGCTTCTGGTGCTCGGCCTTCACCTTCCTGCAGGTCAGGCACCGCTCCACATACCATGCTACGTCCCGCTTCATGCAGGGCCACCAATAGTCAAGACGAAGATCCCTATACATCTTCGTCGCTCCGGGATGAATAGAAAACATGGATTTGTGCGCCTCCTCCATCAGTATCTGACGCACACCTCCATGATAGGGGACCCACTGTTGGATTAGATGTCTAAGCCCATAACTATTATTGGTATGTACTTGACCCGAGAGTAGCATGGTCCATTTGGGTTGCATATCATCAGGATAATTTGTTAGGATGGACTTTTGAGAGAAGGTTATTTATGGTTTATTAATATATTATAAGTTATAATATATTATTATGAAATCATATGTTTTAATTAGCATCGATCAAGAATTAATTTGGAATTAATTTAGTGATCAAAAGAGACTAATTAAATCTATGGGGACTAATTATGATAATTAGTTATATTTATATGTGTTGGGCTTATGATCCATGTTGGACCAAGTTTATGTATGGATACATAAAGAGTTGGGCCACATGAACCATGGATCATAAAACCCATGGGTATGGATTATGGGTTATACCCATGACCCTTGGAATCCTACATATAAATAGGTTACTCCATAGCCAAAATCACCACTTCTTTTCTTAGAGAAATATGGAGGTGTTTTGGTGCATGGAATTCTCTCTCAAGAGCCGCCTTTGTCCTAGGTGTGTTGTGATTCCATTTGAGGCATTTCATACTATTGGTGCTAAGCTCTTAAGGCCAAATACATCAAGACTTCAAGCCACATCAAAAGGTATGTCATCTAACTAGAACTTTGTAGTATAGGTGCTTCATAATATGCTAGTTAGGATGAAACCATGGAATAGTTAATATTTGCATGTATAATAGAGAAAACATAGATCCAAGGTTTATAGGGTTGCATGTACACTATAGGAGTGTTAGAATGCTCAAAACCCAACGGTGGTATCAGAGACATGGGTTGTTTTCTATTATATTTGATGCAAATGTATTTTTTTTCAAGTTGAAGGAAAAAAAAAACATGAAGTTTGTCAAATTTTATGATAATTACTTGATTTTATGAAAAACTAATTATTTATAAAATTTGAGTCACTTTACTACAAGAGTTGAATTAGTTCAATTTATTAAAAGATAGAATGATATGGTTATTTTATTTGTTTTAAAAGTTTGATCTAAATGGTTTTAAGGAGTTACAAATTTTGTCATAAAATTTTGGAACTCAAAAGTTTTTTTTTTTAAGTTATGATCTTAAGAGTTTTGAAACTTCCATAAGTTATGGATGTGAAATGTCTCATTTATTAACTCTTTAGGTTATGAATTCCAAGAGTCTTCAAAGGATAATTGTCAAAGTTTCAAGATTTGTATTAGTTTATATGATTATCTAATTTCTTGAAAATTGTTGATGTGAATTATCTTTACTTATGAGTTTAATCTAGATCATAGAAAAATTATTTGATTATTGTGTTAATTGGAATATTTGATCTTAATGGTTTTTATGAACTCCATAACTTGTCCTCAAGTTATGGAAAGTGAAGAGTTTTTCTTTTTAAAGTGTCATTAAGTCTCATAGGTTATGAAAATAGAAGAGTCATTATTTTTAATGTCATCATTAAATGATTTAATGTCTTCCATAACTTGTCCTCAAGTTATGGAACTTGAATTTTTTTTCATTAAACCTTAATTAAACTCATAAGTTATGAAAAATCCAAGAGTTTTGAAAGGTTTCAAAACTTGTCCTCAAGTTTTGGAATTTGTAAAGTTACCCCCCATGTATACTTTAATTCCAAACTAGACCTTAGAATTTTAAAAGTTTAAAATTCAACCCTTATACTATTATTATAATTTTAATTATATAGATATGTATAAGATAAAGTCAATCTTACCATTAGTAGGCCTCATTCACAAAGTCGGTCTATAAGGGGGTATAAGGTTACTGCCTATAAAATGACAGTTTAATGGGTGTCCACTCTCACCCACCGCTTCCTTGACTGGTGGAGGGTCGTTAGCAGAACGGGTAGGATAAAGACTATAATTCTCCCTTCATTATAAGTATAACGATAAATACTAAGTAACTAAACACTTATAAATTCCCAATCTTAGTTACTTAGGAAAATGTGAATAAGGTGCTAATCCATGAAATTACACTTTGCACTTTGTTTAAGTTGTTAGTGGAGCGTGTGTGGTTAACCGGCACACTAACCTGGACTTAACAAGGTAGGAAAAGGGTAACTTAATGTTTATCATAGTATCGTTGGAGCGTGTGTGGTTAACCGACACATCGATTGAGGGGTAAATATTAAGGGTACCAAGTATATTTGCATGGTTACTTCACACCTTGTTTTGTGATCCTCGGCATCCCAGTCACAAAACCTGAAGGGCACACTCGAGATTGAAACATGCCATTGAAAAGTTCAATGAATCTCAAAAGAATCTAGGAGTTTCAAAACCAATTAAAACCTAATAATACATTTCGCTTATCTTGGTGGAAATTGGTGAATCGTCATTCACCTACCTTCAAATATTTTATAGCTTGGATTACGACATCCCTCTTCCAAGTTATAAAATAGTTTGTTGGGTCCTAGCCTTAATATATCATATTGGGTGTTATATTAAGGAATAAAATCAACTTTACGTGAATTTCTCCCATTGTTGATGTCTGGTTTAGACAACAATGATCTTCCCAAACCAAGCTTTCCTAATGAATATGACTTCCCGAGTTTGGCTCATGGAAGTCATACTTCTCTTCCTCCACCTCCTCCAATTATTCTCCCTAACCCACAAGTTCAAGGTCACTCAAGCCCTAATGGCAAGCAAGGTCTATGTGTGATCACATCTTAGAGATGAAGTCACATATTGACAAGCCGGGAGAGTTGGGTGTCAAAGTCTTGAGAAAGTTGGATGTTCAATCACTTTCTAAGTCACATAGTGAGTTCCTTTGGGACTACTATGAAACAGACTATGACATGAACCTTAATGATCATATCTATTTGCTTGGTGCTGCTGAATCAGCAATGATTTGGAACGATAGTAAAGCAAATTTGATTAGAAGATCAACTTCCCAAAAACTTTATGGACAGTGACAATGGTGACACTGGAAATCCAGAAAAAGCATTCTCTTCCCAATGGAAAGGGATTGGCCATAGTCAACCCGGTTGACCAAATGGTAAAGAGAAATGCTAAGTCTGAGATAGTCTCATTACCAAAGGGTCCATATGTTTATTTTGCCAAAGGAAGGGGCATTGATTGTAAAGCTGCCAAATTTACCTAAGGATGTTAAAGTCAATAAGTTTGACTCTACATCAGGTAGAGCCCATTATCTAACTCTGTTAAGTTCTATTCTGAGATCCTCATTACATGATGTGACTGGGTCACATGTTGATGTTTTAAGAATCAAAGAATAGAGACAAATCTTAAAGGAAGTATATGTTGATTCTGATCGCGAAGGTGGATTTCGATCGCATCAGAATTTTGAGCAGTTGGTTAAGAAGTTATGATATATTGCTAAGGAATAGATAACAACAATTTTCCATGTGGATTGTAAGGATAAGTTTTTCCGCAAAGTTTTAAAATAAAAGAAAATTGTTTAATTTTATTTATTTGAAGTATCCTTACAATGGCATTTGTGGAAAATTGTTGCTTATATGATTCCACTGACAGCAATATTGGAAAATGGATTTGATTCTTTCATTTGTGGTAGTGTCTAAATTTACCAAATCAGGAAAGTTCCTCATCACCCAAGTTTCAATTGGACCGAAACTTGGAATCATGCAAGTTGAATAGTATGATGAATGAGAACTTTCAAGAATTGGAAAATCAAGACTAATTACTTGTTCACATGGATGTGTGAGTCAAGTAAAGGACTAAAGGGATCGAGTACACATTCTTGTGCACTGGTCATGTCCACCATAAAGCTCGTTAAGACTATTTGATTTACTAAAGCTTAGTAAATATGGTTATACTTACAAGTTTAATTATAATTCTGAAACATTGGAAAAGTCTCAATGTATGGCAGAACGAATGGGAAGAATCAAATTAGGCAGAAAGATAAAAGTTTCTCAAATCTGAAAAGATGGGAGAGTAGTTTAGTATCATGTTTGTGATCATCTTAATGATTTAGAAATCATATCACAATTAGTCCTCTAAAGGTCATCTTAGTGCATTCTTATGACTAAGAAGAGGAGTCATGAATTATTGAAATGGTTAGATCAGGAAGATGAGTCATACTTCGTTCCAAAACAATTCTTAGAGTCATACTCCAAGATTGTAACTTGAGTGACATATCTTAAAGAAAGGTTTAAAACACTTGTAAAATGTAAGAGTAAAAGTGTCCTACTCTTGTACATTTGAAATTGGTAAGTTATGATGTTTTGGATAAAACAAAGACCAACTAAGGCCAATTGTGTGAAGTGTTTGTCTTGATAAAGAATCTGCACTATCTCTTGAAGATTTGGCAAGATAGTCTTATATGTCAAGAGGATAGTGGGAGTCTTAAAGATCCTAAAAAGAATTTCAAGAACTAATCAAGAATAAAACCTGAGGTTCTTCACTAGCACACGACTTGAGGTTTATAACCAATCGTGTTGACATATTCTGTGCCCATTCCAGTTAAAGTTGGCTTTGCATAGGAGTTCTGAAAGTTCTCAATTGGTTGCATAACAACTTGGAAGCAATGGCAGGCCCTGTACTGCCAGGTGGCAAGAAGTTAAGATTGCATAAGTTCAGTCCATATGAGTTTGGATTTGTCATTATCCTTGTCTTGTGACTATGGTTTTGACGATTCACATGGATAAGAACACATACACCATAAAATCTAAGGGTCATAAGGTTTTTCTCCGATTCATGAAAATGATGGTGAGGAAACACTTCCACCAAGTAGATTTGAAGCAGATGGCAAAAGGTCTAAACAATTGAGACTATGATTACGGCATCCCTTTTCATAGTTCTGAAATTGTTTAGACACACATGCATGCTATCTAAGGAAAGGTGTATGATTTTGATGAAGTTTTATCAAAGCATCTCGTATCAGAAATCTGAACTTTGGTAAGAAAGTCAATAAAGTATTGATTTCTAAAAGTCCAGCTGATTTCTGAGTACATGTCAAAGCTAGTGGGAGCATAAGTGTTATGCTAATAATCATCATGTTAGTGGGAGCATGATAAATATTGTTAGTGTTGTAAGTTAGCAATGTTAATTATAGAAAACAAAAGTTTCAATTCGTGAGGCTGCAGGGATTGAAAAAGTTGTTTTGCTATAATTAAGGGAGAGGATATACTTCATTTCAGTTCTAAAGGCTTAGATTGAGACCTTAATCATCTTTAGTCAAGAATATATATATGAATTTCATGTTGGATTGGTTCAACTTAAGGAAATTCTATATATTGCGTTCTCAAAATTCGATTATGATTACGACATCCCTCTTCATAGTCAAATTTTGAAAACATGGCAAATAAAAATATTGTAGCAAAAGACTGGTCTAGAATCATGTCTTTATGTGAGACATCATGAATCGTGTACCATTTGCTTTGGGTACAGGATCGATTGCATGTGCTATAATATTTGTCATTTCTAAATTTTTCCAAATGCCCAGAGGCATTAAGAAGGGAAAAGGTCTAGAATTGGATATGACTAAAATGATTAAGCAATTGTCGAGGACAATCTGAGGTTTACCAAAGATTGGTTGCTCAGAGACAGTTGGAAGTATAGTGCTAATTTTGGAAGGACCATATTGACATATTCTGAAAAGAGGCATCTCTTATTCAGAAGTGATAGTCAAAATGAGAATATGGAGTTGTCTCCATAGGTGGAAGTTATCTGTGTAAGATTAGAAAACTTAATGCAAGAAGCATGTCCAAAGCAATGTACTTTGATATGAGACTTAGTTTCCATGGAGTTGATCTCCATTGGAATACCTTATAATGACTGTTGACAAGTCTTTGTGACTTTGTACATATTCATTACAGGAGGGTCAGTGCATATAAGTTTAAAATCTAAACAGATTTTGATAAATGATAGGAATTTGAAATTCTCACATTTTTCGATAAGGATTTGGGAGTGTGAAATTAGAATCATTGAAATTATGTTCAATTGGTTTATTTCACAAAGTAAGGATCATAGACAAACATAGAGTGCATACTTGGTGTATGACAAAGCTATTGTTTAAGAAAAACATAGTGTACATGCTTGGAGCATGGGACAACTAGTGTTTTTAATTCAAGTATAAAGTTGATAAAACTGAAACAATGAATAATGAGTAATCAGTATGGTGATAAATAAAAGTGTTTATTTATATTCATAGGGTTTGATACCATATTTGATTCATTTATTCTTGTGTTTCACTTTGCATGTTTTGACTTCCAGAATAACTAAGTCGCTCTTCCTGAATGATTAAGTTATTCAAACCATCCACAGTCGGTCATATGTTGGAAGTAGATATGAATCAAGACTGTCATGGGTTGGTTTGTAGAGGTCCAAGTTGGTGGACAAAGTGGTGCTACAACACTCATGAGTGCTCATAAGTTCTGAGTATTGGATTCAACCCGCGCTCATTTGAATCACTTCATGGATTTTATCACGAGTGATCATGAGACGATAATATCTTATATTCTTCAAACCTAGAGATATGAGTTGTTACTATGAGTTGGTTATATATTGATTGCACGAAAACGCATTTGGTAACTCGATGTTATAAAACGTGCCTTTGTGTATGATTCAACAAGTAGTAGAACAAGCCATATGAGTCGAAGTTTATCCATTCCTTTTACCTTCGGGATAAAAGCGATATCTGTGGGCCCCTCGATGATTTAGCGATGACACATGTGAGTGCTTGGCCAAGCCAGGACTGATTTGATTTGTTCAATCAGTCAGTCATCATAAATCGGAAATCGGGAAACAACAAATGGACAGAGAGAATGATTATAATCCATATCTCAGTCCATATGATATCTAGAATGGAGGAATATATGATCCCTTATCTAATGGACAAGTCATTGATTTGTTCGACAGCGACTTTAAGAGCTACGATTTCTAGTCGGGTTATGAATTCGTACTTGCAATAATAGTTTTAGACTTATCCAAGTGGGAGACTGTTGGATTAGATGTCTAAGCCCATAACTATTATTGGTATGTACTTGACCCGAGAGTAGCATGGTCCATTTGGGTTGCATATCATCAGGACAATTTGTTAGGATGGACTTTTGAGAGAAGGTTATTTATGGTTTATTAATATATTATAAGTTATAATATATTAATATGAAATCATATGTTTTAATTAGTATCGATCAAGAATTAATTTGGAATTAATTTAGTGATCAAAAGAGACTAATTAAATCTATGGGGACTAATTATGATAATTAGTTATATTTATATGTGTTGGGCTTATGATCCATGTTGGACCAAGTTTATGTATGGATACATAAAGAGTTGGGCCACATGAACCATGGATCATAAAACCCATGGGTATGGATTATGGGTTATACCCATGACCCTTGGAATCCTACATATAAATAGGTTACTCCATAGCCAAAATCACCACTTCTTTTCTTAGAGAAATATGGAGGTGTTTTGGTGCATGGAATTCTCTCTCAAGAGCCGCCTTTGTCCTAGGTGTGTTGTGATTCCATTTGAGGCATTTCATACTATGGTGCTAAGCTCTTAAGGCCAAATACATCAAGACTTCAAGCCACATCAAAAGGTATGTCATCTAACTAGAACTTTGTAGTATAGGTGCTTCATAATATGCTAGTTAGGATGAAACCTTGGAATAGTTAATATTTGCATGTATAATAGAGAAAACATAGATCCAAGGTTTATAGGGTTGCATGTACACCATAGGAGTGTTAGAATGCTCAAAACCCAACACCCACACCCTACGGTGAAGGGTCAACAACCCTCGGCTATCATAGTCGAAGGAGAAAACCTGACCCACAATACGCTCGCTCTTCCGGTGTTCCTCCTTCCTCGCCTCCTGTTGGGCCTCTCGGATCCGCTCCAACAACGGGGCCACCACGGTCATTCTCATAGAGATACCCCTGATCGGCGCTGCCTTGCGGCTAAGCGCGTCGGCCACTACATTGGCCTTCCCCGGGTGGTAAAGGATTTCACAATCATAATCCTTTACCACATCTAACCACCGACGCTGCCTCATGTTCAGATTCGGCTGATCCATGAGGTATCTCAGACTCTTATGGTCCGTGTAAATGGTACATCGAACTCCATAGAGATAGTGTCGCCAAATCTTGAGGGCGAAGACGACCACCCCCAACTCCAAATCGTGCGTCGGGTAGTTCGCCTCGTGGGGCTTCAACTGCCTCGAGGCGTAGGCGATGACATGCCCTCTCTGCATCAGTACTGCGCCCAAGCCCGAAATAGACGCGTCGCAGTATACTACAAAATCCTCCACGCCCTCTGGCAGGGCTAAGATCAGCGCCTCGCACAATCTCTGTCTCAGTGTCTCAAACGCTGCCTACTGCTCAGGCCCCCAACGAAAGACTACGGCCTTCTTCGTTAGCCGAGTCAAAGGTACGACTATCTTGGAGAAATCCTAGATGAATCTCCGATAATAGCCGGCTAATCCCAGGAAACTCCGAATCTCAGATGGAGACTTCGGAACCTCCCATCTCATCACGGCCTCCACCTTGGCCGGGTCGACCAGAATACCGTTCTGGTTGACAAGGTGCCCAAGAAACTGCACCTCGCGCAACCAGAACTCACACTTGGAGAACTTGGCGCACAAGTTCTCCCTCCTCAGAGTATCCAAAACCTCTCGCAGATGCTCCTCATGCTGCTCCTGCGTCTTGTAGTAGACCAAGATATCATCAATAAAAACTATCAGAGACAGATCCAGCATCGGTCTGCACACGCGGTTCATGAGATCCATGAACACGGCAGGAGCATTGGTGAGCCCGAAAGGCATCACCACGAACTCATAGTGACCATAACGCGACCGAAAGGCAGTCTTCTGTACATCCTCCTCTCTGACCCTCATCTGGTGATAACCTGAATGCAAATCAATCTTGGAGAACCAAGATGCTCCCTGTAGCTGATCAAAGAGGTCATCGATCCTCGGAAGTGGGTAACGGTTCTTCACCGTTACCTTATTTAGCTCCCGATAATCTATACACATCCGATGCGACCCGTCCTTCTTCTTTACAAACAGAATCGGGGCTCCCCAGGGCGAACTGCTCGGTCTAATGAATCCCTTGTCTAACAGCTCCTGCAGCTGTGTAGACAACTCCTGCATCTCAGGAGGAGCCAACCGATATGGTGCCTTGGCTATCGGAGACGCACCAGGGACTAGGTCGATCCTGAACTCCACCTGCCTCTCTGGAGGTATCCCGGGCAACTCCTCAGGGAATACATCCGCAAACTCTCGTACTACTGGCACATCACCCACCGTCGCTGTGACATCCCCATTTTCACGGCCAGAAAAGACCGATTTTTGTTTATGCTTTATAAAAATCAGAGTACCTCTTTTAATAAAAAAAATGTTGCAGAATTTGTTCCCAGAAAAACATGATAAATACGTTATCAAAGCATTTCCGAAGAAATGTATTTTTATTCATTTTCAAAACATTTGGGATGTCATCGTCAATACAGAAACATAAGCATAAACAGAATTTACATTCATTTACACTAGTGATCTACATCTCTTTTAAATCTCTCAGTGTAAAGTAGCTTCATTTCGATACCTGTGTTAGAAATAAGTTGGAGCGGGTCAGGTTGGGAAACCTGGTGAGTACATAGGGTTTTCAACCCACAATAATATAATTATTATGTTTAAACATCAAACAATCAACCCAATTACCCATCCCCATTATCTTCTTTACTCTTAAGGATCTACCCTAAGAATCAACTATTCCTCGTTCATTCATTCCTAAGGATCATCCTAAGGAATCGGCACGAAGTCCATCGTCACCGGGGTTTAGGCACTAAGTCTACATAGTCGCCAGGATTTATACAACAGGCACTAAGTCCGCATAGTCGTCAGGGTTTTGGCACCAAGTCTGCATGATCGCCAAGGTTTAGGCACCAAGTCTGCATGATCGCCAGGGTTTAGAGTACACCAGGTAAACACATCGTTCACAACACCTACAGGTTGCGAGCCTGCTAGTGTTCCACTGGACTGTCTAGAATAGGCCGTGGTTGTCATCCATACTCTGCTAGATGACGGGGCCAACATTTGGGAACAAGGCTTCTCACATCGTCCACCTCTCACCCTTACCTCATGGTCTATATCACCTCTCAACTCATCATCCAACTCATATTTCATCTACCCATGTTTTACCCAACATATTATGTAGATATAAATACATATAAAGTTTAAATCATATAAAACTTGTATAAAATCGTTCATCCAGCATAGATAGCAAGTATACAGATAATATGCACACATAGCACGTAGTTTATATAAAATACTTCATATCTATGTGTAAGATGAAAGTAACTATGCACTCACTTGATAAGGTGGTGACTCAGTATTCGCACAACGCTTCGTTTACTCTAAAATAATTTCCTTCGACGAAACCTAGTATTATTACCACTAGATTTTAGTCTAATATTTACCGTGACTAATTATTAGTATTATTATTATTATTATTATTATATAAGCATTTAAACAATACTTTCCAACCACTATGTACAGACAGGGGCCAGACATAAAACACCGGAGGGCAGGACCATTTTGGCATATAGCACTTCTGAAATCCAACAACCCTATGTGGCCCTTTAAACCAGATTCCCCGTACCGCGAGTAGTTAAAAAGATTTTATAACGACACTTATATAAGTCATAATAATAGCTCAAATATTTATTATAAGTTCATAATAACAATACTAATTTTAAATATAAGCTATATTAAAATAGGTAAGCATAACTTACTTACAAGGGGGTTTTAGCTAGGAGTCGGCCTCTGCAGGGGCAGAACTTCGTCGCTGAATCTTTCTAAGAAAGATTCGTGCAGCGCTTCAGCGCTCACCTTACTATACTAAAACTACAGAAAGAGAAGTCGAATCACGATGGACCGAAATGCTCGGGGGATAAGAAGAGAAAGACTCTTGAATCAAGAGAATGGTGCAAGAAATATGAGAGCCCAACCCTCTTATTTATAGTAATTGAATTTACAAAAACTACCCTCCATAATTACTTAATGACCTTATAGTTATATAAACGACTAAACACCCCTTCATAATACTATTTTAAATTGATTTAACGATATTTGTACTAAACTAATGTCGAAAGTACTCAACACTAGTCTTATAATAACTGCATCGTCAATACCTTTCTAATGATATATACATTTGTATATATATATATATATATATATATATATATATATATATGTGTGTGTGTGTGTGTGTGTGTGTGTACGTATATATGATTTATACTTTATTTTAATACGTAAATATGCTATTATAATTTGTAACTCGTTCATACGAACTCCATTTTTGACGTTCTTTATATCCACGCGTTGGTATTTACGAGTACTACAACTTTCATTTAGACAGCTAATTCTCATTCTATCTCAGATTTACAAAACTGTATCGAATTTATCGCGCTCGAAGAGTAGGGACCAAGTTTCGTCCATATCTTTAACATACGAGCTCTACTCTCGACATTTCTTATATCCACGCATAGGTAAAAACAAGATCTAAAACTTTCATTTAGACTCCGTCGGCTAATTCTCGACCGCTCTTAAATTTAACAGTAGGAGGAGATTATACTGTTAAATGTCCGCGTAAAATTCATAACTTCTACATACGGACTCCGTTTTCGTCTGTCTTTTTACCGTTGAGTTCCTATTAATGAGATCTTCAACTCTTATTTAGGTCGCGTAGGCCAAAAACCGCCTGAACTAAAATTCGAGTTTCGGCCCGTGCACTGTTATGCCAAATCTTAGAAAATTCATAACTTCCTCATACGAAGTCAGATTTGGGTGTTCTTTTTTTGTATGTTCTCGGGTTAACGTATACTACAAATTTTGTTTAGATCACTAAGGCTAAAAAGTCTTCTACCGTAAATTCACTATTTACGTCTCCCGGTGTCGTGCTGGTTTTGTCGTAGAACTTCGACGGGCCATAACTTCTTCGTTATAACTCGGATTTCGGCGTTCTTTATATGTACTGAACCCTTGTAACATATAATAAAACTTGGTTAAGATTAATCCTTCTAAATAATCTTCCATCAAAAACTCATTTTTGATGCTCATCGTCTCTAAATTGACTAGCCTGGATCTGCGGGCGTTACAATTATCTCCCCCTTAGGATGATTACGTCCCGGAATCATCAACGAAACAGGGCTGTATAATGACTCCGTATGTTATCTCTTTATCCTAGGTAATAATCGTAACTTCTATGTTCCTTCGAATGAGTATCTAATTCTTGGACTTCTCGATTGCAGGCGGTGCTCGATCTTGCACTTGCTCCTTATCTCACGTTAGACTCCAAATTATGACCTTCAAGTCACAATCTCGATCCTCACTGGATACGAACTTAAGATAAGTTTTCTTTTATTACTACAATGGAACGATGTGTCATATTCTAATGACCTATCATCATATGTTGCAACGCTTAGACTCAGGTCTCTTAGAGTCTTCCAGAACAGACTATACTTTCGTTCATGTTCTAATCTCATCTTAAAAGGTAGCATTTCTAGCTACAAACAACTTTTCGCGATACCTCTACTGATCGCTTTTTATTTCAATCTTCCATCTTAAGTCAGATGCTACATCGAACTTGATTCTCTGAACCACATAACATACTCAGCGTAGTCGGACTCAATTTGATATGACCACTAGGGTCGGAATAACAATCATCTTCTTAGTCATTACCGAAACGATGGTAACGACATACTTGAATAAAACGAAATCAATTACTAGCTCCTTGGTAACCTTGTGACTTTCCCTGATCCAAGCGTTAGTCATGTGCTTCCGGTAGTATAGGCCTCTACTACCATTCACACCTACTCATACTCGTCCCAAGTATTGTCTCGCAGGTTTCCAAGTTACTATCACAAAAACAATTTTAACACATAAAAATGTGTCCAATCAATCATAAAATAATTTCCTTCATATCACGTAGTTTATATAAAATACTTCATATCTATGTGTAAGATGAAAGTAACTATGCACTCACTTGATAAGGTGGTGACTCAGTATTCGCACAACGCTTCGTTTACTCTAAAATAATTTCCTTCGACGAAACCTAGTATTATTACCACTAGATTTTAGTCTAATATTTACCGTGACTAATTATTAGTCTTATTATTATTATTATTATTATATAAGCGTTTAAACAATACTTTCCAACCACTATGTACAAACAGGGGCCAGGCATAAAACACGTGAGGGCAGGACCATTTTGGCATATAGCACTTCTGAAATCCAACAACCCTATGCGGCCCTTTAAACCAGATTCCCCGTACCGCGAGTAGTTAAAAAGATTTTATAACGACACTTATATAAGTCATAATAATAGCTCAAATATTTATTATAAGTTCATAATAACAATACTAATTTTAAATATAAGATATATTAAAATAGGTAATCATAACTTACTTACAAGGGGGTTTTAGTTAGGAGTCGGTCTCTGCAGGGGCAGAACTTCGTCGCTGAATCTTTCTAAGAAAGATTCGTGCAGCGCTTCAGTGCTCACCTTACTATACTAAAACTACAGAAAGAGAAGTCGAATCACGAGGGACCGAAATGCTCGGGGGATAAGAAGAGAAAGACTCTTGAATCAAGAGAATGGTGCAAGAAATATGAGAGCCCAACCCTCTTATTTATAGTAATTGAATTTACAAAAACTACCCTCCATAATTACTTAATGACCTTATAGTTATATAAACGACTAAACACCCCTTCATAATACTATTTTAAATTGATTTAACGATATTTGTACTAAACTAATGTCGAAAGTACTCAACACTAGTCTTATAATAACTGCATCGTCGATACCTTTCTAATGATATATACATTTGTATATATATATGTACGTATATATGATTTATACTTTATTTTAATACGTAAATATGCTATTATAATTTGTAACTCGTTCATACGAACTCCATTTTTGACGTTCTTTATATCCACGCGTTGGTATTTACGAGTACTACAACTTTCATTTATACGCCGTCAGCTAATTCTCATTCTATCTCATATTTACAAAACTGTATCGAATTTATCGCCCTCGAAGAGTAGGGACCAAGTTCCGTCCATATCTTTAACATACGAGCTCTACTCTCGACATTTTTTATATCCACGCGTAGGTAAAAACAAGATCTAAAACTTTCATTTAGACTTCGTCGGCTAATTCTCGACCGCTCTTAAATTTAACAGTAGGAGGAGATTATACTGTTAAATGTCCGCGTAAAATTCATAACTTCTACATACGGACTCCGTTTTCGTCTGTCTTTTAACCGTTGAGTTCCTATTAATGAGATCTTCTACTCTCATTTAGGTCGCGTAGGCCGAAAACCGCCTGAACTAAAATTCGAGTTTCGGGTCGTGCACTACTATGTCAAATCTTAGAAAATTCATAACTTCCTCATACGAAGTCAGATTTGGGCGTTCTTTTTTTGTATGTTCTCGGTTTAACGTATACTACAAATTTTGTTTAGATAACTATGGCTAAAAAGTCTTCTACCGTAAATTCACTATTTACGTCTCCCGGTGCCGTGCCGGTTTTGCCGTAAAACTTCGACGTGCCATAACTTCTTCGTTATAACTCGGATTTCGGCGTTCTTTATATGTACTGAACCCTTGTAAAATATACTAAAACTTGGTTAAGATTAATCCTTATAAATAATCTTCCATCAAAAATTCATTTTTGATGCTCATCGTCTCTAAATTGACTAGCCTGGATCTGCGGGCGTTACAGTCGCCCTTCCCGTCTCCTGGGTGTCCATAACATAGGCGATGTATCCTGCGCAACCCTGCTGAAGGTAGCGCCTAGCCCTCGCCGCCGAACATAAAGTTGGTCCTCGCTGTTGCCTCTCGCCCTGAATCACCAGCTCTCCCCCACTTGGGGTCCTGATCCTAACCAACTGCTGCTCGCAGTCAATCACTGCCCCATTTGGGGCTTAGCCAATCCATACCAATAATAACCTTGTTTCCCCTCAATGGTATGGGAACCAAATCCACTAGATAACGCTCTTCAAACAACCTCAAAACACAATCCCGGAAGACCTCTTATGCTCGCATAGACAAGTCGTCCGCAATCTCGACTTCTAGAGGGCACTCCAACATGCCCGAGGACTCAGGAAACTTCTTGCTAAGCGCAAGAGAAACAAACGATCGGGTAGCGCCCGAATCAAACAACACCTAAACTGGGATATCATTCACATGGAACGATCCTAATCATATATATACAGAGCATATATCAATAACATAAGCATCAAATGAATAAATCAAGGAGAAAGAATCATACCCGTCACCACATCGGGTGCGGCGCGTGCCTCCTCGGTAGTCAACTGGAAGGCCCGGCTCCTCACCACTGGAGCCTCTGACTTGCCCTGCCGGCCATCCGTAATCTGCAGGGTCGCTGGAGCTGGCGCCTTCACTGGCGCCGCTGCTGTCAACTGGGGGCAATTGGCCCTCTTATGGCCCCTCTGGTTGCAGTGGAAACACAGCAACTCGGATGTCTGAATAGTGGGTGCAGGGGCGGTACAATCCTTGCTGAAATACCCCAACTTGCCGCACTTATACCAGCCCGACGATCCCAACCTACATGCTCCCTCATGTGACTTGCCGCATTTCCTGCAGCGGCCTCGGTCCTGTTGGCCTTTCGGCCTAGCATCAGATCCCTTGGGCTTCTTCCCCGAAGCCCCAGTCACCTGCCCCTCCTCGGCCTTCCTCTTCCGGATGTGCTCTAGGTCAATCTCTCTCTCCCTTTGCCCCGGCAATCATGGAATCCAGGGTAGGGCAAGCTAAAAAACTGACATGCTCCCGAATGTCGGACCGCAGCATGTCATGGTAGCGGGTCCTCCTCATATCCTCATCTCCCGCATACTGGGGCACTAGTAACGCCCTCTCCCGGAACTTGGCGGTGATCTCCGCCACTGTCTCCATCGTCTGCCTCATATCCAGGAACTCCCGGGGCAACTGCTGGAGCTCCACCGCAGGCGCGAACTCAGCTCTGAACCGGGTCACAAAATCTGGCCATGTCATAGCCTCAACAGTCGAGGCTCCCAGTGAGTCACCAGCCGACTCCCACCAATCCCTGGCCCGGTCCCTCAAGCATCCTGCTGCATATCACACCTTCGACCCCTCGGGGCAGAAGCTAGTCAGCTGTGCAGACCCCATGTCTGCAATCCATCGTCTGGCAGCAATGGGGTCCTTCGCCCCATGGAAATCCGGCGCACCACTGCCCCTGAAGTCCTTAAAGGACAGTGTGTGTGATCCTGACTGGCTGATCGCCATGTCACTCCTGAACGCCCTGAGGTGATCTTCCATCAGCTCGATGATCCCCTCCTTGATCGACCCAAAGATGACCGGGGTCGCATCAAGGATGCCTCTAGTGATCTCGGACGCGATAAACTCGCGTAGTCTCTCATCCACTGGTTCAGAACCTGAACCCGAACATGATCCCTCTCCTGAACTGCCAACTGCTGGCCTCGGACGTAGTACCACCATTCTGAAAACACATAATAACAACCGTCAGAATTACTGGTATATCTAGAGGGATCACATTTACCACAAGTTTCCTGGTCTTGTCTCAGCCTTCCTCGATTCGAGTACGGATCCTCTGCTTCCGGTAGTACGGGCCCATACTACCTTCCACATCTATTCGTACTTTCCTCAAGAACTGCCTTGACTCCACCAAGTCCCTTCTACTGCCACTGATCTCTGTTACTCTCTTCCTAGGCTTGCCCTAGGGTAATCACCAATCCAAACTCAGTCCTCAGCTACTGAAGGTATCCTCATGATGCCAATTAGCCACTACCTGAACACCATCACATGTGACGAGGCTCAGATAATCCTTAGGGTAAAGGACCCGTCCCTACAACGGTTAGACTCAAACAAGAGCTGCGCAATAGGGCCAATTCCAGCACTCTAAGATTATTCAACCCTGAACACATGTGACTTAACGTATTCACCTAATGGCTAACTCTCATCACTCAGAGTCCCACAAAGCACAAATCAAGTAGTATTTAGATGAAGGGAAAACTAACCACATAACCCAATCCTACTGCTCTATCCTCTACTCAGGAATCTATACTAGCATGTAATTCATAAGGCTCATACACATATAACAGACACATAAGGCATCCTCCTAGATCCTTAGTCCTAATCTAGCATACTGTTCTACTGAACTGATAATCATAACATAAGCTTGTACGGGTACTTTGGGGAAAAACTTACTTGAGCTCGGCCGGTCGCGCACATCACACACCTTGTTCTTTCTTAACACTTTTAACTTAGCTTTTAGAAAACCATTTTCTTTGTAAAAACCTTTTAATTCCTCGGTTTAAGTCCAGACACCCCCGAGGGTGTGTCTGAATCCCTCAAACCAAGGCTCTGATACCAACTTGTAACATCCCAAATTTCGAGTCCAAAAATTTCATTTTTTAATTAATTGATTTGTAAAACTTCCATAAGAAAAACATCGTAAAGTCATATCATTTCGTAAAGCCAATATCTCATGTCTGAAAACCAAACCATAAACATAACAATGTCAGAGTACAATCCCAAGAATCTCGTAATGCGGAAACCCAACATGTGTGTGTGTATGATGTGCAGCTATCGCGCCAGCTCCTTCCCCTTCGCTGAAGAGGTACCTGAAACAAAACTGAAAACTGTAAGCACGAAGCTTAGTGAGTTCCCCCATCGTACCGCATACCATACAATCACATAACATACATATACTGTCAGGCATATCTGGGTGCCCGACCTACCCCTTCGGTCCTCTCGACCGGATACTGCCTAGCATATCTGGGTGCTGGCCTCCCCTTCGGTCCTCTCGACCGGATACTGCCTAGCATATATGGGTGTTGGCCTCCCCTTCGGTCCTCTCGACCGGATACTGCCTAGCACAAATGGGTGCTGGCCTTCCCTTCGGTCCTCTCGACCGGATACTGCCTAGCATATATGGGTGCTGGCCTCCCCTTCGGTCCTCTCGACCGGATACTATCTAGCATATCTGGGTGTTGGCCTCCCCTTCGCTCCTCTCGACCGGATACTGGGGACTATTTCACCCCACTCGTACTACCACATAACATATAACACATAATCATATTCTATCTAGCATGACTGGATATGACTACCCCCTTCGGCCCTATCGACCGGAAATCTTCGGGACTATCTCCCCTACTGCTACTAGCATATAACATCATATCATACTAGCATATAACACATCAGGTAGTAGCAAACCTAGATGAATATCACAAAGACAGTCATCTAACATACAACTCCTACTGGTGGGCCGGCATTGTGGCCGTAGACCCACCGCTACTGGAAGGTAACTCACCTCGCAAGGCTGACTGCTGAAAAGCTGATCGGCAGATGTCTGACTGCTGCTCCGGTGATCCTCCGGCTATAAATCCATAAAGCACATAGTCAGACACTGATAACTACTCTTAGGGTAAAATGACTATTTTACCCCTGACCAAGTCAAAGTCAAAGTCAACTTCCAGTTGACCTGACTCGTCGAGTTGGGCCGCCAACTCGTCGAGTCCCTATCCTTCCATCTGCCCTTCTTCACGCCCCTACTAGTCGAGTTTAGCAAAGACTCGACGAATTCTCCTTCTAAAACATCCTCGAATGAACCTTCATTCGACTCGCCGAGTTGTATGAACAACTCGTCGAGTTCATCCCCATCCTATGAACAAGTCTGCCCTTGACTCGCCTAGTTGTATGAACAACTCGTCGAGTTCATCTTCGAACGTTGGGAGATTGCCTTGGACTCGCCGAGTTTGTTCATACACTCGCCGAGTCCTATGATCCCCAGGACTATGGCTAAGTCCAATGCGTTGGGTCATTCCCCCGAACCCCTCTAAGACCACTCTAACACTCACTGGGTTCCTTCGAACCTAACAGAAAAGGGAAGTCAAGCCATGGACTCGCCGAGTCCCAAGAACGACTCGCCGAGAATGACCAAGTCTTATTTCTCGATTTCTGACGTACAACACTTGACCAAAAGATAGATCTAGGCATCTAGGATCGATCTAGCACGTAAAGTTACAAACTTTACGTGCATGCATGGGACTATGAGCTCAAATGGCCCTAAATGAGACTCTTATGATGCATGGGGCTCTCCAAGGCTCCAAAATCAGTCCCTTTCTGCCTTGTAACCCCTCAAAGACCTTGGATCTGAAGTCTTAGCCCCCAACCATGCTTGCACTCATGGTTGGCCACCAAGAATGGCTCCTAAAAGCCCTAAATCACCCCAAAAAGGGATCTAAAACATGAAAGAGCAAGGTATCAGCTTTATACCTCTAAGGAACTGCAGAGGGTGCTCAAACTCGAACACCTCTGGCCTCCTCTTGATTCCTCAAGTCTTTCTCTTCCTTCTTGTGTTCCAAAATCACCAAAAACCACCACAAAGGCCTTAGATCTTTACATAAACGATTAGGGTTTGATATGGAGAGTTCTGAGAGCAATAGGGACGAAGGGAGGCTGAATGAGATGCTTAAATAGGGTGCAAACCCTCAAATTTAGGGTTTCTCCCAAACAACACCTACTCGTCGAGTCGGTTCGCCGACTCGTCGAGTAGGTCACTAAACTCCCGTGTCCAAAGTCGATTCTACTCGACGAGTTGGGCCTTCAACTCGCCGAGTCCCAGGCCAAAATGTTAAAGATACTTGAATGAAAATACGTACCAGGAACCGGGTGTTAAAGATACTTGAATGAAAATACCGACGAGCCCTGGCTGCCGAACAAAACCCTGATCCTACTCTGGTGCCCTCACCATATACCACCAGTTCTCCCCCACTTGGGGTTCGAACTACTACTCGCTGCCCCTCACAATTGATCATGGCGCCAAATCGACTGAGCCAATCCATCCCCACGATCACACATACTTCCCCCATGGGAATATGAATCAAATCTATCGGGAAGGATACCCTGAAAATCTCCAACTCACACCCCCGGTAGACCGAAGAAGCAGAAATCCCGTGTGCGTTGGCGATAGAAACTCGCAACGGACACTCCAGCTCATCTACCAGCACACTGAACCCCCTACTGAAAGTCTGAGATACAAACGACCGACTCGCCCCCGAGTCGAATAAAACCAATGCAGGCAAAAAGTTTACTAAGAACGTACCTAAACATAGGTACAACAGATAAGCATAACACAAATATGATAACTGAAATAGAGAATAGAAACATACCAGCAACCACATCCGGTGCCGCCTTGGCCTCCTCGGCCGTGAGCTGGAAGGCACGCCCCTGAGCCTTCGTAGGCTCCGTCTTGACTGGCCTCCCATCGCAATCCTCAACGTAGTTGGTGCGGGAATCTACACCGGCTTGGCGGCGAGCTGCGGACAGTTGGTCTTCATATGACCAACCTGATGATAGTGATAACATATCCTCATATCTGACGGAGGAGCGGACTGGCGACAGTCCCTGGCATAGTGCCACTCCTTGCCACATTTGTGGCAACCACCACCTACTCGAAAAACTCCAGAATGACCCCTGCCACACTTTCTACAAGTGCGGCTCTGCTGACCTCCGGTCCTAGTATCAGCGGTCTTAGACTGCTTAGGTGCTGGCTGAGACTGAGCCGGAACCTGACGCTGCTCCTTCAACTGCAGCTCTATCTCCAACTCACGCCACCTCGCGGCTTCCTGAAGATCCAGAAGAGTATCACAACTTTGCGTAGCAACAAACTGATGGATATCTGTCTTGAGCATACTCAGATAACTGGTCATCTGAGACTGCTCGGAAGCAAACTCCGGGAAAAACATAGCCCTCTCCGTGAACATGCGGGTGATCTCCATCACCGACTCTCCATCCTGCCTCAATGTCAAAAACTCATGAGCAAGTCGCTCCCGCTCCACGCGTGGAACGTAGCAGGTGCGGAACATATCCCTGAACTGCTCCCAAGTAATAGCAGCTCTCTGATCATCAATGTACGACCCAATCGTCAGTCTCCACCAGTCCTTGGCCCCAAGCCTCAACAGGTTCAGGGCACACCTGACCTTCTGGTCGGTAGGACAAGAGCACGTGAAGAAACAACCCTCCACGTCAGATAACCACCTCATAGCCCTGATCGCATCATGTGTACCATCAAACGTCGGGGGCTTCGTGTTATCGAAGTCCCGGTACTGGAAAGCCCGACTGGCTCCTCCTCCACCCATGCCGCTGTTACAGCCGACGTGGCTGCAGCGGCAGCCATCTCTGCTAAGGCTGCGTAACGCTCATCAAAGTACTCGACCATAGCGGTCTTGATTGACCCAAACATCTCTATTAGTTGCGCTCGAAACGCAGCAACCTCATCATGCAGGATCTCCCGAATCCTGGCATCCAACTCCTCTGTCCCTATCTGCACCACGGGCTCAAGTGATATAGGCTCATCCAGGCCTCCGCCCCCTGATCCTGATCCGGTCGTAAATCGTCTCGTCATCACCATACTGAAAATATGCCCAAGACGTCAGATAAACAACATAAAATCGGGAGACCAATTCCCACAAACACTAAGGGTTGTGACTTCCTTGCTACGCATATGGGTCCTGTGCTTCCAGTAGTACGGGCCCATACTACCTTCCACACCTACCCATATTTGTCTCAAGTATCACCACAATGCCCTAACAATAGACATCAACATAGCAAGCGCTCAACCCTCACTCCTAGAGGAAGGTGAAACTATCTCACATCTGGCCTCATGGCTTCTCTCAACCCATCCATCCATGAAACTTCCACCAACCCTGCAGCATTAGTGTATGCTAGCCACACATAACGCTGGACCCGATAGACTTTCGAATATCAAATCCTACCGTAAGGTCGAATCAAACATTCTCAGGCTATAAGATCTTGATTATGCACAACCGTGATGCTTACACTAAATAGCTACAGTAAAGATGTCAATTCCATATAAAAGAAACCCTAGGCTAGTAGGCATCATATAATCAGGCAAGTCTATCATGCAATTCCTGAAGATCCCTAGCCTAACACTAGCATGCTGTTCGAACAGATCATAATATCAAATAACTGTATGGTATTTTGGGGTCTACTTAGTGGCTCCGGTTGATCGTACACTCTGCATCCTCCATCCCTTATTTTGAAAACCACTTTAGAATTTATTCTAAAAATTTCCTTGATTTGAGACTGGATTCACACTAGTGTTCCTCCAATTCACACAAACCAAGGCTCTGATACCAACTTCTAACATCCAAAATTTTAAGCCAAATTTAAACTTTTTCAACCATAAAACCAAATAGAGTTTTACAAAAATGTTTTCAAAATATTATTCATCAGAGTGTCCCAGAAGTATAATCATATGGATGAGGAGTGGTACGGTCAAACCATTGCCTTGGCACGATCTCCGGAAGTACCTGAAACAAGAAACTAAAACTGTAAGCCCGAGGGCTTAGTGAGCTACCCCCAAAATACCAATACCACACCGATAATACCATATCAATAACAGATAATCAACAACATGCATACTGGGCCTTCGGTCTGACTGGACCGCCCAACCGGGCCTTCAGTCTATCTGGATCTATCTCGAGCCTTCGGTATGACTGGACCGCCATACGGGCCTACAGTCTATCCGGACCGCTTGTAGGGAATGTTGGCCTTCAGCACAAAGCAGGACCGCCTCAACCCAAACATCAAGCAAAACCATGTGCACAAGACTAACATATGCTAGCATACACAGACATCAGATATAACTATCTCACAAATCATCGATCATAGCCATCTCTCCTAACCAGAGCACCGACCTAACCATGTCACTAACATATCAATCCTAACGGATCATAAGAGCATAACAATATACTGTCTATCATGTTACCGATCTAACAGATCATAACCACATGTAGCATACTGTAACCAAGATAACAACTAAAAGGGCCGACCTTGGTGCCTTAGACCCTATTGATATAGTGAGGATAACTCACCTTGCTAGTAGCTCGGAATGATACTGTCCACACCTCCCGATATAGCTACAACCACCTCGCCTGTACCCATAAGTGGTCCACACAATAATTACTTAAATTACCAAAATGCCCTTAGGAGGTACAAGACATCCCACAATCAAGTCAAGTCTCTGGTCAATGGTCAACAGTCCATGTTGAACTGTTTGCTGAATATAACTTTCTCTGTTTCGAGCTGCTCCTGCTTCCAGAATTTCTCGACTCGACTCGCCGAGTCTCTAGCAGACTCGTCGAGTCGATACGTGACTCAGCTTGGAAGTCCAAACTGACTCGCCGAGTCATTTCCCAGACCTCGCCGAGTCCAAGCGGGACTAATTTGGACAAAACCCTACCCGACTCGCCGAGTCATCTTCCAGACTCGCCGAGTCCATACGCATACTCTCATGATCAAGCGATTCTGAACTACCCCTTTGATCCAAACAGTAGATCTAGGTCCCTAGAGTGCATTAGCAACGTAAAGTTGCTACCTTTACGTATTTTCATGACTCAAAATCCACATCTAAGCTTTGAGTGGGACTTTACTCATAAACAAGGGTTCCTTCATGACCCTATTAAGAACTTTATGGACTTAGGACTCAAAAGAGGTTCAGATCTGAAGTTTCAACTTCAGATCTAGCTCCCATACCATAATCCCTTCATGAATAGCTAAAGAAAGCCCTAGTCTTCACATATGAGAGATTCTAGAAGAAAATAGGTCAAGGTAATAGCTTGTTACCTCCAAAACGTGCCCAAGCTGAAGTAGACTCTGGGTGCACACGAAATCCTTGATGCTAGCCTCTTGATCCACAAGTTTCCTTCACAAAATCACTTCTCAAAGCTCCAAAACACTCTCCAAGCTCACACTCACGGAAATTAGGGTTTCTGGCTCTCAAGGGGTGATAGAGGACAGTGGGAGGCGCTAATGGTCCAATATATAGGGTGCAAAAACCCTGAAATTTAGGGTTTCCACTGCCAGCTCCTACTCGTCGAGTCCCCCATGCCGACTCGCCGAGTCACTCATTAAATGACGTGTCCTGACCCGCTGCTACTCGACGAGTCACAGCGTCAACTCGTCGAGTAGACCTTAAAACATGAAATCATAATGGAAAAATAATGATACGTGACGGTTGGGATGTTACAAATTAGCAATCAGGTTCCAAACCTAATCCAATAATCCATATATGGGGTAAAAAGACCATTTTACCCCTCACCTCGATTGGTCCAATACTAAGGCCCAAACTCTCAATCATAAAGGCCCACAAACCAATAATCATCCAAAGCCCACTTATGGCCCAATTTTCCAAATTGGGCCAAAATCCTTACTTGGGCCTTACCCTAAAGCCCGCTACTTATCCCTAATTCAAAGCACACATTCTCAAATGGCCCAACAAAGCCCCAAGCAACCAAGCCCAAATGGTAGCCCAAACTGAAGCCCAAATGCACAATACCCACTCAAACCAAGTACGCGGGACATAAAGGCACGTACGCACAGCGTACTCGCTTGGAGGCTTGTATGTTGCACGCCCAACATACTCACCTTATTTAGCCCAAATCCGATTTTCACTTAATCCAGTAAGACAAAGCTTTCCAAACCATAGATCTAACCTCCTTGAGCTGGAATACCATGTAAAGTTGCCAACTTTACGTTCATACATGACTAGAAGAAGCTCTTAAGCTTAAAATGGACTTAATAGATGACTTAGTGCATGCATGACTCCATAATACACATAAAGCTTGCACCTTTATGCTCAAGGATACCAAAACAAACTCAGATTTGAAAGGATGAACCCTTAAACAACCTAACTCATCCATAATATCAAACAGAAGACCAAAATCGTAAAAACTAGCCATGAAGAGATCTAATCATACACAAATCAAGATGCAAACTTGTTACCTCGAAAAGCTTTCCCACAAGGTCTTGATTCTGGATCCAAAGCTTTCCCGCCAAGCAAAACAACTTCCAACTTCTCTTCTTTCCTTCCCAAGGGAAAAAATGAGCATCAAAGCCTCCTAAAAGCTCAAGAACACCTCCAAGAAGCTCTAAGGCCGATTTATGGGTTTTAGAGTGTGGAGGCTGACTTAGAAATGGAGGAAAGAGGCTAACATTATGCTTATATAGGGTACATGTAACACCCATAAAAATCAAGCCAATTTAAAACTTTTTCAAACATCCAAAAGCTATTAGTTATTCCAAAATGTTTTCAAAATAGTTTAATATCATAGTATCCCAGAAAACTTAAGTCCAAAACACGAGGATGTGTACGGTCACGCCTTTGCCTTGCCGAATCATCTGAAGCACCTGAAACAATAAACTGAAACCGTCAGCACAAAGCTTAGTGAGTTGCCCCAAAATACCTATACACATATAATCACAAACAGCATACTATGGGTCCAGTCAACCATCGGGTTGGAATACCCCAGGCCCTCAACCATCCGGTTGGAATGCCGACATACTACGGGTCCAATCATCCGCGGGATGGAATACCCCAGGCCTACAACCAACAGGTTGGAATGCCCACATACTATGAGTCCAATCATCCTCGGGATGGAATACTCACGGCCCATAACCAACAGGTTGGAATGCCCAGGTCTATTGGCTTTCGCACAACGCAGATAAGCCTCAACCGCCAAACAAACATGTGCACATATAACAGATAATTTCATAACAGTCTATAGACAGACAAACCGATCTAACAGTTCATAACATCATAGCAACATCCTATCTACCAGGATACTAATCTAACGGATCATAGTAACATATAACATCCTATCTACCAGGATACTGATCTAACGGATCATAACAACATATAACATCCCATCTACCAGGATACTGATCTAACGAATCATAGCAACATATAACATCCTATGTACTAAGATACTGATCTAACGGATCATAACAACATATAACATCCCATCTACCAGGATATTGATCTAACTGATCATAGCAACATATAACATCCTATCTTACCAGGATAATGATCTAACGGATCATAACAACATATAACATCCCATCTACCAGGATACTGATCTAACGAATCATAACAGCATATAACATCCCATCTACCAGGATACTGATCTAACAAATCATAACAGCATATAACATCCCATCTACCAGGATACTGATCTAACGGATCATAACAACATATAACATCCCATCTACCAGGATACTGATCTAATGGATCATAACAATACTCGAGCATTCAACATATCAGGATAGCAATCCAAAAGGGCTGGCCTTGGTGCCTTAAATGCTTGAGTATAGTGAGGAAAACTCACCTGGCACTGCTAAAGTCCCGCGGATAAAACTCCAGCTGCTGGTTGACAGATTCCCGAACTGCCAACATCAACAATACCCAATTAATAATTGGCTTCCAAGCCCAAGGTCCAACTCACACTCCAAAGGCCCAATAGTCAAGTAATGGGCCAAAACCGAACATATGGCCCAATTTTCCAAACTGGGCCCAACCCTTTCACATAGGCCTTACCTTAAGGCCCAACCACCTATCCTGGTCCAAATACTTGGCATTCCAATGGTCCAATATCTCATAATCATAAAGGCCCAATTATGGCCCATCTATGGCCCAATTTTCCAAATTAGGCCCAAGACTCTCACATGGGCCTTATCCTAAAACCCATACAATTATTTAGTCCATTTACTTATTCTTGGAAAGCCCATTAATAGTCCAATCACCAAAGCCCAATAGAAAGGCCCAACTCAAGGCCCAAGTGAAATTAGGATTTTCACATGAAATGACGATTAGGGTTAAGTGTTCCTACTTAACCCATTAAGGAATTAATCCATTAAGTCTAATATTGTCTTAGGTTAATTTGCCAATGATTAATAATTAATATTTTAAGTTTATTAATTAATTCCAGTGCGGGTCCCGATAAATCCCCAACATTAGGGTTTCATGACATTTAGGGTTTTCCAAACCCTAATTAGGGTTTCCATCCCAATACTAGCCCATTAGTCAATTGGTTGGGTTTTTAGGTCAATTTGGGCCTCATTGGGCCCATTAGGTTTCATTGGGCCCACTAGGGTTTCATTGGGCCCATGTTGTCCAAGCATCCTAAACAAGTCCAAACACAAACAAGGCACACCGCCACCCAACACAGCGGTTGGTGGCGGCAGGAGGCGACAGCCATCACCTTAAGGTGGTGGTTATAGGTTTTCTTGATTATTCCAACTACAAATTACAATAATACACATAGTAGCCCAAAAAAAACTTCCAATAATTCCACACACCACCACCTTGTGGCGGCAGACGGTGATAGAGAGTGGCAGCCACCACCCTACGGTGGTGGTGGTGGTGGCCCCTTTTGCGATTCCAGCCAAGACACCACACCCACACGACACACACACAATGTTCAGATTTGAAGAATACACCCCAGCCACCCACCTGGTGGCTCACGGCGACGGCAGAAATGGTCCTGATGGCGGCACCGGCACTAGGAGGCTCTATAATGGCGGTCGGAGAAGAGTAGAAGAAGAATGGCGGCACACGGCCTTGACATCGTCCTTGGCGTCGTGAATGGCGATTCTCTCGATTGCTCACATCGTCACCGGAGGCTAGGGTTGGCACTTCAAGGCAAGGCAGCAGCGGCATGAATGGCTACGTTCTGACTGAACGACGCCCTAACGGTGGCTTTCGTTCTCAGCCACAACAGCAACAACGACGATTGGAGAGAGCATGGGTTGCGGCTCACGTCTTCAGTGGCAGTGGAACGACGCCAGCTTGCGGCGATCGTCTTCGTCGGCCGCTGGAATCCGCGACGGTGATGGATTTTGTGGTCTCTGGTTGATGCGAAGTCGGCAGTGGTTGCAGCGGGCTTTGGTTGATCGGAACAGGAAGGGAGTTGGGTGGGGAGGATGGTGGCGGCCGGACGATGGATGAGGGAGAGGGTGGCGGCTGGTGTGAAGGGGTTAGGGTTAGGGTTTGCATGAGGGTTATGATGTTTATATATGGGCTAATCGGGGGTGACAGGTTCACCCGTTTCCATCCTCAAACATTTGTATTCTTCACACGTTTAGTCCCTCTCCAGAAGAAGACTTTTCAAATTAAGTCCCATAATTACCTTTTCTACCCTGATTTCAGAATTCCTTTCAAATCCAATCCGTAATTTACCAAACAGCCCCTCAGTGTGACAACCCGAAAAATTTTTGTTTTTAAAAGCTCAGTCAGTCAACTCAACTGAGTGTCAGACTCATTGGTAAGGAGTTCTAGCCTGGTTAAAGGTCATTCTAAGGAGTTTTAAGCCTAGTACACTTAAGGAATGAGTGTTAGAATGTACCTGCTAGAGACACTGCTCAACAAATCAAGCCTTAACCTTTTCATTTAGAGTTCACAGCCACAACACTTGAGTTTAAGGCCGTAAACTCAAGGTGGGCCGTAAACTCCCCCCCCCCCCAATATAGGCTCATTTCCTTCACTTTTCATTCATTATCTCATTTCCAACTCAAGAACACTCCATTTCTCTCTCAACTATCATCCCGATTTTCATCCTAGATCTTCAAAAGTTGTAAGTGTTCTTCCTTGATTAGTTGATACATCTCTTAATCTAGTTTCATCCATTGATTTCATCCATAGAAATCATCTTTTCTTAGATCTTCAAGAAACACCAAGAACACACACTAGTGTTCTCGGCCAAAATCAACCATTTCAAGCCTCTACATCGTAAGTACTCTTCCCTAAACTTGATATCTAGCTAGGACTCATGCTTAGAGCCTTGAAAACATCAAGAACACAAGAAAAAAAGGAGTTTACGGCCAAGCCATCTCCCATGGCCGTAAACCCTTTTAAGGGTGCCATTTTGGCCATAAACCCTCCTAGATGTAAAGCTTGTGACCTAGAACCCTTCATTTATGAGAATAGGACCTTAAACTACTCTCAAATGCATAATGACCATGAATTTACGGCTGTAAACTCCTTTGGGCCGTAAACTCATCAAAAGCCTCCAATGAGTTGGTCTTTCTCATCCTTATGTAGAGCAAAAGTCCCTAAAGCTTCCCTAGCATTCAAACAAACACTTATGCATGTTTGACCATGAGTTTACGGCCGTAAACTCCCTTTGGCCGTAAACCCATGGTAGTAAACTCATGTTAGTGCCATTCCACTTTCCTATGATGAATCACATGTGATTCCAACACTTGGTCAAACTGTTTCCTAGTCCCGACAGGTGTTTCCTTTCATATAGTTGCTTATAAACACTATATTCATGTCAATATATGTCATTTAGGACTTATTGTGTCTCGAGACTTCATTCGTGGAACTTCTCATCCTTACACGCGTATTCGTTGAATCACCCACATCATGTGAGTTCATACCCCGTAATGAATCTTTTAACTGTTTTAAATGCTTTTAAGGGGGGAATACAAGTTGAACACAATGATAATTGTGTAATTGTTTGTTATAAACATCTTTCAAAATGTTGCTTATGTCTTTTATAAGTGATCAAAACATTTCAAAAACTATTTTAAAGTTATGTTACTTTATAGTTAATCAAACTCCGTTTTTAAAGTACAAGCATAACTTAGTAGTAAAACGAGTCTTTTCAATAACAGTTCAAGTAAAAACATTAGTAAACTATAATAGGTATAGTTTAGGAAGATACTATTCATTACTTCTAGTACAATGAAGCATACAAAGAGTCAGTTCATACATGAGTCAAACATACTATGATGAGAAATAAACAGAACATACATACATACTAGGGAGAGAGAACGTACAATACAGCTAGTACATACTATACATTATACAAGAGAACATACTATGATGAGAAACAAACAGAACGAACATACTAAGATGCTATAGCATGGAACTACTACAGGATCTAATTATACCAATGAATCACTAACTCATTGTTCTAAACAAAAGGTGATAGTTATATTGGGTATACATGATCATATAACTTTAATGTGAATTACATGGCTTGCAATTGATTGCAGAGGTCGCGTTTGGTTCCCTTAATCTCTTGACAGGGAGAGCGTATAGTAGGGGTGCTAGCCTTCACATTATGACCAGTATAAAACAAACATGTTTTAAGGTCATCAGTACATCCGTATGTCATTTTAAACGACAACTGTGTACTTATATTTCTCATTACTTTCATAAAGTGACAGTACCACTTGAAAGTCAAATGCAAACTATTTTCGAGTTAAGATAGTTATAAACTAGGGAAAACTTACATTTTACAAACGACAAACAGAACAGTCGAGTCTAGTACATTCAGTAGAAAGGGACCATAATGCTAACCTTATGATTCCTTAATGTATACATCAAAGGATATATATATCAATAGGATCCGACAGGTAATAGGATGTGTGCTCTCCGCTTCATTTCCTGTTCCTTGTTTGGTTGTGGGCTTGGAACGAATTCACCCAGTCTATTTTCTATTCGATTCTATATATATATATATATATATATATATATATATATATATATATATATATATATATGCTTAGTATACATTAAGTCATCATAAGGGTACCAAGTATGGGTCAAGTCATAGGACACAGAGTCAATGCACAGTTTTCTAGTACAAAACATACTTTCCAAATCAGAACTTTTGGTATACAAAACTAGAAACTTACCAGTAAAGGTTTAATCCATTTTATTAAACCAGTATAAACTTAAAAGACCTTAGGTGGTTAACTCTATAATACTTTAGTTTATACATCATGGTTATATATAATTAATACCCAATAGGTAGTTGTATGTGTGCTTTCCGCCTTACTTCCTGTTCCTTGTTTGGTTGTGGGGTTAGGGCGGATTCCCCCAATTAACTTTCTATCCGATATTAGATCATATATATCCAGTATAAACTAAGTTATTATAGAAGTAATCACTGTGGTCACCATTTTATTATAAGAAATAAGGGTTTTCTTAAAGAATCTTTTCATTAAATATAAAGGAACCATTACAATTAACTCCATGAGTAACAAGTGAATACACCAGGGTTATATACCACAATGATCAAACAAACAATGGGATGTGTGCTTTCCACCTTAGGGCAGATGCGCACAATCGATTGTCTGTTTACTCTGAGTCTTATATAACTTGTATCCATTTAGTACTCATAGAAAGGATTGTAGAGTCATTTTTACTTATCTTTCATTAAAGTAGGAAATATAGGATTTTCTAGAGGAACAGACGAACTTTTCTAAACATAACTAACAACAACATTTTACAACTACATTTACAACTACATTTTCAACTACATTTTTACAACAACATTTTACAACTTACTTACATCACTAAAATCTTATGAACTCACCAGCTTAATTGCTGATCAACTCTTTCAAATAACTTGTATTCTCAGGAGCCTAGTAGACAGGTACTCGTACTGGGAATTCGGAAGATGGAGTATAATAGCTTCAAGTCTTGTTTGTTATTTGCTTATGTATTCTATGTTTGGTGAACACACACTTTGTAAACACTTTCTTTCAAATGAAATGGTTGTTCATTACTTGCTTACTATAATGCATATCTTGTGATACTAAAAATGACGTCCTCAACCCCCGAACGTTTCCGCCGTTCCGGTTTTGGGGTGTGACACTCAGCCTCCAAAATCTTTTCAAATGAAGTCCCAGAAGTTACCATTTAGTCCCTGCCTTCATAAATACTTTCAAAACCAATCCTGAACTTACACTTTTAGCCCCCAACTACTAAATTATGCCATTTGGCTCCCCGAAACCAACACCCCGCTGAATATTATTTGATTTTGGACTAAAATAATATAACTTAATAATAAAAGTTACTTCTCGGGGTTTCGGGTTTATCATTTAATTATTCTATTTTAAACGGGATGTTACAGTACAACCCTAAAAATTTGGGTTTTCAACCTGATCCTCGTACGCCCAGCGTACGAGGTCTCGTACCCCGACCCATCTCCGCACTACGCTACGCGTACCTCCAGCCATGCCTCACGTAACCTCCCTCGCATCAGTACACCCTGCGTACCACATTGGTACGCCCCGCGTACTAGGGTTTTCCCATAAACCCTAATTCCTTTCGAAGGCCATAACTTTCTCGATACAACTCCGATTTCGACCATCCTTATATCCATGAAAAGGTATCGAGAAGCTCTACACTATTAGCCACTCATACTTGCCATAAGATATCCCGAACGAACATCCACATTCCATAAAAGCCCAAGCTGATAAATTACTGAAATGCCCTTGACTCCAAAACACAAACCGAATACCCGAAACATCCAGATTACATTATCAAACCCCAACCTAGACCAAAACTCAATTACTAAAGGGTCCGAAGCCTGCTAATACACAATCCCTGATCACTACCCCCAAAATTGGAAACGATTCGAAACAAGGCGTTACAGCGTACTACGAAGCATGCATGAGACGAGATATTCCCCTGGTACACAGGGCATACCCATGCGTATGCAAGGCGTATGCCAGTCAGGGGCAAGCCCTAATTTTTAGGGTTTACACCCTATTTAAACAAATTAAGTCCCCCAAAGCCCTCACATTATCAACCTCCATTGCCTCTTTGAGTTATACTTCGAAAACCTAATCCATTTCCCTTAGAGATTGACCATTTTGTGTGTGTTTTGGGGTGTGTGGTGCATATTAAAGAAGAAGGAGACTTTTAGAGAAGCATTGGACAAGAGGGAGCTTGTAGATCGAGATATTATTCACTCTTTCCAGCTTATTAGAGGTATAAAGTCTAAACCTTGCTCATCATATGTCTAGATCTAGATTTGGGAAAGAATTTAGCATATTTTGGTCCCATGGATGAACTCTTGTGAGTAAATCCTACTCCAGATGTTATAAGATGTTTCTTTTAATGTTTCTGAGGTCCTTGATCCATAAAGCTTGCATCTTGATGGTTGTAGACCAACCATGCATGAGTTAGTGACCATGTAAAGGAAGTAGAATGCCAAATCTATGGTTTGAGTCCCATTAAGACAGGCAAAGGATTAAAGTTGCCAACTATATTGCTTATGACTTTCCAAGTGAGCTAGATCTGAAGTTGGACGTTAGGTCATAACGAATTAAGACCTTAAAATGAGACTTTGGGCAATTGGGGTGTACGCATGGTGTACAAAGGCGTACGCTGAGCGTACGTACCTGGGATCCCGATCTGTATGTAGCAACGCAGGGCGTACTGGTGGTACGCTTAGTGTACTCACCAGGGAGTTTTTGGGCTTTTAGATTTTGGGTCACCTTGGACTCTAGGGTTTTGGACCTTTGTTGGGCCGCAAGCTTTTCTGGATTGGGCCATTGTTAGGCCTTGGGCCTTTTGGATTTGGGCCGATAATGGGTTTCGCGTTCCTTTCGGACTTTGGGCTAGTGTGGATTTCGACCATATTATGTTAGGCCCAATAAGGGAAGGGTAAAGCAACCTTTTTACTCTAGGAGTCGAGATTTAGGATTTGGACTCTCGGTTTGGGCTAATGACCTAATTGCTAATTAGGGTTCTATTATTGGTGATTTAGTGAGGGGATTTTACGATTCAGCAGCCCGGGTGTGATTTGTTTATCTTCAGACTCAGGTGAGTTTCCTTCACTGTACTTGTGGGTTGAAAGCACCAATGTCGGCCCACTGGATTATGTTTGTAGGATCATAGTTGTCTTCGTGACAATTTCCAATTATGTTTGTATATGCTTGTTGTCTTCGTGAAATAGACCCGATACCGGTTGAAAGAGACCGAATGGGGTTAAATAGACCCAATACTGGTTGCAAGAGACCGAAACAGGGTGAAATAGACCAAGTACCGGTTGAAAGAGACCGAAGGGGGTGAAATATACCCAATATCGGTTGAAAGAGACCGAAGGGGGTGAAATAGACCCAGTTATGTTTTGACTGATATGCATGTATGGTATGGGGTATTTTGGGGGAGCTCAATAAGCTTTGTGCTTGTGGTTTTCAGT
Source organism: Lactuca virosa (assembly GCF_052849685.1). Lineage (NCBI taxonomy): Eukaryota > Viridiplantae > Streptophyta > Magnoliopsida > Asterales > Asteraceae > Lactuca > Lactuca virosa. The sequence continues at coordinate 167,392,209 of NC_136434.1, read as the reverse complement.
TTATGTTTCAGGTACTTCCAACTCGAAAGGGAAAGGCCCGACTTGATCACACTTTATCCGCCTATGTTTTTCGCATTATGTGATTTTGGGATTTTATAATCTGATATTATTTCTCTATGATACACGCTTGGTTGTTTTGGCATGATTATTGGATGTTTTGGAATGAATTAAAAATGAAATTTTTATCTGAAATTTTTGGGATGTTATAGATTATGGTTGGCAGCCCTATTTACCTTGTGTTGTGAGACCTTAGCCTGTTACCCTTCATATTTCCTCTTTAACAAAGTATGACAATACTATTAACAAAACTAAGAAAATATCTAACATCACTATAATCAAAAATATGCATAACTACATTTGATCCAGAACATTGAAAAGATAAGCATATTTGATTAATGTGTAACTTGCACTTGGAAGCAACCAAGGTGATTAACCCAACAAAGTTGATATCATTGCTTATATCTACAATAAATCATGTGTAGTCTAGAGCAATACATTGCATAGATATATCAATACGCTGCCATTTCCTTCCACTAGAAACTGGCACTCGAAAAAGATTTGTGTACAAGATCATTCTTTTAGATTAAGATAACTATCGAAGAACACTTCTTGTTGACGAGTTGGGGAACAAAGATACGAACATACTGAATGTAACATGTGGTTGAACAAAGAACAAAAACAACCTACTTTTACTACTCCGAAATGGACGTACATTCCGAAGTATACTTTTTCAGTTTGGAATATACTTTTTCAGTCGAGAAGGTGCGAATGTCAGATTTCGGATTGGAATCCTACCAACCTCCACCAACTCCGAAAAGCATAAATACCCCAGAATATCGCATTCCGGAAATCATATTCCGGAATCCATTTTATCAGTATGGAACGTATTCTTGTCAGATTCCAGACCTAACTCCGGAATGAATAAAGCTACTCTGGAATACGATATTCTGGAGATTATGGTCATTTTTCAAAAAAAAACTTTTAAGGGGTTATTATTAGGGAAAATGACACATTAGCCCTACTATGTATTACGATTTTGCCCATTAAGTCCCTAAAGTTATTTTAGAGCCTTTTAAGGGAACAAAATGTTTAGTGACATGCCTATTTAGTCCTTTTAACCTCTTTTAACTGATTAATAGAGTCACATAAGCAACTTAAGCCAACCCAGTTTTGACTTGGACCATACGACGACATTTTGAACTTGAAGTCTACATACACACACACACACACTCACTCACATATGGGTCAGAAACACACACTCATTTACTGGATTGCATATCTTTTATATACTCGATTGCATCTCCAACTATGGAAGCTCTATCCATCTGTTCACCATTTTTGAGATTAGTTATACACCAAAAACTAAATAAAAAGCTCTTACTTTGATCCCACGAGCTAACCCAAGAATAAATCCTACAACTTTGTTCTAGTAAGTTTCCACAGTCACGACGTTCTCCAGGAGCTATATGATTACATACTTCCTTGTGGTCTTGATCCCTTATGTAACCTCATTTACCTATATTTACCAGATATCGGTCCAAGGGATTAGATCGTTGACATAGTAACGGAAAGTGATGGAGCTTATATCTCCAACAGTGGAATCCAGGTAACCTCAGATGAAAATGGTGTTAATCGGAGAAAGCAAGTCGAACCATATACTTCATACCATTTCATCTTTGGGACAACAGATCTAAGGAGCTCGCAAGAATCTCTATAAATTTCACCTACATTCTTGATTCAAAAGGGAGTTAAGATTATGTTGATGGCCTCGCATTTTTCCTCGCTCAAACTAATTTCGTCATAAGTCTCGGTGGTGCTATGGGGATTCCAACCAACGTTTCCACATAAGTCTCGATGAGACATGAGATTTAGATTAGGGGAGACACCGACAGTTGCCTTCGAGAGGAATAGGCGTGAAGGCTTGATAAATCGGTTAGTCTCGTCATTGTTACCCCTTAGTCTTCTCTGGTAGCTTCGTCGTTCGTCACGCCCACTGCCACTACCGGCGTTCGTCGTCTCCATTGTTGCCATTGGCTTTTGTCGCCCCCCCCCCCCCTGCGTTTTCATTTTTTTGATTTGTCGCTTTCTTCTTTTCAGGTTGCGTTTTGAGCCAAAAAAAATTAAACGCCCATAACAACTAGTCCTAAATTGATGCCCCATTCCAAAATGATGCCATGGGCAGGCCCTCCACGGTGGTGCTTTGAAGTGTAGTACGCCATATTTGGGTGAAGAAACTAAGATTTATGTTTTTTATACGAGGATAAGAAAATTGTAGACTTTTGAAAGCCAACACACTTTTTAAGGGAAAAAAGGGTTAACAAGTATTACCCCTTCAATTTGTCCAGAGTGACTAATTCGACCCTACAAAAAACACTTTGTTCCCTCAAATGGTTCGAAAATAACTTTAGGGACCAAATGGGTAAAATCATAATACATAGTGGGACTAATGTGTTATTTCCCCTTATTATTATTAATATACTCATTTATATAGTTACATTTATACATGTTAGACAATTTTCCTATATTATTTCACATTTTTGTATCGGTTGTTGGATAGCTTAAACATGTTAAAGAAAAGTTCAAGTTGCTTAGTTGAAACAACAATGAAAAGTGGTTACTTTTAATGGCATTATCCCAACTAAATGTATAATTCTCAATTGGAGGCATAATTCTTCATAGCTTGTTTAAACTCCGTAATATTCTTGCATTGATTTCGAAGTTTTTTTTTAATTTTCTGTAATCTAAATCGCAAAAGTTCAAACTAGAAATCAATACTTTAAATTTTAAAATGATTGCGGTGATTAGAGAAGATTATGCATTGGTATAAAATCAATACAAATGCAAACCAAATTGTTTTGTATATAAATTTTAATTCTTAATTGAATTATTGGTGGATCAAAAAAGATGTTTAACCCAAACTAAGGTTTATGTTCTGGTAAAAACCACATTTCGTGTTTTGTTCAAAATTTTCAAAATAAATAATAATTGAGGTAAACAAAACCGAAAAATCCATTATTTTTTAGGTTATGCAATTTGATTGTTTTTAGAGTGATGGTATATTTTATTGATATTTGAAACAACATTTGATGAAGATTAAAATTTAGTAAATTATTGTTTTTATTATCTAATGCGTTTGCTAAATACATTTAAAAAATCATTTGGACGTTTTAGAAATTAAATATAATTTGCATAATACAACATAACATATTTGAGCAACTAGCAAATCAACAATCCATTGTCGTCCAGCGGTTAGGATATCTGGCTTTCACCCAGGAGACCCGGGTTCGATTCCCGGCAATGGAACTTTTTGCTTTAAATACCTTCCCCTGCCTGCGAGTTACGATCACTTGTAATATGTTTCAATTGTATAGTTAAAATCTCAGTCAATTGGACAACCATAACTGAATCATGAATAGATCCATTGATGATAACAAAGATTTGCATGAACTATTAACAAGGAATCGAACAACTCAAATATGTGTAATGTGTCCACTGCACATGATTTTTTGTATTGTTGATTATGTATATGTTCTTCAAAAATGGTACAAATTCGATGAAAGACTTTGAAATCTGATTGATCTTAACACTCAAAGCAAATCATTCAACTAACCCAACACACGAGGAGACCCACCACCTGTTTGATCTAATGCCGGAAAGAAAACCATGCTAGTTCTCACAACAAGATCATGTACATCGTGTTGAGTGTATGTCTATTCGCGAGAGATACATAATGAGAGATAAGTTTGTCAGTCGCTCTACAAATTCTGCATTTAGCCTCCTCAATTTTACTATTGCATATTCTTTGATTTTTGCTCATTCTGCTTTGATTCATTTTGTAACCTCACTTTAGGATTCTTGGCTTGTGGTTGAATATTTCTTGTACAAATCGACTTCTGAACCCCCTGCACTTGACATTCCACTTTTGCCTCCCTCATTTAGATCTTCCAATGATGCATCACCTTCCAATGCACGCACAACCTGTTGATGATTCTTATGTTACACATAGGGCTCTGATACCATGTTAGATTAGATATATAGAGGTGGATGAGACTGTATCTAGCTGATCTGGGATTCAAACAGTGTATGTACATGTAACATACCTGACTCATTTTAGGGCGTCTTCTTGCAGAATACCGAAGACAAGCTGATGCACACACCACCATCCGATACATCTCATCTCGGTCAAACTTATTTTCCAAACGTGGGTCCACTATCTCTTCGTAGCTTCCACCCTCGGTTGCTTGTGTTAATATAGGCCTACACTGTGTATATATGATTTTTTTAATACAAATATATGGAATTAAGAAAATAAATATAGCGCACTAATATTATTACCCAATCGATTAAGCCATCATCATCAACATTTGCCTCTGAGGGTCGTCTACCAGTAATCAGTTCCAACAACACAACTCCAAAGGAAAACACGTCAGACTTCTCTGTAAGCTTACCACTGGATGCATACTCGGGTGCTAGGTACCTTCATTCACATATATCATTATTACATTTCTTAATGTGAAAATAGACCATATATGGTAGTAGAATCTTGATTATCAAGTATGAAATGATGATAATTGTTACATACCCAAATGTTCCCATAACGCGTGTTGACACGTGAGTGTTAGTGTCTGATGAAAGCTTTGCGAGTCCAAAATCTGCTACCTGATCCATGAAAGAGTATCTTTAGCTCCATTCAGAGTGAGCTTTTTTTTGTAGGGTTATGTAGGAAGATTACTACCTTGGCCTCATAGTGTCCATCTAGGAGTATATTTGCTGCCTTAATGTCTCTATGGATGATGCGTGGCTGACCTACATATCATAATACTTAGACTATTGTTTATATATATATGCATATATGAATCTCTGTGTGTGTGTGTGTGTATATACACACATACACACAAGTGAGGAAAATAGGAGGGTTTGGTTTGCTTACAATCTTCATGAAGATAAGCAAAACCTTTGGCTGCCCCCAATGCAATTTTTAACCTTGTTGAGGAATTCATAATTGGGGCACCTTGTCCTATGAATAAAACATGGCAACTTATTAGTGATATATATCAACTAAAAGGCCTAAATGCAAGAAATAGTTTTTTTTTTTTTTTTACTTATCAAGACATTGTAATTTGAAAAATCAACTCAATTATATTGTTTCATTATCTTTTTTCTTGTTGTGAAATTGTACTTTGAAAAAATTCTATCAAATTATAGTATTGTACTTTCATTATCCTTCTTACCACACATTATACTTTGGAAAATCTAGTGATTGATACTTTGTATTTAGATGACTTTGCTATAATAGGGTAGATTTTTCAAAATACAATACAGTAACATGAAGAAATGAGAGTAGGATGATATAATGAGCAAACCAATGAAAGTACTTTGTTATTTCTTTCATTTGACATTAAAATGGGCACCAAATCATACCGTAAAGGTGATAGTCAAGACTATTGTTGGGTATATATTCATAAACCAACAACCTTCGTGGTCCAGCAATACAATATCCAACAAGAGATACAAGGTAGCGATGATGCACACGACTAATGATCTCCACCTCTGCCTGAAACTCACGTTCCCCTTGTCCGCTAGTGGATTTAAGGCTCTTGACAGCTATCTCTTTTCCACTTGGTAAAACTCCTTTATGAACATACCCAAACCCACCTTCCCCTAAAAGCAAAGACCTATTGAACCCTCGAGTGGCTTCCGCCAGCTCATCATATGTAAAAGTGCTCTTATTGAAACCAAGGACTACACCCGGATGTGGAGGTGGCAACGGGGCTTGGTAGGGCCCGGAGAAAGTGGCTGAGCTGAATTCAGTGTTACCTGACATCGGTGGCGGTGGAGGTGGTGGTACCGCTATCCAATTGTACTCAGAACTCACCGGACCACTGCCAGGTGGTGGTGGCATCTTTAAATGAATGTCGTTTGGTGGTTGAGACTGGTTCAAAGTGTTTTTTTGAGAGCTATGATAATTATTATTATCTGCGCAATCACAAAGTTAACACGTTATTATACTTACCTCCACGTGAGGGTAGACTAGTCTGTAGAGAGTCTGCTTTAAAACATAATTTGAAACGAATTCAACAATATATTGGTAAGTTAATACCTGTTTTTTGACCATTGTCTTTATAATAATACATCTCGTCACCCCGGCTTCTCTTTCGTTTCTTGAGACATGCCATAACACATAATATCATGAGGAAAAGCAATAATCCTGCCGCTAATACTGCTCCTACAACAATCAGTATGTCATTACCGCCGTCATTAACATCGGAATTAGAATGATGATGTGGAGGAGCGAACTTTGGACGTGAGGGTGGCAGCGGTGGCGGTGGCGTCCATGGTGGTGGTGGAGGAGGTGGTGGTGGTGGCGGTGGCGGCGGTGGTGGAGATTTGCGATTCCTATTGTTATTATTGTTGTTATTATTGTCGTTGTTGTTGTTTTTGTTGTTGTTGTCGTTGTTATAGTCGTTGATGTTGTTGTTATTGCCGTTTTTGTTGTCGTTGTTGTTGTTTCCGTTGTTATTGTTGTTGTTATCGTTGTTGTTGTTGTTGTTGTTGTTGTTGTTATCGTTGTTGTCGTTATTATTGTTGTTGTTGTTGTTGTTGTCGTCGTCGTTGTTATCGTTGTTGTCGTTATTGTTGTTGTTGTTGTTGTCAGAATAATCGTAGTCAGAGGGCATTTTGAAATCAGCGTGTTTGGAATCTTGGTTTACCCTCAATTGGTAGAGAAATCCGCACGGCTCCTCCTAAATGTAACCGTGATTGTAAAAGAAAACGGCATATCGATATGAGGAAAACTAAGGCTTGATATATCAATCTTCAAGACTTATGCATATGATTTTGATAGAAAAGGGAGTATATATGATGAAAAGTTTAAATCTTGATGGAAATATTTGATGTTTTTGGTTTATAAGGTTTTTAGGTGTTATTGTTTTGCAGTGGGGGAGAAAAATATTCCGGTAGTAAGGATTCTGAAAGGAAGAAGGGGAAAAAAATGTTGCATGGTGCCTATTGAATAAAGAAAACGGCCGACTTGTTTCCATCCTCATATACCTCCTACAAGTAAGCCTCCTAGATTTCTGTTTTTCTTTTCCTTACTTTAATTTTTTTTCTTATTATCGTTTTCACGTAAACTTTACATGATGGTTACCATTCAAATTAATCCATTTACAACCCACGTAACCTTGCCTGGATGTTATTAATCCACTTGTCCACGTCATTTCATTTTGCTCCTTTTAAATATGTCACAATAGAATTAGTCATTCATATATTATCAACAAAATCTTAGATGGCAAAACCTTAAGAGTTAAGAATTAAGATCGGTAATTGGTTTAAACGTTAAAACAAGAAAAAGCATGCAGAATTTGGAAACTGGAAACAAGAAGCAGGATGACACCATGTAAACTATATACGTTCTAGAAAACCTTAGAGATAAAAACATATTGTAAGTAATTAGAAAATCATGTTATTTATATATGGAAAAAAGGAATATGTGGTTATATATACAAGCATAGGTGTGGAATTCAGAATTCTCTACGTGATGTCATTTTGAGGAAAATAAACTATCAACCGGATCACGCTTTGATTCGTTCCTTCTACATCCCCGCTTTCTTCCTCTGTTTTCGTTGGTTTCTGTTAATTGAAAACAAAATTGATCCTATTCCATTCTTAAACGATTGCTTCCGTTCTTCTCCCATAATTCTTCTTCTACCAAAATTCGATTAAGAGTTTTTTAATTACAAAATTAGCAGCTATTTAATGAGTGAATTGGCAGCAGGTAGATCAAAATTCGATAATGTTATTTTAATTACGGAATTAGCAGCTACTTAACAAGTAATTCGACAATAGGGTTTATCAAAACTAGATTAGTTGTGTGACTTGTGTCAATCTATTAACCTTGAAACTAGTAAAGTTCTCCTGCTTGCGGATTTTTCCCAGTGTTGCGCTGATTAGGAGCCTTCTTCTCTAGTCTATGATTCTCAAAAAAGAAGAAAAAAAAAAAGCGGTTGGGCGAGAACAATAAGGGGTCGTCGTCCGACGGCCATCTGCTAAGTGAAGAGCTATTCGCTTCCTTTTATTCGCACATAAGACAAAGGGCTCTTACAGAGTAAATACTGTCTTATTTCATTTTTATAAAGATGATCTTTTTCATTGCCTAAGGGGAAAAGGTCTCTTCTTCTACTTCTGAAGCGGATCTTTTTTCGACTTCCTCGGCCTGGAGTATAATCCCAAAGTACTCCAAAGACTTAAATATAGTAAATAAAAAAGGTGATAAGACCCTTGCAGAGTTCCCCAACAACATAGAGTTTGGGAAGCTCGGACCCGATCAAGAACCGAATAACAAGAAGCACTTAACTACAAGTCTAGTCTAAGTCATCTTTTTCGATTAGTTGCATCCGTACAATGGATATTGACTTACATGATTTCTTATAACCAACATACGAGTTTGGAAAATAAATGATGTCCATGAGAATGTTGAAAGCGACAGATGACAGCGATGATGAAAGTATATTTGGAAAGGTTTTCGATATAGCCAATGATGTATCTATATTTTATAATGGTTATGCGTTTTTACATGAATTTGGTATACATATTCATTGGAAATTTAAAAATACAACAAAAAATGTGCATTATCAGAATATATATATATATATATATATATATATATATATATATATATATATATATATATATATATATAACAAACAAGGTTTCAAACGACTAAACAATAATACTTTAAGTGAAAATGAGAAAAAAAAACGTCATACAGATGTAAGAACCGGATGCAAAGCAATGATTCGCATTTCAAAACAGAAAGATGGGAAATGGTTTGTAGACAGGTTTAATGACATACACAATCACACATTGAACATTACACCAACGAAGTTATTGAATCATCGATCTCATGGGAAGTTCTACATTTCAATGGAGTGTAAATCTCTTATGGTGGAACTTGGTCAGGGTTGAAGCATTGTATGATTAAAAAGGCTATTAATGTAACGAAAATTTCAAATGAAACTGAATTTATAGCAATATGCTAATGTCTTATCTCAACAACAAAAACTATATAGAAGAAAAGAGTTGTATGGACATTTAAAACATTTACAGGATAAAGGATTAGTGGATAATGAGCGGTATTTTTCAAGTGGATTTGTGCAATGACTAGTATCCTAGAATATTTTTTGGGTTCATGAAGATCAAGAGACGCTTTTACTAAATTCATAGTTGTGTTTGATGTCACATGTATGACAAACAAATTCAAGATGTCATTTGCTCCCTTTATGGGGGTGAGTCATCAAAGAAAGTGTTTCCAAACACCAGGCATCGCTTTTGTGCATGGGATATTAAGAAACATGAGTTGGAACACCTTCAACCATTTGTTGTTTGTCATAGTGATTTCCAAAAATCATATAGAGAATGGGTAAAGAGTGACAAAGTTGAATATTTTGAGACCTAGTGGGAAATTATATGGGGTAAGTATTAACTGGAAAGTCATTGTTGGATAAATGAAATATATAACCAAACGATACATTGGGATAAAGCTATGTTGAATAAAATTTTCTTGGTTGGCATGACAGCAAGTGAACGAAGTGAGAGTATTCATTCATTTTTTATGGATTCGCTAATTCAAAAATCATATTGAATGATTTGTACTGCAATATGACAAAATAGTCGGGTCACGAAGGGTCGCCAAAGAAAATAAAGACTTTATGACTATGATCTCGAGGTTGGTTCTTTGTTTTGTGCATCAACCGAACCAAAAGTGGATGAGTGTTATAATAGAAAGGTTTTTGATATTTTCATAAAGGAAAAACTGCAATAAAGTCATTACATATTGGTCTCATAATTGATTTAGTCGTTATATCTTTTTTTATTCAATTAAGTCCCAAAAACCTGTAATCGTATTCAATTTAACCCTTTTAACCGGCCAACATGTCATCCAACTTTCAAAAATTACATTTTTGACCCATATTTTAAAATTTATTACAAATTTGGTCCAAAATTTACACTTTTGGCCCATATTTTAAATTTTGTTACAAATTTGGTCCAAATTTATCCTTTTGGCCCAAATTTTAGAATTTTGTTATGAATTCATCCTAACTTTAGTTTTTTTACAACTTTTTTTCTCAAAATGTTGTTTCAAATATGTTTTTTCTTTATAAAATCATATTTATACAAAAAAAACAAATTTTCACATAAAAATTTTATATTTTCTATATAAAAACTTTTTTGTACAGGAAATACCTATTTATAAAAATAAGTATTTATAAAGTACATGTCACACCCCCAAACTAAGGATGGCGGAAACGTTCAGGGGTGGAGGACTTCATGTATTGTATCACAACAACGAGTATAATGGTGCTCATAGTAAATACAACCATCATAAATATAATTGAAAAAGTTACACCATAGTATGAGTTTATATGTTTCAAAATCAATTACATTATGATGACAAAATGTATAAATTAACGTCTTGCGTCCCATCCTCAAAAACAGTTGGTTACCTGTTTCACTGGTTTCCTGAGATGTTGGTGAGTTCATAAGCTTTTGGATGAAATGTTGGGAAAAACCTTTATTTGTAAAATGTAATGAATACAGAAGAAAAATCCAATATTTTCCTTAACATATTATGTAGTCTTAAATCTCAAGACCGAATGCAGGATTGTATGTTCGTAATTTAAACAAAGAATGCAGTTTTAAATAGATAAAACCCCTTTTTGTTTATAGTTTTTAAAGTAGAATTTCCCATAAACTTTAAGTGATGTTAACTCCCTATGTGAGTCGCTATAACCATACTAACAACCGGATGACCTGTTACAACGTTTTTCAGGCGTTAAAATTTGTTATGACTTTTGCCACTCGTAGACCTGCAGGTCCCGCTGTAGCTAGCAGCAAGGTGTGGGGTGTCAATCCCAATATAGATCTATACCCAATTATCACGCTCTCCCTACAAGAGATTATGGTTATAACTTACAGGAAATTTTAACCCGTACTCTATGAGTACATGTGAAGTATTGTCTCACAACTTACGTTAACGAGTTTACGTGTAGTGTTTGAGTAAAAACTTTTTCTGTGGTGGGAGTGAAATCCCCCTTTGTGTACCAAATTAGTGATGTGAATTTCCTAAACCATACCTATTATAGTTTATCATGTAGTAGTTGAAAATCCGATAGTATTGTGGTGAGACCCTTCATGTGTATGTAATAGTTTATCCAATGCATAACTATACTTATTATATTTCATCTTGCATTATTTATAATTACAAAGGACCTTTATACTTTATAGAGTATTTTCAGTTATATAAACATACCACAACAGATATACACATGCAAAATACAAAATCATCAAAGGTTACACTTTGCTCAACATGTTACAAAGTGTTATGAATATTGTAAGCTGTTAACTTGTTTTTAACTTTTCTACACTGTTTTTGAAAAGTCTTAGAAAAATCACACGAAGTCCAAAACTGAATCCGTAAACTATGAGAGTTTAGAAAATGTGTCTAGTTTATTCATCATTTTTATTATTATTTTTAGAAGTCTCTAACTTGTGTGAAAATGTTCATATTCACAGACTGGTCCGAATCCGTTTCTGGAATGATAGGTAGTTTTGTAAAAATCACCATAAATTGTAGAAAAATCATATGGAGATGTGCAAGTAATCATTTTAAAGGTAAGAACCTGAACTATTTGCATATTAAACAGTTTTGAAAGATATTAAGTTTAAGATGATCAAAACAGTCCGTGAATGGAAACAAACTTTCCTGTTGAAAGCTGATGTTTGGGTTTAGTTAAGTATTTGGTATTATAACTTGTATTCTCCCCCTAAAACTTGAATAAAACATGAAAATGTGGGGGTATGAACTCACCTTGAGTGGTCCCTTAAGATGGATGATGAAAAGAAGAAGTTTCCAAGTCAAGAACACTTGGGAGATACTTGAAGATTCGAAGATCCTATGAACAAATATGATGATATTTGTGTAAGGATTCCATGATTTGGGTGAAAGAGTGTAAGATAATCACGTGAAAGATGAAATTACCTACCCAAAAGTGAAGGAGAAGCTCAATCACAGCCTTGGAGTCTCGAGTTTGAGAGAGAGAGAAAGTGAGAGAATTGTGTTTGTTCTTCTTTGAGAAAGAGTGAATAAAGTGGGAGGAGAGATAATAACTTCCAGCCTTTAATAAAGTTTATGAGCTGGAGAAAGAGGGTGAAAGGACAAATAGTTGACTAGGTATGGGTGAATAGTGACTGAGTATGGTCTTGGAGTGGGTGTAGAGGGTTGCTTGTGTCATGACTCAAAGGTAAAGTCAACACTCCACCTCTAAGCCATACCCACTAGATTTTATTCCTAAATAAAGATTTCCCTAAAAATGTGTTTAAATTATGAATGTATAGGGTCTTATATGTCAAAATATGAGTTTGGGCGAAAATCCCACGTTAAAATAATGAAAAATGGGCTTAAAACGGAGTCGTGGTCGAAAACCGGGTGAAATGGGCCTTCCTGCGAAGTTGCTCGGATAGGACCGAGGTTCGGTCCCTACTGCCATGGACCGAAGGCGAGATGACCCGAAATAGCCCGAAGGCGAAATAGGTCGAAATTGGGTTCGGTCCGAAGTGACTTGACCCGAAGGCGAAATGGAGTGAAAAGGGAGGCTTCGGTTTCGGTCCCTGCAGTTTCGGTTCTATAGCTTCGGTTCCGTAAGGGACCTTCGGGTTCGGTCCTTGGAGCTTCGGCTCTAATAGGGGTTTCGCCTCTAAGAGGGGGTTTTTTTCGTTTATCTTTCCGTTTCGAGTTGTTTTTGACTAAATTAAGGGTCGGGATGCCTCGAGTGATTATAAAAAATTGAGAGAGATTTTTGAGAGAGATTTAGAAGAGATTTCATATTCTTGGAGAGATTTCACATACTTAGAGAGATTTCACATTCTTGGAGAGATTTCACATACTTAGAGAGACTTGGGAGAGATTTCACATACTAGGAGAGATTTAGGAGAGGTTTCATATTCTTGGAGAGATTTGGGAGAGATTTGAGATAGAGAGACTTCGTTTGTGCCCTTTTTTGGATGTTAAGCTTCATCACGCAAGGTTTGTAAACCTCGCTAAGCCTCGTTATGAATGTTATACGCTCCCGAGGGAATAGTGTTTTATCAAGTAGTCTCATCACTTACCCTGATTAAGGTTTGAGAATTCTGAACATATGAATTTTTCAAGTGATAACTTCCTATTAAAATAGCGAGTTCTACAGTAGTAACATAATGTAAATCCTAATATACAAGATTAATTGAGTTGACCGGTTTGACTTATTGACTTTATTTGACTTTGACTTGACCAGAATTTGACGGTTGTCACAGTACATAAATATATACAAATCCGTTTTTATAAAAAAATGTATACATACATGTATTTTTAATATATATATATATATATATATATATATATATATATATATATACACACACAAACACCTACTTGATTATAAATACATTTGTATTTAAACACATATTTATAAAAAAAATGTATACAAACACCTATTTCATAGTAAATGTATACATTTCTTTTGTAAAAACATATTTATATGCACCCAAATAAGTTTTTGTATACATTTTTTTTTGTAAAAACATATTTATATATATATATATATATATATATATATATATATATATATATATATATATTATAAACACTTATTTTATAATAAATGCATTTGTATTCAAACACGTTTATATATAAAATATATACAAACACGTATTATATAAAATATTATTCAAACACGTTTTTATACAAGAAATGTATACAAACACGATTTTATAAAAAAAATATAGATGCACACCTATTTGTGTGCATATAAAAAAAATATAGATATACACCTAATGCATATAAAAAATATAGATACACACCTATTTGTGTGAATATACAAATAGGTGTGTATCTATATTTTTTTTTATAAAATCGTGTTTGTATATATTTTTTTTTTATAAAAATATGTTTGAATAATCTTTTACATAACATGTGTTTGTATATATTTTATATATAAATGTGTTTGAATACAAATGCATTTATTATAAAATAGATGTTTATTATATATATATATATATATATATATATATATATATATATATATATATATATATATATTACAAAAAATGTATACAAATACTTATTTGGGTGCATATAAATATGTTTTTACAAAAAAAAAATGTATATGTTTACTATGAAACATGTGTTTGTATACATTTTTTTATCAATATATGTTTGCATACAAATGTATTTATAATAAAATAGGTGTTTATATACATTTGTTTTGTAAAACATATGTATGTAAACATTTTTTTTTATAAAAACGAATTTGTATATACTTATGTACTTAATAAATACCTATTTGTGTAAATAGGTATTTCGTATACAAAAAAGTTCTTTAAAAAAAGTTTTTATATAGAAAATATAAGATTTTTTATGTGAAAATATGTTTTTTTTTGTATAAATATGATTTTATAAAGAAAAAACATATTCGAAACAAAATTTTGAGAAAAAAAGTTGTAAAAAAATTAAAATTAGGATGAACTCATAACAAAAATCTAAAATTTGGATCAAAAGGGTAAATTTTGGACCAAATTTATAATAAAATTTAAAATCTGGGTCAAAAGTGTAAAATTTGGACCAAATTTGTAATAAAATTTTAAAATCTTGGCCAAAAATGTAATTTTTGAAAGTTAGATGACCCGTTGACCGGGTAAAAGGGTTAAATTGAATATGATTACCGGTTTTGGAGACATAATTGAATAAACAAAAAAAGATATAAAGACTAAATCGATTATGAGGCCAATATGTAAGGACTTTATTGTAGTTTTCCCTTTAATAAAAGAATGAACATAAGTTGCTAACAATTTCACTCATGATACTTCAAGCAAAAGTACAGAAGAAATCAAATATTGAGTTTGGTAATTGAATGATTATAAAACATATTGGAGAATTGTTAGCTTTCATTCCTTGGATCAGATGACAGATGTATGTCACATGTTCATATGGAAAGTATGAGACATAGGATTTTATGGAACAATAGACTATATGTGATGAAGAGGAGGAATGTCGAAACACTTTTAAGTCACTATATTATACATTGGTAGACCGTTAATGTTAGGTACAAAGTGGGTAATTATTATATATATATTAAAGATGTGAAAATTTTTAACAGTTCTTTCCTGTCATTGGCTGAATTTTTTTTTTTTTTATTTATTTTCTGTGCCGATAAGGATCAGGTTGCTGCCCACCGCTTCTTACTCTCTTCCGATTAAAAATCCCTAAAACCACCGCACTTCCCCATTTCTTCTCCTCACCGTCGATCCACACTCAGTCTCCTTTGTCTTTTCGAGCCCTAAATTTGTTGACGGAATATCTGTCGATTTTATAGATCGTTCTTCCTTCGAAGTCGACACATAAACCCGTTTTCCCTCTTATCCCATCAAATATCTCTCTCCGTCGATTATCTATTGATTTTTGCTTCGTCGATGAAAATAGAAATCGATTTACCAATGGTTGATTGACAATCGGGCGCTCCCTTCGCCAGCCTACTAGCGACGTCTACCATGTTCACGTGAATGTATTATGCTTCCAAGAACATCGACCATTGAGTTTCTCCCCCAAAATTAATCAAACCTCGCTTTCCAGTTTTTTTCTTTCGTACCTTGATAATCGATTTGTAAGCCCTAATCGGTTGAACTCTTTCTCCGATTTGAAGTTCGTGAATTTTAGAGGTGCGTTGTTGCTCGCTTTTTTGTTTATTTTTTTACATCTGTCAGCTTCTTCACTTTGGAAATACAAATCATTTATCGACTTTGCTATTTTTCAAAGATCAGTTGATCTGTATTGTTTTCTCATACCTTCATGAACAACGATGTTTCTGTTTCTATTTCAATTGGAAGATGTGAACTTGAAATCTACTACCTATTTGCTTCACTTTCCTTTACTATTTCTTTTTCTTTTTTTATGTTTTCATCATGAAATGTTTTAGCTAACATGTTATTTATGATTTTTTTAAGGTTTCGTATTGGATTTTTGTTGAAATAGGTAAAGGACAGACTATATATGACATCTCATTTTCCAGGTTGGAGTTCTCACTAAAAGAAGTTACTCAAATATCACTCTGTTTTACTATTGATATTGGATTCATGGAACCAGACTCCAAATTGACTATCATTCTCCCAATTGAATATTATGTTTAAACTAATAATCAATTTTTTGAATGGATTCAGTTCATTATGTAGGGAGTTTGGTTGATGGGACAACATTTATCTCCACTAGAGAAAAAGGGGAACCCTTCTCCTTCAAGATTAGCCAAGGTTTGTTGTTCTTCACCATTGGTTTTTTTTCTCTTTTCTGTAACAATGTGATGTGATCTTTATTCTTTCATCTGTTGTCGCTTTGGTTTGACATTACCAATGAGGTCAGATATGTTCTGGTTTTGATGAAGCGGTACTTACAATGAAGAAAGGAGAAATAGCATTGTTTACATTGCCTCCCCAATTGGGATTTGGAGTTTCAGTCACAAATGTTGTGCCTCCAAATTCTATCATTCAGTTTGAAATAGAGCTTCTCTCATGGATCGCAGTATTAGATGCCTGTAAAGATGGTGGCATTCTTAAGAGAGTAGTGAAGAAGGGGGAAGAAACAGGACAACCTGGCGATTTGGATGAGGTTATAGGTATTCTTTTGCATTTCTTTTTTTTCCATTTTATATCAAGTTTGTTAACTAATAAGTGATGTGAAAATACATATAATCATTCACTGATGTTGGTTAATGCAGTGAAGTATGTAGTGAAGCTGCCCGATGGTGTTATAATTTATGAATCACCAAAAGAAGGTGTTGAGTTTTACTTGAAAGATGGTGAATAAATAATTATGTAATTAGTTTATTTTCTTTCAACCATTTTCATGTAACCAAATTTCTTTAAAATAATATTATACTGTCTTACTAGGTCATTAATGTTTGGCACTTCCAAAAGCAATTAAGACAATGACAAGAGAAGAGAAAGTCGATTTAATTGTTCAACCACAGTGTAAGATTCCATAAATATAATTATAAATTAAAATTGATAAATAATGTGACTTTTTATGAACTACAGATGGATTTGGTGAAGAAGGGGTTACAATTACATCACTACCCAATGGTTTCTCTCCAATTCCACCAAATTCTATGCTTCATGTTGAATTGGAATTGGTATCTTACTTATAATAATAAATGAAAATAATATAAATGATAAAATAAATTAAAGAAGAAATTAATAATTGGATAATAGCAAACGCGCAAATTACCCCAAACCATAGGGACCATTCGTGTAATTTACTCTTAAAGTTTTTAAAAAATATAAATATAAATCATTTATATGATATGCATGTTATGTTTTTAGGCAGTGGATTATGTTAGTGAAGAAGGGCAGTTTGGGGATTATGATGAAAAGGTTGTGAAATCATTAAGAGTTTCATGCTGGTTGAATGCTGCTGCTTGTAGCCTCAAATTAGATGATCACAAAAATGCAATCATCTTATGTTCAAAGGTAATCAATCATAAAACCATTATACTTTTTTTTTAAACAATTCCAAGTTTTAATTATTATTATTATTATACAAGGTTGTTTCCAACAGGTGTTGGATGTTGAGTTTTACAATGTGAAAGCTTTATACAGAAGGGCACAAGCTTACATGCAAACTTATGATTATGAATCGACTGAATTGGACACCAAGAAGGCCTTGGAAGCCGATCCACAAAATAGGTAAAACTATAAGATTTGGAGGTCATTTTGGTCATTTTATTAAACCTTTGTAATTTTATTTTGGTTTTGTTATTTTGTAGGGAGGTAAAGTCTATTCACAAGACTTTAAAGCAACTTGAAGCTGAGAGTAACAAAAGAGATGCCAAACTTTATGCAAATATGTTTGCCCAAATGGCTAACGATTGTTTTATACAAACTAAGGTTTTGATTTTCTTCTTTTTCCAATTAATTTTGTTTTCCTTTTTATAAAATACTTTTTTTTCCATTGACATCAGTCAAAGTCAAAGTCAAAGTCAAACACTAATATTGAATGAACTGATGTGGTAGAGATTAAAGATTGAGAAAGTGGAGAAGAATGAGAAGGATGGTGTCATGGGAATGGAATTGGAAAAATGTGACAATGAAATGGCTGTTGATTCATCTTGAAATTATTGTACTTTTTGTGTGTGTGTGTGTGTTAGTTGATGGCTATTTTGATGCTAAAGGTGTTTGTAAATTTAAAATAGTTATTTGATTACACTCTTCATTTGCATTGCAGTTGTCATTATTTACTCCAGGTTGGTTAAAGTCAATAACGGTTAATGATGCACTAATTTTTATTCCCAATTCAAATAAGGTTAGGAACATTTGTTTTTTTTTTCGGGTTATGAATTAACTATTGCAAATTTATTGCTTGATTTAATTTTGAAAATGTAGGTTCACTAAGTCGGGAGGTGCAATTACTTATAAGACCAGCTGAAGATTTGACATATTCAGTTGCTAAATTTATTGAAGTGTCTTTCTAATCAGGCAAAGGGGTTGATATTGAAGGGTGTAAGCTCTTGAGTTGGGAATGGTGGCCCTGCTCTGATTATATGCCTCACATAACCAGACAACAACTTTGAGTACAAAATTGGTTTCATAGACAAAACGTAACCACATTATACTCAAAAAGTCAAAATCGTCATTTGGAGTTGTACTTTGGTAGAGAGGTGTTGTTACAAAAACTTTATAAATAATTGTTGCTGTCGCACTTGCTATTTACTTTGCAACACAAAGGGGTCATTATATTATAGCATAGTGCAACATATTTGTGTGTTTGTAAATGGGCGAAACGTACACAATAGCAACATACTTTACTGTATCTACCAATTAGAACAATGTACTATACTTCCACACAAAAGTGACACCTTCCGACCCCCGCAACGTGGGGGTCACCTTTCTAGTTGTAGTATCATTTATGTCAAGGTAAATCTTATCTATTTATTGTCCCTTTATATTTTGACTTAAGACCTAATACGTTGTGCGTACATAAGGTACGTCGAGCATATTTCGAAGCATGCATGATACAGGGTTAGCCCCCTGGTACGCTGGGCGTACCACTTGTACGCAGGGCGTACGTCCGTCAGGGGCAAACCCGGTATGACTAAACACCAACTTATCTTCCGCAACTTTCATATCATAAATCAAAATCAAATTTAAACTATTTATTTTGTAATATATACAAAGGATGATAGGAGTGCATTCGTTTTCTAAGGCAAGATTAATTATAAAACTAGAAGGTGCAATAAATAATATGAAAACAACAAAATCAATATCACAAAAAATAAATAATCATTACAAATCTATTTTAAGTTGATAAAAGATAAATTTATGAGACGAAATATTTTGTCTTAGCACACAAAAATGTTTAACCCAGACTTTAAATGCATTCACGAAAGAAATATCACCGCTTAATTCTTAAACAAAGGATTTAGTTCATCTTAGAAGAAACTAACTCATGATCTTTTTGATTATAGATCACATGAGAGTGATAAATTATAAGATTAGGTTTTGTATCAAAATTCTTTGTGAACCGATCTTTGTTATTATTTGATTGAGTTGAATCTTGAATAAGAACATCTTGAATCGCCTTTGGCATGGGTTCATCTTTCATTACACTTCTCCAGTATTCTTTAGGGCCTTCTCTTGCATCATGGAGACTTGCTAGCTAAACACCAAAAACCAGAAAAATAGTTATAGAAAATTGGAAAAATTCAAGAATTTTGAATAAAATTGCACTCTACATGAACATGAAAATGAATGAACCCTTACTAGAATAAGGGAGAAGAAAAACAAACTAGTCGAAAGAGATCTCATGTTTTTATGTAGTTGAAGGTTTTAGCGAGTAAAATAAGTATTTATTGGCATTTATAGATGGTGTAATTTGGCTGGGCCATAAAAGCTAGTGGGACCCACGTTATCAAACCTATTAAACAAAGTGCAACAACTCAATACAGTATTATTTTATTTTATTTTTTTTCTTTTTTTATAATTATATTTAGTTGTTTAGAATGATTTTTTAATACTCGTTATAAATTTAAATATATTATTGAGATTATTTTATTTTTATTTAGATAATGATATAAATTTGTTTTAATTTGACATGTATCATATATATAACATATATTCTACTCAAATTCATTTTTTATATCATTATATAATATGTTTATTATATTGTTATAAAGTATATTTTTCATACAATATATATGTTGGAATATTAACTTTTATGAATGAACATTAACTTTTATGAGTGTCTGAAGGCAAAGAAATTTAATAAACTGTATGATATTTTTCAATGAATATAATACCTTAAATATCATTTGAATTAAAAACTAATTACACTTTTTAGTTGTTATAATTCACCGAGTTCAATGATAAGAACTTTGTAATTTATATCGATACAATATATCATTAAAATACATAATTCACTATTTTTTTTATATCCATATAAATCATAAATGATTTTATATAAAACTAATATAATAAAATGATATTTGGGCTGTAAACGAACTGAACGTTCAACGAACTGTTCGTGAACCGTTCGGCGGGAAGTTCGCTTATGTTCGTTTATTTAATAAATGAACGAACATGAACACAAATTCTCGTTCGTTTAGTTAAACGAACGAACATGAACAATGCTCTCGTTCGTTAATGTTGTTCGTTTACATTTGTTTATGTTCATTCATATAAGCTCCTTTTATCTTCATATATGTTTAATTGTGTTTGATTACATTACTATATTATATGTTCATATATGTTTGTTTATGTTTGTTCGTTTATGTTCGTTTAGTATGTTCACGAACATAAACGAACGAACATGAACAATGTAATTTGTTAAAATAACGAACATGAACAAGAAAACTCGTTCGTTTAACCGTTCATGTTCGTTGATTTGTTCGGTTAACTTAAACGAACGAACATGAACAAGCCTCGTTCGGTTCGTTTATGTAACATCCCAAAAATTTAAGCCAAATTTAAACTTTTTCAACCATGAAATCAAATAGTGTTTTACAAAATGTTTTCAAAATATTATTCATCAGAGTGTCCCAGAAATGAGAAATATAATCATATGGATGAGGAGCGGTACGGTCAAGCCTTCGCCTTGCCATGATCTCCGGAAGTACCTGAAACAATAAACTGAAACTGTAAGCCCGAGGGCTTAGTGAGCTACCCCCAAAATACCAATACCATACCGATAATACCATATCAATAACAGATAATCAACAACATGCATATTGGGCCTTCGGCCTGACTGGACCGCCCTGCAGGGCCTGCAGTCTATCTGGATCTATCCCGAGCCTTCGATATGACTGGACCGCCATACGTGCCTACAGTCTTTCCGGACCGCTCGTAAGGTATGTTGGCCTTCAGCACAAAGCAGGACCGCCTCAACCCAAACATCAAGCAAATAACCATGTGCACAAGACTACATAAGCTAGCATATACAGACATCAGATATAACTATCTCACAGATCATCGATCACAGCAATCTCTCCTAACCAGAGCACCGACCTAAACAGGCCACTAACATCCAATCCTAACGAATCATAAGAGCATAACAACATACTGTTTATCATGTTACCGATCTAACAGATCATAACTACATGTAGCATACTGTAACCAAGATAACAACTAAAAGGGCCGGCCTTGGTGCCTTAGACCCTATTGATATAGTGAGGATAACTCACCTTGCTAGTAGCTCGGAATGATACTGTCCACACCTCTCGATATAGCTCCAACCACCTCGCCTGTACCCATAAGTGGTCCACTCAATAATTACTTAAATTACCAAAATGCCCTTGGGAGGTACAAGACATCCCACAGTCAAGTCAAGTCCCTGGTCAATGGTCAACAGTCCATGTTGACCTGTTTGCTGAATATAACTTTCTCTGTCTCGAGTCCCTCTTGATTCCAGAATGTCTCGACTCGAATCGGCGAGTCTCTAGCAGACTCGCCGAGTCGATACGCGACTCAGCTTGGAAGTCCAATCTGACTCGCCGGGTCATTTCCCAGACCTCGCCGAGTCCAAGCGGGACTAATCTGGAAAAAACCTTACCCGACTCGCCGAGTCACCTTCCAAACTCGCCGAGTCCATACGCATACTCTCATGATCAAGCGATTCTGAACTACCCCTTTGATCCAAACAGTAGATCTAGGTCCCTAGAGTGCATTAGCAACGTAAAGTTGCTACCTTTACGTATTTGCATGACTTAAAATCCACATCTAAGCTTTGAATGGGACTTTACTCATAAACAAGGGTTCCTTCATGACCCTATTAAGAACTTTATGGACTTAGGACTTAAAAGAGGTTCAGATCTGAGGTTTCAACTTCAGATCTAGCTCCCATACCAAAATCCCTTCATGAATAGCTAAAGAAAGCCCTAATCTTCACATATGAAAGATTCTAGAAGAAAAGAGGTCAAGGTGACAGCTTGATACCTCCAAAACGTGCCCAAGCTGAAGTAGACTCTGGATCCACACAAAATCCTTGATGCTAGCCTCTTGATCTACAAGTTTCCTTCACAAAATCACTTCCCAAAGCTCCAAAACACTCTCCAAGCTCACACTCACGGAAATTAGGGTTTCTGGCTCTTAAGGGGTGATAGAGGACAGTGGGAGGCGCTAATGGTCCAATATATAGGGTGCAAAAACCCTGAAATTTAGGGTTTCCTCTGTCAGCTCCTACTCGTCGAGTCCCCCAAGCCGACTCGCCGAGTCACTCATTAAATGACGTGTCCTGACCCGCTGCTACTCGACGAGTCACAGCGTCAACTCGTCGAGTAGACCTTAAAACATGAAATCTAAATGGAATAATAATGATACCTGACGGTTGGGGTGTTACAATTCTCCCCCACTTAACTTAGACTTCGTCCTCGAAGTCTGCTGTAGCGAATAACTCCGGTTAAAGCTCCCGCATCTCAGCCTCCGACTCCCATGTCCACTCGGATCCCCTCCGATGCTCCCATTGTATCTTCACCAACGGAACCTTCTTATTGCGCAGGACTTTCACTTTCCTTTCCAAAACGGCAACCGGCCTCTCAATATAATTCAGGCGCTCATCAACATGAATGTCATCCAGTGGCACCACTGCCTCTGGGTCCATAATGCACTTTCGCAATTGCGAAACGTGAAAGGTGTTGTGAATCCGGCTGAGCTCATCTGGTAATTCCAGCATGTACGCCACTTTACCAATCCTGGCGATGACCCTAAACGGCCCAATATAGCGGGGACCCAACTTTCCCCTTTTTCTGAAGCGAATCACGCCCTTCTAGGGTGACACCTTCAAGAGTACCATGTCACCAACCTGAAACTCCAAATCTGATCGGCGTCTATCAGCGTAACTCTTTTGTCGACTCTGGGTGGTCTGTAGTCGCTGTCTAATCTGCTGGATCTTTTCGGTAGTCTGCAAAACTACCTTCGTCCGACCCAACACTCTGTGTCCAACCTCACCCCAACAAATCGGGGTTCTACATTTCTGACCATACAACAGCTCAAAAGGCGGGGCGCCTATACTGGAATAATAGCTGTTGTTGTAAGCAAACTCTGCAAGAAGTAGATGGGAATCCCAACTCCCTCGGAAGTCGATAGCACACGCCCTCAGCATATCCTCGAGGGTCTGAATGGTCCGCTCACTCTGGCCGTCGGTCTGAGGATGAAACGATGTACTAAAGTGCAGGCGCTTACCCAGTTCCTCATGGAACTTCTGCCAGAAACGGGAGGTAAACCTGACATCCCGGTCAGAAACGATGGAGACCGGAACCCCATGGCGAGAGACAATCTCGCGGACGTACATGTTGGCCAATTTCTCGACCGACGAACTCTCCCGAATAGCCAAGAAATTGGCACTCTTGGTCAACCGATCCACGATGACCCATATAGCATCGAACCCCTTTGCCGTCCTCGGCAGCTTCGTAATGAAGTCCATCGTGATCTACTCCCATTTCCACATGGGAATTTATAGAGGCTGCATCTTACCATGCGGCCTCTGGTGCTCGGTCTTGACCATCCTACAGGTCAAGCACCTCTCGACATACCAAGCGATTTCTCGCTTCATACATGGCCACCAGTAACTCAAACTCAGATCGTGGTACATCTTGGTGGCCCCGGGTGTATAGAAAAACGAGACTTATGAGCCTCCTCCATCACTGTCTGCCTGACCCCACCAGACATCGGAACCCAAACCCGACCGTATCGGGTCAATAATCCACGGCTATCCTGAACAAACCGGGCGCTCTCTCCCTTGATCTTTTCCAACTTCCAGTTCTCTGGCCGCATGCCCTCAACCTGGGCATCTCTAATCAAGCTCACAAGCGGGTAATCCACCGCTATCCTCATGCACCTTGCTGGGGTAGAAGACCCAGCTGACTTACGGCTCAAAGCGTCCGCAACCACATTCGCTTTACCGGGGTGGTAAAGGATCTCGCAGTCGTAGTCCTTGACTACATCCAGCCACCTGCGCTGCCTCATGTTCAGGTTTGGCTGATCCATGATGTGCCTCAAACTCTTGTGATCCGTGTATATGGTACAACGGACCCCATATAGGTAATGCCTCCAAATATTGAGAGCGAATACCATCGCTCCCAATTCCAGATCGTGCGTAGGGTATCTCGTCTCGTGCGGCTTCAGCTGCCGCGATGCATAGGCTATCACTCGTCCTCTCCGCATGAGGACTGCCCCCAAACATGTGATGGATGCATCACAGAATACTACAAAATCCTCAACTCCCTCGGGGAGTGTCAACACTGGCGCCTCGCATAAACACTGTCGGAGGGTCTCAAACGCCCTCTGCTGCTCAGGGCCCCACCGGAAGTCCACCCCCTTCCTCGTTAGACGAGTGAGGGGTACTGCAATCTTGGAGAAATCTCGAATGAATCTCCGGTAGTGCCCTGCTAATCCCAAGAAGCTCCTGATATCTGAGGGAGATTTCGGAATCTTCCACTGCATAACCGCCTCAACTTTGGCCGGATCGACCAAAATCCCCTCCTGGTTAATGAGGTGCCTAAGGAACTGGACCTCTCGCAACCAAAACTCACACTTAGAGAACTTGGCATAAAGCCGTTCTCGCCTCAAAACTCCCAATAGGTCCCTACGGTGCTCCTCGTCCTGCTCTCGGGTCTTGGAATACACCAAGATATCATCTATGAACATAATGACCGAGCGATCAAGCATCGGTCTGCAGACCCGATTCATCAAATCCATGAACACTGCCGGCGCGTTGGTGAGCCCAAACGGCATCACCACGAACTCGTAATGACCATAACAAGTCTGAAACACAGTCTTCTCCACGTCTTCCTCTCTCACTCTGACTTGGTGATATCCGGATCTCAAATCGATCTTGGAAAACCAAGATGCACCCTGCAACTGATCGAAAAGATCATCTATCCTCGGGAGTGGATAACGGTTTTTCACCGTTAACTTGTTCAACTCCCTATAATCAATGCACATCCGGTGCGACCCGTCCTTCTTCCTGACAAAAAGGATCGATGCTCCCCATGGAGAGCTACTTGGACGAATAAACTGCTTACCCAGCAGCTCCTGCAACTGAGATGACAACTCCTGCATCTCTGGCGGTGCCAAACGGTACGGCGCCTTAGCGATAGGGGCCGCACCGGGCACTAGATCAATCCTGAACTCCACCTGCCTCTCCGGAGGCACTCCAGGTAACTCCTCCGGAAACACGTCAGCAAACTCTTTAACCACCGGAACCTTTGAAACTAAAGTCTGATCTCTGACCCGCGTATCCACCACGTATGCTAAATAACCGGCACACCCGTGCTGAATATACTGTCGAGCCCTGGCTGCCGAACAAAACCCTGATCCTACTCTGGTGCCCTCACCATATACTACCAGTTCTCCCCCACTTGGGGTTCAAACTACTACTCGCTGTCCCTCACAATCGATCATGGCGCCAAATCGACTGAGCCAATCCATCCCCACGATCACACATACTTCCCCCATGGGAATAGGAATCAAATCTATCCGGAAGGATACCCCGAAAATCTCCAACTCACATCCCCGGTAGACCGAAGAAGCAGAAACCCCGTGTTCGTTGGCGATAGAAACTCACAACGGACACTCAAGCTCATCTACCGGCACACTGAACCCCCTACTGAAGGTCTGAGATACAAACGACCGACTCGCCCCCGATTCGAATAAAACCAATGCAGGCAAAAAGTTTACTAAGAACATACCTAAACATAGGTACAACAGATAAGCATAACACACATATGATAACTGAAATAGAGAATATAAACATACCAGCAACCACATCCGGTGCTGCCTTGGCCTCCTCGGCCGTGAGCTGGAAGGCACGCCCCTGAGCCTTCGGAGGCTCCATCTTGACTGGCCTCCCATTCGCAATCCTCAACGTAGCTGGTGCGGGAATCTGCGCCGGCTTGGCGGCGAGCTGCGGACAGTTGGTCTTCACATGACCAACCTGATGACAGTGATAACATATCCTCATATTTGTCAGAGGGGCGGACTTGCGACAATCCCTGGCATAGTGCCCCTCCTTGCCACATTTGTGGCAACCACCATCTGCTCGAAAAACTCCAGAATGACCCCTGCCACACTTTCCACAAGTGTGGCTCTGCTGACCTTCGGTCCTAGTATCAGCGGTCTTAGACCTCTTAGGTGCCGGCTGAAGCTGTGTCGGAATCTGACGCTGCTCCTTCAACTGCAGCTCTATCTCTAACTCACGCCGCCTCGCGGCTTCCTGAAGATCCAGAAGAGTATCACAACGTTGCGTAGCAACAAACTGACGGATATCTGTCTTGAGCATACTCAGATAACGGGTCATCTGAGATTGCTCGGAAGCAAACTCCGGGCAGAACATAGCCCTCTCGGTGAACATGCAGGTGATCTCCATCACCGACTCTCCATCCTGTCCCGGTACTGGAAAGCCCCGCTGGCTCCTCCTCCACCCCCTGCCGCTGTTACAGCCGACGTGGCTGCAGCGGCATCCGTCTCTGCTAAGGCTGCATAACGCTCATCAAATTACTCGACCATAGCGGTCTTGATCGACCCAAACATCTCTGGTAGTTGCGCTCGAAACGCAGCAGCAATCTCATCATGCAAGATCTCCCGAATCCTGGCATCCAACTCCTCTGTCCCTATCTGCACCATGGGCTCAGGTGCTATAGGCTCATTCAGGCCTCCGCCCCTGATCCTGATCCGGTCTTAAAGCGTCTCGTCATCACCATACTGAAAATATGCCCAAGACGTCAGATAAACAACATAATACCGGGAGACCAATTCCCACAAACACTAGGGGTTGTGACTTCCTTGCTACGCATATGGGTCCTGTGCTTTCAGTAGTACGGGCCCATACTACCTTCCACACCTACCCATATTTTTATCAAGTATCACCACAACGCCCTAACAATAGACATCAACATAGTAAGCGCTAAACCCTCACTCCTAGAGGAATGTGAAACTATCTCATAACTGGCCTCACGGCTCTCTCGACCCATCCATCCATGAAACTTCCACCAACCCTGCAGCATTAGTGTATGCTAGCCACACATAACGCTGGACCCGATAGACTTTCGAATATCCAATCCTACCCTAAGGTCGAATCAAACATTCTCGGGTTATAAGATCTTGATTATGCACAGCCGTGATGCATACACTAAACAACTACAGTAATGATGTCAATTCCATATAAAAGAAACCCTAGGCTAGTAGGCATCATATAATCAGGCAAGTCTATCATGCATTTCCTGAAGATCCCTAGCCTAGCACTAGCATGTTGTTCTAACAGATCATAATATCAAATAACTGTATGGTATTTTGGGGTCTACTTACTGGCTCCGGCTGATCGTACACTCTGCATCCTCCATCCCTTATTTTGAAAACCATTTTAGAATTTATTCAAAAAATTTCCTTGATTTGAGACTGGATTCACACGAGTGTTCCTCCAATTCACTCAAACCAAGGCTCTGATACCAACTTGTAACATCCTAAAAATTTAAGCCAAATTTAAACTTTTTCAACCATGAAATCAAATAGTGTTTTACAAAATGTTTTCAAAATATTATTCATCAGAGTGACCCAGAAATGAGAAATATAATCATATGGATGAGGACCGGTACAGTCAAGCCTTCGCCTTGCCATGATCTCCGGAAGTACCTGAAACAATAAACTGAAACTGTAAGCCCGAGGGCTTAGTGAGCTACCCCCAAAATACCAATACCATACCGATAATACCATATCAATAACAGATAATCAACAACATGCATACTGGGCCTTCGGCCTGACTGGACCGCCCTGCAGGGCCTGCAGTCTATCTGGATCTATCCCGAGCCTTCGGTATGACTGGACCGCCATACGGGCCTACAGTCTTTCCGGACCGCTCGTAGGGTATGTTGGCCTTCAGCACAAAGCAGGACCGCCTCAACCCAAACATCAAGCAAATAACCATGTGCACAAGACTACATAAGCTAGCATATACAGATATCAGATATAACTATCTCACAGATCATCGATCACAACAATCTCTCCTAACCAGAGCACCGACCTAAACAGGCCACTAACATCCAATCCTAACGAATCATAAGAGCATAACAACATACTGTCTATCCTGTTACCGATCTAACAGATCATAACCACATGTAGCATACTGTAACCAAGATAACAACTAAAAGGGCCGGCCTTGGTGCCTTAGACCCTATTGATATAGTGAGGATAACTCACCTTGCTAGTAGCTCGGAATGATATTGTCCACACCTCTCGATATAGCTCCAACCACCTCGCCTGTACCCATAAGTGGTCCACTCAATAATTACTTAAATTACCAAAATGCCCTTGGGAGGTACAAGACATCCCACAGTCAAGTCAAGTCCCTGGTCAATGGTCAACAGTCCATGTTGACATGTTTGCTGAATATAACTTTCTCTGTCTCGAGTCCCTCCTGATTCCAGAATTTCTCGACTCGACTCGCCGAGTCTCTAGCAGACTCGCCGAGTCGATACGCGACTCAGCTTGGAAGTCCAATCTGACTCGCCTGGTCATTTCCCAGACCTCGCCGAGTCCAAGCGGGACTAATCTGGACAAAACCCTACCCGACTCGCCGAGTCACCTTCCAAACTCGTCGAGTCCATACGCATACTCTCATGATCAAGCGATTCTGAACTACCCCTTTGATCCAAACAGTAGATCTAGGTCCCTAGAGTGCATTAGCAACGTAAAGTTGCTACCTTTACGTATTTGCATGACTTAAAATCCACATCTAAGCTTTGAATGGGACTTTACTCATAAACAAGGGTTCCTTCATGACCCTATTAAGAACTTTATGGACTTAGGACTTAAAAGAGGTTCAGATCTGAGGTTTCAACTTCAGATCTAGCTACCATACCATAATCCCTTCATGAATAGCTAAAGAAAGCCCTAATCTTCACATATGAAAGATTCTAGAAGAAAAGAGGTCAAGGTGACAGCTTGATACCTCCAAAACGTGCCCAAGCTGAAGTAGACTCTGGATCCACACGAAATCCTTGATGGTAGCCTCTTGATCTACAAGTTTCCTTCACAAAGTCACTTCCCAAAGCTCCAAAACACTCTCCAAGCTCACACTCACGGAAATTAGGGTTTCTGGCTCTTAAGGGGTGATAGAGGACAGTGGGAGGCGCTAATGGTCCAATATATAGGGTGCAAAAACCCTAAAATTTAGGTTTCCTCTGCCAGCTCCTACTCGTCGAGTCCCCCAAGCCGACTCGCCGAGTCACTCATTAAATGACGTGTCCTGACCCGCTGCTACTCGACGAGTCACAGCGTCAACTCGTCGAGTAGACCTTAAAACATGAAATCTAAATGGAATAATAATGATACCTGACGGTTGGGGTGTTACAGTTTACAACCCTAATAATAATCACAGACCTCTAAGACTACTGGATGTGGGCAACTAGCTAAAAGATGTTATCATACCCAAAAGTGGTCACCTCACATGACATGTCACCTTATGGTGTTCGACCACCGAGTGAGGAAATGAACAACATGTTAGGCTTGAGGGAGTGGGTGCGGTAGAGGGTGCACTCCCTTGCCACATCAACTTGGAATACTGCCCCATCCCTACGGTTTTTGTGCGGTAGAGACCGCACTGTGGCACTCCAAGGGAGCGTTCCTCTCTTCCTATTGTCATTCCAATTGACCGTTGATTGGTCAGATTTTAAAAAAAAAATGTTTTTTTTAACCTTTTAAATTGAGTGTGGCATGAAACCACACTTTTGTGGTAATTGTTGACGTGTCGCCTACGTTGCAGTGAAGGGAGTGCAACTTTTGTGGCATCACTCCCTCTAGCCTTATAACACTCTCAATTTTCCATGTCATCATTTTTTTTCGATTTAATTTTTAATATTTATAAAAGAAATTAATAAAACATGTTATTTAAATAACACATAATTTTTTAATTAAAAATACCATTTACAATATATATATATATATATATATATATATATATATATATATATATATATATATATATAACATTACGACAAAAAAAATAACATTTAAAAACAAAAAAAATACATTTGCCCCCTAAATTATTCATCTTCATTTCCATCGTATATATAATCAGCAAAATCTTCTTGAAGTTGTCTGCATTTTCGTACGTGTAAATATTTCCAGAGTTTCCGATGATCTGTGTGAGTGTAAATATTTCTTAAATATAAGTTGTGATATTGATATACTTGCAAAGGAATTAATAATTGCATTCTTATATCATTTCTTTTTTAAACGGTAAATCTACCTTATTTTTACTAAACTACTCTTAATACCATCTATATCTCAAATAAAACTTGAACTCTCGACCTCAATAGTGTTTATATTCAAGTCCTAAGCATATCGACATAAATATAGATTTGATTACTACTCAATGGGTAAGTAATCGTTTATACAATCGTATTTGGTTTTTTATTGCAAACAAATTATAAATTTTTTAAAATATTAAAAGATGATATAATTTGCAAAACAATCTTACAAATACAGTCGAATAAAGTAGTTTTATTTTGTATCCAAATTTAGGAGAATTTTGTATATATCCTTATTAAAAGTTAAAATATCATATTTGCCCAACCGAATATCTAAATATCATATTTAACCTTCTTAAACTTTAAAATATCATATTTGTCCAAAAATATTTATTAAATATTTTAAAATCATTAAAATTAAAATAATAATTAAATGTATCGTATTACCCTTACCTTCTAAATCATAATAGAAACTTCATCAGCAACTAACTTGAAATTTGCCATCGGAAACAATAGAGTGTTACAGTATCTTTAAAATAAAAACTCATGAAACACAAAGAGTCAAATTTTGACCCGTACACACACAAAATATATTATAATACATTCAATTTTTTTATCCATTGCCGCGCACACAACCACATATAACAAAAATTGCAATTGGTAACAATCGGCGATAGCTATTTAAACTTTTTTTTTCACTTTTGAAGAAATACAAAATCAAACAGTAAAAGAAACTCATAGTTTAATCCCTTCTTCTATTCTTTAGGAAGCAAAAATTCAAAATAAAAAGGTAACTAGCAATTGACATTACGCCGCAAGAAGTTAACAACAGGTCTAGAAGATGAAGTTCCTGCAATTTAGAAGTTAGGGGTAATATGGTCTATTTGGTTTTTATTTTTTCAATTTTAATGATCTTAATATATAAAAAGAGAATTTAAAGTATTAAAAAATATTAAAAATATATATTTGGGCAAATATGATATTTTATAAGATTAAGAAGGCCAAATATAATATTTGGATATTAGATTGGATAAATATGATATTTTAACGTTTAATAAGGGTATATATGAAATTATTCCTTTAAATTTTGAAAATGCAAGAGGTAAATGGTAATATTTTTCATATTTCTTTAAGACTTTAACTTACATAATCCAATTAGTTTTTTATGAAGTATATATCCCATTAAGCATCTATAGTCGACTAAACACTACAAAATTTAATGTACTGTAATATCATAATTTCAACTTCTTTTCAACTTTGGGAGTGTTTGACTTATCTTTTTGAGAGGCAAAAATCATTTTTGGAAAAGTTACAAAAAGTCAGGTTTTTCTGACTTTTCCAAAAAGTCAGTTTTTCTTATATCAAAAATTCAAAAGTAGCTTCTAAAATCTTTTTACCAAACATCTTTTACATTTTATCTTTTCCAAAAAGGATTTTTGTCTCTAAAAAAATAAGCCAAACATCCCTTTTATTGATATATTGGAAATGATTATTAAATTGTTATCAAAATGATAATGGTTCATTTCATATATATATATATATATATATATATATATATATATATATATATATATATATATATGGGTTTAATGGTTTAGAGATAAGATCGGGTGAGGACTCTTTTTAAAGTGAGAACTCGTGAGGACACTTTAAAAAAATTGAAAAAAAAATATAAAAAAAATGCAAATCATAAAATCGAGCATAGTACTATATAAGAGAGAAAAAAAATTTGGATCATTAAAATTGAAGCATAGATCATTTTTAAGATCCATGATTCAACTTTTATGATCCATGATTCAATTTTAATGATGCAAAAAAAAATCCATTTTTTTTCTCACGGATATAATATTATGCTCGATTTTATAATTTGTATTTTTTTCAATTCTTTTAAGGTGTCATCTCGAGTCCTCACTTTAAAAAGAACTATCACCGGAACCTGACCCTAATGATTTATAGAAGTTAAAAAGTATAAAATTTATTAGGGAAATCTCCATAAAAGTCCTAAAATTTTACTCTAATTTATGAAAAAATCTCAAACTAAAATTTGTTTACGAAAAAGCATGAATTACCGGTAAAAATGGCGATTAGACCCCTTTTTCCCGGTTTACCGGTTTCATTACTTACCTGTTTCATTAAAGTCCAATTATTTTACCCTAATTTACGAATAAGTCCCAAATTAAAACTTAGTGATGATTTAACCCTTTTTTCCATCAAACTTACATTTTATCTGTTTCATTGCAGATTTAGACACATAGTCATTAAATTAGTTGCTAAGATGGATACGATGGGTTATATAATATTATATTTACTGTAAAATTTGATATTCATCTCATCGGCTCATTTATGACTATTTATCTAGGTCAGCAGTGAAACCATTAAAATGTGTGTTTCCGGGAGAAAATGGTAAGAAATGAGATGATGTCTGATGTGATGGATATATTGGGTTACATAAGATTAGATAGACAATTTGAAATTTCTTATAAACGTAAAAAATAACATAGTTGTTGCTAGTTTATATAATTATTGCAGTCTTCGTCGGATGCATTTTATACTCCAAAAAAATATACAATATATCAAAATATCAAGTTTTATGGTAAACGTAGCATTATATAACCCAACATATCCATCTCATTAGCTCATTTAATGATTAGGCGTCCAGGTCAGCAATGAAACCGATAAAATGTAGGAGAAAATGGTCAAATCATCAATAAATTTTAGTTTGGGACTTATTCGTAAATTGGTATAAAATAATTGGACTTTAATGAAACATGTAAGTAAAGAAACCGGTAAACCGGGAAAATATGGTCAAATCGTCATTTTTACCGGTAATGCATGCTTTTTCGTAAACAAATTTTAATTTAAGATTTTTTCGTAAATTAGGGTAACGTTTTAGGATTTTTATGGAGATTCCCCAAATTTATTATATTATTACCATAAATATATGTCATGTTGGCATTTTCACAACCGATTGAACTTATCACGTCCTTCAACATCCATTCAATTGTGGATGGCTTTAAATACTATTGATGATCTAATAAATTTAGATAAAAATATTACCAATATTTTATACGATTTAGTTATATTTCTTGTCCTTATACAATTTAAATTTAGGTAGAAAGTACTATTATTAAATGCATTTAATCATAATATTAATTGCTTGTATGAAAGTGCAAAACAAAATGGTCACGACTCACGATTATGACTTTCACAAATATATGTTCCTAAAAAAATAATGTATATTTAGGTAATTTCCCGCAAACTATTTTTTTTTTAATATTAAATAGTTATTAATAAACGTATAAAAGTTTTATATGCTTTAGACATGGTTTCTTTTTGTCTTAAAATAATATCTTTTACATTTGGTATTTAATTGTTACTATATATATGAATATATAAAGAAGAAAAACCACAAGTCTCCACAGGATGGCATTTGCCTCTTCCTTCTTGTATGCTTTCTTGCTTCTTCAGGTATTACATCTAATTATTATCTACCAAAAAAGTCTGAATTTTTTTCATAAACTTTATATAAAACAGGAAAATTGTTGACGATTTTATCACATTAGGTTACATGTGTTGTGTGTTTATAGTTGTTAACATATATATTCATTTGATATTTGATAGTTTTGTCTCAAAAGCAATGCTCATGAAATCATCAAGGAACCCATAAGAAATGTTCACAACAATGATCAAGGTTTGGACCCTGCTCTAAATGTGTTCTTTAGAGTCAACGATCTATATCTTGGGAAAAAAATGTCAATTTATTTTGCTACAAATGACAATTCTACCCCTACTCATCTACTTACTCGAGAAGAAGCCGATTCGATCCCTTTTTCACCATCAAGACTCTCATACCTTCTTGAATTCTTCTCATTTTCTAACAAATCCCCACAAGCTAAAGCTATGGAGACCACACTTAAACAATGTGAGCTCAAGCCCAAAGAGGGTGAGATCAAGTTTTGTGCCACGTCATTGGAGTCCATGCTGGACATGACACGCGGCATTTTGGGTATGGTCAAACTCAAGGCTTTGACCACCAAGATTTTGAATTCCAATCATACCCTTTTCCAAGGGTATACGTTTGTGGAGAAACCATTGGAGATTTATGCTCCTAAGATGGTGGCTTGTCACACCATGGCTTACCCATATTTGGTTTACTACTGCCATGGGCAAAAGGGTCATTTCAACAGGGTGTTTAAGATAGCATTGGAAGGTGAAAATGGAGAGAGAGTTGATGCTGCTGCTGTTTGCCACATGGACACGTCCACATGGGATCCTGACCATGTGGCATTCCGCGTGCTTGGCGGCCAGCCTGGCAGCTCTCCTGTGTGCCATTTCCTTCCTGCTGATAATGTTGTGTGGGTCCCATCCACTTAATTGTAAGGATCATTATGTAAAATCATAAACTAAATAAATAATCATAATGAGAGTTACTGATTTTTGGATCGGATCATATCAATATTTTATAGCTATTGCTCATGACAAAATAACGTTTTTTTTAAAACTTGTTTTATGAACTTTTATATAAAATTTACTTATATCTTTGGGTTAAAATGCAAAAAATAACAATATGAATTTCATAACAACATAAAACAATAAAAGATAGCCAATCTACAGCAGATAATCTCTTGATGTTCAAAAGAAATATGAACATGAGGAAGAGTTGAAACAAGAATTTGTGACTCCACTTGATCTCAACATGTCATGAGTCATCCAAGAATGGCAGCCATTAATGTTTGCTTATGAACCTGAATACATATACAAAAGTAGATAATAATATCAGCTGTTATAATTCGACAAACTTTCATGTTTTTGTAATTATATGTAACACTATGATAACAAGTAAACAACTAGTTTTAAAATTAAAAAGAAAAAAAATAGAGCACATACCATAGTTTTGCTTAACCTTGGTGAAATTGTGAATGGCTTTTAGAATTAAACCATATTTCTTATGCTTCAGTGGGCCCATGTGTCTGCAAGAAATAAGTAGGTCAAAACTCGAGCAATCAAGAAAAAATGTAGAGATTACATTCACTTATAATATAAAAAATTCATAGAAAAATGCATTCCATTCCTACACAAGAAGTAAATAAATAGGATTTAGTAACCTACACAATCTCTGTGTATCGAATTCTCCATGCTGGAAAACCAAGGTGGCATCTAGCTGGCGCGTAAACTAATAAAAGGTCAGGATCAGGCTCTACAACACCTACCACATAATCACACAAGAAATCAATATATGTAAGTGATCTTTTTGTTATGGTGTTTTATTTGCTCCTTTAAATTGTTTTTGAGTTTTTCTTTGCTATAATCTCAAGATAAGGGAAGAAGAACAAACCTAGGGTTTTTAATGCATCGGTCAAGTAACTCTCTGTGAAGAAAGGTTTTTCAGCATCATCATCATCCAAGTAATACTTTTTAAAAAGTACATTAGCTGCTTTTGCAATTACTACTTTTCCATCAGAAATTGAAACAAATTCAAAATCCATTTGCTTTTTATTGAGAAGGGAATCCATTTTTGAATCATCCTGCACTAACAGGCAACAAATGACACTTAATGTCTGTTCAAAATGACAAGAAGATATATAAAGCTCATAGGTCATACATTAGATGGTTTTGATGAATTAAATCTCTCTACAAAAACTTCCTTTGATTTCTTCAACACTCCTACATTTACAAGAGTGAAAGAAACCATTATAGCCACACATATACATTTATGTAGGTTTAGATTCCTAGAGAAAAGATCTTGTAAATGCAGTATTACCTTCCTTGTCATATAGACAGACCTTTTTGATACCAATGTCTGAAAGCCATTCCAAAAGTTGAATAACTTCTGTAGTCTCACGAGCTTCAACACTGTCTATGACAACTCCAAGATAATTGACTCGTTGTAAGTTTAAATGTTCATATGCTTTCACTATTCCATTTGTTATAAGGTAGTTTTCAACTGTTTGAAACACCTCTTGGGCAAAGTAAAATACCCTAAGAATCAAGTGGAGAACATGCCATAGCAAAAGAAAGATGCTGTTATCGTTCTGCATAAGATTATGTTCACATAAGCAACTATATCAAGTATCATGACTTTTGGACCCATGAAATGAGAATGACAAATGAGTTATAATAAAGAATATTAACTTCCATAAGAAATTAAATACCCACAAAACCAACTTCAAAGAAGAAAAAAAAAGATTATTACCGGTGTAATCCTGTCAAATGTCTGTTGGAAATCCTCTGCCACATTCATGGTCTACAAACAAAAATAAATGGATAAACATAAATGATATGCTATAATGTTGAAAATCTGGTTAACAGGTCAATGCATAAACAGTAAACCCCTAATCATGCTCTAAGCAACAAATTTATAAGAAAACTTTGCAATTTCATCATTGTGGTTTGTTTTAACTGGAAGAACTTTCCAGAGTTGTAAATTAAGCTACAAACAGGGCTCTCCGGTAACTGGTAGGTAAGAATGAAAAAAAAAAAAAAAAAAAAAAACTCAAAATTTTCTTACATAGTAAACAGAAAAAATAAGAGGGGATAAGATACACACCATTGACAAAAGGAAAAAACTTGCTTTTCTTCTTGAGCAAATCAATCAAAACAACATTTTCATCACTTGTACGGAAAACACATAAAATCATACGAAAACCTAACTCTTGCTGGTTTCAAATAGCTTCACGACTCAAAAATGGTATTGTCGTGTAGAAACCAAAATGAGCCAAAAACTTGGAAGTCGTGAAGCTGAAATCGGTTTGTAGATGATGAAAACGATCATAATACCGGACTCACGTACCAAAATTCAGTAATGAATTGACGCTAATATTCATGATCAGAAAACCAATCCTCCACATTAAATACCACTAATCAGTTTTGAACAACAACCGATTCGTAACATACCATCAAATTAAGTGAAAACAAAACCCTAATTGTGCATAAGAGTGAGAAAGAAGTAGAATTGCGGAACAACAATGGTACTTACATAAGGAATCTTGTTTTCTACTGTTGTGTCTCCGAAGGCGATCTCCGCCACACCTCGATCTCGAGAAGTAGAAATTGAAGCGATGAGAATAGCGTATAAACGGGGGAGCTGTGAATAAGGTGTGATGAACTAAGGGCAGTTTCGGCTTTTCATCTGACATACCCGCCAAAAAAGAAGATATAGTGGCTATCTTCGATTTTATTTTAGCTTTTATAAAATTCTTTATATCGGAGAGAAGATACTTCTATTTTACTTTAAGCTACATTTTTTTTTCTTTTGATCTGTAATGGGATTTGAATCCACAACTTATAATTGAAGGGTTTTTTCCATCAACACCGAATACGCTAGGTTACAAGCATTTTGGTTGAACAAAATGCAACTTGTTCAACTTATCTCACTTACTTCACACATTCTCATCATGCTTCTTAGTTTAGCAAATGTCTATAACTTAAGTGGTTTGGTCATTATGTCTACTACATGCTTTGTACCTCTAGTCCTCTACAATGCAACAATGTTATGGAACCTTCACTACTTTACACTCGAAGGAAGTGATATCTTACTCGTATGTTCCTGCTTCGACTACGACTACAAAAGATTTGATTTTTTGATAATTTGATGGTTAAAGTGTTGTCATACATTAGAGCTGTGTAATTTCCTTCCTTCACGTATCCAAGTTGCTTTAGAATTCCATGAACCATATTGTTTGGCATGCTTAAGCTACTACACCTATATACTCCGCTTATGCGGAGGATAAGATCACAATTGGTTGTTTCTTTGAGCTTCATAAAATTGCTCTTAGGCATACACGAACACATATCCACTTGTGCTTGTGTTGCCATCTTCATCTTCTGCATGATCATTATTGGTGCACCCCATAAATTTATCTTTCGATGTATGTTTGTAATAGATTCATACTCCACATACCCTTCTATCTATCTAAAAGCTCTCTTAGCAGCTTGAAGATGCATTTATGTTGAAATGTTCATGCACTACTCAACATTGAGCCTTGAACAATTGGAATATTCACCTTTTTCTATAAGTTGTTTGTATCGTGTTGCGTCTACTAAGTTTTCATGTTTGACCTTATTTAATGTTGAGCCTATAACAATTGGGATATCTGCATTTTCTTATTTATCATGCCAAACTTCTTCAATACTTCAAGATGATACATTTGTTGACATATAAAGAACCCCTTTCCTTTTGTAATACTTCAATTCCCGAAAAATAACTCATATTCCCTAAGTTAGTCATAACAATTTTTATATCATGGATATTTTCAAAAATCAAGTAAAAGTCGAGTGTTGTCACTTGTATGAAATAAATCATATGTGACGTCCTAAAAATACTAAGTAAAAATTTCATTTATAAATCAACCAAACTTTCATTCGTTACTACCAAAAGATAGATAGAGTATAATGTATTCTCAAAACATCAAAGTAAACCATAAAAATATATTGTGGAATAAATCTTTGGGGATGCATTACGATCAAGATGGGTCATTTCTCTTGGAACCAGAAGTACCTGAAACATTTAAACATAAAACCGTAAGCACAGAGCTTAGTGAGTTTCCTAAAATACCACATATCATACGTAACATCGTTCCACACCGACACAACTAACGGGTCCGGCCCACATTACGGACCTCGCACAACATGCATGCAAGAATCATAAAGGCAATCTAGCATCCTACATAGTATAGTGAGTAAACTCACCTCATAGACGCAATCGACAGCTAACAAGCTCAAACAATCGCAAAACGGGTGCTACACACCTCCACATAAGGAATCTACCAATTAAACCAAGTTTCAAAGATGTTGATCTGGTAATTTGATTAAGAATTGTGTTAGATGTTTTATTATTTTTTATATAGTTATTGTTTATTGTTATAATTTTTGTTGTATACCAGGTATTCTTTCCAGTGGTTGAGAGGGGTAAATGTTATTTACTATGCTTTGATCTAAGGTTACCCACCTACGACAATATAGATCATGTCAACCGAACAGGCTCTTTGGCGAGTATATATGGAAGCAAACCAACTATTGTGGTAGGATTAAGAATTACATACTAGTATTGTTATATGAGTTTTTTTGTATTAATAAATAAATGTATTGTATTGTACCACAGAAAAAATTGTTTGGCAACTTCTTAAAATCACATCACCAAAAAGCAACTGCTTTTAACAAAATGAAACCTTGTGTGATGAATATTAAATGGAGAGTAGCAAATGAAGGATCGAATTATGGAGTGTATCTTATGAGGCATATGAAATTGTATATGGGGGAAGGTGAAGGACGTTTGGATTGCGGTTTTGCAGGTAAAACACAGAGTGATGTTATTGCTCTAAATAATTTAAGAGTTAAATACATGGCAAGACTTATGAAATCCGACTACAACAAGTATAAAAAATATGTTTGAGAGAGATGCAGAAGCTTATGAAAGGCTTGATCCGTTGGAGAAAATGGTTCTGAGGAATGAAGTGAAGGAAGCTAGGGAGAAGAAGAGACGTGGAAGGCGTCGGTTATAAGATGCACAAGTTGTTTTGATTAATTAACTATGGTAGAATGGTTTTTTTTTGGGTGACTTTAGTGCTTGAAATGTGGTAGCATGTTTTTTTTTGTATTGTTGTTTTTGTTTGGGAAACATGAGAGCTCATTTACAGCTCATTTTATTTATTTATTTAGCATATTTTATAATTTTAATTTATTTTTGATGACGATACATTAAAATCCAGTTTTGTATTGTTTTATAATGTTTTGATATTAGGTATGTGGAATCATTATTCATAGTTAATGTTAGTTATAAATAATAAAAATAATATGGTATTGTTCTTAAAGAATGAAAAAAAGCAAAATATGTTATGAAAGTTAATAAAATAAAATGTATCCCTAACTGAAAGAATTTAATAGTGTATGAAATTATAGTCATTCAGTTTAGTGATTTACTATATTATTACGTAGAAATGATTGTGTTGGTATATGGTTTTCCAATAAATGTAAAAGAAACAAAACAATGTGTAAATTAGAATTGTATTAGGTAGGTATGTATAATTAAATTGTATACGAATATATTAATTATTGGTTGGAATATATTATTCTGCTGGAATTTGTAAGCAACTTAGTTGATTCAATCTTTTGGAAATGCTATGTTTGTTGGTTTTACAGAGTAGTTGTGAAAATGAATGTTTATGTAGGATTGTAATGTTGGCGTAACACACTTGAATGAATGAAAAAAAAGTATTCACTAATGCATAACCATAGTAAATAATTTATTAAAAACATAAACAATTAAAATGAATGTCAATCAAACACATGAAACATAAATGTTATTGTAGTATCAAAATTTAATAAAGCTATCAAAAATTAAAACTACTTTCGCATGTTTTTAGAGGACAATTTCGTTTATCATGCGAAGCCATCTGTTTACATGAACCACACTTTCTCTTAGGCTTCAAACTTTCTTTTTCCAGCATTTCTTTTTTAGATTTTAATCTCTTACCACGACTGTCAGTTCCCTTATTACGAATACCAGATGGATTCTCAATGTCAGGCACGTCATTAAGCAACTCCACACCTAAAATCTGGTTGTAAAATGATTCTCTTTAGGGCATCTCGCGCACTGGACAATCATCTACAAATTTTATTTTCAAATTATTCAGCTCATCGAGGTATGACTTTAACTTAGCAGAATCATGGCTCAAAAATGAAACACAATAGTCTACAGTTGAAATTTTTTCAACAGTCGTCATGTCAGAATTTGAATCGACAAAAGAATTAGAGAAACACCTCTTAAGTAATTATGTTGGAATAACATCCCGACACCAACGTCTCGGTGTGTATTGTTCAGGAATCTGTTCAATACTATAAAACTTAAAAACACATAATATGTGCCTACACAAAAGTCTAACATGTTCAAAATGCATGCAGCTACACTTGAATGAAATCTGTTGTTGAGTGGGTAACCTGGAATATGTATGATAGTAGATTACTATATGTTAGTAAGTCATAGTATGTGATTAAAAAGAAATGATTACATAATGAAATAAGAACATACCGTGTATTCAGTATCCTTTATAAGACAACCGTAATGGTATTCCTCAAGTTTGTCATCAACAACGGGACTTGTTGGTTGCCTAGTGCTTATGTTCTTTTGTTTCTCCAAAACAATAATTATGTCAACACCATTGCAAGAAGTCACACTCATTTAGAAGCAAGTATTTTCATAATCTAAAATCTCTTTCCGAACCTAATAAAATATTTTACGAGTGTACACCTTTGAAGCATGTGGTTCGTTTAGACTAGATGTGATGAATCTAGGAAAAGGTGTGTCAGTGTTGTAACGCCTCGATTCTCAGGTATCGATTTTATATAAGAATTTTCTTGATTTCAAGGTCTACTCGATGAGTTGGTTGCCCTACTCGTCGAGTAGCAGCGGGTTGGTCCGCGTGTTTTAGTGACCTACTCGCCGAGTCCATGAAGGGACTCGACTAGTAGGAGCTGGCAGATGAAACCCTAAATTCCGGGGTATTGCACCCTATTTAAAGGATCATTAGCCTCCCCCAGTCTCCCCTTTACAGCTCCTTGACACTCTTAAACCCTAAATCGCGTGTGTGTGTTCCTTTGGTGTGTTAAAGCTTGGAAGAGGGATCTTGGTGAGGGAACACTTGGGGAAAACAAGTAAATTGAAGCAAGGAACTCGTAGGAAGCAAAGACCTACTTCAGTTGGCACTCTCTTGAAGGCATTAGGCTGTTTCCTTTGCTCATTTTGTAACATCCCAACCGTCAGGTATTATTAATTTTTCCATTTAGACTTCATGTCTAAGGTCTACTCGACGAGTTGGCGCTTGACTCTTCGAGTAGCAGCGGGCCAAGACACGTCAATTAATGAGTGACTCGTCGAGTCGGCATGAAGACTCGACGAGTAGGAGATGGCAGTGGAAACCCTAATTTTCAGGGTTTTGCACCCTATATATTGGACCATTAGCGCCTCCCACTGTCCTCTATCACCCTCTTGAGACCCAGAAACCCTAAATTTTGTGAGTGAGAGCTTGGAGAGTGTTTTGGAGCTTTGGGAAGTGACTTTTGTGAAGGAAATTTATAGATCAAGAGGCTAGTATCAAGATTTCTGTGTGGATCCAGAGTCTACTTCAGTTTGGGCACGTTTTGGAGGTAACCAGCTGTTACCTTAACCTCTTTTTCTTCTAGAATCATTCATATGTGGAAACTAGGGCTTTCTTTAGTTATTCATGAAGGGATTTTGGTATGGGAGCTAGATCTGAAGTTGAAACTTCAGATATGAACCTCTTTTGAGTCCTAAGTCCATAAATTTTCCAGCTTTTGCAAGGATGAGACTCTCCTATGGTGTAAAGCTCCATTAGAAGCTTAGATTGGTCATTTAGAGCCTTTAGGGCCTTGCATGCGTGTAAAGTTTGCAACTTTACGT
This sequence comes from Lactuca virosa, assembly GCF_052849685.1. Taxonomy (NCBI): domain Eukaryota; kingdom Viridiplantae; phylum Streptophyta; class Magnoliopsida; order Asterales; family Asteraceae; genus Lactuca; species Lactuca virosa. The sequence goes on along the minus strand of NC_136434.1, from coordinate 167,348,985 downwards.
GATAAACATGCCTTAGAAGCTTGGATCTGTAATCTAGAACCTTGGCATGGCTTGAAAAGTGTCTGCATGGATGAAGGTCTGCAAGGACCCGGCGAGTTGATGAACAAACTCGGCGAGTCCGTTGAAGATTGCCTTGAACTCGGCGAGTCGGCTAGGGTTTCTCCCAATTCTTGGACACGTATGAACTCGGCGAGTTAAAGGGGAACTCGACGAGCCAATCAAGGATTTCACGACTTCTCGAGTTCAGGAAGGACTCGACGAGTCGAGTCAACATGGACTGTTGACTTTGACTGTGGACTTTGACTTTGACCAAGAGTTGACCAGTTGACTTCTGAGGGTATTCTGATAATTTGGAGATTTATGAAAAAGGATTTTATGGTAACTATAGGTGGTGGACTTCGTGTTGGTGATCCGGGAGTTGAGCTTTCTAGTTTCAGACGACAGTTGCAAGGTGAGTTATCCTCACTATACTAAGGGGTCTAAAGCACCAAGGCCGGCCCATTGGATATGTTATCCTAGCAGTGTTAGATGTGGAGTATAAGTTAGTGTTGCATGCTAGTAGTTATGCCAGTTAGGTAGACATGTAGGACTACCTGTGATGTTATATGATTATTGCATGCTCAGTGGTTATGTGGTATGTTATATGTTATGTGGGATGGGTTGAGGTTGTACTGCTCCGTGCGGTAGCCAACAAACCTTAGGAGCATTCCAGTTACGGGCTAAAGGGAGACTCGTATTGTGGGCTCGGGAGCATTCCAGTTACGGGCTAAAGGGAGACTCGTACTGTGGGCTTGGGAGCATTCCAGTTACGGGCTAAAGGGAGACTCGTACTGTGGGCTCAGGGGTAATCCAGTCTGTAAAGCTGGGGACCCATTACATGTTTATATGGACTGTATGTGTATTGGTATTTTGGGGGAACTCACTAAGCTCTCGAGCTTACAGTTTCAGTTTATTGTTTCAGGTACATCAGGGGATCGCGGCAAGGCGAAGGTGTGATCGTACAGCTCCTCATGTTTTGTCTATGTTTCTGGGAAAACTCTGATATTATACATTTTGAAAACAAAGTTGTAATGATTTTTAATGGTTTGAAATGTTTTTAAAAAGTTTAAATTGGTTTGAATTTTTGGGTGTTACAAGTTGGTATCAGAGCCTTGGTTTGAGTGAATTGGAGGAACATGCGTGTAACTCCAGTCTCAAATCAAGGAAAGGATTTTCAAAATGATTTCTTTAAAAAGGTTTTCAAAATAAGTAAAGGAGGATGCAGGATGTACGATCAGCCGGAGCCAGTAAGTAGACCCCAAAATACCATACAAGTTATTTGATTATGAGATATGTTAGATGTGACATCCCCAATTTCACGGGTAAGAAAAGACCGATTTGTTTATGCTTTGTTTTTAAAATCAGAGTAATCTTTTATAGAAAACAGATGCGGAATTTGTTCCCAAAACAAAATATGATAAGAATTTATCAAAGCATTTCATCAAGAGATGCATTTTCATTATATAACAATATTCGGGATGTCATGTTCCGATAAACAGACCAAAAGCATAAACAACACAGTATAGAATAGACCTTACAACAGTCATTTATAACTACTGATCTATAATCCAAAATCTCTCGTCAAGTCCACCAACTTATACTCTTGTGCCATTACCTGTAATGCAAAGAAAACTGAGTGGGCCAGGCTTGAGAGCCTGGTGAGCGTATAGGGTTTTCAACCCACAATAATATAATTATTATATTTAATCATCAAACAATCAACCCAATTACCCATCCCCATTATCTTCATTTAATCTTCCCTAAAGATATTATCCTAAGGGTCATCTCCTATATCATATTTACTTCTCATCTCCTTACATCTTATTTCCTTATATGTTTGTTCCTAAGAACTTTTCCTAAGGATCATCGCCTACATCGCATAGACAATACTAATTCGGGGATCACTCCCTCAATATGTGTCTAGTAAGGGTTAGGGTATCATCGCATGATTACGCAGCCACAACATCGCATGGACTCGTAAATCATAATAAAGGTTAGACTATCATCGCATGAATACGCAGCCACAACATCGCCTGGACTCGTAATTCATAATAAGGGTTAGACTATCATCGCATGAATACGTAGCCACAACATCGCCTGGACTCGTAATTCATCACCTATCTATCATCACCTAATTATCATTACCATTATATCCTCACCTATCTCTTATCACACTATTTCATCACACACCAACTATTTCATCTACCCATGTTATACCCAACATATTTGTAGATATAAATTACATATACAGTTTAAAACTATTTAAAAACTCGTATAAAACATTCATTCAGCATCCATCTCAAGTAAACAAACAATGTATAAACACATAGCACGTATTTCATAGCAAATACTTCATATCTATGTGTTAGAAGAAAGTAACTACACACTCACCTGATTAGACGATTCTCGGACAGCACTACGGCTCGTAAAGTAGTATTCTTCGATAAAACTGGAAGATCTTCACACACCGGGCTTCTCGCAGGCAGAGCTTCGGCTCGGAAACTCTTTTCTTGTCGGGATCTTCGGGCTTCGGGACTTGCTTCGTGTCTCGGGATGATACCGGGGCTTCAGGGGGTTAAAATAGGGCTTAGAGAGAGTATCGGGAGTGGGAGAGTAAGAGATGAGCAACCAAACTCGGCTGACCCTCGATTTCTATTTATAGGGTGAATTTTCTGAGTTCACCTCGTGAGTTTCTAATATTCACCTCGTGAACTGGCTCACCTCGTGAGTTTCTAATATTCACCTCGTGAGCTCGATACGTCATTGCGTTCGTCACGGCCACTTGCCCTGGAAGACGTCCATCATCTGTTCACCTCGTGAGTCACTAATGCTCACCTCGTGAGCCACATATGCTCACCTCGTGAGCTCTGACACAACCTTGGGGTTCACGCCCCGAACTTCAGAAATTCATAACTTTCGCATACGAGCTTCATTTTTGACATTCTTTATATCCACGCGTAGGTGAGATTATGCTCTCCAACTCTCGTTTAGACTCTGTTGGCTAATTTTGACTTTATTTTTATAATATTATTTTTAGTAGGCCGGGACAGGAAAACTCCGTTCGAAATTCATAACTCCTTCATCTGAACTTCGTTTTCGTCTGTCTTTTTACCGTTGCACTACCATTGACGAGATCTTCGATTCTCGTTTAGAATGTTTCGGCTAAAAACCGCTCGATCTCAAATCGAGTATTCGGACTGCATACTGCTAAGTCGAAACTTCGGAAAATCATAACTTCCTCATACGAAGTCAGATTTAGACGTTCTTTTTATGCACACTCGCGGTTTAACGTATTCTACGACTTTCATTTAGATCGCTAAATCCAAATATCGCTCTATTGTAAATTCACTATTTACGTCGCGTTGTGTCGTGCCGGTTCTGTCGCGAAACTTCGACAGGTCATAACTTCTTCGTTATAACTCGGATTTCGGCGTTCTTTATATGTACAGAATCCTTGTAACATATACTACAACTTAGTTAAGATTACTCATTCTAAATAATCTTCCATCAAAAAGTCATTTTTGATGCTTATCGTCTCTAAATTGACTAGCCCGGATCTACGGGCGTTACATTAGAACAGCATGTTAGTACTAGGCTAGGGATCTTCAGGAATTGCATGATAGAATTGCCTGATTACATGATGCCTGCTAGCCTAGGGTTTCCTTTATATGAGATTGACATCATTACTGTAGTTGCTTAGTGTATGCATCACGGTTATACATAACCAAGATCTTATAGCCTGAGAATGTTTGATTTGTCCTTATGTTCTGTTCTTCTTTGATTGGGAGCTTAGGGTATGATTGGATATTCGAAAGTCTATAGGGTCCAGCGTTATGTATGGCTAGCATACACTAGTGCTGCAGGGTTGGTGGAAGTTTCATGGATAGGTGGGTTGTGTGCGGCCGAGAGGCCAGTTAGGAGATATTTAGCATTCCTATAGGAGTGAGGACTGAGCGCTTGCTATGTCGTGTATTCAGTTAGGGAATTGTGGTGATGCTTGAGACAAATATGGGTAGGTGTGGAAGGTAGTAGGGGCCCATACTACTGAAAGCACAGGACCCATACGCGTGTCAAGTGAGTCACAATCCCTAGGGTTAGTCGGGAGTTGGCTCCCAGTTATTTATATGGATTATCTGATATCTTGTGGTATGTTTCAGAATGGTGATGACGAGACGCTTTGTGGCTGGATCCGGTTCGGGATCAGGATCAGGGGACAGAGGCCAAGAGGGGCCAACAGCACCCGAGGCAGTGGTACAGATGGGTACAGAGGAGTTGGATGCCAGGATCCGAGAGATCCTGCATGGTGAGGTTGCTACTGCGTTCCGAGCACAGTTACCAGAGATGTTTGGGTCGATTAAGACCGTCATAGTGGAGTACTTTGATGAGCGCTATGCAGCCCTTGCGGAGACAGCTGCCGCAGCAGCTGCATCAGTTGTATCAGCGGCAGGAGGAGGAGTTGGTAGGGGCTTCCAGTACAGGGACTTTAATAACACGAAGCCCCCTACTTTTGATGGGACGCAGGATCCCATCAAGGCTATGAGATGGATTTCAGATGTGGAGGGGTGTTTCTTCACCTGCTCGTGTCCTGCTGACCAGAAGGTTAGGTGTGCTCTGAACATGCTTAGGTCTGGGGCCAAGGACTGGTGGAGACTTGCGACTGGGTCGTACACTGATGATCAGAGAGTTGTTGTTACTTGGGAGCAGTTCAGGGACATGTTCCGCGCCCGTTACATTACGCAGGTTGAGCGGGAACGTTTGGCATAGAAGTTTCTGAGTTTGAGACAGGATGGGGAGTCGGTGACGGAGATCACCCGTATGTTCACTGAGAGGGTGATGTTTTTCCCGGAGTTTGCTTCAGAGCAGGCTCAGATGACCCGTTATCTGAGCATGCTCAAGACGGATATCCGTCATTTTGTGTCTACCCAGCGATGTGATACTCTTCTAGAGTTGTAGGAGGCCGCCAGACGGCGTGAGTTAGAGATTGAGCTGCAGTTGAGGGAGCAGCGGCAGGCCCCGACACAGTCTCAGCCGGCGCCGAAGCGGTCTAAGACCGCTGATACTAGGACCGAGGGTCAGCAGAGCCGCACTTGTGGGAAGTGCGGCAAGGGTCATTCTGGTGTGTGTCGAGCTGATAGTGGATGCTACAGGTGTGGCAAGACGGGACATTACGCGAAGGACTGTCGCCAGGCAGTCCTGACTCAGGGTATGAGGTTATGTTATCACTGCGATCAGGTTGGCCACATTAAGGCCAACTGTCCGTTGCTACCCGCCAAGCCGGCGCATGCTCCAGTGCCGACTACCTTGAGGATCACGAATGGGAGACCAGTCAGGGCAGAGCCTCCGAAGGCTCAGGGTCGTGCTTTACAGTTGACCGCAGAGGAGGTCAGGGCAGCACCAGATGTGGTTGCTGGTATGTTTCTATCCTTTATCTCGTTTTCTATATCTGTTGTATGCTTATCTGTTGTACCTGTGATTAGGTACGTTTTTAGTGAACTATTTGCCTGCTTTGGTCTTATTTGACTCGGGGGTGAGTCGGTCCTTCGTATCTCAGTCATTTATTAGGGAGTTCAGTGTGCCAGTAGGCGAGTTAGAGTGTTCGTTGCGAGTGTCTATCGCCAACGAACACGGGGTTTCTGCTTCTTCAGTTTATCGAGGGTGTGATTTGGAGATTTTCGGGGTGTCCTTTCTGATAGATTTGATTCTGATCCCCATGGGGGAGGTGTGCGTGATTGTAGGCATGGATTGGCTCAGTCGGTTCGGTGCTATGATTGATTGCGAGGGCCAGCGAGTGGCAGTTCGAACCCCAAGTAGGGGAGAACTGATTGTATATGGCGAGGGCACCAGAGTGGGATCAGGGTTTTGTTCAGCTGTCAGGGCTCGGCAGTACATTCAGCACACGGGTGTGCGGGTTATCTAGCGTATGTGGTAGATACGCGGGTCAGGGATCAGATTTCGGTTTCCTATGTATCGGTGGTCAGGAAGTTTGCAGATGTGTTTCCGGAGGAGTTGCCAGGGATACCTCCGGAGAGACAGGTCGAATTCAAACATTGAAATTCTTGGCTAGCCGCAATAAATTTGGCTCGCCCCATTTGGTTCAGGATCGACCTGGTGCCAGGTGCGGCCCCTATCGCTAAGGCGTCGTACCGATTGGCACCGCCAGAGATGCAGGAGTTGTCGTCACAGCTACTGGAACTGCTAGGCAAGCAGTTCATCCGTCCGAGCAGTTCTCCATGGGGAGCACCGATTCTTTTTGTCCGAAAGAAGGACGGTTCACACCGGATGTGCATTGACTACCGGGAGTTGAATAAGTTAACGGTGAAGAACCGTTACCCACTCCCAAGGATAGACGATCTCTTCGATCAGTTGCAGGGTGCATCTTGGTTTTCCAAGATAGACTTGAGGTTTGGGTATCATCAGGTTAGGGTCAGAGAGGAGGACGTGGAGAAGACTGCATTCCGAACTCGTTATGGACATTACGAGTTCGTGGTGATGCCGTTTGGGCTCACCAACACGCCAGCAGTGTTCATGGACCTGATGAATCGGGTCTGCAGACCGATGCTCGATCGCTCGGTCATAGTATTTATAGATGATATCTTGGTGTATTCCAAGACCCGAGAGCAGCATAAGGTGCATCTGCGGGAGTTGTTGGGAGTTCTGAGACGAGAACGGCTGTACACCAAGTTCTCGAAGTGTGAGTTTTGGCTACGAGAGGTCCAGTTCCTCGGACATCTCGTTAACCAAGAGGGGATTTTGGTCGATCCGGCCAAAATCGAGGCGGTTATGCAGTGGGAGGTTCTGAAATCTCCCTCAGACATCAGGAGCTTTTTGGGATTGGCAGGGTACTACCGGAGATTCATACAGGACTTCGCCAAGATTGTGGTACCCCTCACTCGTCTGACGAGGAAGGGGGTGGATTTTCGGTGGGGCCCTGAGCAGCAGAGGGCGTTTGAGGCCCTCCGACAGTGGTTGTGTGAGGCCCCAGTCTTGACACTCCCGGAGGGAGTTGAGGATTTTGTGGTGTTCTGTGATGCATCCATCACAGGGTTAGGGGCGGTCCTCATGCAGAGAGGACGAGTGATAGCTTATGCGTCGCGGCAATTGAAGCCGCATGAGACAAGATACCCTACGCATGACTTGGAGCTGGGGGCGGTGGTGTTCGCCCTCAATATATGGAGACATTACCTTTACGGGGTCCGTTGCACCATATACACGGACCACAAGAGCTTGAGACATATCATGGATCAGCCAAACCTGAACATGAGGTACCGTAGGTGGCTGGATGTAGTCAAGGACTACGACTGGGAGATCCTTTACCACCCTGGTAAAGCGAATGTGGTTGCGGATGCTCTGAGCCGCAAGTCAGCTGGGTCTTCCGCCCCAGCGGTATGTATGAGGATAGCAGTAGACTCTCCGCTTGTGAGTTTGATCAGGGATGCCCAGGTTGAGGGTATGCGACCGGAGAATTGGAAGCTGGAGAGGATCAAGGGTGAGAATGCCCGGTTTGTGCAGGATAGCTGGGGATTATTGACCCGATGCGGTCGGGTCTGGGTTCCGATGTCTGGTGGGGTCAGGCAGATGGTCATGGAGGAGGCTCATAAGTCTCATTTTTCTATTCACCCGGGGGCCACCAAGATGTACCGAGATTTGAGTTTGAGCTATTGGTGGTCGTGCATGAAGCGAGAAATCGCTTGGTACGTCGAGAGGTGCTTGACCTGTAGGATGGTCAAGGCCGAGCATCAGAAGCCGCATGGTAAGCTGCAGCCCCTGGAGATTCCCATGTGGAAATGGGAACAGATGACGATGGATTTTATTACCAAGTTGTCGAGGACGGCGAAGGGGTTTGATACTATATGGGTCATCGTGGATCGATTGACCAAGAGTGCCCATTTATTGGCCATACGGGAGAGCTCATCGGCCGAGAAATTGGCCGACGTGTACGTTCGTGAGATCGTGTCTCGCCATGGGGTTCCCGTTTCTATTGTCTCTGATCGGGATGTCAGGTTTACCTCCCGCTTCTGGCAGAAGTTTCACGAGGAGCTGGGCACACGGTTGCACTTCAGCACAGCATTCCATCCGCAGACTGATGGTCAGAGCGAGCGGACCATTCAGACCCTCGAGGATATGTTGAGAGCGTGTGGCATTGATTTCGGTGGGAGCTGGGATTCCCACCTATCGCTTGCAGAGTTCGCCTACAATAACAACTATCATTCCAGCATTGGCGCCCCGCCATTCGAGCTGTTGTGTGGGTGGAAATGTCGCACCTCGGTATGTTGGGGTGAGGTTGGTCACAGGGTGATGGTTCGGACGGAGGTGGTCTTGCAGACTACCGAGAAGATTCAGCAGGTTAGATAGCGCCTGCAGACCGCTCAGAGTCGGCAGAAGAGTTACACTGACCGACGTCGATCCGAGTTAGAGTTTCAGGTCGGTGACATGGTACTCCTGAAGGTCTCGCCCTGGAAGGGCGTGATCCGCTTCAGGAAGAGGGGAAAATTGGGCCCCCGATATATTGGGCCGTTCAGGATCATTGCCAGGGTTGGCAAGGTGGCTTACAGACTAGAGCTGCCGGAGGAGCTTAGTCGGATCCATAGTACTTTCCACGTTTCGCAGTTGCGAAAGTGCATTGTGGACCCGGAGGCGGTGATGCCACTGGATGACATTCAGATTGATGAGCGCCTGAATTATATTAAGAGGCCGATTGTCGTTTTGGAAGGAAAGTGAAAGTCATACGCAACAAGGAGGTTCTGTTGGTAAAGATACAATGGGAGCATCGGAGGGGATCCGAGTGGACATGAGAGTTGGGAGCATTACCCGGAGTTATTCGCTACAGCAGACTTCGAGGACGAAGTCTAAGTCAAGTGGGGGAGAATTGTAACATCCCAACTGTCAGGTATTATTAATTTTTCCATTTAGACTTCATGTCTAAGGTCTACTCGACGAGTTGGCGCTTGACTCGTCGAGTAGCAGCTGGCCAGGACACGTCAATTAATGAGTGACTCGTCAAGTCGGCATGAAGACTCGACGAGTAGGAGCTGGCAGTGGAAACCCTAATTTTCAGGGTTTTGCACCCTGATGCGACATCTACCTCCGACGATGCATCTAGTCTTCTGCTACAGCGGAGATCTGGACATTACAGTGCAAAGTCGTTAGAGCCGCCCCAGGGACTGTGCCCCGGGAGCGGACTCCGAAGGTCAAGTTAGATCAGCTAGAAGATCCGAGATGGTCCTCCATAGCTGGAGAGAACCATCTTGGTGCTAGTGGTGGTGTATGGTGGCTGATGGCGGCGGGTGGCGGCTGAGCCACCCGGCCGGAGTGTAGTGTGGCGGCTGAGCCAAGGGGAAGATCTAGTGGTGGATGAACCACTTGGGAAAGAGTCCCCCTTCATGGAGGAGGCACTATTCTATTTATAGTGGACAATTAGGTCAATGGGAATTGGGTCAGGCCTTGGGCCAGCCCAATTCAGGCCCAACTAGCAAGGAGCTGGGCAAGGCCGCCCAGAGGCGCCGGGCGGGGCTGGTGGGTGCGCCCCAGGCAGGGCTGGAAAGGGAGTCCCCAGCAAGGCTAGCAAGGGAACGCCAGGCAGGACTGGCAGGAGCGCGTCAGGCCAGGCTGGCGCTATAGATCAGTCTAGGCCATGCTAATGGACCATATATCATCAAGTCCCCCCAGTCTGGTGTTATTGGTACGCGGCCAATGACATCGGACTGGAACTAGTCATATAAATTGTGCGTCGTCAAGTCCCCCTAGTCTGATGCGATTGGGTTGCTAACAATCGGATCGGACTAGATAAAGCACCAAAGCATTTAAATAATAGAGAGAATGACCGAACCTAGCCCACGAGAGTTGTGGGGTTGTGCGATGAGCCAAACATTGCTTATGCAGCTTGAGCTGACTTTATACTCCTTCATTGAGAGGAGTGCGAGCCAGTCGGTGCAACGCAACGTAACTGTTGCTGCGATAATGCAGACCGAGGCTGCTAAAGAGTGTTACACGACACTGATGTCGATGGAATGTCGGGCCGGGGTAGCTAAGAAGCGTAACCTCTCCATACAGTCTCTAAGACCGTTGTCGAGCTCCAAAGTCTGTAAATAGATAGAACGTACTCGGTCCATGATTCTCGCATTCCAGTCACAGCTGAAAGTTATTAATAGAAATAGACGCTCTGAGCGTCGCACGCACACCCCGGTGAGGGGGGACGAGACCCGCAGCCATCACCGGGTGGGGAGTTATATTTCTATGCCCGCTAGATGGGAACTTTGAGTGACTGGTCAGCGGTGCACACTTTGCAAGTCCCCTGTAAATATTTTACAGGTCGAGCTTTGCTCCGCGAGTTTGCTGTTGGCACACTCTGAGTGTCGCGGCGCAGAAGCGATTTTCTGAAAAGACAACAAGATCAATTTTGTGAGTTATTATATTTTCTTTAAATAATAAACTAATTGATTTTCTGCCGAGGCTCTTTTGAAATGCTTCATGAGTAGTAGTAGTAGTGATGCACTACTATTATCCCTCCCTTTTTTTTTGGGAAATGTCGAGCTAGTCAGACTGCATCTTCTTGATTCGGATTTAGTTAAACTGAATTGGAGCACACAAACATTACACTATTGATTTTATCTTGAAAAGACGACCCATTTTAATTATTGAACCATCAGCATAAAAAAAATGATTTTAGGGAGACCCAACAAGATTGCTGGAGCCCAAAATAATATTTAAGTCCCTTAGGCCCAAATATTTTTTTTGTTGTGGTGGACTGACTTGGTAAATAGGGCACACATGGCCCATCCCGTTTTTTATCGGGTTTGAAAAGGGATAACTGGCCTCTTCTTCACTTTCACGCTCAAGAAGAAAACACGCAATGGAGTTGCAAGTGGCGATTTTTGTGGTTTCTCGTCGGACTCGTCGCTTGTACATAAAGGGAGGTCGGAAGAGCAACCTTTACCGCCGACGCAAGCCTAATGGTTTTTCAATTGAAATGATCGACAACTAGGGTCGAAGTCAGAGCAGTGGTAGTCGCGGTTGCAGTTCCACTTGGGGAAGGTAACGGAGACTGTCGGCTAACTTGGGAGGACTGGTGAAGCGACTACTTCCGAGTGGAGTTGTTGTCGTATGGGGTCAGCGGATGGCCTGGCGAGAGAGCGATTGGACCGGCGACATTAGATCTTGAAGATGTCCGCTGGTGTGTGGTCCAACGGAGATGGCAGCGATCGACAGGTAATCCAGATATCATTGTTGATTGGTGTTGCTTTTGACTTCATTTACCGGTGGTAGTGGGGAACAAAGAGGCGGGTAGCTGTTGCCGGGAATCGACGGATAGACCGCGATCAGAGCTCCACGGGTGCTAGGTTGTGTGTGTTGGAGAAGTTGTACAACCGGTGGAGCGCTATCTTCACTTCCCAGAGATGAACCAATGAAGACAGAGGCCACCGGGAAGATCTGCCCTGAGGTTGCTGCCAGGAGTGCTGCTGGTCGGTGAAGGAGTGGTGGTTGGTGGTGAATCAGGAAGACATAGGGGGCCGGCGATCGATTATTCTTGAGCTCTGATGGTCTGGGATTGCCGGTGATGTTGACCCTCATACGAGAACGAATCAGGTGGTAACTGGTGGTTCTCGAGGATGGAGCGATCGGCGATGGTAGACAGATGTAGATGGTTGTCATCGTCGGAACCATTGTTGCTGGGGGATCAACTGATGGTTTGGTCCGACGAGAGAAACTGGGGTTTCGGGAGGTCTTTGGCTACCCGGGAAAATGTGTCGATCAGTGGGTCCTGCTCTTTTGTCTTTTCTGTACATAGGGGATTGAACAAGGTGGGCCCGACTTTGTTTTTGATTTTTACTGACAACTCTTTGTCACTTGTCCGATGCACTGTGCATCATTTCCCCCGTTTTTTTTGTCGTCTAGGATGAAACAAAAGACATGTGCACCATTTTTTGTACTAGTTTTTGTATAGGTAGGTGCAGCTTTTGAGGCAAAGGTGTCAAATGTATGTGATGTATCTTTGAAAGGATGGTTTTTTTCTTATTGGCTATTTTTGTGAGATGTACAAGTAACATAATACAAACAAATGTTTGTTTCAGGGAGTGAAATTGTATGCAGAAAAAACTCAATCTGTAGAGATTTTCTGGTTATGTATGGGTGTGAGATGATACAAAATTTTATAAAAATTTCTTTTCTACTCAAAACACCAAAATATACTGAAAATAGAGCAAGAACTCGTGAAAACCCACCCTCTCTTTTTTTTTCTTCTTCTTCAAGCTTTTAAGCAACTTGAATGAACAGAAAACCATAATCTACATGAGGTTTTCTAAAAATATATGAACTAAGTTGGGGTAAAAACCCATGAAAAGCTCTTTTCTCCATCTCTCTTTTTTTTTGAGGTTCTGAGACGTCAACAAAAGTAGGTGTACAACCAATTATTGCAGAGATGAGATTACACACAAAAAATCATAGCTAAAAACGATTTTTGGTAATGTGTGAACTGAAGATGAAATAAAAACTCTTAAAAACATCTTTTCTCCCCACTTGCTGAACAAACTCATATTAAAAATAAAAAACGGATCTGAAGTGGGATGTTGCTCATAAAACTTCTTTTTCCTTTCAGCTTGCTCAACAAGCTATCGAGATATGAGCAAAGAGTAGATCTAGACAAAATATTCGTTTTCCTTCTTTAAGCTTTGAAGAAAACACTAAATAAACAACAAAATTTCTTTTCTGATCAAACTTGCTGGAAAGACACCAAAACAAAAACGAATTTGATAGGGTTTTCTTCCCATAAACTTTCTTATCTTCTCAAGATGTGAGCAAGAACAGATCTGGAAAAAAATTCGTGTCTCTTCTCTAAACTTCTAAAGAAAAAACACCAAAAATATGAACAAAATGTGGTGTAAAAACTTGTTTTCTCCTGATTTTATGAATTGAAAAATATGAGTAAGAACTCATAAAACTTCTTTTCTTCTGAAACAAACCCTCAAGATATAAACAAAAAACAGATCTAAGAAAGTTTTTGCAGATTTGGGGAGTATTTTAGTGAAGAAAATCACGTAGATCCATAGATCTGAACTAAACACGAAATGGATCTAACAAAGTTTTGTCCTCACTAAACCTTCTTTACTCTTTAGCTTGCTCAATAGATCTGAATATCTTTTGTTTTCCATCTCTAAGCTTCTAGAGGAAGCATCAGATAAACAACTTGAATGAAGTTGTACATGAGGAATCAGGAACTACAACCGATTTTCTTGAAAATGAACAAGCAAAAGAGATAAAGACTTGTAAAACATTGTTTGTTCTTCAACTTGGTGAACAAAATTCGAAAATATGAACAAAGATGAGGAAAAACTCATATGAATCTCTTTTCTCCCGAACTTTCTGAATAATCCAACAAAGATGGATCTGATAAAATCTTTTAACTTGAGAATTGCTCAAATAAACTAAAACAAGGCATATTTAGATATCTGAGCAAAAACAAGATAGATCTAACGATCTGAGCAAAAAACTCAACAGATCTAAAGATCTGAGCAAAAAACTAAACAGATCTGAAAGATCTTGGCGAAACCAAATCGATCTGAACAGATCTTGGTAGAAACCAAATGGATCTGAACCAAATGGTGGGTAGAAATGAACAGATCTGAACAAATCTTAGATGAAAACACATCAGATCTGAACAAATTTGGTCAAAATCGAGCTTGAAACTAACTCAGGCTTTTGCTACTTGCTCGAATCCGGGATGGCGCCAAATGATGCGACATCGACCTTCGGCGAGTCTTCTGGTCTTCTGCTACAGCGGAGATCTGGACATCACAGTGCAAAGTTGTTAGAGCCGCCCCAGGGACTGTGCCCTGGGAGCAGACTCCGACGGTCAAGTTAGATCAGCTAGAAGATTTGAGATGGTCCTCCATAGCTAGAGAGAACCATCTTGGTGCTAGTGGTGGTGTATGGTAGCTGACGGCGGCGGGTGGCGGCTGAGCCACCCGGCCGGAGTGTAGTGTGGGGGCTGAGCCAAGGGGAAGATCTAGTGGTGGTTGAACCACTTCGGAAAGAGTCCCTCTTCATGGAGGAGGCACTATTCTATTTATAGTGGACAATTAGGTCAAGGGGAATTGGGTCAGGCCTTGGGCCAGCCCAATTCAGGCCCAACTAGCAAGGAGCTGGGCAAGGCCGCCCGGAGGCGCCGGGCGGGGATGGCGGGCGCGCCCCAGGCAGGGCTGGCAAGGGAGTTCCCAGCAAGACTAGCAAGGGAACGCCAGGCAGGGCTGGCAGGAGCGCGCCAGGCCAGGCTGGCGCTCTAGATCAGTCTAGGCCATGCTAATGGACCATATATCATCACACCCAATATATTGGACCATTAGCGCCTCCTACTGTCCTCTATCACCCTCTTGAGACCCAGAAACCCTAATTTCCGTGAGTGAGAGCTTGGAGAGTGTTTTGGAGCTTTGGGAAGTGACTTTTGTGAAGGAAATTTGTAGATCAAGAGGCTAGCATCAAGATTTCTGTGTGGATCCAGAGTCTACTTCAGTTTGGGCACGTTTTGGAGGTAACCAGCTGTTACCTTAACCTCTTTTTCTTCTAGAATCATTCATATGTGGAAACTAGTGCTTTCTTTAGTTATTCATGAAGGGATTTTGGTATGGGAGCTAGATCTGAAGTTGAAACTTCAGATCTGAACCTCTTTTGAGTCCTAAGTCCATAAAGTTTCCAGCTTTTGCAAGGATGAGACTCTCCTATGGTGTAAAGCTCCATTAGAATCTTAGATTGGTCATTTAGAGCGTTTAGGGCCTTGCATGCGTGTAAACTTTGCAACTTTACATGATAAACATGCCTTAGAAGCTTGGATCTGTAATCTGGAACCTTGGCATGGCTTGAAAAGTGTCTGCAAGGATGAAGGTCTGCAAGGACTCGGCGCGTTGCATAGTCAACTCGGCGAGTCATATGAAGATGGTCATGAACTCGTCGAGTTGATGAACAAACTCGGCGAGCCCGTTGAAGATTGCCTTGAACTCGGCGAGTCGTTCGAAGACTCGGCGAGTCGGCTAGGGTTTCTCCCAATTCTTGGACACGTATGAACTCGGCGAGTTAAAGGGGAACTCGACGAGCCAATTAAGGATTTCACGACTTCTCGAGTTCAGGAAGGACTCGACGGGTCAGTGAACTGCACTCGACGAGTCGAGTCAACATGGACTGTTGACTTTGACTGTGGACTTTGACTTTGACCAAGAGTTGACCAGTTGACTTCTGAGGGTATTCTGGTAATTTGGAGATTTATGAAAAAGGGTTTTATGGTAACTATAGGTGGTGGAGTTCGTGTTGGTGATCCGGGAGTTGAGCTTTCTAGTTTCAGACGACAGTTGCAAGGTGAGTTATCCTCACTATACTAAGGGGTCTAAGGCACCAAGGCTGGCCCATTGGATATGTTATCCTAGCAGTGTTAGATGTGGAGTATAAGTTAGTGTTGCATGCTAGTAGTTATGCCAGTTAGGTAGACCTGTAGGACTACCTGTGATGTTATATGATTATTGCATGCTCAGTGGTTATGTGGTATGTTATATGTTATGTGGGATGGGTTGAGGTTGTACTGCTCCGTGCGGTAGCCAACGGACCTTAGGAGTATTCCAGTTATGGGCTAAAGGGAGACTCATACTGTGGGCTCGGGAGCATTCCAGTTACGGGCTAAAGGGAGACTCGTACTGTGGGCTCGGGAGCATTCCAGTTACGGGCTAAAGGGAGACTCGTACTTTGGGCTCAGGGGTAATCCAGTCTGTAAAGCTGGGGACCCATTACATGTTTTTCAGTTTGTTATGATATGTTTATATGGAATGTACGTGTATCGGTATTTTAGGGGAACTCACTAAACTCTCGAGCTTACAGTTTCAGTTTATTGTTTCAGGTACATCAGGGGATCGCGGCAAGGCGAAGGCATGATCGTACAGCTCCTCATGTTTTGTCTATGTTTCTGGGAAAACTCTGATATTATACATTTTGAAAACAAAGTTGTAATGATTTTTAATGGTTTGAAATGTTTTTAGAAAGTTTAAATTGGTTTGAATTTTTGGGTGTTACACATTTCATCTTTAATCTCTTTGGGTGGGTTTTAGGGAAAGGGTTCTTGTGTTTGAGCCAAGATCTGAGTTTCAACTTCAGATCTGGACTCCCTTTGGCCTCTAGATCCATAAAGTTATCAGCTTTGGCAAGTATGAACCTTCCCTCAAGTGTGAGACTTCCTTAAAAGCTTGGTGTTGTCATTCTAAGACTTTAGAGCTTTGCATGCACGTAAAGTTTGCAACTTTACGTGATAAACATGCCTTGGGAAGCTGGATCTACAATTTGGAGCCTTAGCATGTCTTAAAAAGCCTCTGTATGGATGAAGGACTGAAGGGACTCGATGAGTCGCATGGTCGACTCGGCGAGTCCGATGAAGATTGTCGTGGGCTCGGCGAGTCAGATGAGAGACTCGGCGAGTCGGCTAGGGTTTTCCCTAACCTTTGGACACGTATGAACGCACCGAGTGTAAAGGGAAAACTCGGCGAGTTGGCAAAGGAGTTACGACCACTGACACTAGGAACTCGACGAGTCACTCAAGTGACTCGGCGAATTGGCGAGTCAGGCCAGGAACTCGGCGAGTAGCCGAGGGTACTCGGCGAGTTGAGGTCAACATGGACTGTTGACCTTGATAGTTGACTTTGACTTTGACCAAGGGTTGACTATTGGACTTCTGCGGTATTTTGGGAAAATATGAGCATGGTGGGGACATTTAGTCAAGAAGGTCATGATGGGTATTAACTTATTATTTATGGTGTGATAGTGTGGGATTCCGGGGAGACAGCAGTCAGAGACTTGCAGTACTTTAGCACTACTTGCGAGGTGAGTTATCCTCACAATATCAATAGGGTCTAAGGCACGAAGGCCGACCCTTTAGGGATTGTATTCGGATATGGCATGATATGTTTATTGATTACATCCTGGCAGTTAGGGTGGTGATATGCTTATGTGTGTTGACCCGGTTAGGTCAGTGTCCTGGTTATAGGATGATGCTATGTTAGTGACCGGTTAGGTCTGTATCCCGGTTATTGGGATGTTGCTATGATTAGTGATCTGTTAGATTGGTTTGACTGTTATATGATATGAGTTAACGTATGATATTTATGTGCACATGTTTGTTTGATTGGGATTGGGTTGAGGCGGTCCTGCTTTGTGTTGAAGGCCAACATACCTAGTGAGCGGTCTTGATAAGCTCTAGGCCCTGCAAGGCGGTCCAGTCATGTCGAAGGCTTGGGAGCGGTCAAGATAGGTTGTAGGCCCTGCGAGGCGGTCCAGTCAGGCTGAAGGCTCATTTCGCATGCTGATTTGTATTTGTGGATGTGATATGATTATGGTTATATGAGATTGGTATTTTGGGGGAATTCACTAAGCTTTCGAGCTTACAGTTTCAGTTTATTGTTTCAGGTACATCAGGGGATCGCGGCAAGGCGAAGGCATGATCGTACAGCTCCTCATGATTTGTTTATGTTTCTGGGAAAACTCTGATATTATACATTTTGAAAACAAAGTTGTAATGATTTTAATGGTTTGAAATGTTTTAAAAGTTCAAATTTGTCTTGAAATTTTTAGGTGTTACAAGTGTTAAAGTCATTGACAATTTGATTATGTCATTGACGTTCCATTACAACCTCAAACATCATCATAAACATTAAAAGATAATAACCGGTTAGGATGGTGTTTTGAAATGACCAATTCTGGTATTTAGACAATGATGTAGTTCTCATAAGACCAGACACTGGTATGTGCTTGAAAAATGCAGGGATCCAACATCTCCACAACCCATACATCTCTTTTATCCACTTGTTATTTGAAATCTTAAAATCATCTAAACAAGAATCCCATGCTTTCTCAAAATCATGTGGTTTCAGCTTAGAATTCCAAATTATAGAGTGAAAACGCTTTCGAAAAACTGAGTTGGTGGCTAGTTGTGATGTTGTCTGAAGAAAATGAAATTTAAGGAGTATTGTTAAATAATAAGAGTAAGGTCATAAGAGTAAAACATAAAGTGTCGATACAAGTCATATAAGGAAGACAAAAAAAAGTAGCATATATGGTTTCGTGTATCCTATAATTCTAAGAAAAATTATACTAATTGATTCTGATAGAATTTTATTCTAAAAGAATCACATTTATTATTAAAATCAATTTATTACAAATATTTTGGTAAATAAACAATAAATGTGCACCTTATTTGGCAACTTTTTCGTAATATGCCACATACAAAACCTATTTTGTGACATTGGAAAAACTTCATTTACAACTTTGTTCAAAGTTGGATCCTGATATGTAAGAACCAGTTTATGTTGTTTTTTAAATGCTTTCAAGAAAGCTCTAAGCAACCAAGAATAAGAACTACCATCTTCTCTACTCAAAAGTCCAACACCAAAAGTTACACATTTCTTATGGTTATCTATCCCAGTGAACGGAACGAAAACCATATCATACCTATGTTAAAAATAAAAAATTAATTAAAAAATCTGGAAATAATAAAAAAGTTGGTGATAATATTATAAATGTAAAATATACTTATTCATGCTGAATGTGACATCAAGGGATACAACGTCTCCGAAAGCATTGTAGTTATACTTTGCGGTTTCGTCAGCCCAAAAAAGCGCATTCAATTTTCTCTGCACAACTCTAAACTCAAAAGAAAAAGTTGGGACATTTTTTTCCTTTCCACCATCTTGACAACAATGAATTTTGCATCCCTGCAACCTATGTAAGAATTAAGATGTAACATCCCAAATTTCAAGACCAAAAATTTCATTTTTGATATAACAATTTGGATAACATTTATAAGAAAACATAATTGAGTCATATCATTTCATAAAACTTAGAGAGTTCCCCATCATACCAGATACCATACAATCACATGACATACATACTGTCAGGCATATCTGGGTGCCCGACCTACCCCTTCGGCCCTCTCGACCGGTGACCTTGCCTAGCATATCTGGGTGCTGGCATACCCCTTCGGTCCTCTCGACCGGTCTCGGGGGATTATCTCACCCCTTACTACTACCACATATTATCATATAATCATAATCTGGCTAACATAGTTGGGTACTAAACTATCCCTTCGGCCCTATCGGCCGATAACTTGGGAACTATCTCCCCCTACTGCTATGATCACATAACATCATATCATGCTAACACATAAACATATCAAGTAGCGGTAAATACAGACAATTATCACAAAGACAATTGTCTAACATACACTCCTACTGGTGGGTCGGCATTGTCGCCTTAGACCCACCGCTACTGGAAGATAACTCACCTCGATGTCGCGTAGTGTCTGCACAATCCTTGGTACAGAATCCTCTCGTCTCAACTCCTCAATCCCTACACAACAACCCTCCTTGATTATTAATCCGTACCCACAACCCTCCTTTACAAGGGTCAACTCAAGTCCAGGTCAAAGTCAAAGTCAACATCTAGTTGACTTGACTCGCCGAGTTGGTCCACCAACTCGTCGAGTCCCTATTCTTTCAAAATGATACAACCCCCGACTCTACTCGTCAAGTCTAGCAAGAACTCGACGAGTTCACCTTCAACCATAGCATCGGGACCATCTTCAACCGACTCGCCGAGTTCATCCTTGAACTCGTCGAGTTCATCTTCATCATATGAATGTGTCCAGTCTATGACTCGACGAGTTCTATGAACAACTCGTCGAGTCCGTCTTTATGGGTTGGGAGATTGCCTTGGACTCGCCGAGTTTGTTCATACACTCGCCGAGTCCCATGATTTCCAGGTCCATAATCACGTCCATCTTGTTGAGTCCCCTTCTAGACTCGACCAGATTCCTCAGAAACAGAAAAGGTTGGGGAACCAATACCCGACTCGCCGAGTCCCCTAAATTCCATGTCTATAAACTCAATTTCTGTTGAACCCATCTCATCCAAAGAGTAGATCTGACCTCCTAGGGTCGATATAACACGTAAAGTCACGAACTTTATGTCCATTCATGGGTCTTTAAGCTCAAAAGACCCAAAAATGAGGTCTACAAGATGCATGGGGATCTCATGGCCATAAAGTTGGCACCTTTATGACTCGTCGAGTAGGTCACTTACTCCCCCCCCCCCAATCCGAATTCGAACCTACTCGACGAGTTGGGCCTCCAAATCGCCGAGTCCCAGTGTAAAATATAAAGTTTTGCTTGAATTTAAATACGTACCTGAACCGGGTCTTACAACTTTCCCGCGCTTATTTTAGACTTCGTCCTCGAAGTCTGCTGCTGAGTCCTGAAAAAGCTCGGGGTAGTGTTCCCTCATCTCTTCCTCCAGCTCCCAAGTCCATTCCGATCCCTTGCAGTGCTGCCATTGCACCTTCACCAGCTCCACCCTCTTGTTCCTCAGATCCTTCGACTTCCTGTCGAGGATCGCCACTGGCCGCTCGATGTAGTTCAGGCTGTCATCCACCTGAATATCCTCCAAGGGCACCACTGCTGAGTCGTCCAACAGGCACTTCCGTAACTGGGAGACGTGAAACGTGCTATGAATCTGACTGAGTTCGGCTGGTAGGTCCAGCCTATATGCCATCTTGCCCTCCTGGGCGACAACCCTGAAAGGTCCAATGTACCTGGGGCCCAACTTTCCCCGCTTCCTGAATCGGATGATGCCTTTCCAAGGCAACACCTTCAGGAGGACCATATCCCCGACCTGGAACTCCAGGTCCGAGCGGCGCTTGTCGGCATAACTTTTCTGCCGACTCTGAGCAGTCTGAAGCCTGCTCCTAACTTGCTGAATCCTCTCTGTCGTCTTGAGCACCACTTTGGTGCTCCCCATGACCCTCTGTCTGAATTCACCCCAACATATCGGGGTCCTGCACTTCCTCCCGTACAACATCTCAAAAGGAGGACGATCGATACTCGCGTGATAGCTGTTGTTGTAGGAGAACTCAGCTAATGGAAGATAAGTATCCCAGTTACCACCGAAGTCTAGAACACATGCCCGCAACATATCCTCCAAAGTTTGGATGGTCCTCTCGCTCTGACCATCCGTCTGCGGGTGAAAAGCGGTTCTAAAGTGCAGACGAGTACCCAACTCGTCATGGAATTTCTTCCAAAATCTGGAAGTGAACCGTACATCTCTGTCTGAAATCACGGAGACTGGAACTCCGTGTCGAGCTACTAACTCTCGATTGTAGATATCGGCCAGTTTCTCAGTCGAGATGTTCTCCTGGATCGGTATGAAATGGGCACTCTTGGTCAACCGATCTACGATGACCCAAATCGAATCCACTCCCCGTGCGGTCCTGGGAAGCTTTGTAGTGAAATCCATAGTAATATCTTCCCATTTCCACATAGGGATTTCCAACGGCTGCGTCTTGCCATGAGGCCTCTGGTGCTCGGCCTTGACCTTCTTACAGGTCAGGCATCTCTCGACATACCAGGCTACATCCCGCTTCATGCAGGGCCACCAATAATCAGGACGAAGATCTCTGTACATCTTCGTCGCCCCGGGATGAATGGAAAATCGGGATTTGTGCGCCTCTTCCATCAGAACCTGGCGTACACCCCCTTGGTATGGAACCCACACCCGACGGTGTAGTGTCATTAACCCTCGGCTGTCGTAATCGAAGGAGGAAACCTGGCCCACAATACGCTCACTCTTACGATGTTCCTCCTTCATAGCCTCCTGTTGGGCCTCTCGAATCCGCTCCAACAGCGGAGTCACCACGGTCATCCTCATGCAGATGTCTCTGATCGGCGCTGCCTTGCGGTTAAGCGTGTCGGCCATGACATTGGCCTTCCCCGGATGGTAGAGGATCTCACAATCGTAATCCTTCACCACATCCAGCCATCAGCGATGTCTCATGTTCAGATTCGGCTGATCCATAAGGAACCTCAACTCTTATGGTCCGTATAAATGGTACAGCGGACCCCATAGAGGTAATGAAGCCAAATCTTGAGGGTGAAAACCACTGCCCCCAACTCCAAGTCATGCGTCGGATAGTTCGCTTCATGAGGCTTCAGCTGCCTCAAAGCGTAGGCGATAACATGCCCCCTCTGCATCAACACCGCGCCCAATCCCGAGATGGACACATCGCAATACACCACAAAATCATCCACGTCCTCAGGCAGGGCTAAGATTGGTGCCTCGCACAATCTCCGTCTCAATGTCTCAAATACGGCCTGCTCCTCAGGCCCCCAACAAAATACAACGACCTTCTTCGTCAGCCGGGTCAAGGGTACGGCTATCTTGGAGAAATCCTGGATGAATCTCCGATAATAGCCGGCTAATCCCAGGAACCTCTGAATCTCAGACGGAGACTTCAGAACCTCCCATCTCATCACGACCTCCACTTTGGCCGGGTCGACCAATATCCCGTTCTAGTTGACCAGGTGCCCCAGAAACTGCACCTTGTGCAACCAGAACACGCATTTGGAGAACTTGGAGTACAAACTCTCCCTCCTCAGGGTGTCCAAAACCTCTCGCAGATGCTCATCATGTTGCTCCTGCGTCTTGGAGTAAACCAAGATGTCATCAATGAAAACTATCACAGACCGATCCAGCATCGGTCTGCACACGCGGTTCATGAGGTCCATGAACACGGCAGGAGCATTGGTGAGCCCGAAGGGCATCACCACGAACTCGTAGTGGCCATAGCGAGTCCGTAAAGCAGTCTTCTGTATATCCTCATTCCTGACCCTCATTTGATGGTAGCCTGACAGCAAGTCTATCTTGGAAAACCAAGATGCTCCCTGAAGCTGGTCGAACAAGTCATCTATCCTCAGGAGTGGGTAACGGTTCTTCACCGTTACCTTGTTCAGCTCCCGGTAATCTATGCACATGCGATGTGACCCGTCCTTCTTCTTGACAAAAAGGTGTTGGATAAGGTGTCTAAGTCCATAACTATTTCTGGTATGTACTTGACCCGACCCGACATGGTCCATTTGGGTTACATGGCACCATGCAATTGGATAAACTAAAATGAGAGAAATAACACTTATGGTTTATTAATATATTATAAGTTCTAATATATTAATAATATTATTTAATTAGTCTGATCAAGAATTAATTTAGAATTAATTAAGTGATCAAAAGATAACTAATTAAATATATGGGTAGATTATGTAAATCTTCCATATCTTATATAGTGGGCTAAGAGGCTCCATGGATTATCAAGTTGGGTTCCACCCATAGGATGCTCCATGGATGCTCCATGGAGTTAACCCATGGATCATGAAATGAAGAGTCATGTTACATTAGGGTTTACCTAATGCAACACACTATATAAACAAAGGTGTTCTCCCCAAAATCGGTGACACTAAGAAACAAGAGGGCTAGAGCCGATTTTGCAAGTGTAAGATTCTCTCAAAGTTTACTCCTTTGCATTTGGTGTTGTGTGAAACATTTTAGGCATCACACTTGGGGTGCTAGGCTCACAAGGTTTCAAGGATCATAATCAACAACAAGGTAAGTTATTCTATCTTTCATTCAAGTTAAAAATGTTCCCCATGTATGCTAGATAGGAATATAACCTTGGAATTCAACTTTGCATGATAATTAGACAAACATAGATCCAAGGTTATTAGGGTTGCATGTACACTTAGGAAGTGTTAGAATGCTCAAAACCCATCAGTGGTATCAGAGCCTAGGCTTGTTTGTTGTTTTTTGTGCAAACTGCTTGAAAAAATCATTTTTCTGTTTTCTGCTCGTAGGGACTCGACGAGTCCATGAACAAATGCAAGTTACTCGTCGAGTCTGTTCTTGCACTCGACGAGTAGAGGCTGCAGTTTTTAGAATTTCGACATATGTTGCTGGAAATGGACTAGAAACATTACCCTAAACTATTTTGGTGTTTTAAAACTTGTTTTAGATGGTGTAATGCTTATGTTAATCCATTTACAATGGCAATTATCAAAATTACAAGTTTTTTAAGTGTAATTTTTGATTCTTCAAAGTGTTCATATTCATGTTCTTGAACTTATGAAGATTAGATGATCATAGGAAATGTTTGTAACCTTCATGGTAGTTTAATTCATGATCATAATGTGTTTTAATGGAGTCCATAACTTGTCCTCAAGTTATGGAAAACCAAAAGTCTTACTTTTATTAAAGCCATTAAAAGAACACAAGAAGTTATAAAAATGAAGAGTCTTCATTTTTATTACTCAATTAATTCATAAGTTATAAGAAATGAAAAGTTTTTGAAGTTTACAAAACTTGCCCTCAAGTTTTGGAACAAGTAAAGTCTTGATTAAAACTTTAGTTCCAACCCTTAGCATTTTAAAAGTTAAAATTCAACCCTTATACTTTATAATATTATAAGTTACTAATATATTGTTGGATTAATGTCTAAGTCCATAACTATAATTGGTAAGACTTGACCCGACCCGGCATGGTCCATTTGGGTTGCATGGCATCAGGACAATTGGATAGACAAGATGAGGAAAAAAGGATACTAGTGATTTATATTAATATATTATAAGTTCTAATATATTAATATATAATCATATTATTTAATTAGTATTGATCAAGAATTAATTTATAATTAATTAAGTGATCAAAAGGAACTAATTAAATATGGACTCTAAGATATATGTGTGTGATGGGCCAAGTTCATTTAGGTTGGGCTAAGCTTTCATGGATAGTCCATGGAGTGTTTAACCCATGGATCATATGAAATGAAAGGTCATGGTTATTAGGGTTTAACCCTAATCTCCACACTATATAAAGATGTCCTTGGTTGGTGAAATGGCACTAGTGTGTGTACACAAAAGGGCAAGGCCGATTTCACTAGAGAGAACCAAAGTATCCTTATTCTCAAGGTTATTCCAAGTGTTCATGGTGTTGTGTGAACCATTTGAGGTGTCACACTTGGGGCACTAGGCACTCAAGCTTCATGAAGACAGGTTACATCAAAAAAAGGTATGTATTCTATCTATTTTATTACCCAAGTATATGATATTTGTATGCTAGTATAGGGTAATATCTTGGAAACTTCATATTTGCATGTATAATAGAGAAAACATAGATCCAAGGTATTTAGGGTTGTATGTGCATCATAGGATGTTGTAGTATACTAAAACCCAACATATATATATGTATAAGATCAAGTCGTCTTACCGCTAGTACGCCTCATTCACGAAGCCGGTCTATAAGGGGGGTATAAGGTTGTTGCCTATAAAATGGCAACTTAATGGGTGTCCACTCTCACCCACCGCTTCCTTGATCGGTGGAGGGTCGTTAGCCGAACGGGTAGGACAAGGACTTATAAATTCTCATTAAAAGTATGATGAATATTATAAAGTAACTAAATGCTTTTATTAAATTCCCAATCTTAGTTACTTTAGGAAAATGTGAATAAGGTGCTAATCCATGAAATTACACTTTACACTTTGTTTAAGTCGTTAGTGGAGCTCGTGTGGTTAACCGGCACACTAACTTGGACTTAACAAGGTAGGTAAAGGGTGACTTAAAGTTTATTATAGGTCGGTGGAGCTCGTGTGGTTAACCGGCACATCGATTGAGTAATAAACATTCAGTGTACCAAGTGATTTGCATGGTTACTTCACACCTCGTTTTGTGATCCTCGGTATCCCAGTCACAAAACTTGGAGGGCACACTCGAGATTGAAACACGCCTTTGAAAAGTTCATTGAATCTCAAAAGAATCTAGGAATTTCTAAGAACCAATTAAAAACCTAATATCTATATTTCGTTTTTCATGGTGGAAATTGGCGAATCGTCATTCACCTACCTTTCAAATATGTTATAGCTTGGATTACGGCATACCTCTTCTAAGTTATAATATATTGTGATTGGATCCTAGCCTTAATATTACATTTGGGTGTTTTATTAAGGACTCTCTTAATATCTAAACTAATATTGTTCTCTTCTTTCAGATGTCTTCAAACAATGCTGCTTCTGGCTCTAATCCTAATGGCTCCTTTACCCTTATGAACTTGTGTGGGAAAGTCATTTTTGATGGATCCAACTTCAATGAATGGATCAGAAACATCAGGATGATTACCCGCTACGAGGACAAAGAATATGTCCTTGACAAGGAGCTTAAGGAGATTGATGAGACCACTGCAACTCCCCAGGAGATCGCTGACTTCCGGGCACATGAAAGGGATGCTACAAAAGTGGCATGCATCATGTTGGCCACCATGACAGCGGAACTCCAAAAGTCCTATGAGGACTTCTACCCTTTTGAAATGCACCCAAGATCTGATGGAAAGATACCATCAAAGTGCACGACAAGAGAGGTATGAAATCATATGCTCTATCATAACAACCATGATGAAGGACGGGGAATCCGTCACGAGCCACATGCAGAAAATGCAAAGGTATGTGGATCGGTTACTGAAGCTTAATATGAACTTCCCTGAGGAGCTTGCAATAGATATCATTTTGCACTCCTTACCATCGTGCTATGATCAATTCCGCATGACATATCACATGAATAAGGAAGAGGTCACACTCAGCAAACTTCAGGGACTCCTCAAGACCGCAGAAACAGGTCTTAAGGGTAAGTCGGTTGTTAACACTCCTACTCCAAACTCCGCCCCGGTTTTGGCAATCGGGAAAGGTCGAGGGAAGAAGAGGAAGAGCTCTTCGAAGGGTACCAAGACTAGGACCCTTGATGACTCTTCTTCAAGTGGAACCAAGAAAGGTTTCGTCACTCCTTCTTCTGACCCTAAAGAGGCTGAATGCTTCTATTGCCATGAAAAGTCACATTGGAAGCGGAATTGCCCAAAGTACCAGCAAGATGTGAAGGATGGGAAAGTTAAACCCAACCATGCAGGTATTTACACTATCTTATCTAATAACTCACCCCATTCTAACTCTTGGGTCCTTGATACCGGTTGTGGTATTCATATATGTTCTGATTTACAGGGACTAAGAAGAAGTGAGAATGTGGAGCATGGAAGAATAAACTTAATCATGGGGAATAGGAAAGCTTTACCTGTCACCAAGATTGGAGTTTATACTTTATCGCTAAGTAGTGGGTTTAGTTTAGATTTGAATAAATGTTGTTATTCGCCAGAAATGACAAGAAATATTATTTCCTTTCATGCATTGTATAAACAAGGTTTCACCTTTTCATTTGATAATGAAGTTGGTTCGATTAATGCTTTCTTTAATAATGTTCTTTATTTTAAAGCATTACCTTGTGATGGTGTGTATGAAACTGTATCTGTGGTTGATAACTTAGGAAATAATGTATTGTGTATTGATTCTGTTAATGATAATAACTTGGATAAAGCATCATTATGGCATTGTCGTCTTGGACATATAAGCAAGAAACGCATAGGCCAACTCCAAAAGGATGGAGTATTGGAGTCATTTGACCTAAAGTCAGATGACAGTTGTGAATCATGCTTACTTGGAAAAATGACAAAGTCACCCTTCACAGGTTCTTGTGAGAGGGGTGAAGGTTTGTTGGATCTTATACACACGGATGTGTGTGGGCCCTTCAAACATGCCACAAGGGAAGCTAATCGTTATTATTTGACTTTTACTGATGATTACAGTAGATATGGATATGTCTACTTAATCAAGCATAAGTCAAAGACTTTTGAGAGGTTTAAAGAGTTTAAACAGGAAGTCGAGAATCAATTGGGCAGGAACATTAAGATGCTTCGATCCGATCGAGGTGGTGAGTATCTTAGTTCAGAGTTCCTCGACTATCTTAGGGAATGTGGGATTGTCTCACAATTGACACCTCCCAGGACACCGCAGTTGATGATGGGATTTCAGCATTCTAACACTCCTATGGTGTACATGCAACCCTAGAAACCTTGGATCTATGTTTGACTAAGATACATGCAAATAATTATTTTTCCAAGGTTCTTATCCTATCTAGCATGGCATGGGGAACTTGAATCAAATAAAGCTAGTAGAATTACTTACCTTGTAGTTGTAGTTGATTGCTTGGAGTTTTAGAGCCTAGCACCAATAGTGTAGATGCCTCAAATGGAAATCACAAATCACCACAAACTTGGAATTTTGAGAGAATAGTAATCACCTTTCTTGAAATCGGCCCTCTTACTTTACTCACCACAACTAGTGTGATTTCAAGAACCAAAGCCTCCTTTATATAGTGTGGTGGATTAGGGTTACATTCATGTAAACCCTAATACCCATGTCTTTTCATTTCCATGAGATCTATGGGTTAAAGCTCCATGGAGTATCCATGGACTTTCCATGCAAGCCTAGCCCATTCCAAATAAGCATTAGCCCACACTCTATAAATACAAGAGCCCATATTTAATTAGTCATACTTTTGATCTCTAAATTAATTCTAGATTAATTATAGATCAATACTAATTAAATAATATGATTTTATATTAATATATTAGGACTTATAATATATTAATAAATCATAACTTATACTATTCTCAAACGATTATCCATAAATTGTTCGGGTGAAGTGCAACCCAAATGGACCATGCCGGGTCGGGTCAAGTACATACCAAATATAGTTATGGACTTAGACACTATATCCAACAGTCTCCCACTTGGATAAGTCTAATAACTATAGTTGCAAGTATGACTTCAGGAACCGATCAGCAAGCGTAGCTCTTTAAACTCTGTTGAACTATGAAGCGCCATTTTAGATAAGTGGTCATATAATCCTCTGTTCTAGATATTAGCCGGACAAATACATGGAACATGGTCTTGCTTATTGTCCAGCATTTGTTTCCCGATTTCCGATTTGTTTGACATAGAACTTAACTGAACACATCAATTTAGTTCTGACCGGGCCCGGTACATAGGTCAAAACAAAATCATCGAGGGGCCCAGATATCGCTTCTAATCCTAGAAGGAACAGATAAACTTCGACTCATATGTTTGCTCTACTACTTGTTGAATTACACACAAAAGCACGGTTTATAACATCGAGTTACCAATGCGTTTTCGTGCAATCAATGCATAACCAACTTATAGGCAACAAATCATATCTCTAGGTTTGAAGACTTATATGATATTACCGTCTCACGATCACTCGAGATAAATTCCATGAAGTGATACAAGTGAGCGTGGGTTGAATCCAATACTCAGAACTTATGAGCACTCATGAGTGATGTAGCCCCTCTTTGTCTAACATCTTAGACCTCTACAAGCCAACCCATGACAGTCTTGATTCATATCTACTTCCAACATATGACCGACTGTGGAGAGTTTGAATAATATGATATAAACCATAACATAATTATTCTGGAAGTCAAAACATGCAAAAAGAAATAATAGTAAACGATTGACAAGAGATAGCAACACTTTACTCATAAATAACAGCTTTTATTTATCATCAAATGTCAATTACATTTTACAAATTTCAAGATTATCTAACTACTAAAACTAATATCATCCTTCAGCCCTATGCTCCGAGCATGCTGGAGATGCTTAGCCCGAGTCAGTCCCTTCGTGAGGGGATCTGCTGGGTTCTCATCCGATGATACCCTCTTTGCCACGAGGATTCCTTATTCTATTCGATGTCTGATGAAGTGATATTTTCTGTCAATGTGTCTGGATCTCCCATGATCTCTTGGTTCCTTGGCTAAGGCAACCGCACTATTGCTGTCACAGAAAATCTCCATTGGCTCCTTTATAGCTGGTACAACTCCAAGGTCTCCGATGAAGTTCTTTAGCCATATAGCCTCCTTTGCTGCCTCGCTTGCTGCTATATACTCTGATTCACAAGTGGAATCAGCCACTGTCTCCTGCTTGGAACTTTTCCAAGTAATTGCCCCTCCGTTTAGAGTAAAGACCCAGCCCGACTGAGAGCGGAAATTATCCCTGTCAGTCTGAAAGCTAGCATCACTGTACCCTACAACTCTCAAGTCCTCACTGCCACCGAGGGTAAGGACCCAGTCCTTAGTCCTCCGTAGGTACTTGAGGATATTCTTTACCGCAGTCCAGTGTGCCTTGCCAGGGTTCCCCTGATACCTGCTAACCATGCTCAAAGCAAAGGCTACATCAGGTCGAGTACACGTCATAGCATACATGATCGATCCTACAGCTGAAGCATAAGGTATTCGACTCATTTCTGCTATCTCAGCCTCAGTACTAGGGCTTTGTGTCTTACTCAATCTGACGTTACTCTGGATGGGTAACTCTCCTTTCTTGGAGTTATGCATGTTGAACCTTTTCAACACTTTGTCCACATAGGTGCTTTGACTAAGTCCAATTAGTCTTTTACTCCTGTTTCTCAAAATACTTATCCCTAGGATATAGGCAGCTTCTCCAAGGTCCTTCATAGCGAAACACTTCCCAAGCCAGGACTTTACTTCCTGCAGGGTTGGGATGTCATTTCCTATGAGTAGTATGTCATCCACATACAGTACCAAAAAGCTTACTATACTCCCACTAGCCTTGATATAGACACAAGATTCATATTCACTCCTTGAAAAGCCAAATTCTTTGATTTTCTCATCAAAGCAAAGATTCCATCTGCGAGGTGCCTGTTTTAATCCATAAATGGATTTCTCGAGCTTACACACTCTACTGGGGTACTCTGTACTGACAAAACCCTCTGGCTGAACCATGTAAACATCTTCAGCCAACTTTCCATCAAGGAAAGCGGTTTTGACATCCATTTGCCATATTTCATAGTCATGAAATGCAACAATGGCTAACAGAACCCTAATAGACTTAATCTTGGCCACTGGTGAAAAGGTCTCATCATAGTCAACTCCCGGAGTTTGAGAATAACCCTTTGCAACCAGTCGTGCCTTATAAGTGTGTACATTACCATCCATGTCGGTCTTCTTCTTGAAGATCCATTTGCACCCAACTATCTTACGATCAGGTACATTGTCAACCAAGTTCCAAACTTAATTGTCATACATGGATTGTATCTCGCTATCCATAGCCTCTTTCCATTTAGCAGCCTCAGGGCCTGCCATGGCTTCCGTGTAGCTGTTAGGCTCATCCAGATTTACCAGTGTGTTATCACTGATAAGTGTCTCACCTTCTGCAGTAATATGAAAACCATAATAATGCTCAGGTGCATTCCTAACTCTGGTGGAACGCCTCAGAGGTATAGATTCTTCAGTCGGCTCAACAGGAGTTTTCTCCTCAGGTTGAGGGCTAGGGTTTGAGGTTCCTTCACCACTTGACTCTTGAATTTCCTCAAGGTCAATTTGCCTCCCACTGTCTCCTTGGCTCATGAATTCTCTCTCTCGAAAGAATCCTCTTCTTGCTACAAAGACCACATTATCACTGGGTCTGTAGAAGATGTAACCAAAGGATTTATGTGGGTAGCCGATGAAAATACACCTTTCGCTTCGGGGTTCGAGCTTATCGTGAGTCTCGCGTCTCACGAAAGCCTCGCAACCCCAAATCTTGATGTGGTCTAGATTGGGAACTTTTCCAGTCCACACCTCGTGAGGTGTTTTGGCAACCTTCTTTGTAGAGACTAGATTAAGGATATGGGCGGCAGTCTCTAAGGCATACCCCCAAAATGAGAATGGTAGCGAAGCTCGACTCATCATGGAACGAACCATGTCCAACAAGGTCCGATTGCGCCTCTCAGCTACACCATTCAACTGTGGTGTCCTAGGAGGTGTCAATTGTGAGACAATCCCACATTCCTTAAGATAGTCAAGGAACTCAGTACTAAGATACTCACCACCACGATCGGATCGAAGCATCTTAATGTTCCTGCCCAACTGATTCTCCACTTCTTGCTTAAACTCTTTGAATTTCTCAAAGGTTTCTGACTTATGCTTGATTAGGTAGACATACCCATATCTACTAAAATCATCAGTAAAAGTCACATAGAACCGATTAGCATCTCTTGTGGCGGTTCTGAAGGGTCCACACACATCCGTGTGTATGAGGTCCAACAAACCTTCACCCCTAGCATAAGTGCCAGTAAAAGGTGACTTTGTCATTTTACCAAGCAAACAAGATTCACAACTATCATCTGACTTTAGGTCAAATGACTCCAAGACTACATCCTTTTGGAGTTGGCCTATGCGTTTCTTGCTTACATGTCCAAGACGACAATGCCATAAGGATGCTTTATCTAAGCTAGTGGAAGAGTTAATACACAATACATTATTTCCTAGATTATCTACAACAGATACAGTTTCATACACGCCATCACAAGGTAATGCTTTAAAATAAAGAACATTATTAAAGAAAGCATCAATACTACCATTATTATTATCAAAATAAAAGGTAAAACCTTGTTTAAACAATGCATGAAAGGAAATAACATTTCTTGCCATTTCTGGCGAATAATAACATTTATTCAAATCTAATGTAAACCCACTATTTAGCACTAAGGAATAAACTCCTATCTTGGTGACAGGTGAAGCTTTCCTGTTTCCCATGATCAAGTTTATCTTTCCCTGCTCCACATTCTCACTTCTTTTTATTCCCTGCAAATCACAACATATGTGAATACCACAACCTGTATCAAGGACCCAAGACTTAGAATGAGGTGAGTTATTAGACAATATAGTGTATATACCTGCATGGTTGGGTTTTACTTTCCCATCCTTCAAATCTTGCTGGTACTTTGGGCAGTTTCGCTTCCAGTGCGACTTTTCATGGCAATAGAAGCATTCAGCCTCATTAGGGTTAGCAGAAGGAGTGACAAAACCTTTCTTGGTTTTGCTTGAAGAGGAGCCTTCAAGGGTCTTACCCTTGGTACCCTTAGAAGGGTTCTTTCTCTTCTTCCCTTTGCCATGCCCGATTGCCAAGACATTGGCCGCAGTTGGAGTAGGAGTAGGAGTAGTAACAACCGACTTACCCTTTAGACCACTTTCGGCGGTCTTCAAGAGTCCTTGAAGTTTGCTGAGGGTGACTTCTTCCTTGTTCATGTGATATGTCATGCGGAATTGATCATAACACGATGGCAAGGAGTGCAAAATGATGTCTATTACTAACTCCTCAGGGAAGTTCACATTCAGCTTCAGTAAACGGTCCACATACCTTTGCATTTTCTGCATGTGGCCCGTGATGGGTTCACCATCCTTCATTCGGGTTGTTATCATGGAGGAGATTAGTTCATATCGCTCTTGACGAGCACTTTGATGGTAGCGGTCCATCAAGTCCTGGTGCATCTCAAAAGGATAATAGTCCTCATAGGACTTTTGGAGCTCGGCTGTCATGGTGGTCATCATGATGCATGCCACTTTTGTAGCATCTCTTTCATGTACCTCATATTCAGCAAGCTCTTCAGGAGTAGCAGTTGGCTCGGGTACCTTCAGCTCCTTGTCGAGAACATATTCTTTGTTCTCATACCGAGTGACCATCCTGATGTTTCTGATCCAATCTGTAAAGTTGGACCCATCAAAGATGACTCTCCCACAAAGATTCATGAGAGAGAAGGAGCTAGTAGGGTTTGAGCCAGAAGCATTGTTATTGGAAGACATCTGAAAAGAAGAGGGAATAGATTAGATTAGATATAGAGATAGTCCTTAACAAAACACCCAAATGTAATATTAAGGCTAGGACCCAACACAATATTTTATAACTTAGAAGAGGGATGCCGTAATCTAAGTTATAAGATATTTGAAGGTAGGTGAATGACGATTCACCAATTTCCACCATGAAAAACGAAATATTTAATTAGGTTTTAATTGGTTTAGAAACTCCTAGATTCTTTGAGATTCATTGAACTTTCTTCAATGGCATGTTTCAATCTCGAGTGTGCCCTTCAAGTTTTGTGACTGGGATGCCGAGGATCACAAAACAAGGTGTGAAGTAACCATGCAAATTACTTGGTACCCTTAATGTATTACCCCTCAATCGATGTGCCGGTTAACCACACACGCTCCATCGATACTATGATAAACATTAAGTCACCCTTTACCTACCTTGTTAAGTTCAAGTTAGTGTGCCGGTTAACCACACACGCTCCACTAACGACTTAAACAAAGTGTAAAGTGTAATTTCATGGATTAGCACCTTATTCACATTTTCCTAAAATAACTAAGATTGAGAATTCAATAAAGTTTAGTTACTTTAGTATTATCATTATACTTTTAATGAGAATTTATAAGTCTTTGTCCTACCCGTTCGGCTAACGACCCTCCACCGATCAAGGAAGTGGTGGGTGAGAGTGGACACCCATTAAGTTGCCATTTTATAGGCAACAACCTTATACCCCCTTATAGACCGGCTTCGTGAATGAGGCGTACTAGCGGTAAGATGACTTGATCTTATACATATATAAATATTATTAAACTTATAATTATAAAGTATAAGGGTTGAATTTTAACTTTTAAAATTCTAGGGGTTGGAACTAAAGTTTTTAATATGACTTTACATGTTCCAAAACTTGAGGGCAAGTTTTGTAAACTTTCAAAACTTTTCATTTCTCATAACTTATGAGTTAATGGTTATTAAAAATGAAGACTCTTCATTTTTTGTAACCTATGTGTTCTTTTAATGGTTATTTATAAATGTGACTTTTGGTTATCCATAACTTAAGAACTAGTTATGGACTCCATTAAAACACATAAAGATCAAGAATTAATCTAATCAATTATTAGCATATAATTTCTATGATCTTCTAAACTCATATGTTTATGAATGTTCATATCAAAAATTTCAAGAATCGTAAGAACATATACAAAACTTGAAATTTTGATACGAGCTTTTGAACAAAACTTCGATTTTCAAGTTTTTTTTTTTTTTTTTTTTTTGCATCAAGTATCAAATAAACAAACCAGGCTCTGATACCACTGATGGGTTTTTGAGCATTCTAACACTCCTATGGTGTACATGCAACCCTAGAAACCTTGGATCTATGTTTGACTAAGATACATGCAAATAATTATTTTTCCAAGGTTCTTATCCTATCTAGCATGGCATGGGGAACTTGAATCAAATAAAGCTAGTAGAATTACTTACCTTGTAGTTGTAGTTGATTGCTTGGAGTTTTAGAGCCTAGCACCAATAGTGTGGATGCCTCAAATGGAAATCACAAATCACCACAAACTTGGAATTTTGAGAGAATAGTAATCACCTTTCTTGAAATCGGCCCTCTTACTTTACTCACCACAACTAGTGTGATTTCAAGAACCAAAGCCTCCTTTATATAGTGTGGTGGATTAGGGTTACATTCATGTAAACCCTAATACCCATGTCTTTTCATTTCCATGAGATCTATGGGTTAAAGCTCCATGGAGTATCCATGGACTTTCCATGCAAGCCTAGCCCATTCCAAATAAGCATTAGCCCACACTATATAAATACAAGAGCCCATATTTAATTAGTCATACTTTTGATCTCTAAATTAATTCTAGATTAATTATAGATCAATACTAATTAAATAATATGATTTTATATTAATATATTAGGACTTATAATATATTAATAAATCATAACTTATACTATTCTCAAACGATTATCCATAAATTGTTCGGGTGAAGTGCAACCCAAATGGACCATGCCGGGTCGGGTCAAGTACATACCAAATATAGTTATGGACTTAGACACTATATCCAACAGTTGAATGGTGTAGCCGAGAGGCGTAATCGAACCTTGTTGGATATGGTTCGTTCCATGATGAGTCGAGCTTCGCTACCAATCTCATTTTGGGGGTATGCCTTAGAGACTGCCGCCCATATCCTTAATCTAGTTCCCACAAAGAAAGTTGCCAAAACTCCTCATGAGATGTGGACTGGTAAAGTACCCAAACTAGACCACATTAAGATTTGGGGTTGCGAGGCTTTCGTGAGACGCGAGACTCATGATAAGCTCGAACCTCAAAGTGAGAGGTGTATTTTCATCGGCTACCCACATAAATCCTTTGGTTACCTCTTTTACAGACCTAGTGAGAATGTGGTCTTTGTAGCTAGGAGGGCTTTCTTTCGAGAGAGAGAGAGAGAGAGTTCATAAGCCAAGGAGACAGTGGGAGGCAAGTTGACCTTGAAGAAATTCAAGAGTCAAGTGGTGAAGGAACTTCAAACCCTAGCACTCAACTTGAGGAGGAAACTCCTGTTGAGCCAATTGACAAGTCTGTACCTATGAGGCGTTCCACAAGGGTTAGAAATGCACCTGAGCATTACTATGGATTCCATATTACTGCAGAAGGTGATACACTTATCAGTGATGAGACGCTAATAGGTCTGGATGAACCTAACAGTTACGCGGACGCCATGGCAGGCCCTGAGTCAGCTAAGTGGAAAGAGGCAATGGACAGCGAGATACAGTCCATGTATGACAATCAAGTTTGGAACTTGGTTGAGAATGTACCAGGTCGTAAGACTGTAGGGTGCAAATGGATCTTCAAGAAGAAGACCGACATGGATGGTAATGTACACACTTATAAGGCACGACTGGTTGCAAAGGGTTTCTCACAAACTCCGGGAGTTGATTATGATGAGACCTTTTCTCCAGTGGCCAAGATTAAGTCTATTAGGGTTCTGTTAGCCATAGCTGCATTTCATGACTATGAAATATGGCAAATGGATGTCAAAACCGCTTTCCTTAATGGAAAGTTGGCTGAGGATGTTTACATGAGTCAGACAGAGGGTTTTGTCAATACAGACACTGATAGGTCTGGATGAACCTAAAGTAACTAAACTTTATTGAATTCCCAATCTTAGTTATTTTAGGAAAATGTGAATAAGGTGCTAATCCATGAAATTACACTTTACACTTTGTTTAAGTCGTTAGTGGAGCGTGTGTGGTTAACCGACACACTAACTTGAACTTAACAAGGTAGGTAAAGGGTGACTTAATGTTTATCATAGTATCGATGGAGCGTGTGTGGTTAACCGGCACATCGATTGAGGGGTAATACATTAAGGGTACCAAGTAATTTGCATGGTTACTTCACACCTTGTTTTGTGATCCTCGGCATCCCAGTCACAAAACTTGAAGGGCACACTCGAGATTGAAACATGCCATTGAAGAAAGTTCAATGAATCTCAAAGAATATAGGAGTTTCTAAACCAATTAAAACCTAATTAAATATTTCATTTTTCATGGTGGAAATTGGTGAATCGTCATTCACCTACCTTCAAATATCTTATAGCTTAGATTACGGCATCCCTCTTCTAAGTTATAAAATATTGTGTTGGGTCCTAGCCTTAATATTACATTTGGGTGTTTTGTTAAGGACTATCTCTATATCTAATCTAATCTATTCCCTTTTCTTTTCAGATGTCTTCCAATAACAATGCTTCTGGCTCAAACCCTACTAGCTCCTTCTCTCTCATGAATCTTTGTGGGAGAGTCATCTTTGATGGGTCCAACTTTACAGATTGGATCAGAAACATCAGGATGGTCACTCGGTATGAGAACAAAGAATATGTTCTCGACAAGGAGCTGAAGGTACCCGAGCGAACTGCTACTCCTGAAGAGCTTGCTGAATATGAGGTAAATGAAAGAGATGCTACAAAAGTGGCATGCATCATGATGGCCACCATGACAGCCGAGCTCCAAAAGTCCTATGAGGACTATTATCCTTTTGAGATGCACCAGGACTTGATGGACCGCTACCATCAAAGTGCTCGTCAAGAGCGATATGAAATAATCGCCTCCATGATAACAACCCGAATGAAGGATGGTGAACCCATCACGGGCCACATGCAGAAAATGCAAAGGTATGTGGACCGTTTACTGAAGCTGAATGTGAACTTCCCTGAGGAGTTAGCAATAGACATCATTTTGCACTCCTTGCCATCGTGTTATGATCAATTTCGCATGACATATCACATGAACAAGGAAGAAGTCACCCTCAGCAAACTTCAAGGACTCTTGAAGACCGCCGAAAGTGGTCTAAAGGGTAAGTCGGTTGTTACTACTCCTACTCCTACTCCAACTGCGGCCAATGTCTTGGCAATCGGGCATGGCAAAGGGAAGAAGAGAAAGAACCCTTCTAAGGGTACCAAGGGTAAGACCCTTGAAGGCTCCTCTTCAAGCAAAACCAAGAAAGGTTTTGTCACTCCTTCTGCTAACCCTAATGAGGCTGAATGCTTCTATTGCCATGAAAAGTCGCACTGGAAGCGAAACTGCCCAAAGTACCAGCAAGATTTGAAGGATGGGAAAGTAAAACCCAACCATGCAGGTATATACACTATATTGTCTAATAACTCACCTCATTCTAAGTCTTGGGTCCTTGATACAGGTTGTGGTATTCACATATGTTGTGATTTGCAGGGACTAAAAAGAAGTGAGAATGTGGAGCAGGGAAAGATAAACTTGATCATGAGAAACAGGAAAGCTTCACCTGTCACCAAGATAGGAGTTTATTCCTTAGTGCTAAATAGTGGGTTTACATTAGATTTGAATAAATGTTATTATTCGCCAGAAATGGCAAGAAATGTTATTTCCTTTCATGCATTGTTTAAACAAGGTTTTACCTTTTATTTTGATAATAATAATGGTAGTATTGATGCTTTCTTTAATAATGTTCTTTATTTTAAAGCATTACCTTGTGATGGCGTGTATGAAACTGTATCTGTTGTAGATAATCTAGGAAATAATGTATTGTGTATTAACTCTTCCACTAGCTTAGATAAAGCATCCTTATGGCATTGTCGTCTTGGACATGTAAGCAAGAAACGCATAAGCCAACTCCAAAAGGATGTAGTCTTGGAGTCATTTGACCTAAAGTCAGATGATAGTTGTGAATCTTGTTTGCTTGGTAACGGGACAAAGTCACCTTTTACTGGCACTTGTGCTAGGGGTGAAGGTTTGTTGGACCTCATACACACGGATGTGTGTGGACCCTTCAGAACCGCCACAAGAGATGCTAATCGATTCTATGTGACTTTTACTGATGATTTTAGTAGATATGGGTATGTCTACCTAATCAAGCATAAGTCAGAAACCTTTGAGAAATTCAAAGAGTTTAAGCAAGAAGTGGAGAATCAGTTGGGCAGGAACATTAAGATGCTTCGATCCGATCGTGGTGGTGAGTATCTTAGTACTGAGTTCCTTGACTATCTTAAGGAATGTGGGATTGTCTCACAATTGACACCTCCTAGGACACCACAGTTGAATGGTGTAGCTGAGAGGCGCAATCGGACCTTGTTGGACATGGTTCGTTCCATGATGAGTCGAGCTTCGCTACCATTCTCATTTTGGGGGTATGCCTTAGAGACTGCCGCCCATATCCTTAATCTAGTCTCTACAAAGAAGGTTGCCAAAACACCTCACGAGGTGTGGACTGGAAAAGTTCCCAATCTAGACCACATCAAGATTTGGGGTTGCGAGGCTTTCGTGAGACGCGAGACTCACGATAAGCTCGAACCCCGAAGCGAAAGGTGTATTTTCATCGGCTACCCACATAAATCCTTTGGTTACATCTTCTACAGACCCAGTGATAATGTGGTCTTTGTAGCAAGAAGAGGATTCTTTCGAGAGAGAGAATTCATGAGCCAAGGAGACAGTGGGAGGCAAATTGACCTTGAGGAAATTCAAGAGTCAAGTGGTGAAGGAACCTCAAACCCTAGCCCTCAACCTGAGGAGAAAACTCCTGTTGAGCCAACTGAAGAATCTATACCTCTGAGGCGTTCCACCAGAGTTAGGAATGCACCTGAGCATTATTATGGTTTTCATATTACTGCAGAAGGTGAGACACTTATCAGTGATAACACACTGGTAAATCTGGATGAGCCTAACAGCTACACGGAAGCCATGGCAGGCCCTGAGGCTGCTAAATGGAAAGAGGCTATGGATAGCAAGATACAGTCCATGTATGACAATTAAGTTTGGAACTTGGTTGACAATGTACCTGATCGTAAGATAGTTGGGTGCAAATGGATCTTCAAGAAGAAGACCGACATGGATGGTAATGTACACACTTATAAGGCACGACTGGTTGCAAAGGGTTATTCTCAAACTCCGGGAGTTGATTATGATGAGACCTTTTCACCAGTGGCCAAGATTAAGTCTATTAGGGTTCTGTTAGCCATTGCTGCATTTCATGATTATGAAATATGGCAAATGGATGTCAAAACCGCTTTCCTTGATGGAAAGTTGGCTGAAGATGTTTACATGGTTCAGCCAGAGGGTTTTGTCAGTACAGAGTACCCCAGTAGAGTGTGTAAGCTCGAGAAATCCATTTATGGATTAAAACAGACACCTCGCAGATGGAATCTTTGCTTTGATGAGAAAATCAAAGAATTTGGCTTTTCAAGGAGTGAAGATGAATCTTGTGTCTATATCAAGGCTAGTGGGAGTATAGTCAGCTTTTTGGTACTGTATGTGGATGACATACTACTCATAGGAAATGACATCCCAACCCTGCAGGAAGTAAAGTCCTGGCTTGGGAAGTGTTTCGCTATGAAGGACCTTGGAGAAGCTGCCTATATCCTAGGGATAAGGATTTTGAGAAACAGGAGTAAAAGACTAATTGGACTTAGTCAAAGCACCTATGTGGACAAAGTGTTGAAAAGGTTCAACATGCATAACTCCAAGAAAGGAGAGTTACCCATCCAGAGTAACGTCAGATTGAGTAAGACACAAAGCCCTAGTACTGAGGCTGAGATAGCAGAAATGAGTCGAATACCTTATGCTTCAGCTGTAGGATCGATCATGTATGTTATGACGTGTACTCGACCTGATGTAGCCTTTGCTTTGAGCATGGTTAGCAGGTATCAGGGGAACCCTGGCAAGACACACTGGACTGCGGTAAAGAATATCATCAAGTACCTACGGAGGACTAAGGACTGGGTCCTTACCCTCGGTGGCAGTGAGGACTTGAGAGTTGTAGGGTACAGTGATGCTAGCTTTCAGACTGACAGGGATAATTTCCGCTCTCAGTCGGGCTGGGTCTTTACTCTAAACGGAGGGGCAATTACTTGGAAAAGTTCCAAGCAGGAGACAGTGGCTGATTCCACTTGTGAATCAGAGTATATAGCAGCAAGCGAGGCAGCAAAGGAGGCTATATGGCTAAAGAACTTCATCGGAGACCTTGGAGTTGTACCAGCTATAAAGGAGCCAATGGAGATTTTCTGTGACAGCAATAGTGCGGTTGCCTTAGCCAAGGAACCAAGAGATCATGGGAGATCCAGACACATTGACAGAAAATATCACTTCATCAGACATCGAATAGAATAAGGAATCCTCGTGGCAAAGAGGGTATCATCGGATGAGAACCCAGCAGATCCCCTCACGAAGGGACTGACTCGGGCTAAGCATCTCCAGCATGCTCGGAGCATAGGGCTGAAGGATGATATTAGTTTTAGTAGTTAGATAATCTTGAAATTTGTAAAATGCAATTGACATTTGATGATAAATAAAAGCTGTTATTTATGAGTAAAGTGTTGCTATCTCTTGTCAATCGTTTACTATTATTTCTTTTTGCATGTTTTGACTTCCAGAATAATTATGTTATGGTTTATATCATATTATTCAAACTCTCCACAGTCGGTAATATCATATAAGTCTTTAAACCTAGAGATATGATTTGTTGCCTATGAGTTGGTTATGCATTGATTGCACGAAAACGCATTGGTAACTCGATGTTATAAACCGTGCTTTTGTGTGTAATTCAACAAGTAGTAGAGCAAACATATGAGTCGAAGTTTATCTGTTCCTTCTAGGATTAGAAGCGATATCTGGGCCCCTCGATGATTTTGTTTTGACCTATGTATCGAGCCCGGTCAGAACTAAATTGATGTGTTCAGTTAAGTTCTATGTCAAACAAATCGGAAATCGGGAAACAAATGCTGGACAATAAGAGCCAATGGAACTTCATTGGAGACCTTGGAGTTGTACCAGAGTATATAGCAGCTAGCGAGGCAGGAAAGGAGGCGATATGGCTGAAGAACTTCATTGGAGACCTTGGAGTTGTACCAGCTATTAAAGAGCCAATGGAAATTTTCTGTGATAGTGAAAGTGCAGTTGCCTTAGCCAAGGAACCAAGGGATCACGGGAGATCCAGACACATCGACAGAAAATACCATTTCATCAGACATCGAATAGAAGAAGGACTCCTCGTGGCAAAGAGGGTATCATCGGATGAGAATCCAGCAGATCCCCTCACGAAGGGACTGACTCGGGTTAAGCATCTC
This sequence comes from Lactuca virosa, assembly GCF_052849685.1. Classification (NCBI taxonomy): domain Eukaryota; kingdom Viridiplantae; phylum Streptophyta; class Magnoliopsida; order Asterales; family Asteraceae; genus Lactuca; species Lactuca virosa. The sequence goes on along the minus strand of NC_136434.1, from coordinate 167,306,976 downwards.
CAGCATGCTCGGAGCATAGTCCTGAAGGATGATATTAGATTTAGTAGTTAGATAACCTTGAAATTTGTAAAGTGTAATTGACATTAGATGATGAATAAAAGGTGTTTTATTTATGAGTAAAGTGTTGCTATCTCTTGTCGATCGTTTACTATATTTCTTTTGCATGTTTTGACTTCCAGAATAATTATGTTTGGCATATCATATTATTCGAACCTCCACAGTCGGTCATATGTCGGAAGTAGGTATGAATCAAGATTGTCATGATTGGTTGCAGAGGTCTAAGTTGTTGGACATGGCTACAACACTCATGAGTGCTCATAAGTTCTGAGCATTGGACTCAACCCACGCTCACTGGAATCACTTCATGGAATTTATCTCGAGTGATTGTGAGACGGTAATATCATATAAGTCTTCAAACCTAGATATATGATTTGTTACTTATGAGTTGGTTATGCATTGATTGTACGAAAACGCATTGGTAACTCGATGTTATAAAACGTGCTCTTGTGTATAATTCAATGAGTAGTAGAACAAACATATGAGTCGAAGTTTATCTGTTCCTTCTTGGATTAGAAGCTGATATCTGGGCCCCTCGATGATTTTGTTTTGACCTATGTACCGGGCCCGGTCAGAACTAAGTTGATGTGTTCAATTAAGTTCTTTGTCAAACAAATCGGAAATTGGGAAACAAACTGCTGGATAATAAGTAAGACATTGTTCCATGTATTTGTCCGGCTGATATCTAGAACAGAGGATTATATGATCACTTATCTTAAATGGCGTATCATCATCTTCTCAATTCCGAGAGATCTTGAAAGAGCTACGATTGCCGATCGGTTCCTGAAGTATTGCAGTTATAGTTATTAGACTTATCCAAGTGGGAGACTGTTGGATAAGGTGTCTAAGTCCATAACTATTTCTGGTATGTACTTGACCCGACCCGACATGGTCCATTTGGGTTGCATGGCACCATGCAATTGGATAAACTAAAATGAGAGAAATAACACTTATGGTTTATTAATATATTATAAGTTCTAATATATTAATAATATTATTTAATTAGTCTGATCAAGAATTAATTTAGAATTAATTAAGTGATCAAAAGATAACTAATTAAATATATGGGTAGATTATGTAAATCTTCCATATCTTATATAGTGGGCTAAGAGGCTCCATGGATTATAAAGTTGGGTTCCACCCATATGATGCTCCATGGATGCTCCATGGAGTTAACCCATGGATCATGAAATGAAGAGTCATGTTACATTAGGGTTTACCTAATGCAACACACTATATAAACAAAGGTGTTTTCCCCAAAATCGGTGACACTAAGAAACAAGAGGGCTAGAGCCGATTTTGCAAGTGTAAGATTCTCTCAAAGTTTACTCCTTTGCATTTAGTGTTGTGTGAAACATTTGAGGCATCACACTTGGGGTGCTAGGCTCACAAGGTTTCAAGGATCATAATCTACAACAAGGTAAGTTATTCTATCTTTCATTCAAGTTAAAAATGTTCCCCATGTATGCTAGATAGGAATATAACCTTGGAATTCAACTTTGCATGATAATTAGACAAACATAGATCCAAGGTTATTAGGGTTGCATGTACACTTAGGAAGTGTTAGAATGCTCAAAACCCATCAAAAGGATCGGGGCTCCCCAAGGCGAACTACTCGGCCTGATAAATCCCTTGTCTAACAGCTCCTGCAGCTGCGTAGACAACTTTTGCATCTCGGGAGGAGCCAACCGATATGGTGCCTTGGCTATCGGAGCCGCACCAGGGACTAGGTCGATCCTGAACTCCACCTGTCGCTCCGGAGGTATCCCAGGCAGCTCCTCCGGGAATACATCCGCATACTCTCGCACCACCGGTACATCGCTCACCGACACCTTACCCGCCTCCCGGGTATCCATAACATAGGCGATATACCCGGCGCAACCCTGCTGGAGGTAGCGCCTAGCCCTCAATGTTGAACATAAAGCTGGTCCGTGCTGTGGTCTCTCACCCTGAATCACCAGCTCTCCCCCGCTTGGGGTCCTGACACGCACCAACTGTTGTGCACAGTCAATCACAGCCCCATTAGAGCTCAGCCAATCCATACCAATGATGACCTTATTCCCACGCAAAGGAATGGGAACCAAGTCTACCAGGTAGCGCTCCTCGAATAGCCTCATAACACAATCTATGAAAACCGCTGCCACTCGCACTAATCGGTCATCGACAATCTCGACCTCTAGAGGGCAATCCAACATGCCCGAAGACTCAGGGAACCTCTTGCTAAGTGCAAGAGAAACAAATGATCGAGTGGCACCTGAATCGAACAACACCTGTACTGGGATACCGTTCACATGGAACGATCCTAAACAAACATACAACATGACATATCACTATCATAAACAACATATAATAAAAGCTAGGGAGAATAAATCATACCCGTCACCACATCGGGTGCGGCACGTGCCTCCTCGGTAGTCAACTGGAAGGCTCAGCTCCTTGCCACTGGAGTCTCTGTCTTGCCCTGCCGGCCATCAGTAATCCACAGGGTCGCTGGAGCTGGCGCCGCTGCTGTCAACTGAGGACAATTGGCCTTTTTATGGCCTCGCTGGTTGCAGTGGAAACACAATAACTTCGATGTCTGGAAAGTGGGCGTAGGGGCGGTACAATCCCTGCTGAAGTGCCCCGACTTGCTGCACTTGTAGCAGCCCGATGATCCCAACCTACAAACCCCCTCATGAGTCTTTCCGCACTTTACGTAGCGGCCCCGGCCCTGCTGGCCCTTCGTCCTATAGTCGGATCCCTTGGGCTTCTTCCCCGAAGCCCCAGTCACATGCCCCTCCTCCGCCTTCCTCTTCTTGATGTGATCCAAGTCAATCTCCCTCTCCCTCGCCCCTGGCAATCTTAGAATTCAGGATCGGGCATGCTGAGAAGCTGACATGCTCCCGGATGTCAGCTCTCAACATGTCATGGTAGCGGGTCTTCCGCATCTCCTCGTCCCCCGCATATTGGGGCACCAACAATGCCCTCTCCTGGAATTTGGCGGTGATCTCCGCCACTGACTCAGTCGTCTGCCTCATGTCGAGAAACTCCTTGGCTAGCTGCTGAAGCTCCACAACCGGCGCAAACTCTACCCTAAACCTAGTCACAAAGTCAGACCATGTCATAGCCTTAATGGCTGAGGCTCCCAAGGAATCACCAACTGACTCCCACCAGTCTCTAGCTCTGTCCCTCAAACATCCCACAGCATAACGAACCTTCGACCCCTCAGGGAAGAAGCTCGTCAGCTGTGCAGACTCCATGTATGTAATCCATCGTCTGGCAGCAATGGGGTCCTTCACCCCATGGAAATCTGGTGCACCACTGCCCCTGAAGTCCTTGAAGGACGGTGTGCGTGATCCTGACTGGCTGAATGCCATGTCGTTCCTGAACGCCCTGAGGCGATCCTCCATCAGCTCTATGATCCCTTCCTTGATCGACCCTCATCCACTGGCTCGGAACCTGCACCCGAACCTGATCCTGAACCGGATCCTAATCCTGAACCTCCCCCTCCATGACGTGTGATCATCACCATTCTGAAACAGAACACATAATTGTCAGAATCATACATAAATCTCGGGAAGTCTCATACACTCTACAGTTCCCTGATTCCATCTTAGCCCTCCTTGAATCGAGTACGGATCCTCTGCTTTCAGTAGTACGGGCCCATACTACCTTCCACATTTATCCGTACTTTCCTCAAGGATTGCTTCGACTTCACCAAATCCCTTCTACTACGACTGCTCACAGCACTAATTCTCTTCCTAGGCTTGCCCTAGGGTAATCTCCCCGACATACTCTCCGCCATCAGTTACATAAGGAATCCCTGTTACCTTTACCTAATTAGCTTGCGAATAACATTACATATCACTAAGACCAGATAATTCTTCGAATGAGAGGTCCTACCCTACAACGGTTGGACTCAGACAAGAGCTGCGCAATAGAGCTAGACCTAACCTTCTGAAATTATTTAGTCCTCGTAATATGTAACTTAACGTATTCGTTTACTAGTTAGCTAAGGTTAACTAGAACTGCTAAAGCACAAAGCCAGCAGCATTCGAGCATTGAGTAACCATACCAAGCATATCCTATTCAGGCCATTATTTTACTGATTATTCAGCTCTAGCATATAATCCAACAAGCACATATAGCAGGCACATAAGGCATCTTCCTAGATCCTTAGCCCTAATCTAGCATGCAGTTCTCACACATAGGCAATAAGCATATAAGGCATCCTTCCTAGATCCTTAGCCCTAATCTAGCATGTAGTTCTCATAATCGTAGCATATCATAACATAACATGTATGGGTATCTTGGGGAAAACTTACTTGAGCTCAGCCCGTCGCGCACATCACACTCCTCGTTCTTTCTCAAAACTTCTCACTTTGTCTTTTGGAAAAACATTTTTTCTTGTGAAAAATCTTTCACATCCTCGATTTGAGTCCAGACACCCTCGAAGGTGTGTCCGAATCCCTCAAACCAAGGCTCTGATACCAATTTGTAACATCCCAAATTTCAAGACCAAAAATTTCATTTTTGATATAACAATTTAGAAAACATTTATAAGAAAACATAATTGAGTCATATCATTTCATAAAACCATAATCTAACGTCTCAAAATCATATCATAGAAATAGTAACAATGTCAGAGTACAATCCCAAGAAATATCATAGTGCGGAAATCCTGCGTGTGTGTGATGTGCCGCTACCGCGCCGGCTCCTTCCCCTTCGCTGAAGAGGTACCTGAAACAAAACTGAAAACTGTAATCACGAATCTTAGTGAGTTCCCCCATCATACCACATACCATACAATCACATGACATACATACTGCCAGGCATATCTGGGTGCCCGACCTACCCCTTCGGTCCTCTCGACCGGTGACCTTGCCTAGCATATCTGGGTGCTGGCCTACCCCTTCGGCCCTCTCGACTGGTCTCGGGGGATTATCTCACCCCTTACTACTACCACATATTATCATATAATCATAATCTGGCTAACATAGCTGGGTACTAAACTATCCCTTCGGCCCTATCGGCCGATAACTTGGGAACTATCTCCCCCTACTGCTATGATCACATAACATCATATCATGCTAACACATAAACATATCAAGTAGCGGTAAATACAGACAATTATCACAAAGACAATTGTCTAACATACACTCCTACTGGTGGGTCGGCATTGTCGCCTTAGACCCACCGCTACTGGAAGATAACTCACCTCGATGTCGCGTAGTGTCTGCATAATCCTTGGTACAGAATCCTCTCGTCTCAACTCCTCAACCCCTACACAACAACCCTCCTTGATTACTAATCCGTACCCACAACCCTCTTTTACAAGGGTCAACTCAAGTCCAGGTCAAAGTCAAATTCAACATCCAGTTGACTTGACTCGCCGAGTTGGTCCACCAACTCGTCGAGTCCCTATTCTTTCAAAATGATACAACCCCCGACTCTACTCATCGAGTCTAGCAAGAACTCGACGAGTTCACCTTCAACCATAGCATCGGGACCATCTTCAATCGACTCGCCGAGTTCATCCTTGAACTCGCCGAGTTCATCTTCATCATATAAATGTGTCCAGTCTATGACTCGCCGAGTTCTATGAACAACTCGTCGAGTCCGTCTTTATGGGTTGGCAGATTGCCTTGGACTCGCCGAGTTTGTTCATACACTCGCTGAGTCCCATGATTTCCAGGTCCATAATCACGTCCATATTGTTGAGTCCCCTTCTAGACTCGACCAGATTCCTCAGAAACAAAAAAGGTTGGGGAACCAATACCCGACTCGCCGAGTCCCCTAAATTCCATGTCTATAAACTCGATTTCTGTTGAACCCATCTCATCCAGAGAGTAGATCTGACCTCCTAGGGTCGATATAACACGTAAAGTCACGAACTTTACGTCCATGCATGGGTCTTTAAGCTCAAAAGACCCAAAAATGAGGTCTACAAGATGCATGGGGATCTCATGGCCATAAAGTTGGCACCTTTATGCCATGAGAACCCTCCAAAGTTCAAGATCTGAAGCCATTACTCTACATTACACTCTAAACCCGAAATGGATTAGAAATACCCCAAAGATGTCAAGATCCAAGCCCTAAAGTAGATCTAACAAATAAGAAGTCAAGGTTGGAGCTTTTTACCTCCAACAAGCTGGAAATGCAACCAAATCTCTGGATCTACTAACTTCCTCTTGAACCTCCAAGTCTTTCCTTCCTTCTTCAAACTTCAAATCACAAAGAATGGCACAAAAGAGCTCAAGAACACTCAAAAGTTGATTAGGGTTTGGAGGTGATGGAGGCTGGGGTGGAGGCCTCATAAAGTGTTTAAATAGGGTGCAAACCCTCAAATTTAGGGTTTCACTCAGACAACTCCTACTCTCCGAGCCGGTCTCCCGACTCGTCGAGTATGTCACTTACTCCCCCCGATCCGAAGTCTAACCTACTCGACGAGTTGGGCCTCCAACTCGCCGAGTACCAGTGTAATATATGAAGTTTTGCTTAAATTTAAATACGTACCTGAAACCGTGTGTTACATATGATTTCTCATGTTATTCTTGAAATCGGAAACCAATCCACCTCAAATAGAAGGCCCACCCTGAAGTCCCGTATACAATCTATGTGCTCTTGAGGCACCAATATTTTGCATTGACAGATTATGAATACACATCTCCTGAGAATAATCAAGTTTCTCTTTGTACGAGACAAAAACATGTTGTCCTTACCAAACAACTCATGAGTATGTTGTTTGACAAAAAATCATCAACAATATATTTCTGAGTACCATGTATTAGAATAAAAACAATTTTCGCTTTGCATTCGGACTGAAATGAGTCTTTCCTTCTTTGAATCTTATTATGTCGAGGGTCTAGAGTATCCACTTTACCGGATTTTGGTCTGCCTTCCCGATTGCATAGCAAATGTCTTTGTGTGATAATGTCAGATTTTGGTTGTTCTAATTGTTCCAATCCTGACATCAAAACCTGCTTCTAATGCATAGTTTTTATACATTGTTACTGCTGCACCATATGAATCAACAATTGAGTTGATTTTTGGTTTGATATCGTCAGAAACAACAGGAGTCCAATAAGGTGAGCCACCAGGAGAAACGTAATCATGTGTAGCATGTGATTGTTCTGCATCAAAAATAACATTAAGTTATAAAACACAAATTACATATATACAGTGAAACAAATGGATGTCGTCGATGTGCAAATTGCAAATAATCGAAACAAATTAACGAATTGTTCTAAAATAATTTGTTGTTGGTATGTTTACCTTTCTGTAAATCAATAGTATCATCCGTCTCAACATCAATGAACTCGTTTTCATTTTCTGCATCTTATAATAGATTAGTGTAATGGTATATATATATATATATATATATATATATATATATATATATATATATATATATAACAGATACATAATTAAAACACATCACATTGATTATGATTACTAGTTTCGTTACCGACTAGGTTAGAGTTCGACAGCGACTTTGAGAGCTACAATTTGTTAGTCAATTTTTTAAGTTATACTTGCAATTATAGTTATTAGAATTATCTAAGTGGGAGACTGCTGGATTAGGTGTCTAAGCCCATATCTATAATTGGTATGTACTTAAATTTATAGTAGCATAGTCCTTTTTGGGTTGCCTTTACACTAACAACTAGACAAGATGATTATTTGAGGGAGAAGTTGAATTTATTATTTGGAATAATAAATTAGTATATAAAATGATTTATTAATATGTTATGAAAATAACATATTAATTAGAAATCATGTTTTTTAATTAATATTTAATCAGAAATTAATTTGGAATTAATTTTGGGATTAAAGGAATTAATTGAAAGTACATGGGCTGTTTTGCAATTAATTAATAGTTGTGGTTTGGGCTCTTGGATCACCCTAAAGAGGGTTGGCTGAAAATCTTAGGAAAGCCCTAAGGATTTTCGTCCAAGGCCTTGAGGAGGGGAATCCATGGGCTGCTTAGGCCTTAAGCTGGAAATTAGGGTTTCCACCTTCAAACCCTAGTTTTAGGACTAAGCAACCTTAAATATAAAAGGAGCATCACCCCATCCAAGTTTCGATGATCTGAGGAAGCCCTAGAAGTGTTGTAACTTTGAGCAACTCCCTCCTCTCTCCTCTCTCTCATAATCATCTTCTTGCTTTGGTGTGTTTGTGAGCCATTATAGGTGTTACATTTGTGGCACTTGTTCTCAAAGCCAAGATCTTCAAGGAATCCATTGTTATTACTAAATAACAATAAAGGTATGTATCTAAACCCTAGTTTTATGTTAATTTCGATAATCATACATGCCTCCTAGGGTTTCTAGTTTTTGTGTTTAATGCTTGTATGTTCAATAGAGAAAACATAGATCCAGCAATTAGGGTTGCATGCACACATATGATTGTTTTCTATGTAGAAAACCCATCACCGACGACATACACTACACAAGTGTTGATTTGCAGATCTCCAACACCATCGATTTGTAGACCATGCCAACAATTCATGCCCACCGACGAACACCACCACTACCAACTCCTGCCTAAATCCTAAACCTCTCCTGCTAGTGACCAACGGCTAAAGAAATTCCATTTTTATGTAGTTATAAACCCAATCGACACTTAGCCTGTAAAAAACGTTTTTTACACACTCAACCTGTAAACAAAAATCTTTTCCTGATATGGTTTCGAGATTAGGTTAGAGAACAGAGGATGAGAAGAGAGGAACTGAGAGAGCGAGATAGATGATAATGTTCTTGGTTTCTGATTTCAGTTTGTCGGAAACAACCACGACGATAACGTCGTGATCTATGGAAGCATATTGGAGTGTAGTTTTTCCATTGGCAGCCTTGTGGATCCCCTGTGAGAAATCGATTTCCATAAATCGATGTTTTACACGATGAAGGAATAGGAAGGGTGTGGGAGGGAGACAGTAGGTCGAAGGGAGGTGGCAACGTAATGGTCGAAAAGTGGGGGTTGTAGAGAGATGGTCACTGGAGACGTGACAGGAAGAAAAGAATGAGAGGTGGCCATAGAGAGCCTGATTTGAAAGAGTTGAAGGCTGAGTATCACCGTGGGAGAGAGAAGGATATTCAGTTTAGGATTTTTTTTTAATATTTATTTTATATAATAATAACAAACAAATAAATCATTAAAATTTTAAAAAAGTCTATAAGGGTATATTAGTCATTTTAAGTCAATCAGGGACTAAATTTGAAACAAAATGTCCGAGTTAAAAAAAAGTTGTTAGGGACCAAGGATGCAGATTACCATAAAACACAGGGACCATCCGTGTAATTTACCCATATATATATATATATATATATATATATATATATATATATATATATATATATACACACACACGTACGTATGTATATAAATTTTTGACCGTTCAAACGGTCACTTTTGTGGTATCCAATCAAAAAACGCGGCAGAAAATGGGAGAGGTGCGGCTTAACCACACTCAAGACCGCATATGATGCGGTGTTTCCTTGCTTATGTGGCATGGAGTGCGGCCAAACCGTCATCAATTCCCTTGAGTCTTAGGCTAAGGGGAGTGATAACACTCATAGCACCTTGCCACGTAAACTTTTTGAGTGCCACCTCATTTTCTTCCATTTAGCACATAATTTTAACATTTGGTAGGGAGTGATAACACTCATAGCACTCAATTCTTTTTTTTTTCTTTTTCTAGTTTAATTTAATTACTTTATTTTAATAAACAAACATTTTTTTTAATATTACACAAACATTTTTTCGATTTATTTAATATGACATATTTTTTTACGACACACATTTCATATTAAATAAAAACGATTACAACAATTTAAAACACGATTTAATACTACTTAAGACTTAAAACACGATTTAATACTACCTAAAACATAATTTAAAATGTCGATTTAATACTACCTAAACGACCTAAAACTTACTTAAGACATAAAACACGATTTAATCCCAATTATATTGTTTTGCAAGGTCTTTTCTTGCATTGTTGAACACCCAACGATCATCCCGAGACAAGTTTTTCCCCTGTTTTAACCAAAGCTTCAATGCATGATTTCTTTCTTTTTCCTTTCCCATTTCTAATAAAGCATCAAGCTTATTGTCTAACCTTCGGAGATCTTCCCTAATCTCCTCCATTTTAGTCGATGAGCTTTGAGCACCTTTGAGCTTTCTTTTTTGCTTTGTCTCGTTCCATAGGACGAGTTGAAAGTTCATATGGCTCATCATTGTTGAGGTCAATCCCTCCAATACGCGCATCAAAATATTGACCGTGGGTAGAATTTGAAGTTTTGTTTCGTTTGGACATCCCCGCGTAATTATCGAGACTTTTTAGATCTAGCCATTTTTGATTGCCCTTCACAACTTCCCAAAACGACTCATTGGCAAAAGCTCTTTTGGCTTTCACCTTGTAAATATGACAGACGTTAGCCATGTCATCCACCTTAGTTGCACCGCTTTAGGGGTTGCAGATCTCGTTCAGGTAGATGTCGTTGAACTCCATTGCGGCTCGGTTGACGGTCCTCCATTTTGAGTAGAGTGAATCGGGATTGCGGTACTTCCTTTTCATGCGTTGACAAAAATTAAGCCAAACTTTTGATTTGAAGGTTGTTGAGTCTTGGTTGTTGCTGTGGATCGGGTCCTCCAACACATCTAGCCATGACTGTGCTAGTGCCTTCTCTTCATCATCCGTCCACCCTCTACGTGGAGCCATCATATTATTATTTTATTTTATTTATTATTATTTTTTGTACTTGTGGTTCGACCTTGGGCTCTTGAAATGACTCTTGAACGGGATCTTCAACGGGGCCTTCATCGGAAGAATCGGTTGACTCGTCGAGTATGTGATGTGGTTGAGATTGAAAATTACTTTACGGTTGAAGAATTGAGTTTCTTGAACCGTTTCAAATGAATCAAGATCGACATTAGGGCGAGGTGTTGGTTGGGATTGGTTGTGGTAAAATGCCATTTGTTGAGAAGAGAACGGATTAAATGAAAACATTTTCATAGTCATTTTAGGAAAGTAGCAGCTAACGGAAGAGTGAATTGGTTGATCAAATGATGGTCGATAACATGGTGGTGATGGAAGGGTTGAGGATTGAGTGTTTAGAGGTGGAAGATTTAGTGATGGAATGTTTGAAGCCTTCTTTTTGTTGATTTTTGGGGTTTTCTTTGTTTGAGATGAAGACATTCTCCTTAGTGAATTGAGAGAATTTGTGAGAGAGATATGATATTTTGTGTGTGTAAATTGTTGACAGTGTGGTTTGATTTATAGTAGTTGAATATTTATTTATTTTTATTAAAATTGTTTTTTTTAATGAAAGTTGGTAATAAGTTGCTAAAGTTAAATTCAACAATTAAATTCGGTCAAACAACAAACAATCTACAATCTGGTCAAACACACTCCTACCAATCAAATTCGTGCATGTCCTTCTCTCTATTCTCGCCAAAAGCTTGGCACGTCTCCACTAACGACCCCTAGCAAGAGTCGTCGCTAGGGAGCCGTGTTCTAGCGAGCACGGCGAATTCCACTCCGCTTGGCCTTAGGAGTAAGTTAGACAGTTAAATTTGGATCAACACGATAATAAGATAGAAAATAGTTATTCCTATAAATTAATAAAAGTGGATTTAGCTTTTGAAGAGGAAAGAGAAAGACGGCAAAAGAAACAAGCCATACATAGACGAGGGTTTACAATGAGCAAAGGGGAAGATTACATAAGAACCTTGCATTTGACTCGCAATTTTATGTATTATTTTCCCCAAATTAGTGGCTTCGTGATCTTATAGTCAAAACCTTACAATTTGTTATGAAGATTTGATTTAAGGAATTTGTTTTTTCACTATCTGATCATTGGTTGATAATGGAGGCATTGACGGAGCTATGCGATTTGATCGCGCAGAACCCTAATCAGTTTTCCGACAAAATTGCTTGGATTTGCAGCCGGTGTCCTCCGTCGGAGTCTCTCCTATCCGGATCTCCGAGAATTTCACGTTCTCAGCTCAATGCGGTTCTTGTAACAGCCCGATTCATCTCCAAATGCGGCAATTACAGTGATACCCGTCCTCGAACGATTGCTCTTGAGTTCATAAGAGCAATTCCAGCTTCCTTTGAACAATCATTCTGGCCAAAATCGTTTGGGAACTCTTCGATTGCTTCTTTTTATGCGGAATTCTTCGGGTATGTTTGCAAAGCAGCTGAACTGTATCCGGAGTTCGACTCTGATGTGGCAAAGTTCATGGGAGACATTGTTTTTGTTGCTGTTAATGATAGATGTGGTGATGTAGCGATTTCCAAGGCCTTTCTGAGCGCTTTATCTGAGAGTTTCCCTCCTATTATCCCATCAGATGCAAATAAATTAGTTACTTCTTTACTTGATGGCCTAGACTTTGCTCTTCCAAGCAGCAGTTCTCCTAAAGCTATAATGGGGTCCAATTCATCTTCACAGAGCTCTCCAGTTAGTGTTAGCCACGTTGCTGCTTCCAGTTCATCTAATGGCGGTGTAGACGATGCCAATTCAAAGGCTATAGTTACCAACGGGGGAACCACTGGTGGATGGGCTACAATAGGGACTCCCTCTGGTAGTGATAGGAGGGGGGCTGCTTACTTTGAAGAGGAATTGGTGGAGAATCTTGAGAAACAGGAGATTGCCTTCAAATTAATCGGACATATTCTTGATAAAACACAGATTGATCCCAAGCTTTTGGAACGGCTGCACATTATTACAAAGGATCAACTCAAATCAATTTCATCTTTTCTCAAGGTAAGATTTGCATAAAATATTGCTTTGTTTTCTGTTCATTTGCATTGCGAAACAACTCCACCATTTAAGAGCTAGTATATGAATTTCCATTTCTTGGGCAGATAAGGAAGCGCGATTGGACGGAGCAGGGCTCATTACTGAAAGCTAGAATCAATACAAAACTTTCTGTATACAAAGCTGCAGTTAAGTTGAAAGTCAGAAGTCTTGCATCCCTTGATTCAGATGGGAAATCAGCAAAGAAGTTATTGCATGGAGCTTTGGCCTTGTTAGTAGAAGCAGCAGAAGCTTGTGTATATTCAGTGTGGCGCAAGCTGCGAATTTGTGAAGATCTTTTCAGTTCGTTGCTTGATGGTATCTCTAAAATTGCTGTTACACGTGGAGGTCATCTACTACGGGTTCTGTTTATACGGTTTAAACCCCTTGTGCTAACTACATGTGCTCAAGTATGTATCTTTTTGTTTGATCTGTGATAAGTTCTGTATCTTCTTTAGTTTCTTTAGTGAGCTGAATGTTTTTTTCTTTGAATTTATCTTGTAGGCTGATACTTGGGCAAGCAGCCAGGGAGCTATGTTTGAGAGTGTCTTGAAGGCAAGCTGTGAGATTATCGACTATGGATGGACCAAGGATCGAGCTCCTGTGGATACATTTATTATGGGACTTGCTACAAGTATTCGTGAGCGCAATGACTATGAGGAAGAGGTTGGTTATATGCTTTCTTAATCTGCGTTTATTCTTGATAAAAATATAAATTCTTATCATCTATATGTATATATAACTTCAGGATAATGCCAAAGAGAAGCAGGCAGTTCCTATTGTACAGCTTAATGTCATCCGGTTGCTTGCAGAGTTAAATGTACAAGTTAAAAAAACTGAAGTGGTTGACACTATCTTGCCACTTTTCATTGAAAGTTTGGAGGAGGGTGATGCTTCAACACCTGGCTTATTACGTCTGCGAGTATGATACCTATCTTTAATCATGTTTTATTATGATTATAAGTCCTATTTCTTTAAATCACTCATTTTTCTTGTTAAAATCCATATCAAAGTCTCTTGTTATTATATGAAGGCATTCTCAAACTTTCTTTGGTGAATCACTGCAGCTTCTTGATGCTGTTTCTCGCATTGCAAGTTTAGGTTTTGAGAAGTCTTATCGTGAAGCTGTTGTGTTAATGATAAGAAGTTACTTAAGTAAACTTTCCACCATTGGATCTGCTGAAAGCAGGACCTTGCCACCAGAGGCGAATACAGAACGTGTTGAGGTATGTCCTGCTGGAATTATGCCCCTTATTTACTTATATATCTTTTGTAAGTTGAACTAGACAGAAAACTGGCACAGAGGGGCACGTGGAAATCTTTATCAAATACACGTAGGCGGTGTTTCTTTTTGATTTAATTGAATTAATGCAGACAAAAGAAGTTATAAGGATTTATAATTAGTGTTGGCTTATGTAGTATGAAATAAAGATGAAAAATGAAATCGTAAAATACTTATTCATCTATCGATCTTTATAAGTCCACAAAAAACCATAGAATTTTATTCAAAAGTATAAAAATATCATGCAATTGTAAAAAACAAAAAGATTCAACCTACCCATTTGATGTCATACATATCAAGATTATAAAAATGATGAAATTATCATGCAACACATATTTTTTTGTTATTTATATTTGATTGCAAGCTCTTTAAATCCAAATCTTAAAAAACTAAAATTTTGAATTTGGGCATATTTTGTCTTGGATAATTTTGGTTATTATCATAAATTGGAAAGCATTATTGTGAATTGTTAAAGTACAATGTTATTGTAAACATATATATATATATATATATATATATATATATATATTACCATAGTTATTTATGATTTCAATTTATAATGGTTCCCAAATAAGCAATCAGTTATTATCCTGCATCACTTCTAGACAGACGGGTAAAATGGTCATTTTCTCATGTTTAAACTGTTCATTCGGTCAAAAAAAGAAAAAATGAAACAGTCTTTGACTCTTTGTTTATACAACACTTACTCCAGACAGACATCATTTATGGATTGAGTATTTTATCCCTACAACAGTCAATTAGGAGAAAAAAGAAACCGCCTCTTAGTATACTTGCTTACTATATATAATATAAGTTTGATTTTAGAACTGTTTTACATCAAGAAAGAATTTTTATAAGTTCACATTCAGTATACTTTCTGTAAATCCTCACCTTAGATGCTCACTAGTTCAATTACATTCAAGACTCTTCCTGCAGGATTTCAATCCATAGCTAAAGGCCTTACCAATGAAAAACTTCGTGTGGACTTTCGTCATCGCCTGCTGTCTTTATGCTCAGATGTAGGCTTAGCTGCTGAGTCCAAAAGTGGAAGGTATAATATGGAATATATGTATAATATATAATATCATTATATGCCAAAATTATCTGAAAAATATATTCTTTCTTATTTGCAGTAGTGGAGCTGATTTTCTTGGGCCTTTACTTCCTGCTGTGGCTGAAATCTGTTCTGATTTTGATCCAACGGTTGATGTTGAACCTTCACTCATGAAGTTATTTCGTAACCTATGGTTCTACATTGCTCTTTTTGGCTTGGCACCCCCAATTTTGAGGTCTCCAGTCTCAGTGAAGCCAAATTCTACAACATTAAACAATGGAGGGAATACAAGTGCTGTTGCCCTTCAAGCTGTGGGTGGGCCCTACATGTGGAATCCTCAATGGTCTTCTGCTGTTCAACGCATTTCTCAAGGGACCCCACCCCTTGTATGTAACCGTTGACTTTATTTTTATTTTTTAACTTTTTTGGTCTTTGAGCATAGCTGATTTTTGCAATTTTGGTCCCAAAAAGTTGTCTTTTGCAAATTTTGTCCTTATTTTGAAGTTTCCTAACGATTTTGGTCCCTGTGTCATCTAAGTTGATTAAGTTTTTTAAAATGGCCATTTTGTCCTTGGACCAAAACTGAGAAAACAGTATACCACATAGACTAAAGTTGTAATTTTCTCTTATTTTTAAATAAAGGTTTTGTAATACTTTATGTGCATATGATCTTTTAAATTTGTAATATTTTCAGTTATACTGTTTATTGAATAATTTGTTAATATATCAAATTTATATTATTTGTATATTAATATAACTTGCTATGATAAAATATATTATTTTTTAAATATTCTCTATGTACAAAGGTATAAGTTGACAGGATCATTATTCTAAATTTCTTATAGTTTAAAAATTTAATATTTTAGGGCCATATGTTCATTTTGCAACGTTTTTGAATCTGTACTTGAGATTAATGGCACCATATAGTTATGTTTATGTCTCCTGCTTCTGTGAAAACTGTAAAATGTGCAAAACCAAAAGCATGAATTTTGTGATTTATATTTTTTTGTCAGGTTGTGAGCTCTGTAAAATGGCTAGAGGACGAATTAGAACTTAATGCCCTTCATAACCCTGGTAGTCGTAGAGGAAATGGAAATGAGAAAGCTGCTGTAAATCAAAGAACAGCTCTTTCAGCTGCATTGGGAGGGCGTGTTGAGGTTGGAGCAATGACCACAATTTCAGGGGTGAAGGCAACTTATCTTCTTGCAGTGGCATTTGTGGAAATCATACGGTTTAGCAGCAATGGTGGAATCCTTAATCATGGTCCTAATTCCACTGCTTCTAGAAGTGCCTTCAGTTGTGTTTTTGAGTATCTGAAAAGCCCAAATCTTATGCCTGCTGTCTTGCAATGCTTAATGGCCATTGTTCATCGTGCTTTTGAGACTGCATTATCATGGCTGGTGATTCTTTTTTTCTTATGAATTTCTTTATATTATGCATTTTTATTAGTGTAAATGTGTAATGTTAGGTGAATCTTGTAATGGATGCAGGAGGCTCAAATATGTGAGACAGGAGATGCTGCTGAGGTCAGAGAGTCAACTCTGGCTGTACATGCTTGTTTTCTCATAAAGAGTTTGTCTGTTAGAGAAGAACACATTCGGGATGTATCTGTTAATCTGTTGTCTCAATTGAGAGAGAGATTTCCACAGGTAAACTATTGACTTGCATTACAAATTTATGAGCTTTTATATTTTGTTCCACTTTTACTTTAGGGTAACTAACAACGTATAATGCACTTTATTTGTTACCCATAGTAGCAATGTACACACTTGCAATTTATTACCGATAATAATAGCAATGTACTTACATTTCTTTAAATGTATCTACGTTGCCATTATGGGTAAAAAACAAAGCACATTTCTATTATTCGTGAAGTAATGAAAGCATGTTGCTATTACCTGTAAAAAATAAAGTACATTACATATAATGGTAAAAAGAGTAAATTGCATTGCTATTCTCCGTGATTTGCCCTTTACTTTAAGTAACATTCTATTGGGTGCAGATCTTGTGGAAATCATCTTGTCTGGATTCTCTTTTGTTCTCTGTGAATGGTGATCCACCTTCATCTCTTGTGAATGATCCTGCTTCAGTAGCTTCTGTTCGCTCTTTGTACCAAAGTGTTGTCAAGGAATGGATTGTTGATTCACTATCCTATGCTCCATGCACCACCCAAGGTCTTCTTCAGGTTTGTGACATTTGTCTAAGAGTTAAGTTAATGACCATATTACCCTCATATTCTAGACTGAATAAGCCTTTTAAGTGTGACTTAATGACCATGTTACCCTTGTATTCCAAAAAACAAATTTCACAATATTCATCAATTTTAAACGTGAGAGGAAAAAAGAAGGGAAAATAGCAAAAGGGTTGTAAGATAACTTCTGTCTAGTTTAAGTAAAAAAGAAACAACCCTATAGTGTCTATTATTACATGTTGTGTTGACTCATCATTAAATCTAACAGACTGAGTCTGACTGTGTCCAAACATAAACGTTTCAGGAGCAACTTTGTAAAGCAAACACATGGCAAAAAGCACAGCCCACTACAGACGTTGTTTCTCTTTTATCTGAAATAAAAATAGGAACAGGGAAAACGGATTGTTGGAAGGGTAAAAAAACTGCCAACATTCCTGCAGTAATGGCATCTGCAGCTGCTGCATCGGGTGGAAATTTGAAGTCAACAGAGGCGTTTAATATTGAGGTTCTTAGCACTGCGATTGTTAGTGCTACAGTGAAGTGTAATCATGCAGGAGAAATTGCTGGCATGAAAAGGTTATATGAGAACATAGATGGTGCAGATGATGATGATGATAAGGGTTCTGAAGTTGCACCTAAAAAAAAGCAGTCGTTTGGGGAGATATTGCTTATTAAGTTTGTAAGGCTTCTTCAGAAGTTTGTTTCCATGGCTGAGAAAGGTGGAAATGTGGACAAGTCTTCGTTTCGTGAGACGTGTTCACAGGCAACTGCTTTACTACTATCAAATCTGGTAAGAATAAAATGAAAGAGGATTCACAATGGTTATAACCTGTTAAAGACTTTTTATTTTTTCCACGTCAGCATTCCACTGACCCTTAACTAAA
Source organism: Lactuca virosa (assembly GCF_052849685.1). Classification (NCBI taxonomy): domain Eukaryota; kingdom Viridiplantae; phylum Streptophyta; class Magnoliopsida; order Asterales; family Asteraceae; genus Lactuca; species Lactuca virosa. The sequence goes on along the minus strand of NC_136434.1, from coordinate 167,288,726 downwards.
AGTCACAAACCTTTTTCAATGCATAAACTTTTTTTTTGAAAATATTTAGCATCATCCATCTAGAATCTTTTATAAACCACCCTCATCTAATTTGTTGTTTTTTAAGCACATGCCATATTTATCAACAAAAAACATCACTTGACGTTAACATATAAATAAACAATTATTCGAATAATATTGAAGGTTTTATAACTTAAATATGAATACAGAGTAAACTGAAATATAATTGAATGAAGGGGTTTAAATGTAAAAAAACATAAAAGTAAAAGAAGCACTTATATAATTCTAGGAGTGGTTGATCCATAAATGTAAAATACAAACTAATGATAGAAACCTCTTGAAATAAATCCAAGTAGTAGAAAGCTATCTATGTATTTTGGTACTGAGAATCCATTTGTTTTCCTAATATTTGGTAAATGAAAATTTCAGGCATCAGATGCAAAACCCAATGCAGAAAGCTTCTCACAACTCCTGCGACTTCTTTGCTGGTGTCCAGCTTATATTTCTACACCTGATGCGATGGAAACGGGTATTTTCATATGGACATGGTTGGTCTCTGCAGCACCTCAATTGGGTTGTGTAGTTCTTGCAGAACTTGTTGATGCATGGCTATGGACAATTGACACCAAACGGGGACTCTTTGCATCTCAAGTCAGATTCCATGGCCCAGCTGCCAAATTAAGGCCTCAACTTGCACCTGGTGAGCCAGAATCACCACCTGAAAAGGACCCTGTTCAAGAGATTCTAGCACATCGCCTCTGGCTCGGCTTCTTCATTGATCGTTTTGAGGTCACTTATCTTTATTCACACTCACACAACTTCCTTTTATGCTACTACATAAAACTCTAATACAGTTTTACATACATATTCTTGTCTTCATCTAAACAATTGTGTATTTTATTCCTGTTTTTACAGGTGGTTCGACACAACAGTGTGGAACAACTCTTGCTTCTTGGTAGAATGTTACAAGGGACTACCAAATTCCCATGGAGATTTTCCCGCCATCCAGCCGCCACTGGTTCTTTTTTCACTCTCATGCTGCTTGGACTTAAATTATGCTCATGCCAATTTCAGGGGAATTTGCACAAGTTTAAATTAGGACTTCAGCTTCTAGAAGATAGGATTTACCGGTATTTAATATTTTACTTTCTACTCTTTGCTTTACTCATTTGTCCTCTTCAATTAATTTCCATCTTCCAACTGCTACAGGGCTTCATTAGGCTGGTTTTGCCATCAACCTGAGTGGTTTGAGACAAATAATGGAAATTTTGCACACAGTGAAGCTCAATCTGTTCATTCTTTTGTCCAATTTTTGTTAAATCAGCGAATGGATGTTCCTCAAAACGATTCAAAACTACAAGGCCAAGAAAATGGAAATGCTTTGCTTAATATGGTAAGAGGCTGTTTCTTTTTTACTTAATCAGCTGAATGGCTTGTTTCTTTTTGACTTAATCTGCACAGAATGATGTTGACTATTTATATATTTTTCCTTTCTTTTCTTCATCCCAACTCCTCTCTCGTTAAAATTGATAGAATATTGTGAAAATTTGTATTTTGGAATGTAAGGATAAAATGGTCATTTAGTCTCATTCAGACGATTTGTTCAGCCACTTTACCCATACAACACTTAACAAGGGGGAAAAAAAAAGAAACAACCCTAAAACCACAATATTGCAAATTTTCTGTTTTGTTTTTTTATATCTGATGATTGTGTTTAAATTGGTAAATCCAGAAGGATTCATATCACCCTGTTTGGGGAACAATGGAGAATTATGCTGTTGGTAGGGCCCAAAGAAAGCAGCTACTTTTAATGCTCTGTCAGCATGAAGCTGAAAGGCTTGATGTTTGGGCTATGCCTGTTCCTCTTCCTGGCTCCAAGTAAATATTTTCCACCATGTCTTCAACCTTTTCATCTTTTTTCCATTATCTATGAGACTATGACTAACAATCTTATCATTTACTAATTTACCCTCAGAGAGATCATCACACCCTGGAAGCCTAAGATTAACCCAGAGAAATGGATTGAACATGCAAGAACAGCATTTGCTGTTGACCCTCGGATTGCTTTCTCTTTAGGTGCTAGATTTCCTACAAATTCTCCTTTAAAAATGGAACTAACTCACTTGGTTCAGGTAACTATCTCCATTTTTTATATTTACATAAATAAAATTTTGTTCTATAGTTTATATTAGATTTTAGTGACACCTTTTTTTTAATGTTGCAGACACATATATTAGAGATTCGTACCATACCTGAAGCTTTACCTTACTTTGTGACCCCAAAAGCTGTGGATGAAGATTCACCACTTTTGCAACAGTTAACACATTGGGCTGCTTGTTCAATCACACAGGCTTTAGAGTATTTCACACCAGCATACAAAGGCCACCCACGTGTGATGGCTTATATTCTGAGGGTATTAGAGTCATATCCTCCTTCCCGTGTAACCTTTTTCATGCCACAGCTGATTCAAGCTCTAAGATATGACGATGAGGTACTGTATTTTATATAACTACATTTAATTAAATTGTCTGATTAAAAAAAAATAATAATAACATTCGCTTAATCTGCAGAAATTGGTTGAGGGATATCTGATTAGAGCTGCGCAAAGAAGTGATGTATTCTCTCATATTCTCATTTGGCATTTACAGGTCGGCATTTTTTGTCTCCAGTTTTAAATATATTAAAGTAAATTACATCTTTGGTCCGAGTGTAGTTGGTTTTTTGTGATTTTGGTCCCAAAAAGTTCTCTTGTAAATTTGGTTCTTACTTTGAAGTTTCATAAAGATTTTGGTCCATGTGACGTCTAAATAAACAGCATAGCTATTAGATTTTTTAAAATGACCGTTTTACCCTTGGACTAAAACCGGAAAAAAGTATACCACAGGGGCCAAATTTGTAATTTTCTCTTATATGGTCATAATGAAAGGCTGTTAAACTTAGATGACACGGGGACCAATATCGTTTAGGAAACTTGAAAATAAGTTCTTGGAACAAAAATTGTAAAAATCAAGTATACCCAGGGACCAAAAATGTAATTACTGAATGGATGTATTATAAGAATATGTGTGAGTTGGTAGTAACTGAAGTGAAGTATTTATTGATGATAGGGAGAGACATGTACACCAGAGCAAGTTGGGAAAGAAGGTGTGTCAGCAAAGGTACTGACGGACTTTTATCCTTTTGTATATGATTAAGTGATTAAGAGAGAGCAATCAACATTTATCTTTTTTTGTTGATTAAATTATGTGTATTGATTGATTGATTGATTCAGACTACAGCCTTTTTGGGTCTACTGCCTCTTGTTAGACAACACATCATCGATGGTTTCAGTCCAAAAGCTCGTGACATATTTCAAAGAGAGTTTGACTTTTTTGAAAAAGTGACGTCTATTTCAGGTGTTCTTTATCCTCTTCCAAAAGAAGAAAGAAGAGCTGGCATAAAGAGGTAGGTATAGGTATATCTTTCTATCGTTTGTTCATCTGTTTTGGTATTTTATTAATTTAAAAAAAAAAAAAAAATTTGGTTTTTGGGTGCAGAGAGTTGGAAAAGATTCAATTGGATGGGGATGATCTTTATCTACCTACAGCTCCTAATAAGCTTGTGAAGGGTATTCAGGTGAATAGTGGAATACCATTACAGTCGGCTGCAAAAGTCCCAATTATGATCACGTTTGATGTGGCTGATCGAAATGGCGACCCTAATGATCTAAAACCACAAGCTTGTATTTTCAAGGTATATGAAATTATGAATGCTGTAATGGGAAGAAATGAAAATAAACACATACATATTTATTATGCAGGTTGGAGATGATTGCAGACAAGATGTACTTGCTTTACAAGTGATTTCGCTTCTGAAAGACATATTTGAAGCAGTTGGACTTGATCTTTATCTGTTTCCTTATGGAGTACTTCCAACTGACCCTGAAAGAGGAATAATTGAGGTCACTCATCTCATTTCTTACATTATTACATATCTACTTCATCTTCCATACTTTTTCTTCTAATTTTTAAGCAAAAAACTAATGGTGTTGAATTTAAATTTAATTATATGTATTTTATTATTGTGCAGGTTGTTCCAAACACGCGGAGTAGAAGCCAGATGGGTGAAACCACAGATGGTGGATTATATGAAATATTCCAACAAGATTTTGGGGCAGTGGGTTCTCCAAGTTTTGAAGCTGCCCGACACAATTTCATCATCAGTAGTGCTGGTTACGCTGTTGCAAGTCTCTTGCTCCAACCAAAAGACAGACACAATGGAAATCTTTTATTCGACAGGTACCTACCTACCTCATTTATATATATATTTTTTAATTAATAAAAAAATGTTAATAACATGAACATGAATTCATGATGAATATGCAGTTGCGGTAGGCTTGTCCATATTGATTTTGGATTCATTCTGGAGACATCACCCGGTGGAAACATGCGGTTTGAAAGTGCTCATTTTAAACTGAGTCACGAGATGACTCAGTTACTTGATCCCTCTAAAGCCATGAGAAGTGAGACATGGATATTGTTTGTAAGGTATTCATTCAAAATCAAAAACTCTCTTTTTTCGCTCTTTGCTCTTTGCTGCTGCTACAAATATAATATAGAATAGAATAATAATAATGAAAGTGTATTTGTGAATAGCTTATGTGTAAAGGGGTACCTGGCTGCACGTCGATACATGGAGGGGATCATAAGCACGGTGTTGATGATGAAGGAAAGCGGGTTGCCATGTTTTAGCAGAGGGGACCCGATTGGGAATCTGAGAAAGAGATTTCATCCGGAAATGAGTGAAAGAGAAGCTGCAACTTTCATGATGCGTGTATGCGTAGATGCATACGATAAATGGTCTACTGCTGGATATGATCTCATTCAATATCTTCAGCAAGGGATCGAGAAGTAAATTCACTTTCACTTTTCAAGTAATTATTTTTCCATTCTTCTTCTTTTAAGAGAGGTGGTGAGTTTTTTTTTACTATTATTATTTTTAAATACTTGTGTATAAAGTTTGTAGGAGTTTGTGTTTTTTTTTTTTTTCCACTTGTCACGAGTGCAGGATTGGTATTGTAAATTGGTAAATTTGTAGGATTTGGGTTTTTATCTTTTTAATTTTTATTTAACATAATTGCAACCAGTCTCCTTTCAACCCTTGTCAACTCCTTAGAAATCATTAGACATAATTCATAAATTTCAACTGATTTGGAATGAAATAGATTTATGATGATGGTCGACTCATTCACAGGAATCTATAATGCAACAAAAGACCAAATCTCTTGAGTTCTTGTGCATATGGTATTTCCGGGTAGGAATTTTCACCATTAAATTTATTTATACGGGTGTTTGAGATTGTTTATTTAAAACAATGTGTGTGTGTGTGTATATATATATATATATATATATATATATATATATATATATATATATATATAATAAATTAGCTCATGTGTTACTAAAGCGCAGTTTAAAAAAAAATGTGTTTTGATTACTTTATATGGCACCAAAACATAATAATTGATATATTGTTTTTTAGTGTTTGAAAGTTTTTGTTTATACATGTAAAATGACCGAAAAGTAAAAGGGAGAATTACAAATTGATATGTACATTGTAGGTCATGAAAGTATGTATGGGGTTTTAAGGTTAAAAGAATGATAAAAAGGTAAAATGGTTTCTACTTATAATACAAACTTTCAAATAAATTTAGAAGCACTTTCAAATAAGTTAGAAGAAAACAACTTATCAAAATTTGCTTTTTTAAATCACAAGGTATTTTCAAATAATCCAATCGCTTTTAAATGCTTATTAGTGGTACAAAATCCCAAACACCACCCTAAATAAAATAAAAAGTTTTAATTACTAACTAAATAATCACCCACAAAATGACCATATATTTGAAGAGTATGCTTTGGGGTAGCATTAGGTATGCAAACCAAACCTCACGAAGTGATGACATAAGACAAAAGGTCACAAAAGTCCGCACTTTTCAAAAGTTATTTTTCATCATCGTGGTATGATGGTACTTTCTATTTTGTTCTTCCCACAAAAAAAAAAGTAAAGATCATCATTTTAGTTTGCACCTAAGGATCTTCGGTTGTTGACAAACATGAATGATATGCAAGTAAGTAATCAATAAACCTTTGTTTTTTTTGGTATATATTAAGCGTAACCGTTACACGAACACTCTGGGAAGCGAGTTTTAGTATTTCATGTTATTTTGTTTAGTTACTTGGATTTGATAAGCATATACACCATTTCCTTGAACGAAATTGAAGTAATGTAAAGGGAATTGGAACCAACGTGAATGATGAAACTCTAGTGAATAGTTCATGCAAGTCCATGAGACCTTCATGACAATCTGTTAACCATGTGCAAAAGGTTTAAGTTATTCACATTGATGAGGAACAGAAATTAGGGTTTAATGAATCAACAGAAACAAAGAAGAGATTGTAAGGAAGACGGAGATGAAATTGAACTAATTGATTAAATGATAACACAATCTAAAAGATTGCCCATGGAAATCTCCCTCTCTCTAAGCCGAAAGCTTACGAGCCAATACAAAAGTATTACACGATCAAATTTCTAGACTGTGACCTTTCTCTCTATTTATTATAATCCTAGCCGACCCAAATGAATTTCCTGTTTTACCCTTTATTGGGCCTTCTAGATAAACCCTATAAGACTTTTGCTTTAATAGTATTTGAGCCCATCAATACTCAATTCGTATCAATGTTCTTGTAACTGTTTGTGTGCAAATGTGTAACGTTATTTTCGCTTGTGATTCGATATTGTCTAAAACGCCATTTGATCCGGGGCTATTACATAACCCTATTGACTATCAAGTCAAAGGTGCACTTTATGACTGGAATAATGGAGATGTTATCTGGCACTATATATCGAACAACACTATTTAGAAATTCATGATTCAGGTCGTGGTTGGAGCTACGTAATATGAATGGGGACCCTCTACTAATACAATGTTGATTTCAATGATCCATCATGAATCTTATGATTATGTGTCGTGTTTTCAAGCTGGAGGACACAAGCTACATTTTGGATGCGAGGAGTTTTGTCTTATATACGATCTTCGGTTTAGCAGTGTTACATGGATAGATAAGAATAATATTTTTCTAGTTTAAGACACGATGTTTCGTCAACAAAATTTTACTGATCTCATATATATTAAGGATTTACTTGACATGTTTAAGAGCTTGAGGTTTCACAATGAACGTAAGTCTTGCAACACCAGACCTTTAAATATGTCCTCACTCCATATTTCAAAGGGTGTTTGGAAACCTTTTTTTTTGGTACAATGTTTAGGACTCCTGTAGCATTCTCCATGAATTACCCTATAAATTGATTGGAAGTATAGTGCAACTCATCATGAATCGAACCATAATCAATAATATTCTGTTACTCCTCTCGGCTACACCATTGTGTTGTGATGTCTCAAGTGGTGTCAATTGTGAGATAATCTCACAATTCCTCAAATAATTGTAGAATTCCTGACTAATGAGTTGTTTGGCAACCTCTGAATGACTTTGTCGAATGATGAAAATGACCATTTTAACCTTCTAAACTGTTTTGTTTTGAGTGAAATGTCTTTGTCTGATCTGAATAAGTTCGTTGAATAATTATATAAAAAGTTACAAAATATCACACAAAATTCAAATTAAACATAAATCCTAAATTTTTATCAAAATGTTATTACTCAAGTTAATTTATTTGACCAAATAAAAAGCCATATGATTGTGGACAAAAACCGATTGAATATAAGCTATAATGGTAAAATAAATAACTTTGGTAATATGCTTTATTATTATTTTTTTTTTTGTGGTTTTGCTCTTTGTATTATACGATTATATCTTATGTAGTTATATTTGTCCATTTTAAGATAGAGATATTTGCGTTCTATTTATTCTTTAAGTTGATATAAATAATGGAACTCACAATCATATTTTTATTCTGTAAAAACAACTAGAATCACCAACCTCTTCATTAATATACACATACATCAATCGAAAGATTACACAACAAAATTTACAAAGGTAAAAGCTACAAGTTCTTGCCATCTTTCCATAATTTTTTACAACTCAAATCCATTTGTAAAATCAACAAATATAATCTCCACTAAAAACAAGCTTATAAATTATAATCAACATAACTTATAGCTCACATTTGGTGCTCATGCTCCACCATGTCTTATCTATGTGGCTCTGCCACTCTCCAAATAACCCAAACGCTGAGTAGAGACTCGAGATAGAATAGCCCTAAAACCGAAAAAGTAGAAGATCTATGCATAATAATCATAATTAGTACTAAAATAACAAACTTTATATTGATAAAAGTTGCATAAAAACTCATCCTAACTAAAGCTTGATCACATACAAGAACAACAACCGGTACGCATTCCTATGTTCAATGAAAGGCACATTTGTTACATAAGACCATACGGTATACTCTCAACGAGAGCATCCGTGGTCCATGTGGCCACGAGAAAAATTCGTGCACACCACCCTGACAAATCGTGGTCGGGCGTGGTCGTTGTCCTTCGTGTTCCCGACGACGAGTTTAAACGCAAAAGGTGATTGGTGATTGCTTTTCTCGACCGTTGAACGGCCATTTGGCCTTTTTTTTTTCAAACTCAATTCAATACACATAAATAAACCTTCTATTTTCACCAAAACTTACACCTTCATTCTCTAAAACCACAAAACACAAGCACATGGAATTCTTAAAAACTTTTGACTCGGATGACGACGAAGAATTCGTCGAGACATTCTTCAACGTTGTGCAACACATTCACGACGAAGAAAGTTCGAATGTTGCTCGTCCAAGGGCGGTCGTCAATCGTGATCGTCAAGCCGCACACGACTTATTGGTACGTGATTACTTTGCCGATAATTGTCTTTATAATGACGACTCGTTCGAACGTCGTTTCCGTCTGAATAAGACTATATTTTTACGTATTAGTAATGCTTTAGAATCTCGTTATGATTTTTTCAAACAAAAACCCGACGCTAGAGGAAGAATGAGTTTTAGTAGTATACAAAAATGTGCGGATGCTCTTAGGTATTTGGGATTCGATATAGCATTTGATGCATCTGACGAATACTTGAAAGTATCCGAGAGGACCGCAATTGAATGTGTAGATTGGTTTTTTGCATGTGTGTATGAGGTTTTTCACGAACAATATTTGCGCAAACTTACTCAACGTGATATTGAGAGATTATATTCGGCTCATGAAGAGAGGCATGGATTTCCGGGTATGCTTGGCAGTCTAGATTGTACGCATGTGGCTTGGGAAAAATGTCCAAATGCATGGCGTGGTCAGTTCACTCGAGGAGATATAGGTGAACCAACTATCATCCTAGAAGCTGTTGCATCTCAAGATTTGTGGATATGACATGCCTTTTTCGGGGTAGCGGGGTCTAACAACGACATTAATGTTCTTGGCCAGTCTTCTCTTTTCAACGATATTTGGACCGACAAAGCACCTGATATGACGTTCATGGTGAACGGGCACGCGTACAAATACAGTTACTACCTTGGTGATGAGATATACCCGGATTATTCTACATTGATGAAGGCATACTTGGTTCCTCGAAGTGAAAAGGCAAAGTTGTTTACAAAAAAATAGGAATCGGTGAGAAAGGATATCAAGAGGTCATTTGGAGTCCTTAAGCAGACATGACATGTAATGAAATATGCTACACGACTCTGGGATAAAGAAAGAATTAAACGAATGGACCTAGCATGTATTATAATGCATAATATGATTATTGAAGATGAAGGTCGAGCGATTTGCACGTATGATCCGAACGACGTTGTCATTCCAATTGAGGAGTTCGTACCCGGAACGAATGAGTTTTTAGAGCGAGTTGTTGAAATTCATAACAGTGAAACGTGTTTCAATCTTCGAGAAGATGTCGCGGAACATTTGTACCAACGTAACATGAACGAAAATTAGTTTTTTTTATATGTATGTTTGTTTGTTTTTTTAAATTAATGTAATGTTTTTTTTCCTAGATTAATTAAGTAATGTAGTTTGAAGTTGTAATTTTATTTTTATAATTAATGAAAACATAGTTTAAAAAAATGAATGTTTTTTAATTATAAAAAATGTAACTTTATTGTATTTTTGAATTAAAAAAATAATAATGATGTGGAGTGATGTGTTAGTGGTAGGTATCTCATGTTAGTGGTAAGGGAATATGGTGCTGACGTGGCACCCACCACATATGTGGTATGTGGTGGGGTATAACAGATGATCTAAACGCATATGAAAAAAGTCAAATTTAGTAATAGAGGGTATTTAGCTGTTGTAACAGCCCCTACAACCTTTGAACAATAAGAAGGAAAGAAAACAGGTTCCTGTTGTTGCTGCAGCACACGATAATATAAGAGGAAAAAACAGATGGAGACTTTTGTTTATTCTGGACTCAACTTCACTATATTAATAAAAAACAATTGTCTATAAATAGCCTACAAAAAACCAACGGGAATAAACAACCTAAAGCCTAAAAACTAGCCATTACTCCTAAAGAAAAGCACCCTATAGTGACCAAGTATATCCACACGTTTTCTCTATATTTGAACTTGGTCAAAGCTATTTTATTCAAACATTAAACAAACAATCAAATACTACCCATACCCATAACTTCAATAAACCCATGACCCATGTCAAGATTACCCAACATTAGCATCCTAGTTTTATTTAAATGAAAAAAATGTTATATTAAAAAAACACAACAAAAAGAACCTAACCCTTAATTTAATATGAGGTAAAAACAAACAATATGTATACATCACTCGCTTTATTTGCATTCTTGTTCTGGAGTTAGGTATTCGAAAGGGGGCAAGTATTTCCCACTTGTGTCTCTAATGAGGTAAAATGGATCAAGTATGAATGCACGTGCCCAAGCAGGGTGATAGTTCTTGAATCAAGCTTCATAGAAAGAAAATTGAATCAAACTTCTTGAATCAAAATTCATATAAGATATGAAAGATTTGAGCTTACAATGAAGGATGAAAATATGTGTGCTACACCAAATACAAGCTCTCCCTCATCAGTAGCAGGTCCAAGGGTAACACTGTAAGTAGACTCTTAAACATGTCATAAATTACTAGATTTAGAACCCACAAAATTGAGATTGACAATTAGAGCAACCATAAGAAGTTAACACATCCACAATAGCATGTTCTTGGTATATTATTTATTACACAAACCTTGTGTGTATGTCAAGACTAAAATACCTACGTTCTAGCAGTATACATTAATGCCCTTAAACAAATTGGTGATAGAGATGTAGTCAAAATCACAATTCGCTAGATGTCAAATAGAAGAATACAATATTTACCAAACAAAATTTAACAAAACCCAATGCAACCACAACAATTTCTTCTTGCGAGATTAACACCATTTTTCATGACATGATTAACAACAAACAATTGTATTTTAGAAGGCATGCCAATTACAATATTAAGAAAATATCTCACATCATCGTCAATAATTTGCATAACTAAAAAAAAAAAAAAAAAAAAAAAACCAATTGTAAATATTGATATGTCGTCAAACTTGAAAAACTACTAGGATTTATGATATTGTTTGCAATTCTCCCAGTAAATATAATAAAAGTAGAAGCTACATCGATCCTAAAGTCAAATTTTATGGACCTTTACGTCAACCTGAGAAAAATTATGGAGTGGGATGTAAATATGTGCTTCAACGGCTAGACCGGACTCTTCGTTTAATCCGTTCATCATATCTGCAATCTGTTACACGTATAAGCCCTATATAACAAAATCATCATTTCCATCATTAATATAATCATTGTGTAGTCAACTGAATTTAATCACAGTCTCTTCTTGCTCCAATGGCGTCCCTCGGATCATCAATTAATATGCCGACGAAGGTAATCAAACTCCATATTATATCTTCTGTATGTTAGGAATCTTCTTCTGTTATTATAGTAAATTTAGCATCTTCTCCGATCCCATGTTCTTCACCTTTGATCTGAACTGATTTTATGATATTGTTTTACTAATATATACTACTGCAGGCTGGTTTGAGATTGCTTCTTGTTCCCCTTAATTCCAATATTGTAATCAAAACAGCATGGTAATAAGCTTTCAAATAATGAGGCTCTATATATAATATATTATCATTCATTAAAATCTGATGATTAATTATTGTTTGTGCAGCTGCACTGTGGGGGTTGCATTACCAGTTTACTCCACATTCAAAGCAATAGAAGCCAAAGATCCAAATGAGCAACACAAGTGGCTTTTATACTGGGCAGGTAATTAGTGAATGCTATATTCGTACTCTTTAATTTTGATTTGATGAACTGTTGCTATTTAGTATTTACATGTATATATAAGTTTTGCAGTTTATGGGTCTTTTAGTGTTGGAGAGATATTTGCAGACAGATTCATATCCTGGTATTTATTATCTTCAAACAGAAAAACCTTTTTTTTTCTTTCTTTTGGTATAACTATTAGCATTCTCAAGTCTCCATGAATCTCAAGAAAGTCTTTTTGTTTACTTTTTTCAGGTTTCCACTTTATTATCACATCAAGTTTGCTTTTCTTGCATGGCTCCAGCTTCCCACCACAAGTGTAAACAAACTTTTTATAATTTTATTTGTTATCCCTTTTCTTTTATTCTCCATTTCAACCAGCTAATGTCTGATTCTCATTCTATTATTAATATAGTATGTCTCTTTTAGTTCCACATGTTAATTGTTTTGCTGTTTTTCAGGGGGCTAAGCAATTATACATGAACCATTTGCTTCCTTTCTTATCGAGACATGAAGCTAGGCTTGATCAAATTGCGGGGTTGTTTTACAACAAAATTGTAATTAAACATCTTCACATTTTATTTGTTTCCTAATCAACTGATTCATGTAGTTTAGTTTTTTAAAAGTCATCAAAGTTAATCCGACAAGTTCTAAAAACATGGTGTTTGCTCAAACTCACTATGCCTCAAAACAACGGTTTTATTTGGGCGAAATACTGAAAAGAACAATGTAGTTTCTCCTTTTATGATTTAGCCACTTGACTGTTTTCTGTATTAATGATTATACCATTATATTGATTTAGTCATTGAATGATTATATATGAAAACAATTTCAGGATAAATTCATCAGTGCTCATCAAGGCGAGTTTGAATTCATGAAGACTAAAATTATTAAGATTCTGATGTCAGGTATATCTTCTTATGCTTTTGCTTGTTTGTTATATAAATGATTGTCTTTCTAAAAAATCATAGTTGGTTTCTTGTTGCAAACTCATTGTCATTAGAAAAAAAAAAGTCACTTAGGGTATGTTTGGTTGGATGGAATGGAATGACAAAGTAATGGAATGGAATAAGCAAGATAATGAAATGAGTCATTACATTCCATCACCGTATATGGTTATCCTGTAGCATTGGAATCAATTTTAATAAAAAATATATTTTCTAGTTAACTAGTTAATTTTAAAAAATAAATTGTTATTTACATATTATTATATGACAGAATTAAAAAAAATAGCCCCTGACTAAGGAATGGAAATTAACAAAATGAAACGGAATTCCATTCCATTCTCCATCAGCCAAACATCTTTTCCAATAATATCCATTCAATGGAATAAATTAAGCGTTCCATTCTTTTTCTGATTTCATTAGTTTTTCATCAGGGAAGCAGTTGGTCAACGGTAGCAGTCAACCTGTTGCAACACAAGAGATAAGAGCAATTGTGGACCCACGTGAACAGGTGGAAACCTCTGATTCGACTGATGAAATTAAATGATGATGATGATAATAATGATGATGAGGACGCATCTATCCTGCAGCATCCTTAGGCTTCTAGTTCTACCTCATGCTTAAAAAAACATTGTCTGTATTTTTAAACTCCTTATTAGAGTTTTCATCCCTCCTTCCTACAATATTGCGACTGTTGTCTACAATGCATTTCTAGGAGCTCTTTGATTTATTAAAATAGTTGTTTCAGGGTATATTCTACTACATTTGATATGACTAGGACCGAGATTACATTTAATATTATTAAAAAAAAAAACAAGAAAAAAATGTTAAAAGAAAAGCATTTAGTCATTTTACATGGGTTCAATAAAAACATAGAGACATTCTCCCTAACAAATGACAAACATAGGCACCATATGGTTAGATTTTTTTTACAACTCCATGGACCATTTATGTTATTTACTCTCTAGAAAAAAATCTTGTCCTATATTTAAAAAAATACCCAAATAAATAGTAAAAAAATACCCATATGGTCCCTATATTTTCCTTTGGGGTAGATTACAAAAAATCAATGTTCTATATAATGCAAGACGTAACTTGGCGGCAATGTCAAGCCTCAAGCTTTTTTTAGTCGTTGCGAGCCACGTCGTTTGTAAAGCGTGATTTAAGGCGACAATTTTATATATATATATATATATATATATATATATATATATATATATATATATTATACTATTATTCATTTTTATATACATATGTGACTTAAGACGACATTTTGTCGAAGCTTGACGGCAAGTACAAGTCTTGGAGTCATGGGGCGTCATGACGAGCTTTTTAGAACATTGCAAAAAACAGACAATAAAATGACATTTTCCAAATATATACATGGATTCCGCAGAGCTACCTTCGAGGGCTCCGCGAAATTAACTTATACTCCGAGGAATGAAGAACAATTCCTCCGAGGAATCGATGTGGCAAAAAAAAATGACGGATCGATTCCTCGGAGGCGGAGCAAAAGTTCATTCCTCGTAGGTAGCTCCATGGAATTGTTCTTCAGATTTTTCAACAAATTTAAACTTTTCAAAACAACCCATTTACTAATAAAAGTGTTTAAAAAATTAGTATTTCCAAAACATTATTTAAAATCAGAGCCTCCCAAGATCCATTCAGTCGTAAAACCAAGGATGTGTACGGTCATGCCATCGCCTTGCCACTATCCTCCGAGGTACCTGAAGCCATAAACCAAATTGTAATCACGAAGCTTAGTGGGTTTCCCCCAAAATACCACCACACAATAGATAATGACAACTAGCATGCTCAAACACTCATGCCTGGCCCAATCATCCTCGGGTTGGAATACCAGACATGTCTACGATGGGCCCACTCATCCTCGGGATGGAATACCCTCACACCCTAAGCAGTTTGGCCTAATCAATTATCGGACTGGAATACCAAACATGTCGGGTCCAATCAACCATCAGGTTGGGATACCCCATGTCTATTGACTGACGCACAGAGCAGTCCAGCCTCACCACATACCATACTATCATATCGGGTCCAATCAACCATCGGGTTGAAATGCCAATATACAACGGGTCCAGTCATCCTCGGGATGGAATACCCTCGAACCCAATCAACCATCGGGTTGGAATGCCCCGGTCTGTTGGCTCATGCACATAGCGGTAAAACCTCAACCACCAATAATATGTGCCCATATATAACAGATAAACATATAAACAGTCTACAGGAAGACAGACATATCTATAGATCACTAAGCATAGCATCATCCTATATACCAGGATACCGATCTAACAGATCACTATAGCACGATAGTATGCATAACAGGATGTCAATACAATGGGCCGACATTGGTGCCTTCGACCCACAAGTACAATAAGGAAAACTCACCTTGCACTGCTGAATCTCACAAAAAGAATCTCTGGCTGCTGGCCCATAAGAATCCCTGCACTATCAATCACAAGTTAATCATCCATCAATAATCGGATCCGACCCACACTAAGTGTCCAAACTAGGGTAAAGACCTTTTTATCCTCTTCATAACTTGGCCCAAAGCCAAGGCCCAATCCAGAAATCCAAAATCCCATTAAATACCCAAGGCCCAAATATGGCCTAATTTTCCAAATTGGGCCCAAACCCTATCATGGGCCTTAACCAAGGTCCAAAACATTCCTAGTCCAAAAACACTTGAATTCTGATGGCCCAACAAGGCCCAAAGCTCCAAAGTTCAAAAATGGCCCAAACCGAAGATCCATTAATCTGAGGCCCAACCTGCTGAGTACACGGGGCGTACTCAGCTTGTACAGGCAACATACTTGCCTTAGGGCTTGTACGCTAAGCGTACTTGCTTGTACGCCTAGCTGTCACACCCCCGAACCAGACGGCGGAAACTTCCGGGGGCTCGTGTGACTAACAATTAAATAATCATCACCATGAATATACATGAATCATAACACGATCATCACCAACATTACATAATACAACTGGCATTGTTTACATCAAGTACATTGCTAAAATACATAAGTTCTAATTGTTAAAAGTACGATAAGTGCTATTACATAAAACGAAACCATACACACTTGCATATATTCCAGCTTAACGATTACCTGAGAATATAAGTTATTTTGAAAACGGTCAACATATATAATGTTGGTGAGTTCATAAGTAGGTTTGAGTAAAAGTCTTTGTATCTTTCATAAAAACCCAGAAAATCCGATATTTTCTGTAAAATGTCTGAAAATGTTGTGAAAATCAAGTATAATGCATGTGTGAATTTCATAGCTATAGTTTATAAAAGAGTAGTTTAGTTTCATTGTATTGTGAATAAATGATAAATGTATATGAATAATTTCCCCCAGAAAATCCGATATTTTCTGTTTTATAACAATGTCTAAATTCTTATATCGTTAAATAAGTTGTTTTATATTGACACAATCGAAGAGTTTATCTTCGAAAGTTTACTTTTGGTATTGAATCCCTATATGAGCCGTTATAACCATGCATGATAATGACTAGGTGGCCCGTCTTGGTATTTTTCCAAATGCCGGTCTTGCTAAGGATGTTGTCGCCCTAGACTGGCCTAGTCTAGCTGTAGCGAACAACTAAGGCGTGAGGGGTCACCCCGTATAGATCTATACATAAACTCCCGCTTTCCTACCAGGAAACTATGATTATAACTACAAGCTATGATTGTACACTCAGTGGTGCCAACCGACAAGTCTCACTAGATTCACAACCTCTTTTTGTACTATGTTTAATGTTTACGTATATGTGAGATGTTTTTGGTATTCGAAAGGTACATGATTCAGTTTACGAAGTTTAATGATTACATAAGGGTATCGTTATGGCTTACTAACACATGAAATTTCCATTCCAAGCCCTATTAGTATGTAATTAGCCCACAAAGGCCCAATCACATGTAAAAGGGTAATTTAAGCCCAATAGGCATGTAAATGGGCCACAAAAGTCCAATAAACATGTAATCCATAACTTAGGCCGAAATTAACATGTAAGTGGGCCATAAAGCCCAATAAACATGTCATGGAAAACATTGGGCTCATTTCACACTTAATTGGGCCCTTAGGGCCCAATGGCCAAGAAATGTGAATATTTGGCCCAATAAATAGTTTTTGACGTATTTTGTTCGTTCGTTTGATTCGGTTGTTTGTTTTAGTTCGAGACTTAATAGATTGATGATAAAAAAGCTTTCATTTTGTAAAAATGACATTTTTGGCCAATAATACTCCAATCTTTAATTAAGGCCCAAAGTTTTGTAAAAATGACACTTTAGTCCATAATTTATAAAAATTTGTAATTTTGTCCCAAATGTCTAGAAACTTACGGTTTTAACCCAAAATGTTATGTTTTTACATTTAGCACCCTGTTTCGCAGAAAAATACATTTTCAGCCCCTTGTTTGTAAAAGTTTACACTTTCGGCCCAATTTTTGGAAAACTTTACATTTTTGGTCCAATTTGAAAATAAATGATATTTTCACCTCTAAATTTGGTTTATTTACATTTATGACTCAAACCTTGGCCAAATAACATTTTTAAACCTTAAAACTTCATTTTTTTCGCAAATTGGGCCCAAAGGCCGTGAGGCCCAAAAGTTTGGCCGAATAAGCTTAAATTTGCATTTTTGACCCTTTTTAAAATATGTTTAGCATAAAAATACCTTTTTATACATGTAGGACCTGTTTGGCCCTTTTAAAAACAAAATTTTCACTTTTTACCCTTATCTTTTGTTTTCTTGACATCTTTGACCTTTAACAAGGTTTTTGTTGAATTCTTTTGCATCTTAAACGTGTGTTCACTTTTGGATTGATAATATGATGTATATAGTGTTGTAGTTCTTAGATCTTTGCTACATAATACTTAAAATTTCGAGATTCACTAAGATCTAACACATTTTTACCAAATAAACTAAGAATTCACACAAAACATGCATATAACACATAGATCTACACATTTTACTTGAATTCTCCCCCAAAAATCATATGAAAACCGAAAATAAAGGGGGTATGAAGTCACCTTTGCTTGATGTTTCGGTTTTTGGAAGAAGAAGTGGAAAGATGAAGTGATTTTCGGCCCTAGCAACTTCCTTGAGTAGATCTCGAACTTAAGAAGATTTCTAGGAGTATGATCACCAAAAACTTTGTTTAAAAGAGTGATCTATCATGAAGTTGGAGTTATAAAACTTGAGTTTGTAAAGGCTTACCAAGAATGATGATTATCTTGTGAAAATCCTCTTGAAACCTAAGCTAAATCTTGAGAATTTTGGAGGAAGAAGATGGATGATCCTTGAGAGAATGGAGAGAATTTGGTGTAGTGTGTGTGTGTGTGTTACATTCGGCCGAGAAGAAGGAGGGGAGAGAGAGAGATGAAGTGACTAGTATGGATACATGTTGGTCCTTGCATGGATATATGATGTATAAAATGGAGGTGGCACCTCCCAAAGTCAACCCTCCCCATTTCACTTCTTTTCCTTTTTTTTTTGTTTTATACATGGGCCGAGATTTTGGGCCAAGAAGAAAGGGTGGAGTAGTTTGGGCCCATTAACTTTAGCTAGGATATTTGGATCCTAAACATAAAATTTTTCGGCCCATTGGGCTCTTGGAAGCATTCACGGCCCAATTAGAATAAAAGAATGGCTTATGGCTCGCTAAGGTTAAATGGATTAATTATGGCCCAATAAGGCCCCTTAGGGTTAGAATGAATCATTCTAGACCCAATTGGTCCAAAATGTTTTAGATTTATGAATTGGGTCCAATTAGGATCCAATTAGGGCTTCTAAAAAGTTGAATTGGGTGCTTATTGGTCCATTAGGCCCAATAAGGAACTCCTAGTCCAATATGGACTTAAACCATGGATCTTAGGGCTGCAGACTCTTTAATGAATATAATTGATGAATCTAACTGAGCATTGAGTGAGATTTGCTTAGAATATAAGTTTTACAATAGTTGAATGGTAACACAGGAATAGAATTTCCTAGCTAAAATGCCAGTTGTGACATCATCCCCCCGTTAGAGGGAATTTCGTCCCGAAATTCTTTTGAAAACTAGGTTTGTGAAGGAAAGAATAGGTGAGGGTACTTTTGCTTCATCTGGTCTTCACGTTCCCATGTGAATTTCGGTCCACGTTTTGCGCTCCATCGAACCTTCACGATCGGGATGCGACTTTGCTTTGTACGCTTCACTTCCCTATCCATAATCTCAACTGGTTCTTCGACGAACAGGAGATTCTCGTTTATCTCTATCTCTTCCAAAGGAACGACAAGGGTTTCATCTGATAGACACTTTTTCAGATTCGAGACGTGGAACACTGGGTGTACGTTGCTGAGATCGACGGGTTGCTGCAGCTTGTAAGCCACTGGACCAATCCGGGCAAGAATCTCGAACATTCCAATGTACCGCGGGTTCAATTTTCCTCTTTTCCCAAATCGAATCATTCCCTTCCATGGAGAGACCTTTAATAGCACGCGATCCCGACTTGAAATTCTAGTGGCTTTCGCCGCTTGTCAGCATAGCTCTTCTGTCGGTCTTGCGATGCCTGAAGTCGAGCTTTGATTTGGACTATCTTCTCGGTTGTTTTACGAATGATTTCAGGTCCTGTAAGAGCACTGGCTGTCGATTTCCCTTTTTCTAGTTGAGTGTCACCCACCTCGGCCCAGCATAGGGGCGATCTACATTTACGACCATAGAGAGCCTCGAAGGGAGCAACCTTGATGCTCGTATGGTAACTGTTGTTATAAGAGAATTCGATCAGAGGCAAATGGGCATCCCATGATTTTCCGAAGTCAATCACGCAAGCTCGGTGCATATCCTCGAGTGTCTGGATGGTACGCTCACTCTGACAATCCGTTTGAGGGTGGTAGGAATGCGTCCCGGAAGATCTTCTGGAAACACGTCCGGGAAGTCACATGCCACTGGGATGTTGTGAATGCTCGCTTCCTCTTTGGTTTTGTCCACCACGTGAGCAAGGAATGCGTAGTTCTTCTTTTGTAGACTCTTTTGCGCCTTGATACATGAGATAAGGCGAAGGTTTGCACCGGGTTTATCTCCGTAGATTATTAGGGTTTCGTGATTAGGAAGATGAATGCGAACGACCTTCTCGTGACACATAATATCGGCATGATGGGGGCTTAACCAATCCATGCCGATGATCACATCAAAACTCCTAATATTTACATGCATTAAGTTTATTTGGAAGGTGTAATTGTTTAGTGCTAACGTACATCCTATATAGATATCTTCTGTTGTTTCTGATTTCCCATTAGCCATTTCCACCGTAAAGGCTTCGTTGAGCTTCTGGGGTTGTTGATTTAGCAAGTGTTTGAATTTATTACTAACAAAACTTCGTTCCGCCCCACTATCAAATAGGATGCATGCATACGAGTTGTTAAGTAGGAACGTACCGGTGACAACGACTGGGTCCTGCACTGCTTCACCCTGACCCATTGTCAGCACTCTCCCTGCTGCTCCTGCCCCTTGATTGTTCGCGTTGGGGCAGTTTTGCCTGAAATGCCCGGTCTTCCCACATCCGTAACAGGTATAGTTGGCTCCAACATTGGTGTTGTTGTTGTTGTTGTTGTTGTTGTTGTTGTTGTTGTTGTTGTTGTTGTTGTTGTTGTTGTTTGTCATCTGGTTCTGTGGGAGTTGAGTCCTACAATACTTTGTTGTATGGCCCTTCCGGTTGCACCTTGTGCAACTCATCTCTCTGCACTCTTCATGATGGTGGAAGTTGCATTTGTTACACTTGGGAAGAATTTCCTGAATACTGCTTTGAAGCATTTGGTGTGGATGAGGCTGGAACATGTGGTGTGGTGGTAGCTTGTGTTGCAGCATGGACAGACACCGTTTGTTGCTTCTTAGACGATTCCGAGTTTTGCTTCCCCTTTCTGTTGTTGTTTCTCCCCTTCTTGTTATCTTCTTCCTTTTTAACCTCCGTTCCCACTGTCTTGGCGCCCTTCTTATTGCCATGATCGTACAGTTTCTTGGCCAGTCTCTTGGCGCTATCAAACGTCTCAGGGTTTGCCACAATGACATTCCCTTGGATAGGTGCAGTCAATCCCCAGATAAACCTCTCAATCTTTTTTCCTTCTGAGGTGATCATTCCGGGACACAGAAGAGATATCTCACTAAACCGGGATACGTATGCGTCGATGTTGGAGTTTTGAACTGTGAGGTTCCACAACTCTTGTTCCATCTTTTGAATCTCACCTCTAGGACAATATTCTGCTAACAACATCTCCTTCATCTCTTCCCACGACATCGCGTTTGCCACCGGGAGTGTCATGGCCTTCACATGACCATTCCACCAGGAAAGGGCTTGGTCAATGAACGTGCAGGCTGCGAACTTGACCTTACACTCATCCGGACATCCGCAGATTTTGAAAACGGATTCTACCTTCTCGATCCATCTCTTCGGGGCTATTATGCCTCCTGTCCCATTAAAGGTTCGAGGTTTGGCGTTGGCGAAATCTTTGTAGGTGCATGCCCGTGCGGCTCTGTGGTTTGTCCCTCTTCGATTTCTTCTTCCGGTTCCTCCTCTTCCACGGGGTCCTCTTCAGGTTCCTCGTTGGATTCCTCTAGCCATCCGTTATTTCCCTGATTGGGAAAGTAGGGATCTCCAGGGTGGTGGAAACCAGCCATACTGACTGCACGAGGGTGCATAAATAAATCACGTTTTGAATATTTTATGTAGTATATTTTTAGTTATTTAAGTTTTGGGTTCCCTAGACTTTTGGAGACTAAGGTAGGCTTTTGGATTCATTTCCCGCTATGATTACTCCCGAACAAATGTTGGTCATATTCTGAATAAATAAATTTGACCAGACTATACTTATCCCTAATATGATTACATAACTGCCCAGGTTTAATCATAATGTTCAATTTCCTCCAGAAGCTTTTATTAGATGTTGTTAGATTATTATCCTAGTATACGCACATAAGTGTGAGATTTTTGTTTTGTTCAGAGTTATTTAGTCCCACTGTGTTTATAGTTGCATATCATGTATGGTTAGATATGCTAGTTCACTATAAACATTGCTTTGATACCAACCTGTCACACCCCCGAACCTGACGGCGGAAACGTCTGGGGGCTCATGTGACTAACAATTGAATAATCATCACAATGAATATACATGTGATGTGTGTGAAACATACTAGTTTTAATCCTACTAACTTAAACACAAAGACAAACACACAAAGGCAGTGTCCCTATCGATTAGTAGTTTAGTTCAGGTAAGTAGGGTATCGAACAAAGGGAACGGTAAACAATTAAAATAAATGCTAATATTATGCAAATAAAACAATATAAAAGGGGGTTTCTCTAGTTTTGCAAGACTAGAAACTTAAACAATCAATTAACACTCAAACAAAATACAGTTAACAATTAAGAAGAACAAGAAAGGACAACTAGATTCAATGATAAAAGATACTTCTGTTCAGATTTGATGCACTTATTCCTATGTTTGATTTCGTGGCAAGTGCAATGGATCAATATGTCAATGGTTACTAATTCCTAATATGATTGGGTTCATGTTCACTATTTAGTAGACAGGTTAATTAAACAGTGGCCAGTTGATTAAACAAACAAGTTTCCTAGTGTTCAGTTCGTATCAAGTAAGACTTGTAATAATAGCTAATCAAATTTGTTCAATTCAATCAACTCATATGTGGTTGTTCATCACACATGCTCACACATTGATTTACATATTTTCTAGTTAACCCTAGTTTCATGTTCACTATTCATAGACATACAATCTTGTATTCTCAAAATTATATGAATCAAGTAATCAAGAAGATGTTCATGCAACTCAATAACTTACTTATTAACAAAAAATATTTATCATCAATACATGAGGATCTTTAACAAGCTTAAAAAGATGAATAACCAAATCAATATTAATCCAACCACTCAATCAAACCATGTTCATAAGATTATCTCATCTAAACAGAAGTAAAAGCTTTTAGCTCATATCTGTAGCAAGTAATAACCTAAATTCAAAATCTAATGATTCAAACATGGTTCAAAACAAAGATTAAGAAAAGAATAATAATTATTTTCCTTTGATTCTCTTCTAAATTGTCTCTTAGGTTGCAATCTCGAAAACTGAAGCTCCAAGAACCCTTCTGATCTTCAATAATCGCAGCTAGCCTCCAGAAAGTGTTAGGGTTTCGGGCATATATGTTCTCTATTTATAGTTACCAAAAATCAACCCAACTCGTCGACTTTTTAAGAATAACTCGACGAATTTTTTCTACAATTCGCGTATACAGCGTGTAGAGCAAGGCATCTTTGAATCGGGAACATTCTGACCAAATCGTCGAGTCCGTTTGGAATCAACATTTTCTCAAAACACGAAAGTCGTCCGAAATCGTGTCTAGTTTTCAGAACATTTTGAATCTCGTCAATCGAAGTTACGGTTCATGAGATATAGCCAAAATACTGACGAGGGGTCAAATTGTCCAACAACATCCTTCTTTCTTCAAAATCCAAGATCCAAGCTTCCAATCGCCAATTCCACTTCATTTTCCTTCCGAGCATGTCTTTATTGCTGAAAATGAAATTTGAAAACTAATTAAGCATCTTTTGTTCATTAAATGAGATAAAATCAACATAAAGTATTAAGATAATGCATGAATTTTATAACTAAATATGTCCATATCAAAATACCCCACACTTGACTTTTGCTTGCCCCCAAGCAAAACTGAATTTTAACACACTAGTACCACATAAGACAATCCCAATTGAACCCGGCCATTATGCCAATACTGCAACACATGCATTTGTGTCTAATTTTTTTCCTAAGGACCCCCTAACCCTAAATACTCACAATCCTCATAAACACTCGCCCACTTCTTTTGAACAACGCTCTGTAACATCCCAAATTTCGAGTCCAAAAATTTCTTTTAAAACATTACTAATTCATAGCGTTAAGTCATTCAAACATACAAAAAGGTTTATATGACAAATCATAGTTTCATTTCCAAAACACTTGTTCATTTCATCAGAGTAAAACATCCCAGGCTGACTAACTATGGTGTGTGCCATGCGATCATCCCGAGCTCTTCCCTCCGCTACCGGAAGTACCTGAAACCAAAACTGAAAACTATAAGCACGAAGCTTAGTGAGTTCCCCAACCTACCACATACCCTGCATAATCACATACTGCAAATATTGGGCCACGCGCGCTACTTCGGGCCTCGCCCGCTACAACGGCCCCGCCGCTCCAGGCCCCGCTTGGCTTCGAGCCCCGCTCGGATACAGATCTGTTTCTCTTAGGCCCCGCCTGTCTCTGGGCCCCGCCCGCTAACATATACTAACACATAAACATACCACAACACATAATTGAACATATACTACTGAATCCTGTTCTATGGCCTCGCCTATCTTGGGCCTCGCCCTTATCCTGCTAGTGATGAGTTGTGGAACCCCGTCCACACTCCTTCTGATAGTGAGATACGGGCCCAGCCCACACTCACTCTTTTTCTAACTTGGGCCTCGCCCCTGCTCTGCTGCTAATGAGATATAGAACACCGTCCATACTCTGCTATTGGTGAGATACGGGACCTCGCCCACACTCACCTCCCTACCAGGCACATACATGTATCACACAGACAACAAGTATACTCTATCATGCAAACCATTCCTTGGGCACCCGCCCGACATTGGACCTTGGTCCTGAATATCATACTAGCAACAGTGCCTAGGGCTAACCCCCGGGTCTTCCTACTCATAACTACATGGGCCGGCATTGTGGCCGTAGACCCATCCACACAAAGGGAAACTCACCTGCACTGCTGAACTTGCTGATAACCCTCTACTGCTGACTGGAAATTCCCTGACTGCTGCTTCCTCGGCTCCCCGAGCTACCAAGATCATAATATTACTTAGCTCAATATCATAGTCTTTTCTCAGGGTAAGATTACTATTTTACCCCTACCCCAATATAGTCCATAACTAAGGCCCAAGCATAATATATAAAGGCCCAAACCCTAGGTAGGCTTCCCAAGCCCACTAATGGCCCAATTTGCTACATTGGGCCCAATATCTTTATTGGGCCTTACCCTAAGCCCAACACCCATACTTGGCCCATATTCCCTGACTCCTGATGGCCCACTAAGGCCCAAAGACCCAAAGTCCAAAGCACAGCCCACACCGAGGCCCAAATACTCAAGGCCCAAACTGGCAGCGTTACGCGGGGCGTAATTCAATGTACGCTGGGCGTACAGGCTCGATGACGTGTACGCTGGGCGTACCTGCACGTACGCTCGGCTTAATGCTCTGTTAAGTCCTTTCTCTATTAAGAGCTGAATACCTCGATTCAGAAGCTACCAACTCAGATCCAAGTCTTATTTCACGTCTTAAACCATAAAGTTGCTTACTTTATGGCTTCCTTGACTCAAATAAGCCCCAACTCCAAAAACCATAATCTATTTCCATGGATGAAGGTCTTAACCCATGCTTGAACTCATATAAGTCCTAAAGGTTGGAACTTTACTGCTTATGGGACACATATGACTCTAAGGGAGGCAACCCTGGTCTTAGAAACATGCTTAAGTCTCAAAGACCCATTGTTGGGACCAAAAAGTCCATAAACTTGTACTAAGAGAGATCTAAGAGAATAATCATCAAGCTCAAAACTTTTTACCTTGTAGAGGTCCGAAATGAAGCACTTATCCCAGATCTATAAGCTCTAGCTTCCAAGGTTCCTCCTTGCCAATCTTCTTCTTTTCTCTTCCAAGCTTTAAACCAGCAAAATAAGCTTTTCAAGGTCAAGATCTCACAAAATGAAGGTTGGGACGTTCTAGGGTTTCTTCTGAGGTAGGGGAGGCTGATATGGGGGCTAGGGTTGAAGCCATTATGTTCTTTATATAGTGGCACTCCCAAAAATAGGGTTTAGAGGCTGTTAGCGTACGCTGGGCGTAATTCTCGTACGTTGGGCGTACGCCTTAAAAATCCGCGATCTTTTGCCCCGCTACGCTGGGCGTACCCAGCTAAACACGCGTGCACTTTGTGCATGCTAGGGA
Organism: Lactuca virosa; assembly: GCF_052849685.1. Lineage (NCBI taxonomy): Eukaryota > Viridiplantae > Streptophyta > Magnoliopsida > Asterales > Asteraceae > Lactuca > Lactuca virosa. The sequence goes on along the minus strand of NC_136434.1, from coordinate 167,262,445 downwards.
CTGCCTTGTAAACTTTTCCATTAAGGGCCATAAATGTCAATATCTTCAAAGTGTCATAACTCCTTCATTCTAGATCCGTTTCCGATGAACTTTATATCCACGGAAAGGTGGCGAGAAGCTCTACGCGTCTAACAACACTCCTTGGCCCAAAACCTTCTCGAATAATACCTCTAGGACTCTTAAAAGACTAGAACGTCCCTAGCCTTGGCCTCTGAAATTCTATAATTGAGTAATTTAGAACAGGGCGTTACACGCTCATTTTATGCATCCCTCTGAATCCATCCGCAGAAAACTTTCTTAACCTCAAGTCATTTTTGGTTAAACCCCCAAGCACACATACGATAAAATAACTTAGAAAAGAAAATTACAATAGAAACACTTGATACTTTGTATCTTCAATAATTTGTAGTTTTTCTTCTTGATATTTCTTCTTTGTCTTCAAAGCTTTGTAGATTCTTCATTTCAAACATTTCATCACTCTCTTTTTTGTTCTTTCTTTTCTCTTTTTTTCTCTTTTTTTTCTTTCTTTTTTTGTAACTTTTTTTCACTCAAACTAAAAACCTAGAGAAAAAAAACATATGCTTACGCAAGGGGATTTAACTTCATCCTTTATTGGCTAAAGATATTATTTTTCCTGGATACATTTCAAGTACACGATGCTAAACATGTTGCGTCCCTCAAACTTAGCAAGGTTGTGTTTTTGTCCCATGATTTCACTAGAATAAAGGGGCCACAAATGCATTATAACGTATATTGGCTCAACTCAACATTTGGGTCTTCATAGAATCATCAAAAGCAATATTAACATGAATCCTAATTGCTTTTACCATAATTTTCTGAATTAACCCTAGCAATTTTTTATGCAATTTTTTTCAAACCAAGGATTCTAATCTTTTTCACTATATGTAATCAACCCCTTACCCCACACTTAAATTATGCAATGTCCTCATTGCATGTTATGCATGATAAAGAATATAAACGTAAAGAGAGAATTAGAACAAACTCCCCTGGGATAGAAGTTGCGAGATTGATATTCTTCTTTTGAGCTCATACTTCAGCTGCGTTTGGACATGGGAACAACTCATCCATGCCTTGGGTGTCAAATCTCGTGTGGTTATGGTCCAAAATATAGAGGAAAAAGGTCTTGGAAATTCTTGGAAATTGATCTTTAATAGTATAGCCAATTGCCCTTGTCAAATGTAATCAAATCACCAACTTGAAGGTAAGAGAAAGAGTAACTCGTCGAGTCCATAGATAACTCGCCGAGTTGAGTCGTTAAAGCTGGTACAGTCGGGTTTTTCCGCAAGGACTCGTCGAGTTTATAGAGGGAACTCGACAAGTTTTCTTCACTGAGTGAACAAAAACAACTCCAGCTTCAGGTTCGTTTCTGGATTTTGAGGAAATGATTGTAGTAATATTCCCCCTCATTTTTCTTCAGGAAAAGCACATCCTTTCAGCTGTTTAATCACCGAACTTGTAAATAGACTCAATTCTCCCATTCTTCTCGTTTTAGACTCGATCTCACTTTTTATTCCTCACGCTTTATTCTTTTAGGCTATCCCTCACCCTAAATTTTGAAAAGATCAGAAACAAATACCAAGTAATAATAAAAAAAACATCAAAATAAAAATCCTAAATTATCCCTAAATACTAGAAGTTTAGAAAGAAAAAGAAAAGCAAACTCCAATGACGGGTTGCCTTTCGCAAGCGCTTCTTTTTGTGCGAGTCTTTAGCTAGACTCTCAACTTAATAAACTTCCAATAAACTCAATGCCAATCCATCCGTTGCATTGAATATCTTCTTTGGTGGACCAATTTGTAAAATTTGGCTCTTTGCTTCAAAAATTAGCCAAACGAGCTTGAATTCATAAAACCCAAGAATCTTGACAAGGGTTGGAACCGGTTGCATACTAATCAGAAATGGATCGCGCTTAAGAACTTTCTCCAAAGTTGGAGTCATCACCCTATGTTTCGAAACACAATCTGGGAAAATAGGGGGCCACGTCGTGTTAACGGTCAAACCACAACTTGGTTCCTGCATTTCAGCTTGTTCTTGTTCTTCGTCCGACCTCTCTGCTAGCAACCTTTCCAGCTCCTCCAAATCCTTTTCTGGATTAAATTCTTCATCTTGTAACTTTAGCTCTTGTGACTCAGATTGTTCTTGTTCGTTAGACAAGATGTTATCTAACCATCTTCCAAATTTCATCAAATCTTCATCTGAGTCATACTCCTCATCTTCTTGCTCAATTTCCTGTACTACATCCTCAAGAAAAGCATCAAAAGCATCGAGATTTTGAAAATACATAATAATAAATATTAAAACAAAAAAACTCGTAACTTTATATGAGATAAATCTCACACAAAGGATCGATAATGCTAGCAAATAAAATTAACTATTAGAACCGTTCCCCGGCAACGGCGCCAAAAACTTGATGTGTGTGAAACGTACTAGTTTTAATCCTACTAACTTAAACACAAAGACAAACACACAAAGGCAGTGTCCCTATCGATTAGTAGTTTAGTTCATGTAAGTAGGGTATCGAACACAGGGAACGGTAAACAATTAAAATAAATGCTAATATTATGTAAATAAAACAATATAAAAGGGGGTTTCTCTAGTTTTGCAAGACTAGAAACTTAAACAATCAATTAACACTCAAACAAAATACAGTTAACAATTAAGAAGAACAAGAAAGGACAACTAGATTCAATGATAAAAGATACTTCTGTTCAGATTTGATGCACTTATTCCTATGTTTGATTTCGTGGCAAGTGCAATGGATCAATATGTCAATGGTTACTAATTCCTAATTTGATTGGGTTCATGTTCACTATTTAGTAGACAGGTTAATTAAACAGTGGCCAGTTGATTAAACTAACAAGTTTCCTAGTGTTCAGTTCGTATCAAGTAAGACTTGTAATAATAGCTAATCAAATTTGTTCAATTCAATCAACTCATATGTGGTTGTTCATCACACATGCTCACACATTCATTTACATATTTTCTAGTTAACCCTAGTTTCATGTTCACTATTCCTAGGCATACAATCTTGTATTCTCAAAATTATATGAATCAAGTAATCAAGAAGATGTTCATGCAACTCAATAACTTACTTATTAACAAAAAATATTTATCATCAATACATGAGGATCTTTAACAAGCTTAACAAGATGAATAACCAAATCAATATTAATCCAACCACTCAATCAAACCATGTTCATAAGATTATCTCATCTAAACAGAAGTAAAAAGCTTTTCGGTTTGGAAGGATATCACTGGAGCACTACAGAGGGCTTGCTTCAAGGTTTGGAAGGCAAACTCTTGCTTTTCGGTCCATTTGAAGGGTACGCCTTTTTGGGTTAACGTGGTGAGGGGTTTGTCTATCTTGGAAAAATTCTGAATGAATCTTCGGTAGTAGCCGGCAAGACCCAAGAATTGACGAATTTCTGTTGGCGTTGACGGAATTGCCCAATTTTCGATTGATTTGATCTTGGAGGGGTCCACATGTATTCCTTCTTGACTGACTACATGGCCCAGGAAGTTCACACTGTGGAGCCAGAACTCGCACTTGGAGAGTTTCGCATTCAACTTTTCAGCCCGTAGGGTTTCTAAAATCTGTCGAAGGTGTCAGCTATGATCTTCTTCACTTCGAGAGTACACGAGAATACCGTCGATGAAAACGATGACGAATTTATCAAGGAATGGGCGACATATTCGATTCATGCGGTCCATAAATTCAGCGGGGGCATTTGTTAGACTGAAGGGCATTACGACGAATTCGTAATGACCGTATCGAGTTCGGAAAGCAGTCTTAGGAATGTCCTCATCTCGGACTTTGAGTTGATGATAACCGGATCTCAGATCTATTTTTGAAAAGTAACTAGCTCCTTGAAGCTGGTCAAATAGATCATCAATTTGTGGAAGTGGATACCGGTTTTTGATGGTGAGTTTGTTTAATTTCCTATAGTCGATGCACATCCTGAAGGATCCGTCTTTCTTTTTAACGAAAAGAACCGGATCTCCCCATGGCGAGAAGCCGGGTCTGATGAATCCTTTATCCAGGAGTTCGCTTAGTTGACTTGATAATTCTTGCATTTCTGCAGGGGCTAACCTATAGGGTGATTTGGCTATTGGAGTGGCTCCAGGCACTAGGTCGATTCGGAATTCGATTTGTCGCTCTGGGGGTATTCCCGGAAGATCTTCTGGAAACACGTCCGGGAAGTCACATGCCACTGGGATGTTGTGAATGCTCGCTTCCTCTTTGGTTTTGTCCACCACGTGAGCAAGGAATGCGTAGTTCTTCTTTTGTAGACTCTTTTGCGCCTTGATACATGAGATAAGGCGAAGGTTTGCACCGGGTTTATCTCCGTAGATTATTAGGGTTTCGTGATTAGGAAGATGAATGCGAACGACCTTCTCGTGACACATAATATCGGCATGATGGGGGCTTAACCAATCCATGCCGATGATCACATCAAAACTCCTAATATTTACATGCATTAAGTTTATTTGGAAGGTGTAATTGTTTAGTGCTAACGTACATCCTATATAGATATCTTCTGTTGTTTCTGATTTCCCATTAGCCATTTCCACCGTAAAGGCTTCGTTGAGCTTCTGGGGTTGTTGATTTAGCAAGTGTTTGAATTTATTACTAACAAAACTTCGTTCCGCCCCACTATCAAATAGGATGCATGCATACGAGTTGTTAAGTAGGAACGTACCGGTGACAACGACTGGGTCCTGCACTGCTTCACCCTGACCCATTGTCAGCACTCACCCTGCTGCTCCTGCCCCTTGATTGTTCGCGTTGGGGCAGTTTTGCCTGAAATGCCCGGTCTTCCCACATCCGTAACAGGTATAGTTGGCTCCAACATTGGTGTTGTTGTTATTGTTGTTGTTGTTGTTGTTGTTGTTGTTGTTGTTGTTGTTTGTCATCTGGTTCTGTGGGAGTTGAGTCCTACAATACTTTGTTGTATGGCCCTTCCGGTTGCACCTTGTGCAACTCATCTCTCTGCACTCTTCATGATGGTGGAAGTTGCATTTGTTACACTTGGGAAGAATTTCCTGAATACTGCTTTGAAGCATTTGGTGTGGATGAGGCTGGAACATGTGGTGTGGTGGTAGCTTGTGTTGCAGCATGGACAGACACCGTTTGTTGCTTCTTAGACGATTCCGAGTTTTGCTTCCCCTTTCTGTTGTTGTTTCTCCCCTTCTTGTTATCTTCTTCCTTTTTAACCTCCGTTTCCACTGTCTTGGCGCCCTTCTTATTGCCATGATCGTACAGTTTCTTGGCCAGTCTCTTGGCGCTATCAAACGTCTCAGGGTTTGCCACAATGACATTCCCTTGGATAGGTGCAGTCAATCTCCAGATAAACCTCTCAATCTTTTTTCCTTCTGAGGTGATCATTCCGGGACACAGAAGAGATAGCTCACTAAACCGGGATACGTATGCGTCGATGTTGGAGTTTTGAACTGTGAGGTTCCACAACTCTTGTTCCATCTTTTGAATCTCACCTCTAGGACAATATTCTGCTAACAACATCTCCTTCATCTCTTCCCACGGCATCGCGTTTGCCACCGGGAGTGTCATGGCCTTCACATGACCATTCCACTACGAAAGGGCTTGGTCAATGAACGTGCAGGCTGCGAGCTTGACCTTACACTCATCCGGACATCCGCAGATTTCGAAGACGGATTCTACCTTCTCGATCCATCTCTTCGGGGCTATTACGCCTCCTGTCCCATTAAAGGTTCGAGGTTTGGCGTTGGCGAAATCTTTGTAGATGCATGCCCGTGCGGCTCTATGGTTTGTCCCTCTTCGATTTCTTCTTCCGATTCCTCCTCTTCCACGGGGTCCTCTTCAGGTTCCTCGTTGGATTCCTCTAGCCATCCGTTAGTTCCCTGATTGGGAAAGTAGGGATCTCCAGGGTGGTGGAAACCAACCATACTGACTGCACGAGGGTGCGTAAATAAATCACGTTTTGAATATTTCCTATAGTATATTTTTAGTTATTTAAGTTTTGGGTTCCCTAGACTTTTGGAGAGTAAGGTAGGCTTTTGGATTCATTTCCCGCTATGATTACTCCCGAACAAATGTTGGTCATATTCTGAATAAATAAATTTGACCAGGCTATACTTATCCCTAATATGATTACATAACTGCCCAAGTTTAATCATAATGTTCAATTTCCTCCAGAAGCTTTTATTAGATGTTGTTAGATTATTATCCTAGTATACGCACATAAGTGTGAGATTTTTGTTTTGTTCAGAGTTATTTAGTCCCACTGTGTTTATAGTTGCATATCATGTATGGTTAGATATGCTAGTTCACTATAAACATTGCTCTGATACCAACCTGTCACACCCCCGAACCAGACGGCGGAAACGTCTGGGGGATCATGTGACTAACAATTGAATAATCATCACAATGAATATACATGTGATGTGTGTGAAACGTACTAGTTTTAATCCTACTAACTTAAACACAAAGACAAACACATAAAGGCAGTGTCCCTATCGATTAGTAGTTTAGTTCAGGTAAGTAGGGTATCGAACACAGGGAACGGTAAACAATTAAAATAAATGCTAATATTATGTAAATAAAACAATATAAAAGGGGGTTTCTCTAGTTTTGCAAGACTAGAAACTTAAACAATCAATTAACACTCAAACAAAATACAGTTAACAATTAAGAAGAACAAGAAAGGACAACTAGATTCAATGATAAAAGATACTTATGTTCAGATTTGATGCACTTATTCCTATGTTTGATTTCGTGGCAAGTGCAATGGATCAATATGTCAATGGTTACTAATTCCTAATATGATTGGGTTCATGTTCACTATTTAGTAGACAGGTTAATTAAACAGTGGCCAGTTGATTAAACAAACAAGTTTCCTAGTGTTCAGTTCGTATCAAGTAAGACTTGTAATAATAGCTAATCAAATTTGTTCAATTCAATCAACTCATATGTGGTTGTTCATCACACATGATCACACATTGATTTACATATTTTCTAGTTAACCCTAGTTTCATGTTCACTATTCATAGACATACAATCTTGTATTCTCAAAATTATATGAATCAAGTAATCAAGAAGATGTTCATGCAACTCAATAACTTACTTATTAACAAAAAATATTTATCATCAATACATGAGGATCTTTAACAAGCTTAAAAAGATGAATAACCAAATCAATATTAATCCAACCACTCAATCAAACCATGTTCATAAGATTATCTCATCTAAACAGAAGTAAAAAGCTTTTCGCTCATATCTATAGCAAGTAATAACCTAAATTCAAAATCTAATGATTCAAACATGGTTCAAAACAAAGATTAATAAAAGAATAATAATTATTTGCCTTTGATTCTCTTCTAAATTGTCTCTTAGGTTGCAATCTCGAAAACTGAAGCTCCAAGAACCCTTCTGACCTTCAATAATCGCAGCTAGCCTCCAGAACGTGTAAGGGTTTCGGGCATATATGTTCTCTATTTATAGTTACCAAAAATCAACCCACAAAGGCCCAATCACATGTAAAAGGGTAATTTAAGCCCAATAGGCATGTAAATGGGCCACAAAAGTCCAATAAACATGCAATCCATAACTTAGGCCCAAATTAACATGTAAGTGGGCCATAAAGCCCAATAAACATGTCATGGAAAACATTGGGCTCATTTCACACTTAATTGGGCCCTTAGGGCCCAATGGCCAAGAAATGTGAATATTGGGCCCAATAAATAGTTTTTGACGTATTTTGTTCGTTTGTTTGATTCGGTTGTTTGTTTTAGTTCGAGACTTAATAGGTTGATGATAAAAAAAGCTTTCATATTGTAAAAATGATATTTTTGGCCAATAATACTCCAATCTTTAATTAAGGCCCAAAGTTTTGTAAAAATGACACTTTAGTCCATAATTTATAAAAATTTGTAATTTTGTCCCAAATGTCTAGAAACTTACGGTTTTAACCCAAAATGTTATGTTTTTACATTTAGCACCCTGTTTCGCAGAAAAATACATTTTCAGCCCCTTGTTTGTAAAAGTTTACACTTTCGGCCCAATTTTTGGAAAACTTTACATTTTTGGTCCAATTTGAAAATAAATGATATTTTCACCTCTAAATTTGGTTTATTTACATTTATGACTCAAACCTTGGCCAAATAACATTTTTAAACCTTAAAACTTCATTTTTTTCGCAAATTGGGCCCAAAGGCCGTGAGGCCCAAAAGTTTGGCCGAATAAGCTTAAATTTGCATTTTTGACCCTTTTTAAAATATGTTTAGCATAAAAATACCTTTTTATACATGTAGGACCTGTTTGGCCCTTTTAAAAACAAAATTTTCACTTTTTACCCTTATCTTTTGTTTTCTTGACATCTTTGACCTTTAACAAGGTTTTTGTTGAATTCTTTTGCATCTTAAACATGTGTTCACTTTTGGATTGATAATATGATGTATATAGTGTTGTAGTTCTTAGATCTTTGCTACATAATACTTAAAATTTCGAGATTCACTAAGATCTAACACATTTTTACCAAATAAACTAAGAATTCACACAAAACATGCATATAACACATAGATCTACACATTTTACTTGAATTCTCCCCCAAAAATCATATGAAAACCGAAAATAAAGGGGGTATGAAGTCACCTTTGCTTGATGTTTCGGTTTTTGGAAGAAGAAGTGGAAAGATGAAGTGATTTTCGGCCCTAGCAACTCCCTTGAGTAGATCTTGAACTTAAGAAGATTTCTAGGAGTATGATCACCAAAAACTTTGTTTAAAAGAGTGATCTATCATGAAGTTGGAGTTATAAAACTTGAGTTTGTAAAGGCTTACCAAGAATGATGATTATCTTGTGAAAATCCTCTTGAAACCTAAGCTAAATCTTGAGAATTTTGGAGGAAGAAGATGGATGATCTTTGAGAGAATGGAGAGAATTTGGTGTAGTGTGTGTGTGTGTTACATTCGGCCGAGAAGAAGGAGGGGAGAGAGAGAGATGAAGTGACTAGTATGGATACATGTTGGTCCTTGCATGGATATATGATGTATAAAATGGAGGTGGCACCTCCCAAAGTCAACCCTCCCCATTTCACTTCTTTTCCTTTTTTTTTATACATGGGCCGAGATTTTGGGCCAAGAAGAAAGGGTGGAGTAGTTTGGGCCCATTAACTTTAGCTAGGATATTTGGATCCTAAACATAAATTTTTTCGGCCCATTGGGCTCTTGGAAGCATTCACGGCCCAATTAGAATAAAAGAATGGCTTATGGCTCGCTAAGGTTAAATGGATTAATTATGGCCCAATAAGGCCCATTAGGGTTAGAATGAATCATTCTAGACCCAATTGGTCCAAAATGTTTTAGATTTATGAATTGGGTCCAATTAGGATCCAATTAGGGCTTCTAAGTCCAATAAAGTTGAATTGGGTGCTTATTGGTCCATTAGGCCCAATAAGGAACTCCTAGTCCAACATGGTCTTAAACCATGGATCTTAGGGCTGCAGACTCTTTGATGAATATAATTGATGAATGTAATTGATGAATCTAACTGAGCATTGAGTAAAATTTACTTAGAATATAAGTTTTACAATAGTTGAATGGTTACACAGGAATAGAATTTCCTAGCTAAAATGCCAGTTGTGACACTAGCGTACCCTCGCATACAATCAACTTCCATTTTAAGCTCTTATTCCATCAAGAATTTACACCACAACCTAGATCTGACTTCCTTGGATTGATTAATCACGTAAAGTTACTAACTTTACGTTCATGCATGGCTAAATGAAGCTCTTAAGCTTAAAGATGACTTAATAGGTGACTTAATGCATGCATGTGACCAAAAATCCAATAAATCTTGCACCTTCATGCTCAAGGAGTCCACCATAAGCTCAGTATAAAAGAACAAGCTCTTAAAACGCCTTAACTCTTCAATCAACCCAAAATGGGACCAAAAGCATAATAAAACCAACTATGAGGAGATCTAAACATCTACAAGCCAAGGTATGAACTTGATACCTTAAAGAGATTGCAACAAGTGAGATGATTCTGGATCTATGACCTTCCTCCCAAGCAAAGCACCTTCAATCTTCAAAGCTTCCTTCACAATGAGTAAGACAACCACTAAAATCCTCTCAAGGGCTCAAGAACACCACCAAGGAAGCTTAAGGGACGATTCAGGGTTTTAGGAGGTTTGGGGGCTGGTAAAGAGGCCAACCCTAAAGACTTAAGGTGCTTAAATAGTGTACAACACCCTTAAATTTGGGTTTCTTGAATTCATCATATGCCCATCGTACTCCTCGTACGCCGAACGTACGAGGCCAAAGCTTCGCGACCAAACTGCTGATTACGCTCATCGTATGCCAAGGTACGCCTCGCGTAAGGGTCCTCGCACGAGTACACCCTGCGTACTCCCAATGTACGCCCTGCGTACTAGGGTTTTTCCCAAAACCCTAAATTCTTCCGAAGGCCATAACTTCTTCATTAAAAACCTGATTCTGATGATCTTTATATCTATGAAAAGGTAACGAGAAGCTCTACGCTTTAATCATCTTATGATCGCCTTAAGACTTCCCGAATAAAAAATCCAATTTCCATCAAAGTCCGAGCTGACACTTTACCAAAATACCCCTTGCTCTAAAACACAAACTGAACACTCAGATCATCTAAATTACGTCACCCACACCCAAATGGGAACGATTCGGGACATGGTGTTACACAATAAAGCTTAAAATGTACGTTCTCTCACTCTATTTTAAAACATGATTCCTTACTTTTTATCACATTGAAGAATCTATTGCATCTACAGATGGAATGGGAGAAAACGGATTTGGGTTTTTTGGAGGGATGGTTAGAGAAGAAGAAGAAGAAGAAGAAGAAGAAGAAGAAGAAGAAGAAGAGAGAGAGAGAGAGAGAGAGATGAGGATGATGCTAGTGGCGGTAGCTACAAAAGGAGGAGGAAATGGGAGACTCCAATGGTGGTTCTTACCAGCAAACTCGATGAACCCATAACACAAAATCAATTTTCCAAAACATTTTGTGTTTAAACCTGTGTTTGAGTTGCAGGTGTTCTCGATAATCTCATGAACCAATGATTCAGACTACTCACTTTTGGTTCCTAAACATGATGAAGATAAAGATGTTCTTGATTGATTTCAGGGGGAAATCCAAAAGCATGATGATGCTAAAGATGAAAAATCAGATTAATTTTTTTTTTAGTTTCAGTTATTGGTGTTCACTTTCTTTTAGCGGTGGAATGTGGGTGATGATGAATAAGTTGCATGAGGGGGGGGGATAGGGCCCTTTTATGTTAAATAATTACATTTTTTAAATAAGAAAAAGCCTCATAAATGGTCTATGTGGTAGTGAAATGATGAACATGTCATTTAGTTACTTAACAGAGTGAGCAATAAGGACCAACCATCAAAAGTTTTGAAAGCACGGGGACCATCTGTGAATTTTTTTAAACTTAGGGACTAAACTTTAGATTTGAGAAAAGCACATGGACAATTTATGATGTTTTTTATTTTTTAAAATATGCATCTTATTTTTAAACAAAACAATGAATTTTATTTGATTTTAAATCGAAATCATTTTGTCACCTGAACCCAAGTAGATTTGATTCTGCAACTGAATACATAAAAGGACACTTAACACATAAGATGCATAGCTCTAAAAAGTCAAAAAAGAAAAAAAAAATAGACACTTTAGGGTGAACTAGGCTATCGAGACAAACCAAGATTACCAAAGATCGAATCTTTTCAAAATAAAGCAAGGTGTCCACCAATTATTGGTGGAGATAAATCACTTTTTATAAGTAAAACTTAGGGATGAGCATCAGTACCAACCCGAGAATCGAACTTGGTGGAAAATAGGAATCGAACAGGACCTCCGGTTCTACCGGTTCCCGGTTTCTACCGGTTTTTGCCGTGTCTTCAGTGTTGGAACCGGTCCTCGAGAAATAAGAACACTTGGTTCCGATTTTTGCCGGTTCTACCGGTGCCGGTTCCAAAAATCCACAAGAATATCGTCCCGGTCCTGGCCTGACCGGTTCCATCGGGTTCCGGTTCCGGTACCTGTTCCGGCCGATTCCCCAGTCCAAATGTTCATCCCTAATAAAACTAGTTTTATTAATAACTATAATTAATTTATAATAAAAAGTTAAATAAAATATACTAATATATATAATTAAATTTTCTTTATAAAATTATATCAGTATTGATATAATTTTTTAATATAAAATTGCATTGGGTTGGATTGCTAATGAGTGTGTTGGATTGAATTGAATTGCATTATATAGACGAGGAAGAGAGAAATTAATTTTTTATAAAAAAATTGTGTTGGATTGAATTGATAAGATAACTATCCCATCGGCAACATATTATTTGTACTATGTTATAACCCGTGTACTACACGGGGCAACATAAAACAACTTCGGAAGTTAATAGACGTTATAATTAATAATACATTTGCAACAATTGTTTTTTAGAAACTTAGATGTTTGATTCATCTGTAACTATATACTTATTAATTTAAACTAAGTTTACAATGTGTTTTGAATTAACCAATATTTACGAAACGACGGTTGAAAAAAAACGTTACTGATAATTTAAATTTGTAATGACAAATAAAAGATTTGTAAAAATTTATTATTTTACAAAGATAGAAGTTTTATCTATAAGTTTATAACGATTAGTTAAATTAATATATACATTGTAATGAATATTTGACCTACGTTCTGTATGTGTAGAGATTTGATAAAGTTATGATTTTGTATTGAATTTAAATAGAGTGAAAAAAAAAACACAACTAATCATGAAAATGACATTGATATATGACAAATTAAAATGACGGTATTATAATAAACATATATAAACACAACACGATAAATTACAAATAATGATTGAAATGTGATTTAGTAAATTAATGAAAAGATGATATAAAAAATTAAAATCTACAAATTATTTATAAATTTTTAAAAACTTCTTTATACACAAAAATGGAAAAAACATCGTTGTTTCATGTATTAAGCACTATAATTAAAGACAAACATTAGTTTTGGAATAAAGGCTAAAACTCAATCCATAGCCGCCAAATCTAATAGTTAAGTTGATAAATAATTTAAAATATGCCTAATTGCCCTTGGGCCAAATCATTAGACATATAACGTATAAGGACCATACATTTAAACAGATGAAAATGAAATAAGGGGGCATTTCTTGATCATCCAACCAATTAACTTCATCTTCAATACCTACCACAAGTCAAAAAAAATATTAACATCTAAAGATCATATTTAAAATATTAAAAGCATGAAAAGAAAGAAAAATACACCATTATTCCCATTGATTGTAGAACTTGCATTTGCTGGTCAGCAACCAAGTAACTTCATTACAGTTGCAACTCCACGTCTTGGTTCTACAGGACAAAGACACATGTAATTTAGGCTTGACATATAATATGTATTGTTTATTGATTCTTTTTTGTATATTTCATACTATTCAATATTCAAAAAGCTGGAGGTAAAAGTGGTACACAAGACCATCTATAAAACAAAAGCCCACCAAGATCAAAACCCTAATTTACAATTCTTACAATTAATTATAATAAACCAAGAAGCAAAAATAGAATACTGACAAAAAGCAAATATAATAAACCCAAGATAGATGGATATTTTAAGTAATTGAAGTCAATCAATTTAGTAACTGTTATATTTGTGGAAAAATAATTAAGAAAAGATGGAAGATTAGTTTTGAGTGCATGAGTGAGGGAGTAGTGAAATCCCGAGAGCACGAATTACCCATTAATGTGTGGTATACTTCTATACGCATCTTTGGTAACAGTAATCGTCAAAACTCCAAATTGATCAAGGAAAAACACATTTGTCATCACCTGCATCTGATAAACAACAAAATAATGTTATTGAAGCAATAAAAATGGCATGAAGTGGAGAGAGCATCATCATAGACTTTAAAATCGTTTAAAATCCAGAATGTCCATCAACTCTTTTTAACTTTTTTTGGAAAACTAACCAAAACGTTGAGCTCAAAGAGCAATATAGCCTGCCAGGTTACAACTATGAGAATTGCTTTAAATTTCTATAATTACATTGTTTTTCCAACACTTATCATCAAATTCACACACATACAATCATATATACACATGCGATTCACTTACAAAGGGGTGAGTGTGGTGTTTTAGTGTTTTCAAACACTGCATCGACCATATATGTTTCAACAGCCTGTAATTGAAAATCGTCACCTTAATATTAATTAAAACAAAAGGAATATCATATTATGGTCAATTAAATTAAAAGTAAACTCTCATAATACATAATACAGTGATTTCACAAATGGATAAAATACATTTGCGTCCTGAAAAGTAATCCAGCTACATCAAGAATTGTCGATGTCTTGCCGGGTCCAGTTGGTCTATATAGTAACAAATGAGACATTTTGTTCTCACTCGTAAGCCTATCAACTGTTCCAAGAAAAACCCTATGGAAAATTTTAATTCCTTAAACAGTTTAAGAGAAGATTGAAGCCTTAAAATAAAAAGAATAAAAACCAAGCATTGAATGTAACTGCAATAAATTGATGTTATATTTCAAAAGAAAACCAACATAAAAATCGGTGAAAAAGAACAATGGAACCTTTGTATACCTGTAACCATATATCCAATGATGAAGATGAAATCTTCAACCAATTTCAGGACCTGTACACACACACATGACACATAAACAATTAGAGAGAGGGGTTTCTGTTGGATAAGGTGTCTAAGTCCATAATTTATTTGGTATATACTTGACCCGACCCGGCATGGTCCATTTGGGTTGCACTTCACCCGAACTATTTATATGGATAATATTATGAGAATAGTATGTTTATGACTTATTAATATATTATAAGTTATAATATATTAATATGAAATCATATTATTTAATTAGTACTAGGTGTGAGACCCGTGTATTACACGAGTTTATTAAAAATAAAAATTTAATATCAATATATAAACATGAAATATTTTATAAAGTAATACTTACATAACAAAATTTAATATCAAATTAATAGGATGATTTTATTTCCTTATAGAATCCATTACAATTTTATGGAATTTTATTTTAAGAAAATGGAAATTCCTAAAAAATTACAAGTGGAAAATAAAAATTTTAAAACTCCCACAAAATGACAAGTGTCAAAATGAAGGAAAAGATGACATGTGGCAAAAAAAACATTCATTTATTATTAGAGAAGATTGATCTTAAATTAATTATGAATTAATTTAGTGATCAAAAGGTGACTAATTAAATATGGGCTATTATATTTATATAGTGTGGGCTAATACTCATTAGGAAATGGGCTAAGCTTGCATGGGAGTCCATGGATGATCCATGGAGCTTTTAACCCATGGATCCTTGGAAAAGACATGGGTTATTAGGGTTTACATGCTTCATAACCCTAATCATCTACACTATATAAAGAGGCTTGTGATGCTTGAAATGTGACTATGTGTGTGTGCATAAGAGTGGCCGATTTCTAGAGCAAACATACTCTCTCATAAAGTTTTCCAAGTTTGTGGTGTTTTGTGATTTCCATTTGAGGCATTCACATTATTGGTGCTAGGCTCTCAAACTCCTAAGGAATCAACTCACTACTAAAGGTATGTAATTCTTATAGTTTCTTTTATGTTTGAAAGTACCCCCATGCCATGCTAGATAGGTTATGAACCTTGGAAAAATTATTTTGCATGTATTTTAGTCAAACATAGATCCAAGGTTTCTAGGGTTGCATGTACACCTCGGGAGTGTTAGAATGCTCAAAACCCTACAGTGGTATCAAAGCCTAGGCTTGTTTGTTTGATACTTGATGCAAAATAGCTGAAAAAGTCGAAGTTCTTGCTGTCTGCACAGGGGACTCGCCGAGTCCATGGGGGGACTCGACGAGTCCAAGCGAATCTTCAACCAACTCGGCGAGTCAGTTCATGCACTCGACGAGTTGGCTAGGCAGAGTGCAGATTTTGGACTTTTGCTGTTGGAAATGGACTAGAAACATTACCCTAAACTATTTTGGTGTTTTAAAACTTGTTTTAGATGGTGTAATGTTTGTGCTAATCCATTTACAATGGCCAATATCAAAATTCCATGTTTATATGTGTTTATATGTTCTTGAAATTTTGATATGATATTCATGTTCTTATGAATTATTGTTAGATCATAGGAATTATTTTCTAAATTGTTTATTAATTAATTCTTGATCATTTATGTGTTTTAATGGAGTCCATAATTTGTCCTCAAGTTATCAATTTCCAAAGGTCACTTTCTTTTATGCACATTTAAAACACATAAGTTACATGAAAATGAAGAATCTTCATTTTTATGAACCATTAATTCATAAGTTATGAAATGAAAATTTTTGAATAGTTTCAAAACTTGTCCTCAAGTTTTGGAATTTGTAAAGTTACACACACTTTAATATACTTTAATTCCAACCCTTAGAGTTTTAAAAGTTAAAATTCAACTCTTATACTATTTATAACATTAATGGTTAATAATTATATATATGCATAAGAACAAGTCGTTTTACCGTTAGTAGGCCTCATTCACGAAGTCGGTCTACAAGGGGGGTATAAGGTTGTTGCCTATAAAATGGCAGGTTAATGGGTGTCCATTCTCACCCACCGCTTCCTTGATCGGTGGAGGGTCGTTAGCCGAACGGGTAAGACAATGACTTTAAATTCTCATTAAAAGTATAATGATTATTATAAAGTAACTAAATGTTTTTATAAATTCTCAGTCTTAGTTACTTTAGGAAAATGTGAAAATGGTGCTAACCCATGAAATTCACACTTTGTACCTTACCAAGTCGTTGGTGGAGCGTGTGTGGTTAACCGACACACTAACTTGGACTAGTAAGGATAACAAAGGGTGACTTAATGTTTATCATAGATCGGTGGAGCGCGTGTGGTTAACCGGCACATTGATTAGGTGATAATATTAAGGGTACCAAGTGAATTTGCATGGTTATTCACACGTTGTTTTGTGATCCTCGACATCCCAGTCACAAAACCTGAAGGGCACAATCGAGATTGAAACATGCCATTGAAAAGTTCAATGAATCTCAAAAGATCTAGGAGTTTCAAATCCAATTAAAACCTAATTTTATTTTGTTTTTCATGGTGGAAATTAGTGAATCGTCATTCGCCTACCTTAAAATATTCTATAGCTTGGATTACGGCATCCCTCTTCCAAGTTATAAAATATTGTGCTGGGTCCTAGCCTTAATATTTCATATTGGGTGTTATATTAAGGAATTTAAATCAACTATCTTGAATATCTCCCAAAAGATGTCTGATTCAGACATTTATGATCTTCCTAAAACTCTTGGAACAAGCTTTCCTAATGAAGATGATGTCCCAGAAATCATTATTCACTCCCTCCACATCCTCCAATTATTCTCCCTAACCCACAAGTTCTTGAATAGTTCAAAGTCACTCAAGACCTATTGGCAAGCAAGGTCTATATGTGCTCACATCTTGGAGATAGAGTCACATATTGACAAGCCAGGAGAGTTGGGTGTCTAAGTCTTGAGAAAGTTGGTTGTTCAATCACTTTCTAAGTCACACAGTGAGTTCCTTAGGGACTACTATGTAACAGACTATGACATGACCCTTAATGATCTTATCTATTTGTTGGGTGTTGCTGAATCAACAATGATTTGGAGCTCTGGTAAAGAAAACTTGATTAGTAGATCAACTTCCCAAACTACCATGGACATTGACAATTGGTAACATTGGATATCTACAAAAGCCTTTTCTTCCCAATGGAAAGGGATCGGCCATAGTCAACTCGGTTGACCAAATGGTAAAGAGAAAGGCTAAGTCTGAGATAGTCATGTGTACCATTCCCAAAGAGTCCATATGCTTATATTGCCAAAGGAAGGGGCATTGGTTGCGAAGCTGCCTTATTTACCTGAAAGATCATAAGGTTGGTCAAGTCAAAAGTTTGACTCTACTTCAGGTAAGTCCACTGTCTAACTCTGTTAAGTTCCATTTGGAGATTCTTATTACTTGATGTGACTGGGTCACATGTTGAAGTTTTAAGAATCAAAGAAAAGAGAGGAAGCTTAAAGAAGAGTAAGCTGATTCTGATCGCGAAGATGGATTTCAATCGCATGGTTCGATGATCAAAATTTTTGAGCTGCTGCTTAAGAGTTGTGATAGATTGCTTAAGAATAGATAACAACATAGTTTTCATATGCATTTGCATTGTAAGGATAAGTTTTTCCGCAAGTTTAAAATAAAAGAAAATTTTTGTTTTATTTTGAGTATCCTTACAATGGCATCTGTTGAAAATTGTTGTTTATATGATTCCCGTGATAGCAATAATGGAAATGTGAATTTGATTCTTTCATTTGTGGTAGTGTCTAAATTTACCAAATAAGGAAAGATTCTCATCACCCAAGTTTTCAGTTGGATAGAAACTTGGAATCATACAAGTTGTATAGTATGATGAATGAGAATTTTCATCTTTGGAAATTAAGACTAATTCCTTGTTCACATTTATATGTGAGTCAAGTGAAGAACTAAGGGATCGAGTACACATTCTTGTGCACTGGTCAAGTCCACCACAAAAGATCGATAAGACTATTCGTCATGATTTACTAAAGTTTAGTAAATATGGTTATACTTACCAGCTTAAGTATAATTCTGAAACATTGGGATTCGATGTTTTGCAGAACGAATGAGAAGAATCAAATTAGGAAGAAGGATAAAAGTTTCTCAAATCTGAAAAGATGGGAGAGTACTTTAGTATCATGTTTGGTGATCATCTTAATGATTAAGAAACCATATCACAATTGGTCCTCTAAGGACATCTTAGTGCATTCTTATGGCTAAGAAGAGGAATTATAAATTGTTGAAGTGGTTAAATCAAGAAGATGAGTCATACTTCGTTCCAAAACAAATCTTAGAGTCATACTCCAAGATTGTAACTTGAGTGACATATCTTAAAGAAAGGTTTATAACACTTGTCAAATGTAAGAGTAAAATGTGTCATACTCTTGTACATTTGAAATTGGTAAGTTGTGCTGTCTCGTATGAGTCTGAGAAGCTTAGATAAAGTTTTGTCGAAGCATCTCGTATCAGAAGTCTGAACTTTAGTGATGAAAGTCAATAAAGTATTGATTTCTAGAAGTCGATTTTTGAGTACATGTCAAAACTAGTGGGAGCATAATTGTTGTGCTAAATAATTATTATGCTAGTGGGAGCATAATCAATTATGATAAGTAGTGTTAATTATAGAAAACAAAAGTTTTGCTTGGAAAAATGTTGTTTTTGCTATAATTAAGGGAGAGGAGATTATACTTCATTTCAATCCTAAAAGTTTAGATTGAGATTTCAATCATCTTTAGTCAAGGATATATATATATATATATATATATATATATATATATATATATATATATATATATATATATATATAAATGAATTTTATGTTGGAATGGTTCAACATAAGGGAATTCTATATATATTGCGTTCTCAAATTCGATTATGATTACGACATTCGTCTTCATAGTCGATTTTTGAAAACATGACAAATAAAAAATATTGTAGCAAAAGACCGATCTAGTATCAGGTCTTTATGTGAGACATCATGAATCGTGTCCCATATGCTTCGGGTATAGGATCGATCACATGTGCTATAATATTTATCCGTTCCAAAATTTTCAAAAATACTTAGAGTATTAAGAGGGAAAAAGGAATAGAACCGGATATGACTGAAATGATTAAGCAATTGTCGAGAACAATCTGAGGTTTACCTAAGATTGGTTTCTCATGGACAGTTGGAAGTATGATGTTGGAAAGGTCCATAACGACATATTCTGAAAAGAGGTAGCTCTTGTTCAGAAGTGATAATCAAAATGGGAATATGGAAATGTTTTTCATATTGGGAGTTGGATTTTAAGAATCTTTGAGAAAGTTAGAAACTTTTATGCAAGAAGGATATTCAAGGGAATGTACTTTGAATGTGAGACTTCGTTTCCATGGAATTGATCTCCACTGGAATACTTTGTAATGTCTGTTGCCAAGTCTCTGTGACATTTGTGCATAGTCATTGCAAGAGGAACAATGCATATGAGTTTAAAATCTAACAGATTACAATAAATGACAAGAATTTGATATCCTTACATTCACGGTAAGGATTTGAGATTGTGAAATGAGCATCATTGAAATTGTGTTCAATTGATCTACTTCACAAAGTAAGGATCATAGACAAACATAGTTTGCATACTTGGAGTATGACATGACTATTGTTTAGAAAACAAAGTGTACATGCTTGGAGCATGAGACAACTATTGTTTTAATTCAAGTGTTAAGTTGATAAATCGAAACAAAATAATGTGGAATCAATATGGTGATGAATAAAAGGTGTTTTATTTATATTCATAAGTGCTGAGACCATATTGGATTCAATTATTCTTGTGTTTCACTTTGCATGTTTTGACTTCCATAATAACTAGGTTATTCTTTCCGAATGACTAAGTTATTCAAACTTCCACAGTCGGTCATACGTCGGAAGTAGGTATGAATTAAGACTGTCATGAATTGGGCTTATAGATGACTAAAGGTGTTTAGCCATAGCAATGGTTGCTACAACATTCATGAGTGCTCAGAAGTTCTGAGTATTGGAATAAACCCACACTCACTTGCATCACTTCATGGAATTTATCTCGAGTGATCGTGAGATAGTAATATCATATAAGTCTTCAAACCTAGAGATATGAGTTGTTACCTATGAGTTGGTTGTACATTGATTGCACGAAAAAGCATCATTAACTTGATGTTATAAAACGTGCCTTTGTGTATAATTCAACAAGTAGTAGAAACAAGTATATGAGTCGAAGTTTATCTGTTCCTTCTAGTCCTTGGAGGATTAGAAGAGATATATGGGCCCCTCGATGATTTTGTTTTAACCTATGTACCGGGCCCGATCAGAACTAAATTGATTTGTTCGATTAAGTTCTTTGTCAAACAAATCGGAAATCGGGAAACAAACTGCTGGACAATAAGTAAGACATTGTTCCATGTATTTGTTCGACTGATATCATGAGAGCAGAGGATTATATGATCACTTATCTAAAATGGCGCTTCATAGTTCAACAGAGTTTTCGAGAGCTACGATTGTCGGTTGGTTCCTGAAGCTATATAGGCAAATACAATTACCAGACTTATCAAAGTGGGAGACTGTTGGATAAGGTGTCTAAGTCCATAACTTATTTGGTATATAGTTGACCCGACCCGACATGGTCCATTTGGGTTGCACTTCACCCGAACTATTTATATGGATAATATTATGAGAATAGTATGTTTATGACTTATTAATATATTATAAGTTATAATATATTAATATGAAATCATATTATTTAATTAGTATTGATCTTAAATTAATTATGAATTAATTTGGTGATCAAAAGGTGACTAATTAAATATGGGCTATTATATTTATATAGTGTGGGCTAATACTCATTAGGAAATGGGCAAAGCTTGCATGGGAGTCCATGGATGATCCATTGAGCTTTTAACTCATGGATCCTTGGAAAAGACATGGGTTATTAGGGTTTACATGGTTCATAACCCTAATCATCTACACTATATAAAGAGGCTTGTGATGCTTGAAATGTGACTATGTGTGTGTGCATAAGAGTGGTCGATTTCTAGAGCAAACATACTCTCTCATAAAGTTTTCCAAGATTGTGGTGTTTTGTGATTTCCATTTAAGGCATTCACATTATTGGTGCTAGACTCTCAAACTCCTAAGGAATCAACTCACTACTAAAGGTATGTAATTCTTCTAGTTTCTTTTATGTTTAAAAGTACCCCCATGCCATGCTAGATAGGTTATGAACCTTGGAAAAATTATTTTGCATGTATTTTAGCCAAACATAGATCCAAGGTTTCTAGGTAATGTACACCTTAGGAGTGTTAGAATGTGTGGTGGTGCGATGGTATTTTCGTTCTATCTTGTCTCTTTAACCTCCTTAACGATGACGACAACCATAACCGAACCCTCGTCTTTTGAATTAACCAATATTTGCTTGAGAATAAGGAACTTAATGGAGACGATGAACAACGATGATTACCGTAAAAATAGGGTTTTAAAACAGCAGCCTTGAACCGAAAGATCAACATTGATCGGATTACGCTCAGCCTCGTCAGAAATCTCTAAAATTGAAGCTTTTTGGAGTTGTACTCTCCTAGAAGAGATCAATCATGAACCGCTCTAGTTGTTGCTTAACAACAATTATTTAACAGAAATTCGGCTTCTCCTTCTTATTCGTCTCTGATAGGGTTATAGCGGGAAACGGGGGAGATAAAGAATAAAGAAGGAAGTAACATATTGATTTGTGTTGATGATATATTTCCGATTTAGGGAGATTTGGGTTGATGATTGATCTCTTCTCGGAGATTACAACTCCACGGGCTTAAATGCAGAAAAAACTGTTGAAGATATTCTCTAAGTCGAATGAAGGAATCATGTTTCCATTTTAAATGCAGATCTAGTTCCTAATTTTTCTCTACCTAATTTTTCTCCACCGTGATTTGAATTGACCAAAGGGAAAATTCGGAAATTCACTTAGATTAGGGAAGGCTAAGAGATTGCCACTTTGCAAAATTGGTTTTATTTATTAGATTAGGGGATTCCCATCCGTAACATATTATTTGTATCTCACCCGTAAATTAATAATACAAGCTACAATTAAAGTATAGGGACCTCCATGTCAAACTGATAAAACTTATGGACCGGGATATAAATATGTTCTTCAAAGCCGAGCGGACTCTTCGCTTAATTTGTTCATCGTATTTGTTTTCTGTTACGTAACAGAATCATTCGATCATTATATCATTGTATAGTCAACTCAATTCAATCACAGAACCTCTCTCTTGATCCAATGGCGTTCCTTGGATCAAATATGCCGACTGAGGTAATCAAACTCCATCTCTAATTTGTTAGGGTTTTTCTTTTGTTTTTGACTTGTTATAGTAAATTCAAGCATTTTCTCAATGATCGAGCTTGATTTTACTATCAATGTTCTGTTATCTGTTTTTCGAATACTGGAAATATAGATATTGAATAGTTAAGTGGCTTGAGAGTTAAGAAGGTTTACTGTGTGGTTAAGTATCTCTCCGGAACCAATTTTACATTAGTTACACTAACAGGTTCGTTTAGCCGATGATTTTTGTTGAATTTGTCGAGTTTTATCTTCGGAGATGAAAGGGTAAATGATTTGTGTAGATGTTTGTTTTTTTTTTTTTAATTGTATCGTGATCTTCTTCATCAGTGCATCAGAAAAACGGTTTTACATAATCTGACTAATCAATTAACTTTTCTAACTCTAATATGAGCTCCAAAATCAAATTTACACTATAATGCACTTTCAGGTGCTTTTTGTTATGAAACTTATCTGCTCTTCACCTTTGATCTGAACTGATTTTGTGTTACTAATGCAGGCTGGTTTGAGATTGCTTCTTGTCCCCCTTAATTCCAATATTGTAATCCGAACAGCATGGTAATTAATAAGCTTTGAAATGATGATTCATTCATTATA
Source organism: Lactuca virosa (assembly GCF_052849685.1). Lineage (NCBI taxonomy): Eukaryota > Viridiplantae > Streptophyta > Magnoliopsida > Asterales > Asteraceae > Lactuca > Lactuca virosa. The sequence goes on along the minus strand of NC_136434.1, from coordinate 167,238,846 downwards.
AAGTAATCTATTTGTTTAATTAATATCTGAATGATAAAATTGATGTATGATTATTGTTTGTGCAGCTGCACTGTGGGGGTTGCATTACCAGTTTACTCCACATTCAAAGCAATAGAGGCGAAAGATCCAAATGAGCAACACAAGTGGCTTTTATACTGGGCAGGTAATTAGTGAATGCTATATTCATACACATTAATTTTGATTTAATGATCTGTTTCTGTTTACATGTATATATAATTTTTGCAGTTTATGGGTCTTTTAGTGTTGGAGAGATATTTGCAGACAGATTCATATCCTGGTATTTATTATCTTCAAACAGAAAAACTTTTTTTTTTCTTTTGGTATAACTATTAGCATTCTCAAGTTTCCATTAGTGAACTCCTTGTTTACTTTTTCAGGTTTCCACTTTACTATCACATGAAGCTTGCATTTCTTGCTTGGCTTCAACTTCCCACCACAAATGTAAGCAAACTTTTTTAATATTATGATAAATTTAACAATCCCAACTCAACATCTAAAACATATCAAAATCAAACTTTGATCTGTTGTGGTGTCCCTCTTTTTTATTCCCCTTTTTCAACCCAATCTCTGATTCTAATTCCATTATGACTCTTTTAGTTTTGATGCTAATTACTTTACAATTCTACAGGGGGCTAAGCAATTATATATGAATCATTTGCGTCCTTTATTATTAAGGCATCAAGCTAAGCTTGATCAAATTGTGGGGTTGTTCTACAATGAAGCTGTAAACCTCTTCACACTCGTTTTTTTGTTGCATAATCAACTGTTTATACTTTATATTGTAGTTGTTTAAAAGACATTAAAGTTAATAATCTGATAAATGTCTAGTCAAAAGTTAACAAGGGAAGACTTTCAGGGTAAATTCGTCAGTGCTCACCAAGGTGAATTTCAGTTTATGAAGACAATTATGATGAAGTTTCTGATGTCAGGTATATCTTGTGATGCTTTTTTTGCTTGTTTCTTATATGAACATGATAAAAACTCATTAAAACCCAAAATAAGAATAATGTAAAAGTATATTTTCTTGTTACTTTTCAGAAATTGAACTTGTCATTTTAATTAAAATTGTATTATACTTATAGTAGAATTTTTTAATCAGTGAAGCAGTTGATCAACGGTAGCAGTCAACCCGTTGCAACACAAGAGAGAAGAGCAATTGTGGGTCCACGTCAACAGGTGGAATCAGATGATGATGATGATAATGATGATGATGATGATGAATACGTATCTGTTTCTGCAGCATCTTAGGCTTAATAAAACATTGTCTATATTTTAAAACTTCTTATTAGAGTTATCCTCCTCCTAGTTCTAGAATTATTGCAACTTAATCTTTAGCATGCTTTTTTAATAGCTCTTTTGTCTGTTTATGTAGTTGTTTCCCGATGTATTGTACTGCATTTGACTAGGACTAGGACTTGTTGTCCCATCCAACAAGGTGGGACACAGACTGGTTCTCTCGATATCTTGTCTGTTCAAAAGACTTGAATGTCCTTCTCATCTTTATCATCTGAATTAGTCTTAGAAAAAGTCTTTGCCCTGTATAAGACATGTGCCATGACCTCTCATAATTTTCATCAAACTTGAAACTAGCATAATCTCTTAATAAAAAAAACCTGAAAATATAATACTATAAACAGATAAAAGAAAATTACAGCAGTCTTTATAATAAATATTCTTTTAACAACTATATCGGTATAGTAAATTGCTATAATTTATAGAGGAAAATTTTATATGTTTCCTCCTAAATTGTTTTGTGCACTCCTTTGTGAGTAAGATAGTGTTTGTACCCCATGATTTGACAATTTATGTGAGTGAGATGGTGGGTATGTATAGTAGCATCCTTTATAAATCAGCAGAACATATGGTTAGAACATTTACAGTTATTGGTATTTAATGATTTTTTTTGGGTTTTTCTATTTTATTTAACAAAAACTTAGTATTATCAATGCTCTCTGATCATTAAGCATTTTCGGATACATATATAATAATAATAATAATAATAATAATTAACAAATTATCCTCACGTTTTTGAAATATTCTATAACCGTCATCTATTTTGTCATTTTAAGTGCATGTCATATTTAAAAAAAAAAGTATTACTTTACAATAACATTTGTTTTGACCGGCAAAATTTTTATTAACTAGCAAGACGATCGGAAAAAAAGACCTATTACAAGATAAAAATAGCAAATGTTGGATTTTGAAACCCGCCAACTCAATTTTATATTTTGCTTCTATTAAGTATCTCAAAAAGAAACAAGAAATGATTAAGTCACATACGATCGCCTTCTTTTGTTCGACTTATCCAAATAATTTAGTGTTCTTATGCTTCCGTAACATCCAACACGTTGACAAGATCACCGCTTCAAACCGACTTTTTTGAGCCTTAGTTTCGGTTTTTGGCACGTATAAGCTAACTTATTTTTTGAGCTTATCATAGCTTATAGCTAGTTTTTTAGAAAACTATTTGAGATTGTTTACTGATAAGCTAGTTTATAACCTAAAAACTACTTTTTCAGTTAGCGTGTCAAACACAACATTGATATATGATAAATTAACACGCTAAGAAAACAAACCTGAAGAAAGATAGGTTACAATCCCACCACTGAGCAATAAAAGACCAATCATTAAAGCTAATAGGCAACTCATCAAGACATGCAAAATTGATAGTTATTTTGATAAAAAGAAAACGATGAACAATATAATTTTGTTAAATGCTATAATTTCGTGATATTCTTTTAGATCTTTGTTAATTGAGGGACTATTTTTGTAATTCTAGTTCTCATTTCTTGTTTCCAGAGTTAAAATTGATAAAGTCATAACAACGTACAACTTCCATTGTTTAATGTACAAGTAATAACTTGATGAGTTTTTCTTTTTCCAGTCAGCAGAGTCCAAATGAAAGAGGTTTTATATCGTTCAAGAAAACCTTCTTGGAGCACAAGCGATGCCATAGACGCCGATTCACCGGAGACGATAATTGAATCCAATTGCTTCCTCTTTCACAAAACCCTATATACATTTACCCTCTCTCTTCACATTTTCGCTCTCTAAAACCCTCGTTTTTTAATATCGCTATGGATATCGACTTCTCTGAGTACCGGTTACGCTGTCAGCTTCGAGGTCATGAAGACGACGTACGTATCATCTATCTACTCCTTCATTGTAATTCATGCATACGGGGGTTTCCAGTAGATTAAGTTGCTAACGAGTTCAATTTTTTATTTTTTTTACTTTATGATCGGGTTCGTGCGATGGTTGGGAGAATGAAATTGGAATTTGAACCATCTTGTAGTTGATCTAGGTTTATTTTTTGATTTTTATGTAGATTTTGTTATCTCTATCGCATTCATCTGATTGACATTCTGATTACTATACGGCAATTAGTATTTTAGATTCCTTTGGTTCTGAAATTAGCGATGAATTTTGAATTGTTTGTTTAATTGTTAGGTTCGTGGTATATGTGTATGCGACAATGGTGGAATAGCAACTTCATCAAGAGACCGAACCATTAGGTTATGGTCTTTGGATCAGACTAACAATTCTTCTCACACTTCATCAAAGATACTACTTGGGCATACTAGTTTTGTTGGACCACTAGCTTGGGTTCCCCCTAATGAACAGTTTCCAGAAGGGGCCCTTATATCTGGTGGAATGGACACCCTTGTTTTGGTATGGGATTTAGCAACAGGCGAGAAAGTTCAGACACTGAAAGGGCATAAAATGCAAGTGACAGGAGTCACTTTGGATGGATCAGACATTATATCTGCATCTGTTGATTGGTTAGTTATTTGTTTTTGGAATTTTTGCTATATTCCCAATGAATTTTTTGCCTATCATAGTGCTTGATGTTGGTTTTCATTCTCTTTTACTTCATGAAAGTACACTAAGACGTTGGAAGGGAGAACATCAAGTTGAGGTTTGGGAAGCTCACAAGGCACCAATCCAAGCAATAAGGACATTACCTTCCGGAGAGCTTATTACAGGTTGAAATACATCTTGTTCATTATTTCACATTGTCTGATTTTATTTTATTTTATAAAAGAAGAATCTTTCTGATATAATTGTTATCCAGGTTCAAGTGACACAACTATAAAGCTTTGGAAGGGAAGCAAATGTACACATACCTTTTCTGGGCACTCAGGTATGTTTCTATCTTTGTATTTGTTAAAGCGTGGGCAGCAAATGTTAGTGCATACACATATAAATAGATAAGTATTATATTGAAAGGTAAGTGCTTTCAGTGTATCTGTCTTTTTTCTTTCTTTGTGAATTGTGATCTCATCATACTTTATCCAGATGTGCCTCATCTATGGGCTTGTTTTACTTGAGGTAAAAGCTGGTAGAAATGAAAATGATGTTTAACTAGAATTAAGATGAACAAATCACACATTTACACACGCTAGATTAGTTGAACACTCAGTCCGTCGTATTTATCTGAGAGAATTACAATTATTTGTATTTGTATATAGGCATAGCAGTTAAGTCGGTTAACCTTTACTCCAATAATTGCTTGCCACGTGTTTTCAAGATACTGAGAATCTTTATGTGTTTGTCTTCTGACTTCCGATCTCTCTTCTTCAGAAAGCATATATGTATCTTAATACTTTTGATCTCAACATACATCACTTTTTGATTCAACAAGATGGTATACTGATGCATTTATTGTTTGGAAATGAATGTTATTTAATTTGCAGATACAGTGAGAGGTTTAGCCATAATGCCTGATTTGGGCATACTTTCTGCATCACATGATGGGTAAGATTTCTCTTAAACACAATAGATTCTGATTTTTTTTTTATGATTTTCTTTTTTTAAATTTCGGGTCATCTTGGTTTTATAAACAGAACCATAAGATTATGGGCAGTGACTGGTGAGGTTTTATTGGAGATGGTTGGTCATACTGCTATTGTGTATGCTGTTGATGCTCATAAATCTGGGCTTGTGGTCAGTGGTAGTGAAGATGGATCAGCTAAAATATGGAAAGGTAATGAATATATATATCTTGTTCTTTCCATTATTGAATTTTAACTGTTTTGGAGTGTAGTTATTGAGAGTATGTGTTTTTGGGTTGTAGATGGAGTTTGTGTACAAAGCATAGAGCATCCTGGTTGTGTTTGGGATGTGAAATTCTTGGAAAATGGTGATATTGTGACTGCATGTTCGGATGGGGTTGCACGTGTTTGGACTGCACATAAAAGTTTGATAGCTGAGACCCAAGAACTTGAGGGATATGCTTCTCTACTTTCGCATTACAAGGGCAGCAGGTATCTTAACAATTTTGCCCTTTGTATCAGAAATATTATATAAGATTTTAATAGATTGTATCATTAAAGTTTTGATAATAAATCATATCTTGATTTTGTTTTTGTTAGGAAGCGAGTTGGAGGGTTGAAATTGGAGGAATTACCTGGTCTAGAAGCTTTGCAGGTTCCAGGTACCATCAATATTAGGGCCACACCACATGAAACTATATATTTTTTTTATTGTTATTTGAGCATTCTATGATATTCAATTGTGTAGCAACTGTTTTAATTGGGGTTATTAATTATTGGGGGATTCAAAGTTGTCTTTGTCTATTTGATTAGCTTATCATTTTCTTCGTCTCATTAACTGTAATAATACTCTTTGGATTCATCTTTGAGATATATATCATTCTTTTAACGATAACATCTTTGAGATTTGTTTGCAAATGCAATAATCTTGGAACAACGGCTCTTTAAAAGATTTGGGAAAAAAGTTTTTTTAATTCAAAAGCCCTTTGATCAGGTACCAAAGATGGACAGACAATTGTTGTGCGTGAGGGTGACAATGGTGTTGCATATGCATGGAATATGCAGAATCAAACATGGGATAAGGTATTATTCTGAATGATGTTTAATGCACTAAATGATTTGATTCTAATCATCAATCAGGTGTGATGATATGTTGTTCTCATTAATTAGCATTTTCTTTTGCCTATTTCAGATAGGGGAAGTAATTGATGGGCCTGATGATGGCAATGGCATGAAGCGCCCGGTTCTTGATGGAGTACAATATGATTATGGTGAGCCTTTTGACTTTTGACTTTTTTTTTTTTTTTTTTCCTACTGATACCACAAAAACTTGTAAATCAGTGTTTGATGTGGATATTGGAGACGGTGAACCTATTCGCAAATTGCCATATAACAGATCAGGTAGTTTCTTTTTTTTATATCAAGATATGATTTGGTAACATAATGGATCATTATTAAGAAAAAAGATTAATTTGCAAAAAAGTTGCTTGTGTTTTCAATTTTGGTCTTCATTTCAAGGTTTCATGTTGATTTTGGTCCCTAGAAGCTTGAAATAAGGACGAAAGTTGATATGAAATCTTGAAATAGGGACTGAAATTGATATAAAACCTTGAAATCAGAAAGTCCTTCTTGGGATGAAGATGGATATATGTAAAGTTATTAGATAATAATTATTATTATTATGGGCTAGTTAGTTAGGAATTGTTTCCTTGATCCGTTTTAATTAGGAAAATTGAAATATAGGCTTGTTACTTTTCGGAGTCCATTGTTGGACTCTGAACAAGGACCAGAATTGAAAAATGTTCCAATTTTGAAGTAAAAATCAGGAAGCATTTTTGTAATTTACTTTACTGATAAGAAAAAGGGGTGTGGTTTTGTGTTTACAGACAATGCATATGACACAGCTGATAAGTGGCTTCTGAAAGAGAATCTGCCCCTCTCGTATCGCCAACAAGTGGTTGAGTTTATATTACAAAATTCAGGACAAAAAGATTTCATTCTTGATTCATCATTCCGTGATCCTTACACTGGTTGTAAGTACTACATATCCATCATCACAATCACATGACATGACATACTGTGATTGTGATCCAATACTAATAATTAATTATGTTGTTTTATTATTTATCTATCCATTTTAGATTTCTGATTATAACTTATATATGTTATGTCTCATTTTTCAGCCAGTGCTTATGTGCCAGGGCAGCCTTCCAGGTCTGGTGGTATGTTCTGTCATCTGTGCTGACTGTCTGTCTAATACTAATACTAATACTAATACTAATACTAATACTAATAGAGGAGTTTCATTTTGCTCATTTTTTATATAATATGATGATGATGTTCTTTTTCCTGATCAATTTTGTTTGCAAATATTTGGAACAGCTGTATCAACCAAACCAACCTTCAAACACATTCCCAAGGTATGCTTAATCCATTATATTATATTTATATGCAAGATAACCATTTTCTTATGTTTGAGTAAACCTAATTTGGAAGCTTTTAGGAACTAATATCCATCATTTTCATGAATTAAAGTAAAAGTAACTCTACAAGTCCTTCCTTTTTCTTTTAATTTCTAAAAGGACACCCATTTGTGTCTAGATTAAGCTGAATCCCTAACACCAATTTTAGTGTGTGTGTGTTTGGCGTCAAGCCAAGGTTAGGGTTTTATAATAATAAAATCTAGTCTTTATTACCAATATAGATATAGAAGCCTCCAGTTTATAGTTTGGCCCCTCCCCTCCATTGAACTCTTCTATCATTTCATTTCCCTCCCCTTTGATTATTAATAATACCCAAAAACTTCCTGATGGTCTGTATAAATTCCACCGATTTCTCCACTTTATATAAAATGTAAGAAATACACATGCCAACTTTAATCCATTTAAATCTCATAAACCATCTCAAAACTTTTTTAAGGTTTGTTTATTTTATAAATTAGTTTTTTTTTTTTTAATAACTGACAATTGGCAATAACTCTTTACAGAAAGGAATGGTTGTTTTTGATGCTGCTCAATTTGATGGAATCCTTAAAAAGATTTCCGAATTCAACAATGCTTTAGGCTCTGACCCGGTAAGTAGTATCATTTTATTCTTTTCATTAGATTAGATTAGATGAAATCTTTAAATCTTTAGAGGCTTGGCTTTTTCTTCACTCTCTGTCTGTGTGACAAGCATCATAACATTTTCCTATACACAAAATAGAAAGAAAAGATTATAAAGTTAGATTTTTTACACAAGTGCAAACTTTTATTCCCATTTTTGTATTTGTATTTTAGGACCAACAGGGCTTATCACTCAGTGAGTCAGAAACATCAAGATTGAGTGGCATAGCTAAAACATTAAAGGACACATCACATTACCATATTAGTAAATTTTCAAATGATGACATCAGCTTATTGTCAAAATTACTGAAATCATGGCCACTTTCCATGATGTTTCCAGGTCAGCATCTTTTGAATTACATATAATATAAGCATATTATATTATTATTAATTAATTATTAACCACCTCTAAAACTTTTATACTATAACAAAATCATCAAATTGTTTTTGCAGTTATTGACATATTAAGGATGGTCATTTTACATCCAGACGGATCATCTGTTCTGAAACGTGTTAGTGATGAAAATGGTATCTAATTATCTATACTAATTTCTCACTAATATATTAAACACACACACACACACACACAAGGTTCTAGAATATGATTTGTTTTTTTAACTCTTCAGATATATTCTTGGATTTAATCAAGAAGGTTACAAATAATCCCCTTCCCCCAAATCTTCTAACCAGTATACGTGCTGTAGTAAATCTTTTTAAGAACTCAAGTTTCCATCTATGGTTGCAAAACCATCGTGTTGAGGTATCATTTTTTTTTTTTCTCCTAATATTATTATGAAAAACACTACTGAATTCCATTTTGGTGAGGTTCTAGATTTTTGATGCATTTGCTAGTTGTTATTCATCTCCAAATAAGAATGTCCAAATATCTTATTCTACATTGGTGCTCAAGTAAGTAAATTTGCCATTTGGATTTGGATTTTTTTTCTTTTTAATATGTTGAAAATTATGAAAAACGAATGATCTTTTGTCTTGTTCCACTTGTTTTGAGCGTTACAGTTATGCTGTGCTATTGATTGAAAAGAAGGATGAAGAAGGTCAATCTCATGTTCTTTCAGCAGCTTTAGAGGTAACATACACATAAACCTTTTTTTTTTTTTAAATACTTAAATTAGAAAATAAACAAGGGTAAATTTGTAAAATGTTTTTTTTTTTTTTTCCTACAGATTGCAGAAGGGGAGACTTTGGAAGTTGATGCGAAATACCGAGCACTAGTGGCTATTGGATCACTGGTATGTTAAATTTGAATGAGAGATTTAAATGTATGTGTGTGTTTTATGGTATGGTGGTTTAATTACAGATGGTTGAGGGTGCTGTGAAGAAAATAGCAATGGACTTTGACGTTGGGAGTGTTGCCACATCAGCAAAAGCATCAAAAGATTTGAAAGTTGCTCAAGTTGGAGCTGATATTGAAGCTGTAATAAAGCATGGTTGATTCTCTGGCTCTGGTAGTTATTATAATTCTTTTCGTCATCTATTTATTCATATGTTTAATGATCACTCAACTTTTATACATTTAAAAAAAAACTGCTCATCTCTATATTGAAAAACCAACGAGGGTAAATTTATAAAAAGGTTAGGACTTAAGTCAAATATAGCTTAGCTTACCGCATTAAGTCAAAAAAATCAAGCATGTTAACGTATGGAGTCGATTGTTAATTTTGATGACATTTTTTGCAGAGTTGATAGGAATTGCTGGGTGGAAAAGAAAAGAAAAAAAAAGTTTAAAGATGGTGAAACATTGAGGAGGCATTATTAAGGTGGTTTTTATATATAAAAGTAAAAAAGAATGGAATGGAATGATGTATTGGTGTATACTTTACTTGGGTATTATATCTGTTTTACTCTACTTTACTGATGGGGAATTCTTTTCGTGGAAGAAGAAAATTCAAAATTGTTGAAATTTTGTTTTTATGAATTTGTTCGGCATGCAAATAACATGTCATCTGGTAATTCATGCATTGCCCAAGAAGTTGACAAATTCCTAGATAAATTGCATTTACAAAAGGAAGAGGAAGTTGATCAATTTGTTAGTGTAGTCAATAATAATTACATGTTACATTTCTTACCCAACCCCTCAAATCATAAATAAGTTTGGTTCTTTTAACCACAACACATTTCTCAACATTCTCGTGAGAAATAATTACCTTTTCCAAAAAGACCTCAAATGCAACTTTAGACTATCCATATTATCCATGACATCTACGTTTGTTTATTTTGGTATCTCTTTGAGTCCTTAACTATATATAGTATTGCCATATTTTTTAACTCTCTAATTCCATTTCAACAACTCACCCAACTACACACTCCAACAATTTCTTCACTCTTTTTCTATTGATTTGGGAGCAAGAGATTCCCCAAATTAACGCTCTCTTGAGATTGTAGGAAGGAGTCAAATTTAGAAGCAACTCACGCAACTACCTTTCTGGAAAAGGACGCTAGCTATAGGTTTACTAAACAAATGGTAGGAAAGGGATCTAGCTTGGATGTAGAAGATCGGCTGAAGATTAAAAAAGGATATGTATAATGATTGAGGCATAAGAGCGTAAAGAGGACCTTTTAATATCTCTATCACCCTTTGGAATACTTAAACACCATTCTTGTCTTACCACCTCTTCAATGAATTTGATATTAATTAAATAAATGAAAATAACTCAATGTCTAACGAGAAATCTATTGTAATTTTTAGCATGCATGCATTTCGTAGATCATTGGGATAAAGATTAACTTATGGAGAACACTGAACTTAAGTAAATTTTATGTATTGCTTGGACCTTGAGCAACTAATGTCGGTTTATTATTGAATAAATAATAAAAAAGAACGATAACAAATAGCTAATTAAGGCCAAAAATGAGATTTTACATAGTTAGGAAATAAAATACTTGTAAAATTTCCAATAAACAACACAAATTTGGAAAATTCTCATTTATACTTCTTTTCTCTCTTTTTGTTTAATAATTTGCTTTTTTTATATATCTAATCCGATTTCATTATCTAAATACCTTATTAATCTTGTACTGTCATGAAAGCGGGGATAGCTCAGTTGGGAGAGCGTCAGACTGAAGATCTGAAGGTCAGGTGTTCGATCCACCTTCACCGCAAATCGTTATTTTTTTTTTATTATATGAAAATTAAAAATCACTTGTTTAATTTGTTATTGAAGCTGTATTACAGATCAGATTTCCTATTTACAGATCACCTTCACCGCAAACCATTTTTATAGGCAGCAGTCTATGAACCTAAAGACATCATGTCATAGACATGAATAATTTATGTGTTGGCTTAATTTCTCTTGTTTTAATAATCTCTCCGGTACATAAGACATGGAAATATTTTTTCTAAAAAACAAAAGATTAGTAAAAAGGTAGAAGAATTTTTCCAAAAACAAAAATCTCATAATTTTATGAAATAGTTCATGACTTCGGACTAAGAGATTTTTGAAGATACAATGTTCATGATTTTTTAGGGTGCAAAAAATAATTAAGTACATATTTTTGTTTATGCAAAACGATTTTAAATGAGGAATTTCTTCATAGATTTACAAGATACAATGCATTCTCAATTTCTAACATGTTTATTGGGGAAAGGAAACAAATGATTTTCGAATGGCATGGAATGGAATGATGTATTGATAGACCTGTCAATGGGGCGAGTTTGGCGTGAATCACCATTGATCCAAACCCGTTTAAAAAAATAAAAACATGACCCACCCCGCTCCAATAACCCTCAGGGTCTTGAATAGTTTAATCCATACCCGTATCCACCGAATCAACGAATACCCGACCCTTTTATAATATTAAATTTTTGTAATTTTTATGTGTTCCACAAAGTAATATTTCTCAAAAGAATAAAATGTCTACTTAAACAAAATGTACATTAATTAATACTCATAGTCCAATACAATAAAAATCACATTTTACTTAGACATCAAGTTGTATATTTTGTTGTCATATATATATATATATATATATATATATATATATATATATATATATATATTAAATGGGACGGGTCATAAGTGGAGCGAATCGACCATGATCCATACCCGACCCATTTGCTAAAAGGTTAAACGGGTATGGATCGTAAACGGATAAACGAATCAAAAATTAAAATCCAAATCCGTTAAATTCTTACGGGTTTGGAGCGAATCAGGGTCAAAACCAGCCCCATTGACAGGTCTATGTATTGATGTATACTTACCTGGGGAATTCTTTGGTAGTAGAAGAACGTTGTTGAAATTTTGTTTTTATGAATTTGCTTGGCATGAAGATAACATGTCATCTGGTAACTCATGCATTGCCCAAGAAGTTGACAAATTCCTAGATAAATTGCATTTACAAAAGGAAGAGGAAGTTGATCAATTTGTTAGTGTGGTCAATAATAATTACATGTTACATTTCTTATCCAAGCCCTCAAATCATAAGTTTGATTCTTTTAACCACAAGACATTTCTCAACATTCTCATGAGAAATAATTACCTTTTCCTAGAAGACCTCAAATGTCCGGGTGGCACATCTTTTAACTCTATAAAACTCCTCTAATTCCATTTCAACAACTCACCCAACAACATACTCCAACAATTTCTTCACTCTTTTTCTATTGATTTGGGAGAGACTCGCCAAATTAACGCTCTGTTGAGATTCAAATTTAGAAGCATGAATGTATTCATTAAATTGCTGATAAGAAGTGGAACATGTGAGTTTTATTTTTTTACTTTTCTAGAAATGTACGCTAGCTGTGTGTTTATTAAACAAATGGTAGGGAAGGGTTCTAGCTTGGATGTAGAGGATTGGATTGGCTGAAGATTAAAAAAGGATTCGTATTCATGATTGTCGATTGAGGCATAAGAGTGTAAAGACGACCTTTTCACATCTCTATGACCCTAACCATTCTTGTCTTACAACCTTGTATTTTAGCATGCATGCATTTCGTAGATGATTGGGATAAAGATTGATTGAATCTACATGCTCCATGACCTTGAACGACTAATGTCGGTCCATTATTGGATAAAGGATAGAAAAGAATGATAAAAATGAGTTAATTAAGGCCAAATATGAGATTTTACATAGTAACTAAAATACTTTCAAAATTTTCCAATAAACAACAGAAACTGCAAAACTCTCATTTATGCTTCTTTTCTCTTTTTTCTTTAATATTTTGTTTTAACTTTTTTTATCAGATCCAATTTTACTGTATAAATAGCTTATTGATCTAGTATTGACAAGATGGCGGGGATAGCTCAGTTGGGAGAGCGTCAGACTGAAGATCTGAAGGTCAGGTGTTCGATCCACCTTCACCGCAAATCATTTTTTTCATTATTATATGAAAATTAAAAATCACTTGTTTTATTTGTGATTGAAGCTATATTACAGCTCAGATTTCCTATTTCATATCTCCTTAGCACTATATTATTTGCTCGATCAAAGCCCTCCTAACTTCTAAAAAATTTATGCCTGTTATCTAATTGTGGTTATGGTTGTTTATTATTATTATTATTATTTTTTATCATGCGATTTTGGTGCAATTTGTGGGAGTTGTTTATTTAGGGCTTGATTGAATCATGCATTCGACTTTAACAGGGGTGTTTGTGATCGAGTTTGAGTTTCAAAACAACTTGTTAGGTTTTTCCCATATAATAAGACAAACAAGTGTATTTGACAACTTCAAATGTCTTTTTAAAGCTTCTTTTTGACACCAGTAAGAACCAGATTTTGAGAAATCACTTCTTTGTTAAGATCAAGAATCGATAAACAAATCATAAATATGTGATGAAAATAAAGAAATGATTACAGTGACCGGCTCGATCAATCTGTAGACCAACAAAGGAGAAAGATATTTATTAGACTTGTAGAAATACAACCCAGGTCCATAGCATATATAAAAGAAAAAAAATAAAAATCTGAATTTTTAAATGAGACCAACTATATATTTTTATAGAAAAATGACATAAAATATATAGCGGGATCCATTTTTATAGATGACAGTTGATTAGCCTAAAGGCATCTTCATTTCTCTTGTTTTGATAATCTCTCGAGCACACGAAATGAAAATATTATTGCCAAAAAAACAAAAGATTAGTAAAAAGGCTCAAGGGTTTTTTTACTAAAAAGCTCATAATTTACGAAATAGTTCATGATTTCAGACTAAAAGATTTTCGAAGATTTTCTTAACTTGTTCTAGGTTTTTGAAGATACAATGTTAACGATTTTGAGGGTGCAAAAAATAATAATAACATATTTTCATTTATGCAAAATGATTTTAAAGGAGGAATTTCTTCACAAAATTTGAAGATACAATGCATTCTCAATTTCTAACTTGTTCATCGAGAAAAGGAAACACAATGATTTTCGAATGGAAATTTTGAAGCCGTGTAAAAATTTTGAAAACAACATCACCTTAAATAGAGGGAACCATTTGGAAAGAAAAAAAACTTAATTTCGAAAATGAGTACTAAAATATTAGGCTTAGTATATTCATAAAATACAATACATTTTCAAACATATATATTTCCACGAACATGGTCATATGCTAATATTTTCTTAAAAAAATGGTTATTATGTGAGACAACTTTTTTTGGTTGTGATTATCGAGGTATGTATCTCTTAGAAATAGGTTAAATGTCATATTAGCTCATCGAACTTGTTGTGTTTGTTTTAAAAGGTCATCCGATTTTTTATTTTTTTTGTACATTAAAGGAATCAATTCTCGTTTAACCTATTAAAAAGACCATTTAACCCACCGTAACAGGTTTTAATCTCATTGTAGCCTTATATCCTCCAACCTCCTCTATGCATTTACGTGTGTCCTCCATTGCAGGCTACAAAATAGAAGAAAAGAAAATGAACTCTCGTTAAAGGGTTGTCTCGTGAATCTGGGTGTGAAATCTAGGTTTAGGATTAAAGGTTAGTCTCGTGAATCTAGGGTGTGAAATCACCAATTATTTCACATTCGGAAATCTTGAATCTAGACTGGAGTTGTCACCTCCATCTGATTTGAGTTATACATACAAGTGAAACCATGAACTATCTCTTTGGTGGGGAATCCAAAAATCAAAACTAAGAAAAATGAACCCAAAGAAAATAAGAAAAATGCCCCTTTTGAAAGAGGGTCAAAACCACCTAGAGCTGTGGCGGAAATTCGTATGCCGATGTTGAGGGTTTCCGATTTCAAAGGTGGGACCCCTGAAATGATTCAAGCATGTTACGCGATTCTTGTTTTGGTTCTTCCCAGAGGTCAAATTCGATCTTGGACTGGTCCGGAGCTCGAGATAGTCAAAGTAGTGGTTGACCAGGTGGCACGGTGGCTCTTTCCCATGAGGCGATGCTTGAAGAATCTCAGCTCATGAGAGACAAATTAGCATAACAAAATCGAGCTTTACAACAAGCAAAACATGATGCCATGAGAGCTAGTCAAGCAATGAGCTTGTTTCAAACTGTAATGAGTAAAAGTTTGAGAAAACCTATGCATTCAATCTTGGGTTTGCTTTCGCTAGTTTTCCTATAAGCATGACACATATTTTACAGGCTGATCAGGTATAGGTCACATAAGGATATTTTAAAACAGAAAAGCGAGAGTTATGTAAAAAAAACATTAGGGACCTTTTAAAACAAACACAACAAATTCGATGTGCTAATATGACATTTGCCCCTTAGAAAAATCAGTGGCGGAAGAGATCGTGTGTGTACAAACTTGATTCACTTGCATTTGTTAAAACTGAAACCCAAATGAAGAAAACTACTTCTGGCATCCGCACCACACAAATTAAGCATGATGCCAAGTTCAATTAGACATGGCCCCAATCTGGAGTACAAGCTACACAATCTCAAAACAATGATGATGTAGAAGCCCATAATACCAACCTTGAGCCACAAGTAGAATTGCAAAACGATGAAAACACCAGAAAACTCAATGACAACCGTATTCCAACAATTGTGGATGTCGAGCAGCATATAGGTGATTCCATAGATCATGAAAAAGCTCAAGTTAAGATAACAACGACGAAGTTGTGAGGTTAGATAATAAAGATCATGCAACAAAGCTTTGTTTGTAGTTCTTTCTTCCTCTTTGCCAACAATAGAGTTGACCACTGCCGGACCAAAATAGGCAATTAAATAGACCATAAATAGGAAAAATAACTAGGGTTAACCAAGTCTAAATAAAAACCAAGTAAAAGCCCAATATATAAAAGGCATTAGGGTGGTTTGATATGCTTTTTAGTGGGTTTAGTAAGAGACTGGATGGATTTGATTCGGGCAGATTCACGTGTCATGCCATATTTTTTTTGCCTCTGATTTGGTCCTATACCCTCTTACTCGGTCCCGGACATAACTCATGTTGACTACCTTGACTCAATGCTCTTACTTGGTCCTAGACTACGAAACAGCCTCTAAGCCAAACGCACCATACTATTTACGGGGCGTTTTTCTAATACTAACCAATCCGACAATTCATGGAGGTGGCCAAGATAATGATAATCTTTAACTATGTTTTGGAATCAATTATAGGCATGTAATGATCAAACATAGAACATAAACGAAAAAACAACCATCCAATCTAAAAGAAAAAGAAAAAGGATTCAATAATCATTCGTCTATTTTGATTCTCATTCTGATTAACCGTAACTTTAATTAATATATGAGTAGATCAAGGTCGAAGCTTATATGGCCGGTCCATTAATGGATAAAAGATAGTCAAGAATAATGATAAAAAGGAATTAAGGGCAAAAATGTCATCTTACATAGTTAGGAACTTAAATCCTTATAAAACTTTCCAATAAACAACAGAAATTTCAACTCATTATATTTCTTTTCTCTCTTTTTATTTGATATATTTCTTTTAACCTTTTGATATCATATCCGATTTGCTTGAGTTAAATATCTGATTCATCTGTATTAAACATCGAAGCGGGGATAGCTCAGTTGGGAGAGCGTCAGACTGAAGATCTGAAGGTCAGGTGTTCGATCCACCTTCACCGCATGTAATTTTTTATTTTGAACTTTCTTATTATTATAATTACGAAAATTAAACTTGCTTTATGCGGATTGCTTTGGGTTTGATTTTAACCTTCTTTTTATTGCCTTGTGATGCTCTTATGTCCTTGCAATTGATTATTTGCTCGATCAAGCCCCAAGTTCTCCAAAATTTATGCTTGTTTAATATCACATTCAGGTTATGGTTTTTTGTTTGTTTTTTTTTTTTTTAAATATCATGCGATCTAGTGCAATTTGTTGGACTTGTTTATTTAGGGCTTGATTGAATCATTTGTATTAGACTTTTTTTTTTTTTTTTTTGAAAGAGCTTTTTTATTAGACTTAAAAAGGGGTGTTTAGGATTGAGTTTCAAACCAACTTATTAGCATTCCGCCATCATCGCTATAAGCCAAATGGAACTACAAATGGTTTTTAAACTTTTTTTAATAAAAAGATTTTGAGAAGTCATTTATTTGTTAGGGCTAAGAATCAGTAAACACACGATAAAGATAAAAAAATAAAGACAACAAGTATTTAATGTGAATTGATCAACCAATTCTGACAGATCTAGAACCAAAACCAACACCAACCATGGGTCCATAACATATGAACTTACAAGTTTTTTCTTTCAAAATGGTTGCTAAAAATAGTTAAGTGGTACCAACTACACATTTTTTATAAAAAAAAATGACTAAAATATATGGTGGGACTCAATTTTAAGTGGGGTCCATGCACCGTCACTATTTATTAACTATATGCAAAAGACATGAATACCCTCCACAAAAACATAGCCCTAAGAACTAAGAAGGTTGTCCAACCACATCGAGTCTCATGTAACAAACACAGTCTTAAAGAAAACGATCAAAGTGGTGATATTTGGTAATATGTGTAGATTGATACCAACCAACCCATGGTTTTTGTATTATAGACACATACATCACATAAACATTCATATGTATACATAACATATGCCTAATCTATATCTATGTGAGTTGTAGTGCTTCTTGGCGTTTGATCTCAAATACCCTAAGTAGAACATCCTCCACTACCTGCACATACAATATAAATTTCAATTAGACCCTCGCACTTTTAGAAAAATGAAAAAGCAGCCCTCGGTGTTTTAGTTTACCTTGTCAGGGGTAGATGCACCAGATGTGACGCCAATTGTGACATGACCCTTGGGTAGCCAGTTCTCTTTTTCAACCAATTCACCATGCTGCAATCAGATAAGTTGTTAAGACATACACATAGTTGCATAAAGTAATAAAGTGATGTTGGTCCAAATCAAGGTGGAAAAATGATTACCATTAACTTGTAAGCTATGTGGTTGCCGGGACCCACTCTTTGTTCACTATCAATCCAATAAGATGGAATGCCACGTTCCTCTGCAATCTCTTGTAGGTGTGAGGTGTTGCTGGAGTTCCATCCACCAACCACTAACATAACATCTAACTTCTCATCCACCAGTTTATACATAGCATCTTGTCTCTCCTACATTTACAAATAAATTTACATCATATTCTATTATATTGAGATATACATGACTCCAAAACTTAGCTACTGTTTGTTGTCATGGAATCATTCATTCCATTGAGAGAGAGAGAGAGAGAGAGAGAGAGAGGGAGATGCCTGAGTTGCATCACAGATAGTGTTGAAGCTTAGGAAGTGGCTGTTGATATTTTCTATTCCAAACTTCTGCATCATTGTCCTCTCTACTAATTTCCCTGAAAATAAGGAAAAATAAAAGCAAGCATGTTTAATGATATAACTTATATATAAAAGTAACATGAGGAATTATTTGAACCAAAAAAAAAAACTGACCTATCTCCTCTGTTTCTCCTTTCAACATTGTAGTTTGGTTTGCCACACCAGCTTTCACAAGATCCTTATCTGGATCAAAACCTTTGGAAACTGCAAATTTAAATTTCTGCAAGCATACAAAGTTCAACACAAAGACATTGTACTTTCAATCTTTTTATTATTAAGGCATTGTACTTTTAAAATTTTTACCAAACTACAGCATTGTACTTTCAACTTTTTTCTTATTGGGACATTCGACTTTGAAAAATAACCCAATTATAGCAGTGAAATTGCTTGGTATTTGGCAGACATTGCTATAACTGGGTAGATTTTTTAAAGTTCAATGCTGTAAACAATAAAAAAACTAAAGGAAGATGAAATAATAAACAAATCACCTCCAGAAAAGCTTCTTTGGTTGAGCTAGATCCATTAAGTTCACCACCAAGAATATAATCACACACATATGTTGCCTGGATCAAGTAATAAACTATTATTTAATATAATTATATCATTGTGGAAAAGTGTTTTGCACTTGAGAAGAAGAAGCACATTAAGCATACCTCATCCATGTTCTTCACAATGATATACTTTCCTGCAAAAGAGGCTGTTGCCACTGTCTCTTCATGGGAATACTTACCATGAATGATTGAAGTATAATCCCCCTTCTTGTGCTTTTCAACAGTATTCCACACCTTAGACACCCAAGGGCATGTTGTGTCAACTATTTGTACTTGTTTGTTACTCAAAGTCAACATTTCGTCTACTGCAGCTCCAAAAGCAGGCAGAATTACAACATCCCCCTTATCAACAACATCAAATTGTTTTTCTCCTTCCTCAATTGGGATATCTTTAACTTCCATCTCTTCTAGCCTCTACCATTACAAAAGTTCAAAACTTTAATCATCATCTGTTGAAAAAATGTAAAGTTTTACAAGATACATGCATATGAGGGAAGTAGGAATAATAGAGAATACTTTCACTTAGGAATCAACAGAAATCTATTAAAATGACAGCACTATTCAGGGATCAACTGAAAACAGAACAAATAAAAGACCCTTAAAAATGTTTATTATTGGAGGCAAATCACCAGAAAACTGTAAGCTATAGAATTTAGCCAAAGAAACTAAACTAGTACCTTATTAACAGTCGGGTTGTGAATAATTTCGTTAGTGATCCAAATCTTCTCATCAGGGAATTGTTTCCTGGCTTCATAAGCAATCTGGACAGCACGCTCAACACCCCAGCAAAAGCCATAAGCTTCTGCAAGCTTTACAGTAACATTTCCCCATGTATATTCATAGTTATTCTCCTTCAAAGTCTTTATTATGTCACCTATAAAAATTCAATTTAAACAAAATACATATCAATCATTAGAATTTTAGGCTATAAGACAGCTTACACCGTGTCGAAACGATTATTTAACATAAACATCGGTGTTGGAAACTCCGTTGACCAGAAAATGATCTCAATCAGTTTTCCAGTCGTAGACAAATTAGCCCATGAGATAAGTAAATTTGAACAACATCAGAAGTCGCATCAAATTTATAAATTCTCAATGCTCAATTATCTCAAATTCAGGAAAAAGAACTAGTTGAAACAAGCTAAACGGATAAGATTATTACTGGTATACTCTTGACTCATGAGCTCAAGCGTCTCCTTCTTGTGTCCGAATCCTTTCCGGTTGTAGTTCTCGCTTCTGGTCAAATTATGCCGGAAAACCTTGGCGTCGAAATCGGAACCAACGGAAATCGATGGAGATGAGGAAGAAGAAGGTTCTCCGGCAGAGCAACGGACGGAGAGAGTCTTCCGGCATCGGAAAACTCTGATGTCAGGAAGAGAGAGATCGGTGCAAGTGGAGAGAGGAGTTAGTTGAAGAGACGCCATTGGAGAAGTGGAAGGAAGTGTGTGTGTTTGTGTGTGTGTGTGTGAAAATAGTGTGTATTTGAAGGTGAGAAACTGATCCTACGAGGCTATAATCCGTGATCCATATTGTATCTCATTTTTTTTAATTATTTAATTTTTATTATTTGGCGTGTTTTGTATAGGATTTATGGTTGAATGTGGCTTTAGATACCTTCTGGTTGCATTTATGCCACCTAAGTATATATTTATTTAGAAAAAAAAAATAGCTTTTAAATATTTGAAATTGAGTTAATACATATGATAATAAAAAATATTTAAACTAAGCAGTAATGTAGTTTTTGTAGTTATATTATAGTAACTATTCGATATGTTCACATCTAGGTAACTATCTTTTTTTTGTATACATCTAGGTAACAAACTTGTTGGAAGTGTTCACATATGACCATTATGACCCACTGTAGCAGGTCACATCCTAAATGTGAACACTTTCAACAAGTTCGTTACCTAGATGTGTAAAAAAAATAGTTACCGAAATATGAACAAAAAGAAAAGTAGGAGTAAATTACACGAATGGTCCCTGTGGTTTGGAGGAATTTGTGTTTTTGGTCCCTAACTTATTTTTTTAACTCGGATGGTCCATATTGTTTATTTTTGTTGCGCGTTTAGTCCTTGTCTTATCTAAAAAGACTACTGTGCCCTTATTAATTTATTTTCTAATTAATTTTCTTATTTATGTATTTATTTTTTATATATTTAAAAAAACTAATAAATCCCACATATCTGTATTTCCTCACCATAAATCTGAAACCACATTTGAAAATTTTAATTTGAGTTTCACCGGTCACCATCCCATACCTCATCCTCCTCAACTTCTATTTCTTTTCCATCTTTAGTGACATCGACGTCTTCACCGTCCTTCTTTTTTTGGTCCTTCAAGTCTAGCGAACCAACACCATAACCCACTGTCTCTTTATATTTAGTGGGTTGTGGTGTTGATTCGACGGAGTTGAAGGACATAAAAAAGAAGGGATGGTGAAGACGTCGATATCACTAAAGATGGAGGATGAGGGATTGGATGGTGAGGAGATACAAATATGTGTGAGGAGATACAGATATGGGATGACAGGTGGATAAGAGATGAGATGGTGAGTTGATACAAATATGTGGGGTCTATTAATTTTTTTAAATATATAAAAATAAATACGTAAATAAGAAAATTAATTAAAAAATAAATTAATAAGGGCACAATAGTCTTTTTAGGTAAGACGATCACCAAACGCGCAACAAAAGTGAACAGTAGGGATCATCCGAGTTAAAAAAAAATAAGTTAGGACCAAAAACACAAATTCCCCCAAACCACAGGGACCATTCGTGTAATTTACTCTTACTTTTCGTTTTGTTCATATTTGGGTAACTATTTTTTTTATACACATCTAGGTAACGAACTTGTTGAAAGTGTTCACATTTAGGATGCGACCTGTTACAGCCGGTCATAATGGTCATATGTGAACACTTCCAACAAGTTTGTTACCTAGATGTGTACAAAAAAAAGATAGTTACCCATATGTGAACATACCGAATAGTTAATTACCTTAGCAAGTCATTTTCCCTTATATTAACACCTTGTTTCAAGTTTCAGTCTATTGAAAATTATTTGTGTAAAATGTTACTATATGTGAATTTAATTTTAGTTAAAACTTTGATTAATGACTAAATATTGTTATTAAAATAGTTGTAATTAGTAATTAAATATGTTAGATTTTTTTTTACAAAACTTCAAAAAATGGTCCCTGACAAATCATAGTACCTTAGCCAATCATAGTACATAGTAAAAACTGACAAAAATGTTAGATTTTTTTTTACAAAACTTCAAAAATGGTCCCTGTGGTTTTCGAAAATCTGAAGTTTAGTCCTTAATTTACTAAAACCTCATGGATCGTCCCTGTGGTTTCAAAACTTTTAACATATGGTTCTTTTCGCTAACTCCGTTAGCTTTTGGCTGTTAAGTAAAGGGCATTGCTGTGACATCCCCAATTTCACGGCCAGAAATAACCGATTTGTTTATGCCTTGTTTTTAAAATCAGAGTAATCTTTTAAAGAAAACAGTTGCGGAATTTGTTCCCAAAACAAAAATATGATAAGAATTTATCAAAGCATTCCTT
This sequence comes from Lactuca virosa, assembly GCF_052849685.1. NCBI lineage: Eukaryota > Viridiplantae > Streptophyta > Magnoliopsida > Asterales > Asteraceae > Lactuca > Lactuca virosa. Next base: position 167,216,133 of record NC_136434.1, on the reverse strand, counting down.
TAAAGAAATGTATTTTCATTATATAACAAAATCTCGGTATGTCATGTTCAATACAGACCAAAAGCATAAACAGAACAAAATAGACCTTACAACAGTTATTCATAACTACTGGCCTATAATCCAAAATCTCTCGTTATGTCAGCCAACTTATGCTCTCGTGCCATAACCTGTAATACAAAGAAAACTGAGAGGGTCAGGCTTGGGAGCCTGGTGAGCATATAGTGATTTTCAACCCACAATAATACATTTATTATTCAATCATCAAACAATCAACCCAAATACCCATCCCCATTATTTCATTTATTTCTTAAGGTTTTACCCTAAGAACCAATTATCCTTCATTCATTCATTCCTAAGGATTTACCTAAGGAATTGGCACGAAGTCCATTGCTGCCAAAGTTTATCTATCAGATACTAAATCCATAGCTATCAGGTGCTAACTCCATAGTCACCAAGGTTTACTCAACAGGCACGAAGTCACATCGTCACCAAGTTTTATCAAATAGGCACGAAGTCGCATCGTCACCAAAGCTTACTCAATAGGCACGAAGTCGCATCGTCACTAGGGTTTACACAATAGACACTACGTCTCATAGTCACCAGGGTTTACACAATAGGCACTACGTCTCATAGTCACCAGGATTTACACAATATGCACTACGTCTCATAGTCACCAGGGTTTACACAATAGGCACTATGTCTCATAGTCACCAGGTATTTCATCTACCCATGTTCTACCCCACATATTTGTAGATATAAAATACATATACGGTTTAAATCATTTAAAAACCTGTATAAAACATCAATTCCACACCCATCTCAAATAAACAAACAATACATAACACATAGCACATATTTCATAGCAAATACTTCATATTTATGTGTTAGAAGAAAGTAACTATACGCTCACTTGATCAGAAGATGATCGGACAGCGCCTCGTCAATTAAAATAATCCTCTGCGGTGAAACCGGGATGTTTCCTCCAAAACCGGGCTTCGCGCGGGCAGAGGTTCGGCTCGAATATTATATTTCTCGGGATCTTCGGGGCTTCGGGACTCGCTTCGGGGCTCAGGAATAATACCGGGGCTTCGGGATATTTCTTGCACAAAAAACGATGCAAAAACGAGAGAGAAGGAAAGAAAATTGGCAAAGAACTCGGCTGCCCTCGCACCCTTTATATAGGGTCTGAACCTCGCACATACGCTGGGCGTACGAGGCACTACGTGGGGCGTAGTTCGGATCAGACTTCCACGTGTCGAGCTTCGGGTGGTGGATCATGGCCTTCTCCGGACCGTGCAAGATCGAAATACGCTGGGCGTAACTCCTTCGGACGCTGGGCGTTCCTCGCTGTCGACATGTACGCGGGGCGTACAACTAGGTACGCTGGGCGTACCCTTCGGATTGGATCGGTGACTCCTCGGATTCGGATATTATCCGAAATAATAATTAAATATATATAATTTAATTATTTATAAATTTTAGAAATTCATATCTTCCTCATACGGACTCCGTTTTCGACGTTATTTATATCCACGCGTAGGTGAGACTATGCTCTACAACTTTCGTTTAGATCACTAAGGCTAAATATCACTCCATCGTAAATTCACTTTTTACGTCATTCAGCGTCGTGCCGGTTCTGTCGCGAAACTTCGACAGGTCATAACTGTTGGGTTTTGAGCATTCTAACACTCCTAAGGTGTACATGCAACCCTAATAACCTTGGATCTATGTTTTCTCTAAAATACATGCAAATAAGAATTTCCAAGGTTTTCATCCTAACTAGCATAACATGAAGAACTAGAATCATAATATACTAGAAGAATGACATACCTTTTGATAGTGATTGATTGCTTGGAGTTTGAGAGCCTAGCACCAATAGTGTGAATGCCTCAAGTGGAATCAAAAATCACCACAAACCTTGGAACCTTGAAAGAATAATATATGTGCTCTAGAAATTAGGCCACCACTCTTGTTCACACACAACTAGTGTCATTTCAAGCATCATAAGCTCCTTTATATAGTGTGGAGGATTAGGGTTACATCCATGTAAACCCTAATACCCATGACTCTTCCTTCCCAAGGATCCATGGGTTAAAAGCTCCATGGACTATCCATGGATTCCCATGCATGCCAAGCCCATTCCAAATGAGTATTAGCCCACACTACATAAAATACAATAGCCCATATTTAATTAGTCACCTTTTTGATCACCAAATTAATTCTAAATTAATTTATGACCAATACTAATTAAATAATATGATTTAATATTAATATATTATAACTTATAATATATTAATAAAGCATGAACATACTATTCTCAAAAGATTATCCAAACAAATTGTTCGGGTGAAGTGCAACCCAAATGGACCATGCCGGGTCGGGTCAAGTACATCTCAAATATTGTTATGGACTTAGACACCTTATCCAACAATAACTTCTTCGTTATAACTCGGATTTCAGCGTTCTTTATATGTATGGAACCCTTGTAACATATACTACAACTTAGTTAAGATTATTCCTTCAAAATAATCTTCCATCAAAAGGTCATTTTTGACGCTTATTGACCTTAAATTGACTAGCCCCAATCTACGGGCGTTACAATTATCTCCCCCTTAGGATGATTACGTCCCAGAATCATCAACGAAATAGGGCTTGTAATGATTCCATATGTTACCTCTTCATCCTAGGCAGTGTAACTTCTATGTTTCCTCGAAAGAGTATTTAACTCTAGGGCTTCTTGACTGCAGACGATGCTCAATATTGCATCTTCTTTTCGTACTATGTTGTACTTTCAATCATAACCTTCGAGTTACCAAATAAGTCCTTATTGTGGACTCCTTCTTCTTCTTAGGATAAATACTTTCCTTTATCTGTTGTAACAGACCGATGGGTCGTGCTCTACTGACCTCTCATCGCATGATGTGACGCTTAGACTCGGTCTCTTTTTAAAGTTAAATTCCAGAATGGAATATACCTTCCTTCATATTCTAATGTGATCTAATCACATTTCAGCATGTAGCATTTCTAGCTACAAACTTTATGAACAACGAGTGCGATACCAATGATCGCATTGGCTTCAATCTTATGGCTTACGTCAGATGTTACTTCGAACTTGGTTCTCCGAACCACGTAACATACTCACCGTAGTCGGACTCCAATTGGATATGACCACTAGGGTCGGAACAACAATCATCTTACTAGTCACTACCGAAACAATGGTAATGACATACCAGAATAAAACGGAATCAATCACCAGCTTCTTGGTAACCTTGTGACTTTCCCTGATCCAAGTGCGAGTCATGTGCTTCCGGTAGTATATGCATCTACTACCCTTCACACCTACTCATACTCGTCCCAAGTATTGTCTCGTAGTCCCCAAGTCCTAAAATCACAAAACAATTTAACACATAAGAATGTGTCCAAATAATCATAAACAATTTCCCTAGACTCTACTTGTATTCTCTCTCTCTCTCTCTCTCTCTCTCTCTCTCTCTCTCTCTCTCGACATGTGCAGTTTCTTTGGGATGCCCAAAAATCTTCCCATATTACAGAAAACTCATGCATGAAGCTTTATGTAACTGCAGACCCTACAACTGCCTATACGCTGGATCTGAATGTTCAGTCACCGAAGACATTCCTTTTCTGGTTATCCATCTCAGAGACGACCACCACACAGGCTGTACTTTTAACCACCGTTATGTCAAATCTAACCCCCGTGAAGTTGAGAACGCTACATGGATGCTAACAGATGAGTTCCCTTCACTTTTCCCCTGATTTCTGATTTCCGATTTTAGGGTTTTTTCCTTTTTCTTTATCGGGGTAATGTTTTATGTTTGGCAGGTGTTCCATTGTTTTGGGCAGTACTTCTGTCTTCACTTTGAGGCGTTTCAGCTAGGGATGTCACCTGTTTACATGGCGTTTCTTCGATTTATGGTGGATGAAGCAGATGCAAGGAATTACAGCTACAGTTTAGAGGTTGGAGCCAACGGGAGGAAACTGATTTGGGAAGGAACACTGAGGAGTATCAGAGATAGCCATAGGAAGGTAAGAGATAGTCATGATGGGTTGATTATACAGAGAAGATAGAATGAGGCCGATGATTGCTATAGGTTTCAAACATTAGGAGTATAAACCCACTTGATTGGGCGTCTGGGTGGTCATCGTTTCATTCATAGAGGTGAGCGGTTTGTCGATTTTGTATCACAAGTGTGGGTGGTCAGTCGGAGATGATATGGTGGCCCTAGGATGAATTGCCAACAGGTAAGCAGTACACATCAATGTCGGCTACTGTCATGGTATCATTCATTTTCCAGAATTTGGTTGTAAACTGTGAATCTGAAATTAATCTTTCTTATGTTATCGATTGGAATTACTATCTCGTTATCATCAATCTGAAATTCATTTTGAGAAAAAATTTTGGAACGACATGATACTTTGATACCCTGTGTTTGATCTGAAGTTCTTGTTTGTGTTTAATGGGTTGAATCGAAGAGGCCATGTTGCTGGAACAAATTTCAGTATGTTGATTCGATGATGTTTTGAAATATGGTAATGAATTTGCAGGTCAAGGAATAATAAGTTGACTTTGTAAGAGAGAGAGAGAGAGAGAGAGAGAGAGAGAGAGAGAGAGAGAGAGAGAGAGAGAGAGAGAGAGAGGACCATTATATATTAAAATAATTATTTTTTAGTTTTCTTTTTATTTAAAATAATAGAAAACCTTCATAAATGGTCCCTGGGTTAAATGGCGAAAATGCCCTTTACTTAACGATAGAAAGCTGACGGAGTTACGCGGAAGGACTAAACATTAAAAGTTTTGAAACCACAGGGACGATCCGTGAGGTTTTTGTAAATTAGGGACCAAACTTCAGATTTTTTGAAACCACAGGGACCATTTTTGAAGTTTTGTCTTTTTTTTAATTTTTTTTTTTTTTTTTTGCATAAAATATGTTATTGTTGCGTGAAGTCAATACTATTTAATAATCAAATATCATTATTAAATAGTTGGTGTTAATAATTGGAAGAAGATTAAATATATTCATATATTTTCTTCATTGACACGTAGATACCATTGATTCTTTCTTTTAATCTTTTTTCTTGATTTTGACACTTGTTTTAATCTAATAATGAATAGGAAGAAAAAGATAGGAAAATATTTGATTTCTCAAAAAAAAATCTTCAAAAATGCATAAAAATGCGAACTATGATGAAACTGATTATTCTCTAATAGATAAAGGTATGTCTCTTTGTGCTATTTACATATCACAAGATACATATATACATATGTTTTATTAACTATTTTACATTATGTTTTATTATAAAATGCAATGATATGAAAATGTACCTCCACAACCCCTCCTTTATGTAAAATTTCCTCTTAAATGGTGATTACGGATCGGTCTCGAAACGTTGTGGTCTGTTGAGACTAGGAATGATCCGATCCTTTTTCGGTTCGGTTTGTCTTTTTTGGATCATGGGCCAATTTTTCATCAGAGTTTCTAGGTTTAATTAATAGATTTTAGATCATTTTTTTATACAATACATCTCTTGAATTGTGTAACCTAGCTTAAACTAAGATAATAGAATTGTAATTCAATAATCAATCAATAAAACCTCTCTTTAGTGTTCGTCCGTGGTGGACTTAACCGATCACTCTGATCGTGTTAACCACATAAAATATTGTTCTCTTGTTTTTCATTTGAGTGGTAGAAGGGATGTGAGTAGTAGTAAAGGTCGTGGGGGAATTTTCACCGGATATGAGAAAGGAAGACTACGTGCTCTACATGTTTTTAATAAAATGAATAGGTAAATTGGTAGTTTAACAATGTTGATTCATAGCTCTTTATTCTGCAATAAATGAGCACTCAACTTAACCCTATGACTCGACAACCAACACAATGTCATCGGAAAAAGGCATACACAAAATGACCAAGGCACATTCCTTTGGATCTCGCTAGACATCTCGTTCAAGATCAAGGTGGAGATATTGGGGTTGGGAGTTGAACCCGATTTCAACAAGACCAGGGTATGTGTCTCTAATTGGAGTCCGAGAACATGTCAGTAGACCAACAATACATATCATGAGTAGCCATAACATACCTATGGGTACCCCTCTAGCTTCCAAGATCCTCCAAATCGCCTCTCATGGAACATTTTCATAAGCCTCTTTAGGTCGATAAACACCATATAGAGATCCCATATTTCTTTCTTTATCTTTATCCATAAAACGTCCAAGTATGTTGATCACTTTTAGTTGTCGACCTCCCATGCATGAAACCAAATGGGTTTGCCTGTAACATTCATGATACTATGCAACCTAGCCCCCAATGTACATTTTGCATTATTTTTGTGATTTCGTTTATAAAATTAACCCAAAGTTCACATGGACACACACGATTTTATTAATAAACCAACCCCTCGGAAACTGGTTTAACATAGAGCAATAAGTCCAGTATACATAACAACGTGGATGAAAAGATCTGATATAGATAATAACCCAAAAAGTTGATAGGTTTTTTCTCCTTTATATTATATAAAAACTAGTTATATGAAAAGATTGGAGAAATAATAAGATGAATTCACAAAATAGAGTCGCCCCTAGAGTCAGAGCTATACACTTGTTATATAATCTAGATTAACGAGCAACTCTCCTCTTCCGTTTTCACCATTCACCACCTCAAACATCAGCAGGTAAATTCAGGTCAAACATACCACGACCATGACCGTCTTTTCTAGCCCTCTTTTGAGCAGAAAAACCACTCTCCTCTGAGCTGCCCGACCCCGAAGGCCGGTCAGATTCCTCAGATGTCCCACCTGCAATACAAAAAAAAAAAAAAAAAAAAGACGTAAATACCTTCCTCCTCTTCCAAGAATGCATGCATTTATTTTGTGATGGTTTACCATTGGTTGTGATGGGGGCATGGAGCTTTTGACGCTTGTCATTGTTGCATGAGTTTGCATGGAAAGTGATGGAAAGTTCTGTAGCCTTTTCGATTCCTTTTGAGTAGTATGGAGCAATGTTATGGATCCCGAATTGTAGGGAGCCCAATAAATCCGTCTCTATACATTCATACCTATAAAAAAAATATATGTATATGAATACAAAACTTGTTGTTTGTTTCTTGTAGTTATATATATAGACTTACATTTTCTTGCATAAGGTGTCGGTGATGACGGAGAGATTAATAACTTGCATCCGTATTTCCATGATCCGATCCTCAGGGTACTGATCAAACGGTTCCTCAATAAACTTTGACAGCTTCTCAACATTGGTTTCAAGTTGCTGTTGTTGATCCTCAAACAGATGCTGTTTTATCTCCATGTCCTCTTTCGTCATTTCATCTTTGAAAAGCTCTTCACCAAACATGTAAAAAGCAAAAGGGTATGAATAGGAAAGCGCTCGCCTTGATCTGAACAACCGATAAAGTCCGTTTGTAACCCAACTGAAGTCTCGTAGGCGTGAATCTTTCTCCTCCAAGATTCTTACTTTTTCTTTTATGGTTTCTTTCAGCCTTGATTCTTGTTTGAATGAATCCGTGTGAGCTTTATAGCGATTGTGGTAGTGCATGTATCGGTACAGGTCTCGTTTTGCGCGTTCCGATTTCTTTTCGCGGTCTTCTTTGTATCGACCGCAGCTGTGACCCGTGATGTTTGACCACGTGTGATCCCGCCCCGTTGCACCACCACATAGCCAACTAGTAACAAAATTTTATTAACCATAAAAATGTCATGGTTCATGGAATCAAATATTCATACAACATACAATAAATAACAAACTTGTGTTACCAAAAGGCTTGTCCACAGATGCAGCTAACTAAATTGCAACCACCGTTTTTCTCAACTGGTTTGTGACACTTTGGACACGGTTTTGTATGAACTGTAATCCAATTAACTGTTTCTGATTCATCTTTACATTTTTTAGTCCAAAGTGCCCACATTGCACATGAACAAGGGGAATGGGCTTCACATAAGCAACTGAAACAGAATTGATTCCCACATGAACATTCCACTTCACAAAACTCATCTTCTTCAACACGGATTGCATTCCCACAATGAGGAGTGCTTGGACACCATTTCACCATCTTATTGTCCTCGATATATGACTCGAGAAGAAACCGATCGAATTTTTCTACCAAATCGGGATGCCTTTTGCCAACTAGATTCCGGATTATGGATTCATCACATATTGCATAACATTTGTGGGCCATGCATCGGATACGTTTACTCTGTCCCTCGTTTATTTTTACAATGAAATGCTCTGTCCAACCTAGAAAAAAAAAAAAAAAGTGACTTCTGTCAGCTGCAAATAATATGTAATGGAAAAAAGAAATACCCTATTGTATCATACCAAAAACTATCAAAAATCCAAATGGTTACTTAAAGATATCTTACAATTGTTACAAAAGCAGTGGCCACAATCCATTTTTGTCTGCTCACTAGATGGCAAGTCCTCCATGCATATATCACACATTGTTGTACAAGTAGACACTGAAGGATCAAGGTCATGAGAGTGAAGCATAGGTAAGCCAGCCTCTTTAAATAAACGATCTTTTCCCTTCTCTACAAGCACTGCAAATATCTTCTCAACATCCCAACGATAATGTATAAGTAGCGTACGTGCATGGTGCTCCCTTAAAGAAAGTAATTCCATAACTCTGCGTAAATCTTCCCTCTAAACAAATAACATAAGTAACATATCATCATTCATTAGTCATTACTATAGGTTGTAAGATAGGCAGTTGGGTTAAGTAGAACTAGGCTTCTAAAGTTATACCTGTGCAGCCAAAAGAGACTCTTTTGTGATGACCTGAAAAAGATGCAACAAATGATTCAAAAGCTAAATAGTAATAATGACATTATCTCACAACCAAAAACAATCAACAGTTATATAAATTTCCATGAAGAACACATAAAGGAGTATGCTAGCTTCAATCGTGTCCCTTTAGCAGAGTCACCAGCTTATTTTTCTTTAATCTTTAAGATAACAGTGTCATATGGGCTATGTCAATCTAACAACAGGCCCATAATGTGTTGAGCTACAGAGCTTGAAATTATGTTAGTTTAATAGACGTGATTGAAAAGGGTGAATGATGTGATGCATAAGAAATCAAAACAATGTGTTTATGGAAAACAACTAATATAGAACTAGGAATTCTAAGCTTCAGTGCTTCACATATAGAATTACTATGAACTGTTTATGCCCAAGAAAACATAAAGAATGATACAAGGAGGCAAAAGGAGAAGCGAAGAAAGCAGCGGCAAAAGCTAAGGTCATGGCGTACGAGCATATACATAGGAGATTGGACACAAATAAATGGGAGAATGAAATCTTCAAGCTTATCTATTGAAGATAACATTGGATGAATTCTAGTGAAAGATGAATATATTAAGAATTTAGGAGGAAATGGGGTAGCTATTTCCAATCTTTATTCAAGAAAGTTAGGTCAATCGGGATAGAGACCAACATGGAGTTACTCATCGCATAAAGCAGTTGATTAAAGCAGAGGGAGGCCACAGGTACTTTTTCCAACAAAAAGGTCCCACTGAAACTAAAAAGAAAATTCTACAAGGTAGCAGTTAGCCCGTGTATACTATATAGTTAAACCATGCATACTATATGAATCTGAATGTTGGCTGATGAGGAGTATGAGAAAAAGATGGAAGATGGAAGTTGTGAAATGAGAATGTTACAATGGACATCCGGTAGAATGTTGTAGGATAGAATTTCAAATGTGTACAAGTGGCGTCGATCAATGATAAATTTAGGGAAGGAGGATTGTGATTGTGGTGGTGTGGTTACGAAAATGACCTGCATAGGAGTGTGTGGAGGCTTAGAAACGGGGTAGAAGAGTATCCTAGGTTCTTGTTCAGCTTACTTACAGAAATATGCCTTTCATCCATTATTTACTTCCTACTTCTTTATCTCCTTTCCTTTTTCCCTCTTCACTACTTGTAGCAGTTTTGAGCTCTTTTGCTCGTATTGGCTTTAGTTTCATGCATATGTTTAGTGCTTGCACTGTCTTACTCTCTGCTTGTTTCTACCTTTGCAAGTTTACATTTTTCTTATGCAGGAGGTCATATGTGAAAACAGATACTCTACATGAGGTGGAGGCATGGCTGCCTACATCTACATCGCCCTTACCCCATTGTTGGGATCTTGAAATATATTGATGTTGATGTTGACAACATAAGAAACTAAGATTTGGATTTTGAAGAATATTTACGATGAACAAACAAATACAGTTTCAGGGCAGGGTTCTAAGTTAACAGTAACCATCAAGCCAAAATTGTGACCAACAGAAGGAAATTGAGTACTTTGATCAAGAGAACACGCCTTCCCTAATTTGTGACCAAAACATTGAAATAAAGAGAGATATACAGGAACGTTATATAGCACCAAAAGGACAAACACAACTTCCATCACAATTCAACAGCACCGCAGCCACACTGATTAAATAGCCTCGTTGCAGCTTAATTGAAACCTAGACACAATAGAAACCTAATGTATCTTCGCGATAAAACTACATACAGAAAAAATAAAAAATTTAAAACATTAAATACCTTGGATGATGAACCTTTAGGAGGAGCCCACTGAGAATCAGAGTCTTCGTTCTCGAGCGCATCGTCGAGGGAGTCACGATCGGAGCAATAGTAATCTTCTTCTCCGCCGCTGCTCATGCAATCCTCCACTTCCATCGCACTTCAACAAACGGCGGGTGTAAGCGTACAAAATTCGATCGATAAACCCTTGTAATAAAAAATCGATGGGTAGATTTGAGGGTTTCGATGATTTGGATAGGTGTTGATGGAACGATCAAGTTGAAAAGAGGTGAAAACGCCGGCGAATAATGGGAAGAAAAAGGGGGTTTACTTGCGATGAAGGGGCAAAGCTTAAGCGGTACGATTATTATGGTATGTCAAAGTGTGAGGTACAATTTGAAGCCATTGTATCTGACACCACAAAGATAACCCAATACCAACTCCAAATTAATAAGCATGTGTAAAGAGATTTCAACCCAAGGTTAGAATCGAGATTTCAAGTATATATTCAAAATCAAAGCATGATATACAAGAAAAACTTTGGTCGAATTTACTTTGTAATATGAAATAACTCTATCCTGCTAGCCCTAACTCATACTTTTTCAACCTGATAATTATTTCACCCCGATATGACACAACATATTTACAGTGTTTAAACTCTAACCCGTTAGCCTGACAATAACTCAAACAAAAATAACGGATTGATACGATGCTACAAGATGATTATACGGGTCAAGTTACGTTTAAGATTTATTAACATTTTTAATATTTCAACTCGACACGACATGTTTGTCAGATCTAAATGTATTTTCTCCGCAAAATGAAATAAATAGTAATACTTTATTGGATAAGTTATATAAAAAAGGTTGATGATTTGGTTTTGATAGTTTAAGGTATCCAATAAAATGATCAAATTTGGACTTACGAATTCACAAACTTGTTTTTTTCCGAGTGGTCCAATATCATATTTTGCAAAAGTTTTGAATAACTCGCAAAATTAGCGAAATCTTGCGATATTAACAATTACCAAATATACCATCAATATAGAAAATGATTTGTCAAAACTCATCGCTTCAAGGTTCGTTTTTATCCTATCAAAAAAATGTTTAACCCATTACATAATTAAAGTCTCAAAAGAATCATTTGGGCACTATTAAGATGTAACTCATTACTTGAATGAAATTTTTATGTTGATAAACAATAATTATGTCATATTTACATGATGTTTGGATGGAAAAGACCATGGAATATGAAAGATGGTTTCAACTGATTATTTACATTTCATATCGATAGACATCTTAAACTTCTCGGATAATACATAAATCAAGTGATTATTTGTATAGTTTTTCAAAATATGGTAAGTGATCATTTGTATTGAAAGGATGTTTGAGTTATGTTTTAATCAATCGTAAAAGTAATCAGAGTTAATAGAACTCAAAAATCTAAATAAGATCTTGTTTCAACTCTATTATCCGGAATGAGTAGAAGTGACGTTGCAAAGAGAGAGTAAGCTCTGTGTGTAAGAGTGCAAAAGTTACAACACACTTATGTACCTATCTTATTTATAGGATACTCACGGATACAAAAAATACTAGGACTTCGACACTGAATAGCGAACCTCTAAATGTGCCTAGTAAATACATATATAACGAAGTCTTGTGGACCTTCGTCATTTACAAACATTTGTTACCAATGCCACTACCTAGGGTTCGACATATCACAAAACAATTATACTCTACATTCTCCCCTTTGTGATCAATGTCGAATCTTCAGACTGAGGGTAGTGTCTTTATCGTTTGCAGCAAAACTCTTCGTATTTTCATATACCACATAATAATCTTCCTTATCTCCCCACGGTCTTCATTCAAGTTCTTCATATAATTGCCGATGCAAAGAAGGATACTAGAAAGATGTTGGCTGGAATATCTTTATACATCATCGGTACGAAATAAGAATTTCTTCTTCCTTCCCTTCTTGCCTTTTCCCCGGAAAACAACTCCCAGTGGTTTATGAATAATTTATCCATCTTCGTAATCATCAATGTTTATTTTCCCTTTCAACAAAGCCTTAGGAACTTTTGACTTTCTATTGAAGGCAATGGAGAGATCAATATTTGTTAAAGCTAAGTGAACAAAATAACCATCCAGAAAGCTCTTGATGTGCCCATATCCGATAATGTATGAAGCTTTATCCTGTATTTGGGATTTGCTCAAATCACCCAAGAGCTTCGTAACCATAATAAGATCATTAAGATTTATCAATGGGAAATCGGAAATGGTGAAATCAAATAATACGTTGTTTGCCCAGACAACACTGTATCGATAATTTTGCAAAACTCCTTCGAACAAAGCATCAGGAGTTATTGATACAAACTTAACGATCTTCACCAAGGGCCACACATCTTCTTCATTCTTGTCAAGAACAACATGAAACTGAATCTATAGCTTCTTAAACTCAACCTTATCCTTATAACTCTCATCAAGCTTGAACTGAGGAAAATGAACATCAAATGATTAACTAGAAAATCCAATTGATTGAAATCAGAATCTTCAATGGCATAACTTTTCTCTGGTCTTACAAAAAAATCATCATCTTCGCCAAAAGTTGCGCTTTCAATCGTTTCATAACACCATACTTTGTTGGGATCACCCTTGTTAAGACACGACGGATCATTCGCTCTTAACCTCATTATATTGTTCAGGTGCCTTAATCTTTCCATCTCAAGCTCTTGAAACTTCTTATTTTCTTCTGTTGTTGGTTCGACATGAACACCTTTTCCTTTATCTTTAGGATCAGAGGTTGTAACAGGTTTGGCTGTTGAAGAACTTGAACCCACTTCGCTAATGTTAAATCCCTTCTTTGATTGCAGTTTGGACAAATCAACTTCAACATTTGGAGTAGACATTGTTGTCGAAGTTGTCATTATAGCTTTCATTGGTAAAGAAATTGGAATTTGGGCAGAAATCGGCTTCCCAACTATCGTCCCCATTGTCTTTCGATGACCCAACCCCCTTTTCTCCCCCTTGTGACACGTTTGTAGAAGGATGTGGAGCATTGGTTAGTAATCGAAGAACCAACTCAAGAATTGGAGAAAGCTCAGTCTTGAAACATGATTCCACTGACGAAACCATTGATTGAGATATCGAAGTTGTTGATAGGAAATCAAACTTTGATAAATTTTCATGAAACCCAGTAGGCGACTTCTCAATGCTTGTAAACACTTTGTCATCAGCTTCCCTCTTAATCTTCAAAACACCAGTATAATCTTTATTGAAGGAACTCACATCTCCAATTAAAGTTCGAGTAGCATTCATATGAACATCAACTTTGTCCTTAATGCTCTCATAGAACTTTTCGAGTTTCGTCACTTCTTTGGAAAACCAACCACTAAACTCCTTGAGCATTGATTTAATTGGCACTTTGGAAGAGTTCACAAGATTATCAAAAATTTCATGTCACTCACGAGCAACATCCTATAATGCCTTGACCTCGTACTTGTAAGAACTTAATTGAGCAATAATCCATTCTTCAAAACTCGAAACAACTTTGTTGATTAAAGTCATTGTCCTGGACTCTTGAGACTTCAATAAAAAATAGACTTCTTCACCACTCACTGTGGATTTCCCAGCATATCCTCGTCTGCCACATACAGCGAAACCAGAAAGGCCCTCTCACGGAACATGGCAGTGATATCCGTCACCATCTCGGTAGTCTGGCGAAGGTCCTGGAACTCCCTTGCTAGCTACTGAACCTCTATCACGGGTGCAAACTCAGCCCTGAATCTCGTAAAAAAGTCATACCAAGACATTGTCTTAACTGTCTCGCCTCCCAAAGCATAGTTTACCTCTTCCCACCAATCACGAAGTATGTCCTTCAGAAGACATGATACAAATCTGATCTTCGACCCCTTGGAGCAGAAGTTAGTCTGGAAGGCATTCCCGATGTATGCCAACCACCGTCTGCTATCAATGGGTTCCTTCATTCCGAATAACTCAGGAGCCCCATAGGCATGAAACTCTCGGAAATTCAGAGAGCTTTCCCCCATTATAGGCACTACCTCAGTGTGAAATGCGCCCAAACACTCATCCAAAATCTCCATGATGCCCTCCCTGATCGAACCAAAGATCATGAGTCTGCTCCAAAATGTTGCGGGTAATCTCAGACGAAATGAACTCCTGTATCTGATCATCCAAGGGTCCGACTCCAGAGCCTAAACCCGATCCCTTACCAGGACCCGAACCACCGTGAGTGACCACTATACTGAAAATAAACCATGCAAACCATCAGAAATGTAACATCCTGATTCCCAGGTATGTCATTTTAAGTATTTATTTTTGAGGATCATTGACCTACTCGACGAGTTGCCGCCATAACTCGCCGAGTAGAGTCGGGATGGCCACGTGGGTTTAATGATCTACTAGACGAGTCCGGGAGTAGACTCGTCGAGTAGGCGCTGTAAGTTGAAACCCTAAATCCCCGGGTTTGGGGCCTATATAAGGATAAGTATAGCCTCATTTGTGACTCCCCATCTGTTTCCTTTCACGGAGAGAAACCCTAATCGCCCCCTTGAGCTTTTGAGAGAGTTTGGAGCCATTGTTTGAGATCTTTGGTGTATTTTGGTAGAGGGAAAGAGGATTCCAAGCAAGGATTGTGAAGAGGTTGCTAGATCTGCTGCTTAGACATCCAGGAGCTTCTATTCAAGGTATAAAGTTCATACCTTTCTCTCTTGTATGGATATATCTCATGGTTTTAGAGTTAGGGCTTCATTTCCATCTTTTTGGGGACCTTGAAGGTTTTGAGCACCTTCTTAGAAATAGACATCAGATCTGGACCTTGTGAGGTCCCTAGAGGTGAAAGTCTCATGCTTTATGCAACCATGTTAGCCCCTTGAATGAGAGACTTCTTCTCAAGCTTGTTCTTGGCATTTTTAGCCCTTTGGTGCTATGCATGAACGTAAAGCTCGAGGCTTTACGTGATATTCAGGCCTTGAGAGCTTAGATCTAGAGTGTGAGAGAGTTTTCTGCCTTGAAATCATCTGGATACAAGTTGAGACCGAACGGACTCACCGAGTTGATGAGCCGACTCGACGAGCCGGTTAGGGTTTGTCCCGATGAGCTGAGTCAGTTGGTGACCCGTCGAGTTAGGGGTTAGCTCGTCGAGTTGGAGCTTGCCGGGGGTGCCATGAATCGACTGGACTCGACGAGTCTCCCTAGTGCACTCGACGAGTCTGGTCAAAGTTGGACCGTTGACTGGAGTTGACTTCTGTTGACTTTAGGGTTTGGTCAAAATGAGTGAAAGAGGTCAGGAAGGGTAGAATGGTCTTCTACCCACTTTTCAGAGATGAGAGTAGAATATTAATTAGAAATATTAATTCGTGATAGGCGGAGGCTAGACCGAGGATTTCGGGCACAAGACTTTTACTGGCTGTCTTACGAGGTGAGTCTTCTCACTATACTTTACCTAGAGTGGTAATTATATGTGACCAGAGGGTCTTATGTGCTTGCTTGAGATATGCATGATTGTGTGATATGTATTATATGCTATATTATTTGTTGCTTAGACCAGACTGGAGGGTCCAACAAACTATGAGGCCAGAGGGTTCTCAATCAGACCAGACTGGAGGGTCCAACGAGTAGACCGGACCAGAGGGTCCAACGAGCTACGGGACTGGAGGGTCCCGCTGAGACACATAGACTGGAGGGTCTTACAGAGTATAGCCTCAAGTGGCGAATTGCTGTATGTGGTATTTTGGGGAAGTCACTAAGCATTCGTGCTTACCGTGTTAAGTGTTATGTGTTTCAGGTACTTTCGAGGATCGTGGGAAGGCACCGGCGTGATTGTACACACACTCTTGATATGGAGCTATGATTGTGGATCCTAGATTTGAATAATTGTATTGAAAACTTTTTGGTTGTTTTTGAGAATTAATGATGAGATATATGTTTTATGAGTTTTAAAATTCAAAAATTTGTTTTGAAAAATCATGTCGTTACAAGTTGGTATTAGAGCCTTGGTTTGAGGGATTCGGATACACCTTTGGGCATATCTGGACTCAAACTGAGGATTTGAGAAAAGTTTTCAAAAAGAAACAATTTTTCTAAAAAGAGTAAGAGATTTCCAGAAAAAGCGGAAAAGAGCAGTGTGTACAATCAGCCAGCGCCCGAACGGTGATTTCCCAAAATACCCTTACGTTATGTGTTATGAGATATGTTATGCATGCTAGAGTAGGCTAGGTATTCATATTTAGGACTAGAGTGGGCCTGATTTGTGATGCCTTAGCCTAGGAGTTACTGCTACTGTGAATTTCTTCGAGTGTGAGTAGGTAGCAGAGAGGAGCTTATGAGAGGTCTACTGGGTGGTAGCCTGCGCTCAGCGAGATATAGGGTACTTGTGAACTAGAATCCTAAGAGGAGGACTTGGGGTGAATACGGATGTGGTGTGGAAGGTAGTATAGGGCCCGTACTACTAGAAACACTGGATCAGTGAGCAGCCCAAGTAAGAATCCTTAGGGTACTAAGGAGCAAGTAGGGTTGAGTGATTGAGTGCGAGAATACTCGAGCGAGTCTCTGATTTCTTTTGTGTTGTGTTTCAGAGACATCATGGTGAGTATACGCCACACTCCAGAGAGCAGCGGTGTTAGCGATGATGAGATTCGCAGGATGATTCATGATGAGGTGGTTGTAGCCATTCGAGCTGAGATACCAGAGATGTTTGGGTCTATCAAGACCACGCTGATTGAGACATTTGACGAGCGGTACGCTGCTCTTACCGATGTTGCTGTTGCTGCGGCCACCGCAACCATTGCCGCTGCTAGGCCACAATGGGGTGACTCGTTGCTGTACCGGGAGTTCAGCAACACGAAGCCACCAGAGTTTGATGGGACTCGGGATCCGATAGCCGCGATGAGATGGATCTCTGACATTGAGGGATGCTTCTATACATGTTCTTGTCCGGAGTATTTGAGGGTACGGTTCGCGCTGAACCAGCTTCGCTTGGGAGCGAAGGACTGGTGGAAGTTTGTGACAGCTGACTTTACTACTGCAGAGCTTACCGCGGTGACTTGGGAGAGGTTCACCGCTATGTTTCAAGACGAGTACATTCCCCCGGTAGAGAGGGAACGGTTGGCCTAGGAGTTC
The DNA here is from genome assembly GCF_052849685.1 of Lactuca virosa. Taxonomy (NCBI): domain Eukaryota; kingdom Viridiplantae; phylum Streptophyta; class Magnoliopsida; order Asterales; family Asteraceae; genus Lactuca; species Lactuca virosa. The sequence continues at coordinate 167,198,461 of NC_136434.1, read as the reverse complement.
TTGTCCCTCAAGCAGGGGACTGAGTCTGTGACTGTGATCACACAGATGTTTCATGAGAGGGCGTTGTTTTGCCCTGAGCATGTGTCTACTGAGCAGGCACGTATGAGCCGATATCTGAGCATTCTGAGGAGAGACATTCGCGAGTTCGTGGCCAACTCGACATACCGAACATTTTCCGAGCTCCAGGCAAATGCTCGGAAGAGGGAGATTGAGCTAGAGACTCGGGCCAGGGAGGAGGCGGAGTCTCAGATGAGGGATAGGCGGTCGGCATAGTCTCAGCCGGTGGCCAAGCGGGCAAAGCCCGCTGATTCGTGATCGGGAGGTCAGAAGGGCCGCACTTGTGGGAAGTGCGGCAAGAGCCATGATGGGGTGTGGAGAGCAGGTGTGTGTTACAAGTGCGGGAAGGAGGGGCATATCGCGAGGGATTGCCCCAAGGGATTTTCGGTTTGCTTCCATTGCAACCAGACTGGCCATAGGTAGGCCGAGTGCCCATAGTTGCTTCAGGGATCAGCGCAGGGATCTGCACGTTCTTTTACTCGAGCTACAGAGAGTCGGCCCGTGAAGGCCGAGGTGCCGAAGGCTCGCGGTAGAGCCTTCCAGTTGACAGCGGAGGAGGTCCGCGCAGCACCCGATGTTGTGGCTGGTATGTAATCTTTTGCTTATTCTTTTGTTTATATATGGTGCTTATTTGTGATATGTTTAGGTACTTTTCTTGTGAGTTTTGTACCTACTTTGGTGTTGTTTGACTCGGGTGCGAGTCGATCTTTAGTATCGCTAGCATTTAGTCGTCACATCAGTATTCAACGTGAGGCGTTGAGTCGACCTTTGAGAGTCTCCATAACTGATGAGCATGTTGTTTTTGCGACTGATGTGATCCGAGGATGTGTGCTTGAGATTTTTGGAGTCGAGTTTCCGATAGATTTGGTACCTATCGCGATGGGGGACGTCTGTGTCATCGTGGGCATGGACTGGTTGAGCCGATTCAGAGCCATGATCGACTGTGAGCGTCAGCTGGTGACCATCTGAAACCCTAGTGGGGGAGTACTTACAGTATTCGGCGAGGGTACCCGATCTGGGTCAGCATTTTGTTCGGCTGCTCGAGCGAGGCAGAGCTTGCAGCAGGGTTGCGTGGGTTTTCTGGCGTATGTGTCGGATACGCGGGATGTTACGGAGAGACCGAGTACTGTCGCTGAGGTTCCGGTGGTAAGCGAGTTTCCGGACGTTTTCCCCGAGGAGTTACCAGGTGTGCCTCCCGAGAGGCAGGTGGAGTTTCGTATTGATTTACTTCCGGGGGCGGCACCTATCGCCAAGGCGCCCTATCGCCTTGCGCCGCCAGAGATGCAGGAGTTATTCTCGCAGCTTCAGGAGCTGTTGGGAAAGGGATTTATCCGGCCGAGTAGCTCGCCGTGGGGAACACCGATCCTTTTTGTCAAGAAAAAGGATGGTTCGCACCGGATGTGCATTGACTACCTGGAGTTGAACAAGCTGACGGTCAAGAACCGTTATCCACTCCCGAGGATTGACGATCTGTTCGACCAGTTGCAAGGTGCATCTTGGTTTTCCAAGATCGATTTAAGATCTGGTTATCACCAGATGAGGGTTCGTGAGGAGGATATTCAGAAGACAACATTTAGAACTCGTTATAGGCATTACGAGTTCGTGTTGATGCCTTTTGGGTTCACCAATGCACCAGCAACGTTCATGGATCTCATGAACCGGGTATGCAGGCCTATGTTGGATCGTTCCGTGATCGTGTTCATCGATGATATTTTGGTGTATTCGAGGTCTAGAGAGCAGCATGAGGAGAATTTGAGGGAGGTCCTTGGAGTATTGAGATCGGAGAGGCTTTATGCCAAATTCTCCAAGTGTGATTTCTGGTTACGAGAGGTCCAGTTCTTGGGACACCTCGTTAATCAGAATGGGATTTTAGTCGACCCGGCCAAGATTGAGGCGGTTATGAGTTGGGAGGTGCCGAGATCCCCCACCGAGATCAGGAGTTTTCTGGGGTTGGCCGGCAACTATCGGAGGTTTATCAGGGACTTCTCCAAGATCGCCGTTCCCCTCACCAGGTTGACCCGGAAGGGCGTTGCTTTTACTTGGGGTCCCGAGCAGCAGACCTCGTTTGAGACTCTTCGCCAGAGATTGTGCGAAGCTCCAGTGTTAGCTCTTCCTGAGGGAATTGAGGACTTTGTAGTTTACTGTGATGCATCTATATCGGGGTTAGGTGTAGTGCTTATGCAGAGAGGGCATGTGATAACATATGCATCGAGGCAGCTGAAGCCTCATGAGACGAGGTATCCCACCCACGATTTAGAGTTGGGGGCAGTGGTGTTCGCCCTCAAGATCTGGCGCCATTACTCATACGGGGTTCGGTGTACCATATACACGGACCACAAGAGCTTGAAGTATCTGATGGATCAGCCCGACCTGAATATGCGCCAGAGGAGGTGGTTTGACGTGGTAAAAGATTATGACTGTGAGATTTTGTATCACCCGGGCAAGGCTAACGTGGTAGCCGATGCCCTGAGTCGCAAGGCGGAGAGTGCCCCGATTCGGGATATATGCATGAGGATGACAGTGATGACTCCGGTATTGGATATTATTCGAGAGGCCCAGGCGGAGGCCGTGAGGCCGGAGAACCGCAAGAGGGAGCGGGTGATTGGGTAAGTATCCGAGTTTGTGACGGATAGCCGGGGACTTATGACATTTCGAGGTTGGATTTGGGTACCTTATACGGGCGGAGCTCGTAGCACTCTGATGGAGGAGGCGCATAGGTCGAGATTTTCGATCCATCCCGGGGCCACTAAGATGTATTTGGATCTGAAAAGAGACTATTGGTGACCCTGTATGAAGAGGGATGTTGCTTGGGTGGTCGAGAGGTGCTTGACCTGCCGTCGGATCAAGGCAGAGCACCAACGTCCACATGGTCCATTGCAGCCTTTGGAGATTCCCCAGTGGAAGTGGGAACAGATCTCGATGGACTTCATCACCAAATTACCGAGAACAGCGCGTGGAGTTGACGCGATCTGGATGATTGTGGATCGGTTGATGAAGAGTGCTCATTTCCTTGCTATTAGTGAGAGCTCTTCTGCTGAGAGGCTGGCAGAGATTTATGTGCGAGAGGTGGTAGCTCGGCATGGAGTGTCGACGTCCATAGTGTCGGATCGGGATGTGCGTTTTACTTCCAGATTCTGGAAGAAGTTTCATGAGGAGTTGGGAACGCGATTGCATTTTAGTACCTCCTACTACCCACAGACAGACGGACAGAGCGAGCGAACGATTCAGACGCTCGAGGACATGCTTCGAGCATGTGTTATGGACTTCGGTGGGAGTTGGGACACATACCTACCCTTGGCTGAGTTTTCTTACAACAACAGCCATCACTCGAGCATTGGTATGCCTCCCTTTGAGCTCCTGTATGGAAGAAGGTGTCGCACTCCCATCTGTTGGGGAGAGGTGGGGCAGAGAGTAATGGGCAGCACTGAGATAGTGCTGAAGACGATTGAGCAGATTCAGCAGGTCAGACAGAGGTTACTGACAGCGCAGAGTCGTCAGAAGAGTTACGCGGATAGACGACGATCTGAGCTTGAGTTTCAGGTCGGAGATTTTGTGCTCCTGAAAGTTTCGCCATGGAAAGGAGTGATCCGATTTAGGAAGCGGGGCAAGTTGGGGCCTCGATATATCAGTCCGTTCAGAGTGACCGCCAGAGTGGGTAAGGTAGCATACCAATTAGAGCTACCTGCGGAGTTGAGTCAGATCCATAACACCTTCCACGTGTCCCAGTTGCGGAAGTGTGTGGCTGATGAGACGGCAGTGGTACCATTAGAGGACATTCAGGTGCATGCGAGCCTGAACTACATCGAGAGGCCGATCGCGATCTTGGATCGAAAGATAAAAGTTCTGAGGAACAAGGAAGTGCTCGTGGTTCAGGTCCAGTGGCAGCATCGGAGAGGGCCCGATTTGACTTGGGAGTCGGAGTCAGAGATGGGGGAGCAGCATCCAGAGTTATTTGCGGAGTGTGACTTCGAGGGCAAAGTCTGATTCTAGTGGGGGAGAATTGTAACATCCGGGTTCCCAGGTATGTCATTTTAAGTATTTATTTTTGAGGATCATTGACCTACTCGATGAGTTTGCGCCATAACTCACCGAGTAGAGTCGGGATGGCCACGTGGGTTTAATGATCTACTCGACGAGTCCGGGAGTAGACTCGCCGAGTAGGCGCTGTAAGTTGAAACCCTAAATCCCTAGGTTTGGGGCCTATATAAGGATAAGTATAGCCTCATTTGCGGCTCCCCGTCTGTTTCCTTTCACTGAGAGAAACCCTAATCGCCCCCGTGAGCTTTTGAGAGAGTTTGGAGCCATTCTTTGAGATCTTTGGTGAATTTTGGTAGAGGGAAAGAGGATTCCAAGCAAGAATTGTGAAGAGGTTTCTAGATCTGCTGCTTAGACATCCAGGAGCTTCTATTCAAGGTATAAAGTTCGTACCTTTCTCTTTTGTATGGATAGATCTCATGGTTTTAGAGTTAGGGCTTCATTTCCATATTTTTGGGGACCTTGAAGGTTTTGTGCACCTTCTTAGGAATAGACATCAGATCTGGACCTTGTGAGGTCCTTAGAGTCGAAAGTCCCCTGCTTTATGCAGCCATGTTAGCCCCTTGAATGAGAGACTTCTTCTCAAGCTTGTTCTTGGCACTTTTAGCCCTTTGGTGCTATACATGAACGTAAAGCTCGAGGCTTTATGTGATATTCAGGCCTTGAGAGCTTAGATCTAGAGTGTGAGAGAGTTTTCTGCCTTGAAATCACCTGGATACAAGTTGAGACCGAACGGACTCGCCGAGTTGATGAGCCGACTCGACGAGCCGGTTAGGATTTGTCCCGATGAACTGAGTCAGTTGGTGACCAGTCGAATTAGGGGTTAGATCGTCGAGTTGGAGCTTGCCGGGGGTGCCATGAATCTACTGAACTCGACGAGTCTCCCTAGTACACTCGACGAGTCTGGTCAAAGTTGGACCGTTGACTGGAGTTGACTTCTGTTGACTTTAGGGTTTGGTCAAAATGAGTGAAAGAGGTCAGGAAGGGTAGAATGGTCTTCTACCCACTTTTCAGAGATAAGAGTAGAATATTAATTAGAAATATTAATTCGTGATAGGCGGAGGCTAGACCGAGGATTTCGGGCACGAGACTTTTACTAGCTGTCTTACGAGGTGAGTCTTCTCACTATACTTTACCTAGAGTGGTAATTATATGTGACCAGAGGGTCTTATGTGCTTGCTTGAGATATGCATGATTGTGTGATATGTATTGTATGCTATATTATTTGTTGCTTAGACCGGACTGGAGGGTCCAACGAACTATGACGCCAGATGGTTCTCAATCAGACCGGACTGGAGGGTCCAACGAGCTAGACCGGACCAGAGGGTCCAACGACCTACGGGACTGGAGGGTCCCGCTGAGACACATAGACCGGAGGGTATTACAGAGTATAGCCTTGAGTGGCGAATTGATGTATGTGGTATTTTGGGGAACTCACTAAGCATTCGTGCTTACCGTGTTATATGTTATGTGTTTCAGGTACTTCCGAGGATCACGGGAAGGCACCGACGTGATTGTACACACACTCTTGATATGGAGCTATGATTGTGGATCCTGGATTTGAATAATTGTATTGAAAACTTTTTGGTTGTTTTTGAGAATTAATGATGACACATATGTTTTATGAGTTTTAAAATTCAAAAATTTGTTTTGAAAAATCATGTCGTTACAAGAAAATACTTAAAGAATCTCACATAATGCGAGTCCCTTATTATCCTCGTGACTCCCTTGACTCGAGTACGGATCATGTGCTTCCAGTAGTACGGGCCTAATACCACCTTCCACACTTATCCGTACTTTCCTCAAGAGTGGTCTCGATTTCCTAAAAGACACCCTAAATTCCATTATTCCACAATCCAACTAAACCACACATCTGATAATGCTAATATACTTCCTAGTTCCTCCTAGGATTCCCTTCCCATCATTCTCCGCCTCACACTATAACGGTTAGACTCAAACGAGAGCTAACTACCTTACGAATATAGTTACATGCAACATACACTAGGCCTCACACTACAATGGTTAGACTCAAATGAGAGTTGTGCAATAGAGTTAAACCTAACCTTCTAAAATTATCTAATTTCTGTAACTTGTAACCTAGCATATTTGCTTGATAGTTAGCTAGCAATAGCAGTGGTTCCTAAAAGCACAAAGCAAACAACATTCGAGCATCAAGCTCTGATCAGAACACTGCTTAACAGTCCATCCTAACATGTCATTAGTAATTCATACTAGCATGTAGCTCTAGAGGCTCAAACAGTAAGCATACAAAGGCATCTCTCCTATCACACAATTATGAGCAGATCCTTAGCCCTAATATAACATGCAATTCATATATTCACATATTGAATCAATAAACATGTATGGGTATATTAAGAATACTTATCTGAGCTCGGTCGATTGCATGCATCACACCCATTCTTTCTAGTAGTAATCCATTTAGAAAATCATTTCTTTTATGAAAAGCTTACCAAAACCTCAGTTTGAGTTCAGACACACCCGAGAGTGTGTCTGAATCCCTCAAACCAATGCTCTAATACCAACTTGTAACATCCCAAAAATCATAAGTAAAAATTTCATTTTTAAGTCAACCAAAATCCATCAAATATTCATATCAAACCATCAAAAGTATGCCAATGTGAAAAGAGTTATCAAATACAATCCCAAAATCATTAAAATGCTGAACACGGGTGGATGTGCTGCGATCAGGCCAGGCCCTTCCCCTTCGAACCGGAAGTACCTGAAACATAAATTTAAACCATAAGCACAAAGCTTAGTCGATTCCCCAAATACCATATACCATACATCATACACACATATCATACTAAAGCTTATACGGGTATATTTCACCTCTGAGTCCCTTCCGACTCTCTGAGTCCCTTCCTTATCCTTCAGTATCTTTCAATCGGTACAAGTCTATTTCACCCCCTACAACTATGCATACAGTTATACTAGCAGGAGTCATGAAGACATCATGCACATACATGCATATCAGTAAGTGTCACAAAGACAACTACTATCCTACAACATAATCCAGTGGGCCGACATTGGTGCCTTCGACACATAAGCATAGTGAGGAAACTCACCTTAATCTTAAGATGAACAAATCACACTCTCGGGCTGCTGTTACCGCGGCTCTTTATACTGAATATATATCCAAAACTAACCCTAATAAAAAATCAGGGTAATAACCCATAATAAATGGTCCATATTTTAATCTAACATGATAAGGGTAAAAGACCATTTTAACCTTCTCTTAATTGACCCACCTAACCATTGCCCAAACCCATAAAGACCTAAGGCCCAATAATGACCCAAAGACTTTTTGGTGAGTACGCTAAGTGTACCATACTATTACGCCTAACGTACAAGCCTTAACAACAAAGGAAGTCAGGGCTGAACACGCTACGCTGAGCATACCCATATGTTACGCTCAATGTACTCCCCTGAAGCCCAAAATCCATTTTAAGCACTTAATACCTAAAGTCTAAACGTCCAAATCACAGATCTAGCTCTTAGGAATGTCTCAACTGATAAAGTCGCAAACTTGATGCCTTTGCATGGCTCAAAGAAGCCTAAACCAATTTCTAACCTTCAAACTTCATATAATGAACATCAACTCATGCATGGATGAACCAAAGTTGTCAAGATACAATTTTTATGCTCAAGGGACCTCAGAAACATCAATAAATGTTAACCCAAACTTATAGAGTAGATTTTGCTCACATGAATCAAATCATGGGACCAAAATATGCCAAAAACCCTAAGTTAACTAGATCTAAGAAATGAATCATCAATGTTGAGACTTTATACATCCAGAAGGATGATCAAGATGAACAAGGTCTATATCTATAAGCTTTCAACCAACCAATGCTTCTCTAAATAGCTCCTTTTCTTCAAAATGTACCAAAAACACACCAAATCACTCAAAAGGCTCAATACTCTCTCAAAAGGGGCTAGGGTTTCGAGGGGACTACTTTGGGACAATGGAGGCTGATGATAATAGAGGCGTTGAGGTCACAATGTGTTTAAATAGGATCCAAACCCTAAAATTTAGGGTTTTTCACTATGCATAAGTACGCTAAGCGTACTCATATGTACGCCCAATGTAGTAGATGGAATCCACGATCACTTTTAATGAGCTACGCTCAGCGTAACCCACAATTACACTTAGCATAATGGCTTCCCATGCACTAAACAATTATTTTAAAATAAGAGGATTTTACCTGGGAACCGGGCGTTACAGTTCTCCCCCAATTGAATTAGACTTCATCCTTGAAGTTCGCCGACACAAATAACTTTGGGTGATGCTCCCTCATGTCCTCCTCAGGCTACCACGTCCATTTTGCACCCTTTCGGTGCTGCCATTGTGTAACGCCTGGTTCCTGGTATGTATTTGAACTTCTAAATTATTCATTTTTGTAGAGCAACTCGACGAGTTGGTAGCCCCAACTCATCATGTTAAAATGTTATGGACCGCGTGTTTTAAGTGACCAACTCGACGAGTTGGAAGGCCTCAACTCGACGAGTTGCCTGGAAGAAATGAAACCCTAATTTCGGGGGTTTGCACCCTATTTAAACAACTTAAGCTCCATAAGTTGGCCTCATTTCCAACCTCCACTGTCATAAACCCTAACCTTGAAACCCTAAGGCATCTTTGAGTGCTTGTGAGCCATTTTTGAGTGTGTTGTGTGTGTTTGAAGCCATTGGAAGAAAAGGGAGCTTGGAGATACAAGGAGTTGCTAGATCCAAAATCTTTGCTTCATTTTCGACATCTTTCTTGTAAAAAGTCTCAAACTTGCTTTGTGGTTGCTTAGATCTTCATCTTAGTGTTCTTTTGCTTGTTTTTGTCCAAATGAAGTGGTCATTGGGAGTTGGACATCCTATATGGACAAACCCTTTCAGATCCACGATTTTAAGGAGATTTCATGGCATAAAGGTGCGAACTTTATGGCCCTAAGAGCTCCATGCACCTTATAAGCCCTTGTTTTGGCCTCTTAAGCTTCTTTTGGCCATGCATGTGAGTAAAATTGAAGACTTTATGTGACCTTTTATCCTTTGAGGTCCAGATCTGTGTTCATGAGCTCTATCTTGAAGATATGGTGGTTTTTGGATTAAGACATAAGCCTTTTAAGATTAGGGTTTGAGCTTAATGCCTTTAGGGTGGTTATTCATGGGTAAAGTTGGAAAATTTACCCTTCTAGACGCATTATCAATCTAGACCCGGAAGATAGGGCTTCGGTTTGAAGAATTGTGGCTTAATGCATTAAGTGGGTTGGATGATCGAAGAACTCAATGAGTTCTTAAGGGAACTTGGCAAATTGAGTTGGGGTTGTCCCGATTCTGTTGAAAAAGGAGGAACTCGACGAGTTTAAGGGCAACTCGGCGAGTTGGATCGAAATATCGCGATTCTGTGCTCGATGGAAACTCGGCGAGTTGTGGGATAACTCGACGAGTTGAGTAAACTCGGAGCGTTGACTTTGACTTTGGCTTTGGCCAAGTTTGACCATTTATGGGTTTTGAAGTATGGATCGATATCTAAGGAATTGTTCTGTTTAGGGGTTGAGAAAAGCTGTTTTTCGCGGTCGGGGATTTATCCAGTTATCTTTCAGCATTCGAGGTGAGTTTCCTTACCGGGTTTAGCAGGTCGAAGGCACCAAGGTCGGCCCATCTTTGCATTATGTTGTTAGTATGCCATTTGTCTTCGTGACTCTTGCATGTGTTGTGTTTATATGTTTTTCCGGGTCAAGGCCCGATGTTGGGCGGGGACCGATGGATATTTGTATGCTATGTATCTCTTTGATTATTGCATGTGTATGTGTTTATTTGATATATGTTATTGTATGTTGGGCGGGGCCCGATGCAGGACAGGGTCCGAAGCCGGGCGGGGCCCACTATTTGCTTATTGTATTATTGGTATGTGGTATTTTGGGGGAACTCACTAAGCTTTGTGCTTACAGTTTTTAGTTTAAGTTTCAGGTACTTCTGGTTCCAGAGGGAAATGCTCGGGATGACTGCATCACACACACCATTGGGATTTTGTTATGATGTTATACTCTGATTTATGACAATTGTTACACTAGTTTATTTCAAATGTTTGGATGATATGGAAAATTACTATTTTATCTAATATTAAAACGAAAATTTTTGGGACCATATTTTTGGATGTTACACATTGCACATTCACTAGACCCACATCCTTGTTTCGCAAAGTCTTCGTCTTATTGTCTAGAAGCGTAATCAGTCTCTCTATGTAATTCAGGCGCTCGTCGACCTGGATATCCTCTAAAGGAACCATTGCGGAATCATCAACCAAGCACTTTTACAGTTAAGAGACATGAAAAGTGTTGTGGATCTGACTGATCTCCTTGGGTAGCTCCAAACGATACGTAACCTTGCACACCCGACCAATAACCCTGAAAGGACCGATATATTTGGGGCCCAACTTGACCCGCTTCTTGAACCGGACGACACCTTTCCAAGGTGACACCTTTAAGAGTACCATATCCCTAACCTGGAACTCTAAGTTTGACCGACGTCTATCAACATAACTCCTCTGTAGGCTCTACATGGCCTGCAACCTCCTGCATACATGCTGGATCAACTCGATAGTTTGAAGTGCCACCTCCGTGCTACCCATAACTCGCTGATCGACCTCACCTCAACAAATTGGGGTCCGACACTTCCTCCCGTAGAGCATCTCAAAAGGAGTTCGGTCAATACTGGCATGGTAGCTGTTGTTGTAAGAAAACTCAGCCAATGGGAGATATGTATCCTAACTACCGTCAATATCCAATACACATGCTTGTAACATATCTTCCAAGGTTTGGATAGTCCGCTCACTTTGATCATCGGTCTACAAATGAAAAGTCGTGCTGAAGTGTAGACGAGTACCTAACTCCTCATGGAACCTCATCCAAAACTTGGAAGTGAACCACATATCTCAATCTAAAACCATCGAAACTGGAACCCCATGTCGTGCCACAACCTCCCGGATATAGACATCCTCTAACTTCTCCACGTAAATGCTCTCCTGAATTGGAATCAAATGCATACTCTCGGTCAATAGTGATGGGTTATGAGCATTCTAACACTCCTAAGGTGTACATGCAACCCTAAATACCTTGGATCTATGTTTTCTCTATTATACATGCAAATATCAATTTTCCAAGGTATTACCCTAACTAGCATACAATCATATGTATTAGGATAACAAAACTAGATAGAATACATACCTCTTTGTTGTAGCTTGATTACATGGAGCTTAAGAGCCTAGTGCCCCAAGTGTGATACCTCAAATGGTTCACACAACATCATGAACATCTTGGAACAACCATGAGAGAGGATACTTGACTCATAGAAATCGGCTTGCCCTCTTGTGTATGCACTAGTGCCAATTTCACCAACCAATGGGGTCTTTATATAGTGGGCACATTAGGGTTACACCATGTAACCCATGACCTTACCCATTCCTTATGCTCCATGGGTTTTAACCTCCATGGAGTATCCATGGGTCACCACATGGGTTAAACCCAACATAAGGAATCATGGATCATAAGCCTACATATATAAGAATGTATGATTTGCACAATCAATCCCCATATATTTAATTAGTCTCTTTTGATCACTAAATTAATTCCAAATTAATTCTTGATCAATACTAATTAAATAATATGATTTCATACTAATATATTAGAACTTATAATATATTAATATGTCACAAATATCCTCTTCTCACAAAAGGTCTATCCAAATGTTCTGATGCCATGCAACCTAAATGGACCATGCCGGGTCGGGTCAAGTATATACCAATTATAGTTATGAACTTAGACACTAATCCAACAGTCTCCCACTTGGATAAGTCTAATAACTATTATTGCAAGTACAACTCCAACCTGACCAGCAATCGTAGCTCTTAAAAGCTGCTGCTGAACTCTGAACAAATCTATGACGCGTCCATTAGATAAGTGATCATATATTCCTCCATTATAGATATCATATGGACTGAGACATGGATTGAAATCATTCTCTCTGTCCATTTGTTGTTTCCCAATTTCTGATTTATGACGACCGACTAATTGAACAAATCAAATCAGTCAAGGCTTGGCCAAGCACTTGGGGTGTCATCACTAAATCATCGAGGGGCCCACAAATATCACTTTTATCCCTTTAAGGGTAAAAGGAATGGATAAACTTTGACTCATATGCTTGTACTAACTACTTGTTGAATCATACACAAAGGCACGTTTTATAACATCGAGTTACCAATGCGTTTTCGTGCAATCAATGTATAACCAACTCATAGTTAACAACTCATATCTCTAGGTTTGAAGAATATAAGATATTATCGTCTCATGATTCACTCGTGATAAAATCCATGAAGTGATTCAAATGAGAGTGGGTTGAATCCAATACTCGAATCTCATTCCAGGAGCACTCATGAATGTTGCAGCAACCTTTTGCTATGTCTAAACACTTTAGACATCTACAAACCCAATTCATGACAGTCTTGCCTTAATACCTACTTCCAACGTATTATCGACTGTGGATGGTTTGAATAACTTAGTTATTCGGGAAGAATGACCTAGTTATTCTGGAAGTCAAAACATGCAAAGTGAAACACAAGAATAATACTAATTGTATATGGCCCCAACACTTTGAGTGTAAATAAAAACACCTTTTATCTAAGCACCATATTGATTACTCATTATTCATGTAATGTTTCGATTTATCAACTTAATACTTGAATTAAAACAACAGTCATGCCATGCTCCAAGCATGCATACTATGCTTGTCTAAACAATAGTTATGCCATATTCTAAGTATGCACACTATGTTTGTCTTATGATCCTTACTTTGTGAAACAGATCGATTGACAATATTTCAATGATGCTCATTTCACAATCCCAAATCCTTTACAATAAATGTAAGAATACCAAACTCTTGCCATTTACCGTAATCTTGTTAGATTCTAAACTTATATGCAGTGATTCTCTTGTAATGAATATGCACACAAGTCACCAAGACTTAGCAACAGACATTACAAAGTATTCCAATGGAGATCAATTCCATGGAAACGAAGTCTCAAATTCAAAGTACATTCCTTTGAACACCCTTCTTGCATTAAGTTCTCTAATCTTACACAGATTCAAAGAATAACTTCCACCTATGGAGACAATTCCATATTCCCATTTTGACTATCACTTTTGAACAAGAGTTGCCTCCTTTCAGAATATGTCAATATGGTCATATCTCTATACTTCCAATTGTCCATGAGCAACCAATCTTTGGCAAACCTCAGATTGTCCTCGACAATTGCTTAATCATTTTACTCAAATCCAGTTCTATTCCTTTTTCCCTCTTAACGCCCTAGGCATTTGGAAAATTTAGAATGGATAAATATTATAGCACATGTAATCGATCCTATACCCGAAGCATATGGGACCCGATTCATGCTATAAATTTTTTTTATTTGCCATATTCTCAAAATTCAAACTATGAAGAGGGATGCCATAATCATAATCGAATTTTGAGAATGCAACATATATAGAATTTCCTTATGTTGAACCATTCCAACATAACATTCATAAATATCCTTGACTAAAGTTGATTAAAATCTCAATCTAAGCTTTTAGAATTGGAATGAAGTATAAATCCTCTCCCTTAATTATAGCAAAACAACTTTTCAAAGCGAATTGAACCTTTTGTTTTCTATCATTAACATTGCTAACTTGCAACACTAACCATAATAATCATGCTCCCACTAGCACAGTGATTATTATCTTACTAGCACAACACTTATGCTCCCACTAGCTTTGACATGTACTCAGAAATCAACTGGACTTCTAGAAATCAATACTTTATTGACTTTCTTGCCAAAGTTCAGATTTCTGATACAAGATTGCTTTGATAAGACTTTATCAAAATCATACACCTTTCCTTAGATAGCTCACATGTTTGTCTAGACCTATTGTCATTCTCACTAGTTAGTGTGCCGGTTAACCACACACGCTCCACTAACGACATGAGAATGCAGATATCACAATTGCTATCTACTTAAAATCTACTTAGTGAAAGCGTTTCCTCACCATCATTTTCATGAATCGGAGAGAAACCTTATGCCACTTAGATTTTTTATGGTGTATGTATTCCTATCCATGTGAATTTGTCAAAAACATAATCACAAGACAGGGTTAGTGACAAACCCAAACTCATATGGACTGAACTTGTTCAATCTTAATTTCTTGCCACTTGGTAGCTCAAGGGCCTACCATTGCTTCCATATTGTTATGCTAACAATTGAGAACTCATAGAACTCACAAACATAGTCAACTTTAACTGGAATAGGCACATAAATGAGAATATGTCAACACGATAGGTTACAAACCTCAAGTCGTGGGCTAGTAATTAACAATACTCTTGATTAGTTCGTGAAACCATCTCAAGATTTTTAAAGACTCCCACTGACCTCTTGACATATAAGATTCTCTTTTGTTAAGAATCATTCCTTGACAAAACAAATATTCAAGAGTTAGTGCGGATTCTTATCCAGTTAAACACTTCTCACAATTGGTCTTAGTTGGTCTTTGTCTTATCCAAAACATCACAACTTACCAATCTCAAATGTACAAGAGTAGAAAAAATTTTACTCTACATTTGACAAGTGTTTTACACCTTTTTAAGATTATGTCACTCAAGACTCAATCTTGGAGTATGACTCTAAGATTTGATTTTGGAACGAAGTATGATTTATCTTTTGATTTAACTATTTCAATAATTCACGATTCCTCTCCTTAGCCAAACAAATGCACTAAGGTGTCCTTAGAGGATCAATTGTGATATGGTTTCATAATCACCAAGATAACCATAAACCAAGATACTTAAGCACTCTCCCACCTTTACAGATTGGAGAAACTTTTATCTTTCTGCCTAATTTGATTCTTCTCATTCCTCATGCCATACATTGAAACTTTTCCAATGTTTCAGAATTACACTTAAACTTGTAAGTATAACCATATTTACTAAACTTTAGTAAATCATGACGAATAATCTTATCATTCCTTGTGGTCGACTTGACCAGTGCACAACCAAGTGTACCCAATCCTTTAGTCCTTCACTTTACTCACATATACATGTGAGCAAGAACTTAGTCTTAATTTCCCAAAAATGAAAATTCTCATTCATTACACAATACAACTTGCATGATTCCAAGTTTCTATCCAACTGAAACTTGGGTGATGAGAATCTTTCCTTATTTGGTAAATTATGACACTACCACAAATGAAAGACTCAAATCCATTTTCCAATATTGCTTATCAATGGAAACATATAAACAACAATTTTTCATAAATGTCATTGTAAGGATACTTAAAATAAATCAAAACCTTTTCTTTTATTTTAAAACTTTGCGGAAAAATCTTATCCTTACAATGCAAATACATATGAAAACATATTGTTATCTATTCCTAAGCAATATATCATAACTCTTAAGTAGCAACTTAAAATTCTGATCATCGAAACATGCGATCGAGATCCATCTTCGCTATCAGATCAGCATACTCTTTCTTTAGGTTTCCTTTGGTTCTTCTAAAACATCAAAATGTAATTTACTTTACATCATGTATTAAGAATCTCCAAAAGAAACTTCATAGAGTTAGATAATGGACTTTACCTGAAGCAAAGTCAAACTTTTTGACTTTAATCCTTATGAACTTTTCAGGTAAATTCGGCAGCTTTGCAATCAATGTCCCTTCCTTTGGCAAAAGAAACATATGGACCTTTTGGAAATGGTACACTTGATTGTCTCAGACTTAGCCTTTCTCTTTACCATTGGTCAAATGACTTAACCATGGCCAATCCCTTTCTATTGGGAAGAGAAAGCTTTTCTGGACTTCCAATGTCACCATTGTCAATGTCTAAATAGGTTTGGGAAGTAGATCTTCCAATCTAATTTGCTTTACCAATGCTCCAAATCATTGCTGATTTAGCAGCATCAAGCAAATAGGTAAAATCACTAAGGGTCATGTCGTGATCTGTCATCAGGGAGTGACTGAAGAACCAAGTCAACAGCCAGCTACCTCGAGACTTCAACACCTGACTCTCCCGGCTTGCCAATATGTGACTTAACCTCCAAGATGTAAGCACATATAGTCTTTGCTTGCCAATAGGGATTGAGTGACTTAGAACTTTTCAAGTCTTGAAACTTGTGGGATAGGGAGAATTATTGGAGGAGGTGGAGGAAGTGAAGCATGATTTCCAGTCCCATTAATGCACAACAAAGGAATTAATCTTTCACCTTGATTTCCATGTGGGATATCATCTTCATTAGGAAGGCTTGTTCCTAAAGATTTGGGAAGACCATAGTTGTCTGAAATAGACATTTATGAGGGAGAAATTCAAGTTTAGTTGATTTAAGTCCTTAATATAACACCCAATTTGAAATATTAAGGCTAGGACCCAACAAACTATTTATAACTGGAAGAGGGATGCCGTAATCCAAGTTATAAAATATTTGAAGGTAGGTAAATGAAGATTTACCAATTTCTACCATGAAAAACAAAATAAATTATTAAGTTTTAATTGGATTGAAACTCCTAGATCTTTTGAGATTCATTGAACTTTTAATGGCATGTTTAAATCTCGATTGTGCCCTCTCAAGTTTGTGACTGGGATGTCGAGGATCACAAACAAGGTGTGAATAACCATGCAAATTAACTTGGTACCCTTAACTTTATCACCCAATTGATGTGCCGGTTAACCACACGCGCTCCACCAATCTATGATAAACATTAAGTTACCCTTTGCCACACCTTGTCAGTCCCATGTTAGTGTGCCAGTTAACCACACATGCTCCACTAACGACTTAACAAAGGTGCAAAGTGCAATTTCATGGGTTAGCACCATTTCACATTTTCCTAAGTAACTAAGATTGGGAATTTATAAGTGTTTAGTTACTTAGTATTTATCATTATACTTTCAATGAAGGGAGAATTATAGTCCTTATCCTACCCGTTCGGTTAACGACCCTCCACCAGTCAAGGAAGCGGTGGGTGAGAGTGTACACCCATTAAACTGCAATTTTATAGGCAGTAACCTTATACCCCCCTTATAGACCGGCTTCGTGAATGAGGCCTACTAACGGTAAGATTGACTTTATCTTATACATATCTATATAATTAAAATTATAATAATAGTATAAGGGTTGAATTTTAAACTTTTAAAATTCTAGGGTTTGATTTGGAATTAAAGCATTCATAAGCAAAACTTTACAAATTCCAAAACTTGAGGGCAAGTATTGAAACTATTCAAAACTCTCGGATTTTCATAACTTATGAGTTTAATTAAAGTTTTAAAAACTTTAATGAAGAGACTCTTGAACATCCATAACTTGAGGACAAGTTATGAAGTCCATAAAAATATTTATGAGAAAAAGACTCTTCATTTTGTAACCTATGACACTTTTATGAGTTTTAAGATTCATAAATGTGACTTTTCATATAACTTGAGGACAAGTTACAAAAATACATTTTATGAACTACTTTTAGATCAATTTGGATTGAAAACAACTAACACATAATTTTTCCATTAATCTAAATTAACTCATAAAACAAGGTGACACAAAAAACTTGGTAATCCATAACTTGAGGACAAGTTATGGAGTCCATACAATGTCATTAAGATCAAGAATTATACTAACAAACAATTTGCACATAATTCCTATGATCTACCAAAACTCATAAGCATGAACAATCCATATCAACAATTTTCAAGAATCATATAAACATATATAAAACTTGAAACTTTGATAATAACTTTGAAATTGGTTTACCATAATCATTACACATGGACGCGTCGATTCCATCAGTGGACTCGGCGAGTCCCCAGCCCAGAACAGCAAAAACTTCAATTTTCAGCAAATATAAGCAAGTATAATTGAAAACAAGCCTAGGCTCTGATACCACTGATGGGTTATGCGCATTCTAACACTCCTAAGGTGTACATGCAACCCTAAATACCTTGGATCTATGTTTTCTCTATTATACATGCAAATATCAATTTTCCAAGGTATTACCCTAACTAGCATACAATCATATGTATTAGGAAAAAAACTAGATAGAATACATACCTATTTGTTGTAGCTTGATTCCATGGAGCTTAAGAGCCTAGTGCCCCAAGTGTTACACCTCAAATGGTTCACACAACATCATGAACATCTTGTAACAACCATGAGAGAGGATACTTGACTCATAGAAATCGGCTTGCCCTCTTATGTATGCACTAGTGCCAATTTCACCAACCAATGGGGTCTTTATATAGTGGGCACATTAGGGTTACACCATGTAACCCATGACTTTACCCATTCCTTATGCTCCATGGGTTTTAACCTCCATGGAGTATCCATGGGTCACCACATGGGTTAAACCCAACATAAGGAATCATGGATCATAAGCCCACATATAGAAGAATGAATGATTTACACAATCAATCCCCATATATTTAATTAGTCTCTTTTGATCACTAAATTAATTCCAAATTAATTCTTGATCAATACTAATTAAATAATATGATTTCATACTAATATATTAGAACTTATAATATATTAATATGTCACAAATATCCTCTTCTCACAAAAGGTCTATCCAAATGTTCCGATGCCATGCAACCCAAATGGACCATGCCGGGTCGGGTCAAGTATATACCAATTATAGTTATGGACTTAGATACTAATCCAACAAATAGATCCATGATAACCCAAATCGAATCCACCCCTCGCGCAGTACGTGGTAGCTTCGTGATAAAATCCATCGTAATCTTTTCTCATTTCCATACGGGAACACCCAACGGCTCCATTTTTCCGTGAGGTCGTTGATGCTCGGTCTTGACTTTCTTGCAAGTCAAGCACCTATCCACGTACCAAGACACATCCCGCTTCATGTAGGGCCACCAATAATTAAGCCATATCCCGCTTCCTGACCCACTATGCACTCACTCTTCCGGTGCTCCTCTTTCATAGCCTCGAACCGAGCCTCTCGAATCTGCTAAAAAAGTAGGGTAATCACCGTCATCCTCAAACAAACATCCTTGATGGAAGTACTAGCCGCTTTACGTCTAAGAGCATCAACTACCATGTTGGCCTTCCTCGGGTGATAAAGGATCTCACAATCATAATCCTTCACCACATCAAGCCACCTGTGTTGCCTCATGTTCAGATTTAGCTGATCCATCAAATACCTTAAACTCTTGTGGTCCGTGTAAATGATACAACGAACCCCATACAAGTAATGGCGCCAAATCTTGAGGGCAAAATCTACCGTCTCCAGCTCCAAATCATGAGTGGGATAATTCGCCTCATGAGGCTTCAACTGCCTCGAAGCATAGGCTATCACATGACCTCTTTGTTTAAATAAGATCCAAACCCTAATATTTAGGTTTTTATACTATGTATGATTACGTTAAGTGTACTCATACGTACGCCCAACATACTAGATGGAATCTACGATCACTTTTAATGAGCTACGCTCATCGTAACCCACCATTACGTTTAGCGTAATGTCTTCCCATGTACTAAATAATTATTTAAAAACAAGATTTTACCTGGGAAGTGGGCGTTACAGCCAATGTTTGTATGCTTGCATGTATTGTGATGTTTATAGTATTTTGGGGAACGCACTAAACTTTGACTTACATTTATGGATTAAATGTTTCAGGTACTTCAGGTGATCGTGGGAACGCAAATGTGTGACTGTACACACTCATTAGTAGCTTTTGCATTTTGTGATTCTGCCTTTATCTATCATACTTTGATTTTTTGATTTTATCGTTTGGAACAAATGGTTTCATTGGTATTGGTTTATAAAAATAGCATTTTATCTTATTTAAAAATTGAAAATTTTATTGTAAAATTGATTCATGCTATAAATTTTTTTTATTTGCCATATTCTCAAAATTCAAACTATGAAGAGGGATGCCGTAATCATAATCGAATTTTGAGAATGCAACATATATAGAATTTCCTTATGTTGAACCATTCCAACATAACATTCATATATATCCTTGACTAAAGTTGATTAAAATCTCAATCTAAGCTTTTAGAATTGGAATGAAGTATAAATCCTCTCCCTTAATTATAGCAAAACAACTTTTCAAAGCGAATTGAACCTTTTGTTTTCTATCATTAACATTGCTAACTTGCAACACTAACCATAATAATCATGCTCCCACTAGCACAGTGATTATTATCTTACTAGCACAACACTTATGCTCCCACTAGCTTTGACATGTACTCAGAAATCAACTGGACTTCTAGAAATCAATACTTTATTGACTTTCTTGCCAAAGTTCAGATTTCTGATACAAGATTGCTTTGATAAGACTTTATCAAAATCATACACCTTTCCTTAGATAGCTCACATGTTTGTCTAGACCTATTGTCATTCTCACTAGTTAGTGTGCCGGTTAACCACACACGCTCCACTAACGACATGAGAATGCAGATATCACAATTGCTATCTACTTAAAATCTACTTAGTGAAAGCGTTTCCTCACCATCATTTTCATGAATCGGAGAGAAACCTTATGCCACTTAGATTTTTTATGGTGTATGTATTCCTATCCATGTGAATTTGTCAAAAACATAATCACAAGACAGGGTTAGTGACAAACCCAAACTCATATGGACTGAACTTGTTCAATCTTAATTTCTTGCCACTTGGTAGCTCAAGGGCCTACCATTGCTTCCATATTGTTATGCTAACAATTGAGAACTCATAGAACTCACAAACATAGTCAACTTTAACTGGAATAGGCACATAAATGAGAATATGTCAACACGATAGGTTACAAACCTCAAGTCGTGGGCTAGTAATTAACAATACTCTTGATTAGTTCGTGAAACCATCTCAAGATTTTTAAAGACTCCCACTGACCTCTTGACATATAAGATTCTCTTTTGTTAAGAATCATTCCTTGACAAAACAAATATTCAAGAGTTAGTGCGGATTCTTATCCAGTTAAACACTTCTCACAATTGGTCTTAGTTGGTCTTTGTCTTATCCAAAACATCACAACTTACCAATCTCAAATGTACAAGAGTAGAAAAAAATTTTACTCTACATTTGACAAGTGTTTTACACCTTTTTAAGATTATGTCACTCAAGACTCAATCTTGGAGTATGACTCTAAGATTTGATTTTGGAACGAAGTATGATTTATCTTTTGATTTAACTATTTCAATAATTCACGATTCCTCTCCTTAGCCAAACAAATGCACTAAGGTGTCCTTAGAGGATCAATTGTGATATGGTTTCATAATCACCAAGATAACCATAAACCAAGATACTTAAGCACTCTCCCACCTTTACAGATTGGAGAAACTTTTATCTTTCTGCCTAATTTGATTCTTCTCATTCCTCATGCCATACATTGAAACTTTTCCAATGTTTCAGAATTACACTTAAACTTGTAAGTATAACCATATTTACTAAACTTTAGTAAATCATGACGAATAATCTTATCATTCCTTGTGGTCGACTTGACCAGTGCACAACCAAGTGTACCCAATCCTTTAGTCCTTCACTTTACTCACATATACATGTGAGCAAGAACTTAGTCTTAATTTCCCAAAAATGAAAATTCTCATTCATTACACAATACAACTTGCATGATTCCAAGTTTCTATCCAACTGAAACTTGGGTGATGAGAATCTTTCCTTATTTGGTAAATTATGACACTACCACAAATGAAAGACTCAAATCCATTTTCCAATATTGCTTATCAATGGAAACATATAAACAACAATTTTTCATAAATGTCATTGTAAGGATACTTAAAATAAATCAAAACCTTTTCTTTTATTTTAAAACTTTGCGGAAAAATCTTATCCTTACAATGCAAATACATATGAAAACATATTGTTATCTATTCCTAAGCAATATATCATAACTCTTAAGTAGCAACTTAAAATTCTGATCATCGAAACATGCGATCGAGATCCATCTTCGCTATCAGATCAGCATACTCTTTCTTTAGGTTTCCTTTGGTTCTTCTAAAACATCAAAATGTAATTTACTTTACATCATGTATTAAGAATCTCCAAAAGAAACTTCATAGAGTTAGATAATGGACTTTACCTGAAGCAAAGTCAAACTTTTTGACTTTAATCCTTATGAACTTTTCAGGTAAATTCGGCAGCTTTGCAATCAATGTCCCTTCCTTTGGCAAAAGAAACATATGGACCTTTTGGAAATGGTACACTTGATTGTCTCAGACTTAGCCTTTCTCTTTACCATTGGTCAAATGACTTAACCATGGCCAATCCCTTTCTATTGGGAAGAGAAAGCTTTTCTGGACTTCCAATGTCACCATTGTCAATGTCTAAATAGGTTTGGGAAGTAGATCTTCCAATCTAATTTGCTTTACCAATGCTCCAAATCATTGCTGATTTAGCAGCATCAAGCAAATAGGTAAAATCACTAAGGGTCATGTCGTGATCTGTCATCAGGGAGTGACTGAAGAACCAAGTCAACAGCCAGCTACCTCGAGACTTCAACACCTGACTCTCCCGGCTTGCCAATATGTGACTTAACCTCCAAGATGTAAGCACATATAGTCTTTGCTTGCCAATAGGGATTGAGTGACTTAGAACTTTTCAAGTCTTGAAACTTGTGGGATAGGGAGAATTATTGGAGGAGGTGGAGGAAGTGAAGCATGATTTCCAGTCCCATTAATGCACAACAAAGGAATTAATCTTTCACCTTGATTTCCATGTGGGATATCATCTTCATTAGGAAGGCTTGTTCCTAAAGATTTGGGAAGACCATAGTTGTCTGAAATAGACATTTATGAGGGAGAAATTCAAGTTTAGTTGATTTAAGTCCTTAATATAACACCCAATTTGAAATATTAAGGCTAGGACCCAACAAACT
The DNA here is from genome assembly GCF_052849685.1 of Lactuca virosa. Taxonomy (NCBI): domain Eukaryota; kingdom Viridiplantae; phylum Streptophyta; class Magnoliopsida; order Asterales; family Asteraceae; genus Lactuca; species Lactuca virosa. Next base: position 167,175,445 of record NC_136434.1, on the reverse strand, counting down.
ATTTATAACTGGAAGAGGGATGCCGTAATCCAAGTTATAAAATATTTGAAGGTAGGTAAATGAAGATTTACCAATTTCTACCATGAAAAACAAAATAAATTATTAAGTTTTAATTGGATTGAAACTCCTAGATCTTTTGAGATTCATTGAACTTTTAATGGCATGTTTAAATCTCGATTGTGCCCTCTCAAGTTTGTGACTGGGATGTCGAGGATCACAAACAAGGTGTGAATAACCATGCAAATTAACTTGGTACCCTTAACTTTATCACCCAATTGATGTGCCGGTTAACCACACGCGCTCCACCAATCTATGATAAACATTAAGTTACCCTTTGCCACACCTTGTCAGTCCCATGTTAGTGTGCCAGTTAACCACACATGCTCCACTAACGACTTAACAAAGGTGCAAAGTGCAATTTCATGGGTTAGCACCATTTCACATTTTCCTAAGTAACTAAGATTGGGAATTTATAAGTGTTTAGTTACTTAGTATTTATCATTATACTTTCAATGAAGGGAGAATTATAGTCCTTATCCTACCCGTTCGGTTAACGACCCTCCACCAGTCAAGGAAGCGGTGGGTGAGAGTGTACACCCATTAAACTGCAATTTTATAGGCAGTAACCTTATACCCCCCTTATAGACCGGCTTCGTGAATGAGGCCTACTAACGGTAAGATTGACTTTATCTTATACATATCTATATAATTAAAATTATAATAATAGTATAAGGGTTGAATTTTAAACTTTTAAAATTCTAGGGTTTGATTTGGAATTAAAGCATTCATAAGCAAAACTTTACAAATTCCAAAACTTGAGGGCAAGTATTGAAACTATTCAAAACTCTTGGATTTTCATAACTTATGAGTTTAATTAAAGTTTTAAAAACTTTAATGAAGAGACTCTTGAACATCCATAACTTGAGGACAAGTTATGAAGTCCATAAAAATATTTATGAGAAAAAGACTCTTCATTTTGTAACCTATGACACTTTTATGAGTTTTAAGATTCATAAATGTGACTTTTCATATAACTTGAGGACAAGTTACAAAAATACATTTTATGAACTACTTTTAGATCAATTTGGATTGAAAACAACTAACACATAATTTTTCCATTAATCTAAATTAACTCATAAAACAAGGTGACACAAAAAACTTGGTAATCCATAACTTGAGGACAAGTTATGGAGTCCATACAATGTCATTAAGATCAAGAATTATACTAACAAACAATTTGCACATAATTCCTATGATCTACCAAAACTCATAAGCATGAACAATCCATATCAACAATTTTCAAGAATCATATAAACATATATAAAACTTGAAACTTTGATAATAACTTTGAAATTGGTTTACCATAATCATTACACATGGACGCGTCGATTCCATCAGTGGACTCGGCGAGTCCCCAGCCCAGAACAGCAAAAACTTCGATTTTCAGCAAATATAAGCAAGTATAATTGAAAACAAGCCTAGGCTCTGATACCACTGATGGGTTATGAGCATTCTAACACTCCTAAGGTGTACATGCAACCCTAAATACCTTGGATCTATGTTTTCTCTATTATACATGCAAATATCAATTTTCCAAGGTATTACCCTAACTAGCATACAATCATATGTATTAGGAAAAAAACTAGATATAATACATACCTATTTGTTGTAGCTTGATTCCATGGAGCTTAAGAGCCTAGTGCCCCAAGTGTTACACCTCAAATGGTTCACACAACATCATGAACATCTTGTAACAACCATGAGAGAGGATACTTGACTCATAGAAATCGGCTTGCCCTCTTGTGTATGCACTAGTGCCAATTTCACCAACCAATGGGGTCTTTATATAGTGGGCACATTAGGGTTACACCATGTAACCCATGACTTTACCCATTCCTTATGCTCCATGGGTTTTAACCTCCATGGAGTATCCATGGGTCACCACATGGGTTAAACCCAACATAAGGAATCATGGATCATAAGCCCACATATAGAAGAATGAATGATTTACACAATCAATCCCCATATATTTAATTAGTCTCTTTTGATCACTAAATTAATTCCAAATTAATTCTTGATCAATACTAATTAAATAATATGATTTCATACTAATATATTAGAACTTATAATATATTAATATGTCACAAATATCCTCTTCTCACAAAAGGTCTATCCAAATGTTCCGATGCCATGCAACCCAAATGGACCATGCCGGGTCGGGTCAAGTATATACCAATTATAGTTATGGACTTAGATACTAATCCAACAAATAGATCCATGATAACCCAAATCGAATCCACCCCTCGCGCAGTACGTGGTAGCTTCGTGATAAAATCCATCGTAATCTTTTCTCATTTCCATACGGGAACACCCAACGGCTCCATTTTTCCGTGAGGTCGTTGATGCTCGGTCTTGACTTTCTTGCAAGTCAAGCACCTATCCACGTACCAAGACACATCCCGCTTCATGTAGGGCCACCAATAATTAAGCCATATCCCGCTTCCTGACCCACTATGCACTCACTCTTCCGGTGCTCCTCTTTCATAGCCTCGAACCGAGCCTCTCGAATCTGCTAAAAAAGTAGGGTAATCACCGTCATCCTCAAACAAACATCCTTGATGGAAGTACTAGCCGCTTTACGTCTAAGAGCATCAACTACCATGTTGGCCTTCCTCGGGTGATAAAGGATCTCACAATCATAATCCTTCACCACATCAAGCCACCTGTGTTGCCTCATGTTCAGATTTAGCTGATCCATCAAATACCTTAAACTCTTGTGGTCCGTGTAAATGATACAACGAACCCCATACAAGTAATGGCGCCAAATCTTGAGGGCAAAATCTACCATCTCCAGCTCCAAATCATGAGTGGGATAATTCGCCTCATGAGGCTTCAACTGCCTCGAAGCATAGGCTATCACATGACCTCTTTGTTTAAATAAGATCCAAACCCTAATATTTAGGTTTTTGTACTATGTATGATTACGTTAAGTGTACTCATACGTACGCCCAACATACTAGATGGAATCTACGATCACTTTTAATGAGCTACGCTCATCGTAACCCACCATTACGTTTAGCGTAATGTCTTCCCATGTACTAAATAATTATTTAAAAACAAGATTTTACCTGGGAAGTGGGCGTTACATCCAATGTTTGTATGCTTGCATGTATTGTGATGTTTATAGTATTTTGGGGAACGCACTAAACTTTGACTTACATTTATGGATTAAATGTTTCAGGTACTTCAGGTGATCGTGGGAACGCAAATGTGTGACTGTACACACTCATTAGTAGCTTTTGCATTTTGTGATTCTGCCTTTATCTATCATACTTTGATTTTTTGATTTTATCGTTTGGAACAAATGGTTTCATTGGTATTGGTTTATAAAAATAGCATTTTATCTTATTTAAAAATTGAAAATTTTATTGTAAAATTGGGAGAACGTGAAGGGCGATAACAAGGAGAACATGAAGATAATAGTGGGAGGAATAGGTTTTTCATTTATTTTTTTATATAAAAAATACAATTATTAGGTAAATAATTTTGAAAGTTCCCATAATCGGTAAATATTTTCTGAAATACACATTTTGGTGAAAAACTCAAACCACATGACTGTTTTTTAAAGTTTTGTCTTATTCTTATGTAATCAATAAATTTCTTAATATAATCACGAGAATTACCACCCATATATTTACCATATGTAAAATCATACACAAATAACTAATATTTATATGAGATGCCATAACTCAAATGTTGTGATTCAGTAACATATCATAAAGGGTTAATGAACTAAGATAGTAACTAACTTTGGTTTTTGTGTACATTTAGGTAACGATGTTTTTTCGTACTGGTTTGACCAATAAACTTGTTTAACCTATTATAAATAGGATAATATTATTGGTAATTACCGGTGATATTACCTTATTATGAATAGGTCAAACAATTTTATTTGTCAAACGTGTACGAAAAAAATATGGTTTTCTAAATTTGGACAAAAACCAAAGCTCGTTACCTGTTTTGGTAATAAGGGATTTTTTATGCTAAGTGCAAGTAGTCATAAGACCCACTGATGCTATATGGAATCGGCCCATCAGGTCTTGATGTTGGATCCAGATGGTATGACTGATGTGAGATTGAGTATTCGATATTCCTTTCTTGAGAGAACTTTTGATTTTAGATTTCAGCTTTCGCTTTTGTTTCTAATCTTCCCCTCCCACTTTCTCCGTTGATGGCCACCACCATTGCTTGTGGTATCATCGTTTTTGCGATGAAGCAACAAGACTGGTTTGGGTTTCTTCATAGTTGAAGAACAAAATGAAACCCCATGTACTAGTATTTATAGGTTCTTCAAGATTTTGTTGTGATTTTTAGGTTTCTTCTACCTTAATGATTTGATTTTTCCAAGTTTATAGGTTATCGAAGGTTCATGATTTTGTTATTTTCAATATGTATATATATGTGTGTGGTGTGTGTATGTGTTGTTCTTAAGTGTTCATCATAAAAGGAGAGAGAGAGAGAGAGAGAGAGAGGAAGCTTCAAGTGACTTCGACTAAGTTGGTAATTCTTTACTTGAACCCAAATGTGTTTGTTCTTCAAATGTTTGCTTGACCTGAACACACATATAAACAATATACAAAGCAATGACGGTGATATTTTCTTGACTTGAAATCATGTGTTTCTCCTTTAAATGTTAGGATGAGAGAGAACGAGAAAGGTAGAGATGGGCTGGGGTGTGTGAGGATGGGTGGAGTGGGTCATGGGTCCATTATCATTTTAAAGTTAATAAATATTATAAAAGATTAAAGTAAACGTAAAAAACTAAATTATAAGGGTAAAAGAGTCTTTTTAATTTTGGCAGAAACGAATTATAAGGGTAAAAGAGTCTTTTTAATTTTGACAGAGACGATTCCACGATGAAACAAGTTGAAAAAAAAAGATTGTTTCTATAAATTTTCAAATGTTTGTATAAGGATGAGCATTTGACCCGATTGAAATGGACGGAAGAAACCATAACCGCTATATTCGGTCCGGTTCTCAGTTTTACGTTCCCCACATCGATTCTCGGTTTTTAGGTTCTTGTTCTCGGTCCGGTTCAGTCTAGAAACCGAACACATCCTAAAGAACATTTTTCCTTATAGAGCTGAATCAGATTCAAAACCATGATATTCGGTTTGTTTCGGTTATCCATTTCCCACTAAATCGGTTCCATATTCTTGACGAAGGCCATTCTACTTTGGACCTCAATCAAAAAGAATGACACACACAAGACTATTTTGCAGTTTTGTGTTGTTCTTATTTTCTTAAATGAATCACAAGTATCACCACCCATATGGTCACCATGTGTAAAATCGCACACAAATAACTAATATCTATATGTGACAACTCAAATGTTGTGATTCAATAACATATTACAAATAGTGTGTAATGTGACATAATTTTCCCGCCATGAATCCGATACATCGACCGTCACAATGTCCTACAGCGTTCCAATCCCCAATATCTCCGACGAAGACAACCACCAAGAAACCAACATTGATTACATTCGGAGGACGAGAACCCGCATCCGAAGGATTCACGATAAGTGAGGTCACCGTCGTCGGAGAAACAGCAGGATTTTCCATCAAGCTTTCAGAAAGCCGAGTAAATGGTCAACGATCCGTATATTCCTCCTATCAATTGGATTGGTAGTATACGAGGTTTCTGAAATCTGGAAAAGGTTTGAAAAACCGCCTGAATCAGAGCTGGAACCTGCTCCCGTTACTCGTATCGTTCATGGCGTTAGAGAACGTAAGTGTTTTGATTAATTTTTGTTTATATGTATATACGATTTGTTGTTTTAGGGTTTTAGTTACTCTAGAAGTTTTATTTCTACAGCTGCCAATTGTTAGCACATTTGTGAATCATGCAGCTATTTCAAAATATGAAATAATTTGAGATTCTTTGAAAAACAAACTTGGTAATTGCATTTGCTACCAGGTTGCTTGAAGCTATTACCTCAAGCATATATTCAACGCCTTTGTTTTCCTCTTGAGAAGTCTCCTTCTCCTGTTAAAGAACTTGTGTACATAACCGGGGCTAATTTTTCATCCCCTGATCAGAAAACAACCCTTCCACAACAACCATTCGAGGGCTCAAGATTCAACAGGTTCACTGGGTTCCAAACATTATATGAGTGAAATGATAGCTTTAACATTGTGAATGGCAGAATTAATGTGCATTGTGGTTTCTACAATGAGAATGGAGGGTTTAAGGTGTATGATGAGGATAGGAGTCACATGTAAAGATTTGAAATTGTGGTGTCTACTTGTTCATTTGGTGGAAGAGATGATCTATATCAACCAATAGGAATGTCCAAAGAAACACTAAGAAAGGTTATCATCTTCACTCAATCGTTCATGCCATTTTGGGACGAAATCACACTCATGACTCAAGAGTTGGAAGGATGCAAAATTGATAGTGATCATATGATTGGAAAATAGAGGATTATTGTTGTTAGGGAACTTCCTTTTGTTGACCAACGATTGAATGGTAAATCCCAAAGGTAATTGAAAAAGAACCAATTATAAAGGCCTCTTCTTGAACATATTTGTTAATGTGTTCTTTGTGTAGATGTTAGGGCACAGATTGTTTCCTCAAGCAAGATATTCAATTTGGGTTGACTCAAAATCCCAATTCAGAAGAGACCCTATGTCCTATGGCAGTTCTTGAAGCGCGTACAAAATCAATACTTGCAATTTCATAACCTGGTGCAAGAAGTAGCATATATGATGAGGCATTAGCCATTATGCAAAAAAAGAAAGCCCCTTTAAAAGAAGTAGACATGCAGATCACTCATTATCGTATAGTTAGATTTCCTAAAGTCAAGAGGTTCAATGGAAAAAAAAGGCATGGTTTTTTTATTAATAGGGTCTTTTGGAAAACTATTAAGTCCTAACTTGTAGATTGATTTTAGGCTTGTTTTGTCATTTTGTAGTGTTGAATACTTGTAAATGCACAAATGATTTACTTGTTGAATTGAAGAACCCATTACCCGAACCTTTTACTGATAGGTGTTCCATAGTCTTTTTTTGTTTTATCGAAATTGTAACAATAAATATTTAACCTACATCAATTAAAATATTTAACCAATAGTTAAGGAGTAGGTTAGATTTGCCGTTTCATAAAAAAAAGTTAATTGTCAAAAATACCATTGATCTGTCATGCTCATGTTGGATGATTGGGTTACAAACTACAATCAAGACAGTTACCGAGTTTGTTGGCTAGTAAGTTTATTGCATTGCATGTAAAGAATCTTACTGCTCAGCAGTTTGTAACTTTTGTGTTTTTGGGAAACATTTTGTGTTTCCATTTTCCAATTCATCTTGTTGTACTTCATTGCCATTTGATATTACGCATAGTGCTTTGTGGACATTGCCAATTCTAAGTTGGATAGGTTATAAGAATTAGTGCATTACACTTTTTTTGGATGACAATAATTTCCTCTGATATTCCTTTTGGGAGGAAATAACAAGTTTATTGGCTTATTCCATGTTGAACGAATATGAGAAGAATATCAAATGTTCCCAATGTGACAATGGGCGGGGAATATGATTATGAGCCATGTAATTTTTTTTGTCACAAAACTGGATTGTTTTATGTTTCTATTTCCCTTACACTTCTCCTCAAGGCTATTAAATGTGATCCACACTTGACCACTCCAAAAATGCGGACACGTCATCTCCACATCATTATCACTTTTTCATCACATCTTAAGAAGTGGTCACCACTCCATGTCACAAATATCAATTTAATTTCTTATTTATTTTAATATAACATCAAGTAAAATAATTTTTACTTTCACAATATAATTTTAAAAATAAATGTAACATACACGTTCAATTATCGTGTTTTGTTTAAAAATGAATATTATTTAATATATGATTTTGAGTGTTGAGTTCTAACAAGATAGTTTTATGAAGAATTGAAGTAAAACTATATTTAGAATTATTTGGAAAGTATTGGAAGTCTTATGAGATTCCGATCAAAAGTCAACTATTGAAATTAACGAAAATATAAAGTTGGAAATAAATAAAAATAATGTTATTGAAAGTTGTAGATTATATCGTTAGAAACATTTAGGCGAAAACCTCATCGAAATCCGAGTTATAACGTAGAAGTTATGACAAATCGAAGATCCGCGACAAAATCGGCAAAACACTATTTAGCGTAAAAAGTGAGTTTTCGATAAACTAATTTTTAGCTTTAGTGATCTAAATGAAAGTCGTCGTATTCGTTAAACCGAGAATTTTAATAAAAAGAACGTCCAAATCTGACTTCGTATGAGGAAGTTATGATTTTTCTAAGTTTCAGTATAGCAGTATACAACTAAAAACTCGAAATAAAGATCGAGTGATTTTGAGCCGACACAACCTAAATGAGAATCGAAGGTCTCGTCAATGGTAGTACGACGGTAAAAAGACAGACGAAAACGGACGTCGGATGAAGAAGTTATGAATTTTTAACGGATTTTCCTATCCCGGTCTGTTAAAAATAATAATATTAAAAATAAAGTCAAAATTAGCCAATGGAGTCTAAACGAAAGTTGTAAAGTATAATCTCACCTACGCGTGCATATAAATAACGTTAAAAACGGAGCTCGTATGCGAAAGTTATGAACTTTTGAAGATTGGACACAAAATCCGAGAAAATTCGCATGTGCATGGTCCGGGTTCGGCCACGTAGCACCTTCGCATGCGAGACATGTGTCCGGTCCGTGGCATGACCGAAGCGAGCCATGTCGCCCTTCCCTTGCGAGCCGCCCCATGTCCGAGCAGGTGAGTCATCCGAATCGCAGGTCCAATCCGAAGTCGATGCGTGCCCCTCCCCCTCGCCCTTGCTGAGCCACGTGTCCTCCCTCTTCCCTTCGGATTCGAAGACCTCGCATCATATATAAGGGAGGTGCGAACCCTCCCGGTTTTGGTTGGTATTTTTCATACTTTTACACCCTAAATTTTATTTTAAGCTACTTTTAACCCCCCGAAGCCCCGGGATCATACCTAACACTTGAAAAACATCCCGAAGTGCCCGAAGACCCCGAGAAATTTATCTTTTCGGTTTAAAGCTCAACCCTCACAAGGCCCGGTTTTCAATAAAGCTCCCGGTTTTTCATCGAAGAAAGTTAATCATAGAAACAAAGTGCTGCTCAAATTACTATTTTAACCTCCGGTTATTTCACGGTGAGTTCAAATTATAGGAACAATTGTTTGTTATGTGTTATATGTGCAATGTGCTTTTCTGTGTTATTATGATAAAGAGCTATAACTTTGACCACGAAGTGAATGACTATGCATCACTTGGGTATTGGTATGTAGCCTTTGACCATGAAGTGAATGAGTAAGCATCACTTTGGCATTGGCAGAATGCTAGATAGGGCTGAAAGCCTGTAAATTTTAGCAAAATGTTAACTCAGAAATCGTTTATTTTCCGTGCCACTTGGGCTGAAGTCTTATTGATGTATATCAAGTTGAAATTGTTGTATCTCATTGATTGTTAATCTTTGAATCAGATCATTTGTTGATATGGAAAGCTTGTCACATGATTCACATATGCCTTTGTTGTTCTTTGTTCCTCTATGCTTCTGTCATATTGGTATATATATGACATAACGTTATATTGTATCTATTTTTGAACTCACTAAGCGTCACCGCTTATCCCTCTCAGTGTTTAACTATTGCAGGTAATAAGGATCCAATATAGATGTTAGAAAAATAGGGGATGAATAGATTGCTTGGATTATCTGAAAGTCGTGATTCACTATCAAATTGAAGTATTTCGATGGTACAGATTGAACACTCAATTGGATGAAATTCAGAGAATGAAATCTGAGAATGTATGTGAAAATGTTCTTCAAGATGTACCAGGAAAATGACCAAAAAACGGATATATCATTCTTGTCTGAAAACTATCGATCCCAGCCAGGGGCTCTGCTCCTTGGACCCCGCCAGGGGCTGCCGCCCCTGGGACCCCACTCCCAGGGGCGCTGCCCCCGGACCCCCGTTCGTTTAGGGGCTTCGCCTCTAAATAACAATATACTTTGAATCTTGAAAAACTTGAACAAGTGTGCACTCCTACACCATCCTAACTTGTTCAATATTCAACAAGATCACTTTTGGTCAACAAATTTAATCCTATTACACTTAAATAATATTGATGATATAAAATCACCAACAAACCTCCCTCATTTAAGTGTAATCCTTATTAAACTTAAAACAAAACATAAACAACAACAAACTGATGCATAAATGAAATGTCGTGACGATTGAATTTCATATTAGTATATTACTCAATCCAAATATTCGAATATCAGGGTGTCACTAAGGATTGAACCCTTTCTATTCAAAGTGAATACATGAAGATAATACACCAGTTTACATTCTCAGCATATCCAATAAAGATACAATCTATACCTCTCTCACCCAATGTTTTCCTTTTGGGTTCGGTGAGCCTTACAACTGCTCTACAACCCCAAACTTTGAGATAACTCAAATTTGGTACCTTTTTACACGAAAGTTCATAAGGAGTATTCTTACTCCTTTTATTTGGAGTTCTATTCAAGATGTAACATGCAGTTAACATTGCCTCACCCCAAAACCCTTCACTTAAACCAGAATATGACAACATGGAATTAACCATTTCTTTCAATGTCCTATTCTTTCTTTCAGCTACACCATTTTGTTGTGGTGTATATGGAGCTGTGGTTTGATGTATTATTCCAGTTGATTCAAAATAAACTTGATCATAATACTCACCACCTCTATCAGTACACAATACTTTTATTAATTCATTTTTATGAAGCTCAACTTGTTGTTTATAAATTTTAAATTTATCAAATGCTTCATCCTTAGAATGTAGCAAATAGATATAACAATATCTAGATGCATCATCAATAAAAGTAACAACATACTTCTTGTTTCCAAGGGAAGGTGTTGCATGGAAATCACATAAATCACTATGTATAAGATCCAACACCTTGCTTTCCCTAACAACATCTTTGAAAGGTTGTCTAGTGATTTTAGTTAGCATGCATGTTTTACATTTTTCATTATTTTGCATATCAAAAGCAGGAATTAAACTCATTTTAGACATGTCTTTTAATCTCTTGTAATGAATGTGTCCTAGTCTAGCATGCCATAATTCAGATTTATGAAAATTATTGCTAGTACTACTAGAAGCCATGCAAACAGAATTATCACTAGAAGGATAATTAATATTAAGCCTAATCATTCCATTACATATATAGCCAAATCCCATAAAAGAACCATGTCTTGACAAGATATACTTATCACTTTCTAACACTTGTTTGTAACCACAATTATTTAATACAATTTCAGACACGAGATTCTTACGAATCCCTGGAACATATAAAACATTGTTCAAACACAAACATTTCCCAGAAGTAAAAGTAAGTAAAACAGATCCTATGCCCTTGATTGGTTCAGTTGCAACATTTTCCATCTTCACAACAGATCCATCTTCAATTGGTTGAAAGTCCTTGAACCAATATAGATCTTTGCAAACATCACTTGTTGCTCCCGAATCAACCCACCATGCAACTTTATCATCCTGCACATAAAATGCTTCAGAAATCACAGAAATATAATTCTGAATATATTTAGTATTCTGCATGAAAACAGAAATCTGACCTTGTTGCTTTTCTGGATCCTTGGATCCACTTGGTCCAGCACCATCCTTGTTCACTTTGCGGAGACGACAATCTTTCTTGAAGTGACCCGGTTTGTTACAATTCCAACAAACCAACTTAGCCTTCTTGTTGGAAGACTTGTCATTCTTTCCTTTAAACTTCCTTTTTCCATTAGACTTCTTGGGATTATTTGAACTTTCTCCTTCCACCATGTTCACAGAAGAGGAACCAACTTGGTTCTTGCCTTTAGGATTGTTATCAAGTTCTTGAGTCCTTATGGACTCTTCAATCCTTAAATGGCTTCCAAGTTGAGTCAAATTCAATTCCTCTTTGTTATGTTTCAGATTGTGTTTAAAATCCTTCCAGGAAGGGGGCAGTTTGTCAATGATCACAGCCACAGAAATGGCTTCATCCATTTTCAGATTGTGTTGAGCAAACTGTCCCAAAATCCTTAACATTTCATGGAATTTTTCCATAACAGGCCTGGAGTCAATCATCTTGTAACCCATAAAGTTACTAACAAGAAACTTCTTACTAGAAGCATCTTCAGCCATGTACTTGGATTCAAGAGAATCCCACAGTTCTTTTGCAGATTCAAAATTTTGATAGATGTCAAAAAGAGAGTCAGACATACCATTGAGAATATGACCACGACATATGTAATCATCACTTTCCCACTTTGATCTTCTTCTTGTTGCCTCCAAAGGTTCATCTTCAACAGATTCTGGTAAGACTGGCATGGGTGTACTTAGAACATACACCACTTTTAGAGTGGTAAGGAGAAACTTCATCTTCTTCTGCCATCTACGAAAATCTTGCCCTTTAAACTTGTTCAGTTTTTCAAACTTACTTGTCATTTCCTTCACAGAATCACCACTTGCCATGATTACAGATTACTTCAATTTTTGTTAGAACAATAGGGGATGAATAGATTGCTTGGATTATCTGAAAGTCGTGATTCACTATCAAATTGAAGTATTTCGATGGTACAGATCGAACACACAATTGGATGAAATTCAGAGAATGAAATCTGAGAATGTATGTGAAAATGTTCTTCAAGATGTACCAGAAAAATGACCAAAAAACGGATATATCATTCCTGTCTGAAAACTATCGATCCCAGCCAAGGGCTCTGCCCCTTGGACCCCGCCAGGGGCTGCAGCCCCTAGGACCCCACTCCCAGGGGCGCTGCCCCCGGACCCCCGTTCGTTTAGGGGCTTCGCCCCTAAATAACAATATATTTTGAATCTTGAAAAACTTGAACAAGTGTGCACTCCTCCACCATCCTAACTTGTTCAATATTCAACAAGTTCACTTTTGGTCAACAAATTTAATCCTATTACACTTAAATAATATTGATGATATAAAATCACCAACAATAGACACATATTGTTGGAAGATTTAGAATAGTTAATAATATTACTTTTGTTTTTAGTGATCGTGTATGTATAAAATTATAATTTCCTGGGTAGTTATGTAATATACTAAAACTTAGTCGGTTTGTATCTAGTCTTTTTGTAATTAAACTATCAATGTAAAATATTGTTTATGAATATGCATGTAGCATGTTTTGGAGTAATATGATGTAGTTTTAGAGAGGGGTTCTCTCAATAAAAATGACATAATAATAAATAAAAATTGCATAATTAAAAATACAAATTACAGAATTAAAAATAAAAATGACATATTTAAAAATAAAGTATTTATTTCTAGTCATCGTCATCCATATACCATACACTGTTGTATCGTAAATCGTAATAAACCCTTGTGTACCTCTAACATTTCATCTCAATTGAAAGAGTTCGTAATTATCTTTCAAATCGTTAGCTATATGCATAAATAAATATCTACCGAGTCAAGCTCTTAGCTCTTTGTTTAGCTAAAGTGGTTGGTTCTTTGGTAAACTCGAAACAATTAACTTTCATTAAAAACCGATAGATTTTAGACGACCCTTGATTGTTAATGAGGTGATGGAGTGGTATAAATGGAAAAGAAAAATCTTATGATGCTTAAAGTTGACTTCAAGAAAGCTTATAATTCACCTTCTTGAGATTTTCTTTTTACTATTATGAGTTTTATGGAATTTTCGGAAAAAATCTAACTAAAGCTTGTCTTCATAATGCTCGTTCTTCTGTCTTGATAAATGGCAGCCTCATAGACAAGTTTCCTGTAACATCCCAAGTTCGGAAGCAAGAAGTTGAAGGGTGCTAAGTGAAAATAAAGGAAGGGACTCGGCGAGTAGGTCTCTTGACTCGCCGAGTCGAAGCGGGTGCGTGGCACGGGGTTAAGTGGCCTGACTCGGCGAGTCGGCGGCTGGACTCGACGAGCCAGTGCTGGTCGAGGAAAAACCCTAATCTTCGGGGTTGCACCCTATTTAAAGGACTTAATGTCCTCCCCTCAGCTCCCTTAGCCCCCTTTGAGACCCAGAAACCCTAGAATCGTGAGTGAGAGCCATTGGAAGCAAATTGGAGCATTGTTAAGTGTCTTGTGAAGAGATCTTGAAGATCAAGAAGCTTGGATCAAGGAGATTTGTGGAGATTCAGATTACTCTTCAGCAGGAGGTCGTTTTGGAGGTAATGAATCGTTATCCTTGGCTTTCCCCTTTCTAGATCCATTTTCATGGAAGTTTTAGGGCTTGTTTGGAGATGATATGATGAGATCTTGGTGTATAAGTTAGATCTGGAGTTGAAACTCCAGATCTGAGCTCTATTTGGATCAAAGATGCAGAAAGCCCTTTTGGTTGCTATGCAAAAGCCTTTCCCCAAGAGTTAAGTCCCTTTCTAGCTTGGTTTTTGGTATTATGGGGCAAGAAGCACATAAAGGTAGCAACTTTATGTTGCTAATGGACTCTAGAGACCCCGATCTATTGTTTGGAGCAAAGGAGCAGCTCTGTGTCTCGAGATTTTGGGAATGCACGTATGGACTCGACGAGTCTGGGAGATGACTCGGCGAGTCAGGCTAGAGATCAGACTTTGAGTCACGTAGTAACTCGGCGAGTCGCATGGGTGACTCGGCGAGTCTTATGATGATGAGATTGGACTCGACGAGTTGTAAGAACAACTCGGCGAGTCTATTGAAGATTGTCGTGGACTCGGCGAGTCTGTTCTTGGACTCGGCGAGTCTGGTCACAGAACCCCTAACCCCTTTTGGTTAAGACGCAGATCAGTGAGTCGAGGGGTGACTTAGTGAGTTGGACAGGATGGGACTCGGAGATCGTTGGACTCGATGAGTCTTGGGGTGACTCGGCGAGTAGACTCGGGTTATGGGAATTTCTGAGTATAGGGACTCGACGAGTCGACGGGTCGACTCGGCGAGTAGAGTCAGTCAGGGAGGTTGACTTTGACTGAGGACTTTGACTTTGACCAAGAGTTGACCAGTTTGACTTCCAAGGGTATTTTGGTGATTTTGGTATTTATGGAATTGGTTCTTTGGTAGTGTTCGGTGGTGGAGTTCGTGTCGGTGATCGGAGCAGCTGATCTTATCCTTTCAGTCGGCAATTGCGAGGTGAGTTATCATCTCTATATCGACAGGGTCTACGGCACCAAGGCCGGCCCTTTATCGGATGGAAATCCGGGTATTTTTTGTTATGTTATTGTTTTGCTAGATCTGCATCCTGGTATTTAGGATGGTGTTATGTTAGTGACCTGGTTAAGGTCGGTACCCGGTATATAGGGTAATGTTATGCTAGTGACCGGTTAGGTCGGAATCCTGGTTAGGATGTTGATATGCTATGTGATCTGTTAGACTGTTTGTCTGGTTGAGGATTGTTATGTGATTGATTGTTTTATGTGCACATGGTTGTTTGACGGGGGTTGGGTTGAGGCGGGTCCTGCTTTGTGCTGAAGGCCAACATACCCAGGGCGGACCGGATATTCCGAAGGCCCAGCAAGCGGTCCGGATAGGCTGAAGGCCCCAAGAGGGCGGACCAGACCTGCCGAGGCTCGGGGAGTGGACCAGGCCGACTGAAGGCCCGGTGCGGGCGGACCAGTCATACTGTAGACTCAGAGAGTGGACCAGGTGGATTGAAGGCCCGGTGCGGGCGGACCAATCACACTGTAGACTCGACGTACATGGCTAGACTCGGAGGGTGGACCAGGTGGACTGAAGGCCCGGTGCAGGCGGACCAGTCACACAGTAGACCCGATGTGCATGGTTGTTCTATTTATGATATGTTATGAGTGTGATATGTGTGGTTGGTATTTTGGGGGTAACTCACTAAGCTTTCGGGCTTACAGTTTCAGTGTATTGTTTCAGGTACTTCAGGAGATCGTGGCAAGGCGAAGGCGTGATCGTACCGCTCCTCATGTTTTATGATTTATATGATATGGTTCTGGGGGATACTCTGATGTTTAAACTATTTTGAAAACGAGTTGTATGAACGTAATGGTTTTTGAATGATTAAAATGTTTTAATTTGGCTCAAATTTTATGGGTGTTACATTTCCTATTAAACGGGGATTGAAGCAAGGAAATCCTCTTTCCCTATTTTTATTTATTTTATCCATGGAAGTTTTACATGTTGCCGTCAAAGATGCTATTGATGCAGGAATGTACTAGGGTTGTATGATTGGCGATGGAGACATAAATTTGTCTCATGTCTTTTATGTCGATGATGCTATTTTCTTTGTGGAGTGGAGTAAGGAAAATATTATAAATATTATCACCATTCTTCACCGTTTTCATATGGTTTCGGGTTTCCACACGTGAATTTGCAAAAAAAAAATCAAATCTTTTGGGGTAAACGTCTTACATTTGTTAGTGGTTTAGTTTGTGGATTTTGATAGGTTGTAAAGCAGCCAAACTTCCTTTTTCGTATTTGGATCTTCCTGTGGGAGATGTGATTAACCGTTTTTTTGGGATGGAATAGTATAATCAACAAGTGTAAAAAGAAGCTTTTATTTTGGAAGATTAAGTTGCTCTCTATTGGAGATCGATCGATGTTCATACATTTTATATTGGAGTCTCTTGGATTTTATTATGTATTGGTTTAGTATGTCAGACATTGTTAATAAATATCTTGAGAAGTTAAGGGCTGGTTTTTTCTGGGGCAAAGAAAAAGCGGATCGAAAGATCCATTAGATAAACTGGAATCAAGTGAAGGCGAATAAAAGTAAAGGAGGTCTTGATATTGGTTCCATGGATACTTTTAGTAAGTCACATTTGTATAAATGGAAGTGGCGGTTCCTTAATAATACAAATACCTTGTGGTGTAAAGTAGTGAAACTCCTTCATGGTCGTGATGGGGGATTTGATACGAGTGATAGACATTCAGTGTTGCGTAAAGGAGTTTGGTTCAAAATCATTGGTACTATTAATCAATTATAAGGCACAAAGACAATTCCATTATAAGACTTATTGATGATGGAAATTCAACTTCTTTTTGGAAAGATCAGTGGATTGGCAATAACCTACTGATGTGCTGATTTCATAGATTGTTTGTGATGACGATGACCGGGTTTGACCCGTTGGGTTCCTTGGTAAATCGGACCCAGCCGGTTTAGCTAGGGCTAATTTTATTAATTAAGTTTAAGTTTTATCTTGTTTTGAGCTTTAAGGACCTGTGCTTATCTCGTTGTTTGCTGCCAGGGTTTTAGGAATTTTTTCTTTGCTTGGTATTTATCTTTGGATGGGAAAACACGTTAAAAACTCAGTTGTTGATTTTCATGAATGAATTTTGTCTCCTAGGAAAACTTTGCTTGATTTTCTTGTTCTCTTGGTAGTCATTAGAAATCGACATCAGTTGGTATCAGAGCTCAGAGCTCATAAGTTATCCATGGCACACAACGGACAAGGACCTCGACAACATCCCCGTAGAAACGTCGATAGAGGCAACGAAGACAAATTTTGAGATCTACGTGACATTGAGGAAATTGCACAATTGCAAAAACGAGTGCGGGACTTGGAATTGCAACATGAAGAACGTGCTGAGGAAAAAGAGACGAACACTGGAATCTGGGATGATGGTGCTGGGTTTGGCAACCCATTTGGTCGGAGACGGCCTCGACGAGAGACACAAGCAACATACACAATTCGTAACCTTGGGGTCAAGATTGAATCCCTGATTTCGATGGGAGGGCTCAAGTAGACGAGTTTATCGATTGGCTTAGCACAATTGAACACATTTTCGAGTTAAAAGACATCCCCAATAATCTGAAGGTAAAAATCGTGGCCCTTAAACTTAGAAAATATGCTTCGTTATGGTGGGATCATGTCAGGAAAAAGAGGGTTCAGGAAGGAAGATCGAAAGTTGAGACATGGGTTAAAATGAAGAAATTGTTGTGCGAGAAGTTTCTTCCAACAAATCATCAACAAGAGGTCTTCTTAGAGTACCGTAGCTTGTCCCAACGTTCATCTACCGTTGAAGAATTCATTAACGAATTTGACAGATTTCGAATGTGGTGTGGAACCGAAGAGCAAGAAGAGCAGGTTATTGCCTGGTTCTTGGGAGCATTAAGGCCTGAGATCCCTAATGTTGTTCAACTCCATCCGTATTGGACCCTCACCG
Source organism: Lactuca virosa (assembly GCF_052849685.1). NCBI lineage: Eukaryota > Viridiplantae > Streptophyta > Magnoliopsida > Asterales > Asteraceae > Lactuca > Lactuca virosa. The sequence continues at coordinate 167,157,258 of NC_136434.1, read as the reverse complement.
ATGTGTGTAGCCTATCCCTAAAGGTTGAGAAATAACTCAAAGGGAAAAACAAAAGCATTGGTTTTCAATAGGGCACCACCAAAATCGATGCTTTTCGATCTCCACCAATTTTCTCACCCACGAGTGGGAGTAAGCCCAACCTAATCAAGGCTGAGGTTGCCCGTGGACCAGTTACATCCTCTACGGATCCCACCACCAGATTAAATCGTTATTTCAAATGCCAAGGAATGGACCATTTCGCGCGAGATTGTCCTAATCAACAACTTGTTACGCTCACTGAAGACTCACAGCCAACATATGACATTGAAAATGAAGAAGAAGAAGAGGGAAGCGAGATCATTTATCCAGACAAGGGTGAATCTTTAGTAGCCCATCAAGTTCTTAGTGCTACACCAGCCTCTATAATTGAAGACACACTATGGCTTCGTAACAACATCTTTCACACTAAATACACAGCCAAGGGTAAAGTATGTACTCTCATCATTGACGGGGGTAGTTGCGAGAACATGGTAGCCCTGAGTATGGTGGAAAAACTAGCATTACCGGTAGAGCTACACCCGGATCCTTATCAGTTAACTTAGCTAAAAAAGGGAATGTTGTCAAGGTTAGTCAATAGTATCTTGTAAAATTCTGTATTGGAAATCGGTATTCTGATGAAGTGTAGTGTGAGGTAATCCCCATGGATGCATGTCACGTATTATTGGGGTGACCATAACAATATGATAGACATACAAAACATGACAGTTTCAAAAAATACGTATTCTTTTAGAAAAGACGGGGTTAACGTCACTCTATCACCCCTTGACACCCGAGAGATAGGAACCGAAGTCCTTATCCTAACAAAATCGGCCTTCCTCGACATTACCTGACACACCACACCTCCAGTTATGTATGCTATCATGATCACATAACACAATAAACTTCATACAGAGACACCTCTTATGGTTCAACCTCTTCTTAAAGAGTTCTAAGACGTGTTCCTTGATGAAATACCCACTGGATTACCACTAATAAAGGAAATCCAACATTGCATAGACTTTGTCCCCAGTGTAGTCATACCAAATAAACCAGTGTACCGGATGAATCCAAAGGAGTTTGAGGAGTTACACAGGTAGGTGACCGAACTTCTTGATAAAGGGCTTATTCGGGAAAACATGAGTCCTTGTGCTGTCCCCGCGTTATTAGTACCCAAACAAGGAGGTACCTATCGGATGTGTATTGATAGTCGGGCCGTAAACAAGATAACTATCAAGTACCGCTTCCCTATACCCCGTTTTGAGGACCTTCTTGAACAGTTACATGGTGAGTCAATATTTTCCAAAATTGACCTTCGTAGTGGTTATCACCATATTAGAATGCATCCCGGGGATGAGTGGAAAACAACCTATAAGACATGTGATGGGCTTTACGAGTGGATGGTCATGCCATTTGGCCTCTCAAAAACCCCTAGTGCGTTCATGCGCTTGATGAATCATGTGTTTAAAACCCTCATCGGTCACTGTGTTGTAGTCTATTTTGATGATATCTTGGTGTTTATCAACGATATGAGTCAACACCTTCGGCACTTACAAGAAGCTTTTTCTATCTTGCGAGACCAGAAGCTATTTGCAAACTGCATTAAATGTCAAATTTTGTCACCTGAAGTTCTTTTTTTGTGCTGTATTGTTTCCGGAGATGGCATACACATGGATGAGTTTAAGGTGGAAGCTATCACAACTTGGCCCACACCTACATCTGTTCATGAGGTTAGAAGCTTTCATGGATTGGCTTCATTTTATCGTTGGTTTATTCGAAATTTTAGCTCTATTGTTTCCCCTATTACCGACTGTATCAAAGGAAATCAATTTATTTGTATGTCTGCGGCTAACAGTGCCTTTGAAGAATTGAAAACAAAGGTCATCCAGGCCCCCGTGTTAGCACTACCGAATTTTCATAGTACTTTTCAAGTAGAATGTGACGCGTCAGGAGTGGGAGTTGGCGGTGTCCTGATCCAAGACAGCCGCCCCATTTCATTTTTAGTGAATAACTAAATGAAGCAAGACAAAATACAGCAGGTCTGAAAAGGAATTTTATGCAATTATTATAAGCCTCGAGTATTGGCACCACTACCTCTTACCTGGTGAGTTTATTCTGTATTCATACAACCAAGCCCTTCAACTTATTAATGGTCAACATAAGCTCAACCTGAGACATGCTAAGTGGGTGGAGTATCTTCAAGTTTTTTCCTTTGTCATCCGTCACAAACCAGGGACACACAACACTGTCGTTGATGCCCTTAGTCAACGAAGATCACTGCTCACGTTGTTACAGATCCAAGTGGAGGGATTCGAAGTCTTTCGTGGTCTTTATCCTGATGATCCAGACTTTTCAGATGTATAGAAACAGTGTTATGCAACTGCATGGTTATCTATTAAGAACTACTCAATAAATGATGGGTTCTTGTTTAAAAAACATTAGTTGTGTGTTCCAATGTGTTCACTAAGGGATGCTATCATCTTAGAAAGTCATCAAGGAGGGTTAGCCGGGCATTTTGGAAGATATAAAATAGTTAAGTTGGTGTAGGAGCGTTTTTTTTGCCCAAAATGGTTACTGATATTTCACGCATATTTGAAAGATGTCGAAGTTATCATATGTCCAAGTCGCAACATTCAAACGCGGGCCTTTACACTCCTCTGCCAGTCCCGGAGGGTCCGAGGGAAGATGTTTGTCTTGATAATGCCAAAAAGACTCAATTATGTTCGTGGTTGATAGGTTCTCTAAAATGGCACATTTCGTTCCATGTGCCAAGACATATGATGCTAGTCAGATTGCGCGTCTTTACTTTGCTGAAATTGTGAAATTACATGGTGTGCCTAAGTCTTTAACTTCTGATCGTGATGTCAAGTTCATGGGGAACTTTTGGAGAACACTTTGGAAGCAATTGGGTTCATTCCTTCATTTCAGTAGCGCACATCACCCACAAAGTGATGGGCAAACGGCGGGTACAAATTGCAACCTTGGTAATCTCCTCTGTATCCTCGTTGGTAATAACCCACGTCAGTGGGATGTGATATTGCCACAAACGGAATTTGCTTACAATCGGTCGACACACATGTCCACTGGGAGGAGTCCATTCTTTTTAGTCTATGGTCATAACCTGTTCACTTCGTTGGATCTCTCGCCATTACCTGCAACCGAGCATTTTTGCGTCGATGGGGAGGAGAGATTAGAACAAATAAAGTTGATTCATCAGTAGGTGCCTGACCAGATTGTGAACAATAACATGTGTATCAAAGGCGGGCAAACGTGCATCGTAAGAGTTTGGTTTTCAAAGAGGGTGACCTTGTGTGGATTCACTTGAGCAAAGATAGGTTTCCTAAGGGACGTGCAAGTAAACTTCAGCCGCGTGCAAACGGACATTTCAAAGTCTTGGAGCGTATTAACGATAATACGTTTAAGATCAAATTACCCAATCACTACAATGTCTCTGCTACTTTCAATGTGAGTGATTTGAAGCCATTCATTTCAGAGGAAGATGATTCGTTTCCCTCGAGGACAAGTCTTTTCGAAGAAAGGGAGGATGATGGCGATGATCGGGTTTGACCCGTTGGGTTCCTTGGTAAATCGGACCCAACCGATTTAGATAGGGCTAATTTTATTAATTAAGTTTAAGTTTTATCTTGTTTTGAGTTTTAAGGACCTGTGCTTATCTCGTTGTTTGTTTCCTGAGTTTTAGGAGTTTTTTTCTTTGCTTGGTATTTATCTTTGGATGGGAAAACACGTCCAAAACTCAATTGTTGATTTTCTTGAATGAATTTTGTCTCCTGGAAAAACTTTGGTCACTTTCTTGTTCTCTTGGTAGTCACTAGAAATCGACATCAGTTCGTTTTGGAGTCAGATAAAGAATGTACCGTTAATTAGAGGGAATGGAATGTCGTTGGAGTGGGCTTGGAGTAGGCCAATTAATGTTGGATCGTTGCTAAATCATGTGCAACAACTGGCTGACTTGGTTCACGGTATCTCCATATCGACAGATTGTGACAGATGGGTTTGGAACCTTGGCAGTGATGTTCGGTTCACGGTTTTTGAAGTTAGAAATTGCATAGATGATCATTTCCTTCCGGAGAACAATATGGCTATGAGGTGATCCAATTATGTTTCGAGAAAGATTAACATTTTTTACTGGCGTGTTAGACTAAATAGGCTCCCAACACAGGTTAATCTTGATGCTAATGGGATCAATATTCCTTCCATTGCGTGTGGTATATATAACTTTGATGTGGAAGATGTGGCACATATTTTAATTTTATGTCATGTAGCAATGGATGTGTGAGCTTTTTTGGGGAGATGGTGCAATTTATCCATTCCTACATTCTTCGTGGTGGAAGATGTAACTCACTGGATATAACTCACTTGATTGATTCAATACATCTTACCAAGTTCAAACGTATAGCATTGGAGTCAATAATCATGATTATGTGGTGACTCTTGTGGAACTTTTGGACCGACATTTTTTTTAAGGATCACAACGTTAAAAGGAATTTGTTGGTTGACAATTTAATCAACTATTCCTATAATTGGATTGTCATTCGAAATAAAAGATTTAGTACTAGTATAAGTACATGGCGTTTACACCCTATATTGTGTATTCCTTTGTAAATTTTTGTTAGCTATTTGCTAATTGTTCTAATAAAAATTTAGCTGTTTGAAAAAAAGTTATACTCAAACGATAACGACGTTTGAACGCATCATTAACATATAAACAATCATCAACAAAGTAGTCACATACAAGACGTTCGTTTGCAACTTCACGATCCTTATTTAGATATCTTCTACTTCTCTTGCGGGCATTAAAACTTTCACCTACTGTATTGAAATTGTAGTAGTCACCTGAAGGAAAGCGTTGGAAAATACAACATCCTCATCCAAAGACAAAAATGAACAATTTTCCAAAACTGAATTGTGTTTGTGTAAAATATTGAGTAAAAAATAGTGACTTTTGTGAAAATGGTGGATGGTATTTATAGTATTTGTAAACAGTAGCAATTGATCTGTGTACATGATTCATATGCTCATTAACCTGAATATCATCCAAGGGAACCACTGCGGAATCATCAGCCAAACATTTCTGCAGTTGGGAGACATGAAATGTGTTGTGAATCTGACTAAGTTCAGCAGGTAGATCCAGTCGGTAAGCAATCTTTCCCACCCAGACAATAATCTTGAAAGGACCGATGTATCTGGGGCCCAACTTGCGTCGCTTCCGAAACCGGATGACAATCTTCCACGGTGACCCCTGCAGGAGCACAAAATCCCTAACCTGAAACTCGAGATCAGAACGATGTCGTTCATCGTAACTCTTCTGACGGCTATGCGTGGTCTGCAGTCTACCACATACCTGATGTATCAACTCAGTAATCTTGAGTACTACCTTAGTACTCCTCATCACTCAATTCCCGACTTCGCCATAATAAATCAGGGTCCGAAACTTCCTCCCATAGAGCACCTCGAAGGGACGTCGATCAATACTGACATGATTATTGTTGTTGTAGGAGAACTCAGCTAGAGGAAGATAAGTATCCTAACTCCTACAACAATATAACTTGTAGGCCCTGAGCATATCCTCAAGGGTCTAGATGGTATGTTCATTATGTTCATCTGTCTGAGGGTGATAAGTAGTACAGAAGTTAAAACGGGTACCCAAATCCTCATGGAACCTCTTCCAAAACCTGGAAGTGAAATGATTGTACCAATCAGAAACCACCAAAACTAGCACCCCATGCCACACTACCACCTCTATGATGTAATTATCAACCAGCTTCTCAGATGAAATACTCTCCTGAATATGGATGAAATGAGCACTCTTGGTCAGTCTATCAACAATGACCCAAATCGAATCAACCCCACGTTCCTTCCTTGGTAACTTCATGATGAAGTCCATAGTAATCTCCTCCCATTTGCATACGGGAACACCCAACAGCTGCATCTTGTCATGAGGCCTCAGATGTTCGGCCGTGATTTTCCTACAAGTAAAGAACCACTCAACATACCAGGCTGCATCCTGCTTCATGTAGGGTCACCAATGAACCAATCTCAAATTTTTATACATCTTTGTCGCACCAGGATTAATCGATAACTTTTATTTATGAGCCTCCTCTATTAAAGTTTTTTTCGAATCCCACTCATATAAGGAACCCAAATCATCATATGTAAGGTCAATATTCCCTGACTGTCATAATCAAAAGAGGAAACCTGCCAACAATTCATTCACTCTTCCGATGCTCTTCCTTCATTGCCTTAATATGTGTTCCTCTGATCTGCTCCAACGGCGGAGTAACAATGGTCATCCTCAAACATTAGTCTCTAATAGGAGCACTAGTCGCCTTGAGACTCAAGGCATCGACCACTACATTGGCCTTCCCAGGATGATATAAGATTTCACAATCATATTCCTTCACTACATCAAGCCAGTTGCGCTGCATATTCAGATTCGATTGATACATCAAATATCTCAAGATCTTAGTGATCCGTGTAAATGGTTCAACGAACCGCATACAAATAGTGATGCCAAATCTTGAGGGAAAAAACCACTGCCCCCAGCTCCAAGTTATGTGTAGGATAGTTTGCCTCATGAGGCTTCAACTACCATGAATCGTACACAATCACATGGCCTCTCTGCATAAGCATGTCCCCCAAACCCAATATCGACGCATCACAGTATATAACAAAATCACCCACACCCTCAGGGATGGTAAATATTGGTGCCCTGCATAACTTTTGCCTTAGAACCTTGAATGCCGCCTAGTGCTCATACCCCCACCGAAACATGACATTCTTCTTCGTCAAGCGGGTTAAGGGAACAACAATCTTGGAGAAGTCCTGATGTAACATCCCAAAAATCAAGACCAAAAATTTCGTTTTAATTCATTAATAAACCATAGTTATTAAATCAAAGTATCTTTTCAGAACACATATTCATTACATCAGAGTAAAACATCCCAGGCTAAACATCATGGTGTGTGTGATGCAGTCAACCCGAGCTCTTCCCTCCGCTACCGGAAGAACCTGAAAACCAAAACTAAAAACCATAAGCACGAAGCTTAGTGAGTTCCCCAACCTACCACATACCATACAAATAACCACATACTAGGCCCCCGCACACTGCATCGGGACTTGCCCGACATCGGACTCGCTCCTGCATCGGGCCCCACCCGGCATCAGGCCTCCCCTGGCATCGAGCCCCGCTCGGTATACATACCTGCTTCTCTTAGGCCTCGCCTGTCTCCGGGCCCCGCCCGCTATACATGTACAACCACATAAACATACTAGCACATAAAGCAAACATACTTTATTGTATTCCTGTTCTAAGGGCTCGCCTAACTTGGGCCTCGCCCCTGTTCTGCTGCTGATGAGTCGTGGAACCCCGTCCACACTCCTGCTGATAGTGAGATACGAGCCCCCGCCCACACTTACTTCCCTCCTATCACGGGCCTCGCCCCTACTCTGCTAAATGATGAGATATGGAACCCCGTCCACACTCGGCTAGTGATGAGATACGGGACCTCGCCCACACTCACCTCCCTACCAGGCACATACATGTATTGATGGGTTTGAGCCATAAGAACTTTTCTATGTGCACATGCAAACCCTAATGCTTGGATCTAGGTTTCTCTAACTGAACATGCAATGTCTCCAAGGCTTTCAATGCTAGATCTAGAGATAACATTTGAATCATAACACATGAAATCAGATCTAGAAGAATACCTTAAGTTGCTTGCTTGAATCTTCTTGTTCTTGGAGCTTAGAGTCATAATTGTCACTCCTCTAATGGCTTACAAACATCAACTAGCAAGAGGATGATTTGGAGAGAGAGGAGGGATGAGAAAATCAGCTCTAGGGTTTCAATCTAAGAAGAGTGTCCGATTTCCCTCACCCATAGGGTCTATTTATACTATGAGCTACTAGGGTTACATCCTTAACCCTAACTGAATAACTTAGGCCCTAAGCAATCCAAGGATCCTTCTAGATATGAGGCTTGGACGAATTTAAGATATCCTAACCCTAAAATTCGGCCACCCTAATATCCATAAGGATTCATAGCCCAAAAACACAACTATCACACATTTGACAGTTTAAGCCCCTTTATTCAATTAACCTCTTTTAGTCACCAAATTAATTACTAATTAATTTATGACTAATATTAATTCCTTTAATATATTATTCTTATAACATATTAATATAATAATATCTCTTCTCTCTATATAAATCAACCTGTCAAGTTGTTATGGTGAAGGCAACCCAAAAGGACCATGCACAACCGGGTCAAGTACTTACCAAATATAGTTACGGGCTTAGACACTAATCCAACATGTATCACAAAGACAACAAGTATAATCTACTATGCAACATATAACATTCCTCGGGCTTACCCCGACATCAGACCCTAGTCCGGAAACATACTACCGACACATGCAAGAATCATAAAGACCTCTAGCATACTAACATGCCTCGGGCCTCGCCCGACATCGGATTGTAATCCGGAACACATATCATAAAAATGCCTAGGGATAACCCCCAGGTCTTCCTACTATACACAAACATAATGGGTCGGCATTGTGGCCGTAGACCCATGCACCTACTGAGGAGACTCACCTCGTACTGCCGAAATCCCACAGATAAACCTCTGGCTGCTAACTGGCAATTCCCCGAACTGCTGCTCCTTCACCTCCTCAAGCTATCAGTACCAAAATAACACTTAGCTTAAAAACCAATAATCCTCCTTAGGGTAAAACGACCATTTTACCCCTAGTCCAACTTGGTCCATATCTAAGGCCCAAAACCATAATATAAAAGGCCCAACACTAGGTAGGCTTCCCAAGCCCACTAGTGGCCCACTAATGGCCTAATTTGCTAAATTGGGCCCAATCCCTATAATGGGCCTTACCCTAAGCCCAAGAATATTCTTGGCCCAAAACATCTGACTTCTGATGGCCCACTAAGGCCCAAAGACCCAAAGTCCACTACTTGGTCCAACCCGAGGCCCAAAACACACCAAGCCCACAACTGATGAGTACGCGGGGCGTACTCCTCTGTATGCTAAGCGTACTGGCTGAATGGGGTGTACGCTGCGCGTACCTACATGTATGCCCAATGTACTCCTCTGTTAAGCCACTTTTCCTATTAAGTGCTTAATACTCTACTCCAGAAGCTACAATTACAAATCCAAGTCCTCTTCAACATATTAATCCATAAAGTTGACTACTTGGTGGCTTGCAACCCACCAAATGAGCCCAAACTTGAAATGTGACAACAAACTTCCATGGAAATGACTAGATCTCATGCATGGTCACAAATGAACCTTCAAGATTGAAACTTTACTGCTTATGGGACTTATATGACACTAAGGGTGGCAACCCTAGACCTAGAAAACGAGTTGAGTCATAAAGGTCCATTATTGGGACCTAAAAGGTCCAAAAACTCGATTAACATAGATCTAAGCATACTTGAGGAAAGTTTCAGGATTTATACCTCAAGGTGATCTGAAATGGAACCATAATCTTGGATCTACTGCTTCTCCTTTGATCCCCCACCTTGCTATGCTCTTCACTTGCTTGGAAATGGCTTCATAACTCCAAAATACTCTCTAATGGCCTCTAAAGCTCCAAGGACACTCAAAGGAGGTTTAGGGTTTTGTGGAGGTTGTCTAAAGATGAGAAGGAGGCTGATATCTAGGGCATAATGTTCTTTATATAGTGGCATACCCTAAAATTTAGGGTTTAGGGACTCTGGACGTACGCTGGGCGTACTTCTCGTACGCTGGGCATACGCTTCTCCCCACCCGCGACCATAAGCCCTTATACGTTGGGCGTAACCCAGCTTACGCTGGGCGTACCCAGCTAAATAGACGCATGCATTCCATGCATGCATAGGACTACCTTGCCACAAATCTTCATTAGGGACTAAAATTGCCAATAACTTCAAAGTGCTATAACTTCTTCGTTCTTAGTCCGTTTCCGACGAACTTTATATCCACAAAAAGGTGGCGAGAAATCCTACGTTGCTAGCAGCTCCTCAGTACCTAAAACTTCCCGAACAAGAGCCCGAAATCTTTAAAAGACCGAGATGTCAAATTACGAGTATGCCCTTGGCCTCCGAAGCCACAATCAAACACTTAGATCTCATATGCCCTAATACTGTCACACCCCCAAACCGGAACGGCGGAAACGTTCGGGGGTGGATGACGTCATGTAGAGTATCACAACCATTGTACGATAGCAATCATAGTAAACTCAACCATTACATTGAATACATATACGAAAAGGTTTACATCTGTTTAAGTCTTGTTTAAATACATAAAAAATGAAAGTAAAATTTAAAGACATGACTTTAGTTGCTCCAACTTCTCAAAATCCCAGGAGGTACCTGTCTATAGATTTCCTAAGAATACAAGCAGTTTTAAAAGAGTATCAACATAAAGCTGGTGAGTTCATAAGCGATGTTATGTAACAAAAATCTTATTCATAAATTTGTAGAAAGGTTGCATGTTTCCAAGAAAATCCAATATTTTCTTAAATAATGAAAAGTAGCCTTAAACCCTAAGGCCCATGGTAAGTTCGTTATTGAATTCGGTTCTTATTTCTTAAATTACTTGCATGAGATCCCTGGCTATCACCAGTAACGTAAGTATCATATAGTGTAAAAGCCCTGGTTAGTACCAGTATGTATATTAGGTTTATTACTTAAAATAAAACCATTGAAGAGTGAAAGCAAATGATTAGTTTATACTTATTGTGAGTCGTATAACCATGCTTGATATGACCTAGAGACCTTTACAACGTTCTTCAAGTGTTGGTTAAATGACATTTGTCACCCCAGGCATGCCTGCCTAACTGTAGCTAGCAGTTCAGGTGTGGGATTGTCAATCCCGAATAGATCTATTCACAAATCTCACGCTCTCCCTCCAGGAGACTCTGGTTATACTAGGATAGGATTTAATTCAGTACCCTAAGGGTACAGTTTTGAAGTAGAGCCTCACAATGTTGTACAATCTAGTTTACATGTAATTCTAAAGTGTTTTCTTGTATTAAAATCCGTTGGATGCAGTATACTGTAATAATTATACTTAAATAATTATTAAATGCCATGCCCTTGTAGTAAAGAATACCATAAACTAAATCTGCCATAGTTTATATGTTTAGTGGTGATTAACTCTGAATTCGTAAAAGTTATGATTTGAAACCCCAAACTATTCCTATTATAGTTTACATGTACATAATGTGAATGTTGAATCTGAAAAACAATGCAATTTTGGTGGTAAGTTGAAAACGTCCCTTATGCTAAACATAGTACAAAAGAGATAAGATATCTAAATATATGAAAATCGTTGTCTGAATCAATTGCATGAATTTTATACTTGTTAAAAGTTCTTTTGTATTAGTTCACAAAAGCATTTGTGTTTGGCTTGTATTCCCCCCTAAAAACGTTTAAAAATCGTAAAAGCGTAGGGGTATGAACTCACCTCGAGTGAGTGGTTTGTATGAAGGATCGATAAGAGATGTTGAGTGTCAAATGAAGCCTCGAACATAATTGGATCCTAATTATCATGTAATAACACATATATGATTCAAATTAGGGCATTTCACGACTAGACATGATAGAAAACCACCCTAAGGACTTGGAAACACTTGGACTAAGTGCTAAAATCACATATGATTGGTGAGGGAGGTGTACGACCACCCTAGGGGTGTGTACGGCCGTGGGTGTGCGGCCCATGAGTGTACGGCCGTACACTCATAAAAAGTGTGCATGTTGAGGTGTTTCAAGGTCCTAAGAAGCATCAAGGAAGTGTTCTAGGTCCCATACTTGGTTGTAGTGCAAGTTTGAGGCCTAAAATGTTCATCAAAGTGGGTGTACGGCCCTAAGGTGTGTGTGTGGCCGTACCAAGGGGTGTGCGACCATACACTCTTCATGTTTATGTCCAAGTTGTCGACTTTAAGGTGCAACAAGGCTAAGATCATGTCCAACTTGAAGTTAGGGGCCAAACTCTCACTTTGGAGAGCCTTTAAGGGGGTGTACGGCCGTACAAAGGGGTGTGCGGCCGTACTCCTTCAAAGGGGTGAGGAACTTGATGGAATTTGATGAACTAAGGCTTGAATCAAGAGGTCTTTCAAGTCTAACAAGCTAGAGGATGGAATACTCACGTTTTTGAAGCCTTAAAGAGTTCACGGTTGAAGAAACTTGAGAGAGGAGTAGTGTGGAACCAAGAGAAAAAAGGAAAGAAGGAAAGGAGTCTACTCATATATATAGGGGTGAGTGTGCAGCCATGAGGGGGTGTACAACCGTACACCCATGTGTACGACCGTACACTCCTCCCAAAGGAGTGTATGGCCCGATTTGCTACTTTTAAGACTTGATAACTCATTCCTAATCTCAATCTTGGTTGTACTCAAGATTAGAACACTTAAACGAACCCTTAAACAATGCTAAAAGGTAACAGGATCGAGTTTAAAATTGATAGAATTGAATAGTCATACAAGATAGGAGTTCCGGGTTGTCACATCATCCCCCCGTTAGAGGGAATTTCGTCCTAAAATTCAATGATAGAAATACAAATCACGGAATTGGAAAAAGATGAGGGTACTTCTGTTTCATAGAATATTCACGCTCCCAAGTGAATTCAGGTCCCCGCTTGGCATTCCAGCGAACCTTCACTATCGGGATGCGACTTTGTTTCGTTCGGTTGACTTCCCGGTCCATGATTTCAACTGGTTCCTCCACGAAGTGTAAGCTCTTGTCTAGTTCGATCTCATCGAGGGGAATCACAAGTGTCTCATCGGACAAACACTTCTTTAGGTTCGACACGTGGAAGACGGGATGTACGTTGCTAAGTTCTCGAGGTAACTGGAGTTTGTATGCTACGGGACCAATCCTAGCAAGGATTTCGACTGGTCTAATGTATCTTGGATTTAGCTTTCCACGCTTTACAAAGCATATCATGCCTTTCCAGGGTGAGACCTTCAAAAGGACACGGTCACCAACCTGGAATTCCAAGGGTTTTCGTCTCTTATCGGCGTAGCTCTTTTGTCTATCTCTTGATGCTTTCAGTCGTTCTCGGATTTGTACGATCTTTTCAGTCGTCTCTCGGATGATTTCAGGACCCGTGAGAGTCTCTCCATCTTGAAGTTTTCTTTGATCGGCAGGAAGTGGGCGGATTTATTCAGTCGATCGACAATTACCCAGATGGCGTCGTGCCCACTCGGAGATCTGGGTAACTTAGTGATAAAATCCATTGTAATCTTTTCCCATTTCCACTCAGGTATTTCTGGCTGCTGAAGTAAACCTGAAGGCTTTTGGTATTCTACCTTCACCTTGGCGCAAGTCAAGCACCTGCCCACGAAGGTAGCAATTTCTGCTTTCATGTTCGGCCACCAATAGAGTTATTTGAGATCCAGATACATTTTATCTGAAACTGGGTGAACGGAGTATCTAGTCTTGTGAGCTTCGTTGATGACAACCTCCCTGTACCCGCCGTACTTTGGGGTCCAGATCCGGTTCATGAAATAGTAAACTCCGTCTCCCTTGACCTCTAAGTTCTTTTCCATTCCCCACAGAGCTTCATCCGACATGTTCTCTGGTTTTAAGGCTTCCAGCTGAGCCTCTCGGATTTGTGTGGATAATTGGGAGTGGATGGTCATAGTCAATGCCTTCACCCTACGACCTGAATACTCCTTTCGGCTGAGGGCATCTGCTACCACATTGGCCTTGCCGGGATGGTAGTGTATTTCGCACTCATAATCACTGAGTAGCTCTACCCATCGCCGATGTCTCATGTTTAACTCTTTCTGATCAAAGATATGATGTAGTCTTTTATGGGCGGTGAATATAGTGAACTTGGTTCCATAGAGATAATGTCTCCAGATCTTTAACGCGAAGACCACTGCTCCCAACTCTAGATCGTGAGTTGTGTAATTGACTTCGTGTGTTTTCAACTGCCTCGAGGCATAGGCGACAACCTTTCCTCGCTGCATGAGCACACAGCCTAGGCCCTGATTAGATGCATCACAGTAGACAACGAAGTCTTCCGTGCCTTCGGGCAGGGACAAGATAGGTGCGCTGCATAGGGCCTGCTTCAATGTTTCAAACGCAGTGTCTTGATTTTCTCCCCAACTAAAGGTTACACCTTTCTGTGTCAGGGTGGTTAAAGGGTTAGCGATTTTGGAGAAGTTTTGGATAAACTTGCGATAATAGCCATAGAGACCCAAGAATTGGCGGATTTCTGTCGGTGTCTTTGGTGCTGACCAATTCTCAATCGCTTTGATTTTGGAAGGGTCCACGTGTATGCCTTGCTTGCTAACCACGTGACCAAGGAAAGATACCTTCCTGATCCAGAACTCACACTTTAAAAATTTTGCATAAAGCTTCTCCGCCCTTAATGTTTCTAGCACTAGTCTCAAGTGCTGTTTATGATCATCTTTGCTCCGCGAATAGACAAGTATATCGTCAATGAATACGATCACGAACTTGTCTAGGAAAGGGCGAAACACTCGATTCATCAAGTCCATGAATATTGCCGGTGCGTTGGTTAGACCGAAGGGCATTACTAAGAACTCGTAGTGTCCGTAACGAGTTTAGAATGCTGTTTTGGGAACGCCATTCTCATGAACTCGTAACTGATGGTACCCTGATCGAAGGTCTATATTCGAGAAATTTCTGGCTCCCTGAAGTTGGTCGAAGAGGTCGTCGATTCTGGGTAGGGGATAACGGTTCTTGATGGTAAGCTTGTTCAGCTCTCGGTAGTCAATGCACATCCGGAAGGATCCATATTTCTTCTTTACGAATAAAATCGGGGCTCCCCAAGGTGAGGAACTCCGTCTTATGAATCATTTGCTCATCAGCTCATTGAGCTGGCTGGATAACTCTTGCATTTCTGCTGGCGCTAGACGGTAGGGAGATTTAGCTACATGAGTAGCTCGGGGGATTAAGTCGATACGAAACTCTACTTGGCACTTGGGAGGAATTCCTGGAAGATCTTCGGGGAAGACATCAAGAAAGTTGCAGACTTTGGGGACGCTCTCGAGGTCTTTAACTTTTTACGCTTCATCAACAACATGGGCTAGGAATGCATGGCACTCCTTCCGCAGATACTTCTGAGCTTTGATGCATGAAATGATACGAAGGTTCGAACTGAGTTTATCACCGAAAATAGTGACGGATTTGCCAGAGGGAAGTTTGAGACGGATGGGTTTCTTGTAGCAATGGATATCAGCACGATTGGGGCTCAACCAATCCATGCCGATTATGACATCGAAGCTTTTTATGGATACATGCATAAGATCGATAGGAAAGGAATGATCGTCTAGGGTAAGAGTACAACCTATGAATATGTCGTTAGTGCTTTCTTTCTTTCCCTTAGCCATCTCGATGGTAAATGTTTCAGTTAAAGGTTGGGATTTACATTTGAGAAGATGTTTGAATGCATGACTAACAAAACTCCTCTCCGCACCAGAATCTAAAAGAATGCATGCATAAGAGTTGTCAAGGAGGAACGTACCCGTAACAACAATAGGATCAACGACCGCTTCCTCCTAGCCCATAGCCAGTGCCCTCCCTGTGTTGCCAGATGTTGCTGCTTTGGGGCAATCTCTTTTGAAGTGACCAACCTCTCCACATCCATAGCAGGCTTGACCAGCGCCTGCCCCAGGAGCCTGGTTGGTTGGTTGGACGAGTGTTTTGCAGTATCGATCCGTGTATCCCTTCTTTCCACAGCTATTGCATTTCAATTCACGGCAGGGTCCGTGATGATGAAAGTTACACTTGTTGCACAGTGGTAGGTTTCCAGCATAACCACCAGTAGGAGCTTGAGTGGTTGGAACAGTAGCTGGAGTAGTAGCAGGAGTAGTAGCAGCATGAATTGCCACTGATTGCTGTTTCTTGGAGGGCTCTTGCGAAGACTGCCCCTTGCGTTTGTTCCAGAACTTCTTCTTCTTCTCTCCACTCTCCTGTTGTGGTTTGGGTGCGGCTGTCACCTCATCAAGATCGACCCCATGATCTATCAGGGTCTGCGCCAAGCACTTGGCGCTATCAAATGTAGTGGGCCTAGCAGCCAAAACATTTCCTTTGGTTGGGGCCGTCAGTCCCCAGATGTACCTTTCAATCTTCTTGCTTTCCGGGGTGACCATTCCCGGACAGAGGAGAGTCAGATCACAGAATCTAGCTGTGTATGCAGCAATATCAGAACCCTTCATCTTCAGGTTCCAGAGTTCGTGCTCTAGCTTTTGCACCTCGCCCCTTGGATAGTATTCGGCGAGCATAAGTTCCTTCAGACTTTCCCAACCCATGGCATTAGCCACTGGCAAGGTTAGGGATTTGACTTGACCATTCCACCAGGTCAATGCTCTGTCGGTGAAGGCGTAGAAGGCAAACTTCACCTTTTTTGCTTCGGAACAAACACAAATTTCGAACCATCGAGTCAAGGCAATAACACCTCCGTTGCCGTCGAAGGATTTGGGTTTTGTGTTCATGAAGTCCTTATAGGAACACTCCTTCTGATGTCCTTGATCACCGAGGTTTTGAGGATGAGTACCACCTTCAAAGGGGTGAGGAACTTGATGGAATTTGATGAACTAAGGCTTGAATCAAGAGGTCTTTCAAGTCTAACAAGCTAGAGGATGGAATACTCACGTTTTTGAAGCCTTGAAGAGTTCACGGTCGAAGAAACTTGAGAGAGAAGGAGTAGTGTGCAGCCAAGAGAAGAAAGGAATGAAGGAAAGGAGTATACTCATATATATAGGGGTGAGTGTGTGGCCATGAGGGGGTGTACGGCCGTACACCCATGTGTACGGCCGTACACTCCTCCCAAAGGAGTGTATGGCCCGATTTGCTACTTTTCAGACTTGATAACTCATTCCTAATCTCAATCTTGGTTGTACTCAAGCTTAGAACACTTAAATGAACCCTTAAACAGTGCTAAAAGGTAACAGAATCGAGTTTAACATTGATAGAATTGAATAGTCGTACAAGATAGGAGTTCCGGGTTGTCACAAATACTCACATCCGAAATGGGCAAAATCCTTCCTTTCCCAAGGCCCTAAACCCATGACAACTGATGATTGGGCCGCATGCCCTAGCAGCGAAGCACTTTCAGAACCATGTGTTACAACTCTCCGCCACTTAAATTAGATTTCGTCCCCGAAATCTCTCCTTACTAACACCCATCTCCCAACAACTGATATGAGGAACGCAACCGATGATTCTACATGTGAAACAATATTCCTAATATGACTGAAAGCCAAACCGATCTTCCATTCCGAAGAAAACTAACTTCAAACTTCCGCAAACCACATCTGTCTTCCTAGAGTCCGAATCCCATACTGGTCTGTCTCCCTAACCGACTACTCCTGCATAACCATCTGCCGGTCAATTATACTTGACAGAAGGCTCAGATAATCCTTCGAGTAGAAGATTCATCCCTGCAACTGTTGGACTCAGACGAGAGCTGCGCAACTGTTGGGTATTGAGCACTATAACACTCCTATGGTGAACATGCAACCCTAAATGCTTTGGATCTATGTTTTCTCTAATTATACATGCATTTTCTTTTTCCAAAGCATTCTCCCTAGCTAGCATACAATTGAAGCTATATAATATAAAACTTAGTTTGGATGCTTAGCTCTTGAGTAGGGTAGAGTTCTTGACCTTTGAAAGCTTGAGCACCTCAAGTGTAATGCCTCTAGTGGTTCACAAACACCAAAATGCAAGAGAAGGATTTGATAGAATAAGATACTTGACTCCAAAGAGTGTGTAGCCGATTTTGGCTTATGGGGTCACTATTTATAATGTGGCAAATGCTAGGGTTACACTTTGTAAACCCTAATGCTCCATGACTTTTCACATTCTTATGCTCCATGGGTTAACCTCCATGGACTATCCATGGATTATCTAATTGGTTTAGCCCAACTATATAGTCATGGATCATTAACCCACATTACAAGAATCATTGATTTACATAATCAATCCCCATATATTTAATTAGTCTCTTTTGATCACAAAATTAATTCCAAATTAATTCTTGATCAATACTAATTAAATAATATGATTTCATATTAATATATTACACTTGTAATATATTAATAAATCATCAATAACCTTATTCTCAAAAGTCCATCCTATCAAATTGCACTGGTGAAGGCAACCCAAAAAGGACCATGCTACAATCGGGTCAAGTACATACCAGTTATAGTTATGGGCTTAGACACCAAATCCAACAGCAATAGGGTTAAATCCATTACTCTGAGATTATTTAATCCCGCTGCAAGTGACTTATCACTTCCGATCCACAAGCTACTTCGCACACAAGAACCCTCATGATCATTACTTCTGCCCAACCATCACACTACCTCTTTCCTTCTTTCCAAAAGAACTGGGACCTCCTAGGTCCGAACCTATCTGTCCACTATCTGGAATACCGGATTCCCTCCGGTTACTGAACTAGTGATCTGTTGGATTAGTGTCTAAGCTTGTAACTATATTTGGTAAGTACTTGACTCGGTTGTGCATGGTCCTTTTGGGTTGCCTTCACCATAGCAACTTGACAGAGTACTTTATGGAGAAAGAGAAGGTATCGTGGTTCATTAATATATTATAAGAATAATATATTAAAGGAGAAATCATATTATTTGATTAATATTAGTCATAGATTCATTAGGAATTAATTTGGTGACTAAAAGAGATTAATTGAATAAAGGGGACTTAAACTGTCAAATGTTTGATAGTTGTATTTTGGGCTGGGAAACCTAATGGATTAAGGGGTGATCGAAATTATGATGGAAGCCCATCATATTTTCGTCCATGGCCTGTATTCCAGAAGGTTCCATGGGCTGCTTAGGGTTTAAGCTGTCCATTAGGGTTTTGACTGAAACCCTAGCTGCTCACAGTATAAATAGGACCCTATGCATGCAATTTTCGGCCACTTGTTTTTTCCAAGAACCCTAGAGCCGATTTTGTGTGCCTCCTCCCTCTCTCATATACTACCCTCTTGCTAGTTGGTGTTTGTAAGCCATTAGAGGAGTTACACTTGTGACTCTAAGCATCAAAGACAAGAAGATTCAAGCAAACAACAAGAGGTAATCTTCTAGATCTGTTTTGGTTATTATAATTTCGAATTATTATCACTAGATCTAGGGTTAGAAAGTCTTGGATGAATGCATGTACAATAGAGAAACCTAGATCCAAGCATTAGGGTTTGCTTGTGCACATAGGAATGTTCTTATGGCTCAAACCCATCAGTGGTATCAGAGCTTTGATTGGTTTCAATTGTATTTGATGTTAATATGTTCATTCATTACTTGATTTGAAAATCGGTTTTCTGAAAATACTGTAACAACCCGATATTTTTAAATCAATGTAACATTCAAAAAAAGTCAAATGTAATGAACTATTTGGAATCAACGAAATTAGCGTAAAAAATGAAGTGTTCTAAAACCTAAATTGGGATGCATAAAGCATTAGATATCGTGCCAAGGTTTCCAAAAACATAAAGAACACCCAAATCCGAGTTATAACGAAGGAGTTATGACCAATCGAAAATCCAAGACACACCCGGTAAAACACTGCTAAACGTAAAAAGTGAAACTTCAATAAAATGATTTTTAACCTTAGGTATCTAAACGAAAGTCGTAGATTATGTTAAACCGTGAACATACATAAAAAGAACGCCCAAATCTGACTTCGTATGAGGAAGTTATGATTTTTCTAAATTTCGGAACAGCGGTAGACAGCTAAAAACTCGAAATAAAGATGGAGCGATTTTTAGCCGACGCAACCTAAATAAGAGTTCAAGGTCTCTACAATAGTAGTACAATGGTAAAAAGACAGACGAAAACAGACGTCAGTGAGAATTATAGTCCTTATCCTACCCGTTCGGTGAGAATTATAGTTCTTATCACATTTTCCTAAGTAACTAAGATTGGGAATTTATAAGTGTTTAGTTACTTAGTATTTATCATTATACTTTCAATGAAGGGAGAATTATAGTCCTTATCCTACCCGTTCGGTTAACGACCCTCCACCAGTCAAGGAAGCGGTGGGTGAGAGTGTACACCCATTAAACTGCCATTTTATAGGCAGTAACCTTATACCCCCCTTATAGACCGGCTTCGTGAATGAGGCCTACTAACGGTAAGATTGACTTTATCTTATACATATCTATATAATTAAAATTATAATAATAGTATAAGGGTTGAATTTTAAACTTTTAAAATTCTAGGGTTTGATTTGGAATTAAAGCATTCATAAGCAAAACTTTACAAATTCCAAAACTTGAGGGCAAGTATTGAAACTATTCAAAACTCTTGGATTTTCATAACTTATGAGTTTAATTAAAGTTTTAAAAACTTTAATGAAGAGACTCTTGAACATCCATAACTTGAGGACAAGTTATGAAGTCCATAAAAATATTTATGAGAAAAAGACTCTTCATTTTGTAACCTATGACACTTTTATGAGTTTTAAGATTCATAAATGTGACTTTTCATATAACTTGAGGACAAGTTACAAAAATACATTTTATGAACTACTTTTAGATCAATTTGGATTGAAAACAACTAACACATAATTTTTCCATTAATCTAAATTAACTCATAAAACAAGGTGACACAAAAAACTTGGTAATCCATAACTTGAGGACAAGTTATGGAGTCCATACAATGTCATTAAGATCAAGAATTATACTAACAAACAATTTGCACATAATTCCTATGATCTACCAAAACCCATAAGCATGAACAATCCATATCAACAATTTTCAAGAATCATATAAACATATATAAAACTTGAAACTTTGATAATAACTTTGAAATTGGTTTACCATAATCATTACACATGGACGCGTCGATTCCATCAGTGGACTCGGCGAGTCCCCAGCCCAGAACAACAAAAACTTCGATTTTCAGCAAATATAAGCAAGTATAATTGAAAACAAGCCTAGGCTCTGATACCACTGATGGGTTATGAGCATTCTAACACTCCTAAGGTGTACATGCAACCCTAAATACCTTGGATCTATGTTTTCTCTATTATACATGCAAATATCAATTTTCCAAGGTATTACCCTAACTAGCATACAATCATATGTATTAGGAAAAAAACTAGATAGAATACATACCTATTTGTTGTAGCTTGATTCCATGGAGCTTAAGAGCCTAGTGCCCCAAGTGTTACACCTCAAATGGTTCACACAACATCATGAACATCTTGTAACAACCATGAGAGAGGATACTTGACTCATAGAAATCGGCTTGCCCTCTTGTGTATGCACTAGTGCCAATTTCACCAACCAATGGGGTCTTTATATAGTGGGCACATTAGGGTTACACCATGTAACCCATGACTTTACCCATTCCTTATGCTCCATGGGTTTTAACCTCCATGGAGTATCCATGGGTCACCACATGGGTTAAACCCAACATAAGGAATCATGGATCATAAGCCCACATATAGAAGAATGAATGATTTACACAATCAATCCCCATATATTTAATTAGTCTCTTTTGATCACTAAATTAATTCCAAATTAATTCTTGATCAATACTAATTAAATAATATGATTTCATACTAATATATTAGAACTTATAATATATTAATATGTCACAAATATCCTCTTCTCACAAAAGGTCTATCCAAATGTTCCGATGCCATGCAACCCAAATGGACCATGCCGGGTCGGGTCAAGTATATACCAATTATAGTTATGGACTTAGATACTAATCCAACAAATAGATCCATGATAACCCAAATCGAATCCACCCCTCGCGCAGTACGTGGTAGCTTCGTGATAAAATCCATCGTAATCTTTTCTCATTTCCATACGGGAACACCCAACGGCTCCATTTTTCCGTGAGGTCGTTGATGCTCGGTCTTGACTTTCTTGCAAGTCAAGCACCTATCCACGTACCAAGACACATCCCGCTTCATGTAGGGCCACCAATAATTAAGCCATATCCCGCTTCCTGACCCACTATGCACTCACTCTTCCGGTGCTCCTCTTTCATAGCCTCGAACCGAGCCTCTCGAATCTGCTCAAAAAGTAGGATAATCACCGTCATCCTCAAACAAACATCCTTGATGGAAGTACTAGCCGCTTTACGTCTAAGAGCATCAACTACCATGTTGGCCTTCCTCGGGTGATAAAGGATCTCACAATCATAATCCTTCACCACATCAAGCCACCTGTGTTGCCTCATGTTCAGATTTAGCTGATCCATCAAATACCTTAAACTCTTGTGGTCCGTGTAAATGATACAACGAACCCCATACAAGTAATGGCGCCAAATCTTGAGGGCAAAATCTACCGTCTCCAGCTCCAAATCATGAGTGGGATAATTCGCCTCATGAGGCTTCAACTGCCTCGAAGCATAGGCTATCACATGACCTCTTTGTTTAAATAAGATCCAAACCCTAATATTTAGGTTTTTGTACTATGTATGATTACGTTAAGTGTACTCATACGTACGCCCAACATACTAGATGGAATCTACGATCACTTTTAATGAGCTACGCTCATCGTAACCCACCATTACGTTTAGCGTAATGTCTTCCCATGTACTAAATAATTATTTAAAAACAAGATTTTACCTGGGAAGTGGGCGTTACAACCAATGTTTGTATGCTTGCATGTATTGTGATGTTTATAGTATTTTGGGGAACGCACTAAACTTTGACTTACATTTATGGATTAAATGTTTCAGGTACTTCAGGTGATCGTGGGAACGCAAATGTGTGACTGTACACACTCATTAGTAGCTTTTGCATTTTGTGATTCTGCCTTTATCTATCATACTTTGATTTTTTGATTTTATCGTTTGGAACAAATGGTTTCATTGGTATTGGTTTATAAAAATAGCATTTTATCTTATTTAAAAATTGAAAATTTTATTGTAAAATTGGGAGAACGTGAAGGGCGATAACAAGGAGAACATGAAGATAATAGTGGGAGGAATAGGTTTTTCATTTATTTTTTTATATAAAAAATACAATTATTAGGTAAATAATTTTGAAAGTTCCCATAATCGGTAAATATTTTCTGAAATACACATTTTGGTGAAAAACTCAAACCACATGACTGTTTTTTAAAGTTTTGTCTTATTCTTATGTAATCAATAAATTTCTTAATATAATCACGAGAATTACCACCCATATATTTACCATATGTAAAATCATACACAAATAACTAATATTTATATGAGATGCCATAACTCAAATGTTGTGATTCAGTAACATATCATAAAGGGTTAATGAACTAAGATAGTAACTAACTTTGGTTTTTGTGTACATTTAGGTAACGATGTTTTTTCGTACAGGTTTGACCAATAAACTTGTTTAACCTATTATAAATAGGATAATATTATTGGTAATTACCGGTGATATTACCTTATTATGAATAGGTCAAACAATTTTATTTGTCAAACGTGTACGAAAAAAATATGGTTTTCTAAATTTGGACAAAAACCAAAGCTCGTTACCTGTTTTGGTAATAAGGGATTTTTTATGCTAAGTGCAAGTAGTCATAAGACCCACTAAGACCCACTGATGCGATATGGAATCGGCCCATCAGGTCTTGATGTTGGATCCAGATGGTATGACTGATGTGAGATTGAGTATTCGATATTCCTTTCTTGAGAGAACTTTTGATTTTAGATTTCAGCTTTTGCTTTTGTTTCTAATCTTCCCCTCCCACTTTCTCCGTTGATGGCCACCACCATTGCTTGTGGTATCATCGTTTTTGCGATGAAGCAACAAGACTGGTTTGGGTTTCTTCATAGTTGAAGAACAAAATGAAACCCCATGTACTAGTATTTATAGGTTCTTCAAGATTTTGTTGTGATTTTTAGGTTTCTTCTACCTTAATGATTTGATTTTTCCAAGTTTATAGGTTATCGAAGGTTCATGATTTTGTTATTTTCAATATGTATATATATGTGTGTGGTGTGTGTATGTGTTGTTCTTAAGTGTTCATCATAAAAGGAGAGAGAGAGAGAGAGAGAGAGAGAGAGAGAGAGAGGAAGCTTCAAGTGACTTCGACTAAGTTGGTAATTCTTTACTTGAACCCAAATGTGTTTGTTCTTCAAATGTTTGCTTGACCTGAACACACATATAAACAATATACAAAGCAATGACGGTGATATTTTCTTGACTTGAAATCATGTGTTTCTCCTTTAAATGTTAGGATGAGAGAGAACGAGAAAGGTAGAGATGGGCTGGGGTGTGTGAGGATGGGTGGAGTGGGTCATGGGTCCATTATCATTTTAAAGTTAATAAATATTATAAAAGATTAAAGTAAACGTAAAAAACTAAATTATAAGGGTAAAAGAGTCTTTTTAATTTTGGCAGAAACGAATTATAAGGGTAAAAGAGTCTTTTTAATTTTGACAGAGACGATTCCACGATGAAACAAGTTGAAAAAAAAAGATTGTTTCTATAAATTTTCAAATGTTTGTATAAGGATGAGCATTTGACCCGATTGAAATGGACGGAAGAAACCATAACCGCTATATTCGGTCCGGTTCTCAGTTTTACGTTCCCCACATCGATTCTCGGTTTTTAGGTTCTTGTTCTCGGTCCGGTTCAGTCTAGAAACCGAACACATCCTAAAGAACATTTTTCCTTATAGAGCTGAATCAGATTCAAAACCATGATATTCGGTTTGTTTCGGTTATCCATTTCCCACTAAATCGGTTCCATATTCTTGACGAAGGCCATTCTACTTTGGACCTCAATCAAAAAGAATGACACACACAAGACTATTTTGCAGTTTTGTGTTGTTCTTATTTTCTTAAATGAATCACAAGTATCACCACCCATATGGTCACCATGTGTAAAATCGCACACAAATAACTAATATCTATATGTGACAACTCAAATGTTGTGATTCAATAACATATTACAAATAGTGTGTAATGTGACATAATTTTCCCGCCATGAATCCGATACATCGACCGTCACAATGTCCTACAACGTTCCAATCCCCAATATCTCCGACGAAGACAACCACCAAGAAACCAACATTGATTACATTCGGAGGACGAGAACCCGTATCCGAAGGATTCATGATAAGTGAGGTCACCGTCGTCGGAGAAACAACAGGATTTTCCATCAAGCTTTCAGAAAGCCGAGTAAATGGTCAACGATCCCTATATTCCTCCTATCAATTGGATTGGTAGTATACGAGGTTTCTGAAATCTGGAAAAGGTTTGAAAAACCGCCTGGATCAGAGCTGGAACCTGCTCCCGTTACTCGTATCGTTCATGGCGTTAGAGAACGTAAGTGTTTTGATTAATTTTTGTTTATATGTATATACGATTTGTTGTTTTAGGGTTTTAGTTACTCTAGAAGTTTTATTTCTACAGCTGCCAATTGTTAGCACATTTGTGAATCATGCAGCTATTTCAAAATATGAAATAATTTGAGATTCTTTGAAAAACAAACTTGGTAATTGCATTTGCTACCAGGTTGCTTGAAGCTATTACCTCAAGCATATATTCAACGCCTTTGTTTTCCTCTTGAGAAGTCTCCTTCTCCTGTTAAAGAACTTGTGTACATAACCGGGGCTAATTTTTCATCCCCTGATCAGAAAACAACCCTTCCACAACAACCATTCGAGGGCTCAAGATTCAACAGGTTCACTGGGTTCCAAACATTATATGAGTGAAATGATAGCTTTAACATTGTGAATGGCAGAATTAATGTGCATTGTGGTTTCTACAATGAGAATGGAGGGTTTAAGGTGTATGATGAGGATAGGAGTCACATGTAAAGATTTGAAATTGTGGTGTCTACTTGTTCATTTGGTGGAAGAGATGATCTATATCAACCAATAGGAATGTCCAAAGAAACACTAAGAAAGGTTATCATCTTCACTCAATCGTTCATGCCATTTTGGGACGAAATCACACTCATGACTCAAGAGTTGGAAGGATGCAAAATTGATAGTGATCATATGATTGGAAAATAGAGGATTATTGTTGTTAGGGAACTTCTTTTTGTTGACCAACGATTGAATGGTAAATCCCAAAGGTAATTGAAAAAGAACCAATTATAAAGGCCTCTTCTTGACCATATTTGTTAATGTGTTCTTTGTGTAGATGTTAGGGCACAGATTGTTTCCTCAAGCAAGATATTCAATTTGGGTTGACTCAAAATCCCAATTCAGAAGAGACCCTATGTCCTATGGCAGTTCTTGAAGCGCGTACAAAATCAATACTTGCAATTTCATAACCTGGTGCAAGAAGTAGCATATATGATGAGGCATTAGCCATTATGCAAAAAAAGAAAGCCCCTTTAAAAGAAGTAGACATGCAGATCACTCATTATCGTATAGTTAGATTTCCTAAAGTCAAGAGGTTCAATGGAAAAAAAAGGCATGGTTTTTTTATTAATAGGGTCTTTTGGAAAACTATTAAGTCCTAACTTGTAGATTGATTTTAGGCTTGTTTTGTCATTTTGTAGTGTTGAATACTTGTAAATGCACAAATGATTTACTTGTTGAATTGAAGAACCCATTACCCGAACCTTTTACTGATAGGTGTTCCATAGTCTTTTTTTGTTTTATCGAAATTGTAACAATAAATATTTAACCTACATCAATTAAAATATTTAACCAATAGTTAAGGAGTAGGTTAGATTTGCCGTTTCATAAAAAAAAGTTAATTGTCAAAAATACCATTGATCTGTCATGCTCATGTTGGATGATTGGGTTACAAACTACAATCAAGACAGTTACCGAGTTTGTTGGCTAGTAAGTTTATTGCATTGCATGTAAAGAATCTTACTGCTCAGTAGTTTGTAACTTTTGTGTTTTTGGGAAACATTTTGTGTTTCCATTTTCCAATTCATCTTGTTGTACTTCATTGCCATTTGATATTACGCATAGTGCTTTGTGGACATTGCCAATTCTAAGTTGGATAGGTTATAAGAATTAGTGCATTACACTTTTTTTGGATGACAATAATTTCCTCTGATATTCCTTTTGGGAGGAAATAACAAGTTTATTGGCTTATTCCATGTTGAACGAATATGAGAAGAATATCAAATGTTCCCAATGTGACAATGGGCGGGGAATATGATTATGAGCCATGTAATTTTTTTTGTCACAAAACTGGATTGTTTTATGTTTCTATTTCCCTTACACTTCTCCTCAAGGCTATTAAATGTGATCCACACTTGACCACTCCAAAAATGCGGACACGTCATCTCCACATCATTATCACTTTTTCATCACATCTTAAGAAGTGGTCACCACTCCATGTCACAAATATCAATTTAATTTCTTATTTATTTTAATATAACATCAAGTAAAATAATTTTTACTTTCACAATATAATTTTAAAAATAAATGTAACATACACGTTCAATTATCGTGTTTTGTTTAAAAATGAATATTATTTAATATATGATTTTGAGTGTTGAGTTCTAACAAGATAGTTTTATGAAGAATTGAAGTAAAACTATATTTAGAATTATTTGGAAAGTATTGGAAGTCTTATGAGATTCCGATCAAAAGTCAACTATTGAAATTAACGAAAATATAAAGTTGGAAATAAATAAAAATAATGTTATTGAAAGTTGTAGATTATATCGTTAGAAACATTTAGGCGAAAACCTCATCGAAATCCGAGTTATAACGAAGAAGTTATGACAAATCGAAGATCCGCGACAAAATCGGCAAAACACTATTTAGCGTAAAAAGTGAGTTTTCGATAAACTACTTTTTAGCTTTAGTGATCTAAATGAAAGTCGTCGTATTCGTTAAACCGAGAATTTTAATAAAAAGAACGTCCAAATCTGACTTCGTATGAGGAAGTTATGATTTTTCTAAGTTTCAGTATAGCAGTATACAACTAAAAACTCGAAATAAAGATCGAGTGATTTTGAGCCGACACAACCTAAATGAGAATCGAAGGTCTCGTCAATAGTAGTACGACGGTAAAAAGACAGACGAAAACGGACGTCGGATGAAGAAGTTATGAATTTTTAACGGATTTTCCTATCCCGGTATGTTAAAAATAATAATATTAAAAATAAAGTCAAAATTAGCCAATGGAGTCTAAACGAAAGTTGTAGAGTATAATCTCACCTACGCGTGCATATAAATAACGTTAAAAACGGAGCTCGTATGCGAAAGTTATGAACTTTTGAAGATTGGACACAAAATCCGAGAAAATTCGCATGTGCATGGTCCGGGTTCGGCCACGTAGCACCTTCGCATGCGAGACGTGTGTCCGGTCCGTGGCATGACCGAAGTGAGCCATGTCGCCCTTCCCTTGCGAGCCGCCCCATGTCCGAGCAGGTGAGTCATCCGAATCGCAGGTCCAATCCGAAGTCGATGCGTGCCCCTCCCCCTCGCCCTTGCTGAGCCACGTGTCCTCCCTCTTCCCTTCGGATTCGAAGACCTCGCATCATATATAAGGGAGGTGCGAACCCTCCCGGTTTTGGTTGGTATTTTTCATACTTTTACACCCTAAATTTTATTTTAAGCTACTTTTAACCCCCCGAAGCCCCGGGATCATACCTAACACTTGAAAAACATCCCGAAGTGCCCGAAGACCCCGAGAAATTTATCTTTTCGGTTTAAAGCTCAACCCTCACAAGGCCCGGTTTTTAATAAAGCTCCCGGTTTTTCATCGAAGAAAGTTAATCATAGAAACAAAGTGCTGCTCAAATTACTATTTTAACCTCCGGTTATTTCACGGTGAGTTCAAATTATAGGAACAATTGTTTGTTATGTGTTATATGTGCAATGTGCTTTTCTGTGTTATTATGATAATGAGCTATAACTTTGACCACGAAGTGAATGACTATGCATCACTTGGGTATTGGTATGTAGCCTTTGACCATGAAGTGAATGAGTAAGCATCACTTTGGCATTGGCAGAATGCTAGATAGGGCTGAAAGCCTGTAAATTTTAGCAAAATGTTAACTCAGAAATCGTTTATTTTCCGTGCCACTTGGGCTGAAGTCTTATTGATGTATATCAAGTTGAAATTGTTGTATCTCATTGATTGTTAATCTTTGAATCAGATCATTTGTTGATATGGAAAGCTTGTCACATGATTCACATATGCCTTTGTTGTTCTTTGTTCCTCTATGCTTCTGTCATATTGGTATATATATGACATAACGTTATATTGTATCTATTTTTGAACTCACTAAGCGTCACCGCTTATCCCTCTCAGTGTTTAACTATTGCAGGTAATAAGGATCCAATATAGATGTTAGAAAAATAGGGGATGAATAGATTTCTTGGATTATCTGAAAGTCGTGATTCACTATCAAATTGAAGTATTTCGATGGTACAGATCGAACACTCAATTGGATGAAATTCAGAGAATGAAATCTGAGAATGTATGTGAAAATGTTCTTCAAGATGTACCAGGAAAATGACCAAAAAACGGATATATCATTCTTGTCTGAAAACTATCGATCCCAGCCAGGGGCTCTGCCCCTTGGACCCCGCCAGGGGCTGCCGCCCCTGGGACCCCACTCCCAGGGGCGCTGCCCCCGGACCCCCGTTCGTTTAGGGGCTTCGCCTCTAAATAACAATATACTTTGAATCTTGAAAAACTTGAACAAGTGTGCACTCCTACACCATCCTAACTTGTTCAATATTCAACAAGATCACTTTTGGTCAACAAATTTAATCCTATTACACTTAAATAATATTGATGATATAAAATCACCAACAAACCTCCCTCATTTAAGTGTAATCCTTATTAAACTTAAAACAAAACATAAACAACAACAAACTGATGCATAAATGAAATGTCGTGACGATTGAATTTCATATTAGTATATTACTCAATCCAAATATTCGAATATCAGGGTGTCACTAAGGATTGAACCCTTTCTATTCAAAGTGAATACATGAAGATAATACACCAGTTTACATTCTCAGCATATCCAATAAAGATACAATCTATACCTCTCTCACCCAATGTTTTCCTTTTGGGTTCGGTGAGCCTTACAACTGCTCTACAACCCCAAACTTTGAGATAACTCAAATTTGGTACCTTTTTACACGAAAGTTCATAAGGAGTATTCTTACTCCTTTTATTTGGAGTTCTATTCAAGATGTAACATGCAGTTAACATTGCCTCACCCCAAAACCCTTCACTTAAACCAGAATATGACAACATGGAATTAACCATTTCTTTCAATGTCCTATTCTTTCTTTCAGCTACACCATTTTGTTGTGGTGTATATGGAGCTGTGGTTTGATGTATTATTCCAGTTGATTCAAAATAAACTGGATCATAATACTCACCACCTCTATCAGTACACAATACTTTTATTAATTCATTTTTATGAAGCTCAACTTGTTGTTTATAAATTTTAAATTTATCAAATGCTTCATCCTTAGAATGTAGCAAATAGATATAACAATATCTAGATGCATCATCAATAAAAGTAACAACATACTTCTTGTTTCCAAGGGAAGGTGTTGCATGGAAATCACATAAATCACTATGTATAAGATCCAACACCTTGCTTTCCCTAACAACATCTTTGAAAGGTTGTCTAGTGATTTTAGTTAGCATGCATGTTTTACATTTTTCATTATTTTGCATATCAAAAGCAGGAATTAAACTCATTTTAGACATGTCTTTTAATCTCTTGTAATGAATGTGTCCTAGTCTAGCATGCCATAATTCAGATTTATGAAAATTATTGCTAGTACTACTAGAAGCCATGCAAACAGAATTATCACTAGAAGGATAATTAATATTAAGCCTAATCATTCCATTACATATATAGCCAAATCCCATAAAAGAACCATGTCTTGACAAGATATACTTATCACTTTCTAACACTTGTTTGTAACCACAATTATTTAATACAATTTCAGACACGAGATTCTTACGAATCCCTGGAACATATAAAACATTGTTCAAACACAAACATTTCCCAGAAGTAAAAGTAAGTAAAAC
Organism: Lactuca virosa; assembly: GCF_052849685.1. Classification (NCBI taxonomy): domain Eukaryota; kingdom Viridiplantae; phylum Streptophyta; class Magnoliopsida; order Asterales; family Asteraceae; genus Lactuca; species Lactuca virosa. The sequence goes on along the minus strand of NC_136434.1, from coordinate 167,126,302 downwards.
AGATCCTATGCCCTTGATTGGTTCAGTTGCAACATTTCCCATCTTCACAACAGATCCATCTTCAATTGGTTGAAAGTCCTTGAACCAATATAGATCTTTGCAAACATCACTTGTTGCTCCCGAATCAACCCACCATGCAACTTTATCATCCTGCACATAAAATGCTTCAGAAATCACAGAAATATAATTCTGAATATATTTAGTATTCTGCATGAAAACAGAAATCTGACCTTGTTGCTTTTCTGGATCCTTGGATCCACTTGGTCCAGCACCATCCTTGTTTACTTTGCGGAGACGACAATCTTTCTTGAAGTGACCCGGTTTGTTACAATTCCAACAAACCAACTTAGCCTTCTTGTTGGAAGACTTGTCATTCTTTCCTTTAAACTTCCTTTTTCCATTAGACTTCTTGGGATTATTTGAAATTTCTCCTTCCACCATGTTCACAGAAGAGGAACCAACTTGGTTCTTGCCTTTAGGATTGTTATCAAGTTCTTGAGTCCTTATGGACTCTTCAATCCTTAAATGGCTTCCAAGTTGAGTCAAATTCAATTCCTCTTTGTTATGTTTCAGATTGTGTTTAAAATCCTTCCAGGAAGGGGGCAGTTTGTCAATGATCACAGCCACAGAAATGGCTTCATCCATTTTCAGATTGTGTTGAGCAAACTGTCCCAAAATCCTTAACATTTCATGGAATTTTTCCATAACAGGCCTGGAGTCAATCATCTTGTAACCCATAAAGTTACTAACAAGAAACTTCTTACTAGAAGCATCTTCAGCCATGTACTTGGATTCAAGAGAATCCCACAGTTCTTTTGCAGATTCAAAATTTTGATAGATGTCAAAAAGAGAGTCAGACATACCATTGAGAATATGACCACGACATATGTAATCATCACTTTCCCACTTTGATCTTCTTCTTGTTGCCTCCAAAGGTTCATCTTCAACAGATTCTGGTAAGACTGGCATGGGTGTACTTAGAACATACACCACTTTCAGAGTGGTAAGGAGAAACGTCATCTTCTTCTGCCATCTACGAAAATCTTGCCCTTTAAACTTGTTCAGTTTTTCAAACTTACTTGTCATTTCCTTCACAGAATCACCACTTGCCATGATTACAGATTACTTCAATTTTTGTTAGAACAATAGGGGATGAATAGATTGCTTGGATTATCTGAAAGTCGTGATTCACTATCAAATTGAAGTATTTCGATGGTACAGATCGAACACACAATTGGATGAAATTCAGAGAATGAAATCTGAGAATGTATGTGAAAATGTTCTTCAAGATGTACCAGAAAAATGACCAAAAAACGGATATATCATTCCTGTCTGAAAACTATCGATCCCAGCCAAGGGCTCTGCCCCTTGGACCCCGCCAGGGGCTGCAGCCCCTGGGACCCCACTCCCAGGGGCGCTGCCCCCGGACCCCCGTTCGTTTAGGGGCTTCGCCCCTAAATAACAATATATTTTGAATCTTGAAAAACTTGAACAAGTGTGCACTCCTCCACCATCCTAACTTGTTCAATATTCAACAAGTTCACTTTTGGTCAACAAATTTAATCCTATTACACTTAAATAATATTGATGATATAAAATCACCAACAATAGACACATATTGTTGGAAGATTTAGAATAGTTAATAATATTACTTTTGTTTTTAGTGATCGTGTATGTATAAAATTATAATTTCCTGGGTAGTTATGTAATATACTAAAACTTAGTCGGTTTGTATCTAGTCTTTTTGTAATTAAACTATCAATGTAAAATATTGTTTATGAATATGCATGTAGCATGTTTTGGAGTAATATGATGTAGTTTTAGAGAGGGGTTCTCTCAATAAAAATGACATAATAATAAATAAAAATTGCATAATTAAAAATACAAATTACAGAATTAAAAATAAAAATGACATATTTAAAAATAAAGTATTTATTTCTAGTCATCGTCATCCATATACCATACACTGTTGTATCGTAAATCGTAATAAACCCTTGTGTACCTCTAACATTTCATCTCAATTGAAAGAGTTCGTAATTATCTTTCAAATCGTTATCTATATGCATAAATAAATATCTACCGAGTCAAGCTCTTAGCTCTTTGTTTAGCTAAAGTGGTTGGTTCTTTGGTAAACTCGAAACAATTAACTTTCATTAAAAACCGATAGATTTTAGACGACCCTTGATTGTTAATGAGGTGATGGAGTGGTATAAATGGAAAAGAAAAATCTTATGATGCTTAAAGTTGACTTCAAGAAAGCTTATAATTCACCTTCTTGAGATTTTCTTTTTACTATTATGAGTTTTATGGAATTTTCGGAAAAAATCTAACTAAAGCTTGTCTTCATAATGCTCGTTCTTCTGTCTTGATAAATGGCAGCCTCATAGACAAGTTTCCTGTAACATCCCAAGTTCGGAAGCAAGAAGTTGAAGGGTGCTAAGTGAAAATAAAGGAAGGGACTCGGCGAGTAGGTCTCTTGACTCGCCGAGTCGAAGCGGGTGCGTGGCACGGGGTTAAGTGGCCTGACTCGGCGAGTCGGCGGCTGGACTCGACGAGCCAGTGCTGGTCGAGGAAAAACCCTAATCTTCGGGGTTGCACCCTATTTAAAGGACTTAATGTCCTCCCCTCAGCTCCCTTAGCCCCCTTTGAGACCCAGAAACCCTAGAATCGTGAGTGAGAGCCATTGGAAGCAAATTGGAGCATTGTTAAGTGTCTTGTGAAGAGATCTTGAAGATCAAGAAGCTTGGATCAAGGAGATTTGTGGAGATTCAGATTACTCTTCAGCAGGAGGTCGTTTTGGAGGTAATGAATCGTTATCCTTGGCTTTCCCCTTTCTAGATCCATTTTCATGGAAGTTTTAGGGCTTGTTTGGAGATGATATGATGAGATCTTGGTGTATAAGTTAGATCTGGAGTTGAAACTCCAGATCTGAGCTCTATTTGGATCAAAGATGTAGAAAGCCCTTTTGGTTGCTATGCAAAAGCCTTTCCCCAAGAGTTAAGTCCCTTTCTAGCTTGGTTTTTGGTATTATGGGGCAAGAAGCACATAAAGGTAGCAACTTTATGTTGCTAATGGACTCTAGAGACCCCGATCTATTGTTTGGAGCAAAGGAGCAGCTCTGTGTCTCGAGATTTTGGGAATGCACGTATGGACTCGACGAGTCTGGGAGATGACTCGGCGAGTCAGGCTAGAGATCAGACTTTGAGTCACGTAGTAACTCGGCGAGTCGCATGGGTGACTCGGCGAGTCTTATGATGATGAGATTGGACTCGACGAGTTGTAAGAACAACTCGGCGAGTCTATTGAAGATTGTCGTGGACTCGGCGAGTCTGTTCTTGGACTCGGCGAGTCTGGTCACAGAACCCCTAACCCCTTTTGGTTAAGACGCAGATCAGTGAGTCGAGGGGTGACTTAGTGAGTTGGACAGGATGGGACTCGGAGATCGTTGGACTCGATGAGTCTTGGGGTGACTCGGCGAGTAGACTCGGGTTATGGGAATTTCTGAGTATAGGGACTCGACGAGTCGACGGGTCGACTCGGCGAGTAGAGTCAGTCAGGGAGGTTGACTTTGACTGAGGACTTTGACTTTGACCAAGAGTTGACCAGTTTGACTTCCAAGGGTATTTTGGTGATTTTGGTATTTATGGAATTGGTTCTTTGGTAGTGTTCGGTGGTGGAGTTCGTGTCGGTGATCGGAGCAGCTGATCTTATCCTTTCAGTCGGCAATTGCGAGGTGAGTTATCATCTCTATATCGACAGGGTCTACGGCACCAAGGCCGGCCCTTTATCGGATGGAAATCCGGGTATTTTTTGTTATGTTATTGTTTTGCTAGATCTGCATCCTGGTATTTAGGATGGTGTTATGTTAGTGACCTGGTTAAGGTCGGTACCCGGTATATAGGGTAATGTTATGCTAGTGACCGGTTAGGTCGGAATCCTGGTTAGGATGTTGATATGCTATGTGATCTGTTAGACTGTTTGTCTGGTTGAGGATTGTTATGTGATTGATTGTTTTATGTGCACATGGTTGTTTGACGGGGGTTGGGTTGAGGCGGGTCCTGCTTTGTGCTGAAGGCCAACATACCCAGGGCGGACCGGATATTCCGAAGGCCCAGCAAGCGGTCCGGATAGGCTGAAGGCCCCAAGAGGGCGGACCAGACCTGCCGAGGCTCGGGGAGTGGACCAGGCCGACTGAAGGCCCGGTGCGGGCGGACCAGTCATACTGTAGACTCAGAGAGTGGACCAGGTGGATTGAAGGCCCGGTGCGGGCGGACCAATCACACTGTAGACTCGACGTACATGGCTAGACTCGGAGGGTGGACCAGGTGGACTGAAGGCCCGGTGCAGGCGGACCAGTCACACAGTAGACCCGATGTGCATGGTTGTTCTATTTATGATATGTTATGAGTGTGATATGTGTGGTTGGTATTTTGGGGGTAACTCACTAAGCTTTCGGGCTTACAGTTTCAGTGTATTGTTTCAGGTACTTCAGGAGATCGTGGCAAGGCGAAGGCGTGATCGTACCGCTCTTCATGTTTTATGATTTATATGATATGGTTCTGGGGGATACTCTGATGTTTAAACTATTTTGAAAAAGAGTTGTATGAACGTAATGGTTTTTGAATGATTAAAATGTTTTAATTTGGCTCAAATTTTATGGGTGTTACATTTCCTATTAAACGGGGATTGAAGCAAGGAAATCCTCTTTCCCTATTTTTATTTATTTTATACTCTGATGTTTAAACTATTTTGAAAACGAGTTGTATGAACATAATGGTTTTTGAATGATTAAAATGTTTTAATTTGGCTCAAATTTTATGGGTGTTACATTTCCTATTAAACGGGGATTGAAGCAAGGAAATCCTCTTTCCCTATTTTTATTTATTTTATCCCGTCAAAGATGCTATTGATGCAGGAATGTACTAGGGTTGTATGATTGGCGATGGAGACATAAATTTGTCTCATGTCTTTTATGTCGATGATGCTATTTTCTTTGTGGAGTGGAGTAAGGAAAATATTATAAATATTATCACCATTCTTCACCGTTTTCATATGGTTTCGGGTTTCCACACGTGAATTTGCAAAAAAAAAAATCAAATCTTTTGGGGTAAACGTCTTACATTTGTTAGTGGTTTAGTTTGTGGATTTTGATAGGTTGTAAAGCAGCCAAACTTCCTTTTTCGTATTTGGATCTTCCTGTGGGAGATGTGATTAACCGTTTTTTTGGGATGGAATAGTATAATCAACAAGTGTAAAAAGAAGCTTTTGTTTTGGAAGATTAAGTTGCTCTCTATTGGAGATCGATCGATGTTCATACATTTTATATTGGAGTCTCTTGGATTTTATTATGTATTGGTTTAGTATGTCAGACATTGTTAATAAATATCTTGAGAAGTTAAGGGCTGGTTTTTTCTGGGGCAAAGAAAAAGCGGATCGAAAGATCCATTAGATAAACTGGAATCAAGTGAAGGCGAATAAAAGTAAAGGAGGTCTTGATATTGGTTCCATGGATACTTTTAGTAAGTCACATTTGTATAAATGGAAGTGGCGGTTCCTTAATAATACAAATACCTTGTGGTGTAAAGTAGTGAAACTCCTTCATGGTCGTGATGGGGGATTTGATACGAGTGATAGACATTCAGTGTTGCGTAAAGGAGTTTGGTTCAAAATCATTGGTACTATTAATCAATTATAAGGCACAAAGACAATTCCATTATAAGACTTATTGATGATGGAAATTCAACTTCTTTTTGGAAAGATCAGTGGATTGGCAATAACCTACTGATGTGCTGATTTCATAGATTGTTTGTGATGACGATGACCGGGTTTGACCCGTTGGGTTCCTTGGTAAATCGGACCCAGCCGGTTTAGCTAGGGCTAATTTTATTAATTAAGTTTAAGTTTTATCTTGTTTTGAGCTTTAAGGACCTGTGCTTATCTCGTTGTTTGCTGCCAGGGTTTTAGGAATTTTTTCTTTGCTTGGTATTTATCTTTGGATGGGAAAACACGTTAAAAACTCAGTTGTTGATTTTCATGAATGAATTTTGTCTCCTAGGAAAACTTTGCTTGATTTTCTTGTTCTCTTGGTAGTCATTAGAAATCGACATCAGTTGGTATCAGAGCTCAGAGCTCATAAGTTATCCATGGCACACAACGGACAAGGACCTCGACAACATCCCCGTAGAAACGTCGATAGAGGCAACGAAGACAAATTTTGAGATCTACGTGACATTGAGGAAATTGCACAATTGCAAAAACGAGTGCGGGACTTGGAATTGCAACATGAAGAACGTGCTGAGGAAAAAGAGACGAACACTGGAATCTGGGATGATGGTGCTGGGTTTGGCAACCCATTTGGTCGGAGACGGCCTCGACGAGAGACACAAGCAACATACACAATTCGTAACCTTGGGGTCAAGATTGAATCCCTGATTTCGATGGGAGGGCTCAAGTAGACGAGTTTATCGATTGGCTTAGCACAATTGAACACATTTTCGAGTTAAAAGACATCCCCAATAATCTGAAGGTAAAAATCGTGGCCCTTAAACTTAGAAAATATGCTTCGTTATGGTGGGATCATGTCAGGAAAAAGAGGGTTCAGGAAGGAAGATCGAAAGTTGAGACATGGGTTAAAATGAAGAAATTGTTGTGCGAGAAGTTTCTTCCAACAAATCATCAACAAGAGGTCTTCTTAGAGTACCGTAGCTTGTCCCAACGTTCATCTACCGTTGAAGAATTCATTAACGAATTTGACAGATTTCGAATGTGGTGTGGAACCGAAGAGTAAGAAGAGCAGGTTATTGCCTGGTTCTTGGGAGCATTAAGGCCTGAGATCCCTAATGTTGTTCAACTCCATCCGTATTGGACCCTCACCGATGTGTGTAGCCTATCCCTAAAGGTTGAGAAATAACTCAAAAGGAAAAACAAAAGCATTGGTTTTCAATGGGGCACCACCAAAATCGATGCTTTTCGATCTCCACCAATTTTCTCACCCACGAGTGGGAGTAAGCCCAACCCAATCAAGGCTGAGGTTGCCCGTGGACCAGTTACATCCTCTACGGATCCCACCACCAGATTAAATCGTTATTTCAAATGCCAAGGAATGGACCATTTCGCGCGAGATTGTCCTAATCAACAACTTGTTACGCTCACTGAAGACTCACAGCCAACATATGACATTGAAAATGAAGAAGAAGAAGAGGGAAGCGAGATCATTTATCCAGACAAGGGTGAATCTTTAGTAGCCCATCAAGTTCTTAGTGCTACACCAGCCTCTATAATTGAAGACACACTATGGCTTCGTAACAACATCTTTCACACTAAATACACAGCCAAGGGTAAAGTATGTACTCTCATCATTGACGGGGGTAGTTGCGAGAACATGGTAGCCCTGAGTATGGTGGAAAAACTAGCATTACCGGTAGAGCTACACCCGGATCCTTATCAGTTAACTTAGCTAAAAAAGGGAATGTTGTCAAGGTTAGTCAATAGTATCTTGTAAAATTCTGTATTGGAAATCGGTATTCTGATGAAGTGTAGTGTGAGGTAATCCCCATGGATGCATGTCACGTATTATTGGGGTGACCATAACAATATGATAGACATACAAAACATGACAGTTTCAAAAAATACGTATTCTTTTAGAAAAGACGGGGTTAACGTCACTCTATCACCCCTTGACACCCGAGAGATAGGAACCGAAGTCCTTATCCTAACAAAATCAGCCTTCCTCGACATTACCTGACACACCACACCTCCAGTTATGTATGCTATCATGATCACATAACACAATAAACTTCATACAGAGACACCTCTTATGGTTCAACCTCTTCTTAAAGAGTTCTAAGACGTGTTCCCTGATGAAATACCCACTGGATTACCACTAATAAAGGAAATCCAACATTGCATAGACTTTGTCCCCAGTGTAGTCATACCAAATAAACCAGTGTACCGGATGAATCCAAAGGAGTTTGAGGAGTTACACAGGTAGGTGACCGAACTTCTTGATAAAGGGCTTATTCGGGAAAACATGAGTCCTTGTGCTGTCCCCGCGTTATTAGTACCCAAACAAGGAGGTACCTATCGGATGTGTATTGATAGCCGGGCCGTAAACAAGATAACTATCAAGTACCGCTTCCCTATACCCCGTTTTGAGGACCTTCTTGAACAGTTACATGGTGAGTCAATATTTTCCAAAATTGACCTTCGTAGTGATTATCACCATATTAGAATGCATCCCGGGGATGAGTGGAAAACAACCTATAAGACATGTGATGGGCTTTACGAGTGGATGGTCATGCCATTTGGCCTCTCAAACACCCCTAGTGCGTTCATGCGCTTGATGAATCATGTGTTTAAAACCCTCATCGGTCACTGTGTTGTAGTCTATTTTGATGATATCTTGGTGTTTATCAACGATATGAGTCAACACCTTCGGCACTTACAAGAAGCTTTTTCTATCTTGCGAGACCAGAAGCTATTTGCAAACTGCATTAAATGTCAAATTTTGTCACCTGAAGTTCTTTTTTTGTGCTGTATTGTTTCCGGAGATGGCATACACATGGATGAGTTTAAGGTGGAAGCTATCACAACTTGGCCCACACCTACATCTGTTCATGAGGTTAGAAGCTTTCATGGATTGGCTTCATTTTATCGTTGGTTTATTCGAAATTTTAGCTCTATTGTTGCCCCTATTACCGACTGTATCAAAGGAAATCAATTTATTTGTATGTCTGCGGCTAACAGTGCCTTTGAAGAATTGAAAACAAAGGTCATCCAGGCCCCCGTGTTAGCACTACCGAATTTTCATAGTACTTTTCAAGTAGAATGTGACGCGTCAGGAGTGGGAGTTGGCGGTGTCCTGATCCAAGACAGCCGCCCCATTTCATTTTTAGTGAATAACTAAATGAAGCAAGACAAAATACAGCAGGTCTGAAAAGGAATTTTATGCAATTATTATAAGCCTCGAGTATTGGCACCACTACCTCTTACCTGGTGAGTTTATTCTGTATTCATACAACCAAGCCCTTCAACTTATTAATGGTCAACATAAGCTCAACCTGAGACATGCTAAGTGGGTGGAGTATCTTCAAGTTTTTTCCTTTGTCACCCGTCACAAACCAGGGACACACAACACTGTCGTTGATGCCCTTAGTCAACGAAGATCACTGCTCACGTTGTTACAGATCCAAGTGGAGGGATTCGAAGTCTTTCGTGGTCTTTATCCTGATGATCCAGACTTTTCAGATGTATAGAAACAGTGTTATGCAACTGCATGGTTATCTATTAAGAACTACTCAATAAATGATGGGTTCTTGTTTAAAAAACATTAGTTGTGTGTTCCAATGTGTTCACTAAGGGATGCTATCATCTTAGAAAGTCATCAAGGAGGGTTAGCCGGGCATTTTGGAAGATATAAAATAGTTAAGTTGGTGTAGGAGCGTTTTTTTTGCCCAAAATGGTTACTGATATTTCACGCATATTTGAAAGATGTCGAAGTTATCATATGTCCAAGTCGCAACATTCAAACGCGGGCCTTTACACTCCTCTGCCAGTCCCGGAGGGTCCGAGGGAAGATGTTTGTCTTGATAATGCCAAAAAGACTCAATTATGTTCGTGGTTGATAGGTTATCTAAAATGGCACATTCCGTTCCATGTGCCAAGACATATGATGCTAGTCAGATTGCGCGTCTTTACTTTGCTGAAATTGTGAAATTACATGGTGTGCCTAAGTCTTTAACTTCTGATCGTGATGTCAAGTTCATGGGGAACTTTTGGAGAACACTTTGGAAGCAATTGGGTTCATTCCTTCATTTCAGTAGCGCACATCACCCACAAAGTGATGGGCAAACGACGGGTACAAATTGCAACCTTGGTAATCTCCTCTGTATCCTCGTTGGTAATAACCCACGTCAGTGGGATGTGATATTGCCACAAACGGAATTTGCTTACAATCGGTCGACACACATGTCCACTGGGAGGAGTCCATTCTTTTTAGTCTATGGTCATAACCTGTTCACTTCGTTGGATCTCTCGCCATTACCTGCAACTGAGCATTTTTGCGTCGATGGGGAGGAGAGATTAGAACAAATCAAGTTGATTCATCAGCAAGTGCCTGACCAGATTGTGAACAATAACATGTGTATCAAAGGCGGGCAAACGTGCATCGTAAGAGTTTGGTTTTCAAAGAGGGTGACCTTGTGTGGATTCACTTGAGCAAAGATAGGTTTCCTAAGGGACGTGCAGGTAAACTTCAGCCGCGTGCGAACGGACATTTCAAAGTCTTGGAGCGTATTAACGATAATACGTTTAAGATCAAATTACCCAATCACTACAATGTCTCTGCTACTTTCAATGTGAGTGATTTGAAGCCATTCATTTCAGAGGAAGATGATTCGTTTCCCTCGAGGACAAGTCTTTTCGAAGAAAGGGAGGATGATGGCGATGATCGGGTTTGACCCGTTGGGTTCCTTGGTAAATCGGACCCAACCGATTTAGATAGGGCTAATTTTATTAATTAAGTTTAAGTTTTATCTTGTTTTGAGTTTTAAGGACCTGTGCTTATCTCGTTGTTTGTTTCCTGAGTTTTAGGAGTTTTTTTCTTTGCTTGGTATTTATCTTTGGATGGGAAAACACGTCCAAAACTCAATTGTTGATTTTCTTGAATGAATGTTGTCTCCTGGAAAAACTTTGGTCACTTTCTTGTTCTCTTGGTAGTCACTAGAAATCGACATCAGTTCGTTTTGGAGTCGGATAAAGAATGTACCGTTAATTAGAGGGAATGGAATGTCGTTGGAGTGGGCTTGGAGTAGGCCAATTAATGTTGGATCGTTGCTAAATCATGTGCAACAATTGGCTGACTTGGTTCACGGTATCTCCATATCGACAGATTGTGACAGATGGGTTTGGAACCTTGGCAGTGATGTTCGGTTCACGGTTTTTGAAGTTAGAAATTGCATAGATGATCATTTCCTTCCGGAGAACAATATGGCTATGAGGTGATCCAATTATGTTTCGAGAAAGATTAACATTTTTTACTGGCGTGTTAGACTAAATAGGCTCCCAACACAGGTTAATCTTGATGCTAATGGGATCAATATTCCTTCCATTGCATGTGGTATATATAACTTTGATGTGGAAGATGTGGCACATATTTTAATTTTGTGTCATGTAGCAATGGATGTGTGAGCTTTTTTGGGGAGATGGTGCAATTTATCCATTCCTACATTCTTCGTGGTGGAAGATGTAACTCACTGGATATAACTCACTTGATTGATTCAATACATCTTACCAAGTTCAAACGTATAGCATTGGAGTCAATAATCATGATTATGTGGTGACTCTTGTGGAACTTTTGGACCGACATTTTTTTAAGGATCACAACGTTAAAAGGAATTTGTTGGTTGACAATTTAATCAACTATTCCTATAATTGGATTGTCATTCGAAATAAAAGATTTAGTACTAGTATAAGTACATGGCGTTTACACCCTATATTGTGTATTCCTTTGTAAATTTTTGTTAGCTATTTGCTAATTGTTCTAATAAAAATTTAGCTGTTTGAAAAAAAGTTATACTCAAACGATAACGACGTTTGAACGCATCATTAACATATAAACAATCATCAACAAAGTAGTCACATACAAGACGTTTGTTTGCAACTTCACGATCCTTATTTAGATATCTTCTACTTCTCTTGCGGGCATTAAAACTTTCACCTACTGTATTGAAATTGTAGTAGTCACCTGAAGGAAAGCGTTGGAAAATACAACATCCTCATCCAAAGACAAAAATGAACAATTTTCCAAAACTGAATTGTGTTTGTGTAAAATATTGAGTAAAAAATAGTGACTTTTGTGAAAATGGTGGATGGTATTTATAGTATTTGTAAACAGTAGCAATTGATCTGTGTACATAATTCATATGCTCATTAACCTGAATATCATCCAAGGGAACCACTGCGGAATCATCAGCCAAACATTTCTGCAGTTGGGAGACATGAAATGTGTTGTGAATCTGACTAAGTTCAGCAGGTAGATCCAGTCGGTAAGCAATCTTTCCCACCCAGACAATAATCTTGAAAGGACCGATGTATCTGGGGCCCAACTTGCGTCGCTTCCGAAACCGGATGACAATCTTCCACGGTGACCCCTGCAGGAGCACAAAATCCCTAACCTGAAACTCGAGATCAGAACGATGTCGTTCATCGTAACTCTTCTGACGGCTATGCGTGGTCTGCAGTCTACCACATACCTGATGTATCAACTCAGTAATCTTGAGTACTACCTTAGTACTCCTCATCACTCAATGCCCGACTTCGCCATAATAAATCAGGGTCCGAAACTTCCTCCCACAGAGCACCTCGAAGGGACGTCGATCAATACTGACATGATTATTGTTGTTGTAGGAGAACTCAGCTAGAGGAAGATAAGTATCCTAACTCCTACAACAATATAACTTGTAGGCCCTGAGCATATCCTCAAGGGTCTAGATGGTATGTTCATTATGTTCATCTGTCTGAGGGTGATAAGTAGTACAAAAGTTAAAACGGGTACCCAAATCCTCATGGAACCTCTTCCAAAACCTGGAAGTGAAATGATTGTACCAATCAGAAACCACCAAAACTAGCACCCCATGCCACACTACCACCTCTATGATGTAATTATCAACCAGCTTCTCAGATGAAATACTCTCCTGAATATGGATGAAATGAGCACTCTTGGTCAGTCTATCAACAATGACCCAAATCGAATCAACCCCACGTTCCTTCCTTGGTAACTTCATGATGAAGTCCATAGTAATCTCCTCCCATTTGCATACGGGAACACCCAACAGCTGCATCTTGTCATGAGGCCTCAGATGTTCGGCCGTGACTTTCCTACAAGTAAAGAACCACTCAACATACCAGGCTGCATCCTGCTTCATGTAGGGTCACCAATGAACCAATCTCAAATTTTTATACATCTTTGTCGCACCAGGATTAATCGATAACTTTTATTTATGAGCCTCCTCTATTAAAGTTTTTTTCGAATCCCACTCATATAAGGAACCCAAATCATCATATGTAAGGTCAATATTCCCTGACTGTCATAATCAAAAGAGGAAACCTGCCAACAATTCATTCACTCTTCCGATGCTCTTCCTTCATTGCCTTAATATGTGTTCCTCTGATCTGCTCCAACAGCGGAGTAACAATGGTCATCCTCAAACATTAGTCTCTAATAGGAGCACTAGTCGCCTTGAGACTCAAGGCATCGGCCACTACATTGGCCTTCCCAGGATGATATAAGATTTCATAATCATATTCCTTCACTACATCAAGCCAGTTGCGCTGCATATTCAGATTCGATTGATACATCAAATATCTCAAGATCTTAGTGATCCGTGTAAATGGTTCAACGAACCGCATACAAATAGTGATGCCAAATCCTGAGGGAAAAAACCACTGCCCCCAGCTCCAAGTTATGTGTAGGATAGTTTGCCTCATGAGGCTTCAACTACCATGAATCGTACACAATCACATGGCCTCTCTGCATAAGCATGTCCCCCAAACCCAATATCGACGCATCACAGTATATAACAAAATCACCCACACCCTCAGGGATGGTAAATATTGGTGCCCTGCATAACTTTTGCCTTAGAACCTTGAATGCCGCCTAGTGCTCATACCCCCACCGAAACATGACATTCTTCTTCGTCAAGCGGGTTAAGGGAACAACAATCTTGGAGAAGTCCTGATGTAACATCCCAAAAATCAAGACCAAAAATTTCGTTTTAATTCATTAATAAACCATAGTTATTAAATCAAAGTATCTTTTCAGAACACATATTCATTACATCAGAGTAAAACATCCCAGGCTAAACATCATGGTGTGTGTGATGCAGTCAACCCGAGCTCTTCCCTCCGCTACCGGAAGAACCTGAAAACCAAAACTAAAAACCATAAGCACGAAGCTTAGTGAGTTCCCCAACCTACCACATACCATACAAATAACCACATACTAGGCCCCCGCACACTGCATCGGGACTTGCCCGACATCGGACTCGCTCCTGCATCGGGCCCCACCCGGCATCAGGCCTCCCCTGGCATCGAGCCCCGCTCGGTATACATACCTGCTTCTCTTAGGCCTCGCCTGTCTCCGGGCCCCGCCCGCTATACATGTACAACCACATAAACATACTAGCACATAAAGCAAACATACTTTATTGTATTCCTGTTCTAAGGGCTCGCCTAACTTGGGCCTCGCCCCTGTTCTGCTGCTGATGAGTCGTGGAACCCCGTCCACACTCCTGCTGATAGTGAGATACGAGCCCCCGCCCACACTCACTTCCCTCCTATCACGGGCCTCGCCCCTACTCTGCTAAATGATGAGATATGGAACCCCGTCCACACTCGGCTAGTGATGAGATACGGGACCTCGCCCACACTCACCTCCCTACCAGGCACATACATGTATTGATGGGTTTGAGCCATAAAAACTTTCCTATGTGCACATGCAAACCCAAATGCTTGGATCTAGGTTTCTCTAACTGAACATGCAATGTCTCCAAGGCTTTCAATGCTAGATCTAGAGATAACAATTGAATCATAACACATGAAATCAGATCTAGAAGAATACCTTAAGTTGCTTGCTTGAATCTTCTTGTTCTTGGAGCTTAGAGTCATAATTGTCACTCCTCTAATGGCTTACAAACATCAACTAGCAAGAGGATGATTTGGAGAGAGAGGAGGGATGAGAAAATCAGCTCTAGGGTTTCAATCTAAGAAGAGTGTCCGATTTCCCTCACCCATAGGGTCTATTTATACTATGAGCTACTAGGGTTACATCCTTAACCCTAACTGAATAACTTAGGCCCTAAGCAATCCAAGGATCCTTCTAGATATGAGGCTTGGACGAATTTAAGATATCCTAACCCTAAAATTCGGCCACCCTAATATCCATAAGGATTCATAGCCCAAAAACACAACTATCACACATTTGACAGTTTAAGCCCCTTTATTCAATTAACCTCTTTTAGTCACCAAATTAATTACTAATTAATTTATGACTAATATTAATTCCTTTAATATATTATTCTTATAACATATTAATATAATAATATCTCTTCTCTCTATATAAATCAACCTGTCAAGTTGCTATGGTGAAGGCAACCCAAAAGGACCATGCACAACCGGGTCAAGTACTTACCAAATATAGTTACGGGCTTAGACACTAATCCAACATGTATCACAAAGACAACAAGTATAATCTACTATGCAACATATAACATTCCTCGGGCTTACCCCGACATCAGACCCTAGTCCGGAAACATACTACCGACACATGCAAGAATCATAAAGACCTCTAGCATACTAACATGCCTCGGGCCTCGCCCGACATCGGATTGTAATCCGGAACACATATCATAAAAATGCCTAGGGATAACCCCCAGGTCTTCCTACTATACACAAACATAATGGGTCGGGATTGTGGCCGTAGACCCATGCACCTACTGAGGAGACTCACCTCGTACTGTCGAAATCCCACAGATAAACCTCTGGCTGCTAACTGGCAATTCCCCGAACTGCTGCTCCTTCACCTCCTCAAGCTATCAGTACCAAAATAACACTTAGCTTAAAAACCAATAATCCTCCTTAGGGTAAAACGACCATTTTACCCCTAGTCCAACTTGGTCCATATCTAAGGCCCAAAACCATAATATAAAAGGCCCAACACTAGGTAGGCTTCCCAAGCCCACTAGTGGCCCACTAATGGCCTAATTTGCTAAATTGGGCCCAATCCCTATAATGGGCCTTACCCTAAGCCCAAGAATATTCTTGGCCCAAAACATCTGACTTCTGATGGCCCACTAAGGCCCAAAGACCCAAAGTCCACTACTTGGTCCAACCCGAGGCCCAAAACACACCAAGCCCACAACTGATGAGTACGCGGGGCGTACTCCTCTGTATGCTAAGCGTACTGGCTGAATGGGGTGTACGCTGCGCGTACCTGCATGTATGCCCAATGTACTCCTCTGTTAAGCCACTTTTCCCATTAAGTGCTTAATACTCTACTCCAGAAGCTACAATTACAAATCCAAGTCCTCTTCAACATATTAATCCATAAAGTTGACTACTTGGTGGCTTGCAACCCACCAAATGAGCCCAAACTTGAAATGTGACAACAAACTTCCATGGAAATGACTAGATCTCATGCATGGTCACAAATGGACCTTCAAGATTGAAACTTTACTGCTTATGGGACTTATATGACACTAAGGGTGGCAACCCTAGACCTAGAAAACGAGTTGAGTCATAAAGGTCCATTATTGGGACCTAAAAGGTCCAAAAACTCGATTAACATAGATCTAAGCATACTTGAGGAAAGTTTCAGGATTTATACCTCAAGGTGATCTGAAATGGAACCATAATCTTGGATCTACTGCTTCTCCTTTGATCCCCCACCTTGCTATGCTCTTCACTTGCTTGGAAATGGCTTCATAACTCCAAAATACTCTCTAATGGCCTCTAAAGCTCCAAGGACACTCAAAGGAGGTTTAGGGTTTTGTGGAGGTTGTCTAAAGATGAGAAGGAGGCTGATATCTAGGGCATAATGTTCTTTATATAGTGGCATACCCTAAAATTTAGGGTTTAGGGACTCTGGACGTACGCTGGGCGTACTTCTCGTACGCTGGGCATACGCTTCTCCCCACCCGCGACCATAAGCCCTTATACGTTGGGCGTAACCCAGCTTACGCTGGGCGTACCCAGCTAAATAGACGCATGCATTCCATGCATGCATAGGACTACCTTGCCACAAATCTTCATTAGGGACTAAAATTGCCAATAACTTCAAAGTGCTATAACTTCTTCGTTCTTAGTCCGTTTCCGACGAACTTTATATCCACAAAAAGGTGGCGAGAAACCCTACGTTGCTAACAGCTCCTCAGTACCTAAAACTTCCCGAACAAGAGCCCGAAATCTTTAAAAGACCGAGATGTCAAATTACGAGTATGCCCTTGGCCTCCGAAGCCACAATCAAACACTTAGATCTCATATGCCCTAATACTGTCACACCCCCAAACCGGAACGGCGGAAACGTTCGGGGGTGGATGACGTCATGTAGAGTATCACAACCATTGTACGATAGCAATCATAGTAAACTCAACCATTACATTGAATACATATACGAAAAGGTTTACATCTGTTTAAGTCTTGTTTAAATACATAAAAAATGAAAGTAAAATTTAAAGACATGACTTTAGTTGCTCCAACTTCTCAAAATCCCAGGAGGTACCTGTCTATAGATTTCCTGAGAATACAAGCAGTTTTAAAAGAGTATCAACATAAAGCTGGTGAGTTCATAAGCGATGTTATGTAACAAAAATCTTATTCATAAATTTGTAGAAAGGTTGCATGTTTCCAAGAAAATCCAATATTTTCTTAAATAATGAAAAGTAGCCTTAAACCCTAAGGCCCATGGTAAGTTCGTTATTGAATTCGGTTCTTATTTCTTAAATTACTTGCATGAGATCCCTGGCTATCACCAGTAACGTAAGTATCATATAGTGTAAAAGCCCTGGTTAATACCAGTATGTATATTAGGTTTATTACTTAAAATAAAACCATTGAAGAGTGAAAGCAAATGATTAGTTTATTCTTATTGTGAGTCGTATAACCATGCTTGATATGACCTAGAGACCTTTACAACGTTCTTCAAGTGTTGGTTAAATGACATTTGTCACCCCAGGCATGCCTGCCTAACTGTAGCTAGCAGTTCAGGTGTGGGATTGTCAATCCCGAATAGATCTATTCACAAATCTCACGCTTTCCCTCCAGGAGACTCTGGTTATACTAGGATAGGATTTAATTCAGTATCCTAAGGGTACAGTTTTGAAGTAGAGCCTCACAATGTTGTACAATCTAGTTTACATGTAATTCTAAAGTGTTTTCTTGTATTAGAATCCGTTGGATGCAGTATACGGTAATAATTATACTTAAATAATTATTAAATGCCATGCCCTTGTAGTAAAGAATACCATAAACTAAATCTGCCATAGTTTATATGTTTAGTGGTGATTAACTCTGAATTCGTAAAAGTTATGATTTGAAACCCCAAACTATTCCTATTATAGTTTACATGTACATAATGTGAATGTTGAATCTGAAAAACAATGCAATTTTGGTGGTAAGTTGAAAACGTCCCTTATGCTAAACATAGTACAAAAGAGATAAGATATCTAAATATATGAAAATCGTTGTCTGAATCAATTGCATGAAGTTTATACTTGTTAAAAGTTATTTTGTATTAGTTCACAAAAGCATTTGTGTTTGGCTTGTATTCCCCCCTAAAAACGTTTAAAAATCGTAAAAGCGTAGGGGTATGAACTCACCTCGAGTGAGTGGTTTGTATGAAGGATCGATAAGAGATGTTGAGTGTCAAATGAAGCCTCGAACATAATTGGATCCTAATTATCATGTAATAACACATATATGATTCAAATTAGGGCATTTCACGACTAGACATGATAGAAAACCACCCTAAGGACTTGGAAACACTTGGACTAAGTGCTAAAATCACATATGATTGGTGAGGGAGGTGTACGGCCACCCTAGGGGTGTGTACGGCCGTGGGTGTGCGGCCCATGAGTGTACGGCCGTACACTCATAAAAAGTGTGCATGTTGAGGTGTTTCAAGGTCCTAAGAAGCATCAAGGAAGTGTTCTAGGTCCCATACTTGGTTGTAGTGCAAGTTTGAGGCCTAAAATGTTCATCAAAGTGGGTGTACGGCCCTAAGGTGTGTGTGCGGCCGTACCAAGGGGTGTGCGGCCATACACTCTTCATGTTTATGTCCAAGTTGTCGACTTTAAGGTGCAACAAGGCTAAGATCATGTCCAACTTGAAGTTAGGGGCCAAACTCTCACTTTGGAGAGCCTTTAAGGGGGTGTACGGCCGTACAAAGGGGTGTGCGGCCGTACTCCTTCAAAGGGGTGAGGAACTTGATGGAATTTGATGAACTAAGGCTTGAATCAAGAGGTCTTTCAAGTCTAACAAGCTAGAGGATGGAATAATCACGTTTTTGAAGCCTTAAAGAGTTCACGGTTGAAGAAACTTGAGAGAGGAGTAGTGTGGAACCAAGAGAAAAAAGGAAAGAAGGAAAGGAGTCTACTCATATATATAGGGGTGAGTGTGCAGCCATGAGGGGGTGTACAACCGTACACCCATGTGTACGACCGTACACTCATCCCAAAGGAGTGTATGGCCCGATTTGCTACTTTTAAGACTTGATAACTCATTCCTAATCTCAATCTTGGTTGTACTCAAGATTAGAACACTTAAACGAACCCTTAAACAGTGCTAAAAGGTAACAGGATCGAGTTTAAAATTGATAGAATTGAATAGTCATACAAGATAGGAGTTCCGGGTTGTCACATCATCCCCCCGTTAGAGGGAATTTCGTCCTAAAATTCAATGATAGAAATACAAATCACGGAATTGGAAAAAGATGAGGGTACTTCTGTTTCATAGAATATTCACGCTCCCAAGTGAATTCAGGTCCCCGCTTGGCATTCCAGCGAACCTTCACTATCGGGATGCGACTTTGTTTCGTTCGGTTGACTTCCCGGTCTATGATTTCAACTGGTTCCTCCACGAAGTGTAAGCTCTTGTCTAGTTCGATCTCATCGAGGGGAATCACAAGTGTCTCATCGGACAAACACTTCTTTAGGTTCGACACGTGGAAGACGGGATGTACGTTGCTAAGTTCTCGAGGTAACTGGAGTTTGTATGCTACGGGACCAATCCTAGCAAGGATTTCGACTGGTCTAATGTATCTTGGATTTAGCTTTCCACGCTTTACAAAGCA
This sequence comes from Lactuca virosa, assembly GCF_052849685.1. NCBI lineage: Eukaryota > Viridiplantae > Streptophyta > Magnoliopsida > Asterales > Asteraceae > Lactuca > Lactuca virosa. The sequence continues at coordinate 167,106,459 of NC_136434.1, read as the reverse complement.
TATCATGCCTTTCCAGGGTGAGACCTTCAAAAGGACACGGTCACCAACCTGGAATTCCAAGGGTTTTCGTCTCTTATCGGCGTAGCTCTTTTGTCTATCTCTTGATGCTTTCAGTCGTTCTCGGATTTGTACGATCTTTTCAGTCGTCTCTCGGATGATTTCAGGACCCGTGAGAGTCTCTCCATCTTGAAGTTTTCTTTGATCGGCAGGAAGTGGGCGGATTTATTCAGTCGATCGACAATTACCCAGATGGCGTCGTGCCCACTCGGAGATCTGGGTAACTTAGTGATAAAATCCATTGTAATCTTTTCCCATTTCCACTCAGGTATTTCTGGCTGCTGAAGTAAACCTGAAGGCTTTTGGTATTCTACCTTCACCTTGGCGCAAGTCAAGCACCTGCCCACGAAGGTAGCAATTTCTGCTTTCATGTTCGGCCACCAATAGAGTTATTTGAGATCCAGATACATTTTATCTGAAACTGGGTGAACGGAGTATCTAGTCTTGTGAGCTTCGTTGATGACAACCTCCCTGTACCCGCCGTACTTTGGGGTCCAGATCCGGTTCATGAAATAGTAAACTCCGTCTCCCTTGACCTCTAAGTTCTTTTCCATTCCCCACAGAGCTTCATCCGACATGTTCTCTGGTTTTAAGGCTTCCAGCTGAGCCTCTCGGATTTGTGTGGATAATTGGGAGTGGATGGTCATAGTCAATGCCTTCACCCTACGACCTGAATACTCCTTTCGGCTGAGGGCATCTGCTACCACATTGGCCTTGCCGGGATGGTAGTGTATTTCGCACTCATAATCACTGAGTAGCTCTACCCATCGCCGATGTCTCATGTTTAACTCTTTCTGATCAAAGATATGATGTAGTCTTTTATGGGCGGTGAATACAGTGAACTTGGTTCTATAGAGATAATGTCTCCAGATCTTTAACGCGAAGACCACTGCTCCCAACTCTAGATCGTGAGTTGTGTAATTGACTTCGTGTGTTTTCAACTGCCTCGAGGCATAGGCGACAACCTTTCCTCGCTGCATGAGCACACAGCCTAGGCCCTGATTAGATGCATCACAGTAGACAACGAAGTCTTCCGTGCCTTCGGGCAGGGACAAGATAGGTGCGCTGCATAGGGCCTGCTTCAATGTTTCAAACGCAGTGTCTTGATTTTCTCCCCAACTAAAGGTTACACCTTTCTGTGTCAGGGTGGTTAAAGGGTTAGCGATTTTGGAGAAGTTTTGGATAAACTTGCGATAATAGCCAGAGAGACCCAAGAATTGGCGGATTTCTGTCGGTGTCTTTGGTGCTGACCAATTCTCAATCGCTTTGATTTTGGAAGGGTCCACGTGTATGCCTTGCTTGCTAACCACGTGACCAAGGAAAGATACCTTCCTGATCCAGAACTCACACTTTAAAAATTTTGCATAAAGCTTCTCCGCCCTTAATGTTTCTAGCACTAGTCTCAAGTGCTGTTTATGATCATCTTTGCTCCGCGAATAGACAAGTATATCGTCAATGAATACGATCACGAACTTGTCTAGGAAAGGGCGGAACACTCGATTCATCAAGTCCATGAATATTGCCGGTGCGTTGGTTAGACCGAAGGGCATTACTAAGAACTCGTAGTGTCTGTAACGAGTTTAGAATGCTGTTTTGGGAACGTCATTCTCATGAACTCGTAACTGATGATACCCTGATCGAAGGTCTATATTCGAGAAATATCTGGCTCCCTGAAGTTGGTCGAAGAGGTCGTCGATTCTGGGTAGGGGATAACGGTTCTTGATGGTAAGCTTGTTCAGCTCTCGGTAGTCAATGCACATCCGGAAGGATCCATATTTCTTCTTTACGAATAAAATCGGGGCTCCCCAAGGTGAGGAACTCGGTCTTATGAATCATTTGCTCATCAGCTCATTGAGCTGGCTGGATAACTCTTGCATTTCTGCTGGCGCTAGACGGTAGGGAGATTTAGCTACATGAGTAGCTCGGGGGATTAAGTCGATACGAAACTCTACTTGGCACTCGGGAGGAATTCCTAGAAGATCTTCGGGGAAGACATCAGGAAAGTTGCAGACTTTGGGGATGCTCTCGAGGTCTTTAACTTTTTACGCTTCATCAACAACATGGGCTAGGAATGCATGGCACTCCTTCCGCAGATACTTCTGAGCTTTGATGCATGAAATGATACGAAGGTTCGAACTGAGTTTATCACCGAAAATAGTGAGGGATTTGCCAGAGGGAAGTTTGAGACGGATGGGTTTCTTGTAGCAATGGATATCAGCACGATTGGGGCTCAACCAATCCATGCCGAATATGACATCGAAGCTTTTTATGGATACAGGCATAAGATCGATAGGAAAGGAATGATCGTCTAGGGTAAGAGTACAACCTATGAATATGTCGTTAGTGCTTTCTTTCTTTCCCTTAGCCATCTCGATGGTAAATGTTTCAGTTAAAGGTTGGGATTTACATTTGAGAAGATGTTTGAATGCATGACTAACAAAACTCCTCTCCGCACCATAATCTAAAAGAATGCATGCATAAGAGTTGTCAAGGAGGAACGTACCCGTAACAACAGTAGGATCAACGACCGCTTCCTCCTAGCCCATAGCCAGTGCCCTCCCTGTGTTGCCAGATGTTGCTGCTTTGGGGCAATCTCTTTTGAAGTGACCAACCTCTCCACATCCATAGCAGGCTTGACCAGCGCCTGCCCCAGGAGCCTGGTTGGTTGGTTGGACGGGTGTTTTGCAGTATCGATCCGTGTATCCCTTCTTTCCACAGCTATTGCATTTCAATTCACGGCAGGGTCCGTGATGATGAAAGTTACACTTGTTGCACAGTGGTAGGTTTCCAGCATAACCACCAGTAGGAGCTTGAGTGGTTGGAACAGTAGCTGGAGTAGTAGCAGGAGTAGTAGCAGCATGAACTGCCACTGATTGTTGTTTCTTGGAGGGCTCTTGCGAAGACTGCCCCTTGCGTTTGTTCCAGAACTTCTTCTTCTTCTCTCCACTCTCCTGTTGTGGTTTGGGTGCGGTTGTCACCTCATCAAGATCGACCCCATGATCTATCAGGGTCTGCGCCAGGCACTTGGCGCTATCAAATGTAGTGGGCCTAGCAGCCAAAACATTTCCTTTGGTTGGGGCCGTCAGTCCCCAGATGTACCTTTCAATCTTCTTGCTTTCCGGGGTGACCATTCCCGGACAGAGGAGAGTCAGATCACAGAATCTAGCTGTGTATGCAGCAATATCAGAACCCTTCATCTTCAGGTTCCAGAGTTCGTGCTCTAGCTTTTGCACCTCGCCCCTTGGATAGTATTCGGCGAGCATAAGTTCCTTCAGACTTTCCCAACCCATGGCATTAGCCACTGGCAAGGTTAGGGATTTGACTTGACCATTCCACCAGGTCAATGCTCTGTCGGTGAAGGTGCAGAAGGCAAACTTCACCTTTTTTGCTTCGGAACAAACACAAATTTCGAACCATCGAGTCAAGGCAATAACACCTCCGTTGCCGTCGAAGGATTTGGGTTTTGCGTTCATGAAGTCCTTATAGGAACACTCCTTCTGATGTCCCTGATCACCGAGGTTTTGAGGATGAGTACCACCTTCAAAGGGGTGAGGAACTTGATGGAATTTGATGAACTAAGGCTTGAATCAAGAGGTCTTTCAAGTCTAACAAGCTAGAGGATGGAATACTCACGTTTTTGAAGCCTTGAAGAGTTCACGGTCGAAGAAACTTGAGAGAGAAGGAGTAGTGTGCAGCCAAGAGAAGAAAGGAATGAAGGAAAGGAGTATACTCATATATATAGGGGTGAGTGTGTGGCCATGAGGGGGTGTACGGCCGTACACCCATGTGTACGGCCGTACACTCCTCCCAAAGGAGTGTATGGCCCGATTTGCTACTTTTCAGACTTGATAACTCATTCCTAATCTCAATCTTGGTTGTACTCAAGCTTAGAACACTTAAATGAACCCTTAAACAGTGCTAAAAGGTAACATAATCGAGTTTAACATTGATAGAATTGAATAGTCGTACAAGATAGGAGTTCCGGGTTGTCACAAATACTCACATCCGAAATGGGCAAAATCCTTCCTTTCCCAAGGCCCTAAACCCATGACAACTGATGATTGGGCCGCATGCCCTAGCAGCGAAGCACTTTCAGAACCATGTGTTACAACTCTCCGCCACTTAAATTAGATTTCGTCCCCGAAATCTCTCCTTACTAACACCCATCTCCCAACAACTGATATGAGGAACGCAACCGATGATTCTACATGTGAAACAATATTCCTAATATGACTGAAAGCCAAACCGATCTTCCATTCCGAAGAAAACTAACTTCAAACTTCCGCAAACCACATCTGTCTTCCTAGAGTCCGAATCCCATACTGGTCTGTCTCCCTAACCGACTACTCCTGCATAACCATCTGCCGGTCAATTATACTTGACAGAAGGCTCAGATAATCCTTCGAGTAGAAGATTCATCCCTGCAACTGTTGGACTCAGACGAGAGCTGCGCAACTGTTGGGTATTGAGCACTATAACACTCCTATGGTGAACATGCAACCCTAAATGCTTTGGATCTATGTTTTCTCTAATTATACATGCATTTTCTTTTTCCAAAGCATTCTCCCTAGCTAGCATACAATTGAAGCTATATAATATAAAACTTAGTTTGGATGCTTAGCTCTTGAGTAGGATAGAGTTCTTGACCTTTGAAAGCTTGAGCACCTCAAGTGTAATGCCTCTAGTGGTTCACAAACACCAAAATGCAAGTGAAGGATTTGATAGAATAAGATACTTGACTCCAAAGAGTGTGTAGCCGATTTTGGCTTATGGGGTCACTATTTATAATGTGGCAAATGCTAGGGTTACACTTTGTAAACCCTAATGCTCCATGACTTTTCACATTCTTATGCTCCATGGGTTAACCTCCATGGACTATCCATGGATTATCTAATTGGTTTAGCCCAACTATATAGTCATGGATCATTAACCCACATTACAAGAATCATTGATTTACATAATCAATCCCCATATATTTAATTAGTCTCTTTTGATCACAAAATTAATTCCAAATTAATTCTTGATCAATACTAATTAAATAATATGATTTCATATTAATATATTACACTTGTAATATATTAATAAATCATCAATAACCTTATTCTCAAAAGTCCATCCTATCAAATTGCACTGGTGAAGGCAACCCAAAAAGGACCATGCTACAATCGGGTCATGTACATACCAGTTATAGTTATGGCCTTAGACACCAAATCCAACAGCAATAGGGTTAAATCCATTACTCTGAGATTATTTAATCCCGCTGCAAGTGACTTATCACTTCCGATCCACAAGCTACTTCGCACACAAGAACCCTCATGATCATTACTTCTGCCCAACCATCACACTGCCTCTTTCCTTCTTTCCAAAAGAACTGGGACCTCCTAGGTCCGAACCTATCTGTCCACTATCTGGAATACCGGATTCCCTCCGGTTACTGAACCAGTGATCTGTTGGATTAGTGTCTAAGCTTGTAACTATATTTGGTAAGTACTTGACTCGGTTGTGCATGGTCCTTTTGGGTTGCCTTCACCATAGCAACTTGACAGAGTAATTTATGGAGAAAGAGAAGGTATCGTGGTTTATTAATATATTATAAGAATAATATATTAAAGGAGAAATCATATTATTTGATTAATATTAGTCATAGATTCATTAGGAATTAATTTGGTGACTAAAAGAGATTAATTGAATAAAGGGGACTTAAACTGTCAAATGTTTGATAGTTGTATTTTGGGCTGGGAAACCTAATGGATTAAGGGGTGATCGAAATTATGATGGAAGCCCATCATATTTTCGTCCATGGCCTGTATTCCAGAAGGTTCCATGGACTGCTTAGGGTTTAAGCTGTCCATTAGGGTTTTGACTGAAACCCTAGCTGCTCACAGTATAAATAGGACCCTATGCATGCAATTTTCGGCCACTTGTTTTTTCCAAGAACCCTAGAGCCGATTTTGTGTGCCTCCTCCCTCTCTCATATACTACCCTCTTGCTAGTTGGTGTTTGTAAGCCATTAGAGGAGTTACACTTGTGACTCTAAGCATCAAAGACAAGAAGATTCAAGCAAGCAACAAGAGGTAATCTTCTAGATCTGTTTTGGTTATTATAATTTCGAATTATTATCACTAGATCTAGGGTTAGAAAGTCTTGGATGAATGCATGTACAATAGAGAAACCTAGATCCAAGCATTAGGGTTTGCTTGTGCACATAGGAATGTTCTTATGGCTCAAACCCATCAGTGGTATCAGAGCTTTGATTGGTTTCAATTGTATTTGATGTTAATATGCTCATTCATTACTTGATTTGAAAATCGGTTTTTTGAAAATACTGTAACAACCCGATATTTTTAAATCAATGTAACATTCAAAAAAAGTCAAATGTAATGAACTATTTGGAATCAACGAAATTAGCGTAAAAAATGAAGTGTTCTAAAACCTAAATTGGGATGCATAAAGCATTAGATATCGTGCCAAGGTTTCCAAAAACATAAAGAACACCCAAATCCGAGTTATAACGAAGGAGTTATGACCAATCGAAAATCCAAGACACACCCGGTAAAACACTGCTAAACGTAAAAAGTGAAACTTCAATAAAATGTTTTTTAACCTTAGGTATCTAAACGAAAGTCGTAGATTACGTTAAACCGTGAACATACATAAAAAGAACGCCCAAATCTGACTTCGTATGAGGAAGTTATGATTTTTCTAAATTTCGGAACAGCGGTAGACAGCTAAAAACTCGAAATAAAGATGGAGCGATTTTTAGCCGACGCAACCTAAACAAGAGTTCAAGGTCTCTACAATAGTAGTACAATGGTAAAAAGACAGACGAAAACGGACGTCGGATAAAGAAGTTGTGGATTTTTAACGGAATTATCGTGTCCCGGCCTATTAAATAAAATATAATTAAAAATAAATTCATAATTAGCCAACGAAGTCTAAATGAAAATTGTAGAGTATTTTCTCACCTTCGCGTGCATATAAAGAACGTAAAAATCGGAGTTCGTATGCGAAAGTTACGGATTTTACAAGTTCGAAGTGCATAAACCGAGACGATTTACGCCCAGCGTACCCTCGTACGCCCAGCGTACTCGGATGCTAGGCTCCGGATCGTCCACGTCGCCCCTCTACGCCTCTATACCCGTCCCGTACGAAGTTCGGCGGTCGATGATGCGGTTAGCAGTGACGCACGAGTACGCCCCGCGTAACCTCGTACGCCCAGCGTACCGAGGGTCTTCAGCCCCTATAAAAGGGATGCGAGGGTTCCGGGCATTTGTGCTCAATTTCTCTCCTTTTCTTGCGTTTTACTCCGTTTTGCATGCAAGAAATATCCCGAAGCCCCGGTCTTCACACCCAAGTTCCGAAGGAAGGATTTACACCACCGAGATTCCCGATAACCCCAAGAAATCCGCTTTCTCCTGTCAAAGTTCTGCTCGGTTTTCGTCTCACTTTCTTCAATCTATCAGGTGAGTTCATACCCCTACTTTTTACGTATTTTCATATTTTAGGGGGGGGGGGAATACAAGTGCAATACGGGAAAAACTTATCATTTTATATATACACCATCAACATTTTATAAATGTTAGAATAACTTTTATATCAACGTTATACTTTACATGCAAAGTTAATATTACATCGAGTTTTTATCACCAAACGGAACACACTTTTGGAAAAACTATAATGGGTATAGTTTGCGGGTTATTCATTACATCTTTACGTAAACATTGTGAAAATGAAATACTTTCATCTACATGAGTTATAGACTTTCTTTACGTAAATCTATTAATACTAAGTGTTGTGAGACATTCAACTTCAACGTATTCATAAGTACGCATTTCAAGTCCTGTATTATAAACCATAATCTTTTGGAGGGAGAGCGTGATACTTGTGTATAGATCTATACGGGATTGACAATCCCGCACCTAAACTGTTAGCTACAGTTAGACCGGCAGGTCTGGGGTGACAAACGTCATAACACTACAACGCCTGAAGAATGTTGTCACAGGCAGTCAGGGTCAATAGCATGGTTATAAAACTCACACGGAAGTATTAAAATAAGTTTGATTTACGTGACTTTCGATGCATACTTTAAATACATTATTTGGGTATAAACGCACATTCACCATTTGAGCACAAAAGATACTATTGCAAAACCAGTCGTTGGATCTTTTCAGACTATATATAGAAAATATTGGATTTTCTGGAAAACACATTCAATTATTTTTACAAAAAGGGCATACAAATTTTCAGTACAGAACTCTTGTGAACTCACCAACTTAATTGTTGACACTTTTTCAAAACTACTTGTATTTCTCAGGGAATCAGTAATACAGGTAACCATCAGCTTTTGGAGAAGGAACGCTAAGGCGTCTGTAAGCGAAACATTTTAAATCATCATATTTGTAATATTCTGTTGAGACATGTATTACAAGCAACAATGTAAGTTTTTATTATATTTATGATGATTGTGTTTACTTTCTTTACAATATTCAACTGTTATGATACTACGTGAAGTCACCCACCCCCGAATGTTTCTGCCATCCTGGTTTGGGGGTGTGACAGATTGGTATCAGAGCATTGTTTATAGTGAACTAAGTATATCGAACCACATAAGATATACAAACTATAAATGCAAAGGGACCAAAAACCCTCTGACAAAACGTTTTCATAAACGATACTTTTAATAAATTAAAGTGATATACATTTTTTTTAAAAAATATAAGTACACGCATGCATCAGTCTCGTATCATAGCAAAGTTTCATAAAGAAGTATTAAGACAAGTTGCGACACTACGACTAGGCCTCGGGGTTTGTAAATCAAATCGAGAATAAATATAGCCTGATCAATTATATTTATCCTGGATGTGACCAACGTATGTCAAGGAATGGTCGTAGTAAGCAACAAGTCAAAAACTTACCGAATTAAGTATTAGAATCAAACTCACGAATTTGAAATACTATAGGAGTATTTTGTAAAAACTAAAAGAACTGTTATAATCATGCGAATCTCAGTATTTAATTAGAAATAGGAATCGTCGAATAACATTTACCCTTATTGAAAATTTCCCTTCTTACTTCCGAGGTTTATATAATTCTCTTGCCCCTATTCTCGATCAGACGAAATGGCAGGTTTTCACATTCCCGGGGATCCCTACTACCCTAACCAGGGTAATGGAGGCTGGATTGAGGAAGAACCAGAAGAGGATTCCGAAAAGGAAATTCCCGAAGAAGAACCCGAAGAAGAATTCGAAGAGGATCCTGAGGAAGACCCAGACGAAGATATAGAAGAGGAAGGAGATGGTGGGAGCACAGACTCGGAGCCCAAGATCTACAATCCTCCCCAAGAAGCAGCCAATCCCCCAAGGAACTTTCAGGGCCCGGCGCCCTGCTGGGCTGTGGATCTGAAGCGATGGAGCAGGGAACAAGGGCAACGCCCACCCTACGGCATGGCCCGAGGCTTTTATAACCTCCGCAACGGGGGTTCAGCTGACAGGGCACTCCCTGTCATGGTCCGACGCATTGCCAACCAAGGCGAGCAAGCAAGAGCAAATGCCAACCAACTCTTGGACATTGGGGCCACCGCTGCTGTCACCGCGGTACGTCTTCGTCGTCTGGACGAAGAGCATGAGCGAACAATAGAGCACACCTTTTCCCTGCAGAAGGACATCACTGCTACTAGAACCGAAGTGAGGGAGCTCCGTAGGAGCCAAGCCGCAATGGAGAGGCGCGTCATCGAGGCTGAACGTCAAGCAGCCCGAGCTAAGGCTTCCACAACCACATACCATGGTCCGCAGCGTGCCACCCGCTCAGAGTAGAGCGCGTACTTCTGGCGCTATGTATATACCTATCAAATAAGTGTTGGTGCTACTCTTTCCTTTAAGAATGTAAACCCGACGAATTGTGAGAACACAGTTCGGGGGTCGGAATGCGGTCAAATTTTCCCATTTTCATTGATGTACCCTAGACCTATATAAGGTCAAATTTTCCTGATCGTTGTATCATATACTAACATCAATAAAATTGACACGCATTTATTATTTCCTTGAGTATTCCATTAAATTCTTAAAAGAAGCATACACTTATTTTTGAAAGTTTCCATTTACATGCGAAAACCAGAAATGTTCAGAACTAAAACCTTCCATAATCATTTCTAATGACTTATCAAGAATTCGTCTCTTAACTTGTGGCAGAATCATGCCACCAAGGAGAAATCCCCGACGTTTCAATACAAACGGAACACGAGCACCACCTCCACCGCCTCCTCCATCGATGGATGCTGCTACCTTTCAGGCTGCTGTAACAGCCGCCGTAACCGCAGCAATGGCACAAATGAGTAACAACGGATCAGGAGGTGGGATAAATAGCTCTACTAATGGCCAAAACCAAGGTCGCTCCGGGGAATGTACTTACAAAGACTTCTCCAATAGCAAACCCATCCCCTTTAATGGATCTGGGGGAGTGATGGCTCTATCCCAATGGATAGAGAAAACGGAAGCTGTGTTCGAGATATGCTCATGCCCCGAGGAAAGCAAAGTAAAATTTGCCGCCTGTACTTTCTCCGAGCGAGCCCTAACGTGGTGGAATGGCCACGTCAAGTCACTAACTCTGGTGGTGGCAAACTCAATAGGTTGGGAGAACCTGAAACGGATGCTACTACGAGAGTACTGCCCAAGGGGCGAGATTCAGAAGCTCGAACAGGAGCTTTGGGGCCTTACGATGGTAGGCTCGGACATCACAAGCTATACGAATAGGTTCAGTGATTTGACAATACTTTGCCCAGGAATGATGATTTTGGAAAGCCAAAAGGTGGAAAGGTATATCTGGGGACTGTCGCCCCAGCTTCGAGGAAGTGTGCTAGCTTCCAAACCCACGACGTTCGACAGCGCTAAGGAACTGGCACAATCTCTCGTTGATCATGGGGTCTGCCAAAGTATCACGACCGTCGTCCCGGAACCAACCAAAGGAAGCAACAACAATGACAGCAATGCCAACAACAACAACAAGAAGTTTTGGAACAAGAGGAAAGGTCAAACTTCGCAAGAACCATCAAAGAAACAAATAGTGGCGGTCCATGCCGCTACTGCCCCCACTGCTGTTCCCGCTACCCCCGCGCTGACAAAACAATACGCTGCGAATCTGCCAAAGTGCAGCAAATGCAATTACCATCACCACGGTAATTGCCGGGAAATGCACTGTAAAAACTGCGACAGAAAAGGGCACACTGCCCGTTTCTGTAAGGCACCGACGCGACCAATCACCCAAGTTCCTGGTACTGGAGTAAGCCAGGCATGTTATGGGTGTGGGGAAACTGGGCACTTCAAGAGGGATTGCCCTAAGGCAAAGAATGCTGGCGGTGTAAGAAGAGTGCTGGCAATAGGCCAGAACGAGGCAATAGCCGATCCCACGGTGGTTACGGGTACTTATGCATGCATACTCTTTGACTGTGGTACGGAGAGAAGTTTCGTGAGTCATAAATTCAAACACTTACTTAATAAAAAACCCCAAGCACTCAATAAAATATTCACAGTAGAAATGGCAAACGGTAAAACGGAAAGCGCAAACGATATGTACGTAGGCTGTACGTTAAATTTAAACGAACACTCGTTCCAAATCGACCTTATGCCGATTACTATAAGAAGTTTTGATATCATCATCGGTATGGACTGGTTAAGCCTTCACCATGCCGATATACTTTGTCACGAAAGGGCCGTTCGCCTCAATCTGCCAAGCGGCAAAACTCTTGTCATTTATGGTGACAAACCCAGTGCAAATTTACAAATCATCTCATGCGTCAAAGCCCAAAAATACCTTCGCAAGGAATATCATGCTTTTCTAGCCCACGTAGTAGACAAGAAACGAGAAGTGAAGGACATTAAAGACATTTCGGAAGTCTGCAATTTCCCCGACATTTTCCCTAAAGATCTTCCAGGAATCCCACCAGAACGTCAAGTCGAGTTCAGGATCGATTTGATTCCCGGAGCTACCCCAGTAGCAAAATCGCCATACCGTCTAGCACCGGCTGAAATGCAGGAGTTATCTAGCCAGCTGAACGAGCTTCTAAGCAAGGGATTCATCAGACCGAGCTTCTCACCTTGGGGAGCACCAGTCTTGTTCGTAAAGAAGAAGGACGGATCTTTTCGCATGTGCATTGATTACCGGGAGCTGAACAAACTCACGATCAAGAACCGATATCCCTTACCACGCATAGACGATCTATTCGACCAACTACAAGGAGCGAACTACTTCTCGAAGATCGACTTAAGATCAGGGTATCACCAACTACGAGTTCTGGAAGGAGACATTCCCAAAACGGCATTCCGAACTCGCTATGGTCACTACGAGTTTGTGGTAATGCCCTTTGGTTTAACAAATGCACCGGCGGTGTTCATGGATTTGATGAACCGAGTATGTCGTCCTTTCCTGGAAAAATTTGTAATCGTGTTCATAGATGATATACTCATCTATTCAAGGAGCAAGGAGGAACATAGCCAACATCTCCGACAAGTCTTAGAAACATTAAGGACAGAGAAGCTTTACGCAAAATTCTCAAAGTGCGAGTTTTGGATTCGGAAAGTAGATTTCCTAGGTCACGTGGTCAGCGAGGAGGGAATACACGTGGACCCTTCCAAAATCAAGGCAATCGAGAACTGGACAACTCCAAGGACTCCAACGGAAATCCGACAATTCTTGGGCCTCGCCGGGTATTACCGAAGGTTCATACAAAACTTCTCAAAGATTGCTAAGCCAATTACCACCCTGACTCAGAAGGGTGTAACCTTCAGCTGGGGAGAGAAACAAGACGTTGCATTCCAAACATTAAAGCGAGCCCTATGTAGTGCACCTATATTATCTTTGCCAGAAGGAACAGAAGACTTCGTGGTCTACTGTGATGCATCAAACCAGGGACTTGGATGTGTCCTGATGGAACGAGGGAAGGTCATCGAATACGCCTCGAGACAACTCAAGACGCACGGAGTCAATTATACCACGCAAGATCTCGAACTAGGAGCAATCATCTTTGCCCTAAAGATCTGGAGGCACTACCTCTACGGCACGAAATGTACAATCTTCACCGATCATAAAAGCCTTCAACACATCCTCAGTCAAAAGGAACTCAACATGAGACAAAGACGGTGGATAGAACTATTAAACGATTACGAATGCGAAATTCGTTATCATCCCGGGAAAGCTAATGTAGTAGCCGATGCACTCAGCCGAAAGGAATACTCGGGCCGCCGAGTGAAATCCTTAACAATGACCATCCACTCACACCTATCCGCACAAATCAAAGAAGCACAGGAAGAAGCCTTGAGGCCAGAGAACGTGACAGGTGAAGCATTGAGAGGAATGGACAAAAACCTTGAAGTCAGGGATGACGGAGTTCGTTGTCTCATGAACCGGATCTGGACACCAAAATTTGGTGGATTCAGGGATGTTGTCATGAACGAAGCTCATAAAACTCGCTACTCCGTACATCCCGGCTCAGACAAGATGTACTTAGACCTCAAGAAACTGTACTGGTGGCCGAACATGAAAGCCGAAATTGCTACCTACGTAGGCAAATGTTTGACTTGCGCCAAAGTCAAGGTGGAATACCAAAAGCCTTCGGGATTGTTGCAACAACCAGAAATACCCGAATGGAAGTGGGAGCGGATAACCATGGACTTCATAACCAAGTTACCCAAGACGGCAACCGGACTCAACACCATCTGGGTGATCGTCGACAGGTTAACCAAACCCGCGCACTTCCTACCAATCAAGGAAACGGATAAACTGGAGAAACTAAGTAGAACATATATCAGGGAGATTGTACGACTTCATGGTGTTCCAATATCCATTATCTCGGACCGAGATAGTAGATTCACCTTGAGGTTCTAGCAGTCACTACATAAATCTCTAGGAATGAGGCTGGACATGAGTACCGCCTACCACCCACAGACCGACGGCCAGAGTGAGAGAACCATTCAAACGTTGGAAGATATGCTAAGAGCTTGTGTGATAGATTTTGGTAAGGCATGGGACACCCATTTACCATTGGTCGAGTTCTCGTACAACAATAGTTATCACACTAGCATCAAAGTTGCCCCATTCGAAGCCCTCTACGGCCGTAAGTGCAGATCACCTCTGTGCTGGGCTGAAGTGGGTGACACCCAACTAGCAAGAGGACAAGCAACTGACAACACTCTCACTGGACCAGAAATCATAAGGGAAACTACGGAAAAGATTGTTCAAATCCGGGAGCGACTGAAGGCTTCCAGAGACAGACAAAAGAGTTATGCGGACAAAAGAAGGAAACCTTTAGAATTTCACGTTGGAGACCGAGTGCTATTGAAGGTCTCGCCCTGGAAGGGGTTAATACTTTCGGAAAACGTGGGAAACTAAACCCAAGATATATCAGACCATTCGAGATCCTTGCCAGGATCGGACCAGTGGCGTACAAACTTCGATTACCGCAGGAACTAAATAACGTGCACCCTACCTTTCACATATCGAACCTAAAGAAGTGCTTATCCGATGAGACCCTCGTTATCCCTCTAGATGAAATTGAAATCAACGAAAGTCTCCAATTCGTGGAAGAGCCAGTAGAGATCATGGATCGGGAAATTAAAAGAACTAAACAAAGCCGCATACCCATTGTGAAGGTCCGTTGGAACGCCAAGCGAGGACCTAAATACACCTGGGAACACGACGATCAGATGAAACAAAAGTACCCACATCTTTTTCCTAATCCATAAAATCTGTCTTAGATTAAATTTCGGGACGAAATTCCCTGTAACAGGGGGATGATGTAACAACCCGATATTTTTAAATCAATGTAACATTAAAAAAAAGTCAAATGTAATGAACTATTTGGAATCAACGAAATTAGCGTCAAAAATGAAGTGTTCTAAAACCTAAATTGGGATGCATAAAGCATTAGATATCGTGCCAAGGTTTCCAAAAACATAAAGAACACCCAAATCCGAGTTATAACGAAGGAGTTATGACCAATCGAAAATCCAAGACACACCCGGTAAAACACTGTTAAACGTAAAAAGTGAAACTTCAATAAAATGATTTTTAACCTTAGGTATCTAAACGAAAGTCGTAGATTATGTTAAACCGTGAACATACATAAAAAGAACGCCCAAATCTGACTTCGTATGAGGAAGTTATGATTTTTCTAAATTTCGGAACAGCGGTAGACAGCTAAAAACTCGAAATAAAGATGGAGCGATTTTTAGCCGACGCAACCTAAACAAGAGTTCAAGGTCTCTACAATAGTAGTACAATGGTAAAAAGACAGACGAAAACGGACGTCGGATAAAGAAGTTGTGGATTTTTAATGGAATTATCGTGTCCCGGCCTATTAAATAAAATATAATTAAAAATAAATTCAAAATTAGCCAACGAAGTCTAAATGAAAGTTATAGAGTATTTTCTTACCTTCGCGTGCATATAAAGAACGTAAAAATCGGAGTTCGTATGCGAAAGTTACGGATTTTACAAGTTCGAAGTGCACAAACCGAGACGATTTACGCCCAGCGTACCCTCGTACGCCCAGCGTACTCGGATGCTAGGCTCCGGATCGTCCACGTCGCCCCTCTACGCCTCTATACCTGTCCCGTCTGAAGTCCGGCAGTCGATGAAGCGGTAAGCAGTGACGCACGAGTACGCCCCGCGTAACCTCGTACGCCCAGCGTACCGAGGGTCTTCAGCCCCTATAAAAGGGATGCGAGGGTTTCGGGCATTTGTGCTCAATTTCTCTCATTTTCTTGCGTTTTACTCCGTTTTGCATGCAAGAAATATCCCGAAGCCCCGGTCTTCACACCCAAGTTCCGAAGGAAGGATTTACACCCCCGAGATTCCCGATAACCCCGAGAAATCCGCTTTCTCCTGTCAAAGTTCTGCTCGGTTTTCGTCTCACTTTCTTCAATCTATCAGGTGAGTTCATACCCCTACTTTTTACGTCTTTTCATATTTTAGGGGGGGGGGAGGGGAATACAAGTGCAATACGGGAAAAACTTATCATTTTATACGGATTCAAATACACCATCTACATTTTATAAATGTTAGAATTACTTTTATATCAACGTTATACTTTACATGCAAAGTTAATATTACATCGAGTTTTTATCACCAAACGGAACACACTTTCGAAAAAACTATAATGGGTATAGTTTGCGGGTTATTCATTACATCTTTACGTAAACATTGTGAAAATGAAATACTTTCATCTACATGAGTTATAGACTTTCTTTTCGTAAATCTATTAATACTAAGTGTTGTGAGACATTCAACTTCAACGTACTCACAAGTACGAATTTCAAGTCCTGTATTATAAACCATAATCTTTTGGAGGGAGAGCGTGATACTTGTGTATAGATCTATACGGGATTGACAATCCCGCACCTAAACTGTTAGCTACAGTTAGACCGGCAGGTCTGGGGTGACAAACGTCATAACACTACAACGCCTGAAGAATGTTGTCACAGGCAGTCAGGGTCAATAGCATGGTTATAAAACTCACAGGGAAGTATTAAAATAAGTTTGATTTACGTGACTTTCGATGCATACTTTAAATACATTATTTGGGTATAAACGCACATTCACCATTTGAGCACAAAAGATACTATTGCAAAACCAGTCGTTGGATCTTTTCAGACTATATATAGAAAATATTGGATTTTCTGGAAAACACATTCAGTTATTTTTACAAAAAGGGCATACAAATTTTCAGTACAGAACTCTTGTGAACTCACCAACTTAATTGTTGACACTTTTTCAAAACTACTTGTATATCTCAGGGAATCAGTAATACAGGTAACCATCAGCTTTTGGAGAAGGAACACTAAGGCGTCTATTAGCGAAACATTTTAAATCATCATATTTGTAATATTCTTTTGAGACATGTATTACAAGCAACAATGTAAGTTTTTATAATATTTATGATGATTGTGTTTACTTTCTTTACAATATTCAACTGTTATGATACTACGTGAAGTCACCCACCCCCAAATGTTTCCGCCATCCTGGTTTGGGGGTGTGACAGATTGGTATCAGAGCATTGTTTATAGTGAACTAAGTATATCGAACCACATAAGATATACAAACTATAAATGCAAAGGGACCAAAAACCCTCTGACAAAACGTTTTCATAAACGATACTTTTAATAAATTAAAGTGATATACATTTTAAAAAAAAAATATAAGTACACGCATGCATCAGTCTCGTATCATAGCAAAGTTTTATAAAGAAGTATTAAGACAAGTTGCGACACTACGACTAGGCCTCGGGGTATGTAAATCAAATCGAGAATAAATATAGCCTGATCAACTATATTTATCCTGGATGTGACCAACGTATGTCGAGGAATGGTCGTAGTAAGCAACAAGTCGAAAACTTACCGAATTAAATATTAGAATCAAACTCACGAATTTGAAATACTATAGGAGTATTTTGTAAAAACTAAAAGAACTGTTATAATCATGCGAATCTCAGTATTTAATTAGAAATAGGAATCGTCGAATAAAATTTACCCTTATCGAAAATTTCCCTTCTTACTTCCGAGTTTTATATAATTCTCTTGCCCCTATTCTCGATCAGACGAAATGGCAGGTTTTCACATTCCCGGGGATCCCTACTACCCTAACCAGGGTAATGGAGGCTGGATTGAGGAAGAACCAGAAGAGGATTCCGAAGAGGAAATTCCCGAAGAAGAACCCGAAGAAGAATTCGAAGAGGATCCTGAGGAAGACCCAGACGAAGATATAGAAGAGGAAGGAGATGGTGGGAGCACAGACTCGGAGCCCGAGATCTACAATCCTCCCCGAGGAGCAGCCAATCCCCCAAGGAACTTTCAGGGCCCGGCGCCCCGCTGGGCTGTGGATCTGAAGCGATGGAGCAGGGAACAAGGGCAACGCCCACCCTACGGCATGGCCCGAGGCTATTATAACCTCCGCAACGGGGGTTCAGATGACAGGGCACTCCCTGTCATGGTCCGACGCATTGCCAACCAAGGCGAGCAAGCAAGAGCAAATGCCAACCAACTCTTGGACATTGGGGCCACCGCTGCTGTCACCGCGGTACGTCTTCGTCGTCTGGACGAAGAGCATGAGCGAACAATAGAGCACACCTTTTCCCTGCAGAAGGACATCACTGCTACTAGAACCGAAGTGAGGGAGCTCCGTAGGAGCCAAGCCGCAATGGAGAGGCACGTCATCGAGGCTGAACGTCAAGCAGCCCGAGCTAAGGCTTCCACAACCACATACCATGGTCCGCAGCGTGCCACCCGCTCAGAGTAGAGCGCGTACTTCTGGCGCTATGTATATACCTATCAAATAAGTGTTGGTGCTACTCTTTCCTTTAAGAATGTAAACCCGACGAATTGTGAGAACACAGTTCGGGGGTCGGAATGCGGTCAAATTTTCCCATTTTCATTGATGTACCCTAGACCTATATAAGGTCAAATTTTCCTGATCGTTGTATCATATACTAATATCAATAAAATTGACACGCATTTATTATTTCCTTGAGTATTCCATTAAATTCTTAAAAGAAGCATACACTTATTTTTGAAAGTTTCCATTTACATGCGAAAACCAGAAATGTTCAGAACTAAAACCTTCCATAATCATTTCTAATGACTTATCAAGAATCCGTCTCTTAACTTGTGGCAGAATCATGCCACCAAGGAGAAATCCCCGACGTTTCAATACAAACGGAACACCAGCACCACCTCCACCGCCCCCTCCATCGATGGATGCTGCTACCTTTCAGGCTGCTGTAACAGCCGTCGTAACCGCAGCAATGGCATAAATGAGTAACAACGGATCAGGAGGAGGGATAAATAGCTCTACTAATGGCCAAAACCAAGGTCGCTCCGGGGAATGTACTTACAAAGACTTCTCCAACAGCAAACCCATCCCCTTTAATGGATCTGGGGGAGTGATGGCTCTATCCCAATGGATAGAGAAAACGGAAGCTGTGTTCGAGATATGCTCATGTCCCGAGGAAAGCAAAGTAAAATTTGCCGCCTGTACTTTCTCCGAGCGAGCCCTAACGTGGTGGAATGGCCACGTCAAGTCACTAACTCTGGTGGTGGCAAACTCAATGGGTTGGGAGAACCTGAAATGGATGCTACTACGAGAGTACTGCCCAAGGGGCGAGATTCAGAAGCTCGAACAGGAGCTTTGGGGCCTTACGATGGTAGGCTCGGACATCACAAGCTATACGAATAGGTTCAGTGATTTGACAATACTTTGCCCAGGAATGATGATTTTGGAAAGCCAAAAGGTGGAAAGGTATATCTGGGGACTGTCGCCCCAGCTTCGAGGAAGTGTGCTAGCTTCCAAACCCACGACGTTCGACAGCGCCAAGGAACTGGCACAATCTCTCGTTGATCATGGGGTCTGCCAAAGTATCACGACCGTCGTCCCGGAACCAACCAAAGGAAGCAACAACAATGATAGCAATGCCAACAACAACAACAACAAGAAGTTTTGGAACAAGAGGAAAGGTCAAACTTCGCAAGAACCATCAAAGAAACAAATAGTGGCGGTCCATGCCGCTACTGCCCCCACTGCTGTTCCCGCTACCCCCGCGCCGACAAAACATTACGCTGGGAATCTGCCAAAGTGCAGCAAATGCAATTACCATCACCACGGTAATTGCCGGGAAACGCACTGTAAAAACTGCGACAGAAAAGGGCACACTGCCCGTTTCTGTAAGGCACCGGCGCGACCAATCACCCAAGTTCCTGGTACTGGAGTAAGCCAGGCATGTTATGGGTGTGGGGAAACTGGGCACTTCAAGAGGGATTGCCCTAAGGCAAAGAATGCTGGCGGTGTAAGAAGAGTGCTGGCAATAGGCCAGAACGAGGCAATAGCCGATCCCACGGTGGTTACGGGTACGTTTCTCCTCAACGACATTTATGCATGCATACTCTTTGACTGTGGTGCGGAGAGAAGTTTCGTGAGTCATAAATTCAAACACTTACTTAATAAAAAACCCCAAGCACTCAAGAAAATATTCACAGTAGAAATGGCAAACGGTAAAACGGAAAGCGCAAACGATATGTACGTAGGCTGTACGTTAAATTTAAACGAACACTCGTTCCAAATCGACCTTATGCCGATTACTATAAGAAGTTTTGATGTCATCATCGGTATGGACTGGTTAAGCCTTCACCATGCCGATATACTTTGTCACGAAAGGGCCGTTCGCCTCAATCTGCCAAGCGGCAAAACTCTTGTCATTTATGGTGACAAACCCAGTGCAAATTTACAAATCATCTCATGCGTCAAAGCCCAAAAATACCTTCGCAAGGAATATCATGCTTTTCTAGCCCACGTAGTAGACAAGAAACGAGAAGTGAAGGACATTAAAGACATTTCGGAAGTCTGCAATTTCCCCGACATTTTCCCTAAAGATCTTCCAGGAATCCCACCAGAACGTCAAGTCGAGTTCAGGATCGATTTGATTCCCGGAGCTACCCCAGTAGCAAAATCGCCATACCGTCTAGCACCGGCTGAAATGCAGGAGTTATCTAGCCAGCTGAACGAGCTTCTAAGCAAGGGATTCATCAGACCGAGCTTCTCACCTTGGGGAGCACCAGTCTTGTTCGTAAAGAAGAAGGACGGATCTTTTCGCATGTGCATTGATTACCGGGAGCTGAACAAACTCACGATCAAGAACCGATATCCCTTACCACGCATAGACGATCTATTCGACCAACTACAAGGAGCGAACTACTTCTCGAAGATCGACTTAAGATCAGGGTATCACCAACTACGAGTTTTGGAAGGAGACATTCCCAAAACGGCATTCCGAACTCGCTATGGTCACCACGAGTTTGTGGTAATGCCCTTTGGTTTAACAAATGCACCGGCGGTGTTCATGGATTTGATGAACCGAGTATGTCGTCCTTTTCTGGACAAATTTGTAATCGTGTTCATAGATGATATACTCATCTATTCAAGGAGCAAGGAGGAACATAGCCAACATCTCTGACAAGTCTTAGAAACATTAAGGACAGAGAAGCTTTATGCAAAATTCTCAAAGTGCGAGTTTTGTATTCGGAAAGTAGATTTCCTAGGTCACGTGGTCAGCAAGGAGGGAATACACGTGGACCCTTCCAAAATCAAGGCAATCGAGAACTGGACAACTCCAAGGACTCCAACGGAAATCCGACAATTCTTGGGCCTCGCCGGGTATTACCGAAGGTTCATACAAAACTTCTCAAAGATTGCTAAGCTACTTACCACCCTGACTCAGAAGGGTGTAACCTTCAGCTGGGGAGAGAAACAAGACGTTGCATTCCAAACATTAAAGAGAGCCCTATGTAGTGCACCTATATTATCTTTGCCAGAGGGAACAGAAGACTTCGTGGTCTACTGTGATGCGTCAAACCAGGGACTTGGATGTGTCCTGATGGAACGAGGGAAGGTCATCGAATACGCCTCGAGACAACTCAAGACGCACGGAGTCAATTATACCACGCAAGATCTCTAACTAGGAGCAATCATCTTTGCCCTAAAGATCTGGAGGCACTACCTCTACGGCACGAAATGTACAATCTTCACCGATCATAAAAGCCTTCAACACATCCTCAGTCAAAAGGAACTCAACATGAGACAAAGACGGTGGATAGAACTATTAAACGATTACGAATGCGAAATTCGTTATCATCCCGGGAAAGCTAATGTAGTAGCCGATGCACTCAGCCGAAAGGAATACTCGGGCCGCCGAGTGAAATCCTTAACAATGACCATCCACTCACACCTGTCCGCACAAATCAAAGAAGCACAGGAAGAAGCCTTGAGGCCAGAGAACGTGACAGGTGAAGCATTGAGAGGAATGGAAAAAAACCTTGAAGTCAGGGATGACGGAGTTCGTTGTCTCATGAACCGGATCTGGACACCAAAATTTGGTGGATTCAGGGATGTTGTCATGAACGAAGCTCATAAAACTCGCTACTCCGTACATCCCGGCTCAGACAAGATGTACTTAGACCTCAAGAAACTGTACTGGTGGCCGAACATGAAAGCCGAAATTGCTACCTACGTAGGCAAATGTTTGACTTGCGCCAAAGTCAAGGTGGAATACCAAAAGCCCTCGGCATTGTTGCAACAACCAGAAATACCCGAATGGAAGTGGGAGCGGATAACCATGGACTTCATAACCAAGTTACCCAAGACGGCAACCGGACTCGACACCATCTGGGTGATCGTCGACAGGTTAACCAAACCCGCGCACTTCCTACCAATCAAGGAAACGGATAAACTGGAGAAACTAACTAGAACATATATCAGGGAGATTGTACGACTGCATGGTGTTCCAATATCCATTATCTCGGACCGAGATAGTAGATTCACCTCGAGGTTCTGGCAGTCACTACAGAAATCTCTAGGAACGAGGCTGGACATGAGTACCGCCTACCACCCACAGACCGACGGCCAGAGTGAGAGAACCATTCAAACCTTGGAAGATATGCTAAGAGCTTGTGTGATAGATTTTGGTAAGGCATGGGACACCCATTTACCATTGGTCGAGTTCTCGTACAACAATAGTTATCACACTAGCATCAAAGTTGCCCCATTCGAAGCCCTCTACGGCCGTAAGTGCAGATCACCTCTGTGCTGGGCTGAAGTGGGTGACACCCAACTAGCAAGAGGACAAGCAACTGACAACACTCTCACTGGACCAGAAATCATAAGGGAAACTACGGAAAAGATTGTTTAAATCCGGGAGCGACTGAAGGCTTCCAGAGACAGACAAAAGAGTTATGCGGACAAAAGAAGGAAACCTTTAGAATTTCACGTTGGAGACCGAGTGCTATTGAAGGTCTCGCCCTGGAAGGGGTTAATACGTTTCGGAAAACGTGGGAAACTAAACCCAAGATATATCAGACCATTCGAGATCCTTGCCAGGATCGGACCAGTGGCGTACAAACTTCGATTACCGCAGGAACTAAATAACGTGCACCCTACCTTTCACATATCGAACCTAAAGAAGTGCTTATCCGATGAGACCCTCGTTATCCCTCTAGACGAAATTGAAATCAACGAAAGTCTCCAATTCGTGGAAGAGCCAGTAGAGATCATGGATCGGGAAATTAAAAGAACTAAACAAAGCCGCATACCCATTGTGAAGGTCCGTTGGAACGCCAAGCGAGGACCTAAATACACCTGGGAACACGACGATCAGATGAAACAAAAGTACCCACATCTTTTTCCTAATCCATAAAATCTGTCTTAGATTAAATTTCGGGACGAAATTCCCTCTAACAGGGGGATGATGTAACAACCCGATATTTTTAAATCAATGTAACGTTAAAAAAAAGTCAAATGTAATGAACTATTTGGAATCAACGAAATTAGCGTCAAAAATGAAGTGTTCTAAAACCTAAATTGGGATGCATAAAGCATTAGATATCGTGCCAAGGTTTCCAAAAACATAAAGAACACCCAAATCCGAGTTATAACGAAGGAGTTATGACCAATCGAAAATCCAAGACACACCCGGTAAAACACTGCTAAACGTAAAAAGTGAAACTTCAATAAAATGATTTTTAACCTTAGGTATCTAAACGAAAGTCGTAGATTACGTTAAACCGTGAACATACATAAAAAGAACTCCCAAATCTGACTTCGTATGAGGAAGTTATGATTTTTCTAAATTTCGGAACAGCGGTAGACAGCTAAAAACTCGAAATAAAGATGGAGCGATTTTTAGCCGACGCAACCTAAACAAGAGTTCAAGGTCTCTACAATAGTAGTACAATGGTAAAAAGACAGACGAAAACGGACGTCGGATAAAGAAGTTGTGGATTTTTAATGGAATTATCGTGTCCCGGCCTATTAAATAAAATATAATTAAAAATAAATTCAAAATTAGCCAACGAAGTCTAAATGAAAGTTGTAGAGTATTTTCTTACCTCCGCGTGCATATAAAGAACGTAAAAATCGGAGTTCGTATGCGAAAGTTACGGATTTTACAAGTTCGAAGTGCACAAACCGAGACGATTTACGCCCAGCGTACCCTCGTACGCCCAGCGTACTCGGATGCTAGGCTCCGGATCGTCCACGTCGCCCCTCTACGCCTCTATACCTGTCCCGTCCGAAGTCCGGCAGTCGATGATGCGGTAAGCAGTGACGCACGAGTACGCCCCGCGTAACCTCGTACGCCCAGCGTACCGAGGGTCTTCAACCCCTATAAAAGGGATGCGAGGGTTCCGGGCATTTGTGCTCAATTTCTCTCCTTTTCTTTCGTTTTTACTCCGTTTTGCATGCAAGAAATATCCCGAAGCCCCGGTCTTCACACCCAAGTTCCGAAGGAAGGATTTACACCCCCGAGATTCCCGATAACCCCGAAAAATCCGCTTTCTCCTATCAAAGTTCTGCTCGGTTTTCGTCTCACTTTCTTCAATCTATCAGGTGAGTTCATACCCCTACTTTTTACGTCTTTTCATATTTTAGGGGGGGGGGAATACAAGTGCAATACGGGAAAAACTTATCATTTTATACGGATTCAAATACACCAGCTACATT
This sequence comes from Lactuca virosa, assembly GCF_052849685.1. Classification (NCBI taxonomy): domain Eukaryota; kingdom Viridiplantae; phylum Streptophyta; class Magnoliopsida; order Asterales; family Asteraceae; genus Lactuca; species Lactuca virosa. Next base: position 167,081,874 of record NC_136434.1, on the reverse strand, counting down.
TTATAAATGTTAGAATAACTTTTATATCAACGTTATACTTTACATGCAAAGTTAATATTACATCGAGTTTTTATCACCAAACGGAACACACTTTCGGAAAAACTATAATGGGTATAGTTTGCGGGTTATTCATTACATCTTTACGTAAACATTGTGAAAATGAAATACTTTCATCTACATGAGTTATAGACTTTCTTTTCGTAAATTTATTAATACTAAGTGTTGTGAGACATTCAACTTCAACGTACTCACAAGTACGCATTTCAAGTCCTGTATTATAAACCATAATCTTTTGGAGGGAGAGCGTGATACTTGTGTATAGATCTATACGGGATTGACAATCCCGCACCTAAACTGTTAGCTACAGTTAGACCGGCAGGTCTGGGGTGACAAACGTCATAACACTACAACGCCTGAAGAATGTTGTCACAGGCAGTCAGGGTCAATAGCATGGTTATAAAACTCACAGGGAAGTATTAAAATAAGTTTGATTTACGTGACTTTCGATGCATACTTTAAATACATTATTTGGGTATAAACGCTCATTCACCATTTGAGCACAAAAGATACTATTGCAAAACCAGTCGTTGGATCTTTTCAGACTATATATAGAAAATATTGGATTTTCTGGAAAACACATTCAGTTATTTTTACAAAAAGGGCATACAAATTTTCAGTACAGAACTCTTGTGAACTCACCAACTTAATTGTTGACACTTTTTCAAAACTACTTGTATTTCTCAGGCAATCAGTAATACAGGTAACCATCAGCTTTTGGAGAAGGAACGCTAAGGCGTCTATTAGCGAAACATTTTAAATCATCATATTTGTAATATTCTTTTGAGACATGTATTACAAGCAACAATGTAAGTTTTTATTATATTTATGATGGTTGTGTTTACTTTCTTTACAATATTCAACTGTTATGATACTACGTGAAGTCACCCACCCCCGAATGTTTCCGCCATCCTGGTTTGGGGGTGTGACAAATACTCAGCTCACGATGTGACTCTCTGAGTTCACGACGTGAGCCTAGTCTGTCAGACAGACTCGACGCGTGCTGTTAGCTGCTCGACGAGTCTGTAGATCAGATGGCTCAAAACTCGGATTTTTTTAGCTGTTTTTGTGTTTGGATAATTACCAAAATTGTTTTTGAATAATAAAATCCGATTTTTATATATTTGCTATGATTATCCTTACTAAATTAAAATACAATTACCATTTATTTGAATAATAAATTAATTATGTGATAATATTTGATTATTTAATTTATTTGGTAAATTATCTTGTAAATAAAATGGATTAGGTCAAATTTAGATAATCATTAAATTAATTGTTTAATTTAAAATTATTTGCTATTTGATCCTTTGTGTTTTGAAAAGTTCAAAACTTGTCCTCAAGTTTTGAAATTTAAATTTTGTGATTAAAATGTTTAATTTGAACTATTTAAATTTCAAACCCTAGAATTTTACAAGTTTAAAATTCAACCTTATACATTATAATATTATAAGATTAATATATATATATATATATATATATATATATATATATATATATATATATATATATATATATATATATATAACTTAAAATGCTAGTCTTACCGTTAGTAGGCCTCATTCATGAAGCCGATCTATAAGAGGGGTATAAGGTTATGGCCTATAAAATGGCCGTTTAATGGGCGTCCACTCTCACCCATCGCTTCCTTGATTAGTGGAGGGTCGTTAGCCGAACGGGTAGGATAGGGCAAACCTTTCCTCATTAAAAGTATAATAAACCTATATAAAGTAACTAAATGTTTTTTCAAAATTCCCAATCTTAGTTACTTTAGGTAAAAGTGAATTGATGTAATTCCATGAAATTACACTTTGTACCCTTGCTAAGACGTTAGTGGAGCGTGTGTGGTTAACCGACACACTAATTGGGTTCTAAGCAAAGGTAGCAAAGGGTGACTCATTGTTTGTCATAGTTCGATGGAGCGTGTGTGGTTAACCGGCACATCGAATAGGTGACTGTAACAATGAGGGAACCATGTATATTTGCATGGTTATTCACACCCGCTTTGTGATCCTCGGCATCCCAGTCACAAACTAGAGGGGCATATCGAGATTTAAACATGCCATTGAAAAGTTCAATGAATCTCAAAAGAATCTAGGAGTTTTCAATACATTTAAAACTTAATCCTTTTTTCGTTTTTCATGGTGGAGAATTAGTGAATCGTCATTCACTTACCTTCAAATTATTTGCATGTTGGATTACGACATCCCTCTTCTAATATGTAAATAATGTTGTTGGATCCTAGCCCTAATTTCTCATTTGGGTGTTTAATTTGGGATTTATTTCTAATCAAGCTTTGTTCTTTTCCTTTTCAGATGTCGAACATGAACAACAACAACACTTCCAGCTCGAATTCCTCCGGCTCATTCTCACTCATGAACTTGTGTGGGAGGGTGATATTTGACGGAAACAATTTCAATGATTGGATCCGTAACATAAGAATGGTCACCCGTTACGAGGACAAAGAGTATGTCCTTGACAAGGAGCTGAAGGAGATCAACCTCAACACTGCCACTGCTGATGAGATCGTTGCCTTTGAGGCCCATGAGCATGATGCCACGGAAGTCCATTGCATCATGCTGGCGACCATGACTGCAGAACTCCAAAAGTCCTATGAGGACATGTATCCCTATGAAATGCATCAAGACTTGCTGGACCGATACCACCAAAGTGCGAGGCAAGAAAGGTATGAGATCATCACTTCGATGATCACTGCCAAAATGGGTAATGGAGAGTCCCTTACCGCTCATCTGCAAAAGATGCAGAGATATGTTGATCGCCTGCTGAAATTAAATGTTAATTTCGATGAAGAGCTGGCAATTGACATCATCCTTCACTCCTTGCCTCCCTGCTACAACCAGTTCCGCATGACCTACCACATGAATAAGGAAGAGGTCACCTTGAGCAAGCTTCAAGGATTGTTAAGGACTGCTGAGAGCAATCTCAAGGATAAGTATGTTGCACCGACTCCCACTCCCGCTGCTGCGCCTGTCTTGGCAATAGGTCAAGGGAAGGGTAAGAAGAGGAAGGCTCCCTCAAAGAGCCACCACAAGGGAAAGTCCCAAGATGGAACCTCTTCTAGTGGAACCAAATTTGGTTCTGCTAAACCCAACTCAAACCCTAAGGAGGCAGAGTGCCACCACTGCCACAAGATAGGGCATTGGAAGAGAAGCTGCCCAGAATATCTGCAAGCCATCAAGGATGGGAAGATCAAGCCATCTTACGCAGGTATTTACACAATTAAATCTAATGATTCATCACATTCCATTTCATGAGGATGTGGTTTTCACATTTGTTCTGATTTGCAGGGCCTAAGAAGAGATAGGGATGTGGAGCATGGGAAGATAAATTTGATCATGGGGAACAGAAGATCGTCGCCTGTCACCAAGATCGGAGTTTACTCTTTAATGCTTAATAGTGGATTAGGATTAGATTTAAACAATTGTTGCTATTCGCCAGATATGGCAAGAAACATCATTTCGTTTCATGGTTTATATAGACAAGGTTTTAGATATTCATTTGATAATGAAAAGGGTTCTATTAATGCTTATCTTAATGGTGTCTTTTATTTTGAAGCATTGCCTTGTAATGGAATATATAACACTGTGATGGTTGTAGATAACTTAGGAAATGATGTGTTGTGTGTTGATTCATCCAATGATTTGGATAAAGCATGCTTGTGGCATTGTCGTCTTGGACATGTCAACAAGAAACGCATAGCCCAACTCCAAAAGGATGGAGTGTTGAAGTCATTCGACCTTAGGGACGATGACGTGTGCGAGTCTTGTTTACTTGGAAAGATGACAAAGTCACCCTTCACTGGCACTTGTGAGAGGGGTGAGGGTTTATTGGATCTCATACACACCGATGTGTGTGGTCCCTTTAGATCAACCACAAGGGATGCGAACCGCTTCTATGTGACTTTCACCGATGATTATAGCAGATATGGATATATCTACTTAATCAAGCACAAGTCGGAAACCTTTGAAAAGTTCAAAGAGTTTAAACAAGAAGTGGAGAATCAATTAGGCAGGAAAATCAAGATGCTTCGATCCGATCGAGGAGGAGAGTACCTAAGTCTTGAATTCCACGACTATCTTAAGGAATGCGGAATCGTTTCGCAATTGACGCCACCTAGGACACCGCAGCTAAACGGTGTGGCTGAGAGGCGTAATCGAACCTTGTTGGACATGGTTCGTTCCATGATGAGTCGTGCTTCACTACCTATCTCATTCTGGGGGTATGCCTTAGAGACTGCCGCCCATATCCTTAACTTAGTCCCTACGAAGAAGGTTGCCAAAACACCTCACGAGATGTGGACAGGGAAGGCTCCCTCGTTGGCACATATCAAGGTTTGGGGTTGCAAGGCTTTCATAAGATGAGAGACTCATGACAAACTCGAACCTCGTAGTAAGCTATGTATTTTCATCGGCTACCCGCAAAAGTCCTTTGGATATCTCTTCTATAGACCGAGTGACAATGTTGTCTTCGTTGCGAGGAGAGGGGTTTTCCGAGAGCGAGAACTCATAAGCCAAGGGGACAGTGGGAGGAAAATCGATCTTGAAGAGATTTTAGAGACGGGTGATGAAGGAACCTCTAATGCTGGCGCTCAACCCGAGGAGGAAACTCCGGTTGAACCGATTGACGAGTCCTTACCTCTTAGACGTTCCGATAGAGTTAGGGTTCAACCCCAGTTTTATGGTTTTCGTATTACTACCGAAGGGGATACGTTCATTAGTGATAGTACACTAGTGAATCTTGACGAACCTAATAGCTATAAGGTAGCCATGGCAGGCCCGGAGTCTGGGAAGTGGAAAAAGGCGATGGACAGCGAGATTCAGTCCATGTATGATAACCAAGTTTGGAGTTTGGTTGACCATGTGCCCGAACGTAAGACGGTCGGGTGCAAGTGGATCTTTAAGAAGAAGACCGACATGGATGGGATGTGCACACATATAAGGCGCGATTGGTCGTGAAGGGTTTCACTTAAACTCCCAGAGTTGATTATGATGAAACCTTCTCATCGGTTGCCAAGATAAAGTCTATTAGGGTGATGCTGGCCATTGCTGCATTTCATGATTATGAAATATGGAAAATGGATGTCAAAACAGCTTTCCTTAATGGGAAGTTGGCTGAGGATGTTTACATGGCTCAGCCAGAGGGTTTTGTCAATGCGAAGCATCCCAATAGAGTGTGCAAGCTTGAGAAGTCCATTTATGGACTTAAGCAAGCATCTCGCAGATGGAATCTTTGTTTCGACGAGAAAGTCAAAGAGTTTGGTTGTTTACGAAGCGAGGATGAATCATGTGTATATGTCAAAGTCAGTGGGAGTATAGTTAGGTTCATCGTATTGTATGTCGATGACATACTACTCATAGGAAACGACATCCCGACACTACAGGAAGTTAAGTCCTGGCTCGGGAAGTGCTTCGCTATGAAGGACCTCGGAGAGGCTTCCTATTGGGAATAAGGATAGTGAGAGATAGAAGTAAGAGGCTAATAGGACTTAGTCAGAATACTTACTTGGACAAGGTACTAAAACGTTTTAGTATGGAGAATTCAAAGAAGGGAGAATTACCGATCCAAAGTAATGCCAAGTTGAGTAAGACTCAAAGTCCGAGCACCGAAGTCGAGATAGCAGAGATGAGCCGAGTACCTTACGCTTCCGCAGTTGGCTCGATCATATATGCTATGAATTGTACTCGCCGTGATGCGGCCTTCGCCTTGAGCATGGTCAGCAGATATCAAGGGAACCCTGGAAAAGCACATTGGACCGCAGTCAAGAACATTCTTAAGTACCTTCTAAGGACCAAGGAATGGTTTCTAGTCCTCGGTGGGAGTGATGACTTAAAGGTGCGAGCGTACAGTGACGCCAAGTTTCTGACCGACAGGGACAACTACCGTTCGCAGTCGGACTGGGTCTTTACCCTTAATGGAGGAGCAGTGACCTGGAAAAGTTCCAAGCAGGAGACCATAGCTGATTCAACGTGCGAATCAGAGTACATTGCAGCGAGCGAAGCGTCAAAGGAGGCAATATGGTTGAAGAACTTCATTGGAGACCTTGGAGTTGTGCCAGCCATAAAGGAGCCCATGAAAATTTTCTGTGATAATGAAGGAGCGGTTGCCTTGACCAAGGAACCGAGGGATCACGGTAGATCTCGACATATCGACAGAAAATATCATTTTATTCGACATCGGGTGGAAGAAGGACTCCTCGTTGTAAAGAGGGTATTTTCAGAAGATAACCCAACAGATCCGCTTACGAAGGGACTGAGCAGGGTTAAGCACTTGCAGCACGCTAGGAGCATCGGGCTGAAGGATGATATTAGTTTGGATTAGATAGTTTAGAAACGTGTAATAGATAAACTGTAATTAACATTTGATGATTAAATAAAAGAGTATTATTTATTAGTAATGTTGCTGTCTTATGTTAATTGTTTACCTATTGTTTCACTTTGCATGTTTTGACTTCCTGAATAATAAGATTATTCAAACCGTCCACAGTCATTCATATGTTGGAAGTAGGTATGAATGAAGACTGTCGTGAATTGGTGTGTAGATTGTCTAAAGTGTATTAGACATAGCAAAAGTTTGCTACAACGTTCATGAGTGCTTATGAGTTTGATTTGAGCATTGGAATAAACCCACGCTTGCTCTAATCACTTCATGGAATTTATCTCGAGTGATCGCAAGACGATAATATCATATGGTCTTAGAGCCTAGATATATGGTTTGATGTTTGCTGATTGGTTGTGCATTGATAATGCGTAAACGCATCAGTAACTTGATGTTATAAAACGCATTCTTGTGTATGATTTGATTAGTGGATAATAAATGCATATAAGTCGAAGTTTATCTGTTCCTTTTATCCTAAGAGGATAAAAGCGATATCAGGGCCCCTCGATGATTTGGTTTGACTTATGTGTCGGGCCCGGTCAGGACTGAATTGATGTGTTCAATTAAGTTCTATGTCAGACGAATCGGAGATCGAGAAACAAACTGCTGGACAATAAGTATGACTATGTTCCATGTAATTGTCCGCACGATATCTAGAACAGAGGACTATACGATCCCTTATCTAAAGGACAGGTTACTGATAAGATCAGAGTTCGACAGCGTCTTTGAGAGCTACGTTTGCTGATTGGATTGCGCTTACATTTGTAGTTACTAGACTTATCCAAGTGGGAGACTATTGGATTAGTGTCTAAGCCCGTAACTATATTTGGTAAGTACTTGACCCGGTTGTGCATGGTCCTTTTGGGTTGCCTTCACCATAGCAACTTGACAGGGTAATTTATGAAGAAAGAGAAGGTATTATGGTTTATTAATATATTATAAGAATAATATATTAAAGGAGAAATCATATTATTTGATTAATATTAGTCATAGATTAATTAGGAATTAATTTGGTGACTAAAAGAGATTAATTGAATAAAGGGGACTTAAACAGTCAAATTTTTGATAGTTGTATTTTGGGCTGGGAAACCTAATGGATTAAGGGGTGAACGAAATTATGATGGGAGCCCATCATATTTTCGTCCATGGCCTGTATTCCAGAAGGTTCCATGGGCTGCTTAGGGTTTAAGCTGTCCATTAGGGTTTTGACTGAAACCCTAGCTGCTCACAATATAAATAGGACCCTATGCATGGAATTTTCGGCCACTTGTTTTTTCCAAGAACCCTAGAGCCGATTTTGTGTGCCTCCTCCCTCTCTCATATACTACCCTCTTGCTAGTTGGTGTTTGTAAGCCATTAGAGGAGTTACACTTGTGACTCTAAGCATCAAAGACAAGAAGATTCAAGCAAGCAACAAGAGGTAATCTTCTAGATCTGTTTTGGTTATTATAATTTTGAATTATTATCACTAGATCTAGGGTTAGAAAGTCTTGGATGAATGCATGTACAATAGAGAAACCTAGATCCAAGCATTAGGGTTTGCATGTGCACATAGGAATGTTCTTATGGCTCAAACCCATCATGATCATCCTCTCATTTGCTCCCGGCGACTCCGAAGAAAACTTTAACTATCGAAACTGCTCTATATACCTTGCCACTCTGGCTCTACAAGTCTTGGGATCCCCGATCCTCCACTCTTGACCCTAAGGTCTCTATCTGGTCCCACCTGCCTAGCTACTGTTGCACGGGCCTCGCCCACGGGTCTCACCCAAACCATACTACTGAGCGACCCTGCCCCCAGGTCTCACCTATCTAGGGCAACACGAGTCCAACTCAATCCTGAATCTCAACGAACTATCCTTTTCCTGATCCCTATCATGCTAACTAGGAGATACGGGCCTCGCCCACACTCCGCTAACTAGGAGATACGGGCCCCCTCCCACATTCCGCTAACTAGTCACTAGTGAATGCTACAGCTATCCTGCAGTCTTACAACACTCTCCATGCTGTCTTAGCCTCTGAATATCAATCCGAAAACATTCCATGACAGACGTTCACACAGTCTACATCCTGACTCACTCGAGTCGTGCTGGCGATCCTCCAACCTAGTTTCCCGAACCAGCCATCTACAATCGCGAAAACACGAACTCAACGTTGGGAAATTTCTCAACTCCCAACTCACGCACTCCTCTACTCACGCAGACACTTGGGCTGCCTTCCTTCCTGATGAGAATGCAAACTCATCCCAAATCTACGCTTCCTTCTGCTCCCGAACTCTGGGGGAACTCTCCCCCACTTTGGTTGAACTAACACTTTTCCGCACGCCTGGCCGGAAAGGTTCCCAGTCCTTCGTAACATCTAGTGATCAATCTTGCTGGAAACTAACGCTTACCACTGCTAGTGTTCCCAAACTAACCAACGCTAAAGTAGTAAGACCCTTGAAGACAATCGGGATACTTACCGGGTTCCAATTCTACTTGCTACGACTACCGCATCCTGAGAATCCACTTATACGGAGACGTCCCCACACTACTACCCTACGACCCATGGTATGCAGATGGCATATGATCCGAACATAAACTTGAAATACAATCCCAAGATGCAACTACTCATATGAACGCGAGAAAATAGCAATACAATCATAAATAAAAACTGATAGCTAGGTAAAAGATATACACCTGCAACATCGGAAGCTGCTCGTGCCTCCTCTGTAGTCAGCTGGAAAGCCCTGCTCCTTACCGTAGGCGCCTCTGCCTGGCCCTGACGACCGTCGGTGATCCTCAACGTCGCAGGGGCAGGTGATATCACCTGTCCCATGGTAACCAAACTCGGACACTAGGCCTTCTTGTGGCCCCGCTGACTGCAATGGAAGCAGATCAAGTCTGATCCCTGGGTGGTGGTTTCTGTACAATCTCTGCTAAAATGACCAGTCCGGCCGCACTTGAAATATCCAGAATCACCACCACTACCACTCTACACGCACCCTCGTGCGTCTTGCCACACTTGCCACATCGGATGCGGCTCTGATAGTCCCTCGATCTCGAGTCTGACCCCTTGGGTCTCTTGCCTGACATGTGGCTACCTGAATCTCATCCGGCTTCCTCTTCTTGGAGGTGCTCTAGGTCGATCTCCCTCTCCCTAGCTCGGGCAATCATATCCTCCAGCGTCTTGCAGCTAGACCTGGTCATAAACTGCCTGATGTCACTCCTCAACATCTCGTGATATCGGGCCTTCTTCATCTCCTCGTCCGTGACATACTGCGGAACAAGAAGAGCCCTCTCCTTGAACTTGGCGGTAATCTACGCCACAGTCTCAGTCGTCTACCGGAGGTCTTGAAACTCCCGCGCTAACTGATGGACCTCAATCACCAGTGCAATCTCGACCTTGAAACTAGCCGAGAGATCACCCCATGTCATCGCGTCGAACGTGAAATCATCCCCAATGGCATGTCCAACCTCCTCCCACCAATTCCGTGCTCTGTCCTTCAAAAGACAATAGGCAAGTCGGACCTTGTCCCCCTCGGGACATCGGCTCGTACGGAAAGCGTTGGCAACATCAGCCAACCACCTGATGCTAGCGATGGGGTCCCGAGCCCCATGATAATCTGGAGAACCACAAGCTCCGAACTCTCGGAAAGTCAGGGTACGCGCCCCCATAATGGCTATCATCTCAGTACGGAAAGCTCCCAACTTCTCTTCCAAAATCTCTAGTATGCCCTCCTTGACCGTACCGAAGATCAAAGGAGTCTGGTCTAAAATATTGCGCGTAATCTCTGCTGAAATAAACCCTCTCATCTGCTCCCCGGGCTGCTCGACTCCTGAGCCCGAGCCTGATCCCTCGCCTTCACCAGAGCTGCCTACTGGTCTAGTACGTAATGTCACCATTCTGCCACATATCATAATTGTAGAGTTTTTGAGCATTCTAACACTCCTATGGTGTACATGCAACCCTAGAAACCTTGGATCTATGTTTTATCTATGATACATGCAAAATTGTTTTTCCAAGGTTCATATCCTATCTAGCATACATGGGGAACTTTTAATCATAAAAGTCAGCAAGAAAACATACCTTGTAGTAGATTGGATTCCTTGAAAACCTTGTCAGCCTAGCACCTCAAGTGTGATGCCTCAAATGTCTCACACAACACCAAATGCACTTGGAGTAAACTTTGAGAGAAATGTCACACTACTTGAAATCGACTAGCCCTCTTCTTTCTTGCTTAAGTGTCCGATTTTGGTGAACATATGGATCCTTATATAGTGTGTTACAATTAGGGTTACACCATGTAAACCCTAATTGTCATGACCTTTCATTTCCATGACCCATGGGTTCTATAAACCCCATGGAGCATCCTATGGGTTTTAGCCCAACTTGATAATCCATGGAGCATAAGCCCACTATACAAGTATGGATGATTTACACAATCAACCCATATATTTAATTAGTCTTCTTTTGATCACTTAATTAATTCCAAATTAATTCTTGATCAATACTAATTAAACAATCCTATTAATATATTAGAACTTATAATATATTAATAAACCATAAGTGTTATTTCTCTCATTTTAGTCTATCCAAATGCATGATGCCATGCAATCCAAATGGACCATGCTAATCGGGTCAGGTACATTCCAGAAATAGTTATGAACTTAGACACCTAATCCAACATTATCCCACTTGGATAAGTCTAATAACTATAATTGCAAGAATGACTTCAGGAACCGATCAACAATCGTAGCTCTTTCAAGGTCTCGCGGAACTGAGATGATGATGATACACCATTTAAGATAAGTGGTCATATAATCCTCTATTCTAGATATCAGCCGGACAAATACATGGAACAATGTCTTACTTATTGTCCAGCAGTTTGTTTCTCGATTTCCGATTTGTTTGACATAGAACTTAATTGAACACATCAACTTAGTTCTGACCGGGCCCGATACATGGGTCAACACAAAATCATCGAGGGGCCCAGATATCGCTTCTAATCCAAGAAGGAATAGATGAACTTTGACTCATATGCTTGTTCTACTACTTGTTGAATCACACACAAAAGCACGTTTTATAACATCGAGTTACCAATGCGTTTTCGTACGATCAATGCATAACCAACTCATAGGAAACAAGTCATATCTCTAGGTTTGAAGACTTATATGATATTACCATCTCACGATCACTTGAGATAAATTCCATGAAGTGATACCAGTGAGCGTGGGTTGAATCCAATACTCAGAACTTATGAGCACTCATGAGTGTTGTAGCCATGTCCAACATCTTAGACCTCTACAACCAACTCATGACAGTATTGATTCATACCCACTTCCAACATATGACCGACTGTGGAGAATTTGAATAATATGATATACCGAACATAATTATTTTGGAAGTCAAAACATGCAAAATGAAACGATAGTAAACGATTGACAAAAGATAGCAACACTTTACTCATTAATAAATACACCTTTTATTCATCATCAAATGTCAATTACACTTTACACATTTCATAAGCTATTTAACTACTAAAACTAATATCATCCTTCCCCCCTATGCGCCTTGCATGCTGGAGATGCTTAACCCTGCCCAGTCCCTTCGTGAGGGGATCTGCCGGGTTCTCATCCGATGATACCCTCTTTTCAACGAGGAGTCCTTCTTCTATTCGATGTCTGGATCTCCCGTGATCCCTTGGTTCCTTTGCTAAGGCAACTGCACTTTCACTATCACAGAAAATCTCTATAGGCTCTTTTATAGCTGGTACAACTCCAAGGTCTCCAATGAAGTTCTTTAGCCATATAGCCTCCTTTGCTACCTCGCTTGCCGCTATATACTCTGATTCGCAAGTTGAATCAGCCACTGTCTCCTGCTTGGAACTTTTCCAAGAAATTGCTCCTCTGTTTAAGGTAAAGACCCAGCCTGACTGAGAGTGGAAATTATCCCTATCAGTCTGAAAGCTAGCATCACTATACCCCAATACTCTCAAGTCATCACTCCCACCGAGGGTAAGGACCCAGTCCTTAGTCCTCCGCAGGTACTTGAGAATGTTCTTTACCGCAGTCCAGTGAGCCTTGCCAGGGTTCCCCTGATATCTGCTGACCATGCTCAATGCAAAGGCCACATCAGGACGAGTACAATTCATAGCATACATGATCGAGACTACAGCGGAAGCATACGATACTCGACTCATTTCTGTTATCTCAGCCACTGTACTCGGACTCTGAGTTTTACTCAGTCTGGCGTTACTCTGGATCGGTAACTCTCCTTTCTTGGAATTCTGCATGCTGAATCTATTCCGCACCTTCTCCAAGTAGGTACTCTGACTAAGTCCAATTAGTCTTTTACTCCTGTCTCTCAAAATCCTTATCCCTAGGATATAGGCAGCTTCTCCAAGGTCCTTCATAGCGAAACACTTCCCAAGCCAGGACTTAACTTCCTGCAGAGTTGGGATGTCATTTCCTATGAGTAGTATGTAATCCACATACAACACCAAAAAGCTGACTATACTCCCACTAGCCTTGACATATACACAAGATTCATCTTCACTCCTCGAAAAGCCAAACTCTTTGACCTTCTCATCGAAACAAAGATTCCATCTGCGAGGTGCTTGTTTTAATCCATAGATAGATTTCTCAACCTTACACACTCTATTAGGGTACTTTGTACTGACAAAACCCTCTGGCTGACTCATGTAAACATCCTTAGCCAACTTTCCATTAAGGAAAGCGGTTTTGACATCCATTTGCCATATTTCATAATCATGAAATGCAGCAATGGCTAACATAACCCTAATAGACTTAATCTTCGCTACTGGTGAAAAGGTTTCATCATAATCAACTCCCGGAGTTTGAGAAAAGCCCTTTGCAACCAGTCGTGCCTTATAAGTGTGTACATTACCATCCATGTCGGTCTTCTTCTTGAAGATCCGTTTGCACTCGACTGTCTTGCGACCTGGTACATTGTCAACCAAGTTCCAAACTTGATTCTCATACATGGATTGTATCTCGCTGTCTATAGCCTCTTTCCATTTAGCAGCCTCAGGGCCTGCCATGGCTTCCGAGTAGCTGTTAGGTTCATCCAAACTCACTAGTGTGCTATCACTGATAAGTTTATCACCTTCCGTAGTAATATGGAAACCATAGTAATGCTCAGGTGCATTCCTAACTCTCGTGGAACGCCTCAGAGGTACAGACTTTTTTGTCGGATCAACAACAGTTTCCTCCTCAGGTTGATTGCTAGGGTTTGAGGTTCCTTCACCACTTGACTCTTGAATTTCTTCAAGATCAATTTGCCTCCCACTGTTTCCTTGGCTCATGAATTCTCTCTCGCGAAAGACTCCTCTCCTTGCTACAAAGACCACATTATCACTAGGTCTATAGAAGAGGTAACCAAAGGATCTCTGTGGGTAGCCGATGAAAATACACCTCTCACTTCGAGGTTCGAGCTTATCGTGAGACTCGCGCCTCATAAAAGCCTCGCAACCCCAAATATTGATGTGGTCTAGATTGGGAACTTTTCCGGTCCACATCTCATGAGGTGTTTTGGCAACCTTCTTTGTAGGGACTAGATTAAGAATATGGGCGGCAGTCTCTAAGGCATACCCCAAGAATGAGATTAGTAGCGAAGCTCGACTCATCATGGAACAAACCATATCCAATAAGGTTTGATTGCGCCTCTCAGCCACACCATTAAGCTGTGGTGTCATGGGAGGTGTCAATTGTGAGATAATCCCACATTCCTTAAGATAGTCAAGGAACTCTGTACTAAGATACTCACCACCTCGATCGGATCGAAGCATCTTAATGTTCCTGCCCAACTGATTCTCCACTTCCTGCTTGAACTCTTTGAATCTTTCAAAGGTCTCTGACTTATGCTTGATTAGGTAGACATATCCATATCTACTGAAATCATCAGTAAAGGTCACATAGAAGCGGTTAGCATCTCTTGTGGCGGTTCTGAAGGGCCACACACATCAGTGTGTATGAGGTCCAACAAACCCTCACCCCTAGCACAAGTGCCAGTGAAGGGTGACTTTGTCATTTTCCCAAGCAAACAAGATTCACAACTATCATCTGACTTTAGGTCAAATGACTCCAAGACTCCATCCTTTTGGAGTTGGCCTATTCGTTTCTTGCTTACATGTCCAAGACGACAATGCCATAAAGATGCTTTATCCAAGCTAGTGGTAGAATCGATACATAATACATTATTTCCTACGTTATCAACAACCGACACAGTTTCATATACACCATTACAAGGTAATGATTTAAAATAAAAAACATTAATAAAGAAAGCATTAATACCACCACTATCATTATCAAACGAAAAGGTAAAACCTTGTTTGTACAAACCATGAAAGGAAATAATATTTCTCGCTATTTCAGACGAGTAACAACATTTATTCAAATCTAATACTAATCCACTACTTAGGAATAAAGAATAAACTCCAATCTTGGTGACAGGTGAAGCTTTCCTATTCCCCATGATCAAGTTTATCTTCCCATGCTCCACATTCTCACTTCTTCTTAGTCCCTGCAAATCAGTACATATGTGAATACCACAACCTGTATCAAGGACCCAAGAATTAGAATGGGGTGAATTATTAGACAATATAGTGTATGTACCTGTATGGTTGGGTTTGACTTTCCCATCCTTCACATCTTGCTGGTACTTTGGGCAGTTTCGCTTCCAGTGCGACTTTTCATGGCAATAGAAGCATTCCGCCTCTTTAGGGTTAGCAGAAGGAGTAACAAAACCTTTCTTGGTTCCAATTGAAGAGGAGCCATCAATAGACTTTCCCTTGGTACCCTTTGAAGGGCTCTTCCTCTTCTTTCCTTTGCCTTGCCGATTGCCAAGACAGGGGCCGCGGTAGGAGTAGGAGTGGTAACAATCGATTTACTCTTAAGACCAGTTTATGCGGTCTTCAAGAGTCCTTGAAGTTTGCTGAGTGTAACTTCCTCCTTTTTCATGTGGTATGTCATACGAAATTGATCATAACACGATGGTAAGGAGTGAAAAATGATATCTATTGCTAACTCCTCGGGGAAGTTCACATTTAGTTTCAGCAAACGGTCCATATACCTTTGCATTCTCTGCATGTGGCCCGTGATGGGATCACCATCCTTCATTCGGGTTATTATCATAGAGGAGATGATTTCATATCGCTCTTGACGAGCACTCTGATGGTAGCGGTCCATCAAATCCTGGTGCATCTCAAAAGGATAGTAGTCCTCATAGGACTTTTAGAGCTCGGCTATCATAGTGGCCAACATAATGCATGCCACTTTGGTAGCATCTCTTTCATGTGCCTCATATTCAGCGATCTCCTCAGGAGTAGCAGACGGCTCGGGTACCATAAGCTCCTTGTCGAGAACATATTCTTTGTTCTCATACCAAGTGTGTTGGGTTTTGAGCATTCTAACACTCCTATGGTGTACATGCAACCCTATAAACCTTGGATCTATGTTTTCTCTATTATACATGCAAATATTAACTATTCCAAGGTTTCATCCTAACTAGCATATTATGAAGCACCTATACTACAAAGTTCTAGTTAGATGACATACCTTTTGATGTAGCTTGATGTCTTCAAGCTTTAAGAGCTTAGCCCCAATAGTGTGGAAGCCTCAAATGGAATCACAAATCACCAAAACACCTTGGAAGAACTTGAGAGAATATGTATGCACACTAAAATCGGCCCACTCTTATTTTCACACACTTGTGCCAATTTTGTGAGCCAAGGACCCCTTTATATGATATGGAGGATTAGGGTTACATCCATGTAAACCCTAATACCCATGACCTTTCATTTACATAGGATCCATGGGTTAAAATCTCCATGGACCATCCATGAAAGCTTAGCCCAACCTAAATGAACTTGGCCCATTCCATATATATAAGAGTCTATATTTAATTAGTTCTTTTTGATCACTTAATTAATTCTAAATTAATTCTTGATCAATACTAATTAAATAATATGATTCCATATTAATATATTAGAACTTATAATATATTAATATAAATCATAAATATACTATTCTCAAAAGACTATCCATATAAATTGTGCCGGTGAAGTGCAACCCAAATGGACCATGCCGGGTCGGGTCAAGTACATACCAAATATAGTTATGGACTTAGACATTAATCCAAGAGTCTCCCACTTGGATAAGTCTAAAACTATTATTGAGTATGACTTCAAAACCTAACTGGCAATCGTAGCTCTTAAAGCCGCTGTCGAACTCTGACCTTGTCAATGACTTGTCCATTAGATAAGGGATCATATATTCCTCCATTCTAGATATCATATGGATTGAGACATGGATTACAATCATTCTCTCTGTCCATTTGTTGTTTCCCGACTTTCGATTTATTATGACTGACTGATTGAACAAATCAAATCAGTCCTGGCTTGGCCAAGCACTCACATGTGTCATCACTAAATCATCGAGGGGCCCAGAGATATCGCTTTTATCCCGAAGGTAAAAGGAATGGATAAACTTCGACTCATATGGCTTGTTCTACTACTTGTTGAATCATACACAAAGGCACGTTTTATAACATCGAGTTACCAAATGCGTTTTCGTGCAATCAATGTATAACCAACTCATAGTAACAACTCATATCTCTAGGTTTGAAGAATATAAGATATTATCGTCTCATGATCACTCGTGATAAAATCCATGAAGTGATTCAAATGAGCGCGGGTTGAATCCAATACTCAGAACTTATGAGCACTCATGAGTGTTGTAGCACCACTTTGTCCACCAACTTGGACCTCTACAAACCAACCCATGACAGTCTTGATTCATATCTACTTCCAACATATGACCGATTGTGGATGGTTTGAATAACTTAATCATTCAGGAAGAGCGACTTAGTTATTCTGGAAGTCAAAACATGCAAAGTGAAACACAAGAATAAATGAATAAAATATGGTATCAAACCCTATGAATATAAATAAACACTTTTATTTATCACCATACTGATTACTCATTATTCATTGTTTCGGTTTTATCAACTTTATACTTGAATTAAAAACACTAGTTGTCCCATGCTCCAAGCATGTACACTATGTTTTTCTTAAACAATAGCTTTGCCATACACCAAGTATGCACTCTATGTTTGTCTATGATCCTTACTTTGTGAAATAAACCAATTGAACATAATTTCAATGATTCTAATTTCACACTCCCAAATCCTTATCGAAAAATGTGAGAATTTCAAATTCCTATCATTTATCGAAATCTGTTTAGATTTTAAACTTATATGCACTGACCCTCCTGTAATGAATATGTACAAAGTCACAAAGACTTGTCAACAGTCATTATAAGGTATTCCAATGGAGATCAACTCCATGGAAACTAAGTCTCATATTCAAAGTACATTGCTTTGGACATGCTTCTTGCATTAAGTTTTCTAATCTTACACATATAACTTCCACCTATGGAGACAACTCCATATTCTCATTTTGACTATCACTTCTGAATAAGAGATGCCTCTTTTCAGAATATGTCAATATGGTCCTTCCAAAATTAGCACTATACTTCCAACTGTCCTTGAGCAACCAATCTTTGGTAAACCTCAGATTGTCCTCGACAATTGCTTAATCATTTTAGTCATATCCAATTCTAGACCTTTTCCCTTCTTAATGCTTCTGGGCATTTGGAAAAATTTAGAAATGACAAATATTATAGCACATGCAATCGATCCTGTACCCAAAGCAAATGGTACACGATTCATGATGTCTCACATAAAGACATGATTCTAGACCAGTCTTTCGCTACAATATTTTTATTTGCCATGTTTTCAAAATTTGACTATGAAGAGGGATGCCGTAATCATAATCGAATTTTGAGAACGCAATATATAGAATTTCCTTAAGTTGAACTAATCCAACATGAAATTCATATATATATATATTCTTGACTAAAGATGATTAAGGTCTCAATCTAAGCCTTTAGAACTGAAACCTCTCCCTTAATTATAGCAAAACAACTTTTTCAATCCCTGCAGCCTCACGAATTGAAACTTTTGTTTTCTATAATTAACATTGCTAACTTGCAACACTAACAATAATTATCATGCTCCCAATAACATGATGATTATTAGCATAACACTTATGCTCCCACTAGCTTTGACATGTACACAGAAATCAGTTGGACTTCTAGAAATCAATACTTTGTTGACTTTCTTACCAAAGTTTAGATTTCTGATACGAGATGCTTTGATAAAACTTTATCAAAATCATACACCTTTCCTTAGATAGCATGCATGTGTGTCTAAACAATTTCAGAACTATGAAAAGGGATGCCGTAATCATAGTCTCATTTGTTTAGACCTTTTGCCATCTGCTTCAAATCTACTTGGTGGAAGTGTTTCCTCACCATCATTTTCATGAATCGGAGAGAAACCTTATGACCCTTAGATTTTATGGTGTATGTGTTCTTATCCATGTGAATCCTCAAAACCATAGTCACAAGACAAGGATAATGACAAATCCAAACTCATATGGACTGAACTTATGAAATCTTAACTTCTTGCCACCTAGCAGTACAGGGCCTGCCATTGCTTCCAAGTTGTTAGGCAACCAATTGAGAACTTTCAGAACTCCTATGCAAAGCCAACTTTAACTGGAATGGGCACAGAATATGTCAACACGATAGGTTATAAACCTCAAGTCGTGTGCTAGTGAAGAACCTCAGGTTTTATTCTTGATTAGTTCTTGAAATTCTTTTTAGGATCTTTAATACTCCCACTATCCTCTTGACATATAAGACTATCTTGCCAAATATTAAAGAGATAATGCGGATTCTTTATCAAGACAAACACTTCACATAATTGGCCTTAGTTGGTCTTTGTTTTATCCAAAACATCACAACTTACCAATTTCAAATGTACATGAGTAGGACACTTTTACTCTTACATTTGACAAGTGTTTTAAACCTTTCTTTAAGATATGTCACTCAAGTTACAATCTTGGAGTATGACTCTAAGAATTGTTTTGGAACGAAGTATGACTCATCTTCCTGATCTAACCATTTCAACAATTCATGACTCCTCTTTTTAGTCATAAGAATGCACTAAGATGACCTTTAGAGGACTAATTGTGATATGATTTCTAAATCATTAAGATGATCACAAACATGATACTAAAGTACTCTCCCATCTTTTCAGATTTGAGAAACTTTTATCTTTCTGCCTAATTTGATTCTTCCCATTCGTTCTGCCATACATTGAGACTTTTCCAATGTTTCAGAATTATACTTAAACTTGTAAGTATAACCATATTTACTAAACTTTAGTAAATCAAATAGTCTTAACGAGCTTTGTGGTGGACATGACCAGTGCACAAGAATGTGTACTAGATCCCTTTAGTCCTTCACTTGACTCACACATCCATGTGAACAAGTAATTAGTCTTGATTTTCCAATGCTTGAAAGTTCTCATTCATCATACTATTCAACTTGCATGATTCCAAGTTTCGGTCCAATTGAAACTTGGGTGATGAGGAACTTTCCTGATTTGGTAAATTTAGACACTACCACAAATGAAAGAATCAAATCCATTTTCCAATATTGCTGTCAGTGGAATCATATAAGCAACAATTTTCCACAAATGCCATTGTAAGGATACTTCAAATAAATAAAATTAAACAATTTTCTTTTATTTTAAAACTTTGCGGAAAAACTTATCCTTACAATCCACATGGAAAATTGTTCTTATCTATTCCTTAGCAATATATCATAACTTCTTAAGCAACTGCTCAAAATTCTGATGCGATCGAAATCCACCTTCGCGATCAGAATCAGCATATACTTCCTTTAAGATTTCTCTCTATTCTTTGATTCTTAAAACATCAACATGTGACCCAGTCACATCATGTAATGAGGATCTCAGAATAGAACTTAACAGAGTTAGATAATGGGCTCTACCTGATGTAGAGTCAAACTTATTGACTTTAACATCCTTAGGTAAATTTGGCAGCTTTGCAATCAACACCCCTTCCTTTGGCAAAATAAACATATGGACCCTTTGGTAATGGGACTATCTCAGACTTAGCCTTTCTCTTTACCATTTGGTCAACCGGGTTGACTATGGCCAATCCCTTTCCATTGGGAAGAGAATGCTTTTTCTGGATTTCCAGTGTCACCATTGTCACTGTCCATAAAGTTTTTGGGAAGTTGATCTTCTAATCAAATTTGCTTTACTATCGTTCCAAATCATTGCTGATTCAGCAGCACCAAGCAAATAGATATGATCATTAAGGTTCATGTCATAGTCTGTTTCATAGTAGTCCCAAAGGAACTCACTATGTGACTTAGAAAGTGATTGAACATCCAACTTTCTCAAGACTTTGACACCCAACTCTCCCGGCTTGTCAATATGTGACTTCATCTCTAAGATGTGATCACACATAGACCTTGCTTGCCATTAGGGCTTGAGTGACCTTGAACTTGTGGCTTAGGGAGAATAATTGGAGGAGGTGGAGGAAGAGAAGTATGACTTCCATGAGCCAAACTCGGGAAGTCATATTTATTAGGAAAGCTTGGTTTGGGAAGATCATTGTTGTCTAAACCAGACATCAACAATGGGAGAAATTCACGTAAATTTGATTTAAGTCCTTAATATAACACCCAATATGATATATTAAGGCTAGGACCCAACAAACTATTTTATAACTTGGAAGAGGGATGCCGTAATCCAAGCTATAAAATATTTGAAGGTAGGTGAATGACGATTCACCAATTTCCACCAAGATAAACAAAATGTATTATTAGGTTTTAATTGGTTTTGAAACTCCTAGATTCTTTTGAGATTCATTGAACTTTTCAATGGCATGTTTCAATCTCGAGTGTGCCCTTCAGGTTTTGTGACTGGGATGCCGAGGATCACAAAACAAGGTGTGAAGTAACCATGCAAATATACTTGGTACCCTTAATATTTACCCCTCAATCGATGTGCCGGTTAACCACACACGCTCCAACGATACTATGATAAACATTAAGTTACCCTTTGCCTACCTTGTTAAGTCCAGGTTAGTGTGCCGGTTAACCACACACGCTCCACTAACAGCTTAAACAAAGTGCAAAGTGTAATTTCATGGATTAGCACCTTATTCACATTTTCCTAAGTAACTAAGATTGGGAATTTATAAGTGTTTAGTTACTTAGTATTTATCATTATACTTATAATGAAGGGAGAATTATAGTCCTTGTCCTACCTGTTCGGCTAACGACCCTCCACCGGTCAAGGAAGCGGTGAGTGAGAGTGGACACCCATTAAACTGCCATTTTATAGGCAGTAACCTTATACCCCCCTTATAGACCGGCTTCGTGAATGAGGCCTACTAATGGTAAGACGACTTGCTCTTATACATATAATATATTAAACTTTTAATATTATAATAGTATAAGGGTGTATTTTAGACATTTAAAATACTTGGTGGTTTCATCTATTAATTAAACTAGACTTTTAATTTAATTAAACTCAAACCATATATTTATGGATTAATAATACTCTTTTAATTAAACGCTTTAATTAACTATTAATAAAGTTCATAAGAGTTAATTTGAACTATTCAACAAAACATCATAATTCCAATTATTAAACTCAAAATTAAAACCATTTAATTAATTGTTTAAGTTATGAACCCAAGAGTTTTAGAATTCAATTCTTTTTTTCATAAAAAACTTTTCTCAAATTCCAAAACTTGAGGGCACGTTTTGTAATTCTTGAAAACCTTTGGATTTCATAACTTATGGAATTAATGGTGTTTTATGATAAAACTTTCCATGTTCCATAACTTAAGAACAAGTTATGGAATTCTTTAAACCATTAACACCAAATTTTGTAACTCCATAAAAACTTTGAATCAAATTTTTTTTTTTAAAAAAAACTTTCATATCCATAACTTATGGAAGTTTCAAAAACCCTTAAGATCACAACTTTAAAAAAAACTTTTGAGCTCCAAAATTTTATGACAAAATATGTAACTCCTTAAAACATTTAGATCAAACTTTTAAAACTAATAAAATAATCATATCATTTTATCTTTTACTAAATTTGACCTAATTCAACACATATAACAAATGATTCAAATTTTACAAATAATTCATTTTTCACAAAACAAGTAATTATCTTAAAATTTGACAAACGTCATGTTTTTTTTTCCTTTTTTTTCAACTTGAAAATAAAACATTTGCATCAATATAACAGAAAACAACCCATGTCTCTGATACCACTGTTGGGTTTTGAGCATTCTAACACTCCTATGGTGTACATGCAACCCTATAAACCTTGGATCTATGTTTTCTCTATTATACATGCAAATATTAACTATTCCAAGGTTTCATCCTAACTAGCATATTATGAAGCACCTATACTACAAAGTTCTAGTTAGATGACATACCTTTTGATGTAGCTTGATGTCTTCAAGCTTAGCCCCAATAGTGTGGAAGCCTCAAATGGAATCACAAATCACCAAAACACATTGGAAGAACTTGAGAGAATATGTATGCACACTAAAATCGGCCCACTCTTATTTTCACACACTTGTGCTAATTTTGTGAGGCAAGGACCCCTTTATATATTATGGAGGATTAGGGTTACATCCATGTAAACCCTAATACCCATGACCTTTCATTTACATAGGATCCATGGGTTAAAAGCTCCATGGACCATCCATGAAAGCTTAGCCCAACCTAAATGAACTTGGCCCATTCCATATATATAAGAGTCCATATTTAATTAGTTCTTTTTTATCACTTAATTAATTCTAAATTAATTCTTGATCAATACTAATTAAATAATATGATTCCATATTAATATATTAGAACTTATAATATATTAATATAAATCATAAATATACTATTCTCAAAAGACTATCCATATAAATTGTGCCGGTGAAGTGCAACCCAAATTGACCATGTCGGGTCGGGTCAAGTACATACTAAATATAGTTATGGACTTAGACATTAATCCAACACGTACAACATGCATTAACTCCCTCTGCAACTCACCTCGACCACCAATAACCCTGGTCTTATGAATCCATAGAGCATGTCTCTATCCAGCTCCCTAACCGCTCTTGAACAAATCTCTGATCCTCTCAATAAAATACCCGGTTCTCCCCCACTCGGGGTTCGAACCATCACCAATTGGCGCACCACAAATCTATTCCACAGACTGTTTCCACCAGGAACATCACACTTACTCTTGGAAGGTACTACGCAATGCTCGGTGGTCTCCCCGATAGAGACCCCGCAACTCCAAATACCCCGAATCTCAGATGAAATCCTCAGAAACTTCTCATCATGATTGCCTCTAATCATACAGAATCTCATACCATCCCATTACCGGACATCTCAATTGTCCAGTAGTAACTCTGACTCTTAATCCGAAAATAATGAACTATCATACTCCTCATTCTCGACTCCTCAACCAATGTTCCATCACGTGGATTGTAATAAGAGCGGAGACCTCATTACCACACTCGATACTCATCATAGACAATAAGAGCTACCGCCGTGATATACTCCTCTTGATTGTACGTCGCTGTAGCTAACACATGCCCTAAGATACTCAAATAGGGTGCATCTTGGTCCTTGACCATCTCAGTCCCCACTAACCACCTGCTCATGCTATATCATTACCTCGCGGCAGACATACTGCTCAAATCTCATGTGGAAGATTGCCATCAATGCTATCAGACAAGGCTTACTCCCAAGCTCAAAATCAAAAGTCTCAATATCTCTTCTGCTTCTCACAGAATACAAAATGGCACACCTCTGGTCACAGAAAGTGACATCTCCTCCATCGGCCGATTGCTCAATTCAGACCGTACTCCTCCATAGATCACCATCTTCTACTCATCCCTGAGTCTTGCGACTCCAAAAGGGCATCTTACCAAAAATTCCCTCGGAAACTAACTCGATTTCCCTCTCAAGGTGTGCTCCATCGAAACCCATTCAACATGGCCCTTTGGCCCCTTACTCTTTCATATCTGATCTCAGTCTGACCTACCACATCAAAATAACTGGTAACCCAGAAGCACTAACCATCACAAGTCTTGGTACTCAAACCATGTGACCATCTCTTGATCTGCTATGGATCATGTTACCCGAACCATGTTATCTCCCCTTAATCTGCTACAAACCATGGTACTCGAACCATGTTCTCTCTTCTCAATCCGCCTCAAGTCATGGTACTCGAACCATGACATCACCTCTCAATCTGCTACAGACCATGGTACTCAAACCATGACATCACCTCTCAATCTGCCACGAATCATGATACTCGAACCATGACATCACCTCTCAATCTGCTACTTAGATCCTCCAGAATATTCCATGCATCACGTATAGGTCCTCTGCTTTCAGTAGTACGGGCCCATACTACCTGCCACATCTACCCATACCTTCCACACGGACCATCCCAGATTTCCTAAGTAGCTGCTCAACCTTCTCGCTCATCCACCCCGTTACTCATGTTCGCTCCCCAACGAAATACCCTACCCTGTCAGTGCACTCATCTGACCACGGTCACCCCCTAGGCTCTTCCTAGGTGCTCACACTTCTCTGCCATCAGTTGCTGAAGAACTCCTAATGATTCCAGCCATCTACCTCCTGAATATCGTCATATTCACTTAGTAGCTAACTCCCATCATCGAGAGTTCCACAAAGCACGAAGCAAGCAGCATTCGGGCATCAAATAATCTCCACTAGCACGTAAAACCCCTCTAGGCTATTATCCTACTTGCTCTCCTCATACCCGTAGGATATCACCGAACTCAAGCAACTTCAACCCATGTGAGCATGAGAATACCCTCTCAGTAGACTCCACAAATGCTCGTCTAGGTATCCCTCCTAGATTACTCCTCTACTCAAATCCATCTCTAAAAAGGATTCCTGCTGAATACTCTTACTCAACACATACTCGAAAGCACATTACATATAACAGTAACTCCTAGGCTAAGGCATCATAAATCAGGCCACTCTAGTACTAAAATATGGAATACCTAGCCTATCTCTAGCATGCATAATTTCTCATAACATATCTCATAAATATCACATAATACATAAGTAGGGGTATTTTGGGAAATCACCGTTCGGGCGCTGGCTGATTGTACACACTGCTCATTTCCTCTTTCTCTTAAAATTCTCTTACTCATTTTAGAAAAATAATTCCTTTTGAAAACTTTCCTCAAATCCTCAGTTTGAGTCCAGATTTGCCCGAAGGTGCATCCGAATCCCTCAAACCAAGGCTCTAATACCAACTTGTAACACCGTAAATTTACAAACAACATTTTTAATTTTAAAACTCATAATCACATATAATAATTCTCAAAATCTCAAGTGTCGATGTCATAACATATTTCAAAATAGTTTTCAAAAGTAATTATTCAAATCCAGGATCCTCGTTCATAACTCTTTTCTCTTGTGTGTACAATCGAGTCGCCGCCTTCCCGCGATCCTGATAAGAACCTGAGACACATAACACATAACACGGTAAGCATGAAGCTTAGTGAGTTCCCCAAAATACCACATACAGCACATAAGCCACTCGAGGCTATAACTCGGTATGACCCTCCGGTCAATGTGTCTCAGCGGGACCCTCCAGTCCCGTAGCTCGTTGGACCCTCTAGTCCGTTCTAGCTCGTTGGACCCTCCGGTCCGGTCTAAATCGTTGGACCCTTTGGTCCGGTCTACTCGAGGACCCTCTGGCCTCGTAAGTCGTTGGACCCTCCGGTCCGGTCTATATAACACATAGCATACATATATCACAATGCACATAATCTCAAACATACACATAACACATAAGACCCTCCGGTCTGCACATAGATACCACTCTAGGTAATGTATAGTGAAAAGACTCACCTGACAAGCAACAAGTAAATAACCTCGCACCCGAATCTCGAACTGGCCTCCGCCTAACACAAGGGATGAATATCACTAATTAATACTCTTGTCACAATTCAAACAACCGAAGACTATTATTTCTCTTTCTAACTCTTTGAAGTGGATAAAAGACCATTTTACCCCTCCATGGTCCTTATTACTCATGTTGACCAGAAACCCAGAGTCAACAGAAGTCAACACTCGAGTCAATCAGTCCAAGTTTGACCCGACTCGTCGAGTGCACTGTTGCGACTCGTCGAGTCCCCTCGTATCCTCATAAGTCTCAAAGTCTAGCTCAACTCGTCGAGTTGACCCCCAACTCGCCGAGTTATCACTCAATCAACCCATCGGGACAAACCCTTACCGACTCGTCGAGTCAGGCCATGGACTCGGCGAGTCCCTTCGATCAGATTCCTCATTTAAACGATTTAAGGCGGATCCATCACCCCAAACACTAGATCTACCATCCTAAGGGTCGATTGTCATGTAAAGCTGCAAGCTTTACGTTTAAACATGGCATATAAGGCTCATAATGCCAATATAACTCTAGCAAGGATGATTAACCACAATAACTCTTCTATGGTTAAATAAAGCTATAATCTTTGGACTCCCTGGACCTCACAAGGTCCAGATCTGAAGTCTAGGCCTCAAGAGTGACCTTATGCATACAAAGTCCCAACAATGGTGGAGGAAACCCTAATCTTCCATATTTACAAGATCTAAGCAAAATAACAGGAAAGGTGCAAGCTTTTCCCTCTTACTCAAGCCCTAGCACGAAGTTACACCAGATCCACTGATCCTCTAGCTCCCTTGATGGGTGATCTGCTCTTCTTCTCAAGAGATGCACTAGTCTACTCCAAGTTTTAGCTTCTAAGACTCTCATGGATCTCTATACACGTTTAGGGTTTGCTCTCAAGGAAGGGTAGCCGTCAATGAGGCTATAAGTTCCTTTAAATAGGTCTCAAATCCGGGAAATTAGGGTTTCTCTGCCCAGCACCTACTCGGTGAGTCAGCTCTCTGACTCGTCGAGTCCAATAATTAATCCCACGTGGTCACTCGCCTCTACTCGATGAGTTGGACTTACAACTTGTCGAGTCACTCCATGAATCTCAATATTAATCACACAATAATATACCTGAAAGTCCAGATGTTACAATGATGCCTCAAATGTCTCACACAACACCAAATGCACTTGGAGTAAACTTTGAGGGAAATGTCACACTACTTGAAATTGGCTAGCCCTCTTCTTTCTTGCTTAAGTGTCCGATTTTGGTGAACATATGGATCCTTATATAGTGTGTTACAATTAGGGTTACACCATGTAAACCCTAATTGACATGACCTTTCATTTCCATGACCCATGGGTTCTATAAACACCATGGAGCATCCATGGAGCATCCTATGGGTTTTAGCCCAACTTGATAATCCATGGAGCATAAGCCCACTATACAAGTATGGATGATTTACACAATCAACCCATATATTTAATTAGTATTCTTTTGATCACTTAATTAATTCCAAATTAATTCTTGATCAATACTAATTAAACAATCCTATTAATATATTAGAACTTATAATATATTAATAAACCATAAGTGTTATTTCTCTCATTTTAGTCTATCCAAATGCATGATGCCATGCAACCCAAATGGACCATGCTAATCGGGTCAAGTACATTCCAGAAATAGTTATGAACTTAGACACCTAATCCAACAATAATAACCATCAGAATACTCATCGCTACTGAGGGATCACACGTGCACACTACAAGTTTCCTGGTTTTATCTCAGCCCTCCTTGATTCGAGTACGGATCCTCTGCTTTCAGTAGTATGGGCCCATACTACCTTCCACATCTATCCATACTTTCCTCAAGAATTGCCTCGACTCCACCAAGTCCCCTTCATTACCACTATTGCTCCCAACACTAATCTCATCCTAGGCTTACCCTAGGGAAATCTCCAATCCCAAACCCAGTCCTTAATTGCTGAAGGACTCTTCATGATGCCAATTAACCACTACATGAATACCATCACATGTGACGAGGCTCAGATAATCCTTCAAGTAAAGGACTCATCCCTACAACGGTTAGACTCAAACGAGAGCTGCGCAATAGGGTCAAATCCAACACTCTGAGATTATTCAACCTTGGTCACATGTGACTTAACGTATTCACCTAATAGTTAAATCCCATCACTCAAAGTCCCACCAAGCACAAAGCAAGCAGCATTCAGACCAACAGAAAATCTAACCAGACACATAAATAAATCAATTCTATCCACATACCAGGAATCTGTACTAGCATGCGATTCTAAGCTCATACACGTATAACAGGCACATAAGGCATCCTCCTAGATCCTTAGCCCTAATCTAGCATGCAGTTCTCATAAGAATATCATATCTAAACAAACATGTATTTGTAATTTGGGAGAACTTACTTGAGCTCAGCTGATTGCATGCACCACACCCTTTTCTCTTTTCAAAATTCTTTTCTCTTTTCAAAATTCTTTCTACTTTTCAAAGCCCTTTTATAGAAATAATTTTCTTTTGAAAATTTTTATACCATTTCCTTAGTTTGAGTTCAGACACACCCGAGAGTGTGCCCAAATCCATCAAACCAAGGCTCTGATACCAACTTGTAACATCCCAAAAATCAAGACCAAAAATTTCGTTTTAATTCATCAATAAACCATAGTTATCAAACCAGAGTAGCTTTTCAGAACACATATTCATTACATCAGAGTAAAACATCCCAGGCTAAACATCATGATGTGTGTGATGCAGGCCCCGCCCGCTATACATATGCAATCACATAAACATACTAGCAGTCAACCCGAGCTCTTCCCTCCACTACCGGAAGTACCTGAAAACCAAAACTGAAAAAACCATAAGCACGAAGCTTAGTGAGTTCCCGCAACCTACCACATACCATACATATAACCATATATTGGGCCCACGCCCGCTGCGTCGGGACTTGCCCGGCATCGGACTCGCTCTGGCATCGGGCCCCGCCCGGCATCAGGCCTCGCATGGCATCGAGCCCCGCTCGGTATACAAATCTGCTTCTCTTAGGCCACGCCTGTCTCCAGGCCCCGCTCGCTATACATATACAATCACATAAACATACTAGCACATAAAGCAAACATACTCTACTGTATTCTTGTTCTAAGGGCTCGCCTAACTTGGGCCTCGCCCCTGTTCTACTACTGATGAGTCGTGGAACCCCGTCCACACTCCTGCTGATAGTGAGGTACGGGCCCCCGCCCACAATCACTTCCCTCCTATCACGGGCCTTGCCCCTACTCTGCTAAATGATGAGATATGGAACCCCGTCCACACTCGGCTAGTGATGAGATACGAGACCTCGCCCACACTCACCTCCCTACCAGGCACATACATGTATCATAAAGACAACAAGTATAATCTACTATGCAACATATAACATTCCTCGGGCTTACCCCGACATCGGACCCTAGTCCGGAAACATACTACCGGCACATGCAAGAATCACAAAGACCTCTAGCATACTAACATGCCTCGGGCCTCGCCCGACATCAGATCGTAATCCGAAACACATATCATAAAAATTCCTAGAGCTAACCCCTGGGTCTTCCTGTTATACACAAACATAATGGGCTGGCATTGTGGCCGTAGACGCATGCACCCAGTGAGGAGACTCACCTCGCACTGCCGAAATCCCACCGATAAACCTCTGGCTGCTAATTGGAAATTCCCCGAACTGCTGCTCCTTCTGCTCCTCGAGCTATTAGTACCAAAATAACACTTAGCCCAAAAACCAATAATCCTCCTTAGGGTAAAATGACCATTTTACCCCTAGTCCAACTTGGTCCATATCTAAGGTCCAAAACCATAATATAAAAGGCCCAACACTAGGTAGGCTTCCTAAGCCCACTAGTGGCCCACTAATGGCCCAATTTGCTAAATTGGGCCCAATCCCTCTAATGGGCCTTACCCTAAGCCCAAACTTATTCTTGGACCAAAACATCTGACTTTTGATGGCCTACTAAGGCCCAAAGACCCAAAGTCCACTACTTGGCCCAACCCGAGGCCTAAAACACACCAAGCCCACAACTGATGAGTACGCGGGGCGTACTCCTCTCTACGCTAAGCGTACTAGCTGAATGGGGTGTATGCTGCGCGTACCCGCATGTACGCCCAACGTTCTCCTCTGGTAAGCCATTTTTCCCATTAAGTACTTAATACTCTACTCCAGAAGCTACAATTACAGATCTAAGTCCTCTTCAACGTATTAATCCATAAAGTTGACTACTTGGTGGCTTGCAACCCACCAGATGAGCCCAAACTTGAAATATGACAACAAACTTCCATGGAAATGACTAGATCTCATGCATGGTCACAAATGGACCGTCAAGATTGAAACTTTGCTGCTTATGGGACTCATATGACACTATGGGTGGCAACCCTAGACCTAGAAAATGAGTTGAATCATAAAGGTCCATTCTTGGGACCTAAAAGGTCCAAAAACTCCATTAACATAGATCTAAGCATACTTGAGGAAAGTTTCAGGCTTTATACCTCAAGGTGATCTGAAATGAAACCACAATCTTGGATCTACAGCTTCTCCTTTGATCCCCCACCTTGCTATGCTCTTCGCTTACTTGGAAATGGCTTCACAACTCCAAAATACTCTCTAATGGCCTCCAAAGCTCCAAGGACACTCAAAGGAGGTTTAGGGTTTTGTGGAGGCTGTCTAAAGATGAGAGGGAGGATGATATCTAGGGCATAATGTTCTTTATATAGTGACATACCCTAAAATTTAGGGTTTAAGGACTCTGGACGTAGGATTGGCGTACGCCTCTCCGTACCCGCTACCATAAGCCCTTATACGCTGGGTGTAACCCAACTTACGTTGGGCGTACCCAGCTAAACAGACGCATGTATTCCATGCATGCATAGGACTACCTTGCCACAAATCTTCATTAGGGACTAAAATTGCTAATAACTTCAAAGTGCTATAACTTCTTCGTTCTTAGTCCGTTTCCGACGAACTTTATATCCACGAAAAGGTGGCAAGAAACCCTACGCTGCTAGCAACTCCTCATTACCTAAAAATTCCCGAACAAGAGCCCGAAATCTTCAAAAGACCGAGATGTCAAATTACGAGTACACCCTTGGCCTCCGAAGCCACAATCAAACACTTAGATCTCGTATGCCCTAATACTCACATCCAAAATGGGCCAAATCCTTCCTTTCCTAAGGCCCTAACCCCATGACAACTGATGATTGGGCCACAGCCCCTAGCAGCGAAGCACTTTCAGAACCAGGTGTTACACCTGAATGAATCTTCAGTGATACCCTACTAACCCAAGGAAGCTCTGAATCTCAGATGGAGACCTTGGAACCTCCCACTGTATCACAACCTCTATATTGGCCGGTTCGACCAATATACCATCCAGATTGATAAGGTGACCCAGAAACTGCACCTCACGCAACTAGAACTCAAATTTGGAGAACTTTGAATAAAGACTATCCCTCTTTAATGTCTCAAGAACCGCTCACAGATGCTCCTCATGTTATTCCTTGGTCTTAGAATAGACCAAAATATCATCAATAAAAATTATCACTGATTGATATAACATCGGCCTGTACACCTGATTCATGAAATTCATGAATATGGCCGATGTGTTGGTGATCCCGAAGGGCATCACCACAAACTGATAATGACCATATCGATTCCTAAAGTTTGTCTTCTGTATATCCTCGTCCATGGCCCTCATCTTGTGATAACCCAATCTCAAAACAATCTTGGAAAACCGATATGCACCCTATAGATGGTCAAACAAATCCTTGATCCTCGGGAGTGGATAATGGTTCTTCACCGTTAAATTATTTAACTCCCAGTAGTCGATATACATACGATGAGATCCATGATTCTTCTTTACAAACAAAATTATGGCTCCTAAGGGGAAACTACTTGGTATAATAAATCCATATCCAACAACTCCTGCAGCTATGTGGACAACTCCTGTATCTTCGGAGGTGCTAGTCAATATGGCGCCTTGGCTATCGGAGTCGCATCCGGAACCAAATCAATCTGAAACTCCACCTGCCTCTTAGGAAGCAGTCCTAGAAACTCCTATGGGAACACACCAAAAAAACCATGTATAATAGGTCCGTAATATAATGAGTTCTTTTCCTAAACTCGGGTGTTTACAACATAAGCCATGAATTCTGAACACTCGTTTTGCAAGTATATCCAAACCTCGTAGCTGAACACATAGTTGGATCGCGCCATGCACCCTAACCATGAGTAACTAGTTCTCCCTACTCGGGGTTCAAAACCGAACCAGCTGATGCTCGAAATCAATCATAGCCCCATTCTTGATCAACCATCCATCCCCACGATGATCCTCATCCCTCCAAGAGGAATAGGAACAAGATCAATAGAAAAATACTCGTGGAACATCTCCAAAACACATCTCTTATAAAATCATGAAGCACTCATAGTGCGATCGTTGATGATCTCCACCACCAAAGGGTAATCCAAAACTCCGGGAGAGACATCAAACTTCATGCTAAGCGTAAAGGACACAAACGATCAGGTGGCACCCGAATCAAATAATAGAAGAGCGGATATAATGTTGACTAGGAACATACCTAATCACAATAACATAAATATAAGCATAAAATAATGAAAGTAGTAAGAGAAATAATAAGAAACATACCAGTGACAACTTTGGGTGTTGCCCGAGCCTCTTTAGCCGTCAACTGAAAGGCTTAGCTCTTCACCACAGGAGCCTCCGTGTTGCCCTCGTTGTCGTCGGTAATCCTCAATGTAGCTAGAGCGGGTGCCCTCGCTTCTCCTCCAGATAACCTTAGACAATCGGCCTTCTAGTGACCCACCTGATTGTAATGAAATCAAATAATTCTCGATCCTTGAGTATAATCCCTACTAATATGACCTATTTTTCTGCACTTGTAGGAGCCGGAATCACCTACTCGACAAAGTCCATCGTGCGATTTTCCACACTTGTTGCAATGGCCTTGACCCTTCCACCCCCAGATCCAGAGTCAAAAGTCTTGGGTTTCTTTACTGAAACCTCTATTGTCTGAACCTGAGTTGGCTTCTGCTTCCTCAGAAGCTCCAAATTAATCACCTGCTCATGAGCTTTTTCAATCATCTGCTCCAAAGTCTGGCAAGTCGAAATGCTCACAAACTCCTTGATATCGTCCCACAACATGTCATGATACCATGTATTCTTTATCTCCTCATTAGCAACATACTGCGGAACCAGAAACACCCTCTCTTTGAATTTGGTGGTGGTCTCCGCCATAGTCTCTGTCATCTGAAGAAGGTCCCGGAACTCGCTCGCTAGTTGTTGTACCTCGATAGTAGGCATGAACTTGACCCTGAACTTGGTCATGAAGTCAGTCCAGGTTAAAGTCTCGACAACCTTAGCTCCAAAAGCATGGCCTACCTCTTCCCACCAATCATGAGTCCCATCTATCAAAATACAAGTTGCAAATATCACATTCGACCCTCAAGACAGAAGCTCGTCCAAAAAGTACTCTTCATGTGTAACACCCGTTTCCCAAATTGGATAAGTGGATGGTATAAAGGAGTCAAAGGCATGGTTTCTTGGGGAAAACCATATGCCATGATGTGACATGAAGGGTGTCATGACGCGACATGAAAATTAAAGATTGTGTGTTCAGGAAGGTCGTCATGACGTGATATATGGAGTGTCACATGCAGTAAGGGTTAAATAATCTTAGAGTGGTTGACTTGGCCTTATTGCACAACTCTCGTTTGAGTCTAACCATTTTAGGGTTGAGTCCTTTAGTCGAAGGATTATCTAAGCTTTATTGCATGTAAGTGTATTCGTGAAGTTGTTACCTGAGATTAGTAGAGGTCCTTCAGTAGATGATGGGAGGGTGAGGTGGGAATCCTAGGAGAAACTAGGAAGCGCTTTAGTGCGAGTGATGTGCTGTTCAGCAGATTTTGCAGGGTATCATTATGAGGAAGTGACTTAGAGGATTTAGGATGATTCTGAGGAGAGTACGGATAGGTATGGAAGAATCGTACTCGAATCATGGAAAGTACCGAAAATTCTAAGGAGCTGGGTGAGGGTAAGAACATGGTTTGGCACCATGAATCTGTTGTAAAATTTTGGTATTATCAGCTTTTCAGTTATGGCTGTCTAGGAAGAAGATAGATCAGGTGATTGTTTGGACCTTAGTGGCCATGTCAGTTGAGGTTGAATGGTGTAGACTTAGATGAGTATTTGATTTCGAGGTCTTGGGGGCCCTACTTGAGGTAGTGTCAGTCTGAGTCGTGGAACTTAATGAGGGAGCGGTTGGGATGAGCAACTTGAGGATTGTAGTCTTGAGAATGAGTGATCGGCCGATGGCTTATGATGTCATTTTCTTTGGTGAAGATTCTATTCTTTCAATTTTTTCATGTGTAGAAAGAGAGTCATTTTTGTGGAGACTGTACAAGATTAGGACCAGGGTTATGCTTTCCTTGAGTTCGGATAGAGTGTGTACTATGAATCGAGAACGACGGATTTCGTTGTCTATGTTATATTTCGATTGAGAGGATGATGCATCACGTTTTATGATTGCGCCTCACGATGGACTGAAAGTCAGGGATTCAGAGGCGAAGTGTGTGGTAGTCCACTTGTTCTTAGATGGAAAATCGGTGATATAAATGGGCTATCGGAGTTATTGGTTGTGCATTTTCATGGGATTCTTGATGATAGAAGCGGTTATGATTGGGAAGTTTCCGAGGTCTCCATCTGAGATTCAAAATGTCTTTCGGTTGCTGGGTCCTTATCTAGGAGATTATTTTGTGTTGTGTTATGCAATCCAAGAGTTAGGGATGGTATGTATTTGGCTGATTTGGTTTGAGTGGGGTTTGTCTGCAATGCTAGTTGGTGATAGTTCAAACCTAAGTGGGGGAGAACTGGGCAGCTACTTGAAAGATCATCAATCTGTTTGAGTTCGTAGTTTCAGAAGAAGGGGTTATAGGAATTTCCGGTCCAGATATGCGAGGCTTTGGTTCAAGATGTGGTCACGACGGGGTGTAAAGCAAGTTAACCTTTGTTGTATGAGCTCAGGAATACACAAGCCGTTTTATCATCAAGAGATGTTGGTCAGGGAGCTCGTTGTAGTCAATGGTTCTTTCGGGATCGCTAATGTTTAGGTCATGAACCGTTTGGGTCGCTCGGGTTGAATATCGGTTTTTGAAGGATTTGTCAGCATGGGATAGATTGCTACCTATAGTTTAAGATGAGTAGTGGTTGATCCGTCAATCAACTTCAAGGTTGGGTATATGTAGTTCTGCATGAGTTTAGTTCAGTGGAAAACTTCAAATTATTTGGTTGTTGTCAGTGCATTCTCGATAGTTGGTTGTTCTCGTTCATCGTCAATGGGTGGGGATGCTTCGAAGGTTGTGAGCTGTATAATTGGAGGTCAGTGATCGTGACAACAAATTGTCATGTTTGTTGGATTAGTGTCTAAGTCCATGACTATATTTGGTATGTACTTGACCCGATTTGGCATGGTCCATTTGGGTTCCATGGCATCGGAACAATTTGGATAGACTTTTGTGAGAAAAGGATATTTATGATTTGTTAATATATTATACGTTCTAATATATTAATATGAAATCATATTATTTAACTAGTATTGATCAAGAATTAATTTGGAATTAATTTTGTGGTCAAAAGGAGACTAATTAAATATATGGGGATTGACTGTGTAAATCATTCATTCTTATATATGTGAGCTTATGATCCATAGTTCTTCATGTTGGGCTAAACCCATGGAGTAACCCATGGATACTCCATGGAGGTTTTAACCCATGGAGCATGAAGAATATGGAAAGACATGAGTTACATGGTGTAACCCTAATAGCCACCATATATAAGGACCCCATGGCTTAAGAAATTGGCACTAGTATGTGTACACATGAGGGCTAGCCGATTTGAGCATAGGAACCTTTTCTCTCAAGTTATTCCAAGATGTTGGTGATGTTGTGTGAACCATTTGAGGTGTCACACTTGAGACACTAGTCTCTTAATCTCCATGGAATCAAGCTACAACAAAGAGGTATGTAATTCTACTAGAATTTATATTATATGTTCTTCATATTATGCTAGTTAGAACAATACCTTGGAAAATTGATATTTGCATGTATAATAGAGAAAACATAGATCCAAGGTATTTAGGGTTGCATGTACACCTTAGGAGTGTTAGAATGCTAAAAAACTCAACAGTGGTATCAGATACTAGGCTTGTTTTCAATTATACTTGATGCAAATTGCTGAAAAATGCTGAAAAATTCGATTTTCTGCTGTTCTGGACAGTGGACTCGCCGAGTCCACTGATGGACTCGCCGAGTCCATGCATAAAATCATCCAACTCGTCGAGTTGGTTCATGCACTCGACGATTTGGACCCCCAGACAACATATTTTCGAGTTTTTTTGGCTGGAATTGGACTAGGAACATTACCCTAAGCTGTTTTTAAACTTGTAAACCTGTTTTTGATGTGGTAATGTTCATGCTAATCCAATTTAATAGATAATTGTCAATAGATTCATGTTTTGTATTAGTTTAATGGTTAGGCTAATTACATGAAAAGTGTTTGATTTGAATTATCTTGTTCTTATGAGTTGATTTAGATTAATGGAAAAGTTATGTGATAATATGTTTTCAATCCAAATTGATCTAAATGTTGTTCATAATATGTGTTTTTGTAACTTGTCCTCAAGTTATATGAAAAGTCACATTTATGATTATTGAAACTCATAAAATTTCCATAAGTTATGAAAAATGGAGAGTCTCATTTTTAAATGTTTTAAAGTCTTCCATAACTTGTCCTCAAGTTATGGAACTTGAAGAGTTTTTTCATTAAAACTACTTTAAACACATAAGTTATGGAATTGAAAAGTGTTTGAATACTTCAAAACTTGCTCTCAAGTTTTGGAATTTGTAATGTTTCCCCGCATGAATACTTTAATTCGAAGTTAAGCCCTTAGAATTTTAAAAGTTAAAATTCAACCCTTATACTTTATAGTATTATAAGTTAATAATATATATATATATATATATATACATATATATATATATATATATATATATATATATATATATATATATATATATATATATATATATATGTATAAGAGCAAGTCAGTCTTACCGTTAGTAGGCCTCATTCACGAAGTCGGTCTATAAGGGGGTATAAGGTTACTGCCTATAAAATGGCAGTTTAATGGGTGTCCACTCTCATCCACCGCTTCCTTGACAGGTGAAGGGTCGTTAGCCGAATGGGTAGGACAAGGACTAGAATTCTCCCTTCATTAAAAGTATTAATGATAAATATAAAGTAACTAAACCTTTTATAAATTCCCAATCTTAGTTACTTTAGGAAAATGTGAATTTAGTGCTAACCCATGAAATTACACTTTGCACTTTGCTTAAGTCGGTTAGTGGAGCGCGTGTGGTTAACCGGCACACTAGCTTTATTTAACAAGGTAGGCAAATGGTAACTTAATGTTTATCATAGTATCGGTGGAGCGCGTGTGGTTAACCGACACATCGATTGAGGGGTAAATATTAAGGGTACCAAGTATATTTGCATGGTTATTCACACCTTGTTTTGTGATCCTCGGCATCGCAGTCACAAAATTTGAGAGGGCACAATCGAGATTGAAACATGCCATTGAAAAGTTCAATAAATCTCAAAAGATCTAGGAGTTTCAAATCCAATTAAAACCTAATAAATTATTTCATTTTTCATGGTGGAAATTGGTGAATCGTCGCTCGCCTACCTTCAAATATTCTATAGCTTGGATTACGGCATCCCTCTTCCAAGTTATAAAATATTGTGTTGGGTCCTAGCCTTAATATTTCATATTGGGTGTTATATTAAGGACTTTAAATCAACCATCTTGAATATCTCCCAAAAGATGTCTGGTTTAGACAATTATGATCTTCCCAAAACTCTTGGAACAAGCTTTCCTAATGAAGATGATGTCCCGGATATCATTCTTCACTCCCTCCACCTCCTCCAATTATTCTCCTTAACCCACAAGTTATTGAATAGTTCAAAGTCACTCAAGCCCTATTGGCAAGAAAAGTCTATGTGTGCTCACATCTTGGAGATAAAGTCACATATTGACAAGCCGGGAGAGTTGGATGTCAAAGTCTTGAGAAAGTTGGTTGTTCAATCACTTTCTAAGTCACATAGTGAGTTCCTTTGGGACTACTATGTAACATACTATGACCCTCAATGATCTTATAAATTTGCTTGGTGCTGCTAAATCAGCAATGATTTGGAGCTCTGGTAAAGCAAATTTGATTAGTAGATCAACTTCCCAAACTACCATGGACATTGACAATTGGTAACATTGGATATCTAGAAAAGCTTTCTCTTCCCAATGGAAAGGGATCGGCCATAGTCAACTTGGTTGAACAAATGGTAAAGAGAAAGGCTAAGTCTGAGATAGTCCCATGTACCATTACCAAAGAGTCCATATGTTTCTATTGCCAAAAGGAAGGAGCATTGGTTGCAAAGCTGCCCTAACTACCTGAAAGT
Organism: Lactuca virosa; assembly: GCF_052849685.1. Classification (NCBI taxonomy): domain Eukaryota; kingdom Viridiplantae; phylum Streptophyta; class Magnoliopsida; order Asterales; family Asteraceae; genus Lactuca; species Lactuca virosa. The sequence continues at coordinate 167,042,950 of NC_136434.1, read as the reverse complement.
TCTGAGAGAAGGTCAAGTCAAAAAGTTTGACTCTGCTTCAGGTAAGTCCACTATCTAACGCTCTTAAGTTCCTATTTGAAGGTTCCTAATACGTTTTGATGTATGGCAGGATCAAGCAAAGGGAAGGAAGCTTAAAAGAAGAGTATGTTGAATCTGATCGCGAAGATGGATTTCAATCGCATGGTTCGAAGATCGGATTCCTGAGCTACTACTTAGGAGTTATGATAGATTGCTAGGAAATATGTAATAGCATAGTTTTCATTTAAAGTTGCATTGAAAGGAAAAAGTTTCTTCTGCAGTTATAAATAAATAAAATTTTATTTTATTTTATTTTATATCTCCTTGCAATGGCATTTATGGAAAACTGATGTATGTATGTTTCTAGCAATAATGGAAATGTGAATTTGATTTTTATTTGTGGTAGTGTCTAAATTTACCAAATAAGGAAAGATTCTCATCACCCAAGTTTCAGTTGGATAGAAACTTGGAATCGTGCAAGTCGTATGATGAATGAGAATTTTTATCTTTGGAAAATTAAGACTAATTCCTTGTTCACATTTATATGTGAGTCAAGTGAAGGACTAAGGGATTGAGTACACATTCTTGTGCACTGGTCAAGTCCACCACAAAAGATCGATAAGACTATTCGTCATGATTTACTAAAGTTTAGTAAATATGGTTATACTTACCAGTTTAAGTATAATTCTGACACATTGGAAAAGTTTCGATGTATGACAGAACCAATGAGAAGAATCAAATTAGGCAGAAGAATAAAAGTTTCTCAAATCTGAAAAGATGGGAGAGTACTTTAGCATCATGTTTTGTGATCATCTCAATGATTAAGAAACCATATCGTAATTAGTTCTCTAAGGACATCTGTGACAACCGTCAATTTCCGGTCAAGTCAAAGTTAACTAAAGTCAATGAGTCAAAACGTTCAACTCATCTAACCCTTGTATATTAGGGTTTCCATTATGTTTCTTATTGTACAACTCGCAATCTTAATACAAAGTATCACTTAGAGTTTTCACGTGTTCGGAAATTCTAAACCCTAATCAGGGCAAGTGATGAAACTACTCTGTAAAATATTATTCTATACCCCTCGGGGGCGTATAGCATTCATAATGAGACTTAACGGGATGTACAAACCTTGCGTTACGAAGACAAACACTCATAAAGGTCGCAAACGAAATCTCTCTCAAATCTCTCTAAGAATGTGAGATCTCTCCCAAATCTCTCTAAGTATGAGAAATCTCTCCATGTATGTGAAATCTCTCCCAAATCTCTCTCAAAATCTCTCTCAACTTTTTACAATCACTCGGGGCATCCTGACCCTTAATTTAGTCGAAAACCGCGCAAAACCGGAAGTTTATTTGAAAAACAGCCATTTAGGGCCGAACCCTCTTAGAGCCGAACCTCTTAGAGGCGAAACCCTAAGAAGCCTCCTGGACCGAAGCTAGCTTAAGAACCGAACCTCCTCCTAGAACCGAAGCCTCTTAAGAACCGAAGTCACCTCGGGTTCGGTCCATCTTGCTCTCGGTTCCTCCTCGCCCAACTTCGCTTTTGACAAGATTCGCTTCTGACAACTTCGCCTTCGGTCGTCTTCTTACAACCGAACCTCCCTTCGGTCCACGGCCTTCTAGGACCAAACCTGCACTGCTGACCTCGGATTCTCGCAGGATACGCCTCTTTGTCCGGTTTTCGACCACGACTCCATTTTAAGCCCGTTTTTCGTGATTTTAATGCGGGATTTTCACCCAAACTCGTATTTTAACATAAGAGACCCTAAATATTCATATTTTAATCATATTTTGAGGAAAATCATTGCCTAAGAATAAAATCTAGTTTGTAAGATATATGGGTGGAGTGTTGACTTTACCTTTAAGTTATGACACAAGCAACCTCCCATACCCACTCCATGTCACTATTCATGTTTTATGTCACTATTCCCATCAGCCCTAGTCAACTATTTGTCCTTTCACCACCCCTCTCCAGCAAGATTTAATACTCAAAGATGGGAAAAATCCATGTCTCTCCTCCCACTTTATTCACTCTTTCTCAAGGAGAACAAACACATCTCTCTCACTTTCTCTCTCTAAAATTCGAGATTCAAAGGCTGGTATTGAGTTTTTCCTCCATATTTGGTAAATATCTTACTCCTACACTTAAATATTCTACTATCCTTCATCCAAATCATGGATTTCTTACACAAATATCATCATATTTGTTCATAGAACCTTCAAATCTTCAAGCATCTCCCAAGTGTTCTTGACTTGGAAACTCCTTTTCTCCATCATCCATCCTAAGAGATCACTCAAGGTGAGTTCATAACCACACATTTTCATGCTTTCTTCAAGTTTTAGGGGGGGGGGGGATACAAGTAAAAACACCAACAACTTAACTAAACTCAAACATCAGCTTTCAACAGAAAAGTTAATGTTCATTCACGAACTGTTTTAGACATCTTAAACTTTTTAGTTTTAAAAACTGTATTAGGTGTAAATAGTTCAGGTTTATACCTTTAAAATGACTACTTGCACATGTCCATACGATTGTTCTACTATTTATGGTGATTTTTACAAAACTGCCTATCACTGTAGCTACGAATTCGGACCAGTCAGTGAATATGAACGATTTCACACCAGTTAGAGACTTTTAAAAATCATAATAAAAATTATGGATAAACTAGACACATTTTCTAAACTCTCAATGTTTATGGATTTAGTTTTCGGCTTCGTATGATTTTTCTGTGATTTTTCTAAGGCAGTGCAGAAATGTTAAAAACAAATCAACAACTTATAACTTTCATTACACTTTGTAACATGTTGAGCAAAGTGTTAATCTTTGAGGATTTCATATATTACATGTCTTTCTTGTGGTGGTATAATTATATAACAGAAAATACTCACTAATTTGGAAGAATCCTCCATCATTACCAATAGTACAAGACAAGGCATGATAAACATAGTTATGTTTTTGATATACATTCGACTTACATAGAAAAAGGTTCTCTTACATTACAAACACTTATGTTAAACTATAATAGGTATAGTTTATGTTTCATCAACCAGTCAAACTCATTACCAAGGGGCTTTCAGTTCAGTTCACGTAAATCTGTTAATGAATAAATTTGTGAGACATTCGCTTCATGTTACCTTCAAAGTAACAAAGTCAAAAGTCCTGTAAATTGTAACCAGAGTCTCTTGTAGGGAGAGCGTGATAGTTGTGTATAGATCTATATTGGGTCTGAAAAACCCACACCTGAGCTGCATGCAACAGCTAGACCGGCAGGTCTGGGGTGACTAGTGTCATTTACCTTGCGACGCCTGAAGAACGTCGTATTACGAGGCCGTCTGAGTCATAGTATGATTATAATAACTCACATGGGGTATTAACAAAACATAAGATTTACGGGTTTTACTTCAAAAATTAAACGAGTTTATGTCGATTTAAACTTGCATAAATTACTTTAAGTATGGAAAAATACTTGTACATTTCGGTCTTGACATTTAAGACTACATGACTTTTATAAGGAAAATATTGGATTTTCTTTGGAAACATATTTCTATTAAAACTACATTTCATCTAGAATTGTTAGACTTCAGCTATAATTGCTAAGTGTATATGCTAGAGTTATGTAAGAATCTAGTCACAATCGACTTAGAATTGGTGGGCCCGCGTTACTTCCTGTTCCTTGTTTGGTTGTGGACCTAGGGCATACCCATTATATTCGACGGTTTATTTAACTTAAATTTTATATAACTTATATACACTGGGTGATTATAGAAGGAATCTACGGGTCTTTCTAGGGTTCATTATTGCATAACATAGAAGCATTCATTTCACACTTAACAAAGAAAATATTGGATTTTCTGGAATCATACTCTATCGCTTTTACAAGGAAAACGACTTTTCATCAAACAAAACTCTTAGGAACTCACCAACTTAATTGTTGACACTTTTCAAAACTACTTGTATTCTCAGGAAATTAGTGAAACAGGAAACCAATAGCATTTTGAGGATGGGACGTTAAATCGTCAAACAGTTCATTTTGTCATCATAATGTAATTGATTTTGAAACATGTAAACATATACTATGGTGTAACCTTTTCAATTATATTTATGATGGTTGTATTTACTTTGAGCACTACTATACTCGTTGTTGTGATACTATACATGAAGTCCTCCACCTCCGGATGTTTCCGCCATCCTTGGTTTGGGGGTGTGACAACATCTTAGTGCATTCCTATGGCTAAGAAGAGGAATCAAGAATTGCTAAAATGGTTAAATCAAGAAGGTGAGTCATACTTCGTTCCAAAACAATTCTTAGAGTCATTCTCCAAGATTGTAACTTGAATGACATATCTTAAAGAAAGGTTTATAACACTTGTCAAATGTAAGAGTAAAAGTGTCATACTCTTGTACATTTGAAATTGGTAAGTTGTGATGTTATGGATAAAACAGAGACCAACCTAGGCCAATTGTGTGAAGTGTTTGTCTTGATAAAGAATCTGCACTATCTCTTGAATATTTGGCAAGAGAGTCTTATATGTCAAGAGGACAGTGGGAGTCTTAAAGATCCTGAAAGAATTTCAAGATATAATCAAGAATAAAACCTATAGTTTCTCACTAGCTCACGACTTGAGGTTTATAACCTATCGTGTTGACATATTCCTATTTCTGTGCCATTCCAGTTAAAGTTGGATTTGCATATGAGTTCTGAGAGTTCTCAATTGGTTGCATAACAACTTGGAAGCAATGGCAGGCCCTTGTGCTGCCGGGTGGCAAGAAATTAAGACTGCACAAGTTCAGTCCATATGAGTTTGGATTTGTCATTAACCTTGTCTTGTGATTATGGTTTTGACAAATTTACATGGACAGGAACTCATATACCATAAAATCTAAGTGTCATAAGGTTTCTCTCCGATTCATGAAAATGATGGTGAGGAAACGCTTTCACTAAGAGGTTTTAAGTAGATAGCAATTGTGATATTTGCATTCTCAAAGTCGTTAGTGGAGCGCGTGTGGTTAACTGGCACACTAACATAGACTTGTGAGAAATGGAAAAGGTCTAAACAATTGAGACTATGATTACGACATCCCTTTTCATAGTTCTGAAATTGTTTAGACACACATGTGTGCTATCTAAGGAAAGGTGTATGATTTTGATAAAGTTTTATCAAAGCATTTCGTATCAGAAGTCTGAACTTTGGTAAGAAAGTCAATAAAGTATTGATTTATAGAAGTCCAGCTGATTTCTGAGTACATGTCAAAGATAGTGGGAGCATAAGTGTTATGCTAATAATTTCCATGTTAGTGGGAGCATGATAATTATGATAAGTATTGCAATTTAGAAATGTTAATTATAGAAAAACAAAAGGTTTCAATTGGGAAAAAGTTGTTTTGCTATAATTAAGGGAAAGGAAATTGTACTTCATTTCAAATCTAAAAGCTTAGATCGTGAGATTTTAATCAAATTTAGTCAAGTATATATATAAATGTTATGTTGGAATGGTTCAACATAAGGAAATTCTATATATGGGAACAATATTTGCATTCTAAAATTCGATTATGATTACGGCATCCTTTTTCATAATCTGAATTATGAGAACATGGCAAATAGAAATAGAAATATTATAGCAAAAGACTGATCTAGTATCATGTCTTTATGTGAGACATCATGAATCGTGTCCCATATGCTTCGGATATAGGATCGATTGCATGTGCTATAATATTCATCTGTTCTAAATTTTTCCAAATGCCTAGAGCATTAAGAGGGAAAAAGTACTAGAACTGGATATGACTAATTTTATTAAGCAATTGTCGAGGACAATCTAAGGTTTACCAAAGATTGGTTGCTTAGGGACAGTTGGAAGTATAGTGTTAATTTTGGAAGGACCATATTGACATATTCTGAAAAGAGGCAACTCTTGTTCACGAGTGATAGTCAAAATGAGAATATGGAAATATTCCCATAGGTGGAAGTTATTCATCAAATCTGTGTAAGATTAGGAAACTTAATGCAAGAAGGATGTTCAAAGGAATGTACTTTGAATTTGAGACTTCATTCCATGGAGTTGATCTCCATTGGAATACTCTGTAATGTCTGCTGACAAGTCTTTGTGACTTTGTGCATAATCATTACAAGAGGATCAATGCATATAAGTTTAGAATCTAACAGATTTAGGTAAATGGAAGTATTTGGAATTCTAGCGTTTGCGGTAAGGAATTGAGATTGTGAAATGAGAATCATTGGAATTATGTTAAATCGATCTATTTCACAGAGTAAAGATCATAGACAAACTTAGTGAGCATACTTGGTGTATGGCATAACTAATGTTTAGACAAACACAATGTGCATACTTGGTGTATGGCATGACTAGTGTTTAGAAAACATAGTGTACATGCTTGGAGCATGGGACGACTATTGTTTTAATTCAAGAATAAAGTTGATAGTTTGAAACAGTATGCAATGAATGATGGGTAATCAATATGGTGATAAATAAAAGGTGTTCTATTTATATTCATAAGTTCTGAGACCATATTGGATTCGATTATTCTTGTGTTTCACTTTGCATATTTTGACTTCCAGAATAGCTAGGTCGTTCTTCCTGAATGACTAAGTTATTCAAACCATCCACAGTCGGTCATATGTTGGAAGTAGATATGAATCAAAACTGTCATGAAGCTGGTTTGTAGATGTCCAAGGTAGTGGACATAGCAAGAGTTGCTGCAACATTCATGAGTGCTCATAAGTTATGAGTATTGGATTAAAACCACGCTCATTTGACTCACTTCATGTATTTTATCACGAGTGATCATGAGACGATAAGATCTTATATTCTTCAAACCTAGAGATATGAGTTGTTGCCTATGAGTTGGTTATACATTGATTGTACGAAAATGCATTGGTAACTCGATGTTATAAAATGTGCCTTTGTGTATGATTCAACAAGTAGTAGAACAAGCATATGAGTCGAAGTTTATCCATTCCTTTTACCCTTGAAGGGCTAAAAGCGATATCTGTGGGCCCCTCGATGATTTAGTGATGACACCCCGAAGTGCTTGGCCAAGCCTGGACTGATTTGATTTGTTCAATTAGTCGGTCGTCATAAATCGGTAATCGAGAAACAATAAATGGACAGAGAGAATGATTATAATCCATGTCTTAGTCCATATGATATCTAGAATGGAGGAATATATTATCCCTTATCTAATGGCACGTCATTGATTTGTTCAGAGTTCGATAACAGCTTTTAAGAGCTACGATTGCTAGTCGGGTTTTGAAGTCATACGCAATAATAGTTTTAGACTTATCCAAGTGGGAGACTGTTGGATTAGTGTCTAAGTCCATAACTATAATTGGTATGTACTTGACCCGATTTGGCATGATGCATTTGGGTTGCATGGCATTGGAACAATTTGGATAGACTTTTGTGAGAAAAGGATATTTATGATTTGTTAATATATTATAAGTTCTAATATATTAATATGAAATCATATTATTTAATTAGTATTGATCAAGAATTAATTTGGAATTAATTTTGTGGTCAAAAGGAGACTAATTAAATATATGGGGATTGATTGTGTAAATCATTCATTCTTATATATGTGGGCTTATGATCCATAGTTCTTCATGTTGGGCTAAACCCATGGAGTAACCCATGGATACTCCATGGAGGTTTTAACCCATGGAGCATGAAGAATATGGAAAGACATGAGTTACATGGTGTAACCCTAATAGCCACCATATATAAGGACCCCATGGCTCAAGAAATTGGCACTAGTGTGTGTACGCATGAGGGCTAGCTGATTTGAGCATAGGAACCTTTTCTCTCAAGTTATTCCAAGATGTTGGTGATGTTGTGTGAACCATTTGAGGTGTCACACTTGAGGAACTAGGCTCTTAAGCTCCATGGAATCAAGCTACAACAAAGAGGTATGTAATTCTACTAGAATTTATATTATATGTTCTTCATATTATGCTAGTTAGAACAATACCTTGGAAAAATTGATATTTGCATGTAGAATAGAGAAAACATAGATCCAAGGTATTTAGGGTTGCATGTACACCTTAGGAGTGTTAGAATGCTCAAAAACCCAACAATGTTCTGTTATGGTATATCTTGGCTTCTAGGTACCTTGCCCTGAATTGCTGGATTGTGGGATTGTGGGATTGTGGTCTATAGCAGACTCGGGTTTGTTTTGGTAGTAGGAAGAACATTGAAGTGATTATCTATCTGTTCCAATTGTGGGTCTTTTGGGTTCCTTTTCATTAGTTGGGATTGTAGAAGGATGTGAAATTGTATCAAGGGAAGGTACTTTGGATACGACAATCTTGGCCAAGAGTAGTAAAGTGCTTCATCTAATTTGGGGTGTGAGCACAAAATATCGTTTGATCATGGGATCTTAGTCCAGTAAGCTCATTGTGGTGGTGATTAGGTAGGAAGATTGTGGGATGTCTAAATAATCCAATGAATATGAAGTTATCAGAATGTAGATGAATCCTAGTGAGGGATGGTCACTTGGGGCTACCAAAGATAGTTCCAAGTGCGATCCACTTTAGAATTTGTGTCGATGTTCAAATTTTGGATCAATATATCTGGAGGGAGCGCCAGGGTTCCTTGAGGATGGGAAGAATCCAAGATAGGTCAGTATTGTGAGTGTGGAGCAAACTACCGTTTGGCCGGCAGGGCCTTGAACGGCTAATCGAGTGGTGGGGATAAGATATTGTTTGATTAAGGATTAACTGGGAAGGCCAGTCAACTAGAGATCCAGTTCTGGTTGCGAGAGGGTTCAGAGTTAAGCAAGAAATAGTGTTCTTTGGCCAGAGATGAGCATCGGAGCAATGATATGGATTAATGGTTATGTTCAGGTCGAGGGTTACGTTAGGACCTCTCTGCCTGTTCTTCTCTGATGATGGCTTTGGGGTCTGAAGCACGACCCGAACACCTTATAGAGTTTGGTAGGCATGGTTTTGACTCGTAGTGTTTTTGGTTAGTGTGCGGTTGTGGGAGTGATGTAAGACTGCCAAGCAGCCGTAGCATTCACCATGATAGTGTGTGGTTATGGAAGTGATGTAAGACTGCGGAGCAACCATAGCATTCACCAGGATAGTGTGTGGTTATGGAAGGGATGTAAGACTGCGGAGCAGCCGTAGCATTCATCAGGATAGTGTGTGGTTGTAGAAGTAATGTAAGACTGTGGAGCAGCCGTAGCATTCACCAGGTTAGTGTGTGGTTGTGAATGTGATGTAATACTGCGGAGTAGCGGTAGCATTCACTAGGATAGGATGCAGTTGTGGAAGTATTATAAGACTGCGGAGCAGCCATAGCATTCACTCGGTTGGTACGCGATGGTAATAGTGACGGAAGTTTATGACTTGGATCGTGGCATTCTCTAGGATGATTTAGTTTGTCGCATGGTTGGGTGAAGGGCTGCGAGTGGGCCTCAACATCTATAATACTTGGGAGATCGTAGGCTGGGTTGCGGCCAAATGTGATGTGAGTATTCAGTTCGGTTTGTAGCCATCACTGGGGTTAAGCAGACTTGGTGATCGTTCGAGCATTGGTTGGTTGAGTTGTCCTTCATTGGGAGTGAATGACTGACGGATTCATTGGCAGATAGACCAGGACCACCTGTACCTGTTCAGTTTTGAGTCTGGAGCTGATTTTGTTTGCGATGAGGATTTCTCGGTATCGTTAAGTGGTCAGGGCGTATATGTTTGGAGTATCAGTAAATTTGTTCAAGACGGATAGGTTACTGCGGTTCGGGATATGAAGGTGGGTCATTGTGGAAATGGTCGTAGTGGTTTTGCCTTCCAGGGAGTTAGACATCGATCAGGGTTTTCAGTTTCAGGCGTAGCGATTTGACACTCGTGAGCTTAGAGCAAAGTTGAGGTTTATTCTTTGTTAGGGCTTGTGATTTCCACTATTTTATGTTCGACAGTAGTAAGGGTGGAAGGTTTATCGGAGTGAGGTGACTTTCCTAGTCATCTTCGTGTTTCATGGAGTTCAGTCAGGATCGTTTGGTTCGACAGAAGAGATAGTAAGGACTGGTTTTGAGGACGAAATCTAATTTAAGTGGGGGAGAGTTGTAACACCCTGTTTCGGGTCATTTCATATTTCGGGGACGTAACCCGAAGATCAAGTATCGTAAGGCTTCAGGATTTGGCTAAGAGAGGTTTAGGTCCATTTGGATGTGGGCGATGTAGATATGTGATCCAATAGTTCGGTTTGTGCTTTGAAGTCAAAGGGTAAAATGAGAAAGTAGTGTTTCAGACTTCTTTTATGAATTATGGATTTTAGCTCGATGTGTTTTAAGTCAAAAGTAATTATATAGGGTTTTAGAACTCCTCAATACCTTTCTGTGGATATAAAAATCGTCAAAATTAGAGTTGAAACGAAGAAGTTATGACCGTTTGAAGTTTGGACGGTTTTGGGTTAAGTTGAGTACGTTGGGTGTACTGAGGGGAGTACGATGGGCATACTGGGGCACCTTGAGTATGTTGGGTGTACTAGGAGTACGCAGGGCGTACACGATCAGTGCCCAAACCCTATTTTCATGGTTTGAGTCCTATTTAAGCTCCTAACTTCTCTAAACCCACTCCATTCTCAGCCTCCACCTTTCAAACACCCTCCCGTGAAACCCTAACCCTAGTTTGAGCCTTATGAGCTAAAAGAACGTATTTTTGGGTGCTTTGGAGTATGTATGGTTCACCTTACAGAAGAAGGAACTTCTTGGAGAAGTATTATTTGCATTCGAGCTTGTAGATCTGGATTTTGTTCACCTTGATCTCTCTTCTAAAGGTATAAAGTTTGAATCTTGATGATGCATTTGTTAGATCTAGCTAGTTTTGGATGTTATGAGATTTCGATCATTTTAGTGCATAAAGTTTAGATCTTGAAAGTTTATGACCTTGTTATGGATAAAGTTGGAAACTTTATCCAACTAAACATTATTGTGATTCAGATATGAAGGTTGGAGACTTGGACTTAATGGATTAAGTTGAAAAGATGCACTTTTTGGTCCCTTTGATACTTAAAGTCTATATCATGGTGGTTTGAACCATTCTAATGGATAAATTTGGAAAATTTATCCATTATGGAGCTATTAGGATCATAAAAATGTGATCTTGATCCTTCTATTCCTTCCATGAAAGTGTCATGATGTCTTAATGGATTAATAAGTAAGGTTTTGGCTTTTGGACCTTCTCTAGACATGGAAAGTCATAAAGGTGGAAACTTTATGACTTAAAATGATGTTGTGGGACTAGATATGAGTGTTGGATGAAAGGACTTAAGAGATTAATCACTTAATGGAAGACCGCCATTTGGCCGAGTATATTGGGCATACCTTTGAGTACGTTGTGCGTACTCGTATGGGGTCCCGATTCTGGATGGTGAGTAGGTCATGCGTACGAGCTGATTATGCTGGGCGTACTAAGCTTGAAGTTGACTTGCTGACTTTGCCATCTGTTGATTGTTGACTTTTGACCAAGTTTAACCTTGGGTCAAAATTGAGGGTTTTGGGTTATTAAATAATATTTTATCTGGTTATGGTGTTAGTGGATTTGTAGGTGAAGCAGTAAAAATAAGGGATCATGTGATAGTGTTTCGGGGTTCTTCGATTCAGGTGAGTCTTCTGTCGGTGCTCATGAGTCGAAGGAACATATTGATGGGTTTTGAGCATCCTAACACTCCTATGGTGTACATGAAACCCTAGAAACCTTGGATCTATGTTTTACTATGAATACATGCAACTTTGATTTTTCCAAGGTTCATAACCTATCTAGCATGGCACGGGAACATTAAACATAATGGCTAGAAGAATTACATACCTTTCAATAGTGAGTTGATTTCTTGGAGTTTGAGAGCCAAGCACCAATAATGTGGATGCCTCAAATGGAAATCACAAATCACCACAAACTTGGAAAAACCTTATGAGAGTGTATGTTAGCTTATAGAAATCGACCTTCTCTTTGCACACACACAACTAGCGCCATTTCAAGCATCACAAGCTCCTTTATATAGTGTGGAGGATTAGGGTTACATCCATGTAAACCCTAATACCCATGACTCTTCCTTTCCAAGGATCCATGGGTTAAAAGCTCCATAGACTATCCATGGACTCCCATGCATGCCAAGCCCATTCCAAATGAGTATTAGCCCACACTTATATAAATACAAGAGCCCATATTTAATTAGTCACCTTTTTTATCACCAAATTAATTCTAAATTAATTTATGATCAATACTAATTAAATAATATGATTTCATATTAATATATTATAACTTATAATATATTAACAAATCATAAACATACAATTCTCAAAGGTTTAACCATACAAATAGTTCGGGTGAAGTGCAACCCAAATGGACCATGCCAGGTCGGGTCAAGTATATACCAAATAAAGTTATAGACTTAGACACCTTATCCAACAGTCTCCCACTAGGATAAGTCTAATAACTATATTTGCTTATATTACTTCAGGAACCAACTAACAATCGTAGCTCTTAAAACTCTGTTGAACTATGAAGCGCCATTTTAGATAAGTGATCATATAATCCTCTGTTCTAGATATCAGCCGGACAAATACATGGAACAATGTCTTACTTATTGTCCAGAAGTTTGTTTCTCGATTTTCGATTTGTTTGACATAGAACTTAATTGAACACATCAACTTAGTTCTGACCGGGCCCGGTACATGGGTCAACACGAAATCATCGAGGGGCCCAGATATCGCTTCTATTCCAAGAAGGAACTGATAAACTTCGAATTATATGCTTGTTATACTACTTGTTGAATTATACACAAAGGCACGTTTTTTAACATCGAGTTACCAATGTGTTTACGTACAATCAATGTATAACCAACTCATAGGCAACAAGTAGTATCTCTAGGGTTGAAGACTTATATGATATTACCATCTCACGATCACTCGAGATAAATTCCATGAAGTGATGCCAGTGATCGTGGGTTTATTACAATACTCAGAACTTATGAGCACTCATGAATGTTGTAGCAACCATTGCTATGGCTAAACACCTTTAGTCATCTACAAGCCCAATTCATGACAGTCTTAATTCATACCTACTTCCGACTGTGGAAGTTTGAATAAAGTAATTTATTCTGAAAGTCAAAACATGCAAAGCTGAAACAATAGTAAATAATTGACAAAAGACAGTAACACCTTACTCATAAATAAACACACCTTTTATTCATCATCAAATGTCGATTACATTTTACAAGTTTCAGAAATAGCTATCTAATCTGTAAAACTAATATCATCCTTGAGCCCTATGCGCCTCGCATGCTGTAAGTGCCTAACCCTCGTCAGTCCCTTCGTAAGGGGATCTGCAGGATTCTCTTCTGATGATACCCTCTTTGCCACGAGGAGTCCTTCTTCTATCTTGTAACTTATGAAATGATATTTTCTGTCAATGTGTCTGGATCTTCCATGATCTATCTGTTCCTTGGCTAAGGCAACCGCACTATTGCTGTCACAGAAAATCTCCATAGGCTCCTTAATAGTTGGTACAACTCCAAGGTCTCCGATGAAGTTCTTCAGCCATATCGCCTCCTTTGCTGCTTCACTCGCTGCTATGTACTCTGATTCACAAGTCGAATCAGCTACCGTCTCCTGCTTGGAACTCTTCCAAGTGATTGCCCCTTCATTTAGGGTAAAGACCCAGCCCGACTGAGAGCAGAAGTTATCCCTATCAGTCTGAAAACTAGCATCACTATACCTTACTACTCTCAAGTCATCACTCCCACCAAGGGTAAGAATCCAATCCTTAGTCCTTCGCAGGTACTTGAGAAAATTCTTTACCGCAGTCCAATGAGCCTTGCCAGGGTTCCCCTGATATCTGTTGACCATGCTCAAAGCGAAGGCCACATTAGGGCAGGTACAATTCATAGCATACATGATCGAGCCAACAGCGGAAGCATATGGAAATCGACTCATCTCAGCTATCTCAACCTCTGTACTCGGGATCTGAGCCTTGCTCAGTTTGGCATTGCTTTGGATCGGTAACTCTCCTTTCTTGGAATTCTGCATGTTGAACCTTTTCAACACCTTGTCCAAGTAGGTACTCTGCCTATCTCCAATTAGTCTATTACTCCTGTCTCTTAATATCCTTATCCCTAGGATATAGTCAGCCTCTCCAAGGTCCTTCATAGCAAAACACTTCCCAAGCCAGGACTTCACTTCCTACAAAGTTGGGACGTTGTTTCCTATGAGCAGTATGTCATCCACATACAGCACCAAGAAGCTAACTATACTTCCACTAGCTCTGACATATACACAAGACTCATCTTCACTTCTTGAAAAGCCAAACTCTTTGACTTTCTCAACGAAACAAAGATTCCATCTGCGACGTGCTTGTTTCAATCCATAGATGGATTTCTCAAGCTTACACACTCTATTCGGGTGCTCTGTAATGACAAAACCCTCTGGCTGACTCATGTAAACATCCTCAGCCAACTTCCTATTAAGGAAAGCGGTTTTGACATCCATTTGCCATATTTCATAGTCATGAAATGCAGCAATGGCTAACATAACCCTAATAGACTTAATATTTGATACCGGTGAAAAGGTCTCATCATAATCAACTCCCGGAGTTTGAGAAAATCCCTTTGCAACCAGTCGTGCCTTATAAGTATGTACATTACCATCCATATCGGTCTTCTTCTTGAAGATCCATTTACACCCAACTGTCTTACCACCTGGTTCATTGTCAACCAAGTTCCAAACTTGATTGTCCTACATGGACTGTATCTCACTGTCCATAGCCTCTTTCCATTTAGCAGCCTCAGGGCCTGCCATGGCTTCCATGTAGCTGTTAGGTTCATCCAGATTTACCAGTGTACTATCACTGATAAGTGTATCACCTTCCGCAGTAATATAGAAACCATAGTAATGCTCAGGTGTATTCCTAACTCTTGTGGAACGCCTCAGAGGTACAGACTCGTCAGTCGGATCAACAAGAGTTTCCTCCTCTGGTTGATTGCTAGGATTTGAGGTTCCTTCACCACTTGACTCTTGAAGTTCTTCAAGGTCAATTTGCCTCCCACTGTTTCCTTGGCTCATGAACTCTCTTTCACGAAAGACCCCTCTCCTTGCCATAAAGACCACATTCTCACTGGGTCTGTAGAAGAGGTAACCAAAGGATTTATGTGGGTAGCCAATGAAAATACACCTCTCACTTCGAGGTTTGAGCTTATCGTGAGTCTCGTGTCTCACAAAAGCCTCGCAACCCCAAATCTTGATGTGGTCCAAGTTGGGAAATTTCCCAGTCCACATCTCATGAGGTGTTTTGGCAACCTTCTTTGTAGGGACTAGATTAAGGATATGGGCGGCAGTCTCTAAGGCATACCCCCAAAAAGAGATTGGTAGCGAAGCTCGACTCATCATGGAGCGAACCATGTCCAACAAGGTCCGATTATGCCTCTCAGCCACACCATTCAGCTGTGGTGTCCTGGGAGGTGTCAATTGTGAGACAATCCCACACTCCTTAAGATAGTCGAGGAACTCTGTGCTAAGATACTCACCACCTCGATCGGATCGAAGCATCTTAACGTTCCTGCCCAATTGATTTTCTACTTCCTGTTTAAACTCTTTAAACTTTTCAAAAGTTTCTGACTTATGCTTGATTAAGTAGACATAACCATATCTACTATAATCATCAGTAAAAGTCAGATAATAGCGATTACCATCCCTTGTGGCGGTTTTGAAAGCTCCACATACATCAGTATGTATAAGGTCCAACAAACCATCACCCCTTTCACAAGAACCAGTGAAGGGTGATTTTGTCATTTTTCCAAGCAAACAAGATTCACAACTATCATATGACTTTAGGTCAAATGACTCCAAGACTCCATCCTTTTGGAGTTGGCCTATGCGTTTCTTGTTTACATGCCCAAGACGACAATGCCACAATGATGCTTTATCCAAGCTAGTAGAAGAATCAATACACAACACATTATTTCCTAGGTTATCTACAACCGACACAGTTTCATACACACCATCACAAGGTAATGCTTTAAAATAAAGAACATTATTAAAGAAAGCATTAATACTACCAACTTCATTATCAAAAGAAAAGGTAAACCCTTGTTTGTACAAACCATGAAAAGAAATAATATTCCTCGCCATTTCAAACGAGTAAACACATTTATTCAAATCTAAATTTAACCGACTACTTAGCAACAAAGTATAAACTCCAATCTTGGTAACAGGTGAAGCCTTTCTATTCCCCATGATTAAGTTTATCTTACCGTGCTCCACATCCTCACTTCTTCTTAGGCCCTGCAAATCACAACATATGTGAATACCACAACCTGTATCAAGGACCCAAGAGTTAGAATATGGTGAGTTATTAGACAATATAGTGTAAATACCTGCATGGGATGGTTTTACTTTCCCATCCTTGACATCCTGCAAGTACTTTGGGCAGTTTCACTTCTAGTGCCCCTTATTCTTGCAATAGAAGCAATCAGCATCCTTAGGGATGGCAGAAGGAGTAGCAGAACCTCCTTTGGTTCCACTTGATGAGGAGCCATCAGGAGACTTTCCCTTGGTAACCTTCGAACGGGTCTTCCTCTTCTTCCCTTTGCCTTGCCCGATAGCCAAAACAGGGGTAGATGTAGGAGTAGGAGTAGTAACAACCAACTTACCTTTAAGACCACTTTCAGCGGTCTTCAGAAGTCCTTGAAGCTTGCTGAGTGTAACTTCCTCCTTGTTCATGTGGTATGTCATGCGGAATTGATCATAACACGAGGGTAAGGAGTGCAAAATGATGTCAATTGCCAACTCCTCAGGGAAGTTCACATTCAATTTCTGCAAACGGTCCACATACCTTTGCATTTTCTACATGTGGCCCGTGATGGGTTCACCATCCTTCATTTGGGTTGTTATCATGGAGGAGATGATTTCATATCGCTCTTGACGAGCACTCTGATGGTAGCGGTCCATCAAATCCTGGTGCATCTCAAAAGGATAGTAGTCCTCATAGGACTTTTAGAGCTCGGCTGTCATAGTGGCCAACATGATGCATGCCACTTTGGTAGCATCTCTTTCATGTGCCTCATATGCAGCGATCTCCCAGGAGTAGCAGTCGGCTCAAGATCCTTAAGCTCCTTGTCGAGGACATATTCCTTGTCCTCGTAACGAGTGACCATCCTGATGTTCCGGATCCAATCCATAAAGTTGGAACCATCGAAGATGACCCTCCCACAAAGGTTCATGAGAGAAGGAGCCAGTAGGGTTAGAACCCGAAGCATTGTTGGAAGACATCTGAAAAGAAGAAAGACAAGTTTAGATTAGATATATAGAGTCCTTAATAAGACACCCAAATGTAATATTAAGGCTAGGACCCAACACAATATATTATAACTTAGAAGAAGGATGCCGTAATCTAAGCTATAACATATTTGAAGGTAGGTGAATGACGATTCACCAATTTCCACCATGAAAACGAAATGAATTATTAGGTTTAATTGGTTTGAAATTCCTAGATTCTTTTGAGATTCATTGAACTTTTCAATGGCATGTTTCAATCTCGATTGTGTCCTTCAAGTTTTGTGACTGGGATGCCGAGGATCACAACACTAGGTGTGAATAACCATGCAATTTCACTTGGTACCCTTAATATTATCACCTAATCGATGTGCCGGTTAACCACACACGCTCCACCGATCTATGATAAACACTAAGTCACCCTTTGTTATCCTTACTAGTCCAAGTTAGTGTGCCGGTTAACCACACACGCTCCACCAATGATGAAGTGTGGAATCAAGTATGAATCAAATCAGAGTTATACGAATATAGATTGAACACGCGATGTAAATATGATCTGGTTTCAGCTCTATTATGCTTTCAACTGTTACAGAGAGAAAATAGACAAGTTCATACAAAGACTCTTATCTAACTCTAAGTAATGTCCCTATTTATAGGAAACGAGAAAGCACACAAAAAATTACAAGGACTAAACAAAACGCTTCGTTACATAAAAAGCCTTGTAAAATAAACTTAGGTCTTCGACATATTATAACAGGTCTTCGACCCTTACATTCTCCCCCTTTGTAATAATTTCGACCATCTTCAGTTCAAAAGAATCTGTATAGCATACAGCATCACGCTTCGGATTTCGGAGTACCAAGAAATAATCTTCTTCAACTCTTTATTGTCCCCTTCGTTATTCTTCTTGCAGATATTCATACGAACAATCAAGTTCGTATACTGGGACGTTGTGTATCTCTCCACTTCGCATGCTTGGAACAAGAATCTCTTGGCTTTTCCATTTTTATCCTTTCCTGCGAAGACCATGCCAAAAGGCTTCAAGCATATTTCTCCATCAGCATACTTCTTTAACTCAGGCTGAGTCTTCGTTGGCTCCATGGGTACTTTCACTTCTAACCCCTTTGCAGTTGCTAACTCCACATCTGTTAGGGCCAAACACTCATAGTAGTTATCTATGAATATTTTGATGTGAGCAAGCCCAAGACGAAAAACTTCTGGATCAATCTCTCGAAGGTAAGAAGCATTTTTATCTTTCAAAAGTAATGCAAGTTGTGTAAGATGATACAAGTTCATCAGTGGAAAATCAACTACAGAGAAATCACATTCCTGACCATTCGCCCTTGCAACATAAAAACGAAGGTTCTACATCATGTTCTCGAACAGAACATCCTTCTTAATACTGATCACCTTCTTTATCTTCACAAGTGACCATATTTCTTCTGGAAGTTTCCCAAGCACAACATGAAATCTGAGCTTCATGTATGTGTACTCATCATCATTATCGAATTTCTCAGCAATCTTGTATTGAGCCATGATGCACATCATCTCATTCACCGGGAAATCCAGTTGTCTCATATCAGTGTTAACAACTACATAGCTTTGCTTCAGATTCTTCTCAAAAGAATACATATGATTATATGCAACTTTAGCTTCAATCGTTTCGTAGTTGTAATGCTTCGCAAGATCACCCTTGTTCATACCAGGTGGGTCATTTGCACGAAGACTTAAAATGCTTTGAACAACTCTTAACTTTTCTAACTCAGCTTCAGCTTCAGCTTTCTTTTCTTCTTTCGACTTTTCGACCAAAATTGTTTTCCCTTTGTCTTTGATCGAAGAACTATTAACAACTTCTTTAGGCTTCGAACTACTGCCACCTTCCCCAATCATAATTCCTTTAGAAACTAGTCTTGGAGTTGGCTTCGTGGAAATTGGCATTGTTGTAACAACTGTCGAAGTAACAGGCCCAGCAGTTGAGACAGTTGGCTTTGACAATGGAATTGTTGTTTGAAAAATCTTCCCAACAGTTTTCCCATCTTCATGCGAAATCTCACCAACTTTCGCATTACCAATCTTCTTTTCTCCCCATTGCACCCCTGTGACAACAGGTGGGGCATCTGTTGGAAGAAGACTTGAAAACTTTGACAACGGAGCCAACTGTTTATGCAACACCGCTTCAAATTGAGAAAACTTTTGAGACAAGAATTCTGGAGTTATTATTGAAGAGGGAACATGTTTAGTAGATAAATCTTTCAACTCCTTTAACAAAGAAGTAAGCTCCACAAAGCTTCGACTATTTTCCACAGAAAATTGAGTTACTTGAGGACTCAAGTTTTCATACAACTTGACATATTTCGTGACAGCATCACAAATAATATCCACCTTTTGATTTAGAGATGCATAGTCTTGCTGAGCACTAGCAATCTCTTTGATCATATCTTCACGAAGTTCTTGAAGCTTGAGATTGACATCTTCGCGTACTTGCTTTACATCTTTAACAAACAAGACATGTCGTTCTATAGCCACCCTTCGTAAATCTTGAACTTCACTGATAAATATCGAAGATTGAGACTTCACTCGTAGTTCATTACACTTATCATTTTGATCCACCTTCTCCATGATTTTAGATTCAGAATCTTGAATCATCCCAGAAACTTTACTAACCATTCTGGCTTCGAATGCTTTGAGCATAACATCAAGTTCTAAACTTGAAAGAGGCTGACTTCCCCCCATGTCAGCTTGAGACTGAATAATCAAATTCATCTTCTTATTCAGAATCTTAAATTGCTTAATTGTCATTAACATATTGTCATGGAAAGTTTCTTCTTCTTCATCAAATTCCATTTCGTCAAAGATTCCTCCAAAACCCCCTTCGTCAACATCAGTGTCCTCAGTAGAGTGAAGTGGATCAGTAGTTTGAGATGAGAGCAAAGTAGTGATGGGTTGAGTAAGAATGGTTTCAAAAGTGGGTGAATTGGTAGTGTTCGAAATAGGAATAATGAACGGAGGTAAAGAAACACAAGTATCAGAAGGTGCAGGAATACCTTGAGTAGAAACAACAATTTCTTTATTCGAATTTCCTTCACCCATATTGACATTTACATCCGTATCAGATACGTGTGTATTGATGTCTGAAGTTCGAACCTCCTCAATAATTGACTCGGTTAACGAAACTTCGGGTGGTGTGACCTTAGTCTTCTCAGGAATAGATATTGCTTCTGGTGTTTCAGGAACTTTCTCCCCTTCAGATGATTCCGCTTGAAGAACCAACTTTCTTTTCTTTAGCTTCTTCTTGGAAAGATATGTAGCAACACTTCTGCTCTTCGTTTCTTGGAAGAAGGAGAAACAGGAGCTGGAACCTCACGAATGAGAATGCCTTGATGATTCAGATATGGTTTACGAACAATAGAAGAAGACTTAAACGAACCATCAGAAAGCTTTCGTGATCGACGAGACTTTTTCTTAACTCTTCGAAAAATGCCTGACTTTAATGACATTGTTTCTTTTTCTTGAGTATCAATAGCAGGCTCGACCGGCTCAACCACAGCAGTCGAAATTTGTGCATCTGGCTTCATCTGTTTCGGTGGTGATTTCTTTTTCTTTGGCTCTTGTATTGGTTTCTCAGGAGTAATTGTTACATCCTTCTTTGACTTGCGAGACTTCTTCGAAGGACCAGTTGTTTCTTTTGGTAACAACTTCCCAGAGCCATCATCCAGATTGATTGTTTCTAAGTACTCCATAAGAACCAAATTCGTTGGATCAACACGTTGTAACATTGCATCTGGAATTCTTGCAATGTGTGTAAAGATTTCAGCATCATCCGTAACCTCCTTCGGAAATTGATACTTGATGAATTCAGCAGTCTCCTCATCAGTAGGCACCGCAATTCCCTCTTTGGCATAGAAATATCGAAGAATTAAACTCCAATACCTAGCACACGAAATCCCTTGAACAACATTCGTGTTTTCTACACTATTTTGAAATTCCTTCCATAGTTGTGTAGAATAATCCACAGTGATGTCATAATACAACCCAGCGACCATCGCATACACCTCCATTCGACCTTTGTCCAAACCTACACTGTGACCAGTCAATCAGCGTAAAAAGATTTCGAAGAGAAAATTCCAAACAGTTGGAAGTCCTGACTTCTTGAAATCACTGATCTTGGTGAGTGGGGGTTGATAACCCATCTCATTGAACATGTGGATGATTTGTGCTGAAGAAAGATCTGTATAGATTGGAGAATTAGGGATATCAAGAATCTGACAAAAAATCTTCTTGGACAATCGGATCTTCTTGTCATTCACTAGTTGAAAAGTGATGATATCCATTGCATTGTTGTACGTAGCAGTGGATCCTGCCTGTGAAAGCCATGCAAGTGGAACAGCAAAAGAATTAAACATGGCAATCGAAAGAACATAACTCTTCAATGCGACTACCAACATCTTCAATTCATCTGGATAAAGAGAAACATCATCTTCAACTTGATAATTCGTGCCTTGTATCTTCATTATCAGTTGGGAAGTAACATCTTCAGTGTTTTGTGATTGAACAATGACATCAGCAGAATTGGCCATGATTAGGGTTTGTTGAAGCTTTGAAGAACAATTGGAAATTTTCAGAGAAATTAGGAATTTTACGTTTGGAAGCGTAAACTGATAACACGCTTTGATTCCCCTTTTTATATGTAACCCTAGTGCTTGAATTAGAAGCGGGACTGGAATTAAATGAGATCCGACGTGGCACCTTGAATCTCGCACCATACTGCCGATAAAGTAGCCATGCGTCAAAAAGTAGCTGTCACATCACCTAGAAACCCGGACTGAATACATAACTTCTTTTCAAACAGTCTGATCGTTTATCTCAATTGAATTGTAACCGTCACCAACCTTCGGATGGAGGTAAGGCTCTTTCACTTTTGTGATAAAAAGCGAAGTCATGTGCCAGATGTTTGAAATCATCAGCCTGAGTTGGTATTACTCAGAACCTCAAGGATTTCGTGAGTGCAGTGTGTCAAAGAAAAGATAAGAAGCAAATTAGCAAAAATTTGGATCTGTGATGTCTAAAAAATTCGACACAAAAGCAGATAAACCCCAGGCAAAGGTTACTTCATTAATTATCAAGAGAGATAATCAACTGCTTGTGTATGTTCCCGTGAATTTCAATCGAATACTTATAGAGAAGTATCGAAGGGCTTCTTTTATAAGGCTTAATGGGTAGTTTACAATTTCGTTACATATCAACCTTAACATAAGGTGAGTAATTGTAACCGAAATTACTTGTTTGACCGGTGTAGTTAGTGACAAGTATGCTTTGAATTATTTTGAAAGTAACTTCGAAAGCAAATGAAACTCACACGAAAATCATATTCATGAAAGAATTGATACTGAATCTTGTTGGGTAACAAACATCGTGGGCTTCGATGGTTTGATCAAGATTACTCATAAGAAATGAATATGATTTGGAGTTTCGAAAAGTGGTACTGAAACAAATGTTTCGTCAAAACTGGGACAAAGTTCCTCGTCAATTCCTTACGAAGATAGAATGTTGGGTTTCACTTTCATCACGGTCTCATGATGTCAGATCATTAACATAGAATTTTGACATGTCTAAATCTTGATGGGTTGAATCAAAGATCTTGTTAGGGTCGAATTATATTGTAATATGTCGAAGACTGTTTACCCTTCGTATGTTTTGTAATGTTTATTTACTAAGGTGTATTTTGTACGAAGCCTAATTGTCAATGCCTTAGTATTTTTTGTATGCTTTCACTGTTCCTATAAATATGGAACTTTACTAGAGTTAGATAAGAGTCTTTACAGAACTTGTCTATTTTTCTCTATAAAAGCTGAAAGCATAAATGAGCAGAAACCAGATCTTATTTACATCTTGTGTTCAATTTGTGTTCGTTTAACTCTGATTTGATTAATACTTGATTCCACGATTCATCAATTGGTATCAGAGCAGGAATCATGATCTGAGATCTAATTTTCATTCTGTTTCAAAAGGTTTTTGAATCAAAATTTTGGTTCAAAAAGTTCCGCATCTTTTGACGTGAAAAAGCTTTCTAGATCTTGAGTTGTGATTTGATTCTGCAACAGATTTGTTGAATCGAGTATTCTACTTTGTTTTTCTATTCAATTCAGCAATTTGCTTTCAAATTCTCTTTGATTTCTCATAAATTCTCAAAAATTTTCTTCCGTACATCAATGGCGAACTTCAATCTCAACTCGATGACTTCATACTCTCATCAACTAGGATCTTGAACTATGATTAGTGGTCTGATCGTATGCAAGATTACTTGAATGGAATCGATGAAGAGCTTTGGACTTGCATCTCAGGGAATGTTACTCTTCCAACGAACCTTCAACCAATTGGATCTTCATCCAGTACTACAAGTATGGAAAATCAAAATGATCGTATGAAGAAACTTGAAAAACGATGCATAAGGGAGTTGCGTGGTGCATTGCCTCCGGTGGTGTATAACTATGTCAGAAGTTGTACAACTACAAAGGAAATCTGGAATAAGCTCAAAGAAAAGTTTCAAGGCAGGGAGAAGACGAAAATCAATTCAGTTAAGCAATGTTTGATTGAATTGAAGGATTTCAAGCAAAAAGATGGTGAAACGATTGAAAGTTACTATGATAGACTGAATGAGTTGATATATAAATGCAATCGTTATGGAATCACAAGGTCTGCCATGGAATTCAATCTCACCTTTGTTATGGGACACCGTAAAGAATGGAGAAACGTTAGCATGATGGTGAAAAATCAACAAAGTTTCGACACATCTTCTTTGAATGATTTGTATAATCAACTGAAAACTCACGAAAGTGAAGTGAATGAAATGGCAGAAGAGTCGAAGCTCAGTCTGGGAGGTCCATTAGCACTTGTCTCAAAAGTGACTGGAAAGGAAACTGTCGAAAAAGATGATTATGATGATGAAGAGGGGTTTATAATCAATTCGGATGATGAGGCAATTGCTTTTTACACTAACAACCGAGTCAAAAAGTTTTTCAAGAAACCGTTTAATTCGAAGGTGAAGCAAAGTGAAGGAAAAGGAAGTTTCGTGAACAAAGCTGCAGGAGAAGAGAAGAAGAAGTATGAGAAGAATGATGCGAAGGGTGCTGAGGAAAAGAAAGAGAAGAAATTGAAAGGAGATTCTGGTATGGATTGTCACTATCGCAATGGAGCCAATCATTTAGCAAATGATTGTATGCTTCGAAAGAAAGATGAGAAGAAGAATAGAGTGAAGGATGAGGCATATTATGTGGAGAGGTTGGAAGAAGTACGTACGAAGGCTAAAAATCTGTCTTTGGTGGCTCAAGGTGAACAGGAGAATGATGGCACATATCAAATCTGGTCTTCGGGCTCCGATGATGAGGAAATGCGTAATCCTACGCATGGGGAAATGTATGCGAAACTGGAGGAAGATTCAGACGAAGAGGTCAAGGGCCGTTGCTTTGAGTCAAAATCTGCTGATAAGTCTCCAATGACAACAAAGGTACGTAACATTCTTCAATCTTTCAATATTCCTTTGAGTGCATATGATTCTGAAATTGTTGCTTTTGATGATATTGTTGCTTATTTCGATAATTTGGTTGTTTCTGCTAGTAATGAAGCTAAGAAATTAAGCAATCAGTTGTTAGAGACACATAAGAAGTTAGATTCGAAAGTGGTCAATATAGAATGTTTAGAATTGCAAATAACAAACATAATGTGTGATCGTGATTCGTTATCTAGTGATGTAAAACTTTTGCTTGCTCAACGAAATATCTATTGCAATTCTGCTAAACGTCTATATGCAAAATCAACTGCACTGCATCATTCGAGTAATATTAGCAAGGAACAACATAGGAAATTATTACCTTTTCTAGCATACGAAAGAGCAAAGGTAGATAATATTTCGTATGATTGTGAGAAAAACATTGCTGAGTTTGACAAAATTCCTGATGATCGATATGCTTATGGAATTGTCAAAATTGATGAATGTCTTGATACAAATGAATTGGTTAACATTGTGAATGATACTTTGACAAAATCAGAACAAATCAAAATTTTGAAAAAGACTGAGAATTCGACATCTGATTCTCAATCTAATTTTGCCGATATTGAAGATAACTCTGACAATATTAGCGAAATTAGTGATATTGAGGATGTTGATTGTTCTCAGTTGTCTGTCATTAATGTTGCATCAAAATCTAAAGGAAAAGAAAAACTTAAGGATTTGGAAGTTAAGATTGACACTGACAAACCTTCACCTTCAAAAGATTGTGATTCTGAGTTTGTGGATATCCGAGATAGTCAAACGGATAGTAGTGATGATGAGGATGATGATGACGAATTGGACAAAAAGGTCTCTTCAAAAGAAGATTCGATAGAAAAAGAAATTCCTCGTGTTGTTGTTAATCAAGTATTTAGAGACACTGAAAATTTCGAAAAAGTGTTGTCTGAAAAAGGAGCCCATTATTTGGAAACAAATCAAGTGGTGTATCCTAATTTCAAGTGTACTGATGATGTTGTCTTTCCAAATCAAGTGTTTGTTACAACTGGAAATGTTGAAAACATTAAACCAAAATTCACCAAAATGGTCGAAGATGACAACAAGAAGACAACGAATGAAGGATTCTTTTCGAATCAGAGCACAGTCGAAAATACCTTAACAAAGAATTCTTATGTTTTTCAAAGACAAAAACCACAACGCAAATGGGTTGAAAAATCAAAAATTGTGACAGAAGTTCGAACAGAAGTTGTGGAAAAGGACACTATTGTCAAATTAAATTCCAAAGAATTTAAAGAACAAATTGACAAGTTGTCAAAAGAAAAAGCAATTTCAAAAAGACAAGCACGAAAAACGATTTTTTGGCAAACAATGGAACTTCGAAAACAACAAAACGGATTAAATTTGAAAACAACTGAAAACAAAAAGACTAAATCTGTTGAAAACAAGTTTTCTCATTCAGAAATTTATTCAGATCTTAAGCAAAATCACGCTCAAACAAATAAATCAAAATATGAATTTCAACCAAAAACAAATTTTTCGAAAGTTTCAAACTCATCATTTTCAAGAGATAAGAAAAATTCATCAAAGAATGGTCAAAATCAATCATCAAATCAACGATTTTCTTCTAATCAACAGACAAGGTTTTCTCAAAAACGAAAATCTCCAAATCGATTTTCTCAAAATCGAAGTGTTGGCAACAATGATGGAAGTCGATACGCTATGGCATTTCGACCTAAATCAAATGTTGATTTCTTTCCACAAAAACCGAATTTTCCAAATCCTACAGGAAAACAAAATTTAAAAGTTTCGTCCACAAAAGGGTTGTCGCGTGACAAAAACATCGATCATTGGCTTGAAGGAAAAGGTCGGAAATATCAATTGAGGAAACATTCTCAACAACAAATTCACGAAGCTTATGAGAATTATGTGAATTCTTCGTCAACTGAAAGCTCGTCATCAAAAGATTCGAATGTTTCGGTTAAAACTTGGCAACCGGTTTCGAAAGACAAGCTTGATCATCCTCAATCTAAAAAGACGAAGGCATGTGTCAGTGACAATCCCAAACTAACTAAAACTTATGTTTCTGTTTCTTTAAATAATGATGTGGACTTAATTGATAGTCTCAAAACTAAAGTTTGTGATTGGGTTAAAAGTTCTTCATTTCATTCTGTGTTTAAAACTAATTTTCAACGACCCAAACAGCCTTGGGTACCTAAATTTTTTCATTGATCGCAGGTATTGTGTGACGAGCAATATGATGAAAAATGGTATATTGATAGTGGTTGCTCACGTCGCATGATTGGACGAAAGGAAAACCTGAGGGATTTTCGAAGCTTGGAGAATGCAGGAGTTGTGAAGTTTGGCAATAATCACAAATGTCAAGTGAAAGGCTATGGTAAAGTCACGAATGGAAAATTCACTGTTAATCGTGTTGCTTATGTCGAAGGTCTTCAACATAACTTGATAAGTGTTTCCCAACTTGTTGTGGGCATTGGCAATCAAGTGGTGTTTAACGAAGAAGGTAGCATCATTTTAAATGTTGAAACTAACGAAGTCTTGCTCAAATCCAAACGACATGGTGATATGTTTAGTCTTGATATCAAACCAATCATCGGCAAACCCTCAGTGTGCTTACTTTCGAAAGCTTCCTCTGACATCAGCTGGTTATGGCATCGACGTTTATCGCATTTAAACTTTCGAAACTTAAATAAATTGGTTGTTGATGATCTTGTTCGTGGTTTACCTGTACTAAAATTTGACAATGATACAGTGTGTGCAGCTTGTGAACAAGGAAAACAACACAGGAAAGGTCATCCAATTGTGATAGATTCGAAAATTGTCGAACCGTTGGAACTCCTACATATTGACCTTTGTGGACCATCGACTGTTGAAACACTCAACAAGAAACGGTACATTTTGGTTATTGTTGATGATTTTTCATGATTCACTTGGGTATACTTTCTCAGGTTAAAATCTGAGGTTGCTCAAACAATGATCGAGTTTGTTAAGAAGATTGAGTTGAGTCTGAAGAAAAATGTTCGAAAGATCAAAAGTGATAATGGATCTGAGTTTAAGAACAAAGTGTTGGA
Organism: Lactuca virosa; assembly: GCF_052849685.1. NCBI lineage: Eukaryota > Viridiplantae > Streptophyta > Magnoliopsida > Asterales > Asteraceae > Lactuca > Lactuca virosa. The sequence continues at coordinate 167,015,059 of NC_136434.1, read as the reverse complement.
TTCATACTTAACAGAAAAAGGAATTTCGCATAATTTCTCTTCGCCTTATACACCGCAACAAAATGGTGTGGTTGAAAGAAGAAATAGGTCACTTTGTGAAGCAGCAAGAACTATGTTGACATATGCGAATCTTCCTCAATATCTATGGGCTGAAGCAATTTCGACAGCTTGTTTCACTCAAAATCGATCTTTCATTCATCGTCGATTCAATATCACTTCGTATGAAATTATCAATAATCGAAAACCTAATGTCAAATTCCTTCATGTTTTTGGCTGCAGGTGTTTTATCATGAATCTCAAAGATAACCTTTCAAAATTTCAAGCTAAAGTTGGCGAAGGCATATTTTTGGGATATTCGCACAATTCGGTTGCATACAGAGTGTTAAATAAGCGAACACGAAAAGTCGAAGAAACTTTCAATCTTACTTTCGATGATTATTATGTCAAACAAGTTGAAAAGCAATTTGAACACAATTATTAATGAATCATCTGATGAAATTGAAGAATCAAATTCATCTGATTTTGATTATGATTTAATTTTGGTATTCCTGATAAGGCTGTGGATGCTGAAGTTCATGCCAATGATAATCATCACTCTGAATCTTCGAAGCATAATGATGACTTGGAAATTCCTCAAAACACCGTAGATGATAATTCAACAACGAATTCTCTTGGAATTGGCGAAAGTATGCTTGATAATCCAGTCGAAGGGGAGCACTTGGATTCGTACTTAACAGAAAAAGGAATTTCGCATAACTTCTCTTCGCCCTATACACTGCAACAAAATGGTGTGGTTGAAAGACGAAATAGGTCACTTTGCGAAGCAGCGAGAACTATGTTGACATATGCGAATCTTCCTCAATATCTATGGGCTGAAGCAGTTTCGACAGCTTGTTTCACTCAAAATCGATCTTTCATTCATCGTCGATTCAATATCACTCTGTATGAAATTATCAATAACCGAAAACCTAATGTCAATTTCTTTCATGTTTTTGGCTGCAGGTGTTTTATAATGAATCTTAAAGATAGCCTTTCAAAAATTCAAGTTAAAGCTGACGAAGGCATATTTTTGGGATATTCGCACAATTCGGTTGCATACAGACTGTTAAATAAGCACACAAGAAAAGTCGAAGAGACTTTTAATCTTACTTTCGATGATTATTATGTCAAACAAGTTGAAAAGCAATTTGAACAAAAACCAATTATTAATGAATCATCTGATGAAACTAAAGAATCAAATTCATCTGACTTTGATTATGATTTAATTTTTGGTATTCCTGACAGGGTTGTGGATGCTGAAGTTCATACGAATGATAATCATCACTCTGAATCTTTGAAGCGTAATGATGACTTGGAAATTCCTCAAAATATTGTAGATGTTAATTCAACAACGAATTCTCCCGGAATTGGCGAAAGTATGCTTAATAATCCAGTGGACGAAGAGCACTTGGATTCGAATACTCTGGTTGAGGGGGAGCATTCTTTCGAGGGGGAGAATGGGAGAATGGATGATGTTGTTGAGGGGGAGCATCTAGTTGAGGGGGAGGATCTAAATGATAATAATGATGAGGAAGAAAATGAATAAATAAATTTTGATCAAAATGATGATTTTCATGATCTAAATGATAATGTTTCTATTGTAGGATCTGAAAATGAAGAGATGTACGAAAATGCACCTTTGGAATTTGATTCGGCTTATCCACCGTTAGAGAAATGGACAAAGACTCATCCAATAGATCAAGTCATTGGAAATCCTCAAGATGGAGTATTAACAAGAGCTCAGATTCGTGCGAAGAATGAGGTATTAAATACTCATCAATAATTTTGCATGTTCAATGTTTTCATATCTAAAATTGAACCAAAGACAGTTAAGATGGCAATGGAACACTCGGATTGGGTTGTTGCAATGCAATCAGAACTGGCTGAATTTGAAAGAAACAAGGTTTGGAGATTAATTCCTAAACCTGAAAATGTTTTGATTGTCGGGTTAAAATGGATTTTCAAAAACAAAACCGACAAAGATGGAAATGTTGTACGAAATAAAGCACGTTTAGTTGTAAAAGGATATTCGCAACAAGAAGGAATTGATTATGAAGAAACCTTTGTCCCTGTTGCAAGACTCGAGGGTGTTCGAATATTCTTAGCATATGCAGCTCATAAGGATTTTGATGTCTATCAAATGGATGTGAAATGTGCCTTTCTCAATGGAGAACTCGAAGAAACTGTTTACGTAGAACAACCTCCAGGTTTTGTAAATGAAATACATCCTGATCATGTATATATTTTAGATAAAGCTGTATATGGGTTAAAACAAGCACCAAGAGCATGGTATACAACTCTTACCAGTTTCTTAAAACAGTCGAAATTTAAGCAAGGATCAGTTGACCCCACATTATTTCGAAAGAAAGTTGGATGTCATCTGATGCTTGTTCAAATTTATGTTGACGATATTTTTTTTGGCTCTACTGACCCTGCTTTGTCTAGAGAATTCGAAAACTTGATGAAAAGCCAATTCGAAATGAGCATGATGGGTAAAATCAATAATTTTCTTGGCTTAAACATATGTCAAAACAGAGAAGGCATTTTCATCAATCAAGAGAAATATACAAGGAATTTGCTCGAAAAGTTTGGAATGACAAATAGCACGAAGTTAAGAGTACCAATGGCTGTTGGCATGAGGCTAACACCTTCGTTAGAATCGCCTGCGGTTGATCTTACTTTATACAGAAGCATGATAGGTTCATTACTTTATCTTACTGCAAGTAGACCTGATATCATGTTTTCTGTATGTAATTGTGCTAGGTATCAAGCAAATCCTCGAGAACCACATTTAACAGCTGTGAAGAATATCTTTCGTTATCTCAAGGGAACAATTTCGTTAGGATTGTAGTATCCTTCGAAAACAAGATTTTTCATTCAGGCATTTTCAGATGCAGATCTAGGAGGGTGCACATTGGATCGAAAAAGTACAAGTGGTGGTTGTCAATTTTTGGATGGAAAGTTGGTTAGTTGCCAGTCAAAGAAGCAAACGTGTGTTTCAATTTCTATTGTTGAAGCCGAATATGTAGCAGCTGCTTCTTGTACATCACAAATTATTTGGATTCAAAGTCAGTTGAGGGATTATGCAGTGAATATGAAAAAGATTCCATTGTACTGTGATTCTCAAAGTGCTATACGCATTTGTCATAATCCAGTACAACATTCGAAAACTAAATATATAGCTCTTCGTTATCACTTTATCAAAGATCATGTGAAAGACGGAAACATTGAAGTTCATTTTGTAAAAACAACTGATCAGCTTGCTGATATTTTTACAAAAGCTTTGGATGAAAAATCGTTTGTTCGAATTTTGACAGGTTTGGGAATGATTGAAGAGAATTTAGTTCCAGGACGGATTTCAAATGTATAGCAAAGGCATGTTATATAAATGTGTCGATTCAGAGGCAATAAGACGCCATTCAACGGTTACTGTTCATAGTCAACGCTTCGACACGCTTCGAATTCGACAATTTGCATTTTGGCTGTGTGGTACAAAATTTTCGTTCGTTTGTCAAATTTTCGTTAGTTTGTCAAATTTTCGTTAGATTGTCCAATTTTCGTTAGTTTGTCAAATTTTCGTAATAATGGTGAATTGTAGTTTGTTTGTAAAAATGTTTTTCGTAAGTTTGTATTTTAGTTTTATTTTCGAAAAATCAAAAACTCCAAAAAGATTTTATTTTTGTTTTGTTGGTATCTTTTCGAAAAATCAAAAACTCCAAAAAGATTTTATTTTCGTTTTGTTGTTATCTTTTCGAAAAATCAAAAACTCCAAAAAGATTTTCTTTTGTTAATTGTTTCATTTTTCGAAAAATTCACAAAAACTCAAAAATATCAAAAAGATTTTTGTTATTCTCTTTGTTTCTTTTTCATTGTGCAGATAACAAGAACATTTTTTCAAGGATCATGCTAATGTTTCTATGGGAAGGTAAATTTTAGTCAACTATGTACTAGTTAGGTTGTCCCTAGAAGCATGCTGCAGTATGTTGACCCAAGCCTATGTAGACTTTATGTGTGTTTACGAAAGCCTTAATGAAATTTTTCATACGAAAATTTCTTCCCAAGTCAGGCTTATATTCACAATAGTCGATTGAGCTACCTTACTCTTCTCACATGAGTTAAGAGTTATCTGTTTTGTCCGAATATAACAGAGGTACAATTCGTTTCTCAAAACCAATCTTTTGCATCACAAAGTTCTTACACATTTCACAGACAGTGACATATGTCCGAGAGGTCATTGATCAAACCAATCATGACTTAGGCATATCAAAAGTATGTGTTTATGATCTGACGTCATGAGACCGTGATGAAAGTGAAACCCAAAACTCTACTTTCGTAAGGAATTGACGGGGAACCAAGTTCCAGATTTGACGAAACATTTGTTTCAGTACCATTTTTCGAAACTCAAAATCATATTCTATTCTTATGCGTGATCTTGATCAAACTATCAAAACCCACGATGTTTGTTACCCAACAGTATCCAGAACAAATATTTTTTATGAATATGTTTTATGTATGAGTTTCATTTGCTTTCAAAGTTACTATCCACATATGTCAAAGCATACTTGTCACTGACTACACTGGTCACACAAGTCATTTCTGTTACAATTACTCACCTTATCTTTAGGATGATATGTAACGAAATTTTAAACCAACCAATAAGCCTAACAAAAGAAGCCCTTCGATACTTCTCTACAAGTATTCAATTGTAATTCACGAGAACATATACAAGCAGTTGATTATCTCTCTTGATAATTAATGAAGTAACCTTTGCCCAGGGTTTCTCTGCTTTTGTGTCAACATTTTTGACATCACAGATCCAAATTTTTGTTAATTTGTTTCTTATCTTCTCTTTGGCACACAGCACACACGAAATCCTTGAGGTTCTGAGTAATACTAACTCAGGCTGATGATTTCGACAGTCTAGCAAATGACTTCGTCTCTAAACCCAAAGACGAAAGAGCTTAACCTCCATCTGAAGGTTGCTGACGGTTACTATTACTTGACGAGACACGAACAGACTGTGTGAGGAGACGTTTCCTGATTTCAAGGCGATGTGACAGTTACTTTTTGACGCATGGCAACTTTATTGGCAGACTGGTGCGACTTTTAAGGTGCCACGTCAGATCTCAATCAATGCATATCTCGCGTTCAATTCAAATTAAGGGTTACATATAAAAAGGGCATTTACGGGTTCTTTATCTCTTTACGCACACAAAAGAACTCAAATACCCAAATTCTCTATGTTCTTCAAAGCTTCTAAACCCTAATCATGGCTGGTGTTGATTCTACTTCTCGAACAACTGAAGACATCACTTCTCAACCGATCATGAAGTTTCAAAGCACCAATTATCAAGTGGAAGCAGATGTATCTTTGTATCCAAAAGAATTGAAGATGATAATTGTCGCATTGAAGAGTTCTGTTCTTTCAAAGGCGATGTTCAATTCTTTCTCAGTTCCTCTCTCATGGCTTTCTCAAGCAGGATCCACTGCTACTTATAGCAAGGCAATGGATATAATCACCTTTCAACTAGTGAATGACAAGAAGATCAGACTGTCCAAGAAAATCTTTTGTCAGATACTGGATATTCCTAATTCTCCAATTGTTACTGATCTCACGTATGCTCAAGTTATTCATATGTTCAATGAGATGGGTATCAACCTCCACTCACGAAGATTAGTGATTTCAAGAAGTCAGCTTTGCCAACGGTCTGGAATTTCTTGTTTGGAATCTTTCTTCGATGCTTGACAGGTCGAAGTGTTGGCTTAGGCAAAGGTCGCATGGAAGTTTATGCGATGGTGGTTGGATTATACTATGATATCTCTGTCGACTACTCTACTCAACTATGGAAGAAATTTCAAAAGAGTGTCGAAAACACGAATGTGGTTCAAGGCATTTCGTGTGCTAGGTATTGGAGCTTAATCCTTGCTTATTTTTATGATAAAGAAGGAATTGATGTCCCTGCTGATGAAGAAAAGGCTGAGTTTCTGAAGTATCACTTCCCAAAGGAAGTTTCGGATGATATGGAGGTATTCACACACATTGCTCGGATTCCTGATGCAATGTTAAAAAGGGTTGAGCCAACAAATTCAGTGTTGGTTGACTACTTGAAAACCATTAATCCAGATGTTGAGACTGGAAAATTATTGTCGAAAGAAGAAGCTGGTCCTTCCAAGAACTCTAAACGTTCTAAAAAGGATGCAAAAGCTACACCAGAGAAGCCAATGCACGGATCAAAGAAGTCTCCTGAGAAGATTGTGCATGAATCTATGAAGTCTACAAAGAAGCCTGAGACAGCTGAAGTGAATGTCTCGACTGTTGTCATCAAACCAATGGAACCTGTTGATGATACTATAGTAGCAGAGAAAATTCCTTCGAAAACTGGTGTTTTTCGTCGTTTGAAGCAAAGGTCTAGGGGTTCAAGAAAATCTTCTGATGGTGGGTCAAAATTTTCTCCTTCTAATCTTCGTAAACCACAACTCTCTCATCAAGGAGTTATTTTTTGAGAGGTTCCATTTCCAGTCTCGCCTCTATCCAAGAAACGAAGAGCTGAAGATGTTGCCAAACATATTTCCAAGAAGAAGAAAAGACAAAGAAAGTTGGTTATTCAAGAGGCATCTTCTGAAGAAGAAATTGTTCCTAAAACACCAGAACCAGCTGTTTCACAATCTGTATCTACTCCTGAGAAGATAATAGTCATACCACCCGAAGTCTCGTTAACTGAATCAAATACTGAGGAGGTTCGAACTTCAGGCATTTCTACACACGTATCTGATACGGATGTAAATGTCAACATGGGTGAGGGAGAGTCGACCAAAGAAGCTGAAGCTACTACTCAAGGTATTCCTATATCTTCAAAGGCAGATACTTTCGTATCTCTACCACCTTTTATTCTTCCGAATACTACCAATTCCCCAACTTTTGAAACCATTCTTCATCAACCCTTTACTACTCTTTTTCCATCTCAATCTACTGATTCACCCAAGATTGATTCGCATGTTAAAAATTCACCTATTGTTGAAACGGATACTGACAATGAAGGTTTTGGAGGCACATTTGAAGATTTACAGTTTGATGATGAAGAAGATCACTTTCCTGATCATATGTTGATGACAATGAAACAATTCAAGATTCTCAACAAGAAATTGAATTCTATTATTCAATCTCAAGCCGATTTGGGGAGTAATTCGTCTGTATCTCATCTGGATGTTGATAATATGCTGAAAACATTCGAAGGAAAAATGGTAAGTAAAGTCTCTGGAATGGTCCAAGATTCAGAGATTCGTCTGTTAGAAAAGATTGATCACAATGATCAAAATGATGAATTACGGGTCAACTCTCTCAATTCAATGTTCAGAGGGGAAGTGAAAGAATTCAAGCATTTGGTGAAAGAACGACATGTATTATTCGTTCAGGATGTCAAAAAGGTGAGGGAAGATGTAAATTTGCAAATCCAATAACTTCGACGGGATATGCAAAAAGAAATCTCCAACGTACAACGTGATTATGCTTCGATCAATCAGAAAATTGACATTATTTGTGATGCTGTTACCAAATATGTCAAGTTGTACGAAGATTTGAGTCCTCAACTTACTCAATTGTCGACCACTAAAAATCAAAGCTTTGTAGAAGTGCTCAATTCGCTGAAGGAGCTCAAAGATTTAACCGTTAAATCAGTTTCATCTCCATTGATCACTCCGGACTTTTTGTCTCAAAAGTTTGTTCATTTTGAAGCCATCTTGCAAAAACAACTTGCTCCACTTTCTCATATTTCTAGCCTTCTTCCGAAGAATGCCCCACCTGTTTTCACAGGGGTGCAAGGGGGAGAAAAGGATGTTGGTAGTACGAAGGCTAGTAGGGAAGGTTTGCATGCAGATGCAAAGGTTGTTGGGAAATTGTTTTCTTCGAAGATTCCAACAACAAAACCATTTGTGTCAACTGTTGAACCAGTTATTTCGACTGTTGTAACAACAATGCCAGTGACAACGAAGCCAATTTCAAAATCAATTTCCAACGGAATTGTGATTGGAGTAGGAGGCAGCAGTTCGAAGCCTAAGGAAAGTGTTGATATTTCTTATGTAAAAGACAAAGGCAAAACTGTTATGGTCGAAAAGCAAAGGAAGAAAAGAAAGTTGAAGCGGAGGCTGAGGTTGAAAAGCTCTGAATTGTACAAAGCATTATGAGACTTCATGCAAATGATCCACCTGGGATGAATAAGGGTGATCCTTCAAAGCATTACAATTATGAGACAATAGAGTCGAAAGTTGCATATAATCATATGTATGCTTTCGAAAAGAAGCCAAAGAGAAACTATGTTGTTCTCAACACTGATATGTGTCAATTAGATTTTCCCATCAATGAAATGATGTTCATCATGGCTCAGTACAAAATTGCTGAGAAATTTGACAATGATGATGAGTACACATACATGAAGATCAGATTTCATGTTGTACATGGAAAACTTCCAGAGGAATTTGGTCTCTGGTGAAGATAAAGAAGGTGATAAGCATAAAGCAAGATGTATTGTTCGAAAATATGATGTAGAATCTTCGTTTTATTGTTTCGAGGGCAAATGGGCAAGTATGTGATTTTTCGGTAGCTGATTTTCCCTTAATGAACTTGTATGATCTGATACAAGTTGCATTGTTACTAAAGGATAAAGACGCTTCGTATCTTCGAGAAACTGATCCTGAAGTTTTTCGACCTGGGTTGGCTCACATCAAGATTTTCATTGACAACTATTATGAGTGCTTAGCACTTACTGATGTTGAGTTAGCTACAGCAAAGGGATTGACTATAAAAGTGCCAATGGAACTTCCTTTAACTCAACCTGAGTTGAAGAAGTATGCTGACGGAGAAATATGCTTGAAACCATTTGGTATGGTGTTTGCTGGAAAAGACAAAAATGGAAAAGCTAAAAGGTTCTTGTTTCAAGCTTCCGAAGTGGAACGATATACAACATCCCAATATACGAATTTCATTGTTCGTATGAATAGCTTCAAGAAGAATAACGAAGGTGACAAGAAGGAACTGAAAAAGATAATCTCAGGGTACACTGAGATTCGAAGAGTTATGTTGTATGCTATACAGATACTCTTGAACTGACGAAGGTCGACATTATTACAAAGGGGGAGATTGTTAGGGTCGAATTATATTGTAATATGTCGAAGTCTATTTTACCCTTCGTATGTGTTGTAATGTTTATTTACTAAGGTGTATTTTGTACGAAGCCTAATTGTCAATGCCTTAGTATTTTTTGTATGCTTTCACTGTTCCTATAAATATGGAACTTTACTAGAGTTAGATAAGAGTCTTTACAGAACTTGTCTATTTTTCTCTGTAAAAGCTGAAAGCATAAATGAGCAGAAACCAGATCTTGTTTACATCTTGTGTTCAATTTGTGTTCGTTTAACTCTGATTTGATTAATAATTGATTCCACGATTCATCAGATCTCTTGGACATATGTCTTCGTGTGTGAAAGTGTAAGAAATTTGGTGATGAAAAAGATTGGTTCACGAAAACACTTGTACCTCTATTATGATTGGACCAAACAGATAACTCTTAACTCATTTGAGAAGAGTAAGGTATCTCATTTGACTAATGTGAATATAAGCCTGACTTGGGAAGAAATTTTTGTAAGAAAAATTTCATTAAGGCTTTTGTAAACACACATTGAGTCTTTGGAGGCTTGGTTCGACATGCCGCAGCATGCTTCTAGGGACAGTCTAACTAGTACAAAGCTGTCGAAATTGTACCTTCCCAGAGAAACATAAGCATGACCCTTGTATAACCTTCGTGAAATCTGTACATACAAAAGATAAAGAACAAAATAACAAAAATCTTTTTGATGTTTTTGATTTTTCTTAAAAGAAACAATTAACAAACAAAAGAAAATCTTTTTGAATTTTGTGATTTTTCGAAAATAAAATGACAAAACAGAAATAAAATCTTTTTGTAGTTTTTGAGTTTTCGAAAATAAAATGACAAAACAGAGATAAAATCTTTTTGTAATTTTTGGTTTTTTTTTCCGAAAATAAAACTAAGATACAAAAAAAAAAAAAATTGGAAATCTAATGAAAAGAGTTACTCCAAACCAAAATGCTCAATGTAACGAAGTCGAAGCATGTCGAAGCGTTGACTATGAACAGTAACCTCTGAATGGTTAAGACTATCAGCCTCTGAATGAGTCATGATGACCTCGAATCGACATATTTATATAACACTTCGTTGTTATATATTTGAAATCATTCCGGGAACTGAACTTGCTTCGATCATTCCCAATCCTGTCAAAATTCGAACAAATGATTTTTCATCCAAAGCTTTTGTAAAAATATCAGCAAGCTGATCCGTTGTTTTTACAAAATGGACTTCTATATTGCCATCTTCCACATGATCTTCGATAAAGTGATAACGAAGAGCAATATGTTTTGTTTTTGAATGTTGTACTGGATTATGACAAATGCGCATAGCACTTTGTGAATCACAATACAATGGAATCTTTTTCATATTAACATCATAATCTCTCAACTGACTCTGAATCCAAATAATTTGTGAAGTACAAGCAGCAGCTGCAACATATTCAGCTTCAGCAGTAGAAATCGAAACACATGTTTGCTTCTTCGACTGCCAACTAACCAACTTATCATCCAAAAATTGACAACCACCACTTGTGCTTTTTCGATCCAAAGTACACCCTCCAAGATCTGCATCTAAAAATTCCTGAATGAAAAACCCTGTTTTCGAAGGATACCACAATCCTAACGAAAATGTTCCCTTGAGATAACGAAAGATATTCTTCACAACAATTAAATGTGGTTCTCGTGGATTTGCTTGATACCTAGCACAATTACATACAGAAAACATGATATCAGGTCTACTTGCAGTAAGATAAAGGAATGAACCTATCATGCTCCTGTATAAGGTAAGATCAACCGCAGGTATTTCTAATGAAGGGGCTAGCCTTGTTCCAACTGCCATTGGTACTCTTAGCTTCCTGCTATTTGTCATTCCAAATTTTTCGAGCAAATTCCTTGTATACTTTTCTTGATTGATGAAAATTCCTTCTCTGCTTTGATAAATGCTTAAGCCAAGAAAATTATTGATTTTACCCATCATGCTCATTTCGAATTGGCTTTTCATCAAATTTTCGAGCTCACTAGACAAAGCAGGGCCAGTAGAGCCAAAAATAATATCGTCAACATAAATTTGAACAAGCATTAGATGATTCCCAACTTTCTTTCGAAATAATATGGGGTCAACTGATCCTTGTTAAAATTTCGACTGTTTTAAGAAACTGGTAAGAGTTGCATACCATGCTCTTGGTGCTTGTTTTAACCCATAAACTGCTTTATCTAAATTGTGTACATGATCAGGATGCATTTCATTTATGAAACCTGGAGCTTGTTCAATGTAAACAGTTTCTTCAAGTTCACCATTGAGAAAATCACATTTCACATCCATTTGATAGACATCGAAATCCTTATGAGCTGCATAAGCTAGAAATATTCGAACAACCTCGAGTCTTGCGACAGAGGCAAAGGTTTCTTCATAATCAATCCCTTCTTGTTGCGAATATCCTTTTACAACTAGTCGTGCTTTATTTCGTACAATATTTCCATATTTTTCGGTTTTGTTTTTGAAAATCCATTTTAACCCGACAATTGAAACATTTTCAGGTTTAGGAATTAATCGTCAAACCTTGTTTCTATCGAATTCAGCCAGTTCAGATTGCATTGCAACAACCCAATCTGAGTGTTCCATTGCAACCTTAACTATTTTTGGTTCAATTTTCGAGATGAAAACATTGAACATGCAAAATTCTTGATGAGTATTTAATACCTCATTCTTTGTACGAATTTGAGCTCTTGTTAATACTCCATCTTGAGGATTCCCAATGACTTGATCTATCGGATGAGTCTTTGTCCATTTCTCTAACGGTGGATATGTTGGATCAAATTCCAAAGGTGCATCTTCGTATATCTCTTCATTTTCAGATCCTACAACAGAAATATCATCATTTAGATCATGAAAATCATCATTTTGATTAAAATTTATTGTATCATTTTCCTCCTCAACACGATTATCATTTAGATGCTCCCCCTCAACAACTTCATCCAATCTCCCATTCTCCCCCTCGAAAGAATGCTCCCCCTCAACCAGAGTATTCGAATCCAAATGCTCTCCTTCCACTGGATTATTATGCATACTTTCGCTAACTCCTGGAGAATTCGTTGTTGAATTAACATCTACAATATTTTGAGGAATTTCCAAGTCATCATTATGCTTCGAAGATTCAGAGTGATGATTATCATTCGCATGAACTTCAGCATCCACAGCCCTGTCAGGAATACCAAAAATTAAATCATAATCAAAGTCAGATGAATTTGATTCTTCAGTTTCATCAGATGATTCATTAATAATTGATTTTTGTTCAAATTGCTTTTCAACTTGTTTAACAAAATAATCATCAAAAGTAAGATTGAATGTCTCTTCGACTTTTCTTGTTCGCTTATTTAACACTCTGTATGCAACCGAATTGTGCGAATATCCCAAAAATATGCCTTCGTCAGCCTTAGCTTGAAATTTTGAAAGACTATCTTTAAGATTCATTATAAAACACCTGCAACCAAAAACATGAAAGAATTTGACATTAGGTTTTCGGTTATTGATTATTTCATACGGGGTGATATTTAATCGACGATGTATGAAAGATCGATTTTGAGTGAAACATGCCGTCGAAACTGCTTCAGCCCATAGATATTGAGGAAGATTCGCATATGTCCACATAGTTATCGCTGCTTCGCAAAGTGACCTATTTCGTCTTTCAACAACACCATTTTGCTGAGGTGTATTGGGCGAAGAGAAGTTATGCAAAATTCCTTTTTCTGTTAAGTACGAATCCAGCACTTTGTTCTTAAACTCAGATCCATTATCACTTTTGATCTTTCGAACATTTTTCTTCAGACTCATCTCAATCTTCTTTATAAACTCGATCATTGTTTGAGCAACCTCAGATTTTAACCTGAGAAAATATACCCAAGTAAATCGTGAAAAATCATCAACAATAACAAAAATGTACCGTCTCTTGTTGAGAGTTTCAACAGTTGATGGTCCACAAAGGTCAATGTGAAGAAGTTCCAACGGTTCCACAATTTTCGAATCTATCACAATTGGATGTCCTTTCCTGTGTTGTTTCCCTTGTTCACAAGCTGCACATAAGGTATCATTGTTAAATTTTAAAAACAGTAAGCCTCGAACAAGATCATCAAGTACCAACTTTTTTAAATTGCGAAAACGTAAATGTGATAAACGACGATGCCATAACCAGCTAACAACAGATGTGGCTTTTGAAAGTAAACAAACTGAAGGTTTCCCAACAATCGGTTTTAGATCAAGAGTAAACATATCCCCAAAACGTTTCGACTTCAGCAACACTTCGTTCGTTTCAACCTTTGAGATAATACTCCCTTCTTCGTTAAACACAACTTGATTGCCAGTGCCCACAACGAGTTGTGAAACACTTATCAAATTATGTTTCAGACCTTCGACATAAGCAACGCGATTTACAGTAAACTGTCCATTCGTTACTTTCCCATAGCCTTTCACTTGACATTTGTGATTGTTTCCAAACTTCACAACACCTGCATTTTCCAAGCTTCGAAAATCTCTAAAATTTTCCTTTCGACCAGTCATGTGACGTGAGCAACCACTATCAATATACCATTTTTCATCATATTGTTCGTCACATAATACCTGCGATCAATGAAAGAATTTAGGTACCCAAGGCTGTTTGGGTCCTTGGAAATTAGTTTTGAAAATAGATTGAAATGCAGAACTTTTAACCCAATCACAAACTTTAGTTTTGAGACTATCAATTATGTCCACATCACTAGGTAAAGGAACATAAACATAAGTTTTTGTTAGTTTGGGATTGTCACTGACACATGTCTTCGTCTTTTTAGAATGTATTTGTACATGCTTTTCTTTCGAAACTGGTTGCCAAGTTTTCACTGAAACATTTGAGTCTTTTGAAGATGAGCTTTCAGTTGACGAAGTATTCACATATTTCTCATAAGCTTCGTGAATTTGTCGTTGAGAATATTTCCTTGATTGATACATTCGTCCTTTTCCTTCAAGCCAATGATCGATGTTTTTGTCATGAGACAACCCTTTTGTATATGAAACTTTTAAGGTTTGTTTGCCTGTAGGATTTGAAAAATTAGGTTTTTGTGGGACGAAATCAACATTTGATTTAGGTGGAAATGTCATAGCGTATCGACTTTCATCATTGTTTCCAACACTTATATTTTGAGAAAACCGATTTTGAGATTTTTTTGTTTTTGAGAAAACCTTGTTTGGTGATTAGAAGAAAATCGTTGTTGTGATGGTTGATTTTGAACACTTTTTGAGGTATTTTTGTTATCTTTAGAAAATGATGAGTTTGACACTTTCGAAGAATTTGTTTTTGGATGAAATTCAAATTTAGTTTTATTTGTTTGAGCGGGATTTTTCTTTTGATCTGAATGAATTGTTGAATGTGAAGACTTGTTCTCAACAGATATAGTCTTTGTGTTTTCAGTTGTTTTTAATGTCAAACCATTTTGTTGCTTTCGTAACTCTACGGTTTGCCAGAAAATCTTCTTTCGAGCTTGTCTTTTTGAAATTGAATTTTTTTTTGAAAACTTCTCAATTTGTTCTTTAATTTCTTTGGAATTTCATTTGACAACTGTTTTATTTTCCACAATAACCTCTTTTGTAACTTCTTTCACAATTTTCGATTTTTCAACCCATTTGCGTTGTGGTTTTTGTCTTTGAAAAACATACGAATTTTGTGTTAGATTATTTTCGACGGTGCTTTGATTTGAAAAGAATCCTTCGTCTGTTGTTTTCTTGTTGTCTTCTTCGACCATTTTGTTAAATTCTGGTTTAATGTTCTCAACATTTCCAGTAGTAACAAACACTTGATTTGGGAAAACAACATCATCAGTACACTTGAAATTCGGATACACCACTTCATTTGTTTCCAAATAATGGGCTCCTTTTTCAGACAACACTTTGTCAAAATTTTCAGTGTCCCCAAACACTTGATCAACAACCACTCGTGGAATTTCATTTTCTTTCGAATCTTTATTTGATGAGACCTTTTTATGCGAATCATCTTCATCATTTTCATCATCACTACTATCCGTTTGACTGTCTCGGATATCAACAAACTCGGGATCACAAACTTTCGAAGTTGAAGGTTTGTCAGTGTCAATCTTAACCATCAAATCCTTAAGTTTTTCTTTTTCCTTTAGATTTTGATGCAACATTAATGACAGACAACTGAGAACAATCAACATCCTCAATATCACTAATTTCGCTAATATTGTCAGAGTTATCTTCAATATCGGCAAAATTAGATTGAGAATCAGATGTTGAATTCTCAGTCTTTTTCAAAATTTTTATTTGTTCTGATTTAGTCAAAGTATCATTCACAATGTTAACTAATTCATTTGAATCAAGACATTCATCAATTTTGACAATTCCATAAGTATATCTATCATCAGGAATTTTGTCAAACTCAGCAATATTTTTCTCACAATCATACGAAATATTATCAACCTTCGCTCTCTCATATGCTACAAAAGGTAATAATTTCCTATGTTGTTCCTTGCTAATTTCACACGAATGATGCAATGCAGTTAACTTGCCATATAAACGTTTAGCAGAATTGCAGTAGATATTTCGTTGAGCTAATAAGAGTTTTACATCACTAGACAACGAATCTCTATCACACATAATGTTTGTTATTTGCAATTCTAAACATTCTATCTTGACAACTTTCGAATCTAACTTCTTCTGAGTCTCTAACAACTGATTGCTTAATTTATTAGCTTCATTGCTAGCAGAAACAACCAAATTATCAAAATAAGCAACAGTATCATCAAAAGCAACGATTTCAGAATCATATGCACTCAAAGGAATATTGAAAGATTGAAGGATATTACGTACCTTAGTTGTCATTGGAGACTTATCAGCAGACTTTGACACAAAGCATCGGCCCGTTACCTCTTCGTCTGAATCTTCCTCCAGCTTCGCATACATGGCTCCATGCGTAGGATTACGCATTTCTTCATCATCGGAGCCCGAAGACCAAATTTGATATGTGCCATCATTCTCCTGTTCACCTTGAGCCACCAAAGACAAATTTTTCGCCTTCATACGCACCTCTTCCAATCTCTCCACATAATATGCTTCATCCTTTACTCTATTCTTTTTCTCATCCATCTTTCGAAGCATGCAATCATTTGCTAAATGATTTGCTCCATTGCAATAATGACAATCCATACCAGAATCTCCTTTCAGTTTCTTCTCTTTCTTCTCCTCAGCACCCTTCCCATCATTCTTCTCATACTTCTTCTTCTCTTCACCTGCAGCCTTATTCACGAAACTTCCTTTTCCCTCACCTTGCTTCACCTTTTGATTAAACGGTTTCTTAAAAAACTTTTTGACTCGATTATTTGAGTAAAAAGCTATTGCCTCATCATCCGAATTCATGATAAACCCCTCTTCATCATCAGAATCACCTTTTTCGATTGCTTCCTTTTCAGACACTTTAGAGACAAGTGCTAATAGACCTCCCAGACTAAGCTTCGACTCTTCTGCCATTTCGTTCACTTCACTTTCGTGAGTTTTCAGTTGATTGTACAAATCATTCAAGGAAGATGTGTCGAAACTCTGTTGATTTTTCACCATCATGCTAACACTCCTCCATTCTTTACGGAGTCCCATAACAAAGGTGAGATTGAATTCCATGGCAGACCTCGTGATTCCATACCGATTACATTTGTAAATCAGCTCGTTCAGCCTATCATAGTAACTTTCAATCGTTTCACCATCTTTTTGCTTGAAATCCTTCAATTCAATCAAACATTGCTTAACTGAATTGATTTTGGTCTTCTCGCTACCTTGAAACTTTTCTTTGAGATTATTCCAGATGTCTTTTGCAGTTGTACAACTTCTGACATAGTTATACACAACTGGAGGCAATGCACCACGTAACTCCCTTATGCATCGTTTTTCAAGTTTCTTCATTCGATCAGTTTGATTTTCCTCACTCGTAGTACTAGATGACGATCCAATTGGTTGAAGATTCGTCAGAAGAGTAACATTCCCTAAGATGCATGACCAAAGCTCTTCATCGATTCCATTCAAGTAATCCTGCATATGATCAGACCACTGATCATAGTATTCTGGAATGAGCATAGGAATCTTAGTTGAAGATCCTAGTAGATGAGAGTATGAAGTCATCGAGTTGAGATTGAAGTTCGCCTTTGATGTACGGAATAAACTTTTTGAAAATTTTTGAGAAATCAAAGAGAATTTGAAAGCAAATTGCTGAATTGAACAGAAATATCACTTAGAATACTCGATTCAACAAATCAGTTGCAAAATCAAATCACAACTGAAGATCTAGAACGCTTTTTCACATCAAAAGGTGCGGAAGTTTTTAAATCAGAGTGAAAACTAGATCTCAGATCATGATTCCTGCTCTGATACCAATTGATGAAGTGTGGAATCAAGTATGAATCAAATCAGAGTTATATGAATATAGATTGAACATGCGATGTAAATATGATCTGGTTTCAGCTCTATTATGCTTTCAACTGTTACAGAGAGAAAATAGACAAGTTCATACAAAGACTCTTATCTAACTCTAAGTAATGTCCCTATTTATAGGAAACGAGAAAGCACACAAAAAATTACAAGGACTAAACAAAACGCTTCGTTACATAAAATGCCTTGTAAAATAAACTTAGGTCTTCGACATATTACAACAGGTCTTCGACCCTTACAACCAACGACTTGGTAAGGTACAAAGTTTGAATTTCATGGGTTAGCACCATTTCACATTTTCCTAAAGTAACTAAGATTGGGAATTTATTAAAACATTTAGTTACTTTATAATAATCATTATACTTTTAATGAGAATTAAAGTCATTGTCCTACCCGTTCGGCTAACGAGCCTCCACCGGTCAAGGAAGCGGTGGGTGAGAGTGGACACCCATTAAGCTGCCATTTTATAGGCAACAACCTTATACCCCCATTATAGACCGGCTTCGTGAATGAGGCCTACTAACGGTAAAACGACTTGATCTTATACATATATAAATATTAACCATTAATCTTATAATAGTATAAGGGTTGAATTTTAACTTTTAAAATCCTAAGGGTTGGAATTTAAAGTGTGTGTGTCTTTACAAATTCCAAAACTTGAGGACAAGTTTTGAAACTCTTCAAAACTTTTCATTTCATAACTTATGAGTTAAGGGTTCATAAAAGTGAAGACTCTTCATTTTTATGTAACTTATATTTTTTAAATGTTCATTAAAAGGAGGTGACCTTTGGAAATCCATAACTTGAGGACAAATTATGGATTCCATTAAAACACATAATTGATCAAGAATTAATCATTAAACAATTTAGCAAGTAATTGCTATGATCTAACAATAACTCATAAGAACATGAATATCATATCAAAATTTCAAGAATCATATGAACACATATAAAACATGGAATTTTGATATAAGCTATTGTAAATGGATTAGAACAACCATTACACCAACTAACACAGGTTTTAAAACATCAAAACAGTTTAGGGTAATGTTTCTAGTCCATTTCCAGCAGCAACAGTCGAAAAACTGCATTTTGTGTCTCCTACTCCTCGAGTGCAGGAACCTACTCGACGAGTAGGATGAATTTGTGCTTGGACTCGTCGAGTCCCCCCATGGACTCGGCGAGTCCACTACCCAGACAGCTCAATTTTGCGACTTTTCAACAGTTTGCATCAAGTATTCAAGAAAACAATCCTAGGCTCTGATACCACTGATGGGTTTTGAGCATCCTAACACTTCTATGGTGTACATGCAACCCTAGAAACCTTGGATCTATGTTTTACTATGAATACATGCAACTTTGATTTTTCCAAGGTTCATAACCTATCTAGCATGGCATGGAAACATTAAACATAATGGCTAGAAGAATTACATACCTTTCAATAGTGAGTTGATTCCTTGGAGTTTGAGAGCCAAGCACCAATAATGTAGATGCCTCAAATGGAAATCACAAATCACCACAAAATTGGAAAAACCTTATAAGAGTGTATGTTAGCTTATAGAAATTGGCCACCTCTTTGCACACACACAACTAGCGCCATTTCAGGCATCACAAACTCCTTTATATAGTGTGGAGGATTAGGGTTACATCCATGTAAACCCTAATACGCATGACTCTTCCTTTCCAAGGATCCATGGGTTAAAAGCTCCATGGACTATCCATGGACTCCCATGCATGCCAAGCCCATTCCAAATGAGTATTAGCCCACACTTATATAAATACAAGAGCCCATATTTAATTAGTCACCTTTTTTATCACCAAATTAATTCTAAATTAATTTATGATCAATACTAATTAAATAATATGATTTCATATTAATATATTATAACTTATAATATATTAACAAATCATAAACATACAATTCTCAAAGGTTTAACCATACAAATAGTTCGGGTGAAGTGCAACCCAAATGGACCATGCCAGGTCGGGTCAAGTATATACCAAATAAAGTTATGGACTTAGACACCTTATCCAACACATATGTCGGCTCACTAAATTATGTATGTAGGATGCTAGCTGTTTTTGTGACTTTGCATGTTTGTATGAGCCTATGTGGTAGAATAGTTGTATCTGTGATGACCAGCTGGGTCTAGCTATGATTATTGTGTTATGTTGTTTATATGTGACTGGGACTACTGATAGTCTCCAGGGTTGCTGATAACCCATCGGGCGTGTTGTTAGCCCACTAGGACTGCTGATAGTCCCCAGGGTTGCTGATAACCCATAATTGTTTATTTGTGTTGTGCTGTGTGTGGTATTTTGTGGAACTCACTAAGTTTTGTGCTTACGATTTTCGGTTTACATGTTTCAGGTTTTCTTATATTAAAGGAGGGGCGCGACTCGATTGCGTCGCATCAATGGGGGACTTGTGTACTTGATAACTTTTAATGATACTCTGATAAATATTTAAGATTCTTATAGTTGTGAATTAAATAAATATTTAAGTTTTGATCGAAAATTTTGGGTTGAAATTTGGAGCGTTACCGTCACCTGCTTCATCAAGGATCATCTAGAATGCTCTTGCCTTTGGCTTCGGCGGCGCATTTGGCCTTGCTGCTTAATTTTTCTTCGGGCAATCTTTTGATATATGCCCCTTGTCTCAATATCTGTGGCATACCTTATCATTAAATGTACAATCCTTGGAATAGTGACCGATCCTCCCACATTTATAACAAGTCACTTCTCCATCGCATCTCCCATAATGCTTCTTTTTTGCACTTCTCACTCCACTTGGCTCCACCACTACCCCCATACTTGTGGTCGTCCATTTTGGACTTCAAGACTCTTCCTTTCTTATCGGATCTTGAGGATCCCTCAAGCTTCCTATTTTCTCCTGCCTTATAATTTTCCAGACTCTTTTCCCTAAGTTGGGTCTCCACATTCTTGGCTGCTCTAACGACTGTCTTCAAAGTAGTTGCCATTTTTATCATTGCACCAAAGTCCGTTGGCAATTCGTTAGCAAACCTATATATCTTGGAGAGTTCAGTTGACACCAAGTAGGGGAATAGCTTCATCTTCTTGGTGAATTCAGTGGCATACTCATCTCATATTCCCATTCTTTAGGTTTTGAAACTCGTTGTTTAGGTCTATCAAATCTACCTTCAAGCAGTACTGCATTTTCAATTGCTACATGAATGCTTCCTAAGACATCCTCATGGCTTTTCCTTGTGGCAGTGTATCTGCTAAGAACTTCCACCAACTTAAACCCCCGGTCTTCAGTTGTCTGACTACAAAGACAGTTTTCTGCTTATTGCTGCATTTGCAGCTTTCAAATACCATTTCCATCTAGGAGATCCAGTCCATAATCTCCACTGGCTTTGGGCATCCATAAAGACTTTGTGGCTTGGCACCCAAGAAGTTCTTATACATACGTGAAAGATCTAGTATATTCAAGAATCATATTAAAGTGATATTACTAATTAACATATGATACTAATGGGTCACACTAACAACAACTTGATATAATTGATTATTTATTAGAAAATGATTTTAATAAATATTCAATAAACTCTTATAATTAAATTGGAAATTATTTATTTCTAGGAAATAATAATTTCCATTAGCAAGTAACATTATATATAATTCATATGGTATGAATTAATAATTCATGCACAACATTTTGGACTAGATAAATTCTTTTGTCTTTTACCAAAAATTTAAAGTTTATATTTTATAAACTTGGTTTATAAAATATAAAGCTTTTGTCTTCTTCATTTTATTATTTTTTTATAAAATAAGAGTTAAAAGACAAGAGTATGGCTTTCATGTTTGTTTAATCAAAAGTAATAAGAAGCATGGGAGACATGTAAGCTTTAGGGACATGCTTGTCTAAAGTGGAAAGGACCTAATGGTTAAATACTTCACTTTAAGACAATATAAATATGAGGCTTCCACTCTTGAATTAGGTGCTTCATTCTTGCTTCCCAAAATCGTAACCTCCTTAGAGGAGGTTACTCTCTCTCTCTTTTCTTCATCTCTCATTGAAGATTACTTGCATTTTCATGCCCTCTTTAAGTTCATATTGGTTATGAACTTAAAGCTTAAGGGATTCAGAGTTTATGGAATAGCATCTACATCAAGTTGAGTCATTGTTGGTGTCTCAAAGGTTCCACATTCTTCATCAACTTCCAAGCCTCCCAAGAGGATCCAAAGAACTACAAAGGTTGTCATTTCTTCACCTCTTCTTTGGTTGGTGTTTAAATCTTTCTACAACCTGCAAGGAGATCCTTGGTGGGTATAAAATGTTATGTTATGTTCAAAATTTTAAGTCTTCCGTTGCCATATTTTCTAGTTTATGAAACTATTTTTGAACTAAAACCCAACAATACGCCTATCCTTGTCAATCCCTCTGTCTAGGTTGTTCCTCCTTACCACTCGGGGTTCAACTTGACTCACCAGTACGACTGTAATTTCCCTCCTCTGACAGTTCTTCATTCAATTCAGGCTACACAACAGGCACAATAGGTGTTGGATTAGGTGTCTAAGCCTATAACTATAATTGATATGTACTTGACCTGATAATAGCATGGTCCATTTGGGTTGTAACACTCTAGAACAATTTGATAGGATGGATACTTATAGAAGAGGTTATTATGATTTATTAATATATTATAAGTATAATATATTAATTGAGGAATCACATTATGTAATTAGTAGTGATCAAGAATTAATTTGGTATTAATTTAGTGATCAAAAGAAACTAATTAAAGTTATGGGGACTAATTAAGTAAATCAGTAATTCTTGTAGTTGGACTCATGACCCATGTAGAGTATAGTTGGACTAAACCTATATGCAAGTCCATAAAGGTTTAGCCCAAAGGCCCAATGAAATATGAAGGGTCATGGTGGGTTAGGGTTTGCATGGATGTAAACCTAGACTATATAAGAAACTCCTAACACTTAAAACCAGTTACTCCATGCACACTAAGAGTTGCTAGCTGATTTTGAGCTCCCAAGCCTCTCTCTCAAGTCTATTATCTTGTTCTTGGTTTGTTATAAGACATTTGAGGCATCACATTTGAGGTGCTAGGCTCCTAAAGGTCAAAGACAAGCTAGCTACTACACAAGGTAATCTTCTAACTATTTTTATGATTCAAATGTTGCCTTGCATGCTAGTTTAGGCTTTATGCTTTGGAAAAACAATGTTGCATGTATAATTAGAGAAAACTTAGATCCAAAGCATTAGGGTTGTATGTGCACCATAGGAATGTTAGAGTACATAAAACCCAATAGTGGTATAAGAGCCTAGGATGTTTTCTATTGTATTGATGCAACTGTGTGATTTCCAAAGCTGAAAAAACTGCAAAACTGGATTCTGCCAGGGCCTACTCGACGAGTCCATGTATGAACTTGACGAGAAGGTGCCTTATGATGATGAACTCGTCGAGTTCATAAGTGCACTCGACGATTTGGACTGTCTGTGGGCAGAATTGATGGGTTTCGAGCAATACATCAATCCTATGGTGTACATGCAAACCCTAATAGCTTTCGATCTAGTTTGTCTAATGAACATGCAATTGATAATCCAAATCCATAAACCCTAGATCTATCATATAAGAACTGAAATAAGGTTTTAGTAATTGCTTTTGATTGTTATATAGCGATAACAATCAATTCCTTGCTTTGATTGGCTTCAGAAAGCTTAGTGCCTTAAGTGTTGCACCTCTAATGGAGTCACAAACACCAATAAGCAACTTGGATGAAGAGAGAGGAGAGAGGAGGCACCAAAAACGGCTGGAAACCCTAAAGGAACCCTTCACCACGTTTTTGGGGGTTAAGGGTCCTTTATATACATGTAGGCTATTAGGGTTTACAACTAGGAAACCCTAATCTAGCTGCTTAAGCCCTAAGCAGCCCACAGACTCCTTTAACATATCCCTTAGACGAATTCCTTATGGGCTTCCCATAGAATTCGTCCAACCTATATTATTTAGGTAATCCATAGCCCAATTGCAATTATCTTATAATTACAAATCCAGTCCCCTAAGTTTAATTAATCTCTTTTAGCCACTAAATTAATTCTTGACTAATATTAATTAAACAATATGATTTCTCCTTTAATATATTATTCTTATAATATATTAATAAATCATAATTAAACCTTTCTCTCCTTAATTCATCCTACATATTGCTATGGTGAAGGCAACCCAAAAGGACCATGCTCATAATCAGGTCAAGTACATACCAAAATAGTTATGGACTTAGACACTAATCCAACAGTCTCCCACTTGGATAAGTCTAATAACTATTTTGAATAACTTCAGAACCTGATTAGCAATCGTAGCTTTCAACAGCCGCTGTCAACTCTGATCTTATCAGATACGCGTCTCCTTTAGATAAGGGATTATATATTCCTCCATTCTCAAGATATCGTATAGACACAAGACATGAATTTGATCATTCTCTCTATACTGTTTCCCGACTTCCGATTTATGACGACTGACAACAGACTACAATTGAACACATCAACTTAGTCCCACCTTGGCCAAGCGCTTAGGGTGTCATCACTAAATCATCGAGAGGCCCACAGATATCGCTTTTATCCCACTTTGGGTAAAAGGAATGGATAAACTTCGACTCAAATGCTCTCTTGCATTTACTGATCGAATCACACACAACAATAAGTTTTATAACACCAAGTTACTGGTGCGTTTTCTTATTATCAATGTGCAACCGACCAACAAATAACAACTCACACGTCTCGGTTTCAAGAATATACAATGTTATCGTCTCACAATTACTCATGACAAAAAACCATGAAGTGATTCAAGTGAGCGTGGGTTTGATCCAATACTCTAATCTTATTAAAGCACTCATGAACTCTGCAGCAAACTTGTGCTATGTCTAAACACTTAGACAATCTACAGATAGATTCATGATAGTCTTCCTTCACACCTACTTCCAACGTATGACCGACTATGGAGGTTCGAATAACCCAGTTATTCTGGAAGTCAAAACATGCAAAATGAAACACAACGATAATACTATAATCCTATATGGCCCCAAAACTTTTGAGCGTAAATAAAACACTTTTATTTAAACACCATATTGATTACTCATTATTCATTGCTTACTGTTTCAGAAAATCAACTTATTACTTGAATTATAACCACAATTGTCCCATGCTCCAAGCATGCACACTTTGATTTCCTATGATCCTTACTTTGCGAAATAGACCAATTGAAAAACATTTCCAATGAAACTCATTTCACAATTCCCAATCCTTATCATTAGCGTAAGAATACAAAATTCTTTCCACTTTTAGAATATGTCAGATTCTAACATTTTATGCAACGATCCTTTCGTGAAGTCACAACACAAAAGTCACAAAGACTCGGCCAATGAAATCACAAGGTACTCTATCAGAAATTGTTACAAAACAATTATATAGATGTGATGTCTCTCACTCAAAGTACATTCCTTTGAACATCCTTATCGCATAAAAGTTTCTAATCTAGACATATTCCTTAATATCCAACTCCCATTAATGGAAACATTTCCATATTTGCCATATGACAACTCATTCTTAATAGAATCTTATCTATTCATAATAATGTCAATATAGTCCATCCAGTACTATACTTCCAACTACTCACAAGCAACAATTCATTGGCGAACCTTAGATTGTCCTTTGATAGTTGTTTAATTATTTTAGTCAAATCCAGTTCTAGTCCCTTTTCCCTCTTAATGCCCTAGGCATTTGGAAAATTTTAGAATGGTCAAATATTATAGCATTTGCAATCGATCCTATACCCTAAGCGTATGGGACACGATGTATAATGTCTTACATAAAGATATGATACTTTATCAATCTTCTGCCATAATATTTTGTGTGTCACGTTCTCACAATTCGAACTATGAAGAGGGATGCCGTAATCATAATCGAAATTTGAGAACACACTATGTAGCCTTTGACTAAATTTATTAAAATTTCTCAATCTAAGCTTTAGATATTGAAACGAAGTATAATATTCTCTCCCTTAATTATAGCAAAACAACTTTTCAACCCCTACAGCATTGCAAAGTTAATATTTGTTTTCTATAATTAATATTGCTAACTCGCAATACATGAAATAATAATCATGTTCCCACTAACACAATTATTATTTCCATACAAGCTTAACACTTATGCTCCCACTAGCTTTGACATGTATTCAGAAAACACTTGAACTTCTAGAAAACAATGCTTATTGAATTCCTTAAGTTCATATTTCTAATACCTAATGCTTTGATAAGCCTTTATCTAAGCTTTTTAAGCTCATACACCTTTCCTTAGATAGCTGACATGTGTGTCTAAACAATTCAGAATTTATGTTACTAAGTCCCAGATGTTCAGACTAATTGCCAAATCTCACAATTCGAACTATGAAGAGGGATGCCGTAATCATAATCGAATTTGAGAATACAATTTTCACAATTGCTATCTTCATAAAATCTCTCTTAGTGAAAGCATTTCCTCAAAATCATTTTCATGAAGGAGGGAAACCTTATGTCACTTAGATTTTATGGTTTATGTGTTCCAATCCATGTGAATTTGCCAAAACGAAGGTTTGCGACAAATCCAAAAACATATGGACTGAATTTCTCAATCTTGATTTCTTGCCTCATGGTAACACGAGTGCCCACCATGTCTTCCAAGTAGTTTAGCAACTCACCCTTACATATCAATGTACCTTCCATCGATCAATATGCTTGCCTTTATGCATATAAATGAGAACTCATAGAACTCAGAAGCATAACTAACTTAACTGGAATGGCGCAGAAAACAAAATTGTCATCCACGATAGGTTACAAACCTCAAGTCGTGCGCTAGTGATGATCAATTAGGTTTATTCTTGATTTATTCTTGAACCTTTTCAAGACCATTAAGACTCCCACTAACTCCTTGACATATAAGGTTCTCTTGTCAAGAAACATTTCTTGACAAACAAATATTCAAGAGTTTTGTGTAGCTTCTCATCAAGCTTAACACTTCACACAATTGGTCTTAGTTGGTCTTTGACTTATCCAAGACATCACAATTTACCAATTTCAAATGTGCAAGAATATGAAAACTTTTCCAAATTCCACATTTGATGAGTGCCATATACCTTCTTAAGACTTGTCACTCAAGTCACAATCTTAGACTCTAAGACTTGATATTGGAACGAAGTATGATTGACTTCTTGATTTTAACCATTTCTACAATTCTCGATTCCTCTTCTTAGACATGCAATTGCACTAAGACTCACTTAGAGGATCAATTGTGACATGGTTCTTAATCATTAAGACCTATCATAAAACACAATAAAAGTTACTCTCCCTTCTTCTTAGAATAGAGAAACTTTTATCTTTCTGCCTACTAGATTCTTCTTATTCGTTCTGCTATTGATTGAAACTCTTTCAATCAACTCAGAATTATATTCAATCTTATAAGTATACCCATATTTACTAAACTTTAGTAAATCATGACGAATATCTTTATCACTCTTGTGGTGGACTTGATCAACGCACAACCTAGTGTACTCGATCTCCTAGTCCTTCTCTTGACACTTTGCCAAAGAATTAGTCTAATTTCCAAATATGAAGTTTCTCATTCATCACACAATGCAGGTTGCATGATTCCAAGTTTCTGTCCAATTGAAACTTAGGTGATGAGAAACTCTCCCTATTTGGTAAATTCTCGACATTTCTACAAATAACACAATTAAGAATCAAATCCATTATTGCTAATAGAAGAAACATTCAAACATCAATTTTTCATACATGCCATTGCGAGGATAAATAAATAAGACAAAAACAAATTTTATTTTATTGCGGAAAAACTTTGTCCTTACAATGCAATTCAACTGAAAAACTATGCTATTACATATTTCTTATCATTCTATCCTAACTCTAGAGCAGCAGCTCAAAATTCTGATCCTAGAGTCCATGCGATCGAAATCCATTTCTTCATGATCAGATTCAGCACGCTTCTTCCTTAAGCTTCCTCTCTTTTCTTCGATCCTGCAAAAACATCAAAATGTAATCTTATCACATCATATATTAAGAATCAAAGAATAGGAACTTATAGAGTTAGTTAATAGATTTTACTTGAAGTAGAGCCATACGTCTTGACTCTCCCATCTCTCAGGTAAACAGAGCAGCTTCGTCTCCAATGCCCCTTCTCTTGGCAGTAGAAGCAGATGGACTCTTTTGGAATGGCAGAAGGAACTATCTCAGAATTTACCTTTTCTGGATTTCCAATGTCACCAATTTCAATGTCCATTGAAGTTTGGGAGTTTGATTTGCAAGACAAATTTGCTCGATCAGCACGCCAAATCGTTTCTGATTCAGTAGTTATAAGCAAATAGGTCACATCAATGAGGGTCACGTCATGGTCCATCATATAGTACTCTCTAACGAACTCACTATATGATTCAGGAAGTGACTGAAGAACCCAATCAACAGCCAACATTTCTGATATATCGACACCCATCATCCTTAACCTATCAATGTGTTACTTCATCTCTAAGATGTGTGCACACACAGGTTTTCCATCTTCGTGTTTACTTGCCAAAAGGGCTTGAGTGAGCTTGAACTTTTCAAGCCTTTGAACTTATGGGTTAGGGAGATTAATTGGAGGAGGTGGAGGAAGTGAAGCATGACTCTCATTTCCTTGATCGTATCGTGGAACGTCATCTTCATTTGGAAAGCTTGTTCCAAGGGACTTGGGAAGACCATTGTAAGATTTAGACATCTACAAAACGGGAGAAAATTCAAGTTAGTTGATAAGAATCCTTGATGTAACACCCAAATGAAACATCAAGGCTAGGATCCAACACAATACTCTACAACCTAGAAGAGGGATGCCGTAATCTAGTCGCAGAATATTTGAAGGTAGGTAAATGACGATTTACCAATTTCCACCATGAAAAACAAAAAATGAAGTTTAAGTTTTAAATGAATTGAAACTCCTAGATCTTTTGAGATTCATTGAACTTTTCAATGGCATGTTTAATCTCGATTATGCCCTTCTATTTGTGACTGGGATGCCGAGGATCACAAATAAGGTGTGAATAACCATACGAATCTACGTGATTCACTCAATGATACTATCACCTAATCAATGTGTCTGTTAACCACACACGCTTCATTGATCTATGATAAACATCGAGCCACCCTTCGCCACCAATGTCCATCCCAAATTAGTGTGCCGGTTAACCACACACGCTCCACTAACGTTTGACAAGGGTACGAAGTGTAATTCCATGGATTAGCATACAATCTCACAATTTGCCTAAAGTAACTAGAATTTTGGGAATTTGTAAAAACATGTAGTTACTTTGTACTTCATTATACTTATAATGGAAGGTTTCGTCCTATCCTACCCGTTTGGCTAATGACCCTCCACTAGTCAAGAGTGTGGTGGGTAAGAGTGGATGTGACATCCCCTAATTTCTCGGCCAGAAAAGACCGATTTAATTTATGCTTTTTAAAATAAAATCAGAGAAATCTTTTCAAAAGATATTGCGGAATAGGTCCCCAATATAAAACATGATAATGTTTATCAAAACCCTTCTTTAAGAAGGTATATATTTCCCATATATATATCAAAACCTCGGGATGTCATGTTCCGATACAGATCAAAAGCATAAACAAGACATTATAAGCCTTTCAACAGTTATTTACAACTATTGGCCTATAATCAAAAAATCTCTCATCGTCCTCCAACTATGCTCGGGGTCCACTACCTGTAATCATAAAAAAACTGAGTGGGTCAGGTTTGGGAGCCTGGTGAGCATATTGGGTTTTCAACCCACAATAATAATAACATATTAAGTTCACCAATCAACAATAACCCTGATTACCCATTCCCGTTGTCCTCACTTTACGTCCCTAAACACCTAACACAAGGGACTTAACCTAAGGAATATCATCGGGTTGGACACTACTGCTAAGGGGACTCCTCAGCCATACATGTCCTAAAGGCAACCATGAGGGGGATTGGAGTACACCAATGAACATTTAGTTCATCAACACCTACAAGTTGCGAACTTGCTAGTGTACCACTGGATTGTCTAGAAAGGTCCGTGATCGTCATCTATACTCCGCTAGACGACTACAACGATAACACCAACTACAACACCGACACCGAGGCCTCTCATCATTTTTAACACCCACCGACTATTTTTTCTACCCATGTTTTACCCAACATATTTGTAGATAAAATACATATACAGTTTAAAACTTGTATAAAACATCAATTCAACAGTCACCTCAAATAAACAATTAACATATTTACACATAACACGTATTTTAAGGTAAATACTTCATATCTATGTGTAAATTGAAAGTGACTACACACTCACATGATTTGATGATAATGGGGCAGCAATTCGTTTCCTAAAACGTTCGTTTCTAATAAAACCGGGAGTTTTATTGAGAAACCGGGCTCTACAAAAGTCGGGCTTCGAAACCGAAAAGATAAATTTTCCGGGCTTCACGGGCACTTCGTGGCGTATTCTGGGGCTTATAATTGATATCGGGGCTTCGGGGGATGATAATATGAAAGAAATATGGAGAAAGGGGCTAAAAATGACAAGTTTTCAAAATACCCCCGGGAGGTCTCGCACCCTTCTATTTATAGGGGCGAGCCTCCTGATCCAACCGCTGAGAAGAAGCCACGCGTCGCAGATCCGAAGCTCGCAGGTGATGGCTCGCATGAGGGTTGCACGTGCGAAGTGGCTGCTGGCTTCTTGTGATTGGACCGAAGCCTCGGTCCGAAGTCGGTTCTGGTGGTGGGGTCCGCAGGCGAGGGTGCGCAGGTGGCTGCACGTGCGAAGGCCTCGCTGTCCTCTCCTGATTGGATCGAGGTCTAGTCCGAGGTAGGGGGATCGTGGCATGCAGGCGAGGGTTCAGACACGCACCAAGGGCACGCGTCAGATTCTTAGTGGACCGCGGGTACTGTTCATGCGAGGATGACGTGGCAAATCGTGACTATGCGAATTTTCTTGGTTTTTGTGCAAAAACTTCTAAAATCCATAATTTTCGCATACGAGCTCCGTTTTTGACATTCTTTATATGCACGCGTAGGTAAAATTACGCTCTACAACTTCCGTTTAGACTTCGTCGGCTAATTTTGAATTTAATTTTTATATTATTATTTTTAACAGACCGGGACAGGAAATCCGTTAAAAATTCATAACTTCTTCATCCGACGTCCGTTTTCGTCAGACTTTTTACCGTTGTGCTACTAATAAAGAGACCTTCGATTCTCGTTTAGGTTGTGTCGGCTAAAAATCACTCGATCTAAAATTCGAGTTTTTAGCTGTCTACTGCTAAGCTGAAACTTCGAAAAATCATAACTTCCTCATACGAAGTCAGATTCGGGCGTTCTTTTTATCGAACTTCTCGGTTTAACGAACACTACAAGTTTCGTTTAGATCACTAAGGCTAAAAAGTAGTTTATCGAAAACTCACTTTTTACGACATTCAGCACCGAGCCGGTTTTGTCGTGAAACTTCGACAGGTCATAACGTCTTCGTTATAACTCGGATTTCGGCATTCTTTATATATCCGTAATCCTTGTCACGACCACTACAACTTTCTTAATAGATATCGACTTTATCTAAAATTTAATTTTGACGCTTATTTTTATTCTTAATTAATTAACTCCTAGTAATTAAGCATAAAACACATAAAACACATAGAATTCACATAATTCCTTTTTCATTTCTTCAAAATGAGTTACAAAGGTTAACCTAGACTATCACCTTAATATTAATGCCTAGGCTAGAAACACGAGTGTTACAATTCTCTCCCCCTTATGATGATTCCGTCCCCGGAATCACACATCACCAAACAACTGCGGGTAGCGACTCATCATGTCACTCTCCGTTTCCCAGGTGAGATTTGGTCCATTCGTATGTTTCCAGCGCACAAGCACTAAATCAACCATCTTGCGTCGCAACTTCATAGTCTTACGGTCAACGATTGCCTCAGGTTCTTCGATCAACCTCTTGTTTTCATCCAACCTTAACTCAGAAATCGGAATTATGTCGGGCACATCTCCCGTGAACTTCCTCAAATAACACACATGAAATGTGTTATGAATACCCTCCAGTTCTTCCGGTAATTCTAGCTTGTAAGCTTGATTCTCGATCCTCTGAAGAACTTTAAATGGTCCAATAAACCTTGGACTCAACTTTCCCCTTTTACCAAATCTTATAAGTCCCTTCCACGGTGAGACTTTAAGTAAAACCGAATCTCCAACTTCGAAGGATATCGGTTGTCTTTTCTTGTCAGCATAACTCTTTTGTCGATCTTGAGCAGCTAACATCCTCTCCCTTATCACTTTCAACTTTTCAGCAGTCTGATGGACTATTTCAGGTCCCATAAACTGCTTTTCCCCAGCTTCCAGACAACATGATGGCGTTCGACACTTTTCCCCATACAAAGCGTGATAAGGTTCCATCTTAATGCTTGAGTGGAAACTATTATTATAGGAAAATTCTACTAGAGGTAAGTGTTCATCCCAGTTACCTTGGAATTCTAGGGTACATGCTCTCAGCATATCCTCCAATGTTTGAATCGTTCGTTCACTCTGACCATCGGTTTGTGGATGGTAAGCTGTACTCAAACACAACTTGGTACCCAATTCCTCTTGTAGACTCCTCCAAAACCTTGAGGTAAAACGGCTATCACGATCGGATACAATCGTTAACGGCACACCGTGTAGCCTCACAATTTCCTTCACGTAAGAATTCGCAAGTTTATCCATAGTCCATTTCTCGTTAGCGGCTATGAAATGCGCACTCTTAGTGAAGCGATCAACGACCACCCAAATCATGTCGTGACCGTTCCTTGTTCTGGGCAGTTTAGTCACAAAATCCATGGTAATGTCCTCCCATTTACCCATGGGTACTGGTAAAGGTTCTAAACTCCCATACGGTTTCTGATGTTGTGCCTTAACCCTAGCACAAGTTACACACTCAGCCACATACTTAGCAACATCGAGCTTCATCGTCGGCCACCAGTAATAGGGTTTTAGGTCCCTATACATTTTCGTACTGCCGGGATGAATCGAGTACATGGTTTTGTGAGCTTCTTCCATCAGAAGACCTCTTACTCCTCCCGTCTTAGGTACCCAAATCCTATCTTTGAATACCTTCAATCCTTGACCGTTTGATCAAACACCAACGTTTTACCCAAACGTTCCTCCTTCCGGTCATTTTTCTCCAAAGCTTCCTCCTGAGCTTTCTTTATACTTTCCACAATTATAGAGACAACTTCAATCTTCAGCGCTCTTGGCCTTCTCTTTTCAAGATTTACCTTCCGACTGAGAGCATCAGTAACAACATTTGCTTTACCAGGGTGGTAAAGTATCTCACAGTCGTAGTCCTTGAGTAGTTCCAGCCAGCGCCGCTGCCTCATGTTCAATTCCTTCTAATTAAAGAGATATTGAAGACTCTTATGATCAGTGAAAAGTTTACACTTAGTACCATAAAGATAATGCCTCCATATCTTTAAGGCGAATACTACCGCTGCCAACTCCAGATCATGAATGGGGTAGTTCTTTTCGTGTTCTTTCAACTGCCTCGATGCATACGCTATCACTTTATCCCTTTGGGTCAGAACACATCCTAACCCAACTCCAGAGGCATCACTATAGACTGCGAAGTCATCAACTCCTTCAGGTAACGAAAGAATCGGTGCTTCACACAATCTCTTCTTTAACTTCTCAAAGGCTTCCTTATGCTTCTCATTCCAAGCATAAGTAGCTCCTTTGTGGGTCAAAGTTGTTAATGGAGTAGCGATCGAAGAAAAGCCTTGGATGAATCGGCGATAATATCCGGTTAATCCTAAAAAGCTTCGAATCTCCGTGGGACTTTTTGGTTGTTCCCACTTCATCATAGCTTCAATCTTTGCTGGGTCAACCATTATTCCATCTTGGTTAACCACATGACCCAAAAATTGGACTTCTTGAATCCAAAATTCACATTTGGAGAACTTTGCGTACAACTTCTCCTTTTTCAGAACTTCTAGTACTTCACGCAGATGCTTCTCATGCTCCTGCTTGCTTTTCGAATAGATCAAGATATCGTCTATGAATACTATCACAGATTTATCAAGGTATGGTTTACAAACCCTGTTCATCAAATCCATGAAAGCTGTTGGGGCATTGGTTAATCCGAACGACATAACCAAAAATTCATAGTGTCCATATCTTGTTCTGAACGCGGTCTTCTCGATATCATGCTCCCTCACCTTTAGTTGATGGTACCCCGACCTAAGATCGATCTTCGAAAAAATAGCTCGATCCTTGCAACTGATCGAACAAGTCATCGATCCTCGGCAACGGGTACTTGTTCTTTATCGTCGCTTTATTCAGCTCTCTGTAATCGATGCACATTCTCATGCTCCCGTCTTTCTTCTTTACAAATAACACAGGGGCTCCCCAGGGTGATGAACTAGGTCGAATGAAACCTTTGTCCAATAACTCCTGAAGTTGTGTCATAAGTTCTTTCATTTCGGTTGGTGCTAATCGATATGGTGCTTTGGCTATCGGCGTCGTTCCTGGTAACAAGTCGATACGGAATTCTACTTGTCGATCAGGGGGCAATCCGGGAAGATCTTCGGGAAAGACTTCCAGATAATCACACACCACTGGAATATTCTGCACCTCCTTCTTTTCCTTCTGAGCATCGATCACGAATGCTAGATATGATGTACACCCCTTGGCCAAACACTTTCTGGCTTTCATTAAGGAAATGATTCCAGAATTTACTCTGCGTTTGTCTCCATACACCATAAACGACTCTTTCCCTGGCGGGTTTACTTTAACTATCTTCTTCCTACACATTATTTCGGCATCATTGGCGCTAAGCCAATCCATTCCTAAAACTATGTCGAAACCATTTAACTCGATAGGCAATAATTCCTCGTGGAACTAATTCCCATCCAAGTCAATGATGATGTTTTTCATACGATGGCTAACAGGTACAAACTTGCCACTAGCAATTTCGACTAATAAAGCATTAACTAGTCTATCAACAGGCAAAGCTAGTTTTCTACCAAATTCATGCGATATAAAGGAGTAATTGGCTCCAGAATCAAACAAAATTTGGGCAGGCAATTCGTTTACGAGAAAGGTACCTGAAGCGACATCGGCTTCTTCTTTCGCAGCTTCGAGTGTCATCTGAAAGGCTCTCGCCTTCGGCTTTGGTGGAAGATTGGGTTTTGCTGCGTCTTTCTTCTTCGGGCAATCCCTCAAAATATGCCCTTCTTCATGGCACCCATGACAGACGTTATTAGTGAAGGTGCATTCATTGGCATAATGCCCTGGATTTCCACACTTGTAACAAGTGACTCCCACGCTGCACTTCCCAGCATGTTTCTTCTTGCACCTGTCACACCACTTGGCTTCGGCTCCTCCTTCGAATTTTCTCGAACCAAACTTCGAGAATTTGTTCTTTTTGTTGGAACCTGACGTTCCTTCAAACTTTCTGTTTTCGCCAACTTCAACCTTGCTGGCGGCTCTCCCCTTGATCATATCTTCAACAGACTTGGCAGCCCATATAGCTGCCTCCAAAGTAAGTGCCTGACGTACTGGCACCGCATACTCCCATGGAAGTCCCTTTGTGTACCTGTCAATTTTCGCCAGCTCATCTGGGACAATACGCAAAGCAAACTCCATTTTGTCTGTGAAGTTATTCGTATACTCGTCAATGGTCATACTCTCCTTCTTCAACGTTAGAAATTGGTTTTCTAACTCAAGTACATTTTGGGCCGAGCAGAACTTGCACTTAAAGAGCACCAAGAACTCTGCCCAAGTCATATGCAATGGCTCATTAGGGCTTAGGGTTTTCCCCAATGTGTTCCACCAACGAGCAGGACTGCCCCTGAACTGACGTACTGCAAAGGTAGTTTGTAACTTGCCTTGGCAATCACAAGTCATGAAAGCCAACTCCATTTCCGAGATCCAGTCCATAACTCCGACAGGATCTTCTTTTCCAGTGAAGGTCGATGGCTTGCAAGTCATAAAGTCCTTATACTTGCACCCATTTCTCTCCACTCTACCCTCGTGGTTATTCCTCCCAACCACAAGCGGTTCACTATGACCAACCGATCTGCTGTTGTTCCCTTCTTCAGATCGATCGTCATTTAGTTCACGTTGTTCAACAGGAACTGAAGGTTCATCCCTGTTGTTCAGCAACATTTGCCTCAACTCCTCCCTCTGTTCAGCCATCATGGTCTGAATCACATCTCGTACTCCAGCCATGGTGATGGGTTCGGGTGCAGCTCCTACTATAGGCACCTGTTCCACCACTTGAGGTTGAGGTTGTTGGTTTCTGTTTGCATTTCCCGCTCCACTTCGAGTTCTTGCCATTACAATCTATATACTGAAAAAGGCGAATTTTGGTCTTTATCCTTGTTAGACATGTCAATTCCCTTATCACTCCGAAACATTTACATGTTAGTTCTAATCTCGTAATCATACGCTAAGAATCCTACACACATAAGGTTTCCAGATCCGGTCGGCAACAGACCATAGATCCGAACAAATAATGGCATATATGGCAACATATAGCATTTAGCACATAAAGGCATTTTAGGCACCTTTCCTAAAATAAACTAGTGCTCATGTCTAAAATATGGTAGACACTCACCTCACAATCATCACTTAGCATTCTAAGTTCAAGTCTAGAAATTCTACAATTTCTTAGTTTGCTTAAACTAATGCTCTGATACCAACTGTGACATCCCCTAATTTCTCGGCCAGAAAAGACCGATTTAATTTATGCTTTTTAAAATAAAATCAGAGAAATCTTTTCAAAAGATATTGCGGAATAGGTCCCTAATATAAAACATGATAATGTTTATCAAAACCCTTCTTTAAGAAGGTATATATTTCCCATATATATATATATAAAAACATCGGGATGTCATGTTCCGATACAGATCAAAAGCATAAACAAGACATTATAAGCCTTTCAACAGTTATTTACAACTACTGGCCTATAATCAAAAAATCTCTCATCGTCCTCCGACTATGCTCGGGGTCCACTACCTGTAATCATAAAAAAACTGAGTGGGTCAGGTTTGGGAGCCTGGTGAGCATATAGGGTTTTCAACCCACAATAATAATAACATATTAAGTTCACCAATCAACAATAACCCTGATTACCCATTCCCGTTGTCCTCACTTTACGTCCCTAAACACCTAACACAAGGGACTTAACCTAAGGAATATCATCGGGTTGGACACTACTGCTAAGGGGACTCCTCAGCCATAGATGTCCTAAAGGCAACCATGAGGGGGATTGGAGTACACCAATGAACATTTAGTTCATCAACACCTACAAGTTGCGAACTTGCTAGTGTACCACTGGATTGTCTAGAAAGGTCCGTGATCGTCATCTATACTCCGCTAGACGACTACAACGATAACACCAACAACAACACCGACACCGAGGCCTCTCATCATTTTTAACACCCACCGACTATTTTGTCCACCCATGTTTTACCCAACATATTTGTAGATAAAATACATATACAGTTTAAAACTTGTATAAAACATAAATTCAACAGTCACCTCAAATAAACAATTAACATATTTACACATAACACGTATTTTAAGGTAAATACTTCATATCTATGTGTAAATTCAAAGTGACTACACACTCACATGATTTGATGATAATGGGGCAGCAATTCGTTTCCTAAAACGTTCGTTTCTAATAAAACTGGGAGTTTTATTGAGAAACCGGGCTCTACAAAAGTCGGGCTTCGAAACCGAAAAGATAAATTTTCCGGGCTTCACGGGCACTTCGTGGCGTATTCCGGGGCTTATAATTGATACCGGGGCTTCGGGGGATGATAATATGAAAGAAATATGGAGAAAGGGGCTAAAAATGACAAGTTTTCAAAATACCCCCGGGAGGTCTCGCACCCTTCTATTTATAGGGGCGAGCCTCCTGATCCAACCGCTGAGAAGAAGCCACGTGTCGCAGATCCGAAGCTCGCAGGTGATGGCTCGCATGAGGGTTGCACGTGCGAAGTGGCTGCTGGCTTCTTGTGATTGGACCGAAGCCTCGGTCCGAAGTCAGCTCTGGTGGTGGGGTCCGCAGGCGAGGGTGCGCAGGTGGCTGCACGTGCGAAGGCCTCGCTGTCCTCTCCTGATTGGATCGAGGTCTAGTCCGAGGTAGGGGGATCGTGGCATGCAGGCGAGGGTTCAGACACGCACCAAGGGCACGCGTCAGATTCTTAGTGGACCGCGGGTACTGTTCATGCGAGGATGACGTGGCAAATCGTGACTATGCGAATTTTCTTGGTTTTTGTGCAAAAACTTCTAAAATCCACAACTTTCGCATACGAGCTCCGCTTTTGACGTTCTTTATATGCACGCGTAGGTAAAATTATGCTCTACAACTTCCGTTTAGACTTCGTCGGCTAAATTTGAATTTAATTTTTATATTATTATTTTTAACAGACCGGGACAGGAAATCCGTTAAAAATTCATAACTTCTTCATCCGACGTCCGTTTTCGTCAGACTTTTTACCGTTGTGCTACTAATGACGAGACCTTCGATTCTCGTTTAGGTTGTGTCGGCTAAAAATCACTCGATCTAAAATTCGAGTTTTTAGCTGTCTACTGCTAAGCTGAAACTTTGAAAAATCATAACTTCCTCATACGAAGTCAGATTCGGGGGTTCTTTTTATCGAACTTCTCAGTTTAACGAACACTACAAGTTTCGTTTAGATCACTAAGGCTAAAAAGTAGTTTATCGAAAACTCACTTTTTACGACATTCAGCACCGAGCCGGTTTTGTCGTGAAACTTCGACAGGTTATAACTTCTTCGTTATAACTCGGATTTCGGCATTCTTTATATATCCGTAATCCTTGTCACGACCACTACAACTTTCTTAATAGATATCGGCTTTATCTAAAATTTAATTTTGACGCTTATTTTTATTCTTAATTAATTAACTCCTAGTAATTAAGCATAAAACACATAAAACACATAGAATTCACATAATTCCTTTTTCATTTCTTCAAAATGAGTTACAAAGATTAACCTAGACTATCACCTTAATATTAATGCCTAGGCTAGAAACACGAGTGTTACAGTGGATACCCATTCAATCGTCATTTTATAGGCAATTTCCTTAAACACCCCTTATAGACCAGCTTCGTGAATGAAGCCTACTAACGGTAAGACTGACTGTTTACTTATACATATATAATATTAGACTTTTAATGTCATATATACATAGTGTAAGGTGTATTTTAAACTTTTTAAAATACTAGGTGGTCTAATTTAATTAATTATACTTTTAATTTAATTAAATGTAAACCAAAACTTTATGGATTTATTAACTCTCTTTTAATTATACACTTTAATTAATTAACAAAACCATAAGGGTGTAATTTGAACTTTTCAAAATGCGAGGGTTTTAGAATTTAACATTTCAAAATTAAACTTTTAATCAACTTTTAAATTCTAAAACTTGAGGGCAAGTTTTGAAACATTTCAAAACATTAGGGTTTAGAATTTAAATATTTCAAAATTAAACTTTTAATCAAAAATTTAAATTCCAAAACTTGAGGGCAAGTTTTGAAACTTTTCAAAACATTTGGGTTTAACTATTTAAATTTCAAAAACAAAACTTTTAAGTTCAAATTTAAACTATAAAACCTAAAGGGGAAAATTGAAACTTTTTCACAAGATAATTCAAATCTAAATTACAAATAATCAATCTTTATCTAATAAAACAAAAGATTATCTAAATTTTGACAATTATCTTCTATTTTGGCAAGGATAATCACCCAATATCAATAAAAATCAGATTTTATGAATTAAAAACGTTTATGGTAAGTATCCCAAGCCAAAACAGCAAGAAAATCGCCAAAAAACGCTGCCAGATCCATGGACTCGCCGAGTCAGGGACTGGACTCGCCGAGTCGGCCTGACTCGCCGAGTTCAAAACTGACTCGCCGAGTCGGAGATTCAGAGGGCAAAAAACTTCGTTTTTCATGCAATTTTCGATCAAGTAAGCATCAAATTCACTAACAAACAGCCCTAGGCTTTGATACCACTGATGGGTTTCGAGCAATACATCAATCCTATGGTGTACATGCAAACCCTAATAGCTTTGGATCTAGTTTGTCTAATGAACATGCAATTAATAATCCAAAGCCATAAACCCTAGATCTATCATATAAGAACTAAAATAAGGGTTTAGTAATTACTTTTGATTGTTATATAGCGATAACAATCAATTCCTTGCTTTGATTGGCTTCAGAAAGCTTAGTGCCTCAAGTGTTGCACCTCTAATGGAGTCACAAACACCACTAAGCAACTTGGATGAAGAGAGAGGAGAGAGGAGGCACCAAAAACGGTTGGAAACCCTAAAGGAACCCTTCACCACGTTTTTGGGGGTTAAGGGTCCTTTATATACATGTAGGCTATTAGGGTTTACAACTAGGAAACCCTAATCTGGCTGCTTAAGCCCTAAGCAGCCCACGGACTCCTTTAACATATCCCTTGGACGAATTCCTTATGGGCTTCCCATAGAATTCGTCCAACCTATATTATTTAGGTAATCCATAGCCCAATTGCAATTATCTTATAATTATAAATCCAGTCCCCTAAGTTTAATTAATCTCTTTTAGCCACTAAATTAATTCTTGACTAATATTAATTAAACAATATGATTTCTCCTTTAATATATTATTCTTATAATATATTAATAAATCATAATTAAACCTTTCTCTCCTTAATTCATCCTACATATTGCTATGGTGAAGGCAACCCAAAAGGACCATGCTCATAATTGGGTCAAGTACATACCAAAATAGTTATGGACTTAGACACTAATCCAACAAGAATCTTCAAGTTTTTGGCCTGTTTTGGATTAGGAACATTACCACAAACTGTTTTGGTTCATAAAATTCGATTTTAGTGATATGGTATTGTTAATCCCCATCCAATAACATGATGTTTGTCAAATTCTAATATAACTACTTGCCCTCAAGTTTTGGAACTTGAAGAGTCTCATTTATGAAACTTTAATTCCAAACCCTAGAATTTTAAAAGTTTAAAATTCGACCCTTATACTATTATTATATTAAAGTTTAATACTTATATATATGTATAAGACAAGTCAGTCTTATCGTTAGTAGGGCTCATTCACGAAGCCGGTCTATAAGGGGGGTATAAGGTTACTGCCTATAAAATGATGGTTTAATGGGTGTCCACTCTCATCCACCGCGTCCTTGACTGGTGGAGGTTCGTTAGTCGAACGGGTAGGATAGGACATTAATTCTCATTAATAACTATAATGATAATTATTAAAGTAACTAAACATTTATAAATTCCCAATCTTAGTTACTTTAGGAAAAATGTGAAAATGGTGCTATTCCATGAAATTGCACTTTTCACCTTGTTAAGTCGTTAGTGGAGCGTGTGTGGTTAACCAGCACACTAACTTGGGACTGGCAATGTGTGGCAAAGGGTAGCTTGATGTTAATCATGGATCAATGGAGCGTGTGTGGTTAACCATCACATTGATTAGGTGATTTGTAACATTAAGTGTACCAAACTAATTCGCATGGTTATTCACACCTTGTTTGTGATCCTCGACATCCCAGTCACAAACTTGAAGGGCATAATCGAGATTTAAACATGCCATTGAAAAAGTTCAATGAATCTCAAAAGAATCTAGGAATTTCAATTCATTTAAAACTTAATAATCAATTTCGTTTTTCATGGTGGAAATTGGTAAATCGTCATTTACCTACCTTCAAATATTTTGCAATTGGATTACGGCATCCCTCTTCCGAATTGTAAAATATTGTGTTGGGTCCTAGCCTTAATATCTCATTTTGGGTGTTATATTAAGGATCCTTATCTAATCTAAACTTTGTCTTTCTTTTCAGATGTCTTCCAACACTGCTTCAAACTCAACTGCTTCTGGCTCTTTCTCCTTCATGAACCTATGTGGGAGGGTCATATTTGATGGATCAAACTTCAATGATTGGATTCGAAACATCCGAATGGCCATTCGCTATGAGGACAAAGAATATGTCCTAGATAAAGAGCTTAAGGAAATTGATGAATCTACCGTTACTCCCGAACAGATTGCTGAGTTCAGGACCCATAAGAGGAACGCGACAAAGGTGTCGTGTATTATGATTGCTACCATGACTGCTGAGCTTCAGAAGTCCTATGAGGACTTTTGGCCTTATGAAATGCACCAGGATTTGATGGAAAGGTATCATCAAAGTGCTCGGCAGGAGAGGTATAAAATCATAGCCTCCATGATTACTACCAAAATGAAGGATGGAGAGTCTATCACGGCCTACTTGCAAAAGATGCAAAGGTTTGTGGACCGCTTGCTAAAGTTGAATGTCAATTTCGATGAAGAATTGGCAATTGACATTATTCTACACTATTTACCTCCTTGTTATGATCAGTTTCATATGACTTATCATATGAACAAGGAGGAGGTGACTCTAAGCAAGCTTCAAGGTCTTTTAAGAACAGCTGAAAGTAGTCTTAAAGGAAAATCTGTTGTTTCTACTCCTACTGCTACTGCCCCTGTCTTGGCAATTGGACATTGGAAGGGAAAGAAGAGGAAAGCTTCCTCAAAGAGCCACAAGGGAAATTCCCATGT
The DNA here is from genome assembly GCF_052849685.1 of Lactuca virosa. Lineage (NCBI taxonomy): Eukaryota > Viridiplantae > Streptophyta > Magnoliopsida > Asterales > Asteraceae > Lactuca > Lactuca virosa. Next base: position 166,972,723 of record NC_136434.1, on the reverse strand, counting down.
TGGATCCTCTTCTACTGGGTCTAAAGGTGGTCCTGCTACACCCTCCTCAAACCCAAAGGAAGCAGAGTGCTTCCATTCTCATGAAAAAGGGCACTGGAAGCGAAGCTGCCCAAATACTTGCAGGATATAAAGGATGGGAAGATCAAACCCTCCTTCGCATGTATTTATACTATTCTGTCTAATAACTCATCACATGCTAACTCTTGGGTCCTTGATACAGGATGTGGTTTACACATTTGTTCTGATTTGCAGGGTCTAAAAAGAAGTAGGGATGTGGAGCACGGGAAGATGAACTTAATATTGGGGAATAGGGGAAAGTCACCTGTCACCAAGATTGAAGTTTATTCTTTATTTCTTAGTAATGGTTTAAAATTAGATTTGAATAATTTTTGCTACTCGTCTGATATGGCGAGAAATATTATTTCTTTTCACAGTTTGTATGAACAAGGTTTTACCTTTTCTTTTAATAATGAAATTGGTTCAATAAATGCTTATTTTAATGGTGTATTTTATTTTGAAGCATTACCTTGCAATGGCATATATGAAACTGTGATGGTTGTAGATAACTTAGGAAATAATGTATTGTATATTGATTCGTCCAATAGTTTGGATAAAGCATGTGTATGGCATTGTCGTCTTGGACATGTTAACAAGAAGCGCATAGCCCAACTCCAAAAGGATGGAGTCTTGGAGTCATTTGACTTAAAGTCGGATGACACTTGTGAATCTTGTTTGCTTGGAAAGATGACCAAGTCACCCTTCACTGGCACTTGTGCAAGGGGTGAGGGTTTGTTGGATATCATACACACCGATGTGTGTGGACCCTTCAGAACCGCTACAAGGGATGCTAATTGCTTCTATGTGACTTTTACTGATGATTATAGTAGATATGGGTATGTCTACTTAATCAAGCATAAGTCAGAAACTTTTGAAAAGTTCAAAGAGTTTAAGCAAGAAGTGGAGAATCAATTGGGCAGGAAGATAAAGATGCTTCGATCCGATCGAGGAGGAGAGTATCTTAGTATCGAGTTCCACGACTATCTTAAGGAATGTGGAATTGTTTCACAATTGACGCCACCTACGACACCACAGCTTAATGGTGTAGCTGAGAGGCGCAATCGTACCTTGCTTGACGTGGTCCGTTCTATGATAAGTCGAGCTTCATTACCTATCTCATTATGGGGGTATGCCTTAGAGACTGCCGCCCATATCCTTAATCTAGTCCCAACTAAAAAGGTTTCCCAAACACCTCACGAGATGTGGATAGGGAAGGTTCCCTCATTAGACCACATCAAGGTTTGGGGTTGTGAGGCTTTTGTGAGAAAAGAAACTCACGACAAGCTCGAACCTCATAGTGAGCGATGTATTTTCATCAGCTATCCACATAAATCCTTTGGATATCTCCTCTATAGACCGAGTGACAATGTTGTCTTCGTTGCGAGGAGAGGAGTCTTTCGCGAGAGAGAACTCATATGCCAAGAGGAAAGTGGGAGGCAAATTAACCTTGAAGAGCTTCAAGAGTTAAGTGATGAAGGAACCTCAAACACTAGCACTCAACCCGAGGAGGAAACTCCTGTTGAACCAATTGACGAATCCTTACCTCTGAGGCGCTCCAGTAGAGTTAGACAGGCACCTGATTTTTATGGTTTCCATATTACTATTGAAGGCGACAGATTTATTAGTGATAGTACAGTGGTAAACTTGGATGAACCTAACAACTACAAGGAAGCCATGGCAGGCCCCGAGTCTGCTAAATGGAAAGAGGCAATGGACAGCAAGATTTAGTCCATGTATGACAATCAAGTTTGGAACTTGGCTGACAATGTACCAGGGCGTAAGACAGTCGGGTGCAAATGGATCTTCAAGAAGAAGATCGACATGGATGGGAAAGTACACACATATAAGGCACGATTGGTTGCGAAGGGCTTTACTCAAACTCCTGGAGTTGACTATGATGAGACCTTCTCACTAGTGGCTAAGATTAAATCTATAAGGGTTATGCTAGCCATAGCTGCATTTCATGATTATGAAATATGGCAAATGGATGTCAAAACCACTTTCCTTAATGGGAAGTTGGTTGAAGATGTTTACATGAATCAACCAGAGGGTTTTGTCAATGCAAAGTACCCTAATAGAGTGTGTAAGCTTGAGAAATCCATTTATGGATTGAAACAAGCATCTCGCAGATGGAATCTTTGTTTCGATGAGAAAGTCAAAGAGTTTGGCTTTTTGAGAAGTGAGGATGAGTCACGTGTATATGTCAAAGCTAGTGGGAGCATAGTTAGCTTTCCCGTGTTGTATGTGGATGGCATACTTGTTGGATATAGTGTCTAAGTCCATAACTTTATTTGGTATGTACTTGACCCGACCCGGTATGGTCCATTTGGGTTGCATGGCATTGCAATACTTGGATAGACTAAATGAGAGAATAAGGCACTTATCATTATTAATATATTATAAGTTCTAATATATTAATAATAGTATTATTTAATTAGTATTGATCAAGTATTAATCTAGTATTAATTTGGTGATCAAAGTGAGACTAATTAAATATATAGGGTTGATTATGACAATCATCAATTCTTTTATGGTGGATTAATGATCCATGGTTTATGGGTTATGGATGTAACCATATGGAGCTCCATGGATAGTCCATGGGAGTTACAAATCCATGGGTCATGGGAAATCAAGAGTCATGACAATTAAGGGCATTCATGTGTAAACCCTAATTGTGACAACACTATAAAAGGAACCCTATGGCTAGCAAAAGTGTACCTAGTGGACATAGTGTTACTAGAGAGGGCATAACCAATTTTGAGTGCTAGAAGTATTCTCTCAAGTTATTCCAAGTCTTGTGGTGTTATGTGAAGCATTTGAGGCACAACATTTGGGGTGCTAGGCTCACAAAGTCTTGAAGGAATCCAAGCAACAACAAGGTATGTATTTCTACTAGTTTTATGTTTTATGTAATCCCCATGTCATGCTAGTTAGGAAATAACCTTGAAAAAGAAATTTGCATGTATATAGAGAAAACATAGATTCAAGGTTATTAGGGTTGCATGTACACTTAGGAAGTGTTAGAATGCTCAAAACCCATCAGTGGTATCAGAGCCTAGGATTGTTTTCTGTATACTTGATGCAAAACTGCTTAAAAATCGAAAATTCTGCATTCTGACGACTGGACTCGCCGAGTCCATGGGGAGGACTCGCCGAGTCCATGAACAAATTCATTCTACTCGCCGAGTAGAATAATGCACTCGGCGAGTAGGAGCGTGCTGGGCAGTTTTTTCGAGTTTTGTTGCTGGAAATGGATTAAGATCATTATCCCAATCTGTTTTGGACTTGTAAAATCTGTTTTTCAAAATGATAATGATTATGTTAACCCATTTTACATGACTTTTTTCAATTTTCAAGTATTGTATATGTTTATATGATTTCTTGAAATTGCTTGACATGAATTTGTGTTCTTATGAGTTTTTAGAAGATCATAGGAATTATGTGTAACCACCATGTGTGTTTAATTCATGATCTTAATGGCTATGATGGTGTCCATAACTTGTCCTCAAGTTATGGATAACCAAGAGTCACTTCTTTTAATCGTGATTAAAGAACTAAAGAGGTTTCATAAAATGAAGAGTCTTCATTTTATGAACCATTAAAACTCATAAGTTACAAATTGAAGAGACTTGGAATAGTTTCAAATCTTGCCCTCAAGTTTTGGAATTTGAAAAGTCTTATACTTTAATACTTTAATTCCAAATTAAACCTTAGATTTTTAAAAAGTTTAAAAATCAACACTTATACTATTATTATAATTTTATTATATAGATATGTATAAGAATATGTCATTCTTACCGTTAGTAGGCCTCATTCACGAAGTCGGTCTATAAGGGGGGTATAAGGTTGTTGCCTATAAAATGGTGACTTAATGGGTGTCCACTCTCACCCACCGCTTCCTTGATCGGTGGAGGGTCGTTAGCCGAACGGGTAGGATACGACTTTAAATACTCGTTAAAAGTATAATGAATTATAAAGTAACTATACATTATAAATTCCCAATCTTAGTTACTTTAGGAAAATGTGAAATTGGTGCTAGCCCATAAAATTACACTTTGTACCTTACCAAGTCGTTAGTGGAGCGTGTGTGGTTAACCGACACACTAACCTGGACTAGTAAGAGTGGCAAAGGGTAACTTGACTTTATTATAGATCGGTGGAGTGTGTGTGGTTAACCGGCACATCGATTAGGTAATATTGTTGAGGGTACCAAGTCAATTTGTATGGTTATTCACACCTTGTTTGTGATCCTCGGCATCCCAGTCACAAACTTGAGAGGGCACAATCGAGATTCAAACATGCCATTGAAAAGTTCAATGTATCTCAAAAGATCTAGGAGTTTCAAAACCAATAAAACCTAATAATAAAATATTTCGTTCTTATGGTGGAAATTGGTAAATCGTCATTTACCTACCTTCAAATATTTTATAGTATGGATTACGGCATCCCTCTTCCAACTATAAATAGTTTGTTGGATCCTAGCCTTAATATTTCATTTGGGTGAATTATTAAGGATTCCTAATCTAATGAAACTTGTCTTTCTTTCCTTTCAGATGTCTTCCAACAATGCTTCTGGCTCAAACCCAACAGGCTCCTTTTCCCTTATGAACTTGTGTGGTAAAGTCATCTTTGATGGATCCAATTTCAATGAGTGGATCAGAAACATCAGAATGATTACCCGCTATGAGGACAAAGAATATGTCCTCGATAGGGAGCTTAAGGTTGTGAATGAAGCCACTGCTACTCCTGAAGAGTTTGCGGAGTTTGTTGCACATGAAAAGGATGCTACTAAAGTAGCATGCATCATGATGGCCACCATGACTCCTGAACTTCAAAAATCCTATGAAGATTTCTACCCTTATGAGATGCACCTGGATCTGATGGAAAGGTACCATCAGAGCGCGCGTCAGGAGAGGTATGAAATCATCTCCTCCATGATAACCGCAAGGATGAAGGATGGTGAACCCATCACCGGTCACTTGCAGAAGATGCAAAGGTTCGTTGACCGGTTGCTGAAGCTAAATGTTGACTTTCCTGAGGAAATGGCGATTGACATCATTCTCCATTCCTTACCTCCAAGTTATGATCAGTTTCGTATGACTTATCATATGAACAAGGAGGAAGTCACACTTAGCAAACTTCAAGGACTCTTAAGGACAGCTGAAAATGGCCTTAAGGGTAAAGCGGTTGCTACTTCTACTCCTTCAACAGCCCCTGTTCTGGCTATTGGGCAGGGAAAGGGTAAGAAGAGGAAAAGCCCTTCGAAGGGTACCAAGGGTAAGACTCTTGATGGTTCCTCTTCAAGTGGGACAAAGAAAGGTCCCATTACTCCTTCTTCAAACCCAAAGGAAGCACAATGCTTCTATTGCCAGGATAAGGGACACTTCAAGCGAAGCTGCCCTAAATATCTGCAAGATCTAAAGGATGGGAAGGTTAAACCCACCCATACAGGTATTTACACAATATTGTCTAACAACTCATCTAATGCTAATTCTTGGGTGCTTGATACAGGTTGTGGTATTCACATCTGTACTGATTTGCAGGCACTAAGAAGAAGTGAGCAAGTGGAACACGGGAAGATAAACTTAGTCATGGGCAACAGGAAAGCATCACCTGTTACCAAGATAGGAGTTTATTCTTTATTGCTTAATAATGGGTTAATGTTAGATTTGAATAAGTGTTGTTACTCGCCCGAAATGGCGAGAAATATTATTTCCTTTCATGGCTTGTACAAACAAGGTTTTACATTTTCATTTGATAATAAAAATGGTGCTATTAATGTTTATTACAATGATGTATTTTACCTTAAAGCATTACCTTGTGATGGTGTATATGAAGCCGTGAATGTTGTAGACAATCTAGGAAATAATGTGTTGTATATTGATTCTTCAGATAGCTTGGATAAAGCATCCTTGTGGCATTGTCGTCTTGGACATGTTAACAAGAAGCGCATAGGCCAACTCCAAAAGGCTGGAGCCTTGGAATCATTTGACCTCAAGTCAGATGATAGTTGCGAGTCTTGTTTACTTGGAAAAATGACAAAGTCACCCTTCACAGGTACTTGTGATAGGGGTGAAGGTTTGTTGGACCTTGTACACACGGATGTGTGTGGGCCCTTCAGAGTTGCTACAAGGGATGCTAATCGCTATTATGTGACTTTTACTGATGATTACAGTAGATATGGATATATTTACTTAATCAAGCATAAGTCAGAAACCTTTGAAAAGTTCAAAGAGTTTAAGCAGGAAGTTGAGAATCAATTGGGCAGGAACATCAAGATGCTCCGATCCGATCGAGGAGGAGAGTATCTTAGCATTGAGTTCCTTGACTATCTTAAGGAATGTAGGATTGTCTCACAATTGACACCTCCCAGAACACCACAGTTGAATGGTGTAGCTGAGAGGCGCAATCGAACCTTGTTGGATATGGTTCGTTCCATGATGAGTCGAGCTTCGTTACCAATCTCTTTCTGGGGGTATGCCTTAGAGACTGCCGCCCATATCCTTAATCTAGTCCCTACTAAAAAGGTTGCCAAAACACCTCACGCGATGTGGACTGGGAAAGTTCCCAATTTGGACCACATCAAGATTTGGGGTTGTGAAGCTTTCGTGAGGCGTGAGACTCATGATAAGCTTGAACCTCGAAGTGAGAGGTGTATTTTCATCGGCTACCCACAAAGATCCTTTGGTTACCTCTTCTACAGACCCAGTGATAATGTGGTCTTTGTAGCAAGAAGATGAGTCTTTCGTGAGAGAGAATTCATAAGCCAAGGGGACAGTGGGAGGCAAATTGACCTTGAAGAGCTTCAAGAGTCAAGTGGTGAAGGAACCTCAAATGCTATCGACCAACCTGAGGAGGAAACTCATGTTGATCCGATAGATGAGTCTGTACCTCCAAGACGTTCCACTAGGGTGAGGAACACACCTGATTTTTATTATGGTTATCACATCACCACTGAAGGTGATACATTTATTAGTGATAGTACACTAATAGATTTGGATGAACCTAATAATTACAGGGAAGCCATGGCAGGCCCTGAGTCTGCTAAATGGAAGGAGGCTATGGACAGCGAGATTCAGTCCATGTATGACAATCAAGTTTGGAACTTGGTTGACAATGTACCAGGTCGTAAGACAGTTGGGTGCAAATGGATCTTCAAGAAGAAGACCGACATGGATGGGAAGGTACACACTTATAAAGCGCGACTGGTTGTGAAGGGCTTTACTCAAACTCCGAGAGTTGACTATGATGAGACCTTCTCACCAGTAGCTAAGATTAAGTCTATTAGAGTATTGTTAGCCATAGCTGCATTTCATGATTATGAAATATGGCAAATGGATGTCAAAACCGCTTTCCTTAATGGAAAGTTGGCTGAGGATGTTTACATGGCTCAACCAGAGGGTTTTGTCGATACAAGATACCCTAATAGAGTGTGTAAGCTTGATAAATCCATTTATGGATTGAAACAAGCATCTCGCAGATGGAATCTTTGCTTTGATGAGAAAGTCAAAGAGTTTGGCTTTTCTAGGAGTGAGGATGAGTCTTGTGTGTATGTCAGGGCTAGTGGGGGCATAGTTAGCTTCTTGGTGTTGTATGTGGATGACATACTTCTCGTAGGAAACGACGTCCCAACCTTGCAGGAGGTTAAGTCCTGGCTTGGGAAGTGTTTCGCTATGAAGGACCTTGGGGAAGCTGCCTATATCCTAGGGATAAGGATATTGAGAGATAGGAGTAAAAGACTAATTGGACTTAGTCAAAGTACTTACTTGGATAAGGTGCTGAAGAGGTTCAGTATGCAAGATTCCAAGAAAGGAGAATTACCAATCCAGAGTAATGCCAAGCTGAGTAAAACTCAGAGTCCAAGTACAGAGGCTGAGATAGCTGAAATGAGTCATATACCATATGCTTCCGCTGTGGGCTCGATCATGTATGCTATGACTTGTACTCGCCCTGATGTGGCCTTTGCTTTGAGCATGGTCAGCAGATATCAAGGGAACCCTGGCAAGGCACACTGGACAGCGGTAAAGAACATTCTCAAGTATCTGCGGAGGACCAAGGATTGGGTCCTTACCCTCGGAGGCAGTGATGACTTGAGAGTGGAAGGATATAGCGATGCTAGCTTCCAGACTGATAGGGATAATTTCTGCTCTCAGTCGGGCTGGGTCTTTATCCTAAATGGAGGGGCAATTACTTGGAAAAGTTCCAAGCAGGAGACAGTAGCTGATTCTACTTGTGAATCAGAGTACATAGCAGCAAGTGAAGCAGCAAAGGAGGCGATATGGCTAAAGAACTTCATCGGAGACCTTGGAGTTGTACCAGCTATAAAAGAGCCAATGGAAATTTTCTGTGACAGCGAAAGTGCGGTTGCTTTGGCTAAGGAACCAAGAGATCACGGGAGATCTAGGCACATTGACAGAAAATACCATTTCATCAGACATCGAATAGAAGAAGGACTCCTCGTGGCTAAGAGGGTATCATCAGATGAGAACCCGGCAGATCCCCTCACGAAGGGACTGAGCAGGGTTAAGCATTTACAACATGCGAGGCGCATTGGGCTGAAGGATGATATTAGTTTCAATAATTAGATTCCTGAAACTTGTAAAATGTAATTGACATTTGATGATAAATAAAAGTTGTTATTTATTTATGAGTAAGGTGTTACTATCTTGTGTTGATTGTTTACTATGTTTCAATTTTGCATGTTTTTACTTCCAGAATAATTATGTTATTATTCAAACCATCCACAGTCAGTCAAACTTTGGAAGTAAGTATTGATTTAAGACTGTCATGAATTTGGCTTGTATGATTTGTCTAAAAGTGCTTTGGACAATGCAATGGTTGCTACAACATTCATGAGTACTCATAAGGGCTGAGTATTGGATACAACCCACGCTCACTTGCATCACTTCATGGAATTTATCTCGAGTGATCGTGAGACGGTAATATCATATAAATCTTCAAACCTAGAGATATGAGTTGTTGACTATGAGTTGGTTATTCATTGATTGTACGAAAACGCATTGGTAACTCGATGTTATAAAACGTGCCTTTGTGAATAATTCAACAAGTAGTTAGTACAAGCATATCAGTCGAAGTTTATCTGTTCCTTCTAGAAATAGAAGCGATATCTGGGCCCCTCGATGATTTGGTTTTGACCTATGTACCGGGCCCGGTCAGAACCTAATTGATGTGTTCAATTTAGTTCTATGTCGAAACAAATCAGAGATCGAGAAACAAATGCTGGACAATAAGTAAGACCATGTTCCATGTGTTTGTCCGGCTGATATCATGAGAACAGAGGATTATATGATCACTTATCTTAAATGGCGTATCATCATCATCTCAGTTCCGAGAGACTTTGAAAGAGCTACGATTGCTAGTCGGATTTTGAAGTCATATTTGCAAATATAGTTATTAGACTTATCCAAGTGGGAGACTGTTGGATATAGTGTCTAAGTCCATAACTTTATTTGGTATGTACTTGACCCGACCCGGTATGGTCCATTTGGGTTGCATGGCATTGCAATACTTGGATAGACTAAATGAGAGAATAAGGCACTTATCATTATTAATATATTATAAGTTCTAATATATTAATAATAGTATTATTTAATTAGTATTGATCAAGTATTAATCTAGTATTAATTTGGTGATCAAAGTGAGACTAATTAAATATATAGGGTTGATTATGACAATCATCAATTCTTTTATGGTGGATTAATGATCCATGGTTTATGGGTTATGGATGTAACCATATGGAGCTCCATGGATAGTCCATGGGAGTTACAAATCCATGGGTCATGGGAAATCAAGAGTCATGACAATTAAGGGCATTCATGTGTAAACCCTAATTGTGACAACACTATAAAAGGAACCCTATGGCTAGCAAAAGTGTACCTAGTGGACATAGTGTTACTAGAGAGGGCATAACCAATTTTGAGTGCTAGAAGTATTCTCTCAAGTTATTCCAAGTCTTGTGGTGTTGTGTGAAGCATTTGAGGCACAACATTTGGGGTGCTAGGCTCACAAAGTCTTGAAGGAATCCAAGCAACAACAAGGTATGTATTTCTACTAGTTTTATGTTTTATGTAATCCCCATGTCATGCTAGTTAGGAAATAACCTTGAAAAAGAAATTTGCATGTATATAGAGAAAACATAGATTCAAGGTTATTAGGGTTGCATGTACACTTAGGAAGTGTTAGAATGCTCAAAACCCATCAATACTGCTCATAGGAAACGACCTTCCAACCTTGCAGGAGGTTAAGTCTTGGCTTGGGAAGTGTTTCGCAATGAAGGACCTCGGAGAAGCTGCTTACATTCCAGGGATAAGGATATTGAGAAACACGAGTAAAAGACTAATAGGACTTAGTCAAAGTACCTACTTGAATAAGGTGTTGAAACGTTTCAGCATGGAGAATTCCAAGAGAGGAGACTTACCAATCCAGAGCAATACCAAACTGAGTAAGACTCAGAGTCCGAGTACAGAGGCTAAGATAGCAGAAATGAGTCGAATACCATATGCTTCTACAGTTGGCTCGATCATGTATGTTATGACTTGTACTTTGCCCTGATGTGGACTTTGCTTTGAGCATGGTCAGCAGATATCAAGGGAACCCTGGTAGAGCTCATTGGACTGCGGTAAAGAACATTCTTAAGTACCTGCGGAGGACTAAGGACTGGGTCCTTACCCTCAGTGGGAGTGATAACTTAAGAGTAACAGGGTATAGTGACGCCAGCTTTCAGACCGACAGAGATAATTTCCGCTCTCAGTCGGGCTGGGTATTTACCCTTATTGGAGGAGTAATAACTTGGAAAAGTTCCAAACAGGAAATTGTGGCTGATTCAACGAGCGAATCAGAGTACATAGCAGCAAGCGAAGCAGCAAAGGAGGCAATATGACTTAAGAACTTCATTGGAGACCTTGGAGTTGTACCAGTTGTAAAGGATTCTATGGATATTTTTCTGTGACAATGAAAGTGCAGTTGCCTTAGCCAAGGAACCAATGGATCATGGTAGATCCAGGCACATCGACAGAAAATATCACTTCATAAGACATCAAGTAGAAGAAGGATTACTCGTAGTGAAGAGGATATCGTCAAAGAAGAACCTAGCAGATCCCCTTACAAAGGGACTCAGCAGGGAAAAACACTTGTTGCATGCAAGGAGTATTGGGCTGAAGGGCGATATTAGTTTTAATGATTAGATTGATATCTAGAAACTTGTAATAGCTAAAATGTAATTGACATTTGATGATTGAATAAAAGGAGTTTTATTTATAAGTAAAGTTACTATCTTGTGTCAATTATTTACTATTGTTTCATTTTGCATGTTTTGACTTCCAGAATAGTAAGATTATTCAAACTATCCACAGCCGATCATACATTGGAAGTAGGTTATGTAAGTAAGCTGTCATGCATGGGTTTTGTAAGATTGTCTAAGGAGTTAGACATTGCAAAGGTTTGCTACAACATTCATGATTACTCTTGAAATAAGACTTGAGTATTGGATCAACCCACACTCACATGAATCACTTCATGGAATTTATCACGAGTGATTGTGAGATGATAATACCGTATAATTTTCAAACCTAGATATATGAGTTGTTGATTATGAGTTGGTTGTACATTGATAGTGCGAAAACGCATCAGTAACTCGATGTTATAAAACGTGTTGTTGTGTATGATTTAACAAATAGTTAGTACAAGCATATAACTCGAAGTTTATCTGTTCCTTTTATCCTAAGAGGATTAAAAGCGATATCTTGGGCCCCTCGATGATTTTGTTTTGGCTTATGTGCCAGGCCCGGTTAGGACTAAATTGATGTGTTCAATTAAGTTCTATTTCAAACAAATCAGAAATCGGGAAAACAAACTGCTAGACAAAAGGTATGACTATGTTCCATGTATTTGTCCGCATGATATCTTGAAGAACAGAGGATTATATGATCCCTTATCTAAATGGCGCGTCACGATTCGACATTGGCTTTTAGAGAGCTACAATTGCTACTCGAGTTTTGAAGAACATTGGCAATTATAGTTATTAGACTTATCCAAGTGGGAGACTGTTGGATTAGGTGTCTAAGCCCATAACTATAATTGGTATGTACTTGACCCGATAATAGCATGGTCCATTTGGGTTGTAACACTCTGGAACAATTTGATAGGATAGAAGAGGTCATTGTGATTTATTAATATATTATAAGTATAATATATTAATTGAGGAATCATATTATGTAATTAGTATTGATCAAGAATTAATTTGGTATTAATTTAGTGATCAAAAGAAACTAATTAAAGTTACAGGGACTGATTAAGTAAATCAGACGTTCGGTGTGCAGTGAAGAGAATTTAAGATATGGAAAGTTGTATTTACGATAGACGTATAAATGTCCTTATCACTCTGAAAAGTTACATGCCAGTTCTAATACCGTAATTAAAGTTTTAGAAATTTCAACACATAAAATTTCCAGATCCTGTCGGAAGTAGACCATAGATCCGATCAAACAATAACATCCTAAAGCATATAAGGCATCTTATAGCTATAACATAAATCATTTAGCACATAAAAGCAATTTAGGTAGCTTTCCTAAAATAAGCTACTGGTCGTGTCTATTCAGGCATATTTCCAAAATATAGTAGACACTAATCTCACAATCATCGCTTAGCATTCTAAGTTTAAGTCTATAAATAAATCCGTACTCCTAATTCGCTTAAACTAATGCTCTGATACCAACTGGTATATCCCTATTTTCATGGCCAGAAAAAACCGATTTGTTTATGCTTATTTAAAAATCATAGTTTCCTTTTTTGAGGAATAACATTGTGGAATTTGTTTCTAGAAAACATGATAATGATATTATCAAAGCATTTCCGAATAAATGTATCTTATTTATATTAAAACATTGAGCTGTCATAGTTAATACAAAAACATAAGCATAACGAAATATTACAAGCCCTACAATAATTAAACTAGTAGCCTAATACTCCTTGAATCTCTCAACAGAGTGTATCTTTAATATCACTACCTATGATACAATAAACTGAGTGGGTTAGTTTGGGAAACCTGGTGAGTACATAGGGTTTCAACCTATAATAATATAATTATTATGTTTAATCATCAAACAATTAACCTAATTTCCCATCCTTATTATCTTATTTATTCTTAAGGATCTACCCTAAGGATCATCTATGCTGACAGTACTAGTTCAAAGATTCCTCCATGATACTTGTCTGTAGGTATTCTTCAATATTTATTCCTAAGGATTTGTCCTAAGGAATAGTCACGAAGTCCATCACTGTTAGGGTTTATCTAATACGAACTAATTCCATAGCTTCCAATGTTATCCATTAGGCACTAAGTCCATAGTTGCAAGTGCTCATCTATATGGCACTAAGTCCATAGCTGCCAACGTTCATCTATAGGGCACTAAGTCCATAGCTGCCAATATATATCTAATAGGCACTAAGTCCATAGCTTCCAGGGTTCATCTCCTTTATTGACAGTATTATTTTAGGGAGTCCACCCACAATACATGTCAATGGGTTTTTAGAGTACATCTGCTAAACACTTAGTTCAAAAACACCTACAGGTTGCGAGCCAACTAGCATTCCACTGGACAGTCTACAATAGTCTGTGGTTGTCGTCTATACTTTGCTAGATGACATCATCTTTAAAGTCAAGGCCTCTCATAATCTATTTCATCTTTCATCTCTCATCATCTATATAATCTTTCATCTCTCATCATCTATATCATCTTTCATCTAACCATCTTTACCCAATATATTTATAGGTATAAAAATACATATATAAAGTTTAAATCAAGTAAAACATGTATAAATCGTTCATCTAGCATAGATATCAGGAACAGATATAATAAGCACATATAGCATGTATTAATTTAAATTCTTCATATCTGTGTGTAAGATAAAAGTAACTATTCACTCACTTGTTAAAGTGACGTCTTGAAATTCGGACAGCGCTTCGTTTCTAGCAACTGTCTTTTCCTTTAACGTAACCTAGTGTCATTATCACTAAGTCTTAGTCTAGTATTTGTTGCGAATAATTATTAGTCTAGATTCATCATTAATTCAAATTCTACTGAGTTATAGCTGATAAGGGACAACCAGGCAGGATCATATCGGAGATAGGGTCCGTTTGGTATACAAAGTATACTGTTTAGAAATCTTCCCCGTAAGTAGATCAATCAATATAAAGACTTGGAATCACTGACAAATCTTTTTTATAGGTTCATAATAACGATAATGAACTTAAACATAAATTATACTTAAACTACGGTAAGCATAACTTAACTTACAGGTGGTTTAGTGAAAAACCGGACTCAGCGCAGGCAGAACTTCTAAACCGAAGGCTCTATTTCTCGGGGCTTTCTCGCACTCTGAAGATTCAGTACTAATACCTAGGAAGTGCTAGAGAAAGGTCTTGGGACCTTGGGAGGGTTTTGGAAGAGTTTGGAAGGAAATGTGTGAAGAAAAGAGTGAAATTCGGTCTCTATTTATACGCTGCTAGGAGCCGAGTACGCAGGGCATACTCAAAATTTACGGGGACGTACTCATATGCTGGGCGTACACAAATTACGTTGGGCTTACTGGTGCCACGTGTCTCCATCAGATCACAAGCCTTGGGGAGGAAGGTGTGGTGCCAGATCGCGACACGTGTCGCCCTTTGGTTAATCCAAAAATTACTTATCTGGTAAAATCCTTAACTTTTGCATACGAGCTCCGTTTTTGACGTTATTTATATCCACTTGTACCTATCGACGTGATCTACAACTTTCATTTAGACTCCATCGGCTAGTTTTGACTTTATTTTTAAAGTTATATTTTAACAGTTTTAGAAAGTTAAAGTCCGTTAAAAATTCATAACTTTGTTGTTCGACGTCCGTTTTCGACTGTCTTTATATCGTTAATCTCATATTAATGAGATCTTCATTTCTCTTTTATATCATCTTGGCTAAAAATAGACCGATCTAAAATTCGATTTTCGAGCTGTACACTAGTATGCTGAATCTTCGAAAAATCACAACTTCCTCAAATGAAGTCAGATTTGGATGTTCTCTATATTCACGCTCTCAGTTTAACGTCTAATACAACTTTTGTTTTGATTTCTAAGGCTAAAAAGTATTTTGTCAAAAATTTACTTTTTACGATACGCGGAGTCGTGTAGGTTTAATCGAGAAACTTCGATGGGTCATAACTTCTTCGTTATAAGTCAGATTTCAGCGTTCTTTTTATGTACAGAATCCTTGTGACATATACTATAACTTTGGTTAAGATTATTTATCCTAAATGATCTTCTATAAAAAAGTCATTTTTAACGCTTATTATCTCTAAATTGACTAGCCCGAATCTGCGGGCGTTACACGTTAGGATGTTGGATTTCAGCCCACTGACATACATTGAGTAATAAACTGATATATTAAACAACATTTCTATTTATTCATTAAATAATATATGTTACACAACTGTTCGAGGTACGTATAGGTCACAAAATCAAAGTACAAAAGTAAAGCACATAGACTTCGGGATGCATCACCAGGGTTACCTCCCTCTTCAACCAGATTTATTCTCCAAAGAATACATGTGATTTTTGAAAGGTCAATATAATGTTGGTGAGTTCACAAGTTTTATTGTTATAAAACATTGTGTGGGTATTTTAGTTATCTTGTTTATCATAAACTTACTTCCTAGAGTTTGTGTGTACTATCACTACTTTCTTAGGTTGGTTCCTAGTAGTAGTAGTCTAAGATAGTTAGTTTGAGTTTAACAAAGTTACGATGAGTTCCTATAATCTCTCTATGACTGTGGATCCTGAAAACCACGACGCTTCATCGGGAGTCGCAAATGTGTTTAAAAAGTTATGCGTGCTTTGACTTGTCGTCAGGTTGTAGCTAGCAACCACATGTGGGGGTGTCAATCCCATATAGATCTATGCATATCTCTCCCTCTCACTTAAGATTTAACGATTTTAGGTCGGGAGCTAGCTGAAAATCTTTTAGCATGTTGATGAATCGTGTCTCATCTAACTCTTGCTGTGGGGGCCTCCCCTGGTCGGTCGTGTTGTTATTGTCATTGTATTCATATGTGTTTACCTATTACATATATATTATTTATCATATATATATATATATATATATATATATATATATATATATATATATATATATAATTAGCGTGTTTTGCGTAGCCGAGTATTTAGGCAGAGTAAGCACTAGGTACTAAGCTTTATGAGGGTTACTATAATAACAATTAGAGTATCAGCATTTCCTGGCAACTCACCAGCATATCAAGTAGGTATGATATAATCTATCAGTGTGAATTAGTATAACAACTAGGCATAATATTAGCTTTAAAAGTTTGGGCAGAGTATCTATCGGGCATAATATTATCCTAATGTTATGAGCATAATTATCTAACTACAATTAGTAATAATTATGTAATAATTGCATTTTAACATGTATTTCCCGGAAAAGGTTTGGAAAATGGGACCGTGAACTCACCTGTGAGTTATGATACCGTTGTTGTAAGGTGGAAACTGAGAGTCCAAACTTTGAGAGGCGCTCTGGGGCAGTGACACGGGGATCGAGGCAATGAGAGAGTGGGTTACATAGGTGTGGAAAGAGTTCTGTCGAAGTATGATATTTATAGCAACTTTTCGAGTGTCGGTCATGCATTTCCGCGTGAGCCACAGGGGGGGGGGGGTTCTGCCACGTGTCGCCCTCTTCTTGTGCCACGTCACCCCGTATCCAAGCGGATCGACTGACAGAATGTACATGGCGCATTGTGTGTAGGCGCGCGCGATGTTAAAAATTCAACTTTGAAATTCCTTAACTCTCACATACAAACTCCATTTTCAATGACTCTTATATATCCATGCAGGTCTCGACGTATTCTACAACTTTCCTTTTGGTCGTTTTGGGTAGTTTTGACTTTCATTTTTCGACTAGTTTTTATTACCGTTATGATTTTATATTTACTACAAAAGTTATATCTCACCCATACCGAATCGCATTTTTTTGAAATTTATATTTCTAGGATCGTGGTAACATATATGATCTAAAAATGTTAACCTGCTCTCAAAGTGACGCGACTTTTTGTGCACTCATTTTTTAGTGCAGAATTCTGTCACTCGGAGTGGATTTGGATTATGGAAGGAAGTAGTCTTTTAGGAATCCACAAGGGGTTCGGAGGGTGTAAGGAGATATTGGTAAGGACTAATTTCAAGAAAGAAATCTAATTTAAATGGGGGAGAGTTGTAACACCCGTTTCCTAGATTAGATCAGTGGACGGTATAAAGGAGTCAAATGAATGGTCTTTTGGGAAAAACCATATGCCACAACGTGACATGAAGGGTGTCACGACATGGAATGGCAATTAAAGATCATGTGTCCAGGATGGTTGTCACGACATGGCGAATAGAGTGTCACGATGTGACAGTATCTGCGGCCCAAGCCCATGATTTTTAGGGTTTTTTTTCCATATTTAAAGCCATTAACCCATGACCTAGGGTGTCCTTCCCAACCTCCAACCTCTCTCAACGAAACCATAACCCCATTTCATGTTTGTGAGCTTGTTTGATTGAATGGAGGCCTTGTTCTTGGCTTTTGGTGAAACTTAAAGAAGAAGGAAGTACATTGTGGTGCAAAAAAGCAAGGAGCTAGCTTGGATCCCTCATTCCCTTCAGATTTTGGAGTTGTTGGAGGTATAAAGTTCACATATTATTCCTTGTTCTTCCTGTTTCAAGTTTGTGCTCATTTAGATGTTTTGGTCCCTTCCATGAATGCTCTCGGAGTTTGAAGAACTTTAGAGCTTATGGTGACTCTCAAATGGTCCTTAGGTTTCTAAGAATGAGAACAGAGTCATGTTTGGAGCTATTGTGACAACCCAAAATTTCTATCTTGTAAAACCATTCAATTCAATCAAAGTCAGACTTGTTTCTGCTATCTATTAGCACTGTTTAGAGTCTGTTTGAGTGTTCTAGGCTAAGTACCTTCAAGAGGTAATTTTAGGAAGTATACTCTAGAGTTCAATGTGCATCATTCAAGCGATAAAACTCCAAGAATTGGAGTTTACGGCCATAAACTAGAGTTTACGGCCGTAAACTCTATAGTATATATATGACACTTAGTCATTTTTTATCACTTTTACCATTTCAAGCCAAATAACTCATTCTCTCTCAAGTACCATCCGATTTTTCTCTTAGATCTTCAAGATTGTAAGTGTTTATTCCCTTGATTTGTTGATTCCTTTCACTATCTAGTATGAATCATTGATTTCATCCATGAAATCTCTTCTTTTGGGTAGATATTCAAGTGTTCTTCATTTCACCAAGAACACACACTAGTGTTTTTGGACCTTAATCACCCTATCAAGCTTCTATATCGTAAGTACTCTTTCCTTAGCTTGATATATACTTGAATCACATGATAAACACCTTGAAAACATCAAGAATTGAAGAACAAAAGCTGTTTACGGCCAAGACAATCTCCCTTTACCGTAAACCCTAATTAGTGGTGCACTTGTGCCACAAATCCCTCCTAAGGCTTAGACATGAGACTAGATCACTTCCTTCATGATTGTAAGACCTTAACACACAAAATGGTACAAAATACCATGAGTTTACGCTCATAAACTCATAGGGCCGTAAACCCATGGGCCGTAAACTCATGGGGGTATTACCATTTGGGTCGTAAACTCCTATGTGAGACCCTACACCCCTTATATGCAACCCTATGTGGTTTAACACTTCATAACAAGTGTTTCCTAGTCCCTAAGGTTGTTCCATTTCATGATTAGTTGTTATAAACACTAATTTGATGCACATATGTGTCATTATATGCTAAATAGGATCCGTGTGTGCTCAAGCATTCACTTGACACTTAGCATCCTTATCGATCTTACATTCGAGTTACTCACTACAGGTGAGTTCATACCCCTTAACTTATCTTTTAAATGATCTTAAATGCTTTTATGGGGGGAATACAAGTAGAAAACATATTAGTTATATAATCAATCACATGTGAGTTATAACTATGTTTCAAACAAAGGATTTCATATACTTCAAACTGTGTTTCAAACAAACTGTTTTTAAATCCTTTTATAAACTGAAATCAAGTCGTTAATATTTATTGTTAAACTCTTCAAATGTATTTCGAAACCTCTTTTAAAATTTATATATTGTCAAAAGCATGTCTATATATGTATAGTTATATAAGTAATGTTTAAAGGACTTAGGACTGATAACTCGCCTTACTTCTTGTTCCTTGTTTGGTTGTGGACTTAGGATATTCAATTGTTTGTCCGAATGTCGTCTAAATATTAGTTATATATTATGTATACATATGTAGATATAAAAGTTCTATCAATCAGTTCAGTACCTTTGGGTAGCAAAGGTATACAATCATTCATTCAACTACAGAAATCACTAGTAAACTATAATAGGTATAGTTTAGGAGAGCACTATCACTATAACAGAGAATACTATAACAGAGAATACTATAACAGAGAACACTATAACAGAGAATACTAGACAGAGAATACTATACATAGAATACTATTACTATATCAAGTATACTATAACAAGATTCAAGATAACATAATGTGAGATACTACTTCATGACACAGCAACCATTTTGTTGTGTCACGTTTTGTAATCAGAATCTCCTGGAGGGAGAGCGTGAGTTTGCGTATAGATCTATACTGGATTGATTATCCTACACCTAGTTGTTCGCTACAGTGGGACTTGCAAGTCTACGGGTGCCAAATGTCATTTCTTCCGACGTCTTTCATCGTCGTGTTATAGTCGGTTTAGTATGGTAACAACCTCATCACATTTTACCTTATATAAGCCTTTTTGGTTTAAGGTAGTTATTACTACAGTGATTACTACACATAATACTATACTACACACACACAGTTTTCCCATTGCTTTCAAATTGTGATCTTCTAACATAAAGGGTAATGTAAAACAATATTATGGTAATAATAGTCATATTTGGGAAAAACATTCACTTTTACAAAGAAACAAACATAAGAAACAGTCGAGTCTTGGTAGAATACTACTTTTATACTAGTAGAAAATATAGGATTTTCTAGGAGTTTTCAAACATATACAAACATTTACAAACACTTTCAGGAAACTTATACAAACATTGACACTAAATACTTACGAACTCACCAGCTTAAATGTTGATCTACGCTTTCAAAATAACTTGTATTCTCAGGTCATCAGCAGACAGGTACAGTCGACCAGGTTTTGAGAAGACGGAGCATGTTCAAGACTCGTCTTTTATTTTGATTATTCATTTTGGTGTCTTACTACTTTCAAAGAACACAATTGTATTAAATTATACTATTAATGTAATGGATGATGTTGTTGCTTGTTTACTACTTTGCATTGTTATGATACTGTACATGACGTCCTCCACCCCCGAACGTTTCCGCCGTTCCGGTTTGGGGTGTGACAGATTGGTATCAGAGCATTGTTTATAGTGAATCAGGTATATCAACCCATAAAAGATATACAAACTATAAACACATTGGGATTAAAATACTCTGACCAAGAGTTTATACTTTTTAAGTACTAAAATACTTAACTAAAAGTATACATAATTACATACCTACATACTTACTACAGAACAGTGTCATACTAGAACATAACAAAAGTAATTGGATGTTGGATACTACAGTCAAACCTGAGCAGTTATGTAATCATATCTCGGATCAATATAGCCTGATCAACTATATTCGTTTGAGATATGGTGAACGTGTGTTCGGGAGTGATAGTGGTGTTGCGACATGCCTAAAACTTACCAACACTACTACAACGAAAACATGAGAAGAAAACATAAACTTAAAATATTATAGGAGTATTTTGTGTTACTATAATTACTTATGTGCAAACTAAACAGCTCTTTATCAGTATGTCAATAGTTGTTGAGTGGATATGCTATGGTTATATGTGACTAGGGTGTCATAGACTTAGAATATGCGATCTTTACTTTACTTCCTGTTCCTTGTTTGGTTGTGGACTTAGAGTTAGGATCACTTATTCGAAGGACTATCCCGTTTTGGTTACATATGACTGGTATGCACTACGCAAACGTTGGAGTAACTGATAAGGATCATCTTATAATTATCTTATTTAGTGCATCTATTAACTATTTCTTTTACCCCTATTTCTCGCGTAGATAACATGCCTGGATTCCATATCCCTGGAGACTCGTACTTTCCTAACCAAGGAAACGGAGGATGGCTCGACGCAGAGCCAGAAGAGAATCATCCAATCCCTTTGGATGACGACTTCGCAGAAGACTTCTCCGAAGGTTCTGACTCCGAACCTGAAGTCAACAACCTACCTCAAGGGGCTCAACTCCCAAACCTCAACCCCCGACCAGCATTTCAAGGTCTCACACCCTTGTGGGCGACAAACTTGAACCGATGGAGTCACGAACAGGGGCAACCTTTACCCTTCAATGGAGACTAAAGCTTTTACAATCTAGACGAGGGAGGCTCAGCTGACCGAGTCCTGCCCATTATGGTTCGCATGATTGCTCGAAATGATGAGCAAGGTCGGGCAGCCATCAACCGAGTCATGGAAGTTGACGCCAATTCGGGCGTTAACACAGTCCGCATTCGCCATCTCGAAGAGGCTATGGAAGGGACTAAGAGAGCCAATAGGGCTCTGCAGCAGCAGCTAGCTGCATCTCGAGCAGAAGTCATAGAACTTCGAGTGCGTCAAAGGGCACATGAGCGACATCTTCAAGACGTAGTACATCAACTGGATGAACTGAGGGTTCGCCCGAGGAGTACCCGTCGCCAGTAGAAGATGTCTGGCTCGTCTTTTCTTTTGGGTTAAGGAATAGCTTTCTTATCTGTGCTCTATGAAGCACTTTTCCTGTAAAATATTCCTGTATTTCAAGTATTATAACTAGACTCCATTGCTGTCAAAATTTTGCTACTTCTGATATGATGTAAGACCTACTCTTAGGTCAAATTTTCCCACACTTATTACATCCTTAATATCAATGATATTGGCAGTCAACTAATCTTCTGTGGAAATATTTGTTCAAATACTTTCATTCTTCTAAATTCTAGAACTCTATGGAACTTACACTCTCATTTAGTTGTTGAACTATGGCGATTTAGTTCATGGGACTCATTCATTAACTTCACTATTGAATTCTTATCATTGTACTCATCTTTTAAAATTATAGTTGAAAGATGCCTCCTCGTAAGTCAACAAGGCGTAATCCTCCGATTATTCCAACTCAAACACCACCTCCTTCACAATTCGATTCGGCAGCTCTTAATGCTGCGGTGGCTGCGGCTGTTGCGACGGCCATGGCTCAATACACCAACAACCAAGGCACTAGTGGAGGTGGAACAGTCGTTCATTCCACTCATAGTGATGTCGTTGTGCGCTCACGAGAGTGCTCTTATAAAGACTTCACAAACTGTAAACCCCGAGTCTTCAATGGAATCAGTGGAATCATTGATCTGTCGCAATGGTTCGAAAAGACGGAATCGATCTTTGAGATCTGTTCCTGTACTGAAGGAAGAAAAGTCAAATTTGCTGCATGCACCTTCGGTGATAGAGCCCTGACGTGGTGGAATAGCCATGTCAAGTCACTAACTTTAATAGTGGCTAATGTTATGGGCTGGGAAGCTCTTAAAGGGCTAATGATTGAAGAATACTGCCCGATGGGAGAGGTTCAGAAATTGGAACAAGAACTCTGGAGTCTGACCATGAAGGGCTCCAACATAGTGGCTTACACTGCCAGATTCAGCGATCTGGTGGCACTATGTCCCAATATGGTTCCCAATGAGGGAAGGAAGATTGATAGGTACATTTGGGGGCTGGTGCCTCCATTTCAGGGGAATGTCTTAGCTTCAAACCCCACTACTTTCGACAGTGCCAAGCGATTGGCACAGCGACTCATTGATCACGGAGTCCCTACCCCGACAACGACAACAACCCTGACTATCTTGGAACCCTCCAAAGCCGCCGACAACAAGCGAAAGTTCTGGGATAACAAGAAGGGCAAGTCGGCGCAGAACTCTGCCAAGAAGCAGCAAGTTGTGGCCGTTCACGCCGCAATTGCGCCTGCTGCTACTGCGCCGAGGAAGCAGTATACGGGTAATTTGCCCAAGTGCAACAAATGTACTTTCCATCATAATGGTGCCTACCGAGAAATGCAGTGCGCTAACTGCAACAGGAAAGGGCACACTGCCCGATTTTGTAAGGCTCCGGCAAGGCCAATAAAGCAAGTCCACGACATTGTTGTGGGCCAGGCATGCTACGGTTGTGGCGAGGCTGGTCATTTCAAGAGAGACTGCCCGAAGGCAGGAAATGCTGGCGGAGTGGGAAGAATTTTGACGATAGGCGACGAGGAAGCCGTAGCTGATCCTACGGTAGTTACTGGTACGTTTCTCCTCGATAATCCATATGCTTGCATACTATTTGATAGTGGAGCGGAGAGGAGTTTCGTGAACCAGAAATTTGCTCACTTACTTAAACAAAAACCACGTGCACTAGAGGAATCATTCACTGTAGAAATGGCAAATGGGAAAACGGAAAGCACTAACTGCATATACATAGGTTGTACTTTAACTCTAGATGGTCATTCTTTCCAAATCGACCTTATGCCGGTCTCAATAAAAAGTTTCGACGTCATAATCGGCATGGATTGGTTGAGTCTTCTTCGTACCGACATCATGTGCTTTGAGAAAGCAGTTCGTCTTAACCTCCCTAACAACGAATCACTAGTTATCTACGGCGACAAATCAAGTACGAACCTTCGCATGATTTCGTGTATTCAAGCTCAGAAGTGCTTACGAAAGGAATATCATGCATTCCTTGCACACATCATCGATATGAGTCAAGAAGTGAAAGACATTCAGAACATTCCAGAAGTACGCGACTTTCCCGACATCTTTCTAGAAGAACTACCAGGATTACCACCACAGCGTCAAGTCGGGTTCCGAATCGACTTAGTTCTAGGGGCTACCCCAGTAGCCAAATCGCCTTATCGTCTAGCTCTAGCAGAGATGCAGGAACTTTCCAGTCAGCTTAACGAACTTCTCAGGAAGGGATTCATTAGGCCAATCTTCTCACCATGGGGAGCACCGGTCTTGTTCGTGAAGAAGAAATACGGATCATTTCGTATGTGCATCGACTACAGAGAGCTGAACAAACTTACCGTCAAGAATCGTTATCCTCTACCCCGCATTGACGACTTATTTGATCAACTTCAAGGAGCGAACTACTTCTCGAAGATAGATATGAGATCCAGGTATCACCAGTTATGAGTGCTATAGGAGGATGTCCCCAAGACAGCCTTCCGAACTCGTTATGGACACTACGAGTTTGTAGTGATGTCGTTCGGATTAACCAACGCACAAGCTGTATTCATGGATCTAATGAATAGGGTGTGTCGTTATGGACACTACGAGTTTGTAGTGATGTCGTTCGGATTAACCAACGCACTATCTTCACAGACCACAAGAGCCTTCAGCATATATTCGATCAGAAGGAGCTCAATATGAGACAACGACGGTGGGTCGAGCTACTCAATGACTACGAATGTGAAATTCGTTATCATCCCGATAAAGCCAACGTGGTAGCTGACGACCTAAGTCAGAAAGAATACTCTGGTCGGAGAGTCAAATCATTGACTATGACTTGATGGGTTTTGAGCATTCTAACACTCCTATGGTGTACATGCAACCCTAGAAACCTTGGATCTATGTTTAACTAAGATACATGCAAATAATTATTTTTCCAAGGTTCTTATCCTAACTAGCATGGCATGGGATACTTGAATCAAATAAAACTAGTAGAATTACTTACCTTGTAGTAGTAGTTGATTGCTTGGAGTTTGAGAGCCTAGCACCAATAATGTGGATGCCTCAAATGGAAGTCACAAATCACCACAAACTTGGAAACTTGAGAGAATAGTCACAAACTTCTTGAAATCGGCCCTCTTGGTTTACACACATCAACTAGTGCAATTTCAAGAACCAAAGCCTCCTTTATATAGTGTGGTGGATTAGGGTTACATCCATGTAAACCCTAATACCCATGTCTTTTCATTTCCATGAGATCCATGGGTTAAAGCTCCATGGAGTATCCATAGACTTTCCATGCAAGCCTAGCCCATTCCAAATAAGCATTAGCCCACACTATATAAATACAAGAGCCCATATTTAATTAGTCATACTTTTGATCTCTAAATTAATTCTAAATTAATTATAGATCAATACTAATTAAATAATATGATTTTATATTAATATATTAGGACTTATAATATATTAATAAATCATAACTTATACTATTCTCAAACGATTATCCATAAATTGTTCGGGTGAAGTGCAACCTAAATGGACCATGACGGGTCGGGTCAATTACATACCAAATATAGTTATGGACTTAGACACTATATCCAACAGTCTCCCACTTGGATAAGTCTAATAACTATAGTTGCAAGTATGACTTCAGGAACCAATCAGCAATCGTAGCTCTTTAAACTCTGTTGAACTATGAAGCGCCATTTTAGATAAGTGATCATATAATCCTCTGTTCTAGATATCAGCCGGACAAATACATGGAACATGGTCTTGCTTATTGTCCAGCATTTGTTTCCCGATTTCCGATTTGTTTGACATAGAACTTAACTGAACACATCAATTTAGTTCTGACCGGGCCCGGTACATAGGTCAAAACAAAATCATCGAGGGGCCCCAGATATCGCTTCTAATCCTAGAAGGAACAGATAAACTTCGACTCATATGTTTGCTCTACTACTTGTTGAACTACACACGAAGGCATGGTTTATAACATCGAGTTACCAATGCGTTTTCGTGCAATCAATGCATAACCAACTCATAGGCAACAAATCATATCTCTAGGTTTGAAGACTTATATGATATTACCGTCTCACGATCACTCGAGATAAATTCCATGAAGTGATACAAGTGAGCGTGGGTTGAATCCAATACTCAGAACTTATGAGCACTCATGAGTGTTGTAGCCCCGCTTTGTCTAACATCTTAGACCTCTACAAGCCAACCCATGACAGTCTTGATTCATATCTACTTCCAACATATGACCGACTGTGGAGAGTTTGAATAATATGATATAAACCATAACATAATTATTCTGGAAGTCAAAACATGCAAAAAAAATAATAGTAAACGATTGACAAGAGATAGCAACACTTTACTCATAAATAACAGCTTTTATTTATCTCAAATGTCAATTACATTTTACAAATTTCAAGATTATCTAACTACTAAAACTAATATCATCCTTCAGCCCTATGCTCCGAGCATGCTGGAGATGCTTAGCCCGAGTCAGTCCCTTCGTGAGGGGATCTGCTGGGTTCTCATCCGATGATACCCTCTTTGCCACGAGGATTCCTTCTTCTATTCGATGTCTGATAAAGTGATATTTTCTGTCAATGAGTTTGGATCTCCCATGATCTCTTGGTTCCTTGGCTAAGGCAACCGCACTATTGCTGTCACAGAAAATCTCCATTGGCTCCTTTATAGCTGGTACAACTCCAAGGTCTCCGATGAAGTTCTTTAGCCATATAGCCTCCTTTGCTGCCTCGCTTGCTGCTATATACTCTGATTCACAAGTGGAATCAGCCACTGTCTCCTGCTTGGAACTTTTCCAAGTAATTGCCCCTTCGTTTAGAGTAAAGACCCAGCCCGACTGAGAGCGCAAATTATCCCTGTCAGTCTGAAAGCTAGCATCACTGTACCCTACAACTCTCAAGTCCTCACTGCCACCGAGGGTAAGGACCCAGTCCTTAGTCCTCCGTAGGTACTTGAGGATATTCTTTACTGCAGTCCAGTGTGCCTTGCCAGGGTTCCCCTGATACCTGCTAACCATGCTCAAAGCAAAGGCTACATCAGGTCGAGTACACGTCATAGCATACATGATCGATCCTACAGCTGAAGCATAAGGTATTCGACTCATTTCTGCTATCTCAGCCTCAGTACTAGGGCTTTGTGTCTTACTCAATCTGGCGTTACTCTGGATGGGTAACTCTCCTTTCTTGGAGTTATGCATGTTGAACCTTTTCAACACTTTGTCCACATAGGTGCTTTGACTAAGTCCAATTAGTCTTTTACTCCTGTTTCTCAAAATCCTTATCCCTAGGATAAAAGCAGCTTCTCTAAGGTCCTTCATAGCGAAACACTTCCCAAGCCATGACTTTACTTCCTGCAGGGTTGGGATGTCATTTCCTATGAGTAGTATGCCATCCACATACAGTACCAAAAAACTGACTATAGTCCCACTAGCCTTGATATAGACACAAGATTCATCTTCACTCCTTGAAAAGCCAAATTCTTTGACTTTCTCATCAAAGCAAAGATTCCATCTGCGAGGTGCCTGTTTTAATCCATAAATGGATTTCTCGAGCTTACACACTCTACTGGGGTACTCTGTACTGACAAAACCCTCTGGCTGAACCATGTAAACATCTTCAGCCAAGTTTCCATTAAGGAAAGCGGTTTTGACATCCATTTGCCATATTTCATAATCATGAAATGCAGCAATGGCTAACAGAACCCTAATAGACTTAATCTTGGCCACTGGTGAAAAGGTCTCATCATAATCAACTCCCGGAGTTTGAGAATAACCCTTTGCAACCAGTCGTGCCTTATAAGTGTGTACATTACCATCCATGTCGGTCTTCTTCTTGAAGATCCATTTGCACCCAACTATCTTACGATCAGGTACATTGTCAACCAAGTTCCAAACTTGATTGTCATACATGGACTGTATCTCGCTATCCATAGCCTCTTTCCATTTAGCAGCCTCAGGGCCTGCCATGGCTTCCGTGTAGCTGTTAGGCTCATCCAGATTTACCAGTGTGTTATCACTGATAAGTGTCTCACCTTCTGCAGTAATATGAAAACCATAATAATGCTCAAGTGCATTCCTAACTCTGGTGGAACGCCTCAGAGGTATAGATTCTTCAGTCGGCTCAACAGGAGTTTCCTCCTCAGGTTGAGGGCTAGGGTTTGAGGTTCCTTCACCACTTGACTCTTGAATTTCCTCAAGGTCAATTTGCCTCCCACTGTCTCCTTGGCTCATGAATTCTCTCTCTCGAAAGAATCCTCTTCTTGCTACAAAGACCACATTATCCATGGGTCTGTAGAAGATGTAACCAAAGGATTTATGTGGGTAGCCGATGAAAATACACATTTCGCTTCGGGGTTCGAGCTTATCGTGAGTCTCGCGTCTCACGAAAACCTCGCAACCCCAAATCTTGATGTGGTCTAGATTGGGAACTTTTCCAGTCCACACCTCGTGAGGTGTTTTGGCAACCTTGTTTGTAGGGACTAGATTAAGGATATGAGCGGCAGTCTCTAAGGCATACCCCCAAAATTAGATTGGTAGCGAAGCTCGACTCATCATGGAACGAACCATGTCCAACAAGGTCCAATTGCGCCTCTCAGCTACACCATTCAACTGTGGTGTCCTAGGAGATGTCAATTGTGAGACAATCCCACATTCCTTAAGATAGTCAAGGAACTCAGTACTAACATACTCACCACCACGATCGGATCGAAGCATCTTAATGTTCCTGCCCAACTGATTCTCCACTTCTTGCTTAAACTATTTGAATTTCTCAAAGGTTTCTGACTTATGCTTGATTAGGTATACATATCCATATCTACTAAAATCATCAGTAAAAGTCACATAGAACCGATTAGCATCTCTTGTGGCGGTTCTGAAGGGTCCACACACATCCGTATGTATGAGGTCCAACAAACCTTCACCCCTAGCACAAGTGCCAGTAAAAGGTGACTTTGTCATTTTACCAAGCAAACAAGATTCACAACTATCATCTGACTTTAGGTCAAATGACTCCAAGACTCCATCCTTTTGGAGTTGGCCTATGCGTTTCTTGCTTACATGTCCAAGACGACAATGCCATAAGGATGCTTTATCTAAGCTAGTGCAAGAGTTAATACACAATACATTATTTCCTAGATTATCTACAACAGATACAGTTTCATACACGCCATCACAAGGTAATGCTTTAAAATAAAGAACATTATTAAAGAAAGCATCAATACTACCATTATTATTATCAAAATAAAAGGTAAAACCTTGTTTATACAATGCATGAAAGGAAATAACATTTCTTGCCATTTCTGGCGAATAATAACATTTATTCAAATCTAATGTAAACCCACTATTTAGCACTAAGGAATAAACCCCTATCTTGGTGACAGGTGAAGCTTTCCTGTTTCCCATGATCAAGTTTATCTTTCCCTGCTCCACATTCTCACTTCTTTTTAGTCCCTGCAAATCACAACATATGTGAATACCACAACCTGTATCAAGGACCCAAGACTTAGAATGAGGTGAGTTATTAGACAATATAGTGTATATACCTGCATGGTTGGGTTTTACTTTCCCATCCTTCAAATCTTGCTGGTACTTTGGGCAGTTTCGCTTCCAGTGCGACTTTTCATGGCAATAGAAGCATTCAGCCTCATTAGGGTTAGCAGAAGGAGTGACAAAACCTTTCTTGGTTTTGCTTGAAGAGGAGCCTTCAAGGGTCTTACCCTTGGTACCCTTAGAAGGGTTCTTTCTCTTCTTCCCTTTGCCATGCCCGATTGCCAAGACATTGGCCGCAGTTGGAGTAGGAGTAGGAGTACTAACAACCGACTTACCCTTTAGACCACTTTCGGCGGTCTTCAAGAGTCCTTGAAGTTTGCTGAGGGTGACTTCTTCCTTGTTCATGTGATATGTCATGCAGAATTGATCATAACACGATGGCAAGGAGTGCAAAATGATGTCTATTGCTAACTCCTCAGGGAATTTCACATTCAGCTTCAGTAAACGGTCCACATACCTTTGTATTTTCTGCATGTGGCCCGTGATGGGTTCACCATCCTTCATTCGGGTTGTTATCATGGAGGAGATTATTTCATATCGCTCTTGACGAGCACTTTGATGGTAGCGGTCCATCAAGTCCTGGTGCATCTCAAAAGGATAATAGTCCTCATAGGACTCTTGGAGCTCGGCTGTCATGGTGGCCATCATGATGCTTGCCACTTTTGTAGCATCTCTTTCATGTACCTCATATTCAGCAAGCTCTTCAGGAGTAGCAGTTGGCTCGGGTACCTTCAGCTCCTTGTCGAGAACATATTCATTGTTCTCATACCGAGTGACCATCCTGATGTTTCTGATCCAATCTGTAAAGTTGGACCCATCAAAGATGACTCTCCCACAAAGATTCATGAGAGAGAAGGAGCTAGTAGGGTTTGAGCCAGAAGCATTGTTATTGGAAGACATCTGAAAAGAAGAGGGAATAGATTAGATTAGATATAGAGATAGTCCTTAACAAAACACCCAAATGTAATATTAAGGCTAGGACCCAACACAATATTTTATAACTTAGAAGAGGGATGTCGTAATCTAAGCTATAAGATATTTGAAGGTAGGTGAATGACGATTCACCAATTTCCACCATGAAAAACGAAATATTTAATTAGGTTTTAATTGGTTTAGAAACTCCTAGATTCTTTGAGATTCATTGAACTTTCTTCAATGGCATGTTTCAATCTCGAGTGTGCCCTTCAAGTTTTATGACAGGGATGCCGAGGATCACAAAACAAGGTGTGAAGTAACCATGCAAATTACTTGGTACCCTTAATGTATTACCCCTCAATCGATGTGTCGGTTAACCACACACGCTCCATCGATACTATGATAAACATTAAGTCACCCATTACCTACCTTGTTAAGTTCAAGTTAGTGTGCCGGTTAACCACACACGCTCCACTAACGACTTAAACAAAGTGTAAAGTGTAATTTCATGGATTAGCACCTTATTCACATTTTCCTAAAATAACTAAGATTGGGAATTCAATAAAGTTTAGTTACTTTAGTATTATCATTATACTTTTAATGAGAATTTATAAGTCCTTGTCCTACCCGTTCGGCTAACGACCCTCCACCAATCAAGGAAGCGGTGGGTGAGAGTGGACACCGATTAAGTTGCCATTTTATAGGCAACAACCTTATACCCCCCTTATAGACCGGCTTCGTGAATGAGGCGTACTAGCGGTAAGACGACTTGATCTTATACATATATAAATATTATTAAACTTATAATATTATAAAGTATAAGGGTTGAATTTTAACTTTTAAAATTCTAGGGGTTGGAACTAAAGTTTTTAATATGACTTTACATGTTCCAAAACTTGAGGGCAAGTTTTGTAAACTTTCAAAACTTTTCATTTCTCATAACTTATGAGTTAATGGTTATTAAAAATGAAGACTCTTCATTTTTTGTAACCTATGTGTTCTTTTAATGGTTATTTATAAATGTGACTCTTGGTTATCCATAACTTAAGAACTACTTATGGACTCCATTAAAACACATAAAGATCAAGAATTAATCTAATCAACTATTAGCACATAATTTTATGATCTTCTAAACTCATATGTTTATGAGTGTTCATATCCAAAATTTCAAGAATCGTAAGTACATATACAAAACTTGAAATTTTGATACGAGCTTTTGAACAAAACTTCGATTTTTCAAGTTTTTTTTTTTTTTTTTGCATCAAGTATCAAATAAACAAACCAGGCTCTGATACCACTGATGGGTTTTGAGCATTCTAACACTCCTATGGTGTACATGCAACCCTAGAAACCTTGGATCTATGTTTGACTAAGATACATGCAAATAATTATTTTTCCAAGGTTCTTATCCTAACTAGCATGGCATGGGATACTTGAATCAAATAAAACTAGTAGAATTACTTACCTTGTAGTAGTAGTTGATTGCTTGGAGTTTGAGAGCCTAGCACCAATAATGTGGATGCCTCAAATGGAAGTCACAAATCACCACAAACTTGGAAACTTGAGAGAATAGTCACAAACTTCTTGAAATCGGCCCTCTTGGTTTACACACATCAACTAGTGCAATTTCAAGAACCAAAGCCTCCTTTATATAGTATGGTGGATTAGGGTTACATCCATGTAAACCCTAATACCCATGTCTTTTCATTTCCATGAGATCCATGGGTTAAAGCTCCATGGAGTATCCATAGACTTTCCATGCAAGCCTAGCCCATTCCAAATAAGCATTAGCCCACACTATATAAATACAAGAGCCCATATGTAATTAGTCATACTTTTGATCTCTAAATTAATTCTAAATTAATTATAGATCAATACTAATTAAATAATATGATTTTATATTAATATATTAGGACTTATAATATATTAATAAATCATAACTTATACTATTCTCAAACGATTATCCATAAATTGTTCGGGTGAAGTGCAACCCAAATGGACCATGCCGGGTCGGGTCAAGTACATACCAAATATAGTTATGGACTTAGACACTATATCCAATATGACTATCCATTCACACTTGTCCACACAAATTAAGGAGGCTCAACTAGAAGCCTTGAAAACTGAAAATGTGGCGAGTGAATCCCTGAGAGGGATGGATAAAAACTTGGAAATCAAGGGTGGCGGAGCCTTATATTTCATGGATCGTATCTAGACACCGAAACACAGTGGTTTCAGAGACTTGGTCATGACGGAAGCGCACAACACTAGATATTTCGTCCACCCAGGTTCAGATAAGATGTATCTAGATCTTAAGAAACTATACTGGTGGCCTAACATGAAAGCAGATATTGCTACCTTCGTGAGTAAATGTCTTACTTGCGTAAAGGTTAAGGTCGAGTACCAGAAACCCTCAGGATTACTAAAACAACCGGAGATACCGGAGTGGAAATGGGATCAGATTACTATGGACTTCATAACCAAGTTGCCCAAGACAACAGGTGGACTTGATACCATTTGGGTCATCGTCGATAGATTGACCAAATCCGTGCATTTCCTACCAATCAAAGAGACTGACAAGATGGAGAAGCTAACAAGAACTTACATTAGGGAAATTGTACGACTGCATGGTGTTCCTATATCCATTATCTTTGATAGAGATAGTAGATTCACTTCAAGGTTCTGGCAGTCGCTACAAAGTTCCCTAGGAACTAGGCTGGACATGAGTACAGCCTACCATCCGCAAACCGACGGGCAAAGTGAGAGAACAATACAAACTTTGGAAGATATGTTGAGAGCCTGTGTGATTGACTTTGGAAAGGTATGGGATACTCATTTACCCCTTGTCGAATTCTCCTACAACAACAGTTATCACACAAACATAAAGGCTGCTCCGTTCGAAGCCCTCTATGGATGTAAGTGCAGATCCCCTCTATGCTGGGCTGAGGTGGGCGACACACAGTTAGCTAAAGGACGAGTTCCTGACAGCACTCTCACACGTCCAGAAATCATACGGGAAACGATAGAGAAGATCGTTTAGATTCGTGAACGATTGAAAGCCTCTAGAGACCGACAGAAAAGCTACACTGACAAAAGGAGAAAACCTTTGGAATTCTAGGTTGGAGACCGCGTTCTATTGAAAGTCTCACCCTAGAAGGGCTTGATACGCTTTGGAAAGCGTGGAAAGCTAAATCCAAGATACGTAGGGCCTTTCGAGATTCTCGCTGGAATCGGCCCTGTAGCTTACAAACTCAATCTACCTCGTGAACTCAGTAACGTACATTCTACTTTCCACGTCTCGAACTTGAAAAAGTGTATGTCCGACGAGACTCTTGTAATCCCACTCGACGAGATCGAGATCAATGAGAGCCTCAACTTCGTGGAAGAACCAGTAGAGATCATGGACCGAGAGGTCAAGCAAACAAAGCAAATCTGTATCCCGATAGTGAAGGTTCGCTGGAATGCCAAGCGAGGACCTGAATTCACTTGGGAGCGTGAGGATCAGATGGAACTGAAATATCCTCATCTTTTTACTTAGTTATTTGTAACTACTTAATTGCTTAAACTCTAATTTCTGGACGAATCTCTAACGGGGGGATGATGTGAGAACCCGAAATTTCTATCTTATACAACCATTCAATTCAATCAAAGTCAGACTTGTTTCTGCTATCTATTAGCACTGTTTAGAGTCTGTTTGAGTGTTCTAAGCCTAGTACCTTCAAGAGGTAATTTTAGGAAGTATATTCTAGAGTTCAATGTGCATCATTCAAGCGATAAAACTCCAAGAATTGGAGTTTACAGCCATAAACTAGAGTTTACGGCCGTAAACTCTATAGTATATATATGACACTTAGTCATTTTTATCACTTTTACCATTTCAAGCCAAAGAACTCATTCTCTCTCAAGTATCATCCGATTTTTCTCTTAGATCTTCAAGATTGTAAGTGTTTCTTCCCTTGATTTGTTGATTCCTTTCACTATCTAGTATGAATCATTGATTTCATCCATAAAATCTCTTCTTTTGGGTAGATCTTCAAGTGTTCTTCATTTCACCAAGAACACCAAGAACACACACTAGTGTTTTTGGACCTTAATCACCCTATAAAGCTTCTATATCGTAAGTACTCTTTCCTTAGCTTGATATATACTTGAATCACATGATAAACACCTTGAAAACATCAAGAATTCAAGAACAAAAGGTGTTTACGGCCAAGACAATCTCCCTTTACCGTAAACCCTAATTAGTGGTGCACTTGTGCCACAAATCCCTCCTAAGGCTTAGACATGAGACTAGATCACTTCTTTCATGATTGTAAGACCTTAACACACAAAATGGTACAAAATACCATGAGTTTACGGTCGTAAACTCATAGGTCCGTAAACCCATAGGCCGTAAACTCATGGGGGTATTACCATTTGGGTCGTAAACTCCTATGTGAGGCCCTACACCCCTTATATGCAACCCTATGTGGTTTAACACTTCATAAAAAGTGTTTCCTAGTCCCTAAGGTTGTTCCATTTCATGATTAGTTGTTATAAACACTAATTTGATGCACATATGTGTCATTATATGCTAAATAGGATCCGTGTGTGCTCAAGCATTCACTTGACACTTAGCATCCTTATCGATCTTACATTCGAGTTACTCACTACAGGTGAGTTCATACCCCTTAACTTATCTTTTAAATGATCTTAAATGCTTTTATGGGGGGAATACAAGTAGAAAACATATTAGTTATATAATCAATCACATGTTAGTTATAACTATGTTTCAAACAAAGGATTTCATATACTTCAAACTGTGTTTCAAACAAACTGTTTTTAAATCCTTTTATAAACTGAAATCAAGTCGTTAATATTTATTGTTAAACTCTTCAAATGTATTTCGAAACCTCTTTTAAAATTTATATATTGTCAAAAGCATGTCTATATATGTATAGTTATATAAGTAATGTTTAAAGGACTTAGGACTGATAACTCGCCTTACTTCTTGTTCCTTGTTTGGTTGTGGACTTAGGGTATTCGGTTGTTTGTCCGAATGTCGTCTAAATATTAGTTATATATTATGTATACATATGTAGATATAAAAGTTCTATCAATCAGTTCAGTACCTTTGGGTAGCAAAGGTATACAATCATTCATTCAACTACAGAAATCACTAGTAAACTATAATAGGTATAGTTTAGGAGAGCACTATCACTATAACAGAGAATACTATAACAGAGAATACTATAACAGAGAACACTATAACAGAGAATACTAGACAGAGAATACTATACAGAGAATACTATATATAGAATACTATTACTATATCAAGTATACTATAACAAGATTCAAGATAACATAATGTGAGATACTACTTCATGACACAGCAACCATTTTGTTGTGTCACGTTTTGTAACCAGAATCTCCTGGAGGGAGAGCGTGAGTTTGCGTATAGATCTATACTGGATTGACTATCCTACACCTAGTTGTTCGCTACAGTGGGACTTGCAATTCTACGGGTGCCAAATGTCATTTCTTCCGACGTCTTTCATCGTCGTGTTATATTCGGTTTAGTATGGTAACAACCTCATCACATTTTACTTTATATAAGCCTTTTTGGTTTAAGGTAGTTATTACTACAGTGATTACTACATATAATACTGTACTACACACACACAATTTTCCCATTGCATTCAAATTGTGATCTTCTCACATAAAGGGTAATGTAAAACTATATTATGGTAATGATAGTCATATTTGGGAAAAACATTCACTTTTACAAAGAAACAAACATAAGAAACAGTCGAGTCATGGTAGAAGACTACTTTTATACTAGTAGAAAATATAGGATTTTCTAGGAGTTTTCAAACATTTACAAACACTTTCAGGAAACTTATACAAACATTGACACTAAATATTTATGAACTCACCAGCTTAAATGTTGATCTACGCTTTCAAAATAACTTGTATTCTCAGGTCATCAGTACACAGGTACAGTCGACCAGGTTTTGAGAAGCCGGAGCATGTTCAAGACTCGTCTTTTATTTTGATTATTCATTTTGGTGTCTTACTACTTTCAAAGAACACAATTGTATTAAAGTATACTATTAATGTAATGGATGATGTTGTTGCTTGTTTAGTACTTTGCATTGTTATGATACTGTACATGACGTCCTCCGCCCCCGAATGTTTCCGCCGTTCCGGTTTTGGGGTGTGACAGCTATTTTGGGCCCATAAGCAAGTTAGGATCATATAAAGGACTTAATGGATATAGGGTTGTAGATCTAGCTTTAGGATGGAGTCCTAATAGATAAATTTGGAAACTTTATCCAATAAGTCGGTGAAAGGAACTAGATCTAAAGTTGTGGCCTTGTGGGTATTGATCTAAAGGAATTAAGCACTTAATGAAGATTTTGGCTTTCTACCAGAAGTCACGATGTGACAAGGGGTTTGTCACGACGTGGCGGTGCTTGAAATCGTGATTGTTTTGTCCTTACTCTCTCACGACGTGACACATGGGTTATTACGACGTGAAGTTTTCTTTGGCTAAGCTGACCATTGACTTTGTAGAACTTTAACCGTTGACTTTTACTAGTTTCACCCGGGTCAAATTTGGAGGACTTGGAATGTTGATTGAGGATTTATCTCTTTTGGTGATTAGTCGGTTCGCGGGATTGAACAGTTTACGGAATTAGAGTGTGGCTGTGCTTCTCTGATTATGTGATTCAGGTGAGTTTCTCATTGTGCCACATATCCCATTATATATCCTTTACATGTTAGGATACATGTGTTGTTAGAACACAAGTATGTTAGTGGCTGAGATAACTCCTTTGTATATATGTACAGTATGGGACACTTAGTGTCTTTGAATGCTAGACTGATAGGGTCTTGCGTGTCTATTCTATGGTACATTTAGGGGATTATGTTTGGGTAGAGTAACTAGGGAAGGCTATTTGTTAAGGGTATGGACATACATGTATTTTTCTATGTTGTTATGTTGCATTATTATTTGATAGTCATAGCCTGGGTTCTATGTAGGTTAAGTTGGATAGCCTAAAAACTCTTAGACTAATACCTGATTCTGATGTTCTTTTATGATTGTTCCCTCTCGGGTGGGTTATCTGTTCCACTGTCTATCTAATCCCTAACTACTTATGACTTCATGAATTTTATGGAAACACTATGGTTGGATCACAACACTGATAGGAGTACTGTGTTTGGATCATATCACTAATAGGAAAGATTGTGGTTGGATCATAGCACTAAGAGGAAAGACTGTGGTTGGATCATATCACTGATAGGGAAGATTGTGGTTGGATCATAGTACCGATAGGAAAG
Source organism: Lactuca virosa (assembly GCF_052849685.1). Lineage (NCBI taxonomy): Eukaryota > Viridiplantae > Streptophyta > Magnoliopsida > Asterales > Asteraceae > Lactuca > Lactuca virosa. The sequence continues at coordinate 166,934,985 of NC_136434.1, read as the reverse complement.
ACTATGGTTGGATCACAACAACTGTATGAAAGATCATGGTTTCGCTCCTGACAATGGAGTCAGGGTTATGATGGGTTTTATACAAAAGAACATCATATGTGCTCTTGCAAACCCTAATGCTTGGATCTAGGTTTCTCTATTGTACATGCAATTCATCCAAGACTCAAGAACCCTAATCTAGCATATGCATTTCGAAATTATCACATAAGAGCAGATCTAGATGATTACCTCTTCTTCAATGGCTTGAATCTTCTTGTCTTTGGAGCTTAGAGTCACAAGTGTCACTCCTCTAATGGCTTACAAACACCACAAGCAAGAGAATGGCTTATGAGAAGGAAGAGGAGCACCAAAAACGACCTAGGGTTCTTCCAAGAGAGTTCACCACGTTTTTGGGGCTATAGGGGTCTTTATATAGTGAGGCTATTAGGGTTTTCAATTAGGAAACCCTAATTTGACTGCTTAGGCCCTAAGCAGCCCATGGACTCCCTTTAGAACACCCCTTGGACGAATTCCTTATGGGCTTCCCATAGAATTCGTCCAACCTATGTTCCAAGGTGATCCATAGCCCAATTTCAATTATCTTATAATTACAATTCCAGTCCCCTAACTTTAATTAATGTCTTTTAGTCACAAAACTAACTATTAATTAATTCTTGACTAATATTAATTAAACAATATGATTTCTCCTCTAATATATTATTCATATAATATATTAATAAATCATAATTAATCCTCTTTCTCCATAAATCATCCTATCAAGTTGCTTTGGTGAAGGCAACCCAAAAGGACCATGCACAACCGGGTCAAGTACATACCAAATATAGTTACGGGCTTAGACACTAATCTAACAGTCTCCCACTTGGATAAGTCTAGTAACTATAATGTAAGTACAATCCGATTAGCAATCGTAGCTCTCAAAGACGCTGTCGAACTCTGATCTCATCAGCAACTTGTCCTTTAGATAAGGGATCATATATTCCTCCATTCTAGATATTGTATGAACTGAGACATGGATTTTAATCATACTCTCTGTTCGTGTGTTGTTTCCCGATTTCCGATTTATGACGACTGACAACAGACTACACTTGAACACATTAACTTAGTCCCGGCTTCGCCAAGCGCTTAGGGTGTCATCACTTAATCATCGAGGGGCCCACAAATATCGATTTTATCCCACTTTGGGTAAAAGGAACGGATAAACTTCGACTCAATGCTCGCTTGTACTAACTCACCGAATCACACACAACAATACGTTTTATAACACCAAGTTACTGATGCGTTTACATATTATCAATGTGTAACCGGCTCGCAAGATACAACTCACACATCTCGGTTTCAAGAATATAAGATATTACCGTCTCACCAATCACTCGTGATAAAATCCATGAAGCGATCCAAGTGAGCGTGGGTTTAATCCAATACTCTAATCTTATAGCAGTACTCATGAACTCTGCAACAAACTTGTGCTATGTCAAAACATTTTAGACAATCTACAGACGGATTCATGACAGCCTTCTTTCATACCTACTTCCAAAGTATGAGCGACTGTGGAGGGTTCGAATAATCTTATTATTCAGGAATTCAAAACATACAAAGTGAAACACAAGAATAATACTAATCCTATATGGCCCCAAACCTTTGAGTATAAATAAAACACCTTTTATTTAATCACCATATTGATTACTCATTATTTGTTGTTTCGGGTAATCAACTTCTTACTTGAATTATAACAACAATTGTCCCATGCTCTTAGCATGCACACTATGTTTTTCCTATGGTCTTTACTTTGTGAAATACATCAAATGAACACATTTCCAATGATGCTCATTTCACAATTCCTAATCTTAATCAATTAGTGTAAGAATACATACTCTCGCCACTACTAGAATATGTTAGATTCTAACATTTTATGCAACGGTCCTTTCGTAATATCACAGCGCCAAAGTCACCAAGACTTTGCCAATGAAATTACAAAGTGCTCTATTGGAAATTGTTACAAGACAACTCCATATTCATGAAGTCTCACATTCAAAGTACATTCCTTTGAACATCCTTCTTGCATAGAAGTTTCTAATCTAGACATAGATTCTTAACGACCAAATCCCAATAAGGAAACATTTCCATATTTTCCATATGACAACTCATTCTAAATATAATCTTATCTATTCATAATAATGTCAATATGGTCCATCCATGACTATACTTCCAACTATCCACAAGCGACCAATCTTTGGCGAACCTTAGATTGTCCTTGACAGTTGTTTAATTATTTTAGTCAAATCCGGTAGAACGGTCGAATATTACAGCATATGCAATCGATCCTATACCCGAAGCATATGGGATACGATTCATAATGAAAAATGTGATACTTTACTAGGTTCTTGCTATAATATTGTCATAATATTTCTATTTGCCGTGTTCTCAAAATTCGAACTATAGAGGGATGTCGTAATCATAATCGAACTTTGAGAATGCAAATAATAAATATATCCTTGACTAAATTCAATTAAAATTTCTCGATCTAAGCTTTTAGATTGGAAATGAAGTACAACATTCTCTCCCTTAATTATAACAAAACAACTTTTCAACCCCTGCAACTTTGCAAAGTGAAACTTTTGTTTTTCTACAATTAATATTGCCAACTTGCAATACTTAAAATAATAATAATCATGCTCCCACTAACATGATGATTATATCCATTCCAGCATAACATTTATACTCCCACTAGCTTTGACACGTATTCAGAAAACAGTTGGACTTCTAAAAGACAATACTTATTGACTTCCAAAGTTCATATTTCCAATACGATGTGCTTTGATAAGCCTTTATCTAAGCTTCTCAAAATCACACACCTTTCCTAAGACAGCTCACATGTTTGTCTAAACTAATTCAGAACTTATATTACTAAGTCCCAAATGTTCAGACCAATTGCCAAATCTCACAATTCGAACTATGAAGAGGGATGTTGTAATCATAATCGAATTTGAGAATGCAATTTACATAATCGCTATCTCCATAAAATCTCTCTTAGTGAAAGCGTTTCCTCACAATCATTTTCATGAAGGAGAGAAACGTTATGACACTTAGATTTTATGGTGCATGTGTTCCTATCCATGTGGATTTGTCATAATCATAATCATAAGATAATGTTTGTGACAAATCCAAACTCTTATGGACAGAACTTGTTCATACTTGATTCTTTGCCATCAAGGGTCCCACCATTGCTTTCAAGTTATTTAGCAGCTCACTTATGCCAGTCAATGTACTTTCATTAAACAAGGTGCTTGCCATATGCAGTCTATTGAGAACTCGTAGAACTCATATGCATAATCAACTCAACTGGATTGGCACAGAAACAAGAATACGTCAACATGATAGGTTACAATCCTCAAGTCGTATGCTAGTGTTTAATAGGTTTACTTCTTGATTTGTTCTTGAAACTTTTCGAGATCTTTAGACTCCCACTGACCTCTTGACATATTAGATTCTCTTATCAAGAAACATTTCTTGACAAAAACAAATATCCAAGAGTTATTGTGTGTCTCTAGAAAAAACCTACATGCAATTCGGTACTAGTTGGTCTTTGTCTTATTCAAGACATCACAACTTACCAAAATGTGCAAGTGTAAGAACATTCCTACTTAAGATTATGTTACTCAAGTCACAATCTTGGAGTATGACTCTAAGACTTGATTTTGGAATGAAGTACGATACATCTTATTGACTTAACCATTTCAACAATTCTCCATTCCTCTTCTTAGCCAAACTAGTGCACTAAGGTGTCCTTAGAGGATTAATTGTAATATGGTTCCTATGATTACCAAGACGATCATAAAACACGATACAAAAGTACTATCCCTTCTTCTTACATTGGAGAAACTTTTTATCTTTCTGCCTTCATTGATTCTACTTATTCGTTCTGCCATTAATTGAAAATTTTTCAATGATTCAGAATTACACTTAATCTTGTAAGTATAACCACATTTACTAGACCTTTAGTAAATCATGACGAATAATGTTATTATTTATGGTGGACTTGACTAGTGCACAACATTGTGTACTAGTTCCTTTAGTCCTTCACTTGACTCACATACTTATGTGAACAATTTCTTAAGTACCAAGATTTCCATACATTACACAATACAAGTTGTAAGATTCCAAGTTTCTGTCCAATTGAAACTTGGGCGATGGGAATCTTTCCTTACTTAGAAAATTATGACACTACCATAAATAACATAACTAAGAATCACATCCATTTCAACATTGCTAATAATAGAAATACACAAACATCAATTTTTCATACATGTCATTGCAAGGATAAATAAATAAGACAAAATCAAAATTTATTTTATTGCGGAAAAAATTTTCCTTACAACGCAACTCAATTGAAAAACTATGCTATTACATTTCTTAGCAATCTATCCTAACTCTAAGGAGCAGCTTAAAATCTGATCTTTGAATCCATGCGATCAAAATCCATTTCTTGGCGATCAGACTCAGCTCACTTCTTCCTTTAAGCTTCCTTTCTTTTCTTCGATTCTACAAAACATCAAAAATGTAATCTTATCACATAATGTATCAAGAATCAAAAATAGGAACTTATAGAGTTAGTTAATGGATTTTACCTGAAGCGGAGCCAAACGTCTTGACTCTCCCATCTCTTAGATCTCTCGGGTAGACAGGGCAGCTTCGTCTCCAATGCCCCTTCTCTTGGCAATAAAAGTAAATTGACTCTTTTGGAATAGCACACGGAACTACTTCAGACTTTGCCTTTCTCTTATGATCAAACTTTTCGACCATGGCATGCCTTTCGTTGCCATTGCCTACGTCCATAGAGTTTTGGAAGGCAGATCCACCAAACAACTTTGCTTCTCCAGTGCGCCAAATCATTTTTGATTCAGCAGCAACAAGCAAATAGGTGAGATCGATGAGGGTCACGTCGTGGTCCATCATATAGTACTCTCTTACGAACTCACTATATGAGTCAGGAAGCGACTGAAGAACCCAGTCAACAGCTAGCTTCTCACAGACAACGACTCCCAACATTCTTAACCTATCAATGTGTGACTTCATCTCTAAGACGTGTGCACACACTGACTTTCCTTCTTCATCTTTACTTGCCAAAAGGGCTTGAGTGAGCTTGAACTTTTCAAGCCTTTGAGCTTGTGGGTTAGAGAGAACAATAGGAGGAGGTGGAGGAAGTGAAGCATGATCTCTTGTTCCTCGATCGAATCGTGGAATATCATCTTCATGCGGAAAGCTTGTTCCAAGGGATTTGGGAAGACCATAGTTGTCATACTTTGACATCTACAAAATGGGAGAAAATTCAAGTTAAATGATTGATTGATTGAGTCCTTAATAAAACACCCAAATGAGATATTAAGGCTAGGACCCAACACAATACTCTACAACTTGGGATAGGGATGTCGTAACCCAAATTGCAGAACATTTGAAGGTAAGTGAATGACGATTCACTAATTTTCCACCATGAAAAAACGAAAAGAATATTAAGTTTTAAATGTATTGAAAACTCCTAGATCTTTTGAAATTCATTGAACTTTTCAATGGCATGTTTAAATCTCGATATGCCCCTCGATTTGTGATTGGGATGCCGAGGATCACACAACAGGGTGTGAATAACCATGCAAATATACATGGTGCCCCCAAAGTTACAATCACCTATTCGATGTGCCGGTTAACCACACACGCTCCATCGAACTATGAAAAACATCGAGCCACCCTTTGCCACCTTTGCTTAGAACCCAATTAGTGTGCCTGTTAACCACACACGATCCACTAATGTCTTAGCAAGGGTACAAAGTGTAATTTCATGGAATTGCATCAATTCACTTTTGCCTAAAGTAACTAAGATTGGAATTTGGTAAAACATTTAGTTACTTAATTATTCATTATACTTTTAATGAGGAGAGGGCTTGCCCAATCCTACCCGTTCGGCTAACGACCCTCCACCAATCAAGGAAGCGGTGGGTGAGAGTGAACACCCATTAAACGGCCATTTTATAGGCCATAACCTTATACCCCCTTTATAGATCGGCTTCGTGAATGAGGCCTACTAACGGTAAGACTAGCAGTTTAAGTTATACATATATAATATTAGACTTTTAATGTTATATATATATATATATATATATATATATATATATATATATATATATATTACAAGGGTGTATTTTACACTTTTAAAATACTAGGTGGTTTAACTTTATAAATTACACTTTTAAATATATACCATATCATTATGGATTTATTAATTCTCTTTTAATTAACTTAATAAAACCATAAGGGTGTAATTTGAACTTTTCAAAACTACGGTTTTAGAATTTAAAATTTCAAAAAATTAAACTTTTAATCAAAATTTAAATTCCAAAACTTGAGGGCAAGTTTTTGAAACATTTAAAAACATTAGGGTTTAGAATTTAAATATTTCAAAATTTTTAATCAAAAATTTAAATTCCAAAACTTGAGGGCAAGTTTTGAAACTTTTCAAAACACAAAGGATCAAATAGCAAATAATTTTAAATTAAACAATTAATTTAATGATTATCTAAATTTGACCTAATCAAGATTATTTACAAGATAATTCACCAAATAAATTCAAATAATCAAACATTATCAAATAAGGAATTTATTATTCAAATAATTGGTAATTATCTCTTGTTTTGTTAAGGATATTGTCAAAAAGGTAATAAAATTCGGATTTTATTAAACTAAAACGATTTAGGTAAGTATCCTTAAGCAAAACAGCAAGAAATCCCGAAAATCTTTCTGTCTGACAGCTAAACTCGTCGAGTCCACATTGGAATTCGTCGAGTTCCTCATGGAACTCGTCGAGTTCATCAGACAGTTAGCACAAAAATCGATTTTAAAGCATGAATGAACAATCAAGGCATCAATACAATAGAAACCAATCAAGGCTCTGATACCACTGATGGGTTTTATACAAAAGAACATCCTATGTGCTCATGCAAACCCTAATGCTTGGATCTAGGTTTCTCTATTGCACATGCAATTCATCCAAGACTCAAGAACCCTAATCTAGCATATGCATTTCGAAATTATCACATAAGAGCAGATCTAGATGATTACCTCTTCTTCAATGGCTTGAATCTTCTTGTCTTTGGAGCTTAGAGTCACAACTGTCACTCCTCTAATGGCTTACAAACACCACAAGCAAGAGAATGACTTATGAGAAGGAAGAAGAGCACCAAAAACGACCTAGGGTTCTTCCAAGAGAGTTCACCATGTTTCTGGGGCTATAGGCATCTTTATATAGTGAGGCTATTAGGGTTTTCAACTAGGAAACCCTAATTTGACTGCTTAGGCCCTAAGCAGCCCATGGACTCCCTTTAGAACACCCCTTGGACGAATTCCTTATGGGCTTCCCATAGAATTCGTCCAACCTATGTTCCAAGGTGATCCATAGCCCAATTGCAATTATCTTATAATTACAATTCCAGTCCCCTAACTTTAATTAATGTCTTTTAGTCACAAAACTAACTATTAATTAATTCTTGACTAATATTAATTAAACAATATGATTTCTCCTTTAATATATTATTCATATAATATATTAATAAATCATAGTTAATCCTCTTTCTCTATAAATCATCCTATCAAGTTGCTTTGGTGAAGGCAATCCAAAAGGACCATGCACAACCGGGTCAAGTACATACCAAATATAGTTACGGGCTTATACACAAATCCAACAGGTTAGGCCCGTATACTCCCTAGGGTTGGGCCCGATACACATGATATATGTATGTGGATAGGAGATTCAATTTCTTGGCGCTAGAGTCGAGATCTTGTGTGCATGCATTGTACGTATGATGGAATATGTGGTATGCTGAGGAAATCACTAAGCTTTTTGCTTATAGTTGTGGATTAAACTTTTTGCAGGTTGTTTATGAGAAGAGCTCGGCGGGACTGTACATACGCATCGAAAATGTTCGTTTCTACAGTTTTGTAAACTTAACTCATATGTTGTATAGTTTTAATCAAATGAATGTTATTTGATGGTTTTTAAAACAAAGGTTTTAATTGGTTATTATATTTTAAAAATTAAAAATCTCTTTTTAATTTTCGGTACGTTACACCATGTCAACAAGCCAACGTGTTCTGGCGCTAGGGCCTTTCTTCCCGAAGAACTTAGGAGCCCTGCAAGCATGGAACTCACGAAAAGCGAGGGCACGGGCCCCAAACTAACCAACGGCCAACTCCGCACGAAGAGCCTCAAAACACTCGTCCATCAACTCAATCATCTCCTCCTTGATCGACCCGAGCATGACATGGGCCACCTCAAGGATTGCTCAAGAAATCTCAGACATGATAAAATCACGTGGCTCATCATTAATAGGTCCATCACCAGAGCCATAACGAGAACCACCTCCATGACGAGTCACCATCACCATTCTAAAAAAACAACAAAAGGGTCAAAACATACTTAAAGAATCTCCTGTACTACAAGCCTCTTAGAATCTCTGTGACTCTCTATTATTGGAGTACGAATCATGTGCTTTCAGTAGTACTAGCCCAATACTACCTTCCACACCTATCCTTACTTTCCTCAAGAATCATCACGAATCATATAAGTCACTCCCCTTTGACTACACTCATAGATCCTCATGCTAAACAATATACATAGCATACTAAAGTACTTCCTAGGCTTTCTGATACGTGTTGATTGTACTAGTTTTAATCCTACTAACTTCAACACAAAGACAAACACACGAAAGGTAGTGTACCTATCGATTAGCAGTTTAGTTCAGGTAAGTAGGGTATCGAACACAGGGAACGGTAAACAATTAAAATTAATACTAATATTATCTAAATAAAACAGTATTTAAAAGGGGGTTTTCTCTAGTTTTGCAAGACTAGAAACTTAAGCAATTACTAAACACTTAAAAAAAGGACAATTAACAACTAAAAGAGAAACAAAAGACCACTAGATTCAATAAGATAAAAGAGACTTCCGTTTAGATTCGATTCACTTATTCCTATGGTTGATTTTGTGGCAAGTGCAATGGATTAATATATCAATGGTTACCGATTTCTAATATGATCAGGTTCATGTTCACTATTACTAATCCTTTAGCAAACAAGTTAATTCAAACAGTGGCCAACTGATTAAACTAACAGGTTTCTTAGTGTTCAGTTCGAATCAAGTAAGACTTGTAATATTAGTTAACTAAATTGGTTGATTCAATTAACTCATATGTGGTTGGTCATCACACATGCTCACAGATTAACTTACTTATTTTCTAGTTAACCCTAGGTTATGTTCACAACACTAGGCATACAATCTTGTTTTCACAAAACTATAATATTTAAGCAATCAAGAAGATGTTCATGCATCTCAATTAACTTAGTTATTAACAGAAAATAATTATCATTAACACATAAGGATCTTTTAACAAGCTTAACAAGATAAATAACCAAATCAATATAATCCAAAGCCACTAATCAAACCATATTCATAAGATCATCTAGTCTAAACAGAAGTATGGAGTTTTAGCCCATAACTTTAGCAAATAAATCCATAAAAACGAAATTCATCAATGTAGACATAATGTAAACAACATAATTAAGTAAATTACTAATGATTTTGCCTTTAAATCTCTTCAATTCCAAGCGTCTAGTAGAATTTCGAAAACCACAGCTTCTAAGAACCTCTCTGGCCTCCAAAATTCTCTAAAAACCTCCAGTAAAAGTTAGGGTTTCGAATGAAAACGATCTATATATAGATTCTAAAAAACAGCTCAACTTGTCGAGTTTTATGACCCAACTCGCCGAGTTTTTCACCTAAAAAGTGTGTACGGAAAGGCACTATTTTGTCGGGAATCTTCATCTCAACTCGTCGAGTTGGGACACCAAACTCGACGAGTTTTTCTTCAATTTTGCCTTCTTCCTTCAAAATCCAATTTCGAAGCTTCCAATGGCTAGATTCGCTTCCTTTCACATCCGAGCATGTCTTTGTTGTTGAAAATGAAATTTTAAACTAATTAAGCACCTTTTGTTCATTATTTGAGATAAAATCAACATAAAGTATTAAGATAATGCATAAATTTTATGATTAAATATGCCCATATCACTTTCCTAGGATTTCTCTCCCTATACGTGTCGAGAAGGTCTCTGTTGACACTAAAAATTATCCCATGAATGTTGGTCGTACATAATCACAATAAAATAGATGTTCAAATAGATGTCTATACCATAAGGCCTTCATCAAACAAGAACAAGTAACAAGGCTGAATCAAACATTCTAAGGCTATCTAGTCTTAACTATGTACCACCCTAGTGCATTCATCAAACAATTTCCAGTATCAGCATGAACCTAAAGCACCTAATCAATTCTCACATATCAGGAATACAAAGGCCTCTCTTAGCATGCATACTAATCATGTCATCCTGAGCAGATCCTTAGCCATATTCTAGCATGCAGCTCATATAATAACATACTAAGCATAACATTCATGTATGGGTATTTTGGGAATAACTTACTTGAGCTAGCTAATTGCATGCATCACACCCCTTTCTTTATAAAAAAATCTTTTTAGAAAATCATTTTCTTTTGAAAGATTTTGTTAATCCTCAGTTTAAGTTCAGACACATCGGAAAGTGTGTCCAAATCCCTCAGATAAAGGATTTGATACCAACTTGTAACGTCCCAAAAATACTAAGTAAAAATTTCATTTTTGAAACAATCAAAATCATTCATTCATTGGTTTAAAAGACAATTAAAGTGTAATGTATTCTCAAAACATTATAGTGAATACAAAATTAGATATTACTAAATAGAACTCCAGTGGATGCAGTGCGATCAGACCGTGCTCTTCCTTTTGGAACCAGAAGTACTTGAAACATTTAAACATAAAACCGTAAGCACAAGGCTTAATGAGTTATTCAAAATACCACATACCATGCACAACATAACGAGCCTATTTCAACCCCAAATGAATGTTATAGGCCAGAACATAGCCTTACAATCACCTCCTGTCATGGGCTAAATCATGGTCTTTTCCTGCAATGCCAATGGCAAAATCTTGGTCTTACATGCAAGTGTCATGTGTCATATCCTGGTCTTCCATACAATTACCAGGAGCCAAATCTTGGTCTTTCATATAATTTCCAAGGTTCAGACCTTGTTCTTCCATGCAAGAGTTACAAAGACAACTAGCATCCTACATAATATAGTGAGAAGACTTACCTCACACTTGAAGTTGAATACTATATTATAGTCATGAAATTGGTGCTACGCCCCACCTAGTGAAACACCTAAGGTCAAACCTTAGCCTACCTTCTATAGCTAGCAATTTGACCAAAAGTCAACCAGGTCAAAAAGTAAATGGTAAATGGTCACCACGTTGTGGCCAACCCATGGACATGTTGTGGCAGCTAAACGATGAAACTGTCATGGAAAACCCATCACCAAGTCGTGGCTAACCTCATGCCACGTCGTAGACACGTCTCAACAAGATAGACACATTGCATCACACCACTACGTTGTGGACCTTCCTTGGCCACGTCGTGGGTTTCATTCAGGAAGATATTTCCTTATTTAAGCTTATTCCATTAAGTCAACCATTAATACTTTATGTTGAATATGTGCTCAAAGAGGCTGGAATGATGCTATCTTGCTTATCTTTTAGCTCCACATGACTTTTTTCCTTCTTCAAATGACCAAGAACACCAATAAGAGCTCAAAAATGCAACAAATAGGATTATGGTTTAGTTTCTGGACTTGGAGGGTGATGGAGAGTAGGGGTGGAGGAAACCTTATCCATCACTTCCCTTAAAGGAGGCTCGAGGCCCAAAAATCTAGGGTTTTACATTCTGTCGTGGCCATTGCATGTCCACGTAGTGACAACTTAAATGACACGCGATCATATAAATGGCTTCCACGTCGTGGTGATCCTCACTAGCACGTCATGGCCAACCTAAATTCTCACAAATGAAAGTATAAAATTAATACCTGGAAAACTGGGTGTTACACAAAAGGTTGATTCAAGTATATGAATGAGATGTGATGTTGTGGAATCATATTCTTGAAAATAAGAATTACATTGACAAAGGTCTAGTTGGATAGGAATTTGGAATTCATGTGACCACAAGTATTATGATAAATGCAAGTCCTATTTGTTAAGATAGATGATTTAAAACACTATGTGATAATATGAATATCTGTTGAAATTAGTTTTAACTAATAGTCCGTTCAGATTATACACAATACGTACTACTTCGAATACATCCAAAAGTTTGGATTAAATGTATTTATGGAGTCATTTTCTTGAGCATGGAAACACGATATGTGTTACCAAGTATCCAGTTGGATCAGATCATGGATAACATTTTATTGTATATCTTATCGTAAATGTGAATCATGTTTGTCAAGATGGGTGATTAATGCATTATTTGGTGATGTGAAAATATTTGATGGAATTAGTTTTCACTAATGGAGCATTCATATAAACCCCGATACATAGTATGACTGACTTTGTGTGAACATGTTCATCCGAATAAACATTGAGACGGGAACCTTCTAGGTGTTCGGTGTTTTCATCAAATGAAGTTGAGAATCAACTAAGAAAAAGGATAAGATAATCAAATCCAATAATATTGGTGAGCATCTTAGTCAAAACCATATCGATCATCTAAGGAATTATAAAAAAAAGTTTTCATAAGCTTTCCTGCCCAAAACAGTGTCACGGTGAGTGTTGTTAGAGAAGAGAAACAAATCATTGGTTGATTTGTTGCTTGATGAGTTGATTTATGCTTAATAGAACGATTCATGTATTGTACCATGAATAGAGTTGGAAGAGTCATTGGTCTTACACCAATTTAGAAGGTTTTGAAACACTCTCTGAAATTTGGAGTAAGGGTTTATCCCTTACTAAGTACATTTGGAAGTCTATGATTATGAGGTTTATGTTCTTTGTGAAGTTCTCGACAATCTAGGACTCAAATTGGAGATGTATTGTCTCATTGGACATTCCATAAAGTGTTTTGGATAACTGTTTACAAAGTTTTTGAGAACAAAATGTTTGTTTCTCAAAGGGAAGTCTTCCAAGAGAGGGAGTTGATATCCAAAAGATTTAGTAGGAGCCACATTGATCTTGATAAGATTCAAGAGTCGACCAACAAAGAACCTAAAGTTGGCCCCGCTTACAAAACCCTCACGTCATCTTCAGTATCGATCCTGCATTCTAGATGAGAATATAACATCCCAAATAATTGGATTTTTATAGTTGTTGATATCCCAAACTCGGATTGTGATCATCAAGGTAAGACCATGGGAAGTACCACTCACCCAGTTACAAGGTTTTGTCAATGTAGATACTCATAAGGGAGTATCGATCATTCATTCTCGTAGTTGTAACGTGTAAGAAACCGTTGTTTGATGTAATGTCATGATTTTATGGTTTCATATAACCTGTAAGAAACAGAGTGAAGAGGATCATCATGATGTTTATCAACTAAAGATGATGGAGATGATGAAGAAGAATGTAGAGCTGACTGCGTACCTGATTTTCACGAAAAAGGGTAATTACGGTCCTACTAGTTGTGATTGTCTGCACTTAGGTGACACTGAAGTTCATCTGACTAGTGGTGGTGGTGGTATTTTACACTTTTGATTGTTGTTGAGCTATAAATGCAACCATTATTTTTCGGTAGATTAAGTAATAGTGTTTGATCAGGGAGGTTTGTGGATATGTAATGGATGCATTCTGCAATTGTTATGTTGAAAATTGCTAACCTAATCTTTTGGAAGGGACATTTTTGGTATGCTGTAACTTATTTTGGATAGGGCACAATAATGAAACTGGAGTGAATGAATCAAATTTACTTGGGATGGTAAAGATTCCCCACTTTGGAAATGAATTTTGTGTTCTTTTCTTAGTAAAGTAATGTTTATTTTCTGCATCCCAGGGGTGGATGCAAGTAGAAGAGTGCATGGGCACATGCCCTCAATTCCTTGAAATTTCTTATTTATATTACAACTGAATTTGGATAATTGTTTTATTTTATTAGAATATGCCCTCGATGACTTTGGGATGTTGGGCTAAACTTGAGAAGTATAAATAAATCCTTTAATCATTCATACAAATAACAACTAAACTTCTAATTTTGTATTCTCCCTATTAATTTAATAGTTTTATTATTTCTTTGTCTAGATAATTTTCTTAACTAATTTTTAGGTTTAAATTTTTAATATTACAATCTTAATTTATAATTTGATTTGTTGAAAAGAAAACTAACGAATGTTATGCGATTGAACGCTTCCAAAAGATGAAAAATGCTAAAGATAATTATAGTATGTAATTTAACTCTTTTCTTATAATTTTACATTTTTTTGTTACCGGTACATAAAATTGTTTTGAACTGTAACAAATCGTTATTTCAAACCTATGTAATAGTATAGGTCAATGTGTATTTCTTTTTATAATAATAAAGAGAAATTTTAGCATAATGTGTATATTTACATAATTGACCCTCAAAAATAAATTATTTAACAATCTCGATTGGGATGAACCAAGTGATAGAGATTGTAACAAGGTTTCCAAAAACATAAAGAACACTAAAATCTGAGTTATAACGAAGAAGTTATGACCAATCGAAAATTCACGACAAAACCGGCAAAACACTATTCAGTGTAAAAACTGAATTTTCAATAAAAGGCTTTTTAGCCTTAACAATCTAAATGAAAGTTGTAGTTTATGTTAAACCGAGAACTTTCATAAAAAGAACGGAAAAATCTGACTTCGTATGAGGAAGTTATGATTTTTCTAAGTTTCAGTATAGCAGTATACAGCTAAAAACTCGAAATTAAGATCGAGCGATTTTTAGCCGACACAACCTAAAAGATAATTGAAGGTCTCGTCGGTAGTAGTACAACGGTAAAAAGACAGACAAAAACGGACGTCGGATGAAGAAGTGAATTTTTAACGGATTCCCGTCCCGGTCTGTTTAAAATAATAATATTAAAAAATAAAATCAAAATTAGCCGATGAAGTCTAAACGAAAGTCGTAGAGTATGATTTTACCTACGCGTGCATATAAAGAACGCCAAAAACGGAGCTCGTATGCGAAAGTTATGATTTTCGCAAGTTTTGGCACAAAAATAAAGAAAAATAGGAAAACCGGGCAATTTCGCATGTGACACGTCACCTCGCACGTGGCAGCTGCTGAGTGGACTGAAGCATTGCGTGGCACCTTCTAATTCGACCAACTCCGTGGTCCAATCATCCTCGGACAGCCTCGCATGAGACACACCGGGCATCGCCTCGCACGCCCCTCGGATGCACTCCTTCGCACGTGTCAGTCTTCTATTGGACCGAAGTCCGGTCCAATCCGAGCCAGCCAGCAGCGAGCCTGCGGTCCGAAGAAGTCCCCTCCCTTCGCCACCTGTCCGATGCGTGGCAGCCTCGCATAGCCTCGGATCCGAGGCTTCGACCTATATAAGGCATGCGAGGGTTCCGAAATATTTTACACTTTTCACCCTAATTTTAATTCTCTTTCACATTTTCCACTTCCACAAACTCATATACAACCCCTAAAGCCCCGGTATCAAGCCTCGAAGCCTAAGCAAGCCTCGAAGCCCCGAGATTCCCGAGAAGTAACCTCTCTCCTGTCGAAACTCTGCCTAATTTGAGCCGGTTTCTCGACAAACAAACTCCTTTTCGTGAAACGAAACTCCGTCCAATTCACCACCTATCAAGTGAGTACATACCCCCGTATTTTCATAATTTCTACTATTTTAAGGGGGGGGAATACAAGCATAACACAAGAACTTTGTGTTATAAAATCATGATTTCAAATCATGATAAAACAACATTAAATCATTAAAAATATTCAAAACATTAAACTCTTTTATAAACTTATATTTTTCCCCAAAAATTCATATTTGTATATATATATATATATATATATATATATATATATATATATATAAATGAGATTTAAAAGACTTAGGACTGATAACTCATTCTAAGTCTTTTTCCTTGTTTGGATGTGGGCTTAAAGTACCGGTTATTTGTCCGAGTGTCGTTTAAATTTTACTTATATAATAAATTGTATATGTATATAAATATAATAGTTATTTCATCAGTTTAACTACCTTTGTAACATGCTGAGCAAGGGATTACATGCAAACATGGTTAAATACACAGTCAGAAAGTACATATAGATTATAATAGGTATAATTTATACATAGAACAATAATTCATGATACAAGTATACAAGAATACACAGTCTTACAAGAAACTAGGGTTTTGATACAGAACAAATCAAGGTTTACACTTATCAAATACATGTTTGGAATACTAATTCAAGAACATACTGTCAATCATTATTTCAGAATGATTGGGTTTTAATTCAAGAACATACTGTCAATCATTATTTCAGAATGATTGGGTTTTCAAAACTAATATACATGTAACGTTTATATGCTTTTTATGAGACACTCTATTCAGGTTGTTTAATTCATTTTAGACAACATAGGAAAAGTCCTGACATTATAACCAGAATCTCCAGCCGGGGATCGAAACAAGTGTGTGTAGATCTATATCGGGATTGACAACCCCGCACTCAGGCTGCTAGCTACAGTCAGATGAGTGGCAATTGTTATCACCAGTTTAAACGCCCACAAAGCATTTGTTTCAGGCCATTAGTCATAGTATGGTTATAATAACTCATTAAAAAGATATTAACAATACGTTAGTGTATAAATAACTAAACGAAAGTACACCTTCAAAGTACCAGTTTATAGAATACAAAATACAAAGGTTCAATACAGTTTTCAACAACAGCTGGTGGAGCCAGGCACACTCTCAGTTACAAGTTTTCATAAGTAATGCAAATACAAAACATTAATACACAGAGAACGGTTTTATGGGAATAAAACTACTTTTCATATACAACAGAAAATATAGGATTTTCTGGAACAAGTTACATATACAAGATACAGAGACATCCTTTAAACATAAACACTTATGCACTCACTCAACTTTATGTTGATACTCTCTTTTCAAATTACTTGTATTCTCAGGGAAATAATACACAGGTACTCCCGCTCTTTTGAGAAGATGGAGCTATGTTGAGTCATATCTTCTTTTGTATAACTATATTTTGGTTCAATATACAATGATTGAACACATGTAAATACTTATACCTTTTAAATAAAATGGTTGTTTGTACTTTGATTACTATGATGCATGTGTTGTGATACTACAATTCAAGTCCTCCACCCCCGGACGTTTCCGCCGTCTGGTTTGGGGGTGTGACATGAACCGACTCGAAAAATTATATTTAAATTTTTGTGTGCCTCCAACCAATGAAAATCCTGGATTCGCCTCTATGCATTCCAACCACATTTATTCCTTTTCTTACTACATTAATGTTAATGGTGTACAACTTCTATAAAACTGTTGAGCATATGGACCATAATTTATCATTATCAATTATTGGACTTGTTTGTAGAATCTTGGAAAACACAAAAATGGCATTATGTGTTAAAGGTTAATGGATTTTAAAATACCAATATACATAGGACATTTAAGGTCTTCCGTGTAGATAACATAAAATGGCAATATGCATGTGAGAAACTAAAAGTTACAAAAATAAACATACTATGGATATATTAAAATTAAATGTGTTTTATTCCAAACTAACAACCTACTTTAGTGTTAAATGCATAATGTGTTAAAGGTGCTTGGACATTAAAATAACGTTATGCAGGGAACATTTAAGGTCTTTAAAATTGTAACATTCAAGTTTTTGGTAAGTTTCCTTTTTGCCCTTTTTTGCAAAATTCCTTTCATTTTGGTTCTTGGCTAGTACGCGGGACGTACTCTATGAGTATGCTTAGCGTAGTAGCTATTGCTAGTCACGGGCATCACCCACGTACGTTGGGCGTACGTGGGATTACGTTGGGTGTATGCACGGTTTGGGCAAACCCTAATTTTTAGGGTTTGAACCCTATTTAAACCTCATAATAGCACCTCTTGGACATGTTTGATCAGCCTCCATCGTCTTATGCCCTAAAATCGAACCCTAAGTGCCTCTTGTGAGATTTTGAGCTTATTAGTGTGATTTTGGTGGTGTTTTAGTGATAGAAGAAGAAGAATAATAATAACTCTTGGTGGTTGCTTGGGAGTAGCTTGGGCTTGTAGATCCAGCTTCATCGTCATCGTTTCAAGCCATTTGAGGTATAAAGCTCACACCATGATGGCATTTTGTGTTAGATCTAGTGTGTGGTGTCTTTTATGCACTTTTGAGTCTTTTGAGTTAAAGATGAGCTTTTGATCTACTCTAGAAGCAATGGATGCTAGATCTTAGCTCCATTTAGGCCCCTAGTTCATAAAAATGCAAACTTTATGAAGGATATTGGTTCATGCATGTGTTAAGATCTCTATTAAGCTTCATTTTGAGTATTGGGTCCCATTAAGCCATGCATGTGTGTAAAGTTGCCAACTTTACGTGATAAGTCACCCTTAGGAACCAGATCTGAGAGTATAGCAAAAGGTCTTAACTGATTAAGTGCCTAATGAAGAGATCTAGTAATCTAGGGAGTACGATGGGCGTACGAGCTGAGTATGCCCCGCGTACTCAATAGTTGGGTGTTTTAGGCTTGGACTTCTCGATTTGGGCCATAGTTTGGGCCTTGTTAGTCTATTAGACTTCTGATTTTGGGATTTTGGCTAGTATTTTGGGCTTCCTTGGGTTTAGGCCCATGATGGGTTTTGGGCCCAGTTTGGAAGATTGGGCCATAATTAGGCCTTGGCTACCATTTAGGATTTGGGCCTTTTGAGTAGTTGGGTTGGGCCTTAGTTTTGGGCCAAGTAAGAAAAAGGGTAAAATCGTCTTTTACCTTGGTTATGGGCGAAGTAGCTTAGATTCTTGGCTGGGTTGAGATCCAATTAATAATTGGATATTATTTTGATGATGATAGTGCGGGGATTTTCCGGACCAACTGGCAGAAATTCTTTTGCGTATTTCAGCAGCTAGAGGTGAGTTTCCTCCCTGTGTTTGGCGGGTCGAAGGCACCAATTTCGACCCATGATTTGTTATGGTTAGGATGCTAGATATCTGCATGACTCTTACAAGTGTCAGGTGTTGGTATGCTTACCGGACGGGGCCCGATGACAATTATGTATCTTTGTGATTATTGCATGTGTTATGTATTTATATGTTTATATGTATATCGGGCAAGGCCTGATGGTGGGTAGGGCCCGAGACTGACAAATCTATATATCGAGCGAGGCCCATTATGTGTTTATTATGTATGGTATGTGGTATTTTGTGGAACTTACTAAGCTTTGTACTTACCGGTTTTAGTTTATGTTTTCAGCTACTTCTGGTTCAAAAGGGAAGAGCCTGTGATGATTGCAGTGCACACATCACCTTGTTCCGCATTTTATGATTACTCTGATGTTTTATGATGTATTTGATACACTTTGTTCCACCATGGTTTTATGATGATGTTTTGGATAATAGTTTTATTAATTTAAAAATGAAAACATTTGGTCTTAATTTTGGGACGTTACAAGTTGGTATCAGAGCATTAGTTTGAAGGATTCAGACATACTCTCGGGTGTGTCTGAACTCAAACTGAGGGTTTGGTAGAATTTTTTTCAAAAAGAAATGTTTTATAAAAAGGTTTCTAATAAAATAAAATGGGTGTGGTGCATGCAATCGACCGAGATCAAGTAAGTTTTCCCAAAATACCCATACATGTTTTATGATATGCTTTGATTTATGAATCTGTGAATCACATGCTAGTTACTGCTAAGGATCTGCTTAGGATTTGCATGATAGAATGCTAGGAGATATGCCTTTATATGCCTACTATTTGAGCTTGTAGACTTGCATGCTAGTATTGATCAGTCGGTGATAGGATGGCCTGATTAGGTTATGCTTGATTTCGATTACTCAATGCTCGAATGCTGCTTGCTTTATGCTTTTTAGGAGTTCTCACTAACTTCAGCTAACTAGTAAATGAATACGCTATGTTACATATTATGGAAACAAAATAATTTTAGAAGGTTAGGTTTTAACTCTATTACGCAGCTCTTGTTTGAGTCCAACCGTTGTAGTGTGAGACCTTTCATTTGAAGAATTATCTGGTGTCAGTGATATGTAACTATATTTGTGAGCTGGTTAGAGGATGTTGGTAGGAGTTCCTTCTACAGCTGATGACGGAGACTGGTGTGGTGATTGCCCTAGGAAAACCTAGGAAGAGATTTAGTGTTGGGAGCCTTGTCTTGTGAGGTCAGCTGAAAGCTTGGAAGAATCAAAGGGAGGAGTTGTGGGAAAGACTGGGTGCCACAACGTTGAACATGTATGGACAAGGCGTGGCATTAAAGTTTCATACACATGTTTTAGAAGGTTGTCATGACGTGGAAATGGATAGCCATGGTGTGATAGCTGGTGCAGCCCAAGATCATGAAGTTTTAGGGTTTATGCCATATTTAAGCCCCTAAACCTTAGGTTTAGGGCATCCTCTTCAGCCTCCATCTCCCCGTCTAGAAACCCTAGCCTCCATGCATGCTTGATAGTCCATTTCATAAATTTTGAGCATTGTTCTTGGATTTTTGGTAAAGCCTTTAGAGAAGGAAGTTCACAAGGAAGCCAAGGAAACAAGACGCAAGTTGGATCCAACATTCTCTTCAAATTTCTGAGTTGAGGAAGGTATAAAGTTCATACCTTGACACTTATTCTTCTAGATTCAAGTTCTAGGTCATATTTAGGTGGTTTTGTCCCTTTCTTGGATGTTCTTTGAGTTTGAAGAACTCCAAAACATGTAGTGGCTTCTCCAGGTCCTTGGACTTCTGTTGATTGAGAAAAAGGACCATGCTTGGTGTATTTTGTGTCCATGTTCAAGTTATAGCCTCATTAAGGACCTAATAGACTTTGAATGCTATATATAACCTTAAAATGGAGACCAAATGGATAAAGTTGGAAACTTTATCCATTAAGTCGGTGTGGAAGAGTAGATCTTGAAGTATGAGCTTGGATCTAAAAGGATTAAGCTCTTAATGAGATAAATGGAATTTTCTAGTGGCCACGGCGTGGAGAAGGGTAGTCACGGAGCGACGAAGTCAAAAATCATGACTGCCTTGTTCTGGCATTGTCACCGCATGGCAATGTCCTTCATGATTGATTGTTTGACTTTATGCTCCCATGATGTGGCCAGGGAGGACCACCACGTGGTGTTTACTTTGACAAGGATTGATCGTTGAATTTTTGACCAAATTAGACCTTAGTTCAAACTTGAGTGTTGTGGACTGTTGATTAAGATTCTTCCATGTTTTGGGTGTTAGAAGGTTTGTGGGAGCAAGCAGTTTAGAAAGGGGAGCGTGTCGCAGTGTTTTTGGGTTCTTCGATTCAGTTGAGTTTTCCTCATTGTACTTGTGAGTCGAAGGCACCAATGTCGGACCACTAAGTTATGTATCCTGGAATATAGAACATTGCTATGTTGTAGTGATATGTTAGATCTGCATGATTATATGTATGTTGGTTAGATTACCAGTAGGTTGGTTATCGTGTAGTAGGGTGTCATAAGGGCCATATGGAGTCATGTAGGATAGCCTGAGAACTATTGATCTAGTCTTTCTTGCCTATTCCTTGTTTGGTTGTGGCTCTAGAGTAGGATCATTTGTTCGGGTGGCTATTTTACTTCTGGTTCCTTATGGTTATGCATTTCATGGAGAGTTTTTGGTAGCAGAGCAGTGTGTTTTGATGGGTCTAATAGGCGGTAGTGAGCTGTATGATTGGTATTTGTCTGTATTTATGTGCCTACTTGATCGTTGTATGTTGGCTTTCCAGTCCGACGACTGATTGGGCCAGGGTATTCCACTCTGATGACTGATTGGACCCGTTGTATGTTGGTATTCCAGTCTGATGACTGACTGGGCCAGGGTATTCCAGTCTGATGACTGATTGGACCCGTTGTATGTTGGCATTCCAGTCTGATAATTGATTGGGCCAGGGTATTCCAATTCGATGACCGATTCGACCCATTGCATGTTTTGTCTGTATTTGGTGTGTGTGGTATTTTGGGGAAACTCACTAAGCTTTGTGCTTATCCAGTTGTTTATGTTTTCAGATTCTATCGGTGATCGTGGGAAGGCGAAGGCGGGACTGTGCACACTTATCAGTAGCATTGAGGATTATGCGTCTATTTTATTACTCTGATTTTCGATAAATGTAATTTGGAATTGATGGTTTTTCTTAAAATGGATTTATAATTGGGAAAATTCACCTTAATAAAAGCGAAAAAAAATTTGGTTGTGAAAATTCGATATTACAATTATGCATGGAACATTTAAGGCCTTTAGAATGCCATAAATTACTGTCACAATTTCAACCTATTGATTACCTCCTCCCCTTCCCAGAAATTACCTTTACCTTCCCCATTAAGCTTAGTGACCTTTCATTTACCATTAAACCCCTATAAATTACCTTCAACATTTGAACCTAATGATAACCCTTTTTCTAAAATTCCTCAGATAAGTATGGCCAACTACAACAACCATTGGGTGATTAGAGGCTCATGCCCATCAAGGCCTCCATCTGCCATATATGGCTATTATAATGCCATGTATATCATGATGAAGGTTCATCATCATGGGTTTTTTTACAGGGACACCCGAGAGGAAATATGACACAAAGCAAATCGTGTGTGTAAAGTTAGTAAACATTCATAAGTTGACTCCATAAACACTGGAAGACATTGAAGGTGCACTCGTGATTAATATGGAGGTCAATTGGTGCTCGTTGATATGTGATGAGATATTGGATTACGATCTTATACCACTCCACACTGAGTACAACATTGAGAGGTTTAAAAGAAGGATTTTCCCTAGGCACTACAACATTATACAATACAATCAAGGACCACCGACATGTGATATTTTCTGGCATGAGACACTGAAGAGAGCTTATCCTAATAAACTTGGGAATCTGCTTTATGAATTTGTCTTCGACAATCCGAGTGCAACTCGAGAAGATTACACCAAGTACATGTGGGAACAATATGTTGTTCGAATTCCTAAATATTACATGTTATCAAAGCTAGATTATGCAAGAAGGTTAGTTAGAACTTGACAGGTTGAACATTGAAGATATGAAGACTGATGAAAACCTAGCCTTGTTTTTTGGTTTGTTTTTGTTTATCAGGAAGGGGAAGAGAAGGAATGTATTTATGTTTAAC
The DNA here is from genome assembly GCF_052849685.1 of Lactuca virosa. NCBI lineage: Eukaryota > Viridiplantae > Streptophyta > Magnoliopsida > Asterales > Asteraceae > Lactuca > Lactuca virosa. Next base: position 166,911,758 of record NC_136434.1, on the reverse strand, counting down.
TTATAAGCCTATGTGGCCAGTTTATATGTACTTTTCATTAATTTTAATTACCTTTTAATTACCACATCAACGAGGCAAAAATATGTTGCAGGTGGCAAAATGGTTAATTTAACAGGTAAATTTAAACTTTAAGGGTGTATTGAGCAAAAAAAAACATAGTTGGTCAATCCTAGACAACAACTAAATATCATTTTGCTACGGTCTTAATTTCCTTTTCGTCTATTATATAGTTTTGTGACTTTTGTCAAACATACCGTATATATATACTAGTCTTCCTATATGTTTTATATAAGTGTGTTAACATATTTGCTGCCTAGATCAGTGTCTTACTACACTCATATACACGTATATATTCTCAACCGAATTAATGAAAAGGGGAATGGATGTTTTCCTTCACTTTTTTCAAATTTATCGATCATATCGGAACTTATTTGGGACCAACCATATCCCACATGTTATTAATTAACCTTCTATTTCTCCACGGTAAATGTGCAAGCATTGTTGAACTCAAAAACTTGTCACATGTATGAATGCATGAAATTTGGGAACTTTACAACTCCCAATATAAGGTTTATTAATGCTACTGTGTGAAGTGTGTCTGTTTATATTTTAATTATTTATGAAATAGATAAATATGAAATAGATATATAAAACAAAACACCTTATTTTCTGTGTCATTTCAGCTTAGAAAGTGGAAAATGCGTAAGAAGAAGAAGAAGAACGCAATCAGCTTGGAAGGGGGGAAAAGGGTTGTGTTTCCCATGTTTACAAAGATTCCAATATTTCATTTTTGACTATGGATTCGAGTTCTGTGTTTTTTCTTTTGGTTTCTTTAACGTCTCAAGATTCGAACTTTAGTTGTCCTTTTAGCAATTAATAACTAAGAAAACTTTTAAGGTTTAATTATGTTAATTATATATTATTAATTTTGATTATGGGTCATACTAGCTTTCTTTGTAAGAGTTAAAATAATTTCTTTTAAATAATTATTTGTTTGGCAATGAGTTTTTAGAAACTTTTAATGTTTAAATTTTATGAAAAATACTTGAATTAAAGAAAAAACTTTGTTAGAAATGTAACTTGATCAGCAATTGACCTTGATGACGATCTTATTTAACTAATGTTGTGGCTTTTAATCAAATATACATAAATATATTTAACAACGCTAGTCAACCAATCTTATTAGTAAGTAAGTATATATTATATATATTTAAAAGAAATAATTTTTAAAAACATTAGATTATTAGTACATGTGCACAAAAGTGAAATCTGATATGATCCGGATCCGAATCCAATTACGATTCGGTTTCAATGATGTCACTAATAATCCAATCTATTCGGTCCTAATCCGGCCTCGTCCTGACTTGATCAGATTTATGGGGTAGATTTGGATCCGATTTTGGGCTAATCCAGGATCAACTCCGGTTAAGGTTATCGGATATGGATCCGGACCTAATTACTCCGATCTGAATTTGAAAATTGTGTATTTTGGTAAATTTAGTTTTCAGATAGGATCATATCTAAAATGGCTATCCGATTTGCTTGTGCACCTCTAATTATTAGAAACACAAAACCAAAATTTATACTATTATTAGTGGTGTTATTTTATTTTATAATAAAATGAAAAAAACATGTTTGACGTTCCAAGAGAAAATACAACGAACAATGAGGCCATATGGCAAATGGAATCTTCTTATAATCCAACACTAAACCCAAAGACTTAAATTTTGTCTGTAAGTATGTCTGTCAAGCTTACTCAATAATCAATATTATTTCACTCCCCTATACAAATAATAGAAAAATTAACCAAGGTATAATTAAAAACTTAAAAGGGCTTTCATCTTGTGAATATTACCTTATCACTTAACTCTTGTATCTATATCTTTATTATGACATGATTTTGAACTTGTAGTAATGAAAAATACAATATTTTGTTGGTTATATAATTAAACTTGTTATTTTATTTCTTCTGGTTGAATTAAATATTAAATATTAAAAAAAATAAAAGCAATACAAGGCAGTTTGGAAATGTCTTTATCATGCTACAATGATGCTATGCATTTGACTTCTTGATCTTACAATTATGAATTATATATTGGGGAAGAGGAAAGTGGGTATGCGGCAGCAAAGAGGAATCCTAAGGGTGTATTCTGGAATTAAAGTCAAATCCTAAAGCACAAAAGAGATTCCACTACGAAGCTAAATTTGACTTATTTACGCTTAGGGTCCTTATGATTGCACAATCTTTCCTATTGACCCTCTAAAGTAAACTCACGAAACTGAGTTTTGGGGAAATTCAATCTAATCATAAAGGATAAGGTTTTTCTGCTAAAACTGGAATGAATTATAATAAAATAACCCTTTTGCATATTAGAAAGGTTCAAAACGATAAATATAATATTGATATAAAAGTTAAAACTTTCTTTGCGGTCCTAATTACGGATTATTTAGCCGGACATATTAACAATGGTCTTGGAAAAAGCCTTTGACAAATCAATCTTGATTTAATATTTAATTCTGTCCCTTGGACCCCGCTAGGGGTGCTGCCCCTAGACTCCCTTAAGGGGCTGCAACCCCTTGGAACCTTCATGGACCCCCGTATTCTCGAGTTCACAATTATCACATCGAATATGCACCCTGCACCTTCAAGCTCGGTTAGTTAATGAAACTCGGTCTATCTCATTATTAATATAATTACATCAAAATATGTTGATAACACTAAAATCACCAACATTAGATAGGTGATTCCTTCGGAAATGAGATAGAGTTTCCTAAGGGAACAAGAGTATGATTCCTTCGAGAATGAGATAGAGGTTCCTACAGGAACAAGAGTATGATTCCTTCGGGAATGAGATAGATGTTCTTTCAGACACAAGAGTATGATTCCTTCAGGAATGAGGTGATGGTTCCTTAGGAAATATACATAGATGATCCTTTTTGGGGATGTAGATAGATGAATTCTGTAGGAATAAAGATTGTGTATTATTTGTACATGGAGAAGATAGGAGCACAAGAAACTTAGATTAGGAATATTATTTGTGTGACAACCATCAAATTTCGGTCAAGTCAAAGTCAAACAAAGTCAACTAGTCAAACCGGTCAACTCCATTAACCCTTGTATGATAGGGTTTACGTTATGTAATCACTGTATAATTCGCTATTTTAATGAGAAAACATCATTTGGAAAGTTCATGTGTTTGATTTTCCTTAGCCTTAACAGTGCTAAACAATGAACCAAAGCGATAAAACACTATTGCACAATCATCGGGATTGTGTAGGACACTAAATCATGGCTTAACGGGGTCTATGGACCTTGCGTTGCGAAGCCGGACACTCAAAAAGATCACAAACGAAACCTCTCGCAATCTCATTCAAACCCTACTCAAGATTACTTGACGCTAATAGGATCGAAACTCATACACTACGATATAAATTGACGTTAATAGCAACATAGTATAGTACAACGTTATAACTATAATCAAATTAAATTATGATACCATATTAAAATCAAATCAAAGTATAATGCTCTAATTAAATTTAAAAGAATCAAACTTGAATGCTATAATTAAACTTCAAATCAAAGTAGATTGTTATAATCAAATAATAACTCATCTTTTATAAAACTCCATTTTTATAAACTTTACATTAAATTTTATAAAACTCTATTTTTATAAACTTTACAATAAATTTTATAAAACTCTTATATTAATTATGTAAAAGATGCTTGTGTTAGTGGGAAATTATGAAGACCACCAAAAGCAAAAAGATTATTCTCATGGTCTCCCACTCACACCTCCCATCCACTTTCCTTTCCTTTTTCTCCCAACACATTATTCTCTTCACCACTTAAACCTTCTCTATTCTTTCTCTCACTCTCAATCTCGAAATTTCCTCCAAGAATACTCATATTCCATCCAAGAACAATCTATTATACTCAAATCTTCATCCCTCTTGAAGCATTCATCAAGGTATGTTGTTAAAAGTTTCATATTCATACAAGAAACAAATTAAATCCACCAAAATATCTAAAACTCATTTTATGCATAAACCTGATTTTTCTCAGAATCCCATCAATAAAATAAGAAGTTCTGGAAATTTTCAGAAAATAATTTATTTTTATTGAATTATTATGATTATTGCAATAAAGTAGGGCACTAATTCACATAAAATACTTTTTGCATTCAATAAATTCTGAGAAAATTCTGGGATGACCTGTATACTGATTAAACATGATATATGAAGTTTCATGCATTTATATTACTTTTTACTATTATTTATGATTTTATTGATTAACTAATAATGAAATATATAAAAAATACTTCCCATAGTCACAAATATCTGAAACTTATACACTGAGCTAGCTCTACATCATGTTATAAAACTATGGTTAATTTTACAGATTTTTTGAGAATCATTTACTATTTTTCCCGAATTTTGTGTTGTTTAATCATTAAAATATTAAATAAATACTAAAACAGTTCAGAAAAATATACAAATTTTACAGTAATTCATATTGTATGAAATAATGATTTCCTAATAATTTCATAATTTTTCAATACTGTTTACTATTTAAAACTATTTTCCTAAGTATTTAAGCATGTAAAAATGCATTTTAATGATTATTTCATATAAATAATTGTTAAAATCTGTAAATAATTATAATTGGGCAAGTTATTATTTTAATAAGAAATTATTAAAATCTGGCATAAATTGAAAATATAAATTAATTATGCAAAGTAAGTAATTCAATTTAAAATTCATTTAACAAATAAATACCTTAATATTATAATCAAAATGAATTATTGTTAATTCATCTAATATAAGAATATGTGTCTAATTATTTGTATTAATACTCCATTCTCGTTTAGCAGTTCCTAAACCAAAACTATTAATTATATTAGGTTCTACGCCATTTTGACCCGAATCGTCTATCGTACGACACACGCATTTCGTTTTGGGACTAAAGTGAGTAATCTACCCCATACTTTACTTTTGGGATGTATCATGTGGTTCTAATATGTTCCAACTTCATTTTATTGTTTTATCACAATTGAGACATTGTTGGGACATTTATACGTGAGTCATTAATTGTATAACTATTGTTTGTTTACGCTACATGTACTTGTAGTGCATTACCATTTTTAGTCTAATCTCCATGACTATGCCCGTATTCTTGAGGTACGTTATGGACAATAATAGCGCTATTGGGTTGACCACCCCGCCTTGGGACGCTAAGGTGATTGATCCCACGTTGTTGAGTGTGTATGATGATTAGATGCTCCATCCTATATATGTTTATATATATATACATATGTATATATAGGGTGAGGACTTATTGTTGTTGTTATCATTTGTTAATCAATTTTTGATTTATAAACCGTTATCTCAAATACAATTGTTTGCCGACTTCAAAAGAAAACAAATTTCTAATTATAAAGGTTTCAACTTCACAATTTTCTCTACTAAAATTAGATTACTCACCAACTCTCGTAGTTGACCTGTTTTTACCCATGATGCAGATTTGAAGAATGAAGTTGATGAAAATTAGGTTGTGCCTTAGAAATCCACAAGACTATTTGAATTTGATGTAATAAATGTTGTTCATATTTGGATTTGTATTTGTATGTTGTGGATCTTGTTTGCATACTTAGTACTTAATTGAATCTAATCATATTATAACATAGTTGTCATGAGACTTTGAACAATATATCACGCCTCGATCGATTCCGACAAGGATCGGGGTGTGATAGATTGGTATCAGAGCCCTTGACTATAGGGAATTAGGTTAATTGCCTTGACCTAGTCTATAGCCTCTAGGGTCCTCTCGTATGCTAGTTTATAAAATACACACACAACTGTATGCAATTCGCACTTAGAAAATCCTAGGAATACCTTTGTGTGTTAATTGCTCCCTTATGTGCATACGTATTACTCCTGACACTTATATGTGTGCATACACTTGTGAATATTCTCCACTTTCTCTGAAAATCACACACATACTCAAGTTGTTTAACAAAATGTATATACATATATGTATTCCTTAGAGCTCATAGGAAATTCAAAGTCATCCACTCTAGTTGGGTAGGATCATAGTAATGGACGCGTAGTAACTGGAAGGGGGAGGTGCCGGTAGCCCGAAAGTCCTGACTAGGTAAGCATTCGTATACATCCCAATCAACCGAGGGACCAGTTTGCTTATCTGGGGACCAAAGGCGAGAGTTCCCAAACCTATAGGCCAAAGCGTGTCATTCACATTACTTTTGAGCCATCAAAATACCCGACCTTATCAAACGTATCCGAAAGGATACACTCCAAAATGGCCAACTCATTGGACTATTAAGTTCCCTAATGGGCCTAGAAGTGGGAAAGAAATGTGAAAACTTAGTTTTGTGGGGGCCCACGCAAGTGCTACATGTTTCACATTTAGTAACCATGGAAATCCCAAAAGGTGCCCAACACTCCTAACCATGGCCCAACAAGTGTTTTACAATTATTTTACCCAACAATGTCTAAAAAAAAACTTTATTTCCCTAATCAATTTACAAATAACTCACAAGTCCATATGCGTGTTTCTCATAGTTGACATGTTCCTTGTTTGGTTGTGGACTTAGGGTAGACTCATTAGGATCAACAGTCTAATAAAATTTTAATTACACATAATTGGGGGCATGTCGAGTGAATCTTAGGAGTGGATCAGACATGGAACAAATCACAAGATTATAATCAAGTTATTCCTACTAAATTCATAAGTCTATTTATATAGACCTCTGGTATAGAGTCGTCAGTGTAGTCGTGTCGGCAATCTAGAATATAGCTAAATACATAATACAAACTATAATACCCAAATTATACAAAATTTTCTGCATAAAAAATCAATAGACAAACACAATGAAACTAAAAAGGGTATCAATCTATCAAGAGAAAAACACATACAATGTAGATTAAAATCCACTAATTATAACAAAATGGCTAAAAGAAAAGGTAAGGACTAAGGATTGTTAAGTCCTCTCTTCTTATAAATAGCTTTGAAGCAAGCTTGCCTAAGCTTCTTTGTTCTTTCTGTCAATTCCATACCTGGCAATTTCTCCATCATCTTCTTGTGCCCTGCTAACGTCTCTACCTCCTCCTTTAATCCCAACTCCTAGTTTTTTTAGGTAGATGCAATATATTTTTCGTGTGAGTTCATAAAATTTACAATGAGTTAAGTTTATGTAAATATAAATCAGAAATCGTAGTAAAACAATTGATTCGATGTGGCATATGCCTAGGGCCTATGTTTATGTTATAAAGAAACTAATAATTAAAATTTTAGAAAATACCAAAACTACTTTGGTTACCAAGTGCATGCATACATGCATGAGTAATGTATAGAAGGTTATTATCGTAGTTTACCTTGGCATTTTGAATGAGGGATTGAAGGCTCTTAAGTTTTCTATGAGGCCATCTGTTTATGTTTAGCTCTCTGCATCTTTTCTTCAACAATGTTAACCCTATCCCTAGTTCCTTTGCTGCCATGATTATCGGCATCTCAAAGTACTTCGCTATCTCTTCAAACTCCAATGGTCTCAATCTATTTGCCACCTTCCGGCCACCGTGATCAGTGGTGGCAGCACTAGAACTACCTGTAGCCTCACCACCGGATTTACAGTCTTCATTGAAACTAACCAATGGTAAATTACCATCCTCCGAACAATCCCATAAGCTTATGTCTTTAAGGGGATCCAAATCGTGAAACTCATTTCTAGAAATGATGTTTTGATCTTTGTTAAGTACTGTGGAAACGTTCTGATCGAGCACTTCATGCAATTTTTCCGACAACTCGTAATCATGATGGTCGAGCATGTCACCACTGCAAAAATCCAAAAAAAAAAAAAAAAAAAAAAAAAAAAAAAAAAAAAAAACTCAAGATAATCAAATCCAACACGATGAAAGACTCTTTTTGATCACTACAAATCCAAACCATGTTTTGATCAATATAGACAAAATCACTTTTCTGTGCGAAAGATGGGGTAATGAGTGATGTTTATATATACCTGAAAAGATCTTGATGATCAAAGTACTGAAACCAATCGAGGTCATCTATGTGGTTTTGATGATCTGCAGGTGGATCCATTTGTGAGGGAGAAGTTAAAAGTTGCTGTAAGAATGTGATGATTTATATAAGTGAAGTGGGAGAAGTAATTAATAACAAATAAAGAGGAAATGAATATATATGGTCTTTGAACTGTAACCTTCTTCTTCAATTCACACACATATACGTATATGTTGCCGCAAATTATGACTTATGTGCCTCATGCATTTAATACATCACATGCCTACCGCATATTCTTGACTTTGAAGCTACGTACCAGTTTCAAATTTCCCCAGTAGCACACTTTTCATTAGAAAGTACTCCAAGTCTTCACACATGAACCAGTTAGAAAGTACTCCAAGTCTTCACACACGAACCAATTAGAAAGTACTCCAAGTCTTCACACATGCAAATTATGACTTGTGTGTCGCTATAGGTAACTAATAAAATTTTATTTTTTAACCCCTTAAATATCAGTACAAGCTTCTAACCTCGACGTTTAAATTCAAAATTTCTTTTTATTACTAAAACTAGCATCGATTCAAGTATATAAACCATGAATCTTGAGAACACGGCAAAACCCAAATAAGTCTTATCATCTATGTAAAAAAAACTCAGGGTTTTTACTAGTAAATCTATCAGTGGCGGAGCTTGAACAATTAACTTGGGGGGGGCGAAAATATTATAAACTGAAATTAAAATTAAAAAAAAAACAGATTGTTTTCTACAAATAAACACCAAAAACACCTAGAAAAAGAATTACAACTCAGCCCGACAGCCTTTAATGTCTTTAAAAACAGATTATGAATGATATATTAGTAAGCAGACAACAATTTCTCTTTCAATGTTTTCATCTTTCCCATGATTATATCTAGAAAAATCAAAATGAAGGAACAATTGATCCAATCAAAACAAAATCAAATTCAAAATTAGAACAATAACCAATAACTCATTTAACAATAACCAAATCAATCTTTGTTGTCACTTTTCAGTTTTGTTTGAAGCTGACAAGCTGTTAAGCATAACCAAATCAATAACCAAATCTATAAGTTCATAACTTATAAATCAAATTGGCAAATCGCCAAATCGCAAATGACAGCCAAATTAAAAGGAAACTCAGTAAGACAGTAGTAACGCATAAATAGGCAACAAATTGACAGAAAACAGCAGCAGCAGTGCAATACGCCAACACCAACAATCAACAATCTTACAATCAGAAAAGAAAGAACATATGAACAGGATTTGGGTCTCGGGATTACATACCTGATTTCTGTGAAGTGAGAATGGGGACTTGGGCACTTGGCGATGGCGATTGGCGAGAGTGAGACCAGGCGACTGACTTGGCGAGACAGCGACAAACGAACAGCAGGCGAGATAGGCAGCGAATTGGGAAAATGGGGATGAATCAATTTTGATTTCTTGATACCGCTTGGTCGTTTGGAGAATTAGGAGTATTGGACCATTCTGATTAGGAATCGGGAGGGGCCAAAGCCCAAGTTTGAAGATAGCAGGCCTATAACTATTTTATTTTGAACTACAATTCCTACTTCTAGCCCAATAATACTACGCCCCTGGAATCTATGAGGGCTAGTGTAAACATTATGGTCATATATCATTAAGATTCTATGGACTTAGAATGTGTGATTCCGCCTCATTCCCTGTTCCTTGTTTGGTTGTGGGCTTAAGGCGGGGTCACCCAGCCAAAATGCCCTTGCAATCTTAATGATATACGACTAGTTTACGTCAATCGACTATAAAAGAACTTGTAGGACTTATAATGCAAATTTCGTCAAAATTTGTTGAAACATTCGTAATGATGGAACTCGCTAACTACGTTATAAAATATTCACAGTGGTAATACCAAGGATAAAACAGGGAGTATAAAAGCACACATAGAATACTCTATCATCCCAAAACAATAAACTCCTTTTAAATTGACTCAGTTCAAGTTACAATAAGAAATTTCCAAGGTCATCATGTGACATCAGGAGGGTTGTTCCTCACCATAATCAATTTCTTGTACTACGAAAAGTTTTCCACATCTTTTTCCAAACTCTTGAAGTCCCAATCAAAATGCAAATTTCGGGACGAAATTCCCTCTAACGGGGGGATGATGTGACAACCATCAAATTTCGGTCAAGTCAAAGTCAAACAAAGTCAACTAGTCAAACCGGTCAACTCCATTAACCCTTGTATGATAGGGTTTACGTTATGTAATCACTGTATAATTCGCTATTTTAATGAGAAAACATCATTTGGAAAGTTCATGTGTTTGATTTTCCTTAGCCTTAACAGTGCTAAACAATGAACCAAAGCGATAAAACACTATTGCACAATCATCGGGATTGTGTAGGACACTAAATCATGGCTTAACGGGGTCTATGGACCTTGCGTTGCGAAGCCGGACACTCAAAAAGATCACAAACGAAACCTCTCGCAATCTCATTCAAACCCTACTCAAGATTACTTGACGCTAATAGGATCGAAACTCATACACTACGATATAAATTGACGTTAATAGCAACATAGTATAGTACAACGTTATAACTATAATCAAATTAAATTATGATACCATATTAAAATCAAATCAAAGTATAATGCTCTAATTAAATTTAAAAGAATCAAACTTGAATGCTATAATTAAACTTCAAATCAAAGTAGATTGTTATAATCAAATAATAACTCATCTTTTATAAAACTCCATTTTTATAAACTTTACATTAAATTTTATAAAACTCTATTTTTATAAACTTTACAATAAATTTTATAAAACTCTTATATTAATTATGTAAAAGATGCTTGTGTTAGTGGGAAATTATGAAGACCACCAAAAGCAAAAAGATTATTCTCATGGTCTCCCACTCACACCTCCCATCCACTTTCCTTTCCTTTTTCTCCCAACACATTATTCTCTTCACCACTTAAACCTTCTCTATTCTTTCTCTCACTCTCAATCTTGAAATTTCCTCCAAGAATACTCATATTCCATCCAAGAACAATCTATTATACTCAAATCTTCATCCCTCTTGAAGCATTCATCAAGGTATGTTGTTAAAAGTTTCATATTCATACAAGAAACAAATTAAATCCACCAAAATATCTAAAACTCATTTTATGCATAAACCTGATTTTTCTCAGAATCCCATCAATAAAATAAGAAGTTCTGGAAATTTTCAGAAAATAATTTATTTTTATTGAATTATTATGATTATTGCAATAAAGTAGGGCACTAATTCACATAAAATACTTTTTGCATTCAATAAATTCTGAGAAAATTCTGGGATGACATGTATACTGATTAAACATGATATATGAAGTTTCATGCATTTATATTACTTTTTACTATTATTTATGATTTTATTGATTAATTAATAATGAAATATATAAAAAATACTTCCCATAGTCACAAATATCTGAAACTTATACACTGAGCTAGCTCTACATCATGTTATAAAACTATGGTTAATTTTACAGATTTTTTGAGAATCATTTACTATTTTTCCCGAATTTTGTGTTGTTTAATCATTAAAATATTAAATAAATACTAAAACAGTTCAGAAAAATATACAAATTTTACAGTAATTCATATTGTATGAAATAATGATTTCCTAATAATTTCATAATTTTTCAATACTGTTTACTATTTAAAACTATTTTTCTAAGTATTTAAGCATGTAAAAATGCATTTTAATGATTATTTCATATAAATAATTGTTAAAATCTGTAAATAATTATAATTGGGCAAGTTATTATTTTAATAAGAAATTATTAAAATCTGGCCTAAATTGAAAATATAAATTAATTATGCAAAGTAAGTAATTCAATTTAAAATTCATTTAACAAATAAATACCTTAATATTATAATCAAAATGAATTATTGTTAATTCATCTAATATAAGAATATGTGTCTAATTATTTGTATTAATACTCCATTCTCGTTTAGCAGTTCCTAAACCAAAACTATTAATTATATTAGGTTCTACGCCATTTTGACCCGAATCGTCTATCGTACGACACACGCATTTCGTTTTGGGACTAAAGTGAGTAATCTACCCCATACTTTATAATTTTCAATACTTTTGGGGTGTATCATGTGGTTCTAATATGTTCCAACTTCATTTTATTGTTTTATCACAATTGAGACATTGTTGGGACATTTATACGTGAGTCATTAATTGTATAACTATTGTTTGTTTACGCTACATGTACTTGTAGTGCATTACCATTTTTAGTCTAATCTCCATGACTATGCCCGTATTCTTGAGGTACGTTATGGACAATAATAGCGCTATTGGGTTGACCACCCCGCCTTGGGACGCTAAGGTGATTGATCCCACGTTGTTGAGTGTGTATGATGATTAGATGCTCCATCCTATATATGTTTATATATATATACATATGTATATATAGGGTGAGGACTTATTGTTGTTGTTATCATTTGTTAATCAATTTTTGATTTATAAACCGTTATCTCAAATACAATTGTTTGCCGACTTCAAAAGAAAACAAATTTCTAATTATAAAGGTTTCAACTTCACAATTTTCTCTACTAAAATTAGATTACTCACCAACTCTCGTAGTTGACCTGTTTTTACCCATGATGCAGATTTGAAGAATGAAGTTGATGAAAAATAGGTTGTGCCTTAGAAATCCACAAGACTATTTGAATTTGATGTAATAAATGTTGTTCATATTTGGATTTGTATTTGTATGTTGTGGATCTTGTTTGCATACTTAGTACTTAATTGAATCTAATCATATTATAACATAGTTGTCATGAGACTTTGAACAATATATCACGCCTCGATCGATTCCGACAAGGATCGGGGTGTGATAATTTGTATATTCATTGTTGTTCATTTTTATATGTATGATTTTTATTGTAAACCCGTGATTAAAACTGAGATTTAAAGTGTTTTAATTTTAGTAGAATTCCGCAAATTGTAGATAAAACTTTGATAATTCCCTTAGATATTTGTAATAAAAATCAGGGTCGTCACACACTAATAACTATAAAAAGGATTTGGAAATAAATAATATGTTTATATGTGATAAAGCATTATTTTCCCCCTACAACAAGATAAATAAATAGATACTGATTATTTAATCTTATTAAATCAAATAAAATAGTTTATTTAATAATTACATTAAAAAAATATTAAATAAGACAAGAAATTAATTCTAAGTAATTAATTATATGAGTTGAGTTACTTGACTCGGATGTCATGAAAAAGCTCTAGAAAGCTCATAATAGTTTAGATTTTTTTTAGAACGACAAACACACATTCACCCATACACACACTAATCTTACTTTTAATTATATACTTGTTGTCCACCACGAGACTTGAACCCTAGACCACTTAGGGGAATGACACATTTTCAATACACCTGATACTTACTACTAGGCTACAAGGCAGCTTGATGATTATGAAAATAAGTCACACTACAACCCTAATCTCGCTCTCCTCCCCTTGCCTATAAAACGACTTCTTATTCTATCTCCTTGAAGTTGACAAACTCAAGCACACTAAGAAATATGGAAGAAGAACTTTAATCGGTTGATATCTAACAACATTTTGTATTTGCTCGTGTAGATATCGATATTGATAATCAACCATGACTATCGTCTCCTACACTAAAGGTTCCTTACATAGCAATATATGGTTCTTAAAAACCATACAGTTGTGTTCTTGGTTGAAATATGAATTTTAGGGTAAATAAAAATTTTAAATTGTTATTTTTCATCGAGCGGTTAATTCTTAATTGTTTTTGAGCTGATTAAACTTCAAAGTGGTATAGAGCCATATTTTAGACCTAATAATCACCTTTTTTGTTTTTTCTTGATCTTTCGTTATTCATCTCTCTTTATGTTTTTAAGTAATAATCACATTTGTTTTAGATAATACTTTTATTTATAAAAGTTGTATGTATAATTTTTTATAATAAACCATTAAAAACTGTTCATTAGAATGAATGCATTGTTTTTGCCTAGTTTGAAAGCAATTGAATGTCTAAATGTTTTTTTTATCATTCAAATGTTATGTGATGTATGTTGGTAGTTCAGTTTGAGCCTAAGGGACTATTTGGCAGGATCTGAATTTTTAAGATCTGAATTCTTAAGAGGTCTGAACTTCTAAGAGGGTCTGAATTTTTAAGATCTGAATTTTTAACATGTTGTTTGGTTGGAACCTCTGAATTGTTGTGCTGAATTATAAAATGACCATTTTACCCTTGTGTATTATTTTTTTGTTGAATTCAATGTTTTTGTTTATAAAATAACCTAACTAATTTCTTAAATAACTATAAAATAAATATAAACACCATACAAAAGAATATAAACAATGTACTCTTAAGATTATAATTGTAAAACTAGGAAAGATCTTTATCAATACAAAAATAATAAAATAATGTATACAAATACAATCATATATGTTCTTGAACATGGGAATGGAAAAATGTTGCTATTCTAAAGACCATAACAACAATCGAAAGTTGATCAATTAAACCGATTCAAGAATAATCATCTAACGACCATAATCTATTACTTGCAAATCCACTGCTACATTCTTTTTGTGCTTCAAAGTCTACATTTTTTGTGCTTCAAAGTCTTCACAAATTCCTGATCTCATGCTCCCTCGGCCTCATGTATGCAAAAAAAACACGCCATAATGAAACTGCACATAATAACATAAAAGATCATCAATTTCATTTTCATCCTTAATTATCTCAATTTCAAAACCAACACTTATCATAAAGACACAAACACAAGAAAACAAACCAGTTGCACAAATGATAAGCAAAGTCTCTTCGCTTCCTCTTCCTAAAATGCCTCATCAATCATATTGCTTTCTACATTACGGCGAGCCTAAAATAGTAATTATTCCAAGAAATTAGGGGCAAACAAATCAAGTATGAATACATTGTTCTTTGTTCATGGTCATAAGGGTAGCTGTTTTGTAAGCAAAATGATTTCCAAAACTCCAATTTTCACATATACTAATTAATACAAATTAAAATGATTTCCAATTTTTAACTTTAATCAGCCACATAAAATACTGAAGCATGCTAATGCAACCCTCTATTGGAACATTATCACAAATTTAGCCCAATACATTTCTCCTAGACATTTCATCGAACAGGTAGTAGACCACACTGAACGGACACACATTAGGTAGAAAAGGGAAATCGACATCGACTCCAGCAAATTCAGAGAACAAAAAATCGATTCTACTAACATAAGAAAACCATTTCAGCGAAAAGGGACGAGTTTTAGGGTAAGAACAAAAAACCTTACCGTGATGGTTACATGGAAAGTTCTGGTCAGTAGAACACATCCACATATTTTCGATTTCAGCATAAGGATTTTTGAAAGTATTTTCAATTTCAGAGATGGTTACATGGGAAAATCGATTTCAGAGAAGAGATGGTTACATGGAAAAAACGATTAGGGCTTACCAGCGGGAGAAGGTGCGGCGCCAGAGGTGTGGGAGGTGGCGTCAGAGGTGTGGTAGGTGGCGACGACCGGAGATGTGAAGCTGGAGAGGATGAATGCGGGTGTTGTTTGATTGCTACAGGAACGACGAGAAGATGGGTGACGAGGGTAGGGCGAGGAAAAAAACAAGAACGTGTGCGTCTTTTTTATTTTCAAATGTATAATGAAGTCTGAATAAATAAGAGGCTATTTTTTAATTAAGAGGCAAAAAATAAGACCTTGCCAAACAATCTGAATCTGAATTTTAAAACGATGCCTCTTAATTTATCAATTAAGAGACTACCAAACAACCCCTAAATTTGTAATAATTAAGATCTTATTTTCTTTGTTTTTTATTATAAAAATGTAAATACATAACAAAATTTGCAAGTGAATTACTTAGATATTGTAGGATTTTTGTGCATAATATTAGATTCACATTGTGAATTAGATACGGTTAAGACTCACAATATGAATCACAACGACCTAAAATCATGAAAAATAATAATTTTTATATATCAATATTTTATTTATAAAAAACAAAAATTATGAATTTTGATATATTCTATTTTTTTATAAAAAAACAAATTTTTTCTGTAAACCTATAGATACCCGTCCAACTAACAAATATATAGCTCATTTTATTTGGCTCCAACCATAAAATTGGTTACTTAGTTTTAAGGTTAACTTTAATATCTTGTTAAATCTCTCTCTCTCTCTCTCTCTCTCTCTCTCTATATATATATATATATATATATATATATATATATATATATATATAATTTGGACCAGATCTGTAATAAAAATCGAAATTTTGGTCAAAATTGTAATTTTTGAAAGTTGAATAACCTGTTGCCCGGGTAAAATGGTCAAATTGAATACAATTACCGGTTTTTGAGACTTAATTGAATAAAGATATATATAAGGACTAAATCGATTATGAGGTTAATATGTAAGGATTTTTTTGCAGTTTTCACACACACACACACATACACACACACACACATATATATATATATATATATATATATATATATATATATATATATATATATATATATATATATATATATAAAAGTAGGTTTTCCTTTGAGATTCCGAAAAAAAAATTAATGTTCTTGAGATTCAACATCATCCAGATATTTCTTATTTGCAGATATATATATATATATATATATATATATATATATATATAAGTAGGTTTTCCGTTGAGATTCCGAAAAAAAATTAATGTTCTTGAGATTCAACATCATCCAGATATTTCTTATTTGCCACTTTAACGCTCCAGCGTATCAGCGCGGCGGGAGAGTTATAATCATAAATGATTATGCAGCACCACCTGTTTCTTTTCCACCGACCACAATCGCCACCGCCACCAGCCGATCCACCACTGCCACCCCCGTCGCCTCTACCACATCTACCTCTGCAACCACCACCTTCGTTGCCACCAACCACCATCATTGCATATGATTAATCACTTTGCAAACAGACATATATGTGTAACCATTTATGATTAGACATATATGTATAAATATGTATAATTGATATGACCTTATTTAAATATATATTTTAGGAAATTATATTAATATATTTGATTAAAATGTTATATTTAAAAATATATGATATTTATTATGTTTTGGAATGATTAGATATAGTTAAAATCGGAGTTGGGATGAAAAACGAAGAGAACGTAGCTGAAACGGACGAAAAGCAAAGAAAAACGGGAAGGAGACTAAAAGTATGTTGCACCCTTTCCTAGGAGCGCCACACCCTATTTACATTTTGGAAAGCTCCCATGTCGGTCTACGTATTCAGGTGCAATAAGGAAACCCGACCACCACGCCGCACTGTCGCAAAAACTATAAATATACGAGATTTTCAACCCTAATTGGTATGTAGCCATTGGCAGCCTTAAGCTGTGATTTTTACTTGACTTTTGACGTCCAAAAACGCTAGAGGGTCAATTTCGAAGCTAGAAAATCGATTGGAACAAGGATTTGAAGATTCATGCGCTATTTGTATCGAGATTTCACTTTAGGTTTGGTTGATGATTGTATCTCGCAATCTTTAGGTGCTGTTTTTATGTTTTAGTTTACTGATTATGGTGTAAAAACCTTTACTTTTTCTAGATGTAGATGAACCCTCGTGAATATGTTTTGACTTCGTTCGTAGGATTATGTGTGTTTGGTTAATACCTGTGTGCGATTGATTGTTTATCTTTTATGTTATAGTTGTGATTTTTATCGCCTATTATTGAGTTATGTGTAGTTAAGAGGATCAATATAACTACATTAACTTAAATCTTAACTGCTTTATGATCATTAAACTGTTAGGACTAGAGATCGATCAAATCACATAGGTTAGGTAATACTAATAGTTAACTTTGATTGTGTTAGAGAATCATAGATATACATGTTATGCTTCGATTGATTGTCATGATAATTGATAAGAATCGCTATATCATATCGTTCATAGTTCGAATATATTTAATTAATTATGTTTTCACTAATTATATGACATTTGTGTTAGTTGTTCATTAATTATTAGTACTAGAAAATCCGACCAAGATAACTAGTCATATTATAATTCGGCAATCAACTCATTAATCCATTGCACTTCTAATAAATCGAACATAGAAACTTGGGGAATTCGCTTCTAGTGGAAATACTTATTATCTATTGTTTTAATTTAGTTCTTTACTTCGTTGATTAATTGAGTATTAAAGCAAGTTTAATTTAGTTTAAACACCCCTATCTTTTACTTTACTATTATTAGTTTAATTAACATTTGAATTATTTGATCTAAATCATTTTTGTTCCCCTTGTGCTCGACACTCGACACTCAACACTCGACACTCTTTCTTACCACAACTATACTAATATATGATTAGGTTCACTTGCTAGTATATGTGTGTGTGTGTATTAGTTTAGACGTGATAAATTAGGATTTATAAATTTAGAACTGTTGCATAAATAACACATCAAGTTTTTGGCGTTGTTGTTGGAGAATGGTTGTGTTTAGTTCGAATTATTTATCTTTTGATTAAATTTTAGTTTTTAATTTTTAATTTTTATTTTTAGATGGATATGCTTGATGTTATTCTTGGACGTGAGTTGTAGGTACTTGATGATTTATTTGATCCGGAAAAAAGATTCAGAGGAGCTGGAGAGGTTGTTAGCAGAAGACTTGGACAAAGAACAACAACAACCTGATAATTCCGTCTTTGGAGAGAGTTCTGGTATGTGATCCATTTCTGATGAGTGTCCAACCGGTTCCGACCCTTGTCAAAATTCTAGGGTTTTATAGATTTACGCTCATTTGGCCGATTTTATAAACAAATAGTCAAATTTTACGAATTGGTTCAAAAAGAGTATTAAATGCAACGGATGGATGACAACGACGTTATTAATATTTTATTAAGCTGAGAGTCCAACTCAAGTCTCGCATGTCAGGAGGCAAATCAACTTTTTAAATTAGTTTGCATTTTATTTTCTTTTTTAACTTTTCGTTTTCATTTTTAGTTTTATTTTGGAATAAAAGTGCTTTTGATGATTCTTATTTTCATGACAAGAAAATTTTCAGCTAGAAATTGATGATGGGTGAAAATGTAAGAGTGGGTTGATTATTACGAGAAGAAAGCAAGAAGCATGACACACAAATAAGTGTGGGGTGCACATTCGACATGGAGATATACCGAGGAGTCTACTAAGCTATCACTGTCACATATGGTAAGAAACTGTACAAGGGACTAGTCAAGAAATTAGCTACTTTAAGATTGGTCGATTCATGCAGCGGTGAAAATTCAAATTTTCACGATATCGCTCCGCGAGCCTAGATAACCCGTGACGTGGCCAACGATTTCATCAGACTGGTTTTCCAGATATTTGAAGACCAGAACACGTTAATCCTATCTGCGTGTTTCAACGGTATTATACATCACGAGCTTATTCTCGGAAAACCGCTTCACACCAATTATCATTATGCATTGTGAAGAAGCTATTTACGTGATTACTCTCCATTTTTACTTCGAGACCACGACACGCCAATTCTCACTGTTGGCCGCGACGAAGGTTTTTATCGCAATTGAAGTTCAAAAAAGTTACTGAAACCCGCTGCGGCCTTTTACTCTACCACACCATGGAAACGCCCCTACAAATTACTTTTCAGCATTGAAGTTTAGCAGCCACCTACTTCTACGCCATAAGTCCACTATTTTTAACAAGGATGTTCATATTCTGGAAGTTTTCCAGCAGAAATATTCATATTTAGCGTAACATCCCGATTTCCAGGAGTGTGATTTTAGGGATTTTATTGCAAATAAGGAAGCTTACTCGACGAGTTAGAGGCCCCAACTTGTCGTGTAGAGAGTGGCCAACCCGCGTGATTTATGAGGTCTACTCGACGAGTTGGAGGACCTCAACTCGACGAGTAGGAGCTGGAAAATGAAACCCTAATTTTCAGGGTTTTACACCCTATTTAAAGGATCATTAGCCTCCCTCTGCCTCCATTTTTGTGTGTTAAGAAGCTTGGAAGGTGGATTTTGTGAAGAGAGCTTGAAGTCTAAGGAGCTTAAAGCAAGGAGAAGCTTGTGGATCCGATTTCTACTTCATCTTAGCATCATCCTGAAGGTAACAAGTCGTTACCTTGACTTCTCTCTAGCTAGATATCTTCATGCAAAGGTTTAGGGCTATTTCTAGTTTGTTGTGGAGTTATTTCTGGTTTTGGGCATGATCTGAAGTTGTAACTTCAGATTTGGACTCCTCTAGCCCCTTATAGTCATAAAGTTCTAGTCTTTAGCAAGTTATGGCCTTCTCCTTACCTAAAACTTCTTCTTCAGCTTGGTTTTGGCCTTTAATACCTTGCATGCACGTAAAGTTTGCAACTTTACGTGGTAACTATGCCCTAGGAGGCTAGATGTATCATTTGGAGCTTCGGAGTAGCTTGAAATCGTCTGGATAAGAAGTGGACTGCATAGACTTGACGAGTTGGATAAGCCAACTCGATGAGTCGAGACGGGTTTCCCCGTTTTCTAGATTCGGCATGAACTCTACGAGTTAGTAAGAAAACTCAACGAGTAGATAGGGTTTTTCCTGATCTTATGGACACTACAAGGACTCGACGAGTTGCTTGGCAACTCGGCGAGTTGACTCAGGTTTTCACGGTTTCTGAGTTCTGGAGGAACTCGACGAGTTGGGTCAACGTGGACTGTTGACCTTGACTGCCGACTTTGACTTTGACCAAGGGTTGACCAAGTTTGACTCCTGAGGGTATTTTGGTAATTTGGGATTTTGATGGACTTGGTCCTATGGTGGTTATACGTGGTGGAGTTCGTGGCTGTGATTCGGGAGCTTGATCTTATCGCTACAGTTCGACATTGTGAGGTGAGTTTTCCTCACTATACTCAAGGGTCGAAGGCACCAAGGCCGACCCTTTGGATTGTTATTCTGCTTTGTCATTAGTGAGATCGGTTGGATCGGTATCCTGGTAGATAGGATGTTGCTATGAATAGAGATGTGTAGATCAGTTTGACTGTCTGTAGATTGTTATGTGATTACATGTTATATGTGTGCATGTTTGATTGGTAGTTAAGGGCATTCCATCCTGTGGATGATTGGACCCTAGTATGTTGTCTCTGTAGACTTTTATATGATTATATGATATAGGTGCACATGTTTGATTGGTAGCGAGAGTATTCCATCCCGAGGATGATTGGACTCATAGTATGTTGGCATTCCAACCCGATGCTTGAGGGTCGGGGGTATTCCAACTCGATGGTTGATTGGATTTGGACCCACAGTATGTTGGCATTCCAACCCGATGGTTGAGGGTCGGGGGGATTCCAACCCGATGGTTGATTGGACCCATAGTATGTTGGCATTCCAACCCGATGGTTGAGGGTCGGGGGTATTCCAACCCCTGATGGTTGATTGGACCCATAGTATGTTAGCATTCCAACCCGATGGTTGAGGGTCGGGGGTATTCCAACCCGATGGTTGATTGGACCCATAGTATGTTGGCATTCCAACCCGATGGTTGATTGGACCCATAGTATGTTGGCATTCCAACCCGATGGTTGAGGGTCGGGGGTATTCCAACCCGATGGTTGATTGGACCCATAGTATGTTATTTGTGATTATATATATATATATATATATATATATATATATATATATTGTTGCGTGTATGAGTATTTTGGAGGAACTCACTAAGCTTCGGGCTTACAGTTTTGGATTTTGTTTCAGGTACTTCAGATGATCACGGGAAGTCGAAAGCGTGATCGTGCACCTCCTCACATTTTTATGATCTTGATTTTTGGGATACTCTGATGTCTAAACTATTTTGAAAACACTTTGTAATAACTTAATGGTTTTAAATGGTTGAAAAAGTTTTAAATTGGCTTGATTTTTATGGGTGTTACATTTAGTATAAACAAGCGACCCACGACAATCATCCGATCTTGCGACTATATACCCAAGGTGACTTTGTTCCTTTTACCCCTCTTTTATTTTATGTTGGAAATATAGGGTTTGTAGTGGAGATCTAGATACCAAGTTGGATTGTGAGAACACTTTCCGAACTGATATTTCTACCCTATGTCTGGGTTGTAAGAAATTCAGCCTAGGATAATCCAAGTGGACACTTACGATTCTAGGCACAGAAATCGTAAGCCAAATTGCTAGAAAGATTCTGCGAAAGTTTGAAGAAAACGAGAGCTAATTTTCGTGGGTTTCTTCTCAAAAGGAAGAGCCGTTTATATAATAAACGAGATTAGGGTTTCATTCGGGTTGGGTCGTCATTAGTTCCTTTGGAAGCAAGTCAGAGTAATCCGGATTTTAATGAGGATTTAGGGTTCCAAAAACTAACGAGTTTCGTTAGTTTTACCATAATCCAGCTAGGGGCTCTGCCCCTTTGACCCCGCTAGGGTCGCTGCCCCTAGACCCTACCAAAGGGGCGTCACCCCTTTGGAAACCCCGGACCCCCGACTTGTCGTCGAACCGGCTTCTAATTTGATCGTATGCATACGTGCACTCTGCACCAACCCGTACATATATTAGAGTACAAATTATGAAACCCTTTAGCTCTCATGTTAGTTACAGTTACATAAAATGACATGGTGACACTAAAATCACCAACATTTTATATGTTTTAGTTATTATTATATACAATGATGGCATTAACTTAAGTGTGGGGTAAGAGATTGAATTAAAGGAAAAAGCATGCTAGATTGAAAAGAAAAATGAAAAGAAAAAGTTCGGAAAATAGTCTAAATTAAAAAAAATAGGAAATTTAAAATTTTGTTTTGATATTATTGCGATTGAATTGAATTTTCTAGTGTTATGTGAGATAATTTGATGCGAATTCTAAGGTTTAGTTAAGCCAAGTGTGTTATAATATATTTGTGGCTTCCCAGTTCTAGTGAAATCGTTAGACAAAAATGCAATCTTGTGTATTTTGAGGGATATATTTGCATCGTGTACTTAATTATACCCATGAAAAATTATTTTAGTCATTACATATTAGACTATATCATTAGACAATAAATGTTGAAGTTAAGTTTCCAAGCTTAAGCATATGTTTTTCTAGGTTTTTAGTAGAGATAAAAAAAATGAGTTATGAAAAAAAAAAGTTGTGAAAAAAAAGGTTGTCAAAAGTACTAAGTGAATAAGAGTTTACAAAGTATGAAGATCTAGAATCAGGAAGAAATGCAAGAATCAAAGTTACGAAGATTAGAACAAGTTATAAATGTCAAGTTGCATCAAAGTTGTATCTTTTATTTATATGTTATTTTATCATTTGTATGCTTGAGAACTTAGCAAAATACCTTGCGGATAAGGAATTTTCTAAGGGTGTATTCGGAAGGATGTAGAAATGAATATTGTTCAAAATAAGTGGGGTGCATTTATGAGGATCGTGAGTATTTAGGACTTGGAAGGTAATTAGGACCTAGACACAAATATATGCATTGAGACGAGACATAATTGGTGAATTCAATTTGGGTTATTCTATGTGATGTTGATAAACAAGATTTTGATGTGTGGTATTAAAATGAAATCATAATAAAATTTGGTTTGCTTAAGGACAAGCAAAATATAAGTGTGGGGTCTCTGATATGGCCTTATTTAACTATATATTTTCGGTCATTATCTTAATATATTTGATTAAAATGTTATATTTTAAGATATATGATACTTATTATACATGGAAATAATTAAATACAGTTAAAATCGGAGTTGAGATGCAAAAGGAAATGAACAAAGTTGAAACGGATGAAAAACGATGAAAATTGGGAAATTGACTAAAAGCGCGTCGTGCCCTGTTTAAATTAAGGAAAGTTCATGTGACGATATACCTATTCATGTGCAATAGGGAAACCTATTAGGAAGTAAAGTGGAAAAACATGCAAAACCAAAAAAATATACACACACAAGACACAATATTTATGGGGTTCGTTTAAGGTGACCTACGTCCACATGCAGGAGGCGAGTATTATTTATTTATAAGCTCTAAAATAGAGGTTACAAGTACAATTCACCAGAGATTCGCCTATCACTCTAAAATACAAGACACTTCGAATGACTAGCAAGCATCCCTATTTATACTGAAGAAATCAGACCTAAAACCCTGCCCATAGGCTTATGAATGTTGTCAACCAATCACAATTCTCCATGAAACAGGTTTTGGAAGATTCATCCATGACAAATAACAAATGAGCATTAGCAACGCACATTATGGAACACGATGAGCCATAGTGGAGCATCATGATGCACATGTGGCACATCATCCATCATGGTGACGTATCATGGTGTATTCCTTGAGCATCTTCAACTTTGAAGCATACTTGAACAATCTTGAGTATCATGGAGGACTTCATAGCATATGTGGCTCATCAAGGGATACCATGGCTCATCAAGGAACCAAATCGCACATCAAGCATGATGATGGTACATCATGTGTAAGGGTTGACACATCTCATTTAAGAATGGTGCACCTTCCTCATAAATGGCACATGAGTCTTCTGAGTGACGCATCCTGCTTCTAAGTGGCACATCCTCCTTCACAAGTGGCACACCTTATTCAACAATGGCACACCATCCTTCCTAATGGCACACTTTGTCACCAAAGTGGCGCATCTATGCGTAGAGTGGCACACCTTGAGCATAGATGTCGCATTTATGCACCAAGGTGCTCCATTCCACTCCCAGGTATTCCATACCTCTTCCAGGTGCTCCATATCCCCTTTTAGAAGATCTGTACCTTTTTCAGATGATCCATTCCCTTCTTAGATGATTCGTTCCTTTGTCACATGCTCAACGAACCCCAAGTTCTCTATTGTGTTCCAAGTGCTCCGTTAAAATCAAATGTTCCATGCAAATGCTCCAAATGCTTAAGTCACATTTAACAAAACCCGACCTCCATGCCACGATGAAGATATTACCATGTTGTTATGTCGCTAAAACTATAAATATACAAGATTTTCAACCCTAATCGATGTGTAACCATTGGAAGCCTTAGGTTGTGATTTTTATTCGACTTTTGACGTCCAGAAACCCTAGGGGGTCGATTTCAAAGCTAGAGAGTCTACTGGAACAAGGATTTGAAGACTCAAGCATTACCTGCATCGATATTTCACTTTGTGTTTGCTTGATGACCGTGTCTCTTAATCTTTTGGTGATGTTTTTCTGCTTTACTTTACTAATTGTGGTGTAAACCTTTACTTTCGCTAGATGTAGATGAACCCTCATGAATATGTTTTGATTTCGTTAGTAAGATTATGCTGGTTTGGTTAATACTTGTGTTCAATTGATTGTTTATCTTTCATGTCAAAGTTGTGATTTTTATCGCCTATTGTTGAGTTATGTGTAGTTAAGAGGATCAATCTAACTATATTAACTTGAATCTTAACTGATTTATGATCATTAAACTGTTAGGACTAGAAATCGATCCATTCCTAGGGTTATGTAATATTAATTGTTAACTCTGACTATGTTAGAGAATCATAGATATACATTATATACTTCGATTAATTGTAATGATAATTGATAAGAATCTCTAGATCACATCGTTAATAGTTTGAATGTATTTAATTAATTATATGTTCACTAATTACATGGAATTTGTTTTAGTTGTTCATTAATTATTAGTACAAGGAAATCCAACCAAGTAATTAGTCATATTACAATTCGGTAATCAACTAAATATTTCATTGCACTTCTAATAAATCAAATATAGAAACTTGGGAGATTCGTATTCTAGTGGAAGTACTTCTTATCTACTGTTTTAATTTAGTTCTTTACTTCGTTTGATTAATTGAGTGTTAAAGCAAGTTTAATTTAGTTTAATCAAAACCCCCCGATATATATATATATATATATATATATATATATATATATATATATATATATATATATATATATATATATATATATATATATATATATAATTTCATAAAAGTATTGAAATGCTTTTACACAATACGTTTTTCTTTTTGTTAAATTAATTCCAATTAAATATTATATGAGAAATTGACTTATCAGGGTAATTATCTTATCAATTTGTTAATATTTGGATAACTTCATTTTTTGTACATATCTAGGTAACAAAATTGTTGGAAGTTTATACATATGACCATTATGACCGGATGTTGCAATTTACAGCCGATCATAATGGTCATATGTGAACACTTCCAACAAGTTCGTTATCTAGATGTAACACCCAAAATCTAGAAGATCAATTATGGAACAAATCCCCTTTTCCAAGGACCAACTCGGCGATTTGGTGAAGGAAACTCGACGAGTTGGACACTGATTGAGAAACCCTAATTTTAGGGTTTTGCACCCTATTTAAACACCTTAAGTCCCAGGTGTTAGCCTCATTCCCAGCCTCTATAGCACCTAACCCTAATCTCGAAACCCTAGAGCCTCCTTGAGTGTGGTGAGCTCATTGTGGGTGTGTTTTGGTGTGTTTGAAGCTCATTAAAGGAAGAGAAACTTGGTGCAAGGTGGTGGTTCAAGTAGGAGCTTTCAAATCTTGATTCTCTGCTCCATTTCCAGCACATTTCGGGTATAAAGTTCTAACCTTGCTTTATATTTTCTTAGAACTCTTCTTGGGTTGGATTGTATGCTTTTAGCCATGGATGGGTGGTTGATGGGGAAGTAGAAGTCCCAAGTGTTTATTCTTTCAGATCTATGATCTTCATGAGCTCTTTTGGCATAAAGGTGCCAACTTTTTGGGTTTAAGGGCTTCATGCATTTATTAAGCCCTTCTTTTAGCCCTTTTTAAGCTTTTGGGCTCCTTCTAGTCATGCTTAAGCATAAAGATGGAAACTTTACGTGGCCATCTAGCCTTATGGGGTCAGATCTGCATTTTGGGGTATTGTCTTTGATGATTAAGTGCTTAATGGTTAAGCCTTCACTCTTTTAAGTCTAAGGTTTGGGTTTGGACCCCTTTAGGTGGTTCCTAAGGGTAAAGTTGGAAACTTTACCCTTCTTGATCTCATATTGGTCGAGATCTGAGTTGTGGAGTCCCTAGAGTCGATAATGTTGACTTAATGTATTAAGATGTGGGTTTCTAGCGAACTAGGTGAGTTTATGGATAAACTCGACGAGTTGGCTTGGCTTTTCCGACTTCGCGGATTGTTAGATGAACTCGACGAGTTGAAGGATGAACTCAGCGAGTTGGGTCAACTCAGGCTGTTGACTTTGACTTTTGACCTTAGCCTTTGACCAAGTTATTCTAAGGGAGTATTTGAGGTAATCAGTTTTGTAATCAGGAAAATTATGGGCTTAGGATAAGACCCATATGGGATTGGGCCCAATTTTGAAAAATTGGGCCAATAGTGGGCCTTTGTGGATCTTTTGAGTTTGGGCCTCAGTTTTGGTTCATGATGGGGTCAGGGGTAAAATGGTTATTTTACCCCAAGTATGGTTGGTGGGCCTTGGGTCGGATTCCAATTGTTAATTGGGTATTATGTTGATCTGATAGTTCGGAGGTGTCGTCAGGGCAGCAGCTAGGGAATTCTTTCAGTGAGCTTCTGCATTCGAGGTGAGTCTCCTCACTGTTCTATGGGTCAAAGGCACCAATGTTGGTCCATTTTGGTTTGTGTATTGTAGGAAGACCAGGGGTGGCCCTTGGCAATCTATATGCAAGACCAGAGTCTGAACTCTGGCAGTTAACTTATTAGTAATGGTAGAATTGTATGCTACTTGTCTTTGTGGTGCTTGCATGGAAGACCAGGAGATGGCTCCTAGCACTTGTCTGTAAGACCCAGGGTTGCCCGGCCTAGCAAGGAAGACCACGAGGCAGCTTGTGGCATAATAGAAAGACTATGGTTGGCACATAACACTCCCATTGATTATGTTTATGTGTGATATGATCATGATTTGTATGTTATGTAAGGCTCGTTAGATATGTTTGGTATGTGGTATTTGGGGAACTCACTAGGCTTTGTGCTTACGGTTTGTGGTATATAGTTTCAGGTACTTTCGTTTCGAAAGGAAATGGCCTGACTTGATCGCAGCGCATTCACCCGTGTTTTCCGCAACGTGTGATCTTTGGGAATGAACTCTGATAATTGTCTTATTTGAAATACTTTCAAATGTTTGGATAAAGTTACAATGGTGTTTTGATTATAATAAAAAATGAAATTTTTATCCTTGATTTTTGGGATGTTACACTAGATGTATACAAAAAAAAAGTTACCCAAATATGAACAAAACAAAAATGTAATAACCTTGATAATTAAATTTTTCTTCTTTTTTATTTTACCTTTTAATTTTGATTTGATATAAAATTTAACCTAAATGATTAATATTTTTAAAACCACACAATTTTGGTAAATATCTTTTTAAAATACACTACCTTGGTTATAAAAATAAAATAATAATAATAATAATAACTTATAATTTACAGGGAAAAAAACATCGTCATTTTATAGAATTTTATTGTTTAAGATATTAAATATAAAAATTAAAATTTACTAGAGATGAAGATCAATAACATGAACGTAAATCTCTGATAAAAGTTTGAATATTTTGGGTTGGATTATGATTTAATCCAACTTTTATTTTTTGAACAGAAAAGTTTTGATTATTTTATATTTTTCTCAAATTAACGAAAAAATCCTTATTTTTTTTCAATAGAAAATGTCAGATTATCGTATAAAATTATTTAATCGGGACTTTTCTGTTCAAAAAATAAATGTTATGATTAAACCGTAAACTGATCCAAAATATTGAGATTTTATCGAAGATTTATGATAACATGAAATGGAACACAATCTTCAATGAAATTTGCTCTATGTATTACATGAATTTAAAATACAAAAAATAGAAGTAACTTTTATCTAAATCAATAGTATTGCTCTTGTCTCGTATATATAGAGTTATTTGATAATTGTGCTACCAAAAACGGCTCTCAACATGTCGTGTCCAATTTAAATGCTCATAAATTGTCATAATTATTATTTTAAGAAAATTTAAATAAATCTATTAATATTACAAATATTATAATTGATCGCCTTAATAAAAACGGAAATTGAATTATAAATGTAATTACTTTTTCGTTTTGTTCACATCTGGGTAACTTCGTTTTTTTTATACATCTAGGTAACAGACTTATTGGAAATGTTCACATATGATCATTATTATTGACTGTAACTCTGTAACTTGCTACAGGTGGTCATAATGGTAATATGTGAACACTTCCAAAAAATTTGTTATCTACATGTGTATAAAGAAACGAAGTTATCCGGATGTAAACAAAATAAAAAGATAATTACTTTGATAAGCCAATTTCCTATATTATTTTTTATTAAGACAAATCAAATAATATGTTTGTTTTGTGTGGATACTTCCTTGCTATCCATGATGGATATACATAGTTAGACAAAAAAGAACACGTTACCCAAATGGTACATATATTTTCAAATTATTCCATTTTTTCTTTCCATTTTCACCTTTCACCCCTTTTGAGAGAATAGTCATTTTTTTAAGTATAAAATCTTACATTTTGGATTATGATTTGTTTACACAAAATATTACGAACCTATATTCTGTTTCTTTTGTTTTTATAGCATGTATAAATGTGGCTAGTCCATAAGAATTGTCATTGACAATGTTTGAACCCGGTCTCCTAAAGTTAGATGTGTTAGTTTTTTCTTAATACCCGAAGTTTTTGTCTTTAGTTGTTTAATTTTTTGTATTTTCATAATTACTATTTGTAATTAATAACAATAATTTTGGCCGCGTTTGTTTTTATCAAAAATATTACAAAATAAGTGTATAATTTAGCTTGTGTTTGTTTTTTCTTAAAAGATATTTTTAACCTTTTATGTCTGCGGACAAGAAATGTTTTAATAAAATACTGTTTGTTTTTTTTCAAAAATGATAACTAAAAAATGTTTGTGCTCCTTCTTTTCTACTAAGCAATTAGAATTTGAATCTTGCCAATGGGCAAATGTTTTAATAGAAGACTGTTGTTTAAAAAAAAATGTAGACCTAAAAATGTTTGTGAGTCTTCTTTTCTATCTAACAATTCAAATTCAAATATTGCCTATGGGTGCAACATGTAGTTCTCCTACTTATGGTGTGGGAGTGCTCATATACCTTTTAATTTATTAGACTATAGGGAATGGATGTGACTTAGTGTGTGGCATGCCACCCTTGACACAACACACACCATCCCTGGTGTGTGGCTTATGCTAAGCTCGGCTACCACATGTCTAGCTTCTTCTTCTCTCTATCAAATGTCTCCCTCTTCTTCCACCATCTCTCATCTCTCTTCTCTCCCACTCCTTGCCCTTGATATGAAATAGATGTCACCACCACCATCTATGTGAGAGATGAAGTGGAGGGTATTTGTCATAGTAGAACCACCACACCATTTCCTCTAGCCTTATAAATGTAACTAATATACTAGAATAAACATATAATAAAATAACATGATACACTGATATATCTTATATTTGTTTTTCTCCCAAAAACAATCATGATGCTCTAATGATATGGTATAAAAGATCATTATTCCCCCGAAAATACCTTACCCTGTGTAATGCAGCTTGTTCTTGCACTAATGTGTTAGATATGAATAGTATTCTTATGTTTTCATTTGGGAACAGGTTGTTTATTTTTATTTGTGTAATAACAATTTTCTTTTAGAGTTTTTGTATTATATATCCTTCTGATGATTCAAAGTGTTAATTATTTTTACAAAAAGAAACTACTATATATACACTTCAATTACTCTTTGTAATTTAGTAATTTTCATCTTTAACTACAACAATTTCAAATGTTATTCATCGGAGATATGAATGTTAAACCATACTATCAGCCTAGATTTTAAAAAGAAAGTTATAACAAATATATTTACTTGTCTACAAGATTTAAGTCTACTCTTATATATATATATATATATATATATATATATATATATATATATATATATATATATATATATATATATATATATATATATATATATATATATATATTTGGAGTGAGATTACCAAATTGATGATTGTTTATATTTGTGTGATTACATGTATAGATAAAAAGCGTGTATGTAGAGAAGTAATATTTAAGCATTGAATTTGCATTTGGAATTTGCTTCTTTTGATGCAAAAGACAAAGGCTAACACTTTGCAAAAGCTACCACACGCAAAAGGTAGAATCACTTTCTAAGACAGAGCAGTGACGAGTCAAAAGTATCATAAGCTCCCCTCCCCATCTTTTCCTTTCAATCACCAAACACACACCAATTCTGATTGCTTCAGCAAAATATTGCTGGGTTGGGTATGAATGATCAGTGAGAATTAGATAAAAACACATTCGATTTTGGGGTTTTATTGATCCGATATTCCGTAACAAAATTTGTAGGACCCGTGAAGGTGAGACATCTTTCTCTGTTTACCAGCATGTACCGTGTTTCTGATTGGCAGAGAGCCAGATAGAATCTTATTGACGTTTGTTCTTGGTGTCGTAATCTCTGCCATTTGATAATTGTCGCATGATTTTGATATATAAGTTTGGCGTTTCTGTTGGAATGCTTGTTAATTTTGTCAGATTATGTGTTCTTCGCTTTGGGCAATGGAGTTTCACTAAGGATTTTTTTAAAGCTGGGCCAGGGCAACTCGCGTTTTTATCTTCATACTCCAGTTGCTTTTGAAGCTCGTGAAGTGAAAATGGAATTCATTGCTTCAAGGCACAAGCGCATGAAAAGGTATGCCCCATAACTGTTCGATGATTTTACTCTGAGAAAGTTTTTTTTAGCTATAATTGCTCTGTTTTAATGGATCTTACGAAAGGGGTCTTGAATCTGTGATTTTATAAGATCAAGTGCTCACATTCACTTTTTCTTTTCTTCACATTGACAGTGATCCAGCTACAGAAAGAATCCATGATGCTAAGAACGTCATTTTCACAGCTCAACTACCTCCAAAAAAGGTGAGAAATTTTCGTCACTTTTAAAGACTTTCAGTCATTACAAAAGTTGACTTGTTAACCATAGCATTGACTTGTTCCAATAGGCTATGGAGCAGGTGAAGATTTGTCAAGAGCCTGTACTAAAACCTTGTGAAAGCATTGAAGTTAAAAACAACACTCTAAAAGAAGAGGTTTGTTTACCTTTTGGGCTTATAAATGTTCTTCTGCAAAATAAATGAACTTTTACATTGTTGCGAATGAAGTCTTTATCTTAAGCTTATTAACTTTAATCTTTTTTTTTTATGTAGATTGAACAACTCCAGAAGCAACTCCAAGATCAACTTGTAATACGCAGTGAACTAGAGAAGGCAACGACTACCAGTCAATCTTTCTTACAAGATCCTCTTGATGTAGCCTCACTTACAAAGGTTTGTGATCTTTCCCCTTGTGGTAGAAGGGCATTCAAGTCTTTTTACAGAGGAGTTACGACCAATTTTTGTCCCATAAAAAAAGAAGGGTATTTATGTCTTTTGGACAATACCCTTGTCCCACCTTTTTTTTTTACAAGAAGTTGCAGTCTTTTTGTCGACATCCAGTCCAACGCATTAAAAAATATTAGGAATTGCAACATAATGTTAAAACATGATTTTAATTACAATAATTCTCATATTTTGCTATTCTTTACTCAGTCTTCCAAGGATCTAATCAAAGAAATATCCATACTGGAATTTGAAGTTAAGCATTTGGAGAAGTATCTTTTATCATTATACCGAAAAACTTTCCAAAAAAAGGAACAATCTTTATCAAGATCAAAGGAACAACAACAACAGTTGTCGATTGTCAACTCTACAACTTTTGTAACAGCTCGAGCCTCCTTCGATAATCCACCTAAAGATTTTTGCCCCATTTTGGAATCACAGCAACTGGAAGATTCCTATGTTAATCGAAGCCACTCATCACTTTCTTACAGAACTCCACCACTTTACATGGCTGTTAATCATGCTGTGGATTCATACCATTCTTTACCCTTAGGAATGCTCGAGGTAAGATTTTAATTGTAACATTTTCTAGTTTTTGGAAATTTCAAGATTTTCTTATCGTCAACAATCTTTCAGCTTGGTAAAGATGATTATTCAAGCGTTAGTCTTTCTGAGCATCTGGGTGGATGTATTTCCAATAATATCCGTACATCAGCAAACTGGCTTTCAGAGGAAATGATCAGGTGCATCGCAAGCATATACAGTCACATTGCAGATCCACCCTTGATTCATCATCATGACTTCCTTTCATCTCCCATATCATTTCCATCACCACCAAGTGGGTCTTCACCACGAGACCAGTTTAGCATGTGGAGCCCACATTGTGAGGAATCAGTGGAGTTCAGTGGAAATTACTTTACTACCCTTGAAGTTCAAGGTATTTGCAAAAACACCCACAGGCCAAGTAGTGTTGAACAGAAGCAACGCACCTTCAGGCAAGTATATAAAAAACTGCTAGTTATTACAAACTATAGCATATATATATATATATATATATATATATATATATATATATATATATATATATATATATATATATATATAGTAGGAGTTATTGTGCTTTTTAAAAAGACGTAAATGCCCTTACACCAAATATCGTTTTTACAGGTCTCTTGTTTCTCAGTTAGAACAAGTTGATCCTAGAAAGCTGAAACACGAAGAGAAGCTAGCTTTCTGGATCAATATACACAATGCACTAGTAATGCATGTAAAGATTCCTTCTATTGTTTACTCTTTTTGTTCTCTGCTTTGACTTTAAATGTCAAACAAACTAATTTCAGTTTCACAACTGATATGAATATCTTTACATTTTAATGGAAAAAATGAATAATTACATCAAAAGCTAAAATAAGTGTTACACGAATGAATGTTGACAAATAAAATATAACTATAAGTTTGACATTTAAAGTCAAAGAAACAGACATAAATATCATTTTTTTTATCGTGATTTGAAATGGTTTAATTTGAATTTTGTTCTCATGATTTGTTTTCAGGTCTTCCTGGTTCATGGAACTCCTCGTACTGCTCTCAAGAGGATATCATTAGTCCAAAAGGTTAAATCAGTCATTTTACATTTCTACAAATATAACATACTTTTAAACTGTTGTAACATAATACTTATTTTTGTATGATACAGGCTGCTTATAATATTGGTGGTCATAATATTAGTGTTGGAGATATACAGAGTACAATACTTGGATGCAGACTGCCTCACCCTGGACAAGTATATTTTCATTAAACTTTTATTAACAATTTACTTTTATTGTTAATAAGAAAAAAAAAAAAAAAAATCAAAGTACAATGATGTAATAAAAAGAAATGAAAGTAAGATACTATTATTAGTATACAGAAGAAATAAACAAAAAGTAGGTTGCTATTTCTTGCATTTAATTATTTTTTATTTGCTTCTAGTGGTTTCAATCTTTGCTATTTCCAAACCCAAAGTACAAGTCAAGAGATGCACGAAAAGCTTATGCAATGAAACAGCCACAACCTCTTGTATACTTTGCACTTTGTTCGGGAAGCCGTTCTGATCCCATGGTAAATAAATTCTACGCTTGGAAATTACCAAAATGCCATTTTACAAAATAAAATAAAGACAATAGGATTTTATCTACATAATTTTGTGAATTAGGTGCGAATATACACTCCTAAAAGTGTCTTCCAAGAACTTGAAGTTGCGAAAGAAGAGTACATTCATAATAACTTCAAGATCCAAAAATCCCAAAAGATGTTTCTCCCAAAGCTTGTGGATCTTTATGCAAAAGATTCGGGTTTGTGTCATGCCATTTTAATGGAAATGATTGAACATTCGGTGCCTGATTGTTACCAAAAGAGCTTCAAATCGATTAGAAATGCAAAATCTTTGAAGAAAATCGAATGGGTGGCTCATGATTTTGCTTTTAGGTATATACTTTCTCCTGATTTAGCCAAGTGAAGTTCAAAATCTTGAAGGTTTAAATAGTGGTTATTGAGATTGAGATTGAGGCTCCTATGACTAGTGTTGTTGGATTATGATGATGTATTGTAGTGTGATATGAGTGCCATTCTTTACTACTATTATTATTCTCTTGCATTTTTATGTAAATTTTCAAATAGCAAGAGGTGAGTTTGATGAGATGTATATATATATATTTTTCTCTTATTGTTTCTACTTTTGCAATATCTTTGAATGAAATTTTATTTTAAGAAGTCAAAGAACAAGTTTTGTAACAATTTCAATTTAGCAGCAACTTGAGTAAAGGGCACTAAAGGAGTTGTTTTTATATTTCATTACGCCATATTGAAGATGGATGGCTAAGGAGTTGTTTTTATTTTTAAGGAGTAATAGTATCTTTATTTATAAGGTTTTTTTTCAAAACCGAATACATCATCTTAATGTATATAAATCTAGACTAAATAAACCGTATTAATGTGCATAAATGATAATTTTATCCTTAAAATTCTAAAAAACAAATTTCACATTTTTAAAACATAATGACAAATAGGTAAAGGGGTGGGGCCTTCATACATTAAGCTGGGATTTTTGGTTTTAGGGTGTTATTAATTAACTTGTTTTTTGAGCTTAATGCGTGAAATTACTAAAATAGTTTATAAGCTAATTTCTTAAAAAACTATCCAATATTGTTTATTAATAAACTCATCAGCTTTTCCTCAAATTTTCCAAATATACCCTTATATATCTAAAATCTTATATTGTCATTTTACATTTGTCATCTAGCTTATCAATTAGGCTTTAGCAAACAACAAACACTATTACTTTATGAGCTATGAATAAAAATTAAGGAGCTGTTTGGCAACCTCTGAATGATGATTCAGAGGCCTGAATGAATTTGCCTCTAAGAATTAAAACAACCATTTTACCCTTCCTTTTATAAGGGAACAACATCAAATCATGACACAAAGACTTTGCCACAAAATTCAAAGCAATGATGATGTAATTAGTGTTGCTTCTCAACATGAATGAGCGCGTATACATAACATGAAACAAAGGCTTTGGTCAAACATTTGAATCGTTGTTTGGCATTGCGATTAGAAGCTGATTTATCATAATATCAATTTTTAGTGTTTCACAGTTTGAAAATTGATTCTGGATGTTGAGATTTGGTGACACTTAATCGCAAAATGATACCAACAGGTAGATTTTGAGCTACAACAAACATTCCTGGTTAAAAATTATGCAAAAAAATGATTAGCTAGTCGTTCATTTATGATGCTATTTTAGAGGTCTAGTGTTTTGTATCATAGTATATATTTGTTTGAAGCAATTAAATCTTTCAAAGACAATTTTTATATAAATGTAGTGCCATAAAGGGATTATATAAAATCTACTCTCCTAGTTTCCTGGATTCAAAAACATAAACATAAGCTCAAGAAATTGAATCAACAGATGAGATTTTGTTTTCAAACCACACTTCTTCCACAAAGCAATATCCCAACATAGCTGCAAAAAAATAAAGATAAAAGATTATCAGATTTTTCTAGATTAAGAAATGAGGGCTTATAGTTAGAAGAAAAAACACCTGCAAAGGATTCCAAAAGCATCATAGATAACCAAGATCTTGTTTCTTTTTTACTTAAAGGAATCAACGAGAATGTGGCTGAATCAAGTAAGCTATATATTGGTTTGTTTTACTTATTACAGAAAGAAAGACTTGATAGAAAAAGCATCAAACTTTAATCGAAATATGATCATGGTGCAATTGATTGTTCTAATTGATGGGCTGATGGCATAACAAATGTATTAGTTCTAATGTGTTTACTTAATCTGATCTAAAGGTGATAAATTATGTTTTCTATATACCAAAATCACTAACCCTAACTTTTCATAACACCGGATGGATCACAAATTTGAGCAACTTGACATCAATTTAAAATTAACACAAAAAACCAAATAACTTCTGAGGCAATTTTTCAGTGATTACCTCTAAAATCAAGATATCATTGGAAGAACAGAACTAGAAATCAAGAACGAGCTCATCTTTGCTGCCGGAGAAGTAATGAAGAACATAAGGAGCAACACGAATGGCGACAACCCACGACCCGAACATGGCAACGTGCACACGAAGCTGCTTCAGAGCAGCTTCTTTGTCTGGTTTGCGCATGAACATACCCGGAAACATCTTCGATCCGATATGTGTTTGGTTTTCCTTTTGGGATTGATGAGATTTTAGCGAATCCGAAGAGCAATTCAAAAACCCTAGCCCTCTCGTCTTTGTCGACTCCTACGCTATTTATTTGCAGATCTAAGAACTGAAACTTTTCAGCCCACATGATGTTTGATAGACATAGGCCCCATACCGGCCCAGTTTAGCATACTATCAAAAAAAAAAATTTAACACCTAATCTCTAAATATTATTAAAAAAGAACCTTAAATTCTCCATTTAAGAAATCAGGGTCATTCATTGCATTTCAATCATATATTCTAGACCGTTGGATTATTTGCTGACATCATTGTTATACCCAAAAACTCGTTGCCTAACGTTGCCTTCCGTTCGTCATTTACTCCCTCGCTTCTTCCGATCTAACCTAAAGAAACAGAGAATCCATTCGCTTCTTCTTCAATCGGCCAAGATGACACATCTTCTAATCTCCACCCCAACCCGAAGGAGGTAATGAAAGCTCACAGAATCATGGAAATTGTTCAGCTGGAACAGAAGGTTCAGTACGGGATTAAAAACCCTAGACCTTTGATTTTTGTCACTCCAACTTACGTTCGAAATTTTCAAGCTTTACATCTAACCGGATTGATGCACACATTGATGAATTTTCCCTACGAAGTCGTATGGATCGTGGTGGAAGCTGTTGGCACCACCAATGAAACGACAGCGTTGCTGGCAAAATCGAAACTTCAAATCAAGCATATTAGGTTCAAGAAGAAGATGCCCATTTTCTGGAACGCTCGTCACAAGTTGGAATCCGAGATGCGATTGCAAGCTTTAAGGTAATCATAACATATCCTATTTGAATTCAGATCCAAGATCAAACTTTAATGGATGTAATTCTTAATGATCCAGAGTTGTGAGAGAAGAGAAACTTGATTGAATTGTTATGTTTGCCGATGATAGCAACATGCATAGTTTAGAACTCTTTGATGAGATCCAAAAAGTGGAATGGATTAGTATTGTTTCAGTAGGGATTCTTCTTCATTCCAGTCATTCTAACGAAGACCCTTTTGAGGTTCAAAAGAATTTAAACGAACCAAACAACAAGAAATCACCATTGCCAACTCAAGGTCCCGCTTGCAACTCATCTGATCATTCAATCGGGTGGCACACGTTTAATTTTTATGCATATGAACAAAAGAGTGCAAATTACATTGGTGATATGGCAATCGTATTGCCCCAAAAACTGGAATGGTCTGGATTTGTAATGAACTCAATATTAGTCTGGGAAGAATCTGAGTTCAAACCTGAGTGGATCAAGGATTTGAACGAAGTTGATGAAATTGAAAATCCTCTTTCTTTGCTTAAAGACTCATCAATGGTGGAACGTAGTTGTGATTTTACAGGTGGAAACTCTATATCCATTGTTGCACCGTGCTATTGTTGCTGCCTCAGCTGTTCCAGATCTTCAAGGTAGAAATGTTTGTTTTAATGTTTTATATATCAGATGATATGATTGTTAGTCAAGTAGGGCTTATTGAGGAAAAGGGCAGGAGTTGGAACATATGAAGGTGTTGTCATCATTATTATTGTTATTCTTTCAAAAGCAATAGTTTTGAAATCTGCTTTCTTTTTATTATATACATTTTATCTACCTTTTACAAAAAAGATATAACATATCAACCAATAGGTGTTAACATCTAATAGTTTTTGAGTTTCATTTCCGGTTGTTTACTTGATTGCTAGAAGGGTACAACAATACAATGCTATTTTTTACTTGATTAGCTTACTAGCTTAGTTGAGTTTTGCAATTATCCATGATTTTGAGTTTGATGATTCAATTTTAAGCCCGATGCTACTGATTACTTGACTTAGAATTTATGTTTATATAAAACTGATATCCTACCATGATAACCGGTATATCAAATCTCGGCCCTTCACCGATATTTCATTTTTGACTGCGATAACTGCTTAGTGCCTGATAGAGTTGAATCAAATCTATTGCCATTTTCTTGTTCTGTAACCAGTGTATTCTATTTTATGTTTTTCATGCTTTTCGTGTTGTTAATGTTTTCTTTTATGCTATTCGTCAGATCGCTATGACTCGATGCTTGATAGCATAAAATCAAAGTTATTGCCATTTCAGCGAGACGGTGTCAGGTATGTAATATTATTGACTAATTTGTGTGTTATTTGGTCAGATACTCATCATCTAAATAATTCATGATCTTTTTATTGCGGGTTTATATTGCAGCATGGAGGGCGTGTTCTCCTGGCTCTGATAAAATGGGCCTTGGACAAACTCTTCAGGTAATATGGATAAAAAAAACTCAGAATGGTCTGCAAAATCTTTAAGAAATCATGTAGATAAAATGGTCATTTAGATGCAACATTTTATTAAATGGGTAGTATTTAATTATTGATTATCTCTATATTATATGTAGATCTTGAAAAAACTTGAAGGTGTTCATATGATCAAAGGACCTAATCCAAGTTATAATGACATTTGCTTCTCGGGTGCTGGAAGGTAATCTTTATTATCTATTTAACATTAATCATTGTATAAAAGTAAATAATAATAATAATAATAATAATAATAATAATAATAATAATAATATGAAAATGATAAATATTTTTATTTTCAGTGATGTTTCACAGCTATCGAAAACTTTCCCATCTGTTGATATGTTTTTTGGGAAGGGACAAAAGCTGTCATTATCCCCTGAAAACTACTTGTTCAGGGTAAGCATTTAATAATTATTTAATTATTATCAGTATCACCCCTTAATTATGCGTCATATTCCATATCCCAATGTATCCTTATCTAAAAAATTCAAAGTTTTTTTTTTCAATTTAATTACCATCTGTTTGTATGCACTTTTTATGCAGGTTGAAGTTGAATATGGAATATATTTCTTTGGATGAAGGTTTTCGATCTAAAGTTGAGAGCTTTAATATTCTGATACATGTAAATACTGCCGGATATGGTCATTTGAAAACATGCAGTTGTCGATATAGAGGTTATAGACGGTGGTTGAAGCTGTTATGAATACTAGCACAAGAAAGCAAGAAGGTTATAGACCATAGTACTTATACCACCAAAATATGTCTTGGTTGATTGTACTAACAATTCATTGCAATTGATAATTCAATTTACCAACTAATTTTTAAAATAGTAAAACTCTCTATTTCTGCTCATACTTCTTGGCGGAATTACAAAACATGATGCCAAAGATATTGTTATGAAAATACCGAGGGAAACTTCCTATTCTCATCTAGAAAAAGTTGTCCATCGTGATCTAAAGCAGAAGGTATCCCTTCTTTAGTATTTCTGCCATTTAATCTCTTTGAAACCATC
The DNA here is from genome assembly GCF_052849685.1 of Lactuca virosa. Classification (NCBI taxonomy): domain Eukaryota; kingdom Viridiplantae; phylum Streptophyta; class Magnoliopsida; order Asterales; family Asteraceae; genus Lactuca; species Lactuca virosa. Next base: position 166,871,296 of record NC_136434.1, on the reverse strand, counting down.
AATGTTGGTTTTAGATATATTTTAACTTCAACCTACAATTTTTTTTTGCAAAACTTTCGGTATGCGGCAAAAGTCAAAATATCTATCCTTAATGTTATGGATTTCGGCTTATCTTAGTTGTGACTCACAACCGGTAAGCTACCTTTTTACAGAGAAAACGTTTTTGATATAAACATTTGGTTAATCGATTCAAATGTATAACATGTTAGTGCTTCTTGTTATATGTTAGTACTTCTTGTTATCTGGAAGCCAACCATTCTTGGGTTAAACTGACGAGATGGTATCGTTGAATAAATAACCAAGAAAAGAATGATAGCATCACTAGCCATATGTTTTGTCAAAATAATGTTGAATAAATAACCAAGAAAAAGAATGATAGCATCACTAGCGTTGAGTAAGATAATTCATTTAATAAAATTTATGTTCTTTAAAAACGTGTCGTAACATACCTGTGATATATTAAATTTAATATGAATCTTATCTGTGGCTTGAGGAAAAAACAAACTTTTCGATATCTTAAATTAGGTATGATTTTAGCTATATGTCCATCGTCATTGCAATCTATTTTTGTAATTATATTGCATATTTATTGAAAAATTATATATTTATTATATTTTTTTTCTTATTCTACAAACTTTTCAAATTTACAGTTTTTAATATGGTAATTATTATCTTAAATTAGGTATGATTTTATCTATTTTTGTAATTGTATTTGACATGTTATATTGATATTATTTTCGATATCATACCATACATAATACATATTTTAAGTATGGAAATGATATTACATTCCAAAATCTTTATGTCATATCAGCATTAACCAAATTTATATTTCCCTATAAATATAATGTCTACGATTTTTCATTCCAAATCAAATTTCTCTCTAACTAATTATCTCCTTCATTGCAGATAATAGTATTTCATGGCAACTAACAATGCAGATCAGGTCGTGTTTGATAAGGTTGCTGAAATCGATGCATCCAAAGAGTCTTTGAACATACGTGTTAAAATCGTCTTGCTTTGGAAGCAGACCTACAAAAACAATCCTAATATGGTCGGGAGCCTAGACATGATTTTAATTGACCAGCAGATACTGTTTCTACAAACTTTATTTTTTAGATTGTCAAATGCTTATGTTATTCAAATTGCTTCAAATATGTGGCAGAAAAATATGGATTAAAATCGATTTATGTTCTTTTGTTTTATTTCTATTCAAACAATTTTAATAATCAACTTTAGTCTATGCAATGAAATCTCTTATTATTCCTCTCTTTTTTTTATCAATCTGAGAAATTTACAATTATTAAAAATTTGGTGATTTTAGTTCCCGATCCCTTCACTCAATATTATTTTTATATAGCTTTATTAATTTTAATTATCAATTAAGTATGTCGATATCTTATTATTATTAATTGTGTAATGTTTCTACAAACTTTATTATTTAGATTGTCAGATTTTTATGTTATTACTTCAAATTTTATGTATTATTGCATAAAAAGGGTTCTTGATTGTATGTTTTACACCCTTAGATCAAATTCCTCGCTGGTTCCAAAACTCTTTAAGCATCTTTGGTTTTCCTTTTCTACTACATTCAATTTGTTCCTTTTCTAAGCATATTTAAGATCAGGTACGTCGCCTTTATTTTCTTTTGAACATCCCGTCTTCAGCGACTTCACTTTATAGTCTGCATTCTTGAATCAGTAGCTTGTAAGTTTTAAGTGATAAAAAACTAAGATATGTGAAGGTTCCTAAAATATCTAGGGCTAATAGTGTATGCGTATGAAACGCAAAATATTTTCATTTTTAATGTTAATTCATTAATATCATATTAAATATAAAGGTTTATATATGTTGTTTGTTTTTTAATTGATTTGTTTATCTTGATTAACGACTGAGTTTATGAAATAAATTTATATTTCATGTATAATGTTAAGTCTTTTTAATATATATATATATATATATATATATATATATATATATATATATATATATATATATATATAACTTATGATTTTATGTTTCCGTGTCGATATCTCTTTGTGTCGATTGTTATTACAATCTAAAATACAACTTTTGAAGTCTTTTAAATCAACCACGAATAAGGATGAACCTCTCATTGAATTTTCATCCAAATTACATGTTAATTCATTCGGAAGACTTCAAAATTGCAATATATTGATATAATGATTACTTTGACCCAAGTTGGTTGTTATTTTCTACCTAAATTAAAAATTGCAAATAGCTTTCTGTTTATGACTTAACTGTCGTCTGTGTGTTTGTAATTGTTGTTTCTGTATGAGTAGGGGTAAAATGGTTATTTTTTACATTTTGACCATGTAGCATACTAAGATTATAAAATGTTAAATTATTAGCTAATAATCCACATGGTTTTTACTTGGACACATGAAAAAAATGAGACATTTTAGTTGGTACCAGTGCTATTTTAAAAAGTTAAGTTTGAATCTATTTTTTTCCAAATTTCAAAATTTCATTCACAAATCTGATAACCGTGATATCCCAAAAATTGCATATTTAGCTATGTTGTTATTAATGGTTTAAAAGTAAAAAGACATTGCTATTTCATACCAGTATGCCATAATTCATAATAAATATTTTTATCTTTTTTTTTCTTTTTTTATTATGTAAATTTAGTATAAAACCTTCATAAATATTTTGTTCTTTTATAATAGTAAAAATACGACAAAATAAATATATATACCAACATTCCCAAATTGCCCATGCACTGTACATTTATTTTTACTACACATTTTATAACAAAAAATTTGCATTTTTTTGCTTTGTACATTTAATCATAAACCCATGATTGCAGAAAGTTTGATATATTTTTTTTTATAAAAGCCCCGTTTAAGCATTATACTTAATAAACATTTAACTTCAAACAATCATTATTTTGTCCACAAACAGATAAATTGCTCAAACCACAATTGCTAATTGTAGCAACCCTTCGTCCTTGATCATATACTCTGAAAATGAAGATTTCCTTCATAACTTTGATTTCCATAGTATTGCTGATCTTCAACAAGTACATCAGGTTTATATACATCACTTTTATTTACAATATATAAATTATGTGAAATTGGTTTTGTATTATTTATATCTTAATCCTTGATTATTATTATTTTATACTAAAATTTAAACTTCCATTAACATTTTTTAGGAAAAAACTTTAATTGTTTTCGGTACGATTAAGCAAGTATGTGCTGAAGGGGAGTGGTACTGTTTTACTTGTACTAGATGTCAACAGAAAGCCGTAAAACAAATTTTAATCCATGGTGATCAGTTTCAAGATAAAGAAGTTTTTTATTGTAACACTTCAAGCTGCATGAACAAAGTCATTTCTGTTGTTCCCAGGTTTTGAAACTTATTTTATAAATATTTTTATATTGTTATGTTAAATTATATAAATTTATATTACTAAATCTGTTTACATCAATGCTTTCAGTTTGAAAATCACCATTATAGTTGAAGATATTACTGGTTCGGTACCACTTACTAAATCTTGACATTGATTGGCTACCACATACTTGTACGATTTTAGCATCATCCTTGTGCAGACTCCTTCTTGCTGAATCTTATGATCTAAATGAATACATTTCAAAGATTTTATTTGTTATCAAACCAACGACTACAAATGCCAAATGGATACCGTTTCCGAGCTCTGAATACACTGCGGTAAAGTTTGCTTTGGTAGTTATCAGTTCGAACTCATTACATTTCAAGGTCATTCGATTGTCATACACAATGCCATCGTAAGAGTTTATACGTAGTATATTTTATGTTATTAATTTACTTTATTATTTACTTATATGTTATTTTATTTGTAGTGACCTCCTTAAGGAAAAAGTGGACTACAATTACTACAACATAGAATTGTTTTCATCTACTACATGGCAATGGAGGGAGTTTCAAAATATCCAGTTACCATCATCTGTTTATCATGAGCCAGTTACAAGTGGCAGTGTCGTTTACTTCTTATTATCTAATGATACCATATTGCGATTTGATATTTATTCAGAAGAACATATACTCATATTTGCACCTTCTACTATTAATGACTTCAAACCGTATGCATCGAGACTGATCAAGTTTCACGGAAAATTGAGATATTTCTCTGTAAGTGGAGATCGTTTGTGGGCTATTTGCGTTTTCATTCACAATCGGTGGGTTAAAGTAGATCTTAGTACTTACAATGAAGGTGCACATGAATGGTGGGATTATAGAAACAATACCCTATATTTCTTTAAAGGAAATACGATTGAGTATATGGTTCTGGCACATCCTTCTCAACAAGTTTTTTCAATTCGTTCTGATTTTGATACAGTGACTATGCCAAGTAGATATTAGTGATTATATATATTTTAATTTGCATTCGAACATAGTTGTTTTTTATAATGAACTATTTAAATATTTTATATTACTCTATGATTTATTAGTTTTTTTTATTTATTCTTTTAATCATAAACTCATGTTTTATTTTCTATGTACAATACAAAATTATAATAATTCAGATAAAATTCAAGTATTTGGTCATTGTTATGTGTTCAAGCATATTTTTCACACACAAAAACATAAACATAATAGTTTTAGATCTCTTATAATACAATGTTGACTTACAACCGATTATGGACTAAATTGACCAAGTCTATTATTATCAAGTTGTTTTAAGTTTAAATAACAAACTATGTTGACCAAGCCTATTATTGTCAATTTGTTTTAAGCTTAAAGGTAATTTCCTTAATCTTTGCCTTATTATTTTATTTGCAATAAATGTTTTGATTTCAACCGATTTAACAAAGATAGTGTTTGAATCGAAGATGTTGGAAGCAGCTAACATCAGAGATATGCCAAGATGAATTTTTAATTTCGTCTGCAATATTTTGTGGAAGTTTATTTAAACTATAATGGGAAAATAATGTTTGTGTTTATTGATTATGGTAATGTACTTTTAATTGTTATGAGGTTAAAATAGTTATTGTAATGTTTGTTAATGAATTTAAAATAGCTATGGTAATGTACTTTTAATTGCCATGCTTCCTATGATGTAATATATGTTTACAATTATGTGTTTTTTTATGCGCTCCCCGCGTTTAACGCGGGTCATAATCTAGTTTTATTAGAACCAAGAGCTAGAAAGAAAAACAAATTACGTATAAAAATGCAGGTTTTGGAGCCAATCGGCCAATTTGATATGAGACTTATGATTTCAATTAAAATAGCATAGAAGAGTGGCTACCAACCGAATAAAAAATGGAGTATTGCTTATGGTTATTGTTGATAAAAACCAAAGTGTTTTTAAAATGCCAAAGAACTCACCATTTCGTGTAAATAATGACTTCGATGACAGTTTTTTTAGAAATATTGACTCGTAAGTCATCCACCTAAGAAATAAGCTCTAAGCCACCTCCCAATTGTGTAAAGTCCGTATATTCGGGCTAGTCAATTTAAAGATAGTAAGTGTTAAAATGAATTTTTGATAGAAGATTATTTAGAACAAATAATCTTAATCAAAGTATAATATATGTCACAAGGATTTCGTACATATAAAGAACGTTGACATTCGACTTATAACGAAGAAGTTATGATCCGTCGAAGTTTTGCGACAAAACCGACACAGCGTTGCGTATTGTAAAGAGTGAATTTTTTATAAACTACTTTTTATCTTTGGAGATCTAAACGAAATTCGTAATATACGTTAAACCGAGAACATACATAAAAAGAACGTCAAAATCTGATTTCGTTTGAGAAAAGTTATGATTTTTCTAAGATTTAGCGTAGCAGTACACAGTCCGAAAATCGAATTTTAGATCGATCAATTTTTATACAACACAACCTAAACGAGAATTGAATATCTTATTAATAGGAACTCAACGATTTAAAGACTGTCGAAAACGAACGTCGGATGAAAAAGTTATGAATTTTTAACGGACTTTAACTGTTTAAGCCTATTAAAATATAACTTTAAAAATAAAGTAAAAATTAGTCGACGGAGTCTAAACAAAAGTTATAGATCAAGTCGCTACCTACGCGTGGATATAAAGAACGTAAAAAACGGAGCTCGTATGCAAAAATTACGGATTTTAGAAGATAATTAGTTTTTGGAGTGACCAGCGAGTGACACGTGGCACCATCTCAGCCACAGCTTCCTCCCCAAGCCTTGCCATCAGATGGTGAGACATGGCACCCTAACGCAACATGTTAGGCTCAGTAACACGCCGTGTTTCTTGATTTCCAGCCTATAAATAGAGGCGCAAATCACCTCATTTCCACACACCTTCTCTTAACTTCTCTCCCAAACCTCCCCAAAGCCTCAAGGCTTTTCTCTAGTCCTTCTTAGGAGTTAGAGGTGAGTCCCGGAGCGCCAGAAGGCTCCGAGAAGAAGAACTTTCGGCTCATAAGTTCTGTCCGCGTAGAGCCTGGTTCTTCGCTAAACTCTCTTGTAAGTGAGTTATGCTTACCCTACTTTCAGTATAACTTATGTTTAAGTTCATTATCGTTATTATGAACCTATAAACAAAATTTATCAGTGATTCAAAGTCGTTACACTGATTGATCTACTTATGGGAGAGGTGTCTAGAATGGTCACGTTGGGCTTGGTTGTTGGATTCAGAAAAGTTATATGCTGAAATGGTCATGCCTCCCAACTGTCCTGCCTGGCTGATCCTTACTTAATAGATCATGTACGTAGAATTTTAGTTAATGATGAATCTATAATAATAATTAGTCGCAATAAATATTAGACTAAAATCTAGTAATAATGATAGTTTCGTCGAACGAAAAGACGGTTGTTATGCCCGAATTCCAAGTCATCACTTTAACAAGTGAGTGCATAGTCTCTTTCATGAACATGATTTTATTACAAGTATTAATTAAGGTATTAAATATATGTTTATGTTTGAAATATTTGATATTGCCTGAAATACGTGTTAAGAGCATATATGATGATATATGATGATTTAGGATACAGAGTAAATCTAAATTAATTAAGAGGAATATTGGGTAGTATATTCTTACGAGTACAAGTGAGATATACACGGAGGGTAGAACTTTAAAATTTTTCATTAATCCGAGAGCATGGATTAGACATAGTCATTCGTCCTTAGTCCGAGAGTGTGGAGAGGGCATGGTCATTTATCATTAATCTGAAAGCATGGATTAGACTTAGTCATTCCAAGAGTATGGAGTGGGCATAGTCATTTGTCATTGATTTGAGAGCATGTGTAACATTCCGTTTAAAAAAAATAAAATAAAATAAAATAAGTAATAAAATAAATAAAGATAATAATAATGATAAATAAAATAAGTAGATAAATAAATAAATAATAATCCCTAAAGTCTCGAGATATATTTTATATTTTGTTTTATTTTAGCCCTAAGTCCGTATTAATTGATCAGTGTTAGCGGGGGAGTTAAATGTTATAATTTCATGAAAATGGGGGCTATATTGTAACATTGGGACTTGAGTTGTGATGAAATCTAGAGGCAAGGGGTTGTTTGGTAATTAATGGGCTTAATTTGAAAAGAAAAGGGGATGGAGGGACTGAACTTGTTAAAAGGGGAAAAGTTTGAATTGGAGGAGGCGGGGCTAAAACCCGTCACCCCTCCCTCGTGCCTCCTCATTTAAATGGTTACCCCTAAAAACCCTAACCATAATCTTATGTTTTAGCCGCCACCCTTATACCCCCAACCTCCGTCCGCCGCCACCTCCATTGTTGAGGTCGGAAACCACCAAGCCACAGCAACCGCTGCCGACATCGCGTCCATCGGAGACCGCTGAAGCCAGCCACCAGAGCAAATCTTCTCTATGTCGGAATAAGAGCACGACAGTCGGGGATTAGTTGCTGTTGTGAACCACCGAAACCCTAGCCGCCGGTGACGACGTGAGCGACCGCTGCCTTCTCCGCCGTTCTTTTTCTTTTTCGTCGTCATCCTCAGCCACACAACACGACAGTCGTCGGCGGTGCGTGGAACTCGTGTTCGTATGTGCATGTGTTGCTGATGCGGTTTCCCTCACTCCTCTCCATCCCTTCTGAAGCTTGTCTGAGCATTGCAGTTGTAACGCCCGCAGATTCGGACTAGTCAATTTAGAGACAATAAGCGTCAAAAATGACTTTTTAATAAAAGATTATTTAGAATAAATAATCTTATCCAAGTTATATTATATGTCACAAGCGTTCCGTACATATAAAGAACGCCGAAATTGAGTTATAACGAAGAAGTTACGACCTGTCGAAGTTTTACGGCAAAACCGGCACGGCACCGGAAATCGTAAAAAGTGATTTTTTGGTAAACTACTTTTTAGCCTTAGAGATCTAAATGAAATTTGTAGTATACATTAAACCGAGAACATACATAAAAAGAACGCCCAAATCTGACTTCGTATGACGAAGTTATGATCGAGTGGTTTTTGGCCAACGCGACCTAAATGAGAATTGAATATCTCATTAAAAGTAGCTCAACGGTAAAAAGAAAGACGAAAACGGACGTCGGATGAAGAAGTTATGAATTTTTAAAGGACATTTCTTGTCCCGACCTGTTAAAAATATAACTTTAAAAATAAAGTCAAAATTAGCCGACGGAGTCTAAACGAAAGTTGTAGAGTACGGTCCCGCCTACGCGTGGATATGAATAACGTCAAAAACGGAGCTTGTATGCAAAAGTTACGGATTTTAGAAGATAATTAGTTTTTAGAGTAACCAAAGAGTGACACGTGGCGCAATCTGAGCCGCACCTTCTTCCCCACAGCTATGACATCCCCAATTTCACGGGCAGAAAAGACCGATTTTGTTTACGCTTTATAAAAATCAGAGTACCCTTTTAATAAAATTGTTGTGGAATTTGTTCCCAGAAAAACATGATAAATATATTATCAAAGTATTTCCGAAGAAATGTATTTTATTCATATTAAAACTTTGGGATGTCACCGTCAATACTGAAACATAAGCATAAACAGACCTTACATTTATTTACACTAGTGATCTACATCTCCTTTAATCTCTCAGTGTAAAGTAGCTTCGTATCGATACCTGTGATACAAATAGACTGAGTGGGTCAGGTTGGGAAACCTGGTGAGTACATAGGGCTTTCAACCCACAATAATATAATTATTATATTTAATCATCAAACAATCAACCCAATTACCAATCCCCATTATCTTCTTTAATCTTAAAAGATCTGCCCTAAGAATCATCCATCCTTCATTCCTAAGGATTGACCTAAGGAATAGGCACGAAGTCCATCGCTGCCCGAGGTTTATACTACAAGCACTAACGAACGTCGATCCCCACGTACTGATCCTATACAATGATCTTACAAGATCTAGCCTAAAGGATCGATATGAACAACAAACTGACGAAGCTTCTTTTTACCCCCAGACACACCCTATCCAGCATCGAACTTTGCCTAGCAGTGATCTGAATATCGTGAGGTATTTTACCCCCAGACTCACCCTATCCAGCATCGAACTTTGCCTAGCAGTGGTCTGAATATCGTGAGGTATTTTACCCCCATACCCACCCTATCCAGCATCGAACTTTGCCTAGCAGTGGTCTGAATATCGTGAGATATTTTACCCCCAGACTCACCCTATCCAGCATCGAACTTTGCCTAGCAGTGGTCTGAATATCGTGAACGGAAACGCTGACACATGAAGCTCGTCCGGTCACTTCATAAAAGAAACGAAGACTCCAAAGCTCTTCAAAATAAAAAGTATAGGGAAAATACTAATAAAGTACTCCCGTACGCTCCCGTACCCCGACACACAATAGTGTCAAAAAGAAGAACTTTGTACATGATACTTATCGGATGAACACATAGTTCAAAAATACCTAATCCATACTCCCGGATTAATAACAAATAACTATGTCTATACTCTGCTAGATGACTAGATCATCTTAAACATCGATACCTCTCATCAATTTTTATTTCATCACACATCATCTAATTCATCTACCCATGTTTTACCCAACATATTTGTAGATATAAAATACATATACAGTTTAAATCATTTAAAACATGTATAATAGTGTTCATCTAACATAGATAACAAGTATACAGATAATATGCACACATAGCATGTACTTTATATAAAATACTTCATATCTATGTGTAAGATGAAAATAATATGCACTCACCTTATTAGCGTGAGTTGATAGAATCTAACTAGAAACGGTCGGCGCTTCGTGATCATCGGGCTCGGGAAGTGGAAACGGCTTCAGCAAACGAGAGAGAAAGAAAGTAGAAGGTGTAAGGAATGAAAGGGTCTTGATCGCTATTTATAGGCTGTTTTGGGCCCATTTACGTCGTGAACATGATAGGTTCACGTCGTGAACTTCCATGAGTCATCCCGTAGCTTTAACGCGTTTTTTCTTTCCTCGATTAGTGTCTCTGACACGTTTCACATCGTGAACTTCATGTTCACGTCGTGACTTAAGGCGGCTAGGGTTTCAGCCACGTGTCATGCTCTCAACAGCTGCATCTTCGGAAGGCCATAACTTTTGCATACGAGCTCCGTTTTTGACGTTCTTTATATCCACGCGAAGGTGGAGACGTACTATACAACTTTCTTTTAGAAACATAAGGCTAAAAAGTAGTCTATCATAAACTCACTTTTCATGATTCCCGGTGTCGTGCCGGTTTTGTCGCGAAACTTCGACAGATCATAACTTCTTCGTTATAACTCGGATTTCGACATTCTTTATATGTACGGAAACCTTGTGGCATATACTAAAACCTAGTTAAAATTATTTATTATAAATAACCCTCTATCAAAAAGTCATTTTTGACGCTTATCGTCTCTAAATTGACTAGCCCGAATCTACGGGCGCTACAACGGCTTTGCATGAGATCGCGACATGTGGCACATTACGCCCAACGTAATTTTGAGTACGCTTAGCGTAACCCTTAAAAAACCATTACGCTCAGCATAATTCTTGAGTACGCTCAGCGTACTCGGCGCTGGCAGCCAATAAATAGAGGCATAAATCTCCCATTTTCTTCACACCTTTCTCATATTTCCTTCTCTAATTCTCCAAAACCTTCAAGGTTTTTCCCTAGAACTTCCCTAGTGGTAGAAGAAATCCCCGGAGTAGCCGAAGGCTCTAAGAAAAAGAGTTTTTCGGCTCAGAAGCTCTGCTTCAGCAAAGCCCGGTTTTCGAGAAAACCCGCTGTAAGTAAGCTACGCCTATGCTCTTTTTAATATAACTTTTAATTAATTATAGTAACGTTATTAGGACCTTATAATAATTATTTGGGCTATTATTATGAGTTATATAAAGTGTCGTTATAATATCTTTTTAACCACTCGTGGTACGGGGAATCTGGTTTGGAGGGCCGCTTGGGTTGCTGGATTCAAAAGTGCTTTATGCCAAAATGATCATGCCCTCCGGTGTTCCATGTATGGCCCTTGTCTGTACATAGTGGGTGAAGAGTATTGTTTAACGCTTATATAATAATAATAATAATAATAATAATAATAATAATAATAATAATAATAATAATAATAATAATAATAATAATAATAATAGCAAGACTATTAATTAGTCTCGTCAAACATTAGACTAAACTCTAGTGGTAATGATACTAGGTTTTGTCCGAGGGAAATTGTTTTAAGATTAACGAAGCGCTTTCCGAGTACCGAGTGACCACCTTATCAGGTGAGTGCATAGTTACTTTCATCTTACACATAGATATGAAGTATTTTAATATAAATTACGTGCTATGTGTGCATATTTTCTGAATACGTGTTGTCTATGTTGAATGAAAGATTTTATACATGTTTTAAATGATTTAAATTGTATATGTATTTTATATCTACAAAATATGTTGGGTAAAACATGGGTAGATGAAATATGAATTGAATGTTGAGATAAGAGGTGATATAGACCATGAGATAAGGATGAGAGGTGAACAATGAGAGAAGCCTTTTACCCAAGCGTGGCCCCGTCATCTAGCAGAGTATGGATGACAACCACAGACTATTCTAGACAGTCCCGTGGAACACCATCAGGCTCGCAACCTGTAGGTGTTGTGAACGATGTGTTCACCCGGTGTACTCTAAACCTTGGCGATCATGCAGGCTTGGTGCCTAAACCTTGGCGATCATGCAGACTTGGTGCCTAAATCCTGGCGACCATGCAGACTTGGTGCCTAAACCTCGGCGATTATGCAGACTTGGTGCCTAAACCCTGGCGACCATGCAGACTTGGTGCCTAAACCCTGGCGACCATGCAGACTTGGTGCCTAAACCCTGACGACTATGTAGACTTAGTGTTCGTTGTGTAAACCGTGGCAATGATGGACTTCGTGTCGATTCCTTAGGATGATCCTTAGGAATGAATGAACGAGGAATAACTGATTCTTAGGGTAGATCCTTAAGAATAAATAAGATATTGGGGATGGGTAATTGGGTTGATTGTTTGATGTTTAAACATAATAATTATATTATTGTGGGTTGAAAACCCTATGTACTCACCAGGTTTCCCAACCTGACCCACTCAGTTTATTTCTATCACAGGTGTCTATATGAAGTTACATTACACTGAGGGATTAAGGAGATATAAATCACTAGTGATAATGAATGTAAGTTTTGTTTATGCTTATGTTTCTGTATTGACGATGACATCCCAATGTTTTAAATTGAATAAAAACATTTCTTCGAAAATGTTTTAATAACATATTTATCATGTTTTTTGGGAACAAATTCTGCAACATTTTTATTAAAGGAAGTACTCTGATTTTTATAAAGCATAAACAAAACCAGTCTTTTCTGGCCGTGAAAATGGTGATGTCACAGCAGTCGCTGCCACAAGGCTGTCACCACTTCGCACTCCGACCACCGCCTAGCTGCAGCCGCTCGCCGCCGTTGTTGAGTGTTCGTGTATGTGTTATGTGTGTGTATTAGATGAGACTTCGTTTGGTCGGAACTAACGAGAACAACCACCACCACCACCATGAGGTGGTGGCTGCCGCCATGTGCCACCGCCGGCCACCACAAGGTGGCTATGTGTGTGTGTGTGTTTTATTTAGATGTGTTATTTTTGGGTTAAGCATTGTAAAATTTAATTAGAGACTAGTATAATAAAGAAACTCAAAACCACCACCGTGAGGTGGTGGCTGCCGCCACTAGCCACCGTGTTGGGTGGCGGTGTGCTTGTTGTGTTTGGATTTGTTTGGTATGCTTGGAAATTTTCTAGTCAAAAATCATAACCACCACCACGAGGTGGTGGCCGCCACCGTGAGCCACCGTTAACCACTACTACCCGAGGTGGTCGTGGGTGGTGCCCAACTAACGAAACCCTAATGGGCCTAGTGAAACTCTAATGGGCCCAATGAAGCCCTAATTGACCTAAAAGCCCAACCATTTAACTAATGGACTAGTATGTGGGTTGGAAACCCTAAGTAGGGATTGGAAAACCCTAATGTCATGAAACCCTAATTTTGGGGATTTATCGGGACACGCACGAGAATTATTTAATAAAATTAAAATATTAATTAATAATCATTGGCAAATTAACCTAAGACAATATTGGACTTAATGGATTAAGTCCTTAATGGGTTAAGTAAGAAACACTTAACCTTAATCGTCATTTCATGTGAAAACCCTAATTTCACTTGGGCCTTTCTATTGGACTTTGGTGATTGGGCTACTGATAGGATATCCAAGAACAAGTAAACAGACTAAAATATTTGGATGAGCTTTAGGGTAAGGCCCATGTGAGGGTTTGGGCCGAATTTGGAAAATTGGGCCATAGATGGGCCATAACTGGGCCTTGAGGATTATGAGAGGTTGGACCAATTGAAATGCCAAATTTTTGGACTGGACTAAGTGGTTGGGCCTTAGGGTAAGTGTAACGTCCCAAAATTCAAGCCCGAAAATTTCATTTTTAAATTAATAATTTTTAAAACATTTTACCATAACATTGTCAACAAAGCAACACATTACAAAATCATAAAGTTGTGTCCCAAACCATGACATCAAGAATAAGGAAAATCAGAGTACAATCCCATAAAGTCCGATGCGGAATCATGTTTGTGTGTGTGATGCGATGCTATGCCGCCTGCTCCTTCCCCTTAGACGAAGAGGTACCTGAAACCAAAACCGAAACCGTAAGCACAAAGCTTAGTGAGTTCCCCCATCATACTACATACCATACAATATCATCGATATCTTTCAACCGGTAATCTTCGTCGGTATCTTTCAACCGGTAATCATCCTCGGTATCTTTCAACAGGTAATCATCATCGGTATCTTTCAACCGGTAATCATCATCGGTATCTTTCAACCGGTAACTGTCATCGGTATCTTTCAACCGGTAACTGGGGACTATTCCACCCCCTACCACTAGCATACAACAACAAGGTATAAACATACAGTCAGGCATATCCGGATACTGACCTACCCTTCGGTCCTAAGGACCGCTGTCAGGGAAACTAATCCCTATTATACACGTAACATATCATACAGATAAAACTCATGACCAAAGCACGTAAACCAGACCAATATAATTATCACAAAGACAATCATCTTCTAAATACCCCTCGTTGGTGGGTCGGCATTATGGCCTTAGACCCACCCCTACTGGAAGGTAACTCACCTCGCACGAGTAGCTGCTGATAATCTGTGCGGGAAACCTCTGCCTGCTGCTGCTCCGAAAATCCTCCGGCTACAATCCCCACAAAACACTCAGTCAGAATCTGATATCTACTCTTAGGGTAAAATGACTATTTTACCCCCAACCAAATCCAAGTCAAAGTCAACTTCCAGTTGACCCGACTCGCCGAGTTGGGCCGTCAACTCGTCGAGTCCCTTCCCTTTACTCATCCTTATCCACGACTCGACTCGTCGAGTTTGGCAACGACTCGACGAGTTCCCCTTCTTTACGAACATCAATGAACCTTCATCCGACTCGCCGAGTCGTATGAACAACTCGTCGAGTTCACCTTCAACTGATGAACAAGTCCTAACCTTGACTCGCCGAGTTGTATGAACAACTCGTCGAGTTCATCTTCAACATAAGGAGATTGCCTTGGACTCGCTGAGTCTGTTCTAGCACTCGTCGAGTCCCATGAACTCCAGGTCTAAAAACTAAGTCCAATGCGTTGGGTCACTCTTTCTGTCCTGCTACAACCCTTCTAACACCCAACTGAGTTCTTTGGCCCTCAACAGATGTGGGACTCAAAGCCTTGGACTCGTCGAGTCCCAAGAACGGACTCGCCGAGTCGATAACGTCCACTCCCTAAATCCTCGATTTCTGATGTACAACACTTGACCAAATGATAGATCTAAGCTCCTTCAATCGATCTAGCATGTAAAGTTACAAACTTTACGTGCATGCATGGGACTTTGAGCTCAAAAGGACATAAAATAAGCTCTTATGATGCATGGGACCTTAGATGGGTGCAAAAGCAACCCCTAACTGCCTTGTGACTCCCTTAAAGACTTGATTCCGAAGTCTCAACCCCCAACCATGTTTGCAATCATGGTTGGTTACCAAAAATGGCTTATAAAAGCCCTAAGTCTCCCCAAAAGGGATCTATCAAATGAAAGAGCAAGGTTACAGCTTTATACCTCCAATGAACCGTGGAAGATGCACAAACTCGGTTTCCCCTGGTCTTCACTTGTTTTCTCAAGCTTTTCCCTTCCTCCTTATGGACACAACTAGCAAGATCCACCAAAATGCTTTAGTTCTTCTCAAAAACGGCTAGGGTTTGCTTATGGGGAGTTCTGGAAGCATTGGGGACGAAAAGGAGGCTGAAGAAGTGGTTTAAATAGGGTGCAAACCCTCATCTAGGTTTTTTGTCCGGACAGCACCTACTCGCCGAGTCCGGACGCGGACTCGTCGAGTAGGTCGTTAAACTTCTGTGTCCAATACGCTCCGACTCGACGAGTTGGACCTCAACTCGCCGAGTCCAAGGCCAAAATGCAAAATACAACAAAATAAATTACATACCAGGAACCGAGTGCTACAGTAAGACCAAGTAGATGTTTGGCCCCAATTTGGAAAATTGGGCCATATAATGGGCTTTGGTCCATTGGTTGACTATTGGGCCTATGGAGTGTGAGTTGGACCTTGGGCTTGGAACCCAATTATTAATTAGGTGTTGTTTTGATGTTGACAGCTCGGGAATTTGTCAACCAGCAGCTGTAGTTTTATCCACGGAACGTCAGCAGTGTGAGGTGAGTTTCGCCTCACTATACCCGTGGGTCTAAGGGACCAAGGCCGGCCCACTAGTATTGATTATCTGCTAGTAGAGGGATACCCTAGGGACCGTATATATTCATATAGGATAGACTGAGCACTCTTGATCTAAGCTCTCTTACATGTTCCTTATTTGGTAGTGGTTTTAGAGTAGGGTCACCTATCCGGGTGACTATTTTACCTCTGAGTATATACGGTTATGCATTTCTTGGATTGTTGATATTTAGTATGTTGTTATGCTGTAGTGATCTAGTAGATATGTGTTTTGGTATTGAGTATACTGTTATGCTGTAGTAATCTACTAGATCTGTGTTCTGGTATTGAGTACACTCTGGCTAGGACCCTGAATGGTCCAATGTACCTGGGGCCCAACTTGCCACGTTTCCTGAATCGGATGATGCCCTTCCATGGCGACACCTTCAGGAGAACCATATCCCCGACCTGGAACTCCAGGTATGATCGGCGCTTATCGGCATAACTTTTCTGCCGACTCTGAGCGGTATGAAGCCTGCTCCGGACATGTTGAATCCTCTCTGTCGTCTTGAGCACTACTTCGGTGCTTCCCATTACCCTCTGGCCAACCTCGCCCCAACATATCGGGGTCCTACACTTCCTCCCGTACAACATCTCGAAGGGAGGACGATCGATACTCGCGTGATAACTATTGTTGTACGAGAATTCAGCCAACGGAAGGTAAGTATCCCAACTACCTCCGAAGTCTAAGACACACGCCCGCAACATGTCCTCCAAAGTCTGGATGGTTCGCTCACTCTGACCATCGGTTTGTGGGTGGAAGGCGGTGTTAAAATGCAGACGAGTACCCAGCTCGTCATGAAACTTCTTCCAAAACCTGGAAGTGAACCGAACATCTCTGTCTAAAATCACCGACACTGGCACCCCGTGCCGCGCCACCACCTCTCTGATATAGATGTCGGCCAGCTTCTCGGCCGAGATGCTCTCCTGAATCGGAATAAAATGAGCGCTCTTGGTCAATCGATCGATGATGACCCAAATCGAATCCACCCCTCGCGCGGTCCTGGGAAGCTTTGTGATAAAATCCATCGTAATGTCCTCCCATTTCCACAACGGAATATCCAACGGCTGCATCTTGTCGTGTGGCCTCTGGTGCTCGGCCTTGACCTTCCTGCAGGTCAAGCACCGCTCTACGTACCATGCTACATCCCGCTTCATGCAGGGCCACCAATAGTCCAGACGAAGATCCCTATACATCTTTGTCGCCCCGGGATGAATGGAGAATCGAGATTTGTGCGCCTCTTCCATCAGAATCTGGCGCACACCCCCGTGGTACGGCACCCACACCCTACGGTGTAGTGTCAATAACCCTCAGCTGTCATAGTCGAAGGAGGAAACCTGCCCCACAATCCGCTCGCTCTTCCGATGTTCCTCCTTCATGGCCTCCTGCTGGGCCTCCCGAATCCGCTCCAAAAGCGGAGTCACCACTGTCATCCTCATACAGATATCCCTGATCGGTGCTGCCTTGCGGCTAAGCGCGTCGGCCACCACATTGGCCTTTCCCGGGTGGTAGAGGATCTCACAGTCATAATCCTTTACCACATCAAGCCACCGACGCTACCTCATATTCAGATTTGGCTGGTCCATGAGATACCTCAGGCTCTTGTGGTCTGTGTAAATCGTACAACGAACCCCATAGAGGTAATGACGCCAAATCTTGAGGGCGAACACAACAGCCCCCAGCTCCAAATCATGCATCGGGTAGTTCGCCTCGTGAGGCTTCAGCTGCCTCGAAGCGTAAGCAATGACATGCCCTCTCTGCATCAATACTGCGCCCAAACCCGAGATGGACGCATCACAGTACACGACGAAATCCTCCATGCCCTATGGCAGGGCTAAGATTGGCGCCTCACACAATCTCTGCCTCAATGTCTCGAATGCGGCCTGCTGCTCAGGCCCCCAACGAAAGACCACGACCTTCCTCGTTAGCCTGGTCAGGGGTACGACTATCTTGGAGAAATCCTGGATGAATCTCCGATAGTAGCCGGCTAATCCTAGGAAACTCCGAATCTCAGATGGAGACCTCGGAACCTCCCATCTCATCACGACCTCCACTTTGGCCGGATCTACCGAAATCCCGTTCTGGTTGACAAGGTGCCCAAGAAACTGCACCTCGCGCAACCAGAACTCACACTTGGAGAACTTAGCATACAAGTTCTCTCTTCTCAAAGTCTCTAGAACCTCTCGCAGATGCTCCTCGTGCTCCTCCTGCGTCTTGGAATAGACCAAGATGTCATCGATGAAAACTATCACAGACCGATCCAGCATCGGCCTGCACACACGGTTCATGAGATCCATGAACGCGGAAGGAGCGTTGGTGAACCCGAAAGGCATCACCACAAACTCATAGTGACCATAACGGGTCCGAAAGGCAGTCTTCTGCACATCCTCCTCTCTGACCCTCATCTGGTGATACCCTGAACGCAGATCAATCTTGGAGAACCAAGACGCTCCCTGTAGCTGGTCAAAGAGGTCATCAATCCTCGGGAGTGGGTAACGGTTCTTCACCGTTACCTTATTCAGCTCCCGATAATCTATACACATCCGATGCGACCCGTCCTTCTTCTTCACAAATAGAATCAGGGCTCCCCAGGGAGAACTACTCGGTCTAATGAATCCCTTGTCTAACAGCTCCTGCAGCTGTGTAGACAACTCCTCCATCTCAGGAGGAGCCAACCGATACGGTGCCTTGGCTATCGGAGCCGCACCAGGGACTAGGTCGATCCTGAACTCCACCTGTCGCTCCGAAGGTATCCCACGCAACTCCTCGGGGAATTCGTCCGCAAATTCTTGTACCACGGGCACATCGCCCACCGTCTCCCTACCCGCCTCCCGGGTATCCATAACATAGGCGACATAACCTGCGCAACCCTGCTGGTGGTAGCGCCTAGCCCTCACTGCCGAACATAAAGCCGGTCCTTGCTATGGCCTTTCGCCCTGAACCACCAGCTCTCCCCCATTAGGGGTCCTAATCCGTACTGACTGCTGCGTGCAGTCAATCACTGCCCCATTGGGGCTCAGCCAATCCATACCAATAATAACCTTGTTCCCCCGCAAAGGTATGGGAACCAAGTCCACCAGGTAACGTTCCTCGAACAGCCTCAAAACATAGTCCCGATAGACCTCTGACGCTCGTACCGACCGGTCGTCCGCAATCTCGACCTCTAGAGGGCAATCCAACATGCCCGAAGACTCCGGAAACTTCTTGCTAAGCGCAAGAGAGACAAACGATCGAGTGGCACCCGAATCAAACAACACCTGAACTGGGATACCGTTCACATGGAACGATCCTAAGCAAGGCACATAACATATCAAAATCTCAGCGATATAACATAAAAGCATAAAAATAAGAAATCATACCCGTCACCACATCGGGTGCAGCGCGTGCCTCCTCGGCTGTCAGCTGAAATGCTCGGCTCCGAACCACTGGAGCCTCCAACTTGGCCTTCCGGCCATCCACAACCTGTGCTGTCGCTGGAGTCGGCGCCACTGCCGGCGCCGCTGCTGCTGTCAATCTAGGGCAATTGGCCTTTTTATGTCCCTTCTGATTGCAATGAAAGCAAATCAGGTCTGATATCTGAATCGCAGGAGTAGGGGCAGTACAATCTCTGCCAAAATGCCCAACCTTGCCACACTTATAGCAGCTTGAACCCGACCCAGTGTGACAAGCTCCCTCGTGTGACCGACCGCATTTCCCACAGCGGTCCCGCCCTGACTGGCCTTTCGGCCAACCATCGGATCCCTTGGGCTTCTTCCCCGAAGCCCCCGTCGTCAGCCCCTCCGCTGCCTTCCTCTTCCGGATGTGCTCCAGATCAATCTCCCTCTCCCTAGCCCTAGCAATCATGGAATCCAGGGTAGGGCAAGCGGAGAAACTAACATGCTCCCGGATGTCAGCTCGTAGCATGTCATGGTAGCGGGTCCTCTTCATGTCCTCATCACCCGCATACTGGGGCACCAACAATGCCCTCTCCCGGAACTTGGCGGTGATCTCCGCCACAGTCTCCATAGTCTGCCTAATGTCTAAGAACTCCCTGGCCAGCTGCTGAAGCTCCATAGCTGGTGCAAACTCCGCCCTGAATCTGGTCACAAAGTCTGACCAGGTCATAGCGTCCACAGCCGAGGCTCCCAGAGAGTCGCCAACCGACTCCCACCAATCTCTGGCCCTGTATCTCAAACACCCTACAGCGAAACAGACCTTCGACCCTTCCGGGAAGAAGCTCGTCAGCTGAGCAGACTCGATGTCTGCGATCCATCTCCTAGCAGCAATGGGGTCTTTCACCCCATGGAAATCCGGCGCACCACTCCCTCTGAAGTCCTTAAAGGACAGTGTGTGTGATCCTGACTGGCTGGCCGCCATGTCACTCCTGAACGCCCTGAGGCGATCCTCCATCAGCTCAATGATCCCTTCCTTGATCGACCCGAAGATAACCGGCGTCGCATCAAGGATACTTCTCGTGATCTCGGACGCGATGAACTCGCGTAACCCATCATCCACATGCTCGGATCCTGCGCCCGAGCTCGATCCTGACCCAAATCCTGAACCTCCTGCTCCATGTCGCGTGACCACCATTCTGAAAATAAACATACGAATGTCAGAGTCACATATACTTTTCGGAGGTCTCGCACACTTTCCAAGTTTCCAGGTTCCATCCAGGCCCTCCTTGATTCGAGTACGGGTCCTCTGCTTTCAGTAGTACGAGCCCATACTACCTTCCACATCTACCCGTACTTTCCTCAAGGATTGATTCGACTTCACCAAGTCCCTTTTACCGCTACCCTTTCCACTGACCTCATCCTAGGCTTCCCTAGGGCACTCTCCGACCTACCCTCCGCCATTAGCTGCACTAGGAGTCCCCACCACTTCCCCCTAACTAACTTGCAGATACTGTCACATTTTCGTTCCTTAGCTAGTTGAAGATGGCCAGAACCCCCATAGCACAAAGCAAGCAGCATTCGTGCATTGGGTAACCAAATCAGGCATAACGTACACAGGCCATCCTACTGCTGACTAAACAATCCTAGCATACAACTCATACAACAGGCATATAAGGCATCCTCCCTAGACCCTTAGCCCTAACTAGCATGCAATTCTCAAAATCATATATCAGGCACACAAGGCATCCTCCTAGATCCTTAGTCCTATTCTAGCATGCAGTTTTCTAAATCAAAACCATATAGCATAACATAGCAAGTATGGGTATCTTGGGGAAAACTTACTTGAGCCCGGCCGGTCGCATGCATCACACACTTCGTCTTTCTTAAAATTCTTCCATTTAGATTTTATAAAACCATTTTTCCTTGTAAAAATCATTTAGTCCCTCGGTTTGAGTCCAGACACCCCCGAGGGTGTGTCCGAATCCCTCAAACCAGGGCTCTGATACCAACTTGTAACGTCCCAAAATTCAAGCCCCCGAAAATTTCATTTTTAAATTAATAATTTTTAAAACATTTTACCATAACATTGTCAACAAAGCAACACATTACAAAATCATAAAGTTGTGTCCCAAACCATGACATCAAGAATAAGGAAAATCAGAGTACAATCCCAGAAAGTCCGATGCGGAATCATGTTTGTGTGTGTGATGCGATGCTACGCCGCCGGCTCCTTCCCCTTAGACGAAGAGGTACCTGAAACCAAAACCGAAATCGTAAGCACAAAGCTTAGTGAGTTCCCCCATCATACCACATACCATACAATATCATCGGTATCTTTCAACCGGTAATCTTCGTCGGTATCTTTCAACCGGTAATCATCCTCAGTATCTTTCAACCGGTAATCATCATCGGTATCTTTCAACCGGTAATCATCATCGGTATCTTTCAACCGGTAACTGTCATCGGTATCTTTCAACCGGTAACTGGGGACTATTCCACCCCCTACCACTAGCATACAACAACAAGGTATAAACATACAGTCAGGCATATCCGGGTACTGACCTACCCTTCGGTCCTAAGGACCGCTGTCAGGGAAACTAATCCCTATTATACACGTAACATATCATACAGATAAAACTCATGACCAAAGCACGTAACCAGACCAAGATAATTATCACAAAGACAATCATCTTCTAAATACCCCTCGTTGGTGGGCCGACATTGTGGCCTTAGACCCACCCCTACTGGAAGGTAACTCACCTCGTACGAGTAGCTGCTGATAATCTGTGCGGGAAACCTCTGCCTGCTGCTGCTCCGGAAATCGTCCGGCTACAATCCCCACAAAACACTCAGTCAGAATCTGATATCTACTCTTAGGGTAAAATGACTATTTTACCCCCAACCAAATCCAAGTCAAAGTCAACTTCCAGTTGACCCGACTCGCCGAGTTGGGCCGTCAACTCGTCGAGTCCCTTCCCTTTACTCGTCCTTATCCACGACTCGACTCGTCGAGTTTGGCAACGACTCGACGAGTTCCCCTTCTTTACGAACATCAATGAACCTTCATCCGACTCGCCGAGTCGTATGAACAACTCGTCGAGTTCACCTTCAACTGATGAACAAGTCCTGACCTTGACTCTCCGAGTTGTATGTGTTGGGTTATGAGCATTCTAACACTCCTAAGTGTACATGCAACCCTAAATACCTTGGATCTATGTTTTCTCTATTATACATACAATTATGAACATCCAAGGTATTATCCTAATCTAGCATACAAAATAATAAATATAACAAGATACAATACATACCTCTTTGATGTAGAATGTCTTCATGAAGCTTGAGTGCCTAGTGCCCCAAGTGTGACACCTCAAATGGTTCACACAACACCAAATACACTTGGAATAACTTGAGAGAAACTTGAACACTCCTTGAAATCGTCTAGCCCTCACACTCACACATTAGTGCACGATTTCTTGAGCCATGGGATTCTATTATATGGTGGCTATTAGGGTTACACCATGTAACTCATAACTTTACCCATTCCTTATGCTCCATGGAGTATCCATGGGTCACCCCATGGACTTAGTCCAACATAAGGAATCTTGGATCACAAGCCCACATATATAAGAATGAATGATTTACACAATCAACCCATATATTTAATTAGTCTCCTTTTGATCACTTAATTAATTCCAAATTAATTCTTGATCAATACTAATTAAATAACCTTAGTAATATATTATAACTTATAATATATTAACCAACCTTAAGTGTTATTTCTCTCATTATAGTGTATCCAAATGCATGATGTCATGCAACCCAAATGGACCATGCCGGGTCGGGTCAAGTCTTACCAATTATAGTTATGGACTTAGACATTAATCCAACAGTCTCCCACTTGGATAAGTCTAAAACTATTATTGCGTATGACTTCAGGAACCGATCAGCAATCGTAGCTCTCAAAAGCTTCTGTCGAACTCTGACCTTGTCGATGAACTCTGACCTTTGTCAATGACTTGTCCATTAGATAAAGGATCATATATTCCTCCATTCTAGATATCATATGGACTGAGACATGGATTATCAATCATTCTCTCTGTCCATTGTTGTTTCCCGATTTCCGATTCATGATAACTGACTGATTGAACAAATCAAATCAGTCCTGGCTTGGCCAAGCACTCACATGTATCATCTTTAAATCATCGAGGGGCCCACAAATATCGCTTTTATCCCGAAGGTAAAAGGAATGGATAAACTTCGACTCATATGGCTTGTTCTACTACTTGTTGAATCATACACAAAGGCACGTTTTATAACATCGAGTTACCAATGCGTTTTCATGCAATCAATGTATAACCAACTCATAGTAACAACTCATATCTCTAGGTTTGAAGAATATAAGATATTATCGTCTCATGATCACTCGTGATAAAATCCATGAAGTGATTCAAATGAGCGCGGGTTGAATCCAATACTCAGAACTTATGAGCACTCATGAGTGTTGTAGCACCACTTTGTCCACCAACTTGGACCTCTACAAACCAACCCATGACAGTCTTGATTCATATCTACTTCCAACATATGACCGACTGTGGATGGTTTGAATAACTTAATCATTCAGGAAGAGCGACTTAGTTATTCTGGAAGTCAAAACATGCAAAGTGAAACACAAGAATAAATGAATCAAATATGGTATCAAACCCTATGAATATAAATAAACACTTTTATTTATCACCATACTGATTACTCATTATTCATTGTTTCGGTTTTATCAACTTTATACTTGAATTTAAAACAATAGTTGTCCCATGCTCCAAGCATGTACACTATGTTTTCTAAACACTAGTCATGCCATACACCAAGTATGCATACTATGTTTGTCTATGATCTTTACTTTGTAAAATAGATCAATTGAACATCACTCCAATGATCCTCTTTTCACAGTCCCAAATCCTTACTGCAAATGCAAGAATTCCAAATTCATGCCATTTACTGAAATCTGTTAGATTCTAAACTTATATGCATTGATCCTCTTAATGATTATGCACGAAGTCAAAAAGACTTGACAACAATCATTACAGAGCATTCCAAAGGAGATCAGCTCCTTGGAAACATCCTTCTTTCATTAAGTTTCCTAATCTTACACAGATTGAATAATTTCTAACTTTGAAACATTTCCATATTCCATTTTGACTATCACTTATGAACAAGAGTTGCCTCCTTACATATTATGTCAATATGGTCCTTCCAGAATTAACATTATACTTCCAACTGTCCTTGAGCAACCAATCTTTGGTAAACCTTAGATTGTCCTCCACAATTGCTTAATCATTTTAGTCATATCCAATTCTAGACCTTTTCCCTTCATAATGCCCCAGGCATTTGGAAAATTTTAGAAAGGATGAATATAGCACATGTAATCGATCCTATATCTGAAGCATATGGGACACGATTCATGATGTCTCACATAAAGACTAAACCAGTCTTTTGCTATAATATATCCATTTCTATTTGCCAAGTTCTCAAAATTCAGATTATGAAAAGGGATGCCGTAATCATAATCGACTTTTAGAACGCAAATAATGGACCCATATATAGAATTTCCTTATGTTGAGCCATTCCAACATGAAATTCATATATATATCCTTGATTAAATACGATTAAAATCTCAATCTAAGCTTTTAGAATTGAAATGAAGTATAATTTCCTCTCCCTTAATTATAGCAAAACAACTTTTTCAACCCCTGCAACCTCACGAATTGAAACTTTTGTTTTCTATAATTAACATTGCTAACTTGCAACCTTTGTCATAATTATCATGCTCCCACTAACATGATGATTATTAGCATAACACTTATGCTCCCACTAGCTTTGACATGTACTCAGAAATCAGCTGACTTTCTTACCAAAGTTCAGATTTCTGATACTAGATTGTTTTGATAAAACTTTATCAAAATCATACACCTCTCTTAGATAGCTCACATGTGTGTCTAAACAATTTTAGAACTATGAAAAGGGATGCCGTAATCATAGTCTCAATTGTTTAGACCTTTGCCACTTCTCACAAGTCCATGTTAGTGTGCCGGTAAACCACACACGCTCCACTAACGACTTTGAGAATGCAAATATCACAATTGCTATCTAGCTAAAATCTACTTAGTGAAAGTGTTTCCTCACCATCATTTTCATGAATCGGAGAGAAACCTTATGACACTTAGATTTAATAGTGTATGTGTTCTTATCCATGTGGATTTGTCAAAACCATAATCACAAGACAAGGTTAGTGACAAATCCAAACTCATATTGATTAAACTTGTGCAATCTTAAATTCTTGCCATTTGGCAGCTCAGGTGCCTGCCATTGCTTCCAAGTAGTTGTGCAACCAATTGAGAACTCTCAGAACTCCTATGCAAAGCCAACTTGAATAGGCACAAAAATTTCAACACGATAGGTTATAAACCTCAAGTCGTGTGCTAGTGAAGGACTTTAGGTTTTATTCTTGATTAAGTCTTGAAACTTTCAAGAGCTTTAAGACTCCCACTGTCCTCTTGACATATAAGACTCCCTTGTCAAATATTCAAGAGATAGTGCGGATTCTTTATCAAGACTAACACTTTACACAATTGGCCTAAGTTGGTCTCTGTTTTATCCAAAACATCATAACTTACCAATTTCAAATGTACAAGAGTAGATAACCTTTTACTCTTACATTTGACTAGTGTTAACAAACCCTCTTTAAGATATGTCACTCAAGTTACAATCTTGGAGTATGACTCTAAGAATTGTTTTGGAACGAAGTATGACTCATCTTTTTGATTTAACCATTTCAACAATTCATGACTCCTCTTCTTAGTCATAAGAATGCACTAAGATGACTTTAGAGGACCAATTGTGATATGGTATCTTAATCATTAAGATGATCATAAACATGATACTAAAGTACTCTCCCATCTTTTCAGATTTGAGAAACTTTTATCTTTCTGCCATTCTTTGATTCTTCTTATTCGTTCTGTCTCACATTGAAACTTCTCCAATGCTACAGACTTATACTTAAACTTATAAGTATAACCATATTTACTGAACTTAAGTAAATCATGACGAATAGTCTTCTTGATCTTTTGTGGTGGACTTGACCAGTGCACAAGAATGTGTACTCGATCCCTTAGTCCTTTCCTTATTCACATAAGGAATTAGTCTTAATTTTCCAAGCTGAAAGTTCTCATTCATCATACTATACAACTTGCATGATTCCAAGTTTCGGTCCAATTGAACCTTGGGTGATGAGAATCTTTCCTTATTTGGTAATATTAGACACTACCACAACCGAAAGAATCAAATCCATTTTTCCAATATTGCTATCAATGGAATCTTATAAGCAACAACTTTTCACAAATGCCATTGTAAGGAGACTTAAAATAAATAAAATCAAAACCTTTTTCTTTTATTTTAAAACTTTGCGGAAAAACTTATCCTTACAATCCATATGAAAACCTTGTTGTTATCTATTCCTAAGCAATATAAATATCATAACTCTTAAGTAATAGCCCAAAATTCTGATCACCGAACCATGCGATTGAAATCCATCTTCGCGATCAGAATCAGCATGTACTTAATAGAGTTAGACAATGGACTTTACCTGAAGTAGAGCCAAACTTATTGACTTTAACATCATTAGGTAAATTTGGCAACTTCGTAACCAATGCCCCTTCCTTTGGCAATAGTTACCTATGGACCCTTGATAATGGGACTATCTCAGACTTCGCCTCTCTCTTTACCATTGGGTCAACCGAGTTGACTATGGCCGATCCCTTTCCATTGGGAAGAGAGATCTTTACTGGATATCCAATGTCATCATTGTCAATGTCCATAGCGTTTTAGGAAGTTGATCTTAGCAAATAGATAAGATCATTAAGGGTCTTGTCTTAGTCTGTTTCATAGGATTCCCAAAAGAACTCACTATGTGACTTAGAAAGTAGTTGAGCCACCAACTTTCTCAAGACTTTGACACCCAACTCTCCCGGCTTGTCAATATGTGACTACATCTCCAAGATGTGATCACACCTAGACCTTGCCTTGCCAATAGGGCTTGAGTGACCTTAAACTTTTTAGGAACTTGTGGGTTAGGGAGAATAATTGGAGGAGGTGAAAGAAGTATGATATCCATGGGACATCATCTTCATTTAGGAAAGCTTGTTTCAAGAGATTTGGGAAGATCATAAATGTCTAGACCAGACATCTTTTTGGGAGATATTCAAGATAGTTGATTTAAAGTCCTTAATATGACACCCAATATGAAATATTAAGGCTAGGACCCAACAAACTATTTTATAACTTAGAAGAGGGATGCCGTAATCCAAGCTATAAAATATTTGAAGGTAGGTGAATGACGATTCACCAATTTCCACCATGAAAAACGAAATAATTTATTAGGTTTTAATTGGATTTGAAAGTCCTACATCTTTGAGATTCATTGAACTGTTCAAAGGCATGTTTCAATCTCAAGTGTGCCCTTCAGGTTTTGTGACTGGGATGCCGAGGATCACAAAACAAGGTGTGAATAACCATGCAAATATACTTGGTACCCTTAATATTTACCCCTTAATCAGTGTGTCGGTTAACCACACACGCTCCACCGATACTATGATAAATATTAAGTTACCCTTTGCCTACCTTGTTAAGTCTAGGTTAGTGTGTCGGTTAACCACACACGCTCCACTAACGACTTAAGCAAAGTGCAAAGTGTAATTTCATGGGTTAGCACCAAATTCACAGTTTTCAAAGTAACTAAGATTGGGTATTAATAAGAGTTTAGTTACTTAGTATTTATCATTAATACTTTTAATGAAAGGAGAATTATAGTCCTTGTCCTACCCGTTCGGCTAACGACCCTCCACCAGTCAAGGAAGCGGTGTGTGAGAGTGGACACCCATTAAACTGTCATTTTATAGGCAGTAAGCTTATACCCCCATTATAGACCGGCTTCGTGAATGAGGCCTACTAACGGTAAGACTGACTTTACTCTTATACATATATATAAATATTATTAACTTATAATATTATAAAGTATAAGGGTTGAATTTTAACTTTTAAAATTCTAAGGGCTAACTTGGAATTAAAGTATTCATAAGTGAAAACTTTTCAAATTCCAAAACTTGAGGGCAAGTTTTGAAACTATTCAAAACTAATTAATTCAATAACTTATGAGTTTAAAGTAGTTTTAATTAAAAAAAAACTCTTCAAGTTCCATAACTTGAGGACAAGTTATGGAAGACTTTAAACTAATTAATAAAAAAAATAACTTTTTTTTTATTGTAACTTATGGAACTAATTAAGGTTACACTTTTTTTTTTAATTTAATGAAGAGACTCTTGAACCTCCATAACTTGAGGACAAGTTATGGAGTCATAAAACCATTTAATTAGAACTAGACTCTTCATTTTGTAACCTTTGCCAACTTTTATGAGTTTTATGATTCTTAAATGTGACTTTTCATATAACTTGAGGACAAGTTACAAAAACACACTTTGGAATCAACTCTTAGATTAAAATGGATTGAAAACAACTATTTCACACAACTTTTCTATTAATCTAAGAACCTCATAAGAACAAGATAATTCAAATCATCAATCTTCAAGAAATTAGCATGAACATACAAACTAATACAAATCTTGAAATTATGACAATTATCTTAGAAATTGGATTAGCATGAACATTACCACATCAAAAACAAGTTTATAAGTCCAAAAACATCTTAGGGTAATGTTCCTAGTCCAATTCCAACCAAAACAATCGAATATATGCATCCAACTCGATTTTTCAGCTACTTTTGCAAGTATAACAAGAAAACAAGCCTAGGCTCTGATACCACTGTTGGGTTATGAGCATTCTAACACTCCTAAGTGTACATGCAACCCTAAATACCTTGGATCTATGTTTTCTCTATTATACATACAATTATGAACATCCAAGGTATTATCCTAATCTAGCATACAAAATAATAAATATAACAAGATACAATACATACCTCTTTGATGTAGAATGTCTTCATGAAGCTTGAGTGCCTAGTGCCCCAAGTGTGACACCTCAAATGGTTCACACAACACCAAATACACTTGGAATAACTTGAGAGAAACTTGAACACTCCTTGAAATCGTCTAGCCCTCACACTCACACATTAGTGCACGATTTCTTGAGTCATGGGATTCTTTTATATGGTGGCTATTAGGGTTACACCATGTAACTCATAACTTTACCCATTCCTTATGCTCCATGGATTTTAACCTCCATGGAGTATCCATGGGTCACCCCATGGACTTAGTCCAACATAAGGAATCTTGGATCACAAGCCCACATATATAAGAATGAATGATTTACACAATCAACCCATATATTTAATTAGTCTCCTTTTGATCACTTAATTAATTCCAAATTAAGTCTTGATCAATACTAATTAAATAACCTTATTAATATATTAGAACTTATAATATATTAACCAACCTTAAGTATTATTTCTCTCATTATAGTCTATCCAAATGCATGATGCCATGCAACCCAAATGGACCATGCCGGGTCGGGTCAAGTCTTACCAATTATAGTTATGGACTTAGACATTAATCCAACAGTATGAACAACTCATCGAGTTCATCTTCAACATAAGGAGATTGCCTTGGACTCGCCGAGTCTGTTCTAGCACTCGTCGAGTCCCATGAACTCCAGGTCTAAAAACTAAGTCTAATGCGTTGGGTCACTCTTTCTGTCCTGCTACAACCCTTCTAACACCCAACTGAGTTCTTTGGCCCTCAACAAATGTGGGACTCAAAGCCTTGGACTCGTCGAGTCCCAAGAACGGACTCGCCGAGTCGATAACGTCCACTCCCTAAATCCTCGATTTCTGATGTACAACACTTGACCAAATGATAGATCTAAGCTCCTTCAATCGATCTAGCACGTAAAGTTACAAACTTTACGTGTATGCATGGGACTTTGAGCTCAAAAGGACATAAAATAAGCTCTTATGATGCATGGGACCTTAGATGGGTGCAAAAGCAACCCCTAACTGCCTTGTGACTCCCTTAAAGACTTGATTCCGAAGTCTCAACCCCCAACCATGTTTGCAATCATGGTTGGTTACCAAAAATGGCTTATAAAAGCCCTAAGTCTCCCCAAAAGGGATCTATCAAATGAAAGAGCAAGGTTACAGCTTTATACCTCCAATGAACCGTGGAAGATGCACAAACTCGGTTTCCCCTGGTCTTCACTTGTTTTCTCAAGCTTTTCCCTTCCTCCTTATGGACACAACTAGCAAGATCCACCAAAATGCTTTAGTTCTTCTCAAAAACGGCTAGGGTTTGCTTATGGGGAGTTCTGGAAGCATTGGGGACGAAAAGGAGGCTGAAGAAGTGGTTTAAATAGGGTGCCAACCCTCATCTAGGGTTTTTGTCCGGACATCGCCTACTCGCCGAGTCCGGACGCGGACTCGTCGAGTAGGTCATTAAACTTCTGTGTCCAATACGCTCCGACTCGATGAGTTGGACCTCAACTCACCGAGTCCAAGGCCAAAATGCAAAATACAACAAAATAAATTACATACGAGGAACCGAGTGCTACAGTAAGACCAAGTAGATGTTTGGCCCCAATTTGGAAAATTAGGCCATATAATGGGCTTTGGTCCATTGGTTGACTATTGGGCCTATGGAGTGTGAGTTGGACCTTGGGCTTGGAACCCAATTATTAATTGGGTGTTGTTTTGATGTTGACAGCTCGGGAATTTGTCAACCAACAGCTGGAGTTTTATCCACGGAACGTCAGCAGTGTGAGGTGAGTTTCGCCTCACTATACCCGTGGGTCTAAGGGACCAAGCCCGACCCACTAGTATTGATTATCTGCTAGTAGAGGGATGCCCTAGGGACCGTATATATTCATGTAGGATAGACTGAGCACTCTTGATCTAAGCTCTCTTACATGTTCCTTATTTGGTTGTGGTTTTAGAGTAGGGTCACCTATCCGGGTGACTATTTTACCTCTGAGTATATACGGTTATGCATTTCTTGGATTGTTGATATTTAGTATGTTGTTATGCTGTAGTGATCTAGTAGATCTGTGTTCTGGTATTGAGTATACTGTTATGCTGTAGTAATCTGCTAGATCTGTGTTCTGGTATTGAGTATGCTGATATGCTGTAGTGATTAGTTAGATCTGTCTCCTGGTATTGAGTATGTTGCTTTGTGGCAACAACCTGTTGTAACATCCTAATTTTCAAGTAGCTTCAAATTCATCCCTCGGATTTGAATTATGTCACTTTTGGCCCTTGGTTTGGAAGGAAGCAGAAAGAAAGGACCAAGCATGAAAAGGTGGCAACTGGTTGAGTACGCCCAACGTAAGCTGGGGTACGCCCAGTGTAGAAGGTTTAATGATCGCGGGTGCGGGAGGAGTACGCCCAACGTACTCTCAAAGATCCTAAACCCTAATTTGGGGGCTAGCCGCTATATAAGGAACATTATGGCTCAAACCCTAGCCTCCTTATCAGCCTCCCCAACCTCAGAAAAACCCTAGAACGTCTCATCCCTTCATTCTTGTGTGATCTTGATCTTGAGAGGCCATCTTGGTGTTTTTAAGCTTGGAAATTTCATTGGAGTTGAACATATTAGGTCGACTTATACATCCTAATCTGAATCCTTTATTAGGTTATTGCATAGTTGAAGAAGAGAAACTCTTGGTTTACAAGTACTAGCCCAATGGAACTTTATCATCAACATTGCATAATGACAGGAGCTTATTATTTCTTGCTTCTATGAAAGAATCAAGAGATGTTAAGAGAGGGCCAACAACAGACTGCAACTGATAATTTGTTGGAGGTGATGGTGATTGTCGGAGTGCCGGAGGTGATGGTGGTTGCAATATATTTGAACTAGAGATGGTTGGATGAATGTGGGTGAGAGGGACCATTTTAAGTCAATGTGGTAATGTGAAAACTAATTTGCATTTACATTAGCAATATAGTGGATGAGAAAACCGAGTCCAACTTATTTATTCAAGGACAAAATTATACGATTTTTGTCGAACATAATGTTAAATCTAAATTTTTTAAATGATAGTGATTGTTTTGTATAAAGTATAAACACCATGATTTAATTTTTATTTTTTACTTTTTTTTAATTGGCGACGTTGAATAGTTCGACGTACGTATCTTACAAGTAACATTGACGAAGACCAAATTGAAGTATTGAACTATGGAAGTCAAGTCCTTAGACCTTACGGTTAGTGATGGCAGATCAGTGTTCCTTTCGTCAAACTTGTTCACTATTATTATCTGTTGAACGCACTGAATGAACAAAAAATCAAACATTTTGAAATGGTAAAAAAGAAACTTCTCTGATGCCGACATATGAACTTTTTTCGTCTCTCTCCAACTTCAAGTCAAGTCTTCGTTCTTCAGTCTGGTACGTCATTATCGATTATCTATTTGATATAGCCGCGTGAAAATTTTCCTACATCATGGCATTTTTAACTAAAACTTCACGCTTCATTTTCATGCAATTATAACGATTACATACTCTGTTTTGTTCTGGGGTAAGCTTCAATTTCGAACTCTTTGAAATGGTCGTTGCATCTTAGATTGAGACATCTTAAAATTCTTCGTTTCCCTCAAAGTCAAGTCTCTATTCAATCTAGCTAGCACACTTACTATTGTTTAATTTATTTAATCCAGTGTAGATTTGGTCTCCCTTTCACATTTGATTTTTCATGAAATTGGGAGGACTATATACTCTGTTTCATTTAATCTAAGCTTCAATTTTAGTATATAAGGTTTCTAGTTGAGAAATTGAGTTAGATTAGCAAGATGGGTAGCATTTTAAGAAGTATATTACCGATTCGTTCTTCAAAACAGGATGAAGATGATGATGAATTCAATCCGGAGTACTCGTTTGCCATGGAGTATACTGGTCCTCCAGTTTCTTACGATATTCCTAGGGCAGTTCCCGTTGATGTTGCATATATTCCAACCGCTTCAGTTGTCTCCACACCTTTTACTTCTGGTAATCTGTCATTACCAGTTATTCATCCTGTTATTAAGAGAGAGCCTAAATCAATCTCCTCTGAAATCAAGGATACTTCTTTAGTATCCGGTTTGATTGTTCCTGATACACCACCAGAGGGAGAGGGAAGTTCTGCTTCATTAGGGTTTTCTGATAGTCAAGAGAATTCTCAAGAATTCTCCATGAGCTCAGAAGGTGATGGTTTGGATAACTATTGCCATGAGATTGTAGAGTTGTGTAATTCCAGTCAACAAGATGAAAACCAAAATGAAAGCCATGAAGAGATTTCAAGTTATGATAACAGAACTCAGGTTGTCACTTTCGGTGAACCCGAGTCCATTTCCATGGTTCAATCAGAAACTGATTACAGTCAGACTCAGACAGGAGTGGTGGTTCAAGAAAGGCGGCATGCAAGTTCTCAGGTCAAAAAAGGGTTATGTCACCGATGTCTTAAGGGCAATAGGTTCACCAGTAAAGAGTTTTGCATTGTTTGTGATGCAAAATATTGTAGCAAATGTGTGTTGAGAGTAATGGGGTCAATGCCAGAAGGTAGAAAGTGCATTTCTTGTATTGGGTATCCGATTGATGAGTCTAATCGAGGGCATATAGGGAAATGTTCAAAGGTCCTTAAGCAATTGCTCACTGATTTTCAAGTGAAACAAGTCATGGGTTTTGAAGAATCCTGTCAGATAAACCAACTCCCGTATTGGCTTGTTATCGTTAATGGCAAACCTCTTTCTTTAGAAGAAGTTGTTCAATTACGATCATGCCCCTACCCACCACAAAGACTTAGACCAGGAAGCTATTGGTATGATAAACTGTCCGGCTATTGGGGAAAGGTAACTGTTTACAAAATCAGATATATGTATGTTGTACATTGTTGAATATGTTTTGGATTTTGGATTTATGTTTAAAATAATAATTAATAAATTTGGTAAAATGATGAACAGGAAGGGGATAAGCCTAGCCAGATTATTACTCCTCAACTGTCTCTTGGTGGTTCAATCATGGAAAATGCTAGCAATGGAAACACAAAAGTAAAGATAAACAATCGGGTCATCACTAACACAGAGCTCATAATGTTAAAGGTCAGTGTCCTTCAAATTTTGGTCAACATTACTTATTCTTTGGTCAATTTTTAACTTTCTTGAAAATATGCAGTTTGTGGGGATCAATTACAAAGATTGCACTGATTTTTGGGTAGGTCCTGATGGATCAGTTCTAGAAGAGGGACAGAAACAAGTAAAGGGGAATATGTGGGAAAAGGTTTGTAGCTTTTATATATTTGAGCTTTTTATCCTTTTTTTTTTTCAATTCGGATGCTGACTAGGACAAATTGGGTTTCAGCCAGGAATCAAGATGGTGTGTTCTATCTTGTCTTTGCCAATGCCACCCAAATCTTTTATGTCATCCGAGGACGAAACGGTCAACAATGGCAGTAAAATTATGCAGAAAAACATTGATATAAAACCGCTAACTAAAATACTTTTAGTTGGTCAAGATCAATCTGGGACAAGTGCTATATATAAACAGGTAAAACAACAGTAAAAATAAATCTTTTTTAAGTATTTTGCATACCCTTTTCATGATAATTGAGTTCTTGAACATAAATGTTTTCTTTTTATCAGGCCAAGACTCTTTACAAAATCCCATTTTTGGAAAATGAGCGTGAAGAACTCAAGTCTTTGATACAAAGAAACTTGTATCTTTATATAAGTATTTTGCTCGAGGGGCTTATAAAATTTGAAGAAGAATATTCAATACAAATCAGGAACAAACTAGTTGATCAACCTGGTACTTCAGGTATGATGAGTGGAATTGATAATAAAAAAAAGTTGAAGAATTTAATATCTACTTAAAAAATTTTATAATCTGAAGCTTCTTTATTCAGCCGCAGGGGGTTCGATTGAAAACATATATTCCTTAAGTACAAAACTGAAAAATTTCTCCGATTGGCTTCTTGAAATTGTGAAGTCAGGCAATCTGGGAACTGTTTTTCCAGCTGCAACCCGTGAGTATTCAGGGGTAGTTGAGGAATTATGGAAAGATAAAGCATTTCAAGCAGCATATGCTAGAAGAAGTGAACTTGGTGCATTCCCAATAGTTGCTGATTATTTCTTACCTCGGGTATATTTTTTACATTGACAAATCCAGTTCAGAAAGATTGTTTGTTCAGAACAAAATTTAAAAATCATGTATTTTTTTAGGCTGTTGAAATCTCGAGTACAAATTATGAGCCTTCTGATGTTGACATTTTATATGCTGATGGCATTTCATCTTCA
This sequence comes from Lactuca virosa, assembly GCF_052849685.1. NCBI lineage: Eukaryota > Viridiplantae > Streptophyta > Magnoliopsida > Asterales > Asteraceae > Lactuca > Lactuca virosa. The sequence goes on along the minus strand of NC_136434.1, from coordinate 166,835,353 downwards.
AATGGACTTACTTCAATGGAGTTCTCAGTTCCCTCTTCATTTACAAATAGCTACATGGAGGTTACTGAGCACAACAACCCTCCACTGCAAAGGTTAGCAACTTACTTTCTTTAATTTTTTTTATTCTACTTTCATTTCTTCTTATTACAACATTCTCCTTTAAAAATCCTAAAAAGAAAGTTGAAAGTATAATCCTAGTATAATAGAATGAAACGAAAGTAAATTGTTGTTTTTGTATTTCCACAGGTATGAATTGATCCGAGTGAACTCAAGCAACCTAGGAGATAATTGTAAATGGTTAAGCATGTTTGAAGACGTTGACTTAATCCTCTATTGCGTTGACCTTACTTCCTATGATGAATTTTACATAGACAACAATTTAATGCTCAAGAACAAGATGTTAGAAAGCAAAAACCTCTTCAAAACCATGGTCACACATCCAAGATTCAAAGACAAAGCATTCCTTTTAATTCTCAACAAATTCGATCTTTTAGAAAACAAGATTAAAACCAGACCACTCACGGAATGTGAATGGTTTCATGATTTCAATCCGTTTATAAGCAACCATACAAACAATAACAATAACAATAACAGTAACAATAATAATGATTCGTGTGTAGCACAGTATGGTTTTCAGTATGTGGCGGCTAAGTTTAAGAGGTTGTTTGGTGAGTTGACCGGGCGGAAATTGTATGTGACACCGGTGACCGGGTTGGAAGGGGATAGTGTTGATGCTGCTCTTAGGTATGGGGGTGAGGTTTTGAGATGGGTGGATGAAGAAAATAAACCTAAGTCTAGTAATAATGAGTGGTCTTCTGAAAGTGTGGAAACCAGTTCATAAGGTGGTGAGAATTCATAAATGAGGTCTCCCGTCTGGGTATCACATTTTTTTGTTATGTAGATAATGTGATTTACCTATCATTGTATTTATTGTTTTGTTTTTGAAGTAATGGGAAATTGTAAAAAATGATTAATGATAATTTGATAAGTAATTGGTAAAGAAGACAAATTTAAGTTGATAAACCATAGCGGTTAACTTAACATGCATGGTTCGATGAATATGATGTATGTTTATGTTTATAGGGGTATCAAGTTTTACCACAGTCCATCTATTTCCTCTTATGAGAATTTGGTCAAAAAAATCAGATGATAAGGAAAATCTTATTTATTAAAATAACAAAATAATAAGGTCTGAGTTCCTTAAAAAACAAGAGAAAATTATAATCTAGTCATTTTTTCTAATGACTTATCCATTTTTAGTTAATAATTAACATTTATCTCAAAATAACCACCCAAACCCTACGTAATTTTAATGGTCTATTGTTTCGCCTTAAAACCTACGATTTCGGCCTTTACGATATAGGATTTTTTTTTTCAAAATTACATATGAAACTGCAGACCTCTAAATGTCTACAGTTTGCTCTGACAAGTCTACGGTTTCCCAAAAAGTAGATATAAAATAGTCTACTGTTTCGTCAAAAAGCTACGGTGTACAAACAATCAATGCACAAAGCGTGCATTAGGGATGAAAGTGGGTCCAAACCCGGACCCAGAAAACCAGGAACCGGTTAACGAGATTTTGTAGAACCGGAAACTGAACCGATATATAGGAACCGGTTCCGGTTCAGTTCCGAGTACGACACCGGGTAAAGTGGGTCTAGAACCGGAAAACCCGGAAACATCAAAGTGGGTAGGTTGGAACCGGATAAAGTGGGTTTAGAACCGGAAAACTCGGAAAAATCGGAATTTTTTGGTAATTACTTACTACTTAGTGGGTTGAACTTTGACAATTTTCATATTGATATCCCGACTTTGAGGGACTGTAACTCATTGAATATGAAACCAAAATTGACAAAATTATAGTCTAAAATCATGTACAAACTCTAAACTACACTCTAGAAAAAACCGCATGTCAATCCGGTTTTAAACGAATGAGATATGCATGTGTTAACATTTTCACAGAATACAAAGTACAAAAACAAATAGCTGAAAAGTTGAAAATTTTCAGTTTTGATATCCCAACTTCGGGGGACTATAAATCATTGAATATTAAACAAAAAATGACAAAATTATAGTCTAAACTCATGTACAAACTCTAAACTACAAGTTGGAAAAACCACATGTCAATCCGACTTCAAACTCAGGTTGTCACTTTCGGTGAACCCGAGTCCATTTCCATGGTTCAATCAGAAACTGATTACAGTCAGACTCAGACAGGAGTGGTGGTTCAAGAAAGGCGGCATGCAAGTTCTCAGGTCAAAAAAGGGTTATGTCACCGATGTCTTAAGGGCAATAGGTTCACCAGTAAAGAGTTTTGCATTGTTTGTGATGCAAAATATTGTAGCAAATGTGTGTTGAGAGTAATGGGGTCAATGCCAGAAGGTAGAAAGTGCATTTCTTGTATTGGGTATCCGATTGATGAGTCTAATCGAGGGCATATAGGGAAATGTTCAAAGGTCCTTAAGCAATTGCTCACTGATTTTCAAGTGAAACAAGTCATGGGTTTTGAAGAATCCTGTCAGATAAACCAACTCCCGTATTGGCTTGTTATCGTTAATGGCAAACCTCTTTCTTTAGAAGAAGTTGTTCAATTACGATCATGCCCCTACCCACCACAAAGACTTAGACCAGGAAGCTATTGGTATGATAAACTGTCCGGCTATTGGGGAAAGGTAACTGTTTACAAAATCAGATATATGTATGTTGTACATTGTTGAATATGTTTTGGATTTTGGATTTATGTTTAAAATAATAATTAATAAATTTGGTAAAATGATGAACAGGAAGGGGATAAGCCTAGCCAGATTATTACTCCTCAACTGTCTCTTGGTGGTTCAATCATGGAAAATGCTAGCAATGGAAACACAAAAGTAAAGATAAACAATCGGGTCATCACTAACACAGAGCTCATAATGTTAAAGGTCAGTGTCCTTCAAATTTTGGTCAACATTACTTATTCTTTGGTCAATTTTTAACTTTCTTGAAAATATGCAGTTTGTGGGGATCAATTACAAAGATTGCACTGATTTTTGGGTAGGTCCTGATGGATCAGTTCTATAAGAGGGACAGAAACAAGTAAAGGGGAATATGTGGGAAAAGGTTTGTAGCTTTTATATATTTGAGCTTTTTATCCTTTTTTTTTTTTCAATTCGAATGCTGACTAGGACAAATTGGGTTTCAGCCAGGAATCAAGATGGTGTGTTCTATCTTGTCTTTGCCAATGCCACCCAAATCTTTTATGTCATACGAGGCCGAAATGGTCAACAATTCATAAATGAGGTCTCAAGGTTAAGTATGTGGATATTGTGATTTACCTATCATTGTATTTATAATTTCGTTTTGAAGTAATGGGAAATTGTGAAAAATGATTAATGTTAAAGTGGAGTAATTACTAAAGAAGACAACTTTAAGGGGGTGTTTGGGATTGGTTAGAGTGCTTATAAACTTATTAGAGTTTGGCACCGGCCAATAATAAGAAGATTTTAGTGTTTGGATGGGTAAAAACAATAAACATTTATTTGCTTGAATAAGGAGCTTTCAATAAGTTGGTTCATCCTTATTTGAAACTCCTTATTAGAATAGGACATCTAATTAGGTGTTGTTTGATAATCTAGACTAAAACCGAGTAAGAGGGTATAAGACCAAATCAGAGACGAAAAATATGGTATTAAACTGTTTGAATCTAATCACACAATTAAACAGTCACTTTATTTGTTTTTAACCTATTCTGATCATCTTATGAAACTCCATCATGAGATTATTTTATCCTATTTATCTTTCTTTTTACTGACCAGTTAATTGACCTTAATTGAGTGATAATATTAAACCTAAAGATGTTAAACATATTGATTAACTATGCGAATATTCGTACGTTGCATATAATCTAATAAAATATTTTGTTATCATGAATAATTAAAATAATTAAACTAAATTTTTTTTACTATTATTATTTTTTAATTATTATTGAAATTAATACGTTTGAGATAGATATTTTATACTCTTTATCAACCATAGTATATATCAAGGTTGTAGAAATCGCTCGACGTAGGCTAATCGGTGGACTGGGTCAAAGGATTAATCGGCTAGGCAGGGATTAATCAGGGACCATTAATTATTAAAAATATTTATAAATTAATAAATATAACATTAATCCTAAAAATATAAAATTAAATATAACATTATAATTAAACAAAATCATTAAAAAATTAATAAATATAACATTATAATTGAACAAAATTATTAAAAAATTAATAAATATAACATTATAATTGAACAAAATTATTAAAAAATTAGTAAATATAACTATCTCCAAACATTGAAGCCATTTTCATGGCCAAATTTGCAGCCATTTCTCTTCTATGAAAATAAGGCATCAACCTCAAACTATCAGGCATGTTTCCAATCTCAGACATCAATTTTTCCATATCCTCAACTTCAAACATGATTCCACCTTCATCATCATCATCATCAAAATCATTACCTTCATTTGAATTTCATTATCAATTTCTTCTAGCAATTTGGATGTTGATGTTGAAGGCTGCATATCTCCCGTGACTTCTCTTTCATTCTTGATATTTGATTCTATGGTATCATCTTTAGTTGCAAAAACCCATGATGTCAAATTTGTTCCTAATGCATAACAAGATGTCAAATTTCCCAATATCATTGCGGGCAACACTTGAGAACTTCATTTAAGCATTTTATCGAACACATGGCGGGCATGAAAAGTAGCGTCCGATTTGAACTGATGAGACTAGAAAATTTTACCCAGGATCAGTTATAGTGTCCCATTTTATCGTACAGCTGCACAGGTTTGATAATTGAGTTTGATAATTAAATATAAAGAGGTTTGATAATCGAGTTATGCAGAGGTTTGATAATCGAATACAAGCACCTCAGGACAAATGGAAGGCGAGCTTGAAATCAGATATGGTTTGCTGAAATCTTATTGAGTTTGAATGTTAATTCGATCAACAATAGAAACATGAAAAATGAAATCAGATGGAACATATCTATAATAAATCAAAACTTGTTAAGGGAAGAAAGAACGTTCAGTTAAGATGAATCAAGAATCAGAACGAATCGACAATTAAGTCATCATCCATTGGGTTCGATACTTGAGAACTCATAGCAAAAAAAATAGCAAAGTCGGTACTTGAGAACTCGTGGCAAAAGATGATTATTGATTCCAGATTAAGCGATTATTTATTGTTGATTGGGTTCGGTACTTCATCAGGGGAGGAGTAGTCGAGCAGGGGAGGAGACGAGCCATCAAGAAAATTGGGGGAAGAACGAGATGCAAAGAACATATATGAAAGAGTAAAATGTGACATCCCCATTTTCACGGCCAAAAAAGACCGATTTGTTTATGTTTTATTTTGAAAATCAGAGTAACCTTTTAAAGAAAAGTGTTGCGGAATTTATTCCTAGAAAAACATGATAAATACGTTATCAAAGCATTTCCGAAGAAATGTATTTTTATTCATTTTAAAACATTGGGATGTCATCGTCAATACAGAAACATAAGCATAAACAAAACTTACATTCATTATCACTAGTGATTTATATCTCCTTAATCCCTCGGTATAATGTAACCTCATATCGACACCTGTGATACAAATAAACTGAGTGGGTCAGGTTGGGAAACCTGGTGAGTACATAGGGTTTTCAACCCACAATAATATAATTATTATGTTTAATCATCAAACAATTAACCCAATTACCCATCCCCATTATCTTCTTTACTCTTAAGGATTTACCCTAAGAATCAGCTATTCCTCGTTCATTCTTTCCTAAGGATTATCCTAAGGAATCGGCACGAAGTCCATTGTCGCCACAGTTTATACAACAGGTACTAAGTCTATAGTCACCAGGGTTTAGGCACTAAGTCTGCATAGTCGCCAGGGTTTATACAACAGGCACTAAGTCCATAGTCGTCAGGGTTCAGGCACTAAGTCTGCATAGTCGCCAAGGTTCAGGCACTAAGTCTACATAGTCGCCAGGGTTTAACAGTATTGTTTTCGAGAGTCCACTCGCAATACATGTCAATGGGTTTTTAGAGTACAACACCTACAGATTGCGAGCCTGCTAGAGTTCCACTTGACTGTCTATAATAATCTGTGGTTGTCATCCATACTCTGCTAGATGACGGAGCCAACGCTTGGGTAAAAGGCTTCTCTCATTGTTCACCTCTCACCCTAATCTCATGGTCTATATCATCTCTTATCTCATCATCCAACTCATATTTCATCTACCCATGTTTTACCTAACATATTTTGTAGATATAAAATACATATACAGTTTAAATTATTTAAAACATGTATAAAATCGTTCATCCAACGTAGACAACAAGTATTCAGATAATACGCACACATAGCACGTAATTTATATAAAATACTTCATATCTATCTGTAAGATGAAAGTAACTATGCACTCACCTGTTAAGGTGGTGATTCCATACTCAGACAGTGCTTCGCTTAATTTATTTTCCTTCGACGAAACCTAGTATCATTACCACTAGATTTTAGTCTAATATTCATTGCTACTAATTATTAGTTTAGATTCATCATTAACTCAGAGTCCACTTCATGATCTATCAAGTAAGGATCAGCCAGGCAGGACAGTTGCGAGGCAGGACCATTTCGGCATATAGCTTTTCTGAAATCCAACAACCAAACCCAACGTGACCATTCTAGACACCTCTCCCGTAAGTAGTTCAATCAGTATAACGACTTTGAATCACTGATAAATTTTATTTATAGGTTCATAATAACGATATTATAAGCTATTTTTAAAGTAGGGTAGCATAACTTACTTAGCTAGGAGCCGGACTCTGCAGGGGCAGAACTTCGTCGCTGAATCTTTCTAAGAAAGATTCTTCTAGCGCTTCAGCGCTGACCTTACTATACTAAAAAATACAGAAAGAGAAGTCGAATCACGAGGGACCGAAATGCTCGGGGGATAAGAAGAGAAAGACTCTTGAATCAAGAGAATGGTGCAAGAAATATGAGAGCTAGAGGCTCTTATTTATAGTGATTGAATTTTCAAAAACTACCCTCCATAGTTACTTAATGACCTTATAGTTATATAAATGACTAAACACCCATTTATAATACTATTTTAAATAGATTTAATGATATTTGTACTAAACTAATGTCGAAAGTACTCAACACTAGTCTTATAACGACCGCATCGTCGATACCTTTCTAACGATATATACCTATGTATATATATGTATACGTATATATGATTAACACTTTATTTTAATACGTAAATGTGCTATTAAAAATTATAACTCGTTCATACGAACTCCGTTTTTGACGTTCTTTATATCCACGCTTAGCTATCGACAAGATATACAACTTTCGTTTAGACTCCGTCGGCTAGTTTTGAATTTATATTTTTGTCCATATTTTTATAAAACTAAATAATTTTGCTAAAATCATAACTCTCTCGTACGAACTCCGTTTTTGACATTCTTTTTCTCAAAATTCCTATTTTAAGGAGTACTACGATTTTCATTTTGGTCGCATTAGCTAAAAGTCAACCATTCTTTTCGTAGCTTTTTACGTCATACATTCGTTGTGCGCGGCTGACTTTTATATCTTATAAAAATCATATCTAATTCATACGGATTCGGATTTCGACGAAATTTATATTTTCGGGATCGGGACGACGTGTACTTCCTATATATATATATATATATATATATATATATATATATATATATATATATATATATATATATATATATATATATATATATATATATATATATATATATATATATATATGTTTTGGCGCACTTATTTTTACGATTTACGGACGATTCGAGTGATTTTTCCTATTTTATTATATTATAATAATCATGAAACATATAATATTCAAATAATTATTCTTTATTACGTCAAATAGGTTACAATTGTTGACTCTAACTATTACTTTGGTTAAGATTATTTATCCTAGATAATCTTCTATAAAAAAAATATTATTTTTTAACGCTTATTATATCTTCATTGACTAGCCCGAATCTGCGGGTGTTACATAAAAGTTTGAGCATCCCACATCGAAGCTAGAACATTCTATCAGGGAAAACATACTCTATATAAAGGGAATCCTCCTTACAAAAAAAACACAGGCAAGGCGGCTCCATAAGCTGGTGGGTCTTTTAAAGTCTTTTGGACCGATTAGGTCTGAGTTGGACCGGTTTGGTCTCAGTTGGGTCGGTTTTGACCGATATTGACCAATTCCGCCTAGCTTAACCCTCTAACCCCTATTCGTAGGCAGTTAGAGGCCGCCAAGCGTCTAGGTGCCGATTAATTGGCCGCCTAGACCGATTTTTACAACCATGGTGTATATATATATATATATATATATATATATATATATATATATATATATATATATATATATATATATATATATATAGGGGAGCGTTCAATCGAGAACATTTCTTATCGCGAGAACATTTGAGAACAAATTTGTACCACATAATTTCTTAATTAAAATTATAAAATATAATATTCATATAAATCAAAAAATAGTTACAAACAATTAAAACCCCAATAACTAACACCACTCACCACCCAACCAACACTACCCACCACCACCACCGCTCACCACCACCCATCACTAACCACCACCACCAACCACCACCCACCACCCATCACTACCCACCACCCACCACCACCCGCCACCACCATCACCACCCACCACCATCACCACCCAACCACCACCACCTGCCACCACCACCCACCTGCACCACCCATCACCACCGCCTACCACCACCACCCACAACCACTACCTACCACCCACCACCACCACCCATCACCACCACCACCCATGACCACCACCCATGACTACCCACCACCACCAACCACCACCCACCACCACCACCCGCCACCACCACCCATCACTAACCACCACCATCAACCACCACCCACCACCTATCACTACCCACCACCCACGACCACGACCACCACCACCCGCTACTACCATCACCACCCACCACCATCACCACCCAACCACCACCACCCCCACCACCACCCACCTCCACCACACCTAACCACCGCCCGCCATCACCACCAACAACCACTATCTACCACCCATCACCACCACACGTCACCACCACCCATCACTACCCACCTTCACCAACCACTACCCACCACCCATCACTACCCACCAGCCACCACCACCGACACCACCCACCACCAACCTACCACAACCACCACCCAGCACCACCAACCACCACCACCACTCAGCCCCACCAACCACCACCCACCACCCGCCACCCATCACTACCCACCACCCACCACCACCCGCCACCACCACCACACATCACCCACCACCACCCACCACCACCCGCCACCGCCACTACCCACCACCCACCCACCACCACCACCACCAACCACCACCCGCCACCACCATCACCACCCACCATCATCACCACTCAACTAGCACCACCCGCCACCACCACCCACCTCCACCCCCCAAAACCACCACCCATCACTATCAGCACCACTTGCAACCACCCACCCACCCACCACCACCAACACCACACACCACCACCACCCGCCTCCACCACCCACCGCCACCACCCCCACCCCCACCTACAAAGATTTGTTATTAGGTTTTTGATTCATTAGTTTTTCTCGTGTATATAATCACATGTGATTATATGTATCGAGTCACATGTGATTATATGTATCAAATCATATATGTGTAACATCCCAATTTTCAAGGCCAAAAATTTCATTTTTAAATTAAGTACTTCATAGGATAGTATACCAAAACATTGTCAGGGTTACATCAAATTATAAAAAAACCATAACTTCATGTCTCAAAACCACCATATCAAAAGTAATGAAAATCAGAGTACAATCCCAGAAACTCCATGCAGAAATCATGTGTGTGTGATGCGCTGCTACACCGTCGGCTCCTTCCCCTTGGACGAAGAGGTACCTGAAACTGTAAGCACAAAGCTTAGTGAGTTCCCCCATCATACCACATACCAAACAACATACATATTGTCGGGCAATTATGAGGTGCCCGACCGACCCATGTCAACTGTTCTGGGGTGCTGACCTACCCATGTCAAGCCATTCTGGGGTGCTGACCTACCCGTGTCAAGCCGTTTTAGGGTGCTGACCTACCCGTTTCTGGCCATTCTGGGGTGCCGACTACCCTCCGGTCTATCTCAACCGATCACGGGGACTATTTCACCCTCTACTGCTAGCATATAATATCATATCATAATCATACTGTCAGACATATCTGGGGCGTCCGACCTACCCATCGGTCCTAGCGACCGAATCGGGGACGATTCCCTCCTACTGATACTAACACATATAACACATCATGCTAGCATGCACACATATCAAACCAAAGCAAACCAGACAATTATTACCAAGACAATCGTCTCAACTAAACAACTACTAGTGGGCCGGCCTTGGTGCCTTATACCCACTTCTACTGGAAGGTAACTCACCTCGATGTCGTGTAGTGTCTGAAATGTCCTCGGCGTGAAAGTCGGCTCTCCTCGACTCCTCAATCCCTACATGACAACCCTTCTAAGTCAACATCCAGGGTCAACCCAATTCAATCAAAGCCAACATTGGTCAAAGTCAACATCCAGTTAACCTGACTCACGGAGTTGGTCTACCAACTCGTCGAGTCCATACTCCTTTAACTCGATACCACCCCCAACTCTACTCGTCGAGTCTAGCAAGAACTCGACGGGTTATCCTTCAATCATACCATAGGGACCATATTTAACCGACTCGCCGAGTTCATCCTTGAACTTTTCAAGTTCATCTCCCTCATATGAATGTGTCCAGTCTATGACTCGCCGATTTGTATGAACAACTCGTCGAGTCCATCTTCAAAGATTGGGAGATTGCCTTGGACTCGCCGAGTTGGCTCAAACACTCGTCGAGTCCCATGATTCCCAGGTCCCTTTAGGAGCCTACGCAACTGAGGGACCTTTCATCCTATCATCTAGTCCTTCGACAGAAAGGATTTGGTGGTCATTACACCCTGACTCGCCGAGTCCCAAGAACGACTCACCGAGTCCATCCTTGACCATTACTATACAGTCAATTTAAATGGGTCTTAACACACCAAAACCATAATTCTGGCCTCCTAATGTCCATTTTACACGTAAAGTTCCAAACTTGGTGCACATGCATGGGGTCTATGGCTCAAAAAGCCATAAAAGATGGTCTATAAGATGCATGGGGTGTTTATGGCAACAAAGTGGGCACCTTTATGCCATAAAGACTCCCAATAGCCCCAGATCTAAAGCACAAACTGACTTCCAACACTCAATCCCGAATACACCCTCTCTAAGACTTAGAAAATGGAGGAAATGGACCAAAATCAAGATCTACACAAAGAGTAGCTAAGGTTCAGCTTTATACGTCCAATAAGCTGGAAATGTGCCCAAAACTCTGGATCTTCCTGATTCCCCTTGATCTCACAAGTCTCCTCCTTATTTTCAAGCTTCAAACACACAAAGTAATGTTGGATTAGGTGTCTAAGTTCATAACTATTTCTGGGATGTACTTGACCCGATTAGCATGGTCCATTTGGGTTGCATGGCATCATGCATTTGGATAGACTAAAATGAGAGAAATAACACTTAAGGTTTATTAATATATTATAAGTTCTAATATATTAATAGTATTATTTAATTAGTATTGATCAAGAATTAATTTGGAATTAATTAAGTGATCAAAAGAAGACTAATTAAATATATGGGTTGATTGTGTAAATCATCCATACTTATATAGTGGGCTAATGCTTCATGGATTATCAAGTTGGGCTAAAACCCATAGGATGCTCCATGGATGCTCCATGGTGGTTATAGAACCCATGGGTCATGGAAATGAAAAGTCATGACAATTAGGGTTTACATGGTGTAACCCTAATTGTAACACACTATATAAGCATCCTTATGTTCACCAAAAATCGGCCATTAAGCATACAAGTGAGAGATAGCCAATTTTAGAAGTGTTCTATTTCTCTCAAGGTTATTCCAAGTGTATTTGGTGTTGTGTGAGACATTTGAGGCATCACACTTGAGGTGCTATGCTCACAAAGTTCTCAAGGAATCCAAGCAACTAAAGGTATGTATTTCTTAATAACTTTTATGTTTAAAAGTTCCCCATGTATGCTAGATAGGTTAAGAACCTTGGAAAAACAAATTTGCATGTATCATAGTAAAACATAGATCCAAGGTTTCTAGGGTTGCATGTACACCTTAGGAGTGTTAGAATGCTCAAAACCCTTCAGTGGTATCAGAGCCTAGATTTGTTTTCTTGATACTTGATGCTACATGTTTTTTCAAAAGTTGAAATTCTACATTTTTTGCATCTGACTGCTCACCACGACGTGGCAGTTTTTACCACGACGTGGTGATGCCCCTGTATGCAGAATTTCGGGGTTTTGGTTGGTATTGGATGATGATCATTACCCTAAATTGTTTTTTGAACCTTAAAACCTGGTTTTGATGTGGTAATGATTATGCTAATCCAATTTCAAAGGTTATTATCAAAATTTCAAGCTTTGTATGGTTTATTTATGATTCCTGAAATTGTTGATATGAACATTCATGAACTTATGAGTTTAGAAGATCATAGGAATTATTTGTAACTTGCTTTTTAGTTTAATTCTTGATCATTATGTGTTTTAATGGAATCCATAATTTGTCCTCAAGTTATGGATTACCAAAAGTCATTCTTTTAAAGTCCATTAAAGAAACACATAGGTTACATAAAATGAAAAGTCTCTCATTTTATTAGTCCATTAACTCATAAGTTATGAAAGATGAAAAGTTTTGAAAGTTACAAAACTTGCCCTCAAGTTTTGGAACATGTAAAGTCTCCTTAAAAACTTTAGTTCCAACACCTAGAATTTTAAAAGTTAAAATTCAACCCTTATACTTTATAATATTATAAGTTTTAATAATAATTATATATGTATAAGAAAAAGTCGTTTTACCATTAGTAGGCCTCATTCACGAAGCCGATCTATAAGGGGGGTATAAGGTTGTTGCCTATAAAATGGCAGCTTAATGGGTGTCCACTCTCACCCACCGCTTCCTTGATCGGTGGAGGGTCGTTAGCCGAACGGGTAAGACAAGGACTTTAAATCTTCATTAAAAGTATTAATGATAAATATAAAGTAACTAAATGTTTTTATAATTCCCAATCTTAGTTACTTTAGGAAAAATGTGAATAAGGTGCTAACCCATGAAATTACACTTTGCACTTTGCTTAAGTCGGTTAGTGGAGCGCGTGTGGTTAACCGACACACTAGCTGGACTTAACAAGGTAGGAAAAGGGTAACTTAATGTTTATCATAGTATCGATGGAGCGCGTGTGGTTAACCGGCACATCGATTGAGGGGTAAACATTAAGGGTACCAAGTAATTTACATGGTTACTTCACACCTTGTTTTGTGATCCTCGACATCCCAGTCACAAAACCTGAAGGGCACACTCGAGATTGAAACATGCCATTGAAAGTTCAATGAATCTCAAAAGATCTAGGAGTTTCAAATCCAATTAAAACCTAATAATTATTTCATTTTTTCCTGGTGGAAATTGGTGAATCGTCATTCACCTACCTTCAAATATTTTATAGCTTGGATTACGTCATCCCTCTTCTAAGTTATAAAATATTGTGTTGGGTCCTAGCCTTAATATTTCATATTGGGTGTTATATTAAGGACTTTAAATCAACTATCTTGAATATCTCCCAAAAGATGTCTGGTTCAGACAATTATGATCTTCCCAAAACTCTTGGAATAGGCTTTACTAATTAAGATGATGTCCCGTGACTGGATCATGGAAATCATACTTCAATTCCTCCACCTCCTCCAATCATTCTCCCTAACCCACAAGTTCTTGAATAGTTCAAAGGTCACTCAAGCCCTATTGGCAAGCAAGGTCTATATTTGATCACATCTTCGAGATGAAGTCACATATTGACAAGCCGGCAGAGTTGGGTGTCAAAGTCTTGAGGAAGTTGGTTGTTGAATCACTTTCTAAGTCTCATAGTGAGTGTCCTTTTGGGACTACTATGTAGAAGACTATGACATGACCCTTAATGATCTTATCTATTTGCTTGATGTTGCTGAATCAACAATGATTTGGAGCACTAGTAGAGAAAATTTGATTAAGAAGATCAACTTCCCAGACTTCAATGGACATTGACAATTGGTAACATTGGATATCCAGAAAAGCTTTGTCTTCCCAATGAAAGGGATCGCCCATAGTCAATTGGGTTGACCAAATGGTAAAGAGAAAGGCAAGTCTGAGATAGTTCAGTGCACCATCTCCAAAGGGTCCATATGGTTCTATTGCCAAAAAGGAAGGGTCATTGGTTGCAAAGCTGCCCTAACTACCTGAAAGATCTGAGAGAAGGTCTAGTCAGAAAGTTTGATTCTGCTTCAGGTAAGTCCACTATCTAACTCTGTTAAGTTCCTTATTGATGATTCTTAATAAAAAAAATGTGACTCGGTTACATTTTGGTGTTTGGCAGAATCAAGAAAATGGAAGGACACTTAAAGAAAGAGTATGCTGAATCTGATCGCGAAGATGGATTTCAATCGCAAGGTTCGAAGATCGGATTCTTGAGCTACTACTTAGGAGTTATGATAGATTGCTATGAAATATGTAATAGCATAGTTTTCATTTACAGCTGCATTATAAGGAAAAGTTTTTCCGCATTTTATAAATAAATAAAATTTTGATTTTATTTTAGTTTATATCTCCTTGCAATGGATTTTATGGAAAATTGATATTTATATGGTTCTAGCAATAATGGAAATATGAATTTGATTCTTTCATTTCTGGTAGTGTCTAAATTTACCAAATAAGGAAAGATTCTCATCACCCAAGGTTTCAATTGAACCGAAACTTGGAATCATGCAAGTTGTATAGTATGATGAATGAGAACTTTCAGCTTTGGAAAATTAAGACTCTTTCCTTGTTCACATTTATATGTGAATCAAGTGAAGGACTAAGGGATCGAGTACACATTCTTGTGCACTGGTCAAGTCCACCACAAAAGATCAATAAGACTATTCGTCATGATTTACTACAGTTTAGTAAATATGGTTATACTTACCAGTTTAAGTATAATTCTGAAATATTGGAAAAGTTTCGATGTATTGCAGGACGAATGAGAAGAATCAAATTAGGCAGAAAGATAAAAGTTACTCAAATCTGAAAAGATGGGAGAGTACTTTAGTATCATGTTTAGTGATCATCTTAATGATTAAGAAACCATATCACAATTGGTCCTCTAAGGACATCTTAGTGCATTCTTATGGCTAAGAAGAGGAATCATGAATTGTTGAAGTGGTTAAATCAAGAAGATGAGTCATACTTCGTTCCAAAAACAAATCTTAGAGTCATACTCCAAGATTGTAACTTGAGTGACATATCTTAAAGAAAGGTTTATAACACTTGTCAAATGTAAGAGTAAAATGTGTCCTACTCTTGTACATTTGAAATTGGTAAGTTTTGATGTTTTGGATAAAACAAAGACCAACTAAGGCCAATTGTGTGAAGTGTTTGTCTTGATAAAGTATCTGTACTATCTCTTGAATATTTGGCAAGTGAGTCTTATATGTCAAAATGACAGTGGGAGTCTTAAAGATCTTGAAAAAGCTTCTAGATCGAATCGAGAAGAAAAACCTATAGTTTATCACTAGCACACGACTTGAGGTTTATAACCTATCGTGTTGACATATTCCTATTTTGTGCCCGTTCCAGTTAAAGTTGGCTTTGCATATGAGTTATGAGAGTTCTCAATTGGTTGCATAACAACTTGGAAGCAATGGCAGGCCCTTGTGCTGCCAGGTGGCAAGAAATTAAGACTGCACAAGTTCAATCCATATGAGTTTGGATTTGTCACTAACCTTGTCTTGTGATTATGGTTTTGACATATTCACATGGATAGGAACACATACATCATAAAATCTAAGTGTCATAAGGTTTCTCTCCGATTCATGAAAATGATGGTGAGGAAATGATTTCACTAAGTAGATAGCAATTGTGACATTTGCATTCTCAAAGTCGTTAGTGGAGCGTGTGTGGTTAACCGGCACACTAACATGGACTCGTGAGAAATGGAAAAGGTCTAAATAATTGAGACTATGATTACGGCATCCCTTTTCATAGTTCTGAGATTGTTTAGACACATATGTGTACTATCTAAGGAAAGGTGTATGATTTTGATAAAGTTTTATCAAAGCATCTCGTATCAGAAATATGAACTTTGGTAAGAAGGTCAATATAGTATTGATTTCTAGAAGTCCAGCAGATTTCTGAGTACATGTCAAAGCTAGTGGGAGCATAAGCTTCATGCTAATAATCATCATGCTAGTGGGAGCGTGATAATTATAATAAGTGTTGCAAGTTAGCAATGTTAATTATAGAAAACAAAAGAATTCAATTAGGAAAAAGTTGTTTTGCTATAATTAAGGGAGATGAAATTATACTTCATTTCAATTCTAAAAGCTTAGATTGAGGTTTTAATCATATTTAGTCAAGGATATATATATATATATATATATATATATATATATATATATATCTATATATATATATATATATATATATATATATATATATATGAATTTTATGTTGGAATGGCTCAACATAAAGAAATTCTATATATGAGTCCATTATTTGCGTTCTAAAATTCAATTATGATTACGGCATCCCTTTTCATAATCTGAATTATGAGAACTTGACAAATAAAAATAGAAATATTATAGCAAAAAGACTGGTCTAGTATCATGTCTTTATGTGAGACATCATGAATCGTGTCCCATATGCTTCGAATATAGGATCGATTGCATGTGCTATAATATTCACCTGTTCTAATATTTTTTCCAAATGCCTAGTGCATTAAGAGGGAAAAAGTACTAGAACTAGATATGACTAATTTGATTAAGCAATTGTCGAGGTCAATCTAAGGTTTACCAAAGATTGGTTGCTCAGGGACGGTTGGAAGTATAGTGTTAATTTTGGAAGGACCATATTGACATATTCTGGAAAGAGGCAACTCTTGTTCAGGAGTAATAGTCAAAAGGGGAATATGGAAATATTCCCATAGGTGGACGTTATTCATTAAATATACGTAAGATTAGGAAACTTAATGCAAGAAGAATGTTCAAAGGCAATGAACTTTGAATATGAGACTTCTGTTCCATGGAGTTGATCTCCATTGGAACACTCTGTAATGTCTATTGACAAGTCTTTGTGACTTTGTGCATAATCATTACAAGAGGACCAATGCATATAAGTTTAGAATCTAACAGATTTAGGTAAATGGCAGGAATTTGGAATTCTTGCATTTGCGGTAAGGATTTGGGATTGTGAAATGAGTATCATTGGAATTATGTTAAATCGATCTATTTCACAGAGTAAAGATCATAGACAAACTTAGTGTGCACACTTGGTGTATGGCATAACTAATGTTTGGAAAAACATAGTGTGCATACTTGGTGTATGGCATGACTAGTGTTTAGAAAAACATAGTGTACATGCTTGGAGCATGGGACAACTATTGTTTTAATTCAAGTATAAAGTTGATAGTTTGAAACAGTATACAATGAATAATGTGTAATCAATATGGTGATAAATAAAAAATGTTTTTATTTATATTCATAAGTTCTGAGACCATATTGGATTCGATTATTCTTGTGTTTCACTTTGCATGTTCTGACTTCCAGAATAACTAAGTCGTTCTTCCTGAATGACTAAGTTATTCAAGCCATCCATAGTCGGTCATATGTTGGAAGTAGATATGAATCAAGACTGTCATGAAGCTGGAATAAGTTCTGAGTATTGGATTCAACCCACGCTCGCTGGTATCACTTCATGGAATTTATCTCGAGTGATCGCGAGACGGTAATATCATATAAGTCTTCAAACCTAGAGATATGACTTGTTGCCTATGAGTTGGTTATACATTGATTGTACGTAAACGCATTGGTAACTCGATGTTATAAAACGTGCCTTTATGTATGATTCAACAAGTAGTAGAACACTCTGTAATGTCTATTGACAAGTCTTTGTGACTTTGTGGATAATCATTACAAGAGGACCAATGCATATAAGTTTAGAATCTAACAGATTTAGGTAAATGGCAGGAATTTGGAATTCTTGCATTTGCGGTAAGGATTTGGGATTGTGAAATGAGTATCATTGGAATTATGTTAAATCGATCTATTTCACAGAGTAAAGATCATAGACAAACTTAGTGTGCACACTTGGTGTATGGCATAACTAATGTTTGGAAAAACATATTGTGCATACTTGGTGTATGGCATGACTAGTGTTTAGAAAAACATAGTGTACATGCTTGGAGCATGGGACAACTATTGTTTTAATTCAAGTATAAAGTTGATAGTTTGAAACAGTATACAATGAATAATGTGTAATCAATATGGTGATAAATAAAAAATGTTTTTATTTATATTCATAAGTTCTGAGACCATATTGGATTCGATTATTCTTGTGTTTCACTTTGCATGTTTTGACTTCCAGAATAACTAAGTCGTTCTTCCTGAATGACTAAGTTATTCAAGCCATCCATAGTCGGTCATATGTTGGAAGTAGATATGAATCAAGACTGTCATGAAGCTGGATTGTAGATGTCCAAGGTATGGGACATAGCAAGGATTGCTGCAACATTCATGAGTGCTCATAAGTTCTGAGTATTGGATTTAACCCACGCTCGCTGGTATCACTTCATGGAATTTATCTCGAGTGATCGCGAGACGGTAATATCATATAAGTCTTCAAACCTAGAGATATGACTTGTTGCCTATGAGTTGGTTATACATTGATTGTACATAAACGCATTGGTAACTCGATGTTATAAAACGTGCCTTTGTGTATGATTCAACAAGTAGTAGAACACTCTGTAATGTCTATTGACAAGTCTTTGTGACTTTGTGCATAATCATTACAAGAGGACCAATGCATATAAGTTTAGAATCTAACAGATTTAGGTAAATGGCAGGAATTTGAAATTCTTGCATTTGCGGTAAGGATTTGGGATTGTGAAATGAGTATCATTGGAATTATGTTAAATCGATCTATTTCACAGAGTAAAGATCATAGACAAACTTAGTGTGCACACTTGGTGTATGGCATAACTAATGTTTGGAAAAACATAGTGTGCATACTTGGTGTATGGCATGACTAGTGTTTAGAAAAACATAGTGTACATGCTTGGAGCATGGGACAACTATTGTTTTAATTCAAGTATAAAGTTGATAGTTTGAAACAGTATACAATGAATAATGTGTAATCAATATGGTGATAAATAAAAAATGTTTTTATTTATATTCATAAGTTCTGAGACCATATTGGATTCGATTATTCTTGTGTTTCACTTTGCATGTTTTGACTTCCAGAATAACTAAGTCGTTCTTCCTGAATGACTAAGTTATTCAAACCATCCATAGTCGGTCATATGTTGGAAGTAGATATGAATCAAGACTGTCATGAAGCTGGATTGTAGATGTCCAAGGTATGGGACATAGCAAGGATTGCTGCAACATTCATGGGTGCTCATAAGTTCTGAGTATTGGATTCAACCCACGCTCGCTGGTATCACTTCATGGAATTTATCTCGAGTGATCGCGAGACGGTAATATCATATAAGTCTTCAAACCTAGAGATTTGGCTTATTGCCTATGAGTTGGTTATACATTGATTGTACGTAAACGCATTGGTAACTCGATGTTATAAAACGTGCCTTTGTGTATGATTCAACAAGTAGTAGAACAAGCATGTGAGTCAAAGTTTATATGTTCCTTCTTGGATTAGAAGCAATATTTGGGCCCCTAGATGATTTTGTGTTGACCCATGTACCGGGCCCGGTCAAAACTAACTTGATCTGTTCAATTAAGTTCTATGCCAAACAAATCGGAAATCGAGAAACAAACTGCTGGACAATAAGTAAGACATTGTTCCATGTATTTGTCCGGCTGATATCTAGAACAGAGGATTATATGATCACTTATCTTAAATGGAGTATCATCATCATCTCAGTTCCGCGAGACCTTGAAAGAGCTACGATTGCTGATCGACTCCTGAAGTTATTCTTGCAGATATAGTTATTAGACTTATCCAAGTGGGAGACTGTTGGATTAGGTGTCTAAGTTCATAACTATTTCTGGGATGTACTTGACCCGATTAGCATGGTCCATTTGGGTTGCATGGCATCATGCATTTGGATAGACTAAAATGAGAGAAATAACACTTAAGGTTTATTAATATATTATAAGTTCTAATATATTAATAGTATTATTTAATTAGTATTGATCAAGAATTAATTTGGAATTAATTAAGTGATCAAAAGAAGACTAATTAAATATATGGGTTGATTGTGTAAATCATCCATACTTATATAGTGGGCTAATGCTTCATGGATTATCAAGTTGGGCTAAAACCCATAGGATGCTCCATGGATGCTCCATGGTGGTTATAGAACCCATGGGTCATGGAAATGAAAAGTCATGACAATTAGGGTTTACATGGTGTAACCCTAATTGTAACACACTATATAAGCATCCTTATGTTCACCAAAAATTGGCCACTAAGCATACAAGTGAGGGCTAGCCGATTTTAGAAGTGTTCTATTTCTCTCAAGGTTATTCCAAGTGTATTTGGTGTTGTGTGAGACATTTGAGGCATCACACTTGAGGTGCTAGGCTCACAAGGTTCTCAAGGAATCCAAGCAACTAAAGGTATGTATTTCTTACTAACTTTTATGTTTAAAAGTTCCCCATGTATGCTAGATAGGTTAAGAACCTTGGAAAAACAAATTTGCATGTATCATAGTAAAACATAGATCCAAGGTTTCTAGGGTTGCATGTACACCTTAGGAGTGTTAGAATGCTCAAAACCCTTCAAATAACACCTCAAGGCTCGAAAACACACTAATAATGGCTAGGGTTTCGAGATAATGCTTTCTGGGAGTAATAGGGACGATGGAGGCTGAGGTAAGTTGTTTAAACAGGGTGCAAACCCTCAAATTTAGGGTTTCACTCAAACAGCACCTACTCGCCGAGTCGGTCTCCCGACTCGTCGAGTAGGCCACTTAAACTTCCCGCGGACCATGACTCTACTCGACGAGTTGGGCCACCAACTCGTCGAGTCCCAGAGGAAATGCATGAAGTTCTTGAATTACATATGTACCAGGAATCAGGTGTTACAAATCTCCCCCACTTATTTTAGACTTCGTCCTTGAAGTCTGCTACTGGGTCCTGAAAAAGCTCAGGGTAATGCTCCCTCATCTCGTCCTCTAGCTCCCAGGTCCATTCCGAGCCCTTGCGGTACTGCCACTGCACCTTTACCAGCTCCACTCTTTTGTTCCTCAGATCCTTTGACTTCCTGTCAATGATCGCCACTGGCCGCTCGATGTAGTTCAGGCTGCCATCAACCTGAATATCCTCTAAAGGCACCACTGCCGAATCGTTCACCAGACACTTCCGCAATTGGGAGACGTGAAAGGTGCTATGAATCTGACTGAGTTCGGCTGGCAGATCCAGCATATATGTCACCTTGCCCACCCAATGTAGGATAAAAGCGATATATGTAGGCCCTTCGATGATTTAGTGATGACAAACATAAAGTGCTCGGCCGGGCCAGGACTGATTTGATTTGTTCAATTAGTCAGTCGTCATAAATCGGAAATCGGGAAACAACACATAGACTGAGAGAATGATTTCAATCCATGTCTCACGTCTATACAATATCTAGAATGGAGGAATATATGATCCCTTATCTAAAGGACGCGTATCTGATAAGATCAGAGTTGACAGCGGCTTTTGAAAGCTACGATTGCTGATCAGGATCTGAAGTCATACGCAGAATAGTTATTAGACTTATCCAAGTGGGAGACTGTTGGATTAGTGTCTAAGCCCATAACTATTTTGGTATGTACTTGACCCGATTGCGAGCATGGTCCTTTTGGGTTGCCTTCACCAAAGCAACTTGATAGGATGATTTATGGAAAAAGAGAATAATTATGATTTATTAATATATTATATGAATAATATATTAAGAGAGAAATCATATTATTTAATTAATAATAGTCAAGAATTAATCAGAATTAATTTTGTGGCTAAAAGACATTAATTAAATAAAGGGGACTAGAACTGTCAATTGTGTGATAGTTGGATATTGGGCTAATGGACTCCATAGAGGATGGAGTGGACGAAATCTATGGGGAAACCCATTAGAATTCGTCCAAGGCCTCTAAAAGGAGGAGTCCATGGGCTGCTTAGGGCCTAAGCAGTCAGATTAGGGTTTCCAAGTTCAAAACCCTAATAGCCTCACATATTTAAAGACCCCTAGGGCACCAAAAACGTGGTTAAGCTTTCCTTAGGGTTCTTGGACGTTTTTTGGTGCCTCCTTCTCTTCTCCTAAGTCATCCTCTTGCTCTTGGTGTTTATGAGCCATTAGAGGTGTGACATTTGTGACACTAAGCTTTTAGAAGCCAATTACAAGAAGGAATAGATTGTTATTACTACATAACAATCAAAGGTAAGATCTAAACCCTATTCTTATGTTAATATCGATTATCACATGTTAGATCTAGGGTTTATGGCTTTGGATGATTATTGCATGTTCTTTAGACAAACTAGATCCAAAGCTTTAGGGTTTGCATGTACACCATAGGAATGTTGTAGTGCTCAAAACCCATCAGTGTTATCAGAGCCTAGGGTGCTTGTTTGATGTATTTGATGCTTAATTGTTCATTGCTTGCTTGAAAATCGAAGTTTTTTTTGCTTCTGACTGGCAGACTCGCCGAGTCCATGAATGGACTCGACGAGTAGGTCCTACTCGACGAGTTCCATTGTAGACTCGACGAGTCCAGGGCTCTGGTGCCGGGATTTTCGAATTTTCTGCCAGATTTTGTTGAGGATAATTACAAAACTCGTTTTTCTTGCCAAAATCCGAATTTTTAAGTTTGGAATGATTATCCTCATCAAAATTGATGGATTTGGTTAAATATGGATAATATAGGATTATTATTAGTTAAATATTTGACCTAGTAAGTTTGAAAAGTTTCAATTTACACCCCTTAGGTTTTATAGTTTAAATTTGAACTTTAAAAGTTTTAGTTTTGAAATTTAAATAGTTAAACCCTAATATTTTGAAAGGTTTGAAAATTTGTCCTCAAGTTTTGGAATTTAAATTTTTGATTAAAAGGTTAATTTGGAAATATTTAAATTCCAAACCCTAATGTTTTTAAAATGTTTCAAAACTTGCCCTCAAGTTTTGGAATTAAAATTTTTTGATTAAAAGTTTAATTTTTGAAATTTTAAATTCTAAAACCCTAGTTTTGAAAAGTTCGAATTATACCCATATGGTTTTATTAATTTAATTAAAAGTATAATTAAAAGAGAGTTAATATATCCATAATGACATGGTTTATGTTCAATTAAATTAAAAGGTATAATTTATTAAATTAACCCACATAGTATGTTAAAAGTATAAAATACACCCTTATACTATATATAACATTAAAAGTCTAATATTATATATATGTATAACTTAAACTGTTAGTCTTACCGTTAGTAGGCCTCATTCACGAAGCCGATCTATAAGGGGGGTATAAGGTTATGGCCTATAAAATGGCCGTTTAATGGGTGTCCACTCTCACTCACCACTTCCTTGATTGGTGGAGGGTCGTTAGCCGAACGGGTAGGATAGGGCAAACCATCTCCTCATTAAAAGTATAATGAATAAAGTAACTAAATGTTTTTTTACAAAATTCCCAATCTTAGTTACTTTAGGAAAAAGTGAAATCGATGCAATTCTATGGAATTACACTTTGTACCCTTGTCGAGACAATTAGTGGAGTGTGTGTGGTTAACCGACACACTAAGTTGGGTTTGGCATTGGTAGCGAAGGGTGACTCGATGTTTGTCATAGATCGATGGAGCGTGTGTGGTTAACCGGCACGTTGATTAGGTGACTGTAACATTGAGGGCACCAAGTACATTCGCATGGTTATTCACACCTTATTTGTGATCCTCGACATCCCAATCACAAATGAAGGTCATAATCGAGATTAAACATGACATTGAAAAGTTCAATGAATCTCAAAAGATCTAGGAGTTTCAATTCCTTTAAAACTTAATCTTCAATTTTCGTTTTTCATGGTGGAAATTGGTAAATCGTCATTTACCTACCTTCAAATGTTCTGTGAGTTGGATTACGGCATCCATCTTCCAATTTGTAGGATATTGTGTTGGGTCCTAGCCTTAATATCTCATTTGGGTGTTTTATTATGGACTCAATAAACTAAACTTGAATTTTCTCCCGTTTCATAGATGTCAAAGTCTGACAACTATGGTCTTCCTAAATCCATTGGAAAAAGGTTTTCCACGTGAAGACGATATTCCACAATTGTATTATGGAAATGGAAATCATGCTTCATTTCCTCCACCTCCTCCAATAATTCTCCCTGACCCACGTGTTCGAAGACTTGAAAAGTTCAAGGTCACTCAAGCCCTATTGGCAAAAGACACGAAAAATGGAAAGTCTATATGTGCTCATGTCTTGGATAAAAGGTTACATATTGATAGATTGGGATTGTTGGGTGTCGATGTTTAAAGGAAGTTGGCTGTAGACTTGGTTCTTCAGTCACTTCCCGAATCATATGGTAAGTTCGTTAGAGAGTACTATATGATGGACCACGACATAACCCTTATTGATTTGACTTATTTGCTTATTGCTGCTGAATCAGAAATGATTTGGTGCACCGGTCAGCAAATTTGTCTGGTAAATCAATATCCCAACCTTCTATGGGCAATGGCAACATTGGAAGTCCAGAAAAATTTTCTCTACGCAAGAGAAAGGCTGATTCTGAGATAGTCCCGTGTACCATTCAGAAGAGTCCATATGTTTCTACTGTCAAAAGAAGGGGCATTGGTTACGAAGCTGCCCTGACTACCTGAGAGATCTAAGAGATGGGAGAGTCAAGATGTATGACTCTGCTTCAGGAAAAATCCACTATCTAACTCCATTAAGTTCCTATTTGGAGATTCTTAATACATGATGTGATAAGATTACATTTTGATGTTTTGAAGGATCGAAGAAAAGGAAGGAAGCTTAAAGGAAGGAGCGAGCAGAGTCTGATCGCGAAGAAATGGATTACGATCGCATGGATTCAATGATCGGATTTTTGAGCTGCTGCTTAGAGTTATGATGGATTGCTTAGGAATACGTAATAGCATAGTTTTCGTTTGCATTGTAAGGATTTATTTTTTCCTCAATAAAATAAATTTTGATTTTATCTTATTTATATTTCCTTGCAATGGCAATTGTGAAAATTGATGTATGTGTGTTTCTATTATAAGCAATGTTAAATGGATGTGATTCTTAGTTATGTTATTTATGGTAGCGTCGTGATTTTATAAGTAAGGAAAGATTCCCATCGCCCAAGTTTCAATTGGACAGAAGCTTGGAATCATATGATTTGAATCATGTGATTTATGGAAATCTTGGTACTTAGAAATTTTAAGGCCAATTCCTTGACAAAGAGTCAAGTAAAGGACTAGGAGATCGAGTTCACAATGTTGTGCACTGGTCAAGTCCACCATAAATAACAATAAGATTATTCGTCATGATTTACTAAAAGTCTAGTAAATATGATTATGCTTACAAGATTAAGTGTAATTCTGAATCATTGAAAAGTTTCAATGAATGGCAAAACGAATAAGAAGAATCAATTAGGCAAGAAAGATAAAAGGTTCTCCAATCTAAGAAGAAGGGAGAGTAATTTTGTATCGTGTTTTATGATCGTCTTAAAGATTATAAGAACCATATTACAATTCATCCTCTAAGGACATCTTGGTGTATTAGTATGGATAAGAAGGGGAATGGGAATTGTTGAAATGGTTAAGTCAATAAGATGAATCGTACTTCGTACCAAAATCAATTCTTAGAGTCATACTCCAAGATTGTGAATTGAGTGACATAATCTGAAGTAGGAATATTCTTACACTAGCACATTTTGGTAAGTTGTGATGTCTTGGATAAGACAAAGACCAACTAGTACCAAATTGTGTGTAGGTTTGTCTTGATAAAGACACACACTGACTCTTGAATATTTGTTTTGTCAAGAAATATTTCTTGATAAGAGAATCTTATATGTCAAGAGGTCAGTGGGAGTCTAAAGATCTTAAAAATTTTCAAGAACAAATCAAGAAGTAAACCTATTAAACACTAGCACACGACTTGAGGATTGTAACCTATCGTGTTGATAATTTATTTATGTGCCAATCCAGTTGAGTGATTATGCATATGAGTTCTACGAGTTCTCAATTGAATGCATAAGGTCAAACACCTTGATCAATGAAAGTACATTGACTGGCATAGGTGAGCTGCTGAATAACTTGGAAGCAATGGTGGGACCCTTGATGGCAAGAAATTAAGAATGAACAAGTTCTGTCCATAAGAGTTTGAATTTGTCACAAACATTCTCTTACGATTATGCTTATGACAAATTTGCATGGATAGGAACACATGCACCATAAAATCTAAGTGTCATAAGGTTTCTCTCCTTCATGAAAATGATTGTGAGGAAACGCTTTCACTAAGAGAGATTTTAAGGAGATAGCGATTATGTAAATTGCATTCTCAAATTCGATTATGATTACGGCATCCCTCTTCATAGTTCGAATTGTGAGATTTGGCAGTTAGTCTGAAAATTTAGGACTTAGTAATATAAGTTCTGAATTAGTTTAGAAACGCATGTGAGCTATCTAAGGAAAGGTGTGTGAATTTGAGAAGATTAGATAAAGGCTTATCGAAGCACATCGTATTGGAAATATGAACTTTGGAAAGTCAATAAGTATTGTCTTTTAGAAGTCCAACTGTTTTCTGAATACGTGTCAAAGCTAGTGGGAGCATAAATGTTATATGGATATAATCATCATGTTAGTGGGAGCATGATTAGAATTGCAAGTTAGCAATATAAATTATAGAAAACAAAAGTTTCACTTTGCAAAGTTGCATAGGTTAAAAAGTTGTTTTGCTATAATTAAGGGAGAGAATATTATACTTCGTTTCAAATCTAAAGGTTTAGATCGATAAATTTTGATCAAATTTAGTCAAAAAGATATATGAATGTTATGTTGAAAGGATTCAACGTAAGAGAATTCTACATATGGTGATAATTGTTGCGTTCTCACACTCGATTATGATTACGGCATCCCTCTTCATAGTTCGAATCGTGAGAACATGGCAAATAGAAATAGAAATATTATAGAAAAAGACTGGTAAAGTATCATGTCGTTGTAATATTCGACCATTCTAAAATTTTCCAAATGCCTAGGGCATTAAGAGGGAAAGAGGACTAGAATCGGATTTGACTGAATTAGTTAAACAACTGTCAAGGATAATCTAATGTTCGCCGAGGATTGGTCACTTGTGGACAGTTAGAAGTATAGTCATGGATGGACCATATTGACATTATTATGAATAGATAAGATTCTATTTAAAATGAGTTGTCAGATGGAAAATATGGAAATGTTTCCATATTGGGAGTTGGACGTTAAGAATCTGTGTGTCTAGAAAAACTTTTATGCAAGAAGGATGTTCAAAGGAATGTACTTTGAATGTGAGACTTCATGTCTATGGAATTGTCTTGTAACAATCTCCGATAGAGCATTTTGTAATTTCATTGGCCAAGTCTTGGTGACTTTTGTGTCGTGACATTACGAAAGGACCGTTGCATAAAGTGTTAGAATCTAACATATTCTATAAGTGGCAAGAATTTGGTATTCTTACACTTGGTGTAAGGATTGGGAATTGTGAAATGAGTGTGATTGAAAATGTTATTCAATTATACTATTTCACAGAGTAAGGACCATAAGTAAACAAAGTGTGCATGCTAAGAGCATGAGACAATTGTTGTTATAATTCAAGTAAAAGTTGATTTCCCGAAACATTATACAATGAATAATGTGTAATCAATATGTTGATTAAATAAAAGGAGTTTTATTTATA
Source organism: Lactuca virosa (assembly GCF_052849685.1). Lineage (NCBI taxonomy): Eukaryota > Viridiplantae > Streptophyta > Magnoliopsida > Asterales > Asteraceae > Lactuca > Lactuca virosa. The sequence continues at coordinate 166,807,296 of NC_136434.1, read as the reverse complement.
CTCAAAAGGTTGGGACCATATTGGATTCGATTATTATTGTGTTTCACTTTGCATGTTTTGACTTCCTAAATAATTGAGTTATTTGAGAATAATCGAATTATTTGAACGTTCCACAGTCGCTCATACTTTGGGAGTAGGTATGAAAGAAGATTGTCATGAATTGGTGTGTAGATTGTCTAAAGTGTATTAGACATAGCAAAAGTTTGCTACAACGTTCATGAGTGCTTATGAATATGATTTGAGCATTGGATTAAACCCACGCTCACTTGGATCACTTCATGGATTTTATCACGAGTGATTGGTGAGACGATAATATCTTATATTCTTGAAACCGAGATGTGTGAGTTGTATCTTGCGAGTCGGTTGCACATTGATAATATGTAAACGCACCAGTAACTTGGTGTTATAAAACATATTGTTGTGTTTGATTCGGTGAGTAAGTACAAGCGAGCATTGAGTTGAAGTTTATCCATTCCTTTTACCCAATGTAGGATAAAAGCGATATCTGTGGGCCCCTCGATGATTTAGTGATGACAAACATAAAGTGCTCGGCCGGGCCAGGACTGATTTGATTTGTTCAATTAGTCAGTCGTCATAAATCGGAAATCGGGAAACAACACATAGACTGAGAGAATGATTTCAGTCAATGTCTCACGTCAATACGATATCTAGAATGGAGGAATATATGATCCCTTATCTAAAGGACGCGTATCTGATAAGATCAGAGTTGACAGCGGCTTTTGAAAGCTACGATTGCTGATCAGGATCTGAAGTCATACGCAGAATAGTTATTAGACTTATCCAAGTGGGAGACTGTTGGATTAGTGTCTAAGCCCATAACTATTTTGGTATGTACTTGACCCGATTGCGAGCATGGTCCTTTTGGGTTGCCTTCACCAAAGCAACTTGATAGGATGATTTATGGAAAAAGAGAATAATTATGATTTATTAATATATTATATGAATAATATATTAAGAGAGAAATCATATTATTTAATTAATAATAGTCAAGAATTAATCAGAATTAATTTTGTGGCTAAAAGACATTAATTAAATAAAGGGGACTAGAACTGTCAATTGTGTGATAGTTGGATATTGGGCTAATGGACTCCATAGAGGATGGAGTGGACGAAATCTATGGGGAAACCCATTAGAATTCGTCCAAGGCCTCTAAAGGAGGAGTCCATGGGCTGCTTAGGGCCTAAGCAGTCAGATTAGGGTTTCCTAGTTCAAAACCCTAATAGCCTCACATATTTAAAGACCCCTAGGGCACCAAAAACGTGGTTAAGCTTTCCTTAGGGTTCTTGGACGTTTTTTGGTGCCTCCTTCTCTTCTCCTAAGTCATCCTCTTGCTCTTGGTGTTTGTGACCCATTAGAGGTGTGACATTTGTGACACTAAGCTTTTAGAAGCCACTTACAAGAAGGTATAGATTGTTATTACTACATAACAATCAAAGGTAAGATCTAAACCCTATTCTTATGTTAATATCGATTATCACATGCTAGATCTAGGGTTTATGGCTTTGGATGATTATTTCATGTTCTTTAGACAAACTAGATCCAAAGTTTTAGGGTTTGCATGTACACCATAGGAATGTTGTAGTGCTCAAAACCCATCAGGTACTCCCCATGACCCTCTGACCAACCTCACCCCAGCATATCGGGGTCCTGCACTTCCTCCCATACAACATCTCGAAAGGAGGACGGTTGATACTCGCATGATAGCTATTATTATAAGAGAACTCCGCCAACAGAAGGTAAGTATCCCAACTACTTCCAAAATCTAAAACACACGCCCGCAGCATGTCCTCCAGAGTCTGGATGGTCCGCTCGCTTTGACCATTCGTCTGCGGGTGAAAGGCGGTGCTAAAGTGCAGACGAGTACCCAGCTCGTCATGAAACTTCTTCCAAAACCTGGAAGTGAACCGCACGTCCCTGTCGGAGATCACTGAAACTGGCACCCCGTGCCGCGGCACTACCTCCCTGATGTAGATGTCGGCCAACTTTTCGGCCGAAATGCTCTCCTGAATCAGAATGAAATGGGCGCTCTTGGTCAATCGATCAACGATGACCCAAATCGAATCTACCCCTCGTGCGGTCCTGGGAAGCTTCGTGATAAAATCCATAGTAAAATCCTCCCATTTCCACAGCGGGATATCCAATGGCTGGACCTTGCCCTGAGGTCTCTAGTGCTCAGCCTTGACCTTCCTGTAGGTCAGGCACCTCTCCACGAACCAAGCTACATCCCTCTTCATATAGGGCCACCAATAATCAAGACGAAGATCCATGTACATCTTCGTCGCCCCGGGATGGATAGAGAACCTGGATTTGTGTGCCTCCTCCATCAATACCTGGTGCACACCTCCATGATACGGGATCCACACCCTACGGTGAAGAGTCAACAATCCCCGACTATCATAGTCGAAGGAGGAAACCTGACCCACAATTCGCTCGCTCTTCCGATGTTCCTCCTTCATGGCCTCCTGCTGTGCCTCCCGAATCTGCTCCAACAGCGGAGTCACAACTGTCATCCTCAGATAGATGTCCTCGATCGGCGCTGTCTTGCGGGTAAGCGCATCGGCCACGACATTGTCCTTACCCGGGTGGTAGAGGATCTCACAATCATAATCCTTTAGCACATCAAGCCACCGACGCTGCCTCATATTCAGATTTGGCTGATCCATGAGATACCCTAGGCTCTTGTGGTCCGTGTAAATGGTATAGCAAACCCCATAGAGGTAATGACGCCAAATCTTAAGGGCGAAAACGACAGCCCCCAGCTCCAAATCATGCGTCAGATAGTTCGCCTCGTGAGGCTTCAGCTGCCTCGAAGCGTAAGCAATAACATGCCCTCTCCGCATCAATACCGCGCCCAAACCTGAGATGGACGCATCGCAATATACCACAAAATCCTCCATTCCCTACAGCAGGGCTAAGATTGGTGCCTCGTACAATCTCTGTCTCAACGTCTCAAATGCGGTCTGCTGCTCAGGCCCCCAACGAAAGACCATGACTTTCATTGTCAACCGGGTCAGGGGCACGGCTATCTTGGAGAATTCCTGAATGAATCTTCGATAGTAGTCTGCCAGTCCCAGAAAGCTCCGAATCTCAGATGGAGACCTCGGAACCTCCCACCTCATCACGGCCTCCACCTTGGCCGGATCAACCGAAATCCCGTTCTAGTTGACAAGGTGCCCAAGAAACTGCACCTTGCGCAACCAGAACTCACACTTGGAGAACTTAGCATACAAGCTCTCCCTCCTCAGAGTATCCAGAACCTCCCGCAAGTGCTCCTCATGCTGCTCTCGTGTCTTGGAATAAACCAAAATGTCATCAATGAAAACTATCACAGACCGATCCAACATCGGTCTGCACATGCGGTTCATGAGATCCATGAACGCGGCAGGAGCATTGGATAGCCCGAAAGGCATCACCACAAACTCATAGTGACCATAACGCATCTGAAAGGCGGTCTTCTGCACATCCTCCTCCCTGACCCTCATCTGATGGTATCCTGAACGCAAATCGATCTTGGAGAACCAAGATGCTCCCTGTAGCTGGTCAAAGAGGTCATCAATCCTCGGGAGTGGGTAACGGTTCTTCACCATTACCTTATTTAGCTCCCGATAATCTATACACATCCGATGCGACCCATCCTTCTTTTTCACAGACAGAATCGGGGCTCCCCAGGGTGAACTGCTCGGTCTAATGAATCCTTTGTCTAACAGCTCCTGCAGCTGTATAGACAACTCCTGCATCTCAGGAGGAGCCAATCGATATGGTGCCTTGGCTATCGGAGCCGCACGAGGGACTAGGTCGATCCTAAACTCTACATGTCTCTCCGGAGGTATCCCAGGCAGCTCCTCGGGGAATACATTCGCGAACTCTCATACTACTGGCACATCGACCACCGTCGCCTTACCCGCCTCCCGGGTATCCATAACGTAGGCGACATATCCTGCGCAACCCTGCTGAAGGTAGCGCCTAGCCCTCGCTGCTGAACATAAAGCTGGCCCTCGCTGTGGCCTCTCGCCCTGAATCACCAACTCTCCCCCACTTGGGGTCCTGATCCGCACCAACTGCTGCGCGCAGTCGATCACCGCCCCATTGGGGCTTGGCCAATCCATACCTATAATAACCTTATTCCCCCGCAAAGGTATAGGCACCAAGTCTACCATGTAGCGCTCCTCGAACAGTCTCAAAACACAGTCTCTGAAAACTTCTGATACTCGTACTGACCGGTCGTCCGCAATCTCGACCTCTAGAGGGCAATCCAACATGCCCGAAGACTCAGAAAACTTCTTGCTAAGCGCAAGAGAGACAAATGATCGGGTAGCACCTGAATCAAACAACACCTGAACTAGGATACCGTTCACATGGAACGATCCTAAACAGAGCATACATATAACATATCAAAATCACAGCGACATAAAATGAGAACATGAGGAAGCAATCATACCCGTCACCACATCGGGTGCGGCGCGTGCCTCCTCGGCTGTCAACTGAAACGCTCGGCTCCGCACCACTGGAGCCTCTGCCTTGACCTTCTGGCCATCCGTAACTCGTGTTGTCGCTGGAGTCGGCACCACCACTGGCGCTGCTGCTCATACTGCTGACAATCTAGGGCAGTTGGCCTTTTTATGGCCCCTCTGATTGCAATGGATGCAAATCAGGTATGATGTCTGAACTGTAGGGGCGGGGGCGGTAAAATCCCTGCCAAAGTGCCCCGTCTTGCCGCACTTGTAGCAGCCTGACGATCCCGCTCTACAAGCTCCCTCATGCGGCCTGTCGCATTTCCTGTAGCGGCTCTGGACCGGCTGGCCCTTCGACCTAACGTCGGATCCCTTGGGTTTCTTCCCCGAAACCCCAGTAACCTGCTCAGTCTCTGCCTTCCTCTTCCTGACGTGCTCCAAATTGAGCTCTCTCTCTCCCGCGCCCTGGCAATCATGGACTCCAGGGTCGGCTGGCTGAATAGCTGACATGCTCCCGGATATCATCCCTCAACATATCATGGTAGCGGGTCTTCCACATCTCCTCATCCCCCGCATACTGAGGTACCAACAAGGCCCTCTCCCTAAACTTGGTGGTGATCTCCGCCACTGTCTCAGACGTCTGTCTCATATCCAGAAACTCCCTGGCCAGCTGCTGAAGCTCCACAGCTGGCGTGAACTCAGCCCTGAATCTGGTCACAAAATCTGACCAAGTCATAGCATTGATGGTTGGGGCTCCGAGCGAGTCACCAACTGACTCCCACTAATCTCTAGCTCTATCCCTCAAACACCCTGCATCAAAGCGGACCTTCGACCCCTCCAGGCAGAATCTCGTCAACTGTGCAGACTCAATGTCTACGCGCAATCCATCTCCTAGCAGCAATGGGGTCCTTCATGATGGGTTTTGAGCATTCTAACACTTCCTAAGTGTACATGCAACCCTAATAACCTTGGATCTATGTTTGTCTAATTATCATGCAAAGTTGAATTCCAAGGTTATATTCCTATCTAGCATACATGGGGAACAAATTTTAATTTGCATGAAAGATAGAATAACTTACCTTGTTGTTGCTTATGATCCTTGAAACCTTGTGAGCCTAGCACCCCAAGTGTGATGCCTCAAATGCTTCACACAACACCAAATGCAAAGGAGTAAACTTTGAGAGAATCTTACACTTGCAAAATCGGCTCTAGCCCTCTTGTTTCTTAGTGTCGCCGATTTTGGTGGAGAACATGTTGCTTATATAGTGTGTCACATCTAGGGTTACACCATGTAAACCCTAATGTGGCATGACTCTTCATTTCCATCACCCATGGGTTTGTAACTCCCATGGAGCCTCCATGGAGCATCCTATGGGTGGAACCCAACTTGATAATCCATGGAGCCTCTTAGCCCACTATATAAGATATGGAAGATTACATAATCTACCCATATATTTAATTAGTTATCTTTTGATCACTTAATTAATTCTAAATTAATTCTTGATCAAACTAATTAAATAATATTATTAATATATTAGAACTTATAATATATTAATAAACCATAAGTGTTATTTCTCTCATTTTAGTTTATCCAATTGCATGGTGCCATGCAACCCAAATGGACCATGCCGGTTCGGGTCAAGTACATACCAGAAATAGTTATGGACTTATACACCTTATCCAACACTTCACCCTGTGAAAGTCTGGCACACCACTCCCTCTGAAGTCCTTGAAGGACAATGTGCGCGTACCCGTCTGGCTGGACGCCGAGTCCCTCCTGAATTCCTGGTGGCGATCCTCCATCAGCTCGATAATCCCCTCCTTGATCGACCCGAAAATGATAGGCATCGACTCAAGGATACCTCTAGTGATCTCAGACGCGATGAACTCGCGTAGCCCGTCATCAACCTGCTCGGATCCTGCACCCGAGCCTGATCCTGATCCTGACCCAGATCCTGAACCTCCTGTTCCATGTTGTGTGGTCACTATACTGAAAACAAACGCATAAACGTCAGGATCATACATACTTTCGAGAGGTATCACACACTCCCCAAGTTTCCTGGTTCCATCTCGGCCCTCCTTGACTCGAGTACGGATCCTCTGCTTCCAGTAGTATGGGCCCATACTACCTTCCACATCTATCCGTAGTTTCCTCAAGGGTTGCCTCAACTTCACCAAGTCCCTTAACCAATATCCCTTTCCAACTATTCTCATCCTAGGCTTTCCTAGGGCACCCTCCGACCTACTCTCCGCCGTCAACTGCACTAGGAGTCCTTACCACCTTTCCCTAACTAGCTTGCGAATACTGTTATATATTCGCTTACTAGCTAGTTAAAGATGGCCAAAACCCCTATAGCACAAAGCAAACAGCATTTGTGCATCGAGTAACCAAATCAAGCATAACCTAATCAGGCTATCCTACCGCTGACTAGACAGCCCTAGCATACAGCTCATACAACAGGCATATAAGGCATCCTTCCTAGATCCTTAGCCCTAATCTAGCATGCAATTCTCAGAATCATATATCAGGCATACAAGGCATCCTCCTAGATCCTTAGCCCTAATCTAGCATGCAGTTCTCAAAATCATATCATATAACATAACAAGTTATGGTATCTTGGGGAAAACTTACTTGAGCTCAGCTGGTCGCACGCATCACACACCTTGTTCTTTCTCAAAATTCTTTAACTTAGATTTTTAGAAAACTGTTTTCTTGTGAAAGTCCTTTAATCCATCGGTTTTAGTCCAGACACCCCCGAGGGCATGTCTGAATCCCTCCAACCAAGGCTCTGATACCAACTTGTAACATCCCAATTTTCAAGGCCAAAAAATTTCATTTTTAAATTAAGTACTTCATAGGATAGTGTACCAAAACATTGTCAGGGTTACATCAAATTATAAAAAAACCATAACTTCATGTCTCAAAACCACCATATCAAAAGTAATGAAAATCAGAGTACAATCCCAGAAACTCCATGCGGAAATCATGTGTGTGTGTGATGCACTGCTACACCGCCGACTCCTTCCCCTTGGACGAAGAGGTACCTGAAACCAAAACTGAAACTGTAAGCACAAAGCTTAGTGAGTTCGCCCATCATACCACATACCAAACAACATACATATTGTCGGGCAATTCTGGGGTGCCCGATCTACCCATGTCAACTGTTCTGGGGTGCTGACCTACCCATGTCAAGCCATTATGGGGTGCTGAACTACCCATGTCAAGCCGTTCTGGGGTGCTGACCTACCCGTGTCTGGCCATTCTGGGGTGCCGACTACCCTCCGGTCTATCTCAACCGATCACGGGGACTATTTCACCCCCTACTGCTAGCATATAATATCATATCATAATCATACTGTCAGACATATCTGGGGCGTCCGACCTACCCATCGGTCCTAGCGACCGAATCGGGGATGATTCCCTCCTACTGATACTAGCACATATAACACATCATGCTAGCATGCACACATATCAAACCAAAGCAAACCAGACAATTATCACCAAGACAATCGTCTCAACTAAACAACTACTAGTGGGCCGGCCTTGGTGCCTTAGAACCACTTCTACTGGAAGGTAACTCACCTCGATGTCGAATGTCCTCGGCGTGAAAGTCGGCTCTCCTCGACTCCTCAATCCCTACATGGCAACCCTTCTAAGTTGTCAATTCGAACATGCAACCCTAACCAGTGTCAACCCAATTCAATCAAAGCCAACATTGGTCAAAGTCAACATCCAGTTGACCTGACTCGCCGAGTTGGTCTACCAACTCGTCGAGTCCATACTCCTTTAACTCGATACCACCCCCGAATCTACTCGTCGAGTCTAGCAAGAACTCGATGGGTTCTCCTTCAATCATACCTTAGGGACCATCTTTAACCGACTCGTCGAGTTCATCCTTAAACTCGTCGAGTTCATCTCCCTCATAAGAATGTGTCCAGTCTATGACTCGCCGAGTTGTATGAACAACTCGTCGAGTCCATCTTCAAAGATTGGGAGATTGCCTTGGACTCGTCGAGTTGGCTCAAACACTCGTCGAGTCCCATGATTCCCAGGTCCCTTTAGGAGCCTACGCAACTGAGGGACCTTCCATCCTATCATCTGGTCCCTCGTCAGAAAGGATTTGGTGGTCATTACACTCTGACTCGCCGAGTCCCAAGAACGACTCGCCGAGTCCATCCTTGACCATGACTATACAGTCGATTTAAATGGGTCTTAACACACCAAAACCATAGATCTGGCCTCCTAATGTCCATTTTACACGTAAAGTTCCAAACTTGTTGCACATGCATGGGGTATATGGCTCAAAAGGCCATAAAAGATGGTCTATAAGATGCATGGGGTGTTTATGGCAACAAAGTGGGCACCTTTATGCCATAAAGACTCCCAATAACCCCATATCTGAAGCACAAACTGACTTCCAACACTCAATCCCGAATACACCCTCTCTAAGACTTAGAAAACGGAGGAAAATGGACCAAAATCAAGATCTACACAAAGAATAGCTAAGGTTCTGCTTTATACCTCCAATAAGCTGGAAATGTGCCCAAAACTCTGGATCTTCCTGATTCCCCTTGATCTCACAAGCCTCCTCCTTCTTTTCAAGCTTCAAACACACAAAGTAACACCTCAAGGCTCAAAAACACACTAATAACGGCTAGGGTTTCGAGATAATGCTTTCTGGGAGTAATAGGGACGATGGAGGCTGGGATAAGTTGTTTAAATAGGGTGCAAACCCTCAAATTTAGGGTTTCACTCAAACAGCACCTACTCGCCGAGTCGGTCTCCCGACTCGCCGAGTAGGCCACTTAAACTTCCCGCGGATCACGACTCTACTCAACGAGTTGGGCCACCAACTCGTCGAGTCCCAGAGGAAATACATGAAGTTCTTGAATTACATACGTACTAGGAATCAGGTGTTACAATATGATTTATATGTTATTAAATATATATAATCACATGTGATTAAATACACGTGAAAAACTAGTGAATCGAGAATGCAAAAATGAATATAGTCCACGTAAATCATATGTGATTAGATACATATAATTACACGTGATTATATGTATTTAATAAAATATTATTTACGTGGGCAATATTTATTTTCGTTTTTTCGATTTAATAATTGGCATCGTGTATTAAATCACAGGTGATTATATGTATTTAATCACAAATGATTTACATGGACAATATTTGTTTTCACGTTTTGATTCAATAGTTATTCTTGTGTATTTAATCACATGTGATTATATTTATTTAATCACATATGATTCGTATGGAAAATATTTATTCTTGCTTCGATTCAATAATTGTTCGAATATATATATATATATATATATATATATATATATATATATATATATATATATATATATATATATATATATATATATAATCACATGTGATTATATGTATTTAATCACATATGATTTATGTGGACAAGATTCATTATTTCTTTCTCAATTCAGTAGTCGTACTCATGTACTTAATCACATGTGATTATATGTATCAAATCGCATATGATTTATATTGATAATATTCATGATTCAATATTTTTCTTATGTATTTAATCATATGTGATTGTATATATTAATCACATATGATTAATGTGGAAAAAGAAAAACTATTTAATCAAAAACGTGAAAACGAATCTTGTGTACAGAAATCATATGTGACTAAATGTACAAGAACAACTATTGAACAAGAATGTGAAAATGAATATTGTTCATATAAATCATATCTAATTAGATACATATAATCTCATAATTAAGCACACAAAAACAATTGAATCGAGAACGCGAAAATAAATATTTTCCACATAAATTCTATGTGATTAGATACATATAATCACATGTGATTATATGCATTTAATCACATATGATATATATGGACAATATTTATCTTTGTGTTCTCGATTCAATAGTTGTTCTTGTGTATATAATCATATGTGACTATATGTATCTAATCACATATGATTTATATAGACATCATTATTTTTGTTCCGTATAAATCATTAGAAACATATAATCACATATGATTATATGTATTTAATCACATATGATTACAGTGGACAAAGAACAATTATTGAATCGAGAATGTGACAATGAATCTCATCCACATAAATCATATATGACTGGATACATATAATCACATGTTATTATATGTATTTAATCAGATATGATTTATGTAGACAATATTTATTTTTGCGGTTTCGACTGAATAATTGCTTTTGTGTAATTAATCACATGTGATTATATGTATATAATCACATATGATTTGAGGTGGACAAGATTCATTTTTTCCTTCTCGGTTCAATAGTTGTGCTCATGTACTTAATCACATACGATTATACATGTAATCACATGTGATAAAATACATGAGAACAACTATTGTCCACGATTATACATATAATCATATGTATCCAATCACATATGATTTATATAAACAATATTCATTTTTTGATTTTTCATTTCAATAATTTTTCTCATATATTTAATCACATGTGATTATAAGTATTTAATCACATATGAATAATGTGGACATAATTTCTTTTAATGTTCTTGATTCAATAGTTGTTCTCGTTTATATAATTACATGTGATTATATATATTTCATCACATATGATTTATTGAATCAAGCACATGAAAACAATTATTTTTCATATAAATCGTATGTGATTAAATACACGAGACCAACTATTGAATTAAAACCGCAAAAATGAATAATGTCTAGATAAATCATATGTGATTAAATACATATAATCACATGTGATTATATGTACCTAATCACATATGATTTATGTAGATAAGATTCATTATTTCTTTCTCAATTCAATAGTTGTACTCATGTACTTAATCACATGTGATTATATGTATCAAATCACATATGATTTATATTGATAATATTTGTTTTCTCATTTTTGATTCAATATTTTTTCTTATGTATTTAATCATATGTGATTGTATGTATTTTAATCACATATGATTAATGTGGAAAAAGAAAAACTATTGAATTGAAAATGTGAAAATGAATCTTATGTACAGAAATCATATGTGACTAAATGTACAAGAACAGCTATTGAACGAGAATGCGAAAACAAATATTGTCCATATAAATCATATCTGATTAGATACTTATAATCTCATGTAGTTAAATACACAAGAACAACAACTGAATTGAGAACGTGAAAATGAATATTTTCCACATAAATTCTCTATGATTAGATATATATAATCACATGTGATTATATGAATTTAATCACATACGATATATGTGGACAATATTTATCTTTGTGTTCTCGATTCAATAGTTGTTCTCGGGTATATAATCATATGTGATTATATAAATCTAATCACATATGATTTATATAGACATCATTATTTTTTGTCCATATAAATCATATGTGATTAGATACATATAGTCATATGTGATTATATGTATTTAATCACATATGATTACAGTTGACAAAGAACAACTACTGAATCGAGAATGTGACAATGAATCTTATCTACATAAATCATATATGATTGGATACATATAATCACATGTAATTATATGTATTTAATCATATATGATTTATGTAGACAATATTTATTTTTGCGGTTTCGATTGAATAATTGCTTTTGTGTATTTAATCACATATGATTTATATAGATAAGATTCGTTTTTTCCAAATAAAATCATATGTGATTAGGAACATATAATCACATCTAATTAAATGTATTTAATCACATATGATTAAAGTGGAAAAAAATAATTATTGAATCGAGAACGCAAAAATGTATCTTAGCCACATAAATCATATGTGATTAGATACACATAATCACATGTCATTATATGTATCTAATCGCATATGATTTATGTGGACAATATTCTTAAAACAAGTAATGCCTACATAATAGGAGAGTTAGTGTAACTCACCTCCTTGAACTTGAAAATTAGCTAGAATAAGCAACATGGATCCTTTCCTTTCCGAACACCTACACACCAATTTATAACATTATTTAGCTTATTCTTTGTTGTATTACTCTTATAATACTTATGTATATATTTTCTTAGTTTCTCTTTGATTGTAGTGCTCTTTTTGGGATCTGTTTTCTTACCTTTCAACCCATTCTTAAATTCTGATAAAATAATATTGGTAAATTTCACACTTTTATCTTTTCAGAAATATAAAGATCTTGTTCTAATGATTTTTGGTTGATTTTATATGAAATTTACAAGTTAGTAACTTTAAGCTGTCACTTTATGGACCACTCAACACTCTTGGAATAAACTGTACCAATCTACTAAGAATTACATCAGTCCCTTTATATGTGGGAAACTATACATCCATATCTAACTATAGGATTTGGAATTTTGGTATTTGGAGTTCTAATGAATTTATTATGATTTTTTGAAGACAATGCATGAAATCTGTGACAGCATGGACCAACCTAAGAAGATTGCTAATTTTCCCCTCAAGGAGTTGGAATTTCGAAATGTGATTCAAAGTTTGAAGAAACTAGATACATTAAGATTTCCAGAAAACTAAGTCTCATGATTTTTAGGTGTTCGTATTGACTTGCACGAATTTTAGAAGTTGGAGGACAGATTTGGGAAAATTGATCATAATAGCTTTTAAATTACTTTTGGTGTTCTATTAAGGACTTAATGGTTAAGCCTTAAGTTTATCACTTTTTATATGATTGTTGGTTAACTATTAGGCTATTGAGATGTGAAATTCAACTTAACCTAAGGGCCTTAATGCTTGGCTTAATGAGGGTTCAAAGTTAAGGATTTTCACATAAAATGCCACTTTTACATTTTTAGGTTCTTTCAGGCAATATGACAAACACCTTGTGTGCATGAAATACTACACTGATCATCAACTCTCTAATAGACTCCAATCCAACCCCTAGAACTTACTATTTTCATTTATCATAAGAAACAAATTAATCAAGAAGCAACCTAATAGATTCCACCAACATGAACAAATAGAAGATAATAGTTTCCAAAATATAAACTTACATAGCTATAGAAAACAACTAAGTTACCATGGCGGATGGAAAGGGCAACGAAATTGGTTATTGGCCTCCAGCAAATTCCTCTCTACAAATACAAATTCAAATAGATGTACCAACTTGGTCAAACTAAATTATAAAATGAAATGTTTCTTAACGAATTTAGTATAAAATTGTGTTTCAAAACCATTAATCTGATAACAAATATAAAAAATTGTAAATGGAATTACATAGGATAAGGATAAGGAAGCATACCAATCAATCAGGGCAAAATGTCTCTATTGGCTCCTTTCATCAACGTTCTCCAGGTGAACGAAAAAACGAAGCAACGACTCCGACTCCATCTCCAACAAGCTCGATACGAAGAGATTTCGGGTAGTATGTTCGCAAAATCGGAGACTTGAATGGTAGCGGATGAATATATGTACCGGAGTTTCGTGAAATCCAAGTAGCATCGGAAATCGTAGAGAGGTCGGCGATCGGAGAAGTGGTGAAGATCGACATCTTCAAGTTGATGCATAGTTGCTTCAGTGTGTTATCTTCTTATCTCCTCTGTGTGGCTTGTTAGGGGAATGTAATAACTTTAAGAAAATTACATATACACCCTTGCTTCGTTAAAAGTAACGCGTTTGTTGTCCTATTGCTGATTTTTTTTCTCAAATGTTCTCAAACCCATAAATATTCTCATTTGAACATAGCTCTCTCTCTCTCTCTCTCTCTCTCTCTATATATATATATATATATATATATATATATATATATATATATATATATATATATATATATATATATATATATAGATTGTACGCAAATAAAATTCAATACATGTTTTGAATATATATTATTTTTTTTACTATTATTATTGTTAATTATTTTAGAAATAAAAAATTTGATTTTTTTCCGTTTTGATTATGATTATCATTTCAAATATCAACACGATTTTCAAAATAACATGTTTTTAACTTTTTTAATCTAATGTTATGGTTATTTAACTAAAAAAACTATCAATTTGGAAAATAACATTAGTACAAAAAATAGTTTTTAGTTAACCCTTTAATTAATTTGACATTTTGATTTAGGTTTTACATTTAACCCTATATTATTATTTTTTTGTAAATGTTTAAAAATAATTTTTGAACCATTTTCATGTTTATTTGAAATAAATCAATAAGTTTTAAGTATATTTTATTTTGAAAGTTGAATAGTTAACACTAAATTTAAAATTATAAATAAGTTTAATATCTTAAAATCAAACTAATGATGATTAATTAGTTGAAATTTGAAGAGTTGTGTAGGTCTCAAGTCAATATGGTGTAATAAATCAATAACGTAAGTATATTTTATGTTGGATTTGAAGAGTTGGAATTAAAATTAAAATTACGAATGAGTTTAATTACTAAAAATGAAATTAAAAATAGTTAATTAATTGGAAGTTGTTGAGTTGTATAAGTTTCAAATAAATAAATGAGTTTAATGTACTAAAAATCAAATCAAATTGATGATTGTTGATCAGTTAGAAGCTAATATATATATATATATATATATATATATATATATATATATATATATATATATGTGTGTGTGTGTGTGTGTGTGAAATCAATAAAATTGAAAAGGATGCACTTTATTTAAAATTACAAATGAGTTTAAAGTATTAAATTAAATTAGTGAAAGTTAATTAGTTGGGAATTTGTTGGGTCAAAATATGGTTTATACTTTGCTTTTCTAAGAGAATGTACTTTTCTGTAATATTGTGGCTGTGTACGGCCGTACACAGGGTGTGCGGCTGTACACACATGTACGGCTGGAGGTCCATATAAATATATGTAATGGGTAGAGGAGTGGACGGCCAGAAGAGAGAGAAATGAGCTTTAGTGTGTGTTAGTGTGTGTGAATCTTGTATCCGGATCTACATTCTAATCATCAAATAATACAAGATTCATCATCTTCTTCTTCTCCTTCTCTTTTTATTGTGATCTGGAATCATCCGTTTGATTGGGATTCCGCACCATCAAACGGATCTGATTGATACTCAAGCATTAGGGGACTTACAAGTGGTATTAGAGCTTGGATTGTATCAATCAATTTTGTCAGATCTGGAGCTTATTTGATCTTATTTTTGAAGGATTTCTACGTTTTTGGATAGATCTCTGAAAATTAGGGGGGGTTTGTTCTTCGCGTTTTTCATAAAAACGAGTTTTTGATCGAGTTTTGGAGCAAAAAGGGTGAAAAACGTCGTTTTTTCTTCGCATCTGTTGAAGGTGTGCGGTTGAGCTGGTTGAAGGTGTATGGCTCGGTGTACGGCTCTGAGTGTGCGGCCTCGGTGTGCGGCTCGGAGTGTGCGGCATCGGTGTGCGGTTCAGAAGCCTCGGTGTACGGCTGGGAGTGTGCGGCCTCGGAGTGTGCGGCTCGGTGAGCGGCTAGGTGTACGGTTCAGCAGCCTTGGTCTCGGTCTCGGTCAGCAGACGCCCTCGCACCTCGTCCTCGCAGCACAGCTTCGTATTAAAAAGAGAAAGGGAAATTGGGGCTGCCGGGATTCGAACCCGAGTCCCTTGAGTCAACAAGCACGCGCTTTACCAGTTGGGCTAAGCTGAATATTGTAACAAACCTTGGAATTCTAACTCAAATACAATACTCTCGGTTCCTAATTTTGCAAAATTGACACTTTCAGCACAAAATTCAAAATCTTTTATTTTTAAATTCCATTTTCTACCAAAAATTTTAGCTTTTAAATTTTGACTTTTATTTTTGACTTTTTACTTAAAATTTTGATTTTGACTTTTAAAATTTAACCTTTGACTTTAAACTTTGATTTTCTCGTTTGACTTTTAAAATTTCAAATTTAGATTTTCGGTTTGACTTTTCAAGTTTGAATTTTGAGTTTGATTTTTTAAATTTGACTTTTAAGGTTGACTTTTAAGTTTTTAGTCAAAGGGCATATTTTTTTTAAAATGAGTTCCTCATCAATTCCGGTAAATGAAGTTTCATGTACTCCATCTTGTGAAACTACTATTAAATTTCTCCGAGATCAAATCGATTTATTAAAAAGAGAAAATGAGGACCTCAAATACGAAGGCTATACTCTTAGGAAAGGTCAGAAACCTCTGAAAGCTCAATTAGAGGCCAAGACTAAAGACTTTAGGAAATTACAAGAAGATTACAGCAACAAGTGTGAAAATTACGATCACATTAAGAAAAAACTTGTTGCTGTAACTGAAGAACTTGAACGCTTTGAAAATTAAGTGTGGAAAAACAGATGTTAGTTTCAAAAATTATATTGCGTCAAGTAAGACAGTCGAGTCCTTATTTGAAAACCAATTGAGTTATAAAGATAATCAAACCAAGGGTTTAGGACATGAGAGTGTCCCTCCTCCATTTAACCATTCGTATTATGTTAATCCCTTAACTCAGGAAGAGATTGACCGAGAACCATTTATGGTATACGGTAAACCAGCTGCTGAACAGGCAACTGAGGGTGTTGAGATAAAAGATACTAATGATTCTATTTCCTGCACAGGTAAAGCAGTAGAGGATGAGAACAAGGAGAAAACTATTGAACAATCCAATGACTCCTTGAACTCTGAATCTGTTGCTTCTAACTCAGTTACTCCTAACAAACCTGCTGTTGAGAAATACAGGCCACCAAAACAAGCGAAACCGACGGCTTGTTGCAAGTGTGCATGTGGGAACAACCTGAGACAAGGCATGGACACACCACCAGGGGCAGGAAGAAACAACTCCTACGTGAAGAAGCAGACTTGCTTTCACTGTGGAACACCTGGACACATTGCCAGAAATTGTCCAAATCGCGCGTACGTTCCCTACTATGCGCAAGGGTGGCAGAACGCGCCAAGAGGGATATTTTCCAAAAGAAACCCCTCAAGGTCACGATCAGACATTGGGGACTGGAATGCCAAGAAGGCCAAGAGTTCAACTCCCAAGGCCAAGAATCCAAATCCCAAAGTCAAGAAGGGAATGCCGGCCAAGAAGCCAAATCCAAGAGATGCTCCCGCGAAGCCAAAATCAAAGTCATCTCAACGGACAACATCAAGTTCAAAAGCAAGTACCGAGGCACCCATCAAATCGAAAAAGAAATGGGTTAAACCCGACTACAGATGGGTTCCGAAGGTTCAATCTCCCAAATCATCTAATGATTCTAATATTTCTACATCTTCTGTTTGTGATAAACAGGACTTGTCATGGGAGAGAGTTCCTTGCAAAGATGACAAAGGTCGACCCAGTTTCAAAATGGACTGGGTTCCAAAGATCAACTGATCCCGTTCTGTGTCGGAGCAGCTATGGAGGCATATCATCATACTTCGGTTTGTTGGTAGTGGCTGTTCCAGGCACATGATAGGGGACATCTCTCAACTGTACAACATTCATAACCTTGTTTGGGAGTATGTGTCCTTTGCGGGAAAGGAAGAAAAGAAGGGATCACACATGGGGTTAGTGCTTAACGATGTGAAGAATTTTTGGATCTGTTCTGAGATTACGCGTGACGTTCTCAGACCTTCTGGATGCAAATTCAATCGGTGACTTACGGTTTGAGTTTTCTTCTTTATACTCCTGAGTTTTTCTTAAGCTGATTCGCTTTAAAGACTAATTTTTGTTTTAGGATAGTTTAAATTTGCGCATTTACTTTCGTTTCTCTCCTATGCACAAATTTAGGGGGAGAAATAAAAACTAAACAAAAATTACAAAATTTTAAAAAAATCCAAAAACATTAGAAAATCAGAAAATCCAAAAATATGTTGGTTATGGAATGTGCTTGCAGGTGATGTGATGGGAAGTGATATAATCATGTGATAACAGGCAATCTGAATCTGTGTAAGGGACTGAATCTGAATTGTCTAGGCTCTGTGTTCGATGCGCTGGTAGGCACGAGAGATTAAAATGGACTTGACTAGGCATTAATGAACTTAAGGAATCTAGAGACTTGAAAAATGTTGACCTAGATAGATCCATTTAGCCTGACAATACTACGCTCAGATAGGTTGAGCAGGGAGATATACATTACAATCCACCGGTCACATTAAAGTAATCTGTATCTAGAACTGTGGTTTAACTCTTCCTCGATGTACGAACTCTGTCCTTAATTCCGGTATTGATGGGGCGACTGGGGAATTCCGATAAAGTAGGTCTGTAGGAAATTATTTTCTTGCTTTCTTTCTGTTAGTCATATGTTGCCTCCTCTGCGTGATTGAAATACATCCGACCTGGACTATAACATATGCAATTCTATTTCTCTGCATCTTCTATCTATGCAATTCTTCCTGTCTGTTAGTCATATGCTGTCTCCTTTGCGTGATTGAAATACATCCGACCTGGTACACAGCATATGCACAATTCTACTTCTCAATCCCTCTAAATCTGGTTAGTCATATGTTTCACCCTCTGCGAGATTGGAAGAGATCCGACCTGGGTGTACAACATATGCATTCTAAATCTATCCTCTCTACGAATAATTGTCTGCTCACCTAAAGTAAGGAGTATCTCGGAAGTCCTTGATTATTGGGGTATGTCCGGAAGCGGGAAACATGTTCTAGTACAATTAAAATTGAACACTTACAGATTGTTTGTAGATCTCGCTGCTCAATTTAGGTGGACAGCAATATCTTTGGTCGTCGTCAACTGAATGGTCCTTAAGGAATATTATCTAGGAACTTAGGATCACATTGTCTTGTCACTTATAGTATGTCCTAATTTTGTCACAATCTCTCGTGTTTAAGTGGACCACAATACCGGCGATTGACCAGATCTATTCATGAAGGGAGAGGTACTGATAAACGGATAAAGGCTGTCTAAAAACTTTGATCCCAAATCACTCTTAAAGTTAGCTATTATTTTTGTTTTTGTTAAGTTTGTTCATAGTGTTCTTCTAGTTTAAAAATTAGGGGATAATTAAAAAAAAAAAACCAAACAAAAAATCAGAAAATTAAGAAATCCAAAAATAGTGTTATTTCTGTTTTATTTCTTTTTCAGAAAATATGAAAAATCCAAAAATATTGTGTGCTAAGTTTTCTTTTAGTTTTGTTTTGTCTTGAAAGGTGAATTCAGGTGTAGATGAGACTCATGGAGTTTGAATCGAAAACTTCTGAGCCAAGGCTTCATCCGTGAGCATCGAAGAATTCTCATTCGAAGGAGCAAGAAATGAAGATTATTCTTTCAAACATTCAATCCTTCAACCCCAGAAGCAAGGTGAAGCTGACTTGAAGATTATGTGACAGAATGTTCAAACAATGATAATCTTAATATTAGTATTTTAGATAATTAAAACTCACCAAAAACTATTTTCGATGTTATAACTAATTATTTGATTAACTATTTATTTTAAATAATACAAACACCCCTTACAACTTTCATAAATTCAAACACTCATTACCATTTTTGTTTTTATAACGTCCGCATTTCTCGCTAGGCATCAATAAAATGATGTAATATTTAGGGTCGATAATTGTAACCTATTTGATGTAATAAAAATAATTATTTGAGTATTATGTGATATACGTGCAATATACGTGTTTATAACGATATAATAAAATAGGAATAAAATGCGCGTCTAAAATAGAGTAATACTTAGATCTAATATCCTTGAAGAAAGGTTGAAGAAGTCATGACAAGGATTCTAGATATATAAAGAACGCTTAAATCAGACTTATAACGAAAAAGTTATGATCCGTTGAAGTTTCGCGATTAAACTGGTACGGCTCTGCGTATCGTAAAAAGTGAGATTTTGATAAAAATACCTTTTGCTTTAGTGATATAAACAAAAGTCGTAATAGTCGTTAAACCGAGAGTGTACATATAGAGAACATCAAAATCTGACTTCATTAGAGGAAGTTATGATTTTTCTAAGATTCAACGTAGCAGTATACAACTCATAAATCGAATTTTATATCGGTCGATTTTTAGCTGAAATGATCTAAACGGGAATTGAAGATCTAGTTGTAGATGTTGTAGATAGCTATGCGTGGATATAAAGAAAGTAAAAAAGCGGAGTCCGTATGAAGAAGTTGTGCAATTTTGAATTTTGAAATTTGGCATGCGTATGCGCATCGTGCGTGACCTTCTAGAAGCCAGCTAAATCGCCCCACACAGAGCCAGACACGTGTCAGCGCACCTGAGGAGCCACATCGACCATGTGCACGGCACGCATGGCCCTTGCGCAGCGTACATCCTAAGATCTCAACCTATAAATAGGTGGTCACCACCATTCGTTCCTCACACCCTCCATACAATTCTCTCTCGCTAATTTTCGGTTTTTAGTCCATTTTCCCTAGTTTTTAGTATTCTAGAGTAGCCCCGCAACCCCTAGGAGCCCAACATCTAGTAGCTATCAGCCCAAAGTTCTGCCAGTGCAATTTCCAGACTTTTGTCTAGGGAATCTCTGTAAGTTAAATTACACTCTATTCTATTCTAATGTAATTTATATTGAAATTCATAGTCGTTGTTATGAATTTATAAATGAGATTTTTCAGTGGTCCCAACGTCATATTACTGATTGATCTACTTACGTGGATGATGTCTAGGCTGTATTTAGTGAGGAGTTTAAAGTGGGATTCCCAAACAGTATACCATGTATACCAAACGGATCCTACCTATGATATGATCCTACCTGGTTGTTCCTTACTTGATAGATCTTGATGTAGTCATTGGTATTGTTGAGGAATCTAGACTATTAATTACTCATAAGAGATGATCAAGTAAGACTTAGAGATAATTGATACTAGGTTACGTCAAAGGACAGTAGCTAGAAGCGAAGCGCTGCCCGAGTTGCGAGTCATCACTTTAACAAGTGAGTGCATAGTCACTTTCACCTTACACATAAATATAAAGTATTTAAGATAATTGCATGTTATATGTGCCTATTATCTGCGTTCCTAATATCTATACTAGATGAACGATTTATACATGTTTTACTTGATTCAAACTGTATATGTATTTTTATACCTATAAATATATATTGGATAGATATTGGTAGATAAAAGATGATATAGATTATGAGAGATGAAAGATGAAATAGATGAGGAGAGACCTTGACTTAAATATGATATAGTCGTCTAGCGGAGTATAGATGATAACCACGGATTATTCTAGATAGTCTGGTGGAACGCTAGTAGGCTCGCAACCTGTGGGTGTTTTTGAACTAAGTGTTCACCACGTGTACTCCATCCCCCCTGGTTGCCTTATTGACATTTATTGATAAGGAATCCCCTAAGCATTATTGTCTATCCCGAAGATGATCCTTAGTATTGGTCCCCTGAATTAGATGCTTTAGGGACAAAAAGTGATAATAACGGGAATGGATAATCAGGTTGAATGTTTTAATGAAAGTATATAATTAAAAGAATTTAATTATTGTGGGTTGAAAACCATATGTGCTTACCAGGCTCCCTAGCTTAACCCACTCAGTTTATTGTATTTAAGGAAGTGGCACAAGAGCACAAGTGTGATGATCAGATGATAGATTTATGGATTATAGGTCAGTAGAATATTAGATGTTTGTAAGGCATGTACTATTTCCGTTTATGCTAATGTATTGTATTGAAAATTAAATCCCAATGTTTTTAATATAAATAAAATACATTTCTTCGAAAATACTTTGATAATATTTTTATCATATTTTTTGGAACAAATTCTTCAATATTATTCTTCACAAAGGATACTCTGATTTTAAGTAAGCATAAACAAATCGGTCTCTTCTGGCCGAGAAATTATGGATTTCATAGTTGTTATCAGAGCATTAGTTTAAGAGAACTAGGAATTTGTAGGATTTCTAGACTTAAACTTAGAATGCTAAGAGATGATTGTGAGATGAGTGTCTGCTATATGTAGGAAGTATACCTGAATACACACGAGCACTAGCTTATTTTAAGGAAGATGCCTAAATTGCTTTTATGTGCTAAATGATTTATGTTATAGCTATAAGATGTCTTATATGTTGGATGCGTTTGAAACAACTACACCTAATTTTGCCTCCTATTCTACTAGCTATTCGACCCAGGGCAGTGTACCCTTTCGCAAATAGTATAGCACAAAAGTCGGGAATCGAACTCAGGGAACGGTTTTAATTAATTAACCTACTTACTATTAAATTAACCTAAAATTCTAGCAAAAGTAAAATGGTTTTTATCTAATTTTGCAAGTTTAGACGAACTTAAATTCTTATCAACTAATTCAATCAATTATTAAAACACTTCTGTTAGTTTGAATCCACTTTCCCTCAATGACTAGTTATTAATTATGCATAATTCTCGTTGGTTACCAAATATTATGTTATTAGTAATTCAAGTCCACATATACTAACGTTGAATTAACTCATATAGAGCTATGCATGATCACACATAACTTAACACAGAATCAATTATTAGATAGGATTGGAGCTATGTAAGATTGAGTTAACAAACACAATTATGTTCACAATATGTGTTCTCCAGCACAGCCAAATTCAATACTTTAATTACTTATCTAAGATTGGTTCGATCTTAGCTATAATAATCTAATGTTCACTAAATTACTAGGTAATCAAATTCATGCAGATTGATGGTCACTAAACTACACAGAATATGAATTAAAGCAATCTAGTATCAAATTAAGCATGCTAGGTATAAACAATCAAACACAAGCCATTAACCAACTAAAAGAATCCATAACCAATTAACTAGTTTATGAGTTCCGGCTTCATCTAGCTAACTGAAGAAGCTAGATTTAGCTACTCATACTAACAAACAAACAAGTAGACTTCATGATTGAAAGCATAGTAATGTACCAAACTAAAAATCTAAGTATGATCTTCTTCTTCTTCTTTGGTGTTATTACCATATTTATGGCTTCTAATCTTCTGAAATCGACTTCTGGACTCTTTATTCTTTCCAGCTAACCTCTAAAAATCATGAGGATCAAGGATATTTATATTTTCCAAATTTAACCCTGCTCACGTCGTGAGAAAGGTATCTCACGTCGTGAGCTCGATAACAGTCCGTATCCAACACAAGTTCTTGCTTCCGGATGTTTATCTTCTAGAATCACCATGCTCACGTCGTGATCCTTCACTCCTCACGTCGTGAAAATGTCTTTTAGTTGAATTCTTTATCTTTCAAGCTTTAACCCTCCAAAGTTCTGATCTTGTCGCTTTTAGTCCTTATTCTTCAGGATGACTTCTTTTAGCTGCAAAATGTAATTTAATCTCATAAGTACCATTTATCTATGCGAATAACCAAAATAATATGCAAAATGTATTCAAATATTGACTAAAAATATGTATAAATATGGCAATATCAAATACCCCACACTTATCTTTTGCTTGCCCTCAAGCAAAACTAATTTATTTAAAGTCAAACTTCCATTACTACCATCACATAGAACAATCCATTTTGAACTCAACCATTATACCAAGATTGCAATGCGTATATTTGTGTCTAAATCTCCTAATAACTTCCCAATTCTAAATACTCACAATCCTTATGCACATTCACCCCTTAGCTTATACGACACTCATTTCTGCAACCCTCCGAATTAATCCTCATAAATCTTTCTTAACTTCAAGGTATTTTTGGTTAAGCTACCCAAGCATACATAATCTAGAAATTACAACTTTAGATACCAATATGGAGCTCTTTGGAATTCTTCACTTCTTTGATATTTGATCTTTGATTCTTTGAATTCACCACTTTTTTGTTTAATTTTTAGTATCTTCATACTATGATTGCTCCAAAATTCTTACAACTTTTTTTGGTAATTTCTCTTTTTTTTTCTTTTTATATAACTCGCTTTTTTTCTTTTTTTTCTCTCAAAACCTACATGCTTAAGCAATGGAGCTTAACTTCAACCTTTATTGGTTAGAGATATTAATCTAAGTGCAATAACTACATAAGCTCTCCTAGATAGATTTCAGGTGCAGGCTGCAAAACTTATTATGCCATAAAAACTAACAGATTACCTTTCATACCTCATGACTTTTCACTAGGAAACGGGAAGCCACAAATATATTATAACATGTGTTGGCTCAATTAAACATTTGAGCTCGCATTGGATCATCCCACGCAACACTAGCAACTTAAGTTAAAACTATTACTAGATTCAATTTTTAGATTATTATCTCAAATCTATTTCTAAAATTTTTAAATTTCCAAATTTTTATCAATTTACTTTTTTCGACCCCCTACCCCACACTTATTACATACAATGTCCTCATTGTATGCATAAAATAAAGTAAAAACAAGAAAATGGAGAAAAGGGAATAGACTCCCCTGGGGTAGAAGTGGCGAGATCGAATTCTTCATGTGTGGATAACTTGAACATCTTGAACTTGGACTTCTTTAAATGTGGAACTTGGATCTTCAACAAATAAGATATGTAAATGTGCCGATAAAAATTTGAATCCAAGACTTGAATCTTCAATAAACGCGGTGTATAAAAATCTTCAAAGTATAATAGGACAAGGTGGGAAAGCATACGCCACATTCCATGGTCGAGAAAATGAGTCATAAGCAGCTTCATAATATTTCCAATAAAGGAAATAGTGACCCATGAAAGAAATATACAATAAAGGTCTTCTTTATTGTTGAAATTGTTGACTCACGACGTGAGGTTTACTGTCCACGACGTGATGTCGGATGAAATCGAATTCTGAAATCGTTGATAACAGGCTCACGACGTGAGAGATAAGGGCTCACGTCGTGAGAACTGGGCTCACAGCATGCAGTTTCGCCAATTCTTCTTTCAATATGTGCAATGCAAACTTTTGTCTTAACAAATTAAGACCCTTCTTAACTCTATATTTCATAACTCCTCTCTAGACTTGCTTCTCTCGATTAACCCCACACTTATCTAAAATTGCGGGTCTCGACTATTGACTCTAAATATCCGGCTAAACGTGTATACGCTCTCATATCTCTAATTCTCCGTAGTCGCGTTTTTTTCTTCTTTTCACAAAATTCTGCCAATAAACACCCAAAGAAAGTATAAAGAAGAAAGATAACAATCAAAACTAAGTTTAAGTACATAATCCAGCAAACCAAAATAAAACAAACACACTAAAATAAATAAACAAGACAAAAATAACATAAAAGGATAAAGCTAATCATCCTCCTCCTCATGCAATCTGCTTCCTCCGGGTCCATCATCTCGTCGCATCCATAACTCCTCCCATGTCGGAATGTAAGGACACTGGGGCGGTATTGTAGGAGGTCGCACCACATTCATATGTGAAAACATAGTTTCAAGAATTTGGGTGTTGTAGTTCACTCCTCCACGAAGATTGTCCATATATGTGCCCACCCGACTCTAAAACGGGTCGGTAGGTACTCCACCCTCAAATTGTGGAAGTGGATGTTGTGCTTGTCCCCTTTCTCCACAAGCTCTCACATTCTTTCTCCCTCGTGGCCGCAGCTGGTGTTCGGGTTGATCATGTGGCTCCATATCATCATCAATAGGAATGCTCCAATGTGAACCCATGTTGACTACAACATGCATAGACTCCAAATATCCCATAGAGAGATCATCTTCAGGCTTACATGCCAATTTCCTAGTCAAGCGTGGTGTAATAAGACCATATGATCTTGCTAGGCGAGTAATAAAATGGACCCCATTAATAGGGCTACCAGCTCGGGAAATGGCAGCCTTGCTACCCAAGTAGCTAGCAAGATGGTACAGGATGTTGCAAAAGACATCTGGTGTAACAATGCTCCACAAGAAAAATAGGTTCAAGCTTTTAACCTTATCCACATGTCTCTTGTGGTTGATGGAAAAAGTAATCAACCGATGAAGAAGTCGATGAATCGGGGATCGTATATGACTCTCCTGCGAAACACCCGAATGAAACACCCCATTGGCAATCGTTCCCCAAAAATCATATCCCGATACACCCGGAAAATATTCTCGAACCGCGGATCTCAAGAAAAGTTCAAAAACTGGTGACCATGTCTCGTGCTCCTCATATATCTCCATTCTCCATGCAAATCCAGCCAGGCTACATTCCCTAAATTCGCCACCGAGGCGAAAAACCAAAGACCGCGAGTAAGACGGATCAATAGTGGCATCTTCAAAAGAAACGGAGGCGAAGAACTCCACACACAACTCTTGGAAAACTGGTGTAACATCCCAAAATTCAAGGCTGAAATTTTCATTTTTAAATAAGTTATTATAAAACCAAAAGTATAAAAACATCCATAATAACATCCCATGTCAAAACCAAAGTAGAAATAATCAAAACATGTTATCATAAAACAATATCAGAGTGTAATCCCCACGATCTCATGTGCGGAAATATAGTGTGATGCGCTGCGATCGAGTCGGCTCCTTTCCTTTGAAAACGAACTACCTGAAACCAAAACTAAAAACCATAAGCACAAAGCTTAGTGAGTTCCCCCATCATACCACACACCATACAATAACATACTGTCAGGCAATTCTGGGGTGCCTGACCTACCCATGTCAAGCCATTCTGGGGTGCTTGACTTACCCAGGTCAAGCCATTCTGGGGTGCTTGACTTACCCGTCGGTCTATCTCAACCGACTACTGGGGACTATTTCACCCCCTACCACTACCACATAATAACATAACATAAACATACTGCCAGAAAATTATGGAGTGCATGACCTACCCATATCAAGCCATTCTCGAGTGCTTGACAAACCCTCGTCAAGCCATTCTGGGGTGCTTGACTTACCCTGGTCAAGCCATTCTGGGGTGCTTGACTTACCCGTCGGTTTATCACAACCGACTACTGGGGACTATTTCACCCCCTACTACTACTAACACATATAACAGAGCATCATGGCACATAAAGCATATCGGATAGTAGCAAACCTAGATAATTATCACAAAGACAATCATCTAGCAAATAACTCCTACTAGTGGGCCGACATTGTGGCCGTAGACCCACTTCTACTGGAAGGTAACCCACCTCACACTGCTGAAGTCCCGTAGACACAATCCCAGCTGCTGGTTGACAGATTCTCGAACTGTCAATATCAAACATCACCCAATTAATAATTGGGTCCCAACACAAAAATCATAAGTCCATGCTTGGGGTAAAAGACTACTTTACCCCCATCTTAGCTTGATTCAAGCTCAAGGCCCAATCCAAAGGCCTAAAGGTCAATCTGTGAATCAAGGCCCAACATAAAATTGGGGCCAAACCTTTACATGGTCTCACTCTAAGGCCCAACCATTTATTCCAGTCCAACTTTTGACATTCTACTGGCCCAATATCATATAATCATTAAGGCCCAAAATATGGCCCATCTAAAATTGGGCCCAACTCCTCATATGGGCCTTACCTCAAAGCCCATTAATTATTCAAGTCCATTTGCTTGATCTTGGATGGCCCATTAATAACCTAATCATTAAGGCCCAACAGAAAGGCCCAACAATAAACCCAAGTGGAATTAGGGTTTCACATAAAATGACGATTAGGGTAAGTGTTTCTCACTTAACCCATTAAGGACTTAATCCATTAAGTCCATCACTCTTCTAAATAACTCATATGGTGTGATTGGGCTTAATACACACTTCCATTCCAGTGGACCAAGTGTCGGTCCCGATAAGTCCAAGCCCATAAATCCAATATTAGGGTTTTCTAAACCCTAATTAGGGTTTCCAACCCCATCTTAGCCCAATAGGCCCAATAGCTAGGTCTTTTGATCAATTAAGGTTCATTAGGCCCATTAGTCACATGTTTGGGCTTTTAAGTCAATTAGGGATTCATTGGGCCCATTAGGGTTTTAGTCCCTTGTCCAAACATCCCAAACGAGTCACAACACAAACGAGGCAAACCGCCACCCGACACGATGGCCGGTGGCGGCAGAAGGCGGCAGCCACCACCCTACGGTGGTGGTTTGAGCTTCTTTCCATTATTCTTCTTTCTAGTTACATTTTACAATGCTAAACTCCAATAATCACACACACACACTAATACAAATACATATAGACAACAACCTAGTGGTGGCCGGCGGTGGCACGTGGTGGTGGCCTTCTTGGTTTTCCGGCTAGACAAGACACACATACAACCCCATAGAAACCAGAAACAGTAATAACACATGAACACACACCCATAAATACACCCACAGCCATCTCTCACGGTGGCTAGTGGCAGCGGAATAAGGCAGAAACGAAAGCCACGACGGCGTAGCGGCGGCAGCGAGATAGCGACCACACACACACACACACCACACTCGAGATCTGAAGGCAGCCACCCACCCGGTGGCGTTCATCGAACGGCAGCAACGTCGCTCTTGACCGACGGCGGCGACACTGCAACCACGGGATAGGGTGGTAGCAGAACAACGTTGGGCTAAAGGTTCATACCGGAGGCAACGCGACTGGCTGATGATGATGGATGGATGGAGTTTCGACCGGTCGGAAAATGGATGAGGTCGGGTGGTGACGGCTATCGGTGGCGTTAACGGCTTCCATTGGCGGCAGCGACGATTACAACCTTCACTTCGACGTTCCTTGCTCCAACCTAGGTCACCAATGGATCTCCCGGTCGATAGGATGGGGCACGACGGTTGGTTCGGTGGTTTGGGTCCTTGTCGTCGGTGGCTGATCGGAAACAACAGGGTAGCGACGCCGGTGGGGAGATATATGGGTGGAGAGATGGTGGCGGATGAATATGTTGAGTATTAGGGTTAGCGTTTGAACAATGGGAAGGCTATATACCCGGTTATGAATAAATTTCCCATATTTACATTATCAGCCCCTCCAACCTAATTCCTTTCAAATAAAGCCCATAATTTACCATTTAAACCCTCAGCATTAAAATCCTTTACATCTTAGGTACAAAATTTACCAAACAGCCCCCAATATCTTAATTATGACATATTCAGCCCTTCCACCTCATTTCCTTTTAAATTAAATCTAAATAATTACCACAGAGCCCCTGTCTTCATAATTATTTATAAACCGAGTCCGGAACTTACACTTTTAACCCCCGACTTCTAAAATTGTGACAATTAGCTCTTCGAGACCATCCTTTATATATAATTATTTATTTTAGGGTTACTATTCGATCATTAATTTTATCTATTTAATTATTTAATAAACGGGGTGTTACAACTGGCTCCCTAATGGAAAACAAATTCCTCCACCCGTTACTGGTGAAAGCAAAACCATCCATAGAAAAAGTCTTTATCAAAAACGGAGCCATCCTTTCCATTAGCCCAACTTCTCCCAACCACACCCAATCAATCCTTGGGGATATGGAAAATTCTCTGTTATGAAGCCATCCCAACTTGTTGGTGAAATTGGTGACCACACACGCATGCATGTCAACGGGAATTTGATATAACGGGTGGCGGGTAGAAACATGTCCTTGAAATTGCTCATTGAACCTTCTTGAATCCATTTCCTGCAAAAACAAATAAACAAGAAACAACCAACAACCAACAAGATACACAAAACATTAGGCAGGTCAGTAAAATAGAAAGGCAGAAAACCCAACACTCACGTCGTGAGCCTGAAGCTCACGTCGTGAGTTCGTAATCGACAGTTTAATCGGCCATATAAGGAAGTGAAATCAGACTCTAATCATTGTTGGGGTTTACTAACAAGTCGATTTTAAACACATTTTAGCCACATGCAGTAAATAAATCGTATTATCAAGGCATAAATTTTGACATTCTAACACATCATAAACCCTAACCCCTAAATCAAATAAATCGGTCAAACATTTTAGCACTAAGAGTAGGAATTGTTTACATTAAATTGGAGATTACGTAAGCAAGAGCGTAGAATGTGGAAGACAAGGCCGAAATCAAGCGTGGGGGACCAGAGAAATCGAGTTTCGTTCGTGAATAAAGAATAATGGTCAAATGCTCTTCTGATTACTTTAATTTGTGGTCCCGTATTTTTGATGCTCACGTCGTGAGCTTTATGCCTCACGTCGTGAGTATGGTCTGGGCTGAAAATTAAGGACCATTTCAAACTACCACGAGGTGGGCTTTTGGTCCACGAGGTGGTGTCGAGGTTTTTCATATAAAAGGTCCATTTTACTATAAAATTTTAATTTATCTGACCACTCAATTTTTAAGGACCCCACACTTGATTCTAACTATGTTCTAAAATAGTTAATGGATTTTGATGATTGATTATCCTAACAATCAACTAAAAATGCAAAAATTAAACTAAATGCAAAACGAAAAAAAATCGCAAACCAAGCTCGGGCTGCCTCTCGAGAAGCGCTTCTTTTTGTTGGAGTCATGAGCCGGACTCTGTGCCTCCTCACGTTGAATTTGTTGGAGTGTCCATCACCAACTGTATCTTTTGCTCTTTCCACCTTATTTTGTACGCTTGAACTCGTCTAATGTAGGCCTTCTTAGATTTTTCTTTTTTAACTTTCACATCATTTTCTTCAAGCTTTCTCTTAATCCCTTTATAAGCAATTACTTCAAAAACAGTCAGAATGGCTGCCTCTCGAGAAGCGTTTCTTTTTGTTGGAGTCATGAGCCGGACTCTGTGCCTCCTCACGTTGAATTTGTCGGAGTGTCCATCACCAACTGTATCTTTTGCTCTTTCCACCTTCTTTTGTACGCTTGAACTCGTCTAATGTAGGCCTTCTTAGATTTTTCTTTTTTAACTTTCACATCATTTTCTTCAAGCTTTCTCTTAATCCCTTTATAAGCAATTACTTCAAAAACAGTCAGAATGGATGCTCTACGGGTACCATCTTCTTATCACTGCATCGGTGTCACAAGATGAGGTTTTGCTTTTTATTCGGTCTTTAGCTCTACGGGTACCATCTTCTTATCCATAGTTAGTCTCTTTTCATTGAAAGTAACTTCGTCCTCATCACTTCATACCAAGTCTTCACTTTACATACTCACCCAAGAGGTTGGAGTTTTATAAGCAATTACTTCAAAAACAGTCAGAATGGATGCTCTTGGTTTGGTGCATTTGACTTGTTGAATCTCTTCTTCCATACGCTTTTCCAATTCTTCATGTTCATTCTCTTTATATATGTTGAAGACTTCACCTTGAACATCATTGCCTTGAAAACCATCTTCTACTCTAAAAAGTTGCTTCATCATCTCCAACTCTCAAAATAAACTTGGACTCGCGAATGTCTACCAAGGCCCTAGCAGTATTTAATAGAGGGCGACCAAGAATTATGGGCACATTTGCATCTTCCTTCATGTCTAAAATGACAAAATCAATTGGCAACACGAATTTCCTAATTTTTACCAAAATATCCTCCATGATGCCCCTTGGATGCGTCACTGAACGATTGGGAATGTGAATTGTCATTCTTGTAGCCTTCAAATTTGGAAGATTTAGCTTTTGATAGAACGAAAAAGGCAGTAGATTTATGCTAGCTCCAGAATCGGCTAAAGCATAAGTCTTTGTATTATTTCCAAATTCACACGGAAGAGTGAGGCGTCCAGGATCTCCCATTTTCTTTGGCAACTCTCTCAATATTACTTTTGATCTTTGCTCACTAAGAATTAGATTGGAATTTGTTTCTAGCTGCTAGCGAGTATCGATTAAGTCTTGTAAAAACATGGCATATTTAGGAACTTTAGATAACGATTCAATGAAAGGAGTATTTATTGGAATACCCTTCACTTGCTTCATAAATTTTAAATGCTCCTACTCCAGCAGATGGATATTAGCTCGTGACGGATTCGGAAGTGGTGGACGATAGGCTTGAACATCACTAAAAAATTTCTGATCAGACCCTCCCCACGTCGTAAGCCTTGAAGGCTCACGTCGTGAGTTCGATATTTCAGCAACATTTTTCTCTTCGAGACGTGACTTCTTCGAGCTTGGTCCGGATTGATGTGGGTCGACTTCAAGTGCTTCAAGGAACTCAGAGATGGTATCCTCTTCAGTTTCTATTACCATTACATGCAATTGAGGCTTTTTCTCGGGAGTTAGGTGAGATAATCTATCATTTACCAAAGTGGTTAGTTGACCAAGTTAGGCTTCGATATTTTTAATTGATGCTTGCTGATTCCTCAGTAATGCTTGCTGGTCCCTTATCACTGCATCGGTATCATCGTGCCTTTTTCTCGGAAGCCTCCATAAATCTATGTAACAAAGACTGACGATCAACTTTCTTTTCAGGAGGTGGTTGTTCTTTTTGGTATAGGCCTCGGTCAGTCTGCCTATATTTTTCTTCTTTCTGCTTCTTATATTCTTCATATGGTAACCACTCCTTCTTTTATTACTTCCAATTTTCGTCATACTTATCTCCACTTGAGTAGAAAACTTGTACTTTTCTATTTCCATTATCATCAAAGTAGCAGTATTTGGTCAAGTGTGGACCATTGCACCTTTCACATCCAACTCTAATTGAATGAACTGACAGGTCCATCTTTGTCATTCTCCGGTCCGTAGTATTTAGCATGGCTAGTACAGCAGCCATGTCTTCAGAATTGTCTCCGCCAATTCCCTTAGCTCCATCATGTCTTGGATTGTGGTACTCACGAGAATGCTTTGAGAACTCTACTATTAACTCCTTGATTTCAGCTGGATTTTTCTTCGTAAGTGGTCCTTGAGAATCAAGGAGTTGCCTCGTCATGACATTCACCCCGTCATAAAAGATAGACACTTCTTGTTGTATGTTAAGGTCATTTTGAGGGCAGTTTCTTAGTAATCCTTTATAGCCCTCCCATGCCTCATAAATCGACTCACCCGGTTGTTGATCAAAGTTGGCTATTGCCTTCTTGAGTTTAGCTATCTTTGATGGTGGGCAAAATTGTTCTAGGAATTGCTCACGCATCTGTGCCCAAGTAGTAATTGCACCGGGTGGAAATGCTTTCAACCAATCTTTTGGAGCTCCCTTAAAAGTAACGGGAAGCATCCTTAACAAAACTGTCTCTCTAGGAACATTTAGGACATTGAAATAGTCTGCAATGTCATTGACCTCATCTAGGTGCTTATAAGCATTCTCATGATCATTTCTAGAAAATGGTACGTCCTTAAGTGCAGTAAGAATGTGTCCTTTCAACTCGAATGTTGCAGCGGCGGGAATTACGGGTTGTACTAAACCAGGACCAGCATCGTCTCTAATTCGCTTCTTTGTATGCTCCCACGGAAATATCAGCAATGTATTCCATCTTGTTGTTAAGCTCGTCCTCAAAATCGTTTTCTACAAACTCGGGCTCAATCTCGTATTCTGTATCTTTAGGATTTTTCTCTAAGCTTTCAATCTTATTTCCGTCTTTCGAAGAATTGCTAGATTCTCCCACGTTCTTCCCTTTATTCTTTCCAAAAACTGATTTAAAATCCTTGAAATGTGACTTTTTTGGTGGTTGGTTTTCTCCTACGTTCCTATCCGTCTTCTTGTGAAGGGCCGACTCTGGATCTTCAAGTGGTGGTACCAAAGGTGTGTTGGAACCTCTGGTCATGAACTACTGCAACAAAACAAAAATAAAAACGTAAAACTGAACAAAAACTAAATAAAAATCACCTACTGACTGGCCACCACGACGTGGTAAAGAGTACCACCTCGTGTTGTCGCAGAAAATCCAAACAGAAAAGAAAAACAAAGAAAAACAAAAAACGACCGGGCTCACGTCGTGAGTTCAGTACTAAAACAAAAAAACTAAGCTGAAAATTAACTTTTTGCAGGTTTTACCCCACAAAAAGGATCGATTAACCTAAAGCAAATAAATCAACAATCAAATAAGTCGTACCCCGGTAACGACACCAAAAACTTGATGCGTCTGAAACAGTTACACCTAATTTTGCCTCCTATTCTACTAGCTATTCGACCGAGGGAAGTGTACCCTTTCGCAAATAGTATAGCACAAAAGTCGGGTATCGAACTCAGGCACGGTTTTAATTAATTAACCTACTTACTATTAAATTAACCTAAAATTCTAGCAAAAGTAAAATGGTTTTTATCTAATTTAGGGGTGGCAATTGATGACACGACACGACAAAAATACACGACACGAAACGAAATTGGGACGAAACAGAAATTCGAATTCGTGTTTGTGTCGTGTTCGTGTCAAGTGTAAAAAACACGATGTCGTGTCGTGTCGTGTTCGTGTTCAAAATTCGACACGAAATTGACACGATTAAGCTTTGTTTGTCGTGTTTTTCGTGTTTGTCGTGTTTTTTGTGTTATATCTGATTAAGTATTAATTAAATAAACTAATTTTTTTTTATGTTATCTTCCGTGTCGTGTCGTGTCGTGTTTGTCGTTTTTTAATCGGTTCGTATTCGTGTTAGTTAAAAAAACAATGACATCGTGTCGTTTCGTGTTCGTGTTACATAAAACATTGTCGTGTCGTGTCGTGTCAGACAAAAACACGACACAATGGACCGATTTGCCACCTCTAATCTAATTTTGCAAGTTTAGATGAACTTAAATTCTTATCAACTAATTCAATCAATTATTAAAACACTTAGTTTGAATCCACTTTCCCTCAATGACTAGTTATTTTTTTTAGAACGGCAAATCTACACTACTCCTAAACTACTCCTAATACCACATATGTCTCCAATGAGACTTGAACCCCCAACCTCTAGGAGGGACGGCAACACCGGTACCGCTAGGCTAGAAGCCCTTTGGTAATTATTAATTATGGATAATTCTCGTTGGTTACCAAATATTGTGTTATTAGTAATTCAAGTCCAAATATACTAATGTTGAATTAATTCATGTAGATTTATGCATGATCACACATAATTTAACACATAATCAATTATTAGATAGGATTGGAGCTATGTAAGATTGAATTAACAAACACAATTATGTTCACAATATGTGTTCTCCAGCACAGCCAAATTCAATACTTTAATTACTTATCTAAGATTGGTTCGACCTTAGCTCTAATAATCTAATGTTCACTAAATTACTAAGTAATCAAATTCATGCAGATTGATGGTCACTAAACTACACAGAATATGAATTAAAGCAATCTAGTATCAAATTAAGCATGCTAGGTATAAACAATCCATGGTTGTAAAAATCGGTCTAGGCGGCCGATTAATCGGCGCCTAGACGCTTGTCGGCCTCTAACTGCCTACGAATAGGGGTTAGAGGGTTAAGCTAGGCGGAATTGGTCAATACAGAGTATGTTTAGAGGGTTAACCTAATCGGTCCAAAAGACTTTAAAAGACCCACCAGCTTATGGAGTCGGCTTGCCTGTGTTTTTTTTTTGTAAGGAGGGTTCCCTTTATATAGAGTATGTTTTCCCTGATAGAATGTTCCAGCTTCGATGTGGGATGCTCAAACTTTTATGTAACACCCGCAGATCCAGGCTAGTCAATGAAGATATAATAAGCGTTAAAAAATAATTTTTTTTATAGAAGATTATCTAGGATAAATAATCTTAACCAAAGTAATAGTTAGAGTTAACAATTGTAACCTATTTGACGTAATAAAGAATAATTATTTGAATATTATATGTTTCATGATTATTATAATATAATAAAATAGGAAAAATCAGTCGAATCGTCCGTAAATCGTAAAAATAAGTGCGCCAAAACATATATATATATATATA
The DNA here is from genome assembly GCF_052849685.1 of Lactuca virosa. NCBI lineage: Eukaryota > Viridiplantae > Streptophyta > Magnoliopsida > Asterales > Asteraceae > Lactuca > Lactuca virosa. The sequence goes on along the minus strand of NC_136434.1, from coordinate 166,771,360 downwards.
TATATATATATATATATATATATATTATATTTAGGAAGTACACGTCGTCCCGATCCCGAAAATATAAATTTCGTCGAAATCCGAATCCGTATGAATTAGATATTATTTTTATAAGATATAAAAATCAGTCGCGCACAACGAATGTATGACATAAAAAGCTACGAAAAGATTGGTTGACTTTTAGCTAATGCGACCAAAATGAAAAATGTAGTACTCCTTAAAATAGGAATTTTGAGAAAAAGAATGCCAAAAACGGAGTTCGTACGAGAGAGTTATGATTTTAGCAAAATTATTTAATTTTATAAAAATATGGACAAAATATAAATTCAAAACTAGCCGACGGAGTCTAAACGAAAGTTGTATATCTCGTCGATAGCTACACGTGGATATAAAGAACGTCAAAAACCGAGTTCGTATGAACGAGTTATAATTTTTAATAGCACATTTACGTATTAAAATAAAGTGTTAATCATATATATGTATACATATATATACATATGTATATATCGTTAGAAAGGTATCGACGATGCGGTCGTTATAAGACTAGTGTTGAGTACTTTCGACATTAGTTTAGTACAAATATCATTAAATCTATTTAAAATAGTATTATAAATGGGTGTTTAGTCATTTATATAACTATAAGGTCATTAAGTAACTATGAAGGGTAGTTTTTGAAAATTCAATCACTATAAATAAGAGCCTCTAGCTCTCATATTTCTTGCACCATTCTCTTGATTCAAGAGTCTTTCTCTTCTTATCCCCCGAGCATTTCGGTCCCTCGTGATTCAACTTCTCTTTTTGTAGTTTTTAGTATAGTAAGGTGAGCGCTGAAGCGCTGCAAGAATCTTTCTTAGAAAGATTCAGCGACGAAGTTCTGCCCCTGCAGAGTCCGGCTCCTAGCTAAGGAAGTTATGCTACCCTACTTTAAAAATAGCTTATAATATCGGTATTATGAACCTATAAATAAAATTTATCAGTGATTCAAAGTCGTTATACTGATTGAACTACTTACGGGAGAGGTGTCTAGAATGGTCACGTTGGGTTTGGTTGTTGGATTTTAGAAAAGCTATATGCCGAAATGGTCCTGCCTCCCAACTGTCCTGCCTGGTTGATCCTTACTTGATAGATCATGAAGTGGACTCTGAGTTAATGATGAATCTAGACTAATAATTAGTCGCAATGAATATTATACTAAAATCTAGTGGTAATGATACTAGGTTTTGTCGAAGGAAAATAAATTAAGCGAAACACTGTCTGAGTTCGGAATCACCACCTTAACAGGTGAGTGCATAGTTACTTTCATCTTACAGATAGATATGAAGTATTTTATATAAATTACGTGCTATGTGTGCATATTATCTGAATACTTGTTGTCTACGTTGGATGAACGATTTTATACATGTTTTAAATAATTTAAACTGTATATGTATTTTATATCTACAAAATATGTTGGGTAAAACATGGGTAGATGAAATATGAGTTGGATAATGAGATAAGAGATGATATAGACCATGAGATTAGGGTGAGAGGTGAACAATGAGAGAATCCTTTTACCCAAGCGTTGGCCCCGTCATCTAGCAGAGTATGGATGACAACCACAGATTATTATAGACAGTCAAGTGGAACACTAGCAGGCTCGCAATCTGTAGGTGTTGTGAACGATGTGTTCACCCGCTGTACTCTAAAAACCCATTGACATGTATTGCGAGTGGACTCTCGAAAACAATACTGTTAAACCCTGGCGACTATGCAGCCTTAGTGCTTGAACCTTGGCGACTATGCAGACTTAGTGCCTGAACCCTGGCGACTATGGACTTAGCGCCTGTTGTATAAACCCTGGCGACTATGCAGACTTAGTGCCTAAACCCTGTTGACTATGGACTTAGTACCTGTTGTATAAACCGTGGCGACGATGGACTTCGTGCCGATTCCTTAGGATAATCCTTAGGAAAGAATGAACGAGGAATAGCTGATTCTTAGGGTAAATCCTTAAGAGTAAAGAAGATAATGAGGATGGGTAATTGGGTTAATTGTTTGATGATTAAACATAATAATTATATTATTGTGGGTTGAAAACCCTATGTACTCACCAGGTTTCCCAACCTGACCCACTCAGTTTATTTGTATCACAGGTGTCGATATGAGGTTACATTATACCGAGGGATTAAGGAGATATAAATCACTAGTGATAATGAATGTAAGTTCTGTTTATGCTTATGTTTCTGTATTGACGATGACATCCCAATGTTTTAAAATGAATAAAAATACATTTCTTCGGAAATGCTTTGATAACGTATTTATCATGTTTTTCTGGGAATAAATTCCGCAACACTTTTCTTTAAAAGGTTACTCTGATTTTCAAAATAAAGCATAAACAAATCGGTCTTTTCTGGCCGTGAAAATGGGGATGTCACATTTTACTCTTTCATATATGTTCTTTGCATCTCGTTCTTCCCCCAATTTTCTTGATGGCTCGTCTCCTCCCCTGCTCGACTACTCCTCCCCTGATGAAGTACCGAACCCAATCAACAATAAATAATCGCTTAATCTGGAATCAATAATCGTCTTCTGCCACGAGTTCTCAAGTACCGACTCTGCCATTTTTTTTTGCAATGAGTTCTCAAGTATCGAACCCAATAGATGATGACTTAATTGTCGATTCGTTCTGATTCTCGATTCATCTTAACTGAACGTTCTTTCTTCCCTTGACAAGTTTTGATTTATTATAGATACGTTCCATCTGATTTCATTTTTCATGTTTCTATTGTTGATCGAATTAACATTCAAACTCAATAAGATTTTAGCAAACCATATCTGATTTCAAGCTCGCCTTCCATTTGTTCTGATGTGCTTGTATTCGATTATCAAACCTCTTTATATTTAACTATCAAACTCAATTATCAAACCTGTGCAGCTGTACGATAAAATGGGACACTATAACTGATCCTGGGTAAAATTTTCTAGTCTCATCAGTTCAAATCGGACACTACTTTTCATGCCCGCCATGTGTTCGATAAAATGCTTAAATGAAGTTTTCAAGTGCTGCCCGCAATGATATTGGGAAATTTGACATCTTGTTATGCATTAGGAACAAATTTGACATCATGGGTTTTTGCAACTAAAGATGATACCATAGAATCAAATATCAAGAATGAAAGAGAAGTCACGGGAGATATGCAGCCTTCAACATCAACATCCAAATTGCTAGAAGAAATTGATAATGAAATTCAAATGAAGGTAATGATTTTGATGATGAAGATGATGAAGATGATGAAGGTGGAATCATGTTTGAAGTTGAGGATATGGAAAAATTGATGTCTGAGATTGGAAACATGCCTGATATTTGAGGTTGATGCCTTATTTTCAGAGAAGAGAAATGGCTGCAAATTTGGCCATGAAAATGACTTCAATGTTTAGAGATAGTTATATTTACTAACTTTTTAATAATTTTGTTTAATTATAATGTTATATTTATTAATTTTGTTCAATTATAATGTTATATTTATTAACTTTTTAATATTTTTGTTCAATTATAATGTTATATTTAATTTTATATTCTTAGGATTAATGTTATATTTATTAATTTATAAATATTTTTAATAATTAATAGTCCCCGATTAATCCCCGCCTAGCCGATTAATCCCTTGACCCCAGTCCACCGATTAGCCTACGTCGAGCGATTTCTACAACCTTGAAACAATAAAAAACAAGCCATTAACCAACTAAAAGAATCCATAACCAATTAACTAGTTTATGAGTTCCAGCTTCATCTAGCTAACAGAAGCAGCTAGATTTAGCTACTCATACTAACAAACAAACAAGTAGACTTCATAATTGAAAGCATAGTAATGTACCAAACTAAAAATCTAAGTATGATCTTCTTCTTCTTACTTGGTGTTATTACCAGGTTTATGGCTTCTAATCTTCTGAAATCGACTTCTGGACTCTTTATTCTCTCCAGCTAACCTCTAAAAATCGTGAGGATCAAGGATATTTATATTTTTCGAATTTAACCCTGCTCACGTCGTGAGCTTAATAGCAATCTGTATCCAACACGAATTCTTGCTTCCGTATGTTTATCTTCTATAATCACCATGCTCACGTCGTGAGCCTTCACTCCTCACGTCGTGAAAACGTCTTTTAGTTGAATTCTTTATCTTTCAAGCTTTAACCCTCCAAAGCTCTGATCTTGTCGCTTTTAGTCCTTATTCTTCAAGATGACTTCTTTTAGCTGTAAAATGTAATTTAATCTTATAAGTACCATTTATCTATGCGAATAACCAAAATAATACACAAAATGTATTCAAATATTGCCTAAAAATATGTATAAATATGGCAATATCAATGCTTTAGGATGTTATTATTTGATCAGATCTATGGTATGTTGCCGACCAGATCTGGAAATTTTATGTGTTCAGGTTTGTAAAAATTTAACTATAATATTAGAACTGACATATAACTTTTCGAAGTGATAAGGAGATTTATACGTTTATCCCAAATAGAGCTTTCCTTATCTTAGTTCTCGTCAATATACATTGAACGTCTCCTTTGGTGTAGAGAACATCATGGTAAGAACAAGCAACATATTAGGAAATCCTAACGGAAACCAACAGCCTGAGCCATGAGTGATTGACCATGCACCATAGGTAGCAGTTGCACCCGATCCAATCACGATGGTAGGAGTACATGCAGTGATGCAGATGATGTTAGACTGTCAGATGGAGGAGAAAAGGCGTCTACTCTAGGAAAATGGACATAGAGCAGTCAGAGGAAGGAAATTACAGTCGGACTGTGAGTCAAGTTGAACCTCGAGTGGTAAGGAGAAACAATCCGGACAGAGGGATTGACAAGGACGGGTGTAAGTATAAGGACTTCATGGGTGCCAAGCCACCAAGTCTTTCTGGAAGCCCAAAGCTTGTAGAGATTATGGAATGGATTTCCGAGATGAAGATGGTATTTGAGAGCAGCAACTGCAGCAATAAGCAGAAAATTGTCTTAACAGTCACACAACTGAAGGCCGAAGTTTTAAGTTGGTGGAAGTTTTTGGCAGATACAATACTATAGGGAGAAGCCCTGAGGATGTCTTGGGAAGCATTCCTGGAGAAGTTGAAGATGCAGTATTGCTCGGAGGTGGATCTGATAGACCATAACAACGAGTTTCAGAACCTGAAGAAGGGGAAGATAAGTGTTGATGAGTATGTCACCGCATTCACCGAAAAGATGAAGTTATTCCCCTACTTGGTGCCTACTGAACTCTCCAAGATAGAGAGGTTTTCTAGTGAACTACCAGCAGACTTTGGTCCAACGGTAAATATGGCAACTACTTTGAAGACAGCCGTCAGATCAGCCAAGAATGTGGAGACCCAATTTCGGGAGAAGGGTCTGGAGAGGACAGAGGTAAGAGAGAAAAGGAAGTTTGATGGATCTTCAAGTTCCAACAAGAAGAGCAGATTTTCAAAATCTATTTCCAAAAAGTTTGGAGGTGGAGGAGAAGCAAATTGTTGCGAGAAGTGCAAGAAGAAGCACTCTGGGAAATGTGGTGAAGAGTTGACCTGTTACAAGTGTGGGAGCACTAGTCATTACAACAATGAGTGTACATCCAACAAAAAAGAGTGTTACAAATGTAATGAAGACGGGCATATCGCGAAGGACTGCCTGAAGAAGAAGAAGGAGGCTGCAAGGCCTAATGTGCTGCCTAGGCCAAAGGCGAGAGCATTCCAGATGACATTTGAAGCAGCAACGGAGAAATCAGATGTCGCTTCAAGTACCTTTCTTGTAAATGAATTTCCTGCCAATGTACTGTTTAATTCTGGAGCCAATTACTCCTTTATATCGCATAAAGTTGGTAGAAGACTAGCATTTCCTATAGATAAACTAGATAGTGTTGTAGTAGTAGAAGTTGCTAGTGGAAAATTCGTACATGTTAGTGATTAGATTAACAACATCGTCATCGACTTGAATGGGAATAAATTCCACGAGGAATTTTTGCCCATTGAGTTAAACGACTTCGACATAGTGTTAGGGGTTGATTGGCTTAGTGCAAACGATGCTGAAATCAAGTGTAGAAAGAAGATTGTAGTAATCAAACCACCTAGAAGAGAACCATTTATGGTGTACGGGTACAAACGTAGAGTAAATTCTGGAATTATCTCCCTGATGAAATCCAGAAAGTGTTTGACGAAAGGGTGTACATCATACTTGGCATTCGTGATCGTTGCAAAGAAAGAGAAGAAGGGGATGCAAAGGATACTCGTGGTGTGCGACTTTCCGGAAGTCTTTCCTGAAGATCTTCTTAGATTTCCCCCTGATAGACAAGTAGATTTCAGGATAGACTTGTTACCAGGTATCACACCGATAGCAAAAGCACCATATCGATTAGCACCGGCAGAGATGAAGGGGCTAATGATGTAACTTTAGGAGTTGTTGGAAAAAGGTTTCATTAGACCTAGTTCATCAACCTGGAGAGCTCCAGTGTTATTCTCAAAGAAGAAGGATGGGAGCATGAGGATGTGCATAGATTATAGAGAGCTGAACAAGGCAACGGTGAAGAACAAGTACCCATTGTCATGGATTGACAAACTGTCTGATCGGATACAGGGTGCGAGCTATTTCTCGAAGATCGATCTTAGGTCAGGATATCATCAGGTGATGGTGAGAGAGAAGGATATAGAAAAGACTGCATTCAGAACGAGATATGAACACTATAAGTTTTTTATTATGTTGTTTGGACTAACCAATGCTCCAGTACCATTTATGGATTTGATGAATAGGGTATGTAAAACTTTCCTAGACAAATCTGTAATAGTGTTTATCGATGACATTCTTGGATATTCAAAGAGCCAGCAGGAGCATGGCAAGCACTTAAGAGAAGTGTTAGAAGTTCTGAAGAAGGATAAATTGTACGCAAAGTTCTCCAAGTGTGATTTTTGGATTCGGAAAGTCCAATTCTTGGGTCATGTGGTTAACCAAGAAGGAATAATGGTTGACCCAACAAAGATTGAAGCTGTGATGAAGTGGAAACGACCAAAAAGTCCCACCGAGATTCGAAGCTTTCTAGGATTAGCTAAATATTACAGAAGGTTTATCCAATGTTTTTCTTTGATAGTTGCTCCATTGACAGCTTTGACCCATAAAGGAGCTACATATACATGGAGTGAGAAGCACGAAGAAGCTTTCGAGGAACCAAAGAAGAAGTTATGTGAAGCTCCGATTCTTTCTTTACATGACAAAGTTGCAGACTTCACAGTTTATAGTGAATTAGTGATGCATATGGAGTCGGGTTAGGTTGTGTTCTGACCCAGAGAGATAAAGTAATCGTATATGCATCTCGACAATTGAAAGAGCACGAGAAGAACTACCCCACTCATGACCTGGAGTTGATAACAGTAATGTTTGCATTGAATATATGGAGGCATTATCTTTATGGCACAAAGTGTAAGCTTTACACTGATCATAAGAGTCTCCAGTATCTCTTCAATCAAAAGGAGCTGAATATGAGACAACAACGCTTGCTAGAATTACTCGAGGATTATGACTATGAGATACTTTACCACCCTGGTAAAGCAAATATCGTAGCAGATGCTTTGATTAGAAAGATAAACCTAGAGAGGAATAGGATTGTCTAACAGATGTTGTTAGAATTAGAGGAGATTTTATTGACCCGAACAAAATATGTATCCCTTACAATTTCCTAATTTGTGGAAACCAATCTAAGTATGTATTCAGATTTATAACGCTCTTTGCACTGATGTTAATGAAAAAATTGTCATTTTAGATAATCCTATCACTCCTTTTACAAAATTCAGCTTCAAAAGACATTACAATACCCATATTTAAAACTACATTACATTTCTAGCCGATATCTGGGAATTTGCATCCGATACAAACTAGTCGTGTCTATATGATTTTAAACAATTACATGTATGTCTCAAATATGTTAAACCCATTATCAGTCAATTCGACTCTATCTTCTATTGTTGGAGTTGTCCTACGTGTTTCTTCGATGATGTCCATTGTATTCACAAATTGTCGTATATCTCCATACATGGTAATCAGGGGCATTTTCATGTTATACAATGCTACTTTTCTCCGCTCCTCAGTCACGGAAGGCGGTAATGGGATTTCCAGTATTACCATTCGTTGTTTCGCACGTTGATAATCATGAATTATTTCTAATGCACTCGTATCAACAAGACTTCGTTGCTCATCTTCAAGACGTGGTATAACATATTCTATTGGCAACTCATCCTCATCGTTCGAATCACTAGATGTTGGAGACTAAAAATAAAATATATTAATACACTCATTAAAAACCAACGTGCATAAAAGTATCTAATAATAATAAAACCAACTTGTTGAAACATATTCGTAACAATATATATATATATATATATATATATATATATATATATATATATATATATATATATATATATTTGCAACTAATCTATCATAACAGGTTTGTCTGCACTTGTTCGGGTCCCATCTTTCGATGTTCTATCTTCTTTCAATTTAAGTTTTAACACCCTTTCTTATTTCTTTCTTAATTTGATAGGTGTCTTTGCTGGTTTATTTTTATGTAACGTCCCAAAAATCATAGGTAAAAATTTCATTTTTAATTCAACCCAAACCATCAAATATTCATATCAAACCATCCAAAAGTATGTCATAGTAAAATAGTCATCAGAGTACAATTCCCAAAATCATAAAAGTGTGGAAAACATGGGTGGATGCGGTGCGATCATGTCGGGTCCTTCCCTTTTGAACTGGAAGTACCTGAAACCATAAACATAAAGCTGTAAGCACAAAGCTTAGTGATATTCCCCAAAATACCCCGTACCATACATACATAACAATCAAAACATAATTTAGTCTATTTCACCACCCTACGGTCTCTTTCAACCGGTATTGGGTCTATTTCACCTCCTTCAGTCTTTTTTAACCGGTAATGAGTCTATTTCACCGCCTTCGGCCTCTTTCAACCGGTATCGGGTCTATTTCACCCCTACAACTAAGCATACAATCATATCAACAAGAGTCACAAAGACAAAAAGCATATACATGCATAACAGTAAGTGTCACAAAGACAATTATCATCCTACACACATAATCCAGTGGGTCGGCATTGGTGCATTCGACCCACGAGTACAGTGAATGAACTCACCTAAATCTGAAGATAGACAAACCATACTTCCGGGTTGCTGCTACTACGGCTCCTCACACTGAATAATCCAAATTAAGCCTAATAAATAATCAGGGTAATAACCCATAAAAGGTCCAGATTATCATCTAACATTCCAAGGGGTAAAAGACCAATTTACCCCTTCCTCTAATGTGCCCCTCAACCCATGGATCAACAATGGCCCAAAACCTAAGGCCCAACAAAGACCCAAGAACCTAAGGCCCAACAAGGACCCAAGAACCTAAGGCCCAAAATGGCCCAAAATACCTAAAGCCCAAAAAGGTTCCTGCTGAGTACACTAAGCGTACCACCTAAGTATGCCCGACGTACAGCTTACACCACTAAGGGAAAACTGGGGCTCAGACGCTTATGCTCAATGTACACTTGTGTACGTCCCGCGTACGCTCCAGATTACCAAAACCTCATTAAGCACTTAATGCTTTAATTCCAATCATCAAATTTGCATGTCTAGCTCTAGGGGAATGTATTAAACGATAAAGTCATCAACTTGATGCCTTTGCATGGATCAAAGAGACCGAACATGCATTTCTAACATTATAACTTCATATTAAGACTATCAACTCATGCATGGTTGAGCTTAACCCATCAAGATGCCATTTTTATGGTTCTACAACTCCAAAAATACCAAGAAATGAACAAAAAAAGTTTTGGAGTAGCTCCTACTCACAAGAACCAAACCAAAGGACCAAAACATGCCAAATATGATCCGAAATCTAGATCTAAGCTAAGGATTCATAAAGTTTAAAACTTTATACCTCCAGAAACTTGCAAAGGTGAAGAGAGTGTTGGATCTTCAAGGTCTAAGAAAACTAATCCTCCTCCAATGAGCTCTTCTTCTTCAAGATGCACCAAACACATATCAAAACACACATAAGGATCAAATCTCTCTAAAAATGGATTAGGGTTTCGAGACAATGCTTTTGGGGAGATAGGGTTGGTAATGAGAGAATCTTGGGGCATAAGGTGCCTAAGTACGCCCAACATACCATATATACACCCAACATACCATATGTACGCCCATCGTACTAAGGGGAAAGTCTCGTGTCCAAGTTTCGCCATGGTACACCCAGCGTACCATGATTACATCCAGCGTACTCGGCCCATGCACAAAGTCAATATCCGCTTAGAATTTGAGGAAATTTACCTGAATACTGGGTGTTCCATTTTATTTTATTTTGTAATTCAACATCTTGGTTATTTATCCTCAAAAACAAAATTCCAAGAATATTTTAATACATTACCGTAAAAATAAATTAAAATTATAAATTTTTGTTTTTCGATTGTACCTTTATCGGACACAATTCCAAAAGCTCATGTAAATGAAATACAACTTCGTCGTCCCTAAAACCCATCTTTTAAAAACATTCATGCAAACTCGTCTTTTGCATTAACACAAGTTATTAAACAATATTTGGAAAAAAAAATGATAAGTATAATTATTCTGGATTGATATCATGTAACATCATTCTGAAATATTCCATCGGGTTCCGGAGCACGTTCTTCGTGTTCTGAACTTACAGTACCATTCTGGAATCCCTACAAAACCTACTTCCGAACTAAAAGTATTGATCTGAAACACACTACAAGATACTTACATGAGATTCATACATGTACAACAAGAAAAACATAAAAAAAAGGATAATACAGATTCGATCATAGTATTCCGGAGTCGTTCCTCGTATTCCGAACCATTCCGGAATACGTAAATCCATTTATAAAATCAAATGCAAAGTAACTTAAAGAGTAGAATTTACCTGGTTTGACGAATCCATGCTAAAAATTAGGTCCGAAATGCGGGTAAATCGTGCTTCAGATTTGCAAATTAAGGAACGCGTATTCCGGATTTTTGTGTGTGAGACTCATATATATACCATTGGGCTACAGTATTAGGTTTGGACCGGTTTTTCGGGTCCGAAATGACACATTCTGAACTAAGTGGTTAGTTTTAAAAAAATGGTTATTATTATTAAAACACTATTAAAAAGTGGTTAGATTACTTAATTTTCTTAAAAAATAATTTGAAGTCAAAATCAAAATTTTATGATGATTTTGTTGTTATTTGTCCAATTAAAAATTGTTGTTAATAATTGTGAATTTTGAAAAAGAAGGCATTTTAGTTTCTATTAGCTGGTCGGCGAGCGAGGTGAATAACCCTTTAAAATATTTCTCTCTGAAACAAATTTTTGAAAATTTAATTGTGATTATGAAAAAAGCCATTGTGAACTTCAAAATGAATTTGAATTCAATATTTATATGGGATAATGACTTAAAAGGGTAACATATTTTTAGGTTTGTACACATTTAGTTATTGACTTTTTTTGTCCAAATTTTCCCATTGAACTTGTTAAATTGTTCAAAAAACATCCTTATGACCTACTATCGGAGGTTTAGCCTGTTTCCGGCGATCTTGTGAGCTCCGGTGAGACTCCGATCATCTTTTCCGGCGAGTCTCCGACCAAAAACACCAAAAAAGCACATACATAAACAAAAAACACCTAGATTCATGTGTTTTCCTCAAGAAACTCTTCAACCCCTTCAACCCAAATTGAACATCTTCAAGAAAAACTAGATCTGAAAAATGAGTTCATCAAAAATGTTTTTCAGATTTGTGTGTGTTTGTTAGATCTGAACAAAAATTCTCCAACCCTTCAATCAGTATGTATGTGTGGGTTTGTTAGATCAGAAAACACATACACAATCATGTTCATCCCCTCAAATCCTTCGACCCAAAAATCATAAACCCATAAATCCTTCAACCACTTCAACCCAAATCTGACCATCTTCAAGAACAAATAGATTAGAAAAATGAAAACGATGTGTGTGTGTGTTCATCTTCTTTTTTATTTGTGTTCTTGAAGGTCTGATGAGCTTTAAGATGAACTCGAGTTAGGGTTTTCAAACCCACTAATCTGGAAAAATGAAAACGAAGGTTAGGGTTTGTTCATGTGTTCATCGTTCGTGTGTTCATCTAAAGAAAAAAAAACTCTTATGTCTTCGAATCTAGAACAAAATTGAAGAACCCATTCAAGGGTTTGCATAAATTTGTTGTTCACTAGAAGAAAATCGAGCCTCTTTCTTTCTGCTCACAAAAAGAAAATCAAAAATGTGTTTTTGAACATCTTCTTCCTAGATTTCGATTTTGAAAGCATGTGTGAGTTCCTGAACAAAATGATGTGTTCTTGAACAAAAAACGATGTGTGTGTTCATCGTGTTCATCTTCTTCACAGAAATCAAACGATCTCCAGAAGTGTTCGTGTGTATGTGTTCTTGCTCAAACACCAGATCTGGGTTTATTGAAGTGATTTTCAGATCTGTGTGTGTTCTTGCTCGATTTTTGGAACAACATACCTGCACTGATCTGATGTGTATGTGTGTGTTCATCACATATCTTGAGTTCATGAGAAATGGATAAGAAAGAGAGAGGGGAGAATAGAAGCCTTGAATCTGAAATAGATCTGATGTGTATGTATGTGTGTTTATTTTCGTCGGAAAAATCATGAACACCGGAGACTCACCGGAGAAGATGAACGGAACATCGTTGGAGGTGTCAAATACGTCGGAAACCGGCTATACCTCTGATAGCAAGTCATAAGGATGTTATTTAAACAGTTTAACAAGTTTAATGGGAAAATATGGACAAAAAAAAGTCAGCGACTAAATGTGTACGAATCAAAAGCTTTATCCCTATTTATATTTGAGAATTTCTTGTTAAGTTTTTTTTCTTTCTGATTTTTATACCAATTTTATGAATTTAATATAGATTTTGAGCTTCTTTCTTCAAATTTGATGAATCGAACACCTAAATCATGAAGATACGTGCGAAACGATCCATCAAATAGAAACGAGATTCACCTGAACAAGTTTTATACTAACATATAACACAATAAACACAAACATATACCATCAATATACAATTATACATGACCAAGGAGGTAGACACTAGACATTAATTAAGTTTCGCTAGCAAGGTGCGAAACGATCCATCAGCCAAAACACCGTCTCTTCTGATAACGAATCTTCCGTCGCCGGCGACTTCAACAACACTGAAGCAGGTTTTCCCGCCTCAACCAGAGTAAATCCTGATTCCTCTTGTTCTTCGATTCGATCATCAGATTCATTTTGAGATGTTTTAGATCTGATGAAGAAACTATGCTGCTGCTGCTGTTGATGATTTTTCTTCAACCGGATCTTATCGGTAAGCTTCGTCAACTCTCCCATCCATAGATTCACCGCCGTCGACATTTTTGCTTTTTCTCTCGGATTTTTTTTTTTCAAAAATATCTTGATTTTCTTACACGTAAAGTATGATGGATGAATAGAAAAAGGGAATCTATTTATAAAAAGATTAATGGAGAAGAGAAGATATTTCATCGGAGGGAAGGACCCTACGATCATGCCACCCAACGGTCTAGGAAGCGTGTTAGATAGGGACGGTGGCGGTGGTGGCCCATAGTTACGTAGGCGGCCGTAAAATAATGAATAATTTGCAATGCTGACTCTTAATATGATCCTTATTTCTCCATGATTATCGCATGAATTATTCGTTTTCCTATTTTTATTTTATCTTGAAAAATTGACGATTTAGGTAGGCAATCATAGTTGATAAAATCGCATCATGAATTGTACAAGAGAAAATTCTAAAGCAAGATATATATCAAGATCTTTTTGTCTTATTTTACTTATTTAGTTTTTATTTATTCGGGAGGTAAGTTAAAAATTTTATATAGATCAAAAGAATTAATAAATATAAAAAAGCATTTGATTGTGGATGGTAAGTAAGTACAACTTTATTTGATTTAAAAAAATAAACATAAAATTTCAACATAGATTTTGAAATACTTCCTTGAACACAACATTGGAAGTTTTATTAGTCAAATTACCATCTTTATCTAAAATCAATAACTTCAATCATTCTCTGCTCTTTACTCTAGATAAAGCAACGTATAACTGACCGTGTGAGAAAACCGGTTCTCGCAAAAACAACCCAACCCTTTTTAACGATTGGCCCTGACTATTATTTATGGTCATAGCAAAACAAACCGCTAGGGGAAATTGTCTCCTTTTGAACTTATATAGAATTTTGTTGTTTGAAGGTGTTAAAGACAACCTTGAAATAAAAACTCGATGGCCAATGTTACTTCCAGTTAAGACCACTGTTTCTATGATGCGATTACCCAATGACACGAGCTGAAGTCTAGTACCATTACATAACCCATTTTTCTGGTCGATATTTCTTAGTAACATAACCGGAACACCGACCTTTAAAATCAACTTATGGTTTGGCAAACCGGAGATTTTAAGTCTATTTAGAACATCAGGTGAATATAAACTCTCATCAAACTGATTGTGAATAAACTCTGTCTGGCAGATGCTATCTGAACTGAGGTATTCTTTTTCTTCTCCAGGAAACAATGAAAGCAGACGATCATTTATTTCTTGAACAGCTTCATTTTTCGGTGCAAGTATTGATCTTTCTTCAAAATATTTGAGATCGTTCAAGTTGTCAAGAAATGATGGATATACAAACTCAATTAATGAACCTATAGGATCAGAAGATTGAGTAATAAGAAGATTTTTAGGAATACAAATAACTGCATCACCATATTGTTCATTGAATCTGCAAAAAAAGAAAAAAAAAGTTTAATATTTACTGTTCATGACTCAAAACAATGGAAACAATTGTTACAGATATTAAATAATACATAAAAACTCAATTTATTACTCTCGATATTTAAATCACCCAAATAACACTTATCAAGTTGATATGTTTGAATCTATTAATTTACTATAGTTATAAAAAAAATAACAATAACCATAGATGTCAAATTACATATTAATTATATTAAATAATACATTCAAATTCAATGTATTATTTTTGGATATTGAAATCACAGAAATAACATATCTGAAGTTGCCACTGTTTTTTATTTCTTACTTTATGGGTCATACAAACTATTTGAAAATTGAAAATTAACAACGAAGAATTACTAAGAAGCCGAGCCTTGACAAACAAAACACTTTGGCAGGCAAAGAAGAAAGCAACGACGGCAACGAAGATGTAGAGGGTAGCGACGGCGGCCGATTGTGGAATCGGCGACTCACTGCGTGCTAGGCGAATAAAAGGGTAAAAATTTGAAGACTCGATCTGACTTTTGTGGTAAAAATTATCAATTTTGTATCAATAATGACTTTTTTTTCAACCTTAATGACGATTTTGGTTTTGAAAAAGGAATGAATAGATAGTATAGAAGAAAGATACGTGCTCTGATGCTGCAACACGTTTGAAGAAGAGGAATCAAGGTAAAACCTAATTTTTCTTTTTTTGCAGAAGATGCACAAATAATTGTTTGAATAGATTGAAGATTAAGTATTTATTAAACTGTTTAGGTGATTGAACTTGAAAATCGAAATTTGAATTTTCAGTGTTAATGTGCGTAAAATTCAAAATACAACATGTGAAATTTTGGTTTTATATTTGATTTCCCGCTTGGTGTTTTATCATGTAATTTGAAATTAACAAAAATGATGAATTTTTAAAAATAAGTCAGTGTTCATATGACGGGGGTGTATTTTTAATAAAATCAAACGATTATAAAAGGGTATAATAGGAATTTTTATTATATGTTTGTTTGTTAGGGTTAGGATGCATCTTTGTTTGCATTAGGTTGAGAAGAAACTATCACAGTATAATAATTTCAGTGTTAGTTTTCTCTAATTTATGTGCTTATGAGCATTTAGAAATTTCAACTTATTGTGCTTCAATTAGTTCAGTATCATTACACAAGTTTACACAAACACTTTTGTAGTTCACAAATTTCCATACGTATAGCTTTTTCTTGTTAAGGATAGCAAATAAGGTTTTCCTTAGGCTTTAAATATGGGTATCTATGGGAGAATTTCAGTTAGATATAACAATATATCTGTATTAGAAAATCAAAAATGATGATTAATATAAGCACTTATTCCCAAAGGGCAGATCCTTCACTCCTCTAAAATTCAAAAGACAGACCATCTACGCATAGCTGGCATTAAGATGCTATTATATGAAAATAAAAAAATAAAAATCACCAAAATGACCAAAAAAATAACTAAAAAACAAAAGTAGGATGCTATTTTCTGTCCAACACAATCACGAAAATGTCACCCATCTGCCCATATTGCCCTCTAGAAATAAGTCAGTGTTCATCCGAATTGACTGGGTCAATGTCTTTTATGAATGTAATCTTTGAAGTAGTCATATCTGTAAAAAAAATTAGAAAAGTCAATGAAATGAGAATAAATATTGAAAAGACTTGGAATTACAATCAATTTGTAGTTCACTTGAAAAGGGAATTACAACTTCTATTTTCTCTGTCCCCTTAGATTTTTAAAATAGCATATATAATCTATAATAAGTTTACTTGATATATAAAGATGAACAACAAAATTAAAAAAAAAAATCAATTATATAAAAACTGAGAGCCAACAATCAGGAAATTATTAATTAACTGAGTAATGTGATTTCACTAAAAATCACCAAAATGACCAAAAAGGTAAAAATAATCGATTTCAGTAAAAAAAAATTTACCTTATGTTAGGATTAATTAGATAAAGTACATCTAAATGATGTAAAGATAATGGAGTTATTTGTTAGACAAAACAGAAAACAAAAAAGTCAATTAAAGACTAAAATACCCCTGAGACCATTTTCTATCCAACACAGCCATGAAAATGTCACCCATCTGCCCATTTTGCCCTCCAGAAAAAACAAAAGTAAAAAAAAACAAAAAACAAAAGTAGGATGTTATTATATGCAAAAAAAAAAATAATAACAAAAACAAAAAAATAACATAAAATCACCAAAATGACCAAAAAGGTAAAAATTATCGATTTGTTCAATTTATTTTATATTTATAGCTTCAATATCTTCAATTTCTTTTATTGACCAAAACTGGAAAAAAAAAACTCTCCTTTAGACCTTTGAGGGGGTAGTTTTATGACATTCGTTAAAAATGATATCTTAAATTAAAAAAATAACTTATTTGCAAAAATCAATAGAATGGAATTACAGAAAGATCGTTCATTCCAGAACTTTACCAACCTATTTGCAAAAATCAATGAGGGTTTGATTGGAACACCAAAGAAATTTGAGGGTTATTTCCTGTACTTTAAATCGAATTTATACTTTTACACATTTCAATTAACTTGAATCATCCAAAAAGTGGATACTTCGCCCGCTGTTTTTTATTTCTTACTTTATGGGTCAAACAAACTATTTGAAAATTGAAAATTAACAACAAATATGTTTGAATTTTAAGAAAAATAAAAAAGATTAACTACACTGATTATAAACATGCAAAAAAAAGGTTATGTCAACGCCATGAATTCATAAACAACATTCAGGTAATGTTTTAATAACATAAAATTTGACATCCAAAGTAAAAATAAAAGGACCATAGTGGTATTTAGTGCTGGAACTTTCAAAATTAAAGTTGTTACCAAAAAGGTAATTTGTGCATCAAAACACACACATTCAAATACAAAAACAATATCAACATTGTTGATCATTAGCAATCATACTGATCATCAATTTCTTGTTGTTGGGTACACTTTTAGTAACAACCCATCACACTTCAAAGAACATCAAAACACAAATAACGAAAGTAAAAAAAAAAAAAAAAAGTCAATAAAAGACTAAAATACCCATGGGACCATTTTCTGTCCAACACAACAATGAAAATCACACTTCAAAGAACATCAAAACACAAATAACGAATAATGATTTCACAACAGATGTTTTTAGCAAACAGAACTGCATTGGTATTAATATATTTTCACAAAAAGATTATAAATTTTGAATTATGAAGATGAACTCACCAGATTTCTTATGTCGACAGTATGCAGAAATCGTAATATTGAAGATGAGAAAGAAGAATTATAATTGATAATGGGAATGGATGTTGAAGACGACAAAGCACAATATAAACGGAGTTAGAATATGATTTTGAAATTCCTGATTTGTTGGGATTCATTTATATCTTGAAAAGAGTTTAAAAAATATAAGATTTGTAGTCAATGAAATTGAACGTAAATTGTTATTGTTTCCAAAAAAACATGGATTTTTAATTTGAATTTTGAAAGTTATATGATCCGAAAATAAGAAAGCTGAAAATAAATCGGGATTTTTCCTACATTTATGCAAATTTTTAAGTTTTAATTATTTTATAAAATAGGATTAAATGCATTAGATGACACGTGGCAGGTTTGCAATGTAGAATGGGGACATGTGGCAAATTATAGGTTTTGTTTATTAGAGGAGGTAGATTTATTAGTCTTCTAAAATTTAAAAAAAATGGTTATTTTGGTTCAAAAATCTTATGTAAAACCTAAAAAATTGTCTTTTCAACTTAAAATTTTTGGTCGATTTATCCTGCAATCAAGCATAGTGTATTTTAGGAAGTTGTATGAAGTTTTACAACTTCATCCATTTATCTTAAATTAGACAGAGCAACACAACACCTAAATTGATTATTTTATGATCGTGTGCCTTTATATGTCCATCGTCACGATGATCGTTTTTTTTTCTCTTTATGTTTTAGATGTTTTCTACTAAATTATTATGGTTTGCATCTACAAGTATGATACTTCTTAAGAAGTTAAAGTTATTCAACTATCCATGTCTTTACTTTTGAACGACAGGATCTTTTTAGTACACACTAACAAGATAGTATAAAAAGAAAGGATTAGAAGATTATAGAAGAGTATTTAAGCCACTAATGACTTTAATCAACATCAAGTTATAATGAATATGTACAAATGAGACATTGTGAGTAAATTACTAAATTTGGAGTTTAGTTCATTTTGGTATGATATTTCTATCCTAATTCTATCTTGTGATCACTATCATGCAAAACATAAAATATCATAAGCAAGATTCCAATCATGACAATCTTGATGCAAACCACTCAAGGTTTCACTGATTAATTCAATCTGAAGTTTGATTCATAGGATTTTGAGAATACAAGATTGTGATCTGGGTTATTATCAAACTTCTCAAACCATATGCGATATGTGTATATTAATAATTTTGGGTTATGTTCTCAAATTTGTTATAATGGAATATAATATAGAATAAAATTATATTTAGTATTTTAGAGATGCATGAGGGTGTCACATTTTATTTAAGAGATTAATTCAAACTTTAATAGAGCCTCAGTCCATGTTTAAGAAGCGGAATTAGACTCTTGGCAGCAACGCTAAGCACCAAAGCGCAGCCTCACCTCCGGTGTTCACATTGCTTAATTAGGTCCTCGGTGATTAGAAGTAGTTCTGGACCCCTTTCGCACTCAAAATCTTATTCGCAATCAGTATCCTTTTCACAATCAGGACCCGGACCCAGACCCGGCTTGGAACTTAGACCAACTTCGAAATAGGAACTCATCTCGGACAGTGAACTCAGATTCGTATCATCTACTATCCAAGTGAGATTTTGATTTACATTTGATCATGTATCCTATTTGTGGTTTAAAAATGGAGAACGTGTGGCATGTTATCTTTAGATGTGTCATTGACTCATTGTGGTATTTAGATGAAACATCTCTTTATATTAGATCAACATTCTTTAGGTATGTTCAACAACACACAAATCTTTAAAAAAAAAAAATGTCCTTGTTTTTGTTATAAAGTTTTCAACTATTTGGATTATCAATAAGTTTTATTGTTAAAGTCTCTTAACTTACATTTTCAACAACACCAAACACCACCATTGTTTCTTAAAAACACACAATTGAGAATTTGAGATCCGTTTGTTTCGTGGACCAACTAGGCAACTACCAAAGCCAGTCACTTAGAAACTTGACGTTAATTTGTTAGTAATTATTTACGTAAACAAAAACGGGGGTGTAGCTCATATGGTAGAGCGCTTGCTTCGCATCCGAGAGGCACGGGGTTCGATTCCCCGCACCTCCATTTTTATCCGTAATTTGTCACTTTCAAGCACCAAACATATGACTCGTAATCCATAACGAGTTTATTTTTTGATGCTTAAAATTAAAAAAATTAACAAAAGTGATTATATTTTTTAGGCCATTAACTCATTATAAAAAATAATAATACAACAATTCGTCGTCATACTAAAAGTTGGTCAAAATGTACAAGTGACAAAGAAGATGGTACAAACTACAAAGTGCAAATAATACGTGTAAATGTTGAAAGGAAAGAGAAAGACCCATCGGTTGGCTTTTTGTGGTCCACTTGGGCTCGAACCACGAACCTAAACCTAACCCTTGTTGTGGTCCACTTGGCTCGAAACGAGCCTAAACCTAACCCTTGGTGTCGTTATTCATCCACTTGTCTACTGTATACCTTAGTTTTTGTTTTTGGGTTTAATGATAATAATAATAATAATAAACGTGATTATTATTATATGTTTTTCAGTTCCAATAATTTTTTTTATTAAATTTATATTTTCAAAATCATATCTGTTATATATTTATTTTCAATTTTCAATGCATAAACTATCAAAGATTAAAAAGCTAATAATGTTTTAATATATTGGTCACAAACTTATACTCTTAAGGTATCGGACGTATCAAGTGCACATTTTCTTTCGACTTTGAATGTTAATATTCCTTTTAACAAAAAAGAATTATTCTTATTTTGTTTAATTATTATATACTCTTGATTAAAATTAAATATGTTTTGAAATAATTGATAATATTTTTAAGGTTATTGTTAGAAAATTTTCATTATGTTGTCTTAGTTATGGGAAAGTCTCAACCATTGTTTTTGAACAGAAATGTCTTGATTATCTAATCTTACATGATAATCTGTCATTTTCAATTAAAAAACAAAATAAGAATTTTTTGTTAACTTAAGCAAAATATTAGATAATCAAGATTTTTTTTTGTTTAAAAAATAACACCTTGTTTTTGAGTTTTATAAAAAAAGATAATAAAAAATAAGGAGAGAAAAGAAAAGAAACACAAAAAGAAAAAATTATATTTTGTGTTCGTAAAAAGAATTGAAAAAAGAACTCATTATTTCTTTTCAAATCGTTCCAAATTAAAAAGAAACATTTCATTTTCTTTCGATTCTTTTCATTAAAAAAATATTTCTTTTCATTTTCATTTAATTTTTTTCCATTCCACTTGTTGAACTCACAAACAATGTAAAAAGTTGAAATTTTTTTATAAACTGTGACAAAATAATAAAACTTTAATATGTGTAAAAAAAATAATTAATACAGTCCCATTCCCATTTTTGATATTTAAAAAGGAGTGAGATATTTCTTAAAAGGGAATATAATATAAATATCTTGAGAGATGTCGATTCTAATTTAAATCAAAGAAAAGTATGTATGATTGTTTGGAGTGAAAAAACAAAATTAGGGTGGAAGATCTTCTATTCTAGTGTCCAAATTCGTCCAATTGTGGGTCGGAAAAATATAAGATTTTTGGGCCTACGTGGAGATAACATTTTATATAAAACTCATAAATTATTAGAACAAATGTATTTAGGGTGTCTTCGAGACACGGAGTATTTAGTGTCTTCGAGACACGGAGTATTTAGGAGTGTCTGGAAGTTTCTAGCTTCTAGCGTTTGGCAAAACGTTCCGTTTTAAATAGAAAGTCACATTTGGCACTACATGCTTCTAATGTTTAGTTTAAACAAAACGCTCCAAATCCAAAAGTTACCACACGTATCGTTTAACAAAACGTAAACCAGTATCCGCTAGTTTTGCCGAACACGCTCTTAAAACCGCAAATGTTGTCCAAAAAAAATAGAACCGCAAGTATTAAATAAATAAAATCATTAATTTTATCACACCGTTGTCAGTTTATTTGGCACTTGTTTTTTATATGGCATGCTGATTTGTCTTAATTTGGTGACATTCATCAAAATAAAAATAAATAAATAAATAAATAAAATGTAATATTTTTTATACAATTGGATATCATCATTAAAATAATGAAAATTCAACCAAAACAAATCATCAATGTAATTTTAAATGGTAAACAATATACACTATAACAATCAATACACTACATATACGATAGGGAAGATCATAGTCTAGACGATATGTATAATGCCTAACAAAAAGATACATTGATGATTTGTTTTGTTGAAATTTTCATTATTATTATAATGAGACCAAATTGCACAAAAGTTAATATATTTTGTATATCACAAAAGTAACTATATTTTTGTTTTTTTCGATTTTGACACTTGGAATATGATGTCATCAAATAGTGATACGTTAGTATGTCACGTCAACTGACAATCGAATGACTGGTAATTGGTCTAAGAGTGAAATAAATTGGAAAAATCAATGTTGTTTGAAACCGAAAAATAAATTATCAAAAAAAAAAAAACATAATGACTTTTATGTAATTTACCCATTGATTTAAAATATAATCTGATTAATTTAACTGATTCAACCAAGTTCGTGAATTAATTTTTTAAGAACGATAGGAGTTGTATAAAAAGAAAAAAAAAATGAACTCGTAAGAAGCTAATGGGTTAATACAAAATCACACATAAATCAATATATCCACATAATATTAAAATGTGAATAAGTATTTGCTTAAAGAATATATATATATATATATATATATATATATATATATATATATATATATATATATATATATATATATATACACACTAATTCACATGTGAATATTACTTGAATACTAAGGGTGAGGAGTTAGTACTAAATCTCGATCATGTATCGAATTTGAACATATAGGATGATTCTTGAAACTCTAAAATCACGAAATTCAGGATTCGGTACAGATGCTAATACCCGAAAATTGGTACCCTTCCCGGTACCGATAATGTTAGTTCATTTCGGTACTCAGTATCATTTTTCATCCATTTTGGTATGTGAGATCCTCGAGCCCGGTTCCGTCTTATTTTTATCCCTAGTGAATACATAGATTCACATAATCACATATGAAAGCATATGTATGGATAAACATATACTGATTCACATGTGAATATTATTTGTTTTGAAAATTATATGTTGGAAAAAATAAATATACATGTAAGATTGATATGTTGGGTTGACATAGATGGCTGACACTAACAAATAAACCATGACGATAATATATTTGTTGTTATATATTTTTAATGCATTCAACATTTTTTATCATGTGAATGGTTATATATACAATTACATCTCTTTATTTCTTAATGGAAAGTCGATCAAAATGTAACATTGGTTCATCTTCATCATCTAACTATTGAAAAGATTACAAAGATATTTGTAAATTAAAGACGTGGACCAGATAAATTTGATCACCTTGATATCATTTTAAAAAATGAGAAACAGTATGTTTTATGTCATGAATGCATGTGGAAATTAGAAGTTGCGTCTCTTTGAAGCATGCAGAAAGGTAGTTACCACATAACACAAGAAACTTGCCAACATGTACATGCAATTATTAATACTATTGACGACGGTGAGTCTAACCGTCGACCTCAAAATCTCAGCCCTTAAAACTCCACGTTCTTTCAATCTCGTCCGCATAAACTCGATTTTGGCGGTTTCTTGCAGTTCATCTTCCTGGTTCTTCTCTGCACGATTCCGTCTGTACCGACGTTGTAGACAATTGGCTGTTCTTTCATCAAGAAGCAGTTGATTTGGAAACTGCATTCGAGTGTAGCACGCATCTGACTTTTGCCGTTAACGGGAAATTGGTTTTAATCGATAACTGCACCACACGATTCCATGGTTGCTAGAAATCAGGTGACTTTCATTAACCGTCTTGCCTATATAAAGAGTTGAATTTCAAGGTAATTGTGTCAATGAGAGTTGTCGATTGACAACTGTTGGAATAAATAGTTGCTTTTGTTGCTCCAATGTCTTCCGATTCGTCTGAGATACCTTCAATTAAGGTAAAAATTCATTTGTTTATTCAATTTCCATTGTTTGTATGTCATTGCATTTTTTTGTTTCAATTGGTAAACTAATTTATTCGTTTGATGTCATGTTTTTTCCAATTCGTATAATCTTTCTTCACGTAATGTTAGCTTATTATCTCGATTCATTTGATATTTAGTCCATTGTATAATCAAGTTCGACGTAATCGAAAGTAATGTCCATAAATGTTTCAAGTTTCGATTTCATATGTATTAATAATTTTGTTACGTATACTTTTTATGTAGAACATTGAAGTTGTTGCTGGAAAAGTGAATCCACCGAAAGATGTATCGAAATCGACAGTTGATCCTAATGATTCCAATTCCTCTGACATACCTTCAGTTGAGGTAAACATTCAATTGTTTAATTGATTTCTGTTGTTTGTATTTCATTGGAATTGTTTGTTTAAATTGGTAAAAGTAATTGATTCCATACATTTATGTTTTGCAATTCGTTGGTTGTTTTCCCAGATAAGGTAAGCTTTTTTTACTCTGTAATCGTATCCTTTGATTGTTACTTAATTGTATTTTCAAGGTGGATGTCTATTTTAAGTGAAGGTTCAACTATGTTTCATATTTCGATTGCTTATGTAATAACAATTGTGTTGTGTTTAATTATTATGTAGAGCTTTGAATATGTTTGTGGAAAAATCGATCCACTATCAGATGTATCACAATCGACATTTGATCCTAATGATTCCAATTCGTCTGACATCTGCTCACCTAAGGTAAAAATTTACTTATTCAATCGATTTCTATGGTTTGTACTTTATTGATTGCAATTTGTCTATTATTTCTTCACACAAGGTAAACTTATTGTGTTTGTAATAGATTGATTTTATTTGTTATTCATTGTATATTCAATTTCGTTGAACTTAAATTTCATTTATTTCTCACATTTGGATTTCATATGTATTAGCAATTGTGTTATTTGTGATTGTTTTGTAGAAATTTGGAGAATTTGATTGAAAAGTCAATCCACATTCAGATGTATCAAAATCTTCATTTATTTCTCAAATTTGGATTTAATATGTATTAGCAATTGTGTTCTTTGTAATTGTTTTGTAGAAATTTGGAGATTTTGATGGAAAAGTCAATCCACATTCAGATGTATCAAAATCGAAATGTCACTCTGACTCTGATAGTGTTGAAATAATCGACTTTAGTGTTCACTTCAGTCCCTACAAATCCCAGTTGGAGAGGGTAATTTCGGAAGAGGTAAAGATTTTATAATTTATGTTTTTAGATATATATGCATGTAAGTTTGTTTTTTTATTTCAGTTATCTTTAATTGCCAAAGAAGAGGAGAAGCTGTCAAAAAAAGAAAAAAGGAAGTTGTCTTTGTTATGTTGGAAGTGGGAAGAAGTTGTAGATCTATGTGAAGATGAAGAATTGGGTGTAGATCTACCATTCATACCAGTGAAAAAGAAAGTGAAAGTTTCCATTCAATCAAGAAATTGAGTCATGAAACTTTTTGATGAATCAGATGTTGATGAGTGATTTAGATTAAGTTTGTGAACTTTTTTTTTTTTTTCAGAATTGTTCTTTTGGATTTGCTGCATTTAGTGGTTAGTTATTTTTTTGGATTAATGTTACTAAGTTTTTCAGTTGTAATAAATTGTTTTTAATGTTATTTCACTTTTATTGCTTTCAATTAAAGTAACCGAATATTCTTATCAAATATCTTCATCATATTTTATTTCGTTTAGTACTGTTTACCCCTCATGCATCATTTATGGTTTTGGACCATTTTACCCTTTATATATATATATATATATATATATATATATATATATATATATATATATATATGTTTTTTGTTATTGTAACAGATTGCTAAACGGGTTTAATGATATGGGACCATTTTACCCCTCCTGCATTGTTAATGATTTTTAACCATTTTACCCCTGCTTGCTTTATCAGTGTTTTATGTTATATGTAGTTTTGAGTTTTTGTTGTAAAAACCACAAATAATAAAAAAAGTAATTATGTTATATTTTCTTAATTAAGCATTATACTTTAAATTATAGCATCATACTTTACATTTTAATTCTTATTTACAATTAAAAGGTATGTTTTTTTGTTATTGTAACGTATTCGTTATTCGTTGTAAGTATTTTGGACGATTTTACCCATCCCCCATCTTTTCTGAATTTGGACTGTTTTACCCCTCCCCCATTTGTATTGAAATGATTATGGGTTGTCAAATAAAATATGAATAAGAAAAATAGCATTATTTTTTTTAAAAAAATGATGTTATAATTGAAATGATTTCATTTATTTCTCAAATTTGGATTTAATATGTATTAGCAATTGTGTTCTTTGTAATTGTTTTGTAGAAATTTGGAGATTTTGATGGAAAAGTCAATCCACATTCAGATGTATCAAAATCGAAATGTCACTCTGACTCTGATAGTGTTGAAATAATCGACTTTAGTGTTCACTTCAGTCCCTACAAATCCCAGTTGGAGAGGGTAATTTCGGAAGAGGTAAAGATTTTATAATTTATGTTTTTAGATATATATGCATGTAAGTTTGTTTTTTTATTTCAGTTATCTTTAATTGCCAAAGAAGAGGAGAAGCTGTCAAAAAAAGAAAAAAGGAAGTTGTCTTTGTTATGTTGGAAGTGGGAAGAAGTTGTAGATCTATGTGAAGATGAAGAATTGGGTGTAGATCTACCATTCATACCAGTGAAAAAGAAAGTGAAAGTTTCCATTCAATCAAGAAATTGAGTCATGAAACTTTTTGATGAATCAGATGTTGATGAGTGATTTAGATTAAGTTTGTGAACTTTTTTTTTTTTTTCAGAATTGTTCTTTTGGATTTGCTGCATTTAGTGGTTAGTTATTTTTTTGGATTAATGTTACTAAGTTTTTCAGTTGTAGTAAATTGTTTTTAATGTTATTTCACTTTTATTGCTTTCAATTAAAGTAACCGAATATTCTTATCAAATATCTTCATCATATTTTATTTCGTTTAGTACTGTTTACCCCTCATGCATCATTTATGGTTTTGGACCATTTTACCCTTTATATATATATATATATATATATATATATATATATATATATATATATATATATATGTTTTTTGTTATTGTAACAGATTGCTAAACGGGTTTAATGATATGGGACCATTTTACCCCTCCTGCATTGTTAATGATTTTTAACCATTTTACCCCTGCTTGCTTTATCAGTGTTTTATGTTATATGTAGTTTTGAGTTTTTGTTGTAAAAACCACAAATAATAAAAAAAGTAATTATGTTATATTTTCTTAATTAAGCATTATACTTTAAATTATAGCATCATACTTTACATTTTAATTCTTATTTACAATTAAAAGGTATGTTTTTTTGTTATTGTAACGTATTCGTTATTCGTTGTAAGTATTTTGGACGATTTTACCCATCCCCCATCTTTTCTGAATTTGGACTGTTTTACCCCTCCCCCATTTGTATTGAAATGATTATGGGTTGTCAAATAAAATATGAATAAGAAAAATAGCATTATTTTTTTAAAAAAATGATGTTATATTTGAAAGTATGTTGCTTAAATAGTTACATCTTTTAACTTTATTTACAATACATTTGTCGGAGATGTACAATTGTTTTATATATCTAGAAAAAACTTAAATCTGAAAAAATAAAAATAAAAATAAAACTGAAAACTGAGGTTTGTGTCTTCCACTTACAACTTTAATGCAACAAGTTCTTTGGCTAAAGCTATATTCCTCACCTACAATTTAAGGAAATCCATATCTGATTTATTAAGTTTCTATTGCATGCTTAAATGTGAGAGACACACCCTCCTTACATAATGGTTATATATGTAAGAAATAACAATGTTCTTTAATTGATTTGTTTATCATAGCATCCCACTTTCATTCTTTATATTAAATATTTTGACTTTGAAAATCTACCAATCATAGCAATATGATTCAAATAGAAATGAATTTTCATTAACAGATTTCTAATCGGTTTTAATGATATTGGACCATTT
The DNA here is from genome assembly GCF_052849685.1 of Lactuca virosa. NCBI lineage: Eukaryota > Viridiplantae > Streptophyta > Magnoliopsida > Asterales > Asteraceae > Lactuca > Lactuca virosa. The sequence goes on along the minus strand of NC_136434.1, from coordinate 166,743,255 downwards.
TACCCCTCCTGCATTGTTAATGATTATTAACCGTTTTACCGCTGCTTGCATTATGAGTGTTTTATGTTACAGGTAGTTTTGAGTTTTTGTTGTGAAAAACACAAATAATATAAAAAGTAATTATGTTATCTTTTCTTAATTAACCATTATACTGTAAATTATAGCATCATACTTTACATTCTAATTCTTATTTACAATAAAAAGGTATGTTTTTTTGTTATTGTAACATATTCGTTATTCGTTTTAATGATTTTGGACGATTTTACCCCTCCTGCATCTTTTCTGATTTCGTTTATTAAATGATTTTTACTACATATTTTCTTAAATTATCTTAATTTAATATGTTCATTATTCATTTTTTTTTCGTATTAGGATGACTTACGTAATGTCAAAGATGAGGGTTTCAGTGCTTCTATTTCGGAATTGAATCATACGGAATGTAAAGATGTAAGTTATAATGTTTTGTTTACCAATTTTATTTCTGTTACATATTGAAATTCTTCATTTGTTACTTTGATATTGTTTTTTTTGTGTGCATACTTAGGATGATGTTGGTTTATTTCCGATTCAAACAAATGTTGTTGAATCAGTGTCACCTAAATCAGCAACATCAACAATAAAGGTACTACTTATTGTATTTTTTACTACAAATTATATATATAAGTTATATTCGTTATATCTTATGTTTCTTTATGTATTTCACTTGCACAATTATTAGGTCGTTTGTGATAATCATCAGGTTGATGTTTCTGACAAGCTCATTTATAAAGTAAATAATATTGAGTGCAATAATTAATTCATACCATGTTTTCTTTCAATTCAGTTTAAATTGTTATATATTTAGTTTAATTACATTATTTGATATTCTTATTATTTATCTTTTATTTTTTCTTACTAGGATGCTTCTGGTAATATGAAAGATGATGCTATTGTGGCACCTATGTATGAGGTTAGACATGTGAAATATATTTAATAATGTAACTTGTAACTTATGTTTTGTCATATGGTTTTACTTATGTTATTTTCTTATAATTAGGTTGCTTCTAATAGTAATGAAAATGATGGTGTTACAAAAAGTGTATCTAATGAAAAGGATGTGGAAGATAATGACAGATGTGACAATGTATTATTATATTTTTTTTTATACTATTGTTGTATATTTTTTTTAGGTTTGAAGTTTTCTTATTCTTCTTATTGATATATTCAATTAGGTTGGTGACGATACTATTGAAGATGATATTTCTAAGACACCTATCTCCATATGTGGTTTACAAGATGGTGGAGAAAGTGAAGTAAGTTGCAACATATTGTGTATAGTTGCTATTTTCCTTACGATATGGAACAAAATTTCAACGATTATTGTCACCTCATTTGATACATTTGAAGTTTTCTTATTCTTCTCATTGATCTATTCAATTAGGTTGGTGATGATACTATTAAAGATGATATGTCTAAGACACCTATCTCCATATGTGGATTACAAGATGGTGGAGAAAGTGAAGTAAGTTACAATATATTGTGTACAAAATTTCAACTATTATTGACACCTCATTTGATACATTACTTTATTAGTTATTATTCTTATTTTCCTTTTCCATTTTTTTTACAATTAGGATGTTTGTGCTGTTATTGAAGTTGATTCTTCTGAAAAATCGTTTATCGGATCCTCAATAACACCAATGAAGCGTCGACTTCCACGATTGTGTGACGAGTCTTTTGAAGATGATATTGTTGGTTGAATTCATATTACTTTTTAAGTTTTTTGACATTGTTTTCTAAATTGTCTTTATCTTCCAATTTTCAAATTTCAGTTTTCATATTATCGTAGTCCTCAGTTTTTTTATAGGTTAATTGAAATTATTAGGTAGATTAAACTTTTTATATTAGGTTTTAGACATTTATTATTCGATAACTTTAAATGTATGTAATGACATGGTACATTCATGTTTTTTTTGTCCTTATAATGAAACACATTATTGTTGGGGTGCCATATTCCAAATGATCTTACTAGGTTTTTCCATAAGATATTTCTTGGTTTGTCGTTGTGGGTGATTTTATCTGAACTAATATATAAATGAATGAAAGTAATATGCTGTAAGCTTAAGATAAACCAAAATACTATTCATATATTTGTCAACCTGTCCACCGGACGGGTATGACACTAGTTATAAATAAGTTGTGGGCCCTGCCCCATGTTTACCAATCTTTCGCTTTCCGAGAAACCTAGAGACAGTTTGTCAAAAAGATTCTCGTCTCAAACCTCCAAAACGGCAAAACCATAACCATAACTGCCAACATGAGGAAAGAATTAAAGAGCAAGATTGAATTAGAATAAAAAAGCTGATAAAGATTTTACAAAAGGGGCAAAATATTTTTCTGTAATTCTTGATTGTACCTCAAATGTGCCTGAGGGCAAGGGCAAGGGCAAGGGCAAGGAAGGTGATGTCCAGCCTAGCCTTGAACATGAGATCTTACTTATGAAGGTGATTCTCAAATCTCAATCAGCATGTATCATGTTTGGACGAATTTGCCCCTGTTTGAAATGGCGGGTGGACCATAGTTGCCCTAGTTTTGGAATCCGGGACTAGGGCACATAAGACATTGTTTGAATAGTGTTGTAGTTTTGAAGCTCAGCTCAAATCCATGGTGTCCAACCTTCATACATATTGCAGAGATTATCCACATTTGTTGCTTGCCTAACCAAATAATCAACTTGCTCTGCAATACTTATATCTCTGCACCCATGAAATTTTAAATTCTTTTTATATTTATTTGTGATAAATAAATTTCAGGTAGAAGTACAACACATATATGTATGTACCTGTTATCAGTGATATCTCGACCTTCTATTTTCATTTCTACTCGCCTTAAAACTGACACAGCATATGCATTTTTACCTACTCAAACATCAAAAACCAAATAACCAGATGAGTTTCAAGTTTCAACAGATTACATGCAAAGTAATGGAATGAATTATTACATTCAATGATCATGTTTGGTTCGCCTGCAGGAATGGAATCAGCTTTCAAATGATTTTTCTCTAAATTTTATGTTTTATGTAAATGGTAAATACAGTTTGTGATTATAATACTCCATAGATTATTATAATTATAACTAATGAATTTTATTCATAAAATAAAATATTAAACATAATGAAAGCTTGTTATAACCAAAGGTCATAATAAAAATAACTTTTTTAGTTATTTAAAAAAATCAATTTAATTAGAATAAGAAATTTTAGATATGGAATGAATTTTTTCTAGTTTATATTTTACAGTGTACAACTTTTAATCTACTATATAGATTATTTTTAAATACAATTAATGAACTTTTATTTACAAAAATAAAAATTAAAAATATAATTGAAAGCTTGTTAAAGCCCAAATAAGCTGTAATAAAAGATAATATCTTTTAGTTACTTTTTTTTTAAAAGTAAAATAGTAATTTAATTAAAATAATGATTTTTAAATTTCCATTTCATTGAAGAAACACCTCACGACTAAGGAAAAAAAAAATTAACAAAATAAGAAAAAAAAAACAGTTTTAGTTTTCATTCAACTGGAATGAAGTCATAAACCATTCCTTTCCTTAGCCAGTTCCATTATACCAAACACTAACTAAAAGAATTAAACTTGACAAGATTTGAGGAATGGGAGCTTTTTTATTTTTTATTTTTAAATTACCTTTTACCCTGCTGGCTTGGCCTGTAACATCTACATTTTGCATAGGTGATTTACGGGCTTCCTCTTGATCCAATAAAGATTCTTGATGTTGGGCATCAATTTTTATATTTTCAACTCCTATATTCATTTCAGAGAGACTTGATACAGAAGTACCAGAACGCACTAATGCCACATCTTTCAAATCATCATCATGTACGTTAGCATCTTTTTCTCTAGATTCTGATTCCACGGAATCAGAACCAGATACATTGTTGTTTTGTTTGGAATCATGTCCATCTGGATGCGGTTCGGTTAGTTCTGAACCAGTGAAACTATTGGAAGTGGATATAGGACAAGAGTCTGCTGAGCTGGCATCATAAATAGTGTCTGGTGGAGATATCCATCCTTTATCTTGCAAACTGAATCCAGTGGTTTGAGGCAAGTCTTCATCACATTCTGTATCGGATCTTGAGAAAGTGTCGTTATCTTTGTTGTTGTTGTTGTTGTTGTTGTTGTATTCAGTGTCATCAGCTACAAGATCTGGCCTTGATGATAAGTTTAAGTCTTGTGACCTTATTTCTTGGCTTTCACCTAATCCTTCAAGAGCCTAGTACAGAAAGAGTCATATAAATCCCAAAACCAAATGTACAAGTATTTGGCATGAAAAAAGATGATTATGACATACCTTGTGAAGATTTCCAGCATGGATATTTGCAGTTCGTGCCAATCTTGTAAGCATGGAATGGAGTCCTTTGACTGAAAATGTAAGTGATGGAACCAGAGGTTTAATCACATGACATGCATCCTTAATTTTTGCATGGTAAGAATGGTAAATGGCCTGTCCATGAATAGGAGATATTTCCATTTTTGTCTCTCTTTCTTTGTTCATAGCTTCAGTCATTGCATCAACATCTTTAGTCAACACCGATTCCAGTGGAAGTACAATGCTATTTGCCTATCAAAAACACAAATCTCAGGAAAAGTCAAAGCAAATGGATATCTTGACGAGAGCAGAGTAAATTTCAGGAGTTAAAAAACCTTTGAAAGGTCTCCCATAAGAGAAGAGTGTAATGCAGAAGCCTCTTTTCCCAGAGTGTGAACATCGTGTAGACCTTCTGTTATTGCCAAAACCTACAACAAAGAAAATAAAGATTCAATTTATGAAATGATGTTTCCTATATACAAAGAGCATACTAAGATCTAATGTAACCCTGTTCTACTTATATCTTAACAATATGTAATGTATCATACCTCTTCAAGCATGGAACCACACTCAGAAGTGAGAGCAGTGTGACCCCTGGTAATGGATCCAAAAGCAGACAATGCAATGCTGGCTTCATACGCACAGTCTCTCATAGCAACAAAAGTCTCCTGTAAATCACCTGATGCAAACAATAACCAAAATCATCATGACATTTGTAAGTAAAAGGGTCTGTTTGGTTGGATGGAATGGATTGAGACATTACATTCCATAATGATGTCTCTAGGAAAGGATTGGATTTCATATGCAATAAGAACATACCAGATGAAGACTTTGCTTTAGCAGAAGCAACACGCAGTTCATTGCTTGCCACAAGCAAACCATTTGAAGCAGCTTCCATATCACTCTGTGCTAACTCCCACTCATGCTCTGTACCTGATCAACTCACAAGTCACAACCACCAAGACTTTATCAGACTTACAAATTATCAACCATAGTACTCAATAAATTAAAGCTTACGTGTGAAGGAATGATAAGTGGCATCCAAATTCGTTAACGCATTAAAGTAAGCTTGCTGCCATGCCCTCCCACTGCCATCTGCCCCTAGTACCCCATCTCTAGATGCTTCAAAATCCAATATTGACATACAGATTTTGATAATGTCTGATGCCTTTTCTCGAGCACCCCATAACAGTTGTCGTCTCTTTGCTAAATGATCATGAAACTCAGGTGGAATCCCAGAGGAGGTCCTTCCAGAATTTGAGTTTGAGTTTGACCCGGTCAAACCTGAATTAGGACCACCACAAGCCCACCCCATGGCTCTCTCAAGCTGCCCTTCTGCTGTAATTGAAGTCTGTTCACAAGCTTGTAGGCAGTCTAGTGATCGAACTACTTTACCTACTGAAGACCGTATAGTTTCCAATAATCTAGGTCTGCTTAGGTTTAGAATAACTGGAAGTGTGTTGTCCTCACTTGAAAGAAACTTGTGACATATGAGTCTGCAGTTATGTAAGGGACTCAAGGTGACATCATGCATCCATTCCAGCTGGACAATATCTAGACATGTTTTATATAAACCCTCTTTAAGTTCTTTCACTTGTCTTTTCATGAGTGATGCAGCTGACATTCCTGCTCTTACTGTTTCGTGTGCATTGCAGTATTCTTCAATCATTTGTTTCACTCTTTCAACACCACCCGTATCTCGTATCTCTTCAAATTCGTTTTGAGTCATAGTTGGTTGCTTTAAAAGTTCGATTTCTGAATTCAGCATGGTCAACAAAAGAGGGGCGATTTTGTCCTTTAGATATTGACCGATATGTTCTTGGAGTTGGATTGATAACTTTTTCTTCACAGCATTTAGAATCTGGTCAAATCCCAAATTTTGATCCCGGGATGAAGCTGTTACACGTATGCAAGAATCAAGAAACGAATCCATAACAGCCACTTTCCACATAAAAAACAAATGGGTTTCCGGTATACCCGAGAATTTCCAAATAAACCCTGGTATTGCACTACCATAAGTAATCATATCAGTAACTTGGGTGATCATTCCATTTGAAGAATCTGATGAATATGATGATAATGTCTTATCAACTGATTCCAATTCAAAGAACGGCTGCACTAATGCTAAAAGGAGAGCTTTGCTTCTTGAATATTGTGGTTCCTTTTCTTGTTCTTGACCAATTAAAGACTGAAAATGATTTTCAGCAGAGATTAAACCGTTTCGAATACTTGCTTCCCTTTTCATTAAAGAAGAAGTTCGAATGTCTTTCTGATTCCATGTTTGATGTAGTTCATCAAGCTGTGCTCTACAAGCTTCTTCTTGAGATGCCAACTCTTCAGCTTCCTCCCATGAAAGATGATCTCTACCTTTAACAGCAGCCTCTTCAAGAGCTAACTGTTGTTCAGTAATGAAACCCACTTTCACAAAATAGCTCTGTTCTAACTCCATTAAAGACCCTCTCTCTATTTGAACCTCAATTAATTGTTCCAATGCTGTATCGATCGACCCCCTGATTTGTGAAAGAGATCCAAATGCATCCATGATTTCCGAATCATATGAAATCACAGATCTTACGATGTTTGGTAGAACATTTTCAATCATTTGAGCAACCAAGTTTTTACATGAAAGTAAATTGGTTTTGAAAATTGAAGCCCAGTTTGTCTCAAAAGAATCTTCTTCTCTATTGAAAGTAGACTGCTTTATTTCATTCACCCAACCTGCTACAAGAACACATTTCTCTATCTTCTCTTCAAACTCGCATAAAAGAGTTGCCAGATCAGCTCTTGTCCCACTTGAATGATTCAATACCTCGAGTAACCTAATCTTAACCTCATTATAAACAGAACTTACAGCTAACCCAACCATGGTTAAAATTTCCTCATTCTTGTTGAACTCACTTTGGAAAAACTTTGTGAAAGCAGCCATGAGACGATCTTTAGCTCGTGACTCGGTTTCTGAACCAATCGAATTCACCAATTCTTGATACTCTTTTTCAACTCTCTCAATCTCATCTGCATACTTTTCCACTTGAACACAAAGATCATTATGAAGGCTCTTCACTGTGTCAAAACCATCTTCACGAACATTTGCAACAAGTTCAGCACCTTGTCTTCTGGTAATGGACAGAACATCTGACGAAATTGTACTGACCGAAAGTTTCAGAATTTGTGCCCAACTGTTGACCGGACTGGTTGTAAGGTAATTCAATGGAAGAATTCTTTGTAAAGCTAAAGAATATGTTTGGAGAGATGTAACAGAAGATGTAATCCCATGATCCAAATCAGAAATTAACTGAGAAACTTCTCTGTCTATATCATGGCATTGGACTTGTGTAGGCTCTGGGACAACAGTAAATGGGACCCCTGCTACTAGGACAGCAGATGTAAGAGATAAAGATTTTTCGTTTCCAATTAAATTTATGTGGGATTTTATCTCTGGGATTGAACTGCTTCTTAGAGCTTCAATGATTCTTCCATGTTGTTCGATCCAGGCAGCTGCCTCTAAGGCTTTTTCAGCTACAGAAGCTTTAGTTTGAGAAAATTCCCGACCCTGTAACTCGTACAATGTACGTGTTTTTTCAAGATTATTAGTTGCTTCAGCAACAATGGTTTTAGCTGATGTTTCGTGGAGAATAAGGTTAGATCTTTCTTGTTCTGTGAGATTGTAGATGGAAGATACAATCTCATATTCACTTAGGATGTCTGCAAAATGCTGTTACAACATTCTTGAAGTCAGATAAAGATCCAGATAAAAACAAGAATGCCCCCTCTGGTTTCGTCACTTTTGCTAGGTTCAGTGCATAAAAGAATCTTTTTCCTAAAAAAGGTCCTTATTAGAGGGTTTCGTTTTACATATTTGGTCACTCCCCTTAACACCGTTTTTTATCAGTCAAGTCCTTGTAAAATGACTATTTCACCCCTACTCGTAAAAAAGGGCCAAAATGGTAATTTGGCAGTGAGTTAACAGACCTAAGCTAATGGTGTTAAACAGAGGAACCAAACATGGAACGAAAATTGCGAATAAGGAACGTTTTGGAAAAAGATTTCTTTTTGGTCCGAACCTAGCAGAAGTGACAACCCACAGGGACCATTACTCTAAAAACAATCATAAGTTGCAAATGAATTGTAACACCTTCAACGTACCTGAAGAGCAGATTCCACAGCTGGTAGTGTAGCCAATAAGAGATCATGATGTTCCTGGAAATTTTGAAAAAAGAAAAACGATTAAAAAAAATACACTAAAACTAAAAGAACACATTCATCTGAAAAAGAAAATGTGTGAGTACCTGCAAAGGTACACGAATTTCTTGCACGCGAGAAGCAAAGAGACTCAAGCTAACTGCAAGTTCCATACCCTTTCTTTCTTCACCAACAATGGCAGCATCATCATGAAAATCGCCACGTGTCCACTCCACAAGAGGGTCCCACACAAAAACCTCTAACAACATCAAGACTACATCTTTGTTCTTTTTCAAGATACCAAGAACTGCTTCACAGTTTTTCTTGAAGGAGCCTTCAGTGCCCATTAATCCTAAAGCTGCCTCAAGTGTTTGAGTCAGACGGAAGGGGACAATTTCTGGAACTTTTAACCTTTGTCCTTTGTCAAAGCACACGTTATAATCAATGTGAACAATATCACCACTATGGAAGTCCAAAAGAATATTATCCAGATGTCTGTCCCCAAGACCCAATATGTGCCCTACCATGCTCATGGCTGCTACACTTCCAGAATACCTGAAAGCAAACAAAATTATTAGGTAGACATCATAAAAAATCCAAACAGTAAATTACATTTTTGGTCCTAAAAGTTTTATCTTGCAAATTTGATCTTTATTTTGTAGTGTCCTAACTATTTTGGTCCATGTGTCGTCTATGTTAAGAGCCCAGCTGTTAATTTTTTTTAAATGACCATTTTGCCATTGACCAAAACTGAAAGACGGTATCAATTCAAAAATGTTGCAATAAATAAAAGTACTTAAGTACGAAATCAAAAACATTGCAAAATTAATATATGAACATAAATTTTTGTAAAAGAAAATATCGGCCCTAATATATTAGATCTTTTAAGTATAAAAAATTCAGAACAATGATTGTATCAACTTATACCATTGTACTTAGTATGGTGGAAGATCAGAATGTACAGGATAAATAAAAGAATAGTATAGGAAGCTATACTAATATATAAATAATGTAAAATTAACATATTAAGAAATAATTCAACTTACAATACACACTAAAGTATTATAAATTTAAAAAATCATATGCACATATAAAATGCTAGACCTTAATTAAAAAGTAAGAGAAAATTACAAATTTGTTCCCTGTTGTATACTGTTTTCATTCAGTTTTGGTCCAAGGGGAAAATGGTCATTTAAAAAAATAACAAGTGTTAACTTAGATGACATAGGGAAAAAAATTGTTAGGAAAACTCATAATATTAGACCAAATTTACAAGAGAACTTTTTGGGACCAAATTTGCGAATATCAGCTATACTCTGGGTCTGGGACCAAAAATGTAATTTACTCTAATCCAAATCTGAAAACTATTAGCATGCTTTTTTAGCTATATAAATAACCTTTTCAATTTTGAGCGGAAGGCTTTGAAACCTTCACTTGCACACCATATTTCTTGATGAAGAAGCTGTTTAGGAGTCTCCTGCATAAGGTCCAACAGAACTTTTCTCTTAACTTCATGAGGCCAATCTTTTCTAGAAATCACTCTTCTTATGCCCTTTTCCTTTAATGCTGGTATAATTTTACCATAAAACATATCAGTAGGCCGAGGTACATGCGATTGCACTGAGTTCTTTGTACTGGTAGAAGCAACCCCTGAAAGCTGTGCCACCTGGACACGATTCTGCCAAGACTTGTACACACTATAAATACTTGTTACATTTTCCACCCATTGAATTAAACCAGCTCGACCACTAATAGGTGTCACTGAATAATGGCGGATGCCAATAGGAGACGAATGTAGAAAACCATTTATGGCTTGCAAAAGTTGCATTATTCTAGCATCAAGTCGAAGGTCTTCCCGGCCTTTTAACAGATAAGGGTATTTCTGACCATCTGAGCCCATTATAACAAGCTTTTTCGGTTTCGTCTTTGTTGGCAAGATAACTACTTGTTCAGAGAAAGATGTAATTGTGACAATATTACCCTGACCTGGCATTGGGACATCAGATGATGAAAGTAGAGCCAATTGAGGTGCGACTTCTGACAATGATATTGATGATTTTCTTTGATAGGATGCTAAAGATGCAACAATGCTGTCAAATGGTCTCCAAACTTCCCCTAGTGTGACAGCAGGTGGTGGAGTTTTGAAGTTTGAAATGGCTGACTTGATTTGTCCCATGTACTCATTGTGGAACCATATTTCATGAGGTGTTTCAGGTGTACGTGAGGTGGAAGCTAAACGACGCTCCAGGGTAACAACAATGGGCGCCATCATAGCAGAGTATTTTGCTGCGTTTATCTTGCTTTTTTCAGTATGACTAAGAGTCACATTCTCTGCAATACGTGATGCCTCCTCTTTCAGCAAATTTATCCGTCCGATTACATCTAAAAGTGTATAAAAATGATATTAGGTAAGTGTAGGCCAATAAAACTACAGTCTAAAGTCAATTTGGTCAAAACAAGATACCTGAGTGAAGATCTTGCAGTGTGCTGAGCCACAATTCTTCCCAAAGAATGGTTACATTTTCTAGCTCTTTAATCATGAGTTGGACATCCTGGACTAATCTTGGATATTGCTTGTTCTGATGGTTAATATTGGGTTAGTCATCATCAAATCCTAACAAATAGATTGTCAGAGAGCACATAAAATATATATATATAATATGGCACACATACCAAACATGCCAATATTCGTGTAAGCTCCATCGAAGGATCCTCTTCACTTGTGTTAATATCAACGAGGGTTGGATAAATTATCGACCATGGAGATTGTTTTGCCAGCATGACCAAAATGCCCTCGAGCTGTTTCCTAACATCTTCTTCAGGGTGAGAGCTTAACCGAGCAAATAGTTGAGGAGTTACTTCCTGCAGAAGAAAAAAAAATAGTTAGAACAGAACTGGTTAGGTTGCTGTGATATAAAAATAGTAAAAGGGATCCCACCCACCTGCCATGGCAACAAAGGAACTGCTGAAAGTGCAGGTTTTAACTCCACCCCATAGTTAAGGAGAATATGCAGGACATGAAGTGTAGCTTTCAGGGTATAACTAGAATTCTTTTGACCTTCTGTTTGACTACCCCATAACTTGGAAGATGAATGTGAGAGGTAATTTATATAAGCTTGAGCTGCATGCCCAAATAGAGATACCCTTCTCTTTCTCAAACACCACCAAACATCAACCAACTCGTTAAAAAACACACTTCCCTCAACATCAATATTGGCAAAAAGAAAGAATTTCTGCAACTTGGAAGCAACAACAACAGAAAGGCATTCAAGTTCTCCAGCTGCAGCTTCTATTATATTCATTACTTGCTGCACTACCGCATGAACATTGTTGCTATCTAAGCCTTTAACATCTCTTGCTTTCTGAAGAAGCTCTGAAACAACATGTTTGACTCTTGAGACCTCTTCTTCAGTTAACCTAAACCTGTCTGGTACAAGTTCTGAATCAAGAATTGGAGAAAACGAGCAGGATTGAAGGGTGGTGTCACTTGTCTCCTTAGCTTGAGCATAACACCAAGAAGCATAAGAGATCCATGACTTTCCCATAGTGGGACAAAGTCGTGAAGAGAGCTTAGTAGCTGTCCCTACAAGCTCCTCAACAATGAGATCCATCCTAGGTCGATAGTTGGTAGTATCATCACTGTATTCTGATCGTATCTTTAGAATAATGTTCTCCAAATTGGCATCCAAGTGGTCCTTTTTTAACCATTTTGAAAGTTTTAAGCAGGCTTTCGCCTTTAAAACACCATCAGGGATAACCGAAACAATAGGTGAGGAGTGAAGCATGAAAGGACTAACAAATGACCATAGACCTGTGTATGCCTCTTCAAGCCTGTTCTCAGCACGCATCAAGAGTATGCCTTCATATTGTAAACTTGAGAGGATAGATTTATGAAAACTTTCTTCACCTAAATGACACTTCAAATAGTCATTGAGACGATTTGCCAAAATTAGGTTCTTTTGTTTTCGAGCTAAACTTAGTAAATTTAAGCTGAGATTTAGAGTCACTGGAGAATTGGAATGAATGGTTTGATAAACACGGAGAGTTTTCATCCATGGTTTACAATCTTGATAAATGTGATTGCTTGGGAACTGCACTTCTCGAATATATGAACTTAAAATGTCTTGGGTGCCTGATATTTTGCAACTCTCTTCAAATGCCGATATGCAATGCAACTGATGAACATGTTCTGCTGCTTCTGTTAACCCATCAAGTGGCAAAGTGGTAAATGTTTCATTAAGCATTAATTTCGCCTTCTGTAGTTCATGCTGCACTTTATCCAAATTTCCTTCAATATTGTAAAGCATTGCTTGTAAAAGCATCTGCTCACTCCTTTGCAAAGCTACTTTCGGGTCTAATGCGAGTTCATTGCTACTTTTAGGCGTCAAGTCAAGGCAACCCCATGCTGACTTGTAATCACCATCATCAAAATGAGCAAGGGCATGAATGGCATTTAACTCGTTTCCTGCCATTGTTAGAACACCAGAATAGCTTTTACCAGCATGCTTAGCACGAAGAAGTTGCAACTCTGATAGCCAAGATTCAAGGGATTTCCAATCCGAAACTGCACTGTAACTTTCAATTATACGAGTTATGGCAAATTGTACACCTTCAGAGCCCATTGAGCCAAGTGACTCTTCAGTTTGTAACAAATGAGTGAAGTGAGCAGCAGCCTTTTCGTATTGACCTTGTGCTTGATAGACAAGCCCTGTGATCCAGGACAAAGGTCCAATCATACTTTGGTTTTCTTCCATAAACAAAGGAAAAAATGCAGCCGATACCCATTTTTGCAACCCGATTAAAGCCTCTGGCTCATGATTCTTACATAAAGACAAGGTCATATGCCGTAATACCCTCAAGATATCTCCCAAGAACCTAGATTTCATATTTTGAAGATTTTCAATGACTTGGGTCCTTGACTTGTCCTTCATAGATGAGGCCAATAAACTTTTGAGCTCTTGCAGACGCAAACTACAGTAATGAATTGTAGCATCATGACACTGAAGTGCGAGACCTGCATTCATCATTGGCTCACATATACGAGAAAACCATTCTTCACAGACCTTTTTATTTGCTTTAAAGAAAACAAAACTCTGGCGAGATGGAGATGGTAAAACAGTTGATCCATCATAAGCATTGTACACGTTTTTCTTCAAAGACTCGACAAAATCAAGTAATAACCTCAATGGTAACAAGTGAGCATGAGAATAAGAAGAACCTAAAATATTTAGGTTTGCATCACTTTGGTCAGTATTCGCCTGTAATACATGTGCAACATCCACAAGCATTCGCTCCAAAGCAGCAAAAGTTTGTGAGGGCCCACCAAGATTGGTCCGAAGGCGTGTAGTAATACAGTATCTAGCTGCTTCATGTATGGCCCACCATGCTCCAGCAAGGAGGTTTACTGAAGATGTTCTTTCTAGAAGATCTTCCTCCGTGTTCATGTCCAAAAACAAGCTAGTCACATGCAGGTTTCCTGTGTCTTCTTGTTGGGCTAAAGCAAAATCTTTTGAATTGTGACACGTATGGACAAGCCGCTGGATCCAAGAAGAAAGAGGCACCTTCCATCTTTGTGAAATGTAACTTAAGATGGAAACAAGCTGCTTTGAGTGAAGCTGATGTGGCAGTTGCTTCAAGGCGAAAATTTGCTTCCACTGCATGATTGGTCGCCTGTATTTTGTCACTGTCACGTCATCATGTATGCCACATACAAGTACTGTGATGGGCAATGCATGAGAAAGCAACTTCAAAAATAATTCTTTGATATCTTCATCTGGGTCTCCAAGCTTTTCAAGAATAACTTCGGTTAAAGCGTACATTTGTGAGGGGTGTATAAGTTTTGAGTGCAGAAACATTTCCAATACCAATGCAACCTGACACCTCACTTTTGGTTCCCTATCAGATGCAGCATCAAGAACAGAGAACACAATCTCACCAAAAAACTCAAGATACCCAATAGCCTCGGAATCATAATCTGCACACTTTGACTTGTCATGCATACGTTTAACAGTCTGACAGTATGTATGTATCCATTGTAATGCTTCTAACTTCACTGCTAAAGGAGATGAAACATTAAGAGCTTTCGTGAGGAGCTGACTGTACTTCCTGAAATGCTCCAACATCAACATTGAAGGTCCAACCCCATTGTTGTGTTTCCTCAATGAGAACTTACTGAGAAATTCCACTATACTTAGCCTATTTAGCATCTTGAAAATGGTTACTTGTAACTCCATATATCCCTGAATAGGTAATTCAAAAGGATTCAGATTGTCAATGACATGATATATCATTTTCTTTGATCTATTAACATATAAAGTATCGATCTCTGGTTGGCCTATCAAACTACTACCACCACCCAAAGAAACACAACTCAGGAGAACTTTCATATCAAACTTAAAGAGTGCAAAAAGCTCGGTTTTGGAAAATACTTTAGGAGCCACAACGCTCCCAAGCATGCTTTTTAACATGTTTAGCTCTTCAAGTAATGAATTCATTGCACATTCAACAACTTCATTGTTTCCATGTTGAAGTAAGAAGACATATGTAGCAGCAGAACTTGAGGTCACCAGGTGATTTGGATGCAGACGAAGCTGGGAAACAGGTGAATCAAACTGTAATATTTTATTTACTGATGAAGATAGAAGACCAAGCTTCTGAAGTGAAAGTAACTGAAGATTGGTCTTGAGAACCCCATGAACCTGAAAAGAAGTCAGTTTCTCAGCATTCAAAGTTTTAGCAGTGTTCCTCATATCCAAGCTTTGAAACAGGATATCAACTGCAATACTGTAGAACGATGAAAACCTCTCACTCAGAATTTCAGCCAAAAGAGTCAAACACTTCCAGGAGTCCACTATCCATTTTGACCAGCCGTATTTCCTTCCGACCATTAACAAACATTGTAACAATTGAGGAAGCATTCTAGTGAGGGGGTCTTTAATTTCTTCCAGTAAATTTATCTCCAGCAACCCAGAAGCTGTAGATTGTAAAACTGTAGAAAAACAAGATAACAAAGCAAGCAATCTTTGACGTTGTTGTGGGGTTCCAGGGCTTCCATCTTGAAGTAGTACATCCATGTCGCCCAAAAACTTTGAAAGCAATCCCAAGGAGAATTGTAAGTTGTTGACCCAGTGTTTTTGAAATTGCAAAAAGCTATCCATAATGACACTCCTATCAGATTCAGCAAGGTCAGGTATCATTGCCCACCCAAGAAGCAAATCAACTATGTCAACAAAATGGGCCTGGAAACAGATGAAGAACTTCAAAGAAATCAAAGTCAACACAGTCAAAAGGCGATGCAGTAAGCTTAAGGAGGTTCTTTCATCCTCAAGAAGCTCTTGACATGCTTTGAGAATTGGTAATGCGTATCTCTCAGTAGCTCCAATGTCTGCAACATTGAGGAATTCATGAAGACCTTCTGCTGCAATTTCCACTGTCCCATCACCAGCATTAATATTGCTAAACAATGGCAATGCCCATCCTATAAATCTATCAACTAAATTTCCAAGAATTACATGGTTTTGTCTTCCATTTGACCCAATAGAGAGTGAGCATAAGACTGCACACAAGGCACCATAGGCTGTTGCAGCAGCTTGACGAACCGTATATGATCTACATAAAGTAAACACAATAAGTATAATGATTACCCAAAAAAAAGGAAATTTAAGTGTGCATCTTGCACAATAAGTTCCATCACAGATCAGAAAACATTCCAGAAAGTGAAAGTCGGATCTATAGCATAGGAAAAATAAAAGTATACAGCATAACATGTCTTTCACTGATGATGTACTAAGAGTTCACAGATCACAATTACATATATCCTTGAACCTCATGGATATGGCAGAATGGTCCACAGAGACAGTAAAATTCTGTAAATACTTAACATCAAGCGATTAGGTTTAGCACAAAGCATGGTTGATTCGTGCACACACATGATAGCGATTGTTTACCCACTAACAACACCTAAATGAACTGATAACCTAAAAATTTAATCAAACTTAACACATACGAATTTAATTAGCAATCATAAAAGGTTTATCGATCACTATATCCAGCAACAAAGATAAATAAGCACGCGTATATAATGAAGAGTTACTTACTTGTCTGCAATGAGTTGCGAAAACCCCTGAGCGAGAAACGAGGCAGAGTGAGTGACAAGGAGTGAGTTATGAGGATAAACAATGGCGCGGTGAAGTGAGTTAATGGCTGCCAATCGAGAAGCGTCGTCTTCTCCACCTTCAGAAGATGGATTGTTATGTTGCGATGAGGATGAAGATGAAGAATCCTTGTCTTTGGGAAGAGCGACGGAGAGCAGAGCTGCCAACTGTTGTTGTTGATGATGAAGGCCTTGCATATTCATGGCTCCTTTCAATTCGCATCTCCCCTCTTGAATTCTCTGGTTTGTTTGTTTGAGTCTGGCAATGAGAATGACGAACTCATGGCTGAAGAACAGCAGGGTGAAGAAGTTTCAAAAATTGCAATTGTCTCCCATGTCTTTTCACATTTTGCAACCAACATCTAAAAATAAGATAATAATCAAAGTAAAGTGATAAATTTTTGGAGAGAAAACAAATCAATTTAAACCCATTAGCCATTAGTGTATACTATTAGGATTATATAGCCCTAGAATGACTGATTTGTCGTTATTTTCTGTTCCTCGTTTGGTTGTGGTCTTAGGGTAGAGTCTTTTATTCGACAGTCTATTAGATTTTGTATTGTGTATAATTTGCATGTATAAGGCAACCGGCAGTGAGAGTGGAAGTTCCTAGCATGGGTTGTAGTAAGTGAGCTCGAGAAGTCCTTTGATTGATTTGTGTCTTGGAGTGTTACTGCACGAATGTTACTTGCTTTGTGTTTTGTGGGACTCTTGATGATGTGGGTTAACTATTAAGTGAATATGTTAAGCCACATGTTCCATAAGTTAAATAATTTCAGAGTGGCGAATTTGACCTTATTGCGCAACTCTTGTTTGATTCTAAACGTTGTAGAGATGAGTCTTTTACTCGAAGGATTATCTAAGTTTTGTTGCATGTGATTGTATTCATGAAGTAGTTAACTGATATTATTGGGAGTTCTTCAGCAGCTGATGGCAGGGTGAGGTCGGAACCTAGGAGAGCCTAGGATATGTTGTAGTGAGTTGTTTGCGTTGTTTAGCAGGTACTTGGCGTACCAGTCTGAGCAGGTGACTTAGAGGATTCGGGATAACTCTTGAGGAAAGTATGGATAGGTGTGGAAGATAGTATTGGGCCCATACTACTGAAAGCACAGGATCCATACTCGAATCGTGGAGAGTCACGGAGAATCAAGGAAGCATGTGGGATGAGGATTCTTTGAGTATGTTCTGGTTATTGTTTGGTTTCTTTTCGGTGTGGTGATGAGCACTTGTGGTGGAGCATCTGGTTCAGGCTCAGGTGCAGACACTGAGCTGATTGATGTGCGGATGTTGGAGTTCATCTCGTCGGTGATCACCCACAGTATTTTGGAGCAGTCTCCTGTGATCTTTAATGTGATCAAGGAGGGGATCGTGGAGATTTTGGATGAGCGTCTGGGCACGTTCTGCACTAAGATTATGATTATTGTGGGAGCTTACACTCTTTCCTTTCGTGAGTTCAGTGCTTGTGGATCTCTTGAGTTCTTTGGGGAGAAAGACCCCATTGCTAGTAGGAGGTGGTTAGCAGATATGGTGAACACTTTTCGGACAAGCGTTTGCCCTGAGGGGTCGAAGGTCATATTTGCTTCCTGTCTTCTGAAAGGCAAAGCTCGAGATTGGTGGGAAGATGTAGATTTCGCTTTAGGAGGCAAAGCCATTGAAACGATAGCTTGGGATGAGTTTGCTACCCGGTTTAGGACGGAATTTACCCCGACCATTAAGGTGCAACAGTTGGCGAGGGAGTTTCGGGACCTTCGCCAGACGACTGAGATTGTGGCAGAGATAACTGCCAAGTTTTGAGAAAAGGCTTTGTTGGTTCCGCAACATGCAACGGACGAGGAAATGAAGAAGGTGAGGTATCATGATATAATCGGTGATGACATCGGGGAGCTTGTGAGCTTGTCAGGGTACAATACCCTGAATGATATCATTGCTAAAGCTCGGGAACAGAATATTGATTTGGAACACCTCAGGAAGAGGAAGTCAGAGCACCTCACGTCTCGGTATGGACCCTCCGGTCGTAACTCCATATATACACAGAATAATATAACATCATAAGTCACAAAGACAAGATGCATAATAACACATACTCAGTATAAGAAAATAAGACCCTCCGGTCAATAACACAAATAAGACCCTCCGGTCAGTAACACGAACAAGACCCTCCGATCACACATAAATTACCACTCAGGTAAGTATAGTGAGAAGACTCACCTCGTGAAGTAAAGCAAGTAAATCCCGCACCCGAACTGTCGGTCTAGACTTCGCCTAACATATGTCACATATATCTCTAATTAAAAATTGATATTAATGACCCTCAAAGATGTTGGCTAAGTTTCTCTACTAAACCTCGGAAAGGTAAAAGACCATTTTACCCCTCCATGGCCTCCAAAGTCCACAACTTGACCAAAACCCTAAAAGTCAACGAAAGTCAACACCCAACGCGTACGTTGGGCGTACAGTTGGTCATGCATGCATCGGGGTGGACTCAGCGCTACGCTGCACGTAACTGGGGGTACGCACGGCGTACGTCCCATACTCACTTTTCTTACTCTCTTGGTCTTAATCCGTTAAGACAATTGCTACAATCTCTGATCTGGGCTAACTAGAGGCTAGAGCCTATTACTTCACAAAGTTGGTGACTTTAAGCCTTAGCATGGTTGGACAAGTCTAAAACTCATAAACTCTAATCCTTTACTCACAAAGGTCCACATATCTCCTGCATGGAGAGATCTTGACGACCAAGATCTCATTTTTATGAATCCAAACGACTAAAAACACCTAAAAGGACAGATATTATGCTTTGGAGTTCATCAAACTCATAAAGCTTCAAGCTTGGGACATAAAACCCTAAAAATGGACCAAAACATGAACTAATCAAAACAATGGGAAAGCTTTGAGCTTGATACCTCTGAATGATGCACCAACCACAGAAAAACTCAGATCCAAAAGCTTGGACACAAACTCGTCTTCCTTCAAGACTCCTTCTTCACAAAATAACTCCACAAAAACACTCAATAAGCCACAAATGCTCACACAAGCTATGGAAATGAGATTTAGGGTTTGAGGGGAGTTGGAGGCTGGAAATGGTGGCTGGAAATGAGGCCATCATGTTCCTTAAATAGGGGCACACAAGGCATTAGGGTTTTCACTCTGGGCCTCGTACACCCAACGTACCCTCTGGTACGCCCAACGTACTAGGTGGCCTCCGCGTTCCTACTAAGCACATGAGTACGCTGAGCGTACACATGCGTACGCCCCATGTACTCAATTGCCACCTTTTCTCAAATAAGGAATAGTCTTGACAAGTGCAATAAAAGTTAGGGTCATCGATGCATACCTTGTTTTGGGATGTTACACTTTTGGTTTATGGATTTGGACCTCAGTTTTGGTTCAAGTTGAGCCAGGGGTAAAATGGTCATTTTACCCCAAGTATGGAATATGAACCATAGATTGGAACCCAATTGCTAATTGGGTGTTATTTTGTACTGATAGCTCGGGGAGTCGTCAGGGCAGCAGCTAGGGATTTCTTTCAGTGAGCTTCAGCATTCGAGGCGAGTCTCCTCACTGTTCTATGGGTCGAAGGCACCAATGTTGGCCCATTTGGTTTATGTATTATTGGAAGACCTGGGGGTGGCCCTTGGCATTTGGTATGAAAGACCAGGAGGCGGCTCCTGGCAAACTGTATGCAAGACCAGAGTCTGAACTCTGGCAGTTTATTAGTTAAGTAGTGTAGATTGTAAGGTAGTTGTATTTGTGATGCTTGCATGGAAGACCAGGAGGTGGCTCCTGGTACTTGTATGTAAGACCCAGGGTTTTGGCCCCCGGCTTGGCAAGGAAGACCACGATACAAATCATGGCATAATGGCAAGACTATGGTTGGCACATAGCACTTTTATTGATTTTTGGATATGTATGATATGTATGGCTCGTTTGATATGTATGGTATGTGGTATTTTGGGAACTCACTAAGATTTTGTGCTTACAGTTTGTGGTTTATGGTTTCAGGTACTTCCGGTTCGAAAGGGAAGGGCCCGGCTTGATCGCAGCGCATACACCCGTGTTTTCCGCAATACATGATTTTGGGAATGAACTCTGATAATTGTTTTATTTTGAGATGCTTTAAATTATTTGAATAAAAGTTAAATGAGTGTTTTGATTATAATAAAAATGAAAATTTTACCCTATGATTTTCGGGATGTTACAGTTGTAGCACCTGTTGCGGGACGTTGAGCTGTAGTTTATCTAATTTTGTGAGACAAGTGAGTCTTCTCATTATACTTTGTAGGATGCTAGTTGTATTTGTGACTCTTGCATTGGTATGTTGGGTTGGACCTGTTTTGTAACATCCGGACTTTCAGGTATATTATTGTGTGATTAATCTGAGATTTATGAAGTGACTCGGCGAGTTGTGAGTCCAACTCGTCGAGTAGAGTCGAGTGTCCACGTGGGATTAATGAATGGACTCGACGAGTCAGAGAGCCGACTCGTCGAGTAGGTGCTGGCCAGAGAAACCCTAATTTCCCGGGGTTGGGGCCTATATAAGGGAACTTATAGCCCCATTTGCGCCTCACCAGCCACCCTACTTCCTTGAGAGAAACCTTAATCGTCCATTTGAGCTAGAGAGTGAGAAAGAGGCTAATCTTGTGGATTTTAGTGCATTGTTGAAGGAAAAGTGGAGAGCATCAAAGCTTGGTTCAAGAGGAGGCTTTGGATCTAGAGGTTTTTCAGAGTTTTGTTTCAGTTGGAGGTAAAAAGATGCTAACTTGGTCATTTCCTTATGAAGATTTTGGTTTAGGGAGTTTCTAGGGTTTCTCCCATTCTTTTTGGTGTCATTGTGATCTTTGAGCATGATTGAGGTTGAAACCTCATATCTGAGTTTTAGGAGGCTTTGTGAGCTCAAAGGCCCGAACTTTATTGAGTTAGAGACAAGACCTTGAGCATGCAACCTTGTTAGAACTTGTATTGGCATTATGGAGCAAGTATGCCATGCATGAACGTAAAGATCGAAGCTTACGTGACAGTTGAGCCTTGGGAGGCTAGATCTAGAGTTTAGGGTAGTAGATCTACCTTAAAACGTCTGAATGAGAAAACAGACTGGAGGGACTCACCGAGTCCATGGCGTGACTCGACGAGTCGGTTAGAGTTTGTCCCGATGAGTTTGATCATGCGATAACTCGGCGAGTTGGGGGTCAACTCGACGAGCTGAGCTGGACTTTCTTGAGACTTCTGAGGAAAAGAGGGGACTCGACGAGTTGCATGAGTGCACTCGACGAGTCGGGTCAAACAAGGACTGTTGACTCGAGTTTGACTTCTAGTTGGTCAAACCTGAGTAATGGAGACCATTGAAGGGTAAAATGCTCTTTTACCCTGTAACACCCATAAAATTCAAGCCAATTTAAAACTTTTTAAACAATTCAAAACCCATTAGTCACTACAAAATGTTTTCAATATAATTTAATATCAGAGTATCCCAGAAACATAGTCATAAAAAGTGAGGAGCTGTACGATCACGCCTTTGCCCTGCCATGATCCCCTGATGCACCTGAAACAATAAACTGAAACTGTAAGCCCGAAAGCTTAGTGAGTTACCCCCAAAATACCGATACACATACAGTCCACATAACCATGTCAGCAATAACATATCATAACAAACTGAACAGAACAGCATGCAATGGGTCCACAGCTTTACAAGCTGGATTACCCCTGGGCCCTCAGTACGAGTCTGGAATGTCTATCGGGCCCTCAGCTCGTATCTGGAATACCATCGAGCCCTCAGTACGAGTCTGGAATGCCTACCGGGCCCTCAGCTCGTATCTGGAATGCTCCCGAGTCCTCAGTATGAGTCTGGAATGCCTACCGGGCCCTCAGCTCGTATCTGGAATGCTCCCGAGTCCTCAGTATGAGTCTGGAATGCCTACCGGGCCCTCAGCTCGTATCTGGAATGCTCCCGAGTCCTCAGTATGAGTCTGGAATGCCTACCGGGCCCTCAGCTCATATCTGGAATACTCTAGGGTTTGTTGGCTACCGCACGGAGCAGTACATCCTCAACCCATCCCACATAACATATCAACATGTAACAGATAATGCGCAAACAGGAAATCAATCAGTATCACAGGTAGTCCTACAGACCCACCCTCTAGCATATCAAACTAGCATGCATAACCAACTCATACTCAACATAATACAACTACTAGGATATCATATCCAATGGGCCGGCCTTAGTGCCTTAGACCCCTTAGTATAGTGAGGATAACTCACCTCAAAATGCTGAAGTCCCATAGACACAATCCAAGCTGCTTGATGACAGATTCCCGAACTGTCAATATCAAAAAATCACCCAATTAATAATTGGGTTCCAAGCCCAAGATCCAACTCATACCACAAAAACCCAAAAGTCAATTCATGGGCCAAAGCCCAACATATGGCCCAATTTTCCAAATTGGGCCCAGACCTCTACATGGTCTTTCCTTAAGGCCCATCAAATTATTTTGGTCCGTTAACTTGTTCTTGGATAACCCATCAATAATCACCAAAGTCCACTAGGAAGGCCCAACTCAAGGCCCATTTAGGGTTTCACATAAAATGATAATTAGGGTTAAGTGTTTCTCACTTAACCCTTTAAGGACTTAATCCATTAAGTCCCTCACTTTACTAAATAATTCATATGGTGTGATTGGGCCTAATACACAATTCCATTCCAATGGCCCAAATGTGGGTCCCGATAAGTCCAAGCCCATAATCCCAAAATTAGGGTTTTCACATGAACGACAATTAGGGTTAAGTGTTCCTACTTAACCCATTAAGGACTTAATCCATTAAGTCCAATATTGCTTTAGGTTAATTTGCCAATGATTATTAATTATTATTTTAAGTTTAATAATTAATTCTCGTGTGTGTCCCAAACAATTCCCACAATTAGGGTTTTATGCTCTTAGGGTTTCCCAAACCCTAATTAGGGTTTCCAACCCAATTACTAGCCCATTTATCAATTTGTTGGGCTTTTAGGTCAATTAGGGATTTATTGGGCCTATTAGACCCACTAGAATGTCATCAAGCCCATTAGGGTTTTATTGGGTCCATTGGGGTCTCTTTGGGCCCACTAGGGTTTCTTTTGGCCCATTAGGGTTTAGTAGTCCCTTGTCCAAACATCCAAACGAGACACAAACCAAACAAGGCACGCCGCCACCCGACACGGCGGCTGGTGGCGGCAGGAGGCGGCAACCACCACCTCACGGTGGTGGTTTGACTTTTTCTTTTTCATTATTCCTACACTATTACAGCTTTACAATGAAATCTCAAAATAACACACACACACATACTAAGAAATAACACCCTACAGTAGTATACACACCCTCCATGGCGGTCCTTGAGGCGGCAGCCACCATGGCCGGCGGCCATGGTGGTTTTTCCTTGACTTTTCTCCAGTAGCAGCAACCCGAGACACCTACAGGTTTGCGAGACACGGCTGGCACACACACACACCCATACGCTGACGTGAACAGAACCACGCGTATAATCACCCACCTTATGGTGGTGCACAACGACGGCGAGATAACGACCACCGTGGCGGGCCGCCATGGTGGTTCCCGTGATGTTTCCAGCCAGAAGAAAACGTCCCCATTATGGTCTGCAACCCAAAACACACGCAACTTGCGACACACGGATGAACATGCGCACAACAGCCACCCTTGGGGTGGCGGATGTTGACCGGAGTAGAAGAAAGATCGCACAGGCGGCGACGATCGAGATGGGACCTGGCCCTGACGAAACCACTACGAAACAGAAGGGGAAAGGGGGTGGTTCTTCAGTTCGACGGCAGCCCTAACGTCCCCCAGACAGTCTTCGTCTTCAATGATCGTAGGAACGGCGGCGGATGGGTTTCGGCGGTCACACCATCGAGAGGAACGGCGACTGCTCGTGGCGGTGGAATAGTCTTCAGAAATGGAACAACAACGATGAACCTCCTCGCCGGCAGCAAGGTTAGCGGTGGCGGCTTTGGTGGTTGTCGATGGACGCTCCAGTGTACTACGACGGTGACGAGGGTGGCGGCTGAGGCTAGCAGGTGAGGGGGGGGGGGGGGGAAACGGCCGCATCCAAATATTTAGGGTTAGGTTTTGAGGGTGACGGGTATAATACATTTAAATACCCCGAACCCCATATGAAATGTATCCCATAACTGTTGGATTAGGTGTCTAAGCCCATAACTATAATTGGTATGTACTTGAATTGATAGCAGCACAGTCCTTTTGGGTTGCCCTCAACCTAGCAACTGGACAAGGAAATTATAAAAGGAGAGATATTAATTTATAAGATTAATAAATTAATATATATATATAAATGATTTATTAATATGTTAATGGATTAATATATTAATTAGAAATCATTATGTTTAATTAATTGTTAGCCATAAATTAATCAGAATTGATTTTGGGGTTAAAAGAATTAATTATAAGGTGCAGGGACTAGTTTGCAATTATCTAATAGTTGAGTGGAAGGTTCTAGAACCCCCTTGGAAGAGGGTGGACGAAATCTTTAGGGGAAACCCTAATAATTTCGTCCATAGGGGCTTGGATAAGGCCCTTGGGTTTGCTTAGGCCCTAAGCAAAGGATAACTAGGGTTTCCCTTAAACCCTAGATCCCTCAGCTATATAAGGAGCCTCCTGGTTCATGTTTTTGGTCACTGATTTCTTTGGAAGAAACCCTAAGGCCGAAATTGTATACTCTCTCCATCCTCTCTCCTCCAAGTTTCCTTCTTGCTAGTTCTTGGGTGTGATTCCATTAGAGGCATTACATTTGTGGTGCTAAGCTTCCAAGAAGATCAAGATCAAGATCAAGAGGATTATCAATTGTTTGCTATAACAATTGAAAGGTATGTAACTCCTAAACCCTAGTTTACTATTTTCGAAAATAGCCTCTCTCCTCTAGGGTTCTTGTTTTGCAATTCAAAGTTGTATGTTCAATAGTTAAAACATAGATCCAAAGTAGGTTGCATGTGAACTTAGGAATTGTTTTCTAGTTTATTTGTTGTACCTAAAACCCATCAGTGGTATCAGAGCCATTATTGTTTTAAATTGAATTGCTACAATTGTTGAATTGCAAATTAGGGTTTATAGCTATTAAACCCTAAAGGCCAAATTTTCGATTTCTAGGGTTTTGGATCAAAGGTTTTTTTTTTTCGAAAACCCTAGCCTCCAAAGAACCCTAATCGAAATTAGGGTTAGGGTTTTGAAAACCCTAGCCTCCTCCCTTGTAAATTTCGAAATATGCTAGAGGATAACTAGGGTTTCTTGTTTTGGATAATTGTTACTTAATTAGATTAATTGGATAATTATCCTTACCCTAATTTTCGAAATTTAGAGGGATAAGGATTATGATTAAATTAATGGATTAATTTAATTAGATAATCCTTACAAGATTTAATAATTTGATTAATAGTTAATTAAAAGATAAATATTAAATCTAGTTAATTGGTTTATTTAAATTTAAATTTAATAGCTTAAATTTCGAAATTTATAAACCCTTGAAGTTTTAAAATGTTTTAAAACACACCTTATATATATATTACAATTAAAAGTTTAATATTATATATGTATAAGAACATGGTCAGTCAAATCGCTAGTATGCCTCATTCACGAAGCTAATCTATAAGGGGGGTATAAGGAAACTGCCTATAAAATGGTAGTTGAATGGGTGTCCACTCTCACCCACCGCTTCCTTGATTAGTGGAGGGTCGTTAGCAGAACGGATTTGATAGGACAACTACTTCTCATTAAAAGTATAATGATATTAAAGAAAGTACTAGAACATTATTTTCAAAATCCCAACTCTAGTTACTTTAGGAAAAATGTGAAAAGTATGCTAATCCATGAAATTGCACATTATGCTTTATTGGTCGTTAGTGGAGTGTGTGTGGTTAACCAGCACACTAAAAGGCACTAATAAAGAGTAGTAATGGGTATCTCATAATTGTCATTTTGATGGAGCGTGTGTGGTTTACCAGCACATCAATAGTTAATGATAAAGACAATGAGGTTACCAAGCACATTTGCATGGTTATTCACATCTTGTTTGTGATCCTCGGCATCCCAGTCACAAATAGAAGAGCATAATCTGAGATTAAAACATGCCATTGAATAGTTTCAATGTATCTCAAAAGAATTAGGAATTTCACTTCGTTTGTTTCGTCTAATGGTGGAATTGGTGAATCGTCATTCACCTACCTTTGTGAAATTTGCACTTGGATCTCGGCATCCCATTTCTAAGTTGTGAATCTTCATAGTTGGATCCTAACCTTGATATTATATCTTTGGGTTATTCTATTAAGGTATCTTGAAATCTAACTAAAACTTTCTTTCTTTTCAGATGTCTACTCCTGGAAACACTTCTGCTTCATCCTCCTCCAACCAGAACTTCTCTTTGCTCAATATCTGCTCCAAAGTCGTTATGGATGGCTCAAACTATAACGATTAGATGCGCAACATCAAGATGGCTCTTCGTTTCGAGAACAAAGAATATGTTCTTGAAAAGGAGCTCAAAGAGCTTGATGAGAATGAAGCTACTCCTGAAGATCTTGCTGCCTACAAGAAACATTACGATGATGCTACCAAAGTGGCATGCATCATGGTGGCAACTATGTCCCCAGAACTGCAGAGGTACTATGAGGACTACTGGCCTTTCGAGATGAACAAGGACCTTATGGAAAAGTACCATAAGCGAGCTCGTCAAGAAAAGTTCGAAGTAGTCAAGTCACTCATGGCTTGCAAGATGAAGGATGGGGAGTCGGTAGTGTCACATGTGCAAAGAATGCAACGCTACATAGAGCGTTTGGTCAAGCTCAATATTCACTTTGATGAGGAATTGGCCATTGACATGGTCTTGAACTCACTTCCTGAATGTTATGGTCAGTTTATTCTAACTTACCATTTGAACAATACTGAGCAGACCTTGGCCCAATTGCACAACTTGTTGCAGACAGCTGAGGCAGGGATGAAGGGTAAAAGTATACCCTCCACACCTACGAGTGCCCCTGTTTTGGCTATTGGACAGGGAAAGGGGAAAAAGAGGAAAGGTCCTCCCAAGCAAAACTGGAAGAGCAAGGCTCAAGCTGGGTCATCTAGTAATGGCCCAAAGGCTAAGCCCAATGGTTCCACTCCCCATGTTTCTGATCCAAAAGAGGCAGTTTGCTTTTACTGCAACCAAAAGGTGCATTGGAAGAGATCTTGCCCACAATATCTGCAAGATATCAAGGATGGCAAAGTGAAGCCATCTTCGGCAGGTATTTACACTATTTCTGCTAATAACTCATTATCTTCTCGTTCATGGGTCCTTGATACAGGATGTGGTTTTCATATCTGTTCTGATTTGCAGGGTCTAAAGGAAAGTGAGGAGATAGAGCGAGGAAGGATAAACCTGATCATGGGAAACAGAAAGTCTTCACCAGTAACCAAGATCGGAGTTTATCAGCTTCTGCTTAGTAATGATGTTAGATTAGATTTAATAAATTGTTGTTATTCGTCTGAGATGACGAGAAACATTATTTCATTTCATGCATTGTTCAGACAAGGTTTTACATATTCTTTTAATGATTTGAATGGTTCAATTTCTGTTTATAAGAATGGTGTTTTTATGTTTGAAGCTTTGCCTTGTAATGGTGTGTATGAAACAGTGACTTGTGTTGATAGCCTAGGAAATAGTGTACTTAATATTGACTTGTCTAATAGTGTAGACAAGGCATGCTTGTGGCATTGTCGTCTTGGACACATTAACAAGAAACACATAGCCCAACTCCAAAAGGATGGAGTGTTGGAATCATTTGACCTAAAGTCAGATGATATGTGTGAATCTTGTCTTATGGGAAAGATGACAAAATCACCATTCACAGGGTCTTGTGAAAGAGGTGAAGGTCTGTTGGATCTCATACACACAGATGTGTGTGGGCCCTTCAGATCAACTACAAGAGATGCTAGTCGATTCTATGTGACTTTCACTGACGATTATAGCAGATATGGATATATCTACTTGATCAAGCATAAGTCAGAAACTTTTGAAAAGTTCAAAGAGTTTAAGCATGAAGTCGAAAATCAATTGGGCAGAAAGATAAAGATACTTAGATCCGATAGAGGCGGGGAGTATCTTAGTATCGAGTTTAACGACTATCTGAAAGAATGTGGGATAGTCTCACAATTGACTCCTCCTAGGACACCACAGTTAAATGGTGTAGCTGAGAGGCGCAATCGAACCTTGTTAGACATGGTTCGTTCTATGATGAGTCGGGCTTCGCTTCCTATTCACTTTTGGGGGTATGCCTTAGAGACAGCCGCCCACATCCTCAATCTTGTCCCTACAAAGAAGGTTGCCAAAACACCTCACGAAATGTGGACAGGGAAAGTTCCCTCGTTAGCACACATTAAAGTCTGGGGTTGTGAAGCTTTCGTAAGACGAGAGACTCACGATAAGCTAGCAGCTAGAAGTGAGAAATGTGTTTTCATTGGTTACCCAAAGCAGTCTTTTGGATATTTGTTCTACAGGCCTAGTGAGAACGTGGTCTTTGTAGCACGAAGAGGAGTCTTTCTTGAAAGAGAGCTCATATTCAAAGAGGACAGTGGGAGCACTATTGACCTTGAAGAAATTCAAGAGTCAGCCAATGAAGGAACCTTAGATGACACTAGCATTCAACCAGAGGAAACAGTTCCTGTTGAACCAATTGATAACTCATTACCTCTTAGAAGATCCACGAGGGTGAGTGTGCCACCTGAGTTGTATGGTTTTCATATTACTTCAGATGGTGACACATTCATAAGTGACAGAACACTGGTAAACTTAGATGAACCAGTCACTTATAAGGAAGCAATGGCAGGCCCAGAGGCTTCCAAGTGGAAAGAGGCAATGGACAGCGAGATTAAGTCCATGTATGACAACCAAGTTTGGAATTTGGTTGATAGTGCACCAGGTCGCAAGACAGTTGGGTGCAAATGGATCTTCAAGAAGAAGACAGACATGGATGGGAATGTGCACACATTCAAAGCTCGACTGGTTGCAAAAGGTTTCACTCAAACCCCAGGGGTTGACTATGATGAGACCTTCTCACCAGTAGCTAAGATTAAATCTATTAGGATATTGCTCGCCATAGATGCCTTCCATGATTATGAAATCTGGCAGATGGATGTCAAAACTGCTTTCCTTAATGGGAAGTTGGCTGAAGATGTTTACATGAGTCAGCCAGAGGGTTTTGTTGATGCAAAGTTCCCCAATAGAGTGTGCAAGCTTGAGAAATCCATTTATGGATTGAAACAAGCATCTCGCAGTTGGAATCTTTGCTTCCATGAGAAAGTCAAAGAGTTTGGTTTCTCTAGAAGTGAAGATGAGTTTTGTGTGTATATCAAGGCTAGTAGGAGTATAGTAACTTTTCTGGTGTTATATGTCGATGACATATTACTCATTGGTAACGATGTTCCAACCTTGAAAGAAGTTAAGTCTTGGCTTGGAAAGTGTTTTGCCATGAAAGACCTTGGAGAAGCTGCCTATATTCTTGGGATTAGAATATTGAGAGATAGAAAAAAGAGACTAATTGGACTTAGTCAGAGCACATACTTGGATAAGGTACTAAAGAGGTTTAGTATGGAAAACTCCAAGAAGGGAGAGCTACCTATCCAGAGCAATACCAAATTGAGTAAGACTCAATGCCCGAGTACAGATGTTGAAATAGATGACATGAGTCGTGTACCTTATGCTTCCGCTGTCGGATCGATCATGTACGCTATGACATGTACTCGCCCTGATGTGGCATTTGCTTTGAGCATGGTCAGTCGCTATCAGGGAAACCCAGGTAGAGCTCATTGGGTAGCAGTTAAGAATATACTCAAGTATTTGCGAATGACAAAGGACTGGGTCCTTGTGCTTGGTGGCAGTGATACTTTGAGAGTAGATGGTTACAGTGATGCCAGCTTTCAGACGGATAGAGATAACTTCCGTTCTCAGTCCGGCTGGGTGTTTTTACTGAATGGAGGAGCAGTTACTTGGAAGAGTTCCAAGCAAAATACAGTGGCTGATTCTACTTGTGAATCAGAGTACATAGCAGCAAGTAAAGCGTCGAAAGAAGCAGCTTGGTTGAGGAACTTCATCGGGGATCTCGGAGTTGTTCCAACCATCCAGGAGCCTATGGAACTGTTCTGCGATAATGAAGGAGCGGTTGCCTTGACAAAGGAACCAAAAGATCATGGTAAGACCAGACATATCGACAGAAAGTACCATTTCATCATACATAGAGTAGAAGAAGGCCATCTTATAGTAAAGAGGGTGTCATCTGAAGATAACCCAGCAGATCCTCTCACAAAGGGTCTGAGTAGGGCTAAGCATATTCAGCATGCTCGGAGCATAGGACTGAAAGATGATATTAGTTTTAGTAGTTAGATTAGTTTTTGAAACTTGTAACAAAGTAAATGTAATTGACTTTTGGTGATTAAATAATAAAGTATTATTTATAAGTTTGGCTACTACCTTTTGTCAATTGTTTATTATTGTGTTTCATTTTTGCATGTTTTACTTCCTGAATAATGAGATTATTCAAACTCCACAGTCGCTCGTACTCTTGGAAGTAAGTAGTGAATTAAGACTGTCATGAATCGGATTGCAGATTGTCTAAGGATAGACATGGCAATAGAATTGCTGCAATGTTCATGAGTACTCAGAAATTGAGATTTGAGTATTGGATAAACCCTCGCTCAGAGTATTACTTCATGGAATTCATCACGAGTAATACTGAGACGATAATATCTTATAATCTTGAAACGAAGATATATGAGTTGTAATTTACAAGTCGGTTGTGCATTGGTGATACGAAAACGCATCAGTAACTTGGTGTTATAAAACGTATTGTCATGTATAATTTGATGAGTAAAAGATACAAGCATATGAGTCAACGTTTATTCGTTCCTTTTGCCCTAACAGGAAAAGCGATATCTGTGGGCCCCTCGATGATTTGGTGTTGACTTATGTGCTGGGCCCAGCCAGGACTAAATTGATGTGTTCGATTAGAAGTCCTTCATCATCACAAATCAGGAATCGGGAAACATAGATTCTGGACAAAGAGATTGATTACATTCCATGTCTTTTGTCTGGGGATATCAAGCAGAACGAAGGGTTATATGATCACTTATCTTAGGACACGTAACTGACTGGGTCAGAGTTCGGCAGCAGCTTTTTGGAAGCTACAATTTGCTGGTCAAATTTAGAAGGCATACTAGCAATTATAGTTACAGACTTATCCAAGTGGGAGACTGTTGGATTAGGTGTATAAGCCCATAACTATAATTGGTATGTACTTGAATTGATAGCAGCACAGTCCTTTTGGGTTGCCCTCAACCTAGCAACTGGACAAGGAAATTATAAAAGGAGAGATATTAATTTATAAGATTAATAAATTAATATATATATATATATATATGATTTATTAATATGTTAATGGATTAATATATTAATTAGAAATCATTATGTTTAATTAATTGTTAGCCATAAATTAATCAGAATTGATTTTG
The DNA here is from genome assembly GCF_052849685.1 of Lactuca virosa. Taxonomy (NCBI): domain Eukaryota; kingdom Viridiplantae; phylum Streptophyta; class Magnoliopsida; order Asterales; family Asteraceae; genus Lactuca; species Lactuca virosa. The sequence goes on along the minus strand of NC_136434.1, from coordinate 166,711,029 downwards.
GGGTTAAAAGAATTAATTATAAGGTGCAGGGACTAGTTTGCAATTATCTAATAGTTTAGTGGAAGGCTCTAGAACCCCCTTGGAAGAGGGTGGACGAAATCTTTAGGGGAAACCCTAATAATTTCGTCCATAGGGGCTTGGATAAGGCCCTTGGGTTTGCTTAGGCCCTAAGCAAAGGATAACTAGGGTTTCCCTTAAACCCTAGATCCCTCAGCTATATAAGGAGCCTCCTGGTTCATGTTTTTGGTCACTGATTTCTTTGGAAGAAACCCTAAGGCCGAAATTGCATACTCTCTCCATCCTCTCTCCTCCAAGTTTCCTTCTTGCTAGTTCTTGGGTGTGATTCCATTAGAGGCATTACATTTGTGGTGCTAAGCTTCCAAGAAGATCAAGATCAAGATCAAGAGGATTATCAATTGTTTGCTATAACAATTGAAAGGTATGTAACTCCTAAACCCTAGTTTACTATTTTCGAAAATAGCCTCTCTCCTCTAGGGTTCTTGTTTTGCAATTCAAAGTTGTATGTTCAATAGTTAAAACATAGATCCAAAGTAGGTTGCATGTGAACTTAGGAATTGTTTTCTAGTTTATTTGTTGTACCTAAAACCCATCAATAACAACCAAAATGGCCCCTCCTCCCCATATTTCTTTACAAGATTAATCCAAAATTTACCTTTTCAACCCAATCCATGGAAATCCCTCACAAATTAAGTCCCATAAACTACCAAACATCCCCCAATATCTTAATTGTGACATAATCAGCCCTTCCACCTCATTTCCTTTTAAATTAAATCCAATATTATTCTTTAATCCCCGAAACTAACATCCCAATATTTATTATTTGATTTCTGAGCTCTAATACTATAAAATAATAATAATAATTACTTCCCGGGGTTCCTGAATTATTATTTAATTACTCTCTTTAAAATGGGATGTTACATACCCACTTCCGGAGTTAGACAGAGAAAGAGTAACCCTTGGTTTACTTAGAGTTGAGAATCGAGTATTAATTAGAGAATATTTACCCTATGTGTTAGGCGGTGGCTAGTTCGAGATTCGAGTATAGGGATAATTTCTTGCGTGCCTCGAGGTGAGTCTTCTCACTATACTTTACCATGAGTGGTATTTGTGTGTGACTGAGATGTCTTATGTGCTTATCTGTGTATTGTGATATCCTGCATTATTTCTTTGTGATTTATGCTGTGTATTACTCAGAGCTTACAGAGTTAGGACCGGAGGGTCCACAGAGTTAGGACCGGAGGGTCCATCAGAGTAGTGGGACTGGAGGGTCCCACTGAGACACATTGACCGGAGGGTCTTACAAAGTTATAGCCTCGAGTGGCTAATGTATTGAATGTGGTATTTTGGGGAACTCATTAAGCTTCGTGCTTACCGTGTTATGTGTTTCAGGTTTTTCTCAGGATCGCGGGAGGGCATCAACTAGATTGTACACACCAGAGAAAGAGTTATGTTTTGAGGATCCTGGATTATTAATCAATCAATTATGGAGTTGTGTTTTTATAAACTAAATACATGAGATTTTTGTGATATGTGTTATGAGAATTATGCGATTTTAAATGAAAAAATTATTTGAAAATTTACGGTGTTACATGTTTGTATGTTGGGTTGGGCATGTTTGCATGATGGGTTAGGCCCATTTGTATGCTGGGTTGGGCTTATTTATATGTTGGGTTGGGCTTTTTTTATGTTGGGTTGGGTCCGTTTGTGTGTTGGGTGGGGCTCGATATGAGGGAGGTGCCCAACCTATGGGCGGAGCCCAATATGTATGGTATGTGGTATATTGGGGAACTCACTAAACTCTGTGCTTACGGTTTTTGTGGTTTAACATTTTCAGGTACTTCCAATTCAAAATGGAATGACCTGACTTCACTGCACATCACCCCTTATGATTTTCCGCATTGATGAATATTGTTCTACTCTGATAACTGTGTTATATTTTGCTATGGTTGATTTTGAACATACATTGTGTGGATTTGATGGTTGGAAAAATGAAAATTTCTATTAGTATTTTGGGATGTTACATCCAAGAAGACGTCAACCTCCATCTAAACCCTTATTTATCTAAAAATTGCCTCTTCTCCTCGTGTATCCCTCCACATCGATGTCATCTTAACAACCATTCGATGTCTTCTCACCACCATTACCCCACTATTCTTCTCCACTATATCCATCATTTTTAAGAATTTACCTTAGATGCTCGTCTGATGTTCTTTTCTAAAATGTTCCAACATCGCCTCTACAATTGGTCGTGGTGGTTGTTCTTGGCGTTCTCCCTTAATAATCACTTAATTATCTCTGCTCTCTTCATCAATCACTGCCCATGCTATTGGATATACCTGATTGTTTGCATCTCTTCCAATAGCAGTCAAAAGCGATCTCCCTTGATCTGCCATTTTAGGAAACAACCATCCAAACCTATCACACGCCTACAACCCCTACTCCAACCATCCTTAAAAGCCTTCAAGCACACATAAAACCTTTTGAAATAGTTCATGCCACTTGGATTACCTTCTACTCCCACCCTGCAAGTGCTTCATGGGTTATACATGAGGATTTCTGCAACACAGTCCCATACCTTTGCATAATGTTCTTCTAAGTTATCTTTAATCATCTCTCTTGCATTTATCCTAGCCCTGTGACATTGCCCCTTAGACACTTCTACTGAAAACATCCTAAATACATCTTCTTTCATCTCAGTCAAGGTCATATTTGGCTTACTAATGATATCCTTCAAGTAATGTTTGGCTAACCAGTTGTAACTAACCAAACATCCAAAATTATAATTCCTAACACATAGATGTATGTCACATATGGATTTAGTCTGAAATGTTCGTTCATTATACTTCCAAGCAACATAAACTTTAAAAGGACATGACTCTTTTTTATATATTTTTTCCACACCTAACAATGACTCTATATCTACCACTCTTTATAAACCATAACTCATATCCATTAGCCACTGCATATTTAGTTAATGCAAACCTGAGTTGAGCACAAGACTCGTAACACTGTCCTTCTATAGGCTTCATTTGTTTCCAATGGATGTTTGGATCATGAACCTTATACTTTACACCCACTTCGTAATCATTTTGATCATCAATATGATCATGATTTGGCTCCTTAACACCATCTTCATTATCATAATCTCCCATTCCATCAAGAGTCCTCTTTAGCACATTTTCATCACATAATATGTTAAGGAATGGCTCATCGAACAATTTTGAGGTTGGTTTAAAGGTCTCTGGTGCAAAATCCAAGAATGAGAAATCTATAAGATCATCATTAGAGTTCTCGCCCCTTACATAAACCTTCTCAAGCCCCTTGACTTCTTTAGTTCCAGATGATGAAGCCATCCGTTCAAGATGGAAAATTAAAATTGTTAATGGCAGTATGGAACTCGATTATGAAAGATAAGAACACACATACACATTAATTTCTCTTTCGCAGCCACATACCTTTCTAGTTCAGTGTATTTCAACTTCAAACGAGAAGCTTTTTGCATACAACAATGGTGTTAGAAACCCTTTTCAAAACCCTTCTTATTCCCGAGATCAACTACATGGAAACCCTTTTGATGCATACGTTTCTTCTAAAAGGTGATGTTTGGATTGTACGAACGCATTTTGGAAAAGATCAAGTAGTATAGGGGAGTGGTGACCGGCTAAGGAGCTTAACTTGTTGTTAACCGGCTGTTGATAATATTTTGAAACGTCATCTCAAATATTTAGGCTAATTAAAAACAAAAAATCCACTTGGAGCTAATTTAAAATCCAAATGTAAAACTTGTGGCTTTTGTGGTAATAAAACAATAACTTTTTATAACTCTGAATACATATTTTTTAAATTCGTAATACCACTTTTTGAAGCATCTTATGGCTCATAACTTTTAAATTCTCTTTCTCGTTTTTTGATACGATTCACAGAAGACGCCTCCATCACAGTTTCTTCTCCGTCTCCCATCTTCTTCTCTCTAGCCACCGCCGCCAGCTCGCCGATCTCCGGCGCCACCCCTTCTCGACTCAGCTCTCCGATCTCCGATCTCTGATCTCCACCGCCGCCAACTCTCAGATCAGGTAATGAATTTCTTTTTTCTGGCTATCATCTTCTCTGTCTATTTCTATAAATCTCCATATCTCCATGTCTATACTGATTATTTTAATTTTCTGGTTATTCTGATGGTTTGCAATGCCAAAGATTTCCTTTTCTGATTATCTTCTTCACTATCTATTGCCATCTGCTCACACGAATTTCTGCCAAATGTTTGCAATGGCAAAGATTTTGGTTAATATTTTGTGTCTCAAACCTCCGATATGCTAGACGAATCTGCCACCTGAAATTTGCAATGGCAAATTTTTGTGAATGGCTTATTCTTTTTCTGCCAAATTTTTGCAATGCCAAAGATTACTTTGGTGTCTCATACCTGGCACTCAAATTGGAATGTCACAAAGGAATGTGTTAAGCCCTTAAAACTTTTGTGTCTAATCCGTGAATTATCTGATCTGTCAATTGTTTGCAATGCCATAAATACTAAATATGTAAGCATGACCTTTTTGATCAATTTACATATATAAGCTAATCCAAACACTTTTTTAAAAACTCATTTTTATTACCAATAAACTAATAGACACTTTTTATCAAAAATTGATATGCATATGGTAGTTTCAACAAATTTTCAGATCCTTGTACCCATGTAACCTTTGATTTATGTTCCAAATTCATGATGTTTTGGATGTTTTACTCTTTGGACTATGTAGGTTTTCTACAGAGATAAAAGAAGTAATTAGCGTCTATAGACATGGATCCTGATTCAGTTAAATCGACTCTGCAAACTCTAGCATTTGGAAATGTAATGGCTGCAGCTGCTCGTGATTATCAGAAGGTATTTCTATATCTATACTATCAAGTGTGTATGTCATGATTCATGAAGTTCAAATTCGCTTATGATGTTAATTTTACTTTTTTTTTGCTTCAAACACTAGATTCATTGTAGGGTTTGTAAACTGAGATTCAGATATGCTTATCAGATTCCAATTGCAGCAGTTTCTTTTTTCCAGTAGTTTAATGTAGTAATAAATTTTATGTTTAACCCAAAAGATCATTATTTTGAAGTTAAAAACTAGTAAAACTAATACTTAAAATGTCATATTTATGTTTGGACTCTTTATGTAAAGGGAGTGCTTAATATATTCAAGGTTTGTATTGAATTTTAGAAGCAGTGAGTATTTTGCTCATTCACATTGATGAATGAAAGTGTAAAAATAGAAAAATGCCTTGTACCCTTTTTGATAGTGACAACTGATGAAGGACGAGTGATTTTAGTGAATATTTTGCTCCTTCACATTGATCAATAGAACTCAATTATATATTTTAATTCTTATAGGAAGTTGCAGCTTATGAAAAGGCACAAACATCATCGTCTGTTAATGAGGAGGTTGATCTAGATGATTTGATGGATGTAAGTTGCAAATGCATGTTTATTGTATAATATATGTTTCTTAATCAAATTCTTCATTTTTATTCAACTTTTATGGAACTGTATGTATATCAGGATCCTGAGCTGGAAAAGCTGCATGCAGATAGGATTGCAGCTCTTAAGGTTGTAATTTGATTATTATAATGCAAACACAAAAGTTTCTTTAAGCCTCTAACCTTTCATATGCTTTTTTTGTTGGAAAAGAGAGAAGCTGAAAAGAGACAATCATTAACGAAAAAAGGGCATGGAGAGTATAGGGAGATAACTGAAGGAGACTTTTTGGGTGAGGTCACTTCCAGTGAAAAGGTCATTTGCCATTTCTACCATCGGGAGTTCTATCGCTGCAAGTAAGTTTTTTATTTTTTATTTATTTATTTTTCAAATTTGTATACCCTTTTAAAGACTCTTTCTATTTGAGTCAAATAAATGAGGGGAAGTTTGTAAAAAGTTAGGATTTAATGGGCAAAACCTTATTTCCTGTACTTTTGGTAATTTGGCATCAAGTAGCTCTTTCTGCATTAAGGCCCCGTTTGATACGCGTCTGACCGAGTCAAGTCAGACGTTTTTGGCTGACTCGGTCAGCAAAATCTGTTTGATAATCCAACTTTGGCCATCTGACTCGGTAAGAAATGTTTGACCGAGAAAGGAGTTGGGAGGAGGCTGACCGAGAAAGAAAGCAAGAGTTTCCAATAATACCATTGCCCTTGGATAAAAATTCAAATCTCAACAAGTGAAATGGGAGGTTACAGTATTTGAACTCGGGTCTCCCCTATACAAACAATAGCGTTTACCACCAAGCTAGAGGGTTTTTTGTGTTTTAACCTTTAAAATAGTATATTTAATATCTATTATGCTGGAAGTTTTTGTATACATTATTATTAATATTATTATTATTATTATTATTATTATTATTAATATTATTATTATTATTATTATTATTATTATTATAAAGAGCACGAGGATAAAATGGTCATTTTGCATCAGTCAGCACATTCAGTCAGATGTACAATCAAACAGCATGGTTTCTTACTCAGTCAGAATTTATTACTCAGACAGACCTTTCCCAATCAGCACTTTCTCAGTCAGCAACTATCAAACGGCCCCTAAGTAAAAAAGAAGCATCCATATATAGATTACCAGACTAAGGGCATTTTTGTTTCCATCAAGTCCTGTATGGATAAAGTGGTTGAATGGGTAATGATGTCTGTATGTTGTGTTGTATACGCAAAAAACATTTTTTTATTGAGTAAATGACCATTTTGCCCTTATAAGATTCCAACAAACAATTTTCACCATATCAATCACTTCTAACAGTTGAACAAATACAAACACCAATTTATCAATAGTTCAACAAAAACTTACAATTACAGTATCAATTCACAGAACCTAAACTGAAGCACAAACATATATTTTTTAAAGTACAATGTTGTAATAGAAAGAAACAAAAGTAGGATGCTATAATAAACAAATTAATGGAATAACATTGCTATTTCTTGCATTTAACCCTTTTATATATCAAATTTATGAAGCAACAAAAGATCTTGTTCTTGTATTGGTTCTGTTTTAGACTTGTATATTCACAAACATATATAAATGCATCATGACATCCACATGTCATTGACTTATGTGGTTAAATATTTCTTTCAGTGGTTAAACAAAAATAAAAAATCAAATGGTTGTGGTTTTTATGGAATTTGGCCTTAAAAAAATTAAAACTTCCAACTTTATGGCTACTTTCTTGATATTGACATGTTGATATATATATATATATATATATATATATATATATATATATATCTGTTATTATAGGATAATGGACAAGCATTTGAAGTCTCTTGCAACAAGTCATCTTGATGCCAAATTTGTTAAGCTAGATGCAGAGGTCTTTTTCCTCACTCTTGTATTATCATTATTAACATCAATGTTATATATATATTTTTAACATTTTTAAATATCACATACAGAATGCCCCGTTCTTTGTGACAAAACTAGGAATCAAGACATTGCCATGTGTCATATTGTTCAGGTCAGATACATGATACATCTTCATCACAGTTTTGTTGCTAGCTGATATGCTTATCCTTTTCTATATTATATTTTGTGGGATTAAAAATTCAACTGAACTTTTTTTTCTCAGAAAAGGAATTGCAGGAGATAGGATCGTTGGGTTTCAAGATCTTGGAGGAAAAGACGATTTCAGCACAAGAAAGTTAGAAGCTTTATTGATCAAGAAAGGTAACATTTTTTCTTTCTTTTCTAAAAGTTGCTATACTTTTAGAAAAATATAAAAAGGGTTAAATACAAGAAATAGCATTGCACCCATTGATTTGTTAACTTAAATATAGCACCCTACTTTCATTTTGAGAAATCTTCCCAATTATTGCAAATGGTTCTAATACAAAACAATATCGAAAGTGGAATGCTATAGTACACAAATAAATGAAGAAAATGAAAGAAGGATGCTATATAATAATAATTCAAAAAAATAAATAAATGAAAGTAGGTTGGTGTTTTGATATTGATGATGATGGTTATGTGTTATGTGTGGTGTAGGTATAATTGAGGAGAAGAAAAAAGATGAGGATGAAGAAGCTGAATATGACGAAAGTAGACGGAGGACAGTCAGATACTCTGGAATTCATGATTCCGACTCTGAATGATAAAAAAGAGAAACTTCTCAAAAATAGTAATTCCATTTCCAAATCCTATCTATTAAATTTTTGCAAATTATAAGTATGGTGTGTTTACATATAAATAGTCACTATCTAGTTCATCATCAAAATGTAGGTATTTCTGTCGGGGTTGTGTATTAGCTCTGTGAAGTTTTGTAGTTGAAATTCATATGCATGAATTCCTTGAGAGTTATCAGTTTTAGTAGTGTTAGAAGTGGGTTCTTCTTGTGATGTAATTCCAGTTTTGCCTTGGGAATTACTTGTAACTTTAATCTTTGGAATCAGTTAAAGATTCTAGATCTATAAAAAGTTTTAATGCTTTAAATCTTGTTGACTTTTTATTCAACTCCTTTGTTTTCTCTTTAACCTAGTATATTGATGGGGGCCTCACCTTTCGGATATCCGAATCTGGATAGAATTCCACAGGATCTCTCATGACTACAATGAACAAAGGCAATCCCTAGCTCCCATTACATTGGATATAAACAAATAACACGATCCTCATGACATCTTCCATGCACCTCCTGTATAACTTTTTTTTCTTTTTGGAACAACTAACACATACACCCTATAAATCCTACTCTTAAACTATTTATTTTGTCCACAATGGAACTTGAACTCTCAACCCCTTGGAGGAGGAACACTTTGATACCACTAGACCAAAGGCTCTTTGGTGACAAAGGGAGTCTAAATAGCAGAATGAATACACATAACACTCTAAACTTAATCTCGTAATACATGATCCCCTTATCTTAACTTAGGTGTCGGAGTGTATTAGCAGGAGTATCAAGATAATGCTCATGACCTTCTTTGTCGACCATCTAAGGTTCTACGATCATTCTCAGCTAGGAGAGGCCATGCAAACCCCCTAACGAAGACTAACGTAGCAACATTGGCACCATTCATAATCCTTAATCCTTAATGAACAAAAAGAACACAACCATGGCAGACAATACCAATACAAGCACACCTCTAAGATACACACCTTTCAATCTGATGCACATGATGCCCGTTTTCCTTTAAACAACAATCGCCTCACAAACAACTCCGATCCGGGCGACCACATTAAAAACTATAAATGGACAATGGAAGTATAATACTTGGACGAAAAATAATGGTGCATCTTCTTCCCAACAACACTATTCGGACCAACTAGGCTATGGTTCAAACTTCAAAAGGCTAACAAGGGAAAATATAAGGGATTTTAACTAGCTTAAAAAACAAAGAAAATACACCTCAACTGCGCAAGCCAATCTTAGGGTGTACGAAAATGGAAGATGAAACACTTAAGGAATATGTTAACAAGTTCAACAAAACGCACTAGAAAGAACGAATAGCATGATTATCGCAACCTTTACTTATGGCCTTTGGTCTCGAAAAGCTAGTTGAAAAACCATTCCGAGAAAGGATCTAACGGACAAAGCGTACAAATTCTTGAAACAAGAAGAAGAAAAAACGGAAAAAAAGTTAAGATAGACATAAGAGAGTAAATTCACATTTCCATCCAAGGAAACATAAACCAACATACACACACAACAATCAAGGGGGACAATACCAACACCCATACATAGGGCTGTAAACGAACTGAACGTTCAACGAACTGTTCGTGAACCGTTCGGCGGGAAGTTCGTTTATTTAATAAACGAACGAACATGAACACAAATTCTCGTTCGTTTAGTTAAACGAACGAACATGAACAATGGTCTCGTTCGTTCAATTATGTTCGTGAACGTTCGTTTATGTTCCTCGTTTACGTTTGTTCATGTTCGTTCATATAAGTTCCTTTTATCTTCATATATGTTTAATTGTGTTTGATCACATTACTATATTATATATTCATTTATGTTCATATATGTTTGTTTATCTTCGTTTGTTTATGTTCGTTTGTTTACGTTCGTTTAGCATGTTCACGAACATAAACGAACGAATATGAACAATGTAATTTGTTAAACGAATGAACATGAACAAGAAAACTCGTTCGTTTAACCGTTCGTGTTCGTTCATTAGTTCGGTTAACTTAAACGAACGAACATGAACAAGCCCCATTCGTGTTCGTTTGGTTCGTTTACAGCACTGCCCATACAAATAAAATCCCAAGTTACATAAACCACAAAGCCAATGATACCATCCTTCAAATAAAGCAATGCGAACAAACATACATAGACTCACTAGCAAATCCTAAGAAAGCTAGTTGACGCTATGAAAAATTCTCTCTATGCGACAAGTATTGCAAGTTCCATGGCACCACCGGACACGACACCATAGCATGGACCATGCTCAAAAGGGAACTAGACCAAAAGATCCGGTTGGGGCAACTGCAACCGAACGACATAATTTGGAGGTTGTAAATCAATTGATGGCTGCAAATCAAATATCAAGCGGTTATCGCTCCCCCGAAGACCAGAAAAAAAAAACATAATGAAAGGATAAATTTTTATGTTACAAAGAAACAAGTAAATTTCAAGAACACATGAAGTTGGTGGACATGGTGGTGGTGAACGATGATGATGGTTGAGCCGGTGACTTTTTTTTGGAAATGGGGAGAAGAAAGGTAAAGTGACAATAAAATACGGAGGATGGTCTTCACTCTTCGGTATAAAATATGTTTTAAAAAGATACATTTAAAATATTGGTTGGTTTAAAGAAAAGTCACATCATCAATTACCTGATAGCACAAATTTTGGTCCATTTTTAACAGGTGAATTTGAATCTGTGCCCTTAGACCAACTCCAACCAACCTCTAAAACACAATTATAAAGGCCAATAAAATGGTGTTTTCATTCCAATCAACCTTTAAAAAACACCATTTTAGTGTTTGGGGTAACTTTACACACCAAATATGAAGGCCAAACTACTTGGCCTCTAAAAATAACAACTTTAGTGATTGGTTGGAATGCAAACACTATTTTAGTGTTAACAAATCACCAATTTAGTGATTTATGGTTGGAATTGCTCCTAGACTACAAAATGAAAACATTAAAAACCTTTTAAAACAATATACTAGATAAAATAGTAAAATACAAAAGTTTGTTGTACCCAGGACGTAAAACAGAAAAACATAAAGTTTCGTTCTCCATTTGTAAAAATAAACTTTTCGGGTCTCTATAAAAAAAGAAAAAGTCCCGGTTTGTTCCGTGGCATCCAAAACCCTAACAACAAACGATTTCAATATCCAGTGAAATTAAAGATTAGGAGTTGAGTTGATTGAAGACGATGTCCTACGACGACGTGGAGATCGAAGACATGGAATGGAACGAGGAGCTTAAGGCATTCACGTATCCGTGTCCTTGTGGAGACTTGTTTCAGATCACAAAAGAGGACTTGAAGATCGGTGAAGAAATCGCTCGGTGCCCTAGTTGCTCTCTTTACATCACCGTCATATACAACATGGAAGACTTCACCAATCAGAAATCTAAAACGAATATCGAACCGGCGAAGCAACAACCTGTAGCTGTCGCTTGAAGAAAATTCAGGTCATCAATTTTGTTTTCCTCTATCATATCATATCAATTTGAATTTTGATCGAGTATTGTTTGTATGTTAAGCTTGGGTTACAATCATTATTAATTGGTGTTTTGTTTGAATTTGGGCGTTTGTAATTCTTATGATTTTTATCGAGTTAGCTGTAAGCTTTGCTAGTTATAGACAACTCAACTGCTGATGGCAACAAGTTTTGATGAAGCTGGGTACATCAATCAGACCCGGATATGATTTTCTGTTTGTTGTATCTTTCTAATTAAAGAATGTTGATATTTTGAAGCCAATAGATTCTATAGACATGCATTAACGCAATCCAATAATATGATTACCATCAATTGGATTGTCAGGTGTTCATAGTTGCTTAATTAAATTTCTTTGTGTATGAGAGAATAATTGCATACAATATGAGACTGATTATATGAACAGGTCATTAACATTTAGAGATTTTAGATGACAAGTTCACCACTTTATATGATCAAATAATGTCGAGATGCTAAAAGTATGTTAGAATGAATGAATGGTTTGTATACAAGATGCTAAAAAACTGTATACAAACCATTCAATCATTCTACCATATGTACACACATAGCAACTTGGTTTTGGTTTTTTTATTTCACAGTATTTCTAGTTTTATATCAAAGGTTATTTGGTTTTTCAAAAGTTATAAAAGTTGAAAACTGCATTTAAACCACACAAACAGCCTACACAAACTGCATTTATATCAAAGGTTATTTGGACCAAACATTTTTCAAAAGTATATTTTTTTCAGTTAATTTCAAAATGGTTTGTTTCACCGTTTTTTGAACTAAATCATATTTTTGTGCCTTTGGTGTGTAATCTACTTCATCTGTGCTAGCTTTCTTAGAATTGTTTGCTACATTTTATTAAAAAAACAAAGTTTTTCAAAATATTAAACTTGTTCTTCAGATTCCAAATATATGTTTGAAAATTTGGAATGTTTTTTTGTACATCTGAAAAACTAAACCCAAAATGTACTTTTTTGGTCTAGTAAATGTATTTCTAAACATAAAGTTAAGGTCGTGGTAATCATGTTTGCAAATGGTGTCTCGAGAAACAGATAACAAGCTTTTAGCCTTCTACAACAAAACTGATTATATATATAAAATATTGATACATTTAAGCTCAATAGCACTTTAACCATTTTGCACTTGTGGCATGTTTATGGCACCTGTAAAACTTTAGATCCTTTAACACCCCAAAATTCAGCACCATAATCAAGTGAAGAGCTCAAGAAAACATTTGATTTCAAAAAGAGCAATCAACTCTGCATCTAATCATCATCTTCACCTTCATTATCATCATCATCATCAGACTTATAATCAGAATCACCATCACCACCATCATGATCATTGATGTTTTTCACACTGGATACATTTCCCCCATCATCAACCTCATCATCTTCTTCATCTGAAGTTTTGAGATCTTCCATGTCCTCTTGCTTTCCATTAGGGCCTCGAGTGTGAATCAGATAATGAGCCACTGACTTGAAACCAAGGCGCAACACCTGAAATTAAAAAAATCAAAAAATATGCGTATCTTTCTTTTTATTCCAAAAATACCCATAATTTCCTTTTTATTCAAATCTTGGTGTGTTTTTACTTCCATAACTTTCTTTCTCTTCAAACTTACTTCCAAGATTAAATGCTTCTTTCAACACAACACTCATTTATATTTATAACAAGCCTATTGATTTGCTTAAAGCTCATAAACTACTAAATAACCCTATGAGTAAAAAACTTTAAAAAATACAGATTTAGGGTTTTAATTCTATGAAGAAAAGTGGTATAATAAAGTTAATGAAGGAGGCTAACCTTCCTGTAAAGATTTCCAGTAGGTTCCCATCCTTTTACCCTGCGACATCGACTGCAGTTGCATATATCTCTACACACAGGACAAACCCACTCTGGGTTCTCTTTTGCTTCTAGAACATTCTCTCCATATCTGCACAAAACCCCTAATTCTAACTCATTAACAGAAAGAAAAGTGAAAAAAATAGACCAAGTATGAAGAAAATGTCACTTAACCTCATGAACAAGCAATCACCACAAAACTGCCCTTGTACAATATTACACTTGCAGCATTTAGTACGATGACCTGTAGTTTTCTGCCTGTAATACATCAACTATTTACCATTTTCACTAATGACCTCATATTAGTGTCGCAAAGAGTAGAGATTTTTAGAGTTCATGACAAAATTTTAGAGAACATATTGCTTTCTGATAACAATGTGATAGCACAAATTGCAGTTTGGCACCATTTAAATAAGAAAATGAAGGAGTTGAATGATACAAAACCTGCATTGATGGCAGCTCTTTCCTGCATAAGCATCATACATACGATTCCCCTCATCGTCATACCCATCCACACAAAGCGTCCAAGTTTCTTTGTGATCACCCAAAGCCTTTTCATGTTCTTCAGTGTAAACCTCAGGTTGTGAACCTTCCTTTATTTCAATTTTGACGTCCTTGATGACTTTTTCGTTGGAATTTGGAACACGCATCTCTGAATAATCAACAGTGGGCAAGGTCTGTATCCTATTACATTAGGAAAGTTTAAGAAGAAATAAGATCGAATTGGTTAAAGGGAAACCACGCTAATCAAAACTAAACACTGAGTTGAACAGATCTGATAGTTTTACAATGAATGAGATCGTTATTTGCAGAATAAAACTCTAATCGGAAAACAGAAACGGTATACATGTTGTAGAGATTGTTAGTTGCATAGAATCAAAATGTACCAAAAGTTTAAAACCCTTTCGCACTTCAAAAATGGAGTTATGGAGTATTTGATTTTAAGATCATATTTCCATTCGAGATCTTCGGATAGAAAAATACCTAGAAGAGCGTCTCTGAGACGTAGGCGACGGAGGCAAGCGTTTCGGAGGACGGATGGTTTTCGGTTTAGGAGGAGGTTTGAGATTACGAGAGAGCTCCAGGATGCCGAGTTTCTGCATCCTTTCAAGATTCGCTTTGATTCTTTGCTCTCGAGACAGCTCGTAATCTGCAACTCCGCCTCCATCGTTCTCCTTTTCTGGTTCGATTCCGCCATTTCCATGTCTTCTCTTCTTCTTGCTCACCATTTTCGGCTGATGTCCCTCGGCTCCCGCAGTACCCCGCTTTTGGAGGACTATGTTTTCCCGCCCTGTTGAAAGGAAGTCTCCAACTGGGCATTTGGGTGGGAAATACTAATGTCTAGGGTTTTGAGTCCACGTGTCTCATATGATTGCTTCCTTTATTAAATTGACTGTACGCTTAAATTGGGAAAATTACTTTTGTATGCTAATAAGTAATAACCTCCCGTAGTTATCTATGACGCCATTTTGAATGCAATCCCAAGATATTGTGTAATGCATGAATATGTGTTAAACGTGTAGATAAAATGATGCAAAAGGGGTTTTAAAACATGGTCAAAATATGCGTGAAACAGAACCTCACAAAGACGAGTCAATAAAGTAATATAATGTGAACTTAATGGACAAAAATAGTTACAAAAAGAGTATTAACTTCAACGGCTTAGTTACAAAAAAACAAACAAGTAAAAAACAAACTTCGAAATAAAATTACGAATCTATTCAAAATCTCATCTCAAACATATATATGAGAGAATACCAACCTCTTGTTTTCCAACTGTCCTTTTATTTGCTTGGACAAAATCTGCCGACAATCAAGCAATGTCTCTCGAAATAAACTCGCATCATGTTTCAAAACTTTCACAATCTTTACATTCAATGGTGTTGGAGAAGATTTGTTACTAAAGATAGCTTCCATAACACCCTCCATTCTTCCTTGCATGGAGTTCCTATAACCAAACCTTTGGCCAAAAACCAAAGTTTACCCAAAAACCTCCAAATATGAAACCCATATGTTGCTTTCTTTTCCTCTCCATCTTCATCTTCATCTTCTCATCTCCATCATCATCAATCCCATTAAACAACGCCTTCACCGCTGCAATCACCCGCCGCCACCTGAGCGATACTCCCAAAGAAATAGATCCGCCACCGGATGATGATCTAACTTGTGAGATTGAGACTGATGCCCGTTTGAATTTCCCTAATCCCAGGCTTAAAAAAGCTTACTGCGTCCTTCAACAATGGAAGAAGGTAATCTATTCCGACCCGGAAAACATGTTGAGTAACTGGGAAGGTGCAGATGTTTGTTCTTATAAAGGTGTGTTTTGTGAAAAAGCTCTCGATGATCCAAATGTAGTTACAGTCGCCGGAATCGATCTTAACCATTGCGACATCGCCGGCCAACTTATTTGTCTTCTTGGGCTGTTAACCGATCTTGCTATCTTCCATATAAATTCGAACAGGTTTTGTGGGACTATTCCGACGAGCTTTTCCAGGCTTACGATCTTACACGAGTTTGACATTAGCAACAACAGATTCGTGGGTCCGTTTCCTAATGTTGTTCTTGAAATGCCGAAACTGAAGTATCTTGATATTAGATTTAATGATTTCGAAGGCGGGTTACCTCCTGAACTCTTCGATAAAGATCTCGACGCCATTTTCTTGAACGATAATCGATTCACGTCAACAATCCCGGAAAACATCGGAAATTCTAACGCTTCTGTGATCGTATTTGCGGATAATGATTTCAAAGGTTGCATTCCGAAGAGCATTGGTCGGATGACTAGTTTGGATGAAGTTATCTTCGCGAATAATGAGCTTTCTGGATGTGTACCTGAGGAATTAACGATGCTTGAAAACATTAAAGTGTTGGATTTGAGTAATAATAACTTTGTAGGAACACTTCCGAATGGTTTTGAAAGATTGAAGAATGCTGAAAGTATTGATATCGGACGTAATGAGTTGATCGGAAAGGTGGTGGAAAGTGTTTGTACGTTGCCGAAACTGATGAATTTTACGTTTTCTAAGAACTTCTTTGATGGGCTTGAACCGAAATGTGAAAAACCGATGAAAGCTGAGCTTGTTTTGGATGATCGAGAGAATTGTTTGCAGAAGAAACCGAATCAGAAAACTGAGCAGAAGTGTTCGCCGGTGGTGAATCATCCGATTGATTGTAAATCTTTAGGGTGTAAAAAGCCATCAAGAACAAGCGATGAGGAGTCTAAAAAAAGGAAACCACGACGCCGGTCACCGCCACCGCCACCGCCACCACCGGTTCAATCTCCTCCTCCTCCACCAGTTCAATCCCCACCGCCACCTGTATTCTCTCCACCACCTCCAGTGCCTTCTCCCCCTCCACCAACACCATCCCCGCCACCACCGTCTCCACCACCTCCAGTCTTGTCCCCACCCCCACCACCACCGCCTGTCCCATCTCCTCCCCCACCAAGCTTCAACGACGTTGATATTCCAGAATATATTGGTTCACGTTACCCATCACCACCACCACCGGTGGACCCCGGATATTAGAGGCTAGATCACATTAGAGGTTAATTTTGTACATGTTTACCAACATTGTTAGTAAAAGAAGAACCATGTGTACACTAACTTTGGTTAAGACTTAAGATACATACTAACTAGAAGTTAAAGGAATTGATCATATGGCTACCTGTGTTTTCGTTCTTTTTGTAAGAGACAAAAAAGACATGGTTTGGCCATTGACAGATATCCACAAGAATATGAACAAGTTGTATTCACTTGTTATTTTTTTAATTGTTTCACTAATCAGATTCAGTGTTAAATTTCTAGAGTTGTAACATTTATTTACACAATCCGTAGTGGTTATTGAGGAGATGCATATAACATCTCTAATTTGGACATTGGACAAAGAACACTTTACAATTTACATCATATAGCAAAGATATAAACCTTTTCAATTATAAACTTATCTTCATTATCCCTGAGATACATCCCTCAGTTGACTTGACCTTAGACTTTAGACTGGCTTCGTGGTAGTTCAAATGGTATGGCTTTACCATTTTTATAATGATTAATCCATTTAATCTAAAAAATTATATTAAATAACAAAATATAAAGAAAACACTTGTATTTTTGTAAAGTTTAGTATTACAATAAGATAAAAACTAGACAAAATTTCAAAATCGGTCCTTGTATTTTGTGATTTTGTTTTTTCGGATTGAGACTAGAAACTTTTCAACTTGTGGATTTGATCGTAGGACTTAATAGCCGTTTGTTTTGGCTGATAGATCACACCACGTGCCCTTCACATGAGGGTATATTTGTCTTTTCGTTTGTCATTTCTTCTTAGTTTACTATAACAAAAAAAAATCAGGACCAAATTTTGTAATTTTTTGTACATACTAATACATAGATATTTTCCACACTATTTGTCAAACAAAGTTCATAAATTCCCAAAATACCCCTAGTTCAAACTTGGTCAAAATCAGGTAAAAGTCAAAATTCCCAAAAAGTCAACCGAGTCAACCCAGCTGAGTACGCCCAACATACACGATGATTAACCAGGCACGGGCCTGTTGACCACGTACGCGCATCGTACGTAGCTGGCTGCCAACCCAACTCATTAAGAGCTTAATCCTTAAGCCCTTAAGTCCATTTTCCAAATCCAAGTCCAAAATGATGTATTTGACCATAAAGTTTCCAACTTTATGGTCTTGCATGGCTATTAAGTGCCCATCACCAAAGATCCTAACCTCTTAATCCATTAAGTCCATGAGAAGAAACTAGTGTCCAATATTATATTTTTATGACTCAAGAGGCTCTAAAACCTCTAAAAGGACAACTTATTGAGTCAAGAACATGCTATGTTCAAGAATCACCATTTTTGGGACAAAAAGTGTCTTAAAGGAGGAAATGAATAGATCTACAAGATGGAGTGATCAATATGCAAACTTTATACCTCCTGGAGGTTGCTAACAAGAAGGAAATCCCAGATCCAAGATGCTTCCAAGCTCCAAGCTCTTCTCACTACTCTCTTCTTCTTCAAGAACACTTCTAAACACTCAAAAGGGCTCCAAAATACACTCTTTCACTTAGGGTTTTCTTGGGGTCGTTTCTCAAAGAGGGTGGCTGAAGAAGAAATGAGATATGAGTCTATAATGAGGTTTAAATATGAACCAAACCCTAAAAATTAGGGTTTGCATAATCCTCATGTACGCCCTACGTACGAGGTGTACGCCCGACGTATTAGGGCGCTCTAGTACGCCTATCGTACACAACGTACGCTCAACATACTACACAATGGACAAAATTACCATATTGCCACTATGGGCCATTTTGCAATCCTTTTTCAATCCCAATGGCCAAGCTGCAATATTATTCAAACATATGGTCAAAATTGGAAGTACTTCATCATTGGGATGTTACAACTTTATATAATACCAAAAGAGTACAATGTAATTAGTTAAGAAAATTCCATATAATACCATTATTTTTGTAACACCCCAAATTTTTCAAAACTTGTTCAAATGATATGGTTATAAAAACATTTGGGTATTAACTCCCATACAACATAAAACCGGTCCCACAAAAACAATTACAACTAAAACATTGTGTGTTACCATTAAGCATCATACAACCATAGCCAACAAATACGAATTACATCAATAACATTAAATAAGGAACTTAACAAGTTCCACTCCATTCTCTATCTCTTAATCTTCTAACTTCCATCTATCAATTTTCTCCTTAATTGCAACCTGGAATACATGGCATTAAAAAGAGATACATAAGACCAAAATGTCTCGTGAGCTACGTGGGTTTGTGACCCAAAACATTTATCACTTTTTCATCAAAAACATTTCATCTTTGCAAAGCATAGTTTAGACCATAAATCAGTTTCAATCCCTTTCAAGGAAACTCGTTTCGTAAGCATCATAAATATCATTTCATTTCATTTCATATCTTATCGTTTCTTTTCAAAAGACATATTTCCATATTCCATTTTACTTTATCATTAAGGGCTAATTCTGGTATTAAACCGTTGCCATTTTTATACTTAGGGTCTACGTCCAATAAATGAACCACTCCCAAGTCTAGACCAAGGTGGAAAGAACAAATCAATCCACCAAGACATCATTTCTATTACGACATCTATCTCGCGAAGGGGAGGCGTCGCCCCGATAGATTCCTTTAGTGCCTCTTACAAGGTATCATGGCCCAGACAGTTTTCATTTTATTACTTTCCAATTCATTTCATTACTTTCCATTCCTTTTCATTACTTTACATTTCTTGTCATTACTTTCCATGCTTTACACATTTCATACATTATTATCATAATACTCGTTTCAAAACATTTCAAACACATTATCAAAATATTTGTTCTTCTAAAACGTTCTTTGCTTTCAAAAACATTCTTTCCTTCAAGGCATTCTTTTTAAACATTCTTTCCAAAAGCATTTAACACTTTCACTTCAAAACGTTTCATATATCAAAACATTAATATTTCATTATTATAAAACTCATTTTGCCATGTACCCCAAAGTGGGGAAAATGCCAACACGTACTCACCTAGTTCTCCAATGTAGAATAACTAGTCATCTTCTAGTT
Source organism: Lactuca virosa (assembly GCF_052849685.1). Classification (NCBI taxonomy): domain Eukaryota; kingdom Viridiplantae; phylum Streptophyta; class Magnoliopsida; order Asterales; family Asteraceae; genus Lactuca; species Lactuca virosa. The sequence continues at coordinate 166,690,927 of NC_136434.1, read as the reverse complement.
CCTTTGCTTAGATCAACACTTTTCAAACACCACCTATATAACATTTATGAACATAAGTCATTAAAATGACCAAAATACCCCTCATGGATTTTTATCATTTAGATATCCCCCATAAGCTTATTTACTTCATATTAGCATATATATATATATATATATATATATATATATATATATATATATATATATATATATAGTTTGAGGGATATCAGAGGTCATTTACTAGGTTTTCCACGAAAAGAATACCTTTAACAGACTATTTGACACGCCCGTGTCATTTTGACATGCCCCCGTGTCAAAACTGCAGGTCGCCATTTTGTGCAGAATTTTGCTAAAAACTTTGTAACTTGTTCCCTATGCCTCCAATGGCTACCCAACTTTACCAAACGGTTATTAAGGACCAAATAAAGGTTATAAAATTCTCAAATACTCAATTAACCCTTACCCACATGATGACTTAATCATTAAGACCTTAATGCTTACAATCACTCAAATGAAAGAGTTAAGAGCTCAAGTTGATTAGGAACACTCTTTACCCAATATGACTCATTCCCACATCATTTAATAATCAATGGGTGTTGTAAAGTACATAAAACCAAAACCAATATCATTGTAGGTACCTCATGTAACTATGGAATCCTCAATTCCAATCCATGTTCCCAAATTACCCTTAGGTCAAAACAACGACTAGAGCTAGAAATTCACTATCATTCCTTCATGTTAATGTTTTAATAACATATCTGGAGTGTCAATTCATGTTCATGAATGTCAGTCACTTCTTAGATGTCAATCATTATGTGTTTATCAATAGATTTCCCAAAATGCCCTTATTACCAATAACTCCATTTATCAGTCTAGGAATCAAGTAACACCTTAGGTTTTGATTTCAAATCATTCCAAGAGTATCCATTCATAATTATGAACTTCCTTTACCCATCAATCTCTGAACTACAAGGACTCCATTGGTTTCATCATATTGTCCCCAAATCCATTTTAACCCTAACTTATACATGATTCTACCATCATTGATGTGTTTGAGCATTCCAATTGGATTCATTGTCATCAAACATCATCTAGGTCATAGAATCCATTCCAATTTAACATATGAACAAGAAATATCCAATTTAGATTTCTAGGGTTCATGGAGCTTTTACCCAATTCATCAAATACACCAATGGGATGATTGGATTGGGATTAGAACCATGGAAACCACTCAAGGGCGGTTAGAAACCAATACCCCATTCATTTTATCACATCAAATTCGACATTGGTTTTTATCCATTTAATAAAATCGATTTCTATGCTAAAAAGGGACGAGATTTTACCTTACAAGCCTTTGTTTCTTCCTTTCTTTGCTTGATTGCTTAATTCTTTATTTAAATCGATCATTAGATGGAAGGGATGAGTAAAAATAACCATTAGAAGCCTCTAAGATGAAGAAACGATCTACAGGAGAAATGAGGAGAAGGTTAATCTTATTCCCCATATTTTCACTTTTAATCCCTCTAGCTTATGTATTTTGTCGATTTTTACCATTACTCCATTTGTTTTCACGTTTGTCTAAAAGATTTACATAAAAAGTACTCCTCCATCCATTTTATAACTTTGGTAGTCCTTTCCACTAACTGAGTCAACCCTTTGGTCAACACACTTTGCCAATTTGGCGCTTTTGGCCCTTTAACTTTTAAAATGTTATTATTCTCATTTCTAACTTTCCAAACTCTATATCTATTAATGATATGATTATCCCATAATTATTTATTTAAATAATTCACCTATTATTTATTTATCCATATTAATTTAAGAACCCGGTCTTAAATTTTAGGATGTTACAGTTTTTAAAACTACAACCAAGTACAAATGACAAAAACATCAAATGACATTAAAAGAAACCAAATAAGAAACAAACTATGTATACCCTTACTCATCTTTAGCCTCACCCATAGTTTTCCACAAAAAGTTTCAGAGTCCTTTTTCACTTTCTTTGTACTTTCCATAACTCCATCATTTGAATCTTTCATCTTTAAATCAGACTCGGTTTCTTAATGACGATAGAACAATACATAGTATTTACATTGCTTTTAGGTTTCCTCTTTGTAGCTTCAAATTGTTTAACCCTACTTACCTCGTGATAATATAAACATAACTTTTCAACATTAAAATCTAACATCATTTTTGTAAGTTTGTTGACTTGCTCGGTAGAATATATTGCAATCTGTTGCATGTATTCTTCTGGTGTGAGATGAATAGATGAATATATGATATATATGCAATCAACTCTAATAAACTCAAATTATATATAAACTTTTGTCATGATTACTATACAAACATATACAAGTATTGATGCGACATAGATCTGAACCACCTCTTCATTCTCTTCTCTTCTATTGATGGCAACTAAGGCGGAGAGATCTGCTAGTCACAATCAGATAGATGCGTTAGAGCCACCCCAGGGACTGTGCCCTAGGAGCGGACTCTGACGATCAAGTTAGATCATCTGGTAGATCTGAGATGGTTCTCCATAGCTGGAGAGAACCATTTTGGTGCAGGGGTAGTGTATGGTGGCTGACGGCGGAGGGTGGCGGTTAAGCCACCCGGCCGGAGTATAGTGTGGCGGCGAGCCAATAGGAGAGATATGGGTGGCGGCTGAGTCATTGGCTGAAGTTCCTCTCCATGGAGGAGGCACTATTTTATATATAGTGGACAATTAGGTCAAGGGGAATTAGGTTAGGCCTTGGGCCATCCCAATTCAGGCCCAACTAGCAAGGAGTTGGGTAAGGCCGCCCGGAGGCACCGGGCGAGGCTGGCGGGCGCACACCAGGAAAGGCTGGCGGGCGCACACCAGGCAAGGCTGGTGGACGCGCACGAGGAAAGGCTGGCAAGGGAGTCCCCAGCAAGGCTGGCAAGGGTGGCGCGCCAGAGCTATCTAGGGCATGCTAATTGACCATATATCAGCAAGTATATATACACGTTTGCATGATTACTAAATAACACAAATTAAATTCTTCATGTTTATTAGTATCTTGAAAAATAAAGTTGGGTCTTTTCAATGTCAAAGCATCAATGCCAAATTTATCTATTTTCTTGGGATAAGTATATGGGAAGTGTAAGTTTATAAGATTTTATACATTGTTTCATGATTGCTACATGAGAAATTAATGTTAAGATATTGATTACAAATCAAGGATGTTTTTATTTATCATAACAATTAAAGGGTATAGCCTTGATTACCCATATAAGTAGCCACACCTAGAAAACTTAATCACATTTTCAAAGTACAAACAAAACTTAATTCTCTAAGAGAAATATACAACAAAGAAATAGCTTCAAGCATTAGATTCCAGTCATACCTAATCATTGAAATCAAATATGATATATGGAGAGACATGCCAAAAAAGAAAAAATATTTAAGGATGTTCAAGGAGATAAACTCAAACTTTGAAGAGAAAGGTGTTATGTTGGAGAAGTTCAGTGGTTTCCCTTACTTCGTCAATAGGTTTATTGCACAACTTTACCTCTCTGAATCTCAATTTAAAGATGTGGAACTCCTTTGGCCCTCAACAATTTGTCAGAGGTCGTTCTGATGAGTTTTATGTACTCTAACATTCCTATGATGCACATACAACCCTAATGCTTTGGATCTAAGTTTTCTCTAATTATACATGCAATATTGGTTTCCAAAGCATGAAGCTTAAACTATCATACAAAATTTGATATATGGATCATAAAGCTAGTTAGAGGATTACCTTTTAATGTAGCTAGTAGAACTTTTGGCCTTTAGGAGCTTAGCACCTCAAGTGTGACGCCTCAAATGTCTTACAACAAACCAAAAACAAAAGGAGGAACTTGAGATAGAGGTTAGTGAGCACAAAATCGGCTAGCTTCTTTCTTTGTGTGCATGGGGGCTGATTTTAGGAAGTTAGAGTTGGATTAGGTGTCTAAGCTCATAACTATTTTGGTATGTACTTGACCCGATTATGAGCATGGTCCTTTTGGGTTGCCTTCACCATAGCAACTGACAGGATAAATTAAGGAGAAAGAGGATTAATTATGATTTATTAATATATTATGTGAATAATATATTAAAAGAGAAATCATATTGTTTAATTAATATTAGTCAATAATTAATTAAGAATTAATTTTGTGGCTAAAAGAGATTTATTAAATAAAGGGGACTGATATTGCAATTATATGATAGTTGCAAATTGGGCTATGGATTCCTAATGGAAAGGGCATTGGACGAAATCTATGGGAAGCCCATATGATTTTCGTCCAAGGGCTTTCTAGAGGGACTCCATGGGTTGCTTAAGGCCTAAGCAGAGAATTAGGGTTTCACCTAAAACCCTAGCAGCCCACACAAGTATATAAAGACCCCTAGGGCTCCCAAAAACGTGGCTAAGCTTTCTCTAGAAGATCTTGGACGTTTTCGGTACTCCTCCTCCCCTCTCCTAAGTCATCTTGTTGTTAGTGGTGTTTGTGACTCCATTAGAGGTGCAAAACCTGAGGCACTAAGCTTTCAGAAGTCAAGATCAAGAAGGATTGTGATTGTTATTGCTACATAACAATCAAGGTAAAGTTTCTAACCCTAATCTTATGTCAATTTCGATGATAGCATGTAATGCTCATAACCCATCAGTGGTACCAGAGCGTAGGTCGTTTTCTAGTGAATAGATGCAAAAGTGAACCACCAAAGATCAAGAAAATTGAAAATTTCACCTTCTGACTGGCAGACTCGCCGAGTCCATGAATGGACTCGACGAGTAGGTCCTACTCGACGAGTTCATTGTGGACTCGATAAGTCCAGGGCTCTGGTGTCGGGATTTTCGATTTTTCTGCCAGATTTTGTTGAGGATAATTGCCAAAACTTGTTTTTTCTTGCCAAAATCCGATTTTTTAAGTTTAGAATGGTTATCCTCATCAAAATTGATGGATTTGGTTAAATATGGATAATATAAGATTATTATTAGTCAAATATTTAACCTAGTAATTTGTAAAAGTTTCAAATTGCATCTTATAGGTTTTATAGTTTAAATTTGAACTTAAAAGTTTTAGTTTTTGAAATTTAAATAGTTAAACCCTAATGTTTTGAAAGGTTTCAAAACTTGCCCTCAAGTTTTGGAATTTAATTTTAATTAAAAGGTATTAATTTTGAAATATTAAATTCTAAAACCCTAAAGTTTTGAAAAGTTCAATTTACCCCCTTATGGCTTATTAATTTAATTAAGAGTTCAATTAAAAGAGATAATTAATAAATCATAATTATATGGTTTAAGATTAATCAAATTAAAGGTCTAATTTATTTATAAGTTTAAACCACTTAGTATTTTAAAAGTATAAAATACACCTTATACTATATAACATTTAAAGGTTTAACATATTATATATGTATAAGTAAATAGTCAGTCTTACTGTTAGTAGGCCTCATTCACGAAGCTGGTCTCTAAGGGGTGTTTAAGGAAATTGCCTATAAAATGGCGATTGAATGGGTATCCACTCTTACCCACCGCACTCTTGACTAGTGGAGGGTCGTTAGCCGAACGGGTAAGATAGGAAACAACCTTCCATTGTAAGTATAATGTACTGCAAGTAACTAAACCCTTTATAAATTCCCAAATCTTAGTTACTTTGGGAAAAATGTGGAGTTGGTGCTAATCCATGAAATTGCACATTGCACCTTGTTGGTCGTTAGTGGAGCGTGTGTGGTTAACCGGCACACTAATATGGGACCAATGAAGGATGACAATGGGTAGCTCGTAGATTATCATAGATCAATGGAGTGTGTGTGGTTAACCGGCACATTGATTAGGTGATAGACATCTTCGAGAGTACCAAGCTAATTTGCACGGTTATCCACACCTTGTTTGTGATCCTCGACATCCCAGTCACAAACATGAAGGACATAATCGAGATTAAACATGCCATTGAAAAGTTCAATGAATCTCAAAAGATCTAGGAGTTTCAATTCATTTAAAACCTAATTTTCAATTTTCGTTTTTCATGGTGGATATTGGTAAATCGTCATTTACCTACCTTCAAATATTTTGCAACTGGATTACGGCATCCCTCTTCCGAGTTGTAGAATATTGTGTTGGATCCTAGCCTTAATATTTCATTTGGGTGTTATATTAAGGATTGAATCAACTAACTTGAATTTTTCCCATTTTGTAGATGTCAAAATCTAGCAACTATGGTCTTCCTGAATCCGTTGGAAAAAGTTTTCTACTTGAAGATGATGTTCCACGATTGGATCGTGGAAATGGATATCATGCTTCACTTCCTCCACCTCCTTCCGTTATTCTCCCTGACCCACAAGCTCGAAGACTTGAAAAGTTCAAGGTCACTCAAACCCTGTTGGCTAGCAGACATGAAGATGGAAAGTCTGTGTGTGCACACGTCTTGAAGATGAAGTCACACATGGATAGTTTGGGAATGTTGGGTGTCGACATCTCCAGGAAGTTGGATGTTGAGTGGGTTCTTCAATCACTTCCTGAATCATATAGTGAGTTTATTATAAAGTACTATATGATGGACCACGACGTGACCCTCATTTATTTGACTTATTTGCTTATTGTTGTTAAATCAGAAATGTTTTGGCAGACTGGTCAAGCAAATTTGTCTGGTAAATCAATGTCCCAACCTTCTATGGACAATGGCAACATTGGAAGTCCAGAAAAGTTTTCTCTACACAAGAGAAAGGCTAAGTCTGATATAGTCCCTTGTGTCATTCCCAAAGAGTATGTGTGTTTCTACTGCCAAGAGAAGGGGCTTTGGTCACGAAGCTGCCCTAACTACCTGAGATATCTAAGAAATGGGAGAGTCAAGATGTATGACTCTACTTCAGATGGACCATGCTATTTTTGGGTCAAGTACATACCAATTATAGTTATAGACTTAGACACCTAATCCAACAGTCTCCCACTTGGATAAGTCTAATAACTATAATTGCAAATGCAACTTCAAAATCCGATTAGCAATTGCAGCTCTCTAAATCTGTTGTCATACTCTGATGTGTCCATTAGATAAGTGATCATATAATCCTCTGTTCTTCAAGATATCATGTGGACGAAGACATGGAATAAAGTCATACTCTTTGTCCAACAGTTTGTTTCCCGATTTCTTATTTGTTTGACATAGAACTTAATTGTACATATCAATTTAAGTCCTGACCGGGCCTGACACATAAGTCAAAACAAAATCATCGAGGGGCCCAAGATATTGCTTTTAACCCTCTTAGGATAAAAGGAACAAATAAACTTCGACTTATATGCTTGTACTAATTACTTGTTAAATCATACACAACAACACGTTTTATAACATGAAGTTATTGATGTAGTTTCGCACTATCAATGTACAACCAACTTATAATCAACAACTCATATATCTTGGTTTGAAAACTATATGATATTATCATCTCACAATCACTCGTGATAAATTCCATGAAGTGATTCATGTGAGTGTGGGTTTAGTCCAATACTAAAATCTCGTTTCAAGAGCACTCATGAATGTTTGTAGAAAACCTTGCTATGCCTAACACCTTATACAATCTTACAAAAACCCATTCATGACAGTCTACTTTCATAACCTACTTCCAAAGTATGATCGACTATGGATAGTTTGAATAATCTTATTATTTTGGAAGTCAAAACATGCAAAATGAAACAATAGTAAACAATTGACACAAGATAGTAACTTTACTTATAAATAAAACTTCTTTTATTCAATCATCAAATGTCAATTACAATTTAGCTATTACAAGTTTCTAAATATCTATCTAATCTATTCAGCCCAATACTTCTTGCATGTTGCAAGTGCTTATCCCTACTTAGTCCCTTTGTAAGGGGATCCGTTGGGTTCTCTTCTGACGATATCCTCTTTACTACGAGGAGTCTTTCTTCCCCTTGATGTCGTATAAAGTGATATTGTTTGTCGATGTGTCTGGATCTTCCATGATCCCTCGGTTCCTTGGCTAAGGCAACTGCACTCTCATTGTCACAGAAAATTTCCATAGGCTCCTTTACAGCAGGTACAGCTCCAAGGTCTCCAATGAAGTTCTTTAGCCATATTGCCTCCTTTGCTGCTTCGCTTGCTGCTATGTACTCTGATTCGCACGTTGAATCACCTACAGTTTCCTGTTTGGAACTTTTCCATGTTACTGCTCCTCCATTCAGGGTAAATACTCATCCCTACTGAGAGCGGAAATTATCTCTGTCGGTCTGAAAGTTGGCGTCACTATACCCTGTCACTCTCAAGTCATCACTCCCACCGAGGGTAAGGACCCAGTCCTTAGTCCTCCGCAAGTACTTAAGAATGTTCTTTACCGCAGTCCAATGAGATCTACCAGGGTTCCCTTGATATCTGCAGACCATGCTCAAAGCAAAAGCCACATCAGGGCGAGTACATGTCATAGCATACATGATCGACCCAAGGTCCTTCATAGTGAAACACTTCCCAATCCAGGACTTAACCTCCTGCAAAGTTGGGATGTCGTTTCCTATGAGCAGTATGCCATCCACATACAATACCAGAAAGCTAACTATACTCCCACTAGCTTTGGCATATATAAAGGACTCATCCTCGCTTCTCGAAAAACCAAACTCTTTGACTTTCTCATCGAAACAAAGATTCCATCTGCGAGATGTTTGTTTCAATCCATAAATGGATTTCTCAAGCTTACACACTCTATTAGGGTACTTTGCATTGACAAAAACCTCTGGCTGACACATGTAAACATCTTCAGCCAATCCATTAAGGAAAGCGGTTTTGACATCCATTTGCCATATTTCATAATCATGAAATGCAGCTATGGCTAACATAACCCTTATAGATTTAATCTTCGCTACTGGTGAGAAGGTCTCGTCATAGTCAACTCCAGGAGTTTGAGTAAATCCCTTTGCAACCAATTGCGCCTTATAAGTGTGTACTTTCCCATCTATGTCGGTCTTCTTCTTGAAGATCCATTTGCACCCGGCCGTCTTATGACCTGGTACATTGTAAACCAAGTTCCAAACTTGATTTTCATACATAGATTGAATCTCGCTGTCCATCACCTCTTTCCATTTTGCAGACTCGGGGACTGCCAGGGCTTCCTTGTAGTTGTTAGGTTCATTAAAATTTACCAGTGTACTATCACTGATAAATGTATCACCTTTAGTAGTAATATGGAAACCATCAAACTCAGGTGCCATTCTAACTCTACTGGAACGTATCAGAGGTAAGGACTTGTCAATTGGATCAACAGGTGTTTCCTCCTCGGGTTGAGCGCTAGTGTTTGAGGTTCCTTCATCACTTAACTCTTGTAGCTCTTCAAGGTCAATTTGCCTCCCATTTTCCTCTTGGAATATGAGTTCTCTTTCGCAGAAAGCCCCTCTCCTCGCAACGAAGACAACATTGTCACTTGGCCTATATAAGAGATATCCAAAGGATTTCTGTGGGTAGTCGATGAAAATACATCGCTCACTACGAGGTTCGAGCTTGTCGTGAGTCTCTCTTCTTACGAAAGCCTCGCAACCCCAAACCTTGATATGTGCTAACGAGGGAACCTTCCCTGTCCACATCTCGTGAGGTGTTTTGGAAACCTTTTTATTAGGGACTAGATTAAGGATATGGGTGGCAGTCTCTAAGGCATACCCCCAAAATGAGATAGGTCATGAAGCTCGACTCATCATGGAACGAACCATGTCCAATAAGGTTCGATTGCGCCTCTCAGCCACACCATTTAGCTGCGGTGTTCTAGGTGGCGTCAATTGTGAAACAATTCCACATTCCTTAAGATAGTCGTGGAACTCGATACTAAGATACTCTCCACCTCGATCAGATCGCAACATCTTTATCTTCCTTCCCAGTTGATTCTCCACTTCTTGCTTAAACTCCTTGAACTTTTCAAAGGTTTCTGACTTATGCTTGATTAAGTAAATATAGCCATATCTGCTATAATCATTAGTAAAAGTCACATAGAAGCGGTTAGCATCCCTTGTGGCGGATCTGAAGGGTCCACTCACATATGTGTGTATGAGATCCAACAAACCCTCACCCCTTGCACAAGAACCAGTGAAGGGTGACTTGGTCATATTTCCAAGCAAACAAGATTCACATGTGTCATCTGACTTTAAGTCAAATGACTCCAAAACTCCATCCTTTTGAAGTTGGGCTATGCACTTCTTGTTAACATGTCCAAGACGACAGTGCTATAAGCATGCTTTATCCAAACCATTGGACGAATCGATATGCAACACATTATTTCCTAATTTATATACAACCATCATATTTTCATATATACCATTCCAAGGTAATGGTTCAAAATAAAAATTTCCGTTATAATAAGCATTTATTGAACCAATTTCATTATTAAACGAAAAAGTAAAAACTTGTTCATACAAACCATGAAAAGAAATAATATTTCTCGCCATATCTGACGAGTAACAACAATTATTCAAATCTAAATTTAACCCACTACTAAGCAATAAAGTATAAACTCCAATCTTGGTGACAGACGACTTTTTCCTATTCCCCATGATCAAGTTCATCTTCCCATGCTCCACATCCCTACTTCTTTTTAGACCCTGCAAATCAGGACAAATGTGAAAACCACATCCTGTATCGAGGACCCAAGAATTAGCATGTGATGAGTTATAAGACATAATAGTATAAATACCTGCAAATGAGGGCTTGATCTTCCCATCCTTTATGTCCTGCAAGTATTTGGGGCAGCTTCGTTTCCAGTGCCCTTTTTCATAACAATGGTGTTGGGTTTTATGTACTATAACACTCCTACGGTGCACATACAACCCTAAATGCTTTGGATCTAACTTTTCTCTAGTTATGCATACAATAAAATTTCCAAAGCTTGAAACCTGCAACTAGCATACAATATTGGTAATTGAAACATAAAAGTAAGTTAAAAGAATACCTCTTAATTGTAGCTTGTAGGAATTGGTCTTTCAAGAGCCTAGCACCTCAAGTGTGATGCCTCAAATGTCTTATAACAAACCAAGAACAAGAGGAGGGACTTGAGAGAGAGGTTTGGAGACACAAAAATCGTCTAGAGCTTCTTGGAATCACTTGTGCCCGATTTTTGGCTTATGGGTTACATTTATATAGTGTGGAATCCAAGAGTTAAACCCTAATCCACTTCCTTGGGCCTTAATCAAATAATCCATATGATAAGACCTTTGGACTAACTCTTCATGGAGTCCTACATGAACTTAGTCCATTACTAATCAATATGGATCATTAGCCCAAACTATATATATCACTGATTTACACAATCAGTCCCCATTAATTTAATTAGTCTCTTTTGATCACTAAATTAATTCCAAATTAATTCTTGATCAATACTATTTAAATAATATGATTTCTCAATTAATATACAGATGAAAAGATAGCAGATATGAGTCAGGCTTGGCCAAGCGCTTAGGGTTGTCATCACTAAATCATCGAGGGGCCCACAGCTATCGCTTTTATCCCACATTGGGTAAAAGGAATGGATAAACTTTGACTCATGTGCTTGCTCTATTTACTCATCAAATCACACACAATGATACGTTTTATAACACTGAGTTACTGGTGCGTTTACATATCATCAATGTGCAACCGACTTGTAAACTGCAACTCATATCTTTCCGTTTCAAGAATATAAGATATTATCGTCTCATGATCACTCGTGATAAAATCCATGAAGTGATTCAAATGAGCGTGGGTTTAGTCCAATACTCAAATCTTATTACAGGAGTACTCATGAATACTGCAACAAACTTGTGCTATGTCTAAACACCTTTAGAAAATCTACAGACCTATTCATGACAATCTAGCTTCAATACCTACATCCAAAGTATGATCGACTGTGGATAGTTTGAGTAATTTTATGTAGCACCCGATTCCTGGTATGTATTTTTATCTAAGTAATCTTGCTTTTTGGTCTGGGACTCGGCGAGTTGAGGTCCAACTCGCCGAGTAGGAGCATCTTGGACGCGGGAGTTTAATGAGCTACTCGGCGAGTCGGCGACCGGACTCGGCGAGTAGGTACTGTCCGGACAAAAACCCTAATCTGAGGGTTTGCACCCTATTTAAACGACTTTATTGCGGCCACAACATCCCCTATGCTCCCAGAAAATCTCCCTTTGAAACCCTAGCCGTTGTTGAAGCAATCTAAGTCATTTTGGGGGATTTTGGTGTTGGTAGTCTTAAGAAGGAAGGAGAAGAGCTTGAGGAAACAAGAGGAGACCAGAGGGGTTCGAGTTTGTGCTTCATTTTCAGTCCTCAGAAGGTATAAAGTTGCTAACTTGCTTGTTCATTTGCTAGATCCCATTTTGTGGAGATTTAGGGCTTTTATAGGCCATTTTAGGTAGCCAACCATGAATGCAAGCATGGTTGGGGACAAGGCTTCGGATCTAGGTCCTTAGAGGGGTCACAAGGCAGAAAGTGGGTGCTTTTACACACAAGAAAGACTCCATGCAACCCAAGAGCTTGTTTTAGGACCTTTTGGGCTCAAAGTCCCATGCATGCACGTAAAGTTTGTAACTTTCCGTGCTAGAACGATTGTAGGAGCCTAGATCTATCTTTTGGTCATGAGTTGTACGCTGGAAATCAGGAAATAAGACTTGGACAAACTCGACTCAGCGAGTCGCTCTTAGGACTCGGCGAGTCCGAGGCGTGACTGCCCTTTTCTGTTAGGGTTCGAAGGAACCCAGCTGAGTGTTAGAAGGGTTTTAGAGGGTCCTAGGGAAGTGACCCAACGTATGGGACTTAGCGGTGAACCTGGAGTTCATAGGACTCGACGAGCTGTTCTTGAGACTCGACGAGTCCAAGGCAATATTCAAAGAACTCGACGAGTTGTTCATACAACTCGGCGAGTCGGGACTGGACCTTCTTAGGATGACGGCGAGCTCGACAAGTTGTTCAACAACCCGGCGAGTCGCTGCCTACCAGTTCATCTGATGAAGGCGAACTCGATGAGTCGTTCATACGGCTCGGCGAGCCGGTTGAAGGACCATTTAGTGTTCATGTAGAAGGAGAACTCGTCGAGTCATTGCTAAACTCGACGAGTAGTGACGCAGATCAGGATAAAGGAAAGGATAGGGACTCGACGAGTTGGCGGCCCAACTCGGCGAGTCAGGACAGTTGGAAAAGGACTTTGACCTTGACTTTGACTAGGGGTAAAATAGTCATTTTGCCCAAAGATTAGTTAGTGGTGTCTTATTGAGTGTTTTATGGAAATGTAGCCGGGGAGTTACCGGAATAGCCAGACAGTTTCCGAGCAGCTTTCCAGCAGTCAGTCTTACGAGGTGAGTTTCCTTCCAGTAGGAACGGGTCTAAGGCACCAAGGCCGGCCCGTATAGATGATACGTTAGTATTGGAGTGTGGGCAGAGCCCGTATCTCATAGTTGAGTTGATTATAATATATGCTTGTATGATAGAATTGTTTATACTCGTTGTATGTGTGATACTTGTATGTTATGGTTTAGTAGCTGAGTGTGGGCGAGGCCCGTATCTCAGAGATAGTGGAGTGTGGACGAGGCCCATATCTCCCAGCTAGCGGAGTGTGGACGAGACCCGTATCTCCCAGCTGTCGATGTGTCTGTATCTCCCGTGATCCCTTGGTTCCTTGGCTAAGGCAACTGCACTTTCACTATCACAAAAAATTTCCATTGGCTCTTTAACAGCTGGTACAACTCCAAGGTCTCCAATGAAGTTCTTCAGCCATATCGCCTCCTTTGCTGCCTCGCTAGCTGCTATATACTCTGATTCGCAAGTTGAATCAGCCACTGTCTCTTGCTTGGAACTCTTCCAAGAAATTGCTCCTCCATTTAAGGTAAAGACCCAGCCTGACTGAGAGCGGAAATTATCCCTATCAGTCTGAAAGCTAGCATCACTATACCCTACAACTCTCAAGTCTTCACTCCCACCGAGGGTAAGGACCCAATCCTTAGTCCTCCGTAGGTACTTGAGGATATTCTTTACCGCAGTCCAGTATGCCTTGCCAGGGTTCCCCTGATACCTGCTAACCATGCTCAAAGCAAAGGCTACATCAGGTCGAGTACACGTCATAGCATACATGATCGATCCTACAGCCGAAGCATAAGGTATTCGACTCATTTCTGCTATCTCAGCCTCAGTACTAGGGCTTTGTGTCTTACTCAATCTGGCGTTACTCTGGATGGGTAACTCTCCTTTCTTGGAGTCCTGCATGCCGAATTTCTTCAGCACCTTATCCAAGTAGGTACTCTGACTAAGTCCAATTAGTCTTTTACTCCGGTCTCTCAAGATCCTTATCCCTAGAATATAGGCAGCTTCTCCTAGGTCCTTCATAGAGAAACACTTCCCAAGCCAGGACTTAACTTCCTGCAGAGTTGGGATGTCATTTCCTATGAGTAGTATGTCATCCACATACAATACCAAAAAGCTAACTATGCTCCCACTAGCCTTGACATATACACAAGATTCATCTTTACTCCTAGAAAAGCCAAATTCCTTGACTTTCTCATCAAAGCAAAGATTCCATCTGCGAGGTGCTTGCTTTAACCCATAAATGGATTTCTCAAGCTTACACACTCTATTAGGGTACTCTGTGTTGACAAAACCCTCTGGCTGACTCATGTAAACATCCTCAACCAACTTTCCATTAAGGAAAGCGGTTTTGACATCCATTTGCCATATTTCATAGTCATGAAATGCGGCTATGGCTAACAGAACCCTAATAGACTTAATCTTGGCCACTGGAGAAAAGGTCTCATCATAATCAACTCCTGGAGTTTGTGAGAAACCCTTTGCAACCAGTCGTGCCTTATAAGTGTGTACATTACCATCCATGTCGGTCTTCTTCTTGAAGATCCATTTGCACCCTACAATCTTACGACCTGGTACATTCTCAACCAAGTTCCAAACTTGATTGTCATACATGGACTGTCTCTCGCTGTCCATTGCCTCTTTCCACTTGGCTGACTCAGGGCCTGCCATGGCTTCCATGTAACTGTTAGGTTCATCCAGACCTATCAGTGTCTCATCACTGATAAGTGTATCACCTTCCGCAGTAATATGGAATCCATAGTAATGCTCAGGTGCATTCCTAACCCTTGTGGAACGCCTCAGAGGTACAGACTTGTCAATTGGCTCAACAGAAGTTTCCTCCTCAAGTTGAGTGCTAGGGTTTGAAGTTCCTTCACCACTTGACTCTTGAATTTCTTCAAGGTCAACTTGCCTCCCACTGTCTCCTTGGCTTATGAACTCTCTCTCGAAAGAAAGCCCTCCTAGCTACAAAGACCACATTCTCACTAGGTCTGTAGAAGAGGTAACCAAAGGATTTCTGTGGGTAGCCGATGAAAATACACCTCTCACTTCGAGGTTCGAGCTTATCATGAGTCTCGCGTCTCACGAAAGCCTCGCAACCCCAAATCTTAATGTGGTCTAGTTTGGGTACTTTACCAGTCCACATCTCATGAGGAGTTTTGGCAACTTTCTTTGTGGGAACTAGATTAAGGATATGGGCGGCAGTCTCTAAGGCATACCCCCAAAATGAGATTGGTAGCGAAGCTCGACTCATCATGGAACGAACCATATCCAACAAGGTTCGGTTACGCCTCTCAGCTACACCATTCAACTGCGGTGTCCTGGGAGGTGTCAATTGTAAGACAATCCCACATTCCCTAAGATAGTCGAGGAACTCTGAACTAAGGTACTCACCAACTCGATCGGATCGAAGCATCTTAATGTTCCTGCCCAATTGATTCTCGACTTCCTGTTTAAACTCTTTAAACCTCCCAAAAAGTCTCTGACTTATGCTTGATTAAGTAGACATATCCATATCTACTGTAATCATCAGTAAAAGTCAAATAATAACGATTAGCATCCCTTGTGGCATGTTTGAAGGGTCCACACACATCCGTGTGTATAAGATCCAACAAACCTTCACCCCTCTCACAAGAACCTGTGAAGGGTGACTTTGTCATTTTTCCAAGTAAGCATGATTCGCAACTATCATCTGACTTTAGGTCAAATGACTCCAATACTCCATCCTTTTGGAGTTGGCCTATGCGTTTCTTGCTTATATGTCCAAGACAACAATGCCATAATGATGCTTTATCCAAGTTATTATCTTTAACAGAATCAATACACAATACATTATTTCCTAAGTTATCAACCACAGATACAGTTTCATACACACCATCACAAGGTAATGCTTTAAAAGAAAGAACATTATTAAAGAAAGCATTAATCGAACCAACTTCATTATCAAATGAAAAGGTGAAACCTTGTTTATACAATGCATGAAAGGAAATAATATGTCTTGCCATTTCTGGCGAATAACAACATTTATTCAAATCTAAACTAAACCCACTACTTAGCGATAAAGTATAAACTCCAATCTTGGTGACAGGTAAAGCTTTCCTATTCCCCATGATTAAGTTTATTCTTCCATGCTCCACATTCTCACTTCTTCTTAGTCCCTGCAAATCAGAACAGATATGAATACCACAACCGGTATCAAGGACCCAAGAGTTAGAATGGGGTGAGTTATTAGATAAGATAGTGTAAATACCTGCATGGTTGGGTTTAACTTTCCCATCCTTCACATCTTGCTGGTACTTTGGGCAGTTCCGCTTCCAATGTGACTTTTCATGGCAATAGAAGCATTCAGCCTCTTTAGGGTCAGAAGAAGGAGTGACAAAACCTTTCTTGGTTCCACTTGAAGAAGGGCCATCAAGGGTCCTAGCCTCGGTACCCTTCGAAGAGCTCTTCCTCTTCTTCCCTCTACCTTTCCCGATTGCCAAAACCGGGGCGGAGTTTGGAGTAGGAGTGTTAACAACCGACTTACCCTTAAGACCTGTTTCTGCGGTCTTGAGGAGTCCCTAAAGTTTGCTGAGTGTGACCTCTTCCTTATTCATGTGATATGTCATGCGGAATTGATCATAGCACGATGGTAAGGAGTGCAAAATGATATCTATTGCAAGCTCCTCATGGAAGTTCACATTAAGCTTCAGCAACCGATCCACATACCTTTGCATTTTCTGCATGTGGCTCGTGACGGATTCCCCGTCCTTCATCATGGTTGTTATGATAGAGCATATGATTTCATACCTCTCTTGTCGTGCACTTTGATGGTATCTTTCCATCAGATCTTGGTGCATTTCAAAAGGGTAGAAGTCCTCATAGGACTTTTGGAGTTCCGCTGTCATGGTGGCCAACATGATGCATGCCACTTTTGTAGCATCCCTTTCATGTGCCCGGAAGTCAGCGATCTCCTGGGGAGTTGCAGTGGTCTCATCAATCTCCTTAAGCTCCTTGTCAAGGACATATTCTTTGTCCTCGTAGCGGGTAATCATCCTGATGTTTCTGATCCATTCATTGAAGTTGGATCCATCAAAAGTGACTTTCCCACACAAGTTCATAAGGGTAAAGGAGCCATTAGGATTAGAGCCAGAAGCAACATTGTTTGAAGACATCTGAAAGAAGAGAACAAGATTAGTTTAGATATTAAGAGAGTCCTTAATAAAACACCCAAATGTAATATTAAGGCTAGAATCCAATCACAATATATTATAACTTAGAAGAGGTATGCCGTAATCCAAGCTATAACATATTTGAAAGGTAGGTGAATGACGATTCACCAATTTCCACCATGAAAAACGAAATATAAATATTAGGTTTTTAATTGGTTCTTAGAAATTCGTAGATTCTTTTGAGATTCAATGAACTTTTCAAAGGCATGTTTCAATCTCGAGTGTGCCCTCCAAGTTTTGTGACTGGGATACCGAGGATCACAAAACGAGGTGTGAAGTAACCATGCAAATCACTTGGTACCCTCAAGGTTTATCACTCAATCGATGTGCCGGTAAACCACACACGCTCCACCGATGCTATGGTAAACCTTAAGTCACCCTTTACCTACCTTGTTAAGTCCAAGTTAGTGTGCCGGTTAACCACACACGCTCCACCAACGACTTAAACAAAGTGTAAAATGTAATTTCATGGATTAGCACCTTATTCACATTTTCCTAAAGTAACTAAGATTGGGAATTTAATAAAAGCATTTAGTTACTTTATAATATTCATCATACTTTTAATGTGAATTTATAAGTCCTTGTCTTACCCGTTCGGCTAACGACCCTCCACCGATCAAGGAAGCGGTGGGTGAGAGTGGACACCCATTAAGTTGCCATTTTATAGGCAACAACCTTATACCCCCCTTATAGACCGACTTCATGAATGAGGCGTACTAGCGGTAAGACGACTTGACGTTATACATATATATATTAGTAACTTATAATATTATAAAGTATAAGGGTTGAATTTTAACTTTTAAAATTCTAAGGGTTGGAACTAAAGTTTTAATCAAGACTTCAAGACTTCACATGTTCCAAAACTTGAGGGCAAGTTTTGTAAACTTCCAAAACTTTTCATTTCTTATAACTTATGAATTAATTGAGTAATAAAAATGAAGACTCTTCATTTTTATAACTCTTGTGTTCTTTTAATGGCTTTAATAAAAGTGAGACTTTTGGTTTTCCATAACTTGAGGACAAGTTATGGACTCCATTAAAACACATTATGATCATGAATTAAACTACCATGAAGGTTACAAACAATTCCTATGATCATCTAATCTTCATAAGTTCAAGAACATGAATATGAACACTTTCAAGAATCAAAAATTACACTTAAAAAAAACTTGTAATTTAACGATTTTTTTTTCAAGCTGTTTGCACACAAAAAAAAAACAACAAACAAACCTAGGCTCTGATACCACTGATGGGTTTTGAGCATTCTAACAATTCCTAAGTGTACATGCAACCCTAATAACCTTGGATCTATGTTTGTCTAATAATCATGCAAAGTTGAATTCTAAGGTTATATTCCTATCTAGCATACATGGGGAACATTTTTAACTTGAATGAAAGATAGAATAACTTACCTTGTTGTTGATTATGATCCTTGAAACCTTGTGAGCCTAGCACCCCAAGTGTGATGCCTCAAATGCTTCACACAACACCAAATGCAATTGGAATGACTTTAGAGAGAATACACACTTCTAAAATCGGCCTAGCCCTCTTGTTTCTTATTGTCGCCGATTTTGGTGGAGAATGGGTTTCTTATATAGTGTTGACACATCTAGGGTTACACCATGTAAACCCTAATGTGTCATGACTCTTCATTTCCATGACCCATGGGTTTGTAACTCCCATGGAGCATCCTATGGGTGGAACGCAACTTGATAATCCATGGAGCCTCTTAGCCCACTATATAAGATATGGAAGATTTACATAATCTACCCATATATTTAATTAGTTATCTTTTGATCACTTAATTAATTCTAAATTAATTCTTGATCAAACTAATTAAATAATATTATTAATATATTAGAACTTATAATATATTAATAAACCATAAGTGTTATTTCTCTCATTTTAGTTTATCCAATTGCATGGTGCCATGCAACCCAAATGGACCATGCCGGGTCGGGTCAAGTACATACCAGAAATAGTTATGGACTTAGACACCTTATCCAACACTTACGAGGTGAGTCTTCTCACTATTGTAACATCCGGATTTCCAGGTATCTTACTTTAATTGTTTATTTTGAGTTTTATGGAGGGAGTCGGCGAGTAGACGCTCAGACTCGCCGAGTAAGATCGCGAATTCTTGTCTGGATTAATGACCGGACTCGACGAGTCGATAAGTGGACTCGGCGAGTCCGCGCTGTAAAGTGAAACCCTAAATCTCAGGGCCTGAGCCCTATTTAAAGGCCCTTATGGCCGTCATTTGCGGCCACTACTCCCCTGAGAAACCCTAGAGAGCAGAGAGAAGCTTGTAGTGCAAGAGGAAGTCTAATCCATCATTCTTGAGTGTGTTTTAGCAAGGGGAAAGGAGGATTTCGAGCTAGGCAGTCTTATGGGACTCAAATCTTCCATCATTTGGTGCAGAGCTGCTGTGGGAGGTAAGGATTCATGTCCATTTTCATTGAGTAATAGATTTCATGAATCTAGGGCTTTTTCTCTTCTTTTTGGTAAGAGATCTAGTGTATGTGATGTCCCCTTGTGTCAATATCATCAGATCTGGACCTTGAGAGGTCCAGAGAGTCCCTATTCTCCAGCTTTATGCAGTCCTTTATGAGTTTGGGGCTTAGGTTATCATATTAAGGGTTATTTTGGCATATAGAGGTGATAGTGTGATGCATGGGCCTAAAGTTCGAACCTTTACGCTATTATCATGCTTGGGAAGGTCAGATCTATAGATTAGAGAAGCAGATCTGACCTTAGAAGGTCATTTGAGTATGAACATGGAAGCAACTCGTCGAGTCCATAAGTGGACTCGACGAGTTGAGTCGGGGTTGCCCCGCGATTCGTGGCAGGAGGAACCCGTCGAGTGGAAGGATGACTCGACGAGCCAAGAGAGGCTAGAAGGACTGAGAGGACCCGCATGGACTCGCCGAGTCGCCCGTGTACACTCGACGAGTCTGGTCAAAGTTTGACCGTTGACTTTTAGGGTTTGGTCAACAATTGGACTTGTGGACCATTGAAGGGTAAAATGGTCTTTTAGCCTTCTTAGAGAATATGGAAGAGACTAGTCTAGCCTGGAGAGCCGTTATTGATTTGAGATAATTGTCTATGTGTTTAGGCGGAGGCTAGATCAGTATATACGTGTGTGAGATTATCTGAGATAGTCGAGGTGAGTCTTCTCACTATACTGTACCTAGAGTGGTACCTATGTGTGACCGGAAGGTCTTGTACGCTATGAGATGTATGTGCTATATGCTGTTATGTGATATGTATGTGTTATGTATGTTATGTATGACATGGACCGGAAGGTCAGGAGGTTACGGACCCGAAGATCGATACTGGTAGGACCGGAAGGTCTACCGGGATTTGGGACGGAAGTCCCCTGAGACACTTGGATCGGAAGATCCTACAGAGTTATGATCTGGAAAGGCGTATATGTTGTATTGGTATTTTGGGGAACTCACTAAGCAATTATGCTTACAGTTGTTGTGTTATGTGTTTCAGGTACCAGCGAGGATCGCGGGAAGGCGCCGGCATGATCCGTACACACTCATAGAGATTATGTTTGAGATTATGGGATTTGTTTGTTATGATGACATTGGACACAGTTGTTGGATATTGTTTTGATGATTGAAAATATGATTTAAAAATGAAAAATTGGTTTTGAAAATTTACGTTGTTACAAGTTGGTATCAGAGCCTTGGTTTGAGGGATTCGGGTGCATCTTCGGATAAATCTGAACTCAAACTGAGGATTTGAGAAAGTTTTTAATAAAATAAACAATTTTTCTAAGAGAGTAAAAGATTTTGAGAAAGGCAGAACAGAGCAGTGTGTACGATCAGCCAGCGCCCGAACGGTGATTTCCCAAAAATACCCTTACATTATGTATTATGAGATATGTTATGATTTGCATGTTAGAGTAGGCTAGGTATTCTATTAGGACTAGAGTGGCCTGATTTGTGATGCCTTAGCCTAGGAAGATTTATGCTGCTATGTGATGCTTGAGAGTGAGTAGGTAGCAGTGAGGAGCTTTGAGAGGCGTACCGAAGGGTAGCTTATACCAACAGAGATGTAGAGTACTTGTGATCTGGGATCCTAGGAGGAGGACTTGGGTTGAATACTGATGCGGTGTGGATGGTAGTATAGGGCTCGTACTACTGAAGACACCGGATCAGTGCGCAGTCCAAGTAAGAATCCTTAGGGTACTAGGGAACAAGTAGGATTGAGTTATCGAGTGCGAGTATGCTCGAGCGAGTCTCTGATATTATTATGTTGTGTTTCAAAGACATCATGGTTGGGACACGCCACAGACCTGGGCCGAGCGACGGGAGTGACGGGATCGTCGTCAGATGATCCAGGATGAGGTGGCAGCAGCGATTCGAGCCGAGATTCCGGAGATGTTTGGGTCTATCAAGACCACATTGATTGAGACTTTTGATGAGCGGTACACAGCAGTGACTGAGGTTGCGACTGCTGCAGCTACTGCAGCTGTGGCTGCTGCCAGGCCTCAGGGAGGTGACTCGTTGTTGTTTCGGGAGTTCAACAACACGAAGCCACCAGAGCTTGATGGGACGCAGGATCCGATCGCTGCGATGAGATGGATTTATGATATCGAGGGATGCTTCTACACGTGTTCATGTCCGGAGCACCTGAGAGTACGGTTCGCGCTGAACCAGCTTCGCTTGGGAGTGAAGGACTGGTGGAAGTTCGTGACGGCGAGCTTCACTCTTGCAGAGATTTCAGAGGTGACCTGGGAGAGGTTCACCACCATGTTCAGAGACGAGTATGTTCCCCCAGTGGAGAGGGAACGGTTGGTTCAGGAGTTCTTAACCCTCAAGCAGGGTACTGATTCTGTTACTGTGGTTACCAGGAAGTTTCATGAGAGGGCGATGTTCTGCCCTGAGCAGGTATCTACCGAGCAGGCACGCATGAGCCGATATTTGGGCATTTTGAGGAGGAATATTCGGGAGTTCGTATCGAACTCGACTTACCGTACATTTGCTGGGCTTCAGGCAAATACCCGGAAGAGGGAGATTGAGTTGGAGACTCAGGCCAAGGAGGAGGCCGAGTCTCAGGGGATGGATCGGCGACCGACACAGTCTCAACCGACAGCCAAGCGGGCAAAGCCCGCCGATTCGAGATCTAGAGGCCAGAAGGGCCGCACTTGCGGGAAGTGCAGCAAGGGACATGACGGGGTTTGTCGATCGGGTGCTTGCTACAAATGTGGCAAGGAGGGGCATATAGCCAAGGATTGCCCCAAGGGATTCATGGTTTGCTTTCATTGCAACCAGACGGGCCACCGGAAGGCCGAGTGTCCGCAGATGCGGGGGACAGCACAGGGAGCACAAGAGGGATCGGCCCCTGCCGCCGTGCGAGCTACTGAGGTTCGGCCGGTGAAGGCCGAGGAACCGAAGGCTCGCGGGAGAGCCTTCCAGTTGACCGCGGAGGAGGTCCGCGCAGCGCCCGATGTTGTGGCTGGTATGTATCCTTTCATTTATTTATGCTGAGTTATGAGATCTTGTGCTTATATTATGATGTGCGTAGGTACTTTTCATGTGAGTTCTTTACCTGCTTTAGTGTTATTCGACTCGGGTGCGAGTCGGTCATTTGTGTCTTTAGCGTTTAGTCAGCACATCAGTATCTAGCAGGAGGCATTAAGTCGACCGCTACGGGTTTCCATAGCTGACGAACGAGCGGTGTATGCTACAGATGTGATTCGAGGTTGTGTACTCGAGATCTTCGGTGTTGAGTTCCCGATAGATCTGGTCCCAATTACGATGGGGGATGTGTGTGTCATAGTGGGCATGGATTGGTTGAGCCGTTTTGGGGCTGTTATAGACTGCGAGCGACAGTTGGTGACGATACGAGACCCTAGTGGGGGAGTTCTTACGGTGTATGGCAAGGGTACCCGTTCATGGTCAACATTCTGTTCGGCTGCTAGAGCGAGGCAGAGTCTACAGCAGGGCTGTAGTGGGTTTGTGGCCTACGTAATGGACACATAAGTAGCAGCGGAGAGGCCTAGTTCTGTTGATGATGTGCCGATAGTGCGTGAGTTCCCGGATGTTTTTCCCGAGGAGCTGCCGGGTGTGCCTCCCAAGAGGCAGGTAGAGTTCCGTATCGATTTGGTTCCGGTGGCAGCGCCTATCGCCAAGGCGCCTTATCGCCTTGCGCCGTCGGAGATGCAGGAGTTATCGTCGCAGCTTCAGGAGCTGCTGGGGAAGGGGTTTATTAGACCGAGTAGTTCACCTTGGGGAGCGCCGATCCTTTTTGTCAAGAAAAAGGATGGTTCACACCGGATGTGCATTGATTACCGGGAGTTGAACAAGTTGACGGTTAAGAACCGTTATCCTTTACCGAGGATCGATGACATGTTCGATCAGTTGCAGGGAGCGTCTTGGTTCTCCAAGATAGACTTGAGGTCGGGATATCATCAGATGAGAGTGCGAGATGAAGATATCCAGAAGACGGCGTTCAGAACTCGTTATGGGCATTACGAGTTCGTGGTGATGCCTTTTGGGCTCACCAATGCACCGGCAGCGTTCATGGATCTCATGAACAGGGTGTGCAGACCGATGCTGGATCGGTCGGTGATCGTATTCATTGATGATATATTAGTGTATTCGAGATCTAGAGAGCAGCACGAGGAGCATCTGAGAGAGATTCTCGGGGTATTGAGGTCGGAGAGGCTTTTCACCAAATTCTCCAAGTGTGATTTCTGGTTACGAGAGGTCCAGTTCTTTGGGCACCTCGTTAACCAGAATGGGATATTGGTCGATCCGGCCAAGATTGAGTCACTTATGAGATGGGAGGCGCCGAGATCACCCACCGAGATTAGGAGTTTTCTAGGATTGGCCGGCTGTTATCGGAGATTTATCAGGGATTTCTCCAAGATCGTCGTGCCTCTCACCAGGTTGACCCGGAAGGGTGTTGCTTTTTCGTGGGGTCCGGAGCAGCATACCTCGTTTGAGACACTTCGCCAGAGATTATGCGAAGTCCCTGTGTTAGCCCTCCCGGAAGGGATGGAGGATTTTGTGGTGTATTGTGACGCATCGATATCAGGGTTGGGTGCAGTACTTATGCAGAGGGGGCATGTGATAGCATATGCATCGAGGCAGCTGAAGCCTCATGAGACGAGGTATCCCACCCATGATCTGGAGCTGGGGGCAGTGGTGTTCGCCCTCAAGATCTGGCGTCACTATTTGTATGGCGTTTGGTGTACCATATACACGGACCACAAGAGCTTGAAGTATTTGATGGATCAGCCCAATCTGAATATGTGCCAGAGGAGATGGTTGGACGTGGTAAAGGATTACGATTGTGAGATCCTGTACCACCCAGGCAAAGCTAATGTTGTAGCTGATGCCCTGAGCCGTAGGGTGGAGAGTGCCCCGATTCGAGACATTTGTATGCGATTGACAGTGATGACTCCGGTGTTGGACACCATTCGGGAGGCCCAGGCAGAGGCTGTGAGACCGGAGAACCGCAAGAGAGAGCGGGTGATTGGCGCAGGTACCTGAGTTCGTTACCGATAGTCGCAGGCTTATGACCTTTCAGGGTCGGATTTGGGTGTCGTATGCAGGCGGGGCGCGCACCACCTTGATGGAGGAGGCGCATAGATCGAGATTCTCGATCCATCCCGGGGCCACTAAGATGTATTTGGATATGAAGAAAGAATATTGGTGGCCTTGTATGAAGAGGGATGTAGCATGGTTTGTTGAGAGGTGCTTGACCTGTCGCAGGGTTAAGGCCGAGCACCAGCGTCCGCATGGCAAGTTGCAGCCACTTGAGGTTACCCAATGGAAGTGGGAACAGATTTCTATGGATTTTATCACCAAATTGCCGAGGACCGCGAGGGGTGTCGATGCAATTTGGGTGATCGTCGACCGGCTGACGAAGAGCGCACATTTTCTTGCTATCAGTGAGAGCTCTTCTGCTGAAAGGCTGGCAGAGTTGTATGTGAGGGAGGTGGTATCGCGGCATGGAGTGCCGATCTCGATCGTATCGGATCGAGATGTGCGTTTCACTTCCAGGTTTTGGAAGAAATTCCATGAGGAGTTGGGTACGAGGCTGCATTTCAGTACCGCATACCACCCACAGACGGACGGACAGAGTGAGCGGACGATTCAGACACTCGAGGACATGCTTCGAGCATGTGTGTTGGACTTTAGAGGAAGTTGGGACACGTACTTGCCGTTGGCTGAGTTTTCCTATAACAACAGCCACAATTCGAGTAGTGGCATGCATCCTTTCGAGTTGTTGTACGGGAGGAGATGTCGGACTCCCATTTGTTGGGGAGAGGTAGGATAACGCGTGATGGGTAGCACTGAGATAGTGCTTCAGACGACTGAGCAGATACAGCAGGTCAGACGGAGGTTGTTGATAGCTCAGAGTCGCCAGAAGAATTATGCGGATAGGCGACGATCCGAGCTTGAGTTTCAGGTGGGAGACTTCGTACTCCTGAAGGTGTCTCCTTGGAAATGAGTAATCCGATTCAAGAAGAGGGGCAAGCTGGGGCCCCGGTACATCGGTCCGTTCAGGATGACCGCGAGGGTGGGAAGGGTAGCATACTGGTTGGAGCTACCTGCGGAGTTGAGTCAGATACATGATACCTTCCACGTGTCTCAGTTGAGAAAGTGTATAGCCGACGAGTCGGCGGTGGTACCATTGGAGGATATTCAGGTGGATGCGAGCCTGAATTATGTTGAGAGGCCAGTCGCGGTGGTGGATCAGAAGATCAAGGTTTTGAGAGACAAGGAAGTGTCACTGGTTCTGGTTCGGTGGCAGCATCGAAGGGGGTCCGAGCTGACTTGGGAGCCGGAGGCGGAGATGCAGAATCTTCATCCAGAGCTGTTCGTAGAATGAGACTTCGGGGGCGAAGTCTGATTCTAGTGGGGGAGAATTGTAACATCCGGATTTCCAGGTATCTTATTTTAATTGTTTATTTTGAGTTTTATGGAAGGACTCGGCGAGTAGACGCTCAGACTCGCCGAGTAAGATCGCGAATTCTTGTCTGGATTAATGACCGGACTCGACGAGTCGATAAGTGGACTCGGCGAGTCCGCGCTGTAAAGTGAAACCCTAAATCTCAGGGCCTGAGCCCTATTTAAAGGCCCGTATGGCCGTCATTTGCGGCCACTACTCCCCTGAGAAACCCTAGAGAGCAGAGAGAAGCTTGTAGTGCAAGAGGAAGTCTAATCCATCATTCTTGAGTGTGTTTTAGCAAGGGGAAAGGAGGATTTCGAGCTAGGCAGTCTTGTGGGACTCAAATCTTCCATCATTTGGTGCAGAGCTGCTGTGGGAGGTAAGGATTCATGTCCATTTTCATTGAGTAATAGATTTCATGAATCTAGGGCTTTTTCTCTTCTTTTTGGTAAGAAATCTAGTGTATGTGATGTCCCCTTGTGTCAATATCATCAGATCTGGACCTTGAGAGGTCCAGAGAGTCCCTATTCTCCAGCTTTATGCAGTCCTTTATGAGTTTGGGGCTTAGGTTATCATATTAAGGGTTATTTTGGCATATAGAGGTGATAGTGTGATGCATGGGCCTAAAGTTCGAACCTTTATGCTATTATCATGCTTGGGAAGGTCAGATATATAGATTAGAGAAGCAGATCTGACCTTAGAAGGTCATTTGAGTATGAACATGGAAGCAACTCGTCGAGTCCATAAGTGGACTCGACGAGTCGATTCGGGGTTGCCCCGCGATTCGTGGCAGGAGGAACCCGTCGAGTGGAAGGATGACTCGACGAGCCAAGAGAGGCTAGAAGGACTGAGAGGACCCGCATGGACTCGCCGAGTCGCCCGTGTGCACTCGACGAGTCTGGTCAAAGTTTGACCGTTGACTTTTGTTGACTTTTAGGGTTTGGTCAACAATTGGACTTGTGGACCATTGAAGGGTAAAATGGTCTTTTAGCCTTCTTAGAGAATATGGAAGATACTAGTCTAGCCTGGAGAGCCGTTATTGATTTGAGATAATTGTCTATGTGTTTAGGCGGAGGCTAGATCAGTATATACGTGTGTGAGATTATCCGAGATAGCCGAGGTGAGTCTTCTCACTATACTGTACCTAGAGTGGTACCTATGTGTGATCGGAAGGTCTTGTACGCTATGAGATGTATGTGCTATATGCTGTTATGTGATATGTATGCATGTTCCATTGGGCTGCGACTGCTCATCCCTCCTTACTCACCTAAAGGAGTTGTCCTGGCTGTGGTTTATGGTCCCATTGTCATCGGATGAAAAATTCGTGAGGTAATAGCAAGATCAATTCTGACCATGTTGACTAGCGGTGATCAGGTTCCGCGGTTCTATCCATTCTTTTTATTTTCCCTAGGATAGTTCATCCCGAGTTCATTTTAGTCTTGTCTTACGTGAGGACAAGTAAGGTTTAAGCTTGGGGTGATTTGATAGCTTCATTTTATTTACTTCTTTTTATAGTTTATTTTAGCATATTTCATTCGCATTTTAGTTAATTTCCATGCATATTTTCCTTTTTGTTATTTTATGACCATTTTCGGGTTCTTTCGAGTTTTGTGAGCTTAATTACAGATTTTAAGGAGACTAGCGGAGCGGGATCTTTTGGGAAGCAATTGGACTTGGAGGACAACGAGGATTTTAGGCTTGATGGCTATAGAGGTGATGCATGGAGTGGGATTGTCAATTATTTGAAGGGTTGGAAGAATTAAACTTTAAATTTGAAAGCCACGGGAGAATTCTTGAGTGTGCAAGATCGATGTTTAGGAATTTGCGGAAGTTTTGAGTGATGTGGAGAGACAAATTGGGCTCAAATTGAAGAAACATTGAAGAGAAATGGGCTAGAAGCAGATTGGATTCGAACTGGGCCAATGGATTAGCTGTGGGGGCCCAAGACTTGAAGAAGCCCAAAAATTTCCGTCGAAGTCAAGCGGCCCGCGTAAGATTCCCCGCGGCCCGCGTGGATTCCTGACAAGGGCAATTTCGAGATTTTACTTAGAGCTCTATATTGGGAAGGTTGGTGTGCCTCTTTAGCATAATCTTGGAGGTCCGATTTTGATACTTTCTCTCTGGAGTTTGGAGCATTTTTTGAAGGCCAAGAACCCTCAAGAACTTCACCATTTCATCTCTTAATTCTTGCTAAATGTTTGGTACAATCTTCTCTAACTTTATTTCTTTGAGTTTAGCCATGCTTGGCTAAACTAATCTTGGTTGACTTTTGTTGAATCCTTTGAACTTTTGTTGAATGTTGAAGAATCCATGAACATGTTCTTAAATCTTTATGGGAATGTTTTGTGTTTTAACATCTTATCACTACTTGTATGTTTTAGTTCATGAGTTTAAATGTGTTTGTGGTGATTAGTTGGCTAATTTCTTGATTAAGTAAAGGATCTTCAAATTAGCAAGCAACAAATGATTTTTGTGTTGTTTTTGCTTCGCACAATCATAAAAACATTTCCTCCAACATGGTGGTGAAAGCATTTGACCCCTCTTGGATTTGGTGACTTTTTGGTTCTTAATGCTAGTTGACTTTCACTAATTACATGCTTAATGGAAATTGTGACTTTGACTAAGGAAATTGTTATGAGCTTCTCTAACCATTTTAACAACTAAGAAAAGTCTAGGTAATCTCAAGCTTCTTGGATTACTATAGCCAAATTAAGGATTTAAATCAAGTATTGCACCATTGGATTCTAATGATATGTTCATCAAAAGTCAAAGTGAGGAAACCTTAAGTCAACCATCTTTCTCTTATTGATTTCACATCAAATTCTTATTTTTGCCAAATTATTCATTTAAGTTCTAGTTTAATTCTAGTTTTAGTTTAAGTATTTCAAAAATATCAAAACCCCCATTTTTATTTTATTATCATTTTCCAAGTATTTTTACAAAGAGATTTTTCATAGAGTTATTAAATTGAACCAATCCCCGTGGATTCGATCCCTTTACCACTATACACTATTTTAGTGTGTAATAATTAGGGTTATTAATTTTGTTGGCCTCGACAACCACCACCCGAACGGTGATTTCCCAAAATACCCTTATTTATTGTGTTATGAGATAGTAGTGATGCATGCTAGAGGATAGGCTAGGTATTTCATATTTTAGGGCTAGAGTTGCCTGATTTGTGATGCCTTAGCCTAGGAGTTGTTGCCATCTGTTATGTGCCTTGAGTATGTGCTGAGTAGGAGTATCTAGTAGGAATCTTTTAGAGAGAGCTTTGAGTAACAGAGTAATCTAGGAGAGACACCTAGATGTGCTTTTGGAGGAATCTACTGAGAGGGTAGTTAGATGCCACGAGGGATGGGGTTGCCTGAGTCGGTGATGCCTTTTGAGTTGTGGATAGAGTGAGAGGAGTTATATGCCAAAGTGGTTTTACGTGCTGGTGGAGGTTATTCGATGCCCGAATGCTGCTTGCTTTGTGCTTTGTGGAACTCTTGATGATGGGAGTCAGCTACCGAGTGAATATGACGATATTCAGGAGGTAGATAGTTGGCATCATGAGGAGTTCTTCAACAGCTGATAACAAAGAAGTGTGAGAACCTAGGAAGAGCCTGGGGATTGACTTTAGTCAATTGAGTACGCTGATAGAGGAGAGAATTCGCTGGAGAGCAACCATGTGTAACGGGATTAGTGATCGAGAAGGCGGATCAGCTACTTAGGAATCTGGGACGATCCGTGTGGAAAGTATGGGTAGATGTGGCAGGTAGTATGGGCTCGTACTACTGAAAGCATAGGACCCATACTCGAAGTAGGGAGAATCCCAGAGGTTCTAAATAGCAGGTTAAAGGGAGATAACATGGTTCGGGTACCATGATTCGTAGCAGAGGGTATTCTCATCTTTACCAGTTATCCGATGATGGGGGTTCATATTGAGAGAGGATATGGTAAACTGTGGGGCCAGAGGGCCATGTCGATTGAGCTTCGATGGAGTGTACCTTGTGAGGGAATTGAGTTTAGATCCCGAGGAGTTGACTGGTTGGCTGCCAGTTGGAGTCGCAGGACTTGAGGAAAAGTGGAGGTGATACGCTGAGGAGAATTTTGGTCTGGGTTGAGTGATCGACCGATGGTTGATATGTCACATCCTGTGACGAAGATTACACTATTTCCGCTTCTCGTGTGGAGCGAACGAGATAACGAGCTTCCGGTTCCAGAGTTTGGAGGTAATTATGTGGGGTATCATATAGTTGCGATGTTTTCACCAGAGTAATTGTGATATGTTGTTGCGAGGTATTTCTTATACCGTGAAAGAGTCATTAGTGGGGACTGAGATGGATGAGGACAAGGAGATGCCTTAGTCGAGTCAGACATACTTTTTAGCAGCAGTTTCAGGTGATTAGGAGGAATATACCGGGGTGGCGGCCCTCATTGTCTACGTTGTGTATCGACTGTGAGAGTAAGGTCTCTTGTTTCTATGATGATCCACGCGATGGAATGTTGGTTGATGGATCGGAGACGCGGTGTATGATAGTGCATTACTTCCAGATTAAGAGTCGTGACTAGTTCAAGACAGTTGGGATATCCGATGGTTTGTCGGTATGAGACTTCGGGATGACTAGAGGTAGTCACGTTGGGAGGGTTCCGAAGATTTCATCTGAGATTCGAGATATTTGGAGTTGCTTGGTCTATATCAGGAAGATCATCGAGTGTTACGTTGTACGATTCCAAGAGTCAAGAGTGATGTACCTGGTGAAACAGTCTATGGAGTAGACTGTTGGTATGCCAATTGGTGATGGTTCGAACCCTGAGTGGGGGAGAATTGGGTATTCTATTGAGAGGATCAACGATCTATTCAAGGGTGGTTAGAGAACTGGTTATGGAGATCTGCGGTGCGGACACATAAGACTTGGGTTATTGGTGGATGAGGCAAGGTGTAGAGTGAGATGATGCATGTTGTACGTGTTCAGGAAAGGATGAGTGTATCCACAGGGAGTAGCCGTTGGTCAGAGACCTTATTGTTGGTTAGAGACCTTATTGGGTTATTGGTAGTGGTTGAGTTCAAGGCGGTTGGCTCGTTGAGGTTCAGTTTCGACTGTTGAGAATTTCTAGTTCGATGTATGGGTTGTTATATGCACTTCAGGAAGGGCATCAGTTGTTTTGGCAACCAAATTCAGAGTCGGTATGAGTATTCTCGCATGGGTTTTGAGCAGTAGAGGATGAGGTTTAGGATTGTCGTCAACGTGTTCTTAGTCATTGACGATTCCTCCGTGTTTCAAGTTTTGAGTTGGAGTATTTCGAGGTTACAAGTTGTGTGAGTGGAAGATCAGTGGTCGAGGCAACACATTGTGAGATTATGAGAGGGTGTATTGCGGTATCCGAGTATGATGCCGTGAATAGAAGATCAGTGGTTGAGGCAAGACATTGTGAGGTTCTGTGATAGTGTACCGAGGTATCCGAGTATGATGCCCTAAATTTTTGGATTATTTTGAGACTTGAGTTTGTGAGATGGAAAGTGGAGTACCGAGTGACTATTTTTCCAGTGGGAGCCCTTCAGCTAAATGTCATCGAACGGGATTATCCAAGAATGTGAATTGTAGCGAGAGAAAGTGTTTTGTTGCTGATGGGTTTTGAGCATTCTAACACTCCTAAGTGTACATGCAACCCTAAATACCTTGGATCTATGTTTTATCTATTATACATGCAAATATGATTATCCAAGGTATTATCCTAACTAGCATACCAAAACATTGATACTAGGATACTAAAATAGATAGAATACATACCTTGTTGTTGTTGCTTGACTCCATGAAGCTTGAGAGCCTAGTGCCCCAAGTGTGACACCTCAAATGGTTCACACAACATCATGAACTCTTGGAATAACCATGAGAAGAAGACATACATGTTCAAATCGGCTAGCCCTCAAAATATGTATCACTAGTGCCAATTTCTTGAACTAAAGGGGTTCTTATATAGTGTTGCTATTAGGGTTACACCATGTAACTCATGACTTTACCCATTCCTATGCTCCATGGGTATTAACCTCCATGGAGTATCCATGGATCACCACATGGGTTAAACCCAACATAAAGGAATCTTGGATCATAAGCCCACATATATAAGAATGAATGATTTACACAATCAATCCCCATATATTTAATTAGTCTCTTTTTGATCACTAAATTAAGTCCAAATTAATTCTTGATCAATACTAATTAAATAACATGATTTCATATTAATATATTAGAACTTATAATATATTAATATGTCACAAAATGTCTTTTCCTCATAAACGGTCTATCCAAATGTTCCGATGCCATGCAACCCAAATGGACCATGCCGAGTCGGGTCAAGTACATACCAATTATAGTTATGGACTTAGACACTAATCCAACAGTCTCCCACTTGGATAAGTCTAAAACTATTATTGCGTATGACTTCAGGAACCAACTGGCAATCGTAGCTCTCAAAAGCCGCTGTCGAACTCTGACCTTGTAGATGAACTCTGACCTTTGTCAATGACTTGTCCATTAGATAAGGGATCATATATTCCTCCATTCTAGATATCATATGGACTGAGACATGGATTATAATCATTCTCTCTGTCCATTTGTTGTTTCCCGATTTCCGATTTATGACGACTGACTAATTGAACAAATCAAATCAGTCCTGGCTCGGCCGAGCACTTCCATTTGTCATCATCAAATCATCGAGGGGCCCACAGATATCGCTTTTATCCCGAATGTAAAAGGAATGGATAAACTTCGACTCATATGGCTTGTTCTACTACTTGTTGAATCATACACAAAGGCACGTTTTATAACACCGAGTTACCGAATGCGTTTTCGTGCAATCAATGTACAACCAACTCATAGTAACAACTCATATCTCTAGGTTTGAAGAATATAAGATATTATCGTCTCATGATCACTCGTGATAAAATCCATGAAGTGATTCCAATGAGCGCGGGTTGAATCCAATACTCAGAACTTATGAGCACTCATGAGTGTTGTAGCCCCTTGTCCAACATCTTAGACCTCTACAAGCCAACCCATGACAGTCTTGATTCATATCTACTTCCAACATATGACCGACTGTGGATAGTTTGAATAACTTAGTCAATCAGGAAGAACGACCTAGTTATGCTGGAAGTCAAAACATGCAAAATGAAACACAATAATAATAGAATCTAATATGGTATCAAAACCTATGAACATAAATAAAACACCTTTTATTTATCACCATATGATTACACGTTATTCATTGTATACTGTTTCAGCTATCAACTTTATTCTTGAATTTAAAACAATAGTTGTCCCATGCTCCAAGCATGTACACTATGTTTTCTAAACACTAGTCATGCCATACACCAAGTATGCATACTATGTTTGTCTATGATCTTCACTTTGTGAATTAGATCAATTGAACATAACTCCAATTATCCTCTTTCACAGTCCCAAATCCTTACTGCAAATGCAAGAATTCCAAATTCATGTCATTTACTGAAATCTGTTAGATTCTAAACTTATATGCATTGATCCTCCTGTAATGATTATGCACAGAGTCAGAAAGACTTGACAACAACCATTACAGAGCATTCCAAGGAGATCAACTCCTTGGAAACATCCTTCTTGCATTAAGTTTCCTAATCTTACACAGATTGAATAATTTCCAACTTTGAAACATTTCCATATTCCATTTTGACTATCACTTCTGAACAAGAGTTGCCTCCTTACAGATTATGTCAATATGGTCCTTCCAGAATTAACACTATACTTCCAACTGTCCTTGAGCAACCAATCTTTGGTAAACCTTAGATTGTCCTCGACAATTGCTTAATCCTTTTAGTCATATCCAGTTCTAGACCTTTTCCCTTCTTAATGCCCCAGGCATTTGGAAAATTTTAGAAAGGATAAATATAGCACATGTAATCGATCCTATATCTGAAGCATATGGGACACGAGTCATGATGTCTCACATAAAGACTAAACCAGTCTTTTGCTATAACATATCCATTTCTATTTGCCAAGTTCTCATAATTCAGATTATGAAAAGGGATGCTGTAATCATAATCGAATTTTAGAACGCAAATAATGGACCCATATATAGAATTTCCTTATGTTGAGTCATTCCAACATGAAATTCATATATATATCCTTGACTAAATACGACTTAAAACCTCAATCTAAGCTTTTAGAATTGAAATGAAGTATAATTTCCTCTCCCTTAATTATAGCAAAACAACTTTTTCAACCCCTGCAGCCTCACGAATTGAAACTTTTGTTTTCTATAATTAACATTGCTAACTTGCAATCTTTATCATAATTATCATGCTCCCACTAACATGATGATTATTAGCATAACACTCATGCTCCCACTAGCTTTGACATGTAATCAGAAATCAGCTGGACTTCTAGAAATCAATACTTTATTGACTTTCTTACCAAAGTTCAGATTTCTGATACTAGATTGCTTTGATAAAACTTTATCAATATCATACACCTTATCTTAGATAGCTCACAGGTGTGTCTAAACAATTTTAAGAACTATGAAAAGGGATGTCGTAATCATAGTCTCGATTGTTTAGACCTTTACCACTTCTCACAAGTCCATGTTAGTGTGCTGGTTAACCACACACGCTCCACTAACGACTTTGAGAATGCAAATATCACAATTGCTATCTAGCTAAAATCTACTTAGTGAAAGTGTTTCCTCACCATCATTTTCATGAATCGGAGAGAAACCTTATGACACTTAGATTTTATGGTGTATGAGTTCCTATCCATATGAATTTTGTCAAAACCATAATCACAAGACAAGGTTACTGACAAATCCACACTTATATGGATTAAACTTGTGCAATCTTAAATTCTTGCCATTTGGCAGCTCAAGGGTCTGCCATTGGTTCCAAGTAGCTGTGCAACCAATTGAGAACTCTCAGAACTCCTATGCAAAGCCAACTTGAATAGGCACAGACATGTCGACACGATAGGTTATAAACCTCAAGTCGTGTGCTAGTGAAGAACTTCAGGTTTTATTCTTGATTAGTTCTTGAGACTTTCAAGACCTTTAAGACTCCCACTGTCCTCTTGACATATAAGACTTTCTTGTCAGATATTCAAGAGATAGTGTGGATTCTAATCAAGACAAACACTTCACACAATTGGCCTTAGTTGGTCTTTGTTTTATCCAAAACATCACAACTTACCAATTTCAAATGTACAAGAGTATAAAACTTTTACTCTTACATTTGACAAGTGTTTTAAACCTTCTTTAAGACATGTCACTCAATTTACAATCTTAGAGTATAACTCTAAGAATTGTTTTTGGAACGAAGTATAAATCATCTTATTGATTTAACCACTTCAACAATTCATAGCTCTTCTTCTTAGCTACCAGAATGCACTTAGAGGATGAATTGTGATAAGGTCTCTTAATCATTAAGATGATTATATAACATGATACTAAAGTACTCTCCCATCTTTTCAAATTTGAGAAACTTTTATCTTTCTGCCTAAGTTGATTATTCTTATTCGCTCTGCCATACATTGAAACCTTTTCCAATGTCTCAGAATTACACTTAAGCTTGTAAGTATAACCATATTTACTGAATTTTAGTAAATAATGACGAATAGTCTTAACGATTATTTATGGTGGGCTTGATCAGTGCACAAGAATGTGTACTCGATCCTTTACTTGACTCACACATCCATGTGAACAAGTAGTTAGTCTTAATTTTTCCAATGCTTGAAAGTTCTTATTCATCATGCTATACAACTTGCATGATTCCAAGTTTCTATCCAACTGAAACTTAGGTGATGAGAATCTTTCCTTATTTGGTAAATTTAGACACTACCACAAATGAAAGAATCAAATTCATATTTCCACTCTTGCTCTTAATGGAATCTTATAAGCAACAAAAGTTTTCACAAATGCCATTGTAAGGATATTTTAAAATAAATAAAATCAAAAAAAAAATTCTTTTATTTTAAAACTTTGCGGAAAAACTATCCTTACAATGCAAAAGCACATGAAAACTTTGTTGTTATTTATTCCTAAGCAATATATCATAACTCTTAAGAAGTAGCTCAAGAATCCGATCTTCAAACTATGCGATAGAAATCCATCTATGCCATCAGATTCAACATATTCTTTCTTTAAGTTTCTTCACTTTTTCTTTGATTCTTAAAACATCAACATGTGACCCAGTCACATCATGTATCAAGAATCTCATAATAGAAACTTAGCAGAGTTAGATAGTGGACTTTACCCGAAGTAGAGTCAAACTTATTGACTTTAATATCCTTAGGTAAATTTGGCAGCTTCGCAACCAATGCCCCTTTCTTTGGCAATGGACCCTTGATAATGGGACTATCTTAGACTTAGCCGTTCTCTTTACCATTTGGTCAACCGAGTTGACTATAGCCGATCCCTTTCCATTGGGAAGAGAGAGCTTTACTGGATATTCAATGTCATCATTGTCAATGTCCATAAAGTTTTAGGAAGTTGATCTTAGCAAATAGATAAGATCATTAAGGGTCTTGTCATAGTCTGTTTCATAGGAGTCCCAAAGGAACCCACTATGTGACTTAGAAAATAGTTGAGTCACCAACTTTCTCAAGACTTTGACACCCAACTCTCCCGGCTTGTCAATATCTGACTACATCTCCAAGATGTGATCACATATAGACCTTTGCTTGAGTGACCTTAAACTTTTCAGGAACTTGTGGGTTAGGGAGAATAATTGGAGGAGGTGAAAGAAGTATGATTTCCATGGGACATCATCTTCATTTAGGAAAGCTTGTTTCAAGAGATTTGGGAAGATCATCTTTTGGGAGATATTCAAGAGAGTTGATTTAAAGTCCTTAATATAACACCCAATATGAAATATTAAGGCTAGGACCCAACAACCTATTTATAACTGGAAGAGGGATGTCGTAATCCAAGTTATAAAATAGTTGAAGGTAGGTAAATGACGATTTACCAATTTCCACCATGAAAAACGAAATATAATTAAGTTTTAATTGGATTTGAAACTCCTAGATCTTTTGAGATACATTGAACTTTCAATGACATGTTTGAATCTCGATTGTGCCCTCTCAAGTTTGTGACTGGGATGCCGAGGATCACAAACAAGGTGTGAATAACCATGCAAATTGACTTGGTACCCTTAACTTTATCACCTAATCGATGTGCCGGTTAACCACACACGCTCCACCGATCTATAATAGAGTCAAGTTACCCTTTGCCACTCTTACTAGTCCTTATTAGTGTGCCGGTTAACCACACACGCTCCACTAATGACTTGGTAAGGTACAAAGTGTAATTTCATGGGTTAGCACCTTTTCACATTTTCCTAAGTAACTAAGATTGGGAATGTACAAGTGTTTAGTTACTTAGTATTTATCATTAATACTTTTAATGAAGGGAGAATTATAGTCCTTTCCTACCCGTTCGGCTAACGACCCTCCACCAGTCAAGGAAGCGGTGGGTGAGAGTGGACACCCATTAAACTGCCATTTTATAGGCAGTAACCTTATACCCCCCTTATAGACCGGCTTCGTGAATGAGGCCTACTAACGGTAAGATTGACTTTATCTTATACATATCTATATAATTAAAATTATAATAATAGTATAAGGGTTTGAATTTTAACTTTTAAAATTCTAAGGGCTAACTTGGAATTAAAGTATTCATAAGAGAAAACTTTTCAAATTTCAAAACTTGAGGGCAAGTTTTGAAACTATTCAAAACTAATTAATTCCATAACTTATGTGTTTAAAGTAGTTTTAATTAAAAAAAACTCTTCAAGTTCCATAACTTGAGGACAAGTTATGGAAGACTTTAAACTAATAAAAGAATGTAACTTTTCTTTATTTTGTAATTTATGGAATTAATTAAGGTTACACATTTTATTACTTAATGAAGTGACTCTTGAACCTCCATAACTTGAGGACAAGACTCTTCATTTTTGTAACCATTACCAACTTTTATGAGTTTTATGAAACTTAAATGTGACTTTTCATATAACTTGAGGATAAGTTACAAAAACACATTTTAGAATCAACTCTTAGATTAAAATGGATTGAAAACACATAATCAATTAACTTTTCTATTAATCTAAGCAACTCATAAGAACAAGATAATTTAATCAAATTTTTTCATGTAATTAGCCTAATCACTAAACTAATACAAAACATGAATCTATTGACAATTATCTTTGAAATTGGATTAGTATGAACATTACCACATCAAAAACAGGATTATAGGTTCAAAAACAGCTTATGGTAATGTTCATAGTCCATTTCTAGCCAAAAAAACTCGAAGATATGATGTCAGGGGCTCCTACTCGTCGAGTGTATCAACCTACTCGCCGAGTAGGATGATTTTCTTCATGGACTCGGCGAGTTCATCAGTAGACTCGGCGAGTCCAGTGCCCAGAATGCCCGAAATTCGACTTTTTCAGCATTTTTCAGCAATTTGCATCAAGTATAATTGAAAACAAGCCTAGGCTCTGATACCACTGATGGGTTTTGAGCATTCTAACACTCCTAAGTGTACATGCAACCCTAAATACCTTGGATCTATGTTTTCTCTATTATACATGCAAATATGATTATCCAAGGTATTATCCTAACTAGCATACCAAAACATTGATACTAGGATACTAAAATAGATAGAATACATACCTTGTTGTTGTTGCTTGACTCCATGAAGCTTGAGAGCCTAGTGCCCCAAGTGTGACACCTCAAATGGTTCACACAACATCATGAACTCTTGGAATAACCATGAGAAGAAGACATACATGTTCAAATCGGCTAGCCCTCAAAATATGTATCACTAGTGCCAATTTCTTGAACTAAAGGGGTTCTTATATAGTGTGGCTATTAGGGTTACACCATGTAACTCATGACTTTACCTATTCCTTATGCTCCATGGGTTTTAACCTCCATGGAGTATCCATGGATCACCACATGGGTTAAACCTAACATAAAGGAATCTTGGATCATAAGCCCACATATATAAGAATGAATGATTTACACAATCAATCCCCATATATTTAATTAGTCTCTTTTTGATCACTAAATTAAGTCCAAATTAATTCTTGATCAATACTAATTAAATAACATGATTTCATATTAATATATTAGAACTTATAATATATTAATATGTCACGAAATGTCTTTTCCTCATAAACGGTCTATCCAAATGTTCCGATGCCATGCAACCCAAATGGACCATGCCGAGTCGGGTCAAGTACATACCAATTATAGTTATGGACTTAGACACTAATCCAACAGTTGCGACGATTGTCATCAGTAGTAGTCATGCTTAATCTGGGTGGGTGTGTGTACCTATCTATGATTGGACCGCGAAGCATGAGTTTGTGAACTCAGTGGGGTGATGAGTGGGGTGATGACTCGAGGATGAGATTTTGGGGTGATAAGAGATCGAGTGGATCCGAGTGAGAGTAATCACTTGGGACTGTTAGGGAAAACCATGGAGTGAGCCCACAACGAGTGAGAGAGTATTGTGAAACTGCGGGGAGCCGTTGCTTTCACGAGTCAGTGAGTAGTGATGCTTAATCTAGGTGGGTGTGTGTACCTATGCAAATATGCTTGATACTATCAATGTTACAAATCACCTAATCAATGTGTCGGTTAAGCACACACGCTCCATTGATCCATGATTAACATCAAGCTACCCTTTTCCACCCTAGTTAGTTCCAAATTAGTATGTTGGTAAATCACACATGCTCCACTAACGACTTAGCAATGTGCAAAGTGCAATTTCAACACTGATACATTTAACTGGAGTGACATGGCTGACATATACGTTTACCCCGTTTGGGCAGAGTGTGATACAATATAATTTTGTTTGGATTACATTACCCGAGTATTTATATACTAATTAATTATTTCTAACTTTTTTTTGTAGCTTTACATTCCAATCAATATACCACATGCTGATTGGTTTTTAGGTGCTTTGGATTTGAAGACATTCCAAATGACTATATACGATAGTCATAGGAAGGGTGACTACTGTTCGGAAAATGAGGATTGGTTTATAGGTATGATAGTCCGCATCCATAAACTGTTAGTGGAAGTCAACTACTGGGGTACCGAACCAACTGATTCAATCACACTCGAGAGCTTCAAAACGACCCTCGAAAAGGCCCCAGACGTACCACAACAGATATGCAGCAGAGGGGATTATGATGTATTTTTGTGTTGGTTCCTGGAGGCGTTGATCATCAGGAAATCGATTTCTGTAGAGGGTAAAACCACCGATCCATAGGCTATGAGTTATAGAAAACGACTAGCGAAAATATTTTGGGGTATAAGAACAAATATAATTTGAACATCATATTTGTAATATGATACACACATACATCATTTATTTAGTTTATGTATTTATTAGTTGTTTGTTCATTTTAATTGCATTTTATATTTTATAAAACCAAAAGTTATACATTTTATCAAAGCAAAGCTTATACATTATACTCTGAAACCATGTATTACAAATTTATTGCGGAATGATGTATTACATTTTATAAAAACAAAATTTACACGCAAAAAGGAAAAAAGAAATTCAATGTATTCCGGAACCATGGTCCGGAATCGTACCCCGGAATTCCGGAGACCTCTCCGGAACTATATGTCCCGGAGAATGTGGTTACTTTACCAAAAAAAAAATGGTTCTTTTTGTCAAAAAGCTCATTTATTGAGGTTAGATTACTCCATTTGCTAAATAATATGTATTTTGATTATCCAAATCCTTTTTAAATCTAATTAATGTTTTTAAAAATTGCAACCCAAAAGAAAGGGAAAATATAATGGGACCCAAACAGAAATTGTAACCGCGTTGTGCATTAACAAATCGTGCATTAACGTTTTTTAAGAATTTTACCGTATATGGTTTTTAATAAAATAAAATAAAAAATTGGGGCATTCCGAGAATTGAACTCGGGACCTCTCGCACCCTAAGCGAGAATCATACCACTAGACCAAATGCCCACTTACTTTTATTAAATCAATATATTTATATAAACAATATTGCATTCATGATGTATTAGCTAAATCTTTAAAGAAATTCTATTATATGTACCTTGGCAAAACATGTAAACTAAAGTTCATTTTCTTTTTTACGTAAAAGAAAATTCATCTATTGATGTATTGTCAAAACTCGTACAAGAAAATTTATTTTATTTTGATGTGTTGGAAAAACATATGAATAAAATTAATTTTATTTTTTATGTGTTTGAAAAATATGTAAAAGAAATTTTACGTGTTGGCAAAATATGTAAGAGATAATTTGTTTATATTTTTATGTGTTGTAAAAATATATAAAAGAAAATTCATTTTATTTTTGACGTGTTACCAAAATATGTAAAAGTAAGATCATTTCATTTTCTATGTTGGCAAAATACATAAAAGAAAACTCATTTCATCTTTTGTGTTGGCAAAAATATGTAAACAATAACTCATTTCATTTTTTATGTGTCGACAGAATATGTAAAAGAAATCCATTTTGTTTTTCATATGTTGTTAAATTATGGTAAAGGGCATTTCATTTTATATGTAGGCAAAATATCTAAAAATAAATTTACTTTATTTTTTTTATGGGTTTTGGCAAAATATGTAAAGAAAAGTTCATGTTTATTTCTATGTGAAGTCAAATAGCAAGATACGTATATAAAATCCATCATATCTTTTACATATATGCAAAAAATATAAAAGGAATTTCATCTATTTTGTATGTTTTGATAAAATATGTAAAAATCTTTATTGTATTTTCTATGTAATAACAAAATATATAAGAGGAATTTTATTTTATTTTATTTTATTTTGTTTTATATATACTAAAGAACTAGAATCCAGAATTTTAAGAGTGAGTTGACGAAATATAAGCAAAATTGAAGTTGAAGTGGCGTTCGAACATTAATTCATCACGTAAGAGGTAGTTAATTTCATAATTTCCTTGTCATCTAAACTTCCAATATTTTGTGAGCTTCATCAAATCCAAATTCTATGATGAAATTAATGATCAGGTCATGTTTAAGGTCAAATTCTAAGTTTATAATAATAACCTAACGATGTAAGTTTATCTCCAGGATCAAAAAATAAGTTAATGAAGCTAAATTCATGAATTCATCTACGGATCATTTGGAATTAGACTACGAGAATTAAATTTGTTTCGTACTACTATAATTTGTTTGTAGTTTTTATTATACGAAGTCCTAATCATAGTGTCGAATCCTCCATATAAATTAAATGTAGGTTTATGATGTGTTAGTAGAAATTTTGAGTTCAACATTTTCAAATCTATCAAATTTTGAGTTCAACATTTTCAAATCAAATCACATTAATTTTTGGATGGATATTTTTATAAGGCTTAATAATCCTTTTGAGTTAGGTCATCCTAATTGCAAATTATAAGCGAAAAACAATTTTGGAAGTTAACATTGAGTTTTTGAAACATAAACTTGAAATTTAGAAAATCATTTTGATTCATGATTTTGTTTAGATCAATGATGATCTTGTAACACCTGGATCGTATGTAAATTCCTTTAAAGCTAATATGAATATTTAAATTTTGATAGGAGGACCATACACAGGGCGTAACCAATAGTTAGGCGGGGTGTAGCTCATTAAACGTGGCATCAGAGTTTCTCTCTAGTACGATGGGCGTACCTAGAGTACGTCGGACGTACTCATGGCGAATGCAAACCCAAATGTTAGGGTCTTGGACCCTATTTAAGGACCTTAAGTCCTTGGAAACCCTTCTTATCATCAGCCATCTCTCTCTCTCTCTCTCTCTCTCTCTCTCTCTCTCTCTCTCTCTTTCTCTCTCTCTCTCTCACACTCTTAGCCTCCACAAAACTCTAGCTTCATTTGTGAGAATCTCAAGCTTTTGTGTGATTTTTGGTGTGTTATAATGAAGAAGGAGATCTTGGAAGGTGTGCTCGGAGCCCATAGCTTGTAGATCCAGAATTTGTTCATCTTAGTCATCCTTCTGGAGGTATAAAGTCTCAACCTTTATGACTCTTTTACTTAAATCTAGATTAGCTTAAGGTTTTGGCATATTTTGGTCCCAAGGGTTGGTTCTTGTGAGTATGAGCTACTCCAAAGTTCAAGTTAGTTACTTTATGATGTTTCTAAGGATATTGAGTCATAAAAATGGAGTCTTTGATGTTACTTCTCACTCATGCAAGGGTTTGAGGTTGTTTAAGAGTGTTAAGGACTTAGGGTTTGGTATTGGGCTCCATTAAGCAATGCAAAAACTTAAAGTAGTCGACTTTATCAATTAAGACCTTCCCAAGATTAAGATCTCTGAGTTAGACGAAAGGCCTTTAAGCATTAAGAGCTAAATAACAATTTTTGGGCAGTTGACGAGTATGTTGGGCCTACCCTCTAGGTATGCACAACGTAACAGGTTTAGCCCGTGTCCCATTTCGGCGAAGGTCCAATACGTTGGGTGTACGCATGGCATACTCACCTGAAGCACATTTGGGCCATTTTGCGCCTTGGGCCATGGTTAGTTAGATCTATAGTGGGAAGGGTAAAAGGGTCTTTTTGTCACACCCCCAAATCGAAACGGCGGAAACGTTCGGGGGTGGTTGACGTCATGTGTAATATCACAACAATTGTATCATAGCAAGCATAGTAAACACAACCAAACATTGAATACATATATGAAGAAGGTTTACATTTGTCTTAATACATAATTTCGTTCATATCAAAAGTATAAAAACAAGACTATTATTGCTCCGGCTTCTCTAAATCCAAGGAGTACCTGTCTACTGATTTCTTGAGAATACAAGCAGTTTGAAAGAATATCAGCATAAAGCTGGTGAGTTCATAAGCAATTAGTTTTGGTGGAAAATGTTCTTTGATTCTTTTGAAGAGTGTTTCTCAAGAAAATCCTATATTTTCTTATAAAAAAAAAACATGTTTGAAAACCCATTCCTTCCATGACTTCCAGATTCGTACCAAGATATGT
This sequence comes from Lactuca virosa, assembly GCF_052849685.1. NCBI lineage: Eukaryota > Viridiplantae > Streptophyta > Magnoliopsida > Asterales > Asteraceae > Lactuca > Lactuca virosa. Next base: position 166,646,528 of record NC_136434.1, on the reverse strand, counting down.
ACAATCCAAGGTGTCGTGGAATGAATATGAATATCCGTTGATTACATGATAAACAAATCCGTTTTGAATAGCCGGTTTATCTCGGGAAAATCCTATATTTTCCCTAAAGGTTGATGGTTGATTATTCGTTTTAAACTGAGGTATGCAAGTATCTACCATACTCGTATTAATAAAAGCAGTTTTCTTTTAAAAACCCTGGTTACACCCAGAGAGGTACATTAGCTTTAGAAACTAAATAAAAGAAAACCGTGATGAACTAAGTCCTGAAGATATTATTATTAATACCCTCCAGTAATTAAATCGGTTATCACTTTGAGGTTAGTTCACTTGATTCATTATTACAAAAGTAAATCTCTGTTATCTACATCGTGAGTTTTATAACCATAACTGAATGGATATGGCCCGCAACGGCCGATATCCTTAATGACTTTGTCACCCGTAGACCTGCCGGTCCGACTGTAGCTAGCAGCAAGGTGCAGGATTGTCAGTCCCGTATAGATCTATACACAACAATCATGCTCTCCCTACAAGAGACTCTGGTCACAAGTGCTAGTCCTACACTCTGATTCTGTGGGAGTGTTACCAAGGACGTGTCTCCAACTTAGACTAACAAATTTACAAGTAATAATATAAAAAGAAAATCCTTTTATGATTAACATGAATCCTTTATAAAATGATACATTTTACTACATGATTCATAAGTTCATTGCTCTAGTTTTGAAAACTGTTTCTGCGAGTTGATTTCTTAATCGTTTGGTAAAACTTTTTTCCGTGTTTAAAAACATACTGAAAATATAATTATCTTATACAAAATAATATACTTTGAGCACAAGTTTCCTTGTACTTTTGCTTGTATTCCCCCCCTGAAAACATGAAAAACTCGGAAAAAGAGTAGGGGTATGAACTCACCTGTAGTGAGTGGTTCTGACGTCTGGTTGGAAGAGGAGTGCAAAGTGTCAGGTGTAACCTTGAGCACACAACGATCCTAATAGACACATATAGACATGTATGTGTATGAATTTAGTGTATAGACGACTAAATAAGAAGGGTAACACCCTTAATGGCTAGGAAACTCTAAGATTTATGGGATACAATCACATATGATTGCATAACTAGGGTATATGGCCACCCTATAGAGTTTACGGTCAAAGAGGTATGACCATTGGAGTTCACGGTCCAAGTGTTCACGGTCTTAGTGTACGGTCAAAGAGGTATGACCATTGGGTTTACGGCCCATGAATATACGGTCATTGAAGGGTGTACGGTCTAAGGAGATACACTAGACCGTAAACTCATCAATCTTGCACAAATGATGGTTTTCAAGGGCTTCATTCAAAGGCATCGGATTCTAGGGACCATGCTTAGACTTAGGAAGGGTAAAGGGTATAAGAACACCCTTTATAAGGGTTTACGGTCTATGAAGATTCACAGGACCGTAAACTCTTTTGTTTAAGCAAAGAGTGATGATCTTAAGTCCAAAATGAAGGATTTTAACTCGATTCATGAAGGGGAAGATGATACTTACGGTTTTTTGAAGCCAAAGGAGGTGTTTTCGGTCCAAAACACAACCGTGTTCTTGAGGATTCTCGATGAAGGTAGATAGGGAGTAGAGAGAGAAAGCCTTTGAAGTGTTTAAAGTGTGAAATGAAGGCCAAATACTTTATATATAGGGTAAAGTTCTCGGTCAAAAAGGGGTCCACCTGACCGTAAACGTGTTTACGGTCTACACGAGTTTACGGTCGTAAACTCGTCCTGACCGTGAACTCGGTGATTTTCGAGGAAGTTTCAAGTTTTTCGCGTGATTCCTGGTTTATTCCGAATCGTATAAAATACATATTATTTATTTAAAACTTAAGGTCCTTCCCAAATTAAGAAATTTGACGGAATTAAATAAAAACCCAAATTTTATTAACAGAAACTGGGTAAGGATAACGGGAAAAGTTTCGGGTTGTCACATCATCCCCCCGTTAGAGGGAATTTCGTCCCGAAATTCGAACATAGAATACAAATCATGAATTAGGAAAGAGATGCAGATACTTCTGTTTCCTCTGATCTCCGCGCTCCCAAGTGAATTCAGGTCCCCGCTTGGCATTCTAGCGAACCTTCACTATCGGGATGTGACTTTGTTTCGTTCGTTTGATTTCTCTATCCATGATTTCGACCGGTTCTTCCACAATGTTTAGGTTCTCGTTGATTTCAATTTCATCGAGAGGGATTATAAGGGTCTCGTCGGATAAACACTTTTTAAGGTTCGAGACGTGGAAAACAGGATGAATGTCGCTAAGCTCTTGAGGTAGGCGAAGTTTGTAAGCTACAGGGCCGATCCTAGAGAGGATCTCAAAGGGTCCTATGTATCTTGTATTTAGCTTTCCACGCTTTCTAAAGCGTATCATGCCCTTCCAGGGTGAGACCTTTAGCAGGACACGGTCTCTAACCTGGAACTCCAAGGGTTTTCGTCGTTTATCGGCGTAGCTCTTTTGTCTATCTCGTGAGGCTTTCAGTCGTTCTCGGATTTGTACGATCAGGACCAGTGAGAGTGTTGTCAGGAACTTGACCCTTGGCTAGCTGCGTGTCACCCACTTCAGCCCAGCACAGAGGGGATCTGCACTTACGGCCATAAAGGGCTTCAAATGGCGCAGCCTTGATGCTGGTATGGTAGCTGTTGTTGTAGGAAAATTCAACCAAAGGAAGATGAGTGTCCCATGACGTGCCGAAGTCGATGACGCAGGCTCTCAACATATCTTCCAATGTCTGAATTGTTCTCTCACTCTGTCCATTTGTCTGAGGATGATCAGTCCTGCTCATATCCAACTTAGTTCCAAGAGCCTTCTATAGCGATTGCCAAAATCTCGAGGTGAACCTGCTATCTCGGTCGGAGATAATGGATACAGGTACCCCATGAAGGCGAACTATTTCTTGAATGTAGATCCGCGTGAGTCTCTCCATCTTGAAATTTTCTTTGATTGGCAGGAAGTGGGCGGATTTAGTCAACCGATCGATAATCACCCAGATGGCGTCGTGCCCACTCGGAGATCTGGGTAACTTGGTGATAAAATCCATGGTGATCATTTCCTACTTCCACTCAGGTATTTCTGGCTGCTGGAGCAAACCTGAGGGCCTTTGATATTCTGCTTTTACCTTGGCACAAGTCAGGCACTTGCCCACGAAGGTAGCAATTTCTGCTTTCATGTTCGGCCACCAATAGAGTTGTTTGAGATCCAAATACATTTTATCTGAACCTGGGTGAACGGAGTATCTCGTCTTGTGAGCTTCGTTCATGACAACTTCTCTGTAACCACCATACTTCGGGGTCCAGATACGGTCCATGAAATAGTAAACTCTGTCTCCCTTGACCTCTAAGTTCTTTTCCATTCCTCTCAAGGCTTCATCCGACATGTTCTCTGGTTTTAAGGCTTCCAGCTGAGCCTCTCGGATTTGTGTGGGTAATCGGGAATGGATGGTCATAGTCAATGCCTTCACTCTACGACCTGAATACTCCTTGCGGCTGAGGGTATCTGCTACCACATTGGCCTTGCCGGGATGGTAGCGAATTTCGCACTCGTAGTCACTGAGTAGCTCTACCCATCGCCGCTGTCTCATGTTTAACTCCTTCTGATCAAAGATATGTTGCAAGCTGCAAGCTCTTATGGTCGGTGAAAATGGTGCACTTGGTTCCGTAGAGATAGTGTCTCCAGATCTTTAATGCAAAGACCACTGCTCCCAATTCTAGATCGTGAGTTGTGTAATTGACTTCGTTTGTTTTCAACTGCCTCGAGGCATAGGTGATAACCTTTCCTCGTTGCATGAGCACACAGCCTAGGCCCTGATTGGATGCATCACAATAGACAACGAGGTCTTCCGTCCCTTCGGGCAGGGACAAGATAGGTGCACTGCACAGGGGCTGCTTCAAGGTTTGAAATGCAGTGTCTTGCTTGACTCCCCAACTAAAGGTTACACCTTTCTGTGTCAGGGTAGTTAAAGGCTTAGCGATTCTGGAGAAGTTCTGGATGAACCTGCGATAGTAGCCCGCGAGACCCAAGAACTGTCGGATTTATGTGGGTGTTTTTGGTGCAGACCAATTCTCAATCACGTTGATTTTGGATGGGTCCACGTGTATGCCTTCCTCGCTAACCACGTGACCGAGAAAAGTTACCTTTCTTATCCAGAACTCACACTTTGAGAATTTTGCATATAGTTTCTCCGCCCTTAGTGTTTCGAGTACCTGCCTCAAGTGTTGATTATGATCCTCCTCGCTCCGCGAATAAACAAGTATGTCGTCAATGAACACGATCACAAACTTGTCTAGGAAAGGGCGGCACACCCGATTCATCAGGTCCATGAATACTTCTGGTGCGTTGGTTAGACCAAAGGGCATTACTACAAACTCGTAGTGTCCATAGCGAGTTCGGAATGCGGTTTTGGGCACATCATTCTCGTGAACCCGCAACTGATGGTATCCTGATCTTAGATCTATCTTTGAAAAGTAACTGGCTCCCTGAAGTTGGTCGAAGAGATCGTCGATTCTGGGTAAGGGATAACGGTTTTTGACAGTGAGCTTGTTCAGTTCTCGATAATTAATACACATCCGAAAGGATCCATCCTTCTTTTTCACGAACAAGATCGGGGCTCCCCAGGGTGAGGAACTCGGTCTGATGAATCCTTTATTGAGCAACTCATTGAGCTGACTGGATAACTCCTGCATTTCTGCTGGCGCTAAGAGGTATGGGGATTTAGCTACAGGAGTAGCTCCGGGGGTTAAGTCGATACGAAACTCGACTTGACGTTCGGGAGGAATTCCCGGAAGCTCTTCGGGAAAGACATCAGGAAAGTTGCAGACTTCGGGGATGCTCTCGAGGTCTTTAACTTCCTGCTTCTCATTAATGACATGGGCTAGGAATGCATGACACTCCTTTCGCAGAAGTTTCTGGGCTTTGATGCACGAAATGATGCGGAGGTTTGAACTGAGTTTATCGCCATAAATCATGAAGGTTTCCCCAGAGGAAAGATTGAGACGGATAGCTTTTTCGAAGCAAAGAATATCAGCACGATTGGGGCTTAACCAATCCATACTGATAATGACATCAAAACTCTTAATATATACAGACATAAGATCGATGGGAAAGGAATGATTGCCTAGGGTAAGAGTACAGCCTATGAATATGTTGTTCGTGCTCTCTTTCTTTCCATTAGCCATCTCAACGGTGAATGTTTCGGTTAAAGGTTGGGATTTACATTTGATTAGATGTTTGAATGCATGACTAACAAAACTCCTCTCCACACTAGAATCGAAGAGAATGCATGCATAAGAGTTGTCAAGGAGGAACGTACCCGTAACAACAGTAGGATCAGCGACCGCTTCCTCCTGGCCCATCGCCAACACTCTTCCTGTATTGCCACCTGTTGTTGCCTTGGGACAATCTCTCTTGAAGTGCCCAACCTCTCCACAGCCATAACAGGCTTGACCAACACCCGCTACAGGAGCCTGATTGGTTGGTTGGACTGATCCCTTGCAGAATCGAGCTGTGTGTCCCTTCTTGCCACAGCCGGTGCACGACATCTCCCGGCACTGTCCCTGATGATGGGAGTTGCATTTGTTGCACAGAGGTAGTTTTCCAGCATAGCGATTGGGGTTCGTTGGAGTAACGGGGACTGCAGCAGGAGTAGTAGTAGCGTGGACTGCCACTATTTGTTGTTTCTTGGAGGGCTCATGAGAAGACTGGCCCTTGCGTTTGTTCCAAAATTTCTTCTTCTTCTTACCACTCTCCTTTTGCGGCTCGGAGACCGCTGATGCCTCATCCAGATCGACTCCATGATCGATCAGAGTCTGCGCCAGATCCTTGGCGCTTTCAAATGTAGTTGGTCTAGCAGCCAAGACATTTCCTTTGGTTGGTTGTGTCAGTCCCCAAATGTACCTCTCGATTTTCTTGCTTTCCGGGGTGACCATTCCCGGACAGAGGAGAGCCAGATCACAAAATCTAGCGGTGTAGGCGGCGATGTCAGAACCCTTCATCTTCAAGTTCCAAAGTTCGTGCTCCAACTTTTGCACCTCGCCCCTTGGGCAGTATTCCGCAAGCATGAGTTCCTTCAGTCTTTCCCAACCCATGACATTAGCCACTGGCAGGGTTAGGGTTTTGACTTGACCATTCCACCAGGTCAAAGCTCTGTCGGTGAAGGTGCAGGCGACGAACTTCACCTTGTTGGCTTCGGAACAGGCACAAATTTCGAAGATGGATTCGATCTTCTCGAACCATCGAGTCAGGGCGATAACACCTCCATTTCCGTCGAAGGACTTGGGTTTTGCGGTCATGAAGTCCTTGTAGGAACACTCCTTTTGATGTCCCTGACTTTTGTCTTGTCGTTGGAGGTCGGTTCCACCTCCAGCCCCTCCAGAGTTCACTTGTGCCATTTCTGCAGTCACAGCGGCTGTAACTGCTGCCTGGAACATGACGGGGTCGAACTCAGGGGGTGGTGGTGGTGGTGTGTTGTCGTTCCTTCTGATGGGTCTTTGTCGGGGAGGCATCTTGTTCTAGAAACAACCAAGAAGAAGAGGATGGTAAGTCCTCAAGATATATGAAACAAAATATATCTCATCCTGATAATAAAAGAAAATGTTCTACCATGTGATAAAAACAGAAATGTTACTAATGCGAGAAAGTTATCGCTTAAGAAAGAAGAGGTAGCAACACTTGGAATGAATCTATATACGGAATTTGGCTCTAGCTAAAATACTCCTATAGTATTTTATGTTGAATGTTTTTGGTAAGTTTTAGGCCTGCTGTAACACCACAATCACTCCCAAGCACATGTTGGTCATGTCTTGACTGAATATAGTTGATCAGACTATATTCACCCTAGACATGATTACATAACTGCCCAGGTTTAACCGTAGTGTCCCAACATCCACATACTTTTGTTTTGTTCTACTTATGATACTGACTCCGGTACCTAGGTATACTTGTATACTTTTTATAAAAATACTTATATTTATGAAAGTATACTTTTAGTTTAGAGCACTTAGGCCCCTTAGTGTTTATAGTTGTATACCATGTAAGGTTCGGCATACTTAGTTCACTATAAACAATGGCTCTGATACCAACCTGTCACACCCTCAAACCGGAACGGCGGAAACGTTCGGGGGTGGTTGACGTCATGTGTAGTATCACAACAATTGTATCATAGCAAGCATAGTAAACACAACCAAACATTGAATACATATATGAAGAAGGTTTACATTTGTCTTAATACATAATTTCGTTCATATCAAAAGTATAAAAACAAGACTATTATTGCTCCGGCTTCTCTAAATCCAAGGAGTACTTGTCTACTGATTTCCTGAGAATACAAGCAGTTTGAAAGAATATCAGCATAAAGCTGGTGAGTTCATAAGCAATTAGTTTTGGTGGAAAATGTTCTTTGATTCTTTTGAAGAGTGTTTCTCAAGAAAATCCTATATTTTCTTATAAAAAAAAGCATGTTTGAAAACCCATTCCTTCCATGACTTCCAGATTCGTACCAAGATATGTACAATCCAAGGTGTCGTGGAATGAATATGAATATCCGTTGATTACATGATAAACAAATCCGTTTTGAATAGCCGGTTTATCTCGGGAAAATCCTATATTTTCCCTAAAGGTTGATGGTTGATTATTCGTTTTAAACTGAGGTATGCAAGTATCTACCATACTCGTATTAATAAAAGCAGTTTTCTTTTAAAAACCCTGGTTACACCCAGAGAGGTACATTAGCTTTAGAAACTAAATAAAAGAAAACCGTGATGAACTAAGTCCTGAAGATATTATTATTAATACCCTCCAGTAATTAAATCGGTTATCACTTTGAGGTTAGTTCACTTGATTCATTATTACAAAAGTAAATCTCTGTTATCTACATCGTGAGTTTTATAACCATAACTGAATGGATATGGCCCGCAACAGCCGATATCCTTAATGACTTTGTCACCCGCAGACCTGCCGATCCGACTGTAGCTAGCAGCAAGGTGCAGGATTGTCAGTCCCGTATAGATCTATACACAACAGTCACGCTCTCCCTACAAGAGACTCTGGTCACAAGTGCTAGTCCTACACTCTGATTCTGTGGGAGTGTTACCAAGGACGTGTCTCCAACTTAGACTAACAAATTTACAAGTAATAATATAAAAAGAAAATCCTTTTATGATTAACATGAATCCTTTATAAAATGATACATTTTACTACATGATTCATAAGTTCATTGCTCTAGTTTTGAAAACTGTTTCTGCGAGTTGATTTCTTAATCGTTTGGTAAAACTTTTTTCCGTGTTTAAAAACATACTGAAAATATAATTATCTTATACAAAATAATATACTTTGAGCACAAGTTTCCTTGTACTTTTGCTTGTATTCCCCCCCTGAAAACATGAAAAACTCGGAAAAAGAGTAGGGGTATGAACTCACCTGTAGTGAGTGGTTCTGACGTCTGGTTGGAAGAGGAGTGCAGAGTGTCAGGTGTAACCTTGAGCACACAACGATCCTAATAGACACATATAGACATGTATGTGTATGAATTTAGTGTATAGACGACTAAATAAGAAGGGTAGCACCCTTAATGGCTAGGAAACTCTAAGATTTATGGGATACAATCACATATGATTGCATAACTAGGGTATATGGCCACCCTATAGAGTTTACGGTCAAAGAGGTATGACCATTGGAGTTCACGGTCCAAGTGTTCACGGTCTTAGTGTTTACGGTTTTAGTGTTTACGGTCCAATGACATTACGGTCATGGAGTTCACGGTCTAATGACCTTACGGTGATAAGGTTTACGGTCCATGGGTTTACGGTTCCATGGGTTTACGACCCATGAATATACGGTCATTGAAGGGTGTATAGTCTAAGGAGATACACTAGACCGTAAACTCATCAATCTTGCACAAATGATGGTTTTCAAGGGCTTCATTCAAAGGCATCGGATTCTAGGGACCATGCTTAGCCTTAGGAAGGGTAAAGGCTATAAGAACACCCTTTATAAGGGTTTACGGTCTATGAAGATTCATAGGACCATAAACTCTTTTGTTCAAGCAAAGAGTGATGATCTTAAGTCCAAAATGAAGGATTTTAACTCGATTCATGAAGGGGAAGATGATACTTACGGTTTTTTGAAGGCAAAGGAGGTGTTTTCGGTCAAAAACACAACCGTGTTCTTGAGGATTCTCGATGAAGGTAGAGAGGGAGTAGAGAGAGAAAGCCTTTGAAGTGTTTAAAGTGTGAAATGAAGGCCAAATACTCTATATATAGGGTAGAGTTCTCGGTCAAAAAGGGGTCCACCTGACCGTAAACGTGTTTACGGTCTACACGAGTTTACGGTCGTAAACTCGTCCTGACCGTGAACTCGGTGATTTTCGAGGAAGTTTCAAGTTTTTCGCATGATTCCCGGTTTATTCTGAATCGTATAAAATACATATTATTTATTTAAAACTTAAGGTCCTTCCCAAATTAAGAAATTTGACGGAATTAAATAAAAACCTAAATTTTATTAACGGAAATTGGGTAAGGATAACGGGAAAAGTTTCGGGTTGTCACACTTTTACCCTTTGTAAGAGAGATTATGATTTGAACCTTAATTTGTGGGTTATTACCCTAAATACTAATTAAGGTTGGTTTGAATGTGTTCACTATGAAGAGTCGTTGTAGCAGCAGCTTGTGTGAGTGATTGTTTATCATCAGATTGAGATGAGTCTCTTCACTGTACTCGTGGGTCGAAGGCACCAATGCCGGTCCACTGGATTATGTTTGTAGGATGCTAGTTGTATGTGTGATACTTGTAACATCCCAAAAATTACAACAACTCTAAACTTTTCAAAACAACACATATACTAAAAAGAAGTGTTTATCAAACCATTGATTCCAAAACATTATTTAAAATCAGAGTCTCCCAAGATCCAATGTCATAAAAACAGGAAGATGTGCACGATCACGCCTTCGCTTCCCACGATCCTTTGGAGTACCTGAAACAATAAATTGAAATTGTAAGCACGAAGACTAGTGAGTTCCCCCAAAGTACCACCACACCAACATATAATCAAGCTGGATAACATGTGCACAACCTCATGGTTGGATTACCCCCGACCATACCAAATAACATATATTCAACAACAAATAATCAGTTAATCAGTTAACAGACTGGCAGGCATATCTACAAATTACTACTGCATGCTAACATCCTATAACTAGGATATAGATCTAACATATCACTACAACATATAAACATATGGTAAACCATGATATCAATCCAATTGGCCGGCATTGGTTCCTTCGACCCATAAGTACAGTGAGGATAAACTCACCTCAATCCGCTAAGTATCTCAGACAAATGCTCGGACCGCTGATCCGGAAAATCCCCGCTCGTTGCATTATCAAATAACATCCAATTAATAATTGGATCTCGACCCATAATCAATAATCTAAATTACCTGTCTAATGACCAGGGTAAAATACCATTTTACCATTTTCTTACTTGGCCCGAAGCCAAAGCCCAACTAATTTGCTAAAAAAGCCCAAATTCCTAAATGGCATCCCAAGTCCCAATATGGCCCAACTTCCTAATTGGGCCCAAAAACCATAATATATCTAATTTCAAGGGACAAGACGAGATCTATTAAGATAATGATTTATTCTCGAAAAAATCTGAATAGTTACATCCAATTACAAACTACACGAAAGTTGCCCCTTTTTCATGGAGATTTACCCATCACAGAGATGCAAAGCCCATAATCAATCCATGGCCCAAATTCAGAAGTCCAGTGACCCAACAAGGCCCAAACCTAAAAAGGCCCAAAATAAACATACTGGGGAGTTCGCCATGTGTACTCCAAACGTACGCCCCTCGTACCCACTGCTAATGCACGATGTACAAGTCCCCAATGCATGAATCTCACATTACGCTGAGCGTACCCTCCTACGTACGCCCAATGTACTCATCAGAGGTTCAAAGTCTAAACTAAGCTCTTAATGGTTAAGACAAAAGCATCCAAACACTTATCTTAACCCTGAGTGATGTCTTAAACCATAAAGTCGAAACCTTTAAGCCATTGCATGGCTAAAGAGGGCTAAATCTCAAAAATCCTTACTTTCAGAACACTCAAAACCACTTAACTCTTGCATGGTTCTAAGGAAACGATCAAGCAAGCATTTTTATGACTCGTTACACTTCAAGACCTGAGAAAGGATAGCTAATATGCTCTGGAGTACTCCATACTCACAAATGTAACGACGTGAATTTTCAAAACAATTTTTCATTTTTAAAACATAACATCTCTCATATAAATCATCTAAAAACTCAGAAGTATCAATGTTATCTCAGTAAAACATATCCCAGAATCTCGATTACAATATCCTCTGTCAATGTGTACAAATCATGCCGGCGCCTTCCCGCGATCAACGCTAATACCTGAAACACATATCACATAACACGGTAAGCATAAATGCTTAGTGAGTTCCCTAAAATACCACATACAACACATAAGCCACTCGAGGCTATAACTCGGTATGACCTTCCGGTCAATGTGTCTTAGCGGGACCCTCCAGTCCCGTAGCTCGTTGGACCCTCCGGTCCGGTCTAAATCGTTGGACCCTCCGTCTAAATCGTTGGACCCTCCGGTCCGGTCAAAATCGTTGGACCCTCTGGTCCGGTCTATATAACACATAGCATACATATATCACAATGCACATAAACTCAAACATACACATGACTCATAAGACCCACCGGTCTGCACATAGATACCACTCTAGGTAATGTATAGTGAGAAGACTCACCTCGGGTGATGAACATCCCCTAGAAATGCTGCTGCTACGCACCGGCCACTAACTCTGTGACAACCCACAATTAACTCAATTAAGAACTAAGCCCAACCCTCACACTTTAGGTCCAAGATAGCCCACCGACCAGCCCATAATGACCTAAAACCCATTGGGCCCACCAAGGCCCAATACTCAATCTAAATGGCAGACCCACATTAGATAAACTCCCCAGGCCCACTAATGGCCCACTTTGTTAAACTGGGCCCACCCCCTCCAATGGGCTTTACCCCAAGCCCAAATATATCCTTGGCCCATAACTTCAGACTATGATGGCCCAACAGCCTAGAGACCCAAAACATGGCCCAAAGCATGGCCCAAAACACAAGGTCCAACATAGACAAGTTACGCGGGGCGTACTCCTAAGTACGCTAAGCGTAACGACTAGATGGCGAGTACGCTGCGCGTACCTGCACGTACGCTCAGCGTAATCCTCCTGTTAAGACACTTTCCCATTAAGTGCTTAATACTCCTTTCCAGAGGCTACCAATTCAGATCCAGGTCCTTTTCCATGACTTAAACCATAAAGTTGTTTACTTGATGGATTTGCATGACCCACCTAAACTCAAACTCCAAAAACAATACTCTACTTCCAAGGAAAAGGTCTTAACTCATGCATGAATCCATTAAGACTTCCAAGATGGCAACTTTCTGCCTTAGGGACACTTTTAGAACTAAGAGTAGCAACTCCAAGTCCTGGAAGTCGGATTGAACCACAAAGCTTCAACCTTTGGACCAAAATGGTCCAAAAACTCACTCTAAGAGATCTAAGGAAATAATCACCAAGTTTAGATTTTTATACCTTGAGATGGTCTAAAGTGAAGCAACAATCCCAGATCTGGACTTTTTCTTTTGCACCAACATCTTGCCTTGACCTTTCCTTATTTGGAGAGTGGAACCAAAACACCGAAATGCCCTCACAAAGCCTTCCAAGCTCCAAGGATGCTCCAAAAGGATTAGGGTTTCCGGGGGAACTGAGTGAAGATGAGAGGGAGGCTGATAACCAGGGTGTTATGTTCTTTATATAGAGGCTTACCCAAAAATTTAGGGTTTTTGAACTCCAGACGTACGCTGGGCGTACCTCCTTGTACGCTGGGCGTACGCCTTTGATACCCGCGATCATATTTCTTTCATATGATGGGCGTAACCCAGCTTACGATGGGCGTACCCACGTGCCTCCTACTTTGCATGCATGGCCCCTCCTTTGCCAACTTTCCCATCAGGGACCATTTATGTCAAAAACTTCAAAGTGCTATATCTTCCTCACCCGATGTCCGTTTCCGACGAAAAGGTAACGAGAAGCTCTACACTTATATCCACGAAAAGGTAACGAGAAGCTCTACACTTAAATCAACTTTATTTCCCCTAAAGCCCACGAGTATTGAATCGCAACAATCTGAAACAGGATGTTACAATTCTCCCCCACTTAAATTCGATTTCGCCCTCGAAATCACTCCTTGTCAATACTCAGATCATATCAACAACCCGAGGAGTGCATCCGAAAATCACCACCATAAACGATCTCCCCAAGGCAACCGAAACAAATCGGAACCCCCTTAAAAATGATCCTTAATATTCTGTCCTCAGACACAAAAGAACGACCCAACCCGGTCGGAACTATTCTCTGATACTATCCATCGTAAGCTTCAGCTTCTTCTCAAAGGTCCTTCCATCATTGAGTACCAGATCAGTTCCTGACCCCACAGTCGAACCTCCAAGGGCTACTCCATGCACACCCAATGAAACGACCTTAAAGCCTTCCGAATCACATTCGTTATCTCAACCCATCCCATGGCACACAAAAATCACGAAGTTTGCTTTACCTCAAGCGAGTACTACAGTCTATCTGATGTCGCCCCACTTCCAACCTCTGTCGTTTACCACATATCCGTCCCATGTGCCTCGTGGTCCTCCACAACCAACGAACCGACCCTCCCAGGTCTAGAGACATCAGATGGAAATCATTACCACTCAAATGAAATCCATTTGAAAATCCGGAATCTCATCATGCCTACTCAATACACCACTATAGCCAAACTCAACTAAAGCGTTTGGTCCGACACAGAATTAGAACCACTTGTCCCAATAAAACACCCCAACTCATGACTCATGACTCGCAACCCACTCGTACCCCACTTCTCTAATCCCCTTCGGTTGCGACAATCACAACTCAACCTAGAGCATAACGATTCCCGACAAAAATGGAGACCCCAGTCTCGCCCCTGGTTCGACCACCAGGCTCCCACAAACTCAAATATTAGGGCTAACCAAGCCTAAGACTCCTCTGCGTCACGCTCTGATCAGAGAGTACTTCATCACAACATTCTCTCACTGACTAGTGAGTACTACAACTCCCCGCATATCACAACGACCTCTCACTGAATGGTGAGTACTACGGCTCCCCACAGCATCACAACAACCTCTCACTAATTAGTGGGTACTACGGCTCCCCGTAGCATCACCACAACCTCTCACTGAATAGTGAGTACTACGGCTCCCCGTAGCATCACCACAACCTCTCACTGAATAGTGAGTACTACGGCTCCCCGTAGCATCACCACAACCTCTCACTGAATAGTGAGTACTACGGCTCCCCATAGCATCACCACAATCCCTCACTGAATAGTGAGTACTACGGCTCCCCGTAGCATCACCACAATCCCTCACTGAATAGTGAGTACTACAGATCCCCGTAGCATCACCACAACCTCTCACTGAATAGTGAGTACTACGGCTCCCCGTAGTCTTACCGCCCTTGATCTTACCACTTCACAATCTCATCCTCAGGTCGACGCCACACTGCGATCATTAACTCATGCCCTGCGGACCAACCATAGGTGTACACACTTACCCAAATTATGCATTGCTATTTCTGACAACTTCCGCTATAACAAAACACCTTTCCCTGCTGCAATCTACATTCTCGAATAATCCCGCTTGATGTAAATTAGCTGAAAGGGCTCCTACTGGAAACGTAGACACCTGATACACCACTCGTCATCCCATAACTCAAGTCTCAAAATAATCCGAAAACTAGAACATCATACTCGGATACCTCGGTACACCATCACAGAACCTCATGATATCCTGTCTCAACCACTGATCTCCTACTTACAACATCATATACAGCTACAACAATGTGTTCCTTCAGGATTTACAACTAATCTTCATGCCACACGTCACGTATCTTCGGAATATTCCAACTCTCGATTGAAACATGGAAGAATTGTCAACGACTCAGAACATGTTGACGAACATCCAAAATTCCCTCCTCTATTGCTCAGAATCCCATAGTGCATGTCTCTATCCAGTTCCCTAACCGCTCCTGAACAAATCTCTGATCCTCTCGATAGAATACCCGGTTCTCCCCCACTCAGGGTTCGAACCATCACCGATTGGCGCACCAAAAATTTATTCCACAGACTGCTTCCACCAGGAACATCACACTTTCTCTTGGTAGGTACTATGCAATGCTCGGTGGTCTCCCCGATAGAGACCCCGCAATTCCAAATAGCCCGAATCTTAGATGAAATCCTCAGAAACTTCTCATCATGATTGCCTCTAATCATACAAAATCTCATACCATCCCATTACCGGACATCTCAACTGTCCAGTAGTAACTCTGACTCTTAATCTGAAATAATGAACTATCATACTCGTCATTCTCGACTCCTCAACCAACGTTCCATCACGTGGGTTGTAATAAGAGTGGAGACCTCATTACCACACTCGATACCCATCATAGACAATAAGAGCCACCGCCCCAATATCCTCTTCTTGATCGTCTGTCTCTGCGGCTAATACATGCCCTACTATGCTCAAATAGGGTGTATCCTTGTCCTTAACCATCTCAGTCCCCACTGACAACCGGCTCATGCTCTAACATTACCTCTCGGCAGACATACTGCCCAAATACTCTGATGGAAGGTCGCCATCAATGCTAACCCGCAGGGTTTTACCCCCAAGCTCATAAATTGAAATCTCAACACCTCTTATGTTTCCCACAGGAAACGAAAATAATACCACCCAGGTCACAGAAGGTGACATCTCCACTATCGGCTGATTGCTCAACTCATGCCGCAACCCTCCATAAACGCCATCTCTACTCATCCCTGAGTCTTGCGACTTCATCTGACATCTCACCAAAATACCTTGGAATCATCTCGACTTCCCTCACAAGGGATGCTTCGTTGGAACTTGTTCCACATGGCCCCCTGACCTCATACTCTATCGCATCCGATCTCGGTCTAACCAATCACAACGGAATAACTGGTAGAACCAGTAACACTAACCGACACGGGTCATGGTACTTGAACCATGTGGCCGCCTCTCGATCTGCTATGAATCATGGTACCCGAACCATGTTATCTCTTCTCAATCCGCTACGAATCATGGTACTCGAACCATGTTCTCTCTTCTCAATCTACTATGAATCATAGTACTCGAACCATGACATCACCTCTCGATCTGCTACAAATCATGGTACTCGAACCATTAAATCACCTCTCGATCTGCTATGAATCATGATACCCGAACCATGTTATCTCTTCTCAATCTGCTACGAATCATGGTACTCGAACCATGTTCTCTCTTCTCAATCTGCTATGAATCATGGTACTCGATCCATGACATCACCTCTCGATCTACTACAAATCATGGTACTCGAACCATGAAATCACCTCTCGATCTGCTACAAATCATGGTACTCGAACCATGACATCACCTCTCG
Organism: Lactuca virosa; assembly: GCF_052849685.1. Lineage (NCBI taxonomy): Eukaryota > Viridiplantae > Streptophyta > Magnoliopsida > Asterales > Asteraceae > Lactuca > Lactuca virosa. The sequence continues at coordinate 166,629,966 of NC_136434.1, read as the reverse complement.
CTCTGCTACAAATCATGGTACACGAACCATGAAATCACCTCTCGATCTGCTGCAAATCATGGTACTCGAACCATGAAATCACCTCTCGATCTGCTACAAATCATGGTACACGAACCATGAAATCACCTCTCGATCTGCTGCAAATCATGGTACTCGAACCATGAAATCACCTCTCGATCTCCTACAAATCATGGTACTCGAACCATGAAATCACCTCTCGATCTGCTGCAAATTATGGTACTCGAACCATGAAATCTCCTCTCGATCTGTTACTTAAAACCTCCGGAATGTTCCATGTATCGAGTATGGGTCCTATGCTTTTAGTAGTACGGGCCCATACTACCTGCCACATCTACCCATACTTTCTGCACGGACCATCCCCGAGTTCCTAAGTAGCTGCTCAACCTTCTCGATCACCAATCCTGTCATGCGTGTTCGCTCCTCTGCGAAATGCTCTACTCTGTCAGCGTACTCATCTGACTAGGGTCACCCTTTCCTAGGCTCTTCCTAGGTTCTCCTATTACAAGTACCCTATATCTCGCTGAACACAGGCTACCCTCCAGTAGACCACTCATAAGCTCCTCGCTGCTACCTACTCACTCTCGAAGTATCTCATAGTAGCAGTAACTCCTAGGCTAAGGCATTAGAAATCAGGCCCACTCTAGTCCTAACTATGAATACCTAGCCTACTCTAGCATGCATAGCATATCACATAATATCTCATAACACATAATGTAAGGGTATTTTGGGAAATCACCGTTCGGGCACTGGCTGATCGTACACACTGCTCCATTTTGCGTTTCTCAAAAATATTTTTCTCTTTTTAGAAAAATTGTTTCTTTTTATGAAAATTTTCTCAAATCCTCAGTTTGAGTTCAGATACGCCCGAAGGTGCATCCGAATCCCTCAAACCAAGGCTCTGATACCAACTTGTAACGACGTGAATTTTCAAAACAATTTTTCATTTTTAAAACATAACATCTCTCATATAAATCATCTCAAAACTCAGAAGTATCAATGTTATCTCAGTAAAACATATCCCAGAATCTCGATTACAATATCCTCTGTCAATGTGTACAAATCATGCCGACGCCTTCCCGCTAAACTGGGCCCACCCCCTCCAATGGGCCTTACCCCAAGCCCAAATATATCCTTGGCCCATAACTCCAGACTATGATGGCCCAACAGCCTAGAGACCCAAAACATGGCCCAAAGCATGGCCTAAAACACAAGGTCCAACACAGACAAGTTACGCGGGGCGTACTCCTAAGTACGCTAAGCGTAACGACTAGATGGCGAGTACGCTGCGCGTACCTGCACGTACGCTCAGCGTAATCCTCCTGTTAAGACACTTTCCCATTAAGTGCTTAATACTCCTTTCCAGAGGCTACCAATTCAGATCCAGGTCCTTTTCCATGACTTAAACCATAAAGTTGTTTACTTGATGGATTTGCATGACCCACCTAAACTCAAACTCCAAAAACAATACTCTACTTCCAAGGAAAAGGTCTTAACTCATGCATGAATCCATTAAGACTTCCAAGATGGCAACTTTCTGCCTTAGGGACACTTTTAGAACTAAGAGTAGCAACTCCAAGTCCTGGAAGTCGGATTGAACCACAAAGCTTCAACCTTTGGACCAAAATGGTCCAAAAACTCACTCTAAGAGATCTAAGGAAATAATCACCAAGTTTAGATCTTTATACCTTGAGATGGTTTGAAGTGAAGCAACAATCCCAGATCTGGACTTTCTCTTTTGCACCAACATCTTGCCTTGACCTTTCCTTCTTTGGAGAGTGGAACCAAAACACCAAAATGCCCTCACAAAGCCTTCCAAGCTCCAAGGATGCTCCAAAAGGATTAGGGTTTCCGGGGGAACTGAGTGAAGATGAGAGGGAGGCTGATAACCAGGGTGTTATGTTCTTTATATAGAGGCTTACCCAAAAATTTAGGGTTTTTGAACTCCAGACGTACGCTGGGCGTACGCCTTTGATACCCGCGATCATATTTATTTCATATGATGGGCGTAACCCAGCTTACGATGGGCGTACCCACGCGCCTCCTACTTTGCATGCATGGCCCCTCCTTTGCCAACTTTCCCATCAGGGACCATTTATGTCAAAAACTTCAAAGTGCTATATCTTCCTCACCCGATGTCCGTTTCCGACGAAATTTATATCCACGAAAAGGTAACGAGAAGCTCTACACTTATATCAACTTTATTTCTCCTAAAGCCCACGAGTATTGAATCGCAACAATCTGAAACAGGATGTTACAACAAAGATCCAAACTTCAGGACAAAAAGCTTATGAAACTAGGTCATAACAAGATCTAAGAATATAGTCATCAAGTTTGAAGCTTTATACCTCTAAAAGGTAGATCAAGATGCACCAAGCCTGGATCCACAATCTTCAAGCAATCCCACACTTCTCCAAGAAGCTCCTTCTTCTTTATTGAGCACCAAAATACATGAAATCACACCAAAAGGTCAAAAGCCACACCAATGGAGGCTAGGGTTTCATTTCTATGGTTTAAGGGGATGAAGGTTGAAGATAATAGGGTTTGGTGTTGAGTTAAGGAGCTTAAATAGGGTCCAAGACCCTAAATTAGGGTTTGGGTCTAACTGGAGTATGTCATGCGTAACTCTGGTACGCCCAACGTACTCCAAAGAACACCTGTAAATTCCCTGCCTAATACGCCCAACGTACTTCCCAAGTACGCCCAACATACTAGGCTTGACCATTAAACCTTACAACTTCCAAATGCCATACCTTCTTTGTTCTATGCCCGATTTCGACGATCCTTATATGCACGGAAAGGTAAAGAGAAGCTCTACACTTCTATCAACTTATCATTGCCTTAAAACTTCCTGAACTAAAATCCAAAATTCCTAAAAGGTCCGAACTGCCAATTTACGGTTGCACTCTTAGGCTCCAAATCACAAACCAGACTCCCAGATCATCTAACTTACATTACCCACACCCAAATGGGACTAAATCTCTCTTTACTAAAGGCCCTAAGCCTTATGATAACCGATATTCGGGTCACAGCTCCGAATTAGGAAACGATTCGGAACAGGGTGTTACAATACTTGCATGTTTTATATGTTGGGTGGGCCCGTTATGCGAGTTACGACGAGGTCCGTTATACTCAGTGGGCGGGGCCGTTATGCGAGTTATGGCGAGACCCGTTATGCTCATTGGGTAACTCACTAAGCTTTGTGCTTACGATTTGTGTTTAAATGTTTTCAGGTACTTCCGGTTCAAAAGGGAAGGGCCTGATCTGATCGCAACACATTCACCTTTGTCCAACATTTTATGATTTTGGGATTGTACTCTGATAACTATTTTCTATCTTGACATACTTTAAGAATTTGAGATGAATGATTGTTGATTTTTATTGATTTAAATATAAAAAAATTTACTTAGTATTTATGAGATGTTACAGATATATGGATTATCGTACATGATTAAATGGACTTCTAGATGTATTAAAATAATTAAAAATGGTAACTGAACTGTTAGAATCATATTTAACAAAGTAGATTGTTGTTTTTGACTTTTTTACACTAAAACTGTTAGCCTACACTTCATCTCAGGGTCATGTATTTTACTTTAGTAAAAACACGGTATACATACTTAACCATAAGAATTTGAAAAATTCACCTTAGGGTATTTGGGGTCATTTTGATGCTTTAATTGTTTGCATAAGGTTATGTTACTTTAAAGGTTTTAAAAGAGTTAAATAAGTTTTAAACCTTAATAGTATACCTTGGAATTGATTAGTGTTAATTAAGTGGCTAATTATGATTATGTAGGTGTTTAATATATCATAACATCCTGAAATTTAGTCTAGGAGTTTTGCTCTTTTAAGTGAGAAAATAAAACTTTGGAAATAAAAATAAATATAATTAAATAAATAAATAAGGTAATTACTTATAATAATAATTTTTATATAAAGTTACTAAACGAGAATTTAGAATGAGATTTTATTTAGACTTCAAAAGTTAAGTTTGCCAAAATAGAAAACTTGATTACTAGTGTTGACTTATGTGATAACTCAGAAAATACGATAGGACGTAAAAATGTAATAAATCCTTGTAATCACACGATATATTTTAATATATTCGAACTTTCCGTCCTTAATTACGTCAACTATTAGGCTAAAAAATAAGGGCACAAAAAGTCGCGTCACTTTGAGAGCATGTTAACATATTTAAACTCTATAGGTTACCACGATTCCAGAAATATAAATTTCGTAAGAATCCGACACATTATGGGTGAGATATGACATTTATGGTAAATAAATATCTAATGTATTTAAACAGTTACAACAACGACAACTACAAGGAGATTGGTCGACTTTTGTAAAAAGTCACAAACTAGGCAATCATAGTACTACAAAAAGTACGAATTATGAGGCAATGAACGCCTACAACGGATGTCATACGAGGGAGTTGTGATTTTTATAAAATCATAACGGTAATAAAAACACGTCGAAAAACAAAAGTCAAAACTAGACAAAACGAACAAAAGGAAAGTTATGGAGATTGACGAGACCTACATGGATATAAGAGTCGTTAAGAACGGAGTTCGTATGCGAGAGTTACAAAATTTCAAAGTTGAATTTTTACCGTCGCGCGCACATGCGCGCACTGACACCCGCTCTCTGTCTCGTTTCACGTGTCATCGCCCCGAGCGTCTCTCGAAGTGCGAACTTGTGATTTCTACCCTACCGCAACATTTTCATAACTCAGAGGTGAGTTCGCGACCCCATTTTCCAAACCTTTTCCGGGGGGGGGGGGGGGATACATGTCTAAAATGCAACTTTATATAGTTATTACTAATTATAGTTAGATAATTATGCTCATAACATTAGGATGATATTATGCCCGATAGTTACTCTGTCCAAACTATTTAACTAATATTATGTCTAGTCGTTATCTTAAACCATTATGATAAATAAGATCATACCTAGTTGTTACGCTAGTCAGTTGCCAGAAAACGTTGAAACGCGTTATTTTAACCATCGTTTGGATAAGCTTAGTACCTAGTGTTACTCTGCCCAAATAATCGGATACACAAAACACACTAATTATATATATATATATATATATATATATATATATATATATATAATATCACATAAATAATATATATAACAAGTAAAACCATATGAATACAACACAAATAACAACACGACCAACCAGCGGAGGCCTCCAAAACAAGAGTTAGATGAGACACAATTCATCAACACGCTGATAGATTTCCAGCTAGCTCCCGGCCTATAATGGTTAAATCTTAAGTGAACGGGAAAGATATATATAAATCTATACAGGGTTGGCACCCCTACCCGTGGTTTCTAGCTACAACCCGATGACATGTCAAAACATGCATAACTTTCTAAACACAACGACGTCTGATGAAGCGTCGTGGATTTTCGAGATCAACAGTCATAGCTCGGTTATAGAAAACTTATCGTAACTTTGATAACTAAAACTAACTATCATATATTAATACTAGGAACCAACCTAAGAAAGTAGTGATAGTACACACAAACTTGAGGAAGCAAGTTTAGGATAAACAAGATAAACTAAAACACCCACGCTTTAAAATCATAAACATACGGACCCACCAACATTATGTTGACCTTTCAAACCACATGTATTATCAGGAGAATGAACCTATCAGAAGGAGGAGATAACCCCGATGATGCAGCCCATAGTCTATGTGTTTTACTTTTTTATACTTTGCTTTCGTAACCTGCTTGTACCTTGAACAATTTTGTAACATATTTTATTTAATGAACAAATACTATGTTGTTTAATACATCCTGTGTATTTCTCAACGTATATCTTTGGCCTGAAATCCCAACGTCCTAACGTCGCACAACTTGGCGTTTCCGCCACCGGCCAGGGGTGTGACAACATAGTCAATTGATCAATTAGTTAAAAATAAGTATTTGGGGGCTAAAGTATGAGAAAAAGGATTTTGAAATGAAATTAGTCAAATGGTGTCAAATTTGAGTGGATAGATGTAACACTTGGACCCAGGTATTTTCCTTTTTAGTCCTTGAAAAAAAATTATTTTTGGAAAGGGACCCCTCGTACGTTGGGCGTATGTTTTGGTACGCTTAGCGTGCATGCATGTCATGGAGCGGGAATCTTAGCCACACACGTTGGGTGTACGATACGTACGTTGTACGTACGCAACCCAAGTTTATAACCCTAATTTTAGGGCATGAGCCCTATTTAAGCATCCTTATGACCTTTGGACCCTCACCTCTATCAGTCTCCACTGTTTTTACGTCCCTGAAACCCTAGTTTACCATTGTGAGTGATTTGTTAGCTTGGAAGTAACTTTAGTGGCATTTTTGGTGTGCTTACAAGAAGAAGTACTTGGTGGTCAAGTTTTGGACGAGGTTGAGCTTCAAGATCCTGAGACTACATCACCTTAGGAAGATTTTGAAGGTAAAAAGCTCTTACCTTGGTGATTCCTTTTGGTTATTAAAGTTAGGGCTTGTTATGAGCTAATTCTTGGTCCCATGAGCTCTCTTGTGAGTTTGGGCAACTCCAGGAGTTTGAAGTGTTAGATCTCTGTCCCTTAGAGGTGTTAGATGCATAATAATGTCTCATTGGTGTTAGATATGAGCCCATGCATGAAAGAAGATCCTTAATGAGAGACTAGTTGGACAAGAGTGGATGTTGGGCTCCATTAAGGCATGCTAAGGCATAAAGTTGCTGACTTTATGTCTTAGAATCCCATTTTGGTCGAGATTTGGAAATTTGGGTATGGGGCTGTAAGGAATAAGCACTTAATGGCTTAAGATGGCATTAAACATAGTACGCAGGGCGTACCAGCGTGTACACAGCGCGTACTGGCTTACGGACTCGTACGCTGAGCGTACACCCTTCAATGGGTTTTTGGAGTTCAGTTGGTCTTGGACTTTTGCGCTTTAGCTGGTTATTAGGATTTGGCCTATTTAGGTTAGATTGGCTTTGGATTTTTGTTGTGGTCCATTAGCGACTCAAATTGGGCCTTATGGACCTTGGGGCCCAATAGGGGTTAAGGGTCAAGGTTGGTTAGTCTCATTATGGGTGTGGTGATTAGGCCCTACCCTCAGGAGTTTGGATGTAAATCTTGGCCCATGGTTATGTCTTTATTTACCATTTCCTGATTAGGGTAATTTGTGTATGTTCAGTGTGGGATCTTTCGGATCGGTAGACGAGCAGTTAGTATTTTCTTCAGCAGTTTGAGGTGGGTCTTCTCACCATGTCCATGGGTCGAAGGCACCAATGTCGGCCCATTTCTTATTACGTAGAATGTTGTTGACTTTTATGATAGTTGTATGGAAGACCATGGGGGTAGCCCATGTCACTTGAGTGTAACACTGGGATTTGGCCCTCGGCTTCACAAGGAAAGACCATGGGGGTAGCCCATGACACTCATATGTAAGACCCATTTTCTTATCCAAATCCCGGTCTTACATATGAGTGTCATGGGCTACCCCCATTTGAATGAGGACCACAATTTGGATAAGAGAGAGGGAGATTTATGGCAATTTTGATGGTGAATTGAAGATTTAGGGTTCTCAATCGAAGAGGATGAGTTGGAATTCAAAATAGAGCATCTTCATTAGTGAATTAAGATATAACCTTCTCTGTTTTCTCTAAAATTCAAACCTATGGTTTGGGGTTGAGCTCCAAATATGATGATGGTGATTAAATTGATGTTTAGTTGATTGATTCATGTAGGCATTTGATATTGGAACTCCCATTATTCATTAGACCAACCCTAATTTGGTTTTGATGAAGTATTGGTAGAGATTTTGAGCTTCAAGCTCCATTGATGTTGGAAAACTTCATTAACTTTTAATTAAATGTATATTGGTGTTTGTGCAACGTCCCAAAAAATGCAGGGTAAAATTTTCATTTTTAAATTAACCAAAACCAACATCCATTCATTCTAGTAAAAAGATAATCAGAGTATGATAATGTATTCTCAAACATCAGTGATAAATCAAAAGATGGTGTGGAATAAAACTCTGGGTATGCAATGCGATCATGCCGAGCTATTCCCTTTTGGAACCGGAAGTACCTTCAAACCGTTTAAACACAAAACTGTAAGCACAAAGCTTAATGAATTCCCCCAAGATACCATATATCCATACATGCCCCGCCCAATCATATAAACGGGTCGCACACACATGCCTCGCCTAACATATTAACATGTCCCACCCACAGGCCTCACCTAACATATAAACGGGTTGCACTTGATCCCACATCGACTTGGAAGGAGAACCAAACATTTTCCTTATAAAAGGTGTGGATACCTTCCTTCTCACAATGCGTTTTAAAGTCGTAAGGGCATCAGATCCCATAAGAACTTTGTAGTTAAGTGTGCCTATGCGAGAACAATTAAGGGATGGGTGACCCCTGGGAAGTTTTCATGTCGGGAGCCCAAAGCGGACAATATTGTGATACGTGCCAGAGGGGGATGTTACAAATGGTATTAGAGCTAGGGCACAGGTCGATGTGTTCAATGAGGACGTCGAACCCTATAATGGGGGGTGAAGCTGGGTTGCACCTGATCCTACATCGGCTTGGAAGGAGAACCAAACATTCCCTTATAAGGGGTGTGGATACCTTCCTTTTCACAACGCGTTTTAAAGTCGTGAGGGCAGCAGATCCCATAAGAACTCTGCAGTTAAGCGCACCTGGGCGAGAACAATTCAGGGATGGGTGACCCCCTGGGAAGTTTTCGTGTCGGGAGCCCAAAACGGACAATATTATGATACGTGCCGGAGGGGGATGTTACATGCATTCCCTACACCAAAGACTCAAATAGATGAGGGAAGTAAAGAAGAAAATTTCGATTCGAGTGATGATGAGGAAATGAGCGAAAATGATATTGGACAAGGCATGGACGAGCAAACCTTTGACAAGATGGAAGTGGAAGCAAAAGAAAAGGAAAAAGAAGGGAAGACGCAACTTGCCAAAAAAAGTAAAGGGTTGAAATGCAAACACGAGGAAAGCGTCAACACAAAGAAGAAAGAAAACACGAAAAAGGCGTACATAAGGCGAGTTAAGGAGTACAAAAGAAGGTGGAAAGAACAAAAGAAGAAAAGGGAGACCCCACTCCTAACCGCGACTACATAGAGTGGGAAGGAGTCCGACTCACAACTCCTCAAAAAGAAGCGCTTATCGGGATGCAACTTTACGTTTTTTTAGTGTTTGCATTTCCTTTTCCTTTTCCTTTTTTATTTTTAGTTTTTGATTATTTTATTTTTTTTAACAGAATGATGATGTGTTTCTCTAGATATTGATCTTATGATTGCAAAACGAAAGCAATGAAGAAGCTTAATTGGAAAAAGCCAAGAAATTTTGGAAGATTAAAATCGAAGGCCATATCTCTGAATAAGTGTGGGGTGCCTATCAAATGACGGGAGGAGTATGAAGAATTTTACAGAGAAGGAGAAGTTTGGAATGGTCCTAATCCATTAAGAAGTTAAGATATGCATTGCAAATTGGCTAAAAAAGACATTATGTGAAGCCTCAACGACGTGGCCATCACCTCCACGTCGTGACGTTTGTTTTTATCGCGAGAATATTCTGTCATAATCACCTCCACAACTTGGCGTGTGTTTCCCACGACGTAGACATGTTCAACACACTTTTTGAAACGGTTCATTGGTTTTTCTTTATCTGGTATATTCACATTCACGGGCAAAAGGGTCCATAAGTACTGTTTTCCAAGCCATTATACGAGATGTCAACCACACAACTTTCAATTCCGATCTCGCCACTACTATCCCAGGGGGGTTTGTTCCATTTTCTCCCTCTTTACTTTTATGTCCTTTAATTGTTTATGCATTCAATGGGGACATTGCATTAATTTAGTATGTGGTAGGGGGTCGAATATAGGAATGCAAGCATGCTGATAAAAATTAAAAAAAAAACGACTAGGATTAAAAAAAAGGATATAAATACTTGAAAAAATAGTCTAAAATTGAATCTAGTTAAAAAATTTGTTGGATTAGGTGTCTAAGCCCATAACTATAATTGGTATGTACTTGAATTGATAGCAGCACAGTCCTTTTGGGTTGCCCTCAACCTAGCAACTGGACAAGGAAATTATAAAAGGAGAGATATTAATTTATAAGATTAATAAATTAATATATATATATAAATGATTTATTAATATGTTAATGGATTAATATATTAATTAGAAATCATTATGTTTAATTAATTGTTAGCCAGAAATTAATCAGAATTGATTTTGGGGTTAAAAGAATTAATTATAAGGTGCAGGGACTAGTTTGCAATTATCTAATAGTTGAGTGGAAGGCTCTAGAACCCCCTTGGAAGAGGGTGGACGAAATCTTTAGGGGAAACCCTAATAATTTCGTCCATAGGGGCTTGGATAAGGCCCTTGGGTTTGCTTAGGCCCTAAGCAAAGGATAACTAGGGTTTCCCTTAAACCCTAGATCCCTCAGCTATATAAGGAGCCTCCTGGTTCATGTTTTTGGTCACTGATTTCTTTGGAAGAAACCCTAAGGCCGAAATTGTATACTCTCTCCATCCTCTCTCCTCCAAGTTTTCTTCTTGCTAGTTCTTGGGTGTGATTCCATTAGAGGCATTACATTTGTGGTGCTAAGCTTCCAAGAAGATCAAGATCAAGATCAAGAGGATTATCAATTGTTTGCTATAACAATTGAAAGGTATGTAACTCCTAAACCCTAGTTTACTATTTTCGAAAATAGCCTCTCTCCTCTAGGGTTCTTGTTTTGCAATTCAAAGTTGTATGTTCAATAGTTAAAACATAGATCCAAAGTAGGTTGCATGTGAACTTAGGAATTGTTTTCTAGTTTATTTGTTGTACCTAATTCCAAACAAAATTGTCATATTGTTGTGTTGAGACCTAGGTTGCTAGTGTTGTATGGGACGATCCGATGCGGATTTTGATGTTTATTTGAGCCAATATATGTTCTAGTGTATTTGTGGCTTCCTTATCCTAGTTAAATCATGGGACAAAAACATAACATTGTTTAGTTTGAGGGATATAATATGTTTAACATCGTGTATCAGAAAATGTACCCAAGAGAGCTAATGTAGTCATTGCACTTTACACTAATACATTTAACCAATAAGGGTTGAAGTTAAGTTCCCTTGCTTAAGCATATGTTTTTCTTTTTAGGATTTATAGTTTTGAGTGAGAAAAAAAAGCGAGTTATAAAAAAGAAAAAAATAGAAAAGAAAAAAAAGTTGCAAAGTTTGAGTGAATAATAGTCTACAAAGCTATGAAGATCAAGAAATATTATGAAGAAAAGTTCGAAAAAGTTCAAATTATTGAAGACTCAAGAATAAGACAATTTGCCAAGTTATGAATTTTTGTAATTTTTCTTTCTAGGTTATTTTTTCATATGCATACTTGGGAGCTTAACTAAAATTACCCTTGAGGTTAAGAAAGATTTTTGAGGATATATTCGGAGGGATGCATAAAATGAATGTTGTTCAAAATAACTGGAAAGTGTTTACAATGATTGTGAGTATTTGGGATTGGGGAAGTATTTAGGAATCATTAGACACAAATACATACATTGACGCCATGATGTAATGGATGAGCCTAAAACGGATTGTCTTATGCGATGTTGGTAGCTAGGGTTTAAATGTGATAACATGATTATAAAATCAGTTTTACTTGGGAGGAAGCAAAACTCAAGTGTGAGGTATTTTGATATATGCATATTTATTCATATATTTTATGCATTATCTTAATATTATTAGCTACAATTGTGATTATTTTAGGACAAAAGGTACTTGATATGTTTAAAATCTGTTTTGTAGCAGCAAAGACATGCTCGATATAAAAAGGAAAAAATTGTGGAGCTGGAAGCAGGAAAGAGTGGGCTAAGACATTTGAAGTCAAAGAAGTTAAGATTTCTAAAGCCCACGGTGTAGGGAATTCTTGCCACTCCGTGGTGAGTGGAACATTCGCGACCTTTGATGATGCCTTGGTGAATACGTGTGGAACCATATTGCCACGTCGTGGAGCCTATCCACCACGGCGTGGGAGGTAGATTTAAGGAAAATATAAATATTCAGTTTTAGTTCGATTTGGGAGACTTTTGGTTGATTTTCTGGAGAAGAGTTGCGACAAATATTTTCTGGAAAACCCTTTGAAGTTCATAAATCGATTGGAGCTTGATTATTGAAGAGATCTAGAAGAAAACAACATTAATTATTTCGGTTTGCTAGCATAAACTATGTATAATATTATTTGCATTGAGTTTATGTGTTTTTCTGATATGATAATGGGCTAAAACCCTTTTACTTTCGTTGGTGACGATGAACCCTTTGAACTATGTGTTGATTTCAGTTTTATGATTAATTAGTGTTGATTTCTAGTGTTGTTAAATCGAAACCTTATATGTTTTAGTTCTAGTCTTTGATTGTCTTGATATAAGTTTTGTGTGATGATCATTCTATTTGCATGAACTTGATTACTTAGTGGTTTATGATCATTAAATTGCTAGAGCTAGAGTTTAACAAATCTTAGATTAGATAATTAAAGCTAGTAACTTTAATTGTGTTATAATTGATTCGTAATTTGTGTTTGGTTGCTTGACTTGATCATATGAAAGTAACTATTAGATTTATCGTGCATAGCCAAATTCATCTTAATATCGATTTTGTGTTTACTTGTGTTTGATCATAACATAGTAAGACATAAATTGGTAATAACTAGGAGTTTGATCATAATAACTGGTTGCATAATAATTTGGTAACCAACAATAGTAATTTAATAAGAAATCAACCATAGGGAAAATGGGGGATTCGGATCTAACGAAATTACTCTTTAATATTGAATTCAATTTGTTTGTGTTGCTTAGTTTATTAGTGTTAATTGGTAGTTGTTTGATTTAAGTTCTCCTGATCTTGCAAAATCAGTAAAACCCCCCATTTAAAGTTTGTTTCTTAATTTAACTTTTAGAAACTGTCTTATTAATTAATTTTTGTTCCTTGTGTTCGACACCCGACTTACCTAAGTTATTCTATAATCTGACTAGGTATACTGCCTATAGTTGCATAAATTAGTTAAATTAGTTACGTTTATAAATTTAAAAGTTGATAGGTATAATTTTGCACATCAATTACTACATAAAGATTGGCATCTAAGAAATGAATGGCATTCATGAACACGAATTGACACTATAAATGATATTGGAACATAAACATGAAGGAATGTTAATGAAGTTCTAGTTCTAGTGATTGTTTTGGCCCAAGGGCAATTTGGGAAACATGGAATGAAATTGAGGATTCCATAGTTAGTTTATGTACTTATAATGAGTTTAATGGTGGTTTTATGTACTTGAAAACATTTATTTGAGTGTTATATAAGTTGGGAACAATCTTTGTAAGTTTTAGAATGCTTAATTGAACAACAGACAAGTTAACCCACTCTTGTGGGATTTGAGGATTAATATGATCTTAAAAGGGTTCAATGACCACTTAATGGATTAAGTGGGGTGTATTTGAATGATAAAACACCTCATAATCATGTGCGAGAACCTATACAAATGGTACAAATTGAATTGGAAAGGGCCTCCAAGAACTATGCAAAGTAGAGTGCCTTAATGAGAAAAAAATTGCACGTGTTGGCATTTTTCCCACTTTGGGGTACATGTCAAAATGATTTTATGATAATGAAAAACCAATGCTTTGATATATGAAATGTTTTGAAATGAATATGTTAAATACTTTTGAAAGGAATGTTTCGAAAGAATGTCTTAGAAGCAATAATGTTTTGAAAGCAATAATGTTTTGAAAGCAAATAACGTTTTGAAAGAACGAATGTTTTGATAACGTTGAAATGTTTAAAGTATTGATGTTTTAATTTTGAAACGAGTAATTAGATACTAACATATGAAATGTGTAAAACATTGAAAGTAATGATAAGAAACGGAAAAAAAATGACAAGAATTGGAAAGTAATGACAATAATATTTTGCTCGAGCCATGATGTCCCCATAACGGGATCTAGAGGAATCTATTGGGATGACGTCACCCTTCGCGGAGTAGACGTTCTTATTAGCATGATGCATTGGTGGTTTGATTTTTTCTTTCTACCTTGTCTAGACTTGGGGGTACCCTAAGTATAAAAATGTCAACGATTTAATATCAGAATTAGCCCTTAATGATAAATGAGAATGGAATGTGGAAAAATGTCTTTTGAAATGAAATGATAAAATATGAAATGTTGAGATAAATGATATTTATGATGTGTAGGAAAAGAGTTTTCCTTGAAAATGTTTTATGGTCTAAAACTATGTTATGTTATGAATGAAATGATTTTTCATGTAAATGTGTTTTGGGTCACAAACCCACATAACTCACGAGACATTATTTTATTACGTATTTTTTTACATGTCATGTATCCCATGTTATATTCAAGGAGAAAGATGATAAATGAAAGTTAGAAGTTAAGAGATAAAGAATGGAGTGGAACTTGTTAAGTTCCTTATTAATTTTATTGATATAATTCTTATTTGTTCGCTATGGTTGTATTGATGCTTAATAGTAACACCCAATATTTTAATTGTAAATGTTTTTGTGGGACCTAGGTTTTTATTAAATGCAGGTTAATTCCCGAAAAGATTTTACAACCATAACTTTGAAAATTTTGGGGTGTTACACACGAGGCACAACTTGCCCCTCTTCTGAAACTGGATTATGCCTTTCCAAGGCGACACCTTCAGCAAAACCAAATATCCCACCTAAAACTTTAACTTAGAAAGACGCCTATCGACATAGATATCCTGTCGACTCTACGCCATCTGCAGTCTCTCGAGAACCTACTGATTATGCTTAATAGTCTTGAGCATGACATCAATGCTCCATATAACCCTCTGACCAACCTCTCCCTAACAAATCGGGGTCCGACAGTTCCTCCCATAAAGCATCTCGAAGGGAGGCATACTAATGTTGGAGTGGAAATTGTTGTTGTAAGAAAAAAATGCCAACATAAGATATGAATCCCAACTCCTACCGAATTCGATACATGCTCTCAACATATCCTCAAGAGTATGAATCGTCGTCTCACTCTGTCAATCGGTTTGAGGATGATATGTTATGCTGAAGTCGGGTCGTGTGCCCATATCCCCATCAAGTTTGAATTAATAATTTAATTTGACCTTTGTTTTTATATTGAATGTGATGTACTCATATACATTTTGACAATTTATTTTATTGTTGAAATATTTGATATTTTGGGATGTATTCTGCATAAGCAATGAGGGGGATGTTGAAGGCATGGCTAGTTTGATCAAAAGTTAAACCGGTAAAATAGTCAACGTCCAACACGCTGGGACCAGCCTATGGTTGCGCACACATACTATAGTCTAAACCAATCACGATTCCCTCCTACGTGTCGTGCTGTGACCAAGGGATGACCAACTTTACAAAGTGCTTAATCTGTTAAGTTAGGGGCTATAACTTTCCGGACACCATAATGGGAGGTGTCTAATGGATAAAAATCCAAACTTTACTAACATGTAAATCCCTAACATTCTAAACACTAATCCTAGATCCAAAAGCAAAGCCGAAGAGGCTAGGGCTTTCATGAATGGAGCACAAAAAGGGCTTAACATGCACTATTTTGACATCAAAAAGTCCAGAAAGTCATCTAAAACAACACACAAACTAGGAGTTTTCCAAACTCCAAGAATATTGTAACAAAAGAGACCAAAAATGACCAAAAATGACCAAAACTCTAGATCTAGAAGTAACAAACCATAAATATGAAAACTTTAACACTTACATGGGATGATAAGTTGACAAGAAGGCCTAAACTCTCTGGATCTTACTTCCTTTGCACCCAAGACACTTGATTCACCTTCAAGCTTCACTCTAATGACACCAAAGTTCAAGAATCAAGGAATGAAGGCTATGGTTTCAAACTTCTAAGGTTTCTGGACGTTTACATTCGAAATAAGAGAAAACATTACGAGTTAGTGCCTTTAAATAATGTTCAAATCCGGAGACCTAGGGTTTTGGGTTGTTGGCGACGACACATCGCGACCAACATAAGGTCGCATCACAACCCCACGTGTTCTCTACACGCTGTAACACATGGTCGTATTGCGAAGTCATTCCCCACCCCCCCCCCCCCCCCCCAAAAAAAAAAAAAAAACCTCTTTTGTATTTCCATAATATTAATAAATAACCATACCCAAAAAACAAGTGTTACAATTGATGCCCCCCAACAACCAAATTATATGATCGGCCAACATCACCATTCATGCACCTTTTAGGATACAACACCCTAGATCCCACAAACCTTAGTTACACATTTTAAACGATTATTGTCCAAATTGCCAGAGTCGTAGACCTCATGTTGTTAGACATGATCAGAATAATAGATTAGTTAGATATTGCAATCTTGAATATAATATTGATTTGTTGTTGTAAACAAATATTATGATGTTTGATAAAAACGTGATATTAAGCATATTGTTGTTGTAAACAAATATTGTGATGCTATTGTGTCTTACACATGATTCATATATTTTTTTAATTCAAAAGTTATAAAATCACATTCGATGTGTGTTAAAGAAAAATGAAATCAAAATTTGAAACAAAATTTTTATATCATATTCTTGAGTTTTTGACTAAAATAAGGTTCTTCAAAAAATATTTACCAATCTAATGTAGTTTGATTTTTTTTAATCAAATTAGTTTTTTTTTTCATTTTTCCTTTATTTTTCAGTTTTCTTAACGTTTTTTTATTTATTATAAATATACATTTTTTTTACCTTTTCTTTTATTTCAGTTTTTTACAATTTTTTTAAATATCAATATTTTTTTTAGTTTTTTAGTTTTTTTTAAATATACATTTAACATAAATGCTTTGGCATTATTTATACAATTTATAAAAATCATTTTAAACATCAAATTTTAGCCGTCATAAACTAAAACTATCATTACACATCCGAGTTCTCCGTACTTCCTCATGTAGTTATCTTTTATTTCGGTGTTTTACTATCTTTCATGAACTTTGACAAGTAAATTCCTTCTATTTGATATATGTTATTTTCTCTTCATCATCTTTCATAGTACTTAAGGTACACGGCAATCGAAAACCTGAGATCATGTGCACCTAAATGTGAAAGTGAACCACCGATTCACTGTTCTCATTATCAAACAAAAATGTTAAAAATTATAAAAGTTTTATTGGAATCCTTAAATTTCAAATAAATATGAGTGAAAAAACAACTTGATCTATGACTAATGCTAAAACATACGCTTTTATGGTAAAACGAAAGGATTAAATTAATCAAAAATTTTAAAAAGTTTTTTTTTTTTTTTTTTTTTTTTTTTTTTTTTTTTTTTCCGGATAATACCCGAAGCTAACCTAATACCCGAATTACCCGTAACTAATTATCCAAATTTCTATACAATACAGTTATCAACTATTTTTTTATTAGACAATAACCAATCTACCCGAACCGAACTACCCAAAATCCAAAAGTTATATCCGATCAACACCCCTAACAAATGTCAATATGTATAACGCTATTGTTCATTTTATGCATATTTGTTCCACAACGAGCTTCGTTACAATATAACTAATATAGTGCACAAAGAGCTTTGTTGTTTTGGTTCATTAGATGTCTATTTCTTCCATTTTTTTTGTGGTTTATATGGTGATTAAGATGTTCTTTTTTTTTTTGAATTTTATTTACCTTAAACAACACATTGCATTCTGTTTGAGTTTTTGTATCTTAAAGAACATTGTATTTGTAATGATATTTTTAATTTAAGATGACTAAGATTTGATGTTGAAGGTGGTTTGTATAATTTATATAAATAACATCAAAGCATTATGTTAAACTTAAATAAAAAAAAGTAAAAAACTAAAATAAAATAAAAAATAAAAAAGTGATATATGAAAAAAAATCTGATCTTTAAAAAACAAAATAAAAAGAGAATAATAAACTGAAAAGAAAAAATATTTAAAATAAAAAATAAGAAGAAAAACGAAAAAAAAAAACCAAAAAAAAAAAAAACACTAGTTCGATTTGATTATTTTGTTAATCATTAGCTATTTATCAGAAAGACAGAAAGTAATCGGTGGGATGGATATGATTCGTATTTTCTCAAAGTTTAAATTCAAAATTTAGAGGTCCCCTTGGATGCATAGCCGTTAAGTAGCCCTCTACAAGCAATACCCTTTATTTTTTAGTTCTCCCCTTTATTTATTTCTTTTTACAAAACAAACCCTATTCCATATTTAAATAATTAAAAGCGCCATACATGTTTTCTACCCCATTTCAAATTTCTCCACAAATTCAAACTCAACTCCGTCATTAATGGATTCTTGATGTGCGTGGGAGAGAGTGAGGGTGAGAGTGAGAGGGAGATTGAGAGATTTTGAATCAGCATTCATCGTTTTTCATGTAGAGCTAAAAACATATGTCATACTACAGTTTGTATTGATTGTTTTTAAGAACAATTTCAGGGGTTGGTCGTAGATTTGGAATAATATTTCTCACTTCATCTTTCAGGTATGCATTCTATTATTGTTCTCGATCGTTTTCTTTACTTATAATATTCCAAGTTCTTATTTCCTTTGCTAACCAGAATGTTGAGAGATCTCAAGTTCTTGCGTCGGAATTCTGGTAAAAGCACTGATTTCGATGAACCTGAAAATATGCCTGTAAATGGCAAGTTTCATGAATCATCAGCATCTCAGGTGGGTACCGACTCGTCCTCCAGGCCACCATTGAATGCAATTCGAGACCCTGTGCAAAACCCTGGTAAGCGTGATCAGGAATTAGGGTTTAAAAGCTCGAAACTGGATAGAACGCCCACGAAGGTCAATGCCAGTAAGCATTCAGAATCGGGGATGCCAATGAAAACTCCAGAAAAACAAGGAGGTCTAGCTAGGAATAGATATGGATGGGGTTCGGATTCAAGGATGGAGGGGAAAAGCGGGACTATGAATATGAACATGAATACAAACACTCCTAGGTCATGCAGAACAGTTGGAAGAGCTTTAAGTTCAGGTTATTCCGAGTGTAATTCTACCCAGAATACACAGTCTAATTCTACACAGAATACACCTACAAAGAGTGTGAATAAACCTCCAAATCCAGGACTGTCTCAGGGAGGTAGTTCAAGGCCTCCTATCAGTGGAGGTGTGCGCAGCAATGGAAGCTTTGCAGCGTTATCTAGAGGACTTCAGAACACCTACACTACTGTAAATACTGTGGAGGTACCACATATTGACCTCAAAGAAGATCCATCATTCTGGATGGATCATAATGTACAAGTAAGTTCACCTTTTTGCCATAACATTTATACTAATTCCACAATTATTCAACTTCAAAAGGGTTAGCTTATGAGGTTTGCTTTTTTTTTTTTAGGTTTTGATACGAATTCGTCCACTCAACAACATGGAGCTTAGTGCTCAAGGTTACAACAGGTGTTTAAAACAAGAAAGTGCACAATGCCTGACCTGGGTAGGGCATCCAGAAACACGATTTACTTTTGACCATGTTGCTTGTGAAACAATTGACCAGGTACCAGAAAGGAACAATACTGAGTTCTGTTTGTCCATGAACTTGATTCTTTTAATTGCAATGTGTTACAAGAAGTATGAATTTGTGCAGGAAACTCTTTTTAGGATGGTTGGTCTGCCAATGGTGGAGAATTGTTTGTCTGGATATAATAGTTGTATCTTTGCATATGGGCAGGTAACATTATTATATGCATTTCTGCATTTCATTATCTTTAAAATAATATTATACACGTGTTTTAGTTTTCTTGTTTACTTATGTAGACTGGAAGTGGAAAGACACACACAATGCTTGGTGAGATAAATGAACTTGAATTAAAACCAAGTCCACAGCGGGGGATGACTCCACGGATGTTTGAGTTTTTATTTGCTAGAATCATCGCGGTAAATACAACATATTTGTATCTTTATTTTCTAGCTCACACTCTTTTAGTTCTTCACCTTGAAAATGCAATTTTCATTCCAATGTACAGGAAGAAGAGAGTCGAATGGATGAAAGATTAACATACAATTGCAAGTGTTCTTTTCTAGAAATCTACAATGAGCAAATTACTGATCTTCTTGACCCTTCATCTACAAATTTGCAAGTAAGTTTAGTTGTTTAGTAACCTTACAAGTGCTACAGTTATCTAACTTTCTCTGGTTTTCAGCTAAGGGAGGATGTCAAGAAGGGTGTGTATGTGGAAAATCTAACAGAATGTGAAGTTCACACTGTGGGTGATATCCTTCGGCTTCTGAGTCGGGTAATTACTATTAACTATCTCATGGTAAAATGGTATTACTTATTTTACCTTTTTTCTCATCATTGTTGTGCTTCTTGACATATAGGGTTCTGCAAATAGGAGAGTTGCTGCAACAAATATGAATAGAGAAAGCAGTCGTTCCCACAGTGTTTTCACGTGTGTGATTGAAAGTAGGTGGGAGAAAGACTCAACATCTAACCTTAGATTTGCAAGGCTGAATCTTGTTGATCTGGCTGGTTCAGAAAGGTGCTGCATTTGATTACAATCTTTTTTATAGTTTCCTGTTTTGTTACTCATCAAATCTTTTCCTTTTGTCTTAATAGACAAAAAACTTCAGGTGCTGAAGGTGAACGATTAAAGGAAGCTGCAAATATAAACAAATCATTATCTACCCTAGGGTATGAACAGCTTTATTTGCTTTCTTTTTTCTTGTTTTGTGTTCCCATATTTGTAACACGGAATCTATCTTTCTAGTCATGTGATAATGGTCCTAGTAGATGGTGCTAATGCAAGGACACGACATGTTCCTTACAGAGATTCAAGATTGACTTTCCTTCTACAGGTGAATACCTTAAACTTTTAATTTTTTGTTTGCTGTGAAATTCAGCATGATTTTTCATTTTCTTATGTTTACAAGTTACAACATTTTATGCAGGACTCGTTGGGTGGTAATTCGAAAACAATGATAATTGCTAATGTTAGTCCCTCGATATGGTATGTTCATATATTTTTACTTTTATTTAATAATTTAACTTTCTTGTTTTCTTCCTGTTTTTTAATGATAAACCAACCATCTTATCTTGTCTTTCTATGTCAGTTCTGCTACTGAAACATTAAACACTCTCAAGTTTGCTCAGCGTGCAAAACTTATTCAGAACAATGTAAGCAAGTTACATAATTTAGATCTTATTCAAAGCACCATTTTGAAACCTTTCATCTTGTTTTCTGTTTCCAAGGCTGTTGTAAATGAAGATGCCTCTGGAGATATCATGGTGCTTCAACAGCAAATACAATTTCTAAAGGTAATTCTTTTCTTTTCTATTGTTATTTTTCAAACCCAATAAAATTGTATCCATATTCTATAATAAGCATGTACCTAAATTTATGGTAAAGTAACCATCTTTTTATTTAATCAGGAGGAGCTTGCTATCCTTAAGAGGAACAATATATCCAGGTCTTTAGCATTTGGTCCAAAAGTCATTGAAGAGGCTACACAAGAACAAGAGAATGATTGCAATGGACATGATAACAAAATCCTGAAGGTTTCCTCTAAACAGGTATACTAAGTAATATTTAGGGGGTTTCATGTTTTACCTACTATTTCAGTGCGCTAATTCACAAAAAATTATAACGATTAGCTACTATTTATACTTGTTTTTCAACTAGATACTAAGCCGACATTTTGGGTCTCATTTGCTTGTATTCATTCTGTTTCTCAGCTGAAATCTTTAGAGACTTCATTGACTGGAGCCTTGAGGAGAGAGCAAATGTCGGAAGCTTCTATTAAACAACTTGAAGCAGAAATAGAACAGTTAAATCGACTGGTAAATTGTTATCCAATTTGGTATGTAATATGACATTACTGGCATATTGTATTTAAAACTGAAATTTACTTTTAGGTTCGTCAAAGAGAGGATGACAATAAGTGCACAAAGATGATGTTGAAGTTTAGAGAAGACAAGATTCATCGAATGAAGTCTCTTCTTGCTGGATCAATACCTGCAGACTCTTATATGCTAGAAGAGAATAACATGCTCATTGAAGAAATTGAGATGCTTCGTGCAAAAGTTGATAGGAACCCAGAAGTGACACGCTTTGCTTTGGAAAACATTAGGCTTCTTGAACAACTTAGAAGGTATATTTCATCAAAAAGGATTTTATTAAGAATGGTTTAGGGTTTTATAATGTGAAAAACACTTTGATCTAGTCTTAATACTTGTTATGTTCATGGTCTAGATTTCAAGACTTTTATGAAGAAGGGGAGAGAGAAATGTTATTGAAGGAAGTATCTGAAATGAGGAATCAGGTATTCATGAAAACCTAACTGGAACTTGATTTCTTGCTGTAGAAACCTTTGTAACCAAAATATTTTTTTGACAGTTGGTTCTCTTTCTTGATGAGAACAAACAACATGATCAGATCCAAAAGGTAAGATATGCAAGTTTTGGTATTTAAGCTTTCCTATTTTACCCATCATCTATGAAGTAACTTCTTGAAAATGGCAATAGGAAGCCGCACAGGACAATAAAGAAAACAATTCTGTTAGATTAGAGGTTTGCACTTGGTCTTTTTACCTTTTCTCAGTAAAATACAAAAAACTTATCATCAGTCTAAGTTTAAGTGTTACATTTTTCAGTTGCAAAAGAGCCAAGAAGAGTTGGAGATGTGCAGAAATAACCTAAATTCTTGCTTAGAGAGAAATGAAAAACTATGCAGGGAGATTGCAGCCCTTAATACTTTACTGGAAAACCAGAAATCTATAGCACATGACCATGGTGGTGCTACTGAGGTCATAAAGGTTAACTTATGGTTATTATAAGAGATAATAATCGTACAAAGATAAATTATTATAATATACATTCCCAGCAATTTAGGTTCATTATGATGCTCTTTTCAGGACCCCATAATAGAAGCTGCTTCTGTAGGCGATCAGTCTTTACATACAATCCAAAAGATGGAGGAAACTCATGTGAATTACATTGAAGAAGTTATGAATCTTCAACTGGAAGTAGACATTCTAAAGACACTTCTCAAGGAAGAGAGTTCATCCTGTGGGGAAATAGTGGAAAGTTTGAAGTCAACTGAAGAGAAGTATATGTTGATAACAAAACAATATACAGACTTAAAGGAGGAGCTTGAGGAAGCAAAATCTGTCATTGAGGCTCTTGAGACTCAACAACTTGTATCTATCAATGAGGTGGAAGCTCTTAGAAACAGTAATGACCGGTATGCTCAAATACTTCATGAAAAAGAGCTTAAAAAAGATACAATTCTCAGTCAAGAATCACAAGACAAGTTGAACAAGATGAAGGATTCTCTTGAAAAAGCCAGGAGAACGAATAACTGGTACAAAACTGATAAGGCATTTCAGGCATCAAATGAAGAAGAAATGGATGAAGTGAGGAAGCAAGTCGAGGCTGAAACTGCTGAAGTTATAGTTTGTTTGCAAGAAGAAGTTTGCAGCCTTCAACAGCAATTAGATGACAGTATCATGAAAGAAAGAGAGATCAAATCAAAGTATGAAGAGAAAGAAAGACAGTTGAGCAGCTTATCTGAAGAGTGGCAATTATTAAGTGATGAGATACATGATGTTCTTACTACAGGCCATGAGACACTTGAGGACATCTCACATGATCTTGATGATGTTACGATTTTTGACCAATTACAGATGATCACACGAAGCATATTTGAAAAGGAGTCACGAATAAAGGAACTTAATGCGTGTTTAGAAGATGCAAAAAACAGAGGGAATGAAATGGAGGGATTGCTGAGGTCACTGAGAGGGGCGACTATGGTAATGACAGAAGCCCATCAAGAAGACTGCAGTAAAAAGGACAGAATAATCAGTCAATTGATCAAACAAAATAAACAAAGGGAGGAGCAGATAAAGAAGGCATCTGCATCTGCAACGGTTGCATTTGTGATCGTAAACAGTTTTTCTGAGATGAAAGATAGTTGTCTTGAAGCACTTACACAGAAAGAAGCTGAGCTTGAGGAATTGAAAAGAAGTCACATTGTGGACATTTGTGAAGCAAAAAAGGTAACTTTTGAAAATGGATTATACACTTTTTGTCAAATTTCAGGATTTGGTTTCTGTTTTTAAAACATTGTAATTCATTGATTATTGTTGTTTCAGAAGAAAGACTTGAATATGAGTCGCAGGGATGATACGATTTCACTTTTGAAGAAAGAGCTAGAGACTGCCCTTGGGAGTCTTAATGGAGTGAAAAGTGAGATGGCCAGACTACATTCTGAGAAAGAATCAGTACGACTTTCCGAAAAACAGAATCACAAAAGTATTGAAACCCTGATGCATCAGGTTATGGCTTTACAATCTGTTGTTGATTGTTTTGAAAATCAAATTGGAGGAGCAATGGGTTCTTTGGATCACAAGATACAAACTGTTGAAGAACTTTTACAAGAATCATGCAAATCATGCTCTTACAAAAGAAAGGTATGCTATGCATCTCCTCTATGATTGAACACAAAAAGTTCTCCTTTTAGGAAATTGTCGAAAGGGTATCTTATAATTGACATTTTTCTTTAACTACATAGCTTTACGAGCTTGAACTTATGGATGCGAAGGTAAATGCAGCAGAACATGCAGCAGAATCTTCTTGTGTTCTTGCTAAGTTTGAAGAGGCTCATTACACAATCAAAGAAGCAGATGTTATGATCAATGAGCTCGTGATTGCAAATGAAACCATGAAGCTTGACATTGAAGCTTTGAAGAAAAAGGAGGTTGCTTTAGTCAATGAGAGGGATACCCTTAAGGAAAATTATGAAGAAGATATTATGGGAATGAAGAAAGAAGTAAGGGAGCTCGAGGGTATGATTATGGAAATCCAGTCTTTGGTAGATAAGGATTTGATGCCAACAGTGTCTGATTTGTTTTCCATGAAGTCTCACCTTCATGATTCAAGTAAGTTAATTCATTCATGGCTTGAAGACATATGGTCTGAGATTATTATGAAAGATTGTGCTGTGTCAGTGCTACATGTGTGTCACATGGGAATACTCTTGCAAACAGTAACTGGTCTGAATGCAGAAAATGGTTTGCTTCAACATGGTTTATGTGAATCGAATTCTCTAGTGTCACAACTAAAGGACCATAACTCGAAATCAAGAAAAGAGCTGGAAATGTGTAGAGTGGTTCAAGGGAAGTTACTTGCTGACATCAAGAATAGTTTTGATCATGTCACTAAGAGTACAGAAGAAACTGGAGTGCTTTCCATGAAGCTAGCCAGTTTTGAAAAGAGGATACTAAGCTTACAGCTTCAAGAGGAAGCAATGGTGGAAAGATTGAATTACATGGGATCTGAGCTTTCTGCTTTAGTGAAGGAAATGAATGCCATGGATAAAGATGAAGAGCTGAGAGATCTTGAAGAGAAGTTCATGGTGGATTTGTTTGTAAAAGAAATTGAATTGCTTATTGTGTCATCAGCACTAAAACAAATGGATTCACAAAATATGGATCTTGAGCATGAGAATAACAATATGTTTATGGTTCTTGAGAAGTTTAAAGAAAACATGATTATGATTAATGTGGATATGCAATTCAAAGATGCAATCTTGCTGGACAAAGAAGCCGAGCTGCTTATCGTGTCATCAGGGCTGAGCCAAATGGATTCAAAAAGAAAGGATCTTGAGAATGAGAATGACAAAATGTTAATGGTTCTTGAGAAGTTTAAAGAAAACATGGTTATGGCTAATGTGGATATTCAATCAAAAGATTCCATCTTGTTGGAAAAAGAAGCTGAGGTTGCCTTTTTGAACAAAGATGTGAAGGCAAAAGAAATTGAGCTGCTTATTGTGTCATCAAGATTAGAACAATTGGATTCACAAAGAAAGGATCTTGAGAATGAGAATAATAGCATGTTAATGGTTCTTGAAAAGTTTAAAGAAAACATGATCATTGCCATTGTGGATATGCAACTGAAAGATTCCATCTTGTTGGAGAAAGAAGCCGAGGTGGCCAATTTGCACAGAGATGTCAAGGGAAAAGAAGCTGAGTTGCTTATGGTGACATCAGGACTAAAGCAAATGGATTCACATAAAAGGAATCTTGAGAACGAGAATAATAATATGTTTATGGTTCTTGAAAAGTTTAAAGAAAACATGATTTATGCCAATATGGATATACAACTGAAAGATTCCATCTTGTTGGAGAAAGAAGCTGAGGTTGCCTTTTTGCAGAAAGATGTCAAGGCAAAAGAAATTGAGCTGCTTAATGTGTCATCAAAACTAAAGCAAATCGATTCACGAAGAAAGATTCTTGAAAATGAGAATAACAGCATGTTTATGGTTCTTGAGAAGTTTGAAGAAAACATGATTATGACTAATGTGGATATGCAATTGAAAGATTCCATCTTGAACGAGGTGATTTCTGAAAATATGTATGTTCACAGTGAGTTGGAAAGAAAGGATGAAGTTGTTGAAGGGTTAGTATTTGATTTACAGTTGTTACAGGAATCCTCCTCCAAAACTCAAGATCAGAAAGATGAAATTGAAGAATTAGAAGCTTCTCTGGAGGCTTTAGCGGAAGAGCTTGATGAAAACATTGTAAAAGGTCAAGTTCTTGAAGGTCAACTGAAGGAGAAAGTTGCCATGATCAATGCACTTGAAGCAGATGTTTCAAGAGAGCGTGAGTTGGTAAAATCACTATTTTCTGAAATCCAAACACTGAAAGATGCCTTAAAAGCACATGAGACGACCGGAATGGAATTGGCAAAGGTCAAGGAAGCTAATGAGAGAATGGAAATGGAATTGGTTCAATTGGGAACTAATCTTGTTGAAATGGAAACATTGGTTGAATCAAGAACCTGTGAGCTTCTTGAAGTAAGAAAGGAGTTAGAGATGGCACAAGCTCTTGCTGAAGAAAATGAGGCAATTGCTACCGAATCCAAACAGGTAGTTGAATGTTATTGTTTTGTTTTTACTTAATGAAATCTCGTTTCTACAACATTGTTAATTCTTTTTTTGAATATAGATTGCTGAAACAAGTAGACTGTATGCTGAAGAGAAAGAAGAGGAGGTGAAATTATATGAGAAATCTGTTGAAGAGCTGGATTGTATGGTGACTGTCCTTGAAAACCAGGTTAGCTTCTTCTTTTTTTTTTTTTTTTAATTGGAAGTTAGCATTATATTGTAAAACTTTAGATGTATTTTTAATTTTTGTTGTATATTTAAGGTTGACATGGTCAAAGGAGATGCAGAAAGGCAACGATTGCAAAGGGAAGAGCTAGAACTAGAGTTTCATGCATTTAAACAACAAATCAACCAAGTCAAAACTAGTGATTCAGACGTGAAAAGGTTTGATAACCATAACTCATCAAAGTAATGTTGAAATAATACTGCATTTTGGTTGACACGTTACTCTTTTTTCTACAGAGCTTTGAATGAAAAAGAGAAAAGTCTTCAAGAGTCCCTTCAGCGGGTTGAACTTCTTGAAAAAGAGATTGCCAACAAAGATAAAGAGGTGCAAGTTCTTCTCTTTTTTCTTGTATCTGATAATCTGATTAAACCCATATGTAAGTTAACTAATTTAACCTGTATTTTTATTCTTTTTTAAATTTTTTCTTAGATTGTCCAACATAAAGCTCACATTTCCGAGCTTAATCTGCATGCTGAAGCTCAAGCTAGAGAGTACAAACAAACGGTAAACAATAGTTAGATTTTTTTTTTGATTAAATTCTTGATATTTTTTTTACAATCTTAACTTCAAAAAACAGTTTAAAGCGTTGGAGGCAATGGCTGTTGCTGACCAAGTCAAATCAGATGTTTCTGTTTCCCACATCTCAAATTCACCATCAAAGAAACTAGAAAAGAATGGATCAAGAACAAGAGGATCTGGTTCCCCTTTTAAATGCATAGGAATAGGATTAGCACAACAAATGAAGTCTGAGAGAGATGAAGAGCTTACTACTGCAAGAAAGCGAATTGAAGAGCTTGAAGCATTGGCTGCAAGTCGCCAAAAAGAGGCATAAATTTCAAATCTTTTTATAGATAAAATTTATCTTTTTCCGAAAGAATATCATGTCTTACATGAATTTATATTTTCAGATATTTGCATTGAATGCAAAATTGGCTATGTCAGGGAGCATGACTCATGATGTGTTGCGTGATTTGTTGGGCATAAAGATGGATATGACAACTTATTCGGTAAAAAACTATTATAAATTTTGTTTCTTGTATTGATTCCAATGTGTTTTCTGAAGTGATTTTTTTTAATCTTTAATAATCAATGTGTTTGTTTTAATGGCAGTCGTTGATGGATGGCAACCAAATTGAGGAAATAACTGAAAAGGCTCGAATTCATAATGCTGAAGTACATATTCAGGTAATGTAAACAATTTCATTTTGTGGGACCCGACAAAATGTTATTATATAATATATAAAATTGATGTATGTTTCTTTTTGCAGGAAGAGGAGGTTATTAAGCTAAAGGAGCAACTGAATGAGTTAGTTATGGAGCGAAAGGGGTAAACAAATAGGCATCCAAGTTTTAATTTTAGACTTTAAGTAGTGTTTGGTATGATGGAATCATGGAAGGAATGGAATAATCCATTCCATTCCTTGGTAACCAAACATAACCATGCAATGGTGGTATGAATGATATTCTTCTTCTTCTTATTATTAATTTTTTAATATTATTAGGTGGCTGGAGGAAATTGAAAGAAAACAATCTGAATTGATCACAGCACAAGTTGCATTAGAACAACTTCGTCAAAGAGATCGTTTACTCAAAACCGAAAATGAAATGTTCAAGGTTTAAAATCCTAAATAACCTTTTTGCACTTATTTTATTTTTCAATTATTTTGCTAAATTGCCTTTGTGCTTATAGACCGAAATTGCTAATCACA
Organism: Lactuca virosa; assembly: GCF_052849685.1. NCBI lineage: Eukaryota > Viridiplantae > Streptophyta > Magnoliopsida > Asterales > Asteraceae > Lactuca > Lactuca virosa. The sequence goes on along the minus strand of NC_136434.1, from coordinate 166,601,064 downwards.
AGATGAAAGTCATTGAGCTTGAAGCTGAAGTCAAGAAATTATCAGGCCAGCAAAATATTCAACAAAGAATTCATCACCATATGAAAATAAAGGCAAGATATAATAATAATAATAATAATCCAAATCATTTTTTTTTTTTCATATTGGTTGGGCAAAATGTTGTTAAAGATGATATATTTTTTTTATATAACAGGAGGAGAATAATAGTTTAAAAAATCAGAATGATGAATTAATTCGTAAGCTGAGAAGATCAGATGAAATACTTTGTCGTGTTAAGGAAGAACTTGCTAATTTACGAGCAAAAAGTGGGAACGACTTTTCTGATGTGGAAACTGAGCTACAAATTCATGAAAAACTTAAGGTAGTGTAGTGTACTCTTTTCCTTGAGTAAATTACATTTTTGGTCCCTCAGTAAAGCTGATTTTTGCAATTTTGGTCCCAAAATATAGTCATTTTACTTGCAACAGTGATCAAAAACCTTAAATAAGAACCAAAATTTGATAAGAACAAATCTGAAAAATCAGTTTTCTTCAAGGACCAAAAATGTAATTTACTCTAATATGTGCCTGCCGCTGTTTATTCAAAGATTTTTTCTAAAACATCCAGACAAAACTTAATGAAAAAAAAAGGGTTGACCATGCTATGAAAGATTTGACTTTATATTTTGTTATCTACTTTATTCATAGGGAACAGAAGAAGAGAGGGATCTATTAGCACAGAAGTTGGCAGCCTTGTGCACCAGCATTTTAAAGGTTCGTGTTATTATATAAAAACACCCATGCTTTTTTGGAAGTCTTTTGTTCATGAGGGCACTTATGTCTTTTGCATCAGACACAATAGAACCTGTTATGTTTTGTTCTGTTCTGTACTGTTAGTCTCACTCAGTCCAATACGTATCACACATTATCTGTGTTCTTGCAGCATACTGTTCATCTGAATAAACATTTTTTTTTGGTTTGTGCAAAACAGGTAGCTGGCATAACAGGGCCGACATCTGATGTCAGCATTTCCATGGCGGAAGAAGCATTAGAACAGTTGCAGGGACGTGTGGCCTCCCTTGAAAGAGAATTACAAGATCTACAACATAAGGTATTAAAGATATATATATATATATATATTTTTTCTATTAAATCGTTTATTCTACATTAAGTCAAAAGAAAAGAAAATACTCATATGTATTTGAATGTTTTCTTAACAGAATAGGATCAGTAACGAAAGAGTACGGTTGTCTGAAATGATGCCACAAACGGTTGAGGAAAACAGACCAATCAACAACAGTAGAAGAACATTCAGAAGTCCGTTTCTTACTAGTTTAGATCGGTGAAAAAGATGGTTTCATTACTTTAAAGTTTTAACATTTCAAGATTTCTTGAAGTTGTTGTATAGTTTTTAAAACCATTAGCACAAATTTGTATAGTTATAGCACGTGTGTAAAACCAAAAGCACAATTTTTGTCAACTTACTACTACTACACATTTTATGTAAGTTATATGTTGATGCAATTTATATGAGATGGAAATTATACCTAATTACTAGTATTTTTTTATTTTTTTTTTATTTTTAATGGTATTTTGAACATAAAAAAATATGTAGAGAAAACCCATTATTAAAATAATAGAAAAGAACCATTTTAAAGATATTGTGGTTTGGTTATTGTAGAGGCAATCCAACTTTATGGTTTATAATTAATTGTTAGGGCAAACTGATTCCCCTTGCCACCTTTATCTTTTTCATTCAAGATCTTGCCTTTCTTTATCTTTTAAAAAAAAAAAAAATACAATTTTGTATAAATTTATGAAGATGAATACTCCACATTTCACTCAATTCTAATGTGTTTTCTCTGAGAAGTTTTATATTTCGCTTAATTCCTTCGGTTACCTTCAATGGATTCCTAAGACAAAGCTAAACAAGTCGGTTCTAACCAAAGACGTAAATCCACGAACCATCACTTCAACCTCTGTTCTCGGGGAAGAAGGGAAAGCATCAGACCACATGCACATGTTGAACATGGAAGGTCCTATGTTTATTTGCAAAAAATTGACAGCATGTCAAATAATTATTAAAAAATCGATACTTAGGAAATAACCACACATTTCATGTAAATATGAGACTTTTATGACAATAACCCTAATATAGGAGCTACAATAGTTATAAAAACATATGTTAAATACAATTAATAAGATTTTTGTTGATTTGTCATAAAGAATGGGTTCTAGGTCAAATATATCATGAGACTCTATTTAGGAATTGTATTTAGATAATATCTTTATGATTATAGTAATGATATTTATTAAAGAGAATCACAAAAAAATCCCAAAATCATATATAAATTATCATTATTGTGTTTTTTATTAATAAAAAAACATGAGTTTTTTTAGTGAAAGAGATGTAGATGATATCTGTATTTTATGTTTTTAATAAATAATATATATTTTATTCAAATAAATTTAATATATATAAAAAAGAATATCTTTAGAAAACTTTAGCGTTGTTAACGAAAAAGTCATCAATGGTTTTTTTTTTTTTGCAATTTAACCCTTAAAACCGATACTAATCGGGTACATGAGTTATTTTACAAGTGTTAACCGGTTTCGATGATTAAATTGCAAAAAATTAAATAAAGAAATAAATAAATAAATTAAGGGATGATTTTTTTGTTAATAAAGCCAAAATACGAAGATTTTTTTTTTTTTTTGGGAAAAACACTTAACTTTTTATTTTATTGAAAATTCTCTAGCATTTTCTAAAATTTTTAAGGAAAAAAAATGTTAAAACGGTCAAATTAAAAAAATAAAAATAAAGAAACCATAAAGTTTTAGAAAAAAAAAAAGTTCGAATCCGAAAAGATATGTGTCTTTTTCTGTATTAACCCAAGAAATAAACTTAATAAACCCTTTGGGGGTTCATAACAGTTAATTGGAGTTAATTAATAAACCCTTCCTCCGCCTCCTTTTGCTCCACCATTCTATCGTGTCTCGCATACTCAACTGAAGTTGGAAGCTGCTCTTCGAAATCCGGCAAAAACAAGATCAATTTCAGTATCAGCTATACTGTAATTCCCAAAGGTATGTCCAAATACACATTACATTGTTCGTAATTACTCAGTTTTTCCGATTGCTTCAACTTTCTCATCAGATAGACGGAGTAGGAGGATGGGTATTCTCCGTTATGCTTTCTGTTTAGGATATAATAATCATCAACCATTTTTCTTTCCATAATCGACCCACATTTTAGTAAATCAGGCAAATTTAAAACGTGTGTGCATGATTCCGATAATCTGTTTGTTGTAATTAACTGTTCAGCTTCAGTTCATCTTTTTGTTGCCATATTGTAGTGCTATTTGAGTAGAAAATGAGTTCCATGGCTGCTCTGCGTTCAATTTTCATGGATGGAGGGTGCTTTTCAAGGTTCCAGGTTTGTATCAATCAATACTGCTCAAATCCTTAGTGAAAGTAACTACAAATAATAATTTGAATTGAGTTATAGGAAGAATCCAAATCGCTAAAAATCAGGAAAATGCCCACGAGGTTTTCAGTGGTATCAGCTGCTCAGAAATCAGATAAGTCCATTAAAGTTGGTATTCTTGGAGCTAGTGGTTACACTGGTGTAGAGGTAAATCGTTCGTTTATACATCTACTCATCATTTTTTCATAATTTAACTACAAAAATCCACCTTTTTTACAGCTTATAAGATTCCTTGCAAACCATCCTTACTTTGACATTTCTCTAATGACCGCTGATAGAAAAGCTGGTCAATCAATCGGAGCAGTATTTCCACATCTAATCACACAGGTATTCAATTGGTCAAATTAATTTACCATGTAGTTCAAAGAAGCTTCATTTATCTTGCATTGTTGCTTCTATATTTTGCAGGATTTACCTGATTTGGTTGCTGTAAAAGATGCAGACTTTTCAACTGTAGATGCTGTATTTTGTTGTTTGCCACATGGCACCACGCAGGTTGTCTTCAATTGTACAATACCCTTTTTTCAATTCCATCATTGATCACCTTTTTTTTTTTTATGATATTTTTATAAATAATCTTATTGCAGGAAATCATCAAAGGCCTTCCATCTAACTTAAAGATTGTTGATCTTTCTGCTGTACATTCTATAAACTTCTAGTTTTTTCTTAATTTTTTTCAGCATTTTGAGTATTCAACAAAACATGTAACAAGCAATGTTTGCAGGATTTTAGATTAAGAGATATTAATGACTATGGAGAATGGTATGGTCAGCCTCATAAAGCAACAGAATTGCAGGTCTAAGTTCTTCATTATATTTGTATACCTAAACTCTTAACTACTAAATCAATCAATTTCTTAAAAAAAAAGTTTCCTTTTGTTATAGAGTCTTTTTGTTGATATGTTTGCAGAAAGAAGCTGTTTATGGTTTGACTGAGATATATAGAAAAAAGATTCAAAGTGCACGTCTTGTTGCAAATCCTGGATGTTATCCTACTACTGTTTTGCTCCCTCTTGTTCCTTTGATGAATGCTAGTCTTATTGCATTGGATAATATTGTTATTGTCTCAAACTCTGGAGTTAGTGGAGCAGGTTACTTATATAACTGTTTCTTTTTTACTTAATGGGCTTTTATGGGTTAAGCACTTAATCTGGACAACTATATATGGTTGTTTCTTTTTGACTTAATCTAGACAGAATGACTTAATAGGTTAAGCCAAAAACCTGGCTTAATGTATTGTGAAATCTTAGTCTCATTCTTGTAAAAAGAGGGAAAATCTTTATTTCTCTGACTTCATCTATTAAGTCGTTCTTTATGTATCAAGGGAAAAAGAATCACCCATATATACAAAAATATCTGAAGGAATATTTCTTTATTAAGTCATTTGTAGAGTATTTATGTAAATGTTTGGTGAGCCTTGCAGGACGTAGTGCAAAAGAGGCAAATTTATACACAGAAATATCAGAAGGAATATTCTCTTATGGCATCACAAGGCATCGTCATGGTACAAACTATTTTCAATGATGAGGATCGGGAGGGCATTCATGTCTTTTTGCACAGACAAAATATCTTTAGTCCTTGTCCCACCTTTTTGCATAATTATTGTCCCAATCACATCAACCCCAGTCCAATGCATGCCAAACACAGTACAACCTGTTCTATCCTGTCTTATCATATTTTAATCTGTTTTCAACTTGTGGTTTAATTTTAGTGCCTGAAATTGAACAAGAACTATCAAATGCTGCAAATTCAAGTGTGACCATCAGCTTTACTCCTACTTTAATGCCAATGGTAATTGTTACTCTTGCTTCTTCATTAAATTATATAAAATTGGCTAATCTTAACTTATATAAATTTATTTAATCAAAATTGGTAAATCAAACACCTAATTTTCCATAAAATTTTTTACTCTATTTCTAGAGCCGAGGCATGCAATCAACTATAAACATACAAATGGCTCCTGGAGTTTCAGTTGAAGATTTGAAACAACAGTTGACGCGCTTCTATGAGGTAATTTTTTTTATTTTTAATTTACACGGGTTATTCTTCCAACAACCTCTAAGCTGGCCCACAACACTGTCAGATGTAAATCAGATACACAATAGTCTGCTAGCAGTGTCCGCAAGGAGCCCAATTCACATTGAAATTGAAACTCCCACACTATCTGCAAACCTGCTACAACCGCTTAATTTTACTAAAAATAATATTTTTATGTTCTTGATATTATTATTTTTTTGTAGAATGAAGAATTTGTAGCTGTGTTGCCTGATAATCAAGCTCCACACACCAAATATGTTCAAGGTTCTAATGCTTGTCATATAAATGTCTTCCCTGATCGCATCCCTGGGAGAGCAATAATCATATCTGTGGTATGTGTTTATTATACTTTCATTTCTTTCTATTTCTTCTATTTAATTCTAATAAAAAATGATCGGAACATTTTTTTTTGTTGTTGTTGTGATTATTTTGCTGATTTTATATAAAAAATAAATAAATTATGTTGCAGATTGATAATCTTGTAAAGGGAGCTTCTGGTCAAGCTTTACAGAATCTTAACTTGATGATGGGAATTCCAGAAAACACTGGGCTCAAATGCATGCCTTTATTTCCTTAATTTCACAATTCCTTTTCATGGAATCCTCACATTATGTGTAATCTGTATTATTACTTTTTTTTTGGGGTAGATTTATGTTTATTTAGATTGGAATTTGAATCATTCAGTGATTCAGGTAAATTTACAGATTCTTTTTTGTTATTTTATTTGATGGAATCCTTGTATAATGTGTAATCTGTTTATGTTATTTCTTTAAACCTATCATTCAAGATTGAATTGATACCACAAATTTTCTTGGTAGAAGTAACAGTTTTTTTTTTTTTTTGGACTAATATTATAAAAGCCCTAAATTTTTAACCCGTAATTGGAAAAAGCCTTAATATTTTTTTTATTATTGCTATGGCCACAACTTTCTCGCATAATTATTACTTTAGCCCATTTAACGAGTTTCATGGTTAACTTGGTTAATTTTTTTGCAAAATCAGTCCCCAAAAGTTCAAATTTGGTCCCTGAGGTTTGCAAAAAATTACACCACATGATGTTTTAAATTTATTTTTCGTTTTTTGTATACTTTATTTATTTTCGGTTTTTTTATAAATATATATACATTTTTTATTTTCGTTCTTGTATATACTTTATTTATTTTCATTTTTTAACTTTATTTTTCATCAATTTGATTTTTTTTACCTTTTTTTCTATTTTATAGTGTATATATAGAGTATATTATATTTTAATTTTTTCATCTTTTTTTTTAATTTTTTTCTTATTTGTTTTCCAATTATTTGTTTTTATTTTTACTTTTTTTTGTATTTTTAACTTTTTATTGACCTTTTTCAAAAAATATAAAATGTATTAATATATTAGATTATATTACAATTTATATAATTTATAGTTTTTGTAATTTTTTTTATTTTTATTCAAGTAAATGAATTTGTTATGTTTATATTTGTAATTTCGGTCCAACTTATTTTCTTTTTATTTTTTTTTCTTTAGTGCTATTATATTTATGTTACGAAAAAATGAAAATTAAAAAAAAATTAGCTTGTTTATTGAGAATTAGTGATATTTTTCAATTTGATAATAGGCTAAAAGAAAATAATAATAATAATAATAATCGGTCTGTATAAAAAACTTGTTATAGTAATTTATATTAAATTCGAGTTCGTTTACTTGAATCAAAATAAATAAAAAAATTAGAAAAACCATAAATAACTAAGATAGAAAAAAATAGAAAGCAAAAGGTATAAAAGGTAAAAAAAATCAAATTGTTGAAAAATAAAGTTAAAAAATGAAAATAAATAAAGTATATAAAAAAGAAAATAAAAAATGTATATATATTTATAAAAAAACCGAAAACAAATAAAGTATACAAAAAATGAAAAATAAAGTTAAAAAGCCATGTGGTGTAATTTTTGCAAACCTCAGGGACTAAATTTGAACTTTTTAGGATTGATTTTGCAAAAATTTAACCAAGTTAACCATGAAACTCGTTAAGTGGGCTAGAGTAATAATCCTGCGAGAAAGTTGTGGCCATAGCAACAATAAAAAAAATATTAGTGCTTTTTCCAATTACGCGTTAAAATTTTAGGACTTTTATAATATTAGTCTTTTTTTTTGAATGGATTGATTTAAGGCATATTTTCTCTCAAATAGTCAAATGAGTAAAATATAAAAACTTAGCTAAGAGTGTAACAAGTCAAAAACCCAATGTGTATTTAAATGGTTATAACATACTAATTTTTTTTATTCGAAACTTTAAGATTTTGTTATTTTAACAATATAGTTTTTGTAATCATTTATAATGCATAATTGTTCTAACAAAATAAACCAAAAATGTTGGACCAGTAATCCCAAATAGATGCTATCAATTTGACTTGAAACAGTTTCAATATAATCCCAAAAGTCGTTCTACAGATTCATGATAAATTAAATTAGAATACAAGAATATCACAAATGGATCTGTGGCGCAATGGTAGCGCGTCTGACTCCAGATCAGAAGGTTGCGTGTTCGATTCACGTCAGGTTCATATTTTTGTTTTTTTATATGACGATGATATTAAGATCTGACATTTTTTGAAATTAAATATTGAAAATGAAAGATTTTTGTCCTGTAGTTTGTTCAATAATTTAATTGAAAATTCGAATCGGTCCAAGTCGTCGGCAGATAAAAATTTTCAGTCACGGGCCGTTTTGATTACTTCGTTTCGTAGAAAATTTAATTCGGAATAATCACATTTCCGTAATGATTTTTTTTTTAATAATATATATCCATGGACGAAATAAAATGATTTCACACGTTATTTAAAACATATATTTTTTTTTATTAAAAGTTCATTAAATTACTAAAGGTTTCATTTAAATAGGTAAAATTTACGATACTAATTTTAAGTGAAAATTACAAATTTAATCAAATACATTAATTATATTATATATATATTTTTTTATGAAATCAAAGTTGGTAATTTACTATACATAACATAAAAATTAGAAGAATTTAGAAAGAAAATTCTTTTTCTTAATCTCATGAACAAGATTTAAGAATCCATTTAGTTGATGGAAAAAGAAGGGGGCAGGTCTCAAGATCAACCGTGTAGTGGGCGAGGGGTTGCTTTTTCCTTGAACAGTTCTTTCCAAAAACAAATCTATCTGACTGATCTAGGGGTGTAAATGAGCCGAGCCGAGCATGACCAAGCTCGAGCTCGGCTCGTTTAATTTTGAGGAAGCTCGAGCTCGATTCGAGCCTTAAAATGAAGTTCGAGCTCGGCTCGTGAACAATTTAGTGGGCTCGCGAGCCTAATCGAGCCTAAACGAGTCTCTCTCTCTCTCTCTCTCTGTATATATATATATATATATATATATATATATATATAGAGAGAGAGAGAGAGAGAGAGAGAGAGAGGCTCGTTTAGGTTCGATTAGGCTCGCGAGCCCACTAAATTGTTCACGAGCCGAGCTCGAACTTCATTTTAAGGCTCGAATCGAGCTCGAGCTTCCTCAAAATTAAACGAGCCGAGCTCGAGCTTGGTCATGCTCGGCTCGGCTCATTTACACCCCTAGATCAGTCAGATAGATTCGTTTTTTGAAAGAACTGTTCAAGGAAAAAGCAACCCCCTCGCCCACTACACGGTTGATCTTGAGGCCTGCCCCCTTCTTTTTCCATCAACTAAATGGATTCTTAAATCTTGTTCATGAGATTAAGAAAAAGAATTTTCTTTCTAAATTCTTCTAATTTTTATGTTATGTATAGTAAATTACTAACTTTGATTTCATAAAAAAAAAATATATAATATAATTAATGTATTTGATTAAATTTGTAATTTTCACTTAAAATTAGTATCGTAAATTTTACCTATTTAAATGAAACCTTTAGTAATTTAATGAACTTTTAATAAAAAAAAATATATGTTTTAAATAACGTGTGAAATCATTTTATTTCGTCCATGGATATATATTATTAAAAAAAAAAAATCATTACGGAAATGTGATTATTCCGAATTAAATTTTCTACGAAATCTCCAATACCGTGAAGTAATCAAAACGTCCCGTGACTGAAAATTTTTATGTGCCGACGACTTGGACCGATTCGTATTTTCAATTAAATTATTGAACAAACTACTGGAGACAAAAATCTTTCATTTTCAATCTTTAATTTCAAAAAATGTCAGATCTTAATATCATCGTCATATAAAAAAAACAAAAATATGAACCTGACGTGAATCGAACACGCAGCCTTCTGATCTGGAGTCAGACGCGCTACATAGGCTCGTTTAGGCTCGCGAGCCCATGAATTGAAGCTCGGCTTGAGCTCGTTTAATAAACGAGCCTCATATTTAGGCTCGAGCTCGGCTCAGGCTAGTTTAATTCGATCTCGAGTCGAGCTTTTAACGAGTCGATCCCGAGTAGCTCACGAGTAGCTCGGCTCACTTACACTCCTATACTGATCCATTCCCACTTATCTGTACAAATCAAGGAGGCTCAGTTGGAAGCCTTGAAACCTGGGAACATGACAAGTGAAGTCTTGAGAGGAATGGAAAAGTCTTTGGAAACCAAGGGTGATGGAGTTCGTCATTTCATGAATCGAATATGGACACCAAAGTTTGGTGGCTACAGAGACGTGGTCATGAATGAAGCCCATAAAACTCGATACTCTGTTCACCCGGGTTCAGACAAAATGTATATGGACCTAAAGAAACTCTATTGGTGGCCAAACATGAAAGCCGAAATAGCTACTTTTGTGGGCAAGTGTCTAACTTGCGCCAAGGTTAAAGTAGAAAATCAAAAGCCCTCAGGTTTACTTCAACAGCCAGATATACATGAGTGGATGTGGGAGCGAATTACAGTGGATTTCATAACCAAGTTACCCAGAACAACGGGTGGTCATGATACCATTTGGGTTATTGTCGATAGATTAACCAAATCCGCACACTTCCTGTCAATAAAAGAAACAGATAAAATGGAAAAGTTAACAAGGGCGTACTTAAAATAAATAGTACGGTTGCATGGTGTGCCAATATCTATTATCTCTGACCGAGATAGTAGATTTACCTCGCGGTTTTGGCAATCATTGCAAAAATCCTTAGGTACGAATCTTGACATGAGTGCAGTATACCATCCTCAGATAGATGGGCAAAGAGAGAGAACCATACAAATGCTGGAAGACATGTTGAGAGCTTGTGTGATAGATTTCGGTAAAGCTTGGGATACCCATTTACCATTAATTGAATTCTCCTACAACAACAACTATCACATGTTGGGTTTTGAGCAAACTAACACTCCTAAGGTGTTCATGCAACCCTAGAAACCTTGGATCTATGTTTGTCTATAATACATGCAAAATAATTTTCCAAGGTTCATAACCTATCTAGCATACATGGGGTACTTTTAAACATAAAAGATACTAGAAGAATTACATACCTTTGTTAGTGAGTTGATTCCTTGGGAGTTTGAGAGCCAAGCACCAATAATGTGAATGCCTCAAATGGAAATCACAAATCACCACAAACTTGGAAAACTTATGAGAGAGCACTCTAATACTCTAGAAATTGGCCACACCTTATGCACACACACATAGTGTCTTTTCAAGCACCATAAGCCTCTTTATATAGTGTAGATGATTAGGGTTATGAACCATGCAAACCCTAATAACCCATGTCTTTTTCCATTCCAAGGATCCATGGGTTAAAAGCTCCATGGATCATCCATGGACTCCCATTTAAGCTTAGCCCATTTTCTAATGAGTGTTAGCCCACACCATATAAATATAATAGCCCATTATTTAATTAGTCACCTTATGATCACTAAATTAATTCATAATTAATTTAAGATCAATACTAATTAAATAATACAATTTCATATTAATATATTATAACTTATAATATATTAGTAGGCCGCAAATATACTCTTCTCATAATGTTATCCATATAAATAGTTCGGGTGAAGTGCAACCCAAATGGACCATGCCGGGTCGGGTCAAGTATATACCGAATAAGTTATGGACTTAGACACCTTATCCAACAGTCTCCCACTTGGATAAGTATGATAATTGTATTTGCCTATATAGCTTCAGGAACCAACCGACAATCGTAGCTCTCGAAAACTCTGTTGAACTATGAAGCGCCATTTTAGATAAGTGATCACATAATCCTCTGCTCTCATGATATCAGCCGGACAAATACATGGAACAATGTCTTACTTAATGTCCAGCAGTTTGTTTCCCAATTTCCGATTTGTTTGACAAAGAACTCAATCGAACACATCAATTTAGTTCTGACCGGGCCCGGTACATAGGTCAAAACAAAATCATCGAGGGGCCCAAATATCGCTTCTAATTTAAGAAGGAACAGATAAGCTTCGACTCATATGCTTGTTCTACTACTTATTGAATTGTACACAAAGGCACGTTTTATAACATCAATTTACTGATTCGTTTACGTGCAATCAATGCACAACCAACTCATATGTAACAACTCATATCTCTAGGTTTGAAGACTTATATGATATTACCGTCTCACGATCACTCGAGATAAATTCCATGAAGTGATACAAGTGAGCGTGGGTTTATTCCAATACTCATAACTTATGAGTACTCATGAATGTTGTAGCAACCATTGCTATGGCTAAACACCTTTAGTCATCTACAATCCCAATTCATGACAGTCTTGATTCATACCTACTTCCGACATATGATCGACTGTGGAGAATTTGAATAAATTTATTATTCTAGAAGTCAAAACATGCAAAGCTGAAACAATAGTAAATAATTGACAATGATAGCAACACCTTACTCATAAATAAATCACAACTTTTATTCATCATCAAACGTCGATTACATTTTACAAGTTTCAGTAATAGCTATCTAATCTGTAAAACTAATATCGTCCCTCAGCCCGATGCGTCTCGCATGCTGCAAATGCTTAACCCTCGTCAGTCCCTTCGTAAGGGGATCCGCAGGGTTCTCATCTGACGATACCCTCTTTGCCACGAGGAGTCCTTCTTCTATCTTGTGTCTTATGAAGTGATATTTTCTGTCAATGTGTCGGGATCTGCCATGATTTCTTGGTTCCTTGGCTAAGGCAACCGCATTATTGCTGTCACAGAAAATCTCCATAGGCTCCTTAATAGCTGGTACAACTCCAAGGTCTCTGATGAAGTTCCTCAGCCATATCGCCTCCTTTGCCGCTTCACTCGCTGCTATGTGCTCCGATTCACAAGTCGAATCAGCTACAGTCTCCTGTTTGGAACTCTTCCAAGTGATTGCCCCTCCATTTAAGGTAAAGACCCAGCCCGACTGAGAGCGGAAGTTATCCCTATCAGTCTGAAAGCTAGCATCACTATACGCTACTACTCTCAAGTCATCACTCCCACCAAGGGTAAGGATCCAATCCTTAGTCCTCCGCAGGTACTTGAGAATATTCTTTACCGCAGTCCAATGAGCCTTGCCAGGGTTCCCCTGATATCTGCTGACCATGCTGAAAGCGAAGGCCACATCAGGACGGGTACAAGTCATAGCATACATGATCGAGCCAACAACGGAAGCATAAGGTAATCGACTAATCTCAACTATCTCATCTTCTGTACTCGGGCTCTAAGCCTTGCTCAGTTTGGCATTGCTTTGGATCGGTAATTCTCCTTTCTTGGAATTCTGCATGTTGAACCTTTTCAACACCTTATCCAAGTAGATACTCTGACTAAGTCCAATTAGTCTTTTACTCCTTTCTCTTAATATCCTTATCCCTAGGATATAGGCAGCTTCTCCAAGGTCCTTCATAGCAAAGCACTTCCCAAGCCAGGACTTAATCTCTTGCAAGGGTGGGATGTCATTTCCTATGAGTAGTATGTCATCCACATACAGTACCAAAAAGCTAACTATACTCCCACTAGCTCTGACATACACGCAGGACTCATCTTCACTTCTTGAGAAACCAAACTCTTTGACCTTCTCATCGAAACAAAGATTCCAACTACGAGATGCTTGTTTCAATCCATAAATGGATTTCTCAAGCTTGCACACTCTATTGGGGTACTCTGCACTGACAAAACCCTCTGGCTGATTCATGTAAACATCCTCAGCCAACTTTCCGTTAAGGAAAGCGGTTTTGACATCCATTTGCCATATTTCATAATCATGAAATGCAGCAATGGCTAGCATAACCCTAATAGACTTAATCTTTGCTACTGGTGAAAAAGTTTCATCATAATCAATACCCTGAGTCTGAGTAAAACCCTTCGCAACCAGTCGAGCTTTATAAGTGTGCACCTTCCCATCCATGTCGGTCTTCTTCTTGAAGATCCATTTGCACCCGACTGTCTTACGGCCTGGTACATTGTCAACCAAGTTCCAAACTTGATTGTCATACATGGACTGTATCTCGCTGTCCATAGCCTCCTTCCATTTAGCAGACTCCGGGCCTGCCATGGCTTCCTTAACACTGTTAGGTTCATCCAGATTTACCAGTGTACTGTCACTGATAAATGTATCACCTTCCGTAGTAATATGAAATCCATAATAAAACTCAGGTGTGTTCCTAACCCTTGTGGAACGCCTCGGAAGTATAGACTCGTTAGCTGGATCAACATGAATTTCCTCCTCAGGTTGATTGCTAGTGTCTGAGGTTCCTTCACCAATTGAGTCTTGAATTTCTTCAAGGTCAATTTTCCTCCCACTGTCTCCTTGGTTTATAAATTCTCTCTCTCGAAAGACCCCTCTCCTAGCCATAAAGACCACATTCTCACTGGGTCTGTAGAAGAGGTAACCAAAAGATTTTTGTGGGTAGCCGATGAAAATACACCTTTCACTTCGAGGTTCGAGCTTGTCATGAGTCTCGTGCCTCATGAAAGCCTCGCAACCCCAAATCTTGATATGGTCCAAATTGGGAACTTTCCCAGTCCACATTTCATGAGGTGTTTTGGCAACCTTCTTTGTAGGGACTAGATTAAGGATGTGGGCGACAGTCTCTAAGGCATACCCCCAAAAAGAGATTGGTAGCAAAGCTCGACTCACCATAGAGCGAACCATGTCCAACAAAGTTCGATTACGCCTCTCAGCTACACCATTCAGCTGTGGTGTCCTGGGAGGTGTCAATTGTGAGACAATCCCACACTCCTTAAGATAGTCGAGGAACTCAATACTAAGATACTCACCACCTCGATCAGATCAAAGCATCTTAATGTTCCTGCCCAATTGATTTTCTACTTCCTGTTTAAACTCTTTAAACTTTTCAAAAGTTTCTGACTTATGTTTGATTAAGTAGACATAACCATATCTACTAAAATCATCAATAAAAGTCACATAATAGCGATTAGCATCCCTTGTGGCGGTTTTGAATGGTTCACATACATCAGTATGTATAAGGTCCAACAAACCCTCACCCCTTGCACAAGTACCAGTGAAGGGTGATTTTGTCATTTTTCCAAGTAGACAAGACTCACAACTATCATCCGACTTGAGGTCGAACGACTCCAAGACTCCATCCTTTTGGAGCTGGCCTATGCGTTTCTTGCTTATATGTCCAAGACGACAATGCCACAAAGATGCTTTATCCAAACTATTAGAAGAATCAATACATAATACATTATTTCCTAAATTATCTACAACCGATACAACTTCATACACACCATCACAAGGTAATGCTTTAAAATAAAGAACATTATTAAAGAAAGCATTAATACTACCAACTTCATTATCAAAAGAAAAGGTAAAACCTTGTTTATACAAAGCAAGAAAGGAAATAATATTCCTCGCCATTTCTGATGAGTGCACACATTTATTCAAATCTAACTTTAACCCACTATCTAGCAACAAAGTATAAACTCCAATCTTGGTAACAGGTGTAGCCTTCTTGTTCCCCATGATTAAGTTTATCTTTCCGTGCTCCACATCCTCACTTCTTCTTAGGCCCTGCAAGTCACAACAGATGTGAATACCACAACCTGTATCAAGAACCCAAGAATTAGAATATGATGAGTTATTAGACAATATAGTGTAAATACCTGCATGGGATGGTTTCACTTTCCCATCCTTGACATCCTGCAAGTACTGATGTGTGTAAAACCAACTAGTTTTAAACCTACTCTTAATTATAAATTATCACACAAAAGGCAGTGGACCTATCAATTGTGGTATGACTAAATAAGTAGGGTATCGAACTCAGGGAACGGAAAATTAAAACTAATAACTAATATTATCTAAGAGACAAGTAATAAAATTAGGGTTTTCTCTAGTTTTACAAGACTAGAAACTTAAACTAAAACTTAACTAAATAACTAACAACTAAGCAAGCAAAGACCAACTAAATTCAATATCTAAAAGGACTTCTGTTCAGGTTCGACTCAATTGATCCTATGGTTGATTTAATGGTAATGGTGCAATGGATTAACCTTTTATTGGCTACCGATTCAAGTGATTAGATTCACATTCGCTATGCTAATCCTTAGAAAATAAACTAATTCAAGCAGTGGCCAGTTGTCTAAATTAATTAATTCCCTAGGTTATCTATTCGGGTTGAATAAGACTTGTAATGGTTAATCAATTTGTCAATTTAATTAACCTCTTGTTGTTGGTTTATCAAACAAGCACACACATTAACTTACCCATTCTCTAATTAATCTTAGTTTCATATCCACTAATCCTAAGCACATAATCAAGTGTTCACATAAATCACGTGAGGTAAACAATCAAGAGATGTTCATGCAGCCTAATTGTCTTCCTATTAACAGAAAATAGTTATGGTTAATGCATAAGGATCTCTAACAAGCTTAATTCAACAAAATCACCAATTTAAAGTTAATCCTACCATTAATCAAATCATAGTCTCAAAATTGTCTTACCCAAACAGAAGTTAGCAAGTTTAGCTCATAATTAAGGCAGTAGAAAACTCAAAAACGAAATTCAATAACATAAACATGGTTTAAGTACTAGATCTAGTTAAGAGAAATCAAGGTTTGCCTTAGTTGTCCTTTAAAACTTGAATTGGGTTGAATCTTCACTCTTCCAGATATCTCTCTTCGTTCTGGATCGCAGCTCCTCCTCCTAGGGTTCTCAGAAGTCCCGTCTATCGATCTGGAGGGTTTCTTTTATAGATTCGTCTCGACTCGTCGAGTCCACAACCGACTCGTCGAGTCCCTCATTAAATTCCCGTGTTCGGTAAGTCAAGGACTCCTCTGCTTCGAGAATCTTCGCGGGAACTTGTCGAGTAGACGTCCCTACTCGCCGAGTCCTTTGTGCTTTTTGATCCTTTCTTCTTTTGTTCACTCCAAAGCTTCCCGATAGCTACTCCTGCTTCCTTTTGCTTCCGAGTACTTCTTTTGGACTGAAAATATAATTCACACATAATTAAGTACCTTTTGTCCATAATATGCAATTAATTAGCTAATAAATGATAAAACTTTATACTAAATATAGGGCTAAACATGCACATATCAAAATACCCCACACTTGGCTTTTGCTTGCCCCCAAGCAAAACTGAATTTTTACACACTAGAATCACATAAGACAATCCCAATCAAACCCAACCATTATGCCAAGACCGCAACGCATGCATTTGTGTCTAAATTTTTCCTAAACAACCCCCTCATCTAGATAATTACAACTTTTCGATACCACTATGGAGCTATTTTTGGAATTCTTCACTTCTTTGATATTTTATCTTTGATTTCTTTGAATTCTTCAACATTTACACCTTTTTGATTTTTGGTATCTTCAACTTTGATCTTCTTTAGAAATTTGATCTTTTGATCCTCACTTTAACTGCTCCAAAATTCTTCAAACTTTTATTTGTAATTCTCTTTTTTTCATGCAACTCACTTTTTTTTTTCATGTAACTCACTTTTTTTTTCACTCAATACCTACATGCTTAAGCAGGGGCGCTCAAATTCAACCTTTATTGATTAAAGATAAAAATTTTCATGGATACATTTCTGGTACACGATGCTAAACATATTGCATCCCTCAAACTAAGCGAGGTTGTGTTTTTGTCCCATGATTTCACTAGAATAAAGGAGGCCACAAATGCACTAGAACGTGTATAGGTTCAACTAAACATTTGGGTCTTCATAAAATCATCAAACATAATACTAGCATGATTCCTAATTGCTTTTACCAAAATTTTCTAAATTAACCCTAGCAAATTTTATGCAAAAATTTCAAAATTTTCAAAATTTAACTAAAATTTTAACTAATGTAACCAACCCCCTACCCCACAATTAATTTATGCAATGTCCCCATTGCATATTATGCATGATAAAGAACAATAAAATAAAGAGGGAATTGGAACAAACTCCCCTGGGATAGCTGTTGTGAGGTTGATCTTTGACATTGAAAGCTCCATCTTCAGCTGACTTTAGACATGGGAACAGCTCATCCATGTCTTGGGTGTCGAATCTCGTGTGGCACAGCTCCAAATATGCAGGAAAATAGCCTCGAAAAATCTTCGGGAAATAGTTTTGAAAGAACATGAGTAAACCCCTTTCAAATATGGTCAAAAGCCAAATGTTGATTTTGAAATTTCGAGTGACTCGCCGAGTAAAGACGACTGCTCGACGAGCAGAAGGTTTTTTAGCAGATAAATCGTGATTTTCGAAGCGGACTCGTCGAGCCCAAAATATGCACTCGGCGAGTACACCGCTGAGTGATATTTTCTTTGTCTGCTTTTGATTCTGTTTCTGCTATGGTTGGGTATAATATAATTTAGTGTCTTCCCTTCATCTATATTTAATTAGCAACACTCTTAAACCCTCTCTTAAAAACGGACTCAACCTTAGTTCGTATTCCTCTAGACTTGACCCTTACTCTCGCCTTCACACTTGAAACTCTCGCATGCATCCTAGCCTTAATCTGAAAATAAGAGCAACCACAAGTGATAAAAGCAAATTCCTACTTAACGTCCTAAAAGTTTAGAGTTCCAAACAACCAAACAAAAACAAACATAACAAACTGTTTTTAAAAACATCCAAATTAAACAAAATCAAACTTCAATCTTCATCTTCCTCTTCATCTCCTTGCAGCCCACTCCCTCCAGCTTGGCTTCTCCTTGCTTGCATCCTTTCGTCCCAACTTGATACATATGGAAATCCGGGTCCCGGCCTTGGCGCAAAGTTCATTTGCTCAAATAAATAAGCAAATGACTCGTTAGCATAGTTCACGCCTCTCCCAATGTCGTCTTGGTACCTCCTCAACTCAACGTTGTACCAATCCATCGGTAACTCTTCAACCACCGGAATAACCGGTGGGTCTTCTCGGACGTGCTCCTGCCTTTGCCTCACCCGTCTTCCTGGCTCCTCCGGCACTAATGGTTCATCATCATTGGGGATAGAAATGTGCCTCCCACCAAAATCCTCAATAATCCTAGCCCTCCTGAATAATGTTGTGCTAAAGGGAGGACTAGGAACCATTGTTAATGCCCGTGCCTCTTGTCGGTCCAAAATACCATAAGTCCTTGCAAGCCTTGTAACAAACATTCCCCCGTTAATCTTTGAAGTGACCCGCTCCTTAACTGCCCCTTCCGCTAAATATTTCGCCATACAATATGGCAAATTACAAAAGACATTGGGAGTGATAATACTCCACATGTAGAAAATATATAAAGTAGGGACTTTATCGTCATCCTTTCGCATATCAACAGAACTAGCGATCAGGCGATGAATCAAGCGATGAATCGGGGAACATATGCTCCCCTCTTGAGCGGATGAAGGAATGTAAACCCGGTTTGCAATTGTGGTCCACCAAGTTGATGCAACCACTCCTTCGGGCAAGTCTTTATGGCATTGCTCCAAGAAAGATTCAAAAGTCTCAGACATTATCACGTGTTGATCATAAATACCAAGTCTCCTGCCATGCTGCACTGACGCAGTTCTCCTCCAAGGCAAAATGAAATAACATTCGGGCTGTAGTAGTCATTACCACCCCGGAAAGAAATGGTGGCAAAGAACTCCCAGCACAACTCTTGATACACGGGTTCCTGAACCTTGAATAATCGAGCCCACCCGTCACAAACTACTGGTACCCCATTAACTTCAACAGATTTGATCAAATAACGGTTCAGCTCTTCCTCCAACCCAACTTGTCCTATCCATGTCCAATCTAGTTCATTAGGAACGTAGATCTCCTTGCGCTTTAATGCCTCCACCCTGTTTTTTACACGTGCAAGTGAAGATTTTGAAGTTATTTGAGGAAAATCAAGCCATGGAAAGTTCCCATGACTGCCCCCTCTTGAAGTTTGCCCCCTCCTGGACATATTTCCTGCACAGCAAAGAAACAAGAAAACCACAAGCAAAATACCGAAAGTATTTAAAATGGCAGAATACTGGGCATCAATAGCATGGACTCGCCGAGTCCACGAACTACTCGACGAGTAGGACGAACTGCGGGAGTCCAGATCTGTTCTGATGAAATTAACCAGCCAAATCCATAAATTATTTCAGGGGTTTGCTTCGGTATGTTCCAGGAGCATATGATTGTAAAAAATTACGTCTAAAACGTCCTAATTTGTCAAAAATCGAAACCCTAAAATCCCAGTCTTCAAAATCGGGATTTTCCAGAAGTTAAGGGTGATATTTCACCAAAGATCGAAACTTGTAAAGGATTAAGAGCTAAAGTTGTTACCTTGTTGGTTGAATTCGCAAAAGAAGAGAATATTCAAGATGAAGGCTTGAGAGAGTGCACGTCGAGTATGGGGGTGGCGGCTCGTATGAATGGCTGAAAGTGTTTGTAATTTAGGGTAAAAACCCCTCTTTTACAGAATGTAAAATAATTTTTTTTTCGGGTAATATATGGACTCGTCGAGTAGGCGGACCTACTCGCCGAGTAGCAATTCGATTTCGCGTGTAATCGGGATTCATTGAACGGGCTCGCCGTGTAAGAGTATGGACTCGACGAGTACGATGCTTTGCTCTATAAAATTTTGAAAAAAATGCCACCACCCCACACTTGAGCTTTGCTTGTCCTCAAGCAATCATCAAGAGCACAGAAGAAAAAGATTGATAAAAAAAACAGATCCTAAGAAAAATAAAAATGAGAAAATGAGAAATAAAGGAAAGAAAAGCAAACTCTAAAATCGGGTTGCCTCCCGGAAGCGCTTCTTTTTTAGGAGACGATAGCTGGACTCCTTCCCGCTCTACGTTTCTTCGTTTTCCTCCATCGGTAATTCACACTTAATCTTTTGTTGTTTAAACTTTGTCTTGTAAACATGTATCTTTCTTTTATACGCCCGTCTCAATTCGTCTCTCCTTTTCCTCACAGCATCCTCTTGTATAGCATAACTGATCCGTTTCCCAACCTTTTTCTTCTTCACCCTGTTCCTTGGAACCATCTTTTGTATTCCTTCTTTGTCAATCTCGATTTCCCATATAGTTGCCACCTTATCCTCACTTGATATTAAGGATTCCTCATTATCTTCTAAATAATCCGGTGGTTCAAATGCACATACTTCATAATTAGTAGACACTCGGGCTCGAGGTTTGGTTCTCTTGATTGTAATTGACTCGATCTTTCGATTAGCCATGAGTGACTCAATGGATGAGTTATTCACATCATTATTCCAACCCCTTGCATTCTCCTTTTCTTCCAAACTTACCCTCTTGTCAAGTTGAATCGCTTCTTCTTTTATCATGGTGTCAAGGTAAGCCAATTGTGCGTGTTGGAAGTTAAAGTTTTCCACAATCTCATCCTCTTCTATTGGACTTCCCAAAGGATCAGGAGAAGTGTACATGTCAAGATCAGAAAAGGAACTTGTAAGAAGCAAGTTAAGATCTTCATGATTCTTGAGGTTCTCGATTGGACTCGTCGAGTCAGTCGATGCGACTCGGCGAGTCTGTAATGTTTCCACAATTTTTGTTGTTTCTTCTGACTCAGCTTCCCCCAACAACCTTTCTATTTCCTTTAAATCTTCTCCAGCATCGAAATTCCCTTCAGAAGGTAATAGAAATTTGTTTGGATTTTCTTCTTGTAAAAGTGCAAGCTCTCTTTCTAACACTTCATCATCCAAATCCACTAAGGAAATTTCCCCGTTTTTCATCCCTTCTTTCTTTTTCTCTTGTTCCGCTTTAAACAACACTGAATCATTCCCTACCCTTAGTGTTAGTGTAGATTCGCGCATATCGACTATTGCACAGCGGTATTCAAAAATGGTCTTCCAAGAATGATTGGAACTCTAGGGTCTTCTTCCATGTCAAGCACTACAAAGTCCACGGGAAACACAAATTTATCGACTTTGATGAGAAGATCTTCGCATACTCCTCTTGGATTTATTATTGTCTTATCGGCTAAATGAATCTTCATATGCATCGGCTTTGGCTCCGGCAAATTTAGCTTCTTGAAGAAAGAATATGGCATTAGATTAATGCTTGCACCCGAATCGGTCAACGCATGAGTAGAGATTATATTCCCAAATTGACAAGGTATGGAGATGCTTCCAGGATCACCCCTCTTTTCTGGCAGTTCATTTAGCAATACTTCAGCAACTTCTTCCATATTTTGTCTAGTGATGAAGAGGTTCTTAAGCAAAGTTGCATACTTGGGTGTATGAAGTATTGTTTCAACAAATGTAATGTTCACTTGGAGGGTTCTCACTTGCTCCATAAATCTTCTATACTGTTGAATCTGCTCAACTGGTATGGCTCGGATTGGAAATGGCAAAGGGGGCTTGTAAGATTTCAAAAGAGAACAATTTTTCTCATCAACTCTCGGACTCGTCGAGTCCATTATACCGACTCGGCGAGTCGAGTCGGGTTTGCTCGAATTCCTTTCAATCCCCTCTTCTATTTGCACCTTACTGGGTTTCTTCTGAATAGAGGTCAAAGGAGTGAAATTTTTTTCAGAATTAGTGGTTATCACATTTAGATGCGACATTTTTGGATTTTGTTCGGTATTTCTCGGAAGTTCACCAAGTATTCTTTGATTGATTTGTTGTGCAAGCTGTCCTATCTGCTTTTCAATGTTGTGAATGGAGGCTTGCTGATTTCTAAGCAAATTTTGTTGATCTTTCATCATAGCTTGATGATCTTTAAGCATTACTTGTTGTTCCTTCAATTCAATGTCGGTATCATTGTGTCTCTTCTCGGAC
Organism: Lactuca virosa; assembly: GCF_052849685.1. Taxonomy (NCBI): domain Eukaryota; kingdom Viridiplantae; phylum Streptophyta; class Magnoliopsida; order Asterales; family Asteraceae; genus Lactuca; species Lactuca virosa. The sequence goes on along the minus strand of NC_136434.1, from coordinate 166,578,490 downwards.
GCAGCTACAAACCTTGTGAACATCTCTTCCAAATCAACTCTCTTTTCCATAACCGGTTCCTCCTTTTGATAGAAACCCCGTTCTTTTTGCTTGTACTTCTCCACCCTCGCCTTTTTGTACTCGTCATACGGGAGCCATTCCTTCTTCGGTTTCCGCTAATTATCATCAAATCTATCGCCACTCGAATAGAATACTTGAGCTTTCTTGTTTCCATTCTCATCCAAATCACAATCTTTAGTAAGATGAGGTCCGTTGCAATTTTCACATCCAACCCGAATAGCATGAATTGTTTGATCCATCTTAGTCATCCTCCGATCTAAACTATCTAGTTTAGCCATCATTGCCGCCATGCTATCGTTTACAGTGTTCACCACCCCTCTACTTACTTCATTCCGTGGGTTATGATATTCTCTAGAATGTTTAGAGAATTCCTCAATTAATTCCTTGATCACCGGGGGTGGCTTCTTGGTGAGCGGTCCTTGCGAGTCAAGAAGCTGCCTTGTAGTCACATTTACCCCATCATAAAAAATGGAGACTTCTTGTTGGCTATTAAGATCGTGATGTGGGCAATTCCTTAGTAGGCCCTTGTATCTCTCCCATGCCTCATAAAGGGACTCTCCAGCTTGTTGTTCAACGTTGGCAATAGTTTTCTTCAACTTGGCTATCTTTGAAGGTGGGAAAAACTGGTTAGTAAATTCCTCCTTCATCTTAGCCCATGTAGTGATGGATCCGGGAGGGAGTGACTTGAGCCAATCCTTTGCAGCACCTTTGAACGTGACGGGAAGCATACGAAGCAGTTGGGTCTCGCGAGGCACATTTGGAACATTAAAATAATCATCTACATCGTTGACCTCATCCAAGTGTTTATAGGCATCTTCGTGATCTTTACTGTAGAAGGGAATCTCCTTTAGTTGAGCAAGTATGTGACCTTTAAGCTCAAAGTTGGCAGTTGCGGGAATTGCGGGTTGCACAAGCCCTGGCCCAGTATCGTCACGCATTCTCTTCTTCCATTCCCCTATGGGAACTTCATCGATGTTAGCCATAGGGTTAGCTAGTTCGCCTTCAAAGTCGCTCTCTTCCTCGAGTTCGGATTCGGAGTTGTATTTGATGTCCTCCTTGATTGGGTCTTCGTTTGCCAAGGAAATGCTGGATCCTCCTGATTTATTGCTCTTCTTCTTGCTAAAGACATATATGATATTCTTCAAGGGTGAGTTCTTAGGTGTGTTAGAGCTTTCAACCCCCTTGCCTTTGTCTTTCCTCAAAGCGGATTCTGGATCTTCAAGTGGAGGAACCAAGGGTGTGTTGGATCCTCTGGTCATGTAATGCCTGCAAACAAAACAAGGAAAACGCGTAAAAGGAACAAAAATAAAATAAAATGAAAAATGAAAATGTATAACAGCGATGGACTCGCCGAGTAGCTTCGACCGCACTCGGCGAGTTCAGAGCAAAAACAGCAAAATACTTAAAAACTGAAAATTATTAAAACCTATCCTAATTCCTAAATTACCTAAGAAATAACTTTGTTTAAGATAAATCTCACACAAAGGATCGATAAGACTAGGAATTAGAGTTAATTTTTGAACCGATCCCCGACAACGGCGCCAAAAACTTGATGTGTGTAAAACCAACTAGTTTTAAACCTACTCTTAATTATAAATTATCACACAAAAGGCAGTGGACCTATCAATTGTGGTATGGCTAAATAAGTAGGGTATCGAACTCAGGGAACGAAAAATTAAAACTAATAACTAATATTATCTAAGAGACAAGTAATAAAATTAGGGTTTTCTCTAGTTTTACAAGACTAGAAACTTAAACTAAAACTTAACTAAATAACTAACAACTAAGCAAGCAAAGACCAACTAAATTCAATATCTAAAAGGACTTCTGTTCAGGTTCGACTCAATTGATCCTATGGTTGATTTAATGGTAATGGTGCAATGGATTAACCTTTTATTGGCTACCGATTCAAGTGATTAGATTCACATTCGCTATGCTAATCCTTAGAAAATAAACTAATTCAAGCAGTGGCCAGTTGTCTAAATTAATTAATTCCCTAGGTTATCTATTCGGGTTGAATAAGACTTGTAATGGTTAATCAATTTGTCAATTTAATTAACCTCTTGTTGTTGGTTTATCAAACAAGCTCACACATTAACCTACCCATTCTCTAATTAATCCTAGTTTCATATTCACTAATCCTAAGCACATAATCAAGTGTTCACATAAATCACGTGAGGTAAACAATCAAGAGATGTTCATGCAGCCTAATTGTCTTCCTATTAACAGAAAATAGTTATGGTTAATGCATAAGGATCTCTAACAAGCTTAATTCAACAAAATCACCAATTTAAAGTTAATCCTACCATTAATCAAATCATAGTCTCAAAATTGTCTTACCCAAACAGAAGTTAGCAAGTTTAGCTCATAATTAAGGCAGTAGAAAACTCAAAAACAAAATTCAATAACATAAACATGGTTTAAGTACTAGATCCAGTTAAGAGAAATCAAGGTTTGCCTTAGTTGTCCTTTAAAATTTGAATTGGGTTGAATCTTCACTCTTCCAGATATCTCTCTTCGTTCTGGATCGCAGCTCCTCCTCCTAGGGTTCTCAGAAGTCCCGTCTATCGATCTGGAGGGTTTCTTTTATAGATTCGTCTCGACTCGTCGAGTCCACAACCGACTCGTCGAGTCCCTCATTAAATTCCCGTGTGCGGCAAGTCAAGGACTCCCCTGCTTCGAGAATCTTCGCGGGAACTTGTCGAGTAGACGTCCCTACTCACCGAGTCCTTTGTGTTTTTTGATCCTTTCTTCTTTTGTTCACTCCAAAGCTTCCCGATAGCTACTCCTGCTTCCTTTTGCTTCCGAGTACTTCTTTTGGACTGAAAATATAATTCAAACATAATTAAGTACCTTTTGTCCATAATATGCAATTAATTAGCTAATAAATGATAAAACTTTATACTAAATATAGGGCTAAACATGTTTGAAGGTAGGTGAATGACGATTCACCAATTTCCACCATGAAAACGAAATGAATTATTAGGTTTAATTGGTTTTGAAATTCCTAGATTCTTTTGAGATCCATTGAACTTTTCAATGGCATGTTTCAATCTCGATTGTGCCCTTCAAGTTTTGTGACTGGGATGCCGAGGATCACAAAACAAGGTGTGAATAACCATGCAAATTCACTTGGTACCCTTAATATTATCACCTAATCAATGTGCCGGTTAACCACACGCGCTCCACCGATCTATGATAAACATTAAGTCACCCTTCGTGATCCTTACTAGTCCAAGTTCGTGTGCTGGTTAACGACACACGCTCCACCAACGACTTGGTAAGGTACAAAGTGTGAATTTCATGGGTTAGCACCATATTCACATTTTCCTAAAGTAACTAAGATTGGGAATTTATAAAAGGTTTAGTTACTTTATAATAATCATTATACTTTTAATGAGAATTTAAAGTCATTGTCCTACCCGTTCGGCTAACGAACCTCCACCGATCAAGGAAGCGGTGGGTGAGAATGGACACCCATTAAGATGCCATTTTATAGGCAACAACCTTATACCCCCCTTATAGACCGGCTTCGTGAATGAGGCCTACTAACGGTAAAACGACTTAATCTTATACATATATATATAATAATTAACCATTAATGTTATAAATAGTATAAGGGTTGAATTTTAACTTTTAAAACTCTAAGGGTTTGGAATTAATGTATATTAAAGTGTGTGTAACTTTACAAATTCCAAAACTTGAGGACAAGTTTTGAAACTATTCAAAACTTTTCATTTCATAACTTATGAATTAAAGGTTCATAAAAATGAAGACTCTTCATTTTCATGTAACTTATGTGTTTTAAGTGTGCATAAATGAAAGTGACCTTTGGAAATCCATAACTTGAGGACAAATTATGGACTCCATTAAAACACATAAATGACCAAGAATTATTAATAAACAATTCAGCAAATAATTCCTATGATCTAACAATAATTCATAAGAACATGAATATCATATCAAAAATTCTAAGAACATATGAACACATATAATCATGCAATTTTGATATAAGCCATTGTAAATGGATTAGCATAAACATTACACCATCTAAAACAGGTTTTAAAACACCAAAACAGTTTAGGGTAATGTTTCTAGTCCATTTCCAGCAACAAAAGTCGAAAATCTGCTGTCAGTTCATTCTACTCGTCGAGTGCATGAACCTACTCGACGAGCAGGATGAATCTTCACTTGGACTCGTCGAGTCCCCCCATGGACTCGACGAGTCCACTGTTCATACAACAAACAATTTCGATTTTTAACACAATTTTGCATCAAGTATCAACAAACAAGCCTAGTCTCTGATACCACTGTTGGGTTTTGAGCAAATTAACACTCCTAAGGTGTTCATGTAACACTAGAAACCTTGGATCTATGTTTGTCTATAATACATGCAAAATAATTTTCCAAGGTTCATAACCTATCTAGCATACATGGGGTACTTTTAAACATAAAAGATACTAGAAGAATTACATACCTTTGTTAGTGAGTTGATTCCTTGGGAGTTTGAGAGCCAAGCACCAATAATGTGAATGCCTCAAATGGAAATCACAAATCACCACAAACTTGGAAAGCTTATGAGAGAGCACCCTAATACTCTAGAAATCGGCCACACCTTATGCACACACACATAATGTCTTTTCAAGCACCATAAGCCTCTTTATATAGTGTAGATGATTAGGGTTATGAACCATGCAAACCCTAATAACCCATGTCTTTTTCCATTCCAAGGATCCATGGGTAAAAAGCTCCATGGATCATCCATGGACTCCCATTTAAGCTTAGCCCATTTTCTAATGAGTGTTAGCCCACACCATATAAATATAATAGCCCATTATTTAATTAGTCACCTTATGATCACTAAATTAATTCATAATTAATTTAAGATCAATACTAATTAAATAATACAATTTCATATTAATATATTATAACTTATAATATATTATTAGGCCGCAAATATACTCTTCTCATAATGTTATCCATATAAATAGTTCGGGTGAAGTGCAACCCAAATAGACCATGCCGGGTCGGGTCAACTATATACCAAATAAGTTATGGACTTAGACACCTTATCCAACATCACACTAGTATTAAAGTTGCACCCTTTGAAGCTCTCTATGGTCGTAAGTGCAGATCCCATCTGTGTTGGGCTGAAGTGGGCGATACGCAACTAGCAAAGAACCAAATACATGATGAAGTTATGATTTTTCTAAGATTTGACATCGCAGTACACAACTAAACACTCGAAATAAAGATCGAGTGATTTTTAGCCGATGCAACCTAAACGATAATTGAAGATCTCGTCAATAGTAGTACAACAATAAAAAGACAGACGAAAACGGACGTCAGATGAAGAAGTTATGAATTTTTAACGGACTTTTCCTGTCCCGGCCTATTAAAAATATAACTTTAAAAATAAAGTCAAAATTAGCCAACGAAGTCTAAAGAAAAGTTGTAGAGCTTGATCTCACCTACGCGTGGATATAAAGACCGTAAAAAATGGAGCTCGTACGCGAAAGTTATGAATTTTAGAAATTTATGGCCCAAATATCAAGAATGGTCCGAAGGGGAACGCGCTGCGTAGAGGGTTACGCCCCGCGTTCGTATACACATGGTTCGGAGCTGGCCACGTCACCCTCTTCTTTACACAATTGACACGTTTCCTCGCACCATGACACGTCCAAGCCACGTATCCGAGAACCTGATGCGTATACTTACGCCCCACGTACGAAGGGAACGCCCCGCGTAGCGGAACGCTCAACGCTCCTCACAGGAACGCCCTGCATGTAAAGCTGACTTTTCATCAAAAACTCTTTTCTAAGAAACGAAACTCTGCTCGAATCATCTCTTATCAAGTGAGTTCATACCCCTACATTTTTATGATTTTTAACTATTTTGGGGGGGGGGGGGGGGGAATACAAGTAAAACACAATAAAATTGTGTTAATATATTAAAAGATTATAAATGTTTTAGTATATTTTAAATTGTTATAATTTCATCCCATTTCCCGTTCCTTGTTTGGTTGTGGGCTTGGGGAAAATTATTAAATCAAAGATTTAATTAATCACAATTATATAAATATTATATTTATATAATTATAAGATAGTTTTCAAACTATTTGATACTACTTAGATACAAACAGAGAATTTCATGTAATAACAGTATTACAAATTTTATTTACAGTAAAAAAACAACTAAAATATAATAGGTATAGTTTACAGAACTCATTCATTAATTTCAAGTATCAATGTACATAACAGGAAAACAAACATGGTACATATCGGAAAACAAACAGAGGATAACTATTAGAAAACAAATAGATTACTTTACTAAAAACAAACTTATAAACTATATTTTATACAGTTTATGAAACCCATTTAGAGTGTATTTATTACACAGTAATCTTTCAATATTTTTACGCTTAATCATCAATATAGTATTTGTGAGACTACCTTCATGTACTTTTCCAAGTACCAACAAAAGTCCTGAAATTATAACCAGAATCTCCTTGAGTGTGTAACACCCCAAAAATTCAAGCCAAATTTAAACTTTTTAATACATTTTAAAACCATGAAGTTATTACAGTTTGTTTTCAAAATGGTTCAGACATCAGAGTATCCCCAGAATCAATCATGAAAATATGAGGAGGTGCACAATCACGCCTTTGCCTTCCTGTGATCATCAGAAACACCTGAAATAAAATCAACAACTGTAAGCCCGAAGCTTAGTGAGTTTTCCCCAGAGTACCAACCTCATATAACCATTATCATATCATATCAACAAATACAGAACAGCCATGCATCTCGAGTATACAGTGTGACTGGTCCGCCCGCACCGGGCCTTCAGTCCACCCGGTCCACTCTCTGAGTCTACAGTATGACTGGACCGCCCGCACCGGGACTACAGTCTATCTGGATCTATCCCGAGCCTTCGGTATGACTGGACCGCCATACGGGCCTATAGTCTATCCGGACCGCTCGTAGGGTATGTTGGCCTTCAGCACGAAGCAGGACCGCCTCAACCCAAACATCAAGCAAATAACCATGTGCACATATAACAGGTAATCACATAACAGTCCATAGACAGACAAACCGATCTAGCATATCATATAGTATAGCAACATCCTAACCAGGATACCGACCTAACCGGTCACTAACATAGCATCATCCTATATACCAGGATACCGACCCTAACCACGTCACTAAACAGAATACCGTCCTAATTACCAGGACGCCGATCTAACAGATCGATAAACATATCAGCAACCTAGAACCAGGATATCGACCTAACTGGTCACTAACATAGCATATCACCATCCTAACTACCAGGATGTAAATCAGCAAAGCATATCATGCAATAATCCAAATACAAACTATAAAGGACCGACATTGGTGCCTTAGACCCTGTTGATATAGTGAGGATAACAAACCTGACACTGCTGAAGTCCCACCGATAAAACTCCAGCTGCTTGTTGACAGATTCCCGAACTGTCGACATCAGACAACACCCAATTAATAATTGGGTTCCAAGCCCAAAGTCCAACTCACACACTAAAGGCTCAATAGTCAAGTAATGGGCCAAAGCCCAACATATGGCCCAATTTTCCAAATTGGGCCCACACCCTCATATGGGCCTTACCCTAAGCCCATCAACATATTCTAGTCCATATGATTATTCTTGGATGGCCCATTAATAATCCAATTACCAAAACCCAAAAGAAAGGCCCAACACAAAGCCCAAGTGAAACTAGGGTTTCACATAAAATGACAATTAGGGTTAGGTGTTTCTCACTTAACCCATAAGGACTTAATCCATTAAGTCCATTACTCTACTAGGTATATCATATGGTGAAGTCGGGCTTAATACACAATTCCATTCAAATGGCCCAAATGTGGGTCCCGATAGGTCCAAGCCCATAATTCCAATATTAGGGTTTTCTAAACCCTAATTAGGGTTTCCATCCCATATTAGCCCAATAGGCCCAAAAGCTAGGTCCTTTGACCAATTAGGGTTTATTAGGTCCACTATGATATCACTAGGCCCATTAGGGTTTAGTAGTCCCTTGTCCAAACATCCTAACAAGTCACAAACCAAACAAGGCACACCGCCACCCGACACGGCGGCCGGTGGCGGCAACCACCACCCTACGGCGGTGGTTTTCAGTTTTCTTTTCATTATTCCAACTGCGGTTCCAATATTACAATAAAAATACCAAATGGACAAGCACACATACAGTAAAATACAACCACACACGGTGGTACATGGTGGCAGCCACCACCTCACGGTGGTGGTGACTTTTCCGGCCAACAAACTACACACACAACACAAACTATAGCAGAGAAAAACACCCACACGAACTTGAAGTAGCAGCCCACTTGAACCCGCGTGAAACATAAACACGACGGCCCTTCGGGGTGGTAAACGGCGGAACAGCAGCGGCGGTCAGTGGCTACAGCCTCATTATCGGTGGCAGCCACCATGGCCGGCTGCCATGGTGGTTCTTCACGCCTTCCGTTCGACAAAACCCACTCACACAGAGACCAACACAACATGGCATCACACACCCGATGCTTAATCATTCTCGCAGCGGCGTGTGGCGTGTAGACGACCTGGCGGCATCGGAACAGCTGTCGAAGCGGCATCGACGATGTGGCAGCAACACAGAACGGTGAAGAGAGAAGAGAAGGCACGATTCTTCACCAAGAGCAGTAACAACGATTGTCACTGGCGTGTTTCTTCCATTCCGACCGTGGTCTTCGTCTTCAACGGCGGTGGCACAGCGATGACGTTTCTCGGCGGCGACGCAACCCAGCGGTGACAACAACAGTGAGTCGGACAACGCCTCGGGGTGAAAAGGAACGGTCGATAGAGGAAATAGCAACAGCAGCCTCAAAGTTGGCCTTCAATCCCGTCATCGGAGTGGTAATGGCAGTCATTCGGTGGCTTCCGGCTTCACTAGAAGAGGTGGCGGCGGTTGAAGGCGAGAGGGAGGGTAGCGACCGGATGGAGAGGGGGTATAAGGGTGGTGAAGTTGGCGGCTGGGAACAATGAATCTAGGGTTAGGGTTTACAGGGGATGCGAATACTATATACCCGTCCCTTTCAAACTTCGAACCATAATGACAGGAATAGTCCCTCCTCCTCTATTTTCTTTCAAAACAAATCCTTAATTTCCCCTTTAAACCCTTGCTCCCACAATTCTTTTCAATATACGCCCAACAGTTACAAAACAACCCCTCCTCTACAAAATCTTCTCATCTTAGGTCCAGAACTTACTCTTTAGTCCCTATTTTCATAAATCCTTACAAATTAAGTCCCCAAAATTATACTTTAATCCTTGGATATTCAATTCTTGCCATTTGGCTTCCTGGAACCAACACCCCACTAATTATTATTACATTTTGGGCTCAAATAATATAAAATAATAATAATAATTACTTCCCGGGGTTCCTGATTTATTATTTAATTACTCAACTTAAAACGGGATGTTACAGAATGGGAACGTGACACTTGTGTATAGATCTATACGGGACTAACAATCCCGCACCAAAGCTGCTTGCAACAGCTAGGTCGGCAGACCTGTGGTGACAATTGTTATAACTTTTACGATGCCTGAAGAACGTCGTGTTCAGGCCATCCTAAGTCATCTAGTATGGTTACAATAACTCACAGATTTAATATTGAACTAAATGATTAGTGTATGAATAAGTAACACTTCACGTAGTTTTATTTAATTATAAGACTATAATACATTATATTACAAGTATAAACACAAATTACCATTGCAATACAGAGAAAAACTTACTTTTCATAGTTTTATGGGAATTTAAAACTATATCATACTATTTTAGAAAACAAATACATATACAACAGAAAATATAGGACTTTCTGGGAAAAACATGTTTACTTTATCAATGAACAAGAAAACAGATTTTAGTTACAAACATCCTTGTGAACTCACCAACTTAATTGTTGACACCTTTTCAAAATCTACTTGTATTCTCAGGGAAACAGTGATACAGTTACAACCACAACTTTTTGAGAAGACGGAGATCTATAAACTCATGTCTTTTTAACTTGTACTTTTGAGTTTATATACATTATGTTTTGAAAATAGTTGTAAAACCTATACTTTGTAAATATAATGGTTGTTGTTGTACTTTCATTACTATTATGCATTGTTGTGATACTATATGAAGTCCTCCACCCTCAAATGTTTCCGCCGTTCTGATTTGGGGGTGTGACAGATTGGTATCAGAGCATTGTTTATAGTGAACTCAGTATATCAGTTCATAAAAGATATACAACTATAAATACAATGGGGCCGAAGTGCTCTGACTATAAGTATACTTTTAAAATATAAGCATTTTATAAGAAGTATACTAACACTCAGTCATATAGAAATAGTGTCACTACATAAAAGTATTTGGATGTTGAACACTACAGTTAAACCTGAACAGTTATGTAATCATATCTGGGATCAATATAGTCTGATCAACTATATTCATTTGAGATATGACCAACATGTGTTTGGGAGTGATGGTAGTGTTACGACAAGTCTGATGAATCAAAGAATCGAGTAATGAATTAATCAGAGTATGAATTCAAGTAAGAGTGCGAGATTTGAACACGGAATGTAAATATGATCTGTTATGCTCTATTACGCTTTCGAATTCTTTACAGAGTACAAGAGACAAGTCTGTTAAAAAGTTCTTTTCTAACTCTAGTAAATAACCCTATTTATAGGGAACTGAAAGCGTACAAAAAATATACTATGGCATAGACACTAAAGCTTCGAATAAAAGTGCCCTAGTAAAATACATTACAAAATATTTGAAGAGTCCAAAACATACTTCGACTAATTACAACATTTCGACCCTTACAATCTCTCCCCTTTGTAATCATAGTCGAAGTCTTCAAGTTGTAAGAAGCATGATGGAATACAACAACACTCTTCGAATCTCCGTGTACCCGGAGATAATCTTCTTCAGCTCTTTCTTATCACCTTCATTATTCTTCTTGCAATGATTCATACGAACAATCAAGTTCGTATATTGAGATGTAGAATATCTCTCGACTTCACTTGCTTGAAATAAAAACCGTTTAGACTTTCCAGCTTTGTCTTTTCCTGCGAAGACCAAACCAAAAGGCTTCAGACAAATTTCACCATCAGCATACTTCTTCAAATCCGCCTGAGTCTTCGTAGGAGCCATCAATGCTTTTATTTCCATTCCCTTGGCAGTAGCTAACTCCACATCTGTTAGTGCCAAGCACTCATAATAATTTTCGATAAAAATCTTGATGTGAGCAACTCCAAGCTTGAATTCATCCGGTTCAGTGTTTTAAAGGAATGAAAATGATTTGTCTTTTAAGAGCAAAGCAACTTGTATGAGATCATACAAGTTCATCAAAGGAAAATCAGCAATCGTAAATTCGCAAATCTTTCCATTTGCCCTGGCAACCACATACTTAACATTCTGGACTGTGTTTTCGAAAATCACATCCTTCTTCATACTGATCACTTTCTTGATTTTAATCAATGACCATACTTCCTCAGGGGCTTTTCCAAGAACAGCATGAAAACGAATTTTCATGTGTGTACCTTCATATTTATTTTTAAAATTCCCTTCTGCTTTGAACTGAGGCATGATAAACATCATTTCGTTTATGGGAAAATCCAGCTGGTTTGCATCAGTGTTTGTGACCAAATAGCTTTTCTTTGGTTTCTTTTCGAATGTATACATGTGATTGAACGCAACCTTGGCCTCGATTGTTTCGTAATTATAATGTTTGGCTGGATCACCTTTATCCATTCCCTTCGGATCACTAGCTCGTTGAGTCATAATGCTTTGGATAATCCTCAGTTTTTCAATTTCAGCTTCTGCTTCAGCCTTCTTTTCTTCTTTCGATTTTTCCACAAGAATTGATTTCCCTTTATCTTTCAAGGCTGGATTATCAATTGTTTCTTTTGGATTCGAACCACTCCCACCAGTCTCCGAAGATTTACCAATCACAATTCCTTTCGAAATTGGTCTTGCAATTGGTATTGTTGTTACGACTGTTGAAGTAACCATTTCAGCAGAAACAAATATTGGTTTTGTTGTTGGAATTTTTGAAGAAAAAACTTTTCCTACAACTTTCGCATCCTCACCACTAGCCTTCGACTCAGTAGTTTTTCTTTCTCCCCCTTGCACCCCTGTGAAAACAGGCGGGGCATTTGTTGTTGGAAGAAGGCTTGATATGCGAAAGAGAGGAGCGAGTTGTTTATTGAGAATGGCTTCGAATTGTATAAACTTCTGAGATAAAAATTCAGGAGTAATCAATGGAGAAGAAACCGACCTATCAGAAATCTCTTTTAACTCCTTAAGCAACTTAAGCACTTCGTCAAAGCTTGCACTTTCTGATATCAACTTAACAAATCGAGTGACTGCGTCATAAATGATATCAACCTTTTGATGCAATGATGCATAGTCATGTTGAACAGTTGCTATTTCTCTTTTCATATCTTCACGAAGTTCGTGAATTTGCAAGTTGACATCCTCTCGAACTTTCTTCACATCTTGAATAAAAAGAACATGTCGTTCCTTTGCAACATTCTTCAATTCTCTCAGATTACCAGCAAACTTTGAATTCTGAGAATTGATCCGAAGTTCATTGTTTTGATCATTATGATCAATCTTCTCCAAGACTCGAGATTCAGAATCTTTAATCATCCCCGATACTTTACTTATGATTCTGGATTCAAAGACCTTCAGCAACGAATCAACTTCAATAGTTGAAACAGACGAACCAACCCCGAGATCTGCTTGAGATTGAATGACAGAATTCAACTTTTGATTTAAAATCTTAAACTGCTTCATGGTCATCAGCATGTGATCTGGAAACTGCTCTTCTTCTTCATGAAACTCCAAATCTTCAAACATTCCGCCAAGCCCCTCATTATCAGTCTCTGTCTCCATACAAACAGTTTCTTCAACAGGTGAATTTGATTTGGGTGGCTCAGTAGATTGAGAAGAAAAAATAGAAGTAAAGGGTTGATCAAGAATGTGTTCGAATGTTGGGGAATCTGTTGTCGAAGTAAAAGGAGTAGAAGATAATGGTAAGGAAACAATATTTGCAAAAGGAGCAGAAGTATATGGACCTTTAGCTTCGTTTTTCGAACCTCCTTCACCCATATTGACATTTGCATCCGTATCAGATACGTGTGCAGGGATGCCTGAAGTTCGAACCTCCTCAGGAACTGATTTGGCAATCGAAACTTCGGGTGGTATGACGACTGTCTTCGCAGGAGTAGAACTTTCTGTGATAAGAGTAAACTCTGGAGTTTCTGGAATTCTTTCACCTTCATCTTCGGTTGACTCAGTAGAAATCACAAGTTTGCGAGTCTTCTTCTTCTTCTTCTTCGACAAACGTTTTGCCATATCTTCAGCCCTTCGTTTCTTTGACACAGGAGAAACAGGTGTGGGCACTTCCCTAATTAAAACGCCTTGATGAGTGATTTGAGGCTTTCGAATCATTTGTTGTGTGGGAGACTTGCGTTTATGGGATGACTTCATTTTAATTCTTCGAAACATTCCAGTCTTCGAAGGAATGATAACATTTTCTTGTGTTTCCTCAAGAATGGACTCAACCACTTGAGTCTCAGTAACAGATACTTCAACAGTTTCAGGCTTCTTCTTGGGAGATTTCGAAGATTTTGACTCAGTTTCATTCTTCTTCGTCTTCTTGGATTTCGTATCTTCTCTATCCAGTAGTACGCCAGTTTCGATTGTAGAATCAATGTTTGCAAATATGCCACTAAAACTGAATTCGAAGGATCGACCCTTTTAAGCATTGCATCGGGAATACGAGCAACTGATGGAAAAATTTCAGCACTGTCTGTAACATCCTTCGGATAGTGGTATGGTTGAAAAACTGCTCTTTCTTCATCATTGGGTACTAAAATACCTTCCTTATTGTAGAAATGTTGCAAGATCAAGCTCCAGTATCTTGCACACGAAATGCCATGAATAACATTCGTATATTCTACACCCTTTCGAAATTCCTTCCATAATTGAGTAGAATAGTCCACTTGAATATCATAATATATGCCAGCAACCATGGCATAAACTTCCATCCTTCCTTTATCAAGACCAGCGGATCGCCCAGTCAAACATCTTTGAAAAATTCCAAATAAGAAATTCCAGATTCTTGGAAGTCCAGATTTCTTAAAATCACTAATCTTGGACAATGGTGGCTGATATCCCATCTCATCGAACATGTGATGATTTGTGGAAAAGTAAATGAACTTTATGGAGGCGAATTCGGAATATCAAGAATTTGACAAAATAGTTTCTTGGTTAGCCTGACCTTTTTATCGTTCACCAGATGAAATGTAATCGTATCAGATGCTTTGTTGTATGTTGCAGTCGATCCTGCTTGAGAAAGCCAGGACAATGGAACAGAGAAAGAGTTGAACATCGCTTTAGCCAAAACCGAGTTCTTCAAAGCAACTATGAGCATCTTTAATTCTTCCGGATACTGAGAAACTTCACCCTCCAAGTAGTAGTTTGTTGCTTGAATCTTCATTATTGGTAATGAAGAGGCATCTTCAGTTGTATGAGAATCAACATGAGCACAAGTCGCCATTGTTAGGGTTTGAAGAAGATGATGAACAGAGAATTTTGGGAAATTTGCTTTTTGATCGCGTAAACGGACAATGAACCCTTGAATCCCCTTTTATATGTAACCCTGAAGTTTGAATTTGAAGCGGGATGTGTATTTAATGAAATCCGACGTGGCACCTTGAAAGTTAGACCATTACTGCTGAAAAGTAGCTATGCGTCAAAAAGTAGTTGTCACATCACCTTGAAAACCGGACAGAATACCATACGTCATTTATAAACAACCTGTCTTGTGATCACCAAGAATATTGTAACCGTCAGAACCCTTCGAATGGAAGCAAGGCTCTTTCACTTTTGGGATGAAAAGCGAAGTCATACGCCAGAAGTTCGAAATCATCAGCCTGAGTTGGTATTACTCAGAACCTCAAGGATTTCGTGAGTGCTGTGTTCCAAAGAATAGAGACGTGAAACAAATATAAGAAAAATATGGGATAGTGTGATGTCAAACTATTGACACAAAAGCAAATTCAATCCCGGGCAAAGATTACTTCATTAATCATTAAGAGAAATGATCAATAGCTTGTGTGGGTTCCCGTGAATTACAATCGAATACTTGTTGATAAGTATCGAAGGGCTTCTTTTTTAATGCTTCGTGGGTAGTTCAAAAAAATTTCGTTACATGTCAACCTAAACATAAGGTGAGAAATTGTAACATAAATTACTTGTTTGACCAGTGTAGTCAGTGACAAGTTGGCGTTGAAAATTTTTGAAATAACTAGGACATTCGAATTAAACTCACACGGAAATCATATTCAAGAAAAAAATTTGTGTTCTGGATCTTGTTGGGTAACAAACATCGTTGGTTTCGAATGTTTGATCAAGACCACGCATTCGAAATGAATATGATTTGAAGTTTCGAATTTTGGTACAGAAACAAAAGTTTCGTGAACATCTGGAACTTGGTTCCCCGTCAATTCCTTAAAAAAGATAATGAAAATTGGGTTTCACTTTCATCACGGTCTCATGATGTCAAATCATAAACACAGAGTTTTGATATATCTAAGTCTCGATGGGTTTGATCAGAGACCTCTCAGACATATGTCTTCGTGTGTGATCGTGTAAGAACTTTATGGATAAAAAAAATTGATTTAAGACACGAAAAGTACCTCTGTTATGTTTGGACCAAACAGTAAACTCTTAACTCATTTTGAGAAGAGTAAGGTAGCTCAGAGACTAATGTGAATATAAGCCTGATTGGGAAGAAATCTTCGTATGAATAATTGCATTAAGGCTTTCGTACACACACATTGAGTCATGGAGGCTTTGGTCAACATGCAGCAGCATGCTTCTAGGGACAACCTAACTAGTTCGAATGATGAAAAATTTATCAATTCATACGAAAAATGTACCTTACCCTAGTACTGCAATCGTAATTCCCTCTGAATCTGCATGATAATCTACAACAACATACTAAAAAGAAATAAGAATCAAAATATTTTTGTTGTTTTGATTTTTCGAAAATAAAGACAAAAC
This sequence comes from Lactuca virosa, assembly GCF_052849685.1. Classification (NCBI taxonomy): domain Eukaryota; kingdom Viridiplantae; phylum Streptophyta; class Magnoliopsida; order Asterales; family Asteraceae; genus Lactuca; species Lactuca virosa. Next base: position 166,562,295 of record NC_136434.1, on the reverse strand, counting down.
AAACTAAAATCTTTTTGGATTTTTGAATTTTCGAAAATTGAATTACAAAACTAAATAAAATCTTTTTGGATTTTTGATTTTTCGAAAATAAAGACAAAACAAACTAAAATCTTTTTGGATTTTTGAATTTTCGAAAATTGAGACAAAACAAACTAAAATCTTTTTGGATTTTTGAATTTTCGAAAATAAAGACAAAACAAACTAAAATCTTTTTGGATTTTTGAATTTTCGAAAATTGAGACAAAACAAACTAAAATCTTTTTGGATTTTTGAACTTTCGAAAATAGACAATACTTGTTGTAAAGATGCGAAATTTTATCATCCCCTTTTAAGTAACAAATGTACGAATTCGAAGAGGTCGAAGCATTGACTATGAACAGTAACAGCTGAATCAACCCTTAAAATAAGTAACAAATGTGCGAATTCGAAGGGGTTGAAGCGTTGACTATGAACAGTAACAGCTGAATGCTGAATGACTTTGCCTTGTCTTTTATTAAGCGCCTCTGATTCATTCCTTATCGTGCATCATTCTTCTTTTTCGCATGGAACAGAATTTCCATCGATCATTCCAAGTCCCTCTATAATTCTTACAAGGGATTTTTCATCTAAAGGTTTCGTGAAAATATCAGCTAACTGATCAGTTGTTTTCACGAAATGTACTTCAATATTTCCATCCTCCACGTGATCCTTGATAAAATGATAACGAAGAGCTATATGTTTAGTCTTTGAATGCTGCACAGGATTATGACAAATTCTTATAGCACTTTGAGAATCACAATATAATGGAATCTTTTTCATATTTATTGCATAATCACGCAATTGACTTTGGATCCATATTATTTGTGAAGTGCAAGCAGCAGCAGCCACATATTCTGCTTCAGCTGTTGAGATTGATACGCATGTTTGCTTTTTCGACTGCCAGCTCACCAATTTGCCATCGAGAAATTGACATCCACCACTTGTGCTTTTTCGATCAAGATTACAACCACCCAAGTCTGCATCCGAATATGCTTGTACAAAGAACCCAGTGTTCGAAGGATACCACAATCCTAACGAAATTGTTCCTTTAAGATAACGAAATATATTCTTCACAGCAGTGAGATGTGGTTCTCGTGGATTTGACTGATACCTTGCACAATTACACACAGAAAACATGATATCAGGTCTACTTGCAGTAAGATAAATTAATGAACCAATCATGCTTCTATAAAGAGTTAGGTCAACTGCAGGTTTATCTAACGAAGGTGTTAATTTTATGCCAGTTGCCATTGGAACTCGTAACTTCGTGTTATTCGTCAATCCAAACTTTTCCAGCAAATTCTTTGTATATTTTTCCTGATTGATAAAAATTCCTTCTCTGTTTTGACGAATATTCAAACCAAGAAAATTATTGATTTTTCCCATCATGCTCATTTCGAACTTACTCTTCATCAAATCTTCGAATTCTCTAGACAAAGCAGGGTCAGTTGAGCCAAAAATAATATCATCAACATAAATTTGAACATGCATTAGATGATTCCCCACTTTCTTTCGAAATAATGTAGGATCAACTGATCCTTGTTTAAATTTAGATTGTTTCAAGAATGAAGTAAGAGTTGCATACCATGCTCGTGGTGCTTGTTTCAAACCATAAACTGCCTTATCTAAAATATAAACATGATTTGGAAATTCTTTGTTAATGAAACCTAGGGGTTGTTCCACGTATACTGTTTCTTCAAGCTCTCCATTTAGAAATGCACACTTCACGTCCATTTGATAAACATCAAAGTCCTTGTGAGCTGCATAAGCCAGAAATATACGAACCGCCTCGAGTCTTGCGACAGGGGCAAAAGTTTCTTTATAGTCGATTCCTTCTTGTTGTGAATATCCTTTGACAACAAGTCTGGCTTTGTTTCGAACAATATTTCCATCTTTGTCGGTTTTATTTTTGTAAATCCATTTTAACCGACAATCGAAACATTTTCAGGTTTAGGAATTAATCTCCAAACCTTGTTTCGTTCGAATTCAGACAATTCAGATTGCATTGCAACAACCCAATCTGAGTGTTCCATTGCAATCTTAACTGTTTTTGGTTTAATTTTAGAGATGAAAACATTGAACATGCAAAATTCTTGATGAGTATTCAATACCTCATTCTTTGCACGAATTTGAGCTCTTGTTAAGACTCCCTCTTGTGGATTCCCAATTACTTGATCCTTCGGATGATCTTTTGTCCATTTTTCCATTGGTGGATATGCTGGATCAAATTCCAAAGGTGCATCTTCGTATATATCATCGTGTTCTGAGCCTACAATCGAACAAACATCATCAAAATCATTATTATTCTCAATGTTTTCTAAATTCTCCCCCTCAACATTATGCTCTCCCTCAACATCATCATTCAATCTTTCTTTCTCCCCCTCGAAAGAATGTTCTTCGTCATCTAATGTATTCGAATCCAAATGCTCCCCCTCCACTGGATTGTTTTGCATACTTTTGCCTTTCTCTGAAGAATTGAATGTTAAATCATCAATAAGCTTTGTTTGTTCAGAGAGATGATTATCATTTGCATTTACTTCAGCATCAACAGCATGATCTGAAATTCCAAAAATTAAATCATAATCAATATCTAAGGTTTGTGAGGATTCAGATTCATCTTGTATGTCTTTCAGAATAGGATGATTTTCAAACTGTGATGTTGTTTGTTTAATGTAGTAATCATCAAATGTAAGATTAAAAGTTTCTTCAACTTTTCGTGTTCTTTTATTCAACACACGATATGCGACTGAATTATGCGAATATCCCAAGAAAATCCCTTCATCTGCTTTAGCTTGAAATTTCGTAAGATGATCCTTGAGATTCATAATGAAGCATCTGCATCCGAAAACATGGAAAATTTGACGTTAGGTTTTCGATTGTTGAAAATTTCATATGGTGTAATGTTAAAACGACGATGAATGAACGATCTGTTTTGAGTGAAACATGCAGTTGATATAGCTTCAGCCCAAAGGTATTGTGGAAGATTCGCATATGCCAACATAGTCCTTGCCGCTTCGCATAGAGACCTATTTCTTCGTTCAACAACACCATTTTGTTGTGGTGTGTATGGAGATGAAAAATTATGCGAAATTCCTTTGTCCACCAAAAACGAATCAAGAACATTGTTCTTAAATTCAGTTCCATGATCACTCTTAATTTTTCGAACAATTTTCTTCAATGTTGTCTCCATCTTTTTGATAAAATCGATCATGATTTGTGCAACTTCGGATTTAAGCCTGAGAAAATAAACCCACGTAAATCTGGAAAAATCATCAACAATAACTAAAATGTACCGTTTCTTGTTGAGAGTTGAAACAGTCGAAGGTCCACACAAATCAATATGTAAAAGCTCAAGTGGTGCAACAATTTTCGAATCTATTGTAATTGGATGACCTTGTTTATGTTGCTTGCCAACTTCACAAGCTGCACATAAAGAATCATTGTCAAATTTAAGTACATGTAAACCTCTTACCAAATCTTGTACCACAAGTTTATTGATGTTTCGAAAATTGAGATGAGAAAGTCTTCGATGCCATAACCAACTTAAGTCTGCTGTTGCTTTCGAAAGAAGACATATAGCAGGTTTCCCTACTATCGGATTGATATCCAAAGTGAACATGTCACCTTTCCTTTTGGATTTCAGTAAAACTTCTTTTGTGTTGAAATTCGAAATAACACTCCCTTCTTCGTTAAAAAGAACTTGATTGCCAGTGCCCACAACAAGTTGAGAAACATTTATCAAGTTATGTTGAAGACCTTCAACATATGCAACACGATTCACTGTGAATTGTCCATTCGTGATCTTCCCATATCCTTTGACTTGGAATTTTTTATTGTTCCCAAACTTCACTACTCCAGCATTTTTGAGACTTCGAAAATCTCGTAAATTCTCCTTCTTCCCAGTCATGTGACGAGAGCAACCACTATCGATGTACCATTTGTTATCATATTGCTCATCACGAAGTACCTACATTCAATTGAAAATTTTAGGTACCCAAGGCTTTTTGGGTCCTTGGAAATTAGATTTCAATTTCGAATGCAATGAAGAACTTTTAACCCAATCACAAACTTTGGGTTTGAGACTATCAATTAAGTTTACTTCTTCATTAAAAGGAACCGAAACATAAGGTTTTGATGATTTCGAATGTTCACTGACATTACCCTCCGAATTCTGAGTTTGTGAATGAACATTCTTTGCTTTTATTATTGGTTTCCAAGCTTTGACTGAAATGTTCGAATCCTTAGAAGATGAACTGCCATTTGATGAAGTATTCACCTATTTTTCATATGCATCGTGAATTTGCTCCTTTGAATATTTATTTGACTGATACATCTTTCCTTTGCCTTCAAGCCAATGATCAATGTTTTTCCTTGAAGTCATTCCTTTTTCCCGTGAAGTTTTCATTGTTTCTTTTTTCGTATGATTAGGAAAATTTGGCTTTTGAGGAACAAAATCAACTTTTGGATTTGATAAAAGTAATTGAGCGTATGATGAATCAACAGTTGATTTAAAATGTTGACGTTGAAAGAATTGTTGATTTGATTTAGATTTATTTGAAAATGCTCTTGATTTATTAGTTGTTGTAACTTTCGAAAACCTTGTGTGTTTATTCACTTCAGAGCTTGAATGATTTGTATGAGATGATTGTTGAGGTTTTGTTGAAAAAGAGGAATTTTTAGCTTTGAAAACACTTTTGGTTGATTGTGATTCAGACATCCTTTGAGACTCAACATTTTGCCAAAATATTTTATTTCTTGCTTGTCTTTTTGAAATGTTGTGTTCCTTCGAAAATTTTTCAATTTGATCTTTAAATTCCTTAGAATTGAGTTTGACAACCTTTTCATTTTCCTTTTCAACTTGATTTGAAAACACTTTTTCTATTTTTGATTTTTCAACCCATTGTCTTTTTGGTTTTTGACGTTGGAATTCATACGAATTCTTAGTTAAGTTGTTTTAAACTGTGCTTTGATTTGAGAAAAAACCTTCTTCAGTTGTTTTTGAATTATCCTCCTCAACTAACTTCTTTAATTCTGGTTTTATATTCTCAACATTTCCTGTAGTTACGAAAACTTGATTTGGAAAAATGACATCATCTGTACATTTGAAATTTGGATAAACCACTGTATTCGTTTCAAGATAGTGTTCTCCTTTTTCATTGATAAATTTTTCGAACTTTTGTGTATCACCATACACTTGATCAACCACCATTCGAGGAGTTTCTTCTTCTTTTGTAAATTTCTTTTCCTTCGAAATTTTCTCTTCATCGTCATCATCACTATCATCAGTTTGGCTGTCTTTGAGATCCACGAAGTTCATATCACAAACTTTTGAAGTTGAGGGTATATCAGTTTCATTATCAACCATCAAATCCTTAACTTTTTCTTTCCCTTTAGATGTTAAAGCAACATTAACAACATACAACTGAGAACAATCAACATCTTCTAGTTCACTAATTTCACTAATATTGTCAGAATTATCTTCAATATCAGCAAAATTAGATTGAGAATCAGATGTTGAATTCTCAGTCTTTTTCAAAATTTGAATTTGTTCAGATTTAGTCAAAGTATCATTCACTATGTTAACTAATTCTTTCGTATCAAGACATTCATCAATTTTGACAATTCCATATTTATATCTATCATCAGGAACTTTGTCAAAATCAGCTATTATCTGCTCACAATCATACGAAATATTATCTACCTTAGCTCTTTCAAATGCTAGAAAAGGTAGTAATTTTCTATGTTGCTATTTACTTATGTCACTTGAATGATGTAAATCAGTTAATTTGCCATATAGTCTTTTCGCAGAATTACAGTAAATGTTTCTTTGTGCTAGTAAAAGTTTAACTTCACTCGTTAAAGAATCTCTATCACACATAATGTTTGTTATTTGTAATTCCATACATTCAATTTTGCTTATTTTCGAGTCTAATCTCTTTTTGGTCTCTAACAACTCCATGGACAATTTGTTGGCCTCATTACTAGCAGACACAACAATTGAATCAAAATAAGTAACCGTCTCATCAAAAGATATTAGTTCAGAATCATAAGCATGAGTAGGAATATTAAAAGATTCGAGAATTTTACGTACCTTTGTAGTCATTGGAGATTTGTCAGCAGCTTTGGATATGAAGCATCGTCCCCTCACTTCGAATTCCTCATCCTCTGAGTTTTCCTCCATTTTCGCATACAATGCTCCATGTGTCGGATTTCGCATTTCTTCATCATCTGATCCAGATGACCAGATTTGATATGTTCCTTCTTCATCCTCATGCTCACCCTTTGCAACCAATGATAAATTCTTGGCTTTAGCACGAACCACCTCAAGCTTCTCTGCATAGTATGCCTCATCCTTGACTTTATTCTTCCTCTCATCCTTCTTTCGAAGCATACAGTCATTTGCAAGATGATTCGCACCGTTGCAATAATGACAATCTATTCCTGCATCACCTTTCAACTTCTTCTCACCCTTTCCTTCAGCTATCTTCGAATCTTGCTTCTCAACTTTCTTTTTCTCCTCAACAACATTTTTACTCACATAATTTCCTTTCACCTCAGCAAGCTTAGTCTTCGAATTGAACGGCTTTTTGAAAAATTTCTTGACACGATTATTCGAGTAAAATGCTATTGCTTCATCATCCGAATTCATTATGAATCCTTCTTCTTCCTCAGAATCACAATTCTCAGCTTCTTTTTCCGAAATCTTTGACACAAGAGCTAATGGACCTCCCAAATTCAACTTCGATTCCTCAGCAATTTCATTTACTTCAACTTCGTGTGTTTTCAACTGATTGTACAAATCATTGAGAGTTGATGTATCAAAACTTTGCTGATTCATCACCATCATACTGACACTTCTCCATTCTTTTCGAAGCCCCATTACAAAGATGAGATTGAATTCCATTGAAGTCCTGGTAATTCCATAGCGATTGCATCGATAGATTAGCTCATTCAGACGATCATAGTAAACTTCAATTGTTTCTCCTTCTTTTTGTTTGAAGTCTTTCAGCTCAACCAAACATTGTTTAACTGAATTGATTTTTGTCTTCTCACTTCCTTGAAATTTATCTTTCAGATTGTTCCAGATTTCCTTTGCAGTTGTACAACTCCTAATGTAATTGTACACAACTGGAGGTAAAGCACCTCGTAATTCCCTCATACACCTTTTCTCTAATTTCTTCTGACGATCACCTTGATTATCAACACCAGAATTTGTGGAAGAAGATCCGATTGGTTGAACATTCACTGGAACATTGATACTTCCAGTCATACATGTCCATAATTCTTCATCAAGACCATTCAGATAATCCTGCATCTGATCAGCCCACTGATCATAGTATTCAGGGATTAGCATTGGAATTTTGGTTGATGAACCTAGCAGATGAGAAAACGAGGTCATCGAATTGAGATTGAAACTCGCCATTGTTGTACGGAAGAAGATTTTAAGAAGTTTGAAAATATTTGAGAATTTGAAAACAAACTAGATGAATCAAATCAAATTGATGAGAATAACACTCGATTCAACAATTCAAATGCAGAATCGAATCACAGACTAAGATCTTGACAATTTTTCACTTTCAAAAAAGTGCGGAAACTTTTGAATCAAAGAGTTGATTCAAAAACTTTTTGAACAACGTGAAAATCATATCAGAGATATGATTCCTACTCTGATACCAATTGATGAATCAAAGAATCGAGTAATGAATTAATCAGAGTATGAATTCAAGTAAGAGTGCGAGATTTGAACACGGAATGTAAATATGATCTGTTATGCTCTATTACGCTTTCGAATTCTTTACAGAGTACAAGAGACAAGTCTGTTAAAAAGTTCTTTTCTAACTCTAGTAAATAACCCTATTTATAGGGAACTAAAAGCGTACAAAAAATATACTAAGGCATAGACACTAAAGCTTCGAATAAAAGTGCCCTAGTAAAATACATTACAAAATATTCGAAGTGTACAAAACATACTTCGACTAATTACAACAATTCGGCCCTTACAAAGTCTAAAACTTACCAAACACTACTCATATAGAAGAACTTTAAAACAAAACACAGTTTTAAAATACTATAGGCGTATTTTGTAAAACTACATCATTTCTATGCATCTCATCTTTAAATTCCTCGTATAGACCGTATGGCAGGATATCCTCTGCCTGGGGATCCCTACTTCCCTAACCAAGGGAATCATGGTTGGATAGAAGATGATCCTGAAGAGGATCCTGAGGAAGATAGTGAAGAAGAAAATTCAGATGGCACAGACTCGGAACCTGAGGTACTAAATCCACCAGAAGGAGTACAACGTCCAGTAGCCAGACAACATTATCATGGTCCAACCCCAACATGGGGTGAAGAACTACACAGATGGAGCCACCAACAAGGGAAACGCTCTCCATTTGGTATGAACCGAGATTTCTATGACACCAGTAATGGAGGATCGGTTGACAGGGCTCTCCCTGTTATAGTGCGATGTATTTATCGACAGGTTGATCAATCCCGTATATCGATCAACAGGATTCTAGAAGTCACAGCTATCTCCCAACAAAACACCGCAAATATTCAACGTCTAGATGGAGATCACGACGAAACTAGACACAACACAGACATGCTCCATGTAGAAATGATTGCGGCTCAAATTGAAATGAGAGCACTCCAAGAGCGTCAGACTATACTGGAGAGGCGTTTAAGGGAATCTGAACCCCAAGTGGCAGAGCCCAGTACTAGGAGCCGTACTCGTCGCAAGTAGTGTTTACACTACTTTTACTTTAACAATGTTAAATTACTTTTTACTATATGTAAACCCTACAATTAAGTGGATACACTACTCGTAGGTAGTAATACTGTTTAAATTCCCTTTTTCTTGATGTAACATAGACTTATGTCTAGGTCAAAATTTTCCCAACTTCATGTATAATACAATATATCAATATAAATGATAAGCATTTTACTTCATTAAGAGTTATTTCAATTTTCATAAACATCTTACTACATAAATTTTGGTTAACAAACTCATTATGTTCAACTATACAAATTCATTACAAGTGTTGCTATAAACAAAAATTTGGCAAATGTTTACTTATATTAGTAGACTTTTTCGTTAACCACCACCTTGTATTAGTAAACATCTTACTACATAAATTTTGGTTAACATCTTACTACAAAAATTTTGGTTAACCACCACCTTGTACCAAGCTTCTCTTCCTTCAATGGGCTTCAAACACACCAAAACACACCCACAATGAGATCACAACACTTAAGAAGGCTCTAGGGTTTCGATATTAGGGTTAGGGGCTATGGAGGCTAGAAATGAGGCCAAAACCTGGGACTTAAGGTGTTTAAATAGGGTGCAAAACCCTAAAATTAGGGTTTCCTTCCTAGCTTCCAACTCGCTGAGTTGAGGCTCCTCTGTTGAATCAAGAAAAGTGACCCTCTTAAACTTCAGCTACCGCAGCCTACAAGCACCCGCAGTCAAGCTTCCTCATCAACAACCGCGTCCGGAGTCATCTTCTTCAACCACAGTCCTTGCATGGCTACTCTTAGAGAGGTAATCTAGTGTACTTCCTAAGACTCTATAAATAGAGCTCATTCGTTCTTATTAAAAAACAACTCTGAAGATATCTTTTCTATCTCTCTATCTAATTATGCACCTCTTCTTACTCTCAAATCTTACTAGAATATTACTGTTTATAATCTCTCTTCGGAGCAAGTCTCTTGAGACTTAATCACTAAGTTTGATCTTCCTTATTAACTTGGTTTGAATGCATTCCTTGTTATGAATCAACTTATGTGTATACTTGATATAACAATTGTTGTCATTTCTATTTCTTTACCTTTCCGCAACTAACTCTCTAACTATCTAACCCTAACTTATTAATATTATTGTTGAGCTTTTAGATCCTTCGAGATTAACTATTCCGCAATATACTTGTTCTAACGTTTGTTCAAGTGTGTCTTAAAGTTTTTCTCTCAACAATTGGTATCAGAGCCATAGTGGTTGCTTTTTGAAAAACGGAACTCTGATTTTCAAAGGGCCTTCTATACCACTAAAGCTCATTTCTTAAAAAAAAACTTCAAAATATGGCACAATCATTATCTCTGAATGTTTCCAACAGTGTTGGTGGTTCAAACCGAGCCCCAATACTGGTAGCAAATGAATATCATCACTGGTCACAAAGAATGGAAAGATACTTAAGAAGACTTGGTAGAGATGTATGGCGCTCCGTAGAAGAAGGACCACATGTCCCAATTCTTACACCAGTCCAAACTGACGGCGCTACTGCCAGACTAGGAGGAGGTCAACCAGTCATGAGCAGTCCCACCAAGGATGATCTCGATAAAATGGAAAATGATGCTGTTGCGTTTTATGAAATTTCTTGTGGAGTTGCTCCTGACAACTTCGATATTATCATAAATTGCAAATCATGAAAAGAGATCTGGGAAGTTCTCAAGAATTTATACGAAGGCTCAGAACAAGCACAAGACAAGAAGCTTACAACCGCACTCAATGAGTTCAACAACTTCAAAGCTCATACCGGCGAAAGTTTGGAAGACTCCTTCAAAAGGTTCAACCTGATAGTCACCAAGTTATCCAATGCGGGTACCATCCGAAGTAACCATGAAACAAATCTTCAGTTTCTCAATGGATTGGGAAGACATTGGACTACGGCTAAGATGATAGTCCAAGGCGATAGAAAGATTCACTCTTTGTCTCTCTACAAGCTCTATGGAGAATTGCAAGCATAAGAATCCACCGTACTAAAAGACTGTGCTGACTTCGGAGGACCACTTGCTCTCATAGCATAAGCTCCACATAATCAATCTTACTCTCCCTCGTATGACACTCCACCGCAGTCATATGAAGCTGATTCAGAGTATGATGATGAAGAAGATTTTCAGAAGGCTATTGCTCTAGTTAGCCAACAGTTCAATCGACTACCACCTACTTCCTTTCGCAAAAATCAACAGTTCAACAAACCTCCATTCAACCGTAACTTCAACCCACAGAATAATCATCCTCATTATCCCAAAAGTTCTCATCCACCACCGCAATCTCAAAATATTCAACCAAAGGAGGCACCGCAGTCTACTCAAACCACTGACTCCAGTACTCCTTCAGAAGACAAAACTGATGTTGTGATTTGTCACAAATGCAACAAAGAGAATCATTTTGCAAGATATTGTAAGGCCAATGTAGTGAAAGACAGAGCATTCTATCTTAGAATGGCTCAAGAGTTGGAAGAAAAGGAAAAGGCAAGGGAATACGTAGCCCATGTCAAAAGAGACCATCAAGTTTGGTCATCCGGAGATGAAGATGATGCCATCAGCAGTGTCAAAGGAAAAGAGAAAATCTGCATGCTGACAACTGTGGATGATGATGAGTCTACAAAGCTGGGAAAGAACTACTGCTACATGGCAAAGGATGGAACTCTAAGCATCGTCGAACAGGTAAAACTCATGATCCAAACTCTAAATTATAGTATGCATGATTGTCAACCTTTCATAGATAATCTTAATGACACATGTGCTGCCGTCCTTACAGACTATAACAAAGCCTTAGATGAGAAGAACATTGTGTCCCAAGAAATGTTCCATGTGAGGGGACGACTGGATAACAAGAGACTCAAAATGGCTATGTTAGAAAAGGACTTAGAGTTAGAAAAAGATGCAAGAATGTTGAGTGAAACACAATTAGAAATAGCTTTGAACTAGAGAGATTTAGCTCAGAGTGAAATTATACGCTTAAATCTTTTAATCGAAAAATTGTTCAATGAAAGTGAAGCTATTGAAAATTTGGTAAATAATGGAACCGTGGACAACACATACAATTGGGGTTGGTCAAATGGATATCCTACCGCAATGGATTCCTCACCCCGGTTCAACAAAGATAGACTGTATGTCCCTCCAGACCGAGAATTTCATTTCCCAGTCAATGACAAGACTTTTCCCGAAGACATCAGAACACACTTCGGTAGACTCCATAATCTAAGCAATAATTGTGTCATTGAGGAAATCGTGCCTGAGGTTTCGGGTCACACAAGTGATCAAACTCCTATCTGTGGTACCATATACCCAAATTCTCAAACTTCATCCGAAGTTGATGAAGAAATTGTTGTTGAGGGTCCGGAAGTCTCGCAAGACTTTCCATCTCTACCCTCAGACCACAGTATCTCTCACTGTAGTCATGAGTCACAGAAGTCCCACAAAAGCCCCACAGCAGCCCCAACTAAGACTTACTCTGCGGTAGTCAAATCATCCCTGCCGCAGTCCTCGAACAAAAGTTCTGCAACTCTTCAACCGATTCATCACGAATTACCCATAGAAAACTTTGAAGTGGGTCAATGTTCTCAAATCCCTGAATCTTCAAGTTCTGATGATTCAAGCCCTCGTTTTCATAAACTTTCAAAGGATTCCAGGAAACCGCAATTGAACAACAAAGACTGCGACTCACCAAAATCCTTAGCTAAAAAAGCTTTCAAAGAGGAAATTAGATCCCGAGGCACAAATAGACAAACTTTTTCGAAAAACAAGAAGCATGTCAGATTTCCAAAGTCCAAGAGTCCAGAAAAATTTGTTTTCTCACACTATTTTTTGAAAAACTATCCCATCAAGAAAACACACAAAAAGGAATGTACAGTTTCTACAGTCATTCCTAGCTCATCTGACACAACTCAAAAGAGTGTAAAGTCTTTTCGAAACAATGGTTTTCAAGTCTATTCCTCAGATGATCCGAAATGGAAAGGTATCTTACCCACTCCAACACTTTTAAAAACACGTCAAAATTTTAACAAGTGGAAGGGTATTGTACCAAATCCACCAAAAAGGACTCAAAGATCTACACGTGCTAAACCTCGCTCAAAACAAACTTTTTTAAAATCCAACAACACTCATGTCAGATATCACCAACCTCGGACCGGTCACAAGAAGAAGAATGGTTAATCGACAGTGCCTAACCGTGTAATTCTCAGGCTTTGTGCAAGGAGGAACAATAAGATGAATGGTTAATCGACAGTGTCTGCTCCTTGCACATGACCGGAAGGTTAGAATACCTTCGGGATTTCAGGCTAATTTGCAATGGTGGAAATGTCACATTCGACAACAATGCGAATGGGGTCATCCGAGGTTACGGTGTTCTCACTACGGGGAACTTTTCTATTCAGAAGGTTACTTATGTGGAAAGCCTCAAACACAATCTCATCAGTGTTGGCCAACTCTGTAAGGCAGGCCATCGAGTTGAATTTGATGATCAATTTTGCTATGTAATGACAAGTGATAGGAACACGTGTCTGATCAAATCCCGATCCGAAGGTACCACGTATCCTTTGGATGTCTCTCTGATCATAGGCATACCGCAGTTGTGTTTCTTATCCAAAGCCGTATCAGAAGTCAGCTGGCTATGGCACCGCAAGCTAGCTCATCTCAACTTCAGGTGCATCAACAATTTGGTCACCGGAGAACTAGTCAGAGGACTCCCTATTCTCAAATTCAGCAATGATACTCTCTGTCCGGCATGTGAATGTGGAAAGCAATCCAAAGCAAGTCACCCTATGGTGATTGACTCTTCAATTTCTGAACCTCTGGAGCTTTTGCACATTGATTTCTGCGGTCCATCCACCGTAGCCAGTCTCCATCACAAGAAATACATACTGGTTATTGTAGATGACTTTACACGCTTCACATGGGTCTTCTTCCTTAGACTCAAGTCAGAAACACCGCAGACTCTTATCAATTTCATCAGGGAGATAGAACTACAGATCAAGCTACCAGTGCGACGTATCCGCAGTGATAATGGAACCGAGTTTACTAATCATCTTCTCAACAGTTTCTTGGTTTCAAAGGGCATCACTCACAATTTCTCAGCTCCTTATACACCGCAACAAAATGGAGTAGTAGAGAGAAGGAATCGCACTCTAGTAGAAGCAGCAAGATCCATGCTCAACTTGGCACACCTTCCTCTCTACTTATGGGCTGAAGCAGTAGCCACCACATGCTTTGTTCAAAACTGAAGCATTGTGTGCAAACGTCTCAACAAAACACCATATGAGGGCCTTAACAACCGAAAGCCAAATGTCCGCTTCTTTCATATCTTTGGGTGTAGATGTTTTGTGATCAATAACCGAGATCATCTTAACAAGTTTGCACCGAAGTCTGATGAAGGCATCTTCCTTGGCTATTCCACTAACAAAGTTGCTTACAGGGTTCTCATCAGACGTACAAGGCTAATCATTGAAAGCTTCGATGTAAAATTTGATGATTCTCACATCCGCAACTCCCCTCCATCCACTGAAACCACAGCAATCCTGGAAAGTGATATTTCTGCCTCTTCAGGTCCTTTAAATCTAGTTGAAGTCAATTATGACGATCTTTTCGACCCTGTTGAAACGGCAAAATTATCCGAAGTTCTTGTGTCTCCAGAAGCTCAACAGCAGCACGCTGATGTATCTGGTCCATCACTATCTGAAGTAGCATCTCTCAATACTTCCACCTCTCCGGTTGAGGGGGAAAGCTCTACTCCGGATCAAGCAATAACCGTCGAGGTTCCAATACTTGATGTTGCTCAAGTTCCCATCCGCAGAGAATCATTACCATCAAACGTATCCTCGGATTCGGATGATGAACACATAGAGAACATCGACACAAGAACCGACTCAAGGATTATCACTCTCCAATCCGCAGTCCAGGGGGAACTTTCTCAGGTTCCAGAGGAACTCCCATCAGCAATCCAGGGGGAACCTCTTCCAACTGCTCAAGAAAATTCCATTCTCGCTCCAACAATCCAAGATGATTCCGCAGGATGTTCTCAAATCCAGGGGGAACTTCCATCTCCAACTGCAGAGTCTTCTGATATCGAAGACATTCCTTCTACCGCAGCTGCTGATCATCTGCAACCTCGTCTACACATATGGACGAAGGACCACCCACAAGGTCAAATCATTGGCAACCCATCCGCAGGTATCCAGACTCGATCTTCCAAGGACTTATCTGATCACTGCCACTACGCAGCATTTATGTCCTCGGTTGAGCCCCGAACGATCAAAGAAGCATTACTTGAACCTGACTGCATATCCGCAATGCAAGAAGAGCTAGAAGAATTCCAAAGAAACAAAGTATGGCAGCTCGTTCCGAAGCCACGTGGTCACACCATTGTTGGCACTAGATGGGTATTCAAAAATAAGCTGGATGAATCTGGTGCGGTAGTCAGAAACAAGGCAAGGTTAGTTGCAAAGGGATATAGTCAACTTGAAGGCATTGACTATGATGAAACGTATGCTCCGGTAGCACGCATGGAAGCTATCCGGATCTTCCTAGCATACACAGCCCACAAGAATATCAAAGTTCATCAAATGGATGTAAAAAGTGCATTTCTCAATGGGGAACTAAAAGAGGAGGTTTATCTTCAGCAACCTCCGGGCTTTGAAAGTGTTGAATTTCCAGACCACTGCTACAAGCTTGAAAAAGCAGTCTACGGTCTGAAGCAAGCCCCAAGAGCATGGTATGAGACTCTTTCTGAATTTCTTGTCTCATCCGGGTACAAGAGAGGAGTGATTGACCCCACTTTATTTAGAAAAGCAAATGGTAATCACCTTATGCTCGTACAAATATATGTGGACGACATCATCTTCGGATCAACTGATCAAGGAATAGTGAATGAATTTGCTAAGCTCGTGACCAACAAGTTCCAAATAAGCATGACTAGAGAGATTAATTTCTTTCTAGGACTACAAGTGAAACAAATTCCTCAAGGAATATTCATTCATCAGGAAAAATACACCACATAACTGCTAAAGAAATATTCTATAGACAACTGTTCTTCGGCTAAGGTCCCCATGGCCTTTGGATATAAGATCTTTGCTGATCCCTCAGGCGAATCTGTGGATCACAAGACTTATAGAGGTATCATAGGCTCTCTAATGTACCTCACCGCAAGCCGACCAGACATCGTCTTTGCAACTGGTGTATGTGCAAGGTATCAGGCTGACCCAAAAGTGTCTCACATGACCGCAGCCAAACAAATACTACGGTACCTTAAAGGAAGCAAGTCTCTTGGATTATGGTACCCCGCAGGCAATGACTTCAGCCTTCAAGCATTCACAGATGCGGATCACACCGGATGCAGATTAGATCGCAAAAGTACCTCAGGAGGATGTCAATTTCTTGGAGGAAGACTCGTCAGCTGGTCATCAAGGAAACAAAGTTGCGTTTCTCTGTCTACCGCAGAAGTCGAGTATGTGGCCGCAGCCAGCTGTTGTTCTCAAGTCCTTTGGATGAAAACACAACTTATGGACTACAGATATAGAATGCTGCCGATACCGATCTATTGTGACTCTGAAAGTGCTATAGCTATCTCTCACAATCCAATTCAGCACTCCAAGACTAAGCATATTGAGTTACGGTATCACTTCATCAAAGAACACATCTTGAAAGGTAACATTGAACTCATCTTTTTCCATACTCATGAAGAGATTGCTGATGTATTCACAAAAGCACTTGACTCTACAAAACTTAACACCTTCCTGCAAATGTTAGTAATGATGAATCCGGACCCGCAATTCTTTTTGAATTGACAGGTACCGTAGACCATCCTTGGTCTCCGTTGCGGTCCTAACTGAAAGTTACTTATGATAGATGGTTTTGGTATATCCTGTGTACCGCAGTCTATGTACCGCAACCATATATCATACTTATCCTTCATGGGCCCTTATTGTCTGTTATTACTAACTTCTTATACAAGTGTTCTCCTCAGTTCCTCTACTGCAGATATTCATCTGGTCATCCGCAATGACATCTGGTCATCCGCAATAACAAAGAGTCATTCACAATGAAATCTCCATCCGCAACCACCTTGATAGTTTCTCAACTGTTTCATTAATCTTTGATTCCTGGTGGGCTATTTAATGATCCTTCATTAAATAAGAAAACATTAAATAAAAAAAACATTCCTTGAGAAACTGTCCCCTTTTTTTTGAATAAACCTTGTGTCAGACCTATTTTAGGTATGATGACAAAAAGAACGTTTTTCCATAAACAAATCCTTAATCTGTCTTTTCCTCTTACCCAGCACGTCCAATCCGTTACAACTTCTCTTTGCACAGCGGATTAAATCAACCCCATCCACACGATCAACTGACGTGATGTTGTATGTCTGACAGTTCATTAAATGGAAACCCCTTTTGGTAAATCTCAAAAACATTTTTAAACCGTTTCATATTATGTGGATGAGATTTAATCTCCAAATCAAAAGAACCCTCCCAAACGACCTTTTTACCTTATCCTTTTTACCTAGGGTAAAATCAGTCACTGTTCAAATTCATCCCTATAAAAACCTTTCTTCTTCCCCAAACACACTTTACGCTCTCTGAACTTTGAACCTTTTCTCCATTTCCGCACTCTGTTTCCACACTCTCTCTTTCAAACTCCTACAATGGTGAAATCCGGTGTATCCAAGAAACAATCCAAAGCATCTGGATCAGTGAACCCCACTAGTTCAAACTCTGCTTCAAGACATCCCACACCTTCGATTGCATCAAGCAATTTCATAGCCGTGTTTGAAGATCATTCATCCTACAATGCTCCGATCAAGCTAATGATCATGTTTCTGAAAAATCACCCCCTATTTGGCCCCTTCGATTCGTTCATAGACGTTGTCCCGCTTTCAACCCTATTTAAATGTGCCTTTTCAGCCTATCGACCACTCGAGAACCCACAAGAAGTGCATCTAAACCTGATTAACGATTCTTTGGTCATTCTGTCTAAAGAAAAGTTTCTTTCTGCCATTAACCTTCTTGTTCATCCCTCCATCAAGATTTTTACCCCATCCATGGCGGACATCACTTCTGCACTGTACCAGATGGGATATCAGAAGAAAATTAAAGGGATTGGGGAATTCAAGAAAAACCAACTGCCTGAGGTCTGGCAATTCGTTTGCCATTTTGTCATCCGCAGTCTATCCGGCAGAACCGGAGGCACGGATAACATGGGACTCAAACTCCTAGAGTTAGTATGGAGTATCTTCACTGGCCATGACGTGAACTACGGTCAGATTCTATGGGATGATTTTCTGCAATACATTCCCAAGGAGAGCCCAAGGGAGAACCCAAATGAACTTACATTTGCAAGGTTTTGGTCCCTCTGCATTTCAGACCTCCATGCGGATGCAGGAATCAACATGGGGAATGACATCAACTTCTTTGTCACCAAGGATCTTAAAAGGTACAATCCCTCATCTGATCAAACTGTTTTTGGACCAATTCGAAGACTTCCCACCCACATTCTCTCCACTCTTGGTCTTGAGATTGCTGATGTCTCAGATCACATTGAGGCTACGGAAGGTATTGCCCCATACCTTCCTACCCCGCCTCTTCAAAACCCATCCGCAATCATTAACCCTGGAAGTACAGCAGTCCCATCTTCCACTACTCTCTCAAATCTTTCTCAAAAAAGAAAGAAATTAGTCTCAATCCATCAAGGCCCCCGCAACGTTTCCAAGAAACAAAGAACCCCAAAGAAAGATGCGCCCAAACCAACCGTACCCACAAAGAAACGTAAAATCATCCCAACCGCACCCACTAATGACAGTGACTCTGATGAGGATGAGCAACCAATTGCCATCCTTAAGAAAAGAAAAACCAATCCCACTGGCCATATGCGTGACCGGACAAATACCGAAGCCTCTCAAAAGGGTCCGGTAGTCCTTGGGGTGGCCGCACACCCATTCAACACCACTATCCTCTTCCAATAAGACTCAGAAAGTGAGTCTGATTCATCACATCGTGGAGACACCCCCCCCCCCCCCAGTTCACTCCCCAGAGGATGACACTGGTTCACGCCCTAAGGTCTCCAGGGCTTCCCGACTGCATTTCTTTTCTCCCGAGGAGTTGAACTCCATCCTCTTGAACATCAACCAAACACTTCAAACACCTTCCTAACCGCAGGGCAATTCTTCCGCCCTTGCCGGAACGGAGCCGAGGCCAAACTTGACTACGGGTCAAGGAGACCGAGGAAGCTCAGGAAATCCTACTCCACTTACATCAGTAACAGGTGGTTTAGGCACGGTGAGCACAAATGTGCAAGGATCCGTGGACCCGAAGGACACTTCGGTGCGATACCAAGGATTTGACGGTGAAGAATCAAACGACTCATGGTTACACTACACTCCTGTGTCTGAGGACGACATCAAGAAATATGTCGCTTTCCGTAGGGCATTCTAAGCACGAAAAGAACAGCAAATCAAGCAACAGCAACAGAAGGAACAAGAAATCCAATCAGTGGCTAAGTATTGGGCAAACGCAATTAACAATGCCAATACCGTAGCCACCATACTGAAGGTTCAAGACTGGATGACTGCAATGGCTGAGACGATCCTAAACACTCAATCCACTGGTGAAGGTGCAGGCCCCTCCAAAGTCACTCCAACTCCAACTCCAACTCCAAATCCAATTCCAACTCCAACTGTTCATGAATCACAAGACGAAGGAACCGCAATAGAAGTCAGTTCTGCTCCCACCTTCGGTTTTGATGATGATGAACTTCAGGAGGTAAATAAGCCTAGTCCTTCTGATTATGATCTTATGATGTTTGATTAAGAAGAAGAATCCAGTGGCTCTCATCATTCAACTTCTAAGCCCAAAGAGAAGAAGAAAAAGAAGAAGAATGCGGTATCAAGGAAAGAATTTTTGAGTCTGCAAGCAAAGGTAGATCAAATTCTCGTTGCGGTCAAGCCAACTCAACCGCAACCAGAAGACATGCCCGGACCGCAGTCCTTGATCGAAAGGATTGAACGCTTGGAAGCTCGTGAGAGATTGGCTGCAGAGAGAATTTCTCTCAAGGTAGAAATGGGAATTCGGTCCCTGGATAACAATCGTCAAGCAGATCACAAGGCATTCATGGCTACTGCGGAACGGATCATTTCTGAGGTGACCGCAATCAAGAAAGATCTACAAGCACCAATTGCGGATCAAGCCACCTAATCTCAGAAACTGATAGCTGAGACTCACACTGCGTATGAGTCCACTATCTCAGTTCTTCAAGACACAATCAATCGACTGCAACGATCCTTGTCAACCAACTTCCACGGTCCTGAAATCCTTCAACTCACTAAGGATATTCACAAACTGCTCTTCAACTCCACCATTCCCAACAATCAACAACTGGCAGATGCCCTTAAAGCCCAATTTCAAGAAGTGTATGCCAAAGTTGATGGCCTACGACAATGGCTTGAGGAAGCACCTCAGTTGCATTCCTCAAGAGGGGGAAGTGAAGACGAAGTCCATCACTCCAATCACTCCATCTCACAACATCAAAGTCCCCCCATCATTACAGAAAGAATTCCTACACCGCAACCTTCACCGCCACCATCTCATCAGACTCCACCACAAAAGAGAACACTCTTGAGAAACCAGAGACTCCCCCTCACTTCAAAAATCTGGTGGATCACATGTCCTCTCCAAGCTCAAATGAATCTCCTGCCACCACCCAAAGGAAAAAAGACTGGAAAGCAGCTAAACTTGCTGAGCTCATATGGAGAGAATGCAGTTTTGACACTATCATGGATGAATCCTTGATAAACTCTTAGATCAATCCCCACCGCAGACTGCTGGATGACGACTACAAACCATACCTCACATATGCTGAACCCCCTTCGGATGGCTACTGGGATGTTCCAATCTCCCCAAACGCTAAATACTTCACAGTGTTTGAGCAGTTCGACCGCAGCCTTCCAGACCACAAAAGACTGCCAATGGAATTTGAGAGACTTGCCCGATTTTATGCAAAGCATGCCTCTCCCATTGAGAATATATGGTCTAACGATAGACCATCCGCAGTCAAAAACTTCAAGCCTCGAAAGTTCATGAAGGCGGACTTCATCCAATACACTCTCACGAGAAGGGAACACGACTATGTCCGCACCCAAGCTGACTTCCCCTGCATGAATCCGGAAGAAGTCTTTCTCATAGAAAAGGTGTTCCAGAACAAGTCGGAGAAACACCCAAAAATGAAGATAGCGCTTGACAAGGCTAGTACGTTTTTGAAGGAAACGGTCTGTGACTTTGCTAAAATCGACGCAGACATCTACCCCACAATTGCCAAGAATTTTGATCTGCCACCACTCCATCCTACACCTATGCCTACCGAAGGTTATGAAGAAAGATCCTTAGGTGCAACCAACTTCCCTAAACTCGGAATCATTTTCAAAAGGAAGGTCGATAAAGTCAAATACTTCATTCCTATGACCGCCATGCATCGCCTCACCAAGAAGCAACTTGAAATTTGTCGAACCGCAGTTGAAAGATCAAAGCACACAACTGCTGAAGTCAAGTTCGAGATTTTAAGGAGGATTATTTGGCTTGAAAATGTCAGGAAGTTTTGGTGGATCCTGATCAAGTTTCTTAAACTTGATAGCTGAGCGAAAGTTAAAGAGGTCACTTAGGGGGAAATTGTTGAATCAAGAAAAGTGATCCTCTTAAACTTCAGCTACCGCAGCCTACAAGCACCCGCAGTCAAGCTTCCTCATCAGCAACCGCATCCGGAGTCATCTTCTTCAACCGCAGTCTATTTTACTAGATTACTTTACTTGTCTATTTTATGTAATACTCTTTATTGTCCAGTATGCCTTGCATGGCTACTCTTAGAGAGGTAATCTAGTGTACTTCCTGAGACTCTATAAATAGAGCTCATTCGTTCTTATTAAAAAACAACTCTGAAGATATCTTTCCTATCTCTCTATCTAATTACGCATCTCTTCTTACTCTCAAATATTACTAGAATATTACTGACTATAATCTCTCTTCGGAGCAAGTCTCTTGAGACTTAATCACTAAGTTTGATCTTCCTTATTAACTTGGTTTGAATGCATTCCTTGTTATGAATCAACTTATGTGTATACTTGATATAACAATTGTTGTCATTTCTATTTCTTTACCTTTCCGCAACTAACTCTCTAACTATCTAACCCTAACTAATTAATATTATTGTTGAGCTTTTAGATCCTTCGAGATTAACTATTCCGCAATATACTTGTTCTAACGTTTGTTCAAGTGTGTCTCAAGGTTTTTCTCTCAACATCCTCAACTCGTCGAGTTGACTCATTAAACCTCACGGCCAAAACATCTTCAACACATCGAGTTGAGGCTTCCAACTCGACGAGTCCTCCAGGAAAAATGCAAATAATTGAAATAAACTCATACCAGAAACCAAGCGTTACATCAAGGTTCTAAAGTTTGTCATATAATTTTCTTCCCTGATCGCATCCTTGGAAGAGCAATAATCAAATTTGTGGTATGTGTATTACAAAATCCTACTTTCATTTCTTTCTATTTCTTGTAACGTCCCTTTTTCATAACCATAATTTTCATTTTTAAATAGGGTAAAAACATTGTTTTCGTAAAAACCAAGTTAAGAAAACCATAAGTATCAAAATACACTCATCCTAAAAGTCAAAGTATCGTGAAAATGTGGAATCACAAAAGTTTTCGATAAATGTGTACAGTCAAACCTTCGCCTTCCCATGGTCATCTGAAGTACCTAAAACACATTTAAATCCACAACTATAAGTGAAAATCTCTTAATCCTTCAATTTGTACACTCAAATTTTCCAAAAGGATTTACTACACCCAATGCATCATAAAAATCATTGCTTTATAGACATGCATGTCCAATGCATGTCTTGAGCTCAAGTTAGGTCAAAATGGTGAAAAAGAGGTTACAATACTCATTCAAGGAACCAACACTCTATAACTCTTCAGACCTGGGACAAGAGACCACAAAGGAACCTCAGGATCCATAAAGTTGCCAACTTTATGGAATCCATTCACTCAAACCCCCCCCCCCCCCCCCCCCCCCCAAACTTAGAGAAAAGAGAGTAAAAGTGTAACATCCCAAATTTTGAGGCCAAAAAAAATGTTTTAAATTAAGTAAATCATCATTTAGGTTACCAAACATTGTCACTATTTCATCATTCATAAAATCATAAAATCATGTCTCGAAAACCATATCATCAGGAACAATGAAAATCATAGTACAATCCCAGAAAATCTGATGCGGAAACCATGTGTGTGATGCGCTGCTACGCCGCCGGCTCTTTCCCCTTGGACGAAGAGGTAACTGAAACCAAAACTGAAACTATAAGCACAAAGCTTAGTGAGTTCCCCCATCATACCACATACCACATAACATCGTCGGTATCTTTCAACCCGTAACTGCCATCGGTATCTTTCAACCGGTAACCATCATCGATATCTTTCAACCGGTACACGCCATCGGTATCTTTCAACCGGTAATTGGGGACTATTTCACCCCCTAGCACTAGCATACCGTAACGAGAGGTAATCATACAGTTAGGCATAACTGGGTAGGGACAAATAATCCCTTATACACACATAGCATATCACACAGGCATATCCCATGACCATAACACATTAACATACCAAGATAATTATCACAAAGACAATCATCTCAAACATAACTACCCACTAGTGGGCCGGCATTGGTGCCTAAAACCCACCCCTACTGGAAGGTAACTCACCTCGTAGTAGTAGTTGTCGATCTGTGCGGGAACTCTCTGTCTGCTGCTGCTGCTCAGGAAATCCTCCGACTATAATTCCCACAAAACACTCAATCAGGGTCTGATAACTACTCTTATGGTAGAATGACTATTTTATCCCTGACCTAGTCAAAGTCAAGCCAAAGTCAACTTCCAGCTGACCTGACTCGCCGAGTTGGGCCGCCAACTCGTCGAGTCCTTATCCATCTAATTGTCCTCATTCCCGTCCCTACTCGTCGAGTTAGGCAATGACTCGACGAGTTCTCCTCCTATTCGAACATCGAATGATCCTTCATCCGACTCGCCGAGTTGTATGAACAACTCGCCGAGTTCATCTTCATCTGAAGAACAAGTCCTATCCTAGACTCGCCGAGTTGTATGAACAACTCGTCTGTCACAACTAGGAATTCTGATACGTTGTAAACACTTAACAAAGAATGACATTGTAGCTAAGACTTGAAAACATGTATGGTGTTTATTCAATGACAACAAAATTCCATCAAATACTCTATACAAACATTCAAATAGTCAACAAAAGGTTGGAAACCCTAAAAATCCCGGTTCAAGTCCATTTTGGACTAGGATTTTCTTATTGGGCCTAATGGACCAATAAGCTTCCAATTTGACTATTTTGGGCCTAGAACCCCTAATTGGGCTCTAATTGGACCACTTTCATAAAAACTTAACCTTTTGGGCATTATTGGGCCATAACAAATTCAATTAGCTTTAATGGACTCAAATCCATTCCTTTATGCTAATTTGGGCCGAAAAATGTTATTTGAGCCTCATAAATTCAAGCATGGGCCCAAGATGATTCCTCCCCTCTCTTTAGCCCAAATCGGCCCATGTTTAATAATAATAATAAAAAAAAAGAGATAAGAATGGTGAAGGAAATAAAAACAAAATGGGAAATTATGGGAAATTTGTGAGGATGCCACCTTCTTATTGCATGGTGGACATCCATGCAATGTCACCTCACTTCTCTCCCCTCCCTTTCTTCTTCTTATCTCTCGGCCCAAAGGAAGAACACACACACACAATTCACTTAAGTTTTCTCTCAAGAACTCACAACAACTTCTCCTCTTCTTCATCAAAATTTCGAGATCTTGGAACATTTCAAGGAGATCCTTCCACAAAAATCATCATCCTAGGTAAGTTGATGCTTGGATCCATGATCTAGATTCTTTGTTTTATCAAAATTCTCTTCTTAACTCATATAAACTCATGATCATCATCCTAGAAACCCCTAAGATCGAGATCCACCCAAGAAGGCTTGCTAGGACCAAATTTTCTTCATTTCTTCCTTCAAAACTGTGAGCAACAAGCAAAGGTGAGTTCATACCCCTTGTTTTCAAAACTGTTTTACATATATTTCGGGCCCATGTTATATAATCTCATTCCAATTGGGCCTTGAAATGATTTACATGTTTAGCGATACCTTAGTGGTTCACTTACATGGATCATTGGGCCTGGAATGAGTTTATACCTTTTTTCTTTGCGTAAATTCGATTAAGGATCTAGTGAGTTTTTATCGGTTGGCACCTATTAAGTGTATGATCGTAGCCTGTAGTTATAACCAGAGTCTCTTGGAGGGAGAGCGGGGATTTGTGTATAGATCTATACGGGGATGACACCCCACACCTGAGCTGTTTGCTACAGTTAGACTAACTCAGTCTAGGGTGACGAAAACCTTATAATCAAAAATCAAAACCGGTGTCCAACAACGCCAAGACAAGCGAAATTGTCATTATTTAGTATGGTTATGACGGCTCGCTTAGAGGAATTAACGTTATGAAGTTTACGGAAGACCCTTCTCTTTTACAGACAACATCGGGTTGTCTGGGAACATTCTCTATACATGCTCTTTACATTCTCTTTACATTCCCTTTACCCTTTTAGTCAAATAAACAATAACATACATGCATTAATACAAGATCTGACACAAACATACTAAACAGTTTTCAGAAAATATAGGATTTTCTGGTGGTTTCAAAGTTATACAAATCATGGTCACAAACATGCTTATGAACTCACCAACATTTTTATGTTGACCTTTTCAAAATAACTTGTATTCTCGGGAAACCGTTGAAGCAGGATGAACGAAACAAACTAATGGATATTGTATTATATTTTGTTTCATCATACTCTTACTATTTTGGCATGTAATATTCAAATACAATACTTGATGTAAACAATGAATGTTGTTATATTACATGTGTGATGATGATGATGATGATGATGATGATGATGATGTTATGTTTCAATTATATACTCTGTAATGATATTTCAAGATGAAGTCACACACAAGCCCCCGGACGTTTCCGCCGTCTGGTTTGGGGGTGTGACAGATTGGTATCAGAGAATTGTTTATAGTGAACTAGCATATCTAATCATACAGGATATGCAACTATAAATACAATGGGACTAAACAACTCTGAACATAATAAATTAAAATACATACCTATGTGTGCATTTTTGAATAATAACACAACAAGAATAGTAAAAGTCTTTGGAGGATTTGAACGTCGCTATTAAACTCGGGCATTTATGTAGTCGTATTGGGGGTGAATGTAGCCTGATCAACTACATGCATTCAAAATACGACCAACATGTGTTCGGGAGTAATTGTGATGGACAATGAATCAAAAACATACCATTTAATTATCCAAAGAGCTTAATAGAACCAAACCTAAACAAAAATTAAATTACTATAGGAGTAATTGGTATGCTATTTGTTTCTAGTATTTATACCCCTTCGTGCAATACACTATAGACGAGTATCATTAGCCAGGAAACCCCTACCTCCCTAGTCAGGGAATAGCAGGGTGGCTCGACTCAGAGGAAGAACCAGAGGAGGAACACAAAGTAGAACTTGCAGATGGACCCGCCGAATCAATAGTGGACCTCGAAGAGGAAGTGCCCAGGGGCAATGATGATGATGACTCGGATGCAGAATCCGATGTCATCAATCCTCCATGTAAAGCCAGAGTACCGACTTATCGTATGGGCCCCGGTGGCCCCATGCCCCCATGGGCACACGATATTTGGAGATATAGTACCGACTTATCGTATGGGCCCTGGTCTCTTCGATCTTAGTCATAGAGGACCAGCTAACCGGGCCCTCCCAGTCATGGTCCGGCGCACCCGAGGTATTGATAACCAAGCTCAGGACACCCCAAATCGAACGGAACAAATGCGGTTTGCTATTGAGAGAGATGAGAGACAAACACAGGAAGTGAACAGAGACTCCCGAGCGAGACAGTTAGTTTGGGAGGTACGACTACGAGATACCGAGCATCAAGTAGCTCGTCTCCGATGTGCATCCACTTCATCAGCACCACCACCAGACACTTTCCGCCACAATTAGGATCAACCTTTTTCTTTTTCCCCCCTACTATCCGATATGACTCTCTTTCGTGTACTAAGATGGTACTTACCAATGGAACAATTATGTGTTATCTTTATTTCAGATTACTACATAAATTCAATTATATGCACAACCGAACCCTCAAAACCGCTAGATACTTAAGGATCTCGAAACCAAAACAACTTATATACTCTAAGGATAAACGTAACGATCGTGCCAAATCTGTGATTACCTACTACCGTAAATACATCATAGGGATGTAGATGGAAACAATGAGAATCATACGACGAGACGCGAAATTTATAGAGTACAACCAGGAATGACGATCATTACTTACGGTTTGGCTTATTAATGTGCAGCAGGAAAATGCCATCCCGCAGGAATAACAAGCGCACCCGCGAGACACCGCTCCTGCAGATGGACTCTGCTACATTCCAAGCTGTTGTAACAGCGGCAGTAACCGCTGCTATGACACAAATCAATGCAAACAACACCAATGGAGGCGGAAATAGCATTGACAACTCCAGCCGAAGGAACGAGCATGGGAACCAACAAGTGACAGCTTGTCAAGGCACACTAAACCCCAAGCTTAAGAGCAGGAAGCAAAATCCTGGAAGTAAGAGAAAGGGACAACCCACTCAAGGGTTCTCAAAGAAGCAACATGTTGTTGCTGTTCATGCGACCATGACCCCTACTACACCAACAGCCACGAGACCATATGCTGGAAGCCTTCCAAAATGCAACCAGTGCAATTTCCAT
Organism: Lactuca virosa; assembly: GCF_052849685.1. Classification (NCBI taxonomy): domain Eukaryota; kingdom Viridiplantae; phylum Streptophyta; class Magnoliopsida; order Asterales; family Asteraceae; genus Lactuca; species Lactuca virosa. The sequence continues at coordinate 166,534,615 of NC_136434.1, read as the reverse complement.
CATAAGGGAGCCTGCCGGGAGCTGCATTGTAAGAAATGCAACCGAAAGAATCACACCACCAAATACTGTAGAACTTATCTATGCCAAAATCGTCAGCCAAATGAAAACAACAACAATCACAACAACCTTAAAAACAACGCCGATGATGAGACCAGTCACACCTGCTATGGGTGTGGAGGAACCGGTCACTTCAGGCGCAATTGCCCCAAGGCTAACAATCAAGGAACAGAAGGATCAGGAAGGGTCCTGACCTTGGGCCAAGGCGAAGCAGTCCAAGACCCGACAGCTGTTACTGGTATGTTCCCACTTAACAACTCTTTTGCTTGCATCTTACTTGATAGTAGAGTTGAGCGAAGCTTCGTTAATAACAAATCCGAACACTTACTAAAACAACAACCCCAGAAGCTAAACGAAGCCTTCACGGTGGAGATAGCTAATGGGAAGAACCGACTTAACCTAGGATATTTATGTGGAGTACACCTTGACACTAAACAACCATTCATTTCAAATGGATTTAATACCACTAAATATTAGGAGTTTTGATGTGATAATCGGCATGGTTGGGTTAAGCCCCCACCGTGCTGATACTATGTGTCGCGAGAAGGTCGTTTGCCTTCACCTTCCCAATCACGAAACCCTAAAAATCTATGGTGATAAACCTGGCGCCAATCCTCGTCTTATCTCGTGCATCAAGGCACAGAAGTGCCTGCACCAGATGAACTACGTTTTCCTCGCCCACGTTGTGGACTAGACCAAGGAAGAAGTAAGCATACAAGGTATTCCAATAGCATGCGATTTTCCGGATGTAATTCCTGAAGAACTTCCGGGAATACCCTAGAGAGACAGGTCGAATTTCGAATCAACCTCATACTGGGAACCACATCAATTGCCAATTCACCCTATAGGTAGACTCCCGCCGAAAATTCAGAAGTTATCCAGTCCATTGAGAAGAATTGTTGCGCAAAGGATTCATCGGACCAAGCTTCTCACCCTGGAGAGCTCTGGTCTTGTTCTTCAACAAGACGGATCCTTCAGAATGTGCAGCGATTTTAGGAAATTAAGTAAGCTCACTATAAAAAAAATGATACCCACTCCCTCGGATTGACGTCCTATTTGACTAGCCCCAAGGAGTTGGTTGCTTCTCCAAAATAGATCTAAGAACCGGTTATCATCAGCTCCGAGTCCGAGAAGAGGACATTCCCATAACTGCTTTCCGAATTCGTCACGACCATTTCAAATTTGTCGTGATACCCTTTGGTCTAACGAATGCTCCCACGGTATTCATGGACCCTACAAACCAAGTTTTCCCAATAATTCCTAGTCAGCCTTTTCATTATTTTTTCATCAATAACATACTCGTCTACTCACGAAGCAAGAATAAAACACTGTCAACACCTACGACCAGCCTTGGAAAGCATCAAAGCCGGAGAATATCGCGGACAAAGCACTGCGTGAATTGAGATAACGAAATTACTTCAAGATTTTGACAGTCACTTCGGAAGGTTATAGGAATACAGCTAGTCATCAACATTGCTTACCACCCTCAAACCAATAGCCAAAGCGAACGGACCATTCAACCACTCGAATTCATGCTCCAAGTATGGGTGTTTGAATTCAGCGAGTCATGGGATACCCGGTTGCCCTTGATTGAATTCTCACGTAATAACAGGTATCGCACAAGCATCAAGGATGCTCTTTTCGAGGCTCTTAAGGTCGAAAATACAGATCACTTGCTAGTACTCTCACGAGACCAGAAACCATTCGCGAAACGACAGAGAAGATAATCCAAATCGGAACTCGACTTCAAACATCACGAGACAGACAGAAGAGTTATGCTGACAAATGACGAAAACCTTTGGAATTCCAAGTCGGAGGTCGGGTACTACCGAAGGTCTTTCCCTAGAAAGGAATGATTCGCTTTAGGAAACGGGAAAACTGAACCCGCGATACATTGGACCGTTCGAGATTCTTGCCCGAATTGGTCCAAAGACTTATAGGCTGCAGCTGCCTGTAGAGCTCAGCAACGTACACCCCGTGTTCCACATTCCAAATTTGAAAAAGTGATGATCTGATGAAACTCTCGTCATTCCATTAGAAGAAATCGAAATCAACAGAAATCTCCTGTTCATCGAAGAACCAGTCGAAATCATGGATAGGGAAGTGAAGCGTACTAAGCAAAGTCACATTCCGATTGTGAAAGTTCGGTGGAACGCGAAATGCGGACCAGAATTCACATGGGAACGCGAAGACCAGATGAAGCAGAAGTACCCTCACCTATTCTCGCATTCTCAAATCTAGCTTTAAAAATAATTTCGGGACGAAATTCCCTCTAACGGGGGGATGATGTCACAACTAGGAATTCTGATACGTTGTAAACACTTAACAAAGAATGACATTGTAGCTAATATTTGAAAACATGTATGGTGTTTATTCAATGACAACAAAATTCCATCAAATACTCTATACAAACATTCAAATAGTCAACAAAAGGTTGGAAACCCTAAAAATCCCGGTTCAAGTCCATTTTGGACTAGGATTTTCTAATTGGGCCTAATGGACCAATAAACTTCCAATTTGACTATTTTGGGTCTAGAACCCCTAATTGGGCTCTAATTGGACCACTTTCATAAAAACTTAACCTTTTGGGCCTTATTGGGCCATAACAAATTCAATTAGCTTTAATGGACTCAAATCCATTCCTTTATGCTAATTTGGTCCGAAAATGTTATTTGAGCCTCATAAATTCGAGCATGGGCCCAAGATGATTCCTCCCCTCTCTCTTTAGCCCAAATCGGCCCATGTTTAATAAAAAAAAGAAGAGATAAGAATGGTGAAGGAAATAAAAACAAAATGGGAAATTATGGGAAATTTGTGAGGATGCCACCTTCTTATTGCATGGTGGACATCCATGCAATGTCACCTCACTTCTCTCCCCTCCCTCTCTTCTTCTTATCTCTCGGACCAAAGGAAGAACACACACACACACACAATTCACTTAAGTTTTCTCTCAAGAACTCACAACAACTTCTCCTCTTCTTCATCAAAATTTCGAGATCTTGGAATATTTCAAGGAGATCCTTCCACAAAAATCATCATCCTAGGTAAGTTGATGCTTGGATCCATGATCTATATTATTTGTTTTATCAAAATTCTCTTCTTAACTCATATAAACTCATGATAATCATCCTAGAAACCCCTAAGATCGAGATCCACCCAAGAAGGCTTGCTAGGACCAAATTTTCTTCATTTCTTCCTTCAAAACCGTGAGCAACAAGCAAAGGTGAGTTCATACCCCTTGTTTTCGGTTTTCATATGATTTTGGGGAAGAATACAAGTTTCTTTGTGTAGATCTATGTGTATATGCATGACTATGGGTGTTTTCCATGAATTATTTGTTGATTATGTGTTGATTTCTTCATTAATCTAAAAATATGTTAAGAACTTGAAGTTTATCACTTGGATCTTCATAAGAACCTTGAGAAAAGTATGTTTTATCACATATATTACATATAAACTTGTAGATCTGGGAATTATACACTTAAAATAGCAAAAATGAGTGTTGTGCTCAAAGATCTATAACTTATACTCAAAAATCAGCTTTTGACAGGAAAGTTTTAGCCCAATCTCGAACTGTTTTGACCCTCTTAATGGAAATATTTTTCAAAACTGTTTTACATGGATAAAGTTCAGATTTATACCTTTAAAATTACTACTCTCACGTTTTCATACGATTTTTCTACAATTTTTGACGAATTTTACAAAACTGTCTATCATATTTGAAATATTTTCGGACCAGCCTGTGAAGGTGAGCAATTTCACACTTGTTAGAAGCCATTAAAAATTATGAGAAAAATTGTGAACAAAGTAGACAAAATTTCCAAACTTCCAAAATTTACGGATCCAAATTTCGACTTACGATGATTTTTCTACAAATTTTCCAACAACTAGCTCAGAAAAGCCCAAAACCAGAAAATTGTGTGTTTTCACAAAAATCAAGCCAAAAATGATATTTTTGACAAAAATGGGTTTAAAATGTTATTTTTACCACAAAATAGTCATCGACACAAGTTTTGAACAAAATGGAGATTAAAATGTTATTCTTACAAAAATTGGGCCTTAATTGTAAATTTTTGGCTTATTGGGCCAAGAACGTCATTTTTACAAAAAGTGGGCTTTTATGCTATTTTAGTGAATACTTGAACCAAAACCAACGATAAACTAACAAACGGAGCAATTTGATCATTTTCTAGGTTATTGGGCCTTAGTTGCCCATTTTTATGTGTGATAGGTCCTGTATACTATTTATATGTTTGTTGGGCCTCATTGACCCATTAACATGTGCGACGGACCTTGGATACTATTTGTGTGCTATTTGGGCCTGTAAATACCTTACATGTGAAATGGGCCTTAGTTGTCCTTTCACATATATTTCGGGCCCATGTTATATAATCTCATTCCAATTGGGCCTTGAAATGATTTACATGTTTAGCGATGCCTTAGTGGTTCACTTACATGGATCATTGGGCCTGGAATGAGTTTATACCTTTTTTCTTTGCGTAAATTCGATTAAGGATCTAGTGAGTTTTTATCGGTTGGCACCTATTAAGTGTACGATCGTAGCCTGTAGTTATAACCAGAGTCTCTTGGAGGGAGAGCGGGGATTTGTGTATAGATCTATACGGGGATGACACCCCACACCTGAGCTGTTTGCTACAGTTAGACTAACTCAGTCTAGGGTGACGAAAACCTTATAATCAAAAATCAAAACCGGCGTCCAACAACGCCAAGACAGGCGAAATTGTCATTATTTAGTATGGTTATGACGGCTCGCTTAGAGGAATTAACGTTATGAAGTTTACGGAAGACCCTTCTCTTTTACAGACAACATCGGATTGTCTAGGAACATTCTCTATACATGCTCTTTACATTCTCTTTACATTCTCTTTACATTCCCTTTACCCTTTTAGTCAAATAAACAATAACATACATGCATTAATACAAGATCTGACACAAACATACTAAACAGTTTTCAGAAAATATAGGATTTTCTGGTGGTTTCAAAGTTATACAAATCATTGTCACAAACATGCTTATGAACTCACCAACATTTTTATGTTGACCTTTTCAAAATAACTTGTATTCTCAGGAAACCGTTGAAGCAGGATGAACGAAACAAACTAATGGATATTGTGTTATATTTTGTTTCATCATACTCTTACTATTTTGGCATGTAATATTCAAATACAATACTCGATGTAAACAATGAATGTTGTTATATTACATGTGCGATGATGATGACGTTATGTTTCAATTATATACTCTGTAATGATATTTCAAGATGAAGTCACGCACAAGCCCCCGGACGTTTCCGCAGTCTGGTTCGGGGGTGTGTCATCGTCGAGTTCATCTTCATATGCTGGGAGATTGCCTTGGACTCGTCGAGTCTGTTCATGCACTCGCCGAGTCCCATGAACTCCAGGTCTAAGGTTAAGTCCAATACGTTGGGTCACTCCTTTGGATCCTCTAAAACTCTTACATCACCCAACTGGGTTCCTTCGAACCCTAACAGAAAAAGGGAGTCAAGTCTCCGACTCGCCGAGTCCCACGAACGACTCGCCGAGTCGATAACGTCCAGCTCTAATTCTTCGATTTATGAAGTGCAACTCTTGTCCAAATGATATATCTATGCCCCTAAGATCGATCTAGCACGTAAAGTTACAAACTTTGCGTGCATGCATGGGACTTTGAGCCTAAACTGCCCAAAAAGAAGCTCTTGAGATGCATGGAGCCTTCCATGGGTGCAAAAGCAACCCCTAACTGCCTTGTGACCCCTCCAAGGTCCTAGATCCGAAGCCTTGACCCCCCAACCATGCTTGCAATCATGGTTGGTTACAAAATATGGCTTAAAAGCCCTAAATCTCCCCAAAAAGGGATCTAACAAAAGAACAAGCAAGGTATAGACTTTATACCTTCTGGAGACTGCAAATGATGAACCAACAAGGACTCTTTTGGTCTTCTCTTGATCCCTCTAAGTTCTTCCTTCTTCCTTGTGATCAAAACCACCAAAAATCACCACAAGTGCCTTAGATCTTCACACACACAATTAGGGTTCACTATGGAGGGTTTCTGGGAGCAATAGGGACGAGTGGGGGCTGAATGAGATGATTAAATAGGGTGCAAACCCTCAGATTAGGGTTTTTTTTCAGACAACGTCTACTCGTCGAGTCCGGCCGCCGACTCGACGAGTCCACCACTTAAACCCCGGGTCTAAACCGCTTCTACTCGACGAGTTGGGCCGCCAACTCGTCGAGTCCCAAGACAAAATGCAAAATTCTTAAATAAAGGAAATACATACCAGGAACTAGGTGCTACAAAAAGCCTATATCTTGCATGCTTGAACTCAAAAGGTAGAGGCTTGAGGACTTACAAGAGTTAAGAATACGAGCAAGAGATTTTCTTGTTGGATTATGTACCAAAGATACATTTTTCTTCTTCAAAGCACCAAATGTAACGTCCCAAAAACTCATAACCAAAATTTTTTGTTTTTATATTAAATAAACATCAACTAACGTGTTTATCAAAACCATAGGGAAATCATAGTGTATCCATAATCATCCAAAATACATTAGGTTCAAATAAGTGAAAAGTCATGGTGTGTGCGATACGATCATCCCGAACTCTTCCCCTTCGATCCGGAAGTACCTAAAACATAAACTGGAAACCATAAGCACAAAGCTTAGTGAGTTCCCCAAAATACCGCATACCATACATATATGCCAGCTCAAGGTTGTGCCGGGTCTATTTTACCCCCGAGTCTATTTCAACTCATATGTTAGCACAAGGATGTACCGGGGCTATTTCACCCCTGGGTCTATTTCACTCCTGAGTCTATTTCAACTCATATGTCAACACAAGGCTGTACCGAGTCTATTTCACCCCACATACATATAGAAAACATTCACACATGCATACAATACATACATAATGAGTCACAAAGACTACAAGCACATCCACACATGCAAACTCACCTCAGTCTGCTGTCAGTCAAATAAATACTTGGGCTGTTGAACCGGAGAATCCCCGCACTAACCAATGAAATAAAACCCTAATTAATAATTGGGTCATAAACCATAATTAGGACTCTAATCACCTAATCCCGACCCCCAAGGTAAAAGACCCTTTTTCCTTTCCCTCAATTGGCCCAAAAGCCAAGGCCCACACTCCATGGCACAAAAGCCCAAATAATGGCCCAGTTCCTAAAGAACACCCAAAGCCTAATATGGACCCAAATCCAAGAAGGCGCAATCCCTATCAGTGGCCGATAATCAGCAAGACTTGTGTCCTAACACCCTAAAGCCCAAAAGTCAAAAGTCCATATGGTCGCGAATGCTAAGCGTTCCCCTGGTACACCTGACGTACTAGGTGGCTACACCAAGTCGAGGATCCAAACGTGTACGTGCAATGTACACACTCGAACACCCAACATATACTGCCTTCATCTCTTTTCATCTATTTAGTCCTTAATGCTTAAAACTAAACGTCCAAATTTCAGATCCAAGCCTTGGGGAACGTCTTAATCCATAAAGTCACTAACTTGGAGCCTTTGCAGGGCCCAAATGAACTCAAACCCTAGATTTAGCATCGCACTTTCACCAAATGGACATAAACTCATGCATGGTTGATCCTTAACCATAAAAATGTTAACTTGACTAGGGATCCCAGAAACATCAAGAAGAGCAACTCATAACTTATGGAGTGGTAAAATTTCACTAGATCTCATTCATAGGACCAAAAAGTGATCAAAACTCCATAACAACTAGATTTAAGCATAGAATGAGCAAGGTCCAAGCTTTATACCTCAATGAAGCTGGAAATGATGAATGGAATCTGGATCTCCAAGCTCCTCCTTGACGAGGGATCCTTCTCCAAGCTTCGTCTTTTTGAAGTTACACCAAACACACAGCAAAACACACACACATAAATATCAACTCTCTCTTCAAATGAGCTAGGGTTTCAAAATCGGACTCAAAAGGGCAATGAAGGCTAGGAAATGAGAGAACCTTGGGACAAAAGGTTGCTTAAATAGGGTCCAAACCCTAAAATTAGGGTTTGTCTCCTGATTTTGTACGCAAGCGTTTAGGAGGAACGCCCAGCGTACGAACCCTCCTCCCAAAAATTACAATAATGCCCCTAAGGACCAAATTTGAAAACTAATTACACACCAAGGGTCCAAAATGAAAATACCTTGGATCGGGTGTTATAATTATCCCCTACTTGAATTAGACTTCGTCCTTGAAGTCCGCTGTCGCAAATAAATCTGGGTAATGCCCCTCATCTTGTCCTCAGGCTCCCACATCTACTTTGAACCCTTTCGGTGCTGCCACTGCACCTTCACAAGATTCACCACCTTGTTTCTAAAAGTCTTCGTCCTCCTGTCAAGGATCACCATTGGTTTCTCTATATAATTCAGGCGGTCATCCACCTGAATGTACTTCAATGGAACCACTGCAGAATTATCAACCAAACATTTCCGCAGCTGAGAGATATGAAAAGTGTTATGGATCTGAAAGAGCTCTGATGGCAGATCCAAACGATACGCAACCCTACCAACCCGGGCTAATACCCTGAAAGGACCAATATAGCTGGGGCCCAACTTGCCCTGCTTCCTAAATCGGATGACACCTTTCCAAGGTGACACTTTCAGGAGCATCGTGTCCCCAACCTGGAACTCCAAGTCTGACCGGTGTCTATCTGCATAACTTTTCTGTCGGCTATGTGTTGTCTGAAGTCTGCCACGAACCTGCTGAATCAAATCATTTTGTGCATTCCTACATTTCCATACCTATCGACAAAGAAAACCACAATCTTCTAGACTCATGTCGGGACTACATCCCAACTTTGAAACTCACATGTTTACTCTTTCTTTCCTCTGAACACGGAAAGCTGGAAGTACATAACCCCTGTCAATGATTGTGACATCCCAATCCGTTTACCAATCACTCAACCCTGGCTGCAATACTCGAATCGACCATCACAATCGCTTCCTCCTTGAGTCCCGCAACTCAACTGACACTACCTTGAGCAAGGCCCTCCAAACCTCGAACCGATCATCACAATCAATTTTTCTTGTAAGGAAGCTCGTAGGGAGGCATACCAATCCTGACATGATGGTTGTTGTTGTAGGAAAACTCAACCAAAGAAAGGTAGCAGTCTCAGCTCCCATCGAAATCAATGATGCAAGCTCTCAACATATCCTCGAGAGTCTAAATAATCCTCTCACTTTGGCCATCTGTCTGCGGATGATATGAAGTACTGAAATGCAGTTTGCTACCCAACTCTTCATGGAACCTCTTCCAAAACCTGGAAGTAATCCGAACGTCTCAATTTGAGACTATAGAAATGAGCACCTCGTGACAAGCCACAACCTCTCAAATATAGATGTCGGTCAATTTATCGACCGAGGAGCTATCCCAAATAGCGAGGAAATGGGCACTCTTGGTCAAAACGATCCATAATAACCTAAATAACATCAAGTCCCTTGGCCGTCCTTGGTAACTTGGTGATAAAATTCATGGTCATCTGCTCCTATTTCCATATATAGACCTTTACCGTGTGGTCTCTGATGCTCGATCCATAATTACGCTATTTTCCTCCTCATGCAGGGTCAACAATAACTGAGTCTCAAGTCTCGATACATTTTTTTCGCACCCGAATGAATCAATAACTTAGACTTGTGATCTTCCTCTAACACTATCTGACGAATCCCACCGGAAACCAAAACTCAAAACCTACCACACCGAGTCAACAACTCACGCCTATCAGTGACAAAAGCAATAATCTGACATCTGATATTCTCCTTCTTCCACTTCTCCCTTTTGTATCCATAAAACTTTCAATTTATCAGATTAACAATACTGATACTAGACAAATTTTCATGGTAGAGATAACAATTTCAATTTTTTTATAAATGGAATTATTTAAGTCATATTATCTCAAATGAGGTAAATTTAAAAAGATAGCTAAGAGTGTAACAAGTCAAATGGATTGTCCAGAACCCAAATGTGTATTTAAATGCATATAACCTACTAATTTTTTTAATATTCAAAACTTTAAGATTTTGTTATTTTAACAATATAGTTTTTATAATCATGTATAATACATCAATAACTATTAATTATTTTATTAGAAAAATGTAGGTATGTCTCAACGTGAAGACTGAACATAATACCATATAAATGCCACCCAATTTGACTTGAAACAGTTTCAACATGGTTCATAACTCGTTCTACCGATTAACTTAGGCTAAAGTAAATTAGAATACAAGTATATTACAGTAGGATTTGTGGCGCAATGGTAGCGCGTCTGACTCCAGATCAGAAGGTTGCGTGTTCGATTCACGTCAGGTTCATGGTTCATCTTTTTGGATTTTTTAATTCGGAGTAGTTGGGCCAATATTTTAGTTATATGTTTGATTTTCAAAGTAATTGGGCCATCTCATAGTAGTCTACTAAACAAACTCTTTACTCACTTCAATTGTTTTTAGAGCACTAAATTTACATGATCCTTTTCATTCTTATATATGAAGATGATAAGATTTGACATTTTTTTAAATTAAATATTGAAAACAAAAAAAATAACATTTTTCTGTAGTCTTGGCAATATTCAGAACTTATTGAATAAATAATTTTTCCAAGGATATTATATTTTCATATCCATGTATGTAATATAATGATTTCTAACATTAAAATTTAGGATAACAAATATATATATATATATATATATATATATATATATATATATATATATATATATATTAACCTTCAGATTTGTAACAACAGATTCACTTTGTACAAATAAATATAAAAATCATGATGAATAAACGTTTCTCAATATTCAAAACATAACAAAGAAATAGAAGAAAATGCAAAAGATATTGACGAGACAAATAGGTCCAAGTCTCTCACAATTAAATTTCTTATCGTTAACGTGTAGACTCAGTCAGGGTCCCACCATAAGCCCCAACATTCACCACCATCCACCGCTATATAAACCCACATACAAGTGTAGAATCTAAACCTATATCTACAAATTAATTCAAGTGGCTAAGAAGATCTCCTTCTTCCTCTCATCCCTTGCAATCTTAGCAGCCCTGCAACTGTCCGCAGCCGTCGACTACACCATCACCAACAGAGCAGAAGCCACCCCCGGCGGTGTTAAGTTCAATAACGAAATTGGGGCAGAATACACCACTCAAACTCTTAGCTCCGCCACAAGCTTCACATGGAGCATATTCCAACAAAACACAGATGCTGACAGAAAGAATGTTGCTCTTGTAAGCATGTTCATCGACGACATGGATGGTATTGCCTACACTTATGGCAATGAGATCCATGTCAGCGCAACTTTGATCGAGGGGATTTCCGGTGATGACAAGACTGGGTTTGATGGAGTTCTTTATCACGAGATGGCACACGTATGGCAATGGTTTGGAAATGGTCAAGCTAAGGCAGAATTGATAGAGGGAATTGCGGACTACGTGAGGCTGAAGGCTGGGTATATACCAAGCCACTGGGTTCAGCCAGGACAAGGTGACCGATGGGACCAAGGCTACGATGTGACAGCTCGGTTCCTAGAGTATTGTAATGGTCTTAGAGATGGGTTTTTGGCTGAACTTAATAAGAAGATGAGGGATGGCTATAACGATGGTTATTTCGTGGACTTGCTAGGGAAGACGGTTGATCAACTGTGGGCTGAATACAAAGCTTAAGGGTGCAACTGCAAGCATTGAGAGCATCATTATACTCCTATATAAACTAATTATCAAACTTCTATCCTATATATGCGTTGTATTCTAACAACGATAATATGGTAAAACTATTTGATCGATGCATACAAAATTTAAATAAAAATATAGGTTATTATCCTTACGTATATGTTTACACTCTTTTATACATGGGTAAATTACACGGATGGTCCCTGTGGTTTATGGTAATCTGCGTGTTTGGTCTCTAACAATTTTTTTTAACTCAGACCATCCCTATTTTATATTTTTGTTGCACGCTTAGTCCCTGTCCGTTATAAAAGACTAATTTACCCTTACTGTTTCTTTTATATTGTTTAAATTGCTAGTTAATTAAAAAATATTAAATATATATAGAAAAAATATTAATTAAAACATATTACTTTGATTCAAGAACCCACACCACTGAACCCTCTTCCCCTTCCCTCCCTCCTTATGTTCAGTCAACGGAAAATCTCTCTCCTCTCGCCGGAAAATGCCGGACTCCACCGGAAAAAATACTAGATTCCGCTAGAAAAAATATCAAAAGCAAATAATCTATTGCAAATAAAAACTCATTGGTTCTCCATGTTTGGATTCCTCTGAATTTTCTAAGTTGTTTGAAAGCAAAACCGAAATCGACTCCCACACATTCTAGGGAAAAAAAAATTAAATTGAATTACATTTATATTTGAAATCAGTTTCTTCTTATTTTAAGTGACAACGGTGGCTTATGTGGGAGTCGAGATCTGGATTTAAAGATGGTGGTGGGGAGAAGGTTATTCACCGGGATTAAGCATAGCACCAAGAGTTCCGCCAATTAATTGAAGGGTTCAAAACTTCACATATGATTCACCATGATCTTAAAAAAACGACTATACAAATGATCGAACACTTGGTGGGCACCATCATAAACAAAAACATCCTGATTAAGCATAACACCAACAATGGAAATCAAACTTTTTTTCTAGGTTTTTTCTTGAGATGAAATACTCAAATAGTTGAGCATTAATCTCTTTTTCTACCTATCATCTATCTCATTCCAAGCTTCTCTTTGATCTCCTTTTACCACCCACTGGCATTTCCAATTCCCAAACGACGAACTAGAAAAAACACAAAAAAACCAGAAATCCCCAAAACAACCCTGAAATCGTTCATGACTTTGAATTGCTAGGGTGAAATCCCCAAAACGAACAAGAAAAAACACAAATCCATAATCGCCGAAGTACATCTCATCTTCGTTACTGTTTCACGAACCGATATCAGAACTTGATGATTTTAAACTCGAAGAGAGAGAGAGAGAGAGAGAGAGAGAGAGAGAGAGAGAGAGAGATAGAGTGTATGTGTGTGTGTGTGTGACTGAGCATGTGCAACTTTCCAGTGAAGAGACGAAAAGCGAGGGAGGAAGAAGAATGGATGTGTCGGTGTGTGGAGGTGGTGGTGGACGAGAGCAACAAGGTAAAGGCAAAGGGGTTTGAGCAAGATCCAGTTTTTAGGGATAGGGTTAAGAATAAATGGCCCATATTTTATTTTATTTTGAATAAATTAAAAATTTTAAAAAGGAAAAAAAAAAAAGAATAATGGGTAAATTAGTCTTTTTAGAATGGACAGGGACTAAACGTGCAATAAAAATATAAAGTAGGGATGCTCTGAGTTAAAAAAAAAATTTAGGGACCAAACACGCAAATTACCCTAAACCATAGGGACCATCCGTGTAATTTACCCTTTATACATTTGAATTTAATATGATCATAAGATTATTCACTTACGAACGATGACTTATTCCATAAGTCATAAACGGTTTGCCTTTAAGTATATTTTGAAAACTTAATACAAAAGAGGAGTCGTACCATTTTTTTCACAACATGAAATGATCTGTCTTCTTTTTGGGCTGTATCAAGATTAAAGTTTGTAGATTCAAATTAACTTAACGTTTAAATCTAAAGTGATTGTTTAAGGCCCAATTGCTTGTTGTACCCACATGTTTGATTCTTTTATTTGAGTAAGATGTACATATAGTAGCACCTAAATAGAAAATGATTTTGCAAAAAGTTTAATTTTTTGTGCAAAATTAATTTTCTATGAAATTATGAAGAATTCCGCAAGATGTTAATAACTATTTTGTAAAATATATTTTCGTCATTAGTTTAAAAAATTATTCTCAATGAAAATTCATAGCTTTTGCGAAATAGATATAGTATATATGACCATTAATAACATAATTGTGTATAATCGACTTTACGAAACATGTGCTCTATATGATAGTTTAATATAAGTTATTAATCTCGTACTCTATTCATGGATTGGAATGGATGCTTTGATGATGTAAATGTGGGTTTGGATGTACATGTGATTATGGGAGTCACCATATGATTCGATTCAAGAAAAAGTTATAATTTCTTATATCGAAGATTCGGGTGAACCAGCCTGATTTGGATAGTAGAGTTAATTCTCTAAAGGAGTTGAGTTGAGGGACTTGGATTTGGAACATATGATGAATTTTGATTTAGCTCAAAAGGCTAAAGTTGATGAAAATCGAGTTGAAATGAGTTGAGCATTTATGCAATTCCCCTAATAACTTCCACCAAATAATACTTCAACTTAAAAAACCTAGAAGAATTACTTACACAATAAGAAGCAAGAAGTAAAGTGTCAACCAATAATAAGACAAAAAAAAATGCTGAGCAAGAGATTTTTGAATTAAAAGAAACTTTCTTTCTTTTCTTAATAGTAACAAGCAGGATCATATTATATGTTACAACTTGACTCTCACTCTCTTACTCTCTTACCTACAACCATATACAAAGTAAAAGTAAAAATGGTAAACTCCCATTTATATATAAAAAAATCTATCCAATTATAGCATTATTATTATTATAGTTTAATTTCATCAACCAAAGCTTCCAGAATGTTCCCCTGAAAAGCCACTACCATACGAAGCCGATCCAGTTTGTACACTACCAGTAGCATATGACACAGCGCTTCCACTTTGGGCCCCACCAACAACACCAACTCGTGATTTTCTCATTTGTCTTATCTTAAATGCATCTTTAGGCGCTTGTACTTGACTTTGAACCAACGTATTACTCTCATCCTCTTCTTGTCCTACACACATTAAAGAAAAAAAAAATATCACAAATTACAAATTTGGTCCCTCAGTATAGCTGATTTTTGCAATTTTGTCCCAAAACGATACTAACGTTACAAAAACAACAAATAAGGACCAAATTTGCAAGAGAAAACTTTTTGGGACCAAAGTTGGAAAAATCAGAAATATTCAAGGACCGAAAATGTAATTTTTTCAAGATAAAAAAGGAAGAAGCTATATACTGTCAGCATCTTTTCTCTTTCCATGTTGTCTGTCTCTTGGTTTAAATTTGTTGACATCAATGGAGGCAGGCTGTTCCATAATTGGTAGATTGCTTTGTAAACATATTGATAGAACATAGTCAACATCAGGAACCGGACCTAAAGTCAAAGTCAATATAAACAATTTTAATAAATTATAGAGTAAATTACAATTTTGGTCCCTGGATATAGTTGATTCTTGCAATTTTGGTCCTTATTCAAGTTTTTTGTAACATTTTTCATTAATGGCTATAATCAGAAGCCAAAAATAGTTGGAACAAGGACCAAAAAATGTTTCAAGAGACTCAAATAAGGACCAAAATTGCAAGAGAAAACTTGTGGGACCAAAAACGTAACTTATTATAAATTATAAATCCTTAAAAAAAGATGAATAAGAATTAACATTAGTTTCGGATTTTACCCTCGACAACAGGAGGCAAACTTGCTATAAATGCTGACAAGGCAGGCGGGAGGGGTTTTGGGATGACAATAGGGACACTTGGCGCCCCTCCAGTGGCTAACACACTAGAACTAAGCAATGTGGTAGATATAGAAGGAAGAACAGGAGTGCTTACACTTACACCTGTGGGAAGATTATAAATATAATAAATAACACCCTACTTTATAACTTTTTTCCTTAATATAGATAGCATTGTACTTTGATTGTCCCTTGTTAAAAATATAAAATATTGTATTTTCAAAATTTTTATTCATATAGTTAGTTGCATACCAGGCTTTTGTTTAGTAGGATCATATACTACCATTCTTGAAGTATCTGGATAAATAACTTTAGAAGATACATTCGATAAAACTTGTCCTCCTGGATTTTTATCTGCATTAACAAGAGTTGATTTCTCAACTTTCTTGTTTCCATTACTTGAAAGCCACTGAAAAGAATCAAATACTCTCACAAATTTATAAACTTTATATCTAACAATTATATAAAGATTAAAAAAAAAAGAGAGAGAAAATCATACATCTTGGCGAGATAAATGATCGAGTTCTTTTGAAGAGCAAGGCCACAAATCCATAAAACTGTATCTTGATACAACATCTTGTAAGGAATTCTCTAAAGCTAATGATGCTCCATTTTCACCTGTTCTAGCAAGAGCTTCTTTCCTTCTTTGCTCCACCTTTTTATAAAACCAATAAAATAAATAAATTTACAATGGGACCCACATTTTCATTTTGTATGAATATTATAAAACTATATTACCTTCAACATGCTAACAAGATCTCCATATGTCTGCTCAAACTGTGAAAACCTCTTCCAAACCTAGAACAAAATCAATTAATTTTATACATGTAGCTAGAAACTATAAAGAACTAGGAATTGAAAAAATATAATTAAACAATTCTATTTATAGTATTTTATATATACCTCGATAGACTCTTCAGGTGGAAGCGAGCTCAATGCACGTTCAAATAAAGCCCTAATGTTTCTATCATCATTTAAGCGAGACAAAAAATCTGCATATCTACAAATATGGAAAGTTAGAAGATTTATAAATATTACACAAATGGCATAAAGATTTATAAGTACTGCATACATACTCAAGAATGTATCCAGGCTCATGCATGTATCTTTTCAACCCTGCTTCAAACACATTATGTGCAATCTGTATATTAAGAGTAAAAACTTATGAACACAATTAAGATAAACCTAGAAACACAATAGCTTTAAACAAAATTACCTTTGCGTCCTTGTCCATACAAAATGCCATTGTTGCATAAGCAACATAAACATGGTAAGTACAATTTGGAGATTTTCTTGCATCCATAAAATGCTTGCGAGCTGCTTCAACACCTTCTGTTCTTCTCAAGAATCTAATAAACTGCATGTAAACATATAATTATACTTACAACCCATAAAAAAAACAAATAAGTAAACAAAATCAATTTACTTTCTTAAAATATATGATCATACTTGTATATGTGATAATGCAGTTGCATTGGCATCATCTCCTAAAAGGCTTTCGTATACTTTTTTTGCAGCCTAAAAGTCAATGAAGTTAGACATATGGATATGAACAAAGGAATACACAAGCTAGCAGGAAACATTCCATTTTTAAATACCTGAATTGCCCCTCGGGACTCCTCAAGCTCAGCATAAGCATACCTTAGCATTGCACAATCTAAAAAAACAATGGATTTTGGATAATTTACATAAAAGATATATAATATAGTTCCACATTTAAATGAAGATAAATTAATTAAAATTACCAGGAAGAGCTTTTAAAGAACGTTGATATACTTTGATTGCAGAGTCTATTGATCCACTTTTTGCATGCCATGTGGCATAATCAAACCATATATCAGGGTAATGATATAGATACATGAGGCACTGCAAATTGATGCATATTATAACCTAATAACTGTAGTTTAATGCTAATAATATAAAAAATAATTAACTTGATATACCTGCTCATAAGTAAATGAGATGCGCTTGTTAGCAGACACACTGTCTATCCTTTGAGGATTCTCCCTGATTACAAATAAGTCATGTTAATATTATTAGCATACAAATTATGAAAAACATTTTCTTTTCTTACTTTTCGAATGCTAAGAATCTTTTCCATGCTGTCCATTGCAATTCTTCCTGTATCAGATGAAGGAAATAGTCAGCTTTATACAATGATTCAAAATCATAAATCATTAATCATATAAAGAATAAAGATAAAAAAGAAAAAAGAGATATGAAATTGCCTTAAGAGAACCAGAAGGTGGAACAGCAACCAAATTCCAATCAATCTCATCAACATACTTCTTTCTCTCTCTATAGACAGCCCTTGCACTATTATATTTTGGTTGATACTCTGATACCAATCCTTTCGCCTATATAATATAATATCATTAGCCAAGATATATATATTTTTTATAATAAAAATTATATATCAAGAAAGTTACCAGAGCACGGCTAACTGAATTTTCAAAATTCTCATAGTCTCTCCAATGTTGTTCAACATGATGAGTAGGAGTCACAATAGCTTTTTGGTATACTTTTCTTACAGCAATCATTCTCTGTGATTCTTCTTGTGGATTTTGAGCCTACACCATAGACAATTAAGTGAAATAATGATGAAAAAAAAAAATAATAAGTTTTTACTTTTTTGTGTAAACAAGAATAGTTACTAACCGGTAAAGATTTCAAGAAGTTAATATATTCAGTCCACACAGGCCCAGAAGCAATATCAGATCCTGATCATGAAGAAATAAACAAACATTAACAAAAAGAAAGAAAGAAAGAAAGAAAGCCAATTAAGTAAACAATAGTAGAATGAAAGCAAGCATGAATCATACCAACATAACCCAACATAAAGTCAAAAGCTTTCCTAGTTTCCTCTTGACCCTCTAACCCCTTTTTCTCATTGGCTTTTCTGATGAAATTTATATAGCAACGCCTGCAAGATAGATTATTGAAAGTTTGTAACATAATCCATATTGGCAACATTGAATGGTGAAAGTAAAATTATAGAGACAACTCATACCAAAGAGGTATCTGCAAGCAATTCAATAGGCATCTGCTGAATATCTGTTTTGTTGCATCATCATTATTGACAGCTATATGTGCTTCTACATATTGCTTCCAATATTTTGCCTAAGAAGCAACACACAATCAAACAGTTGATCTTTTAATACGAAACCCTAATATGAAAATTGAGGCGTTTGCATTACAATCTGAACACCCTTAAATTTCTGGATGTAATTGCGTATCACTTCTTACATTTGACGTGGTTACTTGTTGTAAGTTAAGAATTCATATGATTGTTTTTAAGAAAAGAGTAATCATGAACTTACCGCTGTGGGAAACGTGGCCAATAGCTGCTCATAGATAGGCACTGCCTCCGATATTGGCAACCGCTGATAAATAACAAAGGGCAACACATGAAATTGAAAACAAAAACAGGATAGTGACTTTATAATTTCATGCAAATTTTCATGTGTCTTACCAATGCTTCGTTCGCAAGTGCTTCTGCAGATTCAACACTGTATTTGTCTTCCATAAACCCGGTTAAAAAGCCGCGATGAAGTAATTATGTGTATATAACTATATGTGTGTCTTGATAATCAAGAAAACTGCCCAATAGGTGGTGCTTGGAGAATTGGAATTGAAGCACTAGGGTTTAGAGGAAGAGACACCCTGCACACTAATTTAATCAAGAATGTGATGGTTTTCAGTGATTGTCGAGCTTAAATTGAAACCATGAAGTTAAGAATCAATGTAGGTAAACGGTTGACACTTGAAAAATATGTGGGCCGATAAAAGGAAGGTTGTGATGGTGCATCCGCCGTGTTGCGGCGTCGGAATAGAGGAGCCAAGGTAGCGAGTTTTATCGTCTTTTGATTAAGGAAGTTCATGGTATTCTATTTTTGTTTTATTAAAGCTTTTTTTTTGTGTGTGTGTGTATGTGGGGGGGGGGGGGGGGGGGGATAATTCAGTATTAAGTGATCTAAAATACATAAAATAATCCATAATTAATAGTAGTAAGTAAAAGGTTTAAGTTGTAACGAAAGACGTTAATGATAATTACATGTTTTCTTTCATACATATCAAGATGTCAAACATTTTTAGAACAATTATTAAAATACACCAATCAAATTCTAATGCAACAAATGTTGCTAATTTAAACCGTTGTTACAGAAAAATTATATGATAATCACATTCAAATTAAGTTTTGAAGTCATTTATTGAAAAAAAAAATGATGTCAAAATCCAAGAATCGACTTTGTGAATGCTAATAACTTGTTACAAAATTAAATCATAAATTTAACACCAAAATCTTAACTAAATATAACTGTTTAGCAGCACTCGCTTAAACAAAATTTATTACATAAATACATAAACCAAAATATTCTACATGGAGTTATATATAATCATTTGTTTACAGGCTCAATACAACGGCTTTCCACAATGAGCATATGGACATGTGTGGTAGCATATGTTTGGAAGGTTCTAACTTTTAATTTTTAACAAAAAGTTCGATTTAAACAAAAGTTTTGTTTGAAAATGCGAACGTTTAGCTTACTCGGATCACTAAAATCACACACACAAATATATATATATATATATATATATATATATATATATATATATATATATATATATATATATAAAAGTATTCATTTGTCTTATTACTTCTTATTAAATGATGAGTATGATGCTTGAAGTATGATATGAATATCACAACATTTTTTATTTTGTGAACACCAAATAATATTCATTTCGATAAATGTACAATTCTACGGGTTATTTTAATCAAATGTATGATATTTTTTATTATGTTGTTGACTAGCATTCACCTTAGATTAAGACTTACTCCTACTTTATGATCATGGCTTTCTTGGATCAACATGCAATATATGATGTGCGTTTGTCCCATTTTGGGACAACTATTGCATATTTTGATTACGGGACCCTTCCCTTGGGATGGAACACACTTAACCTTTCGTAGGCATCCAACTCACCGTTTATCCATCAACATTTATGGTTATTCCCATTCACCCGGAGCTAACACATGGATGAGGAATGAGGATTATCTTTTCCTAATCAATTATGATCTCCTAACGTTAAGAAAAGAGATTCATCTTCTTCTCCTTATAAGTATCTCGTTTTCATTGTTTGTTAGAGTTTTTTCGATTATTTTATAAAGAATCCATTTTTGAAGTTATCTTTGTTCTTTGTGTTCTTGTTGGTTGTACTTTGTCATTCAATTTGATCATATGGGCATCATTTGGCATCATAACAAACGAACGGATGGTTGAACATATGAAAATTAGACATTCTATATGTCTTGCATGTCTCGCAAAACACCATTTCCACTTTTTTTTTCCTGATCTTTGGTCGCAAATTCATGAGCATAAATCAACATCAAAGTCTATGATAAGCATTTGGAAACGGAATGTTAATGTTCGTGTCAGTAGAACTGGCTAGAACTGGTATGATGGCTAAATTCTCCATCTATTTAATATAGTTGTTTAGCCTCAATTAAACCAAACTCATGATTCTACACTCTATTTTTCTTACTATGAGAACCGTAAGATTTGGTTTTTTTACATTCATGGCAACCACTAGGAACATATTTCTCATGTATTTACGTTTGGGGTGAGCACCATGAATCACTATCAACAGACGCTAATAGTTTTTAAATGTTCAAATCTACAAATTATTTGACCATGTATCAAACACTTGCTTAAAATCAAACTGTAAATGAATTTTTGGAAAATAATCTTACCAAGAAACCGATGGCAGCTAAAAGTAAACATAACTAGCTAAAAGGAAGGCAGCTAAAAGTAAACATAATTAGCTAAAAGGAAGAGGAGAAAACATGATTTGATTCATTTGAAAACCGCATGACAAGTGGTGTAATCTTGAGCAACGCTATCTTAAGTTGAAACTTTTGTCTAAAAACTGTTGGGTATTTTGTGTTGCGTCATGGGCTTTGTTTTTATATATCCGGATTGGGCCTGTCCATCCGTGATTATTGATTAGGGTTAAGTTATTTATAGTGCATGCATGTATGCCTTAGATACGATCGTCATTATTATTATTATTGCTTTGTAACCCTAAACACCTCTACAGTCGAAGTTCTTAATCGAGCTCTTTTGAGGTGTTAAAGCTTAATCATTCGACATCAGTTAAACCATTCATGTGTTCTTTATTACGTTATTTATTGCTTTTCTGCTTAGAATCAATCGATCCTACTAGAACTTTGTTCTAACAATTGGTATCAGAGCAGGAGACTGTGTAATCAATACACATTCTTTCTGTTTGAAGAATTCTTTAGGGTTTTCGCTTTTATTGAATATAAAGAAGCCGTCTTCTTCCTGTCGACGGTAACTCTTGTGTTTGATAAAACCCTAATCTCAAGTTTACAGTTCTGATTCTAGCAGTTCCAAGGAAAGGCTCATCATGTCTCACGACGATTCTCAAACTAATCCCATCAACATCTCCAACAACATTGGATCCACTGCAAGGGTTCCCATTCTTTACACTCAAGACTATGAAGTGTGGGCGCATCACTTTGAAGATTACGTAGTTGGATCTGAAGATAATGGTTATCTCATCTGGGAAGCTATCACGATTGGGCCGTTTGTTCATTCTGGAACGAACAGGACAGTGAAGACTCAAAAAGAATATAATCAGCTTTTGGTGGACGTAGAGAAGATTCCACAAGATGAAAAGGATAAGGTGCTATGTAACGTGAAAGCCATGAGAATGATTAGATTCGCATTGCAATATGACACTTTTCGTTTAGTCGGTTCATGCACGACGGCTAAAGAAATATGGGATAGGTTAAAAGAACTGTACTCAACCGATGAGGATCTAGAACACTCGATCCAAACCTTGTTGCTCCCAGAATTTGGAGCTTTCGAACAGAAACCTGAAGAGAAACTGATACAGACCTTCGATCGCTTCAATCATCTCCTCAGCAAGATGATCAAGCATGGCATTGAAAGAAAATTGATTGAGCAAAAGGTGACCTTCATGAATGGTTTAAGACCAGAATGGATGGCAGTGGTTTCAACGGTGAAAGCTCATGAACAGTTTAAATCATACTCGCTAGCGAAACTGATGGGTATTCTTAAATCCCATGAAAGCGTGGTAACCAAGGAGGCAAAGGTAGTTTCGGGTGTGGGATCGTTGGCCCTTGTCTCAAAAGGCAAAAGTGTAGCAGAAGAAGAGGAGGATTCAGATATGTCTGAGTGTGACCTTACTAGCGAAGAATATGCAATGATGGTCACCAACCCAAAGAAGTTTGCACGAAAGAAGTTCCTTGTCAATAAGAACCGAAACTGGCAAGGAAGTTACAGCTCTGAGAAGGTGAAAGAAGAAACGAAGAACACCTCTCAAAAGGATGACGACAAGAAAGAAAGCAAGCTTGTAGGAGACTCTGGATTCGACTGCAATTATTGTCATGGCAAGAACCACTTTGCCAAAGATTGCATGTTGAGGAAGATGGCTGAGAAAAGGGGCGGTGAAGATGATGAGGCTTATTACATGCGAAAGTTGGAAGAAATAAAGAAAAAGAAGGCAACTAATAGTTCAATGAATGCCTTGATTGTGCAGGAAAATGTGGATGAAGATGAGTTCGGTGGCGTTAAAGTCTGGTCAACCGATTCTGAGGATGAAGAAGTGAGAAAACCCACACATGGAAGAGCTTACGTGGCGAGAGAGGAAGCTACTAGTTCGGGTGGGAAATGTTTGATGGTTACTGCTGGAAGACCAACCGAAGGTGAGCATAAGGAGCCGATCCTGACTGAGGACAAGTGTTTTGCAGCCAAGCCCGTGAGTGAGAGGATCAACGACTGTGATCGGCTGATCAAAAAGGTACAATCCATCCTTGAATCACTTAAAGTTCCCGTAACAAATTATGAAGAAGAATTAAATGAACTAAAATTTAAATTTTCTAACTTAAGTGGTAGTCTCATGCAAACTCGCTTAGCGAACTCTAACCTAACTGACCAACTCAGCAGGGTGTCTTCGAAGAGTGAGGAGAGAAGGATGTGGATTGAGCCGAAGGAGACGGAGTTAACTAGGGCTAGGGATGAGATTATTTATTTGCAACGAGACAATTTAAAGTTTTTGAAACAACGAAACGTTTTTGTTTGATTGCTAAACGCTTATATACGAATATTACTCAGTTGCACTTAAATTGTGAAATAGGGAAAAAGATTCATAAGATGATCTTACCCTTCCTTGAATTTAAGGAGGATGAGGTCATCGCTGAGTGTGAATCCATAATGTCCTCAGAAGAGACTTCCATCACTTATAAAATCGGACTGGACAAGATAGAGACCTTTATTGACTCTAAGGAACATAAATGTATGCTCAAAAATCTTTTAGATGAAAATGATAGGTTGAAAATTAAGTCTGAGACCATTCAAACATTTGACTTGTCTAACGCCAAATTAATTTCAGAACATAAAATGAATATAGAAAACACGTCTGAATTTGATGAGGAAAGTGAGATGAGCGAAATCTCGGTGGAAGATGTGGTTGATTGCTCTGAACTTTTGAAGAGCGAAACCAAGAATGAAAAACCACTCATATCTGAGAACTCGGTTGAATATGCTCGCCTGTCAAAGGACAAGTCGAAGAAACTCAAAGAGAAAGCAATGGTCTATCAGAAAGTTCAAACAGTGCCAAATCAAGTATATGATGTTAAAGGGGTCACTGAAAAACAAACAGCAGAATGGAAAATCTTGGTCGATACAGACAATGCTGAAGGGTGCGACGATTACTTCTGGTCCGCCCCTATCGATAATGCAGACGAAACCGTCGGCTTATCGGAGCGAACCTCGTGGAGGGTAAGGGGTAGATACGTTGCTGATCCCATCAACAAACCCTCAAGTTTTGATAAACCAAGCACGAGTGGAACAAAAGCGATACCTGAAGAACCAAAGAAGGCATCCAATGTATCTTCCAAGACAACCGAAGCTCAAAAGGAGAAGCCAAAATCAAGCTTCAATATTCCTAAATCTCAAAAGCAGTTGGATGAACAGAAACGCCAAAGAAATCAAAGATACATGAAGAATCTGAATGAGCGAAAACGGTTTTGGCAGTCTCAAAACCCTAACCACGTTCCTTCCAAGAAAGAGTCAAATGTCAAAGAAAATGACAAGCCAAACCGAAAGGAAAGTTTTAGTCCAAGCTCCTATTATTCCAAAGCTCAGAACCGAACATCCAGTTTCGGTTCCAACACCAGAGCTCAGAACCGAACATCCAGTTTCGGTCACAATGTCAAGGCTACAAACCGAAAGTCTAGCTTCGGTCCTTCTTGCTGTCAACGAAAGCCGTATTCAGTGAAGGACATCAAAGGAAAGGGAAAGCTTGATTCGAATTCTGACATCAATAATAAGAAAAAGTCAGCTAAACCTAGGACTCAAAAGAATATTCCAAAACTATCTAACAAAAAACCATCTGATACACCACAATTTAAACAAGATAAAAACAAAATCAAGGTGTATACCATCAAAAGAAAAGACGAAACCACTCTAATAAAAAGAACTTATTTGGTTGATCTTTCTATTGCTATTCCTTTTTCTGTAAAAGACTCACCAGGGCCCAAGAAACTTTGGGTTCCTAAATCTGCTTGAATTTGCATGTTATAAGTGACGAGCAGTTCGATGACGAATGGTACATAGACAGTGGCTGCTCACGTCACATGACAGGAAGGAGGGAAGAGCTGAGGGAGTTTCGGTCCCTTAAGGATGGTGGATGTATGAAGTATGGAAACAATTCTTATGGCACAATCAAAGGATATGGAATGATAACCAAAGAAGAATTCACAATTCGAAAAGTGGCTTACGTGGAAGGATTGCAGCACAACCTCATCAGTGTATCTCAATTGGTTGTGGGAACCGGTTTGAAAGTTTCATTCGATGATGAGGGATCATAAATTATTGAAAAGCAATTTAAAAGAGTTCTGTTAAAGTCTGAACGCAAGGGAGAGATGTATCCTTTAAATCTCAACCCAATTCGAGGACAACCAGTAATATGTCTGCTGTCAAAGGCGAACTCTGATGAAAGCTGGTTATGGCATCGACGCCTATCGCACCTGAACTTCAAATACATTAATAAGTTGGTGCTTGGTGATCACGTTCGAGGCCTTCCTCTTCTCAAGTTTGATAAGGAACACATGTGTGCAGCGTGTGAGATGGGCAAACAAAGCAGAAAGAGTCATCCTACATGTATCAATACAAAGATTGTTGAAGCTCTTGAACTTCTACATATTGACTTATGTGGACCTTCGGCTATCGAAAGCATCGGTGGTAGTAAATTCATTCTTGTCATAGTAGATGATTTTTCACGCTTCACCTGGGTTTTCTTTCTTAAACACAAATCAGACGCGACTCCCAAGTTGAAGGCGTTTATCAAGCAAGTGGAACTGCAGCTGCGAAAGATGGTGATGAATATTAGAAGCGACAATGGACTTGAATTCAAGAATAAAGATTTTGAAGATTTTCTGGCTGAAAAGGGGATATCTCACAACTTCTCGGCTCCCTATACACCACAACAGAATGTAATTGTTGAAAGACGAAATTGTTCCTTATGTGAGGCAGCCCGAACCATGCTGAGCTTCGCTTCTCTTCCGCTATACTTCTGGGCTGATGCAGTTGCAACTGCATGCTACACTCAGAACCGATCTTTACTTAACAAACAATTCTCTATCACTCCGTATGAGATTCTGAACAATCGGAAGCCCAACGTTAAGTTTTTCCACGTGTTTGGTTCAAGATGCTTCATTTTCAACTCCAAAGAGAACCGAAACAAGTTCGACGTCAAAGCCGATGAGGGAATTTTTCTTGGTTATTCACTCACTTCAAAGGCGTATAGGGTTTTGAATAAACACTCCAAGCGTATTGAAGAAACCTACTATGTAACCTTTGATGACAACTACATGAAGAAAGTTCAAACAAGCAAAAGTACCACGGGGGAAATATTTCCAGAATCAGGACAAGTCTCGGTTCCCATTTCCAACTTGTTTGAAGAGTACATAAGGCTATTTGATGAACCAGAAAAGGCTATACACTCAGAGGCGAAAGCAACAGACAACAAAATCGACAATCTGAAAAAGATCATCGATGAAGCTGCAAAAGATATGGAAAATGAACCTCCTAAACCGACTGGTGGTCAACCCTCAACTGACCCTCCAAACAACAGCTCAATGTTCAAGGGGGAGGTTTCATCTGCACCAAAAACAACCGATTTGCCTTTTGAGGGGGAGAATCCAACTCCAACCCCAACCCATGATAGTCCAATCAAGGGGGAGAATCCAACTCCAACCGAGGGGGAGAATCCTGAACCTGACATGGGATACGCTTCGCCATTTAAGGGTGAGAATGAGAATACAAATGACGAAGGTGATCAATCAGAATTTGAAGAAGAGGTAAATGCAGAGTTGGATCCTGTCTATGACCCTAATTACCATCCTCTAACGAAATGGACTACGGATCATCCCAAAACACAAATAATTGGTGAATCATCTGAGCGAGTTCTCACACGTTCTCAATTGAAAGCGAAACAAACTGCCTTATTCTCTCATGTTGAATTATGCATGTTTAATTCGTTTGTCTCGAAAATCGAACCGAAGACGGTTAATGCTGCACTTGATCATGCTGATTGGGTACAAGCAATGCAAGATGAACTCCATGAGTTTGAATGTAATCGAGTTTGGAGGCTGATTCCCACTCCAAAGGATGCTTCTGTGGTCGGCTTAAAATGGGTCTTCAGGAATAAGTTGGATAAAGAGGGCAACGTCATTCGTAATAAGGCTCGGCTGGTGGTGAAGGGATATTGCCAAGAAGAAGGGATAGACTATGAGGAGACCTTCGCTCCTGTAGCAAGGTTGGAATCAGTTAGAATCTTTCTGGCATATGATGCACATAAAAACTTCGAAGTTTTCCAGATGGATGTGAAATGTGCTTTCTTAAATGGAGAACTAGAAGAAACGGTGTATGTTGAGCAACCACATGGGTTCGTGAATGAGAAATACCCTGATCACTGCTATGTGTTGGATAAAGTTGTATATGGTCTGAAGCAAGCACTGAGGGCCTGGTATGAAACATTAACTCGCTTTCTTAAAATGTCGAAATTCAAGCAAGGTTCGGTTGACCCAACCTTCTTTCGAAAGAAAGAAGGTGAACATCTAATGATAGTTCAGATTTATGTTGATGACATCATCTTCGGCTCCACGAATCCTAGCTTAACGGCTGAATTCAGGAAGTTGATGGAGACTAAATTTGAAATGAGTGCAATGGGTCCAATTAACTTTTTCCTTGGATTGAATATAAGACAGGGACCAGAAGGCATTTTTATCAACCAGGAGGCCTACACGAAGAACTTGCTGGCGAAGTTCGGTATGATGGGAGATTCGAAAGTGAAGGTTCCCATGGCATTTGGCACAAAGTTAACACCATATCTGGAAAAACCTGATGTTGACGTAAGACTCTATCGTCAAATGATAGGGTCTCTTATGTATCTAACAGCTAGTAGACCAGACATTATGTTCTCTGTTTGTTATTGTGCCAGGTTTCAAGCAAATCCAAGAGAACCTCACATGGTGGCAGTGAAAAATATTTTCCGTTATCTGAAGCGAACCTCTTCTCTCGGTCTTTGGTACCCTGCTAGATCCGGATTCTTTGTTCAAGCCTTTTCTAACTCCGATCTTGGAGGATGCGGTATGGACCGAAAGACCACAACTGGATGATGCCAATTCCTTGATGGTAAACTTGTTAGCTGGCAATCCAAGAAGCAAACTTGTGTGTCTCTTTCAACAACCGAAGCTGAGTACATAGCTGCAGCATCCTGTACATCACAAGTGATCTGGATACAAAGCCAACTAAGAGACTACGGACTGAGTATGAAGAAAATACCTCTCTATTGTGACTCTGAAAGCGCGATAAGAATATGTCACAATCCAGTGCAACACTCAAAGACAAAGCATATTGCACTAAGATACCATTTCATCAAGGACCATGTTGAAGATGGAAACGTGGAAGTTCATTTCGTTCGGTCCTCTGATCAACTTGCTGACATCTTCACTAAAGCCTTACCAGAAGCAAGCTTCAATAAAATTTTACAAGGTTTGGGAATGATGGAAGAAGAGTCGGTACCGAACCCTCAAACCTCTCTCTAAAAATTAGACAAGCGAAATAGAGCGAACGCTCGGTCTATTTCGGTTCCGGATTTTTCGGGAACCGAAATGAACCGAACGCTCGGTCTATTTCGGCTCCATAATTTTCGGGAACCGAAATGAACCGAACGCTCGGTCTATTTCGGCTCCGGAATTTTAGGGAACCGAAATGAACCGATCTCTCGGCTTATTTCGCTTCATTCCTTTAAGGTTTGATTTCGGCTGTATACTTTGTAAACTCTCTTTTAAAATCTTTTTCTTGCTATGTTTTCTCTTTTATCTTTATTCCTAGAGTTTTTAACATTAATTTCGTTTATTCTTGTTTCTTATTCTGTTTTTATTATTTTTCAGAAAACTTCAAAATCCAAAAATATTTTTTTTTCTGTTTTTATTATTTTTCAGAAACTTCAAAATCCAAAATTTTTTTTTTGTTTTCATTATTTTTCAGAAACTTCAAAAATCCAAAATTTTTTTGTTTTTATTATTTTTCAGAAAATTCAAAATTCCAAAAGGTTTTATCTTTTATTTATCTCTTTATTATCTTCTGTTTTTTTGTTTTGTTTGTGTGTGTGGTTTGTTTGTCTTTGTTTATTCTTTTTGCTAAATACCAAGTACATCGTTGCTACATAAATTGGAGCTAGGGCAGGTACGACCATTTTAATATGAACTAGTTAAGTGTCCCTAGAAGCATGCTGCTGCATGTAGACCGAAGCCTCTAAGACCATGAGTAAGGCCTTAATGATTCGATCTATACGTATCGTTTCTTCCCAATCAGGCTGCTAAATTCACTCAAGTCATGAGCTACCTTACTCTTCTCAAATGAGTTAAGAGTTTTTTGGTTTGTCACTTTTATATAGCAGGGGTACTTTCGGTTCCTTAACCACCTCCTCTACATTCTCCATCAACTTTCGGTTCACCAAGGTAACCCTTGAGACTCTCAGATATTACCACTGAGGTTTATGGTTACACAAAATATGTGTTTATGATCTTAGATGCGTACACCACGTGCTAAGTGAGACCCAAAATCCAACACCAATAATGAATTGACGGTGAATATTGATATTCAAGATCTCACTTGTTACCTAACGAAATCTCATTTTATTTTTTGAGTGGTCTTTATGAAATTGTCTAACACCAAGGAATTTCTTCCCAAAAAGATCCAGTTTGGTTTTTGTTTTTGAGATTTTTATAACATCATTAGTCACAACAAATTCTATCCAACCTACTTGTTCAACAGACCACGTCGGTCTCATAAGTACTTCATCTAACTTTCGGTCTTATGTTAAGTATCGATGTTCGGTTGAAGATAAGCCACCCTTTAGTCCCATTATTTGAAAAGAAGCCTTTCGGTGTTTCTTTACAAACACTCGATCGTATTTTCTCGGGGAACCACACAAGCACTTCAAGTCTCTCTTGAATTTGAAGGAAGAGATTCTTGCCCGGAATCATTTGCTTCATGTCTTATTAAAGACATCACTCACATCCTATACACATTTTGCTTTATTTCTTTATTTTTGGCACACTCTTACACGAAAATTCTTTGTGATTTTCCAAAATTCTGGTTGATGTTCCTTATGGCCTGTTTAAAGTTTTTTTTGGAGCGAAAGTGGTTATTTTGACATATGGAGCGAAAGTGAATTTAAAAAGACGATATGTGGATAAGATTTTGAATCACGTCATCGGATAACCATTCATATTGGGCGCGTGAATTTGAAACGGTTCCTAAACCCACGCTTGATGACGTCTATCTGGGGAAACCAAGCTGTCAAATCGCGCTTTTTCAGGCGACGTTTCAGTGATCGTATCATCATCACGGAGATTCTTTCTCTCTCCTGGCAACGGTATATAAAGGGTTTCTCGCACCTATTGTACCTTCTTACCTTCTTCAAACTCTTTCAAATACAACAGGCGATCTTCAACTGTTCATCTTCTTCCTTACATCAACAATGGCGAAATCATCATCTCTTCAAGAACAAACTGCTTCATCGTCATTGCTTGTGATCAAACCTAATCAGAACCTGATCATTCAACTAAACCCATTTTTGTATGATTCGTACATGCTCCACGT
The DNA here is from genome assembly GCF_052849685.1 of Lactuca virosa. Classification (NCBI taxonomy): domain Eukaryota; kingdom Viridiplantae; phylum Streptophyta; class Magnoliopsida; order Asterales; family Asteraceae; genus Lactuca; species Lactuca virosa. The sequence goes on along the minus strand of NC_136434.1, from coordinate 166,503,783 downwards.
TGTCTAATGTCTCAAGTACTCCCCACTGGTTATCGCTCTTACGCAGGTGGAATCTGTTCCCATGTCTCTGCTGTCACAAGTGTACTCTACTACGTCTTACGACAAGAACAAGGAGAGGATCTATTTTCAAATCTTCAATCACAACGCATATGTTTCGAAAGCCCGATTCTGCTCCCTGTTAGGACTTGCCATCGATGCTTTTGTCATCTCTCCTGATTTCATCACCACAACCCAGTTGTTTATGATGTTTTATGAGATGGGGTATACTGATGTCCTTACAACAGTGACAAAGTTTAAGAAGTCCTGTTTGCCGCCACAATGGAATGGGTTACTTACTCTTATCAACAAGGGTTTGGCGGAACGGGTAGCTGGGTCAGATGGTACGAGTAAGGGTTTTATGACCATTCTCTATGGTCTCTACAATGGTATTAACCTGGATTATGGCTCTATTATTTTGTCGCAACTGGTGCAAAGTCTCAACACCTCAACGAGACATTCAGAGATTTCATGTGGTCGTTTCTGGACCATCATCACCCGACGGGCCATTGAGAACTTACAAATTCCAGTTATGCAAGATGCACTGCTCTCTTCTGTGGCTACTTTTCATACAAAGAAGATTATCTTCTCAGATGCCACCAAGTTTTTTCACAATGGTTCGATACCTGAAACAATGTACAAGTGTGTGTCGAGCGAAAGTCATGTGATGGCTGACTACCGGAAGCTTACTCCTAAGGGCCCAAGAGAACTGACTCCTGAACAGCAGGTTGCCTTAGATGTTGTGGAAAAGCCAGCAAAGCGAGAGAAGAGGGCAGATACCAAGAAGGTGGAAACCGAAGGTCCTTCTTCTAAGCCTGTCAAGTCCAAAAAGTGAAAGGCTGAAAAGGCTGATTCTTCGGCTTCAAAGAAAGTCAAGAAAATGGCAAGGAAACCAAAGAGTCCTACCCCTTCAAGCTCAGAACATGATAAGGAGCAATCGGCTGATGAGGAAGAAGAAGTTCAGCGTGACGGTTCACCAAGAGGTAATACACCTCCTCGTTCTCCAACTCCTACTGAACAACTCAATGACAAAATTCCAACCCCTCCTCCATCTCCACCGAAGACTACTGTTCCAGTTTCGGTTGCTCCAGTTCCACCAACTCCTACAACCCAACCTACCACTACTGTTCTACCACCACCACCAGTTAGTACAATACCAATCTCTACAACTCCTTTACCACCTCCCATTTTTTCACAAGCAACCACCACAACTACCCCTATCTCCACCACTACAACCGAACCTCCAGTAAACGTCAACGTATCTGATACGGGGGCTAATATTGAAACCGAAACCCCTGTTACATCCAAACCTCTTTCACCCTCACCCTCAACTGATTCCGCTCCTACACTCGGTGGTGACAATTTTGAGTTTGACTCAACCTATTACAGTCCTTATGTAACACCCCGTTTATTTATTTAATAAATAAATAAATTAATCGATGAATGAAGCGTAGCCCAAAAATCAGTAATTATATGGCAGAGTGTTGGTCTCGAGGGGTTAATTGTCAGTTTTAGAAGTTTGAGGTTAAAAGTGTAAGTTCTGGGATTTATTTTGTAAAGATTTTTAGAAGACAAGGGGTATTTGGTAAATTCTGGGCCAAATATGAAAAGGATTGGTGGGGAGAGGGGTTGTATTGTAAATCTCGGACCTAATTTGTAATGTATTTAGATGGCATGGGTTAAAAAGGTAATTATCGGATTTAAATTGAAGAAGATTTCCAAATCCAGGGTAAATATTGGATTAAATGTGAAGAAATCTTATGGGGAGGGACCAATTCTGCCATTATGGCAACTTGGTTATGGAGTCGGGTATATAAGTGTAAGGAACCATCAGCCGTCACCCTCCTTATGCCTCCCTCGCTGGCCGCCACTCCCGTTTCTTCACCTCCGGTCGCCGCCACCTCCCATTCCCATCCTCCCTCCGCCACAGCAACCCAATCGTCGCTAGGTGCCGCCATATCGCTGTTGCTGGAAGCGAATGAGAAGCCGGAAAAGCTGCTGAGAGAGGCTGAGATCGTCGCAGCCGCCGCCCCCGACCGTCAGATCCTGCTGTCGCTACTCCTTCGTCACCGAGGAACCACGACGTCGCTGCTATTGGGTTCTAGTCGGAGGCTAGGCGCATTTCGCTGTCGTCGTTTGCTGCTGCCGTTCAGAAATCGCTACATCCCGCCGACGCCTCCATAGCCACCTGTCACCGTGAAATGGTGGCTGGGTTGGTGGTCTCGTGAAGCTGGGTTCGTATTAGAGTGTTGGAGGCGTGTGTTTTGATGGTTAGGACTGCAAGAGGGTCCTTTGGCCGGAGTTATAAAGAAAACCCCATTGCCACCACCGTGAGGTGGTGGCTGTTTTCCTTAACCGTCGGCCGCCGCCGGCCACCGCTAGGTCATTGCTTATGTGTGTTTGTATTGGTGTGTGTGTGTGTTTGATTATTGCAGTTAGCATTGTAAAATGTATCTACAAAGAAGGATAATGAAATGAAATTAAAACCACCACCTTAGGGTGGTGGTCGCCGCCGTGAGCCGCCATTGACCACCACTACCCGAGGTGGTAGTGGATGGTTCCCCGCTAGCAAACCCTAATTGCCCTAGCAAAACCCTAATGGGCTTAAAGATTTATTTTGGGCCTGTTGGGCCATGTTTGGGTGAAAACCCTAATTAGGGTTTAGAAAACCCTAATCTTGAGTAATTGGGCCTTGGACTTATTTAGGCCCACATTTGGGCCATTGGAAATGGATTTATGTATGAAGCCCAAATCACTCCATATTACTTATCTAGTAGAGTAAAGGACTTAATGGATTAAGTCCTTAATGGGTTAAGTAAGAAACACTTAACCGTAATTATCATTTTATGTGAAACCCTAATTTCACTTGGGCTTTGTGTTGGGCCATCCAAGAATAATCAAATGGGCTAGAGTAATTAGTTGGGCTTTAGGGTAAGGCCCATATGAAGGATTGGGCCCAATTTGGAAAATTGGGCCATTGATGGGCCATAGTTTGGGCCTAGATGGTTGTATGATATTGGGCCTTTAGAATGAGACATGTTGGACTGGACTGAACAATTGGGCCTTAAGGGAAGTCCATGTAGAGGTTTGGGCCTAATTTGGAAAGTTGGGCCATATGTTGGGATTTGATCCCTAGTTGACTTTGGGCCTATGGATTGGGCCTTGGGCTTGGGTAAGCCAAGCTAGGGGTAATGTAGTAATTATCCAAAGTATGCATTTATAGTTATGTGTTAGAACCCAATTATTAATTGGGTGTTATTTTGGTGTTGACAGTTCGGGAATCTGTCATCCAGCAGCTGGGGTTGAGTCTGCGGGACTTCAGCAGTATGGGATTGTGTCTACGGGACTTCAGCAGTGTGAGGTGAGTTTCCTTCCAGTAGGAACGGGTCTACGGCCACAATGCCGGCCCGTTTAGTTAGCAGTAGTTCCGGACTTCGGTCCGATGCAGTAGTTCAGTGTGCTTGATGTCTTTGTGATTCAAGCATGTCCTTGTGTTATGTGTTATGGACTTCGGTCTGATGTAGTATGCAGTATATGTGTTTATGCTAGTAGTTATGATTATGTTATGCTATGTTCAGTCAGTTCCGGACTTCGGTCCGATGCAGAGGGCAAGGCCCTGGTTAGTTCCGGACTTCGGTCCGATGCAGTTTCCGGACCTCGGTCCGATGCAGAGGTCAAGGCCTTGGTTAGTTCCGGACTTCGGTCCGATGCAGTTTCCAGACTTCGGTCTGATGCAGTGGGCGAGGCCCTAGTTAGTTCCGGATTTCGGTCCGATGCAGTGGGCAAGGCCCTAGTCAGTTCCGGACTTCGGTCCGATGCAGTGGGCAAGGCCCAGTATGTGCTTTGTATGTTATTGTATGGTATGTGGTAGTTTGGGGAGACTCACTAAGCTTCGTGCTTACAGTTTTCAGTTTTGGTTTCAGGTACTCAATTTTCAAAAGAGGAGCTTGGGACGATTGCAGTGCACACACCATTTGTTCAGCCTGGGATGTTTATACTCTGATATACATGATAGTTGTTATATTATTCTGAGATACATTGTTGTGATTTTTCTATGACGTATGATGACTATGGTTTATTACTGATTTAAAACGAAATTTTCAGACTGTATTTTTGGGATGTTACAAGTTGGTATCAGAGCCTTGGTTTGAGGGATTCGGGCACACTCTCGGGTGTGTTTGGACTCAAACTGAGGAATTGGTATGGAAATTTTTAAAAGGAAAATCATTTTTAGAAAGAGAGCTATGAGAAAAGAAAAGAATTTCTAGAAAAAGAAAAGAGTTTTGAAAAAGAGAAAAGAATTTTGAAAAAGAGAAAAGGGTGTGGTGCATGCAATCAGCCGAGCTCAAGTAAGTACTCCCAAATTACCCATACAAGTTTATGTTATGATATGAGTATCAACTTTATGAGAATTGCATGCTAGACTAGGACTAAGGATCTAGGAAGGATGCCTTATGTGCCTATTATATGCGTATCAACTTTATGAGAACTGCATGTTAGTTTAGGGCTAAGGATCTAGGGAGGATGCCTTATGTGCTTATTATATGTGTACCAGCTTATTGAGAACTGCATGCTAGTACAGATTGGTCAGTATGATAGCCAGAGTAGTATATGCTTGATTATGTGTACTCAACGCCCGAATGCTGCTTGCTTTGTGCTTTTAGGAGTTCTAGTTGTCTTTCACTAACTAGTAAATGAATATGTTAAGTTACATATTGCAAGGAATAAATAATTTTAGAAGGTTAGGTCTAGCTCTATTTCGCAGCTCTTGTTTGAGTCCAACCGTTGTAGGGTAGGATCTCTCATTCGAAGAATTATCTAGTCTGAGTAATATGTAATAGTATTCGCGAGCTAGTTAGGGGAATAAAGCAGGGACTTCTTATGCAGCTGATGGTGGAGAGTCGGTTGGTGATTACCCTAGGGCAAGCCTAGGATGAGATTAGCATGAGATCAATAGTAGTAGTAGAAGGGACTTGGTGGAGTCGAGGCAGTACTTGAGGAAAGTACGGATAGATGTGGAAGGTAGTATGGGCCCGTACTACTGAAAGTAGAGGATCCGTACTTGAATCAAGGAAGGCTGAGATGAACCCATGGAACTTGTAGTGTGTGAGATCCCTTGATTTTTTATGAGCATTGTGATGTTAGTGATGGTATATTACCGAGTATAGTGACGCTACGTGGTAGACCAGATGGTAGTTCTGGCGTCGACGAGGGATCAGGCTCGGACTCTGCAGCCGGGCAGCTTGATGGTCAGATGAGGGAGTCCATTCCATCTGTGAGTACGTGCAATATCATTGATCAGACTCCTTTGATCTTCATTGTGATCAAGGAGAGCATTTTAGAGATTTGTGATGTGAGGCAGAGTGCATTCCGTACTGAGATGGCAGTCATGATAGAGACCCGTACGTTAATGTTTCGGGAATTCAGAGTTTGTGAGGCTTCAGATTGTCATGGGGGTTAGGGACCCTATTGTTAGCAGCATATGGTTGGCAGATGTCACCAACACTTTTCTTACCAGACGTTGTCTCGAAAGGAGACAAGATCTGACTTACTTCCTGTCCCCTGAGGGATAGAGCACGAGATTGATAGGAAGAAGTTGGTAGTGAGTTGAGTGATGATGCGGTTAATGCTACGTCATGGGATGACTTTTAGACCAGATTCTGGGCAGAGTGTGCCCAGGCGATTGAGGCGCAGCAGTTGGCGCAAGAGTTGTTAAATCTCCACCAGAAGACTGATACTATGGCAGAGATCACTGCCAAGTATCAAGAAAGAGCTTTTATGGTACCGCAGTATGCAGCAGATGAGGAAATGAAGAAGGCAAGTTATCAGAACATACTGTAGAATGATAGCAGGGAGATCATGAGTATATCGGGGTGCAAGACCCTGAATGATATGACTTCTTGAGTTGAGAACGAGATATGGACTTGGAGCACATTGGTAAGAGGGAATTAGATCAGTTGCTTATATTGAGGTGTCTCGGGAGAAGACCCTAGATTTTGGATCAGCTTTTGAGAGACCAACAGGGTTAGATTCAGTACAGCTCATGCGGGAAACTGCACGATAGAGTCTTTCGTTCCAGGGGTTTGAGTAAGTGTGACTCTGGGTTATCATTCGTTTGTGTTTGAATTATACTTCCAAGAAATGGCATATGCCAATTGCATATCGAGGATTATTAGCGGATAGCAAAGGATTGTATCCCAAATTGCGGGATTGGGATAGTACAGCGTCATCTTGGTTTATTCCAAGACTGAGGAGCAGCACGAGAAGCACCTGAGGGAGGTGCTAGAGACTTTGAGGAGGGAGAGATTTTTTTTGCAGGGTACTCCAAATGTGAGTTCTGGTTGTGCGAGGTGCAACTTCTTGGGCACCTTGTCAATCAGAAGGGTATTCTAGTCGTACCGGCCAAGATAGAGGCTGTGATGCAGTGGGAGATTCCGAGGTCTCCAATTGAGATTTGGAACTTCCTGGGTCTAGCGGATTATTACCGGAGATTTATTCGGATTTTAGAAGTTGTGTGATCTTTTGGAGTAGCTGGTGTTGAAAATGCTAGCAATGGTAAGCGTGGTTTCTAGCAGATTGGTCATGGGTGGTGAGAAGGATTGGGAATTCTTCCAGTTTTGTGTGTTGTAAGGCATTAGCTGAATCAAAGTGGGGGAGAATCATCCAAGGATTCAGATGTAGGAGCAGCTTTGAAACTGGGATAAGTTTTGCATCCTGGTCAGGAAGGAAGGTAGCCCAAGCGGCTGTAAGGTTTGAGGATAGTGTGAGATGGAAGTTCGGAAAAACTTGCCAGTAAGGAGATCGCGTTCTCGTAATGTTGCCAACAAGCCTTAGGGAACCAGGTTGGGGATTCCAGTCAGGACATGAGTTCAGCTGAGTGTAGGTCAAGCGCGTGTTCGATCCATATAGTGTTAGAGTGTTGTAAGTCTGCGGGTGTAGTTGTAGCATTCACTAGCAGCCAGACAGTGTTAGAGTGTTGTAAGTCTGCGGGTGTAGCCGTAGCATTCACTAGCAGCCATACATTGTTAGGGTGTTGTAAGTCTGCGGGTGTAGCCGTAACATTCACTAGCAGCCAGACATTGTTAGAGTGTTGTAAGTCTGCGGGTGTAGCCGTAGCATTCACTAACACTCACTAGCAGTCGGATAGTGTTATAGTGTTGTAAGTCTACGGGTGTAGTCGTAGCATCCACTAGCAGTCAGGTAGTGCTAGAGTGTTGTGAGACTGCGGGCGTAGCCGTAGAATACACTTGGCTAGTAGACAGCATGCGCGAGTTGTTAGGACGCGGAAGGAACAATAGTACCCACCAGTTCGGGTGTAGCAGTAAGGATATGGAAATCCACGGATTGGATTTTTGGGATTATCTGGATGGATTAGATCTAGTTGAGCCAGTGATAGGATTGTCGGGACGCCACTGCAGTTTCGAGACCGAGGAAGCAATGAATTGCTAAAGGTTGCTTGTAATACAAGGCTACAATTGGTCATGTAGCAATCGCGTTTAGCTGTGGGTTGGTAACCTCAGGATTCGACGTGTGGAATCGATTAGTTAGATCAGAAGGCCGCTAGGGCCATAGTGACAAGATAACTAGTAGTTGTTAGTTTCAGAGAAGGATTTCGTTCAGAAGTTGTGTGAGGCGACTAAGTAGGGAGTCCTTGGGGCTCCGCAGTCGGGCGGGAACCCGGTATTTCAGATGACTGACGAATGAATTGAGACCAGGAAGGTCTCGATAGATGTTGGAAAACAGCCATGTAGCATCATGATGTTTCAGGCAGTTCAGTGTTCAGGCAGTTCAGTGTTTCGGGCAGTTCAGTGTTTTAGGCAGTTCAGTGTTCAGGCAGTTCAGTGTTTTCAGGCAGATCAGTGTTTCAGATAGTTTTTGGTCTCCAGCGGTAATGGTAACTGAGGATCTCATGTATGGTAAGTGTAACAGATTGCTGAGTAATGCTAAGTTACCCACCGCGGGGTTCATCTATAATGATTCAGTATGAGTGGTCTGTTAGGGATTCAGATCATCTAGAGACAACAAATTTCAGACATAGTACATGTAATCTTGTTGCGAGGTATTCGTTCACCTGAGGATTTTAGGGCTTTACGAAGATTGGTCACGGCTACCCTGGGAAGCCTAGGGTGTGCTCAGGATGGTGACCATGTTACTAGAGTGGTTGGGCGTGTAAGGAATGATTTCGAGGACGAAATCTAATTTAAGTGGGGGAGAGTTGTAACACCCCGTTTATTTATTTAATAAATAAATAAATTAATCGATGAATGAATCGTAGCCCAGAAATCAGTAATTATATGGCAGAGTGTTGGTCTCGAGGGGTTAATTGTCAGTTTTAGAAGTTTGGGGTTAAAAGTGTAAGTTCTGGGATTTATTTTGTAAAGATTTTTAGAAGACAAGGGGTATTTGGTAAATTCTGGGCCAAATATGAAAAGGATTGGTAGGGGGAGGGGATGTATTGTAAATCTCGGACCTAATTTGTAATGTATTTAGATGGCATGGGTTAAAAAGGTAATTATCGGATTTAAATTGAAGAAGATTTCCAAATCCAGGGTAAAAAGGGTAAATATTGGATTAAATGTGAAGAAATCTTATGGGGAGGGACCAATTCTGCCATTATGGCAACTTGGTTATGGAGTCGGGTATATAAGTGTAAGGAACCCTAACCCTAAAGGAAGGAATCAGCCGTCACCCTCCTTATGCCTCCCTCGCTGGCCGCCACTCCCGTTTCTTCACCTCCGGTCGCCGCCACCTCCCATTCCCATCCTCCCTCCGCCACAGCAACCCAATCGTTGCTAGGTGCCGCCATACCGCTGTTGCTGGAAGTGAATGAGAAGCCAGAAAGCTGCTAAGAGAGGCCGAGATCGTCGCAGCCGCCGCCCCCGACCGTCAGATCCTGCTGTCGCTACTCCTTCGTCACCGAGGAACCACGACGTCGCTGCTATTGGGTTATAGTCGGAGGCTGGGCGCATTTCGCTATCGTCGTTTGCTGCTGCCGTTCGGAAATCGCTAGATCCTACCGACGCCTCCATAAGCCACCTGCCACCGTGAAATGGTGGCTGGGTTGGTGGTCTCGTGAAGCTGGGTTTGTATTAGAGTCTTGGAGGCGTGTGTTTCGATGGTCAGGACTGCAAGAGGGTCCTTTGGCCGGAGTTATAAAGAAAACCCCACTGCCACCACCGTGAGGTGGTGGCTGTTGTCCTTAACCGCCGGCCGCCGCCGGCCACCGCTAGGTCATTGCTTATGTGTGTTTGTATTGGTGTGTGTGTGTTTGATTATTGCAGTTAGCATTGTAAAATGTATCTAGAAAGAATGATAATGAAATGAAATTGAAAACCACCACCTTAGGGTGGTGGCCGCCGCCGTGAGCCGCCATTGACCACCACTACCCGAGGTGGTAGTGGATGGTGCCCCGCTAGCAAACCCTAATTGCCCTAGCAAAACCCTAATGGGCTTAAAGATTTATTTTGGGCCTGTTGGGCCATGTTTGGGTGAAAACCCTAATTAGGGTTTAGAAAACCCTAATCTTGAGTAATTGCGCCTTGGACTTATTTGGGCCCACATTTGGGCCATTGGAAATGGATTTATGTATGAAGCCCAAATCACTCCATATCACTTATCTAGTAGAGTAAAGGACTTAATGGATTAAGTCCTTAATGGGTTAAGTAAGAAACACTTAACCGTAATTATCATTTTATGTGAAACCCTAATTTCACTTGGGCTTTGTGTTGGGCCATCCAAGAATAATCAAATGGGCTAGAGTAACTAGTTGGGCTTTAGGGTAAGGCCCATATGAAGGATTGGGCCCAATTTGGAAAATTGGGCCATTGACGGGCCATAGTTTGGGCCTAGGTGGTTGTATGATATTGGGCCCTTAGAATGAGACATGTTGGACTGGACTGAACAATTGGGCCTTAAGGGAAGTTCATGTAGAGGTTTGGGCCTAATTTGGAAAGTTGGGCCATATGTTGGGATTTGATCCCTAGTTGACTTTGGGCCTATGGATTGGGCCTTGGGCTTGGGTAAGCCAAGCTAGGGGTAATGTAGTAATTATCCAAAGTATGCATTTATAGTTATGTGTTAGAACCCAATTATTAATTGGGTGTTATTTTGGTGTTGACAGTTCGGGAATCTGTCATCCAGCAGCTGGGGTTGAGTCTGCGGGACTTCAGCAGTATGGGATTGTGTCTACGGGACTTCAGCAGTGTGAGGTGAGTTTCCTTCCAGTAGGAACGGGTCTACGGCCACAATGCCGGCCCGTTTAGTTAGCAGTAGTTCCGGACTTCGGTCCGATGCAGTAGTTCAGTGTGCTTGATGTCTTTGTGATTCAAGCATGTCCTTGTGTTATGTGTTATGGACTTCGGTCTGATGTAGTATGCAGTATATGTGTTTATGCTAGTAGTTATGATTATGTTATGCTATGTTCAGTCAGTTCCGGACTTCGGTCCGATGCAGAGAGCAAGGCCCTGGTTAGTTCCGGACTTCAGTCCGATGCAGTTTCCGGACCTCGGTCCGATGCAGAGGGCAAGGCCTTGGTTAGTTCCGGACTTCGGTCCGATGCAGTTTCCGGACTTCGGTCTGATGCAGTGGGCGAGGCCCTAGTTAGTTCCGGATTTCGGTCCGATGCAGTGGGCAAGGCCCTAGTCAGTTCCGGACTTCAGTCCGATGCAGTGGGCAAGGCCCAGTATGTGCTTTATATGTTATTGTATGGTATGTGGTAGTTTGGGGAGACTCACTAAGCTTCGTGCTTACAGTTTTCAGTTTTGGTTTCAGGTACTCAATTTTCAAAAGAGGAGCTCGGGACGATTGCAGTGCACACACCATTTGTTCAGCCTGGGATGTTTATACTTTGATATACATGACAGTTGTTATATTATTTTGAGATACATTGTTGTGATTTTTCTATGACGTATGATGACTATGGTTTATTACTGATTTAAAACAAAATTTTCAGACTGTATTTTTGGGATGTTACACCTTATAGACTTCCCACTGATGAAGATGAAGAGGCTCCGGTAACCAAACAACAAGTGCAGAGTCTCGATGAAAAGCTTGATCGATTGCTCGCTTCTTCTTCGAAGTACACTGATGTTGTGCTGAAGGCTTTCATGGACACTGCTTTTGAATAGTATACAGGAGCAATTGATAAATCAACGAATGCGGTTGAAGCATCCACATCTTCATGCCAGAAGGCTACAACCGATGTTGCGGAACTCATTCACAATTCTCATATCTTTCTTGAATCCCTTAAGGGTCATGCTGATGAGAATGCAACTAAGGTGAATGCATCGGTTAACTCTCTCTCAAAGTCACTTCAAGGGGAGCAAGCCAAATTCGAGACTGTTCGTTCTGCGATTCAAGCTGAGAACACTTCTCTTCTTAGCTCAGTGAATTCTCGTCTTGAAAAGCTCCATGCTGATTTAGCAAAGGAGAGCAAATTGATGGATGATCTTGCTCGTCAAACCACTACCGTTGAAGTCCAGAAGGTTCAACTGGCTCAAGCCGATCGGGAAATTTCTTTGTTGAAAACTGAGCGTGCAGTTTTTCGAAGTTGTGCTGGTGACGTTCTTAATATGCTGCACAATGTTCTTCATGCTCATGATCCCATTCTTACACTGACAATCTGGAATCACCTGACCTCTAAGCTTCTTCCTGCAATTGAACTTCTACGTGAAATCAAGGGTGTTACGGAGCGAATGGTTACTCCGCAACAAGGGGAGAAGGTACTCAGAAAACTACTCCTATTGCACCGAAGGTCATTGTCAAAACAGAACCGAAGGGTAATATAGCTTCGGGTTCTGGTAATCAAGAAATGAAGAAAGGTCTTGCTGATGATAGTGATGAAGATCAAGAAACTATTGTTGATGCCCTGAAACGGAAGAAAAGGGATCAGGAGTTAGATGAAAACCTTCGGGTTGCAAAGGAACAAGAAGAGAGGGAGCGAAAGAAGAAGGAAGAGCATGATGCTCTAATTTGAAAAAAGTCTTTGTTTCCTCCTTGGACTAGGGAAACGTTGATCAAAGAAGCGATAGAGTTTCCAAGCATATACTGGCTGGAACCTGTAGCTTCGTTTGATTGTGAGAATACGAGGGAATCACAGTTTGATATGTCTATAACACGAAAGGCATTTACTTTTCACTGTTTTGATTCAACAGTTCAAGTTCCCTCACCTCACCCTCAAATTGATCGTGAACTTATTGATTTTTATCTCAAGTTTGGTCAGCCGCAGTATCTGACTTGGAGTGCACAGAAGATTACTACAGTCAAGGTGCTGAAACCTTCGTCTGCAGGGAAATTTGTTAATGTTAATTTCAATATAACCTGAGGTTCAGACAACTTGGTTTCTGTGATTTCCCTGGCAGATCTTCCTAACTTAAATCCTCATGATTGGATCTTATTGTACAACATTTTGCTCACTAATGCGAAGGAGTATGAGCCGATCCTAGATCATCTGAAGAGGATGTTGGCTTCCTATGTCCATGAAGTTGCTACAATGGATCAGGAGATTGCTAGTGTTTTGAAGAAGAAACCAACTGGGAAGCCAATTGTAAAGCCTGGAGATGTGAACAAGATGCAACTGGGTAAAATTAATTCTACACATCTGTCACACCCCAAAACCGATGGCGGAAACGTTCTGGGGCAGAGGACGTCATGTGTAGTATCACAACAGCTGTATCATAGTAAGCGAAGTAAACACAACCATTACATTATAATATGAGTATTTACATTGTTCAAAAACATGGTTTATACATAACGGTATATGAAAAAAGTAAAAGACGTGACTTCAGAATGTTACGTCTTCTCCAAGAGTTGGCAAGAATACCTGTCTATTGATGCCCTGAGAATACAAGCAGTTTTAAAATATCAGCATAAAGCTGGTGAGTTCATAAGCGTTTAGATCAGGTGAAAGAAATGTTTCTTTAATCCTTTGAAAAGTATTTCCCAAGAAAATCCTATATTTTCTTATGAAAGAAGTTCGATCATCCATTAGTTAAACAGCCTGTTTACGAAAGATTTAGTTATTCCAGGAAAATCCTATATTTTCCTTAAAAGTTGATAGTTGGTTATCGATTTCTGAAATGAGGTGTACAAGTATCCACCATACTTGTATCGTTAGATGTAGTTTCCTTGAAAACCCTGTTTACTCTCGGAAAGATGTATTACCTTATTACATAAATAAAACTCATAAATAAGTAGTGAACTAGATCCTAAGGGCATTACTAATGCCCTCTAGTAATCAAATCGGTTATTGCTTTGAGGTTAGGTCACTTGTTTCATTATTACAAAAGTAAATCTTTGTTATCTTGGTTGCGAGTTTTATAACCATACATTAAACTAGATATGGCACGAAACGGGGCCAGTATCCTTTTATGACTTTGTCACCCGTAGACCTAACGGTCCCACTGTAGCTAGCAGCGAGGTGCGGGATAGTCAGTCCTGTATAGATCTATACACAATAGTCACGCTCTCCCTACAAGAGATTCTGGTTATAAGGGCTAGTCCTACACTCACGAATCCGGTGGAGTGTTACCAAGGGCGTGTCTCAAATCCTAAAATAACAAACTTACAAGTAATAGCATCGAAAATCCTGTTTATGTTTTGTATAAATCCTTTAGAAAATATCACATTCTATGATAAGATTTACAAGTTCCTTGCTTTAGTTTTGAAAACTGTTTCTACGAGTTGATTTCTTAATCGATTGGTAAAACGGTTTTCTGAGTTAAAAGCATACTGAACATATAATTATTTTAAACAAAATAATATACTTGAGTACAAGTTTCCTTGTACTTTTGCTTGTATTCCCCCCTAAAAACATGAAAAACTCGGAAAAAGCGTAGGGGTATGAACTCACCTGAAGTGAGTGATGCGAATGTAAGATCGGAAAAAGGATGCTAAGTGTCAAGTGAAGTCTTGAGCACGCGTACGGATCCTATTTAGCATATAATGACATATATATGTATACAATTAGTGCTTACTCAACTAATCAGGTAAATAATAACACTTTAAGGACTAAGAAATCCTTAATGGAAGTGTTACAATCACTTAGGATTGCATAAGAGGAGTGTATGGTCACCAAATGGAGCTTTCGGTCCAAGTGGTTCTCGGTTCGAATGGTTCTCGGTGCGAATGGTTCTCGGTCCAAAGGGTTCTCAGTCCAAAGGGTTCTCGGTCCGAAGGGTTCTCGGTCCAAAACCGAAAACTCCCGATCTTTGATGCATGTGGTGTTTCTCAAGGGCTTTCAAACATGCAAAGGGTTTCTAAGTTATATCCGAAGCCTTAAGTGCGTTTTAAGGTCTTAAAGGCACTTTTCTTTAGGGTTTTCGGTTTAAGGAGATGCACTAAACCGAAAACTCCTTTTGTTCTTGGAAAATGATGATTTCAAGGCTTTAAACAAGAGTTTCAACTAGATATTAAGTGCAGAAAGTAATACTTACGATTTAGAGGCTAAAATAGTTGATTTTTGGACCAAAACACTAGTGTGTGTTCTTGGTGTTCTTGGTGTTCTTGAAGATTAAACCTAAAAAGATGAAGTTAATGGATGAAATTGAAGGGGGATGCTAGTTAGGAAGATCTATCAACGATTTAAGGTGAAAGAAACACTTACATTTTCGAGAATTTGAAGATCAAAGTGAAGAACTTGAGAGAGTTTGGATGTTTTCTTGCTTGAAAAGGAAAGAATGATCCAAATGATCATGAAATATATATATATATATATATATATATATATATATATATATATATATATATATATATATATATATATATATAAGATGGGGTTTTCGGTCCCTTGACCGAAAACTCTAAGGTCTTGACCGAAAACTCCTTCTCGAGGAGGTTTTCGGTTTGCTTCATGTCTAGAACTTCAAAAAATTCATCCTAACCCCGGTTCTTTTGATGCATTAAGTTTAGAATATTCCGTTAGTCCAAAAATAATACTGACGTGAACAGAAATAAATCCGAATTGATTTATTTAAACGCAAAGTCTTTCTCAAACTATCAAATTTGATGGAATTAAATAAAAACCCGAATTTGATTAACGGAAATTGAGTAAGGATAACGGAAAAAGTTTCGGGTTGTCACATCATCCCCCCGTTAGAGGGAATTTCGTCCCGAAATTTGAATATAGAATACAAATCATGGATTAGAAAAGAGATGCGGATACTTCTGTTTCATCTGATCTTCGCGCTCCCAAGTGAATTCAGGTCCCCGCTTGGCATTCCAGCGAACCTTCACTATCGGGATGCGACTTTGTTTCGTTTGTTTGATCTCTCTATGCATGATTTCGACTGGTTCTTCTACGAAGTTCAGATTCTCATTGATTTCAATCTCGTCGAGAGGAATCGTAAAGGTTTCGTCGGATACGCATTTCTTAAGATTCGAAACGTGGAATACAGGATGAATGTTGCTAAGTTCTTGCGGTAAACGAAGTTTGTAGGCTACGGTACCGATCCTAGCGAGGATCTCGAAAGGTCCTATGTATCTTGGATTTAGCTTTCCACGCTTTCCGAAACGTATCATGCCTTTCCAGTGCGAGACTTTTAGCAGGACACGGTCTCCAACCTGGAACTCCAAGGGTTTTCGTCGTTTATCGGCGTAGCTCTTTTGTCTATCTCGCGAGGCCTTAAGTCGTTCTCGGATTTGTACGATCTTTTCAGTGGGTTCGCGGATGATTTGTGGACCAGTGAGAGTATTTTCAGAGACTTTTCCCTTGGCTAGCTGCGTGTCACCTACCTCAGCCCAGCACAGAGGGGATCTGCACTTGCGACCATAGAGGGCTTCGAAAGGCGCAACCTTAATGCTGGTATGGTAACTGTTGTTGTAGGAAAATTCAACCAAAGGAAGATGAGTGTTCCATGACGCGCCGAAATCGATGACGCAGGCTCTCAACATATCTTCTAATGTCTGAATTGTTCTCTCACTTTGTCCATCAGTCTGAGGATGGTAAGCTGTGCTCATATCCAACTTAGTTCCAAGAGCTTTTTGTAGTGACTGCCAGAACCTCGAAGTGAACCTGCTATCTCGATCGGAGATAATGGACACATGCACACCGTGCAGTCGGACTATTTCTTGGATGTAGATTCGCGTGAGTCTCTCCATTTTGAAAGTTTATTTGATTGGCAGGAAGTGAGCGGATTTAGTCAGTCGGTCGACAATTACCCAGATGACGTCGTGCCCACTTGGAGACCTGGGTAATTTGGTGATAAAATCCATAGAAATTTTCTCCCACTTCCACTCAGGTATCTCCGGCTGGTGGAGTAGACCTGAGGGTTTCTGATATTCGACCTTCACCTCAGGCACTTGCCCACGAAGGTAGCGATCTCTGCTTTCATGTTCGGCCACCAATACAGTTTCTTGAGATCGAGGTACATCTTGTCCGAACCTGGGTGAACGGAGTATCTAGTCTTGTGAGCTTCGTTCATTACAACCTCTCTGTAACCACCGGACTTTGGGGTCCAGATCCGGTCCATGAAATAATAGACTCCGTCTCCCTTGATCTCTAGGTTCTTTTCCATTCCTCTCAAGGCTTCACCCGACATGTTCTCTGGTTTTAAGGCTTCCAACTGAGCCTCCTTGATTTGCGCGGATAAATGGGAATGGATAGTCATGGTCAGTGCCTTCACTCTACGACCTGAATACTCCTTCCGGCTGAGGGCATCTGCTACCACATTGGCCTTGCCGGGATGGTAGCGGATTTCGCACTCGTAATCGCTGAGTAGCTCAACCCATCGCCGTTGTCTCATGTTCAGCTCCTTCTGGTCGAAGATATGCTGCAGACTTTTATGGTCAGTGAAGATAGTGTACTTGGTTCCGTAGAGATAATGTCTCCATATTTTCAGTGCGAAGACTACTGCTCCCAATTCTAAATCGTGTGTTGTGTAGTTGACTTTGTGTGCTTTCAGCTGTCTTGAGGCATAAGCAATGACTTTTCCCCGTTGCATGAGTACACAGCCTAGGCCCTGGTTGGACGCATCACAGTAGACAACGAAGTCCTCCGTTCCTTCAGGCAGAGACAAGATAGGTGCGCTGCACAGGGCCTGCTTCAATGTTTGGAACGCAGTGTCTTGCTTCTCACTCCAACAAAAGGGTACGCCTTTCTGAGTCAGAGTGGTTAAGGGTTTGGCAATTTTGGCAATTTCTCTATCGCTTTGATTTTAGAGGGGTCCACGTGTATGCCTTCTTCGCTTACCACGTGACCTAGGAAGGTTACTTTTCGAATCCAGAATTCGCACTTGGAGAATTTCGCATACAGCTTCTCTGTTTTTAAGGTTTCCAGCACCGATCTCAAGTGATGTCGATGATCTTCTTCACTTCTGGAGTAGACAAGTATATCGTCGATGAACACGATTACGAACTTGTCCAGGAAAGAACGGCAGACCCGATTCATCAGGTCCATGAATACCGCCGGTGCGTTGGTTAGACCGAAGGGCATCACCACAAATTCGTAGTGACCATATCGAGTCTGAAATGCTGTCTTAGGAACATCACTCTCATGGACTCGCAGCTGATGGTACCCTGATCTTAGGTCTATTTTGGAAAAGTAGTTGGCTCCTTGAAGTTGATCGAAGAGGTCGTCGATTCGAGGAAGAGGGTAACGGTTTTTGACTATGAGCTTGTTCAACTCTCGGTAGTCAATGCACATCCGAAAGGATCCATCCTTCTTTTTCACAAATAAGACCGGGGCTCCCCAGGGTGAGGAACTCGGTCTGATGAATCCTTTGTTGAGCAGCTCATTGAGCTGACTGGATAACTCCTGCATTTCTGTCGGCGCTAATCGGTATGGGGATTTAGCTACGGGGGTAGCTCCGGGGACTAAGTCGATGCGAAACTCGACTTGGAGTTCGGGAGGGATTCCCGGGAGATCTTCGGGAAAAACATCGGGAAAGTTGCAGACTTCGGGGATGCTCTCGAGATCTTTAACTTCCTGCTTTTCGTTAATGACGTGGGCTAGGAATGCATAACACTCCTTTCGCAGGAGTTTCTGGGCTTGGATGCATGAAATGATACGGAGGTTCGAACTGAGTTTATCGCCGTAAATCATGAGGGCTTCATCAGAGGAGAGATTGAGGAGGATAGCTTTTTCGTAACAAAGGATATCAGCATGATTGGGGCTCAACCAATCCATGCCGATGATGACATCAAAGCTTTTTATGGAGACTGGCATAAGGTCGATAGGAAAAGAATGATCGTTCAAAGTGAGGGTACAGCCTACGTATACATCATTAGTGCTCTCTTTCTTACCGTTAGCCATCTCGACGGTAAATGTTTCAGTTAATGGTTGAGATTTATGCCTAAGAAGATGTTTGAATGCATGGCTAACAAAACTTCTCTATGCACCAGAATCGAAAAGAATGCATGCACAAGAGTTGTCGAGGAGGAACGTACCCGAAACAACGGTGGGGTCAGCCACGGCCTCCTCTTGTCCCATAGATAGTACTCTCCCGGTGTTGCCAGTTGTTGTTGCCTTGGGGCAGTTTCTCTTGAAATGCCCGACTTCCCCACAGCCATAACAGGCTTTACCGACACCTGCTCCAGAGGCCTGATCGGTTGATTGGACTGGGATTCTGCAGCTTTGAGCCATGTGACCCTTCTTGCCACAGTTGCTGCAGAGCGGTTCACGGCATGGGTCGGGGATGCGATGATGATAGCTGCATTTGCTGCACCAAGGGAGGGTACCAGTATATCCACTGGTAGGTGCTTGAGTGGCAGGAGCAGCGGCAAGAGTAGTAGCAGCGTGGACTGCCACCGTTTGCTGTTTCTTCAAGGGCTCTTGTGAAGACTGGCCCTTCCGCTGCTTCCAAAACTTTCTTTTCTCACCACTCCCTTTAGCTGGCTCAGGAGCGGTTGCCACTTTATCTAGATCAACTCCGTGATCAATGAGAGTTTGCGCCAGACACTTGGCGCTGTCAAAGGTTTTTGGCCTAGCAGCCAAGACATTTCCTTTGGTGGGTTGTGTCAGTACCCAAATGTATCTCTCTATCTTCTTGCTTTCCGGGGTGACCATTCCCGGGCAAAGAAGCGCTAGGTCTTCAAACCTAGAAGTGTAGGCAGCAATGTCGGATTCTTTCATCCTCAGGTTCCAGAGTTCGTGCTCTAGTTTCTGCATCTCGCCTCGTGGGCAGTACTCGGCTATCATGAGTTCCTTTAAACTTTCCCAACCCATAGCATTTGCCACTGGCAGGGTTAGGGATTTGACCCGACCATTCCACCAGGTCAGCGCCCTGTTGGCGAAAGTGCAAGCGATGAATTTTACTTTGTTGGCTTCAGAACAGGAACAGATTTCGAAAATGGACTCGATTTTCTCGATCCATTGAGTCAGGGCAATAACTCCTCCTTTGCCGTCGAAAGATGTGGGTTTCGCGCCCTTGATGTCCTTATAGGAACACTCCTTCTGGTGTCCCTGACCACCTTCATGATTTTGGGGATGCGTACCACCTCCCTGACCACCAGATCCGCCAGGATTCATCTGTGACATCGCGGCAGCCACAGCAGCAGTAACAGCTGCTTGGAACATAACGGGATCGAACTGAGGGGGCGGTGGTGGTGGTGCAGCGTCGTCATTCCTTCTGATAGGTCTTTTTCGAGGAGGCATTTTGTTCTAGAAACAATCAGGAAGAAGAGGATGGTAAGTCCTCGAGATATATGAAACAAAATATATACCCTATCCTGATAATAAAGTGTTCTACCAAGCGATAAGCAAAGGAAAGTTACTAATGAAAGTAAGTTATTGCTAAGAAACGAATAGGTAGCAACACTAGGAATGAATTTCTACAATGTATTCGGTTCTGACTAAATACTCTTATAATATTTTAAGTTGTATGGATACAGGGTAAGTTTTAGGCCTGTTGAAACACCAAAGTCACTCCCAAGCACATGTTGGTCATGTCTCGAATGAATATAGTTGATCAGGCTATATTGACCCTAGACATGATTACATAACTGCCCAGGTTTAACCGCAGTATTCAACATCCAAAATACTTTTGTTTTGTTCTACTTAAGATACTGATTCTGGTACGTAGGTATACTTGTATACTTTTTAAGAAAATACTTGTATTTTAAAAGTATACTTTTAGTTCAGAGCACTTCAGCCCCTTTGTATTTATAGTTGTATACCATGTAAGGTTCGGTATACTTAGTTCACTATAAACAATAGCTCTGATACCAATCTGTCACACCCCGAAACCGATGGCGGAAACGTTCTGGGGCAGAGGACGTCATGTGTAGTATCACAACAGTTGTATCATAGTAAGCGAAGTAAACACAACCATTACATTATAATATGAGTATTTACATTGTTCAAAAACATGGTTTATACATAACGGTATATGACAAAAGTAAAAGACGTGACTTCAGAATGTTCCGTCTTCTCCAAGAGTTGGCAAGAATACATGTCTATTGATGCCCTGAGAATACAAGCAGTTTTAAAATATCAGCATAAAGCTGGTGAGTTCATAAGCGTTTAGATCAGGTGAAAGAAATGTTTCTTTAATCCTTTGAAAAGTATTTCCCAAGAAAATCCTATATTTTCTTATGAAAGAAGTTCGATCATCCATTAGTTAAACAGCCTGTTTACGAAAGATTTAGTTATTCCAGGAAAATCCTATATTTTCCTTAAAAGTTGATAGTTGGTTATCGATTTCTGAAATGAGGTGTACAAGTATCCACCATACTTGTATCGTTAGATGTAGTTTCCTTGAAAACCCTGTTTACTCTCGGAAAGATGTATTAGCCTTATTACATAAATAAAACTAATAAATAAGTAGTGAACTAGATCCTAAGGGCATTACTAATGCCCTCTAGTAATCAAATCAGTTATTACTTTGAGGTTAGTTCACCTGTTTCATTATTACAAAAGTAAATCTCTGTTATCTTGGTTGCGAGTTTTATAAGCATACATTAAACTAGATATGGCACGAAACGGGGCCAGTATCCTTTTATGACTTTGTCACCCGTAGACCTAACGGTCCCACTGTAGCTAGCAGCGAGGTGCGGGATAGTCAGTCCCGTATAGATCTATACACAATAGCCACGATCTCCCTACAAGAGATTCTGGTTATAAGGGCTAGTCCTACACTCACGAATCCGGTGGAGTGTTACCAAGGACGTGTCTCCAATCCTAAAATAACAAACTTACAAGTAATAGCATCGAAAATCCTGTT
This sequence comes from Lactuca virosa, assembly GCF_052849685.1. Classification (NCBI taxonomy): domain Eukaryota; kingdom Viridiplantae; phylum Streptophyta; class Magnoliopsida; order Asterales; family Asteraceae; genus Lactuca; species Lactuca virosa. Next base: position 166,482,592 of record NC_136434.1, on the reverse strand, counting down.
TATGTTTTGTATAAATCCTTTAGAAAATATCACATTCTATGATAAGATTTACAAGTTCCTTGCTTTAGTTTTGAAAACTGTTTCTACGAGTTGATTTCTTAATCGATTGGTAAAACGATTTTCTGAGTTAAAAGCATACTGAACATATAATTATTTTAAACAAAATAATATACTTGAGTACAAGTTTCCTTGTACTTTTGCTTGTATTCCCCCCCTAAAAACATGAAAAAATCAGAAAAAGCGTAGGGGTATGAACTCACCTGAAGTGAGTGATGCGAATGTAAGATCGGAAAAAGGATGCTAAGTGTCAATGAAGTCTTGAGCACGCGTACGGATCCTATTTAGCATATAATGACATATATATGTATACAATTAGTGCTTACTCAACTAATCAGGTAAATAATAACCCTTTAAGGACTAAGAAATCCTTAATGGAAGTGTTACAATCACTTAGGATTGCATAAGAGGAGTGTATGGTCACCAAATGTAGCTTTCGGTCCAAGTGGTTCTCGGTCCGAAGGGTTCTCGGTCCAAAACCGAAAACTCCCGATCTTTGATGCATGTGGTGTTTCTCAAGGGATTTCAAGCATGCAAAGGGTTTCTAAGTTATATCCAAAGCCTTAAGTGCGTTTTAAGGTCTTAAAGGCACTTTTCTTTAGGGTTTTCGGTTTAAGGCGATGCACTAAACCGAAAACTCCTTTTGTTCTTGGAAAATGATGATTTCAAGGCTTTAAACAAGAGTTTCAACTAGATATTAAGTGCAGAAAGTAATACTTATGATTTAGAGGCTAAAAGAGTTGATTTTTGGACCAAAACACTAGTGTGTGTTCTTGGTGTTCTTGAAGATTAAACCCAAAAAGATGAAGTTAATGGATGAAATTGAAGGGGGATGCTAGTTAGGAAGATCGTTTCTGTAATATTTTTATTGGAAGTTGTAAATTATCTCGTTAGAAACGTATAGGCGAAAACCTCATCGAAAACGGAGTTCCGAGCGAAAAGTTATGCAATTTTTAGTGTTTAGGGGTAAAACGGGTACCCAGACCGGGTCAAACCCGACCCAACTCGGGTTTTTACCCATTGAAACACGATTTTGGGTCATTTTTCTGCCATTTTCAGTTCCTCACCATCCCTATGGGAGATTTTCACACACATGATCAATCGTGAACAACTTTTGAAGATTAAATCAAGATTTTGAGTGTTCTTGAAGTATCAAGTCTAGTAATCAAGGTATGAACTCTTAATATTTGGATTAACCCTTGTAATTAGTGAGTTATTAAGAGATTAGGGTTTGATCAAAGTGGGTTTACCACTGATTTCATGAAATTAGACATGAGTTTATGTTATTAACCTAGAATCTTAAATGGAAATCAAGTAACTACATGTAAACTTGAGAATTAATCATGGTTTAAGAGTAATTAGTGAAAATTAGTAATGAAACTCATTGTTTATACTTGAATTAGCATGAATTACTAAAATATTCAGTGTTATCATTGTAAAACAAGAACTTAGTGATATTGATCATGAGGTTTGATCATGTAAAGGGTAAAATGAAATCATAAAGGGTAAAATTGTCCTGTTTTTGTAAAAATCACCAAAAATGGTAGAAACATCGTATGGATATGTGCTCTATATCCCTGGAAAGCTGAGAATGTGTACTTTGATTTTTGTTTTAAAACCAAAATCTAATTTCGGACTTAAGATGGGTGAAAACAGCTATATGTTCAGTGCAGTAAGGTTGAATTTTGACAGCTTTGGGACATTTTGACAGCTTTGGGATGCTGTGTTATAAAATTCATAGTAAACTATAGAAAAATCATAAAAATGTGAGGTCACTGGCATTAGAAAGATATAAGAGTATATTTTGTTAATATTTAGTATTTGTTAGTTATTTTGATATTTAAGAAGGGTAAAACAGATCTGCAAATGACAGCTATACAAAGAACAAAAACTAAAATTTCCAAATTGAAAACAACATAACTTGAGATTAGTTGAGTAATTGCTTATGAAATCTGAAATATGAACTCCAGGGGTATAATTGAAGGTTTTAGAGGCCTGAGGATGGTGTAATTTCATCAGAATTCAGAATTCTATTGCAACATTCGGTTACAGCACAGTGAGTTCAATATATAGGAACAATTATATGTTATGTGTTATATGTGCTTTGTGCTTTTCCGTTGTTATTATTTCCGCTATTTTGATAGCAAAGTTATACCTTTGACCATGTGATCAGTGAAATGACTTAGATTCACGGTGGTACTGGTATGTAGCCTCTGGCCATGTAGAGCATGTCTCGTAAGAGAATGACTTCTATTCTATGGTATTGGCAGAAGGTTAGACAGGGCGCGAAAACCTGTATATCTTTGAATCGAGTCATTGATTGATATGAAAAGCCTGTCACATGATTTCTCATATGCCTTTGTTGTTCCTCTTTGCTTCTGCCATATTGATGCATATATATGGCATAACGTTATATTGTATCTTATATTGAACTCACTAAGCGTCACTGCTTACCCCTCTCAATGTTTAACAATTGCAGGAAATAAATATGCAGTATGGTAGTATACTGTTGGAAGATTTAGAATAGTTTGTAATAGTACTTTTGTATTTCGGTTTATGTTTGTATAAAATTACAATATCCTGGGTAGTTATGTATAAAATTAAAACTTAGTCGGTTTGTATCCAGTCGTTTGTAAACAAGTTATCAATGTAAAATATTATTTGTGAATATGCATGTAGCATGTTTTGGAGTAATAATGTAGAATTTATGAAAGTGTGGGTCTTTCAATCATGGTATCAGAGCAGTAGTTTAAGTGAACTAAATTCCATGGATTGGTATTTAGACTTAAAGTATTGGAAGTTCAATATATGAACTGAATCATTGTAAATATATGGATACAAACCATAGGAAATACTTAAGTGGGGTATTGGGTAGTGATAAACCCTAGTATTCTAAGATATTAAGTTACTTCAAAATTTTCAGAGAATTAGTTTATGTGAACTAGGAATTTTGAGAATTTCTAGATTTAAACGTGGATTGTTAAGTGAAGATGATATGATATGTATCTAGTATACTTTAGGTTGAATACCTAATGGGGACAAGCACTAGAATATTAAGAGGAGATATGCCTTATATTCTATTAAGTGCTAAATGATAAGTAAATATAGCATGCTTTAGGTTTCATACCTATATTGCTATTATTTGAGAAAGTTTAAGGTCTCTTGCCGACCTTGGTTTAAAAAATTTTAAGTTCAGAATTCTAAGAATTTTCGTAATAGAATTTACATGAAACTTTTCGAAGTGATAAAGAGACTTATGATAGTTGACATCGATAAGTTTATAAATAAACGATCGCGGGATATCGTAAAATAAAATAAAATAAAAATATGAAGTGTTATCGTAAGTAGTGTATTAATACCAATAGAGTGGTATTATACATTTAAAGTATGTTTGATATATAATAACATCTTTGGAAGAAAGATGTGCGTTTGAAACACGTTTGGGCAAGATAAATGTGTTGGTACAAATCCATGAAGTTGTTCCACCGCTCTCCAGATTAAAGCAGTGATTGTTTATAGAGTCGGAAGAATCGAAGATGGTGATAAATACTTCGACAGTATTGAAATTAATGTGGTACAAGATTTAGAAGAATTAAATGAAGATCAAAGGAAAGGCTAATGAAGTTTTCAGACTCAATAGGCCAAGATTTTGTGATGTAGTATGTAGTTCGAGTAGTAACCCTATACAAGATGTTCAGACTTAGTATTTAATAATATTGAGTGATGATTGACTTCTATCACATCCTTATGGAAGTTCCATTGTATGTTAAGCCGACTTTAACATACAAGATTGGGATGGTGAATTGAGTCATTTAGTGGTAAAAGGTTAAGCAACTTACTTGTTTAAGTAAGGTAGAATGCTTAGTTGAAGAAGCAATACACTCATAGTATTGTATGAGAAGAAATGTTGTAGTTAGGAATGACAGAGAACCAAGTTAAAGCTAGTAGAGCTTGCTGAGATGCAGCTATAATGCAGACTTCTTAGGATAGACTCCTATGAAGTAGACTTAAAAGATACAACCATGAGAAGAAGACTTACTTAGATACAGGAATGACGATGTCATGAAAAGATAATGAAACCAACAAATGTGCATGATGGTTTGCATGAGTTAGAAGATGATTCAGGTAGTTGAAGACCGTTTGTCTCCATGCTGCAAGAGTAAATTTTGGTATAGTGTGTCTTGTAGAGTAGACACTACCCGAGAAAGAATTTATATGAAGAATTGGAAGTAAAATTTCTATCGACCTATGAAAGAGTATTAGAATATGCTAGATCGAGCTTATACATAAAAAGAATTCTAGAAGGTGAATTTAAGAAATCCAAGATATGTTTGATAGAAACGTGAAATCCCTAGTTGAGTCTAGGAGAAATTGTTGTATGTACTTGTTTAAACACACTTAGGTGTGAAAAGTTGTTTTGTGAAAACTTTTAAATGGTGACTTGGGAACTGCGAGACAATACTTGGGACGAGTATGAGTAGGTGTGAATAGTAGTAGAGGCCTATACTACTGGAAGCACAGGACTCACACTTGGATCAAGGAAAGTCACAAGGCTACCAAGAAGCTTGTAATCGATTCCGTTTTTGTTCGAGTATGTCATTACCTTCGTTTCGGTGATGACTAAGAAAATGATTTTCATTCAGACCTTAATGGTCGTAAAGAATCGAGTCCGACTAATATAGATCTGCATTGATTGGTTCAGAGAACCATGCAGAACTCTTGTACTACGAAAAGATGGTATGCATCCCTATCGAAGGGGAGGATTCTATTTATGTCTATGGTGAAAATAATAATTTCTTTCTTAAAAACTCGTAAGTTTATATCGAAGGGATATTCTACTTATCCGGCTTATACAGTTGATATCTCAAAAGAGGGGAAGAAAACTGTAAATGATGTTCCCGTTAATAATGAAAATCCTGATATTTTTCCCCGATGATTTGCCTGGTCTTCCCCCGATAGGCAAATAGAATTCTGAACTGGCTTTATGTCTAGTGCTGCTCCAATTGTCAAAGTTTGCTAGACAGAATGATAGCATTTGGGTAGTTATCGACCGACTAACTAAGAGTGCACATTTTCTTGCCATGCGTGAAACAGCTTCAATGGAGAAATACGCACAAGTATACTTGGATGAAACTGATGCGAGACATGATGTGCCACTAAAGATTATTTCCAATCGTGATACTTGCTTCACTTTTCATTTTTGGGCAAGTATGCAATGTGAAATGGGATCTCGTGTTACTCTTAGCACAATCTATCATCCCAGACTGATGGTCAGAAGAAAAGAACAATCCAAACAGTAGAAAATATATTGAAGGTATATAAAGCATTATATAGGCGTAAATGTCATACTATGTTGGCATGATGTAGGACAGAAAGTCCTTAGTGGTCCTGAAATGATTCAAGACACCACCGATAAGATTCAAATCGTACGAGAAAGAATGAAAGCGGCCCAGGATCGACAAAATTCCTATACAGAAAAGAGGAGGCGACCCATAGAACTCCAGGTGCGTGATTTTGTAATGCTGAAGGTATCCCCGTGGAAAGGCCTTATGCGATTTGGGAAGAAAGGAAAGTTGAGTCCCAGATTTGTTGGACCTTTCAAAATCATCCAGAGAATTGGAAAACAAGCATACCGATTGGAATTACCTGAAGATTTGACAGGTATTCATGATGTGTTTCATGTGATTTATCTGCGCAAATGCTTGAGCATATATGATGAAACGGTTCCGTTATCCGAGGTGAAATTGGATAATAAAGTAAGATATGTAGAAGAGCCCAAAGAGATTATAAACGAGAGAACGGTTGATTTACGTAATAAAGAAGTAGAGTTAGAGTTTATTAAGTGGAAACATCATCGAAGCCCAAATTATACTTGGGAAAGTAAGAATGAGATAAGAACGAAATATCCCCAATTATTTAAATCGGTGTGATTTCGGGGACGAAATCCTCAAAAGGAGGAGGTATTTGTAACATACACTTTACTAAACTTGTTCAATTATCATGTTTCATATTTATTTTAGTTTAAAAATGAATATTATTAGATATTATGTGGTTTTAAACGTTTAAAGTAGGTAGTTATAATGGAATAAAATTATATGTGTTAAAAACACCATTTTTCGATACGGTTTTGAGCGTCGAGTTGTAACGAAATAGTTTTATAAGATTTGAAGTTAAACTAAGTTTAGAATCATTTGGAAGGTATTGGAAGTGATGGGGATGTCTTATGTGATTCCGATCAAAAAGTCAACTATCGGAATTAACGAAAGTATAACGTCTAAGTTGGAAATAAGTAAAACTGGTTTTATTGGAAGATCGTTTCTGTAATATTTTTATTGGAAGTTGTAAATTATCTCGTTAGAAACGTATATGCGAAAACCTCATCGAAAACGGAGTTCCGAGCGAAAAGTTATGCAATTTTTAGTGTTTAGGGGTAAAACGGGTACCCAAATCGGGTCAAACCCGACCCAACTCGGGTTTTTACCCATTGAAACACGATTTTGGGTCATTTTTCTGCCATTTTCAGTTCCTCACCATCCCTATGGGAGATTTTCACACACATGATCAATCGTGAACAACTTTTGAAGATTAAATCAAGATTTTGAGTGTTCTTGAAGTATCAAGTCTAGTAATCAAGGTATGAACTCTTAATTTTTGGATTAACCCTTGTAATTAGTGAGTTATTAAGAGATTAGGGTTTGATCAAAGTGGGTTTACCGCTGATTTCATGAAATTAGACATGAGTTAATTTTATTAACCTAGAATCTTAAATGGAAATCAAGTAACTACATGTAAACTTGAGAATTAATCATGGTTTAAGAGTAATTAGTGAAAATTAGTAATGAAACTCATTGTTTATACTTGAATTAGAATGAATTGCTAAAATATTCAGTGTTATCATTGTAAAACAAGAACTTAGTGATATTGATCATGAGGTTTGATCATGTAAAGGGTAAAATGAAATCATAAAGGGTAAAATTGTCCTGTTTTTGTAAAAACCACCAAAAATAGTAGAAAAATTGTATGGATATGTGCTCTATATCCCTGGAAAGCTGAGAATGTGTACTTTGATTTTTGTTTTAAAACCAAAATCTAATTCCGGACTTAAGATGGGTGAAAACAGCTATATGTTCAGTGCAGTAAGGCTGAATTTTGACAGCTTTGGGACATTTTGACAGCTTTGGGATGCTGTGTTGTAAAATTCATAGTAAATTATAGAAAAATCATAAAAATGTGAGGTCACTGGCATTAGAAAGATATAAGAGTCTATTTTGTTAATATTTAGAATTTGTTAGTTATTTTGATATTTAAGAAGGGTAAAACAGATCTGCAAGTGACAGCTATACAAAGAACAAAAACTAAAATTTCCAAATTGAAAACAACATAACTTGAGATTAGTTGAGTAATTGCTTATGAAATCTGAAATATGAACTCAAGGGGTATAATTGAAGGTTTTAGTGGCCTGAGGATGGTGTAATTTCATCAGAATTCAGAATTCTATCGCAACATTCGGTTACAACACAGTGAGTTCAATATATAGGAACAATTGTATGTTATGTGTTATATGTGCTTTGTGCTTTTCCGTTATTAGTTCCGCTATTTTGATAGCAAAGTTATACCTTTGACAATGTGATCAGTGAAATGACTTAGATTCACGGTGGTACTGGTATGTAGCCTCTGGCCATGTAGAGCATGTCTCGTAAGAGAATGACTTCTATTCTATGGTATTGGCAGAAGGTTAGACAGGGCGTGAAAACCTGAAATCTACCTTAATGTTAATCAGAAATTGTTTGTCTTCAGTGCCATTTGGGCCGAAGCGTTATTGATGTTTATCAAGTATTGAAATTGTTATATCTCATTGACTGTATATCTTTGAATCGAGTCATTGATTGATATGAAAAGCCTGTCACATGATTTCTCATATGCCTTTGTTGTTCCTCTTTGCTTCTGCCATATTGATGTATATATATGACATAACGTTATATTGTATCTATTATTGAACTCACTAAGCGTCACTGCTTACCCCTCTCAATGTTTAACAATTGCAGGAAATAAATAAGCAGTATGGTAGTATACTGTTGGAAGATTTAGAATAGTTTGTAATAGTACTTTTGTATTTCGGTTTATGTTTGTATAAAATTACAATATCCTGGGTAGTTATGTAAAATATTAAAACTTAGTCGGTTTGTATCCAGTCGTTTGTAAACAAGTTATCAATGTAAAATATTATTTGTGAATATGCATGTAGCATGTTTTGGAGTAATAATGTAGAATTTATGAAAGTGTGGGTCTTTCAACATCTGTTCTCAACGGACTGCTTGGAGCATATAATCAATATTATCCATCGATGCAAGCACAACAATGAGTCAGACAAGAAGAACTTCACTGACATGCTTCGGTGGTATATTACTTTTCATCATACTCTACTGGCCATTATACCGAAGGTGTTCAAGACCATCAAGAAGTCTTCTATAGCTCAACCAAAATGAGCTCTCGGCTCCATTGACGTAAAGAGGGAGATTGTTGGGTATTTTGTGTTGCGTCATTAGCTTTGTTTTTATATATCCGGATTGGGCCTGTCCATCCGTGATTATTGATTAGGGTTAAGCTATTTATAATGCATGCATGTATGGCTTAGATACGATCGTCATTATTATTATTATTGCTTTATAACCCTAAACACCTCTACAGTCGAAGTTCTTAATCGAGCTCTTCTGAGGTGTTAAAGCTTAATCATTCGACATCAGTTAAACCATTTCTGTGTTCTTTATTACGTTATTTATTGCTTTTCTGCTTAGAATCAATCGATCCTACTAGAACTTTGTTCTAACAAAAACCATATGACCATTCATGAAATTATCTTTTTTAAAATTATTGATATAAAACTGTATCAACTTTTTGTTATAAATGATAAAGAAATAAATCGGTATATTAAAAAAAAAATGACAGATATGTAAGATGTCATTTTCGGTTATTTTACATGTATAAATACAATAAAAACATAACTTATCAGCTTACGTACACCAGATACGCAAATAACAATTTTACAAAAAGACATAAAGCGTTTTAAATAAGTAAATCCCAAACACCCAATATATCAAAACACTTAAAACTAACTATTTGACTTCAATTCGAAAAAAATACTTCAGTTCCATAACATACTACTAAAAGTGAATGGATCCCATGATACATTAAATACCATCATGATAAACGATTGAATTCATTTCATGGTATTTCATACATCAGTTCCATAGCATGGTGTTTCTTTTGGACTTAATGCAGAAAATCAAGAAAACAAGACTTTCCCCATTAAGATGTAACTTTTTACAAACAAAGCAAGTGTAAATCTGTCGTACAACAATTTACAATCTTTTTATGAGTACATATATGCCGATTAACTGGGCAAAAACATACAATACAACAATCATATGTTTCACAACAATACGTTGACCAAACACGATAAAACCCGGTCTTTCGTGGTATATGATGATGATGATGATGATGATGATAAATTACAAGGATTATGAAAGTATCTATAATCTTACATGGCGTATACAATCTCCCCACTGCTGTCAATATCAAGATCCGGATCACTTTCAAGATCCTCGTCCATGTCATCATCGATGTCCAGGCTGCCAGTCAGATACTGGTTGAGGTTGTGGGCCCCAGCTGGGGGAATAGTAGCTTCCGCTATTATCTGCATAATTTCATCAACACTTTGTGTGGGTTGCTCCGGCCCTCCAAATTGATCTATTGCATTATCATTCATAAGGTCTCCCGGAAGGTTCCTCATAAACCATTCATGGTTTCTAATCTCATCCATCGTTATTCTCTGTTTTCAAGTACATAAATTACACCCACATCACCAAGAAATAAAGTAATCAGGCGCATTTGTTATGTTGCACAAGACAAAACATACATTGTCAATGGGACATAAACTGCACCTTTTTTGTCCCACACAAAAAGGTGACTGACTGTGTGTACTAAAAAAGGTGTGATTGTGACTTGTGACTGATGTTAATTAGATAAAAAATTGAACTTTTTTTGTCTCACACAAAAAGGTGGAAGAGAACCTTAGAAGGTTCAGCTACAAAGATTCTGGAGATCAAATGGCGGCATCCAGTGGAAATATGAACATAGGCAGGAATCGAGTACTGAACGTTAAGAATTCGCTGCAAAAAAAATTCTATCGCTCGAGTCAAGTATTTGCAAATGGGAAGCTGCCAAAAAACTACTGTGTAATTAGTAATTACCTGTATTGTCTTGCGAAAATTCTTAGGTTCTTCAGGGTCTTCAAAAGGGTAAGCTCCCACAAGCATTACATATAATGTTACACCACATGACCACACATCTGCCATCTGTGCAAAAAGACGCAAACGCCCTTCTTATTATATGCCCCGAATCCTGTGATACATAAAAGAAGATAAATGTTGCTATTACAGTATCACTAACCTTGCCATCATATTCTTTCTTTAGTAAGACTTCAGGAGCAATATATGCAGGTGTTCCAACTGTTGATTTCGGTTGTGAATGCAGAACAGATGACTGATTATATCAAGAACCACATAATATTAATTTTCAAAACATTAATAGATTAAAAAAAATGTTACATTTTATACCTTGGAATATCCAAAATCACAAATCTTGAGCCTGGGAGCTTGGCTGCCATCTAAAAGTGTGTTTTCCAGTTTCAAGTCGCGATGACATACTTGCTACATAATACACAAACATATAGTATTACATTATTTTCAGCTATTAAATTTACAAAATATATGAAAATAGTAATAGTTATAATTTTATAAAATACCATATTATGACAATAACCCACTCCTGAAACGAGCTGCTGGAAAAAGAATCGCGCCTGCAACACAATTATATCACTAATTCTTTAAAACAAATATGAATACAGATGTTATTATAAGTAAATGCATCATATACAAAGTTACAAACCTCATCTTCTGGAAACCTCCCAGCATTACATATGCGCTCAAACAATTCTCCACCAGATGCATATTCCATTACAATAGCAAGATGAGTTGGTGTCAAAATGACCTGGAAATCAATAGAAAATCATTACTAAAAAACCCTTTTTGATTCCTGATATAAGTATTATTCTAAAGTTTGAAGAAAGAACCTCTTTGAATCTAACAATGTTGGGGTGCCTGAGTGATCTGTGGTTGATAATTTCCCTTTGCACATTTTCATCTATCTGTTGGATTCATGGCAAAGGGAATCAACGATTTTGAAAAATAGCGAAGAAAATAAAAATGGTGTAAAAGAACTCGATTTGAAGACTGACCTTCTCACCTCTCTCGATATACTTGACTGCAACAAGCTCGTTAGTCAGTTTATCCCTCATCAACCTCGCGACGCCAAAATTACCTGAACCAATGTCTCGTACAAGCTCATATCGATCACTATCATGCATAATCGGCATATCCATACCTGGACCCATCGTAAGTGCCGATCGATCCATCTTATTCTTCCACAGCAATCAAAACCCTAAAAACCCAAATCAAAAGTCCTCCAGCCACGTGGTAATCATTCACAGAAATAACTAGTCGATTTTCGTCTGATCAGGAGGAGATCATCACAATCAAACAGTTGAACGTCGAACAACGTGGCAAGATACCGATCACATGGATTGGGGAGGGGATTGTGAGTTGATTTTGGTTGGTGAAGTGAGATAGAGACTGAATACCAAAAGTGGGTTGAAATCTGAAACCTCGTGAATCTTTACTTCGCTCAACCACAAACGCTTAGGGTTTTAATTTCTTAATCTTTTTTTTTTTTGGTGGTGATGAGGGATGGCGATGACGATGAACGGGAAATACGGACTTTTTCCCGGGAAGTAGTGAAATGACGTATTTACCCTTTAACGTTGGGCATGGGGAACATGGATGGATAAGGTTCACAAAACACAAGGGACCTTTATTTATTTATTGTGATACGTCCCCCTTTTTCTTTTATTTTATTTAGCTAGGATAGTCTACAACTACTACACACAATAAAAATTAGTAACTTATTTTTATTTTATTTTTGATAAAATATTAAATAGTTATATATTTATAAGGTTTTTCATAAAATAATCTAATTTTTTATGAATTTTTTAAAATAACTTAATTTTATGTGGTGACCATCCAATTAGTTGTTTGTAGATTTTTATTTGAGATAATGACTTATAAGAGTAACATAGTTTTGGTTTTGTATATATTTAGTATTTTTTTTTATAGACATGTGACCATTGAATTTGTTTGAATTGTTCACAAAATACCATTATTACTGGTTCATGTATGTTTTTAAGTCAATGATGTTTTGTTTTTGTACACATTTGGTTTCTATGTTTTGTTTTTGTACACATGCAATCACTTATGTTTTTCTTTTGTACATATTTAGCCATTCATGTTTTTTTAGAGTTATATATTTTTCCAAAAATAGCAAAGTTTGAGGAAATTGACCTCTTCTATCTTTAATAAATACCAGTCAACCATATAGAATATTAGTATTCATAGAAATAAATATCTAAATATTCTAAGCTAAATGAGTTTACTTTGGACAAACGAATGTTAACAGGTTGCACCAACCTTCAACACATCTTCAAAATATTCAAATTCATTAGGAGTGTTATCATGTAGAGCCTCGAGCTCAGATGCAATGAATTAACCAGGTAACTTCAATCCAAAACCTAGAAAGTTATGATATGCACGCCGCCTGTAGTGTCGCAATGCTTAAGTGTAGCTTCACAAAGCCGCCAGAGCCCAAAACCCTAGATCTTGGATTTCGACCCCGATTTAAAGGATGTTATGACTAGATTTTGCTCCACCTCAGCCCCCATCACCCTCATAGCATCTTCTTCAAACCCTTGTCACTCTTTGTGATGTTTAAGCTTTTATTGCTTGTTCTTGCACATTGAAGGATAGGATTATGTAACACTTGTATCAGGTAGTATTTTTTTTTTCAATATTTTTAGGATTTTGCACTAGGACTCGACGAGTTGGGGAGTCCAACTCGATGAGTAGAGATCGTTTTGGGGATGCAGGACTTAGGGCCTACTCGACGAGTTGGAAGGCCCCAACTCGACGAGTAGGCATTGTAAAGAAAAACCCTAATTTTCAGGGATTTATACCTTATTTAAAGAACTTATGGCTCATTTTTGGCCTCCCTCATTGCCCTTACTGTCCAGAGAGAAACCCTAGCCGCGTTTTAGTGCCTTCTTGAGTGTGGGTGAGCTTTGGAGAGTGAATCTTGTGCTTTTTGGAAGGAAACTTGAAGATTGAAGAAATTGAAGTGATGATAGGGCTTTAGATCCGACATCCACTCTGTGTTAGCAACCTTTTGAGGTAAAAAGTCTTTACCTTGGCTTTCCATTTCTTAGATCTTCTCTTATGCAAGAATATGGTCATTTCTAGTGCAAAATGGAGTCAATCTCGGGTTTGAGCTTGTCATGAGGACATGGTCTCAGATCTGGACTCCTCTAGGCCCCATGGTCATAAAGTTGTCGACTTTATCTGTGACATCCCCAATTTCACGGCCAGAAAAGACCGATTTAATTTATGCTTTTAAAATAATTTCAGAGTAATCATTTGATTAAAAGTGTTGCGGAATTTGTTCCCAGAAAAACATGATAAATATGTTATCAAATCATTTCCGAAGAAATGTATTTTTATTCACTTAAACCATTGGGATGTCATTGTCAATACAAAAACATAAGCATAAACAAAACTTACATTCATTTACACTAGTGATCTACTTCTCTTTTAATCTCTCAGTGTAAAGCAACTTCGTATCGATACCTGTGATACAATTAAACTGAGTGGGTCAGGCTTGAGAGCCTGGTGAGCATATAGGGTTTTCAACCCACAATAAATAATAAACTTATTAAGTTCTCAATCAACAATAAATTTATTAATTTCATCAACCAAAATAACCCTAATTACCCATTCCCATTATCGTCACTTTACGTCCCTAAAACAACTATCACAAGGGACCTAGCCTAAGGATTATCACTAGGGGTGACAACATTGCTTTGGGGGTTCCTCAGCAAGTTATGTCAAATAAAACAAACATCGGGGTGACAACATTGCTTTCCCTCAACAAGTTATGTCAAACAAGACATCCTAACATAAAACAACCAACAAGGTGACAACATTGCTTTCCTTCAGCAATTTATGTCAAATAGGCACGAATTCACATCGTCGCCATGTGCTAGTCCATAGCTCTTATTCATCGACGGTATTTCCCACGGGAGTCCCCCCCCCCCCCCCGCAATACATGTTAATGGGTTTTCCATATGCTAAGTCCATAGCTCTTATTTATCGATGGTATTTCCCACGGGTGTTCCCCCCCGCAATACATGTCAATGGGTTTTCCATACAGCTGATGAACATAATTAAGGGGTTTCCCCAGCCTTACATGCCCTAAAGGCACTCATGAGGGGAATAGAGTACAGCGAATGAACACTTAAGTCCATTAACACCTACATGTTATGAGCCTACTAGTGTTCCACAGACCGTCAAAACCGTCCATGGTTGTCATCCATACTCTGCTGAATGACGGGGGTCTTAGAGTACAACGAATGAACACTTAAGTCCATTAACACCTACAGGTTGCGAGCCTGCTAGTGTTCCACAGACCGTCTAGAACAGTCCATGGTTGTCATCCCTACTCTGCTGAATGACGGGGGTCAATGTTGGGTAAGGGCTTTTCTCATATTGCACCACTCACGCCAACATTTGGGTAAAAGCTTTTCCCATATTTCACCACTCACTCTCAACTCATGATCTATATCACTGATCATCTCATCTATCCAACTCACCTTTCATCACACACCCACTATCTAACTCATGATCTATATCACTAACTCATGAAGCTCGTCCAATCACTTCATAAAAGAACAAAGACTCCAAAGCTCTTCCAAATAAAAGTATAGGGAAAATACTGATAACGTACTCCCGTACGCTCCCGTACCCCGACACGTAATAGTGTCAAAAGGAAGAACTAATGGATGAACACATAGTTCAAAAATACCTAATGAACATATAGTTCAAACATACGTACCGATTACAAGTCTACTACTGGGCTATCTAAAATAGTCTGTGGCCATTGTCTATACTCTGCTAGATGACTAGATCATCTTAAACATCGATACCTCTCATCACTTTTATTTCATCACACATCATCTAATTCATCTACCCATGTTTTACCCAACATATTTGTAGATAAAAATATATATACAGTTTAAAACTTGTATAAAACATCAATTCAACAGTCACCTCAAATAAACAATTAATATATTTACACATAGCACGTATTTTAAGGTAAATACTTCATATCTATGTGTAAGGTGAAAGTGACTATACACTCACCTGATTTAATGAAAATCGGGCATCAATTCGTTTCCTAAAACGATCGTTTCTAATAAAACCGAGAGTTTTATTGAGAAACCGGGCTCTGCGAGGGTCGGGCTTCGAAACCGAAAAAATAAATTTTCCGGGCTTCTCGGGCACTCCGGGACGTGTTCCGGGCGTTGGAAATGATCTCGGGGCATCGGGGGAAGTCAAAATAGCTAAAATATTGAAAAATGGGTAAAAATGACAAATTTGGAATTTCCCCCGGAAGATCTCGCATGGCTTCTATTTATAGGGGTGAGCTTGCGAGGGTTCGGCCGAGAAGGAGGAGTCAGCGATGGCAGGTGGCATCCACGGAGCGAGGCCAGGTGGCGGGTGCGAGCTTCGGACACGCGAAGGGCACGCGGCGCCTTCGGATTGGGCCAGCGAAGCTCGGATGATGAGTCAGAAGCGAGGCGTGTCGGAAGATCATTGGACCGCACCCTCGGTCAAATCAGCAAGCGACGCGTGTTGCGCACGGGCTATGCATGCGAGGATCACGTGGCCAACACCATTTCTTGCGGATTTTCTCGAAAATTGTGCCCATTCTTGTAAAATCCATAACTTTCTCATACGGGCTCCGTTTTTGACGTTCTTTATATGCATGCGTAGGTAAAATTACGCTCTACAACTTTTGTTTAGACTTCGTTGGCTAATTTTGACTTTAATTTTTAAATTATTATTTTTAACAGACCGGGATAGGAAATCCGTTAAAAATTCATAACTTCTTCATCCGACGTC
This sequence comes from Lactuca virosa, assembly GCF_052849685.1. Lineage (NCBI taxonomy): Eukaryota > Viridiplantae > Streptophyta > Magnoliopsida > Asterales > Asteraceae > Lactuca > Lactuca virosa. The sequence continues at coordinate 166,466,411 of NC_136434.1, read as the reverse complement.
CGTTTTCGTCATAATTTTTACCGCTGTGCTATAAATGACGAGACCTTCGATTCTCGTTTAGGTCGTGTCGGCTAAAAATCGCTCGATCTAAAATTCGAGTTTTTAGCTGTTTACTACTAAGCTGAAACTTCGAAAAATCATAACTTCCTCATACGAAGTCAGATTTGGGCGTTCGTTTTATACCTACTCTCGGTTTAACGAACACTACGAGTTTCGTTTAGATCACTAAGGCTAAAAAGTAGTTTATCAAAAACTCACTTTTTACGACATTCGGCACCGTGCCGGTTTATCGTGAAACTTCGACAGGTCATAACTTCTTCGTTATAACTCGGATTTCGGTATTCTTTATATATCCGTAATCCTTGTCACGCCCACTACAAGTTTCTTAATAGATATCGGCTTTATCTAAAATTTAATTTTTGACGCTCATTTTTATTCTTAATTAATTAAACCCTAATAATTAAGCATAAAACACATAATTCACATAATTCCTTTTCATTTCTTCTAAATGAGTTTCAAAGGTTAACCTAGACCATTATGTCAATATTAATGCCTAGCCTAGAAACACGGGCGTTACATTATCTAGTCTTGGTCCTTCCTCGTGCCCTAAACATCTTCCTATGCTTAGTTTTGAGTGTTTTAGCCTCTTAAGGCCTTACATGCACATAAAGTTGGCAACTTTACGTGATAACTACACCCTAGGGGGTTGGATATGTAGTTTGGAGCCTTGGATTCAATTGGAAAGGACTGAACAAGAAAAGGGCTGGAGGAACTTGACGAGTTGCTTAGCCAACTCGATGAGTTGGGCAGGGTTTTCCCGTTTTCGGGACTCTGAGTGATCTCAGTGAGCTGATTAGAGTTTTCGGTCTCTTGACTTGAGTTTTCGATCTAGAGTTTTCGGCCTAGAGTTTTCAGTCTCATGGACACTAAAGGACTCGACGAGTTACTCAGGTAACTCGGCGAGTGGACTCGAAATTTCGGTTTATGGACACTGAAGGAACTCGACGAGTTGCTAGATGCACTCGAAGAGTTGGGTCAACATGGACTGTTGACCTTGACTTTGACCATGTTTGACCAAGTTTGACCTTGAGGGTACTTTTGGTATTTCAGGATGTTGACAAGGCTAGTCACATGATGATTTCAGGCAGTTGAGTTGGAGCTGCGCGTTGGGACTTATCACATCTTATCAGTTCAACATTATTGAGAGGTGAGTCTCCTCACCATACCAATGGGTCTAAGGCACCAATGTTGGTCCATTATTGTATGTGATATGCTAGTTGGTTATGGGATATGTGGTATGCTAGTTAATTGAGATACTTGCATGAAAGACCTCGGGGGGTTCCCGAGGCATTTAGGTGTAAGACCTCGGAGGGTTTCCAGGGTATCCTTGGGCTAAGACCGTGGGGGGTTCCCGAGGCACCCGGAGTAAGACCTTGGAGGGTTTCCAAGGCATCCTTATATGTTTGTATGTATGGTAGTGGGCTAAGACCTCGGGGGGTTCCCGAGGCACCCGGAGTAAGACCCTGGAGGGTTTCCAAGGCATCCTTGGGCTAAGACCTCGGAGGGTTCCCGAGGCACCTGGAGTAAGACCTTGGAGGGTTTCTAGGGCATCCCTATATGTTGTATGCATGGCTTATGTGGGTTATGTAGCTTTTATAGCTAATATGGATTATGTGATTATGTGGATTGTGTGTGGGGTATGCTCTGGGGAACTCACTAAGCATTAGCTTACAGTTTGTTGATTGTTTCAGGTACTTCTGAGCCTAAGGGCAAGGGCAAGGTTTGATGGCGCGGAGTGCACTCTCTCAGGCGTTTTTATGGGACACTCTGATATTTGAAATAAAATGTTGAAGTTAGGAATTTGAAAACAATTGTTCTTGAGATTTTGTGGTTTATTGGAAAAGTTTTGATGAATTAAAAATGAAAAAAAAATCTTTGGAAAAAATTGGGTTGTTACAAGTTGGTATCAGAGCCTTGGTTTGAGGGATTCAGGTACACTCTCGGGTGTGTCAGGACTCAAACTAAGGAAATGATAAAATTGTTTTCAAAAATCAAAAGTTAAAAACTTCTTAAAATGGAAAAAGGGAAAAGTGCAATGCGCATGATTGGCCGAGCTCAAGTAAGTAGTTCCCCAATATGTTAGCCATGTTATACTGATATTTGGATTATGATAGTCGGATGGATTATGCTATGTGTATGCTTTAAAAATTATATACGGTTAGGATCTTATAGCCTTAGAATAATTGATTTGGCCTTATTTCCTTCTCCTTGTCTGGTTGTGTTCCTAGGGTAGAGTCTATTATTCGAAAGTCTATTTGATCTTGTTCTGTGTATAATTTGCATGCATAAGGCAACCTGTTATGATTGATTGAGATCTGATTTGATGGGAGCAAGGTTGCAGAACTCGCTACTCGGTGCCTGCTCGACCGACTCGGATTCGGTAATTCGTGTAGAAATATTTTTAAGAAAATTTTATATGTCAAAATCATAAGTTAAAATCATAATTTGATTGAAATATATAACAAAATTAGATACATGTGAATACATAAAACCTGAAATACACACAATAGTCTCTATTCGTGAATAATTATTGAAAATTTAACATATATATATAGTAATAATCACATGTGTGTGTTAAATAATAAATCATTAAGTGTATTATAAATATTAATCTTGAAATTCTTGATTTTTTCTCTTTTTATGACAATTTTGACCCTTTGACCAAGTTTGACTGATTTTGACCGAGTAGGCCCGAGTTAGAGAGATATTGACCGATTTTTGACCGAGGTTGACTGATTTTTAACCGAGTTTGACTTAATCCGAGTTTTTTTGCCGAGTTCACAAAACTCGCCTTGGTGGAGAGCCGATTCCGAGTACTCGGCCGAGTAGGCCGATTTTTACAACACTGGATGGGAGTGAGCAAATCTTAGGATAGCCTAGGATTTGAGTTATGCAGTAGCCCGTGAGATATATTTGTTCGGGAACAAATTAGGGTTATCACGTAGAGCTTTGGGAAGGTACATGTAGGTGTGGAAGGTAGTATTGGGCCCGTACTACTGAAAGCACAGGACCTGCACCCAAACTAATGTTAGACCTAGAAGCTCTAAGGAGAACCGGTGTGGGAAGATCCCTTTTCTGGACATTTTGATCATTCTGTCTTGTGGTATTACAGATCAGAATGGTGGTGACACGACTAGGAATAGGGGGATCAGGATCAGGATCCGGATCTGGGTCGGGTGATGGTACAACACCCATTGATGAGAGGCTGCGCGAGATCATTGTAGCCGAGGTTACGAAGGGCATCCTTGACGCTACCCCGGTGATTTTTGGGACAGTCAAGGAAGGGATGATGGAGATTATGGAGGAGCGGCTCAGGTCGTTCAGAGCCGAGATTGTTGTGGGCCAGGTGCGGGCCCGAACTCCCTCGTTCCGGGAGTTCAATGCGTGCGGGGCACCGGAGTTCTTAGGGGTCACAGACCCCATAGTTAGCCGACGCTGGGTGGCAGACATGGAGAATGCCCAGCGCACGAGCTCTTGCCCTGATGCGGCAAATGTGGGATTTGCTTCGTGCATGCTGAGGGACCGAGCCCGGGACTGGTGGGGAGAGGTGACCAGTCAGGTGGGGGCAACCGGTGTGGCTGAGATGACATGGACTGAGTTTGTCAGACGCTTTTATTTGGAGTTTGCGCCATCCATTGAGGTGTAACGATTAGTGAGGGAGTTCTAGAAGCTCCAGCAGACCACCGAGACTGTGGCGGAGATCACCGCCAAGTTTCGGGAACGGGCACTATTGATCCCACAATATGCTACATATGAGGACATGAGGAGGACGAGGTATCATTCCATGCCGAGGGATGATATCCGTGAGTTCGTGAGCTTTACAAGGTGCAAAACCTTGAATGAGATGGTGGAGAAGGCTCGTGAGCAGGAAATGGAGTTGGAGTTCCGCACCAAGCGGAAACCAGAGCAGGCACAGACAGCTGTAGGTCAGACTTAAAATCCTAAGACTTCGGAGTCTTCTGGTAGGGGATAGCAGGGTCGTGGCCAGTGTGCCAGATGTGGGAGATCGCACGGTGGAGCGTGTCGGGTGACGGGAACAGTATGTTATACCTATGGTCAGCCAGGCCACGCGAGTAGGGACTGCCCCAAGAAGGGATTGATTTGCTTCCACTACAACCAGACCGGCCACAAGCGGGCTGATTGTCCAAAGTTTCAGGGAGAGGGAGGAGCAGTGGCGGCGCCTGCGCCTACCACAATGAGGATCACTGATGGCCGCCCTGATAAGGCGGATGCTCCAGCGGTGAAGAGTCTCGCGTTTCAGTTGACCACCGAGGAGGCTCGGGCAGCGCCAGACATTGTGGCTGGTACGTATTTTATTTTCCAACTCGATATTGATTTGTATTTCTTATGTGTATATATGTGCTAATGGATAGGGACCTTTTTGGTTAATGGTATGTCGGCTCACGTTCTATTCGGTTCGGGTGCTACCTGATCATTTGTATCTCTTGCGCTTAACAAGAAGTTTTGGGATGCACCGAGGACTTTGAATTCCCCGCTTGAGGTTGAGATTGCGGATGACCGCACTGTGAGTGCTGCGAGGGTGTATCGGGACTATGTCCTGAATGTACTTGGGGAGAGGTTTCGTGTTGATCTAGTCCCGATACCGTAGCGAGGATGTAGTTAAATTAATCGAGTATGAGAATCAAATCAGAGTAAAAGATGAACACGAGAAGTAAATAAGGTCTGGTTCAGCTCATATTACTTTCAGAGAACAAGAGTACAAAACTGATAGTAAACATGGGAAAACTCCTCTATCAACTCTATGTTCAGCTCCTATTTATAGGAGGCTGAAAGTACAAAAAATACTAAGGCTAGCCATTACGCTTCGTTAAAAAGACGCCTTAGCAAATACATAGAAAACATACAAAATTGACAAATACACGGACTTCGACATATTACAAGATATTTCGACTCTACAATCTCCCCCTTTGTAATCATGTCGAACTTCTCAATTCGTGAGAATCTGTGCAGCAAAATGCATCATCCTTCGTATCTCCGAGTACCATGTCATTATCTTCCTTAACTCCACTTTATCTCCATCATTGTTCTTCTTGCAATTATTCATACGAACAATGAAGTTCGTATATTGCGAAGTCGTATATCTTTCTATCTATGAAGACTGGAATAAAAACCTCTTAGCTTTGCCATTCTTATCTTTTCCAGCAAAGACCAATCCAAAAGGCTTTAAGCATATCTCCCCCATCAACATATTTCTTCAGTTCAGCTTGAGTCTTCGACAATTCCATAGCAGCTTTCACTTCCTTTCCCATTGCTGATGCTAACTCCATATCAGTCAATGCTAGACAATCATAGTAATTGTCTATGAAGATTTTGATATGGGCAAGACCAAGCCTCAATACATCTTTGTCAGTCCCTTGAAGTTGAGAAGCCTCTATGTCTTTCAAAATTAATGCAACTTGAATCAGGTCATTCAAGTTCATTAGAGGAAAATCAGCAACCGAGAAATCACACACTTGATTGTTCGCTCTTACAACATGATACCGAAAATTCTGTATCATATTCTCAAACATTACATCTTTCGTTATACTGACAACCTTCTTGATCTTCACTAATGACCATATTTCTTCTGGTTCTTTTCCAACAACCGCATGAAACCTAAGTTTCATATGGATATAATCATCCTCGTTGTCGAACTTCTCAACTATCTTATACTGAGCCATGATAAACATCATTTCGTTCACTGGAAAATCAAGCTGATTCATATCAGTGTTAGTGATAGAATAACTTTTATTGGGCTTTTTCTCAAATGGATACATGTCATTGAAAGCAACTCTTGCTTCAATATTCTCATAGCTGTACAACTTCTTCGGATCTCCCTTATCCATACCAGGTGGATCACTTTCACGAAGTCTTAGTATGCTCTGTATCTGCCTTTGTTTCTCCATTTCAGCTTCAATTTCGGCCTTCTTCTCTTCCTTTGATTTTCAACCACAATCACTTTCCCTTTATCTTTTACAGCTTCAAAAACCTTTGGCTTTGAAGAACTTGAACTCCCTCCTTCAGTTGTTGGACAAATTACAATTCCCTTCAGAATGGGTCTTGTTGTTGTCTTTATGGCTTCTGTTGTATTCACCTTTGGTACTATAGGTATTGAGACTTGAGTAGATACCACTTTCGTTAATTCACCAGTAGAAACAATCTTCTCAACCTTTTTCGACTTTTCAACCCCTTTTGTAATTTTCGAAGATTTGCCTTCTTGAATTTTCTTTTCTCCCCCTTGCACCCCTGTGACAACAGGAGGGGCACCAGCAGACAACATGTTGGCAAATTTCGAAATTGGAGCAATAGCCTTCTGAATGGCTTGATCCAAACTATGTAACTTCTGAGTTAAAAACTCAGGAGTTAAAAACGAAGTTGGAGCCGGTTTCGATACTAACTCTTTCAATTCACCAAGTAAAACACCCATCTTGTCGAAATTCTGAGCATCTGTTGTATCCTTTGCTTCAAACTTGGGAGTTAAAGCTTGATACCATTCAACAATCGTTCTGAATGCAGCCGCAATAGTGTCAACATTCGACTTGATTGTCGAATAATTGGAATTCAGCTCATTCACTTCTTTGGAGACTTCAACTTTCAGCTCCTCAAGTTTTCGATTGACATCTTCCCGTACTGTCTTGACATCTTTAACAAAAAGAACATGTCGTTCTTTTGCTGTCAAACGAAGATCTTTGAGTGCAGAAGTAAACAAATCAGTCTGAGCTTTGACCCTCAATTCGTTACTTTTATTCATACCATCCAATTGCTTCTGCATTCGAAGCTCCATAGCCTTTAACATAACATCAACATCTATTCCCGAAACCGAATTCTTGGCACCAGAATTAGCTTGTGATTGAAGAATAGAATTAAGCTTCCTATTCAGAATTTTAAACTGCTTACCAGACATCAACATGTGATCTGGTATATCCTCTTCTTCCGAATCAAAATGAAGATCATCAAACGTTCCTCCGAAACGTCCGCCATCTGTTTCATCATCAGAATTTGGTTTTGGTGGATCGGTGGATTGTGATGGAAAAAGTGTAGTGAAGGCTTGTTTTAAAACTTGATCGAAAGTTGGTGAAGTATTGGTAGTGGAAATGTGTTGAATAAAAGGTGGAAGTGAAAGAAAAGTACTTGAAATAGGTTCAGGAATACCTTGAGATGATGGATTAACACTCACCACAACATGTGCACCCGTATCAGATACGTTTGTAACAATGGGAGAAATTGGAACCTCCTCAGGAACTGATTTGGTTACAACAATTTCGAGTGGTACTGTTGTTGTTGAGGAAACAATGGTAGTGGTTTGTGGTAAGGATAGTGGTGGAGAGTTCGATCACAATGGTGTTTCTGGGACAACTTCACTATCAGATGACTCATCTTGAACCACCAGCTTTCGTTTCTTTCTTTTCTTGTTGATATGCTTCGCCACATCCTCAGCTCTTCGCTTCTTGGAGGATGGTGAAACTGGTGCAGGAATCTCACGAACTTTCACTCCTTGTCGATTAAGCTGAGGTTTGCGAATAGTAGGAGATTGATCTGTTGATGAAGTTCGTTTCTTATAAGTGAAATTCCTTAATCTTTTGAACACACCAGATTTCGAAGGCATCAATTCCTTCAAAGATTCAAGAACAACCTTCTCCTTAGGCTTCTCAGTTTCGTTTACAATCTTCTTAGGAGACTTAGACTTAGCTTGTTTCTTGGGACATTCGTGAACAACAACCTCTTCAGGAACTTTTTTTGACTTCTTAGATGACCCTTCACCACTTATTTTCAGCAAAATCCCAGTTTCGACTGAAGGATTAACATGTTGCAAGTATGCCACCAATACTGAATTTGTTGGATCAACTTTCTTCAACATCCCATCAAGAATTCGAGCAACATTTGGGAATACTTCTGAATCATCTGCAACAGTCTTTGGAAAATGATACTTCGCGAATTTTGCCTTAGCCTCATTAGCAGGAATTGGAATTCCTTCTTTCTTATATACATACTGAAGAATCAAACTCCAGTAACGTGCACACGAAATTCCTTTTACTACGTTCGTGTTTTCCAGGCTCTTTATAAACTCTTTCCAAATCTGAGTAGCATAATCAACATTGAGATCATAGTACAACCCTGCTACCATAGCATAGACTTCCATTCTCCCTTTGTCAAGCCCTACACTTTGCCAAGTTAAGAAATGAAGGTATATGCCGAACAAAAAATTCCATGTGCAAGGAAGACCAGACTTCTTGAAATCACTGATCTTAACGAGTGGTGGTTGATGACCCATCTCGTTAAACATGAACATAACTTGATCACCAGTAGGTTTAAAGAATGGAGGTGAATTTGGAATTACCAAGATTTGAGTAAAAAACTTCTTTGTGAGTCGAATTCGCTTTTCATTCACCAAATTGAATGTGATTACATCAGTGGCTTTGCTATAAGAAGCAGTGGAACCAGCCATTGATAACCATGACAACGGGACTTCAAAAGCATTGAACATCGCAGTTGCGAGACCTGAATGTTGAAGAGCAACAATCAGCATCTTGAGTTGTTCAGGATACATTGACACATCTCCTTCAACCTGATAGTTGGTGCTTTGAATCTTCATAAGTGGTTGAGATGAGGCATCGTCAGTGGTGTTGGTGGGATCATCAGCTATTGATTAGGGTTTTGAGAAAATCTTGAAGAACAGAGAAATTTAGGGCTTTTTGATCGTCTGAGAATATGAACGCGTAATTATAAAAGGAGATAAGAATTTCCTTTTATATGTAAGCCCAATAGAATTCCAAACGGTTTCATTAAGAGTAACCCACATCTGTCCTTGAAAGTCGCGACACTAGCCGTTATGAGCACCACGTCAGAAAAAGTACCATGAAAGTCGGACCAAGTTGCCAAACTGTCACATCAAACTGTTCGTGAGTTCCAACTGGATAAGATCGAAAACCTTCGGCATGGAGGTTAGGCTCTTTCGTCTTTGGGATTAGAGACGAAGTCATTTGCCAGACTGTTGAAATCATCAGCCTGAGTTGGTAATACTCAGAACCTCAAGGATTCCGTGAGTGCATTGTAACAATAGAATAAGATAAGAAGCAAACTAACGAAAATTTGGGATCTGTGATGTCGAAAAATAAAATTTCGACACAATGGCAGTTAAACCTCGGGCAAAGGTTTCTTCCTTAATTATCAAGAGAGATAATCAACAGCTTGTGTATGTTCTCGTGAATTTCAATCGAATACTTGTAGAGAAGTATCGAAGGGCTTCTTTTTCAAGGCTTCGTGGGTGGCTTAAAAATTTCGTTACATATCAACCTAAACATAAGGTGAGTAATTGTAACCGAAATTACTTGTTTGACCAGTGTAGTCAGTGACAAGTATGCTTTGATTTAATTTGAAAGTGACAAGTGAAAGAATTGATACTCCCACGAAAATCATATTCAAAGAAAAATTGTTTTCAGTTGGATCCTGTTAGGTAACAAATGTCGTGGGTTTCGAACATTTGATCAAGAACACTCATAACGAAAGAATATGATTTGGACCATCGAAAATTTGGTACTGAAACAAATGTTTCGTGAAAATCTGGAACATAGTTCCCCGTCAATTCCTTAAATGATTTTGATAATCACTTTCATCACGGTCTCATGATGTTAGATCATTAACACAGAGGTTTCATATGTCTAAGTCATGATTGGTTTGATCAATGACCTCTTGGACATACGTCATTGTGTGTGAAATGTGTTAGAAGTTTGAGATGAAAAAGGTTGGTTTACGAATTCAATTGTACCTCTGTTATGTTTGGACCAAACAGAAAACTCTTAACTCATTTGAGAAGAGTTAGGTAGCTCAGTAGACTAATATGAATGTAAGCCTGATTGGGAAGAAATTTCCGTAATGAAAAATTTCATTAAGGCTTTCGAAATCACACATTGAGTCAATGGAGGTTTGGGTCGACATGTTGCAGCATGCTTCTAGGGACATTCTAACTAGTACAAAGTTGTCGAAAATTTACCTTACCCTAGAAACGCAAGCATGACCCTTGTAAAACTTCCGTGGAATCTGCACTAAGAAAGAAAAGACAAAGTACAAAATAACAAAAATCTTTTTGGTCTTTTATGTTTTTTAAAAGAAAGAAAATATTTTTGTGTTTTTAAGTTTTTCGAAAATTAAAACAAATAACAAAAGAAAATCTTTTTTATATTTTTGATTTTTCGAAAAGAATATAAAATAACGAAAATATTTTTGGTTTTTCCAATTTTTCAAAATGAAGTACAAACGAAAATTTAAGAGTGTACCAAACTAACGAAACTTTTCTTTCCCAAGTGTCGAAAACGAAGCGTATCGAAGCGCTGAATATGAACAGTAACCTCTGAATGGTTAATACTATACACCTCTGAACCATTCAATAATGCCTATGAATCGACACTTTTTCATCTTCTTTCTTTGTTATTCTTTCGAAAGTAGTCCTGGAACCGAACTTGCTTCAATCATTCCCAATCCTGTCAAAATTCGAACAAATGATTTTTCGTCCAATGCTTTTGTAAAAATATTAGCAAGTTGATCAGTTGTTTTTACAAAATGAACTTCAATATTTGCCATCTTCCACATGGTCTTTAATGAAATGATAATGAAGTGCAATATGTTTGGTTTTTGAATGTTGTACTGGATTATGACAAATGCGTATAGCACTTTGTGAATCACAATACAATGGAATCTTCTTCATATTAATTGCATAATCACGCAATTGACTTTGGATCCAAATGATTTGCGAAGTGCAAGCGGTAGCTGCGACATACTCAGCTTCAGCAGTGGAAATTACAACACAAGTTTGCTTTTTCGATTGCCAACTTAGAAGCTTCCCATCTAACAATTGACATCCTCCACTTGTACTTTTTCGATCAAGTATACATCCTCCCAGATCTGCATCTTAAAACGCTTGAATGAAAAATCCTGATTTCGAAGGATACCACAATCCTAACGAAATTGTTCCCTTGAGATAACGAAAAATAGTTTTCACTACAGTCAAGTGTGGTTCTCTCGGATTTGCTTGATACCTAGCACAATTACATATAGAAAACATGATATCAGGTCGACTTGCTGTAAGATAAAGCAATGAACCTATCATACTCCTGTATAAAGTAAGATCAACAGTAGGTGTATCTAACGAAGGAGTTAGCCTAGTTCCAACCGCCATTGGTACTCTTAACTTCGTGCTATTCGTCATTCCAAACTTTCCGAGCAAATTCCTGGTATATTTTTCTTGATTGATGAAAATTCCTTCTCTGCTTTGATGAATGTTTAAACCAAGAAAATTATTGATTTTACCCATCATGCTCATTTCGAATTGGCTTTTCATCAAACATTTGAATTCACTAGACAAAGCAGGGTCAGTAGAGCCAAAAATAATATCATCAACATAAATTTGAACAAGCATTAGATAATTTCCCAACTTTCTTTCGAAATAATGTGGGGTCAATTGATCCTTGTTTAAATTTCGATTGTTTTAAGAAACTGGTAAGAGTTGCGTACCATGCTCTTGGTGCTTGTTTTAACCCATATACTGCTTTATCTAAAATATAAACATGATCAGGATATTCTTCATTTATGAAACCTGGAGGTTTTTCAACATAAACTATTTCTTCGAGTTCACTATTGAGAAAAGCACACTTCACATCCATTTGATAAACATCAAAATCTTTGTGAGCTGCATAAGCCAAAAATATTCGAACAACGTCGAGTCTTGCGACAGGGGCAAAGGTTTCTTCATAATCGATACCTTCTTGTTGCGAATATCCTTTAACGACTAATCGGGCTTTATTTCGAACAATATTTCCATCCTTGTCGGTTTTGTTTTTGAAATTCCATTTTAATCCGACAATGAAACATTTTCAGGTTTAGGAATTAACATCCAAACCTTGGTTCTATCGAACTCAGCAAGTTCAGATTACATTGCAACAACCCAATCTGAGTGTTCCATTGCAACCTTAACTGTCTTTGGTTCTATTTTCGAAATGAAAACATTAAACATGCAAAATTCTTGACGAGCATTTAGTACCTCATTCTTTGCACGAATTTGAGCTCTAGTCAAAACTCCATCTTATGGATTCCCAATGACTTGTTCTTTTGGATGATTTCTTGTCCATTTTTCCAATGGTGGATATGTTGGATCAAAGTCCAAAGGTGCATCTTCGTACATTTCTTCATTTTCGGATCCCGCAACAGAATTATTATAATTTAGTTCATGAAATTCATCATTTTCATCAAGATTTATGGTTTCAGTATCATTATGCTCCCCCTTAACATAATTGTCATTCTGATGCTCCCTTCGAAAACATCATTCATACTACTCTTCTCCCCCTCGAAAGGATGCTCCCCCTCAACAGTTGAAGGTATATTCAAGTGCTCCCCCTCCACTTGAGCATCTAGCATACTTTCACCATTAGCAGTTGTATCTGATGTGATTGTCGAATCATCAGTATGTTTCGAAGATTCAGAAGTTTGATTATCAGCAGCATTTACTTCAGCATCAGTAGCCCTGTCTGGAACACCAAAAAGTAAATCATAATCAAAATCAGATGAATAATAAATTTCAGACTCATCATTTGATTCATTAAGAATTGGTTTTTGTTCAAAACGTTTTTCAACTTGTTTCACATAGTAATCATCAAAAGTGAGGTTAAACGTTTCTTCAACTTTTCTTGTTCGCTTATTCAACACTCTGTATGCAACCGAATTATTTGAATATCCCAAAAATATTCCTTCATCAGCCTTAGCTTAAAATTTCGAAAGATTATCTTTGAGATTCATGATAAAACACCTGCAACCAAACACATGAAAGAATTTGACATTAGGTTTTCGGTTATTTATGATTTCATACAGAGTTATATTGAAACGACGATGAATAAAAGATCTATTCTGAATAAAACATGTTGTCGAAACTGCTTCTGCCCATAGATATTGAGGAAGATTCGCATATGTCAACATTGTTTTTGCTGCTTCGCAAAGAGACCTATTCCTCCTTTCAACCACACCATTTTGTTGTGGTGTATATGGCGATGAGAAATTATGCGAAATTCCTTTCTCAGTTAAGAACGAATCGAGCACGTTGTTTTTAAACTCCGAACATTCCTTTTCAGACTTGTCTCAATTTTCTTGATAAATTCAATCATTGTTTGAGCAACTTCATATTTTATCCGGAGAAAATACACCCAAGTAAATCGTGAAAAATCATCAACAATAACCAAAATGTATCGTTTCTTGTTGAGAGTTTCAACAGTTGATGGTCCACAAAGGTCAATATGAAGAAGTTCCAGCGGTTCAACAATTTTCAAATCTATGACAATTGGATGTCCTTTACGATGCTGTTTTCCTTGTTCGCAAGCTGCACATAAAGTATCATTGTCAAACTTTAGAACAGGTAAACCTCGAACAAGATCTTCTACTACCAACTTATTCAGATTTCGAAAGTTTAAATGAGATAAACGTCGATGCCACAATCAGCTAACATCATATGAAGCTTTCGAAAGTAAACAAACTGAGGGTTTCCCAACAATAGGTTTGATGTCAACAGGAAACATATCGCCATATCTTTTTGATTTCAGCAATACTTCGTGCGTCTCAACATTAGAAATGATACTTCCTTCTTCGTTAAACACAACTTGATTGCCAGTGCCCACAACTAGTTGTGAAACACTTATCAAATTATGTTTAAGACCTTCAACATAAGCAAAATGATTCACTATAAATTGTCTATTTGTTACTTTGCCATAACCTTTAACTTGACACTTGTGATTATTTCCAAACTTCACTACTCCTGCATTTTCCAAACTCCTAAAATCACACAAATTCTCCTTCCTTCCAGTCATGTGACGTGAGCAACCACTACCAATGTAACATTTCTCATCATATTGCTCGTCACTCAGTACCTGCATTCATTAAAAGAATTTAGGTACCCAAGGCTGTTTGGGTCCTTGGTCATTAGTTTGAAAAAGCGAATAAAATTTAGAACCTAAAGCCCAATTTCGAACTTTGGTTTTGAAAGTATCAATTAAGTCGACATCATCAGTTAAAGATATCGAAACATAATTTTTCGATAGTTTTGGACTTTCACTGACTTTCTTCTCATGCTTCTCAGTGTGTTTTTCCTTTGAGATTGGTTGCCATTTTTGAACTGGAGTATTTGATTCTTTCGAAGATGAACTTCCAGATGAAGTATCATTCAAATACTGTTCATAGGCCTTCTTGATTTGATGTTGAGAAAACTTTCCCGATTGATACTTTTTCCCTTTTTCGTCAAGCCAATGATTGATTGTTTCCACACCAGATGAACCTTTTGTGTACGAAAATTTAGTGGCTTTATGTGCAGACGGATTCGGAAAATTTGGTTTTTGTGGAATAAACTTTGCAGATGTTTTGGATTTATCATGCACAATAGTTTGATGGTCTGCAAACTTTCGAACGTTTTCAAATTGTCGATCATTCTCAAATTTTCGAAAATTGTCAAATTGTCGAACATTCTCAAATTTTCAAACATTGTCAAATTGTCGAACATTCTCAAATTTGGGAACATTGTCAAATTGTCGAACATTCTTAAATTGTCGAACATTGTCAAATTTTCGAACATTGTCAAATTGACGAACATTAGCAAAATGAAATTTCGATTTGTTCTATTTGAAGAAAATCTATTTTGATTGTTTGTTGGTTTTAAAAAAAATGAATTTGAAGTTGAAAACTTTTGTTGACTTTTTGAATGAAAATTCTTTTGTTGCTTATTTGTTTGAAAAGTCTTTGAAGATGTTGATTTTGAAAACTTCGTTGAAGAATTTTGATTATCACACGAAATTGGTTGAGCGAGATTTTCCTTTTTATCCGAACGAGTTGAAAACTTTGTTTGTACTGATTTAGGCAACTCATTTTCAGACATTTTCTTGGTTGGTATTTTTGATTGCTTTTCATTGGACACTACTTGCCAAAAAATTCTCTTTCGTGCATGTCTTTTCGAAATTCCTTTTTCATTCGAAAATTTTTCAACAAGATCCTTAAATTCTTGTGAATTAAGTTTCACATTCTCATTTGTTTCATTAGATTCCTGTTTCAAAATCTCTTGTGATTTTTCTTGTTTATCAACCCATTTTCTTTGTGGTTTTTGTCTTTGAAAAACATACGAATTCTTTGTTAGATTGTTTTCGACAGTTCTTTGGTTTGAAAAGAATCATTCGTCTGATGTTTTCTTGTTATCTTCTTCGACCATTTTGTTGAACTCTGATTTGATGTTTTCAACATTTCCAGTAGTGACAAACACTTGATTCAGAAATACAACATCATCTGAACACTTAAAATTTGGATACACAACTGTATTTGTTTCCAAATAATGAGCACCTTTGTCAGATAAGTTTGTCGAAATTTTCAGTGTCTCCAAACACTTGATCAACAACAACTCGTGGAATAGATGTTTCATTCGAAACATTCTTTTCCGACTCAGAATTGTTCGAAACTTTTTCTTCATTTTCATCATCACTACTATCTGTTTGACTGTCTCTTACACTCACATGATCAAAGTCACAAACTTTTGAAGTAGAGGGTCTATCAGTGTCATCCTCAACCATCGAATCATTACAAATTTCTTTACCTTTTGACTTAGATGTGACATTAATGACAGATAACTGAGAACAATCGATACTTTCCTCGTCCTCAAGTTCACTGATTTCGCTAAAACTATCAGAATTATCATTGATATCAGCAAAATTAGATTGAGAGTCAAGTTTCGAATTCTCAGTTCTTTTCAAAATTTTGATTTGTTCACTTTTGGTCAAAGTATCATTCACTATCTCAACAAGTTCATCAACATTCAAATATTCGTCTATCTTAACAATACCATAAGCAAATCGATTATCAGGCACTTTATCGAATTCTGCTATGGTTTTCTCACAATCATAGGACAAACTATCAATTTTCTCTCTTTCGAAAACAAGAAAAGGCAACAATTTCCTATGTTGTTCTTTGATAATGTCAGATGAATGATGCAATGAAGTCAATTTAGCATATAATCTTTTTGCCGAATTACAGTAAATGTTTCGTTGAGCAAGTAACATTCGAATTTCATTATCTAGACATTGCCTATCATTATTCACATTATTCAATTGCAATTCCAGATACTCTACTCTGCTTCGTTTTGAATCTAGCAATTTTTGGGTCTCTAGCAACTGGATGTTCAGTTTCTTAGCTTCATTACTAGCAGACACCTCAATTGTATCAAAGTAAGCAACAGTATCATCAAATGCAATTATTTCAGAATCATAAGCTTGTAAAGGAATGTTAAAAGACTGAAGAATAGCACGTACCTTGGTTGTCATCGGTTATTTGTCTCCTGATTTGGTCATGAAACAACGACCATTCACCATTTCGTCCTCATCCTCTTCAAATTGTGCGAACATAGCCCCATGCGTCGGATTACGCATCTCTTCGTCATCTGTGACAACCGTCAATTTTTGGTCAAGTCAAAGTCAACTAAAGTCAACAAGTCAAACCGGTCAACTTATCTAACCCTTGTATATTAGGGTTTCCGTTATGCTTCTTATTGTACAACTCGCAAATCTTAATACAAAGTATCACTTAGAGTTTTCACGTGTTCGGAAATTCTAAACCCTAATCAGGGCAAGTGATGAAACTACTCGATAAAACATTATTCCTTAACCCTCGGGGGCATATAACAATCATAACGAGACTTAACGGGATATACAAACCTTGCGTTATGAAGCCAAACACTCAAAAAGGTCGCAAACGAGATCTCTCCCAAATCTCTCTCTATATGAGAAATCTCTCCAAGCGTGTGAAATCTCTCCCAAATCTCTCCAAGTATGTGAAATCTCTCCCAAATCTCTCTCTATATGAGAAATCTCTCTAAGTGTGTGAAATCTCTCCCAAATCTCTCTCTGTATGAGAAATCTCTCCAAGTGTGTGAAATCTCTCCCAAATCTCTCTCTGTATGAGAAATTTCTCCAAGCGTGTGAAATCTCTCCCAAATCTCTCCAAGTATGTGAAATCTCTCCCAAATCTCTCTCTGTATGAGAAATCTCTTCAAGTGTGTGAAATCTCTCCCAAATCTCTCTCTGTATGAGAAATCTCTCCAAGTATGTGAAATCTCTCCCAAATCTCTCTCTGTATGAGAAATCTCTCCAAGTGTGTGAAATCTCTCCCAAATCTCTCTCTGTATGAGAAATCTCTCCAAGTATGTGAAATCTCTCCCAAATCTCTCTCAAAATCTCTCTCAACTTTTTATAATCACTCGGGGCATCCCGACCCTCGAATTAGACGAAAACAGCTCGAAAACGGAAGTCTACGCGAAAAACAGCCTTAAGGAGCCGAAACCTCTTAAGGAGCCAAACCCTCTTAAGGAGCCGAACCTCTTAGGAACCGAGCTTGTCAGAAGCGAAGATGTCAGAAGCGAACTACACCCTCTCGGACCGAAGCTCAGCTGACCGAACCGAGACCTCGGACCTTCGGTCCCTCCCCCTCGCACCTTCGGTCCCCTCCTCTTCCTCTCGGTTCCTTCCTTCCCTTCTCTCGGTTCTCACTCTCTTAGAGCCGAACCTCGCAGGTTCGGTCCATATTGCCGGTTTTTGACCCAAACTTCGTTTTAAGCTCGTTTTTCGTGTTTTTAACGCGGGATTTTCACCCAAACTCGTATTTTAACATAATAAACCCTAAATATCCATATTTTAATTATATT
Organism: Lactuca virosa; assembly: GCF_052849685.1. Lineage (NCBI taxonomy): Eukaryota > Viridiplantae > Streptophyta > Magnoliopsida > Asterales > Asteraceae > Lactuca > Lactuca virosa. The sequence goes on along the minus strand of NC_136434.1, from coordinate 166,448,644 downwards.
TTGGGGAAAATCCTTGCCTAAGAATAAAATCTAGTAGGTAAGATTTATGGGTGGAGTGTTAACTTACCCTTTGGGCAAAGACATAAGTTACCTCCCATACCCACTCCAAGACCATCCCCAGTTACTATTCCACCATACCTGGTCATTTCATTGTCCTTTTTCCCCACTCTTTCCAGCCAAGTACCTTGTCACAAGGATAGAAAAACCCTTATCTCTCCTCCCACTTTATTCACTCTTTCTCAAGGAGAACAAACACATCTCTTTCACTTTCTCTCTCTAAAATTCGAGATTCAAAGGCTGGTCTTCAGTTTTTCCTCCACATTTGGTAAGTATCTTCCTCCTACACTTAGATATTCTACTATCCTTCATCCAAATCATGGATTGCTTACACAAATATCGTCATAATTATTGTTAGATCTTCAAATCTTCAAGCATCTCCCAAGTGTTCTTGAGTTGAACACTTCTTTTCTTCCTCATCCATCTACTGAAATCACTCAAGGTGAGTTCATACCCCTACATTTTCATGTTTTCTTCAAGTTTTAGGGGGGAATACAAGTTAAAACATCATAATATAACTTAAACTCAAACTCCAACTTTCATCAAGAAAGTTTAGTTCCATTCACGGACTGTTCTGAACATCTTAAACATTTTTGTTTTCAAAACTGTATTAGATTCAAATAGTTCAGGTTTATACCTCTAAAATGACTACTTGCACATCTCCATATGATTTTTCTACGATTTATGGTGATTTTTACAAAACTGCCTATCATTTCAGAAACGAATTCGGACCAGTCTGTGAATATGAACATTTTCTCACAAGTTAAAGACTTCTAAAAATCAAAATAAAAATTATGAATAAACTAGACACAATTTACGAACTCTCAGAATTTACGGATCCAGTTTTCGACTTCGTATGATTTTTCTAAAACAATGTAGAAAGGTAAAAAACTAGTTAACAACTTATAACTTGCATCACACTTTGTAACATGTTGAACAAAGTGTTAATCTTTGAGAATTTCATATTTTACATGTGTTTCTTGTTGTGGTATAATTGTATAACAGAAAATACTCACTGAATTGTAAGAATCCTCCATCATTACCAATAGTACAAAACAAGACATGATAAACATAGTTATATTTTTGCTATACATTCGACTTACATAGAAAAGGGTTCTTATACACCACAAACAAACATGCTAAACTATAATAGGTATAGTTAGGTTGCATATACATTATAAACATTTTGATAAACTATAATAGGTATAGTTTATGTTTCATTTACATTTCAAACTCATTACAAAGGACTTTCATTAACGGGGTACAAATACAAAGTATCGGGTTTACACAAAAAGGGGTACATTACAAAGTACCGGATTTACACAAAAAGGGGTACATTACAAAGTACCGGGTTTACACAAAAAGGGGTACATTACAAAGTACCGGGATCTTCATTAACGGGGTACAAATACAAAGTATCGGGTTTACACAAAAATGGGTACATTACAAAGTACCGGGTTTTCATATAAACGGGGTACGAATACAAAGTACCGGGTTTACACAAAATGGTTTTATGGTATTAAAACTACATATCATTAGAATTGTTAGTTTTCAGCTATAATTGCTAAGTGTACATGTTAGAGTTATATAAAATTGAATTGAAATCGACTTAGAATTGGTGGGCCCGCCTTATCTCCTGTTCCTTGTTTGGTTGTGGACCTAGGGTAGACCCATTATATTCAACGGTTTATTTAACTTAAATTTACATAACTTATATACGCTGGGTGATTATAGAAGGAACCTACAAGTCTTTCTAGGGTTCATTATCGCATAACATAGGAGCATTCATTTTTACACTTAACGAAGAGAATATTGGATTTTCTAGAATCATACTCTATCGCTTTTACAAGGAAAACGGCTTTTTCCTCAAACAAACTCTTATGAACTCACCAACTTAATTGTTGACACTTTTCAAAACTACTTGTATTCTCAGGAAATCAGTGAAACAGGAAAACAACAGCATTTTGAGGATGGGACGTTAAATCGTCAAACAGTTCATTTTGTCATCATAATGTAATTGATTTTGAAACATGTAAACATATACTATGGTGTAATCTTTTCAATTATATTTATGATGGTTGTATTTACTTTGAGCACTATTATACTCGTTGTTGTGATACTATACATGAAGTCCTCCACCCCCGGACGTTTCCGCCATCCTTGGTTTGGGGGTGTGACATCATCAGACCCTGAAGACCAAATCTGATACGTGCCATCTTCTTCACCTTCGCCTTTTGCAACCAAAGACAACCCCTTCGTCTTTGCATGAACTTCTTCCAATCTTTCAACATAATAGGCTTCGTATTTGACCCTATTCTTTTTTCTCTTCTTTCTTATGAAACATACAATCATTAGCCAAATGATTTGCTCCGTTGCAATAATGACAGTCAATGCCCGGATCTCCCTTAAGTTTCTTCTCAATTTTGGCTTCAGTTGCCTTCACATCATTCTTCTCGAATTTCTTCTTCTCCTCACCCACAGACTTATTAACGAAACTTCCTTTCCCATCACTCTGCTTCACCTTGGGATTGAAAGGTTTCTTGAAAAACTTTTTAACTCAGTTGTTCGAGTAAAAAGCAATCGCTTCATCATCAGAATTCATTAGAAAGCCTTCTTCATCAGAATCATCTTTCTCAACAGCTTCTTTCTCAGACACTTTCGAAACAAGAGCTAAAGTACCTCCCAAACTCAGTTTCGACTCTTCAGCCATCTCATTCACTTCACTTTCGTGAGTTTTCAACTGATTATACAAATCATTCAGAGATGAAGTATCGAAGCTTTGTTGATTCTTCAGCATCATGCTGACACTTCTCCACTCCTTACGAAGTCCCATCACAAAAGTGAGATTGAACTCCATTGATGACCTTGTGATTCCATAACGATTGCATCTATAGATCAGTTCATTAAGACGATCATAGTAAACTTCAATTGTTTCATTCTCTTTTTGTCTGAACTCTTTCAGCTCCACAAGACACTGCTTAACAAAATTTATCTTCGTTTTCTCGCTTCCCTGATACTTTTCCTTAAGAGTATTCCAAATATCCTTTGCAGTGTTACAACCACGGATGTAATTGTAAACAACAGGTGACAAGGCACCTCGCAATTCTCTCAAACAACGCTTTCCGTTGTTCTTCAGCCTGGTGGATTGATCAGTAACTGCAGGTGCTGATCCAGATGATCCAATATGTTGAACATTCGATGGAGGTTGACCGATTCCTGTAATGCAGCTCCAGAGTTCCTCGTCCAATCCGTTCAAGTAATCCTCCATTATCAGCCCACTGATCATCGTGTTCATGTTGAAATTCGCCATTAACGTACGGATGAGATTTTTCAGAAAAACTTGAAGAAACTTGAAATTGAATGAATGAATTGATCAGAAACTCAAAAACGATTACTCGGTTACACAATTCAAACGCAGAATCAAATCAAATCTGTAGATCGAAGATGATTTTCAGAATCAGACAGTGCGGAAACTTTTGAGACAAACTTGCGACTCAAAAACTAGAGATTCAATTGAAAATCAGATCTTAGCAATATTGATTCCTGCTCTGATACCAATTGTAGTCGAATTAATTGAGTATGAGAATCAAATCAGAGTAAAAGATGAACACGAGAAGTAAATAAGGTATGGTTCAACTCATATTACTTTCAGAGAACAAGAGTACAAAACTGATAGTAAACATGGGAAAACTCCTCTATCAACTCTATGTTCAGCTCCTATTTATAGGAGGGTGAAAGTACAAAAAATACTAAGGATATACATTACGCTTTAAAAAGACGCCTTAGCAAATACATAGAAAACATACGAAATTGACAAATACACAGACTTCAACATATTACAAGATATTTCGACTCTACAGAGGACTGAAGGTGATCGTCGGGATGGACTGGTTGGGGGCCAATGGGGCCATGATTAACTGCGAGCGCCAGATGGTGAGGGTTCGAACCCCAAGTGGGGGAGAACTTGCTATTCATGGAGAGAGGGCCTCGCAGAGGCCAACCCTGTGTTCAGCTGCGAGGGCTAGGAAACTGCTCCAGCAGGGTTGTTCGGGATTTTTGGCATATATATCGGATACGAGGGTTGAGACCCCGACGGATTTGGATAGTGTACCGGTTGTACAGGAGTTCCGGGATGTCTTTCCCGAGGAGTTACCTGGGGTGCCTCCGGAGAGGCAGGTAGAGTTTTGCATTGATTTGGTGCCGGGTGTCGCTCCGATAGCCAAGGCACCGTACTGGCTAGCTCTGCCCGAGATGCAAGAGCTGTCTACGCAGCTTCAGGAGCTGCTAGGCCGAGGGTTTATTCGTCTGAGTAGTTCACCGTGGGGAGCACCGATCCTGTTTCTGAAGAAGATGGACGGATCACACAGGATGTGTATTGATTATCGACAGTTGAACAAGCTAACAGTGAAGAACCGTTATCCACTACCGAGGATCAATGATTTGTTTGATCAACTACAAGGTGCGTCTTGGTTTTCCAAGATTGATCTTCGGTCGGGGCACCATCAGATGAGGATTAGGGATGAGGATATACCAAAGACAACTTTCAGGACTCGGTACGGGCACTATGAGTTTGTGGTGATGCCATTCAGGCTCACCAATGCCCCAACAATGTTCATGGAGCTCATGAACAGGGTGTGTAGGCCGATATTGGATCGGTCGGTGATCGTGTTTATCGATGATATCTTGGTCTATTCTAAGACGGAGGAACAGCACGAGCAGCATCTGTGGGAAGTATTGGAGACACTGAGGATGGAAAGGCTTATGCCAAGTTCTCAAAGTGTGATTTCTGGTTGAGAGAGGTGCAGTTTTTGGGGCACATCATCAACCAAGAAGGTATTTTGGTTGATCCAGCCAAGATTGAGGCGATGATGCGGTGGGAAGTATTGAAGAATGCATCTGAGATTCGTAGCTTCTTGGGTCTAGCGGGGTACTATCGGAGATTCATCCAGGATTTCTCCAAGATTATTGTACCTTTGACCCGTTTGACCAAGAAGAATGTGACTTTTTGGTGGGGCCCGGACCAATAGTTGGCTTTCGAGACCTTGAGATAGAGGTTATGCGAGGCCCCGATTTTGGCATTACCCGACGGGTTGGATGATTTGGTGGTGTACTGTGATGTGTCTATCACAGGGTTAGGCGATGTACTGATGCAGAGAGGGCATGTGATCGTGTATGCCTCGAGGCAGCTGAAGCCTCATGAGGCGAACTACCCCACTCACGACCTGGAGATGGGGGCAGTGGTGTTCGCCCTTAAGATTTGGAGGCATTACTTGTATGGAGTTCGGTGCACCATCTTTACTGACCATAAAAGTTTGAAGTATTTGATGGATCAGCAGAACCTGAACATGCGGCAGAGGAGGTGGTTGGATGTACTGAAAGATTATGATTGCGAGATCTTGTATCACCTAGGGAAGGCCAATGTGGTGGCCGATGCTTTGAGCCGCAAAGCGGAAAGTGCTCCGATCGGGAATGTTTGTTTCAGGATGACGGTGATCTCTCCATTGTTGGATATGATCAAGCAAGCTCAGGTGAAGGGTGTGAAGAAATAGAATTGGAAGATAGAGCGGATTCGGGGTCAATATCCCTTGTTTGTTCGGGATAATCGAGGTCTTCTGACACAGTGTGGCCGTATGTGGGTACCGGTAACCGGGGGTGTGAGGCAGAAGATATTGGAGGAGGCACACAGATCCAAGTTCTTTATTCACCCGAGGCTACGAAGATGTATAGGGATCTAAGGTTGAGTTACCGGTGGCCCTGCATGAAGCGGGAGGTTGCGTGGTTCGTGGAGCAGTGCTTGACCTGAAGGAAGGTCAAGGCCGAACACCAGAGGCCTCATGACAAGGTTCAACCGTTACCCATTCCTATGTGGAAATGGGAAGAGATCACCATGGACTTCATCACGAAGTTACCAAGGACGGGGAGGGGTGTGGATGCCATATGGGTTATTGTGGATAGATTGACGAAGAGTGCCCACTTTATTCCGATCTCCGAGAGCATCTCCGCTGAGAAATTAACGGATATTTACGTGCGATAGGTGGTGGCTAGGCACGGAGTGCCAGTGTCAGTAGTCTCTGACCAGGATGTACGATTTACATCCAGATTCTGGAGGAAGTTACATGAGGAACTAGGCACTCAGTTAAATTTCAGCACAACTTACCACCCCCAGACAGACGGCCAGAGTGAGAGGACGATCCAGACATTGGAGGATATGCTTCAAGCATGTGTATTGGACTTCGGAGGGAGTTGGGATACCTACCTCCCACTAGCAGAGTTTTCATATAACAACAGTTATCACGCTAGTATCGACCGACCACCGTTTGAGATGCTATATGGTCGGAGGTGTAGGACCCCAGTTTGCTGGGGTGAGGTAGGGCATCGAGTCATGGGAAGCACCGAGGTGGTGCTCAAGACTACTAAGTTGATTCAGCAGGTGTGCGACAGGATGCGGGTTGCGCAGAGCCGTCAGAAGAGCTATGATGACCGGCGCCGATCGGACCTTGAGTTCCAGGTAGGAGATTTCGTGTTGTTGAATGTGTCACCATGGACGGGTGTCATTAGGTTTCGAAAGAGGGGAAAGTTAGGGCCCCGATATATTGGTTCATTCAGGATTACTGCCCGGGTGGGCAAGGTAGCTTACCGCTTGGATCTACCGGACGAGCTCAGCCAGATCCATAACACCTTCCTTGTGTCTCAGCTTCGGAAGTGTGTCACAGATGAGGACGCGGTTGTTTCCTTGGACAACATTCAGGTAGATGAGAGCCTGAACTACATTGAGAGGCCCGTTGTGGTTCTGGATAGGAAGACTAAGGTCCTTCGCAATAAGGAAGTGAAGCTAGTGAAGGTGCAATGGCAGCACCGGAAAGGCTCCGAATGGACATGGGAGCCGGAAGATGAGATGCGAGACCACTACCTAGATTTGTTTACATCAGCGGACTTCGAGGACGAAGTCTAGTTCAAGTGGGGGAGATTTGTAACACTCGTTTCAGGTAGCATTTATTTTTTTCAAGATTTTTAGGACTGTGCACTAGGACTCGACGAGTTGGGGAGTCCAACTCGACGAGTAGAGATCGTTTTGGGGACGCGAGACTTAGGGCCTACTCGATGAGTTGAAAGGCCCCAACTCGACGAGTAGGCACTGTAAATAAAAACCCTAATTTTCATGGATTTATACCCTATTTAAAGAACTTATGGCTCATTTGTGGCCTCCCTCATCGTCCTTACTGTCCAAAGTGAAACCCTAGCCGCGTTTTAGTGCCTTATTGAGTGTGTGTGAGCTTTGGATAGTGAATCTTGTGCTTTTTGGAAGGAAACTTGAAGATTGAAGAGATTGAAGTGAGGAGAGGGCTTTAGATCCGGCATCCACTCTGTGTTAGCAACCTTTTTTGAGGTAAAAAGTCTTTACCTTGGCTTTCCATTTCATAGATCTTCTCTTATGCAAGAATATGGTCATTTCTAGTGCAAACTGGAGTCAATCTCGGGTTTGAGCTTGTCATGAGCACATGGTCTCAGATCTATACTCCTCTAGGCCCCATGGTCATAAATTGTCGACTTTATCTAGTCATGGACCCCCATGCCCTAAACATCTTCTTAAGCTTAGTTTTGAGTGTTTTAGCCTCTTAAGGCCTTGCATGCACTTAAAGTTGGTAACTTTACGCGATAACTACACCCTAGGGGGTTGGATCTGTAGTTTGGAGCCTTGGATTTAACTGGAAAGGACTGAACAAGAAAAGGGCTGGAGGAACTCGACGAGTTGGGTAGGGTTTTCCCGTTTTCAAGACTCTGAGTGATCTCGGTGAGCTGATTAGAGTTTTCGGTCTCTTGAGTTGAGTTTTCGGTCTAGAGTTTTCGGCCTAGAGTTTTCGGTCTCATGGACACTAAAGGACTCGACGAGTTACTCAGTTAACTAGGCGAGTTGACTCGAGATTACGGTTTATGGACACTGAAGGAACTCGACGAGTTGCTAGATGCACTCGAAGAGTTGGGTCAACATGGACTGTTGACCTTGACTTTGACCATGTTTGACCAAGTTTGACCTTGAGGGTACTTTTGGTATTTCGGGATGTTGACCAGGCTAGTCACATGATGATTGTAGGCAGTTAAGTTGGAGCTGCGTGTTGGGACTTATCACATCTTATCAGTTCAACATTATTGAGAGGTGAGTCTCCTCACCATACCAATGGGTCTAAGGCACCAATGTTGGTCCATTATTGTATGTGATATGCTAGTTGGTTATGGGATATGTGGTATGCTAGTTAATTGAGATACTTGCATGAAAGACCTCGGGGGGTTCCCGAGGCATTTAGGTGTAAGACCTCGGAGGGTTTCCAGGGTATCCTTGGGCTAAGACCGTGGGGGGTTCCCGAGGCACCCGGAGTAAGACCTTGGAGGGTTTCCAAGGCATCCTTATATGTTTGTATGTATAGTAGTGGGCTAAGACCTCGGGGGGTTCCCGAGGCACCCGAAGTAAGACCCTGGAGGGTTTCCAAGGCATCCTTGGGCTAAGACCTCGGAGGGTTCCCGAGGCACCTGGAGTAAGACCTTGGAGGGTTTCTAGGGCATCCCTATATGTTGTATGCATGGCTTATGGGTTATGTAGCTTTTATAGCTAATATGGATTATGTGATTATGTGGATTGTGTGTGGGGTATGCTATGGGGAACCCACTAAGCATTAGCTTACAGTTTGTTGATTGTTTCAGGTACTTTTGAGCCTAAGGGCAAGGGCAAGGTTTGATGGCGCGACATGTACTCTCTCAAGCGTTTTTATAGGACACTCTGATATTTGAATAAAATGTTGATGTTAGGAATTTGAAAACAATTGTTCTTGAGATTTTGTGATTTATTGGAAATGTTTTGATGACTTAAAAATGAAAAAAAAATTCTTTGAAAAAAATTGGGTTGTTACAGATTATGTATATAGTGAAGCAAGGAGTCAAGAAGCAATCTAGTTCCAACCTTTTAAGCATCTTTTGGACCTATATAAGTCTTTACGCTTTGAGCTTTTTAAGTCATTAGGACTAGGTCTATGGTTTTATGCTTGTATTGGTTGTTTGAAGGATATTGGACTTGTAATGTCCCAAATTTCATTTCATTTTTAAAACAAAGAAAACCATACCATTAAACCATAAAAAGTAATATTCAATTACTTGATAAAATAAATCAAAGTAATAAATTCATAAGTGCGGAACATCTCAAAATCATAACAACAGATGTGATGCAATCACATCATACTCTTCCTGTACTACCAAAAAGACCTGTAACATTTAAACTTAAAACCATAAGCATGAAGCTTAGTGAGTTCCCCAAGATACCATATACATAACAATACAGCCTATTTTAGCCTACAGTTATGTTCCAACCCATGTAAATGCTATGTTCCTCCTATAATCTTACAATCACTTCCGTTGATGCAGTCCTCATGTAGTCTTTCCAGTTATGGTCCTCCCATACTCTTTCATATAACTGTGATGGTCCTCTCATAGTATTTCATAAAATTGTTATGGTCCTCTCATAGTCTGTCATACTGTAACACCCGATTCGAGGTATTTTTCATTTTGACCCTTGGTGTGTAATTAGTTTACATTTTTGGTCCTTAGGGGCATTATTGTAATTTTTGGGAGGAGAGTACGTACACTGGGCGCACCTTTCGTACGTTGGGCGTACGTAATCAGGAGAAAAACCCTAATTTTAGGGTTTAGACCCTATTTAAGCAACCTTATGTCCCAAGGTTCTCTCATTTCCCAGCCTTCATTGCCCTTTTGAGTTCCATTTCGAAACCCTAGCTCATCTAGACATATTTGACCCCTTTGTGTGTGTTTTAGTAAGTGTTTGGTGAACCTTAAAGAAGAAGAAGCTTGGAGAATGAGCATTAATCAAGGACGAGCTTGTAGATCCAGATTCTACTCATCATTTCTAGCTTCATTGATGTATAAGACTTGGACCTTTCTCATTCTATGCTTAGATCTACTTATTATGGAGTTTTGGTCGCCTTTTGGTCCCATGTATGAGATCTAGTGAAAATTTACCACTCCAGAAGTTATGAGTTGCTCCTCTTGATGTTTTTGAGATCCCTAGTCCATAAAGTTAGCATCATGATGGTTGAGGATCAACCATGCATGAGTTTATGTCCACTTGGTGAAAGTAGGGTGCTAAATCTAGGGTTTGAGTTCATTTAAGCCATGCAAAGGCATCAAGTTAACGACTTTATGGGTTAAGATATTCCCCAAGGTCTATATCTGAAATTTGGACGCTTGGTCTTAAGCATTAAGTGCTTAATGGAAAACTGGCTTAACAAGGGGCGTATTCAAGTGTATGCGTCCGAGTCCCCAATCAGGCGAAGCCACCTAATACGCGGGGCGTTCTTTTGGTACGCTTAGCGTACTCGGCTTGTTCATGGGATTTTGTGGTTTGGGCCGTCTTTGGACTTTGGGTTTTGGGCCTTTGTTAGGCCACAAGTTTTCTAAGTTTGGGCTGATGTTAGGCTTTGGGCCTTCATGGGTTTGGGCCAATATTGGGCCTTGAGTGTCTTGTGGATTTGGGCCATTATTGGGCTTTTAGTGCCATTGACTTTGGGCCTCGGTTATTTGGGCCAATTAAGGGAAGGGTAAAATGGTCTTTTACCCTGGGAGTCGGGATTAGTTATTTAAGTCCCGATTATGGTTTATGACCCAATTATTAATTGGGGTTTATTGATTAGTGTGGGGATTCACCGATTCAGCAGCCCGAGCATCTATTTGACTGATAGCAGACTGAGGTGAGTTTGTTCACTATACTGTAGGAAACTTGGGATGGTATGTGTTTGTAGTCTTTGTGACTCCTGTTGTATGTGTTATATGCCTGTGTGCCTATTTGATATATATATATATATATATATATATATATATATATATATATATATATATATGGGGTGAAATATACCTGGGGGTGAAATAGACCTGATATAGCCTTGTGTTAACATATGAGTTGAAATAGACTCAGGGTGAAACAGACCCGGTACGGCCTTGGGCTGACATATGAGTTGAAATAGATTCGGGGGTAAAATAGACCTGGGGGTGAAATAGATCCAGTATAGCTGTGAGCTGACGTATATGTATGGTATGAGGTATTTTGGGGAACTCACTAATAGTTGTTCTTACGGTTTTCAGTTTTTGTTTCAGGTACTTCCAGATCAAAAAGGAAGAGCTCGGTATGATCACATTGCACACACCATGATTTTCCCGCTTATTGACTCTGATGTACTTTTGGGATGATATTTGATTTACCCTGAATACTTTATGGTTTTGAAAAACATGTTTGGTTGATGGATGTTAGAACCTGAATACAATGTATTTTTAAAAATCATTTCACAAATATTCGTTTATAAAAACTTAGATTGACCAACCCCTCCTTTTTTTTCCGAACTCGTCCAGTAAATGCGGTAAGCTCCATTATGGACAGAAAATCCAAGCTTACCCCTATAATTCCACTATCGAGAGATCAATATCATTATACCACACATCTTCTTTGTCTTGATCAACTCTTGAAATTTAACTTTCTTGCTTCTTGATTTTGACTTGAACTTGACTTGGATTTAACTCTGAATTGCAGATTTCTTCAAGTTGCTTGATGTACCATTTCTAACATATATATTGACTGGGCGCGAATTTTACTTTGAGGCCCACCATATCTTCAATACTTCAAAAATGATAATAAATTGTAGGTATAAAAAGAGTTCCATCCTAACCTCAAAAGGCGCAGAAACTATAGGGTTCAGTACTTCAAGGAAAAATAAGGGTTATCCAATCTAGGTTCTTTTTAAGACATTTAAGGAAATTATTTCTAAAACACTGTTCGTTTTTCCATCCCACACTTCCATTGTAAAAATTATCTAACTCTTATGATGGTTCATGCTGAAAACATTTAAAGCACTTGAAAAGATAATTTTTAAAATTGATTGTAATGAGACTGTTATTTTCGGTTACCATCACACTTCAGCTTAACAGAGCTATCGAACGTGTATATATATATATATATATATATATATATATATATATATATATATATCCTCATCTCATGTACTGTGTTTTCAATTTTTTCGATTTTTTATGCAGAATGTAAAAATAAAAATTACTAGAAATAAAATCTTTTTAGGTTTTTTTTACGAATGCAGAAAAATAAAAAGGAAAATATTATATGGATTTTCGAAATTTTTATATGCAAATGCAATGCAGAAAATAAAATGCAAAAAGAAAAATAAAATTTGAAAAAATTTAACTGAAAATTTTAAAATTTAAAGCTAAAAATGCAAATTTTTACACTAACCCCCTCCCCAAGCTTAAAATGATGGATTGTCCTCAACGCTCAAAGAGGAACGAACAGCTCAATAAAACTTATAAAAACATAAAATGTGCAACTATGAATGAATGTACCTGATAAGATTGCAGAAATTCTGATTTTGACGATGAATGTGGTGAAAAATCTGAATTTCAGCAACTTTGTTGGTCCTCTGATTTCCCCATGCTTACTTAGAATTACGACCATCTTTTTGTAAAAAAAACTAAAACTACTCATCGGGTTGCCTCCTGGAAAGCTATCCATTTTTAAAGTCGTTGGCTCGACTTTGCCCAATCGGATTTATTAACCGGTGTGGTTGGGACTTCTCTGAAGTTCAACTTTTTTCCTTGTGACTCCAGATCCCTTCAAATATGGCAAGATGGGTGGATCTGAAACTTGTTCAGCAAACTGGAAAGACTCCAGATTGTCTACAAATAAGTTCTTCTGAGGATATGATTTCTTTCTCTTTCTGATCTTCATTTTATTTCCATAAATCTTCTTTTCAGATTCGTCTCGGAAATCACCACTTTTTGTTTAATCCTTTTCCTAGAAATTTTCTTTTCCTCCTCCTCAAGCTTATCTTTTTCTGATCCTCAAGCTTATCTTTTTCTGCCAGCCCTTTCTCTGATATTTCTTCAACATAAATTATGTATTCTTTCTCCTTAGTTTTATCAGCTTCTACTAACTTCTTTTCGACAACCAATTTCCCTCCTTCGATTTTCCCAAGCTTTTCCTTTTACAGGTCTTCTGATATGTCTGATAAATTCCTATCTACTAATTTTTCTTGCACAGAGACATTAGAAAACTCACAGCAGGCCCCAGACAAAGGACTGTTGGTATCCATATAATTAACAGAAACTTTATCAGAAGTATCAGAATCATTAATATTAAATTCTACCACATCCCTATCAAATTCCAGAGAAATCGTACAAGCAAAAACATCGATTTTCGTTTTAGCAGTTTTCAAAAAAGGTCTTCCCAAAATAATTGAGTTTTTATCTGATACATCTAAATCACCCATGTCCAAACTATAAAAATCAGCGAGAAATATCATATTATCCACTTGGACAAGAACATCCTCCAACACACCTTTTGGGTGTACTGTCGAGTGGTCAGTCAACTGGACAATTGTCCCGGTCTTTTGTAAAGTTCGCATTTTTAATTTTTCAAAAATAGAAAAGGGAAAGACATTGACTGAGGCTCCTAAGTCAAGCATGGCTTTTGGAAAATTAAGGTTCCCCAATATACTTTTGGAAAATTAAGGTTCCCCAATTTACACGAAATCGAGAAAATTTTCGGATCATTGCACTTTGGAGGCAAACCTTTTTGCGAAATTAAAGAAATATTTTTCCAGCTTTTATAGTTTCACTAAATTTCATTTTTTTCTTAGAAATACATAAATCTTTCAGAAACTTGGCATAACTAGGAATGTGTTTTATAACATCTAAAAATGGAAGATTTACCTCAACCTTGCAAAAAGTTTCCATAATGTCTTCATCCTCTCTTTCGCGCTTCGTACTCTTCAGTCTTGACGGGAATGAAGGTAGGGGCTTGTATTATTTCAGATTCGGTTAGCCTGGTGTTGGAGTTTCTTTTTCTTTTAGATCTTTAGATTCTTCTTCAACCAACACCTCTTCATACTCTTCCTCTTCTTCTTTTTCTGTTTCTTCTACATCTCCTTCTTCTACCAGAACTTCTTCACATTCTTCTTCAGCTTTGTTTTCTGGTTCAGATGCGCTTGGGCCTCCATAACTTTTACCATTTCTCAAGGAAATAGCACTCATATTGTGCTTCAGATTGTTTTTTGTGTGTCCCAGTAACTTTCCTTGAGATTCCAGACGACCCACAGAAGTGGCAAGCTGAGACACCTGCTGCTACAGATTCTTGATACTAGCTCTGGTTTCGGTCTAGAATGCTTGGGTGCTTGTGGCAAGACTCTTCACTATATCTTCTAAGGCTACGTTGGAACTTATGGGTTATTGATTTGAATATTGATTCTGGTAATTCGGGATCTGAAAATTTTGCTGATTTGGATTCTAGAAGTTGGGCTGGTAATGAGAATTCTGCTGAAAACCCGGTGGTCGCTGAAATTGCTGTCTAGACTGAAAATTATTCTGATAAAAATTTGGAGGTTGATTAAAGTTTTTCTGTTGCTGGTATCCTCCGACAGCTTTGACTGGAGCAACATCCTCTTGTAGAATCGGACATATATCAGTAGGATGATCTATCTTCAAGCAAATTCCACACGGTTTCTTTGCAACCATTTTTTCCTTTGTCAAAAGCAGAACAACTTTTTTCAGTTCAAATATCTGAGACTCCAGATGAGTATTGCTGACTTCCTTAACACCCCTTGGTTGATCTAGATACCACTTGTCTTCATTACCGGAATGCTTTGACTCTATCGCCAACTTTTCGATCAGCTCTCGGATTTCGGTTGGCGTCATATCACCGAAGGAACCTCCCCTGGAAGCATTTGTCAAACGCCTCTCCATGGGTGTCAGACCTTCAGAAAAACAATTGTAGAGTTGATAATCGTTGATCCCATATTGTTGGCACCGAACTAGAAGCTTTTTAAATCTTTCCCAATAAATGTGTAAATCTTCTCTTTTTCCTTGTTTGATACCAAGGATTTCTCTTATGAGGCTGGAGGCTCGCGTTTCTAGAAAATACTTCTCTAAAAACATCTTCGCGATTTCTGTCCAAGTGGTGATGGAACCATATGGGAGTTCATATAGCCATTCTCTTGCTGAATCTTGAAGTGAAAAGGGGAATGCCCTTAAATTTATCTGATCTTCAGATCGTATGTGGCTTCATTCTTGAACAAACCACATGAAATTCCTTGAGGAATTTATGTAGTCTTTGTTTTCTAGACCTTGGAATGTGGGAAGAAGATGTATCGACCCAGATTTCAACTCAAAGTTCTAGGCTTTCGGAAAAGTGATGCAGAGGAGTTGCTGATTGACTTCTTGAGTGGCCCACTCTTTGAGAGTCTTTTCTGCTTCGTCTCCACTCATGTCTGATTCTTCAGATTCAGATTTTGAAGAATCTGTGGGTTCAAATTTGACTGCGGGTGGTAGAGAGTATGTTTTATAGGGACTATCAGAAGGTGAAGATGGGGGTACTTTCGAAAAAAATGGATCTGATTCGTTCTACAAGAGAGTGCCTTGTGGTGTGATGATTTCTGGAGGTACTGAAGATGATGATGAACTAGCTGATTGTTTTCTCTTTGCTTCTTCTTTCTTCAGTTTCCTTGCAGTTCTCTCGATTTCTGGATAAAAAACTAAAGTTGTACGTGAACGAAAGACTTTGGGCATAAAGCTATTAGAAAGCACCGTGTCTGCGGCAACAGCGCCAATTTGTTCGGACCAATTGTCGCACCCGATTTAAACAAATAAAATTTATCACTGTTGGTTGCACTAAAAATATTGCACAAGGAAGCAATGTCGAATCCTCAGGGACACAACCTAATGGTCGATGCCTTTTTGCATCAGGCACATTCTAGTCACAACAGAAATTATTAAGAAGGGGGTTTTTTTAATTAAACTAAAAACTAAAAACTTGCAGTGATATTAAATTAAACGAAAATCAATATTAAAAACGATTTCATTTCTGCTGCGACTTTCCTAATCATGCAATCAGTTCAGATCTGGTTATTCAGAATGCGTTCTATCTAAGTTGGTACTGAGAAAAACTAACAAGCTCTAGTATAATCTCTTTTACCTAAATTAGTTAATCAAAACAAGCTCTTTGAATTAACCCTAACTTTTTACTGTTCAATTAAACAAACTCTTAATTAAATCATAAAAATTGCATTAAGTTCTGTGTAAAATTCCCAGCAATACCCAATACTTCTCAAAAGCTCGGAAGCGTATAGGTATGATTTTTTCAGTTTATATCAGAGTTAAATCCCAAAACGAAACCAATCTGATACTTGTTACTTTTTACCAGTTGACAAGAACAATTACAAATTCTATTAACTGATTAACTAGAATGATAAAAAAACCCTAGCTAGGTGATCAAACTAACAAGAATTTAAAACCAAACATTCATTAAGCTCAAAACTGAAAAATCTAGATAGAAACACAAAACAAAAATCAGATCTGAAAGCTAATCACATGAAAAGTACCAGTATATGTAGAACTGAAAACTAAAGTTTAGCCAGACATGACTAAAAACAAACTAAAACTAGATAAAAGAAACATTTACTGATAAATCTTCTAAACAAAATGTTTGAGATGATTCGCAGTCTTCAGATCTTCAACAGTCGCTGAAATATATCACAAATCGCCTTCAGAAGTGATTTTCGTCGTCTGGAATCGTCTCCCCATCACATTTGATAATGAGGGTTGTATTTATACTCAAGGTGAAAACTCCCGGAGAAAGAAACTGACTACATGCAATCGCAGGTAGGCCCTATGTGATCGCAGGTTTCCTTAAAAATGTGTATCGGGGCGATTTAATGTTATACATTGTTGTTTTGGGCTTTTTTGGACAACATGCGATCGCAAGTATGGGTATATGCAATCGCAGTTTCGGAATTTTTACTTTAGATGACTTCCAGACGACTTAAACTGACCCTGGGAAGCTTCGTGGCAAGCATGCGATCGCAAAAAAAACATGCGATCACACCTGCGATCGCATTTTTGGGCTATGTAATCGCAGATTTATCCTTTTTCACAAACATGAAAGTCTTCGTAAATTGTGTCTAGTTTTCATAACATTTTGCATCTTGTCAATCGGAGTTACGGTTCATGAGATATGGTCAAAATACTAACAGGGGGTCAAAGCTGTCAGCAACATCCTTTAGCTTCAGATTGTAGAATCTATCTTCGTGTGATAAATTCGATCAAATGTTTCTTGACCAAAACATCTTCCAAGCATTCCTCAACATCCTATTTCAGTTCCAACTCCATTTAGGCTCCAAATATGCATCAGTCTGCTCCCAAAGTACTGCTTCACTCTAACTTTCTGAAATTGACACAAAAATGCTAGCAGTACAAGAATTCTAATAAAGACATGAGCTGAACATTATTTAAACAAATGACATGAAAATATCCATTGTCACTGATATGTAATTGTGTTCATAAGCTAGTTAGAGGGCGTTAGAGGGAGTTCTTTCTGTAGCTAATGGCAGGGAGTGGTGCGGTGGTAGCCCTAGAAAAATCTAGGAGGTGATTCGGTGCCGAGAGCTTTTCTTTGCTAGAGTTCATTTAGATTGATAGGGAAGTAACTTGGGGGATTTGGGGCGATCCTTGAGGAAAGTACGAATATATGTGGAAGGCAGTATGGGCCCGTACTACTGGAAGCAGAGGATCCGTACTCGAGTCAAGGAAAGTAACGATGATACCAGGAAGCTTGTAGAATGTGGGTTCTTCGAGTATATTTTGATGGTCTATATGGTTTATTTTCAGTATGGTGGTGACTCAAGGAGGTTCTGGTAGTGGTTATGGTACCGCTGATGTTCTGGGATCAGGCTTTGGGGCCGAACATATGGATGATCGGATGCGAGAATTCATTTCATCAGAGATTACCCGCAGTATTCTTGAGCAGACTCATGTGATATGCGGTACGATCAAGGAGGGTATCATGGAGATTCTGGATGAGCACTTAGGCACTTTTTGTTCTGAGATGGTGGCGATGATAGGAGCTCACAGTTTGATTTTTCGTAAGTTCCAGTCATGTGGGGCTCCTGAGTTCTTTGGGAACAAGGACCCGATCGCGAGCAGGCGTTGGTTAGCGGATGTCACGAACGCCTTCCACACTAGTTATTGTCCCGAGGGGGAAAAGGTCAGACTTGCTTCCTGTCTTCTAAAAGACAGAGCTCGAGATTGGTGGGAGGAGGTTGGACACGCCTTAGGAGGCGAGGTGGTTGAGTCGATGACTTGGGAGGATTTCGTGACGAGGTTTCAGGCTGAGTTTGCACCTGTGGTTGAGGTCCAACAGTTGGCGAGAGAGTTTCAGGACCTTCACCAGACCACTGAGACGGTGGAAGAGATCACCATTATATTCCGTGAGAGGGCATTACTAGTTTCGTAATATGTGGCAAACGAGGAGATGAAGAAGGAAAGATATCACGATATGCTGAGGAGCGATATCAGAAAGTTTGTGAGAATATCTAGTTGCAAGACAATTGATGATATGGTGGCAAGATCCAGATAGAGGGATATTGAACTTAGAGATGGATAAAAAGAGAAATCTAGATCAGTTTTAGGGTTCTGAGGGTTCGGGCAAGAGGCCCAAGGTTTTTGACTCGATATCGAGGAGCCAGCAGGTTCGGGGCCACTGCGACAAGTGTGGGAAGACGCACGATGGAGCTTGCAGGGGTGGGGGATCAGGCTGCTACAAGTACGGCAAGACTGGGCACTTTAGCCAGAATTGCACAACCACCACCCAGGTATCGAGTCTGATTTGATTTCATTGCAATCAGAAGGGCCATAAAAGGCTGATTGTCCAAGTCTAGCATCGACAGGACCTGTTGTAGCACCCGATACGACGACCTTGCGGATTATAGATGGTCGTCAGGGCAAGGCGCAGACGCCTGTTGTGAGGAGCAGGGCATTCCAGATGACAACCAATGAGGATCGTGCGACACCATATGTGGTGAATGGTATGTATCTCCTCCTTATCTCTTTATTTATGTTCTTTTTCCCTGCTTATATCCGTGTTTTTTAGGGTCGTTCCTTATGAACGATATCTCTGCTCTGGTTTTATTTGATTCGGGGGCTACCCGGTCCTTTGTATCTCTCACACTCAACAAGAGATTTGCCGATGCTCCGGGGGATTTGGAGTATCCATTAGAGGTTGAGATTGCTGATGATCGACATGTGCGAGTATCGAGGGTTCATTGGGGTTGTATATTGGAGTTGTTTAGTGAGAGTTACCTAATTGATTTGGTTCCCAGTCCTTTGCGTGAGAGCAATGTTATTGTAGGGATGGATTGGTTGAGCCCCAATGGGGAAATGATTGATTATGAGCATCAGTTGGTGGATATTTGGACCCCAAGTAGGGGAAAGTTAGTGATTCAGGGAAAAGGTATTTAACGTGGGTCGGCTCTCTGTTCAGCAGCCGGGGCTAGACGCTATCTTCACCAGGGTTGTTTTGGGTTTGTGGCTTATGTAAAGGGTACCGAGAGAAGGGTAAGACGACAGTGGGTGATGTCCTGATTGTTCGGGAATACCCGTATGTGTTCCCGGAGGATTTTTCTAGAGTGCCACCGGAGAGGCAGGTAGAGTTTCAGATTGATTTGGTTCCAAGTGCGGCTCCGATATCCAAAGGACCTTATCGGTTAGCACCCCCAGAGATGCAGGAGTTGTCTACACAGTTGCAGGAGCTGTTAGATAAGGGATTCATTCGGCCAAGTAGTACACTATGGAGAGCGGTGATCTTGTTTGTAAAGAAGAAAGATGGGTCGCATCTCCGCTGAGAAATTAACGGATATTTACGTGCGAGAGGTGGTGGCTAGGCACGGAGTGCCAGTGTCAGTAGTCTCTGACCAGGATGTACGATTTACATCCAGATTCTGGAGGAAGTTACATGAGGAACTGGGCACTCAATTACATTTCAGCACAACTTACCACCCCCAGACAGACGGCCATAGTGAGAGGACGATCCAGACATTGGAGGATATGCTTCAAGCATGTGTATTCCCACTAGCAGAGTTTTCATATAACAACAGTTATCACGCTAGTATCGACTGACCACCGTTTGAGATGCTATATGGTCGGAGGTGTAGGACCCCGGTTTGCTGGGGTGAGGTAGGGCATCGAGTCATGGGAAGCACCGAGGTGGTGCTCAAGACTACTAAGTTGATTCAGCAGGTGTGCGACAGGATGCGGGTTGCGCAGAGCCGTCAGAAGAGCTATGATGACCGGCGCCGATCGGACCTCGAGTTCCAGGTAGGAGATTTCGTGTTGTTGAATGTGTCACCATGGACGGGTGTCATTAGGTTTCGAAAGAGGGGAAAGTTAGGGCCCCGATATATTGGTTCATTCAGGATTACTGCCCGGGTGGGCAAGGTAGCTTACCGCTTGGATCTACCGGACGAGCTCAACCAGATCCACAACACCTTCCTTGTGTCTCAGCTTCGGAAGTGTGTCACAGATGAGGACGCGGTTGTTTCCTTGGACAACATTCAGGTAGATGAGAGCCTGAACTACATTGAGAGGCCCGTTGTGGTTCTGGATAGGAAGACTAAGGTCCTTCGCAATAAGGAAGTGAAGCTAGTGAAGGTGCAATGGCAGCACCGGAAAGGCTCCGAATGGACATGGGAGCCGGAAGATGAGATGCGAGACCACTACCTAGATTTGTTTACATCAACGGACTTCGAGGACGAAGTCTAGTTCAAGTGGGGGAGATTTGTAACACTCGTTTCAGGTAGCATTTATTTTTTTCATGATTTTTAGGATTGTGCACTAGGACTCGACGAGTAGATATCGTTTCGGGGACGCGAGACTTAGGGCCTACTCGATGAGTTGGAAGGCCCCAACTCGACGAGTAGGCACTGTAAATAAAAACCCTAATTTTCAGGGATTTATACCCTATTTAAAGAACTTATGGCTCATTTGTGGCCTCCCTCATCGTCCTTACTGTCCAAAGTGAAACCCTAGCCGCGTTTTAGTGCCTTATTGAGTGTGTGTGAGCTTTGGAGAGTGAATCTTGTGCTTTTTGGAAGGAAACTTGAAGATTGAAGAGATTGAAGTGAGGAGAGGGCTTTAGATCCGGCATCCACTCTGTGTTAGCAACCTTTTTTGAGGTAAAAAGTCTTTACCTTGGCTTTCCATTTCTTAGATCTTCTCTTATGCAAGAATATGGTCATTTCTACTGCAAACTGGAGTCAATCTCGGGTTTGAGCTTGTCATGAGTACATGGTCTCAGATCTATACTCCTCTAGGCCCCATGGTCATAAATTGTCGACTTTATCTAGTCATGGACCCCCATGCCCTAAACATCTTCTTAAGCTTAGTTTTGAGTGTTTTAGCCTCTTAAGGCCTTGCATGCACGTAAAGTTGGTAACTTTACGCGATAACTACACCCTAGGGGTTGGATCTGTAGTTTGGAGCCTTGGATTTAACTGGAAAGGACTGAACAAGAAAAGGGCTGGAGGAACTCGACGAGTTGGGTAGGGTTTTCCCGTTTTCAGGACTCTGAGTGATCTCGGTGAGCTGATTAGAGTTTTCGGTCTCTTGAGTTGAGTTTTCGGTCTAGAGTTTTCGGTCTCATGGACACTAAAGGACTCGACGAGTTACTCAGTTAACTAGGCGAGTTGACTCGAGATTACGGTTTATGGACACTGAAGGAACTCGACGAGTTGCTAGATGCACTCGAAGAGTTGGGTCAACATGGACTGTTGACCTTGACTTTGACCATGTTTGACCAAGTTTGACCTTGAGGGTACTTTTGGTATTTCGGGATGTTGACCAGGCTAGTCACATGATGATTGTAGGCAGTTAAGTTGGAGCTGCGTGTTGGGACTTATCACATCTTATCAGTTCAACATTATTGAGAGGTGAGTCTCCTCACCATACCAATGGGTCTAAGGCACCAATGTTGGTCCATTATTGTATGTGATATGCTAGTTGGTTATGGGATATGTGGTATGCTAGTTAATTGAGATACTTGCATGAAAGACCTCGGGGGGTTCCCGAGGCATTTAGGTGTAAGACCTCGGAGGGTTTCCAGGGTATCCTTGGGCTAAGACCGTGGGGGGTTCCCGAGGCACCCGGAGTAAGACCTTGGAGGGTTTCCAAGGCATCCTTATATGTTTGTATGTATAGTAGTGGGCTAAGACCTCGGGGGGTTCCCGAGGCACCCGAAGTAAGACCCTGGAGGGTTTCCAAGGCATCCTTGGGCTAAGACCTCGGAGGGTTCCCGAGGCACCTGGAGTAAGACCTTGGAGGGTTTCTAGGGCATCCCTATATGTTGTATGCATGGCTTATGGGTTATGTAGCTTTTATAGCTAATATGGATTATGTGATTATGTGGATTGTGTGTGGGGTATGCTATGGGGAACCCACTAAGCATTAGCTTACAGTTTGTTGATTGTTTCAGGTACTTTTGAGCCTAAGGGCAAGGGCAAGGTTTGATGGCGCGACATGTACTCTCTCAAGCGTTTTTATAGGACACTCTGATATTTGAATAAAATGTTGATGTTAGGAATTTGAAAACAATTGTTCTTGAGATTTTGTGATTTATTGGAAATGTTTTGATGACTTAAAAATGAAAAAAAAATTCTTTGAAAAAAATTGGGTTGTTACAGATTATGTATATAGTGAAGCAAGGAGTCAAGAAGCAATCTAGTTCCAACCTTTTAAGCATCTTTTGGACCTATATAAGTCTTTACGCTTTGAGCTTTTTAAGTCATTAGGACTAGGTCTATGGTTTTATGCTTGTATTGGTTGTTTGAAGGATATTGGACTTGTAATGTCCCAAATTTCATTTCATTTTTAAAACAAAGAAAACCATACCATTAAACCATAAAAAGTAATATTCAATTACTTGATAAAATAAATCAAAGTAATAAATTCATAAGTGCGGAACATCTCAAAATCATAACAACAGATGTGATGCAATCACATCATACTCTTCCTGTACTACCAAAAAGACCTGTAACATTTAAACTTAAAACCATAAGCATGAAGCTTAGTGAGTTCCCCAAGATACCATATACATAACAATACAGCCTATTTTAGCCTACAGTTATGTTCCAACCCATGTAAATGCTATGTTCCTCCTATAATCTTACAATCACTTCCGTTGATGCAGTCCTCATGTAGTCTTTCCAGTTATGGTCCTCCCATACTCTTTCATATAACTGTGATGGTCCTCTCATAGTATTTCATAAAATTGTTATGGTCCTCTCATAGTCTGTCATACTGTAACACCCGATTCGAGGTATTTTTCATTTTGACCCTTGGTGTGTAATTAGTTTACATTTTTGGTCCTTAGGGGCATTATTGTAATTTTTGGGAGGAG
Organism: Lactuca virosa; assembly: GCF_052849685.1. Classification (NCBI taxonomy): domain Eukaryota; kingdom Viridiplantae; phylum Streptophyta; class Magnoliopsida; order Asterales; family Asteraceae; genus Lactuca; species Lactuca virosa. The sequence continues at coordinate 166,425,306 of NC_136434.1, read as the reverse complement.
AGTACGTACACTGGGCGCACCTCTCGTACGTTGGGCGTACGTAATCAGGAGAAAAACCCTAATTTTAGGGTTTAGACCCTATTTAAGCAACCTTATGTCCCAAGGTTCTCTCATTTCCCAGCCTTCATTGCCCTTTTGAGTTCCATTTCGAAACCCTAGCTCATCTAGACATATTTGACCCCTTTGTGTGTGTTTTAGTAAGTGTTTGGTGAACCTTAAAGAAGAAGAAGCTTGGAGAATGAGCATTAATCAAGGACGAGCTTGTAGATCCAGATTCTACTCATCATTTCTAGCTTCATTGATGTATAAGACTTGGACCTTTCTCATTCTATGCTTAGATCTACTTATTATGGAGTTTTGGTCGCCTTTTGGTCCCATGTATGAGATCTAGTGAAAATTTACCACTCCAGAAGTTATGAGTTGCTCCTCTTGATGTTTTTGAGATCCCTAGTCCATAAAGTTAGCATCATGATGGTTGAGGATCAACCATGCATGAGTTTATGTCCACTTGGTGAAAGTAGGGTGCTAAATCTAGGGTTTGAGTTCATTTAAGCCATGCAAAGGCATCAAGTTAACGACTTTATGGGTTAAGATATTCCCCAAGGTCTATATCTGAAATTTGGACGCTTGGTCTTAAGCATTAAGTGCTTAATGGAAAACTGGCTTAACAAGGGGCGTATTCAAGTGTATGCGTCCGAGTCCCCAATCAGGCGAAGCCACCTAATACGCGGGGCGTTCTTTTGGTACGCTTAGCGTACTCGGCTTGTTCATGGGATTTTGTGGTTTGGGCCGTCTTTGGACTTTGGGTTTTGGGCCTTTGTTAGGCCACAAGTTTTCTAAGTTTGGGCTGATGTTAGGCTTTGGGCCTTCATGGGTTTGGGCCAATATTGGGCCTTGAGTGTCTTGTGGATTTGGGCCATTATTGGGCTTTTAGTGCCATTGACTTTGGGCCTCGGTTATTTGGGCCAATTAAGGGAAGGGTAAAATGGTCTTTTACCCTGGGAGTCGGGATTAGTTATTTAAGTCCCGATTATGGTTTATGACCCAATTATTAATTGGGGTTTATTGATTAGTGTGGGGATTCACCGATTCAGCAGCCCGAGCATCTATTTGACTGATAGCAGACTGAGGTGAGTTTGTTCACTATACTGTAGGAAACTTGGGATGGTATGTGTTTGTAGTCTTTGTGACTCCTGTTGTATGTGTTATATGCCTGTGTGCCTATTTGATATATATATATATATATATATATATATATATATATATATATATATATATATATATATATATATATATATATGGGGTGAAATATACCTGGGGGTGAAATAGACCTGATATAGCCTTGTGTTAACATATGAGTTGAAATAGACTCAGGGTGAAACAGACCCGGTACGGCCTTGGGCTGACATATGAGTTGAAATAGATTCGGGGGTAAAATAGACCTGGGGGTGAAATAGATCCAGTATAGCTGTGAGCTGACGTATATGTATGGTATGAGGTATTTTGGGGAACTCACTAATAGTTGTTCTTACGGTTTTCAGTTTTTGTTTCAGGTACTTCCAGATCAAAAAGGAAGAGCTCGGTATGATCACATTGCACACACCATGATTTTCCCGCTTATTGACTCTGATGTACTTTTGGGATGATATTTGATTTACCCTGAATACTTTATGGTTTTGAAAAACATGTTTGGTTGATGGATGTTAGAACCTGAATACAATGTATTTTTAAAAATCATTTCACAAATATTCGTTTATAAAAACTTAGATTGACCAACCCCTCCTTTTTTTTCCGAACTCGTCCAGTAAATGCGGTAAGCTCCATTATGGACAGAAAATCCAAGCTTACCCCTATAATTCCACTATCGAGAGATCAATATCATTATACCACACATCTTCTTTGTCTTGATCAACTCTTGAAATTTAACTTTCTTGCTTCTTGATTTTGACTTGAACTTGACTTGGATTTAACTCTGAATTGCAGATTTCTTCAAGTTGCTTGATGTACCATTTCTAACATATATATTGACTGGGCGCGAATTTTACTTTGAGGCCCACCATATCTTCAATACTTCAAAAATGATAATAAATTGTAGGTATAAAAAGAGTTCCATCCTAACCTCAAAAGGCGCAGAAACTATAGGGTTCAGTACTTCAAGGAAAAATAAGGGTTATCCAATCTAGGTTCTTTTTAAGACATTTAAGGAAATTATTTCTAAAACACTGTTCGTTTTTCCATCCCACACTTCCATTGTAAAAATTATCTAACTCTTATGATGGTTCATGCTGAAAACATTTAAAGCACTTGAAAAGATAATTTTTAAAATTGATTGTAATGAGACTGTTATTTTCGGTTACCATCACACTTCAGCTTAACAGAGCTATCGAACGTGTATATATATATATATATATATATATATATATATATATATATCCTCATCTCATGTACTGTGTTTTCAATTTTTTCGATTTTTTATGCAGAATGTAAAAATAAAAATTACTAGAAATAAAATCTTTTTAGGTTTTTTTTACGAATGCAGAAAAATAAAAAGGAAAATATTATATGGATTTTCGAAATTTTTATATGCAAATGCAATGCAGAAAATAAAATGCAAAAAGAAAAATAAAATTTGAAAAAATTTAACTGAAAATTTTAAAATTTAAAGCTAAAAATGCAAATTTTTACACTAACCCCCTCCCCAAGCTTAAAATGATGGATTGTCCTCAACGCTCAAAGAGGAACGAACAGCTCAATAAAACTTATAAAAACATAAAATGTGCAACTATGAATGAATGTACCTGATAAGATTGCAGAAATTCTGATTTTGACGATGAATGTGGTGAAAAATCTGAATTTCAGCAACTCTGTTGGTCCTCTGATTTCCCCATGCTTACTTAGAATTACGACCATCTTTTTGTAAAAAAAACTAAAACTACTCATCGGGTTGCCTCCTGGAAAGCTATCCATTTTTAAAGTCGTTGGCTCGACTTTGCCCAATCGGATTTATTAACCGGTGTGGTTGGGACTTCTCTGAAGTTCAACTTTTTTCCTTGTGACTCCAGATCCCTTCAAATATGGCAAGATGGGTGGATCTGAAACTTGTTCAGCAAACTGGAAAGACTCCAGATTGTCTACAAATAAGTTCTTCTGAGGATATGATTTCTTTCTCTTTCTGATCTTCATTTTATTTCCATAAATCTTCTTTTCAGATTCGTCTCGGAAATCACCACTTTTTGTTTAATCCTTTTCCTAGAAATTTTCTTTTCCTCCTCCTCAAGCTTATCTTTTTCTGATCCTCAAGCTTATCTTTTTCTGCCAGCCCTTTCTCTGATATTTCTTCAACATAAATTATGTATTCTTTCTCCTTAGTTTTATCAGCTTCTACTAACTTCTTTTCGACAACCAATTTCCCTCCTTCGATTTTCCCAAGCTTTTCCTTTTACAGGTCTTCTGATATGTCTGATAAATTCCTATCTACTAATTTTTCTTGCACAGAGACATTAGAAAACTCACAGCAGGCCCCAGACAAAGGACTGTTGGTATCCATATAATTAACAGAAACTTTATCAGAAGTATCAGAATCATTAATATTAAATTCTACCACATCCCTATCAAATTCCAGAGAAATCGTACAAGCAAAAACATCGATTTTCGTTTTAGCAGTTTTCAAAAAAGGTCTTCCCAAAATAATTGAGTTTTTATCTGATACATCTAAATCACCCATGTCCAAACTATAAAAATCAGCGAGAAATATCATATTATCCACTTGGACAAGAACATCCTCCAACACACCTTTTGGGTGTACTGTCGAGTGGTCAGTCAACTGGACAATTGTCCCGGTCTTTTGTAAAGTTCGCATTTTTAATTTTTCAAAAATAGAAAAGGGAAAGACATTGACTGAGGCTCCTAAGTCAAGCATGGCTTTTGGAAAATTAAGGTTCCCCAATATACTTTTGGAAAATTAAGGTTCCCCAATTTACACGAAATCGAGAAAATTTTCGGATCATTGCACTTTGGAGGCAAACCTTTTTGCGAAATTAAAGAAATATTTTTCCAGCTTTTATAGTTTCACTAAATTTCATTTTTTTCTTAGAAATACATAAATCTTTCAGAAACTTGGCATAACTAGGAATGTGTTTTATAACATCTAAAAATGGAAGATTTACCTCAACCTTGCAAAAAGTTTCCATAATGTCTTCATCCTCTCTTTCGCGCTTCGTACTCTTCAGTCTTGACGGGAATGAAGGTAGGGGCTTGTATTATTTCAGATTCGGTTAGCCTGGTGTTGGAGTTTCTTTTTCTTTTAGATCTTTAGATTCTTCTTCAACCAACACCTCTTCATACTCTTCCTCTTCTTCTTTTTCTGTTTCTTCTACATCTCCTTCTTCTACCAGAACTTCTTCACATTCTTCTTCAGCTTTGTTTTCTGGTTCAGATGCGCTTGGGCCTCCATAACTTTTACCATTTCTCAAGGAAATAGCACTCATATTGTGCTTCAGATTGTTTTTTGTGTGTCCCAGTAACTTTCCTTGAGATTCCAGACGACCCACAGAAGTGGCAAGCTGAGACACCTGCTGCTACAGATTCTTGATACTAGCTCTGGTTTCGGTCTAGAATGCTTGGGTGCTTGTGGCAAGACTCTTCACTATATCTTCTAAGGCTACGTTGGAACTTATGGGTTATTGATTTGAATATTGATTCTGGTAATTCGGGATCTGAAAATTTTGCTGATTTGGATTCTAGAAGTTGGGCTGGTAATGAGAATTCTGCTGAAAACCCGGTGGTCGCTGAAATTGCTGTCTAGACTGAAAATTATTCTGATAAAAATTTGGAGGTTGATTAAAGTTTTTCTGTTGCTGGTATCCTCCGACAGCTTTGACTGGAGCAACATCCTCTTGTAAAATCGGACATATATCAGTAGGATGATCTATCTTCAAGCAAATTCCACACGGTTTCTTTGCAACCATTTTTTTCCTTTGTCAAGAGCAGAACAAATTTTTTCAGTTCAAATATCTGAGACTCCAGATGAGTATTGCTGACTTCCTTAACACCCCTTGGTTGATCTAGATACCACTCGTCTTCATTACCGGAATGCTTTGACTCTATCGCCAACTTTTCGATCAGCTCTCGGATTTCGGTTGGCGTCATATCACCTAAGGAACCTCCACTGGAAGCATTTGTCAAACGCCTCTCCATGGGTGTCAGACCTTCAGAAAAACAATTGTAGAGTTGATAATCGTTGATCCCATATTGTTGGCACCGAACTAGAAGCTTTTTAAATCTTTCCCAGTAAATGTGTAAATCTTCTCTTTTTCCTTGTTTGATACCAAGGATTTCTCTTATGAGGCTGGAGACTCGCGTTTCTAGAAAATACTTCTCTAAAAACATCTTCGCGATTTCTGTCCAAGTGGTGATGGAACCATATGGGAGTTCATATAGCCATTCTCTTGCTGAATCTTGAAGTGAAAAGGGGAATGCCCTTAAATTTATCTGATCTTCAGATCGTATGTGGCTTCATTCTTGAACAAACCACATGAAATTCCTTGAGGAATTTATGTAGTCTTTGTTTTCTAGACCTTGGAATGTGGGAAGAAGATGTATCGACCCAGATTTCAACTCAAAGTTCTAGGCTTTCGGAAAAGTGATGCAGAGGAGTTGCTGATTGACTTCTTGAGTGGCCCACTCTTTGAGAGTCTTTTCTGCTTCGTCTCCACTCATGTCTGATTCTTCAGATTCAGATTTTGAAGAATCTGTGGGTTCAAATTTGACTGCGGGTGGTAGAGAGTATGTTTTATAGGGACTATCAGAAGGTGAAGATGGGGGTACTTTCGAAAAAAATGGATTTGATTCGTTCTACAAGAGAGTGCCTTGTGGTTTGATGATTTCTGGAGGTACTGAAGATGATGATGAACTAGCTGATTGTTTTCTCTTTGCTTCTTCTTTCTTCAGTTTCCTTGCAGTTCTCTCGATTTCTGGATAAAAAACTAAAGTTGTACGTGAACGAAAGACTTTGGGCATAAAACTATTAGAAAGCACCGTGTCCCCGGCAACAGCGCCAATTTGTTAGGACCAATTGTCGCACCCGATTTAAACAAATAAAATTTATCACTGTTGGTTGCACTAAAAATATTGCACAAGGAAGCAATGTCGAATCCTCAGGGACACAACCTAATGGTCGATGCCTTTTTGCATCAGGCACATTCTAGTCAAAACAGAAATTATTAAGAAGGGGGTTTTTTTAATTAAACTAAAAACTAAAAAATTGCAGTGATATTAACTTAAACGAAAATCAATATTAAAAACGATTTCATTTCTGCTGCGACTTTCCTAATCATGCAATCAGTTCAGATCTGGTTATTCAGAATGCGTTCTATCTAAGTTGGTACTGAGAAAAACTAACAAGCTCTAGTATAATCTCTTTTACCTAAATTAGTTAATCAAAACAAGCTCTTTGAATTAACCCTAACTTTTTACTGTTCAATTAAACAAACTCTTAATTAAATCATAAAAATTGCATTAAGTTCTGTGTAAAATTCCCAGCAATACCCAATACTTCTCACAAGCTCGGAAGCGTATAGGTATGATTTTTTCAGTTTATATCAGAGTTAAATCCCAAAACGAAACCAATCTGATACTTGTTACTTTTTACCAGTTGACAAGAATAATTACAAATTCTATTAACTGATTAACTAGAATGATAAAAAAACCCTAGCTAGGTGATCAAACTAACAAGAATTTAAAACCAAACATTCATTAAGCTCAAAACTGAAAAATCTAGATAGAAACACAAAACAAAAATCAGATCTGAAAGCTAATCACATGAAAAGTACCAGTATATGTAGAACTGAAAACTAAAGTTTAGCCAGACATGACTAAAAACAAACTAAAACTAGATAAAAGAAACATTTACTGATAAATCTTCTAAACAAAATGTTTGAGATGATTCGCAGTCTTCAGATCTTCAACAGTCGCTGAAATATATCACAAATCGCCTTCAGAAGTGATTTTCGTCGTCTGGAATCGTCTCCCCATCACATTTGATAATGAGGGTTGTATTTATACTCAAGGTGAAAACTCCCGGAGAAAGAAACTGACTACATGCAATCGCAGGTAGGCCCTATGTGATCGCAGGTTTCCTTAAAAATGTGTATCGGGGCGATTTAATGTTGTACATTGTTGTTTTGGGCTTTTTTGGACAACATGTGATCGCAAGTATGGGTATATGCAATCGCAGTTTTGGAATTTTTACTTTAGATGACTTCCAGACGACTTAAACTGACCCTGGGAAGCTTCGTGGCAAGCATGCGATCGCAAAAGAAACATGCGATCACACCTGCGATCGCATTTTTGGGCTATGTAATCGCAGATTTATCCTTTTTCACAAACATGAAAGTCTTCGAAAATTGTGTCTAGTTTTCATAACATTTTGCATCTTGTCAATCGGAGTTACGGTTCATGAGATATGGTCAAAATACTAACAGGGGGTCAAAGCTGTCAGCAACATCCTTTAGCTTCAGATTGTAGAATCTATCTTCGTGTGATAAATTCGATCAAATGTTTCTTGACCAAAACATCTTCCAAGCATTCCTCAACATCCTATTTCAGTTCCAACTCCATTTAGGCTCCAAATATGCATCAGTCTGCTCCCAAAGTACTGCTTCACTCTAACTTTCTGAAATTGACACAAAAATGCTAGCAGTACAAGAATTCTAATAAAGACATGAGCTGAACATTATTTAAACAAATGACATGCAAATATACAAAATATGATGCTAAATTATAATAAAAAATACCCTAAAAAATACATAAAATGGCATCTATCAATGGATATTTGATATAAAATGGCATCTATCAATGGATATTTGTGAATCGCATGCTAGATTAGGTCTAAAGATCTGCTCAGGATTGCATGATATAATTTTAGGAGATATGCCTTTATATGCCTATTGTATGAGCTTGTAGACTTGCATGCTAGTACTGATCAGTTAGTGATAGGATGACATGTTTAGGTTATGCTTTGATTCTGATTACTCAATGCTCGAATGTTGCTTGCTTTGTGATTTTAGGAGTTCCTATTAACATCATCTGACTAGTAAGTGAATACGCTAAGTTACATAATACTGAGATTTGATAATTTTAGAAGGTTAGGTTTAACCCTATTGCGCAGCTCTTGTTTGAGTCCAACTGTTGTAGGGTGAGACCCTTCATTCGAAGAATTATCCATTGTCACTGATATGTAATTGTGTTCATAAGCTAGTTAGAGGGCGTTAGAGGGAGTTCTTTTTGTAGCTAATGGCGGGGAGTGGTGTGGTGGTAGCCCTAGAAAAATCTAGGAGGTGATTCGGTGCCGAGAGCTTTTCTTTGCTAGAGTTCATTTAGATTGATAGGGAAGTAACTTGGGGGATTTGGGACGATCCTTGAGGAAAGTACGAATATATGTGGAAGGCAGTATGGGCCCGTACTACTGGAAGCAGAGGATCCGTACTCGAGTCAAGGAAAGTAACGATGATACCAGGAAGCTTGTAGAATGTGGGTTCTTCGAGTATATTTTGATGGTCTATATGGTTTATTTTCAGTATGGTGGTGACTCAAGGAGGTTCTGGTAGTGGTTATGGTACCGCTGATGTTCTGGGATCAGGCTTTGGGGACGAACATATGGATGATCAGATGCGAGAATTCATTTCATCAGAGATTACCCGCAGTATTCTTGAGCAGACTCATGTGATATGCGGTACGATCAAGGAGGGTATCATGGATATTCTGGATGAGCACTTAGGCACTTTTTGTTCTGAGATGGTGGCGATGATAGGAGCTCACAATTTGATTTTTCGTAAGTTCCAGTCATGTGGGGCTCCTGAGTTCTTTGGGAACAAGGACCCGATCGCGAGCAGGCGTTGGTTAGCGGATGTCACGAACGCCTTCCACACTAGTTATTGTCCCGAGGGGGAAAAGGTCAGACTTGCTTCCTGTCTTCTAAAAGACAGAGCTCGGGATTGGTGGGAGGAGGTTGGACATGCCTTAGGAGGCGAGGTGGTTGAGTCGATGACTTGGGAGGATTTCGTGACGAGGTTTCAGGCTGAGTTTGCACCTGTGGTTGAGGTCCAACAGTTGGCGAGAGAGTTTCAGGACCTTCACCAGACCACTGAGACGGTGGAAGAGATCACCATTATATTCCGTGAGAGGGCATTACTAGTTTCGTAATATGTGGCAAACGAGGAGATGAAGAAGGAAAGATATCACGATATGCTGAGGAGCGATATCAGAAAGTTTGTGAGTATATCTAGTTGCAAGACAATTGATGATATGGTGGCAAGATCCAGATAGAGGGATATTGAACTTAGAGATGGATAAAAAGAGAAATCTAGATCAGTTTTAGGGTTCTGAGGGTTCGGGCAAGAGGCCCAAGGTTTTTGACTCGATATCGAGGAGCCAGCATGTTCGGGGCCACTGCGACAAGTGTGGGAAGACGCACGATGGAGCTTGCAGGGGTGGGGGATCAGGCTGCTACAAGTGCGGCAAGACTGGGCACTTTAGCCAGAATTGCACAACCACCACCCAGGTATCGAGTCTGATTTGATTTCATTGCAATCAGAAGGGCCATAAAAGGCTGATTGTCCAAGTCTAGCATCGACAGGACCTGTTGTAGCACCCGATACGACGACCTTGCGGATTATAGATGGTCGTCAGGGCAAGGCGCAGACGCCTGTTGTGAGGAGCAGGGCATTCCAGATGACAACCAATGAGGATCGTGCGACACCATATGTGGTGAATTGTATGTATCTCCTCCTTATCTCTTTATTTATGTTCTTTTTCCCTGCTTATATCCGTGTTTTTTAGGGTCGTTCCTTATGAACGATATCTCTGCTCTGGTTTTATTTGATTCGGGGGCTACCCGATCCTTTGTATCTCTCACACTCAACAAGAGATTTGCCGATGCTCCGGGGGATTTGGAGTATCCATTAGAGGTTGAGATTGCTGATGATCGACATGTGCGAGTATCGAGGGTTCATCGGGGTTGTATATTGGAGTTGTTTAGTGAGAGTTACCTAATTGATTTGGTTCCCAGTCCTTTGCGTGAGAGCAATGTTATTATAGGGATGGATTGGTTGAGCCCCAATGGGGAAATGATTTATTATGAGCATCAGTTGGTGGATATTCGGACCCCAAGTAGGGGAAAGTTAGTGATTCAGGGAAAAGGTATTTAACGTGGGTCGACTCTCTGTTCAGCAGCCGGGGCTAGACGCTATCTTCACCAGGGTTGTTTTGGGTTTGTGGCTTATGTAAAGGGTACCCGGGAGAAGGGTAAGACGACAGTGGGTGATGTCCTGATTGTTCGGGAATACCCGTATGTGTTCCCGGAGAATTTTTCTAGAGTGCCACCGGAGAGGCAGGTAGAGTTTCAGATTGATTTGGTTCCAAGTGCGGCTCCGATATCCAAAGGACCTTATCGGTTAGCACCCCCAGAGATGCAGGAGTTGTCTACACAGTTGCAGGAGCTGTTAGATAAGGGATTCATTCGGCCAAGTAGTACACCATGGAGAGCGGTGATCTTGTTTGTAAAGAAGAAAGATGGGTCGCATCGAATGTGTATCGACTATCGGGAGTTGAATAAGCTAATTCTGAAGAACCGTTATCCACTCCCGAGGATTGACGATTTATTTGACCAGCTTCAGGATGCATCTTGGGTTTCCAAGGTTAATATGCGTTCGGGTTATCATTAGATGAGGGTCAGAGAGGAGGATACGTAGAAGACAATCTTCCGAACTCGTTTTGGCCATTGCGAGTTCGTGGTGATTCCCTTCGGGCTCACTAATGCTCCAGCCACATTCATGGATCTCATGAATCGTGTATGCAGGCCCATGCTGGATCGGTCAGTGATTGTATTTATTGATGACATCCTGGTCTATCCTAAGACCCAAGAGCAGCATGAGGAACATCTGAGGGAGGTATTGGAGACTCTGAGGAGGGAGATATTGTATGCGAAGTTATCCAAGTATGAGTTCTGGTTATGCAAGGTACTGTTTTTGGGGCACCTTGTCAACCAGAATGGTATTCTGGTCGACCCGACCAAGGTTGAGGCAGTGATGAGGTGGGAAATTCCAAGGTCTCCATCTGAGATTTAGAGTTTCCTTGGATTGGCGAGTTACTATCGAGATTAATTCAGGACTTCTCCAAGATAGTTGATCCTTTGACTCGGTTGACGAAGAAGACCATCACGTTTTGTTGGGGGCATGAGCAGCAGGCAACTTTTGAGACTCTGAGATGAAGATTTTGTGAGGTGCCGATTCTGACCCTGTCGGAGGGTGTTGAGGATTTTGTGGTGTAGTGTGATGCATCAATCACGAGTTTGGGTGCGGTGTTGATGCAGTGGGGTCATGCGATTGCTTACGCGTCGAGACAACTAAAGCCTCATGGGGTGAATTATCCTACGCACGATTTAAAGTTGGGGGTTGTGGTGTTCACCCTCAAAATTTGGCGACATTACCTCTATGGGGTCTAATGTACTATATACACAGATCATAAGAGTCTGAGGTATATGATGGATCAGCCAAATTTGAATATGAGGCAGCTTAAATGGTTTGATGTGGTGAAGGATTATGATTGTGAGATCATTTATCACCCGGGGAAGGCCAACGTGGTGGCCGATGCTCTCAACTGCAAGCTGGTTGCTTCCCCGATCAGGGATGTATGTTTGAGGATGACTGTAATTACCCCACCCTTAGAGCGAATTCGAGAGGCTCAGGTTGAGGCTATGAAGGAAGAGCACCGGAAGAGCAAGCGCATAGTGGGTCAGATGGATTCCTTCGATTATGATAGCCGAATATTATTGACCCTTCATCGGAGGATTTGGGTTCTATATTGGGGTGGTTCGCATTAGGTCTTGATGGAGGAGCCGTACAATTCACGATTCTCTATTCATCCCGGAGCGACAAAGATGTACAGAGATCTTCATCCTGATTATTGGTGGCCATGTATGAAGTGAGATGTGGCCTGGTATGTGGAGAGGTGCTTGACTTGCAGGAAAGTGAAGGCCAAGCATCAGCGACCCCATGGCAAAATGAAGTCGTTGGAAGTTCCCATTTGGAAATGGGAAGAGATTATGATGGATTTTATCACAAAGTTTCCACGGACGGCTCGCATAATGGATTTGATACGGGTCATCGTGGATCGATTGACCAAGAGCGCGCATTTTATTCCAATCCATGAGAGAATTTCGGCGGACAAGATGACCGATATCTACATTCGGGAAGTGGTGGTATGGCATGGGGTGCCGGTTTATGTGGTATCTGATGAGGATGTTCGGTTTACTTCTAGGTTATGGAAGAGATTCCACGAGGAGTTAGGTACTCGTCTGCACTTCAGCATGACTTTCCACCTGCAGACTGATGGTCAGAGTGAGCGGACTATCCAGAAATTGGAGGACATGTTGCCGACATGTGTACTGGATTTTGGTGATAGTTAGGATACATATATTCGATTGGCGGAATTTCCATATTGTTGGATTTAGTGTCTAAGCCCATAACTATAACTGGGATGTACTTGACCTGATTGTAGCATGGTCCTTTTTGGGTTGCCTTCACCAGTGTAATTTGATAGGATGGATTTTGAGAATAAGGTTATTTATGGTTTATTAATATATTACAAGTATAATATATTAATATGAAATCATATTATTTAATTAGTATTGATCAAGAATTAATTTGGAATTAATTTTGTGGTCAAAAGAGACTAATTAAATATATGGGGATTGATTATGTAAATCAATGATTCTTGTAGTGTGGGCCAATGATCCATGATTATGTAGATGGGCCAAACTAATCCATGGATAGTCCATTGAGGTTAAATCCATGGAGCATGAGAATGTGGAAAGTCATGGGTCATTAGGGTTTACAAAGTGTAACCCTAACATGTGCAACACTATAAATAAGCCCCTCCTAGAGCCAAAATCGGTTGCCACTTACTTTCCAAGAGGGTGAAGTTGATTTTGTGCTAGTAACCTATTCTCTCAAGCCTCCTCTTACATATTGATGTTTGTGAAACAATAGAGGCATCACACTTGAGGTGCTCAAGCTTTCAAAGGTCAAGAACTACAAGTCCTTCTAAGAGGTAAGTCATCTAACTAGTTGTATCATTCAATTGTTCAAATATATGCTAGTTAGGACAATGCTTTGGAAAATTGAAAATATGCATGTATAATTATAGAAAACATAGATCCAAAGCATTTAGGGTTGCATGTGCACCATAGGAGTGTTATAGTGCTCAAAACCCAACAGTGGTATCAGAGCTTAGGATTGTTTTCTATTATATTTGATGCTTACTAGTTTTTTCAAAGCTGAAAAAGTCGAAATTTTGGCCTCTGACTGGGGAACTCGCCTAGTTGATGAATAGACTTGATGAGTCCACTCAGTAACAGAGCAAATCGGTGAGTCAGTTCATGCACTCGCCGAGTTGAAGGCTCTGTTTGCAGAATTTCGAGTTTCTTGGCCTGGTTTGGATTGGCAACACTACCACAAACTGTTTTGGATAATTGGAAATGTTTTTTATGATATGGTAGTGCTTGTACTCATCCAACCACAAGGTAAATTGTCAAAGTTTTTAAAATAATTGTTGTTTTATATGATAAACAAAGTTGCTTGCAAATTGTTGACTTAGAATTATCTTGTTTATGAGTTTGGTTAGATCATCCATGAATTATGTGATAATTTTTGTTGTTAGGAAATGATCTAAATGAATTTTAATGACCTCCATAACTTGTCCTCAAGTAATGGAAAATGAAAGGTCTCATACATTAAAATCCAATTAAACTCATAAGTTATGAATGTGAAGAGTTTTGACAAGTTTCAAAACTTGCCCTCGAGTTTTGAAATTTGTAAAATCACACTAATGAAACTTTAATTCCAAACCCTAGAGTTTTAAAAGTTAAAATTCAACCCTTATACTTTATAATATTATAAGTTTAATAATATATATATATATATATATATATATATATATATATATATATATATATATATATATATATGTATGTATAAGACAAGTCGGTCTTGCTGTTAGTAGGCCTCATTCACGAAGCCGGTCTATAAGGGGGGTATAAGGTTACTGCCTATAAAATAGTGGTTTAATGGGTGTCCACTCTCACCCACCGCTTCCTTGACTGGTGGAGGGTCGTTAGCCGAACGGGTAGGATAAGACATTAATTCTCCCTCATTAAAAGTATAATGATTAGAAATAAAGTAACTAAACTTTTATTAAAATTCCCAATCGTAGTTACTTTATGAAAATGTGAAAATGGTGCTAATCCATGAAATTACACTTTTCACCTTGTTAAGTCGTTAGTGGAGCGTGTGTGGTTAACCGGCACACTAATCTGGGACTGACAATGTGTGGCAAAGGGTAACTTGATGTTAATCATAGATCAATGGAGCATGTGTGGTTAAACGACACATTGATTAGGTGATGTGTAACATTGGGTGTACCAAGCTAATTTGCATGGTTATTCACACCTTGTTTGTGATCCTTGGCATCCCAGTCACAAACTTGAAGGGCACAATCGAGATTTAAACATGTCATTGAAAAGTTCAATGAATCTCAAAGGATCTAGGAATTTCAATCCAGTTAAAACTTAATAATCTATTTCGTTTTTCATGGTGGAAATTGGTAAATTGTCATTTACCTACCTTCAAATATTTTACAATTGGATTACAGCATCCCTTTTCGCAATTGTAGAATATTGTGTTGGGTCCTAGCCTTAATATTTCATTTGGGTGTAATATTAAGGATTGTCATCTAATCTAAATTTTGTTCTTCTTCTTTTACAGATGTCTATCCCAAACAATGCTTCCAACCCAATCCCTTCAGGCTCTTTCTCCCTCATGAACCTACGTGGGAGGGTCATTTTCGATGGCTCGAACTTCAATGACTGGATTCGAAACGTCAGAATGGCTATTCGCTATGAGGACAAAGAATATTTCCTAGATAAAGTGCTCAAAGAGATTGATGTCACCACTGCTACTCCCGAACAAATCGTTGAACACACTACTCATGAGAGGGATGCGACAAAGGTGTCGTGTCTAATGATTGCAACCATGACTGTTGAGCTGCAGAAGTCCTATGAGGACTACTATGCTTTTGAAATGTATCAAGATTTAATGGAAAGATACCATCAAAGTGGTCGGCAGGAGAGGTATGAGATCATTGCCTCCATGATCACAACCAAAATGAAGGATGGTGAACCCATCACGGCCCACTTGCAAAAGATTTAGAGATTTGTGGACCGCTTGCTTAAATTGAATGTCAATTTTGATGAAGAGTTGGCCATAGATATTATTCTGCACTCTTTACCTTCTTTTTATGATTAGTTTCGTATGACCTATCATATGAACAAGGAGGAGGTCACTTAGCAAGCTTCAAGGCCTTCTTAGGACTGTAGAAAGCAACCTGAAAGGCAAGTCGGTTGTGTCTACTCCTACTACTACTTCTGTCCCTGTTCTGGCAATTAGACATGGGAAGGGAAAGAAGAGGAAGACTCCCTACAAGAGCCGCAAGGGAAAGTCTCTTGATGGATCCTCTTCAAGTGGCACCAAAGTTGGTTATGCTAATCCCTCTTCCAATCCGAAGGAAGCAGAGTGCTTTCACTGTCATGAAAAAGGGCACTGGAAATGAAGCTGCCCCAAGTACTTGCAGGACATAAAGGATGGCAAGATCAAGCCCTCCTTTGCAGGTATTTACACTATTCAATCTAATAACTCATCACATGCTAATTCTTGGGTCCTTGATACAGGTTGTAGTATTCACATTTGTTCTGATTTGCAGGGACTAAAAAGAAGTAGGGATGTGGAGCACGGGAAGATAAACTTAATCATGGGAAATAGGAAGGTGTCGCCTGTGACCAAGATTGGAGTTTATTCTTTATTGCTTAGTAATGGTTTAAATTTAGATTTGAATAATTGTTGTTACTCGGCCAATATGGAAAGAAATGCTATTTCCTTTCACAGTTTGTATAAACAAGGTTTTACCTTTTCCTTTAATAATGAAAATGGTGGTATTTATGCTTATTGTAATGGTGTATTTTATTTTGAAGCATTACCTTGCAATGGTATATATGAAACTGTGATGGTTGTAGATAACTTAGGAAATAATGTGTTGAATATTGATTCTTCCAATGATTTGGATAAGGCATGTTTGTGGCATTGTCGTCTTCGACATGTCAACAAGAAGCGCATAGCCCAAATCCAAAAGGATGGAGTTTTGGAGTCATTCGACTTGAAGTCGGATGACACTTGCGAATCTTGTTTACTTGGAAAGATGACCAAGTCACCCTTCACTGGTACTTGTGAAATAGGTGAAGGTCTGTTGGATCTCATACACACTGATGTGTGTGGACCATTCAGAACTGCCACAAGGGATGCTAACCGCTTCTATGTGACTTTTACTGATGATTATAGTAGATATTTGTATATTTACTTAATCAAGCATAAGTCGGAAACTTTTGAAAATTTCAAGGAGTTTAAGCAAAAGTGGAGAATCAATTGGGCAGGAAGATAAATATGCTACGATCCGATCGTGGAGGAGAGTATCTTAGTATCGAGTTCCTTGACTATCTTAAGGAATGTGTAATTGTTTCATAATTGACGCCACCTAGGACACCACAGCTTAATGGTGTGGCTGAGAGGCGCAATAGAACCTTGCTAGTCATGGTTCGTTCCATGATGAGTTGAGCTTCGTTAGCTGTCTCATTCTGGGGTATGCCTTAGAGACTGCCGCCCATATCCTTAATCTAGTCCCTACCAAAAAGGTTTCCAAAACACCTCACGAGATGTGGACAGGGAAAATTCCCACATTAGACCACATCAAAGTTTGGGGTTACGAGGATTTTGTGAGAAAATAAACTCATGACAAGCTCGAACCTTGGAGTGAGCGATGTATTTTCATCGGCTACCCACAGAAATCCTTTGGATATCTCTTTTACAGACTGAGTGACAATGTTGTCTTCGTTGCGAGGAGAGGAGTCTTTCGCGAGAGAGAACTCATAGGCCAAGGAAACAGTGGGAGGCAAATTGACCTTGAAGAGCTTCAAGAGTCAAGCGGTGAAGGAATCTCAAACACTAGCAATCAACCTGAGGAGGAAACTCCAGTTGATCCAATTGACGAGTCCTTACCTATGAGGCGTTCCAGTAGAGTTAGAAATACACCTGAGTTTTATGGTTTCCATATTACTACTGAAGGTGATACATTTATCAGTGATTGCACACTGGTAAATTTGGATGAACCTAACAACTACAAGGAAGTCATGGCAGGCCCCGAATCTGCAAAATGGAAAGAGGCTATGGACAGCGAGATTCATTCCATGTATGACAATCAAGTTTGGAACTTGGTTGATAATGTACCGGGTCGTAAGACAGTCGGGTGCAAATGGATCTTCAAGAAGAAGACCGACATGGATGGGAAAGTACACACATATAAAGCGCGACTGGCTGCGAAGGGCTTTACTCAAACTCAAGGAGTTGACTATGATGAGACCTTCTCACCAGTAGCGAAGATTAAATCTATAAGGGTTATGTTGGCCATAGCTGCATTTCATGACTATGAAATATGGCAAATAGATGTCAAAACCGCTTTCCTTGATGGAAAGTTAGCTGAAGATGTTTACATGAGTCAGCCAGAGGGTTTTGTCAATGCAAAGTACCCTAATAGAGTGTGTAAGCTTGAGAAATCCATTTATGGATTGAAACAAGCATCTCGCAGATGGAATCTTTGTTTTGATGAGAAAGTCCTAGCTTGAGAAATCCATTTATGGATTGCAGGAGGTTAAGTCCTAGCTTGGGAAGTGTTTCACTATGAAGGACCTCGGAGAAGCTGCTTATATTATAGGGATAAGGATATTGAGAGACAGGAGTAAAAGACTAATAGGACTTAGTCAAAGTATCTACTTGGACAAGGTGTGGAAGCGTTTCAGCATGGAGAACTCCAAGAAAGGTAACCTACCTATCCGAAGCAATACCAAACTGAGTAAGAGTCAGAGTCCAATTACAGAGGCTGAGATAGCAGAGATGAGTCAAATTCCATATGCTTCTGCAGTTGGCTCGATCATGTATGCTATGACTTGTACTCGCCCTGATGTGGCCTTTGCTTTGAGCATGGTCAACAAATATCAAGGGAATCCTAGTAAAGCTCATTGGACTACAGTTAAGAACATTCATAAGTACCCACGGAGGACTAAGGATTGGGTCCTTACCCTTGGTGGGAGTGATGACTTGAGAGTGACAGGGTATAGCGACGCCAGCTTTCAAACCGACAGAGATTATTTCCGCTCTCAGTCGGGCTGGGTGTTTACCCTGAATGGGGGAGCAGTGACATGGAAAAGTTCCAACCAGGAGACTGTAGCTGATTCAACGTGTGAATCAGAGTACATAGCAGCAAGCGAAGCATTGAAGGAGGCAATATGGTTGAAAAACTTCATCGGAGACCTTGGAGTCATTCCGTCCATAAAGGAGCCTATGGAGATTTTTTGCGATAATGAAGGGGCGGTTGCCTTAACCAAGGAACCGAGAGATCATGGTATATCCATACATATCGACAGAAAATACCACTTCATAAGGCATCAAGTAGAAGAAGGACGCCTCGTGGTAAAGGGGATATTGTCAGAGAACAACCCAGCAGATCGCCATACAAAGGGACTGACTTGGGTTAAGCACTTCCAGCATGCGAGGGGCATTGGGCTAACGGACGATATTAGTTTTAGTAATTAGATAAATCGAAACTTGTAATAGCTAAATTGTAATTGACATTTGATGATTAAATAAAAGGAGTTTTAATTATAAGTAAAGTTACTGTCTTGTGTCAATTATTTACTATTGAGGCAGAGATTGTGCGAGGCGCCGATCTTAACCCTGCCGGAGGGCATGGAGGATTTTGTGGTATATTGCGATGCGTCCATCTTGGGTTCGGGCACGATATTGATGCATAGAGGGCATGTTATCGCCTCCGCTTCGAGGCAGTTGAAGCCTCATGGCTTTGAATTTTGTGATGTTATTGAAAAGCAAGAAGGATCGGGAATCCTTCAATTCCCACGCGCCATGAAGACTTAGTCGAATCTAAGAAGGGGAGAATCGATCAGGTATTCTGGAGCAGAAATAGGTGTGAAATTAGGACGAGTTTTGCATCCCCGTCAGGGCGGAAAGGCGGTCAAGTGGCCGTCTAGGTTGAGGATTGGGCGAGTTGGGAGTCCAGAAAACTTTCCAACGGTTGGTTCGCTCCTTTCCTTGACATCGGGAAACAGGTTTAGGAAACCAGGTTAGAGGACCAATTAGAATTCAAGTTCAGTTGAGAGTTAGGTCGAGTGTGTGTTCGACCCGGTTCGGAAGTATTGTAAGTCTGCGGGTGTAGCTGTAGCATTCACAGGGTTCTCACATAGTATTGGAAGTGTTGTAAGTCTGCGGGCGTAACTGTATTATTCACAAGGTTGTCAGGTAGTATGGGAGTGATGTCAGATCACGAGGAGAACAGTAGTACCCATCAGTTTGGGGTGCAGCAGTGTGGACACGGAAATCACGGATCGGATTTCGGAATTTCCCCGATGGATTAGATCTGGTTGAGCCAGTGATAAGACTATAGGAGCGCCACTACAGTATGGGATCAGGGAAGCAATGGACCGTATAATGTTGCTTGTGATATACAGCTACCATTGGTGAGGTATCGGTCACTTTTAGCCGTGGATGCGGTGACGTCAGGATTCGACGCATGGACCTGATCGGTTGGATCGAGAGGCTATTAGAACCATAGCAGTAAGATAACTAACGACAAATTTTGGCAGATAAGGATTTCGATCGGGAGTCGCGAGGGGCGACTACATGGGAGACTTTGGCTCGGTAACCAGGTAGGAACTCGGTGTTTCAGATGACGGGTAGAAGTGGGTTGCGATAAGTTAGAGGGTTTTGAGTGAGATGTCAGGATATGACCTTGGATCTCAAATTATGGGTTTAGCCCAAGTTATGTAAATAGTAGTATTCAATCTAGGGTATTCCATCGTAAGGATAACCGGACCCTATGATTGTTTGGACCTGACGTGTTTGGTATTCCAGCCCGAGGGTTGATTGGGCCAAACATGTGCGTGATACGAGGGTATTCCATCCTAGCGATGGCTGGACCTGTCGTAAGCATGCCTGGTATTCCAGCCGAGGCTGATTGGGCAAGGTATGAGTGTTCCGCGAGATGGCTTGATGTTTATGGATACAGTTGCGGGGGCGGAAGGATGTAGGATCCCTTCAGCACAAAAGGATTCATTTCAGGAAAAGAAGAGTAGAGACCCCGATACCTTGGATCGTCAGGATTGTTGTTGGATTTGGTCAGATGACACATTGGTTAGATCTCCCAGGGGAAACCTAGTTAGATTTGTAGTACACTTCACGTCTTGCTATTACGGAAGGGCGCATATTGGACGGGAAGGCAGCTGTTTCGCTGCATGATAATCAGGCCGGAGAGTGCCTGAACTACGTAAGGAAACCAATAGTTGTGGTGGTAGGGGAGGCGAAGATTCTACATAGCCATGTAATACCCTAGGAAAGGGTGTAATGAGAACGTCGAAGAGAATCCGAGTAGACTTGGGAGTCGGAGGCCGAGAAGCGAGAATATTCCGAAATTGTTCGCCACAGGAGACTTCGAGGACGAAGGCTAAGATAAGTGGGGGAGATTTGTAACGCCCGGTTCCTGATAAGTATTTTTTCTAAAAATGAAGAATTATCATTTTAACGAGGGGACTAGACGAGTTGAAGGATCAACTCATCAAGTAGGATCGGGCGTGGACGCGGGAGTTAAGTGACCTACTCGGCGAGTCGATAGACCGACTCGGCGAGTAGCAACTGTCTGTATGAAACCCTAATTGTGAGGGTTTGCACCCTATTTAAACAACTTATCTCAGCCTCCATCGTCCCTTATACTCCCAGAAGACATCATATCGAAACCCTAGCCTTGTGTGAGTATTCTAAGGCCATTTTGGTGCATTTTGGTGGATTGTGAAGCTTGAGAAGGGGAAAGGAGCTTGGGAGTTCAAGTTGGAGCTTGGAGATCCAGAGATTGTGTTCCATTCCCAGCTCATTTAAGGTAAAAAGATCCTGCCTTGATCTTCCATGTGTTTATTCATCTTTAGGGCTTGGATTTTGGGTATATTCAGGGCTTTCTAAGCCATTTTCGGGTTGTGAAGTGTTATAGGGTGTATTGACTTCAGTTCTTGGTCATTGGAGGGGTCTTATGGCATAAAGGTGCCAACTTTATGGCCATGAGAGCCCCATGCATCTTTTAAACGTCATTTGTAGTCCTTTAGGGATAAAAGACCCATGCATGGACGTAAAGTTCGTGGCTTTACGTGCTATATCGGCCCTAGGAGGTCAGATCTACCCTTTGGCTGAGATGAGCTTGACAGAAATCGAGTTTATGGACATGGACTTTAGTGGACTCGGCGAGTTGTTCTTGGGACTCGACGAGTCGGATAGTGGTTCTCCAACCCTTGCTGTTTTGAGGGTCTGGTTGAGTCTAGAGAAGGACTCAACAAAGATGGACGAGATTATAGACCTGGGAATCATGGGACTCGACGAGTGGTTGAGCAAACTCAGCGAGTCCAAGGCAATCTCCCAATCTTTGAAGATGGACTCGACGAGTTGTTCATACAACTGGGCGAGTCATAGAATGGACACATTCTTGTGAGGGAGATGAACTCGACGAGTTCAAGGATGAACTCGGCAAGTCGGATGAAGATGGTCCCGATGGTATGATGGAAGGAGAACTTGTCGAGTTCTTGCTAGACTCGACGAGTAGAGTCGGGGGTTGGTTCGAGTTAGAGGAGTATGGACTCGACGAGTTAGTAGACCAACTCGGCGAGTCAGGTCAGCTAGATGTTGACTTTAACTGAATTGAGTTGACCCTGGTTTGGGTTGCATGTTCGAATTGATAACTTATAAGGGTTGTCGTGTAGGGATTTAGGAGTCGAGGGGAGTCGACTTTCATGCCGAGGACATTTCAGACACTACACGACATCGAGGTGATATACCTTCCAGTAGAAGTGGGTCTAAGGCACCAAGGCCGACCCACTGGTAATTGGTTAGTTGTGATGATTGTCTTTGTGATAATCATCTGGGTTGCTTGTGCTTGATATATGTGTATGATAGTATGCTATGTTACGTGAGATAGTATTAGTAGGAGGGGACTAGTCCCCGATTCGGTCGCTAGGACCAATGGGTAGGTCGGACACCCCAGATATGTTTGACAACATGATTATGATACGATATTATATGCTAGCGGTAGGGCGTGAAATAGTCCCCGTATCCGGTTGAGATAGAGCGGAGGGTAGGTCGGCACCCCAGAATAACCTGACATGGGTAGGCCAGCACCCCGGAATGGCTTGACATGGGTAGGTCAGCACCCCAGAATGGCTTGACATGGGTAGGTCGGGCACCCTAGAATTGCTCGGCAATATGTATGTGGTTTTGGTAGGTGGTATGATGGGGGAACTCACTAAGCTTTGTGCTTACAATTTTAGTTTTGGTTTCGGGTACCTCTTCGTCCAAGGGGAAGGAGCCGGCGGTGTAGTAGCGCATCACACACACACATGATTTCCGCATGGAGTTTCTGGGATTGTACTCTGATTTTCATAACTCTTGATACTGTGATTTTGAAACATGACGTTATGGTTTTTATAAGTTGACGTAACCTTGACAATGTTTTGGTACACTATTTCATGAGGTACTTAATTTAAAAATGAAATTTTTGGCCTTGAAAATTAGGATGTTACAAGTTGGTATTAGAGCCTTGCTTTGAGGGATTCGGACACACCCTCGGGGGTGTCTGGACTCAAACCGAGGGATTAAAAGATTTTTCACAAAGAAAACAGTTTTTAAAATTTAAGTTAAAGAATTTTGAGAAAGAACAAGGTGTGTGATGCGTGCGACCGGCCGAGCTCAAGTAAGTTTTCCCCAAGGTACCCATACTTGTTATGTTACGTTATATGACTTATGATTCTGAGAACTGCATGCTAGATTAGGGCTAAGGATCTAGGAGGATGCCTTGTATGCCTAATGTATGATTTTGAGATCTGCATGCTAGAATAGGGCTAAGGATCTAGGAAGGATGCCTTGAATGCCTGTTGTATGAGCTGTATGCTAGGACTGTTTAGTCAGCAGTAGGATATCCTGATTAGGTTATGCTTGCTGTGGTTACTCGATGCACGAATGCTGCTTGCTTTGTGCTATAGGGGTTGTGGCTAACTTTAACTAACTAGTGAGCGGATATGTAACAGTATTCGCAAGCTAGTTAGGGAGAGGTGGTAGGGACTCCTAGTGCAGCTGATGGCGGAGAGTAGGTCTGAGAGTGTTCTAGGAAAGCCTAGGATGAGGTTAGTTGGGAAGTTGTATTAATAGAAAAGGACTTGGTGAAGTCAAGGCAGTTCTTGAGGAAAGTACGGATAGATGTGGAAGGTAGTATGGGCCCGTACTACTGGAAGCAGAGGATCCATACTCGAATCAAGGAAGACTGAGACAGAACCGGGAAACTTGGAGAGTGTTCGAGACCTCTCGAGGATATGTATGATCCTGACGCTTATGTGTTTATTATCAGTATGGCGATTACACGACATGGAGTAGGATCTGGATCAGGATCAGGATCAGACTCGGGTGCAGGGTCCGAGCAGGTCGATGACGGACTACGCGAGTTCATCGCGTCTGAGATCACTAGAGGTATCCTTGAGTCGACCCCTATCATTTTCGGGTCGATCAAGGAGGGAATTATCGAGTTAATGGAGGATCGCCTCCAGGTGTTCAGGAGGGACTCGGCGTCCAGCCAGTCGGATACGCACACACTGTCCTTCAAGGACTTCAGGGGGAGTGGTGCGCCAGACTTTTACGGGGTGAAGGACCCCATTGCTGCTAAGAGATGGATTGCATACATTGAGTCTGCGTAGTTGACGAGCTTCTGCCCGGAAGGGTCGAAGGTCCGCTTTGCTGCGGGATGTTTGAGGGATAGAACTAGAGATTGGTGGGAGTCAGTTGGTGACTCGTTGGGAGCCCCAGCCATCGAGGCTATGACTTGGTCAGATTTTGTGACTAGATTCAGGGCTGAGTTCGTGCCAGCTGTGGAGCTTCAGCAGCTGGCCCGAGAGTTTCTTGATATGAGACAGACGACTGAGACAGTGGCGGAGATCACCGCCAAGTTCAGGGAGAGAGCCTTGATGTGTGTAAAATGCACTGGTTTTATTCCTACTTTAAAAATATAGATTTAGCACACAAAGGCAGTGAACCTGTCTTTTAGTGGTATAGTTGAATAAGTAGGGTGTCGAACTCAGGGAACGGAAATTAAACTAATAACTAATTTTAACTAAACAAGTAATAAAAGTAAAGGGTTTTCTCTAGTTTTACAAGACTAGAAACTTAAACACACCACCTAACACGTAATTAACTAATCAACTAAAGCAAGTAAAAATTCACCAAATTTGATAAAAGGGTTTCTGTTTAGGTCCAACCAATTCACTCCTATGGTTAATTTTATGGTAAAGTAATAAATTAATTGTTATTGGTTACCAACTATAGTGATTAGATTCGCATTCGCTATTACCAGCCCTTAGGAAATTAATTAATTCAAGCAGTGATCAAGTGTTTAAACTAATTAAATCCCTAGTTCAATTATTTGGATTAAATAAGATTTGTAATTGGTTAATCAAATTAGTAATTCAACTAACCTCTTGTTTGTTGGTGTCTCAAACAAGCTCACACATTAATTTACCCATTCTCTAATTAATCCTAGTTTCATATTCACTAATCCTAGGCATATAATGAAGTGTTCACATAAATCATATGAGGTTAACAATTAAGAGATGTTCATGCAGCCTAATTGTCTTCCTATTAACAGAAAATAGTTATGGTTAATGCATAAGGGTCTTTAACAAACTTAACTTAATAAAATCACCAATAATCAATCAATCAAAGTATAAGTCAAACCATAGGAGTAATTTGGTCTTTCCTAAACAGAAACTACGAAAATTCAGCTCATGATTACAGTAAAAGAGAAGCTAAAAACGAATTTAGTTGATCTAAACATGATTCACTTCTAAGAATAAGTGGAAAATTTAACCTAATTCGCCTTGAGTCTTCTAAAGATCAAAGATTAGGGTTCTTCAGGTCTCCAAGGGTTTCCTCAGTCGCAAGTAATTCTCCAGAGATGCCAAAAAACTCCCTCATTCGGAATTAGATCCTCTATTTATAATTATCTCAAAACAGGGGCAACTCGGCGAGTAAGTATCCAACTCGCCGAGTTCCTTTGAGAAATATGTGTACGGCAAGGATTCCTGGTCATTACTTCGCGAACATTCATAGGAACTCGCCGAGTAGCTTCTGGACTCTCCGAGTAGCTCCAGGTTTGTTCTTCTTTCTTCATTCTCCAGCTTCTGATTGCTTCTCCTTCTTCCTTTTTGCTTCCAAGCATGTCTTCTGGACTGAAAATATAATTTATACATTATTAAGTACCTTTTGTCCATATTATGCAAATAATTAGCTAATAATTGATAAAATATGTACTAAACACATGGCTAAATATGCACATATCAAGCCTTGTTGGTACCTAAGTATGCGGGGGATGAGGAGATGTGGAAGACCCGCTACCATGATATGTTGAGGGCTGATATCCGGGAGCATGTCAGCTATTCAGCCTGCCTGACCTTGGAGTCCATGATTGCCAGGGTGCGGGAGAGGGAGATTGATTTGGAGCACCTCGGGAAGAGGAAAGCAGAGACTGATCAGGTTACAGGGGTTTCGGGGAAGAAACCCAAGGGATCCGACATTAGGTCGAAGGGCCAGCCGGGCTAGAGCCGCTACAGGAAATGCGGCAGGCCGCATGAGGGAGCTTGTAGAGCGGGATCGTCAGGATGCTACAAGTGCGGCAAGACGGGGCACTTTGGCAGGGATTGTACTGCCCCTGCCCCCACAGTTCATACATCAGACCTAATTTGCTTTCACTGCAATCACAGGGGCCATAAAAAGCCCAACTTCCCTAGATTGTCAGCAGGGTCTGCAGCAGCGCCAGTGGTGGCGCAGACTCCATCGACAACACGAGTCACGGATGGCCTGAAGGTCAAGGCAGAGGCTCCAGTGGTGCGGAGCCGAGCATTTCAGTTGACAGACGAGGAGGCACACGCTGCACCCGATGTGGTGACGGGATCGTTCCATGTGAACGGTATCCCAGTTCAGGTGTTGTTTGATTCGGGTGCTACCCGATCATTTGTCTCTCTTGTGCTTAGCAAGAAGTTTTCTAAGTCCTCGGGCATGTTGGATTGCCCTCTAGAGGTCGAGATTGCGGACGACCGGTCAGTACGAGTATCAGAAGTTTCAGAGACTGTGTTATGAGACTGTTCGAGGAGCGCTACCTGGTAGACTTGGTTCCCATACCTTTGCGGGGGAACAAGGTTATTATAGGTATGGATTGGCTAAGCCCCAATGGGGCGGTGAACGACTGCGCGTAGTAGTTGGTGCAGATCAGGACCCCAAGTGGGGGAGAGCTGGTGATTCAGGGCGAGAGGCCACAACGAGGGCCAGCTTTATGTTCAGCAGCGAGGGCTAGGCGCTACCTTCAGCAAGGTTGCGTAGGATATGTCGCCTATGTTATGGACACCCGGGAGGCGGCTAAGGCGACGGTGGGCGATGTGATAGTGGTACGAGAGTTCACGGATGTATTCCCCGAGGAGTTTCCTGAGATACCTCCGGAGAGGCAGGTAGAGTTCAGGATTGACCTAGTTCCTGGTGCGGCTCCGATAGCCAAGGAACCGTATCGATTGGCTCTTCCTGAGATGCAGGAGTTGTCTACACAGCTGCAGGAGCTGTTAGACAATGGATTCGTTAGACCGAGCAGCTCGCCCTGGGGAGCCCCGATTTTATTTGTGAAGAAGAAGGACGTGTCGCATCGGATGTGTATAGATTATCGGGAGCTGAATAAGGTAACGGTGAAGAACCGTTACCCACTCCCGAGGATTGATGACCTCTTCGACCAGCTACAGGGAGCATCTTGGTTCTCCAAGATTGACTTGCGGTCAGGATACCACCAGATGAGGGTCAGGGAGGAGGATGTGCAGAAGACTGCTTTTCGGACTCGGTATGGCCATTACGAGTTCGTGGTGATGCCCTTCGGGCTCATCAACGCTCCTGCCGCATTCATGGACCTCATGAACCGCGTGTGCAGGCCGATGTTGGATCGGTCTTTGATAGTTTTCATTGACGATATCTTGGTTTATTCCAAGACGCAGGAGCAGCATGAGGAGCACTTGCGAGAGGTGTTAGATACGTTGAAGAGGGAGAGCTTGTATGCCAAGTTCTCCAAGTGCGAGTTATGGTTGCGCGAGGTGCAGTTTCTTGGGCACCTTGTCAACCAGAACGAGATATTGGTTGACCCGGCCAAGGTGGAGGCCGTGATGAGATGGGAGGTTCCGAAGTCTCCATCCGAGATTCGGAGTTTCCTCGGACTGGCAGGCTATTATCGGAAATTCATTTAGGACTTCTCCAAGATAACCATACCCTTGACCCAACTTACGAAGAAAGCCGTAGTTTTTTCGCTGGGGGCCTGAGCAGCAGGCCGCATTTGAGACATTGAGGCAGAGATTGTGCGAGGCGCCGATCTTAACCCTGCCGGAGGGCATGGAGGATTTTGTGGTATATTGCGATGCATCCATCTCGGGTTTGGGCGCGATATTGATGCAAAGAGGGCATGTTATCGCCTACGCTTCGAGGCAGTTGAAGCCTCATGGCTTTGAATTTTGTGATGTTATTGGAAAGCAAGAAGGATCGGTAATCCTTCAATTCCCACGCGCCATGAAGACTTAGTCAAATCTAAGAGGGGGAGAATCGATCAGGTATTCAGGAGCAGAAATAGGTGTGAAATTAGGAGGAGTTTTGCATCCCCGTCAGGGCGGAAAGGCGGTCAAGTGGACGTCTAGGTTGAGGATTGGGCGAGTTGGGAGTTCAGAAAACATTCTAAAGGTTGGTTCGCTCCTTTCCTTGACATCGGGAAACAGGTGTAGGAAACCAGGTTAGAGGACCAATTAGAATTCAAGTTCAGTTGAGAGTTAGGTCGAGTGCATGTTCGACCCGGTTCAGAAGTATTGTAAGTCTGCGGGTGTAGCTGTAGCATTCACAGGGTTCTCAGATAGTATTGGAAGTGTTGTAAGTCTGCGGGCATAGCTGTAGCATTCACAAGGTTGTCAGGTAGTATGGCAGTTATGTCAGATCACGAGGAGAACAGTAGTACCCATCAGTTTGGGGTGCAACAGTGTGGACACAGAAATCACAGATCGGATTTCGGAATTTCCCCGATGGATTAGATCTGGTTGAGCTAGTGATAAGACTATAGTAGCACCACTACAGTATGGGATCAGGGAAGCAATTGACCGTATAAGGTTCTTGTGATATACGACTACCATTGGTGAGGTATCGGTCACTTTTAGCCGTGGATGCGGTGACGTCAGGATTCGACGCATGGACCTGATCGGTTGGATCGTGAGGTTGTTAGAACCATAGCAGTAAGATAACTAACGACAACTATTGGCAGATAAGGATTTCGATCGGGAGTCACGAGGGGCGACTACATGGGAGCCTTTGGCTCGGTAACCAGGAAGGAACTCGGTGTTTCAGATGACGGCTAGAAGTGGGTTGCGATAATTTAGAGGGTTTCAAGTGAGATGTCAGGATATGACCTTGGATCTCAAATTATGGGTTTAGCCCAAGTTATGTAAATAGTAGTATTCAATCTAGGGTATTCCATCGTAAGGATGACCGGACCCTATGATTGTTTGGACCTGACGTGTTTGGTATTCCAGCCCGAGGGTTGATTGGGCCAAACATATGCGTGATACGAGGGTATTCCATCCTAGGGATGACTGGACTCATCGTAAGCATGCCTGGTATTCCAGTCGAGGGTTATTGGGCCAGGTATGAATGTTCCGGGAGATGGCTGGTTGTTTATGGATACAGTTGCGGGGTCGGAAGGATGTAGGATCCCGTCAGCACAGAAGGATTCATTTCAGGAAAAGAAGAGTAGAGACCCCGATATCTTGGATCGTCAGGATTATTGTTGGAATTGGCCAGATGACACATCGGTTAGATCTCCCGGGGGAAACCTAGTTAGATTCGCAGTACACTTCACGTCTTGCTATTGCGGAAGGGCCCATATTGGATGGGAAGGTAGCTGTCTCGGTGCATGATAATCAGGCCGGAGAGTGCTTGAACTACGTAAGGAAATCAATAGTTGTGGTGGTAAGGTAGGCGAAGATTCTACGTAGCCATGTAATACCCTAGGAAATGGTGTAATGAGAACGTCGAAGGGAATCCGAGTAGACTTGGGGGTCGGAGGCCGAGAAGCGAGAATATTCCGAAATTGTTCACCACAGCAGACTTCGAGGACAAAGTCTAAGATAA
This sequence comes from Lactuca virosa, assembly GCF_052849685.1. Taxonomy (NCBI): domain Eukaryota; kingdom Viridiplantae; phylum Streptophyta; class Magnoliopsida; order Asterales; family Asteraceae; genus Lactuca; species Lactuca virosa. Next base: position 166,395,868 of record NC_136434.1, on the reverse strand, counting down.
GTGGGGGAGATTTGTAACGCCCGGTTCCTGATAAGTATTTTTTTTTAAAATGAAGAATTATCATTTTAACGAGGGGACTCGATGAGTTGAAGGATAAACTCGTCGAGTAGGATCGGGCGTGGACGCGGGAGTTAAGTGACCTACTCGACGAGTCGATAGACCGAATCGGCGAGTAGCAGCTGTCTGTATGAAACCCTAAATTTGAGAGTTTGCACCCTATTTAAACAACTTATCTCAGCCTCCATCGTCCCTTATACTCCCAGAAGACATCATATCGAAATCCTAGCCTTGTGTGAGTATTCTAAGGCCATTTTGGTGCATTTTGGTGGATTGCAAAGCTTGAGAAGGGGAAAGGAGCTTGGGAGTTCAAGTTAGAGCTTGGAGATCCAGAGATTGTGTTCCATTCCCATCTCATTTAAGGTAAAAAGCTCCTGCCTTGATCTTCCATGTGTTTATTCATCTTTAGGGCTTGGATTTTGGGTATATTTAGGGCTTTCTAAGCCATTTTCGGGTTGTGAAGTGTTATAGGGAGTATTGACTTCAGATCTTGGTCATTGGAGGGGTCTTATGGCATACGGGTGGCAACTTTATGGCCATGAGAGCCCCATGCATCTTTTAAACATCATTTGTAGTCCTTTAGGGATAAAAGACCCATGCATGGATGTAAAGTTCGTGGCTTTACGTGCTATATCGGCCCTAGGAGGTCAGATCTACCCTTTGGATGAGATGAGCTTGACAGAAATCGAGTTTATGGACATGGACTTTAGTGGACTCGGCGAGTTGTTCTTGGGACTCGACGAGTCGGATAGTGGTTCTCCAACCCTTGCTGTTTTGAGGGTCTGGTTGAGTCTAGAGAAGGACTCAACAAAGATGGACGAGATTATAGACCTGAGAATCATGGGACTCGACGAGTGGTTGAGCAAACTCGACGAGTCCAAGCAATCTCCCAATATTTGAAGATGGACTCGACGAGTTGTTCATACAACTCGGTGAGTCATCGAATGGACACATTCTTATGAGGGAGATGAACTCGACGAGTTCAAGGATGAACTCGGCGAGTCGGATGAAGATGGTCCCGATGGTATGATGGAAGGAGAACCCGTCGAGTTCTTGCTAGACTCGACGAGTAGAGTCGGGGGTTGGTTCGAGTTAGAGGAGTATGGACTCGACGAGTTGGTAGACCAACTCGGCGAGTCAGGTCAACTAGATGTTGACTTTGACTGAATTGAGTTGACCCTGGTTTGGGTTGCATGTTCGATCTGATAACTTAGAAGGGTTGCCGTGTAGGGATTTAGGAGTCGAGGGGAGTCGACTTTCATGCCGAGGACATATCAGACACTACACGACATCGAGGTGATATACCTTCCAGTAGAAGTGGGTCTAAGGCACCAAGGCCGGCCCACTGGTAATTGGTTAGTTGTGATGATTGTCTTTGTGATAATCATCTGGGTTGCTTGTGCTTGATATATGTGTATGATAGTATGCTATGTTACGTGAGATAGTATCAATAGGAGGGGACTAGTCCCCGATTCGGTCGCTAGGACCAATGGGTAGGTCGGACACCCCAGATATGTTTGACAACATGATTATGATACGATATTATATGCTAGCGGCAGGGGGTGAAATAGTCCCCGTATCCGGTTGAGATAAACCGGAAGGTAGGTCGGCACCCCAGAATAGCCTGACATTGCTCATTCTATGCTTAGATCTAGTTATTATGGAGTTTTGGTCACTTTTTGGTCCAATGTATGAGATCTAGTGGAATTTTACCACTTTAAAAGTTATAAGTTGCTCCTCTTGTTGTTTCTGAGATCCCTAGTCCATAAAGTTAGCATCTTGATGGTTGAGGATCAACCATGCATGAGTTTATGTCCACTTGGTGAAAGTAGGCTACTAAATCTTGGATTTGAGTTCATTTGAGCCATGCAAAGGCATCAAGTTAATGACTTTATGGGTTAAGACATTCCTTAAGGCCTGGATCTGAAATTTGGACGCTTTGTCTTAAGCATTAAGTTTGTTGAGTATTTGAGATATTGAAACTGATATGGAATATTTGGTTATTTAGGGAAGCCTTTTTAGGGTTAATCATTTTATGATTCCCTACGGTGCCTTTATAGTAGAAGTTCTTAATCGAGCTCTTCGGATCAGGCCCCTTCGGACCGAAGCTTTGCCTGCTTTCGGTTCATTTCGCCTTCGCTTCCCACATAACACCTTCACCTGTGAGCTTCTCGGACCGAACCTCCTTTCGGTCCTCAGCAACATGAACCGAACCCTCGCAGATTCGCTTCTTTCTTCCCGGTTTTCGAGTAGTTTCGCATTTTAAACCCGTTTTTGATGATTTTGACGGGAAATTTTCACCCAAACTCATATTTTAACATATTAAACCCCATAAATTCATATTTTAATCATATTTTGGGGAAATCTTTATTATAGATAAGATTTCTTGTACAATATATTATCTAAGAATGGTTGACTTCTCCAAGAAGCTATGACAACTTTATGACACTTCAGGTCACTATTCATGCTTTATGTCACTATTCATATATGCCCTAGTCAAATAATTGTACTTCTCTACTCTTCCCCAACAGTCCATCAAGTTTCTTACACCAAATCCATACAAAATCTATATCTTTCACACTTCCCAAAAGTTTTATTCATCACAATCAAAGATCAAACATACTCTCTCTCTTTTCTCACGTTTTCTCTCTGGAAGCAAGAACTCCAGGAAAGTCACGAGTTCATCTCCACTCTTGGTAAGTATCTTCATCCTACTCTTGAATATTCTACACTCCTCCACTCAAATCATGGATTCCTTATACAAATATCGTCATATTTGTTCTTAGATCTTCAAATCTTCAAGCATCTTCCAAGTGTTCTTGACTTGGAAACTTCTTTTCTTCAACATCCATCCTTAGAAATCACTCAAGGTGAGTTCATACCCCTACATTTTCATGTTTTCTTCAAGTTTTAGGGGGGGAATACAAGTTAATACACCAAAAACTTAACTAAACTCAAACATCAGCTTTCATCAGGAAAGTTTAGTTCCATTCACGGACTGTTTTGAACATCTTAAACTTTTTAGTTTTCTAAACTGTACAAAGAGAAAATAGTTCAGGTTTATACCTTTCTAATGACTACTTACACATGTTCATACAATTTTTCTGCAATTTATGACGATATTTACAAAACTGCCTATCATTTCAGAAACAACTTCGGACCAGTCTGTGAAGTTGAACATTTTCACACAAGTTAGAGACTTATAAAAATCATGATAAAAATTATAAACAAACTAGACACATTTTATAAACTTTCAGAGTTTACGGATTCAGTTTTCGACTTCGTATGATTTTTCTGTGATTTTTCTAAAACAGTGCAGAAAAGTTAAAAACTAGTTAAACAGCTTATAATATTAACAACACTTAGTAACATGTTGAGAAAAGTGTATAAGAATAAGTTTCTAAATGTTGAATGTATTTCTTGTTAGTTTATCATCATAAACAGAAATTAGTCATTCATGATAAGGGTTTTCATACACTTCGAACACGTACAATAAACTATAATAGGTATAGTTTATTGATTTTACATTTCAAACATACTTCATAAAAAGGGGATTTACTTCCACCACAGAAAAGGTTTTACATTCAAACCATACGTAAACTCGTTAACGTAAGTTGTGAGACAATTCTTCAATTGTACTCTTAGAGTACGGGTTAAAATTCCTGTAAGTTATAACCAGAGTCTCTTGTAGGGAGAGCGTAATAATTGTATATAGATCTATATTGGGATTGACACCCCACACCTTGCTGCTAGCTACAGTGGGACTTGCAGGTCTACGGGTGACAAAATGTCATAACATTCTGACGTCTGAAAAATGTTGTAGCAGGTTCATCCAGTTATAGTATGGTTATAGCGACTCACATAGGGAGTTAACAACATTTCAAGTTTACGGGAAGTTCTACTTTAAAAAGGGAGTTTTATCTATTTAAAACTACATACATCGTTACAAGTACGAAACACACACATACATTCGGTCTTGAGATTTAAGACTACATAACATTTTATAAGGAAAATATTGGATTTTTCTTGAGTATACATTACATTTACAAACACGTTACAAGTACGAAACACACACATACATTCGGTCTTGGGATTTAAGACTACATAACATTTTATAAGGAAAATATTGGATTTTTCTTGAGTATACGTTACATTTACACACAAAGGTTTTCAAACTCTACATCCAAAAGCTTATGAACTCACTGTAAGGTCCTAGAAACAGGATCTTAACTAGTGATCAAACAATCTAACAATCAAACAAGAAGAGAATTGAGTAGAAGAATGATGAATCAAAGCTTGCACACGTTTGTATTAATGAAACGTCTGGTACAACTCTGACTGGCCGCAAACTGCTATGAATCAACAAACAACTAACTGACTCAGACTGGTCCTATATATAGGAAAGAAGACCTGACCGTAAACTGGTCATGGCCGTAAACATGGTCATAGCCATAAATATGTTTACGGCCGTAAACATACTCTTGGCCGTAAACATACCAAAATACTTCTATTACAATACTAAATGACCTATACATCCAAAGCCTAGCCCAAACCATAACATGGACCCTTCAATCTCCCCCTTTGTTTGAGGCTAGTTGTAACTCAGTCTTTCTCAATTACAAGAACATCGGACCCTCCCATTTCCCCTTGCCACATCTCCTTAGCAATAATCTCGACAACCATTGTTGTGTACTCTTTCGCAGTAGGCTCGAAAATGTCTTCAGCAACCTTGATCTGATGCAGGGACAGATGCTGAATATCCCACCTCCCAAATTGAAGTAGGTCTTGTTTGTCGTATAGGCGAAAGGAGCCATCTTGGAACTTGATGACAGCAGACGCAGTAGTTTCATCATAGACCCAGTAATGCATGTCTTTGAGAGATCCATCATTGAAGGTCTGCAGCACTGGAACTTGTCTGACCTGATTTGTTGGTGGCCACATGACAGTTTGAAAGGGCTTGTTGGTCTTGGGATCCAACACTTTAGGGAAGCTTTTGATGAAAGACTCAGCACTCTTCATGCCAAGGAATCCATTCTTTACTTGATCCTCCAAGAATAGCTTGAAATGCGAAGCCTTTGGATCACCTAATGGATTTGAAAAAGGAGCACTGGATAATTCTGAGAGATCCACTCTTATCCATGAATGGAAATCATGGAAATCTTTGTAGTACTCCACATTTTTGCTTTTGCGCTTTACGATCCACATGTTGAGCATGTCATGGAAGCCCCACGACATAATTCCCATTCTGTCACCATACTTGTGACCAAATTTCTTCTGTTCAAGATCAGTGACGGTGATAGTGGGTTTATTTCCAGGAGCATTTTGATCAGAAGATTTCTTGAAGAGAAGTTGCTTTTTCTTGCCAGAAGCTGCTAACTTGGCACGTTTGAGTGCAACAACGCTTGGTGCTTGAGCTGGTTCCTTATCGAATCGATCAACAATCGTAGTTCTTCTTTGAGCAGGCGGGTCAACAGGGGGGTCTTCAACTTGTTGAGAAGAAGGCTGGCCAGCATTGAGATGTCGAACAGATGAATTGAACTTGTCGCCAAGTTCCTCTGTCAGCTTCTCCTTCAAATCAAAGTAACATGCACTCAACTTTCCCATGTGAGTTTGCAGATCAGAAATTTGCTTTGTTTTCAGAACTCTATCCGCTTCAAGATCTTCAACTTGGATTTTAAGTTGAGCTTTCTCAGCTTCTAGCTCAGCCACACGGATATCAAGCTCTATGTTCTTCTGATTAAGCACCCCGATTTCCTTTTGAAGTCCAGGTATGGTGGGATCATCCTCTTTTGAGTGGCCTTCCTCAATAAATATTCCCTTAGCTTGGGAGGAAGGCACTGAGTTTTGTTCATGGGCCAAATGTAGAGTGAGTCTCTCAGAGACAATGTCATGATGAGGCCTGAGAGGAGAGGATCCTGAAGGAACAGATGAACCACCAGCTTCATAAAATGTGCTAGGACCTTCATTGGATGGAATAGGTGAAGTAGCAATGGAAGTAGTAATTGGTGGAGTTGACAGGCCATGAGATAGATTAGGCACGAATACACCGGGTCTAGGATCAAGTCTTCTCCTCTTCAATGAAGGCGAGGAGGTCTGATTTGTTAGAGGTTCAGTTACTACTGGCTCAATGGTAGGAATGACATTCTTAGAGGGAGGAATCTCCGAAGATGTCTCCATAGGAGTTGAGGTGTCAGCCAGTTGTTTTGGGGAAGGAGGCGGAGTCTCAAAAACGTCTTCTGACTCCCTTATCTCCGTTGCTGGATGAGCAACATCATGGATAGTGTCAAAGAAAGAATCAAGATCCTCATTTGACAAGAGGTTTGCATTTTCTCCAAGATTCAAGGGAATATCATCCTTGTCAAAGCCTGAAAGATCCAAGTCCTCAAAGGAATCATTTTCTTCGTTAAAATCATTCTCAACCTGTACAAAGTGAAGGTCATGCTCTTCAGCTACAATGGCAACAGGAGTAGCTTCATCATCTTCGTGATCAGAAACCGGAATGACGTCGTCTTCAGAAAAAACATCATCTTCAGAACTCACACGATCAGATGAAACATGAGACTCAGATGCCTCACTTGAATCGGCAAACAAGCCAAACTTCACCAAGGGGAACTTTCCTTGGAAAGTTATTTTTCCCTTTCTGTTTTGCTTTATTAATCCGACGGTGTGTGGCCCTAAAGACTTCATGTCGAGGATTTCTCCATCTTTAGCCATATCTGGAAATTGTTCATCAATGAATACTTGAATGAACCTAGGGTTCAACAAGAACTTATCCCTAGTTTTTCCTTTGATGTTTGTAATCAGTTCTTCGAGAATGAACATCGAGAAGTTGAAATTCAGTCCCGCAGCCAGAGCGATGATGGCACCAGTGTTTCTTAGAGATATCTCATCTGCGCCATATTTTCTTCTGGAAATGCAGCTCACGAAGACATGAGCTAAAAATCTCCAGAACGGTGGCAGTAACTTCTTTATGATTGGAGGGAAGACACCTTCATATCCCATTTTGGCAAGAAACTCTTCAACATGGGAAATCTCGATCTCAGAGGAGGAGGTTGATTGATTGTCAATTTTGAGCGTACTTCTGATGAACTGCTCATTGATGATGATTTTGCAGTTGTTGACAGAAGCCTCAACACAAACAGCTCCATCACTTCCTTTCTTCACCGATGCAGACTTCCAGAAATCCATAATCAATCCTTGATAAATGTTTGGATTGACAGTCAACGTCGTAGACAAGCAACACTCTCTCAATCCATGCATCATAGACTTGAATTCTCCGTGAGCAGCCGGAGGATCAGCCAGGATGATAGCCAGGTTGTGACTGTCAGCAATCTTGAGCTCTGCCATTTGAATCTGCAATCAAACAAGCCAAATGAGAAAACAACATATTCAAACATTTAAAATTTGGCTGTAAACAGTCTTGGCCGTAAACAGTCTTGGCCGTAAACACCAGCTTGGCCGTAAACTGCCATTGGCCGTAAATTGTCATTGGCCGTAAACTGCCATTTGCCGTAAACTGCCCTTGGCCGTAAACGCCGACAATTAGTTTTTCTTCGATTAAAGCTTGAAATCATGTCGGTTTGATGCGAGATTTGCATATCTGTGGTCGGAAATGGCATACCTTTGAAGTTATCAGATCAATTTCACCAAAACTCACGAAAATTTTTTAGAGAGAGAGAGAGAGAGAGAAACGGTAGAGTTTGCGGCCGAGAATAGAAAAATGAGGAGTAAAATGGTTTTCAGCTGTACACTTTTTCTTTATATACCTGGACCAAAAATTTCATGGGCCGCAATCCACAATGATAAAGTCCAATACCCAAAAACTTTTATAAAAAATAAAACATTTTGAGGACAAAAATAACAATAAAAAATAAAACTAATTTCTAAAACTAAACTAAAAATTTTATGTAAAAGTAAAAATAAAAAATAAAAATTAGAAATTATTAAAATGAAAACTAAAATGCATAAATTTAAAAATAACAGAAATTTTAAACGACTATCACTTTAACAAACGCTGATAAGATTTTGTGATATTGGGATCAATGTTTTTAGACAGTCTTACTCCACTTGTTGGTACTTCTACCTTCATGTCTATGTCTGGTCGATCGCCGGTATTGTGGTCCACTTAAACACGAAAGGCTGTGACAAATTTAAGGATAAACTATAAGTGACAAGACATTAGATCGTATGAACTTAGATAAAATTTCCTAAAAGACCATTTAGCTGACAACGACCAAGAATATTGTTGTCCACCTAAATTGAGCAGCGAGATCTACAGACAATAATCAAGGACTTCCAGAATACTCCTTACTTCATATGAGCAGACAATTATTAAGGAAGAAGTCAGATTTAGAATGCATATGTTGTACACTCAGGTCGGATCTCTTCCAATCACGCAGAGAGTGAAACATATGACTAACTAGAGTTTAGATGGATTGAGAAGTAGAATGTTGCATATGCTGTGTACCAGGTCGGATTGTTAATCACGCAAAGGAGACAACATGTGGCTAACAGGTAGAAAGAATAGCATAGAAGAAGATGCAGAGAGACAGAATTACATATGTTACAGTCCAGGTCAGATCTTTCGATCACACAGAGGAGGTAACATATGACTGACAGTAAGAAAGAAAGAAAATAACTTTCTACAAACCTAATTTATCGGAATTCCCCATTCGCCCCGTCAATACCGGAATTAAGGACAAAGTTCGCACATCGAGGAAAAATTAATCCACAGTTCTAGATACAGATCATTTAATGTATCCGCAGATTCCCATGTATATCTCTCTGCTCAACCTACCCAAGCGTCGTATTGTCAGGCTAAATAGAACTATCTAGGTTAAGATTTGTCAAGTCTTAAAACTCCTAAAGTTCATCTGATCCTAGTCAAGTCCATTTAAAAACCCTTCGTGCCTACCCGCGCATCGAACACAGAGCACAGACAATTCGACTTTGGCACCTTACACAGATTCAGACTGTCCGTTATCACTTGATTATATCACTTCCCAACACATCACCTACAAGCACATTTCATTAACAATATATCTTTGGATTTTCTGATTTTTAATGTTTTTGGAATTTTGGAAATTTTTTCTGAAAAAAAAAATAAAACAAAAATAACACTATTTTTGGATTTTTTTTAAGTTTTTAATTTTTTTGTTTGGCTTTTGATTATTTCTCCCCCTAAATTTGTGCATGGGTGAGAATGAAATAAAAATGCGCAAATTTAAACTAACCTAAAAAAAAATTAGTCCTCAAAACGAAGCATTTTCAAAAAGCTCACAAGCACATCGAATCGAGCTTTGTTGAACGGCTTTGTGAACAGATCCGCCACATTATTAACAGTGGGAACCTGTTCCAGCCGAATGAGCGAACGCTCATAAAAATCTCTTATGAAATGAATTTTGATGTCAATGTGCTTGGTTTTCGAGTGCTGGACAGGATTTTTAGCAATCTGAATTGCAGCCTCATTATCACATAATATAGGGGTTTCTAGATAGTTCAAACCGTAATCCAACAGTTGATGTTGGATCCATATAACTTGAGAACAACAGGCAGAGGAAGCAACATATTCCGCTTCTGCTGTTGAGGTTGAGACGATATGATGTTTCTTGCACTGCCACGACACCAGCCTGTCTCCAAGGAACTGACACCCTCCTGATGTAGATTTCCTGTCAAGCTCACAGCCTCCATAATTACAGTCAGCAAATGCATATAAATCAAATTCATAAATTTTCGGATACCAAAGACCCAATTTTGGGGTGGCTTTGAGGTACCGAAAAATTCTTTTGACAGCAATAAGATGTGAAAGTTTAGGATTAGCCTGATAATGTGCGCATTGAAAAACTGCAAACATGATGTCTGGTCGGCTTGCAGTTAGATACATCAATGAACCGATCATTGATCTGTAATGAGTTTGATCTACGGATTCGCCATCCGTATCTGGAGTCAGCAGGGGTCTCTCGGCCATTGGTGTCAAGGCAGGTTTTGCGTCTTGAAACCCGAACTTCTCAAGTATATCGACCACATATTTTGCTTGATGAATTAGGATTCCGGTTGATCTTTGTTGGACCTGAAGCCCCAAAAACATGGTCATTTCGCCTAACGAGCTCATCTCGAACCTCTTTTTCATCACGCCTTCGAACTCTTTGCAAAGCTGTGGACTTGTAGACCCGAAAATAATGTCATCAACGTAGATCTGGACTAGAATCTGATCATTACCCACATGCTTGATGAACAAAGTTTGATCAATAGTGTCGCGAAAATATCCATGTTCGAGCAAGTGCTTCGTGAGAGTTGCATACCACGCTCGAGGAGCTTGATGTAACCCATACAACGCCTTGTCCAACTTGTAAACATGATTGGGAAGTTTTGAGTTAACAAACCCAGGGGGTTGATCAACGTAGATTTCTTCCTTCACTTTGCCATACAAGAAAGCTGTCTTGACATCCATCTGATAAATAGTGAAGTTCATGTAAGAAGCGTATGCAAGGAAGATACGGATAGCCTCCAAGCGAGCCACCGGAGCATAAACCTCAGTGTAGTCAAGAACCTCGATTTGTCTAAACCCACGAACCACCAATCTTGCTTTATTAGGCACTATGACTCCGGAATCATCTTGCTTATTGCGGTATACCCAGCGAGTGTCAAGAGACTTTTTGCCTTTAGGAAGTTCAACCAGCTTCCAAACCCCAAGTTTTTCAAATTGGTTTAGCTCTTCATGCATAGCATCTACCCAGCTGGGCTCATTCAAAGCCATTTCAACGTTCTAGGGCTCTATTTGAGAGATAAAGCAAGAATAGAGACATGTATTGACATCTCCACTCTGGCTTCTCGTTTTAACACCGTTACCCAGCTGGCCAATGACATTCTCGATCGGATGATCGCGTTGAATACGTGAAGGTATCTCCTGGCTGATGTCATTGAGTGAAACAGGAAGATTGTGAACGTTAATAACTCCATCATCTGCCAAAGGATCCACATCAGAAGAACCAGTCTCATTAGTTGGATCTGCCACAAACTCATTTGCAATTTGCTCAGGAAAGAGAAGTTCCATAAAAGTTTGAGTAACAACGGAAGCATCTCGTTACATGAACTCTCTTTCATCAGGGGTAAGAGGAGTGGCATCAGCATCTGGAGTTTGTTGTTGACAAGGAGATTCTGGACTAGGAATTGGAACAGATGACTCCACTGAGGGAATTGCGGAAGAAATAATCGGCGGTCTGTAAACAACTTCTTCGTCTTCATCTTCAGGTACAATCTTCGAACCAGAAGTAGAACCAGATACACTAGTTGAACACATATTGAACGATTTGAACAAAGATGTGTAATCAAACAGCCAATCAGGACCCACTCTAGCATCTGTTTCATTCTCCTCTAGCCAGCGCACATCGAAGGATTCTAAAATTTGCTTTGTTCTTTTGTTGTAAACCCTATATGCGGTGCGAGCAGCATACCCCACGAAATAGCAGTCATCAGCTTTGGCATTAAACTTCGGGTTGGACTCCAGGTGAAGAAGGGTACAAGGGCAGCCAAATACACGGAAATGGCTGACAGATGGCTTGTGACCGTATAGAATTTCGTATGGAGTCTTCATTTGGGCTTTGTTGATTAAAACACGATTCTGAACATAACAAGCAGTGTTAAGCGCCTCAGCCCAAAAGAAAACCGGTAACTTTGAGTCACACAGCATTGTCCTTCCACCGTCTTGCAACGTTCGATTTTCTCGTTCAACAGCACCATTTTGCTGAGGCGTGCGAACTGAACTGTATTGACGCACAATTCCGTTTTCTGCGCAAAAATGATCAAGAACTGCATTCTTGAATTCTGTTCCATTATCAGTTCTAAGCGCCTTCACCCGGTTATTTGTTTGGTTCTCAATCATTACAATGAATTTCTTGATCAGATCAGATACCCCAACTTTGTTATTCAAGAAGAAAACCCACGTGAAACGAGAGAAGTCATCAATCACAACTAGACAGTATGAGTTTCTATTGATGCTTAGGACATTGACCGGACCAAATAAATCCATATGCAACAATTGGAGCACCTGGCTGATTGAGTTGATTTGCTTTGGCAGGTGTGGTTTCCTGTGATGCGTTCCTTATGCACATGACACACATTTTTCAAATGTAATAAAGTCTCTGACAGGCAGGCCACGCACCATTTCTTTTTTAGCAAGACGATTCAGATTCTTAGCGTTAGTATGGCCGAGTCATCGGTGCCACAACATAGCGTTTTGTTCTGAGACTTTTGAAAAGAGGCAGGTGACTTGCTCAGGTATGTTGCTATTCATGTCTATAATGTAAGAATTTCCATCCCGCTTCAATTTGACAAGAATCCACTCATCCGGGATGACAATGTCTGGCTTTAGGATTAGACACTCTTTATCGGAAAATGCGTTGAATAACCCTTGTCGCAGATCTGAGAGACGCTTAACAAGCTGTGCTTTAACTCGGGAGCATAGTTAACGTTCTCGAAACTCAGCACTCCGTTTGTTACAGTTCCTCTCTGTGTGATTTTTCCGCCTTCACCACCCGCAAAGGAAACAAATCCCCCGTTAAACGTCTGAATGTCGTTTATTTGAGAAATGTCTCCTGTCATATGCCGGGAGCAGCCGCTGTCGACATACCATGGTCTGACGACATTCCTCCGCAACTGTCCCTGCAAAATGAGCGGGATCATTTAGATTTGGGGACCCAGGTCATTTCTTTCCTGGGTGGACCCTTTACGATCACAAATTTAACTTTAATCCTTTTGATTTTGTGTCATCATGTAAAACTTTTTCAGAGAATGATGATGATTGGTTGGAAGATAGTTTGGGCACCCACTGGCATTTAGGTTTCATAACATTCACGGGTGATTTTGAAACACATTCCTTTTTAGTTTGCTTTGAGCATTTGGATTTTCTACCAGAAGTGGTTGAAAATCCAGATTCACTCTTTGACGAAACCGACCTTGGCTTAGCCAAGTTCGATTTTGGCAAACTTTTTGTGACTTTGTTATTGAAAACCTGTTTGTCCTTTTGAAAAACTACCCTTTTCTTGTTTTTATTAGCCCTCCAATCATCATTTCGAGGACGACATCTTCGAAGACTTTCTAGTTAAAGACCTTCCTCGAGACTCGTTCTCTCCTCTTTGAGACAAAAAATGCACAAATGCCCTATTAGGACAATTCCTAGCGATGTGACCGGCAGTACCACAGTTAAAACAAATCTGCTTATTATTATTGTAACTGGTACTGCCTTTGTCTGATTTGCTCTCTTTATTGACACTCTTACTTGTACCACAAGAACATGTGCACGTATCAGATTGTGTGATAGGTGGGGGTGAACCAGGTTGTGTGCTTGGTGAAGTAGATGTGTTAGCACCAGATACATTAGATTTTACAAAAACAACATCATACATATCAGAAGTATTTAAGTTTGACATCATTTTCTCACAATTAGAAACATCAGGTTTAACATCATACACAAACTCATCACAAACAGGTACACCAAACTTAGACACTAAATTATTACACTCAAACTTCTCATCCTCTTGCTTTCCTTGGTTTACTGACACATCTGCATTTGAAGTAGAAATGTTAGTATCCAAAACCCTAACACTAGGTCCAGTAGCCTCTTCAGCAGCAGGTTTGCCATAAACCATATAAGGTTCTCTGTCGATCTCTTCTTTTGTTAAAGGAGTAACATAATATGAATGATTAAATGGAGGGGGGACACTCTCATATCCTATTTCTGCTTGTTTATTATCCTTCCATTTCATTTGTTTTTCAATAATAGTTGCAATCTTCTCACTTGACACATCGAATTTTTTGAAATTAAAATCAGCATTTTGAAAACGAGTTTTCAATGTGTCAAGTTCTGCAGTTACAGCAGCAAGTTTGTCTTTAATGTGATCATAATTTACACACTTGTTGCTGTAATCTTCTTGCAATTTTCTGAAATCCTTTGTTTTGGCCTCTAATTTTTCTTTTAATGGCCTTTGTTCTTTCCTAATATTATATCTCTCATATTTTAAATCTTCATTTTCTCTTTTAATCAATTCAATTTGATCACGTAAGAATTTGACAGTCTTAATACAAGATTGAGAATAGACAGTTTCACAAACCTCTGATTTTGCAGGCTTCGGCGTGGTTTGAACCATAAATGCAAATTGGAGTGCCATCATTTCTGATTCTGGGTCTGTTTCAGCTTCTTCTTCAGCAACATCATGAATTTGGACGAGATGAGCATTTTCATGTCCTGAAATATTTAGTGTCTGAATCTGATCCTTCCAACCAAAAGACTGAGCAACTACTGCCAAATTAGCAGTTTCACTATTGATAGCAGCATTTCCACGATTATTGCCCACTGGAACCATTATTCGATCACTGTTTACTCTTCTATCTGGTTTGGGACACTCACGAGCAAAATGACTCGGCTCGTGGCAGTTGTAGCAGCGCAACTTTCCTTTGTTAAACCCTACTTTCTTATCCGCATTCATTCCCCAGTTATTCTTTCCTATTTTCTTAGCAAATTGCTTAGCCCTGAACACTGCCATAGCAATTTGCCAAGTGATGTACATTTCCTCCACATCCTCTGGATGAATTTGATCCAAGTTAGCAAATGAGAGTTGAGGTGGGAGCTCTCCAGCTACAAAGGCATTGTAACAATTTACGAGTCCAGTAGCAAGAGCTAAGTTCTCATTAGTTTCGTTGTAATGGGGAGCTGGAGCCATAACTGGTGCACTTGAGAAAGAAACAGCTTGAGGAACAACAGAAGATTGACTTTGTTGATGAGAAACAGATGCTGAAGCAACATGTGGATGGGAGACGGATGCTGAAGTGACATATGGTGTAACTGATGGAGTGATAAATGTTTGATTTTGAGGCTGTTGAATGGCAAAAGTTTGACTTGGAGAGGTAAAAGATGAAAATGCATTATTTGAAGAAATCCCAAGATTTGCAGTCGAATAGGAATTCATGTGATTGATTTCTCTTTGCTTATTATCAAGATCACAGGCTTTGATGATTGCCATAGTTTCAGCAAGACTGATACGATTAAGATCTTTCGTCTTTTTAATGACTGCCATGTTCATATCCCATGTCTTCGGAAGTGAATTCAGCAACTTCTTGTTTATCTCAGACTTAGTCACATAAACCCCGGCTGAACTCATTTCAGTGGTAAGTGTGGTAAAGCGCTGCAACTGGGCTTCTAGAGTTTCTCCAAGAACATAATTAAACATATTGAATTTTTTCCTCAACATGTCTTGGCAACTCTGTTTCATATCTTCATTACCCTCATAAACTTCAATCAAAGCTTCCCACAAAGCCTTTGCTGAAGTGTATTCTCTAAATCCTTGTGCAATCTCAGGAGATAGTGCCATTGTGAGAGTAGCCAGTGCTCTTTCTTGCTCTTCAATCTTTTCGAAATCTTCATCGGTGTAGTGTTCAATCCTTTTCTCAACAACTGTTTCATCTTCGAGTGTTGTAGTGATACGAACTGGTCCCCTTAAAATACTTCTCCAAACCTTGAAATCTTTCATTTTGATGTATTTCTCGATTCTGTACTTCCATTCTGGGAACCCTTCTGCGGACAACAATCGGGGAATGCGAGTGGTTGTTCCCATGATGGAATCCAATTCATGATGATGTGCTTGACCTTGAGAATACATTTTTTTATATATTTTTTTAATTGATAATGACTAAAATACCAAAAAGATAGTTTGAGGTCAAGGGATTACGGCTGTAAACACGAGTTTACGGTCAACGTTCACAACTTGGAGTTTACGGTTGGAGGTTCACGGTTGAGTTTACGGTTGAAGGTTCACGGTTGAGTTTACGGTTGAAGGTTCACGGTTGAGTTTACAGTTGAAGGTTCACGGTTGAGTTTACGGTTGAAGGTTCACGGTTGAGTTTACGGTTGAAGGAGATTGACTGTTTACGGTCAATAAAGATTGACTGTATACGGTCGTAAACTGTTGACCGTAAACACCCAGAATTTGTTGAAAACTTGAATTGCAAGCAGATCTAATCCCCTTATGTCACGAAAACACCAAATGCAGTCTTGAAAAACAATGAAACTGAACTCCTCTGACCGAAAACGTGATTGAAAGATGTTTTGACACTATACTTGCTCTGATACCAATTGTAAGGTCCTAGAAACAGGATCTTAACTAGTGATCAAGCAATATAACAATCAAACAAGAAGAGAATTGAGTAGAAGAATGATGAATGAAAGCTTGCACACATTTGTATTAATGAAACGTCTGGTACAACTCTGACTGGCCGCAAACTGCTATGAATCAACAAACAACTAACTGACTCAGAATGGTCCTATATATAGGAAAGAAGACCTGACCGTAAACTGGTCATGGCCGTAAACATGGTCATAGCCGTAAACATGTTTACGGCCGTAAACATACTCTTGGCCGTAAACATACCAAAATACTTCTATTACAATACTAAATGACCTATACATCCAAAGCCTAGCCCAAACCATATCATGGACCCTTCACTCACCAACTTAATTGTTGACATTTTTTCGAAACTACTTTTATTCTCAGGAAATCAGTAAAAACAGGTAACCCGCAGCTTTTGAGGATGGGACGCTAAGGCGTCAAACATTTCATTTTGTCATCATAGTGTAATTGATTTTGAAACATGTAAACTCATACTATGGTGTAACCTTTTCAATTATATTTATGATGGTTGTATTTATTTGGTCACTACAATACGCGTTGTTATGATACTATACATGAAGTCCGCCACCCCCGGACGTTTCCGCCATCCTTGGTTCGGGGGTGTGACAGATTGGTATCAGATCACTGTTTATAGTGAACTAAGTATATCGAACCACTTAAGATATACAATTATAAATACTTTGGGACTAAAAGTCTCTGATTAAACATTTTCAAATAACTATACTTTTAGAAATAAATAGTTTCTTGTTAAAAGTATGAGTACATGCACACATGCGAGTATAGTGTCATATCTAGGTCGATACAAAAGTAAAATGAGGAGTTGGACACTACGAGTAGACCTTGGGATATGTAACCAGAATTGGGATGAATATAGCCTGATCAACTATATTTATCCGAGGTGTGACTAATGTATGCTGGGGAATGGTCGTAGTGAGCAACAAGCCTAAAAACTTCCCATACAAGAAAATCGCTAAGAACCAAACATAACATTTAAAATACTATAGGAGTATTTTGTGATACTATAACTTATGTGAAAACTAAACAGATCCTTGCTAGTAGGTCTATAATCACTAAGTGGATACGCTAAAGTTATATATATAACTTAGATGTCATAGACTTAGAATCTGTGATCATTGCTTTACTTCTTGTTCCTTGTTTGGTTTTGGTCTTAGAGTATGATCACTTATTCGAAGGTCTATCATATCTCTTGTTAAATATATAACTGGTAAGCACTATGTCATTATAGAAGTAACTAATGAGAATCAAAACCCTATAAGTATTTCTAGGAATATGACTATATTATATGCCTCTTACCCCTTCTATTCTCTCACGGACATCATGGCAAGATTCTACTTACCAGGCAACGCCTACTTTACGAACCCGAGAAAGGGTGGATGGTTAGGAGAAGAACCAGAAGAGGATCCCAAAGAGGTATTCGAAGAACGAGCCCGAAGAAGACGAAAGGGAAGAGTCGAAAGTGGATCCAGAGGTCATCAACTCTCCGTACATAGCCAGGGTTCTCGCGAACCGTTTCGACTACATCGGACCTGTGCCCCGTTGGGCAACATTGATCGAGGGGTGGAGTCGCCATCAGCGACAACGATCACCATTTGGAGACCAACGAGGTTGCAATGACCTCAACCATGGGGGACCGGCTGACGGAGCCCTCCCGGTGATGACCCAACAGATCACGAACATCGGGGACCAAAACAGGGAGACTGCGAATCGAGTTCGGGAACTACACGCTGCTATAGACGCTACCATTTCACGTAACCAAGACTTAGAAAGAGACTTCTATTTAGGGACCAACTTCTTAAGGACCTTGTCGCCACTCGGGCGGAGGCAAAAGACTATCAGAATAAACACTCGACACTCGAAGAGAGAATGGTTGAAGCCGAGCGTAGGTTGGCAGAACTACGGGACACATCGACTTCGCCTCAAGCACCACCGGGGACGGATCGTCGTGAGTAGAGTTCATGCTACTAACAAGACCTTGTAGATTAGGTTTATGAGTATCCGTTGGTGCTACTCTTTTCTATGTATAGACTCGACCCTGCGATTTAGTGATTACACTAGTCAAGGGAATTATTTGTTGTCCGAACTTTTCCTTGCGATGATGTGATGTAGACCTGCATCAGGCTCAAAATTTTCTTTAAAAACTATATATACTAGAATCATACTAATGAAATGGGCATGCGTATTATTTCATTGGGAACAGTACTACTAAAAATTCATAAGCTTATTATATATAAACTCTCATTGTGAATTGTTTTCAGAACACCATAAAATATCGGAACACGATACACTTAGAACTAAGATAAACTTAGTTAGATAACTCACCACGTATAGCCCTTTTTAAAGACTCATTATCATCTCAACTTTTAAAACATTATGGTTGAAAGGTGCCTTCTTCGTAGACCTATAGGGTGCGATCATACCAACACTAATGCACCAGATCCCATCAGAACTCCTCAACTAAGTGTGCTTGGGCAAAGATAGTAACTAGGATGGGTAAATTTAACATTCGTACAACACCTACTTCTACCCATTACCATAAATCCGTCGCAAGAATGTTTAGCGGGAACATCGAGAATAGTTCAGTAAAGTGCAAAATTTATATATGTATATATAAATTGTGAGGATATAACTAGAGATGATCATCCCTACTCACGAAATCATTTCTCACCATGCAACAGAGTTATGTCTTCACAAGGAGGTAACCAGCCAACTAGCAAGACACAAATCCTACAAATAGACTCTGCTGCTTTTCAAGCTGCGGTCACGGCAACCGTGACAGCCGTCATGGTGCAACTCAATGCTAATAACGCCAGCGGAGACGGAGGCGGTGCCGGCAATACTAACCGCAGTAACAATCAAGAACACCAGCGGGTGACTACCAACGAAGACGCCTCAGACCACAAACCTAAGAGCAAGAAACAAAAGTTTTGGAACAAAAAGGAGCGCAACCTATCTCAAAAACTCGCTAAAAGACAACAATCTGTGGCTGCCCCTGCAATTACAACAGTAGTCACGACACATGCCTCGACATTAGCCACAACATCTGTCACTCAAGAACCGGCCAGACGATATATTGGAACACTTCCAAAGTGTAACAAGTGTAACTACCATCACAAGGGGGTTTGTCGGGTGTTTCACTGTAAAAACTGCGACAGGAACGGGCATACTACCCGCTTCTGCAGGACCCAAACCCAGCACATCGCTTCAACCACCAATACCGGTGTAAGTCCAGTATGCCACCTATGCGGTGAAGCGGGACACTTCAAGAGGGACTGTCCAACCGAGAGTAATGACGAAGGGACAGGAGGAGTGTGACAACCGAACCAACAGAAAAAGCAAGGAACCTTCTTAGGACTTTTGGGAATGTTTCAAAAAAAAGAACATTTAAGTACCATATGTTTGTAATGTACGTGGTATGTTGCTAAGATTACTGTCTTTTAAAGAGTAGTTAAAATACTCTCTCGTTCAAACAAATCAAAACACTTATATACATCGAGCTATCATAGAGAAACCTGTTAGGGATCATAATATGAAGTATCATCGCTAGCTATCAGAACACATTTACTATCAGTACTAGTTGCTGCAATGCGAATCATCTGCAGTAATAGTAACACCGACCAACACAGAACGTACTAACAAGAAGCACAGGATGCTCTATCTCCCTAACAAATATTTCGTAAGAATACAACTTAACACATGTTTTACTAGGAAGATCTGATGTCTTCATTCGATTTGGATTGGTTTAGTCCTCACCTTCCCAATTGATTGTGCTACGAAAAGACCCTTCACCTAACCCACTGAATATCGAAACCCTCGTCTCTCATAAACATAAATCCGACACGGACCTCAGGTTCATCTCTCGTTACGAAACCTCGAAGTACTCAAGAGAGGAGTATTATGCCATCCGAAACCTTTCCGAAGTATTCCCAGCAGACCCTTCGGGAATATCACGCATGCAGCAGATAAAGTTCAAGCACAAAGGCTTGGGACGAATACAGTCAACCTATCACTACTAAGTGTATACGCGAGGACGATATATAATTAAGATTTTACGAACGTGGGATGTGTGTTTCCGCCCTATTTCCTGTTCCTTGTCTGGTTGTGGACTTGGGGCAGGGTCACCCATCCGACTGTCTTACCAATCTTAATTATATATGACCTATATGCACGAGTTAATGATAGATGGACCAGGTATGAGTCCTAACATGAACTTCGGGACAAGGCTACCCAGGAGTGTGAGTGGACGTTCTACCATTCGAATTAGTCTAGTCGCGTAAACCGAACCCATACGTTCCCTACCGATCTAAACAGCAGACGAGATGGTGAGAATCCGCTGGAATGACAAACGAGAATCAAAAATCACTTAGAGAGAGAAGCAAGAAACCGCCCTCCAAACACTAAAGCAGGCCCTATGCAGTGCTCCGAGGAGAAGTCATTACTTATGCCTCAAGACAGCTAAAGACGTACGGGGTCAGCTAGGTCACTCATGACCTCGAACTAGGAGCAGTAGTATTCGCCCTAGAGATCTGGTGGCACTATCTCTACGACACAAAATGTACAACCATAAGAACCTAGAAGGCAAGAGCGGCGGGGCACGTTATCCCATGAACCGGATCTGGACACCGAAGTTGGTGGATTCAGAGACGTCGTCACGAACGAAACACACAAAACTCGCTACTCCGTTCATCCAGGCTCAGACAAGATGTATCTGGGCCTCAAAAAGTGATATCGGTGGCCGAATAGGAAAGTTAACATCGCTACATATGTGGGCAAGTATCTGACTTGTGCCAAGGTCAAGGTTGAATAACAGAAGACTTCAAGTTTCCTACAACAACCAGTGATACCCGAAAGGAAGTGGGAGCGGATAACCATGGACTTCATAACCAAGTTACCCAAGACAATGGGTGGTCTCGATACCATTTGGGTAATCGTTGATAGGTTGACCAAATCCGCGTACTTCCTACCAATCAAAGAAACCGACAAGATGGAGAAATTGACTAGAACATACATCAAAGAGATTATACGACTGCATGGTGTGTCAATATCCACTATCTCTGACAGAGATAGTAGATTCATTTCACGATTCTGGCAGCCCTTACAGGGACTAGGCTAGACATGAGTACAACCTACCACCTATAAATCGATGAACAGAGCGAAAGAACTGTTCAAACCTTGGAAGATATGCTAAGAGCTTGTATGATTGACTTCGGTAAAGCGTGGGATACCCACTTACCGCTCATTGAATTTTCATACAACAACAGCTATCACCCTAACATCAAGGTTGCTCCATTCGAAGCTCTCTATAACCGCAAGTGCAGATCACCGCTGCGCTGGGCTGAAATGGGAGATACACAGCTAGCAAAGGGGCACATCCCTAACAACACCCTTATTGGCCCTAAAATCATAAGGGAGACTACGAAAAATATCGTACAAATTCGAGAAAGACTGGAAGCATCTCGAGATCGACAAAAGAGCTATACGGATAAGCGACGCAAACCCTTGGAATTCCGGGATTGGTGACCGAGTTCTACTAAAGGTCTCACCATGGAAAGGAATGATACGTTGCGGTAAACGTGGGAAACTAAATCCAAGGTACATCGGGCCATTTGAAATCTTTGCCAGGATTGGTTCAGTGGCATACAAACTTCGAATACCACAAGAACTTAATAATGTACATCCGACCTTCCACGTGCTAAATTTAAAGAAGTGTCTGTCTGACGAGACTCTTGTGATACCACTCGACAAAATCGAAATCAACGAGAGCCTCCACTTCATAGAAGAACCAGTTGAAATCATGGACCGAGAGATCAAAAGAACGAAACAAAGTCGCATTCCCATCGTGAAGGTCCGTTGGAACGTTAAACGAGGACCCGAGTACCCCTGGGAACGCGACGACCAGATAAAAAAAATACCCACATCTTGTCCCCAACACATGAAGTCCCAATCGAAATGCCAATTTCGGGACGAAATTCTTTCTAACGGGGGGAAGATGTGACAATCGTCAATTTTTGGTCAAGAGAAAGTCAAATAAAGTCAACAAGTCAAACCGGTCAACTCATCTAACCCTTGTATATTAGGGTTTACAATATGTTTTCTATTGTACAACGCACCATCTTAATACAAAGTATCGCTTAGAGGTTTCATGTGTTCAGGAAATCTAAGCCCTAATTAGAATAAGTGATGTAACGACTCGATAAAACACAACTACACCCCTTACGGGGGCATATAACACTCATAACGAGGCATAACGGGGTTTACAAAACTTGCATTAAGAGTCTAAACACTAACAAAGGTCGCAAACAAAGTCTCCATCAATCTCTCTCACTATATATCTCTCTCTCTCTCTCCCAAATCTCTCTCAAAATCCCTTTCAACTTTTCATGAACACTCGGGGCATCCCGACCCTTAACTTAGTCAAAAACCACTCAAAACGGGAAGATTATTCGAAAAACAGCCATATAGGGCCGAACCCTCTTAGAACCGAACCTCTTAGAGCCGAACCTCTCAGGACCGAAGCTACTTAAGAACCGAACTCCCCTCCTTAAAGACCAAACGCACCCTTCGGCCCGAAACCTACTTCGGTTCATCCCACCTTCGATTCGGATCAGGCCCCTTCGGACCGAAGCTTTGCCTGCTTTCGGTTCATTTCGCCTTCGCTTCCCACATAACACCTTCACCTGTGAGCTTCTCGAACTGAACCTACTTTCGGTCCTCAGCAACATGAACCGAACCCTCGCAGATTCGCTTCTTTCTTCCTGGTTTTCGAGTAATTTCGCGTTTTAAAACCGTTTTTGATGATTTTGACGGGAAATTTTCATCCAAACTCATATCTTAACATATTAAACCCCATAAATTCATATTTTAATCATATTTTGGGGAAATATTTATTATAGATAAGATTTCTTGTACAATATATTATTTAAGAATGGTTGACTTCTCCAAGAAGCTATGACAACTTTATGACACTTCAGGTCACTATTCATGCTTTATGTCACTATTCATATATGCCCTAGTCAAATCATTATACTTCTCTACTCTTCCCCAACAGTCCATCAAGTTTCTTACACCAAATACTAACAAAATCTATATTTTTCACACTTCCATAAAGTTTCATTCATCACAATCAAAGATCAAACATACTCTCTCTCTTTTCTCACGTTTTCTCTCTGGAAGCAAGAACTCCAGGAAAGTCATGAGTTCATCTCCACTCTTGGTAAGTATCTTCATACTACTCTTGAATATTCTACACTCCTAACTCAAATGACAGATTCCTTATACAAATATCGTCATATTTGTTCTTAGATCTTCAAATCTTCAAGCATCTTCCAAGTGTTCTTGACTTGGAAACTTCTTTTCTTCAACATCCATCCTTAGAAATCACTCAAGGTGAGTTTATACCCCTACATTTTCATTTTTTCTTCAAGTTTTAGGGGGGAATACAAGTTAATACACCAAAAACTTAACTAAACTCAAACATCAGCTTTCATCAGGAAAGTTTAGTTCCATTCACGGACTGTTTTGAACATCTTAAACTTTTTAGTTTTCAAAACTGTACAAAGTGAAAATAGTTCAGGTTTATACCTTTCTAATGACTACTTACACATGTTCATACGATTTTCTGCAATTTATGGCGATTTTTACAAAACTACCTATCATTTCAGAAACAACTTCGGACCAGTCTGTGAAGTTGAACATTTTTACACAAGTTAGAGACTTATAAAAATCATGATAAAAATTATAAACAAACTAGACACATTTTATAAACTCTCAGAGTTTACGGA
The DNA here is from genome assembly GCF_052849685.1 of Lactuca virosa. NCBI lineage: Eukaryota > Viridiplantae > Streptophyta > Magnoliopsida > Asterales > Asteraceae > Lactuca > Lactuca virosa. The sequence continues at coordinate 166,371,831 of NC_136434.1, read as the reverse complement.
TTCAGTTTTCGACTTCGTATGATTTTTCTGTGATTTTTCTAAAACAGTGCAGAAAAGTTAAAAACTAGTTAAACATCTTATAATATTAACAACACTTTGTAACATGTTGAGCAAAGTGTATAAGAATAAGTTTCTAAATGTTGAATGTATTTCTTGTTAGTTTATCATCATAAACAGAAATTAGTCATTCATGATAAGGGTTTTCATACACTTCGAACATGTACAATAAACTATAATAGGTATAGTTTATGGATTTTACATTTCAAACATACTACATAAAAAGGGGATTTACTTCCACCACAGAAAAGGTTTTACATTCAAACCAGACGTAAACTCGTTAACGTAAGTTGTGAGACAATTCTTCAATTGTACTCTTAGAGTACGGGTTAAAATTCCTGTAAGTTATAACCAAAGTCTCTTGTAGGGAGAGCGTGATAATTGTATATAGATCTATATTGGGATTGACACCCCACACTTTGCTGCTAGCTACAGTGGGACCTGCAGGTCTATGGGTGACAAATGTCATAACATTCTGACATCTGAAAAATGTTGTAGTAGGTTCATCCAGTTATAGTATGGTTATAGCGACTCGCATAGGGAGTTAACGAGATTTCAAGTTTACGGGAAGTTCTACTTTAAAAAGGGGGTTTTATCTATTTAAAACTGCATACATCGTTACAAGTACGAAACACACACATACATTCGGTCTTTGGATTTAAGACTACATAACATTTTATAAGAAAAATATTGGATTTTTCTTGAGTATACATTACATTTACAAACACGTTACAAGTACGAAACACACACATACATTCGGTCTTGGGATTTAAGACTGCCTAACATTTTATAAGGAAAATATTGGATTTTTCTTGAGTATACGTTACATTTACAAACAAAGGTTTTCAAACTCTACATCCAAAATCTTATGAACTCACCAACTTAATTGTTGACATTTTTTCGAAACTACTTGTATTCTCAGGAAATCAGTAAAATAGGTAACCCGCAACTTTTGAGGATGGGACGCTAAGGCGTCAAACATTTCATTTTGTCATCATAATGTAATTGATTTTGAAACATGTAAACTCATACTATGGTGTAACTTTTTCAATTATATTTATGATGGTTGTATTTGCTTTGGTCACTACAATACGCGTTGTTATGATACTATACATGAAGTCCGCCACCCCGGACGTTTCCGCCATCCTTGGTTCGGGGGTATGACATCTTCTAAGGCACTGGTTTTATATTAGACATTTATTTTATATTTATGGTAGATATTTATTGTTACCTATAAATAATCATTAGGTTAACTTTTGGTGTAAGCTTTTTTCCAGATTAGGGTTTTCTCTGTATGTTCATCTCATAATAAATATACACAAAAACCTTTATCAGATTACTTGCATATGATGGTGATTGATTCTTGATTGTTCTTGATATTCCGCATTCGTCATCTCGGATTTATTCCCAACAAGTGGTATCAGAGCGGGTTCTTGTAGATCTCAGCGATTTTTGCAAGAATCGATCTTGTTTATGGCGATATTTTATCTTGAATCTCACCTTGTTCTTCAAGTTTTGTAGGTTTTCTGAAAAGAAAAAGTCTATACCTCGTTTTTATTGAAAAATCTAGTTCAGATCTGTTATTTTCAACTCATTATTTCATCTGATTTGTTCTTTAATCGTGTTCTGGAAGACATTTAGAAGAAAATTTCGTGTTTATTTGAATTTTCGTGTTCAGATCTACTTTATCTCTCTAAAATCCATCTCAGATCTGTTTTCTCTCTAGAAACCCTCTCATATCCGTTTTCTCTTTCTAAAACTCTTATCACATCTACTTTCTCTCTCTTCAAGTTCTATCATTTGTTGAAGATCTAATGGATAAAACGAATTTATTGTTTAACTCCATTTTAGAACTTGGATAAAAGGTTACTAAACCAATCTATGGTATTAACAAAGTGTGACACCAGTCAAGTTTTGGTCAAAATAAATTGATCAATAATCGTAATTGGGATGAGCCAGGTGGTAGAATTTGTAACAAGGTTTCCAAAAACATAAAGAACACTGAAATCCGAGTTATAACGAAGAAGTTATGACCAATCGAAAATCTGCGGTAAAATCGGCAAAACACTGTTCAGTGTAAAAAGTGAATTTTCGATAAAAGGCCTTTTAGCCTTAACAATCTAAATAAAAGTTGTAGATTATGTTAAACCGAGAACGTTCATAAAAAGAACGTAAAAATCTGACTTTGTATGAGGAAGTTATGATTTTTCGAAGTTTCGGTTTAGCAGTAGACAGCTAAAAATTCGAAATATAAATTAATCGATATTTAGCCGACGCAACTTAAACGAGAATCGAAGGTCTCGTCAAAAGTAGCACAACGGTAAAAAGACAGACGAAAACGGACGTCGGATGAAGAAGTTATGAATTTTTAACGGATTCCCGTCTCGGTCTGTTTAAAATAATAATATTGAAAATAAAGTCAAAACCGGCCGATGAAGTATAAAGGAAAGTCATAGAGTATGATTTTACCTACGCGTGCATATAAAGAACGCTAAAAACAGAGCTCGTATGCGAAAGTTATGATTTTCGCAAGTTTTGGCACAAAAATAAAGAAAAATAGGAAAACCGGGCAATTTCGCATGTGACACGTCACCTCGCACGTGGCAGCTGCTGAGTGGACCGAAGCCATGCATGGCACCTTCTGATTGGACCGCAGCCGAGGTCCACTAAGAAGCGAACAGCCTCGCATCGGACACCCCGGAGACACCCCCTTCGCATGCGTGTCAGTCTCTCATTGGACCGAAGTCTGGTCCAGTCCGAAGAGCCCACCTGTCCGAAACACGTGCCTCGCACATGGTCCGAATCCGAGCCGCCTTCGCAGGAGCTGCCGCGTGTCCTGCTGACTCACCCCTCCCCTCGCCACCTGTCCTCCTCGGCCGAACCCTCGCACCCCTATATAAAGGGTGCGAGCCTTCTCGGATGGAAGGGTTTTTCACCCCATTTTTGGCCCTTTTTCACTCCTCTCACTTCCATAACTTCATAAAGAACCTCGAAGGTCCCGGTATCACGTCTAAAGCCCGAAGCAAGCCCCGGAGCCCCGGAATTCTCGAGAATTCATCATCTCTCCTGTCGAAACGCTGCCCGATTTGAGCCGGTTTTTCGTCAAACAAACTATTTCCGGGGAACGAAACTCTGCCCGATTGGAGCCGGTTTCTCGTCAAATAAACTCTTTCCGGGAAACGAAACGCTGCCCGAATCACCGCCTATCAAGGTGAGTTCATACCCCTATAATTTACCTTTTGAATGGTTTTTAAATGCTTTTTAGGGGGGGGGGGGGGGAATACAAGTTTAACACAATATTAAATTGTGTTAACAACTGTATGTGATAATAATCACACAAATGTTTTCGTATGCTTTTAAGAATTATCAAATACTTTCAAAATAACGTGAAGCCATGTTAAATCTTTAAAGTCATGTAAAAACTCCGTTAAAATTATTTGAAAAATGTTTTATAAGCTATTTCAAAGTATATATGCCAAAATCATGTTTATATATGTATAAATATATAAATAAGATTTGAAGGGCTTAGGACTAATGAATTATCCTACATCCTTTTCCTTGTTTGGATGTGGAATTAGGGTTGTATTGTTTGTCCGAAGGTCGTTTCCTTCTTAATTATATATATATATATATATATATATATATATATATATATATATATATATATATATATATATATATATATATATATGAGTACAAAAGGTTACTCCTTTTGGTATCATCACCTTTGTATCAGGCTGAGCAAAGATGTTCATCCATGAGAAACCATGCTAATCAGATAGAACATATAAATTATAATAGGTATAAATTATGATTCAAAACTAAAGATACAAGTATGATTCACAACTGTATACTTTCCAAGGAAATTACCAAAATTCATTCAACTATACCAAGATATGTATAATACCTTTAATATACGCACAACATATTAAAGAAGTAAAGATACATCATATCGGGTTTGCATTAACAAAGGTAATATACAGAGTACCAGGGTTAGCAAACACGTGGTAATAATACATCTTACCGAGTTTGCATTAACAAAGGTACTATACAGAGTACCAGGGTTAGCAAACACGGGGTAATAATACATCATACCGGGTTTGCATTAACAAAGGTACGATACAGAGTACCAGGGTTAGCAATCACGGGGTAATAATACATCGTAAATCTCGTTGAAACAATAAATTTGTGAGACCCTTCACGGTGTACTTATCTAAGTACGACCCTTTTTTAAGTCCTGAACTATTAGCCAGAATCTCTTGTAGGGAGAGCGTGAATTTGTGTATAGATCTATATGGGACTGACAATCCCGCACCTCTACTGTTCGCTACAGTTTGGCCGGCAGGCCTAGGGTGTCAAATATCATTCCAGTTCCGACGCCTGAAAAACGTCGCTGCAGGCATTTCCATCATATTAGTATGGTTAATAGGACTCACATAGATAAAACAACGAGTGAATTACAAAGTAATATACTTCTCTTATAACAGTAAGAAAAGTTAATTATATCCCGACCAGATATACCTTCAGTAGCTTTTACTTACAGTAAGAGCTACGTATCATGAAATCAAGTATTGTACTTCTGGTTTTGAACATTTAAAACCACAAGGCAGTATTATGGATAACAGAATACTCTCCATAAGTAATACTAAGGTTTTTACTGTAGAACAGATATAACTAAGAACACTTTTACAAATGAAACGGTTTATGGGATTAAACCACTTTTACAAATGAAACGGTTTATGGGATTAAACCACTTTTACAAATGAACGGTTTATGGGATTAAACCACTTATACGAAGGAAACGGTTTATGGAATTAAACCACTTATCAAATGAAACTTAGTCATTCAATCTTTGTAAACTAGTATAACATAAAAGACCTTTAGTGGTTAATTCTATAATTCCTTAGTTATTACATCAGAGTTGTACATAAGTAATATCCGATTGATAGTGAAATGTGTGACTTCCGCCTTACTTCCTGTTCCTTGTTTGGTTGTGGGCTTAGGGCTGATACACCCATTTGACTGTCCATTCGATATTGGGTTATATATAATCAGTATAAACTAAGTAATTACAGAGGGAAACTATTGAGGTTATCAGTTAATCACCTCAGGAAATATAGGATTTCCTGGAGAAACCAGTGAACTTATTCAAAGAACTTAGGGTATACTTAACAGAACTAAAATACTTATGAACTCACCAGCTTAAATGCTGATCTACTCTTTTCAAATAACTTGTATTCTCAGGAATCCAGTAGACAGGTACACTCCCGAAGCTCTTGAGAAGACTACCTAGTACCGTACCGCGACACTTGTCTTCTGCTGTACCTACTTTAGTGTTTGAATATGTAATGTTTAAACACTTATGTAAAACTTATACTTATTAATGCAATGGTTGTTTGTACTTTGATTACTATATTGCATGTGTTGTGATACTTACCTAAAGTCCTCCGCCCCCGAACGTTTCCGCCGTTCTGGCTTCGGGGTGCGACACAAAGTGACCATGTTTCAAATCAGTGGTCAATCTATGTTGAATGATATTCCTGAGTTGTATAATCTTCTTGTTGATAAGAAAATATCTAAATACTCATATGTTAATCACCGTGAGTTAAGAGAGAATGAGAGAATAGTAGAACAATTTCGTATTATATATGAACATTAAGATCGGGAACATAAACAAATGTTGAAGATGAAAAGGGCTGAAAAAGAAAAAGAAGAAGTTCATGTTGTTCTTCAAGTTTCTAAAGAAAAAGTGACTCCAGTTGTTCTTGTTGAGGGGGAGTCAAGTGTTTCAAGTTTTTCAGAAGCTTCACAATCCGAATCTAGTTGTTCTGAAGATGAATCTCAAAGCAAATCTTTGGAAATCGTGAAAGTAAAGACATTGTGTTCTATTGGAACTCAAACAGATGATTCCTTATGTTCTGAAGATGTTTTTGAAGGAATGACTCCTTACAAAAAGCCAATAATTCAAGATGTTCAGATTTATCAAACTCCTAAGGATTGTGCTCAAAGGTCTTCTAATGTTCAGATTCGAAAAGGTTGCTCAGATCCAAAATTCGTTTCTGAAGCCTAGAAACAAGAAAAGAAAGAACAAGAAGAAGAACAAGAGTAAAACAAAGAAGGTTTGGATGCCCATGGTACAACTACCCAATGCTTGTGAAAAAGTTCAAAAAGCTGAAGTCAAAAATGTTCAAAGAAACTTTAGTTCTCATTTTTCATCAGATAAAAATGTTAGAAGTTGGAAGGAAAAGAAAAGAGAATTTGGTTGGTTCAATGAAATTTATGGAAATTTTTGTTTTCCAACTAAAAGGCGGGTATTATTTTCAGAAGATAATATATTCTCTTCAAACAAATGGGTGTGCAAGAAACATAAATCAATGTTGAATTTTAAATGGGTACCAAAAGTCCCATAAAAAGTTTTGTCCTTTATAAAAAAAAAGGGACAAATTTTGGTGAAATCTGTTGAAATCTTGTAAAGATTATGTCAACGATATGATATTGTGTTGAAGAAATCAAATTTATTGATTTTTTTAAGTGTTGGAATTGACAAATGGCTGAAAAAGTTGATAGTTGGGTGAAAAGTGACATTTTTTGCAAAAAGGAAGCTGCCACCTGACACATTTCAGCAAAAAGGGCACAAGTCGTCAGTTCACAGCATTCAGGAGGGTCGGATTCGCTTTTATTGGAAAATAGGGGTTAGTTTCGCTTGTTTGCTGGTTCCGGTGTTTCGTTCTTTGAAGTCAGGAAAGATCCAAAAGCGAATCCTATACTCTCGCAACGAACATAACATCCAAAAGCGAAAGTCACAAATAAGAATTGAAGAAACGAAAGCGAATCTACTCTTCATAAGCGAACGTTCGCTTCACAAGTGATAAGAAACGAACTTCATCAAACCTCAAGTGAAACTCAAAACGAAGAAGCGAAAGTTAATTGGTATCAAACAAGCGAAGTCACAAAAACAAAAGTCAATGAAGCGAAAGTCTCAACTGGAAGCGAATGGAACCGAACGTTCGGTTGGGTTCGGTTGTGTAATCGACGGAACGAACCTGCAATTGGATTTGACGCTAACCTGAGATTCGCTTTCGGTCCTTGATTAATTGATTCGGAGCGAGAGGATTAGATTCGCGTCCTCATCTGCATCTGCAGGAATCGGTAGTATCAAAAGCGAATCGGGATAAGAGATCAAAATCGGGGCTTTGTTGCCGAGACTGATATCGTAATTGGTGGTTGATTTCGCAATTGTAAAGCAGGTCTTGGAATCGGAACTTAAATTTATAAAGCGTTCAGTTTAGAACTTCGTCTCGAAATTGTTATTGGTAAACAATCTCAATCGACAATTTCTTTATCAAAATTGATGGTTTCAGAATCAGTGTCACAGTCGAAATCGGAAGTATTGAATGTCATGAACTCGGAAATCATTCACCGGAATCGCAGTCGTGGAATCGGAAATCAAAATCGGCATTTTTGACATCCATAACCTGCTCTCGTCCAAATCATTCCTTGCATCGGAATCGGAAAATTCAATCTCAAAATCGAACTCGCAAGTAAATCGAAATGATAATTGGTACTTAGGAGTTACAATCGGAACTTAGTGGCTCTATTGGAATCGAAATTTTTGGATGCGTAATCTGCTTTGAATTTTCATAGTCAACTTAGCGTCGTTCTTTACTGCACAATGAAGAAGATGACTCAAGGTTTCAATTCCAGTCCCCGAAAGCTAACAAATTTTACAGTTTCTACCCTCTTTGACGTGTTACTTGCTCCAGTGAAGAAAATTGGTTATATTTTCAAATTTTGCCCCTGACTTTCTGAACTTCACAGATTTAACCCAATATCCGAAATTCTTTCCAAAATATTTTCATTTCTAATCCTTTTCTTTGGTCTTATTCTTTTCAAACCCTTCTAAATAATTGCTTCTTACTCCATTCTTTTTGTCTAATATTTAAAAGTCGAAAAATACAAAATTAAATTTTGTTATTTTTCCGGTTTTTTTTTTGTGAATTGAGGATATTCCAAAAGAATTTGTTTCATCAGATCTGACGGGTTTTGAAGATTTTTGGTGATTCTTCTTAACTTTCCGGATTCTCTCTATGGTATTGGTTGAAGATTCAAGGGGAGTGATGATTATTCAAGGGGGAGTTTGTATTTGGAAGATTATTTTTATTTCTCTCACTTTGAAGACCCCATGTACTGATGAGTCTCACAATTTAGGGGGAGAAATGCCAAGAAGATCGAAAATCGTGATCTTCATCAGTTTCAACATCTAGGGGGGATATTTTTGAGTATTTGAGATATTGAAACTGATATGGCATATTTGGTTATTTAGGGAAGCCTTTTTAGGGTTAATCATTTTATGATTCCCTACGGTGCCTTTATAGTAGAAGTTCTTAATCGAGCTCTTCTAAGTCATTGGTTTTATATTAGGCATTTATTTTATATTTATGGTAGATGTTTATTGTTCCCTATAAATAATCATTAGGTTAACTTTTGGAGTAAGCTTTTTACCAGATTAGGGTTTTCTCTGTATGTTCATCTCATAATCAATATACACAAAAACCTTTATCAGATTACTTGCATATGATGGTGATTGATTCTTGATTGTTCTTGATATTCCACATTCGTCATCTCGGATTTATTCCCAACAAAGTGCTTAATGGAAAAATGGCTTAACAGGGGGTGTACATCAAGCGTATGCAAGTGTACGCTACGCGTACGCATCCGAGTCCCCGATCAGGCGAAGCCACCTAGTACACTTAGCGTACTCGGCCTGTTCATGGGCTTTTGTGGTTTGGTCAATCCTTGGACTTTAGGGTTTTGGGCCTTTGTTGAGCCACAAGTTTTCTATGTTTGGGCTGTTGTTAGGCTTTGGGCCTTCATGGGTTTGGGCCAATATTGGGCCTTGAGTGTCTTTTGGGTTTGGGCCATTATTGGGCTTTTAGCGCCATTGAGTTTGGGCCTCGGTTACTTGGGCCAATTGCAGGAAGGGTAAAATGGTATTTTACCCTGGGAGTCGAGATTAGTTATTTAAGTCCCGATTATGGTTTATGACCCAATTATTAATTAGGGTTTTATTTGATTGATTAGTGCGAAGATTCTCTAGTTCAGCAGCTCAAACATCTATTTGACTGAAAACAGACTGAGGTGAGTTTGCTCACTATACTATAGGACACTAGGGATTATATGTGCTTGTAGTCTTTGCGACTCTTGTTGTATATGTTGTATGCATGTGTGCCTGTTTGCTATATATATGTGGGGTGAAATAGACCCGGGGGTGAAATAGATCTGGTACAACATTTTGCTGACGTTGATGTATGAGTTGAAATAGAATCGGGGGTGAAATAGACCTGGAGGTGAAATAGACCCAGTACGGCCTTGGGATGACATATGAGTTGAAATAGACTCGGGGTGAAATAGACCCGGTACAGCCTTGAGCTAATTTATATGTATGGTATGCGATATTTTGGGGGAACTCACTAAGCTTTGTGCTTACGGTTTTCAGTTTATGTTTCAGGTACTTCCGGGTTAAAATGGAAGAGTTCGGGATGATCGCACTGCACACACCATGATTTTCCCACTTATTGACTCTGATGTACTTTTGGGATGTTATTTGATTGACTATGATTACTTTATGGTTTTTGAAAAATATGTTTGGTTGATGGTTTAATTAAAGCAAAAAATTTTGGTTTTTGAATTTTGGGACGTTACACGTACAGTTTTTATGGTCCTCCTATAGTCTTTCATGCAAAAGTCACAAAAACAATCTAGCATACTACATAATATAGTAAGAAGACTCACCTGAACTATTTAACAGAAGCTCAACAACAATCTCAACAACAAAACATCTAACCCAATCTACATAAAGCCAAATCGAGACCATTCCTTAGTCAAATATTTAATTCTACCCAAGTTTGACCAAAAGCCAAACTTGGTCAAAAAGTCAACGACCAAAGTCAATACTGACCACCACTTAGTGGCTAATCCCCATGACCACGTTGTGGTCACTAAAGGAAAAATAGATGCAGGACATTCAGTCGACCGCGCTATGACCAGAACCCCACTGTATGTGGTGAACATTCTTAACAACTTATTCCTTTAAGCTATTAACCACTAAGTCTAGAGCCCCAAAGCTTAGATTTGATTTGTCTAATGATCATTATGGATAAAGTTTCCAACTTTATCCATTTCAAAGGGTCAAAACATTGAGATCTCTAACCCCTAACTCTCCAAGGGAGAAAAAATATCACCAGGGACATGCATGGCACTTAAATGAAGATGAAGTCCAGATCTTATCACCACAATGGGTCTAGAACACTTGCAGATTCAAACTTTAATCTCAGAGTTGTATAAACTCCATCTCAAATCCATCAAAAGGGCCAAAAAACCAAATAAGGTACTAAAACTCCAAATACTCTTAGATCCAAAGATGAAACATAATAAAGCAAGGATCTTTATAACTTACAAGGGTTCTAAAGATAGTAGAGATCCACAAGCTTCAAGCTTCTAAGTTCAACCTTCCATGCTTTCATCATCAAAATACTCAAAATACACACCAAAATAGATAAGAGTAGAGAAGATAGGCTCAAAGTTGTGAAAGGGAGGCTATAGTTTGCTCCTAAGGAGCTCTTAATGTGATGGAGGTTGAAAAATGACCTTGAACATGGAACAATGCCTTTAAATATAGTGAAAACTGTAACATCCCAAAAATCAAAGAAATTTAAATTTTTCAAAAATAACCCATTAACCATAAAGTGTTTACAGAAAAAACCATTGTTTCAAAAGTATATTCATAATCAGAGTATCCCAAGATCCAATATCATAAAAACAGGAAGATGTGCACGATCACGCCTTCGCTTTCCCATGATCATCTGAAGTACCTGAAACATTAAACTGAAACTGTAAGCCAAAGCTTAGTGAGTTCCCCCGAAGTACCAACACACAAACATATAATAACATGTATATTGGGTCCACAACTAACAGACTGGATTACATGTGAGCTCACAAAATGAGTCTGGCTTGCCTCCCGACCCACAATTCATGTATGGCTTGCTCCCGAGCCCACATCATAAGTCTGACATGCATTACTGGCCCACAACTTATGTTTGGCTTGCTCCCAGGTTTGTTGGCTTTCGCAGAGAGCAGGATTTCCTCAACCCAACCATCTTATGTCTACATATACAAAACATATAACATATATCCAACAAACAGATAATCATATAACCAGTCAGACAAACATGCAAATCTACAGTTCACTATCACATGATCACATCCTATATACTAGGACTCAGTACTAACATATCAATTCATTATAACAACACCCTCCAACTGGATACATAACTCAGTGGGCCAGCATTGGTGCCTTCGAACCCTAAGTACAGTGAGGAAAACTCACCTCACAATCTGAAGAAACAGCTACACAGATCACTGCTCCAAATGTTGACTCTACTAGCCACCTATACAATCAGAATCACTTAAGCTCAAACTACTAATCAAATTACCCAAAATGGCCCGAAGTCAAACTTGATTCAAAGTCAACCTACAGCTGACCGACACGTCGTGGCCATCCATGGCCACACCGTGGTTGCAATAAAACAAAACATGCATGCTTAGCCCAACCACCATGACATGGTAAGGCTCCACCACGCCGTAGGGATCAGTCATAATGACTTAATTCCTTAAGTTGATTTCTAGTCCACTCCAGGAATTCCCAAGCTCAAACTAGGTCCAAACCATAACCTTGATGGATAAAGTTTCCAACTTTATCCTTTAAGCCTTGCCAATAAGTCAAGATCCAAAACCCTAAGTCCTTAATGGAAGCATAAAGTACATACCACTTATTAAGCACTTAATCCCTAAGTCATGTGTAACATCCCAAAAATCATGACCAAAAATTTCATTTTTGATATAACGATTCATAAAAACAATTTAAAGAAAACATCATCAAGCTATTTTATTTCATAAAAGCCATAGATCATATGTCTCAAAAGCATGTCATAATATAGTAACAATGTCAGAGTACAATCCCAAGAACATCATAGTGAGGAAAATAATGGTATGGTGTGTTGCTACCGTGCCGGCTCCTTTCCCTTCGAAGAAGAAGGACCTAAAACAAAATTTGTAAACCATAAGCACAAAGCTTAGTGAGCTCCCCCATCATACCACATACCATACATAACACATACTGTATAGCATATCCGGGTACTAGCTACCCCTTCGGTCTCTTTCAACCGGTAACTTGCCTAGCATATCAGGGTGTTGACCTACCCCTTCGGTCCTGTCGACCGGTAACTTGCCTAACATATCAGGGTGCTGGACTACCCCTTCGGTCCTGTCGACCGGTACCTCGCCTAGCATATCAGGGTGCTGTCCTACCCCTTCGGTCATGTCAACCGATACCGGGGACTATTTCACCCCCTACTTCTACCACATAGCATCCTAGTGCATAAACATTAAGTCATATACTGCCTAGCTTATTCGGGTGCTGGCATACCCCTTCGGCCCTATCGACCGGTACTGGGGTCTATCCTACCCCTTCTACCACTATCACATAACATCATTTGCGCATAAAACATAACATATATTGGCATACCAGACAATTATCACAAAGACAATCATCTCAACTACATCTCCTACTAGTGGGTCGGCATTGTGGCCTTAGACCCACTTCTACTAGAAGGTAACTCACCTTAATGTCGTGAAGTAGCTGAACTGTCCTCGGTGCTGGGATCAACTCCTCTCAACCTCCTACACATAACAATATCCTTTAATTACTCTTTCATACTCATAACCCCTTTAAGGGTCAACTCTGGTCAAAGGTCAAGGTCAAAGTCAACATATAACATCCCGAACTTCGCAGGTACATTTCGAATCCCACCTCTTTTATTAGCTGCCATTTGTAGTCCCTGGAGTTGGTCGAGTTGGTCCATGAGAAGTATAAGTACTAAAGTTGCAACTTTAACTCTGGAAGGAGTACGCTGAGCGTACATAAGGGTACGCTGAGCGTACTAGGCGCGCCCTAGTACGCTGGGCATACTCATGTCAGGTGAAAACCCTAATATTTAGGGTGTGGGGACTATATAAACACCCTTATAGATCATTTCCTCTTATTACCCTCAGCCTCCACAGCCTACATTCGTCCTCCCCAAACCCTAGCTCTTCCTTTGTGTGTTTAAGCTTATTTGGTGTGTTTTTGAGTGCTTCAAGAGGAAGGCATTGCATCAAAGTGTTGGAGAAGAAGATAAAGTTTGTAGATCTGAAGTTAGTTTGTGCTCAAGAAGCTCCAGAAGGTATAAAGTTCCAAACTTTATGCATATATGCTTAGATCTCATCATTTTACTTTATTAGAAGCATTTCTTGTCCCAAAAGCCATAAATTGGTGCATGTTGTGTTGTGAACGAAAAAAGATGTCCTTCCAGGCTCTTGAAGGGACCTTGAGTGATAAAAATAAGGTCCCATTAGCTATAGGTGTTCCATGCAAGAGAAATAAGGTCTTAATGGATTAAGACCAAGTATTTAGAACTTTATGGACGTCCAAAGTGATAAAGTTCATGACTTTATGGGTCCTAGGCACATTTAGTCATTGGATCAGAAGTGTGGGCTTAAGTGCTTAAGCCATTAAGCACTTAATAAGAATTTGGCAAAACGCTACGTACGCCCAGCGTAAATCCAGTACGCCCAGCGTACCGGTTCAACCACCCCGATGGTGGTCAACATCAGAGTGAGTACGCCCAGTGTACCAGAGGAGTACGCCCCGCGTACGTCCTCTGTTGGGCCATTGACAAATAGGCTTCGGGTTTTGGATTGTTTATGGACTAAATGGATTTGGGCCTTTGCTGGACTTAGTAAATAAGATGTTTTGGGCCAGTTAGTGGTAGTGGATCATGGGGTTAGGCCCAATAAGGAGGTTGGGCCCAATTTAGTAAATTGGGCCAATAGTGAACTTATGTATATGGACTCCCAAGTTAAGGGCTTGGTGTGGGACTTTGGCCAACAAAAGGGAATGGACTTAATGAGTTATGAGGACACTTAGTCAAGGGAGTAATGTTGGGTATTAACCTAGTATTTATTATTACGTGACAGTTTGGGATTCCCGGTGAGACAGTAGTCAGAGATTTACAGTATTTCAGCACTTCTTGCGAGGTGAGTTATCCTCACTATACTAAGGGGTCTAAGGCACCAAGGCCGACCCATTGGATATGATATCCTAGTAGTTGGTAGTATGTTGAGTATGAATTAGTATTGCATGCTAGTTGTTATACCAGTTAGGTAGATCTGTAGGACTACCTGTGATATTATGTGATTATTTATATGTGCATTAGTTGAGTTATATGTCGACATATTATGTGGGTGCGTTGAGGTAATACTGCTCCGTGCGGTAACCAACAAACCCGGGAGCATCCCAGATACGAGCTGAGGGCCAGGTGGGGCATGCCAGACTCGTACTGTGGGCTCGGGAGCATTCCAGATACGAGCTGAGGGAGACTCGTATTGTGGGCTCGGTGGCAATCCAGATGTGAGTTGTGGGCCCGGAAGGCAATTCAGACTCACACTGTGGGCCCAGGGGTAATCCAGTCTGTAAAGTTGTGGACCCAGTACATTCTGTTATTTGTATATGCATTATGTGCAATGTATCGGTATGTTGGGGAACTCACTAAGCCTCGGGCATACAATTTCAGTTTATTGTTTCAGGTACATCAGGGGATCGCGGCAAGGAGAAGGCGTGATCGTACAGCTCCTCATATTTATGTTTATGTTTCTGGGATACTCTAATATTATACATTTTGAAAAAAAGTTTTGTAATAACTAATGGTTTTTGGATTGTTTAAAAAGTTTTAAAGTGGCTTGAATTTTATGGGTGTTACATGTTGGTATCAGAGCCTTGGTTTGAGTGAATTGGAGGAACATTCGTGTGAATCTAGTCTCAAATCAAGGAAAGAATTTCCAAATGATTTTCAAAAGGTTTTCAAAATAAGTAAAGGAGGATGCAGGGTGTACGATCAGCCGGAGCCAGTAAGTAGATCCCAAAATACCATACAGTTGTTTGATTATGTGATGTGTTAGAACAGCATGCTAGTACTAGGCTTGGGATCTCAGGAATTGCACGAAAGAATTGCCTGATTACATGATGCCTGCTAGCCTAGGGTTTCGCTATATGGAATCGACATCATTACTGTAGTTGCTTGTGTATGCATCACGGCTGTATATAATTAAGATATTATAGCCTGAGAATGTTTGATTTAGCATTATGTTCTGTTCTTATTGATTGGGGCTTAGGGTAGGATTGGATATTCGAAAGTCTATAGGGTCCAGCGTTATGTATGGCTAGCACACATTAGTGCTACAGGGTTGGTGGAAATTTCATGGATGGGTGGGTCGTGCGTGGCCGGGAGGCCAGATATGAGATATTTAGCATTCCTATAGGAGTGAGGATTGAGTGCTCACTATGTTTATATATTTTTTTTAGGGTGTTGTGGTAATACTTGAGACAAATATGGGCAGGTGTGCAAGGTAGTATGGGCCCGTACTACTGAAAGCACAGGACCCATACACGTAGCAAGGAAGTCACAACCCCTAGGGTTAGTCGGGAGTTGGTTCCCAGTTCTTTATGTGGATTATCTGATATTTCGTGGTATGTTTCAGAATGGTGATGACGACACGCTTTGTGACTGGATCCGGTTCGGGATCAGGATCAGGATCAGGAGACGGAGGCCAGGAGGGGCCAACAGCACCTGAGCCTGAGGTACAGATGGGTACAGAGGAGTTGGATGCCAGGATCCGAGAGATCCTGCCTGGTGAAGTTGCTGCTATGTTCCGGGCGCAGCTACCGGAGATGTTTGGGTCTATTAAGACCGCTATGGTTGAGTACTTTGACGAGCGTTACGCAGCCCTTGCAGAGACGGCTACCGCTGTAGCTGCATCGGCTGTAACAGCGGCAGGAGGAGGTGGAGCCAGTCGGGGCTTCCAGTACTGGGACTTCAATAACACGAAGCCCCCGACATTCGATGGTACCCAGGATCCGATTAGAGCTATGAGGTGGTTATCTGACGTGGAGGGCTGTTTCTTTACGTGTTCATGTCCTACTGACCAGAAGGTCAGATGTGCCCTGAACATGCTGAGGCTCGGGGCCAAGGACTGGTGGAGATTGACGACAGGGTCGTACACTGATGATCAGAGAGTTGTTGTTACTTGGGAGCAGTTCAGGGATATGTTCCGCGCTCGATACATTCCTCGGGTTGAGCGGGAACGATTGGCTCAGGAGTTTTTGAGTTTGATACAGGAGGGAGAGTTGGTGACGGAGATCACACGGATGTTCACGGAGAGGGCGATGTTCTGCCCGGAGTTTGCATCGGAGCAGGCTCAGATGATACGTTACCTGAGCATGCTCAAGACTGACATTCGTCAGTTTGTTGCCACACAACGATGCGATACTCTACTGGAGTTACAGGAGGCCGCTAGGCAGCGTGAGTTGGAGATTGAGCTGCAGATGAGGGAGCAGCGACAGGCCCCGACACAGTCACAGCCGGCGCTAAAGCAGTCTAAGACCGCTGATTCTAGGGTTGGGAGCCAGCAGAGCCGCACTTGTGGAAAGTGCGGCAAGGGACATTCTGGGGTTTGTCGAGCTAGTAGTGGGTGCCTCAAGTGTGGCAAAGAGGGGCATTATGCGAAGGATTGTCGCCATCCCGCCCCGGTTCCGAGTATGAAGTTGTGTTATCACTGTGATCAGGTTGGCTACATGAAGGACAACTGTCCGTTGCTTGCCGCTAAGCCGGCACAGACTCCCGCTCCAGCTACATTGAGGATTGCAGATGGGAGGCCAGCTAAGGAAGAGCCTCCGAAGGCTCAGGGGCGTGCCTTCCAGCTTACAGTGGAGGAGGCCAGAGCAGCACCAGATGTGGTTGCTGGTATGTTTCTATCCTTTATCTTATTTATTATATATGTTTTATGCTTATCCGTTGTACCTGTGATTAGGTACGTTTTTAGTGAATTCCTTGCCTGCTTTGGTTTTATTTGACTCGAGGGCGAGTCGGTCTTTCGTATCTCAGATATTTAGTAGGGAGTTTGGTGTGCCAGTGGGCGAGCTAGAGTGTCCGTTGCGAGTCTCTATCGCCAACGAACACGAAGTTTCTGCTTCTTCGGTCTACCGAGGATACGAGTTGGAGATCTTCGGAGTGTCCTTTCCGATAGATTTGATACTGATTCCCATGGGGGAGGTATGCGTTATCGTATGGATGGATTGGCTTAGCCGTTTTAGTGCCATGATAGATTGCGAGGGTCAGCGAGTTGTAGTTCGAACCCCAAGTGGGGGAGAACTGATTGTTTATGGCGAGGGCACCAAGTTGGGTTCAGGGTTCTGTTCAGCTGCCAGGGCTCGGCAGTGCATTCAGCACGGATGTGTGGGTTATCTAGCGTACGTGGTAGATACGCGGACCAGAGAGCAGGTTTCAGTTTCAGAGGTTACGATGGTCAGGGAGTTTGTTGATGTGTTCCCGGAGGAGTTACCCGGAGTACCTCCGAAGAGGCAGGTCGAGTTCAGGATCGACCTAGTGCCAGGTGAGGCCCTTATCGCCAAGGTGCCGTACCGGTTGGCACCACCAGAGATGCAGGAGTTGTCATCGCAGCTGCAGGAGCTGCTAGGAAAGCAGTTCATTCATCCGAGCAGTTCTCCATGGGGAGCACCGATCCTCTTCGTCAGGAAGAAGGACGGCTCGCACCGGATGTGCATTGATTATAGGGAGTTGAACAAGTTGACGGTGAAGAACCGTTATCCACTTCCGAGGATAGATGATCTCTTTGATCAGTTGCAGGGGGCATCTTGGTTCTCCAAGATAGATTTGAGGTCGGGGTATCATTAGGTCCGGGTCAGAGAGGAGGACGTGGAGAAGACCGAGTTCCGGACTCGTTATGGTCATTACGAGTTCGTGGTGATGCCGTTTGGGCTCACCAACGCGCCGGAAGTATTTATGGACCTGATGAATCGGGTCTGCAGACCGATGTTGGATCGCTCAGTCATCGTGTTTATAGATGATATCTTGGTGTATTCCAAGACTCGATAGCAGCACGAGGAGCATCTCAGGGAGTTGTTGGGAGTTCTGAGACGAGAGCGGCTATATGCCAAGTTCTCGAAGTGCGAGTTTTGGTTACGGGAGGTCCAGTTCCTCGGGCACCTCGTTAACCAGGATGGGATTTTGGTCGACCCCGGCCAAAATCGAGGCAGGCATGCAGTGGGAGGTTCCGAAATCTCCCTCAGATATCAGGAGTTTTCTGGGATTGGCAGGGTACTACCGGAGATTTATACAAGATTTCTCCAAGATCGCAGTACCCCTCACTCGTCTGACGATGAAGGGGGTGGATTCCGGTGGGAGCCTGAGCAGCAGAGGGCGTTTGAGACCCTCCGTTAGCGTTTGTGTGAGGCTCCAGTTTTGACACTCTCGGAGGGAGTTGAGGATTTTGTGGTGTTCTATGATGGCATCCATCATAGGTTTAGGGGCGGTCCTCATGCAGAGAGGACGAGTGATAGCCTACGCATTGCGACAACTGAAGCCGCATGAGACGGGATACCCTACGCATGATTTAGAGCTGGGAGCGGTGGTGTTCGCTCTCAAGATATGGAGACATTACCTATATGGGGTCCGTTGTACCATTTACACGGATCACAAGAGCTTGAGACATATCATGGATCAGCCGAACCTGAACATGAGGCAGCACAGGTGGCTGGATGTAGTCAAGGACTATGATTGCGAGATCCTTTACCACCCTGGTAAAGCGAATGTGGTTGCGGATGCCTTGAGCCGCAAGTCAGCTGGGTCTTCTACCCCCGCGAGATGTATGAGGATAGCGGTGGATTCTCCGCTTGTGAGTCTGATCAGAGATGCTCAGGCCGAGGGCATGCGGCCAGAGAACTGGAAGCTGGAGAGGATCAAGGGTGAAAACACCCGGTTTGTGCAGGATACCCAGGGATTATTAACCTGATGCGGTCGGGTATGGGTTCCGATGTCTGGTGGGGTCAGACAGACAGTCATGGAGGAGGCTCATAAGTTCATTTCTCTATTCACCCGGGGCCACCAAGATGTACCGGGATTTGAGTTTGAGCTACCGGTGCCCGTGCATGAAGCGAGAAATCGCTTGGTACATCGAGAGGTGCTTGACCTGTAGGATGGTCAAGGCCGAGCATTAGAGGCCGCATGGCAAGCTGCAGCCCCTGGAGATCCCCATGTGGAAATGGGAACATATCGCGATGGATTTTATTACCAAGTTGCCGAGAACGGCGAAGGGGTTTGATGCTATATGGGTCATCGTGGATCGATTGACCAAGAGTGCCCATTTCTTGGCCATACAGGAGAGTTCATAGGCCGAAAGTTGGCCGGCGTGTACGTCCGCGATATTGTGGCTCGCCATGGGGTTCCGGTCTCCATCGTCTTCGACCGGGATGTTAGGTTTACCTCCTGTTTCTGGCAGAAGTTCCACGAGGAACTGGGCACGCGGCTGCACTTTAGTACAACATTCTATCCGTAGACCGACGGTCAGAGCGAGCGGACCATACAGAACCTCGAGGACATGTTGAGGGCTTGTGTTATTGACTTCGGTAGGAGCTGGGATTCCCACCTACCCCTTGCAGAGTTCGCCTACAACAACAGCTACCATTCCAGCATTGGCGCTCCGTCTTTCGAGCTGTTGTACGGGCGGAGATGTCACACCCCGGTTTGTTGGGGAGAGGTTGGCCACATAGTGATGGGACGGACAGAGGTAGTTTTGCAAACTACCGAGAACATTCAACAGATTAGACAGCGACTACAGACCGCTCAGAGTCGGCAGAAGAGTTACGCCGACAGACACCGATCTGAGTTGGAGTTCCAGGTAGGTGACATGGTGCTACTGAAGGTTTCACCCTGGAAGGGTTTGATTCGCTTTAGGAAGAGGGGAAAGTTGGGCCTCGATACATCGGACCATTTCGGATTACCGCCAGGGTTGGCAAGGTTTCATACAGATTGGATCTTCTGGACGAACTCCGTTAGATACACAGCACATTTCATGTTTCGCAGTTGCGAAAATGCATTATGGATAAGGAGGAAGTAGTACCATTGGATGATATTCAGGTCGATGAGTGCCTGAATTATGTGGAGAGGCACGTGGCCATTCTGGAGAGGAAGATGAAGGTTCTACGGAACAAGGAGATTGTAACGCCCGTAGATCCGGGCTAGTCAATTTAGAGATAATAAGGGTCGAAAATGACTTTTCGACAAAAGATTATTTAGAATAAATAATCTTAACCAAGTTGTAGAATATGTCTCAAGGGTTCTGTACATATAAAGAACGCCGAAATCCGAGTTATAACGAAGAAGTTATGGCCCGTCGAAGTTTTTCGGCAAAACCGGCACGGCACCGGGAGACATAAATAGTGAATTTATGATAGATGACTTTTTAGCCTTATTGATCTAAAAAAAGTTGTAGTATACGTTAAACCGAGAACATACAAAAAAATAACGCCCAAATCTGACTTCATATGAGGAAGTTATGAATTTTCTAAGATTTGGCATAGCAGTGCACGACCCGAAACTCGAATTTTAGTTCGAGCGGTTTTTGGCTTATGCAACCTAAATGAGAGTTGAGATCTCATTAATAGGAACTCAACGGTAAAAAGACAGACGAAAACGGAGTCCGTATGAAGGAGTTACGAATTCTCCGCGGTCATTTAACAGTCTAATCTCCTCCTACTGTTAAATTTAAGATCGGTCGAGAATTAGCCGACAGAGTCTAAATGAAAGTTGTAGATCTAAATTTAAGATCGGTCGAGAATTAGCCGAGAATTAGCATCGGTAGTGGAAGTAATGTGTTGAGTCGGGGTCTTCGCGAAGACAGCTTCCTTGCCATCCTTAGCCCTTGGACAATTTATTTTGAAATGTCCTACACTACCACGAAGGTAACAGGTTGGACTAGCCCCAACATTGGTATTCAGAGTGACGAACTCGACTAGGGTCCTACATCTGCTGGAGGTGTGCCCCTTCCTGTTGCATCTGGTGCAATGCAGCACTCGACAGACTCCATGATGATGGTAGTTGCATTTGCTGCAGTGCGGGAGGTTTCCGAAGTAAGATGCGGTCGGGGTTGGAACAGCGGGGCTGACTGGGATATTGACTATCCCAATTCGTTGCCTTTCAGTAGGTCCTTGGGTTGAACAACTTCCTTCGAACTTTCGTTTCAGGACGTTAGGTCGGAGATCAGGTGTGTCCTTTCTAGTAGGCACTTGTTGTTGAGATTGGTTAACACCAAGGTTTGGATTGCCATTCACACTTCCACCCGCATTTGTGTTGTTGGCGTTAAGAACAGCTAGGGCGGCTGCTACGGCTGCTGTGACAGTAGCTTGGAACGTAGTTGAGTCCATCTGGAGGATCGGTGTCTTACCGGTGGGTTGGTTACATTTCTTCGGAGGCATGATCTGCTATATGTCCAGAAAAGAAGTTTGTGAGCAACAATGGTTGCCTCTGGATATATCCTAAATGTTTATCTATGCATTGAGATTTTTCCCGTTTTGCTATCTGACTCTCATTGATTCGACCCACATCCCCATGATGTGGTCTTAGCAAGAATAGAAAAGATTTGAGCACAACAAAGTTCGCATACAATAAGTTTAAGAACTCCTGGTTGCTCAGCTCATCGGGATGGCTGAGTAACTCTCCCATTTCTTTGGCTCCAGATGAGATGGAGGGTCAGCTATAAGAATAGCTCCGGGAATCAAGTCGATACAAGATTCAACTTGATGCTCGGGAGGAATCCCTGGAATGTCTTTGGGGAAGACATCGGGAAAGTTGCAGACTTCGGAGATGCTCTCGAGGTCTTTAACTTTTTGCGTCACGTTGACACATGAACCGGGAATGCATAGCATCCCTTTCGCAGATACTTCTGGGCTTTGGCGCAGGAAATGATACGAAGGTTCGAGCAAATTTTTCTCACTGAAATCAGTGAGAAGTTCGTCAAAGGGAAGATTGAGACGAATCGCCTTCTCGAAACAAAGAACATCAGTACGATTTGGGGCTCAACCATCCCATGCCGATTAGGACATCGAAATTTTTCATGAAGACTGATATGAAGTCGATGGGGAAAATGAATGATCGTCTAAGTACATCCTATGATACATGTTTTGAAGACAAAACAGTGGTAGGACCTTGATAAAGTTGCTTAATTTAAATGCTACCGATCTAAGGTATATTTTTGACAATGTTAATCTTTAACTGAAATATGATTGTTGCCATCATGACTGAAGCTGAGATTACACATATTTCGGAACCCTTGACCTAAAAATAGGTCTAAATCATTCTAACAGAGAAAGAATCTTGGCAACATGAAGGACAGAGATGTTTACGGAAAAGAGTTACTTAGAACATAAATATGAAAGTTATTCTTTGAATCAAAAGGAAGGATGGGTAGAGTATTCTCTTATCGGCGACGGGTACCCCTCAAGTGAAACCTTAATTCGGCCAGCTGGCGTTCCACACACGCAGGAGTCTCTCGTACTCTGACTGGCGATCTCGGAGATCTATGACTTCGGCTCGGGTTGTAGCTAACTCTCGCTGCAGAGCTTCATTGTTCCCTGCAGCTCTCGCATGAGCAATCTCGAGGCGACGAATGCGATCCGTGCTGGCGTACGGATCCGCTTCGAGCTCCACAGTTCGCCGAAGGGTTGCCATACCTAGCTCCATATTGCGAGCCACTCAGCGTATCAGGATTGGAAGGGCCCTGTCCACGGGGCCTCCTTCGTTCAGATTGTAGAAGTTGCGGTTTCCGTCGTATGGGAGGGGTTGGCCTTGCTCGTGGCTCCACCTATTCAAACTCTCGACCCACATAGGCGTTGGACCTTGGAATCCATCTCGAGGGTTAGGATTTGATATTGAGGCCACTGGGGGTAAGTTCTCGACTTCGGGTTCCGAGTCAGTCTCTTCAGGAAAGGGTTCGGCAAAGCCATCGTCCAAAGGGATTTCATGGTTTCCTTCTGGCTCTGGCTCGATCCATCCACCATCTCCTTGGTTGGGAAAGTACGGGTCGCCAGGGAGAAGGAATCCAGTCATGCTATCTACGCGAGGTGATGGTAAAGGAATAATTAATAGGTATCGAATCCAATAATACTTCCAATGTATTATAGCTACATGATTGGTTCTTGAAGATTGGATTTTTGAGTAAGCTTCCGGTTCGGTTGTTATAGCATCCTAAAATACACCTATAGTATTTTAATCCTTATGTTTGGTTCTAGAACTCTTCTGGTACCTAGGTAAGTTTTAGGCTTGCTGCAACACCACAGTCACTCCCAAGCACATGTTGGTCATGTCTCGAATGAATATAGTTGATCGGGCTATATTGACCCTAGACATGATTACATAACTGCCCAGGTTTAACCGCAGTGTCTCAACATCCAAATACTTTTGTTTTGTTCTACCTATGACACGAATTCAGGTTCCTAGGTATACTTGTATACTTTTATAAAAATACTTATATTTTTGAAAGTATACTTTTAGTTTAGAGCACTTAGGCCCCTTAGTATTTATAGTTGTATACCATGTAAGGTTCGGTATTCTTAGTTCGCTATAAATAAGGGCTCTGATACCAATCTGTCACACCCCAAAACCGGAACGGCGGAAACGTTCTTGGGCGGAGGATGTCATGCGTAGTATCACAACAATTGTATCATAGCAAGCATAGTAAACACAACCAGACATTGAATACATATGTGAAAAAGTTTTACATTGTTTAATACATAGTTTTGTTCATATCGAAAGTAAAATAGAAAAACGTGACTCTAACGCTTCGTCTTCTCCGAACTCCTGGAGGTACCTGTCTACTAATTCCCTGAGAATACAAGCAGTTTTGAAGGAATATCAGCATAAAGCTGGTGAGTTCATAAGCTTTTAGTTTTTGGTGGAAAAATGTTCTTTGATCCTTTTGAAAAGTGTTCCTCAAGAAAATCCTATATTTTCTTATGAAAAGCGTTTTTGAAAGCCCATTCCTTCCATGACTTCCAGATTCGTACAAGATATGTACAATCCAAGGAGTCGTGGAATGAATATGAATATCCGTTGGTCGTAAAACAGTCTGTTTTGAATAGTCGGTTTATCCCAGGAAAATCCTATATTTTCCCTAAAGGTTGATGGTTGATTATTCGTTTTAAACTGAGGTTTGCAAGTATCTACCATACTCGTGTTGATAAAAGTAGTTTTCTTTTAAAAACCTTGGTTACACCCAGAGAGGTATATTAGCCTTAAAAACTAAATAAAAGAAAATCGTGATGAACTAAGTCCTAAAGATATTATTATTATTAATACCCTCCAGTAATTAAATCGGTTATTACTTTGAGGTTAGTTCACTTGATTCATTATTACAAAAGTAAATCTCTGCTATCTAGGTTGTGAGTTTCATGACCATAACTGACTGGATATGGCCCGCAACGGCTGATATCCTTAATGACTTTGTCACCCGCAGACCTGCCGGTCCAACTGTAGCTAGCAGTGAGGTGCGGGATTGTCAGCCCCATATAGATCTATACACAACAGTCACGCTCTCCCTACAAGAGACTCTGGTCACAAGTGCTAGTCCTACACTCTGATTCTGTGGGGGTGTTACCAAGGACGTGTCTCAAACTTAGCCTAACAAATTTACAAGTAATAATACTGAAAATCATGTTTATGATTTGCATGAATCCTTTATAAAATATTATATTTTACTACATGATTCACAAGTTCATTGTTCTAGTTTTGAAAACTGTTTCTACGAGTTGCTTTCTTAATCGTTTGGTAAAACTGTTTTCCGTGTTAAAACCATGCTGAAGGTATAATTGTCTTAAACAAAATAATATATTTTGAGTACAAGTTTCCTTGTACTTTTGCTTGTATTCCCCCCTGAAATCATGAAAACTCGGAAAAACATAGGGGTATGAACTCACCTCGGGCGATTTGAATGAAGGATCGATACAGAATGCGGGATGTTCAAGTGAAGCCTTGAACACAATTTGATCCTAATTAACAAGTAATGACACATAAAGGAGTCAAATGATGGTATTTCACCAATAGATGTGATGGAGAACCGCTCTAAGAACTTGGAACTACTTGCACTAAGTGTTAGGACCTTAAAGGATTGCATGAGGGGAGTGTATGGCCACCTTAATGGTGTGTGTGGCCATGGGTGTGCGGCCCAAGGGGTGTGCGGCCGTACACTCATGTTGGAAAGTGTCTTTGAGGTGATTCAAGGTCCATACTTGCATCCATGAAGTGTCCTAGGTCCATACTTGGTTGTAGTACAAATTTAGGGTCTTAGAAATGGGTTTGTGGTCCTAGGATGTGTGTGTGTGGTCGCACAAATGTGTGTGCTGCTGCACAAGGGAGTGTGCTACCAGACAGAGGAGTGTGCTGCCGCACACAGGAGTGTGTGGTCGTACACAGGAGTGTGCTGCCGCACACATGAGTGTACTGCCGCACACATAAGTGTGTGGTCGTACACCCATCAAGTTTTGTGTCCAAAAATGTCGTTTCCAAGGTGTAGCAAGGATATGGTCATGTCTAACTCGAAGATTGAAGTCAAACTCTCACTTTGGAGGGTCTTTTAGGAGTGTGAGGCCACCTTATGTGGGTGTGTGGCCGCACTCCTTCAAAGAGATGAAGGACAAGACAAGACTTTGATGATTCAAGGCCTAGATCAAGTGGTTCTTTAAGCAAAACAAGTTAAGGGATGGAGTACTCACGTTTTTGAAGCTTTGGAGGGTTTGTGGTTGAAGAAGCTTGAGAGAAATGGTGTTGTGTGCTGCCAAGGTGTTAAAGGAATGAAAGGAAAGGGGTCTACCCTTTATATAGGAGTGTGAGTGCTGTCAAAAAGTGAGTGTGCTGCCAGGAGGTGTGTGTGCGGCCGCACACCCATGTGTACGGCCGTACACTCCCTCTAAAGGTGTGTATGGCCTTGTTTTGACAGTATAGACTTGCTGACTCATTCCTAAACTCATCCTTGGTCATACTCAAGCTTAGAATCACTTAAACGAACCCTCAAACAGTGCAAGAAGTCAACAAAACAAGTTTAACTTTGATTGAATTGACTAAGTGTGCGAGGTAGAAGTTCCGGGTTGTCACACTAAAGGACTCTACCGACAGAAGCGCCTAATAGAGAACCTCATAACCCCGACAGATGCGCCTAAAGGACTATACCGACAGATGCGCCCCATAAAGAATGTCACAATTCTGGCAGATGCGCCTAAGTGATAATATTAGCAGTTGTGCTTGACAGATGTGTCATTAGCAACAATGGATTTCGTGCCTATTCCTTAGGATAATCCTTAGGAATGAATGAACGAGGAAAAGCTGATTCTTAGGGTAGATCCTTAAGAGTAAAGAAGATAATGGGGATGGGTAATTGGGTTGATTGTTTGATGTTTAAACATAATAATTATATTATTGTGGGTTGAAAACCCTATGTACTCACCAGGTTTCCCAACCTGACCCACTCAAGCTTATTTGAATCACAGGTGCCGATACGAAGTTACATTACATTGAGAGATTAAAGAGGTGTAGATCACTAGTGTAAATGAATGTAAGTTCTGTTTATGCTTATGTTTCTGTATTGACAATGACATCCCAAATGTTTTAAAAATGAATAAAAATAAATTTCTTCGGAAATGCTTTGATAATGTATTTATCATGTTTTTCTGGGAACAAATTCCGCAACATTTTTATTAAAAGAGATACTCTGATTTTTATAAAGCATAAACAAAATCGGTCTTTTCTGGCCGTGAAAATGGGGATGTCACAGTTGGTATCAGAGCATTAGTTTAAGCGAACTAGGAATAAGGATTTATTTCTAGAATTAAACTTAGAATGCTAAGCGATGATCGTGAGGCGTGTGTCTAATATATTTTAGGAAGTACACCTGAATAGACACAAACACTAGCTTATTTAGGAAAGATGACTAAATTGCTTTTATGTGCTAAGTCATTTATGCTGCCTTATATGCTTTATGATGTTATCGTTTGATCGGATCTATGGTCTGTTGCCGACCGGATCTGGAAATTTTATGTGTTCAGATTTCTAAACGTTTAATTACGGTGTTAGAACTGGCATGTAACTTTTCGGAGTAATAAGGAGGAATATGCGCCTAAATATTCCTCTATCTATATTCTCGTCTCGATACACCGAACACCTGCTTTGGTGTGCAGAACATCATGGTGAAGACTCGTAGTGAATTGAGAAAATGGAGGAAATGAGAAGGCTTACGATAGTGAATGATACCTATCGGAAGATATCGTAAGAGTGATATCTTGCCTTTAGAACGCGTCTAAGAAATAATACGTCTAGTACGGGAGAAGTACACTTTCGATTAGCAGAAAGAAAGATTTTTTGTATAATCCATGAAGTTATCCCATCGTCTGACATTTCCATCACCAACCAAGTTGAATCAGAATTGATAATTGAAGATACGCATGGAAGAAGTCCTAGCAGAGTCTAGGGAAAATTATGTGATTGTTTTGACACATTTGTATGTGTTAAAATTATTTTTGTGGTAATAACTTGGAGAACTGTGAGACAATACTTGGGACGAGTATGAGTAGGTGTGAATGGTAGTAGAGGCCTATACTACCGGAAGCACATGACTCGCACTTGGATCAGGGAAAGTCACAAGGTTACCAAGAAGCTAGTAATTGATACCGTTTTATTCAAGTATGTCGTTACCATCGTTTCGGTAATGACTAAGAAGATTGTTGTTATTCCGACCCTAGTGGTCATATCAAATTGAGTCCGACTACGAGGAGTATGTTACGTGGTTCGGAGAACCAAGTTTGATGTAACATCTGACTTAAGCCGGAAGATTGAAATAAAAGATAAATCAAAGCGATCGGTAGAGGTATCGCGCTAGTTGCTTGTAGCTAGAAATGCTACATGTTAAAATGTGATTATATCACATTAGAACATGAAGGAAAGTATATTCCATTCCAGAATTTGACTCTAAGAGACCTGAGTCTGAGCGTTGCAACATACGACGAGAGTTCATTAGGACGTGACTCATCAGTCTATCGTGGAAATCAAATAAACTTAACTTAAGTTTGTTAAGAAGAAGAAGGAGTCTCTGATAAAGAGCGAAGTTGTGACATGAAGGTCATGATTGAAAGTCTAACAAGACATAGAGAACAGGTGCAAGATCAAGCACCGCCTGCAGTCCGGAAGTCTTAGAGTTAGATACTCGTTCGAAGAAACATCAAAGTTACGGTTATTACTTAGGATGAAGAGATAACGTATGGAGTCATCATGTGAGCCCTGTTTCGTTGATGATTCCGGGACGTAATCATCCTAAGGGGGAGATAATTGTAACGCCCGTAGATCCGGGCTAGTCAATTTAGAGATAATAGGGGTCGAAAATGACTTTTCGACAAAAGATTATTTAGAATATGTCTTAACAAAATGACTTTTCGACAAAAGAATAAATAATCTTAACCAAGTTGTAGAATATGTCTCAAGGGTTCTGTACATATAAAGAACGCCAAAAATCCGAGTTATAACGAAGAAGTTATGGCCCGTCGAAGTTTTTCGGCAAAACCGGCACGACACCGGGAGACGTAAATAGTGAATTTATGATAGAGGACTTTTTAGCCTTAGTGATCTAAACTAAAGTTGTAGTATACATTAAACCGAGAACATACAAAAAAAGAACGCCCAAATCTGACTTCGTATGAGGAAGTTATGAATTTTCTAAGATTTGGCATAGCAGTGCACGACCCGAAACTCGAATTTTAGTTCGAGCGGTTTTTGACTTACGCAAACTAAATGAGAGTTGAAGATCTCATTAATAGGAACTCAACGGTAAAAAGACAGACGAAAACGGAGTCCGTATGAAGGAGTTACGAATTCTTCGCGGTCATTTAACAGTCTAATCTCCTCCTACTGTTAAATTTAAGATCGGTCGAGAATTAGCCAACGGAGTCTAAATGAAAGTTGTAGATCTTGTTTTTACCTACACGTGAAAGAAAATAACGTCGAAAACGGAGCTTGTATGCGAAAGTTACGGGGTTTAGAAGTCGGCAGGGTGCTGGTGCAAAAGGGGTGACGTGGCACAATACAGGCCACACACGTTTGGCCACCAGAAAGCTGACATGTGTCATGGACTCGGCGAGTCGATCAGGAATTCAGCCTATAAATAGAGGTGTCGGGTTCCCTCATTCTTCACACCATCCAAACTCTTCTCTCTCTCTCTACTTTCTCTCTCTAAAGCCCCAAACCCCCCCTAAAGTCTAGGTAAACCCCTTAGCACCCGCAGGAAGCCCGAGGCTCCCGAAGCCCCGAGAAAAGAGCCTTTCGGCTCGGGAACGCTGCTCCGGCAAAGTCCGGTTTTCGAGAAAACCCGCTGTAAGTGAGATATGCCCACCCTAACTTTAGTATAGCTTATGTTATAATATAGTAATGTTATTAGGACCTTATAATAATTATTAGGGCTATTATTATGAGTTATATAAGTGTCGTTATAATATATTTTTAACTACTTGCGGTACGGGGAATCTGGTTTAAAGGGCCGCATAGGGTTGTTGGATTTCAGAAGTGTTATATGCCAAAATGGTCCTGCCCTTCGGTGTTTTATGTCTGGCCCCTGTCTGTACATAGTGGTTGGAAAATATTGTTTAAACACTTATATAATAGTAATAATATCTAGACTATTAATTAGTGTCGGTGAATATTAGACTAAACCCTAGTGGTAATGGTACTAGGTTTTGTCGAAGGAAATTGTTTTAAGAGTAACAAAGTGTTGTCCGAGTGCCGAGTCACCACCATATCAGGTGAGTGCATGGTTACTTTCATCTTACACATAGATATAAAGTATTTTAATATAAATTACGTGCTATGTGTGCATATTGTCTGAATACTTGCTGTCTATGCTGAATGAAAGATTTTCTACATGTTTTAAATGATTTAAACTGTATATGTATATATATTATATTTACAAAATATGTTGGGTAAAACATGGGTAGATGAAATATGAGTCGGATGATGAGGTGAGAGGTGAAATAGACCATGAGGTGAGGGTGAGAGGTGGACGATGTGAGAAGCCTTTTACCCAAATGTTGGCCCCGTCATCTAGCAGAGTATGGATGACAACCAAGGACTATTCTAGACAGTCCAGTGGAACACTAGCAGGCTCGCAACCTGTAGGTGTTGTGAACGATGTGTTCACCGGTGTACTCTAAAAACCCATTGACATGTATTGCGAGTGGACTCTCGAAAACGATACTATCAATAAAACCCTGGCAGATGCGCCTAAAGGACTCTACCGGCAGAAGCGCCTAATAGAGAACCTCATAACCCCGGCAAATGCGCCTAAAGGACTATACCGGCAGATGCGCCCCATAAAGAATGTCACAATTCTGGCAGATGCGCCTAAGTGATAATATTAGCAGTTGTGCTTGACAGATGTGTCATTAGCAACAATGGATTTCGTGCCTATTCCTTAGGATAATCCTTAGGAATGAATGAACGATGAATAGCTTATTCTTAGGGTAGATCCTTAAGAGTAAAGAAGATAATGGGGATGGATAATTGGGTTGATTGTTTGATGTTTAAACATAATAATTATATTATTGTGGGTTGAAAACCCTATGTACTCACCAGGTTTCCCAACCTGACCCACTCAAGCTTATTTGAATCACAGGTACCGATACGAAGTTACATTACACTAAGAGATTAAAGAGGTGTAGATCACTAGTGTAAATGAATGTAAGTTTTGTTTATGCTTATGTTTCTGTATTGACAATGACATCCCAAATGTTTTAAAAATGAATAAAAATACATTTCTTCGGAAATGCTTTGATAATGTATTTATCATGTTTTTCTGGGAATAAATTCCGCAACATTTTTATTAAAAGAGATACTCTGATTTTTATAAAGCATAAACAAAATCGGTCTTTTCTGGCCGTGAAAATGGGGATGTCACAGAGATACCTTTGGTAAAGGTACAGTGGGAGCATCGGAAAGGATCCGAGTGGACTTGGAAGCCCGAATCCGAGATGTGGGAGCATTACCCGGATCTATCCGTTGCAGCAGACTTCGGGGATGAAGTCTAGGTCAAGTGGGGGAGAATTGTAACATCCCGAACTTCGCAGGTACATTTCGAATCCCACCTCTTTTATTAGCTGCCATTTATAGTCCCTGGAGTTGGTCGAGTTGGGCCATGAGAATTATAAGTACTAAAGTTGCAACTTTAAGTCAGGAAGGAGTACGTTGAGCGTACATAAGGGTACACTGAGCGTACTAGGCGCGCCCTAGTACACTGGGCGTACACTCATGTACGTTGGGCGTACTCATGTCAGGTGAAAACCCTAATATTTAGGGTGTGGGGACTGTATAAACACCCTTATAGATCATTTCCTCTTATTACCCTCAGCCTCCACAGCCTACATTCGTCCTCCCCAAACCCTAGCTCTTCCTTTGTCTGTTTAAGCTTATTCGGTGTGTTTTTGAGTGCTTCAAGAGGAAGGTATTGCATCAAAGTGTTGGAGAAGAAGATCAAGTTTGTAGATCTGAAGTTAGTTTGTGCTCAAGAAGCTCCAGAAGGTATAAAGTTCCAAACTTTATGCATATATGCTTAGATCTCATCATTTTACTTTATTAGAAGCATTTCTTATCCCAAAAGCCATAAATTGGTGCATGTTGTGTTCTGAACGAAAAGAGCTGTCCTTCTAGGCTCTTGAAGGGACCTTGAGTGATAAAAATAAGGTCCCATTAGCTATAGGTGTCCCATGCAAGAGAAATAAGGTCTTAATGGATTAAGACCAAGCATTTAGAACTTTATTGTAACATCCGGATTCCCAGGTATTCTATTTTTATTCATTTATTTTGAGTTTGAGAGAAGGACTCGACGAGTTGACGCCTAGACTCGTCGAGTAGGATCGCGATTTGCTGACTGGATTAATGAAGGGACTCGACGAGTCGATGGGTGGACTCGACGAGTCCGCGCTATAGACAGAAATCCTAAATCTTTGGGCATGTGCCCTATTTAAGGGTCCTTATAGCCCTCATTTGCGGCTACCAGTCCAGAGAGAGAAACCCTAGAGAGCTTGGGCGAATTGTGTGTGAGAGCAAGCCATTTTAATCCTTTTTGGTGTTGTTTTGCAAAGAAGAAGGTGTTTCCAGCTAGAGGAGGTCAAGAGGATTGCTAATCCGTGGCTTTCAAGCTTGAATCTGCAATATTGAGGTAGCAAATCGGACTCTCCTTCTGTTTTGGTTAAGATCTATGAATCTAGGGTTTTCTATACCCTTTTTATGGCTTGAATTGATGAGTTTATGGTCCCTTTATGTGTTAGACTTCAGATCTGGACCCATAGAGGTCTAGAGAGCATTATCCATCTTGCTTTATGAAGTGTTATGGAAGGAATGGACTTAGGTTGCCAATTTTGAGGCTATTTCTTCAAAAGGAACCATATATGTGTTGCATAAGTGTAAAGGTTTCACCTTTACGTGATTAGTGGGTATGGAAAGGTCAGATCTATAGGTTAGAGAAGCGGATCTGACCTCAGAAGGTCATTTGAGTGTTGCCATGGACGCAACTCGCCGAGTTCATAAGTGGACTCGACGAGTCGAGTCGGGGTTGCCCCGCGATTCGTGACAGGAGTAACCCGTCAAGTGAAGGGATGACTCGACGTGCCAAGTGAGGCTAGAAGGATTCAAAGGACCCGTATGGACTCGACGAGTCGCCCATGTGCACTCGACGAGTCGAGTAAAAGTTTGACCGTTGACTTCAGTTGACTTTAGGGTTTTGGTCAAGCTGATTCAGGAAAGTTTAAGGAGGGGTAGAATGGCCTTCTACCCAATCTTTAGAGATGAGACTATGAGAGGGTATTGATCAGGAATGTTATTTGGATGATAGGAGGAGGCTAGGTCGGGACGTCAATCACGAGAGCTTATCCGACTTCGTACGAGGTGAGTCTTCTCACTATACTGTACCTAGAGTGGTACCCATGTGTGACCGGAAGGTCTTATTAGCTATGAGATGTATGTGTTGTATGTTGTTATATGATATGGATGTGTTATATATGTTATGAATGCTAAGGACCGGAAGGTCATTATGATATGGACCGGAAGGTCAAGATGATATGGACCGGAAGGTCATTACGGGTAGGACCGAAAGGTCTACCAGGGCTGTGGGACGGAAGTCCTCTGAGACACAGTGACCGGAAGGTCTTATAGCCTTGAGTGGCATATGTGCGTATGTGGTATTTTGGGGAACTCACTAAGCATTTATGCTTACAGTTGTTGTGTTATGTGTTTCAGGTACTAGCGACGATCGCGGGAAGGCGCCGACATGATCCGTACATACTCATGGAGTTTATGTCTTGAGATTCTGGGATATGTTTTGTTATGATAACATCGGATACATTATGTTTTGATATTACCTTATGAATAAAAGTATGTTTTAAAAATGAAAAATTGTTTTGGGAATTTACGTTGTTACATTTATGGACGTCCAAAGTGATAAAGTTCGTGACTTTATGGGTCCTAGGCACATTTAGTCACTGGATCTGAAGTTTGGGCTTAAGTGCTTAAGCCATTAAGCACTTAATAAGAATTTGGCAAAACGCTACGTACGCCCAGCGTAAATCCAGTACGCCGAGCGTACCGGGTCAACCACCCCGATGGTGGTCAACATCAGAGCGAGTACGCCCAGCGTACCAGAGGAGTACGCCCCGCGTACGTCCTCTGTTGGGCCATTGACAAATGGGCTTCGGGTTTTGGACTGTTTATGGACTAAATGGATTTGGGCCTTTGCTGGACTTAGTAAATAAGATGTTTTGGGCCAGTTAGTGGTAGTGGATCATGGGGTTAGGCCCAATGAGGTTGGGCCCAATTTAGTAAATTGGGCCAATAGTGGACTTATGTATATGGACTCCCAAGTTAAGGGCTTGGTGTGGGACTTTGGCCAACAAAAGGGAATGGACTTAATGAGTTATGAGGACACTTAGTCAAGGGAGTAATGCTGGGTATTAACTTAGTATTTATTATTACGTGACAGTTCGAGATTCCCGGTGAGACAGCAGTCAGAGATTTACAGTATTTCAGCACTACTTGCGAGGTGAGTTATCCTCACTATACTAAGGGGTCTAAGGCACCAAGGCCGGCCCATTGGATATGATATCCTAGCAGTTGGTAGTATGTTGAGTATGAATTAGTATTGCATGCTAGTTGCTATACCAGTTAGGTAGATCTGTAGGACTACCTGTGATATTATGTGATTATCTGTATGTGCATTAGTTGAGTTATATGTCGACATATTATGTGGGCGGGTTGAGGTAATACTGCTCCGTGCGGTAACCAACAAACCCGGGAGTATTCCAGATACGAGCTGCAGGCCAGGTGGGGCATGCCAGACTCGTACTGTGGGCTCGGGAGCATTCTTGATACGAGCTGAGGGAGACTCGTACGGTGGGCTCGGTGGAAATCCCGATGTGAGCTGTGGGCCCGGAAGGCAATCCAGACTCACACTGTGGGCCCAGGGGTAATCCAGTCTGTAAAGCTGTGGACCCAGTACATGCTGTTATTTGTATATGTATTATGTGCAGTGTATCGGTATTTTGAGGAACTCACTAAGCCTCGGGCTTACAGTTTCAGTTTATTGTTTCAGGTACATCAGGGGATCGTGGCAAGGCGAAGGTGTGATCGTACAGCTCCTCATATTTATGTTTATGTTTCTGGGATACTATGATATTATACATTTTGAAAACAAGTTTTGTAATAACTAATGGTTTTTGGATTGTGTAAAAAGTTTTAAATTGGCTTGAATTTTATGGGTGTTACACAACATCCTGGTCAAAGTCAACACCCTGGTTGACTCAAATCGCCGAGTTGAGCTATCAACTCGTCGAGTTCCATAATCCATAAATCTTGAAATCCCGATCTTACTCGTCGAGTCCTTTCATGACCTCGTCGAGTTCTATGATTTGTAAAACTCTGAAGCCCCCGACCCTACTCGTCGAGTTCTTCCTTATAACGTAGCCGGGACCTTTTACTCATAACTCGCCGAGTTTCTCCTTGGACTCGTCGAGCTCTTCTTCATATAGAGCCGGGACATTTTGTTCATAGCTCGCCGAGTTCCTCCTTGGACTCGTCGAGTTCTTTAATCTTCAAGCCCAAAACATGTCCGACTCGCTGAGTCATCTCCTAGACTCAGTGAGTTACTCAGTAACAGAAAAGGTTGGGAGACCACGACCCAACTCGTCGAGTTGTATGAACAACTCGTCGAGTCCCCCATATTCTAAATCCATATAGTCGATTTTAGTCAGGCTTAATGCATCCAAAACGTAGATCTGGCTCCTCAGGGTCGATATATCACGTAAAGTTTCTAACTTTACGTGCATGCATGGGTTATTTAACTCAAAAAGCCCTAAAAAGTGATTTGTATGATGCATGGGACTCTAATGGCCATAAAGTTGGCACCTTTATGCCATGGAGTCCCTCAAAGACTCTGGATCTGAAGTTATTACCTCAAAACATGCTTGCATCCATGAATGGTTCCATAATATGCCCCATATGGCCCGAAACTACCCCATGAAGAGATCTAGTAATCAAATAGACAAGGTATAGACTTTATACCTCAAATGAACTGGAAATAAAGCTCTTCTTCTGGATCCGAAGCTCCTTCCCTCAACCAAGCACTTCTAGCTTCTACTCCTTCAAGAAAATACCAAAGAATCACTCTTTTTTCACACACACACACACACTCATAAAGCTCAAGATCTCAAATTAGGGTTTTATGTACTAAGGGAGGAGATGAGGGAGGCCACAATGGGGGTGTTAAGGTCTTTAAATAGGGTGAAAACCCTGAAAATTAGGGTTTCACTCTGGCAGCTCTACTCGTCGAGTCGAGGCTTCTCGACTCGTCAAGTAGACTCCAAGTCCCGCGTCCAAAATATCCCATTCCTACTCGACGAGTTTGGGGCCTCCAACTCGTCGAGTCCCTTCGCAAAAATGAATAATTCTTTATTAAAATACATACTAGGAACCGGGCGTTACATCATGGTTACGAGTTTTCACATATTTCATTCTAGCTTTAAACAATCATAACCAAACCCGTTTTCAATGATCTTTATATGAACACAAATGTATTAACAATCCCCATAATTTTATCCAATTACTTTTGACTTAATGCATAATGAACTTAATTCATTAATATATGCAAAGAGTCCAAAATATCAATTTTTCCCATTTATCCTTTTTGGCTCCAAAGCACAATTCAAGGGATTAAATCAAGTAGCCAACATTATCAACATCTAATAAGGTATAAACTTTATTCTCTTGAAGCCTAAGATCTTTACTCTATTAAATTATGGTTCGCTATACCGAAATTAGAAACATCCTGGAAACTGGGTGTTAAAACTCTCCCCCACTTAAACTAGATTTTGTCCTCGAAATCCGTCTCGATTAGAATTTATGAAAACAACACCAACACAATCCATATGCTTCCTCAAGCCACTTCATAAAATCCAAGTATCCATAAAGAAAATTCGAGTAACCACTCGGAACCCAACAAATTCCAACAAACAACCCAATCACTTAGAAACGCTCAAGTGTAACAACTATCCCTCTCTTCCAACCGTAAGACCCAACTCATAGAAAAAACCACTCAAACCGGGAAACTCTCAAAGCTACAACTACAAACCAACTCCATCAAATATATTTCACAAGACCGGGAACCCAATAGTCTAAACTCCAAAAAACATACCTAAACACTAATGATCATCCATTCATCATCCCTATCCCTAGTCCCTAACTAGGAGCACCACCAAACCATGCAAAACGAACGCTCAAAACATCCCGATCATGAATTTCATCCTATCCTGAATCCGTAAATTATGCCCAAAATACCTCAAATACACACTTGACTT
Organism: Lactuca virosa; assembly: GCF_052849685.1. Taxonomy (NCBI): domain Eukaryota; kingdom Viridiplantae; phylum Streptophyta; class Magnoliopsida; order Asterales; family Asteraceae; genus Lactuca; species Lactuca virosa. Next base: position 166,334,900 of record NC_136434.1, on the reverse strand, counting down.
CTTAATAATTCAACACTAACCTACCGCTCACACGAGCGTAGCAATGATCAACCTAAAATTCTTGTGTGACATCCAAACTCCCATAACAACTTAGGTGCACAACCATATGACATATCATCCAAGAGACCTACAACAAACTCCATCACATTCTATCATATATTGATGTTTCAGAGGGAATCTAGTAGATTGGGGTTAGTTATTCTAGCATGTTATCATATGTGTTCAATTATATGTGATTACTATTTGATGTTTAAGTATATGATGAGAAATTCATATGATATGTATAATTGGTGAATGTTATGATTGCTCACTAAGCCTTTGGCTTACAGTTGCTATTTTATGTTTCAGTTGCAGGTCCTTCTGGTTCGAAGGGCAAGGAGTTGGCTTGATTACGATCTATGGATATCCGCAGGGGCATGATATCCATTTATGTTTATCTTTTGTGTTTTGGCTTCAAAATAAGAACATAGCTTTCGTATTTGACGATGATTTTGTGATACTATGTCTTATGTTGTTATTGATAGAACCCTTGTTTTTGGAAATGTCATACTTTAATTTTGGATTTTTAAAAAAAATGGGTTTTTGGGATGTACACGAATGACAACAACAGATATAGTGATGCTTTCTCTTAATTAGCAGCCTGATTTCTCTTTCTTTTACACAGTTAATTCCAAATCATTCTCCATATTATCACAATATCCCTCCCCTTCTTTCTAGAACCCTATAAGTTGTTCAACTACATGCTTCCGTCCCCGTTGTTATAATAGTAGTTTTGTGATTTTATTTGTTTACGTTTTGCATGACGATTGATTGATCTGATGATCTACAATGTCGTGATGATTTCTGCAGGAGATTGTTCACATTGATAGTGTCTACTTCGGTTAACACCTCTTCTTTACTCTCTCTCTCTCTCTCTCTCTCTCTCACCACTACTCTTGAATTTAGTGCTTTTTTTCCTTCCTACAGGCTCAACGAAGGTGATGACCAAGTGGACAAAGGTGGTAGTGATCGAGCTGGAGGCGGCCACAGGTGGGTTTTAAGATGAGAAGAATGTGATCAGAGAAGGTAGTTATAGTATAGTTTATAGTGCTCTTTCATAATCTTATTTTCATCTTCTTGAAGATGGTGAACCATCATCTTGAAGATGGTGAATCATCATTCCAACCTAAGCCTCTATTGAAATACTGACAGTGAAAGCAGCAAAAAATTCAATAGTAGTTTAATGTTTGAAGAAACACATGTGTTGATTCCATCGGTGAGCCCCAATCTAACATCGGGTACAATTTTTGTTTGCTCAAAACGCCTCCTACGTCCGGTTTCTTCCCAGACTATGTAACACCCGTGTTTCTTGCTAGGTATTTCTTAAAAAAAGTATTTACGTCAGTTAATGATGTAATTTTTCTGGTGAATAAATGAATACAAATTATCCACACATAATACGTGTGATATATATATATATATATATATATATATATATATATATATATATATATATATATATATATATATATATACAACAACTAATCTGTCTTTTAGAACACAATTTGATAACACGTACTACCCCCCCTTGAATAACAAACACTTTTGCAAAATACCTAAAAAGGTATGACACCAAGGGTGGAGGGTGAAATACGAAATGAAAGAATACCTTACATTGAAGGTATAACACCAAAATAAAATTTAATTAATCTGCAAATGGATCATCAAAAGGATCTTGAGCATCTTGAAAATTATTTTTGACAGATGTGGGAGAATTTTCTGAATTAGTTGGAGAATTGCGAATTTCTTGAAGTAATTGTTGTAGATCTTCAGGGGAAGAATTTGCAGCGGCACGAATTTTGCTAATAAGATTAGCATCTGGAGAAGATAGACTCTTGATAAGATTCGCTTCAATTTCTGGCTTTTGATTATACATTGATTGATAATGATTGAAAACAGCCTGCTCGTTTGCTTGAGAAATTGTGACTTTATCCCACCATTTTAGACGAAATTGTCTATTGAGCCAAGGGGGATTTAAGTCTGTAGCTTCTTGATAAGAGAATGTCCAGGACATGATCCATGAAACTTTGAATAACATGGTGAACTGTAACAAATATTCAAATTCTGGGATTTGTTGAATAAATAGTTCTTTGAATTTAGAAAATCCTTTGAGAATTTCAGTGGGTAAACAAATAGGAACAAGTCCCATGTAACGATACCAATTGACAAACCATCTGGGGTATTCACAGTTGAAATTTTTATCAAAGAAAATGAACCATGAATGAGAATAGTTTCGAAGAAAAAATGCTTTAGTCCAAGCTTCTTGGTAATCATAATATGAATATCTTGGATAAGCAGGGAATTGATAAAGGGGTTTTTCTAAGGAATGATTGGATGACCAATTTTCTGGAGAAATGATTTTAAGAATTCGGGCTTTGCTAAAATCAATAGATCCTTCCTTATTATTAGAACGGTGATCAATCTGAACAGATCCAGATTCTTGTAGAATGGTTTGATAATATTCTCGAGATTTGTAAGAGTTTTCATGAAAGGTTTTTCCTCGACCAAAGAGGTGTTCAGTAAGAACATGAAAACCTTGATTAAGCTTAAGAATTTGAGAATCTTCAAGTATTTGGATTTTCAAGAGATTTGGATTGAGAACATAAGGGGCTTTATTTGTAGGTTTAGGATTTGTTGAAATTTGTGTTTCAGAAGGAATAGGTTTTGAAAAAGGGCTAATTGATTGAACTGGAGAAATGTTTGGAGTAGCTAGTTTTGATTGTAGCATGTTTGAATAAAGTTGAGAATTTTTTGCAATTGGAGTTAATGGGGAAAAACGATTTTGACTTGAGAAAGGAACAAGCTTTTGATTAACTGGTTTCTTGTCTTCAATCTTGGAGGAAGACGATGAACTCATTTTCCCTGCAAAAATTCACGAGAAAGAAAATCTGGTAATGAATTGCTTTCTCCTCTTATAAATTCAATATCGAAATCAAAATTGGCCAACAATGCTTGCCATCTAGCAAAAATTTGTTTAGAAATAATATTTTTAACATCTTTTTCTAAAATTGATTTTGCAGATTGACAATCAATTCTTAATAAAAAAAATTTCATAAATAAATCATCTTCAAATTTAGTAATACATAAAACAATACTTAAAATCTCCTTTTTAACAGTTGAATAATTCTTTTGAGTATTATTCCAAGCACCTGAATAAAAACGAACCAATTGTTCTTCAGAAGAATTTGATAATTTTTGTTTTAAAAAACCTCCAAATCCAATATCACTAACATCAGTTTCGACTATGATATTAGCATGAGGATGTGGTAAATTTAAACAAGGTAAAGAAGGAATTTTTTGTTTTATAAGTTTAACAATATTAGTATGTTCTTGAGTCCAAGGTTCTGGATTGTTTTTTAATCTATTATAAAGAGGTTTGCAAAGAGTTCCTAAATCTTTGAAAAAATCATGAATATAATTTAAACATCCTAGAAACCGTTGAAGTTGTTTTTTATCTATAATTTCATCAGGAAATTTATTAGAAAATTCTAAACTTCTTATAATAGGTTTAATAGTATTATTAATAATGTTATGTCCTAAAAATCTAATTTCATTTTGAAATAAATGCATTTTCTTAGCTGAAACAGCTAAGCCATTTTTATAAATTAAATCATAAAACTGATTTAAATGTTTGAAATGTTGATCAATAGATTTTGAAAAAATAAGAACATCATCAATATAAACAATTGAAAAACTATTTATAGGAATGATAATATCATTCATAACGTTTTGAAATTCAGAAGGAGCATTCTTTAAACCAAAGGGCATAACGTTCCACTCATAATGTCCAAAAGGAACATTAAAACCTGTTTTGTATTTATCTTCTTCATGAATTTGAATTTGCCAAAACCCAGATTTCATATCGAATTTTGAAAATATTTTTGAATCATAAAGTTTTTTCAATAAATCTCTTTTATTAGGAATAGGATATCTAATCCAATCTAAAACTTTATTTAAAGGTTTATAATTGATAACTAATCTTGGTGATCCTCTTTCTAATTCAGCAGCATTCATAACATAGAAAGCTGAACAAGACCAAAGAGATTTAGAAGGCCTAATTAATTTTTTGTCCAATAAATCTTGAATTTCTTTTTTACAATGAGCTTCTAATTCATTATTCATATGAATAGCTCTTGATTTTGAAGGAATATCTTTTTCATTGAAAGTTTTAATATAAGGTAATTTGACAATATGTTGTTTTCTGTTCCAAAAGGCGTTTGGAATATTTGAGCAAACATTATTTTCAAATTTTTGTTTTAAAGCTATAATTTTGTCTTGAATATACTTATCTTGTAATTGATTATGTATACGAAAATCATTAATTTCATTGATAAGGTAATTTGCTTGTTTTGTTTTATAATTAAGAATATTAATAGTTGAATAAGACGGAGGTTCACAAAATTTAAACATAATTTCTTTTCCAAAAACTTTAGTAATAATTCCATCATCTTGAACCATAAAAGGATATAATTTAGTAATAAAAGGTGTTCCTAAAATTAAAGGAGAAGTAAGATTTTTTACTAAAATTAAATGAGTTTTATAACAATAATCTTGATTGTTACAAATATGAACATCGGAAACTTTATAATTTATTTTTAAACTGGTTCCTTCAGCTCCAGTAAGCCTAGAAGAAGTTTTTTCATAAATTGAGTGAGAAATATACCTTCTTGTATACAGTTCATATCAGCACCACTATCAATTAGAGCAGTAATATCCATTTTAAAATTATCCTTTACTAAAGTTATTTGAGTATTCCATTTTTGAGAAATTTGATCATTTATAATTCTTTCGATAACCTTTTCATCTTTATTATCATTATTTTGTGAATTAATAATATTTTTTCCCTTTTCAAGAGTTATAATTTTGCCTTTAATTTCTTTTATGTCTTGTTTAACTGATTTTAATTCTTCTTGAAGTTCTTGCATGGAAATGAGTTTTGTTTCAGAAAATCTTTCATATATGTCTTTTAAATTAAAATTTTTTGTATTATCTGAAACAGAATTTTCATTCTTATTAAGCATTTGTTTTATCAACAATTCTTGGATATTTTTATCTTTAATGGAATCTAAATTTTTTAAAAGATCTTTGTCATTGTTTGTAAGGACATTAATTGAATAATTACAATTACATTTTCCAACACATTCGCATGTATCAGAATCTTCCGAACTTGAACTATTTTGCTCTAAAATGTTTAAATCATTTTCTTGAAAATCGGAAAAACTAGAATCAGAATCGGAATCAGAATTTAACATAATTTTTCTAATTTGTTCTTTTAATTCTTCCGAAATATTTAATTCATTAATTTTTGTTTTTGCATAACAATTATTAGCATTATGACCATTACGACCACATTTATGGCAAATAATAATGTCTTTTGATTTTCTTTTAGATTTTTTATTAGATTGTTTATAAGGGTTTTTTGATGTTGAAAATTTATTTTTCTTATAATTCTTATAATTTTCCGATTTATTATATTTCTTTTTCTTGAAATATTTTGAAGATTTTTTATTATATTTTTTGATTTTTGAAGTAGACGGACCTGTTAATGGTTGATAACCATATTGTTGACAAAAATTTCCTAATTCATTTTTACTATTAATTCTATCCTTTTTAAGTTTTTCTTTAAATCTAAGGTCAGCACAAATAGCTAATCCTTCTTTATTAATATAATTAATTAAATCTCCATAAGTTAGGTTTTGATAAGGAATTGTATTATTAAAATTTTCTCTTAATTTTTGTCTAATTCTTTCGGCAAAAAGTTTTGGAAGTCCAGCAATAAAACGTTCTTTCCAATAAGATTCTTTACAATCAGGTCTTGAAAAAACTTTAACGAGATAATTATCTTTGTACCATCTGAAATCAGTTAATTTTCTACAATGTAAGTTCATTAGAATTTCAGAAGTTCTTTCTTGAAAAGTAGTAGGATCTCCTACAAAGTTTTTGATTATAGCAAAAATTAAAGTATTAACCATATCATCCTCTTGAGTTTGAATAGGTAAATTATTTTCTTGTTTTATAACGGTTTTCTTGGCAGTCATAATAAAATTCTTTTCTTCTGGTGTAATATAGAAATCCCACCAACCTTTAAGAGTACCAGTAAACCCGGAAATAATAATATTAACAATTTGAAGTTGAGTATTATTGTGAGACTTGTAAGCATTAGCTGCCATGGTCATTTCTTGAACAATATTAAGAATTTGATGTTCAGAGTTACCATCGATATTCCATTCGTAAACAGAGGTACCATCGTAAGCTGAACGATCATATTAAAAAACTCTTTCTTCAATTTGAACATCAGGAAGAGAAGGTCTATTCCAGTAATTTTTAATAGTTGGTTTTGGATTATTACCAAAAGAATTAATCTTATTTAATCTTGAAAAATCATTTGTTAGCTGATTTATATCATCATTATCATTTATGAATTGTTGAGTAAAATTATCTAAATTTAATTCACTTTCATTATTACTTTCGTCAGATTCGTCAAAAGAGTCATTATTTGTTTTTAACATATTTATAGATACGTTTTTTGAAATACGAAAATTAGTAAGTCTTTTTTCTAATTCATCAATTAAATCTTTATTTCCAAGATTAAAATTTCCATTTATTTGATGAGGAATAAAGCTGACATTACTAGAGCTTGCTATATTATTATAAAAAATTTTTGTTTCAATTTTATTTTCTTTTGATAACTGTAAATTTATAGTATTTTCTTCAATCCTATTTAGTTGATCTGAAATAGTTAAAAGAGTTTCATTCGAATAATTATTTTGATAAATAATATTTTGAAAACATTTTTCATTTGTTATCTGACTTGGAACTTTAACTAAAGGAGTTGCAATAAAATTATTATCAATAATGATTTCCTTTTTTGGCGGATATTCAGAAATAATTTCTTGATTAGTAATAACATCCTTGTATGTTTTTGAAGAAACAGGAAAAACAGTTTGCATTTTAAAAGGATAATCTATATTATGTTTAGGAACATAAATCAATTCGAACCATTGAAAAAACGGAGAGTGAATTTGATTTGATAAAACATAATCTTCCCAAAGTCCAAAATGTAAAAATCTTATATAATATGAAAAGTTTTCTTCATGCCAAATTCTTTTTGTATTATTATAATCTTTATAATATTCTTCTTCTTTTAAATAATCAAAATTAACATATGAAGGTATTTTAGAAATATCTATATTATTATTCATTTTAACAAGTTGATTGATTTAATCTGAAAGATATATTTTTAATAATACTAAGTTGAGCACTAATAACAATATATTTATTTTTAATCATTTTTGATAAACAATATATTATTTCCTTTTGAATATTATAATTATATGTGTCCTTTTCAATATTAGATAATTTAATTTCTTCGTCTTCTTTAAGTTGTTTAATGCTATTTATTTCTTTAGAAACGCTTGCAATAATTTGCCATCTAGTCTTTAATAAATTATTCCAAAAAGTATTATTATTACAACAACTAATCTGTCTTTTAAATATATATATATATATATATATATATATATATATATTATGTGAGTAAAATTTGGACAAATATTATGTGTATATAATATTTGTGTAGAAGTGTATTCTAAAACTTAATAATTCGGTACATTTTATGACGCTAGTTATTGATTATTAATTAGATACTTCGTAAAATAATATCTATATTGGGTATTTTATATATAACACCAAGTTGAATCAATTAACATATTTTCAAAAGCGACATACCCAACATTGACGTTTAACAATGAACAACTTTTTTATGAAGTATATTAGATACAAGTCCAATCTCGACAATACTATATCAAAATATAGGTAAAAATAATCCAATCTTAAAAAATGAATATATATTTTAACCAAACATTAGATATTAAATGTTATAGAAAAAATATATGTTGATTTAACTTAATTAATATGTTAATTATATATGGAAAGAAATAATGACGCCAATATTTTTTATGAATCATAAGTCAAGGTTTGAGAAATGGTAATAGCATGACACGTATTTAAGTTGGTAAATTGCACGAAACGTTTCAAAAGGGAAATTCTATGAAGGTACTATTGTATCAGGCGTGTGCATAATTACTTTCATCTTACACATATATATAAAGTATCTAGATGATTAAATGTTATATGTGATTATTATCTGTATTCGTGATATCTGAGTTAGATGAAATAATATGATTTTACTTATATATGTATTTTCGTACTTATAAAATATTGGGTAGCTAAGAATTATAAGAAATGTGAAATAAAAGGGTGAGGTCGTGACTATGAAGGTACTATTGTACCAAGGGTGAACAATCATCTAATATAGTACAGATGACGACCACAAACTATTCTAGATAGTTCAGTGGAGTACCAGCAAGCTCGCAATCTGTAGGTGTTAATGAACTATATATTTATTCAGTGTACTCTATCCCCCCACCTCCAAGGTTACCTTATGGACATATACTGCTAAGGAATCCTTAAGGTGGTATTGTCTACTCGTTGCTTACAGTGATCCTTTAGGATAGGTTCCTTGAGATCGCCATTTTAGGATTGGAGGGTAAGAATAACGGGAATGAGTAATTGGGTTAATTGTTTGATGTGAAATATTTAATTAAAGGATTTAATTATTGAGAGTTGAAAACTCTGTGTGCTCACCAGGATCCCAAGCATGACCCATTCAGTTTCTTTGTATCACAGGTAGCGGTACGAAAGCACAAGGATAATGAGTTTATATCTACTGATTGGTTTAAAGGAGCTTTTGGGCCATTAGTATAATAAGATGTTGTAAGGCTTGTTAAGACAAGTTTATGCTTATGTTTTGTATTAGTTATAACATCCCAAATTTTTATATATTAATGAAAATCGTTTCTTTGGAAATGTTTTGATTAAAATAATGTTTTTGGGAACAAATTCTGTAATAAAAGAATACTCTGAATTATATAAGCATAAAGAAAAGGTTTTTTTCGGACCGTGAAATTGGGGATGTCATAGACTAACTTGTCACACCCTCGGCCGCCGACGGAAACACCGAGGTATGCAACATAAATCAGTGATCACAGTTATTAAACATACATTGAACGGTACAAATATAGTCTTTTATTATTACCGAAATAGAAATTACATTGCCAATGACTATTTCTAATTCGAGACACATACCTAACAACCGGCGTTTACAAAGGTGTAGTAAAACAATGGGAAATCTTCTATGCAAATCCTTCTAACCTGCTAATAAACCTAAGAATACATGCATTAAGATACGTCATTAAAATTGTTGGTGAGGTCTACAAGTTTTGACAAAAATTATTTTCATAACCAAAAGTGTTTTCTAAAATTTATCTGGTGACCCAACTTTTATAAATATGTACTTTCCTATCAAAAGTATAAAAATAAATGAGTTGCAAAAGTGTAATTGGACTCATTTCGAAGTATCCTTTGTTCAAGTTCGAAAGTACAAAATTTGGTGAATATATAAGTAAATCAAACTTACATCAAATTTTGACGGTTCACATGACCAAAATGCATTTTTATATAAATATTTGAATACCAATTTATATAAAAATAAGACACACCACATAACCAACTTTACTCTTGAAGTTTTGTACAAGCAATTTTATAGTTTATATGTAAAACTCATAGATTTTGAGTTTATAAAACTTGTAAGGTCGTGTCATAGTAGTTACTAAGTGTTAACTTACTTAATTTGGGAACCGACACCAAAACAGTGGGGTAAACCCCTTCGACTCAAACATTGTGTTTTCGTGCAAAAATGTAGGGTTTATATAAATAACTTATTAAATTTAAGTTAATAAACCTTGACCGAGCGTGTCATGATGTTAATTAAGTGTTATATGACTTAATTTTGGGTAAAGACACTTATCGTTTTGAACAAATATCCATACGACATACGGTCCTATTTTAACTCACATGAGTATCCAAACTACGTATAAATACTATTTCAATTCTATACGAGAGTACGTGCTAGGAATAATGGTTTACTTATGATATAAGTTATACACCTACACTAATTTAGGCACTCTATGTTTAAGTGTTTCTTCTCTTAAACATGGCACAACTACTTGTAAAAGGTACAAATTCGCAAGCCGTAGAGAGTGAATGACGCTACATGAGGCTATAACCGATACTATGACATTCATGTCTCCATAACTGGTGCTACAAGGAGGGCGCACCACAATAGTCATTCGAACCCTTTATCATCGTCGGGAACAACCAAAACCATAGTCTTCCAGACCCTTCATCGTCGTTGGGAAAACAAATAAGACTATTATCACCATTATGATTCGTCAGACACAGTTGTAGCTAGAAACCACAGGTAAGGTTATCAAACCGAATATGACACTATACATAACTTCCTTGCTCCATAGGATTAACGGTTATATGCAAAGGACCTTACTAACTTTTTTATTCTTAGTTTATGAAGTTTCATCCCATGTAGACTTAACGGTTCCAACCGTCCTAACAACTTCAACAATTATACGGTTCCAACTGTTCTAATAGTGAGTAAGTGCGTCTAAAATCTTAAGTTACTAGACCAACGACTTAACCGTACGTATAATTCCAACAGAAACCGGGAAGCATAACGGTTGTGAACGGAACAAAACCAGGTTTCAACAAACGTGAAACCTACAATTTCCATAATATTCGATAACTTGTATAATTGATACCTTACATAATTTCTTAGAATACGATTCTTAAAATCCGGAAATCAATTATGTAAAAATATAATAAAAATGATTCATATTTTTATAATAATTATAAAAATATAATAACATTGTTCTTATAATCATTTTTGCACAACTTCATAGAAATATATAATTATTATTTGATTTTTGTTATTTTTCAAATAATTATCAATAAATTGTTTCAACCTTGTTTTTGAACCAATTTATCTAATGTACTTTTATATTATACATTTTAGTTTGAAAGACATCTAAGTTATATATATAGTGTCATTTTATATGTCCTTGAGACGTTGATGCTTATTTTTAACAAAAATCATAATTTTATAATTCACAAAACATACTTGTATCTTTATAGCGATCTATTTATAATCTTATGATTTCTCTTGATATTTATATATATTCATAATTCATCCGAGGTATAAATATATCATCTTTTAGCATTCTACTTTTACTTGTAAAATTTATTGATGATTTATCATATTTTAGCTTGCTATTTCACAAACGTTTAGCTAATAACAATTTCTGATGCATTGTTAACGTAAGAAACTTCAAAATCATCAAAACATTGATAGAGATGCATGTATTCTCCACCAAATATTAAAACAGTAAAAGAGGAGCCGTAGAAACTCACATTTGATGCGTGATCTCGATCTAGGTTTGTTTTGGTGAAGCTTGACATGAGAAACTGCAATTTACACTTCTTGAGTTTAAAACAAACCACCGAAACTATTTTGATTAAAATAAAAGGGATCAGAGGTTGATTTGTTACTTAATTAACCAAAACGGATCACTTTTGTAATAATATAAATTAAAAGGGGTTGTTTTGGTCATTTAAATCAATGGAGGGGGTTGATTTGGTTAACAATACAAACATCAGGGCTGATTTTGTAATAACTTAAACCAATGGGAGTTGTTTTTGACCATTTGATAAAAATGAGGGGATGGTTAGGTCATCTGATATAAACGGTGGGGAAGAGGAGAAGAACGAAGGCAGAAGTCGAGGGAGAGTCTTCGATTTTCTTCTGATCGAGAAAGGATAAACACGAATGGAATCGGCAAGAGAGGTGGTCCAGTGGTGGTTTAACAGATTGCAAGGAGGGCATGGTGGTGGTTTAACAGATTGCAAGGAGGGGGAAGGAAGCGATGCCGGTGACAGGCCCGACGGTGGTTAAAACGTCAAAGGTGGTGGCGAGGGAGCTGATATGGTGCTCCTCTCGACTGTTTTCCCTTTTTGTTGTCGGCTATGGAGTTGTGTAACACCAACATGATCGAAGGGTGTTTGACTGAGATCGACGAAGGTGAAGGAAGGCAGTCAGAATCAACGATCCGGGGGGGGGGGGGGGGGGGTGGGGGGGTTGATGTTGATGTTCGACCAAAAAGGACGAAGGGAAGAGGGAGTCGATTTTCCAGCGGGCTCTCTTCCTCGACTTGTTAGCTTATCTCGCCAAAGTTGTGGCTTCGAGGTAGGGTAGGAGCCAAGCAAAACAGTGACAGAAGGTGCTTGGGGTGATATCACTCGACAGGAGGAGGGGATTGCTGTTCTTGGTGGTCACCGGAAACGCACCCACCTCCGGTGGTGTTTTGGCCGGAAAAAGAAGAAGAATAAAAGAAAAACCAAAACTTAGAGATAGAGAGAGGGACGAGAGTTTAGAAAGGGAGAGAGAGAGAAGTATCTTCCAATCTAAGCATGACTCAACAATCAAAAAGTCTTCATTGACTTTTTGGTTAGATAGTTTCGGCAACAAGCATGTGCATTGTACTATCGTGATCTCAACCCGCTTCTTGATTCTCGTGTCAATAAATCCGAGTTTTTTACCAACCCGCTTCTTGATTCTCGTGTCAATAAATCCGAGTTTTTTACCAAAAGACGGGGAATGCAAAAAATATTTCCTGTAATTTTATATTTATTTATCAAAACATGGTAGCAGTATTTACACCATAATTAAAAACAAATGAGTCCTCCTCCTCCACTCCCTTTTTCCCCCTTCCCTCCTCGACGGTTCATACCTGCCGGATCAAAAAGCCCACAACCGTTAACTCGTTTTTGTCGTCATCTCCACCCTCCTCATGTTCTTTTGGAAAGATGTCAGTATGCTATTATTGATTATTTGTTTTAATGGCCATCCTTTGAAATTTTACGATTTGTTGAATGTTGCAGTTTTCTATTCCGTCCAGGAAAACTAAAGGTTGGTTGCTGTAATTGCAGGATTATATGCTTTCATCGTACGATGTTCAAGTCTAACGGTCTTCAACAATCGTCCTTATTTTTTCAAGCTAATAACGAGTTTTCTACTGTTGGAGAAACAACCTTGAAAACAATAAACATGCAGATAATATTTCTGCACACACATACATATGAAGAAGAAGAAGACGGGTTCTTGAACACAAAAGTAATATTTTATTAAAAACTCAAGAACAACATTTACATATTACATTCACACATATATACACATCAGAAGTCGGTTGAGACACTATACCAACACAACCCTTCGGAACTGTTGTAACTTTCTGAACCATCACAACTCTTTGTTGATTGATCACCATCGCAACCCTTTATTTGACAGTTACATAACTATAACTAACACTTTCAGAATTAACTACCTATTAAAATTACCAAACTAACCCTAAGTCTAGATTACATTTCAACATCTACTCTCTATTTTTTTCCCATTAGACTCCATGTTTCTCGCATTATTCCTTCTACTCCATCTGATTTTGGCATAGATCACATCTTGGGGCAAAGATGAATGGATGGTGATGGTTTCCAGGAACGTCCACCAATGTATGCAGATTGCAGCAGGTGTTCATATCACCATCTTGTGCTCCCTATGTCATGTAAATGGATTCAAAATCTTCTGCTTCTCTTATCTTCTGCCATGGATGGAGATGGAAAAGTAAGTGAAGAGATGGCTTAATCAACGCATCACCGGAAGATTGCAAATTTCGCCGTTAAATCTGAGGTTTATTTACTGAGTATTTTGCAGCGAATAAAAAGATAACTCAGTTGCATCTCTTCTGTTATAGGTTGTTGGAGCCATCCATCTGGTGATGAATCAAACAAATGTGGAACAAAATCACAGGAAAGTGCAATTACTCTTGGCGGCTTTGGGCGATAAGGCCAAGAAGGCGATGATGGATGATGGATGATGGCTTTTGGTCTTTCGTCTGCACAAAGATTAGTAGGAATGGTATCAGCAATGTTGGACGGTGGATTTGGGATGGACACTCTCAAGGCAATTCCGATGAAGTGCACCTCTCAGAAGAAAAAATTTTGAAAAGTCATAAAAAGGAATTAGTAACTATAATTTCGTTTGAAGTTTCAAACTACTGTATTTTAGTAAATAAATATAAAAGTACAAGGTTTTGGTAATTTTTTTTGCTAACTACTATGCTGCTGTAGAAAACTCCAATAAATCCCGACATCTAGAATTTTTTTTGAAAGTGCTTGCTGATTGTTCCGGTTGTGGATATTCCAGAAATACAGACGGAATTCAATTCCGATATACTGAACTCCGTGAATTAGCATTTAAACTTCCGCGATTAATTGTTACGGATTTGACAAGTTTTACGAATATGATTTTGGTCGAGATTAAAAATGTGATAAAAATGAAATTAAATAATAGACCACGGTCTCAGTCCAACAAGGTGCTCAAAAATAGTTTACGAAGTTCGTAGCTATTTCAAACGAAGCAGTACACGGTTCGTTCAGGAAAATCACATAAATACTGATTTTTACAACTTAAAAGTGGCGTAACTTCCTCATACGATCTTCGTTTTGGACGTTTTTTTATCCACGGAATCAAGAGAACATAATCTATTCTAATTTCTTATCCATAACTCCCAAATATATTTAATGCAAAATTTTATTTTTAACGTCACAAATAAAATTAATTTTTAGTAATTTTCAATTTGATCTTCAACGATAGACGGTTTGTTGAGCAGTTTGAGACGTTCTAAGTGTAATTATGAATATTATAACTTTCTTATACATTATAAACATAAAATTAGCCACAATTCGTCTTTAATACATAGCGGTTCGTGGTAGTTTGACCGTCGAACTCCGACCAATTTTTATCAATTGTTACATAACTCCACCATGTGTATTATTTTGATTGAAAAGTAAGATTTAGGAGGTGAACATAGAAGGTTTTTACCTAAGCGGTTGATATATGTGGTTCTAAGGTTTGTTTTCTAATTTCAACATTTCACCATTTTTTTCATTTCATTTAATTTGATTTTTTTTTGTTTTGGATATGATTAATTCATGGAGATATAGTGGTCAAATATGATCAACTAATGGCCTTTTTTCCACGAATGTTATATATAATCCATGGTATAAACATTTCTTTTGGTAAATTTTTGGTTTAATTTTACTTATCATGATATTCGAATTTATGTGGGTGTAGAGATGATATTGATGCATTCCTTTCAATTGACTAAGTTGTTTTTTGACATTCATTTTACCACATCATGAAACTTTGTGTGGAGGGTTATTTATGGAATTAAAACCGAATAAGATATTGGCCCAGGGGTATTAAGGGAATGATTTTTCATTATTTTTCAAGCCGTAATGTCTTTTTATATATAGATGCAAGTTTATATGCATAACATTGGCAAATAGATATTGGATATGTATCCATGTGCAATTGATGATGGCACTTCACGTTGGAAAGTTTTTGTTGTAGATAAAAAGCTCCACCAAAATTACCAGACCATTGGCTGTTAAAGGTTCTTATGTCATATTATGTATTTATTCATTTTTATTTGCTATTCAAGTAATAAAATCGCATATGGGTTAAGAGGCTACATGGAAGATGGTGACTGGTGTTGATGTTAATCAGTAGTGACGGAGCGAAAAATTATGATACGGGGTACAAACATTGTCAAGATTCAAAATAATGAATGCAAAGAGTTTCTTAATATTTAAAGTCGTAAATCGAAAAAAATATAATTTAAGCAAAAGTTACAATTGAATCCACCTAGTCGTCATGTCTTGAAATCGATCAACGATATCATCGTCAAGAACTTGTAGAAACACATCATTCTCAATAAAAATGATTAAACAATTGTTTAAAACTTTATCATCCAAGTTATTTCACTACTTATTCTTTAACATCCCAAAAATCAAGGTAAAATTTTTATTTTTAAAATTCAACTAAAAGCCATAATCGTTTACAAAACATTGTTCCCAAAAATAATAATCACATATCAAAGTGTCCCAAAATCAAATATCATGAAATCATAAGAATGTGCACGATCACGCCTTTACTTTCCCCCGATCATTTGAAGTACCTGAAACATAAAATTGAAACTATAAGCCAAAGTTTAGTGAATTTCCCCCGAAAGTACCACACACAACCAAACAAACATACAATTATGCATGCTAGGTCCAATCAGTCATCGGACTGGAATACGCTCGGCCCATAACCACCGGGCTGGATTACCCCCGTCCCAGTTAGTCATCGGAATGGAATGCAAATATGTAACGTGTCCAATCAGTCATCGGACTGGTATACCATCGGGGTCCACAACCATCGGTCTGGATTACTCTCAGTCTGTTGGCTCATGCACATAGCAGTAAAGCCTCATCCCAAAACTGTACTATGTCGATATATGCAACAGATAAACATATAACCATTCAATAGGAAAACAGACAGATCTACAAATCACTAACGCATGACAACATCCTATAAACCATGATACAAATCTAACAGATCACTACAACATAACAACATCCTATACACCAGGATACATAACTTAGTGGGACGACATTGGTGCCTTCGCCCCACAAGTAAAGTGAGGAAGGATCACCTCACAGTCTGACGAAGTAGCTGAACAACAACTGCTCTGAATACGAACTCTACCGATCACCTTTACAACAAACAGTGACCAAATCTCAAACTATAACTCAAAATACCCAAAATACACCTAGGTCAAAATTCTGGTCAAATGTCAACTTAGACATTCACCACGTCGTGGCTAGCCTCTAGCCACGTCGTGGGGACTATAGGACAAAACAGTCGCAAGGCAGTCATCCGCCACGTCGTGGTGACCCATTCGCCACGTCATAGGGACTGTTCATAGCAGCTTAATCCAATAAGCTCTTAATCCATAAAACCAACCATTCAATCTTCCCAGATGGCATTCTCTCATCCAATGGACCATAAAAATCGTTGGTTTATAGACATGCATGTCCAGTGCATGTCTTGAGCTCAAGCTAGGTCAAATAGAGTAAAAACGGGCCAAGATCTCATGCAAGACTTCAAAACTCTATAAAACTATAGATCCAACACTCTTAACCACAATGGGACTCTGGGGATCCATAAAGTTGACAACTTTATGGAATCCCAACACTCCAATGAGTCCCAACAAGAATAATAAGGCATAAAAACCTAGAACTATGCACAAAAACCCAAAATCTTATAACTTGAAGACTTACAAGAGTCCAGAAGATGCACAACAAGATGATGATAATATTTTCTTGCTGAATCCAAGTCTAAATGACATCTTCTTCTTCTTCTAATCCCCAAAAATCAACACAAAGTGCTTAAAGAGCAAAAATGGAGGTTAGGGTTTGCTTGGAAGATGAGAGAGTGTGATGGAGGCTGAGGGTGGGCAACCCTAGCCATTACATTTACTTAAATAAGGGTGCAAACCCCGAATATTAGGGCTTCTCATTAAACAGCCGCCACGTCGTAGCCATAGGCTGTCACGCCGTGTTGGTCATTTAAAATCCATAATACATCAACCATCACCACATCGTGGGATGCCTTCACCGCGATGTGGTGTAACATCCCGAAAATGAGGTATTTCTAAAATTAACTCTTAAGTATAAAGGTTAATGATTTTTAGCCCTTGTGTATGAGAAAGCTGGCAAAATGGCCTATAGTGGCATTTTCGTAAAATAGGGCCAATGCTTAGTACGTTGGGCGTACGTTGTGTACGTTGGGCGTACACCACGTACACAATGTGTACGTGAAGGATCCTCAAACCCTAATTTTTAGGGTTTGGTCCATATATAAACATCATTAACTCCTCATTTCTCATTCCCTTTTCAACTTCCATTTGCCACTTCATCCATCTAGAACCCTAATCCACCTTGAGAGTGTTCTTGAGATTTTGTGGGTACTTTTTGTGATTAAGAAGGAAGGAGAAGAAGAGAAGGCCACCTTGGAAGAGTGAATCACCCTATATCCAGAATCTCCTCACCATTTGGCATCATTTTAAGGTAAAAAGCTCTAAACTTGATGATGATTTGTTTAAGATCTTGTTAGCCTTGAAGTTGTGAACATTTTGGTCCCATTAGCTTGGCATTTTGAGTATGGGTTACTCTAAGTCATTTGAGCCGTCCTTTTATACATTTCAGAGTGTTGTTGTGCATAAAAATATGATCTTGAGTGTTGTATGGAAGCCATGCATGTGTTAGAAGGTCTTATTAGGTTAAGAACATAGGGTCTTGGACATTAAGCACTTTATAGCCATGCAAAGTCATAAAGTTGGAAAATTTATGACTTAGAACATCATTTTGGGATTGGATCGGAGTTTTGAACAGAAGGGCTTAAAGGAATAAGCTCTTAATGGAGTTTTGGGGTTGGGCATTGTACGCTGGGCGTACCTAGAGGTACGTTGTGCGTACGCAGTCAACGTTACGCTTTTGGTCAACATCAGAGTACGCTGCACGTACTCTTTTAGTACGCAAGGCGTACTCCGCTGGGAAAGAATATTGACATTTAGACCTTGACTGTTGACTTTAAATTTGACTAGGGTTGACGAAGTTCGACTTAAGGGTATTTTGGGTATTTTGAGGTATAGTTAAGCCTTGGTCTCTATCTGTTGAATGGTGACCTATAGAGCCACTATTCAGAGCAGTGTATTGTTCAGTTATTCGTCAGACCGTGAGGTGAATTTTCCTCACTGTACTTATGGGTCGAAGGCACCAAGGTCGGCCCATTGGATTAGATATCCTGATTGGTTGTATGTTGTTATATGGAGTTATGTGGTACTGGTTATATGATTAGACTGGTACCAACTGAGGAAATGATAAAATCCAATTGCTCTGACACTAACTGAAAGATGAGAAAATCAGTTGCTCTGATACCAATGGAACAAAGTGAGAAAAATCAGTGAACCTATACTTGAAGAGTCCAAGTTTTGAAAATACTGAAACAGAGTTTCAGAATCGTCAAGTGGAAAGTAATGCGGAAAGTAAAGAGTTGTGAATCAACCAAGTTAATGATAAAAACGTTTTTTTAATGTTCAAGATCAATGATTCAAAAGTTTCTCATATTCATAAAGATTCATTTACAAGTGTTTGAATGGTAAACACACTAAAACACTCAAATGGCTCTCTGAAAACTAGTCTAAACAACAATTGAGCAGAATGAGCAGGGAATGAGCAGAATGATCAAAATTGATCCACTTGATAATGGATCCCAAGGGGCCTATTTATAGGCTTTGGAAAAGCCCATGACAGGGCTTGACCAATTAGATGTTGCCACATTGTCATGACTTAGTCATCAGTTGACACCTTTGCCCTACTTAACGGAGAATGGATAAAATATTCCAATTCTGTTAGGGTTCCATCCAAGTTGTGAATCTTCATATTTCTTTAGCCTTCTTGATCAACATTGAAAATATGATGAGCAACATGAGCATCATGTTGCTCCATTGTCTTCTAAGATATCATCAACTTCCAGAAGTGTCATTGATCAAGTTGAGTTGTTTCTTGAATGTTAGAATGTGTCTTGAACTTGAAGATGTATAACTACGTGTTCATGATGGACCATGAACGAAATGCAAGTGTCATTGAGTATTTGGATGTGTCATCATTATACATGATATGTCATGAGCAATCTTGTTGAGCCATCAATGTGATCATGTTGATCCATTGACTTGAAATGAGCCACCAAGTATTAATGTTGATCCATCAACGTCTTGATGCTCCACATATGATCTAGATGTGCCACCTGAGATCAAGATGGTCCAACTTGCTTTCAACAAGTGCTCCATGTAAGCTGCAAGTGCTCCATGTTCATCAAGTGCTCGATGTCAACAACAGGTGCTCCATGTTCAGCAAGTGCTCCATGTCAACTTCAAGTGCTCCAACATCTGATTCTTCAAACACTTTTTGAATCTTCGGGATCTTTCCAACCTGAAACATTATGTAAATCAATACTCAACTTATTTAAAGTGACAATCACATAAAAATATTTCCAACAGTTTCCCCCTATGTGATGGTTATTGAAATAAAGAGTTGTAAAAAGTGTGCAAAAGGAAAAATATTGATTTAACATTTTCCCCTCTGCTTCAATGAAATTTTCTGTTGAAGCAGATACACTTATAAAATCTTTAAAAAAGATTCGAGAGAATGTGTTCCTCGAAGTTAAAAGATTTTGTTAAAGAAAATTTTAACTGTCAATATGACAATTGTACAAAAAAATGATAAAAAAGATTTGGAAATGATTAGTAGTGTAAAAGGATTGTTGGAAAAGTTATAGTATAACTTCTAATCAAATTCCGATTTGAAAAAAAATGTTTGAATTTGCATAATCTTGACAATAATTAACCTTTTGTCCAGATAAGGGAATGAGTGTCGGAAAGGAAAATTTTGCAAATTCGTTTTGTGTTTTATTTAGGCCAGAAGTTTGAAGAAAAATCAAGTGTTGAATAAAAGTGAAAGACTTGATCTTTTTCTACAAACTGAAAGATAAAAAAAAAACTTTGATACTTTGCTAAATCATATCAATGAGTGTTATGATAAAACAAAGTTGCTAAGTCTTGACGTTAAAAGACAATAACATATCAAAAATAATTTGAAAGAAAAAATTTTATTAAAAAAATGATACTTTCAAAATATGTTTTTTTTTCAAAAGAAAAATAAGAATAAAATAATTGTAGATATCTTTTGAAATCAGATAAATGCTAAAATTTGAAAAAAAAATAAAAAAAATTAATTAAAAAAATGGATGTTTAATCCAAAAAACATTTATTTAAAAATGTAAAAAGAATTAAAAAATGGTTGGCGCAAGAAGGAGAGGGAGGGAAGAGGAAGCGCCGATGAGAAGATTGAAGAGGGAGGCTTCTCACGAGAAGGGAGGAAGGACTGAGAGGGAGAGATGGCACAAGATTAAAAGTTACAAGCCGGAGGAGATGGCGCAAGAGGAGGTGTCGAGACAGAATTTTCTCAAACGGTTTACTAATGGCTCAAGAGATGTGCGATGTTGCGCCAAGTAGGTGTGTCAAGAAGCGTATGGCGCAAGAGAGGTTTGGTGGCGCAAGAAGAAGAATGTTGGTGCAAGAGAAGATGGGTTGGCGCAAGAAGGATGTGAGTCCGAGAGCTATTGCGCCAAGAAGATGTGATGCTTGTTGCGCCAAAGTCTGATGCGAGGCCGCTGTTGCACAAGATAGGAGGTGTGCCAAGCAGATGTTACGCCAAAGCTCGCTGCGAGTTTGCAGTTGCATCAAGGCTTGACCAAAGGAGCTGTGTTGCGCCAAAGTTCCTTGCGAATGGGAAGGGTTGCACCAGGAAGCAAGAAGATGCGCCACAAAGTTGCTCACGAAGAAAATGGCTCCATGACCGAAGCTGCGCATTTTTTTTGGAATGATGTGCCAAACGGGTGAACACAAAAATTGATGGGTTTTGAGCATTCTAACACTCCTATGGTGTACATGCAACCCTAGAAACCTTGGATCTATGTTTGACTAAGATACATGCAAATAATTATTTTTCCAAGGTTCTTATCCTAACTAGCATGGCATGGGGTACTTGAATCAAATAAAACTAGTAGAATTACTTACCTTGTAGTAGTAGTTGATTGCTTGGAGTTTGAGAGCCTAGCACCAATAATGTGGATGCCTCAAATGGAAGTCACAAATCACCACAAACTTGGAAACTTGAGAGAATAGTCACAAACTTCTTGAAATCGGCCCTCTTAGTTTACACACATCAACTAGTGCAATTTCAAGAACCAAAGCCTCCTTTATATAGTGTGGTGGATTAGGGTTACATCCATGTAAACCCTAATACCCATGTCTTTTCATTTCCATGAGATCCATGGGTTAAAGCTCCATTGAGTATCCATGGACTTTCCATGCAAGCCTAGCCCATTCCAAATAAGCATTAGCCCACACTATATAAATACAAGAGCCCATATTTAATTAGTCATTCTTTTGATCTCTAAATTAATTCTAAATTAATTATAGATCAACACTAATTAAATAATATGATTTTATATTAATATATTAGAACTTATAATATATTAATAAATCATAACTTATACTATTCTCAAAAGATTATCCGTAAATTGTTCCGGTGAAGTGCAACCCAAATGGACCATGTCGGGTCGGGTCAAGTACATACCAAATATAGTTATGGATTTAGACACTATCTCCAACAAAAATGATGTTGGTTCAAGAAGGCTGCTTCCAAGAATAAGTTAAGTATGGCACAAGGTAGGATGACACAATATGGAGAGATTGGCACAAGATGATGATGTGCCAAGGAGATGTTCCAAATCAAGGGTTGAACCAAGATGCTTGCGAAGGGATTAGAGTTGCGCCAATGTCTTGCTCCAAGGTCTTGTTCACGAAATGGAGAAGTTAGGCCAAAGTAGGGTTTCGTCTAGTAGATGCTCCAAGAAAGGACGTGATGCTCCAATAATGTTGATCACATGAGTGAAGTTGGAACAACTAGATTTTAAGCCTAGACGATGTTGAGCCACGAGGTTGAGATCTTGGACCAAGAGGTGATGACAACTAGAATTTGATCCAAGGAATGAAATGATCACAAGTAGAAAAAAAAAGAAAAAAGAAACAAGAATAAGATATTTATAGGTTGTGGTTCATAGGGTTTCTCAACGGGCCGAGATAGGGCTTGCAAGGGCCAACTTGTGGACCCAGAAGGCTTGGATGACACTCAAGTATAAATAGGAGAATGTCAACTTGAGGCACGAGCGAGAAAATGATGACTTGAGAATCAAGAAAGAAAAGGTGGCGCATGCATGGATGTTATCTTAGAGACATGCATGGCACCTAAGGAATTTTTATGACCTACTCAAGACGTGCATGGCCTACTTGAAACATGCATGACCTACTTGAAATGTGCATGGTGCATTTGTGATGCTGATCCATATGAACGTGATGTACCAAGTGGGATTGAAGATGCTCCAAGTTCTTGAACATGCTCTAATGTTCTTGAACATGTTCCAAGTTCTTGAACATGCTCCAATGTTCTTGAACATGCTCCAATGTTCTTGAACATGCTCCAAGTTCTTGAACATGCTCCATTGTTCTTGAACTTTCTCCAATATTCTTGAACATGCTCCAATGTTCCTGAACATGCTCCAAGTTCTTGAACTTACTCCAATGTTCTTGAACATGCTCCAATGTTCCTGAACATGCTCCAAGTTCTTGAACATGCTCCAATATTCTTGAACATGCTCCAAGTTAGTGAAGATGCTCGAAGATGGTCCAAGTGAATTCCAGTTGATCCAAGGTAGTGGAAACGGTCCATAATGATCCAAGTGATCAAGTTGATGAAGATGGTCCAAGATGCCTCACGATGATCAAGATGAATGAAGATGCTTCATTCATTCGTCCAGTTGGTCAAAATAAGTGGAGATGGTCCAAGATGGTCCAAGAGATCAATTTGATGAAGATGGTCCAAGATGCCTCAAGATGATCAAGATGAATGAAGATGCTTCATTCATCCATCCAATTGGTCCAAAGAAGTGGAGATGGTCCAAGTTGATTCAAGAACATGCAGTTGCTCCAAGTTGGATGAAGATGGTTCAAGTGATCAAGTTGGTGAAGTTGCTCCAAAGTACTTCTAGTTGGTCCAAGTTAATGAAGTTGCTCCAAGAGAATCTAAGATGTTCCAAGTTGAATGCAGCTGCTCCAAATTTGGTCCATGTACTCGAAGTTGTTCCAAGTGCATGAAGTTGCTCCAAGATGCTTCTAGTTGATCCAAGATGGTTCGCAATTGGCTTTTAAAGCTTTTGATCTTTTCCTTCTTCATTATATTCGAGAATGTTCCATAAACCAAGACAAGTACATATGTTTTTATTGAAGAGGATGGTCCACATGTCATAAGATGCTCCACTTGGCTAAGGATGTTCCATGATCAAGTAAGTGATATTCTCTTATCTAACTTAACTGCTTTACTTAGATTTTAAGGGATGAGTTAAACAAAAAGTATGAAAGTGAAAACACTAAGTAATCTAAATTTGAAAGTGATGTGTGTGCATGTGGATTGAGAATCCGAGAAGGACATAGTAAAATGCGGTGAAGTGTGTGCATGTGGAAGAAATGATCTTAAAGAAACATTAAAAATTAGAAGGATGAATGATTTAGAAGCATTGTAGATTATCTTGCTATCACTTACAGATTTATCAAGAAACTAAAAACTGTGTATGATCCTTCACTTCGCATTGTAAAGAATTTCCTTCGTTGATTATTAATTTTGAACTCATTAACATCACACAGAATAACCCGATTTATACTCACCAATTATGTTTCACCGCAATGCATATATTTGTGTCTAAGTCCTAGTTACTTCCCAAACTCTAAATATCGACAATCCTCATAAACGTTCCCCACTTATTTTGAACAACATTCATTTTTGACATTCCTACCACCTATAACCTTTTATTTACCCCTTTCGTTTCAAAAGGTATCACCAAATTCCAAGTGACACAACTTTAAAAGAAAAATAAAATATATAATAATTGACCTAAGAATATAACTACACATTTTTCTTGTAGAACTCTTTATTATTATTATTATTATTATTATTATTATTATTATTATTATTATTATTATTATTTGAATCTTTTCTTATAACTCTAACTTTGACAAAGTACACAAGCAAATAATTCCTAGTTTTATTTCTATTCTTTAGTTCGTGGCTTTCTAAGAAATTCATTAGAGTGCTCGGAATTGCTTAGTTCACTAATGGAGTCCATGACTTTCTATGAAACCCTCTTAAACGATATTTCTTCCCATCCATCCAAGCTTTTATAATTATGTGGATAGATAAAAATATCCCCTGGGGGAATACTCATCGAGTCCAAAATGTCACAGATTAACTCCACCCCAGAACTATAACTTATTGAATATATAACTAGACTCAAAGTGCAGAAATTAAACAGATAAACTTAGAACTTGACTCGCTTTGTTTTAACGAAGAAGGTTTTTATTAGGTATAGATATTCACAAATAAAAACTTTTTATGTCCCTTTAACTACACAAGTTCGTGTTTTTGTCTCATGAGTTCACTAGGACAGGGAAGCCACAAATATACTATAACACATTGGCTTAACTAAACCTTAGAGTTCGCCTCAAATTATCCTACGTAACATTAGTACTTGATGTATGTTATAACTCTAAGTAGAGTATAACAATGAAGCTTGTTAATGGTCACTAAAGTACCAATATTAGATGTGTACCTAAGCAAACTGAAGAACCACAGAATTTGGTATTTTGAAAAATCATTAAAGTGTGGAGAAACTAACCTTCTTCATTTGCATAGTTGTGATAACAACTTGCATTATCTTTGAAGAAAAATGAAGGATAAAATCTTTTTGGAATTTTTTGTTTAAAGTAAATACAAAAGACAGAAAATAAAATCTTTTTGTAGTTTTCTCTTGCATAAAGTAAAAATGAAAGTAACATCTTTTTGGATTTTTCTTTCATGTAAAATAAAAATTAAATATTTTTTGGAGTTTTCAAAAAAAAATTTGTAAAAAAAAACTTCAAATGCCTAAAGAATCTGGATTAAGCATGCCAAGTCATCCTAGAAAGTGTAAGAACTTGGATTCATCCAGAGCTTTTGTGAATACACCTGCAGGCTCTTCATCTTTAGGAAAAAAATGAAGTTCAATATGACCTTTCTAAATATTATCTTTTAGGAAGTGATACCTGATATCAATGTGCTTGGTCATTGAGTGGTTGACTGGATTGTAAGAGATTTCAATTGCACTCTTAGAGTCACAATAGATGGGGATTTGTTTCATTTGGAATCCATAATCTCTCAATTGTGTTTGCATCCAGAGCACTTGAGAACAACAATTGGTGACAACAATGTATTCAGCTTCAACAGTAGAAGTTGAAACACATGTTTATTTCTTTGAAGTCCAGCTAACCAATCTACCTCCTAAGAATTGACATCTACCAGAAATGATTTTTCAGTCGAGCTTGCATCCTCCATAATCTGAGTCACTAAAGGCTTGAAGATAGAAGTTTCCTTTAGCATGATAGAATAGACCCAGAGAAGCAGTTCCTTTCAGATATTTGAAAATTCTTTTGACTTCCATGAGGTATGATTCCTTTGGATTGGCTTGAAAGCATGCACACAGACATGTTGAAAACATGATGTCTGGTCGACTAGTTGTAAGGTACAGTAATAAGACAATCATTCCTCTGTAGTGCTGCTGATCTACAAATTTCCCATCAAGGTCTGAATCAAGCTTGTAGGATGTGTACATTGGTGTCTTTGCAGTTGATACGTTCTCCATATAGTATCTCTTCAACAGGTTTTTGATATACTTCTCCTAACCAATGAAGATTAATTTAGGAGATTGACAAACTTGTAGACCTAGGAAGAAGTTGAGCTCACCCATCATACTCATTCTAAATTTGCTTTTCATCAACTCAACAAACTCATCACTAAGGTCCTTGATGGTTGAACCGAATGTGATATCGTCGACGTAGATTTACACAACCATAAGATGGTTGTTGTGGATTTTCCTAAAAAGAGTGGATCGATAGAACCTCTTTAAAAATTGGAGTCTTCCAAGAATTTGGACAATGTTTCATACCATGCTCTTGGGGCTTGCTTCAATCCTTATAAAGCCTTTTGAAGCTTATAGCAATGGTTAGGGAACTTTGGATCTTCGAATCTAGGAGGTTGTTGAGCATAGAAATCCCTATCGATTTCTCCATTTAATAATGCACATTCCACATCCATTTGGTAAACATTAAAGTTCTTATGTGCATCAAATGCCAAGAAAATCCTAGTGGCTTCTATTCTTGCAATATATGTAAAGGTTTCATTATAGTCTATGTCTTCTTGTTGCGAGTAGCCTTTGAAAACCAGTCTGGCTTTGTTCCTGATCATGACTCCATCTTCATCACTCTTTTTTCTGTAGACCCATCTTGAACCAACAACTGATACTCCTTCTGGTGTTAGCACTATCCCACGCGTTGTTATGTTCAAATTCAGCTAACTCTTCTTGCATTGATTTTACCCAATCTGCATCTTGTAGAGCCTCTTTGATTCCTTTGGGCTCTATCATGGATAGAAAGCTTGCGTATAAGCATTCATTCTTGGTTGTTGAACGAGTCACTACTCCCGAATCTAGATCACCTATGATTTGTTCGGCTGGATGATCCTTTGTCCATTTTGTGAGATGAGTTTCCATAAGAATTTGAGGAGTGCAAATAATCTCATATTGTTCTCTTGGACGAGGTGGGTATTCAGAAGTGAATGTTCCTTAAAAAAGATCGTCTTGAAAGAGTCCGGAACTACCTGAAACAGGTGGTTCCCCCTCAACTGTTGCATACTTGAATTCAACAGATGGAGTGGATGTGAAGGAACATGAAGGACTGGAACCATTCGAGTGGGGTTCCCCCTGAAACCATGGACCGGATGGTTGGGAGGATTGTAAAGTACCTTTAAGAATGGAGCCATCCAAAGATGGTTCCCCCTCAAAAGATGCATTGACTGGTGTTATGACTGGTCGAGATTGATGATGGGTAGATGGTTCAGAAGATTCTAAAGGACTTTTAAGAATATAATCATTTGACGTTGGGATTCCTCTTGTCCATTGATTTGTAAGGAGTGACTTCAAGCCTATTGTTGATTAAGGATCTGTTTTGAGTGAAACATGCGGCTGCAGTGGCTTCGACCCATAAGTATTGTGGTAGGTTTGCGAAGATCAACATGGATCGAGCAGCTTCACATAGTGTCTGATTCCTCCTTTCAACTACACTATTCTGTTGTGGAGTGTAGGGTGAAAAAAAGTTGTGCTCGATTCTTTTGGATACAAGAAATCTATCTAAGGCGTTATTCTTGAATTCGCCACCATTGTCACTTTTTAGCCTTCTAAGTGGCTTTCCTACCCTAACTTCTATGTAGCGAATGAAGTTAATTAGCTCATTAGTGGTTTCAGATTTGTTTCGTAGAAAGTACACCCAAGTGAATTTGGTGTGGTCATCAACAATCACAAGAATGTATTTCTTACCACTTAAGCTAGGAACTGTAGTGGGACCACGCAGATTGATATTTATAAGCTGAAAAGGTTCAGCTATACTATGTTCTGTTATACTTTTATGTGGTGATTTGGAAATTTTTCCTTGTTCACAGGCAACACAAAGTATATCATTGTCAAGTTTTAACAATGGTAGTCCTCTTACTGTTGGATTAGTGTCTAAGTCCATAACTATATTTGGTATGTACTTGACCCGATTGGCATGGTCCATTTGGGTTGCATGGCATCATGCATTTGGATAGACTAAAATGAGAGAAATAACACTTAAGGTTTACTAATATATTATAAGTTCTAATATATTAATAAGATTATTTAATTAGTATTGATCAAGAATTAATTTGGAATTAATTAAGTGATCAAAAGGAGACTAATTAAATATATGGGTTGATTGTGTAAATCATCCATACTTGTATAGTGGGCTAATGCTCCATGGATTATCAAGTTGGGCTAAAACCCATAGGATGCTCCATGGATGCTCCATGGTGTTTTTGTACCCATGGATCATGGAAATGAAAGGCCATGACAATTAGGGTTTACATGGTGTAACCCTAATTGTGACAAACTATATACGCATCTTATTCTTGTCAAAATCGGCTACCATGAGAGAACTATGTGTGTATGGTGAGGGCTAGCCGATTTCATGAAGTGGTTCATTTCTCTCTAAGTTATTCCAAGTATATTTGATGTTGTGTGAACCATTTGAGGTGTCACACTTGGGGCACTCGGCTCATAATCATCAAGGAATCCAGCTACATAAAAAGGTATGTCTTCAAACTTGTTTTTATTACCCAAGTATCAAAGATTGTACGCTAGATAGGGTAATACCTTGGAATATTCATATTTGCATGTATAATAGAGAAAACACAGATCCAAGGTATTTAGGGTTTCATGTACACTTAGGAGTGTTAGAATGCTCAAAACCCAACAGTGGTATCAGAGCCTAGGTTTGTTTTCAATTATACTTGATGCAAAGTGCTGAAAAATGCTGAAAAAATCGATTTTCGGGCTGTCTGGGCACTGGACTCGCCGAGTCCACTGATGGGCTCGCCGAGTCCATGAGGAAACTCATCCTACTCGTCGAGTAGGTACATACACTCGACGAGTAGGACCCCCTGACAGCATATTTTCGACTTTAAAGGCTGGAATTGGACTAGAATCATTACCCTAAGCTGTTTTTGAACCTATAAACCTGTTTTTGATGTGGTAATGGTCATTCTAATCCAATTTCAAAGATAATTGTCAATAGATTCATGTTTTGTATTAGTTTAATGGTTAGTCTAATTACATGAAAAAGTTTGATTGAATTATCTTGTTCTTATGAGTTGCTTAGATTAATAGAAAAGTTATGTGAAATTGTTGTTTTCAATCCATTTTAATCTAAGAGTTGATTCTAAAATGTGTTTTTGTAACTTGTCCTCAAGTTACATGAAAAGTCACATTTAAGAATCATAAAACTCATAAATATTTCATAAGTTATGAATAAAGGAAAAGTTACATTCTTTTAATAGTTTAAAGTCTTCCATAACTTGTCCTCAAGTTATGGAACTTGAAGAGTTTTTTGTATTAAAACTACTTTAAACACATAAGTTTTGGAATTGAATAGTTTTGAATAGTTTCAAAACTTGCCCTCAAGTTTTGGAATTTGAAAAGTTTTCCCTTATGAACACTTTAATTCCAAGTTAAGCCCTTAGAATTTTAAAAGTTAAAATTCAACCCTTATACTTTATAATATTATAAGTTAATAATATATATATATATATATATATATATATATATATGTGTGTGTGTGTGTGTATAAGAGCAAGTCAGTCTTACCGTTAGTAGGCCTCATTCACGAAGCCGGTCTATAAGGGGGGTATAAGGTTACTGCCTATAAAATGACAGTTTAATGGGTGTCCACTCTCACCCACCGCTTCCTTGACTGGTGGAGGGTCGTTAGCCGAACGGGTAGGACAAGGACTATAATTCTCCCTTCATTAAAAGTATTAATGATAAATACTAAGTAACTAAACCTTTTATAAATTCCCAATCTTAGTTACTTAGGAAAATGTGAATAAGGTGCTAATCCATGAAATTACACTTTGCTTAAGTCGGTTAGTGGAGTGCGTGTGGTTAACCGACACACTAGCTGGACTTAACAAGGTAGGCAAAGGGTAACTTAATATTTATCATAGCATCGGTGGAGCGCGTGTGGTTAACCGACACATCGATTAAGGGGTAAATATTAAGGGTACCAAGTAATTTGCATGGTTACTTCACACCCTGTTTTGTGATCCTCGGCATCCCAGTCACAAAACTTGAAGGGCAAACTCTAGATTGAAACATGTCATTGAAAAGTTCAATGAATCTCAAAAGATCTAGAAGTTTCAAATCCAATTAAAACCTAATATTTCTATTTCGTTTTTCATGGTGGAAATTGGCGAATCGTCGTTCGCATACCTTCAAATATTTTATAGCTTGGATTACGGCATCCTTCTTCCAAGTTATAAAATATTGTGTTGGGTCCTAGCCTTAATATTTCATATTGGGTGTTATATTAAGGACTTTAAATCAACTATCTTGAATATCTCCCAAAATATGTCTAGTTCAGACATCTATAATCTTCCCAAATCTCTTGGAACTTCACTTCCTCCACCTCCTCCAATTATTCTCCCTAACCCACAAGTTCAAGGTCACTCAAGCTCTATTGGCAAGCAAGGTCTATGTGTGATCGCATCTTGGAGATGAAGTCACATATTGACAAGTCGGGAGATTTTGGTGTCAAAGTCTTAAGAAAGTTGGATGTTCAATCACTTTCTAAGTCACATAGTGAGTTCCTTTGGGACTACAATGAAACAAACTATGACATGACCCTTAAATGATCTTATCTATTTGCTTGGTGCTGCTGAATCAGCAATGATTTGGATGACTAGTAAAGCAAGTTTGATTAAGAAGATCAACTTCCCAAACCTTAAATGGACATTGACAATGGTAACATTGGATATCCAGAAAAAGCTTTCTCTTCCCAAATGGAAAGGGATCGGCCATAGTCAACTCGGTTGACCAAATGGTAAAGAGAAAGTCTAAGTCTGTGATAGTCCCGTGTACCATTTCCATAGAGTCCATATGTTTATATTGGCAAAGGAAGGGGCATTGGGTACAAAACTGCCTATTTACGTGAAGGATCATAGGGTTGATCAAGTCAAGATGTTTGATTCTACTTCAGGTGAAGTCCACTATCTAACTCTGTTAAGTCTCTATTCTGAGATTCTCATTACATGATGTGACTGGGTCACATGTTGTTGTTTTAAGAATCAAAGAAAAGTGAAGAAACTTAAAGGAAGTATATGTTGATTCTGATCGCGAAGATGGATTTCGATCGCATGGTTCAGTGATCAGAATTTTTGAGTTGTTGCTTAGGAGTTATGATATATTGCTTAGGAATAGATAACAACAAGTTTTTCATATGCATTTGCACTGTAAGGATAAGTTTTTTCCACAAAGTTTTGAAATAAAATAAAAAGGTTATAATTTTATATGTATTTTAAATATCCTTACAGTGACATTTGTGAAAAATGGTTGTTTATATGATTCCATTGATAACAATATTGGAAAAATGGACTTGATTCTTTCGTTTGTGGTAGTGTCATAATTTACCAAATAAGGAAAGATTCTCATCACCCAAGGTTTCAGTTGGATAGAAACTTGGAAATCATGCAAGTTGTATAGTATGATGAATGAGAATTTTCATCTTTGGAAAATTAAGATTAATTCCTTGTTCACATGTATATGTGAGTCAAGTGAAGGACTAAGGGATCGAGTACACATTCTGGTGCACTGATCAAGTCCACCACAAAATATCGATAAGACTATTCGTCATGATTTACTAAAGTTTAGTAAATATGGTTATACTTACTAGTTCAAGTATAATTCTGAAACGTTGGAAAAGTTTCGATGTATGACAGAATGAATGAGAAGAATCAAATCAGGCAGAAGGATAAAAGTCTCTCAAATCTGAAAGATGGGAGAGTACTTTAGTATCATGTTTTGTGATCATCTTAATGAGTTAGAAATCATGTCACAATTAGTCCTCTAAGGACATCTTAATGCATTCCTATGGCTAAGAAGAGAAATCAAGAATTGTGGAAATGATTAAACCAAGAAGATGATTCATACTTCGTTCCAAAACAAGTCTTAGAGTCATACTCCAAGATTGTAACTTGAGTGACACATCTTAAAGAAGGTTTATAACACTTGTCAAATGTAAGAGTAAAATGTTTTCTACTCTTGTACATTTGAAATTGGTAAGTTGTGATGTTTTGGATAAAACAAAGACCAACTAGGGCCAATTGTGTGAAGTGTTTTTCTTGATAAAGAATCCGCACTATCTCTTGAATATTTGGCAACATAGTATTATATGTCAAGAGGACAGTGGGAGTCTTAAAGATCCTGAAAGAATTACAAGATCTAATCAAGAATAAAACCTGTAGTTCATCACTAGCACACGACTTGAGGTTTATAACCTATCGTGTTGACATATTCCTACTTATGTGCCCATTCCAGTGAAAGTTGGCTTTGCATATGAGTTCTGAGAGTTCTCGATTGGTTGCATAACAACTTGGAAGCAATGGCAGGCCCTTGTGCTGCCAGGTGGCAAGAAAGTAAGATTGAGTTCAGTCCATATGAGTTTGGATAAGAACACTTACACCATAAACAATCTAAGTGTCATAAGGTTTCTCTCCGATTCATGAAAATGATCGTGAGGAAACGCTTTCACTAAGTAGATTTTAGGTAGATAGAAAGTGTGATATTTGCATTCTCAAAGTTGTTAGTGGAGCGTGTGTGGTTAACCGGCACACTAACATGGACTTGTGAGGAAGGGCAAATGTCTGAACAATTGAGACTATGATTACGACATCCCTTTTCATAGTTCTGAAATTGTTTAGACACACATGTGTGCTATCTAAGGAAAGGTGTATGATCCTGATAAAGTTTTGTCAAAGCATCTCGTATCAGAAATTTGAACTTTGGTAACAAAGTCAATACAGTATTGATTTCTAGAAGTCCAGCTGATTTCTGAGTACATGTCAAAGCTAGTGGGAGCATAAGTGTTATGCTAATAATTCTCATGTTAGTGGGAGCATGATAATTATGATTAGTATTGCAAGACATCAATGTTAATTATAGAAAACAAAAGTTTCAATTCGTGAAGTTGCAGGGGTTGACAAGTTGTTCTGCTATAATTAAGGGAGAGGAAATTATACTTCATTTCAATTCTAAAAGCTTAGATTGAGGTTTTAATCATATTTAGTCAAGGAAATTCTATATATGGGTCCATTTTCATAATCTGAATTATGAGAACTTGGCAAATAGATACAGAAATATTATAGCAAAAGACTGGTCTAATATCATGTATTTATGTGAGACATCATGAATTGTATCCCATATGCTTCGGATATAGGATCGATTGCATGTGCTATAATATTCATCCGTTCTAAATTTTCCAAATGCTCAAGGCATTAAGAAGGGAAAATTCTAGAATTGGAAATGACTAAAATGATTAAGCAATTGTCGAGGACAATCTAAGGTTTACCAAAGATTGGTTGCTCAGGGACAGTTGGAAGTATAGTGTTAATTTTGGAAGGACCATATTGACATATTCTGAAAAGAGGCAACTCTTGTTAAGAAGTGATAGTCAAAATGGGAATATGGAAATGTTTCCACTGGTGGAAATTATTCAATCTGTGTAAGATTAGAAAAACTTAATGCAAGAAGGATATTTCCATGGAGTTGATCTCCATTGGAATACTCTGTAATGTCTGTTGACAAGTCTTTGTGACTTTGTGCATAATCATTACAAGACGATCAATGCATATAAGTTTATAATCTAACAAATTTTGGTAAATGACAGGATTTGGAATTCTTGCATTTGCGGTAAGGAATTGGGATTGTGAAATGATAATCATTAGAATTATGTTCAATCGATCTATGTCACAGAGTAAAGATCATAGACAAACTTAGTGTGCATACTTGATGTATGGCATAACTAATGTTTAGACAAACATAGTGTGCATACTTGGTGTATGGCATGACTAGTTTTTAGAAAACATAATGTACATCTTGGAGCATGGGACAACTACTGTTTTAATTCAAGTATAATGTTGATAGTTGAAACAGTATACAATGAATAATGGGTAATCAATATGGTGATAAATAAAAGGTGTTTTTCATAAGTTCTGAGACCATATTGGATTCGATTATTCTTGTGTTTCACTTTGCGTGTTTTGACTTCCAGAATAACTAGGTCGTTCTTCCTGAATGACTAAGTTATTCAAACCATCCACAGTCGGTCATATGTGGGAAGTAGATATGAATCAAGACTGTCATGAGTTGGCTTGTAGATGTCTAAGATGTTGGACAAAGCGGTGCTACAACACTCATGAGTGATCATAAGTTCTGAGTATTGGATTCAACCCACACTCATTTGACTCACTTCATGGATTTTATCACGAGTGATCATGAGACGATAATATCTTATATTCTTCAAACCTAGAGATATGAGTTGTTACTATGAGTTGGTTATACATTAATTGCGCGAAAACGCATTGGTAACTCGATGTTATAAAACGTGCCTTTGTGTATGATTCAACAAGTAGTAGAACAAGACATATGAGTCGAAGTTTATCCATTCCTTTTACCTTCGGGATAAAAGCGATATCTGTGGACCCCTCAATGATTTAGCGATGACACATGTGAGTGCTTGGCCAAGCCAGGACTGATTTGATTTTTTCAATCAGTCAGTCGTCATGAATCGGAAATCGGAAAACAACAAATAGACAGAGAGAATGATTTATAATCCATGTCTCAGTCTATATGATATCTATAATGGAGGAATATATAATCCCTTATCTAATGGACAAGTCATTGACGAGATCAGAGTTCAGTTACAACGTCAGAGTTCGACAGCGGCTTAAAGAGCTACGATTTCCAGTCGGTTCTTGAAGTCATACTCAATAATAGTTTTAGACTTATCCAAGTGGGAGACTGTTGGATTAGTGTCTAAGTCCATAACTATATTTGGTATGTACTTGACCCGATTAGCATGGTCCATTTGGGTTGCATGGCATCATGCATTTGGATAGACTAAAATGGAGAAATCACACTTAAGGTTTACTAATATATTATAAGTTCTAATATATTAATAAGATTATTTAATTAGTATTGATCAAGAATTAATTTGGAATTAATTAAGTGATCAAAAGGAGACTAATTAAATATATGGGTTGATTGTGTAAATCATCCATACTTGTATAGTGGGATAATGCTCCATGGATTATCAAGTTGGGCTAAAACCCATAGGATGCTCCATGGTGTTTTTGTACCCATGGATCATGGAAATGAAAGGCCATGACAATTAGGGTTTACATGGTGTAACCCTAATTGTGACAAACTATATAAGCATCTTATTCTTATCAAAATCGGCTACCATGAGAGAACTATGTGTGTATGGTGAGGACTAGCCGATTTCATGAAGTGGTTCATTTCTCTCTAAGTTATTCCAAGTGTATTTGATGTTGTGTGAACCATTTGAGGTGTCACACTTGGGGCACTCGACTCATAATCATCAAGGAATCAAGCTACATAAAAAGGTATGTCTTCAGACTTGTTTTTATTACCCAAGTATCAAAGATTGTATGCTAGATAGGGTAATACCTTGGAATATTCATATTTGCATGTATAATAGAGAAAACACAAATCCAAGGTATTTAAGGTTTCATGTACACTTAGGAGTGTTAGAATGCTCAAAACCCAACACTTACAAGATCATTTCCAATGAGTTTATTGATATAACCAAAGTTAAGGTGAAAGAGTCTTCTATGCCACAACCAACTGATGTCAGAAGCAAATTTGGAAAGAAGACATATATTTCGGGTTCCCTCAATTAGTTCAATATCAGGAGGATACATCTTCCCATTTCATGGGGAATCAACAAGGTTGCGCTTGTTGGTATACATAATCAAACTCTGGGTTTTAGTAAACAAAACCTCATGGTCATTGTCAGACAGTTGTGCAACATTGATAAGGTTATGTTTATGGCCATCTACGTATGCTACACGTTTAACAGTAAAGTTCCCGTTCGATATGTTTCTATGTCCTATAACTTCTCCCTTCATGTTGTTTCTGAGAGTAACATACTGACATGGCGTTGTGATCTTGAAATCTCTGAGGTACCCTTTGTGCTCGATCATGTGCCTGGAGCATCCACTATCAATGTACCATGTATCATCGTGTGGTACCCCGACACAAAAATCATGCATTTAGAGAGAAGGTTTAGGTACCCATGTTTGTTTAGGTCCTTGACTTTTAGCTTTCTTCGGACTTGTTGGAGTTGGGACAGTCTTTTCTTGTTTTGTATTAACCTCTTTGGGTTTTACTTGTTTTTTTAGAGACTTTGTTTTTGGATTTCTTAGAGTTCTTCTTTTGAGGTTTGATCTGTGGGAAAGATGGTGGGTTGGTGAAATGAGTAGAAATTCCTAGATAAGGAAATCCATAGTTCACAGACATTCCAAATTGATCAAACATGGGAAACTGGGTATTTCCCCCAAACTGATTGATCATTGGAAACCTCCTCCCCCAAACATGTGGTTCCCTCCCATGGATGGATTAAAACCACAATATGGACCAAGAATAGAATTCATAGGGTAATTACTATTCTGATACATGAATGGGTTGGTTGGAGCAGGTCTTGGTCTCAACATTTCAGACAAATAAGGAAGATTGTTAGGTTTGAAACTATTCCGATAGTGAATTCCAGTTTGGTTTGGAAATCCATAATTTGAGAAACCATGATTTGAAGGATAGGTTCTTTGAGTCTTTGAAGTTTTGGGAGGACTGGTGTGTCTGGTCTTCCCTTGGCTAGACTTAGCCTTTGGTACTCTCGGTATTTATTTCCTTGTCATTATTTGTAGTCTTAACCACTTTGGGTTTTGAAGGATGGACTACAGTTGGACCTTGTTCTTTAGAGCCATTAATTTTCTCTTTTACCTTATCTTTAGAGACATTAGTTGTCTTTACAGTTGTATCTTGTTGTTTGGGACTGGATGAAGTGATTTTTATTGGAACAAAAGGTCTCTTGAGTATTTAAACAACAGTTTTCTCATCACCTGCAGTCTTCAAGGTTTCATCCTTGCTGACTTGAATTGGAGATTTCCCAGTCTTTTGTTTCTTTGAATATTTATGTCCTAAGTCATTTGTTCCAGAGTCTGAAGCATTAAGAGATGGAAATGTTTCTTGACTGAGGAATTCAATGGGTTCAGTCTTGGAATATCCTACCGGCTCATATGATTTGGGCTGTTTATCACTAGATTTTGCGCCAAAGATATTTTATTTTTTAGAGGTGGCATCTTCTGAATTGAAACTTTCCATGGTGGGACATTCAAGAGAAAATTCAGCTGGAGAATCGAACTTAGTGTCCAAGTCTGGAAGATCATGGGATGATGTGACTTACAAGGGGATGCTTGAGGATGAAGTGGTAATTACATCAGGACTGCAAGTTACCACCTCTTCTTGATCCTCATTGTCTCCAGCGAAGAGGCTTGGATCACATGACAGCAACTCTGGTTGAGTACTGGGACTAATGATTTGTTTGTTCATTTCATCATAACCAAGACCATATTTTATCCATGATGGTTTTGGTCCAGAGAGAATGGCATGTGAGTTTTCATCAAGAAGGGTTTTGGATGCCTTATAACTATTGATTTTTGTGTTCATTTGGGCGTACATCTCATGATTGTCTTTTGCAATAATGTCCCTTGATTCAATACAATTTCATATTGTTCAACTGGCGTAAGATGTGCCTCAGTTTTGATTGCAAGGTCATTCTCTAACTTAGCCATATTACATCTCAATTCTTCAAATCTGAACTGAGTAGCTGTCAGTTCATCTTTGTAGTAACTGACACGATATTCAGCATTGGCGACATATTCTTTGATTATTTCAGAAATGTGGGCAATGTCATCTAGAAAAGGATCAATAGTTAAATGATTATCACGAATCATGAAGTGTACCTTCTCAACAACTTGATGGAGAGGAGAAGGCTCTTTGTCGTCATCATCCATGAAGTAGAAGTAGTTTTTGTAGGCTTCTGTTCTTCTGCTTGATCCACTTCATCATCTGTTTCCCAGAATTCCACATTTGGAGTTTCCATGACCATGAAAGCTTTGTCTTTTGACTGTTTGTTGATCTGCTCCGCCTTTTGAAGGTAGTATGCTTCATCTTTGACCTTCTTGGTCTTCATTTTGCAATCCTTGGCAAAATGATTTTCACCTTGACAGTTGTGGCACCTGATTACTTCATTATTATCATAGGACTCCGACTTGTTATCTTGAACCCTTGTGTTCGTCCTCTGAGAGTTGTAACTTTCAGCATTTGAATTATGAGAGTTGAAGCTTTATTGACTGTTGCTTCTTCCTTGGAAGTTTCCAGAGTTCTGATGATAGTGTTGGGGTTGCTAATAAATTTGTGCTCTGAAGTTCCCAATTAGCTTGTTCACAAACTTCTTGAAGTTTGGAATGAACTTGGTCAGGAGTGCCAAGCATTCTTCATACTCATTTTCCTCATTGATTTGAGGAGATTGCATTGTGTTTCCAATGAAATCTTGATACTTTTCCATGTACCCATTTCCTATTTGAGCAGGTTGTTGAGTTAGCATGTAGGTTCTAATTGTACTGTTGAGCCATACTCGAACTTTGATAAGGATACGCTCCATATCTGGAAAACTGATCAACAAAGTGGTTTGGGATTGGATTATGATGTGCAATCAAGTTTTGAGAATGATTTTCCATAGGTTCTGAATTTCCCAAGGCAAGTCCTTGATTATCAAAGGGAGTTACTTGAGCTAGCTTGTTAGATTTTGTCTCATGTTGTTGCAGTTCAGCATACAGATCAAACAAAGACATGGTGTCTAAATTGGTTATGGTTTACAGTATGATCATGTGCATTGTATCCGATTTAGGAGATAGACTGTTCAAGAATTTCATATTGAAATCCTCTTGCGATCTTTCGCCTTTGAGCTTTTTCACCCTGTTGACAACAATGTTGTACTTGGAATATGCATCAAAGAGATTTTCATGAGGTAACATTTTGAAGTTGTCCATATCTATCAATGTGGCTTTCTTCCTGTTTGCAAGAATCTTGTCAGTTCCCTAGAATTGTTTCTTGAGTGCATTCCAGAGGTTGAAGAGTGAATTCTTATATTCATCAAGAAGTTGCTCATAGATGTCATGAGGAATTCCAGATAAGATCTCTTGCATTGCCTTAGCCTCAAAATTCTTGATTTTCCTCTCACGACGTCGAGAAGCAGAGGAAACAAATCCATAAATAACTATGGAGGTTTCTGGAGTGACATCAGCTTCAGGAACTTTGATATCCTTCAGAAATTTTGCAGTATGTTTCCTAGTGGAAATGAAGGTCCAGATGTCAGAGTCATGTCCTTCCAAGTAGTACTTGATGCGATCTGCCCATGAAGAGTATTCACTTGGTACAAGGATAGGTGCACGGTTTCTTGCTCTAAAACTATTTGCCCTACTTAACGGAGAATGGATGAAATATTCCAATTATGTTAGGGTTCCATCCAAGTTGTGAGTCTTCATATTTCTTGAGCCTTCTTGATCAAAATTGAAAATATGATGAGCAACATGAGCTTCATGTTGCTCCATTGTCTTCTAAGATATCATCAACTTCCAGAAGTGTCATTGATCAAGTTGAGTTGTTTCTTGAACGTTGGAATGTGTCTTGAACTTGAAGATGTACAACTACGTGTTCATGATGGACCATGAAAGAAATGCATGTGCCATTGAGTATTTGGACGTGTTATCATTATACATGATGTGCCATGAGCAATCTTGTTGAGCCATAATGTGATCATGTTGATCCATTGACTTGAGATTAGCCACCAAGTATTCATGTTGATCCATCAACGTCTTGATGCTCCACATATGATCTAGATGTGCCATCTGAGATCATGCTGGTCCAACTTGCTTTCAGCAAGTGCTCCATGTAAGCTGCAAGTGCTCCATGTAAGCTGCAAGTGCTCCATGTTCATCAAGTGCTCCATGTCAACAACAGGTGCTCCATGTTTAGCAAGTGCTCCATGTCAACTTAAAGTGCTCCAACATTTGATTCTTCAAACACTTGTTGAATCTTCAGGATCTTTCCAACCTGAAACATTCTGATAAATTTTTTTAGAAATGTAAATCAATACTCAACTTATTTCAAGTGACAATCACATAAAAATATTTCCAACAAAGAGGGGGAAATTGGGTCCCCGGTATATTAGACTGTTCCTTATGATCGCCAGGGTAGGCAGGGTGGCCTACCGGTTGGAGTTTTCGAGTGAGCTCAGTCAGACCCACAACACTTTCCATGTTTCACAATTGTGGAAGTGCGTGTTGGGAGAAGAGGCAGTTTTCCCTTTGGATGATATTCAGGTCGATGAGCGCCTGAATTATATTGAGAGGCCGGTAGCGGTGGTGGAGAGAAAGATGAAGGTCCTACACAATAAGGAGATACCTTTAGTAAAGGTTCAATGGAAACATCGGAAAGGCTTCGGGTGGACGTGGGAGCAGGAGGCGGAGATGCAAGAGCATTATCCTGAGTTATTTGCAACAACAGGCTTCTAGGACGAAGTTTAGTTCAAGTGGGGGAGAATTGTAACATCCTGAAAACGAGGTATTTCCAAAATTAACTCTTAAGTATGAAGGTTTATGATTTTTAGCCCTTGTGTATGAGAAAGTTGGAAAAATGGCCCATAGTGGCATTTTAGTAAAAAATTAGGCCAAGGCTTAGTACGTTGGGCGTACATGCGCGGGCCTTACTATACTGGTCGTACGTGAAGGATCCTTAAACCCTAATTTTTAGGGTTTTTTCCAAATATAAATATCATTAACTCGTAATTTCTCATTCCCTCTTCAGCCTCCATTTGCCACTTCGTCCATCTAGAACCCTAATCCACCTTGAGAGTGTTATTGACCTTTTGTGGGTACATTTGGTGATTAAGAAGGAAGGAGAAGAAGAGAGGGTCACCTTAGAAGAGTGAAGCACCTTAGATATAGAATCTCATCACTATTTGACATCATTTTAAGGTAGAAAGCTCTGAACTTGATGATGATTTATTTAAGATCTTGTTAGCCTTGAAGTTGTAAACATTTTGGTTCCATTTGCTTGGCATTTTGATTATGGGTTACTCTAAGTC
Source organism: Lactuca virosa (assembly GCF_052849685.1). Taxonomy (NCBI): domain Eukaryota; kingdom Viridiplantae; phylum Streptophyta; class Magnoliopsida; order Asterales; family Asteraceae; genus Lactuca; species Lactuca virosa. The sequence continues at coordinate 166,293,672 of NC_136434.1, read as the reverse complement.
ATTTGAGCTATCCTTTTAGACTTTTCAGAGTGTTTTTGTGCATAAAAATATGATCTTGAGTGTTGTATGTAACCCATGCATGTGTTAGATGGTCTTATTGCGTTAAGAACATATGGTTTTGGATATTAAGCACTTTATAGCTATGCAAAGTCATAAAGTTTGAAACTGTATGACTTAGGACATCATTTTGGACTTGGATATGAGTTTTGGGCGGAAAGGCTTAATGGAATAAGCTCTTAATGGAGTTTTGGGACTGGACAGCGTACGCTGGGCGTACCTAGAGGTACATTGCGTGTACGCAGTCAGCGCCCCGCTTTTGGTCAACATCAGAGTACGCTAGGTGTACTCTTTTGGTACACAGGGCGTACTCTGCTGGGAAGAAATATTGACTTTTGGACCTTGACCGTTGACTTTGACTTTGACCAGGGTTGACCAAGTTTGAATTAAGTGTATTTTGGGTATTTTGAGCTATAGTTAAGCCTTGGTCTCTATCTGTTGAATAGGTGACCTGTAGAGCCGGTATTTAGAGCAGTGTATTGTTTAGCTATTCTTCAAACTGTGAGGTGAGTTTTTCTTACTGTACTTATGGGTCGAAGGCACCAAGGTCGGCCATTGGATTAGATATCCTGATTGGTTGTATGCTATTATGCGGAGTTATGTGGTACTAGTTTTACGATTAGATCGGTAGATATGTAGGACTACCTGTGCTTAATATTATTGATTGATAATGTTATGGTTTACTGGGTTGAGGCGGACCAGTTGATAGACCGAAGGCCAAGATACCCAGGGCGTTCTAGATAGACTGAAGGCCTGCGAGGCGGACCAATTAGGCCGAAGGCCTAGAGAGCGGTCCAGATAGGCTGTAGGCCCGATGAGGCGGTCCAGTCATGCTGAAGGCTCTATATGCATGCTATTGTTTGTTATGTTTATGTGATGGTACTTTGGGGGAACTCACTAAGCGTTGGCTTACAGTTTTAGTTTTGTTTCATGTGCTTCTGAGGACCGTGGCAACGCGGATGTGTGACCGTACACATCCTTGGTTTTATGTTGTTGGATCTTGGGAGACTCTGATTTTAAATAATGTTTTAGGAAACAATGGTTATGTAACACTTTTTAAGTAAATGGGTTGTTTTTGAAAAGTTTAAATTCATTGTGATTTTTGAGATGTTACACGTGGTCCCACCTAAAATCCAAAATACATTAAATGTAAATACCTCCAAGAATCCGGATGTTACAATTCTCCCCCACTTGAATAAGATTTTGTCCTTGAATTCCGCTGCTACAAACAAATTTGGCTAATGCTCCCTTATCTCTGCCTCGGGTTCCCAAGTCCACTCGGAACCCTTCCGGTGATGCCACTAGACCTTGACCAATGATACCACCTTGTTGCGCAAGACCTTCGTCTTCCTATCCAAAATCTCCACTGGTCTCTCAACATAGTTCATGCAATCATCAACCTGAATATCATCCAAAGGAACAACTGCTAAATCATCAGCCACACATTTCCGAAGCTGAGAAACATGGAAGGTGTTGTGAATTTGACTGAGCTCCTCAGGCAAATCTAATCGATAGGCAATCCTGCCAACCCTGACAATCACTCAAAATGGCCCAATATAATTGGGCCCCAACTTACCCCTCTTCCTGAAGCGTATTACACCTTCCAGGGTGATACCTTTAGTAAAACCATATCGCCGACCTCGAACTCCAACTTAGATCAATGTATGTCGGCATAACTCTCCTGCCGACTCTGAGCTGTCTGCAACCTCTGCCTGGTCTGATAAATAAGTGTGACAACCCGAATCTTTTCTGTTAATGTTAACCCAATTCCGTTAAAAAAATTTGAATTTTATTGAGTTCCATCAAATTCCTTTGGTTTGGAAAATCATTTATTTATATAATTAAAATTCTATATAAGAGTAGGAAACAAAATCACGCGAAAAACCCGAGTTTTCTTTTAGTTTTCGGCCTGAGTGATATTCACGGCCGTAAACTCGTTTACGGCCGTACCCCCGTTTACGGCCAGTGCCAGGTGGCCCCCACCACCGACCATACCCCCAGCCTATATATACGGGACCCCCACCTTCATTTGAACTTTCTTAGCCGAAAACTCTCCCATTCTCTCTCTCTCTCTCTATCTCTCTCTCTCTCTCTACCTCTCAACCGTAAACATCAAAACACCCTCTTTTCTTCAGGAAATCATCAAGAAGCACCTTTGGTAGTTGTTTTGGAGCATCTAAAACATGTTTTTCATCGAATCTAACATCATTGTTCTTGAGTTTACGATCGTACACCCTTCAAATCTTCAAATCTTCAAAGACCGCAAACTGTTTACGGCCGTACACCATTCAACCTTCAAATCTTCAAAGGCCGTAAACCCTTCAAAGATTCATAAATTCTTCAAGAACATTGTTCATAGCCGTAAACACTTCAAGGGGCAGTTCACGACCGGAAACCCTTCACGGCTGCAAACTCCTTCACACAGTGAATCTTGGCTGCAAATCCGCTTTTCCGATTCAATCGAGTCTCGGTAACATTCCTAAACCGAAAGAAAGTGTTTTCCCAACACTATAAATAATGTTTTCACTAATAAAATACATATATGTATTAATTGTATTAGGATCCCGTTGAGTGCCGCGTACATCAACTCGAGGATCTTCACTATCAGTTTTCGCTGTCCGACTATTCACACGACTATCAGTGAGTTCATCCCCCTATGCTTTTATGATTTTAAATGTTTTTAGGGGGAGAGTACAAGCCAAACACAACTGATTTTGTGCATTTATACAAAAAGGATTTCAACACATTTAAAACTGATGCAATTGATACAATCTCACAGTTTCCACATGTTTTATAAAAGATTTAGATATTTTATCCCTTTTGTATCATGTTGAGCATAAGGGACTTTTTCAATCTACAATAGAAATTGCATAGTTTTCAGATCAATATGTAAACCAAGTACACATCATACATGCAAACTATAATAGGTATAGTTTGGGTTATCAATACACAATTTTACGAATTCAGAGTTTTACATAGCAAAACATATAAACTATGACAGATTTAGTTTATAATATACATTACTACAAGAGTACAACATTTAATAATTATTTAAGTATAATTATTAACCTATAAGTATACACACGAGTTTAAATACAGTAGATCAATACAGAACTGCACGTAAACTAGTTAATACAGGATTGTGAGACAACACTTCAGTTGTACCTTTCGGGGTACAGGTTAAATCCTATCATAGTATAACCAGAGTCTCCTGGAGGGAGAGCGTGAGATTTGTGAATAGATCTATTCGGGATTGACAATCCCACACCTGAACTGCTAGCTACAGTTAGGCAGGCATGCCTGGGGTGACAAATGTCATTTATCCGACACTTGAAGAACGTCGTAAAGGTCACTAGGTCATATCAAGCATGGTTATACGACTCACAATAGTATAAACTAACCTTATTGTTTACGGGATTTCATTCTTCTTTAGTTTTATTTTATTAATAAAACTAGTTCATAATACAACTGGAGGATTCCAGGGATTTCAACTCATAGTTTTATTTTAATTTTTAAGTAATGAAACTACCATACATACTGGTGGTAACCAGGGTTTTCAAACAGAACATCCTATACATTACTGATGATAGTCAGGGTTTTCATACAAAGGGTTTTCATTCAAAACAATGTTATACAATACAGTTGGTGGTAACCAGAAATACAAACTAATACACAGGAATAAACACATATGTTAGAAAATATTGGATTTTCTTGGGAAGCATACAAACATTTTACAGATTTAATGATAGGATTTCATTACAAAAACATGCTTATGAACTCACCAGCTTTATGCTGATACTCTTTCAAAACTGCTTGTATTCTCAGGAAATCAGTAGACAGGTACCTCGCACAGATTTTTGAGAAGATGGAGCGTATAGAGTCACGTCTTTTACTTTTGTTTATGCTTTTCATGTATAAAAACATGAATCAAACAGATGTAAATACCTTTTTATATATATTCAATGTAATGGTTGTGTTTACTTTAATTACTATGATGCAATTCTTGTGGTACTACATATGACGTCATCCACCCTCGAACGTTTCCGCCATTCCGGTTTGGGGGTGTGACAGATTGGTATTAGAGCTATTGTTTATAGTGAACTAAGTATACCGAACCTTACATGGTATACAACTATAAACACTAAAGGGGCCGAAGTGCTCTGTAACTAAAAGTATACTTTAGAAATACAAGTATTTTTACAAGAAGTATACAAGTATACATACGTGCAAGAAGCTATAACATAGTAGGAACTACATAAAAGTATTTAGGGCGAGTTGGACACTACGGTTAACCCTGGGCAGTTATGTAGTCATATGTGGGGCCAATATAACCTGGTCAACTATATTTGTTCGAGATATGACCAACATGTGTTTGGGAGTGACTGTGGTGTCGCGACAAGTCTAAAACTCACCAAATCCTATACTAATGAAAACACATGGTTAAAATACTATAGGAGTATTTTATAGTACTATAACGCTGCACAGAGTCATCACTACTAGTACAAATCCTTATAACGAAAGACCTGTTGTTTATTGTTAATGTTAGTAGCTATCATTATAGGTCTTTATTATCGTTGTAGGATTAAGATATATCTTGCTCAAAAATATTCAATTCATGATCATATAGGAGGCCTATCGTCATCTTTCCCTTGTATCTTTTTAGAGAAAAGATGCCTCCCAGGAAGAGATCCAAGCTTGAAATGGAGTTTTACACTTAAGGAGGGGTTCATACTTGCCAAAGCTGATAGCTTTATGGACTTAGAGCCCAAAGAGAGTTCAGATCTGAAGTTACAACCTCAGATCTTAGATCATACCCAAGAATAGCTTCTTATTATGCTAGAAAAGCCTTAATCTTTAATCAAATGAGATCTAAAAGGAAATGAGATCAAGGTAACGACTTGATATCTTCCAATAGATGCCAACTGAGGTAGATATCAGATCCCCACACGTTCTTTGCTCCTAGCCACTTGCTCTCCAAGTTCTTCTTACAAAGATCCACCTCCAAAAGCTTGAAACACACAAGGATGAAGCACACACACGGATTAGGGTTTTCTGAACTTTCAAGAGGTTGTAAGGGGCTGAAGGAGGCTTATGATCCTTCAAATAGGGTGCAAAACCCCAAAAATTAGGGTTTCATCCTCCAGCTCCTACTCGTCGAGTCCCTTCTTGGACTCGGCGAGTAGGTCACTTAAACACGTGGACCAACCCGTGATCCTTCAAATAGGGTGCAAAACCCCAAAAATTAGGCTACTCGACGAGTCAGGGCAACCAACTCGTCGAGTAGACCTTGAAATCATGAAAATTAAAACCATAAATTAATACTTTGAGAATCGGGGCGTTACAAGATCTTTCACTTTGAAATACTACAAAGCTGCTAATGTCACACGTGTGTATATATATATATATATATATATATATATATATATATATATATATATATATATATATATATATTTGAAAGACAAAACAGGAAAATTAATCTAGAATGTCAATTTTGTCCATGTTGTAGAAACATTCTAGAAAAATCATTGGGAGTCGGAATTAGGATTCGTAAAATCTCAAGGTTTAGAAATTAAGTATAATTTGTCCCTAATTTTTTCCCTGACCTGATATGAACCCTAACTAAGGTGTTAATCTAGAATGTCGATTTTGTCCATGTTGTAGAAACATTCTAGAAAAATCATTGGGAGTCGGAATTAGGATTCGTAAAATCTCAAGGTTTAGAAATTAAGTATAATTTGTCCCTAATTTTTTCCCTGACCTGATATGAACCCTAACTAAGGTGAAAATGATCATTTTTGTAGACTGGTCCGAAAAGGACTGCAATGATATGCAGTTTTGAAAAAATTATAATAAATTGTATAAAGATCGTATAAATGTGTACGAGTAGTCCCTGAAAAGGTATCGATATGAACTACTTGCATACAAAACAGTTTTGCAAACCATAGGGTTTAAGATGGGAAAAACAGGTCTTGAATGGACCACAATTTTTCACATAAAATCATAGCATTTTGTAGTATGTTTTTCAAGAGTGTTTTTCATAAACGAAATATGTGAGCAAACAAGGAACATGAAATAATGCTAACTCAATCATTCTAAGGCTATATGATCATAACCGTATATAATTTCATACATACTTATAAAGCTAGCATTTTTTCTTGAATCTCATGCATTTGAAACCCCCTTTTTTAACTTCCTCAAACCACATTCATTTGAAACCCCCTTTTTTAACTAATGCAACTCAAAAGTTTTCTTAATTATGATTTAACACTCAAAAGTTTTATAACTTATATTATGTTTAATTAGCATTTAGTGAAAAGTTTACTATAAAAAGGTCAATATTTTGTGTTATATAAAATCTTACATGTAAGAAGGATGTGAAGATATTGTGATTCAAAAGTTCTTATATAGTTGAAGCATTCACGATCCAAATATGATGATTTGAAGAAATGGGTTATGTCGCATTGATGGTAACTGTAATATGATTTTTTCTTTTAACCAAAACAAATGAAGCTTTTTTTTATTCTTTCGTTATATTCAGTTTCTCATTTAATCTTTATATGTGATTTGTGTGTATTACTCAATCTTGAATGTAACTCTCCAAACATCAATGTTTTGCTTGGAATATCTTTCTGATTCTTCTTTTTCATAAAAAATATTTTGATTGCAGGTTAGTGAAGATTTGTCATCAAGTTTCTATGGTTGAATGGTGTTAAATGAAGAAAGAAGATTCATAAAATGGATATAGGTTTATTTGTTTGAGCAAAGTTGACAAATGTTAGTTTTTTCTTTTGATTTAAATGTATGTTTATGTAACATCTTTATTTATATATTTAACCACCCAATGCTCTTATTTATTTGATTGTAGTTTTTCTATTTTGATTATGTTTATTTTCTATTATTTTTTTGTTGGGTTATCCTACACAACATATTTAAAAGACAATATTTAAAAGATAACATAATTTTGAACATTTGATATGTAATTATGATAGACTTATCATGATATGTTCTTCATATGAAAGTAATTTATCCATATTACTATGACAAGAATTACACATGACATTTACGAAAATATATATATGTGATTTGTTTAACATGTATATGCACCTATGTATGTTACAAATTTATAATTAAATATCTTTATGTTTAATAATTGAAGGGATTAAAATGATGCATCAAAACCAATTAGTTAGACGAATATAATAATAATAATAATAATAATAATAATAAACATACATTTCCAAGTACCGCATTCATTTAAAACTCACACTATAACTCAAGAGTTTTCTAATTTATGTATATTTATTAGTTACAACTCAAGAGTTTTTAACTTATGGTTATTAATTAGTAATCACTAATAATTTTTTATTTTCCTTTCTTTTATAAGGTTGTAAAGTTTTGCTCATTAAAAACAATAATGTATTTGAAGAGATTTGTGATTTAAATATGAAGAGGTATATAAATGTTATAATAGATGTTTTAGTGTTTTTATGTTATTAAAAGTTATAGTGTTTATTTTTCATATTTTTTATTATTCGTTGTATATATATCTTTTTTAATACAAATGTTATAATAGATGTTTTTCTATTTTTATGTTACTAAAAGTCGCAGTTCATATTTTTGTTCATACGTTTTGTTACCCGTTATATTATCATTCATTTGATATATAATTTACACAATTTTAAACGGTTTATAAAATTATCAAATAATTGTATATATCACAATGACTTAAAAATTAAACTATAATGTTTCATAAAACTAATATGTTAACTATATTAGTTTGCTTTACTACTAACATTTTGTTTCAAAGTAGAAATATTAAATAATAATTTGGTAAAAGTTATTATTTTAACTATATAATTCTATTCTCGCGCAACGCGCGGGGATTCGCCTAGTATACTTATAAAAGAGGCATTTTTTCTTCAACCATATTCATTTGGAACTCCCATGCATTTTCCTTTCACCACATTCATTTGAAACTCCCATGACTTTTCAATTTTTTTCTAATAATAATTATAAGTTGGTTAATAAGGTTAAATAAATATCAAACCTAAAGTGTAATCATATATAAACTAAATTTTAATATTAAAATAATATATTTACTTCTACTTATAAAGTTATGTTTTTTTAACTTTAAAATATTATACTTAATTTATTAGTTTTAATATATTGTTGGATGTAAACCATTATCATTTTAAATATATAATTTTGGAACAATTTGTATAAAATACTTAAATTATTAATTTTAATATAACATTAGAGGGACAACTTAAATATAAATTTTAGTTTAACTTAAATAACCCTAAAAATATTTCGTAAATAGTTAAAAGTGATAAACTATAGTGTCTTTCTAATAATGATTATAAGTTTGTTAATAAGGTTAAATAAATATCAAACCTAAAGTATAATCATAAATAAACTAAATTTTAATTTTAAAATAATATATTTACTTCTACTCATAAAGTTATGTCTTTAATTTTTAACATATTATACTTAATTTATTAGATTTAAAATATTGTTGTATGTAAACCATTATTAGTTTAAAGCTACAAATTTTGAACAGTTTGGACAAAATACTTAAACTGTTAATTTGAATATAACATTACAATGTCAACTTAAATATAAATTTCAGTTCCACTTAAAAACCAAATAATATTTTTTAAATAGTTAAAAGTGATAAATTGAAGTGATAAATGCAAAAACTAAATTCTAATATCAATTTAACTAAAATATTTCCTAAATATATTTTTAAAGTCGTTAAAAGTTTTCAAATAAGTAGCTTAAAATAACTTACAATAACAATAGTTAAAAATAACTTTATATAAATGATTATATTGTTAACTTTAAAATAAAAAAAATAATGTTTGATGTTTTAAATAATTATAATGATGGAAATTAAAGCATTAAGCAAATAAATTTTAAAAAATTAATTAACAATAACAACAACTATAAATAACATCAAAACATATATTATATTTAATTTTATTCATGTGTAAATCGCGGTTAGAAGTCATTTAAATGATTGGGATTATGCAGTTATAATAGATGTATATATATTATCATATAATTCAAAATAATCAATATATTATATCAATTTAGTATATGAATTATTATATCAAATTTAACAACAACGTTATTGTTATATTTAAAAAACATATATTTGTAAAGACTTCAACTATATAGGTGTTTCTGCACAACGTGCAGGCATTCGCCTAGTTTGAACATACACTTAGCAAATAACTCTGTCAATATTGATTCCAAGTAATTCATATCATCTAAACTCTCCTATGCTACAAGGCATCACACAAATAAGACAATTTTGTCATACGATTCCTGAAGATATCCTCATCCCTACTCTAGCATGTAATTCACATATCAGGCATACTAGTCATAATACACAGGTATGAGTATTTTGGGAATCACTTACTTGTGTTCGGATGATTGCACGCATCGCACCCTTTTTCTTTGTAAAAATCTTTTTAGATAACTCATTTTTCTTTTTAAAAGGTTATCAATTCCTCAGTTTGAGTTTTGACACACCCGAGAGTGTGTCTGAATCCCTCAAACCAAGACACTGATAACAACTTGTAACGTCCCAGAAATAGAGATACAATTTTTCATTTTTGTAAATCATCATAAAACATAGAGCATGTACCTCAAATCATCATAACACAATGTATCAAAAACATCATAGTAGAATAATCATTGATGCGGAAATTAAAAGAGGATGCAGCGCGATCATGCCGAGCTCTTCCCTTTCGAACTGGAAGTGCCTGGAAATATCAAACCACAAAACCGTAAGCACAAAGCTTAGTGAGTTTCCCCAAAATACCACATATCATACAAATTAGTGGGACCAACCCTTGGGTATATTTCAACCCATTACATATTATTGGGCCCAGCCCTGGGGTATATTTCAACCCAATACACATCTATGGGCCCAGCCTTGGGGTATATTCCAACCCAAACATACATGAAAGAGTGATAAAGACAGTCAACATCCTACATAGCATAATCGAGTAGGCAGGCATTGGTGCCTTCGACCTACGAGTATAGTGAAGAGACTCACATGTCTTACGGAATCAACTAAAATACAACTCATTGCTACACGAACGATGCTACAACCCACTTATTAAATCAAATAGGGTCCCACCTTAGTCTAACTTCTAAGTTGCACCAAACTTCAAACTAGGTCAACAATTCAACGGTCAAGGTCAAGGTCAACGATCAATCCTCCATCAGTTGACCATCACGTTGTGACCAACTCATAATCACGTCGTGAGAAACATATCTCACCCGATCCCAACTTAGTCACTATTCAATTCCACTCGACTTCAAAAAACATGTGGAAAAAAATAATTCTAAAAATCTCAGAAAATGACACATGTCAAATCCAATGAGAAGTTGACATTTGTCAAAATTGATCTTTATTTGTTATGGTAGATGGTAGAGTGTCGATAACCATTCTTTTGGAAGATTGAGAAGCACCCTAAGTCCCTAACACAAGATCGATTTAGATACAATTTTTCTTAATATGAAATATAAAAGAAATATGAAAATTTAAAATATAGAAAGACAAGATTAATTTTTACTTTTCATGATTCAACAAAACAAATTTATCTATAAAGAGCTATATAGCTCTTATGCTTAAAATAAATTTTTACATAAATAAATCAAAAAAACTTATAATAAGTGTGATCGAGTTTTTCTTAACAATAAAAATATTCGCTACTTAAACGACATCCCTATTCTAATAAATGAATAGTTTTAATCTTTTTTTTGCCAATTGTCACTCTAATACAACTTCTCATTAATATTATGCTATGTGTCATATAAATATATTAGACAACTCATTTCAAAATTCAAATTTACATTATATGTTAAATTTGAAGTTATAATAACTTTAAAAATTTGATATATCTATTAATTAATAATTTATTTAAAATAACTTATTTAAAATAATTGATTAATAATTATAAATTTTTATTATAAAAGTTTAATTAATTTTATAACCGTGGTTTCCACGGGTTACAAACTAGTTTATTAATAAATTTACGAGTTTGGGTATAACCTAAACCATATACAATCACAAATCTTTCTGACTAGACCTATGACTATAACAGATCCGAAATATCTTTTCCCATCAACTAGTTATCCGCTATTTTTGCTGCAATGCCTTAAATGAAAATTGTTTATTTTTTGTATCATGCTAGACATATAATATAAGTTATATTAAACATATACCTCGTATAGCACATTCCTTTTTGAAATTGTGTCACAAACTTTAATGTCTCGTTTTTGTTAGAAAATGATACCTAATATGTAGGTGTGAAAAGATCAATAAACAGAAATTCGAATATTACAAAGACTATCATCATGCTTATCGTTTCACGTCATATCAATATTAGTATGAACTACTTATTATATTTTTTTTATATAAACTTTGGGATCAAAAGTTTATATTTGTTATCATTATTACAAGATAGTGTTATTAATTCGCATCATAAGTTTTCATTATTGTATATTCCAGTTTATATGTATGGGTTTTTAGTATAAAATTATCACAATTGAAATTAATCATTCTATATATTTTCCAAGTTTAACTAAAATCCAAACTGATTAATCGTATAAATAGAGATATTTTTCATTTGTGAAACACATGTCGGAATCTGGAGTGTGGATATAGCTCAACCATATATTCCTTTACCTAGAAGATTCTTTTACTGTAGCATTCTCATTGTTTATTCATCAAACTTGTTGAAAGGACAACTTTGCCCCTTCCTAGTGTTCTTTCGTATTACCCCCATGTGCTTACAAAATCATTTTCATCAAAATATACAAGAAAACATACTTCTTTTATGATATGATGGTTATTATCAGTGGCGGATCTAGGACGGAAGTTAACCGGGGTCTATTATATAAAAAAAATGCAACGCTTTTAAATTTTAGTATATTCTTAGTTTTTTTCAGCAAAAAATTTATCAAAGATGGACTTTTCTTGTAAGAGTGAGTGCCATGGAAGGGGTTTCTTTGTAAAAGAAATTTTTTTGAAGGGTATATTTGGTAATAATGTGTTTGTAATCATCTTTCAGGTGGGGTGCTTGGACCCCTCTTATTACTAGCTGGCTCCGCCACCTGTTATTATAGATTTATTTTTAATTAAAATAATGTCAGTATTGAAGTTATTAGTTAATGTTTTGGGCTTAACATTAGAGCATTTATGAGGTTAAATTCTATAACAAAAGTTAGTAGTTTGATTACACCTAAAAAATATAGACGTGTAATTTAAACTTATACCCAATATGATAATCAAATTCACTTCATGATGTATCAATGTGTTTAAATCCTTAGCTGTCTTTTTGGTGGATATTTTATTGTTGAGCATATTTAATATTTTGAACTACTTCTTACTATTCAACAAATTATTTCATCGTCTACATATAATACTATTCATCCATTCATTTATGTAATAATGTACTTGGAACATGAATATCATAAATTAGTATGACCAACATTGCATAATGTGTCTCACACAAATTATTCTTTGATTATTAAAAACTTAAATTGAATGGTTGCGTTTAGTACTCAAATCAATATTTACGATAATATTATTTGGTGGCTTTAACCATTAGATCACTTAATTACGAAAATGCAAAACCGTTGAAAACCACATTGTCAAAATTCCAAGACTTTGTTTAATATACACATTAATCTCTTTGTTGTACAAAAATTTAGAATTATTAACAATTTATTCAGTATTGTTTCACGTTTTAGGTTGGGCAATTAGAGATATTTTAGACTATATACAAAATAAATGACACCGAATTTAAAGATGGATGAACTTGTTTAATGTTTTTATATTCAATGATCTAATCAAAAACTTTTTGCAAGTTTTGGTAGTTTCATTGTAATTATCCCTTGAAGATATGTCAAGCTTAAAGCATAAAGGCTAAAGTTGTATATTTCATAACTTAAGAAACTAAAAATTATAATATATTATAATATATACTAGGTGTAAAACCCGTGTATTAAACGGGTTGATTAAAAAAAATATTAAATATCAAAAGTAAATAATAAGTATTTTTTAAAATAAAATAAGAAATAAGAAATGAAGAAAACGTATTAATTGCAAGTTTACTATCACATTTAATACTTTACATATAAAAATACAAGCATTATGTGGCATTTTAAATGTAAAATTTGAAAAAACCCAGAAATTTACACATTAATATTATTTATTTTTAAAAATATTATAAAATGACAAGTGTCAAAACTCATTAGAGATCGACATGTGACAAAATGAATCTTCATTTTATTATAATAGATACACCCGAATCTAAGTTGCTCAACTTTATGTGTATACTTAAATTTTCTTATTGAATATCAATTTGTTATTCTTTAGAATGAGTCAAAAGCAAGATAACATATGGACTAAACCTGTAAATTGGCGGAAGTCAAGGGACATGTATGTAATTTTCTCACAAAGATTATATACGCGACGGGCCGAGTGAGCGACAGATGTGCATACACATAAACACTGTCAAAATCCGGCCTTGTGAAAAAAAAACGAATCTGAGTTCTTCCATTTCTCCACCTCTCGATGATTAATCTAAACCACAACCCTCTAGATTCCTTTTGTTCCCTTTTTTAATCTTTCCCTACGAATTTTCACCATTTCCACACAGAATAATAGCTACAGAACAAGTATATATAGATCACCACTCTCCTCTGCTTTTATCTGGGTTTCATTCTTGATCATCAAAATCATAAACAACAGCAAATCAAATCGGAAAAGGAAAAAAGTTTTGATGGAAATATTGAATCCGGCCCCCGAGTTAAGCTTGGATTTCAAACCCACTTTTATCCCTAAGACAATCAGTCAATTTTTGGGAGAAGTGGCTAGAATCGGCAGCGTATGTGAGAAGATATTGAAAGTTGATGATTTTGTTAGCAGATTAGAGACGGAGATTAGGAAAATCGACGCGTTTAAACGCGAACTTCCTCTCTGTATGCTTCTTATGAATGATGGTTCGTTCCTCTGTTTTCTTTCTATATAGCTCTGTTTTTACTTCTCTCAATAATTTGGTAGATGTATGTTTACTCTTTTTGTTGATTCAATCGCATTTGGAGTTGGGTTTTTGATTTTATTCACATTTTCAGATGGGTTTTCTAATTATGTGTAGAACTAAAACAATGAAGATGTGTTAACTGTTTGATGAATTGCTTGAATGCTAGATGATTTCATTTGTTTGCTACTCGTTAACGATAGTGTAATCCATTGTTCTTTTCAGCAATTGTTACTTTAAAAGAGGAATTGACTTTGTTCAAGAAATCAGCAAACCCACCAACACTTGAAGAATTTATACCACTTAACAATACCTGTGATGAAGATCCAAAACCTGAAACCGACAATGGTGACAAGAAGAATTGGTTGAGCTCTACACTGCTCTGGAACACAAATGATAACAATCCAGACACAAAGCAAAACAATATTCCAAAACAAAATCCAGTCCAACAAGTAATCCAAAAGGTAAAAATTGAAAATAGTGATGATACATTTTTGATTAAATCTATAGAATATGAACTATTCACTTATGATTTTATATTTCAATTTGCTTATAGCGAGTTGATGAAGAACAAGATGGAATAACTGAAAGTCCATATAATGGGAATTCTAGGAGAGAGTTCATCCCATTTAAGGGATACTTTACAAGGAATGAAGATAAGGAGGAATTACCAATTCCTGGGCTTTCCCTTATTACCCCTGGAATCAAGAATCCAATGAGGGGAAATGGTTTTGTAACAAAAACTAATGCTATTCAATCAAATGTAAAGATTGGTACCTCTCAACCTCAGCCACCACAACAACAAACATCTAGGAAACAAAGAAGATGTTGGTCCACTGAGTTGCATAGACGCTTTTTAAATGCTCTTCAACTACTTGGAGGCTCAAAAGGTTAGTTCTTGAAAAGTAAATCTTTTTTGTTTTTCATGCTAAAATGTTAGATTTTAACTAAAATGGTAAAATGAATTTTGGATCATAGTTACAACTTGTGAATTGGTATTTGGTTGTTTAAAGATTGGATTATATCTTGCTTTATAGGATCAATCTTTGTTGCATACATAATTGTTAATCATTGTTGGCTCATGAAAACCATAAAATTTACATTTAAACTTTTTAATTGCAATTACCAAAAGTACTGTTACTGTCAGCCAGCTAACAGACTGTTGGGTTGTAACTTGTAATACTTTTGTAGAACATTTAACTTTTGAACACTATGCACAATTCAGTCAATATCTTTTAAGATATTTGATCATCATAAGAGAAAATAAATATGATTAATCAAGATAATAATTAATTAATATTTGTTCTGATTTTCCTGCAGTTGCTACCCCCAAGCAAATTCGTGAACTTATGCGAGTGGATGGTCTCACCAATGATGAAGTCAAGAGTCATTTGCAAGTGAGTTATTTATCTAATTTCTATAATTCTATAAACTTTCTGCAATTATATAAATTTTTTTACGAAATGCTAAATGGGTTTTTTTGTTTTATTATCAATTTTAGAAATATCGGCTTCATACACGAAGACTTCCATCCTCAAATTTATCTGCTGTTCCTTTGTGGACACAAGATCAGTATGTTGAATCATCAAAGTACAAAGATTGTCATCAATCAGGTTCTCCTGATGGACCCCTGAACTGCACCACCGCCGGAACTTCCACCACTGGCGGCACCTCCGCCGGTGACAGCATGGATGATGTTGAAGATGAGAAATCTGAGAATAATTGCTGGAAAAGTCATCTTCATATCTCTGGAAAAGATAGTGTATAATTTTTTACATATCTTTATAGATAAATAGTATATCGCGGCGATTAATTAATGTTAAAAGAGCTTATAAAAGTTTAAAAAGACAAAAAAAAAAAAATTATACAGAGAGTGAAATTTTGCAGGTTAGGTTTTTTTTTTTTTTTTTTTTTTTACTGTTTTCTTGATTTTGGTTGATGCCACTTTCTTGGATTCTTGGCTTCATATGAGATACCATTTGTATTTTGAGATAAAGAAACATGATGATTCAACAATGCCATGTTTGAGCATATTATTCCCATGTGAAATTTTGAATCTTTTGGGTCCCACAAAAGGGTATTTTGGTAATTTAACGATGGGAATGTGTGTGTGGTGCAATTATAACATCGGTGTGTGTAGTTGGTATTAGTAACATGCAGAAATTCTGCAAGAGTGAGTATGGAGCAAGAGGCCATTGGCTTTTGAGAAATGTGAAAAGCATCTCTTGAGGCCTCTTTGTAATTAGGAAAGGCCATCTTTCATTTCACATTTTGCTATTATTTCTATTTTTATTTTATTTTGGTCAAAGATATATAAATCTAAAAAAAGATATACTAAATTAATGTGGAACACATGATGCTTTTTTAATTATATAAGTAAAAATGTCATGTTTTTAATAATGGTAAAATATGTTTTTTTAGATAAGTTTGAAGTTGTATTGCATAAAGATGTATATCAGTATATATGCTATTTTATTTACACTCCAAAATGAAATGGTCCAAGAAAGATATGATTTTATTTAGTCAATACATGTCATACTTTTGGATTGTCGAATCAAATAACCATCATTATTGAAGGGCTAAATAGTCAAATGCCTTTTTTTGATCATAAAAGTAGGACTTCACGTTTGTTTCAAGATTGAAAAGGAAACAAGTATAGAACAAAGACTATCTTCACAAACTACTTTTTTATATTTATATTTATTCTATGAACAAATTTAAAAATTCTATAAAAATGTTTAAAGTTATAGAATGTAAATATTACGTGGGGATATAAATATGTATTTTACATTTTTCTATATAATATATAACGAGATGGATATATATAGTGTAACCGTTTCAAAGAAAAACAAAATAACTTATTATCATATTAGTTTCTTTTTAATAATTCCAATTATATGCAAACCACCCAAATTAATGTCCTTTTTAGAGATACCTTTTAAGTACCATTCAAAAAAATGTTTGGCTCTGAATATTTCGGACGTGATCGGCAAAACTAGCTGGTAGCGGGTAGCTGCTAGCGTTTTGTTAAAACTAAGTAAGATAACTTTTATATTTGGAGCGTTTTGTTTAAACTAAACGCTAAAAACTTTTAGTGTCAAACGAGTTTTTTTTGTTCAAAACGAATCATTTTGTCAAACGCTAGAAACAAAAGCTCCTGAACACTCTGTGCCAAAGACACATTTCGTTTAAATGAGGGCTTTTTTTGTAATATATATATATATATATATATATATATATATATATATATATATATATATAGAGAGAGAGAGAGAGAGAGAGAAAATTACACGAATCGTCCATCGTACAATTGTCCAAAGGCATGTTTAGTCTTTATTTTTAAAAATTAATTCGGACGGTCCCTCGTTTATCTAACACTTTCATATTTCATCCCTCCGGACATAAAAAGACCGTTTTGCCCTTATTTATTTATTTTTTGTTTTATTTAATAGTTATTAATTATTAATCCATTAAAAATGTTGTTTATTAAATGTTGTTTTATTTATTTGTTAGTAATTAAATGTTTTATTTGTATATCCCAGATCCGCTCTGTCATTATAAGTTCGATCTTCAAACATATCTACCAAATCGTCGGAGGAAGATGATGTTGCCGAAAGAAGAGGACCTTACCAACGGGTTTATAGAAAAAACCTAGAAAATCGGAGGGGTTTCTTAAAGCTCATCGGAGAAGATAAAGGATTTATAGATCTGAGACGATGAGGGAGATCTGAAGGAGGTACCTCATCATCGATGCCACCCTCTACTACAACCTCACCGTCAAATGACATTTAGAAACCCTAATTGTCGATCGGTAGTCCTCGGTGTTACAACTACTGGTAATCGGTATTACTAATCGAGAAAGAAAATAGAAGAGAAACTGAAAACAAATAACTTGTATGTGTTCAGGTGCGATACCGAAAGTGAAAGCAAGAGAGTCGGAGAGACCATCATTGTCGGGACTATAGTAGAAGCTTGGAGATCTACACTTCGGAAACCATCTACATCAAAGGAAACCCTAGTTGTTGTTGGAAATCGACAGTATCTTGCTATCTTGTTGGGATCGATAATATATTGACGCAAGCCATCTAAAAGAAGGGAGAAACAGATTTAGTAGTGGATGTGAAGAAAACACATATGATTAAGAGGGAGGTGGTGGTTGCCAATGGTGGTGGTCCGACTGTGGTGGTTTGATGGCCGGATTTTTGCTTCAAGGGGGAGGTCGTTTGAGGAAGACGAATAGAGAGAGAGAGAGGGAGAGAGATAGAAAGAGAGAGAAAGAGAGAGAGAGAGAGAGAGAGAGTATTTTCTAGATAAATTGATTGGGATGGGTAGGGTAGGGTTGATAGGTTTAACTGTTTAAAAGTTATTACTAAATATGAAATAATGGGTTTTAATTTATTTTTCTTTTTTTATAAATACAAAATAAATTACTAAGGGCAATATAGTCATTTTATGTCGATCGAAAGATGAAGTATGCAATTTTAAACTAATGAGGGATAAAACGTGCAAATTTAAAACAAATTATGCACGGTCCGAGTTAATTTTTGAAAATTGAGACTAAACGTGCATTTTGGCACTTGCATGTACCATCCATAAAATTTCATAAAAATTTAAACTTTTCCAAACCAACCAAAAAACATAATTGCTTACATTGTAGTTTTCAAAACATGTTTAACATTAGATTTTTTTCCCAAAATCACAAAACATAACATGAGGAGGTGCAAGATCAAGCCTTTGCCTTCCCACAATCATCTGATGTACCTGAAACATAACCCAAAACTGTAAGCCCAAAGCTTAGTGAGTTCCCCCAAAGTACCAACACAATAAATAACACATATACAATAACAACATACTATGGGTATAATCAACCATCGGGTTGGAATACCCCAGGCCCCTCAACCATCGGGTTGGAATGCCAACATACTATGGGTCCAATCAACCATCAGGTTGGAATACCCCAGGCCCCTCAACCATCAGGTTGGAATGCCAACATACTATGGGTCCAATCATCCTCGGGATGGAATACCCTAGGCCCTTAACCATCGGGTTGGAATGCCCCGGCATGTTGGCTTACGCACAAAGCAGTGAAGCCTCAGCCACCGACCAAGCATGTGTACATATAACATATAATCATATAACAGTCTACAACCAGTCAAACAGATCTACAGATCACTAAGCATAACAACATCCTATCTACCAGAATATTGATCTAACAAATCATAACAGTACAATAGCATGCATAACAGGATATCAATCCAGTGGGCCGACATTGGTGCATTCGACCCGCAAGTACAGTGAGGACAACTCACCTCACAGCTGAACAGAACTGATTAGGCCCGACTCCGAATCTCAGCTCTCAACCCAAATGTAACGCTTGGTTCCTAGTATGCATTTTAACCTTATTATTTATTTCTTTTGGAAGGGCTACTCGACGAGTTGGTGGCCCTAACTCGTCGAGTAGAAGGCAGAATAGGCGTGGGTTTTAAGTGAGCTACTCGACGAGTCAAAGTCCTGACTCGACGAGTAGGACAGGCTGGATGAAACCCTAATCTTTAGGGTTTCCACCCTATTTAAGCATCATATATGGCCTCCATCCCAACCTCCATCACCTCCAAACCCTAATCTTGAAACCCTAATCAACCTTGAGTGATCTTGAGCTATTTCTTTCCATTTTTGTGATTAAAGCTAGAAGAAGGAAGCAAAGGCTTGGAGTTGCAGAAGGAAGGTCAAAGATCCAGAGCTAAGGACTCATTTCTGTCTTCATAGAGGTATAAAGCTTATACCTTGGTTGTTATTCACTTAGATCTCCTTCTTAGCTTGTATGTTGACATTTTTGGGCCATTTCCAAGGTCATTCCGAGATTTGAACTCTTGGGGGATGAAAGGACTTCAGATCTGGGCACTCTTGAGCTTTAGAAGCTCAAAGTTGCCACCTTTATTCAGCCATGGCCCCATTCTATGACTTAGACCTTCATTTTGGCTTGGATTGGGTGTTTTAGCTTCATAACACCATGCATGCACGTAAAGTTAGCAACTTTATGTGTAATGCTAGTCTAAGGAGTCTAGATCTATGAGTTAGAAGCATTGGAATGGATTAAAATCGACTAAATGGATATGTCACATGGAGGACTCGACAAGTTGTTCTTGGACTCGGGGAGTCGGGTCGTGAACCCTAACTCCTTTTCTGGTTGTGAGTGAAACTATTGAGTTTAGGAGATGACTCAGTGAGTTGGACAAGATTAGGACTCGGAAGCTGAAGAACTCAATGAGTCCAAGAAGGGACTCGACGAGTTAGAGTCGATATGTCCCGATGTTATAACAGGAGGAACCTGACGAGTCTGGGAAGGGACTCAACGAGTTGACTTAGTTGACCACGGGTCTGAGTTGTTCATGAACTCGCCGAGTTGGGAGATGACTCGACGAGTTGGGGTTGATTGGAAGTTGACCTTGACTTTGACTTTGACCAAAATGTTGACTTTAACCAGGGGTAAAATGGTCATTTTACCCTGAGAAGGATTATCATATTGTGACTAAGCATTATTGTGATATTGATAGCCGGGGAGTCGTTGGAGCAGCTATCAGATATTCCTCACCGCAAGTTTTTGCAGACAGCTTTGCGAGGTGAGTTTTCTCCAGTAGGAACGGGTCTAAGGCACTAAGGCCGACCCGTTTAGATAGCAGTAGTTCCGGACCATGGTCCGATGCCGGGCGGGGCCCGAAGTAGGTTTATATGATTTCCGGATTCCGATCCGATGCCGGGGCGGTCCCGAGGAATGCTTGTATGCTTGTATGCTTGATGTCTTTGTGATTCTTGCATGTGTTTGTTATGTGTTATGTGTTCCGGGCTTAGGTCCGATGTTGGGGCAAGTCCGAGGAATGTCTAGTTAATATGTTATGATAGTATGTTCCGGACTCCGGTATGATGCGGGGGCGGTTCCCGAGTAATGATTAGTATGTTTCCGGATCTAGGTCCGATACCGGACGGGGACCGAGGAATGTTTTCATGCTAGGGTTATGTGCTTATGTTATATGTTGTTGATATGCATATGTATGCCGAGAACTGCTCGATACTGGGCGGGGCCCGATGCCGAATAGGGTTCGATGTCGGGCGGGGCCCGATGCTGGGAAAGCCGATGCCGAGCTTGACTCGATGTAGCAGGGGCGGGGCCCAAGATATGTTATGTGATATTAGTATGGTATGTGGTAGTTGGGGAGACTCACTAAGCTTCGTGCTTATAGTTTTTAGTTTTGGTTTCAGGTACTTCCACTAGCAAGGGGAATGGCTCGGGATGATCGCATGGTACACACCACCGTTTCAGCCTGGGATGTTTAGACTCTGATATTTTTCTCATATGATTTTGATACAGTATTTGACACGATGTTCTGAGATACATGATTTATTTTTTTCTTTATGATGACGGATGGCATATGGTTTTATTATAAATGATTTTAAAAAGAATTTTTTTTGGTCTGTATTTTTGGGATGTTTCACCAAATGCCTACAACCACCAAGTGACCAATTCCATCAAAATCCCAAAAATACCCAAAATACCCTCAAAAGTCCAAAACTTGGTCAAACATGGTCAAACTCAAAGTAAACTGGTAAAAGTCCATAAACCCATCCGAGTCAACCCAACCGAGTTAACTCAAAAATGGCTGATCCATGCGAGTACGCAGGTCGTACTCCGGAGGTACGCGCAGCGTACAAAAGACTTCACAGAAACCACTATTGGGGTGGCTGACCGGGTACGCGGGACGTACACCAGTCTACGTGGGGCGTACCCTCATATATCCAATTCCTTGATTAAGTGCTTAATGGCTTTAGCACTTGAGCTCATACTTCAGATCCAAGGCCCAGAGGCATACTAGGGTCATAAAGTTCCCAACTTTATGACTTTCCACATCCAAAATGTTTTTAATGCAAGGTATTAATCCATTAAGACCTTCTATAATAAGCATGTATCCAAACTAGCTTAATGGACCTCATTTTTATGGCTTAGAATCCTTCCCAGGGTCTAAAAGGACAACCCAAAACGTCCAAAACCAATCGTGCATAAAAATGGGACTTTCGAGACAAAAGTACATCATAAAGCTACCAAAAATGAGATCCAAGCAAACAAAGCATCAAGATGGAAACTTTTTACCTTCTGGAGTTTCCCAAGAAGGTGATGATGTAACGCCCGTAGATCCGGGCTAGTCAATTTAGAGATAATAGGGGTCGAAGACGACTTTTTGACAAAATATTATTTAGAATAAATAATCTTAACCAAGTTGTATAATACGTCTCAAGGGTTCCATACATATAAAGAACGTTGAAATCCGAGTCATAACGAAGAAGTTATGGTCCGTCGAAGTTTTATGGCAAAACCGGCACGACACCGGCAGACGTAAATAGTGAATTTACGATGGAGGACTTTTTAGTCTTAGAAATCTAAACAAAAGTTGTAGTATACGTTAAACCGAGAACATACAAAAAAAGAACGCCCAAATCTGAATTCGTATGAGGAAGTTATGAATTTTCTAAGATTTGGCTTAGCAGTGCACAGCCCGAAACTCGAATTTTAGATCGAGCGGTTTTTGGCCTACACGACCTAAATGAGAATTGAAGATCTCATTAATAGGAACTCAACGGTAAAAAGACAGACGAAAACAGAGTCCGTATGTAGAAGTTATGAATTTTACGCGGACATTTAACAGTATAATCTCCTCGTACTGTTAAATTTACGATCGGTCGAGAATTAGCCGACGGAGTCAAAATGAAAGTTGTAGATCTTATTTTTACCTACGTGTGGATATAAAGAACGTCAAAAACGGAGGTTGTATGTGAAAGTTACGGATTTTAGAAGTCGGAAGTGTGCTGTGCGAAAATGGGTGATGTGGCACAATCTTGGCCATTGCTTTCTCCCCAAGTCTTGCCACTAGATGGTGACATGTGGCACCAAGTTCATCCATTTTTCACCCTATAAATAGAACCTCTCCCACCCTCAATTTCTTCACACCTTTCCCATTCTTTTTTCTCTTTACTCTCTCTCTAGAACCTCTCTCTAGCCCCAAAACCCCCCCGAAAAGCCTAGGGAACCTCCCTAGCACGAGGCGGAAGCCCCGGAGTGCTCGAAGGCTCCGAGAAGAAGAGCTTTTCAGCTCGGGAACACTGCTCCAAGCAAAAACCCGGTTTTCTATAAAACCCGTTGTAAGTGAGCTACACCTACACTATTTTTAATATAGCTTTTATTTAATTATAGTAACGTTATTAGGAACTTATAATAAGTACTTGGGCTATTATTATGGGTTATATAAGTATTGTTTAACGCTTATATAATAGTAATAATAGCTATACTATTAATTAGTCTCGGCGAATAATAGACTAAACTCTAGTGGTAATAATACTAGATTTCGTCGAAGGAAATTATTTTTTTAAGAAGCGAAGCGCTGTCTGAGTTCAGAATCACCACCTTTTCAAGTGAGTGCATAGTTACTTTCATCTTACACATAGATATGAAGTATTTTATATAAACTACGTGTTATGTGTGCATATTATCTGTATACTTGCTATTTATGCTGAATGAACGATTTTATACAAGTTTTATATGATTTAAACTGTATATGTATTTATATCTACATAATATGTTGGGTAAAACATGGGTAGATGAAATATGAGTTGGATGATGAGTTGATAGGTGATAAAGACCATGAGGTAAGGGTGAGAGGTGGACGATGTGAGAAGCCTTGTTCCCAAATAATGGCCCCGTCATCTAGCAGAGTATGGATGACAACCACGGACTATTCTAGACAGTCCAGTGGAACACTAGCAGGCTCGCAACCTGTAGGTGTTGTGAACGTTGTGTTCACCCGGTGTACTCTAAACCCTGGTGATCATGTAGACTTGGTGCCTAAACCTTGGCGATCATGCAGACTTGGTGCCAAAGCCCTGGCGACTATGCAGACTTAGTGTCTGTCGTATAAACCTTGGTGACTATACAGACTTAGTGCCAAAGCCCTGGCGACTATGCATACTTGATGCCTGTTGTATAAACCTTGGTGACTATGCAGACTTAGTACCTAAACCCCGGTGACGATGGACTTCGTGCCGATTCCTTAGGATGATCCTTAGGAATAAATGAACGAGGAATAGTTGATTCTTAGGGTAGATCCTTAAGAGTAAAGAAGATAATGGGGATGGGTAATTGGGTTGATTGTTTGATGTTTAAACATAATAATTATATTATTGTGGGTTGAAAACCCTATGTACTCACCAGGTTTCCCAACCTAACCCACTCCAGCTTATTTCTATCACAGGTGTCGATATGAAGTTACATTACACTGAGAGATTAAAGAGGTGTACATCACTAGTGATAATTAATGTAAGTTCTGTTTATGCTTATGTTTCTGTATTGACGATGACATCCCAAATGTTTTAAAATGAATAGAAATACATTTCTTCGGAAATGCTTTGATAACGTATTTATCATGTTTTACTGGGAACAAATTCCACAACATTTTTATCAAAAGAAGTACTCTAATTTTTATAAAGCATAAACAAAATCGGTCTTTTCTGGCCGTGAAAATGGGGATGTCACAGATGATCCAAGATCTACAAGCTTACTTCAACTTCTAAGCTCCTTGATGCAACTCCTTCTTCCTTAAGCACACAAAGAACACACTTTTAGCTCAAAACAGTCTCTTATGGGGTTAGGGTTTGCCAAAAACGATTCAAGGGCTTGGAGGCTGAAAAGATGAGGGTAAATGACCCATAAAGGTGCTTAAATACCCCACAAACCCTAAAACTTAGGGTTTCCCTCGGACATAAGTACGCCCAGCGTACTCACATGTACGCTTAGCGTACACATCCTGCCCCAAAATTACCATTTTACCACTATGGCTTCTTAGGGATACTTCCTTACAATCCAAGGACCAAAATAACATAATTTAAAACCAAAGGAGGGATTTGAAAATACCTGAAAACCGGGGTGTTACATTGCATGAGGGACGATTTGTGTAACTTACTCATATATATATATATATATATATATATATATATATATATATATATATATATATATACAGAGAGAGAGAGAGAGAGATAGGTTCCATTGAGATTATAAAAAATTAGAGATCTTGAGATTCAACCTCAACCTCAAATTTCTCGTTTGCCGCTCTAACCCTTCGGCGTACTGGTACGACCAGAGAGTTTATAATCATAAATGATTATGTAGCACCACCCGTTCCTTTTTCCTCCTTTGCCTTCCCCACCACCACAACCACCACCGCCACCACCACCACCCCGCCACCAACCGACCACACTAGTGCCACCTCCGTCAACTATACCACCACCACCTTCCTCACCAACCACCATAATCATGTATTATTAAACACTTTCTGAACATACATATATGTATAATAGTTTATGATTAGACATATATGTATAAACATTTATAATCATATATGATTATACATCTCAACCTTATAATCATTTATGATTAGGCATACCCTGTTGATGTCGGTACACTGGAGCGTTAGAGCGGCAAATAAGATATATGTAGCTGAGGTTGAATCTCAAGATCTATATTAATTTAATCTCAAGTGAACCGTCCCATATATATATATATATATATATATATATATATATATATATATATATATATATATATATATATATGACCGAATCCGGTGAGGACTCAAATTTCGGTGAGGACTGCGAGGACAATTATCATCCAATCATGTTCATTAAGGGTATTTAGGTCAAAACATTATTTGAATGGGTTGGGCCAAAAGTGAACACAACCTTGGGCTAATAATGACCTAAAGTGAACAAGTATGAATATTGATGTCTTCTTTGTCGTATCTAACAGAGGCACGTATCAGGTCATACAATAACCGATTTCTACTTCAATTCTTCCTATAATCAGTAGTTTCTAATACAACAAGGTTAGTTTCCATTAACTAGAACATTTTTTGTTA
The DNA here is from genome assembly GCF_052849685.1 of Lactuca virosa. Lineage (NCBI taxonomy): Eukaryota > Viridiplantae > Streptophyta > Magnoliopsida > Asterales > Asteraceae > Lactuca > Lactuca virosa. The sequence continues at coordinate 166,267,592 of NC_136434.1, read as the reverse complement.
GATTAATTGCATTAAGAAGCTTAATTACTAACATATGATCTGGTTTCCTTTATAGAAATCGGTTTTCTAAATTGATACTCAATACGTGTCGAAGAAACAGCTGATTGAAATACATGATTTAGAAAACGACATTGATATGTACTATGTTTTTTAGTTTTTAGGTTAAAAAATCAAATTTTAGCTACTGTTCACACCTTTGGTTACTATAATTAATCTAAGAAAAATCGATTAAATAAATCTAAATGAATTAATTGATTATGTAAAAAACAAATTGATTAATTCCACAAAAAATAAATATTTTAGATTTTGTTACAGCTTCTTGATTGAACACTTGATTCCACAAAAAGATCATATGCTTTATGTTAGTTCTATTAAATTAGTTACTTTTATATGAGTTATGTATGTGTGTAAGCAGATTCAGTGCCAAAATCTAAATAATAAAAGGGTTATCAACTTGTGTTTGATGATTTCATACAAGTGTTCGATAAAATGCTTAAAAGAGTTGACGATTTTTCTAGTTGTGTTCATCTTTCTTAAATCTATTTTGTGTTTAGTGGGTGTCTTTGGGATGCATTTTGTTTAAGTGGACTGGATATTTACAGGTTTTATGGTGTTGTTAGTGAACTTATGGTACAATTGATGGTTAAACGTTTTTATAGTTAATGATAAAAGGGTTATCAACTTATGTTTTATGATTTCTTACAGGTGCTTGATGAAATGCCTAAGAGAGTTTAAAATTTTCTAGTTTCCTTCATTTTTTCTAGTTTAATTTTATGTTTAGTGGGTGTCTTTGGGGTGTATTTTCTCTTAAATGGTATGGATATTCACAGGTTTCATGGTGTTGTTCGTGAACTTACAAATAGCTTGATGGTTAAACTTGCTCTATAGTTGATACTTTTATGTTCAACAAATTATGTCAGGTGGTTTTTAAATGTTGTATAAATTTGTTTGTAATGGCCTCCTTTGGGTGGTATTCTCAGTTATTTTGAAGTTTCATGTCATAGATCATGCTTGAGGGATCTGTGGTTGGTTTGGTTATGCACTTATGCAAATTGGAGCATTTTTTATAGCTTATCACATGTTTGAATAAAAAATATCACTTCCCACTTTGATATATTTTATGGTTTCTCAAATGTTTGAATCATAGGATTGTTGGATTTGAGCATTGTAGAGTTATGGATCATAATATACTTGAATCATAATATTTGTTTCATCATATCATTGATTTGTTATACTAATTGAGATTAGATAAAATCATTTATTTCTTTATCACCTTATTTGTGACAGTGGATCATAACAGGTTTGGATCATAACATATTTTGAGCATAAAATTGTTTATAATTTATTTGAATTGGATCATTGTAAAGTTTATGATCATAACATATTTGTAGAAATAAAATTGGAGCATTTGTGGTCTTTGAATCCTAACATATTTACATCACATAAATCAATTTAACTATTTTCTTTTGGATCATAATCAGTTTTTGGATAGTATATAATATGTTTTTTTATGAAAATAAATTTTCGATCATAAATAGTAATGATTCATAAAAAAGATATGCTAGTTAATAATGAATAAGGTGGCATGAAATGTGTATAGTTTTTACAACACACAACTAAAGAAAACTACGATACATAGTTTTTACATGTTTAGATCATAGTACAATTGATACATGTTTAGATCATAGTAGAATTGATTGAAGAACGTTGTTATATTTATGTATATTTTTCAAAGTACAACATATTTTTTGAATCATAAAAATTATTTATGGTATATTTTGGATCTAAAAATACAAGTTGTTAAATTTGTGAACCAAAACTAATGGTGCACAAGTTCTATAATCTAAATTATAAGATGTTACATAAAATTTTGGATCATGTCCATTCATAGTTAAAAATTATGATCTTAAATTTATAATCCAAAATTTATGTTGAAAAATGTTGTTTATGATCTAAAATATACTATTTAAAAGTTTGTATCTTATCATTTTTGAAGTATTTGATTGAAATAAATTTATATTAAGAAGATATTAATGATTCAACTATTTTATAATTTTTGACTCAAAGTTGTATGATCCCAACAAAACATGATTTTTTTTTTCAATCGATAATTGTATGCTGTTAAAATATTATGACCCAAAATTATAATAATGGTAATTTTATGATATATTGTAACACCAGTATTCCAGGTATTTTCAGTTGTGGCTCAATTCTTTAAAAAGTTTGCAAATTTGGTCCCTACGATGGGCGTACGAGATAGGTACGCAATGCGTAGGCGTTTAAATGAGGATCGCGAGTTCCTTGCGTATGTTGGGCTTAATGTTGCAAAGGGCAACCCTTAATTTTTAGGATTTTGACCCTATTTAAGGAACATTATGGACTCTAACCCTTTCCTACCTCTAGCTTCCATCTCTCTTAGCCTCCATTTCAAAACCCTAAGTGTGTATGTGTATGTGTGTTATGAAGCCTTGGTGTGTCATTTTGGTGCCATTTTGGTGTTCTTGGTGGTGAAGGAAGACCCTTGGAATTGTAGTGTTTCACTCAAGCCTTTGGATCCAACAATTACTCATCCTTGTGCATCTTCTAGAGGTATTAAGCTTCAACCTTTATGCATATTTCTTTAGATCCAACTATATAGTAAGATTTGTTCATTAATGATCCCATAGCCTTGGATCTTATGAGCTTGAGCAACTACAGACCTAATGAGGAGGGTTTCCTTTCATTTTAGAGCATAGTGGTTCATAAAAATAGGATCTTGGTCTTTCCCAATCATGCATGATGGATCTATTAATCCTTTTGGTCATGAATAAGACTTAGAGTTGGATTTTGGACTCCTTGTAGCCATGAAAAGGCATAAAGTTTGCAACTTTATGATTCTAGGCGTTCATTAGACTTGGATCTAAAGTTGGGACGTAAAGTTTTAAGGTATTAAGAACTTAATAGAGTTTTTGAAGCTTGTTGAGTACGTTGGGCGTACCAGGTTGCGCCCCCGTAAGTCTTCCAAGGTCGAGTTGTACGCTGGGCATGACAAGGCGTACGCTCAGAAAGCCTTTTGGGCCATTTTGGGCTTTGGGTCTCTGGGGAGTTTTTTTTATGGAAAACATAGGTTACAAAAGCATTGCTCTAAGCGGAAAAACATTTAACAATTAAATGATTAGGGCACATGCAACCTAAGAAGCATCTATGTCTTTCATATAAAGGAAACATACTATGAACTATCTAACTACAAAATTTTCCTATTAAAATTTGAATTCATAATTATGAATACATGCATTGTTGATTGTTGAAGTAAACAACCAATCTTTTGTTGATCTTTTAGAAGCAAGCACCACAAGTGTCGTGCCTCTAGTGGTTCACATCCAACATAAGCAAGAAGGATATTGAGGAGAGAGGAGGGAGGTGGGAAGAAATTTGGCCAACCCTTGGGGAATTATCAGTGCCGAAAATCAAAGCCCTAATGGCCTTTATATAGTACAGTAAGGAAACCATGGATAACCCTAAAACCAATATAATAATATTATCTTGAATTGGTAATTATCCACCTTCCTAATTATCCTCCAATGATAATTCTAGAAACCCTAAAGCCTCTAGAAACCGTCCACCCTATGTGTGGAAGGTTATGAAGCCTTTTGCTCAACTATTGAACAATTACACTTTAGTCCCTGCACTTTTAATTTTAATCACAAAATTAATTCTAATTAATTTCTGATTAAATGTTCATTAAATATTACTATTTCTAATTAATATATTATTTTCATAATATATTAATAAATCAATTATTTCAACTTATTAATCAAATAATATATTGAACTCTCTCTCCAAAATCATCTTGTCCAATTGCTAGGTTTGAGGGCATCCCAAAAGGATTGTGTTACTATCAGTTCAAGTTTATACCAATTATAGTTATGGGCTTAGACACCTAATCCAACAGTCTCCCACTTGGATACGTCTGTAACTATAGTTGCCAGTATAACTTCTAAACTGGTCAGCAAATTGTAGCTTCCAAAAGCCGATGTCGAACTCCGACCTAGTCAGTTACATGTCCTAAGATAAGTGATCATATAATCCTCCGTTCTACAAGATATCATTCAGACATGAGACATGGAACATAATCAATCTCATTGTCCATTACTTTGTTTCCCGATTTCTGATTTGTAATTACATAGAACTTCTAATCGAACACATCAATTTAGTCATGGCCGGGCCCAACACTATAAGTCAACACCAAATTATCGAGGGGCCCAAAGATATCACTTTTCCCGTTAAGGAAAAAGGAACGGTAAACTTTGACTTATATGCTTGCACCATTTAATCATTAGATCATGCACAACAATACATTTTATAACATCAAGTTACTGATGCGTTTACATATCATCAATGCACAACTAACTTGTAAACCACAACTCGTATATCTACGTTTCAAGATTATAAGATGTTATCATCTCAAAATTACTCGTGAAAATTCCATGAAGTAATTCTCTGAGCGTAGGTTAATCCAATACTTAAATCTCCATTTCAATGTACTCATGAACATTGCAGCAATACCATTTCTATGTCTAAACCTCCTTAGACAATCTACAATTCAATTCATGACATTCTTAATTCACTACTTACTTCCAAAAAGAACTATCGACTGTGGACTTTTTAATAATCGAATTATTTGGGAAGTAAAACATGCAAAATGAAACACAATAATAAACAATTGTCAAAAGGTAGTAAACAAACTCATAAATAATTCTCTATTTTTTAATCACCAAAAGTCAATTACATTTAGTTTGTTACAAGTTTCAACTAACTGTCTAACTACTAAAACTAATATCATCTTTTAGACCAATACTCCTAGCATGCTGAACGTGTTTAGCCCTACTCAGACCCTTTTTGAGTGGATCTGAAAAATTCTCTTCAGATGATTCCCTCTTCACTACGAGGTGACCTTCTTCTACCCTATGTATGATGAAATGGTATTTTTAGTCGATATGTATTGATCTTCCATTATCTCTTGGTTGTTTTGTCAAGGCAACCGCTCCTTCATTATCACAGAAAATTTCCATTGGCTCCTTGATGGCTGAAACAACTCCAAGGTCTCCGATGAAGTTCTTCAACCAAATTGCCTCATTTGATGCTTCACTCGCTGCTATGTACTCTGATTCACAGGTAGAATCAACCATTGTCTCTTGCTTGGAACTTTTCCAAGTAACTGCTCCTCCATTTAAGGTAAACACCCAACCAGATTGAGAACAGAAGTTGTCTCTGTCTGTTTGAAAGTTGGCGTCACTATACCCAGTTACTCTCAATGTATCACTGCCACCAAGTACTAAGACCCAGTCCTTAGTTCTTTGTAGATACTTGAGAATATTCTTAACTGCTATCCAATGAGCTTTACCTAGATTTTCCTGATAACAACTGACCATGCTCAAAGCAAAGGCCACATCAGGGCGAGTACATGCCATAACATACATGATAGATCCAATGGTGGAAGCGTATGGAACTTTAATCATTTCTGCCATCTCGGCATAAGTACTCAGGCTCTGAGTCTTACTCAGTTTGGTATTACTTTGGATATGTAGTTCTCCTTTCTTTGAATTACCCATACTAAAATGTTTTAGCACCTTTTCCAAGTATGTACTTTGACCAAGTCCAATTAGTCTTTTACTCATGTCTCTTAAAATTCTTATCCCCAGAATATAAGCAGCCTCTCCCAAATCCTTCATAGCGAAACACTTTCCAAGCCAAGACTTAACCTATTGCAAAGTTGGAATGTCGTTTCCTAGAAGAAGTATGTCATCAACATACATTACCAGGAAGGTCATTATACTCCCACTAGCTTTGACATAAACACAAGACTCATCTTCACTTCTAGAGAAACCAAACTCCTTGACTTTCTCGCCGAAGCAAATATTCCATCTGCGAGATGCTTGTTTCAATCCATAGATGGATTTCTCAAGCTTGCACACTCTATTGAGAAATTTTGCATCAACAAAACCCTCTGGATGACTAATGTAAACATCCTTAGCTAACTTCCCATTAAGGAAAGCGTTTTGACATCCATCTGCCAAATTTCATAGTCATGAAATGCAGCTATGGCGAGCATTATCCTAATATATTTTATCTTAGCCACTGGTGAGAAGGTCTCACCATAGGCAACCCTGGGGTTTGAGTAAAACCCTTCGCAACCTGTCGAGCCTTGAAAGTATGAATCTTTCCATCCATGTTTGTCTTCATCTTGAAGATACATTTGTACCCAACTATCTTACGACCTGGTACATTATCAACCAAATTCCAAACTTAGTTGTCATACATGGACTTGATCTCGCTGTCCATTGCCTCTTGCCATTTTGCTACCTCAAGGCCCGCCATTGCTTCCTTATAGTTAGCCGGTTCATCCAAATTTACCAGTGTACTGAACTGATAAATGTGTCTCCATCTGAAGTAATATGGAAACCATAAAACTCAGGTGGCATTTTAACTCTACTGGAACGCCTAAGACGTAATGACTCGTCAACTTGTTAAACTGGAATTTCTTCCTATGGTTGAACCTTAGCGTCTTCAGAGGTTCTTTCATCGTTTGATTCTTGAATCTCTTCAAGATCAATGGTACTCCCACTGTGCTCTTTTCATATGATCTCTCTCTCGCGAAAGACTCATCTTCGTGATACAAAGACCACGTTGTCACTAGGTCTGTAGAACAAATATACAAAGGAATTATGTGGGTAGCCGATGAAAATACATCTCTCACTTTGAGGTTCGAGCTTGTCGCGAGTCTATCGTCTAACGAAAGCTTCACAACCCCAAACCTTGATATATACTAACGAGGGAACCTTCCCTGTCCACATCTCGTGAGGTGTTTTGGCAACGTTCTTAGTTGGGACAAGATTAAGAATGTGGGCGGCGGTCTCTAAGGCATACCCCCAGAACGAAATTGGAAAAGAAGCTCGACTCATCATGGAACGAACCATGTCTAACAAGGTTCGATTTCGCCTCTCGGCCACACCATTAATTTGTGGTGTCCTAGGAGGTGTCAATTGTTAAACTATTCCACATTCTTTGAGGCAGTCATGGAACTCGATACTAAGATACTCTCCACCTCTATCTGATCGTAGCATCTTTATCTTCCCGCCCATTTGATTCTCGAATTCATTTTTAAACTCTTAGAACTTTTCAAAGGTTTCTGAATTATGCTTGATTAAGTAGATATAACCATATCTGCTATAATCATCAGTAAAAGTTACATAGAATCGATTAGCATCCCTTATGGTGGATCTGAATGGCCCACACACATATGTATGTATGAGGTCCAACAAACCTTCACATATTTCAAAAGATCCATTGATGTTAGGGTGCAAAGTCATGCTTGGATGTGGAGTGTTAGGCTTTCCCTCTTGTATTGTGTAATGAGTTGTCTTTCCTTTAAATAGGAAGTGAGTGACACTCATTTATGTAAGAAACCATTTTGGAGTGTTAGACTAGAGATAGAATTTGTACAAGACCTACTTTTTATGTTCTTTCTAGATCTAATATGAGCTTGAAAAGATTTATTTACTTAATGTGTTCTTGAGTTTGTATGGTGATTCACTAGATCTTTCTTATTCCGCACATGCCATCATAATTAACATCACTACAATTGGTATCAGAGCCAGTGGCGAGGGTTCGATTCTCTCAGGGAGCAATTTCTAAGGGGGGGGGGATTGTTGGGGGTCAGAAATGGCATCGACCAAGTCCTCGCACGATGGCCTGGAGTGCCACAATCGAATGCCTGGTCCTGGAGGGTTGAATGCGCTATATGGGTAAGGTTGCATCCTTTCTAACACCAATTGGTTTTAGATCAACCGGTAGCACTTATGCTCAACAAGTGAAAGGTGATTCCAACACTCCATCCTTTTGGAGTTGGGTGATGCGTTTCTTCTTAACGTATCCAATACGACAATGCCACAATTACGCTTTGTCTATACCTATAGACGAATCAATTTGAAATACACTACTTCCTAAATTGTCTACACACATCACAGTTTCATAAACACCATCACAAGGTAAAGCTTCAAAATAAAAATACCATTTTTATAAGCAGAAATAGAACCATTCCCATTATTAAAAGAATATTTAAAACCTTGTTTGAACAATGCATGAAAAGAAATAATATTTCGTGTCATTTCTGACGAGTAGCAACAATTCAACAAATCTATACTAACACCATCACTAAGCACTAGACTATAAACTCCAATCTTGGTGACAGGTGAAGATCGCCTATTCCCCATGATCAAGTTTATTCTACCATATTCCACCTCCTCACTTCTTCTTAGCCCCTACAAATCAGAACAAATGTGAAATCCACATCCTGTATCAAGGGCCCAAGAACGAGAAGATGATGATCTATTAGATAAGATAGTGTATATACCTACAGAAGTTGGCTGACCTTGCCATCTTTAATATCTTGCAGATACTTTTCGCAACTTGGTTTCCAATTCCATTTGTCGTTGAAATAAAAGAAAGTGGCCTCTTTGGGATCAGAGATAGGAGGAGCATCAGAACTGGACTTACCTTTGGGTCCATTGCTTGACGAGCCAACTTGATACTTTCCCTTCCAGTTCTGTTTTGAAGGACCTTTCCTCTTCTTTCCGTTCTCTTGACCAATGGCCAGAACGGGAGCACTAGCAGGAGTGGAGGCAATACTTTTTACCTTCATACCTGCTTCAGTTGTTCACAGGAGGTTGTGCAATTGAGCCAAACTATTCTCATTGTTGTTTAGATGATAGGTCAAGATGAACTGATCATAACCACTAGGTAAGGAGTTAAAGACTATGTCAATAGCCAACTCCTCATCAAAATGCAAATTTAGCCTAACAAGGCGATCCATGTATCGTTGCATCCTTTGCACGTGGCTTCTAATGGACTCTCCCTCTTTCATTTTGCCTGCTATGAGGGACTTTACCACCTCATACTTTTCTTGACGAGCTCGCTTATGGTACTTTTCCATAAGGTCCTTGTGTTGGGTTTTGAGCATACCATCATTCCTATGGTGTACATGCAACCCTAATTGCTTTGGATGTAGGTTTTTCTAATTTGAACATACAACTATGAATACCAAAGCAATAACCCTATGACTAGCATACATATATCGAAAATCACATATGATTAGGGTTAGAATCTTTACCTCTCTTGTTATGTAGCAATAACAAGTTTAATCCTTATTGATCTTGACTTCTGAAAGCCTAGTGCCCCAAGTGTTGCACCTCTAATGGAGTCACAAACACCTAATGCAAGGAGAATGACTTAGGAGAGAAGGATTTCGGCTAGGGTTTCTTTCTTGAATGCTTAGGCTGAAAATCCCCTTGTATGGGGTCCTATATATAGTTGTGGCTGCTAGGGTTTTCAGGTGGAAACCCTAATACCTAACTTAGGAAGCAAGCAGCCCATGAACTCCTTCCTTAGAGCCCATGGACGAAATCTATGGGGCTTCCCTATAGGATTTCGTCCACTCCACTCTATGGAGTCCATCAGCCCAATTATGCAACTATCAATGATTTGCATAACAGTCCCCCAATTATTTAATCATTCTCTTTTGACCACTAAATTAATTCCAAATTAATTTTTGATCAATACTAATCAAATAATATGATTTCCAAATAATATATTAATAAAACCATTCTGAGTACCAATTTATTATTCATATAATAAATTCTACTCTTTCTCCTCCTTTCATCCTATCAAGTTGCATGAATGAAGGCAACCCAAAAGGACCATGCTCATAATCAAATCAAGTACATACCAAAAATAGTTATGGGCTTAGACACCTAATCCAATAGTCTTCCACTTGGATAAGTCTAATAACTATTATTGCGTACGACTTCAGAATCAGATTAGCAATCGTAGCTTTCAAAAGCTGATGTCGAACTCTGATCTTATCAGCAACACGTCCTTTAGATAAGGGATCATATATTCCTCCATTCTCAAGATATAGTATAGACATGAGACATGGATTATAATCATTCTCTCTGTCTATGTGTTGTTTCCCGATTTTCGATTTAAGACGACTGACAATAGACTTCAGTTGAACACATCAACTTAGTCCAGGCTTGGCCAAGCGCTTAGGGTGTCATCACTAAATCATCGAGGTGCCCACATATATCGCTTTTATCCAACTTTGGGTAAAAGGAACGGATAAACTTCGATTCATATGCTTGCACTATTTACTTATCAAATCACACACAACAATACGTTTTATAACATCAAGTTACTGATGCATATACGTATTATCAATGTGCAACCGGCTTGTAAACAACAACTCATATCTCTCCGTTTCAAGAATATAAAATATTATCGTCTCACAATCACTCGTGATAAAATCCATGAAGTGATTCACGTGAGCGTGGGTTTAATCCAATAGTCAAATCTTATTTCAGGAGCACTCATGAACACTGCAACAGACTTTTGCTATGTCAAAACACTTTAGATAATCTACAGTCGGATTCATGACAGTCTTACCTCATTACCTACTTCCAAAGTATGATTGATTGTGGATGTTTGAATAACCTAGTTATTCGGGAAGTCAAAACATGCGAAGTGAAATACAAGAATAATCGAATCCAATATGGCCTTAAATCTCTTGAGTATAAATAAAACACTTATTATTTAGTCACCATATTGATTACACCTTATTCATTGTATAATGTTTCACATAGTCAACTTAATACTTGAATTGAAACAATAGTCATCCCATGCTCCAAGCATGCACACTATGCTTACCTATGGTCCTTACTTTGTGAAATAGATTAATTGAACACACTTCCAATGACACTTCACAATTCCTAATCCTTATTATAAGTGTAAGAATACCAAATTCTTGCCACTATTAGAATATGTTAGATTCTAACATTTTACGCAATGAGCCTTTTGTAATGTCATAACACCAAAGTCACAAGGACTTTGCCAATGATATTACCAAGCTCTCTATTGGAGATTGTTACAAGACAACTCCATAGATATGAAGTCTCACATTCAAAGTACATTCCTTTGAACATCTTTCTTGCATAAAAGTTTCTAATCTACATAGATTCTTAATGTCCAACTCCTATTATGGAAACATTTCCATATTTTCCATATGAAAAATAGAATCCTATCTATTCATAATAATGTCGATATGGTCCATTCATTACTATACTTCCAACTGACCACAAGCGACCAATCCTTAGCGAACCTTAGATCATCCTTGACAGTTTGTTTAATTATTTTAGTCATGTCCGATTCTGGTCCTTTTTCCCTCTTAATGCCCTAAGACATTTCGAATAAACAGAACGGTCGAATATTACAACATATGTAATCGATCCTATACTCGAAGCGTATGGGATACGCTACATAATGTCTTACATAAAGACATGATACTTTACCAGTCTCCTGCTATAATATTGCCATATATAGAATTTCCTTATGTTAAACCTTTTCAACATAATATTCATATATGTCATTTGACTAAAATTGATTAAAATTTCTCGATCTAAGCTTTTAGATTTGAAAAATAAGTATAAATTTCTCTCCCTTAATTATAGCAAAACAACTCTTCAACCTCTGTAACTTTGTGAATTGAAACTTTTGTCTTCTATAATTAATATTGCTAACTTGCAATACTTAACATAATAATCATGCTCCCACTAACATGATAATTATTTCCTTACCAACATAACACGTATGCTCCCACTAGCTTTGACATGTATTCAGAAATCAGCTGGACTTCTAGAAATCAATACTTATTGACTTTCCTACCAAAGTTCATATTTCTGATACGTGATGCTTCGATAAGCTTTATCTAAGCTCATACACCTTTTATTAGAAGGCTCATATGTGTGTCCAAACTATTTCAGAACTTAGGTCATGTTTGGTGCAGAGAATTAAGAGGAGAGAAATGGAATCAATTCCATTTCTCTTATTTGGTTTGTATTAAAAATAGAGAGAAAAGGAAATAAATGGATTACATTTCCATGAGTCCAAGTATCCGAGAAAATAAAAAAAACAGAGAAATAAGATAGGCTCGACTTCGATCCCTACTAACTGCATTCTTTTTATTACGCTTCAAATTTTGAGTTCTCATGCGAAATTTTTTGGAATCGGCCCATCTCATCTTCTACGTTGCCCTACCAAAATCTGGATTTTTTTTGGCTTTTCTTGGTCGAATTGTCCACTAACGTCCAATTTAAGGTATTAATAAGCTTATTGAATCTCAATTTAATTTGATTCATGTTGTTCTTCATGTTGTTGTTGTGCAAAATTGAACTATGTATCGTTTGCTAACTTCATCAATCAATTGTGAAAAGAGTTACTGTAAGGCTTTTTTAATTTCTAAATCAAGTGGGCTTCCATTAAATTCCTTCATCACGCACTCATTACAAATTCTTAGAAATCAATTCCACCATGTTTTGTTTGATCTTGTACATCACTCTAAAGATTGATTTCTAGCATAATATAAGAAAATTATAACAAATTCTTAGAAACCAATTTCACACAATTCATTATTTTGTGTTGTGGATTTTCAGGTTTGGCTGCAAAGATGATTGCAATTGGTATAATCAAAGTAACTATACAAACAAGGATGTGAGATCACAAGATTAATGGTTATGTTCCTTGTTCATTGTACACAACTAGATGATCGTGCTGAATTTTATCATTGCTTCAGGTTTAGTTGGGAGATGAGAAGGTGCAAGGATCTATGCCATGAAGCTTATGATTAATTATCCTGTGAATAATGTGATGTTTCTTTTCATGTTGGAGATTTATAGGTTAACAAGTGTCAACAAACAATTATAAAAAATATATTACATAAACAATAATTGAGAAAATGAAAAGATAGAAATATAAAGATGCATAATGTGACAAATTAACATGTAAATCATAATGACATTATCCTAAAAGAATGTTGATTGAAAAAGATATATGTTGTTAAAAAAAGTTATTTTCATTCCATCTCTTAGTAAAACCAAACAAGAGAATTGATTCTTGGACAAGTCTCTCCGGTGAATTCTCGGTGGTACCAAACAATGGAATCATTTATCTTTCTACAGTTTAATTCTCTTTCTCTGCATTTCCATTCCCTGCTTCAATTCCCTTTCTCCGTACCAAACACACCCTTATATCAATAAGTCCCAAATGTTCAGATTAATTTCCAAATCTCACAATTCGAACTATGAAGAGGGATGTCGTAATCATAATCGAATTTGAGAATGCAATTTACACAATCGCTATCTCCTTAAAATCTTCCTAGTGAAAGCGTTTCCTCACAATCATTTTCATGAATTGGAGAGAAACCTTGTCACTTTGATTTTATGGTGTATGTGTTCCTATCCATGTGAATTTATCATAACCATAATCATAAGGTTGTGACAAATCCAAAACCATATGGACCGAACTTGTCCAATCTTAATTTCTTGTCACCTGGCAGCACAAGGGCCTACCATGTCTTCCAAGTAGTCAAGCAACTCACCCATATAGATCAATGAACTTTCACCAATCAAGGTGCTTTGCCTTATGCAATCAATTGAGAACTCTTAGGACTCACATGCATAGTTAACTTAACTGGAATGACACAGAAACAAGAATATGTCAACACGATAGGTTATAAACCTCAAGTCGTGTGCTAGTGATAGACAATAGCTTTATTCTTGATTAGTTCCTGAAGCTATTCAAGACCATTAAGAATCCCACTGACTTCTTGACATATAAGATTCCCATGTCAAGAAACATTCCTTGACAAAGAAATATTCAAGAATTAGTGCAGATTCTTATCAAGGCAAACACTTCACACAATTGGTCATGGTTGGTCTTGCTCTTATACAAGACATCACAACTTACCAATTTCAAATGTGAAAGAGTAAGAAACAAATTTTTCTATTCCACATTTGATGAGTGTTATAAACCTTCTTAAGTTATGTCACTCAAGTCACAATCTTGGAGCATGACTCTAAGACTCGATTTTGGAACGAAGTATGATTCACCATTTGATTTATCCATTTCAACAATTCTCGATTCCTCTTCTTAGCCATACTAGTGCACTAAGGTGTCCTTAGAGGATCAATCGTGATATGGTTTCATAATCATTAAGACGATCATAAAACATGATACTCAAGTACTCTCCCTTCTTTTCAGATTGGAGAAACTTTTATCTTTCTGCCTAATTGATTCTTCTTATCCGTTCTGCTATACATTGAAACTTTTACAAATAATTCATAATTACACTTAATCTTGTAAGAATAACCATGTTTACTAAAATTTTAGCAAATCATGACGAATATTCTTATCGTTCTTTGTGGTGGACTTGACCAGTGCACAACAATGCGTACTAGATCCTTTAGTCCTTCACTTAACTCACACACTTATATGAACAAGGAATTAGTCTTAATTTCCCAAATATGAAGGTTCCCATTCATCACACAATGCAAGTTGTATGATTCCAAGTTTCTGTCCAATTGAAACTTGGGTGACGAGAATCATTCCTTATTTGGTAAATTTTCTGCACTACCACAAATAACATAACTAAGAATCACATCCATTTTTAATATTGCTAACAGTAGAGACATACAAACATCAATTTTCACAGAAGTCATTGCAAGGATATATATATATATATATATATATATATATATATAAATAAGACAAAAATCAAAATTTTATTTTATTTATAAAAACTCGGAAAAACTTGTCCTTACAATGCAATTACAAATGAAAACTATGTTACTAAATATTCCTAAGCAATCTATCATAACTCCTAAGTAGCAGCTCAAAAATCCGATCATCGAACCATGCGATCGAAATCCATCTCTTCGCGATCAGACTCAGCATACTTTTCCTTTAAGCTTCGTTTATTTTCTTTGATCCTACAAAACATCAAAATGCAATCTTATCACATTATGTATAAAGAATCTACAAATAGGAACTTAATAGAGTTAGATAGTGGACTTACCTGAAGCCGAGTCATACATCTTGACTCTCCCATCCTTGCGATCTTTCAGGTAGATACGGTAGCTTCGTAACCAATGCCCCTTCTTTTGGAAGTAGAAGCAAACAGACTCCTTTGGAATAGCACATGGGACAATCTTAGATTCAGCTTTTCTTTTTACCATTCGGTCAAACACTTTGACCATGGCCAATCCCTTTCCATTGGGAAGAGTAAGTTTTTCTGGACTTCCAATGTTGCCATTGTCAATGTCCATGGAAGTTTGGGAGGTTGATCTACCAGTCAAATTTGCTTGACCAATGTGCCAAATCATTGCTGATTCAGCAACAATAAGCAAATAGGTAAGATCAATGAGGGTCACATCGTGGTCCATCATATAGTAATCTTTAATGAACTCACTATATGATTCAGGAAGTGATTGAAGAACCAAGTCAACAGACAGCTTCCTTGATACATCGACTGTGATATCCGCCTAAAATGGATTCGGGTCAACCCAACCCAATTGGAAATTTAATAAACCCTACTCAAGATTACTTGACGCTAATAGGATCAAAACCCATACAATACGATATAACTTGACGTTAATAGCAACATAGTATTGTACAACGTTATAACTATAATCAAAGTAAATTATGATACCATATTAAAATCAAATCAAAGTATAATGCTCTAATTAAATTAAAAGAATCAAACTTGAATTCTCTAATTAAACTTCAAATCAAAGTAGATTGTTATAATCAAATAATAACCTATCTTTTATAAAACTCCATTTTTATAAACTTTACATTAAATTTTATAAAACTCTATTTTTTATAAACTTTACTTTAAATTTTATAAAACTCTTATATTAATTATGTAAAAGATGCTTGTGTTAGTGGGAAATTATGAAGACCACCAAAAGCAAAAAGATTATTCCCATGGTCTCCCACTCACACCTCCCATCCACTTTCCTTTCCTTTTTCTCCCAACACATTATTCTCTTCACCATTTAAATCTTCTCTATTCTTTCTCTCACTCTCAATCTCGAAATTTCCTCCAAGAATACTCATATTCCATCCAAGAACAATCTATTATACTCAAATCTTCATCCCTCTTGAAGCATTCATCAAGGTATGTTGTTAAAAGTTTCAAATTCATACAAGAAACAAATTAAATCCACCAAAATATCTAAAACTCATTTTTTGCATAAACCTGATTTTTCTCAGAATACCATCAATAAAATAAGAAGTTCTGGAAATTTTCAGAAAATAACTTATTTTTATTGAATTATCATAATTATTGCAATAAAGTAGGGCAATAATTCACATAAAATACTTGTTGCATTCAATAAATTCTGAGAAAATTCTGGGATGACCTGTATACTGATTAAACATGATATATGAAGTTTCATGTGTTTATATTACTGTTTACTATTATTTATGATTTTATTGTTTAATTAATAATGAAATATATAAAAAATACTTCCCATAGTCACAAATATCTGAAACTTATACACTGGGCTCTACATCATGTTATAAAACTATGGTTAGTTTTACAGATTTTTTGAGAATCATTTACTATTTTTCCTGAATTTTGTGTTGTTTAATCATTAAAATATTAAATAAATACTAAAACAGTTCAGAAAAATATACAAATTTTACAGTAATTCATATTGTATGAAATAATGATTTCCTAATAATTTCATAATTTTTCAGTACTGTTTACTATTTAAAACTATTTTCCTAAGTATTTAAGCATGTAAAAATGCATTTTAATGATTATTTCATATAAATAATTGTTAAAATCTGTAAATAATTATAATTGGGCAAGTTATTATTTTAATAAGAAATTATTAAAATCTGGCCTAAATTGAAAATATAAATTAATTATGCAAAGTAAGTAATTCAATTTAAAATTCATTTAACAAATAAATACCTTAATATTATAATCAAAATGAATTATTGTTAATTCATCAAATATAAGAATATGTGTATAATTATTTATTAATACTCCATTCTCGTTTAGCAGTTCCTAAAACAAAACTATTAATTATATTAGGTTCTACGCCATTTTGACCCGAATCGTCTATCGTACGACACACGCATTTCGTTTTGGGACTAATGTGAGTAATCTACCCCATATTTTATAATTTTCAATACTTTTGGGGTGTATCATGTGGTTCTAATATGTTCCAACTTCATTTTATTGTTTTATCACAATTGAGACATTGTTGGGACATTTATACGTGAGTCATTAATTGTATAACTATTGTTCGTTTACGCTACATGTACTTGTAGTGCATTATCATTTTTAGTCTAATCTCCATGACTATGCCCGTATTCTTGAGGTACGTTATGGACAATAATAGCGCTATTGGGTTGACCACCCCGCCTTGGGACGCTAAGGTGATTGATCACACGTGGTTGAGTGTGTATGATGATTAGATGCTCCATCCTATATATATTTATATATATACATATGTATATATATAGGGTGAGGACTTATTGTTGTTGTTATCAATTGTTAATCAATTTTTGATTTATAAACCGTTATCTCAAATACAATTGTTTGGCGACTTCAAAAGAAAACAGATTTCAAATTATAAATGTTTCAACTTCACAATTTTCTCTACTAAAATTTGATTACTCACCAACTCTCGTAGTTGACCTGTTTTTACCCATGATGCAGATTTGAAGAATGAAGAATGATGAAAAATAGGTTGTGCCTTAGAAATCCACAAGACAATTTAAATTTGATGTAATAAATGTGGTATGCATTTGTATTTGTACTTGTATGTTGTGGATCTTGTTTGCATACTTAGTACTTAATTGAATCTAATCACATTATAACCTAGTTGTCATGAGACTTTGAACAATATATCACGCCTTGATCGATTCCGACAAGGATCGGGGTGTGACAGATTGGTATCAGAGCCCTTGACTATAGGGAATTAGGTTAATTGCCTTGACCTAGTCTATAGCCTCTAGGGTCCTCTCGTATGCTAGTTTATAAAATGCACACACAACTGTATGCAATTCGCACTTAGAAAATCCTAGGAATACCTTTGTGTGTTAATTGCTCCCTTATGTGCATACGTATTACTCCTGACACTTATATGTGTGCATACACTTGTGAATATTCTCCACTTTCTCTGAAAATCACACACATACTCAAGTTGTTTAACAAAATGTATATACATATATGTATTCCTTAGAGCTCATAGGAAATTCAAAGTCATCCACTCTAGTTGGGTAGGATCATAGTAATGGACGCGTAGTAACTGGAAGGAGGAGGTGCCGGTAGCCCGAAAGTCCTGACTAGGTAAGCATTCGTATACATCCCAATCAACCGAGGGACCAGTTTGCTTATCTGGGGACCAAAGGCGAGAGTTCCCAAACCTATAGGCCAAAGCGCGTCATTCACATTACTTTTGAGCCATCAAAATACCCGACCTTATCAAACGTATCCGAAAGGATACACTCCAAAATGGCCAACTCATTGGACTATTAAGTTCCCTAATGGGCCTAGAAGTGGGAAAGAAATGTGAAAACTTAGTTTTGTGGGGGCCCACGCAAGTGCTACATGTTTCACATTTAGTAACCATGGAAAGCCTAAAAGGTGCCCAACACTCCTAACCATGGCCCAACAAGTGTTTTACAATTATTTTACCCAACAATGTCTAAAAACTTTATTTCCATAATCAATTTACAAATAACTCACAAGTCCATATGCGTGTTTCTCGTAGATGGCATTACGACCCCCATACGCTGCTCGCAACAACAGAAGGCTAGCTGCCCTGGTCGCCAAGGAGGTAGCAAACGTCATCCCAACAATTGCAACCCAACTTCATTCTCTTCAGCCACAAGCTCCAGCAACAAATCCTCGTTGCTCGTTCAAGCACTTTCGTAACTGCAATCCGCCTTACTTCAAAGGCACCGATGGTGCCACCGCACTCCTCACATGGATTGAAGAAATGGAGAGTACTTTCATCCATAGCGAGTGTCCTGAGGACCTGATGGTCCGTCATGCTACAGGGTGCCTCCTAGGTCATGCTCTCACATGGTGGAACCTAGAAAAACGGGCAAAGGGAGAGGTTGTTGCCTTGGGAATGACCTGGTCAAAACTAAAAGAACGCATGATGGAGAAGTTCTGCCCTGACAGCGAATTGCAAACTCTCGAGGATGAATTCTGGAATCTGAAACAGGAGGGAGGCGACAACGCGACCTACACCAATAGATTCCATGATCTCTCGAGACTCCTACCTCACATGGTTCAACCTATGAAAACTGCAATACGCCGCTACATCAAAGGGTTACCACGCCAGATCCGTGATTCGGTGACCAGCAGCAGGCCATCTACCCTAGAATCTGCCATTGAATTAGCAGGTCAACTCAACGAGGACAATGTGAACGATGGTGTCCTCCCACGCAAGGGTTCAAAGATGTCAACTGAAAAGTCGACCCCTGAGACCCCCCTAATTTTCAAGTCCGAGTCCTCCCACCGACATGACAAAAAGAAGCGGAAAAGTCATCACCACAACCATGCTGTTATTACCCCTGCTACTCCTATCACCCAAGTCACCCCACCAGCCCAACCAAATAAAAAGCCGTATACCGGACCTCACCCCCTCTGTAACCACTGTAACTATCACCATATGACCACTAGCCCGTGTCGCCTCTGTACGAATTGTGGTCGCTATGGCCACTTGGCGGACACATGTCGTGCACCAAAAACTCAGCGACCACTCTATCTACCCTCAAATCAGCAAATACAAACCCGATATCCAACTGGAACATGCTTCAACTGTGGTGACCCCACCCATTTCAAAAACGTGTGTCCTAGGTTAGTCAATATCATCAACACCCAAGCCCAGGCAAATCCAACAATGCAGGTTCCAGCTCCCAAAGGCCGAGCCTTTGTCATTACCGCAACCCAAGCAAAGACCGATAACAAGGTCGTAAATGGTACGTTTCTCATAAATAACTGCTACGCGTCAGTACTTTTTGATTCAGGTGCCGATAAAAGTTTTGTGTCTTTGGAATTTGAGCCCATACTTCACACACCTCGCACGATTCTTAATGAGTACTTTACCGTAGAAGTCGCCGATGGAAGATACGTTTCACTCAATGCAGTCATCCAAGATTGCACTTTCGATTTTTCCGGTCATAAATTTTCTGTCAATTTAGTTCCTATGGAACTTGGTAGCTTCGACATCATCGTAGGAATGGATTGGCTATCCCAAAACCATGCTGAAATAGTATGTTACGATAAGTTCATTCGTATTCCTCTCGCCGACGGTCAAAGTCTTCGTATTTATGGCGAGACTCATTCGAAAAAGCTTAGTCTTATGTCATGTACTCAAGCTCGATCATATCTACGAAAAGAATACATGGCTTTCTTAGCCCATGTGGTGGAAACAAAGGTCAAAGAAAAGAAGATTGAAGATATTCCGATAGTACGAGACTTTCCCGACATCTTTCCCGATGACGTATCTGGACTCCCTCCAGTACGTGAGCTAGAGTTCCGCATCGATCTTGTTCCTGAGGCTACTCCCATAGCCAAGTCTCCATATCGGTTGGCTCCAACCGAGATGCAAGAATTGGCAAGTCAGCTCCAAGAACTAACCGATAAGGGATTTATCCGCCCTAGTACTTCACCCTGGGGAGCCCCGGTTCTCTTCATCAAAAAGAAAGATGGTTCGTTTCGTATGTGTATCGATTATCGGGAGTTAAATAAATTAACCATCAAGAACCGATATCCGTTACCTCGGATCGACGACCTTTTTGATCAGCTTCAAGGAGCTTCATGCTTCTCAAAAATTGACCTTCGCTCGAGTTATCACCAAATTCGAGTACGGGAAGAAGACATCCCCAAAACCGCTTTCCGAACCCGCTATGGTCATTACGAGTTCACCGTTATGCCTTTCGGCCTAACAAATGCCCCTGCCGTATTCATGGACTTGATGAATCGGGTATTTAAATCTTATCTCGACCGTTTTGTTATCATCTTTATTGATGACATCCTCATTTACTCAAAGACAAGGGCAGAGCATGAAAGACACCTTCGCCTAACTCTCCAAACATTGCAAGGAAATCGGCTCTACGCCAAATTTTCGAAATGAGAGTTTTGGTTAAATGAGGTACAATTCCTTGGTCATATTGTAAGCGACAAGGGTATTTTAGTCGATCCCGCAAAAGTTGAAGCAGTCCAGAATTGGAAAGCCCCCCGTACCCCCAAGGAAATTCGGTCCTTCCTTGGTTTAGCCGGCTATTACCGACGTTTCATTTCAAATTTCTCAAAGATTGCTTTACCGCTTACTTCTCTCACTTGCAAGGGTACACCATTTGATTGGGGACCCAAGCAGGAATACGCTTTCCAAACCCTTAAACAAAGTTTGTGTGACGCTCCGATTCTTACACTCCCTGAAGGATCCGAAGATTTCGTGGTATTCTGCGATGCCTCCAATCTCGGTCTAGGTTGTGTTTTGATGCAAAGGGGAAAGGTTATAGCTTACGCATCACGACAACTCAAAATCCACGAAAGGAATTATACGACTCATGATTTGGAGCTCGGTGCCGTGATTTTCGCTCTTAAAATTTGGAGGCATTACCTTTACGGCACTAAATGCGTAATTTTCACCGACCACAAGAGCTTGCAACATATTCTTAGTCAAAAGGAACTCAATATGAGGCAAAGACGATGGGTCGAGCTCCTAAATGATTACGAGTGTGAAATACGCTATCATCCGGGCAAGGCAAACGTCGTAGCCGACGCGTTAAGCCGAAAAGAACATGCCCATGCATTTCATCTAATATGTTCTCCTATCTTGTCCAATCTCAGCGACCGAATTCGAGGAGCCCAACACTCGGCAATTACCGAAAATAACATGCCCACGGGAATTGATGGGGAGTTGGAAACTAAATCTGATGGTATTTTCTATTATCAAGATCGCATCTGGATCCCAGATCGTGACAATCTTCGTATATTCCTGATGGAAGAAATCCATAAAACCCGATATTCCATTCATCCGGGCACTGACAAGATGTATCATGGCCTGAGAACCAATTATTGGTGGTCGGGAATGAAAAAGGATATTGCTTTATTTGTGGCCAAATGTCTTACATGTTCCAGGGTCAAAGTAGAACATCAACGACCCTCTGGACTATTGGTCCAACCAGAAATCCCCAGGTGGAAATGGGAAGCGATCGCCATGGATTTCGTAACCAAACTTCCCCGTACCACAAAAGGACACGACAGCATTTGGATAATCATTGACCGTTTGACCAAATCCGCTCATTTCCTTCCCATCCGTGAAAATTTCAAAGTCGAAAAACTTGCTCGGATTTACATCAACGAGATAGTTAGTCGGCATGGCATTCCTCTCAGCATCATTTCAGATCGTGATGGGAGATTTCTCTCTCGGTTTTGGCAATCACTTCAAACAGCCATGGGAACCCGCCTCGATCTCAGTACCGCCTATCATCCTCAGACCGATGGTCAATCTGAGAGGACTATTCAAACACTCGAAGATATGTTGAGGGCGTGTGTCTTGGATTTCGGAGGAAACTGGGACTCTCATTTACCGTTGGTGGAATTCTCCTATAATAACAATTATCATTCTAGCATCAAGATGCCACCATTTGAGGCATTGTATGGCCGTAAATGCCGATCTCCTATTTGTTGGCATGAAATTGGTGAGTCCCACGTGATTCGCGCAACAGTGGATTCTCCAATCGTTGGTCCTGAGCTTATCCAGGAAACAACCGACAAAATCACTCAGATTCGCGATAACCTTCTCGCAGCTCGTAGCCGACAAAAGAGTTATGCCGACAAGCGACGCAAACCGCTTGAATTTACCCTGGGTGACATGGTCATGTTAAAAGTGTCCCCATGGAAAGGTGTGGTTCGATTTGGACGCAAGGGTAAATTGGCACCACGCTACGTAGGCCCGTTTAAGATCATAAAAAGGATCGGACCAGTAGCCTACGAGTTGGATCTACCAACAGAGCTTAAGAAAGTTCACCCAGTATTTCATATAGCCAACCTCAAGAAGTGTTTAGCAGACGAGAACCTTCATGTTCCTCTCGAGGATATCCAAATCGACGAGACAATGCAATTTACCGAGAAACCCTTGGAAATTGCCGACCGAAAGGAAAAGCAACTCAAAAGAAGTCGCATTCCCCTGGTTAAGGTCAGGTGGCAGTCGGCACGTGGACCTGAGTATACATGGGAGCGTGAGGATCATATGCGTACCAAATACCCACAACTTTTCTCTTAAGGTACTCTCTTCTTAAATTTCGGGACGAAATTTCCTAAAGTAGGGGAGACTGTGACATCCGCCTAAAATGGATTCGGGTCAACCCAACCCAATTGGAAATTTAATAAACCCTACTCAAGATTACTTGACGCTAATAGGATCAAAACCCATACAATACGATATAACTTGACGTTAATAGCAACATAGTATTGTACAACGTTATAACTATAATCAAAGTAAATTATGATACCATATTAAAATCAAATCAAAGTATAATGCTCTAATTAAATTAAAAGAATCAAACTTGAATTCTCTAATTAAACTTCAAATCAAAGTAGATTGTTATAATCAAATAATAACCTATCTTTTATAAAACTCCATTTTTATAAACTTTACATTAAATTTTATAAAACTCTATTTTTTATAAACTTTACTTTAAATTTTATAAAACTCTTATATTAATTATGTAAAAGATGCTTGTGTTAGTGGGAAATTATGAAGACCACCAAAAGCAAAAAGATTATTCCCATGGTCTCCCACTCACACCTCCCATCCACTTTCCTTTCCTTTTTCTCCCAACACATTATTCTCTTCACCACTTAAATCTTCTCTATTCTTTCTCTCACTCTCAATCTCGAAATTTCCTCCAAGAATACTCATATTCCATCCAAGAATAATCTATTATACTCAAATCTTCATCCCTCTTGAAGCATTCATCAAGGTATGTTGTTAAAAGTTTCAAATTCATACAAGAAACAAATTAAATCCACCAAAATATCTAAAACTCATTTTTTGCATAAACCTGATTTTTCTCAGAATACCATCAATAAAATAAGCAGTTCTGGAAATTTTCAGAAAATAACTTATTTTTATTGAATTATCATAATTATTGCAATAAAGTAGGGCAATAATTCACATAAAATACTTGTTGCATTCAATAAATTCTGAGAAAATTCTGGGATGACCTGTATACTGATTAAACATGATATATGAAGTTTCATGCGTATATATTACTGTTTACTATTATTTATGATTTTATTGATTAATTAATAATGAAATATATAAAAAATACTTCCCATAGTCACAAATATCTGAAACTTATACACTGGGCTCTACATCATGTTATAGAACTATGGTTAGTTTTACAGATTTTTTGAGAATCATTTACTATTTTTCCTGAATTTTGTGTTGTTTAATCATTAAAATATTAAATAAATACTAAAACAGTTCAGAAAAATATACAAATTTTACAGTAATTCATATTGTATGAAATAATGATTTCCTAATAATTTCATAATTTTTCAATACTGTTTACTATTTAAAACTATTTTCCTAAGTATTTAAGCATGTAAAAATGCATTTTAATGATTATTTCATATAAATAATTGTTAAAATCTGTAAATAATTATAATTGGGCAAGTTATTATTTTAATAAGAAATTATTAAAATTTGGCCTAAATTGAAAATATAAATTAATTATGCAAAGTAAGTAATTCAATTTAAAATTCATTTAACAAATAAATACCTTAATATTATAATCAAAATGAATTATTGTTAATTCATCAAATATAAGAATATGTGTATAATTATTTATTAATACTCCATTCTCGTTTAGCAGTTCCTAAAACAAAACTATTAATTATATTAGGTTCTACGCCATTTTGACCCGAATCGTCTATCGTACGACACACGCATTTCGTTTTGGGACTAATGTGAGTAATCTACCCCATATTTTATAATTTTCAATACTTTTGGGGTGTATCATGTGGTTCTAATATGTTCCAACTTCATTTTATTGTTTTATCACAATTGAGACATTGTTGGGACATTTATACGTGAGTCATTAATTGTATAACTATTGTTCGTTTACGCTACATGTACTTGTAGTGCATTATCATTTTTAGTCTAATCTCCATGACTATGCCCGTATTCTTGAGGTACGTTATGGACAATAATAGCGCTATTGGGTTGACCACCCCGCCTTGGGACGCTAAGGTGATTGATCACACATGGTTGAGTGTGTATGATGATTAGATGCTCCATCCTATATATATTTATATATATATACATATGTATATATATAGGGTGAGGACTTATTGTTGTTGTTATCAATTGTTAATCAATTTTTGATTTATAAACCGTTATCTCAAATACAATTGTTTGGCGACTTCAAAAGAAAACAAATTTCAAATTATAAATGTTTCAACTTCACAATTTTCTCTACTAAAATTTGATTACTCACCAACTCTCGTAGTTGACCCGTTTTTACCCATGATGCAGATTTGAAGAATGAAGAATGATGAAAAATAGGTTGTGCCTTAGAAATCCACAAGACAATTTAAATTTGATGTAATAAATGTGGTATGCATTTGTATTTGTACTTGTATGTTG
This sequence comes from Lactuca virosa, assembly GCF_052849685.1. Classification (NCBI taxonomy): domain Eukaryota; kingdom Viridiplantae; phylum Streptophyta; class Magnoliopsida; order Asterales; family Asteraceae; genus Lactuca; species Lactuca virosa. The sequence goes on along the minus strand of NC_136434.1, from coordinate 166,242,030 downwards.
TGGATCTTGTTTGCATACTTAGTACTTAATTGAATCTAATCACATTATAACCTAGTTGTCATGAGACTTTGAACAATATATCACGCCTTGATCGATTCCGACAAGGATCGGGGTGTGACATCGACACCCAACATTCCCATCTTTTCAATGTGTGACTTCATCTCCAAGACGTGTTCACACACAAACCTTCCATCTTCATGTTTGCTTGCCAACATGGCTTGAGTGGCCTTGAACTTTTCAAGTCTTCGAACATGTGGGTCAGGGAGAACAATTGGAGGAGGTGGAGGAAGTGAATAATGATTTGCATTTCCACGATCCAATCATGGAACATCATCTTCATGTGGAAAGCCTTTTCCAAAGGATTCAAGAAGACCATAGTTGTTAGAATTTGACATCTACAAAAGGGAGAAATTCAAGTCAGTTGATAAGAGCCCTTAATATAACACCGAAAATGAAATATTAAGGCTAGGAACCAACACAATATTCTACAACTCGGAAGAGGGGTGCCGTAATCCAATTGCAAAATATTTTAAGGTAAGTAAATGACGATTTACCAATTTCCACCATGAAAAACGAAAAAGTACATTAGGTTTTAGATGAATTGAAATTCCTAGATCTTTTGAGATTCATTGAACTTTTCAATGGCATGTTTAATCTCGATTATGCCCTTCAAGTTTGTGACTGGCATACCGAGGATCACAAACAAGGTGTGAATAACCATGCAAATTAGCTTGGTACTCTCGAAGACGTATATCACTTAATCAATGTGCCGGTTAACCACACACGCTCCATTGATCTATGATAATCTACGAGCTACCCATTTACATCCTTCATTGGTCCCATATTAGTGTGCCGGTTAACCACACACGCTCCACTAACGACCAACAAGGTGCAATGTGCAATTTCATGGATTAGCACCAAATTCACATATTTCCTAAAGTAACTAAGATTTGGGAATTTATATAAAAGGTGTTTAGTTACTTCATATTTCATTATACTTAAAATGGAATGTTGTGTCCCATCCTACCCGTTCGGCTAACGACCATCCAACAGTCAATGGTGCGGTGGGTAAGAGTGGATACCCAATGGCGGTCATTTTACAGCCCGCTTCCTTAAACACCCCTTATAGACTAGCTTTGTGAATGAGGCCTACTAACGGTAAGACTGACTTTTACTCATACATATATAATATATTAGACCTTTAATTTTATGTAGTATAAGGGTGTATTTTATACATTTAAAATACTAAGTGGTTTAATCTATTAATAAATTAGACTTTTAATTTGATTAAAATTTAAACCATATTATTATGGATTTATTAATTTTCTCTTTTAATTAAACACTTAATTAATTTAATAAGATCCATAAGGGTATAATTTGAACTTTTCAAAATATTAGGGTTTTAGAATTTAATATTTCATAATTAATACCTTTCAATTAAATTTTAAATTCCAAAACTTGAGGACAAATTTTAAACTTTTCAAAATATTAAGGTTTAACTATTTAAATTTCAAAAACTAAAACTTTTAATTTCAAATTTAATGTATAAAACCTAAGGGGTGTAATTTAAAAACTTTTTCAAAATTACTAGGTTAAATATTTGAATCAAAATAATCCTATATTATCCATATTTAACAAAATCCACTAACTTTGATAAGAATATCTCATACCAAATCATAAAAATCGATTTTAGGCAAGAAAAACAAGTTTTGGTAATTATCCTAATAAAAAACTGGCCAAAAAATCGAAAATCCCGGCAACAGAACCATGGACTCGTCGAGTCCACTATGGAACTCGTCGAGTTCATGCAACTCGTCAAGTCCATACATGGACTAGTCGAGTAGACCTGTCAGACAGCAAACTTCTCGACTTTTTGATCCTTTGGCAGTTCACTTTTGCATCTATTCAATAGAAAAACGATCTAGGCTCTGAAACTAACATCATTCCTATGGTGTACATGCAACCCTAATTGCTTCAGATCTAGGTTTTTATAATTTGAACATACAACTACGAATACCAAAGCAATAACCCTATGACTAGCATACATATATATCGAAAATCACATATGATTAGGTTTAGAATCTTTACCTCTCTTGTTATGTAGCAATAACAAGTTTAATCCTTCTTGATATTGACTTCTGAAAGCCTAGTGCCCCAAGTGTTGCACCTCTAATGGAGTCACAAACACCCAATGCAAGGAGAATGACTTAGGAGAGAAGGATTTCGGCTAGGGTTTCTTTCTTGAATGCTTAGGCCGAAAATCCCCTTGTATGGGGTCATATATATAGCTATGGCTGCTAGGGCTTTCAGGTGGAAACCCTAATACCTGACTTAGGCAACAAGCAGCCCATGAACTCCTTCCTTAGAGCCCATGGACGAAATCTATAGGGCTTCCCTATAGGATTTCTTCCACTCCACTCTATGGAGTCCATCATCCCAATTATGCAACTATCAATGATTTGCATAACAGTCCCCCAATTTTTTTAATCGGTCTCTTTTGACCACTAAATTAATTTCTGATCAATACTAATTAAATAATATGATTTCGAAGTAATATATTAATCTTGTATATATTAATAAAACCATTTTGAGTACCAATTTATTATTCATATAATAAATTTTACTCTTTCTCCTCTTGTCATCCTATCAAGTTGCATGAGTGAAGGCAACCCAAAAGGACCATGCTCATAATCAAATCAAGTACATACCAAAAATAGTTATGGGCTTAGACGCCTAATCCAACACAATGTTCATCTCGTACGACCAGTAATCATCATAGAATCTTTGCAGCTCAGGAGTCATGGTGGCTACCATGATGCAAGCAAATTTTGTCGCATCATTGTAGTGCTTCTTATAGGCGGCTAGTTCTTTAAGATTGGCCTTCTCTTCGTCAATTTCATTTAGTTCTTTCTCAAGGTCATACTCCTTGTCCTCGAAACGAATGGCCATTTTTATGTTGCGTATCCAGTCATTGTAATTAGTGCCATCCAATTTCACCTTGGAGCACATGTTCAACAACAAAAAGTTAGGGGAGGAGGAGGAGGAACCAGAAGCATCATTCGAAGTAGACATTTGTAAAATAAGGAAGTTTTAGTTAGATAAGAACAAGCCTTAATATAACAACCCAAAAATGAAATTTTAAGGCTAGGATCCAACTAAAAAAAATCACAACTTAGAAAAGGGATGCCGTAATCTAATTGTAAATTATATAAAGGTAGGTAAATGATGATTTACCAATTCCATCATTAGAAAAACGAAATTTGAAAGAAATTAAGTTAAGTGAAATTCCTAGATCTTTTGAGACTCATTGAAACTATTCAATGGCATTTTTAATCTCTGATTATGCTCTTCCATTTATGACTGCTATACCAAGGATCACAAACAAGATGTGAATTGTTGGGTTTTCTACGCATCAAATACATTCTAAACCAGGGAGCGGAAAAATCAAAACTACGATATACCTAATTGTACATGAAACCTATGGATCTATGGTTTCATAATAATTACATCTACCCTAGGAAATAAAAATACAAAGAAGAAAAACATACCTCTTATGTAGCCCTTGATCTCCATGCTTGATATCTTGTCATCCATGAAGTTGCTTGGATGAGAGGACCCAAACCAGAATCCATCGAATGGTATCACACCCAATGACACCAAAGAGTGGAATAAAAATAACTAGGAGAAGGTTCAACTTCACAAACCCTAAGGGGTTTAGAAATCGTGCCTAAGAGGGGGAGGAAGAAGGGTTGGCCAAACTTCAAGCCAAGGTATGAGGAGGAATGGAATCCCTAAGGCCCTATTTATAGCCTTGGATCCCTTCCTAGGTTTTGTACTCCTTTCCATGTGGGATAGGATCCTAGAACGAATTTCACTCCTTTTACCATGTGGGGTGGAGTGACTTTCATCCAACCCTAATTCCATAAGGGTTATAGAATGTTCCTGATCAACCAATTATCGATTAATTGAATATTCAACCCTTTAATTAATTAAACTGTTAATTAATTCCCAAAATATATTTCCAATTAGTTTCTAATTAATTATTAACCATAATAATTAATAAACCAATATCTCCTTTATTTATTCTACTCAATTTGGGTCTTGAGGGCAACCCAAAAGTAATATTACCAATAGTTAATGACCTTGGACACTCTTTCCAACAGTCTCCCACTTGGACAAGTCATCAACTATATGAGGACCAATACTTATCCAATAATCAACATAGAGTTAGCCATCTAATGCAACTACCAAACTCTTGATCTAATCAAGATTCAATCATTAGATAAGTGATTAACTATCCCTTCGTTCTATTATATCTGTAAGAATTCGAGACATGAATAATGGTCAATCTTAGAATTCAAGATTATGTTTCCCGATATAGATCTGTGACGAGTGCATCTGATTACTAAATTGAACACATCAATTCCAGTGAAGGCTCGACCAAGCACTTTAGATGTCAACACAAAATCATCAAGGGCCCCATAGATATCGCTTCTCATGTTAACGCATAAGGAACAAATAAACTTCGACTACATAGTTTTTGTCTATTTCATCAAGTCACACATGGACATACCATTTATAACTACCAATTACGGATAGTGTTGGAGTAGACCAATGCATAACGGAATCATAGAGCAAAAGCCCACATGTATCTAGGTTTGAAGAATAAAAGATATTATTGTCTTAGAATTACTCGTGACTATATCCATGAAGTAATCTCTAAGCGTGAGTTGGTCCAATACTTAAATCTCTATTAAGTACTCATGAATGTTAGTACAATCTTTATACTATTTCCAATCATTATTGACAATCGGCAAATACTCATGAAAGTCTTGAATCACTACTTACTTCTAAATGTATGACCGATTGTGGATGTTTAAGTAAATTAATACTCGGGAAGTGGGTTCTAAGCATGCAAAAAGAGAACACAGTGATAATTTAATTGAAATGACTGATCTCCATCATATATTAAGATCTCCACTTAAGAATCGCCAAATCAAATTAACACTTATACTGCTTAGAGTTATCAGGTTTAAAATAAACTAAACTAAGAGTGCTTTAGCCAATTCATTTGGATATCTAATTCCTCTCAACTTTGTCTGACTTTCAGACTTGTTAGTGACATTGGCTTCTAGAATGGATCGACAAGATTATCTTTCGATATGACTTATTGACTATGATATCTTTACATTTGACTCACTATCAAATGTGATGGTACTTACAGAGTATGTATCATGTGATCTTGTGTGACTTGGGATCCATACTCGAGGTAAGTTCACACATATAGTCATAAGAAACTTCAAAAGGGCCATCAATGATTGAACTTCAACAAAGATGCCACTAATGAATCTCTTTTAGTCACATTGTCTTCTTTTCAATTTGACCAACTGCAATATACTCTAAGTTTATTAAATCCAATATGGTGTATTACTTGGTACTCTTTCAAGCTAATACATCACCATTCAGTAAAAGTACAAATTCCTACTGTGGACGAAATCGTCTTTCTCAGTGTGGAACTTAGAATCAATGTAACTTTTACAATGATCTCTTCCATACTGTAAAGATCCTCTGTCCTCCTAGGAAACTTAAGGATGTTCTTGATCTTGATTTGTTGATTCTTTCTAAAATGATCTAATCTAACTTGTCATTCTCAAGGCATACGAGTCATTAGATATGGTACATTTCATGACATATATGATCGATCCCATAGCAGAAGCATGTGGGACACGACTCATAACCTCTAATTCAATAGAAAAACTAGGACATTAGCATTGCTTAATGTTATGCTATATTTTAATAAGCATGAGCTCCTTTTTGAGTTCTGCATGTCGAGTTTCCTCATGATTCCATGTAATCTTGCTTAATCAAATGAATCACTCTGATCTATCTCCATAGATCCTTATTATGTACGTGTCCTGTATCTCCTATGTATATCATAGCAAAACAATTTTCATACTAAGCCAAGTTTTTACACTTGCTAAGTTAGAACATAGTTTCCTATAAATCGTACATTGTCAATGTACAATACAAGGGTGATAACAATGCTCCCACTAGCAATGACATATATATGGCTTATCTATGTTTCTCAAAATTCAAACTCCTTGACATTCTCATTGAAACAAAGATTTCAATTACTCCCACTAGCTTTGAGATATGTATGGCTCATCTTTATTTCTCGAAATTCAAACTCCTTGAACTTTCTCATTGACACAATAATCCTATTTGGGAGATGCTTATTTTGGTCCATAAATGAACTTATTAAGCTTAGACATCCTTCAAAACCTATCTTGGTTTGATTAGGAGTTTGTTATTATCCATGCTTGTCTCTTCTTGAAGATCCACTAACACGTAAGTTTTAAGGCCAAGTGCTTGATGTACCAAGTTTCAACATACATGTGATGAATCTTGCTCTCCATGTCATCCTTCCATCTTGTAGTCTTTAGGGCCTAGCATAGCTTCCGATAGCTGGTAACTCTGATTGCTATAGTGCTCCCACTAGCACTGATATATATATATATATATATATATATATATATATATATATATATGGTTTATCTATGTTTCTCAAAATTCAACCCCTTGAACTTTCTCAAGAAAACAAAGATTTCAATTACTCCCACTAGCTTTTACATATGTATAGCTCATCTTTATTTCTTGAAATTCAAACTCTTTGAACTTTCTCATTGAAATAATGATCCCACTTGTGAGATGCTAATTTTGGTCCATAAATGAACTTATTAAGCTTACACATCCTTCATAACCTATCTTGGTTTGATTATGTTTTTGTTACTATCCATGCCTGTCTCTTTTTGAAGATCCACTTATACCTAATGGTTAAGGCCACCTTCTTGATCTACCAAGTTTTCACATACATAGATTGAATCTCGCTCTCCATTTCCTCCTTCCATGTTGTAGCCTTTAGGGCCTACCATAGCTTCTGATGGCTGGTATACTCTGATTGCTTCATACTAGTGATTTATTTACTTCAGTAATATAAACTCTTATATAACTAGGCGTATGACGTCCTTTATCATATTTATAAGGAAGAGGTGGAAATATGGCAGTTTCCTTAATAGTTCTTTCGATCTCGAATTGAATGTTAGACTCTTCGTTGGTTGACTCTTAAATCTTATCAAGATCAATGTGGCTCCCACTAGACCTTTTGGATATCATCTCCCTCTCTTGGAATACTACCCTTCGAGCAACATACACTTTGTTCTCAAAAGGATTGTTGAACAATTAAAAAAGCTTGATGGGTTCTCCAACGAGATAACACATCTCTATTCTAAGTTCTAGATTATCGAGCGCTTCATGACGAGCGTAAGCCTCATAATTTTAGACTTCCATATGGGCCAGTGAGGACTGAATCCCACTTCACATATCATAGAGTTTTTCATAAACCTACTTAGTTGGTACAAGTCCAAAGGACTTCTCATAACACTATTCATGGTACAGTCTACGAATTGTTAGTATGCATAATACGACTCATCTAGTACAAAATCAATGAACGATTTGTTTCTCTATCCAACTAACACTTCCAGTGGCAGTGTTATGGGTGGAGATAGTGTAACGCCCGTGTTTCTGGGCTACGCACTAATCATGTTGTAATAGTCTAGGTCAACCATTGTAACCCGTTTTAAAGTAATAAAGATGAATTATTTGAATATTATGTGAATTATGTGATTTTGTTTGCTTGTTACTGGTTTATAATAATATAATAAATAAAGGATAAAAATAAGCATCAAAAATAAAATGTTAGATAAGCCCAATATCGATGAAGAAAGTTGTAGTGGTCGTGATAAGGATTCCGGAGATATAAAGAACGCCGAAATCCGAGTTATAACGAAGAAGTTATGGCTTGTCGAAGTTTCGCGACAGAACCTACACGACACTGCGTAACGCAAAAAATGAATTTTTGATAAACTACTTTTTAGCCTTAGGGATCTAAATGAAAGTTGTAGTATATATTAAACCGAGACCGTGCATAAAAAGAACGCCCAAATCTGACTTCGTATGAGGAAGTTATGATTTTATAAGATTTGGCATAGCAGTGCACAACCCGGAATTCGAATTTTAGATCGATCCATTTTTGACCAACACAAACTAAATAAGAGTTGAAGATCTCATTAATATGAGCTCAACGATAAAAAGACAGACGAAAACGGAGTCCGTATGTAGAAGTTATGAATTTTACGCAGTCATTTAACAGTATAATCTTTTCATACTGTTAAGCGAACATTAGCAGGCTCGCAACCTGTAGGTGTTGTGAACGATATGTTTACCCGGTGTACTCTAAAAACCAATTGAGATGTATTGTAGGTGGACTCCCGTAAATAATACTATCGATAAATGAGAGCTATGGACTTAGCACCTGTTGGATGAACCCTGGCAGCTATGGATTTAGTGCCTGTTGTATAAACCTTGGCGACGATGGACTTCTTGCCTATTCCTTAGGAAAACCCTTAGGAATGAGTGATAGATGATTCTTAGGGTAGATCCCTAGGAATTAAAGAAGATAATGAGGATGGGTAGTTGGGTTGATTGTGTGATGATACTACATAATAACTTTATTATTGTGGGTTGAAAACCCTATGTACTCACCAGGTTTCCCAACCTGACCCACTCAGTTTATTTGTATCACAGGTGTCGATATAAAGCTGCACTACACTAAGAGATTAAAGAGATGTAGATCACTAGTGTAAATGAATGTAAGTTCTGTTTATGCTTATGTTTCTGTATTGACGATGATATCCCAAAGTTTTAGAATGAATAAAATACATTTCTTCGGAAATGCTTTGATAACATATTTATCATGTTTTTTTTTCTGGGAACAAAAAATTCCGCAACACTTTTCTTTAAAAGTATACTCTGATTTTGAAAATGAAGCATAAACAAATCGGTATTTTCTGGCCGTGAAAATGGGGATGTCACAGTTGGTATCAGAGCATTAGTTTAAGCGAACATGGAATTTGTAGGATTTCTAGACTTAAACTTAGAATGCTAAGCGATGATTGTGAGATGAGTGTCTACCATATTTTAGACACGAGCACTAGTTTATTTTAGGAAAGATGCCTAAATTGCTTTATGTGCTAAATGAATTATGATGCTTTTATGATGCTACCGGATCTATGGTCTGTTCCGACCGGATCTGGAAATTTTATGTGTACAGGTTTCTAAACGTTTGATTACGGAATTAGAACTGGCATGTAACTTTTCGGAGTAATAAGGAGATTTATACGTCTATCATAACTAAATCTTTTCTATCCAAATTCTCGTCACTACACGTCGAACGTCTGATTTTGGTGTATAGATCGACATGGTGAGCACTCGAAGTGGATTCGGAAACGGTAACCCGCAGCCTGAGCCACAAGTGATTGAGAAAGCACAAGAAGTAGCAGTTGCACCTGAACCAATCACGATGGCAGGAGTACAGGTAATGGTGCGGATGATGTTGGATCAACAGATGGAAGAGGCAAGGTGTTTACTTCAACAAAGTAAGGACGAACTTACTGTGCTGGTATGCCAGGCACCAACTCTTGAGGCAACCATCTGGGTTGCTAAGTCTATTGAAGAAATGATCAACGACAGGACTACCAACAAGGTTGAAGTTGGCAAGAAGAGGAAATTTGAGGGGTCTTCAAGGTCCAACAAGAGCAACATGCTCTCAAAGTCTGGCAAAGGAGGAGGTAAAGAAAGATGAAGTGGGAAGTGCAAAAATAAACACTCTGGAAGGGAGGTGACTTGCTTCAAATGTGGAAAGTCTGGGCATTACGCCGATGAGTGTACGTTTATCGAGAAGGTTTGTTTCGGGTGTAACGAAGAAGGACATATTTCTAAGAACTGCCAAAGGAAAAATGGAGCCGCAAGAGCAAATGTGCCTACAAAGTCGAAGGCAAAAGCATCTCAGAAAATCCTCGACGAAGCAAGTGAATATGCAAGGAATCAAGGATGAGGACCTCATTTCCGAAAGTCAAGATATGAAGTAGCCACGAAGAGAGTACCACGTAGTGTAGCCTATTAGAAGGCATAGCCTAGGGTGAACTTGAACATCTATGTAATCGTTTCAAGAGATAATATAAAACCTTTATTTTGTCATTTGATGTGTTAAATGATTGTGTGAAATTCTTGAATGGTGACTTGGAGAACTACGAGACAATACTTGGGACGAGTATGAGTAGGTTGTTGGATTAATGTCTAAGTCCATAACTATATTTGGTATGTACTTGACCCGACCCGTCATGGTCCATTTGGGTTGCACTTCACCGGCACAATTTATATGGATAGTCTTTTGAGAATAGTATCTTTATGTTTTATATTAATATATTATAAGTTCTAATATATTAATATGGAATCATATTATTTAATTAGTATTGATCAAGAATTAATTTAGAATTAATTAAGTGATCAAAAAGAACTAATTAAATATGGACTCTTATATATATGGAATGGGCCAAGTTCATTTAGGTTGGGCTAAGCTTTCATTTAGGGTTTACATGGATGTAACCCTAATCCTCCATAATATATAAAGGGGTCCTTGGCTCACAAAATTGGCACAAGTGTGTGAAAATAAGAGTGGGTCGATTTTAGTGTGCATACATACTCTCTCAAGTTCTTCCAAGGTGTTTTGGTGATTTGTGATTCCATTTGAGGCTTCCACACTATTGGGGCTAAGCTCTTAAAGCTTGAAGACATCAAGCTACATCAAAAGGTATGTCATCTAACTAGAACTTTGTAGTATAGGTGCTTCATAATATGCTAGTTATGATGAAACCTTGGAATAGTTAATATTTGCATGTATAATAGAGAAAACATAGATCCAAGGTTTATAGGGTTGCATGTACATCATAAGAGTGTTAGAATGCTCGAAACCCAATAGTGGTATTAGAGCCATGGGTTGTTTTCTGTTATATTGATGCAAATGTTTTATTTTCAAGTTGAAAAAAAAGGAAAAAAAACATGACGTTTGTCAAATTTTAAGATAATTACTTGTTTTGTGAAAAACGAATTATTTGTAAAATTTGAATCATTTGTTATATGAGTTGAATTAGGTCAAATTTAGTAAAAGATAAAATGATATGATTATTTTATTAGTTTTAAAAGTTTGATCTAAATGTTTTAAGGAGTTACATATTTTGTCATAAAATTTTGGAGCTCAAAAGTTTTTTTTTAAAGTTGTGATCTTAAGGGTTTTTGAAACTTCCATAAGTTATGGATATGAAAGTTTTCTTTAAAAAAAAAAAAATTTGATTCAAAGTTTTTATGGAGTTATAAAATTTGGTGTTAATGTTTTAAAGAATTCCATAACTTGTTCTTAAGTTATGGAACATGGAAAGTTTCATCATAAAACACCATTAATTCCATAAGTTATGGAATCCAAAGGTTTTCAAGAATTACAAAACTTGCCCTCAAGTTTTGGAATTTGAGAAAAGTTTTTTATGAAAAAAAGAATTGAATTCTAAAACTCTTGGGTTCATAACTTAAACAATTAATTAAATGGTTTTAATTTTGAGTTTAATAATTAGAATTATGATGTTTTGTTGAATAGTTCAAATTAACTCTTATGGACTTTATTAATAGTTAATTAAAGCGTTTAATTAAAAGAGTATTATTAATCCATAAATATATGGTTTGAGTTTAATTAAATTAAAAAGTCTAGTTTAATTAATAGATTAAACCACCAAGTATTTTAAATGTCTAAAATACACCCTTATACTATTATAATATTAAAAGTCTAATATATTATATGTATAAGAGCAAGTCGTCTCACCATTAGTAGGCCTCATTCACGAAGCCGGTCTATAAGGGGGTATAAGGTTACTGCCTATAAAATGGCAGTTTAATGGGTGTCCATTCTCACTCACCGCTTCCTTGACCGGTGGAGGGTCGTTAGCCGAACAGGTAGGACAAGGACTATAATTCTCCCTTCATTATAAGTATAATGATAAATGCTAAGTAACTAAACACTTATAAATTCCCAATCTTAGTTACTTAGGAAAATGTGAATAAGGTGCTAATCCATGAAATTACACTTTGCACTTTGTTTAAGCTGTTAGTGGAGCGTGTGTGGTTAACCGGCACACTAACCTGGACTTAACAAGGTAGGCAAAGGGTAACTTAATGTTTATCATAGTATCGTTGGAGCGTGTGTGGTTAACCGGCACATCGATTGAGGGGTAAATATTAAGGGTACCAAGTATATTTGCATGGTTACTTCACACCTTGTTTTGTGATCCTCGGCATCCCAGTCACAAAACCTGAAGGGCACACTCGAGATTGAAACATGCCATTGAAAAGTTCAATGAATCTCAAAAGAATCTAGGAGTTTCAAAACCAATTAAAACCTAATAATACATTTCGTTTATCTTGGTGGAAATTGGTGAATCGTCATTCACCTACCTTCAAATATTTTATAGCTTGGATTACGGCATCCCTCTTCCAAGTTATAAAACAGTTTGTTGGGTCCTAGCCTTAATATATCATATTGGGTGTTATATTAAGGACTTAAATCAACTTTACGTGAATTTCTCCCATTGTTGATATCTGGTTTAGACAACAATGATCTTCCCAAACCAAGCTTTCCTAATGAATATGCAATGATTCCTCATGGAAGTCATACTTCTCTTCCTCCACCTCCTCCAATTCTTCTCCCTAACCCACAAGTTCAAGGTCACTCAAGCCCTAATGGCAAGCAAGGTCTATGTGTGATCACATCTTATAGATGAAGTCACATATTGACAAGCCGGGAGAGTTGGGTGTCAAAGTCTTGAGAAAGTTGGATGTTCAATCACTTTCTAAGTCACATAGTGAGTTCCTTTGGGACTACTATGAAACAGACTATGACATGAACCTTAATGATCATATCTATTTGCTTGTTGCTGCTGAATCAGCAATGATTTGGAACGATAGTAAAGCAAATTTGATTAGAAGATCAACTTCCCAAAAACTTTATGGACAGTGACAATGGTGACACTGGAAATCCAAAAAAAGCATTCTCTTCCCAATGGAAAGGGATTGGCCATAGTCAACCCGGTTGACCAAATGGTAAAGAGAAAGGCTAAGTCTGAGATAGTCCCATTACCAAAGGGTCCATATGTTTATTTTGCCAAAGGAAGGGGCGTTGATTGCAAAGCTGCCAAATTTACCTAAGGATGTTAAAGTCAATAAGTTTGACTCTACATCAGGTAGAGCCCATTATCTAACTCTGTTAAGTTCTATTCTGAGATCCTCATTACATGATGTGACTGGGTCACATGTTGATGTTTTAAGAATCAAAGAATAGAGAGAAATCTTAAAGGAAGTATATGTTGATTCTGATCGCGAAGGTGGATTTCGATCGCATCAGAATTTTGAGCAGTTGCTTAAGAAGTTATGATATATTGCTAAGGAATAGATAACAATAATTTTCCATGTGGATTGTAAGAATAAGTTTTTCCGCAAAGTTTTAAAATAAAAGAAAATTGTTTAATTTTATTTATTTGAAGTATCCTTACAATGGCATTTGTGGAAAATTGTTGCTTATATGATTCCACTGACAACAATATTGGAAAATAGATTTGATTCTTTCATTTATGGTAGTGTCTAAATTTACCAAATCAGGAAAGTTCCTCATCACCCAAGTTTCAATTGGACCGAAATTGGGAATCATGCAAGTTGAATAGTATGATGAATGAGAACTTTCAAGCATTGGAAAATCAAGACTAATTACTTGTTCACATGGATGTGTGAGTCAAGTGAAGGACTAAAGGGATACACATTCTTGTGCACTGGTCATGTCCACCACAAAGCTCGTTAAGACTATTTGATTTACTAAAGTTTAGTAAATATGGTTATACTTACAAGTTTAAGTATAATTCTGAAACATTGGAAAAGTCTCAATGTATGGCAGAACGAATGGGAAGAATCAAATTAGGCAGAAAGATAAAAGTTTCTCAAATCTGAAAAGATGGGAGAGTACTTTAGTATCATGTTTGTGATCATCTTAATGATTTAGAAATCATATCACAATTAGTCCTCTAAATGTCATCTTAGTGCATTCTTATGACTAAGAAGAGGAGTCATGAATTGTTGAAATGGTTAGATCAGGAAGATGAGTCATACTTCGTTCCAAAACAATTCTTAGAGTCATACCCCAAGATTGTAACTTGAGTGACATATCTTAAAGAAAGGTTTAAAACACTTGTCAAATGTAAGAGTAAAAGTGTCCTACTCTTGTACATTTGAAATTGGTAAGTTGTGATGTTTTGGATAAAACAAAGACCAACTAAGGCCAATTATGTGAAGTGTTTGTCTTGATAAAGAATCCGCACTATCTCTTGAATATTTGGCAAGATAGTCTTATATGTCAAGAGGATAGTGGGAGTCTTAAAGATCCTAAAAAGAATTTCAAGAACTAATCAAGAATAAAACCTGAGGTTCTTCACTAGCACACGACTTGAGGTTTATAACCTATCGCGTTGACATATTCTGTGCCCATTCCAGTTAAAGTTGGCTTTGCATAGGAGTTCTGAAAGTTCTCAATTGTTTGCATAACAACTTGGAAGCAATGATAGGCCCTGTATTGCCGGGTGGCAAGAAGTTAAGATTGCATAAGTTTAGTCCATATGAGTTTGGATTTGTCATTATCCTTGTCTTATGACTATGGTTTTGACGATTCACATGGATAAGAACACATACACCATAAAATCTAAGGGTCATAAGGTTTCTCTCCGATTCATGAAAATGATGGTGAGGAAACACTTCCACCAAGTAGATTTGAAGCAGATGGCAAAAGTTCTAAACAATTGAGACTATGATTACGACATCCCTTTTCATAGTTCTGAAATTGTTTAGACACACATGCATGTTATCTAAGGAAAGGTGTATGATTTTGATAAAGTTTTATCAAAGCATCTCATATCAGAAATCTGAACTTTGGTAAGAAAGTCAATAAAGTATTGATTTCTAGAAGTCCAGCTGATTTCTGAGTACATGTCAAAGCTAGTGGGAGCATAAGTGTTATGCTAATAATCATCATGTTAGTGGGAGCATGATAATTATTGTTAGTGCTGCAAGTTAGCAATGTTAATTATAGAAAACAAAAGTTTCAATTCGTGAGGCTGCAGGGATTGAAAAAGTTGTTTTGCTATAATTAAGGGAGAGGATATACTTCATTTCAGTTCTAAAGGTTTAGATTGAGACCTTAATCATCTTTAGTCAAGAATATATATATGAATTTCATGTTGGATTGGTTCAACTTAAGGAAATTCTATATATTGCGTTCTCAAAATTCGATTATGATTACGGCATCCCTCTTCATAGTCAAATTTTGAAAACATGGCAAATAAAAATATTGTAGCAAAAGACTGGTCTAGAATCATGTCTTTATGTGAGACATCATGAATCGTGTACCATTTGCTTTGGGTACAGGATCGATTGCATGTGCTATAATATTTGTCATTTCTAAATTTTTCCAAATGCCCAGAGGCATTAAGAAGGGAAAAGGTCTAGAATTGGATATGACTAAAATGATTAAGCAATTGTCGAGGACAATCTGAGGTTTACCAAAGATTGGTTGCTCAGGGACAGTTGGAAGTATAGTGCTAATTTTGGAAGGACCATATTGACATATTCTGAAAAGAGGCATCTCTTATTCAGAAGTGATAGTCAAAATGAGAATATGGAGTTGTCTCCATAGGTGGAAGTTATCTGTGTAAGATTAGAAAAATTAATGCAAGAAGCATGTCCAAAGCAATGTACTTTGAATATGAGACTTAGTTTCCATGGAGTTGATCTCCATTGGAATACCTTATAATGACTGTTGACAAGTCTTTGTGACTTTGTACATATTCATTACAGGAGGGTCAGTGCATATAAGTTTAAAATCTAAACAGATTTCGATAAATGATAGGAATTTGAAATTCTCACATTTTTCGATAAGGATTTGGGAGTGTGAAATTAGAATCATTGAAATTATGTTCAATTGGTTTATTTCACAAAGTAAGGATCATAGACAAACATAGAGTGCATACTTGGTGTATGGCAAAGCTATTGTTTAAGAAAAACATAGTGTACATGCTTGGAGCATGGGACAACTAGTGTTTTTAATTCAAGTATAAAGTTGATAAAACCGAAACAATGAATAATGAGTAATCAGTATGGTGATAAATAAAAGTGTTTATTTATATTCATAGGGTTTGATACCATATTTGATTCATTTATTCTTGTGTTTCACTTTGCATGTTTTGACTTCCAGAATAACTAAGTCGCTCTTCCTGAATGATTAAGTTATTCAAACCATCCACAGTCGGTCATATGTTGGAAGTAGATATGAATCAAGACTGTCATGGGTTGGTTTATAGAGGTCCAAGTTGGTGGACAAAGTGGTGCTACAACACTCATGAGTGCTCATAAGTTCTGAGTATTGGATTCAACCCACGCTCATTTGAATCACTTCATGGATTTTATCACGAGTGATCATGAGACGATAATGTCTTATATTCTTAAAACCTAGAGATATGAGTTGTTACTATGAGTTGGTTATACATTGATTGCACGAAAACCCATTGGTAACTCGATGTTATAAAACGTGCCTTTGTGTATGATTCAACAAGTAGTAGAACAAGCCATATGAGTCGAAGTTTATCCATTCCTTTTACCTTCGGGATAAAAGCGATATCTGTGGGCCCCTCGATGATTTAGCGATGACACATATGAGTGCTTGGCCAAGCCAAGACTGATTTGATTTGTTCAATCAGTCAGTCATCATAAATCGAAAATCGGGAAACAACAAATGGATAGAGAGAATGATTATAATCCATGTCTCAGTCCATATGATATCTAGAATGGAGGAATATATGATCCCTTATCTAATGGAGAAGTCATTGACAAGGTCAGAGTTCGACAGCGGCTTTAAGAGCTACGATTGACAGTTAGGTTTTGAAGTCATACTCAATAATAGTTTTAGACTTATCCAAGTAGGAGACTGTTGGATTAATGTCTAAGTCCATAACTATATTTGGTATGTACTTGACCCGACCCGGCATGGTCCATTTGGGTTGCACTTCACCGGCACAATTTATATGGATAGTCTTTTGAGAATAGTATATTTATGTTTTATATTAATATATTATAAGTTATAATATATTAATATGGAATCATATTATTTAATTAGTATTGATCAAGAATTAATTTAGAAATAATTAAGTGATCAAAAAGAACTAATTAAATATGGACTCTTATATATATGGAATGGGCCAAGTTCATTTAGGTTGGGCTAAGCTTTCATGGATGGTCCATGGAGCTTTTAACCCATGGATCCTATGTAAATGAAAGGTCATGGGTATTAGGGTTTACATGGATGTAACCCTAATCCTCCATAATATATAAAGGGGTCCTTGGCTCACAAAATTGGCACAAGTGTGTGAAAATAAGAGTGGACCGATTTTAGTGTGCATACATACTCTCTCAAGTTCTTCCAAGGTGTTTTGGTGATTTGTGATTCCATTTGAGACTTCCACACTATTGGGGCTAAGCTCTTAAAGCTTGAAGACATCAAGCTACATCAAAAGGTATGTCATCTAACTAGAACTTTGTAGTATAGGTGCTTCATAATATGCTAGTTATGATGAAACCTTGGAATAGTTAATATTTGCATGTATAATAGAGAAAACATAGATCCAAGGTTTATAGGGTTGCATGTACATCATAAGAGTGTTAGAATGCTCGAAACCCAACATAGGTGTGAATGGTAGTAGAGGCCTATACTACTAGAAGCACATGACTCACACTTGGATCAGGGAAGGTCACAAGGTTAACAAGAAGCTAGTAATTGATTCCGTTTTGTTCATATCTTTCGTTACCATCATTTCAGTAATGACTAAGAAGATGATTGTTATTCCGACCCAAGAGGTCATATCGAATCGAGTCCAACCAAGATGAGTTAGTCATGTGGTTTAGAGAACCAAGTCCGATGTAGTATTCTACTCAAACTAGAAGATTGAAGTCTTGCAATCATTGTTAAAGTAAGAAGCTTGTAGCTAGAAGTACTACATGCTAGAATGTGATATTATAACATTGGAACACGAAGGAAGGTATATTACGTTCAGAAACTCGACTCTAAAAGACTTGAGTCTAAGCAGTACATAATACAATGAGAGGTCATTAGAACATGACCCATCAATCTACTATGGTAATCAAAGGAAAGAACTTATCTTAAGTTTGTTAAAAGGAAGGAGGAGTCTCCAATAAGGATCGAGATTATGAATTGAAGGTCACAATTGAAAGTTCAACATGGGATAGGGAGTGGGCGCAAGATCGAGCACTGCCTGCAGACAAGAATTCCAAAAGTTAGATACTCATTCAAAGGAAACATAATAGTTACGACTATTAGCTAGGATGAAGAGATAACGTATGGAGTCATTATACAAGTCATGTCTTGTCGGTGTTTCCGAGAATGGAGTTGAAGACTTCGTAGTCTATAGCGATGCATCTGGAGTTGGGTTGGTTTCTATTCTGACCCAAAGAGATAAAGTGGTAGCGTATGCATCTCGACAACTGAAAGAGAACGAAAAGAACTACCCCACTCACGATCTGGAGTTGGCAGCGGTAGTATTCACATTAAAGATATGAAGGCATTATCGTTACGGCACGAAGTGAAAACTTTTCACTGATCATAAGAGTCTCCAGTATCTCTTTGATAAAAAAGGATTGAATATGAGGCAACGAAGCTGGCTAGGGTTACTCAAGGATTACGACTGTGAGATACTTTACCACCCCGGTAAATCAAATGTTGTAGCTGATGCTCTAAGTCGAAAAGAAAACCTTGAAAGAAAAAGGCCAAGAGAGTTAAGAATAGAAGTTGTCTCAACGATTGTGAAAAGCATTAAAAAATCTCAAGAAGAAGCTTCAGAGAAAAATGATCGAAAAGAAGAACGTTTAGGCAAAACGTTGGCGTTCGGTACAAACGGTCAAGGATTAAGGGTATTCCAAGATAGGATTTGGGTACCTAAGATGGGAGGAGTAAGAGATCTTCTGATGGAAGAAGCTCACAATACCATGTACTCGATTCGTCCCGGCAGCACTAAGATGTATAGGGATCTGAAACCCTACTACTGGTGGCCGACGATGAAGCCCGATGTTGCAAAGTATGTGGCCGAGTGTGTAACCTGTGCGAGGATTAAGGCACAACATCAGAAACCATATGAGAGTTTAGAACCTTTACCTGTACCCATGGGTAAATGGGAAGACATCACCATGGATTTTGTGACTAGACTGCCCAGAACGAAGAACAGTCACGACATGATTTGGGTGGTCATGGATCGTTTCACTAAGAGTGCACACTTCATAGCAGCCAATGAGAAATGGTCTATAGATAAGCTTGCAAATGCTTACGTGAAGGAAGTTGTGAGACTTCAAGGTGTACCTTTAACGATTGTATCAGATCGTGATAGTCGTTTCACATCAAAGTTTTGGAGGAGTCTACAAGAGGAAGTGGGTACGAAGTTGTGTTTAAGTACAACATATCATCCGTAGACTCATGGTCAGAGCGAAAGAACGATTCAAACACTTGAATATATGCTAAGAGCATGTAGCCTAGAATTCCAAGGTAACTGGGACAAGCACTTACCCCTGGTAGAGTTTTTCTACAACAATAGTTACCATTCGAGCATCAATATGGCACCTTACCAAGCGTTGAATGGACAGAAGTGTCGTACGCCGTCATGTTGGATTGAAGCTGGAGAAAAGCAGTTTATGGGCCCCGAGATAGTCCATCAGACTGCTGAGAAGCTGAAAGTAATTAGGTAAAGGACGTTAGCAGCTCAGGATCATCAAAAGAGCTATGCTGACAAGAAGAGACGACCGGTGACATTCGAAGTTGGAGATTCGGTTTTGCTTAAAGTCTCAGTGTGGAAAAGACTTATAAGATTTGGGAAAAGAGGAAAGTTGAGTCCGAGATTCATTGGACCGTTCAAAATTCTTCAGAGGATTAGGAACCAAGCTTACAAGCTAGAACTACCAAAAGAACTAGATGGTATCCATAACACATTCCATGTGTGTTATTTGAGGAAGTTCACGGGAGAAGTTCCCGACATAATTCCAATTTCAGAGTTAAGGATGAATGAGAATAAGAGGCTAATTGAAGAGCCCGAGGCAATTGTTGATCGTAAGATGAAGAAGTTGCGACGCGAGATGGTCGACTTAGTGCTTGTGCGATGGAAACATTCGAATGGGCCAAACCTCAACTGGGAAACGGAGAATGACATGATGAGTCGCTATCCGCATTTGTTTGCTGATGCATGATTCCGGGACGGAATCATCCTAAGGGTGAGAGAATTGTAACGCGCGTGTTTCTCGGCTAAGCACTAATGATGTTGTAATAGTCTAGGTCAACCATTGTAACTCGTTTTAAAGTAATAAAGATGAATTATTTAAATATTATGTGAATTATGTGCTTTTGTGTGCTTGTTACTGGTTTATAATAATATAATAAATAAAGGATAAAAATAAGCGTCAAAAATAAAATGTTAGATAAGCCCGATATCGATGAAGAAAGTTGTAGTGGTCGTGATAAGGATTCCGGAGATATAAAGAACACTGAAATCCGAGTTATAACGAAGAAGTTATGGTTTGTCGAAGTTTCGCGACAGAACCGGCACGACACTGAGTAACGTAAAAAGTAAATTTTTGATAAACTACTTTTTAGCCTTAGGGATCTAAATGAAAGTTGTAGTTACATTAAACAGAGAGCGTGCATAAAAAGAATGCCCAAATCTAACTTCGTATGAGGAAGTTATGATTTTTCTAAGATTTGGCATAGCAGTGCACAGCCCAGAATTCGAATTTTAGATCGATCCATTTTTGGCCAACGCAAAATAAATGAGAATTGAAGATCTCATTAATAGGAGCTCAACGATAAAAAGACAGACGAAAAACGGAGTCCGTATGTAGAAGTTATGAATTTTAGGCAGTCATTTAACAGTATAATCTTTTCATACTGTTAAATTTAAAAACGGTTGAGATATAGCCGATGAAGTCAAAAGGAAAGTTGTAGATCTTGTATTTACCTACGCGTGGATATAAAGAACGTCAAAAACGGAGCTCGTATGCGAAAGTTATGAATTTTTAAAGATTGGTTGTTTTACCTGTTGTGTTTGGCGCCACGTGTCAGCACCAGGCGAAGCCTTGGAGCCTACGCGAGACTACGACGTGGAGAGAGGCACCACGATGTGGAGTCGCTCTAGGAAGCCTATAAATAGAGGTGCAGGGGCTTCCTCATTCCTCACACATTTTCCCACTTCTTTCTCTCTCTAAACACTCTCTAACACCCCCCAACCCCCCCCCCCCCCCCCAAAAAAAAGCCTAGGAAAACCTCCTAGCACTAGAAGAAAGCCTCGAAGAGCCCGGAGTCTCAGAGAAAAAGAGTTTTTCGGTTTCAAACTATGCCCGTGCAGAGCCCGGTTTTCAAGCCAACCTCCCGGTTTCGTCAAAGAAGGTTATTTTAAGAAGCGAAGTGTTGTTCGAATCACTCCTTATCAGGTGAGTGCATAGTCACTTTCATCTTACACATAGATATGAAGTATTTTATATAAATTACGTACTATGTGTATATATATTCTACCTGTTTACCTGAGATGTATGCTGGATGAAGATCTACACTTCTTTCTTTTCAGATCTGAACGTTATCTTCCAGATCTAAACTTTTTCTCTTGGATCTGAAACTTTTCCCTTCAGATCTAAACTTTCTCACTTCAGATCTAAACTTTTTAGACCTAAACTGTATATATGTATTTTGTACTTGAGATCGGTTCTGGATGAAAGATCTAAACTTCGTTCTTTCCAGATCTGAACTTTTCTTCAGATCTAGACTGTATATGTATTTTATGCTTTGAAAGTTATGTTGGATGAAAGATTTAAACTTTGTTTTTTAGATCTAGACCTTTTTCTTCAGATCTGAACCGTATATGTATTTTCTTTACAGATCTAAACTATTTCTTCAGATCTGAACTGTATATGTATTTTATATCTACAAATATGTGGGGTAAAACATGGGTAGATGAAATAGTTGGTGTGTGATGAAAGATGAGTTAGAGGATGAGATAAAAGGTGATATAGATTATGAGATAAGGGTGAGAGGTGAAAAATGAGAGAAACCTTTACCCAAACGATGGCCCTGTCATCTAGCAGAGTACGGATGACAACCATTGACTATTCTAGACAGTCTGTGGAACACTAGCAGGCTCGCTACTTGTAGGTGTTGTGAACGATATGTTCACCCGGTGTACTCTAAAAACCCATTGGCATGTATTGCAGGTCGACTCCTGCAAATAATACTGTCGATAAATGAGAGCTATGGACTTAGCACCCGTTGGATGAACCCTGGCAACTATGGATTTAGTGCTTGTTGTATAAACCTTGGCGACGATGGACTTCATGCCTATTCTTAGGAAAACCCTTAGGAATGAGTGATAGATGATTCTTAGGGTAGATCCCTAGGAATTAAAGAAGATAATGGGGATGGGTAGTTGGGTTAATTGTTTAATGATAAAACATAATAACTTTATTATTGTGGGTTGGAAACCCTATGTACTCACCAGGTTTCCCAACCTGACCCATTCAGTTTATTTATATCACAAGTGTCGATATAAAGTTGCACTACACTGAGAGATTAAAGAGATGTAGATCAGTAGTGTAAATGAATGTAAGTTCTGTTTATGCTTATGTTTCTGTATTGACGATGACATCCCAAAGTTTTAGAATGAATAAAATACATTTCTTCGGAAATGCTTTGATAACATGTTTATCATGTTTTTTTTCTGGGAACAAAAAATTCCGCAACACTTTTCTTTAAAATTATACTCTGATTTTGAAAATGAGGCATAAACAAATCAGTCTTTTCTGGCCGTGATAATGTGGATGTCACATATAGCTCGTAAAACTCTTTCATATTTACTTATATGATCGATAATGTTTTAAATGAGATGATAAGTATCCTTTTTCATCCTATTGCCCAGTCGATTCACAACTTCGTTTTATGAGAGATCTAAATACCTAAAAGGTTCCAGACTCATGTTCATACGAAGTTGGTCTTACCATGTATCATGGTTAATCTGAACGGTCCATTAGTGAAAACTAATTCCACAAATATTCTCATCACCCAGTGATGTATCCATCATCTATCTTGATAAACAAGATTTGCATTTATCATGAGACTTGAGGTCAAATGATATCCAAAATTCAATCTATCTGGATACTTGGTAATGAAGTTCTCATTTATGTATCCAAGACTATAATTCCACAAATACATTTAACCCAAACCATTTGGATGTATTTGAATAAGTACTTATAATGGTCAATCTGAATGATCCATTAGTTAAACTAATTTCAATAGATATTCGTACAATAATACATCTTATTCAAATAATTGAATCAACTTTGAATTATGTTTCTATACTAGTTTCATAGATTTCATGACTTTCTTTTAACATGTTAGAATGCTCTACATTTAAATAAGACATAACTATCTCATGATGTGTAGTATAAACAATTTCAATTATAATACCATAGACTAAACATTTGGGAGAGTTGTATTTTGATCCCTTGAATAGTAGCAAGGGCTTGACATTCATGATCAAATTATCTTCTCCATGTTCCAGTCTTCTTACTTCATTTTAGTCACCACACATTCTTGTAAATGTCAGTACCAATCCTTATTAAAACACTCAAGGATCGTAAATAATGTTCCAATGGCATTATAAATCCATATATTTGATTGAACACAAAAACATGGGAGAACTAGTTATCTTTTGATCCTATGGAAAGTAGCAAGGGCTCGTGATCCATTATCAAATTTAACTTCTTCATGTTTCAGTCCTTTCACCTCAAATATATATATTTTGGGCATGTATGCTTTCTTAGTCCTTTCTTGTTATGGAAACAAATAGCTATTAGAATATGTCTCAAAATAGGCCTTCCTTTGCCATTGGTTTCTGGGCATAGATTAGATTTACCAACACTAATTGCCTTTTAAGCCATGGGCAATTGGCTTTCTTCTTCTTGACACTTCTATTCATGATAGTAAAATTATGAGAGTGTTTTGAAGTTTGAGTTTCTATGATTGTCCATGTTAGTTCCAAAAGGAAAGCTCAACATGCTACACAACTCCTTCATGGACATTCCAAGTTGTTCATATCAAAAATCAGATTGAACTGATCATATGTACGCGTTAGTTAGTTGACTAACCGTAGTTAAATCCTAACTCAAAGAAATTCCATTTTACTTCAATATGTCAGTTTACAACGTACACTTGATAACTGTTATTTCTAACAGTTTAGAATGCAATGTTTGAAGTAACCTAGGAAGATCTTTATCAAATACATGATCTTTCCTTTTGTTTATGAGAACTATTCCCAAACTACAAATTTGACAAGACTGGTCATCCTCATAGCTAATCCTTTCAAATGTTTTATAACAGTAGATATTAGTGGATAAGGTTAGAGACATCATTCAATATCATATTCCATTATAGTTTGTTTCATTAATCCTTAGAAAATAATTACCCTAAACAAAATTATTTAAGAAGGCTAGGATCCATATTTGGCTTTATGATGTGTAAAGGGATGTCGTAAACACACCATAAGGTTATTTAGGCAGGCAAAGCCCTTCGCCAATTTCGATCACCACGGAATTCCTAGATCTTTGAGATTCATTGACTATCAATGGCATGTTAATCTTGGATTATGTTCATCTCAAATTCAATGACGGGGTCGACGCTGATCACTGAACAAATAGTGAATCATCCATACAAAATCGTGTTGTCCTGGGCTCAAGTTACAGTTGAGATTTGTGAGTTCCACATCATTCTCTACTTATACTCTCAAATTGATGTGCTGATTAACCACACGAGCTCCATCAACAAGTATAAAGAGAATGTGCAACTTTTATGGATAACATAAGGTTCACTTTAAATAGATTGTGAATTAACCATGCAAAATCGCATGGTCCCCGACTCAAGTTACGCTTGAGATTCGCGAGTTCCATATTATTCTCAACTATACTCTAGATTGATGTGTCGGTTAACCATACGAGCTCCATCAACAAAATATAAAGAGAACGTGCAATTTTCATGGATAATATGAGACTCACTTTCTATTAATAAAACTGGATTTTGTTTTATACTTGTATTTATAATACTTTTAGATTGACCGTTATCACTATCAAACCCTTTCGGTAACTCCGTTCTCAAAATGCAATAGGGCGGTGAGGGTGGTAAGCACGAAGCATATTAAAAACCGACCTCAGTAAGAATCATAGAGACCTCCTTAAACCCCTACATCAGAATGGGTGAGCCTAGTCATGGTAAGACTCACAATGTCAATATTTAAAACATATGAGGGCACATGTTGTAACTTTCTGATACATATAGTAAATAAAATTCTAATATATAAAGGGTAAATTTAAAAACCTTTAAATTTAGTTGGCTATTATTAGTTCTAATTGATTGTGAGGATGCAATGTAAAAATTAATAAATCATAGGGGGTTAATATTCAAATTTATAAATCTCTACTATAAATAATATTAAATATTTAAATTCACCATTTAAATAATAAATAAATATTTAAATTCAAATAAACATATTTAATTAATATTTATCAATTCTCCAGATTTAAAACATTTCAAAATTTGGTATTTATCCATATTTAACAAACATTTAAATTTGAAAAATGAAAAAATAGGGAAACCCTAATCTGCCTAGCTCACGTCGTGAGCTGCATGCTCTCACGTCGTGAGCTGCGATTGCAGGTTTTATCAGTTACAAACTTTTCAATCTTCCTTCTTTCATTTAATTTCAAACAATTATTTTCAGAAAATATGGATCTAGGGTGAATGTAATCATGAACCAATGACTCTGATACCACTGTTGGGTTTTCTACGCATCAAATACACTCTAAACTATATAGCGGAAAAACCGTAACTACAATATACCTAAGTGTACATGCAACCTATCGATCTATGGTTTCATGCTAATTACATCTATCCTAGGAAACAAAAATATAAAGAAGAAAAACATACCTCTTATGTATCCCTTGATCTCCATGCTTGAGATCTTGTCCTCCATGAAGTTGTTTGGATGAGAGGACCCAAACCAGAATCCATATAATGGTATCACACCTAATGACACCAAAGAACTGAATAAAAATAAATAGGAGAAGGGTCAATTTTACAAACCCTAAGAGGGTTATAAATCGTCCCTAAGATGGGGAGGAAGAAAGGTTGGTGAAACTTCAATCCAACGTGCGAGGAGGAATGGAATCCCTAAGGCCCTATTTATAGCCTTTGGATCACTTCCTAGGTTTTGTACTCCTTCCCATGTGGGATAGGAACCTAGAACGAATTTCACTCCTTTTCCCATGTGGGATGGAGTGATTTTCATCCAACCCTAATTCCCTAAGGGTTCTGAAATATTCCTGATCAACCAACTATCGATTAATTGAATATTCAACCCTTTAATTAATTAAATTGTTAATTAATTCCCAAAATTTATTTCCAATTAGTTTCTAATTAATTATTACCCATAATAATTAATAAACCAATATCTCCTTTATTTATTGTATTCAATTTAGGTCTTGCGGGCAACCCAAAAGGACCTTGTTATTATTAGAAATATTACCAATAGTTAATGACCTTGGACACTTTTCCAACAATCTCCCACTTGGACAAGTCATCAACTATACGAGGACCAATACTTCTCCAATAATAAATAGAGAGTTAGTCATCCAATGTAACTACCGAACTCTTGATCTAATCATGATTCAGCCCTTAGATAAGTGATCAACTATCCCTTCGTTCTATGATATCTATATGAATTCGAGGCATGGATAATGGTCAATCTCGGAATTCAATATTAAAAAAATATGTTTTTAAAATAATAAATATATTGTAAAGTTATTTATACATTCTAAAAGATATTTATACATTTAACTACGTATTTATATATTTTAAAGCACACATTAATAAGTGTTTTATATATATATATATATATATATATATATATATATATATATATATATATATATATATATATATATATATATATATATATATATAAAGCTAAAAAATATGTTTTAAAGGTAAAATTATATTTTAAAAGTATTTATGCATTCTAAAATATATTTCTACATTTAAGTATGTATTTATATATTTCGAAGTATATGGATATTTTTAAATATGTATGCTTATATATTAAAATATATAAATATTTATATTTACATATTTATACGTATAAAAACACAATTATATATTTAAATATGTATTTTTATATTTGAAATCATATTTATATTTTTAAAAGCATATTTATATAAAGATGTATTATTGCATTAAAAGGTTGTAGTTATTCATATTTAATATGTATAAATACATTTTTAAATGTATAAATATGATTTCAAATATATAAGTACATACTTAAATGTATAAATAAGTTTTTAAACGTATAAATACCTTTAAAATATATTTATGCCTTTAAAAACCTATTTTTAGCATTATATGTGTATTTTATCATTTGATTATGTATTTTTTTTCATATAAAAACGTTATATATAAATATATAAAAAAATGTTATATATAATTACGTATTATATGTGTATGTAACGCCCCGATTCTCAGGTATTGGTTCATGTAAGAATTTCTTGGTTTCAAGGTCTACTCGACGAGTTGGTTGCCCCACTCATCGAGTAGCAGCGGGTTGGTCTGCGTGTTTTATTGACCTACTCGCCGAGTCCAAGAAGGGACTCGACGAGTAGGAGCTGGCAGATGAAACCCTAAATCCCGGGGTATTGCACCCTATTTAAAGGATCATTGGCCTCCACAGCCTCCCCTTACAGCCTCTTGATAATCCAGAAACCCTAATTCGTGTGAGTGTGCTCCCATTTGTGTATTCTTAAGCTTTGGAAGAGGATTTTGGAGAAAAGAGCTTGGAGAGCAAGTATCCAGAAGCAAGGAACGTGTGGGATCTGAAATCTCTCTTAGTTGGCATCTTCTGGAAGGTATCAAATCGCTATCTTGACCTCATTTCATTTCTAGATCCTTTTTGGGTAAATTTTAGGGCTTTTCTAGTATGTTTGGAAGCTTTCCTTGTGTATAAGCTAAGATTTGAAGTTGTAACTTCAGATCTGAACTCTCTTGGGACTTTAAGTCCATAAAGCTTCCAACTCTTGAAAGGATGAGACTCTCCTAAGGTGTAAAGCTCCATTAGAAGCTTAGATTGGTCATTTAGAGTCTCTAGGGCCTTGCATGCACGTAAAGTTTGCAACTTTACGTGATAAACATGCCTTAGAAGCTTGGATCTGCAATATGGAGCCGATGTATGGCTTAAAAAGTACCTGTATGGATGAAGGTCTGAAGAGACACGGCGAGTTGCATAGTCAACTCGACGAGCCACATGAAGATGGTCCTGTACTCGACGAGTTGGGTGAACAACTCGGCGAGTCCGATGAAGATTGCCTTGGGCTCGGCGAGTCAGTCGAATGACTCGGCGAGTCGGCTAGGGTTTTCCCAACCTTTGGACACGTATGAACCCGACGAGTTGTAATAGGGGAAACCCGACGAGTTGGCCAAGGAGTTTGCGGCCACTGACATTAGGAACTC
This sequence comes from Lactuca virosa, assembly GCF_052849685.1. NCBI lineage: Eukaryota > Viridiplantae > Streptophyta > Magnoliopsida > Asterales > Asteraceae > Lactuca > Lactuca virosa. The sequence continues at coordinate 166,213,412 of NC_136434.1, read as the reverse complement.
GACGAGTCGCTCAAGTGACTCGGCGAGTTAGCAGGATATGCAAGGAACTCGGCGAGTGGTTGGTGGTACTCGACGAGTTGAGGTCAACATGGACTGTTGACCTTGACAGTTGACTATGACTTTGACCAAGGGTTGACTATTGGACTTCTGGGGTATCTTGGGAATTGAAAATTAACAAGCGTGGTTCTACGGTGCATTCAGGTGGTGGAGTTGTACCGGCAATCCAAGAGTTTGATTTTATCTTCGAGTCGACAGTGCAAGGTGAGTTACCTCACTATACTAAGGGATCGAAGGCACCAAGGCTGGCCCATTGGATGTGTTATCCTAGCAGTGTTAGAAGTTGAGTATGAGTTAGTGTTGCATGCTAGTGGTTATGCCAGTTAGGTAGATCTGTGAGACTACCTGTGTTGTTATATGATTATCTGCATGCTCAGTAGTTATGTTATATGTTGTTATGTTATGTGGGATGGGTTGAGGATGTACCATTTCGTGCGGTGACCAACAAACCCTAGGAGCATTCCAGATACGAGCTGTGGGCCCAGTAGGCAATCCATACTCGTATTGTGGGCTCGATGGCAATCCAGATGTGAGCTGTGGGCCAGGTAGGCAATCCAGACTCACACTGTGGGCCCAGGGGTATTCCAGTCTGTAAAGTTGTGGACCCAGTACATGCTGTTATTTGTATATGTATTATGTGCAGTGTATCGGTATTTTGGGGAACTCACTAAGCCTCGGACTTACAGTTTCAGTTTATTGTTTCAGGTACATCAGGGGACCGCGGCAAGGCGAATGCGTGATCGTACAGCTCCTCATATTTATGTTTATGTTTCTGGGATACTCTGATATTATACCTTTTGAAAACAAGTTTTGTAATAACTAATGATTTTCGGATTGTTTAAAAAGTTTTAAATTGGCTTGAATTTTATGGGTGTTAGAGTGTATTTTATCATTTGAATATGTATATTTTTCAAATAAAAACGTTTATTAAGTACTCATACATTTAAAACCGTATTTATATTGAATTTATATTATAATAAAAAAGATAATAATAATAATAATAATAATAATAATAATAATAATATAAATAATCAAAATCAAAATAACTACAGAAATGAAAATAATCAAAATAAAAACACGTTATATATAAGGAGTGAGACAAAGAAAAACAAAATGTGTTCAAGCCTACTAGTAAGTTGTGTGGTTTGATTCACCACCGATGCGAGTTCGAATCTCGCTAGCTTCATCTCTGCTCCTTTATTTTTAGTGTCATGTCAGCAGAAGTAGCAACCCAATCAGCACTCCATGGGGACTAAGTGTCGTGTGAGCAGAAATATCCCAATCAGCACTTCACAACCTGGAGTTGACCGGAAAACCTGTTAAAAGGGTATAAATACAAAATTTTAACAAAATATTCGGTTTTAATGAAACAAAAATAACCCAAAGCGTAAAACCAAATATTTCTTGAAAACTCAATGACTTTTATGAAATTAGCCCTTTTGATATTGTATTTGGTGATGGTTTTAGAGATAATTGATGAATAAAACTATTGGTTCTAAAAACGAAAAATTATATCACTGTTTTTGGGTTCTTACATATATAATTGTAAGATTCAAAACTTTTTTGATACAAGAAAACATGCTCCAAAATTATGATTCAAAAAGACTTATGATCCAAAAATATTACATAATTTGTCATTATAAAACTTTTATTACCCAAGAATATATGATCCAACTTTTGTAATAAAAGGGTAACCATTATACTTAACAAAATTTTAAACAGTCAAAAGATAACAACAAATAAGTGCAAACTAGCACACACTCAAGAAAATAAATATAAAGATAAAAGTAATAATTTCATATCAATAAAATAAAATGACTAAAAACTACCAATGTGTCTAAACCAAGTTCTTGATAATTAAACAAACATATTCCAGCACATTCTTTTTGAACCATATTAAACAGATCATGAAGAAGTTGAAACTAACACCACACCATATATATCCAAGTAACTTTCTTACAAAATGACACAATACACCAATAATGAGAATATAAAATAACCAAAAGTGATCAAAAACACAAAAAATACCAATCATACAACTCTAATATGTTGAACCCTAACTTCATCATCATGCAAATGAGCACTTCCTTTTTCTTCACTAAATCTTTTTCTTTTTAAAACTTCGACAAAATATAAAATACTTTTTGTTAGTTTCTAAAAACAAGACAAAATCACACAAATTTAATTACCTGGTTATTTATGTAAAATGGCATTTTGTATAATAAGGGTTCATATGATTTTTTTTATATTTATTCTCATAACCTCCTCCCATACCTGTATCTTCCAATCTAGGAGTAGCCTTTCTAGCATTACAATAAGAAGTCATAGGAGGTTACCTATCAATTGAAGATAATAACTGAATATGATGACCAGTCAGTAAATTATGCATACAATTTAGTAATAAACATATATAAATGAAAGTAAACTAGGATTAACAATTTCACGTAATACTTAATCAATGTTTATACATATGATCTAATAAGCAACATATAAAAAATTAAAAGCGGGTTAACAAATATAAACTTAAATAACAAAAGAAAACATTATAAAAAACTACATTTAAAAACAAACATAATTAGTAACTTAGATATAAATGAAGGTCAACTTGGGTTTATCAAAACAATCATGAGTTCAAGAAGAAGTTATAATTAGAACTACATTTAAAGTCAAATGACAACAAAAGATCTAACATAAAACTAACAAAATACAAAATATAAATCATCATATAAAATAAAAAATGTAGTTAGCACTCATAAATCCAAACTAATATTTTGTATTCAAATTTTAAATGTATATGTCATTTGTCCAACAAGTTAAAATCGAGAATAAATCATTGAACATTTTCATACACAACTATATTAGTACTTCACACATATATAAAAAATGAAAACAACAAAAAAATCTCTAAGAAATCAAATTTTCCAAGACACGGTTTCTTTCAGACATTATATCGAACACCTTGTGAGCATATTTATATTCAGTTTCGCTTTGATTCTATTATTTAATCTCTCCATCCAAAAGTGTTTTCAAACTAAAATACTTCAATAAATCAAGCATAATCGGAATATAATAACACAAAATCGTCGTTGAAGTTCAGTGAAAGAGAAACTAGGGTTTTAAACTGATAAAAAATGAACATACAATGAACAATAACACAAAATACAACTAATAAAAGATGAATATAAGTATATGAAGATCACCTGATTCCATTCTTGTTGAAAATCTGAAGAAAATCGAAACAAAACCAAATTATACATATTTCAGTCAAACTGAACAAAATCTTGACCGATTGAAGGGGGTGTTTGGCTTATCTTTTGGAGTGACAAAAGTCATTTTTGGAAAAGTTACAAAAAGTCAGGTTTTCCTAACTTTTCCAAAAAGTCAGTTTTACTTCTATCTAAAATCCAAAAGTGGCTTTTAAAATGTTTTTATCAAACATCTTTTACCCTTTATCTTTTCCAAAAAGGACTTTTGCCTCTAAAAAAGACAAGCCAAACACCCCTGAAGACGAAAGTGATGCCGATGACAAGATCTAAATAGGTTAAACACATGAAAAAGAAAGAAATCGTATGTATCAGAGAGGAATAAAAGTGTTTGTTGTACTGGAAGGGCAGAAATAACATTGATAATCTAGTTAGGGTTTTAGAAATGCCAATTGACGATCATACCCTACAAAACTTTGCCCTCAAGAAGAAAAATAGCAAAAGTTATGATTATTCACAAAAATTCCACCTTGCATTTAAATTAAAAAAATAAAATAGAACATTTGAAATAATCACAACGAGTCATATTTTGAGATTAAAGGCCTAGATTCGTCCTCACTGTCCTCACTAATTTTTGAGTCATTCGATCCTACTTCTTTCTCTCTCTCTCTCTCTCTATATATATATATATATATATATATATATATATATATATATATATATATATATATATATATATATATATAAGCAGATTAGGAGTTTTCAAGTTCTCACAAATCTGTAAGTTCTCACAATTCTTATTTTGGACCATGGATCTGTCTTAGTCGTTGGTCTAGGAGTCCAAAAGTGTTTTTGGTTTTTAAAAATGATGAACGGATTAGGAGTTCTCGAATTCTCGCAAATCTGTAAGTTCTCAAAAGAACTTACCTCTCTTTCTCCTCTCTCTCTCTCTCTCTCCCTCTCTCTCTCTCTCTCTATATATATATATATATATATATATATATATATATATATATAAGTATTAATATGTGAATATAAATGTAAGTATATTCACATATGAATCCACCACCTCCACTACCTATACTACATTACCACCAAGCACTATTGTTGCCGCCACCGCCTCCACCACGACCACCACCGTCATGGCTACTAATACCTTTACCACCCACCGACACCACCACTTCCACTGCCACCACTACCTCTCTCACCCCTACCACCACCATCTCCAACATCGCTGCTACTACTATTGTAAGAACCCGAAATTTAGAGTAAGTTGACTTTTAGTCAAATATTGACCAAAAATGGCAAAATGGTCAATTATGAGAAAAACATGATAATATGAAGTTTTGAATTCATGAAAATGGCCAAGAAGAGTTTAATAAGTCACTAAGATGAGATTATATGAGTAATTTCAAGAGAAAGAATATGAGAAGATGCATTTTTGGTCAAAAGGGTAAAATGGGAATTTTATGCTTTTTGGGTCAAGTTTGTGACTTAACAGATGAAAACCCGTATTAGTTTAGTAAGAAACGACTTAAATATTGAAGAGTATGTTCCCACCTTCGCGTAGATATTTCATAGAAAACGAGGAAGTTATGCACGTTAGAAGTTGGAACAAAAACGGTTCCAAAGTTGGGATGGAATCAGTTAAGGAACTGTTGTTAAGCAATTACTCTGGCGCGGTGAACAGATCACCACAATGTGGTGAGTGATGAATAGGATCAGACGAGACTTCTTCGTAAGTAGAGGGCAATGTACTTTTCCCTGCGGCGTGGTATATGGGTGCCACGACATAGTGGCCAAAGTAGGGTGCTATTGGAGATTGGCATCACAGCTCGGTAAAAGGCTAACCATGTCTAAATAACGCGCACCACGAATCAGTGAATACTTGACTGTGGTGCGGTTAGGAGACAGATTAAAGGCTGTTAAGCCTTCATTTTCTCAAAAAACACCCCCAAAACTCTTAGGAGCTAAGCTCCGACGATTCCGAGAATGGGAGATGATTAAGAGGCGATCAAGGGTGTTTATGGCTTAGATTAGGCATCAAAAGCTTATGAAGTAATCATCTCCATCATTCTTAAGCTCTTATGGATTTAATGGGGATTTATGGAATTAATTTAAATATGAATGATTACTCTTAAGAAGCTTGTTAATTGGTGTCATTGGAAGTGTTTAGAAGCTTTGAACAAGTTGTTGAAACAAGAAAGTGACCCTCTTCAGCCAAGATGGACCCGAAGACCCCAATGCCTTTGTGAACCGGAGAAGTATTTTCCGAAGACTGTTTGTCATCTTGTATCATCCGAAGATGAGTATAAGACCCGCAGATGAATGTGGCATGAAGACTAACACAAGTTACCTTTTACTGACCTTGCTTGTAATCTTAGTATTATCCGGTGTACTCTTCAGGGTCACCGAAGTCAGCTACTTTGTAATAGTTTATTATTTTCGTGTAACTTTTAGGACTCTATAAATTGAGCTTCCCACTTTATGTTTACTTACCAATTTTTGAACTTATCAATACAAGATATTTCATGTCTATATCTAAAGTTATCTTATTGATACTTCAACCGCGTCCTTCTTCACTTATGTTGTTCATCATATGCTAACTTGTGTTTGCATGCAAACCATGTTACGATTCAACTAAGTGTCTACTTGTTTAATGCTTATCGATATAAACTTACTGCTATTAATATTCCTTATATTTCCGCAATCTAACTATTATTGTTGAGCTAACAAAGATCCATTGAGATTAACTTATTATTCCACAATATATTATCTCGTTACTAACTTTTATCAAGTTTTTCTCTCAACAAAAGCTTTATGTGTGATTTTAAAGATGAACTATATATATATGTGAAGTTAGGGTTTGAAACCCTAACTAGTGGTATTGTTGAATTTATGCATTAGCGATTACAGTGCAATGAATTAGGTAGTGTGGGATGCCTAGTTCATTGTTTGGATTGAATTTAGAAGTAAAAAATGAAATGTTAAAGTTATAATCAATTAAGTGATCATTTGGAAATTAATAAATAGATAAGCTCTTAATAGGCTAAGACAAGTTTAAAGGAACTTGAAATAGTGTATGAATAGGCCTTGTGCAAGAGGATGAGCCAAGATGCATCAATTGAAGAAATAAGCCATGGAGGGTAGTTAGTCCTCACTAACTAATAAGGTGAGTTATAACTCCCTCTCTTTCTCTCTCTCTCTCTCTATGCGGTTATATATATATATATATATATATATATATATATATATATATATATATATATATATATATATGTTTGTATGTGAGAGTCATGTATTTGAGCATGGCAAAAAGAAATAAAGAAGAGGATTATATGTACTATAATCCTATGTAAGATTATGTACTTTTGGCTATACAACTAAGATCATGTATCTGAGCATGTGTGTATAACGAAAGTATATAGAGAAGTATAGAGAAAAAATAAGGGTATTATGAGTAATACCCTTGAAAGTAGATAAAGAAAGAATAGGGTTATATGTATTATAATCCTAAGTGTGAGTAGATGATCAAAAGAGGTATTTGTGGATACCTAGTAGATTATAGATAGAGACAAAGAATGATTATATGTAGTATAATCATAAGTGTATTGATGTGAATGAGAAAAGGCTTAAGGGTGCGAAAAGGACTGTGTCAAACTCCAAGCCGGATGATGAGTACGAGCCGATGAAAATGGTTGCGAACGATCACAACCCGTTGACGTTGCTGAATAGTGGATGCGAACGAGCGTGATCCATTACAAGTGATCTCAACGCGTAGCAGTCTACGTTACCCGGGTGCGAACGTCAGATGTGAAAGTCAATTATTGGGAACAACGCCATGTGGAGTTTGCGCGGTAGCGTACATAAACTAAGGCGGGAAGTTTCCTATTCGAGGTGTTCTATTCTCACTTTGATTTCAGCTCCAATAAAGTATGAAGAGACAGTTTCTTCTTTACAGCAAACCCCTTTTAGTAGTTTATAACATGGTGCCTTTCATAGCCTAAAAAGGTGGACTTTCCTTTTTTGGGTGTGTCTTAGTTTTATTTTCTCAATGTATATTTATTTCACCGTTGTGTGTCTTAGTCTTTAAATAGCCATTTGTCTTTTAGTTGTAAGAATCAAAAATTTTATCAAATCAAAGAACTTTTTTTCATGAGTTGTTACGACACTCAAAACCTATCATTTGAAGGATGATTTCCTGATCTTGATAGAATTCAATTTAATAGGTCTTAACTTATTTTCATTGATACCAATCTATAGGTCTAGATTGTTTATCAAATCTATCATTTATTTCTTGTTATTCTTGTTCTCGTTCTTGTCCCCAATCTACCCTTTTTTCTATCTTCTTTGTGATTCTTGTTCTTTTTGTTCTTGTTTCCACTGTTATATAAAATTAAAGAAAATCCAAAAACAAATTCAAGCCTCACACACGCATCATAAGTGGTATCAAAGCCCCAGTTCCGGTTACAATTAATTAGGAAGATCCGAATTTTCTTGATGTTCTTCGTTATACACTAAGAAACATGGTTGGAGATCCATCTCGAAGGAAACCCAGACGTGAGTTGCATCGTGTGTAGGACGTCAAGGTTACCGAGTTGTCCGAGTTCGTGGGTGGTACCGATCCAAAGAGGTACTTAGAATGGGAAAGAAAAACTGAAAGAATGTTTGAGTTCAAGGAGTTGGATGATGAGAAGTGTTGCAAGTATTCAATTCTCAAGTTGAGTGAGGGATCTTCACTTTGGTTTGAAGGGCTTAAAGCCAAGAGGGCCCGTTAAGGAAAAAGGAAGATTTCTTCTTGGGAGTCTTTGAAGCGTAAACTCTGAAAGAGATACATTCCAATCAAATACAGGATCACCATCTATAGGAGGATTGTTGAGTTGAAGCAAGGAAATATGAGCATGGGGGAGTACATCGATGAGTTTGAGAAACTATCATTGTTGGGTGATATTGAGGAGATAGAAGAACTGAAGATGGCACGATTTCTTCGTGGGTTGCATTTCAACATCTCCAATATGGTAGAACTTTATCCCTACTCTGATTTTGAAGCATTATGTAGTCTTTGTTTGAAGTTGGAATCCCAAGCGAAGACAAAGTTCTGAGGGAGCTCGAGATCTAAATCGGTCACACCCAAACCTTGTGTTAAGTCCGAAAACAACATGAAGGAAATCGCTAACACTACTCCGATCGCAAGTAGTTCCACAACGATCCTGAAAGCTGGCCAGTGCGAACAAGGAAACCAGCTTGTCCAAGGTCCGTTGTTTCAATTGTCAAGGATTTGGGCACTATCAAAGTACTTGCCCAAACAGGAGAATGGTGACATTAAGGGAGGCTGTTGAAGTCCGTGATGAGTTGTTTGAGGAAGAATAACGATTGGGAAACACGTTCGTAGTGGAAGAAGATTGAGAAGTTGAGGAAGAAGAGGAGAAGTATGAGGCACCACTATACGACACAACGTTGGTACTTAGGACCATACATACCTAAATAGTACATGCTGATTCCGAGAAAAGTGACCAAATCTTTCATATGAAATGTCGTGTTAAGTATAAATGGTGTAGTTTAATTATCAACGATGGTAGTTGTACCAATGCTGCCTCTAACGAGATGGTTGGGAAATTGGGGTTAGTCACAACAACCCATCCTAAACCATATACACTTCATTAGTTGGATAATGGGAACAAGGTGAAGGTGATGAAGCAAGTTAGATTCGGTTTAGCCATGGGATCTTATGAAGATGAGATTTAATGTGATGTCATTCCCATGGATGCTTAAGTCCCATGTCGCTATTAGTAGTGAGGTCATTAGGAAGGAAGCAGACTAAGAAGCCAAACCTTACTATGCTGGCTAGCGAAAAGGAAGTGGAATAGGTTCTCACCAAGGAGAGGATATATGTGTCCTTGTTGCGAAAAAATACCCAAGAGTGGAGGCTACGAACGAAGACCCAAGAAGGGAGGCTACAAACGAAGACCCAAGGGAGGAGGTGAATGTGAAAGTAGAGGGTCCGATGGCAGAATTACTTGTAGAGTTTCATGATGTGCTTCCAGTCGACTTAACACCAATCCATGGTATTGAACATCTGATTGATCTTGTTCCATGTGCTTATTTACCAAATAAGGCGTCTTATGGATGCAATCTGGAGGAAACAAAAGAGTTGCAAAGACAAATTGACGAGTTGATGAGCAAAAGTTATGTTCGTGAAAGCCTTAGTCCATGTGTCGTTCCAGTCCTAATCTTTCCTAAGAAGGATGAACTTGGCGTATGTGTGTGGATAGCCGAGTAGTGAATAATATAACGATCAAGTATAGTTTTCCTATTCGTAGACTTGACGACATGTTGAACGAATTTCATGGGTCAGTGGTATTTTTGAATATTGACTTGCGAAGCGGGTATCATCAGATTCGCATGAGAGAAGGTGATGAATGGAAGATGACCTTCAAGACCAAGCATGGGTTGTACGAAATTGTGATGCCATTTGGTCTTACTAATGCGCCTAGTACTTTCATGAGGCTGATGAACGAAGTATTAAAATCTTATCTTGGGAGGTTCATAGTTGTATACCTTCATGATATCTTGGTATATAGTAAAAGCAAAGAAGATCATATGGTGAATTTATGAAAGGTGTCCGAGACTCTTAGAACACAAAAAATTTATGGAAAGAAGGAAACATGTTCGTTCTTGGTGGAGAGAGTGATTTTATTAGGTTATGTTGTTTCCAAAGATGGTGTTTAGGTGGATCAATCCAAGATCGAAGCAATTAAGTCATGGCCTACTCCTAATATTGTTTTAGAAGTCTGATCGTTTCATGGGCTTGCTTCGTTTTATAAGAGGTTCATTCGCGATTTTAGCACCATTATGAGTCTGATCACAGGTTTCTTGTAACATCTCAAAAATCACAACCAATTTAAACTTTTCAAAACAACTCATTTACTAATAAAAGTGTTTACAAAACCATTATTTCCAAAATATTTTTTAAAATCAGAGTCTCCCAAGATCAACAACATAAAATCAGGATATGTACGGTCACGCCTTCGCCTTGCCACGGTCCTCTGAAGTACCTGAAACCATAACCAAAAACTGTAAGCCAAAGCTCAGTGAGTTCCCCCAAAGTACCACCACACAATACACATATCATATACAAACAAACATGTTGGGTCCAATCAATCATCAGAATGGAATACCCACGACTCCACGACCATCGGGATGGATTACCCCTAGCCCAATCAGTCATCAGACTGGAATGCCAACATACAACAGGTCCACTCAGTCATCGTACTGGAAATCCAATATACAGTAGGGCACTCAGTCATCGGACTGGAATATCCTTGGGTCCACTCAGTCATCAAAATGGAATACCCCTGGTTTGTTGACTCACACACATAGCAGTAATGGCTCAACCCAAAACAATATGTCGACATATAACATACAACAAACATATTCATCATACAGACAATCATGCGGCCAGAAATCAGAGGTAGTCCTACAGATCTACCGATCTACGCATATCAGCAACTATCATTTAATCATACAGATCTATCCCATACTCAGCATATCATAAATCAATGTATAACAGGATATCAATCCAATGGTCCAACCTTGGTGCCTTCGACCCATAAGTACAATGAGGAAAACTCACCTCACAATCTGATGAATATCTGATCAATACTCTCCTCCCAAATACCGGGTCAGCCCAAATCCTAAATGTCAAAACATTATCCATTAATGATATTTCCCCCAAAATTCCCTTGGTCAAACTTGGTCAATGGTCAGAAGTCAAGTCGACACCTAGTCGAGTCACCCAGCTGAGCCAACCCGACCGATTCAACCCAACCGAGTACGATGGGCGTACTCATCTGTACGCGAGGCGTACTCGGTGGTTGACCATACTACGGGACGCTGACCGCGTACACGCAGCTTACCACTTGGTACGCCCAACATACATTCCCCGTTCAACCCTTTCCCCATTAAGAGCTTAATACTCCAAATATTCACATCCAAAGTCAGATCCAAAGCCAAAATACCCTCAAGAGTCATAAAGTTTCCAACTTTATGACTTTGCATGCCCATTAAGTACTTAATACACAAAATCTCAACATCTTAATGCCTTAAGACCTTCTATAGCATGCATAGGGAAAAACTAACTATCAAGACCACATTTTTATGACTTAAGACCCCTCCTAAGGTCTGAAAGGACGACTTATTGGGTCAAGAACATGCCATTCTCAAGAATCACCATATTTGGGACAAAATGTGTCTTAAAGGAAGAAATGTCTAGATCTACAAGATGGAGTGATCAAGTTTGTGAACTTTATACCTCTTGGAGGTTGCTAACAAGAAGATAATCTCATATCCAAGATGCTTCCAAGCTCCAAGATCTTCTCACCACCTTCTTCTTCTTCAAGAACACCTCCAAAACACTCCAATGGGCTCAAAATGCACTCTTCTCACTTAGGGTTTTCTTGGGGTCATTTTTCACAAAGGGAGGTTAATGAAGTAATAAGAAATAAGGCTATAATGGTGTTTATATAGGACCAAAACCTAAAAATTAGGGTTTGCACTTTCTTCACGTACGCCTCGCGTATGAGGTGTATGCCCAGCGTACTAGGGCGCATCCTAGTACGCCTAGCGTACACAACGTACGCTCGGCATACGAATCCTAGACAATTTACTATATTGCCACTATGGGCCAATCTAGCAACCTTCCTCAAACCCAAGGGTCCAAATGCAATACTATTCAAACATAGGGTTGAAATTGAACTTACCTTGACATTGGGATGTTACAATTCTCCCCCACTTGAACTATACTTCATCCTCGAAGTCGGCTGCAACGAATAACTCAATATAATGTTCCCACATCTCAGCCTCTGGCTCCCAGGTCCACTCGGAGCCTCTCCGATGTTGCCACTGAACCTTTTCCAAAGGTATCTCCTTGCTGCGTAGAACCTTCATATTTCTCTCCAATATAGCTATCGGTCTCTCAATATAACTTATGCACTCATCGACTTGAATATCATCCAAAGGGACCACTTCCTCACCTTCCAACACACACTTTCGTAACTAAGAGACATGGAAAGTGTTGTGGATCTGATTGAGCTCACTCAGCAAATCTAACCGGTAGGCCATCCTGCCTACCCTGACGATCACATGGAATGGTCCAATATAACAGGGATCCGATTTCCCCTCTTGCTGAAGCGTATCATACCCTTCTAGGGTGAGATCTCAGTAATACCATATCACCGCCCTGAAATTCCAACTCCGATCGGTGCCAGTCAGCATAACTCTTATGTCGACTCGGAGCTATCTGCAATTTCTGACGGATCTGCTGAATAAGCACCATGGTCTGAAGGACTAATTCGTTCCTTCCCATGACCCCATGACCAACCTCTCCCCGACATACCGGGGTAAGACATCTCCGACCATACAAGAGCTCAAAAGCTAGGGCACCAATGCTGGAGTGATAATTGTTGTTGTATGAAAACTCCGCAAGAGGTAGGTAGGAATCCCAACTCCCACTAAAATCTATAACACAAGCCCGCAACATATCCTCAAGTGTCTAGATGGTCTACTCATTCTGACCATCGGTCTACGGGTGATAAACAACGTTGAAATATAGCCTCGTGCCTAGTTCCTCATGGAACTTCTGCCAGAATGTGGAAGTGAACCAAACATCTCAGTCTGAAACAATGGAGAACAGAACCCCATGACGAGCAACAATCTCCTGAACATACACGTCGGCCAACTTTTCGGCCGAAGAGCTCTTCTGGATGGCCAAAAAGTGGGCACTCTTGGTCAATCGATCCACGATGACCCATATAGCATCGAAACCCTTGGCGGTCTTGGTGATAAAATCCATGGTGATCTGTTCCTACTTCCACATGGGAACCTCCAAAGGCTGCAGCTTTTCGTGTGGCCTCTGATGCTTAGCCTTGACCATCCTACAAGTCAAGCACCTCTCAACATACCGAGTTATCTCCCTCTTCATACACGCCCACAATTAACTAAATCTCAAATCCCGATACATCTTGGTGGCACTCGGGTGTATAGAAAGAGAGACTTATGAGCCTCCTCCAACACTATCTGCCTTTCGGGAGGCACATTGGGTATCTCCTCCACGAATACATCGGCAAACTCCCTAACAACTGGCAAATCTGAAACTGGGACCTGCTCCCCCACCCGAGTGTCAACCACATATGCAAGATAACCCGCACACCTATGCTGAATATACTGTCGGGCCCTGGCCGCCGAACAAAACCCTGATCTAAACTTGGTACCCTCTGCATAGATAACCAGTTCTCCCCCACTTGTGGTTCAAACTATCACTCGCTGACCCTCACAATCGATCATGTCATCAAACCTGTTTAACCAATCCATCCCCACTATCATGCATACATCCACCATGGGGATAGGGATCAAATCTATCAGATAAAGGCACCCCGAAGATCTCCAATACACAACCATGATACACTCTGGATGCAGAAACCCCGTGTTCGTTAGCGATAGAAACCCAAAATGGACACTCTAACTCCCCAATCGGCGTATCCAACTCCCTAATGAACGTCTGGGATACAAAAGATTGACTCACACCCGAGTCAAAAAGCACAAGAGTAGGAAAAGAGTTCACTAGGAAGGTACCTAACAGAATCATAACCATAAGCATATCATAAATAACTCAACTGAATATAAATAGAAACATACCAGTGACGATGTATGACACTGCCCTGGCCTCCTCTGCTGTGAGCTGAAAAGCACGATCTCGAGCCCTCGGGGGCTCCACCCTACCCTGGCTCCCATCAGTGATCCTCATAGTAGCCGGCGATGTAGCATGTGCCGGTCTAGCAGCAAGCAAGAGACAGTCGGCATTCACATGGCCCACCTGGTCACAGTGATAGCAAATCCTGGTGTTGGGTGTTGGAGCCTGCTGACGGCCGTCCCTCACAATGTGGCCCTGTCTGCTACATTTGTGGCATCCAGGAGAATATCAGCAAGCACCATCATGAACCTTGTCGTACTTTCCACAAGTTCGTCCCCTCTGACTCCCAGATCTCACATCATCAGCCTTAAACCGCTTTGATGTAGCTTGTGACTGCACTGAGGCCTGCCTCTGCTCCCTCTTCTAGAGCTCCATCTCGATCTCCCGCCGCCTAGCGGCTTCCTGCAACTTCACCAGTGTACTATAGCACTACGTAGACACAAACTGGCGGATATCCATCTTGAGCATGCTCAAGTACCGGGTCATCTGAGATTGATCAGAGGTAGAAAACTCAGGGCAAAACATAACTCTCTCTGTAAACATCTTGCTGATCTCTGTCACCGAGTCGACCCCCTGCCTCAAATCCAAATACTCTTGAGTCAACCTTTCCTGATCCACCAATGGAACATACCTCGAGCGGAACATCTCAAAGAACTGATCCCATGATACTGCAGCTCTCTGCTCTGGAGTGCAAGAACTAGTAATCAGTCTCCACCAATCCTTCGCTCCGAACCTAAGAAGGTTCAGAGCGCACTTGACCATCTAGTCAGCTAGGCAGGAGCAAGTAAAGAAACATCCCTCAACATATGACAGCCGCCTCATGGAAATTATCGTATCCTGAAGCCCATCAAACACTGGGGTCTTCGTATTGTCGAAGTCCAGGTACTGGAAGGCTCTCCCTCCTCCAATCCACGTAGCAGAAACGGTCGTGGTGGCTACAACAACAGTAGCCTCTTAAAGTGCAGCGTATCAATCATCAAAGAACTCCATCATGGTGGTCTTGATAGACCCAAACAACTCTGGTATCCGCCCCCAGACAATAGAAACAACCTCAGCATGAATCACCTCCCTGACCCGATCCTCGGTCAACCCTGGCCTATCCTGGCCACTCACTCCTGATCCGGGTCCCCTCGTGAACACCATACTGAAATAAACCAGAGAAATATCAGATAAAACACATATCATACCATAAGAACCATTCCATAACAAAACCCTAGGGGTTGTGACTTCCCTGATACGCGTACGGGTCCTGTGCTTCCAGTAGTACGGGCCCATACTCCCTTCCGCACCTACCCGTACTTGTCTCAAGAGATCATCACAAGAACCCTAACAACACTCACTAGAATATGCGTACACCCTATTATTACTTCCTAGAGAAAGGCTAGACATCCATCGACTGGTCGGATGACCCCACATAACTTATCCATGAAACTTCCACCAACCCTACAACACTCGTGTATGCTAATCATACATAACACTGGATCCTATAGACAGTCGAATACTTGATTCTACCCTAAGCCCACAACCAGACAACGAACATGAAATAAGGCTAAATCAAACATTCTTAGGCTATAAAATCTTAGTCATGTACAATTTTGATTTATACACTAAGCAACTACAGTAATGATGTCAATTTCATATAAGGAAGAAACCCTAGGCTACCAGGCATCATATAATTAGACAATTCTATCATGCAATTCCTGAAGATCCCTAGCCTATCGCTAGCATGCTGTTCTAACAACATAATATCAAATAACAGTGTGGTAACTTGGGGTCTACTTACTGGCTCCGACTGATCGTACACATCACATATTTTCTTGATTTTTTTTAAAACAATTTTCAAAATCATTTTAAAAACCTTTGCAGTTCCTTAGTTTGAGACTGGATTCACACGGATGTTCCTCCAATTCGGTCAAACAAACCCTCTGATACCAACTTGTAACATCTCAAAAATCACAACCAATTTAAACTTTTCAAAACAACCTATTTACTAATAAAAGTGTTCACAAAACCATTGTTTCCAAAATATTATTTAAAATCATAGTCTCTCAAGATCAACAACATAAAATCAGGATGTGCACGGTCATGCCTTCTCCTTGCCATGGTCATCTGAAGTACTTAAAACCATAACCAAAAACTGTAAGCCAAAGCTTAGTGATTTCCCTTAAAGTACCACCACACAATACACATATCATATACAAAAAAGCATGTTGGGTCCAATCAGTCATCGGACTGCAATACCCATGGGTCCACAGCCATCAGGCTGGATTACCCTTGGCCCAATCAGTCATCAGACTGGAATGCCAACATACAACAGGTCGACTCAGTCATCGAACTGGAATATCAATACACAGTGGGCCCACTCAGTCATCGGACTGGAATATCCTCGGATCCACTCAATGTGGGTACACTTGAGGAAGCAGCGTTTTCCAAGTAAAAGCAAGAATAAGTTGAGGTCGAGAGTTGAGGGTCCATACAAGGTAGTGGGACGAGTTAATGATAATTCATACAAAGTTGAACTTCCAGGTGATTATGGAGTCCATGCCACGTTCAACGTTGGAGACCTTTCCCCTTATCTTGATGATGATGGTATTGTTGAATTGAGGACAATTCCTCTTAAAGAGGGAGGGGATGATGCGAATGAGAAAAGCCTTGAGGGTGCGAAAACGACTTTGTCAAACTCCAAACCCGGTGATGAGTATGAGCCGATGCGAATGATTGCGAATGATCGCAACCCGTTGCAATTGCTAAATATTGGATGCAAACGAGTATGATCCATTGCGAATGATCGCAACACATTTCAGTCTATGTTACCCGGGTGCGAACGTCAAAACGAGAATGAGACCCGAAATACTAGTTGCGATTACGACGTTGGAGACCTTTCCCCTTATCTTGATGATGATGGTATTGTTGAATTGAGGACAATTCCTCTTAAAGAGGGAGGGGATGATGCGAATGAGAAAAGCCTTGAGGGTGCGAAAACGAATTTGTCAAACTCCAAACCCGGTGATGAGTATGAGCCGATGCGAATGATTGCGAATGATCGCAACCCGTTGCAATTGCTAAATATTGGATGCAAACGAGTATGATCCATTGCGAATGATCGCAACACATTTCAGTCTATGTTACCCGGGTGCGAACGTCAAAACGAGAATGAGACCCGTAATACTAGTTGCGATTACGACCCTCGGAGTACTGTCAGATGTGAAAGTTAGTTCTTGGGAACAACACCACGTGGACTTTGCATGGTAACGTACGAAAACTAAGGCGGTAAGTTTCCTCTTCTGGTAGTTCTGTTCTCACTTCGATTTTAGCTCCAATAAAGTATGATGATATAGTTTCTTCTTTAAGGCAACCCCCTTTTGTAGTTTATAGCAGGGTGCCTTTCCTAGCCTAAAAAGACGAACTTTCCTTTTTTGGGTGTGTCTTAGTTTTATTTTCTCGGTGTATTTTTATTTGACCGTTATGTGTCTTAGGCTTTAAATAGCCATTTGTCTTTCAGTTGTAAGAATCGAAGAATTTATCAAATCAAAGAACATTTGTTAATGAGTTGTTGCGACACTCAAACCCCATCATTTGAAGGATGCTTTCCTGATCTTGATAAATTTCAAGTAAATAGGTCTTAACTTGTTTTCACCGATATCCAATCTATAGGTCTAGATTTTTTATCTAATCTATCCTTTATTTCTTGTTATTCTTGTTCTCGTTCTTGTCCCTAATTTACCCATTTTTCTATCTTCATTGTGATTCTTGTTCTTCTTGTTTTTATTTCCGCTGTTATATAAAATCAAAGAAAATCTAAAAACAAATCCAAGCCTCCTACACACATCATGTATGTATATATGTTTAGACATGAATGATATTATGTAGAATACTGATATTTTATTAGACATAGATAAAGAATAAGTACTTAATGAGTTAAGTACTATATGTGTAGCAGAAGATCTCTTGATGAGATAAAGAGATAGATTGTCCATGGGACAAATATTATGTGATGAGTCACATAATAGCGATAGAGATTCCTTTGAGGACAAGAGTATGATTCATTCGAGAATGAGGTGATGGTTCCTTAAGGAAAGTACATAGTTGATCCCTTTAGGGATGTAGATAGATGATTCATGCAGGAATAAAGATAATGTATGGTTAGAAAAGATAGAGAAAATGTTCCATGATGGGACAAAGTAATGAGGTTCTTTTAAGAAATTAGTGATAATCCGTGAGGGATTACGAGTAAGGAATCCGTGAGGGATTCAAGAGAAGAAATAGAGTGATAAGGAATTAGTGGAGGGAATCAAGAGAAGATCGAGAATGTCATGGGGTCCGTGAGGGGTCGAGATGAGAAGTATGAGATGAAGTAAAATGAGTATGAGAAGGCATGCTAAGAGTTAGAGAAATGAGAAGAACAGAGTAAGAAATAGAGAATAGCATGCATAGAGCCTAGAGAAGAGCAGAGAAAGACTATTTTGCGCTCATCTAAATGGACTTAACAAAAATAAATAAATAAATACAATGTTAGGGTTAATGACCATTCTTTAAAAGTTTTGAAACCATAGGACCAACGTTGATTACTTAAACCATAGAATTGAATTCAATTTTTTTGGAAACCACATACACTATTTTTGAAGATTTGTAATGAAAATATTTTATATAATAAATGTGTCTAGCGTTTTCGAATCACAACGATATTTTTTATTTAAAAAATGTTCTAGGCACAAAAGGATATATGTATTAAAAATAACTTTATGTTTTTGGAGTTATTAAAGAATCTTGCATGGAAGAAAATAGTGCCTTAAAGATTTGATGAATCGAATCTTGAATTTATTCCTATCTAAATTATTTAAACCACTATTATTATCGGTGTAGGTTATCTGATTCCTTCACGAAAACCCCACTATCTTATTTTAAAAGACAAACAATTATAAATCATAGTTTATTAGAATAATTAGAATACAATATCGAATATTACGTACAATAAATGTTTAAAAAAAGCAAATGGCCATTAGATTCCATTTGATTTTTATTATGGTATTTTTTTAAAAAATCTATCCATCTAATCTACATATATGTATGTGTTTGATAATCAAATTTTTTTTTTAAGTTTTTAGCTTTTAATTTAAAGAAAAACTTGAAATTAAAGAAATTTTTTAGGACCTTAAAATTTTTTATATTAAACAAAAACTCATAAGTCATAATTCAAAAGCTATTTAAAATGACTTTTGAGATATTTTAGCTTTTATTTTTGTATTGTTTATAACTTTTAAAAACTTAAAACCATTTTTCCCAAACACTTCTAAAAAACAAAAGATAAAGTTTATAGCTTCCAGTTAGTTATGCCAAAGATACTTGTATTCATCAATGTGCTTTTGAAAGCCTTGAAGAGTTTTTTTTAACTTAAAGAAAAAAAAAGTTTATTCAAGAATACGACTAAAAAATATATTTTAAACAAACAAACTTATATAAACTAAAAACTACTTCAAATATCTTTTGATTAGACATAACAAACATGTTGTATCGTATCGAGTTGAAACATTAAATGGTCTTAAATAGTTTGATCCTAATCTCATCCATTAAATTTTTATGTCGTATTGTGTCAACCCATTTAATTAATGCCAAGTTTGTGTCAGGTCAACGGGTTTAAGGTTTAGATCTTGTAAAAGTGTTGTGTTATGCCAACTTGAAACACTAAATATGTTGAAAAAGTAGGAGCTGGTGAGGTGGAAATGAAAAAATGAAAAACTGGAAGGAGTATGATGTGGGGAAGCAAAGGGGAGTCGTTACGAGAAGGAGGGAGTGGTTGAGTGGCATTGTGGAGTGTGGGAGGGAAAAGAAAAAGTAAGAGGTTGTTTGATAGTTTAGGACCGAATCAGATCTGGTTGAGTCAAGACATGATTAAGTCACCATGAGTTATGTCTAGAACCGAATCTAAGGATTTTAACTGTAGTATCAAATTGTCTGAATCTAACCGAATTAGACTCGACCTCTTATTATAAGGCTTAGTAAGAGGCATATCAAACAACCTTCTATGAAAGAATGAAATAAAGTCTTGACCTAGGCTAGATGGTATTATAATGATATTGTTTTGGTAGATGTATATCTTATTATATAGTTCAAAATAATCACAATATTTATACGAGCTTAGTATAAAAATTATAATTTCATAGTTAATACCAATGTGTAGCATATGTTCCGTTTAATGAATTCGAAATAGGGTTGATAAATAATAACGAGTAATTATATAATTAAAGACTAAATTTTTATGAGTTTCTCAAGTAAATTAATTAAATAAAAGGCATTATATAGACGTAAGGGGATTAAAATAATAATAATAATAATAATAATAATAATAATTGTAACATTATAATTTCTGGGTTTATACTTTTGGCCATTGTGTTAATTTTTATTTGCAAAATGGTCCCATGTGCATGTTGCAAGAAACACGTGTCTGGCTTCGTACGCCCAACGTAGTATGGGGTACGCTCAACGTAATGGGTTGATGAACGCGTGTGGCTAAGGCACTATGCCCGGCGTACGTCAAACTACGCCCAACGTAGTGCGTCTGACTTAAACCCTAATTTGGAGGGTTTGGACACTATATAATCACACTTATGGCTAATGTTACCCTCATTTCTCAGCCTCCACTAACCATATAGCCTCATCTTGAAACCCTAGACCTTTCTATTTTGTTTTTGAGCTCATTGTGTGCATCTTGGTGTGTTTTGGTTCATTATCAAGAAGAAGGAGTTTGGCACAAGGTTGTGGATCAAGGAAGAGCTTGTGGATCCTGATTCTCTACTCCATTTACATCTTGTTTGAGGTAAAAAAGATATGACCTTGCTCATTAGAAGCTTACCTTTAGTTTATATGGGTTTTGGACCCTTTTTGGCCCCATGAAGGAGATCTAATGATTTGAATCCACTCCAGGAGCTATGAGTTGCCATTATTGGTGTTTCTGAGGTTCAAGGTCCATAAAGTTGGCACATTTAGGGTTTAGAATCATCCATGCATGAGATTATGTCCATTTAGTGAAATTAGAGTGCTACATCTTGAAATTGGGTCCTGTTGGGGCATGTAAAGTCACCAAGTCAGTGACCTTATGGTTCTAGATACTTATTAAGGGCTTGATCTGTGGTTTGGACTTCTGGTCTTAAGCATTAAGTGTTAAAAGTGAATTTTGGCTTGGGTGAGTACGTTGGGCGTACAAGTCTGTACGCGCCGCATACAAGCCATTTAGCATGTATGCTTAGCGTACAACTGAGTACCCCCTGCATACTCAGTCTATTGGGCTTAGCATTTTAGGCTTCGAGTTTGGGCCATTCTTTGGGCTTAGATGTTTGGGGTCTTGTTGGGCCATCTGAGTGCAAGTGTTTTGGACGAGGTGAATTGGTGGGCTTTAGGGTAAGGCCCATGTAAGGGTTTGGGCCCAATTTGGAAAATTAGGCCAAGTATGGGCCTTGAACGGTTAGTTAGATTTTAGGCCTTTTGGATTCTAGGTTTGGGCCTAAGTCTTAGTCCAAACTAGGTAAGGGGTAAAATGGTTTTTTATCCTAATTATGGACTGATAGTTATGGATTGGAATCCAATTATTAATTGGATGTTATTTGGTATTGATAGCTCGAGGATTCGTCGGACAGCAGCCAAAGATTTAGTTGTGTGATTCAGCAGTCGATGTGAGTTTCCTCATTGGGTTTAGCGGGTCTATGGCACCAAAGTCGACCCTTGTGAATTATGTTAGGATGCAAGGAGTCTGCGTGACCCTTGCACGTAATATGCGTTGCTATGTACACCGGGCGGGCTCGATGTCGGGCGAGGCCCAATGACTGTATCGTAGGATATTGTTTATGATCATTGTATGTGTTAGTATGATTATGTTATATATGTCTATGCGTATAGTGGGCAAGGCCCGTTGTCAGGCAGGGCCTAAGAATAACAGATATGTATACCGAGCGGGGCTCGATGTCGGGCGGGGCCCGAAGCCGAGTGAGACTCGATACCGGGTGGAGTCCGATGAAGGTCGGGCGCCCAATATGTGATTTATTATGTATGGTATTGGTTTGTTTGGGGAGCTCACTAAGCTTTGTGCTTACGGTTTTCAGTTTATGTTTTAGGTACTTCCAGTTCCAAAAGAAATGGTTCGGGATGATTGCAGCGCACACACCACCTAGTTCCGTTTTTGTGTTTTACTCTGATTCGAGATGATGTTTGATACACTTACTTTCATTGGGATTGTATTGATGTTGTTTTTGGAATACTGAATTTATTAAATTAAAAATGAAAATTTTGGGTCGTATTTTTGGGATGTTTCAATAATAATAATAATAATAATAATAATAATAATAATAATAATAATAATAATAATAGTAATAATAATAAGTAAATAAATAAATAAATAAAATAATAAATTGATTGTATTAAGATAAATAAGTGATATAAGTTCACGGGGGGCTTTGTGCTAATTTCATAAATGCAACACCTCAAATTTTAAACCAAAATTTTCATTTTTAATTTACCAAAAAATTGTTTCACAACCAAGTTATCGAATACAGGATCATCCCAAAACAACCAGTATCATAATTATCAGAGTACATAAAACATATCCCAGTAGTAAATTCCCCAACGCGTGTGTACAATCAGACATTCGCCTTCCCGCGGTCCTGCGAAGTACCTGTCACATATCAATCAACAACTGTAAGCACAAAGCTTAGTGAGTTCCCCAAGATACCACACATAACACAACATAAATAAACAGTTATGGGTTATCCACAACTCTAGGGCTATCAGTAGTCCCAGTGAAAGATTTGCCAAGGTGCAAACTTTATACCTGAAAATGATGCATAAGGAGGGGAGTTTTCTGGATCTACAAGCTTGCTAACACCTTCTTCTTCTTCACCAACTTCCCTCTTCTACTAAATGCACCAAAAACACCCAAATGAACTTGCAAGGCTCACACAACACTCAAACTCGGGATTAGGGTTTAGGAAAGGTTTGGAGGCTGATAAGGGTGACCAAAAAGGGGACTTCATGTTCTTTAAATAGTGAGAAACCAAGAAATTAGGGTTTTGGAGTCTGGGCTAGTATGCCCGGCGTACCATACGTACGCCCAGTGTACGACTAGAAACATAAAACTTTTCAGTAACATCCCAAAATTCAAGGCCAAAAATTTTGTTTTGATTAAGTTATAATATAAAACCATCAGTAATAAAACATTCATATTCATATCTCATGTCAAAACCAAAGTGTCAATAATCAAGCATTTTATGATAAAACCATATCAGAGTGTAATCCCAAAGATCTCATGTGCGGAAAACGTAGTGTGATGCGCTGCGATCAAGCCGACTCCTTTCCTTTGAAAACGAGTACCTGAAACCAAAACTGTAAACCGTAAGCATGAAGCTTAGTGAGTTCCCCCATCATACCACATACCACATAATACCATTGGTATCTTTCAACGGTAACTACCATCGGTATCATTCAACCAGTATCCGACATCGGTATCTTTCAACCGGTAACCGGGGACTATTTCACCCCTACCACTATCATTTAATAACAGGATATAATCATACAGTCAGGCATATCTGGGGTACTGACCTACCCTTCGATCCTAACGACCGAGTCAGGGAAGAACTATTCCCTGCTACTACCACTGACACACATAACATATCACATAAGCATATCTCATAAGCATATCACATAAGCATATCTCATGAGCATATCACATAAACATACCAAGATAATTATCACAAAGACAATTATCTACCAACTACCCCTATTGGTGGGCCGGCATTATGGCCTTAGACCCACCCCTACTGGAAGGTAACTCACCTCACACTGCTGAAGTCCCGTAGACACAATCCCACACTGCTGAAGTCCCGCAGACTCAACCCCAGCTGCTGGCTGACAGATTCCCGAACTGTCAACATCAAACATCACCCAATTAATAATTGGGTTCCACTACATAACCATAAGTACATTCTTTGGGTAATAACTACATTACCCCTAGCTTGGGTTATTCAAGCCCAAGGCCCAAGCCATAGGCCCAAAGTCAATTAGAAATCAAAGCCCAACATATGGCCCAATTTTCCAAATTGGGCCCAGGCCTATACATGGTCTTATTCAAAGGCCCAACATCATATAATCATTAAGGCCCAAACTATGGCCCATCTATGGCCCAATTTTCCAACTTGGGCCCAAACCCTCATATGGGCCTTACCCTAAGCCCATCAACATATTCTAGTCCATATGATTATTCTTGGATGGCTCATTAGTAATCCAATCATCAAGGCCCAACTGAAAGGCCCAATAATAAACCCAAGTGAAATTAGGGTTTCTCATAAAATGGTGATTAGGGTTAAGTTTCCTACTTAACCCATTAAGGACTTAATCCATTAAGTCCAATGTTGACTTAGGTTGATTGCAATGATTATTAATTAATATTATGAGTTCATTAATTAATCCCGATGCGATTCCGATAAACCCCAAATTAGGGTTTCATGGCATTAGGGTTTTCCAAACCCTAATTAGGGTTTCCAACCCAACTTAGCCCAATAGGCCCATTAGCTAAGTCCTTAGATCCATTAGGGTCCATTAAACCCATTAGACACGTGTTTGGGCTTTAATGTCAATTAGGGCTTCATTGGGACCATTAGGGTTTATGTCCTTTGTCCAAACACCACAAACGAGTCACCATACAACGAGGTACACCGCCACCCGACACGGCGGCCGGTGGCGGCAGCCACCACCTCACGGTGGTGGTTTCGAGATTTCTATTATTATTTTGGCACGAATACAATGTACAACTCGATAATACAAACACACATACACACTAAAAATAACACACGCGCACACACACACAGCCACCCCTATGGTGGCCGGTGGTGGCAGAAAAGCTATAACCGGCGACAACCACCATGGTTGGCTGCCATGGTGGTGCACTTGCTTTTCGGCGAAACAAACCTCCCAAGCACACACATCACACATCAACAGTGGAAATACATCTACATACACACACCCGGTTGCAAAAATAACCCAGCCACCCTCTTGGTGGCGTATGGCGACCGACAGCAACGGTAGCACATACAATCATCGATGGCAGCAACGGATGGAGCTCGAAGGCATCACAGAAATAGCTAACGACGACAGTGGACCTGTGACGACGCAACAGGATAGAAGGAGGTGGCGGCGACACCTTCATGATTTGGTTACGCCCCCAACAACCACACTGCGAAGGCGCTCAATACCAAGGCAGCAGGCGGCGGTCTCGTCGTCGTCGAAACGCAGCATCAGTAGCGCACGCCATGGCGGTGGTTACGACCCTGGTAGTCCTCTTGGTCGTTCACGGGTTACATTTTGGTTTCGGTGGGGTTCTCCGGCCATTCACAGCGTCACAGGCGGCATCAGGTGGCGGGACGGCGACTGAGGAGGTTCCACAACCCTCATGCTAACATTCCTCGTCCCGGATTTGGTTGCCAATGAATTCTCGAGCAGTAGGAGGAGGCACAGTGGTCAGATTCGGTGGTGGAATCGGTGGCCGGAGAGGGTTCCATTGGTAGTGGCGGTTATCAGAAGTGAAGGAGGGTGGCAGCCGGGTTAACATGAAGGTGGCGGCTGAATGGTATTCCTTTGGGTTAGGGTTTCTTAGCGCATATATATATACCCGACACACACAAACATATTTTCATAATGGCAGGATAGGTCCCTCCCATCCGATTTCCTTTCAAAATAAATCCATTAATTACCCTTTGAACCCTCACCATAAAAATCCCTTACAACTTAGGTACACAATTTACCAAACAGTCCCCCAATGTCTTAATTATAACATATTCAGCCCTTCCACCTCATTTCTTTTTAAAATAAATCTCGATAATTACCACGGAGCCCTTGTCTTCATAAATATTTATAAAGTGAGTCCTAAACTCACGTTTTTAACCCCCGACTTCTAAAAATGTGACAATTAACTCCTCGAACCCAACACACTGCATATATAATTATTTATTTTAGGCTACCATTCGTTCAATAATTTATTTATTTAACTAATAAATAAACGGGTATTACAACTCTCCCCCACTTAAATTAGATTTCGTCCTCGAAATCACTCCTTACTATTTCTTATATGCCAAACCACATCTAGTAGCATGATCACCGTCTCGGGCACACCCTAGCCTTCCCAGGGTAACTGTGACCAATCTTCGCAAAGCCCTAATATCCTCATATGAACGAATTCCTCGCAACAGGATCACATCCACTTCGTCTGAATCTACTATCTCGAGATGGTCTGATTCCCTGACAGACCACTCATACTGAATCATCATCGACGAGTCCAGTCTGTTTATCCCACAACTGAATACTTAACTTATGAGTACTCGCGGTTCGCACTATAATACAGGGTCACAGACCCAAATATCCTTGCATATCACTCATACTTGGTCAAGGATCAGCTGATCTCGCTGTAAGTGACTTGTTACTTCCCAATCAACCAGCTATTACGTCTGTATTTGCAACCTAAAACACAAATACTAACATTGCCCAAGTGCTGAAACTGCCCGAACACTAAACTGCCTGAAGCAGTATTTTGCCTCTTGGCCGCTTGCCAAAACCTATCAAGACCTCCCTGGTCTCAATTCATTCACCAATCATCTGAAATTTCGGGTTCTGGCCCGGCTGCGGAACCAAATGGCTCCCACTTAGTCGTCTCACACGACTTCAGAACGACATCCTTCTCTAGAACTAGTTGCCATTAGTTATCCTGTCACCATGACTCTAACAACTTATGATCTAACCGATCGGTTCCATGCGTCGGATCCTAACGTCACCAAACCCAAGGCTAAAAGTGATGGCTCCATGACCAACGGTAGCCTTATATCATACACGAACCTAAGCAATACATTTCTTCCCTGATCTCATAACTACAGTGACGTTCCAACTGTCGTATTGTTGGTTCAACCAGATCTAATCCATTGGGTAATCCCAAAATCCAATCCATGGATTTCCATATCCTCACTGCTGCACCCGAACTGGTGTGTACTATCATTCCTTTCGCGTCCTAACAACGTACTCAGGCTATCTACCAACCTAGTGAATGCTACGGCTACACCCGCATACTTACAACACTCTATCGCTATCTGGCTGCTAGTGAATGCTACAGCTACACCCGCAGACTTACAACACTCTAATATTATCTGACTGCTAGTGAACGCTACGGCTACACCCGCAGACTTACAACACTTCCCATGCTAACTGACCACTAGTGAATGCTACGGCTACCCCCGTAGTCTTACAACACTTTCCATACTAACTGACCACTAGTGAATGCTACGACTACCCCCGTAGTCTTACAACACTTTCCAAACTATATGACTGCTAGTGAATGCTACGGCTACCCCCGTAGTCTTACAACACTTTCCAAACTATCTGACTGCTAGTGAATGTTACGGCTACCCCCGTAGTCTTACAACACTTTCCAAACTATCTGACTGCTAGTGAATGCTACGGCTACCCCCGTAGTCTTACAACACTTTCCCAACTATCTGACTGCTAGTGAATGCTACGGCTACCCCCGTAGTCTTACAACACTTTCCATACTGGGTCGAACACGCACTCTATTGGGTTTTGAGAATTCTAACACTCCTATGGTGTACATGCAACCCTATAAACCTTGGATCTATGTTTTCTTTATTATACATGCAAATATTAACTATTCCAAGGTTTCATCCTAACTAGCATATTATGAAGCACCTATACTACAAAGTTCTAGTTACATGACATACCTTTTGATGTAGCTTGATGTCTTCAAGCTTTAAGAGCTTAGCCCCAATAGTGTGGAAGCCTCAAATGGAATCACAAATCACCAAAACACATTGGAAGAACTTGAGAGAATATGTATGCACACTAAAATCGGCCCACTCTTATTTTCACACACTTGTGCCAATTTTGTGAGCCAAGGACCCCTTTATATATTATGGAGGATTAGGGTTACATCCATGTAAAACTTAATACCCATGACCTTTCATTTACATAGGATCCATGGGTTAAAAGCTCCATGGACCATCCATGAAAGCTTAGCCCAACCTAAATGAACTTGGCCCATTCCATATATATAAGAGTCCATATTTAATTAGTTCTTTTTGATCACTTAATTAATTCTAAATTAATTCTTGATCAATACTAATTAAATAATATGATTCCATGTTAATATATTAGAACTTATAATATATTAATATAAATCATAAATATACTATTCTCAAAAGACTATCCATATAAATTGTGTCGGTGAAGTGCAACCCAAATGGACCATGCCGGGTCGGGTCAAGTACATACCAAATATAGTTATGGACTTAGACATTAATCCAACACACTCGACCTAACACACAACTGAACTTGAGTCCTAACCGGAACTCTAACCTAGTTCCTGAAACCTGCTATCACGTGAACCCATTGTATCAGTACCGTACCCATGCCCGTAATCAAAGCGTCACAGTAAACCACGAAATCATCTACACCCTCTAGCCGGGTGAGAATCGATGCCTCGCACAACCGCTGCCTGAGAGTCTCGAAGGTTGCTTGCTGCTCAGGCCCCCAACGAAAGGCCACCGACTTCTTGGTCAGTTGGGTCAAAGGAACCTCAATCTCGGAGAAATACCGTATAAATCTCCGGTAATATCCCGCTAGACCCGAAAAGCTCCGAATCTCAGTTGGAGATCTCGGAATCTCCCACTGCATCACGGCCTTATCTTGGTCGGATCGACCAGAATACCCTTCTGGTTGACAAGGTGCCCAAGAGATTGCACCTTGCGCAACCAGAACTCATAGTTGGAGAAATTTATAAAAAGTCTCTCCCCCACTTAGATTCGACTAAGTCTTCACGGCATGCGAGAATTGAAGGATTCCCAATCCGTCTCGCTTTCTAATATCCCACTGATGACTAGCTATGCTTACCAATGCTAGTGTTTAATCACTGATTAAACCTTAAGATCGCCCATCCTCTAAAATCTTGAAGAGTACTCTTGAAATCTGGTCCAATCTGACACCTCAATCCATCTCCCATGCTGTCAATTGTGATAGGTTTTATACAAACAATCCTATGTGTGCATGCAACCCTAATTTGATCTATGTTTTCACTATAAGACATACAACTATATGAACACAAAATAAACCCTAGCATGCTTCTATAATTTTTGAAAATTATATAGAAGTGTAGTAGACATACCTTTGTTGTTATATAGCAATAACAACTAGTTTCCTTGATCTCTTGAACTCTTGAAAGCAAGCACCACAGTTGTAATGCCTCTAATGGCTCACAAACACCTTGAAGCAAGAAGGCAATTAAGAGAGAGAGGGGAAGGATGCTAATTTCGGCCCTAGGGTTTCCCTTGGAATCAAGTGGCCTAAAATTGAAGCATAGGGCATCTATTTATACTGTAGGGTGCTAGGGTTTCAGTCTAAACCCTAATGGATAGCTTAGCCACCAAGCAGCCCAAGGAACCTTCTGGAATGAGGCCCTTGGACGAAAATATGATGATCCCTCATCATAATTTCGTTCCCCCTTAGTCCATTAGGTTTCCCAGCCCAAAACTCAACTATCACACATTTGACAGTTTATACCCCTTTATTTAATTAATCTCTTTTAGTCACCAAATTAATTCCTAATTAATTTATGACTAATACTAATTAAATAAATATGATTTCTCCTTTAATATATTATTCTTATAATATATTAATAAACCATAATATCTTCTCTCTCATATCAAATTACCTTGTCAAGTTGCTTTGGTGAAGGCAACCCAAAAGGACCATGCACACTCGGGTCAAGTACATACCAAATATAGTTACTGACTTAGACACTAATCCAACAGTCTCCCACTTGCATAAGTCTAGTAACTACATCTCACATATGACTTCCGTATCCGATTAGCAATCGTAGCTTTCAATAGCTGCTGTCAACTCTGACCAATAATCTGTCCTTCAGATAAGGGATCGTATAATCCTCTGTTCTAGATATCATGCTAACAATACTTATTGTTTAGCATTTTATTTCTTGATCTCTGATTTGTTCGACATAGAACTCAGTTGAACACATCAACTTCATCCTGACCGGGCCCGTCACATAAGTCAAACCAAATCATCAAGTGGCCAAGATATCGCTTTTATTCTCATAGAATAAAAGGAACAGAAAAACGTCGACTAATATACCTTTATCATTTACTAGTTAAGCCACACACAATAATGCGTTTTATAACATCAAGTTACTGATGCGTTTTCGCATTATCAATGTATAATCAACTAGCAAACAATAACCATATCTCTAGGTTTAAAGATTATATGATATTATCATCTTGCGATCACTTGTGATAACATTAATGAAGTGATACCAGCAAGTGTGGGTCTATTCCAATGCTCAATACAAATTTCATAAGCACTCATAAACTTTGCAGCAAACCTTTGCTATGTCTAAAACTTTTCAGACAATCTACAAACAAATTTATGACAATCTTCCTTCATATCTACTTCCAACATATGAACGATTGTGGACTGTTCGAATAATCTTATTATTCAGGAAGTCAAACCATGCAAAATTGAAACAATAGATAAATAATCAACACAAGATAGAAGCTTTCTTATAAATAACACACCTTTATTTAATCATCAAATGTTGAATACATGATCATCCATTACAAGTTTCCTACCTATCTAATCTAAACTAATATCGTCCTTCAGCCCTACGCTCCTAGCGTGCTGCAAATGCTTAACCCTACTCAGTCCCTTCGTGAGGGGATCTGCTGGGTTATCTTCTGACGATACCCTCTTCACAACGAGGAGTCCCTCTTCTACTCGATGTCTAATAAAATGGTATTTCCTGTCGATATGACGAGATCTGCCATGATCCCTTGGTTCCTTGGTTAAGGCAATCGCTCCTTCATTATCACAGAAAATTTCCATGGGCTCTTTTATGGATGGCACAACTCCAAGGTCTCCAATGAAGTTCTTCAACCATATAGCCTCCTTTGACGCCTCGCTCGCCGCAATGTACTCTGATTCGCACGTTGAATTAGCTACGGTTTCTTGCTTGGAACTTTTCCAAGTCACTGCTCCTCCATTCAGGGTAAAGACCCAGCCCGACTGCGATCGGTAATTATCCCGATCTGTCTGGAAACTAGCGTCACTGTACCCTCGCACCCTTAAGTCATCACTCCCACCCAGGACTAGAAACCATTCCTTAGTCCTTCGTAGGTACTTAAGAATATTCTTGACAGCAATCCAATGTGCCCTACCAGGATTCCCTTGATATCTGCTGACCATGCTCAAAGCGAAAGCCACATCAGGGCGAGTATAGGTCATAACGTACATAATTGAGCCAACTGCGGAAGCGTAAGGTACTCGGCTCATATCAGCTATTTCTGCCTCTGTACTCGGGCTCTGAGTCTTACTCAGTTTGGTATTGCATTGGATTGGTAACTCCCCTTTCTTGGAATTTTCCATACTAAAACGTTTTAGTACCCTTTCCAAGTATGTATCCTGACTGATTCCTATCAGTCTCTTACTTCTGTCTCTCACTATCCTTATTCCCAGAATATATGCAGCCTCTCCGAGGTCCTTCATAGCAACACACTTCCCAAGCCAGTACTTGACCTCCTGCAATGTTGGGATGTCGTTTCCTATGAGTAGTATGTCATCGACATACAATACGAGGAAGCTCACTATACTCCCACTGGCCTTGACATATACACATGAATCATCTTCATTTCGCAGAAAGCCAAACTCTTTGACCTTCTCATCAAAACAAAGATTCCATCTGCGAGTCGCTTGCTTTAATCCATAAATGGATTTCTCAAGCTTGCACACTCTATTTGGATGCTTTGCATCGACAAAACCCTCTGGCTGATTCATGTAAACATCCTCTGCCAACTTCCCATTTAGGAAAGCGGTTTTTACGTCCATCTGCCAAATTTCATAATCATGAAACGCAGCTATCGCAAGCATTACCCTAATAGACTTTATTTTCGCAACTGGTGAGAAGGTCTCATCATAGTCAACTCCAGGAGTTTGAGTAAAGCCCTTCGCGACCAATCGCGCTTTATAAGTGTGCACTTTCCCATCCATGTCTGTCTTCTTCTTGAAGATCCACTTGCACCCGACCGTCTTACGACCTGGCACATTGTTAACCAAATTCCAAACTTGGTTGTCATACATGGACTGAATCTCGCTATCCATTGCCTCTTTCCATTTAACAGACTCTGGGCCTGCCATGGCTTCCTTGTAGCTGTTAGGTTCGTCCAGATTTACTAGTGTACTATCACTAATAAACGTATCCCCGTCAGTAGTAATATGGAAACCATAAAACTGGGGTGGAACAAAAACTCTACTTGAACGTCTAAGAGGTAGGGACTGGTCAATAGGTTCAACAGGAGTTTCCTCCTCAGGTTGCATGCCAATGTCAGAGGTTCCTTCTTCTCCTGACTCTTGAAGCTCTTCAAGGTCAATCTGACTCCCACTGTCTCCTTGGCTTATGAGTTCTCTTTCTCTGAAAACCCCTCTCCTAGCAACAAAGACAACATTTTCATTTGGTCTATAGAAGAGATAACCAAAAGACTTCTGTGGATAGCCGATGAAATAACACTTCTCACTACGAGGTTCTAGCTTGTCGTGAGTCTCTCGTCTTACGAAAGCTTCACAACCCCAAACCTTGATATGTGCTAACGAGGGAGCTTTCCCTGTCCATATCTCGTGAGGCGTTTTGGTAACCTTCTTGGTGGGAACTAAGTTAAGGATATGGGCGACAGTCTCCAAGGCATACCCCCAGAATGAGATTGGTAACGAAGCACGACTCATCATAGAGCGAACCATGTCCAACAAGGTTCGATTACGTCTCTCAGCCACACCATTCAATTGTGGCGTTCTAGGAGGCGTCAATTGTGAAACTATTCCACACTCTTTCAGATAGTCGTGAAACTCAAGACTTAGGTACTCTCCCCCTCGATCAGATCGAAGCATCTTGATTTTCCTGCCCAACTGATTCTCCACTTCATTCTTGAACTCTTTGAACTTTTCAAAAGTTTCTGACTTTTGCTTGATTAAGTAGATATATCCATATCTGCTATAATCGTCTGTAAAAGTCACGTAGAAGCGACAAGCGTCCCTTGTGGTGGATCTAAAGGGTCCACATACATCTGTGTGTATGAGATCCAATACACCCTCACCCCTTTCACATGTGCCAGTAAAGGGTGACTTGGTCATCTTCCCAAGTAAACAAGACTCACACACGTCATCGTCCCTAAGGTCGAAAGACTCCAAGACTCCATCCTTTTGGAGTTGGGCTATGCGTTTCTTGTTCACATGGCCAATGCGACAATGCCACAAGCATGCTTTGTCCAAACTTGTGGACGAATCAATATTCAAAACATCATTTCCTAAATTATCAATAACTAACACAGATTCATAAATCCCATTACAAGGTAATGCATTGAAATAAAAGACACCATTCAAATAAGCATTAATAGAACCATTACTATTATCAAATGAATATCTGAAACCTTGTCTAAACAAACCATGAAAAGAAATGATGTTTCTTGCCATATCTGGCGAATAGCAACAATTATTTAAATCTAGCCCTAACCCATTACTCAACACTAAGGAATAAACTTCGATCTTGGTTACTGGTGAAGACTTCTTGTTTCCCATGATCAAGCTTATCCTTCCATGCTCCACTTCCCTACTTCTTTTTAGGCCCTGCATATCAGAACAAATGTGGTAACCACACCCTGTATCAAGAACCCATGAAGTAGCAAATGATGAGTTATTAGATTTAATTAAATACATACCTGCGAAGGTGGGTTTTATCTTCCCATCCTTAATATCTTGCAGATATTTAGGGCAGCTTCGTTTCCAGTGGCCCTTCTGGTGGCAATAGAAGCACTCTGCTTCCTTGGGGTCAGAAGAGGGCTTAACAGAACCTGCTTTGGTCCCACTAGAAGAAGAACCATCTTGGGTCTTACCCTTATGGTGGCTCTTGTAAGGAGCCTTCCTCTTCTTTCCCTTTCCTTGGCCAATTGCCAACACAGGAGCAGCTACAGTAGAGGATGATGCAACAGATTTGTCCTTGAGGTTGCTCTCAGCTGTCCTCATGAGCCCTTGAAGCTTACTTAGGGTGACCTCTTCCTTATTCATGTGGTAGGTCATTCTGAACTGGCTGTAGCAGGAAGGCAAGGAGTGGAGGATGATGTCGATAGCCAAATCCTCATCAAACTTAACATTAAGTTTGAGAAGACGATCAACATATCTTTGCATTCTTTGCAAATGAGCAGTTAGGGATTCTCCACTCCCCATCTTAGCGGTGATCATGTTGGTGATGATCTCATAGCGCTCTTGCCTCGCGCTCTGGTGGTACCTGTCCAGCAAATCTTGATGCATCTCATATGGATACATGTCCTCATAGGACTTTTGGAGTTCGAGGTTCATGGTGGCCAACATGATGCAATGAAATTTCGTTGCATCACGCTCGTGGGCCTCAAAGGCGGCCATCTCTTCAGGAGTAGCTTCTTCTGGGTTGATCCTTTCAAGCTTCTCGTCTAGGACATATTCTTTGTCCTCATAACGAGTTATCATGCGAATGTATCTCATCCACTCGTTGAAGTTCGAGCCATCAAATGTCACTTTTTGACACAGGTTCATCAACGAGAATGACCCAGAAGTGTTGTTGTTTGCGTTTGCGTTTGACATCTGAAATAGAAAGGAACAAAGTTTGATTAGAATGAATCCCTAATTAAACACCCACATGAGAAATTAGGGCTAGGATCCAACAACATTATTTACAACTTAGAAAAGGGATGCCGTAATCTAAAAGTAAATAATTTGAAGGTAAGTGAATGACGATTCACTAATTTTCACCATAAAAAACGAAAGAGGTTAAGTTTTAAATGTATTTGAAAATTCCTAGATTTCTTTTGAGATTCATTGAACATTTCAACGGCATGTTTAAATCTCGATATGCACTTCAAATTTGCGACTGGGATGCCGAGGATCGCAAACAAGTTTGTGAATAACCATGCGAATCATCATGGTGCACTCAATGTCTTCATCACCTAATCAATGTGCTGGTTAGCCACGCACGCTCCATTGATCTATGATAAGACATCGAGCCACCCTTTGTCACCAATGTCAATCCCAAATTAGTGTGCTGGTTAACCACGCACGCTCCACTAACGTTTGACAGGGGTACAAAGTGTAATTCCATGGAATAGCATCATTTTCACATTTTACCCTAAAGTAACTAAGAGTGGGAATTTGTAAAACAATGTAGTTACTTTAATATTTCCATTATACTTATAATGAGGAATTAAGTGCCCTATCCTATCCGTTCGGCTAACGACCATCCACCAGTCAAGCAAGCGGTAGATGTGAGTGTACATCCATTAAGCGCCATTTTATAGGCAGCAACCTTATACCCACCTTATAGACTGGCTTCGTGAATGAGGCCTACTAGCGATAAGACTAGCTTATTCTTATACATATATATAATAATTAATCTTATAATATCATAATTGTATAAGGGTGTATTTTAAAACATTTTAAAATACTAGTGTCTTTGTTGCATTTAAAATTTTCGAAAATTAGACAATTTAATTTAAAATTTTAAACACCAAAAATCTTTGATTTAATAATTATCAAAATTAAACAATTAATTTAAATTATTAAATCATGGAGGATTATCATAAAATTAAACAATTAATTTATCCTAATCCTTTTTATCCCCTAGATTTCAAAATTTATGGAAAGGATAATTCAAGATCTTCAATTATCTAGTTCAAACAATTAAGTTGATAATCACAAAGATGGCATTATCCAAATCCCTAAAATTTTGGGATCTTGTCTTGGGGGGCAAGGGATTTTCGAAATCCCTAGGGTTTCATAACCCTAATTTCGAAATTTGGAGGCTAGGCAAAAAGGGTTTAAGAACCCTACAAAAATCGCCAACTAGGGTTTCTTAACCCTATTTTCGAAAAACACCAAGCCTTAGGGTTTACTTGCCATAAATCCTAATTTGTCAAATTCATAATATGTATCAAATCAAATTGAAAACAAAAACCAAAGGCTCTGATACCACTGATAGGTTTTATACAAACAATCCTATGTGTGCATGCAACCCTAATTTGATCTATGTTTTCACTATAAGACATACAACTATATGAACACAAAATAAACCCTAGCATGATTCTATAATTTTTGAAAATTATATAGAAGTGTAGTAGACATATCTTTGTTGTTATATAGCAATAACAACTAGTTTCCTTGATCTCTTGAACTCTTGAAAGCAAGCACCACAATTGTAATGCCTCTAATGGCTCACAAACACCTTGAAGCAAGAAGGCAATTAAGAGAGAGAGGGGAAGGATGCTAATTTCGGCCCTAGGGTTTCCCTTGGAATCAAGTGGCCTAAAATTGAAGCATAGGGCATCTATTTATACTGTAGGGTGCTAGGGTTTCAGTCTAAACCCTAATGGATAGCTTAGCCACCAAGCAGCCCAAGGAACCTTCTGGAATGAGGCCCTTGGACGAAAATATGATGATCCCTCATCATAATTTCGTTCCCCCTTAGTCCATTAGGTTTCCCAGCCCAAAACTCAACTATCACACATTTGACAGTTTATACCCCTTTATTTAATTAATCTCTTTTAGTCACCAAATTAATTCCTAATTAATTTATGACTAATACTAATTAAATAAATATGATTTCTCCTTTAATATATTATTCTTATAATATATTAATAAACCATAATATCTTCTCTCTCATATCAAATTACCTTGTCAAGTTGCTTTGGTGAAGGCAACCCAAAAGGACCATGCACACTCGGGTCAAGTACATACCAAATATAGTTACAGACTTAGACACTAATCCAACAAATTGAAGGTCTCAATCTTTACTGTGGCTGACGAATCCTTATTCCCACTTCCAATCTTACAGTACCACTGAAGTCTAACCGAACACAGCCCATGCAAAAATACAATTCTCTTGAACATCCGATGACCAACCACTTATGCGCCTAGCACCCGCAACTGACACTACCCTCTTCATGTTACCAGTCCTGTCCTAGCAACAGTAGTGCCTTGAACTCCAAAGTTCATCCATAGACAATTACCGACCATACCTGAACCAGGATAGAACCCCTGAACGTTGACTTTACTGGAGAACTATCACTCCAACCCTGACCGAGTATCCTTTAAATAATACTCCTGCATAGATCCCGACAAAGATCCGGAATGATAACGGTACGCACGGAACCCACTCCGCAAGATGCGTCTCTCTGTGGGTTCATCAAGGACCTTTCGGCATGCAGGATGGCATATATGATCCTTGATAACCCAAACACTAGCATAAAACCGTCCCGAGATCTGACTTATCCAAACTCACTCACAATTCCAAAGCGATATGTATTCCCAACATCCATCTAGCAGCAGTAGAAGACGACATACCCGCAACATCTGGAGGAATACTGATCACCCTCAGCTGACATGATCAACCATGCCACACCTGTAGCAGCCTAAACCCTTGGAGCGACAAACTCCCTTGTGCACTATCATGTACGTGGTGCACTGACTCAGGCCCTGCTGGCCTTTCACCCGATGATCAGAAGTCATGGGTCTCTTCCCGGGATCCTCTACTATACGCACCTATCACGAACTTCTCTTCTCAAAGTGCTCCAAATCGATCTCGCATTTGCAACCTCTTCGAAATCATATCCTTCAGGGTCTGACACCCTGTCACGCTCACTAGCTTGCTTACCAATGGCTAAGTTGCAACAACTGGAACATCCTCTGTCCCCACACTGGGTCACAAACTCTTCCCTGAAGCTTCTTAGATTCTCCAAGACTCTCACTGATTCGAGTATGGATCATGTGCTTTCAGTAGTACGGGCCCAATACTACCTTCCACACCTATCCATACTTTCCTCAGCAATCCTCCTGGATCCTCCAAGTCACTTCCTTAACTGGTACACCCAAGTCTCACTGAGCCTCACTACTAACCCACTGAATCATATCCTAGGCTTCCCTAGGTTCTCGATCTCGTCCTGCCATCCGCTGCTGAAGAACTCTCCACGATGCCAGTCATCTACCTCCTGGATGTCGTCACATCCACTTAGTAGCTGACCCCCATCACTTAAGAGTTCCACAAAGCACAAAGCAAGCAACATTCAGACAATGAAAAAAAATCTAACCAACGTATTCTAATCAAATCAATCTATCCTCTTGTCAGGGATCTATACTAGCATGCAATTCTAAGGCTCACGCAATCAGGCATAACCTTAACAGGCTATCCTATCACTAATTGATCAGTACTATCATGCAGCTCAACAAGCACATACAGCAGGCATGTAAGGCATCCTCCCTAGATCCTTAGCCCTAATATAGCATGCAGTTCTCATAATCATATCATATCATAACATAACATGTATACGTATTTTGGGGAAAACTTACTTGAGCTCGGCTGATTGCACGCATCACACACCTTGTTCTTTTCAAAGTTCTTTTCTCCGTCCAAATTCTTTTCAAATTCTTTTTATAAAATGATTTTCTTTTGACAATTTTCATACCAAGCCCTCAGTTTGAGTCCACACACACTCGAGAGTGTGCCTGAATCCCTCAAACCAAGGCTCTGATACCAACTTGTAACATCCCAAAATTCAAGGCCAAAAATTTTGTTTTGATTAAGTTATAATATAAAACCATCAGTAATAAAACATTCATATTCATATCTCATGTCAAAACCAAAGTGTCAATAATCAAGCATTTTATGATAAAACCATATCAGAGTGTAATCCCAAAGATCTCATGTGCGGAAAACGTAGTGTGATGCGCTGCGATCAAGCCGACTCCTTTCCTTTGAAAACGAGTACCTGAAACCAAAACTGTAAACCGTAAGCATGAAGCTTAGTGAGTTCCCCCATCATACCACATACCACATAATACCATCGGTATCTTTCAACCGGTAACTGCCATCAGTATCTTTCAACCGGTATCCGACATCGGCATCTTTCAACCGGTATCCGCCATCGGTATCTTTCAACCGGTAACCGGGGACTATTTCACCCCCTACCACTATCATTTAATAACAGGATATAATCATACAGTCAGGCATATATGGGGTACTGACCTACCCTTCGATCCTAACGACCGAGTCAGGGAAGAACTATTCCCTGCTACTACCACTGACACACATAGCATATCACATAAGCATATCTAATAAGCATATCACATAAGCATATCTCATGAGCATATCACATAAACATACCAAGATAATTATCACAAAGACAATTATCTACCAACTAGCCCTGTTGGTAGGCCGACATTGTGGCCTTAGACCCACCCCTACTGGATGGTAACTCACCTCACACTGCTGAAGTCCCGTAGACACAATCCCACACTGCTGAAGTCCCGCAGACTCAACCCCAGCTGCTGGCTGACAGATTCCCGAGCTGTCAACATCAAACATCACCCAATTAATAATTGGGTTCCACTACATAACCATAAGTACATTCTTTGGGTAATAACTACATTACCCCTAGCTTGGCTTATTCAAGCCCAAGGCCCAAGCCATAGGCCCAAAGTCAATTAGAAATCAAAGCCCAACATATGGCCCAATTTTCCAAATTGGGCCTAGGCCTATACATGGTCTTATTCTAAGACCCAACATCATATAATCATTAAGGCCCAAACTATGGCCCATCTATGGCCCAATTTTCCAACTTGGGCCCAAACCCTTATATGGGCCTTACCCTAAGCCCATCAACATATTCTAGTCCATATGATTATTCTTGGATGACCCATTAGTAATCCAATCATCAAGGCCCAACTGAAAGGCCCAATAATAAACCCAAGTGAAATTAGGGTTTCTCATAAAATGGTGATTAGGGTTAAGTTTCCTACTTAACCCATTAAGGACTTAATCCATTAAGGACTTAATCAATTAAGTCCAATGTTGACTTAGGTTGATTGCAATGATTATTAATTAATATTATGAAATTATTAATTAATCCCGATGCGATCCCGATAAACCCCAAATTAGGGTTTCATGGCATTAGGGTTTTCCAAACCCTAATTAGGGTTTCCAACCCAACTTAGCCAAATAGGC
This sequence comes from Lactuca virosa, assembly GCF_052849685.1. Taxonomy (NCBI): domain Eukaryota; kingdom Viridiplantae; phylum Streptophyta; class Magnoliopsida; order Asterales; family Asteraceae; genus Lactuca; species Lactuca virosa. The sequence goes on along the minus strand of NC_136434.1, from coordinate 166,173,292 downwards.
CCATTAGCTAAGTCCTTAGATCCATTAGGGTCCATTAAACCCATTAGACACGTGTTTGGGCTTTAATGTCAATTAGGGCTTCGTTGGGCCCATTAGGGTTTATGTCCCTTGTCCAAACACCACAAACGAGTCACCATACAATGAGGCACACCACCACCCGACACGGCGGCCGGTGGCGGCAGCCACCACCACACGGTGGTGGTTTCGAGATTTCTATTATTATTTTGGCACCATTACAATGTACAACTCGATAATACACACACACATACACACTAAAAATAACACACGCGCACACACACAGACACCCCTATGGTCGCCGGTGGTGGCAGAAAAGCTATAACCGGCGGTAACCACCATGGTTGGCTGCCATGGTGGTGCACTTGCTTTCCGGCGAAACAAACCTCCCAAGCACACATATCACACACCAACAGTGGAAATACAGCTACATACACACACCCGGTTGCAAAAATAACCCAGCCACCCTCTTGGTGGCGTATGGCGGCCGACAGTGACGGTAGCACATACAATCATCGACGGCAGCAACGGATGGAGCTTGAAGGCGTCATAGAAGCAGCTAACGGCGGCAGTGAACCTGTGACGACGCAACAGGAAAGAAGGAGGTGGCGGCGACACCTTCACGATTTGGTTACGCCCCCGACAACCACACCGCGAAGGCGCTCAATACCAAGGCAGCAGGCGGCGGTCTTGTCGTCGTCGAAACGCAGCATCAGTAGCGCACGCCATGGCGGTGGTTACGACCCTGGTAGTCCTCTTGGCCGTTCACGGGTTACACTTTGGTTTCGGTGGGGTTCTCCGGCTATTCACAGCGTCACAGGCGGCATAATGGTACTTTCACTTGTTTGAACCTTCTTCATGTAGTTGTCATCAAAGGTTACATAGTAGGATTCTTCAATACGTTTGGAGCGTTTATTCAAAACCCTATATGCATTTGAAGTGAGTGAATAACCAAGAAAAATTCCCTCATCGGCTTTGACGTCGAACTTGTTTCGGTTCTCTTTGGAGTTGAAAATGAAGAATCTTGAACCGAACACATGGAAAAACTTAACGTTGGGCTTCCGATTGTTCAGAATCTCATATGGAGTGATGGGGAATCGTTTGTTAAGTATAGTGGAAGAGAAGCGAAGCTCAGCATGGTTCGGGCTGCCTCACATAAGGAACGGTTTTGTCTTTCAACAATTCCATTATGTTGTGGTGTATAGGGAGCCGAGAAGTTGTGAGATATCCCCTTTTCAGCCAGAAAATCTTCAAAATCTTTATTCTTGAATTCAAGCCCATTGTCGCTTCTAATATTCATCACCATCTTTCGCAGCTGCAGTTCCACTTGCTTGATAAACGCCTTCAACTTGGAGTCGCGTCTGATTTCTGTTTAAGAAAGAAAACCCAGGTGAAGCGTGAAAAATCATCTACTATGACAAGAATGAACTTACTGCCACCGATGCTTTCGATAGCCGAAGGTCCATATAAGTCAATATACAGAAGTTCAAGAGCTTCAACAATCTTTGTATTGATACGTGTAGGATGGCTCTTTCTGCTTTGTTTGCCCATCTCACATGCTGCACACAGGTGTTCCTTATCAAACTTGAGAAGAGGAAGGCCTCGAACATGATCACCAAGCACCAACTTATTAATGTCTTTGAATTTCAGGTGCGATAGGCATCGATGCCATAACCAGCTTTCATCAGAGTTCGCCTTTGACAACAGGCATATTGTTGGTTTTCCTCGAATTGGGTTGAGATTTAAAGGATACATCTCTCCCTTGCGTTCAGACTTCAACAAAACTCTTTTGGATTGCTTTTCAATAATTTCTGATCCCTCATCATCGAATGACACTTTCAAACCGGTTCCCACAACCAATTGAGATACACTGATGAGGTTGTGCTGCAATCCTTCTACGTAAGCCACTTTTCGAATTGTGAATTCTCCGTTGGTTATCATTCCATATCCTTTGATTGTGCCATAAGAATTGTTTCCATACTTCACACATCCACCATCCTTAAGGGACCGAAACTCCCTCAGCTCTTCCCTCCTTCCTGTCATGTGACGTGAGCAGCCACTGTCTATGTACCATTCGTCATCGAACTGCTCGTCACTTATAACCTGCAAATTCAAGCAGATTTAGGAACCCAAAGTCTCTTGGGCCCTGGTGAGTCTTTTACAGAAAAAGGAATAGCAACAGAAAGATCAACCAAATAAGTTCTTTTTATTAGAGTGGTTTCGTCTTTTCTTTTGATGGTATACACCTTGATTTTGATTTTATCTTGTTTAAACTGTGGTGTATCAGATGGTTTGTTGTGAGATGGTTTTGGAATATTCTTTTGAGTCCTAGGGTTAGCTAACTTTTTCTTATTATTGATGTCAGAATTCGAATCAAGCTTTCCCTTTCCTTTGATGTCCTTCACTGAATACGGATTTTGTTGGCAGCTAGAAGGACCGAAGCTAGACTTTCGGTTGTTAGCCTTGACGTTGTGACTGAAACTGGATGTTCGGTTCTGAGCTCTGGTGTTGGAACCGAAACTAGATGTTCGGTTCTGAGTTTTGGAATAATAGGAGCTTCGAATAAAACTTTCCTTTCTGTTTGGCTTGTCATTTTCTTTGACATTTGACTCTTTATTGGAAGGAACGTGGTTAGGGTTTTGAGACTGCCAAAACCGTTTTCGCTCATTCAGATTCTTCATGTATCTCTGATTTCTCTGGCGTTTCTGTTCAGCCAGCTGCTTTTGAGATTTATGAATATTGAAGCTTGATTTTGGCTTCTCCTTTTGAGCTTCGGTTGTCTTGGAAGATACATTGGATGCCTTCTTTGGCTCTTCTGCTATCGCTTTTGTTCCACTCGTGCTTGGTTTATCAAAACTTGAGGGTTTGTTGATGAGTTTAGCAACGTAACAACCTCTTACCCTCCACGAGGTTCCCTCCAATAAGCCGACAGTTTCGTCTGCATTATCGATAGGGGTGGACCAGAAGTAATCGTCGCACCCTTCAACATTGTCTGTGTCTACCAAGATTTTTAATTCTGCTGTTTGTTTTTCAGTGACCCCTTTTACAGCATATACTTGATTTGGCACTGTTTGAACTTTCTGATAGACCATTGCTTTCTCTTTGAGTTTGTTCGACTTGTCCTTTGACAGGCGAGCATATTCAACCGAGTTCTCAGATATGAGTGGTTTTTCATTCTCGGTTTCGCTCTTCAAAAATTCAGAGCAATCAACTACATCTTCCACCGAGATTTTGCTCATCTCACTTTCCTCATCAAATTCAGACGTGTTTTCTATATTCATTTTATGTTCTGAAATTAATTTGGCATTAGACGAGTCAAATGTTTGAATGGTCTCGGACTTAATTTTCAACCTATCATTTTCATCTAAAAGATTTTTGAGCATACATTTATGTTCCTTAGAGTCAATAAAGGTCTCTATCTTGTCTAGTCCGATTTTATAAGTGATGGAAGTCTCTTCTGAGGACATTATGGATTCACACTCATCAATGACCTCATCTTCCTTAAATTCAAGGAAGGGTAAGATCATTTTATGAATCTTTTTCCCTATTTCACAATTTAAGTGCAACTGAGTAATATTCGTATATAAGCGTTTAGCAATCAAGCAAAAAACATTTCGTTGTTTCAAAAACTTTAAATTGTCTCGTTGAAAATAAATAATCTCATCCCTGGCCCTAGTTAACTCCGTCTCCTTCAGCTCAATCCACATCCTTCTCTCCTCACTCTTTGAAGACACCCTGCTGAGTTGGTCAGTTAGGTTAGAGTTCGCTAAGCGAGTTTGCATGAGACTACCACTTAAGTTAGAAAATTTAAATTTGAGTTCATTTAATTCTTCTTTATAATTTGTTACTGGAACTTTAAGTGATTCAAGGATGGATTGTACCTTTTTGATCAACCGATCACAGTCGTTGATCCTCTCATTCACGGGCTTGGCTGCAAAACACTTGTCCTCAGTCAGGTTCGGCTCCTTATGCTCACCTTCGGTTGGTCTTCCAGCAGTAACCATCAAACATTTCCCAGCCGAACTAGTAGCCTCCTCTCTCGCCACATAAGCTCTTCCATGTGTGGGTTTTCTCACTTCTTCATCCTCAGAATCGGTTGACCAGACTTCAACGCCACCGAACTCATCTTCATCCACATTTTCCTGTACAATCAAGGCATTCATTGAACTATTAGTTGCCTTCTTTTTCTTTATATCTTCCAACTTTCGCATGTAATAAGCCTCATCATCTTCACCGTCCCTTTTCTCAGCCATCTTCCTCAACATGCAATCTTTGGCAAAATGGTTCTTGCCATGACAATAGTTGCAGTCGAATCCAGAGTCTCCTACAAGCTTGCTTTCTTTCTTGTCGTCATCCTTTTGAGAGGTGTTCTTCGTTTCTTCTTTCACCTTCTCAGATCTGTAACTTCCTTGCCAGTTTCGGTTCTTATTGACAGGGAACTTCTTTCGTACAAACTTCTTTGGGTTGGTAACCATCATTGCATATTCTTCACCAGTAAGGTCACACTCAGACATATCCGAATCCTCCTCTTCTTCTGCTACACTTTTGCCTTTTGAGACAAGGGCCAGCGATCCCACACCCGAAACTACCTTTGCCTCCTTGGTTAGCACGCTTTCATGGGATTTAAGAATACCCATCAGTTTCGCTAGCGAGTATGATTTAAACTGTTCATGAGCTTTCACCGTTGAAACCAATGCCATCCATTCTGGTCTTAAACTATTCATGAAGGTCACCTTTTGCTCAATCAATTTTCTTTCAATGCCATGCTTGATCATCTTATTGAGGAGATGATTGAAGCGATCGAAGGTCTGTATCAATTTCTCTTTGGGTTTCTGTTCGAAAGCTCTAAATTCTGAGAGCAACAAGGTTTGGATCGAGTGTTCTAGATCCTCATCGGTTGAGTACAATTCTTTTAACCTATCCCAGATTTCTTTAGCCGTCGTGTATGAACCGACTAAACGAAAAGTGTCAGATTGCAATGCGAATCTGATCATTCTCATGGCTTTCACGTTACATAGCAGCTTGTCCTTTTCATCCTGTGGCATCTTCTCTACGTCCGCCAAAAGCATATTGCAACCTATCACAACACAAGAGTTACCGTCGACAGGAAGGAAACGACTTCTTTACATTCGATAAAAGCGAAAACCCTAAAGAATTCTTCAAACAAAAGGAATGTGTATTGATCACACAGTCTCCCGCTCTGATACCAATTGTTAGAACAAAGTTCTAGTAGGATCGATTGATTCTAAGCAGAAAAGCAATAAATAACGTAATAAAGAACACATGAATGGTTTAACTGATGTCGAATGATTAATCTTTAACACCTCAGAAGAGCTCGATTAAGAACTTCGACTGTAGAGGTGTTTAGGGTTACAAAGCAATAATGATAATAATCACGACCGTATCTAAGGCATACATGCATGCACTATATATAGCTTAATCCTAATCAATAATCACGGATGGACAGGCCCAATCCGGATATACAAAAACAAAGCCCATGACGCAACACAAAATACCCAACATAGGATGTTGTAGTATATTAAAACCCATCAGTGGTATCAGAGACATGAGTTGTTTTCAATTATACTTGATGCTTTTGCAAGAAAAATTGTTTTTTTGGAATCTGCCAGTTTACCACGAGATGGTAGAATTTATCACAAGGTGGTGACTGTTCAGTGAAAAAAAATAGTTTTTGGCTTTTTTTGGATTAGAATCATTACCACAAAGTGTTTTTGTTCATAAAATTTGATTTTGATGTTATGGTAATGTTTATTCTCATCCAAATAAAGGATAATTGTCAAAGTTTCAAGACTTGTTTTAGTTTATGTGATTAGCTAAGTTCTTGAAAATTGTTGATATGAATTATCTTCACTTATGAGTTTGATCTTGTTCATAGAAAAATTACTTGATTATTGTGTTAATTGGTAATTTGATGTTAATGGTTTTTATGAACTCCATAACTTGTCCTCAAGTTATGGAAAATGAAGAGTTTTTTCTTTTAAAGTGTCATTAAAAGTCATAGGTTATGAAAATGGAAGAGTCTCTAATTTTAATGTCATCATAAAATGTTTTTTATGTCTTCCATAACTTGTCCTCAAGTTATGGAACTTGAAAAGTTTTTCATAAAAACCATATTAAACTCATAAGTTATGGAAATCAAGAGTTTTTGAATTGTTCAAAACTTGCCCTCAAGTTTTTGAATTTGTAAAGTTTCCCCATGAATCCTTTAATTCCAAATTAAACCCTTAGAATTTTAAAAGTTAAAATTCAACCCTTATACTATTATAATATTATAGGTTTAATATTTATATATATGTATAAGAACAAAGTCAGTCTTACCGTTAGTAGGCCTCATTCAGGAAGCCGGTCTGTAAGGGGGGTATAAGGTTACTGCCTATAAAATGGCAGTTTAATGGGTGTCCACTCTCACCCACCGCTTCCTTGACTGGTGGAGGGTCGTTAGCCGAACGGGTTTGACAGGACGTTAATTCTCCCTTCATTAAAAGTATAATGATAAATACTAAGTAACTAAACACTTATAAATTCTCAATCTTAGTTACTTAGGAAAATGTGAATTTGGTGCTAACCCATGAAATTACACTTTGTACCTTGCTTAAGTCGTTAGTGGAGCGTGTGTGGTTAATCGGCACACTAACTTGGATTTAACAAGGTTGGAAAAGGGTGGCTTAAGGTTTATCATAGATCGGTGGAGCGCGTGTGGTTAACCGACACATCGATTAGGTGATAAATATTAAGGGTACCAAGTATATTTGCATGGTTATTCACACCTTGTTTGTGATCCTCGACATCCCAGTCACAAACTTGAGAGGGCACAATCGAGATTTAAACATGCCATTGAAAAGTTCAATGAATCTCAAAAGATCTGGGAGTTTCGAACCAATTAAAACCTAATTCCTATTTCGTTTTTCATGGTGGAAATTGGTGAATCGTCATTCGCCTACCTTCAAATATTTTATAGTTTGGATTACGACATCCCTCTTCCAAGTTATAAAATTTTGTGTTGGGTCCTAGCCTTAATATTTCATATTGGGTGTTATATTAAGGACTTAAATAAACTAAACTTGAATTTCTCCCGCATAGATGTCTAGTTAAGACAACTATGATCTTCCCAAATCTCTTGGAACAAGCTTTCCTAATGAAGATGATGTCCCGTGGTTGGATCATGGAAACCATACTTCAATTCCTCCACCTTCTCCAATTATTCTCCCTAACCCACAAGTTCAAGGTCACTGAAGCTCTATTGGCAAGCAAAGTCTGTGTGTGCTCACATCTTGGAGATGAAGTTATATATAGACAGGCCGGGAGAGTTGGGTGTCAAAGTCTTGAGGAAGTTGGTTGTTGACTAGGATCTTCAATCACTTCCTAAGTCGCATAGTGAGTTCCTTTAGGACTACTATATGACATACCATGACATGACCCTTAATGATCTTGCCTATTTGCTTGATGTTGCTGAATCAACAATGATTTGGAGCACTGGTAAAGCAAATTTGATTGGAAGATTGACTTCCCAAACTTCCATGGACATTGACAATGGTAACATTGGAAATCCAGAAAAGCTTTCTCTTCCCAATGGAAAGGGATCGGCCATAGTCAACTCGGTTGACCAAATGGTAAAGAGAAATGATAAGTCTGAGATAGTCCCGTGTACCATTCCTAAAGAGTCCATATGTTTTTATTGCCAAAGGAAGGGGCATTGGTTGCGAAGCTGCCCTATTTACCTGAAAGATCATAAGGATGGTAAAGTCAAAAAATTTGACTCTACTTTGGGGAAAGTCCACTATCTAACTCTATTAAGTTCCTATTTTGTGATTCTTATTACATGATGAACGACCTAGGTCGCATTTTGATGTTTTAAGAATCAAAGAAAAGAAAGGAAGCTTGAAGGAAGAATATGTTGATTCTGATCGCGAAGATGGATTTTGATTGCATGGTTCGGTGATTAGAATTTTGAGCTGTTGCTTAAGAGTTGTGATAGGTTGCCTAGGAATAAATAACAACATTGTTTTCATATGCATTTGCATTGTAAGGATTATTTTTTTCCACATGTTTTAAAATAAAAGAAAAGGTTTTATTTTTATTTATTTTAAATATTCGTACAATGGCATTTGTGAAAAAAATTGTTGTTTATATGATTCCATTGATAGCAATATTGGAAAATGGATTTTATTATTTCGTTTGAGGTAGTGCATATTTACCAAATAAGGAAAAATTCTCATCACCCAAGTTTCAGTTGGATAGAAACTTGGAATCATGCAACTTGTATTGTATGATGAATGAAAATTTTCATCTTTGGGAAATTAAGACTAATTCATTGATCACATGTATATGTGAGTCGAGTGAAGGATTAGGGGATCGGGTACACTTGTGTGTGCCTGGTTAGGTCCACCACAGAGAACGATAAGACTATTCGACATGATTTACTGAAGTTTAGTAAATATGGCTGTGCTTACAAGTTTAAGTGTAACTCTGAAACATTGGAAAAGTTTCAATGTAAAGCATAACGAATAAGAAGAATCAAATTAGACAGAAAGATAAAAGTTTCTCCAATCTGAAAAGATGGGAGAGTACTTGAGTATCTTGTTTTATGATTATCTTAGTGGTTATGAAACCATATCACAATTGATTCTCTAAAGGACATCTTAGTGCATTTGTTTGACTAAGAAGAGGAATCGTGAATTGTTGAATTGGTTAAATCAAAAAGATAAGCCATACTTCGTTCCAAAACAATTCTTAGAGTCATACTCCAAGATTGTGACTTGAGTGACATAATCTTAAGAAGGTTTAAAACACTTGTCTAATGTAGAGTAAGATGTTTTCTACTCTTGTACATTTGAAATTGCTGAGTTGTGATGTTTTGGATAAAACAAAGACCAACTAAGACCAATTGTGTGAAGTGTTTATCTTGACAAGTATCCGCACTAACTCTTGAATATTTGTTTTGTCAAGGAATAGTTCTTGACAAGAGAATCTTATATGTCAACAGGTCAGTGGGAGTCTTAAAATATCTTGAAAAAGTTTCAAGAAATAATCAAGAATAAAACCTGTTGTTTATCACTAGCACACGACTTGAGTTTTGTAGCCTGTCGTGTTGACATATTCTTGTTTCTGTGCCCATTCCAGTTAAAGTTGACTATGCATGTGAGTTCTATGAGTTCTCAGTTGTTTGCATAACTACCTGGAAGCAATGGTAGGCCCTTGTGCTGCCAAGTGGAAAGAAGTTAAGATTAAAACAAGTTCAATCCATATGAGTTCGGATTTGTCACTAGCCTCCTCTTGCGGTTATGACAAGTTCACATGGATAGGAACACATACACCATAGAAATCTAAGTGTCATAAGGTTTCTCTTCGATTCATGAAAATGATGGTGAGGAAACGCTTTCACAAAGTAAATTTTAAGTAGATAGCAATTGTGATGATTGCATTCTCTAAGTCGTTAGTGGAGCGTGTGTGGTTAAACGGCACACTAACATGGACTTGTGAGAAATGACAAAGGTCTAAACAATTGAGACTATGATTACGACATCCCTTTTCATAGTTCTAAAAATTGTTTAGACACACATGTGAGCTATCTAAGAAAAGGTCTATGATTTTGATAAAGTCTTATCAAAACATCTCGTATCCGAAATCTGAACTTTGGTAATAAAGTCAATAAAGTATTGATTTCTAGAAGTCCAACTGATTTCTGGATACATGTCAAAGCTAGTGGGAGCATAAGTGTTATGCTAATAATTATCATGTTAGTGGGAGCATGATTATTATGTTAGGTGTTGCGAGTTAGCAATGTTAATTATAGAAAACAAAAGTTTCAATTTGCAAAATGTGCTTTGCAGGGTTTGAAAAGTTGTTTTGCTATAACTAAGGGAGAGGAAATTATACTTCATTTCAATTCTAAAAGCTTAGATTGAGATTTTAATCATCTTTAGTCAAGGATATATATATATATATATATATATATATATATATATATATATATATATATATATGAATTTTATGTTGGAATGGTTCAACATAAGGAAATTCTATATATATTGCGTTCTCAAAATTCGATTATGATTACGACATCCCTCTTCATAGTCGTATTTTGAAAACATGGCAAATAAAAAAGTTATTGTAGCAAAATACTGATCTAGGATTATGTCTTTATGTGAGACATCATGAATTGTGTCCCATATGCTTCGGATATAGGATCAATTACATGTGCTAGAATATTTACCCTTTCTAAATTTTCTAAATGCCTAGGGAATTAAGAGGGGAAAAGGTCTAGAATTGGATATGACTAAAATGATTAAGCAATTGTCGAGGACAATCTGAGGTTTACCAAAGATTGGTTGCTCATGGACAATTGGAAGTATAATGTTAATTTTGGAAGGACCATATTGACATATTTTGAAAGGAGGCAACTCTTGTTCAGAAGTGATAGTCAAAATGGAATATGGAAATATTTCCATAAGTGGACGTTATTCATTAAATTTGTGTAAGATTGGAAAACTTAATGCATAAAGGATGTTCAAAGGAATGTACTTTGAATGTGAGACTTCGTTTCCATGGAATTGCTCTCCATTGGAATACTTTGTAAATGTATGTTGCCAAGTCTTTATGACTTTTGTTCATAGTCATTACAAGAGGATCAATGCATATAAGTTTAGAATCTAACAAACTTCAGTAAATGGCAAAGAATTTTGTATTCTTACATTTGCGGTAAGGATTTTGGATTGTGAAATGAGCATCATTGGAATCATTTTCAATTGGTCTATTTCACAAAGTAAGGATCATAGACAGACATAGTGTGCATACTTGGAGTATGGCATAACTATCATTTGGACAAACATAGTGTGCATGCTTGGAGCATGGCATGACTATTATTTTGATTAAAGTATAAAGTTTATTATTCAAAACATTATACAATGAATAATGAGTAATCAATATGATGTTTAAATAAAATGTGTTTTATTTACTCTCAAAGGTGCTTGGGGCCATATAGGATTAGTATTATTCTCGTGTTTCACTTTGCATGTTTTGACTTCCCGAATAACTAGGTTATTCAAATTATCCACAGTTAGTCATATGTTGGAATTAGATATGAATCAAGACTGTCATGAAGTTGGCTTGTAGATGTCTAAGGTGTTGGACATAGCAAGAGTTGCTACAACATTCATGAGTGCTCCTGGAATGAGATTCGAGTATTGGATTAAACCCACGCTCATTTGACTCACTTCATGGATTTTATCGCGAGTGATCATGAAACGATAATATCTTATATTCTTCAAACTAAGATATATGAGTTGCAGTCTACAAGTCGGTTACACATTGATTATGTGAAAACACACCAGTAACTTGGTGTTATAAAACGCATTTTTGTGTGTGATATGATAAAAATATAGAGAAAGCATATGAGTCGAAGTTTATCCATTCCTTTTACCCCTGGAGGGATAAAAGCGATATCTGTGGGCCTCTCGATGATTTGGTGATGACAAACGTAAGTGCTCATCCGGGCCTGGACTGATTTGATTTGTTCAATTAGTCAGTCGTCATAAATCGGAAATCGGGAAACAACAGATGGACAGAGAGAATGATTATAATCGATGTCTCAGTACATATGATATCCAGAATGGAGGAATATATTATCCCTTATCTAATAGACGCGTCATTGATTTGTTCAGAGTTCGACAACGGCTTTTAAGAGCTATGATTGCTAGTAAGGTTGCAGAGTCATACTTGCAATAATAGTTATTAGACTTATCCAAGTGGGAGACTGTTACATTAGTGTCTAAGTCCTTAACTATAATTGGTATGTACTTGGCCCGATTTGGCATGGTCCATTTGGGTTGCATGGCATCGAAACAATTTGGATAGACTTTTGTGAGAAGAGGATATTTATGATTTATTAATATATTATAAGTTCTAATATATTAATATTAAATCGTATTATTTAATTAGTATTGATCAAGAATTAATTTGGAATTAATTTTGTGATCAAAAGAGACTAATTAAATATATGGGGATTGATTGTGTAAATCATTCATTCTTATATATGTGGGCTTATGATCCATAGTTCGTCATGTTGGGCTAAACCCATGGGGTAACCCATGGATACTCCATGGAGGTTTTAACCCATGGAGCATGAAGAATATGGAGAGTCATGAGTTACATGGTGTAACCCTAATAGCCACAATTTATAAAGACCCCATATCTCAAGAAATCGGCCCTAAGGTTTTCACATGAGAGGGCTAGCCGATTTTGAGCATAAGGACTTTTCTCTCAAGTTATTCCAAGTTGTTGTTGGTGTTGTGTGAACCATTTGAGGTGTCACACTTGGGGAACTAGGCTCTTAAGTTCCTTGGAATCAAGCTACAACAAAAAGGAATGTTGTCCTAACTAGTATCTTGTATTGTTTAAGTCAGTTGTATGATAGTTATAGGTTTAATACCTTGGAAACCATTTGCATGTATAATTAGTGAAAACATAGATCTAAGGTATTTAGGGTTGTATGTTCACCATAGGATGTTGTAGTATACTAAAACCCATCAGAAACATGGAAGGTATCATGGATCTGACTCAGCTCCTCCGGTAGCTCCAACCGGTAGGCCACCTTGCCCATACAGGCCAAAACTCGAAAAGGGCCAATGAACCTGGGTCCCATCTTGCCCCGCTTCCTGAAGCAGATAACATCCTTCCAAGGTGATACGTTCAAAAGCACAAGATCCCCCACCTGAAACTCCAGCTCAGAGCATCGCCGATCTGCATAACTCTTCTGGCGGCTTTGTATGGTCAGCAATCACTCTCGAACCTGTTGTATAAGCTCATTCATCTTAAATACTACCCCCATGCTCCCCATGACCCTTTGCCCCACCTCGCCCCAACAAATAGGAAGCCGACATCTCCGACCATAAAGGAGCTCGAATGGGGGCATACCGATAATGGCATGATGGTTGTTGTTATATGAGAACTCAACCAATGGAAGATATGAGTCCCAACTCCCACCAAAATCAATAACACAAGCACACAACATATCCTCGAGCTTCTGAATCGTTCGCTCACTTTGCCCATCCATCTGTGGATGGTATGCGGTACTGAAGTGTAGCCGGGTACCCAACTCCTCATGAAATCTCTTCCAAAACCTGGAAGTAAAGTGCACATCCCGGTCAGACACTATAGACGTCGGCACCCCATGCCGAGCTACCACCTCTTGAACGTAAATCTCGACCAACTTTTCCGTAGAAGAGTTCTCACTAATGGCTAAGAACTGAGCAATCTTCGTCAAACAGTCCAGTATCACCCAGATAGTGTCAACACCCCTCGCAGTCCTCAGTAGTTTCGTAATGAAATCCATAATAATCTACTCCCACTTCCATAGGGGAACCTCCAGAGGCTACAACTTGCCATGAGGGCGTTGGTACTCAGCCTTGACCTTCCGGCAGGTCAAACATCGCTCCACAAACCATGCCACCTCTTTCTTCATACATGGCCACCAATAATTATGCTTAAAGTCGAGATACATCTTGGTAGCCCCCGGGTGGATGGAAAATCTCGACTTGTGGGCATACTCCATCAAAATCCGTTGGGCCCCACCCGCATAGGGTACCCAAACCCGCCCATGAAGCGTGAAAAGCCCTCGACTGTCCATATCAAATGCTGAAACCTGACCGTTCACCCGCTCACTTTTCCGATTTTCCTCTTTTATGGCATCTGTCTATGCTTCCTTGATAATTTCCAAGACTGGAGCCATCACGGTCATCCTCATGCACACATCCCTAGTCGGGGCACTTGCTACCCTCCGACTCAAGGAATTGGCCACCACATTGGCCTTGCCTGGATGATACAAGATCTCACAGTCATAGTCTTTCACTACATCCAACCACTTCCTTTGCCTCATATTCAAGTTAGGCTGATCCATAAGGTATCTCAACTCTTATGGTCCGTGTAGATGGTACATCGAACACCATAGAGATAGTGGCGCTAAATCTTGAAGGCGAAGACTAGCGCCCGCAACTCCAGATCATGAGTGGGATATCTCGCTTCATGAGGCTTCAGCTGCCTCGAAGCGTATGCTATCACATGCCCCCTATGTATCAACACAACACCCTATCCTGCAATGGATGCATCATAGTAGACCACACAATCTTCCACTCCCTCAAGGAGGGCAAGTACTAGCGCCTCACACAATCCCTGGCGAAGAGTCTCAAAAGATGCCTGCTGCTCAGGCCCCCAATTGAAAGCAACATCCTTCCTTGTCAACTTAGTGAGAGGAAAAACAATCTTGGAGAAGTATCTGATGAATCTTCGATAATAACCTGCCAATCCGAGGAAACTTCGAATCTCAGATGGAAATCTCGGCACCTCCCACTGCATCACTGCCTCTATCTTGGCTGGGTCGACCAAGATATCGTTCTGATTGACGAGGTGTCCCAAAAACTGAACCTCGCGCAACCTGAAGTCATACTTGGAGAACTTGTGTAACATCCTTAAAAATACGGTCCGAAATTTCATTTTAAATCATTAATAAAAGGCATAATTATCAACCATTTCATTCCTGAACAAAAGTGTTATATCCAATCAGCTATAATCCCAAAACATATTCTTTCTTTTTATATCAGAGCAAAAACATCCCAGGCTAAACAAATATGGTGTGTGCCATGCGATCACCCCGAGCTCCTCCCTCCGCTACCAGAAGTACTTGAAACCAAAAATGAAAACTGTAAGCACGAAGCTTAGTGAGTTCCCCAACCTACCACATACCACGTACGCATACCCACATACACATAACCACATACTGACTGGGCCCCCGCCCGCTGCATCGGGACTTGCCCGGCATCGGACTAGGTCCGACATCGGGCCCCGCCCGGCATCAGGCCCCGCCTGGCATCGAGCCCTGCTCGGTATACATATCTGTTTCTCTTAGGCCCCGCCTGTCTCTGGGCCTCGCCCGCTAAACACATACAAACTTATAACATAACACATAACAAATAGCTAAACATACTCTACTATACTCCAATTCTAAGGCCTCGCCTAACTTGGGCCTCGCCCCTGTCCTGTTACTGATGAGTCGTGGAACCACGTCCACGCCCCTGCTGATAGTGAGATACGGACCCCCGCCCACGCTCACCTCCTTCCTAACTCGGGCCTCGCCCCTGCTCTGCTACTAATGAGATACGGAACCCCGTCCATACTCGGATAGTGATGAGATACGGGACCTCGCCCACACTCACCTCCCTACCAGGCATATACAAGTATCACACAGACAATAAGTATAACTAGCATACTACGTTCCTCGGGCCTCGCCCGACATCGGATCGTAATCCGGAACATATATCATAATAATTCCTAGGGCTAACCCCCGAGTCTTCCTACTATACACAAACATAATGGGCCGGTATTGTGGCCGTAGACCCATGAACACAGTAAGGAGACTCACCTCGCACTGCTAAACCTTGCTGATACTTCTCTGGCTGCTGACTGGCAATTCCCGAACTGCTGACCCTTCGGGTTCCCGACTACCAATACCAAACATCACTTAGTCCAATACAATAATCCTTTCGGGGGTAAAATAACCATTCTACCCCTAGACCAACTTGGTCCATATCTAAAGCCCAAAACTAAGGCCCAACACTATGTAAGCTTCCCAAGCCCACTAGTGGCCCAATTTGCTAAATTGGGCCCAATCCCTCTATTGGGCCTTACTCTAAGCCCACTATTTCCTTGGCCCATATTATCTAACTACTGATGGCCCACTAAGGCCCAAGAACCCAAAGCATGCCCCAAACCAAGGCCCAATAAGACATGGCCCATACAGACAGTTTACACGGGGCGTACATCTGCGTACGCTAAGCGTACAGACACAATGGTGAGTACGTTGGGCGTACCTGCACATACGCTCAGCGTAATCCTCCTGTTAAGTCCTTTTTCCATTAAGTGCTTATTCCTCCACTCCAGAGGCTACAAACTCAGATCCAGGTCCTTTTCCACGTCTTAATCCATAAAGTCATTGACTTGATAACTTTACTTGGTCCAAACCAACCCAAAATCCAAAAAATGATATTTTACTTCCATAAGAGAGCTAGATCTCATGCATGAACATAAATGGACCATCAAGATGACAACTTTACTACTTATGGGACACTTTTAGCTCTGAGGGTGGCAATCCCAAGCTCAAGGGCGAAGTTTTACCATAAAGGCCCAATGTTTGGACCTAAAAAGGTCCAAAGCTCTATAAACCTAGATCTAAGCTTCTATGAGGAAAGTTGGAATATTTTTACCTTCATAGTGTCTCAAATGATGATGCTATCCCAGATCTACAAGCTCCTGCCACCCAAATCCTTCCTTGCCAACTTCTTCTTTCTTCTTCCAAGCTCTTCTTTGCCAAACTAAGCTTCACAAGGTCAAACACCCACGACAATGGAGTAAGGACGGCTATCTAGGGTTTCTCTGGGGTTGAGGGACAAATAAGGAGGCTAGGATTTGGGTCATTATGTTCCTTATATAGTGGCATGCCCTAAAATTAGGGTTTTTGAGACTCTGAGCGTACGCTGGGTGTACGCCTCTCCGCATCCGCGACCAATCCTCCTTATACGTTGGGCGTAACCCAACTTACGTTGGGCATACCCAACGAAACACGTGCATGCATCCCTTGCATGCATGGGACTCACTAGCCAAGTATTTCCTTCAGGGACCATTTATGTCAATAACTTCAAAGTGCTATAACTCCTTCATTCTAAGTTTGTTTCCGACGAACCTCATATCCATGAAAAGGTGGCGAGAAGCCCTACGCTTCTAGCAACACCTCCCGGCCCGAAACCTTCTTGCCTAAAACTCAAAGCCCATAAAAGACCGAAACGCCCCTAACCTGGGGCTTTGAAATCCATAAACGAATACTTTCAGAACAGGGCGTTACAACTTGGCATAAAGCCTCTCCATCCTTAAAACCCCAAGTACCTTACGTAGATGCTCCTCATGCTGTTCACTAGTCTTTGAATATACCAGAATGTCATCGATAAAAACGATCACTAATCGATCCAACATGGGCCTACACACCCGGTTCTTATGGTCCATGAATATCTCCGGTGCGTTGGTGAGCCCAAAAGGCATCACCACAAACTCGTAATGCCCATAGCGAGTTTGAAAGGCGATATTCTAGATATCCTCCTCCCGAACCCTCATCTGATGATAGTCGGACCTCAAATCGATCTTGGAAAACCAACATGCCCCCTAAAGCTGGTCAAAGAGATCATCAATCCTCGGCAAAGGGTAACGGGTTTTCATCGTCAGCTTGTTCAGTTCCCGATAATCAATGCACATCCGGTGTGAACCATCATTCTTCCTGAAAAAAGGATTGGGGCTCCCCAAGGAGAACTGGTCGGCCTAATAAACCCCTTCCCCAACAGATCCTGCAGCTGAGAGGAAAACTCATGCATCTCAAGCAATGCAAGATGGTACGGTGCCTTGGCGATCAATGTCGCACCTGGAATCGGATCTATCCAGAACTCCACTTGCCTCTCAGGAGAAACACCCGATAACTCCTCGGGAAAAACATCAGGAAAATCACATACCACCAAAACATCAGAAACAGAGGTCGATCCCTTCTTCGCAACCCGAGTATCCACTACATATGCCAGATAACCTATACATCCATGCTGCAAACTCTTACTTGCCCTGACGGCAGAACAGAAAGATGATCCCGACCTAGTACCCTCGCCATAGATGGTCAACACTCCCCCACCAGGGTCTCGAACTGTCACCAGCTGACGCTCACAGTCAATCAGATTTCCAAAATGGCTCAACCAATCCATACCCACGATCACACAAACATCTCCCATCGCGATAGGGATGAGGTCTATCGGATATCCAACACCGAAGATCTCTAATACACAACCCTGGTAGACATCAATAACAGAGATAGGACACTCATCAGGTATCGAGGCTCTCAAGGGCCTACTCAAAGTCTCTCATGAAATATTAAAATCGCAACAAAATGATGACAACACAAACGATCGACTCGTACTCGAGTCGAACAACAAAAGCGCATGCACAACATTCACAAGAAAAGTACCTACACAATTGATAATTAAGTAGCATAAATAAATCAACAAAAATATAAAGAACACATACCAGCCACGACGTCTAGAGCTGCACGGGCCTCCTTTGATGTCAAATGAAATGCTTTGCCCTGAGCCCTCGGGGCATCGGCCTTCCCCTGCTGGCTATCAGTGATATGCAGGGTCGTTGGGGCCGGAATATGAACCACCCTAGATGCAAGCTGAGGACAATTTGCCTTCATGTGGCCCCCTGATTGCAGCTGAAACAAACCCGAAATCCATTGGGGCAATCCCTAGCCATATGCCCCTCCTTGCTACACATGTAGCAAGCCGACACGGACCGACATGGTCCCTCGTGTCCCTTGCCGCACTTCCCACAAGTGCGGCCCTTCTGGCCTCCCGCTCTCTGATCTGCGGGCTTGGCCGTTTTAGTCGCTGGCTGCAACTGCACTAGCCTCTTATCTCTCCCCTGGGTCTCCCTCTCCTCCCTAGCCTGGGTCTCCAGCTCGATCTCTCTCCTCCTAAGCATTGGTCTGAAGCTCAGCCAATATCATGTACGTGGTGTTCACCACGAACTCTCTAATATCCCTCCTCAGAATACTCAAATACCGGGTCACCCAGGCTTACTCCGTGGACACCTGCTCAAGGCAGAACAAATCCCTCTCATGAAACATCCTGGTGATCTCAGTCACCATCTCTGTCTTGTTCTTGAGAGACAAGAAATCCTAGGCCTACCTTTACCACTCAACTGTGGGTACAAGCTCATCCGTGAACATCGCAACGAACCTCTCCCAAGTCAACGTAGCATGCTCTGCAAGCGTGTAACCAGCCGTCACAAACTTCCACCAGTCTTTCGCTCCCAAGCGGAGCAGGTTCAATGCAAATCGAACTGTCAAATTATCCGGACATGAGTAGGTATAGAAACATCCATCAACGTCAGAGATCCATCTCATAGCGGCAATCAGATCCTGTGTCCCATCAAACTCTAGTGGCTTCGTGTTGGTGAACTCCTGGTACCACAATGAATCACCTATTACGGTCTCGCAGCAGCAAGAGCTATGGTGGTTGCGACAACAACAACCTCTGTGTCAGCGGCATAACACTCATCAAAAGTCTCAATCAACGTGGTCTTGACAGACCCAAACATCTCTGAGATAGCCTCTACGATTGTTGTGGCCATTTCTACGGAAACAATCATGTAGATCTCCTCATCATTGGCACTCGGCCTCTCGGGGTCGCTGGAGCCTGAACCTCGGGTAACCACCATACTGAAATGCATGAGAAAATTATCAGCAACATGCTAAAACACATATATCAACACTCACACCCCTACAAGCTCTTTAGTCCCTCGAGATTATTCCTCGAGCAGCGTACAGATCTGGTGCTTCCAGTAGTACGGACCCATTACTACCTTCCACACCAATCCGTATTTGTCTCGAGTCATACCCTCGAGACCCTAAGAACTATACCTCCTCATATCAGCTATGGACTCGTCCTACTGGTTCCTTAGAACCACAACCATACGTCTAGACACTAGCTCTAGACTTCTCCCAGCACTGCTCTGCCTCACGAGATCTCCGTTGTCATTGCTATTTGCTTCGCGTATGCCAATTGTACATAGTACGAGACTCGATAGACATTCGAATAAATGATCGTACCTCAAATCCACAACCAAACAAGGAACATGAAGAAAGTTTAAATCACACATTCTAAGGCTATAAAATCCTAACTATGTATAACTATGTAGCATACACTAAGAAAATAATAAAGACATATTCGACTTCATAAGGGATGAACTCCTTGGATAAGGCATCATAAATCAGGAACATTCTCACACTAACTCTACAAGATTCCTTAGCCTACCCCTAGCTAGCATGCAATTCTATCAACTCATAATATAAGCATGTTTGATCTACAATATTCAAAATGTAAACTGAGATATGTTGGGAAACTGCCGCTCGAGCGTTGGTCGATTGTACAAACTGCTCCTCTGGGTTTTTCTCCTGTAAAAGTATTCATTTCTTGTTAAGTTCTTAAAAATTTTCAGATCCTTAGTTTGAGTTTGGAATCACCCAGAGGTCCATCCAAATCCTTCAAACCAGGGCTTTGATACCAAATTGTAACACCTCAAATTTTAAGCCAAATTTTTCATTTTTAATTTACCAAAAATCATAGTTTCACAACCATGTTATCGAATAGAGGATCATCCCAAACGAACCATTATCATAATTATCATAGTACATAAAACATGTCCCAGTAGTAATTCCCCACCACGTGTGTATAATCAGACATTCACCTTCCCACTGCCCTGCGAAGCACCTGCTACATATAAATCAACAACTGTAAGCAAAAAGCTTAGTGTGTAACATCCTAATTTTCAAGGCCAAAAATTTCATTTTTAATTAAGTAACTTGTAAAATAGTTTACCAAAAACATTGCCAATGTTATATCAATTTATAAAACCGTAACAACGTGTCTCAAAACCATATCATCAATAGTAATAAAAATCAGAGTACAATCCCAGAGTCAATGCGGAAATCATGTGTGGGTGTGTAATGCGTTGCTACACCACCGGCTCCTTCCCCTTAGACGAAGAGGTACCTGAAACCAAAACTAAAAACCGTTAGCACAAAGCTTAGTGAGTTCCCCCATCATACCCATACCAAATAATGCATAATCCTCGGTATCTTTCAACCGGTAACTGTCAGGCATAGCCGGGAGCTGGACTTCCCCTCGGTATATTTCAACCGGTAACTGGGAACTAACCTCCCTTTCGGTATCTTTCAACCAGTAACTGGGAACTAGCCTCCCCTTCGGTATCTTTCAACCGGTAACCGGGGACTATTTCACCCCTACTACTGCTAACACATATTAAGCATAATAACCATATCAAGCACATTAATCATATCAAGCACAGTAAGCATATCACATATCAATCCTAGATAATTATCACCAAGACAATAATCTATCCAACACTCTCACTTGTGGGTCGGCATTGTGGTCGTAGACCCACCCCTACTACAAGGAAACTCACCTCGAAGTCGTGTAGTGTCTGCGCTGATCTCGGTGTGGAAATCGACTCTCCCCGACTCCTCAATCCTTACACGACAACTCTTCTAAGTTATCAACTCATACTCGTAACCCTTACAAGGGCCATTCAAAAAGTCAAATCCATGGTCAAAGTCAACTTTTGGTCAAATTCAACATCTGGTTGACTCGACTCGCCGAGTTGGCCAGCCAACTCGTCGAGTCCCCATATCCACAAAAGCCATAATCTCGTCCCTACTCGTCGAGTCTAGTAAGAGCTCAACGAGTTCGCCTCCAGCAACATATCAGACAATCTTCAACCGACTCGCTGAGTTCGTCCTTGAACTCGCCGAGTTCATCTTCATCCATAAGAAGATGTTTAGCCTATGGCTTGCCGAGTTCCCTTTGAACTCGCCGAGTTTGTCTTCATGTGGCTGGGACATTGCCTTGAACTTGCCGAGTCTGTTCATCCACTCGCCAAGTCCTATGATTCCCAGCTCCCTAGTGTACCTAAACAACTGGGGGAACCTTCGATCTTAACAACTGGCCCATAACAGAAAGGATTTTGGTGGAAAATACACCTCGACTCGCCGAGTACCAATAACGACTCGCCGAGTCCCTCTATGTCCAAAACTATACAGTCGATTATAATGGGTCTTAACGCATCAAAACCATAGATCTGGCCTCCTAGGGTCCATTTTATACGTACAGCTTCAAACTTGATGTACATGCATGGGGCCTTTGGCTCAAAAAGCCAAAAAAAAGAGGTCTACAAGATGCATGGGTCTCTCATGGCCATAAAGTTGGCACCTTTATCACATGAGAACCCTCCAAAGTCCAAGATCTGAAGCCATATCTCCACATTACACCCACAACCCGAAAATGGCTTAGAAATGCTCTAAAGGTACTAAAATCCAAGCCCTAAGTTGATTAAACACATGGAAAGTCAAGATTGAAGCTTTTTACCTTAACTGAGCTGGAAATGGAACACAATCTCTGGATCTTCTAGCTTCAAATTGAACTCCCAAGCTCCTTCCTTCTTCTCAAGCTTCACAACCACCAAAAATGCACAAAAATGGCTTAAGAGCACTCAAACAAGATTAGGGTTTCAGTTTAAGGTCTTCTGGAAGTGTGAGGGACGATGGAGGCTGATATGGGAGGGGATAAGTTGTTTAAATATGGTGCAAACCCTAAATATTAGGGTTTTGTCCAGACAGCTCCTACTCGTCGAGTCGGTCTTCCGACTCATCGAGTAGGTCACTTAAACCCTCGATCAACAGTCGAGTCTACTCGACGAGTTGGGCCTCCAACTCGCCGAGTCCCAGAGTAAATTTCAATATTTCTTGAATTTAAATACGTACCAGGAATCGGGTGTTACAAATCTCCCCCACTTATTGTAGACTTCGTGCTCAAAGTCTGCTGCTGAGTATGGAAAAAGCTCGGGGTAGTGCTCCCTCATATCGTCCACCGGCTCTCAGGTCCATTCCGAGCCCTTGCGGTGCTGTCACTGCACCTTTACCAACTCCACTCTCTTGTTCCTCAGATCCTTCGAATTCCTGTCAAGGATCGCCACTGGCCGCTCGATATAGTTCAGGCTATCATCCACCTGAATATCCTCTAAAGGTACCACTGCCGAATCATCCACCAGACACTTCCGCAACTGGGAGACGTGAAAAGTGCTATGAATCTGACTGAGTTTGGCTGGCAGGTCCAGCCTATATGCCACCTTGCCCACCCGGGCTACAACCCTAAAAGGTCCAATATACATGGGGCCTAGCTTCCCCGCTTCCTGAATCGAATGACGCCCTTCCAAGGCGACACTTTCAGGAGTACCATATCCCCGACCTGGAACTCCAGGTCCGATCGACGCTTGTCGGCATAACTTTTCTGCCGACTCTGAGCAGTCTGAAGCCTGCTCCGAACCTGCTGGATCCTCTCTGTAGTCTTGAGTACCACTTCGGTACTCCCCATGACCCTCTGACCAAACTCACCCCAGCATATTGGGGTCCTGCACTTCCTCCCATACAACATCTCGAAAGGAGGACAGCCAATACTCACATGATAGCTGTTATTGTAGGAGAACTCGGCCAAAGGAAGGTAAGTATCCCAACTCCCTCCGAAGTCTAAATCACATGCCTGCAGCATGTCCTCCAGAGTCTGGATGGTCCGTTCACTCTGACCATCCGTCACCGGTTGAAAAGCAGTGCTGAAGTGCATACGAGTACCCAAATCGCCGTGAAACTTCTTCCAGAATCTGGAAGTGAACCGCACATCCCTGTCGGAAGTCACCGAGACTGGCACCCCGTGTCGTTCCACTACCTCCCATATATAGATATCGGCCAACCTTTCGGCCGAAATGCTCTCCTGAATCAGAAGAAAATGGGTGCTCTTGGTCAATCGATCAACGATGACCCAAATGGAATCCACTCCTCGTGCGGTCCTGGGAAGCTTCGTGATAAAATCCATAGTAATATCTTCCCATTTCCACATGGGAATGTCCAACGGCTGCGTCTTGCCGTGCGGCCTCTGGTGCTCGGCCTTGACCTTCCTGCAGGTCAGGCATCTCTCAATAAACCAGGCTACGTCCATCTTCATGCAGCGCCACCAATAATCAGGACGAAGATCCCTGTACATCTTCGTCGCCCTGGGATGAATAGAAAACATGGATTTGTGTGCCTCCTCCATCAATACCTGGCTCACACCCCCATGATATGGGACCCACACTCTATGGTGTAGCGTCAACAATCCACAGCTGTCATAATCAAAGGAGGAAACCTGACCCACAATACGCTCACTCTTACGGTGTTCCTCCTTCATGGACTCCTGTTGGGCCTCCCGAATCCGCTCCAACAGCAGAGTCACAACCGTCATCCTCATACAGATATCCCTGATCGGCGCTGCCTTGCAGCTAAGCGCGTCGGCCAAGACATTGGCCTTCCCCGGGTGGTAGAGGATCTCGCAATCATAATCCTTCACCACATCGAGCCACCGACACTGCCTCATATTCAGATTTGGCTGATCCATGAGATACCTCAGGCTTTTGTGGTCCGTGTAAATGGTACAACGAACCCCATGGAGGTAATGATGCCAAATCTTGAGGGCGAAAACAACAACCCCCAGCTCCAAATCATGCGTCGGATAGTTCACCTCGTGAGGCTTCAACTGCCTCGAAGCATAAGCGATGACATGCCCTCTCTGCATCAATACCGTGCCCAAACCTAAGATGGACGCATCGGAATATACTAGAAAATCCTCCATGCCCTCCGGCAGGGCTAATATTGGCGCCTCGCATAATCTCTGTCTCAACGTCTCAAATGCGGCTTGCTGCTCAGGCCCCCAGCGAAAGACCACGACTTTCCTCGTCAGCCGGGTTAGGGGCACGACTATCTTGGAGAATTCCTGAATGAATCTCCGATAATAGCCTGCCAACCCCAGAAAGCTCCGAATCTCAGATGGAGACCTCGGAACCTCCCACCTCATCACGGCCTCTACCTTGGCCGGGTCAACCGAAATCCCATTCTGGTTGACAAGGTGCCCAAGAAACTGCACCTCGCACAACCAGAACTCGCACTTGGAGAACTTAGCATACAAGATATCCATCCTCAAAGTATCCAAAACCTCCCGCAAGTGCTCCTCATGCTGCTCCTGCGTCTTGGAATAAACCAAGATGTCGTCAATGAAAACAATCACAGACCTATCCAACATCGGCCTACACACGCGGTTCATGAGATCCATGAATGCGGCAGGAGCATTGGTGAGCCCAAAAGGCATCACCACGAACTCATAGTGACCATATCGCGTCTGAAAAGCAGTCTTATGCACATCCTCCTCTCTAACCCTCATCTGATGATAACCTGAATGCAAGTCAATCTTGGAGAACCAAGATGCTCCCTGTAGCTGGTCAAAGAGGCCATCAATCCTCGGGAGTGGGTAACGGTTCTTCACCGTTACCTTATTCAGCTCCTGATAATCTATACACATCCGGTGTGACCCATCCTTCTTCTTCACAAATAAAATCGGGGCTCCCCAGGGTGAACTGCTCGGTCTAATGAATCCCTTGTCTAACAGCTCCTGCAGCTGTGTAGACAACTCCTACATCTCTGTAGGAGCCAACCAATACGGTGCCTTGGCTATTGCAGCCGCACCAGGAACTAAGTCAATCCTGAACTCTATCTGCCTCTCTGGAGGTATCCCAGGAAACTCCTCGGGGAATACGTCCGTGAACTCTCGTACCACTGGCACATCGCCCACTGTCTCCTTACCCGCCTCCCGAGTATCCATAACATTGGCAACATATCCTGCGCAACTCTGCTGGAGGTAGCGCCTAGCCCTCTTGCTGAACATAAGGCTGGTCCTCGCTGTGGCCTCTCGCCCTGAATCACCAGCTCTCCCCCACTTAGGGTTTTGATCCGGACCAACTGCTGCGCGCAGTCGATCACCGCCCCATTGGGGCTTAGCCAATCCATGCCTATAATAACCTTGTTCCCCCGCAAAGGTATGGGAACCAAGTCTACCAGATAGTGCTCCTCGAACAATCTCAAAACACAATCCCTGAAAACCGTGGATGCTCGCACTGACCGGTCGTCTGCAATCTCGACCTCTAGAGGGCAATTCAACATGCCCGAGGACTCGGGAAACCTCTTGCTTAGAGCAAGAGAGACAAACGATCGGGTAGCACCCGAGTCAAACAACACCTGAGCAGGAATACCGTTCACATGGAACGATCCTGAACAGAGCACATAACATAACATAACATATCAAAATCGCAGCGACATAATATAAAAGTTTAGAGAGAAGAAATCATACCCGTCACCACATCGGGTGCGACGCGTGCCTCTTCGGCTGTCAACTGAAATGCTCAGCTCCGCACCACTGGAGCCTCTGCCTTGACCTTCCGGCCATTCGCAACTCGTGCTGTCGCTGGAGTCGGCGCCACCACCGGCGCTGCTGCTGATGCTGCTGACAACCTAGGGCAGTTGGCGTTTTATGGCCCCTCTGATTGCAATGGAAGCAAATCAGGTCTGATGTCTGAATTGTGGGGGCGGGGGCAGTACAATCCCTACCAAAGTTCCCCGTCTTGCCGCACTTGTAGCAGCCTGATCCCGACCCAGTGCGGAAAACTCCCTCATGTGACCTACCGCATTTCCCGCAGCGGTCCCGGACCTGCGGGCCCTTCGACCTAGCGTCGAATCCCTTGGGTTTCTTCCATGAAACCCCAGCAACCTGTCCTGTCTCTGCTTTCCTCTATCTGAGGTGCTCTAAATCAATCTCCCTCTCCCTTGCCCTGACAATCATGGAATCCAGAGTCGGGCAAGCAGAATAGTTGACATGCTCCCTAATGTCAGCCCTCAACATATCATGATAGCGGGTCTTCCGCATCTCCTCATCCCCTGTGTACTGAGGTACCAACAAGGTCCTCTCCCAGAACTTGGCGGTGATCTCCTCCACAGTTTCAGTAGTCTGCCTCATATCAAGAAACTCTCTGGCCAGCTGCTAAAGCTCCACAGCCGGCGCAAATTCAGCCTTGAACCTGGTCACAAAAGCTGACCAAGTCATAGCCTCAATGGCTGGGGCCCCCAATGAATCACCCACTAACTCCTACCAATCTCTAGCTCGATCCCTCAAACAACCCGCAGCAATGCGGACCTTCGACCCCTCCGGGCAAAAGCTCATCAATTGTGCAGAATCGATATCTTCAATCCATCTCCTGGCCACAATGGGGTCCTTCACCCCGTGAAAGTCCGGCGCACCACTCCCCCGTAAGTCCTTGAAGGACAAAGTGCACGTACCCGACTGGCTGGACGCCACGTCACTCCTGAATGCTCGGAGGCGATCCTCCATCAGCTCAACAATCCCCTCCTTGATCGACCCAAAAATGATAGGGGTCGACTCAAGGATACCTCTAGTGATCTCAGACGTGATGAACTCGCGTAAACCGTCATCAACCTGCTCGGATCCCGCACCCAAGCCCGACCCTGATCCTGACCCAGATCCTGCTCCATGTCGCGTAATCGCCATACTGAAAATAAACACATAAACTCCAGGATCATGCATATCCTCGAGAGGTCTCGTACACTCTCCAAGTTTCCCGGTTCTGTCTCAGCCTTCCTTGATTCGAGTACGGATCCTCTACTTCCAGTAGTACGGGCCCATACTACCTTCCACATCTATCTGTACTTTCCTCAAGAACTGCCTTGACTTCACCAAGTACCTTTCTACTAATACAACTTCCCAACTAAGCTCATCCTAGGCTTTCCTAGGACACCCTCCGACCTACTCTCCGCCATCAGCTGCACTAGGAGTCCCTACCACCTTTCCCTAACTAGCTTGTGAATACTGTTACATATTCTCCTACTAGTTAGTTAAAGCTAGCCCGAACCCTTATAGCAGAAAGCAAGCAACATTCGTGCATTGAGTAACCAAATCAAGCATAACCTAATAAGGCTTTCATACTGTTGACTAACAGCCCTAGCATACAGCTCAATAGCTCATACAACAGGAATATAAGGCATCCTTCCTAGATCCTTAGTTATATTCTAGCATGCAGTTCTCAGAATCATATAACAGGCATACAAGGCATCTTCCTAGATCCTTAGCCCTAATATAGCATGCAGTTCTCATAATCATATCATATAACATAACGTAACAAGTATGGGTATCTTGGGGAAAACTTACTTGAGCTCGGCCGGTCGCACGCATCACACACCTCGTTCTTTCTCAAAATTCTTTAACTTAGATTTTTAGAAAACTATTTTCTTGTAAAAATCCTTCAAGTCCTCGATTTGAGTCCAGACACCCCCGGAGGTGTGTCCGAATCCCTCAAACCAAGGCTCTGATACCAACTTGTAACATCCCAATTTTCAAGGCCAAAAATTTCATTTTTAATTAAGTAACTTGTAAAATAGTTTACCAAAAACATTGCCAATGTTATATCAATTTATAAAACCGTAACAACGTGTCTCAAAACCATATCATCAATAGTAATAAAAATCAGAGTACAATCCCATAAAACTCAATGCCGAAATCATGTGTGGGTGTGTAATGCGCTCCTACACTGCCGACTCCTTCCCCTTAGATGAAGAGGTACCTGAAACCAGAACTAAAAACCGTAAGCACAAAGCTTAGTGAGTTCCCCAATCATACCCATACCAAATAATGCATAATCCTCAGTATCTTTCAACCAGTAACTGTCAGGCATAGCCGGGAGCTGGACTCCCCCTCGGTATCTTTCAACCGGTAACTGGGAACTAACCTCCCCTTTGGTATCTTTCAACCGGTAACTGGGAACTAACCTCCCCTTCGGTATCTTTAAACCGGTAATCGGGGACTATTTCACCCCTACTACTGCTAACACATATTAAGCATAATAACCATATCAAGCACATTAATCATATCAAGCACAGTAAGCATATCACATATCAATCCTAGATAATTATCACAAAGACAATAATCTATCCAACACTCTCACTTGTGGGCCGACATTGTGGCCGTAGACCCACCCCTACTAGAAAGAAACTCACCTCGAAGTCGTGTAGTGTCTGCACTGATCTCAGTGTGGAAATCGACTCTCCCCGACTCCTCAATCCCTACACGACAACTCTTCTAAGTTATCAACTCATACTCGTAACCCTTACAAGGGCCACTCAATCCAAGTCAAAGTCAAAGTCAAATCCATGGTCAAAGTCAACTTTTGGTCAAAGTCAACTTTTGGTTAAAGTCAACATCTGGTTGACTCGACTCGCCGAGTTGGCCCGCCAACTCGTCGAGTCCCCATATCCACAAAAGCCATAATCTCATCCATACTCGTCGAGTCTAGCAAGAGCTCAATGAGTTCGCCTTCAGCAACACATCAGACAATCTTCAACCGACTCGCTGAGTTCGTCCTTGAACTCACCGAGTTCATCTTCATCCATAAGAAGATGTTTAGCCTATGGCTCGCCGGATTCCCTTTGAACTCGCTGAGTCTGTCTTCATGTGGCTGGGACATTGCCTTGAACTTGCCGATTATGTTCATCCACTCGCCAAGTCCTATGATTCCCAGCTCCCTAGTATACCTAAACAACTGGGGGAACCTTCGATCTTAACATCTGGTCCATAACAGAAAGGATTTTGATGGAAAATACACCCCGACTCGCCGAGTCCCAAGAACGACTCACTGAGTCCCTCTATGTCCAAAACTATACAGTCGATTATAATGGGTCTTAACGCATCAAAACCATAGATCTGGCCTCCAAGGGTCCATTTTATACGTAAAGCTTCAAACTTGATGTACATGCATGGGGCCTTTGGCTCAAAAAGCCAAAAAAGAGGTCTACAAGATGCATGGGTCTCTCATGGCCATAAAGTTGGCACCTTTATGCCATGAGAACCCTCCAAAGTCCAAGATCTGAACCATATCTCCACATTACACCCCACAAGCCGAAAATGGCTTAGAAATGCCCTAAATGTACCAAAATCCAAGCCCTAAGTTGACTAAACACATGGAAAGTCAAGATTGAAGCTTTTTACCTTAACTGAGCTGGAAATGGAACACAATCTCTGGATCTTCTAGCTTCAACTTGAACTCCCAAGCTCCTTCCTTCTTCTCAAGCTTCACAACCAGCAAAAATGCACAAAAATGGCTTAAGAGCACCAAACAAGATTAGGGTTTCAGTTTAAGGTCTTCTGGAAGTGTAAGGGACGATGGAGGCTGATATGGGAGGGGATAAGTTGTTTAAATATGGTGCAAACCCTAAATATTAGGGTTTTGTCCAGACAGCTCCTACTCGTCGAGTCGGTCTTCCGACTCATCGAGTAGGTCACTTAAACCCCCGATCAACAGTCGAGTCTACTCGACGAGTTGGGCCTCCAACTCGCCGAGTCCCAGAGTAAATTTCAATATTTCTTGAATTTAAATACGTACCAGGAATCGGGTGTTACATAGTGAGTTCTCCTAGATACCACACATAACACAACATAAATAAACAACTATAGGTTATCCGCAACCCTAGGGCTATCAACAGTCTGTGTGAGCTAACAACACACTCGATGGATTATCAGCAACCCTAGTTGGTTATCGGCAGCCTCAGTCACATATAATTATCATCACATAACATAACATAATAGCTAGACCTAGTTGGTCATCATAATACAATTGTCCTACCATACAGGTAAGAGTAAGTGAGGAGACTCACTTGATACTGATGACACGAAAAACCTATCATCTGTACTGCTGAATCTAGACTCCGCCTAGACAACAAAATAATTAACCCTAATCAATGATTAAGGTTCAAAAACTCACTCACAAATCCCAAATCCCACGGCTAAACCTTCTAAGGGAAAAAGGACCATTTTTCCCTTCACATGGTCTAAAAACCCTACATCTTGACCAAGGGTCAACGTCAACAAAAGTCAACACTCAGCGTGTACGCTGAGCGTACCACGATCTACGCGGGGCGTACAACTTGGATCAACAAATTGTTGGGTTTTGTATACTACAACATCTTATGGTGCACATACAACCCTAAATGCCTTGGATCTATGTTTTCTCTAATTATACATGTAATGGTGTTTCCAAAGCATTAAGCCTATAAATAGCAAGCAATTGACATAAACAATATATAATACTAGTTAGGATGACATACCTTTTATGTAGCTTGAAACCTTGTTGTATTTGGCCTTAAGAGCTTAGCACCAATAGTATGAAATGCCTCAAATGGTTCACAACACACCTAGGACAAAGGTGGCTCTTGAGAGAGAATCTCCATGCACCAAAAACACCTCCAAGAACTCCAAGAGCTTGTGTAGGCGTTTTTTAGCTATGAGCACATATTTATATGTAGGATTCCAAGGGTCATGGGTATAACCCAAATCCATACCCATGGGTTTTATGATTCATGGTTCATGTGGCCCAACTTTTTATGTATCCATACATAAACTTAGTCTAACATGGATCATAAGCCCAACACATATAAATATAACTAATTACCATAATTAGTCCCCATAGATTTAATTAGTCTATTTTGATCACTAAATTAATTCCAAACTAATTCTTGATCAATACTAATTAAATCATATGATTTCATATTAATATATTAGAACTTATAATATATTAATAAATCATATATAACCTCTTCTCAAGAGTCCATCCTAACAAATTGTCCTGATGATATGCAACCCAAATGGACCATGCTACTCTCTGGTCGAGTACATACCAATACTAGTATGGGCTTAGACATCTAATCCAACACGAATAACGGGGCAGGGACCGGCTACACGGGGCGTAGCCAGGAGTACGCCCAACGTACTCTGTCTGTTCTCATTTCTACCAACTTAAACCCTTAAGACATTTACTCCCAACCATATATTTGTCCATTCCATGACGTCTAAACCCATAAATTTATCATCTTTAAGCCTTTTCATGGCTAGACAACCCCCAAAGCAACATTTATGAATTCCCAACACATCCTAGTCCATTTTTCTCATACATGAACTAAAAGAAGTGGTCAAGCTACCATGTTTATGCATCCATAAGCTCCATAATACATGAAAGGATAACTATAAACCCCTAGAGTTCCCCAAACTCATAAATATCAAATATTTGGGGACAAAACCCTTATAACTTCAAACTTGGAGATCTAATGAAAGACTTGGCAAGGTGCAAACTTTATTCTTGAAAATGATGCACAAGGAGGGGCGTTTTCTGGATCTACAAGCTTGCTAACACCTTCTTCTTCATCGCTAGCTTCTCTCTTCAACTAAATGCACCAAAAACACCCAAATGAACTTGCAAGGATCACACAACACTCAAACTTTGGATTAGGGTTTAGGAAAGGTTTGGAGGCTGATAAGGGTGAACAAAAAGGGGACTTAGTGTTCTTGAAATAGTAAGCAACCATGAAATTAGGGTTTTGGAGTCTGGGCTAGTATGCCCGACGTACCACACATACGCCTAGCGTACTAGCTAGCCACCCACGATCCATACTTTGCATGGGTATGCTACACGTACCCTTACGTACGTCCGACGTACGACTAGAAACATAAAACTTTTCTTCCAAGGGACCAAAGTTGCCATTATAATAAAGATGCAAGAAATATAATAATACCAGAAAATTAGGATGTTGCAATAATCAATTTTGTTTGCAACACTCGTTTTACAGAATGGTTCGGTTAGGGCATTAAAGAGTCAAACACTTGTCCCTTATCTTCAAGTTTGAGCAAGTTGAAGTGATGGGATTCCATAAAGTTGGAAACTTTATGGATCCTTGAGGTCGTATGTTTATCTTATGGTTCATATCAGGAAAGTGATTGTGTTTTGGACCCTTGCATGGGATGCTTTGGTGATTTTCTTCATTTTGACCTAAAATGAGATCTAGACATGTATTGAACATGCATTTTTATAAAGCATCGATTTTTAGGATCATTGTAGAGTTATAAGACCTTCCGGAAAGTTGGAATGCATAGGTTAAAGGATCAGGGTTGAATGCATTAAGATGGCTAGTTTGCAATCGTCACAAAGTGACAATTTCGTAGACACGATGTGACGGTGGCCTGGATCGATTATTGATGTAATAATTTATCCTATAGTTGCGATCGTTTCCGATTTTAAGAACGGAATCTGTTGGAGAAATTTTGTTCGGGCCCAATTTCAGAACGGAAGCCATTGGAGAATTTTTTATTCAGATTGTTTTCGATCTTCGGAACCCATCGGAACTCTTGCGATTGGTTCCGATCTTTGGAACCCGTCAAAACTTATTACATTAATGATTCTGAGTGGATCCGGGTTGAGTTGAATCGTGACTGAGTTGGGTCGTGTGGGATCTATTTCTCATGACGTGACCATGAGTTGGTCACGACGTTAGGGTCAACTGATGAAAGGATTGATCGTTAACCTTGACCTTGACCTGGTTTGACCTCTGGTCTAATTTAGAGGTTAGACTAAGGTTGGACGTTGTTTGATTTAATAGGTGGGTCGTAGGATTGTTCATGTGGCAGTGAGCTATTTTTTAGTTGATTTTGTGAGACATACGAGTCTTCTCACTATACTGTGTAGGATGCTAGTTGTTTTTGTGATACTTGAATGGAAGACCCTGGGGGCCTGGGGGCATCTCGTGGTAATTTTATGAAAGACCTTGGGGGTAGCCCATGACATTTGCATGAAAGACCATGGGGACAACCCATAACACTTGGATGTTAGACCATGGGGGTAGCCCATTGCATTTCAAGGAAAGACGATGGAGGCAGTCCATGGCACATATATGTAAGACCATGGGGGCAACCCATAGCATTTGTATGCAAGACCATGGGGGTGCCCATGGCAATATATGTATGGTATATGGTATATTTGGGAACTCACTAAGATTTGTGCTTACGGTATGTGGTTTAACATTTTTCAGGTACATCCAGTTCCAAAGGGAAGGGTCCGGCTTGACTGCACAACATCCCTTGACGGCTTTTTCCGCACTGATTATTAATGTTTTACTCTGATGTTGATAAATACAATTGACTCTGATAGGTTTTGGAGCCAACGTTGTATGGATTTAATGATTTAAAAATGATTTTTTATACTATTTGTGTGATGTTACATTGTTAAAGGAATTATGTTTGGGGTCAAAATCATCAACATGCCATAGTTCAGGGACCAAAGTTGACTTTTCGGAAATCTACTGTCTCCTACCTCCCTTAACTGATCAATCAGCGAAGCAGTGTTCTGATGCGTCTTTTTCTCTTTTTAGACCTGCACTTCTTGGCTCCAATTGAAAGGTGACTAACCTCTAGCCAAATTATACATCTATTTACCCATATATGTATATAGAATCTTGATTGATTAGGGTTTCAGAAGGGTGTGACGCATTGAAGGATTAGAGAGAGAGAGAGAGAGTAAAACTCTTTAGAGAAGAGTATTTTCACTGTATTCGACACGAAAATATACATACAAAGCACAAATATATAGGGAAGACAAAGTACATGAAAGGGCAAAATAACACCCGATAATAAACACATGAACTGGAAAAGACACATAACAGCTCTGTTATGAATGAGGTAAAGTAATATCCCCCCGCAAGCGAGACGGTGGCGGGCCCAGACAAAGCAAGTGGCGAAAGAAATCAAATTGAGGTTTCGGCATACTTTTGGTGAAGATGTCTACCACTTGGAGCTTGGACGGAATGAATTTAGTGTGAAGTTTCCCGGATGAAACAAGTTCACGGATGAAATGATAATCCAACTCAATATGCTTTACCCTTTTGTGAGAGATAGGATTTTGAGAGAGAAACACGGCACTGCGATTGTCACATAGAAGAGTTGGGCGATCAGGGGGTAAAGCATGTAATTCTTGTAGAAGGTGAGTTATCCAAATGATTTCTGCTGCCATATTGGCCATTGCACGATATTCAGATTCACAACTCGAGCGGGAAACTGTAGGTTGTTTCTTTGCACTCCATGAAACAAGATTGCCGCCAAAGAATATAGAATATCCATATATGGAGCGTCGTGTCTCAAGACATCTTGCCCAGTCAGCATCAGAATAACCAAGAATGGACACTTGAGAAGGTTTGCGAAATGAGAGACCAAAAGTCAAAGTTCCTTTAATATACCGAAGAATACGTTTGACTGCAAGAAAGTGGCCGACAGTTGGCATCTGAAGGAACTGACTAACCTGGTTAACGGCATAAGAGATATCGGGTCTTGTAATAGTCAAATATTGTAATGCGCCCACGATTGATCGATAGTGAGTTGGATCTAAGTACGGCTCACCAGTAGTTGTAAAGGACATGTGCGTCGAAAGCGGCGTAGGGGCTGGTTTTGCATCCAACATTTTCGCACGATCCAAAATGTCCCAAGAATATTTGGATTGGTTGAGGAACAAACCATCATTGGTGTAATTAACTTCAAGCCCAAGAAAGTAGTTGAGAGCACCCAAATCTTTAATGGCAAATTTGTTGTTTAACCTGTCAATAAAAGATTTGACCACCATATCTAGATTTCCGGTGAGAATCAAGTCGTCCACATAGACCAATAAATACATGATGCATGAATCCCTCTTAAAGATAAAAAGGGACGTATCAGCACGACTGCAAGAGAACCCGTTAGATATTAAAAATGAACTCAACCGATGAAACCATGCCCGTGGTGCTTGTTTAAGGCCATACAAAGCCTTATTTAATTTACACACATGATTAGGAAACTGAGGATTGGTGAAGCATGGGGGTTGTTCCATATAAATCGTCTCATGAAGATAGCCATGTAGGAAAGCATTATGTACATCGAGTTGATGTAAGCTCCAGTTGTTGAGAACGGCCAAGGAGAGTATAATGCGAACAGTCGAAGCCTTAACAACTGGGCTAAATGTGTGTGAGTAATCAATACCCGGTGTTTGGCTATACCCTTGAGCGACAAGACGAGCCTTATGACGTTCAACAGAACCATCAGAATGAAACTTGGTCCGAAACAGCCATTTGGACCCAACTATGGGATGATTGGGTGGACGAGGTACAAGGGTCCATGTATTGTTTTTATGTAATGCCCTAAGCTCATTATGCATAGCCATCACCCATTTAGGATTTTTTAGAGCAGTTTTGTATCCTTTGGGATCTGACGAAGCAAAGAGAGCAGCATGTAAGGCATGATGAGTGACAGGAGATAAGTCGGCTCGATGTCGAGGTTTGAATATTCCTGCTTTTTCACGGGTGACCATAGGGTGGGTGGTAGTTGGTGGTGGAGTTGGAGCAGTTGCGGGCGAGTCAGGGACGGATTCTTCAGAACTGGCATCAGTTGGGTTGGGTTCAGGGACAGACGCGTCAGTACTGACATTGGGTGAGATAGGTTCTGGTGATGGAGGTGAGTCAGAGATAGGAGGATTTGGTGGGTTGGGGTTCGATGGATTGGGTGATGAGGGGAAGTCCATACAAATGTGGCAAGGATGGAATGATGGAGTGGGTGGAGAAGGTGGAAGAGGGTTTGACCAGGGAGCGTTGGGGGGTTTGATGGATGGAGTGAGTTGTCTTCAAATGTACTTAACTGAAGGGTGGTGATAGGTTTATTTTCTTTGGTGGCACGGAATGGAGAAACCTCTTCATCAAACCTAGCATGGCGCATGACGTAGACACGCGAAGTAAGAGGGTCAAGGCAACGATATCCTTTGTAGATGGGGCTATAACCAACAAAGATACATGGTATGCTTCGTGGGGCTAGTTTATGTGCCGTATAATCCCGTAGATACGGGAACACACGACAACCAAAAGCCCGAAAAATATTATAATTGGGTGGTTGCATGAATAAGGTTTCAAACGGAGACTTGCCAGCAAGTATTTGAGTAAGTAGGCGATTTATAATGTAAACAGCTGAAGAGAAAGCATCCACCCAAAAGGAAGGAGGAAGTTTTGCATTAAATAACATTGCCAACCCAGTTTCGACAATGTGTCGGTGTTTGCGTTCTACCCTGCCATTTTGTTGTGGCGTGTACGGACATGATAACCGATGAACAGTTCCATTTTCTTCAAATAAAGTCCGAACTTTATGATTAACAAATTCGGTTCCACCATCACTTTGAAAGATTTTAATTTTGCGAGAGAATTGTGTTTGAACAAGTTTCATAAAAACCTCCAAGATATTGTAAAATTGTGATTTTAATTTCAACGGATAGAACCAACAAAACTGAGAATGGTCATCAACAAAAACAACATAATACCGATAATTATCAACCGACATAACCGGAGAGGGACCCCATAAGTCACAGTGAATAAGATCAAGAGGGTTCAAGGCACGTTTATTATTAAGATCAAACGGTAAACGTTGACTTTTAGCTAGATGACAAGGCAAACATGTGTCTGGTTTGGGTAAAAGAGCTGAAATAAATAAATGACCAAGTTTTTGCAACATAATAATAGTATCAAAATGGGCATGTCCAAGACGGGAATGCCAAACTTCAAAAGATGCCTTGGGTCTTCGAGATGAGGCAAAGAGAGCGTGACAACCAGCGTCTAAATCATAAAGTCCATTCTCACATCGCCCCTGGGCCAGGACCAGTTTTATTTGGCGATCCTGAATGTAGAAAGAAGGGTAAGATAATAAGACATCCACATGATTATCTTTGGTTAATTTGCTAATGGACAAGAGATTCTTGGTGAGATTGGGAACAACTAGTATGTCATTTAACTTGATGTTGTCAGAAATAAAAAGATGACCTTTGTGAGTGATGGGGAGAGTGTTTCTATTTCCGAATGTGACCGAATTGTTACCTGTAGTGGATGAAGGATTGTTAACAAATTGTGTGGTTGGAGTCATGTGATCCGTGGCTCCTGAATCCACATACCAATCGGGTCCGGAGGATGAAACATGACATTGAGACAAAAAGGCATTAGCCAATTTGTCATCAGTGGGAATGGCTTGAGCAGCAAATGATGCTAGCCGTGGACAAACATTAGCAAAGTGGCCATCTTGGCGACATAGTTGACAGTGCGGAGGGCGGCGACCACGTCCCCGTCCACCACGTCCACCCCGTCCACCCCGTCCAATGTTGTTGCTCGAAGCATGAGGAGATTGACCACCCTGTTAATGAGAAGAAGATGGGGGCTGATAGGTTTGAGCCGAAAAAGCCACAGGTGGTGTGGAAGTGCCATGAAGGGCACGAATGAACAGTTCATGGCTTTCAGCCCTAGCCAAGAGATCGGAAAAGGCAGGAGTAGGTCGAAATGAGCGAATGGCAGTGGAGAATGACTCAAAAGATGGTCCGAGACCGCAGAGAAACCAGTGAATTTGATCGTTGATGTCAACCAGATAACCAATGGCGGCTAACTGATCGCATAGAGTTTTGAAGTGACGACCATAATCAGCAACAGTTTTTGAATCTTTCTGAACCAAGTAGATTTGATCGCGAAGATTGTGCACCCGTTCAATGGATGAGTTGCCATAAGCGGTTTCCAGTGCAACCCAGATCTGACGAGCAGTTGACAGACCGATGATAACTGTGACAGCTTCTTCAGACAAAGTGGCGTTTATGGTAATAATGGTACGATGATCTGCTGCAATCCAAGCAGCATATGCAGGATTTTCATTGGATTTCTCATTGACAGTGAGGGTTGCGACAGGGGCAGTAGATGAACCATCTACATGAGAGATGAGATTTTGATAAGTTAGAAGTGGAATCATTTGATTTTTCCAGAGTGAATAGTTTGAGGAGCAAAGCTTCATAGGTATAAAGTGAGCAAAGGGAGTGAGGAAGAGAGTTATCAGTGGAGGATGTAGACATGGCTGTGGAGAAAAGGGAAGGGAGGGAGGACGCCGATATGCTCTGATACCATAAAACTCTTTAGAGAAGAGTATTTTCACTGTATTCGACACGAAAATATACATACAAAGCACAAATATATAGGGAAGACAAAGTACATGAAAGGGCAAAATAACACCCGATAATAAACACATGAACTGGAAAAGACACATAGCAGCTCTGTTATGAATGAGGTAAAGTAATAGAGAGAGAGATAGAGAGAGAGAGAGAGACCGACAGAAGTTAAAGAGAGATAGTTGTTATCTCCTCTGGTGGTCTTTTCAGAACCATTTAACTCCAGCGGTGCCATTTTAAACCAAGCTAAGATCGACGTGGTGGCTTTTCCAGCAAGTTACAGGTCGGAAAGGAGAAATGGAGAGAGACTTAGATTGAGAGAGATGCCGGGAGGGGAATTAGAGGCGTGTTTGGCGATCATAACTTCCGACAACAAGGTTTAGACGACGATGAATCGAAGGAAAGCAACCCCAATGCAGATTTCCAGCAACACAATGCAAGAGGTGTTGGTATCTTCCCTTCAATGGAGTTGTTGGCCTTCGACTTGTTCCATTTGAAGGTATAAACGACACTGTTCCTTTTACTATGTTATTATTGGAGATTAGGTTTTCAAGTGGGTCAATCCATTTTTTCGGAGGGCTCAAACCAATTGCTATAACGACAATAAAAATGAATAAGAAAATATATTATGAAGTATTACTAAGTTTACTTGAATTATGAGCTGAGTAGAAACTATTGTTGGGATGTCGGCATTCAAGGAGCTGAAAAACCATCTTAGCTACTTTAGTGGTTTATCCTTTGTTTTGCTACTTTGGGTAAGTTTTCATGAACTTACTTATTATATGGACTATGTGATGTATATTGAACATGACAGACTCATCGAGGGAAGTGGTCAAAGTTTGGATGATCATGATAAACCCTTTGGGGGAAGTGATCAGTCCCAGCTTGGATGGTCATGACAGACCCTTCAGGGGAAGTGATCAATCCAAATTTGGATGGTCATGACAGACCCTTCGGGGGAAGTGACATGTCCCAGTGTGGTAGTGTCTGAGATAGACCCTTCGGGGGAATCAACATGTTGGTGTAAAGTTGGTACCAACAATATGTGTTAGGAATTTCATAGGTATGCTTTTAGTTATATGTGATAGAATGCAAGTAATATGTGATTTATTACTTGAAGTTTATGTGTTATTATGTGTATTGCATATGATTTGTATAATGGGTGAGTGTTGTGATTACTTACTAAGCATTAGGCTTATAGTTGCTACTTCATGTGTTTTTTAGTTGCAGGTCCTTTAGGTTCGAAAGCAAGAGGATGGCATGATTGAGATATCTGGACATTCTTGGAGGGACATTCCATCTAGCTTATCTACTCTATATAATGATATGGTTTTCAAAACAAGATTTAGCTTCCGCATTTTTCTATGATTGTATTGATGTAACGTGAAAAGATAAATTTTTTATTTGTTAATGGTTATGTATTAAACATTTTGATAAAACTTACACTCTGATTTAAAGAAAAAAAATCATTGTTGATTTTTGGGATGTTACATAATAACATTGATAATTTTTAATAAAGTATATTTTAGTTGCATCTTATATTTACTGCAACATGTGAATATTCACATAGTTCTTAAATTTAGAATATCCGCACTATCAACAACAACATACCTTATGAATTTGAACTGAATGAGATTGGAAGGTAAATGTCACCAATCATAATAAGTCAATATGAGTAGTAAAAACAATACTGGAAATAAATCATAATACAAAACATACAAGCAGAAAGTAAGTATCAACAATTAAAAAAAACATACAGGAGATTACTCATATAGCTTGATGTTTGGCCTATATTTCCTCATATTTGAAGTAATGTCCTTGGAACGAACTAGCTCCTACATGTCGAGCCTCCTACATTCTCCTAGGACACCATCTTCTTTTTTTTACCATCATCAATGACTTTCTCTTTTTACTGTTGCCACAAGTGTCATTCTTAGGACATGTCCTTAACACCTCAATAGGCATTCCCTCAAATTTTCGAGGATCCACACCACTCTCAGTGAGTTTCTTACAATCGTATTCAATATAATATCCAACAAAGTTTTACCAGAAATCCATCTCAACACCCTCAACTATTCTACTTCCATCTTTTTCTTGTGATCATTCTTGCTCGACCAACATCTAGATCTACATATCATGACATACTAAATAGCTATCATGTAAAATATTTCTTGCAATTTCAACATGACATTTATGTCACACGCACAAGACTCCCAATAACGCCCTCCACTTTAATAAGCCCGTATTTATTACTTATGAATCATATAGTTAGTATTGGTTCATAATAATAATAATAATAATAATAATAATATAAACGTTTTGCTTGAATCAAGTATTATTTTTTGTATAATCTCTATTCTAATAAATAAATAACTTTATTCTCCTATTGACAAGTGTCACAGTATTAGAAATCCTCATTAATATTATATGACACATATCATGCCACATGTCAATCTATTAATTATTTATTTCAAATATTAAATTTAAAATTTCTCACTCTAATTACATTAAATTAACAAATTGATTTTTCATTTCAAATTTCAAATTTTAAATTTCACACTCTAATTACATAAATTAATAACATTAGAATAAAAAATAAAATAAAATTCATATGTATTATAAGGTGATATAATTTCATGTATTTATTTAAATCAACGAATATAATTTTATATAACTAAAAAAAGACATCTTAATTAATAATTTATTTAAAATAATTTATTTGAAATAATTGATTAATAATTTTAATTTGTTAATATGAAAGTTTAATTAATTTTATAACGACGGTTCTCACGTTTATAAACTAGTTCAACAAATATCCAAAAGTAGATAAATTTATTGTTATAAATACTTTTGGCGTTTTTTTTCTCTTAAACGACAAAAATCTCGCAATCTGTTATTAAAGAATCTTAATTTTATGATCACTAATTCAATTGGACCAGATACCCTTTGGTTATTGCTGCCTTGTTAAATCATATTAAATGACAAAAGAGTCCTTTTCCTAGCTAAAATAGCAAAAGAAGAATCTTTGAGACAAATTTGAGCCCACTTTGATAAGCTAATCCTTTGGAATCCAAGGGTGGGGTTAAATCTTTTATTAGCAAAACTATTATTATCTAAACCTTTTTTTTAATCAATTTTCATATGTTTTATATATAGTATAACAATAGTCTATTTTTTTTAAATAGTGTATTGAAGATACTTTCCTACTTATCTTGGTCATAACAAATAAACTAATGACATGATAATCTAAACCTTTTTATCAATTTTCATATGTTCTATATATATTATAACAATCGACTATTTGTTTATCAATTTATAATAGGGAAAACAAATAAAAGCCATTAAAATTTTGCACGAATTCGGTTTAACCATCGTATTTTATGTTGATCTATAAAAACCATTCATGATTAGAAAAAAAAATTCATCACGACAACTTTGACATGTTGATGTCGGTTTTGCCGGTATTTTAGTTCTAAAAAATCAATTTATGTTTTCAAAAAAGTCATCGTGACCAATACTATAAATGGTAGCATCAATACACTTAGTCCTTATATTCCAAATAACAAGATGTTAATATAAACTTTTTATTATTTCTTTCTTTTGATCATAGAATTCAAAAAAAAAAAAAAACAAATTACCAAACATGTAACTTGGTCATTCAAACAAACTATATAGTTGTTGTTTCAAACAACGTTCTTTTCTTATTTAGTACACAGCGATAAAAAAAAATAGGTTTGTATATAGACAATTTTATGGATGTAAAATATAGACCTTGGCTTTCTTTGTATTCTCTATAAAAGATAATAGATGAAATAACATATTATTTACCTTTTTTATTTGTTAAAATAATATAAATGATCAAAGGTAGTTGAATTAACATTCCATTTTTGGATCAACGGATAATTGCTTTCAGAGATATACTTAGAATCAATGGTTAATTGTTTCTAAAGGCGTTGTAGTTGATTTTACTTCGGTTTTAGATAATAGAATGTTTGCATTCTATTTATTTTCATCATAGAATGCAAAATACAAATTACTAAATGTGTACATTGACCATTCAAGCAAACTATACAAATT
Source organism: Lactuca virosa (assembly GCF_052849685.1). NCBI lineage: Eukaryota > Viridiplantae > Streptophyta > Magnoliopsida > Asterales > Asteraceae > Lactuca > Lactuca virosa. Next base: position 166,130,803 of record NC_136434.1, on the reverse strand, counting down.
CTATAATGAAGAGAAATAAATAATAGAATGTTCACATTAATATATTTTTTATTTAAGTGCATTCATATTACCATTTATAGTAGTGATCGTGATAGGTTTTTTTTGAAAACATGAGTGACATTTTTAGAACTAAAAAGCCTGTAAAACCGATCGGCACCAGGTCAAATTGGTCATGTTGAACTTTTTTACAAATCATGAGTGATTTTTGTAAATCAAAGTAAAATGCGATGGTTAAACTGGATTCAGGTTGGTTTAATCATGTATTATAGCTATCTATTGATAAAATTATGATAATTCTTAAAAATATTAACAAAGTAAGTTTTTATATTTGGGTTGGTTTTGAGGTTTATAAGCTTCACTACACGTGCATACTCTGAGCCGAATAATCGGTATCGAACTGACCGGAACTAGTTAACATTTATACAAACAATCCTATGTGTGCATGCAACCCTAGAGTTGGATCTATGTTTTCACTATTAGTTATACAACTTTATGAACACAAAAAGAAACCTGGCATGCTAGTACTATTTTCGAAATCCACATAGAAGAATAGAATACATACCTTTTGTTGTTATATAGTAATAACAACTAGTTCCTTGAATTTCCTTAGCTCTTGAAAGCAAGTACCACAAGTGTAGTACCTCTAATGGCTCACAAACACACTAGGTGAAAGGATGAATATGGGAGAGATGAGAGAAGGGTATCTTGCCCTAAAATTCATCCCTTTTAGGGTTTCCCAAGGCTTGGACGAATTCTAGTGCCTTAGGGTGCTATTTATACTGGAGGCTAGCTAGGGTTTCAAGGTGGAAACCCTAATCCCTTAGCTTAGGGCCTAAGCAAGTCCATGGACTCCTTTCCTTAAGCCCTTGGACGAAAACTCCTAGATCCTTCTAGGATTTTCGTTCAAGCCTTAATAAAGGTGATCCAATAGCCCAAAGTCTCAACTATCAAATAATTACAAAACAGCCCCTGTACTTTTAATTAGTTCCTTTAATCCCAAAATTAATTCCTAATTAATTTCTGATTAAATACTAATTAATAATATGATTCCAAATTAATATATTATTCATATAATATAATAAATAAATCATATTTATGCCCTAATCAACCTCTCTCCTCAACTGTCATCCTGTCTAGTCACCCGTGTGAAGGCAACCCAAAAGGACCATGCTCACAATCGGGTCAAGTACATACCAAAATAGTTATGGACTTAGACACTAATCCAACAGTCTCCCACTTGGATAAGTCTAATAACTATTCTGCGTATGACTTCAGAACCTGATCAGCAATCGTAGCTTCCAAAAGCCGCTGTCAACTCTGATCTTATCAGATACGCGTGTCCTTTAGATAAGGGATCATATATTCTTCCATTCTACAAGATATCATATAGACATGACACATGGATTGAAATCATTCTCTCAGTCTATGTGTCGTTTCACGATTTCTGATTTATGACGACTGACTAATTGAACAAATCAAATCAGTCCTGGCCCGGCCGAGCACTTTCCTTTGTCATCACTAAATCATCGAGGGGCCCACAGATATCGCTTTTATCCCACCTTGGGTAAAAGGAATGGATAAACTTTGACTCAAATGCTTGCTTGCACCTACTAATCGAATCACACACAACAATAAGTTTTATAACACCAAGTTACTGGTGTGTTTACTTATCATCAATGTGAAACCGACCAGCAAATAACAACTCACATGTCTCGGTTTCAAGAATATACAATGTTATCGTCTCACCAATCACTCGTGATAAAACCATGAAGTGATTCAAGTGAGCGTGGGTTTAATCCAATACTTTAATCTTATCAAAGCACTCATGAACTCTGCAGCAAACTTGTACTATGTCTAAACACTTTAGAAAATCTACAGACAGATTCATGACAGTCTTCCTTCATACCTACTTCCAACGTATGACCGACTGTGGAGCTTCGAATAACCTAGTTATTCTGGAAGTCAAAACATGAAAAATGAAACGCAATAATAATATTAATCCTATATGGTCCCAAAACTTTTTGAGCGTAAATAAAAACACTTTTATTTAAACACCATATTGATTACTCATTATTCATTGCTTACTGTTTCAGAAAATCAACTTATTACTCGAATTATAACCACAATTGTCCCATGCTCCAAGCATACACACTTTGGTTTCCTATGGTCCATACTTTGTGAAATAGATCAATTGAAAACTTTTCCAATGAAACTCATTTCACAATCCCCAATCCTTATTATTAGTATAAGAATACCAAATTCTTGCCACTTTTAGAATATGTCAGATTCTAACATTTTATGCAATGATTCTTTCGTAATGTCATAGCACAAAAGTCATCAAGACCCTGCTAATGAAATTACAAGGTATTCTATCGGAAATTGTTACAAGACAATTCCATAGACGTGAAGTCTCACATTCAAAGTACATTCCTTTGAACATGCTTCTCGCATAAAAGTTTCTAATCTAGACATATTTCTTAATGTCCAACTCCCATTAATGGAAACATTTCCATATTTGCCATATGACAACTCATTCTTAATAGAATCTTATCTATTCATAATAATGTCAATATAGTCCATCCAGTACTATACTTCCAACTACTCACAAGCGACAAATCCTCAGTGAACCTCAGATCGTCCTTTGATAGTTGTTTAATTATTTTAGTCAAAACCAGTTCTAGTCCCTTTTCCCTCTTAATGCCCTAGGCATTTGGAAAATTTTAGAATGGTCAAATATTATAGCATATGCAATCGATCCTATACCCGAAGCGTATTGGACACGATGCATAATGTCTCACATAAAGACATGATACTTCATCATCCTTCTGCCATAATATTTTATGTGCCCTGTTCCCACAATTCGAACTATGAAGAGGGATGTCGTAATCATAATCGAATTTTGAGAATGCACTATGTATCCTTGACTAAATTTATTAATATTTCTCGATCTAAGCTTTAGAATTTTGAAACGAAGTATAATATTCTCTCTCTTAATTATAGCAAAACAATTTTTCAACCCTTGCAACTTTGCAAAATGAATCTTTGTTTTCTATAATTAATATTGCTAACTTGCAATATTTACCATAATAATCATGCTCCCACTAACATGACGATTATTTTCTTACCAGCATAACACTTATGCTCCCACTAGCTTTGACATGTATTTAGAAAACAATTGAACTTCTAGAAAACAATGTTTATTGAATTCCTTAAGTTCATATTTCTAATACCTAATGCTTTGATAAGCCTTTATCTAAGCTTTTTAAGCTCATACACCTTTGCCATAGATAGCTCACATGTGTGTCTAAACAATTCAGAATTTATGTTACTAAGTCCCAAATATTCAGATCAATTTCCAAATCTCACAATTCGAACTACGAAAAGGGATGCCGTAATCATAATCGAATTTGAGAATACAATTTTCACAATTGCTATCTTCTTAAAATCTCTCTTAGTGAAAGCATTTCCTCACAATCATTTTCATGAAGGAGGAAAACCTTATGACACTTAGATTTTATGATGTATGTGTTCCTATCCATGTGAATTTGTCAAAACGAAAGTTTGCGACAAATCCAAAACCATATGGACTGAGCTTGTTCAATCTTGATTTATTGCCTCATGGTAACATGAATGCCCACCATGTCTTCCAAGCAACTCACCCTTTCATATCAATGTACTTTCCATTGATCAAGGTGCTTTGTCTTTATGCATTCAAATGAGAACTCATAGAACTCACACGCATAATTAACTCAATTGGAATGGCACAGAAAAAGAGTATGTCATCAACGATAGGCTTTAAACCTCAATTCGTATGCTAGTGATGATCAACTAGGTTTACTCTTGATTTGTTCTTGAAACTTTTCAAGACCATTAAGACTCCCACTGACTCCTTGACATATAAGATTCTCTTGTCAAGAACCATTTCTTGACAAACAAATATTCAAGAATTAGTGTAGCCTTTTGTCAAGTTTAACACTTCACACAATTGGTCCTGATTGGTCTTTGTCTTATCCAAGACATCACAACTTACCAATTTCAAATGTGCAAAAATAAGAAAACTTTTCCAAATTCCACATTTGTTGAGTGTTATAAACCTACTTAAGACTTGTCACTCATGTCAGAATCTTGACTCTAAGACTTGATATTGGAACGAAGTATGATTGACTTCTTGATTTAACCATTTCTACAGTTCTTGATTCCTCTTCTTAGACATGCAATTGCACTAAGACTCACTTAGAGGATCAATTGGGATATGGTTCTTAATCATTAAGACTTATCATAAAACACAATAAAAGGTACTCTCCCTTCTTCATAGAATAGAGAAACTTTTATCTTTCTGCCTACTTGATTCTTCTTATTCGTTTTGCTATTGATTGAAACTCTTTCAATCAACTCAGAATTATACTTAATCTTATAAGTATAATCATATTTACTAACCTTTAGTAAATCATGACGAATATCTTTATCACTCTTGTGGTGGACTTAATCAACGCACAACCTAGTGTACTCGATCTCCTGGTCCTTCTCTTGACACTTTGCCAAAGAATTAGTCTAATTTCCAAAATATGAAGTTTCTCATTCATCACGCAACCAAGTTGTATGATTCCAAGTTTATGTCCAATTGAAACTTGGGTGATGAGAATCTTCCTTTATTTGGCAAATCCTCGACATTTCACAAATAACATAATCAAGAATCACATCCAATTCAACATTGCTAAAATTAGAAATACATAAACATCCATTTTCACATATGCCATTGCAAGGATAAATAAATAGGACGAAATCAAAATTCATTTTATTGCGGAAAAACTTATCCTTACAATGCAATTCAAATGAAAACTATGCTATTTCAATTTCTAAGCAATCTATTCTAACTCTAAAGTAGTAGCTCAAAAATCCGATCTTCAAGCAATGCGATCGAAATCCATTTATTCACGATCAGATTCAGCTTACTTCTTCCTTTAAGCTTCCTCTCTTTTCTTCGATCCTACAAAACATCAAAATGTAATCTTATCACATCATGTATTGAAAATCAAAGAATAGGAACTTATAGAGTTAGTTATTGGATTTTACCTGAAGTAGAGCCATACGTCTTGACTCTCCCATCTCTTAGATCTCTCAGGTAAACAGGGCAGCTTCGTCTCCAATGCCCCTTCTCTTGGCAGTAGAAGCAGATGGACTCTTTTGGAATGACACAAGGAACTATCTCAGAATTTACCTTTTCTGGATTTCCAATGTCACTATTTTCAATGTCCATTGAAGTTTGGGAGTTTGATTTGCCACACAAATTTGCTCGATTAGCACGCCAAATCATTTCTGATTCAGCAGCTATAAGCAAATAGGTCAAATCAATGAGGGTCACGTCATGGTCCATCATATAGTACTCTCTAACGAACTCACTATATGATTCAGGAAGTGACTGAAGAACCCAGTCAACAACCAACATTTCTGAGATATCGACACCCATCATCCTTAACCTATCAATGTGTGACTTCATCTCTAAGATGTGTGCACACACAGGTTTCCCATCTTCGTGTTTACTTGCCAATAGGGCTTGAGTGAGCTTGAACTTTTCAAGCCTTTGAACTTGTGGGTTAGGGAGAATAATTGGAGGAGGTGGAGGAAGTGAAGCATGACTCTCATTTCCTTGATCGTATCGTGGAACGTCATCTTCATTTGGAAAGCTTGTTCCAAGGGACTTGGGAAGACCATTGTAAGATTTAGACATCTACAAAACGGGAGAAAATTCAAGTTAGTTGATAAGAATCCTTGATGTAACACCCAAATGAAACATCAAGGCTAGGATCCAACACAACATTCTACAACCTAGAAGAGGGATGCCGTAATCTAGTTGCAGAATATTTGAAGGTAGGTAAATGACGATTTACCAATTCCCACCATGAAAAACGAAAAAGAAATTTAAGTTTTAAATGAATTGAAACTCCTAGATCTTTTGAGATTCATTGAACTTTTCAATGGCATGTTTAATCTCGATTATGCCTTTCTATTTGTGACTGGGATGCCGAGGATCACAAACAAGGTGTGAATAACCATACGAATCACGTGGTGCACCCAATTGCTACTATCACCTAATCAATGTGCCGGTTAGCCACACACGCTCCATTGATCTATGATAAACATCGAGCCACCCTTCGCCACCAATGTCAATCCCAAATTAGTGTGCCGGTTAGCCACACACGCTCCACTAACGTTTGACAAGGGTACGAAGTGTAATTCCATGGATTAGCATACAAATTCACATTTTGCCCTAAAGTAACTAGAATTTGGGAATTTGTAAAAGCATGTAGTTACTTTATACTTCATTATACTTATAATGGAAGGTTTCGTCCTATCCTACCCGTTCGGCTAACGACCCTCCACTAGTCAAGAGTGTGGTGGGTAAGAGTGGATATCCATTCAATCGCCATTTTATAGGCAATTTCCTTAAACACCCCTTATAGACCAACTTCGTGAATGAGGCCTACTAACGGTAAGACTGACTGTTTACTTATACATATATAATATTAGACTTTTAATGTCATATATATATAGTATAGGGTGTATTTTACACTTTTAAAATACTAGGTGGTTTTATTAACTTTCCAAAACCATAAGGGTGTAATTTGAACTTATTCAAAATACGAGGGTTTTAGAATTTAACATTTCAAAATTAAACTTTTAATCAACTTTTAAATTCCAAAACTTGAGGGCAAGTTTTGAAACTTTTCAAAACAATTAGGTTTCAATCTCACTTTAAAATTTTCGAATTTAAGACTATTTAAATTAAAATTTTAAATATTAAAACTCTTGATTTAATAATTATCTTGAATTAAACTATTAATTTAAATTATTAAATTATAAGGGATTATCTAGATCATAAAGGATAATTACCAATTAAACAATTAATTTATCCTAATCCTTTTAATCCCTCTAAATTTCAAAAATCATGGGATAGGATAATTCAAAATCTTTAATTACCATATATAACCATTAAAGGATAATTACAAGATATGGGGTAATCCAAATACCTAAAATTTAGGATCTTATCTTGGGGAGGAGACTAATTTCGAAAATCATGGGGTTTTACAAACCCTAGATTTCGAAATCTTGAGGCTTAAGGAAAGGATTTGAAAACCCTTTCAAAATTTCGCAAATTAGGGTATAGAAACCCTAATCTCGAAATCTCTAGCCTCCTAGGGTTTATTGGCTATAAACCCTAGTATGTCAAGTTCATACATTTGAATAAAGCTAATTGAAAACAAAAATGAATGGCTCTGATACCACTGTTGGGTTTTATACAAACAATCCTATGTGTGCATGCAACCCTAGTATTGGATCTATGTTTTCACTATTAGTTATACAACTTTATGAACACAAAAAGAAACCTGGCATGCTAGTACTATTTTCGAAATCCACATAGAAGAATAGAATACATACCTTTTGTTGTTATATAGTAATAACAACTAGTTCCTTGAATTTCCTTAGCTCTTGAAAGCAAGTACCACAAGTGTAGTACCTCTAATGGCTCACAAACACACTAGGTGAAAGGATGAATATGGGAGAGATGAGAGAAGGGTATCTTGCCCTAAAATTCGTCCCTTTTAGGGTTTCCCAAGGCTTGGACGAATTCTAGTGCCTTAGGGTGCTATTTATACTGGAGGCTAGCTAGGGTTTCAAGGTGGAAACCCTAATCCCTTAGCTTAGGGCCTAAGCAAGTCCATGGACTCCTTTCCTTAAGCCCTTGGACGAAAACTCCTAGATCCTTCTAGGATTTTCGTTCAAGCCTTAATAAAGGTGATCCAATAGCCCAAAGTCTCAACTATCAAATAATTACAAAACAGCCCCTGTACTTTTAATTAGTTCCTTTAATCCCAAAATTAATTCCTAATTAATTTCTGATTAAATACTAATTAATAATATGATTCCAAATTAATATATTATTCATATAATATAATAAATAAATCATATTTATGCCCTAATCAACCTCTCTCCTCAACTGTCATCCTGTCTAGTCACCCGTGTGAAGGCAACCCAAAAGGACCATGCTCACAATCGGGTCAAGTACATACCAAAATAGTTATGGACTTAGACACTAATCCAACACTTTTCTCATCATTTGAGGAAGTTTGAGTGTTGAAATCTCATAATGTCGGCAACTTTATGATTTCTTGAGACTCCCTTGAAACCATTTGTCCCAGATCTGGAAAATTAGTGAGCTTTGGGTTCCATGCATGGGAGTTGTTATCATTTCCCTTAATTTTGACCTATCTTGTATTTAATACATGCATTGGACATGCATGTCTAAAAAGCAATGATTTTTATGGTATTTTGAGATGGAGAAAGCCATCTGGAAGGTTTGGTTGCTTGGCTTGAAGGATTAAGAGCTTAAAGCATTAAGTTGTCCAGAACGATCCTCATGATGTGATGAGTTGGTTGTCACAATGTAACGATGGTCAGTTTCATGATTATTCTGACCTCACGCTGCCACGACATGACCAAATGGTGGTCACGAAGTGACGAGCTGCTGAAGTGACCTTGAGTGTTGGCTTTACTTTCACTATTGAATTTTTGACCAAGTTTGACTTTAGGTCAAGTTGGGGGGTTTTGGGTTGTAGTTTGAGTTTTGATCCCTGTCTATTATATAGGTGACATGTAGTGTCGGTTATTGGATCTGTGATCAATGTTGTTATCTTCTAGGCTGCAAGGTGAGTTTTCTCACTATACTTTGTATTGCAGTATGTGTCCTTATGTGTAGGATGTTGTTTTGTTATGGTGTTCTGTTAGACTGGTAGATCTGCTATGATTACATGTATTGCTTGTTATTGTTTTGTGCACTTGTGGACATAGTATGGTTGGGTTGAGGTGGTACTGCTTTGTGATGTAAGCCAACAAAGCCAGGAGTAATCCATTCATAAGCTGAGGGACGGAGGGGCAATCCGGTGTTATGTTGTGGGCTTGGGAGCAAGCCAATCATGAGCTGAGGGTATGGGAGGGGGCAAACCAACCTTACGATGTGGGCTCGAGGGTAACCCACTCTTATGTTGTGGGCCTGATGTGCATGCATTGTATATATATTGTTGTGTGGGGTATTTTGAGGGAACTCGCTTAGCTTTGGTTTACAGTTGTTGATTTTAATGTCTTCAGGTACTTCAGATGATTGGGGCAAGGCAAAGGCTGATCGTACACATCCTCCCATTGTTTTATGGTTTGAGAGATTATCTTGATACTTTGATTTCTTTATGGATTTTATTTGAAAACAATATATGATTATCTAATAGATTTATGAAATATATTTTAAAAATGAAATTTTTTTCATGGTTTTTAGGACGCTACAGTAATTTAATTTAAGATATGAAAAAATAAAACATGTTTACTTGTTAATAGTGTGTGGCTAGAAACTTAGCTTCAACTCACAATGAGCCAATACCGGAAAAACATTGTATTGTTCTCACCTGGTTTCCCTAGATAACATGACTGTTGAAAAAAACAAAAAAGATATTTAGAAAAAGTAAAATTGTGTTTCAAGAAAGTTAAAATATATATAGTTAACATAACAAATGGCATAAACTTGTTCACTCCGAGTATAAGTTTTTCCCTTAATTTGTTAAAATCTGCCAATCCAACAATAAGGAGATATTCCTTCACACGAGACCTGTCATTAACAAGTAGTTACTCTGCTCTTCTCACAAAATTTAAGACCAGAGGTTTTCCTTCCTTTCATGTCAATAGAAAATCAGGCAATTCAGTCATTGTAGTTGAAATATAGATGTTTAGATTCAACTCTTATTGAACTATAGAGTATAGAACCTAGGATCAGGCAAAAACAAGATTGAAAAATTTATAAGGCTTCCTACATAGGGAGAAAAGTTATCAGTACCAAAAAGTATAGAATTGAAAAGCACCATTTATAAACTAATCTCTACACGATAAGCACCAACACCTAAATTTATCTTGATAGGGCTCGGGTCTTTGTTATATGCAACAATGACCTACAAGTCATCATACATAAAGAAAGACTGATGAAGTAGCTTCATTTTAGATATAGTTTTAAACATGAAGTGTTTAATAGGCAACCTAATGTTTTTAATAATAAGTTTCGACTAAATGAACTCATTGAACGCCATTCTTATGTTGCTAATGTTCCGATGAGAATACTTGGTTATAGAATGTAAGAAAAATAATCATACAATGTAGGAAACTCAAGACGCTTACACAATTTGTGAGAATTATGTAACCTCAACAAGTGAATTATGATAGCGATGGATATACCCACTCGCTTCTGAATGTGAAAGATATGTTTTGAATTACGTGATCAAATAAGTCATCTTTAACGATCTCAAAAAATATGTATATCAAAAGCATGTATTAGTAATTCCCAAACAGATCATACGAGTTTCACTGCAAACTCAAAATGTGTATTTAATCTTCGGACAGATAGTATATATATATATATATATATATATATATATATATATATATATATATATATATATATATATATATGTAACGCTCGGTTCCTGATACATATTTTAAATTTAAAGATTGTATGTTTTTACACTAGGACTCGGCGAGTTGGAGGCCCAACTCGTCGAGTAGACAAGACTTTGGACGCGGATTTTAAGTGACCTACTCGACGAGTCGGGAGCCCGACTCGGCGAGTAGGAATGTATGGATGAAACCCTAATATTTAGGGTTTGCACCCTATTTAAGCACCTTATCTTGTCCCAACCCAGCCTCCATTGTCTCTCCCAGTCCAGAGAAGCCCTAACTCGAAACCCTAATCATATATTGAGTGTTATTGAGCTTTTTGGTGCCATTTGTGTATGTTTGAAGTTAGAGAAGAAGAAGGAAGCTTGAGAGATCAATAGAAAGCAAGAAGATCCAAAGGTTTTGGCACATTTCCAACTCATTTGAGGTATAAAGCTGAAACCTTGACCATCTATCTCTTAGATCTCTAGTTAGGGTTCATTTCTACCTTTTCTAAGCCTTAAAAGTGCCATTCTCGGGATTTTGTGGTTATAGAGGGGTATTACTTCAGATCTGGAACCATTGGGGGTTCCCATGGCATATAGGTGCCAACTTTATGGCCATGGGAGTCCCATGCATCATATAAACCCCATTTTAGAGCCTTTTGAGCCAAAAACCCCATGCATGAACGTCAAGTTTGTAACTTTACGTGTATTATGGACCCTAGGAGGATAGATCTATGTTTTAGATGTGTTAAACCCGACTGAAATCAACTGTATGGACATGGACCTTGGGGGACTCGGCGAGTCGTTCATGGGACTCGACGACTTGGGGTATGGTTCCCAAACCTTTTTCTGCTTGAATCGAACTGGTTGAGTCTAGAAGAGGACTCAACAAAACAGATGTGAAATTGGACCTGGAAATCATGGAACTCGGCGAGTTCAAGGCATGTCCTAACTATATGAAGGCGTGCTCGACGAGTTCATAAGGAACCCGGTGAGTCCAGGGCTAAATGTGCTTTCTTGCATGAAGAAGGACTCGACGAGTTCAAGGATGAACTCGGCGAGCCAGATGAAGAAGGTCCCAACTTTGTATTGGAGAACTCGGCGAGTGTGTGCAATACTCGGCGAGTAAGATCGAGGTTCTAGTGTTTTGAAGATTTGGGGACTCGGCGAGTTGAGTCAACCATACGTTGACTTTGACCCAGAGTTGACTTTGACCACGGGGTTGACTTTGACTTTGGATTTGACCTGAGTAGCCCTTGTAAGGGTTAAGGGTATGTAAGGGTAAATTAAGGAAAGTTGTTATGTGCAGGAGTTGAGAGGAGTTGATCCCGGCATCGAGGACAGTTCAGACTGCACGACATTGAGGTGAGTTACCTTCCTCGGCCTACTAGTAGGAGTTGTTGATAGATGGTTGTCTTTGTTATAATTATCTAGGTTTGCTACTACCTGATGTGTTTTATGTGCTAGCATGATATGTTGTATGTGATAGTGGTAGTAGGAGGGGAGTAGTCCCCGAGTTCGATCGTTAGGACCGAAGGGTAGGTCGGCACCCCAGATATGCATGACAATATGTTGATGCTATGTCTCGTGTGGTAGTGGTAGGGGGTGAAATAGTCCCCGTAGCCGGTCAGGATAAACCAGAGGGTAGGTCAGCACCCCAGAACTGCTTGACATGGGTAGGTCAGCACCCCATAACTGCTTGACATGGGTAGGTCGGGCACCCCATAAATGCCCGACAGTATGTATGTTGTATGGTATGTGGTATGATGGGGGAAATCACTAAGCTTTGTGCTTACGGTTTCCAGTTTTGATTTCAGGTACCTCTTCGTCAAAGGGGAATGAGCCGGCACGATAGCAGCGCATCGCACACACATGATTCCGCATTTTGAGATCCATGGGATTGTACTCTGACATTATTACTATTTTGATGATATGATTTTGGAGACATGTAATGAATTGATATGATAATGATGATGTTTTTCAGTAACTGTTTTATAAGTAATATGATTAAAAACAAAATTTTTGGTCTTGAAAATTGGGATGTTACAAGTTGGTATCAGAGACCTGGTTTGAGGGATTCGGACACACCTACGGGGGTGTCTGAACTCAAATTGAGGGTATGAAATATTTTTACGAGAAACAGTTTTTCAAAAACTTAAAATAAAAGGTTTCGAGAAATAACAAGGTGTGTGATGCGTGCAACCGGCCGAGCTCAAGTAAGTTTTCCCCAAGATACCCATACATGTTATGTTATGAGGTGATATGATTATGAGAATTGCATGCTAGATTAGGGCTAAAGATCTAGGAATGATGCGTTATATGCTTGTTGCCCTTGTATGAGAACAGCATGCTAGATTAGGGCTAAGGATCTAGGAAGATGCCTTATGTGCCTGATATATGTGCCTATTGAATTATATGCTAAAGCTGAGTAATCAGTAATATGATGGCCTGAATAGGATATGCTTGGTATGGTTACTCAATGCTCGAATGCTGCTTGCTTTGTGCTTTTAGGAGTTCTAGTTATCTTTAACTAACTGGTAAACGAATATGTTAAGTTACATATTACAAGGACTCAATAATTTCAGAAGGTTAGGTCTAGCCCTATTTCGCAGCTCTTGTTTGAGTCCAACCGTTGTAGGGTAGGACCTCTCATTCGAAGAATTATCTGGTCTTAGTGATATGTAATGGTATTCGCAATCTAGTTAGGTAAAGGTAGCAGGGATTCCTTATGCAGCTGATGGTGGAGAGTAGGTCGGAAAGTTACCTTAGGGTAAGCCTAGGATGAGATTAGTTTAGAGAGCAGTAGTAGTGGAATGGACTTGGTAAAGTCAAGGCAATCCTTGAGGAAAGTACGGATAGATGTGGAAGGTAGTATGGGCCCGTACTACTGAAAACAGAGGATCCGTACTCGAGTCAAGGAGGGCCTAGATGGAACCAGGGAACTTGTAGTGTGTGATACCTCTCGAGGTTATATATGACCCTGAAAATTATGTGTTTTATTTCAGAATGGTGATGATTACGCGACATGGAGGGGGAGGAGGTTCAGGGTCAGGATCAGGCTCAGAATCAGGTTCGGGATCAGGTGCCGAGCTAGTTGATGAGGGACTACGTGATTTCATTGCTTCTGAGATCACTAGAGGCATCCTTGAGTAGACCCCGATGATTTCGGGTCGATCAAAGAAGGGATTATTGAGCTGATGGAGGATCGCCTTAGGGCGTTTAGGAGTGACTGGGCGGCTAGTCAGCCAGGAGCGCGCACACTGTCCTTTAAGGACTTCAGGGGGAGTGGTGCATCGGATTTCCATGGGGCGAAGGACCCCATCGTGGCCAGGAGATGGATTGCAGACATCGAGTCTGCACAGTTGAAGAGCTTCTGCCCTGAGCAGTCTAAGGTTCGATATGCTGCAGGTTGTTTGAGAGACAGAGCTAGGGATTGGTAGGAGTCGGTTGGTGACTCTCTGGGAGCCTCGGCCGTTGAGGCTATGACCTGGTCGGACTTTGTGACCAGGTTTAGGGTTGAGTTTGCACCAGCTGTGGAGCTTTAGCAGCTGGCCAGGGAGTTTCTCGACATGAGTCAGACTACAGAGACAGTGGCAGAGATTACCGCCAAGTTCCGGGAGAGGGCCATGTTGGTGCCTCAGTATGCGGGGGATGAGGAGATACGGAAGACCCGCTATCATGGTATGTTGAGAGCTGATATCCGGGAGCATGTCAGCTACTCAGCATGCCCGACCCTGGATTCTATGAATGCCAGGGCGAGGGAGAGGGAGATCGACTTGGAGCACATCAGGAAGAGGAAGGAAAAGGAGGGACAGGTGACTAGGGCTTCGGGGAAGAAGCCCAATGGATTTGACTCTGGGTCAAAGGGCCAGTCGGGCCAGAGCCGTTGCAGGAAATGCGGCAGGCCGCACGAGAGAGCTTGTAGACTGGGATCATCGGGTTGCTATAAGTGCGGCAAGGCCGGACACTTTGGTAGGGATTGTACTGCCCCTACCCCCACCTTTCAGACATCAGACCTGATTTGCTTTCATTGCAACCAAAAGGGCCATAAAAATGCCAACTGCCCGAGATTGATAGCAGCAGCAGCGCCAGTAGCAGCGCCAGCTCCAGCGACCCTGCGGCTCACAGATGGCCGGCAGGGCAAGTCAGAGGCTCCAGTGGTGAGGAGTCGAGCCTTCCAGTTGACTACCGAGGAGGCACGCGCCGCACCCGATGTGGTGACGGGTATGATTTCTTCTCCCTAGCTTTTATTATATATTGTTTATGATATTTATGAGCCATGTTATGTGTTTTGTTTAGGATCGTTACATGTGAACGGTATTCCAGTTCAGGTGTTGTTCGATTCGGGTGCTACCCGATCGTTTGTCTCTCTTGCACTTAGCAAGAGGTTCCCAGAGTCTTCGGGCATGTTGGATTGCCCTCTAGAGGTCGAGATTGCTGACGACCAATCAGTTCGAGCATCAGAGGTTTTCAGAGATTGTGTTTTGAGGTTGTTTGAGGAGCGCTATCTGGTAGACTTGGTTCCCATACCATTTCGAGGGAACAAGATCATCATCGGTATGGACTGGTTGAGCCCTAATGGGGTTGTGATTGACTGTGCACGGCAGTTGGTACGTGTCAGGACCCCAAGTGGGGGAGAGCTGGTGATTCAGGGTGAGAGGCCACAACGTGGACCAACTTTATGCTCAGCAGCGAGGGCTTGGCGCTACCTTCAGCAGGGTTGCGTCGGATATGTCGCCTACGTCATGGATACCTGGGAGGAGGGTAAGGAGACTGTGAGTGATGTGCCAGTGGTGCGAGAGTATCCGGATGTGTTTCCAGAGGAGTTGCCTGGGATACCTCCGGAGAGACAGGTGGATTTTAGGATTGACCTGGTTCCTGGTGCGGCCCCGATAGCCAAGGCACCGTATCGGTTTGCTCCTTGCGAGATGCAGGAGTTGTCTACACAGCTGCAGGAGCTGTTAGACATGGGATTCATCACACCGATAAGTTTACCCTGGGGAGCCCCGATTTTGTTCGTGAAGAAGAAGGACGGGTCGCATCGGATGTGTAAAGATTACCGGGAGCTGAACAAGGTAACGGTGAAGAACCGTTACCCACTCCCGAGGATTGATGATCTCTTTGACCAACTACAGGGGGCATCTTGGTTTTCCAAGATAGATTTACGTTCAGGCTACCATCATATGAGGGTCAGATATGAGGATGTACAGAAGACTGCATTCCGGACTCGCGATGGCCACTATGAGTTTGTGGTGATGCCCCAATGCTCCTTCCGCGTTCATGGACCTCATGAACTGCGTGTGCAGACCGATGCTGGATCGGTCTGTGATAGTTTTCATCGATGACATCTTGGTTTACTCCAAGACGCAGGAGCAGCACAAGGAGCACTTGCGAGAGGTGTTGGATACCTTACGGGGGGAGAGCTTTTACGCCAAGTCCTCCAAGTGTGAGTTCTGGTTGCGCGAGGTGAAGTTTATTGGGCACCTTGTCAACCAGAACGGTATTTTGGTTGACCCAGCCAAAGTGGAGGCCGTGATGAGATGGGATGTTCCGAAGTCTCCATCTGAGATTCGGAGTTTCCTGGGATTGGCAGACTATTACTGAAGATTCATTCAAGATTTCTCCAAGATAGTCGTACCCTTGACCCGACTGACGAAGAAAGTTGTTGTATTTCGCTGGGGGCTTGAGCAGCAGGCAGCGTTTGAGACATTGAGACAGAGACTGCGCGAGGCACCGATCCTCGCCCTGCCAGAGGGCGTGGAGGATTTTGTGGTATATTGTGATGTGTCCATCTCAGGGTTGGTCGCGGTATTGATGCAGATAGGGCATGTTATCGCTTACGCTTTGAGGCAGCTGAAGCCTCACGAGGCGAACTACCCGACGCACGATTTGGAGTTGGGGACGGTTGTCTTCGCCCTCAAGATATGGAGATATTACCTATATGGGGTCCGTTGTACCATTTACACGGATCACAAGAGTATGAGGTACCTCATGGATCAGCCGAATCTGAACATGAGGCTGTTGGATTAGATGTCTAAGCCCATAACTATTATTGGTATGTACTCGACCCGAGAGTAGCATGGTCCATTTGGGTTGCACTTCACCGAAACAATTTGAATGGATAATCTTTTGAGAATAGTATATTTATGATTTATTAATATATTATAAGTTATAATATATTAATATGAAATCATATTATTTAATTAGTATTGATCAAGAATTAATTTGGTGATCAAAAGAGACTAATTAAATATGGACTCTTATATATATATATATATATATATATATATATATAATGGGCCAATGTTCATTTAGGATGGGCTAAGCTTGCATGGATAGTCCATGGGGTTTTTAACCCATGGATCCTATGGAAATGAAAGGTCATGGGTATTAGGGTTTACATGGATGTAACCCTAATCCACCATACTATACAAAGAGATATTTGACACATGAAATGGCACTAGGGTGTGAGTGAACAAGAGTGGGCCGATTTCTAGTGTGATTACTATTTTCTCAAGTTTTCAAAGGTGTTTTGGTGATTTGTGATTCCACTTGAGGCATCCACATTATTGGTGCTAGGCTCTTGAAGCTCCAAGGAATCAACCACAACTATAAGGTATGTCATTCTACTAGATTCTTGTATTGTATATACTTCATATTATGCTAGTTAGGATGAAACCTTGGAATATTGAATATTTGCATGTATAATAGAGAAAATATAGATCCAAGGTTTATAGGGTTGCATGTACACCATAGGAGTGTTAGAATGCTCAAAACCCATCAGTGGTATCAGAGCCTAGGCTTGGTTTTCAGTTATACTTGATGCAATTGCTGAAAAAATCGAAAATCTGGCTTTCTGGACAGTGGACTCGCCGAGTCCACTGGGGGACTCGCCGAGTCCAAGAGGAAATTCATCCTACTCGTCGAGTAGGTTCATACACTCGACGAGTAGGAGGCCCTGAGTGCAGATTTTCGACTTTTAAGGTTGGAATTGGACTAGAATCATTACCCTAAGCTGTTTTTGATCTTATAAACCTGTTTTTGATGTGGTAATGATCATTCTAATCCAATTCAAAAGATAATTGTCAATAGATTCATGTTTTGTATTAGTTTAATGGTTAGGCTAATTACATGAAAATTGTTTGATTTGAATTGTCTTGTTCATATGAGTTTAATCTAGATCATAGTTTTTCTTGACATGTTTATTTGTTTATTAGATGATCTAAATGGCCTTTAATGGATTCCATAACTTGTCCTCAAGTTATGGAAAACCAAAAGTTTTTCTTTAAAATAGTTTTTAAAGCCATAGGTTATAGAAACTTGAAGAGTTTTTTTTTCCATAAATTGTTTTATAACATCCATAACTTGTCCTCAATTTATGGATTTTCAAGAGTCTTGCCATTAAAAGCCATATTAAACTCATATGTTATAGATTCCAAAAGTTTCTTGAATTGTTCAAAACTTGCCCTCAAGTTTTGGAATTTGTAAAGTTGCACTTTTGAATACTTTAGTTCCAAACCCTAGAGTTTTAAATAGTTTAAAGTTCAACCCTTATACTATTATAATATTATAGGTTTAATATTTATAAATATGTATAAGAGTAAAAGTCCATCTTACCGTTAGTAGGCGTCATTCACGAAGCCGGTCTATAAGGGGGGGTATAAGGTTACTGACTATAAAATGGCAGTTTAATGGGTGTCCACTCTCACCCACCGCTTCCTTGACTGGTGGAGGGTCGTTAGCCGAACGGGTAGAACAAGGACTATAATTCTCATTAAAAGTATAATTATAAACATAAAGTAACTAAACCTTTTATAAATTCCCAATCTTAGTTACTTTAGGAAAATGTGAAATTGGTGCTATCCCATGAAATTACACTTTGTACCTTACCAAGTCGTTGGTGGAGCATGTGTGGGTAACCGACACACTAACATGGACTAGTAAGAGTGGCAAAGGGTGACTTAATGTTTATTATAGATCGGTGGAGCGCGTGTGGGTAACCGGCACATCGATTAGGTGATAAAATTAAGGGTACCAAGTTAATTTGCATGGTTATTCACACCTTGTTTGTGATCCTCGACATCCCAGTCACAAACTTGAGAGGGCACAATCGAGATTTAAACATGCCATTGAAAAGTTCAATGAATCTCAAAATATCTAGGAGTTTCAATCCAATAAAAACCTAATACCTATTTCGTTTTTCATGGTGGAAATTGATGAATCGTCATTCGCCAACCTTCAAATATTTTGTAGCTTGGATTACGACATCCCTCTTCCAAGTTATAAAATATTGTGTTGGGTCCTAGCCCTAATATTTCATATTGGGTGTTCTATTAAGGACTTAAATCGACTAACTTGAATTTTCTCCCATTGTAGATGTCTGGTTCGGACAACTATGGTCTTCCCAAAACCCTTAGAGCAAGCTTTCCTAATGAAGATGATGTCCCGCGATTGGATCATGGAAATCATACTTCTCTTCCTCCACCTCCTCCAATAATTCTCCTTAACCCATAAGCTCGAAGACTTGAAAAGTTCAGGATCACTCAATCCCTATTGGATAGTAAACACAAAGATGGAAAGCCTATATGTGCTCATGTCTTGGACATGAAGCTGCATATTGACAGGCTAAGGATGTTGGCTGTCGTCTTCCCAAGGAAGTTGGCTATGGACTGGGTCCTTCAGTCACTTCCCGTGTCATATAGTGAGTTCGTTAAAGACTACTATGTGACAGATCACGACATGACCCTAATTGATCTTACCTATTTGCTAATTGTTCCCGAATCAGCAATGATTTGGCGCAATGGTCAAGAAAATCTGATTGGAAGGTCTACATCCCAAGTTGACATGGACATCCCAGAAAAGATTCCTTCTCCTATAGGAGAGGAATTGGGCATGGTCAAAAGTTTTGATCATAAGAGAAAGGCCAAATCTGAGACTGCTCCATGTGAGCCTGTGTGTTTCTATTGCCAAAGACAGGGACATTGGAATCGAAGCTGCCCAGACTACCTGAGAAGTTTAATCAGAATGTATGGTTCTGCTTCAGGTAAGTCTACTATCTAACTCTGTTAAGGTTCTAATTTTTGATTCTTAATACATGATGTGACTAGGTTGCATTTTGATGGTTGGCAGGATCAAGCAAAGGGAAGGAAGCTTAAAAGAAGAGTATGCTGAATCTGATCGCGAAGGTGGATTTCTATCGCATGGTTCGAATATCGAATTTCTGAGCTACTGGTTGAGAGTTATGATACATTGCTAGGAAATATGTAATAGCATAGTTTTTCACTTATAATTGCATTGTAAGGAAAAGTTTTTCCGCATTTTATAAATAAATAAAATTTTATTTTTTATATCTCCTTGCAATGGCATTTATGAAAAATTGATGTTTGTATGTTTCTAGCAATATTGAAAATATGAATTTGATTCTTTCACTTGTGGTAGTGTCTAAATTTACCAAATAAGGAAGATTCTCATCACCCAAGTTTCAATTGGACCGAAACTTGGAATCATGCAAGTTGTATTGTATGATGAATGAGAATTTTCATCTTTGGAAAATTAAGACTAATTCATTGTTCACATGTATATGCGAGTCAAGTGAAGGACTAAGGGATCGAGTGTACATTCTTGTGCATTGTTAAAGTCCACCACAAAGACCGATAAGACTATTCGTCATGATTTACTAAAGTTTAGTAAATATGGTTATACTTACAAGTTTAAGTTTAATTCTGAAGCATTGGAAAAGTTTCAATGTATGGCAGAACAAATGAGAAGAATCAAATTAGGCAGAAAGATAAAAGTTTCTCAAATCTGAAAAGATGGGAGAGTACTTTAGTATCATGTTTTATGGTCATCTTAATGATTAAGAAACCATATCACAATTGATCCTCTAAGGACATCTTAGTGAATTCCTATGGCTAAGAAGAGGAATCATGAATTGTTGAAATGGTTAAATCAAGAAGATGAGTCATACTTCGTTCCAAAACAATTCTTAGAGTCATACTCCAAGATTGTAACTTGAGTGACATATCTTAAAGAAGGTTTATAGCACTTGTCAAATGTAGAGTAAAATGTTTTATACTCTTGTACATTTGAAATTGGCAAGTTGTGATGTTTTGGATAAAACAAAGACCAACTAAGGCCAATTGAGTGAAGTGTTTGTCTTGGTAAGAATCCGCACTAACTCTTGAATGCTTGCTTTGTCAAGGAATGGTTCTTGACAAGAGAATCTTATATGTCAAGAGGTCAGTGGGAGTCTTAAAGATCTTAAAAAGTTTCAAGAACTAATCAAGAATAAAACATGTTGTTTATCACTAGCACACGACTTGAGGTTTATAGCCCATCGTGTTGACATATTCTTTTTTCTGTGCCCATTCCAGTTAAAGTTGACTATGCATGTGAGTTCTATGAGTTCTCAATTGTTTACATAACTACTTGGAAGCAATGGTAGACCCTTGTGCTACCAGGTGGCAAGAAGTAAAGATTGAACGAGTTCAGTCCATATGAGTTTGGATTTGTCACTAACTTCTTTTTGTGGTTATGACAAATTCACATGGATAGGAACACATACACCATAAAATCTAAGTATCATTAGGTTTCTCTCCGATTCATGAAAATGATGGTGAGGAAACGCTTTCGCTAAATAGATTTTAAGTAGATAGCAATTGTGATATTTGCATTCTCAAAGTCGTTAGTGGAGCGTGTGTGGTTAACCGGCACACTAACATGGAATTGTGAGAAATGGCAAAGGTCTAAACAGTTGAGACTATGATTACGACATCCCTTTTCATAGTTCTAAAACTATTTAGACACACATGTGATCTATCTAAGAAAAGGTGTATGATTTTGATAAAGTCTTATCAAAGCATCTCGTATCAGAAATCTGAACTTTGGTAAGTCAATAAAGTATTGATTTCTAGAAGTCCAGCTGATTTCTGAATACATGTCAAAGCTAGTGGGAGCATAAGTGTTATGCTAATAATAATTATCATGTTAGTGGCAGCATGATTATTATGCTTAGTATTGCAAGTTAGCAATGTTAATTATAGAAAACAAAAGTTTCAATTCGTGAAGTTGCAGGGGTTGAAAAAGTTGTTTTGCTATAATTAAGGGAGATGAATTCATACTTCATTTCAAATCTAAAAGCTTAGATTGTGAGATTTTAATCAAATTTAGTCATGATTACATTATTTACATTCTAAAATTCGATTATGATTACGGCATCCCTTTTCATAATTCGAATTATGAGAACATGTCAAATTATAAGAAATATTGTAGCAAAAGACTGGTCAATTATCATGTCTTTATGTGAGACATCATGAATCGTGTCTTGTATGCTTCGGATATAGGATCGATTGCATGTGGTATAATACTTATCCATTCTAAATTTTCCAAATGACCTGGGACATTAAGAGGGAAAAAGGAAGAGAACCGGATATGACTGAAATGATTAAGCAATTGTCGAGGACAATCTGAGGATTACCAAAGATTGGTTGCTCATGGACAATTGGAAGTATGGTGTAAATTTTTGGAAGGACCATATTGATATATTCTGAAAAGAGGCAACTCTTGTTCAGAAGTGGTAGTCAAAATGGGAAAATGGAAATGTCTCGATAGGTGGAAGTTATTCAATCTGTGTAAGATTAGAAAACTTAATGAAAGAAGGAGGTTCAAAGGAATGTACTTTGAATTCGAGACTTCGTTTCCATGGAATTGATCTCCATTGGAATACTTTGTAATGTCTGTTGCCAAGTCTTTGTGACTTTTGTGCATAGTCATTACAAGAGGACCAATGCATATGAGTTTAAAATCTAACAGATTACAGTAAATGACAAGAATTTGATATTCTTACATTTACGGTAAGGATTTGGGATTGTGAAATGAGCATCATTGGAATCATGTTCAATTGATCTATTTCACAAAGTAAGGATCATAGACAAACATAGTGTGCATACTTGGTGTATGACATAACTATTGTTTAGAAAACATAGTGTGCATGCTTGGAGCATGGGACAACTATTTTTTTAATTCAAGTATTAAGTTGATTATTTGAAACATTATGCAATGAATAATGTGCAATCGTTATGGTGATAAATAAAATCTGTTTTATTTATATTCATAAGTTCTGAGACCATATTGGATTCGATTATTCTTGTGTTTCACTTTGCATGTTTTGACTTCCCGAATAACTAGGTTATTCAAACTCTCCACAGTCAATCATACTTTGGAAGTAGGTATGAATCAAGACTATCATGAATTGGGCTTGTATATGTCTAAAGTGTTTAGACATAGCAAAAGTTGCTGCAACATTCATGAGTGCTCGTGGAATGAGATTCGCGTATTGGATTTAACCCGCACTCATTTGAATCACTTCATGGATTTTATGACGAGTGAATCATGGGACGATAATATCTTATATTCTTCAAACGGAGACGTGTGAGTTGTAGTTGCGCGTCGGTTGCACATTGACATATGTAAACGCAACTAGTAACTTGGTTGTAATAAAACATATCATTGTGTGTAATTTGATGAGTAAGTACAAACGAACATTTGGGTCGAATTTTATCCATTCCTTTTACCATTGGATGGATAAAAGCGATATATGTGGGCCCCTCGATGATTTAGTGATGACACCCCTAAGTGCTTGGCCAAGCCTGGACTGATTTGATTTGTTCAATTAGTCAGTCGTCATAAATCGGAAATCGGGAAACAACAAATGGACAGAGAGAATGATTATAATCCAAGTCTCAGTCCATATGATATCGAATGATTATAATCCATATCTCAGTCCATATGATATCTAAAATGAAGGAATATATGATCCCTTATCTAATGGACATGTCATTTGACTAGGTCAGAGTTCGGCAGCGGCTTTAAGAGCTACGATTGCTAGTCGGGATCTTGGAGTCATACTTGAATAATAGTTTTAGACGTATCCAAGTGGGAGACTGTTGGATTAGATGTCTAAGCCCATAACTATTATTGGTATGTACTCGACCCGAGAGTAGCATGGTCCATTTGGGTTGCACTTCACCGAAACAATTTATGTGGATAATCTTTTGAGAATAGTATATTTATGATTTAGTAATATATTATAGTTATAATATATTAATATGAAATCATATTATTTAATTAGTATTGATCAAGAATTAATTTGGAATTAATTTGGTGATCAAAAGAGACTAATTAAATATGGACTCTTATATATATAGAATGGGCTAATGTTCATTTAGGATGGGCTAAGCTTGCATGGATAGTCCATGGGGTTTTTAACCCATGGATCCTATGGAAATGAAAGGTCATGGGTATTAGGGTTTACATGGATGTAACCGTAAACCACTATACTATATAAAGAGGTCTTTGGCACATGAAATGGCACTAGGGTGTGAGTGAACAAGAGTGGGCCGATTTCCAGTGTGCTTACTATTCTCTCAAGTTTTCCAAGGTGTTTTGGTGATTTGTGATTCCACTTGAGGCATCCACATTATTGGTGCTAGGCTCTTGAAGCTCCAAGGAATCAACCACAAGTATAAGGTATATCATTCTACTAGATTCTTGTATTGTATATACTTCATATTATGCTAGTTAGGATGAAACCTTGGAATATAGAATATTTGCATGTATAATAGAGAAAACATAGATCCAAGGTTTATAGGGTTGCATGTACACCATATGAGTGTTAGAATACTCAAAACGGCACCGTCGGTGGCTAGATGTGGTGAAGGATTACGATTGTGACATCATCTACCACCTGGGGAAGGCCAATGTTGTGGCCAATGCGCATAGCCGCAAGGCAGCCCCGATCAAAGACGTTTGCTTGCGGATGACAGTGGTGACTTTGCTTCTGGAGCAGATCCGAGAGGCCCAACAGGAGGCTATGAAGGAGGAACATCGGAAGAGCGAGCGTATTGTAGGACATGTTTCCTCCTTCGACTATCATATCCGTGGGTTGTTGACACTACACCGTAGGGTGTGGGTTCCATATCATGGAGGGGTGCGCCAGGTTTTGATGGAGGAGGCACACAAATCCCGATTCTCGATTCATCCCGGGGCGACGAAGATGTACAGAGATCTTCGTCATGAGTACTGGTGGCCCTGCATGAAGCGGGATATAGCCTGGTACGTCGAGAGGTGTTTGGCCTGCAGGAAGGTCAAGGCCGAGCACCAGAGGCCTCACGGCAAGACGCAGTCGTTGGATATCCCCATGTAGAAATGGGAAGATATTACCATGGATTTCATCACCAAGCTTCCCAGGACTGCGCGGGGAGTGGATTCGATTTGGGTCATCGTGGATCGGTTGACCAAGAGTGCTCATTTTATACCGATCCAGGAGAGCATCTCGGCCGAGAAGCTGGCCGATATCTACATCTGAGAGGTTGTAGATCGACACAGAGTACCAGTCTCCGTGATTTCTGAAAGAGATGTGCGGTTCACTTCTAGATTCTGGAAGAAATTCCCCGACGATTTGGGTACTCGTCTGCAACCATCCAGACTTTGGAGGATATGCTACAGGCATGCGTTTTAGACTTCGGTGGTAGCTGGGATACCATATTCCATTAGCTTAGTTCTCTTACAACAACAGCTACCACGCGAGTATCGATCGTCCTCACTTCGAGATGTTATACGGGAGGAAGTGAAGGACCCGATTTGCTGGGGTGAGGTTGGGCAGAGAGTCATGGGGAGTACCGAAGTGGTACTCAAGACTACGGAGATGATCCAGCAGGTCAAGAGCAGACTTCAGACTGCTCAGAGTCGGCAGAAAAGTTATGCCGACAAGCGTCGTTCGGACCTAGAGTTCCAGGTCGGGGATATGGTCCTCCTGAAGGTGTCACCTTGGAAAGGTGTCATCCGGTTCAGGAAGCGGGGCAAGTTGGGCCCCAGGTACATCGGTCCTTTCAGGGTTGCAGCCCGGGTGGGCAAGGTGGCGTATAGGCTGGATCTACCAGCCGAGCTGAGCCAGATTCATAGTACCTTTCACGTCTCCCAGTTACGGAAGTGTCTGGTAGACGACTCTGCAGTGGTACCTTTGGAGGATATTCATGTGGATGACAGCCTGAACTACATTGAGCGACCAACAGCTATCCTCGACAGGATGTCGAATGATCTGAGGAACAAGAAGGTCGAGCTGGTGAAGGTGCAATGACAGCACCGTAAGGGATCAGAGTGGACTTGGGAGCCGGAGGACGAGATGCGGGAGCACTACCCCGAACTTATTCCAGATGCAGCAGCAAACTTTGCGGACGAAGTCTAAAATAAGTGGGGTAGATTTGTAATGCCCGGTTCGCGGTACGTATTTTAAATTTAAAGATTGTATGTTTTTACACTGGGACTCGGCGAGTTGGAGGCCCAACTCGTCGAGTAGACAAGACTTTGGACGCAGGTTTTAAGTGACCTACTCGACGAGTCGGGAGCCCGACTCGGCGAGTAGGACTGTCTGGATGAAACCCTAATATTTAGGGTTTGCACCCTATTTAAGCACCTTATCTTGTCCTAACCCAGCCTCCATTGTCTCTCCCAGTCCAGAGAAGCCCTAACTCGAAACCCTAATCATATATTGAGTGTTATTGAGCTTTTTGGTGCCATTTGTGTGTGTTTGAAGTTAGAGAAGAAGAAGGAAGCTTGAGAGATCAAGAGAAAGCAAGAAGATCTAGAGGTTTTGGCACATTTCCAACTCATTTGAGGTATAAAGCTGAAACCTTGACCATCTATCTCTTAGATCTCTAGTTAGGGTTCATTTCTACCTTTTCTAAGCCTTAGAAGTGCCATTCTCGGGATTTTGTGGTTATAGAGGGGTATTACCTCAGATCTGGAACCATTGGGGGTTCCCATGGCATAAAGGTGCCAACTTTATGGCCATGGGAGTCCCATGCATCATATAAACCCCATTTTAGAGCCTTTTGAGCCAAAAACCCCATGCATGAACGTCAATTTTGTAACTTTACGTGTATTATGGACCCTAGGAGGCTAGATCTATGTTTTGGATGTGTTAAACCCGACTGAAAGCAACTGTATGGACATGGACCGTGCGGGACTCGGCGAGTCGTTCATGGGACTCGACAAGTCGGGTATGGTTCCCCAACCCTTTTCTGCTTGAATCGAACTGGTTGAGTCTAGAAGAGGACTCAAAGAAACAAATGTGAAATTGGACCTGGAAATCATGGAACTCGGCGAGTTTAAGAATAGAACTCGGTGAGTTCAAGGCAAGTCCCAACTATATGAAGGCCTACTCGACGAGTTCATAAGGAACTCGGCGATTCCAGGGCTAAATGTGCTTTCTTGCATGAAGAAGGACTCGACGAGTTCAAGGATGAACTCGACGAGCCAGATGAAGAAGGTCCCGTATTTGTATGATGGAGAACTCGGCGAGTGTGTGCAATACTCGGCGAGTAAGATTGAGGTTCTAGTTTTTTGAGGATTTGGGAACTCGGCGAGTTGTTGGGTCAACTCGGCGAGTTGAGTCAACCAGATGTTGACTTTGACCCATAGTTGACTTTGACCAAGGGGTTGACTTTGACTTTGGCTTTGACCTGAGTAGCCCTTGTAAGGGTTAAGGGTATGTAAGGGTAAATTAAGGAAAGTTGTTATGTGCTGGAGTTGAGAGGAGTTGATCCCGGCATCGAGGACAGTTCAGACTGCACGACATTGAGGTGACTTACCTTCCAGTAGGAGTGGGTCTACGGCCACAATGCTGATGGGTTTTTCAGCATTCTAACATTCCTATGGTGTGCATGCAACCCTAGAAACCTTGGATCTATGTTTGACTAAGATACATGCAAATAATTATTTTTCCAAGGTTCTTATCCTAACTAGCATGGCATGGGGTACTTGAATCAAATAAAACTAGTAGAATTAGTTACCTTGTAGTAGTAGTTGATTGCTTGGAGTTTGAGAGCCTAGCACCAATAATGTGGATGCCTCAAATGGAAGTCACAAATCACCACAAACTTGGAACTTTGAGAGAATAGTAATCACCTTCTTGAAATCGGCCCTCTTACTTTACTCACCACAACTCGTGTGATTTCAAGAACCAAAGCCTCATTTATATAGTGTGGTGGATTAGGGTTACATCCATGTAAACCCTAATACCCATGTATTTTCATTTCCATGAGATCCATGGGTTAAAGCTCCATGGAGTATCCATGGACTTTCCATGCAAGCCTAGCCCATTCCAAATAAGCATTAGCCCACACTATATAAATACAAGAGCTCATATTTAATTAGTCATACTTTTGATCTCTAAATTAATTCTAGATTAATTATAGATCAATACTAATTAAATAATATGATTTTATATTAATATATTAGGACTTATAATATATTAATAAATCATAACTTATACTATTCTCAAACGATTATCCATAAATTGTTCGGGTGAAGTGCAACCCAAATGGACCATGCCGGGTCGAGTCAAGTACATACCAAATATAGTTATGGACTTAGACACTATATCCAACAGTCTCCCACTTGGATAAGTCTAATAACTATAGTTGCAAGTATGACTTCAGGAACCGATCAGCAATCGTAGCTCTTTAAACTCTGTTGAACTATGAAGCGCCATTTTAGATAAGTGATCATATAATCCTCTGTTCTAGATATCAGCCGGACAAATACATGGAACATGGTCTTGCTTATTGTCCAGCATTTGTTTCCCGATTTCCGATTTGTTTGACATAGAACTTAACTGAACACATCAATTTAGTTCTGATCGGGCCCGGTACATAGGTCAAAACAAAATCATCGAGGGGCCCAGATATCGCTTCTAATCCTAGAAGGAACAGATAAACTTCGACTCATATGTTTGCTCTACTACTTGTTGAATTACACACAAAAGCACGGTTTATAACATCGAGTTACCAATGCGTTTTCATGCAATCAATGCATAACCAACTCATAGGCAACAAATCATATCTCTAGGTTTGAAGACTTATATGATATTACCGTCTCACGATCACTCGAGATAAATTCCATGAAGTGATACAAGTGAGCGTGGGTTGAA
Organism: Lactuca virosa; assembly: GCF_052849685.1. NCBI lineage: Eukaryota > Viridiplantae > Streptophyta > Magnoliopsida > Asterales > Asteraceae > Lactuca > Lactuca virosa. The sequence continues at coordinate 166,102,342 of NC_136434.1, read as the reverse complement.
TCCAATACTCAGAACTTATGAGCATTCATGAGTGCTGTAGCCCCGCTTTGTCTAACATCTTAGACCTCTACAAGCCAACCCATGACAGTCTTGATTCATATCTACTTCCAACATATGACCGACTGTGGAGAGTTTGAATAATATGATATAAACCATAACATAATTATTCTGGAAGTCAAAACATGCAAAAAGAAATAATAGTAAACGATTGACAAGAGATAGCAACACTTTACTCATAAATAACAACTTTTATTTATCATCAAATGTCAATTACATTTTACAAATTTCAAGATTATCTAACTACTAAAACTAATATCATCCTTCAGCCCTATGCTCCGAGCATGCTGGAGATGCTTAGCCCGAGTCAGTCCCTTCGTGAGGGGATCTGCTGGGTTTTCATCCGATGATACCCTCTTTGCCACGAGGATTCCTTCTTCTATTCGATGTCTGATGAAGTGATATTTTCTGTCAATGTGTCTGGATCTCCCATGATCTCTTGGTTCCTTGGCTAAGGCAACCGCACTATTGCTGTCACAAAAAATCTCCATTGGCTCCTTTATAGCTGGTACAACTCCAAGGTCTCCGATGAAGTTCGTTAGCCATATAGCCTCCTTTGCTGCCTCACTTGCTGCTATATACTCTGATTCACAAGTGGAATCGGCCACTGTCTCCTGCTTGGAACTTTTCCAAGTAATTGCCCCTCCGTTTAGATTAAAGACCCAGCCCGACTGAGAGCGGAAATTATCCCTGTCAGTCTGAAAGCTAGCATCACTGTACCCTACAACTCTCAAGTCCTCACTGCCACCGAGGGTAAGGACCCAGTCCTTAGTCCTCCGTAGGTACTTGAGGATATTCTTTACCGCAGTCCAGTGTGCCTTGCCAGGGTTCCCCTGATACCTGCTAACCATGCTCAAAGCAAAAGCTACATCAGGTCGAGTACACGTCATAGCATACATGATCGATCCTACAGCTGAAGCATAAGGTATTCGACTCATTTCTGCTATCTCAACCTCAGTACTAGGGCTTTGTGTCTTACTCAATCTGGCGTTACTCTGGATGGGTAACTCTCCTTTCTTGGAGTTATGCATGTTGAACCTTTTCAACACTTTGTCCACATAGGTGCTTTGACTAAGTCCAATTAGTCTTTTACTCTTGTTTCTCAAAATCCTTATCCCTAGGATATAGGCAGCTTCTCCAAGGTCCTTCATAGCGAAACACTTCCCAAGCCAGGACTTTACTTCCTGCAGGGTTGGGATGTCATTTCCTATGAGTAGTATGTCATCCACATAAAGTACCAAAAAGCTGACTATACTCCCACTAGCCTTGATATAGACACAAGATTCATCTTCACTCCTTGAAAAGCCAAATTCTTTGACTTTCTCATCAAAGCAAAGATTCCATCTGCGAGGTGCCTGTTTTAATCCATAAATGGATTTCTCGAGCTTACACACTCTACTGGGGTACTCTGTACTGACAAAACCCTCTGGCTGAACCATGTAAACATCTTCAGCCAACTTTCCATTAAGGAAAGCGGTTTTGACATCCATTTTCCATATTTCATAATCATGAAATGCAGCAATGGCTAACAGAACCCTAATAGACTTAATCTTGGCCACTGGTGAAAAGGTCTCATCATAATCAACTCCCGGAGTTTGAGAATAACCCTTTGCAACCAGTCGTGCCTTATAAGTGTGTACATTACCATCCATGTCGGTCTTCTTCTTGAAGATCCATTTGCACCCAACTATCTTACGATCAGGTACATTGTCAACCAAGTTCCAAACTTGATTGTCATACATGGACTGTATCTCTCTATCCATAGCCTCTTTCCATTTAGCAGCCTCAGGGCCTGCCATGGCTTCCGTGTAGCTGTTAGGCTCATCCAGATTTACCAGTGTGTTATCACTGATAAGTGTCTCACCTTCTGCAGTAATATGAAAACCATAATAATGCTCAGGTGCATTCCTAACTCTGGTGGAACGCCTCAGAGGTATAGATTCTTCAGTCGGCTCAACAGGAGTTTCCTCCTCAGGTTGAGGGCTAGGGTTTGAGGTTCCTTCACCACTTGACTCTTGAATTTCCTCAAGGTCAATTTGCCTCCCACTGTCTCCTTGGCTCATGAATTCTCTCTCTCGAAAGAATCCTCTTCTTGCTACAAAGACCACATTATCACTGGGTCTGTAGAAGATGTAACCAAAGGATTTATGTGGGTAGCCGATGAAAATACACCTTTCGCTTCGGGGTTCGAGCTTATCGTGAGTCTCGCGTCTCACGAAAGCCTCGCAACCCCAAATCTTGATGTGGTCTAGATTGGGAACTTTTCCAGTCCACACCTCGTGAGGTGTTTTGGCAACCTTCTTTGTAGGGACTAGATTAAGGATATGGGCGGCAGTCTCTAAGGCATACCCCCAAAATGAGATTGGTAGCGAAGCTCGACTCATCATGGAACGAACCATGTCCAACAAGGTCCGATTGCGCCTCTCAGCTACACCATTCAACTGTGGTGTCCTAGGAGGTGTCAATTGTGAGACAATCCCACATTCCTTAAGATAGTCGAGGAATTCAGTACTAAGATACTCACCACCACGATCGGATCGAAGCATCTTAATGTTCCTGCCCAACTGATTCTCCACTTCTTGCTTAAACTCTTTGAATTTCTCAAAGGTTTATGACTTATGCTTGATTAGGTAGACATATCCATATCTACTAAAATCATCAGTAAAAGTCACATAGAACCGATTAGCATCTCTTGTGGCGGTTCTGAAGGGTCCACACACATCCGTGTGTATGAGGTCCAACAAACCTTCACCCCTAGCACAAGTGCCAGTAAAAGGTGACTTTGTCATTTTACCAAGCAAACAAGATTCACAACTATCATCTGACTTTAGGTCAAATGACTCCAAGACTCCATCCTTTTGGACTTGGCCTATGCGTTTCTTGCTTACATGTCCAAGACGACAATGCCATAAGGATGCTTTATCTAAGCTAGTGGAAGAGTTAATACACAATACATTATTTCCTAGACTATCTACAACAGATACATTTTCATACACGCCATCACAAGGTAATGCTTTAAAATAAAGAACATTATTAAAGAAAGCATCAATACTACCATTATTATTATCAAAATAAAAGGTAAAACCTTGTTTATACAATGCATGAAAGGAAATAACATTTCTTGCCATTTCTGGCGAATAATAACATTTATTCAAATCTAATGTAAACCCACTATTTAGAACTAAGGAATAAAATCCTATCTTGGTGACAGGTGAAGCTTTCCTGTTTCCCATGATCAAGTTTATCTTTCCCTGCTCCACACTCTCACTTCCTTTTAGTCCCTGCAAATCACAACATATGTGAATACCACAACCTGTATCAAGGACCCAAGACTTAGAATGAGGTGAGTTATTAGACAATATAGTGTATATACCTGCATGGTTGGGTTTTACTTTCCCATCCTTCAAATCTTGCTGGTACTTTGGGCAGTTTCGCTTCCAGTGCGACTTTTCATGGCAATAGAAGCATTCAGCCTCATTAGGGTTAGCAGAAGGAGTGACAAAACCTTTCTTGGTTTTGCTTGAAGAGGAGCCTTCAAGGGTCTTACCCTTGGTACCCTTAGAAGGGTTCTTTCTCTTCTTCCCTTTGCCATGCCCGATTGCCAAGACATTGGCCGCAGTTGGACTAGGAGTAGGAGTAGTAACAACCGACTTACCCTTTAGACCACTTTCGGCGGTCTTCAAGAGTCCTTGAAGTTTGCTGAGGGTGACTTCTTCCTTGTTCATGTGATATGTCATGCAGAATTGATCATAACACGATGGCAAGGAGTGGAAAATGATGTCTATTGCTAACTCCTCAGGGAAGTTCACATTCAGCTTCAGTAAACGGTTCACATACCTTTGCATTTTCTGCATGTGGCCCGTGATGGGTTCACCATCCTTCATTCGGGTTGTTATCATGGAGGAGATTATTTCATATCGCTCTTGACGAGCACTTTGATGGTAGCGGTCCATCAAGTCCTGGTGCATCTCAAAAGGATAATAGTCCTCATAGGACTTTTGGAGCTCGGCTGTCATGGTGGCCATCATGATGCATGCCACTTTTGTAGCATCTCTTTCATGTACCTCATATTCAACAAGCTCTTCAGGAGTAGCAGTTGGCTCGGGTACCTTCAGCTCCTTGTCGAGAACATATTCTTTGTTCTCATACCGAGTGACCATCCTGATGTTTCTGATCCAATCTGTAAAGTTGGACCCATCAAAGATGACTCTCCCATAAAGATTCACGAGAGAGAAGGAGCTAGTAGGGTTTGAGCCAGAAGCATTGTTATTGGAAGACATCTGAAAAGAAGAGGGAATAGATTAGATTAGATATAGAGATAGTCCTTAACAAAACACCCAAATGTAATATTAAGGCTAGGACCCAACACAATATTTTATAACTTAGAAGAGGGATGCCGTAATCTAAGCTATAAGATATTTGAAGGTAGGTGAATGACGATTCACCAATTTCCACCATGAAAAACGAAATATTTAATTAGGTTTTAATTGGTTTAGAAACTCCTAGATTCTTTGAGATTCATTGAACTTTCTTCAATGGCATGTTTCAATCTCGAGTGTGCCCTTCAAGTTTTGTGACTGGGATGCCGATGATCACAAAACAAGGTGTGAAGTAACCATGCAAATTACTTGGTACCCTTAATGTATTACCCCTCAATCGATGTGCCGGTTAACCACACACGCTCCATCGATACTATGATAAACATTAAGTCACCCTTTACCTACCTTGTTAAGTTCAAGTTAGTGTGCCGGTTAACCACACACGCTCCACTAACGACTTAAACAAAGTGTAAAGTGTAATTTCATGGATTAACACCTTATTCACATTTTCCTAAAATAACTAAGATTGAGAATTCAATAAAGTTTAGTTACTTTAGTATTATCATTATACTTTTAATGAGAATTTATAAGTCCTTGTCCTACCCGTTCGGCTAACGACCCTCCACCGATCAAGGAAGCGGTGGGTGAGAGTGGACACCCATTAAGTTGCCATTTTATAGGCAACAACCTTATACCCCCCTTATAGACCGGCTTCGTGAATGAGGCGTACTAGCGGTAAGACGACTTGATCTTATACATATATAAATATTATTAAACTTATAATATTATAAAGTATAAGGGTTGAATTTTAACTTTTAAAATTCTAGGGATTGGAACTAAAGTTTTTAATATGACTTTACATGTTCCAAAACTTGAGGGCAAGTTTTGTAAACTTTCAAAACTTTTCATTTCTCATAACTTATGAGTTAATGGTTATTAAAAATGAAGACTCTTCATTTTTTTGTAACCTATGTGTTCTTTTAATGGTTATTTATAAATGTGACTTTTGGTTATCCATAACTTAAGAACTAGTTATGGACTCCATTAAAACACATAAAGATCAAGAATTAATCTAATAAATTATTAGCACATAATTTCTATGATCTTCTAAACTCATATGTTTACGAATGTTCATATCAAAAATTTCAAGAATCGTAAAAACATATACAAAACTTGAAATTTTGATACGAGCTTTTGAACAAAACTTCGATTTTCAAGTTTTTTTTTTTGCATCAAGTATCAAATAAATAAACCTGGCTCTGATACCACTGATGGGTTTTTCAGCATTCTAACACTCCTATGGTGTACATGCAACCCTAGAAACCTTGGATCTATGTTTGACTAAGATACATGCAAATAATTATTTTTCCAACGTTCTTATCCTAACTAGCATGGCATGGGGTACTTGAATCAAATAAAACTAGTAGAATTACTTACCTTGTAGTAGTAGTTGATTGCTTGGAGTTTGAGAGCCTAGCACCAATAATGTGGATGCCTCAAATGGAAGTCACAAATCACCACAAACTTGGAACTTTGAGAGAATAGTAATCACCTTCTTGAAATCGGCCCTCTTACTTTACTCACCACAACTCGTGTGATTTCAAGAACCAAAGCCTCCTTTATATAGTGTGGTGGATTAGGGTTACATCCATGTAAACCCTAATACCCATGTATTTTCATTTCCATGAGATCCATGGGTTAAAGCTCCATGGAGTATCCATGGACTTTCCATGCAAGCCTAGCCCATTCCAAATAAGCATTAGCCCACACTATATAAATACAAGAGCCCATATTTAATTAGTCATACTTTTGATCTCTAAATTAATTCTAGATTAATTATAGATCAATACTAATTAAATAATATGATTTTATATTAATATATTAGGACTTATAATATATTAATAAATCATAACTTATACTATTCTCAAACGATTATCCATAAATTGTTCGGGTGAAGTGCAACCCAAATGGACCATGCCGGGTCGGGTCAAGTACATACCAAATATAGTTATGGACTTAGACACTATACCCAACAAATGCCGGCCCACTAGTAGGAGTTGTTGATAGATGGTTGTCTTTGTGATAATTATCTAGGTTTGCTACTACCTGATATGTTTTATGTGCTAGCATGATATGTTGTATGTGTTAGTGGTAGTAGGAGGGGAGTAGTCCCCGAGTTTGGTCGTTAGGACCGAAGGGTAGGTCGGCACCCCAGATATGCCTGACAGTATGTTTATGCCACGTCTTGTGTGGTAGTAGTAGGGGTGAAGTTGTCCCCGTAGCCGTTCAGGATAAACCGGAGGGTAGGTCAGCACCCCAGAACTGCTTGACATGGGTAGGTCAGCACCCTAGAACTGCTTGACATGGGTAGGTCAGCACCCCAGAACTGCTTGACATGGATATGTCGGGCACCCCAGAATTGCCCGACAGTATGCATGTTGTATGGTATGTGGTATGATGGGGGAACTCACTAAGCTTTGTGCTTACAGTTTTCAGTTTTGATTTCAGGTACCTCTTCGTCGAAGGGGAAGGAGCCGGCACGGTAGCAGCGCATCGCACACACATGATTCCACATTTCGAGATCCATGGGATTGTACTCTGACATTATTACTATTTTGATGATATGATTTTTGAGACATGTGATGAATTGATATGATAATGATGATGTTTTTCAGTAACTGTTTTATAAGTAATATGATTAAAAACAAAATTTTTAGTCTTGAGAATTAGGATGTTACAATATAGGCTTAGGTTATTGTATTGTAACTAATTATTTTGTGGATGTAGGAATGATTGTGGGCCAATCATTTTACTTATTTTAAGAAAGTGAATAATACATATTATTAAATTAAAGATAATTAAAAAAATATCATCTAATTTCATTCTAAGTGTATTTTAGTCAATTAACATAAATTTTAAAAAGGAAAATTGCATATTTTAAGGGATAATATATTCTATTAATTTTAAAAATCTGATTGTAAGGATGACAATTCTCTTAATTTGGATATTCTTACAGAATATGTTTATCAATATATTGAAAATAACGAATATGCTTGAACCATAAAAGAATACACATTCTGACAGAATATATATTTTGATTTAATAAACTTCTTGAAGAATAACAAAATTTTGGACACATGTTAAATTTTTTTCATTACATTCTTAGAAAAGAAAACTTTTATATACTATTCTATGATAATGTTACACTTATTAATAACAAAGAAACACAATATATAAATCATTCTACCAGAATATACTATTACATATAGTTTTTTCATTATATTCTAGATTATTCTGCTAGAATAATCCATTCTTTTTGGAAGATTGGTGGTCATTGTTCATCTTCATCCCATACAATGTTATCCAGCCTTTAGGCCCTCCCCTTCTTGTTGGTTCATTTACAGCATCTTGACCCCTTAACCATTTCAAAATATGCTCACATTCTGTGAGATTGACATTCTAAAACAAAATTCACACAAAACCATACAAAAGTTAATAAGAACATATCGAGAAAGAGATCGGTAGGTAAGTGATCTTACGAGATTACATTATGTGGTGTGTTTGGTAATTCACCGCTTAAGTTAACTTGGAATTCAAGATTCTATTCTGACATAATCGAAATTCAAGATTCCATTCCAGTAGAATGTTGTAAGGTTCATATGCACCCTGTTTTACTTCGATATCTCTCGTTGTTTCAGTTATCTAAATATAAAGAATAATCGACATTAAGAGGCATTAAAAAAACAAAACTAACAAGCTAAAGAGAAAAATGGCTACAAAATTGACATAGCAGTAATTTCTTCAACCATATCCGATTTGATCAGATGAATTCAAACAGAATTCCGACCATACATAAAAATTCATAGCTTGCAGAATGTCGTAGCTTAAATAAACCAGCTAGTATCAATGATAGTACAATAATCTCAAGCCTTCAGGATGAAAAAAAATCCATACATAAGCATTGAAAACCATAGAAAGAAATAAAGTAAATGATAAGTCCAAAATAATCCACATTTTGCCAGCATTAGATACATAGTATTATGGAACCAATTTCAACCCAACTATGCACTAAATGGAAGTATGGAAACCAAAAGTTATTTGTGCATTGGAAGCTAGGTAGATTTTATACATATTGTAAGGGAAATCTTCAGAAAAGTCCCAATATTTACGGAAAAGTTACACTTTAGTCCCAAGATTTTTTTTTTGAACGAAAAAGTCCTGAAAATCGGCAAAAATTTGCAGTTTGACCCATTTTGACCGGTTGAAACCGGTACCAAATTAATTTGGGACTATTTCGTAAACTAACCCAAAATATTGGGACTATTCTGTAAACAAAAAATATTAGGTCTTTTCAGTAAACAAAAATATTATGACTTTTCTACAAACAAAACCCTTATTATTATTATTATTATTATTATTATTATTATTATTATTATTATTATAAATAAGAATACTATTTTTTGAACTTGTTATTATTAATATTGTTACTAATACATATAAATGCATTTAAATGAAAAAATAATATTAATGACATTAATTAAGGGTGGAGGTGGAGGAGATGGTGATGCTTTTAGCATTGAAATCTTGAATGTTTGCTTGTATATTTTTTACTTTGTATATGGTAATATCATATTTGTTATTATTGTTTTCAATTCAGAATAATAATACTTAACAATTTAAAAGAAGTTGCATATGTGTAAAATTGTTTATAAATAGTTTAAGGTAGAAGGATTTCTTACTTTCTATCAGTGTTGCAAATATCGGCCTAGGCGGCCGATTAATCGGCACCTAGGCGCTTGACGGTCCTCGACTGTCGACGTTTATAGCTAATCGGGCTATATAATCGGACGTGGTCAAAGTCGGTCAAAAACGGGTCTAGGCGGGTCTAGGCGCCCAAATCTCTCAACGAAAAGTCAGCGCAATTTTAAAAAGAATTTGAGGGTAAAATTGTCAAAATGTAAGAAATGCTTCTAGGGTTGCATCCGTTTTCTCATTCGATGAAGTAAAAAAAAAATTCCCTTCTCTCTGCCTCTCTGAACCACGAACGAGAACGAACAAGGGACATCGATCGCATCTTCTTCTTCCGTTCACCTTCGACAGTCTCACGCCTGTTTTTAGCTCTGGCCCCCGGTTCGTTATCTCCTTCAAGCAACAACGTGCAGTCTCCTTCCAAGCTTTAGTTCACGACTTCAGCTCCTCCCGTCACGAAGTTTCTGGGCTCATGAAGTTTAAAGATTGCAGTTCTTGAAGTTTATCGGTTCCAAAATCAACTATTCTTCCGACTTTAACTCTTCTTCAGCGTATATCTTATTTATACCCTGCTCGAATCCAACTCCTTTAGCGAAGACGACTCCGACTCCTCCCCTGCAACCGTCGTTAGCCATCGTCTCCGACTTCTCCCATCGTATCTTGCTGTTAGCCATTATTCATCGTATTCACCGTGTTTGGGTCGATTTAATGCCTTGAGTTCCATGAAATTTGTTTTGACACCAGATCTAAATGGCAGATCTAATGGAATTCAGGTTCGTCTTTGTCCATGTAAATTGTTTTTGTTTTGTTATGCTATTACTAAAATTGTTATTCGACTTTAGGATGCTCCATCTTCTACATCCATTAATGCTAAGACAATAGAAAAGGAGAAGGGTAAAGATGGGAAAGATAAAGCAGAAACACAAACACAAAGACAAGTGGAGTTCAGATTGACGCACATAAGTTGTTTGATGAAAATCCTCAAAGATTTCATTGTTGTTCTTGGCTTAAGAACATGGGTTTTTTGGACCTTCAACCATTTTCATGTTTTGTGCATTGCATCAAATCTCTTTTACATACTCTGTCTTCACCTCACCTTTGTTCAGAAAAGATTTGATCTCTAAAGAAGCTTATACATATCGGAAATCACATGCTTTCTGTTCACTATAGGATGGTTTGTAGAATTTGTCAATAAAAGAGTTGTTAAATTATCTTGTTTATACCATATATGGATACTAGTAGTGAATGGTATTACAGGACATATTTAGATGTAGGTGAATTTGGGATTGGTTGATATGTTGTAACACTTGTGAATTTACATCAGTGGCTATGAATTTACTTATATTATTTGGATTAAAGTTAGATTTATTAATATTTGAACATTTTTCTTAATAATTAATGGTCCCCGATTAATCCCCGCCTAGCCGATTAATCCCCGCCTAGCCGATTAATCCCCGCCTAGCCGAGCTACCGTCGAGCGATTTCTGCAACCTTGCTTTCTATATAAAAATGTTTAAGGTAGAATGATTATTTTCCAATCCAACAGATCCACTACAAACATGTACATAGGTAACCCATATCAAAATTCAAAAGTATTAATTATAATTTTATATAGTTAGTCCATTCTTATTACTTTTTATTAAACAAAATATTGTAATTAATACTTTTGAATTTTGATATGGGTTACCTATGTAGATGTTTGTAGTGGATTTGTTGGATTTGGAAAGTAATTCTTTTACCTTAAACAATTTTATATACAAAGTGAGAAACCCTTCTACCTTAAACTATTTATAAACAATTTTACAAATATGCAACTTCTTTTAAATTATTAAGTATTAATATTCTGAATTGAAAACAATAATAACAAATGTGAAATGACCATATACAAATTAAAAATATATAAGCAGACATTCACGATTTCAATGCTAAAAGCATCACCATCTCTTCCACTTTCACCCTTAAACAATGTCATTAATATTATTTTTTTCATTTAAATGTATTTATATGTATTCTTATTTATATTTTTAATAGTAATAATAATAATAATAATAATAATAATAAGGGTTTTGTTCGTAGAAAAGTCATAATATTTTTGTTTATAGAAAAGTCATAATATTTTTTGTTTACAGAAAAGTCCCAATATTTTGGGTTAATTTACGAAATAGTATCAAATTAATTTGGTACCGGTTTCAACCGGTCAAAAAGGTCAAACTGCAAATTTTTGCCGGTTTTCAGGACTTTTTCGTTCAAAAAAAAATCTTAGGACTAAAGTGTAATTTTTCCGTACTTTTATGAAGATTTCCCCATATTGTAATTAAATTCATATTATACGACACATTCACATTACAACCACATGAACGATTTGGGAATCTAAATAAAACAATTAATAACAAATATAATTTAATTGAAACAATAGGTTGAACAAAGAAACATTAATGATATACTCTTTAGTTCTAGAAAAATGACCCCCAATTCATGTTTTTATTATATACCATCTGATTGTAATTCACAATTTCAATGAACAATTCATATCACAATTCTTGATTTTATTATAGAACCTAATCGTTCCAAGTATTAGAAAATATTAACAAGATTGACAATAAATGTAAAATTAGCAAAGCATTGCATCCACCACATGGGAAACGTAAATTGGCATTAATAACTTTAATTTAAAATTAAGGATTGTCATGCCTTATTTTATAAATAAAAAAAAATCTATTTCATTAGCACCTAATAATCTAACCTACGCCCAATGAGAATCAAATTTTTGAATGAGGACTTCATCACTGTAGAGCGTTATATGAATTGATGGCTAGAATTTTTCAATAAACCAAAAACAAAACAGATGATATAAGAAGAAAAATCTCTAATAATAATAATAATAATAATAATAACAATAATTATTATTGTTATTATTATTATTATTATTATTATTATTGTTTTTGCTTTGCAAGGGTCAAATCACCTGCTCTTTATTGCTTTGCGAGGATCGATTAAGAGGAAAAGGGCACCTTAGATGTTAATGACGATTTATCGCAAAATGCATGAAATTAGGTACCTAAATCCGCACATCTCTTGGTGTATCGAACCCTAATCGTACCAAAAGAGATACTTGACGGGTTTTTCGAACTCTTTCCTAGTCAAGATTAATCTGGCTATGGTGTTGTGGCGACGGCAACAATGGTTCCGACGGCCTCTTTGGTTCGTTGCATGGAGTGGTGGATCGATGGTGAAACTATGGTGGCGGTGGAGGAATCTTGGCGCCAGAGGTAGGGAAGGTATGAAGACAGCATATGCCTGATGGTGATGAGGGATCAGTAATTTTGTAGGGTTGAGAAATTAATTTTTCCTGGTTTAAAAGTATATTAAAAGTATTAAATATTTACTATAATTAAGTGTGGTCAAGATTACTATTATATCCCTAATTAGATTTTTGAAATGATTAGTCTACAATCATCACTACATCCACACAATAAATAGTTAGAACACATGAACCTATCTATATTTAATAATATAAATAAAAACGAGTTTAAACAGTAATATTTTGATTTTAGCTTAAAGTAATAATATTGTTATTAATAATAATAATGATGAGTGTATTTAAAACTTTAACACGATATATATATATATATATATATATATATATATATATATATATATATATATATATATATATATATATATATATATATATATATATATATATATATATATATTCAAATGTTTATCACATCTATTGTGTGCTAGAATACACCAATAGAAATTTAGTATTAATTATATGTATATTAAATTCTATCCATACTTATAACTCATTTTTATGGAAATTAATTAAATTCGTCATTAATGTCAACAATAATATTCTTTCAAAATGAATTCATATTTAGAAGAATGAGAGTGTATTCCAGCAGAATGAGATTGTATTATAGTAGAATACACTCTCGTTCTTCATATTCCATGCAACTTTATTGTATTTTAAGTGAGTGAGTACTGAAACAAAATACGAACTCATATATAAAAACCTAGATGCGAATTCATTCTAAAAGAATGTTATTGCTGACATTAATGACGGATTTAATTAGTTTCTATAAAAAAAATTAAAATTATGGATATCATTTAATATACATATAATTATGGAAATCATTCTAGTACACAATAAATGTAAGAAACAAAATAACCTAGCCCTATATATATATATATATATATATATATATATATATATATATATATATATATATATATATATATATATATATATAAAAGAGTGACATATTAAAATCACTTCGGAAGTGTAGCCCACTTTGTAAGATTTCTCATTTCTTCTAGAATCCAAGATCAATTCCCTCTTTATGCGTTTTTTCGTAGGAATAATGACTTAAAAGGGTAATATAATTTTTGATTTGTATACATTTAGTCACTGAGTTTTTTTTCGTCCACATTTAGTAATTCAATTTGTTAAACTGTACCCATTCAATCCTTATGAACGATTACTCTAGGTAGCCGGGAAAAATGACTTAATAGGGTAATATACTTATCATTTTGTACACATTTAGTCCTTATTATTTTTGTCTACATTTAGTCCTTAATATTTTTTTGTTTCAAAATAAGTCCTTTTTGTTTTTGTACTCGTTCAGTACTTATGAATGGTTTCTTTAGGTTTTTCTTACGACATCTTACGTGAGACAATCATTGATGAGGTGGTTGGGGTTGTTGATTTTATGTCCATCGTGATCTCGACTGTTTGGTTGCGTAGGTCTTGTGGTTTGGCTTAGGTCTTGTGTTTTAAATGTCGTAACTTCTTCATACGATATTAGATTTTAACGATCTTTATATTCGTTTTTTAGTCTACTACAACTTTCGTTAAGATTACTCCCGTTAAAATGTAATATATTTTTACTTACGATTTTACAAAAAAAATCCATACATGCATTCATAAAAAACGTATGGATATAAAGATCGTAAGTAAAAATATATTAGTTTTTAACGAGAGTAATCTAAACGAAAGTAGTTGTAACGCCCTATTTCGAATCATTACCCATTTGGGCGTGGGTGATGAAATGTAGATGGTTCGGGCATTCAGAATTGGATTTGGGCGCCAAGGGGTATTTTGGTAAACTGGCAGCAGGCCTTTCTGGAATTTGGATTTTGTGTTTGGGGAACTTTAAGTCAAGTATGATTTGATAATAATGTTGAGCTTCTCGATACCTCTACATGGATATAAGGATGGTCGGAATCGGAGCTGTATCGAGAAAGTTATGGCCTTCGGAATGAATAAGGGTTTAAGGGTAAACCCTAGTACGCGGGGCGTACTTGTGCGAGGGGGACTACACCTTGCATAAGGGAGTGTACGCTTAGCGTACTTCGGAGATGGGATCGGGGTGTGAGACCTCGTACGCTGGGCGTACGAGGGTTAGTGAAAAACCCTAATTTCCGTATTTGTACCCTATATAAGCTTAATGTTAGCCCCTTTCCCTCATTTCTAAGTCAGTCTCCACACTCTAAAAACCCTAAATCGAACTTGTAGCCTCTTGGTGGTGTTCTTGATCTCTTAGAAGGTTTTTGGAGCACATTTTGCCCTTGGGAAGGAAAGAAGAGAAGCTTGAAGTTGTTTGGCTTGGTGGGAAATCTTTGGATCCAGAATCATCATCTTGTGGGGAAGCTTTTTAAGGTATCAAGTTTGCATCTTGGCTTATGTATTATTAGATCTCTTCATGGCTAGTTTATTATGATTTTGGTCTTCTTTTTAAGATTATGGATGAGTTAGCTTGTTTAAGGGTTCATCCTTTCAGATCTGAATTTGTTTTGTTATCGTTGAGCATAAAGGTGCAAGCTTTATGTGTATTATGGAGTCATGCATGCATTAAGTCAACCATTAAGTCCCTTTTTAGTGTAAGAGGTTCTTTTAACCATGTATGAACATAAAGTTGGCAACTTTACGTGGTATTTCAGCTTAAGGAGGTCAGATCTATGTTTTGGAAGCTTTGTCTTAATGGATTAAGTGAAAATCAAGTTTGGGTTAATAAGGGTGAGTACATTGGGCGTACAAGCAGGTACGCGCAAAATACAATCCTTCAAGCGAGTACGCTGCACGTACGTGCCTGTACGCCCCACATACTCTGTCTGAATGGGCTTGGTGTGTTTGGGCTTCGGTTTGGGCTATCTTTTGGGCTTGGATTTCTTGGGGCTTTGTTGGGACATCTGTAAACAAGTGGTTAAAATGGGGAAATGTTAATGGGCTTTAGGGTAAGGTCCATGTAAAGGCTTGGGCCCAATTTGGAAAATTGGGCCATAAGTGGGTTTTGGATGGTTTTTGGTTTGTGGGCCTTTATGACTGGGAGTTTGGGCCTTAGTCTTGGACCAAACTAGGGGAGGAGTAAAATGGTCTTTTTACCCCATATAAGGATTATTTGGATTAGGTTTGGAACCCAATTGTTAATTGGGTGTTATTTGTTTGATAGCGCGTGGATTCTAGCAGATCAGCAGTCATGGATTTGTTCGAGGGTCCAACTGTTGAGGTGAGTCTCCTCACTGTTCTATGGGTCAAAGGCACCAATGCCGGCCCATTTGGTTTGTGTATTGTAGGAAGACTAGGGGGTGGCCCTTGGCAATCTGTATGAAAGACCAAGAGGCGGCTCCTGGCAACCTGTTTGGCCCCCCGCCTGGCAAGGAAAGACCATGATTTGGCTCGTGGCATAATGGCGAGACTATGGTTGGCATATAACACCTCATATTGTATGCATGATATGCCTGGCTCGTATGTTATGTATGATATGTAGTATTTGGGGAACTCACTAAGCTTTGTGCTTACAGTTTGTGGTTTCAGGTGCTTCTGGTTCGAAAGGGAAGAGCCCGACTTGATCGCAGCGCATACACCCGTGTTTTCCGCAATATGTGATTTTGGGATTATACTCTGATGAATGTTCTATTTTGAAATACTTTTAAATGTTTGAATAAAGGATAAATGAGTGTTTATATATATTAAAAATGAAATTTTTGCCCTATGATTTTCGGGTTATTACAAGTTAGTAATAGAGCTTTGGTTCGAGGGATTTGGGCATACCTTCGGTATGCCTGGACTCAAACTGAGGGCTTGGTAAAAATTTTCATAAAATAAATGTTTTATTAAAAAAGGGTTTCTAATCAAAGAAAGGGGTGTGATGCGTGCAATTGGTCGAGCTCAAGTAAGTGGTTCCCAGAATACCAATCCATGTTTATTGTGATATATGATATGATTATGTGAATTGCATGCTAGATTAGGGCTAAGGATCTGCTCAGTATTCCATGATATGAGAGATGACTTTATATGCCTAATTGTATGAGCTTTAGAATTACATGCTAGTATGAATTTCTAATAAGTGGATAAAATGGCTTGAATAGTGTATGCTGGTTAGACTTTCCCATTGTCTGAATGCTGCTTGCTTTGTGCTTTGTGGACTTTTAGTGATGTGAATTGGATTCTAAGTGAATATGCTAAGTCACACGAGACACAGGTGTAACATCCCGATTTCCAAGTATGAGATTTATTATTCAAAAGACAAATTTCCCTTGGAACTCGTCGAGTTGATGGCCTCAAATCGACGTGTTGAAAAGCTTCGGGTCGCACATCTTTTTGGACCAACTCGACGAGTTGGAGAGGAAAACTCGACGAGTTGGCGGCTGATTGTGAAACCCTAAATTTTCGGGTTTGCATCCTATATAACCTCCTTAAGTCCTTGAGGCTGATCTTTTATTAGCCTCCAAACCCTATTATCGGCCTTGTAAACCCTAATATTGATTCCATCTCATATTGTGAGTTAGTGTGGCATTTTTGAGTAAAAGAAGGAGAAGTTTGAGAGAAGGAGGCAAGGATCTAGCAAGCTAAGCTCCCATCTTCAGTTTGGCACTCTTTTGGACCGTTGTAAGTATTCAAAATCTGATTTTTATCTATCTATGTAGCTAGGCCTTGAGTTTTGTCCCTTTTTCTCCTTATTCTTGGATATTGCAATGGATGGACTTCATAAAGTTTGCAACTTTATGAATATCCAGGTCAAGATGACCATAGAGTGAGTTAATTAGATCTGGTCTTTAGTCAAGCTTTGATGCCATGCATGGAGTTTAGGTCATATTTCCCCTTTTTGAACCATTTTTGGTTCAAGACATGAATTAGACATGGATGTTTATAAATCACCCACCTTTGGGACGTTTTTGAGGCTAGAATCTCTTCTGGAAAAGTTGGGTTCCAGATCGCATGGATTTTGTGCTTAGTGGTTAAGCCTTTGAGTTTTCAAGCCTTGTGGAAGGGTTTTTGATCATTTGGAGTAGCCCTAAAGGATAAAGTTGGAAACTTTATCCTTTTAGACACATTTGGAGTTTAGATCTAAGCCTTAGAGTGTATGGAATTGAAGAATCAGCTGTATATGTTAAGCTGGGGAAAACTCGGCGAGTTGTCTAGCCAACTCGGCGAGTTGGCTAGGGTTTTCCCTGACTTTCTGAGTTCTGTAAAACTGGACGAGTCCAAGAGGTACACTCGACGAGTTGGGTCAACGTGCACTGTTGAACTTGACCGATGACTTTGACTTTGACCATGGTTGACCAAGTTGGACTTTTGAGGGCATTTTGGGTATTACGGGATTTTGATGGGTTTGGTCGTGATGGTTGTAGGCATTGATTCAGGAGCTCAGATTCGGAGTCAGACCTTATCAGTTCTGCACTACTTGTGAGGTGAGATGTCCTCACTGTACTTGCGGGTCGAAGGCACCAATACCGGCCCATTAGATTGATATCCTGTTATACATGCTATTATATGGTTATGATATGTTAGATCGGTATCCTAGTAGATAGGATGTTGCTATGCTTAGTGATCTGTAGATCTGTGTGACTGGATGTAGAGTGTTATATGATTATCTGTTATATGTGCACATGATTTGTTGGTGGCTAAGGCTTCACTGCTTTGTGCGTAAGCCAACAGGACGAGGCATTCCAACCCGATGGTTGAGGGCCTAGGGTATTCCATCCCGAGGATGATTGGACACATAATATGTTGGCATTCCAACCTGATGGTTGAGGGCCTGGGGTAATCCATCCCGAGGATGATTGGACCCATAGTATGTTGGCATTCCAACCTGATGGTTAAGGGGCCTGGGGTATTCCAACCTGGTGGTTGATTGGGCCCGAAGTATGCTGTTATTATATTTGTGATATTTGTTATGTATCGGTATTTTGGGGGAACTCACTAAGCTTTGGGATTATAGTTTTGGATTGTGTTTCAGGTACCTTAGGGGATCGCGACAAGGCGATGGCGTGATCGTGCACCTCCTCATGTTTTGATTTTATGATTTTGGGATTTCTCTAATGTGAAACTCATTTTGAAAACAAATTGTAATAAATGACGGTTTTGTGGTTGTTTAAAAAGTTTAAAAATTTCAAGAATTTTACGAATGTTACAAGTTGGTATCAGAGCCTTGGTTTGAGTGAATTGGAGGAACACTCGTGTGAATCCAGTCTCAAACTAAGGAAAAGATTTTTAAAATGATTTTCAAATGGTTTTCAAAATACTCAAGGAGGATGCAATGTGTACGATCAGCTGGAGCCAGTAAGTAGACCCCAAAATACCATACTGTTGTGTGATATTGTGATATGTTAGAACAACATTCTAGTTATAGGGTAGGGATCTTCAGGAATTGCATGATAGAATTGTCTGATTATATGATGCCTGATTGCCTAGGACCTTTCTTTTATGGAATTGACATCATTACTGTAGTTGCTTAGTGTATGCATCATGGTTATATATAACTAAGATCTTATAGCATGAGAATGTTTGGTTTGGCCTTATTTCCTATTATTGTTTGATGAAGGGCTTAGGGTAGGATCAGATATTCGAATGTCTATAGGGTCCAGTGTTATGTATGGCTAGCATACACGAGTGCTGCAGGGTTGGTGGAAGTTTCATGGATGAATTGTGTGGGGTCAGCTGGCCAGTCGTGAGATGTTTAGCATTTCCTCTAGGGAGTGAGGATTGAGTGTTCGTCTTTGCTTATGAGTATTGTTAGGGCATTGTAATGATCCTTGAGACAAATACGGGTAGGTGTGGTAGGTAGTATGGGCACGTACTACTGAACGCACATGACCCGTACTCGTAGCAAGGAAGTCACAACCCTGAGGGTTTCATTGGGAGCTGGTTCCCCGTTATGATATGTGGTTTATCTGATATCGTCTTGGTGTATTTTCAGTATGGTGACCACGAGACGAGTTGAGATCGGATTCGGGTCGGGATCGGGAGCTGACAGTCAGGGCGGGCCAGCATTGTCAGAGGACCGTGTCACGGAGATCATCCGCGAGGAGGTGGTTGCTATTGTCCGGGATCACATTCCGGAGATGTTCAGGTCTATCAAGACTGCGATGATGGAGTTCTTCGATGATCGTTATGCAGCCGTTGTTGAGACGGCTACTACTGTAGCCTCCGCAGCCGTGGCTGCTGCAGGTGTTGGGATAGGGCGAGTCTTTCAGTATCAGGACTTCGATAATACGAAGACCCCAACTTTCAATGGAGTTCAGGACCCGATGATAGCCATGAGGTGGCTATCTGATGTGGAGGGATGTTTCTTCACTTGTTCATGCCCTGCTGACCAGAAGGTCAGGTGCCCTCTGAACCTTCTGAGGTACGGAGCGAAGGATTGGTGGAGACTCGCTACTAGTTCTTATTCTGTTGAGCAGAGAGCCTCTGTGTCATGGGAGCAGTTTTTTGAGATGTTCCGCTCCCGCTATGTCTCGCTGGTGGAGCGTGAGAGGTTAGCATAGGAGTATCTGGATTTGAGACAGGGTTCAGAGACGGTGACGCAGATCACCAAGATGTTCACGGAGAGAGCTATGTTCTGCCCTAAGTTTGCTGCATCTAAGCAGGCTCAGATGACCGGTTACTTGAGCATGCTCAAGACAGAGATCATGCAGTTTGTTTCTACTCCGCGCTACAGTTCATTGTTGGAGATGTAGGAGGCCACCAGGCGGCGTGAGATTGAGATTGAGTTGCAGACTCGGGAGTTGAGACTGGCGGTGCAGTCGCAGCCTGTGCCGAAGCGGTTCAGGGCCGCTGACTCCAGGTCAGGGAGTCAAATGGGTCGCACTTGTGGGAAGTGCGGCAAGGTACATAATGGTGTTGGTCGGTCTTCTTTGGGTTGCCACAAATATGGAAAGCAGGGCCACATTGCGAGGGACTGTCGGCAGCAGACTCCAGCTTCTGGCATCAAACTTTGTTATCATTGTGATCAAGTGGGCCATATGAAGGCCCATTGTCCCTTGTTAGCCGCCAAGACGACGCAGGCTCCAGCATCGGCTACTTTGAGGATCACTGACGAGAGTCAGGGCAGGGCGCAGCCCCCGAGGGCTCGAGGTCGCACTTTCCTGCTCACTACCGAGGAGGCCGGGGCAGCGCCAGATGTTGTGACTGGTATGTTTCTATCCCTCATCTTATTGATTATGTTTTTTTTATGCTCATATGTTTGTACCTATGTTAGGTACGTTCTTAGTGAACTCATTGCCTGCTCTTGTATTGTTCGACTTGGGTGCAAGTCGGTCCTTCGTTTCTCGGTCTTTTAGTAGGGAGTTTGCTTTGCCGATAGGGGAGTTGGAGTGTCCGTTGCAAGTTTCTATCGCCAACAAACACGGGGTTTCTGCTACTTCGGTTTATCAGGGTTGCATTATGGAGATCTTCGGAGTATCCTTTCTTATCGGTTCGATTCCTATTCCCATAGTGATAGTAGGTATGGATTGGCTGAGCCGTTTCGATGCCATGATCGACTGTGAGGGTCAGTGGGTGGTAGTTCGAACCCTAAGTGGGGGAGAACAAGTTATTTATGGAAAGGGCACCAGGTTGGGTTCAGGGTTTTGTTCGGCAGCCAGGGCTCGACAGTATATTCAAGACGGATGTGCAAGTTATTTGGCTTATGTGGTGGATACGTGGGTTGAGGATCAGGTGGCGGTTGTTGATGTTCCAGTTGTCAGGGAGTTCGCTGATGTATTCTCGGAGGAGTTACCCGGTGTGCCTCCTGAGAGGCAGGTCGAGTTCCGGATCGACCTTGTGCCAGGTGTGGCCCCTATTGCCAAGGCGCCGTAGCGATTGGCACCACCTGAGATGCAGAAGCTATCATTTCAACTGCAGGAGATGCTAGGCAAGCAGTTCATCCGTCCGAGCAGTTATCCGTGGGGTGCGCTGATTCTATTTGTCAGGAAGAAGGATGGTTCACACCGAATGTGTATCGATTATAGGAAGCTGAACAAGTTAACAGTGAAGAACTGTTATCCCCATACGCGGATTAATGACCTCTTTGATCAGCTCCAGGGAGCATCTTGGTTCTCCAAGATAGACTTGAGGTCTGGGTACCATCAGGTCAGGGTGAGAGAGGAGGACGTGGAAAAGACCGCGTTCCAGACTCGCTATGGGCATTACGAGTTCGTGGTGATGACATTCGGGCTCACCAATGCGCCTGCGATATTTATGGATTTGATGAATAAGTATGCAGGCTGATGCTTGATCGTTCAGTTATTGTGTTTATTGATGTTATCTTCGTTGGATTAGGTGTCTAAGCCCATAACTATAATTGGTATGTACTTGATTTGATATGTAGCATGGTCCTTTTGGGTTGCCTTCACTCATGCAACTTGACACAATGACTTGTGGAGAGAGAGTAGAATTTGTTATGTGAAATAATAAATTGGCACTCAAATGATTTTATTAATATATTACAAGATTAATATATTATTTGGAAATGATATTATTAATTAGTATTTAATCATAAATTAATTTGATATTAATTTTGGGATTAAAGGACTGATTAATAATTGAAGGGGTTGTTTTGCAAATTATTTATAGTTGCAGAACTGGGCTATTGGACTCCTTAATTAGGAGTGGATGAAATCCTATAGGGAGGCCCTATAGATTTCGTCCAAGGCCTTATAAGGAGGAGTCCATGGGCTGCTTAAACCTTAAGCAGGAGTTACGGTTTCCTCCAGAAACCCTAGCAGCCCACAACTATATAAAGACCCCTAAGCACTTGGAATTTCGGGCTATGCTTGAAAGAAAGAAACCCTAGCCGATTTCTAAAGTGTCTCTTTCCTCTCATCCTTTGCATTGAGTGCTTGTGACTCCATTAGAGGTGCAACACTTGGGGCACTAAGCTTTCAAGAGTCAAGGATCTTCAAGGATTGTTGTTGTTATTACTATGAAACAAGTGAGGTAATATTCTAACCCTAATTTCATATGAATTTCGAATCTTGTATGCTAGATCTAGGGTTATTGCTTTGGTATTCAAATTTGCATGTTCAATAGAGAAAAACTTAGTCCAAAGCAATTAAGGTTGCATGATCACATAGGAATGTAGATATGCTCATAACCCATCAGTGGTATCAGAGCCTAGGATGTTTTTCAATTGAATTGTTGCAAGAGTGAACTATCCAAAGAACAAGAAAATCGATTTTTGTTGTCCAGGGCCTGGAACTCGACGAGTTCTATATGAACTCGACGAGTTGGATGAACTCGACAAGTTCACTTGCCAACTCGACGAGTTGATGTCTGTTTCCTAATTTTTCGATTTTCAGATCTGATTTTGAATAGGATAATTACCATAATTCGTTTTTATTGCCTAAAACTGAATTTTTGAATGGTAACATGATATCCTTATCAAAATTAATGGATTTGGTTAAATGTGGATAATAATAAGATTATTTTGATTTGAAATTTAACCTTGTAGTTTGAAGAGTTTTAAATTACACCCTATGGTTTTATAATTTGAAATTTAATTGAATAGTTTAATTTTGAAATCTTAAATTTTAGAATCCTAGTATTTTAAAAGATTTAAAATACATCCTTATGGATGTTGTTAATAATTTAATTAAGTGTTTAATTAAAAGACAATTAATAAATCCATAAAAAGTTTAGATTTAATTAAATTAAAAGTTTAATTTATTAAAGGACTAAACCACTTAGTATTTTAAAAGTTTAAAATACACCCTTATACTATATAAAATTAAAAGTCTAATATATTATATATGTATAAGAAAATTCATTCTTACCGTTACCAGGCCTCATTCACGAAGTTGGTCTATAAGGGGTGTTTAAGGAAGTGGCATGTAAAATGACCGTCATTGGGTATCCTCTCTTTCCCACCGCACTTTTGACTAGTGGAGGGTCGTTAGCCGAACAGGTATGATAGGACATTAAACTCTCATTAAAAGTATAATGAATTAAAAAGTAACTAAACGCTTTTATAAATTCCAAATTTTAGTTACTTTAGGAAAAAGTGAATTTTTTGCTAATCCATGAAATTGCACATTGCACCTTATTGGTCGTTAGTGGAGCGTGTGTGGTTGATCGGCATACTAATTTAGGACTAATGAAGGATGAAAATGGGTAGCTCATAAATTATCAGATTGATCAATGGAGTGTGTGTGGTTAACCGACACATTGATTAGATGATAAATGACATCGAGAGTACCAAGCTAATTTGCATGGTTATTCACACCTTATTTGTGATCCTCGGTATCCCAGTCACAAATTTGAAGGGCACAATCGAGATTAAACATGCCATTAATGAATCTCAAAAGATCTAGGAATTTCATTTAAAACCTAATTCGTTTTCATGGTGGAATAGGTAAATCGTCATTTACCTACCTTCAAATAATTTACAATTGGATTGCGACATCCCTCTTCCGAATTGTGAATTATTGTGTTGGGTCCTAGCCTTAATATTTCATTTGGGTGTTATATTAAGGATTAAATCAACTAACTTGAATTTCTCCCTTTTGTAGATGTCTAGTTCTGACGATTATGAGCTTCCTCAATCCTTTGGAAAAGGTTTCCCTTCTGAAGATGATCTTCCACGTGTCGATCAAGGTGAAAGATCATTCCCTTATTTGTGCATTGGTGAAACTGGAAATCATTCTTCTCTTCCTCCACCTCCTCAAGTGATTCTCCCTGACCCACATTTTCGTCGACTTGAAAAGTTCAAGGTTAATCAAGCCCTATTGGCATGCAAACACCGAGATGGAAGTTCTGTGTGTGCACACGTCCTGAAGATGAAGTCGCACATTGACAGACTGGGAATGTTGGGTGTCGTTTTCCCAAGGAAGCTAGCTGTTGACATGGTTCTTCAATCGCTTCCTGAGTCATATAGTCAGTCCCTTGAAGGCTACTATATGACAGATCACGACGTGACCCTTATTGATCTGACATATTTGCTGATTGTTGCAAAAGCAGCAATGCTTTGGCGCACTGGTCAACCAAATTTGTTTGGAAGATCTACCTCCCAAATTTCCATGGACCTTAACAATGGCAACATTGGTAGTCCAGAAAAGTTTTCTCTTCCCAATGGAAAGGTATCGGCCAAGGTCAAACTGTTTGTGTTGGATTAGGTGTCTAAACCCATAACTATAATTGGTATGTACTTGACCCGAGAGTAGCATGGTGCATTTGGGTTGCATATCACCACGACAATTTGATAGGATGGACTTTTGAGAAGAGGTTATTTATGATTTATTAATATATTATAAGTTCTAATATATTAATATGAAATCATATGATTTAATTAGTATCGATCAATAATTAATTTGGATTTAATTTAGTGACCAAAAGAGACTAATTAAATTAATAGGGACTAATTATGTAAATTAGTTATATATATATGGTTTGGGCTCATGATACATGATGGACTAAGTTTACGGATGAATCCATAAAGAGTTAGCCCACTTGAATCATGAATAATGGATAATAAGCCCAAGTGTATGGATTAGGGTTTACCCATGACTCTTGGATTCCTACACTATATATATATATATATATATATATATATATATATATATATATATATATATATATATATATATATATATATGACACCCTATAGCCTAAAGTTGGTTGCACAAGTTTTGCTAGAGTGTTCTTGGAAAGCCATATCTGATTTTAGTGTGCATAAACTCTCTCAAAAGTCATCATTTGTCTAAGGTGTGTTGTGAACCATTTGAGGAGCAACATTTGGGGCACTAAGTTCTTAAAGGCCAAAACTACAAGCTATAACAAATAGGTAATTCTATAACTCATTTCTATGTCGTTTATGTCAATTGTATGCTAGTTGTAGGCTTAATGCTTTGGAAACAATATTGCATGTATAATTAGAGAAAACATAGATCCAAAGCATTTAGGGTTGTATGTGCACCATAGGATGTTGTAGTATACAAAACCCAATAGTGGTATAAGAGCCTAGGATTGTTTTCTATTATACTTGATGTTTATTGGTTTTCAAAGTTGAAAAAAATCGTTTTTTTTTTGCATTCTGACTGGTGAACTCGTCGAGTCTGATGAAGTGAAGAATCAAGTAAGAAACAGATCAGAGTAAAACAAATGTAGTTTGAACACGAGATGTAAATATAATCTGGATTCAGCTCTATTATGCTTTCAATTCTTACAGAGAGAATGTTTACAAGTTCATACACTTACTACTTGTATCTCTAAGTAATGTCCCTATTTATAGGAAACATGAAAGCACACAAAAAATTACAAGGACTATTCATCTAAGCTTCGTTACAAAATGCCTTGTAAAATAACATTAAGTCTTAGACATATTACAACAGGTCTTCGACCCTTACAATCTCCCCCTTTGTAATAATGTCGACCTTCTTCAATTCGAGAGAATCTATATAGCATACAGCATCACCCTTCGTATTTCTGAGTACCAGGAAATAATCCTTTTCAACTCTTTCTTGTCCCCTTCATTATTCTTCTTGCAGCTATTCATACTAACAATAAAGTTTGTATACTGGGACGTAGTATATCTCTCTACTTCGCATGCCTGGAACAAAAATCTCTTGGCCTTCCCATTCTTATCCTTCCCTGCGAATACCAATCCAAATGGCTTCAAGCATATCTCCCCATCTGCATACTTCTTTAACTCAGTTTGGGGCTTCGTTGGTTCCATGGGAACTTTCACTTCCAATCCCTTCGCAGTTGCCAACTCCACATCAGTTAGTGCCAAACATTCATAGTAGTTGTCTATGAATATTTTGATGTGAGCAAGACCAAGACGAAAAACTTCTGGATCAATTTCTCGAAGATACGAAGCATCTTTATCTTTTAAAAGCAATGCTACTTATACAAGATCATACAAGTTCATCAACAGAAAATCAACCATAGAGAAATCACACACTTGACCATTCGCCCTTGCAACATGAAAACGAAAGTTCTGCATCATGTTCTCGAACATAACATCCTTCTTAATGCAGATCACCTTCTTTATTTTCACAAGAGACCATATTTCCTCTGGAAGTTTCCTAAGAACAGCATGAAACCTGAGTTTCATATATGTGTATTCATCATCATTGTCGAATTTCTCAGCAATCTTGTACTGAGCCATGATGAACATCATTTCATTCACTACAAAATCCAGTTGGTTCATGTCTGAATTAACAACAGCATAGCTTTGTTTTGGCTTCTTCTGAAAGGCATACATATGATTATATGCAACTCTTGTTTCGATCGTTTCATAGTTGTAATGCTTGCTTGGATCACCCTTGTTCATTCCAGGTGGATCACTTGCACGAAGACTCACAATGCTCTGAACTACTCTTAGTTTCTCCATTTTAGCTTCAGCCTCAACTTTCTTTTTCTCTTTCGACTTTTCAACTACAATCGTTTTGCCTTTGTCTTTGTGTGAAGAACTATCAATGGTATCCTTTGGCTTCGAACCACTGCCACCTTCAGCAGAAGAACCAATCATAATTCCTTTAGAAATTGGCCTTGTAATTGGCATCGTGGTAACAACCGTTGAAGTAACAGGCCCAACATTTGAGACTATTGGCTTTGTTGATGGAATATTTGTTTGAAATTTTTTCCCAACAGTCTTAACAACTTCATGCGAAACCTCACCAACCTTCACATCACCAACCTTCTTTTCTCCCCCTTGCACCCCTGTGACAATAGGTGGGGCATCTGTTGGTAGAAGACTTGAGAACCTGGACAAAGGAGCCAACTGTTTATGCAAAACAGCTTCGAATTGTGAACAATTTTGAGATAAGAATTCTGGTGTAATGATCGAAGAGGAAACAAGCTTGACAGATAATTCTTTCAGCTCCTTTAGCAAAGTACTAATCTCCACAAAACTTTGGCTTTTATCCGTAGAAAGTTGATTTACTTGAGGACTCAAACTTTCGTACATCTTAACATACTTTGTGACAGCATCACAAATAATATCCACCTTCTGATTGAGAGATGCATAGTCTTGCTGAGCACTGACAATCTCTTTGACCATATCTTCACGAAGTTCTTGAAGCTTGAGATTTACATCTTTACAAACTTTCTTCACATCAAGAACGAATAAGGTATGTCTTTCCTTGACCTCACTTTTTAGTTCTTTTACTTCACGCAGAAAAGTCGCGGACTGAGAGTTCACACGTAACTCATTGTTCTGATCATTATGGTCCACCTTCTCCAAAATTCTAGACTCCGAGTCTCGAATCATTCCAGAAACTTTGCTAACCATCCTGGCTTCGAATGCTTTCATCATAACATCAACTTCTAAACTTGAGACAGATTGACTTCCCCCCATGTCAGCTTGAGACTGAATAATCCAATTCATCTTTTTATTCAGAATCTTGAACTGCTTCATCGTCATTAACATATTATCTGGAAAAGTTTCTTCTTCTTCATCAAATTCCAACTCTTCAAATGTACCTCCAAATCCTCCTTCTTCAGTATCAGTGTCCTCAGTAGATTTGGGTGGATCAGTTGATTGAGATGAGAACAGAGTAGTGAATGGTTGATTGAGAATGGTTGCAAACGTGGATGAATTGGTAGTGTTTGAAACAGGAATGATAAAAGGAGGTAAGGAAACAAAAGTATCAATTACAGAAGGTTCAGGAATACCTTGAGTTGTAACAAGAATTTCTTTATTTGAATCTCCTTCACCCATAGTGACATTTACATCCGTATCAGATACGTGTGTAGTGATGTCTGAAGTTCGAACCTCCTCAGGAACTGACTTAGTTAACGAAACTTCGGGTGGGGTGACCTCAGTCTTCTCAGGAGTCGATGTTGGTGTAGAAATATTAGCATCAGGTGTTTCAGGAATTTTCTCACCTTCGAACGATTCCTCTTGAAGAACCAACTTTTGTTTCTTTATCTTCCTCTTGGAAATATGTTTGGCCACATCTTTAGCTCCTCGTTTCTTTGATGAAGGAGAAACAGGAGCTGGAACCTCATGA
Source organism: Lactuca virosa (assembly GCF_052849685.1). Classification (NCBI taxonomy): domain Eukaryota; kingdom Viridiplantae; phylum Streptophyta; class Magnoliopsida; order Asterales; family Asteraceae; genus Lactuca; species Lactuca virosa. Next base: position 166,073,999 of record NC_136434.1, on the reverse strand, counting down.
ATAAGGACCCCTTGGTGATTAAGATGTGGTTTACGAACCATGGTAGGGGAAAACCTAAAAGAGCCATCTATAGACTTTCGTGAACCACTAGACTTCTTCTTAATTCTTTGAAAGATACCAGATTTTGATGGAATGGTTTCCTTTGCGTGTTTATCAATAACAGGCTCTACCGGCTCAATCAAAACAGTCGAAACTTGTTCTGCTGGCTTCGTCTGTTTCTTTGGTGACTTCTTTTTCTTTGGCTCCTGAACAGGTTTCTCAGGAGTAGTTGTTGCATCCTTCTTTGATTTTCTTGACTTCTTAGAAGGACCTGGTTCTTCTTTTGGCAACAACTTCCCAGTTTCAACATCAGGATTAATTGTTTTCAAATACTCCACGAGTACTAAGTTTGTTGGATCAACACGCTTTAACATTGCATCAGGGATCCTTGCAATGTGCGTAAATACTTTAGCATCATCAGTAACCTCCTTTGGAAAGTGATATTTCATGAATTCAGCTGTCTCTTCACCAGCAGGCACCTCAATCCCTTCTTTGTCATAGAAATAACGAAGAATCAAACTCCAATTCCTTGCACACGAAATTCCTTGTACAACATTCGTGTTTTCAACACTCTTCTGAAACTCCTTCCACATCTATGTAGAGTAATCAACTGAAATATCATAATACAATCCAGCAACCATAGCATAAACTTCCATTCGACCTTTATCTAATCTAACACTGCGACCAGTCAAGCAGCGAAGAAAGATTCCAAATAGAAAATTCCAAACAGTCGGAAGTCCAGACTTCTTGAAATCATTGATCTTGGTGAGTGGGGGTTGATGACCCATCTCATTAAACATGTAGTTGACTTGAGCAAAAGAAAGATCAACATATGGTGGAGAATTAGGGATATCAAGAATCTGACAGAATATCTTCTTGGTCAAACGTATCTTCTTATCATTCACCAGTTGGAAGGTAATAATATCCATTGCTTTGCTGTAAGTAGCAGTGGATCCTGCTTGTGAAAGCCATGAAAGAGGAACAATAAATGAATTGAACATGGCTGTCGATAGAACAAAGCTTTTCAAAGCGACTACCAACATCTTCAATTCTTCTGGATAAAGTGAAACATCCGCTTCGACTTGATATTTCTTGCCTTGAATTTTCATGATTGGTTGTGAAGTAACATCTTCAGTGGTTTGGGATGGAGCATTGACATCAGCAGAAGTGGCCATGATTATGGTTTGTTGAAGCTTTAAAGAACAACGTGAATTTGCAGAGAAAATTTGGGAATTTTCCTTTTGAAAGCGTAAACTGATAAAGACCCCTTGATTCCCCTTTTATATGTAACCCTAGAGTTTGAATTTGAAGCGGGATGTGCATTAAATGAGATCCGACGTGGCACCTTGAAAATCGCACCACTATTCCGATAAAGTAGCCATGCGTCAAAAAGTAATTTTCACTTCTCCTTGAAAACCGGAAGAAATACAAGACGTCACATCAAACAGCCTGTATTGTTTCACCCAATGGAATTGTAACCGTCACCAACCTTCGGATGGAAGTAAGGCTCTTTCACTTTTGGGATGAAAAGCGAAGTCATGTGCCAGATGTTCGAAATCATCAGTCTGAGTTGGTATTACTCAGAACCTCAAGGATTTCGTGAGTGCGGTGTGCCAAACGAATAAGATAAGAAGCAATTTAACAAAAATTTTGGAATCTGTGATGTCAAAAAATTAAAATTTCGACACGAAGGCGGTAAAACCCCGGGCAAATGTTGCTTCGTTAGTCATCATGAGATATGATCAACAGCTTGTGTATTTTCCCGTGAATTACAATCGAATACTTATAGAGAAGTATCTGTAACGCCCGTGTTTCAGGGTTAGGCATTAGTAGATGATGTAATAGTCTAGGTCAACTATTGTAACTATTTTTGAAGCAATAAAGATGAATTATTTGAGTATTATGTGAATTATGTGAATTTATGTGCTATATACTTAATTATAAAGATATAATTAATAAAGAATAAAAATAAGCGTCAAACTTAAAGTGTGAGATAAACCTGATATCTTTACAGAAAGTTGTAGTGGTCGAAACAAGGATTCCGTATATATAAAGAACACCGAAATCCGAGTTATAACGAAGAAGTTATGACCCGTCGAAGTTTCGCGACGGAACCGGGACGGCACCGGGAAGCGTAAATAGTGAATTTACGATAGAAGACTTTTTGGCCTTAGTAATCTAAACGAAAGTCATAGAGTATGTTAAACCGAGAACATCCGTAAAAAGAACTCCTAAATCTGACTTCGTATGAGGAAGTTATGATTTTTCAAAGTTTTGGCTTAGCAGTGTACAACCCGAAGTTCGAATATGAGATCGAGCGATATTTAGCCGAAACAATCTAAATGAGAATTGAAGATCTCATCGATAGTAGTCCAACGGTGAAAAGACATACGAAAACGGACGTCAGACGAAGGAGTTATGATTTTCTAACGGAGTTTTCCTCTCCCGGCCTACGAAAAATAATATAATAAAAATATAATAAAAATAAAATCAAAATTAGCCGACGAAGTCTAAATGAGAGTTGTAAAGCATTATCTCAACTACGCGTCGATATAAAGAACGTCGAAAACAGAGCTCGTATGCGAAAGTTATGAATTTCTGAAGTTCGGGGCGCGAACCCCAAAGCTGTGTCAGAGACCACGACGTGAAAACAGTGTTCACGACGTGGACTCAGTGATTTGACCTTTCAGAGCCTGTCAGACGCAACCTGTGATGACGTATGCAATGCCGATCAAGCCCACGATGTGGGAGTACTGTTCACGACGTGAATTTTATGAAAACATCCCTATAAATAGAATTCAAGGGGCAGCCGAGTTTGGTTGCTCAATCTCTTCTCTCTCACTCCCTATACTCTCTCTAAGCCCTATTTTAACCCCCCCGAAACCCCGGTATCATCCCGAGACCCGAAGCGAGTCCCGAAGCCCAAAGATCCCGAGAAGAAAAGAGTTTTCGAGCCGAAGCTCTGCCCGCGAGAAGCCTGGTGTGTGAAGATATTCTAGTTTCACCGAAGAATACTACTCTTAGAGCCGTAGTGCTGTCCGATCATCTTCTGATCAAGTGAGTGTATAGTCACTTTCATCTTACACATAGATATGAAATATTTCATATAAATTATGTGCTATGTGTATATGTATGTTATCTGTTTTCCTGTGATGTTTGCTGGATGAAAGATCTATACTTCTTTCTTTCAGATCTGGAACTTTTTCCTTCAGATCTACACTTCCTTATCTTATATCTAAACTTTTCTTCAGATCTGAACTGTATACTTTGAGATCTATGTTGGATGAAAGATCTGAACTTCTTTCCTTCAGATGTGGACTTTTTCTTCAGATCTAGACCGTATATGTATTTTATGCTTTGAAAGTTAAAAGATGTAAGCTTTATTTTACAGATCTGGACCATGTATGTATTTTATATCTACAAATATGTTGGGTAGAACATGGGTAGATAAAATAGTTGGTGTGTTGAAATAAAATGACGAGAGGCCTCAATGTTGACGTTGTTCCAGTCATCTAGCGGAGTATGGATGACAACCACAGACTTTTCTAGGAAGACCAGTGGAACGCTAGCAGGCTCGCAACCTGTAGGTGTTTGTGAACGAAGTGTTCACCGGTGTACTCCATCCTCCCCATGGTTGCCTTACGGACACATATGGCTGAGGAACCCCCTTAGCAGTAGTGTCCATCCCGATGAAATTCCTTAGGATAGGTCCCTTATAATAGATGCTCTAGGGACGTAAAGTGAGGATAACGGGAACGGGTAATCAGGTTAGTAATTTGATGAAAATGAATAATGAACTTATTATTATGGGTTGAAAACCCTATGTGCTCACCAGGCTCCCCAGCCTGACCCACTCAGTTTCTTGTATTACAGGTAGTGGCAAAAGCATAGTTGGATAATTTGACGAGAGATTACGGATTTGAGGCCATATAGTGTTTTGTGGCCTAAGATGTTTATTTCTTTTTAGTTTATGCTTATAGTCTGTATCGATGATTGACATCCCGAGTTTTTGTAATGTAATGGAAATACATTTCTTTAAGAAATGCTTTGATAAAATTTATATCATATTTTGTTTTGGGAACAAATTCCGCAATACTTTTCTTAAGAAGTTACTCTGATTTTTATTAAAAAGCATAAACGAAATCGGTCTTTTCTGGCCGTAAAAATGGGGATGTCACAGTTGGTATCAGAGCATTAGTTTAAGCGAACTAGGAATTTGTAGGATTTCTAGACTTAAACTTAGAATGCTAAGCGATGATTGTGAGGTGTGAGCACTAGCTTATTTTAGAAATTATGCCTAAAATGCTTTTATGTGCTAAATGCTTTATGCCTTATGTGCTGTTAATTGTTCGGATCTATGGTCTGTTGCCGACCGGATCTGGAAACCTTATGTGTTTAGGATTCTAAACGTACGACTACGATATTAGAACTAGCATATAAACGTTTCGGAGAGATAAGGATGATTTAAATGTCTATCCTGAATAAAGATCTAAATTCACCTTATTTGGTGTATAGATCAAGATGGCAAGAACCCGCAGTGGAGCTGGGAATGCAAATGGGAATAGGAAACAACCCCCAATGATTCAGCAAATACCTGTTGTAGTAGAAGTTGCACCCGAGCCAACAAGCCATGATTCGGGCTATGTTAGCGGAACAAAGGGAAGAAATGAGGTAGATGTTGAATAGGGACGAACCTACCATGCCCGTTGAGCAACCCGAGCTGAGTCCCGAGAAATCAAAGGAAGGTAAGTATAGCCGCCATGTGAGTCAAGTTGGGACTCAAGGAGAACGAAGGAATGACCCGGAGAGGGGAAACGACAAGGATGGGCGGATGTATAAGAATTTCTTGGGTGCCAAGCCACCAAGTCTCTCAGGAACCCCAAAGCCTGTTGAGATTATGGATTGGATCTCCGAAATGGAGATGGTGTTCGAGAGCTGCAGCTGTAGCGAGAAACAGAAGACCGTCTTCGTAGTAAGACAACTGAAAACTGGAGTCTTGAGCTAGTGGAAGCTATTGGCGGATATAATGCCGCAAGGAGAAGCCCTAAAGATGTCATGGGATGAGTTCTTGGAACAACTGAAGGCGCAGTACTGTTCAAAATTAGATCTGATTGATCTGAAAAATGAGTTCCAAAACCTGAAGAAGGGGAGAATGAGCGTTGACGACTACGCTACTACATTCACGGAAAAGATGAAGTTGTTCCCATACCTAGTGCCAACCGAACTCTCCAAAATTGAGAAGTTCGCAATTGGACTGCCAGCCGACTTTGGCCCGACAGTCAAGATGGCAACCACTCTGAAATCAGCTGTTCGAGCAGCTAAGAATGTGGAGACCCAGCAAAAGGAAAGGGGTCTGGAGAGGGCCGAGGTTGGTGAGAAAAGGAAATTCGATGGATCTTCAAGGTCCAACAAGAAAAGTAAATTCTCGAAGTCCGATTTGAAGGGAGGAGGAGCCGAAGCAACGTGGTGTGACAAGTGCAAGAAGAAGCACTCCGGAAAATACGACGGAGAAGTCACCTGCTTTAAGTGTGGAAAGACCGGGCACTATGCCAATGAATGCACCCTCACCAAGAAAGTCTGTTATGGGTGTGGTGAGGAAGGGAACATTTCGAGGGACTGCCCGAAGAAGAAGGAGGTGGGAAGACCTAACATTCCACCGAAGCCGAAGGCAAGAGCCTTCCAGATGATGCTCGAGGCTGCAAAGGAGGCAACATACGTCGCTTCAGGTACCTTTCTTGTAAATGGATTGCCTGCCAATATACTATTTGATTCGGCAGCAAACTATTCCTTTGTATCGCATAGATTTGGAGGAAAATTAGCATTGCCTGTAGAAAAACTTGATAATGCCCTAATTGTGGAAGTTGCCAGTGGCAAGTTCGTACCTGTTAGTGATCGTATTAAGAACATAGTCATCGACATAAACGGAAATGAATTCCATGAGGAGCTGTTACCTATTGAGCTAAATGGTTTCGATATCGTAATGGGAATGGATTGGCTTAGCGCCAATGATGCCGAGATACTGTGCAAGAAGAAGATAGTAAGGGTGAACCCACCCGGAAAAGAGTCATTTATGGTGTACGGGGACAAACATAGAGTAAATTATGGAATCATCTCCCTGATGAAAGCCAGGAAATGTTTGTCCAAGGGATGTGCATCATACTTGGCATTTGTAATCGATGCTAAGAAAGAGAAGAAGGAGATGCAGCAAATACCAGTCGTGTGTGATTATCCGGAGGTCTTTCCCGAAGATCTTCCTAGATTACCGCCTGATAGACAAGTGGAGTTCAGAATAGACTTGTTACCAGGAACAACACCGATAGCGAAGGAACCATACCGATTAGCACCGACGGAGATGAAGGAGCTCATGACGCAACTTCAGGAGTTGTTGGACAACGGTTTCATTAGACCTAGTTCATCACCCTGGGGAGCTCCGGTGTTATTCGTGAAAAAGAAAGATGGAAGCATGAGGATGTGCATAGATTACAAAGAGCTGAACAAGGCAACGGTGAAGAACAAGTACCAATTGCTGAGGATTGATGACCTTTTCGATCAGCTGCAAGGTTCGAGTTATTTCTCCAAGATCGATCTTAGGTCAGGATATCATCAGCTGAAGGTGCGAGAGCAAGATATTGAGAAAACCGCGTTCAGAACGAGGTACAGACACTATGAGTTCTTGGTTATGTCGTTTGGACTAACCAATGCTCCAGCAACATTCATGGATTTGATGAACATGGTTTGTAAACCGTTCCTCGATAAATCCGTAATAGTGTTCATAGATGACATTCTGGTTTACTCAAAAAGCGAACAGGAGCATGGAAAGCACCTGCGAGAAGTGTTAGAAGTTCTGAAGAAGGAGAAGTTGTATGCAAAGTTCTCCAAATGTGATTTTTGGATTCGGTAAGTCCAATTCTTGGGTCATGTGGTTAACCAAGAAGGAATCATGGTTGACCCAGCAAAGATTGAAGCTGTGATGAAGTGGGAACGACCGAAAAGTCCTACAGAGATCCGAAGCTTTCTGGGATTAGCCGGATATTACCGAAGGTTTATCCAAGGATTTTCTTTGATAGTTGCTCCATTGACAGCTTTGACCCATAAAGGAGCCACTTATACGTGGAGTGAGAAACACGAAGAAGCATTTGAGAAGCTAAAGAAGAAGTTATGTGAAGCACCAGTTCTTTCTCTGCCCGATGGAGTTGAAGACTTTGCAGTCTATAGCGATGCATCTGGAGTTGGGTTAGGTTGCGTTCTGACCCAAAGGGATAAGGTGATAGCATATGCATCGAGACAATTGAAAGAACACGAAAAGAACTACCCCACTCATGATCTGGAGTTGGCAGCGGTGGTATTTGCACTAAAGATATGGAGACATTATCTTTACGGCACGAGGTGCAAGCTTTTCACCGATCATAAGAGTCTTCAGTATCTCTTTGATAAAAAAGAGTTGAATATGAGGCAACGACGCTGGCTAGAGTTGCTTAAGGATTACGATTGCGAGATACTTTACCACCCTGGTAAAGAAAATGTCGTAGCCGATGCTTTAAGCCGAAAAGTGAGACTCGAAAGGAGAAGGCCAAGAACGTTAAGAATTGAAGTTTTCTCAACGATTGTGGAAAGTATTAAGAGAGCTCAAGAAGAAGCTTCAGAGAAGGACGACCGAAAGGAAGAACATTTGGGCAAAACGTTAGTGTTCGATACAAACAATCAAGGAATGAAGGTATTCCAAGATCGGATTTGGGTACCTAAGACAGGAGGAATAAGAGATCTTCTGATGGAAGAAGCGCACAAGACCATGTACTCAATTCATCCCGGTAGCACTAAAATTTATAGGGACCTAAAACCCTACTATTGGTGGCCGACGATGAAGCTCGATGTTGCAAAGTATGTGGCCGAGTGTGTAACCTGTGCAAGAGTTAAGACACAACATCAGAAACCCTAGGGGAGTTTAGAACCTTTACCTGTACCCATGGGCAAATGGGAAGACATCACCATGGATTTTGTGACTAAACTGCCCAGGACGAAGAACGGTCACGACATGATTTGGGTAGTCGTGGATCGTTTGACCAAGAGTGCACACTTCATAGCAGCTAACGAAAGATGGTCGATGGATAAGCTCGCCAATGCTTACGTGAAGGAGGTGGTAAGACTTCACGGTGTTCCTTTATCGATCGTATCAGATCGTGATAGTCGATTCACGTCAAGATTCTGGAGGAGTCTACAAGAGGAATTGGGTACAAAATTGTGTTTAAGTACAGCTTACCATCCGCAGACTGATGGCCAAAGTGAAAGAACGATACAAACACTTGAAGATATGCTGAGAGCATGTACCCTGGAATTCCAAGGTAACTGGGATGAGCACTTACCTTTGGTAAAGTTTTCCTACGACAATAGTTTCCACTCGAGCATCAAGATGGCACCTTATCAAGCTTTGTACGGACAGAAGTGTCGTACGCCGTCTTGTTGGCTTGAAGCCGGGGAAAAGCAGTTTATGGGCCCCGAGATAGTCCATCAGACTGCTGAGAAGTTAAAGGTGATCAGGGAAAGGATGTTAGCAGCTCAGGATCGCCAGAAGAGCTATGCTGATAAGAAGAGACGACCGATGACTTTTGAAGTTGGAGATTCCGTTTTGCTTAAAGTCTCACCATGGAAGGGATTTATAAGATTCGGTAAACGAGGAAAGTTGAGTCCAAGGTTTATTGGACCGTTCAAAGTTCTTCAAAAGATTGGGAACCAAGCTTACAAGCTCGAATTGCCCAAAGAACTAGACGGTATTCATAACACCTTCCATGTATGTTATTTGAGGAAATTCACGGGGGAAGTTCCCGACATAATTCCAATCGCAGAGTTAAGGATGGATGAGAATGAGAGGCTAATCGAAGAGCCCGAGGCTATCGTTGACCGTAAGACTAAGAAGTTACGACGCAAGATGGTCGACTTAGTACTAGTTCGTTGGAAACATACGAATGGGCCGAATCTCAGTTGGGAAACAGAAAGTGACATGATGAGTCGCTATCCACATCTGTTTGCTGATGCATGATTCCGGGACGGAATCATCCTAAGGGAAAGAGAATTGTAACGCCCGTGTTTCGGGGCTAGGCATTAGTAGATGATGTAATAGTCTAGGTCAACTATTGTAACTATTTTTTAAGCAATAAAGATGAATTATTTGAGTATTATGTGAATTATGTGAATTTATGTGCTATATACTTAATTATAAAGATATAATTAATAAAGAATAAAAATAAACGTCAAAATTAAAGTGTGAGATAAACCTGATATCTTTACATAAAGTTGTAGTGGTCGAAACAAGGATTCCGTATATATAAAGAACGCCGAAATCCGAGTTATAACGAAGAAGTTATGACTCGTCGAAGTTTCGCGACGGAACCGGCACGGCACCGGGAAGCGTAAATAGTGAATTTATGATAGAAGACTTTTTGGCCTTAGTAATCTAAACAAAAGTCATAGAGTAAGTTAAACCGAGAACATCCGTAAAAAGAACTCCCAAATCTGACTTCGTATGAGGAAGTTATGATTTTTCGAAGTTTTGGCTTAGCAGTGTACAGCCCGAAGTTCGAATATGAGATCGAGCGATATTTAGCCGAAACAATCTAAATGAGAATTGAAGATCTCATCGATAGTAGTCCAACGGTGAAAAGACATACGAAAACGGACGTCAGACGAAGGAGTTATGATTTTCTAACGGAGTTTTCATGTCCCGGCCTACGAAAAATAATATAATAAAAATATAATAAAAATAAAGTCAAAATTAGCCGACGAAGTCTAAATGAGAGTTGTAAAGCATTATCTCAACAACGCGTCGATATAAAGAACGTCGAAAACGGAGCTCGTATGCGAAAGTTATGAATTTCTGAAGTTCGGGGCGCGAACCCCAAAGCTGTGTCAGAGACCACGACGTGAAAACAGTGTTCACAACGTGGACTCAGTGATTTGACCTTTCAGAGCCTGTCAGACGCAACCTGTGATGACGCATTAAGTGACGATCAAGCCCACGACGTGGGAGTACTGTTCACGACGTGCATTTTATGAAAACAACCCTATAAATAGAATTCAAGGGGCAACCGAGTTTGGTTGCTCAATCTCTTCTCTCTCACTCCCGATACTCTCTTTAAGCCCTATTTTAACCCACCCGAAGCCCTGGTATCATCCCGAGACCCGAAGCGAGTCCCGAAGCCCGAAGATCCCGAGAAGAAAAGAGTTTTCGAGCCGAAGCTCTACCCGCGAGAAGCCTGGTGTGTGAAGATATTCTAGTTTCACCGAAGAATACTACTCTTAGAGCCGTAGTGCTGTCCGATCATCTTCTGATCAAGTGAGTGTATAGTCACTTTCATCTTACACATAGATATAAAATATTTCATATAAATTATGTGCTATGTGTATATATATGTTATCTGTTTTCCTGTGATGTTTGCTGGATGAAAGATCTATACTTCTTTCTTTTAGATCTGGAACTTTTTCCTTCAGATCTACACTTCCTTATCTTATATCTAAACTTTTCTTCAGATCTAAACTGTATACTTTGAGATCTATGTTGGATGAAAGATCTGAACTTCTTTCCTTCAGATGTGGACTTTTTCTTCAGATCTAGACCGTATATGTATTTTATGCTTTGAAAGTTAAAAGATGTAAGCTTTATTTTACAGATCTGGACCATGTATGTATTTTATATCTACAAATATGTTGGGTAGAACATGGGTAGATAAAATAGTTGGTGTGTTGAAATAAAATGATGAGAGGCCTCAATGTTGACGTTGTTCCAGTCATCTAGCGGAGTATGGATGACGACCACAGACTTTTCTAGGAAGACCAGTGGAACGCTAGCAGGCTCGCAACCTGTAGGTGTTTGTGAACGAAGTGTTCACCGGTGTACTCCATCCTCCCCATGGTTGCCTTACGGACACATATGGCTGAGGAACCCCCTTAGCAGTAGTGTCCATCCCGATGAAATTCCTTAGGATAGGTCCCTTATAATAGATGCTCTAGGGACGTAAAGTGAGGATAACGGGAACGGGTAATCAGGTTAGTAATTTGATGAAAATGAATAATGAACTTATTATTGTGGGTTGAAAACCCTATGTGCTCACCAGGCTCCCCAGCCTGACCCACTCAGTTTCTTGTATTACAGGTAGTGGCAAAAGCATAGTTGGATAATTTGACGAGAGATTACGGATTTGAGGCCATATAGTGTTTTGTGGCCTAAGATGTTTATTTCTTTTTAGTTTATGCTTATAGTCTGTATCGATGATTAACATCCCGAGTTTTTGTAATGTAATGGAAATACATTTCTTTAAGAAATGCTTTGATAAAATTTATATCATATTTTGTTTTGGGAACAAATTCCGCAATACTTTTCTTAAGAAGTTACTCTGATTTTTATTAAAAAGCATAAACGAAATCAGTCTTTTCTGGCCGTAAAAATGGGGATGTCACAGTATCGAAGGGCTTTTTTTATAGGGATTCGTGGGTGGCTTACTAATTTCGTTACATATCAACCTAAACATAAGGTGAGTAATTGTAACAAAAATTACCTGTTTGACCAGTGTAGTCAGTGACAAGTATGCTTTAGAATAATTTTGAAAGGAACTTAGAAATCGAATGAAACTCACACGGAAATCATATTCATGAAAAAATATTTGTGCTGGATCCTGTTGGGTAAAAAACATCGTGGGTTTCGATAGTTTGATCAAGATCACTCATAAGAAATGAATATGATTTGGAGTTTCGAAAATCGGTACTGAAACAAATGTTTCGTTAAAATCTGGAACATAGTTCCTCGTCAATTCCTTACAAAGTTAGAATTTTGGGTTTCACTTTCATCACGGTCTCATGATGTCAGATCATTAACACAGAGTTTTGATATGTCTAAATCTTGATTGGTTGTATCAAAGACCTCTTGGACATATGTCTTCGTGTGTGTAAGTGTAAGAAATTTGTAGATGAAAAAGATTGGTTTGAGAAACGACTTGTACCTCTGTTATGTTCGGACCAAACAGAAAACTCTTAACTCAGTTGAGAAGAGTAAGGTAGCTCTTTTGACTAATGTGAATATAAGCCTGACTTGGGAAGAAATTTCCGTATGAAAAATTTCATTAAGGCTTTCGTACACACACATTGAGTCTATGGAGGCTTTGGTCGACATGCTGCAGCATGCTTCTAGGGGCGTCCTAACAAGTGCAAAGTTTTCGAAAATTTATCTGACCCTAGAACTACAAGCATCTACCCAATCCAAATCTTTATTGATATCTGCAATAAAACACTAAAAACAAACAAATGAAAATAGTTTTGTTGTTTTTGAATTTTTCTAAAATTAAAGACAAAACAAATGAAAATATTTTTGTGGTTTTTGAAATTGTTTTTATAAAATAAAAGACAAAACAAATGAAAATATTTTTGTTGTTTTTCTAAAATAAAAGACAAAACAAATCAAAATATTTTTGTGATTTTTGAATTTTTCGAATTTTTTTTTACAGACTAATGAGATATTGTAACAAACACACGAAAATTATGACAAACTAACGAAATTTTGACAAACTAACGAAATTTTGACAAACAAACGAAAATTTGTCAAACTAACGAAACTTTTGTCAAATTAATGAAATTTTGTCAACGAATGAAATGTTACATGTTGTCGAATTTGAAGGGGGTCGAAGCACTGAATATGAACAGTAACCTCTTAACGCTGAATGAAATCCCTTTGTTATTCTATTCAACACCTCTGAATCGACAGCTTTTAACCATTATACCTAGTTCCCTGGAACAGAATTCCCTTCGATCATTCCAAGCCCTCCTAAAATTCTCACAAATGATTTTTCATCTAATGGTTTCGTGAAAATATCAGCCAATTGATCAGTAGTTTTCACAAAATGCACTTCAATATTTCCATCCTCCACTTGATCTTTTATGAAATGATAATGAAGAGCAATGTGCTTGGTCTTCGAATGTTGCACCGGATTATGACAAATACGTATTGCACTTTGAGAATCACAATATAATGAAATTTTCTTCATATTAATTGCATAATCACGCAATTGACTTTAAATCCAAATTATTTGTGATGTGCAAGCTGCAGCAGCTATATATTTTGCTTCAGCTGTGGAAATCGAAACACAAGTTTGCTTCTTCGACTGGCAGCTCACCAATTTTCCATCAAGTCATTGACATCCTCCACTTGTGCTTTTTCTATCTAGATTGCAACCTCCCAAATCAGCATCTGAGAAAGCTTGTATGAAGAATCCAGTTTTCGAAGGATACCACAATCCTAACGAAATTGAGCCTTTGAGATAACGAAAAATATTCTTGACTGTAGTGAGATGTGGTTCTCGAGGATTTGACTGGTACCTAGCACAATTACAAACAGAGAACATAATATAAGGTCGACTTGCCGTGAGGTAAAGTAACGAACCTATCATGCTTCTGTAAAGAGTTAGATCAACAACAGGTTTGTCTAACGAAGGTGTAAACCTTGTTCCCGTTGCCATTGGTACTCGCAATTTTGTGCTATTCGTCAATCCAAACTTTTCAAGCAGATTCTTCGTATATTTTTCTTGATTGATAAAAATTCCTTCTCTGTTTTGACGAATATTTAAACCAAGAAAATTATTGATTTTTCCCATCATACTCATCTCAAATTTGTTTTTCATCAGATTTTCGAATTCATTAGACAAAGCAGGGTCAGTAGAGCCAAAAATAATATCATCGACATAAATTTGTACAAGCACTAGATGATTCCCAACTTTCTTTCGAAATAATGTGGGATCAACTGATCCTTGTTTAAATTTCGATTGTTTTAAGAAAGAGGTAAGAGTTGCGTACCAGGCTCTTGGTGCTTGTTTTAATCCATAAACTGTCTTATCTAAAATATAAACATGATTAGGATACTCTTCATTTATGAATCCTGGAGGTTGTTCAACGTAAACTGTTTCTTCGAGTTCACCATTGAGAAAATGACATTTCACATCCATTTGATAAACATCGAAATCTTTGTGAGTTGTATAAGCCAAAAATATTCGAACAGCCTCGAGTCTTGCGCCAGGGGAAAATGTTTCTTCATAATCGATACCTTCTTGTTGCGAATATCCTTTTACGACTAATCGTGCTTTATTTCGTACACTATTTCCATCCTTGTCGGTTTTGTTTTTGAAAATCCATTTTAATCCGACAATTGAAACATTTTCAGGTTTAGGAATTAATCTCCAAACCTTGTTTCTATTAAACTCAGCCAATTCAGATTGCATTGCAACAACCCAATCAGAGTGTTCCATTGCAACCTTATATCTCTTTGGTTCGATTTTTGAAATGAAAACATTGAACATACAATATTCTTGATGAGTATTCAGTACCTCATTCTTCGCACGAATTTGAGCTCTTGTTAAGACTCCTTCTTGTGGATTCCCAATCACTTGTTCTTTCAGATGATTTCTTGTCCATTTCTCTAATGGTGGATATGCTGGATCAAAATCCAAATGTGCATCTTCGTATAATTCTTCATTTTCTGAACGTGCAACAGAAAGATTATCATTAATTTCGTGAAATTCATCATTCTGATCAAGACTTATCATATCATTGTTATTTTGTTTAATTTCGACAGAAAGATCATTCTGATGCTCCCCCTCAACTGGATGCTCCCCCTCAACATCTGCATTCATTCTCCCATTCTCCCCCTCGAAAGAATGCTCCACCTCAAGCAGAGTATTTGAATCCAAGTTCTCCCCCTCCACTGGATTATTGTGCATACTTTCGCCAAATTTTGGAGAATTCGATGTGGAATTACTATCTACAATTGGTTGAGGGATTTCCAAGTCAACAGTATGCTTTGTAGATTTAGATTGATGATTATCATTAGCATGAACTTCAGCATCCATAGCCCTGTCAGGAACACCAAAATTTAAATCATAATCAAAATCAGATGAACTCACAATTGCAGATTCATCAGTTGATTCATTAATAATCGGCTTTTGTTCAAAATGTTTTTCAATTTGTTTGACATAATAATCATCAAAAGTAAGATTAAATGTCTCTTCGACTTTTTGTGTGCGCTTATTTAACACTCTGTATGCAACCGAATTGTGCGAATATCCCAAAATATGCCTTCGCAAAGTGACCTATTTATTCGTTCAACTACACCATTTTGTTGTGGTGTATATGGTGACGAAAAATTATGCGAAATTCCTTTCTCAATTAAGTACGAATCCAACATATTGTTTTTGAACTCAGAGCCATTATCACTTTTGATTTTTCGAACATTCTTTTTCAAACTCATCTCAATTTTCTTGATAAAATCAATCATTGTTTGAGCGACTTCAGATTTTATCCTGAGAAAATACACCCAAGTGAATCGAGAAAAATCATCAACAATAACCAAAATGTAGCATTTCTTATTGAGAGTTTCAACAGTTGATGGTCCACAAAGGTCAACATGAAGAAGTTCCAACGGTTCCACAATTTTCGAATCTATCACAATTGGATGTCATTTCCTATGATGTTTCCCTTGTTCGCAAACTGCACATAAGGTATCATTGTCAAATTTTGAAACCGGTAAGCCTCGAACAAGATCATCTTTTACCAACTTATTTAAATTTCGAAAATTTAAATGTGATAAACGACGATGCCATAAGCAGCTAACATCAGATGTAGCTTTCGAAAGTAAACAAACTGAAGGTTTCCCAACAATCTGTTTTAGATCAAGAGTGAACATGTCACCATAGTGTTTTGACTTCAGTAACACTTCGTTCGTTTTAACCTTTGAGATAATACTCACTTCTTCGTTAAACACAACTTGATTGCTAGTGCCCACAATGAGTTGTGAAACACTTATCAAATTATGTTGAAGACCTTCGACATAAGCAACGCGATTTACAGTAAACTGTCCATTCGTTACTTTCCCATATGCTTTCACTTGACATTTATGATTGTTTCCAAACTTCACAACACCTGCATTTTCCAAGCTTCGAAAATCTGTCAAATTTTCCTTTCGTCCAGTCATGTGACGTGAGCAACCACTATCAATATACCATTTCTCATCATATTGCTCGTCACATAGCACCAACGATCAATGAAAGAATTTAGGTACCCAAGGCTGTTTGGGTCGTTGGAAATTAGCTTTAAAAACAGAATGAAATGCAGAACTTTTAACCCAATCACAAACTATAGTTTTGAAACTATCAATTAAGTCCACATCACTAGGCAAAGGAACCGAAACATAAGTTTTTGATAGTTTGGGATTATCACTGACATATGCCTTCGTCTTCTTAGGTTGTGTTTAAACATGCTTCTCTTTCGAAACCGGTTGCCAAGTCTTTAACGAAACATCCAAATCTTTTGAAGATGAACTTTCAGTTGACGAAGTATTCACATACTTCTCATAAGCTTTTTGAATTTGTTGTTGAGAGTATTTCCTTGATTGATACATTCGTCCTTTTCCTTCAAGCCAATGATCGATGTTTTTGTCACGAGACAACCCTTTTGTGTACGAAACTTTTAAGGTTTGTTTTGCAGATGGATTCGGAAAATTCGGTTTTTGTGGAACAAAATCTTGTTTGATTTAGGACGAAATGCCATGGCATATCGACTTCTATCATTATTTCCAACGCTTGCATTTTGAGCAAATTGATTGTGAAATTTTCGTTTTGAAGAAAATCTTTGTTGATGATTAGAAGAAAATCGTTTTTTTGAGGATTGATTTTGAAATCTCTTTAATGTATTTTTGACATTTGTGGAAAACGTTGTATTTTGAACTTTCGAAGAATTTGTTTTTGGATAAAATTCAAATTTTGTGTTGTTTGATTGAGCGAAAATTTTCTTTTGGTCTGAATAAGATGCTAAATTTGAAGACTTGTTCTCAACATATTTAGTCTTTATGTTTTCATACGTTTTCAATGTCAAACCGTTTTGTTTCTTTCGAGACTCAACAGTTTGCCAGAAAATTTTCTTTCGTGCTTGTCTTTTTGAAATTTCATTTTCTTTTGAAAACTTTTCTATTTGTTCTTTAAATTCTTGTGAATTTAATTTGACAACACTTTCATTTTCCACAACAACTTGTTTTGTAACTTCTTTCTCAGCTTTTTGTTTTTCAACCCATTTGCGTTGAGGTTTTTGTCTTTGAAAAACATACGAATTCTTTGTTAGATTATTTTCGACAGTGCTTTGATTTGAAAAGAATCCTTCGTCTGTTGTTTTCTTGTTATCATTTTCGACCATTTTGTTGAATTCTGGTTTAATGTTTTCAACATTCCCATTAGTAACAAACACTTGATTCGGGAATATAACATCATCAGTGCACTTGAAATTTGGATACACCACAGTGTTTGTTTCCAGAAAATGAGCTCCTTGTTCTGACAATACTTTGTCGAATTTTTCTGTATCCCCGTACACTTGATCAACGACTATTCGTGGAATTGCAATTTCTTTCGAACATTTGTTTGATGAGACCTTTTTGTGCGAATTGTCTTCATCATTTTCATCATCACTTCTATCAGTTTGACTATCTCGAATATCCACAAAATCAGGATCACAAACTTTCGAAGTTGAAGGTTTGTCAGTGTCAATCTTAACCATCAAATCCTTAATCTTTTCTTTTCCTTTAGATTTTGATGCAACATTAATGACAGACAACTAAGAACAATCAACATCCTCAATATCACTAATTTCACTAATATTGTCAAAGTTATCTTCAATATCAGCAAAATTAGATTGACAATCAGATGTTGAATTCTCAGTCATTTTCAAAATTTTGATTTGTTCTGATTTATTCAAAGTATCATTCACAATGTTAACTAAATCATTTGAATCTAGACATTCGGCAATTTTGACAATTCCATACGCATATCTATCATCAGGAATTTTGTCAAACTCAACAATAGTTTTCTCACAATCATACGAAATATTGTCAACCTTCTCTCTCTCATATGCTAGAAAAGGTAATAATTTCCTATGTTGCTCCTTGCTAATTTCACACGAATGATGCAATGCAGTCAATTTGCCATAAAGTCTTTTAGCAGAGTTACAGTATATGTTTCGTTGAGCTAATAAGAGTTTTACATCACTCGACAACGAATCCCTATCACACATAATGTTTGTAATTTGCAATTCTAAACTCTCAATTCTTATTTTCTTGGCATCTAACTTCTTCTGTACTTCTATCATGTGACAACCCGAAATTTCTATTCTGTACAACCATTCAATTCAATAGAAGTCAGATCAGTTTCTATTAACTTTCAAGATTTTTGGAAAAAGTTTGAGTGTTTTAAAGTTAGTACTTCAGGAGATAACAGGAGAGAGGATGCCCTAGGGTTTATTGTGCAACAATAAAGTCCCAAAACTCCAAGAGTTTGGAGTTTACGGCCTAAACAAAGGTGTTTACGACCGTAAACCCTAAAGGGGTATAAATATGACACTTAGTCATTATTTACCACTTTTCACATTTTCAAGATCCAAAACCCATTTCTCTCTCAAGTATTATCCGACTTTTCTTCAAGATCTTCAACTTTGTAAGTGTTTCTATCCCTAAAAAGTTGATATCTTACTTAATCTAGTGATCTTACATGATTCCATCCGTGAAATAATTCCAAAAGTGTAGATCTTCAAGTTTCACCAAGAACACCAAGAACACACACTAGTGTTCTTGGACTCTTAGCACCTTTTCAAGCTTCTACCTAGTAAGTGCTTCTATCCTAGTATATTATAAGACTTGTTACACTTCTAATCATCAAGAAAACACCCAAGAATCAAAGGATCAAAGGTGTTTACGGTCCAAGAACACCTTGGACCGTAAACCCTAAAAAGGGTGCCAAAGTGTGCCCTAGTCTCTTACCAAGCCTTGGAAACTAGCCTAGACCCTTCCTTGATGTGCTTAGTACTTGAAAACATCAAAAGACCATAAACCATTTGGGTTTACGGCCGTAAACCCAAAGACAAATGGTCCAAGGACCGTAAACTCCATAAAGGAGTGAAATGGTGCCCTAATCACTTCCTAAGGCTTAAACATGAAGTAGGAATGTTTCTTATGATCTTTAAAGCTTCAAAACTCAAGGGGTTATGGTCACAAAACCGTAAACTCCAAGGGAGTTCACCCTTGAACCCTAAACGTAAATGCAAGGTCCTACCACCCTTAGATGCAATCCTTAGGACTTATAGCACTTAAATCAAGTGTTTTACATGTCTTAGGATGTCTTAAACTTGGTTAATTAGTTGTTTTATGACTAATTGGATACATATATGTGTTATTATATGTTAACTAGGATCCTTGTGTGTGTTCAAGTCTTCACTTGACACTTAGCATCCTATACATGCCGTTCATCCAAACCACTCACTACAGGTGAGTTCATACCCCTTAATTAACCTTTTAAATGTTTTTAAATGCTTTTATGGGGGGGGGGATACAAGTTGAACTATTATAGTTATTATATCAATCACATGTGATTAATAACTACCAAACAAGTGGATTTCTTACTTTTCAAACTGTGTTATCAAACTGTTTTACTTCAAACTGTTTTACAAACTCTTTTTCATATCAAATACTTTTATTAAACTCTTTTAACTTATATTCTGTGTATCTATATAGATATAGTTATATAAGTAGGATTGAAAGGACTTAGGACTGATAGATCACCTTACTTCCTGTTCCTTGTTTGGTTGTGGACTTAGGGTATTCAGGTTATTTGTCCGAAGGTCGTTTGAATCCTAGTTATATATTATGTATATGTATATAGATATAAAAGTTCCTTCTTTCATTCAGTTCAATATCTTTGGGTAGCAAAGGTATACACAAACATGTTCATACATTCAAACAACATTACTAGTAAACTATAATATGTATGGTTTAGGGAGATAGTAATACTATTACTATAACAGGGAAACATACAATGAGTCAGTTCATACATGAGTCAATAACAAACAAACAATAGATACTATGATGAGAAACAAACAATAGATACTATGATGAGAAACAAACAATAGATACTATGATGAGAAAAAACAATAGAATACTATGATGAGAAACAAACAATACATGCTAGACAGGGAGAGAACACACAATACAGCTAGCACATTCATATACTAGAACATTATTACATTTATGTGAGCCACGTAACGGGGCATGACACTACCTGTCATGACCGTTTTGTATCCAGAATCTCCTTAAGTGGGGAGCGTATGAGTTTGTGTATAGATCTATACTGGATTGACTATCCTACACCTTGTTGCTCGCTACAATGGGACTTGCAAGTATACGGGTGCCAAACGTCATTTCTTATGACGTCTTACATCGTCGTTTTTCTATAGAGTCGGTAGCAGGATACAGGCCGTCACATGGTACTTTACATAACAACTGGTTTAAGGTAGTTAGTACATCAGTAGTCACTTAATACAACACTACAGTACTATTTCATTTTCCCATTACATTTACATTGTGATCTTCACACAATAAACAATAATGTAAAAACTATATTTTTTGTTAATGATAGTAGGATTTGGGAAAATACACACTCTTACAAGAGACACACACACATATACTAGATGCCTTGGTAGAAGGCTACTTTTAGTAGGAAACATAGGGTTTTCTAGGAGAGTTCAAACAATTACAAACTTTTACAAACTTATACAATTGCAGACTTACAAACACTTTCATACAAACACAGACATTAATATACTTATGATCTCACCAGCTTTAAAGCTGATAAACTCTTTCAAAATAACTTGTATTCTCATGTCACCAGTAGACAGGTACCGGTGCCAGGTTTTGAGAAGATGGAGCTCGTTCAAGACTCATCTTTTATTTTGATGTATATTTTTGTTGTCTATATAACTTGACAGAACATATTTGTATGAAATTATATTATTAATGCAATTGATGATGTTGTTGCTTGTTTACTACTTTGAATTGTTGTGATACTGAACATGACGTCCTCCACCCCCGAACGTTTCCGCCGTTCCGGTTTTTGGGTGTGACAGATTGGTATCAGAGCATTGTTTATAGTGAATCGAGTGTATCAACCCATAAAAGATATACGAACTATAAACACATCGGGATTAAAATACTCTGATAAAGAGTTTATACTTTTAAATAATAAAATATTTAACCAAGTATACATACCTGCATTCATACTAAAATCAGTGTCACTAGGACAGAACAAAAGTATTACGATTGTTGGGCAGCACAAGTAGACTTAGAGACATATGGTCAACCCTGGGAAGATGTAGCCTGATCAACTACATTATCCGAGGAGTGATTAGCATGTGCCTAAGTGTGGTTGTGAGGTTGCAACAAGTCTAAAAACTTATCAACACTACTACAATGAGAACAGTAGAACATAACATAAACTTAAAATACTATAGGAGTATTTTGTGTTACTTTAATTACTTATCTGAGAACTAAAGGTCTTTATTAGTATGTCAATAGTTGTTGAGTGGATACACTAAGGTTATATGTATCTGGGATATCATAGACTTAGAATCTGTGATCTTTGCTTTACTTCATGTTCCTTGTTTGGTTGTGGGCTTAGAGTTAGGGTCACTTATTCGAAGGTCTATCCTGTCTTGGTTACATATGACTGGTATGCATTACGCAAATATTGAAGTAACTGATAAAGATCATCTTATAATTATCTAATTAGTTCGTCTATTTAGTTATTTCATATATCCCTTTTCTCGCGTAGATATAATGGCTGAATTCCATCTTCCCGGAGACCCGTACTATCCCAACCACGGCAATGCAGGATGGGTGGGAGGAGAGCCAAAAGATGATCACCCAATCCCATTGGATGATCACGAAGCCGAAGGCTTTTCTGAGGATTCTGACTCAGAGCCAGAAGTCAACAACCTACCCCCAGCTACTCAGGACCCAAACCTGAATCCTCGTCCAGCATTTCAAGGACCCACACCCCTGTGGGCCATAAACTTGAATAGATGGAGTCAGGAACAGGGTCAACCCATTCCCTACAATGGAGACAGAAGCTTCTACAACCTCACCGAGGGAGGTTCAGCTGACAGGGTCCTACCCATCATGGTTCGTAGGATTGCTCGGAACACCGAGCAAGGTCGAGCGGCTATTGACCGAGTGGTGGAGATTGACGCCAACTCTGGCGTTAACACAGTCCGCATTCGCCAGCTAGAGTCTGCTCATGAAAGGACTCAGGTCCGCAATGCAGTTCTACAGAGGGAACTTGCTGAAACCCAAGCTGAAGTCAGGGAACTTCGAGCTCAGTAGGCAAGGTCTGAAAGGCGTATGAGGGACATAGAACATCTACTGTCGGATTCAAGAACTCACTCTAGTAGTTCTCGTCGCCGTTAGAGTCTCATCGACTTCTCTTTTGGATGTAACCTAGTTAGTGTAAAAACTCTAGTCTAATTTCCTATCTTTGTAAATCTTAGACCCGTTAGGTCTTGATTAGGTAGTAGTCTGTCAAAATTTTCCCATCTTGGTTGATGTAAGGCCTACTTCTAGGTCATTTTTCCTGAACTCATTACATCTGCAATTCCAGTATTATTGACAGATATCTAATCTCATGGAAATTATATCCAAATGCTTTCGTTTACAATCAATCGTGTTATTCATTTGTGCTGTTGGACTATGGAGAGTTAGTCCATGAGTCATTCTTATCTATTTCCTATTAAATTCTTATCAATATCTTCATCTTTCTAAACTTATAGTTGAAAGATGCCTCCACGCCGATCAACAAGACGCGATCCCCCGATAACTGCAACACCACCTACTCCTCAATTCGACACTGCAGCCCTGAATGCTGCTGTAGTTGCGGCTGTGGCTACAGCCATGGCTCAATATCATTCATCTGGTTCCACTGGAGGAGGAACCCCTGTTCACTCTACTCATGGTGAAATCCCTATGCGCTTGAGAGAGTGCTCCTATAAGGACTTCACTAACTGCAAGCCGTTGTCCTTTAAAGGGACTGGCGGAGTCATTGCCCTCTCGCAATGGTTCGAAAAGACAGAGTCGGTCTTCGAGATCTGCTCCTGTCCAGAAGGGAGCAAGGTCAAGTTTGCTGCTTGCACCTTTGAGGAAAAAGCCCTAACATGGTGGAATAGCCATGTCAAGTCACTATCCCTTATAGTGGCAAATGCTATGGGCTGGGAATCCCTGAGAGAGCTAATGGTTGAAGAGTACTGCCCGAGGGGCAAAATCCAAAAACTGGAGGAAGAACTGTGGAGCCTAACCATGAAGGGCTCCAACATAGTCTCCTACACCGCCAGGTTCTGTGAACTGGTGGCCCTCTGTCCCAATATGGTTCATACAGAGGGGAATAAGATTGAAAGATACATATGGGGGCTGGTGCCTCCATTCCAGGGAAATGTTTTGGCTTCAAACCCCACTACATTCGATAGTGCCAAGCGATTGGCACAGCGGCTTATAGACCATGGGGTTCGTACCCCGGACGCAACAACAACCCTGGCCATCTCGGAACCCGCCAGAACCGCTGATTCCAAGCGGAAGTTTTGGGATGACAAGAGAAAGACGAAGGCTGCCAAAAAGCAGCAAGTCGTGGCAGTTCATGCTGCTATAGCACCTGCCGTTACTGCTCCGGTAAAGCAGTACGCTGGAAGTTTTCCTAAGTGCAACAAATGCAACTTCCACCACATCGGTGTCTGCCGGGAAATGCAATGTTTGAACTGCAACAGGAAGGGGCACACTGCCCGTTTCTGCAAAGCTCCGGCGAGTCCAATCACCCAAGTCCCCGGAGCTGGTGCTGGCCAAGCTTGCTACGGTTGTGGCGAGGTGGGCCACTACAAAAGGAACTGGCTGAAGGCAGGGAATGCCGGTGGAGTGGGAAGAGTTCTGGCCATAGGCCACGAGGAAGCGATTGCCGACGCCACAGTGGTCACGGGTACGTTTCTCCTCGATAACTCTTATGCATGTATACTATTTGATAGTGGAGCGGAGAGGAGTTTCGTGAACCAAAAATTTGCTCATTTACTTAAGCAAAAATCACGAGCACTTAAAGAACCGTTCACTGTAGAAATGGCTAATGGAAAGACAGAGAGCACTAGTAGTATATACATAGGGTGTACCCTAACACTAGATAGCCATTCATTTTCGATCGACCTCATGTTGGTCTCAATTAAATGTTTCGACGTCATTATCGGCATGGATTGGTTGAGTTTTCATCATGCCGACATCATGTGTTACGAGAAGGCTGTACGCCTTAATCTGCCGTCTGGCGAAACCCTAGTAGTTTATGGCGACAAACCCGACACGAACCTTCGTATCATCTCGAGCATTCAAGCTCAAAAATTCTTGCGAAAGGAATGTCACGCATTCCTTGCTCATGTGGTCGATGTGAGCCAAGAAACGAAAGACATTCAGAACATTCCAGTAGTACGCGACTTTCCCGACATCTTTCTGGAAGAACTCCCAGGATTACCTCCACAACGTCAAGTCGAGTTCAGAATCGACTTAGTTCCAGGGGCTATCCCCGTAGCCAAATCGCCCTATCGTCTAGCACCTGCAGAGATGCAAGAACTATCCTATCAACTTAACGAACTGCTCAAGAAGGGCTTTATAAGACCAAGCTTCTCACCTTGGGGAGCTCCAGTCTTGTTCGTCAAGAAGAAAGACGGATCGTTTCGTATGTGCGTCGACTACAGGGAGCTCAACAAGCTAACCGTCAAAAATCGTTATCCTTTGCCTCGTATTGACGATTTATTTAACCAACTTCAAGGGGAGAATTTCTTTTCAAAAATCGACTTAAGGTCCGGATATCACCAACTACGAGTTCTAGGGGAGGATGTTCCGAAGACAGCCTTCCGAACTCGTTATGGGCACTACGAATTTGTAGTGATGCCGTTCGGATTAACAAACGCGCCCGCAGTATTCATGGACTTAATGAATAGGGTGTGTCGTCCTTACTTGGATCAGTTTGTCATCGTCTTTATCGATGACATACTTATCTACTCTCATAGTAAGGAAGAGCATAGTCAACATCTGCGACAGGTCTTAGAAACACTACGTTCGGAGAAGCTCTATGCGAAGTTCTCGAAATGCGAGTTTTGGATCCGACGAGTCGAATTCTTAGGGCACGTGGTTAACGAAGAGGGAATACACGTGGACCCTTCCAAAATCAAAGCCATTGAGAGCTGGTCAGCACCGAAGACGCCTACAGAAATTCGTCAATTTCTAGGCCTCGCTGGCTACTATCGCAGGTTCATTCAGAACTTCTCCCGCATTGCGAAACCTCTTACAACACTGACCCAGAAAGGCGTGGCCTTTGACTGGGAAGAGAAACAGGAGAGAGCGTTCCAAACGCTCAAGCGAGCCTTGTGCACCGCACCAATACTATCCCTCCCCGAAGGGATAGAAGACTTCGTTGTCTATTGCGATGCGTCAAATCAAGGGCTCGGATGTGTTCTGATGCAGCGAGGTAAGGTCATCGCCTATGCCTCGAGACAGCTGAAGACACACGAGGTCAACTACACCACCCACGATCTTGAGCAAGGAGCAGCTGTGTTTGCTCTGAAGATCTGGAGACACTACCTGTATGGTACAAAAAGCACTATCTTTACAGACCACAAAAGCCTACAACATATATTCGAACAGAAGGAGCTCAACATGAGACAACGATGGTGGGTCAAGTTACTCAGTGATTACGAATGCGAAATTCGTTATCATCCGGGTAAAGCCAACGTAGTAGCTGACGCCCTAAGTCGGAAAGAATATTCTGGTCGTAGAGTCAAATCTTTGACTATGATAATCCATTCACACTTTTCCACACAAATTAAGGAAGCTCAGCTCGACGCTTTGAAACCTGAAAATGTGGCGGGTGAATCCCTGAGAGGGATGGATAAGAACTTGGAGGTCAAGGGTGGCGGAGCTTATTATTTCATGGATCGGATCTGGACCCCGAAACTCGGTGGTTTCAGAGACTTGGTCATGAACGAGGCGCACAACACTCGATATTCCATCCACCCAGGTTCAGATAAGATGTATCTGGATCTTAAAAAGCTATACTGGTGGCCTAACATGAAAGCAGAGATTGCTACCTTCGTGAGTAAATGCCTTACTTGCGCCAAGGTCAAGGTCGAATACCAGAAACCCTCCGGCCTTCTACAACAACCGGAGATACCGGAATGGAAGTGGGAGCGGATCACTATGGACTTCATAACCAAGTTGCCCAAGACAATGGGTGGACTTGATACCATATGGGTCATCGTCGATAGATTGACCAAGTCCGCACACTTCCTGCCTATCAAGGAAACAGACAAGATGGAGAAGCTTACAAGAACTTACATTAGGGAGATTGTACGACTGCACGGTGTTCCCATATCCATTATCTCGGACAGAGATAGTAGATTCACTTCGAGGTTCTGGCAGTCGCTACAAAGTTCCCTAGGAACTAGGCTGGACATGAGTACAGCCTACCATCCATAGACAGACGGGCAAAGTGAGAGGACTATCCAAACCTTGGAAGACATGTTGCGAGCCTGTGTGATCGACTTTGGGAAAGCATGGGATACTCATTTACCCCTTGTCGAATTTTCCTACAACAACAGTTATCACACAAGCATAAAGGCTGCTCCATTCGAGGCCCTCTATGGCCGAATGTGCAGATCCCCTCTGTGCTGGGCTGAGGTGGGTGATACCCAGTTAGCTAAAGGACTAGTTCCTGACAGCACTCTCACAGGTTCGGAGATCATTCGGGAAACGACAGAGAAGATCGTTCAGATTCGTGAACGATTGAAAGCTTCTAGAGACCGACAGAAAAGCTACGCTGATAAACGAAGGAAACCGTTGGAATTCCAGGTGGGCGACCGTGTTCTATTGAAGGTCTCACCCTGGAAGGGCTTGATACGCTTCGGAAAGAGTGGAAAGCTAAATCCAAGGTACATAGGGCCTTTCGAGATTCTCACAAGAATCGGCCCTGTAGCTTACAAACTTAACTTACCACGCGAACTCAGTAACGTACATTCTACTTTCCACGTCTCGAACTTGAAAAAGTGTCTGTCCGACGAGACTCTTGTAATCCCACTCGACGAGATCGAGATCAACGAGAACCTCAACTTTGTGGAAGAACCTGTAGAGATCATGGACCGGGAGGTCAAGCAAACGAAACAAAGCCGTATCCCGATAGTGAAGGTTCGCTGGAACGCCAAGCGAGGACCTGAATTCACTTGGGAGCGAGAGGATCAGATGAAACTGAAATATCCTCTTCTTTTTACTTAGTTATTTGTAACTACTTATTTGCTTAAATTCTAATTTCGGGACGAAATTCCTTCTAACGGGGGGATGATGTGACAACCCGAAATTTCTATTCTGTACAACCATTCAATTCAATAGAAGTCAGATCAGTTTCTATTAACTTTCAAGCTTTTTGGAAAAAGTTTGAGTGTTTTAAAGTTAGTACTTCAGGAGATAACAGGAGAGAGGATGCCCTAGGGTTTATTGTGCAACAATAAAGTCCCAAAACTCCAAGAGTTTGGAGTTTACGGCCTAAACAAAGGTGTTTACGGCCGTAAACCCCAAAAGGGGGTATAAATATGACACTTAGTCATTATTTACCACTTTTCGCATTTTCAAGATCCAAAACCCATTTCTCTCTCAAGTATCATCCGACTTTTCTTCAAGATCTTCAACTTTGTAAGTGTTTCTATTCCTAAAAAGTTGATATCTTACTTAATCTAGTGATCTTACATGATTCCATCCGTGAAATCATTCCAAAAGTGTAGATCTTCAAGTTTCACCAAGAACACACACTAGTGTTCTTGGACTCTTAGCACCTTTTCAAGTTTCTACCTAGTAAGTACTTCTATCCTAGTGTATTATAAGACTTGTTACACTTCTAATCATCAAGAAAACACCCAAGAATCAAAGGATCAAAGGTGTTTACGGTCCAAGAACACCTTGGACCGTAAACCCTAAAAAGGGTGCCAAAGTGTGCCCTAGTCTCTTACCAAGCCTTGGAAACTAGCCTAGACCCTTCCTTGATGTGCTTAGTACTTGAAAACATCAAAAGACCATAAACCATTTGGGTTTACGGCCGTAAACCCAAAGACAAATGGTCCAAGGACCGTAAACTCCATAAAGGAGTGAAATGGTGCCCTAATCACTTCCTAAGGCTTAAACATGAAGTAGGAATGCTTCTTATGATCCTTAAAGCTTCAAAACTCAAGGGTTTATGGTCACAAAACCGTAAACTCCAAGGGAGTTCACCCTTGAACCCAAACTCAAATGCAAGGTCCTACCACCCTTAGATGCAATCCTTAGGACTTATAGCACTTAAATCAAGTGTTTTACATGTCTTAGGATGTCTTAAACTTGGTTAATTAGTTGTTTTATGACTAATTGGATACATATATGTGTTATTATATGTTAACTAGGATCCTTGTGTGTGTTCAAGTCTTCACTTGACACTTAGCATCCTATACATTCCGTTCATCCAAACCACTTACTACAGGTGAGTTCATACCCCTTAATTAACCTTTTAAATGTTTTTAAATGCTTTTATGGGGGGGGGGATACAAGTTGAACTATTATAGTTATTATATCAATCACATGTGATTAATAACTACCAAACAAGTGGATTTCTTACTTTTCAAACTATGTTATCAAACTGTTTTACTTCAAACTGTTTTACAAACTCTTTTTCATATCAAATACTTTTATTAAACTCTTTTAACTTATATTCTGTGTATCTATATAGATATAGTTATATAAGTAGGATTGAAAGGACTTAGGACTGATAGCTCACCTTACTTCCTGTTCCTTGTTTGGTTGTGGGCTTAGGGTATTCAGGTTATTTGTCCGAAGGTCGTTTGAATCCTAGTTATATATTATGTATATGTATATAGATATAAAAGTTCCTTCTTTCATTCAGTTCAATATCTTTGGGTAGCAAAGGTATACACAAACATGTTCATACATTCAAACAACTTTACTAGTAAACTATAATAGGTATAGTTTAGGGAGATACTAATACTATTACTAGAACAGGGAAACATACAATGAGTCAGTTCATACATGAGTCAATAACAAACAAATAATAGATACTATGATGAGAAACAAAAAATAGATACTATGATGAGAAACAAACAATAGATACTATGATGAGAAACAAACAATAGATACTATGATGAGAAACAAACAATAGATACTATGATGAGAAACAAACAATAGAATACTATGATGAGAAACAAACAATACATGCTAGACAGGGAGAGAACACACAATACAACTAGCACATTCATATACTAGAACATTATTACATTTATGTGAGCCACGTAACGGGGCATGACACTACCTGTCATGAACGTTTTGTATCCAGAATCTCCTTAAGTGGGGAGCGTATGAGTTTGTGTATAGATCTATAGTGGATTGACTATCCTACACCTTGCTGCTCGCTACAGTGGGACTTGCAAGTCTACGGGTGCCAAACGTCATTTCTTATGACGTCTTAGATCGTCGTTTTTCTATAGAGTCGGTAGCAGGATACAGGCCGATCACATGGTACTTTAAATAACAATTGGTTTAAGGTAGTTAGTACATCAGTAGTTACTTAATACAACACTACAGTACTATTTCATTTTCCCATTACATTTACTTTGTGATCTTCACACAATAAACAATAATGTAAAAACTATATTTTTGATTAATGATAGTAGGATTTGGGAAAATACACACTCTTACAAGAGACACACACACAGATACTAGATGCCTTGGTAGGAGGCTACTTTTAGTAGGAAACATAGGGTTTTCTAGGAGAGTTCAAACAATTACAAACTTTTACAAACTTATACAATTGCAGACTTACAAACACTTTCATACAAACACAGACATTAATATACTTATGATCTCACCAGCTTTAAAGCTGATAAACTCTTTCAAAATAACTTGTATTCTTAGGTCACCAGTAGACAGGTACCGGTGCCAGGTTTTGAGAAGATGGAGCTCGTTCAAGACTCATCTTTTCTTTTGATGTATATTTTTGTTGTCTATATAACTTGACAGAACACACTTATATGAAATTATATTATTAATGTAATGGATGATGTTGTTGCTTGTTTACTACTTTGCATTGTTGTGATACTGTACATGACGTCCTCCACCCCCGAACGTTTCCGCCGTTCCGGTTTTGGATTAGGATCATTACCCCAAACTGTTTTTGAACCAGGAAATATGTTTTTTCCATAAGGTAATGATCATGCTTGTCCAATTAAAAGATAATTTTCATAATTTCAAGATTTATATTAGTTTATATGATTATGTTAATTTCTTGAAGATTGATGATGTGAATTATTTTGTTCTTATGAGTTTAACTAGATCATGTATGTATTATTTGATTATTGTCTTAATTAAAATATGATCTAATTGCCTTCATGAAATCCATAACTTGTCCTCAATTTATGGAAAATGAAAAGGTTTTCTTTTAAAAGGTTATTAAAACTCATAGGTTATGGAAAATGAAAGGTCTCATTTTTAAGAGTCATTTTAAATGGTTTTAAAGTCTTCCATAACTTGTACTCAAGTTATGGAACATTAAAAGTTTTTCATAAAAACCACATTAAACTCACAAGTTATGGAAACCAAAAGTTTTGACAAGTTTCAAAACTTGCCCTCGAGTTTTGGAATTTGTAAAGTCTCACTTTTGAATACTTTAATTCCAAACCCTAGAGTTTTAAAAGTTAAAATTCAACCCTTATACTATTATATTATTATAAGTTTAATAATTATATATATATATATATATATATATATATATATATATATATATATATATATATATATATATATAAGACAAGTAAGTCTTACCGTTACTAGGCCTCATTCACGAAGCCGGTCTATAAGGGGGGGGTATAAGGTTACTGCCTATAAAATGGCGGTTTAATGGGTGTCCACTCTCACCCATCGCTTCCTTGACTGGTGGAGGGTCGTTAGCCGAACGGGTACGATAGAACATTAATTCTCTTTAAAATATAATGGAAATACCAAGTAACTAAACACTTATAAATTCCCAATCTTAGTTACTTAGGAAAAATGTGAATTTGGTGCTAACCCATGAAATTGCACTTTGCACTTTGTTAAGTCGTTAGTGGAGCGTGTGTGGTTAACTGACACACTAATATGGGACTGACAGTGTGTGGCAAAGGGTAGCTTGATGTTAATCATAGATCAATGGAGCGTGTGTGGTTAACCGACACATTTATTAGGTGATATGTAACATTAAGAGTACCAAGCACATTTGAATGGTTATTCACACCTTGTTTGTGATCCTCGGCATCCCAGTCACAAACTTGAAGGGCACAATCGAGATTTAAACATGCCATTGAAAAGTTCAATGAATCTCAAAGGATCTAGGACTTTCAATTCATTTAAAACTTAAAGTTCTTTTTCGTTTTTTATGGTGGAAATTGGTAAATCTCCATTTACCTACCTTCAAATATTTTGCAATTGTATTACGGCATCCCTCTTCCGAATTGTAAAATATTGTGTTGGGTCCTAGCCTTAATATTTCATTTGGGTGTTATGTTAAGGACTTAAATCAACTAAACTTGAATTTCTGCCTTATAGATGTCTAGTTAAGACTACTATGGTCTTCCCAAATCCTTTCTTCATAAAGATGATATTCCACAAGACGATCAAGGTGAAAGATTAATCCCTTCTTCATGCTGTAGTGGAACTTCACTTCCTCCACCTCCTCCAATAATTCTCCCTAACCCACAAGTTCAAGGTCACTCAAGCCATATTGGCTAGCAAACAACAAGATGGAAGGTCTGTGTGTGTACATGTCTTGGAGATGAAGTCACATATTGACAGGATGGGAATGTTGGGTGTCGTTGTATCGAGGAAGTTGGCTGTTGACTGGGTTCTTCAGTCACTTCCCGAGTCGTATAGTCAGTTTGTTAAAGACTACTGTGTGACAGATCACGACATGACCCTTATCGATCTTACATATTTGCTTATTGCTACTAAATCAACAATGATTTGGCGCACTGGTAAAGCAAATTTGGTTGGAAGATCTACTTCCCAAGCTTCCATGGACATTGACAATGGAAACATTGGAAGTCCAGAAAAGCTTTTTCTTCCCAATGGAAAGGGATCAGCCATGGTTAAATCATTTGACCAAATGGTAAAGATAAAGGCTAAGTCTAAGATAGTCCTGTGTACCATTCCAAAAGAGTCTGTTTGTTTCTATTGCCAAGAGAAGGGGCATTGGTTGCGAAGCTGCCATATTTACCTGAAAGATTGCAATGATGGCAAAGTCCAAAAGTTTGACTCTGCTTTAGGTAAGTCAATTATCTAACTCTATTAAGTTCCTATTTGGAGATTCTTAATACATGATGTAATGTAATTACATTTTGATGTTTTGTAGAATCGAAGAATTGAAAGGAAGCTTAAAGGAAGAGTAAGCTAATTCTGATTGTATTTGCATTTTGAGGATAAGAATTGAAAGGAAGCTTAATACATGATGTAATGTAATTACATTTTGAGCTGCTGCTTAAGAGTTATGATAGATTGCTTAGGAATAGATAACAACATAGTTTTCATATGTATTTGCATTGTAAGGATAAGTTTTCCGCAATTTTTATAAATAAAAAAAAATTTATTTTATTTTATTTTAAGTTTCCTTACAATGGCATTTGTGAAAAATTGTTGCTTATATGTTTCCATTGATAGCAATATTGGAAAATGGATTTGATTCTTTCGTTTGTGGTAGTGTCATAATTTACCAAATAAGGAAAGATTCTCTTCACCTAAGTTTCAGTTGGATAGAAACTTGGAATCATGCAATTTGTATTGTGTGATGAATGAGAACTTCATATTTGGGAAATTAAGACTAATTCCTTGTTCACATGTATATGTGAGTCAAGTGAAGGACTAGGGGATCGGGTACACTGGGTGTGTGCTGGTCAGGTCCACCACAAAGAACGATAAGAATATTCGTCATGATGTACTAAAGTTTAGTAAATATGGTTATGCTTACAAGTTTAAGTATAATTCTGAACATTGGAAAAGTTTCAATGTATGGCAGGACGAATAAGAAGAATCAAATTAGGCAGAAAGATAAACGTTTCTCCAATCTGAAAGGATGGGAGAGTACTTGAGTATCATGTTTTATGATCATCTTAGTGATTATGAAACCATATCACTATTGATCCTCTAAGGATATCTTAGTGAATTTGTATGGCTAATAAGAGGAATCATGAATTGTTGAAATGGTTAAATCAAGAAGATGATACATACTTCGTTCCAAAACAAGTCTTAGAGTCATACTCCAAGATTGTGCCTTGAATGACATAATCTTAAGAAAGGTTTATAACACTTGTCAAATGTAGACTAAAATGTTTTCTACTCTTGTACATTTGAAATTGGTAAGTTGTGATGTTTTGGATAAAACAAAGACCAACTAAGACCAATTTTCAAAAGTGTTAGTCTTGATTAGAATCCGCACTAACTCTTGAATATTTGTTTGTCAAGTAATGTTCCTTGACAAAGAGAATCTTATATGTCAAGAGGTCAGTGGGAGTCTTAAGATCTTGAAAGTTTCAAGAACTAATCAAGAGTAAACTAATTGTTTATCACTAGCACACGACTTGAGGTTTATAACCTATCATGTTGACATATTCTTGTTTTTGTGCCCATTCCAGTTAAAGTTGACTATGCATGTGAGTTCTATGAGTTCTCAGTTGTTTGCATAACAACTTGGAAGAAATGGTAGGCCCTCGTGCTGCTAAGTGGCAAGAAATTAAGATTGAACAAGTTTAGTTCACATGAGTTTGGATTTGTCACTAACCTTGTCTTATGATTATGGTTATGAAAAATTCACATAGATAGGAACACATACACCATAAAAATCTAAGTGTCATAAGGTTTCTCTCCAATTCATGAAAATGATTGTGAGGAAACGCTTTCACTAAGTAGATTTTAAATAGTTAGCAATTGTGATATTTGCATTCTTAAATTCAATTATGATTACGGCATCCCTCTTCATAGTTCGAATTGTGAGAAATGGAAAAAGGTCTAAACATTTCAGACTTATGGTTGTAAGTTCTAAAATTGTTTAGACACACATGTGAGCTATCTAAGGAAAGATGTATGAGTTTGCGAAGCCTAGATAAAGTCTTATCGAAGCATCTTATATCAGAATTCTGAACTTTGGTAAGAAAGTCAATAAGTATTGATTTCTAGAAGTCCAATTGATTTCTGGGTACATGTCAAAGCTAGTGGGAGCATAAGTGTTATGCTAATAAGAATGTAATTATTATGCTAGTGGGAGCATAATTATTATGGTAAGTGTTGCAAGTTAGCAATGTTAATTATAGAAAAACAAAGGTTTCAATTCACAAAGTTGCAGGGTTGAAAAGTTGTTTTGCTATAATTAAGGGAGAGGAATTTATACTTCATTTCAAATCTAAAAGCTTAGATTGAGATTTTAATCAAATTTAGTCAAGGATATATATGAATTCTATGTTGGAATGGTTCAACATAAGGAAATTCTATATATATGGAACTGTTAATTGCGTTCTCAAATTTGATTATGATTGCGACATCCCTCGTCATAGTTCGAATTGTGAGAACATAGCAAATAGAAATATTATAGCAAAATACTGATCAAGTATTTATGAATCGTGTCCCATATGGTTCGGGTATAGGATCGATTGCATATGCTATAATATTCTCGTGTTCTAATTTTTCCAAATGCCTAGGGCATTAAGAGGGAAAAAGGAATAGAACCGGATATGACTAAAGTGGTTAAACAACTGTTAAGGACAATCTAAGGTTCGCCAAAGATTGGTTGCTTATGGACAGTTGGAAGTATATTTTGAATTTTGGAAGGACCATATTGACATACTCTGAGAAGAGGTAACTCTTGTTCAGAAGAGATAGTCAAAATGGGAATATGAAAATGTTTCCATAAGTGGAAGTTACTCTTTAAATTTGTGTAAGATTAGAAAACTTAATACAAGAAGGATGTTTAAAGGAATGTACGTTGAATGTGAGACTTCGTTTCCATGGAATTGATCTCCATTGGAATACTTTGTAATGTCTGTTGCCAAGTCTCTGTGACTTTTGTGCATAGTCATTACAAGAGGATAATTGCATATAAGTTTAGAATCTAACAGATTTCAGTAAATGGCAAGAATTTGGTATTCTTTCATTTATCATAAGGATTTGGGAGTGTGAAATGAGCATCATTGAGGTGTTGTCAATTGATCTATTTCACAAAGAAAGGACCATATGCAAACATAGTGTGCATGCTTGGAGCATGGCATGGCTATTGTTTTAATTCAAGTATTAAGTTTATTAATCGAAACATTATACAATGAATAATGTGTAATCAATATGGTGATTAAATAAAAGGTGTTTTATTTATATTCATAAGTTCTGAGACTATCTTGGATTCGATTATTGTTGTGTTTCACTTTGCATGTTTTGACTTCCTGAATAACTAGGTTATTCAAACTTTCCACAGTCGATCATACTTTGGAAGTAGGTATTGAGGCAAGATTGTCATGAATCTGACTATAGATTGTCTAGGTGTTTTAGACATAGCACAGGTTTGCTACAATGATCATGAGTACTTCTGGAATAAGATTCGAGTATTGGATTAAACCCACGCTCATTTGAATCACTTCATGGATTTTATCACGAGTGATCATGAGACGATAATATCTTATATTCTTGAAACCAAGACATGTGAGTTGTAATTTACAAGTCGGTTGCACATTGACATATGTAAACGCACTAGTAACTTGGTGTTATAAAACATATTGTTGTGTGTGATTTGATGAGTAAGTACAAGCAAGCATTTGAGTCGAGGTTTATTCGTTCCTTTTACCCCATGTGTATAAAAGCGATATTTGTGGGCCCCTCGATGATTTAGTGATGACACCTGAAGTGCTTGGCCAAGCATGGACTGATTTGATTTGTTCAATTAGTTGGTCGTCATAGATCGGAAATCGGGAAACAACAATATAATCCATGTTTCATGTCCATATGATATCTAGAATGGAGGAATATATTATCCCTTATCTAATGAACGCGTTATTGACTAGGTCAGAGTTCGACAGCGGATTTTAAGAGCTACGATTGCTAGTCGGGTTGTGGAGTCGCACTTGTAATAATAGTTGTTAGACTTATCCAAGTGGGAGACTGTTGGATTAGGTGTCTAAGCCCATAACTATAATTGGTATGTACTTGACCCGAGAGTAGCATGGTCCATTTGGGTAGCATATCACCACGACAATTTGATAGGATGGACTTTTGATAAGAGCTTATTTATAATTTATTAATATATTATAAGTTCTAATGTATTAATATGCAATCATATGATTTAATTAGTATTGATCAAGAATTAATTTGGAATTAATTTAGTGATCAAAAGAGACTAATTAAATTAATAGGGACTAATTATGTAAATTAGTTATATATATATATATATATATATATATATATATATATATATATATATATATATATATGGGTTGGGCTTATGATACATGATGGACTAAGTTTATGGATGAATCCATAAATAGTTAGCCCACTTGAATCATGGATCATGGATAATAAGCCCAAGTGTATGGATTAGAGTTTACCCATGACTCTTGGATTCCTACACTATATATATGACACGCTATAGCTTAAAGTTGGTTGCACAAGCTTTGCTAGAGTGTTCTTGGAGAGCCATAACCGATTTTAGTGTGCATAAACTCTCTCAAAAGTCATCCTTTGTCTAAGGCGTGTTGTCAACCATTTGAGGTGCAACATTTGGGGCACTAAGTTCTTAAAGGCCAAAACTACAAGCTACAACAAAGAGGTAATTGTATAACTCATTTCTTTGTCGTTTATGTCAATTGTATGCTAGTTGTAGGCTTAATGCTTTGGAAACAATATTGCATGTATAATTAGAGAAAACATAGATCCAAAGCATTTAGGGTTGTATGTGCACCATAGGATGTTGTATTATACAAAACCCAACAGTTTGACCATATGGTAAAGAGAAAGGCCAGTTCTGAGATAGTCCCATGTGTTGTTCCTGAAGAGTCCATGTGTTTCTATTGCCGATTGAAGGGGCATTGGAAGCGAAGCTGCCCTGACTACCTGAGAGATCTAAAGGATGGTAAGGTCAAAATGTATGGCTCTACTTCAGGTACGTCCACTATCTAACTCTTTATTAAGTTTCTGTTTATAGATTCTTATTACATGATGTGTTAATCACATTTTGATGTTTTGTAGGATCGAAGAAAATAAAGCAAGCTTAAGAGAAAGTAAAGGCTGATTCTGATCTGAATAAATGGATTTCGGTCACATGGTTCAAAAGATCGGAATTTGGAGCTGCTACTTAGGAGTTATGATAGATTGATTAGGAATCTTTAGAAACATAGTTTTCATATGTATTTGAACTGTAAGGACAAGTTTTCCGCATTTTATCAATAAAATAAATTTTGATTTTATTTTATTTTACGTTTCTTTGCAAAAGCATTTATGAAAATTGGTGTGTATATTTCTATTATTAGCAATGTTGAAAATGGATTTGATTCTTAGTTATATCGCTTGTGGTGGTTTCATAATTTACCAAGTAAGGAAGGATTCTCATCACCCAAGTTTCAATTGGACAAAACTTGGAATCATGCAATTTGTATTGTGTGATGTATGAGAATCTTGGTCTTTGGGAAATTAAGACTAATTCCTTGTTCACATGTATATGTGAGTCAAGTGAAGGATTAAAGGATCTAGTACACACTGATGTGGACTGATCAGATCCACCACAAAGGACAATAGGCTAATTCGTCATGATTTACTGTTAGTTCGGTAAATATGGTTATGCTTATAAGATTAAGTATAATTATGATACCTTGAAAAAGTTTCAAAGTATAACAGAATGAATAAGAAGAATCCATTGGGCAGAAAGATAAAAGTTTCTCCAATCTGAAAGGAAAAGAGAGTATTTTAGTATCATGTTTTATGATCATCCTAATGATTATGGAACCATGTCACAATTGATCCTCTATTGATACCTTAGTTCATTTATATGACTCAGAATAGGTATCAGGTATTGTTGAAATGGTTAAATCAAAAGGATGGGTCATTCTTCGTTCCAAAAACAAGTTTTAGAGTCATACTCTAGTTACTCCAAGTTGTACCTTGAGTGACATGTTCTAAATAGGTTTATAACACCTCATGTAATGTGGAGTAGAAATGTTTTCTTACTCTTTCACATTTGAAATTGGTAGTTGTGATGTTTTGGTTAAAACAAAGACCAACTAAGACCAATTAGATGAAGTGTTTCTTGATAAGAACCCACACTAACTCTTGAATATTTGTTTGTTGAGAAATGTTCTTTGACAGAGAATCTTATATGTTAAGATGTCAGTCGGAGTCTTAACGGTCTTGAATAGTTTCAGGAACTGATCAAGAATAAACCTTTTAGTTATCACTAGCACACGACCTAAGGTTGATAACCTATCGTGTTGACATATTCTTGTTTCTGTGCCCATTCCGGTTAAGTTGACTATGCATGTGAGTTCTATGAGTTCTCATTTGACTGCATAAGGCGAAGCACATTCATCAGTGAAAGTACATTGATCTATATGGGTGAGCTGCTCAATAACTTAGAAGCACTGGTAGGCCCTTGTGCTACCGGATGGCAAGAAATTAAGAATAAGCAAGTTCAGTCCATATGAGTTTGAATTTGTCATAAACCTTGTTTTATGATAGTGGTTGGAAATGACAAATTAACATGGATAGGAACACATACACTATAAAATCTAAGTGGCAAGAGGTTTCTCTACTTCATGAAAATGATTGTGAGGAAACGCTTTAGCTAGTAGATTTTAAAGGATTGATTAATATCATTAGAGTTAGAAATTGTGATAATTGTGTTCTCGAATTCAAGTATGATTACGGCATCCCTTTTCATAGATCGAATTGTGAGAAATGGAAAATAGTTTGAACATTCGGGACTTATTGCTGTAAGTTCTAAAATGGTTTAGACACACACATGAGCTATCTAATGAAAGGTGTATGAGCTTGAGAAGTCTAGATAAAGACTTATCAAAGCACCACGTATCAGAAATCTGAACTTTGGTAAGAAAGTCAATGTGTATTGATTTCTAGAAGTCCAGCTGATTTATGGGTAAATGTCAAAGCTAGTGGGAGCATAATTATTATGTTAAGTGTTGCAAGTTAGCAATGCTAATTATAGGAAACAAAGTTTTAAATTTGCAAAATTGCAAATTTTGGAAATTATTTCGCTATAGTAAGGCTTAAGGGAGAGGGCATTTATACTTCATTTCAAATCTAAAAGTTTAGATTGAAGTTTTAATGGAACTTAGTCATGAAGGTATATGAATATCGTGTTGAAGTAATTCAACATAGGAAATTCTATATATGGAATATTATAGCAAGAGACTGGTCAAGTATCATGTCTTTATGTAAGACATTATGAATCGAATCCCATATGCTTCGGGTATAGGATCGATTGCATATGCTATAATATTCGCATGTTCTGATTTTCCAAATGCCTAGGTCATTAAGAAGGAAAAAGGAATAGAACCTGACATGACTAAAGTTGTTAAACAACTGTCAAGGACAATCTGAGGTTTACCAAAGATTGGTTGCTTGTGGACAGTTGGAAGTATAGTATTAAGTTGGATGGGCCATATTGACATGTTCTGAATAGAGCTAACTCTTGTTCTGAATTGATAGTCATATGGAAATATGGAAATGTTTCCATTATGGGAGTTGGATATTGAGATCTGTGTGTAAGATTAGAAACTTTTATGAAAGAAGGATGTTCAAAGGAATGTACTTTGCATGTGAGACTTCATTACCATGAAATTGTTTTGTGATAAATCTCCAGTGGAATGTTTTGTAATATCATTGGCAAAGTCTCAGTGACTTTGGTGCCTTGACATTACAAAAGGATCATTGTATGTGAGGTTAGAATCTAACACATTCTAGTAGTGGCAAGAATTTGGTGTTCTTACACTTGCGATAAGGATTTAAACAGTGAAATGAGCATCATTGGAAATGTGTTCAATTAATCTATTTCACAGAGGAAATAACCATAGATAAACATAGTTTGCGTGCTCGGAGCATGGCATGATTGTTGTTTTAATTCAAGTATTAAGTTGATTGTTCGAAACATTATACAATGAATAAAGTCTAATTAATATGGTGATTAAATAAAAGTGTTTTATTTATATTCAAAATTCTTGAGACCATATTGGATTAGGTTATTCTTGTGTTTCTCTTTGCATGTTTTACTTCCCGAATAACTAGGTTATTCAAACATCCACATTCGATCATATTTTTGGAAGTAAGTAGTGAGTTAAGACTGTCATGAATTCAACTGTAGATTGTCTAAGTGCTTAGACTGCAGTGTTCATGAATACTCCTGAAATAGGAATTTGAGTATTGGATTAACCCACGCGCAAGTATTACTTCATGGATTTTATCACGAGTAATTTTGAGACGATAATATCTTATATTCTTGAAATGGAGACATATGAGTTGTTGTTTATGAGTCGGATGTACATTGATAATACATAAACGCCTCAGTAACTTGATGTTATAAAACGTATTAGTGTATGTGATTTGATGAGTGAATAGTACAAGCATGTGAGTCGAAATTTATCCGTTTCTTTTACCCTTAATGGGATAAGAGAGATATCTATGGGCCCCATGATGATTTAGTGATTACACCCTAAGTGCTTGGCTAACCCTGGACTGATTTGATTTGTTCAATTAGTCAGTCGTCATAAATCGGAAATCAGGAAACAAAAATTGGACAGAGAGAATGATTATAATCCATGTCTCCTGTCCATACGATATCTTGCAGAAATGAGGAATATTTGATCACTTATCTAAAGGACGCGTCATTGATTAGATCAGAGTTCGACAGCGGTTTTTGAAAGCTACGATTGCTAGTTAAATTTTGAGGTCATACTTGCAATTATAGTTATTAGACTTATCCAAGTGAAAGACTGTTGGATCAGGTGTCTAAGCCTATAACTATAATTGGTATGTACTTGATTTGATATGTAACATGGTCCTTTTGGGTTGCCTTCACTCATGCAACTTCATAGGATGACTAGTGGAGAGAGAGTAGAATTTGTTATGTGAAATAATAAATTAGTACTCAAATGATTTTATTAATATATTACAAGATTAATATATTATTTGGAAATCATATTATTAATTAGTATTTAATCAGAAATTAATTTGATATTAATTTTGGGATTAAAGGACTCATTAATAATTTAAGGGGCTGTTTTGAAAATTATTGATAGTTGCAGAACTGGGCTATTGGACTCCTTAATTAGGAGTGGATGAAATCCTATAGGGAGGCCCTATAGATTTTGTCCAAGGCCTCATAAGGAGGAGTCCATGGGCTGCTTAAGCCTTAAGCAGGAATTAGGGTTTCCTCCAGAAACCTTAGCAGCCCACAGCTATATAAAGACCCCTAAGCACTTGGAATTTAGGGCTATTCTTGAAAGAAAGAAACCCTATGAAACATCCTAAAAGTATGGACCTAAAATTTTGTTTGAAAACTTATAACAAAACCATAAATTATCCATCAACATAAAGAAAATCAAGAATCATGTATCTCAAAACATCATGTCAAATACTGTCACAAAATCATGTGAGAAATATATCAAAGTCTAAACAATCCCAAGCTAAAACTGTAGTGTGTGCCATGCGATCATCCCGAGCCCTTCCCCTTGCTAGTGGAAGTACCTTAAACCAAAACTGAAAACTGTAAGCACGAAGCTTAGTGAGTCTCCCCAACTACCACATACAATACACATATCACATAACATATCTTGGGCCCCGCCCCTGCTACATCGAGTCAAGCTCGACATCGGCTTTCCCGGTATCGGGCCCCGTCCGGCATCGAACCCTATTCGGGATCGGGCCCCTCCCGGCATCGAGCAGATCTCGGCATACATATAAACATATCAACCAACATATAACATAAGCACATAATACTAATGTGTAAACATTCCTCGGGCCTTGCCCGACATCAGACCGAGATCCAGAAACATACTAACATTCCTCGGGAACCGCCCCGACATCGGACTGGAGTCTGGAACATACTATCTTAACATATTAAGTAGACATTCCTCGGGCTTGCCCCGACATCGTTCCTAAGCCTGGAAATCATAACACATAACAAACACATGCAATAATCACAAAGACATCAAGCATACAAGCATACAGGCATTCCTCGGGACCGCCCTGACATCGGATCGAAATCCGGAAAACATATAAACCTACTTCGGGCCCCGCCCGGCATCAGACCGTGGTCCGGAACTACTACTATCTAAACGGGCCGGCCTTGGTGCCTTAGACCCATTCCTACAGGAGAAAACTCACCTTGCAACGCTGTCTGCAAAATTTCGCCATGAGGAATATCTGATAGCTGCTCCAATGACTCCCCAACTCTATCAAGTCAGAAATGAGTCCTAATCTCTGGATCTTCAGCCTTCTTCCTACAACTCCAAGTCCTTGCTTCCTTCTAAAGGGTTTTGAGCATTCTAACACTCCTATGGTGTACATGCAACCCTAGAAACCTTGGATCTATGTTTTCTCTAAGATACATGCAAATAATAATTTTTTCAAGGTTTACTTCCTAACTAGCATGTTATGGGGTACTTGAATCATAAAACACTAGTAGAATTACATACCTTTTAGTAGTGGTTGATTGCTTGGAGTTTGAGAGCCTAGCACCAATAATGTGGATGCCTCAAATGGAAGTCACAAATCACCACAAACTTTGGAAACCTTTAGAGAGAGTATGAACACTTGTAGAAATCGGCCACCTTTGCTCACACACACACTAGTGCCATTTCAAGTGCCAAGGACTCCTTTATATCGTGTGGTGGATTAGGGTTACATCCATGTAAACCCTAATACCCATGACCTTTCATTTCCATGAGATCCATGGGTTAAAGCTCCATAGACTATACATGGACTTTCCATGCAAGCCTAGCCCATTCTAAATAAGCAATAGCCCACACTATATAAATACAAGAGTCCATATTTAATTAGTCACCTTTTTGATCACCAAATTAATTCTAAATTAATTCTAGATCAGTAATAATTAAATAATATGATTTCATATTGATATATTAGAACTTATAATATATTAATAAATCATAACTTATACTATTCTCAAAAGATTATCCATATAAATTGTTCAGGTGAAGTGCAACCCAAATGGACCATGCCGGGTCGGGTCAAGTATATACCAAATAAAGTTATGGACTTAGACAGCTTATCCAATAGTCTCCCACTTGGATAAGTCTAATAACTATATTTTCCTATATGACTTCAGGAACCAACCGGTAATCGTAGCTCTTAAAAATCTGTTGAACTATGAAGCGCCATTTCAGATAAGTGATCATATAAACCTTTGTTCTAGATATCAGCCAGACAAATACATGGAACAATGTCGTACTTATTGTCCAGCAGTTTATTTCCCGATTTCCGATTTGTTTGACATAGAACTTAATTGAACACATCAATTTAGTTCTGACCGGGCCCGGTACATGGGTCAAAACAAAATCATCGAGGGGCCCAGATATCGCTTCTAATCCAAGAAGGAACATATAAACTTCGACTCATATGCTTGTTCTACTACTTGGTGAATTATACACAAAGGTACGCTTTATGACATCAAGTTACTGATGCGTTTTCGTACAATCAATGCATAACCAACTCATAGGCAACAACTCATATCTCTAGGTTTGAAGACTTTTATGATATTACCGTCTCACGATCACTCGAGATAAATTCCATGAGGTGATACAAGTGAGCGTGGGTTGAATCCAATACTCAGAACTTATGAGCACTCATGAATGTTGTAGCAACTCTTGCTATGTCCAACATCTTAGACATCTACAAACCAACTTCATGACAGTCTTGATTCATATCTACTTCCAACATATGGCCGACTGTAGAGATTTGGATAATATGAAATACCATGAGATAATTATTCTGGAAGTCAAAACATGCAAAATGAAATGATAGTAAACGATTGAAAAAAGATAGCAACACTTTACTCATAAATAAACAACAACTTTTGTTCATCATCAAAATGTCAATTACACTTTACAAATTTCAAAGATATCTAATCTGTGAAACTAATATCGTCCTTTAGCCCGATGCGCCTCGCATGCTGCAAATGCCTAACTCTAGCCAGTCCCTTTGTGAGGGGATCTGTTGGGTTCTCCTCTAACGATATCCTCTTTGCTA
Source organism: Lactuca virosa (assembly GCF_052849685.1). Classification (NCBI taxonomy): domain Eukaryota; kingdom Viridiplantae; phylum Streptophyta; class Magnoliopsida; order Asterales; family Asteraceae; genus Lactuca; species Lactuca virosa. Next base: position 166,029,742 of record NC_136434.1, on the reverse strand, counting down.
TGAGGAGTCCTTCTTCTATCTTATGTCATATGAAGTGATATTTTCTATCAATGTGTTTGGATCTGCCATGATCTCTCGGTTCCTTGGCTAAGGCAACCGCACTATTGCTGTCACAGAAAATCTCCATAGGCTCTTTTATCACTGGTACAACTCCAAGGTCTCCAATGAATTTCTTTAGCCATATAGCCTCCTTTGCTGCCTCGCTTGCCGCTATATACTCTGATTCGCAAGTTGAATCAGCCACTGCTTCCTGCTTGGAACTTTTCCAAGTAATTGCTCCTCCATTCATGGTAAAGACCCAACCCGACTGAGAGCGGAAATTATCCCTATCAGTATGAAAGCTAGCGTCACTATACCCCACAACTCTCAAGTCATCACTCCCACCGAGTGTAAGGACCCAGTCCTTAATCCTCCGCAGGTACTTGAGAATGTTCTTTACTGCAGTCCAGTGAGCCTTGCCAGGGTTCCCCTGATATCTGCTGACTATGCTCAACGCGAAGGCCACATCAGGACAAGTACAAGTCAAAGCATACATGATCGAGCCAACAGCGGAAGCATATGGAAATCGACTCATCTCAGCTATCTCATCCTCTGTACTCGGGCTCTAGGCCTTGATCAGTTTGGCATTATGCTGGATCGGTAAGTCACCTTTCTTGGAATTCTGCATGTTGAACCTTTTCAACACTTTGTCCACATAGGTGCTTTGACTAAGTCCAATTAGTCTTTTACTCCTGTCTCTCAAAATTCTTATCCCTAGGATATAGGCAACTTCTCCAAGGTCCTTCATAGCGAAACACTTCCCAAGCTAGGACTTCACTTCCTGCAGAGTTGAGATGTCATTTCCTATGAGTAGTATGTCATCCACATACAATACCAAAAAGCTAACTATACTCCCACTAGCCTTGAAATATACACAAGATTCATCTTCGCTCCTCAAAAACTCTTGGACTTTCTCATCGAAACAAAGGTTCCATCTACGAGGTGCTTGTTTCAATCCATAGATGGATTTCTAAAGCTTACACACTCTATTAGGGTACTCTGTGCTGAAAAAACCCTCTGGCTGACTCATGTAAACATCCTCAGCCAACTTCCCATTACGGAAAGCAGTTTGGACATCCATTTGCCATATTTCACAGTCATGAAATGCAGCAATGGCTAGCATAACCCTAATAGACTTAATCTTAGCTACTGGTGAACAGGTATCATCATAATCAACTCCCGGAGTTTGAGAAAAGCCCTTTGCAACTAGTCGCGCCTTATAAGTGTGTACATTGCCATCCATGTCGGTCTTCTTCTTGAAGATCCATTTGCACCCGACGGTCTTGCGACCTGGTACATTGTCAACCAAGTTCCAAACTTGATTTTCATACATGGACTGTATCTCGCTGTCCATAGCCTCTTTCCATTTAGCAGCCTTAGGGACTGTCATGGCTTTCGTGTAGCTGTTAGGTTCATCTAGACTTACGAGTGTGCTATCACTAATAAGTGTATCACCTTCCGCAGTAATATGGAAACCATAGTAATGCTCAGGTGCATTCCTAACTCTCGTGGAATGCCTCAGAGGTACAGACTCGTCTGTCGGATCAACATGAGTTTCCTCCTCAGGTTGATTGATAGGGTTTGAGGTTCCTTCACCACTTGACTCTTGAATTTCTTCAAGATCAATTTGCCTCCCACTGTTTCCTTGGCTTATGAACTCTCACTCTCGAAAGACTCATCTCCTTGCTACAAAGACCACATTATCACTGGGTCTGTAGAAGAGGTAACCAAAGGATTTCTGTGGGTAGTCGATGAAAATACACCTCTCACTTCGAGGTTCGAGCTTATCGTGAGTCTCGCGCCTCACAAAAGCCTCGCAACCCCAAATCTTGATGTGATCTAGATTGGGAACTTTTCCAGTACACATCTCGTGAGGTGTTTTGGCAACCTTCTTTGTAGGGAATAGATTAAGGATATGGGCGGAAGTCTCTAAGGCATACCCCCAAAATGAGATTGGTAGTGAAGCTCGACTCATCATGGAACAAACCATATCCAACAAGGTTCGATTACGCCTCTCAGCCACACCATTAAGTTGTGGTGTCCTGGGAGGTGTCAATTGTGAGACAATCCCACATTCCTTAAGATAGTCAAGGAACTCTGTACTAAGATACTCACTACCTCGATCGGATCGAAGCATCTTAATGTTCCTGCCCAACTGATTCTCCACTTTCTGTTTAAACTCCTTGAACTTTTCAAAGGTTTCTGACTTATGCTTGATTAAGTAGACATATACATATCTACTATAATCATCAGTAAAAGTCACATAGAAGCGGTTAACATCCCTTGTGGCGGTTCTGAACGGTCCACACACATCAGTATGTATGAGGTCCAACAAACCCTCACCCGTAACACAAGTACCAGTGACGGGTGACTTTGTCATTTTCCCAAGCAAGCAAGATTCACAACTATCATCCGACTTTAAGTCAAATGACTCTAAGACTCCATACTTTTGGATTTGGCCTATGCATTTCTTGCTTACATGTCCAAGACGACAATGCCATAATGATGCTTTATCCAAGATAGTGGAAGAATCGATACACAACACATTATTTCCTAGGTTATCTACAACCGACACAGTTTCATACACACCATCACAAGGTAATGCTTTAAAATAAAGAACATTATTAAAGAAAGCATTAATACCACCACATTCATTATCAAACGAAAAGGTAAAACCTTGTTTGTACAAACCATGAAAGGAAATAATATTTCTCGCCATTTCAGACGAGTAACAAAATTTATTCAAATCTAATTTTAACCAACTACTTAGCAATAAAGAATAAACTCCAATCTTGGTGACAGGTGTAACTTTCCTATTCCTCGTGATCAAGTTTATCTTCCCATGCTCCACATTCTCACTTCTTCTTAGTCCCTGCAAATTAGAACATATGTGAATCCCACAACCTGTATCAAGGACCCAATAACTAGAATAGGGTGAGTTATTAGACAATATAGTGTAAATACCTGCATGGTTGGGTTTCACTTTCCCATCCTTAACATCTTGCAAGTACTTTGGGCAGTTTTGCTTCCAGTGCGCCTTTTCATGGCAATAGAAGCATTCAGCCTCATTAGGGTTGGCAGAAGGAGTGACAGAACCTTTTTTTGTTCCACTTGAAGAGGAGCCATCAAGGGACTTTCCCTTGGTACCCTTCGAAGGGCTCTTCCTCTTCTTCCCTTTACCTTTCCTGATAGCCAGAACACGGGCGTTGGTAGGAGTAGAAGTAGTAACAACTGATTTACCTTTAAGACCACTTTCGGCGGTCTTCAGAATTCCTTGAAGTTTGCTGAGTGTAACTTCCTCCTTGTTCATGTGGTATGTCATTCGGAATTGATCATAACACGAAGGTAAGGAGTGGAAAATGATGTCAATTGCCAACTCCTCGGGAAAGTTCACATTCAATTTCAGCAAAAGGTCCACGAATCTTTGCATTTTCTGCATGTGGCCCGTGATGGGTTCACCATCCTTCATCCGGGTTGTTATCATGGAGGAGATGATTTCATACCGCTCTTGACGAACACTCTGATGGTACCTGTCCATCAAGTCTTGGTGCATTTCAAAAGGTTAAAAGTCCTCATAGGACTTTTGGAGCTCGGCTGTCATCGTGGCCAACATGATACATGCCACCTTAGTAGCATCTCTCTCATGTGCTCGGAATTCAGCGACCTCCTCTGGAGTAGCACACGACTCATCAAGTTCCTTAAGCTCCTTGTCGAGGACATATTCCTTGTTCTCATACCGAGTGGCCATCATGATGTTCCTGATCCAATCCATAAAGTTGGATCCATCGAAGATGACTCTCCCACAAAGGTTCATGAGAGAGAAGGAGTCGGTAGGGTTTGAGCCAGAAGCAGCATTGTTGGAAGACATCTGAAAAAGAAGAAGGACAAGTTTAGATTAGATATAAAGATAGTCCTTAATAAGACACCCAAATGTAATATTAAGGCTAGGACCCAACACAATATTTTATAACTTAGAAGAGGGATGCCGTAATCCAAGCTATAAAATATTTGAAGGTAGGTGAATGACGATTCACCAATTTCCACCATGAAAAATGAAATAAATTATTAGGTTTTTAATTGGTTTTTGAAACTCCTAGATTCTTTTGAGATTCATTGAACTTTTCAATGGCATGTTTCAATCTCGATTGTGCCATTCAGGTTTTGTGACTGGGATGCCGAGGATCACAAAACAAGGTGTGAATTAACCATGCAAATTACTTGGTACTCTTAATGTTTATCACCTAACCGATGTGCCGGTTAACCACACGCGCTCCACCGATCTATGATAAACCTAAAGTCACCCTTTGCCTACCTTGTTAAGTCTAGGTTAGTGTGCCGGTTAACCACACACGCTCCACTAACGACTTAAGCAATGTGCAAAGTGTAATTTCATGGGTTAGCACCATATTCACATTTTTCCTAAAGTAACAAAGAATGAGAATTTATAAACAACATTTAGTTGCTTTATTAACCATCATACTTTTAATGAGGATTTAAAGTCATTATCCTACTCGTTCGGCTAACGAACCTCCACCAGTCAAGGAAGCGGTGGGTGAGAGTGGACACCCATTAAGCTGCCATTTTATAGGCAACAACCTTATACCCACTTATAGACCGGCTTCGTGAATGAGGCCTACTAACGGTAAAACGACTTGTTCTTATACATATATATTATTAACTTATGATATTATAAAGTATAAGGGTTGAATTTTAACTTTTAAAATTCTAGGGGTTGGAACTAAAGTTTTCTAAAGTGACTTTACATGTTCCAAAACTTGAGGGCAAGTTTTGTAACTATTCAAAACTTTTCATCTTTCATAACTTATGAGTTAATGATTTATTAAAATGAAGACTCTTCATTTTATGTAACTTATGTGTTTAATTAATGGACTTTAAAAGAATGACTTTTGGTAATCCATAACTTGAGGACAAATTAAGGATTCCATTAAAACACATCAAGATCAAGAATTAATCTAACAAACTATTTGCAAATAATTCCTATGATCTTCTAAACTCATAAGTGTATGAACATTCATATCAACAATTTTAAGAATCATAAATAACACATACAAAACTTGAAATTTTGATAATAACCTTTGAAATAGGATTAGCATAATCATTACCACATCATAAACAGGTTTTAAGTTTCAAAAACAGTTTAGGGTAATGATCCTCATCCAATACCAAGCTAAACCCCGAAATTCTGCATACAGGGGCATCACCACGACATGGTAAAGACTGCCACGTCGTGGTGAGCAGTCAGATACAAAAAATGCAGACTTTCATCTTTGGAAAAAACATGTAGCATTAAGTATCAAGCAAACAAGCCTAGGCTTTGATACCACTGAAGGGTTTTGAGCATTCTAACACTCCTATGGTATACATGCAACCCTAGAAACCTTGGATCTATGTTTTCTCTAAGATACATGCAAATAATAATTTTTTCAAGGTTTACTTCCTAACTAGCATGTTATGGGGTACTTGAATCATAAAACACTAGTAGAATTACATACCTTTTAGTAGTGGTTGATTGCTTGGATTTTGAGAGCCTAGCACCAATAATGTGGATGCCTCAAATGGAAGTCACAAATCACCACAAACTTTGGAAACCTTTAGAGAGAGTATGAACACTTGTAGAAATCGGCCACCTTTGCTCACACACACACACACTAGTGCCATTTCAAGTACCAAGGACTCCTTTATATAGTGTGGTGGATTAGGGTTACATCCATATAAACCCTAATACCCATGACCTTTCATTTCCATGAGATCCATGGGTTAAAGCTCCATGGACTATCCATGGACTTTCCATGCAAGCCTAGCCCATTCTAAATAAGCAATAGCCCACACTATATAAATACAAGAGTCCATATTTAATTAGTCACCTTTTTTATCACCAAATTAATTCTAAATTAATTCTAGATAAATACTAATTAAATAATATGATTTCATATTAATATATTAGAACTTATAATATATTAATAAATCATAACGTATACTATTCTCAAAAGATTATCCATATAAATTGTTCGGGTGAAGTGCAACCCAAATGGACCATGCTGGGTCGGGTCAAGTATATACCAAATAAAGTTATGGACTTAGACACCTTATCCAACACCTTCTTCTAGCAGGAACCAGGCGTTACAATTCTCCCCCACTTGCCTTAGACTTCATCCTCGAAGTCTGTTGTATCTGAAAACAACTCTGGGTAGTGCTCCCTCATCTTCTCCTCGGGCTCCCAAGTCCACTCCGAGCCCTTGCGGTGCTGCCATTGCACCTTTACCAACTCCACCTTCTTGTTCCTCAAATCCTTCAACTTACTGTCAAGGATAGCTACTGGTCGCTCAATGTAGTTCAGGCTGTCATCAACCTGAATATCCTTAAGAGGTACCACTGTTGAATCATCCATTAAGCACTTCTGCAACTGAGAAACATGGAAGGTGCTATGGATCTGGCTGAGCTCTGCTGGAAGGTCTAACCGGTAAGCAACCCGGCCCACCCGGGCCAAAACCCTAAACGGACCGATGTACCTGGGGCCCAACTTGCCCCGTTTCCGGAACTGAATGTCACCCTTCCAGGGTGACACCTTCAGGAGGACCATGGCGCCCACCTGACACTCTAAATCTGAACGCCTCTTGTCGGCGTAGCTCTTCTGCCGACTCTAAGCAGTCTGGAGCCTGCTCCGGACCTGCTGGATCCGCTCTGTAGTCTTGAGTACTACTTCGGTACTCCCCATGACTCTCTGACCGACCTCACCCCAACAGATTGGGGTTCTACACTTTCTCCCATAAAGCATCTCGAAGGGAGGTCGGTCTATGCTAGTGTGGTAACTATTGTTATACGAAAATTCCGCTAACGGAAGATACGTATCCCAACTGCCACCGAAATCCAAAACACATGCGCGTAGCATGTCATCGAGAGTCTATATCGTCCTCTCGCTCTGTCCGTCTGTCTGAGGGTGGAAAATGGTGCTGAAGTGGAGACGAGTACCCATCTCCTCGTGAAACCGCTTCCAAAATCTGGAAGTGAAATGGACATCTCGGTCTGACACCACCGAGACAGGAACCCCACGTCGTGCCACTATCTCATGCACATATGTCTCGGCCAACTTCTCGGCCGATATGATCTCCTGGATCAGGATGAAATGAGCGCTTTTGGTCAAGTGATCCACGATGACCCATATCGAATCTACTATACGTGCGGTCCTGGGAAGCTTGGTAATGAAATCCATGGTGATATCCTCCCATTTCCACATGGGAATGTCCAACGGCTGCATCTTGTCGTGTGGTCTCTGGTGCTCGGATTTGACCTTCCTGCAAGTCAAGCACCTCTCCATATACCATGCTACGTCCCGCTTCATGCAGGGCCACCAGTAATCAGGGTGAAGATCCCGATACATCTTTGTCGCCCCAGGATGGATGGAGAACCTCGACTTATGGGCCTCATCCATCAGAACCTGCCGTACTCCGCCCCAATACGGAACCCAGACCCTCCCATGCAGGGTCAACAACCCTTGGCTATCATAATCAAATGAGGCCACTCGGCCTACAATCCTCTCACACTTCTGGCGCTTTTCCTTCAGGACCTCAACCTGCGCCTCTCTAATCTGCTCCAACAGTGGAGTGATCACTGTCATCCTCAAACATAAATCTCTGATTGGAGCCGCTACCGCCTTACGACTCAGGGTGTCGGCCACCACATTGGCCTTTCTCGGGTGGTAAAGGATCTCACAGTCATAATCCTTTACCACATCTAACCATCGACCTTGCCTCATGTTCAGATTCGGCTGATGCATGAGGTCCCTAAAACTTTTGTGGTTCGTGTAAATGGTACAACGGACCCCGTAGAGGTAATGCTGCCAAATCCTGAGGGCGAACACCACAACCCCCAACTCTAAATCATGCGTCGGATAGTTAGCCTCATGAGGCTTCAGCTGCCTCGATGCGTAGGCTATCACATGACCCATCTGCATCAGAACCGCACCCATGCCCATAATCAACGCGTCACAATACACCACAAAGTCATCTACTCCCTCGGGAAGAGTCAAAATTGGTGCCTCGCACAACCGCTGTCTGAGAGTCTCGAAGGCTGCCTGCTGCTCAGGCCCCCAGCGGAATGTCAACGACATCTTGGTTAGTTGGGTCAAAGGAACAACAATCTTGGAGAAATCATGGATGAATCTCCTGTAATAACCCGCTAGACCAATAAAACTATGAATCTCAGTTGGAGACCTCAGAACCTCCCACTACATCACGGCCTCTATCTTGGCCGGATCGACCAGAATACCCTTCTGGTTGATGAGATGCCCAAGGTACTGCACCTCGTGCAACCAGAACTCACACTTGGAGAACTTCGCGAACAGTCTCTCCCTCCTCAATGTCTCCAGCACCTCCCTCAGGTGCTCATCATGCTGCTCTTGAGTCTTGGAATAGACCAATATATCATCAATGAAAACTATCACAGACCGGTCCAGCATCAGTCTGCACACCCTATTCATGAGGTCCATGAACGCGGCTGGAGCATTGGTGATCCCGAACGGCATCACCACGAACTCATAGTACCCATAGTGAGTCCTAAAAGTTGTCTTCTAGACATCCTCGTCCCTGACTCGCATCTGGTGATAACATGACCGTTGATCAATCTTGGAGAACCAAGATGCTCCCTGAAGCTGGTCAAACAAATCATCTATCCTCGGGAGTGGATAACGGTTCTTTACCGTTACCTTGTTCAGCTCCCGGTAGTCTATACACATGTGATGTGACCCGTCCTTCTTCTTCACAAACAGGATCGGGGCTCCCCATGACGAACTTCTCGGTCTGATGAATCCTTTGTCTAGCAGTTCCTGCAGCTGCGTAGACAACTCCTACATCTCGGGAGGAGCCAACCGATACGGTGCCTTAGCTATCGGAGCCGCACCAGGGACTAGGTCAATCCTGAAATCGACCTACCTCTCCGGAGGTACCCCAGGAAAATCCTCTGGGAACACATCTGGGTACTCTCCTACAACCGGTACGTGATGCACTGTCGCCTTACCCTTATCTCGGGTATCCATAACATAGGCGATATAACCTGCGTACCCCTGCTGAAGGTAGCGACTAGCTCTCACATCTGAACATAGAGTCAACCTATGTTGCGGCCTCTCGCCCTGAATCACTAACCCTCCCCGCACTAGGTGTCCGAATCCTCACTAGTTGCTGCTCGCAGTCGATCACTGCCCCATTGGGGATCAACCAATCCATACCCACTACAACCTTATTCCCTCGCAGAGGAATAGGGACTAGATCCACTGAAAACTGCTCATCAAACAACTGCATCGTACATCAGCGATAAACCATCGTGACCCGTACCGTCCTATCATCTGCTATCTCGACGTCCAATGGACACTCTAGCTCCCCCGGAGCTCCAACGAATCGCTTACTAAGTGCGAGCGACACAAAAGATCGGGTAGCCCCCGAATAAAACAATACCAGAGCAGATATATCGTTCACTATGAACGATCCTATAATAAAACACACAAACATGAACGAGAATCAATATAAATAAAGAGATAAGGAGAGAATACATACTGGTCACAACATCGGGAGTCGCACATGCCTCCTCATCTGTAAGCTGAAAAGCCCGGCTCCTCGCCGTCGGCGCCTCTGCCCGGCTCTGACGGCCATCTATAATCCTCAACGTGGCAGGAGCGGGTGCCGCCACCTGTCCTGCTGCTGCCAGACTCGGACACTGGGCCTTCTTGTGGCCCCTCTGATTGCACTGGAAGCAAATCAGATCTAGAACTGCTGTGGTGGTGGTGGTAGCTGTACAATCCCTACTCATATGACCAGTGCGGCCACACTTGAAGCAGCCCAAACTCCCCGCCCTACACGCCCCCTCATGCATCTTGCCGCACTTGCCACACCGGCTGCGGCCGTGCTGGCTCCTCGTTCTGTGATCTGATACCTTGAGCTTCTTTCCCGCACTCACTGTCTGCACCCCCTCGGGTTTCCTCTTCTTCTCCATCTCCAAGTCTAGCTCCCTTTCCCGAGCTCTCGCAAACATATCTTCCAGCGTCTTGCAGCTGGAACGGCTCACAAACTGCCGCATGTCGCTCCTCAACATCTCATGATATCAGGCCTTTTTCATCTCCTCGTCCACAATGTACTGCGGAAAAATAAGGGACCTCTCCCTAAACTTTGCGGTGATCTTCGCCACAGTCTCTATCGTCTGCTCAAGATCCTGGAACTCCCTCGCTAGCTGTTGCACCTCAATCACAGGTGCACACTCGGCCCTGAACCTGGCTGAGAAATCACTCCATGTCATAGCATCTAGAACTGTATCATCCCCAATGGCTCTCCCAACCTCCTCCCACCAGTCACGTTCCCTGTCCTTTAGAAGGCAGGACGCAAGTCTAACCTTGTCCCCCTCGAGACATCTGCTGGTGCGGAATGCGTTGGCGACATCCGCCAACCATCTGGTATCGCAATGGGATCTACCGAGCCCCATGGTAATTGGGAGCTCCACAAACACTGAACTACCTGAAAGTCAGTGTGCGTGACCCCATCATGGCCGCCACCTCGGTGCGGAAAGCGCTCAGCTTCTCATCCAGAAGTTCCGATATACCCTCCTTGACCGATCCAAAGATCATAGGAGTCTGCTCTAAAATTCTGCGCGTGATCTCAGACGAAATAAACTTCCTCGTCTGCTCATCCATCTGCTCGGTTTTAGAGCCCGAGCCTGATCCCTCACCAGTGCCTGAAGTGCCAATCGGCCTAGTGCGTAGCGTCACCATTCTGAAAATACACCATAACAAACATCAATATACTCATCATATCTCGAGGGATCTAACATACTACAAGTTTCCTGGATTCATCTCAGCCCTCCTTGATTCGAGTACGGATCCTCTACTTTCAGTAATACGGGCCCATACTACATCTATCCGTACTTTCCTCAAGAACTGCCTCGAATCCACCAAGTCCTTTCTACTACTACTGCTGATCTCATGCTAAACTCATCCTAGGCTTACCCTAGGGTAATCACCAACTTACTCTCCGCTATCAGCTACATAAGAAGTCTCTGCTACCTCCCCCTAACTAGCTCGTGAATACTATTACATATCACTAAGACTAGATAATTCTTCGAATGCGAGATCCTACCCTAGAACGGTTGGAGTCAAACAAGAGCTGCGCAATAGAGCTAGACCTAACCTTCTGAAATTATTTAATCCTCGCAATATGTAACTTAACATATTCATTTACTAGTTAGTAATAGATAACTAGAACTCCTAAAAGCACAAAGCAAGCAACATTCGAGCATCGAGTACACATAATCAAGCATATCACATTCAGACCATCACTAACTAATCTGTACTAGCATGTGGTTCATAAAGCTGAGATACATATAACAGGCACATAAGGCATCCTTCCTAGATCCTTACCCTAATCTAGCATGCAATTCTCATAAAGCTGCTACACATATAGTAGGCACATAATGCATCCTTCCTAGATCCTTAGTCCTAATCTAGCATGCAATTCTCATAAACATATCATAACATAACTTGTGTGGGTAATTTGGGAGTACTTACTTGAGCTCAGCTGATTGCATGCACCACACCCTTTTTTTCTTTTCAAAGTTCTTTTCTCTTTTAATAATTCTTTGGTAAAAATGATTTTTTTTTTTGAAAATTTTCCTACCATGTCCTTAGTTTGAGTTCAGACACACCCGAGAGTGTGCCCGAATCCCTCAAACCAAGGATCTGATACCAACTTGAAACATCCCAAAAATATAGACCAAAATTCTGTTTTAAAACTTATAACAAAACCATAAATCATCCATCACCATAAAGAAAATTAAGAATCATGTATCTCAAAACATCATGTCAAATACTGTAACAAAATCATGTGAGAAAAATATCAGAGTCTAAACAATCCCAGGCAAAAACTGTGGTGAGTGCCATGCGATCATCCCGAGCCCTTCCCCTTGCTAGTGGAAGTACCTGAAACCAAAACTAAAAACTGTAAGCACAAATCTTAGTGAGTCTCCCCAACTACCACATACCATACACATATCCCATAACATATCTTGGTCCCCGCTCCTGCTACATCGAGTCAAGCTCGACATCGGCTTTCCCGGCATCGGGCCCCGCACGACATCGAGCCCCGGCCGACATCGAGCAGATCTCGGTATACAAATAAACATATCAACCAACATATAACATAAGCACATAATAATAACGTGTAAACATTCCTCAGGCCCCGCCCGACATCGGACCGATATCCGAAAACATACTAACATTCCTCGGGAACCGCCCCGGCATCGGACGGGAGTCCGGAACATACTATCTTAACATATTAACTAGACATTCCTCGGGCTTGCCCCGACATCGGTCATAAGCACGGAACTCATAACACATAACAAACACATGAAAGAATCACACAGACATCAAGCATATAAGCATACATGTATTCCTCGGGACCGCCCCAGCATCGGATCGAAATCTAGAAAACATATAAACCTACTTCGGGCCCCGCCCGGCATCGGACCGTGGTCCGGAACTACTACTATCTAAACGAGCTGGCGTTGGTGCGTTAGACCCGTTCCTACATGAGAAAACTCACCTTGCAAAGCTGTCTGCAAAATCTCGCGGTGAGGAATATTTGATAGCTGCTCCAATGACTCCCCGACTCTATCAAGTCAGAAATGAGTCCTAAGCTTTGGATCTTCAGCCTTCCTCCTGCAGTTCCAAGTCCTTGCTTCCTTCTTCTAGCAGGAACCAGGCGTTACACCCTAGCCGATTTCTAAAGTGTCTCTCCTCTCATCCTTTGCATTGAGTGTTTGTGACTCTATTAGAGGTGCAACACTTGGGGAACTAAGCTTTCAAGATTCAAGGATCTTCAAGAATTGTTCTTGTTATTACTATATAATAAGTTAGGTAATATTCTAACCCTAATTTCATATGAATTTCGAATCTTGTATGCTAGATCTAGGGTTATTGATTTGGTATTCAAATTTACATGTTCAATAGAGAAAAACTTAGATCCAAAGCAATTAGGGTTGCATGATCACATAGGAATGTAGATATGCTCATAACCCATCAATCTTGGTGTATTCCAAGACCAGAGAGTAGCATGAGGAGCATCTTTGCAAGCTTATGAGGGTTTTAAGGCGAGAACGACTTTATGCTAAGTTCTCGAAATGTGAGTTTTGGTTGTGAGAGGTTCAGTTCCTTTTACATCTCATTAATCAAGATGGGTTTTTGGTCGATCCGGCCAAAATCGAAGCGGTGATGCAGTGGGAGGTTCCGAAATCTCTCTCGGATATCAGGAGTTTTTTGGGTTTGGCAGGGTACTACTGGAGATTGCAATACCCCTCACTCGTCTGACGAGGAAGGGGGTAGATTTACGATGGGGCCCTGAGCAGCAGTCAGCATTTGAGACCCTTCGGTAGAGACTTTGCGAGCCCCAATTTTCACCCTCCCGGAGGGAATTGAGGATTTTGTGGTTTTCTATGATGCATCCATCACCGACTTGGTGCAGTCCTCATGCAGAGAGGACGGGTGATAGCTTATGCTTCGCGGCAGCTGAAGCCGCTTGAGACGAGATATCCCACGCATGATCTTGAGTTGGGGGCGGTGGTTTTCGCCCTCAAGATTTGGAGACATTACCTTTATGGGGTCCGCTGTACTATCTACACGGATCACAAGAGTTTCAGGCATATTATGGATCAGCCGAACCTGAACATGAGGCATCACAGGTGGCTGGATGTAGTCAAGGATTATGACTGCGAGATCCTTTACTATCCTGGTAAAGCGAATGTGGTGGCAGATGCCCCGAGCTACAAGTCGGTTGGATCTTCTGTTCTCGTGACATGTATGAGGATATCTGTGGATTCTCCACTTGTGAGTTTGATTAGGGAGGCTCAGACTGAGGGTGTTCGAGAGGAGAATTAGAAGATTGAGAGGATTAGGGGTGAAATTTCCAGATTTGTTCCGGACAGTTGTGGTTTGTTGACCTGTTGCGGTCGGGTATGGGTTCCTGTGTCTGGTGGGGTCAGACAGATTGTGCTGGAGGAGGCTCATAAGTCTCGCTTTTTTATCCATAGCTGTATTGAGATCTGAGATTGAGTTATTGGTGGTCGTGCATGAAGAGAGAGATCGCTTGGCATGTCGAGCGGTGCTTGACCTGTAGGACGGACAAGGCCGAGCATCAGAGGCCGCATGACAAGCTGCAACATCTGGAGGTTCCCATGTGTAAATGGGAGCAGATTTCGATTGACCAAGAGTGCCCACTTTCTGGCAATTCGGGAGAAGTCGTCAGCCGAGAAGTTGGCCGATGTGCATATTCGCTAGATCGTTGCTCGCCATGGGTTTCCGATCTCTATTGTTTCAGACCGTGATGTTCGGTTCACCTCCTGATTTTGGCAGAAGTTTCATGAGGAACTGGGCACGAGGCTACACTTCAGCACAACTTATCATCTGCAGACCGATGGCCAGAGTGAGAAGACCATTCAGACTAGCGAGGATATGTTGCAAACTTGCGTTATTGATTTTGGTGGGAGCTGGGACTCCTACCTACATCTTGCAGAGTTCTCCTACAACAACAATTTTCACTCCAGCATCGGTGCTCTGCCTTTCGAGCTTTTGTATGGGTGGAGATGTCGCACCCCAGTCTGTTGGGGCGAGGTTGGTCACAGGGTCATGGGTCGGACCGAGGTGGTTCTACAGACTATAGAGATGATCCAGCAGATCAAACAAAGATTGCAGGCTGCTCAGAGTCGACAGAGGAGCTATGCCGACCAATGCCAATCTGAGTTGGAGTTTCAGGTCGGTAACATGGTGTTGATGAAGGTCTCACTTGGAAAGGTGTGATTTGATTCAGGAAGAGGGGAAAGTTAGGCCCCCGATATATTGGACCATTTCGGATTGTTGCCAGGGTTGTCAAGGTTTCTTATAGATTAGATCTTCTAGAGGACCTCAACCAGATTCATATCACTTTCCACGTTTCGCAGTTGCGGAAGTGCGTATTGGACGAGGATGCAGTGGTATCATTGGATGACATTCAGGTTGATGGGTGCCTGAACTATGTCGAGAGGGCGGTAGCTATTCTGGAAAGGAAGGTAAAGGTTTTGCGTAGCAAGGAGGTACCTTTGATAAAGGTACAATGGCATCATCAGAGGGGATCTGAGTGGACCTGGGAGCCGGAGGCTGAGATGCGGGAGCATTATCCGGATTTGTTCACCGCAACAGGCTTCGAGGACGAAGCCTAGTCCAAGTGAGGGAGAGTTGTAACATCCCGATTCCCAGGTATGGGATTTATTATTTAAAAGACAAATTTCCCTTGGAACTCGTCGAGTTGATGGCCTCAACTCGACGTGTTGAAAGGCTTTGGGTCATGCATCTTTTTGGACCAACTCGACGAGTAAGAGAGGAAAACTCGACGAGTTGGCGGCTGATTGTGAAACCCTAAATTTTAGGGTTTGCACCCTATATAACCTCCTTAATTCCTTGAGGCTGATCTTTTATTAGCCTCCAAACCCTATTATCGGCCTTGTGAACCCTAATCTTCATTCCATCTCATATTGTGAGTTAGTGTGGCATTTTGGAGAAAAATAAGGAGACGTTTGAGAGAAGGAGGCAAGGATCTGCAAGCTAAGCTCCCATATTCAGTTTGGAACTCTTTTGGACCGTTGTAAGTATTCAAAATTCGATTTTTATCTATCTATGTAGCTAGATCTTGAGTTTTGTCTCTTTTTCTCCTTATTCTTGGATGTTGCAATGGATGGACTTCATAAAGTTTGCAACTTTATGAATCTCCAGGTCAAGATGATCTTAGAGTGGGTTAGATCTGGTCTTTAGTCAAGCTTTGATGTTATGCATGGAGTTTAGGTCATATTTCCCCTTTTTGACCCATTTTTGGTTCAAGACATACATTGGACATGCATGTCTATGAAGCACCCACCTTTGGGATGTTTTTGAGGCTAGAATCTCTTCTGGAAAAGTTGGGTTCCAGATCTCAAGGATTTTGTGCTTAATGGTTAAGCCTTTGAGTTTTCAAGCCTTGTGGAAGAGTTTTTGAGCATTTGGAGTAGCCCCAAAGGATAAAGTTGGAAACTGTATCCTTTTAGACATATTTGGAGCTTAGATCTGAGCCATAGAGTGTCTGGAATCGAAGAATCAGTTGTATGTGTTAAGCTGGGGAAAACTCGGCGAGTTGTCCAGCCAACTCGGCGAGTTGGCTAGGGTTTTCCCGGACTTTCTGAGTTCTGTAGAACTCGACGAGTCTAAGAGGTACACTCGACGAGTTGGGTCAACATGGACTGTTGACCTTGACCGTTGACTTTGACTTTGACCACGGTTGACCAAGTTGAACTTTTGAGGGCATTTTGGGTATTACGGGATTTTGATGGGTTTGGTCATGATGGTTGTAGGCATTGATTCAAGATCTGAGATTCGGAGTCAGGCCTTATCAGTTCTGCACTACTTGTGAAGTGAGTTGTTCTCACTGTACTTGCGGGTCGAAGGCACCAATGTCAGCCCATTGGATTAATATCTTGTTATGCATGCAATTGTATGGTTATGATCTGTTAGATCGGTATCCTAGTAGATAGGATGTTGCTATGCTTAGTGAGCTGTAGATCTGTGTGACTGGATGTAGATTGTTATATGATTATCTTTTATATGTGCACATGACTTGTTGGTGGCTGAGGCTTCACTGCTTTGTGCGTAAGCCAACAGGCCGAGGCATTCCAACCCGATGGTTGAGGGCCTAGGGTATTACATCCCGAGAATGATTGGCATGGCCGGTTCAAGCTTATTTAGGGCGCGGGGTGAAGGAAAAAATGAGGGCCCTTAAAAAAATTAGTCAAATAGCTCTAATAAATAGTTCATTTGTTTTAGTAGCTTTTAACAAAACTTCAAATGTGATCCACAATGGAACTTTTTTATTGATACAATATCTTTCCATATGCCTTCTATATATATATATATATATATATATATATATATATATATATATATATATATATATATATATATATATATATATATATATATATATATATATATATATATATATATAAAAGACATTCCATAATCCTTAATATATCTATATAAGCGTTTTTATCACACCGCACAAAGATTTTTTTGAATGAAAAAGAGGAATAAGTAATACTAGAAAAACCAACAAGAAACAGGAATACAAAGTACAAAAAAACTAAAGAAAACAAAAAAGAGGCCAAAATAAAATAAAATAAAATAACAACAAAAGAATAACAACTCAGCTACACAAAGCTTCTAAAACAACATGGGTAAAAGATTCAAAAGGGCTTTTGGGGAAGCAACACAACATGGCTTGATGTAGAACCATAAGATTTGAGCAGCACAAATATTGTTATCAGGGAAAAAATTTCTAACACAAATTAAGAACAAAATGAACTTTTTTGTAAAACGCCTTACTTACTTTCTTGTTGTTCCAGTTTAGTCTTCAAAGTGATCTTCCACACAAAGCTAGTAGTGGTGTGATATAAAACTATAAGTACTTTAAAGTCATTACATTTAAAAAGCAAACCACATTGTAAGATTTCATACTCCATAAGAGGGTTGTGCATCAACTGAGCTATGTCTCCAGTGTCCACATTCCTATTAACATGATACATATACCCTAACGGAATTAAAAACTTACAATATTAATGACAAAACAAGTAGTGAAATAACATATACCAAAGAACATAAACAATAAAAAATTGAACGAAACTTACAAACATTGATAGATAATAAGAGATAAGAACACAAAAAATAAAAAAATAAACAAAATTTTGAAAATAAATGTTGAATTAGCAACACATACACGTATTTGTTGGATTAGTGTCTAAGTCCGTAACTATATTTGATAAGTACTTGACCCGGTTGTGCATGTTCCTTTTGGTTGCCTTCCCCATAGCAACTTGACAGGGTGATTTATGAAGAGAGAAGAGACATTATTATATTAATATATTATGAGAATAATATATTAAAGGAATAATAATATTATTTAATTAATATTAGTCATAAATTAATTAGGAATTAATTTGGTGACTAAAAGAGGTTAACTGAATAAAGGGGCTTAAACTGTCAATTGTGTGATAGTTGTGTTTTTGGGCTATGAATCCTTATAGAACTAGGGGTGGCCGAAATTAAGGAGTATGGGCTCCTTGAATTCGTCCAAGCCTTAATCTAGAAGGATCCTTGGATTGCTTAGGGCCTAAGTTATTCAATTAGGGTTAAGGATGTAACCCTAGTAGCTCATAGTATAAATAGACCCTATGGGTTGGAGAAATCGGCCACCTTGCTTCCTTGGGAACCCTAGAGCCGATTTCTACACCTCTCCTCTCTCTCCAAATCAACATCTTGCTAGTTGGTGTTTGTAAGCCATTAGAGGAGTGACAATTGTGACTCTAAGCTCCAAGAACAAGAAGATTCAAGCAACCAACTTAAGGTATTCATCTAGATCTGATTTCATGTGTTATGTTTCAATTGTATTCTCTAGATCTAGGATTGTAAGCCTTGGATACATTGCATGTTCAATTAGAGAAACCTAGATCCAAGCATTAGGGTTTGCATGTGCACATAGGAAAGTTATTATGGCTCAAACCCATCAGTGGTATCAGAGATTAGATTGATTTCTATTGAATTGATGCATTGTTTGATTGTTCTTGCCATGAAAAATCGTTTTTTTTGTGCCCCTGACTGACAGACTCGGCGAGTCCCATTGTGGACTCGGCGAGTTCATGCTACTCGGCGAGTCCATGATGGTACTCGGCGAGTCCAAGCGTCTGTCAGAGTGATTTTCGGGATTTCTTATTGTTTTGCTTGAGGATACTTGCCTTAATCGTTTTGGGTCAATAAAATCCGAATTTTATCATATATTTGACTATATCCTTGACAAAACAAAAGATAATTACCATTTAGTTAAATAATAATTTCCTTATGTGATCATAATTGATTACTTGAATTAATTGGTAGATTGTCTTGCAAGTAATATTGACTAGGTCAAATTTAGATAACCACTAAATTAATTAGTTAATTTATATTATTTGCTATTTGATCCTTTATGTTTTGAAAAGTTCAAAACTTGTCCTCAAGTTTTGAAATTTAAGTTTTGTGATTAAAAGTTTTAATTTGAACCATTTAATTTCAAACCTTAGAATTTTACAAGTTTTAAAATTCAACCTTATACTTATAGTATTATAAGATTAATATATATATATATATATATATATATATATATATATATATATATATATATATATATACGTATAACTTAAATGCTAGTCTTACCGTTAGTAGGCCTCATTCACGAAGCCGATCTATAAGGAGGGTATAAGGTTATGGCCTATAAAATGGCCGTTTAATGGGTGTCCATTCTCACCCACCGCTTCCTTGATTGGTGGAGGGTCGTTAGCCGAACGGGTACGATCGGGCAAACCTTTCCTCATTAAAAGTATAATGAATCTATATAAAGTAACTAGAACGTTTTCATGAAATTCCCAATCTTAGTTACTTTAGGCAAAAGTGAATTGATGCAATTCCATGAAACTACACTTTGTGCCCTTGCTAAGACGTTAATGGAGCGCGTGTGGTTAACCGGCACATTAATTGGGTTCTAAGTAATGGTAGCAAAGGGAGACTCATTGTTTGTCATAGTTCGATGGAGCGTGTGTGGTTAACCAGTACATCGAATAGGTGACTGTAACAATGAGGGCACCATGTACATTTTCATGGTTATTCACACCCACTTTGTGATCCTCGGCATCCTAGTCACAAACGAGAGGGGCATATCGAGATTTAAACATGCCATTGAAAGGTTCAATGTACCTCAAAAGATCTAGGAGTTTTCAATACATTTAAAACCTAATTTCTTTTTCGTTTTTCATTGTGGAGAATTAGTGAATCGACATTCACTTGCCTTCAAATTATTTACTTGTTAGATTACGGCATCCCTTTTCTAATTTGTAAATAATGTTGTTGGTTCCTAGCCCTAATTTCTCATTTGGGTGATTAATTGGGGAAATTCATTTCTAATCAACTTTGTTCTTTTTCCTTTTCAGATGTTGAACGCAAACAACAATGCTTCTGGGTCAAACTCCTCTGGTTCATTCTCACTCATGAACTTGTGTGGGAAAGTGATCTTCGATGGGACTAATTTCAGTAATTGGATCCGCAACATTCGCATGGTCACTCGCTACGAGGACAAAGAATATGTCCTCGATGAGAAGCTAAAGGAGATTGATATCGAAACTGCTACTGCCAATGAGATCGCGGCCTACGATGCCCACGAGTGTGATGCCACGAAAGTCCATTGCATCATGCTCGCGAGTATGACTGCTGAACTTCAAAAGTCCTATGAGGACAAGTACCCCTATGAGATGCATCAGGATCTGCTGGAACGCTACCACCAGAGTGCTAGGCAAGAGAGGTATGAGATCATCACTTCGATGATCACTACCAAAATGGGAAATGGAGAGTCCCTTAGTGCCCATCTGCAAAAGATGCAGAGATATGTTGATCGCCTGCTGAAGTTGAATGTGAACTTCGATGAAGAGCTGGCAATTGACATTATCCTTCACTCATTGCCTTCATGATATAGCCAGTTCCGCATGACCTACCACATGAATAAGGAAGAGGTCTCCTTGAGCAAGCTTCAGGGCTTGTTGAGGACTGCTGAGAGCAACCTCAAGGATAAATCTGTTGCATCACCTCCTACTCCAGCTGCTGCCCCTGTCTTGGCAATAGGGCAAGGGAAGGGTAAGAAGAGGAAGGCCTCTTCAAGGGGCCACCACAAGGGAAAGTCCCAAGATGGCACCTCTTCTAGTGGAACCAAAGTTGGTTCTGCTAAACCCAACTCTAACCCTAAGGAGGCAGAGTGCCACCACTGCCACAAGATAGGGCATTGGAAGAGAAGCTGCCCAGAATATCTGCAAGCCATCAAGGATGGAAAGATCAAACCATCTTTCGCAGGTATTTACACAATTAAATCTAATAGTTTATCACATGCTACTTCTTGGGTTCTTGATACAGGATGTGGTTTTCACCTATGTTCGGATTTGTGGGGACTAAAAGGAAATAGGGATGTGGAGTGTGGAAGGATGAATCTGATCATGGGAAACAGAAGATCGTCGCCTGTGACCAAGATTGGAGTTTATTCCTTAGTGCTTAGTAACGGTTTAGATTTAAATTTGAATAATTGTTGCTATTCGCCAGATATGGCCAGAAACATCATTTCATTTCATGGTTTTTATAAACAAGGTTTTAGATATTCATGTGATAATGAAAAGGGTTCTATTTACGCTTATTTTAATAATGTTTTATATTTTGAAGCATTGCCTTGTAATGGAATATATGAAACTGTGATGGTTGTAGACAATTTAGGAAATGATGTGTTGTCTGTGGATTCTTCCAATGGTATGGATAAAGCATGCTTGTGGCATTGTCGTCTAGGACATGTCAACAAGAAACGCATAGCCCAACTCCAAAAGGATGGAGTGTTGGAGTCATTCGACCTTAGGGACGATGACGTGTGCGAGTCTTGTTTACTTGGAAAGATAACCAAGTCACCCTTCACTGGCACTTATGCAAGGGGTGAGGGTTTATTGGATCTCATACATATAGATGTATGTGGACCCTTTAGATCCACCACGAGGGATGCGAATCGCTTCTATGTGACTTTCACAGATGATTATAGCAGATATGGGTATATCTACTTAATCAAGCACAAGTCAGAAACCTTTGAAAAGTTCAAAGAGTTTAAACAAGAAGTGGAGAATCAGTTGGGCAGGAAAATCAAGATGCTTCGATCTGATCGAGGTGGAGAGTACCTAAGTCTTGAGTTCCACGACTACCTCAAGGAATGTGGAATAGTTTCACAATTGACGCCACCTAGGACACCATAATTAAATGGTGTAGCTGATAGGTGTAATCGAACCTTGCTAGACATGGTTCGTTCCATGATGAGTCGTGCTTCACTACCTATCTCATTCTGGGGGTATGCCTTAGAGACTGCCGCCCATATCCTTAACTCAGTACCTACGAAGAAGGTTGCCAAAACACCTCACGAGATGTGGACATGGAAGGCTCCCTCGTTGGCACATATCAAGGTTTGGGGTTGCGAAGTTTTCGTAAGATGAGAAACTCACGAAAAACTCGAACCTCGTAGTGAGCGATGTATTTTCATTGGCTACCCACATAAATCCTTTGGATATCTCTTCTACAGACCGAGTGACAATGTTGTCTTCGTTGCGAGGAGAGGGGTTTTCCGAGAGCGAGAACTCATAAGCCAAGGAGACAGTGGGAGGCAAATCGAGCGATGAAGGAACCTCTAACACTGGCACTCAACCCGAGGAGGAAACTCCGGTTGAACCGAATGACGAGTCATTACCTCTTAGACGTTCCGAAAGGGTTAGTGTTCCACCCCAGTTCTATGGTTTACATATTACTGTGGAAGGGGATACGTTCATTAGTGATAGTACACTAGTGAATATGGACGAACCTAACAACTATAAGGAAACCATGGCAGGCCCAGAGTCTGCAAAATGGAAAGAGGCTAAGGACAGCGAGATTCAATCCATGTATGACAACCAAGTTTGGAATTTGGTTGACAATGTACCAGGTCGTAAGACGGTCGGGTGCAAGTGGATCTTCAAGAAGAAGACTGACGTGGATGGAAACATGCACACTTATAAAGCGCGATTGGTTGCGAAGGGTTTCACTCAAACTCCTGGAGTTGTGTAACATCCCAATTTTCAAGTCCAAAAATTTCTTTTTAATAAATTGACTCATAAAAACATTCATAAGAAAATACTGTGAAAACACATCATCTCATAAAACAATGCATCATGTCTGAAAACCTAAGTCATAAAATAATAACATATCAGAGTACAATCCCAGAAAACTCCATGCGGAAATCATGTGTGTGTGTGTGATGCGATGCTACGCCGCCGGCTCCTTCCCCTTAGACGAAGAGGTACCAGAAACCAAAACCGAAATCGTAAGCACAAAGCTTAGTGAGTTCCCCCATCATACCACATACCATACATTATCATCGGTATCTTTCAACCGGTAATCATCGTCGGTATCTTTCAACCGGTAATCATCGTCGGTATCTTTCAACCGATAATCATCGTCGGTATCTTTCAACCGGTAATCATCATCGGTATCTTTCAACTGGTAACTGTCATCGGTATCTTTCAACCGGTAACTGGGGACTATTCCACCCCCTACCACTAGCATACCACAACAAGATATAAACATACAGTCAGGCATATCCGGGTACTAACCTACCCTTCGGTCCTAAGGACCGCTGTCAGGGAAACTAATCCCTATTATACACGTAACATATCATACAGATAAAACTAATGACCAAAGCACGTAACCAGACCAAGATAATTATCACAAAGACAATCATCTTCTAAATATCCCTCTTTGGTGGGCCGGTATTGTGGCCTTAGACCCACCCCTACTGGAAGGTAACTCACCTCGTACGAGTAGCTGCTGATAATCTGTGCGGGAAACCTCTGTCTGCTGCTGCTCCGGAAATCCTCCAGCTACAATCCCCACAAAACACTCAGTCAGTATCTGATATCTACTCTTAGGGTAAAATGACTATTTTACCCCCAACCACGTCCAAGTCAAAGTCAACTTCCAGTTGACCCGACTCGCCGAGTTGGGCCGTTAACTCGTCGAGTCCCTTCCCTTTACTCGTCCTTATCCACGACTCGACTCGTCGAGTTTGGCAACGACTCGACGAGTTCCCCTTCTTTACGAACATCAATGAACCTTCATCCGACTCGCTGAGTCGTATGAGCAACTCGTCGAGTTTGCCTTCAACTGAAGAACAAGTCCTGAACTTGACTCGCCGAGTTGTATGAACAACTCGTCGAGTTCATCTTCAAACATAAGAAGATTGCCTTGGACTCGCCGAGTCTGTTCTAGCACTCATCGAGTCCCCTGAACTCCAGGTCTAAAACTTAGTCCAATGCGTTGGGTCACTCTTTCTGTCCTGCTACAACCCTTCTAGCACCCAACTGAGTTCTTTGACCCTCAACAGATATGGGACTCAAAGCCTTGGACTCGTCGAGTTCCAAGAACGGACTCGCCGAGTCGATAACGTCCACACTCTAAATCCTCGATTTCTGATGTACAACCTTTGACCAAAAGATAGATCCAAGCCCCTAAGCTCGATCTAGCACGTAAAGTTTCGAACTTTACGCGCATGCATGGGACTTTTGAGCCTAAAAGGCTCTAAAATGGCTCTTATGTTGCATGGGGCCTTCCTTGAGTGCAAAAGCAACCCAAATCTGCCTTGTGACCCCTCCCAAGACTTAGATCCGAAGTCTTGACCCCCAACCATGTTTGCAATCATGGTTGGCTACCTCATATGGCTTAAAAAGCCCTAAATCTTCCCCAAAAAGGGATCTAACAAACAAGCAAGCAAGGTACAGACTTTATACCTTTCAAAGACTGCAAATGATGAACCAAACTCGAATCCTTCAGTCTCCTCTTGATCCTTCTATGCTCTTCCTTCTCCCTTGAGGTCAAAACCCACAAAAATCACTCAAAAGCCTTAGATCTTGCACCAAAACACTTAGGGTTTGCTATGGAGGGTTTCTGGGAGCATAAAGGGGCGATGGAGGTTGTATAAGGTTGTTTAAATAGGGTGCAAACCCTCAGATTAGGGTTTTGTCCAATCAGAGCCTACTTGTCGAGTCGGGGACCCGACTCGACGAGTCCATCACTTAAATCCCGCGTCTCATTCCGCTTCTACTCGGCGAGTTGGTCCTTCAACTCGCCGAGTCCAAGGCCAAAAATGCAAAATTACTTAAGTAAAATACATACCAGGAACCAGGTGCTACAAGTTGACTATGACGAAACCTTCTCACCAGTTACGAAGATAAAGTCTATCACGGTGATGCTGGCCATTGTTGCATTTCATGACTATGAAATATGGCAAATGGATGTCAAAACCGCTTTCCTTAATGGGAAGTTGGCTGAGGATGTTTACATGGCTCAGCCAGAGGGTTTTGTCAATGCGAAGCATCCCAACAGAGTGTGTAAGCTTGAGAAGTCCATTTATGGACTTAAGCAAGCGTCTCGCAGATGGAATATTTGTTTTGATGAGAAGGTCAAAGAGTTTGGCTTTCAGCGAAGCGAAGATGAATCGTGTGTATATGTCAAAGCCAGTGGGAGTGTAGTAAGCTTTCTCGTATTGTATGTCGACGATATACTACTCATAGGAAACGACATCCCGACACTGCAGGAGGTTAAGTCCTGGCTCGGGAAGTGCTTTGCTATGAAGGACCTCGGAGAGGCTTCCTATATTCTGGGAATAAGGATAGTGAGAGACAGAAGTAAGAGACTAATAGGACTTAGTCAGAATACTTACTTGGACAAGGTACTAAAACGTTTTAGTATGGAGAATTCGAAGAAAGGGGAGTTACCAATCCAGAGTAATGCCAAGTTGAGTAAGACTCAGAGTCCGAGTACTGAAGTCGAGATAGCAGAGATGAGCCGAGTACCTTACGCTTCCGCGGTTGGCTCAATCATGTATGCTGTGACTTGTACTCGCCCTGATGTGGCCTTTTCTTTGAGCATGGTCAGCAGATATCAAGGGAACCCTAGCAGAGCGCATTGGATCGCGGTCAAGAATATTCTTAAGTACCTTCGGAGGACCAAGGAATGGTTTCTAGTCCTCGGTGGGAGTGATGACTTAAAGGTGCGAGGGTACAGTGACGCCAGTTTTCAGACCGATAGGGACAACTACCGTTCGCAGTCGGGCTGGGTCTTTACCCTCAATGGAGGAGCAGTGACTTGGAAAAGTTCGAAGCAGGAAACCGTAGCTGATTCAACGTGCGAATCAGAGTACATTGCAGCAAGCGAAGCGTCAAAGGAGGCAATATGGTTGAAAAACTTCATTGGAGACCTTGGAGTTGTGCCAGCCATAAAGGAGCCCATGGAGATTTTCTGTGATAATGAAGGAGCGGTTGCCTTGACCAAGGAACCAAGAGATCACGGTAGATCTCGACATATCGACAGAAAATATCACTTTATTCGACATCGGATGGAAGAAGGACTCCTCGTAGTAAAGAGGGTATCGTCAGAGGATAACCCAGCAGATCCGCTTACGAAGGGACTGATCAGGGTTAAGCACTTGCAGCACGCTAGGAGCATTGGGCTGAAGGACGATATTAGTTTAGATTATATAGTTTGGAAACGTGTAATAGATAAGTTGTTATTTACATTTGATGATTAAATAAAGGAGTATTATTTATTAGTAATGTTACTGTCTTATGTTAATCTTTTACCTATTGTTTCAATTTTGCATGTTTTGACTTCCTGAATAATTGAGTTAATTGATAATAATCGAATTATTCGAACTGTCCACAGTCGTTCATATGTTGGAAGTAGATATGAATGAAGACTGTCATGAATTGGTGTGTAGATTGTCTAAAGTGTATTAGACATAGGAAAAGTTTGCTACAACGTTCATGAGTGCTTAAGAACTTGATTTGAGCATTGGAATAAACCCACACTTGCTGGAATCACTTCATGGAATTTATCACGAGTGATCGCAAGATGGTAATATCATATGGTCTTAAAACCTAGATATATGGTTTATTATTTGCTAATTGGTTGTGCATTGATAATGCGTAAACGCATCAGTAACTTGATGTTATAAAACGCATTGTTGTGTATGATTTGATTAATGGATAATAAATGCATATAAGTCGAAGTTTATCTGTTGCTTTTATCCTAAGAGGGTAAAAGCGATATCAGGGCCCCTCGATGATTTGATTTGACTTATGTGTCGGGCCCGGTCAGGACTGAATTGATGTGTTCAATTAAGTTCTATTTCAAATGAATCTGAGATCGAGAAACCAATTGCTGGACAATAAGTACGACCATGTTCCATGTGATTGTCCGCACGATATCTAGAACAGAGGATTATACGATCCCTTATCTGAAGGACAGGTTACTGATAAGATCAGAGTTTGACAGCGTCTTTGAGAGCTACGATTGCTAATCGGATTAGGTTTGCATTTATAGTTACTAGACTTATCCAAGTGGGAGACTGTTGGATTAGTGTCTAAGCCTGTAACTATATTTGATAAGTACTTGACCCGGTTGTGCATGGTCCTTTTGGGTTGCCTTCACCATAGCAACTTGACAGGGTGATTTATGAAGAGAGAAGAGACATTATTATATTAATATATTATGAGAATAATATATTAAAGGAATAATAATATTATTTAATTAATATTAGTCATAAATTAATTAGGAATTAATTTGGTGACTAAAAGAGGTTAATTGAATAAAGGGGCTTAAACTGTCAATTGTGTGATAGTTGTGTTTTTGGGCTATGAATCCTTATAGAACTAGGGGTGGCCGAAATTAAGGAGTATGGGCTCCTTGAATTCGTCCAAGCCTTAATCTAGAAGGATCCTTGGATTGCTTAGGGCCTAAGTTATTCAATTAGGGTTAAGGATGTAACCCTAGTAGCTCATAGTATAAATAGACCCTATGGGTTGGAGAAATCGGCCACCTTGCTTCCTTGGGAACCCTAGAGCCGATTTCTACACCTCTCCTCTCTTTCCAAATCAACCTCTTGCTAGTTGGTGTTTGTAAGCCATTAGAGGAGTGACAATTGTGACTCTAAGCTCCAAGAACAAGAAGATTCAAGCAAGCAACTTAAGGTATTCATCTAGATCTGATTTCATGTGTTATGTTTCAATTGTATTCTCTAGATCTAGGATTGTAAGCCTTGGATACATTGCATGTTCAATTAGAGAAACTTAGATCCAAGCATTAGGGTTTGCATATGCACATAGGAAAGTTCTTATGGCTCAAACCCATGAGTATTACACATAATCAGAGATAAGAACATTCAGGAATCAAAAATTGAGAAAGAACTTCAGAAATCGAAATGAGAAATCAATACTTGGAAACCCTTTAATCTGATTCTTTAGATAACGTTTAGGATTGGTTGAAAATCGAACATCAGAAATCGTTTAATATGTTTATCAGAAATCTAACTTCAGTGTCACATTGATTATTAGAAATAGAACTTCATAGAATTAGATATTAGAAATCAAACTTCACATTCTCCTTATCATTTTTGCTTATTGAGAATTGAGAAGATGCTCTTTATAGTTTTTCTTCTTGAGAACTGAGAAGATGCTTTGGGATGAGAGAACTGGGTGAAGAACAGGGATATTCTCAAGAACGCTGGAGCGAGTAAGGGAGGCGCACAAAAAAATGTAAAATATAAAATATAAATGTTTTTTCCTCTTGAGAACTACGCTTTGGAATGATGTAAAAAATTAAATTAAATAGTGGTTAAAAAGGCTCGAACACGTACCACTTTTGTGAATATAACTACATACGCACCTTAACCATCTCAACTCCAAATGCTTTTATTTTTAATTTGCATCTTTATATTAATATTATCGAAAACTATATATACACTAATCGTAACTTTTGGGGCCCCAAATTCTGGCGAAGCCCGGGCAGTCGCCCAGCTTGCCCTGCCCCTAGGGCCGGCCCTGATGATTGGACCCATAATATGTTGGCATTCCAACCCGATGGTTGAGGGCCTGGGGTATTCCATCCCGAGGATGATTGGACCCATAGTCTATTGGCATTCCAACCCGATGGTTGAGGGCCCTGGGGTACTCCAACCCGATGGTTGATTAGGCCCGAAGTATGATGTTATTATATTTATGATATTTGTTATGTATCGGTATTTTGGGGGAACTCACTAAGCTTTGGGCTTACAATTTTGGATTGTTTTTCAGGTACCTTAGGGGATCGTGTTAAGGCGATGGCGTGATCGTGCACCTCCTCATGTTTTGATTTTATGATTTTGGGATTTCTCTGATGTGAAACTCATTTTGAAAAACAATTGTATTAAATAACGGTTTTATGGTTGTTTAAAAAGTTTAAAATTTTCAAGAATTTTACGAATGTTACAACAGGTTAAATAATCTCAGAGTGATGCATCTTACTCTATCGCGCAACTCTTTTTTGAGTCCAACCGTTCTAGGGTTGAGTATTTTACTCGAAGGATTATTTGATCTCTGTTGCATGTGACTATATTCATGAGGTAGCTAGTTGACATTGGTGGGAGTCTTCAGCAGTGAGTTTTTAGTGCATCAGTTTGGGTAGGTGACTTAGAGGATTCGGGATGATTCCTGAGAAAAGTATGGATAGGTGTGGAAGGTAGTATTGGACCCGTACTAATGAAAGCACATAATCCATACTCGAATCGGGGAGGGTCTTGGAGAATCTAAGAAGCTTAAGGCAGGAGTATTTTTGTATGTTTTGATTTTTTGGCATGTTGTATTTCAGTTTGGTGATGAGCACTCAGGGAGGTGGTTCAAGTTCTGGTTTCGGCTCAGGTGCAGGTACTGTGCCGATTAGCGAGCAGATGCGGGAGTTCATCTCATCGGATATTTCTCGCGGTATTTTAGAGCAGACTCCTGTGATCTTTGGTTCGGTCAACGAGTGGATATTGGAGATCTTGGATGAGCACTTGGGTGCGTTCTGTGCTGAAGTTATAGCTATCGTTGGAGTTCGCACTCTTTCTTTCTGTGAGTTCCGTTCGTGTGGAGCTCCTACGTGTTGGGTTTTATGTACTCTAACATCCCTATGGTGCACATACAAACCTAATGATTTGGATCTAAGTTTTCTCTAATTATACATGCAATATTCATTTTTCCAAATCATGAACCCTAACTAGCATGCAAAGGTGATATTTGAATCATAAAACTAGATAGAAGATTACATTGTGTAGTAGCTTGTAGAATCTTGGCCTTAAAAGAGCTTATCACCTTAAGAGTGAGGCCTCAAACAAGTCACAAACACCAATAAACAATTAGAGGACAATGAGAGAGGTTTAGGAGACACAAAATCGGTTATACTCTTCTTGGAATACAAGTGTGGCCAATTTCAGGGCTTAGGGTATACATTTATAGTGTAGAATTCCAAGAGTCATTTGTAACCCTAATTCTTACACTTAAGCTTATGATCCAACAATTTATTTGGACTAACACTTCATGGACAAACTTAAGTCTATCACAATCAATCATGGATCATTATCCCAAACCATATGTATCACTGATTTACATAGTTAGTCCCCGTTAATTTATTTAGTCTCTTTTGATCACTAAATTAATTCCAAATTAATTCTTGATGAATACTAATTAAATAATATGATTTCTCAATTAATATATTATTCTTATAATATATTAATAAATCACAAATAACCTCTTTCTCAAATATCCAACTATCAAATGATTCTGGTGAAGGCAACCCGAAATGTACCATGCTATTATCGGGTCAAGTACATACCAATTATAGTTATGGGCTTAGACACCTAATCCAATAGTATCCCACTTTGATAACTCTAATAACTATAATTGCCAATGTAACTTCAAAATCCGATTAGCAATCGTAGCTCTCAAAAAGCTGATGTCGAACTCTGACGCGTCCATTAGATAAGGGATCATATAATCCTCTGTTCTTCAAGATATCATGCGGACAAATACATGGAACATAATCATACTTATTGTCCTGCAGTTTGTTTCCCGATTTCTGATTTGTTTGACATAGAACTTAATTGAACACATCAATTGAGTCCTGACCGGGCCCGACACATAAGTCAAAACAAAATCATCGAGGGGCCCAAGATATCGCTTTTAATCCTCTTAGATAAAAGGAACATATAAACTTTGACTTATATGCTTGTACTAACTACTCATCAAATCATACACAAGAATATGTTTTATAACATCAAGTTACTGATGTGGTTACGTATTATCAATGTACAACCAACTCATAATCAAAAACTCATATATCTTGGTTTGAAGATTATACGATATTATCGTCTCACAATCACTCGTGATAAATTCCATGAAGTGATTCATGTGAGCGTGGATTTACTCCAATACTCAAATCTTATTTCACGAGCACTCGTGAATGTTTTTAGCAAACTTTACTATGTCTAACACCTTAGACAATCTTACAAAAACCCATTCATGATAGTCTACTTTCATAACCTACTTCCAAAGTATGATCGACTGTGGATGGTTTGAATAATCTTATTATTCCGGAAGTCAAAACATGCAAAATGAAACAATAGTAAACAATTGACACAAGATAGTAACTTTACTTATGAATAAAACTCCTTTTATTCAATCATCAAATGTCAATTACATTTTAGCTATTACAAGTTTCTAAATATATATATATATATATATATATATATATATATATATATATATATATATATATATCTAATCGTAAAAGCTAATATCATCCTTCAGCCCGATACTCCTAGCGTGTTGCAAGTGCTTAACCCTACTCAGTCCCTTCGTAAGGGGATCTGTTGAGTTCTCCTTTGACGATACCCCCTTCATTACGAGGAGTCCTTCTTCTACTCGATGTATTATGAAGTGATATATTATGTCAATGTACCTGGATCTGCCATGATCCCTTGGTTCCTTGGCTAAGGCGATCGCACCCTCGTTGTCACAGAAAATCTCCATAGGCTCGTTTACAGCTGGTACAACTCCAAGGTCTCCGATGAAGTTCTCCAGCTATATTTCCTCCTTCGACACTTCGCTTGCTGCTATGTACTCTGATTCGCATGTTGAATCAGCTACAGTCTCCTGTTTGGAACTTTTCCAAGTTACTGCTCCTCCATTTAAGGTAAATACCCAGCCTGACTGAGAACGGAAATTATCTCTGTCGGTCTGAAAGTTGGCGTCACTATACCCAGTCACTATCAAGTCATCACTCCCACCGAGGGAAATGACCCAGTCTTTAGTCCTCCACAGGTACTTGAGAATGTTCTTTACCGCAGTCCAATGAGCTTTACCAGGATTCCCTTGATATCTACTAACCATGCTCAAAGCAAAGGCTACATCAGGGCGAGTACATGTCATAGCATACATTATCGAGCCAACTGCAGAAGCATATGGTGTTCGACTCATTTATGCTATCTCAACATCGGTACTCGGACTCTGAGTCTTACTCAGTTTGGTATTGCTCTGGATATGCAATTCACCTTTCTTGGAGTTCTCCATGCTGAAACGTTTCAACACCTTGTCCAAGTAGGTACTTTGACTAAGTCCTATTAGTCTTCTACTCTTATTTCTCAATATCCTTATCCCTAGAATGTAAGCAGCTTCCCCAACGTCCTTCATGGCAAAACACTTCCCAAGCCAGGACTTAACCTCCTGAAAGGTTATGGGTTTTGAGCATTCTAACACTCCTAAGGTGTACATGCAACCCTAAATACCTTGGATCTATGTTTTCTCTATTATACATGCAAACTTGATCTTTCCAAGGTATTACCCTAACTAGCATACAAAACTTTGATACTTGGGTAATAATACAAGTTAGATGACATACCATTTCTTGTAGCTTGTTGCCCTTGATGTAATTGGCCTTTAAGAACTTAGCACCAATAGTGTGAATGCCTCAAATGAAATCAAAAGACACCATGGACAAAGGATGACATTTGAGAGAGAATCCTAGCCACCAAAATCGTCCACATTCTCCAAGAATACATGAGACATCATTTTGGCTATGGAGTAACATATTTATATGTGGGATTCCAAAAGTCATGATTTAACCCTAACCCATACCCATGGGTTTATGATCCATGGTTCATGTGGCCCAAGTCTTCATGCATCCATACATAAACTTAGTCCAACATGGATCATAAGCCCAACATATAAATATAACTAATTTATACAATTAGTCCCCATTGATTTAATTAGTCTCTTTTGATCACTAAATTAATTCCAAACTAATTCTTGATCAATACTAATTAAATCATATGATTTCATATTAATATATTAGACCTTATAATATATTAATAACCATAAATAACCTCTTCTCAAAAGTCTATCCTATCAAATTGTCCTGATGATATGCAACCCAAATGGACCATGCTACTCTCGGGTCAAGTACATACCAATTATAGTTATGAGCTTAGACACCTAGTCCAACAGTCTCCCAATTGGATAAGTCTAATAACTATTATTGCAAGTACGACTCCAAAATCCCGACTAGCAATCGTAGCTCTTAAAAGCCGCTGTCGAACGCTGACTTAGCCAATGACGCGTCCATTAGATAAGGGATCATATATTCCATTCTAGATATCATATGGACTGAGACATGGATTATAATCATTCTCTCTGTCCATTTGTTGTTTCCCGATTTCTGATTTATGACGACTGACTAATTGAACAAATCAAATCAGTTCAGGATCGGCCGAGCACTTTGGGTTGTCATCACTAAATCATCGAGGGGCCCACAGATATCGCTTTTATCCCTCTAAGGGTAAAAGGAATGGATAAACTTCTACTCATATGCTTGCTCTATCTACTCATCAAATCACACACAACGATATGTTTTATAACACCAAATTACTGGTGCGTTTACATATGTCAATGTGCAACCGACTTGTAAATACAACTCACATGTCTCCGTTTCAAGAATATAAGATATTATCGTCTCACAATCGCTCATGATAAAATCCATGAAGTGATTCAAATGAGCGTGGGTTGAATCCAATACTCGAATCTTATTCCAGGAGTACTCATGAACACTGTAGCTATGTCTAAAACATCTAGACAACCTACAAATCCATTCATGACAGTCTTGCCTCAATACCTACTTCCAAAGTCTGATCGACTATGGATGGTTTGAATAACCTCGTTATTCAGGAAGTCAAAACATGCAAAGTGAAACACAATAATAATACTAATCCTATATGGCCCAAAAACTTTTGAGTCATAATGATTACTCATTATTCATTGTATATTGTTCCGAATAATAAACTTAATACTTGAATTAAAGCAATAGCTATGCCATGCTCCAAGCATGCACACTATGTTTGTCTATGTTCCTTACTTTGTGAAATAGATCAATTGTACACATCTTCAATGAAACTTATTTCACAATTCCAAATCTATATAACCAGTGTAAGAATTCCAAATTCTTGTCACTGCCAGAATATGTTAGATTCTAAACTATCATGCAATGATTCCTTTGTAATGTCTAGGTACCAAAAGTCACGG
This sequence comes from Lactuca virosa, assembly GCF_052849685.1. Classification (NCBI taxonomy): domain Eukaryota; kingdom Viridiplantae; phylum Streptophyta; class Magnoliopsida; order Asterales; family Asteraceae; genus Lactuca; species Lactuca virosa. The sequence continues at coordinate 165,995,608 of NC_136434.1, read as the reverse complement.
AGACTTGAAAACTGACATTACAAAGTATTCCAATGGAGAGCAATTCCATGGAAACGAAGTCTCAAATTCAAAGTACATTCCTTTAAACATCCTTCTTGCATTAAGTTTTCTAATCTTACACAGATTTAAAGAATAACTTCCATTTATGGAAAAAATTTCATATTCCCATTTTGACTATCACTTCTAAACAAGAGTTGCCTCTTTTCAGAATATGTCAATATGTCATTTCAAAAATTTACACCATACTTCCAAGTGTCCATGAGCGACCAATCTTTGGTAAACCTCAGATTGTCCTCGACAATTGCTTAATCATTTTAGTCATATCCAATTCTAGTCCTTTTTCCTCTTAATTCCCTAGGCATTTGGAAAATTTAGAATGGATGAATATTACAACACATATAATCGATCCTATATCCGAAGCATATGGGACACGATTCATGATGTCTCACATAAAGACATGATATTAGACCAGTCTTTTGCTATAATATTTCTATTTCTGTTTTCCATGTTCTCATCATTCGAATTATGAAAAGGGATTCCGTAATCATAGTCAAAATTTGAGAACGCAATTAACATTTCCATATATAGAATTTCCTTATGTTGAACCATTCCAACATAACATTCATATATATATATATATATTTGACTAAATCTGATTAAAATCTCAATCTAAGCTTTTAGATTTGAAATGAAGTATGAATTCCCCTCCTTTAATTATAGTAAAACAACTTTTCAAACCCTGCAACTTGCGAATTGAAACTTTTGTTTTCTATAATTAACATTGCTAACTTGCAACATTCATCATAATTGATTATGCTCCCACTAGCATAATAATCATTACTTTTACAAGCATAACATTTATGCTCCCACTAGCTTTGACATGTACCCAGAAATCAGCTGGACTTCTAGAAATCAATACTTATTGACTTTCATTACCAAAGTTCAGATTTCTGATACGAGACTCTTTGATAAGACTTTATCTAGGCTTCTCAAACTCATACACCTTTCCTTAGATAGCTTACATGTGTATCTAAACAATTTAAAAACTTACAACAATAAGTCTCAAATGTCTAGACTTTTTGCCATTCCTCACAATTCGAATTATGAAAAGGTATGCCGTAATCATAATCAAATTTGAGAATGCAGATATCATAACTGCTATCTCCTTAAAATCTACTTAGTGAAAGCGTTTCCTCACCATCATTTTCATGAATCGGAGAGCAACCTTATGACACTTAGATTTTATGGTGTATGTGTTCCTATCCATGTGAATTTGTCAAACCATAATCAAAAGACAAGTTTAGTGACACATCCAAACTCATGTGGATTAAACTAGTTCAATCTAAATTTCTTGCCACTTGGCAGCACAAGGGCCTACCATTGCTTCCAGGTTGTTATGCAATCAATTGAGAACTCATAGAACTCACATGCATAGTCAACTTTAACTGCAATGGGCACAGAAATAAGAACATGTCAACACGATAGGTTACAAACCTCAAGTCGTGTGCTAGTGATAAACAATATGTTTTCTTCTCGATTAGTTCTTGAAACTTGTCAAGATCTTTAAGACTCCCACTGACCTCTTGACATATACGATTCTTTGTCAAGAACCATTCCTTGACAAAACAAATATTCAAGAGTTGGTGCGGATTCTTATCAAGACATTCACATAATTGGCCTTAGTTGGTCTTTGTTCTATCCAAAACATCACAACTTACCAATTTCAAATGTACAATAGTAGAAAACATTTTACTCTACATTTGATAAGTGTTATAAACCTTTCTTAAGATTATGTCACTCAAGGCTCAATCTTGGAGTATGACTCTAAGACTTGTTTTGGAACGAATTATGACTCATCTTCTTGATTTAACCATTTCAACAATTCGCGATTCCTCTTCTTAGCCATACAAATGCACTAAGATATCCTTAGAGGATCAGTTGTGACATGGTTTTCATAATCATTAGGATGATCATAAAACACGATACTCAAGTACTCTCCCATCTTTTCATATTGGAGAAACTTTTATATTTCTGCCCAATTTGATTCTTCTCATTCGTTCTGCCATACATTGAAACTTTTCCAATGTTTCAGAATTATACTTAAACTTGTAATCATAACCATATTTACTAAACTTTAGTAAATCATGACGAATAGTCTTATCGTTCTCTGTGGTGGACCTGACTAGTGCACACCTAGTGTACCCGATCCCCTAGTCCTTCACTTGACTCACATAAACATGTGAACAAAGAATTAGTCTTAATTTCCCAAAGATTAAGGTTCTCATTCATCACACAATATAAGTCACATGATTCCAAGTTTCTATCCAACTGAAACTTGGGTGATGAGAATCTTTCCTTATTTGGCAAATTCTCGACACTACCACAAACGAAAGAATCAAATCGATTTTTCTAATATTGCTATCAATGGAATCATATAAACAACAATTTTTTCACAAAATCCATTGTAAGGAAATTTTAAAAATAAGATAAATTTCAAAATTTTGCTTTATTTATAAAAATTGCGGAAAACTTATCCTTACAATGCAAATACAAGTGAAAATATGTTGTTATCTATTCCTAAGAAATCTATCATAACTCTTAAGCAGCAGCTCACATATCTAATCATCGAACCATGCAATCGAAATCCATCTCTTCGCGATCAGACTAAGCATACACTTCCTTTAAGCTTCCTTTCATTTCTTCGATTCTTCAAAACATCAAAATGTAATTACATTACATCATGTATTAAGAATCTCCAAATAGGAACTTAATAGAGTTAGACAATGGATTTTACCTGAAGTAGAGTCATACACTCTGACTTTACCATCCTTGTGGTCCTTCAGGTAGATACGGAAGCTTCGCAACCAATGCCCCTTCTCTTGGCAATAGAAACATATGGACTCTTTGGAATGGTACACGGGACTATCTCAGACTTAGCATTTCTCTTTACAATTTGGTCAAATGACTTGACCATGGCCGATCCCTTTCCATTGGGAAGAGAAAGCTTTTCTAGACTTTCAATGTTACCATTGTCATTGTCCATGGAAGTTTGGAGAGTAGATCTTCCAATCAAATTGCTTTACCAGTGCACCAAATCATTGTTGATTCAGCAGAAACAAGCAAATATTTTAGATCAATAAGGGTCATGTCGTGGTCTGTCACATAGTAGTCCTTAAAGAACCCGCTATATGACTTAGGAAGTGACTAAGGAACCCAGTCAACGGCGAACTTCCTTGAGACTTCGATACCCAACTCTCCCAGCTTGTCAATATGTAACTTCATCTCCAAGTCGTGAGCACATACAAACTTTCCTTCCTGCCAATAGGGCTTTGAGTGACCTAGAACTTGTGGGTTAGGAGAATTATTGGAGGAGGTGAAGGAAGTGAAGTTCCACTACAGCATGAAGAAGGGATTAATCTTTCACCTTGATCGCCTTGTGAAAATCATCTTTATAAAGAAAGTTTATTCAAAAGATTCGGGAAGACCATAATTGTCTGAACTAGACATCTATAATGGGAGAAATTCAAGTTTAGTTGATTTTAGTCCTGAATATAACACCCAACATGAAATATTAAGGCTAGGACCCAACACAATACTTTACAATTCGGAAGAGGGATGCCGTAATCCAAACTGCAAAATATTTGAAGGTAGGTAAATGACGATTTACCAATTTCCACCACGAAAAACGAAAAATAATTTTAGGTTTTAAGTGAATTGAAATTCGTAGATCCTTTGAGATTCATTGAACTATTCAATGGCATGTTTAAATCTCGATTGTGCTCTTCAAGTTTGTGACTCGGATGCCGAGGATCACAAACAAGGTGTGAATAACCATACAAATTATCTCGATACACCCAATGTTACAACCACCTAATCAATGTGTCGGTTAACCATACACGCTCCATTGATCTATGATTAACATCAAGCTACCCTTTTCCACGCACTGTTAGTCCCAGATTAATGTGCCAGTTAACCACACACGCTCCACTAACGACCTAACAAGGTGCAAAGTGAAATTTCACGGGTTAGCACCAAATTCACATTTTTCCTAAGTAACTAAGATTGGGAATTTATGAGTGTTTAGTTACTTAGTATTTCGTTATACTTTTAATGAGAATTTAAATGTCTTGTCAAACCCGTTCGGCTAATGACCCTCCACCAGTCAAGGAAGCGGTGGGTGAGAGTGGGCACCCATTAAACTGCCATTTTATAGGCAGTAACCTTATACCCCCCTTATAGACCGGCTTCGTGAATGAGGCCTACTAAAGGTAAAACTGATTTTACTCTTATATATATATATATATATATATATATATATATATATATATATATATATATTAAACCTATAATATTATAATAGTATAAGGGTTGAATTTTAAACTTTTAAAATTCTAGAGTTTGGAACTAAAGTATTCAAAAAGAGAAACTTTACAAATTCCAAAACCTGAGGGAAAGTTTTGAACTATTCAAAAACTTTTGGAATCCATAAGATATGAGTTTAATATATACTTTAATGAAAAGACTATTGAAAATTCGTAACTTGAGGACAAGTTATGGAGTTCATAAAAACATTTATGGAAAAAGACTCTTCAAGACCATAACCTATGAGTTTAATGAACTCTTTAAAAGAAAAACTTTTCACATTCAATAACTTTAGGACAAGTTATGGAGTACATTAAAGGCCATAAATATCATCAAATAAACTAACAAGCATGTCAAATAATGTCCATGATCTAGATTAAACTCATATGAACAAGATAATTCATATCAAACAAATTTCATGTAATTAGCATAATCATATAAACTAATACAAACCATGAAGCTTTGACAATTATCTTATAAATTGGATAAGCATGATCATTACCACATCAAAAACAAGTTTATAAGTTCAAAAACAGCTTAGGGTAATGATCCTAGTCCAATTCTAGCCAAAAACATCGAAAATCTGCATTCTGGAGCACCAACTCGTTGAGTGCAAGAACAAACTCGGCGATTTGGTCAGAATTGTGTTGGGACTCGGCGAGTCCCCCAGTGGACTCGGCGAGTCCCCCAGTGGACTCGGCGAGTCCACTGTCCAGAACAACAGAAATCGATTTTTCAAGCTTAAACAACAAGTAACATCAAGTATAATTGAACACAACCCTAGGCTCGGATACCACTGATGGGTTTTGAGCATTCTAACACTCCTAAGGTGTACATGCAACCCTAAATACCTTGGATCTATGTTTTCTCTATTATACATGCAAACTTGATCTTTCCAAGGTATTGCCCTAACTAGCATACAAAACTTTGATACTTGGGTAATAATACAAGTTAGATGATATAACTTTTCTTGTAGCTTGTTGCCCTTGATGTAATTGGCCTTTAAGAACTTAGCACCAATAGTGTGAATGCCTCAAATGGAATCACAACACACCATGGAAAAAGGATGACATTTGAGAGAGAATCCTAGCCACCAAAATCGTCCATATTCTCCAAGAATACATGAGACATGATTTTGGCTATGGAGTAACATATTTATATGTGGGATTCCAAAAGTCATGGGTCAACCCTAACCCATACCCATGGGTTTATGATCTATGGTTCATGTGGCCCAACTCTTCATGTATCCATACATAAACTTAGTCTAACATGGATCATAAGCCCAACATATAAATATAACTAATTTACACAATTAGTCCCCATTGATTTAATTAGTCTCTTTTGATCACTAAATTAATTCCAAACTAATTCTTGATCAATACTAATTAAATCATATGATTTCATATTAATATATTAGAACTTATAATATATTAATAACCATAAATAACCTCTTCTCAAAAGTCCATCCTAACAAATTGTCATGATGATATGCAACCCAAATGGACCATGCTACTCTCGGGTCAAGTACATACCAATTATAGTTATGGGCTTAGACACCTAATCCAACAGGTTGGGATGTTTTTTCCAATGAGTAGTATGTCAACCACATACAATAAAAGAAAGCTAACTATACTCCCACTAGCTTTTACATATACACAGGACTCATCCTCGCTTCTCGAAAATCCAAACTCTTTGACTTTCTCATCGAAACAAAGATTCCATCTGTGAGATGCTTACTTTAATACATAAATGGATTTCTCAAGCTTACACACTCTATTAGGGTATTTTGCATCTACAAAACCCTCTGTCTGATTCATGTAAACATCTTCAGCCAACTTCTCATTAAGGAAAGCGGTTTTGACATCCATTTTCCATATTTCATAATCATGAAATGCAACTATGGCTATCATAAGCCTTATAGATTTAATCTTCACTACTGGTGAAAAGGTCTCATCATAGTCAACTCCAGGAGTTTGAGTAAAGCCCTTCGCAACCAATCGTGCCTTATAAGTGTGTACTTTCCCATCCATGTCGGTCTTCTTCTCGAAGATCCATTTGCACCTGACCGTCTTACGACCATCACAGTTTCATATATACCATTACAAGGCAATGCTTCAAAATAAAATTTACCATTATAATAAGCATTAATACTACAAATCTCATTATTAAATGAAAAAGTAAAACCTTGTTAATACAAACCATGAAAGGAAATAATATTTCTCACCCTATCAGACGAGTAGCAATAATTATTCAATTATAAATTTAACCCACTACTAAGAAATAAAGAATCAACTCCAATCTTGGTGACAGGCGACACTTTCCTATTCCCCATGATCAAGTTCATCTTCCCGTGCTCCACATCCCTACTTCTTTTTAGACCCTGCAAATCAGAACAAATGTGAAAACCACATCCTGTATCAAGGACCCAAGAACTTGAATGTGATGAGTTATTAGACATAATAGCGTAAATACCTGCGAAGGTGGGCTTGATCTTCCCATCCTTAATGTCCTGCAAGTATTTGGGGCAGCTTCATTTCCAGTGCCCTTTTTCCTGAGAATGGAAGCACTCTGCTTCCTTTGTATTTGAAGAGGGTTTAGCAGAACCAACTTTGGTCCCACTAGAAGAGGATGCTTCATGGAATTTTCCCTTGTGGCTCTTAGAAGGAGCCTTCCTCTCCTTTCCCTTCCCATGTTCGATTGCCAAGACAGGGGCAATAGCAGTAGGAGTAGGTACAACAGACTTGCCTTGCAAACTACTTTCAGCAGATCTCAGAAGGCCTTGAAGCTTGCTTAGAGTGACCTCCTCCTTGTTCATATGATAAGTCATACGAAAATAATCATAACAAGAAGGAAAAGAGTGTAGGATAATGTCAATGGCCAACTCTTCATCGAAGTTGACATTCAACTTCAGCAAGCGGTCCACAAACCTTTGCATCTTTTGCAAGTGTCCCGTGATGGACTCTCCATCCTTCATTTTAGTTGTGATCATGGAGGCAATGATTTCATACCTTTCCTGCCGAGCACTTTGATGGTACCTTTCCATCAAGTCTTGGTGCATCTCATAGGGACAAAAGTCCTCATAAGACTTTCGAAGCTTAGCAGTCATGGTAGCAATCATAATACACGACACCTTTGTCGCGTCGCTCTCATGAGCCTTATATTTAGCAATCTGTTCAGGAGTATCAGTGTTTTCATCAATCTCCTTTAGCTCTTTATCAAGGACCTATTCTTTGTCCTCGTAGCGAATAGCCTTGGGATGTTTCAAATCCAATCATTGAAGTTCGATCCATCAAAGATGACCCTCCCACATAAGTTCATGAGGGAGAAAGAGTCGAAAGAGTCTCAGTTTGAAACAATGTTTGAAGTAGACATCTGAAAAAGAAGACAAATTTTAGATTAGTGATGTGTGTAAAACGAACTAGTTTTAATCCTACTTATAAAATTTAAATTAATCACACAAAAGGCAGTGGACCTGTCTATTGGTGGTATAGTTCTAGTAAGCAGGGTATCGAACTCAAGGAACGGCAATTTAAACTAATTACTAAAATTATCTAATAGCAACTAACAAATAATAAAAGAGAGGGTTTTCTCTAGTTTTACAAGACTAGAAACTTACTAACTAATACTTAAACTAATTAACTAAAAACTAGATAAGCAAAGATTCGACTAAATTCAAATATGAAGGAGACTTCTGTTTAGGTTCAACTCAATTGATCCTATGGTTGATTTTATGGTAATAGTGCAATGGATTAATTCTTCTATTGGCTACCGATTCAGGTGATTAGGTTCACGTTCGCTACACTAATCCTTAGAAAACAAACTAACTCAAATAGTGGCCAGTTGTCTAAATTAATTTAATTCCCTAGGTTATTTATTCGGGTTAATTAAGACTTGTAATGGTTAACTAAATTGGCCCTTTAGTTAACCTCTTGTTGATGGTTCATCACACAAGCTCACACGTAAATTTACCTATTTTCTTATTAATTCTAGTTTCACATTCGCTAATCCTAGTCATATAATAAAGTGTTCACATAAATTATACGAGGTAAACAATTAAGAGATGTTCATGCAACTTAATTATCTTCCTATTAACAGAAAAATAGTTATCCTTCACATATAAGGTTCTTTAACAAGCTTAAATTAACAAAATCACCAATATTAAACTAATCCTACCATAAATCAAACCATAGTCTCAATATTGTCTCCCCAAACAGAAGTTAAAAGGTTTTAGCTCATGATTGAGGCAATTGAAAGCATAAAAACGAAATCTATATGTCTATTCATGATGAAAAACGATAGATTGAATTAAGAATAATGAAAATTGCCTCTAATCTCCTTCGGAATCGGATTTAGGGTTGGATCTTCGTTCTCTAGGTCTTCTCTGACTTTAATTCGCAGCATTTTTTCCCCAAGGGTTCTCTCTCTCCCTTTTGTATCGATCTGAAAAGCCGTATTTATAAATTCGACCCGACTCGCCGAGTCCATGACCGACTCGTCGAGTCCATCACTTAATCCCCGTGTACGGCAAGTTAAGGATTCCTCAGCTTCGCGAATCTTCGTAGCGACTCGTCGAGTCGATGTCAGACTCGCCGAGTTCCTACCATTTTTTGGTCTTTTCTTCTTTTGATCATTCCAAAACTTCCCGATGGTTACTCCTGCTTCTTTTTGCTTCCGAGCATTCCTTTTTGACTGAAAACATAATTCAAACACTTTTAAGTATCTTTTGTCCATAATATGCAAATAAATGATAAAAATCAATATTAAATAAAGGGCTATATGCACATATCAAAATACCCCACACTTGACTTTTGCTTGCCCCCAAGCAAAACTGAATTTTAGCACACTAATATCACATAAGACAATCCCAATCAAACCCAGCCATTATGCCAAAACCGCAATGCATGCATTTGTGTCTAAATTTTTCCTAAACGACCCCCTCATCCTAAATACTCACAATCCTCATAAACACTCGCCCACTTCTTTTGAACAATGCTCATTTTATGCATCCCTCCGAATCCATCCGCAGAAAACCTCTTAGTCTCAAGGTGTTTTTGGTTGAGCAACCTAAGCATACATAATCTAACAATTACAATTCTCGATACCACCTTGGAGCTTTTTGGAATTCTTCACTTCCTTGATAATTTGAACTTTAATTTCATTGAATTCTTAAAATTTGCCACCTTTTTGATTTCCTTTGATTTTTGGGTATCTTCAACTTTTGAACTTTGGAATTTTGATCTTTTGATCTTCACTTTAACTGCTCCAAAATTTCTTCAAACTTTTCTTGTACTTCTCTCATGTAACTCACTTTTTTTTCGCTCAAAACCTACATGCTTAAGCAAGGGCGCTCAACTTCAACCTTTATTGATTAAAGATAAAAATTTTCCTGGATACATTTCAAGTACACGATGCTAAACATATTGCATCCCTCAAACTAAGCGAGGTTGTGTTTTTGTCCCATGATTTCACTAGAATAAAGGAGGCCACAAATGCACTAGAACGTATATAGGCTCAACTAAACATTTGGGTCTTCATGCAATCATCAATCATAATACTTAGCATGATTCCTAATTGCTTTTTACCAAAATTTTCTAACTTAAATTCTAGCAATTTTTATGCAAAAATTTCAAAATTTTCAAAATTTAACTAAAATTTTTACTAATGTAACCAACCCCCTACCCCACACTTAATGTATGCAATGTCCCCATTGCATATTATGCATGATAAAGAAAAATAAAAACATAGAGAGAGAATTAGAACAAACTCCCCTGGGGTAGTAATGTCGAGGTCGATCTTCTTCATGTAAAGCTCCATCTTCAACTGACTTTAGACATGGGAACAGCTCATCCATGCCTTGGGTATCATGTCACGTGTGGTTGAAAGCTCCAAAAACACAGGAAAAACTCTCGGAAATTTCCAGAAATCACTCTTCAAAATAAGAACCAAACGCCGTGGTATATAATCATCAAGGCAACAGCGAAGTGGTAAAAGTCGTATCAACTCGTCGAGTCAGTGGGCAGACTCGGCGAGTTATAGCGGGAAAGTGCAGAAATCGCGGTTTTACTCTTGGACTCGTCGAGTCAGAAGACGCACTCGGCGAGTCAGCCGTTGGGTGAAAATACTTCGCTTCCTGCTCCAAGTCTGTTTGTATAGACTCCAATTACTTCAGATTTGGAATAATTCTAATGCTCCTCTTCAGTAATAAGACTCATTTTAATGCTCCTTATGACCGGACTCAAAACTTGGACTTAATTAACTCTTTCGCTTAGACTCGAAACTCCTATAACTCTCGAGACCTTTTAGACTTGACCCTTTCCAAATTCTGAAAAGAAAACTAAAAACAACCCATGAGAACATAAACTAAATAAATCCTAACGTACTTAAAATTCAAACAACCAAAACCAAACAAATAAAAATAATAAATTGTTCAACAAAACACAAATAAAAATAAACTAGTCTTCATCCGTTTCCTCATCATCGTCCCCTCCATGCATAGCTCCACTTCCTCCGGCTCCACTACGCCTCGCGTTAATGACCTCGTCCCAAGATGGAATGTAGGGGAAGTTACCCCCATCAATGTGTGGAATATGAAGATGATCAAAAAGCCGAACGTGGGATTCGTTGCTAAAATTTATACCCCTCGCCATTAGATCTTGAAGCCGCCTCATCTCGACATTGTACCAATCCATTGGTACTTCGTCATGATCAACCGGAATCACCGGCGGTTCCTCTTCCACTTCCCGCTCACGCCTCCTCACTCGCCGACCCGGCTTCGCGGGACCAATTACCACGTCATCATGGGGTATGATAAAATGTCATCCACCAATATCCTCGACAATCCTTGCCCTTCTGAAAAGCATGGTACTAAAAGGAGGGGTTGGAACCTCTGTTAACATCCCCCATGCTCTCGCACCCATTAATCCATAGGAATGAGCCAAACGGGTCACAAACATCCCGCCATTAATCTTCGATGTTTTGCGGTCCTTAACCGCCCCTTCGCTTAAATAAGTGGCCAAACACCATGGAATGTTATAGAAAACATTTGGTGTGATGATGCACCAAAGGTAGAAAACATCAAGGTTTGGAACTTTGTCGTCATCTTTCCTTTGGTTAATTGTGTTGGCTATTAGGCGGTGGATAAGGCGGTGGGTGGGTGATCGGATGCTACCCTCTTGGGCAGATTTAGGAATATAAACCTTGTTGGCGATAGTGTTCCACCAACTTGAGCTTGTAATGCCATCCGGGAACACCTTGTGAGAGTGTTCCAAAAATGTACCAAAAGCAGCTGTATTGACCAATTGTTGGTCATAAATTCCCAAACGCCAAGCAAGTTCTACCACGTAGCATTGGCAGACCTCGCCCCCAAGACAAAAAGTGAGGCTCCCAGGGTTATAACAATCTTCTCCTCCTCGGAAAGTAATTGCGGAAAAGAACTCCCAACAAAGCTCTTGAAATACCGGCTCTTGGATCCGGAAAAGCCGGCTCCATCCATCACATATTATAGAAGCGCCATTATGGACAAAAGTTTTCGTCAAATAAGGTGCCAATTCTTCTTCGTAATCAACCTCTCCAAGCCATCCCCCGTTTATGGCATTAGGCACGTAGATGTCTTTCCTGTTGATTTCAGCGAGCATTTTCTTCCATCTAGCCATGGTTGATTTGGATTCAACCCTTGGGAAATCTAACCAAGGGTGATCCCCTTGGCTACCTTGAGAAGTCTGACCCCTAAAAAACATGGTTCCCGCACAACAAATAACAAACAATCTAGAAAACACAGAAACACATTAAAACAAAATAAATTTGGGTTCACGACTGGACTCGTCGAGTCCATGAACACACTCGGCGAGTCTGATGAACTGCTCGAGTCAGTCGACGGGTCAGTGAAATTTCAACCATAAAAACTCAAAATTAGTCCAAGGGTTTGTCCAGGAATGTGTATAAGGCATATTAGTGCAAGAACATTCATCCAAAACACCATAATTAAGTCAAAATCAAAACCCTAAAACTTCTAAAATTCCAAAAACGGGTGTTCTATCAAATTGATACTTCCAAACATCTAAAAATCATGACTTTAACAGCAATATAGAAGAAATTAAGTACCTTGCTTGATGAAATTCAAAAAATTGGGAGAAAATTGGAAGAAATTGATGAATGCTTGAGAGAGAACGAGGTGCACGGCGAGTGTGTCGGCTGAGATGTGTTCCAGATTAGGGTTAAAACCCTAGTTTTACCAGATGTAAAAATATTTTTATTTTTTTTCAGTAAATAAAGTCAACTCGGCGAGTCTGGTCGCGAATGAAAGTTATCATCTCTTCGTAAAAATATTCAATCCACCCCACACTCAGACGATGCTTACCCTCAAGCAATCATTTTTGATGATTTAGAAGATGAAAACAGAAAAATCCTAAGAAATCAAACAAAAACTAAAACGAAAATGATAAAGGAAAAAGAAAGCAAACTCTCATAACGGGTTGCCTCCCGCCAAGCGCTTCTTTTTGAGGAGTCTTTAGTTGGACTCCCTCCCGCTCTACGTTCCTTCGTTGTTCTTCATTGGGATGCCATGCTTAATCTTTTGTTGCTTATATTTCGTTTTGTAAACATGTATTTTCCTCTTGTATGCTCTTCTCACTTCCTCTTTTCTCTTCTTTTGAGCATTATTTTCATATTCACTCCTAGCCCTTTTTCGGCACTTCTTTTTCCTCACCCCTCGACTTCGACCCATTTCTAGCACTTTTTCTTTGTCAACCTCGAATTCTCGTTTAATTTCTACTTCATCATCTCTCGAATTGAAGGATTCTTCCTCACTCTCGTCCCTCACTAAAGAGTCTGGTGGTTCAATTGTGAATACTTCATAAATAGTAGAGATGCGGGCACGAGGCTTTGTTCTTTTAATTGTAGGCGACAATATTTCCTGATTAACAATTTGTGACTCAAGGGACGAATTAGTCAAATCATCAGCCCTTGCACTCTCCTTTTCTCCCATGCTTGCCTCCTCGTCAAGTCGAATTTCTTCATCTTTTTGTATCATCGTATCAAGGTAAGCTACTTGAGCGTTTTGGAAGTCACAATAATTTTTAACAATTTCACCTTCTGCTGCTGGACCTTCCAAAGGATCGGGAAAAATTTTCATGTCGAGGACAGGAAAAGAACTTGTAAATAGCAGGTCAAGGTTGTCCGCGTTACTGAACTTTTCGACTGGAATCGCCGAGTCTGTCGATGCGACTCGGAGAGTCGGTGCGTATTCCATAAATTCCATTGTTTCTTCTTGCTTAATATCTTGTGTAGCCTTAAACACTGCCGATTCATCTCCTATCCTTAATGTTAGTGTGGACTCGCATACATCTACTAATGCACATGCGGTATTCAAAAATGGTCTCCCCAAAATAATTGGAACTTTGGGGTCTTCTTCCATGTCAAGTACTACAAAATCCACGGGGAATACAAATTTGTCAACCTTTATGAGAAGATCTTCACAAACACCTTTTGGACGAATGATTGTCTTATCTGCTACATGGATCTTCATATTAATAGGCTTTGGCTCCGGTAAATTCAACTTCTTGAAGAAAGAATATGGCATTAGATTAATACATGCACCCGAATCGGTCAATGCCTGAGTAGCAATTATATTCCCAAATTGACAAGGAATCGAGATGCTTCCCGGATCGCCCTTCTTTTCTGGTAGCTCATTTAACACTAACTCAGCGACTTCAGCCATATCTTTTCTAGCGGAAAAGAGACGCTTAAGCAAGTTTACATATTTAGGCGTTTGAAGTATCGTTTCAACCAATGGAATGTTGACTTGAAGGGCTTTAACATGTTCCATGAAAGTTCTGTACTTTTTAACCTTTTCATCAGGTATGGCTCGAATTGGATAGGGCAAAGGTGACCTGTAAGGCTTTAAGGGAACAACAGTTTTGTCGTCAGGCCATGGACTCGTCGAGTCCATTAGAGGGACTCGGTGAGTCGTATCGGATTTAGCTGAACTCGAGTCTTCTGTCTTTTCTGCTTGCACCTTTGTTGAGGCCTTTTGTGCAGGGGTCAGAGGAGTGAAAATTTCCCCAAAACTAGTTGTTATAGCATTTACATTCCCCATTCTCGGATTATTCTCGGTTTTACTTGGAAGTTCACCCACTTATCTTTGGTTAACTTGTTGAGCTAGCTGCCCTATCTGCTTCTCGATGTTATGAATGGATGCTTGCTGGTTCTTTAATATGGTTCTTGTTTCTTGTATTGCAGCATCGTGATCATTGTGTCTTTTCTCAGAAGCAGCTACAAATTTTGTTAGCATCTCTTCCATGTTGGGTTTCCTATCTTGCATCGGTTCCTCTTTTTGGTACATACCCCTTGCTTGTTGTCTAAACTTCTCCTCCTTTGCCTTTTTGTATTCATCATAGGGTAGCCATTCTTTTTTCGGTTTCCGCCAATCATAATCAAACCTATCACCGCTTGAATAGCATACTTGCGCCTTTTTATTTCCATTCTCGTCCAAGTCGCAATCTCTCGTAAGGTGAGGTCCATTGCAATTTTCACAACCCACCCGAATAGCATGGATTGTTTGATCCATTTTATCCATTCTTCTATCCATGCTTTTCAACATCGCCATCATTTCCGCCATGTCTTCAGAAGCATAATTCACATCTCCCCTAATTGGATTATTCCTAGGATTATGATATTCTCTAGAGTGCTTAGAGAATTCTTCAATCAATTGTTTAATCACCGGGGGTGCCTTCTTTGTGAGCGGGCCTTGCGAGTCAAGTAGTTGCCTTGTCGTCATATTGACTCCATCATAGAAAATGGAGACTTCTTATTGACTATTTAAGTCGTGATGTGGGTAATTCCTCAATAATCCTTTGTACCTCTCCCACGCCTCATAAAGTGATTCGCCCGCTTGTTGCTCGAAATTGGCTATGGCCTTTTTCAACTTGGATATTTTTGATGGTGAGCAAAATTGGTCAATGAACTCTTCTTTCATCTTGGCCCAAGTCGTGATGGATCCGGGAGGTAGTGATTTTAGCCAATCCTTTGCAGTGCCTTTAAATGTGATTGGTAACATGCGTAGCAAAACGGTATCGCGGGCCACATTTGGAAAGTTGAAATAGTCGGCTATGTCGCTGACCTCTTCTAAGTGCTTGTATGCGTCTTCGTGATCTTTTCCATAAAATGGAATCTCCTTGAGTTGGGCAAGTATATGGCCCTTGAGTTCGAAATTGGTGTTTGCGGGAATCGCGGGTTGCACGAGTCCCGGGCCGGTGTCTTCATGCATCTTCTTCTTCCATTCCCCCATGGGGACTTCATCGATGTTAGCCATGGGAATAGCTAATTCGTCGTCGGAATCGGAATCGTGCCCGAATGTTGGGTCTTCTTCTCCTTCGGTTTCGTACTCGGTGTCCTCTTTGATTGGGTCTTCGCTTGCTAAAGAGGCGCTGGATTCTCCGACTTTCTTGCCCTTTTTCTTGTTGAAAACGGATTTAAGATTCCTTAGTGGTGAGTTCTTCGGTTTTTCGGGATCTCCAATTGTTATGCCCTTGTTTCTTCTAAGTGTTGCTTCCGGATAGTCAAAAGGTGGGATCAGTGGTGTGCCTCCTCCCCTGGTCATAAACGTTCTGCAAACAAAAAGAAAGACACGCGTAAAAAGAACAAAAGAAAATTAAAAACGAAAATTTTATGTTCAGCGATGGACTCGTCGAGTCTGTTCGAAGGGACTGGGCGAGTCGAGTGCAAAAAAAAACAGCAAAAATTTTTAAACAAAATTTCCTAGAAACTACTCCTACAATTCAATCCTAATGCTAAATCTAATAAAAACAGTAACTTTGTGCAAGAAAAATCTCACACAAAGGATCGATAACAATAGTAATCGATTCAAAGTTGGAACCGTTCCCCGGCAACGGCGCCAAAAACTTGATGTGTGTAAAACGAACTAGTTTTAATCCTACTTATAAATTTTAAATTAATCACACAAAAGGCAGTGGACCTGTCTATTGGTGGTATAGTTCTAGTAAGCAGGGTATCGAACTCAGGGAACGGCAATTTAAACTAATTACTAAAATTATCTAATAATAACTAACAAATAATAAAAGAGAGGGTTTTCTCTAGTTTTACAAGACTAGAAACTTACTAACTAATACTTAAACTAATTAACTAAAAACTAGATAAGCAAAGATTCGACTAAATTCAAATATGAAGGAGACTTCTGTTTAGGTTCAACTCAATTGATCCTATGGTTGATTTTATGGTAATAGTGCAATGGATTAATTCTTCTATTGGCTACCGATTCAGGTGATTAGGTTCACATTCGCTACAATAATCCTTAGAAAACAAACTAACTCAAACAGTGGCCAGTTGTCTAAATTAATTTAATTCCCTAGGTTATTTATTCGGGTTAATTAAGACTTGTAATGGTTAACTAAATTGGCCCTTTAGTTAACCTCTTGTTGATGGTTCATCACACAAGCTCACACGTAAATTTACCTATTTTCTTATTAATTCTAGTTTCACATTCGCTAATCCTAGTCATATAATAAAGTGTTCACATAAATTATACGAGGTAAACAATTAAGAGATGTTCATGCAACTTAATTATATTCCTATTAACAGAAAAATAGTTATCCTTCACACATAAGGTTCTTTAACAAGCTTAAATTAACAAAATCACAAATATTAAACTAATCCTACCATAAATCAAACCATAGTCTCAATATTGTCTCCCCAAACAGAAGTTAAAAGGTTTTAGCTCATGATTGAGGCAATTGAAAGCATAAAAATGAAATCTATATGTCTATTCATGATGAAAAACGATAGATTGAATTAAGAATAATGAAAATTGCCTCTAATCTCCTTCGGAATCAGATTTAGGGTTGGATCTTCGTTCTCTAGGTCTTCTCTGACTTTAATTCGCAGCTTTTTTTCCCCAAGGGTTCTCTCTCTCCCTTTTGTATCGATCTGAAAAGTCGTATTTATAAATTCGACCCGACTCGCCGAGTCCATGACCGACTCGTCGAGTCCATCACTTAATCCCCGTGTACGGCAAGTTAAGGAATCCTCAGCTTCGCGAATCTTCGTAGCGACTCGTCGAGTCGATGTCAGACTCGCCGAGTTCCTTCTATTTTTTGGTCTTTTCTTCTTTTGATCATTCCAAAACTTCCTGATGGTTACTCTTGCTTCTTTTTGCTTCCGAGCATTCCTTTTTTACTGAAAACATAATTCAAACACTTTTAAGTATCTTTTGTCCATAATATGCAAATAAATAGCTAATAAATGATAAATATCAATATTAAATAAAGGGCTAAATATGCACATATCAATTAGATAAGGATCCTTAATATGACACCCAAATGAAATATTAAGGCTAGGACCCAACACAACATTCTACAATTCGGAAGAGGGATGTCGTAATCCAATTGTAAAATATTTGAAGGTAGGTAAATGACGATTTACCAATTTCCACCATGAAAAAATGAAAATGAAGATTAGGCTTTAAATGAATTGAAATTCCTAGATTCTTTGAGATTCATTGAATCTTTTCAATGGGATGTTTAAATCTCGATTATGCCCTTCAATTTTGTGACTGGGATACCGAGGATCACAAACAAGGTGTGAATAACCATGCAAATGTGCTTGGTACTCTTAATGTTACATATCACTTGATCAATGTGTCGGTAAACCACACACGCTCCATTGATCCATGATTAACATCAAGCTACCCTTTTCCACCCTTGCTAGTTCCAAATCAGTGTCACGTTTAACCACAAACGCTCCACTAACGACTCAACAAGGTGCAAAGTGCAATTTCCATGGACTAGCACCATTTTCACATTTTTCCTAAAGTAACTAAGATTGGGAATTTATAAAAGTTTAGTTACTTTATAATATCATTATACTTATTAATGAGGATTAATGTCCTATCCTACCCATTCGGCTAACGACCCTCCACTAGTCAAGAGTGCGGTGGGTAAGAGTGGATACCCAATGGCGGTCATATTATAGGCCGCTTCCTTAAACACCCCTTATAGACTAGCTTCGTGAATGAGACCTAGTAACGGTAAGACTGACTTGTCTTATATCTATATATATATATATATATATATATATATATATATATATATATATATATATATATATATATATATATATATATATATATATATATATACGTATTAAACTTTAATATTATAATAGTATAGGGTTGGATTTTAAACTTTTAAAATTCTTGGGTTTGGAATTAAAGTTTCATAAATGAGACTTTTCAAATTTCAAAACTTGAGGGAAAGTTTTGAAACTCTTCAAAACCTCTTGATTTTTAGGATTTAAGTTACATAAATGAGACTTTCCAAGTTCCATAACTTGAGGACAAGGTATGAAACTCTTCAAGACCTTTGGAATTCTATAACTTAAAAAGTTAATGTTTAATGAATGAAACTTTTCATATTCTATAACTTGAGGACAAGTTATGAAACTCTTCAAGAAACATTTAGATCAAATTTAACTAATACAATTATCATATAATTTATCATTTACCAATTTGACCTAATACTAGTCATATAGCAAGATAATTTCAAATTCTACAAATAATTAGTTTTTCACAAAATCAAGTAATTATCTTAAAATTTGACAATCATCATGTTATTGGATGGGGATAATCATTACCATATGAAGGGTCCAGTAAATGGTTTGGTCTAGGCTTTCATTGTATTTTGTTCGGCATGAGTCTGTAATATTGTTTATGAGCTGTATATGTGTTTACGACCGTAAACTGTGTTTACGGCCGTAAACACGTTTACGACCGTAAACCCTGTTTACGGTCGTAAACCCTGTTTACGGTCCTGTCTAGTATAAATAGTGGAGGTATTGGTCATTGTGTGGTTGTTGATGCCATTGCATTTACAGAGTGTTCCATCGAGTTGTACCTGACGTTTTTCTGAATATAAACGTGTGCAAGCTCGATTTCTTTTCATCTTATTCTTCTTTTTGTGATTGTTTGTTGCTTGATCATTGGTAAATATCCTTTCCAGGACCTTACAATTGGTATCAGAGCAAAAACCGGTGTCAAAGCTTCATTCAATCGATTTTTGGGCTGTTTAAACTGATATTCTTGTTGTTCGAGCCTGGTTTTAGTGTTTTAGTGGTTAAAGGAACTGAATCAACTGCAAAAACGTGTTTCTGAAGGCTTTCTGGGAGTTTACTGTCAACCGTAAACTGTGAATCTTCATAAACCATAAATGCATAAACCGTAATCGCTTAAACCGTAAACACCTCAACCGTAAACCTAGTTTACGGTCGTAAACTGCTCAACCATAAACCAAGTTTACGGTCGTAAACCTTCAACCGTAAACTTAGTTTACGGTCGTAATCATCATCAACCGTAAACTCCTTTGTGACTTTAATTTGCTTCAATTTCAAATGGAATCTCAAAGTCAAAATCATTTTCACGAACTTGATATTGTCATGGGCACTACTACGCGCATTCCAAGATTGATGTCTGCAGATGGCTTCCCTGAGTGGAAGTATAGAATTGAAAAATACATCAAAATGAAGGACTTTAAAATCTGGAGAAGCATACTTAGAGGACCTGTCAGAATCATTGTTACAGTTGGAGGAAAGGTGATTGACAAGGCTGTTGAAAACCATACAGATGAGGAGTTTGAAAAAGTGGAAGAACAGGAAAGGGCTTTAGCCACTCTAACCATGGCATTATCTCCTGATATTGCTCAAGGTTTCCGAGAGTACACATCAGCTAAAGATTTGTGGGAAGCCCTAATTGAGGTATATGAGGGCAATGAAGATATGAAGGAGAGTCGCCAGGACATGTTGAGACAAAAGTTCAACATGTTCAACTACATTCCCGGAGAGACTCTTGAGGCTCAGCTGCAGCGGTTCACAACTCTCACCACTGACATGAATATATATGGGATTTTCTTGACCAAGTCAGAGATTAACAAGAAGCTTCTAAATGCTCTTCCTAGATCATGGGATATGAATGTTGCTGTGATTAAGAAGACCAAGGATCTAAACCGCCTTACTCTTGCTGAAATCATGGCAATCATCAAAGCTTGTGATATTGATGACAAGCAGAGAGAAATCAACCATGTGAACTCGTACTCTACTGCGAATCTTGGAATCTCATCCAACAATGCTCTCTCATCAATCATGACTTCCTCAGGCCAAGTGTTTGCTGCTCAACAACCTCAGATTCAAACACTTGCTGCTGCATCATCCATTCCACAAAGTCAACCATTTGTCACTCCACAAGCTGTTCCCCATCCAAATGTACCAGTTGTAGCCTCCTCCTCAAACACAAAGCACACTGATGAAAATCTAGCTCTAGCCACTGGGCTTGTTAACTGCTATAATGCTTTTGTGGCTAGAGAGCTTCCACCTCAGCTGTCATTTGCTGACCTGGATCAGATTCATCCAGAAGACGTGGAGGAGATGGATATCACATGGCAGATTGCTATGGCTGTCTTTAGGGCCAAGCAGTTTGCTAAGAAGACAGGGAAGAGCAACTGGGGCATGAATGCTAACAAGAAGGTGGGATTCAACAAAGGCATGCTGCGTTGTTTCAACTGCCACGAGCCGGGTCATTTTGCTCGTGAGTGTCCAAAGCCTGATTGTAGGACGAAAAACAACAGGACGATGGTTGCAGTGGGAAACAACCGTGCAGGTGCTGCGGCCAATGGTGAAACTGCTATGGTCGCTCAGTCTTTTGACTGGGAGGACCAGATTCAGGCTTTGAATATGTCAGGGCTAGAAAATGCTCACCAATGGTGAAACTGCTATGGTCGCTCAGTCTTTTGAAGAATGATGCAGCTGATCCCGAAGCAGAGATGATGGAGCTGCAGCTTGCTCTAATGGTGTCTACTTCTTCCGAGCCCAAGAAAAGCGAGGTAAATCTACCGTCTTGTTCTCATGCATGTAATGAATATGTTAAACTTCTTCATGATGAAATTCAGTTATTACGTAGAGAAGTAGAGGACCTTAGATTTGAGGGCTAACAACTTAGGAAAGGACAAAAGCCCCTTAAGGCCCATTTATAAACTAAAATAAAAGATTTTAGAAGAGTTCAGGCAGAATACAGTGAGAAATGTGAACTGTATGATTATGTTAAAAGACAAAATGATGAGTTAATTACCGAGCTTGATACATTGAAAAGACAATTTGAAACTGCAAATTTTGATTCTAGAAAATTTGATGGATCAAGCGAGGTAGTTGCCAACATGATTGATCACTGCATGCAGTTCAAACGAAACCAACAAAAGGGCTTAGGATATGATAGTGTACCTCCTCCTCATAATCAATCATACATATCTGTATCAACCCCTATCCAAAGATGAGATTGCCAATGAATCATTCATGGTTTATGGCAAGCCATTTGGTTTCGTTTCAGGAGGATTTATAAATGTTGAAAGTACTGACGCTTCTACTTCCTCTACAGATCAACCCTTAGATCAGGCGAAGCATGGAGTTGGAGTTTCTGTTTCTGTTTCTGTTTCTGTTCCTAATTCTGATATTTCTGTTTCTGTTTGTGATTCTGATGTTAAGACTGATAATGTTTTGTGTGATGTTTCTACTTCTGCTACTGTTGAATTTAATTTCTTTGATATGTTTGATGAACTGTTTGGTAATTGTGATGCTTGTGATTCTCATGAAAAACCATCAATTCCACAAGTCACATCATCTGAGACACCCTCACTTATCTCACAATCTATTTCTCATGCATGTTCTTCTGAGAAGAGTAAGAGTGTCTGTCAAGAAAATAAATCTAAGAAATGTAGTACAAGTTCAAATAATAAACAGATTTGTTT
Organism: Lactuca virosa; assembly: GCF_052849685.1. Taxonomy (NCBI): domain Eukaryota; kingdom Viridiplantae; phylum Streptophyta; class Magnoliopsida; order Asterales; family Asteraceae; genus Lactuca; species Lactuca virosa. The sequence goes on along the minus strand of NC_136434.1, from coordinate 165,973,448 downwards.
TAATTGTGGCGTTGGTGGTCATATAGCTAGGAATTGTCAAAATAGGATCTTTGTGAACTATATGTCACCAAGAGGGGAGAATGAATCCCGAGGAAGGTCTTTAATTAGAAAATCCTCAAGAACTCGTTCTCGAAATGATGATTGGAAAGATGATCGAAGCAGAAAAAGGGCTATTTTTCAAAAGAATAAAAAGGTTTTAAATAACAAATCTCCAAATAGTTTGCCAAAACCGAACAAGGCTCCGCCAAGATCGGTTTTGTCAAAAAGCAATTCTGGGTCTTCAACCACTTCTGGTAGAACATCCAGAGGCTCAGTGCAAACTAATAAGAAACCTATTTCAAAACCACCTGAGAATGTTATAAAACCTAATTATCATTGGATGCCCAAATCAATTTCCAATCCATCATCATCATCCTCTGAAGTGATTAGAAATGAGGATTCAAAATTGAAAACTTTAAAAGATAAAGCAGAGAAAGCGAAAAGGAAACCCAGGACAGTGCTGACCTGGGTTCCCAAATCTAAATAATCCCGCTCATTTTGCAGGGACAGTTGCGGAGGAATGTCGTTCGTCCTTGGTACGTCGACAACGGCTGCTCCCGGCATATGACAGGAGACATCTCCCAATTGAGCGACATTTAATCTTTTAATGGGGGTTATGTTTCCTTCGTGGGCGGAGATGGTGGCAAGATCACTCAAAGAGGAACTGTTACAAATGGAGTGCTAAGCTTTGAGAATGTCAACTTTGCTCCCGAGTTAAAGCACAGCTTGTTGAGTGTTTCCCAAATTTGCGACAAAGGCTATTCTACCCATTTTACCGATAAAGAATGCATGATTCTCAAGCCAGGCATTGTCATCCCGGAAGAGTGGATTCTCGTCAAATCTAAGCGGGATGGGAATGCTTACATTATTGACATGAACAGCAACATCCCTGAACAAGTCACCTGCCTATTCTCAAAAGTCTCCGAACAAAACGCAATGCTGTGGCACCGGCGGCTCGGTCATGCTAACATGAAAAACCTGAATCGCCTTGCTAAGAATGAGATGGTCCGAGACTTACCTGTCAGAGACTTTATTACATTTGAGAAGTGTGTGTCCTGCGCTCAAGGAAAACATCACAGAAAACCACACTTGCCCAAGCAAGTCAACTCAATCAGTCAGGTGCTCCAATTATTGCATATGGACTTATTTGGTCCGGTCAACGTCCTGAGCATCAACAGAAGCTCGTACTGTCTAGTTGTGATCGATGATTTCTCTCGGTTTACGTGGGTCTTCTTCTTATCCAACAAAGCGGGGGTTGCTGATCTGATAAAGAAGTTCATTGTGATGATTGAGAAGCAAACCAACAACCAAGTGAAGGCGCTTCGTACTGACAATGGAACTGAGTTCAATAATGTTGTTCTTGACCATTTTTGCGCAGAAAAGGGGATCGTGCGTCAATACAGCTCTGCTCACACGCCTCAACAAAATGGCGTTGCTGAAAGGAGAAATAGAACTTTAAAAGACGCCGCAAGGACAATGCTTTGTGATTCCAAATTACCTGTTTTCTTTTGGGCCGAGGCGATTAACACTGCTTGCTACATGCAGAATCGTGTTCTAATCAACAAAGCACATATGAAGACACCGTACGAGATTCTCTATGGACACAAGCCTTCAGTCAGCCATTTCCACGTATTTGGCTGCCCTTGCACCCTTCTTCACTTGGAATCCAACCCTAAATTCAATTCCAAAGCCGATGATTGTTACTTTATAGGATATGTTGCGCATACCGCGTATAGGGTTTACAACAAGAAGACGAAGCAGATTGTTGAATCCTATGACGTGCGCTGGTTGGAGGAGAATGAAACAGACGCTCGAGTGGGTCCTGACTGGCTATTTGATTACACATCGCTTTTCAAATCCTTAAATTTTTCTTCAGATGGTTCGAATGGATCCTCTTCTAGTTCGAAGATTGTTTCTGAAGACGAAGACGAAGAAGTTGTTTACAGACCTCCAACGGTTGAGGGGGAGTCCTCTGATCCATCTGAGGGGGAGTCCTCCGCTCCACCTGAGGGGGAGTCATCTGATCGACCTACTAGTCCAGAGTCTAAAGTTCAAGATGGAACTCCTGATGCTGATGCTACACCTCTTACCCCTATTGAAAGAGAGTTCATGTCTAGAGATGCTTCCGCTGCTAATCCAACTACTCTTTCCTAAAGAAATTGCTAATGAGTTTGTAGCAGATCCATCCAATGTGGATCAATCAGCAAATGATGAAGGTTTCAACATTCACACTCTTCCTGTTTCACTCAATGATATCAGCCAAGACATTCCTTCAAGAATTCAACGCGATCATCCGATCGATAACGTCATTGGCCAGCTGGGTGACGGAGTTAAAACTAGAAGTCAGAGTGGAGATGTAAATGCATGTCTCTATTCTTGCTTTATATCTCAAATAGAGCCCAAGAACTTTGACATGGCTTTGAATGAGCCCAGCTGGGTAGATGTGATGCATGAAGAGCTAAATCAGTTTGAAAAGCTTGGGGTTTGGAAGTTGGTTGAGTTACCAAAGGGCAAAAGATCTCTTGACACGCGTTGGGTCTATCGTAACAAGCAAGATGATTCTGGTGTAATAGTGCGCAATAAAGCAAGGTTGGTGGTTCGCGGGTTTCGACAAGTTGAGGGTCTTGACTATACTGAGGTTTATGCTCCCGTGGCTCGATTGGAGGCTATTCGTATCTTTCTCGCATATGCTTCCTATATGAATTTCACGGTCTACCAAATGGATGTCAAGACTGCCTTCTTGTATGGCAAGGTGAAGGAAGAAATTTATGTTGACCAACCCCCTGGGTTCGTTAACTCAAAGTTCCCTAATCATGTCTACAAGTTGGACAAGGCGTTGTATGGGTTACATCAAGCTCCTCGAGCATGGTATGCGACTCTAACAAAGCACTTGCTCGAGCATGGATACTCTCGCGACACTATTGATCAAACTTTATTCATCAAGCATGTTGGTAATGATCAGATACTAGTCCAGATCTATGTTGACGACATTATCTTCGGGTCTACCAGTCCACAGCTTTGTAAAGAGTTTGAAGGCGTGATGAAAAAGCGGTTTGAGATGAGTTCACTGGGTGAAATGACCATGTTTCTGGGGCTTCAGGTCAAATAAAATTCAACCGGAATCCTGCTACATCAAGCTAAGTATGTGGAGGATATTCTTGAGAAGTTCGGGTTTGATGACGCAAAACCTGCATCGACACCAATGGCTGAAAGACCCCTACTGAATCCAGATATTGATGGCGAATCCATAGATCGGACACACTACAGGTCGATGATCGGATCGTTGATGTATCTTACTGCAAGTCGTCCCAACATCATGTTTGCAGTTTGTCAATGTACTCGCTATCAGGCTAATCCTAAACTCTCTCATCTTATTGCTGTCAAAAGGATTTTTTGGTATATCAAAGGCAGCCCAAAATTGGGTCTTTGGTATCCGAAGAATTCTGAATTTGATTTATATGCTTTTGCTGACAGTAATTATGGAGGCTGTGAGCTTGACAGGAAATCTACTTCAGGAGGGTGCCAATTCCTTGGCGATAGGCTGGTGTCGTGGCAGTGCAAGAAACATCATACCGTCTCTACCTCAACAGCAAAAGCGGAATACGTTGCTGCATCTGCCTGCTGTTCTCAAGTTATCTGGATCCAACATCAGCTGTTGGATTACGGTTTGAATTATCTAGAAACCCCAATTCACTGTGATAATGAGGCCGCAATTCAAATCACTAAAAATCCGGTCCAACATTCCAAAACCAAGCACATTGATATCAAAATTCACTTTATCAGAGATTGTTATGAGCGCTCGCTCATTAGGCTAGAACAGGTTCCCACTGCAAATAATGTGGCGGATCTGTTCACCAAACCCTTTAACAAAGCTCGATTCGATGTGCTTGTGGGATTTTTAAAAATGATTCGTTTTGAGGATTAAATTTTTTATTTTTTTATATTTTTTTGTTAGGTTCGTTTAAATTTGCGCATTTTAGTCATTTCATTCTCTCCCATGCACAAATTTAGGGGGAGAAATAAACAAAAACCAAACAAAAAAAATTAGAAATTTAAAAATCCAAAAATAGTGTTATTTCTGTTTTATTTTTTTCAGAAAACATTCAAAAATCCAAAAACATTAAAAATTCAGAAAAATCAAAAATATTGTCGTTTTCAGTTTTGCTTGTTGATATAGTACTGGGAAGTGATATTATCAAGTGATAACAGACAATCTGAGTCTGCGTAACGTACCCAAAGTTGAAGGGTCTATGCTCTGGGTTTGATGCGCTGGTAGGCACGAAAGATTCTAAATGGACTTGACTAGGCATTAATGAACTTAAGGAATTCATAGACTTGACAAATTTTGACCTAGTTAAATCCGTTTAGCCTGACAATACGACGCTCGGATAGGTTGAGCAGGGAGATATATATGGGAATCTACTGGTCATATTAAAGAACTCGTATCTGGAACCGTGGATTAACTTTTCCTCGATGTGCGGATTCTGTCCTTAATTCCGGTATTGATGGGGTGACTGGTGAATTCCGATAAGTTAGGTCTGTAGAAGGTTATATTCTTTCTCTCTATCTGTTATTCATATGTTGCCTCCTCTGTGTGATCGAAAGATCCGACTTGGAATGTAGCATATGCAACTCAATCTCTCTGCATCTTCTATCTATGTAATTCTTTCTATCTGTTATCCATATACTGTCTCCTTTGCGTGACTCACAATCCGACCTGGTACACAGTATATGCATCATTCTTTTTCTCAATCCCTCTAAAACTTCAGTTAGTCATATGTTTCACCCTTTGCGTGATTGGAAGAGATCCAACCTGGGTGTATAGCATATGCATTCTAAATCTATCCTCTCTCTTAATAATTGTCTGCTCACCCGATGTAAGGAGTATTCTGGAAGTTCTTGATTACTGGGGTATGTCAGGAAGTGGGAACCATGTTCTAGTACAATTAACAATTGAACACTTACAGATTGTCTCTAGATCTCGTTGCTCGATTTAGGTGGACAACAATATCCCTGGTCGTCGTCAGCTGAATGGTCCTTAGGAAATATTATCTAGGAACTTAGGATTACTTTGTCTTATAATTAATAGTATGTCCTAATTCTGTCACAATTTTTCGTGTTTAAGTGGACCACACTACCGGCGATCGACCAGACAAAGATGTGAAGATGAAAGGTACCGACAAGTGGATTAAGGCTGTCTAACAACTTTGATCCCAGTATCACAAGAAAATTTTTGGTGAATTTTAAGATAAAATTTTGTCTGTGTTTATTCTTATTTTATTTTATTTTTAATTTTATTTTAATTTTATTTTATTTTTATAATTGTTAAAAATTTAATTTTTAAATCCTTTAATTCTTAAATTTTTCGAAATTAGTTTATTTCATTTTTAGTTTAATTTTTAATTTTAATTTTATTTTAAATATCCTCAAAAGTTTTATTTTTTAAAATTTTTAATCGGGATTTGGACTGTGTGGGAGACAGGTAATCTCGAAGGAAGTATAAAAGGTGGGGCTTACTACCGTAAACCCCTTTTCACCTCCACTTCTCCCTTTTTACTGCCGCAAACTCCCTTTCTCTCTCTACTCTCTCTCCTCGAAAATTTTTTGTGAGTTTTTGCGAAATCAACTAGTCCACTTCGAAGGTATGCTAAAACCGACTGGGGATATGCTACTGGTTCATCGATTCGACTTAAACTGGAGGAGTAATCGGGGTTTAAGTGTTCGTCGGCGTTTACGGTTCTGGGAGGGTTTACGGTTTGGGGAGATTCAAGAACCGTAAACTCATTTTGGCCTTACGATCGTAAACCCATTTTGGCCTTACGACCGTAAACTCCTTTTGGGTTTACGACCGTAAACTCCTCTGAGTTTACGACCGTAAACTCAGTTTACGGTCAGATGACCAGTTTGGACCGTAAACCCTGTTTGACCATTTTGAACCGTAAACTCGATGTTTGACCATTATTGACCGTATACTCCAATTTTTTGATCAAAATATTATTTTTAAGGCCAAAATAAAATTGTTTAATTAAGAAAACTTAAAGCTTTAAATTGTTTAAATACTTTGTTTTCTTACTTGGCCTGTTTAGTGCAGATCAATGGCGAATCTTAAGTTTGCTGACATGCACAACCTGGCGATTGTGTTGGATGAACCTCCTGTTGCTCATGGAGACTTCAAATCAATGATCTACAGACTAAGAGAATGTTGCCTAGCTTGTGCCATCACTGTGAATCCTGTCATTTATCAGAACATTGTCCGGGAGTTCTGGCAGACGGCCAAGATGTCAAAAGAAAATGGTGCGATTGCTATTAAAGCTGAGGTCAAAGGATGCAAGATCGTAATCACCGAGCAGTATATCAGAGACACATTGCTAATCGATGATCAACCTGATTTTCCTACTAAAATTAGGATTGATGATGTTCAAAAGATTCTCAGAAGGACGGGTTATGAGGGCATCTATGCTCCCACGGTGAAGAAGCTTTTGCCTCCCTACTGGAGATTTTTAGCACATGTGTTCGTGAGCTGTATCTCGGGAAGGAGATCAGGAGCTGATGAAATCTCTCTCAGGAACACAGGGGCAATCGTTTCATTGGCGGCTGGCATCAAATTCAACTTCTCGAAGTTCATTCTGGACGAATTCTTGGTGAATATCAACGCTATCAACCGGCAGACCAGAGATGCATTCTTGCTGTACCCGAGATTTATTCAGGTGTTCATCGACAACCAGTTCCCGGAGATGATCAAAGATGGTGACAAGCTGGATATAAAGTCACTAGGCCCACACACTATTGGTCTAATCAAGCATAATCGAAAGGGAAAAGTCGTCTTCCAGGGCTTACATCCTCTAGTGAAATTCGGAAAATTCGCTGAAATCAATGAATCTTCCGAATCTCATGAGACTTCAGACAAGATGTCATCTGAGCCCACTTCCTCCGAGAGAGTTGTTTCTGAAGATGTCATCACAGTTTCAGATCATGATGAAGAAGAAACTCCAGCTGCTAATGCTCAAGTAGCTGAGGAACACGAATTGACATTTGTTCAGGTTCAAGGAGACTACAATGAGGGATCTGGAACGGAGACTGATTTGTACGAAGACCTCAACCTCACAGGATTTTACAACGATGAAATTCCTCTAAACTTCGGTAGTAATGAAGATTTCGTGATCGGGGTAAATCTCAACACGCTGCTTGACAATGTCGATGAAGTTGCTCATCCAGCAACAGAGACAAGGGAAAAAGAAGACGTTCTCGAAGCTACGCCTCCTCCTACCAATCCATTGGCGGAAATAGCAATTCCTATGGTGACAGCGTCAGGGATTCCTCCCCTTGATGTTGTTTTACCTACTTCTGCGCCATTGGAAAGTGATCACCTAGCTACACAAGCCTCTCCTCCACCTCCTACTAAAGGACGAAGACTCGACCCTAGACAGGGAATTCCTGATTCTAGTGTTCTTCAAAGTTTTACAACTCCACCAACAACAACTCCAGTTATCATCTCATCTAAACCTATCAGTGAAGGTCCTAGTACCTTCTATGAAGCTGGTGGATCTTCATTCCCCACGGATTTCTCTCCTCCCAGGCCAGAGCATGATGCTGCCTCGGTTAGGTTAGCCAGGTTTTTAGCCAGAGAACAACTCACAACGCCTCCCTCACATGGCAAAGGAATGTCTATTGGGGGTGGCAGCTCAGGAGAAGAGAATCCTTCACTTCTTGGACTCCAGAAAGAGATCGATGCTCTTAATCAGAAAAATGTTGATTTAGATCAGAGAAATATTAAGCTTGATATCAAGGTCGCAGACCTTCAGACTGAGAATACAAAGCTCAATATTCAAGTGGCCGAACTTATCGAAGACAAAGCTCTGAAGTCGAAGCAAATTACTGACCTTCAGACGCATTTCGGCCTGCTGACCGCCAGCTACTACGATTTAAAGAAGAAGCTGGAAGATAAATTTGGCGACGAATTCAAGTCATCCGTTGACGAGCCAAAGATCTATCTTCCCGACCAAGATGCTCCCATAGTTCCTAACCCTAAAAGAACAACCACCATTGTTGATCGTTTTGAAAAAGAACCGGCTCAGGCTCCAAGTGTAATGGCATTAAAACGCGCTAAATTAGCCAAATTAGCTGAGAAGGGTCAACTTCTATTCAAAAGGAGCTCAGAACATAATGCCCCCTGGGATCAACAAAAGATCATCGTTACGGATCTGGGCGAACATCGTTTCAGAGACGTTTATGGTGATAGGTCAGGAATCATCTCGTAGGGATTCCATGACATAATGAATATGTTTATGGTGAGAAGAAAGAGCGGCAACACTGAATTATACAAAGATGCTCACAATTTTCTTTCCTTTACTAGGATTGATCTTACGGAGCTGTCTAAAGCTCCTTTCTCAAATCCATAAAACAATCCCAGGGCGACTCAGTTCAAATCATTTTTTGGAAGATCAAGTAGCTAAGGGTTTCCCTTCAATGAAGACTGCAGAGTCTATTATCAAGATTTATCCTAGCGTCATTGATCCCAAAACAAGTCAGCCACTTCGATCAGTGATGTGGCCCGCTACTACTCAAGTAAAGCAGGTTCCCGTTCTTCAAAATTATCCAGATGGATCTCTCGCATCCATGCAATACTGGGTGTTTGATGAATCTGTTGCTGCTGCTGTCATCAAGCTTAAAGACGATTGTATCCGCTTGTATGACAAGAGGGATCTGCTTCAATTTGGCAAGTGGGACATTCATCAGCTCTCTATTCATCAGATCAAGGTGGCTGAAGACATTTTTGAGCCCGTTGCAAAGGAGTACACTTCGATGGTGGCCGAAATTATCGAGAAGGAGATGTGGAACGGAGCTTTGGGAAAATCCGATGTGCTGGTGGTCGACAAAAGCTTAGTCCAAGCTAGCACCAAACCAAGGGGGAGATTGAAGGGTCCAATAAATGGTTTGGTCTAGGCTTTCATTGTATTTTGTTCGGCATGAGTCTGTAATACTGTTTATGAGTTATATATGTGTTTTTGGGTCATTATGTGTGTTTACGACCGTAAACTGTGTTTACGGCCGTAAACACGTTTACGACCGTAAACCCTGTTTACGGTCATAAACCCTGTTTACGGTCCTGTCTAGTATAAATAGTGGAGGTATTGGTCATTGTGTGGTTGTTGATGCCATTGCGTTTACAGAGTGTTCCATCGAGTTGTACCTGACGTTTTTCTGAATATAAACGTGTGCAAGCTCGATTTCTTTTCATCTTATTCTTCTTTTTGTGATTGTTTGTTGCTTGATCATTGGTAAAGATCCTTTCCAGGACCTTACACCATATTAGTAAAATCGAATTTTATGAACCAAAACAGTTTGTGGTAATGATCCTAATCCAAAATAGACCCAAAACTTGAAAAAAAACTGCCATTTGATGATCCAACTCGTCGAGTCAGGCAATGGACTCGTCGAGTTCATCACCAGATTATCCAACTTGTCGAGTCCAATCATAGGACTCGTCGAGTCCAGCAGTCAGTGGCCATAAATGTCAATTTTTCAGCCTTGAAAATCAAACAATTGCATTAATATAATAGAAAACACCCTAGGCTCTGATACCACTCTTGGGTTTTATGTACTCTAACATACCTTTGGTGCACATACAACTCTAATGCTTTGGATCTAAGTTTTCTCTAATTATACATGCAATATTCATTTTTCCAAAGCATGAATCCTAACTAGCATGTAAAGGTGATATTTGAATCATAAAACTATATAGAAGATTACCTTGTGTAGTAGCTTGTAGAATCTTGGCCTTAAAAGAGCTTAGCACCTCAAGTGTGATGCCTCAAACAAGTCACAAACACCAATAAACAATTAGAGGACAGTGAGAGAGGCTTAGGAGACACAAAATTGGTTATACTCGTCTTGGAATACAAGTGTGGCCGATTTTAGGGCTTAGGGTATACATTTATAGTGTAGAATTCCAAGAATCATTTGTAACCCTAATTCTTACACTTAAGCTTATGATCCAACAATTGATTTTCACTAACACTTCATGGACTAACTTATAAGCTTAGTCCATCACAAATCAATCATGGATCATTAGCCCAAACCATATGTATCTCTGATTTACATAGTCAGTCCCCGTTAATTTAATTAGTCTCTTTTGATCACTAAATTAATTCCAAATTAATTATTGATCAATACTAATTAAATAATATGATTTCTCAATTAATATGTTATTCTTATAATATATTAATAAATCACAAATAACCTCTTTCTCAAATATCCAACTATCAAATTGTTCTGGTGAAGGCAACTCGAAATGGACCATGCTACTATCGGGTCAGGTACATACCAATTATAGTTATGGGCTTAGACACCTAATCCAACACTACGTTCTATAGGGAGAGGGACCCCATTTCCAATAGGAGGTGGTTAGCAAATATAGCTAACACGTTCAGGACGAGTTTCTGCCCCAAGGAGGTGAAGGTCAGATATGCTTCCTCCGTATTGAAGGACAGGGCATGGGATTGGTGGGAGGAGGTTGGTCGTGAGGTGGGTGATGATGTTGTTGATGCTATATCATGGGATGATTTCTCAACCAGATTATGAGCTGAGTTTGCACCGGTGATTGAGGTACAACAATTGGCGCGAGAGTTTCAGGATCTCCGCCGGACTACTGAGACTGTGACAGAGATCACTGCCAAGTTTAGGGAGAGGGCTTTATTGGTTCCGAAATATGCAGCAGATGAGAAAATGAAGAAAGTGACGTATCATGATATGTTGCGGGATGATATCAGGGAGTTTGTGAGTATTTCAGGGTGCAAGACCCTGAATAATATGATTTCTAGAGCCCGAGAGCGGGAAATCGATTTGGAGCACCTAGGGAAGAGGGGGCTAGATCATGTGCAGGTAGTAGATGGTCCTAGGAAGAGACACAAGACTTTAGATCAACAATTGAGAGTCTAGCAGGGCCAGAGTCAGTGCAGCACGTGTGGGAAACTACACGATAAGGTTTGTCGTTCAAGGGGTTTGGGTTGCTACAAGTGTGGCAGGTTTGGTCATGTCAGCAGGGATTGCCCTCATGGGGCAAGCCCGTTATGTTTCACTACAACCAGGTGGGCCACAAGAAGTCCGACTGTCCGATGTTGAGGGGAGGAGCAGTGAGTGTACCTACTCCAAATACTTTGAGGATCACTGGTGGACGTGAGGGTAGGGCTGGAGCCCCAACAGAGAGGAGCAGGGCATTGCAGTGTCAGACAGGGGAGGTCAAGACTCCAACAGGCGATATTGCGGGTATGTTCTCTTTTGCTTTCTTTTCGGTTGTTATCAGTATTTATGTTGTTTGAAATCTTTCCTCGGTTCGGGTAAGCATTATCTTTGGTTTAATTCTCTATTTATGTTTGGGTTATATCTTCAAGAATTATTATATGCCATTTGCATGCCATCAATCATTAGTGGATTAGTGAGGGGTTGTTTCTCATATAGCGGGTTCCAAAGTGTTCGGTTGTTATTCTGGTTTATGATCGAGATCGGTTCAGGGGTATTGTGTGGAAGGTTATGGTTAGGATTCAGTGAGTTAGTTCTCAAGTATCGTCAGGGTTCAATATTGTTAGCTTTTGTGCTCGGATGGCCATTGGGAGTGTCGAGAGAAGGGGTCTATTGCTAAGGTCTTTGGGTCTTGTCATCAGTGTAAAAGACTTCAAGAGTTGGGTGCTGTATCATGGAAAGTATCTATAGTTATCACATCTGTCGGGATATCGGGAAGTGTTCAGCTGGTCTTCAAGGGTTGTGTGGTCTTTGGATTTTGGATAGTAATGGATCATTAGCATTGGTAAGCGCAGATTGACAGAAGTTCGATCATTAGAGGGTAAGATGGATTGGGAATCCTTAAAATCTTGTGTGATGGAAGAGCTTAGTTGAATCAAAGTGGGGGAGAACCGTTCAGATAATTCGGAACAGAAGCGGGCGTGAAACTAGGATGGGTTTGACATCTTCATTGGGGAGGAAGGTGACCCAAGTGGCCGTCAGGATTGAGAACTGTGCGAGTTGGGAGTTCGGGAAACTTCCCCACGGTTGGTTAGTGCCTTTTGGTGATGGATAACAGGCTTTTGATGGACCCAGCTTGGGGATTCCGGTCATGTCTCGAGTTCATCTTTGGTTCTAGGTCGAGTACGTGCTCAATTATGGATTTGTTCGGATCGATGGATGAGTGGTAAGACCATGAGCGGTGGCTATGGCAAAGTAGGAGTGTTGTAATACTGTGGGGTGGCCCGTAGCATTCACTAGTTGGAAGTTAGTATGGGAGTGTTGTAAGACTGTGGGGTGACCCGTAGCATTCTCTAGTTGGCGGTTAGTGTGGGAGTGTTGTAAGACTGCGGGGTGGCCTGTAGCATTCATCGGTCCATATGCAAGAAGTGAGGGTGTGGCAAATCAATGATTGGTCACGGATTTCTTCAGATGGTTTAGACCAGGGTGGGTCAGTTCACAAGGCTGTGGGAGGGCCACAGCAGGTTTGGAATCAGAAAATGGTAGGTCGTTGGAGACCTGGTATGATATGAGGCTACAGTTGGTCATGTAGCATTCATTTTAGCATTGGATTCGGTGGCGAGATGGCTTGGGCAATAATTTCCAAATAGGGTTTCTCTCGGGAATTGCGTGGGGCGACTGTGTATGTGTGTTTTTTTCGACTCAACAACCGGGCAGTATAAGGTCAGTGATTTTGTTCTTTTGGAAGCATCAAGATAATCAGTATTGGAAGTGTTTTGTTTAGTCTGGTTTTCAATGAGGATTTGGCATGATAGTGGTTCAGTGTGAGTGGTCTGTCGGGAAGTCTGACCAATTTGAGATTTCAGGTTTCGGTAAAGGTAGAGGTGGTTTTCTGCAAGGGTTTAAGGTTCGTTCTTCTTTAGGTTTGGTGAGTTCTTCTATGGTTGGTTTCGGCCGGCTTGGGAAGGTTGTGGTATTCTCGGGATTGTGGTCGTGTTGCTCAGGATGTTGGCGTATTGGGAAAGGTAAGGGCTGATTTTGAGGATGAAATCTAATTTAAGTGAGGGAGAGCTGCAACACCCTGTTTCGAATGGGGAGAGTTGCAACACCCTGTTTCGAATCGTTATCCATTTGGGAGTGGATGATGAAATGAAGATGGTTCGGGCATTCATAATTGGTTTTGGGTGCCAAGGGGGTATTTTGGTAAATTGGCAGCGGGCCTTTATGGAATTTGGATTTTGTGTTCGGGGAACTTTAAGTCAAGTATGAGTTGATAATAGTGTTGAGCTTCTCGATACCTCTTCATGGATATAAGGATGGTCGGAATCGGAGATGTATCAAGAAATATATGGCCTTCGGAATGAATTAGGGTTTAAGGGTAAACCCTAATACGCGGGGCATACTTGTGCGAAGGGGACTACGCCTTGCGTAAGGGAGTGTACACTTAGCGTACTTCGGAGATGGGATCGGGGAGCGAGACCTCGTACGCTGGGCGTACGAGGGTTAGTGAAAAACCCTAATTTATGTATTTGTACCATATATAAGCTTAATTTAAGCCCCTTTCCCTCATTTCTAAGTCAGCCTCCACACTCTAAAAACCCTAAATCGACCTTCTAGCCTCCTAGTGGTGTTCTTGAGCTCTTAGAAGGTTTTTGGAGCACATTTTTCCCTTGGGAAGGAAAGAAGAGAAACTTGAAGTTGTTTGGCTTGGTGGGAAAGCTTTGGATCCAGAATCATCATCTTGTGGGGAAGCTTTTTGAGGTATCAAGTTTGCATCTTGTCTGATGTATGATTAGATCTCTTCATGGCTAGTTTATTATGATTTTGGCCTTCTTTTTGAGATTATGGATGAGTTAGCTTGTTTAAGGGTTCATCCTTTCAGATCTGAGTTTGTTTTGGTATCCTTGAGCATAAAGGTGCAAACTTTATGTGTATTATGGAGGCATGCATGCATTAAGTCAACCATTAAGTCCCTTTTTAGCTTAAGATCTTCTTTTAGCCATGTATGAACATAAAGTTGGCAACTTTATGTGGTATTTCAGCTCAAGGAGGCCAAATCTATTTTTTGAAGTTTTGTCTTAATGGATTAAGTGAAAATCGAGTTTAAGGGTGAGTACGTTGGGCGTACAAGCAGGTACGCGCAACATACAAGCCTTCAAGTGAGTATGGTGCGCGTACGTGCATGTACGCCCCGTGTACTCGGTCTGAATGGGCTTGGTGTGTTTGGGCTTCGGTTTGGGTTATCTTTTGGTATTGGATTGCTTGGGGCTTTGTTGGTCCATCTGTAAATAAGTGTTTGGATTGGGGAAATGTTAATAGACTTTAGGGTAAGGTCCATGTAAAGGTTTGGTCCCAATTTGGAAAATTGGGCCATAAGTAGGCTTTGGATGGTTTTTGGTTTGTGGGCATTTATGATTGGGAGTTTGGGCCTTTGTCTTGGACCAAACTAGGGGAGGGGTAAAATGGTCTTTTTACCCCATATAGGGATTAATTGGATTTGGTTTGGAACCCAATTGTTAATTGGTTGTTATTTGTTTGATAACGCGGGGATTCTAGCGGATCAGCAGTCAGGGATTTATTCGAGGGTTCAACTGTCGAGGTGAGTCTCCTCAATATTCTATGGGTCGAAGGCAACAATGCCAGCCCATTTGGTTTGTGTATTGTAGGAAGGCTAGGGGTGGCCCTTGACAATCTGTATGAAAGACCAGGAGGCGGCTCCTGGCAACCTGTATGCAAGACTAGAGTCTGAACTCTGGCAGTTAATTAGTTAAGTAGTTGTAGATTGTATGTTAGTTGTCATTATGATGCTTACCTGGAAGACCAGGAGGTAGCTCCTGGAACTTTTCAATAAGACCCATGGTTTTGACCCCCGCCCAGGCAAGGAAAGATAATGATATGGCTTGTGGCATAATGGCAAGACTATGGTTGGCACATAGCACCTCCTATTGTATGCATGATATGTCTGGCTCGTATGTTATGTATGGTATGTGGTATTTGGGGAACTCACTAAGCTGTGTGCTTACAGTTTGTGGTTTGTGGTTCAGGTGCTTCTGGTTTGAAAGGGAAGGGCCCGACTTGATTGTAGCGCATACACCCGTGTTTTCCGCAATTTGTGATTTTGGGATTATACTCTGATGAATGTTCTATTTTGAAATTCTTTTAAATGTTTGAATAACGGATAAATGAATGGTTATATATATTAAAAATGAAATTTTTACACTATGATTTTCGGGTCGTTACAGTTGTAGTAGACTAAAATATGAACGCATGGATAAAAAGATCGTTAAAATCTGAGATCGTAAGAAAAATTTATAACGTTTAGAACACATTACCTAAACAACCAAGTAGTCGAGATCACGATGGACATAAGAATTAAAAGCCCCATACACCTCATTAATGATTGTCCCATGTAAGATGTCATGAGAAAAACCTTAAGAAATCATTCATAAGTACCGAATGAGTACAAAAACAAAAATGACTTATTTTGCAATATATATATATATATATATATATATATATATATATATATATATATATATATATATATATATATTAAGGACTAAATGTGTACAAAGTAAGAAATATATTACCCTATTAAGTCATTTTTACCGGCTACCTAGAGTAGCCGGTCATAAAGACTAAATGTGTACAGTTTAACAAGTTGAAGAGGTAAATGTGGACGGAAAAAAAAACTCAATAACCAAATGTATACAAATCGAAAAATATATTACCCTTTTAAGTCATAATCCATTTTTTGTAAAAAAAAGTTTCAGATTATATATATATATATATATATATATATATATATATATATATATATATATATATATATATATATATATAGAGAGAGAGAGAGAGAGGTAAGTTCAATTGAGAAAATAAAAAAAGTTGAGAATGGGGGAATCATTCTCAGCCACTCATTTAATCTAAGCATAAAAGACACGGTGGCAAACTTGTAAATATGATAATAACCTTCAATCTCAAATACGTAACATCGATTTCTTTGTTGAATACTCCGAATTTGAATTTCCCAGATTCGCAAACGAACTCAGTTGGAATCAGAATTTCTTTGTTGTTCATGAAATTGGAATTAGAGTTCTGGACTCGCAGTCACAGTCGACATTGAAGGACTCGGAATCGGTACTCACAGGTTCCTAATCGGATTTTCGGAAATCAAAATCAAAATGTGAAATCGATCAGACATAGGATGTCGCATATGAAGTCAGAAGCTTTTGAAATTGGAACATATATTCTAATCGGAACAGTTCACGTCTTGATTATTAGTATTACAAAGAAATCTGGAATCGGGATTTCAAGGTTTCAAAATTGAAATCGGATTTTTTTTGGAATGAAATGAAAATCGGAATTGCACGCTTTAAAGTCGAAATCGGAAGTATATGATGATTTGGAATTGATAACTTGAATTGGAAGTATCATGTTTTTAACATTTTTAAAAAAGTTAACTTGTATGCACTCCAACTGTTTGATGAAATGCATAAACTAAATTACCACGTTATATTCACATATGAATATGTTTTCCGACCTGAATCAGTATATGATTATTAAAAAAAAAACAAATATGCAAGTCTGTATGTTATTCATATGTGAATAACGTATAAAAATTATATATATTTGTGAAAAAACATTGTAATATTCATATGTGAATATACTGTGTAATATTCATAAGTGAATATATCATATTATATTCACAAGTGAATATACTATGTAAAATTCACATGTGATATACCATGTAATACTATGTAATATTCACATATGAAAATATCATATAATATTCATAAGTGAATATACCATCTAATATTCACAAGTGAATATACTATGTAATATTCACAATTGAATGCATCGTCTAATATTTAAATATGAATATACTATGTTTATTATATGCTATATTCATATATGAATGATATTTATATTATAAAAAAATTAATCATACTTTTTATTCATAAGTGATAATGTATTTTTTTCGGAAAAAAAACATTGTTTTGAGGTCCTAAGCAAGTTTGTAATTCATATGTGAATAACATATAAGAATTATATCCGCATGTGAACATATGTAATATTCACAAATGAATATATATGTAATAATCAAATGTGAATATATATGTATTATTCACAAATGAATAAAACTGTCAATAAAACCGAGGACTACAAAATATATAAAATTAAAGATAAAAAAAAGTATTTGATAAGAATATATATTTATTCACATACAACTAATCTTTTTAGGTTAATAAAATAATTATATAAGCATATATATTTTTATTAATGTTCTATTCATTTGTAAATAAATGATAACTTTTTTTTCAGAAAATTATAAAAATAGAAAAACGTCATTTTGAGGCCCTAAACAGTCCCGAATGGCCGAAAAATACCGTACGTCACGGCGATGCTGTGAATTTTGTAAATCGCACCATTTTACATCAAATATGCGAATTTCGTCCAATTCCGAGACTAAACTTCATTGCGGCAAATTGTTTTGATGATGTCACTAAATTTTCATTCCTACTAGTGATGACATCATCATGACATGCTATTTATTCATATATGAATAAAGTTTAGAAATCATTACGACATATTTACTGATGATGTTACTAACTTCAATCACACTAGTAAAAAATCATTGTAATCTGTTATTTTTATTTATGTGAATAAACTATACATGTTGATTTATTTATTTTGTGAATACAACCTTTATATATAAAAATATATAATACATTATAAGAATTGGTTTGTGAATAGTTTTTTTGTATATTGTAACAATATTATTTTACATGTAAAATCAACATTATACTAAGACAAACAACATTGTATTGGTTAATGAATATCATTTGCATTTGAATTTAACACGATCAAAATGAAGAATATATTAAATTGTATAACATATTCATATATGAATATAACATATTTGTTTTGTGTATAAAAAAAACAAATATATACTAATTAAGGTGCGAAAACATATTCATATGTGAATATAACGTGGTAATTTAGTTTATGCATTTCATCAAACAGTTGGAGTGCATACAAGTAAGTTTTTTTAAAAATGCTAAAAACATGATACTTTGACTATTTAAAACTTACAAAATAGTAGATTGATAGAGAATTATATGAAATTTTTCAAAAAAAAATGATTTGACGTTTTTCTAACCTTAATTTAGAAGTTTTGTTTGATGATCGATGTTGAATGAATGATATGAAGTGAAATTGTTGTTGATTATCGATGATGTTGATCTAATGACACTGGAAGTATAATTAATCGTAGATGTTGAAGATATGCTCGAATTCAAGCATAATTGAAGGTTGGATTGAAAGAACCAAAAACGATTTTTTTTTTGTCTACTGTTGAATGATCTTGATGAACGTGTTTTTGACGAAGATGGATGATTGATTAACACTGGATGATGTTGATCGAGGATTTAATTGAAGAAATATGGATGATCGTTGAAGGTTGGAGAAGAAATTTGGATGATGAACGATCGAGTAGTAATGAATTTGAATTGTTATCAAATTATCCACAATTATGTATCTGTGATTGAAGGATATCATATCATATTTACAATTTTGCTACCGTGTATTTTATGTTAAGATGCTAATTAAATGATTGGCCGAGAATGATTCCCCCATTCTCAACCTTTTTTTTTTCTCAATTGAACCCTCCTCTATATATATATATATATATATATATATATATATATATATATATATATATATATATATATATATATATATATATATATATATCATTATCATTATTTTATATAAAAACCTTTTTATACTCGTGCCTTCAATATTCAATTCATAGGGTTCCGGTTCGGCCACGTACCCCACTCCCGGAACGACACAACGTACTCAAATGTCGAGTAAATCTTCCTCATCATAGCATCCTGTTTACCACTTAACTTTACCGACTCTGATTACCCATCCATTCTACATCACCCCGAAGACACATAACGGTTCGTCCTCTACAAGATCTGACATATCTTCCACTAATCGGATTTTCATAAAATTCGTCCAATTCTCGACCACAAATTTTCTGAATGTTTAATCAAATAAGATCCGTAACATGAGTCCGTTTGCCATCGCCATCTTCCCACTGGTATGTTCTCTACACAAACCCTAATCTGATTTCAATTGAAAACACAAACCCTAATTTGACGACTTCAGTTCTTTTTACTTCTTACCGTCAATCTATCGATGGATTTTCTTCCCCTGATAAAATCTATTTGATGGTCGTTTTTCCTTTAATCATTATCTCAAATTCTACTTATAATTAACAATTGCCACATAGGAACATTGATTGCACAAAGTTTACATCTATTCAATTCTAATTATGATTAACGAAGGGAATTAGGTGCTGATTGGTTGCTTTTACATTGTAAATCTTTGGCCTTCAATTATCCAAGTGTCAAAATTTCCATAAAAAATACATATGTTATTGCAATCTATTTTCCCTTTTGTTTTCAAAGGTATAAAAGGGGCAGTTGAAATTCCATTAAACAACGTATTTGAGAGATTACATTTTATACTTCTTAAATGTCTATATTAATTTGTTAATTTCTCTGTGTTATTTAAATACTCTCACTTTTGACAGCACCTATGAAATACTATAAGTAATCCGATTTTAGAAATTACTGCAATTTTCCTAAACTGCATGAAAACTTTCTAGCAAAAAAAAATGAACTTCAATTTAGTAGCAGGTAAAGCACCAAAACAGTGAAACAGTCATATAATTAGTTCATACTTACATTTTGGTATACAATTATTCTTAATGACAATTGTAATCATAATATTTTCATATATGATCGTGACAAATTGTTTCTATTCAACCAGATGTTGAACTTCTCAAGTGGTGCCAAGTAACAAGTGGTACATGTCACATGTAAATCAATTTCTTTGCTTAAACAATATAACTTTTAACAAATTGGCGGTGTACTATCATCAAATTTCCATATCGTGAGTGGATGTCAACATGCACCTAATAATCACAAAAGAATAACAAGTGTTGCTGGTTGTTCCATTGTAGATAAGAAACTATACAGGTGAAAAGCTATTATAAATTGGAAAAAAACGAATGGTAACTGTCAAGATATAATAGATATGTTAGATATAGTTGATGATGCTCCTCCTTATAAGAAACGTTACAAAAAGGAAGCCCTTAAAAATGGAAAAGGAAGAAATTAACGAACATTTGCAAGACAAATGTTCAAATGAACAACACAATAGGAAGACTAATGATACCATACAAGCAAGTTTATACAACATAAGTGAAAACATAACTGGAGAAAGTAAAGGACTTAAAAGAAGAATAGTTAGAAATTTAGGTACAACAATTATGAAATAAAATAATGTTGGCAAGCAACAGAGCAATAGAAAAGGAAAACATCTCTTACAACAAGTAATTTTATCTGCTGGTGTTCTTCGAGAAGTCATGTCTTGTTGGTGTTGTCATGCTGTGAAATTTTATTCTGAAACATCAAATTTTTGTTGTTTAGGTATGAAACTATATAGAATTGCAAATCATTTGTGCAACTTCTTAATGTGTTTGAAACTGATGTATTCCGTTTTGGTTATGACAGGAAAAGTTTTTAAGCTGATCTTCCCACCGAACAGTAAGTGAATACCAATTTACCAAACATAAAGAATTGATATGTTCATTTCCACATTAGTTGTTATGTTTTCATGCTATTAAAACTAAACAAACTAACAACTTCATTTCCTCTATAATAGTATATTTCAATCAGATTTTAAGTTGTGGCTTGTGTATTATTATTGAATAATATTACATTTCTTTATAATAGTTTATTTCAGTAAGATTGCAACTTCATTTCCTCTATAATACTTTATTTCACTCAGATTGTAAGTTGTTGCATGTGATATTATTTACAATAAATAACATGCACTTCCATCATTGAGGTTAACTTTTGTGTAAGTATCAATAAGTACAATCAACTAATAGATAAATACCCAAATTCAATGAAGTCTTAAAGATACATCCATCTACATCAAACACTTAGATTTTTAAAATATGTTCACATGATTAGTTTGAATTAGGTTTCACTTATTTATAATTAGATTAGATGGGGTTTGTAATATTCATATTTATTTTTTTAATGCCTAATCCACATAAATTCGTTGATGTCTTCTGGAGATCACATATCACCTAAGGATCGAAGAGATTAGAGATGGCAATATTATTCTCTAACATTTGTGGGGAAAATTTATCAATTTGATTTGCACTCTCTCCACATCTCACTTCTCTACAAAACTCAATTAAACAAATGACAACAATAGCAATAAACAACATACAACTCATTGTTCAATCATTCTGTAAGCCTGAAGTTTCTACTTCTCCACATCAACGTATTTCAAAACAAGGTTTCTACTTCTCCCCATCAACAAACAACTGGATGTTATGATTATACAAAGCCGGATCCTTTATTGCTAACAATTTCAATCAGAAAACATGTATTCAAATGTCAAAGAAAGGTTACTTTGATTGTTCTATTTTCATTATATTAACAAACTGAATTGAGGAATCATTTAACATTTTAATTTAACTTTCAAATTACCCAATTACTCACCAAGCATCATTTCAAAAATCCATCCATAATCCATGGGTCGTGTTGAGCACGGGCCTCTGAACTTTTCTAGTATATATATATATATATATATATATATATATATATATATATATATATATATATATATATATATATATATATATATTAGTGAAGGAGATAACACGTAAACATCTTGTAGCTCAAGTGGCAAATCGTTTGCAACTCCAGAGAACAGGTCACGAGTTTGGAACCCCATCTCCTCATTTTCTAAAAATAGATCTATTTTTTCATTATTAAGTCAGAAACTGACGTGACATGTCACGTCAGTCCATGTCAGTCTCTAGATCAGTTTATTCGTCTACTTTTTCCAATGTGAAGAATTTTCCCGGTTTCATGGGTTTTTCTATTAAAAAAATCGGGACTAAATTAAAACTTTTTCCAAAAGTTTGAGACTTTTCTGATAAAAAACCCCTTAAAAACATACAAATATAATAAAAACGTATACAAAATATAATAGATACATAGAATTTTTTTATTTAAAATATATTTTTACATAAAACTTATTTATTATATTTATGTTTTTATGACTTTATACGTAAAAACTTATTATGTATACGTATAACAAATACATAAAAAACTCATAAACACGTAAATGTAACTTATAAAATTTTAAAAAATCATTATTTTTTAACTTATAAATTTTTAAAAACATAATTTTTTAAATTTGTTTTATTAAAAAAATAATATTTTTATTTTCTCTTAAAGTAATAATAATAATAATAATAATAATAATAATAATAAATAAATAAATAATGTATTTAAAGCTTTAGGTTGTAATAGATATAAAAGATAGTGTAAAAGAAAAAGCAAACAATTTATGTAGCCTAACTGGTAAGTAGTATGTATGGGTTTCCAAGTGATGTAGAAAAAACCTCCATTTGGCAAGCCTTTCTTATTTTCCAAAATATGTCATTTTTTAATTAGTAAGACAGAAGTTGACGTGGCTAGCACGTCAGTCCATGTCAGCCTCCACATCAGCTCATTCGTACAGTTAGCAAGCCATGTAACATGGTAACCTGATAAGGTAAATTTTGGTTAAAGTGAAGGATTTTCCCGGTTTTTTTGGGTTTTTCTTTTTTTAAAAAAAATCGGGACTACATTGAAACGTCTTTCGAAAGTTTGAGATTTTTTCTGATAAAACCCCTTCTTAAATTCCAATATTTATTTTAATAAATTGATTTATTATTATTGTAACATCCGGATTTCCAGGTATCATAGATTGAGTATTTATTTTGAGTCAAGGAGAAGGACGCGACGAGTTGACGCCTAAACTCGTCGAGTAGGATCGCGACTGCTGACTAGGATTAATGAATGGACTCGACAAGTCGGCGAGTCGACTCGACGAGTCCGCGCTGTGGACAGAAACCCTAAATCTTCGGGCATGTGCCCTATTTAAGGGTCCTTATGGCCCTTATTGCGGCCACACACCCACTTGCGAAACCCTAACAAACCAGAGAGCATAGAGAGTGAGGGAAAGAGCTAATTGCATCACCATTAGTGCATTCTTGCAAGGAGAGAGGGGATTCAAGTTAGGCTGATTGAGGAGCTCAGACCTGCCATTACTTCACCAAAGGTTGTTGTTGAGGTATGAATCCATGCCTATTTTCGTGTATAGAGTAGATCTCTTGAATCTAGGGTTTCTTTACCCTTTCTTTAGTTGGAATTTGGAGCATGTGAAGTCACATTGAGGAATAGACTTTAGATCTGGACCTTGAGAGGTGCAGAGTGTCCCAACAACCAAGCTTTATGCTGTTACATGAGAATATTGAGCCTATGACTCCATTTTTAGAGCTATTTCATCATATAGAGCCATATGTGCGATCCATGAATGTAAAGTTCAGACCTTTACGTGACTTTTGGGTGTTAGAAGGTCAAATCTATAAGTTAGAGAAACAGATCTAACCTCAGAAGGTCGTTTGAGCATTCCCATGGAAAAAACTCGTCGAGTCCATGAGAGGAGTCGACGAGTCGGATTGTGTTGCACCACGATTCGTGATCAGTGGTAACCCGTCGAGAAAAAGGTTAACTCGACGAGTGGAGTGAGGCCTTAGG
Organism: Lactuca virosa; assembly: GCF_052849685.1. NCBI lineage: Eukaryota > Viridiplantae > Streptophyta > Magnoliopsida > Asterales > Asteraceae > Lactuca > Lactuca virosa. The sequence goes on along the minus strand of NC_136434.1, from coordinate 165,949,764 downwards.
AGGATTCAGAGGACACGCATGGACTCGCCGAGTCACCCGAGTGCACTCGACGAGTCTGGTCAAAGTTGGACCGTTGACAGGGGTTGACTTTTAGGCTTTCGTCAACAGTTGGGCATTGGACTATTGGAGGGGTAAAATGGTATTTTTCCCTTCTGAGAGAATATAGGGAGGAACTAGTCTAGTCTTTGAGAGCCGTATTAATTAGAGATGATTACTTTATGTGATTAGGCAGAGGCTAGATCAATGATTCGAGTTCGAGACTTTCCGAGATTACCCAAGGTGAGTCTTCTCACTATACATTACCTAGAGTGGTAACTATATGCAGACCGGAGGGTCTTATGTGTTATGTGTATGTTTGAGTTTATGTGCATTGTGATATATGTATTATATGTGTTATATAGACCGGACCGGAGGGTCCAACGAGTTAGACCGGACCAGAGGGTCCAACGAGCTAGACCGGACTGGAGGGTCCAACGAGCTACGGGACTGGAGGGTCCCGCTGAGACACATTGACCGGAGGGTCATACTGAGTTATAGTCTCGAGTGGCTTATGTGTTGTATGTGGTATTTTGGGGAACTCACTAAGCATTTATGATTACCGTGTTATGTGATATGTGTTTCAGGTACCAGCGAGGATCGCGGGAAGGCGCCGACATGATTTGTACACACTAGCAGAGGATTATGTGTTGAGATTCTGGGATATGTTTTATTGTGATGACATTTGATACATGAGATTTTGAGAATATTATATGAGTTTTATTATGTTTGAAAATTGAAAAATTGTTTTGAAATTTACGTTGTTACAAGTTGGTATCAGAGCCTTGGTTTGAGGGATTCGGATGCACCTTCGGGCGTATCTGAACTCAAACTGGGGATTTGAGAAAAATTTTCATAAAAGAAACAATTTTTCTAAAAGAGTAAAATATTTTTGAGAAAAGCAGAACGGAGCAGTATGTACGATCAGCCAGCGCCCAAACGGTGATTTCCCAAAATACCCTTACATTATATGTTTATGAGATATTATGTGATATGTTATGCATGCTAGAGTAGGCTAGGTATTCATATCTAGGACTAGAGTGGCCTGATTTGTGATGCCTTATCCTAGGAGATTACTGCTACTATGAGTTACTTCGAGAGTGAGTAGGTAGTAGCGAGGAGCTTATGAGTGGTCTACTGGAAGGTAGCATGTGTTCAGCGAGATATAGGGTACTTGTGATCTGGGATCCTAGGTGGAGGACTTGGAGTGAATACTAATGCGGTGTGGAAGGTAGTATAGGGCCCGTACTACTGGAAACACCGGATCAGTGAGCAGTCCAAGTAAGAATCCTTAGGATACTAAGGAACGAGTAGGGTTGAGTTATCGAGTGCGAGTATACTCGAGCGAGTCTCTGATTTCTTTTGTGTTATGTTTCAGAGACATTATGGTGGGTACGCGCCACACTCCAGAGAGCAGCGGTGTTAGCGATGATGAGATTCGCAGGATGATTCATGATGAGGTGGCAGCAGCCATTCGTGCTGAGATACCGGAGATGTTTGGGTCTATCAAGACCATACTGATTGAGACATTTGACGAGCGGTATGCTGCTCTTACCGATGCTGCTGTTGCTGCGGCCACCGCAGCCATTGCCGCTGCTAGGCCACAGGGGGATGATTCATTGCTGTACCTGGAGTTCAGCAACACGAAGCCACCAGATTTTGATGGGACTCAGGATCCGATAGCCGCGATGAGATGTATCTCTGACATTGAGGGGTGTTTCTACACATGTTCTTTCCCTGAGCATCTGAGGGTACGGTTCGCGCTGAACCAGCTTCGCTTGGGAGCGAAGGACTGGTGGAAGTTTGTGACGACATACTTCATTCCTGCAGAGATTACAGCGGTGACCTGGGAGAGGTTCACCACCATGTTCCGAGATGAGTATGTTCCCCCGATGGAGAGGGAACGATTGTCGCAGGAGTTCTTGTCCCTCAAGCAGGGGACGGACTCCGTGACTGTGATTACACGGATGTTTCATGAGAGGGTGTTGTTTTACCCTGAGCACGTGTCTACCGAGTAGGAACGTATGAGCCGATATCTGAGCATACTGAGGAGGGACATTCGTGAGTTCGTGGCGAACTCGACATACCGGACATTTGCCGAGCTCCAGGAAAATGCCCGGAAGAGGGAGATTGAGCTAGAGACTCAGGCCAGGGAGGAGGCCAAGTCTCAGAGGAGGGATAAGTGGCCGGTACAGTCTCAGCCGGCAGCCAAGCGGGCAAAGCCCGCTGATTCGAGATCTGGAGGTCCGAAGGGCCGCACTTGCGGGAAGTGCGGCAAGAGCCATGATGGGGTGTGCAGAGCGGGGGTGTGCTACAAGTGTGGTAAGGAAGGGCATTTCACGAGGGATTACCCCAAGGGGTTTGCAGTTTGCTTTCACTGCAACCAGACTGGCCATCGGAAGGCCAAGTGCCCACAGCTACTTCAGGGATCAGCACATGGATATACACCTGCTGCTAGAGCTACCGAGGTCCGGCCAGCGAAGGCCGAGGCACCGAAGGCTTGCGGGAGAGCCTTTCAGTTGACAGCGGAGGAGGTCCGCGCAGCGCCAGATGTCGTGGCTGGTATGTATTCTTTTATTTACTTATTCTGAGTTGAGATATTGTGCTTATATTGTGGTATGCATAGGTACTTTTCTTGTGAGTTCTGTACCTACTTTGGTGTTATTTGACTCGGGTGCGAGTCGATATTTCGTGTCATTGGCGTTTAGCCAGCACATCAGTATCCGACGAGAGGCGTTGAGTCGACCTCTATGAGTTTCTATAGCTGACGAGCGAGCGGTTTATGCTACTGATGTGATTCGAGGATGTGTACTCAAGATTTTCGGTGTTGAGTTCCCGATAGATCTGGTACTGATTGCGATGGGGGATGTCTGTGTCGTCGTAGGCATGGACTGGTTGAGCCGATTTGGAGCTGTTATAAACTGTGAGCGACAGTTGGTGACCATACGAGACCCTAGTGGGGGAGTACTTACGGTGTATGGCGAGGGTACCCGATTTGGGTCAGCATTCTGTTCGGCTGCCAGAGCGAGACAGAGTCTACAGCAGGGCTGTAGAGGGTTTGTAGCCTATGTCATGGATGCACGAGTTACCGCAGAGAGGCCGAGTTTTGTCGGTGAGGTACCGATAGTGCGAGAGTTTTCGGATGTTTTCCCCGAGGAGTTGTCGGGTTCGCCTCCCGAGAGGCAGGTGGAGTTCCGCATCGATTTGGTTCCGGGGGCAGTGCCTATTGCCAAGGCACCCTATCGCCTTGCACCACCAGAGATGCAGGAGTTATCCTCGCAGCTTCAGGAGCTGTTGGGGAAGGGATTCATCCGACCGAGTAGCTCGCCGTGGGGAGCGCCGATCCTTTTTGTCAAGAAAAAGGATGGTTCACACCGGATGTGCATCGATTACCGGGAGTTGAACAAGTTGACGGTCAAGAACCGTTATCCACTACCGAGGATCGACGATCTATTCGATCAGTTGCAGGGAGCGTCTTGGTTTTCCAAGATAGACTTGAGGTCTGGATATCACCAGATGAGGGTGCGTGATGAGGATATCCAGAAGACGGCGTTCAGGACTCGTTATGGGCATTACGAGTTCGTGGTGATGCCTTTTGGGCTCACCAATGCACCAACGACGTTCATGGATCTCATGAACCGAGTATGCAGGCCGATGTTGGATCGATCGGTGATTGTGTTCATCGATGACATTCTAGTGTATTCGAGATCCAGAGAGCAGCATGAGGAGCATCTGAGGGAGGTCCTTGGAGTTTTGAGATCGGAGAGGCTTTATGCCAAATTCTCCAAGTGTGATTTCTGGTTACGAGAGGTCCAGTTCTTGGGGCACCTCGTTAATCAGAATGGGATACTGGTCGATCCGGCCAAGATTGAGGCTGTTATGAGTTGGGAGGTGCCGAGATCCCCCACCGAGATCAGGAGTTTTCTGGGGTTGGCCGGCTACTATCGGAGATTTATCAGAGATTTCTCCAAGATTGTCGTTCCCCTCACCAGATTGACCCAGAAGGGTGTTGCTTTTATTTGGGGTCCCGAGCAGCAGACCTCGTTTGAGACTCTTCGCCAGAGATTATGCGAAGCCCCGGTGTTAGCCCTTCCGGAGGGAATGGAGGATTTCGTAGTGTATTGTGATGCGTCTATATCGGGGTTGGGTGCGGTGCTTGTGCAGAGAGGGCACGTGATAGCATACGCATTGAGGCAGCTGAAGCCTCGTGAGACGAGGTATCCCACCCACGATTTGGAGTTGGGGGCAGTGGTATTCACCCTCAAGATATGGCGCCATTATTTGTATGGGGTTCGGTGTACCATATACACGGACCACAAGAGTTTGAAGTATCTGATGGATCAGCCCAACCTGAATATACGCCAGAGGAGATGGTTGGATGTGGTAAAGGATTATGACTGTGAGATCCTGTACCACCCGGGCAAGGCTAACGTGGTAGCCGATGCCTTGAGCCGCAGGGCGGGAGAGTGCCCCGATTCGAGACATATGTATGAGGATGACGGTGATGACTCCTGTGTTGGATACTATTCGAGAGGCCCAGGCAGAGGCTGTGAGACCGGAGAACCGCAAAAGGGAGCGGGTAATTGGACAGGTGTCCGAGTTTGTGACGGATAGCCAAGGGCTCATGACCTTTCGTGGTCGGATTTGGGTGCCGTATATGGGCGGGGCACGTAGCACTCTGTTGGAGGAGGCGCATAGATCGAGATTTTCGATCCATCCCGGGGCCACTAAGATGTATTTGGACCTGAAGAGAGACTATTGGTGGCCCTGTATGAATAGGGATGTTGCATGGGTCGTAGAGAGGTGCTTGACCTGTCATCGGGTTAAGGTCGAGCACCAGCGTCTGCATGGCAAGTTGCAGCCATTAGAGGTTCCCCAGTGGAAGTGGGAACAGATTTCTATGGATTTTATCACCAAATTGCCGAGGATCGCGAGGGGTGTTGATGCAATTTGGGTGATTGTGGACCGACTGACGAAGAGCGCTCACTTCCTTGCTATCAGTGAGAACTCTTCTGCGGAGAGGCTGACAGAAATATATGTGAAAGAGGTGGTGTCGCGGCATGGAGTGCCGATCTCGATTGTGTCAGACCGAGATGTACGTTTCACTTCCAGGTTTTGGAAGAAGTTCCATGAGGAGTTGGGTACGAGATTGCACTTCAGTACTGCCTACCACCCATAGACGGATGGCCAGAGTGAGCGAACGATACAGACACTCGAGGACATGCTTCGAGCATGTGTTATGGACTTCGGTGGAAGTTGGGACACATACCTACCTTTGGCTGAGTTTTCTTACAACAACAGCCACCATTCGAGTATTGGTATGCCTCCCTTTGAGCTTCTTTATGGGAGGAGGTGTCGAACTCCCATCTGTTGGGGAGAGGTAGGGCAGCGAGTGATGGGTAGCACTGAGATAGTGCTCAAGACGACTGAGCAGATACAGCAGGTCATACAGAGGTTACTGACAGCCCAGATCCGTCAGAAGAGTTATGTGGATAGGCGGCGATCCGAGCTCGAGTTCCAGGTTGGAGATTTCGTACTCCTGAAGGTATCTCCTTGGAAAGGAGTGAATAGATTCAGGAAGAGCGGCAAGCTGGGGCCCCGATACATTGGTCCGTTCAGGGTGACCGCGAGGGTGGGTAAGGTAGCATACCGTCTGGAGCTACCCGAGGAGTTGAGTCATATCCATGATACCTTCCACGTATCCCAGTTGAGGAAGTGTATAGCCGATGAGACGGTGGTTGTGCCGCTAGAGGATATTCAGGTGGACGCGAGTCTGAATTACATTGAGAGGCCGATCGCGATCTTGGATCGGAAGATCAAGGTTCTGAGGAACAAGGAGGTGCCCCTGGTTCAGGTCCAGTGGCAACATCGGAGAGGGTCCGAGCTGACTTGGGAGCCAGAGACGGAGATGCGGGAGCAACATCCAGAGTTGTTTGCAGAGCGAGACTTCGAGGGCGAAGTCTGATTCTAGTGGGGGAGAATTGTAACATCCGGATTTCCAGGTATCATAGATTGAGTATTTATTTTGAGTCAAGGAGAGGGACTCGACGAGTTGACGCCTAAACTCGTCGAGTAGGATCGCGACTGCTGACTAGGATTAATGAATGGACTCGACGAGTCCGCGCTGTGGACAGAAACCCTAAATCTTCAGGCATGTGCCCTATTTAAGGGTCCTTATGGCCCTCATTGCGGCCACACACCCACTTGAGAAACCCTAACAAACCAGAAAGCATAGAGAGTGAGGGAAGGAGCTAATTGCATCACCATTAGTGCATTCTTGCAAGAAGGAGAGAGGGGATTGAAGCTAGGCTGATTGAGGAGCTCAGACCTGCCATTACTTCACCAAAGGTTGTTGTTGAGGTATGAATCCATGCCTATTTTCGTGTATAGAGTAAATCTCTTGAATCTAGGGTTTCTTTACCCTTTCTTTAGTTGGAATTTAGAGCATGTGAAGTCCCATTGAGGAATAGACTTTAGATCTGGACCTTGAGAGGTCCAGAGTGTCCCAACAACCAAGCTTTATGCTGTTACATGAGAATATTGAGCCCAGGACTCCATTTTTAGAGCTATTTCATCATATAGAGCCATATGTGCGATGCATGAACGTAAAGTTCAGACCTTTACGTGACTTTTGGGTGTTAGAAGGTCAGATCTATAAGTTAGAGAAACAGATCTGACCTCAAAAGGTCGTTTGAGCATTCCCATGGAAGAAACTCGCCGAGTCCATGAGAGGAGTCGACGAGTCGGATTGTGTTGCACCACGATTCGTGATCAGTGGTAACCCGTCGAGAAAAAGGTTAACTCGACGAGTCGAGTGAGGCCTTAGGAGGATTCAGAGGACACGCATGGACTCGCCGAGTCACCCGAGTGCACTCGACGAGTCTGGTCAAAGTTGGACCGTTGACTGGGGTTGACTTTTAGGGTTTCGTCAACAGTTGGGCATTGGACTATTGGAGGGGTAAAATGGTATTTTTCCCTTCTGAGAGAATATAGGGAGGAACTAGTCTAGTCTTTGAGAGCCGTATTAATTAGAGATGATTACTTTATGTGATTAGGCAGAGGCTAGATCAATGATTCGAGTTCGAGACTTTCCGAGATTACCCGAGGTGAGTCTTCTCACTATACATTACCTAGAGTGGTAACTATATGTAGACCGGAGGGTCTTATGTGTTATGTGAATGTTTGAGTTTATGTGCATTGTGATATATGTATGATATGTGTTATATAGACCGGACCGGAGGGTCCTACGAGTTAGACCGGACCAGAGGGTCCAACGAGCTAGACCGGACTGGAGGGTCCAACGAGCTACGGGACTGGAGGGTCCCGCTGAGACACATTGACCGGAGGGTCATACTGAGTTATAGTCTCGAGTGGCTTATGTGTTGTATGTGGTATTTTGGGGAACTCACTAAGCATTTATGCTTACCGTGTTATGTGATATGTGTTTCAGGTACCAACGAGGATCGCGGGAAGGCACCGACATGATTTATACACACTGACAGAGGATTATGTGTTGAGATTCTAGGATATGTTTTATTGTGATGAAATTTGATACATGAGATTTTGATAATATTATATGAGTTTTATTATGTTTGAAAATTGAAAAATTGTTTTAAAATTTACGTCGTTACAATTATTATTATTATTATTATTATTATTATTATTATTATTAAACGTTAAAAAGAATTACATACCCGGCCTCAGAAACGGATGTTACAAATACGTCTATTTGTATTTGACGAGAGAGAGAGAGAGAGAGAGAGAGAGATGATGGTACGGTGGGTGGCCTATTCCTGATTTTTCTAGTTTTCAAATTTTAAAAAATATTAATATAAGGTAAAAAACAAATAATAAGAGAAAATATAATCCTTTCAAATCTATCAAGGACCAAAACCATAAGAAATTATTGATTTTGGACTTCTATACACGTTAAAAACTTTTTGGACCTTATTTACAGTATTTTTTGCAAATCACGAGACCAAATGTTGCAGTTTAAAACGAGCTAAGTTATTAGTGATTCAACGAAACAATACAAAACCAATGTTCATCTATCAACTTATTTGAATATAATCCATGATATGTGCTGCATCACCGTCTTCCTTTGTATTGTCTCAATTATCTTTATCAACAACCTTCGTTTATAGAAATTTCGGCGTTATATGTTTTTGTGTTGTAGTGGTTTTTTCTCTTCCATCATAAACATATACTATGTATACTATATGATTTACACATAGCGATTATTAGCGAGATATTTCACGATCTATCAGGTAACGATTGGATGTAAAAGTAACAACACGAAGAATAAATTTTGTTCGCGAGAAAATATGTAGTTTTAATTTTAGTAAATGTGTACTGGCTAGTAGGGGTGAGTATTTGGACCGGTGGACCGGACCAGACCGGACCCTTTTTTTGGACCTCCGGGCCGGTCCTCGGTTCTAGGAATCCATCAAAACTGGTCCGGTCCGGTTTTTACCGGGTTTAGAACCGGTTGGACCCGATTTTAAAAAAAATTGTAATCTTTAAACAATCATAACTCATTCATTTTAAGTCGAATTGACACGCAGTTTTTTCCAACGTTTAATTTACAGTTTGTAGATGAATTTAAACTATAATTTTGTTGATTTTGGTATTATATTCAATGAGTTACAGTCTTTCAAAGTTGAGCTATCAAAGCTGAAAATTTTCAGCTTTTCAGCAACGTTTTTAAAATTTTGTAATCTGTGAAAATTTTTAAACAACCATAACTCATTCGTTTTAAGTCGGATTGACACACGGTTTTTTCCAACGTTTAATTTACAGTTTGTACATAAATTTAGACTATAATTTTGTTGATTTTGGTATTATATTCAATGAGTTACAGTCTTTCAAATTTGAGCTATCAAAGCTGAAAAATTTCAGCTTTTCAGCAAGATTTTTAAAATTTTGTAATCTGTGAAATTTTTTAAACAACCATAACTCATTCGTTTTAAGTCGGATTGACCTGCGGTTTTTTTCAACATTTAGTTTACAGTTTGTAGATGAATTTAGACTATAATTTTGTTGATTTTGGTATTACATTTAGTGAGTTACAATCCTTCAAAATTGAGCTATCAAAGCTGAAATATTTCAACTTTTTAACTATTATTTTAGACTATAATTATGAATTTTATATATCTTTGACAGATAAATCATATGAAAGAGATCTTGGTGAACTTGATTTATATGTTAGTTGCTTTTATTTGGAAAATTAATTTTGTAAGTTATAATATTATAACATTAAGGTAGATTAGCTATGCATGAAACGGAAACGTAATCATTTTTACAAGTTGTATCGTATCAAACCAAATAACATATTCGTTTTAACGAGTTCTATCAAACCCAAAAACTTATTTTAACGACTTGTACTCTTTGCAATTAAAGTTGTACCAGTCCAAACGGGTCCAAGAACCGGAAAACCCAGACCCGGACACGGACACGGACACGACTCATCCGGTCCGGTCCACGGTCCACAATATTCTCCATAACCGGTCCGGTCCAAGAGCCGGTCCAGTCCAGTTCGGTCCAAATGATCACCCCTACTGGCTAGTTCACGATCAGAATAATAGTTGTTAATGATCAAGTGAAAATTTAATGGTCAAATAAAAAAAATATTATTATTGCCTTGATGATCATTTTGAGTAAATAAATATAAATATAAAAAAAATAAAAGCCATAAAACGCTTTCAAAATGCCCTCATTATATTTATAAAATCGACAACTTTTGAGCGCCAAACATGGAATGGAAATGAAAATGCAGTTACCAAACTGTGAGAAAACCATGCCAATTTCTTCGCTTCAATGCAACCCCTCTTACCATGTCTATGTGAGAGAATGAACATGGTCCAAATTTTCTTGATGGAGAGAGATTGGATTGGTTCTTCGCTCTAATCTTTGTAAGAAAAGATTGAAAAACACCAATAAAAAAAATGGCGCAGGCACAACCAGAAGAAAAATTGCAGGAAATAAGAGACAAAGAAGCATCCAGGAAGGAAGAAAAAAGGGAAATTTCCAGTTCTCCTTCTTTTAAATTCAATGCACACGCACCTGAATTCGTCCCTAGTTCGCACACCCAGATTCCGGTTTCCGGTTATTTTTATCCATGCTTTAACTATCTGGGTGTCGGCGGGAACGACGGCGGTGGTTCCGGTGAATGGGTTTATGTTGGTGGCAGCGATCAAGATCAACAAGTGCAGTTTTTCTCCAATCCAGATGTTGTGATCCCCAACTATTCGAAGAATGTCCTCACTGAGGATCTTCAACAAAAAATCATCAAACAGGTCACTTCTCTTGTTTTTCAGAATTAAATATCCATTAATCCGAATTCAGAATAAATTTCCCAAATAAGGGTGTTTAATTTTGTCTTCAAAATGAGTTTTTATCGCATCCCTAACAGGTGGAGTATCAATTTAGTGGCCTGAGCCTGCTTGCAAACGAATCCCTGGTGAAACACATTAACAAGGACCCTGAAGGCTATGGTGAGCTTTTACACCATTCGTTTTTATCCATTTAATCGTTTTTTATTTTGTGGATCTTGTTTATATAGCATCAAGAAAATGAATATGTGATCTATGAATATTTCCTTGTGTAACAGTTCCTATATCTGTTATTGCATCTATGAAGAAAATCAAATCTTGCATTACTAATAATCATCTGCTTGCTCAAGCTCTTTGCTCATCTTCAAAGTTGGTATGTTCTTTGACATTTGAACAATTACAATTTACAATTGGTTCTTCATTGGTCTAATTGTGTCCTTGTTAGGTTGTAAGCAATGATGGCAAAAAAGTTAGGCGTAAACACCCCTTCACGGAAAAAGACAAAGAAGAGCTTCAGGTTACTCGACTAAACTTGCATACTAATGCTTAGGTTGTACTGCATTTGACGTGCATTGGCAGTGAGACATAAGTTGTTGTCTTTTGTTTTGTACTGTCCAGTCTTGCCCTGTCCTGTTTAACAAATGTAGCCTTATCAACCATCTTGCAAGTTTTTTAGAACTTGAATCAATGTTTCTTTTTTCCATGTAGTCTCGCACCGTGGTTGCAGAGAATCTTCCTGAAGATCATTCTCATCAAAATCTTGAGAAAATCTTTAATGTCGTGAGAAGGTAGAATTTGGAACCCATTTTTTATATCAAGTTTCATCCGTTAAATTAATTTTATAAATTGTTGAATGAGTTTGCTTATTGTATAGTGTGAAAGCCATACGTATTTGCCATCCACCGGAGCCTAATTCCTCACGTTCTAGAGGAGATTATGTTTTTAGCAACAAGGTATTATCAACTCATTATTTACTTCATTTGATCTTTTGGTATGTTATTTACTTCATTAAACATGCTTTATTTTTGCTTTAAAGCTTCATGCTTTGGTAGAGTACGAAACTGCAGAAATGGCTGAGAAAGCGGTACGTTTCTACTAATGAATCTTGAACACTAGGACTGGACTGACCGGACTGGATAATCTTTTTAGAGTTATTTTCAACGATAACGACGTAAAGGACATTCATGTCCTTTCCACTTCCGGTCCCACCTTCTTCCACCTTTTTGAATAGGACAAAAAGTTACAATTTTTGTCCTATTGATATCAGTCTCGAGTCCCAGGTACATTTTGTTTTGTCTTGTCACGTGTGTATCAAACAGATTTTAAGAAGTTGTGTTTTCAGGTTGAAAAGTTGAATGATGAAAGGAATTGGCGAAAAGGGCTAAGAGTTAGGTTGCTGCTTCGTCGTTCTGTATGTGATATACGCTTCTTGTTATTTAAATACCGATTTACTCTTTATAAAGTTTATGCAAATCTTATGATTTAAATGTACAGCCAAAGTCTGTATTGAAGAGCAGGAAGTCAGAGTTTGACGGAATACTTGACGATGATAATGATGAACCATTCGATTCGCCTGAAGAATCCTCTCCAACTATCTTTACTGAAACTGTTGTCGACAATAACGTAAGCCCATAAACACTGTCACCGTCACTATTACTATCAGTGTCATACTGACAATTATCATTGTCATTGTCATTGTCATCGTCATCGTCATTGTCATTGTCATTGTCATTGTCATTGTTATCGTTACCGTTACTATTTACATATGCTGAATGTTGATTCTTATACCGATAGGTTGAAGAGGGTTCGAAGAAAGGATGGGCACGATTACGTGGGAAGTCAAAGATACGAACCCCGACACATAACGGACGTGGGGTTCTTTCAGGGTCGCCACAATCAAGTGGGTCGGCCCATTCCGAAACATCATCACCTAAGTTGAGTCCAAAAGGGCCAAGAATGCCAGATGGAACAAGGGGTTTTACCATGGGAAGAGGGAAGCCAATGTCTCCTCATGCTCTAACTAGCACACCATAAGTGTTGTTTTAAATTTTGTAAGGTTAGTTCTATATAGTTGATGCTAGTTTTTTATTCCCCAAACATCAAACTATAGGAGGTTTTTTTATTTTATTTTATTTTTATTTTGTATTTGTAATAATTTGTTGTTTTGATGAATTCCTTTTGTATATTTATGATTTAAGAGTGTGATTGTGTTTGTTGCCTGATAACATGCTTGTCTGATATTGTATTATATATATATATATATATATATATATATATATATATATATATATATATATATATATATATATATATATATTATTGAAGTTACATTAGGGATACAATAAAATACTCAGGGTTGTAAACAAGCCGAGTCGAGCTCGAGCTTAAGTAGGATCGGGTTCGGCTCATTTAAAATTCATGGGGCTCGAGCTCAAGCTCAAGCTTACTTTTCAAATTTTGAGCTCGGCTCGTGGATGAATTAAAATGCTCGAGCTCGGCTTGCGCTCAACTTGTTTGTGAGACGAGCCTAAACAAGTCTAAGCTCGATTCGGTTAATAGTCAAATATCAAGCTCGTTTTTGTTTTTAAGCTCATTAAAAAACTTGTTTTGATATTTAATATTTAATATTTAATTATTTAACTATAATTTAATATAAAATTAATATTAATATTATATACATATACATAGGCTCGTTTATGCTCGCAAGCATAATCGAGCTCGGCAGATGAAGCTCAGGCTGGAGTTCGTTTAATAAATGAACCTGAAACTAAGCTCGAGCTCGTTTAACTCGTGCTCAAGTCGAGTTTTTTACGATTCGATCCCGAATAGCTCGGCTAAAAGATAACAATCTCTATATGTTTTAAAAATATATATATTTTTTCAAACAATTTCTATTAAAATTTTAGTTCTATTGTAACAGTGGTTTTAAATGATTGTTGTCATTTAAAAACTAGTAAGACATAATTAGATAATCATATAATTGAAGTTATGAATAATCGTTTAAATTACCTTAAAAACCCACTTTCATATGATAACTATTGAACCCAAAACCAAACACAGATTTCTTTTCTACCACACATTACAAAACTGATCAAATAGTAATACTCACTTTCGTAGTAAGCCTTATTTTTTAATTTTTTGTTGAAATGTATTGTGTAATATAGAGGATCACAGTTTCATTATTAAACAAACATGGCCCATTAGCTCAGTTGGTTAGAGCGTCGTGCTAATAACGCGAAGGTCGCAGGTTCGAGACCTGCATGGGCCATATTTAACTTTTTTTATTCATAATTTCTATTTTGAAGTCCAAAACTGCCTTCAGATTTTTCTTTCTTTTCCATCCCTAAACACAAATTTATATCATTCCTATCTAAAATCATTTTTTTAAGTTGAGACCTGCATTGGCCAAATATAACATTTTTATTCATAATTTCTATTTTGAAGTCCAAAATTAGAGCCTTATAGTTATAGGCACATCTGCTTTTTCTTTCTTTTCCATCCATAAACACAAAATTGTATCTTTCTAATCTAGAAATCATTTTTTTTAACAAAATAACTACCAAAGTAAAAAAAAAAATGTAATTCAACAAATATAAAACAAAAACTTAAAATCACTAGTATTTATCTTTCTATACAGTTTTAATTTTTACGTCTTTCACCATAAAATTTCTAAAAATAAACAAAATATATTTTTATCCGATGATCGTTGTAAGATTATACGTTTTCATATACCACTTGCATAAATAAAAACATATACCATTAATACCCCTATAGAAATGGACAACTACTACGTAAACATATCGGACAAGAAGGGATTGTTGATTGTGGATCGTCGGTTACACACAAGTAGAGGTGTGCATTTACCGGTTTTGAATTGGTTTGTGTTTTTCAAAAACCTATCTGGTTTTAAGTAGTTTTTTTTCTCAGTTAAACCACCGGTTCGGTTCAGTTATAGTAGAGAACCAGTAAAAAAAACTGGATTTTGATTTTTATTAAAACCTATTCCTAACCGGCGGTTCGGTTTTAGTTGAACCCGTTATTAAAAAACCAATTTAAAATTCTTAATTTCTCATATCTATTTGCAAAATTTAAAAAAAAAATGGACTTTTTTTGTGGATTTTTTTTCAAAGAATATTTCTACAGTAAAAACGGTGTAAAATTAGAGTTTCAAGAAAGATAAAAAGAAAAATGTGTTTTATATATGCGGACAATCTTGCGGCTCAAAAAGGTGTTTTCGTAGAGGTTGTGCTATAAGTACCCCCATCTTTTCACTCACATTCAGTGTCACATTAGGGGGCTGCACAAACACTATTACACTCACATGTAGGAGGGGTACACAACATTGGGAGTACATATAAAAATTGTCTTTCATAGGCCAAAATGACTTTTCCTCGGCCCATCTACCGATTTAACAAGCATATACCAAATCATGGTTATTTTCGATATTTGACTAATTTTTTATTATTTTTTGAAAAGTGGTAAATGAGATTAGCCTATTACGTCTTTTTGTATTTAAAGATCTACTAATTGAATTGATATAGAAGATAAATGCAAATAAAAGAGTTTTGGCATTATATTTATAAAGATGACTTCTTATATTTTTTGGAAGTTGCTCATGCCATAAGCTAAAAGTTGAGGATGAATTGCATAAATAAAGTTTAAGTTCAAAATTTACACATTCCAAAAATTGTTAGTGTTATTTGAAAGTAAAATCTACAAGCTAGCATAACATAGATATGATAAATCACGAATTTCAAGCATACAAAATAAACTTGGCAAAAATAATTTTAGAAATTAACTAGATTCGGAAATCCTGCTATAAAATTAAGCCATATATATATGAGAAACTAGCAAAAGGCAAGAAGCTCATGGTCACTTTGAATAGTGGCCATATCTTGCTTTCCCAAACACACAAGTGCTTCAATACCATCCCTGTTTGGAGTATCCATGAGAATAAAGCTATTCTTCCTTAAATTTCCGGCCGTGGTTACTTTTACAGGCTTTCCCCACCCAAAATCAATCTCATATCCAGGAAACCCACACATGCTTGAACAAATATACATGTGATCATCATTCATTTTGATTTCTTCTAAATCAGCTTGGGTAAAAAGATCAAACACGGTTTCAATATTTCTTATGCCTAGAAGTTCCAACTTTTTCACCTTCAGGTCATTGATGAATGACTCTGCACTGATTTCACTTTCGTTATTTGTTACCATCTCAATTGCCACAGCGAAATTTCCTATGCTCTTTTCAGGCATCGACTCAATCATTATGTTTCTTAAGTTTAATGCATGGTCAATTCCAGTGGGTTTGAAGGAGCCTGAGTTATTCTTAGTAGCTGCTCCCACTGCACACTTGTAAAGTAACCAACTCAAAACTTCAGCACGAGTAGCGTTTGTGATGGGTTCAACACATTCTGATGTTATGGCTTTGACTTTGAGTTTGAGCTCGTTTATCTTTGAGTTAGGGAACATGAAACTCCTTGTGACACAGTCCTTCGATTCATAATCAAGCGAATCTCCAATATAATTCAATTTCATGGATTCAACAGAAATGAACTTGGGGTCAACTAGAACTTCATGTTCATGCTTATCGGAGCAAAACCGTGTCATTGTAGCCCAATCGTTTATAAATTGAACCAAACTGCTTCCATCTGCTATCTTGTGGGACATCGACACTGCAACTGCTACTCCACCACATTCAAAATGGTTGACCTGAACTGCAAGTGGGATGATCACTTCGTCGTTTTCAAGATCATCATCTCTACTGTTGGAGTTGCAATATACTAGACCATGTGGAAAGAATTGATCAAGATCTTCATGCTGCGAGTTCTTAAGGAAATCCAAAAGTGTACTATCGATTGATGCTTCAAGGAACTCAGCTCCATTGTCGTTGCAATCTACAAAAACTGGTGCGACTTTGGGTAGCCTACCAGCAAAAGGGTAGTACTTTATTAATGTTTGAGATAATGAGCTCTTGAGGTCAAGCGTTTTGTCATGGGAACTACGATAAATGCTGGTGTTCCGGTAGAATGCAACCATCGGCATATATGCATGCGGAATGATTTGATCAATCACTGAAAGATTGTAAGTTTTGAGGTGAGAAGGTGTCGGAGAAGAGGGTTTGATGATTTCTCTAGAGACGATTGTGTGAAGCTGCCTTCTAGCAAATCTTACCAGGCTACGTATCATCATCGTTTTTACATATAAAAAAAGGTGGAGGGTTTTAACCTTATAGATACATGCACACACACATAGTTAGCCGTTTTCAATTGTGGGAATCTAGTCGAGACAAATTATGAAGACAATCATCATGATAAAACTCTAGACTAATAAATATTGTAAAATTAATAAAATTCAGCCTGCACATGAGAAAATGAAAAGTTGCCGTCGAATATTTGTACATAAATGCGTGAAAAACTATGATCATGTCATATCCATATTAAAATTCTTTAGATATAACCTAATATCTATGCAAACTTTCCAATCAGTGAATTTCTTTTAACTGAGATCGATTAAAACAAATTTAATTTGTCCATCTTGGAGCTTAGATTTCGGATATGTGGATGTGGGCTCTACAGTGGTTCGGTTTAGGCTTTGGATCCAAGTTGACGTTTCCCCGATCTACTTGCTGCAGTACTGCACTCTCCTTGGCAACGGCTCATTGTCAGAAAAAGAAAAAGGGTGGCTTATGTGCTGGTCGGAGGCGTTTACTTGGCTAAAATATGGGGGAAAGTTTTAAAACACTCAACGAATTACTTGAAGATGCTTTTATTTTCTCATTTTCCCTGGCGTTCTAAAAAAAGGTAGAGCTAAATATTAAAACCATATTCTATATGAATTAAGACAGTTTCGCATCATCATAACTTTTTTTTTTGTTACAAGTTCCAAGATTATCTTATAGAACACTAATAGAAAAAAAGTTTTTAATGACATTCAAATTACAGCATATGAGAATTTTATGACAAACAAAAACATATAAAAACAAAGTCATCTTTTGTGAAATCCAAGGATTTATGACAAGCATAATTGTCTCTTGTACAATTATGTCATCTTTTGCAAACATTTACAACATACAAAAAACTGTCATCGTTTAAAATTGTGTCGTGTTTTAGTGTCATAATTGATATTACTTATATTTATACATATTTTAGGCATTATTTTAATACATTTTAAGTTATATTTTGGTTAAATGCAAAGATATTTAGTACTTATTAAATTAAATTACATTTGCAGCAAAAAAAGACATTCTTGAGGAAAAATAACCAAAACCGACAAACGCTGGACCCTGGAAGGACTGGAGCCGAGCTGGGAGCTTAATTGTAACATCCATAAAGTTTATGTAAAATCTAAACTTTTCAAACATTTCAAAACCATCCATTGTTTACAAATTGTTTTCAAAATGTTCCAATATCAGAGTTTTCCCAGAAATCACAACATGAAAAACGAGGAGGTGAACGATCAAGCTTTCGTCTTCCCGCGATCATATGATGTACCTGAAACAAAATCCACAACTATAAGACATAAGCTTAGTGGGTTCCCCCAAAATACCAACGCCGTATAACAAAACAATATCATAAACAAACAGTATGCATATAGTCTTCATATGACTGGACCGCCTCACTGGGCCTTCAGTCTATATGGCCCACTCTCAAAACCTTCAGCATGTCTAGACCGCCTTACCGGGCCTTCAACCTGTCTGGACCGTTCTCCGGGCCTTCGGCCTGACTCGTACGCCCCGATGGGCCTTCAGTCTATCCAGGCCGCCCTGGGTCTGTTGGCCTAGAGCACAAAGCAGGACCGCCTCAATCCACCCGCAATCACATCACCACATAGATATCAGACGCTAGCTAGCACATACAATAATCATACAGGCCTAACAGATCATCAATCATGGCATCATCCTATACACTAGGATACAGATTTAACAGATCGCTACACATAGCATCATACTGTAACACCTATAAAAAATCAAGCCAATTTAAAACTTTTTCAAACATCCAAAAGCTATTAGTTATTACAAAATGTTTTCAAAATAGTTTCATATCAAGTATCCCAGAAATCATAAGTCCAAAACATGAGGATGTCTACGATCACACCTTCGCCTTGCCGAGACATCTGAAGCACCTAAAACAATAAACTGAAACCGTAAGCACAAAGCTTAGTGAGTTCCCCCAAATACACATACACACAACAATACACATATAATCACAAACAACATACTATGGGTCCAATCAACCATCGGGTTGGAATACCCCAGACCCTCAACCATCGAGTTGGAATGCCAACATACTTTGGGTCCAATCAACCATCGGGTTGGAATACCCCAGGACCTCAACCATCGGGTTGGAATGCCAACATACTATGGGTCAAGTCATCCTCGGGATGGTATACCCTCGGCCCACAACCATCGGGTTGGAATGCCCACATACTACGAGTCCAATCATCCTCGGGATGGAATACTCATGGCCCACAACCATCGGGTTGTAATGCCCACATACTACGAGTCCAATCATCCTCGGGATGGAATACTCACGGCCCACAACCATCGGGTTGGAATGCCCACATACTACGAGTCCAATCATCCTCGGGATGGAATACTCACGGCCCACAACCATCGGGTTGGAATGCCCACATACTACGAGTCCAATCATCCTCGGGATGGAATACTCACGGCCCACAACCATCGAGTTGGAATGCCCAGGTCTGTTGGCTCTCGTACAAAGCAGATAAGCCTCAACCACCAATCAAACATGTACACATATAACACATAATTAAACAACAGTCTATAGACAGACAAACCGATCTAACAGATCATAACATCATAACAACATCCTATCTACTAGGATACTGATCTAACTGATCATAATAGCATAATATCATCCTATCTACCAGGATACTGATCTAACAAATCATACGATACTCGAGCATATAACATATCAGGATAATAATCCAAAAAGGGCCGGCCTTGGCGACTTAAACCCTTGAGTATAGTGAGGAAAACTCACCTCACACTCCTGAAGTCCCGCAGGCAAAAACCCTAGTTGCTGGATGACAGATTCCCGAACTCTCAACATCAAACAACACCCAATTAATAATTGGGTTCCAATACATAATCATAAGTCAATGCTTGGGTTAAAAGACTACTTTACCCCCAACCTAGCTGGATTCAAGCCCAATGCCCAACTCACACTCCAAAGGCCCAAAAGTCAACCAATGGACCAAAGCCCAACATATGGCCCAATTTTCCAAATTAGGCCCAAACCTCTTCATGGTCTCATATTAAGGCCCAACCATTTATCCTAGTCCCAACACTTCGCATTCGGATGGCCCAATATCTCAAAATCATTTGGGCCCAATTATGGCCCATCTATGGCCCAATTTTCCAAATTGGGCCCAAGTCCCTCACATGGGCCTTACCCTAAAGCCCATCCAAATATTTTAGTCCATTTACTTGTTCTTGGATAGCCCATCAATAGCCCAATCACCAAAGCCCAATAGAAATCCCAACTCAAGGCCCAAGCGAAATTAGGGTTTTTACATAAAATGACGATTAGGGTTAAGTGTTTCTTACTTAACCCATTAAGTCCATCACTCTACTAGATAAATCATACAGTGTGATTGGGTGTAATTCATAATTCAATTCCAATGGCCCAAAACGTGGGTCCCGATAAGCCCAAACCAACAAATCCAAAATTAGGATTTTCTAAACCCTAATTAAGGTTTCCAACCCAATCGCGTGCCCATTAGTCAAATGGTTAGGTTTTTAGGCCAATTAGGGCTTCATTAGGTCAATTAGGGTTAAATAGGTCAGGCACCACCCACTACCACCTCGATTAGTGGCGGTCAACGGCGGCTGACGACGGCGGCCACCACCTCGTGTCCAAGCATCTAAACTAACAATCCAAACACACAATGCACACTGCCACCCAACAGGGCGGCTGGTGGCGGCAGAGGGCGACAACCACTACCTCACGATGGTGGTTATGACTTTCTTGATTATACTAGTCACTAATTACAATTATACAATGCAATATCTCGAAATAAACCCACATACAATAAGATAAACACACCCACACATCCACCATTGTGGTGGCCGACGGTGGTAGAGGGTGGCAGCCACCATGGTGGTTCCCTTACAATTTCGGCCAACAGAAACGAGCATAAAAACAATTAGCAACAGCAGCACTAGGCTTTTCATGCTGAAACGGACGTAGCCACCCACCTGGTGACGCACGGTGACGGCAGCAGCATCACAAGTGCCCACAACGGCAGCTGACGATGGTTCATAGCAGCAACAGGCGCCTAGCGTCTGGCGACAGCTTGTCTTCAATGGAAACGGGCAGCGGCGGGACCAACGGAGCCGAGTCGTAGCGACGACGAATAGATGGAGGATCGTGGCATCAACGACGGCTAGGGTTTGGCAACGTCCTTCCTTGGTCTTGACGGATTCCTCCCGACAATCCCGCTTAACACATCGTCGTGTGCTGAGTACTTCATCTACGTCGGCGGCGGTGGCTGGAACGGGAGTAGTGAAGGTGGCGACTGGTGTATAGTGTGTCTAGGGTTAGGGTTAGGAAGCAAGGTGACGGGTTTATAAGTCCCGTCCATTTCAAACTTTGATCCATATTGACAATATTAGTCGCTCTTTCTCCTTTTTCTTTCAAATCAAATCCCAATGTTACCAAACGACCCTTCCAATACAAAACCCTTTTCAACTTACGTCCGAAATTTACTCTTTAACCCCCCTACTTCCATAAATCCTTTCATATTAAGTCTGAATGATACCAAACACCCCCTGACTTCTAAAATCCTTTTCAAAATAAATCCCGAAATTACACTTTAACCCCCGAAACCCAAATTATATTATTTGGCTTCCCGAAACCAACACCCTGCTAATTATTATTTGATTTTGGCTACAATAATAATAAAAATTAACATCTCGGGGTTTCGGGTTTATTATTTAATTACTCTATTTTAAACGGGATGTTACACATACGATAACCAGGATAATAATCCAAAAGGGCCGACCTTGGTGTCTTCGACCCTGTTAGTATAGTGAAGAAAACTCATCTCACAAGTAGTGTTGAACCGGTAATATCAATCCCAACTCACAGCTCCAACTCAATTGCCTACAATCACCAAGTGACTAACCTCATCAAAATCCCGAAATACCCTCAACCAAAGTCAAAGTCAAACTTGGTCAACCATGGTCAAAGTCAAAGTCAACAGTCCATGGTGACCCAACTCGTCGAGTGCATCTACTGACTCATCGAGTTCCTTCATATCTCAGAAAATCGTGAAAAGCTCGAGACAACTCGCCGAGTTACCAGAGCAACTCGTCGAGTTATTCAATATCCAAAAAGCAGGAAAACCCAACCCAACTCGCCGAGTTGGCTAGGCAACTCATCGAGTTTTCCTAGTCTTAAGGCGTTCAGACACTTCTAAGTGAAACCAAAGCCCCAAACTATAGATTTGTTCCCTTTAGGACTGAAATACAACGTAAAGTTGCTAGCTTTACGTCCATGTATGGCATCAAGAGGGCTAAATCACTCAAACAAGGCTTATCAAGGGACTTAGAGCATGAAGGAGGGCCAAGACTTGATAAAGTTGGAAACTTTAAGTCCATGGAGGCCATGAGATGTCCGGATCTGAAACCATGGCTTCATAACATGCTCAAATCAAAGAATGGTCCCAAAATAAGCTAATAATAGCCATAAACTTTCAAAACAAGAGATCTAGCAAAGGGATGATCAAGATAACGACTTTATACCTCCAAATGGTTGCAACAACACTGAAAATCTCAGATCTAAAGCTTCTCCCTTCAACTTTGCACCACCACTTCACACTCCTTCAAGAAAAGCACCAAAGAACACTCTTTAAGCTCACACACACACTCAAAATGGGGAAAGATACACGATTAGGGTTTTCTCTGGACCGAGGGGACGATGGGGGAGGCTAACAATGGGTCATAAGGTCTTTAAATAGGGTGTAAAACCCTAAAAAATTAGGGTTTCATAAGCAGCCGTCAACTCGTCGAGTTGGGGCCTTCCAACTCGTCGAGTAGACCTTAAAAGATACGCTGCCATTTAAAACTCTACACGACGAGTTGGCACCTTCCACCTGTTGGATTAGGTGTCTAAGCCCATAACTATAATTGGTATGTACTTGAACCGAGAGTAGCATGGTCCATTTGGGTTGCATATCACCAGGACAATTTGATAGGATGGACTTTTGAGAAGAGGTTATTGATGATTTGTTAATATATTATAAGTTCTAATATATTAATATGAAATCAAATGATTTAATTAGTATTGATCAAGAATTAATTTGGAATTAATTTTGTGATCAAAAGAGACTAATTAAATATATGGGGATTGATTTGGTGAATCATTCATTCTTATGGTGTGGGCCAATGATCCATGACTCTTTAGGTTGGGCTAAATCAATGTTACAACTCATGGATGATCCATGGGGGTTTTAAACCCATGGATCCTAAGGAATATGGAAGGTCATGAACATTAGGGTTTACATGGTGTAACCCTAATCTTGCCACACTATATAAGAAGCCCCTTAGCATCCAAAATTGGCTACTTGATACACTAGTGTTCTTGGAGTCACTATAGCCGATTTGAGTGAAAGAAACTCTCCCAAAAGTCTCCTTTGTTCTAGGTGTGTTGTGATTCCATTTGAGGTGCAACACTTAGGGCACTAAGTTCTTAAAGGCCAAACTCAAGAAGTTCTACAAGCTACAACAAAGAGGTAATTCTATAACTCCCTTTTATGTTGATTATTTCATTTTGTATGCTAGTTGTAGGCTTAATGCTTTGGAAACAATATTGCATGTATAATTAGAGAAAACATAGATCCAAAATGTGCACCATAGGATTGTTTTCCACTATACTTGATGTTTTATTAGTTTTCAAAGCAAAAAAATCGAATTTTCTGCATTCCGGACAGTGAAATCACCGAGTAAACTGGGGGACTCGCTGAGTCCACTCAGAAAAGGTCCAACTCGATGAGTCCAATTCATCTACTCGCCGAGTTGGTGCTCCAGTGGGCAGTTTTCGAGTTTTTTTGGCGTGTTTTGGATTAGAATCATTACCACAAAATGTTTTAGTTCATAAAATCTGATTTTGTTGATATGGTAATGATTATACTCATCCAAATGAAAGATAATTGTCAAAGTTTCATGATTTTTATTAGTTTATATGATTAGGCTAATTTCTTGAAACTTGTTTGATATGAATTATCTTAACTTCTGAGTTTAATTAGATCATAGACATATTGTGTGGTTTTGTTAGTTACAATTTTTGATCTAAATGTTTTTGATGAAATCCATAACTTGTCCTCAAGTTATGAAAAGTGAAAAGTCTCATTTTTAAATGTCATCATAAAATGGTTTTAAGTCTTCCATAACTTGTCCTCAAGTTACGGAACTTGAAAAGTCTTTTACATAAATGTTTTTATGAACTCCATAACTTGTCCTTAAGTTATGGAATGTCAAGAGTCTTTTCATAAAACCTATATTAAACTCATAAGTTATGGATTCCAAAAGTTTTTGAATAGTTCAAAACTTGCCTTCAAGTTTTGGAATTCGTAAGTGCAAAGTCTCACTTTGAAACATTTAGTTCCAAACCCTAGAATTTTAAAAGTTTAACATTCAACCCTTATACAATTATAATATTATAGGTTTAATATTTATATAATGTATAAGAGTAAATTCATTCTTACCGTTAGTAGGCCTCATTCACGAAGCCGGTCTATAAGGGGGTATAAGGTTACTGCCTATAAAATGGCAGTTTAATGGGTGTCCACTCTCACCCACAGCTTCCTTGACTGGTGGAGGGTCGTTAGCCGAACAGGTTTGATAGGACATTTAAACTCTCATTAAAAGTATAATGAAACACTAAGTAACTAAACACTTATAAATTCCCAATCTTAGTTACTTAGGAAAATGTGAATTTGGTGCTAACCCATGAAATTGCACTTTGCACCTTGTTAAGTCGTTAATGGAGCGTGTGTGGTTAACCGGCACACTAATATGGGACTGACAGTGCGTGGCAAAGGGTAGCTTGATGTTAATTATAGATCAATGGAGCGTGTGTGGTTAACCGGCACATTGATTAGGTGGTTGTAACATTGGGTGTACCAAGCTAATTTGCATGGTTATTCACACCTTGTTTGTGACCATCGGCATCCCAGTCACAAACTTGAAGGGCACAATCGAGATTTAAACATGCCATTGAAAATTTCAATGAATCTCAAAGGATCTAGGAATTTCAATCCATTTAAAACTTAATAATCAATTTCGTTTTCATGGTGGAAATTGGTAAATCGTCATTTACCTACCTTCAAATATTTTTCAATTTGGATTACGGCATCCCTCTTCCGAATGGTAAAATATTGTGTTGGGTCCTAGCCTTAATATTTCATGTTGGGTGTTATATTAAGGACTAAAATCAACTAAACTTGAATTTCCCCCATTATAGATGTCTAGTTCAGACAACTATGGTCTTCCCAAATCTTTTGAAAAAAACTTTCTTTATAAAGATGAGTTTCCACAAGGCGATCAAGGTGAAAGATTAATCCCTTCTTCGTGTTGTAGGGGAAGTTCACTTCCTCCACCTCCTCCAATTATTCTCCCTAACCCACAAGTTCAAGGTCACTCAAAGCCCTATTGGCAGGAAGGAAAAGTCTGTATGTGCTCACGTCTTGGAGATGAAGTTACATATTGACAAGCTAGGAGAGTTGGGTGTCGAAGTCTCAAGGAAGTTGGCTGTTGACTGGGTTCTTCAATCACTTCCTAAGTCATATAGCGGGTTCCCTTCAGGACTACTATATGGAAGATCACGACATAACCCTTATTGATCTAACATATTTGCTTGTTGCTACTGAATCAGAAATGGTTTGGTGCACTGGTAAAGCAAAATTGATTGGAAGATCTACTCCCAAAACATCCATGGACATTGACAATGGAAACATTGGAAGTCCAGAAAAGCTTTCTCTTCCCAATGGAAAGGGATCGACCATGATCAAGTCATTTGACCAAATGGTAAAGAGAAAGGCTAATTCTGAGATGGTCTCGTGTACCATTCCTAAAGATTCCATATGTTTCTATTGCCAAGAGAAGGGGAATTGGTTGCAAAGCTGCCATATTTACCTGAAAGATCCAAGGTTGGTAAAGTCAAAATATTTGACTCTGCTTCAGGTAAGTCAACTATCTAACTCTATTAAGTTCCTATTTGGAGATCCTTAATACATGATGTAATGTAATTACATTTTGATGTTTTCAAGGATCGAAGAAGAGAAAGGAAGCTTAAAGGAAGAGTATGTTGAATCTGGTTGCGAAGATGTATTTCAATCTCATGGTTCGATGATCGGATTTTTGAGCTGCTGCTTAAGAGTTATGATATATTGCTTAGAAATTTGTAATAACATAGTTTTCATTTGTAATTGCATTGTAAGGAAAAGTTTTTCCGCATTTTATAAATAAATAAATTTTGTTTTTATTTTATTATATCTCCTTGCAATGGCATTTGTGAAAATTGATGTTTGTATGTTTCTATGTTATCAATATGAATTTGATTCTTTTGTTTGTGGTAGTGTCGAGAATTTGCCAAATAAGGAAAGATTCTCATCAACCAAGTTTCAATTGTACAGAAACTTGGAATCATGCAACTTGTTTTGTATGATGAATGAGAATTTTCGTCTATGGGAAATTAAGACTAATTCCTTGTTCACATGAATATATGAGTCACGTGAAGGACTAGGGATCGGGTACACTGGGTATGCGCTGGTCAGGTCCACCACAAAGAACGATAATATTATTCGTCATGATTTACTAAAGTTAAGTAAATATGGTTATGCTTACAAGTTTAAGTATAATTCTGGAACATTGGAAAAGTTTCAATGTATGGCAGAACGAATGAGAAGAATCAAAATAGGCAAAAAGATAAAAGTTTCTCCAATCTGAAAAGATGGGAGAGTACTTGAGTATTGTGTTTTATGATCATCTTAATGATTGTGAAAACCATGTCACAATTGATCCTCTAAAGATATCTTGGTGCATTTGTATGGCTAAGAAGAGGAATCATGAACTGTTGAAACGGTTAAATCTAGAAGATGAGTCGTACTCCGTTCCAAGAACAAGTCTTAGAGTCATACTCCATGATTGTATCTTGAGTGACATAATCTTAAGAAAGGTTTATAACACTTGTCAAGTGTAGAGTAAAATGTTTTCTACTCTTGTACATTTGAAATTGGTAAGTTGTGATGTCTTGGATAAGACAAACACCAACTAAGGCCAATTGTGTGAAGTGTCAGTCTTGATTAGAATCCGCACTAACTCTTCAATATTAGTTTGTCAAGTAATGTTCCTTGACAAAGTGAATATTATATGTCAAGAGGTCAGTGGGAGTCTTAAAGATCTTGAAAGTTTCAAGAACTAATCAAGGGTAAACCTATTGTTAGACACTAGCACACGACTTGAGGTTTGTAACCTATCGTGTTGACATATTCTTGTTTTTGTGCCCATTCCAGTTAAAGTTGACTATGAATGTGAGTTCTATGAGTTCTCAGTTGTTTGCATAACAACTTGGAAGAAATGGTAGGCCCTTGTGCTGCCAGGTGGCAAGAAATTAAGATTGAACAAGTTCAGTCCATATGAGTTTGGATTTGTCACTAACCTTGTCTTGTGATTATGGTAATGAAAAATTCACATGGATAGGAACACATACACCATAAAATCTAAGTTTCATAAGGTTTCTCTCCGCTTCATGAAAATGATTGTGAGGAAACGCTTTCACTAAGTAGATTTTAATAGTTAGCAATTGTGATATTTGCATTCTCAAATTCGATTATGATTACGGCATCCCTCTTCATAGTTCGAATTGTGAGAAATGGTAAAGGTCTAAACATTTGAGACTTATTGTTGTAAGTTCTAAACTTGTTAAGACACACATATGGGCTATCTAAGGAAAGGTGTATGAGTTTGAGAAGCCTAGATAAATTCTTATCGAAGCATCTCGTATCGGAAATCTGAACTTTGGTAAGGAAGTCAATAAGTATTGATTTCTAGAAGTCCAGCTGATTTCTGGGTACATGTCAAAGATAGTGGGAGCATAAGTGTTATGCAAGTAAGATAATAATTATTGTGCTAGTGGGAGCATAATTATTATGGTAAGTGTTGCAAGTTAGCAATGTTAATTATAGAAAACAAAAGGT
The DNA here is from genome assembly GCF_052849685.1 of Lactuca virosa. Taxonomy (NCBI): domain Eukaryota; kingdom Viridiplantae; phylum Streptophyta; class Magnoliopsida; order Asterales; family Asteraceae; genus Lactuca; species Lactuca virosa. The sequence goes on along the minus strand of NC_136434.1, from coordinate 165,922,169 downwards.
TTCAATTCGCAAAGTTGTGGGTTTGAAAAGTTGTTTTGCTATAATTAAGGGAGAGGAATTTATACTTCATTTCAAAATCTAAAAGCTTAGATTGAGTTTTTAATCAAATTTAGTCATATAATATATATATATATATATATATATATATATATATATATATATATATATATATATATATATATATATATATGAATGTCATGTTGGAATGGTTCAACATAAGGAAATTCTATGGAAATGTTAATTGTGTTCTCAAAATTTGGTTATGATTACGGCATTCCTCTTCATAATCAAAATTATGAGAACACGGCAAATAGAAATATTATAGCAAAAGGCTGATCAAGTATCATGTCTTTATATTAGACATTATGAATCGCGTCCCATATGCTTCAGGTATAGGATCGATTGCATATGCTATAATATTCTCGTGTTCTAATTTTCCAAATGCCTAGGGCATTAAGAGGGAAAAAGGACTAGAACCGGATATGACTAAAGTAGTTAACAACTATCAAGGACAATCTAAGGTTCGCCAAGGATTGGTCGCTTGTAGTTGGAAGTATAAAATGGATGGACCATATTGACATATTCTGAAAAGAGGCAACTCTTGTTCAGAAGTGATAGTCAAAATGAGAATATGGAAATGTTTCCATAAGTGGAAGTTATTCTTTAAATCTGTGTAAGATTAGGAAACTTAATGCAAGAAGGATGTTCAAAGGAATGTACTTTGAATTTGAGACTTCCCTTCCGTGGAATTGCTTTGTTATCAATCTCCAGTGGAAAATTTTGTAATATCGTTGGTCAAGTCTTTGTGACTTTTGGTACCATGACATTACAAAGGCTGCATTACATGAAAGTTTAGCAGTGACAAGAATTTGGAATTCTTACACTTGCAATAAAGATTTGGAATTGAGAAATGAGTATCATTGAAATGTTTTCAATTGATCTATTTCACAAAGTCAGGACCATAGAAAAACATAGTGTGCATGCTTGGAGCATGGCATAGCTATTGTTTTAATTCAAGTATTAAGTTGATAAATCGAAACATTATACAATGAATAATGAGTAATCAATATGACACTCAAAAGTTTTGGGCCATATAGGATTAGTATTATTCTTGTGTTTCACTTTGCATGTTTTGACTTCCCGAATAACTAGGTTATTCAAACCATCCACAGTCGATCATACTTTGGAAGTATGTATTAAGGCAAGACTATCATGAATGGGTCTGTAGAGGTGTTTTAGTCATAGCACAAGTTTGCTACAGTCTTCATGAGTACTCCTAGAATTAGATTCGAGTATTGGATTCAACCCACACTCATCTGAATCACTTCATGGATTTTATCACGAGTGATTGTGAGACGATAATATATTATATTCTTGAAACCTAGACATGTGAGTTGTAGTTACAAGTCGGCTGCACATTGACATATGTAAACGCACCAGTAACTTGGTGTTATAAAACATATCGTTGTGTGGAATTTGATGAGTAAGTATAAGAAAGCATTTGGGTCGAAGTTTATCCGTTCCTTTTACCCCATGTGGATAAAAGCGATATATGTGGACCCATCGATGATTTAGTGATGACACCCTTAAGTGCTTGACCAAGCCTAGACTAATTTGATTTGTTCAATTAGTCGGTCGTCATAAATTGGATATCGAGAAACAACATATGGACAGAGAGAATGATTATAATCCATGCCGCAGTCCATATGATATCCAGAATGGAGGAATATATGATCCCTTATCTAATGGACGCGTCATTGACTAGGTCAGAGATCGACAACGACTTATAAGAGCTACGATTGCTAGTTGGGTTGTGGAGTCATACTTGCAATAATAGTTATTAGACTTATCCAAGTGGGAGACTGTTGGATTAGGTGTCTAAGATCATAACTATAATTGGTATGTACTTGACCCGAGAGTAGCATGGTCCATTTGGGTTGCATATCAACAGGACAATTTGATAGGATGGACTTTTGAGAAGAGGTTATTGATGATTTGTTAATATATTATAAGTTCTAATATATTAATATGAAATCATATGATTTAATTAGTATTGATCAAGAATGAATTTGGAATTAATTTTGTGATCAAAAGAGACTAATTAAATATATGGGGATTGATTTGGTAAATCATTCATTCTTATGGTGTGGGCCAATGATCCATGATTCTTTAGGTTGGGCTAAACCAATGTTACAACCCATGGATGATCCATGGGGGTTTTAAACCCATGGATCCTAAGGAATATGGAAGGTCATGCACATTAGGGTTTACATGGTGTAACCCTAATCTTGCCACACTAAATAAGAAGCCCCTTAACATCCAAAATTGGCTACTTGATACACTAGTGTTCTTGGAGTCACTATAGCCGATTTGAGTGAAAGAAACTCTCTCAAAAGTCTCCTTTGTTCTAGGTGTGTTGTGATTCCATTTGAGGTGCAACACTTGGGGCACTAAAATCTTAAAGGCCAAACTCGAGAAGTTCTACAAGCTACAACAAAGAGGTAATTCTATAACTCCCTTTTATGTTGATTATATCATTTTGTATGCTAGTTGTAGGCTTAATGCTTTGGAAACAATATTGCATGTATAATTAGAGAAAACATAGATCCAAAGCATTTAGGGTTGTATGTGCACCATAGGATGTTGTAGTATACTAAAACCCTTCACCAACTCGTCGAGTTTCCCTGAAAATATACATATATAGGGATTTATATCCTTACCTGGAGTTTGGGATGTTACAACTCTCCCCCTCTTAAATTAGATTTCGTCCTTGAAATCGCTCCTTATTAATACTCATAACAACGAACATCCCCAATGATATCAATCGGAAATTTTGTGCACAAAATAATTTTCCCAAGGCAACCGAAACTTCTATCCCGAGGATAACATCCCAAGTCCACTCGGATCCCTTCCGATGCTGCCATTGTACCTTTACCAAAGGTATCTCCTTGTTGTGCAGGACCTTTACCTTTCATTTTAAGACAGCCACCGACCTCTCATCGTAGTTCAGGCGATCATCAAACTGAATGTCGTCCGATGATACCACGACATCCTTGTCCAACACGCACTTTCGCAACTACGAAACGTGTAAAGTGCTATGGATCTGACTGGGCTCCTCCGGAAGATCCAGTCTATACGCCACCTTACCAACCTTGGTAATAACCCGAAATGGCCCAATCTATCGGGGACCCAACTTTCCCCTCTTCCTGAAGCGGATCACACCCTTCTAGGGTGAGACCTTCAGCAACACCATGTCACCGACCTGAACTCCAACTGAGATCGGCGCTGGTCGGCATAACTCTTATGTCAACTCTGAGCAGTCTGCAATCGCTGTCTTATCTGCTGAATCATCTCGGTGGCCTACAGGACCACCTCGGTCTGCCCCATGACCCTGTGGCCAACCTCTCCCTAAAAGACTGGGGTACGACATCTCTGTCCATACTAACCATCACTAGTTCCATTCCCCCTATTCCCTAAACTGACTACTCAACCCTGAAAACCTAAAGTTCTCGCCAAAAACAGAATCATAGATCATACGTTGCTACCGATAATTCTTTGCTGGAAAAAAATATTAGATATTCTTTCAAGAGAAAGATCATTCAAATTACCAAATTTCCAGGGATAAAATGACAAACGGGAGGCAAACTGGGAGATGAACCCTTTTGTGCTGACAGGTTAATGCTTCCTTTAGCTCCCGAACCAACATACATATAACAACCAGCTAACAAGCACAAACACTCATACCTGGCCCAATCAGCCTCGAGCTAGAATACTAGGCAAGGCTACGATGGGTCCAGTCATCCTTAGGATGGAATACCCTCGTATCATGCACATGTTTAGCCCAATCAACCCTCGAGTTGGAATACCAAACACGTTAGGTCCAATCGATCATAGTGTCCTGTCATCCTCGGGATGGAATACCCTATATTGGAATACCACTATATACATAGCTCAGGTCTAAAATCATAACTTGAGATCCAAGGACCTACCCTCGTACTTTGCCCAAAATCTTCTTATTCATCACAACCCCTCACTATACCTGGATACACCGATTTTCATCAACCGCCACTGAGACTACCAGTCTCACACCTGATCCAGCCACCAGGTTCCCAAAACCTGGAAGGCAGGGACATCCTAATCCCAACCATATGATGAATCAAACCCTAATGCAATCGACCCTTGGCATGCTATTACCAACCACTGCCATAGTGACCAACGATGATCAGACCCAAAGATTTCCGCGATACTAACAACTCCTTATCGGCTCAGGTGTATCCCCACCTGACAACCACTCGAGACTATCACTAAAAGTAGATGACTTACATTCCCCAATCCTTACAGCTTCCTTTATCCAACCAACCGATTTACGCGTCGCCCGAACCCCAACGAGGCATCCACTCTGAAAGCGCTCCAAACTGGAGAAATGAACATTAAGATCACTAGGCCCACAACCTATGACTAGAAAGCTCCCGATAACCTATCGACACTATGACAACCCGAATTTTCTATCTTGTAAGGTCAATCCAATCAATCAAAAGTCAGACTTGTTTCTATTACCTTTATGCTGTGTTAAGGGCATGTTTAAGAGTTTCTAAGCCTAGTACACTCAAGGATTGGGATCATTGAGTTGCAATCGAGCCGGAAACACCCTCACAAGTAGTTCACGACGTGAATCCATCTTGGGCCGTGAACTCATGCCTTATACATGAGTTTTGGCCATTCTTCTCTTCACTTCTCAGATTCCAGCCGTGAATACATCACTTCTCTCTCAAGTACAATCCTAGAAAGCGTCTCTTTTCACCTCAAAAACATAAGTATCTCATCACTTCTTGTTGTTCCTTGAAAGCCCTTACCTTTCCATCTTGATTCATCATCTTTTCATCACTTTTCCTCAAGGATCTTCAAGTTTGGGCTGTGAACCCTTCATGTGTTTATCTTTGGGCCGTGAACCACTCATCCTTTGCGCCGTGAACACCCCATTGGGCCGTGAACCATTCAAGCCAAGCCGTGAACCACTCATCCTTGTTGGGCCATGAACACCCTTTCAGCCTCCTAACTTGCTTCTAACACTCTTTTGGTGAGTTATTATTGCATCCTGGGTTGTTTCCCAATCACCTTTGTAGTTAAATTCACTAATTTCATGCCTATATGTATCATTATATGTCATTTAGGTCTCGTTTGTGCCTCGGGACTTCATTCGTGGAACTTATCATTCTATATCGAACCTTCGGTTGAATCACCCACATAAGGTGAGTTCATACCCCTATAATCTATCTTTTAAATGTTTTTAAATGCTTTTAAGGGGGGGGGGGGAATACAAGTTGAACACAATAGTATTGTGTAAATATTTACCTGTGATAACCATCACATTAAAGAATTTCTTATGCTTTTGTAAGTGATAAAATCAATTCAAAAACTCTTTTAAAAAGATGTTAGATTGTTGTTTATAAAACTCCATTTTTAAAGTACATGTTTAACTCAGTAGCTAATTGAGTCTTTTCTACAAATCAGAAATAGTTCAAGCAAACATACTAGTAAACTATAATAGGTATAGTTTATGGAATCAATACATACTATATTCTAGAACAGAGGAACAATACATGATTCACGTACTTATACTTTACACTTCCAGTAAGCTAGGAAAGGAACGTATCATTAACTCATTGTTTAAAACAAAATATGATAATACACATGGTATAAGGATATATATGGGGTACATCTACAAAGTACCAGGTTATATATGGGGTACATCTACAAAGTACCGGGTTATATATAAGGGTACATCTACAAAGTACCAGATTTTATTTAAAAAGGGTACATCTACAAAGTACCGGACAATAATCAATAAAACATAGCAATATATAAAACTCACAACAATATCGACTGAGGCGTTTAGAGTTCAGAATTTCATTACTTCTAGTAGTCTTCCTAACCAATAGAACAGCGCCACATAATTCCTAGTAACATGAACATTCAGTTAGAAGGGGGCCTATAATGCTAACTTTATGATTCCTCGGTGGATACATTAGGGATATATAATAATCGAATCCAACAGGCAGTAAGATGTGTGCTTTCCGCTTCATTTTCTGTTCCTTGTTTGGTTGTGGGCTTAGAGCAGATTCATACAATCTGCTATCTATTCGATCTTAGCTATATATATATATATATATATATATATATATATATATATATATATATATATATATATATATATATATATATATATATCATGTATACACCAAGTAATCATAGGGAGTAACAGGTATGAGTCAGGTCATAACATACAAATTCAGTATACCGCTTTCTAGTACAAAAACATACTTTTCAGATAGATCATTAAGTAAGTGAAACTAGAAACTTATCTATAAAAGGTTTGATTCGCATTATTAAACCAGTATAACTTAAAGGACCTTTAGTGGTTAATTCTATAATACCTTAGTTTATACATCAGGGTTATATATAATTAATATCCGACAGGCAGTTGGATGTGTGTTTTCCGCCTTACTTCCTGTTCCTTGTTTGGTTGTGGGCTTAGGGCAGATTCACACATTTAACTGTCTGTTCGATATTAGATTATATATAACTAGTATAAACTAAATGATTATAGAAGGAACTATTGTGGTTACCATTTTACTAAAAGGAAATATATGATTTTCTTAAGGAATGTTTTCTTCAAATATAAAAGAACTATTACAGTTAACTCCGTAAGTATCAAATGAATACGCCAGGGTTATATATACAATGAAGATCTAACAAACAATGGGATGTGTGACTTCCGCCTCAATTCTTGTTCCTTGTTTGGTTGTGGGCTTAGGGCAGATTCACACAATCGATTGTCTGTTTACTCTAGATTGTATATAACTTGTATCCATTTAGTACTCATAGAAGGAATTGTAGTGTCATTTTTACTTATCATTCATCATATTGGAAAATATAGGATTTTCTGGAGGAATAGGCAAACTTTTCAAAAGAACTTATAGTTTACTTTTCATAACTAAAATACTTATGAACTCACCGGCTTAAATGCTGATCTACTCTTTCAAAATAACTTGTATTCTCAGGAAACTAGTAGACAGGTACGCGCACTGGGATTCAGAAGATGGAATATAGTAGCTTCATGTCTTGTTTTGTTATTTACTTTTGGAGTCAATCTTTTGTGAATCACATACTTTGTAAACACTTTAATATTAATGCAATGGTTGTTTGTTACTTTGATTAGTATGATGCATGTGTTGTGACACTACATATGACATCCTCTGCTCCCGAACGTTTCCGCCGTTCCGGTTTGGGGGTGTGACGGATTGGTATCAGAGCATTGTTTATAGTGAACTAAGTATATCAACCTATAAAAGATATACAACTTTAAATGCAATGGGGCCTAAGTGCTCTAACTAAAAGTATATTTTAAAATATAACAAGATTTTATAAAAGTATACATACCTGCTTATACATATATACATACTAGAACAAGTATCACAAGAAGAACAAAATAGAAGTATTTAAAGGTTGGACACTGCGGTCAAACCTGGACAGTTATGTAATCATATCTGAGATCAATATAGCCTGATCAACTATATTCATTTGAGATATGACCAACATGTGTTTGGGAGTGATGTGGTGTTGCGACAGTCTTAAAACTTACCTAACTCTATACACAAGGGATTTCTAGATCATAACATAAAGTTAAAATACTATAGGAGTATTTTATGATATTATAAGATAACAACAAGTTTAAAACTTACCAGGTCATACTATTAAAATACTATAGGAGTATTTTAGGCACTATAAATAACTTATGTGAAAATTTAAAAGACCTTTCTGGTAGGTCTATAATTCCGGAGTGTATACTCCCAAGGTTTTATATAATTGAGGTTTAATAGACTTAGAATTTGTGATCTATGCTCTACTTTTTGTTCCTTGTTTGGTTGTGGTTTTAGAGTAGGATCATTTATTCGAAGATCTATTTAATCTTAAATTATATACAACTTGTATACATTGCGCAGTTATAGGAGGACCCGGTGAAGATCACCCCATAAATGTTTCACTAAATCTCATAGATTCTTTAGACACTTCCATTCTCGCACGACAAACCCAGATAGATGTAACCATTCCATCATAGCAGTCAGCAGGGGAGTCAAGGAGGAACAAGAAGAAGTTCATGAGAAATTTTCCAAGGAGGAATCAGCCGAAGAAACCAAGCGTCCTATGTGTCACACTAATAAATAATAACCCAAAATGACTTAGTGAACTAGTGAATACACTACTCACACTATGTGTTAGAATTATTTCTTTTTCGTACAACCAGTAACAAATATTCAGTTCACAAGAATTCATTTGAGGATAGCCACTTCTGATTCATAAAGTTTATTTTATATAGACTCTCATTATGAATTGTTTTTCAGAACCCTATGAAAGTCAGATCATGATACACTAGGAAACAGGGATAACTTAGTTTAAATATCACTCGTACAATACCTACTTCTAACCACTACCATGGGCACATCTCAGGAATGTTGTCAGAAACATTGAGAATAGTCCAACAAAATGTGAAATTATTAAGTATATTTAAGTTGATGGAATACAACTAGCAATGGCCATCATTACTCACGAGATCATTCTTCGCCATGCAACATAATCATGTCTTCACAAGGAGGAAACCAACCAACAGGCGAGGCACCAATTCTGTAGATAGACTCCGCTACTTTTCAGGCTGCGGTCACAACAGCAGTCACAAAATCTAGCACTTCATCTACCACTACAACCCCCGTCAACCGATATGTTGGAAATCTTCCAAGGTGCGAAAAATGTACCTACCACCACAACGGAGTTTGCCGAGAGATGCAGTGCACGAATTGCCGCAGGAAGGGGCATACTGCCCGTTTCTGCAGGGTGCCGGCACGACCAATCTCCCAAGTAAACCAGGCCTGCTATGGCTGTGGTGAGACCGGACACTACAAAAGGGACTGCCCGAAAACGAAGAACTCTGGCCCGGATGGACGAATTATGATGATCACCGCAGGAGAGACTGCTCCGGAACCACCAGCGAACAACGGTACGTCTTCTAAATAAAAAAAATTACTTTAAAGTTTTGATTTATATTTTATATAAGATTAAAAATTTGGGGAAATTAAAAAGTAATTATAATAACTCACTCGTCCGAACAAGTCACAGCATTCATAGGAGAACTAAAGATTCGTTCAGGTGAGCTATGATGGCTTACTATCTACATCAGGGTTATGCATAGCTAAGATTTTGCAGGTTTATAGTGGGTGATTTCGCCTTACTTCCTGTTCCTTGTTTGGTTGTGGATTTAGGGCAGAGTCACTCAGTCGACCGTCTTATTCATCTTAATTATACACAACTTGTATATGCCAAGCGATCATAGAGGTACCGAGGAGGATCATAATATAAAGTATCGACACTAGTTATCAAAGCACTTTCACTGTTAGTACTCGCTTATCGCTGTATGATTTGTGGCAGTGGTAATATCAAGGAGAAAACTGAAAGCACTAGAAAGTCTACACAAAATACATTGTCGAGCACACTAGGGATACACCATCGTATAACAAACGTTTCTTTCAAATCGGCCTAACATTTGTTTCTATAAAGAGTCCGTCGCCATCATTCGTCATGGATTGGCGTGGTCCTCACCATACCAAGTTCATGTGTTTCGAAATTCCATTGCCTTAACCGACCGATTAACGAAACCCTCGTCATTTATAACGACAGCCCGACCCAGACCTCAGAATCGTCTCCCTCATATTCTTGACGCCGAAGTACTCATGCGAGGAGTACCTTGCCCTCCGAAACCCTTCTGATGTATACTCAACAGACCTTTCCGAACTACCAATCATCCAACAGATCAAGTTCAAGCACAGAGGCTAAGGACGAATACAACCCACCTATCATTATTAAGTGTATACGCGAGGGTGGTATATAATTATGATTATGCGGATTTAGTATGTGTGTTTCCGCCATATCTCATGTTCCTTGTTTGGTTGTGGACCTGGGGCAGAGTCGCACATCCGACCGTCTTACTAATCTTAATTATATACGACTTGTATACACGAGGTGATGATAGATGGACCAGGTATGAATCCTATCATGAACGTCAGGGCAAAGCTGCCCAGGTCCACGAGTGGGTATTCTGCCATTCAGAAGAGCACGACCCCAGGAGTACTGCTAAGAAAGCTAATTTCAGGACAAAATTCCATCTAACGGGAGGATGATGTGACAACCCGAAATTTCTATCTTGTAAGGTCAATCCAATCAATCAAAAGTCAGACTTGTTTCTATTACCTTTATGTTGTGTTAAGGGTCTGTTTAAAAGTTTCTAAGCCTAGTACACTCAAGGATTGGGTGTTAGGAAGTGTTGGCTTGAGATCATTGAGTTGCAATCGAGTCGGAAACACCCTCACAAGTAGTTCACGGCCGCAAACTAGGTTCACGGCCGTGAACCCATCTTGGGTCGTGAACTCATGCCTTATACATGAGTTTTGGCCATTCTTCTCTTCACTTCTCACATTCTAACTGTGAATACATCTCTTCTCTCTCAAGTACCATCCTAGAAAGGGTCTCTTTTCACCTTAAAAACGTAAGTATCTCATCTGTTCTTGTTGTTCCTTGAAATCCCTTACCTTTCCATCTTGATTCATCATCTTTTCATCACTTTTCCTCAAGGATCTTCAATTTTGCGCCGTGAACCCTTCATTTGTTCATATTTGGGCCGTGAACCATCTTAGGGTCGTGAACCACTCATCCTTTGGGCCGTGAACACCCCATTGGGCCGTGAACCATTCAAGCCCAGCCGTGAACCACTCATCCTTGTTGGGCCGTGAACACCCTTTAAGCCTCCTAACTTGCTTCTAGCACTCTTTTGGTGAGTTATTCTTGCATCCTGGGTTGTTTCCCAATCACCTTTGTAGTTAAATTCACTAATTTCATGCCTATATGTATCATTATATGTCATTTAGGACTCGTTTGTGCCGCGGGACTTCATTCGTGGAACTTATCATTCTATATCGAACCTTCGGTTGAATCACCCACATAAGGTGAGTTCATACCCCTATAATCTATCTTTTAAATGTTTTTAAATGCTTTTAAGGGGGGGGAATACAAGTTGAACACAATAGTATTGTGTAAATATTTACCTGTGATAACCATCACATTAAAGAATTTCTTATGCTTTTGTAAGTGATAAAATCAATTCAAAAACTCTTTTAAAAAGATGTTAGATTGTTGTTTATAAAACTCCATTTTTAAAGTACATGTTTAACTCAGTAGCTAATTGAGTCTTTTCTACAAATCAGAAATAGTTCAAGCAAACATACTAGTAAACTATAATAGGTATAGTTTAGGGAATCAATACATACTATATTCTAGAACAGAGGAACAATACATGATTCACGTACTTATACTTTACACTTCCAGTAAGCTAGGAAAGGAACGTATCATTAACTCATTGTTTAAAACAAAATATGATAATACACATGGTATAAGGATATATATGGGGTACATCTACAAAGTACCAGGTTATATATGGGGTACATCTACGAAGTACCAGGTTATATAAGGGTACATCTACAAAGTACCAGATTTTATTTAAAAAGGGTACATCTACAAAGTACCGGACAATAATCAATAAAACATAGCAATATATAAAACTCACAACAGTATCGACTAAGGCGTTTAGAGTTCAGGATTTCATTACTTCTAGTAGTCTTCCTAACCAATAGAACAGCGCCACATAATTCCTAGTAACATGAACATTCAGTTAGAAGGGGGCCTATAATGCTAACTTTATGATTCCTTGGTGGATACATTAGGGATATATTTTAATCGGATCCGACAGGAAGTAAGATGTGTGCTTTCCGCTTCATTTCTTGTTCCTTGTTTGGTTGTGGGCTTACAGCAGATTCACACAATCTACTATCTATTCGATCTTAGCTATATATATATATATATATATATATATATATATATATATATATATATATATATATATATATATATATGTATATATATATATATGTATATATATATATATATATATATATATATATATATATATATATATATATCATGTATACACCAAGTAATCATAGGGAGTAACAGGTATGGGTCAGGTCATAACATATAAATTCAGTATACCACTTTCTAGTACAAAAACATACTTTTCGGATAGATCATTAAGTAAGTGAAACTAGAAACTTATCTATAAGAGGTTTGATTCGCATTATTAAACCAGTATAACTTAAAGGACCTTTAATGGTTAATTCTATAATACCTTAGTTTATACATCAGGGTTATATATAATTAATATCCGACAGGCAGTTGGATGTGTGTTTTCAGCCTTACTTCCTGTTCCTTGTTTGGTTGTGGGCTTAGGGCAGATTCACACATTTAACTGTCTGTTCGATATTAGATTATATATAACTAGTATAAACAAAATGATTATAGAAGGAACTATTGTGGTTACCATTTTACTAAAAGAAAATATATGATTTTCTTAAGGAATGTTTTCTTCAAATATAAAAGACCTATTACATTTAACTCCGTAAGTACCAAATGAATACGCCAAGGTTATATACAATGAAGATCTAACAAACAATGGGATGTGTGACTTCCGCCTCAATTCTTGTTCCTTGTTTGGTTGTGGGCTTAGGGCAGATTCACACAATCGATTGTCTGTTTACTCTAGATTGTATATAACTTGTATCCATTTAGTACTCATAGAAGGAATTGTAGTGTCATTTTTACTTATCATTCATCACATCAGAAAATATAGGATTTTCTGGAGGAACAGACGAACTTTTCAAAAGAACTTATAGTTTACTTTTCATAACTAAAATACTTATGAACTCACCAGCTTAAATGCTGATCTACTCTTTCAAAATAACTTGTATTCTCAGGAAACTAGTAGACAGGTACGCGCACTGGGATTCAGAAGATGGAGTATAGTAGCTTCATGTCTTGTTTTGTTATTTACTTGAATCACATACTTTGTAAACACTTTAATATTAATGCAATGGTTGTTTGTTACTTTGATTACTATGATGCATGTGTTGTGATACTACATATGACGTCCTCCGCCCCCGAACGTTTTCTCCGTTCCGGTTTGGGGGTGTGACAGACACTGTCGTCGTCACATCAGTCGCCCAACACTTCGGGCCTGAAGGTACTCACCTTCCTCCATTGCCCAAAAGGGTCTAATCAACGTCCCACACAACACCAAACAAGTACAACAAGACTAAACCTTACCACACACGATTCAATTTATAGAATCAGCTGCCACCCAAGCATAACGTTACGAAATCAAATTCACACACAAGCCGCGAATAGGATAAAGGCCGCACTCTTGATCCAAATCGGAAGCTAAAACGTAGGAGAACCATGCACATAATTCGAACCGAGAGTCCCAATGCCCTCTTGCTCAACTCACAAGGAGCACTCTCATGCACATACTTCAGAAACCCATACTCTCATCCGAAGAGAAAGAACACCAGATATAATCGACATGCCACCATAATCAGAACATAAAACATCTTCATGATCGGTCAAAACAATACCCTATACTAGACTGAACGAATTCCATCACTACCCCACTAGCTCGATAAGACCTTCAAGATGATCCTGAAGGTTACCAAAACCTGATTCTGCTATGAACCAAGATTTCTCTCTACCATTGAGGATAAGCACACCTGAAGACCGAAGGAACATAGAATATACTGAACAGGAGGGTAGTTGACGCACTCTTTGACCTTTACTAGCACCACTTAAATCCTTCGGAAAATTCCAGCTGATTAACGAACTCAACGACCAATGGTCTCGAATACCTTGACACCCCCAACCAGAGAAACCACAATCCACCTGGTGCTGAACATACATGTTTCTGAAAAGGGTCCACCAACCAACATTTACCCAACAACCTGAAAGCAGCGAACCAATCAGTGAACTGACAGAAACCTTAATAACTGAGGCTCAACCTGAGAATTCGAAATTCTCCCCCACTTAGAACACTAACCACCACCCACTGGTGGTGAAACCAAAACATAACCCAAGTAACCCTTCCAGGTACAGCCACACTTAACCATGAAATGAAAATCATTTGCAGAATGGTCCTCCATAGACGGATCAAAAGAATCCTACGAGGAACATGAATTACAGCTAAAGGCTTCGGATCTTCCCATAATAACCACTAACAAAGCATTGAAAGCTATCGATTTACGATCCAAACATACACTCCTAGCTTGCAATCACAAACAACAATTCGGCACCTGGCCTTCCGAACTCCCAATAATAGGGCCTTTGCTCGCATTTTAAGATACTCATGCCACAACAATCCACCTGCGCACCCCGGCGCTGACATATTGTCGCTGACCATCGTGACCAACTCCTTAAGTCCTTTATGTTGGTGACTAAAACCATAACCCTTACCCTGGACTGGCGAATCTTTACCCTACTTCCCATCCTCAAATGAATCTCTGAATTATAACCATCTACAATCCATTGATAATGAAATTCTCTGACACTTTCAATGACCTAACGAGCCATGTGGAAAGACATATGAAAATTTACAACACGAAGATTAGGCAAAACAGAGAACTAACTGGAAGTTACTACTTACCCATACCAACAAGATTCCAAATCAACAAGTACCAATCAAGGACAATTTTTACCATAAAATTATTACAGAATGGGGGGTTCCAATTACATACCAGAGATTTCTTGCGGCTTGACCTTGACCTCCTGAGGAACGATGACCGTTGGAATCCGAATTCCCTCCGCCCCAAAGTAGGACAGCTAGACCTGAAGTGACCTGGCTGGTGACAGTGAAAGCATATTTGATCCTTCTTACAATCCCATTGCACATGACCTCGCTCTCCGCACTTGTAACACATGAACTTGTGACAAGAAAATTCGTGAGTTCCCCCATACTTGCCACACACCTCCTATTTCCCCTGACCTCCAATACCCACGTCAGCAGCCTCAGACTCCTCATCTTCTGCTGAAAGATCCATCATCCTCTTTCCTAGTTGTGACCCACAACCAACACTCCCCCAATATTCATCTCAATAGCAACACCTCTCACCGTCTGCAAGGCTGTAATTTGCTCCTCGAGCTTGGCGATTACCCTGGTAGAGACCCGATCCACGACACCGGACAATTCTTCTTGCAAAATTTGAGAAACCTCCATGGAAATCATCTCCCGTATCTGATCAACGGACAATACCGGCCTAACCTGGCCACTAGCTCCGGATCCCGATCCGGATCCCACCTCAACTCGACTCGACATCACCATATTGAACATAAACTAGGGAGATATTAGGTGAAACGCATAACATACCGGGGGAGCCAACTCCCAACAAAACCCCTAGGGGTTGGGACTTCCTTGCTATCGTATGGGTCTTGTGCTTTCAGTAGTACGGGCCCATACTACCTTCCACACCTACCCATATTTGACTCAAGGATCATCACAACGTCCTAACGATACTCGCAAGCATGACTACACAATCAATCCTCACTCCCTAGAAGAGAGGCTAAACATCCCACAACTGGCCGACTGACCCCACGTAATCCATCCTACCACCAGATACCACACGACCCTCCATTGGTGCCAGATAGCTATTGCATGAACACTATCACATACCACATAACTTAAACAACCCCAGGCTAAAAGATTCAGTCCCACAACGGTTGGACTCAGACAAGAGTTGCACAGCAGGACCAAATCCCTTAACCTGAGACCATTCAACCCATGTAGTATGTGAATTAACACATTCATTCAATAACTAATTCACACACAAAAGAGTCACACAACAATCAATGAGGTTCACTACACAAGATAAGGCATCAAATATCAGGCAATTCTATCATGCAATTCCTGAAGATCCCTAGCCTATCACTAGCATGTTGTTCTAACATATCACAATATCAAATAACAGTATGGTATTTTGGGGTCTACTTACTAGCTCCGACTGATCATACACTTCGCATCCTCCTAGTGTATTTTGAAAATCATTTTGAAAAATCGGTTCCTTAGTTAGAGATTGTATTCACACAAGTGTTCCCCCAACTCACTCAAACCAAGGCTCTGATACCAACTTGTAACATCCATAAAATTTATGTAAAATTTAAAATTTTCAAACATTTCAAAACCATCCATTGTTTACAAATTGTTTTTAAAATGTTCCAATATCAGAGTTTTCCCAGAAATAACAACATGAAAAACGAGGAGGTGCACGATCAAGCATTCGCCTTCCCGCGATCATCTGATGTACCTGAAACAAAATCCACAACTGTAAGCCAGAAGCTTCGTGAGTTCCCCCGAAATACCAACGTCATATAACAGAACAATATCATAAACAAACAGTATGCATATAGAGTCTTCAATATGACTGGACCGCCTCACCGGGCCTTCAGTCTATCTGGCCCACTCTCAGAACCTTCAGCATGTCTGGACCGCCTCATCAGGCCTTCAGCCTGTCTGGACCATTCTCCAGGCCTTCGGCTTGACTGGTACGCCCCGATGGGCCTTAAGTCTATCCGGGCCGCCCTGGGTATGTTGGCCTAGAGCACAAAGTAGGACCACCTCAACCCACCCGCAATCACATCATCACATAGATATCAAACGCTAGCTAGCACATACAATAATGATATACGCCTAACAGATCATCAATCATAGCATCATCCTATACACTAGGATACAGATTTAACAGACCACTACACATAGCATCAATCGATAACCAGGATAATAATCCAAAAAGGTTATCCTTGGTGCCTTCGACCCTGTTAGTATAGTGAGGAAAACTCACCTCACAAATAGTGTTGAACCGGTAATATCAATCCCAACTCACAGCTCAAACTTAACTGCCTACAATCACCAAGTGACTAATCTCATCAAAATCCCGAAATACCCGAAATACCCTCAAGGTCAAACATGATAAACCATGGTCAAAGTCAAAGTCAACAGTCAAGGTCTACAGTCCATGTTGACCCAACTCGTCGAGTGCATCTACTGACTCGTCGAGTTCCTTCATATCTCAAAAAATCGTGAAAAGCTCAAGACAACTCGCCGAGTTACCAAAGCAACTCGTCGAGTTCTTCAGCATCCAAAAAGCGGGAAAACCCAACTCAACACGCCGAGTTGGCTAGGCAACTTGTCGAGTTTTCCTAGTCTTAAGACATTCAGACACTTATAAGTGAAACCAAAGCCCAAACTATAGATCTGGTCCCTTAGGACTGAAATACCACGTAAAGTTGCTAGCTTTACGTCCATGCCTGGCATCAAGAGAGCTAAATCACTCAAGCAAGGCTTATTAAGGGACTTAGAGCATGAAGGAGGGCCAAGACTTGATAAAGTTGGCAACTTTAAGTCCGAGGAGGCCATGAGATGTCCAGATCTGAAACCATGGCTTCATAACATCCTCAAATCCAAGAATGGTCCCAAAATAAGCTAATAATGGCCATAAACTTTCAAAATAAGAGATCTAGCAAAGGGATGATCAAGATAACGACTTTATAGCTCTAAATGGTTGCAACAACACTGAAAATCCCGGATCTAAAGCTTCTCCCTTCAACTTTGCACCGTCACTTCACACTCCTTCAAGAAAAGCACCAAAGAACACTCTTTAAGCTCACACACACTCAAAATGGGGAAAGTGGCACGATTAGGGTTTTCTCTGGACTGAGGGGACGATGAGGGAGGCTAACAATGGATCATAAGGTTTTTAAATAGGATGCAAAACCCTAAAAATTAGGGTTTCAGAAGAAGCCGTCAACTCGTCGAGTTGGGGCATTCCAACTCGTCGAGTAGACCTTAAAAGATACGCGGCCATTTAAAACTCTGCACGACGAGTTGGCACCTTCCAACTCGTCGAGTTGCCCTGAAAATATACATATATATAAGGCTTTATATCCTTAGCTGGAGTTTGGGATGCTACATTAATGGAGCTTAAAGGGAAAAAAATCAAGCAAAAAACACTCCCCACGACTTGGCTTGAGAGTACCACATCATGACTTATAGAAAAATCATGTTCATACACATGATAATGAAGCTCACGACGTGAACACTATATATTCACATCGTGAGAATGGAAGTTCCAAAAGATAAAAACGCGGAGAACAATTTTCCTTGATGAATAAGGATTTGTGTTGATCTCACGGCGTGAGACCTTAAAGCTCACGACTTGAGAAGCGAAATTAGGAAACTATAAATATTCTTAGACATATCGACTTTTGGAAGATTGGGAAGTAATATTCTGGAGATTAGTCGATTTCAGAAGCCAGAGAAGTGTGGAAAACAACCCTTTGGAAGAGAAGAAGATTGAAGATTAAGAGTTTAAAGATTACACATTACATTCGGTTTGCATTAGATTAATCATGTGTAATTCTTATGTGATTTCGTGTTTATTTTCTGCCATGAGTAGCAAAATCATTAGGCTTTCGTTTAGTGTAGATGAACCCTAATACTATGTGTTAGTTTCTTGCTTTTCATGGATTTTATGAAGTTGGTTTAAGCTTGTGTTTGATTATCAATACCTAGCATGTTAAAGTTATAATCTTCGTTGCTTTGCTTCAAGTTAAGCGTAGTTGAATGACCATTTTAATTGCATGAACTTCATTACCTGGTAGTTTATGATCATTAAATTACTAGATCTAGGATTTACCAAATCTTAGATTAGGTGATAAAGGTAACAACTTTAACTGTGTTGGAGAACATAATTGGATCATATTTGTGTTTAATTAATTATCTTCATCATATATAATTATCTTAGATATATCTTACATAGTCTAATTATTCTTAATAACCAGTTCTGTGTTTGCTTGTGTATGATCATTACATAGTAGTTCATGAATTGGTGAAAATATTATGAGATCGGATCAAGATTGATAATTATATTAATTTTGGTAACCAACTGAATAAATCCATGTTTAAAAACTATCCATAGGAAATATAGGGATTCAAAGCTAAATGAAGTGTTCTCTTAATCTTGATTAAAATCATTTTTAGTTAAGTTTTTGCTTTGTTTTTAGTTATTTGAATAGTTTAAGTTAATCTGAACTTGCAAAATCAGGAAAAACTCCCCCTGATTTTAGTTATTGGTCCAGATTAAATTTTAGTAATTATTTTATAGCTAAATTTTGTTCCATGTGTTCGATACCCAACTTACTTTACTATACTATAAACTGACTAGGTACACTGCCTATAAGTGCATTAGTGGATAAGTAGTTAGGTTTATAAATTTAAAAGTTGATAGGTAAATCTATTGCACATTAAGTTTTTGGCGCCGTTGACGTGGAACGACTAATTCAGTTGCTAATTTAATTGTTTTATGTTAATCGATCCTTTTTATGGGGTAAAAGCCGCAAAAGTTAATTTTTCTGCAAAAATTAAAATTTCTGTTTTTACTGTTCTCATGATGTGAGATTTACCTCTCACGACGTGAGTTCAACTTTTTCAGTTTTTATTATTTTGTTAGTTCATTTTTATGAATTTTTGTTTTGTTTTATTTCAGTGATTTATGACTCGAGGATCCAAAAATCCAGTAGTTCCACCACTTTAAGATCCTGAATCGGCTTTCCATAAGAAGAATGATAAAAAGGTTGACGAATCAAGTAGCACTTTTCAATTTGACAAGTTCGAGCAATTTGAGAAAAATCCAAACAAGAAGGGTATTGGTTATGAGACAGAAAAAGAGAGAAAATCATAGGAAGAGATAAAAAGCGCGGAAGAAGAGATGGCGGACATAACCACGATGACGATGGAGGATTATAAAAGGAGGATGCATAATGACAATGATCCTAGTCTAGTTCCACCCACGATTCCAACTGCATATAAATTTAAGCTCAAGGGTCATATCTTCTCGATGCTCAAGACATACCATTTGTCGGGAAAAATTATGAAGATGCTTTCAAGCACATCAATGAAGTTTTGGAAATTGCTAACTATTTCAATGTTCTAAATGTTTCAAGAGATGCAGTTTTACTGAGAATGCTTCCTGTGACATTTACTGGAGACGCAAAAATATGGTTGAAGTTATTAGCTCCTAGAACAATTAGAACTTGGGACAACCTTTGTGAAGCTTTCATAGAGCAATTTAGTCCTCCTTCGAAAATTGGCAAACTTAAAAAGAAGATTGCTAACTTCCAACAAGAAATCAGAGAATCCTTATACAAAGCTTGGGAAAGATACAAAGGTCTTCTAAGAAATTGTCCTCAACATGACTTAAGCGTGCAATATGAGGTTTCTATCTTCTATGATGGGTTGAATGTGACAACAAGGCAACTCCTTGATTCTTAAGGACCAATGACTAAGAAGAATCCCGCTACAATTAAATAATTAATTGAAGAATTCGCGAAGCACTCAAGAGAATATCATAACCCGCGAGAGGATGCTACAAGAGGTAAAGGAAGTGAAGATGGAGGGAATGAGAATTTGGCAGCGGTGATGGCTAAGTTAGAGAATATGGACTGGAGGATACCTAATATGGGGCAATCAATACATGCCATTCAGGTGGGGTGCGACGATTGTAGTGGACCACACTTAACCAAAGATTACGATTTGGATGAAAATGGGGAACTGAAAAGCTCAAGTGTGTTATTCTAGTGGTAACCAATTTGATGAAGATTGGAGAAAGCCCAAGAAAGAATGATTGCCTTATGAAGAATACAAGAAGAAAAAAGAAGAGAAGCATAGGCAAACCGTACGAGGTTTCTACCAAAAGGAACAACCACCACCGGAAAAAAAACCCGACTTCGAGCCAATGCTTAATAGGTTTATGAAAGCTTCTGAAAAAAGATATGATACTACTGATGTTACCATTAGAAACCAACAAGCTTTCATTAAAAACATCGAGACTTAACTTGGGCAATTGACAAAGCTAGTTGACGAAAGGTTACCACTTAGAAAATTCGATCTGAACCCGCAACCTCACGTCATGGCCATATATCTTTTCTTGAAAAACCTTGGAAAGAAAGCACCAAAAGCTTAGTGCCTCTAATGGTTTGTACCCAAACCCTAGCAACAAGAAGACAAGAGGAGAGATGAGATGTGGAAGCAAAATTTTGACTCTTCCTTTAGGTATATGGTGGACGAAAATAAGGAGCCTAAGAGCCCTATTTATAGCTGATACAAGGAACCCTGGAAACCCTAATTTGAATATAATATTAATATTTAAAATTAGGTAATTATCCAATCTCTTATTTATCTGTAGAGAATATTCTAGATCCACTTTGGATCCTCCAAAATTCGTCCACGACCTATGGAAAGTTATGGAATCTCTCTTGTTCAACTACTGAACAATTACAACTTAAGTCTTTGCACTTTTAATTAATCCAATTAATTCCAAAATTAATTTCAATTAATTTCTTATTAATTTTTAATTAAATAATACTACTTATAATTAATATATTAATCTCATAATATATTAACAAATCAATAAATCAACCTCTCTCTCCAAATGTCATTCTATAATCTATGTCATTACTAGTTATGAGGGAAACCAAAAAGGACTTTGCTTTCAATTCAAGTATATACCAATTTAGTTATGATCTTAGACACCTTAATGCAATAGTTTCTTAAGCTTTCTCCAAAACTGGATCTTAGACTTGCCACATCGTTCTCGTCTAACTTTTAGGTTCTCCCACCATAACAAGGCATACTTATTAAGTTTCAAAACAACAACTTTATTACT
Source organism: Lactuca virosa (assembly GCF_052849685.1). NCBI lineage: Eukaryota > Viridiplantae > Streptophyta > Magnoliopsida > Asterales > Asteraceae > Lactuca > Lactuca virosa. The sequence continues at coordinate 165,900,474 of NC_136434.1, read as the reverse complement.
TTTTTCATCAGAATACCCATTGATATCGAAAAGGTTCTCAATATCATTCAACCATTCTACAAAATCATATGGGTTTGATCCTCCATGGAACTCTGGAGCATCTATTTTGATATCTCTAATTTCATCTCTAATCCTTTTTCTATGAATGAATGTCTGATCAGATTCATCCAAACTAGAAACATCAGGTCCGATTGAATAACCACTAGCATAATCTTCTTTATGCTTCCAATTGACCCTTCGCGATTTTTCGCCCATCAATATTGTAAGTTATTGAGTTATGATTCCGGTAGTTCTTTGGAGTTCTTTAATCTGCCTATCGCGTATGATATTCTTAGCTTCTTCTGCACTCATACCATGAGGAAATGCCATGATGTTTTGGGAGGAGGGAAACCAGTAAAGTGATAAGAACACAACCGAGGATAACCTGGCTCTGATACCAGTTGATGTGTAAGTGGGTGAAAATTAGATAAAACAAAAGGGATAGGACAAGCAACCTGATTAGATCAATGATAAAGTACTTAAACACCACCACGATTAACCAAATTGGTGAACGTTGATGTTAACTAGTGATAAAGAAACAACACCACACTAACAACAATCAATAATCGACTTCGTTCGTGAATGAAATGTAACATCCCAAAAATTAAGGCCAAAAATTTCATTTTTAATAATAATAGAAACCATCTTTCAAAACATGTTCATATAACCATAATAGAATCAAGTATGATCAAAACATCACATTTACATCAGAGTAAAGTAAAATGCAGAACAACATGGTGTGTGCGATGCGATCATCCCGAGCTCTTCCTCTTGGAACCAGAAGTACCTAAAACATAAACTGAAAACCATAAGCACGAAGCTTAGTCAGCTCCCCAAAGTACCACATACCATACATATCAAACATATAATGGGCGTCACTCGTCATTGGGCCCTGTCCGACATCGAGCCCCGCTCGGAATAGATCTGTCAGTAAAATAAGATGGGCCCCGCCACATCATATTCATCAGGCCTCGCCCGATATACATACAAACATATAAAAACATGCAAGAATCACAAAGATAATTAACATACAATATAGTCATCAGACCCCGCTTAGCATCGGGCCCCGCCCAATATACATATAAACACATAACACATGCAAGAGTCACGCAGACAACTAGCATCCTACTCATAACAAACAAGGGCTGACATTGGTGCCTTCAAACCGTCAAGCATGGTGAGGAAACTCACCTCAAACTACTGAATCTCTTAGATAAATGCTCGGACTATTGATCTGGAAAAATCCCCGTGCTGACACCACCAAATAATATCCAATCAATAATTAGGTTACAACCCATAGCTGGGATCCTAGTCCAATTGTCCAACACTACGGGTAAAAGACCATTTTACCCCCTCCTAACTTGGCCCAAAATCCAAGGCCCAATCCAATAGCACCAAAAACCCATTAAGGCCTAACTTCCTAATTGGGCCCAAAACCCATCATGGGCCTAATTCTAATAATTCCCAAGGCCTAGCCATGGCCCAAAATCAAAAGCCTAATGGCCCAAAAGGACCCAAAACTCATCTAACCTAAAAAGCGACCCAAATCGAGAAAGTTAACTGAAGTCAACGGCTGCTGAGTACGACCGGCATACTCAGTCTTATGCCCATCGTACAACCAAGCGAAACATGATCGGGTACCAGGCAGTGTACACGCAGCGTACACATTCGTACGCCCAGCGTACGTGCCCATTAAGCACTTTTCCATTAAGTGCTTAATACTTGCTACCTAAAGCCCAAACTTTAGATCCAAGTCTTATCAAAAATCTTAAGCCATAAAGTCATGAACTTAGAGCCTTTGCATGGATCAAAAGGACCCAAACCTCACTTTTAGCATTCTACTTTCACCATAATGACCTAAACTTGTGCATGGTTGATCCACAACCATCAAGATGCTAAAATTATAGACTTGGGACCTCAGAACATCAAGAGAATCAACTCCTAACTTTTGGAGTAGAAGGAATCCACTGGATCTCATAATATGACTAAAATGGGACCAAAACTTCATAAGGACTAGATCTAAGTAAACAAGGAGCAAGTTCCAAGATTTATACCACAATGAAGCTAGAAATGATATGAGAAATATGGATCTATAAGCTCTCCTTTGATCAAGACTCCTTCTAAATTCTTATTCTTCAAGTGTTACCAACACACACTTAAACACACACAAGAAGGGAGAGGGTCACATCACTTCAAAAGGGCTAGAGTTTCGAAATGGCACTTTAAGGGCAATGGTGGCTGAGAAATGAGAGAATAAGGGGTCATAATGTTGTTTAAATAGGATCTAAACCCTAAAATTTAGGATTTGTCCCCTGCATGCGTACGCCAACGTACAAGGAGTACGCCCAACGTACTCCAACTTTTCCAAAGTTGGCAAAACTGCCCCATAGGGACCAAATCTGCAAAACATTTACACACCAATGATCAAAATGAAAAATAACTTGAATTGAGTGTTACATGAACACTCAAAATTAGTTTCACAAGCTATTGCATCTTTTTAATATTATTCAAAAGATGTTTTCCTGCTACAACTTAGAGCTCCATATGTAGGGCTGGAAAACTAAAAGAAACATAACTTTAGGCAAATGAAAAGTCTAAAGAAAGACCAGAAGTTGGAAAGCAATTAAAAGACAAATAAAAGAAGCATTAAAAACATTAATGAGGCTGATTATGAAGACTTCAATTTTATTGGGCTTCCAGAAAAATTATACTTCTCTTTTTAACTGTTTTCAACCCAAAATAAGAATCTGATTCAAGCCCAAGGTAAGTTGGAGACATGAAACGGGCTGCTCTAGAATTAGCTGAAAATGACGTGGATTCCCCTGCATCATAAGTTTTTCTCATATAATCAAAGTTGCAGAAATCGAGATTAATCGTGGATTCATCTAGGATTAATTGCTTGATGTTCTCCAACCGACTAGGATTACGGGTGCTTGACGGAAATTAGGGATTAATCGGGTTTGGCGGGATTAATCGGTCGTGGAGGGATTAATTGGTCAACAAAAGTATTAAAAAAAAAAAAAAAAATAGTCAAAAAAAATTCAAAAAATAAACTTTTTTTTACTAAAAAAAATTCAAATATTATACCAAAATGTTCATATTTTCAAATTTTCAAATTTTCAAATTTCAAATTTACTTATTTTCTAATTTTGAAGTACTTGTTTTTCTTAAGATATATTAATCTTTGATCAATTTTAATATTTTATTAATAATTTATGGTCCCAGATTAATCCCCGATTAATCACCACAAAGACCGATTAATCCATTAACCCTAGTCGACCGTCGAGCTACCGTCAAACGATTTTTACAACCTTGTATATAATAGTTAGAAGCTTCAATAAATGTTCCAGTAATTATTCATGTCGTAAATCCACCTCACACTTTGAATGTTGTCATGCCTCTTGCTCTTATATTTTATAAGCATATCCTCCCCTCTTTCTAAAATACATCAAAGCTAAAAAACACATCAAAACAACATCTGATAATTAAAGTGGAAAGCTGTTTTCAAAAACTAAAAATAAAACAAACCAAAAACTTAAAAATAACATGCAAACCAAACGTCGGGTTGCCTCCCGCAAAGTACTTCTTTTTGTGCGAATCGTAAGCCGGACTCCAACCATCACTTCAGTTTTTTCAGTGATTTAGAGGGGCACCTCCTTGTCCACCTTCAGTTCATTCCTCTTTCTCTTGAAATTAACCACTTTCTTCTTATATGATTTCTTTTCTTTATTTTGCTTTGAGCTTCCCCTGGTTCAACCTTCTTGTAATTCTTCTGTTTTACAACTTGTTGTACTTTCGTTTTACCTTTGACCTTATTACCCTTTTTAGTAGTAGCTTTCTCTTTTACCCTTTCCCTTCCTAATTTTTCCTTCTTCGTACCATACTCTTTTTCATCACACTCCTTTAACCACGAAGCTAGCTTTAGATCTTTCCGACTTCTGGAACTCTTCAGATTCAAGATGTGTCATAAAAGCTAGCTTTAGATCTTTCCGACTTCCGACTTCTGGAACTCTTCAGATTCAAGATGTTTAGGAAAAAGTTCGGACCTTTTCTTATTTGGAGAGGCTTTAACATCAATATAAATTTCTTCACATAAAACAATCGTGTCGTGATTAGATAAAGAGTCACATCGCGAATATGAAGTTTCTTTAAATTCAATTTGTCGCCGTGCATAGACTGCAAAGTTGTGTCATAAAAGCTGTTATGGGCTCATATTTTGCATTTCTTCTTCCATTAGCCTCTCTAGCTCCATAAGCTCATTATCATCATCAAATTCCTCAACATTTTGTTCTTCTGACTCCCCCTCTAGCAGATTATCAACAATGTCCATAAAGAACACTTCATCATAATGTAATTTGGAATATATCATCGCTTGATTAACTCCAAAGGTTATCTTTTTGAACCCCACTCTTAGTGTTAGCATAGAATCATGGATATCAACGAAGGCTCTCACAGTACTCAAGAATAACCTTCTAAGGATTATTGGAAGTTCATCGTCTTCTTCCATATCGAGGATAACAAAGTCAATTGGAAAATTAAATTTTCCCACTTTAACGAGCAAGTCTTATATAATGCCTATAAGATAAGTACTTGACCATTTTTCCATGTGGATATCCACCTTTCTGGGTTTCAATTTTGAGGGATCAAGCTTTTTATAGAACGAGTATGCCATTAGATTTATACTAGCTCCGAAATTGGCTAATGCATTCATTTTAGTAGAATTCCCAAACTAGCAAGGTATTGTAAGGCTGCCTAAATTTCTCATCTTTGTTGGAATCTTTCACATCAACATTGCTGAACATTGTTAATTTAGAATGACACTTAAGGCTTGCTCTAATTTCTTTCAATTAATGAGTAGATCTTTGAGGAATTTTGCATATTTCAACATTTGATCTATTGTTTCGACGAAAGGCACGTTTATCGAGAGGGATCTAATATGTTCCAAGGAACTTCTTTTGCTCTTTTTCATGTTGGAGCTGCTTCTGTCTTCCCAGATAAGTTAGTGGTGGTTAGTACTGTTTTACAACGAGAATTTTCGGAATCTGGTCAGGAGTTCATGGCGCAACATCCTCTTCGTTGCGACGGAATGACGAAACATGGGCATTAATTTCAAAGATTTCCTCGACTTCTTCTTTGGGTTGTTTTGCACTAGATGGATAGTTATTATTAATAATTAATGGTTCAACTTTTTTACCTCCCCGTGTCATGACAACTTTCACTTATGCTCTTGGATTGGTTTCGGTGTCGCTCATAATAGTATCCGGTAAACGCTCATGGATTAGTTGGGAAAGTTGGTCCACTTGTTTTTAGATGTTCAAGATCGAGGCTTGTTGATTCCGTAAGGTTGCTTCGGTTTCGTTGTGGTACCTATCGGATGCCTCGACAAATCGAGCTAAAATAGCTATGAGATCCGGTTTCTTTTATTGTTTTTTGTACTCTTTATATGTATTCCACTCCTTTTTCGGTTGCTGCAATCCGTATTATATTTGTCCCCGATCGAATATTTAGTTAAATATAGACCGCTACAATTGACACATTTGACTTCTATTTTTTTTTGTATTTTTTTATAATATAATCCTGATTATAAATATTGTTTTTTTTATTTTTAGCGAACATGACAAAACTCAAGGAAGAAGCCCCGACTAACTTCGTGCCAGCAGCTGCAGTGCTTTTAGTTTTGTATAGAAATATTTGCCTTTCCAAATAACAGTGAAAATTGTTTTTGAATTGGATGGCATTGCTACAAATGGGGCGGCTGCTGCTGCAGCAGTTCGTACAAGGTTGAAAATGATTTTGATCTTTTAATTTGTTGATTATAGGTGGGCAGTCGTAATTGGCTGATTATTGGACTTGTTTTGTAGCTTATTCTGATGGTTTGTGTATAGGGACTAATAGTGCAACAAGATAACTTTTCATTATTTACCATTATTTGACATTTTTAAGAATTATAGCCTCATAATCAACTAATTATAGCATTGTACTTTCGTTTTTTTTAAGTAATGGTGTTTGGAAATCTATCAATTACGACATAATCACACACATCCACAACATAACAATACTAGATAATCCCCAACCCAAATGTGGTGAATATCCTCCAAACGTAATTTTTTGCAATATACAACAAAAAAGTATTTAACAAAATCTTTATTTTTTGTATTCAATCCAACATCAATAATGATAATACACCCAAACCCAAGATTTTATATCAAACATTTATCAACAAAGCTCTTTTCAAAGAAAACCCAACAAAAACTATTGAACATAGATAAAAAAAAAAAACAAAAAAGCCGTCCCGTGTTCACCACGGGATCACCTCCTAGTTTGTATCAAACACCGTTTGAACTTTGAAGTACCTTTCTGTTAATATTAGTATTGTAACATTATAAAAAAGGACAATAAACAAATAATGGGTTTGTTATGGGGGTGTTAGTGTAAACTTATTTTTTTGGGCTTAAGCTTATGGGCTTAAAAGCTTAAGAAGATAAAAAATATTTGGATTAGCTTATGACTTATTAGCAAATAAGCTTTTTTAAAAATAATGTTTGGATTAGCTTATTTTTATAAAATGACTAAAAAAGAATAATGTAGTTTCGAGAAAAGAAGAATTATTTAGGGTTGAGGGTAAATAGGTAAAAATAGACAAATAAGCTAACCATTTGGGAAAAAAAATTGTATCGGTTGTCATATCTCATAGATGGTAGTTAGATGATCGATTTTTCTACGGAAAACCTTTTTCAAAGTTGCATCAAAGAAGTAGGTAGCCTTGATCTAAAAGAATGTCAATTTTTTTATCGGTTGTTATATCTCATCGCATCCGCGTATTATGAAGTTTATACCTTATTTCATGTTCGATGGAGAAGTTAGCAGTTAGCAGATACACAATCTCTCGGTTCCTTCGTGATGATGTGGTCATTTAGTTTGTCGATCACAATGAACTTGCACACTTGTCAAACTTCATTGCTGATGAAGTGGATAAAATCCGTTTTTATGTTCTAGAATATTGTAACGAGATGAGAACCCTAGTAGATGGTAACACTGAGGCATCTTAAAGAAATTGGAAAAATTACGCATGTTGAATTTGCCACTTTTGAAAAGCATTTATGAAGGTCCAATGCAAGGTCTTCTCACCGGTTTAAAAATATTGATATTGATGTTGACATCTTTGTGTGCATATTATGCAATTATGCAAATTTGTCATCTAGAAGTTAAATGACGTTCTCATATGAAAGAGGTATTTAATGGGTCTTCGAATGTTGGGCTTTGAGGCTACCAAATTTGAAGAAACTAATACGTGATGATATTTCACAACTTACAATTATATTGATGAGTAACCTATTTGAGCGACTTTTTTTTGAGAAACTTAAGATTTTTGGTTGTATAAAGTTAAAAAAAATTGACTTTCAAAAAAGATAGTGTTGTGAAGTTGAAATTAGTTGAAGTAATGAAAAGTTGGTGGAAACCTTGGAAAATGTTCAGGAGATTGAAAAACAATTTCAACACTATTGCACCTTCAGGTAAGAGTCCATATAGTTTTGAAAACTTATTAATTGAAAATTGATAATGGCAATTTAATCTATGATAGCAAAAAGTGATGCATTTCTGAACTTAGACCAAACTATATATATATATATATATATATATATATATATATATATATATATATATATATATATATATATGTGTGTGTGTGTGTGTTTGGTCAACTTCAAAGATGCATCTGTTTTTGCTAAAATAGATTAAATGGTCATTAGCAATTTTCAATTAATCTAAATAAGTTTTTAAGGCTATATAGACTCTTAGGTGAAGGTGCAATAACGTTGAAATTGTTCTTCAACCTCCTGAGTCATTTTCTAAGGTTTCCCACCAACTTTTCTCTACTTCAACTAATTTCAACTTCACAGCATTTTTTTTTTGAAAGTTAATTTTTTTTAACTTTAGACAACCAAAAACCTTAAGTTTTTCAAAATAAGTTACTCGTCATTATACTTGTAAGTTGTAGAATATCATCAACTATTAGTTTCTTCAAAATTTGTAGCATCAGAGCCCAACATTCGAAGACCCATTAAATATCTCTTTCATCTGAGAGCACCCTCTGACTTCTAGATGTTGAATTTGCATAATTACACCATATGCACACAAATATCAATGTTTTCAAATGGGTAAAAAGACTTTGCATTTGATCTTCACAAGTGTTTTTTAAAAGTGGTAAATTCAACATGCTTAATTTTTTCAATTTCTTTAAGATTGAGCTGTCTCAATTTCCCAAAACTTTTCTTCCCCTCGATTACGAGTTCTTTAAGATTCTACATTTTAGAAATAAGATCCACAACCTTGGATGCATTTTGAAGAGATGTGTTCCTAGCAAATGGTACCAGGAACCGTCGTACGTATATCAAAGCCGTACGTATATCAATTCTATGACTTGAGGCGGTACATTTTGAAAATGTGTGTTCCTAGCAAATGATACCAGAAAATCTTGTTATCCCCACTTCTTGATGGCAAAATTTCATGTTGGTGTTTCATATTTTCACCATTTTTCCTAACACTGTTTCTGAATGACCAGTAATACTTTGTTTCATGAAACACCGAAGGTATCTTTCTTATCATGCCTTTGCCTATGTTTTTCTTTTCTTGAATTTCTTAGGAAGATAAGGAGAAAGGAAGGAAAGGACTTGTACTTCATGCTTCAAGAGTTGTAATATTCTTGAGATCTTAAAAGTGAAAAGATTATATTTCACAGATTTACAATGCCAATTCCTCTAGCTCCATATCCAACTCCTCCTATACCACTTACAACCCCTACCATTGGTATAACTGCATAGTTCTTACTAGATTAGCAACTATCCTCATGAGTTCAATAATTTATTCGTGGTTATATTCTTGTATTTTCCCTTTCCTTGTTTAAAGATAGAAACCATAAAATATGGATTACAACAAGCTAATCTGTACAGCAAAAACAGATATTGAATCAAAGCAACAAGATTTGAAATTTCGGAAAGTAACTCAAATGTTTTTTCATGATTATATACTATATAACAAAATGATTTCTGAATTTGATGCACGAAGAAAGCTCAGAATGACAGAAAAACAGAGCATAGAGTGCTTTATTTTTCTTTCAATCTAATGTTCCTCCTCCTGCTATCAAACTTTCAGTTTTAACGGCATCCAAATAGTTCATACTTCACTGTGTGTGTTTTTTAACATGAATTTCCAATGATTTAGGCACTGAAATGGCTCAGTTGGTTTGTGGAGGCTGCCATACATTGCTCATCTACATCCATGGTGCGCCAAGTGTACAGTGTTCTCACTCTTATCCGATTCAGATCTGTGCGCTTTTTACATATCTCTATTCTTACATGGATTCAGAATAAAGAGAATGGAAACAAAAATGGTGGTTATTGGTGGGTTTGGGTTGAAGGGAGGAAGAACAAGGGGAAGGGAGTGTGTATGTGTGTGTTTTTGTGTATGTATGTGGGCCCTTGTAAAGAAATTGTTGGTTTTGAAAGTTGCTTTTTGTGTTGGCACTAAGCGGACCCTGTTATAGTTGAAGACAATGAAAGCGAACCTTGTGAGTTTTATAAACTTTTAAACTGTATTGATGGTTTTTTTATAAAAGTTACTTATTTTTTCTGGATACTTAGGTACCTCCATTTTAAAATGTATTAATGATTCTTTTGTAAAAATTTATTATCTTTTATTAAGATGTGAGTGCTGCTCAGCATTGGCTGAATTAGATCAATGTTGTTATGCAAATGAGAAGGTGGAGATCATATGAAGGGTAAGTTAGTTATTTCATTTGGATTGGGGACCAAAAAACTTCAAAAAAGAACTAAATTTGCAAAGATAAAACCTTTTCAGACTACACCAAATTTATAACATGATTTCATTGGATTGGATTATATTGATATTGCGAATGTTTTGGATATTGCTTTCATGGTCTGTTGAATTTAATGGCATTGAATCTAATTAATAATATGCTTAACGGTCATGTATGTTTATAGGGAAGAGCCTTTATTTTACGTTGATTCAACATGTGTTGTAGCTACTCTTGGTTAGTATCGTTTTCTTATGTCGTTATATATCTTGTTTTGGGTATTTTAGGAGCTAGGTTGTTGGGTTTCTTTTGTTCTTTTCCTTATGTATTCTTGTACACAACGTAAATAGGAACAACGTAATTGAAAGGTCAATGCTCATAAATAAAAGTCGGCCAAAAATGACAAAATTTTAAAGGGAAAATACCGCTATAGGCATAAAATGGGGGGTAAATTCAAAAATTTAGATATGAAAAATTAAAATTCCGGAGATAGACATGCGTTCTGCGGAGGACCCTCTGCGGACCTCCGCGGAACCATGAATTCTCCGCGGAGAGGGGTAGTTTTGTAATTTCACCCTCATCTTTTTGACCAAAATGATTCCTCCTCTTTGGTCCCCCCCACTGGTCCCCGATTCCGCTTTGGCAAAAACGTTTCTCCGCATCGACTGTTGATATTGAGGATTCCGACGACGACTTCAAATCCGGCGACAACGACATCAGACGACATCATTTGCCGGCGATTGGAGTATATTCGACTTAAAATCGGGCACCGATGGAGGGCAATTTCCCCGATATTTTAGCCGATGGATTCGGCTCCAGGGTATTTCTCACATTCCTCTCTTTTGATTAATGTCGTATACGATTCAATTGTTACGAAAACCCAATTGATTACATGGAAATATATATACAAATTTAGATTTGGGATGTAAAGATTCACAGGTTCGATTTTGGGGAAGATCCATTCCGCGGAGATATACGTCATTCCGCAGAGGATTCTCCGCGGAGTGATGTATTCCCTCCGTGAAATGATCTAAGTCACCAAAATTGGGTCTCCGCGGAGGGTAGAGGTCACTCCGCAGAGGGTTCTCCGCGGAATGACCTCTAGCCTCCGCGGAATGACCTGAAAATGCTTATTCCCCAAAAAAAAATTATGCCCTTTTATATCCCTTTATATATATATGAGGTATTTAGTTATATATAAAAAGTATGTTGCTATTTATTTTCAATTACTAACGTTTTATATAAAGTTAAATGTTATGTTTTGTAGCACGATGATCTCAATCAAAAATCGGATTTAACTTTAAAATGTGTGGTGGGTACTATTATTAAAGACTATTTTCCGCGCCTAACACAATCACAACGACTATTATTCGAAGCTTCGCCGTTTGGAATATTCTTAGGAATGCATATCCCACATGGTGATCCCTTACTTGTGCATTTGATGATGTTGCACGAAGTAAGGTCTCAACAAGTATTTGAAATGGGGAGGTTTCTTTTTGATATACAGGGGATGCAGTTGGATTTTGGTGAAACTGAATATATTCTCATTTGTGGTTTAAAAGTTGGTCCTTATGTGGATTTACTCTATGACGAAAAAGGCCGGTGAAATTCAAATATTCGTGTTCGGTTGTTCCCAGACATTTCTGATGCACGTTTGCGGCTGAAAGATTTAGAAGACTACATTATGTCTCCGAATTATTTGTCACTTCAGGATGAAGATGCTGTAATGCTTATCCAGCTTGTTTTTATGTTGAAAGATCTCCACGGACGGGACGCTAAAACGGGCATTCTCGCGGCAGTATACAAGCTTGCTCATAATATAGATGATTGGAACAGGTATTACATTTAAAGATTGTGTATATATACAATAATAGTAATTATAAAAAATAAATTGAAAATTACAGGTTTGCATGGGGTACATATTTCTGGACCTATACTTCGCGGTTGATGCGTGAAATGTTTAAGAAAATAGAAGAATTTAGACTATTTAGACAGGCCAATCCCGAATCCAAGAAAGTACACAAGTATACTGTTCCCGATTTTATGCTTCCGTTTAAGGTTAGTTTCTAATGCATTTAAATAGTTATCATAGTTCCCTTTTATGCTTACATTTTTTTACATAGATATGGATTTTGGAGACGTTCCCCGAGGCAACCCAGTTTTATATACACACGCCGACAGAATTGCCACGGATGAGGTCGTGGAGAAGTAAAACATCGTTAACTTGGGTTCAATGTCGTCGAATAATCAACGTGTCTTTGGTATGCTTTTAATATTAAGGATTATATATATTTACAAATTCCAATGTTTTTCATGTTAAACTAACAATCTGATTTTTGCAGCCTAACAACCAACCTAATTTTGTCGTGGCAAACCTGACGGAGCTGATGTTGTCGTTTTATGTTCGCTACGTGAACTGGACTCTTAACCATGAAGAGTCTCCCCCACGGCAACATACTCCGGTCCAAAATAGTCCAGAGTCTCCCCCACCGCAACATAGTCTGGTCCGAAATAGTCCACCTGTTGTTGCCTCGCCTCCTCGAAGAAAGAAGTACAAGTCGGAAACATCTTCGACTGAATCTGGCACAAATGCTTCTTCCTCGAAACATGTTGATATAGAAAGAACTTATATGTCAACTGACACATCAACAAGGTTGGTAAAGAAGAAGAAGACGAGCACAAAGGTATTAGTGAAGCGTCTACTAGGCGTTGTGGCTGACTTATCTTCTAAAGTAGATCGTGTATTAAAGAAAAAAAGATGAGCCAAACACAGGGTTTGGAGACGAGGAGGAGGAGGAGGAGGTGATAAATGAAGAGGAGGAAGAAACATATTACCATGGTACACAGTTAAAATATGATGATTTAGGTAGTCATGGTTTGGAGAGGGAACTTGGGCGTACACCTACGCATGTTGAGCCGTCACTGGACGCGAGTGAACATCACACAAAAACAATGACTCCTATTGGTAGGCCACAACGAAAGAGGGGTGTTCCTTGGTATCAGCGAACTCCGTTCACAATGGTACAAAACTCATATTTTAAATTTGGTATATTTATAAAATATAACATTATTGATAATTATTTAACATGTTAATTTTTTAGATGCAATCCACACCAAAAGTGAAGAAAATCACCAAAACAAGGGAAAAAAAGCAGTGGAGAGTCCTGAAAAAGCAAATGAAGACATTGTGAATGGAGAGAGTAATGATGTTTCAAATTAGCTCTTGTTGGACAGGTTCATGCTGCTAGTATGCTGAGTTTTTGGAAAGAATGGAGTATGATCTCTTCCAACCTCAACACAAAACATAGGCTGCATATACTCCCACTGGATGTGGAGTTTTGGTCGAGGTTACTTGCAATTACTGACTCTGGGTGGTTACTTTCTTCGGTAACATTCGTTAAATTTAAATTTTAACTACTTTTTTAGACGATAATTTATATAAATAATTGTAACATTTTTATCTTAAAATGTACAACATATTGCGATATGGATTGCCCTGCTCATGGAAAGACGGCCGACGAACGCAAGGTGGACGATATATCCTCAAGAAATCAATTTGCAACTCAGCAAATCATTTCTTTTTAGGCATATAGCAAATGGTGTTGGAAGCCGTCCTAAATGGAAGGATGTGGATATGGTTAGTTAATTTTAATAATGATTTATTTATATATTAAATATTACTCAATTTACGACTATTTAATTTATTTATTGTTTGGAGGTTCTATTCCCCATAAATGTTGTTGCTACCCATTGGTTTATGGCGGTGCTACATTTAGATACCTGAAAAGTAGATATTTATGATTCGGCACGATCCATGAATTTCTTCTCAAAGTACCTTACTGGTGGAGAATTCTAAAGTTTTGGAGATAGTATTATCTCAGAGTTAGATGTCATTGAGTACTGGAACGATTTCCCCGTTTGACACAAAGACAAAGCAATTGGGGAGTTTATTGATTTTGTAGACACGCCACAACAGGAATATACTCTTGCTAGATGGGATTGTGGAGTATTCGTATGCATGTTTATGGAAATGATTGTTTCGGGGGTACCAGTGAAGATTGATAAGCCACGTAGAGATGCAGGATTTCTCTACAGAAAAATAGGATGACAAATATTATTTGGGATACTATATAACTTGATTTTGAGAACTTTGTGTATATATTAATATGAAATACTTGTTTTTAGTAATTTTGTTTAATACAAATATGTGTTTTTTTTTGTTATACATTCAAACAAAATAAACATTACAAATAACATAAAAACATTACAAATATAATAAACATAAAGGCATTACAGATATCATAAACATAAACATTACGACTAACAAACATTACAAATATCATAAACATAAACATAAAAACATTACAAATATCATAAACATAACCATTACGACTAACAAACATTACATAAAACATTAGAAATATGGAAACAGTTGTCTACATGAAAAAAGATTTATTTTTAACTAGATTCCAAACGTCCGTATACTCAAAATCAGTTCCATCAAACTCGCACAGGTAATATCCGTTCACGTCTTCAAGAAGTTCTTAATCGTCTGCATCAGAGCGTCGCTTTTTCTCATAGTTGTAGAATCGATTGAACCATGTTACTTTAGTCTTTAAATCCATCCATTTACTAACAACATCGGGTTTTAGTCGTTGGTGTCCTTGTCCCACCTCATAGTTGAACAAAGCTATTAGGCGGGACCATTCATCACCAACAAGGCAATTAAGGAGAGCCATTACTGGTAGACCCTCGTAAACGGTAATCCAGCATCGTGTTAGGACCAACACCTCTGATGTTGTCCATGAAGATGAACCATTTGTTAGAGCTGACACATTGGATGGATTTGCTGCATTCGAAGAAGTTGGTACATTGGACGTTATTTTGTGAAATGATCCCTATTGTCAATTAAAGATGTGAATTTCATATAGATAGAAGGTTTACTATATATAAAAAGATAGGTTATACGGACTGACAAGTCAGTTATGCGGACTGACAAGTCAGTTATGCGGACTGTCAAGTCAGTTATGCGGACTGACAAATCAGTTATGCGTGGAGGATAATATCAATGGCCAGTATCGCGAACTGACAAGGTTTACTATATATAAAAAGATAGGTTACGTGGACTGACAAATCAGTTACGCGTACTGACAAGTTATTTACGCGGACTGACAAGTCAGTTCTGCGGAATAATGTATACTGATTCCTTTTAAATTGGACAAGCATTTTCATTTTTACAAGGTTTCAAAAGTTGTGAAAATGAATTTAGTCAATCAGGTATTAAGAAAAGGTTTCTCCAACCTACCGAGTTTTTTCCATAATCTGCAAAGAACCAATCCTAACACCTTCACGTACATTACGAAATATCAGTACAATCGTTTCAAAATTTGTTTTGTGGCATTGGGATGCGTGGTATGTAATCCCTTACAGTAAATATTTACTTATTTGAAGTTGTTATATGGCTAATATTCTTATCTTCACATGCAGATTCGTACGTTTCTCACGTCTATGATACCAATCATATTCGTTGGTCAAGTACCTCTAATTGGGACGTACGTAACATCCATGTACATTGCGGTTGCTTTAGATGGAAATCATGAACCCCTTCTCATAGCATTTTCTTTGGGAACCATAAACTGTGACGATTCATGGTTATGGTTCATGAGGAGGCTTAAAGAATGTTTAGGTGACAATACGGAAGTTGGTTTCATAAGCCATATGTCTGATTCCATAGACTTTGCAGTTCAAAGAGTCTACCTTGATTCATATCATGGCTATTGTTGTAAACATATAGCTAAGAAAATACGCGCTTCCACCGGAAGCAATACAGTTGTAGAGCAATTGTTCTGGAAGACTTGTAAAGCGTATAATACGTCTGATTTTTATGCGTTTTAACAACTTACAACATGAGGTGAATGGGAATGATCTTGATTGGCTTGACAATATTCCCATTGCAAAATGGGTACGGGATTTTTTCCCTAAAGTACGTTTTAATGTTAAATTCATTGACATTCCCGATGTTGTCAAGTGGATATGAACAAACAGGCATGAGTTTCCAATAAAAACAATCATTGAAATGGTTCATGACTTGATGCAAGCAGTGTATGTTCAACGTGCTGCATTCGGAGGTAATTATAAGTTATGACATCACTTAAATGTTCAAATGATATGTTATTATACATTATGACATCATAATTTTTGTTTTATCATTCAGTTCATTTCACTGGGGATTTTCATGGTATTCTAACCCCTTATGCACTAAAGGTGCTTCATAAAAGATTTATCCACTCCGATGGTTGTAGGATTAGGCATATTGTTGGCGACACATATGAAGTGAGTAAATATTTAACCACCGAAACTGTGCAATTAGACCGTGGTATTTGTAGTTGCGGTAAATGGAAAAAATGCGGTATACCTTGTGAGCATGCTATAGCTTCACTACAAAGGCTTGAAATTGTAGAAATCCAGCAAATGGTAAATTTAAAGTTAACTATCGCGGTGTATCGAAATGGTTTTCAAACTGAGACTGTCAATCCTATTCCAACCGTTAGGCATTGGGAAATACCAGTTGAAAGTGTTGTCGTCTTACCTCCACGACAATTGACTTGAACTGAAATGTACGGATCACAACGAATATTAGTTTGTATTCAGTTCTATGTTAACCTTACTTTTGGTCCGTTGGCGTTGTTTAGTTTTTAATAAATAATGTTTACCTTTTAATAAATAATTGTATTCCCATAATTGTAATGTAAGGATGACAACGACTTGACACACAGCTATGCGGATTGGCAAACAGCTTTGCGGACTGGCAAACAGCTATGTGGACTGACAAACAGCTCTGCGGACTGACAAACACCTCTCTGCGGAGTTGAATGGTCTATATATTGTCATGGATGATCGTTGAATTTTTGGTAAAGAGTTACAAATTATTTTGAAATTTAATATGAGTTCATCTTCAAATTTGTATATTTGCTCGTGCAACGAACTTGATTATTTCTATTGTGATCCAATCGACCCTTTTCTTGCCCCATCACCAAACATAAGAGAGTCGTATATGTCTGATGATACTTTGCAACAATTACAATGGGCTGAAGAACAACAAAGACAAGATAAAGAGTCATCTCGGGCTCTCACTGAACGTTGTGACCTCATTGCGGCAGAGTGCAAAGAGGTTGAGGAAAGGATGCAGATTGATAAAAAAATCAAAGACCACGAGGAATAGATAAAAAAAGACTAAGAAGAATATCAAACTGACTGAAAAATGGCTTGCTGAGAAGGATGCAGAAATGATAGATCTTGGGCGGCAAAAGGACCGTTTTGAAGATAAAATAAGAATTAGGGGCGACTATATAACAATGGAGAAAGAAAAGTATCCTTTGCAATTCCCTTAAGTTAATTGCTATTGTTGTACGTTTATTATGTGTTTTTGTTTTGTTCTATGTATTATCGTCGAGTTTTAGTTATTATTCTACTAGTAATGATGCACTAATATGATCATAATATTACCCATAATCTTTAAACTAACCATACCATTTCAAAGTACACAATCAACGTCTTCCAAAACATGACATAATTAATTATAAATACAACATCAATCATTCAAATCAAATGTTGAACAATAGTCTTCTCTTTGCGTTCCTTGTGTCATGCGCGTCTCTTGTGTCTCGTCCGTCTCTAGCATCTCGTGAGTCCCTTGTGTCCCTTGCATCCCTTTCCCTTTCCTTTTTGTGTTACTACCTGATGTCGAGTTACTTTTTCTAGCCTTATTTTGCTTCATTGGGACCAATGTCGGACAAATCGCTGCATTATATGTTGTACTATCACATCTACTACACCTTCTTAGTGTAGGTTCCTCACCTTGTGACGGTATACGATTTCTGTTTTTCGGTCTACCAGCTTGACGTGTATCCATTATCGGGGGTTTAACAACCATCATCTCAACAGGAATCTCCCAATCACATGGTTCAGGAAGGAGGTAAACCGCCTCCTGATACGTACTTCGGTACGTTTCCATTTTGTAAGCATCTATAGCCAGATGTCCAAAGTTAGTTTTTTTCAAGTGCTTTAAGACCATTATGACATTACCACAAGTCAACCCAGTTCCTTCCTTATATTTGCATGTACAAGTCTCTTGCCTCAGATCAACTATGCCACCATGTTTGAAATCATGCACTTGATATATTGCATCTGAAACACCAGAAACGGACCATCCTGTCGTACGCTCTTCATTTTTTCTAACTACTTTTTCAGCCCACTCCGTTAGTATTGTTGAACGTTGCCCTGTAAAGAACATATATATAATGAACTTATTATTCGACATAATTAAACTTTCATACCTCCATCGATGCGACGCATGTTACGTCATTCCTGTGAAAGACGACGGAAGAACTCAAGAAGGGGTACTATAGGCATCTTACTTGCATCTATAGATAAAGCATTCATGGACTCTGCATTGTTCGAGGTCATGTAATCGTACCGTTTCGACGGGGAATATGCTCTAGTCCATTTAGCATGTGGAATTTCACTTAGATACGCCGCTACTTGCGGCCTAGTAGTACTAAATATATACCAAAAATCTTCAAAAACATTTCTTTTGTAAGCTCTCACAAGCCTCCAAAACAACACTTTTGTTTTATCATTTTTCCCAAACCTATGTACTATGTTTCCTAGTAGATGAAAAGCACATACGCCATGATGAGCATGTGGGAAAACATTTTCAATACTAACCTGAATTGCATCGGCCCTATCAGTTACAAACGTCAAATCTTGACAATCACCAACGCATTCATACAACTTTTCAAGAAACCATGTCCAAGTAAGACCACTCTCTTTTTTGCATATTATGTGCACAAGGGGCACTATCTGGTTGTTCCCATCCATAGCGACCGCATGCAATATGGTTCCCTTAAAATCACCCTTCAAATGAACACTATCCATAATTATAACTTTACGACAAAAACGTTTGAACGCTCGTATGTGCAATATATGAAAATGGAACACATAAACACTATAAATTTTTTTTACAATTAATTATATATTAAATAACAAGTTTTTTGTATTTACCGTGCTCCCAATGGCATAAAAACAACACTCGAAACAATCTTCTGAATCTATTTGTATATAGGCCACCGTACCGGGATTATGCCTCTCCAAATTGGGAAAATAAATATGAAGTTTGGAAAAACATTCTTCAGAGGATCCCAACAACAGTTCCATAGCATATTGTTTTGCACGCCGAACTTGGTTGTAATTTTCATTGATTTCCAGCAAAGCATTCAAATCCCTTGATATTTCATTAGGCCTCCAAACCTTGGAACGAGTTTTTCCCATAATCTCATGCAATATAGTACCCATGACTTTTTTATTTGCATGCTTATGATTTGGGTGTATCTGTATGTAACGCCCTGACTCTCAGGTAATAATTTTATGGCTTTAATTTTCATAAATTGCAAGGTCTACTCGACGAGTTGGATGCCCTGACTCGTCGAGTAGAAGCAGATTTGGGCCACGTGTTTAAGTGACCTACTCGTCGAGTCCAAGATAGGACTCGACGAGTAGGAGTTGTAGGATGAAACCCTAATTTCTGGGGTTTTGCACCCTATTTAAAGGATTATTAGCCTCCTTTAGCCCCTTTACATCCTCTTGAGAGTCCAGCAAACCCTAATCCGTGTGTGTGCTTCATTCTTGTGTGTTTCAATCTTGGGAAGGTAGACATTAGTGAGAAGAGCTTGGAGAGCAAGTGGCTAGAAGCAAGGAACGTGTGGGGATCTGAAATCTACTTCAGTTAGCATATTTTGGAAGGTATCAAATCGTTACCTTGGCCTAATTTCATTCTAGATCTCATTTGGTTAAAGATTAGGGCTTTTCTAGCATATTAAGAAGCTATTCTTGGGTATGAGCTAAGATCTGAAGTTGTAACTTCAGATCTGAACTCTCTTTGGTCTCTATGTCCATAAAGCTTTCAGCTTTAGCAAGTATGAACCTCTCCTTAAGTGTAAAACTCCATTGCAAACTTGGTTTTGACATTATGAGCCTTGCATGCACGTAAAGTTTGCAACTTTACGTGATAAACATGCCTTGGGAAGTTGGATCTGCAGTATGGAACCTTAAAATGGCTTAAAAAGCATCTGATTGGATAATGGACTGAAGGGACTCGGTGAGTTGCATAGTCCACTCGGCGAGTCCGATGAAGATTGTCGTGTAAGGACTTCTGCATGGACTCGACGAGTCAGAGGGGTGACTCGGCGAGTCAACTAGGACTTTCCTGACATTTGGACACGCTTGAACACAGCGAGTTGCAGGAAACTCGACGAGTCAGTGGGGAGATTTTACGACTACTCGAGTTCTAGAAGGACTCGACGAGTCAGTGACTGCACTCGACGAGTCGGGTCAACATGGACTGTTGACCTTGACCGTTGACTTTGACCTTTACCAAGGGTTGGCTAATTGACTTCTGGGGCATTTTGGGAAATTGGAAATTTATGAGTATGGTTCTGTGGTGAATATAGGTGGTGGAGTTTGTGGCGGTGATCCGCGAGTTTGAGCTTATCTTTCGAGTCGACAATTGCGAGGTGAGTTGTTCTCACTATATCAACAGGGTCTAAGGCACCAAGGTCGGCCCTTTATCGGATTTGTATCCGGGTATTTGCTTGATATGTTTATTGATCTACTAGATCTGCATCCTGGTAGTTAGGATGGTATTATGCCAGTGACCTGGTTTAGGTCGGTATCCTGGTATATGGGATGATGCTATGTTAGTGACCGGTTAGGTCGGTATCTTGGTCATAGGATGGTTGTTGTGTTAGTGATCCGTTAGATCGGTATGACTATCTGTTATATACATGCTAGCGTATGATATTTATGTGCACATGATTGTTTGATTGGTATGGGATTGGGTTGAGGCGGGTCCTGCTTCGTGTTGTAGGCCAACATACCCAGGGCGGACCGGATAGACTGCAGGCCCAGGAGGGCACATAGTCAGGCCGAAGGCCCGACGAGCGGTCCGGATAGGCTGAAGGCCCCGACAGGGCGGTGCAGACCTGTCGAGGCTCGGAGAGTGGGCCAGATAAACTGAAGGCCCGGTGCAGACGGTCCAGTCATACTGTAGACTCAGAGAGTGGACCAGGTGGACTGAAGGCCCGGTGCGGGCGGACCAGTTACATTGTAGACTCGAGATGCATGGTTGTTTAGTGCTTATTATATGATATGTTTATGGTTGTATGAGGTTGGTATTTTGGGGGTAACTCACTAGGACTTCGAGCTTACAGTTTCAGTTTATTGTTTCAGGTTCAGCGGATGACCACAGGAAGGCGAAGGCGTGACCGTACACTTCCTCGATTGATGATTATGATTTATGGGAACTCTGATGTTTAAACTATTTTGAAAACAAATTGTAATAACTGAATGGTTTTAAATGATTTAAAAAGTTTTAAATTGGCTCGAATTTTATGGATGTTACAAGTTGGTATCAGAGCCTTGGTTTGATTGAATTGGAGGAACATTCGTGTGAATCCAATCGCAAACTAAGGAAAAAGATTTTCGAAATGATTTTTTTAAATGGTTTTCAAAATAAGTAAAAGAGGATGCAGAGTGTACTATCAACCGGAGCTAGTAAGTAGACCCCAAAATACCATAAAGTTATTTGATATTGTGATATGTTAGAACAGCATGCTAGTACTAGGCTAGGGATCTTCAGGAATTGCATGATAGAATTGCCTGATTACATGATGCCTTCTAGCCTAGGGTTTTCCTTATATGAGATTGACATCATTACTGTAGTTGCTTGTGTATGTATCACAGTTGTACATAATTAAGATCTTATAGCCTGAGAATGTTTGGTTTGGCCTTATGTTTTGTTCTTGTTTATTAGGGGCTTAGGGTAGGAACAGATATTCGAAAGTCTATAGGGTCCAGCATTATGTATGGCTAGCATACACTAGTGATGCAGGGTTAGTGGAAGTTTCATGGATGGGTGGGTTATGTGAGGCCGGGAGGCCAGTTTCGAGATATTTAGCATTCCTCTAGGAGTGAGGATTGAGCGCTCGCTATGTTTATGTATATTGTTAGGGCATTGTGATGATACTTGAGACAAATATAGGTAGGTGTGGAAGGTAGTATGGGCTCGTACTACTGAAAGCACAGGACCCATACGCATAGCAAGGAAGTCACAACCCCTAGGGTTGGGTTGGGAATTGGCCCCATGTCATTATATGGATTATCATAGATCTTTCTGGTGTCTTACCAGAATGGTGGTTACGAGACGTCTTGAGACCGGATTCAGGTTAGGATCGGGAGCTAGCATCCAGGATAGGCCAGCATTTTCAGAGGATCGTGTCATTGAGATCATCCGGGAGGAGGTGATCAAGATTGTCCAGGGACAGTTGACGAAGATGTTCGGGTCTAAAGACCTCCATGGTTGATTATTTCTATGAGCGCTTTGCAACCGCAGCAGCTGTATCGACGGCAGGGGAAGAGCTGGTTGAGCTTTCCAGTATCGAGACTTGTTTCTATGTAACGCCCACAGATCCGGGCTAGTCAATTTAGAGATAATAGGGGTCGAAAACGACTTTTTGACAAAAGATTATTTAGAATAAATAATCTGAACCAAGTTGTAGAATATGTCTCAAGGGTTCTGTATATATGAAGAACGTCGAAATCCGAGTTATAACGAAGAAGTTATGGCCCGTCGAAGTTTTACGGCAAAACCGGCACGGCACCGGGAGACGTAAATAGTGAATTTTTGATAAAGGACTTTTTAGCCTTAGAAATCTAAACAAAAGTTGTAGTATACGTTAAACTGAGAACATACAAAAAAAGAACGCCCAAATCTGACTTCGTATGAGGAAGTTACGAATTTTCTAAGATTTGACATAGCAGTGCACGACCCGAAACTCGAATTTTAGATCGCTCGGTTTTTGGCCTACGCGACCTAAATGAGAATTGAAGATCTCATTAATAGGAACTCAACAGTAAAAATACAGACGAAAACAGAGTCCGTATGTAGAAGTTATGAATTTTACGCGGACATTTAACAGTATAATCTCCTCGTACTGTTAAATTTAAGATCGGTCGAGAATTAGCCGACGGAGTCAAAATGAAAGTTGTAGATCTTATTTTTACCTACGCGTGGATATAAATAACGTCAAAAAGGGAGGTCGTATGTGAAAGTTACGGATTTTAGAAGTCGGAAGTGTGTTGTGCGAAAATGGGTGATGTGGCACAATCTTGGCCATTGCTTTCTCCCCAAGTCTTGCCACTAGATGGTGACATGTGGCACCAAGTTCAGCCATTTTTCACCCTATAAATAGAACCTCTCCCACCCTCATTTTCCTCACACCTTTCCCATTCTTTCTTCTCTTTACTCTCTCTAGCCCCGAACCCCCCCCCCCCCCCGAAAAGCCTAAGGAACCTCCCTAGCACGAGGCGGAAGCCCCGGAGTGCTCGACGGCTCCGAGAAGAAGAGTTTTTCGACTCGGGAACGCTGCTCCAAGCAAAGCCCGGATTTCTATAAAACCCGCAATAAGTGAGCTACGCCTACGCTATTTTTAATATAGCTTTTATTTAATTATAGTAACGTTATTAGGAACTTATAATAAGTACTTGGGCTATTATTATGGGTTATATAAGTCTTTTTTTAACGCTTATATAATAGCAATAATAGCTAGACTATTAATTAGTCTCGGCGAATAATAGACTAAACTCTAGTGGTAATAATACTAGGTTTCGTCGAAGGAAATTATTTTTTTAAGAAGCGAAGCGCTGTCTGAGTTCGGAATCACCACCTTTTCAAGTGAGTGCATAGTTACTTTCATCTTACACATAGATATGAAGTATTTAATATAAATTACGTGCTATGTGTGCATATTATCTGTATACTTGCTATCTATGCTGGATGAACGTTTTTATACATGTTTTAACTGATTTAAGTTGTATACGTATTTTATATCTACAAATATGTTGGGTATAACATGGGTAGATAAATAATGAGAGATAAAAGATGATGTGAGTAAACACCGGCAGCTATGGACTTAGTGCCTATTGAACAAACGATGGTAGCTATGGACTTAGTACCTATTAGGTAAACATAGGTAGCTATGGACTTAGTACTTGTTAGGTGTTGGTAGCTATGGACTTAGTACCTGGTAGCTATGGACTTAGTACCTGTTAGATAAACGTTGGTAGCTATGGACTTAGTACCTACACTGGTAGCTATGGATTTAGTACCCGATGAATGAACTTTTGCAGCTATGGAATTAGTGCATTGGCAGCTATGGACTTAGTGTCGGTCTTATAACCCTGGAAGCAAGGGACTTCAGAATAAACGAATAGATGACTCTTAGGGTAGACCCTTGAGAGTAAGGAAGATAATGGGGATGGGTAAATGGGGTTGATTGTTTGTTGATTAAACATAATAATTATATTATTGTGGGTTGAAAACCCTATGTACTCACCAGGTTTCCCAACCTGACCCACTCAAGCTTATTTGTATCACAGGTGTCGATATGAAGCTACTTTACACTGAGGGATTTAAAAGAGATGTAGATCACTAGTGTAAATGAATGTAAGTTCTGTTTATGCTTATGTTTCTGTATTGACGATGACATCCCAATGTTTTGAAAATGAATGAAATACATTTCTTCGGAAATCATTTGATAACGTATTTATCATGTTTTTCTGGGAACAAATTCCGCAACATTTTTATTAAAAGAGGTACTCTGATTTTTATAAATCATAAACAAAAATCGGTCTTTTCTGGCCGTGAAAATGGGGATCTCACATTCTAGGACATATTCGGATGAGCAGAGGACTGCAGTTACTTGAGATCGGGGAGATATTTTGTACTCGTTGCATTCCGCGGGTTGAGCGGAAGAAGTTGGCACATGAATTTCTAGATTTGAGGCTCGGGAGTTTGCTCGAGGCCGGAATGTGAGTCGCAGGGACTCTGGAAGGGAGTGATGATTATGTCCAACTGGGGTTTTGCAGCTGGAAGTGGAATGGTTAACTGATGGATTGGACTGTCATTTTATAGGGCAAGGATTGTACACATTTCAGTTTTTCGAGCTCAAAGGAGTGAGCAGGCTTGTGACCCCAGGATCAGGTTGTATTCCAGCTCGGGGTCAGTTGGTTGCAGGGATTGGCGACATTATTTCAGCGCAGGTGAAACTCCCATGCATTTTTCCTTTCACCACATTCATTTGAAACTCCCATGACTTTTCAATTTCTTTCTAATAATAATTATAAGTTGGTTAATAATGTTAAATAAATATCAAATCTAAAGTGTAATCATATATAAACTAAATTTCAATTTTAAAATAATATCTTTACTTCTACTTATAAAGTTATGTCTTTAACTTTTAACATATTATACTTAATTTATTAGATTTAATATGTTGTTATATTTAACCATTATCAGTTGCCAATTACAACTTTTGAACAGTTTGGACAAAATACTTAAATTGTTAATTTAAATATAACATTACAATGTCAACTTAAATATAAATTTCGATTCCACTTAAAAAACCAAATATTTTGTAAATAGTTAAAAGTGATAAATTGTAGTGATAAATGAAAAAAACTAAATTGTAATCTCAATTTAACTAAAATATTTCCTAAAGATATTTTTATAATTGTTAAAAGTTTTCAAATAATTAGCTTAAAATAACTTACAATAACAATAGTTAAAAATAACTCTATATAAATAATTATATTGTTACCTTTAAAATCAAAAAACAATGTTTGATTTTTTAAATAATTATAATGATAGAAATTAAAACATTAAGCAAATAAATTTTAAAAAATTAATTAACAATAACAACAACTATAAATAACATTAAACCATATATTATATTTAATTTTATTTATGTGTAACTCGCGGATAGAAATCATTTAAACGATTGAGATTATGCAGTTATAATAGATGTATATATTATCATATAATTCAAAATGATCAATATATTATATCAATTTAGTATACAAATTATTATATCAAATTTAACAACAACGTTATTGCTATATTTAAAAAAAACATATATTTGTAAAGACTTCAACTATATAAGTGTTTCTGCACAACGCGCGGGCATTCACCTAGTTATCTTATAAAACCACGTATTGAAAACCCTATTAATAAATAAAACCTATATCTAAACTCATATATCATTCTTATAGATCGGCCATTTTCAAGAAACAAAGATGAAGAACAAATAGTCCTAAAAAGCAGTATATACATTTGGAAATTAACCTCCATTAAATCTATAACAATAATCAGTGTGCAATTGGCACAATTCACCTCCTGTTCTTTAATTAGTGTCAACTACTGTCAAACACAAAATAAGAACAAAAAAGAATTAGAAATACGATGATATTTAAAGTAATGAAAAATCGGAATTTGTATTTAAGAAAAAAAAAACACAAAAAAACTTTTTGATTTTAAAAATACAAAAGAACACAAAGTTTTTTTAGTCTCATGTTTCAATGATTTCTTATTTTTAAAAGCATTATCTTCCCTTATATCTTTGAGTTTTTTATTTCTGTCCCTAAATTAATTAAATTTACATAATGTCTTTATGGATACACAAAAAAGTTCTAAACCAAGCAACAACCAAGATGTCGTGTTTCATCAAGGCAACATCTTGTTTGATATTTAGTATTCAGGCAAGAAGCCTCCAAGGCAGCCCCGTGTTTGTGTTTTCTCACTTGCAAGCAATGGATGCAGGTCAAGTAACAGTTCCCTACGACCCACGTGAAAATCGAAATCAGAAGCATTGCAAACAATCGATTCAACTTAATGTTTTTGCTACTTGAATTCAGTGTTTTCCCCCATATGAAATAAGAAGTAAGAAAAAATAAAAAGAAATTATGTATGCCCGCTCATATACATAAGTAGGGGTGTAAATGAACCGAACAATCACGAACAATGGCTTGTTCATGTTCGTTCGTTTAAATTAGTCGAACAAACGAACGAACACGAACGGATAAATGAACGAGTTTTTTTTGTTCATGTTTGTTCATTTAACAAATTATATTGTTCATGTTCATTCGCTTATGTTCGTGAATATACTAAATCAATACAAATGAACGAACATAAATGAACAAAGATAAACAAACACAATTGAACATAAACGAACATATAATATAGTAATGTAAAAGAACAATTGAACATATATGAACATATATGAACATAAATAAACTTAAACGAACGAACATAAACAAACAACATAAACGGACTTTCATGAACATAATTGAACGAACGAGGCCATTGTTCATGTTCGTTCGTTTAACTAAACGAACGAGAATTTGTGTTCATGTTTGTTCATTTATCAAATAAACGAACATAAATGAACTTCCCGCCGAACGGTTCGTTGAACGTTGAGTTCGCTTACAACCCTATACATAAGTAGTCAAAAGTCAAAAAGATATAAAAAACAAATAACAATGTATCCAAAATCAAAATTCCTATAAAAATTAAACAAATAGCACCTCCTAAATGTATACAAAATCAAAATTTCTTTATTATCCTCATAAATATGTAATGATTCTTGCATGGTTTTGAATCAAATCAATGAGTTGTTTGGAGTAGACAGTTTGAGGAGAAAAGCACAGTATCGGGAAAGTTTGTTTGATTGAGAAAAACAGAAAGAATGAACAACATTTCTTGATTGATCAAAAGTGCTTTACTGATTACAATACAAAGAAATGAATCTCAACTATATTTAACTAACCTCTCAACTAACTACTTAACAAACAAATTAACATAATTAGAACATGTGGCATCAAATACGTAGCAGATATCTCATTAAGTTAACACCCCCTCAAGCTCAAGGGTAAGGAAGTAAACCCAACTTGGAAATGGATTCCTTATGTCGTGGTCCAGATAATTTTTTTCGTAAAAACATAAGCTAGTTGTTTCATGGTTGCAACATAAGAGAGATTGATCAAACCACATTGTAATTTCTCACGTATGAAGTGACAATCTGTTGGTGATTTGTTATCATCAATGTTATTTAAGTGTAATGGGATTACTTTGTTGACCAAAAGTGATATTGATAAATATTAAACAAGTAAGGAAGGTGTGGAGTACACACTTGTTTAAATTTGATCGAGTATCAAAGTACAATGTCATTTAGGGGCGAAGCCCCTGAACGAACGGGGGTCCGGGGGCAGCGCCCCTAGAAGCGGGGTCCAAGGGGCGGCAGCCCCTGGCGGGGTCCAAGGGGCAGAGCCCCATTTTGACTTTTATTCAAAAATACCCGTTTTTATGACCGTTTTGGTGTTTTTATGTCACTTTTTAACTGTCATATGACAGTTTTTAGACAAGAATCTAAAAGTTAGTTTGTGGTCTCTTTTTTTGGTACTCACGAAATTATACACTCTCATTCTCTTTCTTTTCTCTCTGAATTTTCTGAGTCTTATCCAATTGGGGATTTGGGAGTACCATCCAAATACTTCGATTTGATAGCGATAATCACGATTCTCTGATTTCCAAGTGCCATTAAATATTTCAAACACAATCAAGTTCTATATGTTTTGTGCGTTCGTGAAAGAATTGTTTTTTAGCTATGTATATCTCAACTTGATTGTCACACTGTAAAGCAATATGTGTAATATCCAAGATTTGTTATTCATGTAGCAATCTGCTTAACCATGCAAATTCAGAACAAATATGTCTCTTAGACCTATACTCAACTCCTACAAATGATAAATAAACAATAATTTGTTTCTTGTATTTCCATGATAATGGTGTTCCTAGAAAAAGAATGAAGAACACACTCATAGATCGTCTAGTAAGAGGACATGAGGCCTAATCGCTATCATAATATGCCTCTAGATCAAAATTTGTTGTATTGTTCAGAAATAGCCATTGAGAAGCTGTTCCTTTAAGATATTGTAGAACATGAAGGGAAGCATTATAATGAGCTTTTGAAGGTTCTTGATTAAATTGGTTGAGATACTAGACAACAAATAATAAATTCGGTCTTGTATGCAACAAAAAAATTATTTTTCCAACTAGTTGTCTCTAAGTAGTAGGTTTAACTAATGGAATGGAAATTTTAGGCAACAAATTCAAGTTAGATGGTAATGGTGAAGATACTGACTCACAATCAAGCATTGAATAATGTTTTAATAAATCCATAAGGAATTTATGTTGATTAACGACCATGTCAGTTGGTATTTCATTAAACTCCAAACCCAAGAATAAATGGATATATCCCAGATCCTTGATCTTGAATTGATCATCCAAAAAAGCTTTTAAATTGGATATTTCATCAAGATTGTCCCATGTTACTAATATGTCGTCAATGTATATAACAACAATGATAAGGCTTCCATTAACTTGCTTCAGAAAAAGTCAATGATCATTTAAAGAATGCTTGAAGCCTTTTGATTGTAAAACAATAGACAATTTTGCATACCATTGACGTGATGCTTGTTTCAATCCATTTAAGGATTTCCTCAATTGACAAACATGAGAAGAATAAGGAACATTAAGACTAGGAGGAGCTTTCATGTACACTTCTTCATGTAATTCACCATGCAAAAAAGCATTATTAACGTCAAATTGATGAACTTTCCATCCCTTTTTCACATCCAAAGAAACAATAGCTAGAACAATAGTAAATTTGACAACAGGAGAAAACGTTTCGTGATAATCAATCTGAAACATCCCAAAAATCATGACCAAAAATTTCATTTTTAATTATTAAATAAAACCAGATTTATCAAAACATTCATAAGTCAAAGTATACAAACATCACAATCAGAGTATCCATAATAAAATATAAGAGTAAACATCCCAGGCTAAAACATCATGGTGTGTGCAATGCAGTCATCCTGAGCTCTTCCCTTTACTACTGGAAGTACCTGAAACCAAAACTGAAAACTGTAAGCACGAAGCTTAGTGAATTTCCCCCAAA
Source organism: Lactuca virosa (assembly GCF_052849685.1). Lineage (NCBI taxonomy): Eukaryota > Viridiplantae > Streptophyta > Magnoliopsida > Asterales > Asteraceae > Lactuca > Lactuca virosa. The sequence continues at coordinate 165,870,711 of NC_136434.1, read as the reverse complement.
CTACCACATACCATACACATAACATGCAACTAGGGGTTACGGGCCCTGCCCACACTCAAGGAGATATGGGCCTCGCTCACACTCGGATAACAGGCCCCGCCCTATGAAATACGGGCCCCGCCCACACTCAGCTGTCTAGGAGATACGAGCCTCGCCCACACTCGGCTAACTAGGAGATACGGGCCTCGCCCACACTCAGCTAATAGTGAGTTTCGGGCCGCGCCCACACTCAGCTAACTGAGAAAACACATACAGGTATCACACAGACAACAAGTATACCCAAATCTACCAATCCATTTCATATCCATAATCAAATAATGCTAAGATATGGGTCCTACCCACACTTAGCTACTAATCAGCTCACATAACATACACGGGCCAACATTGGGGCCTTCACCCCGTTCAATACAGGAGGAAACTCACCTCAAATGTCGGATGATAGTTGAAACGTCTCTGCCCCGAAATTAGATTTGCTCAATCCCTAAACCAAACAATCCCTTAGCTGGCATTTCATACTCATAACCCATTTGGGTCAACTATGGTCAACGTCAAAACTAGGTCAAATTCATAGTCAACGCTCTGAGTTGACCTAACTCGTCGAGTTTACCCTTCAACTCTCCGAGTTCTCATAAATCACAGAAGCGTAAAATCGCGATCCAACTCGTCAAGTGCTTCCATGAACTCGTCGAGATCTTCTTTATTACCAGAATCGGGACTTTCCCAATACAACTCGTCGAGTTCCCTTGTGGACTCGTCGAGTTCCTTAGTATGCCCATCCTTCTTAATGTCTTAACCCCTTATCCTTCAAATCCAAGTCCCATCTTCCAGATCTAGACTGGAAATGCCTCTAAAAGGATAAAGTTTCCAACTTTACCCCTTGATACCTTTTCTAAATGGATTAAGCTCAAACCCTAACCCAAAAAGGCCAAGGTCTTAATCCAAACACCATCACAACTAAAAGATAGACCATGAGATCATAGATCTGGACTCTAGGGACTAAATGATCACTTAAAGTCTTAAACTTTATCCGCATGCAAGGTCATAGAAGCTTCAAAAGACCAAAATGATGGTCTAAAGGTTGCATGGGACTTCCATGGCCATAAAGTTGGCACCTTTATGCCATGAAAACCCCTTAAGGCCCTAGATCTGAAGGGTTCTCCACTCGGGACGTCCAAATCCCAAGAATCATATCATATGGACCAAAATAAGCAAGGAACTTAAAAAATGGAGATCTAAATGACCATAAAGCAAGGTTCAAGCTTTATACCAGCAAAATGTTATGGATGAAGCAAGGATTCTATATCTATATGCTCCTTCTTGTGTCTCTAAGCTCTTCCTTCTTCCAATGGCTTCAAAACACCCACTAAAACACTTGAAATGGCTCACAAACACTCACAATAGCATTAGGGTTTCGAGATTTAGGGTTTGGGACTTGGAGGCTGGAAATGAGGCCAACATGAAAAGTTTAAGACGTTTAAATAGGGTGAAAACCCCGGAAATTAGAGTTTCACATCTGCCAGCCTACTCGTCGAGTTGAGGCCTCCCAACTCGTCGAGTAGGTTTCTCAACCCGCGGTCCTGATAATCTCTACTCGACGAGTTTGGGGCTTCCAACTCATCGAGTTTCTCTATAAAAGTGAATAAATTATGATCTTAAATACATACCAGAACCAGGCGTTACATAATCCCATGTTTTTGTGTAAATCCCTTTGCAACCAAACGAGCTTTATGACATTCAATTATACCATTAGATTTATATTTGATCTTGTTGACCCATTTGCAATAAATAGGCTTCTTACCTTTGGGAAGTTTAACAACATCCCATGTATGATTGGCTTCTAATGCATTGAATTCATTCTACATAGCTTTTTCCCAATCTAGATTCCCTTGTGCTTTAGTGTAGAATGCACGTTCATTTTGAATGTGAGAAATCGGATGTGGTGTATGAGAGAAATCATGTTGAAGAATAGGAGAAGCAATACACAAATTTGTGGTGTATGAGAGAAATCGGATGTAATATCATGAGCATCTATATGATTACATATGTAATCATTAAGATGTCTATGAGGATTGGAGACTCTTGTTGAATATTTGGAGGGATTTAATGGATTAGGGACAACATAGGTATTTTGGTCATTATTAGATGAAGAGGTATTCTGGGTAGATACGACAATGGGAATTAATGGAGTATCTTGTGAAGAATGTTTAGAAACAGGGTGAGGGAGATAAGAAGCATCAAATGAATCATACTCTTGATATGATGAAAGATGTAATGGAAAAACATCTTCAAAAAATTTGATATCTCTGAATATGAACATTTGCTTAGTATTAAGATTTAACAATATGTATGCCTTTTGACCATATGGGTATCCAATGAATGCATTTAGTTGCTCTGGGTATAAATTTATCACTTAGAGATTCAATGGGAGAGGCATGAAAAAGGCAACTAAAATCTTTTAAGTATGATAGTTGTGGCTTCTCTTTATATCAAACTTTATAAGGAGTTTGAAACCGAAGAGGTTTGGTTGGCATTCTATTGATCAAATGAGTAGCAATTTTGAAGCATTCTCCCCAAAAAAATATATGACAAAGTCCTGATTGAAAATAAAGAGCTCTAGCAACCTCGAGTATGTTCTTATGTTTTCTTTTAACAAGACCATTTTGTTAAGGTCTATATGGTATAAATTTATGATGAATAATTCATGTATCTATATATAAATCTACTCCTTTGCTGGATCTAAGTTCATATGTATTATTATTTCTAATCACTTTGACCGTATCTCAAATTGTGTTTTGATGAATTTAACAAAACCTTTAATAATGGACATAGCATATGATTTATGAGAAAGAAGATGTGTCTATGTGAACTTGCTAAAATCATCTACTATGGTGATAAAATATTTATAACCATCAATAGTATAATGCATATAAGGACCCCAAACGTCAACATGTATAAGATCAAATATTTGAGATGAACTAGTTTGACTTTTTGGAAAAAATAGTTTATGTTTTTTTGCTTGAGAACAAATAAAAAAAGTGTCAACATAATGATCATTAACATTTAAGGACAAAAGAGACAATTTCTTAAGTTTTTCTATAGGCAAATACCCAAATCATCTACGCCAAAGCATGGCTTCAGTCATAAAACTAGAAGACTTATTACAAGAATGTAGAGTACACATTAAAGGAGACGTGTTACAAGAATTCAAAATTGAATGATCAAACTGAAAAGAAAGATTATTGGCAATGTCTTGGTGATCAAACACATCCAAGAATGCCAAGAGAGAACTTATTTTTTGACAAAGGTTCCTGCATAAGACACTCTTTATTAGTAAGAATAATGAAGGTATTCAATTATGTAACAAGCTTAGGAATAGACAAAAGATTATACTTTAAGAATGTAACATACAAAAAGTTATGTAATGTAATGGAATTATTGTTAGATTAAGTTGTCTAAGCTCATAACTAAATTGGTATAAACTTGTGATTAGAAGCAAAGTCCTTTTTGTGTTTCCTTCAAAAGTAGAAACTGATTAGAATGACATTTATAGAGAGAGAAAATAATTTATTAGTTTATTATATGATTAATAAATTAATTATAAATAGATTAAATTAATTAAGAATTGATCAGAATTAATTTGGTATTAATTTGTGATAAATTGGAATTAACTAAAAGTGCAAGGATTGCTTTGTAATTACTTAATGTAACACCCGATGTTAGGTATTTTCATTTCAATCCTTTATATTTTAAATGCTTTCAAATAAGGCCCTTATGTTGGGCGTACCAGGATAGTACCTCGAGCGTAAGTCGGTTTGGAAATCGTGGCGGAGAAGGAGTACGTTGGGCGTACTTGTCACACCCCCAAACCAAGGATGGCGGAAACGTCCGGGGGTGGAGGACTTCATGTATAGTATCATAACAGCAATTGTAATAGTAATTCAAGCAAACACAACCAACATATATATAATTGAAAAAAATTACATCATTGTATGAATTACATGTTTACGAATCAATTACAATATGTTGATAAAATATGAAATAGTAGACGCCTTAGCGTCCCATCCTCAAAAGCACTTGATTACCTGTTTAATGATTTCCTGAGAATACAAGTTGTTTGAAAAAGTGTCAACACAAAGGTTGGTGAGTTCATAAGCTTTTCGTTTGTAAAAGTAGTATTTGTATTAGAAAAATCCAATATTTTCCTTAATGTGTAAATGTAGTCTTAAAACCCAAAGACCGAAATGTACAAGTAATTTGTCATATTTATAGTAAAACAATGCAAGTTTAAATCGACATAAACTCGTTAAATTTTAATGAAGTTCCCGTAATTTCCAATGTTTGTTAATACTTTATGTGAGTTTATTATAACCATACTATGACCAAGGTTGCCTAAAACGACGTTCTTCAGGCGTCGGAAATGTTATGACATTTGTCACCCCAGACCTATCGGTCTAACTGTTGCATGCAGTTTAGGTGTGGGTTTGTCAAACCCAATATAGATCTATACACAAGTATCACGCTCTCCCTCAAGGAGACTCTGGTTACAATACAGGACTTAATGGTAATTTGAAGTAAATGTCTCACAAAGTCATTAACGGAATTACGTGTTATGAAAACTTGGTACCGTATGGCCGTACCTTGCTTAATGAAAATATCCTTTGTATAAATGTACCCTTTTTAAATGTATGTGTTATGTAATGTATCATAAACTATACCTATTATAGTTTATCAACCAAGGGTAGTACGTGGTAATGTATGCAAACTATATTCAAAATAGTTTATTTAATGTTTGAATGTATCGATTGTACTTTGATTATAATCACTTGTTATTCTTTATATTTTATATGACCAAATCCAGTTGTAAACTGATGTGTGTCTAAATATTAAGATAAAATGTCATATATTGCAGTAACATATAATCACATAAAGATATACACCTTGCTCAACATGTTACAAGGTGAAATGAACTTAACAGCAACTTTTCGTTAAAAACAGTTTCTGTTACCGTTCTTAGAAAATTTATAGAAAAATCATCAAAGCTCTAAATCCAAATCCGCAAATTTTGAGAGTTTGGAATATGAGTCTAGTTTGTTCGTAAATTTTATCATGATTTTTAGTGATCTCTAACAGAGGTGAAAATGTTCATAATCACAGACTAGTCCGGGTTTGCCTCTGAAATGACAGGCAGTTTTGTAAAAATCACCATAAATTGTAGAAAAATCATATGGAGATGTGCAAGTAGCCATTTTAAAGCTAAGAGTTTGAACTACTTGCACCTGAAACAGTTTTGAAAACTAAAATATTTAAGTTGACCAAAACAGTCCGTGATTAACGTCCATCTTTTCTGATGTAATCTGTTAGGAAAAGTTTAATTGTGTTCTTGATGATTTTACTTGTATTCCCCCCCTTAAAACTTAAGAAAACATGTAAATGTATGGGTATGAACTCACCTTATGTGGTTTCAGTAGATGAAAGTGAGAGAGAGGAAGTGTTCAACCCAAGAACACTAAGAAGATGTCTTGACGACTCGAGAATCTAACACCGAATAAGATGGAACTTGTGTAAGATATCAATGATTTGAGTAGAATGGAGTTTAATAATTATGTGAATGATGAAGATACTTACTAATTGAAGAAAGAAATCCCTGGAGAAAGCCTTGAAGTTCTTGAAGTTGAGAGAAAAGATGAAAGAATTTTGGAGAGTGTTCTTGGTTGCTAAGTGTAGAATGAAAGAGTTTTATGGAGAATGAGGAGAGAGGATCAATCCTCCAGCTCTTAGAACGTGGGAAGAGCTGGAGATTGGCTGTAAAGGTCCACTAAGGAGACAAGGGGTAGTGGGAAAGAATGGCTAATCATAGAGTGAGGTGGTGGTGGTTTGCTTTTGCCATAAATTAAGGAAAAGCAAATATTCCCTCAATAATTAGTTCAATCACCAATTCTTTTAATATATTTTATAAAAACCCTGGAGATTTATATATTTTGGGGCCTTAGTTTATAAAATAAAGTTTTGGGTGAAAATCCCACATTAAAATAATGAAAAACGGAGTTAAAACGAAGTCGTAGTCGAAAAACCGGTAAAAAGGAGCTGTCTGCGAGGCTTCGGACCTTCGGACCTTCGGACCTTCGCTTCGGACCTTCGGACCCTCGCTTCGGATCAGAGGCCTCGGATGCGAGGCTTCGGATGCGAGGCTTCGGATGCGAGGCTTCGGTCCAGAAGCTTAGGTTTCGGATCCTTAAAGCTATTTTACTCGTTTTTACTCCGTTTCAAGCGATTTTTTGACCCGGTCAAGGGTCGAGATGACCCAAATGATTACAAAAAGTTAAAGTAACTTTTGAGTGAGATTTGGGAGAGATTTGGGAGAGATTTGGGAGAGATTTCAAATAGAAAGAGATAGAGTGAAAACGATTTAGAGAGGTTTCGTTTGTGCTTAATTTGAGTGTCCGGCTTCACAACGCAAGGTTCGTAAACCCCATTAAACCGTGTTTTAGTGTCTTACACAATCCCGATGATTGTGTAATAGTGTTTTATCGCTTTGGTTCGTTGTTTAGCACTTGCTAAGGCTAAGGAAAATCAAACACATGAACTTTCCAAATGATGATTTCTCATTAAAATAGCGAATTGTATAGTGATTACATAACGTAAACCCTAGCATACAAGGGTTATTGGAGTTGACCGGTTTGACTTGTTGACTTTGAATTGACCGAAATTTGACGGTTGTCACATCATCCCCCCGTTAGAAGGAATTTCGTCCCGAAATTTTCATTTTGACTGGGATTTCAAGAGTTTGGGAAGAGATGTGGATACTTTTGTTTCATCTGATCCTCGCGTTCCCAGGTGAATTTGGGTCCTCGTTTAGCGTTCCAACGTACCTTCACGATGGGAATACGACTTTGTTTCGTTCGTTTGATTTCCCGATCCATGATTTCGACTGGTTCCTCCACGAAGTGGAGATTTTCGTTAACTTTGATTTCGTCGAGTGGTATTACGAGTGTCTCATCAGACAAACACTTCTTTAGGTTCGACACGTGAAATGTGGGATGTACTTTGTCGAGTTCCTGAGGTAATCGAAGTTTGTATGCTACTGGCCCAATCCTAGCAAGGATTTCGAATGGCCCGATGTACCTTGGATTTAGTTTCCCGCGTTTGCCGAATCGTATCATTCCTTTCCAAGGGGAAACTTTTAGTAGTACTCTATCACCCACCTGGAATTCCAAGGGTTTGCGTCGTTTGTCTGCGTAACTCTTTTGCCGATCGCGAGACGCTTTCAGTCTCTCTCGAATTTGAACGATCTTTTCTGTGGTTTCCCTTATGATTTCAGGGCCAGTGAGGGTGCTATTAGAGACTTGCCCTCTAGCTAGCTGTGTATCCCCCACCTCAGCCCAACACAGGGGTGATCTGCATTTGCGACCGTAAAGAGCTTCGAATGGAGCGACTTTGATGCTAGTATGATAGCTGTTATTGTAGGAGAATTCGATAAGCGGTAGATGGGTATCCCATGCTTTACCGAAGTCTATCACACAAGCTCTTAACATGTCTTCCAACGTTTGAATGGTTCGCTCACTCTGTCCGTCGGTTTGTGGGTGGTAGGTCGTACTCATGTCAAGCCTAGTTCCCAATGATTTTTGTAGAGACTGCCAAAACCGTGAGGTAAATCTACTATCTCTATCGGAGATAATGGATATCGGCACACCATGGAGTCGTACAATCTCTCTGATGTACGTTCTAGTCAGCTTCTCCATCTTGTCGGTTTCTTTCATTGTTAGGAAGTGTGCTGATTTGGTCAATCTGTCTACAATTACCCATATTGTGTCAAGCCCGCCCGATGTCTTAGGCAGCTTCGTTATGAAGTCCATGGTTATTCGTTCCCACTTCCACTCAGGTATATCCGGCTGTTGTAATAGCCCGGATGGTTTCTGGTATTTGGTTTTGACCTTAGCGCAAGTCAAGCACTTGCTCACATAGGTAGCAATCTCAGCTTTCATGTTCGGCCACCAGTATAATTTCTTGAGGTCCAGATACATCTTATCCGACCTGGGATGGATGGAGTATCGAGTCTTGTGTGCTTCATTCATGACGACATCTCGGAGTCCACCGAACTTCGGTGTCCAAATCCGGTTCATGATATAACGTGCTCCATTATCCTTGACTTCTAAGTTTTTATCCATTCCCCTTAATGTCTCTCCTGCCACCTTTTCTGGTTTCAAAGCTTCCAGTTGAGCTTCCTTGATTTGTATGGTCGGGTGGGAATGGATTGTCATTGTTAAGGATTTTACTCGGCGGCCCGAGTACTCCTTCCTGCTTAGAGCATCGGCCACTACATTGGCCTTGCCCGGATGATAACGAATTTCGCACTCGTAGTCATTCAACAACTCCACCCATCTCCTCTGTCGCATGTTGAGCTCTTTCTGATTGAGGATATGCTGAAGACTTTTGTGATCAGTGAAGATAGTGCATTTCGTGCCGTAGAGGTAGTGTCTCCAGATCTTCAAAGTGAATACCACTGATCCTAATTCCTGGTCGTGCGTAGTATAATTAACCTCGTGCGTCTTAAGCTGTCTTGATGCATACGCGATAACCTTCCCTCTCTGCATGAGCACACATCCGAGGCCTTGATTCGAAGCATCACAGTACACTACGAAGTCCTCGGTTCCCTCTGGGAGAGACAAGATCGGTGCGCTGCATAGGGCTTGTTTTAACGTTTGGAAAGCAGTTTCTTGTTTATTTTCCCACTTGAATATCACACCTTTCTGCGTCAAGGTGGTGAGTGGTTTCGCAATCTTGGAGAAGTTTTGTATAAATCTTCGGTAGTAGCCAGCAAGCCCAAGGAACTGTCGAATTTCGGTTGGCGTCTTGGGTGCTGACCAATTCTCGATTGCCTTGATCTTGGAGGGATCCACATGTATGCCTTTCTCACTTACCACATGTCCAAGGAAATCCACTTCTCTAATTCAGAATTCACACTTAGAGAACTTAGCATAAAGCTTCTCCGCTCTTAGTGTCTCTAGCACTTGGCGTAGATGTAGGCGATGCTCTTCTTCGCTTCGCGAGTAGATCAAGATATCGTCGATGAATACGATTACAAACTTGTCTAGGTAGGGTCGACACACTCTATTCATTAGGTCCATGAATACCGCAGGTGCGTTTGTTAAACCGAAGGACATCACCACAAACTCGTAGTGCCCATAGCGAGTTCTGAATGCAGTTTTGGGAATATCTTTTTCTTGAACTCGTAGCTGATGGTAGCCTGACCTTAGGTCGATCTTTGAGAAGAAATTTGCTCCTTGGAGTTGGTCGAAAAGGTCATCGATTCGGGGTAGAGGATATCGGTTCTTGATGGTGAGCTTGTTTAGTTCCCGATAGTCGATACACATGCGAAAGGATCCGTCCTTCTTCTTTACAAAAAGGACTGGTGCTCCCCAAGGTGAGAAGCTTGGTCTGATGAACCCTTTGCTCAAAAGCTCGTTCAACTGACTGGACAACTCTTGCATTTCTGATGGTGCGAGGCGGTATGGAGCTCTGGCTACGGGGGTAGCTCCGGGTATTAAGTCAATTCTGAAATCGACTTGTCGTGCGAGTGGTACACCAGGAAGATCTTCTGGGAACACATCCGGGAAGTTACACACTTCGGGGATGTCTTTGATGTCTTTCACGTCTTGTTTCTTGTCTACTACATGGGCTAAGAAGGCGTGGTACTCCTTCCGGAGATACTTTTGGGCTTTGATGCATGAGATGATTTGTAAATTCGCACTAGGTTTGTTACCATAGATGAGAAGGGTTTCGTCATTTGGTAGATTGAGGCGAACGGCCCTTTCGTAACATAGAATGTCGGCACGGTGAGGAACTAACCAATCCATCCCGATGATTACGTCGAAGCTTTTTATGGTGACCGGCATCAGGTCAATTTTAAATGTATGGTTGCCTAGAGTGAGAGTACATTCTGAGTATATATCGCTAGTGCGTTCTACTTTCCCATTTGCCATTTCTACTACATAAGTATCCTTTAGTGATTGGGGATTTTGTTCAAGTAACTGTTTATATTGGTGGCTCACGAAACTCCTCTCCGCTCCACTATCGAATAGTACGCATGCATAAGAGTTATTGAGGAGAAACGTACCGGTAACCACCGTGGGATCCTCGACTGCTTCCCCATGTCCTATTGCCAGGACTCTTCCTACTCCACCAGCATTAGGGGCTTGTGCTTTGGGGCAGTCTCTTTTGAAGTGACCTGCGTCTCCACAGTTGTAGCAGGTCCGGGTTGCCCCCGTACTGGCAACTTGGTTGATTGGTTGAGCCGGCGCTTTACAGAAACGAGCAGTGTGCCCCTTCCTGTCGCAGTTGTTACAGTGCATCTCCCTACAAGCACCATTGTGGTGAAAGTTGCACTTGTTGCACTTAGGTAGTTTTCCCGCATATGGCTTCGGTGGTGCTGGAGTGGTAGCAGTAGTGGCAGTATTAGTGGCAGCATGGACAGCAACAATTTGTTGCTTCTTAGCGGGGTCCTGTGCTGGTTGGCTCTTCTTTTCGTTCCAGAACTTCCTTTTGTTGTTTCCTCCTTTTGATTTATCAGTGGTGGTGGTTGTAGTATTATGACCGGCTCGGTGGTCAACAAGTTGTTGTGCCAGCTCCCTGGCACTGTCAAAAGTAGTTGGCCTTGAAGCCAGGACACTACTTTGCACATGGAGAGACAGTCCCCAAAGGTATCGCTCCACCTTTTTCTCCTCCGGAGTAACCATTGTTGGGCAGAGGAGAGCCAATTCATTGAATCGGGTGGTGTAGGTTTCAAGGTCAGAGCCCGTCATCCTGAGGTTCCAAAGTTCTTGTTCCAGCTTTTGAATTTCACCTCTCGGGCAGTACTCCTTCATCATCAACGTTTTTAGTTCTGCCCAGGTTATGGAGCTAGCCACTTCGAGAGTAAGTGACTTAATCCGGCAGTTCCACCAAGTAAGGGCCCGGCCGGTGAAGGTGAAGGCTGCGAACTTAACTTTGCTCGCTTCGGGGCAAGAGCACACCTGAAAGACTACTTCGGTCTTTTCAAACCATTGCATCAACGCGATGACTCCCCCGCTTCCATTGAAGTTGTCGGGTTTGCCATTTGTGAAGTCTTTGTATGAACACTCTTTTGCACGCCACGTACTGTCTCCGTGGTTAGAGTGTGTAGCTCCCGATCCCGAACCACCAGCTCCGTTGGTCCCTATCTGCGACATTGCGGCCGCTACGGCTGCTGTTACTGCAGCCTGGAACATCGCGGGATCAAACTGTGGAGGCGGCGGCGGAGGAGGTGTTGCTGTGTTGCTGGAAGGTCTTGGTCTTCTTCTTGGCGGCATGGTTCTGTCATAAGTTGCAAAGTGCATACTAATTTAGTCGGGACATAATTAATATATTATATTTTAAAATGATCTTTATCGGTTACTTAATTAGTTGCAAAGTGCATACCAGTCATATGTGATTAAGATATAATAGTCCTTCGAATAGATGACCCTAACTCCAAGACCACAACCAAACAAGGACAGGAACTGAAACAAAGATACATAAATTCTAAGTCTATAGCATCTTAGTTACATATGACCTTAGCGCATCCACTTAGCAGCTATTAATTTATAAATAAAGACCTATTTAATTATCAGATAATTTATTATAGTAACACAAAATACTCCTATAGTATTTGTAAATGTTTAGTTTTGAGTCCTTAAAGTATCCTTTGTAGTCTGTTATTAGGTTTGTTAGATTTGTTGTCCATCCTGACCATCCCCCGGTATATGCAAGTCAATTCCCGGACAGATATAGTTGATCAGGCTATATCCTTCCCAGACTTGATTTACATATACCAAGGCATACCCATAATGTACAACACCTCTTCTTTTATTTTATGTTCTTCTAGTTATGACACTATATGAGCATGTATGCATGTATTTATACTTTTAATAAAAAAAAAAGAATCATTTATTTTCTAAAAGTATATTTATTTGAAAATGCACAAATCAGAGACTATTAGTCCCAATTGTGTTTATAGTTTGTATATCTTATGTGGTTTGATATACTTAATTCACTATAAACCTGGCTCTGATACCAATCTGTCACACCCCCAAACCAAGGATGGCGGAAACGTCCGGGGGTGGAGGACTTCATGTATAGTATCATAACAGCAATTGTAATAGTAATTCAAGCAAACACAACCAACATATATATAATTGAAAAAAATTACATCATTGTATGAATTACATGTTTACGAATCAATTACAATATGTTGATAAAATATGAAATAGTAGACGCCTTAGCGTCCCATCCTCAAAAGCACTTGATTACCTGTTTAATGATTTCCTGAGAATACAAGTTGTTTGAAAAAGTGTCAACACAAAGGTTGGTGAGTTCATAAGCTTTTCGTTTGTAAAAGTAGTATTTGTATTAGAAAAATCCAATATTTTCCTTAATGTGTAAATGTAGTCTTAAAACCCAAAGACCGAAATGTACAAGTAATTTGTCATATTTATAGTAAAACAATGCAAGTTTAAATCGACATAAACTCGTTAAATTTTAATGAAGTTCCCGTAATTTCCAATGTTTGTTAATACTTTATGTGAGTTTATTATAACCATACTATGACCAAGGTTGCCTAAAACGACGTTCTTCAGGCGTCGGAAATGTTATGACATTTGTCACCCCAGACCTATCGGTCTAACTGTTGCATGCAGTTTAGGTGTGGGTTTGTCAAACCCAATATAGATCTATACACAAGTATCACGCTCTCCCTCAATGAGACTCTGGTTACAATACATGACTTAATGGTAATTTGAAGTAAATGTCTCACAAAGTCATTAACGGAATTACGTGTTATGAAAACTTGGTACCGTATGGCCGTACCTTGCTTAATGAAAATATCCTTTGTATAAATGTACCCTTTTTAAATGTATGTGTTATGTAATGTATCATAAACTATACCTATTATAGTTTATCAACCAAGGGTAGTACGTGGTAATGTATGCAAACTATATTCAAAATAGTTTATTTAATGTTTGAATGTATCGATTGTACTTTGATTATAATCACTTGTTATTCTTTATATTTTATATGACCAAATCCAGTTGTAAACTGATGTGTGTCTAAATATTAAGATAAAATGTCATATATTGCAGTAACATATAATCACATAAAGATATACACCTTGCTCAACATGTTACAAGGTGAAATGAACTTAACAGCAACTTTTCGTTAAAAACAGTTTCTGTTACCGTTCTTAGAAAATTTATAGAAAAATCATCAAAGCTCTAAATCCAAATCCGCAAATTTTGAGAGTTTGGAATATGAGTCTAGTTTGTTCGTAAATTTTATCATGATTTTTAGTGATCTCTAACAGAGGTGAAAATGTTCATAATCACAGACTAGTCCGGGTTTGCCTCTGAAATGACAGGCAGTTTTGTAAAAATCACCATAAATTGTAGAAAAATCATATGGAGATGTGCAAGTAGCCATTTTAAAGCTAAGAGTTTGAACTACTTGCACCTGAAACAGTTTTGAAAACTAAAATATTTAAGTTGACCAAAACAGTCCGTGATTAACGTCCATCTTTTCTGATGTAATCTGTTAGGAAAAGTTTAATTGTGTTCTTGATGATTTTACTTGTATTCCCCCCCTTAAAACTTAAGAAAACATGTAAATGTATGGGTATGAACTCACCTTATGTGGTTTCAGTAGATGAAAGTGAGAGAGAGGAAGTGTTCAACCCAAGAACACTAAGAAGATGTCTTGACGACTCGAGAATCTAACACCGAATAAGATGGAACTTGTGTAAGATATCAATGATTTGAGTAGAATGGAGTTTAATAATTATGTGAATGATGAAGATACTTACTAATTGAAGAAATAAATCCCTGGAGAAAGCCTTGAAGTTCTTGAAGTTGAGAGAAAAGATGAGAGAATTTTGGAGAGTGTTCTTGGTTGCTAAGTGTAGAATGAAAGAGTTTTATGGAGAATGAGGAGAGAGGATCAATCCTCCAGCTCTTAGAACGTGGGAAGAGCTGGAGATTGGCTGTAAAGGTCCACTAAGGAGACAAGGGGTAGTGGGAAAGAATGGCTAATCATAGAGTGAGGTGGTGGTGGTTTGCTTTTGCCATAAATTAAGGAAAAGCAAATATTCCCTCAATAATTAGTTCAATCACCAATTCTTTTAATATATTTTATAAAAACCCTGGAGATTTATATATTTTGGGGCCTTAGTTTATAAAATAAAGTTTTGGGTGAAAATCCCACATTAAAATAATGAAAAACGGAGTTAAAACGAAGTCGTAGTCGAAAAACCGGTAAAAAGGAGCTGTCTGCGAGGCTTCGGACCTTCGGACCTTCGGACCTTCGGACCTTCGGACCTTCGCTTCGGACCTTCGGACCCTCGCTTCGGATCAGAGGCCTCGGATGCGAGGCTTCGGATGCGAGGCTTCGGATGCGAGGCTTCGGATGCGAGGCTTCGGTCCAGAAGCTTAGGTTTCGGATCCTTAAAGCTATTTTACTCGTTTTTACTCCGTTTCAAGCGATTTTTTGACCCGGTCAAGGGTCGAGATGACCCAAATGATTACAAAAAGTTAAAGTAACTTTTGAGTGAGATTTGGGAGAGATTTGGGAGAGATTTCAAATAGAAAGAGATAGAGTGAAAACGATTTAGAGAGGTTTCGTTTGTGCTTAATTTGAGTGTCCGGCTTCACAACGCAAGGTTCGTAAACCCCATTAAACCGTGTTTTAGTGTCTTACACAATCCCGATGATTGTGTAATAGTGTTTTATCACTTTGGTTCGTTGTTTAGCACTTGTTAAGGCTAAGGAAAATCAAACACATGAACTTTCCAAATGATGATTTCTCATTAAAATAGCGAATTGTATAGTGATTACATAACGTAAACCCTAGCATACAAGGGTTATTGGAGTTGACCGGTTTGACTTGTTGACTTTGAATTGACCGAAATTTGACGGTTGTCACAGTACTCGTGTATACCCCTAATATTTTCAGGGTTGTGTCCCCTATTTAAGCATCTAAATCCCCTTGGATCTTTTCATGGCCAACCTCCATATCCTCTAAACCCTAAAATCAAAACCCAAGCCCTTGTGAGTGAGATTTGAAGCTTGAGAGTGATTTTTGAGTATTCTTGGTAGTGAAGGAAGATCATTCAAGAGGTGGTGTTGCATTCAAGCTTTTGGATCCAAAATCTACATCTCTTTGTTCATCTTTTGAAGGTATAAAGTTCATACCTTGGATTTGGTTTTGTTAGATCTTGGTTAGACTTGTATTTAAGTTCATTTTGTCCCAAAACCTTGATCTTTGTGAGTATGGAATACTACAAAGCATATGAGCTGTCCTTTCAGACGTTTTAGGGTGCTTAGAGTCATAAAAATGTTAGATTGGTCCTTTCCTTTCTTCCATGCATGATTTATGGAGTTTTTAGTGAAGTGAAATGTTAGGGTTTTGGGATTAATCTCTCTTTAGCCATGAAAAGGCATACATTCAGAGACTTTATAGATTAAGACACCTTTTAGAGTCGGGTCTGGGGTCTGGGTAAAGTGTCTTAATGATTAAGACTTTAAAAATGAAGTTTTGGGATCAGCTGCGTACGCCGAGTGTACTCCTGGATATGCCCAACATAGCCAGTTGCAAGCCCGATCCTTCTTTCCTTTACGATATATGCCCAATGTACAGATGGTTATGCCCCGCGTACGGTCGCGCTTTGACTTTCGTTGACTTTGTGACCCATTTGTGCCTTGAGTGGATTTGTAAGGAATTTTAAAAGGGCAAAATGGTCTTGTGCCTTAAATGTGGATTAGACTTGTCTTGGGATTAGTGGAGTATGGAAATTACCTTAATTATTAATTAGGTTTAATTGGTGTAAATATTAGGCGGAGTCTACTTCCGGCAATTCGGGTGTGAGTTATATCAGTCATTTGTGCGATGTGAGTTTCCTCACTATTCTTACCTGCGTGGTAGAATATATATATATATATATATATATATATATATATATATATATATATATATATATATATATATATATATATATATGTTGACCAACTGGGTCTATGTGTTATTACTGTGATATGTGTTACTATTTGTTGAGACTACGGATAATCTCCAGGGTTGCTGATAACCTACAGGGCGTGTTATTTGCCCACTGAGACTTCGGATAGTATCCAGGGTTGCTGATAACCCATAACTGTTTATTTTGTGTTGTGTTTTATGTGGTATTTTGGGGAACTCACTAAGCTTCGTGCTTTATAGTTGTTGATTAAATGTGTTTCAAGTACTTCTAAGGATCGCAGGAATGCGAATGATTGATTGTACACATTCGCCTGCAGTTTATGATTCCATATATTTTAGGACACTTTGATGTTTTGATGATGATTTTTATTTGACATTTATGATTTTCCTAAGATGGTTTTTATGAATAATGTATTTATATGAATTTAAAAGTGAAAATTTTGGTTTGGAAATTGGATGTTACAAATTGGTATCAGAGCCCTGGTTTGAGGGATTTTGATGAACTCTTGGGGGATTCCAAACTGAAACTAAGGATTTGAGGATTTTCATAAAAACTTTTCAAAAAGAAACAAAGAATTTCAAAGGAGAAAAATGGATGAAGTAGTGCATACAATTAGCCAGAGCTCGAGTTGTAGTTTTCCAAAATATCTCTATTTATTCTATGTGTAGTGTTGAGTTGTTATCTTATGAACTGATAGAACTACATGCTAGGTGATAGGCTAAGGATCCTTCAGGAAGAGTGTGTTAGGGTTGCCTGATTTGTGATGCCTTTAGCCTAGGAGGTGGCTTTTATAAGATTGAACATATCATTGTTATTTTCTTAGTGTATGTTGCATAATTGTACATGGTTAGGATTTTATAGCCTTAGAATTCCTGATTTAGCCTTTCTTCATGTTCCTTGGTTGGTTGTAGACTTGAGGTAGAATCATTTATTCAACTGTCTATCGAGTCTCGTATTGTGTATAATTGGCATGCAAAAAGCAATTGGCAATGATAGTAAAGATCTTTGAGAGGCAGAGTGGTGTTGGGGAGTAGTATGGGATGAGTGCCTAGATGATTTGTAGTGGTTCTGAGGAACATGTATGGTGAGTGTAAAGATACCCTTGAGGAATTGAGTTCTTGTGACATAGGGTCTTGAGAGGACGACTTGAGGCAGATACATATTGGTGTGGAAAGTAGTATTGGGCCCCTACTACTGAAAGCACCAGATCCGTACTTGACTCAAGAAGGAATCTTAGGGTATTAAGGAACTTGCAGGAGTGTGTAAGTGTTTTTGTATGTGCTTTAGCATGTTTCTGATAGTTTTCTTGTGTGTTATGAGTATGGTGGTTACCCGAGGTTCAGGCTCCAATGACCCCGAGAGGCCGAGCGCCAGTGACGATGAGATCCATAGGATCATTGCCGCCGAGGTGGCCACAACGATTAGAGAGGCCACAACCGAGATGTTAGGATCTATTAAGACCATGCTGATCGAGACTTTTAACGAACGTTATGTCGTCGTCACTGAGGCTGCTGCTGCCGCCACCACTACAACCACTGTTGTTGCAAGACCGTAGGGGGTGATTCGTTGTGATACCAGGAGTTCAACAACACTAAGCTCCCAGAGTTTGGTGGGACCCAGAACCTGATTACCGTGATGAGATGGATTTCTGATGTTGAGGGTTGTTTCTATAATTGCTCCTGTCAGGAGAATTTGAGGGTTAGCTTTGCACTGAACCTACTTTCCTTGGGAGCGAAGGATTGGTGCAAGTTTGTGATGGTGACTATTCCCCTGGGGAGCGTTCTGCAGTGACTTGGGTGAGATTTACTGAGATGTTTAGAGATGAGTTTATGTCAGTGGTTGAGAAAGAGAGAGAGAGAGAGAGAGAGAGAGAGAGAGAGAGAGAGAGAGAGGTAGGCCCAGGAGTTTCTATCTCTTAAGAAGAAGATAGAGACAGTGACTGAGATCACCAGGTTGTTTGTAACATCCCGAGTTGAGGTATACCTCGTAACCCTTGGTCTTTGAGTGATTGTCTTTTTTAGTCCCTTTATGAGATAAGGTGGTGAATGAGTATGCGGGGCGTACGTGAGTGTACGCTCGGCGTACTAGTATGCATGCATTTGACGTGGAAGCCACCTAGTACGCTGGGGGTACCAAAGGGTACGATGGGCGTACTAGGACCAGAGTGAAAACCCTAATTTAGGGTGAGTCCCCTATATAAAGGATATGATGGCCTCATTTCTGGCCACCATTCTCAGACATCAAACCCTAAGTGTTCCCTAACCCTCGTTTTAGAGCTTGTAAGTTCATTTGTGAGCCTTTGAGAGTTTTTGTGTGTTCTTGAAGAGAAGAGAAAGCTTTGGAGAAGAAGGAGTGGGAGTCCAAGCTCTAGGGTCTGAGCAAATCTGAGTTGGGAGCTTCATATAGAGGTATAAAGCTTCAAACTTTACCACTCTTTTTTATGTGCATCATAGAAGAGACTTTTAGGTTTTTGTCCCAAAAAGGTGGAGACTTTATGAGATCTTGAGTTCCAGAGACTAGGACCAACCCCTTTTGAGTATATTAGTGGTGTAATGTCATAAAAATCCAATCTTGGGTGTTGGTGACCATATCATCCATGCAAAGGCTTAAAGTCACTGACTTTATGGGTTAAGAGCTATTAGAGAGTCTAGATCTGAAATATGAGCCAAGGTCTTAACTGTTTAAGACCAAACAAGTGAAAAGGGTGAAACTGGAGCGTACGCCGGGCGTAATTCCAGTACGCGCAGCGTAGGGGTCGCGCATCCCCGATGCCTGCATGGCAGCCGAGTACGCCCAGTGTAAGGAGCTGGTACGTACAGCGTACTCCCTGCCATTGACTTTTGGTTGACTTTTAGGGTGTGGTCAATTTATGGACATTTATGGCCATTGAGGGGTAAAATGGTCTTTTGCCCTTCTGTGAGTTAGTGTAGCCTCTTGAGAGTCGTGATTAATTAGGGATAATTATCGTGTATCTTAGGCGGAGGCTAGGCCGGTGATTTGAGTTCGAGATTTGCTGACTTCTTGCAAGGTGAGTCTTCTCACTATACTTACCTTGAGTGGTACCTTTGTGTGATTGAGCTTTTATTGTGTTTATATGTGTATTTGATATTCTGCATTATGTCTTTGTGATTTATGCTGAGTATTGTTATTATGAGCTTACTGAGTTGGGACCGGGGGGTCCCAATGAGACACATTGACCGGAGGGACTTATCGAGTTATAGCCTAGAGTGCCTAATGAGTTGTGTGTGGTATCTTGGGGAACTCACTAAGCTCCGTGCTTACCATGTTAAGTGTTATGTGTTTCAGGTACTTCCGATGATCGCAGGAAGGCCCCTACTTGATGGTACACACACTCGCATTGGAGATATATTTTGGAGGATCCTGGTTTTTGTGATAAACAACTTTTGATAAATAAAATGTATTAATGTTGATACTTGAGATTTTCGGGAAATATGACATGTGATTATTATGTTTGAAAATGAAAATTTTGGTTTGAAAATTTTCGATGTTACAAGTTGGTATCAGAGCCTTGGTTTGAGGGATTTGGATGCACCTCCGGGTGTATTTGGACTCAAACTGGGGATTTAAGAAAAAAATTCAAAAGAAATGATTTTTCTAAAACGAGAAAGAGCTTTTAGAGAAAACGAGTTGGATCGGTGTGTACAATCAGCCAGAGACCGGACGGTGATTTCCCAAAATACCCTTACTTTTGTGTTATGAGATATTTATGAAATATTCTGTTAGAATTGCATGATAGAAATTAGGCTAGGTATTTCATATTCTAGGGCTAGAGTTGCCTGATTTGTGATGCCTTAGCCTAGGAGATGTTTTTGATCAGTGTTATCTGCTATTTGCTCTGAGTATGTGTTGAGTTTTGAGTCGAGAGATAATCTAGGAGGAGATACCTAGATGAGATTGAGAGGGTTCTTCTTAGAGAGTAGTCTGTGAATCGTGAGATATAGAGTATTTGTGAATTAGAATCCTAGGAGGAGGACTTCGGGTGACTACGGGTTTGGTGTGGAAGGTAGTATTGGGCCCATACAACTGAAAGCACCAGATCTGCAGGCAGCCTAAGTACGAATCCTTAGGATGCTAAGGAGCAAGTAGGGGCGAGTGATCGAGTGTGAGTATACTCGAGCGAGTCTCTGATGATTTTGTGTTGTGTTTCAGAGACATCATGGTAGTTACACGCCACACCCCAGAGAGCAGTGGAGTTAGCGATGACGAAATTTGCAGGATGATTCATGATGAGGTGGCCGCAGCCATTCTGGAGGCTATTCCAGAGATGTTTGGGGTCTATTAAGACCACTATGATCGAGACATTTGATGAGCGATATGCTGCTGTTTCGGAGGCGGCTGCTGCTGCAGCGACCGCAACTGTTGCTACTGCCAGGCCACGGGGGGTGACTCGTTGCTGTATCGGGAGTTCAGCAACACAAAGCCACCAGAGTTTGATGGGACTCAGGATCCGATTGCTGCGATGAGATGGATCTCTGACATCGAGGGATGTTTCTATACTTGTTCATGCCCAGAGCATTTGAGGATGCGGTTCGTGCTGAACCAGCTTCGCTTGGGAGCGAAGGACTTGTGGAAGTTTGCGACAGCCAGCTTTACTCCTGCAGAGCATACTACAGTGACTTGGGAGAGATTTGTGATGATGTTCCGAGATGAGTATGTTCCCCCGGTGGAGAGGGAACGGTTGGCCCAGGAGTTTCTGTCTCTCAGACATAAGACAGAGTCGGTGACTGTGATTACTCGGATGTTTCACGAGAGGGCGTTGTTCTGCCCTGAGCATGTGTCGACTGAGTAGGCACGCATAAGCCGTTATTTGAGCATTCTGAGGAGGGATATTCGAGAGTTAGTGGCGAACTCATCTTATCGGACATTTGCTGAGCTTCAGGCAAATGCCAGGAGGAGGGAGATCGAGTTGGAGACCCAGGCCAGGGAGGATGCGGAGTCTCAGGGGAGAGACCGGCGGTCGGTGCAGTCGCAGCCGGCAGCCAAGCGGGCTAAGCCCACTGATTCGAGATCAGGAGGCCAGAAGGGCCGCACTTGTGGCAAGTGCGGCAAGAGTCATGAGGGATCTTGTCGGGCGGGGATTTGCTACAAATGTGGCAAGGAGGGGCATATGGCGAAGGATTGCCCCAAGGGATTTGCAGTCTGTTTTCACTGCAATCAGACCAGCCATCGGAAGGCCGAGTGCCCTCAGCTTGTTCAGGGATCAGCATAGGGTTCCGCTCCTGCTGCTTTGCATGCTGCTGATGTTCAGCCGGTGAAGACCGAGGTTCCGAAGGCTCGTGGGAGAGCTTTTCAGCTGACAGCGGAGGAGGTCCGCGCAACACCTGATGTCGTGACTGGTATGTATTTCTTTATTGTTTATTATGAGATTTATTGTGCTTATTATGTGCTATATCTAGGTACATTTCTTGTGAATTTTGTACCTGCTTTAGTGTTATTTGATTAGGGTGCGAGTCGATCCTTCGTGTCTTTAGCTTTTAGTCGTCACATCAGTATCCGACGCGAGGAGTTGAGTTGACCTTTGAGGGGTTCTATAGCCGATGAGCATGCGGTTTTTGCTACTGATGTATTCCGAGGATGTGTGCTGGAGATTTTTGGTGTCGAGTTTCCGATTGACCTGGTACCGATCGCGATGGGTGATGTCTGTGTCATTGTGGGCATGGATTGGTTGAGCCTTTTTGGAGCAGTGATTGACTGTGAGCGATAGTTGGTGACTATATGAGACCCCGGTGGGGGAGTGCTTACAGTTTATGGCGAGGGTACCAGATCTGGGTCAGCTTTCTGCTCTGCTGCTAGAGCGAGGCAGAGTTTGCAGCAGGGTTGTATGGGTTTCCTGGCGTCAATGTTGTAAAACTCGCTGAGTTGGCCGATTACTCCTCCGAGTACTCGCTACTCGGCCCCTTACCGAGGCGAGTTACAAAATTCCGAGTACTCCCCAATCGGCCCCTTACTGAACTGAGCAGTGTTGTAAAACCCGGTCAACTCGGTGATTAATATGTACAATATGCTTAACGATTTATTTTTTAACACAAACACATGTGATTATTACTATATATATATATATATATATATATATATATATATATATATATATATATCTTAAATTTTTTCAGTAATTATTCACGAAGTGAGACCATTATGTGTTTTTCAGTTTTTGTGTATTCACATGTATCTAATTTTGTTATATATTTCAATCAACTTAAGATTTTAACTTATGATTTTGACATATATAAGTTCCCTAAAAATATTTCTACATGAATTACCGACTCCGAGTACTCCCCGAGTACTCCCGAGTACTCCTGAGTACTCGCTACTCGGTAGTCGGCCGAACAGGTACCGAGTAACGAGTTCTACAACCTTGTCTAGCGTACGTGATGGATACGCGAATTATTTTAGAGAGGCCGAGTTCTATCTCCGAGGATTCGATAGTATGCGAGTTTCCTGATGTTTTTCCCGAGGAGTTGCCAGGTGTGCCTCCCGAGAGGCAAGTGGAGTTTCAGATTGATTTGGTTCCGGGAGCGGCGCCAATCACCAAGGCACCTTATCGCCTTGCGCCACCAGAGATGCAAGAGTTATCCTCACAGCTTTCGGAGCTGCTGGGGAAGGGATTTATTCGACCGAGTAGCTCGCCGTGGGGAGCGACGATCCTCTTTGTCAAGAAAAAGGATGGTTCACACCAGATGTGCATTGATTACCAGGAGTTGAACAAGCTAACGGTCAAGAACCGTTATCCACTTCCGAGGATCGACGATTTGTTCGATCAGTTGCAGGGGCATCTTGGTTTTCCAAGATTGATTTGAGATCGGGGTATCACCAGATGAGAGTACGTGAGGAGGATATTCAGAAGACGGCCTTTAGGACTCGTTATGGGCATTACGAGTTTGTGGTGATGCCTTTCGGGCTTACCAACGCACCGACGGTGTTCATGGATCTCATGAACCGGGTGTGTAGGCCTATGTTGGACCGGTCGGTGATCGTGTTCATCGATGATATATTAGTGTATTCGTGGTCCATAGAGCAGCATGAGGAGCATCTGCTTGAGGTTCTTGGGGTATTGAGGTCGGAGAGGTTGTATGCCAAATTCTCCAAGTGTGATTTTTGGTTACGAGAGGTCCAGTTCCCGGGACACCTCGTTAATCAGAATGAGATTTTGGTCGATCCGGCCAAGATTGAGGCAGTTATGCAATGGGAGGTGTCGAGATCCCCATCTGAGATCAGGAGTTTTCTAGGATTGGCCGGCTACTATTGGAGATTTATCAGGGATTTCTCCAAAATTGCAGTTCCTCTCACCAGATTGACCCGGAAGGGCGTTACATTTGTTTGGGGGCCTGAGCAACAGGCATCATTTGAGACTCTTCGCCAGAGATTGTGTGAAGCTCCAGTGTTGGCTCTTCCGGAGGGAGTGGAGGACTTCGTAGTTTTCTGTGATGCGTCCATTTCATGGATGGGTGCAGTGTTGATGTAGAGGGGTCATGTGACAGCATATGCGTTGAGGCAGTTGAAGCCTCATGAGATGGGGTATCCCACCCATGATTTGGAGTTAGGGGTAGTGGTGTTCTCCCTCAAGATTTGGCGTCACTATCTCTATGGTGTCCGGTGTACCATATACACGGACCATAAGAGCCTGAAGTATCTGATGGATCAGCCTAATCTAAATATGAGACAGAGGTGATGGTTGGATGTAGTGAAAGACTACGACTGTGAGATCTTATATCACCCAGGCAAGGCTAATGTGGTAGCCGATGCCTTGAGCCGCGGAGCAGAGAGTGCTCCGATCCGGGATGTGTGTATGAGGATGATAGTGATGACTCCAGTCTTAGATACCATTCGAGAGGCCCAGGTGGAGGCTATGAGGTCGGAGAACCGCAAGAGAGAGCGTGTGGTTGGGCAGGTGTCCGAGTTTGTGACGGACAATCGTGGGCTTATGACCTTCCACGGGCAGATTTGGGTGCCCTATACAGGTGGAGCTCGCCGTATTCTGATGGAGGAAGCGCATAGATCGATATTCTCGATCCATCCAGGAGCCACTAAGATGTACTTGGACTTGAAGAGAGATTATTGGTGGCCCTGTACGAAGAGGGACGTAGCTTGGGTAGTCGAGAGGTGCTTGACCTGTCGCCGGGTTAAGGCCGAGCACCAGCGTCCTCATGGCAAGTTGCAGCCACTAGAGGTTCCCCAGTGGAAGTGGGAACAGATTTCCATGGATTTTATCACCAAATTGCCGAGGACCGTGCGAGGTGTCGACACGATTTGCGTGATTGTGGACCGGTTGACGAAGAGTGCTCACTTCCTTGCTATTAGTGAGAGTTCTTCTGCAGAGAGACAGGCCGAGATTTATGTGAGAGAGGTGGTAGCTCGGCATGGAGTGTCGACCTCGATAGTGTCAGATCGAGACGTGCGCTTTGCTTCCAGGTTCTGGAAGAAATTTCATGAGGAATTGGGTACACGGTTGCACTTCAGCACCGCATACCATCCGTAGACAGACGGGCAGAGCGAGCGGACGATTCAAACGCTTGAGGACATGCTTCGAGGATGTGTGATGGACTTCGGGGGAAGTTGGGACACTTATTTTCCCTTGGCTGCATTTTCTTACAACAACAACCACCATTCCAGCATCGGTATGCCCCCCTCTGAGCTTCTATATGGGAGGATGTGTCGGACTCCCATTTGTCGGGGAGAAGTGGGACAGAGAGTGATGGGTGGCACTGAGATAGTGTTGAAGACGACTGAGCAGATTCAGCAGGTTAGATAGAGGTTACTGACGGCCCAGAGTCGCCAAAAGAGTTATACAGACAGGCGACGATCCAAGCTTGAGTTTCAGGTTGGAGATTTTGTCCTCCTGAAGGTATCCCCATGGAAAGGGGTGATTCGATTCAGGAAACATGTCGAGTTAGGGCCCCGGTACATTGGTCCTTTCAGAGTGACCGCCAGAGTGGGTAAGGTAGCATACCGGTTGGAGCTACTTGCAGAGTTGAGTCAGATTCATAACACCTTCCATGTGTCCCAGTTAGGGAAGTATGTAGCCAATGAGACGGTAGTGGTACCCCTAGAGGACATTCAGGTGGATGCGAGCCTGAATTACATCGAGAGGCCAATCGCGATTTTGGATCGAAAGGTGAAGGTTCTGAGGAACAAAGAGGTGCCCCTGGTTCAGGTGCAATGGCAACATCGTAGAGGGTCCGAGCTAACTTGGGAACCGGAGTCTGATATGCGAGAGCAGTATCCAGAGTTGTTTGTTGAGCATGACTTCGAGGGCGAAGTTTGATTCTAGTGAGGGAGAATTGTAACATCCCGAGTTCAGGTATACCTCATAACCCTTGGTTTTTGAGTGATTGTCCCTTTTAGTCCCTTTATGAGATAAGGTGGTGAATGAGTACGCGGGGCTTACGTGAGTGTACGCTCGGCGTACTCGTATGCGTGCATTTGACGCGGAAGCCACCTAGTACGCTGGGCGTACTAGGCCCAGAGTGAAAACCCTAATTTAGGGTGAGTCCCCTATATAAAGGATATGATGGCCTCCTTTCTAGTCACCATTCTCAGACATCAAACCCTAAGTGTGCCCTAACCCTCGTTTTAGAGCTTGTGAGTGCATTTGTGAGCCTTTGAGAGTTTTTGTGTGTTCTTGAAGAGAAGAGAAAGCTTTGGAGAAGAAGGAGTGGGAGTCCAAGCTCTTGGGTCTGAGAAAATCTGAGTTGGGAGCTTCATATAGAGGTATAAAGCTTCAAACTTTACCACTCTTTTTTTATGTGCATCATAGAAGAGACTTTTAGGGTTTTGTCCCAAAAAGGTGGAGACTTTATGAGATCTTGAGTTCCAGAGACTAGGACCAACCCCTTTTGAGTATATTAGTGGTGTAATGTCATAAAAATCCAATCTTGGTCGTTGGAATCAATCCATAGACGAGTTATGAGCTTCTTGACTCAAAATAGTGAACATTTTGGGTGTTGGTGACCATATCATCCATGCAAATGCTTAAAGTCACTGAATTTATGGGTTAAGAGCTATTACAAAGTCTAGATCTGAAATATGAGCCAAGGTCTTAACTGTTTAAGACCAAACAAGTGAGAAGGGTGAAACTGGAGCGTACGTCGGGCGTAATTCCAGTACGTGCAGCGTAGGGGTCGCGCATCCCCGATGCCTGCATGGCAGTCGAGTACGCCCATCGTACTCCCTGTCGTTGACTTTTTGTTGACTTTTAGGGTTTGGTCAATTTATGGACATTTATGGTGATTGAGGGGTAAAATGGTCTTTTGCCCTTCTGTGAGTTAGTGTAGCCTCTTGAGAGCCGTGATTAATTAGGGATAATTGTCGTGTATGTTAGGCGGAGGCTAGGCCTATGATTTGAGTTCGAGATTTGCTGACTTCTTGCAAGGTGAGTCTTCTCACTATACTTACCTTGAGTGGTACCTTTGTGTGATTGAGCTGTTTATTGTGTTTATCTGTGTATTAGATATTCTGCATTATGTCTTTGTGATTTATGTTGAGTATTGTTATTATGAGCTTACTGAGTTGGGACCGGAGGGTCCCAATGAGACACATTGACCGGAGGGTCTTATCGAGTTATAGCCTAGAGTGGCTAATGAGCTGTGTGTGGTATCTTGGGGAACTCACGAAGCTTCGTGCTTACCGTGTTATGTGTTATGTGTGTCAAGTACTTCCGATGATCGCGGGAAGGCCCCGGCTTGATTGTACACACACTCGCATTGGAGATATGTTTTGGAGGATCCTAGTTTTTGTGATAAACAACTTTTGATAAATAAAATGTATTAATGTTGATACTTGAGATTTTTGGGAAATATGACATGTGATTATTATGTTTGAAAATGAAAATTTTGGTTTGAAAATTTTCGGTGTTACATTGTTCCATGAGAGGGCCTTGTTTTTCCTGAGCACATGTCTTCGGAGTAGGCACGTGTGAATCGGTATCTGAGTATCCTGAGGAAGGATATCTGTGAGCTCGTGGCGAACACTTCATACCGGTCATTAGCTGAGTTGTAGACCAATGCCATGAGGAAGGAGATTGGGCTAAAGACCCAAGCGAGAGAGGACAGGGAGACTCAGGGGATAGATAGGAGGCCAGTGAAGTCATAGTCGGATACTAAGCGGTTCAAACCCGCTGACTCGAAAGCTGGAGGCCAGAAGGGATGCACTTACAGCAAGTGCGACAAGGGTCACGAGGGACCATGCCGGTCTGGGACTATTTGCTACATGTATGGCAAGGAGGGGCATATGGCGAAGGATTGTCCCAAGGGATTTCGGGTTTGCTTCGATTGCAACCATACGAGTCACATGAGGTCTGAGTGTCCTCAGCTTGTATCGAGGACTGTTCAGGCTTCTGCTCCTACTACTTTGCGTATTACTAATCGCTGGCAGGGGAAGGTCGAGGCTCCGAGGGCTCAAGGGAGAACATTTCAACTGACAGCAGAGGAGGCCCGATCGACATTGGACGTTGTGCCTCGTATGTGTTTCTTAATTATTATTTTTATTTGTTTTATGTTTGCTTATGATCTTGCTCCTGTTAGGTACTTTCATTGTGAATTATGCACCTGCTCTAGTGTTGTTTGACTCGGGTGCGAGTCGATCTTTTGTGTCATCATCCTTTTGTCATGATTTTAGCATTTCATGTGAGGCCTTGAGTAGGCCATCAAGGATTTCTATAGCTGATGAGCATGTGGTATCCGTTTCAGACATCTATCGGGGTTGTTTATCCAATAGACCTTATCCCTATTGCGATGGGAGATGTCGATATTATCGTGGGTATGTGGGCCTTTCAGATCAGCCACAAGGGATGCTAATCGATATTGCTTGACATTTACTGATGATTATAGTAGATATGGGTATATCTACTTAATCAAACGTAAATCTAAAACTTTTGAAAAGTTCAAATAGTTTAAGCATGAAGTCGAGAATCAATTAGGCAAGAAAATAAAGACTCTCCGATCTGATAGAGGTGGAGAATATCTTAGTATCGAGTTTAACAACTACCTCATGGAATGTGGGATCGTTTCACAATTGACATCTCCTAAAACACCACAACTTAATGGTGTGGTTGAGAGGCGCAGTCAAACCTTCTTGGACATGGGTCGTTCCATGATGAGTCAATCCACTCTTCCTATATCATTATGGGGTATGCCTTAGAGACAACCGCCTATATCCTAAATCTTGTTCCAACAAAGAAGGTTTCCAAAACACCTCACGAGATGTGGACAGGGAAAGCTCATTCGCTCACACATATCAAGGTCGGGGGTTGTGAGGCTCCCATAAGATGAAAAACCCATGAAAAACTTAAACCCATAGCTAAACAGTGTATTTTCATTTGGTTACCCACATAAATCCTTTTGATACTTTTTTTACAGACCTAGTGAGAAAGTGGTCTTCGTAGCTCAATGGGGAGTCTTTCGTGAGAGAGCTCATATTAAAAGAGGATAGTGGGAGTGCTATTGATCTGGAAGAAATTCTAGAGTCATCTAATGATGGAACCTTAGATAATACTAAAACTCAACTTGAGGATGAGATTCCAGTTGAGCCTATTGACAATTCATTACATATTTATTGATCCAGTAGAGTTAGCATGCCACATGAGTGTTATGGATTTCATATAACTGTAGATGGGGACACATTCATTAGTGATAATACACTGGTGAATTTGGATGAACCTGCTAACTACAAGGAAGTGATGGCAGGCCCTAAGGCTGCTGATATTGCCATATTTACACATGTTTTAGGCAATATTTAAGTACATTTTAATTAATATTTGGTTGTTTGGATGGAATAATGGTACTTATAAGGCTAAATTATGTTTTGCAGCCAAAAGAAGACATTTTGAAGAAAAGGGACTAAAAGCGTTAAAGAATGGAACTTTGGAGGTTAAAGGCTTGAAAGATAAGAAATTCAGAAAAATACATACTCACGAGGTGAGTGTTAGAACATTCACGACATGCGTTTGGCCTTCTAGAAGATAAACATCACGGATCAGGAATATGTGTTGAATACGGATATCTACTGGATTCACGAGGTGAGCCTCCAAATCTCACGACGTGAATCGGGCAAAATCCAAAACTATATATATCCTTGATCCCTACGATTTTGAGGAGGTTGGCTGACTTAGAGAAGTTCCAGAAGTTGAAAATCACAGAGTGTAAAGGCCTGGGAATTGTTCTTAACACCAAGGAGAAAGAAGAAGTCATAATTCGATATTTAGTTTGGTACTTTTAAACATGCTTTTAATTATGACTTGTGTTATCTTATTTGTTAGAATGTCCAGCTAAATCTAGTTGCTTCTGTTAGCTAGATAAAGCTGGAACTCATGGTTTTAATATATTAGTTTAGACTTTTCTTGTTCGTTATGTCCTGTGTCTGATTGGTATACCTAGCATGCTTGATTTGATGTTAGATTGCTTTAATGTCTTATTCTATGTAGTTAATGACCATTAATTTGCATGAATTTGAATACCTAGTAATCTAGTGAACATTAGGTTATTAGAGCTAAGATCAAACCAGTCTTAGAAAAGTAATTAATTTATTAAATTAGGTTGTGCTAGAGAACTCGTATTATGACCATAATTTGTCTTTGTCAACCCAATCTTACATAGCTCCAATATTATTCAATAATTGATTCTGTGTTAAATTATGTGTGAACGTACATAGATCTACATGAATTAATTGATATTAGTAAATTTAGAACTGAATTGATAATAATGTTTTAATTGGTAACCAACAAGAGTAGTCATAATTAATTTATAAACCATTGAGGGAAAGTGGATTCGAACTAACAGAAGTGTTTGTTTATTGATTGAATTTGTGTTAAGAATTAAGTTCAACTAGACTTGCAAAATTAGATAAAAACTAATACTTTGCTAGAAATTTAGGTTAACTTAGTAGTAGGTAAATTAATTAGTTAAAACAGTTCCTTGTGATCGACACCTGACTTACCCACACTATCCTATAATTTGACTAGGTACACTGCCTAGGTGCAATTTAGTTAGTTAAGTTAGTTAGGTTAATAATTTAAAATTAGGTGTAGCTATTTGCACGCATCAGCTACCAAATGGAAAGAGCAAATGGACAGTAAGATTCAGTCCATGTGTGATAATCAAGTATAGAATTTGGTTGATCATGTAGCTGGTCGAAAGGCAGTAGGATGCAAATGGATCTTCAAGAAGAATACCAACATGGATGGGAAAGTACACACTTTCAAAGCTAGGTTCATTACGAAGGGCTTTACTCAAACCCAATGGATTGACTATGATGAGACCTTCTCACCAGTAGCTAAGATTAAATCTATTAGGATAATGCTTTCCATTGTTGCCTTTCATGATTATGCTATATCCCAAATGGATGTTCATACCGCTTTCCTAAATGGGAATTTAACTAAGGACGTCTACATGAGTCATCCAAAAGGTTTTGAACATGCCAAATTTCCTGATAGAGTGTGTAAGCTTGGGAAATACATCTATGGATTGAAACAAGCATCTCACAACTGGAATCTTTGTTTCCATGAGAAAGTCAAAGAGATTGGATTCTCTAGAAGTGAAGATGAGTCATGCGTATATGTCAAAGCTAGTGGGAGTGTAGTGGCGTTCTTAGTACTATATGTAGATGACATACTACTTATAGGAAACAATGTTCCAACCTTGAAAGAAGTAAAAACTTGGCTTGGGAAATTTTTCGCTATGAAGGATCACAGTCTTCTAAAATTGAGATATTTCCATCATAATTAATATTGTCGTTATGACACACAATGAGGATTAACGTGTCGTGAAGTAGAGCAATAAAAGTGGTCTCGCGGAATAAAATCAACAATAAATTGAGTCAATTATGCTCTTGTCATGTCTTTTGTATAAGTTTTTCTCATATAATAGTAAAAAACTTCAATAAATATTCCAATAATTCTTCTTGTCGTAAATCTACCTCATACTTTGAATGTTGTTGTAACATCCCAAAAATACAACCCAAAAATTTTTGTTTGAAAACTTTACTAAACCATAATATCAAACATTAAAAGATAAAACCATGAATCATGTATCTCAAAATGTCATAATAAATTTATCAAATCGAAACTAGTGTCAAGATCATATCAAAATATCAGAGTCTAACTCCCAGGCTAAAACTGTGGTGTGTGCCATGCCATCATCCCGAGCCCTTCCCTTTGCTAGCTGAAGTACCTGAAACCAAAACTGAAACTGTAATCACGAAGCTTAGTGAGCTCCCCCAAACTACCACATACCATCCAATAACATATAAAGCACATACTGGGCCTCGCCCACTACATCGGACCGAAGTCCGGAACTGACTAGGGCCTTACCCACTGCATCCGACCGAAGTCCGGAACTGACTAGGCTCTTGCCCACTGCATCGGACCGAAGTTCGGAACTGACTAGGGCCTTGCCCGCTGCATCGGACCGAAGTCCGGAACTGCATCGGACCGAAGTCCGGAACTGACTGAACATAGCATAACATAATCATATCATATAATATGAACACATATACTGCATACTACATCGGACCATAGTCCGGGACACATAACACATACCATGCCTGTATCACAAAGATACCAAGCATACTGAACTACTGCATCAGACTGTAGTCCGGAACTACTGCTAACTAAACGGGTCGGCATTGTGGTCGTAGACCCGTTCCTACTGGAAGGAAACTCACCTCCTAAGGCTGGCTGCTGAAATGCTGCTCGGGAACTGTCTGACTGCTGCTCCGATAACTCCCCGACTATAATTCCCAAAAGACACTTAATCAGACACTGATAACTAATCTTAGGGTAAAGTGACTATTTTACCCCCTGGTCAAAGTCAACAATCCGTTGACCTGACTCGCCGAGTTGGGCCGCCAACTCGTCGAGTCCCTATCTTTCCTTCTACTCCCCTTCCCGACTTTACTCGTCGAATTTAGCGAAGACTTGACGATTTCTCCTTCTATAATAACATCAAGTCAACCTTTATCTGACTCGCCGAGTTGTATGAACAACTCGTCGAGTCCTCCTTCATCATATGAACACGTCCAGTCTGTGACTCGCCGAGTTGTATGAACAACTCGTGGAGTCTGTTCTTATGGGTAAGGAGATTGCCTTGGACTCGCCGAGTCAGGGCGTAGACTCGCCGAGTCCCTCTACACTCAGATCCATGTCTTAACTCACTGAGTCTTTACTCCACTCACTAACAGACTCGCTACTACTGAACAGGGAATCTAAGACTCGCGACCGGACTCGCCGAGTCCGAAGAACGACTCGTCGAGTCCTTTGCATGTAGTTTCTATTCAGCCGGATCTAATCAGTTTTAGTGCATCCAATTCATAGATCTGGGTTTCTGGGACAATCTGAACACGTCAAGTTGCTAACTTTACGTGTATCCATGATGCAATGAAGCAATAACACTCAAACTTGGCTATAATGGGGGTTACTTGTCAAGAACAAGGCCATGGCTGCCAAAAGGTGGCCTTCTTGAGCTCCTGGAACTCAAGAGGGGCTAGATCCGAGATATGGCTTGATTACAAAGCTTCATCGCTAGGGATTTGGGGTTTTTGAGCTCAAAACCATCAATTTGGGGACAAACTAGATCTAGCAATACAATAACCAAGATGAAAGCTTTTTTACCGGAAAGGATGGCCAAAGAGGAGTATAATCTGGATCTACTTCTTCTTCCTTGAGTTCTTCTACCTTCTCCTTCTTCTTCTTGCTCAACAATGCACCAAGATTCCTTCACAAGGGCAAAAATCACTCACACACACTTTAAGGAGGCTAGGGTTTTGGGAATAAGTCTCTGAGAGGTGAAGGAGGCTGGTTTGGGGCTATAATGGTGTTTAAATAGGGTACACTCCCTGAAATTAGGGCTTCATCCAGACTGGCGGACTCGCCGAGTCCGGAAATATGGACTCGTCGAGTCGCCACGCCTACTCCACGTGCTAACTTGCTGCTACTCGACGAGTTAGGGCCACTGACTCGTCGAGTAGCTTCTAAACTAAAAATAAAAATAATGATTTAAATGCATACCAGGAACGGGGCGTTACAACTCTCCCCCACTTATCTTAGACTTCATCTTCGAAGTCTGCTGCTACTGAATCTGAAAATAACTCCGGATAAAGCTCCCTCATCTCCTCCTCGGTCTCCCATTTCCATTCTGAACCCTTCTGGTGTTGCCACTGCACCTTCACTAGCTGAGCCACCTTGTTCCTCAAGGTCTTCGTCTTCATATCCAAGATCGCAACTGGTCTCTCGATGTAATTCAGGCTGCTGTCAACCTGAATATCCTACAACGGTACAACTGCTGACTCATCCACCAAACACTTCCGTAGCTGAGACACATGGAAAGTGTTGTGGATCTGGCTAAGCTCTGCTGGAAGATCTAACCGATAAGCAACCCGACCCACCCGGGCCAAAACCCTAAAAGGACCAATGAATCTGGGGCCCAACTTGCCCCTCTTCCGGAACCTGATGACACCCTTCCAGGGTGACACCTTCAGGAGGACCATATCACCTACCTGGAACTCCAAATCAGAACGCCTCCTATCGGCGTAACTCTTTTGCCGACTCTGAGCGGTCTGGATCCGGCTACGGACCTGTTGTATCAACTTTGTGGTCTTAAGCACCACCTCAGTGCTCCCCATGATTCTCTGACCGACCTCGCCCCAACAGATTGGGGTCCTACACTTCCTCCCGTAGAGCATCTCAAAGGGAGGTCGGTCTATACTGGAGTGGTAACTGTTGTTATACGAAAATTCCGCTAATGGAAGGTACGTATCCCAACTGCCACAAAAATCTAGGACACATGCCCGAAGCATGTCCTCGAGAGTCTGAATCGTCCTCTCGCTCTGCCCGTCCGTCTGAGGGTGGAAAGCGGTGCTGAAAAGGAGACGAGTCCCCATCTCGTCATGGAACCGCTTCCAAAACCTGGAAGTAAACCGGACGTCTCGATCCGATACTACTGAAACAGGCACTCCATGATGTGCCACAACCTCTCGCACGTAAATATCGGCTAACTTCTCAGCCGATATGCTCTCGTGGATCGGTACGAAATGCGCGCTCTTGGTCAACCGATCCACTATGACCCAAATCGAATCAACTCCACGTGCAGTCCTGGGAAGCTTAGTAACAAAATCCATAGTGATATCCTCCCATTTCCACACGGGAATGTCTAATGGTTGCATCTTGTCGTGGGGTCTCTGGTGCTCTGCCTTGACGTTCCTGCAGGCCAGACATCTCTCCACGTACCAAGCTACGTCCCGCTTCATGCAGAGCCACCAATAATCGGGTCGAAGATCTCTGTACATCTTCGTCGCCCCTGGGTGGATGGAGAACCGAGACTTGTGGGCCTCATCCATCAAAACCTGCCATACTCCTCCCCAGTACGGCACCCAAACTCTCCCATGAAGGGTCAACAATCCTCGACTGTCATAATCGAAAGAAGCTACTCGGCCCACGATCCTCTCGCACTTCTGTCTTTCCTCTTTTAGGCCCTCAAGTTGTGCCTCTCTAATCTGCTCCAATAATGGAGTAATCACTGTCATCCTCAGACATACATCTCTGATCGGGGCCGTCATCGCCTTGCGGCTCAGGGCGTCGGCCACTACGTTGGCCTTGCCCGGATGATAAAGGATCTCACAATCATAGTCCTTAACCACATCTAACCACCGACGCTGCCTCATGTTTAGATTCGGCTGGTCCATAAGGTACCTCAGACTCTTGTGATCCGTGTAAATGGTACAACGGACCCCATAGAGGTAATGCCTCCAAATCTTGAGGGCGAACACCACTGCCCCCAGCTCTAAATCGTGCGTCGGATAGTTAGCCTCGTGAGGCTTCAACTGTCTAGAGGCATACGCTATCACATGCCCTCGCTGCATCAACACTGCTCCCATACCTGTGATCGAAGCATCACAGTAGACTACGAAGTCATCCACCCCCTCTGGCAGGGTAAGAATCGGTGCCTCGCACAATCTCTGGCTGAGGGTCTCAAATGTTGCCTACTGCTCAGGCCCCCAGCGAAATGCCACCGACTTCCTGGTCAGTCGAGTGAGCGGAACTGCTATCTTGGAGAAATCCTGGATGAATCTCCTGTAGTACCCTGCCAAACCTAGAAAGCTCCGAATCTCAGATGAAGGCCTCGGGACCTCCCACTGCATCACGACCTCTATCTTGGCCGGATCAACTAGTATACCCTTCTGGTTGACGAGGTGTCCAAGGAACTGCACCTCGCGCAACCAGAACTCACACTTGGAGAACTTTGCGAAAAGTTTCTCCCTCCTCAGTGTCTCTAGCACCTCCCTCAGGTGCTCCTCGTGCTGCTCCTGAGTCTTGGAATAGACCAAGATGTCGTCAATGAACACTATCACATACCGATCTAACATCGGTCAGCATACGCGGTTCATGAGATCCATGAACGCGGCTGGTGCGTTGGTGAGCCCAAATGGCATCACCATGAACTCATAATGACCATAGCGGGTCCTAAAAGCGGTCTTCTGCACGTCCTCACCTCTGACCCGCATCTGATGATAACCGGAGCGCAAATCAATCTTGGAGAACCAAGATGCTCCCTGGAGCTGATCAAACAAGTCATCTATCCTCAGAAGTGGGTAACGGTTCTTCACCGTCACTTTGTTCAACTCCCGGTAATCTATACACATACGGTGTGACCCGTCCTTCTTCTTCACAAACAGGATCGGGGCTCCCCATGGTGAACTGCTCGGTCTGATAAACCCCTTGTCTAGCAGCTCCTGCAGCTGCGTAGACAACTCCTGCATCTCGGGAGGAGCCAATCGGTATGGTGCCTTGGCTATTGGAGCCGCACCAGGAACCAGGTCAATCCTGAACTCAACCTGTCTCTCAGGAGGTATCCCAGGAAAATCCTCTGGAAATACATCCGGGTACTCGCGTACTACCGGTACATCGTCAACTTTCGCCTTGCCCTTCTCCCGGGCATCTAAAACATAGGCGACATACCCCGCGCAACCCTGCTGAAAGTAGCATCTCGCTCTCGCCGCTGAACACATAATCGGTCCGCTATGTGGCCTCTCGCCCTGAATTACTAACTCTCCCCCACTAGGAGTGCGAACCCTCACTAACTGCAGTTCACAATCAATCACTGCCCCATTGGGGCTCAACCAATCCATACCCACTATGACCTTATTCCCTCGCAGGGGAATAGGAACCAGATCTACTGAAAAATGCTCATTAAATAACCGCAGCGAACACCCCCTATGTACCCTCGCGACCCTGACGGTCCTGTCATCAGCTATCTCAATCTCAAGTGGACGGTCCAGCTCCCCCGGAGCTCTGCTAAACCGCTTGCTAAGTGCAAGCAAGACAAACGATCGGGTGGCCCCCGAATCAAACAATACTATAGCTGAAATGTCGTTCACTAAGAACGGCCCTGAATACAAACATATAATCATGAGAAATAATCAATATTAAATACAGAGATAAGAGGAAAATACATACCCGTCACCACATCAGGAGTCGCCCGCGCCTCCTCTGCTGTCATCTGGAAAGCTCTACCCTTCGCCACTGGCGTCTCAGTCTGATCCTGACGGCCGTCTGTAATCCTCAAGGTAGCAGGGGCAGGTGCTGCCACCTTCCCTGCTGCTGCTAAACTCGGGCACTGGAACTTTTTATGTCCCCTCTGATTGCAATGGAAGCAAATCAGATCAGCTGTTGTGGTGGTGGTGGTGGCTGTACAATCTCTACTCATATGCCCGGTCCGACCGCACTTGTAGCAGCCGGAGATCCCTGCCTTGCACGCCCCATCGTGCAATCTCCCACACTTGCCACACCTACTGTGGCTCTGCTGTCCTCTGGATCTGTGATCCGATACCTTGGGATTTTTGCCCGAACTCCCTGTGCCAGATGCCGCCTCTGGCTTCCTCTTCTTCTCCATCTCCAAATCTATCTCTCTCTCACGAGCCCGCGCAATCATGTCATCCAGCGTTTTACAGCTGGACCGGCTCACAAACTGTCTGATATCACTCCTCAACATCTCATGATAACGAGCCTTCTTCATCTCCTCATCAGCCGCATACTGAGGAACGAGAAGAGCCCTCTCCCTGAACTTGGCGGTAATCTCCACCACAGTCTCAGTAGTCTGAGTAAGATCCTGAAACTCCCTCGCTAACTACTGCACCTCGATAACCGGTGCAAACTCGGCTCTGAACCTGGTAGTGAAATTGATCTAGGTCATCGCATCAAGAGCTGCGTCATCTCCCATGGAATGTCCGATCTCCTCCCACCAATCTCGTGCCCTGTCCTTTAGGAGACAGTATGCTAGTCTGACCTTGTCCCCCTCGGGACATCTGCTGGTGCGGAATGCATTGGCGACATCCGCCAACCACCTGGTACTCGCAATGGGATCCCGCGCCCCATGGTAGTCAGGAGCTCCACATGCTCTGAACTCCCTGAAAGTGAGGGTGCGCGACCCCATCATGGCTGCCACCTCAGCACGGAATGTGCTCAACTTCTCGTCCATCAGCTCCAAAATACCCTCCTTGATTGAACCAAAGATCACAGGAGTCTGGTCGAGTATGATGCGAGTAACCTCTGAGGAGAGAAACTCCCTAGTCTGCTCATCCACATGCTCGACCCACGAGCCTGATCCCGATCCCTCACCGGCACCTGAACTGCCGACTGCTGGTTTAGGGCGTAAAACCACCATTCTGAAAACACATAATGACAATGTCAGGAATACAGATATAACTCGAGGGATCGCTACTACTACAAGTTTCTTGGCCTCATCTCAGCCTTCCTTGATTCGAGTACGGATCCTCTACTTTTAGTAGTACGGGCCCATACTACCTTCCACATCTATCCGTACTTTCCTCAAGAACTGCCTTGACTCCACCAAGTCCCTTTTACTACCACTGCTCTCTGCTACACTCATCCTAGGTTTGCCCTAGGGTGATCACCAACCCACTCTCCGCTATCAGCTGCACAAGAAGTCCCGGCTACCTCCCCCTAACTAGCTCGTGAATACTATTACATATCACTAAGACTAGATAATTCTTCGAATGAGAGATCCTATCCTACAACGGTTGGACTCAGACAAGAGCTGCGCAATAGAGCTAGACCTAACCTTCTGAAATTATTTAATCCTCACAATATGTAACGTAACATATTCATTTACTAGTTAGTGAAAGATAACTAAGAATCCTAAAAGCACAAAGCAAGCAGCATTCGAGCATCGAGTACACATAATCAAGCATATACTACTCTGGCTATCATACTGACAATTATGTACTAGCATGCAGTTTTCATAGAGCTGAAACACATATAACAGGCACATAAGGCATCCTTCCTAGATCCTTAGTCCTAATCTAGCATGATGTTCTAATAAAGTTGATAATCATAACATAGCATAAACTCGTATGGATAATTTGGGAGTACTTACTTGAGCTCAGCTGATTGCATACACCACACCCTTTTCTTTTTTCAAAATTCTTTTCGCTTTTCTAAAAATCTTTTCTCTATACTTTTTCAAAAATTGTTTTCTTTTCTCAAAATCTTTTGTAAACATGGTTTTTCTCTTGAAAATTTTATACCACTTCCTTAGTTTGAGTTCAGACACACCCGAGAGTGTGCCCGAATCCCTCAAACCAAGGCTCTGATACCAACTTGTAACATCCCAAAAATACAACCCAAAATTTTTTGTTTGAAAACTTTACTAAACCATAATATCAAACATTAAAAGATAAAACCATGAATCATGTATCTCAAAATGTCATAATAAATTTATCAAATTGAAACTAGTATTAAGATCATATCAAAATATCAGAGTCTAACTCCCAGGCTAAAACCGTGGTGTGTGCCATGCCATCATCCCGAGCCCTTCCCTTTGCTAGCTGAAGTACCTGAAACCAAAACTGAAACTGTAATCACGAAGCTTAGTGAGCTCCCCCAAACTACCACATACCATCCAATAACATATAAAGCACATACTGGGCCTCGCCCACTGCATCGAACCGAAGTCCGGAACTGACTAGGGCCTTGCCCACTGCATCGGACCGAAGTTCGGAACTGACTAGGGTCTTGCCCACTGCATCGGACCGAAGTTCGGAACTGACTAGGGCCTTGCCCGCTGCATCGGACCGAAGTCCGGAACTACTAGGGCCTTGCCCACTGCATCGGACCGAAGTCCGGAACTGCATCAGACCGAAGTCCGGAACTGACTGAACATAGCATAACATAATCATATCATATAATATGAACACATATACTGCATACTGCATCGGACCATAGTCCGAGACACATAACACATACCATGCCCGTCTCACAAAGATACCAAGCATACTGAACTACTGCATCAGACTGTAGTCCGGAACTACTGCTAACTAAACGGGTCGGCATTGTGGCCGTAGACCCGTTCCTACTGGAAGGAAACTCACCTCCTAAGGCTGGCTGCTGAAATGCTGCTCGGGAACTGTCTGACTGCTGCTCCGATAACTCCCCGACTATAATTCCCAAAAGACACTTAATCAGACACTGATAACTAATCTTAGGGTAAAGTGACTATTTTACCCCCTGGTCAAAGTCAACAATCCGTTGACCTGACTCGCCGAGTTGGGCCGCCAACTCGTCGAGTCCCTATCTTTCCTTCTACTCCCCTTCCCGACTTTACTCGTCGAATTTAGCGAAGACTTGACGATTTCTCCTTCTATAATAACATCAAGTCAACCTTTATCTGACTCGCCGAGTTGTATGAACAACTCGTCGAGTCCTCCTTCATCATATGAACACGTCCAGTCTGTGACTCGCCGAGTTGTATGAACAACTCGTGGAGTCTGTTCTTATGGGTAAGGAGATTGCCTTGGACTCGCCGAGTCAGGGCG
Source organism: Lactuca virosa (assembly GCF_052849685.1). Classification (NCBI taxonomy): domain Eukaryota; kingdom Viridiplantae; phylum Streptophyta; class Magnoliopsida; order Asterales; family Asteraceae; genus Lactuca; species Lactuca virosa. The sequence continues at coordinate 165,830,861 of NC_136434.1, read as the reverse complement.
TAGACTCGCCGAGTCCCTCTACACTCAGATCCATGTCTTAACTCACTGAGTCTTTACTCCACTCACTAACAGACTCGCTACTACTGAACAGGGAATCTAAGACTCGCGACCGGACTCGCCGAGTCCGAAGAACGACTCGTCGAGTCCTTTGCATGTAGTTTCTATTCAGCCGGATCTAATCAGTTTTAGTGCATCCAATTCATAGATCTGGGTTTCTGGGACAATCTGAACACGTCAAGTTGCTAACTTTACGTGTATCCATGATGCAATGAAGCAATAACACTCAAACTTGGCTATAATGGGGGTTACTTGTCAAGAACAAGGTCATGGCTGCCAAAAGGTGGCCTTCTTGAGCTCCTGGAACTCAAGAGGGGCTAGATCCGAGATATGGCTTGATTACAAAGCTTCATCACTAGGGATTTGGGGTTTTTGAGCTCAAAACCATCAATTTGGGGACAAACTAGATCTAGCAATACAATAACCAAGATGAAAGCTTTATTACCAGAAAGGATGGCCAAAGAGGAGTATAATCTGGATCTACTTCTTCTTCCTTGAGTTCTTCTACCTTCTCCTTCTTCTTCTTGCTCAACAATGCACCAAGATTCCTTCATAAGGGCAAAAATCACTCACACACACTTTAAGGAGGCTAGGGTTTCGAGAATAAGTCTCTGAGAGGTGAAGGAGGCTGGTTTGGGGCTATAATGGTGTTTAAATAGGGTACACTCCCTGAAATTAGGGCTTCATCCAGACTGGCGGACTCACAGAGTCCAGAAATATGGACTCGTCGAGTCGCCACTCCTACTCCACGTGCTAACTCGCTGCTACTCGACGAGTTAGGGCCACTGACTCGTCGAGTAGCTTCTAAACTAAAACTAAAAATAATGATTTAAATGCATACCAGGAACGGGGCGTTACACTTGTCATGCCTCTTGCTCTTATATTTTATAAGCATCTCCAGCTCTCTTTCTAAAATACATCAAAACAACATCTAATAATTAAAGCGGAAAGCTTTTTGCACAAACTAAAAATAAAACAAAAGAAAAACTTACAAATAACATGAAAACCAAACGTCGGGTTGCCTCATGCAAATCACTTCTTTTTGTGGGAACCGTAAGCCGAACACCACCCCTCACTTTAGTTTTTTCAGTGATTTGGAAGGGTACCTCCTTGTTCACCTTTAGTTCGTGCCTCCTTCTCTTGTAATTAACCACTTTCTTCTTATATGGCTTCTTTTCTTCATTTTGCTTTGAGCTTTCCCCTGGTTCAACCTTTTTGTAATCCTTTTGTTTTACAACTTGTTGTACTTTCATTTCACCTTTAACTTTATTACCATTCTTAGAAGTAGCTTTCTCTTTTACCCTTGCCCTTCCTAAGTTTTCCTTCTTCATACCATACTCTTTTTCATCTCACCCATTAAACACTAAGCTTGCTTTAGATCTTTTCGATTTCTGGAACTCTTCAGATTTAGGATTTTTAGGAAAAAGTTCAGACCTTTTCTTATTTGGAGAGGCTTTAACATAAATATAAAATTTTCACATAAAACAGTCACGCCGCGGTCAGATAGAGAATCATGTCATGAATATGAAGTTTCTTTAAATTCAATTTGATATTGATCTTCATGTCGTTGTGCGTAAACTGCAAAGTTGTGTCACAAAACTATTATGGGATCGTATTTTGCATTTATTCTTCCATTAGCCTCTCTAGCTCCATAAGTTCATTATCATCATAAAAGTCCTCAACTTTTTGTTCTTCTGACTCCCCCTCTAGCAGATTATCAACAATGTCCATAAAGAACACTTCATCATAATGTGATTTGGAATATCTCATCACTTGATGGACTCCAAAGGTTATATATTCGGACCCTACTTTTAGTGTTAGCTTAGAGTCATGGATATCAACTAAGGCTCTCATGGTGCTCATAAGAATTATTTGAATTTCACCATCTTCTTCCATATCGAGGATAACAAAGTCAATTGGAAAAAAACAAATTTTCCCACTTTAACGAGAAAGTCTTCTATAATGCTTAGGATAAGTAATTGACCGATTTTCCATGTGGATAGCCACCTTTATCAGTTTCAATTTCGAGGGATCAAGATTTTTGTAGAACAAGTATTCCATTAGATTTATACTAGCTCTGAAATTGGATATTGCATTCATTTTAGTAGAATTCCCAAACTCGCAAGGTATTGTATGGCTGCCCAGATCTCTCATCTTTGTTGGAATTTTACGCATCACGGTTGCTGAACATTGTTAATTTAGAATGACACTTAAGGCTGGATCTAATTTCTTTCTATTAATAAGTAGGTCTTTGATGAATTTTGCATATTTCGACATTTGATCTATTGTGTCGATGAAAGGCACGTTTATCGAAAGGGATGTGATCTGTTCCAAGGAACTTCTTTTGCTCTTATTCGTGTTGGAGCTACTTTTATCTTCCCATAAAAGGTAGTGGGGATGTTATTCAGGTCAGAACCAGATTGAACCGACCTGAACCCGAATAAGCCGAAAACCGAATAAGGGTAATTACATGAACCGAAAACTGAACCGATTAACCAATACGGGTTCGGTTCGGGTATTAATCGGTTCAGTTCGGTTATTATCCAAATAACCCGAATAAATGTACAAGATGATTAAGGACCTAATATAACCAAAAAAACCCAAATAAACCGTATTAGGATTTTATAACCCGAATAATAGAATAACAATTTGCTTTTATACATCAACATGAAACATTCGAAGACTAACATAACACAATAACATAATGAAAGAATAACATTTACATAGTAGATTAACATAATGAGAATTAATTTCTTACTTGAGTTTCTTGAGTTGGAGCCCAATTTTCCATGACTAGACAAAGAAGGAATTCGTGAATCCTTAGAGACAATAGGAATGGTTGATTTTTTAAAGTTTTAAACAAGAGGAAGGATCGACAGAAGTGATTTCGAGTTTGGAAATAGATGAGAAGATTAATCGATTTTGAAACGAAGAGAATGAGAGTAGGGTTTTTGTTTCTATTATAAACGACGAGGACAGAAGTGTGAATCGTGATTTTGATTTCTGTTGATAAAAAAAAGGAGGAATGCTTATTCGGGTCGGGTATTTAGAACCGAATAAGCTCTTATTTGGGTAACCCGAACCGAATAACCCGAGAACAGAATAAACATAATATAGATACCCGAAACCTGAATCGAAATGCTTATTCGGGCCTAATTCGGTTTGGTTCGGTTCAGGTTTCGGTTTGGTTTGGGTTTTCGGGCCATGTTCTCATCCCTATAAGGTAGTGGTGGTTAGTACGGTTTTACAATGAAAATTTTCGGAATCTGGTCAGGAGTTCATGGCACGAAATCCTCTTTGCCACGACGTAATGATGAAACATGGGCATTAATTTCAAATATTTCTTTGACTTCTTCTTTAGGTCATTTTGCACTAAATGGAGAGTTAGTATTAATAATCATTAATTGTTTGGATTTTTTACCTCCCCGTGTCATGACAACTTTCACTCATGCTCTTGGATTGGTTTCGGTGTCACTCATAAGAGTATCTGGTAAACGCTCATGGATTAGTTGGGAAATTGGTCCACTTGCTTCTAGATGTTCAAGATTGAGGCTTGCAGATTCCTTAAGGTTGCTTCGGTTTTGTTGTGACGCCTCTCAGATGCCTCAACAAATCGAGTTAAAATAGCTACGAGATCCGGTTTCTTTTCTTGCTAACTTTCCTCTTATCGTTTTTTGTACCCTTTATATGTCTTCCACTCCTTTTTTGGTTCCTTCAATCCATATCCTATTTGTCCCCGCTCGAATCTTTAGTTAAATATGGACCGTTACAATTGTTACAATCGAATTGTATTTTCTTTTTAGTTTTTTTTATCTTTTTATAATATAATCCTGATTATAAATATTGTTTTTTGAATTTTTAGTGATCATAACAATACTCGAGGAAAAATGTAACATCCATAAAAATCATGACAAATTTGAACTTTTTAAAACCAACCAAAAATCATATTTGTTTACCACATAGTTTTCAAAATGTGTTTAATATCAGAGTTTTCCCAAAATCATGATACAAGATACAAGGAGGTGCATGATCACGCCTTTTCCTTTCCGCGATTATCTGAGGTACCTGAAACATAACCCAAAACTCTAAGCCAAAAGCTTAGTGAGTTCCCCCAAAGTACTAACACAACATAATAATCATAATAAAATAGCAACAAAAGCATGCATACAGAACCTTCAGTATGACTGGACCGCCTCACCGGGCCTTCAGCCTACCTGGGCCGTTCTCCGGGCCTTCGGCCGGACTGGTACGCCCTCCTGGCCTGCAGTCTATATAGGCCGCCCTGGGTCTGTTGGCCTTCAACATAAAGCAGGACAACCTTAACCTAACCATACATACACAATATCGACACACATATATAACATACAAGCATACAAATAACCAACCCATAACCAAAACAAACAGATCTTACATATCACTAAGCATAGCATCATCCTATCTACCAGGATACAGATCTAATGGATCACTACAATACTTAATCATACGATAAACCAGGATAACAATCCAAAGGGTCGACCTTGGTGCCTTCGACCCGTAAGTACAGTGAGGAAGACTCACCTCGCAAATTGAATAGATCTGATGAGGCCCAACTCCGAATCTCAGCTCCCTACTCGATACCAAACTCCATCAAATAACCAATTTCCATAAGAATTCCAAATACCCAAAATACCCTCAAGGTCAAACTTAGTCAGAGGTCAAGGTCAACAATCCATGTTGACCCAACACGCCGTGTTTACCAGTAAACACGTTGTATTTCATCAGCATTCAGATGGTCGGGAAAACCCCAACCAACACGCCTTGTTTACCCGAGTTTCAGATGGTTAATAAATTAAATTGTTTTCTTCGATTCCAAGAGCTCCAAAGCTCAGATCTAGACCAAAATGCTATTAAGAAGGATAAAGTTTCCAACTATATCCTCTAGGACTTCAAAAAGGGTCCAAAAACCCAACCATAAGGCTTGGAGGTACAAGGGCTTAACCAATAAGTGCTTAATCCTTAGAGTATGAAGCCCATCCTTTTCCAAAAGAGATTCTAGCACCAAAATCATCCTAAAAGTCGGTGCTTTATAGACATGCATGTTTTGAACCCATATTAGGTCAAAAATGGGGATTTAGGACCTAATATCCATGCATGGCATCAAAACTCAACTATGGGCCCGATCCAAGACTTTACTAGGAGTATGGAGACACTATTTACTCGGTTCCAAATTCGTGATCAAGACGGATAATATTGCGACAAGCTATTTCCAAACACAAAAGAAGTTGAGCCTGAAACAAGCCCGATGGTAAGAATTTTTAGCAGAGTTCGATTATGTGCTCGAGTATAACCGGGGAAAGCTAACGTCGTTGCCGATGCACTAAGTTGCAAAGGCACCCTCGCTTCAATCACCCAAACACGATTCTTCTTGCAAGATCAGATCATACAAGGCCTAGAGCATGATCCTTTGGCCAAGAACCTGATTGCTACGACCCGAGAAGGGAAGACACGAAGATTTTGGCTTAAGGGATATCTACTCTTTACAAAAGGAGACAGGTTGTTTGTGCCAAACTGGGGCGACCTTAGACAAAGAATAATGAAGGAGTGCCATGATTCAAAGTGGGCGGGACATCCAGGACTCAAGAGGACATAAGCATTGGTCGATAGTACCTACTATTGGCCACATATGAGGGATGATATTGAAGGTTATGTTCGGACGTGCTTGGTGTGCCAACGAGACAAAATCGAGCAAAGACAGCCATACAGACTATTGGAGTCGTTACCTACTCCTAAGGGACCATAGGAGAGTGTATCTATGGATTACATTACGTGACTACCAAAGTCGGAAGGATGTGGGAGTATTATTGTTATCGTGGATAGGTTCTCAAAGTACGACACCTTCATACCGGCTCCAACGGATTGCACTGCGGACGAAACAGCCAAGCTATTCTTCAAGCACGTTGTAAAGTATTGGGGTGTGCCACAAATCATCATCAGTGATCGTGACCCTCGGTTCACTGGAAGATTCTGAACGGAGTTGTTCAAACAAATAGGCATGGAATTAAACTTCTCTACTAGTTTTCATCCCCAAACTAATGGGCAAACGGAGAAAGTGAATGCCCTACTGGAGTTATACTTGCGACACTATGTGAGCGCTAATCAAATAGATTGGGCGAGGCTTCTTCATATTGCTCAATTCTCTTATAATATGCAAAGAAGTGAAGCCACGGGTCAAAGTCCCTTTGAGATTGTCACAGGTCAACAACCTTTAACCCCAAATGCTTTGGCTGCAACTTATGAGGGAAATAGCCCTGTTGCTTACAAGTCGGCAAAGGAGCGCCATGAACAAGCATATATAGCTCGAACGACATTAGACAAAGTAGCTAACAAGATGAAGAAATGGGCAGATGAGAATAGAAGGCACGTAGAATTCAAAGTTGGAGACCAGGTCATGGTGAAACTTCTGCCACAACAATTCAAGACATTGAGGAAAGTACATAAGGGCCTGATGTGAAGATACGAAGGACCAATCGAAGTGATTGGGAGAGTAGGAAAAGTTTCGTATCGACTTAAACTCCCACCCAAGTTGAAGATTCATCTAGTTTTCCACGTCAGCATGCTCAATCCGTATCACAAAGACTCAGAAGATCCCCAACAAGGGATATCAAAGCGCGCACCAACAGCGGTCGTTACATCCTTCGACCGCGAGATTAAGGAGATACTTTCGGAACGAACTATACGAAAGGGGGAGTGTCGAGCTTCAAAGAATACTTAATCAAGTGGAGGAATTTACCGAATAGTGAGGCAAGTTGGGAGTCCGAAGACTTACTATGGCAATTTCAAAATGAGACCAAGAGATACCGAGATGAAAATATGACGAGGACGTCACGAAAATAGGTGGGGGAGAATGTAACGACCTGCCTTATTTAGATATTTTCTCTAATTATTTTTGTCTCTAGAATAGTCTTTTAGAGAAATTCTAGAAGATATCTAGAAACTCCATGGAAGGCTAACGAAGAGACATCTTCTAGAAACATTCTAGAAAATGTCCCTTAGTTCCTAGTAGTTCTTGCCTCTTGTATAAATAGGGCTCTCCCATTTCATTTCTCTTCACCTTGTAATTGAGTTGAGTTCTCTAGAGCAATAAAGAGCTTTCGTATGTTGAGTTACTTCCTTCTTTCCTTGTTCTTGTGTTGAAGTTTCGAGTTAGGCTGACTTAGTTTGAGAACTAAGTGCCGCACAGTGAGCTTGAAGATTAAGTCCGTGACAACTTGCTTCTAGATGTTCAAGATCGAGGCTTGCAGATTCCTTAAGGTTGCTTTGGTTTCGTTGTGACGCCTCTCGGATGCCTCGAAAAATTGAGCTAAAATAGCTACGAGATCTGGTTTCTTTTCTTGCCAGCTTTCCTCTTATTGTTTTTTGTACCCTTTATATATCTTCCACTCCTTTTCCGGTTGCCTCCAATCCATATCCTATTTGTCCCCGCTCAAATCTTTAGTTAAATATGGACCGCTACAATTGTCACAATCGAATTTTATTTTCTTTTTAGTTTTTTTTTTCTTTTTATAATATAATCCTGATTATAAATATTGTTTTTTGAATTTTTAGTGATCATAACAATACTCGAGGAATAATGTAACATCCATAACAATCATGACAAATTTGAACTTTTTAAAACCAACCAGAAATCATATTTGTTTACAACATAGTTTTCAAAATGTGTTTAATATCAGAGTTTTCCCAAAATCATAGAACAAGACACAAGGAGGTGCACGATCACGCCTTCGCCTTTCCGCGATCATCTGAGGTACCTGAAACATAACCCAAAACTGTAAGCCCAAAGCTTAGTGAGTTCCCCCAAAGTACCAACACAACATAATAATCATAATAAAACAACATCAACATCATGCATACAGAACCTTCAGTATGACTGGACCGCCTCACCGGGCCTTCAACCTACCTGGACCGTTCTCCGGGTCTTTGGCCTAACTGGTACGCCCTCCTGGCCTGCAGTCTATCCGGGCCACCCTGGGTCTGTTGGCCTTCAGCACAAATCGGGACCGCCTCAGCCCAACCACACATACACAATGTCGACACACATATATAACAGACAAGCATACAAATAACCAGCCCATAACCAAACAAACAGATCTTACAGATCACTAAGCATTACATCATCCTATCTACCAGGATACATATCTAATGGATCACTACAGTACTTAATCATACGATAAACCAGGATAACAATCCAAAGGGTCGGCCTTGGTGCCTTCGACCCGTAAGTACAGTGAGGAAGACTCACCTCGCAAACTGAATATAACTGATGAGGCCCAACTCCGAATCTCAGCTCCCTACTAAATACCTAACTCCATCAAATGACCAATTTCCATAAGAATTCCAAAATACCCTCAAGGTCAAACTTGGTCAAAGGTCAAGGTCAACAGTCCATGTTGACCCAACACGTTGTGTTTCGTCAGCATTTAGACGGTTGGGAAAACCCCAGCCAACACGCCGTGTTTGCACGAGTTTCAGCAGCTTAATACATTCAACTGTTTTCTTCGATTCCAAGAACTCCAAAGCTCAGATCTAGACCAAAATGCTATTAAGAAGGATAAAGTTTCCAAATTTATCCTCTAGGACTTCAAAAAGGGTCCAAAAACCCAACCATAAGGCTTGTAGGTACAAGGGCTTAACCAATAAGTGCTTAATCCTTAGAGTATGAATCCCATCCTTTCCAGAAGAGATTCTAGCACCAAAATCATCCCAAAAGTCGGTGATTTATAGACATGCATGTCCAATGCATGTCTTGAACCCATATTAGGTCAAAAATGGGGATTTAGGACCAAATCTCCATGCATGTAATCAAAACTCAACTATAGGCCAAATCTAAGACTCTACTAGGTCACCTTGACCTGGAGATTCATAAAGTTGCTAACTTTATGAGATCTAACCATTCCAATATTCAAGAGTATGAAGCTAAAGGGACAAAACTCAAGATGTAGCAACATGGAAGGATAAAAACCGGATCTTGGACACTTATAAAAGTCCACAAGAGTACCAACTGAAAGATGAGGGCTTGCTTGTTGAATCCTTGCTTCCTTCTTCCAACTTCTTCCTTCTTTGGCTTCCAAAAGCACCACACTAGCTCACAAATGAGAGGGAATGATGATTAGGGTTTTAAATGGTCGATTGGGGAAATGAAGGCTAATAAAAGGCCAACTCTTGGAACTTAAGGAGATTATATAGGGTGCAAAACCCTAAAAATTAGGGTTTTCTCATCCGGCCGCCAACACGTCGTGTTACTCCATGAAAATACGCGGCCCAAAAGTTCTCAACACACTGTGTTGAGGCTTCACCACATTGTGTTCCAAGGGAAATCATGCATAAATGGAATAAATTTCATACCTGGAAATCGGCATGTTACAAAGAAGCCCCGACTAACTTTGTGCCAGTAGCCACATTGCTTTTAATTTTGTATGGAAATATTTGCCTTTCCAAATAGCGGTGAAAATTATTTTTGAATTGGATGACATTGCTACGAATAGGAGTGTTGTTGCTGCAGTTTGTATAAGGTTGAAAATGATTTTGACTTTTTAAATTTGCGTATTATAGGTGGGTAGTTGTCATTGGTTGATTATGGACTTATTTTGTAGCCTTTTCTGATGGTTCGTGTAATCCACGTAAACTTAAACTTCACTTGAGCGAAAATTGTGCGGATAATAGTCCGAAAAAAAATGCATATTTGAACGAATTCCCATTTTCTATACCATTTTTATTGTGGAAAATATGGTAAAAGGTTCTTAGTGACATGGTTAAACTAATTAGAATTTTGGGCTTTTTCAATCAAAGTTCAAAGCATTTAGTAATGTGTTGAAGCTTTGAATTAGTAAGGTTTTTGCCAACATGATTCTGGGATATTATCATGTTTCCCAAAATAGTTTCAACATTTTCAAAGTTCTGATTTCTCACACTTGGAAACCTTTTAATAATTAGCTTAGGCACCTGATGTATAGAACATAATTCATGTGCATAGGTGTAGTCTTTTGAGAACGTTATCTCATTTTTTATATGCATCGCATTTTTAGTTTAACTTCTCCTCATACTTGTCCTACTTGAGACTTTTTATGAAGTCGACTAAAATCCACCCTATTTCGTATTAGCGTATTTATTTTTAATGATTATCTACATCAAATTTCATTTTTATCCTGAAAATGTCAATTTTCTTTGAAACGATGACAATTTTTTATCTTATTTGCGCTTTAACCTAATCTCCCAAAGAAGCTGAACGACAAGGACCCTAGATCGTATTACACCCATCACATCTTGAAGCACCTAAAAAAATTCTTGACATTTGCCTTGAGTTCGACCTAAATTCTCTGCCTCAACTCGAAATCGACAAGTCTCATCTACATCAAATTTTGCTTTTATCCTAAAAATTTTAATTTTTTTTTGAAACGATGACTATTTTTTTAAAATTTTTTATTTTAGAGTAAATTACACGAATCGTCCCTAGTCTAAATATCAAATTGCGCGTTCAGTCCCTATTCAAAAATTAACTCGGACCGCCCCTCGTTTGGTTAAAAATTGCACACTTCATCATTCATTAGTTTAAATTTGCACGCTTCATCCCTTATGAGATATAAAATAACTATTATACCCTTTTGTATTTCTTTTCCAATTAATTTAAATGTTATTGTTATCATTATTAATTTAAAAATTAAAAAAATCATGCCCTACTTAATACCTAACCCCAACCTACCCACCTCAGGCTCACCCCACCCCACACCTTCCTTTTGACCAATCTCTCTTCTCCATCTTCTCTAAAATCTTCAAGAATGGTCGATCCACTAGTTCTAGACAACCACCACCGGAGCACATCCCTTGATGTTAAAATCCGACCACTGGATAGGACCTCCTCCAGAAACTCTTCCCGATCTCCTCACATCAAGAAATCCAAGCCTTGGCCAACGTCGACTATCATCGTTCTTTGAATCTCATCAGGGGAGGACCGTCGACGGAGATGATTTGGGTGGGGTTCGATCTGAACCTGTTTCTCTTATCTTAATTACCATTTTCTTTGATCCTGTGTGATGGCCTCCAAGATGCAGGTTTCTCTTTCTTCAGGCGTGGGTCGTTGCTCTTTCTTCTCCGACCATATGCGGGTTTCGATTTATAGGTTCCGATTAATGAGTTTCAACTATCAATTTAGTTTAACCTGAACACGGGTATCCCGTTTCACCATGATTTGGGATCGTTTAACTCGTCTTCAGGGTTTCTAAGGCAAAACATTGGTGTGATGAGGATGTTAGCGGTGACTTATAGGATTGGTGGTGGTGAACGTCGGCAATTCAATTTTGTGTTTATGCTAGTGCATTAGAGAGTGAGTGAGAGAGAGAGAGAGAGAGAGAGATTAATGGGGGTGGTTATTGGAAGATCGATAGAGATGGAACCGCCTGCCACCTTTGTGCTCCCATCTACACTCCTGGTGGTGGCCGACGGAGGTTAATAGGGATGTCGGTGGTGGGGCTTGGAATGAAGTTCGATTTCAACAGTATCTTTTGTTTCATTTCTTCTGCAATACTCACAAACACTTCTTTGATTATGGATCTATTAATAGAAATTCAATGCGTAATCTCAACATTCAATGTATATTCCTGAATAATCTCATTTTTCAATTATTTAATTATTTCATTTTACCAAGTTCAATGTTAGCAAGATTAATCAACAAGATTCAAACATTGAAAAAAATAGTAAATTAATAAAAAAAATTGCTACATAAGAAAAATAAAAGAACAGAGAAGAAGAAATATGCCCACCCCTAAAGGATTAAGTTTTGAAAACCCCAACTTCTATGTTTTGTGTCTAAAAATTTAGTTATAGTGGTGATGGTGTTGACCGGTGGTGGTGTTGGTGTTGACCGATGGTAGTGTTGTTTCCCATGGTGTTTGTTGGAAATGGAGAGGAAGATGACAGGTTTATGAAAAAAAAATAAGATGAAGTTGGGAAAGGGAAGGGGAATGAACCGAGGGATAAAGGGTTGGGGGTATGGATATTTTATTGTTTTTTACTTTTTCTTTTTTATATAAAAATAATAAACAAATAAAAGAAAATGAAAAAAGAAATAAATAAGGGCAAAATGGTCTTTTTATGTCCGAAGGGATGAAGCGTGTAAGTTTTAAACTGACAAGGGACGGTCCGAGTTAATTTTTAAAAATAAGAACCAAACATGCATTATAGCACTTGCACGAGGGACGATTTGCATAATTCACTCTTTATCTTATTTACGTTTTAACCTAATCTCCGAGATCAGCCGAAGAACAAGAACCTTAGAACCCTAATCAGTGGGGGAGTCTATGTATTGGAAGTGAGATGTGTGGACCCACTTGTTTGTAAATCTCACCATATATACATGTATTATTATTATTATTATTATTATTATTATTATTCTTATTACTAGGTGTAAAACTCGTGTAATACACCGGTTGATTAAAAAAAAGATTAAATATCAAAATGTAAACAATAAATATTTTTTTAAATAAAATTTTGAAATAAGAAATAAAAAACATATTAATTATAATTTATTATCACATTTATTACATTTAATACTTTACATATATACACACAAGTATTATGTATTATGTGACTTTAATTTTAAAATTTGAAAAATCTAGAAATTGACATGTGAATTTTATTTTATTTTAAAAATATCATAAAATGACAAGTGTCAAAACTCATGAGAGATTGACATGTGACAAAATTGATTTTCATTTATTATAGTAGATTTATTATCACATTTATTATATTTAATACTTTACATATATACTCAAGTATTATGTATTATGTGACTTTAATTTTAAAATTTGAAAAATCTAGAAATTAACATGTGGATTTTATCTTATTTTAAAAATATAGAATATGACAAGTGTCAAAACTCATGAGAAATTGACATGTGGTAAAATTGATTTTCATTCGTTACACTAGATTTTTTTTTTTAAAGAAGTGGTTACATACTCTTGCATTGCTCAGATCGTATTCCACTTTATTTCTTCTTGAGTTCTTTCTTTCTTTCTCTCTTCATTCTCTTTGACCTAGCTTTTGCCCCTAGTAATAATCACCATTCTACAATAAGATCGGAAAAAGGAATCGGAAAAAGGTTCACGTCGACGGCCTGAGTGAGCCTCCGGCCTCTGCTGCCCCTGTTCTGTCAGTCTAGCTCGGTATATACTTTGATTTATTTTTAGGGGAAATCGATTTTTCTTGGTTTGTAGACTTTCATTGTTGGTTTGTGGAATTGTGGCTCTTTTTATAGGTTGGAAATCAATTATATTGTGTTATATTGCTATTTTTTGGATTTTTGTTGGATTATTTGTCCACTGTTGTTGTTGGAGTATATTAATAGCCTTCAATTTTTTGGTGTGGTCCATATTGCAAGTTGTATTGATATTGCGATGAATAATAGATTTTTGTTGGTATATTGGACAAAGTGCCCCCTGTGGGCATTATTTGAACACATGAAAGGCTCATGTTTCCTGTTAATAGATTGTTAGTTGTTTAGTTTTATTACATCCATAAATAATAGATTGTTAATTGTTGAGTTTTAGTATATCAATGAATAATTGATTGTTAACTTTTATTAACAGATAAATGGAAAGATTTTTAATAAGACGAATATCAACAGATGATGCATCTTCATCTGCAAATGCCTCCAATGAATTTCCCCAACCTAGCTCTATTCCATCGGTGGCTGTTGAAATTGATTTGAGTGAACGGTCAACGGTCAACGGATTGAATTATTGTAATCTCTAACCAACCAATATACATGTCATTGTTCTTGAAAAAATTCCGATTTCTGATAATTGTTTCAACTTTATACTTTAAAGTTATTGTTCCATCTATGCTACTAAATTCTTGATTGTTTACTTTGTTTAAAGTGTAAACTGTAATGTTCTTATATATAATGTTTAACCATTGTACAGACTCTGTTTTTGTCTGTAATGGTTGAAACTTGGAATATATAGTCAGTGTTTGTTTCATACAATTCCTGACTTAATTACTTAGGTAGCATGTTGAGGTTTGCTAAAAACAGTTAGACACTTGCAATTTGCAAACTTTGTATGAGAAATTGGAAAAAAAAAAAACTGGGTGCACCTACTGTCACAAATTTCTGCGTCCGCCTCTGCCATAGATGTTATGTTTAAAGCTCATATTTGCTACTATAATGTACTTGACAGTTGACACTCATTCTGTTTCATTTTTCTAGGTTAAATTTACTCCTACGTATGGCTGAAACTGTTGCTGCTGGGGTAGAAGCAGGAGGCAAAACAAAGGAGCATTATGGGATCCATTGAAGGAAATAATCAGCAGCAGGTTATCCAAAAATATGGATGAAGTCTATCAAGCTTTGGATAGTGCAATAGAAATGCTGGCTGCAAAAAGGGATGATCATGATGCCATGGTTCAAAAGCATATGCGACAACGATGGTGTTATTAAATGCTTACATGAATTGGAAATCCCGAGTTGCTAAAGAAGTTGTTGAGTTAGAAGTCATGCATACAACGGAAAGGGAAAAGTCACGATGAGTTTTTATTAAGAAATGTTCCGACTTCACTAAAAAGTTGAAGGAAAAATCTACTTTGATCTTTAACTAATGATGGAAGAAACCCATCTAGCGGATGCGTTGGTGGAGAGAGAAGCTGCCTATGTGTTAAAGATGACAACCTCAAATATTTCAAGTGTTCCCAACTCTCCAACACGCACTAGCACAAGTATTCGGCGGGATTAAAAAAGGTAGCAGCAGGTGTGTTTAGAGATAGGGAGACTGAGGAGAGTTGACGTGATGGATTTTGAAGCTAAAAAAAGTGGCTAGGAAAAGAGAGTGATGCCATGAAAGGAATATACATATTCTTGAAATGTTGCTTTGATTTCTTTGATGATTCTGAAAAGAAATGCTTCTTTTACACTGCATTATACCTGGAGGATAGTGACATCCAAAAGGACAACTTACTAGACAATTGGGCAGCAGAGGAACTTCCCAACACAATTGATGATGCAGAAGAAACACGTGCCAATGGACGTGAAGTATTGCATTATCTTAAGATGCACTCATTACTTGAGGAAAATGAACCTCAACAATGTTTTAGGATACACAAGCTGATTCATCTAGCTGCATTATATAGTTTGTCAACTGATGGAGGCCAAGGAATTTTGGTAAAATTTGGTGAAGCATTAGATAAGCCTGTGGATGTGGAGTGCTGGAAAAACAAGAGATGGATCTCACTGGTTGACAGGAAAATGAGTGCATTACCAGCCAAACTAATTTGTCCAAAGCTTTCGACACTATTCTTGCAGAAAAATCCAAACTGGAATCTGTTCCAGAAGCATTCTTTATTCATATGAAGAGTCTTCGTGTTTTCAACTTATATGATACGTGAATCACATCACTACCAAGTTCTTTGTGGAACCTAATCTCCTTGAAAGCTCTCTACTTGCAAAAATGTTTGGACGTAGTTGAGCTTTTGTCTGATTTTGTGAAACTGGACTCCCTTGAAGTACTTGATGCACAGTGAAGCAGACTAGCAAGCGTGCCGCCTCAAGTCACAGAATCGATACACGTACGGCGGTTGCTGGTATCCTTTGCTATGAACACACCTCTTCAAAATGCATTTAAGGACGTGGACCCTATTTCTAAAGTGTAGAATCTTAAAGAATTCGTAATCGAGGCTGAAGAAAAGTTTGGGGAAAGTTTATGCGGTTTGGTTATCAGGAAGTTAGGATAGCAAGACATTCGCTTCTTCATTTTGTTATCATAATGTGGTGATAGATTACATCAAAGCCGTAGGTGGTTGTTAGAGGATCAATTTTCTATGCAAAACTTTCTTCAAAGTTGCATCAAAGGAGTAGATAACCTTGATCTAAAAAAGTGTCAATTTTTTATTAGTTGCCATATCTCATCGTATCCGATCATTATGAAGTTTATGTCTTATTTAATGTTCGATGGATAAGTTAGCAGATACACAATCTCTCATGTCCTTCGTGATGATGTCGCCATTGAGTTTGTCAATCATAATGAACTTCAACACTTGTCAAACTTCACTGCTGAAGAAGTGGATAGAATCGGTTTTGTGTTCTAGAAGGTTCCAACAGGATGAGAACACTACTAGATGGTCACATTGAGGCTGCTTAATCTTAAAGAAATTGGAAAAATTACGCATGTTGAAGCTGCTACTTTTGAAAAACATTTGTGAAGGTCTAATGCAAGGTCTTCTCATCAGTTTGAAAACATTTATATTGTGCAACTGTCCGATGTTGACATCTTTGTGTGCATATGGTGCAATTATGCAAATTCGTCATCTGGAAGTCAAAGGGTGCTCTCGGATGAAAGAGATATTTTATGGGCCTTTGAATGTTGGGCTAGTTCGATCCTACCAAATCTGAATAAACTAATACTCGATGATATTCGACAACTTACAAGTATATTGATGAATAACTCATTTGAGTGACCTTTTTTTTTGGAGAAACTTAAGATTCGTTGTGTCCAAAGTTAAAAAGATTATCTTTTAAAAAAGATAGTGTTGTGAAGTTGAATTTAGTTGAATTAGAGAAAAGTTGGTGGGAAATCTTGGAAAACAACTAGGAGGTTAAAGAACAATTTCAACGCTATTGCACCTTCGTTGAAATTGCACCTTCAGGTAAGAGTCCATATAGCTTTGAAAACTTATTTACACTAATTGAAAACTATTAATAAAAATTTAATCTATCATATCTATCATTTTTGAACTTGAACATGTATCTATGTATGCATGCATGTATGTATTTTGGTTAAGTTCAGAGATGCATCTTTTTTATCTATGATGGATTAAATGCTAATTAATAACTTTCAATTAGTCTAAATAAGTTTTCAAGGCTCTATGGACTCTTACCTGAAGGTGCAATAGTGTTGAAATTGTTCTTTAACCTCCTGATCATTTTCCAAGGTTTCCCACCAACTTTTCTTTACTTCACAACTAATTTCAACTTCATAACACTATCTTTTTTCGAAATATAATCTTTTTAACTTTGGACACCCAAGAATTTTAAGTTTTTTCAAAGAAGGTCACTCGAATCAGTTACTCATTAATATACTTGTAAGTTGTGGAATATCATCGAGTATTAGTTTATTCAAATTTGGTAGAATTGGACTACCCCAACATTCAAATGCCCATTAAATATCTCTTTCATTTGCGAGCACCCTTGGACTTATAAATGACGAATCTACATAATTACATCATATGCACGCAAAGATGTCAACATCGGACACTTACACAATATCAATGTTTTCAAACCGGTGAGAAGAACTTGAATTGGACCTTCACAAATGTTTTTCAAAAGTGGCAGATTCAACATGTGTAATTTTTCCAATTTTTTTAAGATTGAGTTGTCTCAAATGTTACCATCAAATGTTACCATCTACTACTGTTCTTATCTTGTTGCAACCTTCTAGAACACAAAAACGGATTCTATCTACTTCTTCAGCAGTAAAATTTGACAAGTGTTCAAGTTCATTGTGATTGACAAACTCAATGACGATATCATCACGAAGGACATGAGAGATTGTGTATCTGCTAACTTTACATCGAACATGAAATAAGACATAAACTTCATAATGATCGGATACGATGAGATATGACAACCTATAAAAAATTGACACCTTTTTAGATTAAGGTTACCTACTTCTTTGATTCAACTTTGAAGAAGGCTTTGTATAGGAAAATTGATTATCCAACTACCACCTATAGCTTTGATGTAATCTATCGTCACACTATGATAACAAAACTGAAGAAGCGAAAGTCTTGTTATCCCCAATTTCTTGAAAACCAAATCGCATAAATTTTCCTAAACTTTTCTTCAGCCTCGATTACGAGTTTTTTAAAATTCTGCATTTTAGAAATAAGGTCCACATCCTTGGATGCATTTTGAAGAGGTGTGTTCCTAGCAAAGGATACCAACAACCGTCGTATGTGTATCGATTCTGTGACTTGAGGCGGTACGCTTGCTAGTCCGCTTCACTGTGCATCAAGTACTTCAAGAGAGTCCAGTTTCACAAAATCAGACAAAAGCTCAACTAGATCCAAACATTTTTGCAAGTAGAGAGCTTTCAAGGAGATTAGGTTCCACAAAGAACTTGGTAATGATGTGATTCACGTATCATATAAGTTGAGAACACGAAGACTCTTCATATGAATAAAGAATGCTTTTGGAACAGATTCCAGATTTGGATTTTTCTGCAAGAATAGTGTCGAAAGCTTTGGACAAATTGGTTTGTCTGGTAATGCACTCATTTTGCTGTCAACCGGTGAGATCCATCTCTTGTTTTCCCAGCACTCCACATCCACGGGCTTATCGTGTCTTTCTACAATTTCATATGCCAAATATCAGCCTTACATTTTTCAATGCTTATTGTTTGCCTACAAATCTTAATGTATGATTCACTATAGATCTGCCTGTTTCCTTTTTAATGAGTTAAAATACTTACCTAAGCTCCTATATTTCTCTCTTTTATGACATTACATATCTTTAATGTGAATAAATTTGTATTTTTGTTTGAATTTGGTGTTAGGCTTTTCACAAGAAGGATTG
Organism: Lactuca virosa; assembly: GCF_052849685.1. NCBI lineage: Eukaryota > Viridiplantae > Streptophyta > Magnoliopsida > Asterales > Asteraceae > Lactuca > Lactuca virosa. Next base: position 165,812,212 of record NC_136434.1, on the reverse strand, counting down.
TTGCTTTGTAGAGTTATGAGAATCAATACCTAGAGAAGACTGCATCTCCTCCTATACCATCACTACAACATAAAGCGAACCATCTGTTTTTGCATCTCCTCCTATACCATCACTACAAGATAAAGCGAACCATCTGTTTTTTTTACCTGATGTCATAAAAGGACTTTATCTTTGGAGTTGTAAAAATATTTGAACACATAAAAATGAACCTTTTGATGATATGTACCGATTATTAAGTTAATTTCATTGTTTTCTTGGTTTAGTTGAATCACTATTTTGTTGGTTTCTCGGTTTGGTTAAGGTTTATGTTTTTTTTTTGTTTTTTATTCCAGCATATATAATACAGTACATTTGTTTGGCAGTAAATGGAATGTAGGTTTTTTGTTTGTGTATGTAATAAAGGTCATTTGGTCTCTTAATTACTCAATCTATCGTATTTACCAATAAATTCAAGTATTCCGTCCATTTCGTTTTTTATAATTGGTAGCTATCCAATCTGATAATATGAAGTAATTTCGAAGGGTTGGATTTGGTGTAAGGTATGTAACTTTTTAATCATATAAATTGACACTATATGAAATCGTTGACTCTTATCTAATTCCAAGATTATTTTTTTAGTTTTATTGATGAGTCAACATTCATTCCTCTGAAGGACCCGGTCCTTTATTGCTCAAGGTATCCTCAAATGACAATATAACATTGCACTCTCCAATCAAGGCATTATACTTTTAAACTTTGTCATTTTATTTCCACTCTGTTAAATATTTTTATTTTATCTGGACTAAGTTGAGGCCTTTTCTCTTCATTTATTAATTTTACATCTGAAATAGCAGATCATAAAAATTGGAATGGTTGATCGGGAAGTTTGTTGTTACAACAATATAAACGAAGAAGAGAGAAGTGTTGTTGTCAATGTAATGAGTATTCATTATTTATTTATATTGAAAAAAGAGAATAGGATGTTGTCAAAATCATATTTTGTTTGGGTGAAGAACCACAAAAATAAAAAATAAAAGGTAATTTGAGCATTTTGCTTTATATTGATTTTTTGTTTTCATGTTTTGCTTATCAAATCCGTATTAGTAATTTGAGCATTTTGCTTTATATTGAATTTTTGTTGTCATGTTTTGCTTATCAAATCATTATCAATAATGTGTTATATTGTGAGTTTTTTTTTTTTTTTTTTGTTTTTTTTTAACTATATGACATATAATTTACTTATAAGTTATACATTTTTATTTTGTATATAATAACAATATGATCTCCAATATTTTTTTTAGTATTTTTTAATTTAATAATTTACAAAAAAAGTATAACAAAGTGAAACAAAACACAAGCATTTGACCGTCAATTTATAGACATTATGAATACTAAAACAAAATGTCTCTTTTAATAGTTTTTATAGTCATTTCCTTATGGAACATTAACATTAACTTACTTTCGGTATCTTTCAAATAAAATTATAATCATATTAATAAAAAACAAGAAGTAAAAAGAAAATTAATGAGAGAAATGTGAGCATTCCTCGTAAGTATTGCATAGTTTTGAATCAAATCAATGAGCGTGTTCGGAGGAGACAGTTGGGGGAGAGAAGCACAGTACCGGAAGAGGAGAGTCGACGATCTCTTGCTGAATGCAACCGCCAATCACTCTTCCTACAGAAAGCTTCCTAGCGGCAAATATGCTTGCCTCATCTGCCCTCATAATCCCGTCCTCGATACTCCTCTCACGCTTTCTGTATGTTTCCTATTCCCATCTTAACCCTTACTCTAACCCTAAATAATCATTTTCAACTTAGTATCAGCATATGCCTTTATGTTCGATTTTGATTGAGTTCATTGTAATTCTTGTTAATGTCGATTTGGGCGTAATCCATCCTCGATTTAGGGATTCATCCATCAAGCTTTTCGTTTGTAATTGTGAACTTCCGATTTAGTATAATTAATCAAAAACTGATATTTGGAAATCAACTTGCAGATGCACGTGAAAGCAAGACGCCATGTTGATGCAGAAATGAAGCTCAAACAAAGAGAAGAAGAAAGAGAAAAGGAGATGAATAAGCGAATGGCCTTTTCACTTGATTCTACTTCCATGAGCAAGACAAACTTAGCTAGCAAACCTTTGATTGAAAAAACACGAAACGCTGCTTTTGAGGTACTTCACCATGGTTATATTGAACAAAGTAGCGCAAATTACAGCCAATCTAGATGCTCGATTTCTGAGAATACACCGTATGATTCCACCACTTCAAGATTTGGTGAAACTGAGGCATCTGGTAAGGATATTGTGAAGATGCCATTAGATTATCGAGAACGAAGGGAGAGAGAACTCAAGTTTACATCTGCTGGTTGGAAGCGTGATTGCCATGGAGGGTGGTTCAGAGATGAAAATGTAATTTCTTTTTTTTTTTTGTTCCCATTAATATATTCGGTCTTCTAATGGGGTAGACCCTTGGGACCACTTCTCTTTGCCATTTCTTTGCCATTGTGTTGTTGTGTTGTACCCGTTCTTGCATAAGATTAGAGACAATTGCAATCTTCTTCTCGATGCATTATAGACAATAATAATTCTATTTTGTCTTTTATAATTATGTAAAGTATCAATAAGTGTGTAGCATTATTATATGTGACATAAAGTCTTATGTAAAGTAGTTTGTCTTCTTGCAATCATACGATTGCAATAATGTAAAGATACCGTATGTAAACGGCTCTTTGGAGCCTATATAAAGGGCTTTGCCCTTAGTGAATAAAGCAAAGTGATTTGTGATTATAAGATTTGAGTTGTTCTCAATCTTCTTCTGTTGAAATAGTTCATCTATTTCTGAATAGCAGAACCCTATCCAAACATATCCATATATTCATATAAACATATCAAACCCAGACAATCAATCCATCGTCAATCCATTCCGACGCATCATTCAGGCATATTCTTTCTTAATTTTATTAATTCCGCCATGTTTTTCAATTTGGTATCAGAGCTAAGTAACGTTCTTATTATTCTTATTACTAGTTTGCATATTCAATCTATCATTAATAAGAATATATGCATATGCAACATCATAAACATGATAAGCATCATAAACATGATAATGAATAACCATTGTTTTTAAATATTCATATTTAAAAAAGTTATCAACAATTAAAATATTTATCGTAAGAAGATTTAATACTATAAAAATGTCTCAGGAAATAAAAAACTCACCAGTAGTTATTAATAACGAAGAAAATGAATCTGGATACACTTTTGATGCTTTAATTAATAAAAATAACATCAATAAAGACGCTATAAGAAAATCAAATTTCACACTATCCGAAAGACACAATTTTAGATATAACACATTTAAAAATTTCTTTTCTAGAAAAAATATTATATATTATGGAAAAATTATAGGAGAACAAGCAATACCTATAGAATTAACTCAAGGAAATATTACTATACCCATAATAAATAAACAACAAATTAGAAATAGATTATCTCATATTAAAGAAACAGATAGAATAAAAATTGCTTATATTCATATATCAACTATTCAAATAATCTTAAAAAGTACTGTAAATAATTTAAATACACCAATAGAATTAGAAATCAGAGATGATAGTATAATTAATAACCAAGAAAGTATTATTGCAAAAGGAGAAGGTAATTTAATTGAAAGAAAAATAAAATTTGATATTAATATTCAGTTAGGATTAAGTCTTAAAGATTAAAATTTAAGTAATAGTATTACTGTACGATATAAATTATTAAGACAAAATTTTATAATAAAAGGTAATCATCCATTTACTATTACATATCAAATAAATTATGCATTAACAAATTCTCATCATAGTATTACATTTAAAACAGAAGATAGAATTTATATAGATAAATTATTTACCCCTTTATTATCCCTTGAATCACCAAATATGACTAATAATAGAATATTCAATGAAACTAATTTTCAACCAATAATAACTACTCCGTTAATAAAAAGAAGTCCAATTATAGAACCTCAATTTTCAACTATAATAGGTAGATCTTCTATTTCAGAATGTCAGCCTTCAACATCTAATGAAAATAACGATGAAAAGGTAGAAGATATTAAAGAAATGATTAGATCATTAAGTTTAAGAATATGACAGAATCATCTAGTAATTCTCTAAAATATTTTAAAACACTTGAAGGATCATATCAAAATACAAAACCATGTATACCAGATAAAGAAATGATTATAGAAATACCGCAAAATTTACCACAATGAACAATATATAACATCGGTCTTAATCCTGAAGAAGATAAATCAATAGGAGAAAAATTAAACATAATTAGTCAAAAATTAAATAATATTATAGAAGTAGAAAGTTTAATTGTATTAAAACAAATTCCTGAATTATTACAAAATTTAAATCAACAGAAAATTCTATTTGAAAAATATTTAAAAATAAAAACTATTAAAGAAGAACCACTTAATGAAAAACAGCTACTTAAAGAAAAACCACTTACTATTAAACGACCTTTCACATGGTAAAATAAAAATTATGAGTAATAAAACTCAAGTATATTGTAGTTACGATAATAAATATAAAGTTGATCTACTTAAAAAATTATGGAAAGATTTAGAAAAATCCACAAAACATTTAAAAGAAAAAGAATCTGAAGTACACGAACTAATTTATAAAAACAAAAATCATACTGCATATCAATTAGTTAAAATTGGAAGATTAAAAATTGAAGTTAATCATTTAAAAATAGTAATAAAAAATATTAACAATTCAATTAATTTTCTTTCAGATACCTTAGTAATTTGTTAAAATGAATTCAAAAGTACAAATTAATTCTTCAAAAGATAACGTGCTTTGGACTAATATATTAAAAAATCATTGGAAAATAAATTCTAATATCTCTAATACCATAAAACATTTAGAAAATGCTTTATCATATGAAGAAAAATATTTATTAAAATTACAACCAGTAAATAAAGAATATAATAATCAATTAAAAAAGATATCTAGATTACAAGAAGGAATTAAGAAATACAAAAAATCACAGAATCGAAATCTAAAAACAATACGTAATGTTTCAACCACTCTAACAAACACAACTTGCTAATATAAAATTTATAAACCAATCCTAAAATGAGTAAAAGAAAAACAAATATTAACCCAAACAGTACCTTTATTACAACCAAAATACAAGATAAAGAATTAGTTTCATATATTGATACAGGAGCTACTTTATGTTTTGGAAGAAGAAAGATATTAAAAAATTGGGAAAAATTAGAAAAACCATTAAAAATAACAATTGCTGATAAATCAATTCACAAAATTTGGTTCGTAGGAAGAGATATAGATATAGCAATTGAAAAAACACCATTTAAAACTCCAACTATATATCAACATGATTCGGGAATAGATTTAGTTATAGGAAATAATTTCCTTAAATTATATCAACCATTTATACAAACAAATGACGATATAAGTCTCAATCATCCAACAAAAGGTTTTATAAAAACTGCAATTATCAAACATTATGATCTTATTAAAATAATCAAACAAGAAGTTGGTTTTCAACCACGCATATTACTAACATTTGCTAAAGAAATTGCTGAAAAATAACTTGAAGAAGTATGCAGTGAAAATCCACTAGATCATTTAAAAAATAGAAATAATCAAGAAATAATAATATTATTAAAAAACCCTAATGATGAAATTAATGTTCCAAATAAAATTCCATACAGTATAAAAGATGTTTCTGAATTCAAACAGAAATGCACTGAACTATTAGAAAAAGGAATCATCCGACCTAGCACGAGTCCTCATTCTGCACCTGCATTTTATGTAGAAAATAATAATGAAATAAAACGAGGCAAACGAAGAATGGTAATCAATTATAAAAAAATGAATGATGCTACTATAGGAGACTCATATAAATTACCACGAAAAGAATATATTTTAGAAAAAATAAAAGGAAATACACATTTTAGTACATTTGATGCAAAATCTGGATATTGGCAGTTACGTTTACATGAAAATACGAAACCATTAACCGCTTTCTCATGTCCTCCTCAGAAGCATTATGAATGGAATGTCCTTCCATTCGGTTTAAAACAGGCACCAGCAATATATCAACGATTCATGGATGAAACCTTAAATGGTTTAGATCATATTTGTCTTGCATATATTGATGATATAATTGTTTTTACAAAAGGAAACGAACAAACACACATTGATGCAGTCATCAAGGTTTTACAAAGAATTAAAGAAAAGGGTTTAGTTTTATCAAAAAAGAAATCAAAACTTTTTCAAACTACAGTTGAATATCTCGGTTTAAAAATTGGAGAAAATGGTCAATTATCGTTAACAGACAATATACGAGAAAAATTAAATATGTTTCCTAATAAATTTGAAAATAGAAAAAAAATACAACGATTTCTTGGTTGTTTAAATTATATTGCAGAACAAGGATTTTTAAAAAATTTAGCAAAAGAAAGAAAAGTTTTACAAAAGAAAATATCAGAAAAAATACCTTGGTCTTGGACCAATACAGATACTATTTTGGTACAAAATATAAAACAAAACATTCAAGTTCTTCCTACTTTATATAATGCAAAAATAGATGATTTCTTAATCGTAGAAACATATGCATCACAAGACACTTGGGCAGGATGCCTAAAAGCAATTATACGGGGAAAAGTATTATTGAGATTAGATAGTGAGGGAAACCTCATATCTAACTCATCAAAAGTATACAATGATAAAGCACACATTGGTATGAAAATACCATCTGAAGTAAACAATGATAAAGTATACAGTGATATGAAAATATCACAAAAAGCATACATTGATACAGATGTATCATCTGAAGTATTAAAAACAGATAAATACGAGCAAAAACTATGCAAGTATATATCGGGAACATTTTCCCAAACGGAGCAAAATTACAGCACACATGAACGAGAAACACTAGCATGTCTCAGAACATTGAAAAAATGGAAAGTCGAGCTTCTACAAACAAGATTCGAGTTACGAACAGATTCCAAGTATCTACTTGGATTTTGGCGCTATAAACTACAAGAAGATTATTGCCGTCGACGATTGATTCGCTGGCAATTACAATTACATCAATTTCATCCTTATCTTAGATACATCAAAAGCGCAAACAATCATATAGCAGACACTTTGACGAGAGAATGGAAGCCATCATGAAGCAAGAACAACAACAGTTCAAAAAAGCATTCATTCATGAAAGAAACATTGTGAACACCATTAACGTCAGCCATGACACAAGCAAACATTATTCAAAAACATGTCTTTTCGAAGGCGGGAGGAATGACGTAAGGCATGACAAAAGAAAGAGAAAAAGACATCTTTGAAGATAACGATGCATTATAGACAATAATAATTCTATTTTGTCTTTTATAATTATGTAAAGTATCAATAAGTGTGTAGCATTATTATATGTGACATAAAGTCTTATGTAAAGTAAAGAGAAAAAGACATCTTTGAAGATAACGATGCATTATAGACAATAATAATTCTATTTTGTCTTTTATAATTATGTAAAGTATCAATAAGTGTGTAGCATTATTATATGTGACATAAAGTCTTATGTAAAGTAGTTTGTCTTCTTGCAATCATACGATTGCAATAATGTAAAGATACCGTATGTAAACGGCTCTTTGGAGCCTATATAAAGGGCTTTGCCCTTAGTGAATAAAGCAGAGTGATTTGTGATTATAAGATTTGAGTTGTTCTCAATCTTCTTCTGTTGAAATAGTTCATCTATTTCTGAATAGCAGAACCCTATCCAAACATATCCATATATTCATATAAACATATCAAACCCAGACAATCAATCCATCGTCAATCCATTCCGACGCATCATTCAGGTATATTCTTTCTTAATTTTATTAATTCCGCCATGTTTTTCAGTTTGCAATCTTCTTCTCCATGCATGGTATTTGGATGATGGCACACTTATCGGAGATTCGGAGGAGGTGGCCAAAGCATTGGACATCATTACGATGATTGGCCCAAAATTAGGCCTTCAGCTGAATATCAAGAAAACCGAGCTCTTTTGGCCCTCGTGTGATGGTAGGAAGTTACGGGAGGGGCTATTTTCGGCTGACATCGGGAGGCCGTCTTTGGGGGTGAAACTTCTTGGGGGAGCTGTTAGTAGAGATGCTAGTTTCATTCGCAGCTTAGCCATAAAGAGAGCCGAAAACGCTGTGAATTTGATGCGACTTCTTCCACAATTGTCTGACCCCCAGAGTGAGCTCCTTCTTCTTCGGTCTTGTATGGGTATTGCTAAGCTTTTCTTTGGGTTGAGGACGTGCCAACCCGTTCACATGGAGGAGGCGGCAATATTCTTTGACAATGGATTGCGCGGGGCGATTGAGGACATTGTGGTTTGTGGGACCCTTTCTTTGGTGACATACAATGGCGAATTGCTTCTTTACCCATTAGGTTTGGGGGTTTGGGTATATACTCGGCAGTAGAGGCTACCTCCTATGCTTTTGTTGCCTTAAGGGCCCAATCTTGGGTATTGCAAGACCACATCTTACAGGATAGCGGTATACATGGTATGGATTCTGATTATGATTGGGCCTTGGCATCCCTTCGCAACAAGCTTCCAGATTTTGAACTTAACAGTTTTACTACTAAAGACACCGCCCCCCCTAAATCCCAGAATACACTGGCGAGTGTCCTTTTTCGTAAAATTGTCCAAGATATGGAAGTGCATCTCGACATGACGGCTCGACAGAAAGCGGTTTTCCAGTCCTTACGTGCACCACATGCTCAAGATTTTCTTCTGGCTATCCTGTAGATGGGCTTGGCCAACACATGTCTCCCGTGGAGTATCGTACTATTCTCAAATATCGACTCATGATTCCCATATTCCCAGCTGACAAGATATGTCCAGTGTGTCGCAAGGCATGTTTGGACTCTTTTGGAGAGCATGCAGTTCACTGTAAAGAACTCCCGGGGTTCAAATACATGCACGATATGGTTAGGGATGTTTTGTTTGACATATTTAAGCGTGTCGGGGTTTCCGCTAAGAAAGAGGCACCTGTTAATTTCTTGACTGACCGGACAGAAGGAAGGTCAACCCGCAGACCGGCTGACATTTTGATTTTTGGATGGGTCGGAGGGAAACACGCATGTGTGGATCTTACAGGGGCATCCCCTCTCGTGGGCCTGAGGGCTGGGGGTTTCACGACGGGACATGCTGCTCTAAAAGCAGCTACAGGCAAAGTCACCAAACATGAGAAATCGTGCATGGAAAATCAACACGTGTTCATACCATTTGCATTTGGTACGTTTGGTTTCCTCGCACCGGATGCGGTAGAGCTTCTTAAAAGAGTACTACGAATCATGCATAGTAATGTTATATCCCCTAGATCTTCGGATGTAGTCTTTAAAAGAATTAGCTTTACCATTCAAAAAGGCTTAGCGACGCAGCTTGTTGCCCGTTTGCCATCTCACTCATTGTACGATGACAATTAAATATTCCACCGTTAAATATGGAAAAAAAAATCATTTTCCAAAGTATTTTGTGATATTGATACATTTTTCATGTAGGTTGAGTTTGATTCTGATGAAGAAGATCCAAACGTGTCTCTTGCAAATGGAGATTGATGATGATTGATCAATGCCTTGGTTACCTAAATTTGAAAGCAACTTCTGGCAGACGAATCAATGATGCAGATCTGATACAATACTCTCTTTTCTTTAGGAATCTAGTTATTGTCTTAAAACGAATGTAGAAGAATACAATTACAACCATATTCACAAATGAATATACACAAACTCTACTGTATATACAAACTTTTTAGGCAATCCATAAGCAATTTGTTTATGTATTGCATCATCCAAAGATGTTTCATGATATGTAGATGAATGATTTATCCTCCCTTTTGACCTCAGAAACAATTTTCGACCTGGTATCATTTTTATTTTTTATTTTTAGGGGGTGTTTGGATAGGGAAAAAATAGGCTGCTTATTGCTTATTGCTTAATCCCACTGTAATAAGCAAATTTAAGTGTTTGGATAGGAGTCTTTAAAAATCAGCTTATTGCGGTAGGAATAAGCTAAATAAGCTGATTTTAATAAGCAAGGGGGGAATGCTTATTGCTTATTGCTTATTGCTTATTGCTTATTGGTTATTTTACTCATATAAGCTGTTTTGTTTGCCAAACACTTAAAATGCTTATTGCTTATTGCTTATTCCCACCACAATAAGCTAATCCAAACACATTTTAAAAAAGTGTTTATTCCCACCACAATAAGCTAATAAGCTAAAAACTATTTATCCAAACACCCCCTTACTTCTTCAGTCTGTTTACCTAAGAAATAGGTTGTTAGATAATTGTTTATAAGGTAAATGTCACTGTAGCCAAACCAACTATCAGGTTTTGTTTTAAATGATCCCTTATGTTTTCTTTTTTGCATTCTAAGGGCATAAAGTCCATTTTAACATGTTTATTAAGGACATATTGATTTGTTTTAAATGGTTTCCATACCAATTCAGATGCCACGTATATAAATTTTAGGGCATTTTCCCCTTGACTGCCAAATCACCATTTGACCCTCTCTGGAAAACAATTTCTCCTTCATCGGTGACTTTTTTTTTCTTCTGCAGTGAATCACGATTTATCTATTCAATACATCGATTCTCCATCCCATTGATTCAAGATTATGATTAGAAATCTTTGTGCTATATCATCTGATCCCATCGGATGGATTTATTCGTTTGATTCTATTTGTCTATCGATGGATTTGTTTTTTGTCGGATGATGTTTTTGGGATTACGTGATAGCTTAGACTTAAGAATCACAAGCAGATAAAATCAAAACGTAAGGATGGTTGCCTACAATTCTAGAGGTGGGTGCTCTCCAAAGTTCATAAGAATTGTTTCATTAATTTCAACATGCCCAAAATAACAAGAACAACATGACTCTATATAAGGAGCCTGGGCAAAAGACAAAATACTGGCACTACCCTCCCTATGGAAGAATCTTCCATTCCACTACTATGATCGTGGGGAGAGCATTACAAAAAAAAAAAAAAAAAAAAAACCTGAAAAGCAATAACAAAAACTTTTGATAACGGATAGAAGGACCAAAAGGACAAAAACTTATCAAACTGGATTGAAATTGGGCCTGTTTCTCCTTTTGCTGTAAACGAACGTATCTTTGGGCCTATCAACACCTGCCCCCAAACTTGAACCTTGCCCTCAAGGTTAAATTCTGGAAATTAGAGCTTTACCTTTTCGAAATCTTCCCAAGTTGCCTCACCTTCTGTGAACCCTTTCCATTGAATGAGAACTTCCTTACCTGGTTCATTACCCTTTTTGGGTCTGACTCCACGCACAAGTAGTGGTTGCCTGATTAGCTCCAATTCAACACTGAGTTGTGGGGGTAACTTATTGTTGGTGGCAGTTGTTCCATGGGCTGGTCGGAGTTGGGATATGTGGAATACTGGATGGATGCTGGAAGTAGGTGGCAGGTCCAGCTTGTATGCGACTTTCCGAGAGATTTTGTAAGGACCATAATATCTTGGAGCCAAATTTTCAAATTTACGAGCTGCAAGGCTTTGTTGCCTGTATGGTCTCAATTTCAAGAATACTTGATCTCCCTCCTTGAACTCTGTGTCACGCCTGTGTTTGTTAGCTTGGGCGGCCATCTTCTGTTGGGCCCTAATCAAATTGATGCGAAGATCATCCAGCATTGCATCCCGGTCCTCCAAAAGCTGGTCAATTGCATCCATGTTGATTTGTTGGCCCTCGTAGCGAATGGGGGGGGGTCCCGACCGTACAGGGCTTTAAAGGGAGTACAATTAGTGGATGAGTGATGAGAGGTGTTGTAGCACAATTCTACCCAAGCTAACCAATTTGACCAACATTTGGGTTTGCATGAACAAAAACACTGTAACATCCCATTTAAAATAAAATAATTAAATAATAAATCCGGAACCCCGAACAGCAATTATTATTATTATTATTATAATTATATGTTATTATAGTCCAAAATCAGATAATAATTAGTGGAGTGTTGGTTTCGGAGTGCCAAATGATATACTTTGATTCCCGACGGTTAAAAGTGTGAGTTTCGGATGGGTTTCGTAAATAATTATGAGGGCAAGGACTATCGGGTAATTATTGGGACTTAATATGAAGAAAGCTAAGGGCTAAATGGTAAATTTCGGACCCAATTTGTAAAGAGCTTTGATGGCGGGGGTAAAAAGGGAAAATATGGATCTTCTTTGAAAGAAAAAGGAAAAGGAGGGGTTGTTATAGTCAATATGGGTTGAAGTTTAATAAGGGACGGGATATATGAGGTCGCCATTCCCGGTAACCCTAAACCAAGGCATGATTCAGCCGACACCCCACCCCCTCTTCATCCTCCAACCTCCATCTTCTTCTCCCTCATCTTGCTGCCATATCCCTTCTCCTTCATGCTGCTCCGATCAACCAAGGTCGCTGACGGACCTTTGCTGCTGACGAAGACGGAGGACAGCCGCCCATCGTTGATCCAGTCGCGAGAGTCGGAGGCGAGCAACCATGGACTCTGTGGTGGTTTGCGGGTGGGTCGCGCGCACCCTCCTTTCTCCCGCCTTCTGCCGCCGCTCCTCGGAAATGCTCGTCATCGCCATCACCACCAAGAGCGCCGACGGTTGGTGCTGTTGTTGCTCATGAATCGTGGTACACCGCCGCCACTACCGAAGATCAAAGTCGAGTTTGGGTCCAGTGCTGTGGTCGTAGGAGGAGCAGGTCAGATCGATTGGGCTGAGACTCGATATTGTCGTTTGCCGCCGACCGACCGTCATCTGTGCCGCCGATAGCCGCCTCCTCGTGTCATTGCCGTTGCCTCACGCCACCAGGAGGGTGGCCGGATTCCCTTCGCGAGCAAGACAGTGTGTGTATCAGTGAGTGTATGTGTGTTTATTAGTGTGTTTGTGTGTGTTGGTTAATTGGGGTTTAGCATTGTAATTTGTAACCAAAGTGAAATAATGGAAAAGAAAACCCTAACCACCACCGTGAGGTGGTGGCTGCCGTCTCCTGCCGCCACCGGCCGCCGTGTCGGGTGGCGGTGTGCTTTGCATTGTGGTATTGATTCGTTGGGATGCTTGAAACCCTAATGGGCTTAATGAAACTCTAGTGGGCTTAATGGGGCCCAATAAATCCCTAATTGACTTAATAAAATCTTAATGGGCCCAATGAGGCCCAAAGTGACCTAAAAGCCCAACCGGTTGACTAATGGGCTAGTATTGGGTAGGAAACCCTAATTTGGGTTTGGAAAATCTTAATGGCTTAAAACCTTAATTTTGAGAATTTACCGGGACACACACGAGATTATTTAATTACTTGAGATATTAAATAATAATCATTGGCAAACTAACTTAAGGCAATAATGGACTTAATGGGTTAAGTCCTTAATGGATTAAGTCCTTAATGGATTAAGTAAGAAACACTTAACCCTAATCATCATTTCATGAGAAAACCCTAATTTTGGGATTATGGGCTTGGGCTTACCGAGACCCACGTTTGGGCCATTGGAATGGAATTGTGTATTAAGCCTAATCACACCATATGACTTATTTAGTAAAGTGAGAGACTTAATGGATTAAGTCCTTAATGGGTTAAGTGAAAAACACTTAACTCTAGTTGTCATTTTATGTGAAACCCTAATTTCACTTGGGCCTTGAGTTGGGCCTTCCTATAGGGTTTTGGTGGTTAGACTATTGATGGACCATCCAAGAAAAAGTTAATGGACCAAAGTAATTAGATGGGCTTTAGGATAACGCCCATGTGAGGACTTGGGCCCAATTTGGAAGATTGGGCCATATGTTGGGCCTTGGCCCATTACTTGACTTTTGGGCTTTTGGAGTGTGAGTTGGACTTTGAGCTTGGAACCCAATTATTAATTGGGTATTGTTTGATGTTGACAGTTCGGGAATCTGTCAATCAGCAGCTGGAGCGTACCTGCGGGACTTCAGCAGTGCCAGGTGAGTTCTCCTCACTATATCAATGGGGTCTAAGGCACCAAGGCCGGCCCTTTATGGATTGTATTCGGATTATTGCATGTTATGCTTACTGATTTATATCCTGGTAGTTGGGATGGTGATATGCTATGCTTTAGTGACCCGGTGGGGTCGGTATCCTGGTTATAGGATTGTTGCTATGCTTTGTGATATGTTAGATCGGTTTGACTGTTATATATATATATATATATATATATATATATATATATATATATATATATATATATATATATATATACACACATGCTAGTGTTATATGATGTCTATGTGCACATGATTGTCCTGGTTATAGGATGATGCTATGTTAGTGACCGGTTAGGTCTGTATCCCGGTTATTGGGATGCTGCTATGATTGGTGATCTGTTAGATCGGTTCGACCGTTATATGAAACGAGCTAGCGTATGATATTTATGTGCATATGTTTGTTTGATTGGGGGTTGGGTTGAGGTGGTCCTGCTTTGTGCTGTAGGCCAACATACCCGGCGAGCGGTCCGGATAGGCTGTAGGCCCTGCGAGGCGGTCCAGACGTGCTGAAGGCTCGGAGAGCAGTCCAGATAGACTGAAGGCCTGTGAGGCGGTCCAGTCAGACTGACGACTCATTATGTATGATGTTATGTATTTGTTGATATGATATGATTATGGTTATTTGAGGTTGGTATTTTGGGGGTAACTCACTAAGCTCTCGGGCTTACAGTTTTCAATTTATTGTTTTAGGTAAATCAGATGAACGCAGGAAGGCAAAGGCATGATCGTACAGCTCCTCTTATTTTATGGTTTTATGAATTGATTCTGGGGATACTCTGATGTCTAAACCATTTTGAAAACAAACTATAATAACTTGATGGTTTTAAAATGTATTAAAAAGTTTTAATTTGGCTTGAATTTTATGGGTGTTACAAGTTGGTATTAGAGCCTTGGTTTGAGTGAATTGGAGGAACATTCGTGTGAATCTAGTCTCAAATCAAGGAAAGGATTTTGAAATGAATTTTTTAAATGGTTTTCAAAATAAGTAAAGGAGGATGCAGGGTGTACGATCAGCCAGAGCCAGTAAGTAGACCCCAAAATACCATACAGTTATTTGATTATGTGATATGTTAGAACAGCATGCTAGTACTAGGCTAGGGATTTTCAGGAATTGCATGATAGAATTGTCTGATTACATGATGCCTGCTAGCCTAGGGTTTCCTTATATGAGATTGACATCATTACTGTAGTTGTTTAGTGAATGCATCACGGCTATACATAACTAAGATCTTATAGCCCAAGAATGTTTGATTTGGCCTTATGTTCTGTTCTTATTAATTGGGGCTTAGGGTAAGATTGGATATTCGAAAGTCTATAGGGTCCAGCGTTATGTATGGCTAGCATGCACTAGTGCTGCAGGGTTGGTGGAAGTTTCACGGATGGGTGGGTTGTGTGAGGCCGGGAGGCCAGTTATGAGATATTTAGCATTCCTCTAGGAGTGAGGATTGAGCGCTCGCTATGTTTATGTATATTGTTAGGGCGTTGTGATGATACTTGAGACAAATATGGGTAGGTGTGGAAGGTAGTATGGGCCCGTACTACTGAAAGCACAGGACCCATACGCGTAGCAAGGAAGTCACAACCCCTAGGGTTTGGTTGGGAATTGGCTCTTTGTCATTATATGGGTTATCAGAGACCTTTCTGGTGTGTTACCAGAATGGTGGTTACGAGACGTCTTAAGAGCGGATTCGAGTTAGGATCAGGAGTTGGCAGCCAGGATAGGCCAACATTGTCAGAGGACTGTGTCAGTGAGATCATCCGGGAGGAGGTGATCGAGTTTTTTTGGGGACAGTTACCGAAGATGATTGGGTCTATTAAGACCGCCATGGTTGAGTATTTCGACGAGCGCTATGCAGCCATTGTTGAGACGGCTGCCGCAGCAGCTTCAACAGCTGTAACGTCGGCAGGGGGAAGAGCCAGTCGGGCTTCGCAGTATCGGGACTTCGATAACGCGAAGCCCCGACCTTCGGTAGGGTTTAGGACCCGGTTATAGCCATGAGGTGGCCATATGATATGGGGGGATTTTGCTTCACATGTTCATGTCCTACTGACCAGAAGGTCAGACACGCTCTGAACCTGCTAAGGTTCGGGGCGAAGGGCTGGTGGGAACTTGTTACTGGGACGTGTACTGATAAGCAGAGGGCTGCAGTTATCTGGGATCAGAAGGATGATTTGTACTCGTTATATTTTCGCGGGTTGAGCGGGAGAGGTTAGTACATGAGTTCTAGATTTTAGGCTCGGGGGTTTGCTCGAGGCCGGAATGAGACTCGCGGGGACTCCGGAAAGGAGTGATGACTATGTTCAGCTGGGGTTTTACAGTTGGAAGTGGAATGTTTGATTGATGGATTGGATTGTCGTTTTGTAGGGCAAGAACTGTGCCCCTCATTTTTCGAGCTCAAAGGAGTGAGCAGGCTTGTGACCCCAAGACCAGGTTGTTTTCCAGCTCGGGGTTAGATGGTTGCAGGGATAGACAACATTATTTCAGCTCAGGTGGGTGGAGGTGGCATAAGTGTGTTGTGAGGTCCGGTTCGCCTTGGATCTCTTGTATCGGGCGATAAGGATTGATTATACGATCTATTGCACTTTTGGGATTGTAGACTATGTCTTGGGAGTAGTTATAGCCCGGTTTAGGGCATAGGTTGTTTCAGTTATTGCAGTTCAGCTGTGCATGATCGAGCTGGTGAGTGAGTCAGGGTGCGAGACCCTGAATGATACGATTTCTAGATCCAAGAGTGGGAGATTTGTTGGAGCACCTTGGGAAGAAGGGTATTATATGGGAGGTCTGCGGACAGGGTCCAACATGATAGTTATTCAACATTTTCAGGATTCAGTGGTTTTAGTAAGCGTTATTGATTGGCGGGGGAAAGCGCCAAGGGAAGTAGCTCGTTGTTGAGACATTAGTTGGAGTATCTATCTTTAGACTTCAAGATTTGGGAGTGGGATCATTCGAGCATTAGGGACTGTCGGTTTCACTGGAATTCAAGAAGTGTTCAGCTAGTTCTTAGAAGTGTGTGATCACTTGTGGTTGGCTAGTAAAGGAGTACCTAGTTGGAAAGGTCTGGTTGTCATTAGATCGATCGCTGGAAAGTGAGAAGGCTTGGGAATTCTAAAATTTTCATGTATTGTGAAGACTTAGTCAAAGCTAAGTGGGGGAGAATCGTCCCGAGATGCAGGAGCAAGAGTAGTTTTGAAAAAGGGATAAGTCTCGTATCGTTTTCGGGAAGGAAGACAACCCAAGTGGTTGTTTGGTTTGAGAGTTATGTAGGTTGGGAGTTCGGTAAAACTCCCCAGCATGGGAATCGCGTCCTTTCGGTGCTTGATGGCAGAATTTGGGAAATCAGGTTGGGATTCTAGCCACGATTTAGTTCAGTGGTGTGTTAGGTCGAGTGCATGTTCGACCCGGTTTGGAAAGTGTTGTAAGACTACGGGGGTAGCCGTAGCATTCGCTAGTAGTCAGTTTGAATGGGAAGTGTTGTAAGACTGCGGGGGTAGCCGTAGCATTCACTAGCGGTCAGTTAGTACTAGAGTGTTGTAAGTCTGCGAGTGTAGCCGTAGCATTCACTAGGTTGGTAGATAGCATGAGTGCGTTGTTAGGACGCGGAAGGAACAATAGTAACCCCCCAGTTCGGGTGCAGCAATGAGGATGTGGAAACCCATGGATTGAATTTCGGAATTACCAGACGAATTAGATCTGGTTAAGCTAGCGATAAGACTGTAGGAATGCTACTCCAGTTATGAGATCAAGGAAGCAAGAGATTTCTTAAGGTCGTTGGTGATATAAGCCTACCATTGGTTAGGTAGCAATCACTTTTAGTATTGGATTGGATGACGTCAGGATTCGACGCATGGGCCCGATCGGTTGTATTAGGAGGTTGTTAGAGCCACAGTGGCATGATAACTAGTGGAAATTAGTTCTAGGAAAGGATTTCGTTTGGAAGTCGTGTGAGGCAACTATGTGGGAGTCCTTTAGCTCCGCGACCGGGCTGGAACCCGATATTTCAGATGAGTGGTACTCAGTTGTGACGAATCAGAAGATTTTAGATGGGATGCAAGGATAGGTCCTTGGATTACAAGTTATGGGTTAGACCCGAGTTATGTATATAGTGGTATTCCAATCTAGGGTATTCCATCGTTAGGATGACCGGACCCTATGATTGATTGGATATGGTGTGTTTGGTATTCCAACCCGAGGGTTGATTGGACCAAACATGTGCGTGATACGAGGGTATTCCATCCTAGGGATGACTAGACCCGTCGTAGGCATGCCAGGTATTCCAGCCCGAGGCTGATTGGGCCAGGTATGAGTATTTGTGCTTATGAGCCGGTTATTATATGTATGTGGTTCGGGATCTAAAGGATCACAGTTACCAGTGTGGGGTTTGTGATTCTGTTTTTTAGTGGGAACCTCAGATTATCAGAAGATGAGTAGCCAGTTAGGAGATAAGTGCAATGAACTCGACAATGATCCAGTGTGGGCGGGCTGTCAGGGAGCCAAACCATCTCGAGACTTCGGATTTTGGATTGAGTAAATGTGATCATATTGCAAGAAATTCATCTTCAGAATTTAGAACCCTGCAAGGGGTGGTTACAGTTGCCTTGGAAAGGCTGGTGTTATGCTCGGGGTTATAGTCGTGTTGTTCAAGTTGACTGGTGTGTCAGGGAGGATAAGAAACGATTTCGAGGACGAAATCAAATTTAAGTGGGGGAGAGTTGTAACATCCCATTTAAAATAAAATAATTAAATAATAAATTTGGAACCCCGAGAAGCAATGATTATTATTATTATATGTTATTATAGTCCAAAATCAGATAATAATTAGTGGAGTGTTGGTTTCGGGGTGCCAAATGATATACTTTGATTTCCGGGTGTTAAAAGTGTGAGTTTCGGATGGGTTTCGTAAATAATTATGAGGGCAAGGACTATCGGGTAATTATTGGGACTTAATATGAAGAGATGTTGGAAGCTAAGGGCTAAATGGTAAATTTCGGACCCAATTTGTAAAGAGCTTTGATGGCGGGGGGTAAAAAGGGAAAATATAGATCTTCTTTGAAAGAAAAAGGAAAAGGAGGGGTTGTTATAGTCAATATGGGTTGAAGTTTAATAAGGGACGGGATATATGAGGTCGCCATTCCCGGTAACCCTAAACCAAGGCATGATTCAGCCGACACCCCACCCCCTCTTCATCCTCCAACCTCCATCTTCTTCTCCCTCGTCTTGCTGCCATATCCCTTCTCCTTCATGCTGCTCCGATCAACCAAGGTCGCTGACGGACCTTTGCTGCTGACGAAGACGGAGGACAGCCGCCCATCGTTGATCCAGTCGCGAGAGTCGGAGGCGAGCGACCATGGACTCTGTGGTGGTTTGCGGGTGGGTCGCGCGCACCCTCCTTTCTCCCGCCTTCTGCCGCCGCTCCTCGGAAATGCTCGTCATCGCCATCACCACCAAGAGCGCCGACGGTTGGTGCTGTTGTTGCTCATGAATCGTGGTACACCGCCGCCACTACCGAAGATCAAAGTCGAGTTTGGGTCCAGTGCTGTGGTCGTGGGAGGAGCAGGTCAGATCGATTGGGCTGAGACTCGATATTGTCGTTTGCCGCCGACCGACCGTCATCTGTGCCGCCGATAGCCGCCTCCTCGTGTCACTGCCGTTGCCTCACGCCACCAGGTGGGTGGCCGGATTCCCTTCGCGAGCAAGACAATGAGTGTGTATCAGTGAGTGTATGTGTGTTTATTAGTGTGTTTGTGTGTGTTGGTTAATTGGGGTTTAGCATTGTAATTTGTAACCAAAGTGAAATAATGGAAAAGAAAACCCTAACCACCACCGTGAGGTGGTGGCTGCCGTCTCCTGCCGCCACCGGCCGCCGTGTCGGGTGGCGGTGTGCTTTGCATTGTGGTATTGATTCGTTGGGATGCTTGAAACCCTAATGGGCTTAATGGGGCCCAATAAAGCCCTAATTGACTTAATAAAATCTTAATGGGCCCAATGAGGCCCAAAGTGACATAAAAGCCCAACCGGTTGACTAATGGGCTAGTATTGGGTAGGAAACCCTAATTTGGGTTTGGAAAATCTTAATGGCTTAAAACCTTAATTTTGAGAATTTACCGGGACACACACGAGATTATTTAATAACTTGAGATATTAAATAATAATCATTGGCAAACTAACTTAAGGCAATAATGGACTTAATGGGTTAAGTCCTTAATGGTTTAAGTAAGAAACACTTAACCCTAATCATCATTTCATGAGAAAACCCTAATTTTGGGATTTTGGGCTTGGGCTTACCGGGACCCACGTTTGGGCCATTGGAATGGAATTGTGTATTAAGCCCAATCACACCATATGACTTATTTAGTAAAGTTAGAGACTTAATGGATTAAGTCCTTAATGGGTTAAGTGAGAAACACTTAACCCTAGTTGTCATTTTATGTGAAACCCTAATTTCACTTGGGCCTTGAGTTGGGCCTTCCTATAGGGTTTTGGTGGTTAGACTATTGATGGACCATCCAAGAAAAAGTTAATGGACCAAAGTAATTAGATGGGCTTTAGGATAAGGCCCATGTGAGGACTTGGGCCCAATTTGGAAGATTGGGCCATATGTTGGGCCTTGGCCCATTACTTGACTTTTGGGCTTTTGGAGTGTGAGTTGGACTTTGAGCTTGGAACCCAATTATTAATTGGGTATTGTTTGATGTTGACAGTTCGGGAATCTGTCAATCAGCAGCTGGAGCGTACCTGCGGGACTTCAGCAGTGCCAAGTGAGTTCTCCTCACTATATCAATGGGGTCTAAGGCACCAAGGTCGGCCCTTTATGGATTGTATTTGAATTATTTCATGTTATGCTTACTGATTTATATCTTGGTAGTTGGGATGGTGATATGCTATGCTTTAGTGACCCGGTGGGGTCGGTATCCTGGTTATAGGATTGTTGCTATGCTTTGTGATATGTTAGATCGGTTTGACTATTATATATATATATATATATATATATATATATATATATATATATATACATGCTAGTGTTATATGATGTCTATGTGCACATGATTGTCCTGGTTATAGGATGATGCTATGTTAGTGACCGGTTAGGTCTGTATCCCGGTTATTGGGATGTTGTTATGATCGGTGATCTGTTAGATCGGTTCGACCGTTATATGAAATGAGCTAGCGTATGATATTTATGTGCATATGTTTGTTTGATTGGGGGTTGGGTTGAGGCGGTCCTGCTTTGTGCTGTAGGCCAACATACCCGGCGAGCGGTCCGGATAGGCTGTAGGCCCTGCGAGGCGGTCCAGACGTGCCGAAGGCTCGCAGAGCAGTCCAGATAGACTGAAGGCCTGTGAGGCGGTCCAGTCAGGCTGACGACTCATTATGTATGCTGTTCTGTATTTGTTGATATGATATGATTATGGTTATTTGAGGTTGGTATTTTGGGGGTAACTCACTAAGCTCTCGGGCTTACAGTTTTCAATTTATTGTTTCAGGTAAATCAGATGAACGCAGGAAGGCAAAGGCGTGATCGTACAACTCCTCTTATTTTATGGTTTTATGAATTGATTCTGGGGATACTCTGATGTCTAAACCATTTTGAAAACAAACTATAATAACTTGATGGTTTTAAAATGTATTAAAAAGTTTTAAGTTGGCTTGAATTTTATGGGTGTTACAAACACCTTAAGTAAGTTTCCAAGCCTCGGTTCACCACCTCCGATTGCCCGTCTGTTTGGGGGTGGTAGGCTGTGATGCGCTTCAATTGAACCCCGTGCAGCCGAAACAATTCCTTGCATAACTGAATGATGAAAATTTTGTCTCCGTCGCTAATTATGGATGAGGGAAACCCGTGTAACCTCACAATTTGTTTGATGAACAACTCAGCTACCTTAGCTGCTGTGAAGGGATGTTTCAAGAGTATGAAGTGAGCATATTTTGTAAGCCGGTCCACCACTACCCATATCGTATCCCAATTGGCCTATTTGGGTAGGCCTTCAATGAAATCCATGGTTACTTCTTTCCATGTTTGAGTGGGTATGGGAATAGGCCGGAGAAGACCTACTGGGGACGTGTTGAGAGTCTTGTGAGTTTGAAAGATTTGACAGTTTCTCACATACTCTGCAATGGAAGAACGCATCCCTGGCCAGAACATCGCTTTGATCTTTTGTATGAACTCATCATTTGTTAACTCTTCCTTCAGTTGATCCCAAAAGAGCCAAACTCTAGTGATGTTGCAATCGGCCGTAATTTCCTTACGGGAGAGGGCGTCGGCTACTCGATTGCTAGCTCCCGGGCGGTATTGGATTTCAAAGTCGAACCCCATAAGTTTGGAGACCCACCTTTGATACTCACTCCCCACTACCCTTTGTTCCAAAATAAACTTGAGACTTAATTAATCCGTGTGAACAATGAATCTCCGTCCCAACAGGTAAGGCCGCCATTTGAGAATGACCATTATGATTGCCATGAGTTCTTTTTCGTAGATTGATTTCAATTGGGCCTTTGCTCCCAAAGTGGAGCTGTAGTAAGCGATTGGGAGTTGATCTTGCATCAACACAGCCCCAACCCATAACCCGAAGCATCAGTCTCCACCACGAAAGTTTTATTGAAGTCAGGCATGGCTAGGACCGGAACGGTTGTCATGGCATTTTTGAGAAGGTGGAAGGTCGCTTCAACATCAAGGTTCCATCTGAATTTGTCCTTCTTCAGTTGCTCTGTAAGAGGTTTGGCAATATTGGCTTACCCCTTGACAAATTTCATATAGTAACCCGTAAGCCCCAAAAAACCTCTTAACCCCCTGAGGTTGGTAGGGGTGGGCTACTCCTGTATAGCTTGAATTTTTTTTGCTTCAGCCGACACCCCATCAGCCGATACTTCATGCCCCAGATAAGATAATATTTTCTTACAAAACTCACATTTCTTGTAGTTGATAAACATCCGATGTTCCCTCAGTTTCTCTAAGGCGGTTGAGACATGGGTTCGATGTAACTTTTCATTGGGACTATAGATCAGAATGTCATCAAAAAATACCAAGATGAATTTCCGAAGGAAGGGACAGAAGATGTCGTTCATCTAGGCTTGGAATGTTGCCGGGGCATTCGTGAGGCCGAACGACATTACCTGAAATTCGTAGTGCCCATCGTGTGTCTGGAAGGCTGTTTTTGGCACGTCCTCTTCACGGACCCTTATTTGGTGGTAACCGGACTTGAGGTCCAATTTGATGAAGACTGTTGAACCATGTAACTCATCTAACAGCTCGTCAATCACAGGAATGGGGAACTTTTCGGGCACTGTGACCCTATTTAGTGCTCGATAATCTATATAAAACCGCCAAGAGCCATCTTTCTTTTTAACCAAGATTACGTGGATGGAGTATGGGCTATTACTGGGTTGTATCAACTTGGCCTGGAGCATTTCCTTGATCATTCTTTCTATCTCTCCTTTATGGTAATGTGGATATCAGTATGGACGGACACTAACCGGTGCTGCACCTTCCTTGGTTATGATTTTGTGTTCCAGGGCTCTCGGTGGTGGTAGTCCGGTGGGTTCCTGGAATAGGCATTCAAATTGGCTCAATATGTCTTGTAAGAAGGGGGGCACAAGAGCCGGCGGTGTAACCTCGAACTCGGTATTGCTGAGCTCAATTAGGTACCTATTAGGATCTTTGCTCAAGGTTCTAGCCATGGCTTTTAGAGAAATCAGTGACTTCCCAAGCGATTTGTCCCCTACTATCCGGGCTGTCCTCCCATTCACCTCGAACTCCATTGTTTGTTCCTTCCAGTTGGTTTTAGTCAGGCCCAACGTCTCAAGCCCTTGCATCCCCAATATCACATCAGAGCTGCCTAACCTCAATGGGAGGAAGTCTTCGGTTATGTCAATCCCCTTGAGGTGCAGAACCACCCCTTTGCAGACACCAATTCCGCGCTCACTGTCTCCTGTTCCCATCCTTATCCCATATGGTTCCGTCTCGTCAATTGGGATGCCCAGAGAAGTGACCAAGTGGGATGCGATGAAATTGTGGGTTGCCCCTAGGTCGATTAGGGTTACCACTGGTTGAGACCCAATGGCTCCTAGAACCTTCATGGTTTTAGGGGACGACATCCCAACCACAGAGTTGAGTGATACCTCTATTTCCGGTCGGACCTCCGTAGACACCAAGGTGGTAGGGTTGGTTTCTTCTTGGGGGTCTTCGGCAGGCGGTTCTTCTTCATCGATGAGGATAACGTTCACTTGGGACTTGCACACATGTCCTTTGAACCACCGTTCTTCTTATCGGAAACAAACTCCCCGATTCCTCTTATCTTGTATCTAGGCTTCCGTGAGTGATCATTGAAGTCGTGGTTTTCCCACAGACCTATCGGGTTGAGAGAAAGAGATGGAGTGTGTCGGGTTTATCCCACTGACCTTTTTAGTGATACCCAGAATGCCAAGCGACCTGAACCCGCTGGCAAATACTGATCTGCTGGCAAATAATGATCTGTTCCTCTCTTCGATCTGTTGGGCTAAATCTATTGCTCGTCCCAGATTGTTTGGAGTCCATAATCGGAGCTCCATTTTGATGTGGTCTTGTAGCCCATCAATAAAATTTCCCAATGTGACGCGTTCTGGGACCCCTTCCAGCGGAGCCGATAACTCGATGGATTTTCGCACATACTCCTTCGCCGTCCCGGTTTGCCTCAAAGTCGCCCACTGTTCGTATAAATCACCACCATGGATGGGACGAAACCTTTTCAAGAAGACCTCCTTCATTTCCTCCTAAAAGTTCATGACGGCCCTCTGATTTGTCCACCGGAACCAAGCTAGGGAATCCCCACTCAGGCTGAGGACCGCCGCCGTGATCTTTTCCTCATCCAACAATTGATAAATGGCGAAGTAGCGCTCCGCCTGAAGAATCCATCCGTCTGGATCCGTTCCATCAAAGCTCAGCATGTCAATCTTCCTGTGCCGGAATTCGTATCTTCCACCCCCTGTATTGTTGTTTGTTTGGAAGAGAGACCCAAACTCAATATCGTTTCCTCCTGGGCCGCTCGGTCCTCTCCCACCGCCTGGGTTTGAGCCACTTGGGCCTGAGCCGATAATCACTGAGCTTGCCGGTCCCTTGTTTTTGTTCGTCGTTGGACCAGAGGGCGTGAAGTTAGTTGATGGATTGTGAGGGGGTTGATTTCTTCCCTCAGGAACCCCAGCCATGACATCAAGTTTCTCCAGAACCTTGTCCAAGGCTGTTTGCACCTCATCTTGCCTCTGGTTTTGGCCTTGGATGATATCGTCGATCCTTGCTCTCAACCCTTGGATTTCAATCCCATATGATTGGAGTTGAACTTGCATCAACCCCACTTGTTCCTCCACCTTCTTCACGGCGGCTGCTTCCCTGGAAGCTCCTCCCATGGATTGGTGCTCTGATACCAGTTGATAGCTTAGACTTAAGAATCACAAGCAGAGAAAATCAAAACGTAAGGATGGTTTCCCACAATTCTAGAGGTGGGTGCTCTCCAAAGTTCATAAGAACTGTTTCATTAATTTCAACATGCCCAAAATAACAAGAACAACAGGACTCTATATAAGGAGCCTGGGCAAAAGACAAAATACTGGCGCTACCCTCCCTATAGAAGAATCTTCCATTCCACTACTATGATCGTGGGGAGAGCATTACAAAAAAAACAAAAAAGCAATAACAAAAACTTTTGATAACGGATAGAAGGACCAAAAGGACAAAAACTTATCAACTGGATTGGAATTGGGCCTGTTTCTCCTTTTGCTGTAAACGAACGTATTTGTGGGCCTATCATTACGATGGGCTGGACAAGTAATGGTGTTTGTAAATGTATTGATTTCACCTAATTTTCACGGAGATTGATGTATGTGAGATTTGGGTGCACACCAAGTGCTTGTGAAAATGTCACCTGAGAAGCGATTACCATCCAGCCTGATACAACGCAATCCAATGCACTTCCTCAAGCAACCTGGTAATAACCCCATGTAACTGTTGCCATTCACAGTGAACCGATCAAACAAAAAGCTACTGCACAATTCAACAACTAGTTCTCCGGTGAAACTATTGTTTGAAAAGATAATATTTGTCAAAACAAGATTGTTCTTGTCTAAATCTGCAGGAATACCCCTTAAAACCCATTGCTAAAATGCGAAAGAACCACCAAATTAGAATGTTTAGAAAGAGTGTTAGGCAACTCTCCACTCAACTGGTTGGTGTTCAGGTCAAGTTTGACCAAATAAGTCAAGTTTCCAATCTCGAGTGGAATTGTCCCATTGGGATTATTAGAGAAAAGCTGCATATCTTGAAGGTTAACCAATTTTCCAATCGTGTAAGGTATTGAACTATCTGATTGTCTGAAAGATCCAAACTCCTAAGATTCTCCAAGTTCCCAATCTCCATAGGGCCTGTGAAGTTGTTATGATACAGAAAGAGAACACTCAGTTTTGACAAGAGATCAATCTATGGTAGGATTTTCACTGTGAAGAGATTATTTTAAACCTGTAAGGAAAAACCAACTGGGTCCAATTGTTGATGGAATCAAAAGAAATTTCACTAGAAAGTTTATTTTTCGACATCAAGCTGGCTACAAACCGTCGGTTGGCCATTTTTTAACCATCTTTGAAGTCATCTCTCTTCCTCATGTTCTGGTTTTGATGATTGTTTGGCTGCTTAGTGTTTCTCGTTTACGTGTTTCTACATCTACTATGATAATCACTACCATTAATTCTATATTTTTGTTGTCGATTGGTGTTATGGGTTTTGCGATTCATACTAGTTTAGATCGACCTACTCTGCTGCTCATAAGTTGAGTTTGATTGTATCGGTTGCAAATAAGTTTAATCCAGTATGAATCCATGTTACACAGTAAGTGAAAGAAAGATATTGTTAAGGTTTCTTAAAAACACACTTATTTTGGAAGAAATAGATTCACGATGCAGGTTTGACTTTTCATGTTAAACTCATATATTTCAAAGGTAATCGCAGAAATGAACAAGCAGTAGGTAATGGTAGTTCACACGTGGCCTGAAAATGCCACATAGACATGAGTTGGCGTGGAAACTGATCAAAACAAGTCATATGTCCTTAATAAACATGTTAAAGTGGACTTTATGTCCTTAGAATGCAAAATAAATAAAATAAGGAACTATTTAAAACAAGGGTACCCTTAAAATAAAACCTGATAGTTGGTTGGGCTAGAATGACATTTATCCTTCTTTATATTGTAAACCGTCATGTAGATATATAGCAAAATACAACCATCTTCATATATGGATATATATACACCCAAAAACTAATGTTTCTACTTATAATGTCGGGAAAACGACTTATCAAGGTAATTAACTTTTCGGTATGTTCACATCTGGGTAACTATTTTTTTTATACACATCTAGGTAACAAACTTGTTGGAAGTGTTCACATATGACCATTATGACCTACTGTAGCAGGTTACATCCTAGATGTGAACACTTTCAAGAAGTTAGTTACCTAGATGTGTACAAAAAAGTAGTTACCCAAATATAAACAAAACGAAAAGTAAGAGTAAATTACACGAATGGTCCTTGTGGTTTGGGGGAATTTGTGTTTTTGGTCCCTAACTTATTTTTTTAACTCGGATGGTCCTTACTGTTTATTTTTGTTACTCGTTTGGTCCCTGTCTTACCTAAAAAAACTATTGTGCCCTTACTGATTATTTTTGTTACAAGTTTGGTCCCCGTCTTACCTAAAAAGACTATTGGCTCAATTTAATAACTCTATGAAAAATGTCTTTGTAAAGATACTTGTAAAATGACAATAAATTAAAAATGGGGGGTTCAGTGTTTTGAAATACTTGAAACAAACTTTAATTAAACTAAGATTTAAATAGACAATATCAACAAAAACAAGAGTTTGATGTAAAATCAATAAGATAAAGATTGTTGACTTTGGATTTTCATTACTTGAACATTTAGTTAAATAATCATGAGAATACCAAGGTGCAATACTTGTGTTTATAAACTAACTTGGCTATAGCAATTTATAAGCATAACTTGCCTCAACTCTTCTTTTGTATTAAAATGACTAGAGAAGCTCATAGCACATTTCCTAAATCAAAGTCACAAAACTAATGAAGCATGTAATTTTGTGAAAATCAATTAGCATTAGGTTTTAAGAGTCACAAAATCCAAAGAGTAATCTATTGCTTTCATTACCACTATGGAGAAAATATTTTCTTAGTCTAAATGAAATGAAAACAAACATTTAAACTAATTGTTGCTTGTTAAATTGAAGACCCATTACTTAGCCAAGAATTTAACCAACAAAAATAACATTCACATATCAATATTCATGACTAGAGATATATAAACATGAAGGAAGTTTTTATAGAAAATATAATCATAGATATTCAACACAAGTTCATGGAGTTCTTCAAAATAACCAAAACATTCAAGCAATTACATCCAAGTCAACCAAATATGAGTCTAGCCAAGCATGGCCAAAATGAAAGAAATTCAAAGTAGATTAGTGATACCAAACATTGTTCAAGATGCAAGTTGGAAGAAAAATTGCTCCAAGCTTCTAAATCTTCCAATCTTCTAGAGAGAAAAAGTGTTGTTCTTCAAAGTCTTCCCCCCTTTTCTTCCTCAAAAAACCAGTAAATAGGTGTAAAAATTCGGATCTAAAAGTCCCCCAAAAGCATTCCACCAACCTTCCCAAAATAGAGTCAAAAAGTCAAAAATCCGGATTCTTCACAGTGCGATCCACGCGAACCATTTGTAAATCCACGCGGACCGCGTGGATTCTGGGCCATTTAGCCCATTTGATTGGCCTTCTAGATTTCTCTTCTCATCCATGGTCCAGCCCATTTGTGCAAGTTCTTGATAGCCCAATTATGCCTTCCAAACTCTTCCAAGATGCTCCAATGCTCTTTTAATTTTCTATAGCTCGAATTCTCGTCGTAGCGCCCGAAATTTAAGTCTGACGCGCTTCTTGCTTATATTGACACCAAGCCCAATTGCACCACTTCAAGTCCATGAACAAATTGCAAGCCTCCAGCAGTCCCGCACTCCTTCCACACCTCCAATAACAAATAGTCTTCGATAAATCCTGCAAATAAGCTCAAAAGACTGGAAAGCACCCGGTAAAGAGGAAAAATAACAAAAAGAGAAAATATGCATGAAGATGAACTAAAATGAGATGGTTTTAACTAAAAATAAACTATGAAAAGAAGTAATAAAAACGAAACTATCAAATCACCCCAAGCTTAAACCTTACTTGTCCTCATGTAAGACAAGACTAAAATGAACTTGGGATGAACTATCCTAGAAAGAAAAAAGAATAAACATCTTAGGTGGAAATTCACGACACGCCCTTAAAATAAAGACATATAATCCATTTTTAGGGATAAGAGTCGCTTTAAGGGACGAGCTTTTGTTACCTTTCTAGCAAGGGATACATGTTGATCAAGATGCAAAATGAGCATGCATACTTCACTATTATGGTTTACGTGACATTGTTTCATGGTCCGATCTAGCCCACAAGCCATAAAAAAGTGTCCCTCAGTTAGAATGTTCCTCACTCCTCACAACTTCTGTTGGGTTTTGAGCATTCTAACACTCCTATGGTGTACATGCAACCCTATAAACCTTGGATCTATGTTTTCTCTATTATACATGCAAATATTAAATATTCCAAGGTTTCATCCTAACTAGCATATTATGAAGCACCTATACTACAAAGTTCTAGTTAGATGACATACCTTTTGATGTAGCTTGATATCTTCAAGCTTTAAGAGCTTAGCCCCAATAGTGTGGAAGCCTCAAATGGAATCACAAATCACCAAAACACCTTGGAAGAACTTGAGAGAATATGTATGCACACTAAAATCGGCCCACTCTTATTTTCACACACTTGTGCCAATTTTGTGAGCCAAGGACCCCTTTATATATTATGGAGGATTAGGGTTACATCCATGTAAACCCTAATACCCATGACCTTTCATTTACATAGGATCCATGGGTTAAAAGCTCCATGGACCATCCATGAAAGCTTAGCCCAACCTAAATGAACTTGGCCCATTCCATATATATAAGAGTCCATATTTAATTAGTTCTTTTTGATCACTTAATTAATTCTAAATTAATTCTTGATCAATACTAATTAAATAATATGATTCCATATTAATATATTAGAACTTATAATATATTAATATAAATCATAAATATACTATTCTCAAAAGACTATCCATATAAATTGTACCGGTGAAGTGCAACCCAAATGGACCATGCCGGGTCGGGTCAAGTACATACCAAATATAGTTATGAACTTAGACATTAATCCAACAGTCTCCCACTTGGATAAGTCTAAAACTATTATTGAGTATGACTTCAAAACCTAACTGGCAATCGTAGCTCTTAAAGCCGCTGTCGAACTCTGACCTTGTCAATGACTTGTCCATTAGATAAGGGATCATATATTCCTCCATTCTAGATATCATATGGACTGAGACATGGATTATAATCATTCTCTCTGTCCATTTGTTGTTTCCCGATTTTCGATTTATGATGACTGACTGATTGAACAAATCAAATCAGTCCTGGCTTGGCCAAGCACTCACATGTGTCATCGCTAAATCATCGAGGGGCCCACATATATCACTTTTATCCCGAAGGTAAAAGGAATGGATAAACTTCGACTCATATGGCTTGTTCTACTACTTGTTGAATCATACACAAATGCACGTTTTATAACATCGAGTTACCAATGCGTTTTCATGAAATCAATGTATAACCAACTCATAGTAACAACTCATATCTCTAGGTTTTAAGAATATAAGATATTATCGTCTTATGATCACTCGTGATAAAATCCATGAAGTGATTCAAATGAGCGTGGGTTGAATCCAATACTCAGAACTTATGAGCACTCATGAGTGTTGTAGCACCACTTTGTCCACAAACTTGGACCTCTACAAACCAACCCATGACAGTCTTGATTCATATCTACTTCCAACATATGACCGACTGTGGATGGTTTGAATAACTTAATCATTCAGGAAGAGCGACTTAGTTATTCTGGAAGTCAAAACATGCAAAGTGAAACACAAGAATAAATGAATCAAATATGGTATCAAACCCTATGAATATAAATAAACACTTTTATTTATCACCATACTGATTACTCATTATTCATTGTTTCGGTTTTATCAACTTTATACTTGAATTAAAAACACTAGTTGTCCCATGCTCCAAGCATGTACACTATGTTTTTCTTAAACAATAGCTTTGCCATACACCAAGTATGCACTCTATGTTTGTCTATGATCCTTACTTTGTGAAATAAACCAATTGAACATAATTTCAATGATTCTAATTTCACACTCCCAAATCCTTATCGAAAAATGTGAGAATTTCAAATTCCTATCATTTATCGAAATCTGTTTAGATTTTAAACTTATATGCACTGACCCTCCTGTAATGAATATGTACAAAGTCACAAAGACTTGTCAACAATCATTATAAGGTATTCCAATGGAGATCAACTCCATGGAAACTAAGTCTCATATTCAAAGTACATTGCTTTGGACATGCTTCTTGCATTAAGTTTTCTAATCTTACACAGATAACTTCCACCTATGGAGACAACTCCATATTCTCATTTTGACTATCACTTCTGAATAAGAGATGCCTCTTTTCAGAATATGTCAATATGGTCCTTCCAAAATTAGCACTATACTTCCAACTGTCCCTGAGCAACCAATCTTTGGTAAACCTCAGATTGTCCTCGATAATTGCTTAATCATTTTAGTCATATCCAATTCTAGACCTTTTCCCTTCTTAATGCCTCTGGGCATTTGGAAAAATTTAGAAATGACAAATATTATAGCACATGCAATCGATCCTGTACCCAAAGCAAATGGTACACGATTCATGATGTCTCACATAAAGACATGATTCTAGACCAGTCTTTTGCTACAATATTTTTATTTGCCATGTTTTCAAAATTTGACTATGAAGAGGGATGCCGTAATCATAATCGAATTTTGAGAACGCAATATATAGAATTTCCTTAAGTTGAACCAATCCAACATGAAATTCATATATATATATATATATATATATATATATATATATATATATATATATATTCTTGACTAAAGATGATTAAGGTCTCAATCTAAGCCTTTAGAACTGAAATGAAGTATATCCTCTCCCTTAATTATAGCAAAACAACTTTTTCAATCCCTGCAGCCTCACGAATTGAAACTTTTGTTTTCTATAATTAACATTGCTAACTTGCAACACTAACAATAATTATCATGCTCCCACTAACATGATGATTATTAGCATAACACTTATGCTCCCACTAGCTTTGACATGTACTCAGAAATCAGCTGGACTTCTAGAAATCCATACTTTATTGACTTTCTTACCAAAGTTCAGATTTCTGATACGAGATGCTTTGATAAAAGTTTATCAAAATCATACACCTTTCCTTAGATAGCATGCATGTGTGTCTAAACAATTTCATAACTATGAAAAGGGATGCCGCAATCATAGTCTCAATTGTTTAGACCTTTTGCCATCTGCTTCAAATCTACTTGGTGGAAGTGTTTCCTCACCATCATTTTCATGAATCGGAGAGAAACCTTATGACCCTTAGATTTTATGGTGTATGTGTTCTTATCCATGTGAATCGTCAAAACCATAGTCATAAGACAAGGATAATGACAAATCCAAACTCATATGGACTGAACTTATGCAATCTTAACTTCTTACCACCTGGCAGTACAGGGCCTGCCATTGCTTCCAAGTTGTTATGCAACCAATTGAGAACTTTCAGAACTCCTATGCAAAGCCAACTTTAACTGGAATGGGCACAGAATATGTCAACACGATAGGTTATAAACCTCAAGTCGTGTGCTAGTGAAGAACCTCAGGTTTTATTCTTGATTAGTTCTTGAAATTCTTTTTAGGATCTTTAAGACTCTCACTATCCTCTTGACATATAAGACTATCTTGCCACATATTCAAGAGATAGTGCGGATTCTTTATCAAGACAAACACTTCACACAATTGGCCTTAGTTGGTCTTTGTTTTATCCAAAACATCACAACTTACCAATTTCAAATGTACAAGAGTAGGACACTTTTACTCTTACATTTGACAAGTGTTTTAAACCTTTCTTTAAGATATGTCACTCAAGTTACAATCTTGGAGTATGACTCTAAGAATTGTTTTTGAACGAAGTATGACTCATCTTCCTGATCTAACCATTTCAACAATTCATGACTCCTCTTCTTAGTCATAAGAATGCACTAAGATGACCTTTAGAAGACTAATTGTGATATGATTTCTAAATCATTAAGACGATCACAAACATGATACTAAAGTACTCTCCCATCTTTTCAGATTTGAGAAACTTTTATCTTTCTGCCTAATTTGATTCTTCCCATTCGTTCTGCCATACATTGAGACTTTTCCAATGTTTCAGAATTATACTTAAACTTGTAAGTACAACCATATTTACTAAACTTTAGTTAATCAAATAGTCTTAACGAGCTTTGTGGTGGACATGACCAGTGCACAAGAATGTGTACTCGATCCCTTTAGTCCTTCACTTGACTCACACATCCATGTGAACAAGTAATTAGTCTTGATTTTCCAATGCTTGAAAGTTCTCATTCATCATACTATTCAACTTGCATGATTCCAAGTTTCGGTCCAATTGAAACTTGGGCGATGAGGAACTTTCCTGATTTGGTAAATTTAGACACTACCACAAATGAAAGAATCAAATCCATTTTCCAATATTGTTGTCAGTGGAATCATATAAGCAACAATTTTCCACAAATGCCATTGTAAGGATACTTCAAATAAATAAAATTAAACAATTTTCTTTTATTTTAAAACTTTGCGGAAAAACTTATCCTTACAATCCACATGGAAAATTGTTGTTATCTATTCCTTAGCAATATATCATAACTTCTTAAGCAACTGCTCAAAATTCTGATGCGATCGAAATCCACCTTCGCGATCAGAATCAACATATACTTCCTTTAAGATTTCTCTCTATTCTTTGATTCTTAAAACATCAACATGTGACCCAGTCACATCATGTAATGAGGATCTCAGAATAGAACTTAACAGAGTTAGATAATGGGCTCTACCTGATGTAGAGTCAAACTTATTGACTTTAACATCCTCAGGTAAATTTGGCAGCTTTGCAATCAACGCCCCTTGCTTTGGAAAAATAAACATATGGACCCTTTGGTAATGGGACTATCTCAGACTTAGCCTTTCTCTTTACCATTTGGTCAACCGGGTTGACTATGGCCAATCCCTTTCCATTGGGAAGAGAATGCTTTTTCTGGATTTCCATTGTCACCATTGTCACTGTCCATAAAGTTTTTGGGAAGTTGATCTTCTAATCAAATTTGCTTTACTATCGTTCCAAATCATTGTTGATTCAGCAGCACCAAGCAAATAGATATGATCATTAAGGTTCGTGTCATAGTCTGTTTCATAGTAGTCCCAAAGGAACTCACTATGTGACTTAGAAAGTGATTGAACATCCAACTTTCTCAAGACTTTGACACCCAACTCTCCCGGCTTGTCAATATGTGACTTCATCTCTAAGATGTGATCACACATAGACCTTGCTTGCCATTAGGGCTTGAGTGACCTTGAACTTATGGGTTAGGGAGAATAATTGGAGGAGGTGGAGGAAGAGAAGTATGACTTCCATGAGCCAAACTCGGGAAGTCATATTCATTAGGAAAGCTTGGTTTGGGAAGATCATTGTTGTCTAAACCAGACATCAACAATAGGAGAAATTCAAGATAGTTGATCTAAAGTCCTTAATATAACACCCAATATGAAATATTAAGGCTAGGACCCAGCAAACTATTTTATAACTTGAAAGAGGGATGCCGTAATCCAAGCTATAAAATATTTGAAGGTAGGTGAATGACGATTCACCAATTTCCACCAAGATAAACGAAATGTATTATTAGGTTTTAATTGTTTTGAAACTCCTAGATTCTTTTGAGATTCATTGAACTTTTCAAAGGCATGTTTCAATCTCGAGTGTGCCCTTCAGGTTTTGTGACTGGGATGCCGAGGATCACAAAACAAGGTGTGAATAACCATGCAAATATACTTGGTACCCTTAATATTTACCCCTCAATCGATGTGCCGGTTAACCACACACGCTCCACCGATACTATGATAAACATTAAGTTACCCTTTGCCTACCTTGTTAAATCAAGCTAGTGTGCCGGTTAACCACACACGCCTCACTAACTGACTTAAGCAAAGTGCAAAGTGTAATTTCATGGGTTAGCACCAAATTCACATTTTCCTAAGTAACTAAGATTGGGTATTATTAAGAGTTTAGTTACTTAGTATTTATCATTAATACTTTTAATGAAGGGAGAATTATAGTCCTTGTCCTACCCGTTCGGCTAACGACCCTCCACCGGTCAAGGAAGCGGTGGATGAGAGTAGACACCCATTAAACTGCCGTTTTATAGGCAGTAACCTTATACCCCCCTTATAGACCGGCTTCGTGAATGAGACCTACTATTGGTAAGACGACTTGCTCTTATACATATAATATATTAAACTTTTAATATTATAATAGTATAAGGGTGTATTTTAGACATTTAATATACTAAACTTTTAATTTAATTAAACTCAAACCATATCTTTATTTATGGATTTAATAATACTCTTTTAATTAAACGCTTTAATTAACTATTAATAAAGTTCATAAGAGTTAATTTGAATTATTCAATAAAACATCATAATTCCAATTATTAAATTCAAAATTAAAACCATTTAATTAATTGTTTAAGTTATGAACCCAAGAGTTTTAGAATTCAATTCTTTTTTTTTCATAAAAAGCTTTTTCCAAATTCCAAAACTTGATGGCAAGTTTTGTAACTCTTGAAAACCTTTGGATTCCATAACTTATGGAGTTAAATACTTGTTTTATGATGAAACTTTTCATGTTCCATAACTTAAGAACAAGTTATGGAATTCTTTAAAACATTAACTCCAAATTTTGTAACTCCATAAAAACTTTAAATCAATTTTTTTTTTTAAAAAAAACTTTCATATCCATAACTTATGGAGGTTTCAAAACATTTAAGATCACAACTTTAAAAAAAACTTTTGAGCTCCAAAATTTTATGACAAAATTTGTAACTCCTTAAAACATTTAGATCAAACTTTTAAAACTAATAAAATAATCATATCATTTTATCTTTTACTAAATTTGACCTAATTCAACTCATATAGCAAATGATTCAAATTTTACAAATAATTAGTTTTTCACAAAACAAGTAATTATCTTAAAATTTGACAAACGTCATGTTTTTTTTTTCCTTTTTTTTCAACTTGAAAATAAAACATTTGCATCAATATAACAGAAAACAACCCATGGCTCTGATACCACTGTTGGGTTTTGAGCATTCTAACACTCCTATGGTGTACATGCAACCCTATAAACCTTGGATCTATGTTTTCTCTATTATACATGCAAATATTAAATATTCCAAGGTTTCATCCTAACTAGCATATTATGAAGCACCTATACTACAAAGTTCTAGTTAGATGACATACCTTTTGATGTAGCTTGATGTCTTCAAGCTTTAAGAGCTTAGCCCCAATAGTGTGGAAGCCTCAAATGGAATCACAAATCACCAAAACACCTTGGAAGAACTTGAGAGAATATGTATGCACACTAAAATCGGCCCACTCTTATTTTCACACACTTGTGCCAATTTTGTGAGCCAATGACCCCTTTATATATAATGGAGGATTAGGGTTACATCCATGTAAACCCTAATACCCATGACCTTTCATTTACATAGGATCCATGGGTTAAAAGCTCCATGGACCATCCATGAAAGCTTAGCCCAACCTAAATGAACTTGGCCCATTCCATATATACAAGAGTCCATATTTAATTAGTTCTTTTTGATCACTTAATTAATTCTAAATTAATTCTTGATCAATACTAATTAAATAATATGATTCCATATTAATATATTAGAACTTATAATATATTAATATAAATCATAAATATACTATTCTCAAAAGACTATCCATATAAATTGTGCCGGTGAAGTGCAACCCAAATGGACCATGCCGGGTCGGGTCAAGTACATACCAAATATAGTTATGGACTTAGACATTAATCCAACAACTTCAACCCCACGCCAAGAAATAAAACCTAGCAAAAGATAACTCAGGGAAAAAATGGCAAGGAACGAGCTATGTACAAAGGCTGGCAAACCACCATCATCTAGAAGAATAAGTGCTTCCACCAAAATAAGATCATGTAGAGCGAAGAATCGAGCACGCGATGATAAAAGGCGCCAATGTAGTTGCCAACCAAAAACGAAATCTAACTAGAAAAACATCAAACCAGAAACAAATTACATGA
Organism: Lactuca virosa; assembly: GCF_052849685.1. Lineage (NCBI taxonomy): Eukaryota > Viridiplantae > Streptophyta > Magnoliopsida > Asterales > Asteraceae > Lactuca > Lactuca virosa. The sequence continues at coordinate 165,774,755 of NC_136434.1, read as the reverse complement.
ACTAAAATCCAAAAATGGCTAAACATCTACCAACGAAAACAAATGGATACAACTCCGTGAACCGGCCTTTTCTTTTATTTTTACTTTTTTTTATATTTTTTGGACAACAAAACCCCAAGGACACAATTACAAATACAAATACTTAAGACACAACGAGGAAAACACTAAAAATATATAATTACATTCGCATCTTATGATTGCGATAATATCCGACTTTTCAAAACCTTTTTTTTGACACTTTAACACTAAAACCAAGAAAAATAAAGTTCAAATTTCACGAAAGATCAAAGATTTGACTTCTCCAAACAAATTGGATACATATGAAATTTTTACGTACACAAACTAAATACTAGACTTTATTGAAATTTTTGGTAAATTGATGCAAAATTTTTTGAACGACATTTTTAAAACAATTTACTTTTGATTCATAAAACAAAACAAAACTAGAAAAAAGGGGTAGTTGTCTTTTTTTTTTGGGCTCACTTTTTTGGTTTACCACAGGAGTATTACAATTACAGCCTGGAAATAAAAATGCAAAACATAACTATATACAACTATAAGTGGAATCTAAATCTAACCCAAACAAGAGGCCAAAAGAGCACAACTACACTAAGGCTAATTCGAGATCAAGTGGGAAAATGTGTCTAAATCATAAAGTAATGAGATATGATGTGAATTGTAGCAGTTAGACACTAAAGATCTCAAAATAGAAAAATCTAGCTTTTATTCCTTTCTTTGGGGTTTGATTGTAGCTTGTGAGAAAAATGCAAGTGAGGGACTAGTCGGCTCGAGGCTAAGTTGTCCCCCTACTTATGCCACACTTGACATAGGTCGGTTCATATGCATAACTACTTGCACTCTCTCCCCACGTATATAAAAGAAGATGCAACAACTGAAGGTCCCTAAGAGCAATTCTTATTTGTTATGTGAGTTTCCAAAAGAATTGTATTTAAGGTGTGTCGAGTCTTTCAAGTAAAGATGTTCGGAGATGAGAATAAAGAGATAACAAAAAATGCATGAATGCTAATGCCCTAAGCTAAATGTCATGTAAAAATAAAATGTGAAAAAGAAGAAAATAAAATCTTTTTGGAGTTTTAAAAAAAATGAATGCAAATTAAGGCTAAAATGCTATGCAACCTAAATTAAAATATATGAGAAAGCAAAAAGAAAAAGGGAATACCCCACCCCAAGCTTAGAAATAAGCATTGTCCTCAATGCTTGGGGCGAGGCGAAAGTACCTAGACCGGGGGATCGGGAGGAGGGTATGGGTATGGATTAATGGTTTCTTGAGGGAGAAAGAATGCATAGAGAGAGGGAAACAATCGGCATGCCAATGAAGAAGAAGGGTTGCATGTCACTTAAGTTATTTGGTCAAAAAGTCAATAGAAGTAAAAGTTGGTCAAAGCTGGTCAACGAATCCATGCGGATAGCTTCTGGAGTACACGCAGACCATTTACAGTACACTCGGACAAGTTCTAGAGTACACGCGCACCATTTTTGAGCCACGTGGACGAGCTTTCGAGTACACGCGGTCAGCATAGGAAGTTCTGTAATGGTGCTAAATTGAAAGAATGACGCGGTCGATTTTATTGGCCACACGCGGTCCGTTTGTATAACCCACACGGACGCTCTTCCGAGTACACGCGGTCCATTTGTGAACCCGTGAAAAATCTCAAACCTTCATGCTTGACCAAAACGAACACCGGGGGATTAAAATTCAACACTCTTTTACTGCAAGAAGGAAGAAGAATAAATGTGAAATGCAAAAAGGATTTATCTAAAACATTTATTTGGAATTAGAAAAGATGAAAACATTAAGTTTTCCAAAAATGCCCCTCTTAACGTCTTTGGCGAGACGTCCTTCCCTCTCGGTTTCAGTATACCGGGGCATCCAAATTGATGACATCTAGCACATTTGCATTAAAACCTTCATAGAAAGGTTTCAAACGATGCCCATTGAATTTGCAGATTTTCCCCGTGTCGACATTTTTTAATTTCCACACCTCCATTAGGACTCCTTTCTTGTATTTGACTTTCTTTTTATGAGAAAACCATATCGGACTTAGACCTTTGATAATAGCAATCATCCAACCATATTCTTTCTTGTATTTGTTCAATAAGGTGACTAACTCTTCCCTCTTTGACATGGTGGTTGAGTAGGTGACCGGTTGGGCGTCTTCTTTCTCGGGATACGTATCCTTTGAAGGGTCCGACAGATTTAGCGTTTCCGGCTCTTGTGGTTGTTCTACCACTGCAGTTAGTTTCTTAATGGTACTGGGTGGCTCAACCTCTCTTTTTTTCACACCCAACACTTCCTCTATAGTTTCATTGTCAACTTTCTCAATGTCTTCTTCCTCCTTGACAGCCTCTTCCACTTCTACTTCTTCTTCCTCTTCTTCATATGACACTCTTGGGCCATCAAAACTTTTCTCATCTTTCAAAGGAATGGTACATGCGCTATGCCATTGGATCTCTTCAGATGGTAGTTTGTCTTAAGCTTCCATTATACTTATTGTTTGAGCAAGTTGTGTTATTTTTTGCTCCAAGCTTTTGAGGCTAGCTTGCGTTGTTTCCTGGAAATTTTAGGTAGAAGTGGCAATGCTCTTCACAATCTCCTCTAAGGACATGCTTGGCGGTTCAGGTTGTTGAGGAGGTGGAGGACATAGATGTTGGAATTATGGATTTGGTTGGTATTGGTCATTTCTCCAAGCTTGGTAAGGGCTTTGGTATTGGTTGTATCCCCAAGCTTGGTTGTTGTCCCACCATTGATCATGTTGAGGTTGATCATAACTCCATTGATTTGACCAGTAATAGCTTCCCCTTTCTTGCACTTCCTCCCATTTTTGGTCACTTTCAATCATCATAACTAACTGAGCTAGATCAGAAAGTGATGGGTTTTGAGCATAACAACATTCCTATGGTGTTCATGCAACCCTAATTGCTTGGATCTAGTTTTTCTACTTTGAACATGCAATAAACCTCCAAGACTTATAAACCCTAGATCTAGCATACAATTAATCAAATAAACATGTAAACTAGGGTTTGGATCTTACCTTGATTGTTATGTAGCAATAACAATCAATTCCTTGGCTTCAGAAAGCTTAGTGCCTCAAGTGTTGCACCTCTAATGGAGTCACAAACACCACTAAGCAATTGGATGAAGAGGAAAAGAGAAGTGGCTGCCCAAAATCGTCCAGAAACCCTAAGGGAATCATTCCCCACGTTTTTGGGACTTAGGGGCTCCTTAAATAGGTAGGCAATTAGGGTTATCTAACAAGGAAACCCTAATTTGACTGCTTAAGCCCTAAGCAGCCCATGGACCCCTTTTGGAACATGCCTTGGACGATTTCTAATGGGCTTCCCCATAGAATTCGTCCAACCTATATTCCAAGGTGATTCATAACCCAATTGCAATTATCCTATAATTACAATTCCAGTCCCCTAAGTTTAATTAATCTCTTTTAGCCACAAAATTAATTCTTAATTAATTCTTGACTAATATTAATTAAACAATATGATTTCTCCTTTAATATATTATTCTCATAATATATTAACAAATCATAATTAAACCTTTCTCTCCTTAATTCATCCTACATATTGCCATGGTGAAGGCAACCCAAAAGGACCATGCTCATAATCGGGTCAAGTACATACCAAAATAGTTATGGACTTAGACACTAATCCAACAGTCTCCCACTTGGATAAGTCTAATAACTATTCTGTATAATTTCAGAACCTGATCAGCAATCGTAGCTTTCAAAAGCCGCTGTCAACTCTAATCTTATCAGATACGCGTGTCCTTTAGATAAGGGATTATATATTCCTCCATTCTCAAGATATCATATAGACACAAGACATGAATTTGATCATTCTCTCTATACAGTTTTCCGACTTCTGATTTATGACGACTGACAACAGACTACAATTGAACACATCAAATTAGTCCCGGCTTAGCCAAGCGCTTAGGTGTCATCACTAAATCATCGAGGGGCCCACATATATCGCTTTTATCCCACCTTGGGTAAAAGGAATGGATAAACTTCGACTCAAATGCTTGCTAGCACCTACTAATCGAATCACACACAACAATAAGTTTTATAACACCAAGTTACTGGTGCGTTTACTTATCATCAATGTGCAACCGACCAGCAAATAACAACTCACACGTCTCGGTTTCAAGAATATACAATGTTATCGTCTCACAATTACTCATGATAAAAACCATGAAGTGATTCAAGTGAGCGTGGGTTTGATCCAATACTCTAATCTTATTAAGGCACTCATGAACTCTGCAGCAAACTTGTGTTATGTCTAAACACTTAGGCAATCTACAAACAGATTCACGACAGTCTTCCTTCATACCTACTTCCAACGTATGACCGACTGTGGAGGTTCGAATAACCCAGTTATTCTGGAAGTCAAAACATGCAAAGTGAAACGCAATAATAATATTAATCCTATATGGCCCCAAAACTTTTGAGCGTAAATAAAAACACTTTTATTTAAACACCATATTGATTACTCATTATTCATTGCTTACTGTTTCAGAAAATCAACTTATTACTCGAATTATAACCACAATTGTCCCATGCTCCAAGCATGCACACTTTGATTTCCTATGATCCTTACTTTGTGAAATATATCAATTGAAAAACATTTCCAATGAAACTCATTTCACAATTCCCAATCCTTATCATTAGCGTAAGAATACAAAATTCTTGCCACTTTTAGAATATGTCAGATTCTAACATTTTATGCAACGATCCTTTCGTGAAGTCACAACATAAAAGTCACAAAGACTCGGCCAATGAAATCACAAGGTACTCTATCAGAAATTGTTACAAAACAATTATATAGATGTGATGTCTCTCACTCAAAGTACATTCCTTTGAACATCCTTCTCGCATAAAAGTTTCTAATCTAGACATATTTCTTAATATCCAACTCCCATTAATGGAAACATTTCCATATTTGCCATATGACAACTCATTCTTAATAGAATCTTATCTATTCATAATATTGTCAATATAGTCCATCTAGTACTATACTTCCAACTACTCACAAGCAACAATTCCTTGGCGAACCTTAGATCGTCCTTTGATAGTTGTTTAATTATTTTAGTCAAATCCAGTTCTAGTCCCTTTTTCCCTCTTAATGCCCTAGGCATTTGGAAAATATTAGAATGGTAAAATATTATAGCATTTGCAATTGATCCTATACCCTAAGCGTATGGGACACGATGCATAATGTCTTACATAAAGATATGATACTTTATCAATCTTCTGTCATAATATTTTATGTGTCACGTTCTCACAATTCGAACTATGAAGAGGGATGCCGTAATCATAATCGAAATTTGAGAACACACTATGTATCCTTTGACTAAATTTATTAAAATTTCTCAATCTAAGCTTTACATATTGAAACGAAGTATAATATTCTCTCCCTTAATTATAGCAAAACAACTTTTTAACCCCTACAACTTTGCAAAGTTAATCTTTGTTTTCTATAATTAATATTGCTAACTCGCAATACTTGAAATAATAACCATGCTCCTACTAACACGATGATTATTACAATACAAGCATAACACTTATAATCCCACTAGCTTTGACATATATCTAGAAAACATCTGAACTTCCAGAAAACAATGCTTATTGAATTCCTTAAGTTCATATTTCTAAATACTTGATGCTTTGATAAGCCTTTATCTAAGTTTCTTAAACTCATACACCTTTGCCTTAGAAAGCTCATATGTGTGTCTAGACAAATTCAGAACTAAGTCCCAAATGTTCAGACTAATTGCCAAATCTCACAATTCGAACTATGAAGAGGGATGCTGTAATCATAATCGAATTTGAGAATACAATATTCACAATTGCTATCTTCTTAAAATCTCTCTTAGTGAAAGCATTTCCTCACAATCATTTTCATGAAGGAGGGAAACCTTATGTCACTTAGATTTTATGGTGTATGTGTTCCTATCCATGTGAATTTGCCAAAACGAAGGTTTGCGACAAATCCAAAAACATATGGACTGAACTTTCTCAATCTTGATTTCTTTACTCATGGTAACACGAGTGCCCACCATGTCTTCCAAGTAGTTTAGCAACTCACCCTTACATATCAATGTACCTTCCATTGATCAAGGTGCTTGCCTTTATGCATACAGATGAGAACTCATAGAACTCAGAAGCATAACTAACTTAACTGGAATAGCACAGAAAACAAAATTGTCATCCACAATAGGTTACAAACCTCAAGTCGTGCGCTAGTGATGATCAATTAGGTTTATTCTTGATTTATTCTTGAACCTTTTCAAGACCATTAAGACTCCTACTGACTCCTTGACATATAAGGTTCTCTTGTCAAGAAACATTTCTTGACAAACAAATATTCAAGAGTTAGTGTAGCTTCTTATCAAGCTTAACACTTCACACAATTGGTCTTAGTTGGTCTTTGACTTATCCAAGACATCACAACTTACCAATTTCAAATGTGCAGGAATAAAAAGACTTTTTTTCAATTCCACATTTGTTGAATGTTATAAGCCTACTAAAGACTTGTCACTCAATTCACAATCTTGGAATATAACTCTAAGACTTGATATTGGAACGAAGTATGATTGACTTCTTGATTTTAACCATTTCTACAATTCTCGATTCCTCTTCTTAGACATACAAATGCACTAAGACTCACTTGGAGGATCAATTGAGATATGGTTCTTAATCATTAAGACTTATCATAAAACACAATAAAAGGTACTCTCCCTTCTTCTTAGAATAGAGAAACTTTTATCTTTCTGCCTACTTGATTCTTCTTATTCGTTCTGCTACCATATTTACTAAACTTTTAGTAAATCATGATGAATATCTTTATCACTCTTGTGATGAACTTGATCAACGCACAACCTAGTGTACTTGATCTCCTAGTCCTTCTCTTGACACTTTGTCAAAAATAGTCTAATTTCCAAATATGAAGTTTCTCATTCATCACACAACCTAGTTGTATGATTCCAAGTTTCTGTCCAATTGAAACTTGGGCGATGAGAATCTCCCCTTATTTGGCAAATTCTCGACATTTCCACAAATAACATAATTAAGAATCAAATCCATTATTGCTAATAATAGAAACAATTAAACATCAATTTTTCATACACACCATTGCAAGGATAAATAAATAAGACAAAATCAAAATTTATTTTATTGCGGAAAAATTTGTCTTTACAATGCAATTCAACTGAAAAACTATGCTATTTCATATTTCTTATCATTCTATCCTAACTCTAGAGTAGCAGCTCAAAAATCTGATCTTCGAATCCATGCGATCAAAATCCATTTCTTCATGATCAGATTCAGCACGCTTCTTCCTTAAGCTTCTTCTCTTTTCTTTGATCTTGCAAAACATCAAAATGTAATCTTATCACATCATGTATTAAGAATCAAAAATAGGAACTTACAGAGTTAGATAATGGATTTTACCTGAAGTAGAGCCATATTCCTTGACTCTCCCATCTCTTAGATCTCTCAGATAGTTTGGGCAGCTTCGTCTCCAATGCCCATTCTCTATGCAATAAAAGCAAATGGACTCCTTTGGCACAGCACATGGGACAATCTCATGCTTAGTCCTTTCTGGACTTCCAATGTTGCTAGTGTCCATTGAAGTTTGGGAGTTTGATTCACCAGACAAATTTGCTTGACCAGCACGCCAAATCATTGCTGATTCAGCAGCTATAAGCAAATAGGTGAGATCAATGAGGGTCACGTCGTGGTCCATCATATAGTACTCTCTAACAAACTCACTATATGATTCAGGAAGCGACTGAAGAACCCAGTCAACAGCCAACATCTCTGAGATATCGACACCCATCATCCTTAACCTATCAATGTGTGACTTTATCTCCAAGACGTGTGCATACACAGGCTTCCCATCTTCGTGTTTACTTGCCAATAGGGCTTGAGTGAGCTTGAACTTTTCAAGCCTTTGAACTTGTGGGTTAGGGAGAATAATTGGAGGAGGTGGAGGAAGTGAAGCATGACTCTCATTTCCTTGATCGTATCGTGGAACGTCATCTTCATTTGGAAACTTGTTCCAAGGGACTTGGGAAGACCATTGTAAGATTTAGACATCTACAAAACGGGAGAAAATTCAAGTTAGTTGATAAGAATCCTTGATGCAACACCCAAATGAAACATCAAGGCTAGGATCCAACACAACATTCTACAACCTAGAAGAGGGATGCCGTAATCTAGTTGCAGAATATTTGAAGGTAGGTAAATGACGATTTACCAATTCCCACCATGAAAAACAAAAATGAAGTTTAAGTTTTAAATGAATTGAAACTCCTAGATCTTTTGAGATTCGTTGAACTTTTCAATGGCATGTTTAATCTCAATTATGTCCTTCAAATTTGCGTCTGGGATGCCGAGGATCACAAATAAGGTGTGAATAACCATACGAATCACGTGGTGCACCCAATTGCTACTATCACCTAATCAGTGTGTCGGTTAGCCACACACGCTCCATTTATCTATGATAAACATCGAGCCACCCTTCGCCACCAATGCCAAACCCAAATTAGTGTGTCGGTTAACCACACACGCTCCACTAACGTTTCGACAAGGGTACAAAGTGTAATTCCATGGATTAGCATACAATTTCACATTTTACCTAAAGTAACTAGAATTTTGGGAATTTGTAAGAGCATGTAGTTACTTTGTACTTCATTATACTTATAATGGAAGGTTTCGTCCTATCCTACCCGTTCGGCTAACGACCCTCCACTAGTCAAGAGTGCGGTGGGTAAGAGTGGATACCCATTCAATCGCCATTTTATAGGCAATTTCCTTAAACACCCCTTATAGACCAGCTTCGTGAATGAGGCCTACTAACGGTAAGACTGACTGTTTACTCATATATATAATATTAGACTTTTAATGTTACATATATATAGTATAGGGTGTATTTTACACTTTTAAAATACTAGGTGGTTCAATTCAATAAATTATACTTTTAATTTAATCAAATGTAAACCATAACTTTATGGAATTATTAAATCTCTTTTAATTATACACTTTAATTAATTAATAAAACCATAAGGGTGTAATTTGAACTTTCAAAAAATACGAGGGTTTTAGAATTTAACATTTCAAAATTAAACTTTTAATCAACTTTTAAATTCCAAAACTTGAGGGCAAGTTTTGAAACATTTCAAAACGTTAGGTTTAGAATTTAAGTATTTCAAAATTAAACTTTTAATCAAAAAATTAAATTCCAAAACTTGAGGGCAAGTTTTGAAACTTTTCAAAACATTAGGGTTCAACTAATCAAATTTCAAAAACAAAACTTTTTAAGTTCAAATTTAAACTATAAAACCTAAAGGGTGTAAATTGAAACTTTTCAAACTTACTAGGTCAAATATATATCTAATAATAATCCTATATTATCCATATTTAACCAAATCCATTAATTTTGACAAGGATAAACACTCCAAACATGACAAATCGATTTTAGGCAATAAAAACGAGTTATGGCAATTATCCTTAGCAAAATCTGCTCAAAAATTCGAAAAATCCGGCAACAGACTCGAAAACTCGTCGAGTTCCTGCTCCAGACAGCAAAAACTGTCGAATTTTTGATGTTTGGCAGTTCAAGTATGCTTCTATTCAATAGAAAAACGACCTAGGCTCTGATACCACTGATGGGTTTTGAGCATAACAACATTCCTATGGTGTTCATGCAACCCTAATTGCTTGGATCTAGTTTTTCTACTTTGAACATGCAATAGACCTCCAAGACTTATAAACCCTAGATCTAGCATACAATTAATCAAATAAACATGTAAACTAGGGTTTGGATCTTACCTTGATTGTTATGTAGCAATAACAATCAATTCCTTGGCTTTAGAAAGCTTAGTGCCTCAAGTGTTGCACCTCTAATGGAGTCACAAACACCACTAAGCAATTGGATGAAGAGGAGAAGAGAAGTGGCTGCCCAAAATCGTCCAGAAACCCTAAGGGAATCATTCCCCACGTTTTTGGGGCTTAGGGGCTCCTTAAATAGGTAGGCAATTAGGGTTATCTAACAAGGAAACCCTAATTTGACTGCTTAAGCCCTAAGCAGCCCATTGACCCCTTCTGGAACATGCCTTGGACGATTTCTAATGGGCTTCCCCATAGAATTCGTCCAACCTATATTCCAAGGTGATTCATAACCCAATTGCAATTATCCTATAATTACAATTCCAGTCCCCTAAGTTTAATTAATATCTTTTAGCCACAAAATTAATTCTTAATTAATTCTTGACTAATATTAATTAAACAATATGATTTCTCCTTTAATATATTATTCTCATAATATATTAACAAATCATAATTAAACCTTTCTCTCCTTAATTCATCCTACATATTGCTATGGTGAAGGCAACCCAAAAGGACCATGCTCATAATCGGGTCAAGTACATACCAAAATAGTTATGGACTTAGACACTAATCCAACAGAAAGTTTATCTTCAATGCAAGGAGTGTTCATTTCCGAACCATACTTTTTTCAATTTTTGAGTTTTAAATTAGAGTACCTGCACAATGGGATCTAGGCATAGAGAAACAAACTGATTAAATATAAACCAATCCCCGGCAACGGCGCCAAAATTTGGTGGTTGTCAAGACCAACAAAATTAATAACCCTATGTCTTTTACACTAAGATAGTGTATAATGGTAAAGGGATCGAATCCACGGAGATTGGCTCAATTTAATAACTCTATGAAAAATCTCTTTGTAAAGATACTTGTAAATGACAATAAATTAAAAATGGGGGGTTTAGTGTTTTGAAATACTTGAAACAAACTATAATTAAACTAAGATTTAAATAGACAATTTCAACAAAAACAAGAGTTTGATGTAAAATCAATAAGATAAAGATGGTTGACTTTGGATTTTCATTACTTGAACATTTAGTTAAATAATCATGAGAATACCAAGGTGCAATACTTGTGTTTATAATCTAACTTGGCTATAGCAATTTATAAGCATAACTTGCCTCAACTCTTCTTTTGTATTAAAATGACTAGAGAAGCTCATAGCACATTTCCTAAATCAAAGTCACAAAACTAATGAAGCATGTAATTTTGTGAAAATCAATTAGCATTAGGTTTTAAGAGTCACCAAATCCAAAGAGTAATCTATTGCTTTCATTACCACTATGGAGAAAATATTTTCTTAGTCTAAATGAAATGAAAACAAACATTTAAACTAATTGTTGCTTGTTAAATTGAAGACTCATTACTTAGCCAAGAATTTAACCAACAAAAATAACATTCACATATCAATATTCATGACTAGAGATATATAAACATGAATGAAGTTTTTATAGAAAATATAATCATAGATATTCAACACAAGTTCATGGAGTTCTTCAAAATAACCAAAACATTCAAGCAATTACATCCAAGTCAACCAAATATGAGTCTAGCCAAGCATGACCAAAATGAAAGAAATGCAAAAAATAGATTAGTGATACCAAACATTGTTCAAGATGCAAGTTGGAAGAAAAATTGCTCCAAGCTTCTAAATCTTCCAATCTTCTAGAGAGCAAAAGTGTTGTTCTTCAAAGTCTTCCCCCCTTTTCTTCCTCAAAAAACCAGTAAATAGGTGTAAAAATTCGGATCTAAAAGTCCCCCAAAAGCATTCCACCAACCTTCCCAAAATAGAGTCAAAAAGTCAAAAATCCGGATTCTTCACGGTGCGATCCACGCGGACCATTTGTAAATCTACGCGGACCGCGTGGATTCTGGGCCATTTGGCCCATTTGATTGGCCTACTAGATTGATCTTCTCATCCATGGTCCAGCCCATTTGTGCAAGTTCTTGATAGCCCAATTATGCCTTCCAAACTCTTCCAAGATGCTCCAATGCTCCTTTAATCTTTTATAGCTCGAATTCTTGTCGTCCCGCCCGAAATTTAAGTCTGACGCGCTTCTTGCTTATATTGACACCAAGCCCAATTACACCACTTCAAGTCCATGAACAAATTGCAAGCCTCCAGCAGTCCCACACTCCTTCCACACCTCCAATAACAAATAGTATTCGACAAATCCTGCAAATAAGCTCAAAAGACTGGAAAGCACCCGGTAAAGGAGAAAAGCAACAAAAAGAGAAAATATGCATGAAGATTAACTAAAACGAGATGGTTTTAACTAAAAATAAACTATGAAAATAAGTAATAAAAACGAAACTATCATCGATTCTAGGGACTTTCTTCGGGTATCATCCTTAACCGAGGAAATGACATTACGGTGGTGATTGTTTTTGTCTGCATATTTTCTTGATATCGTTTGTCTGCATCGTGCAGACATTACATACTGTTTGTTTTCTAGATGATCTCACACCTAAAAATGTCTATCCATTCTCTTGTTGGTGCAAATGTGAACTAGAGTCTTCTAACATTTTCATATATTTAGACTAAGAAAACATCATTTTTTTTCGAATGCCTCTTTTTTTTTTTTTTTTGTTATTCGGATACCACTTTTTTCTTTTTACCTCTCCAAACATGGATATTTTTTTTGAATGTTTTTTTTTTCAATATTTTCTCATTTCAACTACAACGAAATATAATAAATATCAAATACATTCGTTAATTCACAACATTTTACTTTTATTTTTATATTATAATACATTGTTTAAAAAATGACATAATTATCCTAGTCTCATTATAATACAAAATAATTTAGGCACACATTAATCATAATATAATGTCACATAAAAGAAATAAAATAGCAAATGGTTATGAAAAATGAAAATGTTATACAGTAATACATAAAATTTGATCTAGATTTGTTAACTATTATATAAATATATTAATACATATATGAGATATGAACAGTGCCAATTTTGCCCTTAGTTGTTTCCAATTTTGCGTCCCATGGCTGGGTTAGAGCCGATTTGTGTCCGTTGCTTGGCTTGGAGCCAATTTTGTTGCATGTGTGCTATTGTTTCACTACTTTTCGTCCAAGTGTGTTTGTTGTTTGGGGTTAATTCCGATTTCTTCCAACCCAATCGAGATCATTATCATCTTCGTTTCCTCCTTGATTACTTTCCTCTTCTCCGGGTGATCAATTGTCTGTTCCATGTGGAAACATGGAGCATACTACACTGTCAGATGTTTTCCTTCCGTTCATTGGGGTGGGTGATGGAGCTGGTGATCCCAACGACGACAATCTTCAAAGATTGTATTCCTTCTCTGCCTGCTTCCATCAACGATTGATCAGATACGTGTAACACCCCAATTTCCATTTAATTTAAATAGTTATAATTATGGGTCATAAAATTAAAGTATGGGGTTATAAATTCGGATCTTTGAATTTTAATAGTTAGTTTTATAGTTCAAGACTAACACCTCGTTCCCGAGTTCAACTTAACGAGAGAAAGGAAAGGAAATGAGTGGAAATGAGAAGAAAATAAAAAAAATTAGTGTTCCCGAGTTTCATTAAAGGAGGGAAGTGGAAGGAAGTGGAGAGAAATAGGAGGATCACTTTCCCTCCTAACTTTCCTTCCGATTTGGGAGGATTTGGAAGGAAAGAACAAAATGATTCATTTTCCTTCCACTTCTCTCCAACCCGGGAACACGAAAGAAAATTTTGTTTTCCTTTCCTTTCTCTTCTTTTCTCTCGTGACTTTCTTTTCTCTTCTCTTCTTTTCTTTTGTTAAACTTGGGAACGAGGCGTAAGTATGGGGGAATATGATATGAAATTATAGTTACTTGAAGGTTAAATCGATGATAGTCGAAACTATGAGGAATCGAAATGAGAATTGGGGAGTTGAAGTCGGAATATTGCAAAGAGGGACAACTCGAGCCTTAATCGGAATTTGGTTAGCCACTTAAGATATAGTTTATTTTAGGATAATATTCTTCTCCTTAATTAGTGGAGATTTATTGTATATATATTGACTCAATCAATAGAATGGAATCAATTTTGGAAATTATCATGGTATCAGCCACACTTGTTGATCCATTCCTTTCCCTGTAAACAATACAAGCTACTCTCTTCTTCAACTAATCCATGGCTGCCTCCTCTTCTATTCCGTTACAAACCCTTCTTCATTTTCTACCTATTAAACTTACCTCTACAAATTATCTAGTATGGAAAAAATCAAGTTTTTCCTGTTTTTTCTTACTAAAACCTATGTGGCCATATTGATGGCAGTCTTTCTTCACCACTCGAAACAATCATCAGCAATGACACCATATCTCCCAATCCATATTTTATAACATGGAAAGCCAATGATCAGAAGGTTTTGCTGCTCATCCAATCTTCTTTCTCCGAAGAAGCCATGGCCGAGGTTACCGTCCTCACCGCTTCTCGCCAAGTCTGGAACACTCTAGAGGCTGCCAACAGCCACCATTCTATCGAGCGCATGTATACACCTCGTGACTCCCTAAGACAGCTTCAAAAAGGCTCATCTACGGTCGCCGAATTCGGTTGAAAATTCAAGTTGCTCTATGACCAATTGGCTTCCATTGGTCAACCTGTTAATGAATCATATAAGTATCATTGGTTTCTGTGTGGGTTAGGATCAACCTTTGAAACTTTTTCAAAGGCTCATCGTGCTTTGTCATCCTCTTCTTCTTTTTGTGATTTACTTTCTAAAGCTGAAAGCCTGAAAATCATGAACTTTTTATGCAATCTATCAATGTGTCTGCTGTTCCACATGATGCATTCTTAGCCTGGCAGCCCAGTAATGCATCTAGCTATTCTACCCGTAATGCATCTAGCCCCGTAATGTGGTCGTGCTCGCCGACCACAGCATTGTCAACTTTGCAGGACAGAAGGCCAATATGCAACTTCCTGTCCAAATATGGCTTCGTTTGCCACTCGTGCAAATCCAATAGATGTTAACCTCGCCCAAGCCTTTCAATCCCAATGTCATGTTACTGAAATTTTCCAGATTGGCATATAGATTCGGGTGCTATCGCACACAAAACCCAACTCAAATAGACTGCAGAGCACCAACATTAATGGTAATGAATTTGTGACTTTTGGAAATGGCCAATCTTTAACGGTATCTAAAATTGGGGCAACAACCATCAACAACAAGCTTTGTTTACAACATGTTCTTATTGTTCCCCATCTCACAAAGAGCCTACTCTCCATTAGTAAACTCACAAATGACTCAGCTGTTGATGACTTGTTTTCTAATTATTACTTTTACATTCAAGATCGAAAAACGAAGGAGGTATTTGCTCGCGGAACATGTGAAAATGGCCAAAATATTCTTTGGGAAGGTCAACTTGCATTCGTAGCTACTCTAAACTCTCAACATCTTAAATCATCTTTTGAAAGATGGCACATAAGACTTGGTCATGTCTCATTTGATGTTATTTCCAGATTACATAAAAATGGTATAGATTTTATCTGTTGCTTCTTTATTACCTAAATCTGGGCTTTGTTCTTTTTGTCAATTATCAAAAGCTCATCGCCTACCATTTGATTTGAATCACAAACGATCATCACATGATTTAATACATTGTGATCTTTGGGACCATTACCTATAATTTCATCCGATGGTTATTGTTATTATGCAATTTTTATTAATGATTATTCTAGGTTAGCGTGGTTCTATCCGTTAAAAGCAAAGTCTGACTTTTACAAAGCCTTGATGGCTTTTCTTCCATTTGTTCAAAAACAATTTTCGTGAAAAGTCAAGAGTTTTCAAAGTGATGGTAGCACGGAGTTTACAAACAATCGAGTTGAACAATTCTTTCAAGACCATGAAATTCAATATCGATTGTCATGCCCACATACACCTCAACAAAAATGGGCGAGCCGAATGAAAACATAGACACATAACTGAAACAGGCCTTGCCATGCTTTTTAATGCTCATGCTCACACAAGAATTTGGGTTGATGCATTCACTTTGGCAGCCTACATCATTAATCGCCTTCCCACTCCGATTCTTAATCATAAGTCACCATTTGAGACACTTTTTGGACACACTCCGACTTTTGCTAATTTTTGTATTTTTGGTTGCTGTGTTTTTCCATATCTACGAGTTTATGGCAAGCATAAACTTTCACCCAGAAGTGCTTCTTGCATTTTTCTTGGCTATAATCCTAAATATAAGGGCCATCGGTGCTTAGACCCTATCACATCACGTGTATAAATTACTCGACACACACAATTTGATGAAGATGTTTTTCCATTTAGTGGCAATGTGCCACCGGTAAATGATGCCACTCATGTGTTCTCTAATATTGATGAACCATTACCTTTACATTCTACACCAACCTCTAGCTCATTGTTAACACGCTGTCACGAGCGTATTAAGCAGTGTTGTAAAAATCGGTCTAGGCGACCGAGTAATCGGCGCCTAGGCGCTTGGTGGCCTCCAACCGCCTAGAAATAGGTGTCAGAGGGTTAATTAATCGGCCCTGGTCAATATCAGTCAAAACCGGTCCAATTCGGACTAAATCGGACCAATTCGGACTCCTAATCGGACCAAATCGGGCCAAATAAATTTATGAAACCCACCAGCTCAAAGGAGTCAGCTCGCTAACACAACTTAGTTTGGTTTTCTAAGAGATAAAAGCTCCTTTTATAGAATAAGTTTGCCTCTAAAGAATGCTCCCACCAGCGATGTGGGATAAACTTATAATTGTTTCATATCTCCACTTTGCATCTCGTTCTTCCCTAGTTTGCATCTCGTTCTTCGGAAGGAGAATTTGAGTTCCATCACCGAACCACCCTTCTTCTTGAAGATGGAAGGTATCACGACTCGAGTGTACAAAGGAGTTAAAGGATACTAGCAGAGGAGACGCTACCATCATCTTCAATTTCCCTTTTCTTTCTTTGATCAATCGTTAAAGGATTCTGATTCAGTTGATTTTAATGAGGCGTAAAGTTGGCCGGGGAGACGCTACCTCTGACGATATGTAAACAAACCTCGCTACCTCCGGCGTCGTGTAAACGAACCTCGGTGACTCAGATTGACGAGGTTGCATGTGGCGGTTAGAGCAGGTGGCGGAAATCCCGTTGACACAAAACTGGTCTGAATTCGTTTTTGGTCTACGAAGGTTTGTTCTTCAATCTATACTCAGATTAGTTGCTAGGGTGTGTTTTGTTGGTAAAATCGATTCTCTCTCGACTCAAATTGGTCATACAATGCTTAAGAGAAATTTCAGTGATATGTTTGATATGGTTGTTAGATAACTAGCATGTCAAGTGTTTGTGTAAATGCTTAAGAGAAATTTCAGTGATTTTGGTCATACAATGCTGTGATGGTCCAACAACATTCACATGAGCAGAATTTTTAGTGATTTTGGTCACATAATGCTTGTATTTGCTTTTTTAGTTGCAGCCTATGATACAAGGTACCAAATAGGCGTTGGATACAAGGTGAATGCTGATGGAAGTGTTATAGAAAACTACTGGCAACAGCTTGAACAAGAGACTAAACCAGTAGATGAAAAGAGAAGAACACCATACAAGATAAAACTAGTTGGAGTTATCTGTGATGCTTATTTAGCTGTCATTAGAGGCATTAGGTAATCAAACCCCCTTTCTCATATATTAATATATATTATACAAATTACATTTCTTACATTGTTGATTCATTCATTCATCAAGATTGTTGGCTTAATTAATTGTTAACAGGAGAGCAATTATGTGTAGAAGGGCTGTGAAAGTGAGGTCACCATCAACATCACAAGAGTCTTCAAAGTCATAGAAAAAAAGAATCAAAACGATTTATCATTTACAATGATATATTTATTACTGTTATATTTAATGTTATATTCTTAGGATTAATGTTATATTTATTAATTTTTTAATAATTTTTTAATAATTAATGGTACCCGATTAATCCCCGCCTAACCGATTAATCCATTGACCCCAGTCCACCGATTAGCCTATGTTGAGCGATTTTTAAAACCTTGGTATTAAGCAAATAAAATTTAACTATTGGTTGTACTAATAATATAGCACATGGAAGCAGGGTCGAATCATCATGAACACAGCCTAACGGTCAATGCTTTTTTTGCATCAGACACATTCTAGTAAATAAATAAAAATTATAAAAAGGGTAATTTTGATTTAAACTAAACACTAAAAATTACAGTGAAAATAAACTAAACAAAACTCAGTAATAAAAATGATTTCAGTTCTACTGCGACTTTCCTAGTCATGGAATCAGCCTAGATCTGGTTATTCAGAATGTGTTCTATCTAAGCTGGTACTGAGAAAAACTAACAAGCTCTAGTATAATCTCTTTTACATAGTTAAATTAAACAAAACAAGCTCTTCAGTTGACCCCAATTTTTTACTGTCTAATTAAACAAGCTCTTAATTAAATCAGAAAAGAAGCTTTCTGATCTGTGTAAAATTCTCAACAATACCCAATACTTCTCACAAGCTCGGAAGTGTAAATGTATGAAATTACAGTTTATATCAGAGTTAAATCCCAAACACGGAACCAATTTGATACTTGTTACTTGTTACCAGTTGACAATAACAATTACGGATTCTATTAACTGATTAACTGGAATGATTAAACCCTAGCTAGGTGACCAGACCAACAAGAATTAAAAATCAAACGTTCATTAAGTTCAAAACTGAAATAATCTAGATAGAAACACAAAAAGAAAACCAAATATGATAACTGATCACATGAAAAGTACTAGTCTATTGCAGAACTGAAAACTAGGGTTTTAGCCAGACATGGCTAAAATCCGATCTAGAATAATAAAAAGAAACATTAAACTATTAAATCTTACTAAACTAAATGTGGGAGATGATCCACAACCTTCAGATCTTCAGAAAGTCGCTGAAAGGTATTAGAAATCGCCTTCAGAAATGTATTTCGTCATCTGGAACCATCTCTTGAATCAACTTAGAGGGTATTTGGTATTTATATAGTAATCTGGGCAGCAAATAAGGGTTTTGGCAGTAAGCACGATCCATGCTTGGGGGGCACGACCCATTCCAGGCCATCGCAACTTTAAAATCCAAAATAAATCAGCAAAAATCAAAATCTAGGGAAGCACGACCCGCGGTTGGGCTTCGCAGGTTAAAATACCCAAAATAATGGCATCTGGAGGTAGGCAAGGCGCGTGCATGGGAGGTACGACCCGTGCTTTGAAGCCGAAATTTTAAAATGCCTAAAAAAATAAAAAATCCTTCGGTTATGTTTTGTAAGTGAAGAATGACACGTTTTTAATGAGATATAGCCCATATTTGGGTTTTTTTAGCGTTTTGTCTCCAAATAAGCTCCATATATGATCCAGTTTTGCTCCAAATATGCTCCAAAGACTTTCAAACTACCACTCCACTTCAAATCAACTGAAAATAGACACCAAAACATGAGCCATACGGGAATTCTTATGAAATACATGAACTGAACATTATTTAAACTAATGAACATGAAAAAGCATAAAAAATGATGCAAAATGCTAACAAAATCTACCCTAAAATATGTATAAAAGGGCATCTATTAAACTTCCCCAAGCTTAAACCTTACTTGCCCTCAAGTAATAAAAAGATTAAACATTATAAAACAAATGGAAAGATGTACATGACCTAAAAAGAATTTAAAATAAAAGAAATTAAAAACTTGAACTAAAAATATTTCACTTTTTTTTAACATGATCAGACTTAACACCGAGGGAAGCCTAATGGAATCACTACCCACACAATCATTATGATACCTTCCATCTGTAACACTGTAAATTTTCAAAAAAAAAATTTCATTTTCAAAACCACATAATTCTCAATATCACATTTCAAAACCACAATTGTCAAATTGTCAAAAACACAAATTCGTAAATTGTTTGATAAAATCTAGGATCCTCAAAAACATAATCTCCATCTCGTGTGTACAATCAAGCCGACGTCTTCCCATGATCCTGAGAAGTACCTGAAACACATAACACATAACACGGTAAGCACAAAGCTTAGTGAGTTCCCCAAAATACCACACACATCTCATTAGCCTCTCATGGCTATATCTCAATGAAGACCCTCCGGTCAATGTGTCTCAGTGGAGACCCTCCGGTCCCACCACTCGGGTTGGACCCTCCGGTTCTAACTCAATAATGTTTAGAATAATACACCGCATAAATCACAAAGACATAATGCAGGATATCACGATACTCAATAATAACAAACAAGACCCTTCGGTCACACAAAGTTACCACTCATGGTAAGTATAGTGAGAAGACTCACCTCATAAGCAAGCAATTAAACCTCGTACCCCTCGAACGATCTACTCCCCGCCTACATGTTATAATCATCTCTAGTTAACACTTATAACCACATCTCCACATAAATTCGCTCAACCTCTCTTTCTAACGCTTGGAATGGGTAAAAGACCATTTTACCCCTCCATAGTCTCCATAATCCAAGTCTTGACCAAACCCTAAAAGTCAACAGAAGTCAACACTCGAGTCAACAGTCCCTGTTGACCCAACTCGTTGAGTGCATCTATGTGACTCGTCGAGTTCCCTCGTTTCCTCAGAAATGTCATGAAAATCCTACTTAACTCGTCGAGTTGTCTCATCAACTCGCCGAGTTACACATGTACAGACTCGTCGGGGAAATCCCTAACCGACTTGTCGAGCCCCTTTAGACCATTTCCTCATTCAGACGTTTCTAGGAAGAAGTGATGTCTCATACTCTAGATCTAGCCTTCTAAGGCTCACTTATCACGTAAAGATGCAAGTTTTACGTTCATGCATGGCATCTAGGGCTCAAAATGCCAAAACAAGCTCCATAAAGGGTTTCATGCACGGAGACTTGCCCAAAGCTTGATAAAGCTTGGATCTTTGGGCTCATGGGACCTCCTTTTGTCTAGATCTGGAATCTCAACTCCATGACAAGCTCCAGCAACTCAGAAACCACAAGATAAGGGGGGGGGGGGGGGAAGCCCTAAAACTCTCTAGAAAGAGATCTATCAAAAGAAATGGTCAAGGAGATAGATTTTTACCTCCAAACTGAAGCTAGCACAGAAAAACATTTGATCCACAAGCCTTTTCTTGATCCAAGGCTTGATGCTCTTCACTCTCCTTCCAAAAGTGCACTAAAACACCCAAAGTTAGCTCCTCTCTCTCTCACAAATGGATACACGCGATTAGGGTTTCTCACAGAGGGTTAGAATAATAAGGGAGGCGGAAATAAGGGCTTAAGGTCCTTTAAATAGGACACAAACCCTGAAAATTAGGGTTTTCTCACTCAGCTCCTACTCGTCGAGTCGGGGTCCTCTGACTCGTCCAGTAGACTCTAAAATCCCGCGGCCATAATATTCTCTACTCGGCGAGTTGGTGCTTCCAACTCGTCGAGTCTCCCTGCCAAAATGAATGAAATTAATTAAATAAAATTCCTGGGACTCGGGATGTTGAAATTCTCCCCCACTAGAATCAGATTTCGCCCTTGAATTCGTTTCCCGAAAATAACTCTGGGTACTGCTCTCGCATCTCGGTCTCCGGCTCCTAAGTCCACTCGGATCCCTTTCGATGTTGCCACTGAACTTGAACCAAAGGCACCTCTTTATTCCTCAAGACCTTCACCTTCCTATCCAAGATGGCTATCGGCCTCTCGATATAATTCAGGCTCGCATCAACCTGAATGTCCTCTAAAGGGACCATTGTCGTCTCATCAGCTACACACTTCCTCAGCTAGGACACGTGGAAGGTGTTATGAATCTGACTCAACTCTGCAGGTAGCTCCAACCGATAAGCTACCTTACCCACTCGGGCTATCACTCTGAAAGGACCAATGTATCTTGGGCCCAGCTTTCCCCGTTTCCTGAATCGAATCACCCTTTTCCATGGGGATACCTTCAAGAGGACAAAATCTCCGACCTGGAACTCAAGCTCTGAACGGCGCCGGTCGGCATAACTCTTCTGACGACTCTGGTCGTCAGTAACCTCTGTCTGACCTGCTGGATTTGTTCTGTCGTCTTGAGCACTATCTCAGTGCCCCCCATCACTCTCTGCCCTACCTCGCCCCAACAGATGGGAGTCCTACACCTCCTCCCATATAAGAGCTCAAAGGGAGGCGTACCTATACTGGAATGGTGGATGTTGTTGTATGAAAACTCATCCAAGGGCAGGTAAGTGTCCCAACTTCCACCGAAGTCCATAACACATGCACGTAGCATGTTCTCGAGCGTCTAAATCGTCTGCTCGCTCTACCCATCTGTTTGTGGATGATATGTTGTACTGAAGTGAAACCGGGTACCCAACTCCTCATGAAATTTCTTCCAGAACCTGGAAGTAAAATGCACATCCCGATATGATACTATCGATGTCGGGACTCCATGCCATGCCACCACCTCTCGCACGTAGATCTCGGATAATTTTTCTGCAGAAAAGCCCTCACTGATAGCCAGAAAGTGAGCGCTCTTTGTCAACCGGTCTACAATCACCCATATTGCGTCGACACCTCGTGCAGTCCTCGGTAATTTGGTGATAAAATCCATGGAAATCTGCAACGGGCCATGTGGGCGCTGGTGCTCCTCCTTGAACTGACGACAGGTTAAGCACCTCTCAACTACCCCTGCCACATCTCTTTTCATGCAGGGCCACCAATAATCCCTCTTCAAATCTAAATACATCTTGGTGGCTCCCGGATGGATCGAGAATCTCGACCTATGGGCCTCCTCCATCAAAATACGTCGGGCTCCACCCGTATATGGCACCCAAATCCGTCCATGGAAAGTCATAAGCCCCCGACTATCCGTCCCAAACACAGAAATCTTCCCGGTTACCCGCTCTCTCTTACGGTTGTCTGGTCTCACGGCCACCACCTGAGCCTCTCGGATGGTGTCTAAGACTGGAGTCATCACCGTCATCCTCATACATACGTCTCGGATCGGAGCACTCACTGCTCTACGACTCAGGGCATCGGCTACCACATTAGCCTTTCCAGGGTGTTACAAGATCTCACAGTCGTAGTCTTTCACTACATCCAACCACCTCCTCTTTCTCATATTCAGGTTAGGCTGGTCCATAAGGTACTTCAGGCTCTTATGGTCCGTATATATGGTACACTAGACACCATAGAGATAGTGGCGCCAGATCTTGAGGGCGAACACCGCCGCCCCCAACTCCAAATCGTGGTTGGGATACCTCGTCTCGTGAGGCTTCAAATGCCTTGATGCATATGCTATCACGTGCCCCCTCTGCATCAACACCGCACCCATCCCTGATATAGATGCATCACAGTAAACTATGAAGTCCTCCACTCCCTCGGGAAGGGATAACACTGGAGCTTCGCACAATCTCTGGCGAAGAGTCTCGAATGAGGCCTGCTGCTCAGGCCCCCAGACAAAAGTAACAACCTTCCTGGTTAATTTGGTAAGAGGAACGAAAATCTTGGAGAAATCCTTGATGAATCTCCGGTAGTAACCTGACAGGTCAAGAAAACTCCTGATCTCGAATGGGGACCTCGGCACCTCCCATCGCATAACTGCCTCAATCTTGGCCAGGTTGACCAAGATCCCATTCTGATTAACGAGGTGTCCTAAGAACTGGACCTCTCGTAACTAGAAATAACACTTGGAGAATTTGGCATAAAGCCACTCCGCCCTCAATACCTTAAGAATCTCCCGAAGATGCTCCTTGTGCTGCTCTCTGGACCTCGAGTACACCAAAATGCCGTCGATGAACATGATCACCGACCTATCCAACATGGGCCTGCACACCCGGTTCATGAGATCCATGAACGTTGCCGGTACGTTGGTGAGCCCGAAAGGCATCACCACAAACTCATAGTGCCCATAACGAGTGCTAAAGGCCGTCTTCTGAATATCCTCTTTGCAAACTCTCATCTGATGATACCCAGATCTCAAATCAATCTTGGAAAACCAAGACACTCCTTGCAACTGATCGAATAAATCATCGAGCCTCGGTAGTGGATAACGGTTCTTGATCGTCAGCTTGTTCAACTCCCAGTAATCGATGCACATCCGGTGTGAACCATCCTTTTTCTTGATAAAAATGATCGGCGCTCCCCATGGTGAGCTACTCAGTCTGATAAAACCCTTCCCCAACAGCTCTTGCCATTTACTGTAATCTGTTAGATTCTAAACTTATATGCAATGATCCTCTTGTAATGACTATGCACAAAAGTCACAGAGACTTGGCAATAGACATTACAAAGTATTCCAATGGAGAGCAGTTCCATGGAAACAAAGTCTCACATTCAAAATACATTCCTTTGAACATCCTTCTTGCATTAAGTTTTCTAATCTTACATAGATTTAAAGAATAACTTCCACTTATGGAAACATTTCCATATTCCCATTTTGACTATCACTTCTGAACAAGAGTTACCTCTTCCCAGAGTATGCCAACATGGTCCTTCCAAAATTTACACCATACTTCCAACTGTCCACAAGCAACCAATCTTTGGTAAACCTCAGATTGTCCTCGACAATTGCTTAACCATTTTAGTCATATCCAGTTCTGGTCCATTTTCCCTCTTAATGCCCTAGGCATTTGGAAAATTCAGAACACATAAATATTATAGCATATACAATCGACCCTATACCCGAAGCATATGGGATTCGATCCATAATGTCTCACATAAAGACATGATACTTTACCAGTCTCTTGCTATAATATTTCCATATATAGAATTTCCTTATGTCGAATCTTTTCAACATAACATCCATATATATATTTTTGACTAAACTTGATTAAAATCTCAATCTAAGCTTTTAGAATTGAAATGGAGTATGAATTCCTCTCCCTTAATTATAGCAAAACAACTTTTCAAACCCTGCAACTTTGTGATTTGAAACTTTTTGTTTTCTATAATTAACATTGCTAACTTGCAACACTTACCATAATAATTATGCTCCCACTAGCACAATAATTATTATCTTACTAGCATGACACTTATGTTCCCACTAGCTTTGACATGTACCCAGAAATCAACTGGACTTCTAGAAATCAATACTTATTAACTTTCATTACCAAAGTTCATATTTCTGATACGAGATGCTTCGATAAGACTTTATCTAGGCTTCTCAAAATCATACACCTTTCCTTAGATAGCTCACATGTGTGTCTAAACAATTTTAGAACTTACAGCAATAAGTCTCAAATGTTTAGACCTTTTACCATTTCTCACAATTCGAACTATGAAGAGGGATGCCATAATCATAATCGAATTTAAGAATGCAAATATCACAATTTCTAACTATTTAAAATCTACTTATTGAAAGCATTTCCTCACAATAATTTTCATGAATTGGAGAGAAACCTTATGACACTTAGATTTTATGGTGTAAGTGTTCCTATCCATGTGAATTTGTCATAACCATAATCACAAGACAAGGTTAGTGACAAATCCAAACTCATATGGACTGAACTTGTTCAATCTTAATTTCTTGCCACCTGGCAGCACAAGGGCCTACCATTGCTTTCAAGTTGTTATTGTTGGATTAATGTCTAAGTCCATAACTATAATTGGTAAGACTTGACCCGACCCGGCATGGTCCATTTGGGTTGCATGGCATCATGCATTTGGATAGACTATAATGAGAGAAATAACACTTAAGGTTGGTTAATATATTATAAGTTCTAATATATTAATAAGGTTATTTAATTAGTATTGATCAAGAATTAATTTGGAATTAATTAAGTGATCAAAAGGAGACTAATTAAATATATGGGTTGATTGTGTAAATCATTCATTCTTATATATGTGGGCTTGTGATCCAAGATTCCTTATGTTGGACTAAGTCCATGGGGTGACCCATGGATACTCCATGGAGGTTAAAATCCATGGAGCATAAGGAATGGGTAAAGTTATGAGTTACATGGTGTAACCCTAATAGCCACCATATAAAAGAATCCCATGGCTCAAGAAATCGTGCACTAATGTGTGAATATGAGGGCTAGACGATTTCAAGGAGTGTTCCATTTCTCTCAAGTCATTCCATGTGCATTTGGTGTTGTGTGAACCATTTGAGGTGTCACACTTGGGGCACTAGGCACTCAAGCTTCATGGAGACAAGCTACATCAAACAAAGGTATGTATTCTATCCATTTGATTACCCAAGTATCAAGTATTGTATGCTAGATAGGGTAATACCTTGGAAAGTTCATAATTGCATGTATAATAGAGAAAACATAGATCCAAGGTATTTAGGGTTGCATGTACACTTAGGAGTGTTAGAGTGCTCAAAACCCATCAGTGGTATCATAGCCTGGTTTTGTTTTATTGTTATACTTGCAAAATTAGCTGAAAAATCGAATTGTATTAGTTTAAAAGTTATGCTAATTACTTGAAAATTTTGATGTGAATTATCTTTGTTCATATGAGTTTATTAGATTAATAGAAAAATTAATTGATTATGTGTTTTCAATCCATTTTAATCTAACAGTTGATTCTAAAATGTGTTTTTGTAACTTGTCCTCAAGTTATATGAAAAGTCACATTTAAGTTTCATAAAACTCATAAAAAGTTGGCAATGGTTACAAAAATGAAGAGTCTTGTCCTCATTAAATGGTTTAATGACTCCATAACTTGTCCTCAAGTTATGGAGGTTCAAGAGTCACTTCATTAAATGATAAAATGTGTAACCTTAATTAGTTCCATAAGTTACAAAAATAAAGAAAAGTTACATTCTTTTATTAGTTTAAAGTCTTCCATAACTTGTCCTCAAGTTATGGAACTTGAAGAGTTTTTTTTTTTTAATTAAAACTACTTTAAACACATAAGTTATGGAATTAATTAGTTTTGAATATTTTCAAAACTTGCCCTCAAGTTTTGGAATTTGTAAAGTTTTCCCCATGAATACTTTAATTCCAAGTTAGCCCTTAGAATTTTAAAAGTTAAAATTCAACCCTTATACTTTATAGTATTATAAGTTAATAATAAATATATGTATAAGAGCAAGTCAGTCTTACCGTTAGTAGGCCTCATTCACGAAGCGGTCTATAAGGGGGGTATAAGGTTACTGCCTATAAAATGGCAGTTTAATGGGTGTCCACTCTCACCCACCGCTTCCTTGACTGGTGGAGGGTCGTTAGCCGAACGGGTAGGACAAGGACTATAATTCTCCTTTCATTAAAAGTATTAATGATAAATACTAAGTAACTAAACTCTTATTAATACCCAATCTTAGTTACTTAGGAAAATGTGAATTTGGTGCTAACCCATGAAATTACACTTTGCACTTTGCTTAAGTCGTTAGTGGAGCGTGTGTAGTTAACCGGCACACTAACCTGGACTTAACAAGGTAGGCAAAGGGTAACTTAATATTTATCATAGTATCGGTGGAGCGTGTGTGGTTAACCGGCACACTGATTAAGGGGTAAATATTAAGGGTACCAAGTATATTTGCATGGTTATTCACACCTTGTTTTGTGATCCTCGGCATCCCAGTCACAAAACCTGAAGGGCACACTCGAGATTGAAACATGCCATTGAAAAGTTCAATGAATCTCAAAAGATCTAGGAGTTTCAAATCCAATTAAAAACCTAATTACATTATTTCGTTTTTCATGGTGGAAATTGGTAAATCGTCATTTACCTACCTTCAACTATTTTATAAGTCGGATTACGGCATCCCTCTTCCAGTTATAAATAGTTGTTGGATCCTAGCCTTAATATTTCATATTGGGTGTTATATTAAGGACTTTAGATCAACTATCTTGAATATCTCCCAAAAGATGTCTAGTTCAGACATCTATGATCTTCCCAAATCTCTTGGAACTTTACTTCCTCCACCTCCTCCAATTATTCTCCCTAACCCACAAGTTCAAGGTCACTCAAGCCCTAATGGCAAGCAAGGTCTATGTGTGATCACATCTTAGAGATGAAGTCACATATTGACAAGCTGGGAGAGTTGGGTGTCAAAGTCTTGAGAAAGTTGGATGTTCAATCACTTTCTAAGTCACATAGTGAGTTCCTTTGGGACTACTATGAAACAGACTATGACATGAACCTTAATGATCATATCTATTTGCTTGGTGCTGCTGAATCAGCAATGATTTGGAACGATAGTAAAGCAAATTTGATTAGAAGATCAACTTCCCAAAAACTTTATGGACAGTGACAATGGTGACACTGGAAATCCAGAAAAAGCATTCTCTTCCCAATGGAAAGGGATTGGCCATAGTCAACCCGGTTGACCAAATGGTAAGGAGAAAGGCTAAGTCTGAGATAGTCCCATTACCAAAGGGTCCATATGTTTATTTTGCCAAAGGAAGGGGCGTTGATTGCAAAGCTGCCAAGTTTACCTAAGGATGTTAAAGTCAATAAGTCTGACTCTACTTCAGGTAGAGCCCATTATCTAACTCTGTTAAGTTCTATTCTGAGATCCTCATTACATGATGTGACTGGGTCACATGTTGATGTGTTAAGAATCAAAGAATAGAGAGAAATCTTAAAGGAAGTATATGTTGATTCTGATCGCGAAGGTGGATTTCGATCGCATCAGAATTTTGAGCAGTTGCTTAAGAAGTTATGATATATTGCTAAGGAATAGATAACAACAATTTTCCATGTGGATTGTAAGGATAAGTTTTTCCACAAAGTTTTAAAATAAAAGAAAATTGTTTAATTTTATTTATTTGAAGTATCCTTACAATGGAATTTGTGGAAAATTGTTGCTTATATGATTCCACTGACAGCAATATTGGAAAATGGATTTGATTCTTTCATTTGTGGTAGTGTCTAAATTTACCAAATCAGGAAAGTTCCTCATCACCCAAGTTTCAATTGGACCGAAACTTGGAATCATGCAAGTTGAATAGTATGATGAATGAGAACTTTCAAGCCTTGGAAAATCAAGACTAATTACTTGTTCACATGGATGTGTGAGTCAAGTGAAGGACTAAAGGGATCGAGTACACATTCTTGTGCACTGGTCATGTCCACCACAAAGCTCGTTAAGACTATTTGATTTACTAAAGTTTAGTAAATATGGTTATACTTACAAGTTTAAGTATAATTTTGAAACATTGGAAAAGTCTCAATGTATGGCAGAACGAATGGGAAGAATCAAATTAGGCAGAAAGATAAAAGTTTCTCAAATCTGAAAAGATGGGAGAGTACTTTAGTATCATGTTTGTGATCGTCTTAATGATTTAGAAATCATATCACAATTAGTCCTCTAAAGGTCATCTTAGTGCATTCTTATGACTAAGAAGAGGAGTCATGAATTGTTGAAATGGTTAGATCAGGAAGATGAGTCATACTTCGTTCCAAAACAATTCTTAGAGTCATACTCCAAGATTGTAACTTGAGCGACATATCTTAAAGAAAGGTTTAAAACACTTGTCAAATGTAAGAGTAAAAGTGTGCTACTCTTGTACATTTGAAATTGGTAAGTTGTGATGTTTTGGATAAAACAAAGACCAACTAAGGCCAATTGTGTGAAGTGTTTGTCTTGATAAAGAATCCGCACTATCTCTTGAATATTTGGCAAGATAGTCTTATATGTCAAGAGGATAGTGGGAGTCTTAAAGATCCTAAAAAGAATTTCAAGAACTAATCAAGAATAAAACCTGAGGTTCTTCACTAGCACACGACTTGAGGTTTATAACCTATCGTGTTGACATATTCTGTGCCCATTCCAGTTAAAGTTGGCTTTGCATAGGAGTTCTGAAAGTTCTCAATTGGTTGCATAACAACTTGGAAGCAATGGCAGGCCATGTACTGCCAGGTGGCAAGAAGTTAAGATTGCATAAGTTCAGTCTATATGAGTTTGGATTTGTCATTATCCTTGTCTTGTGACTATGGTTTTGACGATTCACATGGATAAGAACACATACACCATAAAATCTAAGGGTCATAAGGTTTCTCTCCGATTCATGAAAATGATGGTGAGGAAACATTTCCACCAAGTAGATTTGAAGCAGATGGCAAAAGGTCTAAACAATTGAGACTATGATTACGGCATCCCTTTTCATAGTTCTGAAATTGTTTAGACACACATGCATGCTATCTAAGGAAAGGTGTATGATTTTGATAAAGTTTTATCAAAGCATATCGTATCAGAAATCTGAACTTTGGTAAGGAAGTCAATAAAGTATTGATTTCTAGAAGTCCAGCTGATTTCTGAGTACATGTCAAAGCTAGTGGGAGCATAAGTGTTATGCTAATAATCATCATGTTAGTGGGAGCATGATAATTATTGTTAGTGTTGCAAGTTAGCAATGTTAATTATAGAAAACAAAAGTTTCAATTTGTGAGGCTGCAGGGATTGAAAAAGTTGTTTTGCTATAATTAAGGGAGAGGATATACTTCATTTCAGTTCTAAAGGCTTAGATTGAGACCTTAATCATCTTTAGTCAAGAATATATATATGAATTTCATGTTGGATTGGTTCAACTTAAGGAAATTCTATATATTGCGTTCTCAAAATTCGATTATGATTACGGCATCCCTCTTCATAGTCAAATTTTGAAAACATGGCAAATAAAAATATTGTAGCAAAAGACTAGTCTAGAATCATGTCTTTATGTGAGACATCATGAATCGTGTACCATTTGCTTTGGGTACAGGATCGATTGCATGTGCTATAATATTTGTCATTTCTAAATTTTTCCAAATGCCCAGAGGCATTAAGAAGGGAAAAGGTCTAGAATTGGATATGACTAAAATGATTAAGCAATTGTCGAGGACAATCTGAGGTTTACCAAAGATTTGTTGCTCAGGGACAGTTGGAAGTATAGTGCTAATTTTGGAAGGACCATATTGACATATTCTGAAAAGAGGCATCTCTTATTCAGAAGTGATAGTCAAATTAAGAATATGGAGTTGTCTCCATAGGTGGAAGTTATCTGTGTAAGATTAGAAAACTTAATGCAAGAAGCATGTCCAAAGCAATGTACTTTGAATATGAGACTTAGTTTCCATGGAGTTGATCTCCATTGGAATACCTTATAATGATTGTTGACAAGTCTTTGTGACTTTGTACATATTCATTACAGGAGGGTCAGTGCATATAAGTTTAAAATCTAAACAGATTTCGATAAATGATAGGAATTTGAAATTCTCACATTTTTCGATAAGGATTTGGGAGTGTGAAATTAGAATCATTGAAATTATGTTCAATTGGTTTATTTCACAAAGTAAGGATCATAGACAAACATAGAGTGCATACTTGGTGTATGGCAAAGCTATTGTTTAAGAAAAACATAGTGTACATGCTTGGAGCATGGGACAACTAGTGTTTTTAATTCAAGTATAAAGTTGATAAAACGGAAACAATGAATAATGAGTAATCAGTATGGTGATAAATAAAAGTGTTTATTTATATTCATAGGGTTTGATACCATATTTGATTCATTTATTCTTGTGTTTCACTTTGCATGTTTTGACTTCCAGAATAACTAAGTCGCTCTTCCTGAATGATTAAGTTATTCAAACCATCCACAGTCGGTCATATGTTGGAAGTAGATATGAATCAAGACTGTCATGGGTTGGTTTGTAGAGGTCCAAGTTGGTGGACAAAGTGGTGCTACAACACTCATGAGTGCTCATAAGTTCTGAGTATTGGATTCAACCCGCGCTCATTTGAATCACTTCATGGATTTTATCACGAGTGATCATGAGACGATAATATCTTATATTCTTCAAACCTAGAGATATGAGTTGTTACTATGAGTTGGTTATACATTGATTGCACGAAAACACATTCGGTAACTCGATGTTATAAAACGTGCCTTTGTGTATGATTCAACAAGTAGTAGAACAAGCCATATGAGTCGAAGTTTATCCATTCCTTTTACCTTCGGGATAAAAGCGATATCTGTGGGCCCCTCGATGATTCAAAGATGATACATGTGAGTGCTTGGCCAAGCCAGGACTGATTTGATTTGTTCAATCAGTCAGTCATCATGAATCGGAAATCGGGAAACAACAAATGGATAGAGAGAATGATTGATAATCCATGTCTCAGTCCATATGATATCTAGAATGGAGGAATATATGATCCCTTATCTAATGGACAAGACATTGACAAAGGTCAGAGATCATCGGCAAGGTCAGAGTTCGACGGAAGCTTTTGAGAGCTACGATTGCCAGTCGGTTCTTGAAGTCATACGCAAGAATAGTTTTAGACTTATCCAAGTGGGAGACTGTTGGATTAATGTCTAAGTTCATAACTATAATTGGTAAGACTTGACCCGACCCGGCATGGTCCATTTGGGTTGCATGGCATCATGCATTTGGATAGACTATAATGAGAGAAATAACACTTAAGGTTGGTTAATATATTATAAGTTCTAATATATTAATAAGGTTATTTAATTAGTATTGATCAAGAATTAATTTGGAATTAATTAAGTGATCAAAAGGAGACTAATTAAATATATGGGTTGATTGTGTAAATCATTCATTCTTATATATGTGGGCTTGTGATCCAAGATTCCTTATGTTGGACTAAGTCCATGGGGTGACTCATGGATACTCCATGGAGGTTAAAATCCATGGAGCATAAGGAATGGGTAAAGTTATGAGTTACATGGTGTAACCCTAATAGCCACCATATAAAAGAATCCCATGGCTCAAAAAATCGTGCACTAATGTGTGAATATGAGGGCTAGACGATTTCAAGGAGTGTTCCATTTCTCTCAAGTCATTCCATGTGCATTTGGTGTTGTGTGAACCATTTGAGGTGTCACACTTGGGGCACTAGGCACTCAAGCTTCATGGAGACAAGCTACATCAAACAAACGTATGTATTCTATCCATTTGATTACCCAAGTATCAAGTATTGTATGCTAGATAGGGTAATACCTTGGAAAGTTCATAATTGCATGTATAATAGAGAAAACATAGATCCAAGGTATTTAGGGTTGCATGTACACTTAGGAGTGTTAGAGTGCTCAAAACCCATCAGTTATGCATACAACTGAGAACTCATAGAACTCACATACATAGTCAACTTTAACTGGAATAGGCACAGAAACAAGAGTATGTCAACACGATAGGTTACCAACCTCAAGTCGTGTGCTAGTGATTAACAATAGGTTTACTCTTGATTAGTTCTTGAAACTTTTCAAGATCTTTAAGACTCCCACTGTCCTCTTGACATATAAGATTCAAGAGTTAATGCGGTTTCTTATCAAGACAAACACTTCTGACAATTGGTATTAGTTGGTCTTTGTTTTATCCAAAACATCACAACTTACCAGTTTCAAATGTACAAGAGTAGAAAACATTTTACTCTACATTTGATAAGTGTTATAAACCTTTCTTAAGATTATGTCACTCGAGGCTCGATCTTGGAGTGTTACTCTAAGACTTGATTTTGGAACGAAGTATGATTCACCTTTTGATTTAACCGTTTCAACAATTCACGGATCCTCTTCTTAGCCATACAAGTGCACTAAGATGTCCTTAGAGAATCAATTGTGATATGGTTTCATAATCACTAATATAATCATAAAACACGATACTCAAGTACTCTCCTTTCTTTTCAGATTGGAGAATCTTTTATCTTTCTGCCTAATTTTATTCTTCTTATTCGTTCTACTATACATTGAAACTTTTCCAATGGTTCAGAATTATACTTAATCTTGTAAGTATAACCATATTTACTAAACTTTAGTAAATCATAACGAATAGTCTTGTCGTTCTTTATGGTGGACCTGATCAGCGCACAACCGAGTGTACCCGATCCTCTAGTCCTTCACTTGACTCACATATAAATGTGATCAAGGAATTAGTCTTAATTTCCCAAAGATAAAGTTCTCATTCATCATACAATACAAGTTGCATGATTCCAAGTTTCTATCCAACTGAAACTTGGGTGATGAGAATCTTTCCTTATTTGGTAAATTATGACACTACCATAAACGAAAGAATCAAATCCATTTTCCAATATTGCTATCAATGGAAACATATAAGCAACAATTTTCACAAATGCCATTGTAAGGAAACTTAAAATAAAAATAAAAAAACTTTTCTTTATTTATAAAAATGCGGAAAACTTGTCCTTACAATGCAAATACATATGAAAACTATGTTGTTATCTATTCCTAAGAAATTCATCATAACTCTTAAGCAGCATCTCAAAATTCTGATCATCGAACCATGCAATTGAAATCCATCTCTTCATGATCAGAATCAGCTTACTCTTCCTTTAAGCTTCCTTTCTTTTCTTCGATTCTACAAAACATCAAAATGTAATTACATTACATCATGTATTAAGAATATCCAAATAGGAAGTGTAGGGTTTCAAAGTACTCCATGGATGATGGCAATGGGCCCCTTGATGAAGTGTAGGTTAAAAGCCCAAGACTTGTCTTTTCCCTATAAATAGTCATGTATTATTCATAATTAGGGTTAAGAGTGAGGCAAAATGTAGCCGTCACGTTGTGAGGTTTCTTATGTAGTGGTAGATTCTTTAGTCTATGGTGAAAGTGTAATTTATTCCTCATGTTTTGAATAAATCGAGTGATCATTCGACATATCTTCTTTATTTGTGTTTGTTCTTATTTTCCGCATCTTGTTCATCAAATCACAATTAGGGTTTTAATCCCAACAAGTGGTATCAGAGCGGGTCTTTGAAGATCTATTGATTTTTGAAGTATCGGTTCTTGATTTGGTGATTTTCTGCACAAGTTATTGAAGATTATTGGTGTTTTGGCGGTTTGGAATCAAGGTTTTTTTTTCTACTGTTCATGATGATTTATGGTGTTCTTCTACTGTTCATCTGGTATATCTTTTAATCCGTTTCGTTTTATTGTTCATTGGGTTGATCTGATCGTTTGATGTTAATGGATTTATTTCCTTTGATTTAATCCATTTATTCAATTCCGTTTATTCAAGTTTGTTCACTGTTCATTCTTGAGCCCATTATCGATGGTTTCTTATCGTTGTTTGACTCAACAAAATCGATGATTTAATTTTGACTATGCTTTTGCCCACTAATATTGAACTGTGGAATAAGGGTTCATTAATATCGTATACTGCAAATCGATCCATCCGTAAAAGATCGTATCTTGAATTCTTTGTTCCTTCATTCTTGAGTCGTTATCTGTACATGGGTTTATTGTCAAAATCAATTTTTGATTTTATTGATTTTGGGTTTAATCTTGTCAATCTGTTCTTTCATTGATCTTTCATTGAATGTCGATGTTGTATAGTGACTGGATTGATCTGAGAAAGACGATTTTGGTATTAATCAATAATCGGTCTTGATGGTCCTAAAAAGAAAAATCAAAATCGAGTTATGTAAACGAAGATAGTGGGTTGTTGATCTGGAATTGAATTGTAGTCAGGTTCTCAATTGCCAAATGGGTATTTCCATCGGTGCTTAAAACAATCAAATTGGAAAGTCAAAGTCAGTTTGATTACTCATCGTTTTGATCGAATTGCGAAGTCGGAATCTGAATTGGTGATGGATGACAGATTTTGATCGTTTTGTTCTTAATGAAGGGAAGGATGCGAGAGAATTCAGAATGAGAATAATCGCAATTGTGAAGTTAATTTCGGAATCGGAATGTTGGTTTCTGAAACGATGATAAATCACAATCAGAAAAGAAATCGCAATCTGTACAACTATTATGATCGAAACTTATTTTGGTTTGGAATCGGAATTTTGGGTTACAGTTGATTTCGTTTCCGAATGAAAATTGAATCGGAGTTAACTGGTCTCACAAGATGAAGGTTTTCGTTCTTTCCGTCCAAAAAGGTGGAAGATGATGCAGTGTTACAACTCAAGTCCTCATACTTTCTGCACAGTGACAGTTTAAGTTCAGTTTCAGAAATTGTTACAAATAAAGGGGAATATGGTGCATAATTATTAATTTTGTCCCCTAAATTTCTGAAAAGTGACAATTTCAGCCCATTTTTCGAAAAGTTTACAAATTTGAGGGCTGGTGAACAGTTTTGGATTTTTTAATGCACATATTTTTTCGTGAATAGAAAAATAAAGATTCCATCAAGTCTTGGCGGTTCGGAAAGTCGTTTTTCGTGATAACGTCCAATTTTCACGACTTTTTCGGATTTTATACTTCATTGTATATATCATTTTGTCACGGGGGAGCACGATAATTTTTATCCATTCAAGATCATTCTCATGACCATTAGAAGGCTTTATAATCACGTTTTCGATTATAAATTTGGGGAGAATTTGGTATGGCCATTCGAAATTGGATTTGTGACTTTTCAAAGTTGAAGATTTTTGATAAAGCTTGTGGTAGAATTATGAAGGTAGCTTTTACAGTAGAAGTTCTTCATCGATATCTGCTAAAGCTTTTACAGAGAAGTATCATTTACAGTAGCAGTTCTTCATCGAGCTCATCTAAGGACTTGTTATATCTCCGACTTCTAGTACTTTCTCGATCAAGTGGCGTTATGAATCTTAAAATTTGGGTTGTTACATGATAATTTTTGGTGGCTTATATCATTAGCTTATTTGAAGATCATTGTGATTTGGATGGGGAGCTCTTCAAAGACAAGAAGTGATTTGGTTTCTTTGTTATGAAATGGGTTTTTATGGCGGGTTTGGTTTTCATGAAGATTTTTTTGGGATTACATTCGAAAATGAAGTTTAAAGACATTACTTCAGTGCTTGATTTATATATCCTAGAGCCTGTGTTTGAAGACTATTGAAGAATCAAGATTCATGGATTGCTTCATCTATTCCTCGTTGCAAGATCTTTTTATTTGCTAGATGCTTGTTATGGAAGTTAAAGCATTGTCATCCATTCCATACTTTGAGGGGGAGATTGTAGGGTTTCAAAGTACTCCATGGATGATGGCAATGGGCCCCCTTGATGAAGTGTAGGTTAAAAGCCCAAGACTTGTCTTTTCCCTATAAATAGTCATGTATTATTCATAATTAGGGTTAAGAGTGAGGCAACATGTAGCCGCCACGTTGTGAGGTTTCTTATGTAGTGTTAGATTCTTTAGTCTATGGTGAAAGTGTAATTTATTCCTCATGTTTTGAATAAATCGAGTGATCATTCGACATATCTTCTTTATTTGTGTTTGTTCTTATTTTCCGCATCTTGTTCATCAAATCACAATTAGGGTTTTAATCCCAACAGGAACTTAATGGAGTTAGACAGTGGACTTTACCTGAAGTAGAGTCAAACTTTTTGACTTTACCATCCTTGCGATCTTTCAGTAAATATGGCAGCTTCGCAACCAATTCCCCTTCTCTTGGCAATAGAAACATATGGACTCTTTGGGAATGGTACACGGGACTATCTCAGACTTAGCCTTTCTCTTTACCATTCGGTCAAACGACATGACCATGGTCGATCCCTTTCCATTGGGAAGAGAAAGCTTTTCTGGACTTCCAATGTTGCCATTGTCAATGTCCATGGAAGTTTGGGGAGTAGATATTCCAATAAAATTTGCTTTACCAGTGCGCCAAATCATTTCTGATTCAGTAGTAACAAGCAAATAAGTAAGATCGATAAGGGTCATGTCGTGATCTGTCATATAGTAGTCCTTAACAAACTGACTATACGACTCGGGAAGTGACTGAAGAACCAAGTCAACAGCCAACTTCCTCTGAGACATCGACTCCTAACATTCCCAACCTATCAATGTGTGACTTCATCTCCAAGACATGTGCACACACCAACCTTCCATCTTGGTGTTTGCTAGCCAACAAGGTTTTAGTGACCTTGAACTTTTCAAGTCTTTGAACTTGTGGGTCAGGGAGAATTATTGGAGGAAGTGGAGGAAGTGAAGTATGATTTCGGGGAACATCATCTTCACGAGGAAAGCTTTTTCTCAAAGATTCGGGAAGACCATAGTTGTCAAAACTAGACATCTAAAGGGAGAAATTCAAGTTTAGTTGATTTAAGTCCTTAATATAACACCGAAAATGAAATATTAAGGCTAGGACCCAACACAATATTTTACAATTCGGAAGAGGGATGCTGTAATCCAATTGCAAAATATTTGAAGGTAGGTAAATGACAATTTACCAATTTCCACCATGAAAAACGAAATTGATTATTAAGTTTTAAATGAATTGAAATTCCTAGATCTTTTGAGATTCATTTAACTTTTCAATGGCATGTTTAAATCTCGATTATGCCCTTTAAGTTTGTGACTGGGATGCCGAAGATCACAAACAAGGTGTGAATAACCATGCAAATTAGCTTGGTACTCTCGATGTCATTTATCACCTAATCAATGTGCCGGTTAACCACACACACTCCATTGATCTATGACAAACATCAAGCTACCCTTTTCCACACACTGTCAGTCCCAAATTAGTGTGTCGGTTAACCACACACGCTCCACTAACGACTTAACAAGGTGCAAAGTTCAATTTCATGGGTTAGCACCAAATTCACATTTTTCCTAAGTAACTATGATTGGGAATTTATAAGTGTTTAGTTACTTGTTATTTTCATTATACTTTTAATGAGAATTAATGTCCTATCCTACCCGTTCGGCTAACGACCCTCCACCAGTCAAGGAAGCGGTGGGTGAGAGTGGACACACATTAAACCACTATTTTATAGGCAGTAACCTTATACCCTTCTTAATGACCGGCTTCGTGAATGAGGCCTACTAACGGTAAGACCAACTTTTTACTTATACATATAATATATTAAACTTTTAATATTATAGTAGTATAAGGGTGTATTTTAAACTTTTAAAATACTAAGTGGTTTAATCTATTAATTAAACTATACTCTTAATTTAATTAAACTTAAACCATGTCATTATGGAATTATTAATTCTCTTTTAATTAAACACTTTAATTAACTATTAATAAAGTCCATAAAGATGTAATATGAATTATTTAAAACATCAAGATGCTAAAACAAAATTAAAACTATTTAACTTGTTATTAACTCATGAACTCATGAGTTACACTTTTGAAATTTTTTAAAATAACTTTAGTTTTAGAATTCAGTGTCTCATAAAAAAACTTTTCAAATTCTAAAACTTGAAGGCAAATTTTGTAACTCTTGAAAACTTTTAGAATTCCATAAAAGAGACTTTCCAAGTTCCATAACTTGAGGGCAAGTTATGAAACTCTTCAAAGCCATTTATAACAAATTTTGTAACCTTTGAAGACTTTTGGAATTCATAATTTAAAGAGTTAATGAATGAGACTTTTCACATCCATAACTTATGGAAGTTTCGAAAACTCTTAAGATCATAACTTTTAAAAAAGACTTTTGAGTTCCAAAATTTTATGACAAAGTTTGTAACTCCTTAAAAACATTTAGATCAAACTTTTAAAACAAATAAAATAATCATATCATTCTATCTTTTAATAAGTTGACATAATTCAACTCTTGTAGTAAAATGACTCAAATTTTACAAATAATTAGTTTTTCATAGAATCAAGTAATTATCTTAAAATTTGACAAACTTCATATTTTTTTCAACTTTGAAAATCAAACATTTGCATCAATATAACAGAAAATAACCCATGGCTCTGATACCACTGTTGGGTTTTGTATACTACAACATCCTATGGTGCACATACAACTCTAAATGCTGTGGATCTATGTTTTCTCTAATTATACATGCAATATTGTTTCCAAAGCATTAAGCATACAACTAGCGTACAATTGACATAATCAACATAAAAGTGAGTTATAGAATTACCTCTTTTGTTGTAGCTTGTAGTTTTGGCCTTTAAGAACTTAGCACCCCAAGTGTGATGCCTCAAACGGGTCACAACACACCTAGGACAAAGGAGAACTGGAGAGAGATGTTGCTAGATCCAAAATCGGCTCTAATGAACTCCAAAAACTCTAGTCTACGATTTTAGGTGCTAAGGGAGTCCTTTTATAGTGTGGCAAAGTCTAGGGTTACATACATGCAAACCCTAATGCCCATAACCTTTCATATTACTTAGGATCCATGGGTTAAACCTCCATGGACTATCCATGGACTACCATATTGGTTTAGCCCATCCTAAATAACAATTGGCCCACACTATAAGAATCATTGATTTACCAAATCAGTCCCCATATATTTAATTAGTCTCTTTTGATCACATAATTAATTCCAAATTAATTCTTGATCAATACTAATTAAATAATATGATTTCATATTAATATATTAGAACTTATAATATATTAATAAATCATAAGTAACCTCTTACTCAAGTATCCATCCTATGAAATTGTCCTGGTGATATGCAACCCGAAATGGACCATGCTACTCTCGGGTCAAGTACATACCAATTATAGTTATGGTCTTAGACACCTAATCCAACACTGTGATGGCTTAATGTATACGCTAGGGTCATATATAATTAAGAACCCACGGACTTAGAGTGTGTGATTCCGCCTTATTTCCCGTTTCTTGTTTGATTGTGGATTTAGGGCAGAGTCACTCAGTCAACCGTCTTCCCAGCCTTAATTATATATGACCTGTAGACACTAAGCGATTATAAACGAGCCTAGTGGGAATCATAGTATGAAGCATCATCACTATCTATCAGAACACACTTACTGCTAGTATTTGCTTAACGCAGTACAAAACGTTCGCAGTGGTAATAACAAAGGTAAAACAGAAAACACTAGAAACGTACACATAGATGCACTATCGCCCTAGCAAACACTTATTTCGAATCGACTTAACACACATGTCTTTAAGAAGTACCGACGTCATTCGACATGGATTGGCTTAGTCCTCACCATAACAATCGCATGTGTTACAAGAATGACCCTTCGCCCTAAACCAACCGACTAATGAAACCCTCGTCACTCATAACGACAAACCAGATACGAACCTCAGACTCTTCTCTCGCTTCAAACCTCCGAAGTACTCATGCGAGGAGTATTATATCCTTTCGTAACCTTCCCGAAGTATTCTCAACAAGGCCTTTCGAGAATACCACTCGTGCAGCGAGTCAAGCTCAAGCGCAGAGGCTAGAGACGAATACGGTTAACCTATCACTACAAAGTGTATACGCGAGGGTGGTATATAATTTAGATTCTACGGACTTAGGATGTGTGTTTCCGCCCTATCTCCTATTCCTTGTCTGGTTGTGGACCTGGGGCAGAGTCACCCATCCGACCGTCTTATTAATCTTAATTATATACGACCTGTATTCACAAGGTGATGATAGATGAACCAGGTGTGAGTCTTACCATGAACTTCAGGACAAAGCTGCCCAGGACTACGAGTGTACATACTACCATTCGGATGAACGTAAACCAGTAAGCCAAACCCACACACTTTCTACCGATCAAAACAACAGACTCAATAGTGAAGATCCGCTGGAACGCCAAATGAGGATCTGAATTCACTGGAGAACGAGAAGTTCAGAGGGAACCGAAGTACCCACCTCCTTTCCTAGTTCCGAGTAACCATTCAGGATTCGAATTTAGGGACAAAATTCCCTCTAACGGGGGGATGATGTCACAACTCCAAATTTTAGACCTAGCATGGTCTAAACCCTAACCAAGTACTAGTGTAATCCACATTGCCACCTTGATTGCATGGTGTCCTCTATAGCCTTAGGGCTTGTTTATAGAGCTAACAAAGAAGTGTAGAAAGAAACCTAAACTAAATTAGGAAGGTTTAATCCAACACTTGGCTAAAGATCAAGGGTTAAAACATAAATAACACATATTAGATTGTGTTCACGGCCAAAACAAATCATGGAAGGATGTTCACGGCCAAAGTAAACAAGGGAGATGTAGTTCACGATCCAATTAGCATCTAGAAGCTAGGTTCACGGTCAAAAAGGTAATCCATGACGTAGTTCACGGTTGGGGAATAATATTAAAGAAGTGTTCACGGTTTGAAGTTTTAGTTCACAAAGGAGTTTATGGTTGGACAAATCCAGGAACACCCTCTT
Organism: Lactuca virosa; assembly: GCF_052849685.1. Classification (NCBI taxonomy): domain Eukaryota; kingdom Viridiplantae; phylum Streptophyta; class Magnoliopsida; order Asterales; family Asteraceae; genus Lactuca; species Lactuca virosa. The sequence goes on along the minus strand of NC_136434.1, from coordinate 165,732,992 downwards.
ATTGGGCTGAAAACCCCAATTCAAGTCCATTTATGAAACGTAAACACTAAAGCCCAATACCATTTCAACCGTAAACACCCCTTATATATATATATATATATATATATATATATATATATATATGTGTGTGTGTGTGTGTGTGTGTGTGTGTGTGTGTGTGTTTACACCCTGAATCAATTCATTTCCTCATTTCTCAACCGTGAACCACTTCCAAAATCCTCTCAATCTTCATCCGTGAACAGCCCATTTTCTCTCAATCTTCAAAGGTTTACGCCCAGAATCTTCAAATCTTCAACCAATTCGCCAAGAACATTCATAATATCTTCAAATCTTCATAATATCCTCAAGAACACCAAGATCCAACCGTAAACCCATTCTCCCAACCGTAAACCCCTATTTTGCAACCAAAACACTTAGCAACATTTCCAATTAATTCCACTTTAATTGTAAGTCCTTCTTATATAATTAAATTATTATTTAATTATTATTTAAATTAATATATTATTAATTTAAATACGACGTCGAATATAATTATTTTAGGATAACGTTATTCGCACGTACGCTAGCCCGAGGATCGTCACTATTGTTTCACTACCGCTATGCTATCCAAACACGAGTACGCACTAGAGGTGAGTTCATACCCCTACATTTTCACTATTTTTAAACGTTTTTAGGGGGGAATACAAGTATAACACAAAGAAATTTCGTGCTGATATTCAAAGGATTTTTAAACAGTTTTAAAGTACATCAAGTCGTTTCAACTGATTCAAAATATTTTAAAAAGTGTTTCGAACTACTTTAAATATTTTATACTTTTATTTCAAAGTACAGGTTTATATGTATATATCTTATATATTTATGAATGCAATTTATTTAAATAGATCTTTAACCCTTTTGTAACATGTCGAGCAAAAGGGTACCTTTCTCATCGTTTTTATCAGATTATACAAACTGTTTGACTCAAGGACTTTCAGTGCATACAGAATTCATAGAACATACATTTAAACTATAATAGGTATAGTTTATGGAATACTACTCTAGTTCACTACTACAAGGATACACTATTAAAATAATTATTTAAGTATGATTATTTTGTATTACAAAGTACATCACTACATGTTAATACAAACGATTACTAATACAAGAGAACCCTATAACACCACGCGTAAACTAGTTAATATAGGATTGTGAGGCACTACTTCGGGTACCCACCAGGGTACAGGTTCAAGTCGTAGAAATTATAACCAGAGTCTCCCGGATAGAGAGCGTGAGGTTTGTGTATAGATCTATACGAGACTGACAATCCCACACCCAAACTGCTAGCTACAGTTAGGCAGGCTGCATGGGGGTGACAAATGTCATATTACCGACGCCTGAAGAACGCCGTAGAGGCCACTAGGTCATATTAGCATGGTTATATGAAACTCACAATAGTATCAACTAAATGATGTTTACGGGATTAACACTACTTCACGAGTTTTATTTTAATAATAAGACTATACAGTTTTACAAGTAACAAGAGCATACAAATCAAAAGGGACCTATAATGTTAACACTATGAGTTCTTGGTTTATGCACCAAAGGTTGTATATAATTATAGGGTCTGATAGGTAATAGGATGAGTGGTTTCCGCTTTATTTCCTGTTCCTTGTTTGGTTGTGGGCTTAGAGCAGATTCACACAATTTATTTCCTATTCGATCTTGGTTATATATGATCTGTATAAACTAAGAAAATATAAGGGGTAACAGGTATGGGTCAGGTTGCTATATACAAGTACAGTACACTAGTTTCTAGTATAAAACATACATTTCTTAGAGAGCGTGTAATAGAGTACATGCATACAAAAAGGGTCGCACTACAAATACAGTCACATTTCATTACTTTTTCCAAGTATGAGTCAAAAGAACTTACATGTCATTACATCAGAAAATATAGGATTTTCTGGAAGAACATACTTACATTTGTAAAAGGACCATTACAGTTAACTTTGTAAGTACTTAGTGAATACGCCCGGGTTATATACAATAAGGATCCGACAAACAGTGGGATGTGTGCCTTCCGCCCCATTTCCTGTTCCTTGTTTGGTTGTGGGCTTGGGGCAGAACCATACAACCGATTGTCTGTTCGATCTTGATTGTATGTAACTTATATACACTAAGTACTCGTAGAAGGAACTAGTATGAGTCAATTTATATATCATTCATTACATCAAGAGATATAGGATTTCCTGGAGAAACACATCATGTTTTACAAAGAACAAAGAACTTGTTTTCTAAAACAAAACGCTTATGAACTCACTAACTTTAATGTTGACACTTTCAAAACCACTTGTATTCTCAGGGAACTAGTAGACAGGTACTCGCACAGGTTTTAGAAGACGGAGCATAGTAGCTTCAAGTCTTTATTTTGCTATTTATTTTTGGACTCAATCATATGTGATTCAAATACAATGTAAACACTATATTATTAATACAATGGTTGTTGTTGCTTTGATTACTATTATTCAATTGTTGTGATACTATACATGACGTCCTCCGCAAGGGGGAACGTTTCTGCCGTTCCGGTTTGGGGGTGTGACACATTCGGAAAGAATTAGAGAAGTTCAAAATGACAAATACGAAAGCCAGAAGTATGCCTCTTAGGAGTCACTTGAAACTCTTTAATAATCAATCCTCAATATCCAAAGCGGATAAGGCTAAAATGACAAAAGTTCCTTATGTTTCTATAGTTGGTAGCTTGACATACGCAATGATGTGCACCGAACTGGATATTACTCATGCAATGGGAGTTGTTAGTCGGTTTATGTCGAATTTACAAAATGAGCATTAGGAAAGAGTCAAATGCTCAACCAAATCCTACATCTAAGCAAGAAACTTTAATACTTATAATGGTCCAAAACAAGCATTGCCACGCCGTGCTTTTGTTTTCCCTACAAAACCTTTCATCCTTAAAGAGTGGATGATCTGATTCTTGAATTTTTTAAGATGCATATTGATGTCTATATTGTCTCGTGTATGTTTGCTACAATAAATATTTATGTTATTTTAAGAATGTTATTGTAAGTATTAAGTAAAATTATGATTCATGATATATTCTATAGATAATACTTTGGCATAATAATTTTTAATCTTAGTATTGTAAATGGGTCATGTTAATGGAGCGGATATCCGTTGATTTGGTGGATAAATGTATTATTAAAAAAATAAAGAATTTTGTATACACCCATATTAAACGTCAAATTATTATATTTGTCCGATCTAATTTTAAATATCACATTTACCTTTCTTAAGCTTTCAAAATATAAAATTTACCCGAAACATTTTGTGCAGATTGGAGTCACCCTTAACTAAAAAATTATTAACCTTGGTAACCATCATCTGTCATATTGTGGAGACCCATAGACTAAGGTGTTGTTTGTTTTTTCTGAGGTAAAATGTCTGCAGTCTGCGGACCACATCTATAGACCTCTACAACAGAAGAGGTGGACTAAACGTCTGTAGTCTGAAAAAAGAAGACTATTTTTTTAACATCTGCAGGCTACTAAAATAAACTAAAATCTAAATAAACTGATTTTTTTAAACTACAAAGTGATTTTTTTAAATATATTTATGACTTTTTTATAAATAATTAACAAATCTAAATCAACTTTTAGTATTATTGTATAAAAAGTGAAAATAAAGATGATACAAATTAACGTATATATTTGAAAAAAAAACCAACAATTTTGGTCGTAAAGTTATGTCTAAACATTGTAATTAGGAATCAAAGAATTTGATATATAAATAAATATAAATAAAGTTCGATTTTTTCAATTAAATCAATTAAAAACGTGCCATAAATATTTTTCTAAGAAATTGACGATGCTTTATTAAATAATGTTTTATAAAATTTGACACAAAAAATATAAGAATATATATATATATATATATATATATATATATATATATATATATATATATATATATATATATTCATATTTATATAAACAACTTCAACGACCATTATTGTAATAAACTTTTATTTATAAATTTGTCAAAAATATCATGTTTGTGTCGTCGAATTTTTTTTTAAGTATTGTAACTTTTTTTTTTCAAATTGTTTATCACTAATAAAGTTGAAATAAATATAAATTCAAAAAAACTAAAAAAAAGTAAAGTATATGTGTTTTTTTAGGCTAGAAGATATCTGAAAATGTTAGAAGACTCTGGTCCATATCTACGCCAAAAAGAGGGCACACAGACATTTTTAGGTCTGCAGTCTTAAAAAAAAACAAACAGTCTGCGAAGACTAATGTCTGCGCGTGGTCTGCACCGCACAGACAGAAAAAGTCAGGAAGATTTACAGACAAAAAACAAACACCACTTAAGTCTTCCACCTATTATTGATTATCCACCATTATGTAAAATGTCTTGCTTTCAGGCGTCAAGGAAAGGGCTAAGATTGGAAAGATAAGACTGGAAATCCCTACAAGCAAACACTAATATGATAATTAAGTTAATAAAGGTTATAATATTACCACAAACATTACGAGTGTTAAATTCGTAACATAAAGTTATTCAATTTGAAAACTAGATTCTATTAAACGAAATTAAAATCTTAAAATGAACCGAAACAAAACCCTTTTGAGCAAATCATTGCTAATAAATGAATATTTTTTTGCCAAATGTCACTCTCTCGTTAACTTGAACACATGTTATTTTTTGTTATTTTTTAATAAATGTTTTTTCCATGTGTCATTTTTTCATTTTTCATCTTTTCTTAATTAACACATCACATTTAATAACTGTCTAAATTGAAAATAATTAATAAATTACAGTATTATTACTATTCATATATTGTATTTAATATTTAATATGTTTCCTTTTACATTTAAATTTTAAATTTTGAATTTCAAATCTAAAATTTCAGTTTTAAATATTTTTTTTAAACCTTCATATTTAGTTTTTTGTTTTATCCAACCCGTATAACATACGGGTCTTACAACTAGTATAGTTAGAATTGAGGATGTTCATACCAGATTTGAAAACATAGTTAGAATTGAGGATGTTCATACCATTTGAAAACTGTTTAAAGGAAAAAATAATACATTTTTTTCATCTCTCGTGTAAACCACAATCTAACCGCTACATACAAAAAAATCGAATAAATAACTTGCTCGAGTATGCAAAAATTAGTAGAAGAATCTCGATAACGTGATAACGTACAATTAAACAGACACAAAGCACACACATCTTGATTGAGAAAATCATAATGAAATTAGGTTAATTGGATAATGTCATTGTACAGAATCGGAAGAATAAACGAAATAAACACCGAAAAACATGATAATTACGTGGGCAATCAGGTGGTGGGCATATTATCGATTAAAGAATAAATGAAACTATGCAATATGTCCCTTCACGATGCTCGACAGTGGGAAGGAAGAGACGATTGATCACACACAAAAGGAAAGACAATTATAGGGATTAACGTGGTATGATGCATACGTGATATAAATCCCTACTCTTGAAGGTAGGGGGCTAGGGGTTTTTTTTTCGTTAATAATGATTTTTAAATATAAAAAATGATTTAAAATGTTTAATAAGCGCGATTACGTGAATGAAGCCCAAGGCCTGACCCAGCTATTATAACTTATCCCGTTAACCCTAATTCCTATTTGTTTAATCGCTACTTTGCTAATCTTAGGACTGATCTTGTTCGCTGCTTACCGCTTCGCGTCACGTTATTGTGAAATCTGAAGTTCTGATCGATTGTCAAGTTCTTATTAACGTACAACCCCATCTTTTTCATGCACACTCATACCAACGTACAAGTATGCTTATGCACATGTTCTATCCTTTATGTTTTTTTTTTCCATGCAGTTTACTTTCTTTGATTGTGGGTGCTTAGTTTTAGTTTATTCCATGTATTTATGTACTGTAAGACTTTGGGTTTCTTCTTGTTGTTCAAGCAAGTTATTTTTCCAGAAAACACTGTGTGTGTGATCTTTGTCTTGCTGTATGACTCTGCGAAGTGCTGTGTGTGGTTACTCAGTTTTGTGCACTGTGAGTTTTGCTAATACGATTCTTAAGTTTTGCTACTTTGATTTCTGATTTGTGGGCTGTTAATTGTAGGGGAAGAGAAGTTTTTTTTATTAAGAATCACAATGTCAAACGTTGAAGACTGGGATTCCAAGGAAATCCACTTAACTAATAACACAGTATCCAAGCTTCCAGATAACCCGGAATGCCCCTTTCTTGTAAATTTGTTCTTGGACTTCAATGAAGATCTGTATGATATTCCAATCACATTCTTCAATAACATGCCTAGTCTCCAAACACTAGATCTGTCCAACACGAGTATAAGATGTCTGCCATCTTCCATTTCCAAGCTGACAACTCTTACTGAATTATACGTAAGAAACTGTGCGATGATGGAACTCCCACCTGAAATTGGATCCCTTAAGAATCTCAAGGTCCTTGATTCAGAAGGAACACAACTTGTGAGTCTACCTAAACAAGTTGGGTCGCTAATCAAGTTGGAATGCTTGAAGTTTTCATTGTACGAATTTGCACACGATCACAAACCAAGAAACCAAATAGTCCCAGTAGCAGATTTAGCAAAACTCAGAGGGTTAAAGGCAATCAGCATTTATTTGGACTCGAATACTGAATGGTGGGAAGATGAGGTCAAAAGAATCATCAACATTTTGCCCAAACTTGAGAACTTGGAATGTTTGAGATTGTATTTCCCAACCACAGAACTGCTGGAGACATTCATGGAAACACAGAACTCGCGGGGGTTCCCTATCTACCAACAGTTGTCTGATTTTGGTTTCATTGTTGGTCACCTTGAAGAATATGTGATATCGTGTGTCCCACGTGACCTTCTCAAGATGTTTATAAAACTCCCCAAGTTTCTGATGTATACAAATTATGACGACGAGACAAAAGTGATTGCGAGGCTGCTGAAAGATGTTAATGCTCTTTTATTAGACCGCCACTGGACTGTCCAGTCCTTGTCTTCCTTTGGGCTCGTAGAGATGGAGAAGCTGAAATTCTGCTTGTTGGCCCAATGCAATGAGTTGCTGGAGATTGTCAATGGAAACCATTTGAAGGAGTTAGAACATCTGTCAATTCATTGCATGAAGAGTCTCACTTGCATCTTGAATGGGAGAATCGAAAGTGATAGTCTGTGTCTTTCCAAGCTAAAAACCTTGGCTATTCATTCATGCCCTCAGATGATCACCATTTTTACACGGGGGTTGCTTGAGAGTCTCACTTGCTTGGAATATCTTGTTGTTGAAGACTGCACGAATCGAAAGCCTTGTAAGTTTGGAATGTTATCAGTATTCATCAACTCTTCCTTCTTGTTGTCTCCCAAGTTTGAAGAAGATATCACTTTTACACCTCCATGAATTTGTTAGCATCTCTCGTGGTATAAGTATTGCCCCACGATTAGAAAGTCTGGTCGTTTTTAATTGCCCAAAACTTAAGGAAATCTCCAACATGCAACCTTCTGATCATCTCAGGGAAATTAAAGGGACCAAGCACTGGTGGGATGCATTGAAATGGAGTGGTCAGCCTGCTTATCGTGATTATCTGGCTAATGTCTTCATCCAAATTGGACCAGATGATGAAAATATCATGGATGAGCTAGCTGACGCTGTGAACCTTCCCATATTTTACTGATCGAATACCTTTTTTCACAACACAACAGGTGAAGTTTCCTAACTTAATATCTTAAAATAATAATATGTGCAGCCACTCTTTATCACCTAAAATCCTGACAGCATATTTATTGTTTTTTTCGTCGAATAGGGTATAGTTAGTGGATTTGAGTAAAAATTCTCGCTACCATAATATATAGCAATAAACTTTTATTTATACCCATAATAACAGCGTACTTGTATCTTTTTTCTACCAAGAATGCCAACTTGCTTATATTTTGTTTCTTATATATGGTAGCAATAGATGACCTGAAACTTGGAAGCATTTGATAAGCTCAATGTTACATAAGTCTATCATCCGTAAAGAAATGTAAGTATGTTGCTGAACTTTTAGGTAAAGGAAGTGCAAGTAAGATGCGATTTTGTGTAAATAAGTATAGGTACATTGCTATTATGGTAAAACATAAAGTATATTTTACAAGTTTAAGAGAAAAAAATAATTTAACGGCAAGTATGATGCTATTATGGGTAAATAAATCTAAGTAAATTGTTGTGGATAAAAAGTAAAGTACATTGTTTATGTTGATAAAAAAACAGTAAAATATGTTGATTTTTGCCAGTACGATTTCACATTTCCTTTTTCTCTGTTGTTTCTAATTGTGACATTCATGTTGTGCAGTGAATCCCTGGAACAAAGATGGTTTTTCCTAGATTGAAGAAGCCACAAGATCATATTTTGCTTATTTGAAGCCGTCAAGTCAACCGCTTAATTTCATTGAATTGGTTTTATTTTTAATGAGCCTTATTTACATTAATACTGAATTTTGTTGCAAATAACTGTGTCATGTTGCATGTTCCTAGGTTTCAAATATTCCTTTTTATAGTTTTGTGTAGAACAAATACATTGTGAAACAAGATTTATATCATTTGTTGGCAGGGCGGCACAACCAGATTGGGGGCTCTAAGCGAACCAAAAATTTGGGGCCCTTTGGCCTTTATTATACTTAATGTTATACAATTAGTTCTTAACAGCCTTGACCTTGAGAAAACTAAAATTTGTTCCTACTTCCAACAAAAATCGTCCCAAACCTGATTCAATAGTAATGTAATACAAATTTAACGTTCAAACTAGACTACAAAAATTTGGTCTGAAATTATATTGAATTATAATGTTTGGTTGGCCCGAAGGAATGGAATGCATTATCACATGACAAAATTAACAATTTGGAATGAATCACATTCCTTCGGGAATGGTTCATTCAACACAAATAGGTTTTTCTTCTTCATTCCTATGGAATTAACCATTCCATTTCTTCCCTGATTCCATCATGATCATACCAAATACTACCTAAATTCAATGAATCAAAATTATCATGGATTTGCATAATAGAAACTCATCATCATCCTCTTCTTCTATAGAAATGTTTTTTCCATCCACCTGATCTCCTTTCCCAAGAGATCCCTACATAACTTCAACTTCATTAGACTCGGTATCCTGCCTGAAAATCTCTGTGGCTGAAGTTCCAATTACTGCTTTCTTCTTAATTATTTCCTCTCTAAGCCAATTTGGCACTGAAACCTAAATAGTCTTCCAATCTGAGATACATAGTAGAAAACAACACAGCAGCAGAAATGATATTGTATGCTCCTAACTATACCTTTTTAATTTTTTTCAAGAAATCCAGGGGTCCCATATGTATCAATAGAGAAGCCACTTGTTACATGAAATGCATTTGATGCCCCAATAGGAAAAGTTGCATTACCAGATGCCATGGTTGGTTGGAAGCTTGATCTTCCAAATAAAGGTGTGAGGTGCATACCACAGGATATTGCCCCTGTTGGGTCATGATTATGACTGAATCTTTGCCCAAAATCTAAAGATTGATTGCTAAGATCGGTTGTTGGGTCAAAAAGACTGAAAACTGTTATAGAAATAACACATCAAACATTAACCCTAATAGATAATCTGATAGACTAATAATCAGATTCAGATATTCGTATAATGGAAGGTCTAAAAACTGCTACAAATATAACATATCAAACGTAATCCTAATAGAGTAACTGAGAATCAGATTGACAGAGTATCGGAGGAAGAAGAAGAGCAGTCGTTGGGTTATTAGAGGAAGAAAAATCGACTATCAAACATAAGAAGAATCGAGAATCAACTAATCGGATTATCAGATTATCAGAGGAAGAACCGAAGAAGAACATATCAAACTTAACATATTGTTTCATTGTTTCAATCGAGATTGCAGATTGGTAACGGTTGCTTCTTGCTTCTGCCGAGAATGGAAAATCAAAGAATGAGAAGCCGAGAAGGAAGATTGGAACAGCCTGTAGTCGCTTGGTTTTGATGATTTCTTTCAGTCTATGGCATGCACGATTCGAAGAACCATCGAGATTTGGGTTAAGGGACCCCTTAGAATTGGGGCCCTAAGCCCTTGCTTAGTTTACGACCCTGTTTGTTGGTGGCGTGTTGTATTTGATAGAAAGGTTGATTATATATTAGTGGACCGGCGGGTTTGCTTTTCCTACCGAAAGGCTGAAATGGGGCTTGAAACCGGGTTGATCAGATCCAGTGGCTGAGCTAAGGTAGAAGGAGTGGGGTGTGTGGACCCTACTTAATTGTGGATCCCACCATATATTTATATATTGACTTTTTTAAAAGGTTGTCCTCCTTTGATTTTGATGAAATTACTAATCTAACCATAATTATTAATGACTTATTAAAAAATAGCCAAAAAATGAGTCTTAGCCAAAAATAGTCCACCAAATAGTAGTCAACATATAGTTGACTACTCTTTTTCTTGAAATCTACTATTTCGTGGTAATGGACTACTGTTTTCACGGCCCGTTTATTTTTTCGTGGCCCATTAGCCCAAAGTATATAATGGTTAATTTTTCAGATTAGGTTATTTTTCAGTATTGTTTTTTTGGTTTGCCTACTGTTTTCTCTCAATGGAGCACCCGAAGAACAACCAGGTTTGTCTACTTTTCATCAAAATTTTACCGTGTTCGTGATTAGGAGTAGTTTTGGTACATGGGGTTAAGTTTTTATTTGAAAAAAATCGAAAAAAAATCAAACCGTAGGTTTCATACAAAACCTACGGTTTACAAGTGCCCAATGCACAGTTTGTGCAGTGTCAACTTGTTCACCTACGGTTTCGTCGAACCCGAAATTTTTTTTTTTCGTTTTTTTTTTTAAAAATTTGATCCAACATGATCAGAATTTGATATATAGTATAATTTCATGATTTTTTTTAAACTAAAAAAAATAGCGAAGCCGTAGGTTTTTTTGAAACCTACGCTGTACAAGCATTTAATGCATAGTTTGTACAGTAAAAGGTTGTACACCGTAGGTTTCCAAAAAACCTACGGTTTTATTTTTTTTTAAAATTTATAATCAATAATTAAACATTTATATATTTTGTTGATGCTGTGATTTTTTTTTTGAAAAAAAAAAATAATAAGAAACTGTAGGTATGTATATAAAATCGTAGGTTTCTTAAAACCTACAGTTTTATATATATTTTTTCATTTTTGTTCGAAAAAAAAATAGTTTCTACGGAATTTTAACGATTGTATATATATTATGATTCCATGTTTGCATTTTGTGAAAAAGTATGTTATTTTCTATGTCTCGATTATAGTATACATATATCAATGTACTATCTATTTGAAGAAGTTTCTATGTTTATAATGAGTAGATACTTTGAAGTATATTGTATTGACAAAATAACATTTTGTTTTGGTAGTTTCGGGTTTGTTATAAAATATGTTATTGTCACACCATTTTCAAAGTACAATGCTATATTTAGTATACTATTAGTATAGAAAATACAAAAAAATGTTGTCAATTAATTTCCTTTGGTATTTTATACAAAGTAAATAGAATATATGAAATGATTAAGTCTTATATTGTGTGCTTTCTCTAATTGTTTATCACTTTTTTTCTTTTATAAAACTTTATTTAACCTTAATTTTTATTTAATTTTGTAGCTTCCAAACAAAACGATGATGTGTCACTTATCTGTCAAAGCCTCATGCCATAAATTGCATGAAGTTTTGAGTGACTTGAACGGACCCGTGCGCGATATTTTTTCAACAACTAGCTTCGGTTACTTGTTGGACCTACCAGCTCAGTCCGGAGACGGACTTCTTATTCATGGGTTGTTACTGCATATGTTGCGTCCTACTGCTGAAACGGATGCAGCTGAGCGTCTATATTTTAGGTTTTCTAGACGTACATTGTCATTTGGCCCGGAGGAGTTTTGTCTTGTGACCGGACTTTACATGGGCTGGTGTCCTACATCAAGGATCGAATTTTCAACCATGTATAAACACGGATATGGTGAAAATACATTTCGGTCCAGAGTCTTCCCATATCGCACGAACACTTCGTTACTTATAGAAGATTTGGAGCTCCTTATCTTGAATCAACGGTTCAATGATATATCGGCTCACGACGGTGTCCGTGTCATTTTGCTATATATCCTCAATCAAGGTTTTTTTGGGAAAGGAGCTTAATGATAAAGTCACCAAGGAATTTTTGTGGGTGGTGGAGAACCTGGATCAATGGAATAGATATTTATCAATTTAATATTTATAATAAAATACTAATTTTTATACGTTTAACTAATACTTTTTCTTATAATATAGGTTCTCGTGGGGGAGTTATCTATGGACTAAAACATACCCTAGATTGTCGGGTATGTTTAAGAAATTTGAGGATCATATGTCCAACCATCCAACAAAAGCGATTGTGTACACACTATCGGGTTTTGTTATTCATTTGAAGGTATATTTAAGTAATTAAAAAAATATATTTAATAATTTATCGGTTTTTATTCTTTTGATAATTTTAGTTAGTGCTAACACTTATAAATTAATGTATATTTATTACAAGATATGGATATGGGAGATGTTCCCAGTAATTCGGGGAAATGTTGCGATACGACGCAATTATTTATATCCTCGTATATTGCGTTGGTTTCATATTAGGAGGTTAACTTGGGTGAAAGTTTGCGATGTTTTCGATGTTGATCAGGATGAGGCGCATCAACCCAAAAAAAAGATGATTGCCTCAGATGCCGAGTCCTTTACTCCACATTATTTGTCATATATTACTAGTCTAAATTGTGAATCGTCTGAAGTCCCTTCTTCTGTACGCTACAACTTTAGAAATGATGTAAGTAAATTTGTAAAAACAGAATCTAGTATAATAAAAATTTTCAACTATTATTGATATATGAAATAATTTATGTAGGGGGCATCTTCGTTTGATCCATCCTGTGGAAACAACCAATCTTCCAAGTCCACCGAGGGAACTCATACGGTGGGAATTAACAAAAAAACCACGCGAGAAATAATGGCAAGACTTCAATCTTTGGAGGAAGAAATCCGATGATTGAAAAATAAAGGTGGAACTCGAGATGATGATGACTTGGAAGAATTTTTTAACGAAGCTTTTGAGGTAAAATAATTAATTTTAGAAATTTACTATCAATTTGAAGAAATATGATGTATTAATTAATTTTTTAACGAAACTTTTATTAATTATTTTTTCTTTAAATGTAGGGGAATGAGAATGTGGTTGGTAGTCCACAGAAATCAAATCGAGTAAACGAGGATGATGATGTTGATAATCCACCATTGTTTGATTCTAGAAAACAAATACAAATCGTGAAGGTGGTTATAATTTTTTTTTTGTATATTAAACTTTTTATTTTTTTAAAGTATATTAAAAAAATTAATATTTTTTTTGTAGAAGAAGAAAAAAAAGAAGGTTGTTGCTAGTGAGATTGTGGATGCGGAAAATCATATACCCGGGTCTCCTGTTGTGAAAGAAAGTCGTCCGGTTAGGCAATTGAAACCTTCTCAATATCTTAGCTCTCCATACGTTTCGGTAAGTATGTTAAAAATCATATTTACTATAATTTTATTACTATATGGATAGCTATTGACTACGTATATAATGTAGGTTTAAAATGCCCTCCCCCCCCCCATATCGTACAGGTGGGGTAATACACAACGAACCCCCCCCCCCCCCCCCCGTATTTGTCAGCCATCTCCCGACACTTTTATTGGAGTCGTATGTGAATCCGGGTTGTAACGCCCTTGCTCTATACATGGGAAACAAACCAGCTTTTTTTTGAAACATCGGTTATACAATGAAAAAATGGAAGCAAAGTTTTGGGATCTGCTTTTTTATGCAAGTGAATTGAGATTTTTAGATGAAGCGGTATGAAGACATTCCTTTATATTTAAAATTTGAACAATTTATAAGCTACTTATGTTTAAATTAAATTTAAATGCAGCATGTTGACATATGGGGAAGGCTTTTGAATGAGCGGAGACCGAACGATGCTCGATGGACAATCATGCCATCGTCATTTTTTGGTGCATTTGAGATGTTCCAGTGGGCAGGAAGTGCAACGGGAAATCTGTTTGACCCATTGGATGGATGTAAATATTGGCTAGAAGTTGACTGTGTAAGTAAAGAAATAATATATATATTATCAGTCACTTTACTTGTCATATTACATTAATTAAACGTTGTAATTAATTGCAACGGTTGTGTGTTAAAATAGGTTTATTTTCCAATATGCATCAACCCACATCATTGGGTACTTGGCGAGTTATGGATGAACACGCTGTCGTTGAATTTGTACGACAACTTCCAATTATTTGGCGTCGTGAAGATTATTGATTTTGTGCGGTTTGAAGAATTTATGGACCGCATTCTGCTGGAAATTGGCTATTGGAACCACATGGTGACATGGGTTTGCCTGTTCAGAAAGCATCCATCACTGTTACGGACGTGCCCCAACAAGAAGGGATGTTTGCAGAGTGCGGTGTATTTATGCTGATGTTCATGGAGCAGTTTGTTTCAGGTCGACCGATTGGTATATCGATGGCACCTGTTGTTGCTGCTACTCAGTTTCGCTATAGGATGGGCATGATATATTATGGATCTTCTAGACAGGCGATTTTTAGTTAGTCCGAGTTGTATGTTTTTAGTGACATTCAATGTGTATTGTTTCATGACGATTGGTTAACAAAATGTCCCCTAATTATTAAACATAAACAAACTAGAAAGAGAATAGTACATATTATATAGATTAATCATAATAAACAAGCAAATATAAAACTTATTACATAGATAAACTCATAAATAATGCATAAACTTACTACTTGATTAATCAAGAATTATTAAATTCAAACATCTGGAAAATCATTTGCAAATTTTGCTTTTTCTTGAATCACCCGGTCGTAATTTTTGTGTATGTTTTTGAGAATCTTTTTCATTTTAACCTCTTCTTTGTTGACGTAGTCTATTGCATCTCGTACCCAAACCCTTGCAGTTTTTAACAGCACGAACAAATGGATTAGGTTATGAAGGTAAACAGGCAAGTTGTAAAAGCTTTCTTCATGCTCACTATCAGAGAAACTCATTTCGAATCAGTTACAAGAGACAGTTACCAATTACTTAGTGTGCCTAAGGTTGCGGAGGTAAGGGGATTACCACATGATTATAATTTGACTACTGTGTTACAAGCATTGACTACTGTCTACTAGCATTTGACTACAAGTTTATGTGTTGTCTTATCGTACAGTGAATTTCGGACACATCATTGTAATTTGACTAGTGTGTTACAGCCATTGACTACTGTCTACTAGCATTTGACTACCACTACTGTGTTATAGCCATTGACTACTGTTTACTAGCATTTTACTACTACTTTATTCCTTTTAATAGCTTTTGAAGTGATTTATGGAAAGACTTATCACTAAATTACTATTTAACTCGTCAACATTAAAGATGAGTTTCTCATACAATGACCATGAAGAAAGCTTTACCAACTTGCCTGTTTACCTCCACAACATTCAGCTTACAAATCCCCATAGTTACACTTACATCAAAAACAATGTTTTGGATCGGTTTGAACTATGTTTTGTCGCTATTCGATGTGTGGTAATATACTTTCGATTTGTTTATTTTTTGTGCTAAAAAGATTTAAATTAGTTTGAAAACTAATAATTGTGTTGTACTAAGTATGAAATAGATCAACACATTCTTAGGATGCATGCTTCCGGTCATCTTCATAGGCAGTGTTCGTATTCGAGATGAGTATCTTAATTCAATGTTCGTAGCAGTTGCTATGGATGGAAACAACAACACTACACCAATAGCATTTGGTATCGGGGTGGCAAATAATGTTAACTCCTGCACTTGGTTCCTTATGAGGTTGAAGGATGCTATCGGAGAGGGTAGGGAAGTTGCGTTCATAACCAATATGGACGATACCATTTCTTCTTTTGTGGGTCAGGTATTCCCTGAGGCTTATCATGGTTATTCGTCTAAGAGTGTTTTTATTTATTGTCGCTTAAGAATTGGTCAAAGCACAAATTTAGACTATTTGTTCTTCCGTGCATGCAAAGCATATACCACGCAAGATTTTGAAAAATCATTTTCTAAGTTAAGTCATGTTGCACGTGAGGCTCTTGCCAACATCGGAAAAACGAAATGGGCACGGTCCTATTTCCCTAATATACGTTGGAATGTACTAAACATTAATATTCCAGAATTCCTATTGGTGTTATCGGTTACTCAACGCAATGTACCGATAATAACGCTAATTGATGCAATTGTTCAGTACCTCCAACAGACGTTTGCAGAACGCAGTGTCGTGGGAGGTAATTTAGAAAGTTTTTATAAACCATTAAAATATCCATAATTGACTATCCTTTTACTTTTCAGGGATGTTGAACACCATATTCACCCCTTACGCAGAGATGGTCGTTCACAGGAGGATGCAAAAGTCTCTACGATGGAAAGCAACTAAAATTCCACCTGAGATCCTGTCTCCGTTCCCCTCTGATATTTTCCGAGTTTATGATCTAAAAAGAAGATGTGTTGTAGATCTTAATCGACACACATGTTCTTGTGGGAAATGACGCAGTCTGGGTATAGCATGTGGTCATGCTATTGCTGCAGCACGTTATACAAAAAACACGGAATTAACCGATATGGTTCAAATATATTATTTGGCTGATGTGTTTCGAACTACATACCAGACTAGAAATGTGAACGTTGTTCCCCCTGCATCTGAATGGGAAATACCAGAGCCGTTGATGGTCGTTTTAATCCTTATGTAATCCTATTTTACTATTATTTGCTAATACTTTTCTTTTTAAATCGATGTGGAGTAACCTGAGATTGTGGTTTTAATAAATGATGCAAGCGTATAATATTCGATGTGGAGTAACATGAGATTGTGGTAATGAACATTTCCATTTTACAAAACCATACTGTTTATATTACATTAGGTGGTATAAATCAAAAAAAATTTACTAAACATTAGGTGGTAAAATTTAAAGAAATTGCATTGCAACATTTACTCTTCTTTAACAATTAATAGCATCTACAATATATAGTTATTGTAAAATTAAAACAGTATATTTATGTAAGTTATACTACAATTTGACTACTCCTTCACATTATTTCACAACGGTTTCATAAATTTTGACTACTAGTTTCTAGAGTGAATAATGTTTTGTCATTTCGAACAGTAAAATTGTCCTTTCAAACAGTACTTCTATGTTGGTCTCACCCTATTAATATGCAACTAACATGCATCTTAAACGTGATACATTACAACATTCAGAAATTTAGAATGAATTCATCTGAGTTCGGTGTTTGGCATTGTGAAGAAGAAGATTGATATGTTTGTTCCGATAACAACCCAATTCCGGAAGGCCCAAATTTCCCACTCCCAGATAACATGCCTGGCGACATTTTCCAAGATATGAAGGCCGCTGAAGAAGCCAACGAAAGGGACTCTCAAATTAGTCGCATACTCAACCAACGTGCAAACGACCTAGCAGATCAAGTAATTGAAAAAGAAAAATGGATTGCTGAAACTACCAAAAAAATCAAAGAGACTAAGAAATGGATTCGAGATGCAAATAGGGAGTTTAATAAGCTTCAAGCTGAACGGGACCGTCTAACAGATGTTGTTAGAATTAGAGGGGATTTTATCGATCGTGAACAAAATTTGTATCCCAAACACTTTCCTAATCTGTGGAAACCAACTTAATTATGTTATGTTTATTATGTCGCAACTTATGTTATTTTATCGTAACCTAAAAATGGCAACTTATGTTATTTTATGTCGTTTTTAACAGCACGAAACATACTTTGGAGGGTAAAACCAATGATGTAACGATATCGGATTTGAAATCCGGATATTTTCCGACGAAGAACTATGTATAAACAACGTAACCAACATATAAAACATGAAAATCACACTAAAAACATACTTTTATCGTAACCTAAAAATAGCAACTTATGTTATTTTATGTCGTTTTTAACAGCACGAAGCATACTTTGGAGGGTAAAACCAATGATGTAACGATATCAGATTTGAAATCCGGATATTTTCCGAAGAAGAACTATGTAAAAACAACGTAACCAACATATATAACATGAAGATCACACTAAAAAACATACTTTTATCGTAAGCTAAAAATGGCAACTTATGTTATTTTATGTCGTTTTTAACAGCATGAAGCATACTTTGGAGGGTAAAACCAATAATGTAACGATATCGGATTTGAAATCCGGATATTTTCCGACGAAGAACTATGTAAAAACAACGTAAGCAACATATAAAACATGAAAATCACACTAAAAACATACTTTTATTGTAAGCTAAAAATGACAACTTATGTTATTTTACGTCGTTTTTAATAGCACGAACAAATGGAAAATATATTACAAAGACAATGGCAAATATATTACAAACATAATATATTTCAAATATATTACAAACACAATGTCAAATATATTAAAAACATAATATATTACAAATATATTACAAACACAATAGCAAATATATTACATACACAAAGACAAATATATTACAAACATCATTGTTTAAAGGGAATAAAAATTACATTGGCAATAAAACAGCCATCAACGGGTCTGGTATTTCCCATTCAGATGGTGGGGGAAGAGGGTGAACGGTTTGTGTCTGGTAGACGAGCTGAAATACATCAGCATGGTAATATACTTGCACCATATCAACTAATTCATGCATGTTTGAATGACGTGCTGCTGTGATAGCATGACCATATGCTATACTGAGACTGTGGCATTTGCCACATGAACAAGTATGACCATTAAGGTCTACAACACAAGTTGTTTTAAAATCAAAAACTAGATAAACATATGTCGGCAAGGGAGACGCGATCTGTTGGGGGATCTGTGTTGCTTGCCAACCAACAGACTTTTGCATCCTTCTTTGAAGCACCATTTGAGCATACGGTGTTAGTACAGTAGTCAAACTCCCTGAAAAATAAATATGGTTATAAAAGGTTGTTGTACTAGTTATTTAGTACTTTTATATTGCACCCAAAAATTTACCTGCCATTATACTTCATTCAACAAAAGTATTTTGCATGTACTCACGAATTCCCTCGATAAGCGTTATTATCGGTACATTACGTTGATTAAGCGATAATAATGAAAAATATTGAGGAACTTCCATGTTGAGTACATTCCAACGGATGATAGGGAAATAGGCTCTTGCCTATTTCGGATGACCGATATTCGTAAGCACTTCACGAGCATCATGGCTTAGCCTAGAAAAATTTTGTTTAAAAATAGACATAGTGTAGGATTTTGATGTTATCCAGAACAAAGTTTCCAATGATCTTCTAGAGCCTACTCTTGTGCGTAAATATTTGTGGACGCTCTTACAAGTGTAACCATGATAAGAATCAGTGAAAACATTATCTACGCAAGAACTAACGACATCGTCCATATTGGATATGAACGCTACTTCCCTACCCTGTCCAAGACTTTCTTTTAACCTCATCAAGAACCAGCTACAACTTACCAGATTACTTTCAACCGCCATACCAAATGCTATAGGGAAAGTCAGATTGTTCCCGTCTTTAGCAACCGCTACAAACATTGTTTTAGGTAGTTCCCTCGAAGACGTACACTACCAATGAAGATTACAGGCAAGAAACAATTTATGAATGCATGGACCTGTATTTTTGAAGAGTGCAAACCAATTAGTTTAAATGTACAAAGAATATCAAATGTAAAGAAACAATAGAAATTTGGAAAACAAATATACCACCCATCCAATAGCGAGAAAACAAGATTGAAAACGATCCATCAAATCCGTTTTGATGTGAGTGTGAGTATGCAGGTTGGTTCGCCTTAGGTTATGAAGGTAAACAGGCAAGTTGTTAAAGCTTTCTTCATGCTCACTGTCAGAGAAACTCATTTCGAATCAGTTATAAGAGACAATTACCAATTACTTAGTGTGCCTAAGGTTGTGGATGTAAGGGGCTTACCACATGCAGACACATATGTATGTAGGAGCTATAAAGGCAAGGTCCATAATGTATTGTCTTTTCGAACAGTAGATTTGTCGTTTCAAATAGTATCTCCGTGTAAGGTATCTGACAATTGGACTACTCTTTGACATTTTTTTACTACGGTTTTATAGACTTTGACTACTGCTTTGTACACTGCATAATGTATTGTATTTTCCAACAGTAGATTTGTCATTTCAAACAGTATCTCCATGTAAGGTATCTGACAATTGGACTACTCTTTGACAATTATTTGACTACGGTTTTATAGACTTTGACTACTGCTTTGTAGCCTGCATAATGTATTGTCATTTCCAACAGTAGATTTGTCATTTCAAACAGTATCTCCGTGTAAGGTATCTGACAATTGGACAACTCTTTGACAATTATTTGACTACGGTTTTATAGACTTTGACTACTGCTTTGTAGCCTGCATAATGTAGTTTCAAACAATACTTATGGGAATCCACCTAATTGTTTATCAATATTTTTTCTTATTTAAGTACTCCTATAAAATTAAAACAAACTAACAAACAAATTTAAAAAATGGCCTCCAATCAAACAACTTCTTCCTATGCAGCTGCTCCGTCCAATACTCCACATCCATGGACGATAAGAGAGGTGATGGTGGTAACACGATGTTGGATGAACGTTTACGAGGATGTAACAACCATGGTTAACCCTGATTGCTTTGAAGGTGATGAATGGACCTGCATAACAGCTATGTTTAACCTCTCATTGGGAGAAGGAAAACACCGAACACAAGAAGATATTGTTGGTAAGTGGACGGATTTAAAGGAAAAAATCACATGGTTCAATCGATGGTATCATCATCTTAAAAATAGGTATCGTTATCCAAACAACGACGAAGATCTTTTAGAATTGGTTAAAGATCATTACATTTTGGAGCACGAGGGAAGTGACTTCAAGTATGAGGATGCATGGATTCTAGTTAAAAATAAAAAAATATTTCATGTAGAAGACTCTTATATGTGAAATGTCTTATGTAATGTTTGCTACTGATGTATCTCGTTTTCTATAATGTTTTATGTTTGTGTTTTATTTTTCATGGAATAAAGTAGATAATAAGTGGGGTACTAGATTTAATTAATAATGTCAGAAGTGTAGTTTAATACAAGCAATACAAATTACAAATACGGGAATTCATTACTTTCGTACATTAATCTAAGGACAATTTAAATCAAATGTGCTGTTGAAATCAAAAGTAGGGTACACGCTTTCGTTCTGTGACCCGCTTCCGGATGCGATTTCATCAATCGTTATGCCCTTTTGTGTCGATTTTTTCCTCCCCCCAGATCCGCTCCCTGATCCCCTACCCGTACAATCATTCCTCATGTGTCCAAAATGACCGCATGTAGAACATTCTTGTCGTATGGGACGCTCACCTTGTGATGGAATACAGCCAATGTTTCTTGGTCTACCCGGCTGACGTCTCTCCATTATGGGTGGCTTCACAATCATCAAATCATCGGGAATCTCCCACTCAGATGGACTTGGTAAGGGGTTCACAGACTCCTCGTAAGTTTTCCCCAGTGTCTCTATAAAGTAAGCTTTTAAAGCAAATTCCGAACAATCTTCGTAACGGTTCATTGTGAGCACTTTTATGACATGGCCACAAGGTAAGCCATCTATTTGCCACCGCCTATATGTACAGGTTCTTTGTTGGAAATCAACAATGACACTTTTGTGAGTAGAGCTTTTCACTTCAAATCTACTATTTGAGATAGGATACACCATCCAATTATTACAAGCATTCTTATTTGCTTCTATAATCGTTTCAGCCCATGAGGTGAGTGTTGTTTTTGCTTCAGCTAAAAAATAGACATAATTTCATAATATCATATGAGTAGTAAAATAACATTTCAAGTACTATTGTATATAAAATATTAGTACCTGGAACATTACGTTTCTGAAAACTCCATTGTTGCATTGTTGCATGGAAATATTCAATCAACATCAATATTGGCATCTTTCTTGCAAATCTTGACATTGAATTTATCGACTCTGCACTATTTGATGTCATAAGAAAATACCGATTCCCATGAAAATGTGCCCTGGCCCATCTTTCTGGATTGATGTTTTGTAGGTATTCCCATACACGATCATTTACCTTTTTAATTTTTTTCATCCCATTATCGAATTTTATAATAGTATAGGCTTTGCATGTCTCCCAAAATAATGCGTGTATTGTATCGCTGCTTCCAAATTTTGCTGAAATGTTGAAATACAAATGGATACCACATATTCCATGATGGGCGTGAGGAAATATATTTGCAATTGACGTCGCTATGGATGGAGCCCTATCAGATATGAATGTAAGGTCTTCCACGTTTCCTATACATTCACGTAGTTTTCGAAGGAACCAGGACCATGTCTCCGTACATTCACTTTTGCATATGGCATAAGCAACAGGCATGATTTGGTTTTGACCGTCCATTGTCATTGCGAGCAACATCGTACCCTTGAATTCACCCTTTAGGTGACCACCATCAATTATTAGGGTCGGCCTACAATATTTGATGAACGCTTGTACCTACAATTATTTTTGAGGCATTAACAAATACCAATTAGGATTCATATATTTTATTTGTTATAAAAAATTATCACTGCTTATCGAGCAACCCAGTGCGATATACACGAACTCAAACTGATCATCATCATCTGTTCTTATCTTAGCAACAGTTCCTGGATTATGCTGAACCAAGTTGTGCAGATACGCTGGTAGTTTGGTGAATGAATCCTATTTGGTACCTCTTAACATCAACAACGCATATTGCTTTGCCCGCCATGCCTGTTGGTATGAGATATTGATTGGAAATTTCGAATTGATGTCCCTCACAATTTCATTACCCCGATAAACTCTATTATAATCCCCGGCGAATTCAGCGATAAAGTGGCCGAGTACCTTTTTCTTTTATTGTCGATGATTAGACTCCAAGTTTGTTGCACAACAAGTGTGTTGGTCAACAACTTTTGTGACTTGGAAAGCAGTAGTCGATTTGATTCCCCTTGCCCTAACCATCCAAGAACAATTTTCTACCAAACAAACCACCTCGAATCTTTCTTTACTCGATCTGGTAGTCTTATACTGCTTACCTTGTTCCATGCATTGTCTTCCAATTGCAAGCTTGAGCAACTCTTTGTCATCAAAAATGTCTAGAACCTTAATCTTTTCATTTATATCCACCCACTGACATGGAATGTTCACATCATCGTTTACAGGACACGAAGGCAATGGGGGCATACCATGAAACATGGTATCTGAATAAATAAGTTTAGGTTCATCATCAAATTCTTCTCCGTTAGAATCACTCTCTAGGCCGGATATATCCAACTTCTCACAATCCGCAAACTCGCCATATCCTTTTAGTTCACCATCATGCAAAAATGGAACTTCTTGTTTTCCAGATTCATTACCAACCTTATTCACCACGTCTAGTGCTTTTTTTTTGTCAAAATAATGATTTACACCAACATCATTATCACCGATATACTTATAATTCTCCGTTGTAACATACATAATCGGTTCTGGCACTACTACATTTATATTTTCAGCGACACTATGATATTGACTTTTACTTGGACTTTTAAAATTACCTATTGGGTTGTTGCTCCCTTTTCCACTTGATAAATTAGCTGCAGATACCTTTCCTCTATCATCCACTTCGTTATGCGAAACGCCTTCTTCAACCACCGTATAGACAGTCACATATTTATCTCCAACGACATTTATTACCTTGATCAGCTTTCTAATATCACGATCATCAACAATACCACAATAATAGAGTTGTTCTAGATGTTGATAAGCCAGACTGACTTTTGATTCTTCGGGAAGACCCATCTTGCACTTCACCAAATGAACAAATTCGATGAACGTGGTGGTTTCGTAAAATTCAACACCTAAATAAAACATTCTCAGATTGTATTCGGGTGGCCAAACATATGATAATTGGGAATTAACAAACTCCCATCTTCCATCCGTAATGAACAATACGAAATACTCGTTACAACTCATTATGTTAATTTTGAGAATAAAGAAGCTAGAGAGAAGTGCAGTTTTCAAAATACGAAATAATTTCAAAAATATGAAATACTTAATATATATATATATATATATATATATATATATATATATATATATATATATATATATATATATATATAGGGTAGGTTCAAAACAGTAGTCCACTCTGACAAAAAAGTAGTCAAGTTTAACAAAACAATAGTCCACTCTGACAAAAAAGTAGTCAAGTTTTACAAAACAGTAGTCCACTCTGATAAAAAAGTAGTCAAGTTTACCAAAACATTACTCAACTCTGACAAAAAAGTAGTCAAGTTTACCAAAAATATTTTCAAATTTACCAAAAAAATCAGTCAACAAATTCAAAAAAATAATCTACATTAGCAAAAAGTTATTGTGTTAATTCTTAAAAAACTAGTTTATATTTTACAAAAAAAAATTTTTAACAAAATAATTGTCAAAAAACAACTCTACATTTTATAAACAATATAATTGTTAAAATAATTCTACATCTTATAAACAATCTTTATAATACTCTATATCACAAAAAGAATAAGTTGTTTTTTTTTTTTGAAGTCTAATGTTTTGAATTCTCAAAAAATTTTAACAAAATAATTGTTAAAATAATTCTACATCTTATAAACACAATTTTTAATACTCTATATCACAAAAAAAAAATTTAAAAAAATAAAACCGTAGCTTTTTTGATAAAACAGTAGATTAAACCCCAAAACAGTAGACTTTAAAAAAAAATAAATAAATAAAAAACCGTAGGCTACGGTTTGGGAAACCGTAGCTAAACCAAGAGGAAACCATAGGTTTTAAAAAACCTACGGTTTTGTTTCTTAGAAATGAAAAAAAAAATTATACAAAACACGAAACAGCAGACGAATTGGCGAAACAGTAGACGAATATAGAAACCTACGATTTCGTGGGCTATATTTGGACATTTACTAATTTTTGGCTAAAAAATGCTAATCACTTCCTTAATTTTGCTAGATTAGTAATTACCCCTTTGATTTTAGCTGGCACCCTGTACACATTTAATTACCTTCTTTTCTTATTCACTTTTTTTTAATCTATCTTCTTATTTCTTTTTAACCTACCCACAACCCCCACCAAATCAGACTCCATAAAATGATGACTTCGCCAGAGATCAGAAAGAGAAGGATTTTCAAAAATTACAAATGAAAATGTTATCAAATGTTTCTTAGAGCAATCGGTATGGGCCGTAACAACGGCGTTTTTGCCTATGTGGACGAGCCACAACGCCGTCCTAACGAGCTTAACACCCCCCCCCCCCCCATTTCGCTGTATCTCGTAAAGTTGGTTCTCGTTGCCGTCTTGATCGGATGAAAGAAGAACGTTTGAACATTAGACCGTTGTCAAACGGTTAAATTGTAATTAAAAAAATACTTTTTAATTTTTGCTATAAATACAACATATTAACCCATTTTTTTCAACTTTCTCTCTTTCTCTCTATATTTTATAAAATCTCATATTTTCTTCAACCAAAAAAATGGATCAAAACCCGAACACCCATCCATCAAACCCAAACACACAACCAAATACAACCTCGTCTCTCGGATTTGCCGGTTACGAAAATTATTTCAACATTTTATCGTCTCAATGATCACCAAAAATCCCATACCAAGGAGCCACTTTTAATCTCGCTTCACCACCAATGCAATTTCCTAACTCAACATACATTCAACAAACAAAACCCAAATTTACAACAAAATATTTTCCTGACTTTCGCTTCGATGCCACAAACAACCACCCAACCACCACCAACACAACCATCGGTTGAATTGCAAACGGGAGGTAGTAGGAGAGGGAGAGGGAAAGGGAAATCTATAGCGGTTGATACGGAAAATGAGGAAGTTCCACAATGGTGGACACCGGAGGAGGAATATTCTTTGACGGCGACATGATGTAATACTTCAAAAGACGAACTCCACGGCAATGGTATGAAGAAAAGTGCTTATTGGGAGGTGATGCTCGAAAGATCCTACGTTATGTTGAAGAAAAAACCGTGTCGCAATACGGACATGCTAAGCAGCAAATGGAGTCAAGTAACTAAACGGTGCACATCATTCAATGGTATTTACACCGGGCTTCAGGCGCAACAGCAAAGCGGAGCAAACGAATTTAATTTGTTCAAATATGCAAAAGAACAATATCGGGTGAAAATGGGACATATGTTAGAGTTTGAGAAATTATGGGAGTTGCTATGAGTAGATCCAAGGTAGAATAAAACTCCTACATCGACGAAAGTTCAATCCAAGAGGTCTCAAAATTCGAGCTCGGTCGACGTGTCAGATGCACGGACTCACATCGACCTAAACGCCGACACCGATGAGATCTCATATGATATCGAGGAGATCTCCCCACCACGAGACGCGACAAAGCGAGACGCGTTGCAAGGCATGCAGATGAGGTCGAGGCGAAAGCAAAAGATGCGGCGAAAATAAAAGTGAAATTGGATGAACACAAATTTATTACAAAAAGAAAAAATGAGTTGAAACGTCGTCACTTGGAGTTCCTAGAAAGGAATGCACGGGAGAAGCAGGAGCAAAGAGAGAGAGAACTAATGATACATCGATTGCCAATTATCCAGACTAGCGAGGATGTTTTGGCGCCTTAAGATTTAGAGGTCCTACAAGCGATGAATGATCAAATTATGAAGAAATATTTGGAGTAATTAGGATTAATAGTAAAATGGTATGGTTTTGGGTTTAATTTAAATGTTATTTGGGTTAATTAGGACTAGGAAAAAAATGTTATCTTTTAAAATTAATGTTTTTTTTATTGTAATCTTAATTTTAGTTTTTAAAAATTATGTCTTTTTTTGTTTTTTAAATATTATGTTTTATAAAAATATATTTGTTTTATTAATTAAAAAAAGAAACACGAAAAAAAAACAAACTCGAAAAAGAAAATTCAAAATATAAATATGACATGGAAAATATTTGTGCTATAACATGAAAACTATTTCCTCGCTTGGTGTTATAACATCATTGCTTATGTGACATGTGAGGTGACATCAAATTGATGTTATAACTAGTTGTACATAGCCAATGTTCTTAACTATGTGTCTTCATAGTTTTCTAACTGTAAAATGACATTTAGTTGAAAATGTAATCCGTTCTTTTGTTCCCATTAATATAATTGTGATTTTAGTTCATTCCCAAAGTATATTGTAATATTGATACAACGTTCATGTAGGTTGAATCTGATTCTGATGAAGAAGATCCAAGTGTGTCTCTTGCAATTGGAGATTGATGATGATTGATCAATGCCATGGTTACCTAAACCTGCAAGCAACATTTGGCAGAAGAATCAATGGTTCAGATCTGAATTATCTTTTCTTTAGGATTCTAGTTGTTTTCTTAAAGTGAAAGTGAAAGAATACAATCATATTCATAAATGAATATACACACAAAGTTTACTGTATATACAAACTCTTTGGGCTATCCTTTTGTATTGTAATTTGTATAAGCAAATTGTTCATGTATTGCATCATCCAAAAATGTTTCATGATATGTAGAGGAATGATTTATCCTCCCTTTTGACCTCGAAACAATTTTCGATCTAGTTTCATTTTTATTTTTGCTTCTTCAATCTGTCGAGTTAAGAAATAGATCATTAGATAGTTGTTTATATTGTAAGCCATCATGTACATCTATAACAAAATACAACCATATTCATATATGAATATATACACCTAAAACTAATGCTTCTTCATCTAATGGAATATAGACACATAAGTTGTTATTATTATTATTATTTCTTTTGTATTATTGGGTTATTTTATTTATTAATTTATTTATTTGGATAGTAATATTTTTCATATAATTATTTCATTATTTATTTATTCTAATTAATTTATTAATTTGTGTAGGTTATTTTCTTTTCTGGAAATTTATATGATTGTTACGCTTAGAATTAACTATGAGTTCTAGGGTTGTTAATTTTTTTGCGTTCTGACACACCCGAGAGTGTGCTCGAATCCCTCAAACCAAGACCCTGATACCAACTTATAACAACCCAAATTTTTTAATAAAAATTTTCATTTAATTAACAAACTCATATTCATTAATTATAAAATTCCAATCACAATTGTTCTCAAAATCCAGGTCATCAAATAAAATATTCAAAATATCATAGTGTCTATAATAAAACGTCGGGGAGTGCATGTCGCGTCATCACGCCGGGCCCTTGCCCTTAGATCCCGAAGTACCTGAAACAACCAACAAACTGTAAGCTAATGTTTAGTGAGTTTCCTATAACATATCCCACATAATCCACATAATCACATATTCCATATAAACCACATAAGCCATGCATGTAATATGTAAGGATGCCATGGACTCCCTCCATGGTCTTATTCCAGGATGTTGTGGGCTCCCCCAAGGTTTTATACCTATGTGTCATGGGCTCCCCCATGGTCTTAACTACCTGCCATGGGCTCCCCCCGTGGTCTTCATTTAACTATAAAACAAGATACTAACACATTCATATATATACATACTAAACATGTCGATGACACATTCTCAATAATTACCACAACTAACTAAATGGGCCGGCCTTTGTGCCTTCGACCCATTGGTATAGTGAGGAGACTCACCTCAAATGCTAACAGTAGCTGAATAGGCCCTGACTCCGAGTATCTGCTCTACTCAATCCCTAAACATAAACAACTCTTTAGATTCAACTCAATACTTCAAACCCTAAGAGTCAACATTAGTCAAACTCAAAGTCAAAGTCAAGGTCAACATTCCGAGTTGAATCAACTCGTCGAGTTCCCTTGTTGACTGGTCAGATCGCGAAAAGTCCCACCAACTCGTCGAGTTCACTCATGAACTCGTCGAGTTGGCTAGAAAACCAACTTCTTAATGCATTAAGCCGTTTCCTTTGAATCCAAAGACTCCAAACCTCAGATCCCTTTCAAAAATGATGTCTAGAAGGGTAAAGTTTCAAACTTTACCCTCAAGGACCATTTATAAAGCTTCAAACTCAAACCCTAGGTCCTTTTAAGAGGGTCTTGAACCATTAAGCCCCTAAACTCTCACTTTAATGTTCCAGAACACAGATCTGTTGTCCCAACGTGGTCAAATCACGTAAAGTTTCCAACTTTACGTCCATGCATGCTAGAAATACCCTCTAAGGCTCATTTATGACTTCATAATGGACATATTGCATGAATGGGACATAGGGACTAATAAAGTTTGCAACTTTAAGCTTCAAGAGGTCATGAAGGGGTCAGATCTACCCTATCAACCCCTGGAATCCTCTTCTTCTTGTACAACTTAACCAAAGACCCAAAAATCAAACTTCAACTTCAAGTAAGGAGATTTAGATAACTACATGCCAATGTGTCGACTTTATACCTTAAAGATGCTGCCCTGGAAGAAGAGTTTCTGGATCTAAAGCCCCTCCTTCAAGCTAGATGCTTCCCACCTCCAAGCTCCTTTCAAGAATCACCAAAAACCACTCTTTTAAGCTCACCACACTCAAGATGCAAGATGGAATATGAATCTAGGGTTTCTCTAGACAATGGAGGCTGGTAGGGAGGCCAGCCATAAGAGTTAAGTCCTTTATAAAGGGTGCAAACCCTGAAATTTAGGGTTTCCTCCCCTTGCGCCAACTCGTCGAGTTGGGGCTCACAAACTCGTCGAGTTGGCCACCTAAAATCCGCGGCCAGAAAATTTCAACACGACGAGTTGGAGCTCCCCAACTCATCGAGTTCCATTCCAAACTCTTGAAAAATAATGAGAATTGTTTTATACCTGGACCAAGCATTACACTTAGATCACTACAACATAGCAACATATTATACATAAGGATACATAACTAACACATACTCGATGAACATTGGTAATCATACAAATCTACCAATCTAACACATACTCAACATAACATCAATCCAATATACCAGGATACAAAATCCAGTAGGCCAGCCTTGGTACCTTCGACCCACAAGTACAGTGAAGAAACTTACTTGAATCGAAGAACTCTGAAACACTGCGATATGATCCCTTTACTGCACTGCTTGCACCCGCGAATCCAGTAACACCGAAACCAGCTAGAATCTTAATCAATAGCCCAAAATCCTTAAGTTTGGCCCAAAGTCAAACTTGGTCAAAAAGTCAACAGTCAGCGGAAGTCAACAAAAGTCAAAGTCCAAGGCTGTTGAGTAGGCCCAACATACACGACCTTATCCCACTCCTTCATTAAGCACTTTATCCCTTATGGCCTTTTGTCCAGAGCTCAGATCTAGCCTCATAACATCGACTTAAGTCATAAAGTTTCCACATTTATGACTTCCCATGGCTAGAAAGGTCCAAAAAGTTAAAACCCTAACTTATTAATCCATTAAGACATCATAACTCTTGCATGGAAGGGATAGAATGACCAAGATCACATTTTTATGGTTCCTAATAGCTCTATAATGTATAAAGTTTCCAACTTTATCTATTACGATGGTCCAAACAACCAAGATCTAGTCTTTAAGTTTCAAAGGGACCAAAAGTGCATATTTCTCAACTTAATCCATTAAGTCCAAGTCTACAACCTTCATATATGAATCAATAGGATGTTTAGATGGATAAAGTTTCCAAATTTATCCATAACAAGGTCACAATCTTTCAAGATCTAAACTTTTTGCACTAAAGTGAACCAAGCACTAATTCTTCTTTTTCTTCCTTCAAAACCACCACAAGTTCACCAAAATGAGCACAAGAGCACCAATGAGGATTAGGGTTAGGGTTTATGGGTTTAAGAGTGATGGAGGTTAAAGATGGGCAACCTAGCCTCCCACTTTCCTTTAAAATAAGGCTTAAAGGCCAGAAATCAGGGTTTCGTTAAAATTAGTTGCCATGTCGTAACCCTTATGACCACGTCGTGGCGGGTCCTTTTAATCCCGCGATCAAGAAATTATTTTCCACGCCATAGTAATGCCTTACCACGTCGTGGCCACCCAGAGTGGAGGCTTAAATTTGGGTGGATAAGATCATACCTGAAACAGATGTTACATATATCTTTTGAGGTTTTGATTCTATCCCCTAAATTAATTATATTTACATAATATCTTCATGGATGCACAAAAAAACTCTAAACCAAGCAACAACCAAGAAGTCGCGTTTCATCAAGGCAACCTCTTGTTCAGTATTCAGGCAATAAGCCTCTAGTGTAGCCTCGTGTTCGTGTTTTCCTAATTGCAAACAATGGATGCAGATCAAGTAACAGTCCTTTACGACCTGCGTGAAAATTGAAAGTAGGAACATTACAAACAATCGATTCAACACAATGCTTCAAAACACAAAGGAAACTTACTTCCTGAACTTGGTCATTTCCCCCTTGTGAAATAAGATTGTGGTGACTTGGTAAAACATGTGAAAAATATGGTGGATAACCTATTGACCTATGTTCAAATCCTGATACTACTACTCAACCCCTGTGGCAATGAAGGTTCGCCTGCAGTGACTCCACTGACTGAGACATAGCTTGGTGCTCGCAGCGAAGATCGGTGCGTGAAAGGTAGCCCGAAAACCCTCATTAGGGAAGTTCTCTTTCAAAAAAAAAATTGTATGTTCGTCCATCCATATACATAAGTGCTCAAAAAGATTTAGAAAAACAAATAGCACCTTAAAGATGAAATTTAAAACCAAAACTATTAGAATCGTAATATGTAAACACCGTCCAAGTTTTAGGTATTAAAAAGTGGTTTTATCCGGATTTTGGATAGGTCGGATGGGGTCTAAGAGGGTGTTTGGTTTAGCTTTTGAAAGGCAAAAAGTATTTTTTGTAAAAGTTGGAAAAGTCACGATTACGTGACTTTTCAAAAAGAAGTCATTTCCTCTATTGTAAAAGTTGGAAAAGTCAAGATTACCAAACATCTTATTGACTTTTAGAGAAAGATAAAAATGAAAAAGTACTTTAAAAGCTATAGCTATGGCAAAGACCTTTAAGAACCAAAATGTATATTGTATACATTATTTCTTTATTATCCTGGTAAATATCGCGTAGTTTTGAATCAAATCAATGAGCGTGTTCGGAGGAGACAGTTGGGGGAGAGAAGCACAGTACCGGAAGAGGAGAGTCGACGATCTTCTGCTGGATACAGCCGCCGATCATTCTTCCTACAGAAAGCTTCCTACCGGAAAATACGCCTGCCTCATCTGCCCTCATAATCCAGTCCTCGATACTGCTCTCATGCTCTCTGTATGTTTCCTATTCCCCTCTTAACCCTAACCCTAACCCTAAGAGTTCCTTTTTTATTTAGTTTCTGCTTAAGCTAGATATGTAACTAGCATATACCTTTATGTTCGATTTTGATTGAATTTATTGTAATTCTTGTTAATGTCGAATTGGGCGTATCCCATCCTCGATTATAGATTTCACCAAGCTTTTCTTTTGTGATTCTGAATTTCTGATTTGGTATAATTAATCAAAAACTGATCTTTGGAAATCAATGTGCAGATGCACGTGAAAGCAAGACGCCATGTTGATGCAGAAATGAGGCTCAAACAAAGAGAAGAAGAAAGACAAAAAGAGATGAATAAGCGAATGGCCTTTTCACTTGATTCTACTTCCATGAGCAAGACAAACTTAGCTAGCAAACCTTTGATTGAAAAAACACGAAAGGCTGCTTTTGAGGTACTTCGCCATGGTTATATTGAACAAAGTAGCGCAAATTACAGCCAATCTAGATGCTCGATTTCTGAGAATGCACCATATGATTCAACCACTTCAAGATTTGGTGAAACTGAGGCATCTGGTAAGGATATTGTGAAGATGCCATTAGATTATCAAGAACGAAGGGAGAGAGAACTCAAGTTTACATCTGCTGGTTGGAAGCGTGATTGCCATGGAGGGTGGTTCAGAGATGAAAATGTAATTCCTTTTTTTTTGTTCCCATTAATATATTTGTGATTTTAATTCATTTTCCCAAGTATTTTGTGATATTGATACAATTTTCATGTAGGTTGAGTTTGATTCTGATGAAGAAGATCCAAATGTGTCTCTTGCAAATGGAGATTGATGATGATTGATCGATGCCTGGGTTACCTAAATTTGAAAGCAACTTCTGGAAGACAAATCAATGGTGCAGATCTGATACAATACTCTCTTTTCTTTAGGAATCTAGTTATTTTCTTAAAACGAATGTAGAAGAATACAACCATATTCACAAATGAATATACACAAACTCTATTGACTATTGTATATACAAACTTTTTGGGCTATCCATAAGCAAATTGTTCATGTATTGCATCATCCAAAGATGTTTCATGATATGTAGAGGAATGATTTATCCTCCCTTTTGACCTCGAAACAATTTCCGACATGGTATCATTTTTATTTTTATTTTTACTTCTTCAGTCTGTTGAATTAAGAAATAGATTGTTAGATAATTGTTTATATTGTAAACCATCATGTAGATATATAGCAAAATGCAACCATATTCATATCCTTCCTAATAAATAAAGAACTTTTTGCCACTTGTCACACTCTCATTGATTTGGCAACATGTCATTTTATGGTTATTTTCAATTAAATTTTTTCCACATTGCATTTTGTGGTTGTTTCATTTTTATTAAATGTATTAATTGCAATAAATATAATAATAAAGGCATTTCAATATCATTAAATGATTTTCCTTCTAATTTCAAAATTTATTAATTAAAGTCCATTAGTTTTCTTTGTTTATTTATCTAAATTAATTGTTTAAATTTAAAAGAGAAAAAAACACTTTAATTTTAATAATTCAATATTTTTCTATTTTACTTATAAATTCAACTTCTCAAATTTTATAATTTTATATATAATTTTTTTAAAATAAACTCAAGTAATACATGGGTTTTACACATAGTATGGATATATACACCTAAAAACTAATGCTTCTACATGTAATGTCTACATACCAACATATTCATAATTCATAAATAAATATAAACACGCATTTATGATTATACACTTTCATCGTATACATGTATCTCCTATTTCATCTCCTGTTGCTTTCATAGCCTTTTTTTTGAGGACTTCCGGTTACATGTAACCGAATAGATGGACAAGAGCGATAGGGAAGTTTCAACTTTCCCTTTTGTGCGCTAAGCACCACCTGTTGCAAAATACGGACATCTTGCATTTGTTCATTGTGGGTGTTGTTATTCTTAGTTTGATGACAACTCAAGCCTTATAATTCATAGATACTTAATTTTAGTAAGTTTGATATGCTTTATTTTTAGCAACTTTTAACAAATGTATTTTATGCAACCAAATTTTCAACAAAGATACCTATGCACAAAAACCGGTCTTCTAAGCCCATCTACAAATGTTGATTCTAGGGACTTTCTTCACGCATCATCCTCAACCGAGGAAATGACATTAATGTGGTGTTTATTTTTTATTTGCAGATCTTTTTGATATCTTTTGTTTGCGCAGTGCAGACCATATCCATATATTAGCTATTAGCTTTCGCAGACGGTTTGTTTTTTAGAAGACCTCAGACCTAAAAAGGTCTATCCATCCTCTTGTTGACGCAATTGTGAACTAGAGTCTTCTAAGTTCTAACATCTTCAGACATCTAGACTAAAAAACATCATTTTTTCGAATGTCTTTTTTTTGTTCTTCGAATACCTTTTTTTATTATCTCTCCAATCATTAATATTTTTTTGAATTTTTTTTAATATTTGTCCATTTTAACTGCAACGAAATACAATAAATATTAAATATATTCGTTAATTCACAACATTTTACTTTTATTTTTTTATTATAATACATTGTTTAAAAAATGACATAATTATTCTATTGTCGTTATAATACAAAATAATTTAGGCATAATATAATGTCACATAAAATAAATAAGATAAAAAATGAGTATGAAAAATGAAAATGTTATACAATAATACATAAAATTTGATCTAGATTTGTTAACTATTATATAATATATTAATACATATGTGAGTTATGAAGCAGTGCTAGTTTTGCCCTTAGTTGTTTCTAGTTTTGCGTCCCACGGCCGGGTTAGAGTCGATTTGTGCCCGTTGCTTGGCTTGGAGCCGATTTCGTTGCATGTGGGCTATTTGTTTAACTGTTTTACGTCCAAGTGTGTTTGCTGTTCGGGGTTAATTCCAAGTTCGTCATGCCTAATCCAGATCACTATAATCTTCGTTGCCTCCTTGATTGCTTCCCTCTTTTCTGGACATCCATTTCCTGTTCCATATGGAAACATGGAACATACTACACCGTCAGATATTTTCCTTCCATTCATTGGGGTGTAACATTCATTAGGGTGTACGACGGAGCTGGTGATCCCAACGATGACCATCTTCAAAGATTGTATTCCTTTTCCGCCTGCTTCCATCAACGATTGGTCGGATACGTGTAACATCCCAATTTCCAATTAATTTAAATAGTTATAATCATAAAATTAAAGTATGGGGTTATAATTTTGGATATTTGAATTTTAATAGTTAATTTTATAGTTCAAGACTCGGTATAGGGGAGTATGAAATGAAATTATAATTACTTGAAGGTCAAATCGATGATAGTTGGAACTATGAGGAAACGAAATGAGAATTGAGGACTTAAAGTCAAAATATTGCAAAAGGGACAATTGGGGCGAATTTTGTTAGCCACTTAAGAACCCTTAAACACAACTTAACCCTAATAACCATTTTGCTTTGGAATTCCTGTTTTTGAAGACCTTTCAGCAGTGTTTGGACGATTGTGATGATTCAACCGTTGTATCTTCGAGAAATTTGGAGAGCAGCTTCCCAAAACATATATTGAAGTTTTGACCGTTGGAATTTAAATTTCAAGGTCTGGAGCTCGAGTTACAAATAGTCGATCATGGTTAAGAAAACATTTTTAATTAAGAATATCTTCAATTTAAATAATTTTCAAGGTATAAGTATTTTCAAAAGAAAGAAAGCGAGCAATCATTTTTTTATGCAAGATTAGTGTATGTTTTGCTTTAATATTTATTACATGTTAAAAATATATTTAAATGTGGGCACATGGTTATTAAGGTCTCGATATAGAGCCTATGATCCTACAAATTGATATACGATTATGAATTATGATTATATTAGAACCGAGTCTACAACA
Organism: Lactuca virosa; assembly: GCF_052849685.1. Classification (NCBI taxonomy): domain Eukaryota; kingdom Viridiplantae; phylum Streptophyta; class Magnoliopsida; order Asterales; family Asteraceae; genus Lactuca; species Lactuca virosa. Next base: position 165,696,794 of record NC_136434.1, on the reverse strand, counting down.
AGATCTGTAATGAGTCTTAAGATACCTATAAGTGTTTGTCATATACAATCAATTTTTTAGCGTGTGAGGTGCTACATAATGGTATCATAGAAATACTCTCTCAAGATACAATGAGTTGGCAACTAATGAAACTCTTCGACTAATGATTTCGGGTATAGTATATAGACTTGGTGATTACATAAGTTGTTTGAGTGAGGGAATTGTAAGAACTTGTTTCATATCGATAGAAAATAAGAAGTTTAAAAACCTTGTAGGTATTAGGTTGTTAATTAATAACTTTCATCATAAATTTTCTTTTTGAACGGTAACACATAATGATAAAATTATCATGGTTTTAAGTTGATCCCAAATAGAATGTTTAATGTTCCATGTTGCTAAAAAAGAACAGGAACTTTGAACATTACATAAGATATAACTTGTGGATCAAAAATAATTTCATCTTGGTTTTAAATTTGTCGGGAAAAATATTATGTTGGTTTATTACTTTTAAGTTTGAAATCTTTTGCTTAAACCAAAAGCTTGAAGTGTCGAGTGTTATTGTTACACCGACTCATTTGTGAGCGAGTAACCCAAGAAAGGAGTACGCTTTAACTCCATGCTTTTCAAAAGTTAAATTGTCCTTATTTACCCAAAAGTGGTATGTGGCATGAATCATTAAGAATGACAAAATGCCAATTCAATTAGCAATTAGTCATAATTAACTACATTTTCCATCACTTTTTAGAACTTAACCATTTTGATTGTGGTAATTCGGTAATACATGTAGAAACTAGAAAATGTGATAAGTGACTTATTGAGTCATATTCAAATCCTCTTTGTGGTCATGAAGGTCCGTCTTCATTGACTCGATGACAACGAGACATAGTCTTATGTTCATAATGGAGGATTAGTACCATCGTTAAGAAAGTTCTTTTTCCCACAAAAAAAGAAAAAAAAAGACTTTTTGAACTTGGTTTATTAAAAAAAGAGATTATTAATGTAAGAATATAATTTTAATATTTATATTTAATGCATCAATTGTTTGTAAAAATAAAATAAAATTAAACAGTTCGATCCAGGGGCGGATCTACAATAGGTTTCGGGGTATCCCGAGATGCCCCTAAAAAAATTTTAGTACTGCAATTTTTTTAGAAAAATTTCGTTTTATGTAGTGTGTATATATATATATATATATATATATATATATATATGTTTTGTGAAATAATAACACAAGTTGTAGTTGGTTCCGATGGTTAAGACATTAGGAGGTGTTTCTAGAGGTTGCAAGTTCAAATATTCTTTGAAACATTTTTTTTTCACAGCTCCTTTTATATGTAACTTTATACGGATTATACCTATTATATTATGATGTTGTGAAAATTAAACACAAGTACTAATTCTCCAAGTGGTAAAGAGTTCAACTTTTAACTTTGAGGTCCCTATTTTGAATTTTGGTTCTTATATGAGTGTACTTTATTTTGTTTATCGGTTTTTCAACTTGTTTCTTAAAATTCTAAAATTGTCTCACATCGACTTTAACATAAAACATAGCTCCTCTACATATGTTATATAAGCAACACAAGTTTCTCAATTCTCAACAAGATAAACTTTCGATTGAGTTTGGGTTTAAACCCAAAACGGAGTTTGGAAAACCAAGAAACCAAACCCATCGATTTGAGATACCCCTTTACTTTGACTCTGGCTCCGCCGTTAATTTATCAAACTTATATTGAGTACTTGAAAATTTACGCATACTAACTTTTTTCTGCGGATATGTGTGCTTTACCGCGTATGAGGATGAAAAAAAGGAAACAGCAAACATGCATATAATGATGACAAAAATGCATGCTAGTCTCCTCTACAATGGACATAAAATTCACTTTTCATAGGTATATTTCCTCTTTCATGCAACTTACGATTTTTAATGCAAAAAATATTGGTGCCGCATATAATTTTACTTTTATATTTACAAAAGAAAAGCATTGATTTAATGCATAATTTATAAATCATATATTTAACATATTATGATTATTATCTAATCGAGATAAACCTCAAGTTATAGAAGCTAGTAAAAGGCCTAACGTATTATAAATTTTAAAACTCAACAAATCAATTGCTGTATGTTTTTAAAAGAGTTAATAAAATAAATTAAAGACCATTATGCATTAGGTTTTTCAGGATTAAAGCTTAACTATATTAACAAAAAAAAAAACAAAATTACCGAATTTATAGAATTCTAGAATTGAATTGCAAGGGTACGTGCAGGATTTAAAAAAAAACCTTTAATGAAGGCATTTCGGTGGAATTTATTGGATTTAAATTATCTTTTTTTTTTTTTACCAAATGTAGGAATCGGTCAAAATTCAATTCCAATTCCTACCAAATCCTCTGAAACACCATGATATATGAAGTCAAGGAGATAGGGATCTCCCGTGATCAATGATGAAGATAATGAAGTTATTTCATGGTGAACAACAAACTGAGTATTAGAGAACCATAACAGGTTGCGAATATGAAGAATATTATTGGATCGAAATATGAAAACTAAGACGCAGTTTATTGTATCTAATAACCAAGATTCCAACTTGGTAGATCATTTTTAACTTGGTAATTGGTATATATCGTAAATCATCTAAATATGTAATCATTAGTAAAAATCTTTTATCAAACTTTACATTATATCAAAGAAAAAGAATCAATAAAATCAGAAAATACTACACTCGATCCGGATTCATACCATGAACAATGAATCACACGAACATCATCTTCCTCGAGAGACTTCACGAAGATTGTGACTGAACCCTAAGCAACCTAACAACCCAGATTTGTACGGCAAGAATGTCTTGTTCTTCATCTCCTCCGCCACCGCCCTGTTGGCCGTGTAATGTATTTCATGGGCTGAAACCTTCCTCTTCATGCTCCTCCTCCTCGACGACCCACCTACAGAACCACAGCCATCGCTGCTTCTAAAGCTTGAGTTCCTTGTATCCTGTTCTCCCTTCGTTATCATCGCGTATTTCTTTAATGGGTCGTCGCTTGTTGCTGCACTTCCCTCCGATGTGCTCCGGAAAAGTAACAGGTTCTTGAGGTTCCATTTGTTGTACCACATGAAACCAAACGGAGATGATTGATTTGTACTTGAGACCTTCTGATGATCTAATAATATGTCGGAAACCCTCATCGGAGATAAGGATTGTGATGTTTTGTTTCTGGTGGTGGTAATCGTTCTTTCTCTTCCTCGTGGGCTTTGATTCAATGCATTTGAGAAAGGTTCAGAATATTTCTTTTTGTAACTCACAGGATATAACTTCGGTGATCTGGGAAGAGGAAGATCTTTTGATGATTGTAGCAGTGGTTGTGGATCTAACGGCTTGATCTTTCCGCCGTGAAATAGCTCATCGGCGGCGGAGATCAATGGCCGTTCCAACTGTCCACTGAAATCAAAAGCAAAATCTGTATCATAATCTTCTTCATAATAATCCGAGTTTTTCTGTTCATGATTTTCATCACAACTTTCGAAAGGTTCTGTGGACTGGAAATCATCATCAGCTTCTGGGTTCATCGGAGAAACGCCGACTGGGCTAGTCGGTGCACTGTAAAAGAAATTGGAAAGTAAAATTTTGGGGCTTGAAGGTGCGGTGGCATACGGGGAGGTGGAGGTGCTGTCAAAGTTGAAGTCGATGGGTGCCGAAGACGGGATTAACAGCTGCGGATCCATGGTGGTTGCTGAAGGTGCGGTGGCGTCTTTTCGAGGACGATGAGTGAGTTTATATGTATGAAAAATGAACGGCGATCAGTCATCAGCCGCCTTCGTTTGCTTTCAACTAATTAGTTTTTTATAATTAAAATTAATTAAAAATAATACGCCCGCCAAAAAATAATAATGGACATTTGGTGTTCGTTGCACCCTCTTTTGTTTATGTAAGCGACTTATGTTCGAATTTTATAAAGTAAATATGTCACGTTTAACATTTAGAAAAATATAAATATATTCTCGTAAATTATTTTATTTATCAAAGAATAGAGTGATCAATGTCAATTTTATGATGTAGCACAAACATAATTTATACGAAAAAAAACCTTTTGTACAAATATAATTATAAAAAATCAGTAGATTTTATACATCAAAGCATATAAAAGACGTTATCCATTTTGTGAATATATTTTAATTGTTGGAAAAGCACGAGTTTGTTCTTTGGCAAACGACATTTTCGAATCACATGCGGACAAAAAAACCTTTTGACTTTATTGGTATTGCTTTTTTGACTTTATTTTTTCTTTCCGAAATTAATTATGTTTTTTTAAATAGTTTTAGTTACTAACCATTAGATATCATGGTATATATTATCTTTTTGAACGTTTTAGATTATTTGACTCTGTGAAAAAAATGAACAAATGACATACCATCTTATGTCATGTTTCTAAAAAGAAGGTGCAAAAGATAAAGGGATAATAACTTGAGGGGTAACGTACTTTAGTTTTTTGTCACTAAATTATTTTTTTATGTTTTATTAACTCTTGAACTTGTTGAAACGTGTACATTATACCAGTATGATCAATAATAGTGAGTTTTGTTGGTTTTCGGCGTTGCTTCCAGCCAAACATGAGTTTTCCGGTCAAACTCGGTTTTTGGTGATGTTTCCGACCAAACTCGAAATAGCATTTGAGAACGACCTAAGCTTAGGGGGCTATTCCAGCGGCTGTTGCAGCGAGGGGATTGCTCATGCGGCCTCCTTGACTGTTCTTCTTCCGATGTCGGTGGAAAATGTTAGGAAAATTAGGGTTTGTGGTGGAGATCTGGATGCCGACTTGGATTGTGATATCATTTTCTAAACTGATATTTCTACCTAATGCCTGGGTTACAAGAAATTCAGTCTAGGATAATCCAAGTGGACTCTTACGATTCTAGGCACATAAATCGTAAGCCAAAATGCTAGAGGATTCTGTGAAAATATGATCAAACGAGAGCTTAAGATCGTAACCCTCTTCTGAAAAGAAGAGACGTTTATATAATAAACGATATTAGAGTTTTATTAGGTTGGGCCGTCCTTAGTTTCTTTGGAAGCAAGTAATGTTAATCCGGATTTAATGAGGATTTAGGGTTACCAAAACTAACGAGTTTCGTTAGCGGGACCCCAGCCAGGGGCTTTGCCCCTTGGACCCCGCTAGGGGCGCTGCCCCTAGACCCCGCCAAAGGGGCGCTGCCGGACCCCTGACTAGTCGTCGAATCGGCTTCTAATTCGAACTTATACATGTGTGCACTCCGCACAACCCCGTAAATATAATAGAGTACAAATTATGAAGCCCCTTAGCTCACATGTTAGTTCCAGTTACTAAAAATGACATGATGACACTAAAATCACCAACAGAAAACACGAAGGGAAGGGGCAAGGCAAAATCAGCGATGATCAGGGGGAGTTTGTTGTTGTTGATCCGACGAGAAGGGAGGAGAAAAATGGGCGGGGCCTATTGCCCTCTTGACTACCTGAAGACCCCACCTCCGATGGAGGTTTTCTTGATTGAAATTAAAGAAGGAGAAAGGCAAGGAGCAGAACAAAACAACGATTTTCACGGGGTGTTTTGTTGCTTCAATCGACAGGAAGGAGGTGGAGCAAGAGGCTGCTACCTCTTGATGATTTTCGAGGAAACAACACCTCCAAAGGTGGTGTTCTTGGCCATTAACAAGGCAGAAAAAGAAGAGAGAAATGGAGAGTGTTTTCTCGCTTCAGTCCGATTTCTATAGGGATTGATTGTCGGAAAATCGAGTTTGACCGGAGAAGATGACCGAAAAACTCATGTTTGGCCGGAAACAACGCCGAAAACCGGCAAAACCCATTATTATCGGTCATACTGGTATAATGTACACGTCTCAACAAGTTCAAGGGTTAATAAAGCACGAAAAATAATAGTGACCAAATATGACTAAAAGCTAAAGTACATTACCATTTAAAGTCATTATCCCAAAGATAAAATATAATTATATATTTTCTACGATTCTATATCTACTTTGCATGCTCTTATAAGGGCATGTCCAATTGAAGGTCAAAACGTTGCTTTTCACCGTTTTATTTTTTATATATTATTATGTATTTGTACATAGAAAAGGTATCAAATAAGATACATGGGTATTTTAATCATAGAACAAAAATCAGAAAACCATCATATGATTATACCATACCATATCATCTTTGTACTTTCGATTCTAAATATATAACATAAATATATGAGATTTTTTTTCATGTTCTCATTTTGTTGTCGCATTTCGAAAATTAGCTTTTTGGTACTAATAATTAAAATCCATATTTTTTTGAAGATAGATGTTTGTGACACGTCCGATTTAAGAGGTGTAAAATTGATTTATCCATATAAAATATATGTTTCATTAATTTTTACGTTAGTTGTAACGATTTTTTTTTTGAAAGAGAACTTCGCTAACAATGATTTTCAGGTCAGCTTTTGTGCACCTAATAATCTCCCGTTGTGAACATGAGGTCTTGGAGTCACTGTATGCGAATCTGCATGACTATAAGGACCGGGTAGTATCAAATTTTGAACATAGTCAATTAGTTATGTAATATGTGGACGAATACTTTGGAAAAATCACGACCTATCCTTTTATAATATTTACTTTGAATGGTTTTACATTTTAAATACATATTCTAAAATATTAAATGTTACTTAAGCAACGTTCCCCTTTTGCTTCACGTCTAGTTCATTATAAGTTAATCCTTAATTACAATATGTTCACATTTAGCCATCTTTGAATAATAATAATAATAATAATAATAATAATAATAATAATAACAATAACAATAAGTGATTGTCTGAGGAAAAAATTTAATGGCTTTTTCATACTACAAACAATTTACCTAGTAGAATGATATATTATATTTTGTATGATATGACTTTTTCTCATTTGGAGAATAATAAGACTTCATGCAAACTTAAACATGTTTCGAGGTACAATGTACTTGAATTTATTTTATTTTATTTTCATTTATGACTTCATTCGTGGCCCCAAATTATTTGCATTTTCATTATAGTTAATTATACTTAATTCACAGCAAATCTCAACAACCGACTTAATGTGATCAGAAGGAAAATAAGATCGATAAAAAATATTATATATTAGAATTCTTATATTAAAATTTCTTGTATAATACATGAATAGAAACATAACACCTTTTTGTCGTATGTCAATTTTCTTATTTTTGGTAACTATTATGTAATATTTATATATATATTCCGGGCTCCTAATTAAAAGGATCATTCTTCTTCTTGAGTGTGTATAGGAGAAGATTTCTTTGGGGAGGGGGATCCGAAAAGAAGAAAATATGTTGGGTATCTTGGAATAAAGCTACTAATGTGAAATCAAAGGGTGGGTTGGGTGTTGGTTGCTTAAACACTTTGAATCTCTCCATTCTCGCAAAGTGGTGGTGGAGGTTAAAAACGAGGTGTAATGGGTTGTGGCTGAAGTGTATTAAGGCGTTGCATAATCTTTCTCTTGTGGATGGTAAGCCGTTGGCCAAAAGTCGATTCGGATGTTTGGCTTAATATTTGTAATATTAGTTCTGATTTAGTAGATCTTGGTGTCTCTTTAAAAATTAAATAACTTTATAAATATTTTAAAGGTTCAATACATATCGATTGAAGGCAAACGGGCAACAAGCTGCGCCGCTAGCCCTTTTTGACTAATTATTTTGAAAACTACATTTGTGGATCTAGGAGATATGACATTAGAATGCATGACCCGTTGGACTCTATTGAGGAGCTCCACCGCCTCTGGTGCGAGAAAACCAAATGTATCGCATGCAAAAGGTACAAACACATGTTGATTTTCTATACATGCATTCTCGTGCTTTACCACTTTGCACGCAGCGACTTTCAAAGCGGCATGCCCAGCTGTGAAACCTCCGCTCCCTAAACCAACGAGAGGAGAGACCCCAGTAAGATCCACGCACGCATGCTTCCCTCCTATCCATCCAAAGACCAAAATGTCAGCCGGTCTAAGTGTGGACCTTCCATCCTGCGGGTCCGTCAAAAAGTTCACCGGCGCTTCTTTCTTCACAGAAATACCAGCACGCCGACAAGCATCAAAGAGAACATCCTGAACCACATCATGTCTCTTTTGAAAGTCTTTTTGTTAGGATGGTAGGTGTAGGTGACAAAACCTTGTTTTGGAAGGATATCTAATGTGGTTCATGCCCCTTAAAAGATAAACTTCCTAATGTATATGTTGTGGAGTCTAACAAAAATTGTTTTTTATCTTTGAAAGGGTTTCTTTAGGGGTTGATTCCAACTTTCATTTGGATTGAGACTGGAGTAGACAACTCAGAAGGGGCAGGGAGAGTTGGCAATTAACGGAGTTATCAAATTTAATTGTTGATTTTCATTTTTCAGATGGTGCAGATCGTTGGAGGTGGCTTAGGGATAGATCAAGGGTGTTTTTGGTAAAGTCTTTAAGATCGATTATTGGTGACTTAGATCCTAGAGGAGATTCATTGGAGTTCGATTGGGTTAGATGGATTCATCTCAAAGTGAAATGCTTTGTTTGGAGGCTTTTATTGGACATAATTCCAATTGTGGTTAATTTTTCGGGGCGTGGGGTTCCTGTTAGCTCTTCCTCTTACGGTTTCTACAATGATGCTGATGAATCTATTGACCATCTTTTCTTTTCGTGCATGTACACTAAAACTATTTGGAACTGGCTTGGGGCGTGGTGTGGTATTCTCCCTGTGATTCCTTGCATTCTTGTTGAGCTTCTTGAGGTGTTCAAGTCTAAAAATGAAAAGGATATACACTCTTTTAAGGTTAACTTTGATTTACTCTACTCTTTGGCTGATTTGGAAGGCGCGGAACACGCTCCTGTTTAGAAAGGAGAGAATTGCTCTTCTAAAAACGACAGATGACATCTGGATTAAACATAGATCAAATTTAGCTTCATTAGATTGGTGTATCTGAATTAGTTCATCGATGATAAACTGTATTTTGTAATTGTTTCTTTAGCTTCTTGCTAGTCTTTTTATAGTTTATTATATACTGCGTTTCTAATAAAAAAAAACAAAAACAAAAAAAACCTAAAGGTGTTGTTGCAAAATAGAATTACATAATAAATTATAACAATAATAACAAACGTATTTGACTGAAAGTAATTAAATTATTGCAATATAAGATTTTTTTTTTCATAGTTATTAGTTTGTGATTTTTTTAAAATTAATTTATAATAAATATTGATGCACTACCCGTATAAATTCATTTTTACATTTAAAACATATTTACTATTTTGGCTTGGGTTAATTCATTTTATAAAAAACTAACTTGTTGAAACAAGAACACAATGACAGATTTGCGGAATTAAAGATGACCGGTCAAACAAAATATCAAATAACCTTTTTGATTAATGGTAAAGAGAGAATACAAAATATGGCACCAAATATTACAATGAATTCCAACACTCTTACAACGTTACTCTCTAAGGTTGAAGGGAGTGGTAACATGTTTCATAGGATTTTTTTAAAGAAAACAATGATAGTTTCTAAGTTATTAAAAGATAAGGAGTGGTAACATTAGAATGATATGTTATTTTTAATTGGTTTTCTTATGGGAAAAAGAAAATAGGAAAAACATCAACCAATCACAACCCTTGACTTTACCCTCTCTCTCTCTTCTCTCCTCTCGCTACACGGGAGGCGAGCCATGGCTGGCGAGCTCCCTAGCGCATGCTAGGGGCGGTGTGTAACGCTCCTAGCAACTCCTAGCAAGCCCTCCTTGGCGAGTGGCGACCCACTCTCATCAGCCTAACTAAGACCTATACCAATAAATATAGATGCAAGAAAAAAATAATGTAATACAACAATCAATCATAAACAAACACGTAGACTAGGAAACATGATGACACAACTTGCTCACTACATCCTCATTAGAAAAATGCGGGCACATCTTCGTCACGTCATATCTATTACATGTTTACTACCACGCTACTATCCCTTGGAAATTGTTACCACTCCACATTATTTATCTTTTATTTTTTATTTTTTTTACATTAGATTAAATAAAAAACATAATTATTAGACATAAATAAATATTTTACAAATAAAAAAATACATTGTACTAATAAAAACCATTACATTACTTAAAAAACATAGAAATTTAAAACCTACATTGCTTAAAAAACATAAAAAACATATAAATTTAAACCTAAATTACTAAAAAAACATAGAAAGTAAAACATAAATATTAAAAACCTCATAACCTAATTGTCATATTTTTCGCAGATTTGTCGTTGAATTTTTAAAAAGGTATCTAGATTTTCTAGGCTGAGATCCGATTGGGGCTTGCTTTGTGTTTATAATTTGAAGATCCGTAAGTGTTATTTTTTGGTGACGAGTCTCCTCCGTTTTTTCATATTTTTTTGAAAAAAAGTAGAGTTTTGTCTTTTTTTTTCCGAAAGTACTTCTTCGGTACTTGCTTTTCCGGATGAAGACGCCGCCCATTTTCCTTTGTCCCTTCCCGGTGGTCGATGAAGTTGGACTTCCGGTGGACCCTCCCCCTTGGTGTCGTCGAAGTCATCATTGAGGCCGAGACCAAAACCGCATCTGAATCGGAAGTTCTTGGCCTTTTGTTGGAGTCGGTGGTCGATTATGAATGCGTTGTCTCCGGCTTAAAGACCCATTTTGGACCCGCACGACAAAACATTCCACGCTTTTTGGTGGCCGAATGCTTTACCACCGTTGGAAAGCTTGTATTGATAGCATGTGGTTGATAAAATATTGAAATCGTTTTGCTACCACTTTTGTGCATATTTTTAAGATTTTCAAATATGTCATTAAATTTGGTGCAAGCGGCTTGTAGGTCACTCCCTTTTCCATTCACCATGTCGTACGCCCGATTTGTTTGCCTTCCTAATAGTGCGTTAAAGTGGTCTAAAACATGATTCCAAAAAACTTTGTCTCGTTTGTACGTTGCTAGTTTGCGCGTCTTGCGATATGAAAATCCAAGCTTTTGCTAAAGCTTCCTCCTCTTATTCGCCCCAACCCATAGTTTTTTTTAACTAATTCCTTTCTTTTGCCTTCTTCTAGATGGTGATTGTGTTTCTTGGACCCTGATGTGAATATTTAATGCACTAGTTTTTTATTTATAATTCCTATTTTATTGCATCTAAACCACACCTTACAGGCAGTGAACCCGATCGAGTATAGTATAGCTTTGATAAGCAAAGGTGTCGAAGTCAACGGGAACGGTAGTGAATTAATTTAAAATGTTTTATTATAGGTTACACAAAACACACAAAAGCAGTAAAGAAAGGGTTTATTAAATCTCAAACGAACAACTAAATAGCAAATCTCGATAAACTGACAGGAAGACAAATCTCTTTAGGTACTTTGGTTTAGACAGATTACATCTTAAAATCATAGATAATTGCACACATAGATTTATTTATTCATGTTCACCGATTTCTAAAATGATTAGGTTCATGTTCACTATTACTAATCCTTTAGCAAACAAGTCAATTCAAGCAGTGATCAATTGATTAAACTAACATGTTTTCTAGTGTTCAGTTCGTATCAAGCAAGACTTGTAATAATAGTTAATTAAATTTGTCAATTCAATCAACTTATATGTGATTGGTCGTCACATATACTCACACATTAATTTACTTATTTTCTAGTTAACCCTAGTTTCATGTTCACTATTCCTAGGCATATAATCTTGATGGTCATCAAAATCATAAGAGGCAAGCAATCAAGCAGATGTTCATACAACTCGATATACTTAATAATTAACAGAAAATAATTGTCATTAACACATAAGGATCTTTTAACAAGCTTAACAAGATAAATTAAACATGAATAAAACAATCAAATATAGCAATTAATCCAATAATCAAGGTTTCATCTAATCATAAACTCAAAGCAAATGGTTTTGACACCAAAATCAGAAAGTAAAAACATAATAGTATCACAGTGGAATGCTAAACATGGTCACGATAACAAACCACATGATTACCGACACAAATCCGCTCTCTAATCCTTCAGATATTCTCTCTTGTCAGCTTAACGGCCTTCCGGCCGCCTTCTAGACCCTCAAAACGGCTTACCAGAAGTTACTTGTCGACTAAAATAGGTTAGAAGTCGGAATATCCTAGACTATGAAAATGGGTGAATGATATGGGGTATTTATAGTTGAATGGAGATAGAATTAATATGGAATATTAGAGTTGGATAGGAATAAGGAAACTAATGGTGGCTTAGGGATTAAGCAAATAAAAATAAGGTAAGTGGTGCTTGGGGAATAAGTAACTTGGAGGGAATTTCCGTCCAGCTTTTATGCTTCATCTTCAAGGCCGATTTTGGATAAGATAAATCCCGAATTAGCCAAAAGGCCCTATCACATAAGTCGTAGGAAATTTCTTCTAGTTTTCAGAACATTTTGAATCTAGTCAATTGGACTTACGAGTCATCAGATATACCCGAAACACTGAAGAGGGGTCAATCTGCCAACAATATCCTTTTTGCGTCTTTTCAGCTCCATTATCTTTCTTTTGCATTCCAGCTCCCATTTTAACTGTAATTGAATATTTCAAAGCATATTAAGTATCTTTTATTTCTAAATAACATAAAAAACATAGTATAAAATAATAAGAAAACATCATAAATATATGCATAAAATAGACGTTATCAGACCCTTTCGTCGTCGTCATTGTTGAGGTTTATAGGTTGGGATTGAGAAAATGGGACTTGAGATGGTTTTGTTTGAAATTGTTGAGGTTGAAAAGGTTGGGATTGAAATTGTTGAGAAGGTTGTTGTTGAAAAGCTTGAAATTGGGGTTGATTGAATTGTTGTGGTCTTTGTTGTTGGTAGTAGTTTGGGAGGTATGGAAGGTTGGTGAATAAAAGTTGTTGTTGAATTGGAGATGTTAACATTCGCATGTAACCAAGATATGTATATAGATCATTTGGAGTGTTTGAGATGGTTGGGGTGTTTAGGGTGGAAAGTTGATGGAGCATTCATCAATCTGAAAGGCATCACTAGATATTCATAGTGTCCATCATGGGTTCTAAATATTGTATTCTCGATGCTATCTCCATGCATTTAAATCTGATTATAACCAGATTTTAGGTCTAGCTTTGAAAAATAACAAGACCTAAATAATTGGTCTAACAATTCTTCCACTACTCTATCGGAAACTTATTCGGAATGGTTGATTTATCCAATGCTCTGTAATCAACACACATCTGCTATGTATTATAATTTTTTCGGACTAAAATCATTGGGCTCGAGTAAGCACTTTTACTGGGACGAATCCTTCCCAAATCTAACAGCTCTTGCATTTGTCTTTCGATTTCATATATTTAGATATGGGGATATTGATGAGGCCTAAAACACACAGGTTCTTGAAGTTTGGCTAAGTTTATGCTGTGATCGTGAGGGTGAGATAGAGGAAGTCCCCTAGAGGCCTTAAAAACATCACCAAATTTGTTCAATAATTTTTACAATTCTTCCTACTAAACCGCAGATAAGTGCATGCCTTCCATAGATAAAGAAGGCCCTTCATATTTACTCCGAAAAACAAGGTTGTCTCATGTACTATGTGGTTTTACATGTAGCCATTTGTGTAAGGATGCTTGAGAATGTTGTCCAGGGGATAAACCTTAGAGCTGAACCTCATTTCCTTGATAATAGAACCCCATTCATACCTTATCCCACCTATGAGTAACTTCTCCCAATGACTTCAACCATTCCAACCCCAAGATGAGATATATGTTGCCTATGTCAAATACCAACGCATTCAATTCAAATGAACAACCACCCATCAGAATGTTTAACTTGGCAGACTTCCCAGTCAATCGAACTAGATGGTCATCTTCAATCTTAATATTGATACCATTGAATCGGAAAGAAGGTATTCCTAACGAAAGAACCAATTGATGAGATACAAAATTATGGGTTTGTCCTACAACATATGATTGGAATGCCCCCTGGCCCACATTACAAAGACTGGATTGCCCCCGGGCCCACAACCACAAAGACTGGATTCCCCCGGGCACACAACCACAAGGACTAGATTTCCACTGGTCCCACAACCACAAATACTAGATTGCCCTCGAGCCCACAGTCACAAAGACTAGATTGCCCCCGATTATGTTGGCCTATATCACAAAGCAGTACTGCCTCAACCCAACCATACTATGTACAAAACATTAACATGTAATCAGAACAGATCTACAAGTCTAACATATCACTACAACATAACAACATCATACACACAAGGACACATACTGCAGTACAAAGTATACTGAGAAAACTCACATCGTAGTCTAACAGACAATATTACTGCTCACAGATCCAATAACCGGCACTACAGGTCACATATACAACAATCGGGGACCAATTCTTAAACTACAATTCAAAACCCTCAGCTTGACCTAAAGTCAATTTTGGTCAAAAAGTCAACAGTCAACAGTCAAAAATTCTCCCAGATGGCCGCCACGTCGTGACCGAGCTTTTCTCATGTCGTGGTGGTCTCTAGACACAACAGTCGTGGAGACTTCCTTTTCTCACGTCGTGAAGGTGAATCCTCCACGTCGTGAGTATTGTCCTGGTCTCCTTAATGCATTAAGTTCTTAATCGTTAAGACCACCCATCCATACTTTCCAAGAGGATTTCCACTCCTAAATGTTGTTGGATTAGATGTCTAAGTCAATAACTAAGTTGGTATATACCTTAGTTAAAAGCAAAGTCCTTTTTGGGTTGCCCTCGAAACTAGTAATTGACTGGAATGACTTTTAGAGAGAGGGGTTGATTTATTGAATTATTATATGATTAATAAATAGAAATACATGATCTATTAATATATTATGAGATTGATATCTTAATTAGAAATAGTATTATTTAATTGATACTTAATCAGAAATTAATTGTAATTAATTTGGGATTAATTGGATTAATTAATAGTGCAAGGACTTAAGATGTAATTGTTCAAAAGTTGAACAAGAGAGAGATTTTAGAATATTCCTATGGTGGCCGAATTTTATGAGCCTTATAGAGTTTCTAGAAATCTTCATGTGGATAATAAGGAAACTAGATAAAGTTAGATTTGAAATAATATTATTGTATTTTAAATTAGGGTTATCTAGGGTTTTCCTATCAACTATAAATAGGACCCCATGGGCTCCCTATTGTTATCCATGCATACCTAAAGCAAGAAGATTCAAATTTCTGTTCCCCTCTCAAGTCTTCCATTGTTAGGGTTTGTGTACAAACCGTTAGAGACATCAAGCTTTTAGTGTTAGCTTTCCAAGAGACTTCAATAAAGGAATTGTTTGGTTATTTACGTTAATAATCAAAAGGTATGTAAACCCTAATCCTTGTTATTTTCGATAATAGTAGGATAGGCTAGGGTTCTTTGATGTTCATAGATTATAGCTATCAATAGAGAAAACTTAGATCCAAAGTAGGTTGCATGTGAACTTAAGGGTTAAGTTATTTCGCCTCATGCTTTAATTTATAACCTAAAAAACCTATCAAATGCAATATAAAAATTGGTGCTTTATGGACATGCATTTCCAATGCACGTCTCTTCCATTCTAGGTCCAAAAACATGGAAGAAATGAACTCAAACTTGTACACGAGACCAAACACACCATAAAATCATAAATTTGGAGCATATGGACCCAAAGGGGCGCCAAGGACCCATAAAGTTGCCAACTTTATGGAACCAACCATTCAAACTCCCACAATCATTGAGAAAAGGGACAAGAACATTGATCTAGAAGCAGTAATCATAAAGCATGGATCTCGAGGACTTAAAAAGGTCCAGAATATAAGCAAGGATCGGGAACAAAGGTTAACTTGCTAGATCTTTGAACCAAGAGCTTCTTTTTCTTCTTCAAAACACCACCAAAAACTCCAAAATGGATGATAGAGGAGAGGGGAGGCTCAAAGTGGTGAAAGGGAGGCTAGGGTTTCTCTTAAGAGGCTTTAGATATTATGGAGGATAGAAAAATGCCCTAAAAAAACGGAACCACCCTTTAAATACATAGAAAACCCTAAAAATTCATGGCCTTGAGTTGACCAGCGCTCACCTTGTGACAAAATGCTTGTCACCTTGTGATGAATCATCCTGTCGTGAGAGTTTGCTCCTCACCTCGTGACAACGGGTTTTCACCCAAGTCACTCCAACTTTAAATAGTCATAACTTCTTCGTTTCAACTCCGTTTTCGGCGATCTGTATATGCACAAAAATGTATTGGCGAGCCCCACAACCCTATATAATTACTTTTGACTTAATAAATGTCGAGCTAAAACCATAATTCGTGCAAGAAGCACGAAATATTATTCTTCCCATTTTACCTTTTTGCTTCAAAGCACAAATCGAGGGCTTTAATCACTTAATCCAAAATTATCAACGTCCGAAAGGGTCTAGACTCTATTACGATGAAGCCCAAGACCTTTACACGATCCATTTATGACCTGCTATCCATGTAACGCCCCGTTTCTCAGGTATTGATTTAATGTGTGAGTTTCTTGATTTCAAGGGCTATTCGACGAGTTGATTGCCCTACTCGTCGAGTAGCAGCGGGTTGGTCTACGTATTTTAATGACCTACTCGCCGAGTCCAAGAAGGGACTCGACGAGTAGGAGCTGGCAGATGAAACCCTAAATCTCGGGGTTTTGCACCCTATTTAAAGGATCATTGGCCTCCCCCAGCCTCCCCTTTACTGCTTCTTGTCCTTCTCAAACCCTAATCGAGTGTGTGTGTCCCATTTGTGTATTTTGAGCTTGGAAGAGGATTTTGTGGAGAAAGGAGCTTGGAGAGCAAAAGCAAGGAGCTTGTGGGATCTGAAATCTACCTTTGGGCATCTTCTGGAAGGTATAAATCGTTACCCTGACCTCATTTCATTCTAGATCCCCTCTTTGGACAAATCCTAGGGTTTTCATGGTATGATTGGAAGCTATTCTTGTATGCAAGCTAAGATCTGAAGTTGTAACTTCAGAACTTAGCTCCCTTGGGCTTCTTAGTCCATAAAGTTTCCAGCTTGTGCAAGGATGAGACTCTCCCAAGGTGTAAAGCCCCATTGGAAGCTTAGATTGGTCATTTAGGGCCTTTAGAGCCTTGCATGTGCGTAAAGTTTGCAACTTTACGTGATAAACGTGCCTTAGAAGCTTGGATCTGTAATCTGGAACCTTGCCATGGCTTAAAAAGCGTCTGCATGGATAAAGGTCTGCAAGGACTCGGCGAGTTGGATGAACAACTCGGCGAGCCCGTTGAAGGTGGTCATGAACTCGACGAGTTGATGAACAACTCGGCGAGTCCGTTGAAGATTGCCTTGAACTCGACGAGTCGTTAGAAGACTCGGCGAGTCGGCTAGGGTTTCTCCCAATTCTTGGACACGTATGAACTCGGCGAGTTAAAGGGGAACTCGACGAGCCAATCAAGGATTTCACGACTTCTCGAGTTCAGGAAGGACTCGACGAGTCGGTGAACTGCACTCGACGAGTCGAGTCAACATGGACTGTTGACTTTGACTGTGAACTTTGACTTGGACCAAGGGTTGACCAGTTGACTTCTGAGGGTATTCTGGTAATTCGGAGATTTATGAAAAAGGGTTTTATGGTAAATATAGGTGGTGGAGTTCGTGTTGGTGATCTGGGAGTTGAGCTTTCTAGTTTCAGACGTCAGTTGCAAGGTGAGTTATCCTCACTATATCAACAGGGTCTAAGGCACCAAGGCCGGCCCTTATGGTTTTGTATTTGGGTTATTACATAATATGTGCATCGTTTCACATCCTGTTAGTTAGGATGGTGATATGCTTATGCTTAGTGATCGGGTTCGGTCGATATCCTAGTTACAGGATTATGCTATGATATGACATGGGTAGGTCAGAGTCCTGGTTTAGGACGTTGCTATGCTATTTGATATGTTAGATCGGTTTGTCTGTTATTACGATAGCCTACGAATGTATATGCACATGTTGTTTGATTTGGGTGTTGGGTTGAGGCGGTCCTGCTTTGTGCTGAAGGCCAACATACCCAGGGCGGTCCGGATAGACTACAAAACCCAAGAGGGTATGATAGTCAGACCGAAGGCCCGGTGAGCGGTCCGGATAGGCTGAAGGCCCCGCGAGGCGGTCCAGACGTGCCGAAGGCTCGGAGAGCGGTCCAAATAGACTGAAGGCCTGCGAGGCGGTCCAGTGAGGCTGAAGGCTCATTATGCTTGCTGTTTGGTTATATGTTTATATGGTATGGTTATGTGGTTGGTATTTTGGGGGATAGCTCACTAAGCTTTCAGGCTTACAGTTTCAGTTGTTGTTTTAGGTACCTCTGGTGATCGCGGGAAGGCGAAGGCATGATCGTACCGCTCCTCTCGCTCTTATGACTTTTATGATTTGATACTGGGATACTCTGATAACTGCATTTTGAAAACAAACTATGTAATGACTTAACGGATTAAACTGTTTTTTTTAATTTTAAATTGGCTTGAATTTTTGGGTGTCACAATCCATATATTAGAAATTTCCTAAAACTAGGTGTTATAGTAAGAAACATACAGTGACGATGAGATCTCACATTCGAAATGGGCGAGGGGGGAGCTAGGTCAAACACACAGGGGCATGTGGAGCACATGTTTCCAATAAAAACCGGAGCCATCTCCAAAGTGGTGACCGGAGACTAGAGATGTGCGACTAGAGTTTTTTGGTTTTTACCTTGAGGTTTTGTTTTCTCTTATTTGTAGGTTCTATAAAAGTTTAGATTGAAGAAAATTTGTGGGCTTTTTTTCAATAAGATGAGTTTAAGTGAGGATTAGGATTTGTTAAGTTTTGATTTTTAGGTACTGTTTGTTTTTTCGAAGTGAAAATTCATGAAGTCTACAGACCACCTCTACAACCCTCTGCAGCATAAGAGATGGACCAAACGGCTGCAACCTGTAATAAGAAGTTTATTGTTTTTTAACATCTGTAGGCTGCTACAATAAACCGAAATTTAAATAAACATATTTTATAAGCTGAAAATAGTTCTCAACTGTAACACACTGATTTGTACCACAAAATTTTTCATTTTTAAATATAGAAAATGTCAAATATTATAAAACCAATTCGTAAACATCCCAGGTGAATCAAATACAGTCATCCCAAATCAGAGTATCAAAATGCAGAAAATCATAAAATCTGCAAGCCAAAGTGTGCAGTCAAGCCTTCGCCTTTCCACAATCATCTGAAGTACCTGAAAAACGTTTACTCCACAACTGTAAGCATGAAGCTTAGTGAGTTCCTAAAATATTACATAGAGCTCAACAAAATAATCAGTTATGGGTTATTAGGAACCCTGTGGATTAAGAACACATTTCAAGGGTTATCAGTAACCCAAGGGACTATCAGTAGTCCCTGTGGACTCACAACTCTCCAAGAGATATCAGCAACAAAGTTACACAAATCACATCAATCAACAAGTAAGACCCAGTTGGTCAACATGCATACGCTACTATACTGGTAATATAGTGAGAAGACTCACCTCGTGAATAGCAGCTAAAACCGTAATAGGTCTCACACACAGGGTTGATAAGAGCAACAACACACCTAACAGCAGTAAAGACATACCCTTTCAGCCTACATCCTTAAAACATAAGCCTGACCCAAAAGTCAACCATGGTCAAAAAGTCAACCATAATCAACTTCAGCCAACGGTCACGTCATGACCACCTATAGGTCACATCGTAACCGAACCCGGACAAAACAATAGCAAATACTCCCTTCTCACAACATGACATGCTAATCCTCATGTCGTGAGATCCATTTTGGACAGCTTTGAACATTAAGCTCTTAATACCTAATACCAATCCTTGAAACTTTCCAGAGGGTCTTCCCCAACCCTAAGGACCATAAAATCATATTTTTTCGGTCATGCATGTCTAATGCATGACTTGCACACTAACTAGGACAATAAGAAGAAAATTAGATCAAGACTCATGCTTGGAGTCCAAAACCAACACTAAACTTCAGATCTGAAACTTATACTAAAGAAAATACCTCAATGATCCATAAAGTTGCTAACTTTATGGATCACATGCATGCTACCCAACCCAACCATGAAAATATAAGCATAAATCTTAGATCTAACATGCATAAGAGACAAAGGCAAGAGCTTTAGGACTTACAAAGGTCCAAAAGAACTTCAAGATGATGAGGAATGAGCTTGATTGCCAAAAGGATGCACTCAAGGAGTCTTCTTTCTTCTTCAAAGAGCCAAAACCACCAAATGAGCTCTTCAAGGTCACCAATGGAGGCTAAAAATGATTGGGGCAGGAAGGAGGTGATGGAGGCTGAGGGTGTGCAAACCCTAGCCTCCCACTTCCCTTAAATAGGGCACAAAACATATGATTAGGGTTAGATTGATCTCATGAGGTAAACACCTACGTGTCACGTCGTGAGCCTCAAGAATGGTCACGCGATTTAGCCGAATGTCACTTCGTGAGACATTATCTCTCATGTTGTGACCCTCTATAATTTGGGGTTTTTCATTCTTATTTAATTCCTAGCATTGAAAGATCGAGTACCTACATTATATATTTCAATTCTCCCCTACTAGAATCAGACTTCTTCCTCGAAGTCCTCAGTCTCGAACAATGCAGGATAATGGGTACGCATCTCTTACTCCCAAGTCCACTCAGACCCCTTTCAGTGCTGCCACTGTACCTTCACCAAGCCACCTCCTTATTACGCATGGTCTTCTTTCTCCTGTTGATAATCGCTATCGGTCGCTCGATATAATTTAGGCGATCATCAACCTGAATATCATCCAAAGGCACTACTGCAGTATCGTCATTTACACACTTGTGCAATCGGGAAACCTGGAAGGTGCTATGAATTTGTTTGACCTCATCTGGAAAAATCCAGTCAGTAGGCCACCTTTCCTACCCTATCTGCCACACAGAATGAACCGATAAACCTGGGGCCCAGCTTCCCCTGCTTCCTGAATCAGATAACGTCTTTCCAAGAGGACAATTTTAGGAGTACCATATCCCCAACCTGGAATTCTAACTTGGATCTACGTTGGTCGACGTAGCTCTTCTATCGGCTCTAGGTTGTCTGCAATCTCTACCTAACCTTCTATATAAGTTTCATCATCTTGAGTACTATCTTCGTGCTCCCCATGACCCTCTGACCACCCTCTCCCCAACAAACCAGGATCCGACACTTCCTCCCATAGAGAATCTTGAAGGGAGGCATACTAATACTGGAGTGATAGTTATTATTGTATGAAAACTCAACCAGGGGAAGGTAGGAGTCCCAACTCCCACTGAAATCAATGATTCAAGCCCTCATCATAGCCTCGAGCGTCTGAATGGTCCGCTCGCTCTGTCCGCTTGTCTGTGGATGATAAGCAATACTAAAATGCAACCGGGTACCCAAATCCTCTTTAAACCTCTTCTAAAATCTGGAAGTGAAACAAACATCCCGTTCTGACATAATCGAAGTAGGCACACCATGGGGAGAAACCACCTATCGAACATAAATCTCTACCAACTTCTCAGTAGAAGAGCTCTCACGAATGGCCATAAAGTGAGCACTCTTTGTCAAATGATCCACAATCACCCATATGGAATCAAAACCCTTTGTCGTCTTCAGTAACTTCGTGATGAAATCCATGGTGATCTGCTCCCATTTCCATAATGGGAACTCTAAGGGCTGTAATTGTTCGTAAGGGCGCTGATGTTCGGCCTTGACCTTCCGACAGGTCATGCATCGCTCCACAAACCAATCTATATCTCTCTTCATACATGGCCACCAGTAACTATTTCTCATATCATGATACATCTTCGTCGCGCCCTAGTAAATAAAAAATCTCTATTTGTGTGCCTTGCCCATCAAAATCTATCGGGTCCCACCCGAATAAAGCACCCAAATCCTGCCATGCAACGTCAAAAATCCATGACTATCAAAATCGAAACCCGATATTTGACCGACCACCCGTTTCCTTGTTACACTCGTGTTCCAGATTGGATAAGTATACTTGTAACAAGGACAGAAGATGGAGTTTTAGAGGAAACTCTGTGCCACGATGTGGCTAAGGAAGGCCACAACGTGGAACTAATTATTTGATCGCGTGATTTTTGGACTGCCACGACATGGCCAAGGAAGGCCACGACGTGGCAGCTATTCAGGCCCAAACCCTAACCCTAATTCCTCCTTGTGTGTGGTGACTCCGATTTGGTTACTTTGGTTGCTTGTGAAGAAAGAAGAGGCATTGAAAAAGGATTGTGGTGCTTCTTGGTTGAAGCAAATATCTCTTTTGGGCATCTCTGGACCTTTGTAAGTGTCTAAGTTCCTTGCTCTATGGCTTTTTGTGGTTAGATCTTGAATATTATCCCATGTTTCTCATGTTTGAGCAAGTTTGGAGGGAAGGAACCATAAAGTTGGCAACTTTATGACTCTCCTGAGTCCTAAGAGCATCATATGTTGTGGATCTAGTCTTTGGTAGAAGTTCTTGTCATTTGCTTAAGTTTTGGTCTTTAGAGCTCATTTTTTTTTACCTAAAATAGATCTTAGACATATATTGGACATACATGTCTATAAAGCTTCCACCTTTATGATAGATCTGGTGTTATAAACCCTTATGGAGTGGTTGGGTTAAGGAATTTTTCAGATTGAGGACTTGATATTTAAGACATTATGCATTTTAGCTTTATTTGGACCTAAGGTTTGAGATCTTGATCTCTTTGGGTATCTTAATGGATAAAGTTGGAAACTTTATCCATTTAGACCATAGTATGGAATAGATATGAGCTTTGGAGCTCTTGGAATCTAAGAAAGCACCTTAATCCATTATGTTGCTGGAAACCCAGTGCCCATAGCGTGGCGACTAAGAATTTCATGTATGTTTGGTTAGGTGAAGGCCACAGCGTAGCCAAGGAAGGCCACGATGTGGCAGTCGGCTAAAGTCAACTCTAGTCGCTAACTTTGACCATTGACGTTTGGAATGCGTTAAATTTGGTCAATCTCTATTTTTAGAAGGTAGACTTAGGGTTCTCCTTGTGTGGATTGTTAGGAGGTGTTTGGCACCCATACTTTGGTGGTAAGAGCTGTTGGTTGTGATCAGTTCGACGTTGTGTGAGGTTTTAGTCAGCATTCTGATTCAGGTGAGTCTCCTCACTATACTCAGGGGTCAAAGGCACCAATGTCGGCCTACTAGTTTATGATATATAGGAAGACCAGGGGGTGGGCCCTGACATTTGTATGAAAGACTTGGAGGTGGCTCCTGGCAAATTGTATGTAAGACTAGGGACCAGACCCTGATAGTTATATGCAATACACTAGTTATCTTTGTGATACTTGCAATGGAAGACCAGGAGGTGGCTCTTGGCACTTGTCTGTAAGGCCAAGGGTTCCCCCCCCTGGCCTAGCAAGGAAAGATCATGATACAGCTCATGGCATAATGGCAAGACTATGGTTGGCGCATAACAATATCTATTGTATGTATGATATGTTGTATTTTGGAGAACTTACTAAGCTTTGTGCTTACAGTTTTATGTTTATGGTTTCAGGTACTTCCGGTATAAAATGGAAGGGCCCGACGTGATTGCACAACATCCCCCAAAGTTTTCCGCATTGGCAGTTTATGATCTTTACTCTGATGATTAAATAATATATTCACTTTGATCGGTTTTGGAACAACTCGTTTGTATGGTTTATTGTTTTGAAAATGAAAATTTTACTATGAATTTTTGGGACGTTACAAGTTGGTATCAGAGCCTTGGTTTGAAGGATTTGGGCACACTCTCAGGTGTGTCTAAAATCAAACTAAGGAATTGGTAAAATTTTCAAAGAAAATGAACTTTCTAAAAATATTTTTAAAGAAAAAGGGGGTGTGATGCGTATAATCAGCCGAGTTCAAGTAAGTGATTCGCAGAATACCCGTACATGTTGATATGTTATATGTTATAAGAATTGCATGCTAGATTAAGGCTAAGGATCTGCTCAGTAATGTATGATAGAATGCTAGGATAGATCACTTTATATTCCTGTTAGTGGAGCTTTTAGAATTGCATGCTAGTATGGATGTCTGATGATTGGATAGAATGGCCTGATTAGGTGATGTACTGGTAAGATTTTTGCTAATGCCCGAATGTTGCTTGCTTTGTGCTTTTTGGGACCCTTAATAATGTGAGTTAACTATTAAGTGAATATGTTAAGTCATATGCTGCAAAGTTAAATAATATCAGAGTGATTGATTTGGACCTATTGCACAACTCTCGTTTGAGTCTAATCGTTGTAGGGTTGAGTCTTTTAGTCGAAGTATTATCTAAGATTTTTGCATGTGATTGTATTCATGAAATAGTTAGCTGACATTAGTGAGAATTCTTCAGCATCTGATGGCAGGTTGGGGAACCTAGAAGAGCCTAAGAAGTGTTTTAGTGGGTTTGGATGCGTTGTTAGCAGATACTTAGGGTATCAGTTTGAGAAGGCGACTTAGAGGATTCAGGATAATTCTTGAGGAAAGTATAGATAAGTGTGGAAAGTAGTATTGGGCTCGTACAACTGAAAGCACATAATCGAATCGAAGAGAGTCACAGAGAATCTAGGAAGCATGTAGGATTAGGATTCTTTAGGTATGTTATGATCATTTGTATGATTTTTTTCAGAATGGTGATGAGCACGCGTGGAGGAGGTTCAGGTTGTGGTTCAGGCTCAGGTGCTAGTGTTGGGCCGATTGATGAGCAGATGCAAGAGTTCATCTCGTACGAGATCACCTGTAGTATTTTGGAGCAGACTCCTGTGATATTCGGTTCGATCAAGGAGGGGATTATGGAGATTTTGGATGAGCGGTTGGACACATTCCGCACTGAGATTATGGTTATTGTGGAAGCTCGCACTCTTTCCTTCCATGAGTTCCATGGTTGTGGAGCTCCCGAGTTCTTTGGGGAGAAGGACCCCATTGCTAGTAAGAGGTGGTTAGCGGACATGGTGAACGCTTTCCGGACAAGCTTCTACCCCGAGGGGTCGAAGGTAAGATTTGCATCCTGTCTTTTGAAAGACAGAGCTCGAGATTGGTAGGAGGAGGTAGATTTTGATTTGGGAGGCGAGGCCATTAGGACGATGACTTGGGATGAGTGGGAGAAGACCAGCAGTCGGTTCGATTTTTTGTTGTATCAGCAAGGAATTGAAGGAATCTGCAAGGTGGGCCTTCCGAGTTTAAATGCAAGATTTGTAGGATATTTCATAGTTACGAGGCAATGTGAAATTGGTTTGATCGTGGGTGTAAGATCGGTAGTTGTCAAGTTCATACCTTTGAAGTTTGGTTAGTTGCAGGTTCGCTTGGGAATTGCTCTAGTGCAAGTAGGTCGTTGACTTGGTTGATACCCGTTTTGATAGTTGAGATTTTGTTCTCCGTCATCCGATAAAGTCGTCGAGGACTTGTAGTGGATTCAATGGAAAGTGCTTGGCAATATTGAGCTCATTGAGATTCCGGGGAGTATTCATCCAATTTTGGAAGGTGTATGTTCTCTAGGATTGGCTAGTAATGGAATGCTAGTTCTTGTAAGCTCATATTGTCGACAGCTTTGAGTAGTAAGGTTTCAAGATGGGTTGGAAATCTATCAATTTTGTGGTTGGAAGGATGTAGTTGAATCCATGTGGGGGAGACCTGTTTGGACTAAAGGTTGTACAAGGAATGAGAATTCTGTTGGATTAATGTCTAAGTCCATAACTATATTTGGTATGTACTTGACCCGACCCGGCATGGTCCATTTGGGTTGCACTTCACCGGCACAATTTATATGGATAGTCTTTTGAGAATAGTATATTTATGATTTATATTAATATATTATAAGTTCTAATATATTAATATGGAATCATATTATTTAATTAGTATTGATCAAGAATTAATTTAGAATTAATTAAGTGATCAAAAAGAACTAATTAAATATGGACTCTTATATATATGGAATGGGCCAAGTTCATTTAGGTTGGGCTAAGCTTTCATGGATGGTCCATGGAGCTTTTAACCCATGGATCCTATGTAAATGAAAGGTCATGGGTATTAGGGTTTACATGGATGTAACCCTAATCCTCCATAATATATAAAGGGGTCCTTGGCTCACAAAATTGGTACAAGTGTGTGAAAATAAGAGTGGGCCAATTTTTGTGTGCATACATATTCTCTCAAGTTCTTCCAAGGTGTTTTGGTGATTTATGATTCCATTTGAGGCTTCCACACTATTGGGGCTAAGCTCTTAAAGCTTGAAGACATCAAGCTACATCAAAAGGTATGTCATCTAACTAGAACTTTGTAGTATAGGTGCTTCATAATATGCTGGTTAGGATGAAACCTTGGAATAGTTAATATTTGCATGTATAATAGAGAAAACATAGATCCAAGGTTTATAGGGTTGCATGTACACCATAGGAGTGTTAGAATGCTCAAAACCCAACAGTGGTATCAAAGCCATGGGTTGTTTTCTGTTATATTGATGCAAATGTTTTATTTTCAAGTTGAAAAAAAAGGAAAAAAAAACATGACGTTTGTCAAATTTTAAGATAATTACTTGTTTTGTGAAAAACGAATTATTTGTAAAATTTGAATTATTTGTTATATGAGTTGAATTAGGTCAAATTTAGTAAAAGATAAAATGATATGATTATTTTATTAGTTTTAAAAGTTTGATCTAAATGTTTTAAGGAGTTACATATTTTGTCATAAAATTTTGGAGCTCAAAAGTTTTTTTTTAAAGTTGTGATCTTAAGGGTTTTTGAAACTTCCATAAGTTATGGATATGAAAGTTTTTTTTTTAAAAAAAAATTTGATTCAAAGTTTTTATGGAGTTACAAAATTTGGTGTTAATGTTTTAAAGAATTCCATAACTTGTTCTTAAGTTATGGAACATGAAAAGTTTCATCATAAAACACAATTAATTCCATAAGTTATGGAATCCAAAGGTTTTCAAGAATTACAAAACTTGCCCTCAAGTTTTGGAATTTAAGAAAAGTTTTTTATGAAAAAAAGAATTGAATTCTAAAACTCTTGGGTTCATAACTTAAACAATTAATTAAATGGTTTTAATTTTGAGTTTAATAATTGGAATTATGATGTTTTGTTGAATAGTTCAAATTAACTCTTATGGACTTTATTAATAGTTAATTAAAGTGTTTAATTAAAAGAGTATTATTAATCTATAAATATATGGTTTGAGTTTAATTAAATTAAAAGTCTAGTTTAATTAATAGATTAAACTACCAAGTATTTTAAATGTCTAAAATACACCCTTATACTATTATAATATTAAAAGTTTAATATATTATATGTATAAGAGCAAGTCGTCTTACCATTAGTAGGCCTCATTCACGAAGTCGGTCTATAAGGGGGGTATAAGGTTACTGCCTATAAAATGGCAGTTTAATGGGTGTCCACTCTCACTCACCGCTTCCTTGACCGGTGGAGGGTCGTTAGCCGAACAGGTAGGACAAGGACTATAATTCTCCCTTCATTATAAGTATAATGATAAATACTAAGTAACTAAACACTTATAAATTCCCAATCTTAGTTACTTAGGAAAATGTGAATAAGGTGCTAATCCATGAAATTACACTTTGCACTTTGTTTAAGCTGTTAGTGGAGCGTGTGTGGTTAACCGGCATACTAACCTGGACTTAACAAGGTAGGAAAAGGGTAACTTAATGTTTATCATAGTATCGTTGGAGCGTGTATGGTTAACCGGCACATCGATTGAGGGGTAAATATTAAGGGTACCAAGTATATGTGCATGGTTACTTCACACCTTGTTTTGTGATCCTCGGCATCCCAGTCACAAAACCTGAAGGGCACACTCGAGATTGAAACATGCCATTGAAAAGTTCAATGAATCTCAAAAGAATCTAGGAGTTTCAAAACCAATTAAAACCTAATAATACATTTCGTTTATCTTGGTGGAAATTGGTGAATCGTCATTCACCTACCTTCAAATATTTTATAGCTTGGATTACGGCATCCCTCTTCCAAGTTATAAAATAGTTTGTTGGGTCTTAGCCTTAATATATCATTTTGGGTGTTATATTAAGGACTTAAATCAACTTTACATGAATTTCTCCCATTGTTGATGTCTGGTTTAGACAACAATGATCTTCCCAAACCAAGCTTTCCTAATGAATATGACTTCCCGAGTTTGGCTCATGGAAGTCATACTTCTCTTCCTCCACCTCCTCCAATCATTCTCCCTAACCCACAAGTTCAAGGTCACTCAAGCCCTAATGGCAAGCAAGGTCTATGTGTGATCACATCTTAGAGATGCAGTCACATATTGACAAGCCGGGAGAGTTGGGTGTCAAAGTCAAGAGAAAGTTGGATGTTCAATCACTTTCTAAGTCACATAGTGAGTTCCTTTGGGACTACTATGAAACAGACTATGACATGAACCTTAATGATCATATCTATTTGCTTGGTGCTGCTGAATCAACAATGATTTGGAACGATAGTAAAGCAAATTTGATTAGAAGATCAACTTCCCAAAAACTTTATGGACAGTGACAATGGTGACAATGGAAATCCAGAAAAAGCATTCTCTTCCCAATGGAAAGGGATTGGCCATAGTCAACCCGGTTGACCAAATGGTAAAGAGAAAGGCTAAGTCTGAGATAGTCCCATTACCAAAGGGTCCATATGTTTATTTTGCCAAAGGAAGGGGCATTGATTGCAAAGCTGCCAAATTTACCTAAGGATGTTAAAGTCAATAAGTTTGACTCTACATCAGGTAGAGCCCATTATCTAACTCTGTTAAGTTCTATTCTGAGATCCTCATTACATGATGTGACTGGGTCACATGTTGATGTTTTAAGAATCAAAGAATAGAGAGAAATCTTAAACGAAGTATATGCTGATTCTGATCGCGAAGGTGGATTTCGATCGCATCAGAATTTTGAGCAGTTGCTTAAGAAGTTATGATATATTGCTAAGGAATAGATAACAACAATTTTCCATGTGGATTGTAAGGATAAGTTTTTCCGCAAAGTTTTAAAATAAAAGAAAATTGTTTAATTTTATTTATTTGAAGTATCCTTACAATGGCATTTGTGGAAAATTGTTGCTTATATGATTCCACTAACAGCAATATTGGAAAATGGATTTGATTCTTTCATTTGTGGTAGTGTCTAAATTTACCAAATCAGGAAAGTTCCTCATCACCCAAGTTTCAATTGGACCGAAACTTGGAATCATGCAAGTTGAATAGTATGATGAATGAGAACTTTCAAGCATTGGAAAATCAAGACTAATTACTTGTTCACATGGATGTGTGAGTCAAGTGAAGGACTAAAGGGATCGAGTACACATTCTTGTGCACTGGTCATGTCCACCACAAAGCTCGTTAAGACTATTTGATTTACTAAAGTTTAGTAAATATGGTTATACTTACAAGTTTAAGTATAATTATGAAACATTGGAAAAGTCTCAATGTATGGCAGAACGAATGGGAAGAATCAAATTAGGCAGAAAGATAAAAGTTTCTCAAATCTGAAAGGATGGGAGAGTACTTTAGTATCATGTTTGTGATCATCTTAATGATTTAGAAATCATATCACAATTAGTCCTCTAAAGGTCATCTTAGTGCATTCTTATGACTAAGAAGAGGAGTCATGAATTGTTGAAATGGTTAGATCAGGAAGATGAGTCATACTTCGTTCCAAAACAATTCTTAGAGTCATACTCCAAGATTGTAACTTGAGTGACATATCTTAAAGAAAGGTTTAAAACACTTGTCAAATGTAAGAGTAAAAGTGTCCTACTCTTGTACATTTGAAATTGGTAAGTTGTGATGTTTTGGATAAAACAAAGACCAACTAAGGCCAATTGTGTGAAGTGTTTGTCTTGATAAAGAATCTACACTATCTCTTGAATATTTGGTAAGATAGTCTTATATGTCAAGCGGATAGTGGGAGTCTTAAAGATCCTAAAAAGAATTTCAAGAACTAATCAAGAATAAAACCTGAGGTTCTTCACTAGCACACGACTTGAGGTTTATAACCTATCGTGTTGACATATTCTGTGCCCATTCCAGTTAAAGTTGGCTTTGCATAGGAGTTCTGAATGTTCTCAATTGGTTGCATAACAACATGGAAGCAATGGCAGGCCCTGTACTGCCAGGTGGCAAGAAGTTAAGATTGCATAAGTTCAGTCCATATGAGTTTGGATTTGTCATTATCCTTGTCTTGTGACTATGATTTTGACGATTCACATGGATAAGAGCACATACACCATAAAATCTAAGGGTCATAAGGTTTCTCTCCGATTCATGAAAATGATGGTGAGGAAACACTTCCACCAAGTAGATTTGAAGCAGATGGCAAAAGGTCTAAACAATTGAGACTATGATTACGACATCCCTTTTCATAGTTCTGAAATTGTTTAGACACACATGCATGCTATCTAAGGAAAGGTGTATGATTTTGATAAAGTTTTATCAAAGCATCTCGGATCAGAAATCCGAACTTTGGTAAGAAAGTCAATAAAGTATTGATTTCTAGAAGTCCAGCTGATTTCTGAGTACATGTCAAAGCTAGTGGGAGCATAAGTGTTATGTTAATAATCATCATGTTAGTGGGAGCATGATAATTATTGTTAGTGTTGCAAGTTAGCAATGTTAATTATAGAAAACAAAAGTTTCAATTCGTGAGGCTGCAAGGATTGAAAAAGTTGTTTTGCTATAATTAAGGGAGAGGAAATACTTCATTTCAGTTCTAAAGGCTTAGATTGAGACCTTAATCATCTTTAGTCAAGAATATATATATGAATTTCATGTTGGATTGGTTCAACTTAAGGAAATTCTATATATTGCGTTCTCAAAATTCGATTATGATTACGGCATCCCTCTTCATAGTCAAATTTTGAAAACATGGCAAATAAAAATATTGTAGCAAAAGACTGGTCTAGAATCATGTCTTTATGTGAGACATCATGAATCTTGTACCATTTGCTTTGGGTACAGGATCGATTGCATGTGCTATAATATTTGTCATTTCTAAATTTTTCCAAATGCCCAGAGGCATTAAGAAGGGAAAAGGTCTAGAATTGGATATGACTAAAATGATTAAGCAATTGTCGAGGACAATCTGAGGTTTACCAAAGATTGGTTGCTCAGGGACAGTTGGAAGTATAGTGCTAATTTTGGAAGGACCATATTGACATATTCTGAAAAGAGGCATCTCTTATTCAGAAGTGATAGTCAAAATGAGAATATGGAGTTGTCTCCATAGGTGGAAGTTATCTGTGTAAGATTAGAAAACTTAATGCAAGAAGCATGTCCAAAGCAATGTACTTTGAATATGAGACTTAGTTTCCATGGAGTTGATCTCCATTGGAATACCTTATAATGATTGTTGACAAGTCTTTGTGACTTTGTACATATTCATTACAGGAGGGTCAGTGCATATAAGTTTAAAATCTAAACAGATTTCGATAAATGATAGGAATTTGAAATTTTCACATTTTTCGATAAGGATTTGGGAGTGTGAAATTAGAATCATTGAAATTAAGTTCAATTGGTTTATTTCACAAAGTAAGGATCATAGACAAACATAGAGTGCATACTTGGTGTATGGCAAAGCTATTGTTTAAGTACATGCTTGGAGCATGGGACAACTAGTGTTTTTAATTCAAGTATAAAGTTGATAAAACCGAAACAATGAATAATGAGTAATCAATATGGTGATAAATAAAAGTGTTTATTTATATTCATAGGGTTTGATACCATATTTGATTCATTTATTCTTGTGTTTCACTTTGCATGTTTTGACTTCCAGAATAACTAAGTCGCTCTTCCTGAATGATTAAGTTATTCAAACCATCCACAGTCGGTCATATGTTGGAAGTAGATATGAATCAAGACTGTCATGGGTTGGTTTGTAGAGGTCCAAGTTGGTGGACAAAGTGGTGCTACAACACTCATGAGTGCTCATAAGTTCTGAGTATTGGATTCAACCCGCGCTCATTTGAATCACTTCATGGATTTTATCACGAGTGATCATGAGACGATAATATCTTATATTCTTCAAACCTAGAGATATGAGTTGTTACTATGAGTTGGTTATACATTGATTGCACGAAAACGCATTTGGTAACTCGATGTTATAAAACGTGCCTTTGTGTATGATTCAACAAGTAGTACAACAAGCCATATGAGTCGAAGTTTATCCATTCCTTTTACCTTCGGGATAAAAGCGATATCTATGGGCCCCTCGATGATTTAGCGATGACACATGTGAGTGCTTGGCCAAGCCAGGACTGATTTGATTTGTTTAATCAGTCAGTCATCATAAATCGAAAATCGGGAAACAACAAATGGACAGAGAGAATGATTATAATCCATGTCTCAGTCCATATGATATCTAGAATGGAGGAATATATGATCCCTTATCTAATAGACAAGTCATTGACAAGGTCAGAGTTTGAAAGCGGCTTTAAGAGCTACGATTGCCAGTTAGGTTTTGAAGTCATACTCAATAATAGTTTTAGACTTATCCAAGTGGGAGACTGTTGGATTAATGTATAAGTCCATAACTATATTTGGTATGTACTTGACCCGACCCGGTATGGTCCATTTGGGTTGCACTTCACCGACACAATTTATATGGATAGTCTTTTGAGAATAGTATATTTATGATTTATATTAATATATTATAAGTTCTAATATATTAATATGGAATCATATTATTTAATTAGTATTGATCAAGAATTAATTTAGAATTAATTAAGTGATCAAAAAGAACTAATTAAATATGGACTCTTATATATATGGAATGGGCCAAGTTCATTTAGGTTGGGCTAAGCTTTCATGGATGGTCCATGGAGCTTTTAACCCATGGATCCTATGTAAATGAAAGGTCATGGGTATTAGGGTTTACATGGATGTAACCCTAATCCTCCATAATATATAAAGGGGTCCTTGGCTCACAAAATTGGTACAAGTGTGTGAAAATAAGAGTGGGCCAATTTTAGTGTGCATACATATTCTCTCAAGTTCTTCCAAGGTGTTTTGGTGATTTGTGATTCCATTTGAGGCTTCCACACTATTGGGGCTAAGCTCTTAAAGCTTGAAGACATCAAGCTACATCAAAAGGTATGTCATCTAACTAGAACTTTGTAGTATAGGTGCTTCATAATATGCTGGTTAGGATGAAACCTTGTAATAGTTAATATTTGCATGTATAATAGAGAAAACATAGATCCAAGGTTTATAGGGTTGCATGTACACCATAGGAGTGTTAGAATGCTCAAAACCCAACAGAAGTTACCTTGCGCATCAGTAGTGGCGCATGGCGGGAATGTGATTAGGTTCAGGTTGAGGTTTGTGTTAGATCCTCTCTGTCCGTTCTTGTCTGATAAAGGCTTTGGGATTCGAAGCATGACCTAAACACCTGATTGGGATATAGTCGAATAAGGCTTCGACCCATGACTTATTTTGTTTAGATATGGTGGGTGGATGGTTTTTATGGAAATGTTGTAAGACTACGGGGTAGCCGTAACATTCACTAGATTGATAGGTTGTAGTGGAAGTGTTATAAGACTGTAGGGTGGCTGTAGCATTCATTAGGTTAGAAGGTAGTGGTAGAAGTGTTGTAAGTGTAAGGGCACACCTTATGATCTGATGAGTCAAACACTTTACACGCTGACCACAAGCACTAGCGCCAACATCAGCACCAACGTCAACGCCTCAAGACCTTATCCACGCCAGAGTCTAGATAATGATCTTATGTAATCTTTGTATATTAGGAAATTATATGGATATGTATAGAATAGATAACAGATCCGATGTCTTGGTGATAAGGATTAGTTCTTATTATAGATTAGATAGAATCCCTTGATTGAAGGGATATACTAGTATAGTTTAGTATATATTCAACATTAGGGTGAAATCCTAATGTATATCTTGGTGACCGTCTTTGTGACCTTCGTCCTATTGGTGAGAACAATCCCTTTTTTGGTGAAAGACATATTTTTGATGAACTCGTGGTCATTACTTTTTCTATTCTTTATTTGGTTTAGTTAGTTTGTTCTTTGTTAATTATACTTAAAGTGTATCTGATCGATACAAACTTTCAATTGGTATCAGAACAGGTTTTTGATACACTCAAGTAATTATGTCGACCTCTTACAATCCCAAATCATCTGCTCTCAACAAGATTCCTCCTTTTGATGAACTCAACTTTACTGCTTGGAAATCAAAGGTCGTTGACGTTCTCGAGATCATGGACTATGACATGCTTGACATCATCAACAATGGTCCCATCATCGTTATGTATCAATCATATAATGATGGTGCATCTAATAGTGAGCCAAAGAAGAAATATGTGTCAAGATACAATAAGGAAGAGAAAAGGGTGCTAAATATCGATGTAAAGGCCAAAGTTGCTATTGGAAACTCACTCCCATTTTATGTCTATCGTTTGGTTCAAAACTGCTCACCTGCACAAGAGATGATGAACATATGTCACACCCCCGAACCAGACGGTGGAAACGTCCGAGGGCTCGTGTGACTATCAATTGAAATATCATCATAATGAATATATATGAAACATAACACATTCATCACCAACATTACATAATACAACTGGTATTGTTCACATCAAGTACATTGTTTTACATTACATATTTCAAAAACATAAATTGTACGATGATTGTCATTTGCATAAAAGAAATCCCAAAATACTCTTGACGGTTCTTCAGCTTATCGATTACCTGAGAATACAAGTTATTTTGAAAACGGTCAACATATATGATGTTGGTGAGTTCATAAGCATGTTTGAATGAAAGTCTTTGTATTGTTTGTAAAACCCATAAAATCCGATATATTTTGTAAAAAGTCTGCAAAATGATGTGAAAATCGAGTATAAATGCATGTGTGAATTTCATATTAGTAACATGTAAGTATGCAATTCAAATTTCTTTGTATTCTTTCTGTTGTAAGTAGATGGTATTTGAATAATAGTATTTCCCCAGAAAATCCGATATTTTCTGATTTATAAAAATGGTGCGGTCTTTGCACTATCGTATGATTTGTTTTGTATCAATATGACTTACGAGTTTTTAATTTCCGTAATGTCGTGATGGGAATGGATCTCCGTATAGATCTAGCTGTAGCGAACAACTCAGGTGTGAGGGAGTCACCCCCGTATAGATCTATACACAAACTCTCGCTCTCCCTTTCGGAGACTCTGATTATAACTACAGGCTACGACCATACACTCAATGGAGTCAACCGACAGATGATACATGAATATGAAATGATAAGGCCCAACAAACATGAAGAAAAGAGAACTATGGCCCATTAGACATGTAAGTTATTTCCAGACTTGTTAAGTATGCCATGGACACATTAAAGCCCATTAAGCACATGATGAATTATTCCAGGCTAAATTAGCATGTAAATGTGCCACTAAGGCCCAATAACATGTAAAGGCTAATTTAGGCCCCTTAAGCATGTAATTGGGTCACTGAGGCCTAATAGACATGTGATGAATATATTGGGCCCAATAAACATGTAAATGGGTCACGAAGGCCCAATAAACATGTATAGCAAATACTAGACCCAATAATCGCACCGTTGTTGTATTTCGTTTATTTGTTATAATATAGTTCATTTAGTCGAATCATTTATCCATAGCGTTATAAAAAGTCCAATGTTTTGTTATAATGATATTTTTAGTTTGATACTTCAAAATTTTATAATTTGAACTCGTGTTTACTACAATTACACTTTAGACCCCTTAAGAACTAATTTGAACATTTAAAGGCTTATTTTTACATAAAATGTCATTTTGGGCTATTTTAAATTTTAAATAACATTTTAGTCCATAAATTTATAAAAATTTATATTTTCGCCCCAAATGCTTAGTAATTGACGGATTTGGCCCAAAAATACATATATTGACATTTTCAGCCTATTTTTGCAGAAAAATTTACATTTTCAGCCCTTATTTGAATAAAATGACATTTAAGGCCCAATTTTTAAGCCCATTATGCTAAAAATTACCCCTTTGGCCCTTTGAAAAGTGTGATTATCATAAAAACCTAATTTTAAGTAAATATGACCTTTTTGATCCTTATAAAAATCGTAAGTGGCAAAATTTTCCCAAATCTTTTGTTTACTTGTCAAAAATGGTCCTTATACAAGATTTTTGTTTTGTTTTTCACATCTAAGGCGTGTATAACACTTTTACCTTTGTAGTATGATGTTTAGAGTATTTTAGTTTATGAGTCTTGCCCATTTTTGTGGAAGAAGGAAGAGTTTTTGAGAGTGTTTGAGAGAGAGTTTTGAAAGTCTGTGTGTGTGTGTGTTTGTTTCTTGCTCTCGGCCGAATGGAAGAAGAGAGAGAGAGAGAGAGAGAGAGAGAGAGAGAGAGAGAGGTGAAGATAAGATGGATACCTAGATGCATGAGATTTATGGATTACTTAGTAGTTAATTTGCATGGAAGTCCATCATGTAATAATGATGTGTCTAATGCTAGTTAATCCTCTTATCTTCTTTTTTTTACATGGGCCGAGAATTGGGCTAGGAGAAAGGAAGTGGATTAGTTTGGGCCATTCCTTGACTTAGCTTGAAATCATGAGGCCCAAATGAGTATTTTTCGGTCCATTGTGCCCCTTTGGACATTCACGGCCCAATTGAAGTCTAGTAGGGTGAATGGAATCATTTATGGCCCATTAGGATTAACATGAACCATTTTAGGCCCACATGGCCCAAATGTTAAGTTTTATGAATGTGGGTCCAATTAGAACTCAATTAAGGTATTTAGGCCCAAAATAGTCAAATTGAAGGCTTATTGGCCCATTAGGCCCAATAGGAAAATCCTAGTCCATAATAAACTTGAACCGGGATTTTTAGGGTTTTTCAACTCATTATTGACTATTTGTATACTTTGTATAGAGTTTTGAACTTCACTTGTGAATCTTGATTAAGTTTGTTGTCACAAAATGAACATAGTGCGTAATATCAAGTTAGAGTTACAAGTATTATCATAGATGACGTTTACATGATCACAGAATTTCCTGGCAAAATGCCAGTTGTGACAACATACTATCATCTGATTTTGATAAAGAAAATCTCTCAGATGACGAAGTTCCAAAAGGTAAGTGTCACATGGCTCAGATCGTTGAATCGCATCTTGATCCACCGAATGACAATGTTGGCACTCTTGACGCTGATCTTTCTTAAGCTGCTACAGACCTTAAGTCTGACTGTGACTCAACCTCAGTGTATTAGGTAAAAAATCTTGTTAACTTTTCTTCCAAAAAAATCAAACAAGATGACACGATCGATCACTTGCGTTTCGATTTATCTGTTTCAAACGAAGAAAGATATTCTCTCAAAATTGAATTAAACAATCTTAAAGAAAAACTCTCATTTTTCAAAAAATCTCTTTCTTTTTAAAAAAAGGAAAACACTTGCATCTCATTAACCAACAATTTTATTCTCTGTGAAAAAGAAAAAGTCGTTGATCATGGTAGATGCATTCAACTTATTTTAAAAAATTGGGCTTCTTATCACTATAATGTCACGAGAATTATTAATGATTAGATTCCTGATCATTGTGAGAAAATTATGTAGGGTTTTGTATACTACAACATCCTATGGTGCACATACAACCCTAAATACCTTGGATCTATGTTTTCACTAATTATACATGCAATGATGTTTCCAAGGTATTAAGCCTATAACTAGCATGCAATTGACATATACTATACAATATACTAGTTAGGGTAACATACCTTTTATGTAGCTTGAAGTCTTGATGTATTTGGCCTTAAGAGATTAGCCCCAATAGTGTGGAAGCCTCAAATGAAGTCACAACACATCATGAACAAAGGTGGCTCTTGAGAGAGAATCTCCATGCACAAAAACACCTCCATGAACTCCAAGTACAAGTCTAGGCTTTTTTTTTGGCTATGAATGGACATATTTATATGTAGGATTCCAATGGTCATGGGTATAACCCAAATCCATACCCATGGGTGTTATGATCCATGTTTCATGTGGCCCAACTCTTTATGTATCCATACATAAACTTGGTCCAACATGGATCATAAGCCCAACACATATAAATATAACTAATTACCATAATTAGTCCCTATAGATTTAATTAGTCTCTTTTGATCACAAAATTAATTCCAAATTAATTCTTCATCAACACTAATTAAAACATATGATTTCATATTAATATATTATAACTTATAATATATTAACAAATCATATATAACCTTCTCTCAAGAGTCCATCCTAACAAATTGTCCTGATGATATGCAACCCAAATGGACCATGCTACTCTTGGGTCGAGTACATACCAATAATAGTTATGGGCTTAGACATCCAATCCAACAAATTCTTGGAGGCGATATAGAGGGTGTTGTCTGCTTAAACAAAAAGAGTGAGACTAAACAAACCTTTTATAACACTGACTGTCTCGAGAAAGATTTTAAAAGTAGATTTGTAAGTACCTATTTTATAAATCAAACTTTAATTTATAAACATTGCACTGCTAACTCTAATCTTGTTTATCTGCTCTTGATCCTTCCCGCCAACCTCCTCATCGTGAGTATGGTTTGCCCTTCACTAAGATTTTGCTGAAATTTCCTATATTAAATGGTGAAGTTCATTCGTTAAATGAAATTCTTAGCATTTTTCCTTAGTGCTCTATTAGCAACTCTAAATCTGGAGATCAATCAAAGTCTTCTATTCCAGATGATTCTTCAATAGCTCCTGAGCCTCGTGACAAAGTATCATCTGAGCATACCAATGACGACATTCCTTGGTCCAGAACTAAAGCAAGAATTTTTAAATCAAATGATCAAAGTTCATCAGATTCAACATTTAAAAAGGAACAAATTCCAATGTTAAAAGAAGGAACCCTTGAACCAGAGTTTGTTATCGATGTGGTGATGCTTGTTACAAAGTCAGCGAGTGCACTTTTGAGAAAAGCTTCGTTCGCGTTGACAACAACATGATACGAAATGATAAGTGGATCAAAAAGGGAAACTCTTTAAATTGTCTCCCTGATGCTTGTTATCATATTTTTTCTTAGGTGACCCATTGCAAGATGGGTCGGTGTATATTAATTGTACATTTTAGTTTCAAGATAAAGAACATATTTGGTATTTAGATAGCGGTTGATCAAGATATATGACCGAATTCAAGTCTCTTCTGGAAGACTTCATAAAGAAGGATGGTCATGTTGTTACATATGGAGATAATAGCAAAGGAGCTACAAAGGGATATGGAACCATCAAGTACAATTCTGCTATATTCAAGAATGTATCTTGCATGAAAGTTCTTCAGCACAATCTCATTTTAATCAACCAACTGTGTGACGTTGGCTATGAACTTCACTTTAACAAGAAAGAAAGGTTGTTGATCAAAAGAATGTCAATGTTCTGACTGTAAATTGACATAAGGACATTTATGTTTTGGACATGTTCTCTTCTAACAATTCCCTTCGTCGCTGCTTCTTCTCTCGTGCTCAGTCTCATCTTAGTTGTCTGTGGCACAAGAGATTATCTCATTTAAACTTCAAGAACTTATCAAAGATTTCTCGGAATATACTTGTATAAGGAATTACTAAATGCAGTTTTTCAAAGATAAATTGTGCTCAACATGTGAAAAGGGAAAGAAAACCAAGTCCTCCTTCAAGCCAAGTCATGTTCCTCCATTATCAAACCCTTTCATCTTCTTCACATAGACCTTTTTGGACCGGTCCTAATTAAGTCAAGGGTTTACCTTGGTAGTCTTTTTGAGGAAGAAGATTCATGTTGCTGATGAAATCATTTCACTCATTAAGCAATGAGAAGTTATTTATGATCATAAAGTCAAGCAATTACATAGTGATAATGGAACTGAATTTAGAAATTCCTCCCTGGGAGACTTTTTCTCAATCTCAGGAATCTCTCAAAACTTCTCAGCAGTTAGAACTCCCCAATAAAATGGCATTTCCGAAAGAAGAAATAGAACTCTCATTGAATTTGGAAGAAGTATGGTCGTTGAAGCTGGTCTTCCTCTGTCATTTTGAGCTGAAGTTGTCAATACAACGTGTTATACCCAAAACCGTTCCATAATTGTTAAGCGTCATGGGAAAATTGCCTATGAGCCACTTAAGGGGAGAAAACCAGGCATCTCTTACTTTCATGTAGGGTTGTTCACTGTTTGGATAAAAACCGAATTATCCAAT
Organism: Lactuca virosa; assembly: GCF_052849685.1. Taxonomy (NCBI): domain Eukaryota; kingdom Viridiplantae; phylum Streptophyta; class Magnoliopsida; order Asterales; family Asteraceae; genus Lactuca; species Lactuca virosa. The sequence goes on along the minus strand of NC_136434.1, from coordinate 165,656,616 downwards.
TGCACAATTTGGATTGGACTATTTGGTTCAGATATTCAGATTTTTGGATTGATTTTCAACAAAACCAAATTTTTATTTTGGATTTCGGATTGGTTTTGGTTTATAAAATAAGAACCGAATAGTCCAAAAAAACTAAATAACAATTTATTATTTATTTACTTTTAACATATATATATATATATATATATATATATATATATATATATAATCATTTTTTAATTTATTTTTTCAAATAGATTCAAAAAGTTTCACTTAATTAAAAACTTTAAGATGTATTTTCTCTTAAAAAAACTATGTATAAAGTATTAAATGAAAATATATATTTGCTAATAACTGTTTATAAATTTTAAACCACAACTAAGTAACTTCTTTTTTTTCTTCTAAAAAGTTGACTAATATTCTAATTATATGTGGTTTTAAAATATTTTGATTTTTGAAATCCGAATTATAAAAACCGATCCAACCGAATTAAAATTTGGTTGGATCAGATCGAATTTGAATTTAGTTTGGACTATTCGGATATATGTTTTGAAAACCAAAATCTATTTGGATTCACTTGATTGGATCGGATCGAACCGATCCATCCAAACGAACACCCCTACTTTCATGTGTTTGGATGTACCTGCTACATTTTGAATCAAAGAGATCAACGATCTATGTTTGAAGCCAAAGCTGATGAAGGAGTATTTTTGGGTTACTCTAGTGTGTCCAAGGCTTTTAGGGTATTCAATCTTTTGAAGACAAATTGTTGAGGAAACTGGTCATGTAACATTCGATGAAGACTCATTCATTTATGATCAGATTAATCATCCTTCATCCATTCTGAATGAACTTACTTTCAGTCCTTCACACCCTGTTCCTGATTTCTTGCCAAATGAAATTGAGCTTGTTGTTCCTAATTTTGATCAAATTATCAACTCCTAATTAAACTTTGAAGATCAACCTATAGTCTCTGAAGAAGCTGAGCCATCTAATCAGGAAGACTATGTTCCAAATAATACGAATGAATGTTCTAATCCCAGAATTCTTCGAGATTATCCTGAATCTCAAATCATTGGGGATATCAATTTTGGGATTCTCACTCGTAGTAGAGTCAGTAGCAACTTCTGCATGTTTGTGAATTTTTCTCCATAATTGAACCAAAAAATGTCGTTGATGCCCTGAAAGAAGCTGACTGGATCAAGGCTATGCAGGATGAGCTGAATAAATTTGAACGTCATCGTGTATGGACTCTTGTTCCCAAGACTTATAGAAAAACTATCATTGGCACTCGTTGGGTGTTTAGAAACAAGATGGATAAAGATGGGATCAACATTAGAAACAAAGCAAGACTTGTGGCTTAAGGATTTTGTCAATTGGAAGGCCCAGACTATGACAAAACGTTTGCCCCTATTGCTAGATTTGAAGCGATTCGTCTATTTCTTGCTTTTTCTTCATTTAAGAACTTCAAAGTCCATCAAATGGACATTAAGACTGCCTTCTTACATAAGGATCTTCAAGAAGAAGTCTTTCTAAATCAACCTCCAGGATTTGAAAGTGAAGAATTTCCAAATCATGTATATCGTCTTGATAAAGCTGTCTATGGTTTAAAGCAGGTACCTAGAGCGTGGTATGACACTTTGGCGAGTTATCTACTTAAAAGTGGATACAAACAAGGAAAGATTGACAACACTTTGTTCATTAATCATTCAGGATCTCACATCATTTCATGCTCAAGTGTATGTCGATGATATCATTTTCAGATCCATTGATGAGAAACTAAGTTCTGAATTCGTTGAGATCATGGCTAAGAAGTTTGAGATGAGCATGATGGGTGAACTAACTTTCTTTTTAGGTTTGCAGGTTAAAAAACTAACTGATGGAATTTTTGTTTGTCAATATAAATACATTGTAGACATGCTAAAGAAGTTTGGCTTTTCTGATAGCAAACCAACAAAGGCTCCAATGTCCTCATCAGCGTCTATTGCCGCTAATCCAACTAGCGCTGATTTGAATGCAACCATGCATCGAGGAATGATAGTTTCACTGCTCTATCTTACTTCTCGCCGTCCTGACATTATGTTTGCTACCATATTGTGCGCTCGTTATCAAGCCAGTTCGAAGGAATCTCATCTTCTCGCTGTGAAAAGGATATTTCATTACTTAAAGCATACACCCAATCTGGGATTATGGTATCCTCGAGACTCTAAGTTCAAGATGGTGGGATACACTTACTCGGATCATGGTGGATGCAGCATTGATCTGAAGAGTACTTCAGGAAGGGCTCAAATGCATGGAAATAGATTGGTGAGCTGGTCCAACAAGAAGCAGACAATAGTGGCTTGCTATACCGCTGAAGCTGAATATATAGCCGCTGGAAGGTGTTGTGCTCAGATTCTATGGATTCAAAATTATCTCTTAGATTATGGTCTAAACTTCTCAAAGACTCCTATCTGATGTGTAAAACCGATGTCATTCAGATGATACAGAATCCAGTGCGACATTCCAAAACCAAGCACATCGATATCCGCCATCATTTCATCAGGGACATTATTCAAAAAGGAAAAGTGGAGTTGTTCTATATCCCATCCATTGATCAATTAAATGATATTTTCACTAAGACATTGGACGAGAAGAATCTAAACAAATTGATTGCAGATATTGGCATGCTTTCAATGACTTAATCATTTTCTAACTTGTTTGAAATAACTTTGCTTCTACTTGCGTTCTCAAAACACAAAAAAAATACAAAAACAAGTGTTGTTTTTATTATAAAGATCTTTAGATAATTTGCTTAAGCTTTGCTTCTAATGTTTACACATATTCTCTTTTCTCTCTATTATCTATTTTTCAGGCCTATCTACGATTTATCTGCACCTCTTCCTTCCAAAGTTAGAAAGAGATGGAGTCATTCAAAATGTTTTGAATGCTCTAGTTGTTGCGAAGAATATTGGCATCAAGTCTTCTTCTTGTTGACAATACTCTTCCTCTCCTCTACTTATTGTTATGGATGCAAGAAGCAACCATCAATACAATGAGTCTTAATTTCATCTACTGACTCTTAATCCGATAAAACCTCAAGTCCCCTCGTGTTGATCTTGTCAACTTGATGGTTACATGGATTTGAGCCAATTAACTCGTAGATTACAAATATTGGTTCCAGTTCTTCTCGTGCTCCTGGTGAACATGAAATTTGGAATCTATCTATAACATATCAACAATTAATAGCCTCATCATTCTTGGTTTTTAGTGAGTTGTATTGTGTATTAATGTATTTATTCTTGCTTGTGTCTTCTTTTATAGCTAAAATTGAAGGATAGATATCTTGAAGAAAGGAAATAAATTAATGAGCATTTATTTCAAAAGATCTCCCTTTGGTGATTCTAATCAAAAGATTTACTGTCTTTATGACTCTACTGATAAAGGGCTACGCCAGGTCTTCTGAAAAAGTTGCATAAATATTGTTTGTAGAATATTTCCTTGTTTGACTAACTCTTTTGTTTTTATTATTATATTATTTATTATTTTGTCTTGTACCATTTTAAATGATTTGACAGTGGCATTTCTTAAGCCTAGTATGTAACTTTTGACAACTCATTGTCCTTAGAAGCATGTTGTTGTATGTGCCTAAATCTCTCTAAGTATCTCATCTGCGAGACCATCTGTTGAGATAACATCGACTCACTCCCTCACACTGATTGTCTAGCATCGTCTAAACTTTCATAGTGAGATTTCTTGGTCCAAATCGGAAAATTATAGAAAGGATTGGGTGTTTATTTTCTTGGTTAATCGACTCTTACCTGAATCCGTCCCTGGAAGCATACTTGTCGTATGCATCGAGTCTCATGTTCTATTGAAACATCGAGCATAACCCAGTGGCTTACCTTGACTGCATAGTCATCATCGTAAGAGTTACTTGTCTGGTCCTTAAATGACAAAGGGTTCTTCATGTCCCTGACCTCCTAGACTGAGGTATGACATGGTACCATTACGAATTGATGGTGAATCTTTGATTCTAGACTGCAACTAACTCTATGACTCACGTTGATTTTACCTCAGCATGATTAAGACATCCTACTTCTCTCCCACAATTATTCTATTAAAGAAGTTAATGATTCACTGTATTAGCCATACACTGATAAAACTTGAACACTATATGCCGATGGGTACATTTCATACCGAAATGTATTACACGCATCATTCCATTCTTGCCCTCTATTATTCTAATAAAAGTGTTTAATGAGTCAGCGTATAAAACCATATGTTGATGAGACATCACAATACTATGTCAGTGAATGGTAGTTTAAACCCATACTATCAGGAGACATCACAAACTCACTGGATTACCAGATACAACTCTGATATGCTGATTGCTTCCACCATATATGATGTTTATGTTAAAAAGGGGGAGAGACTAACGAGGTTTTATATCTAATATGAAGAGGAGATAAATCTAAGGGGGATCAGATATCCGTTGAGCCTCATAATACACTGATATACCGATTGTCTTGATGCGACCGTGAAGATACTAAACGACAATGCCGACTAATTGTATTTCGGAAAAGTATTGAATATAAAGGGGGTAATCATATCATATATGCGTCAGATGGAGTTATACATTATCTTATGGGGAGCATTCGTTGAAGCTGGTAAATTTTACAATGGTTCCTTTGATGACTCCTCTAAAGAAAATTAGTTTTGACATCATCAGATAAGGTGAGATTATAAGGTCACACCTTATCATCTGATGAGTCAAACACTTTATACGCTGACCACCAGCACCAGCGCCAACATCAGCACCAGCGTCAACGCCTCATGAACTTATCAACGTCAGCATCTAGATAATGATCTTATGTAATCTTTGTATATTAGGAAATTATATGGATATGTATATAATAGATAGTAGATCCGACATCTTGGTGATAAGGACCAGTTCTTAATATATATTAGATACAATCCCTTGATTGAAGGGATATACTTGTATAGTTTAGTATATATTCAACATTAGGGTGAAACCCTAATGTATGTCTTAGTGACTGTATTTGTGACCTTCATTCTCTTGGTGAGAACAATCCCTTTCTTGGTGAAAGACATATTTGTGATTAACTCGTGTTCCTTACTTTTTCTCTTCTTAATTTGTTTTAGTTAGTTTTTTCTTTGTTAATTGTACTTGAAGTGTATCCAATTGATACAAATCCTTAATAAGACTGCGGGGTGGCCGTAGCATTCACTAGGTTAGCAGGTATTGTGGTAGTGTTGTAAGACTGCGGGGTGGACCGTAGCATTCACCTAATCACTAAGTAGTTGCAAGGATTTTGTGGAGCTATGATTAGGCTCGTAGTTTCCTTTAGGTAGGATTTGGCCATGGCAGGATGGGTTGTGAGACTATGGGAAGGCCACAACATTCGTGGGATTGAGGAAGGTTGTGGGCCGTTTGGGGCCAGTTGTGATGTAAGACTACAACTGGGCGAGTAACATTCATTTAGAGCAAAGTAGATTATGTTGCATCGGTGTAATGTTTGGTTATGTTATCTCAGGTTGGATCAGGAGGGTTGTTGGAGCCATTACGTTAAGCAGGCTACGATAGCTTTTTCCAGATACACCTTCGTTCGGAGTCGCATGGTGCGATGGTGTGTGAGGCTATCAACCTCAACAACTGGTTGGAAATCCGGTATTTCGGTTAATTGGTAGGTATGTACGAGGCTAGGGAGGTCTAGGTTAGATCGGAAATGTGATTATTGGGCAACAAGATGAGCCTGACATGGTACTAATGATTGATACTCGTGTTGGGAGTGGCCTTTTCTTTCAAGTGAAAGGTTTTTGGAAGCGATGAATAGTAAGGGATTATGTTTCCCAGTGGAATCAACAAGATAATTCAGGTTCATAAGGGTTTTCGTTTGGTTTGGGTTACGAAGTGGAGTTGTACTACCAGTGATTCAGAATGGTTTTGTATATCGAGAAGTCAGATAAGGTATTAGATTTTTGGATTTTGAGCTGAGTAGTGATGGTTATTCTTCATTGGTTTAGGTTAGCAGGGCATAGATTTGATCATCGTCAATATGTGGGTCCTGCTAAGGTTGGGTTTGATTATTATATTGGAAGGTCCATGTATGTTAGATTCGACTTTTATCGAGGTTCTGGAACAATTGATCAAATCGTATGGGGTGCCTGGAATGTAGTGAGGACTGATTTCGAGGACGAAACCTAATTTAAGTGGAGGAGAGTTGTAACACCCGTGTTATAGATTGGTTAAGCTTACTTGTAATAAGGACTGAAGATGGAGTTTTGGAGGAAAATTTGTGCTACAAAGTGGCTAAGGAAGGCCACAACATGGCAAGAATCATTTGATCACGTGATTTTTGGACCGCCACTACATGGCCAAGGAAGGCAAAGGCGTTACAGCTGTTCAAGCCCAATCTCATGACTCTTTTAGGGTTCTCTTCATATTTAAACCGCTTTAAGTCATTTCTAGGGTTCCTTGTCAGCCTCCATCACCTTCAAGTTTCATAAATCCTAACCCTAATTCCTCCTTGTATGCGGTGAGTCCATTTTGGTGACTTTGGTTGCTTGTGAAGAAAGAAGAGGCATTAGAAAGGATTGTGGTGCTTCTTGGATGAAGTAAAGATCTCTTTTGGGCATCTCTTGACCTTTTTAATTGTCCAAGTTCCTTGCTTTATGGCTTTTGGTGGTTAGATCTTGAATATTATCCCATGTTCCTCATGTTTGAGCTAGTTTGGAGGGAAGGAACTCATAAATTTGGCAACTTTAAGACCCTCCTATGTCCCAAGAGAATCATATGTTATGGATCTAGTCTTTGGTATAAGTTCTTTTCATTTGCTTAAGTTTTGGTATTTAGAACTCATTTTTGACCTAAAATAGATCTTATACATGTACTGTACATACATGTTATGATAGATCTTGTGTTATAAACCCGTCTGGAGTGGTTGGGTTAATTTTTTTTTTCAAATTGAGGACTTAATGGTTAAGACATCATGGATTTTTGGCTTTATTTGGACCTAGGGTTTGAGATCTTGATCTCTTTGGGTGTATTAATGGATAAATTTGGAAACTTTATCCATTTAAACCATAGTATGGACCATATATGAGCTTTGGAGATCTTGGAATCGAAGAAAGCAGATTAATCAATTAAGTTACCGGAAACCCAGTGCCCATGGTGTGGCAACTGGGAATTTCCCGTATGTTTGGCTGGGTGAAGGCCACGACTTGGCCAAGGAAGGCCACAGCATGACAGTTTGCTAAAGTTAACTATGGTTGTTGACTTTAACCGTTGACTTTTGGAAGGGGTTGACTTTGATCAATCTCTATTTTTAGAAGGCAGACTTAGGGTTCACCTTGTATGGATCGTTAGGAGGTATTTAACACCCATCTATTGGCGGTGAGAGCTGTTGGCTGTGATCGGTGCGGCGTTGCACAAGGTTTTAGTCAGCATTGTGATTCAGGTGAGTCTCCTTACTGTACTCAGGGGGTCGAAGGTACCAATGTCGTCCCTGTAGTTTATGTTATATAGGAAGACCAAGGGGTGGTCCCTAGCATTTGTATGAAAGAACTAGAGGTGGCTCCCGACAAACTGTATGCAAGACCAGGGACCGGACCCTAGCAGTTATATATAGTACTCTAGTTGTCTTTGTGATACTTGAATGGAAGACTAGGAGGTGGCTCTTGGCACTAGTTTTTAAGACCCAGGGTTTTGGCCCCCGACATGGCAAGGAAAGAACATGATACAGATCATGGCATAATGGCAAGACTATGGTTGGAACATAGCAATCTCTATTGTATGTATGGTATGTGGTATTTTGGGGAACTCACTAAGCTTTGTGCTTACGGTTTTATGTTTATGGTTTCAGGTACTTCTGGTACGAAAGGGAAGGGCCCAACGTGAGTGCACAGCATCCCCCAGAGTTTTCCGCATCGGCAGTTTATGATATTTACTCTGATGTTTAAATTATATATTCACTTTGATCGGTTTTGGAATAACTTGTTTGTATGGTTTATTATTTTAAAAATGAAAATTTTACTATGAATTTTGGGACGTTATATTTCTCTTCCGATTCTCCTGCTTGAGGGCGTCCGACCATGTAACCCTAATCATCTCCAAAATTAGAGTCACAACTGTCAACCTTAAACATACATCTTGAATTGTAGTACTAAACGCCCTGCGACTCAACGCATCGGCCACCACGTTGGCCTTACCCAGACGGTAAAAAATCTCATAATCGTACTCCTTTACTATGTCAAGCCGTCTACGCTGCCTCATAGTCAAGTTGGGTTGATCCATCAGATATCTCAAACTCTTGTGGTCCGTGTAAATGGTACACCAGACTCCTTAAAGGTAGTGGCGCCATATCATAAGGGCAAAAATCATAGCCCCCAACTTGAGATCCTCCATAGGATAATTTGCCTCGTGAGGCTTCAACTGCCTTGAAGAGTAGGAGATCACATGCCCTCTTTGTATCAACACCGCCCCTCAAACCTATGATCGATGCATCACAATATACAACAAAATTCTTGACTCCCTCCAGTAGGGTAAGCACTGGCGCCTAACATAGCTTCTCCCGAGGAGTCTCAAATGATGTCTTCTGCTCAGGCCCTCCAACAGAAGGTGGCATCCTTCCTAGTCAGTCCAGTGAGAGGAACTTAAATCTTGGAGAAATCCCTGATGAATCTCCGATAATAATCTGCCAGCCCGAGGAAACTCCGAATCTCAGATGGAGATTTCAGAACCTCCCACCGTATAACCGCCTCAATCTTGGATGGGTCAACCAATATAGCATCATGATTGATGAGGTGCCCCAGAAACTGAACCCGTGCAATCAGAACTCACACTTGGAGAACTTGGCGTACAACCTCTCCGCCCGAAGAACTCCAAGAAGCTCACGCAGATGCTCCTCATGTTGCTCCTTGGTTTTGGAATAGACCAAGCTATCATCGATGAAAACAATCACTAATAGGTCCAACATAGGCCTACACTGTTGAAACAATGGAACTTAAGATCAATAGATTCTAAATAGTAGAGTGAATCAAATAACAAGAGCAATGATCAAAGATGCGCCGAATGCTTAATATTATCAAAGCTTTAGAAGAGTTCAACGTGAAATTTTCTGTAAAAGCTTAGTAGGGCAATACAATCGATAACCCTAGAACGATACATGCATGCATATTAAATGGTCTAACCCTAGCAAACCATAAAGACGGATGGACATGCCCAACTCGTTGTAAATGAGACTATTCTAGTACAAAACACTTTGACACAATACATTAATAACCCAACAATCTCCCCCTTTGTGTCAAATAAATAAAGGAGATTCTTCATTATTGTTGACGTTTCCGAACCTTAAATAACTTTAGAATTAAATTCAGAAGGGTATTTCGGACAAGGATGGACCATCTGATCATATCTGAGAAACACTTCTGATCAGCAACATTGTTCGCTTTACAGGCTTCAATAAACTCCATGATGTAGTTCAGAGTGGTGGTTGAGTACAAATTTTTGTCGAGTAAAAAGAACGTACAACTCTAAACAACCCGATTAGTTCTCTTTTGATACACCACACTCCAACTTTCTTTTTGAATTTTGCCCAGATTATCTTGTTCAGATCCTTCGATTCTTCATCAAGTTCGAAATCGGTTTCTTTTTCAACACAGCTGCAATTTCCACATCCAATTTTGCAACCTCATGAATGTAGCAAATCAACATTCGTTTCAAATGAGCAACAATAGGCTTATACTTATGTGCGTCTTTGGACAAGATATGAAACAGAGTAATCCAATCGTAAGGATTCATGCACGACAAATCTGCAAGAGTAAAATCAGTTTCTGATTTATTAGCTCCTCTGAATCCTTTGAATCTGACGTTGATGAAGTTTTCAGTTGCAACGGGAGCATAGACCTTCACTGCGACAAGCTTTTGTAAATTCCAAGATCAGTATTGAGGCAGTCCATACTTAATGTAGAATGAGAAGAGTGAATGTTTGACATCAGAATCAGAAAGCAAAGCTGTTTCGATCTTCTCAAAGCATCTAAATAGAAACGGCCTAGGAGATATTGGAAAGTCAAACTACGAATCTGTAGAATTTTCCAGTTCAAACGAAACTGAAGGCTCCAACCAATTGTCACTTGGTTCATCAACCGCCTCCTTCTGAATCCTCTTCATAGTTCATGGAGGAAACATGGACGTCTGAGTCTCTAAGGTAACCTTCGCAACTCTTTCTTCAGCTTCCTTTGCTTCTAACTCTTTTCGGAGTATTATGATATCATCAAGCTCCTTGTCTCTTTGATTTCTTACGAGCTTTTCTCCTTCAGATAATTCTTCTTCCTGTTCTTCATCATCAACAATCTTTTCTTTTCCTCTAGATCCAGAAGCTTCATTATCCTTCTGATCTTTAGGGTTCGGTTTTGGTTTCTGTTCGTTTTCACCAATAGGCTCACCAGTTGTGTGCTTAGGCTTTTCAGTTTTCTTAGGTTGTTCTCTCGCTTTTACTTCTCCCCCTTGTTTCGGAAGTGCATCACTTGCCGAAACACCCTCTAATTTGTTAAGCATAGTGAAGAGGGGATTGAGTTTTTCTGCGAGATGCTGGCATACCGAGACCGTGAGTAGAGAATCACGAGTCTCAACAAGATGTTGCAAATAAAGATTGACATCCTTAACACAGCTTTTAAGAACAACTTTCTCCAACTCAAAATCATCCAGATGCCGGTTGGCATAGTTCAACTTGACGGTCAGAGCCTTTGCTTTTTCCGTCTTCTGAGCCAGCTTATCCATAAGATTGTTATTAGTAGCAAGGTCCGCTTGAAGTTTTTCAATTTTGTTCTCAATAGCGATGTTGAGCGCATAATTGTCAACTTGGATTTGAGAGCGAACACGCGAAAGAGCGTCCTTCTCAACCTGCAAGTTGGATCCAAGACTTGTAATAGCCTTGTTGACACGCTTTGTGTTTTCATCATTGGATTTATGAAAGTCCACCATGAACTGCGTAACTTCAGCATATAGTCTTTCAACTTTTGTGGTCGCATCAGAAATAGTGCATTCTGAGGCTTGAATGGTTTTTGTTGCTGCAGCTAGGACTTTCGTATTCTCTTTGGTAATGTTGTGTTAAGTAAGCCACTACCTGAAGAATTGATTTCATCTTCTATATTAGGTCTGTTTAAGCTAGAGGACAGAATAGTTAAAAAATGCTTTTTAGCTCCGAAGGCCTATTACTACTGGAATGAGTAAAAGGAAGGATCAAGAATGTTATATATTTCAGGAGCTAGATCAGTTGCCGATGAACAAGTCAGAATTGCCTCAACAAAAATAGATGGAATTGGGCCTAAAAAGCCATTCTGGTTCGTTATCGATTAGGTATCAGTGGGAACATAAAGATAAAATAATTAACTAAGTATCAGATCGACCAAATTGAATAAATGATAGGTCAAGATCATCTTGTTCTTTGGGAATTGAAGAGGGGAGAATGAGCAGACATCGAACGATGAATTTCTATTTCTTGTTATCGTGGAATTCGTCATCAAGATGGATCACCCTTACGCGGTCAACGAACTCATACTAATGCTAGGACGATTCAATAGTTGCTCTGTGAGACTTGAGCATGAAGTCATAATTGGTTGAAGTGATCGAGGACTCCAGAATCGAATCCAACTTGGCGTTAAGTTGCTTAAACTGCCCTTGAGTCATAGGGGCATTATCATCGATGAACTGTGAAAGGACTGAAAGTGAAGTCCTAACAAACATCATTATCATCACCAAAAACAAGATCTAAATCATCTACTTGTAAAAGTGAAGCGGTAGATGTGTTGGGACCAAAAGTAACACCAAAAGCACCTGCCCCCGTATCAGATACGTTGACAGTCACTTCAGGTGTACTCGTTGATGATATTGTGGTTGTTGTTGTTGTTGCAGTTGAGTCTGTGAAGAATGGAGTAGACAATGGAATAGAAATATGTGGCATGGAGACTCCAGCAAAAGTCTTCGGTGGTAATGGAGGAATGGTGGAGATAGGAATAGTTGTAGTGAATGGAGATAAAGTTATGATCGGAGAAGATGGAGGAGTGGGCATGTGAAAGAAATCAGAATCAGGTGTAGATGAGGTAGGTGGAGTTGATACCTTCGAAATTGGAGTGGAAGTAGGTGGTTCTGAAGTAGCTGCAGTATCGTCAACCTCGTTCTGAACTTTATTACCCTCCCTCGAATCAGAATGCGTTCTTGAATCTGAATCCTTCTGTACCGGAGATGGTGACTTCGGTTTCCTAGTAGCTTTCTTAACCTTCTTCTTTGGTGTTTTTACAGTTTCGGAAGGACATGCCTTTCCCTTTCGCTTTACTCCCCTTTTTTACTTGATGGCCTCCTCAATTGTCGTTCGCAATTCATTTGGAATAGGACGAACACCGGAAACAAGCTTCTTGCGATACTCATTTACTATCGCATTATCATTAGGTACTTTTGCGAGCATTACCTCCAGGATGGAACCCACAAAGGCGAACTTTACTGGGTCTAACAGCACGAATGATGATGTCTGTAGGATCGGAATCACAGAAATTACAACATCAGCAGAGATCGGAACTTTGAAGTGAACCAATGCTCTTTTAACCATGATCGACCAAAAACGGGCACAATATATCTCGGGATTACGAGATGAAGACGAGGTACTCTGAACAAGTTGAGTCCAGAGAATGGAGCCATAGTCTAGATTAACACCATTATAGTGTCCAAAAAGGATTGTGCAAAAGATCTTGCTTGTGCTGTGTGAACCTGTGACTCGCTCCGAAAAGCTTTTAAAAAGTAGCGTAAAGAGACCATACCAAACTGGAGGAAGATTGGACATCCTAAACTTAGATAGAAAATTGATATCCCCAAGGCAACCCATCTGGAAAAACATGTTGATCAGAGCAGTGGATGAATTTGTGTCCGGATCAAAGAGGCCATCAGAGGAATCAAGCCCTATCATTCTGCAAAAATCGAGCTTTGTTGATTGAGGTCCTGTTGGAAGCAACTTCAAAGGATATGATGCCCTCAGCTTGAATATACGTTGCAGAAGAGTACGCCTTTGACAGATGAACCAAAGGAATCGATTCAGCCATCGTCAGAGCTTGTGCCAGTGGAGAACACCTCAAACATTCGATCAATGGCCTCAAAACTTCAGGATGCCGTGAAGAATCTAGATCTAGAATCAGATTTTGACCAGCCTTTAGGTTTAACATGATAACAGAAGCCGATTGATCAGCAAATGATGTGGTATTAGATGATCCGACAATTATCACAGTTGAAGAAGATGAACAATAGTAGAGAGAGAAAAAGGATTTGCTTTGAGAGTTTTTCTGTGAGCGTGATATTAAATCAATCGTCGAATCCCTTTTATACGTCTGTGATAAGTGGAAAGATAAAAATCCGCCGTTTGACGTTCCTAAATCCCTGTAAAGTGGCCTAGAAAATCGTGATAGTTGTATATGTCAGGCGACGTTTCAACTGACACGCGTGATGTCAGGCGGTGAAAAAGGACGCACCTTAGTTTGAATCCTTATCCCCCAAGAAAACCGCCGTTTCGGTTGCTATCATTCGGAGCGAATACCAAAACACCATTTTCTGCCTATGGAATAACTATAATCCACAAGAATTAGTACAAGACTTGGAAAAATCATAAAGATTTTTGTGCAAGAGTGTGCCAAAGAAAAATATATAAATCAAATAAATTTCTTGGATTTTAGTGATGTCAAATAAAATTGACATGAAATTCAGATTGATCCCGGACATCGATATCTTCCTTCGGAGTCAAGAGAGACTCAGAAGGGCTTGTGTGACATCCCGTTCAATTACGATCATCTATCTGATTAAGAAATAGTGAAAGGCTTCTTTGAGTAGGCTTCTTGGGTGGCTTTAGCTTCAACCAAATTATGAAACTTAATATAAGTCCGAAAGTCTGGATGAAATACTTGTCTGACCAGTGTAGCCATAAAAACAAGTAAGCTTAGGATATATTTTGAGTAACAAGATACTTTTGAAAATCTCAAGAAAAAAAAAACGGATCTTTTGGGAAGAAAATTCTTGGGTCGAGAGCTTTTCATAAAGATCGCTCAAAAAAAAGGAGATTTCATGCTTTTGAAGGTACCAACCAAAAGGTTATTTGCGACAATTCCTTGGTGAAAAATCTAGAACATATTAATTGTTCACCGTCAATTCAGAAATAGGTTTTGGATTTTGGGTTTCACTTAAATCATGGTGATAACGATTTAAAGATCATGAACATAGATGTTGTGCAACCATAAACCTCAGTGGTAAATGTTGAGATTCTCAAGGGTTACATTGTACGGAAGTGAGGTTGATGGAGAAATATTAGAGATGGTTCCGAAGAGAACTGTGTACCTCTACTATAAAATAGTGACTAAGCAATCAACTCTTAACTCAATGTGAGAAGAGTAAGGTAGCTTAATGACTTATGTGAATATCAGCCTGGTTCGGAAGAAACGATCGGAGTGAAAGTTTCATTAAGGCTTCAACCATAGAGTCTGAGAGGCTTAGGACAACATGCAGCAGCATGCTTCTAGGGACACTTAGCTAGTACAAAGATTCGGAGTTATATACCTGCCCTATTGTTCTGAATTGAGGTAACAAGAATTTGTACTTAAAGCAAAAATGTATTCTTAAAATAACACACAAAGAAAGAAAATATTTTTGTGATTTTGGGTTTTCTGAATAAGATAAAACAGAAATAAAGAAAATTTTTTTGTGATTTTTGATTTTTTTCTGAAAAAGATAAACAGAAATAAAGAAAATATGTTTGTGATTTTTAATTTATCTGAAAAAGATAAAACAGAAAATAAAATAAAAATATTAAGAAAAATAAATTTAGAAGCATAAAAGAATAGTGGCTTCCGAAGCATTCCGAGACTCAGAATCAATGGGAGGATAGTGAATATACAAAGTATATAGAGGCGTTCCGAAACCCAGATGAATAATGCGCTCCGAACCGTTCCCGAAGCTCAGATCGTGAACAGTAAAATCTGAACAATTCCGAATGGTCGGATCGTGAATAGTAATTTCCGATTATGAATGAGATTTTGGAACTGAATCAGCTTCTATCATTCCGAGACCTTGTAAAATGCGATTGAACGATGTTTCTGGTAAGGCCTTTGTGAAGATATCAACCAATTGATCAGAGGATCTTACAAAGTGTCTTCAAAATTTCCATTCTCAACGTAATCCTTGATGAAATGATATCTCAGTGCAATATGTTTTGTATTCGAGTGTTGCAGTATAATGGAATCCTCTTCATATTTATCCCATAATCTCTAAGCTGACTTTGAATCCAAACAACTTGGGAAATGCACGATGCAACAATGATATAATCAGCCTCAGCAGTGGACAAGGAGACGCATGTTTGTTTCTTAAATTGCCAACTGACTAGTATGCCATCCAAAAACTGACATGCTCCGGTTGTACTTTTATGATGAAGACCGCATCCACCAAGATCAGCATCAGAGTATGCTTGCACAAAGAATCCTGAGTTAGAAGGGTACCAGATTCCGAGAGAGGTGGTTCTTTTTAGGTATCAGAGAATATTCTTCACAGCAGTCATATGTGGTTCATGTGGATTTACCTGAAACCTAGCACAATAGCATACAAAAAACATTATATCTGGACGACTAGATGTTAGATACATTAAAGATCCAATCATTTGTCGATAAAGAGTCATATCCGCTGCTGGCTTATCCAAGGATGGTGTAAGCTTCGTTCCAAATGCCGTTGGAACCTTTACCTTTGAATCTCGCACCATTCTGAATTTTGCAAACAAGGTCTTCGTGTAAGCTTACTGGTTGATGAATATACCCACCGAACTCTGTCTAATATTTAAACCAAGGAAAAAATTAATAGGACCCATTGAGCTCATCTCAAATTTAGTTTCCATCAGTTTTCAGAATTCAGCTGTTAATCTAGGATTAGTGGATCCAAAAATGATATCATCAACATAAATTTGGACGATTATCAGATGGTCGCCATCTTTCTTGCGAAATAAGGTTGGGTCGACCGAGCCTTGTTTAAATTTGGATTTTTTCAAGAATCGAGTTAGGGTTTCATACCATGCACAATGTGCTTGTTTTAGACCATACACAACCCTATCCAAAATGTAGCAATGATCTGGATATTTCTCACTTTCGAAACCTGGTGGCTATTCCACATAGACTGTTTCCTCTAATTCAACATTCAGAAACGCACATTTCACGTCCATTTGATAGACTTCGAAATTTTTATGAGCTACATAGGCAAGAAAAATCCGAATAGATTCTAGCCTTGCAACTTGTGTGAATGTCTCTTCATAGTCTATGCCTTCCTCCTGGCAATATCCTTTCACAACTAATCGAGCCTTGTTCCAAATTATGTTGCCTTCTTTGTCAAGCTTATTCCGAAATATCCATTTTAATCTGACCACAGATGCATCCTTCAGAGTTGGAATCAATATCCATAGTCTGTTACGCTAAAACTCATTAAGCTCTTTCTGCATAGCTTGCACCCAATCGGAATGATCAAGAGCAATCTTTACAGTTTTAGGATCAATTTTGGAGATGAATGAATTAAACATGCAAAATTATATTTTTGAAAATAATGCAGTTTGATTCGCTTTTTGTTGAGCTCTTGTGAGAACTCCTGAAGAAGCTGCTCCGATAACTTGAGATTTAGGATGATCTTTGGTTCATTTCGCTAATGGAGGATAGTTTGGATCATAAGTTGGATCCAATTCTGCATTCACGTCTTCGAATTCCGATTGAGCATCTGAGTCATTATTTTCATTCTCATACTCCCCCTTGAAGTTTTCATGTGACTCTACGTTCAAAATTGGATTCTCCTCCTGGATTGGAATATCAGTGTTGACTTCGGGATTTGAATTCTCCCCCTGAACATGTGTATTGGATGTGGAGGTTGAAGTGGAACCCCCCCCTGAACTGGAGCGTTAGTTGTTTGTGGCTGAGGTGGAATTTCAGAAGCCTTCGGAAATGATGGCTCATTTCCAAGATCTTTGGCAGCATCATCAATGATTTTCTTCAGTTCATCCTCCTTGTTATCTTTTGCATTCGATTCTGAAGATATAGATTTTTCGGGCTCATCGAACAAATTCATGAATTCCTCATAATGATTTGAAAGAGAAATCGTCATCGGATTTGTCGAAGGAAAAATCTCCTCAGATGGACAAACAGCTTTCTGATACTTCTTTAGATAATTATCGTCAAAGGTGACATATTGGATTTCTTGTTCAGAACCCAATATGCCTTAAAAGTAAGAGAGTACCCCAAAAAGATTCCTTCGTCTGCCTTCACATCGAATTTGTTCTGTTGTTCTTTAGAATTGAATATGAAACACCTGGAACCAAAGACATGAAAAAAATTAACATTAGGTTTTTGTTTATTCAGAATCTCATAAGGTGTGATAAGGAATCTCTTATTAATTAAAGAGCGATTCTAAGTGAAACAGGCAGTTCCAATAACATCAACCCAGAAGTAAAGTGGAAGATTCGCAAAGGATAACATTGTCCTTGCAGCTTCGTAGAGAGAGCGGTTTCGTCTTTCAACAACACTGTTCTGCTGAGGAGTGTAAGGAGCATAGAAGTTGTGAGCAACCCTCTTTTCAGTCAAGAATTCTTCAAACACTTGGTTTTTGAATTCAGAACCGTTATCACTGCGAACATTCCGAACGAGCTTTTGCAATTGAAGCTCGGTCTGCTTGATGAAATCCTTTAGCTTTGAAGTGGCGTCTGATTTCTGTCTAAGAAAGTAAACCCAAGTAAATCTTGAAAAATCATCAACTATAACTAGAATATACTTATTACCACCAATTCTCTCTATGTCATATAGGCTACAAAGATCAATGTGTAATAGTTCTAGTGGTTCGATTACTTTGGTATTGATAATAGTCGAGTGACTTTTATGACTTTGCTTTCCTAGTTCGCAAGCAGCACACAGATGTTCCTTCTCAAACTCAGAAGAGGCAAGCCTCACACAAGATCGTCGAGAATAAGTTTGTTTATATCCTTAAAATTTAGATGGGAGAGCCTTCGGTGCCATAACAAACTATCATTCGAAGATGCTTTCATAAGAAGACAGATGGTTGGCTTTCCTTTGATCGGTTTCATATTCAAAGGATATATCTTGCCTTTTCTTTGGGATTTCAGAAGCACTGCTTTCGTTTTCTTCTCAATAATCTCTGATACCTCATCATCGAATGACACTATCAGCCCTGTACCTACAACCAATTGAGAAACACTTATTAGATTATGTTGCAGGCCTTCCACATAGGCTACCTTCCGAATGGAGAATTCGCCATTCATAATCATGTCGTAGCCTTTACTTTCTCATGTGGCGTTTTTTCCATACTTTACTTTGCCACCATCCTCCAAAGATCGAAATTACCTCAGTTCTTCTCTCATTCCAGTCATGTGATGCAAACAACCATTGTCAATGTACCATTCAGAGTCGTATTGTTCGTCACGCATTATCTACAAAATTCAGAGAGATTTAGGAACCCAAACCTTCTTGGGTCCTTGTGAGGATTTCTTAAGAACAGGAAAAGTTAAATTCGTATTTACCCGGAAAGTTCTTTTTAGCAAAACACTGTTCTCTCCTTTGAATATTTTTAAAACCTTCATTTTATTTTCACCAAGATTAACTTCAACAAAAGGAACCTTTCTTTGTTTAACTTCTTTGTGTTGCTTAGCCACCTTTTTTTCGCAAACTCATTTGCCTCTCTTTTTAAATTTGCTTCGTATTCCTCGAGACTTATCTCAGGTTCAGAAACAGTTTTACCTTTGCCCTTAACATCTTTTGATTCGATGTTAACAGATTTTGAAAAATGTGTTTTGGGAGGACAACTGGATTTTGATTTTTCAACAGATTTTGAAACTTGAGTTTTTGAAAAAGGTTTAGCTTTTGGTTTCTGAATAGGAGAAGAGTTCATATTTTTAACTAAAGATCTTTATGAATTAACAGAATTTTGATTGGAATTCTTGTTTTTCCAGAAACGTTTTCATTCTTGCAAGTTCTTTCTATATCTAGCATATATTCAGTTGTCGTTTCTTAGCAACGAGTTCCTCAGCTGACTTATGAATGTTAATTCTAGGTTTCTCTTTTCTGACTAGAGTTTCAGTTTGTTCTGAAGAGATCTCACTTGGAATATCGTTCGTGCCACTTGTCCCTGCCTTATCGTAACAGTGATTTACACGATTTAGAGGTTCTGCAACATATCTTACTTTCGTTTTCCATGAGGTCATTTCGGAAAGACCTTTGGTTTCATCTGCGTTGTCAATAGGACCTGACCAAAAGAATTCGTCGCAACCTTCTCCATTATCATTATCTACCATGGACGTTAGCTCTGAAGTATCGTTTTTGTTCAATTCAGTTTTTACGAAAACTTGATTCGGAACAATTTTTACTTTCAGAAAAACTATGGCTTTTGCTTTTAAAGCTTCTGAACCTTTATTTTTAACAACACGAACATATTCAATTGAATTTTCAGAAATCAACTTTTTCTTTGGTTTAGTCTCATTTTGTACAAATACTGAACAATCTATCTCATCCTCTACAAAAATTTCACTCATGTCGCTTTCATCAAATTCAGAAACATTTTAGCATCAAAAGTATTTTCTGAACTTAATTTTATGCACAACGAGGCAAATTTTTGTACAGTATTAGATTTAATTTTTCTTTATCCTTATCAGCCAGTATTTGTTTTAACATATTCTTGTGTTCTTTGGACTAAATATATGCTTCTATTTTGTCATGCCCAATTTTATACGAATCAGAAACATCATCAGAGGACACAATAGATTCACACTTATAGCACTCCACATCGATTTCATCCTTTTTCAATTCAAGAAAGGGTAAAATCATTTTGTGTATATTTATATCTATTTCACAATCAAGATGCAGTTGAGTAATATTGAAATATAAACGCTTAGCAATTAAACAAAAAATATTTCTTTGTTTCAAAAGTGCTAAATGCTCTCTCCTTAGATAAATGACATCATCCTTTGACCTAGTGAGCTCTAATTCTAACTTCTCTATCCACATTCGTCTCTCTTCGCTTTTATTTATTACCCTGCTGATTTGATCACTTAGGTTAGAGTTACTTAGATGTGTTCTCTTTAAACTATCACTTAAATTAGAAACAGTGTAATTTAAATCATCTAATTCAGATTCGTAACGAGTAACTGGAATATCAAGAGATTGGAGTATAGAGTGTACCTTGCTAATGACCTTCTCACATTCTTTCACTTGTTCAGAAACAAGCTTCGCAACAAAACAGTTCTCAGAGATCTTTCCACTATCAGTCGCATAACCCCTATGTTCGAGATCCCGCTCTGAACCATCAGGAATCTTCCTTCGTACTCTTGCGCTTCATACTTTGCCACAAAACATCCACCATGTGTTGGCTTCCGAACCTCCTCATCTTCCGAATCTTTGGACCATACTTCAACACGTCCAAATTCATCATCACCATCCTGCACAATCAAAGCAGGCTTTGCGTTCGCAACACTTTTCTTCTTAAGCTCCTCTATATTTTGAAGATAGTAAGTTTCATCCTTCTCTGTTTTCTTCTTTTCACTCATCCTTCTCAGCATATATTCTTTGGCAAAATGATTCTTTCCATGGCAGTAATTGCAGTCATACCCGGAATCCCCTAGCAGTTTCTTCTCATGCTTATCTTCTTCCTTTTGCGAGTTCTTGAAGCTCTCTTCTCTAGACTTCTCCTAACTGAATTTTACCTGTCTGTTCCTGTTCTTGAATCGACCAAAGTTCTTTTTAATGAACTTTTTGGGATTAGACACCATCATAGCATATTCCTCCTTGTTAAGTTCACTATCCGAAAAATCGGATTCAGAATCTTCTTCAGCAATCTTTTTGCCCTTCGCAACCAAGGCCAATGAACCCATACTAGAGACAAGCTTTACATCCTTCGTCACTTCATCTTCGTGGGATCTTAGGATACCCACAAGCTTTGCCAAAGAGTAGCTCTTGAACTGTTCATGAGCTTTCAATGTAGACACAACCACTTTCCATTCAGACCTTAACCCATTCATGATCGTAACTTTTTGCTCTATCTTTTCAATCCTAAGATTGTGTTTAAGCATACTGATTAATAGATGATTAAACCGATTGAATGTTTGATCCGATATTTCATCAGGCTTTTGAACGAAAGCTCCAAATTCATAAAGAAGCAATGTTTGTACGGAGTGTTCCAAATCTGCATCGCTTGAATAAAGCTCTTTCAACCTGTCCCATATCTCCTTCGCTGTTTCACATGCACTCACTAGACGAAAGGTGTCTGGAGGAAGAGCGAACCTGATTATCCTCATTGCCTTGATGTTGCTCTACAGCTTATCTTTTTCGTCTTGAGGAAGATCTTTATTTTCAACAAGAATTGCGTTGTAGTCGGCTTGAGTCTTGACGACCTTCCTTGTAGCCGTGTGAGAGAATGTCTGATGTGTCATGGCTTCCCATATTAGGGTGTCGTGTTCTTCAAGGCCAAGAACATAGTCCTCGAAGTGCAAGGCCCAAACTTCATAATCTTGTGGGAAGAGGATTGGGATCCTGGTAGTAGATCTGATGTTACTAGATAGATTGAAAGAAAGAGTGTGGGGATCTTCGTGCTACATCATTTAGAGATTCACATAAACTTGTATAGAATCAGATGTGTACAACAATAAACCAGTTTAGGGTAAAAATAGGATTTAGATCTGACGTCTACAATCGATAGAAACGATGAAGACGACAAGACAAATCCAATAAAAACGCAAACCCTAATAGAACTCGACAGAAGATTAGCGTATCAGTTACACAATCTGTTGCTCTGATACCAATTGTTGAAACAATGAAACTTAATATCAATAGATTCTAAACAATAGAGTATCAAATAATAAGTGCAATGATCAAATATGTGCCGAATGCTTAATATTATCAAATCTTTAGAAGATTTCAACGTGAACTTTTCTGTAAAAGCTTAGTAGGGAAATACAATCGATAATCCTAGAACGATACATGCATGCGCATTAAATAGTCTAACCCTAGAAAACCATAAAGATGGATGGACAGGCCCAACCCGTTATAAATGAGACTATTCTAGTACAAAACACATTGACACAATACATTAATAACCCAGCATAAACACCTGGTTCATGAGATCCATGAATGCTGCCAGTGCGTTGGTGAGCCCGAAAGGCATCACCATGAACTCGTAATGCCCATAGCGAGTTCGGAAAGTCGTCTTCGGGATGTCCTTCTCCTGAACCCTCGTCTAGTGATAACCAGATCTCAATTCGATCTTGGAAAACGAAGATTCCCCCTGCAACTAATCAAAAAGGTCGTCAATCATCGATAATAGATATCGGTTCTTCACTGTCAGTTTGTTTAACTTTCAGTAATCAATAAACATACCGTGTGAACCATACTTCTTCCTTACAAAAAGGATCGGTGCTCCCCACGGCGAGCTACTCGGCCGAATAAACTCCTTCCCTAACAACTCCAGCAGCTAGGAGGTTAATTCCTCCATCTCGGGTGGCGCAAGGCGGTATGGTGCCTTCGCAATCGGGGAGGCACCAGGGATCAGATCAATCCTGAACTCGACCTGCCTCTCGGGAAGCACGCCAGGCAATTCCTTTGGGAAAACATCAGGAAACTCCCTTACAATAGAGACATTGGAAATTGACATCTCCCTATCAACCCGTGTCTCGACAACATACGCAAGATATCCCATACATCCATGCTGATAGCATTGCCTCGCCCTGGCGGCGGAACAAAAGGCGGATCCAACTGTAGTACCCTCACCATAGATAGTAAGAACTCCCCCACTAGGGTCACGAACTTGTTGGGTTTTGAGCATTCTAACACTCCTATGGTGTACATGCAACCCTATAAACCTTGGATCTATGTTTTCTCTATTATACATGCAAATATTAACTATTCCAAGGTTTCATCCTAACTAGCATATTATGAAGCACCTATACTACAAAGTTCTAGTTAGATGACATACCTTTTGATGTAGCTTGATGTCTTCAAGCTTTAAGAGCTTATCCCCAATAGTTTGGAAGCCTCAAATGGAATCACAAATCACCAAAACACCTTGGAAGAACTTGAGAGAATATGTATGCACACTAAAATCGACCCACTCTTATTTTCACACACTTGTCCCAATTTTGTGAGCCAAGGACCCCTTTATATATTATGGAGGATTAGGGTTACATCCATGTAAACCCTAATACCCATGACCTTTCATTTACATAGGATCCATGGGTTAAAAGCTCCATGGACCATCCATGAAAGCTTAGCCCAACCTAAATGAACTTGGCCCATTCCATATATATAAGAGTCCATATTTAATTAGTTCTTTTTGATCACTTAATTAATTCTAAATTAATTCTTGATCAATACTAATTAAATAATATGATTCCATATTAATATATTAGAACTTATAATATATTAATATAAATCATAAATATACTATTCTCAAAAGACTATCCATATAAATTGTGCCGGTGAAGTGCAACCCAAATGGACCATGCCAGGTCGGGTCAAGTACATACCAAATATAGTTATGGACTTAGACATTAATCCAACAGTCTCTCACTTGGATAAGTCTAAAACTATTATTGAGTATGACTTCAAAACCTAACTGGCAATCGTAGCTCTTAAAGCCGCTGTCGAACTCTGACCTTGCCGATGAACTCTGACCTTTGTCAATGACTTGTCCATTAGATAAGGGATCATATATTCCTCCATTCTAGATATCATATGGACTGAGACATGGATTATCAATCATTCTCTCTATCCATTGTTGTTTCCCGACTTCCGATTTATGATGACTGACTGATTGAACAAATCTAATCAGTCCTGGCTTGGCCAAGCACTCACATGTGTCATCGCTAAATCATCGAGGGGACCACAGATATCGCTTTTATCCCGAAGGTAAAAGGAATGGATAAACTTCGACTCATATGGCTTGTTCTACTACTTGTTGAATCATACACAAAGGCACGTTTTATAACATCGAGTTACCAATGCGTTTTCGTGCAATCAATGTATAACCAACTCATAGTAACAACTCATATCTCTAGGTTTTAAGAATATAAGATATTATCATCTCATGATCACTCGTGACAAAATCCATGAAGTGATTCAAATGAGCGTGGGTTGAATCCAATACTCAGAACTTATGAGCACTCATGAGTGTTGTAGCACCGCTTTTTCCAACATCTTAGACCTCTACAAGCCAACCCATGACAGTCTTGATTCATATCTACTTCCAACATATGACCGACTGTGGATAGTTTGAATAACTTAGTCATTCAGGAAGAATGACCTAGTTTATTCTGGAAGTCAAAACATGCAAAATGAAACAAGAGAATAAATGAATCAAATATGGTATCAAACCCTATGAATATAAATAGACCACTTTTATTTATCACCATACTGATTACTCATTATTTCATTGTTTCGGTTTTATAAACTTTATACCTGAATTAAAAACACTAGTTGTCCCATGCTCCAAGCATGTACACTATGTTTTTCTAAACAATAGCTTTGCCATACACCAAGTATGCACTCTATGTTTGTCTATGATCCTTACTTTGTGAAATAAACCAATTGAACATAATTTCAATGATTCTAATTTCACACTCCCAAATCCTTATCGAAAAATGTGAGAATTTCAAATTCCTATCATTTATCGAAATCTGTTTAGATTTTAAACTTATATGCACTGACCCTCCTGTAATGAATATGTACAAAGTCACAAAGACTTGTCAACAGTCATTATAAGGTATTCCAATGGAGATCAACTCCATGGAAACTAAGTCTCATATTCAAAGTACATTGCTTTGGACATGCTTCTTGCATTAAGTTTTCTAATCTTACACGGATAACTTCCACCTATGGAGACAACTCCATATTCTCATTTTGACTATCACTTCTGAACAAGAGATGCCTCTTTTCAGAATATGTCAATATGGTCCTTCCAAAATTAGCACTATACTTCCAACTGTCCCTGAGCAACCAATCTTTGGTAAACCTCAGATTGTCCTCGACAATTGCTTAATCATTTTAGTCATATCCAATTCTAGACCTTTTCCCTTCTTAATGCCTCTGGGCATTTGGAAAAATTTAGAAATGACAAATATTATAGCACATGCAATCGATCCTGTACCTAAAGCAAATGGTACACGATTCATGATGTCTCACATAAAGACATGATTCTAGACCAGTCTTTTGCTACAATATTTTTATTTGCCATGTTTTCAAAAGTTGACTATGAAGAGGGATGCCGTAATCATAATCGAATTTTGAGAAAGCAATATATAGAATTTCCTTAAGTTGAACCAATCCAACATTAAATTCATATATATATTCTTGACTAAAGATGATTAAGGTCTCAATCTAAGCCTTTAGAACTGAAATGAAGTATATCATCTCCCTTAATTATAGCAAAACAACTTTTTCAATCCCTGCAGCCTCACAAATTGAAACTTTTGTTTTCTATAATTAACATTGCTAACTTGCAACACTAACAATAATTATCATGCTCCCACTAACATGATGATTATTAGCATAACACTTATGCTCCCACTAGCTTTGACATGTACTCAGAAATCAGCTGGACTTCTAGAAATCAATACTTTATTGACTTTCTTACCAAAGTTCAGATTTCTGATACGAGATGCTTTGATAAAACTTTATCAAAATCATACACCTTTCCTTAGATAGCATGCATGTGTGTCTAAAAAATTTCAGAACTATGAAAAGGGATGCCGTAATCATAGTCTCAATTGTTTAGACCTTTTGCCATCTGCTTCAAATCTACTTGGTGGAAGTGTTTCCTCACCATCATTTTTCATGAATCGGAGAGAAACCATATGACCCTTAGATTTTATGGTGTATGTGTTCTTATCCATGTGAATCATCAAAACCATAGTCATAAGACAAGGATAATGACAAATCCAAACTCATATGGACTGAACTTATGCAATCTTAACTTCTTGCCACCTGGCAGTACAGGGCCTGCCATTGCTTCCAAGTTGTTATGCAACCAATTGAGAATTTTCAGAACTCCTATGCAAAGCCAACTTTAACTGGAATGGGCACAGAATATGTCAACACGATAGGTTATAAACCTCAAGTCGTGTGCTAGTGAAGAACCTCAGGTTTTATTCTTGATTAGTTCTTGAAATTCTTTTTAGGATCTTTAAGACTCCCACTGTCCTCTTGACATATAAGACTATCTTGCCAAATATTCAAGAGATAGTGCGGATTCTTTATCAAGACAAACACTTCACACAATTGGCCTTAGTTGGTCTTTGTTTTATCCAAAACATCACAACTTACCAATTTCAAATGTACAAGAGTAGGACACTTTTACTCTTACATTTGACAAGTGTTTTAAACCTTTCTTTAAGATATGTCACTCAAGTTACAATCTTGGAGTATGACTCTAAGAATTGTTTTGGAACGAAGTATGACTCATCTTCCTGATCTAACCATTTCAACAATTCATGACTCCTCTTCTTAGTCATAAGAATGCACTAAGATGACCTTTAGAGGACTAATTGTGATATGATTTCTAAATCATTAAGATGATCACAAACATGATACTAAAGTACTCTCCTATCTTTTCAGATTTGAGAAACTTTTATCTTTCTGCCTAATTTGATTCTTCCCATTCGTTCTGCCATACATTGAGACTTTTCCAATGTTTCATAATTATACTTAAACTTGTAAGTATAACCATATTTACTAAACTTTAGTAAATCAAATAGTCTTAACGAGATTTGTGGTGGACATGACCAGTGCACAAGAATGTGTACTCGATCCCTTTAGTCCTTCACTTGACTCACACATCCATGTGATCAAGTAATTAGTCTTGATTTTCCAATGCTTGAAAGTTCTCATTCATCATACTATTCAACTTGCATGATTCCAAGTTTCGGTCCAATTGAAACTTGGGCGATGAGGAACTTTCCTGATTTGGTAAATTTAGACACTACCACAAATGAAAGAATCAAATCCATTTTCCAATATTGCTGTCAGTGGAATCATATAAGCAACAATTTTCCACAAATGCCATTGTAAGGATACTTCAAATAAATAAAATTAAACAATTTTCTTTTATTTTAAAACTTTACGGAAAAACTTATCCTTACAATCCACATGGAAAATTGTTGTTATCTATTCCTTAGCAATATATCATAACTTCTTAAGCAACTGCTCAAAATTCTGATGCGATCGAAATCCACCTTCGCGATCAGAATCAGCATATACTTCCTTTAAGATTTCTCTCTATTCTTTGATTCTTAAAACATCAACATGTGACCTAGTCACATCATGTAATGAGGATCTCAGAATAGAACTTAACAGAGTTAGATAATGGGCTCTACCTGATGTAGAGTCAAACTTATTGACTTTAACATCCTTAGGTAAATTTGGCAGCTTTGCAATCAACGCCCCTTCCTTTGGCAAAATAAACATATGGACCCTTTGGTAATGGGACTATCTCAGACTTAGCATTTCTCTTTACCATTTGGTCAACCGGGTTGACTATGGCCAACCCCTCTCCATTGGGAAGAGAATGCTTTTTCTGGATTTCCAGTGTCACCATTGTCACTGTCCATAAAGTTTTTGGGAAGTTGATCTTCTAATCAAATTTGCTTTACTATCGTTCCAAATCATTGCTGATTCAGCAGCACCAAGCAAATAGATATGATCATTAAGGTTCATGTCATAGTCTGTTTCATAGTAGTCCCAAAGGAACTCATTATGTGACTTAGAAAGTGATTGAACATCCAACTTTCTCAAGACTTTGACACCCAACTCTCCCGGCTTGTCAATATGTGACTTCATCTCTAAGATGTGATCACACATAGACCTTGCTTGCCATTAGGGCTTGAGTGACCTTGAACTTGTGGGTTAGGGAGAATAATTGGAGGAGGTGGAGGAAGAGAAGTATGACTTCCATGAGCCAAACTCGGGAAGTCATATTCATTAGGAAAGCTTGGTTTGGGAAGATCATTGTTGTCTAAACCAGACATCAACAATGGGAGAAATTCACGTAAAGTTGATTTAAGTCCTTAATATAACACCCAATATGATATATTAAGGCTAGGACCCAACAACTATTTTATAACTTGGAAGAGGGATGCCGTAATCCAAGCTATAAAATATTTGAAGGTAGGTGAATGACGATTCACCAATTTCCACCAAGATAAACGAAATGTATTATTAGATTTTAATTGGTTTTGAAACTCCTAGATTCTTTTGAGATTCATTGAACTTTTCAATGGCATGTTTCAATCTCGAGTGTGCCCTTTAGGTTTTGTGACTGGGATGCCGAGGATCACAAAACAAGGTGTGAAGTAACCATGCAAATATACTTGGTAC
This sequence comes from Lactuca virosa, assembly GCF_052849685.1. Classification (NCBI taxonomy): domain Eukaryota; kingdom Viridiplantae; phylum Streptophyta; class Magnoliopsida; order Asterales; family Asteraceae; genus Lactuca; species Lactuca virosa. The sequence goes on along the minus strand of NC_136434.1, from coordinate 165,628,221 downwards.
CCTTAATATTTACCCCTCAATCGATGTGCCGGTTAACCACACACGCTCCAACGATACTATGATAAACATTAAGTTACCCTTTGCCTACCTTGTTAAGTCCAGGTTAGTGTGCCGGTTAACCACACACGCTCCACTAACAGCTTAAACAAAGTGCAAAGTGTAATTTCATGGATTAGCACCTTATTCACATTTTCTTAAGTAACTAAGATTGGGAATTTATAAGTGTTTAGTTACTTAGTATTTATCATTATACTTATAATGAAGGGAGAATTATAGTCATTGTCCTACCTGTTCGGCTAACGACCCTCCACCAGTCAAGGAAGCGGTGGGTGAGAGTGGACACCCATTAAACTGTTATTTTATAGGCAGTAACCTTATACCCCCTTATAGACCGGCTTCGTGAATGAGGCCTACTAATGGTAAGACGACTTGATCTTATACATATAATATATTAAACTTTTAATATTATAATAGTATAAGGGTGTATTTTAGACATTTAAAATACTTGGTGGTTTAATCTATTAATTAAACTATACTCTTAATTTAATTAAATTTAAACCATGTCATTATGGAATTATTAATTCTCTTTTAATTAAACACTTTAATTATCTATTAATAAAGTCCATAAGAGTTAATTGAATTATTTAATAAAAACATCATATTCCAATTATTAAATTCAAAATTAAAACCATTTAATTAATTGTTTAAGTTATGAACCCAAGAGTTTTAGAATTCAATTCTTTTTTTTTTATCATAAAAAACTTTTTCCAAATTCCAAAACTTGAGGGCAAGTTTTGTAACTCTTGAAAACTTTTGGATTCCATAACTTATGGAGTTAAATACTTGTTTTATGATGAAACTTTTCATGTTCCATAACTTAAGAACAAGTTATAGAATTCTTTAAAACATTAAGACCAAGTTTTGTAACTCCATAAAAAACTTTGAATCAATTTTGTTTAAAAAACTTTTCATATCCATAACTTATGGAGGTTTCAAAAAACTCTTTAGATCAAACTTTTAAAACTAATTAAATAATCATATCATTTTATCTTTTACTAAATTTGACCTAATTCAACTCATATAGCAAATGATTCAAATTTTACAAATAATTAGTTTTTCACAAAAACAAGTAATTATCTTAAAATTTGACAAACGTCATGTTTTTTTTTTCTTTTTTTTCCAACTTGAAAATAAAACATTTGCATCAATATAACAGAAAACAACCTGGCTCTGATACCAATGTTGGGTTTTGAGCATTCTAACACTCATATGGTGTACATGCAACCCTATAAACCTTGGATCTATGTTTTCTCTTTTATACATGCAAATATTAACTATTCCAAGGTTTCATCATAACTAGCATATTATGAAGCACCTATACTACAAAGTTCTAGTTAGATGACATACCTTTTGATGTAGCTTGATGTCTTCAAGCTTTAAGAGTTTAGCCCCAATAGTGTGGAAGCCTCAAATGGAATCACAAATCACCAAAACACCTTGGAAGAACTTGAGAGAATATGTATGCACACTAAAATCGGCCCACTCTTATTTTCACACACTTGTCCAAATTTTGTGAGCCAAGGACCCCTTTATATATTATGGAGGATTAGGGTTACATCCATGTAAACCCTAATACCCATGACCTTTCATTTACATAGGATCCATGGGTTAAAAGCTCCATGGACCATCCATGAAAGCTTAGCCCAACCTAAATGAACTTGGCCCATTCCATATATATAAGAGTCCATATTTAATTAGTTCTTTTTTATCACTTAATTAATTCTAAATTAATTCTTGATCAATACTAATTGAATAATATGATTCCATATTAATATATTAGAACTTATAATATATTAATATAAATCATAAATATACTATTCTCAAAAGACTATCCATATAAATTGTGCCGGTGAAGTGCAACCCAAATGGACCATGCCGGGTCGGGTCAAGTACATACCAAATATAGTTATGGACTTAGACATTAATCCAACAGAACTGTCACCAACTTCTTTTCGCAGTCAATCAATGCCCCAAACTGGCTCAACCAATCCATGCCCGTAATCACGCAAACATCCCCCATCGTAATAGGGATGAGGTCAATGAGAAACCTCATACCGAAAATCTCCAATATGCAATCCCAGTATATCTCTGAAGCCGAAACCGTACGATCATAAACTATTGCATCCTTCAAAGGTCGATCTAGGGCCTCAAGAGCAACACTAAAACCTCTACAAAAAGACGTAGACACAAACGACCGACTCGCACCCGAGTCAAACAACACCAAGGCAGATATAGAATTCACAAGGAAAGTACCAGCGATGACATCGGGTGCTGCTCTAGCCTCCTCTGCAGTCAACTAAAAAGCTCAACCCCCGGTCTTGATAGACCTAAATACCTCAGGGATAGCCTCCCTGACTGTCGCGGCCACTTCACCAGAAATGATCCATCGAATTTCCACATCACTCATACCCTGCCTCTCTGCACCGCTAGAGCCTGAACCTCGGGTGTACACCATACTGAAATACACAAGGAAAAAGGGTCATAACCACACTATGAGCACATGCGAACACATAACCTGCTCAACTATTCAATGCCCCTGAGATTCCTTCTAAATCGCATACGAATCCTATGCTTCCACTAGTACGGGCCCATACTACCTTCCACATCTAACCATAGTTGATTTAGATCCCTTCTTAAGGTACCGAACTACATAACACTTCGCCCTCATGAAGCAACACACATACACCTAGGTGCTCAAAGAGCCGCATCTAATCCTCTAGATACACATCCTAGGTCCCTGCTCAACTACATCTCTGTCTTGCGAGAAGTCTCTGCTAACCTCATTAATGGCTTCGTGCAAACCAATTGTACATAACTCAAACTCCATAGACATTCGAATAAGAGATTCCACCCCAAATCCACAACCAACAAGGAACATGAATTTAGTCTAAACCAAGCATTCTGAGTCTATAAAATCCTAATTATGTACAATCATGCAATATACATGAAGCAATTAGCAATCTTAGTTCCAACCCTAGAAAAACATTCACAAGAATCTCCTAGGCTATAAGGCATCACAAAATCAGGCAACCCTATCCTGCAAGTCCTGAAGGATCCTTAGCCTATCAACTAGCATGCATTTCTATAAGCTCAAATAACATAAATTCTAATACAACATACGGTACAATATGAATATTTTGGAAGATCACTTCTTCGGTCTCCGGCTGACTGTACACATTGCTTCCTCTGTTCTTCTCTTAATCTCCATTACTTGGTAAAAAGGTTTTTATAAAACTCTCAGATCCTTAGTTTGAGTCTGGAATCCCACGAACGTTCAGCCAAATCTCTCAAAGCAGGGCTCTGATACCAACTTGTAACACACTGATTTTTACCATAAAATTTTTCATTTTTAAATAGAGAAAACATCAATATTATAAAACCGAGTCATAAACATCCCAGGTGAATCAAATACAGTCATCCCAAATTAAAGTATCAAAATGCAAAAAATCATAAAATTTGCAAGCCAGAGTGTACATTCAAGCCTTCACCTTTCCGCGATCATCTGAAGTACCTGAAACACATTTAATCCACAACTGTAAGCACGAGGCTTAGTGAGTTCCTAAAATATTACATACAACCCAACAAATAAAAAAGTTATGGGTTATCAGCAACCCTATGGATTAACATCACATTTCAGGGGTTATCAGGAACCCTGGGGACTGTCACCAGTCCCCGTAGACTCACAATTGTCTAAGAGATATTAGCAACACAGTTATACAAATCACATCAATCAACAAGTAATACCCAGTTGGTCAGCATGCATACACTACTACACATGTAATATAGTGAGAAGACTTACCTCGCGAATAACAGGTAAAACTACAACAACTCTCACACACAGGGTAGACAGGAGCAACAAGACACCTAACAGCAGTAAAGACATACCCTTTCAGCCTACATCCTTAAAACCCTAGCCTGAGCCAAAATTCAACCATGTTCAGAAGTCAAACATGATCAACTTCAGCCAACTGTCACGTCGTGACCACCCATAGGTCATGTCGTGACCGAACCCGGGCAAAACAATCATGAATACTCCCTTCTCACGACGTGACATGCTATTGCTCACGTCGTGAGATCCGTTTTGGACAGCTTTGAGCATTAAGCTCTTACTCCCTTAAGCCACTCCTTGAGACTTTCTAGAGGGTCTTCCCCAACCTTAAGGACCATAAAAATCATAACTTTTTAGTTATGCATGTCCAATGCATGGCTTGGACACTAACTAGGTCAATAAGAAGAAAATGGGATCAAGAATCATGCTTAGAGTCTAAAACCAACCCCAAACTTCATATTTGAAACTTATACTAAAGAAAATGTCTCAATGATCCATAAAGTTGCTAACTTTATGGATCCTATGCATGCTACCCAACCCAATCATGAAAAGAGAAGCATAAATATTAGATCTAGCATGAATAAGAGATAACGGCAAGAGCTTTAGGACTTACAAAGGTCCAAAAGCACTACAGGATGGTGAGGAAGGAGATTGCTTGCCAAAAGGATGCACCCAAGGAGTCCTCTTTCTTCTTCAAAGAGCCAAAACCACCAAATAAGCTCCTCAAGGTCGCCAATGGAGGCTAAAAACGATTTGGCGGGAAGGAGGTGATGGAGGATAAGGGTGTGCAAACCCTAGCCTCCCACTTCCCTTAAATAGGGCGCAAAACACGTGATTAGGGTTAGACTGGTCTCATGAGGTAAACACCTATGTGTCACGTTGTGAGCCTTAAGAATGGTCATGCAATTCAGCCGAATGTCACGTCGTGAGACATTATCTCTCACGTAGTGACCCTCTATAATTTGACGTTTTTCATTCTTATTTAATTCCTAACATTGAAAGATCGAGTACATGTATTAGATGTTACATCAACACCGAAATTTTAATAATTTTAGTCTTAAAACATTGAAAGAATATTAAAAAAGAAAATGTAAAAAAACAAAAATATATAATTTCTAAAAGAAAATTCCAAAAAAATTTAAAAGAAGCTGTCATTTTTTTAGAGAAAACAAATATTAAAGAACATAAAAAAAATATATGAAAATATTGTAAACAATGTCTGGAAAATTCGTAAAGAACCACACATGTTAAAAGAGATCAAACCAAAACCGAAAATATTATTAAAAGAAATGGTAAAAAAAAAAATTAAAAAAAAAAAATCAAAGTTTTTTTAAAAAAAATCAAGTTATAAAAAATTATGGAAACTATAAAAAGAAATTGTATCAAATCCATAAATCAAAGTTAAAAAAAAAAATCAAGTTATATCAAATTTCTAAAAAAAATCACTTGGAAAAAAAAATGAATGCTTAAGAGGGTTGAAGATGCAAGTCAAGTGCTGTATGGAGCAGAACACGTGCAGATGTTGTAGTCCGAAGTCTTTCAAAAAACAAACTGCTGCGAGTTGACAAATGTTATGCGTGTGTTGCGTCGCGCATCAAAAAATGATCTGAAGAGATTTTTCTAAGAGGATACGGTGTGGGCACGAGACGTGCTCGTTGTGGTTGAGGTGGACGCCCAAAACGGCATTGCATCTCGTTGCACACCGCCCCATCATCTAGTTGCTTCTCGTCGTCGTTACAACCTACACCAACGAGTAAAATCCGAACGTTGCCCTCTTTTTAGCCGTTGTCAACGGTCAAAACAATAAAAAAAACATATTTATTCTCAAAAGTTTGATGTTGCATCTTGTTGTCCATTTCCCCACTTGGTGTTATAACACCATTTGTTTAGGTGGCATGTGAGGTGACATAATTTGGTGTTGCATCTTGTTGCCCATACCCAATGCTCTAAAAGAACAAACAATTCTTTAGATTTAGATTACGTATTTTTAAAATTTTTATTGGATTAAAAACTATAACCGCTCCCTCTCAAAACTAGAAGTATAATCTTATACTTCACTTAAAAACTATTAATTTTTTGGTAAAATAAGATAATATCTTAAATATTTTCAATGATATTGTAGTATATCATGTTCTAGTAGTACATTTGCCTTGGTGCTAGTCAAAAAAGTCGTTCCCTGGTCCGCCTTGCTTACCAACCCAGTACATCAATACATATATCGGTTTAGGTTTGGTCAACCTACAAGTTGGAGATCTTAATTGATAATCCCTAGTTGAAGCAACTAGCAGCTGTAATAATAATGGCCGACGAGTAAGCAGAGGGTCATATCACATATGTGTATTCATTTGGCGGTAAATTTTTCGTGCACGCCAACTGTTTGTAGAAATTCTCCTATGCAGCCATCAATATATTTGTCAGCATCACAGTTATCGATTTGTGTTCCCATGAATATACATAAAGTTCGGAACTTTTTCTCTTGTTTCTGTCTACCCATTCATGGTAAGTTGTAACTTCCTCACAAAAAGATAAAAACAAAACTTGTGAAAACCAGGCAAGTAATTAATACAAGGGATTTACACGTGTACATAAAAGATCGCAGACAGATGAAATAAGCTTCAACAAAGATTCCAAGTAATATTATCTTAAAACTCACAACAAAATCAAGAATTTAAGTTCTTAACCCATAACTCTTGAAGTTTTAGTTAGCTTTTTGTAGGAGTTGTTCATGGAAGCTTTCCCTCCAAGAAGGAAGAGATGAATGCGAGTGCACGAGCCCCTCTTATGGTCACAAATGTTAGGTTTTGGTATCCAACAAGATATCCACCAACCTGAATATATAGCAAAAAGAAATTCCCACAAATCAGTTTTTGTTAATTTACAAAACAAAAGTATCAAAATGAAGATTGAATGGAAGGTCTTCTACCTCGTCTTCATACATCCATGGGTACCATGGTTTCTCCACTGATGTTTTGTCTATTGAATACCTACTCGTTGTGTATCTAGATAAGAACTTACTGATGGAGTGCTATTGCTTGATGAGGAACATAAAGGGGCATAGATGTCATAGGAGTAGATGTTGCTTCTAGATGTTGTTGCCTGACTTTGATATTCAGCACATGTTTCTGTTATGGTTCCACCCTCAGAAAAATTACAGTTGGAAATTATTCCTTCATGGATTTCATCAGAAATAATCGTTTGTGTCCAGAAATAATCAAACATTCCTGTGTTTTCTGTTTCATCATCCACATATGCATTTCCAAGCTGAAAAATATCAACTTGATTACAATTTCCATAAATGTATGTTGATTGTTGAGTACTTATTCTTTGTCAATTTTAAAGTTACTAGATTTTCTGACTTACAGCAATTCCTTTGAGGTTGATGACAGTTTGATTAGTGATCTTGTTGTTTTGAACATATACTAAAAAATCAAAAGAGAAAAAGAAAAGCTTACCTCCATTGAGCCATAGTACAAGAGGATTAGTGGAAGATTTAATGGGTGACTCTGCAAGATAGTACAAGAGTGTTCTCCCATGGTTTTGGTCGACAGTCACATACCCTGAATACTGGTCAAAATCTGTTCCGGTTGGTTGACCTGGCAAAGACGATACCCACATATACAGATGAATATGAATACTCGGTTTTGAGTACTTTGTTACTAACATGATTTAGTGTTGATCTTTTTGCACGTTGGATGCTTAAAGCACTCTCAAGAGGATCATATCTATTCCCACCATAACATTGCACAAAAACCAAAAGACTCAAATGAATCGATATAAGAAGTGGAATCTTCATTTTCGTAATTAAGGTATGTTCTTTTGTTTCATAGATAATACATGAACATTTCTATATATGTAAAGACAAATTGTTGTTGGAAGTAACGACCGACTTCTTGCTGCATTTACCATTATAATGACAAAATCAGTGTTTTCATTGTTTTAAAAACAAAACTAACATAAATTAAGTCCTTACAAGGATGCCAGTCACTTATTATTATTATTATACATACTTGCATGCGTGCGTGCGTGTACAAGAAATATGTTTCAGCATAGTGGAAGAGCTTGGATGCCTATGTAGGAGGTTGTGTGTTCGAAACTTGTCTCACCTTTCTTCCCTCAATATGCTTTTTAAATAAAGGAAACACGTTGACGTGCATGCCATGTAAACAAAAAATCCCCAGCATGCCATGTAGAAAAAATAAATAGTAGCTTTTCAAATAAGTGGTTGAAAATGTAGTTGCTGAAAATTTGTCGGGCAATACCATTAAAATAGTTTTTTGAATAAACAACTTGCAAGGTTTCTTTTGGTATTTAAATAGATTAAAAATAGGTTCTTGACTGGCCACTACGACTTCCTGGTTTGTGAGGATATGGTGAGGGGAGGGCTCACCCTTTGGGAGATATGCTAATACACTGAAATATGTCACATATTTTCTCCTAACCAACTCCTAATTGAATCTCATAGAGAGGTCGGTGCCTTACTCGGTAGACCGTCATGTATTTAAATAGATTGAAGACAAAATTATATAACTGGTCCCATGGTTTTCCAGATTTGTAAGTTTCGTTCCTAACTTTTTTTTTTCGTTACATGGATGGTCTCAGTGGTTTCAATTTCGTACATGGTTGCTCCCTTAACAAGATGAAAAGATTGTTATACCTTTTAAATATCTTTTATATTTTTTTATGTATATTTGATTTATATAAATATTGAAGCAATATGGCCCACCATGTCCCTATTCAATGTTGTAAAAATCCTGACAATAATCTTTAAGCACTACTTGACCGACTAGAGGGCGTCTAACGATTAATCCATACCTACACAATGAGTGACGCAATAGAAAATGATGAAATTTTAACATTTTGAAGTTCTATCTTAGTAGAAACTATTTAAGGAATGATTAGTGTTTTATTAATCATATTAACTTATTTTGTTATGATATTAATGGTTTTTACGAAAATTTTTTATGATATTAGTTATATATATATATATATATATATATATATATATATATATATATATATGTATATATATATTAATTCAACTAATTAGCAATTTATGGTCCTGATTAATCCCCCCTAGCCGATTAACCCATTAACCCCGGTTCACTGACTAGTTAACATTGAACGATTTTTACAACCTTGCCCCTACCCCCGTACACTTATACCCACTAACCCAATCCATCCCCACCCTGTCTACTCCTTTCTTCCCTTCCCCTCCACTGCCACCATCGGTAACCATTTTTCCAGCAACTTGCAAGAAATATGAATTCAAACTAATAAAACATAGTTCCTTATCACTCATTATTATTATTATTTTACACTCACAAAACATAATTCAAGTTCACAAAACCATCTTTCTCTCAAGAATACACTGCCACCACCACCACCACCACCTACTGTCACCATTGTCTACCACTCACCCTTCCTCCTCCACCACAACCGTCTACCTCATCACCCCACCCCACCCACCCACCCATCCACTCCCGCCTCTTCCACCATATCCTAAAATCATAGATAGAAAAACTATTTCACATTCCAAAACCGAAAGTAATACCCATAAACAATTTCTAAAACATAAAATCATAACAAGAACATCAACTTCACATTTTGATTTCACAACCACCATCAAATCAATTTGTTTGATTTGGTATGACATTAATCAAATTAATTCTTAATGCCAAACTGTGTAAATGAATCTCCATGTCAAAGACATGGGGGTTATGCTCATTATATAGAGGAGATAATTACATATAAACCCCTCAAAGAATAAAAAATGACATACAAATGTAATACAAATAATTGTAGTCTAATATCCCCCCTCAAGCGACATGTGGTGGACCAACGTGCAACATGCGACGAAATTGCTCAAATTGCTAACGAGGCAGGCTTTTGGTGAAGATATCCGCAACCTAAAGCTTGGTTGGAACGAACATAGTAATAAGTTTGCCAGATGCAACGAGTTCACGAACAAAATGATAATCAAGGTCAATGTGTTTGGCACGTTTGTGAGCAACATGATTCTGGGTGAGGAAGAGCACACTCTGGTTATCACAAAGGAGGGTCAACCGACCGGAAGGCAAAGCATGAAGCTCACGCAGAAGATGAGTAAGCCAAATAATTTCAGCGGCAGTGTTCGCCATGGCCCGATATTCAGATTCACAGCTGGAGCGAGAAACGGTCGGTTGTTTCTTAGCACTCCAAGATACAAGATTACCCTCCAAGAATATCGAGTAGCCATAAGTGGAACGTCGGGTATCAAGACAACAAGCCCAATCCGCATCAGAGTAGCCCACAATAGAGGTGGACTTGGGCCGAGAAAAAATGAGACCAAAAGTGAGCGTTCCCTTCACATAACGAATAAGACGCTTCACAGCTTGAAAGTGAGCGACAGTCGGAGCATCAAGATACTGGCTGACCTGATTCACAGCATATGCAATGTTCGGTCGAGTAATCGTCATATATTGAAGTGCACCGACCAACGAGCGATAGCGCATGGGGTCCTCATAAAGGGGACCATCACTAACAAGAGAGGTATTGGTGGCAAGGGGAGTCGTCATGGGCTTAGCATCAAGTAGACATGCACGAGAAACAATGTCATGAGCATATTTGGCCTGGTTGAGGAAGAGACTGTGTGGAAGCGACGTCGCCTCGAGGCCAAGGAAATAGCTCAAGCGCCCAAGATCTTTAATACGGAACTCAGCATGAAGCTTGGCAATAAAGCTAGACATAACGGAGGTGTCGGATCCAGTGAGGATCAGGTCATCCACATACACCAACAAGTAAAGAATGCAGCGATCCCGGTGAAAAACAAATAAAGATAGGTCAGCCCGACTACAAGAGAATCCATGAGTGACCAGAAAAGAGCTCAACCGATGAAACCACGCATGCGGGGCTTGCTTCAACACATATATAGCTTTGTTGAGCTTGCAAACATGATTAGGAATCCGAGTATCAACGAACCCCGGGGGTTGCTGCATATAAACTGTATCACCCAACTTGCCATGTAAAAAGGCATTATTAACATTAAGTTGATGCAGTTGCCACCCATTTATAATGGCGAGATAAAGAACAACACGGATCGTGTCAGCTTTGACAACAGGACTGAAAGTATGCGAAAAATCAAGGCCCGACACCTGACTAAAACCTTGGGCAACAAGACGATCCTTGTTCCGCTCAATAGAACCATCCGCCGGGTACTTAGTATGAAAAAGCCACCTGCAACCAACAATATTAGAGTGAGGCGGACGAGGAACCAACATCCAAATATTATTGTGGTGCAACACATGCATTTCGGAGCGCATAACATTACACCATTTAGGTTCACGCAAGGCAGTGACATGAGAAACCGGATCCGGAGAAGAGAGCACAGCCGATAACAGACCACATGACCGAAGGTGGGCAAGATCAACCCGATAATGTGGGATAAAAATCCCCACCTTAGCACGAGTGGTCATGAGGTGTGAGGACAAGGGGTCGGCGTCGGCACTTCGGGCTCAGGAGGGGCTGAAGCAGACTCATCAATGGGATCGGTGTCCGAGTCGGGCCCAAAAGAGTTGTCGGAAGAAGAAGAGCTTGACTCGGTGAGGTCCGGTTCGGCATCGACATCGGGGGTGGAATCGGCGGCTGCTGGTGGAGGCTCGGTGACCTCAGGTGCGACAGAAACGGGCTCCGGGCAAACTGCACATGGAGCTGGGGGCGGAGACGGGGCAGCCGACCTTGGAGGAGCCATAGGCGGGGATGAGGGCACCTGGATACTGGGAACGTCTCCAAAAAACTCATGTAAAGGCAAAGAGGCCATGGGAGCCGCGCCGGAAAACCCACCAAAGGGAAAATAAGTCTCATCGAACCGGGCATGTCGAGTAATAAAGATGCGTGAGGAAACCAGGTCAAGACATTGATAGCCTTTATATTGCTGATGATAACCAATGAAGATGCATGGTATACTCCGAGGAGAGAGTTTGTGAGCTGCATAATCACGCAAATAAGGATACACGCGACAGCCAAAAGGACGGAAAGTGTCATATAAGGGCACCCGATGAAACAACACCTCAAATGGCGACTTCATGTCAAGAACCTTGGTAGGTAACCGATTAATAATAAACACAGCGGAGCTAAAAGCATGCACCCAATAAGATGCCAGAATGTACCCGTGAAACATCATAGCGAGCCCGGTTTCCACAATATGACGATGTTTCCGTTCAACTCACCCATATTGTTGTGGGGTATACGGACATGATATTTGGTGAAAAATCCCATGTTTTTGCAAAAGAGTTTTAACATTTTTGTTCACAAATTCGGTACCCCCATCATTGTGAAAGGTTTTAATTTTAGTGGAAAATTGCGTTTCAACAAAAGTAATAAACATCTCAAACACCATATAAAAGTCCGATTTGGACTTAAGCGGATAAAGCCATGTGAACCGGGGAAAATCGTCAACAAACGTCACATAATAGCGATAAGAATCAACCGAAGTAACCGGAGATGAGCCCCAAAGGTCACAATGCACCAAATCTAAAACACAAGCGACACGTTTATCATTATTATAAAAAGGTAAGCGATGTGATTTCGCTAGTTGGCACGGCGAACATACAACCGGTTTAGGTAAAATAGAAGACACCAAAACAAGTCCAACTTTATTTAACAAAGAAATTGTGTCAAACGACACATGTCCCAAACGGGAATGCCATAACTTAAAAGAAGCCTTCGATCCATTCCGAGCAAAGAAAGCACGCGCCACCGGTTTATTAGGAAGAATGTAGAGTCCATGATCACATCGTTCGTGAGCTAGAGCCCGCTTCGTTTCCCGATCCTGAATTTCACAATAATATTTGGAGAAAAGAACATCCATGTCATTATCATAAGTTAACCGGCTAATGGAGAGTAAATTTTTCGAGAGACGGGGAACCACTAACACATTCCGTAACCGAATTCCATTAGCAAGAGAAGAATGTCCAATAGATCAAATAGGGAGAGTATTACCATTACCAAATTGAACCGAGCCATCACTATTGAACGGTGTGGGTTGAGAAACCGAACCCGAGGAAGACACCATATGATCTGACGCATCGGAATCAACATACCAATCCGGGTCGGGAGTAATATTGACCTTACATTTGGCTAGAAAGGCTTTCACCAAGTCGATGTCATTCACGGGGGCCGAAGAGGCAAACGAGGACAGTTGCGGGCACTGATTTGCATAATGGCCATTGGTACGACATAGTTGGCAACGAGGGGAACGACGCCCACAGCCACGACCACCGCGAGCGCCGCCACCACGAGGAGCCCCACGACCTCGCCCAACAACCCAGGAGGTGCGTCCGGGAGGAGTCTCGGCAGTGAAAGCAACGGGAGACGGCGACGAACCATGAAGCGAGGTAAGAAACATTTCATGCCCCTCGGCTTGGGCAAGCAAATCACGGAAAATGTGAGCATGACGGGACAAAGGAATCTCCACAGAAAAGGATTCAAAAGAGCCACCAAGACCACATAAAAACTAATGGCACTTGTCTGATTCATCAACCGTGTGACCAATGGCCACTAGTTGATCACAAATAGCCTTAAAACGATGACCATAATCCAAAACAGAAGCGGTACCTTTAGAAAGGAGACAGAGTTGATCACGAAGATTATGAACCCGCTCCATAGAAGAGTTTCTGTAGGCAGACTCGAGAGCCGTCCAAACCGCACAGGCGGTGGATAGACCCACCACCTCAGAAAATGCCTCTTCGGTGAGAGATGCTTGAAGCAAAATGAGGGCGCGTTGGTCCGCGACTTGCTACTCTGCAAACTCCGGGTTCACTGTGGTCTTGTTATCAACCGTAATAGATGATGGCGGGGCATTAGAAGAGTCGTCAACATGGCCAAAAAGATGTTGATAGGAGAGGAGTGGAGTGGGTCATTTGATTCACCCATAGAAGGTAATTAGTGGAGGAGGAGAGGCGGATTGTGATGAGGTGAAGGATGGTATTCATGGGAAGGGTGGTATCATTGGGGTTGGATGTTGACATGATGAGGCGGCGGTGGTGATGAAATTCCAGTGAGAGGAGAAGAAGAAAACCGAAGAAAAGAGAAGAGAATAGGAGGGATCGAAAGTTTAATGAGGAAGTGGAATGGAGGGGTTGGCTCTTGATACCATGTGTAAATGAATCTCCATGTCAAAAGACATGGGGGTTATGCTCATTATATAGAGGAGATAATTACATATAAACCCCTCAAAGAATAAAAAATGACATACAAATGTAATACAAATAAGTGTAGTCTAATACAAACGAATTAAACATATACTTGGCGACCAACGAATTAAATATGCAATTGCAAATTTTGAGCAAATAAAAAGAAATTAAACGATTATGTACAATTCTTGGATTACTCGAGATGTAGTACTAGGTTTTTTTAGGGTTATAGTTGAAAGGGGAAGCAAAAGTACAAGCTATGTACTAAGAAACATGTTAGAAGCAACGATAGTGGTGCTCATTTCTCTTCATCACCGGAACCACCGGTTCCTTCCACCGACTCAAGACACATATCACCGATACCTTGTAAGCCCCCACCTCCTATTCCTAAGAAGCAATGATGGTGGTGCTTCTCTTTAACCTCACAAAATGACCGACGAACAGAGAGGGGATATGGAGCGGGAGTATGGCGACCTGAGAGGAGAAATTGAATAGGAGGGAGATGAGTGCTATTGGGGGTGAGGGAGGTGAAGGGATTTATTATTATTTTTAATTTAAAATTAGTTACATACAAAGATAAAATAAATAAAGGGTAGAAATGTCATTTCATCTGGCTATGGGACCAACCGTGCATGGAATTGAAAACACATAAACCATCCATGTAACGAAAAAATGTTTGGGACAAAGCTTGCGAATATGGAAAACCACATGAACCATTTATATAATTTTGTCTAGATGGAATTAACTCATTAAAAAGGAGAATCAACCGTGGCCTACCAACCCAGTACACCATGGCGTAGCCACATGTACCGGCTACACCATGGCGTAGCCACATGTACTCCAGGTGGGTCCTAGGGCCTACCTAAGTTTTAATATTTTATAGAAATTATATAGAAACTTATAGAAGGACCTATCTTCTGGTATTGAAAAATATAAAGGACCTATCTAATTCTGTATGAGGAACTACGTAACTTTTTGTTCTAGATTCGCCACTAAATTGTCAGTTTAGGTTTGGTTAAGACGAGGTCATATGGTTATTCTTTTTCATGGTAATAGTTTTCCAGCACACCAACTGTTTGTACTTTGTAGAAATGCTCCTATCATATGTATCTATCATTATATTTATCAGCATCATACTTATCCGTTTGTGTTCCCACGGATATACATAAAGTCGGGAGCTTTTCATTACCACTTTATCTTAATCAATTCATGCCATGGTTGGTTGTATTTTCTTCATAAAAAGATGAAAAACAAACATGAATAAATCAGGCAAGCAATAAAAGGGATTTACATGTGTAGCATAATCTGGGTACGTACGTAGAGGCAACAAAGATCCCAAGTAATCTTATCCTAAATCTAGAATTTGTAATCTTGATGATATAGATCAATCTTAAGTTCTTAACCCATTATTCTCAAAGCTCTAGTTAGTAATTGGTAGGAATGTGAAGGAGGGAACTGTTCACGGAAGCTTTCCCTCTAAGAAGGAAGAGAAGAATGCAAGTGCACGAGCCGGTTGATAGCTTGGGACGAAGTGTCCAGCCCCTCTTATTGTCACAAACGTTAGGTTTTGGTATCCAACAACGTATCCACCAACCTGAATAGAGTAGTGGGTGTGTGAGTTATAAAAAAATCCCTTAATAACAAATAGAAATTCCCTCCCATCATTTTGTTAAATTGAGTTAAAGAAATATAAAAATGATGATTAAATGGAAGGCTTTCTACCTCATCTTCATACATCCATGGGTACCATGGTTTCTCCACTGACGTTTCTAGTTTGTCTATTGAATACCTACTCGTTGTCACAGGTACTCTCCCATCTGTGTCTCCACTGCAAGTTTTATGAGTTTTAGTTTTTATTTAAGCTATAATCAGATAAGCATCCACAACAACACAACAACATTTGATTTTCTACCTGTATATCCAAACGCTGATTCCACTAGCCATTAGATCCTGAATCACTGGCAAGACTGTAAACGGCATATCCTTCCAGTGTATGCCTATGAAATCACTATATTTGGATAGAAGAAATTTATAAAAATTGATCAAGATGATGTGATTCAAGATTTTCACATTATGAACTTTTTAAGATTAATTAGTAGTATTACTTGCAAGATTCCCAGTAAACCGGTTTTACATGAAGGGCTTGTTGCACCGCAGCTATGTTCAAGTATGAGTCGATATAATTTCCCGTGCATGGATCAAATTCTGATATCTGTTCCAGTCATGTGAATTCATGTCAAGATTTAATTTCCAGATGTGTGTGTATTTAGATAAGAGCTTACTGAAGGAGTGGTGTTGCTTGATGATGAACATAAAGGAGCATAGATGTCATAAAAGTAGATGTTGCTTCTTGCAGCTTTAGCCTGACTTAGATAATCTTCACATGCTTCTGTTATGGTTCCAGCCTCAGAGAAATTGCAGTTAGAGATGATTCCTTCATGGATTTCATCAGATATGATCGCGTGACTCCAGAAGTAATCGTACATTCCTGTGTTTTCTGTTTCAGAATCCACATATGCATTTCCAAGCTGAAAATATGTCAACTCGAAACATTAATTATCATCAACTTTAGAGTTACTCATCAGGATTTCTGACTTACAGCAATTCCTTTGAGGTTGATGACAGTTTGATTAGTGATCTTGTTGTTTTGAACAATTAATTGTGCAAGTTGTGGGATGTAATGTCCTGCATAGCTTTCTCCCGTGATATAAAAATCTCTAGTTTTGTATTCTGGAAACCTTTCTAACCAATTGACTAGAAATGTATACGAATCTTTTGCTGTTTGTATATCTCCGGTTTCATAATCTGAAGATGTATTTGAGTAAGAAAATCCCACTCCAGCTGGGGATTCCAAGAAAAGTACATTTGCAACTGCAGAGGTTAATCGATCGTTATAACATAATTAAAAATTAAAATGCTCTTTTTTGAAACATATACATAGATATATGATTGTTAATTACCATTGTTCCATGCATATTTATTATGTGAAAGGGTTACATTATCAGCATTGACTCGAAATGGCCCAAGTTCCATCATGGCCCCGTTTCCAAACGAGGAGCAACCTGGCCCTGGAGCGATTCATAGGTTAGTTTTTGAACAAAAAAAATCTTTAAAAATGAAAAAATAAATAAATAAATAAATACCTCCATTGAGCCAAAGTACAAGAGGATTGATGGAAGAGTTAAAGGGTGACTCTGCAAGATAGTAGAAGAGTGCTCTCCCATGGTTTGGGTCGACAGTCACATACCCTGAATACTGGTCAAAATCTGTTCCAGTTGGTTGACCTGGCAAAGATGATATCTTGTCGAAATCTTTCAACCCGTCTTGAGGGCCCACATATATGGGTGAGTATGAATACTCGGTTTTTAGCTCTTTGTTTCTGATAGGATCATGTACTGATCTTTTAGAACGTTGGATTCTTAAAACGTTCTCAAGAGGATCATATCCGTTCCCACCATAGCAATGAACGAAAATTAATAGACTGAAATGAATCGATAGAAGAAAAGCAATCTTCATTGTTTGGAGATACGTTTTGACGCTGCTTAGGTGATATATACTGATATATAGAAACATTCAATATATAAAAATACGAATTGTTATTGGAAACAACAACAATGTTCTTGTTGCATTCATAATTTCAGAGACAAAACCAATGTTTTCATTGTTTTTGAAAACAGATGAAAGTATTAAAAAAAACTATGTACACAGATTATGTTATTTTCTTCTATTTACAAAATAATGAAAACATTGATTTTCACTCCAAGAAACTTAATCATTAGCGGGGACACGGTGGCCGCTAAAGAGTGCGGTTGTCGCCACAAAAGGGTCGCCGCTGTTGCCTCGTCGCAAATGCCCAATATGTCGCCGCTAATGCATCGTCGCCACTAATACCTAAGTGTCGCCGCTAAAATATTTTCCTTTTTTTATTTAACGTTAAAATTATAAGAAACAATATAACATGCATAAAAACTGCTACAAAATTTAATTTTGCAGAAATATTAATCCAAAATATTAGTCCGTACACAACCAGTCCAATATATTCATTCCAAACAAAGTGCAATATTATATCCAAAATATTAACTCAAACAACACATTTCATAAAATCCTAAAAAGGTAGTTATTCGTCCTTATCACTCTCATCGTTTCCTTTGTTGTCATTTTGTGGCGACATTGAGAGAAACTAGTCTTCCAGTGCCGCAGAACAGGTCGTGTTCTTTAGTATTGTTTGCAGCATTTCCATCTACAAAGAAAGCGAAATATATTACCAACATATCATAATAGCATTATGCTTTCCAAAAATTATCAAAATAAAAAATACCAACATATCAAACTATAACCAACATATAATTATAGCATTCTACTTTCCAAATACACTTAAACATACATCATACACAATATATACATTATAGCATTTTACTTTTTTCATTTTTTTCATTATAGCATTGTACTTTCCAAAAAATTACCAAACTACAAAATACAAACATATCAAACTATAACTATACTAAATGATACACAATATTGCATATACATTATAACATTGTACTTTTTTCATTTTTCCATTATAGCATTGTATTTTCCAAAAAATTAGTAAACTACAAAATACCAACATACTAAACTATAATCAAACTACATGATACACAATATTGCATATTCATTATAACATTGTACTTTTTTTTCATTTTTCCATTATAGCATTGTACTTTCCAAAAATACCAAAATACAAAATATCAACATATCAAACCATAACCAACATATCATTATAGCATTCTACTTTCCATTATAGCACTGTACTATATATTAAACAAACAATTATAAACATATCATTATAGCATCCTACTTTTTTTTCCATTATAGCATTATACTTTTCAACTTAAACTAACAATTACATATGATTGTGGTGGTTGTTGTGTCATCGGTTGTTCCTGATCGTACATAGACACAACCGTAGAAGGTTTACACCCAATGCCTCTGATATGTCCGCGTCGAACACCCAATATTATTTCAAAACATTTTTTATATCACTAGGTATTAGACCGCTTGCTTCAGAAGAAGCTTGGATTTGTTGATTGATCTCCTGGAGTAAAGCATTCTGTATTTTCAAAAAATGATAAACATAATAAAAATAAGATTACTAAATACCCCTTGGCGATTTAAACACTTATATGAAAATACAAATTAACCACTTATGTATTGTTGCTCGACTGCAGGACTACTAAATACCCATTGGCGATTGGTATTAACCTTACGAAATGCTTTGATTCGAGTGATATCCTATTTAACATTAGAAATTAGATTAATTATACTTTAAATAAACAGTTAAATATATCATAACTTACTTCTTTGAAACAGACATTGCTATACGAGCTCGACCCCATCTGTTTACAACTTGTTGTTTTGCACGGGCTTCTTTGTTTGACGTCGAACGCTTTAAAAATTCGGGCGTTTGAAAATGCTCGACTGTCTGCGCCCAATTTTCACGTGACATACCCTAGGGGGTGGGGGGTTGTCTAATATCATTGGGATATCTGCATTGTAACATACCGATTATGAGGTCTTTGGTCCAAACGCCAGGCGTTTGGCAAAGAACGTCAGGCGTTGTAACATCCGGATTTCCAGGTATCATAAATTGAGTATTTATTTTTGAGTCAAGAAGAGGGATTCGACGAGTTGACGCCTAGACTCGTCGAGTAGGATCGCGACTGCTGACTAGGATTAATGAATGGACTCGACGAGTCAGAGGGTCGACTCGACGAGTCCGCGTTGTGGACAGAAACCCTAAATCTTTGGGCATGTGCCCTATTTAAGGGACCTTATGGCCTTCATTTGCGGCCACACTTTCAGAGAAAAGAACCCTAGCATATTTGAGTGTGTGTAGTGAGAGAGAGAGAGAGAGAGCCATCTTGAACCATTTGTTGTGATTTTGCTAAGGAGGAGAAGTGATCCAGCAAGAAGGACCGAAGGAGGTTGTTGTTCTGAGACTTTCAAGCAAGGAGGCTTCACTTTGAGGTAGCAATTCGGCCCTTTTCTTCTTTTTTGTGTAGGCTTCTTGAATCAAGGGTTTCTTTACCCTTTCTTGAGTTGGAATAAGAGCATGAGAGGTCCCAATGTGAAATAGACCTTAGATCTGGACCTTAAGAGGTCCAGAGAGCCCCAAACATCCAGCTTTATGCAGTTCCTTTTTGGGTTTTAGAACATGGTTGTCATATTAGGGCTAATTCATCATATACAGCCATATGAGTGTTGCATAAGCATAAAGTTTGGACCTTTACGTAACTTTTGAGTGTTAGAAGGCCAGATCTATAAGTTAGAGAAACAGATCTGACCTCAGAAGGTCGTTTGAGCATTCTCATGGAAGAAACTCGCCGAGTCCATGAGCGGACTCGACGAGTCGGATCGTGTTGCACCACGATTCGTGATCAGTGGTAACCCGTCGAGAGAAAGGTTAACTCGACGAGTCGAGTGAGGCCTTAGGAGGATTCAGAGGACACGCATGGACTCGCCGAGTCACCCGAGTGCACTCGACGAGTCTGGTCAAAGTTGGACCGTTGACTGGGGGTTGACTTTTAGGGTTTGTCAACATTTGGACATTGGACCATTGGAGGGGTAAAATGGTCTTTTCCCCTTCTGAGAGAATATAGGGAGGGACTAGTCTAGCCTTTGAGAGCCGTATTAATTAGAGATAATTACTTTATGTGATTAGGCGGAGGCTAGATCAGATATTCGAGTTCGAGACTTTCTGAGATTACCCGAGGTGAGTCTTCTCACTATACATTACCTAGAGTGGTAACTATGTGCAGACCGGAGGGTCTTATGTGTTATGTGTATGTTGAGTTTATGTGCTTTGTGATATATGTATGCTATGTGTTATATAGACCGGACCGGAGGGTCCTACGATTTATACCGGACCAGAGGGTCCAACGATTTAGACCGGACCGGAGGGTCCAACGAGCTAGACCGGACTGGAGGGTCCAACGAGCTACGGGACTGGAGGGTCCCGCTGAGACACATTGACCGGAGGGTCATACCGAGTTACAACCTCGAGTGGCTTATGTGTTGTATGTAGTATTTTGAGGAACTCACTAAGCATTTATGCTTACCGTGTTATGTGATATGTGTTTCAGGTACCAGCGAGGATCGCAGGAAGGCGCCGGCATGATTTGTACACACTGGCAGAGGATTATGTTTTGAGATTCTGGGATATGTTTTATTATGATGACATTTGATACATGAGATTTTGAGAATATTATATGAGTTTTATTATGTGGAAAAATGAAAATTTGTTTTAAAATTTACGTCGTTACAAGTTGGTATCAGAGCCTTGGTTTGAGGGATTCGGATGCACCTTCGGGCGTATCTGAACTCAAACTGAGGATTTGAGAAATTTTGCATAAAAGAAATAATTTTTCTAAAAAGAGAAAAAGATTTTTGAGAAACGCAGAACGGAGCAGTGTGTACAATCCGCCAGCGCCCGAACGATGATTTCCCAAAATACCCTTACATTATGTGTTATGAGATATTATGTGATATGCTATGCATGCTAAACTAGGCTAGGTATTCATAGTTAGGACTAGAGTGGGCCTGATTTGTGATGCCTTAGCCTAGGAGTTACTGCTACTATGAGATACTTCTAGAGTGAGTAGGTAGCAGCGATGAGCTTATGAGTGGTCTACTGGAGGGTAGCCGAGTTTAGTGAGATATAGAGTACTTGTGATCTGGGATCCTAGGAGGAGGACTTGGGGTGCATACCGATGCATTGTGGAAGGTAGTATAGGGCCCGTACTACTGGAAACACCGGATCGGTGAGCAGTCCAAGTAAGAATCCTTAGGGTACTAAAGAACAAGTAGGGTTGAGTATCGAGTGCGAGTATACTCGAGTGAGTCTCTAACTTCTTTTGTGTTGTATTTCAGAGACATCATGGTTGGGACGCGCCACCACCCAGGGGGCAGTGGTACCAATGGTACCAGTGATGAGGAGATTCGTAGGTTAATTCACGAGGAGGTGGCCGCAGCCATACGAGCGGAGATTCCTGAGATGTTTGGGTCTATCAAGACCTTTTTGATTGAGACGTTTGACGAGCGGTATGCTTCTCTTACCGAGGCTGTTGTTGCTGCAGCCACCGCAGTCGTCGCCGCTGCCAGGCCACAGGGGGGTGACTCGTTGTTGTACCGAGAGTTCAGCAACACGAAGCCACCAGATTTTGATGGGACTCAGGATCCGATAGCCGCGATGAGGTGGATCTCTGACATTGAGGGATGCTTCTACACCTGTTCTTGTCCGGAGCATCTGAGAGTTCGGTTCGCGCTGAACCAGCTTCGCTTGGGAGCGAAGGACTGGTGGAAGTTTGTTACGGCAGACTTCACTCCTACAGAGATTACAACGGTGAACTGGGAGAGGTTCACCACCATGTTCCGAGATGATTATGTTCCCCCGGTGGAGAGGGAACGATTGGTGCAGGAGTTCTTGTCCCTCAAGCAGGGGACGGAGTCCGTGACTGTGATTACACGGATGTTTCATGAGAGGGCATTGTTTTGCCCTGAGCATGTGTCTACCTAGAAGGCACGTATGAGCCGATATCTGAGCATACTGAGTAGGGACATTCGTGAATTCGTGGCGAACTCGACATACCAGACATTTGTCGAGCTCCAGGCGAATGCCCGGAAGAGGGAGATTGAGCTAGAGACTCAGGCCAGGGAGGAGGCCGAGTCTCAGAGGAGGGATAGGCAGCCGGTACAATCCCAGTCGGCAGCCAAGCGGGCAAAGCCTGCTGATTCGAGATCTGGATGTCCGAAGGGCCGCACTTGCGGGAAGTGCGGCAAGAGCCATGATGGGGTGTGCAGAGCGGGTGTGTGCTACAAGTGTGGGAAGGAGGGGCATATCGCGAGGGATTGCCCAAAGGGATTTCGGTTTGCTTTCGTTGCAACCAGACAGGCCATCGGAAGGCCGAGTGCCCACAGCTACTTCAGCGATCAACACAGGGATCTGCACCTGCTGCTAGAGCTACCGAGGTCCGGTCAGCGAAGGCCGAGGCACCGAAGGCTCGCGGGAGAGCCTTTCAGTTGACAGCGGAGGAGGTCCACGCAGCACCCGATGTCGTGGCTGGTATGTATTCTTTTATTTACTTATACTGAGTTTGAGATATTATGCTTATTCTGTGGTATGCATAGGTACTTTTCTTGTGAGTTATGTACCTGCTTTGGTGTTATTTGACTCGGGTGCGAGTCGATCTTTCGTGTCATTAGCGTTTCGCGAGCACATCAGTACCCGATGAGAGGCGTTGAGCCGACCTCTACGACTTTCCATAGCTGACGAGCGAGCGGTTTATGCTACTAATGTGATTCGAGGATGTGTGCTCGAGATTTTCGGTGTCGAGTTCCCGATAGATCTGGTACCGATTGCGATGGGTGATGTATGTGTCATCGTGGGCATGGACTGGTTGAGCAGATTTGGAGCTGTTATAGACTGCGAGCGGCAGTTGGTAACCATACGAGACCCTAGTGGGGGAGTGTTGACGGTGTATGGCGAGGGTACCCGATCTAGGTCAACATTTTGTTCGGCTGCCAGAGCGAGACAGAGTCTACAGCAGGGCTGTAGAGGGTTTGTAGCCTATGTGATGGATACACGAGTTGTCGTAGAGAGGCCGAGTTCTGTCAGCAAGGTACCGATAGTGCGAGAGTTTCCGGATGTTTTCCCCGAGGAGTTGTCGGGTGTGCCTCCCGAGAGGCAGGTGGAGTTTCGCATCGATTTGATTCCGGGGGCAGCACCTATTGCCAAGGCACCCTATCGCCTTGTGCCACCGGAGATGCAGGAGTTATCCTCGCAGCTTCAGGAGCTGTTGGGGAAGGGATTCATCCGACTGAGTAGCTCGCTGTGGGGAGGGCCGATCCTTTTTGTCAAGAAAAAGGATGGTTCACACCGGATGTGCATTGATTACCGGGAGTTGAAAAAATTAACGGTCAAAAACCATTATCCATTGCCGAGGATCGACGATCTGTTCGATCAGTTGCAGGGTGCGTCTTGGTTATCCAAGATAGACTTGAGGTCTGGATATCACCAGATGAGGGTGCGAGATGAGGATATCCAGAAGACAGCATTTAGGACTCGTTATGGGCATTACGAGTTCGTGGTAATGCCTTTTGGGCTCACCAATGCACCAGCGGCATTCATGGACCTTATGAACCGAGTATGCAGGCCGATGTTGGATCGATCGGTGATTGTGTTCATCGACGACATTCTAGTGTATTCGAGAACCAGAGAGCAGCATGAGGAGCACCTAAGGGAGATCCTTGGAGTATTGAGATCCGAGAGGCTTTATGCCAAATTCTCCAAGTGTGATTTCTGGTTGCGAGAGGTCCAGTTCCTGGGACATCTCGTTAATCAGAATGGGATATTGGTCGATCCGGCTAAGATTGAGGCTGTCATGAGTTGGGAGGTGCCGAGATCCCCCACCGAGATCAGGAGTTTTCTAGGTTTGGCCGGCTACTATCGGAGATTTATCCGGGATTTCTCCAAGATTGTCGTTCCCCTCACCAGATTGACCCGGAAGGGCGTTGCTTTTTCTTGGGGTCCAGAGCAGCAGACCTCGTTTGAGACTCTTCGCCAGAGACTATGCGAAGCCCCAGTGTTAGCCCTTCCGGAGGGAATGGAGGATTTTGTGGTTTACTGTGATGCGTCTATACCAGGGTTGGGTGCGGTGCTTATGCAGAGAGGGCACGTGATAGCATACGCATCGAGGCAGCTGAAGCCTCATGAGACGAGGTATCCCACCCACGATTTGGAGTTGGGGGCAGTGGTGTTCGCCCTCAAGATATGGCGCCATTATCTGTATGGGGTTCGGTGTACTGTATACACGGACCACAAGAGTTTAAAGTATCTGATGGACCAGCCCAACCTGAATATGCGCCAGAGGAGATGGTTGGATGTGGTAAAGGATTACGTCTGTGAGATCCTGTACCACCCGGGCAAGGCTAACGTAGTAGCCTATGCTCTAAGCCGTAGGGCGGAGAGTGCCCCGATTCGAGACATATGTATGAGGATGACGGTGATGACTCCGGTGTTGGATACTATTCGAGAGGCCCAGGCAGAGGCTGTGAGACCGGAGAACCGCAAAAGGGAGCGGGTGATTGGACAGATGTCCGAGTTTGTGACGGATAGCCGAGGGCTCATGACCTTTCGTGGGCGGATTTGGGTGTCGTATACGGGCGGAGCACGTAGCACTCTGATGGAGGAGGCGCATAGATCGAGATTCTCGATCCATCACGGGGCCACAAAGATGTATTTGGACCTGAAGAAAGACTATTGGTGACCCTGTATGAAGAGGGATGTTGCATTGGTAGTAGAGAGGTGCTTGACCTGTCGCCGGGTTAAGGCCGAGCACCAGCGTCCGCATGGCAAGTTGCAGCCACTAGAGGTTCCCCAGTGGAAGTGGGAACAGATTTCTATGGATTTTATCACCAAATTGCCAAGGACCGCGAGGGGTGTTGATGCAATTTGGGTGATTGTGGACCGGCTGACGAAGAGCGCTCACTTCCTTGCTATCAGTGAGAGCTCTTCTGCGGAGAGGCTAGCAGAGACATATGTGAGAGAGGTGGTGTCGCGGCATGGAGTGCCGATCTCGATTGTGTCAGACCGAGATGTACGTTTCACTTCCAGGTTCTGGAAGAAATTCCATGAGGAGTTGGGTACGATATTGCATTTCAGTACTGCTTACCACCCACATACGGACCGGCAGAGTGAGCGGACGATTCAGACACTCGAGGACATGCTTCGGGCATGTGTTATGGACTTCGGTGGAAGTTGGGACACATACCTACCTTTGGCTGAGTTTTCTTACAACAACAGCGACCATTCGAGTATTGGTATGCCTCCCTTTGAGCTTTTATATAGGAGGAGGTGTCGGACCCCCATCTGTTGGGGAGAGGTAGGGCAGCGAGTGATGGGTAGCACTGACATAGTGCTTAAGACGACTAAGCAGATACAACAGGTCAGACAGAGGTTACTGACAGCCCAGAGCCGTCAGAAGAGTTATGCGGATAGGCGGCGATCCGAGCTCGAGTTCCAGGTTGGAGATTTCGTACTCCTAAAGGTATCTCCTTGGAAAGGAGTGATCCGATTCAGGAAGAGGGGCAAGCTGGGGCCCCGATACATTGGTCCGTTCAGGGTGACCGCGAGGGTGGGTAAGGTAGCATACCGTCTGGAGCTACCCGAGGAGTTGAGTCAGATCCATGATACCTTCCATGTATCCCAGTTGAGGAAGTGTATAGCCGATGAGACGGCGGTTGTGCCGCTAGAGGATATTCAGGTGGACGCGAGTTTGAATTACATTGAGAGGCCGATCGCGATCTTAGATAGGAAGATCAAGGTACTGAGGAACAAGGAGGTGCCCCTGGTTCAGGTCCAGTGGCAACATCGGAGAGGGTCCGAGCTGACCTGGGAGCCGGAGATGGAGATGCGGGACAGCATCCAGAGTTGTTTGCAGAGTGAGACTTCGAGGGCGAAGTCTGATTCTAGTGGGGGAGAATTGTAACATCCGGATTTCCAGATATCATAAATTGAGTATTTATTTTTGAGTCAAGAAGAGGGACTCGACGAGTTGACGCCTAGACTCGTCGAGTAGGATCGCGACTGCTGACTAGGATTAATGAATGTACTCGACGAGTCGGAGGGTCGACTCGACGAGTCTGCGCTGTTGACAGAAACCCAAAATCTTTGGGCCTATGCCCTATTTAAGGGACCTTATGGCCTTCATTTGTGGCCACCCTTTCAGAGAAAAGAACCCTAGCATATTTGAGCGTGTGTAGTGAGAGAGAGAGAACTATCTTGAACCATTTGTTGTGATTTTGCTAAGGAGGAGAAGTGATCCAGCAAGAAGGACCGAAGGAGGTTGTTGTTCTGAGACTTTCAAGCAAGGAGGCTTCACTTTGAGGTAGCAATTCGGCCCTTTTCTTCTTTTTTGTGTAGGCTTCTTGAATCAAGGGTTTCTTTACCCTTTCTTGAGTTGGAATAAGAGCATGAGAGGTCCCAATGTGAAATAGACCTTAGATATGGACCTTGAGAGGTCTAGAGAGCCCCAAACATCCAGCTTTATGCAGTTCCTTTTTGGGTTTTAGAACATGGTTGTCATATTAGGGCTAATTGATCATATAGAGCCATATGCGTGTTGCATGAGCATAAAGTTTGGACATTTACGTAACTTTTGAGTGTTAGAAGGCCAGATCTATAGGTTAGAGAAACAGATCTGACCTCAGAAGTTCGTTTGAGCATTCTCATGGAAGAAACTCGCCGAGTCCATGAGCGGACTCGACGAGTCGGATCGTGTTGCGCCACGGTTCGTGATCAGTGGTAACCCGTCGAGAGAAAGGTTAACTCGACGAGTCGAGTGAGGCCTTAGGAGGATTCAGAGGACACGCATGGACTCGCCGAGTCACCCGAGTGCACTCGACGAGTCTGGTCAAAGTTGGACCGTTGACTGGGGGTTGACTTTTAGGGTTTGGTCAACATTTGGACATTGGACCATTGGAGGGGTAAAATGGTCTTTTCCCCTTCTGAGAGAATATAGGGAGGGACTAGTCTAGCCTTTGAGAGCCGTATTAATTAGAGATAATTACTTTATGTGATTAGGCGGAGGCTAGATCAGATATTCGAGTTCGAGACTTTTAGGAGATTACCCGAGGTGAGTCTTCTCACTATACATTACCTAGAGTGGTAACTATGTGCAGATCGGAGGGTCTTATGTGGTATGTGTATGTTGAGTTTATGTGCTTTGTGATATATGTATGCTATGTGTTATATAGACCGGACCGGAGGGTCCTACGATTTACACCGGACCAGAGGGTCCAACGAGCTAGACCGGACTGGAGGGTCCAACGAGCTACGGGACTGGAGGGTCCCGCTGAGACACATTGACCGGATGGTCATACCGAGTTATAGCCTCGAGTGGCTTATGTGTTGTATGTGGTATTTTGGGGAACTCACTAAGCATTTATGCTTACCGTGTTATGTGATATGTGTTTCAGGTACCAGCGAGGATCGCGGGAAGGCGCCGGCATGATTTGTACACACTGGCAGAGGATTATGTTTTGAGATTCTGGGATATGTTTTATTATGATGACATTTGATACATGAGATTTTGAGAATATTATATGAGTTTTATTATGTGGAAAAATGAAAATTTGTTTTAAAATTTACGTCGTTACAGGCGTTCTATGATGGACGCCAGGCGTTTGCACGCAGAGACCAAACCCTAATTTTAGGGTTTGCACACTATTTAAAGACCATTATGGCCTCAAAACCCTTCACCACTCCAGCCTCCATCCTTATTTCGAAAACCCTAAGTGTGTATGTGAGTTTGAAGCCTTGGTTCATCTTTTTGGTATCATTTAGTGTTCTTGATAAGAGAAGGAAGATCTTTGGAGTATTTTGGTTGCTATCTAGCTTGTGGATCTGGACTCTTGACATCATGGAGCATCATTTTGAGGTATAAAGTTCAGATCTTGATGTCTTATTTGTCAGATCTGGACTCTTGACTTTTTTTTGTGAGTTTGGAATGCTCCATAGGTTTGTGTTGAATCTATATGTCCAAGAATAATTATGGAGTGATATTGCTAATAATATACAATCCTATATGGTCACACCTTTATCAAGTTGGGACATTTTGTATATTTATTATTAATAAATAATATCGATTCTTGTATTTTTAATTAGGGAATAATTATTGTTTTGTGAAAATAATAATTATAAGAGAGTATTACTAGTTATTATTTCATATGGTGTGAATTAATAAGTCATGCACAACCTTTTGGACTAGTTGGATTCTTTTGTCTTTTGCCTAAAGACAAAGTTTATATTTTATAAACTTAAAGTCTATAAAAATCAAAGAATCTTTCTTATTTAATTAGGTATGGCTGAAAGTTGATGATGGTGTAGGAGGTTGCTTGTCAGCCTTCCTCCCTTGTCCCCCATGCCTCTAAAGTAAGGTCATTACTTTAGATTATAATATGGGGTTGCTTTTGCTTTTGCATGGGTATTTAAAGAGGTGTTTTGCATAAGTTTGAGTGAAGTTTTCTTGTGAATCTCTCCATTTTCTTCTCATGGTCGAAACTCTCTTCTACTCCCCACATCTCTTTCTCTTTTGAAGCTAGTTTGGTGATAAGAGGACTTCTTGAGTTGTCTCCTTTAGTGCTTATCTGAGTTAAACACTTAAAGTCTTAAGACACTCAAGAATACAAGAAGGAACTAGCATTCCAAGTGCCTTAATCTTGATGGTGGATACTTTTAGAGAAGATCATGTTCTTTGATCTTTACATCTTCATCAACACCCCAAAACCAAGTGGGTTTAAAGGCTTCAAAGGTATCTCTAAAACATCCTATGGTTGTTTTTATTTCATACTAACATCTATAAATGGATCCATGATGGTTTGGTTTTGTTATGAACTAAAAATAAACTTGTTATTTTTAAAGTCTTCCGTTGCCGGTTTTTCTGGAAAACAAACTTATATTTCGTATCAAAACCCAACAGTGGTATCAGAGCGATCTTTTATATGTTAGAATGATGTTTTATGTTTAATAATCTTTGGTTTTTGGAAAACAAGCATGGATTTCGTTTGGTTAAGAAAAATCCATATTTGTCTTCTTTGGCAACTTCTTGGTTAAAATTATTTATTTTTATATATAACCATTTTTCATGCATTTTGGTTATATAAAAGTTGCCTTCGAAAAAACAAAGAGTTGTTTGTTGTAATATTTGATATGTTGTTGTGTATAAACAAGCCATTTGGACCTTTGTGTTGTGTTTGGTTGATATTTATTTAATCATAAGATGTAATAGATAAATATGTAATTTTTCATTTGTTGATTTGTTGTAATAAATTAGTTAAACTAGTTGTATTTCTTTTTAAATGTAACAAGATGAAGAAATGACCTCCTTGAAGATGACTTAACCATTTAAGACCATAATCCCAACCACAAGCTTCCACTTTTGGTTTTGGGCTTAGTTATATTCTTAATGGTTTAAGTGTTGCAACTTTCACAATATGAAGATTTGAAGTTCTTTTGCAAGCAATAGTTGACTTGGCAAGTGGGAGCTTGAAGACCTTTTGAAGTGTCCCTTAAATCCTTTAGGAAAGATTTAATAATTCTTGTGATTGCTCACAAAAATTATTACTAGACATGGCTTGGTTTATACACATTATAATACA
This sequence comes from Lactuca virosa, assembly GCF_052849685.1. Classification (NCBI taxonomy): domain Eukaryota; kingdom Viridiplantae; phylum Streptophyta; class Magnoliopsida; order Asterales; family Asteraceae; genus Lactuca; species Lactuca virosa. The sequence goes on along the minus strand of NC_136434.1, from coordinate 165,597,969 downwards.
TGCTTGTGATGTTTATTTTATGTTAAATATATGTTATGTTTTATGTATAAAAATGGTTTTTACATGTCAAATAATATTTTTTCATAAGATAATATCACTTAGAGTTTGAGTAAAAAAATATTTAAAATATAACATAAGATATAAATGGATATTTATAAAAACGTTTTACCGGTTACCGGTTAAAATTCAATTTTTGTTGAAAATAGTTTTATTGTAAAACTTATAAATACCCAACTTTAAAATATTTGAAATGGTTTAAAAATGTTTAAACTTTATATAAACTTCATGTCTTTATAATAAATAAGGAGTTTTTATTAAAATGACTAAATTCGGTTTATAGCGTTATAACGGCAAATAATAAAACTAGTGATTATTTGTAGCGTCGAAACTTAATATATGATATTGGTGTTTTAAACATAACGCAACATGTTGATATTATGTTTTATGCATGCTAAATGAGATTTAAAACATAAGTATCATCACCCAAGTTTTGGTTTATCAAAATATGACTTTTATCATAAGATGCATAAAATTAAGTTTATAAAATAAAATGAGTTTATTTTATAAATTCATGAAGTCATAAGTTTTCAAAAGGAGATTTAAAATAGTAATTTTATAACTCATCAAAAACTCCAAGTCTTAAGTATAAAATAAAGTTTTATTAAGACTATTACCGGTTCTTAAAACCGATCTACGACTAAACTTTAAAATACCGGATTTTAGTTTATAATTGATCACGGTTAATGGCAAATAAAATGAAGTTTTATTTGGCACCTAAAGAACCTCATAACAAGTTATATGAATTTTACAAAAGGGTACATGAATTGTTGGATGCATGCAATATTCATGAGACCATGTTTTTTATAAACTATAAATGTAAAAGATATATAAAACCTTTTCTAAAAATGCAAGTCATTGTCGTACTTTTGAAGAACACTCGTCATCATTTGATGGTTTTAGTGTCACGGGGTCACCTGCTCCTAGGATTGGATTATGATGTTCGGGGTAGTTTTATAGTTTCTGGTTTCTAAATGGTCACCTTGTTACTGGTTAGTTACAATGCTACAAGTTATTTCAAGTAGGATGACTTGATTGGAATCTTATGTGATAAAGGTCACCTAAGCATGAGAGGTCTAAGGCATAGATGGGATAAACATGTCAAGTTAAGCAATAGTTGTTTAGGATCCCATAATCTAGGAATTACATATCGTATGCAATTGGTAATGGCTACCTACCGAGTTTGATTAAGTTTATGGGATAAAGGTTACCTAACCATTTACTTGTTTCGTTACTTGGATCTTAGACCTTAATAAATTAATGTTTTAAGAAACAATAAAAGGTATTAATTTTTAAAGACTAAATATTGAAAATACTAAATGAAACTTTGTTAAATTCTGTTGATAACTGTTAATAATTTTACGCCCTGCAAAACCTCTCTCTTGTTGAGTTTCAAGAGACGGTAACATTTGACGGTTATAATTTTATAACTGGTATAATATCTTGAGGTTCTACCTTTAAGATAAATAGAAGTTATATATACTGAAAGATCCCATACCTGAATAACCTCTGCAACCAATTAGTCTGATCATGATACTTTGATGCAAGTATTATTGTGATGATATTGATGTGTCTCACATCATACTGAATAAATTAACCATGACTTGCAAAAAGTCTTGTATAATTATGAAACATATCAGATGTCTCATCAAGTAAAGCAGATATTCAATCAGAACACTAGAAATAGCTTCAAGTATGTTCAAGCATTGAATAAAAGGAAGTCTAAGAGATTATGCACTCATATAGGCTTATAGTTCAGTTAAGGGAAATACAGCATAAACCCATAAATCAAGAAATGACCAAATGATTAGTGTTGTTTCTAATGTGGAAGAAACTGTACACTAAAGGAGGAATTCCTCCTCTCATCTCATCGAGCTGAAGAAGTCTGACTTGGACAAAACTTCAGATATCTATATGATAGAACTATTTATTTTTTCATCATTCACTTGAGTATGTAATACTTCATGTGACACTAATAATTGATATTATGTGTTGATGATTGGAAGAAATAATCAGCTGATTATAAACGAATGGCATTTCGTGTTGAAGATATAACAAGTGTTGTTATAGTCTTTTATTTAAACAATAGATGTATTGTACATATCCTTATAGGGACATGTAACAGTTGTAATTTATGAATAAATCTAGATTTATTTATTGTTTAATGGATGTTCACATTGTAACATCCATAAAATTCGAGCCAATTTAAAACTTTTTAAATCATATAAAACCATTCAGTTATTACAATTTGTTTTCAAAATAGTTTAAACATCAGTGTTCCCAGAAATCATAATCACAAATCGAGGAAATGTACGGTCACGCCTTCGCCTTCCCGCGGTCATCCGCTGAACCTGAAACAATAAACTGAAACTGTAAGCCCGAAAGCTTAGTGAGTTACCCCCAAAATACCCATACACACAACAATACATATACAATAACAAACAGCATATTATGGGTCCAATCATCCATCGGGATGGAATACCCCAGGCCCCTCAACCATCGGGTTGGAATGCCAACATACTATGGGTCCAATCAACCATCGGGTTGGAATACCCCAAGCCCACAACCATCAGGTTGGAATACCCACCTGCTAGGGGTCCAATCATCCTCGGGATGGAATACTCTCGGCCCACAACCATCGGGTTGGAATGCCCACACACAATACATATATAACAGATACTATGGGTCCAATCATCCATCGGGATGGAATACCCTAGATCCACAACCATCGGGTTGGAATGTCCACATACTATGAGTCTAATCATCCTCGGGATGGAATACTCACGGCCCACAACCATCGGGTTGGAATGCCCATAACCAATCACACATGTGCACCTATATCAGATAATCATATAACAGACTATAGAGACAACATACTCGGGTCCTATCATCCTCGGGATGGAATACCCTCAACTACCAATCAATCATGTGCACATATAGCAGGTAATCCCGTACCAGCATACAGACAGTCTGACTAAACTACAGGTCACTAAGCATACTTGCCCCACAGTGTAAACAATCTTAGGCCAAAGGACTCGATTCCACAATGGTTAGACTCAGACAAAAGCTGCGAAGCAGAACCCAACCCTTCAGCCTAAGATCCTTTAAATCGTGTCAACTAGCACATACAGATAGTCATACCGACCTAACAGATCACTGATCATAACATCACCCTAAACCAGAATACAGCTCTAACATAGCATCACATCACATAATCACAAGATAACTAGGATTACAATCCAAAGGGCCGGCCTTGGTGCCTTAGACCCTTGAGTACAGTGAGGATAAATCACCTTGCAATGCCGATCTGAACTGAAGAATCGAACTCCCGAATCGCTGCCTCACAAAAATCTCGAACTATCCAAATAATAAATACCGAGTCATTATACAACATAAAAATCTTGACTATGGGTCCACACAATCCATCATGTCCATTCTCTTTACTGGGCCAAGGCCCAAAGCCAATTCCATAACTGTAACGTCCGTAGATCCGGGCTAGTCGATTAAGAGATAATAGGGGTCGAAAATGACTTTTCGACAAAAGATTATTTAGAATAAATAATCTTAACCAAGTTGTAGAATATGTCTCAAGGGTTCTGTACATATAAAGAACGCCAAAATCCGAGTTATAACGAAGAAGTTATGACCCGTCGAAGTTTCGCGACGGAACCGGCACGACACCGGGAAGCGTAAATAGTGAATTTACGATAGAGTGACTTTTAGCCTTAGCGACCTAAACGAAAGTCGTAGAATACGTTAAACCGAGAGTGTCCATAAAAAGAACGCCCAAATCTGACTTCGTGTGAGGAAGTTATGATTTTTCGAAGTTTCGACTTAGCAGTGTACAGCCTGAAGTTTGAATATTAGATCGAGCAGTTTTTATCCGACACAACCTAAAAGAGAATCGAATATCTCGTTAATAGTAGCGCATCGATGAAAAGACAGACGAAAACGGACGTCGGACTAAGAAGTTATGAATTTTTTACAGACCAATCCTGTCCCGGCCTGTTAAAAATATAAATTTAAAATAAAGTCAAAATTAGCCAATGAAGTATAAACGAAAGTTGTAGAGTACGTTCCCGCCTACGCGTGGATATAAATAACGTCAAAAACGGAGCTCGTACACGAGAGTTACGAATTTTTAAAGATTGCACTTGAATTTGGGAAGCTGATGATAGAAGTGTTGACGTGGCGCATTTCCAACCGTCGATTGCTGATCGCAGATAGCCTTCGGATGAAGACACGTCGCCCTCGCTACGCCCCACGTCCAAGTCCGGGTACGCCCGGCGTACTTCAGTCCTTATCCCATCTGATATGCGAGCCAGCTGATACGAAGCTGGCAACCCTATCTGAAGTTACGCCCCGCGTAACCTGCTGAATGCCCAGCGTAAGTTCGAAGTTGGCCCTATAAAAGGGTGCGAGATGTTCCGAGGAAAATGCACCAAATCCACTCTCTCTCTCTAGTTTCTTTCTCTCTCTAGACTATCCTAACCCCCCTAAACCCTAGGTAAACCCCCTAGCTCCCGGAGTCCCGAGAAAAAGGGTCTTTCGGTTCGGAAACGCTGCTCCAAGCGAAGCCCGATTTTCTATAAAACCCGCTGTAAGTGAGCTACGCCTACATTATTTTTAATATAGCTTCTAATTAATTATAGTAACATTATTAGGACCTTAAAATAATTATTTGGGCTATTATTATGAGTTATATAGAGTGTTGTTTAACGCTTATATAATAATAATAATAATAATAATAATAATAATAGCTAGACTATTAATTAGTCGTGGTTAACGTTAGACTAAACCCTAGTGGTATTGATACTAGGTTTTGTCAAGGGAAAATTGTTTTGAGATAACGAAGTGCTGTCCGAGTACCGAGTCACCACCTTTTCAAGTGAGTGCATAGTCCCTTTCATGAACATGATTTTAATACAAGTATTGATTGAAGTATTAAATATATGTTTATGTGCGAGTTATTTGATGTTGCCTGAAGTACGTGTTAAAGAACATACCTGATTATATATGATGATTTAGGATAAAAGAGTAAACCTAAATTAATTATGGGGAATATTGGGTAGTATTTTCTTACGAGTACGAGTGAGTTATGCTCAGAGAATAGAACTTTAGTATATGTCATTGATCCGGGAGAATGGATTAGACATAGTCATTGTCCCTAGTCCGAGAGTACGGACTGGACATAGCCAACTGTCATTAGTCTTGGGGTATGGATTAAGACATAGTCAGTCATCCTCAGTCCGGGAGTATGGATAGGACATAGTTATTCGTCGTTAATCCGGGAGAATGGATTTACACATAGACACTTGTCCCTAATCCGAGAGTATGGAACGGGCACAATTATTGATCCGAGAGCATAAATTAGATCCGAGAGTAAGGGTTAAGTAAGAGGTAAAAATTTAAGGCCCGAGAGTATGGATAGTCTTGTTGAAAGGATTAACAGGGTAGGGTAAGAGTTGCTTATATATATATGGTGAAAATGTATATTTTGTGAGTTCTAAATTATATATATGATATAACATTGTGGGATTGAAATCCCTATGTACTCACCAGGTTTCCCAACCTGACCCTCTCAAGCTTATTTGTATCACAGGTGTCGATACGAAGTTACATTACACTGAGAGATTAAAGAGATGTAGATCAATAGTGTAAATGAATGTAAGTTCTGTTTATGCTTATGTTTCTGTATTGACGATGACATCCCAAATGTTTTTAAATGAATAAAAATACATTTCTTCGGAAATGTTTTGATAACGTATTTATCATGTTTTACTGGGAACAAATTCTGCAACATTTTCACTAAAAAATGTACTCTGATTTTTATAAAGCATAAACAAAATCGGTCTTTTCTGGCCGTGAAAATGGGGATGTCACAATAACCTTGAAAGCCCTTAAGCAAAACCCATTATTGGCCCAATTTACCAAATTGGGCCCAACTCCCTAATTGGGCCTGACTCCAAGATTCATCATCAAAACTTGGCCCAAAACATTATATTCATAAAGTCCAGCAAAGGCCCAAATCCAACTAGTCCATAAACAGCCCAAAACCCGAAGCCCAATTATCAAAGGCCCAACAGAGGACGTATGTGGGGCGTACTCCTCTGGTACGCGGGGCGTACTCATCCAGATGTTGACCACCATCGGGATGGTTGACCCAGTATGTTGGGCGCACGGGATTTACGCTGGGCGTACGAGGGGTTTCACCAAAACCCTAATAAGTGCTTAATGGCTTAAGCACTTAAGCCCAAACTCCAGATCCATTGACCAAATGTGCCATAGGACTATAAAGTCTCGAACTTTATCACTTTGGACGTCCAGAAAGCTCTTAATACTTTGTCTTAATCCATTAAGACCTTCCTACTCCAAGCATGGGACATCTTAAGCCATTGGTACCTCATTTTTACCACTCAAAACCCCTTCAAGAGTCTAGAAGGACAGCTCATTTCGTCCAAATCATAACATGCACCAACTTGGGGACTTTTGGGACAAGAATGGTTTCATAAAGCTAGAATGGCTAGATCTATATCATACAAGCATAAAGTTTGAAGCTTTTTACCTTCTGGAGCTTCTAGGGCACAAACCAACTTCAGATCTACAAGCTTGATCTTCTTCTTCAACTCCTTTATGCAACACCTTCTTCTTAAAACACTCAAGAAACACTCAATAAGCTCATACACTCGAGGAAATGGCTAGGGTTTGGGTAAAACGACTCTAAGCACTGGAGGCCGGGGTAAGGGAAGGTCTTGTGCTCATAATGTTGCTTATATAGTCCCCAAACCCTAAATATTAGGGTTTTCTTCTGCCATGAGTACGCCCAACGTACACAAGTGTACACCTAGCGTACTAGGGCGCGCCTAGTACGCTCAGCGTACCCTTATGTACGCGCAACGTACTCCTCCTGATCCCAATAATTGCAATTTAGCCCTTAGAATTTCATGGCTTCATCCTTCTATCCCCATGGACCATAAATGACAATATTGGGATGTTACACACATTCATGTTCTGAAACGATGTATTCTGTGTTAAAGAATATTTTCTCATAATGTTAATTATGAAGTAAATCTATAATATTTCATTAAATTAATAGTTCTGATCATAACACCTATATAATCAAATGATATTTGATTGGAACTTATCTATGTCATAATCATCATGACAATATAAATAAGAAATACATATACCAACTTCAAAAGGATGGAATTTTTGAAGGCAAATGAGCTTGATTCATTTGATATATGTGAATCATATTTATATGGGAAAATGATTCACAAGTGTCTTTATCTATTAGTAGTTAAAGAACAAAAGGCTTGACAAAGAGTTATACATAAGTGATGTATGTAATCCTTTTCAATTAATGAATAGATTTGGTGATAGATGTTTATTCAATTTCACTGACGACTTTTATTCATTATTGTTGAAACCTTTGATTTGCTCAAATTGTTTCATAGTGAAGATTGAAATACAACCTAATGAGATCATCATTAACCTTTCATTGTGATAAAGAAAATGAGTCTTGTAAAGCAAGTCTTCTTGGAACATCTTAGGAGTTGTGGAATTGATTCACAACGCATTCCGACAAAAACACTCACTCGTCACTAGTATGTTTCTTGTGGCACAGGATCACTTGGTCACTTGAATCTATCTCTTGATATTCGAGGTAGCCTTCGTATTCTCTAGTGGGATAGGGTCACCTGGCCGCTAGCTGAATGTCGATAGTACAAGTTTTTAAAGAGGATAAAACATAGACCTTGTAGTCTATTGTATGATGTTTTAAAATAACTATTTACTTTATAAATTTTTTGGAATTATGCTCACTGCAACAAATATATATTGAACATATATATTTTCCAACCAAGCAAATGGATTAAACACTTTCTTAGGCTAAGGATGAAATGGTTTATCCTTATCTAAAAGGTATGGAGTCATGGAGATCATGTTAGACAATAAGCTTAACCACTCTAGTATCTTCTAATTGCATTTATGTAGAATATCATAAATGATTGTTTAGGATGAAGTTTCTACTAATACCACTAATTGTCATTCCATAAGACAAGTGATTCGAAAATGCTTTTTCTAAGTGGGAGCAATTTGGAGATTTAAGAACTAAAGATCCATAAGATAAATGCATCATAGTTTAGAACTAGCAAGTTTTCAACTGTTGTTGAATCTGCTCAATAGTTGATCAGAAACTAATAAAACACATAGAGATGCATTCATGTATGATTATCAAATATGGGATTGATTAATCTTCCTCGATATAGTTTGACTATAGAGAGTAGGTGAGTTTTCAAGGGAGAAAACATACATGAATGAAAATCTTTCCAAGATTTAAGCTAACATCTCAAAGTAAAAATCTTCTTTCTTATAAGATAATTACATAGTGTGATTTAATTATAAATCAAGATGAATCTTGTGTTTTCTATAAATCTAGTGGGAGCGCAGTAACATTTCTAGTCTTATATGTAGTCGACATACTAACTCTTGGAATAAAGATCTATATAGATAGATCATGGCAACTTAAAGGATTAAGTAAAATTGCATTAATTGTCAATGATCTTAAAGGAGCTTAAGATAAAGGACTCTGAGAGAGTTATCTTGTCAAATACCATATGACATGATTTTGAGCAAATCCTAGTGCAAATGCTTTTGAACTAGATAATATGATTGTATTCCATATGTTGCTGCAATTGGAGAAATCATATATGTCATGATTATGCATAAAGGCCAGATATGTCGTATGCTTAGAGCATGTCGAATGATACCAGTATAATTCGAGAACAAGTCATTGTGTGACTTATAGGAACATTCTAAAGTACTTATGAGAACTAAAGAAATATTCCTAATCTGCAGAACAATTAAAAGAAAGCTATGTTTAAAGTTGTTACACATATGCTAAATTTTCAAATAGATTAAGATGACTCTCAGTCACAATCGGTCGTGTCCTCATTATGAATGAAGAGATAGTTACATGGATAGTGGTTCCATGTAGATTTTAATTACAGTTACACATCAAATTTAGAGTACCTCATCGTTTGGAGAACCACGTACAAAGATGCTAAATTGTCACAACCCGAAAATTTCTATCTTGTAAGGTCAAACACATCAATTTAAGGTCAAACTTATAGGTTTCTAGACCTAGTATTCGTAAGGGTTGTGTGTTAGGAAGTGAACCACTAAGGAAACGAGTTAGGAGTATTGCATTCGGGCCATAAACCTCATCAAGTGAGGTTCACGGCCATGAACTAGTCCTTATATATATGTTTGGGTTATTTATCCTTCACTTCTTCTTCTCTTGGTTGCAAACATTCCATTCTCTCTCAAGTATCATCCTCAAGAACACTCTTTTCTTCCCTTAAACCTCCCTTTTCTTTTGTCTCTTCTTGGAATACAACAAAGGGTCTTCAAACACTTTCCAAACAACAAGATCTTAAAGTGTTCTTCACATCTTTGGGCCGTGAACCCTTCATAGGGCCGTGAACCTTCATCAGGGCCGTGAACCCTTCATGTTTGGGCCGTGAACACTCAAGTGTTCTTGGTCCGTGATCACTCCATAGGGTCGTGAACTCCATTTCAGCCTCCTATCTTGCTTCTAACACTCCTTTGGTGAGTTATTCTTGCATCCTAGGTTGTTTCCCAATCGCCTTTGTAGTTAGATTCACTAATTTCATGTCTATATGTATCATTTCATGCTATTTAGGACTCATTTGTGCCCCGGGACTTCGTTCGTGAGTATAAAATCATTATTCCAGTCTCCACTTGAATCACCCACATAAGGTGAGTTCATACCCCCATATCTTTTCCCAACTTTTTAATGTTTTAGGGGGGGGGGGGGAATACAAGTATAACACAATGAAATCTCGTGTTATAAAAGATAAATTGCTTATTATGTCTTTCATACCTTTATAAATGTGTTTAAAACATGAAACTTGTTAAAACATGTAAAATAAGCTAATAAGCTATAAATTAGTTTATGAAACAAAGGAAATATTTTGGCAAACTTATCTGTTATTTATCAAAAAGGATTTTCGCATTATTACTTGTAAAGTCGTTAATCTAGCTTGTGAGACATGTCTTCGAGTACTCACATAAGTACCGGTGGAAGTCTGCCCTTATGAACCAGAGTCTCCTGGAGGGAGAGCATGAAATTGTGTATATATCTATATGGGACCAAAAATCCCACACCCTTACTGTTAGCTACAGTTGGACCGGCAGGTCTGTAGGTGACAAAGTCATAAATGATACAGGCGTCCGTTTCACGTCGTATCAACTAGTATGGTCATAACACTCACAAATAGATACTAACGATATATTTACGTAGTAATATACCTTCTTAAACAATCTCAAGGGATATTAACTATGTGATTACTCAGTATATACTATAGGGTTAGATAAAACTAAAGTCCGGTAGACAGTGGAATGTGTGATTTCCGCCTCATTTCTTGTTCCTTGTTTGGTTGTGGGCTTAGGGCAGATTCACCCATTCAACTGTTTGTTCGATCTCGGTTATATACAACTCGTATGTATTAAGTGATCATAGGAGGGTAGTATCGCCGTATCAGGCTTTCAGGGTAAACAAGTCTTTATTCAGTTTAACTCATCAACGATACTAGATATCATTGAAGTAAGTATATTGATTATACTTGTGCTTTTCGATCTTGGAACAACTTAGACAACCAGTCAGTTTTATAGAAAATATAGGATTTTCTATTGTAAACATCGTTCTTTTAAGGTAAACAGTTTTCGATAGAACTTTCTGAAAACAATAACATTCATTACCGAAAACAATGTTTCACAATAGAGTTAGTGAAACTAGAAACTCATTTATAAAAGGTTTAATACTTCTTATTAAGCTAGTATAACATAAAGGACCTTAAATGGTTAATTCTATAATACCTTAGTTTATACATCAGAGTTATATGTAACTTATATCTGATAGGCAATGGAATGTGTGACTTCCACCTCATTTCTTGTTCCTTGTTTGGTTGTGGGCTTAGGGCAGATTCACACATTTAACTGTCCGTTCGATATTAGATTATATATAACTAGTATAAACTAAGTGATTATAAAAGGAACTATTGTGGTTACCAATTTACTAAATAAAATATATAATTTTCTTAAAGAATATTTTCATCAAATGTCAAAGAACTATTACAGTTAACTCCGTAAGCACCTGGTGAATACATCAAGGTTATATATAATGAGGATCTAACCAACAATGGAATGTGTGACTTCCGCCTCATTTCCTGTTCCTTGTTTGGTTGTGGGCTTAGGGCAGATCCACACAATTCATTGTCTGTTTGATCTGGATTGTATATAACTTGTATTCATTAAGTACTCATAGAAGGAATTGTAAGAGTCATTTTTACTTATCATTCATCACATCAGAAAATATAGGATTTTCTGGAGGAACGGGAGAACTTTTCTAAAGAACTCAGACTGTACTTTTTATAACAAAAATACTTATGAACTCACCAGCTTAAATGCTGATCTACTCTTTCAAAATAACTTGTATTCTCAGGAAACTAGTAGACAGGTACGTGCACCGGGATTCAGAAGATGGAGCATAGTAGCTTCATGTCCTTGTTTTGTTATTTACTTTTGTAGTCAATCTTTTGTGAATCGAATACATTGTAAACAGTTTAATATTAATGCAATGGTTGTTGTTACTTTCATTACTACGATGCATGTGTTGTGATACTGAGCATGACGTCCTCCGCCCCCGAACGTTTCCGTCGTTCCGGTTTGGGGGTGTGACATTAATGTATAGTTCATTATGACTATAAGTAATCCCATTACGCAAGTATTGGTATCTAAGTCATATTTAAGCATCTAATTCATCCTCAACATTTTTCTTTATATATGAGTTATATATAAAACTGAAAATGATGGTATTCGCAAAGTTTACACAAATCAAGTTTGACAAATCTACTTGACAAAGCTCCATCATTAGCTAAAGCATGAAAGTCAAGCTGGTGTTATAGTGCCTTGTCAATATAAGTAGATGTATTGATTGAAATTTAGTATTTGGATATTGGAACAATAAACACAACATATATTGTAATGAGTTAAGATATTGGATATGAGTCATTCATTAAATAATTGTTGTGTTCTATGTTAGCATGTTTAAATCCTTGAATAACTAGGTTATTCTAAATGTCCATAGTCGTTCATAGTTGTGGGAGCATCTATGAGGCAAGACTAATATGAGTGGATTGGTGGATTCTCATGGAGATGAGAATGGAAAGAGTTGTTGCGAACTTCATAGATACTTAATTAAGAGAATAAATATTGGACTTGACCCGCATCAAAACCATTTTATGGATCCTAGTCAAGATTGATGTTTTGATCAAGGTTGTATCTTTGTATTCTTAAACCTGAGATGCATATTTGGGACTTGAAGTGTAGGAATTGTTGTGCTTTGACATGCTTTAACATTGTTCCGTAAAAGGGAGGTCATATGGGCCATCGTTGGGTATGACATGAACTACATTGATGGGCGTATGTAGTCGAGATGGGATTTGTCCCTCTTATTCGTTGAGAGTTAGACATCTAAGGCCTTACTAAAAGTTGAACACTAAATGAGATTGATGGCGATCCATATCTCATGTTTGACATGATGTCTGAGACAAAGAAATAATTGATACCACACCTTTAGTAACAATTGTAGCTTAGAGCTCCTGGAATTGGTTGTTGATGAGATGACACCCTTCATATGTTGTTAGGGGCAGTAGTCCGTTGCTAGACGTCAGCTACTGTCTATGTCAGTCTATATTGAATCTTGTGTAAGTGGGAGATTGTTGAATCTATATACCCAAGAATCATTATGGAGTGATATTGCTAATAATATATGATCCTATAGGGTCACACCTTTATCAAGTTGGCACATTTTGTATATTTATTATTAATATGATTACTAATAGATAATATCGATTCTTGTATTTTAATTAGGGAATAATTATTGTTTTGTGAAAATAATAATTATAAGAGAGTATTACTAGTTATTATTTCATATGGTATGAATTAATAAGTCATGCACAACCTTTTGGACTAGTTGGATTCATTTGTCTTTTACCTAAACACAAAGTTTATACTTTATAAACTTAAATTTTATAAAAATCAAAGAATCTTTCTTATTTAATTAGGTATGGCCGAAAGTTGATGATCGCGTGGGAGGTTGCTTGTCAACCTTCCTCCCTTGTCCCCCATGCCTCTAAAGTAAGTTCATTACTTTAGATTATAATATGGGGTTGCTTTTGCTTTTGCATGGGTATTTAAAGAGGTGTTTTGCATAAGTTTGAGTGAAGTTTTCTTGTGAATCTCTCCATTTTATTCTCATGGTCGAAACTCTCTTCTACTCCCTACCTCTCTCTCTCTCTCTTTTGAAGCTAGTTTGGTGATTAGAAGACTTCTTGAGTTGTCTCCTTTAGTGCTTATTTGAGTTAATGATAGTTTTGTTTTTATTACTTCTTTTCATAGTTTATTTTTAGTTAAAACCATCTCATTTTAGTTAATCTTCATGCATATTTTCTCTTTTTATTATTTTTCTCCTTTGTCGGGTGCTTTCCAGTCTTTTGAGCTTATTTGCAGGATTTATCAAAGACATTTTATTATTGGAGGCATTGAAGGAGTGCGGGACTGTTGGAGACTTGCAATTTGTTCATGGACTTGAAGTGGTGCAACTGGGCTTGGTGTCAACATAAACAAGAAAGCGCGTCAGACTTAAATTTCGGGCGGGACGACGAGAATTCGAGCTATAGAATATTAAAGGAGCATTGGAGCATCTTGGAAGAGCTTTGGAATGGCACAATTGGGATATCAAGAACTTGCACAAATGGGCTGGAGCATAAATTGGAAGATTGGGCCGGATGATATTTGAAATGGGCCAAAGCATGCATTCAATGTGACCCACGCGGCCCGCGTGAAGAGTGGAGAATTGAACCCGGGTTTTGACTTGTTGACCCTATTTGTGGAAGGTTGGTGGGTGGCTTTTAGCTACTTTTTGAATCCGGAAATGACCTCCTTTTACTGGAGATTTGAAGCATTTTTGGCATCATGAACACTTAGAGAAGAACTCCATTTTGCTCTCAAGAAGGATTTGGAAGAGTTGGATGATTTAGAAGATTGGTGTAATTTCTTTCTATCTTGCAACTAGAACAATGTTTGGTATCATTAAACTCTCTTGTTTTTCTTCAATCTTAGCCATGCTAGGCTAAACTTCTTTTGGTTGACTTGGATGTAATTTCTTGAATGATTTGGTTATTTTGAAGAACTCCATGAACTTGTGTTGAATGTCTATGATTATATTTTCTATGAAAACCTCCTTCATGTTTATATATCTCTAGTCATGAATATTGATATGTGAATGTTATTTTTGTTGGTTAAATTCTTGGCTAAGTAATGTGTCTTCAATTCAACAAGCAACAATTAGTTTAGATGTTTGTTTTCATTTCATTTAGACTAAGAAAATATTTTCTCCATAGTGGTAATGAAAGCAATAGATTACTCTTTGGATTTGGTGACTCTTAAAACCTAATGCTAATTGATTTTCACAAAATTGCATGCTTCATTAGTTTTGTGACTTTGACTTAGGAAATGTGCTATGAGCTTCTCTAGTCATTTTAATACAAATGAAGAGTTGAGGCAAGTTATGCTTATAAATTGCTATAGCCAAGTTAGATTATAAAACACAAGTATTGCACCTTGGTATTCTCATGATTATTTAACCAAATGTTCAAGTGATGAAAATCCAAAGTCAACCATCTTTATCTTATTGATTTTACATCAAACTTTGCTTTTGTTGAATTGTGTTTTTAAATCTTAGTGTAATTCTAGTTTTCTTTCAAACATATCAAAAGATCAAAATCCCCCAATTTTATTTTACTTTAGTTTTACAAGTATTTGTACAACAAGATTATCAAAGAGTTAAAAAAATTGAACCAATCTCCGTGGATATGATCCCTTTACCACTATACACTATTTTAGTGTGTAATATTTAGGGTTATTAATTTTGTTGGCCTCGACAACCACCAAATTTTGGCGCTGTTGTCGGGGATTGGTTTAATTTTAATCAATTTGTTTCTCTATGCCCAGATCTCAGCGTACAGGTGCTTTGATTTATAATCCGGAAATTGAAAAAGAAGCAAGACGTTTGGCGAAGGAAAAGAGAATAGAATGTGGTCAAACTTCTAATCCTCACGGGGATCCGGAGGTTGAACCCGCTTCATCAAGTGATACAGAACCCGATTCTAGCCCCGACCCTCGCCAAGAAATTCCCGAAACACCACCTCTACAACAAAATCCACCCATTATTGAACCAATTGCAATGGCGAACGGAGGAGAAGTTCCCGAAATACCTTGAGGCAAATGATGGAAACCGATGTTACACAAACTCCAACCGGTATCAATTACCCGGTTTTGGAAGGAGGTTCAGAATTGAAGTCAAGTTTAGTTCATCACCTCCCAACTTTTCATGGATTGGAGAATGAAGACCCTCATAAGCATTTGAAGATGTTCCACATTATTTGCATTATTATGAAGCCACAAGGGTCAACCGATGACCAAATCAAGCTAAGGGCATTCCCCTTTTCATTGACCGAAAGAGCAAAAGATTGGTTATTTTATCTTCCACCGGGGTCAATCAACTCATGGACCGACATGGCAAGAGCTTTTATTGATAAGTTCTATCCCGCTTCAAGAGTCTCAAGTCTTAGAAATGAGATTTGTGGAATCCGCCAAGGTCAAAATGAGACTTTTCATGATTATTGGGAGAGGTTCAACAACTTGTGCTATAGTTGCCCACAACACCAAATTCCAGAACAACTCCTCATTCAACACTTCTATGAGGGATTGCTACCAATGGAGAGAAGACTAGTTGATGCCTCAAGTGGTGGAGATGTCTTTAGCAAAACTCCACAACAAACAAGACAACTCTTCAACACCATAGCCGCAAATTCACAACATTTTGGCCCTGGCCAAGATATGAAGAGAGAAACTCAACAAAAATTCAATGAAGTGGGAACATCAAACCTCGAGTCTCAAATCAAAGACTTAACCTCCGTTGTTCAAAAGCTAGCCATGGGACAAACTCCACAAGTGATGGTTTGTGGAATATGTGCAACCATGGTACATCCTACGGATATGTGTCCCATTCTCCAAGAAGATGCGGAACATGTGAATGCCACGGGAGAATTCCAAAACTACCACAACAAGCCATTCGGTTACCAAAATGCATATAATTCAAGTTGGAAGCCAAATCCCAACATGAGCTACAACCCAATACCATTGCCTCAAAATGCATTGGTTATACCTTCCTATCCACCACCACAACCTCACTACCAACACCCGCAACCACACTATCAATCCAAACCACACCCTCCACATCACCAACAACCTCCTCAATCCCAACCAAGTAGCTCCGGAATGTCTCTTGAAGACATTGTCAAATCCTTAGCCACTAGTACCCAACAATTCCAAAAAGAGACAAGAACTAGTATCTCCAACCTTGAAGCACAAATGGGAGATATAGTTACATCCATAAGCAAGTTGGAGTCCCGTGGGAAATTGCCTTCTCAAACCGAAAAGAACCCAAATGTCAATGTGGTGACCTTGAGAAGTGGCAAACAAGCCGGAGAAAGTAGTTCAAAGAAGAAGCCAAGGGAAGAAGAGGAAGAAATAGAATTCATTCCCATTGAAGAACCTATATTCAAGAACGATGCACAAACCGGAGCCCCAAAGAAGACTA
This sequence comes from Lactuca virosa, assembly GCF_052849685.1. Taxonomy (NCBI): domain Eukaryota; kingdom Viridiplantae; phylum Streptophyta; class Magnoliopsida; order Asterales; family Asteraceae; genus Lactuca; species Lactuca virosa. The sequence goes on along the minus strand of NC_136434.1, from coordinate 165,581,162 downwards.
CCCCTCTAGTGACACCAATAGCCACTCAACCGCCATTCCCCTCCCGACTTGAAACTTCAAAGAAGAACATGGAGCAGAAAGAGATCTTGGACACCTTCCGAAAGGTGGAAGTACACATTCCTTTACTTGATGCAATCAAACAAATTCCTAGATATGCAAAATTCTTGAAGGAGCTTTGCACCAACAAGAGAAAGTTGAAGGGAAATGAGAAAATCTCAATGAACGAAAATGCATCCACGGTTTTACAAAGGAAGCTTCCACCTAAGTGCAAAGATCCAGGAATGTTTACGGTTCCTTGCAAGACAGGAGATGTCACTTTTAGTAGTGCCATGCTTGACCTTGGTTCTTCTATTAATGTCATGCCCTATTCGGTGTATGAATCATTGAATGTTGGTCCTCTAAGTGAAACCGGTGTCATAATCTCTCTTACGGATAAATCAAGTGTCTTTCCTAAAGGTGTTTTGGAAGATGTCCTAGTGCAAGTGAACCAATTAGTCTTCCCGGCGGATTTCTAAGTGATTGATCTTGATGAACAAGTGTCCTCAAAGTCGGGTATAATTTTACTTGGGAGACCATTCTTGAAGACGACTAGAACAAAGATTGATGTATATGCGGGAAGCTTAACGATGGAGTTTGATGGGGAAACAATAAGTTTTAACATTTACGATGCTATGAGATATCTTAGTGATGTTTCATCTTTGTGTTTTGTTGATGTTATTGAACCATTAACCCAAGAGTTGTTTGAGTTGTCTAATGGTGACATGTTGGAGATGATTTTAAGCAAAGTGTTTGATTGTGGAAAATTAGCCAAGAAGTTGAAGCTCTACTCACTAGACCCCGAAGTTGAAAGATTGGTTAACAATTTGGAGATCAAGAAAACCACTCAATTTAGTGTGAAGCAAATTGAATTACCTTAAACTCATACAAGATTGCCACCCTCCCTTATTCAACCGCCGGAATTAGAATTGAAGGTCCTTCCTCAACACTTGAAGTATGCGTACTTGGGAAACAACGAGACTCTTCCGGTCATCATTTCAACTCACTTAACCGAGTGTGAAGAAGAGCAACTCCTCAAAGTATTTAAGGAACATAAAGAAGCAATGGGTTGGACGATTGTGGATATCAAAGGGTTGAGCCCTTCCACTTGTATGCACAAGATTTTGATGAAGGATGAATGCAAGCCGAGTCGGGACGTGCAAAGAAGGTTGAACCCGCCAATGATGGAAGTGGTCAAGAAATAGATTTTGAAGCTCCTAGATGCGGGAATGATCTATCCAATCTCGGATAGCAAATGGGTGAGCCCGGTCCAAGTCGTGCCGAAGAAGACGGGGATCACGGTGGTCAAGAACGACAAAGGTATGATGGTCCCCAACCGTGTGCAAAATGGGTGGAGAGTATGTATTGACTACCGCAAACTCAATGCAAGCACAAGAAAAGATCACTTCCCATTACCTTTCATTAACCAAATGTTAGAAAGGTTGGCCGGAAAATCTCATTATTGTTGTCTAGACGGGTACTCCGGTTTTCACCAAATCCCGGTGGCACCGGAAGACCAAGAAAAGACAACCTTTACATGTCCATTTAGCACTTTTGCATACTGGAGAATGTCATTCGGATTATGTAACGCCCCGGCCACTTTCCAACGTTGCATGGTTAGTATCTTTTCGGAATATGTTGAAAATATAATTGAAGTTTTCATGGACGATTTTACGGTATATGGAAACTCCTTTCAAGAGTGTTTGACCAATCTCACCAAAATTTTGAAAAGATGTATTGAAACGAATTTGGTTTTAAACTTTGAAAATTTTCATTTTATGGTGAGTCAAGGTCTTATTTTGGGTCACATTGTGTCAAAGAAAGGAATTGAGGTAGATAAGGCCAAGATTGATGTTATTCAAAGCTTACCTTACCCGACTTGTGTTCGGGAAGTTCGTTCTTTTTTGGGCCATGCAGGTTTCTACCGGAGATTCATCAAGGACTTTTCAAAGATGACAAGACCAATGTGCCAACTCTTGCAAAAGGATGTTGATTTCGAGTTCAATGAGGTGTGCAAAGAAGCTTTCGACAATCTCAAAGAGTTGCTTACATCCGCTCCCATCATGCAAGCACCAAATTGGGATCTTCCCTTTGAGATCATCTGTGATGCAAGCAACTATGCAATAGACGCCGTTTTGGGTCAAAAGAATGGAAGAGCCTCCCATGCGATCTACTATGCATCCAGGACACTAGACAATGCTCAAAGCAACTACTCTACCACAGAGAAGGAACTATTGGCCATAGTGTTCGCTTTGGAGAAGTTTAGGCAATATCTACTTGGCACCAAAGTTATTGTGTATTCGGATCACGCAGCTCTCAAGTACTTAATGACAAAGAAATATGCAAAGCCAAGACTCATCCGGTGGATTTTACTATTACAAGAATTTGATTAGGAAATCTGAGACAATAGTGGATGCGAGAATCTTGTTGCCGATCACCTAAGCCGAATCACTTCGAATGAGACTCATCTCCCGTTGCGGGACGAGTTCCCGGATGAGCATCTCTTTTCCCTTACTCAATCTACTCCTTGGTATGCCGATATCGTTAACTTTTTGGTCACGAAAAGGTATCCCGACACATTCACACGTGCTCAAAAAGATAAATTGAAAAGTGATGCAAAATACTATGTGTGGGATGAACCTTATTTGTGGAAACATTGTCCCGATCAAATATTAGGCTATGTGTACCCCAACAAGAGCATCAATCCATATTGCAATTTTGTCATGAATTTGCTTGTGGGGGACACTTCGGACCTAGCTGGACCTTGAGAAAGGTCCTTGAGTGTGGACTATTTTGGCCAACCATGTCACACAACTGTTACTTGTTTTGCAAAAGTTGTGAACGGTGCCAAAGGACGGGGAACATTTCGCAAAAGAACCAAATGCCACAAAATCCAATCCTTGTTTGTGAAGTTTTTGATGTATGGGGAATTGATTTCATGGGTCCATTTCCCGTCTCATTTGACTACGTTTATATCTTGCTCGCGGTTGACTATGTTTCTAAGTGGGTTGAGGCTAAAGCCACACGATCGGATGATGCCAAAACGGTTATCGACTTTTTGAAATCTAATGTCTTTGTGAGATTTGGTGTGCCTAGGGCTTTAATTAGTGATCGAGGGACGCATTTTTGCAATAAGATGATGGATGCCTTGCTGAAAAAGTACAACGTGACCCATCGTGTCTCTACCGCCTACCACCCTCAAACGAACGGTCAAGCGGAAATTTCAAATCGTGAGGTGAAGAGTATTCTTGAGAAAACGGTGAATCCTTCAAGGAAAGATTGGAGTTCGAGGCTTGATGATGCCTTGTGGTCCTATCGGACCGCGTACAAGACCCCGATAGGAATGTCTCCATTTAGGTTAGTTTTTGGAAAACCATGTCATCTTCCCGTAGAATTGGAACACCGTGCATTTTGGGAGGTCAAGCAATGCAACTTCAACATCGATGAGGCGGGAAGGCATAGGAAGCTTCAACTTCAAGAGTTGGAAGAATTGAGAAACGACTCTTATGAAAACTCGAGAATTTACAAGGAGAAAACGAAGCTCTTCCATGACAAGTCCATTACCTGCAAGCATTTTGAGCCAGGACATAGGGTTTTGCTTTACCACTCGAGATTGAAATTATTTCCCGGAAAGTTGAGGTCAAGATGGATAGGTCCATTTGTTGTGCTAAAAGTCTTTGAGCACGGAGCGGTTGAGATCCAGAGTGAAGAAACGGGGCAAATCTTTAAAGTCAATGGACATCGTTTGAAACCTTTCTATGAAGGTTTTAATGCAAATGTCTTAGATGTCATCCAATTGGATGCCCCGGTATACTGAAATCGAAAGGGAAGGACGTCTCGCCAAAGACGTTAAAGAAGGACATTTTTGGAAAACTTCAAGTTTTCATCTTTTCTAAGTTCGAATAAATGTCGTAGATAGATCCTTTTTGCATTTCATATTTCTTCTTCTTCCTTCTTGCAATAAAAGAGTGTTGGATTTTAAGGCCCGGTGTTCGTTTTGGTCAAAGGGCGAAAATTGAGGAAATTGCTGCAGGATACACGCAGACCGCGTGTACTCGGGGGTGTGTCCGCGTTAATAAACAAATGGTCCGCGTGTGGTTCCCAAAAATGTCTGCGTCCAACATCAAAAGGCGGAAGGATTTCATGTTATTTCACGCGGACCGCGTGTGCTCATGGGTCTGTCCGCGTGTTTATACAAACGGACCGCGTGTGCTCGGAAAGATGACCATGTGAACAGTCGAACAAATGGACCGTTTTCAGCATCCTCACGCAGACCGCGTGTACTCATGTGTTCGACCGCGTGTTTATACAAACGGACCGCGAATGATCCCTAGAAACGTCTGCGTGTAAAGAATTCAAAACAATATTTTTCCAAGCTTATTCACGTGGACCGCGTGTACTCGCGAACGCGTCTGCGTGGGATGTTGACTTCCGTTGACCCGGTTTTGACCACCTTTGACCACAACTTAAACCTATCAAAAGCACCAGCCGGCCCTCCTTCTTCTCGACTTCCACTCCTCTTTCTCTAAACTCCATTAGAACACCTCCATCTCCAACACTAAAACTCGATTTCCCGTCAAACCGCCAGTCGGAATTACGTGAAACCACCGCCATTCTCTCCCATTTTTTGAGCTCTACAAACCCCACCCAAAATCTGGTCCGATCCATTGCTAAAATTCTGGGCGCCACCACCACCATCTCGCCACTTTCCGGCCAACTCCGGCCGCCTCTCGCGATTCCGAGACCACCATTGTGCTCCTCTTGGTCAAGGCTAAAAACCCCACTAAAAATACCTCTCAAAGCTCGCCGGAAAATTTCGCCGGAATCTCAAGCCTTTGCCGGATTTCTCGGGTTTTCGCGGTAAAATTTTTCTCACGGGATATTGAACAAAGCTTAAAGCTTGGGGTGGAGAGTTGCAAGATTTTCAAATCCCGAATTTTCGCGCGCAAAAATATCACGGGTACATTCTTTCTTAGACTTTAATTGACCAATATGCATGTTTTAGAACAAAAATTCATATGGCATCGCATCAATTGAGTCTTGATAATGTTTCTTGCATTGAGTATTGAATCATTTTAGAAGTCCATAGGGAGTCGTTTGGTGATTGGAATTGAAATACCATTTGTCGGGATTGTGGTTCGTGTAGTTGTTATTTTTTTCTTGCAGGTAGGCATTGTCCACGTCTAGAAAACGTCCGGCTGCCGCCCGAGGCAAAGCCCCCGCCAGAGCTCAAAGTGATGCACCCGACATTCCAAGATTTCGGGATGCCAAGGCGGCCGAAAATTACATGAAGAGTTTGCCTAGAAAGGTCGCCTCCACCAAATTTGTGTGCAAACTCACGCTCATCTCATTAGGGGTTCTTGAAGGGGTCACCCAATTGTTCCGTAACATCGGGTGGGAAAACCTTCTCAATCTCATGGCACACACTTACGAGCTCCCTACTAGAGAGTTTCTTGCCGATTGCGGGTTAGATAGCGAAAAGAAAAAAGCCGCATTACAACTTCTGGGGGACCGAAGGTATATTGATTTTGCAACAATAAACGACATCTTGGGCTTACCTTCCTCGAACACATCCACGGTTTTCAACATCTTGCCTGCCGAGTTCAACCACGAGACCTTTTGGACGGAGATCACCGGAGGGATCTTTTCGTGCGTCGGTCGAGATAAAGCAACCTCCATCATTCACCTGTGCCTCCGCATTGCCCATCGTATCTTGGTGTGCACTGTTTTTGCTCACAAAGAAGCCGGCCAAGTCACAAAAAATGAGCTTTTCATCCTTTGGTGCATGACACGACGTGAAAACCCACCAATCCCGGACTTTGCTTCATTTTTTTTTCATAAATGCGCACTCATGAGAACCAAAGCGTCCGGTGATATTCGCATTGGTGGATTTGTCACCCTTTTAGCCCGCGGTCTTGACATCGAGCTCCCAGATGAATACCAACCTGTTGACAATAAAACTCTTTTGGATGAGCGTGTTCTCACAAACATGCATCATATCCGTCGTAGGAAGAGGAGCAGTTTTACATGGTATTGTCCTCAAGGGGTCGGATATCTCATTCTTCCCGACCCTCGAGTCACCAACTTCACCTTCCACGATCGCACTCAGTGGAGACTCACGAGGACCATCATTCAGTCAGTCAATGTGGATGCGCTCCAGGATCAAGATGATGACGAGATGCATGTGGATGACGAGCCCGGCGATGAGCCCACCCATGGTCCACAGCACGCCCATCGCCAAGCACCTCCCGGATATTACCCGCTTCCCCCCAATTTTTCCGAATGGTTCGAGGCTCTTTGTGTCTCCAACCAAATCATGTCCCAGCAGATGCACCATATGTGGGGGTGGCACCAATCACAAAACCATTTGGAGAATGTCCCACTTCCTCCTCTCTATCCATACCCTCCACCCACCCACCCTTATCCACCTCCACCTTACCCTTACCCCTACCCCCAATTCCCATATCCTCCTCCCGATCCCCCGATCTAGGTACTTCCACCTCGCCTTAAGCATTGAGGACAATGCTTGTTCTTAAGCTTGGGGTGGGGTATTCCCTTTTCTTTTTGATTTCTCATGCATTTTAATTAGGTTGCATAGCATTCTAGCCTTAAATTACATTTTTTTTTTATTTTCTATAAAACTCCAAAAAGATTTTATTTTCTTCTTTTTCACTTTTTATTTTTACATGACATTTAGCTTACGGCATTAGCATTCATGCATTTTTTTGTTATCTCTTTATTCTCATCTCCGAACATCTTTACTTGAAAGACACGACACACCTTAAATACAATTCTTTTGGAAACTCACATAACAAATAAGAACCGCTCTTAGGGACTTTCAGTTGTTGCTTCTTCTCTTATATATACGTGGGGAGAGAGTGCAAGTAGTTATGCATATGAACCGACCTATGTCAAGTGTGGCATAAGTAAGGGGACAAATTAGCCTCGAGCCGACTAGTCCTTCACTTGCATTTTTCTCACAAGCCACAATCAAACCCCAAAGAAAGGAATAAAAACTAGATTGTGCTATTTTGAGATCTTTAGTGTCTAACTGCTACGATTCACATCATATCTCATTACTTTATGATTTAGACACGTTTTTCCCACTTGATCTCGAATTAGCCTTAGTGTAGTTGTGCTCGTTTGGCCTCTTGTTTGGGTTAGACTTAGATTCTACTTATAATTGTATATAGTTTTGTATTTTTATTTTCAGACTATACTTGTAAAACTCATGTGGTAAACCAAAAAAGTGAGCTAAAAAAAAAAAAAAAAAGACAAGTACCCCTTTTCTAGTTTTCTTTTGTGAGTCAAACGTAAATTGTTTAAAAAGTGTCGTTCGAAAACATATATATATATATATATATATATATATATATATATATATATATATATATTGCATCAATTCACCCAAAATTTTCAATAAAGTCTAGTATTTAGTTCGTGTACGTGAGATTTCATATGTAACCAACTTGTTTGGAGAAGTCAAATTTTGATCTTTCGTGAAATTTGAACCTTGTGTTTGCTGGTTCTAGCTGAAAAAAAATAATAAATATATATATATATATATATATATATATATATATATATATATATATATAAAAGAAAAGGCCGGGCCACGGAGTTATTTCCATTTGTTTGCTTTTGTAGATGTTTAGTTTTTTTCGGATTTTAGCTCATGTAATTAGTTTCTAGTTTGATGTTTTCCTAGTTAGATATCATTTTTGTTGGCAACTACGATGACGTCTTTTCTCATCACATGCTCGATTCTTCGCTTTACATGATCTTATTTTGGTGGAAGCACTTATTCTTCTAGATGATGATGGTTTGCCAACCTTTGTACATAGCTTGTTCATTGCCATTTTTGGCTCGAGTTATCTTTTTGCTAGGTTTTATTTCTTGGCGTGGGGTTGAAGTTGTGAGGAGTGAGGAACATTCTAACCGAGGGACACTTTCTTATGGCTTGTGGCCTAGATCGGACCACGAAACAATGTCACGTAAACCATAATAGTGAAGTATGCATGCTCATTTTGCATATTGATCAACATGTATCCCTTGCTAGAAAGGTAACAAAAGCTCGTCCCTTAAAGCGATTCTTATCTCTAAAAAATGGATTATATGTCTTCATTTTAAGGGCGTGTCGTGAATTTCCACCTAAGATGTTCATTCTTTTTTCTTTCTAGGATAGTTCATCCCAAGTTCATTTTAGTTTTGTCTTACTTGAGGACAAGTAAGGTTTAAGCTTGGGGTGATTTGATAGTTTCGTTTTTATTACTTCTTTTCATAGTTTATTTTTAGTTAAAACCATCTCATTTTAGTTAATCTTCATGCATATTTTCTCTTTTTATTATTTTTCTCCTTTGTCGGGTGCTTTCCAGTCTTTTGAGCTTATTTGCAGGATTTATCGAAGACTTTTTATTATTGGAGGCATTGAAGGAGTGCGGGACTGCTGGAGACTTGCAATTTGTTCATGGACTTGAAGTGGTGAAACTGGGCTTGGTGTCAACATAAACAAGAAAGCGCGCCAGACTTAAATTTCGGGCGGGACGACGAGAATTCGAGCTATAGAATATTAAAGGAGCATTGGAGCATCTTGGAAGAGCTTTGGAATGGCACAATTGGGCTATCAAGAACTTGCACAAATGGGCTGGAGCATAAATTGGAAGATTGGGTCGGATGGTATTTGAAATGGGCCAAAGCATGCATTCAGCGTGACCCACGCGGTCCGCGTGAAGAGTGGAGAATTGAACCTGGTTTTGACTTGTTGACCCTATTTGTGGAAGGTTGGTGGGTGGCTTTTAGCTACTTTTTGAATCCGGAAATGACCTCCTTTTACTGGAGATTTGAAGCATTTTTGGCATCATGAACACGTAGAGAAGAACTCCATTTTGCTCTCAAGAAGGATTTGGAAGAGTTGGATGATTTAGAAGATTGGTGTAATTTCTTTCTATCTTGCAACTAGAACAATGTTTGGTATCATTAAACTCTCTTGTTTTTCTTCAATCTTAGCCATGTTAGGCTAAACTTCTTTTGGTTGACTTGGATGTAATTTCTTGAATGATTTGGTTATTTTGAAGAAATCCATGAACTCGTGTTGAATGTCTATGATTATATTTTCTATGAAAACTTCCTTCATGTTTATATATCTCTAGTCATGAATAGTGATATGTGAATGTTATTTTTGTTGGTTAAATTCTTGGCTAAGTAATGGGTCTTCAATTTAATAAGCAACAATTAGTTTAGATGTTTGTTTTCATTTCATTTAGACTAAGAAAATATTTTCTCCATAGTGGTAATGAATGCAATAGATTACTCTTTGGATTTGGTGACTCTTAAAACCTAATGCTAATTGATTTTCACAAAATTGCATGCTTCATTAGTTTTGTGACTTTGATTTAGGAAATGTGCTATGAGCTTCTCTAGTCATTTTAATACAAAAGAAGAGTTGAGGCAAGTTATGCTTATAAATTTCTATAGCCAAGTTAGATTATAAAACACAAGTATTGCACCTTGGTATTCTCATGATTATTTAACCAAATGTTCAAGTGATGAAAATCCAAAGTCAACCATCTTTATCTTATTGATTTTACATCAAACTTTGCTTTTGTTGAATTGTGTTTTTAAATCTTAGTGTAATTCTAGTTTTCTTTCAAACATATCAAAAGATCAAAACCCCCCAATTTTATTTTACTTTAGTTTTACAAGTAATTGTACAACAAGATTATCATAGAGCTAAAAAATTGAACCAATCTCCGTGGATACGATCCCTTTACCACTATACACTATTTTAGTGTGTAATATTTAGGGTTATTAATTTTGTTGGCCTTGACAACCACCAGTTAAACACTTAAAGGCTTAATACACTCAAGAATACAAGAAGGAACTCGTATTCCAAGTGCCTTAATCTTGATGGTGGATACTTGTAGAGAAGATCATGTTCTTTGATCTTTACATCTTCGTCAACACCCCAAAACCAAGTGGGTTCAAAGGCTTCAAAGGTTATCTCTAAAACATCCTATGGTTGTTTTTACTTCATTCTAACCTCTATAAATTGATCCATGATGGTTTGGTTTTGTTATGAACTAAAAATAAACTTGTCATTTTTAAAGTCTTCTGTTGCCGGTTTTTGTGAAAAACAAACTTATATTTCGTATCAAAACCCAACAGTTTGGACTGTCCTTTCAAGCATAATAGTGAGTCTAGAATCATAAAAATGCAATCTTGGGTCTTCATAATCTTCCATGCAAGGGTTTTGGAGGCTTAGAGTTGATTTTGAGTTAGGATCTTGGTGTCGGGCTCATTGTAGCCATGCATGGCCATAAAGTTTGCAACTTTATGGCTTTAGACGTTCCATTATGATTAGATTTGAAGTTTGGACATGAGATCCTAAGCTATTAAGACAATTGTTTGGAACTTGGTAAACAGCGAGCAAACGCCAGGCGTTTGCATGGGAATGCCCAACGTTCGGACGCCAGGCGTCATAGGGTGGAACGTCAGGTGTTCTTAGTAGAAGCATAATGGATTGATTTTGGGCCTTGGGCTATTAGGGGTTTTGGGCTTAGTTTAGTTGGGTTTGTATATAAAGGGCAAAACGGTCTTTTTCCATCATCATGATGAGGAATGGATTACACCATGGGTTTGGGTTAAACCCTAATTATTGATTGGGCTTGTTTCTAGTTTTGGTTTAGCGTGAGGAGCAGTGTTCGCCGCGGATCGAGTGTGGTTTCAGTTATCATCAGTAGAGGTGATTTTTCCTCACTGTACTTACGGGTCGAAGGCACCAAGACCGGCCCTTTGGATTGATATCTTGTTTTACCGTAAGTTGCTATGATGTAGTAATCTGTTAGATCTGTATCTTTGTATATAGGATGTTGATATGATGTAGTGATCTGTTAGATCAGTATCCTGGTATATGGAATGTTAGCATGCGGTAGTGATCTTTAAATCTGCATGTTGTCTGATGTTTATTTATATGTTTATTTGTTATGCGTATGTCGACATGTTGTGGTTGGTTGGGTTGAGGCGGACCTGCCTTGTGCTGAAGGCCAAGATACCCAGGGCGGTCCGGATAGACTGTAGGCCATGCGAGGCGGTCAGTCAGGCCAAAGGCCCGGCAAAGCGGTCCGGATAGGTTGTAGGCCCTGCGAGGCGGTCTAGTCGTGCCAAAGGCTCGGGAGTAGTCCAGATAGGCTGAAGGCCCTGCGAGGCGGTCCAGTCAGGCTGAAGGCTCGGTTATGCATGTTATGTTGGATATGTTGTATGTGGTGGTACTTTGAGGAAACTTACTAAGCTTCGTATTTACAGTTTTAGTTTATTGTTTCATGTGCATCAGATGATTGTGGCAAGGCGAAGGTGTGACCGTACACATCCTTGGTTTTACGGCTGACTGGATCTTGGGAGACTCTGATTTTAAATAATGTTTTGGAAACAATGGTTTTGTAAACACTTCTTTTAGTAAATTGGTTGTTTTGAAAAGTTTAAATTTCTTGTGATTTTTATGGATGTTACAAGTTGGTATCAGACCCTTGGTTTGAGTGAATTGGAAGAACACCTGTGTGAATCCAGTCTCAAACTAAGGAAGTGCAAAGGTTTTAAAAAATGATTTTTCAAAATTGTTTTCAAAATAATCAAGAAAGGATGTGATGTGTACGATCAGTCGGAGCTAGTAAGTAGACCCCAAATTACCATACTGTTATTTGATATTATGATATGTTAGAACTGCATGCTAGTGACAGGCTAAGGATCTTTAGGAATTGCATGATAGAATTGTCTGATTATATGATGCATGATAGCCTAGGGTTCTTTCTTATATGAAATTGACATGACTACTATGGTCACTTAGTGTGTGCATCATAGTTGTACATAACAAAGATTCTATAGCCTGAGAATGTTTGATTTAGCTTTACTTCCTGTTCTTGTCTGATTAAGGGCTTAGAGTAGACTCAAGTATTCGATTGTCTATGGGATCCAGCGTTATGTATGATTAGCATGCACGAGTGGATGCAGGGTTGGTGGAAGTTTCATGAGTGGGTGCAGTTCATAGCGGGTCAGCGTGAGGAATGATTAGCCACTCTTGAGAGATGGAGGACATGAGGAATGATTAGCCAGTCGGCTCCTCTGCTCAAATGTTGCTTGTTTTGTGCTTTGTGGGACCCATATTGATGTGAGTTAACCATCAAATTAATATATTAAATTACATGCTATGAAGGTTAAATAATCTTAGAATGAATGACTTGGACCTATTGCGCAGCTCTTGTCTGAGTCCAACCGTTGTAGAGTTGAGTCCTTTAGTCGAAAGATTATTTAAGCTCTGTTGCATGTAATTGTATTCATGAAGTGGTTAGCTGACATTAGTAGGTGTTCTTCAGCAGCTGATGGCAGGGGAGGTGGGGGGAATCCTAGGAGAGCCTAGGAAGTATTTTAGTGCGGTTATTTCGATGTTAAGCAGGTTTTGGGAGTATTATTATGTGTAGGTCTTAGAGGACCCGAGATGATTCTTGAGGAAAGTATGGATATGTGTGGAAGGTAGTATTGGGCCCATACTACTGGAAGCACAGGATCCATACTCGAATCGAGGAGAGTTTCGGGAATTCTAAGGGCTGGTCGGGAGAGATAGCATGGTTTGATGACATGATTCGTGGCAGTGGTTCCGTATCTGTCGATCTTTTGGTTATGGTTGCTCAGGCATGATGATGGGTCTGGTAATTGTTTTGGGCCCCAGTGGCGATATCAGTTTGGGTTGAATGGTGCAGACCTAGATGTGTTTGTTGGTTTTGAGGTCTCGAGGGTTTTGCTCGAGGTCGTGCACGCGGGACTCAAGAAGGAAACGATTGTTACGATCGGCTTAAATTTGGAAAGTGATTTATTACCTACAAAAATCATGACTAAAATAAATAATCTCTCTAGTTTTCCTTAAATTTGGAAAGTGATTTATGAGATTAACATAATTTGTTGTTTTTTTTTCCTTTTTTATTGTTTGTGTTCTTACTATATTAATATACAAATATATGTAATTTATTGATGAACCAATAGAGAAAAAAGAAATTAATGTTACAATAAATGATTAATTAAAAATAGAAGAATTTGATAATTTATAAGACAAAATTCGAGAAATAACCAAAAAGGCGGGTTGGTTTGAAGAAAATAACCAAGGAATACATATTTTGGAAAATGACCAAAGGATCCGCAGAGCACCATCTGCGGATCCATTAAAGGCTTTGCGGATCTTCTACAGCTCTGCGGAATCTTTGTTTTTTGATTTTTTTATTTTTTTTTTCATTTTTTTTTGCGTTCATTTTCGTTTATTAATATTAATTTTTTTTAAATACACTAATACCTTATGTGATTATGTAAATAATTTGACATAAAAGGTTAAAAATAATTAACTTATGTTTAATATTAGTCCACAAAACTGTTTGAGAATCCACAGAACTGTTATCAGCGGATCAGTGTATAAATTGTCATACCGGTTAAATATTGTATCAACTCACCCCGGTATTGAAAAATATAGAAATGGCCTCCAATGCACCAACTTCTACGAATGCAACATCGTCGTCCGATACTCCACGTCCATGGACGACAAGAGAGGTGATGGTTATAATACGATGTTGTTTGAACATTTTTGAAGGTGTAACAACAATGGTTACCCCTGATTACCTTGGAGGTGATGAATGGACCCGCATAACAGGTATGTTCAACCTCTCATTTGGACAAGGAGAATATCGGGTACAAGTAGATATTCTTAGTAAGTGGATGGAGTTAAAGAACGAAATCACATGGTTCAATCGATGGTATCATCATCTTAAAAATAGTAGTAATTATTATTACTCAAACGAGGAAGCTCTCGTAGAAATGATTTTAGATCATTACGTTTTCGAGCATGAGGGAAAAGACTTCGAGTATGTGGACGCTTGGAATCTAGTTAAGAACCACCAGTATTTCATGTAGAAGGGGTTTTTATGTGAAATGTTTTATGTAATATGTTTGCTACTGATGTATGTTTTCCATATATTTGTACAGTTTTGTATTTTATGTTCTATGGAATAAAGTAGAAGTTAACTCAATTGGTTTCGTAAATAACCTAATACAAACCAAATACATATAAATAACGTAATACAAACCGGTGCATATAAATAACCTAATAAAAACAAACTACATTAAAATATCCTTCTACAAACGCAATACAAATTAAAAATACGGGAGATCTTTTAAGAGATTCTAAGGGCCTTCAAACTCGAATTCTAACCCGTCACTAATGGATATGTATTCCGCTTTCACCGCGTCCAGGATGACTTCCTCATCTTCATTCGGAAGTGCGTCATCAATTTTGGTATAAAGATTGTTGAAAACCAAGACTTTTGTTTTTAATTCATACCATTTTGCTGTGATGTCAACGGTGTTGCGGTAGTTTTCTGGGGCAGTTTGAGGGTCAGCGTTGAAGGCATAAGTTAAACGGGTCCAATAACTTGGATCATTCACCCTGGTGGTCTCGTGGATATTAATATATGCACGAGTTAAACGGAGGTTATCCTCAGCGCTCCATGGTATGGAAGCCATTATGACGGAAAATATGAGGGTTAATTGGTAAAGTGATTTTATATTACTTATTCCGCAAAGTTGTTTGGTAATCCGCAGAGCTGGTTGTCAGTCATTTTTTTTATTCCCTAATAGTTCTGCGTATTCCCTAACAGTTATGCATGCAGAGGTGTACACTGATCCGCAAAGGTGTATACTGCTCCTTAGAGGTGTGCATAGATCCGCAGAGGTGTACACTGATCCGCAGAGGTGTGCAATGATCCACAGAAAACAGTTCTTATGTGGTTAAGTGATGTGTCAAAAACCCCGATTTGGACCTCATTCATTTCTTTCTTACCCCTTCGATTCTTCAACACAATGTCTATGAGCTCGTCCAATGCAAGAAACCGCCTCCAAGTTGCTCGTGTGTTTGTTAAAGACAATGTTAACAAGTGTGATTACAATGTTCCAGCTAAGGAACGAACATGTTGGAAACTCACTAACCCCGACAGACGTTTTTGGAACTGAAACAACAGCTTGGTAAGCTTCATTTCTAAAAATACATGTACGATCGCGATTGTTTAAAATACATCTTGGGTGATTAGTCATTGTGTTTTGATGTTTTATTCATGTGGGTTTGATACAGACAAGACCGAGGAAATGTGATTACTTTGAATGGAAAGATGTTGCACTCGAAGATGGTTACTACAAAAACCTCATCTATTCCATGAAGCAACAGTTGGATTCCAAAGAGGATCTTGGTGTCATAAAAAACTTGAGGACTAAGAATGTTGAGTTGGAGTTTCTCCTGAGTAAGGAGAAGAGTCTAGTGGCAAGCATGGAGAAGGGGATGTGTGATTCCAAGAAGAGCATACGTATGTACAAGTTGTTGGTAGTTGTTCTAATTGTTGGGTATCTCATGTTTGTTTTGTTTTAATAGGTGTAGTTGTATGTAAATAACACAATCAAAATCTACTATTCCAAATAACACAATCAAAGTATACTATTCCAAATAACACAATCAAAATCTACTATTCCAAATAATTTATGTCATCCTATTACGGTAAGTAAATCCCGTATCTCTAGGTGATTGACGTGTCTCCACTGGTACACTCGATGCAAGCATTTCCATGAACATGCACACAAAAACTCCACAATCTCCTCTTTCTCCTTCTTCTACTTTTTCCTGATGCGGCACATGTTTAGCTTTAACGAATTTCACATCAGTAGGTTTCTGTCTATTGGGAAAATGGGCCCAATATGATATGTGGTCTAGTTCACTTAATATACTATCTCCCAACGATTTGAAACTACCGTCACCCGCATATTTTTTAAAGAAACCACACCATTCAGCTGAATCATATATGCTCACTTTCCATGTAAGGAGATCCAAATCAGCCAAATACCAATGCAGTTGTGGTATGTTGATTGGAATTAAAACCTTCAAAAAAATGATAAGTTATTAGATATATACATATTTTAATGTATGTATGTATGTGTATATATATATATATATATATATATATATATATATATATATATATATACTTACCCGATCAATATCCGTCCAATGTGGTCCATCAACCATTCCGGCTGCTATACGCCTCAAATAATGTTGTTTCCCAGGTTCCAAAATCGTGCCTTCAGGGTTAATAATCGTCCACCTACCATTCGACGGACTTATTTCCTTGAGCAGGGACGACCAGATAACCAAATGCTGCGTGTTAGAAAAAAAAATTCATTTTGAACAATTAATTATCTAACACTTTTTGTAATATAAAATAAGGGATGTGTGTTACCTCAAAGAGAAACCATCCAGAGCCAATACCAAGTAAACTAGACCAAAATTCCCAATTCATGTCAATACCTCTTAAAAGTCTATGCTCCACAAATACCGCCCCCATCTTCTTTCCCCACAATTTCCAAAATTCATCATCACAATCTGCATAATTGTCCAATAGTAATGGTATTTTTGCTACATTATTTTCCTTCTGCGATTTTTCCCTTTTCTGTTCTTCAATGGTTCCGTCGACGGAACCTACAAAATCAATATGTTAATTATATACTATATAAATAGAAATTACTTAATTTTATACATATGTGTAAGGCTCCCTACAAAATTTCGATTTCATTTTTATCCGCCCTTTAAACGGTGTAACTGTGTTATCATCAACTTCAACAACAAGCGGTGGCGTCTGCACATACGTATGGTCTGATTCGGGATCCAAACCACCAAAAAATGCTTCCCCCGCATCCACATTTTCCATATCGTTCACACCAAATTGTTTATCTTTTTCCCAATTATCCATTCTATTCCCAAAGTGCTCGATTGTGGTTTTCAGTTCATTAACAACGCCAAATAACTTGTCTATTTTACTGTCTTCTACAGGTCCGTGGTATGTTTCCTGAAAATGAGAGGCTGAGGTGTAATCTGCTCCCTGAAACTGAGACGGGTGAGGTGATGGAGACTGCTGCATAGGAGGACTCATTAGTTGCGGTGATGGAGACCGCTTCTTAGGAGGACTCTGTTGTTGCGGTGGCGACTGCACTTTGTCTAGAGTCCAACTTACATAACGCACAAAGAATGGCAAATGGATCTCAACAGGCGTTGGTTCAAAATCACGTGGGATGTTATTTTCCTGCAAAATTAATAAATTAAATTTAAGTATATAAAATTGTTGTAATTTTTAACTATATATAATTAATATAAGGAATGTATAACTATACCACTGAAACGTCTAATATACGTAAACATTGCTCGCAAGACAATTGTGTTTTTATTCTCCATGCCCTCATTCTTGGAATTTCATTTTCTGTGTGATGCGCAAACCTCAAAGCTTCAGGAAATGCCTCCAAAATCCATACCTATTATTACGACAAAAAATTATGCTTTGTCCAAACTTATAAGCACTTAAAAAATATAAGTAACTGCACCTAAAACTAACCTTAAACGGAAACTGAAAACCTAAAACTGTATACTTCATCGTCTTCATGTAACCCTCACCCTCATTATCTCGTAAATATCTAGAGATTTTACCAAACCATAATCGTAATTGTGTTTCACTATACCTTCACAAATACGTACCCCATGCAAACCTATCGTACTCATTATACTTAATATAAATCATAAAGTATTTATAAATAAATAATAAATAATAAATAATAAATTTAATACATGTTCCAATTATATTGACTATCGGCTAGCTCATACACTGCCGATGGAATGCATGTATTGTCGTCTCGTCCTATGAGACCCCTCAACAAAAATATCATTTGCATAACCATTACCGCATCCTCATCGCTACACGTCGAGAATGCTGGCCCTTTTACGTAGTCTTCTAAATCTTTCAGCTGTAAATCTTCATCTCTCACATTAGGGAACAACCGATTCCTTAATGTTGAACTTCTGCTGACTTTTGTATTTATTATATCAACATACGGTCCAAATCTCAAACCGCTAATCAAACAAAATTCTGTTTCACCATATTCAACCACCTTGCCTTGTAACTCGAACCAAAACCTCCTAGCCCTGGCTACCTCTATATCACGAACCTCATGCAACATCATCAAATGACAGAGCATCAGGTCACCATTCGGTGTGGGCATACCAATGAAGATCCCAAAAGCTGTCTCTCGAAATAATTCAAGTCGCCTACTATTTAGTTTTGTAATGTACTTTTTCAACACAATCCCAAACGCCCCCTCTAAATGTACATTCTGCAGGCCATCCACGCAAACTATGTTGCAAAAGATTAAACATATATGCCAAAATTAAAAAAATAATACTGAAAACTCACTTTACATAGCATTATACTTTTATTTTTATAGCATTGTACTTATATATTGTTCTTTAACAATTTTATGCAACAAAAATAACGTTTTTATAACAAATTTACATAATTTTACAGAAATGGTCCCATATATAGACTTATATTAGACGTTTTACATAAATGGTCCATTTTAATAATAATTATATAAATTTTCAATGTTTTTTTTTTAAATTACATAAATAATTGGAAATTGATTTTAATATGCATATAATCAACATAAAATGATCTAAATATTCAATGGTCCATTTTAAGAGATAATAATCCATTTTAAGAGATAACAATTATAGAGAATCGAAAAAAAATTAATAATTTCGCAGTGGGGTTTATCGTTCCGCAGAGGGCTCCTCTGCGGATCTGTTCTTGAGCAGAGGGCCTCTGCGGATCTGTTCTTGACGAAAACCACTGGAAAAAACAATTTCTTAATTCTTCGACTAGAGTCCAATTCATATAATCAATTTCTACTTCCGAGTTTATACAAAGATTAGGAAAAAAATTTGAAATATTACTTGAGTTCCATATCCATCGGATAAGACATCAGACTGCAGCTGCTCCAGGAAGGCGAGACATTTTCCGTTCGACGTCCAGGAATCGAGTGTTATGCGAATCTACTGTTGCAATCTCCTTCTGCGGAACTGTGTAACGTAAAGGAGGGTATTTTTTTGAATTTACAAATTTACCCCTGTAATCCGCATAACACTCCATTCCACGCAATTCCGCAGAGCTGTAGAGGATCCGCAGAGCCTTTAATAGATCCGCAGAAGGTGCTCTGCGGATCCTTTGGTCATTTTCTAAAGACAAAACTTCAAAAATGGTCCCTGTGGTTTTCAAAAATATCAAGTTTAGTCCCTAAGTTCAAAAAACCTCACAGATGGTCCCTGTGGTTTCAAAACTTTTAACAAATAGTCCTTTTCGTTAACTCTGTTAGCTTTTGGCCGTTAAGTGAAGGGTATTTCTGTCATTTCACTGCCACAGGGACCATTTATGAAGATTTGTCTTATTTAAAAAAAAACTAATTATTTAATATTAAAGGGTCCCACCCTCTCTTTCTCATCTCTCTCTCTCTCTCTCTCTCTCTCTCTCAAAAACATCGAACCACCTTCTCCATTAGAATCGAAGTTGTTATCTGCTCCTTCTACCATCATCACAACCAGGTGACACCGGCCAAGGTAAGTGATTTCATGCCTCTACTCCGATCAAAACACACAGATCCACCGTCATCCCTTCCCTTCAGCAACCCCTTTATTTTGATTGTTCAACAGTAAAATAAGTATCTCCTACCTCCATTTTCGTTCCTTTCACCTTACTTCTACCCTGTCACCACCATCAATCATAGTCCATGATTTCTTTCAAAGAAGAGAGAAAACTAGCGTAAGATGGTGGAGTAGGATCAGATATCGTTTCTGTATTCATGTCTAGATCACGAGATAACCTTCGGGTTCTTGGAGGAACCATCGCAGCCATTTTTGGGTTACTGGACTGTGGAGTTCTACCGGCGTTGTTGTCAATCTCTGCTAACGATTTCCTTCTATGACGCAAAGGATCAGTCTCCCCTCTGTCGATTTGCTCTTGGCTTGGGTTGTTGGTGAAAACCTGAAGGTGTGTCCTCGCCGGAGATACATTTCGCTTCACGTGAATCCTCTTCACTGTACTGGTATTTGGTTGTTCGGCACCACCATTGTTGCTCTTGTTAGTTACCGGAACTGAAACCATCTTCGCCGGCCTATTGCTACTGCCGACGTCCGTCGCCCCGATGTTTAGACTACGAAAAGGTGACTCAGACCTCCTACTAGGGGATATACTTATTCTTCTTTCTTTACTGCAAGACCTGTGGAGTCGCATTCTAGAAGGAGACGAAACCCTAACCTCCTCCCTGTGCCGGTGGTGGTGGTTGTGCAGTGCCTCATTGTTTTCAGTCTTATCATCATCACCATCGTCATTCTTCAAACTGGTGTCCAAATCGGAATCGAAGCTCCTCTTGGAACGAGAGTATCTTCTTCTGCGATTAGGGTTTTGAGATCCGGAGGAATTACTCCGGCTCCTCCTAAACTCTGAGATTGAGCGTCGCCAGCGGTAGAACTAGGGTTTAACGCATTGGGGTCGTCTTCATCGTCGTGTCTTTTGAGTTCATGGTTGATTTGGTGTTTGATGACGAAAATTTCCTTCTTCAAAACCTGTTGATCATTCTTCATGTTCTGTGGTTGTTGAGGGCTCGATTTGAGGTCGGATTGCGGGGAAGCAGGCTTAAGAGCGGTGGTTTTGGTGTTCTTGCTGAAACAAGCACCCAGAGAGAGAGAGAGAGAGAGAGAGAGAGAGACAGCCTTTAATATTAAATAATTAGTTTTTTTTTAAATAAGACAAATATTCATAAATGGTCCCTATGACAGTGAAATGACAGAAATATCATTCACTTAACGGCCAAAAGCTAACGGAGTTAACGAAAAGGACTATGTGTTAAAAGTTTTGAAACCATAAGGACCATCTGTGAGGTTTTTTGAACTTAGAGACTAAACTTGATATTTTTGAAAACCACAGGGATCATTTTTGTAGTTTTGTCTTTTCTAAAATATGTTTTTCCTTGATTATTTTCTTCAAACCAACCTCTTTTTGGTTATTTCTCCAATTTTCTAATTTTCTCTAGTAAAAATCAAACATATTACCAATTTTCGGGAATCTTATTTCATACACGTTGAACCAAAACTTCTACCCACATAAATGTAACAACTTACCAACCACTTTAATCAGCATTCAATTTTGCCTCACTTAACCCATCTACTTCCCTCACTATTTCTGTTTCTATTTCTATTTCTATTTCTATTTCTATTTCATCCCCCAAAATCTTCCATAATTTCTTCAATGGCATCATCACCAGAACTCCTCCATGATTTCCCACCTTTTCTACAAGTATACAACGACGGCCGGATCGAACGCCTGATCACCACCCCCCGCCTCCCACCATCAACCGACCCCATCACCGGTGTTCAGTCCAAAGACGTAGTAATCTCATCTGACCACGAAACCAAATCCCGTATCTTTCTCCCAAAACTCAACCCTCAAGATCCACCAAAAAAGCTTCCGCTCATCATCTACATCCACGGCGGCGGATTTTGCATCGGATCACCGGTGAACATCGTGACTCACAGCTTCCTCACGCCGCTAGTCTCCCAAACCCCAGCTGTCGCCATCGCCGTTGGTTACAGGCTTGCCCCGGAAAACCCTCTACCCACCGCCTACCATGACTGCTGGGCTGCATTCCAGTGGATCGCCGCTCATTCAACCGGGTCAGGACCCGACCCGTGGATCAACGATTACGTGGATACAAGTCGGGTTTTCTTGGTGGGTGAGAGTGCTGGGGCGAACTTGGCCCATTTTGTTACGGTTCAAGCCGGAGTCAGTAAACCCGGTTTGGATATCCAGGGTTTGATCGCATTGCATCCGTATTTCTCTGAGAAAGAACCCGACAAGATGATACAGTATTTGTATCCGGGTAGTTCTTCGTCGGATGATGACCCGAAACTCAACCCACGTTCAGATCCGGATCTTGAGAAAATGGGTTGCTCGAGGGTGTTCATAATGGTTGCCGAAAAGGATTTTTTGAAACAAAGAGGGATAGATTATATGGAGACATTAAAGAAGAGTAAATGGGAAGGAAGTGTGGAGTTTGTGGAGAATGAAGGAGAAGATCATTGTTTTTATTTGTTTAACCCAAGAAGTGAAAAGGCTAAGGGAGTAATTCAAATGTTGATTTCTTTTGTAAATCAAGTATAGGGGTATTTATGTCATTTTCATTTAATGGGTCGTTATTAAACCACTCAAATAAGAGTCAATGCATTGTAAGTTTATATTAGAAATCCATAAAATATAATTTTGTTAAATAAAATATAATTAAAAATCGCTTCCACAACAAAACTTTCTATGTATTGTGGTGACTTATACTTTATTAATAGGAAAAAAAATGAATATATTGATGTTAAGAATATAAGCTCAGGTATTAAATCTAGTAAACTAGTATGAAGTAAAAAAAAAATTGAATTAAAATCAAATAATGTAAAACATCATGTAACCTAAAATTCCCCATTTTCTTCTATCATGTTTAAAATTTCTTCCTTGATTTTCACAAAGATGATTCTTGTAAGAGAGAACTGAGTTATATGAATAAAAAAAAACATAAATAAATCTTATATTGGATTAAAGGAATTGAAGAATTTTTATGATACATGATTATGATGAGGGTTGTTGATTATCATATAAAATAAGATAGTTTAGTGGATTTGATATCTAAACTTATATATTTAATAAAATAAGATAATTTAATGGATTTAATACCTAAACTTATATATTTAATAACTGTATATTCACTTTTGGTCTTATTAGTTAGGGGTGTGCAATAAACCGCACAAACCGCATAAACCGCCCGCACCGCACCAAACCGCACCGCATAACGCGGTTTAAAACACTCGCGGTGGGCTTTGCAGTTTGTATTTTTGTTAAACCGCATTATGCGGTGCGGTTTGCGGTTTACGATTACAAAATTGCGGTTTAAACCGCACCACATTGATAAAATCATATAATGATTATATATATATATATATATATATATATATATATATATATATATATATTCGAAAATATTTTGACATATCCTAAATTAGTGATATTATCTTAAGTTTTTGAAATGTAATCTTAATTAATCCATCATCTAACGCAGTTACCATATTTTTTTTTTGTCTCAAACTCATTTTCAATTAAAATTCAGTGACCATTATTTTATGGTCACTATGTTTTCTTAACTTATGTATATTCATAAGTAGTTAATGACCACAATTCTTTGACCACCAAATTTCTTAATGACCACTTAGTGAGCCGTTAGTGATGACAATGATAGTATTATCATTAAATTTAAAGTAAATAATTAGTCAAACCGCATTTAAACCGTCCGCACCAAACCGCACCGCATAATGCAGTTTTAAACGTTCACGGTGCGATTTGCGGTTTCTAAATAACTCAAACCGCATATGCGGTGCGGTTTGCGGTTTCTAAATAACTCAAACCGCATATGCGGTGCGGTTTGCGGTTTTGGCTCTAAACCGCACCGCGCACACCCTTACCAATAACATATTAGTATCCTTAAAATTTTGAGATGAAAGAGTTTTATGGGCCTTGTTCCACTTAAAGAGTAATGATTATTATTAATAGGCCGGATAAGTAGATGGCCCAATAGTGAATGGACTTTAGAAGTTTCGCCCTTTTGGGCACAAAGAAAAGTACAATCCGTCAAGCATAAATTACAATGAAATACTAACGCCAAGGATCATCAAATCGCCGGAGAAACGAGACATCGATCATCTCCACCACGCAGAGCCAAGCCAACCTACACAGAAACAGAAATGGCAAGAGAAGTATCGGAAAGCTGTATGGATAGTTTGCTTACAGAGATTGTTTCTTCGTATTGCAATGTGCTATACGTTAGTAAGCCGGAGCTCGCTGCTCGGAGAATCGAAGCCATCGGCTACCAAGTTGGCCACCAGCTCTCTGAAAGGTATACATGTCATATCGCACAAGCTAATTGCTTTCCTCGAATTAATCTGAAATGTCAGTTGTTTTGTTCAATCGATTCTAGTTTTTTTCATTGGATCGTATTAGGGCTTTTAGCCCTAGAATCGCATTTGTTCATCTGGATCTTTAAATTTCAATCATCGAATCGTAAATGTAGTAATGTACATTATCGTTTTTCAATTTTATTGCTAGGATACTCAGGATCCAGATCTGTTAGCTCTTATTTATCCAGATCTAGAGATTCATCACCTAATCGATTTCTTAGCTGAATAATTATGTTGCTAGAGATTGTAATTCTCCGATCGGATTACTCATCGAGTTTTGTCAAATGGAATTCGTGATTTGCAATATATATGATTTCATTACTCCATTGCCCCCAAAACCAGAGACATCCGATTCAAGCTGTTACTGATTTTATCTTTTTGTCAGGTACACAATGGAGCGACCACGTTTCAGTGATCACCTGGAGGCAATCAAGTTCATCTGTAAAGATTTCTGGTCTGAACTCTTCAAGAAACAGATAGACAATCTAAAGACGAATCATAGAGTAAGTTCCACTTCCACACTCCATAATCCAGATCATACAACAATTAAAAGATTGCTAGATTGAATGACATTTTGATATAATGAATTCATGCATATTCTTCTAGGGTACATTTGTTTTGCAAGATGATAAATTTGCATGGGTTTCACGCATGTCTTCAACTGAGAATTCTGGTTCAACTCAAGAACCTGGAATTGGAAACAAAGCAGCAGAAGCAAGTAGCATGCATCTGTATTTCCCTTGTGGAATTATAAGGGGAGCTCTTTCAAATTTGGGCATTTCTTGTGCTGTTTCTGCAGATATTTCCAGCCTCCCTGCTTGTAAGTTTTCATCTGATTCTTACTCAAGATTTTGGTCAAATAAACATGAAATCAAAGAACTTTTTTCATGAACTGATGAGATTATATTTTGTATACATTGATGAACAGGTTCATTTGTGATCCGGATAAAGGTGTAGTAAACATATCTGTTACTGTAAGTAACTCTGCAACTGTTGTTTGTATGTTAGCTGTTTACAGTTGAAATCAAACTGTAAAATTGATATTCATGTTATGCATTTATAATATATATATATATATATATATATATATATATATATATATATATTCAAATATATAATTGTTATTAATTATATATTATTTTTGTTTAATTTAAAAGAAGCTTTAAGGGGAAGAAGAGATTTTTATAAGGGTATATTGTTGTATTAGTCCTAGGGGGTGCTTCAAATTGCTTATTAAAAGTGCTTATTGACTTATTGTCTTTTTTAAAAAGACAATAAGCTTTATAGTTATAAGTTAATAAGCCATTTTTTTTAAAAGTGTTTGGATTAACTTTTATATGTACAATGACCAAAAATGACATGCTTAGGCATCTCCAAACCCACACTATACTCTACACTAAACTCACTTTTACACTATACTCTACACTAAACTCACTTTTACACTAAAATCTACAATAAAATCCTCCAACCCCACACTAAACCTAACACTATATATAGTATTGGTGAATAGTGTAACACTAAATATAATG
Organism: Lactuca virosa; assembly: GCF_052849685.1. Taxonomy (NCBI): domain Eukaryota; kingdom Viridiplantae; phylum Streptophyta; class Magnoliopsida; order Asterales; family Asteraceae; genus Lactuca; species Lactuca virosa. The sequence goes on along the minus strand of NC_136434.1, from coordinate 165,555,659 downwards.
TTATACTATTCATCAACACTATCTTTTACACTATAAAATTTGGATAAAATAGAATATACCTAGAATATTTTTTTTAGTGTTGTTGATTATAGTGTAATGGGTTGCAGACTGGAGAGGTTTAGTGTTAACACTATCTTTTACATTATAATTATTGGTTTTAGTGTTAAAGGTTGGAGATGGTGTTAGGGTGGAGGGAGTCTATCCCTCCCAACCCATTTGCTGCACGCACCATTGCCACATCAACTTTTCTCTTTCCTTTCACTTTCACCGCTAACATCTCATAACACATAACACATAGAAATCCATCACTTTCATCCCTTTTAACCCATATATTTTTTAATTTTAAAATAAATACAAACTAATTAAAATCATACAAAACTAGTTTACCAAATATTAAAAATATACAAAACTAATTAAAAACATGTAAAACTATTTTGATACAAAATTTTATGCATGAAATACAACTAACCAAAGCGTGAACTAGAAATGGTGGAACGAATTAGTTTACCCGTTGAAACACCCTTTTGGCAGTTCCACCTTGACTCGAGATGGTGTAGTCGGTGGTACCACTTTGGCCGGTTGGCCCGCTCCAAAATCTTGTGGAGTCGGTCCGCCCTTACATATTTAGAACTATTACGTATTTTTGCATATAATATTTTATAACTAATCATTTCAAAAATTTGACAAATATTAAATCTACATAATATAATTTTTTTTACAAAATTTATAATATTGTGGTTAGAGCATGATAATATTAGAAATTACATTTATACAAAAGGAAAATATAAATTGTAAATAATACCTAAAAATAATACGTGAAAATACAAATTGTAAATAATTTCTAAAAAAAATAACACGTTATGTCATATTACATTCTTCCTCACAATTCATATCTCATGTAATAATAGCTTGTATCGTTTCCATATACAAATCATTATGGTTTGTACGAAGTATACTTGGACCTTCTCATTAGCTTCATTATTAGTATCATCTTATATACCTACATCGTTCGGGTTGTAGGAATCTTGTTGTACCTTGTCGAATGTTTCATCAAATCTATCACCCTTCTAATATAATATAGTTATGGATCGCCATCGATGCTACCACAAAATACTTGGTGCTTTTACATAGAATTAGCATGCATCTCTCAATAATTCCTACCTAACTTTCTACATTCTAAAAGTTTGTTAGATGATATTTCTCAATGACAAATGCTAATAGTTAAATGTCTGTTTCGGTCTCCTAGGAGTACGTATAACAATAATTTGTCCATATTGAAAATCCGGTATATGATAATGAATGTTTGTATCTTTGTATGGAGCAAGATACCCTTACTATTTGGGTATCTGGCGTCGGCAATGTAATCTGTAATGACGAATAAAAGAACCATTTGTTATTTGTTTCAAAATGTATGAAAAGTATAAAACTTGCACTACTAAAAAGTTATACTAACCACCCGTTGAACGTGGAAATTGAAGTTCATGTCTCTATATGACTTCATTGAAAATTCTTGTGTCATGTGCGGTTCCCTCCCATCCGGCCCATACAAATGTAAAACACATGTTAAAATCACAAAACAATTTTTATATTTTGTGTAGTATCTTTTTCGACCAATGTACTTCGCTTTATACTATTTGTCGTGTCGAACCGATGCTTTCACATGTGTCGTATCAATAACGTTAATGTGATCCTACAAATATAAGATATCATAATTAATTTATTTATTAAAGTTCGACTACTATCAAAATACCTAGAACATTAGATAGTATAGAAGATTATTTAATATATATTTAGGTACATCTTCATTATAGTTAGCTGTTGGCTTGATGGTGTTGCTATTTAACTTAAACACGATTTTCAAAACGGTATGAAAATGTCTATGAATCGTTTCCTCGGATAATTAAAAGCTTTTGGCATTAATTTATTTGTACATCCATGAGCTAACGTCATCAAGAAGATTTCTACCGACTACTTGATAGCTACATTATGTGTTTGTTTCAACCTGTAATTTCTAGCGAGATATGTGTATAACTTTCTAAATATTGGACGTACAGTCTAAACATTTATAATGTCTATTATGGCCATTTAATTTTTCATTAATGAACATGTTTTATGTACGAGACGACGTGTGACTAGGCGTATATGTGTGATGAGAGTTACGGACTATTATTATCCTCTTTACAGCCGATCCACATAACTTTTAAAATTCTATATCCTCGTCTACCTAATTTTCTTCGTTACCGTTATATGAATCACAATCATCACTATCTATCCTACACAATACAAATATAAAATGTAACGAACATAATGTCAACATAATACAAATATAAAATGCCAAAGTATATAATGTCAAATAGATAAACACATAACACATATGGCATGGCAGTAACATATAAAACGACAAATCATTATTCCATAATACATAAGACGGCAAATCATTCTTCCATAACTAACTTAAGGAACTCCATATTCACTTCGTGAGTCGCTGGAAACATAAAAGCTTCACGATTTTGCTTTTTAATGAAGACGTGTAATGCTTGTGAACACATTCTCAAGCCTTCTTCGAAACTTGGAAAAGAGATCACAATCTTCATGAAAACTAGTATTGTTGCAGAGGGATTGATTGGTGGAAAAGTCTGTGTGCTTCTTGATGATAGGACATCCGCTAAAACATCTAGTTTTTCCCTCAAAAGATAGTTTTATCCTCGGGCGAACGACTATTGGCAATATCCTTATGCTTCTTCCTTGTAGGGAAACTACAGAAAAGAGACTCATCGTCACCTAAATTGATTTCATCACTATCTCTTTCGCCCTCCATATTCTCTTCAAGTTAACATCATTTCGACTGCTATCGCTTTGGAATTGGAACCGAGTCATAGTCTAATCTCCAACGACAACGACAACGCAATCTCGAAACAAAAGGAGCATACTACATCTTGTATATCTCTAAATTTGAGTCCCTAATTTTGACAAAGTCTTTATCTTATGACAAGATGAATAGAATTTAAAAAGTTATGTGGATCAGTCGCGAAAAGGATAATGATAGCTCATAACTAACATAGTACATGTGCGCCTTGTCACACATTGTCTCGCATAGGGAACATGTTTATTCATAAAGTAATAAATAGCCATAGTAGACGTAATGAAATATTTAGACTATACGTCCCAATATTTAGAAAGTTATGTATAGATCTTGCTAGAAATTACGGGTTTAAACAAACACATAATATATCTATTGAGGAATTGGTTGGATCTTCTTGATGACTTTACTCATGGATGTACATATAGGTTCGTGCAAGATTTTTTGGTCATCCCGAGGAAACAATTCCTAGGCAGCTCTGTATAGTTTTGAAAGTCGTGCTTAAGTTGAGTAGTGACAACATCTGGCCAATCGCTAAGTATAATGAAGATGTACATGAATATATTAAATAATCATCGACATTATCCAATGTTCCATGTACTTTTATGGTAGTTAAACTTTAATAAATGAATTAATTATGATATGTTGTATTTGTACGATCGTATTGACGCTATCGATGAGACACACGTGAGGGCATCAGTTCAAGAGCGTGGGGAAGCGAAGTACAATGGTTGAAGGAATATGCTACACAAAGTATAATGACGGTTTGTGATTTTAACATGTGTTTTACATCTGTATGAACCAGATGAGAGGGGTGCCGCACATCACACAAGAATTTTCGATGAAGCCTTATACAAACCTGAAACTTTAATTTTCACATCCAACGGGTGGTTAGTATATATTTTTTTAGTAATGCAAGTTTTTTGTTATACATACCGCTTGATGCCAGATGAGATGGGTACCATAAATGATTGTTTCATTTGTCATTACAAATAAATATTACGTTGTCGATGTTTCATACCAAAATAGTGGAAGGTATCTTACTCCATACAACGGTACAAACATTTGTTATCATATACCAGATTTTTGACATTGACAAATTGTTGTTATGCGTGCTTGCAAAGGACCGAAAGAGACATTTAACTATCAACAAATTTTTGGAGTGTAAAAGGTAGGTGGACATCATTGAGAGATATACATGTTAATTAGTTTTACACGCACCAAGTAAATATTGTGATAGAATCGATCCATAACTATTTGAGAAGGGATAGTAGGTTTGATGAAACATTTACCAAAGCACAACAAAAGTTCTACAATCCCAATGATGTAGGGACATAAGGTGGTACTAATAAAGAAACTCGTGAAGAATGACCAGCTTCAAGTATACGTCGTACGGACTATAATGTTTCATATATGGAAGCGATAAGATATATAATTTGCATGAGATATGGAATCATGGGGACGGATGTAATATTACATTACATATTTTTTTAGGAATTATTTTCATTTGGTATGAATGTAAAATTTATAATATTATCATGGTTTAATTAAAAAAGTTATAAATATTGTAAAAAAAGTTATAGTATATATTTTTAACAATTGTCAAAAAAAATGATTAAGTATAAAATATTATATGTTAAATAGTTCTAAATATGTAAGCATATCCCTTTTGGTTATTGGGTTATTTTAAATATATATAGAAGCTAATTCAAAAAAAAAATTAAAGGGAAAATTTCATATATGTGTTAAATAAAGAAACAAAATATCATATTTGCCCTACCTAATATATAAATATTATATATACCCTAAATACACTTTCAAAATATCATTTGTCCAAAAATCCATTTTTTAACAATTTTAATCATTTTAAATCCTTAATTTTGTCAATTGACTATTATGCCTTTTTATAAAGCTAACTTTTAAATATCATCTATATTCTTCACAAACTTTCAAAATATCATATTTACCCAAATAACAATTCATAATCATATTTACCCAAATAGACTCGTTCATAATTGTTTTTATAACCAACAAAATCCCTAAAATAATACTACAAATTAATGTACAACTTCAGATTCACATGGTGCAAAGGATCTCACGAAGATGGAACAATTTTCTGTACATGATCGGAAAGTAGTATGTGAACTGTGTATATAATGAAATAAACATGCCTTCGTAAGAAAGAGTTTTGGTATTCGAAGCATCTTTCTGCCAACTTCCACCAACTTCCAGAAAACTCAAACATCTGGAGGAACTTTTCCAATTAATGATAGTTCCTGTTTAAATTGCTCTAACATCTGTACACCAAAATGGTATCAAGAATTCAATAAATTGAATGGTAATCTGCTTGTTAAGACCATATAACATGGCCTTAAAAACAAATTAAAACACATAGATTCACAGATAGAAAAAACTATGAAGACATGTGTTGGAAGCAATAACAAATTAGATTGGAGTACTTAGCAAGTTAGCATAGTTAAAATGATGACTTTAGTTAACAAAAATTGATTAAAAAAGGTTTAAAAATGCTTAATTTTTTTAGACAAATATGATATTTTGGAAGTTTATTTAGATACTAGATAGGACGAATATGATATTTTGTTGTTTATTCATTGAAATAATATGAAATCCTTTATTTTTTTAAAAAAATATAGCTTATTGACTTTTATTTTTTTCTATCACATAGGCTAATCTAAGTATTTTTTAATAATTTTTTTTGTAATGATGATAAGCACTTATTCAAAAAAATGTTTATCGAGTTAAATAACTAATACCAAAATCCTTTTAGTTGAATACAAGCTAATATAATTCTTATGATTTATGAATGAAATGTTTGCCGTTAATATTTTTATAATTGAATATATAATGTGTTTAGTTTTTTGAAAGTTTATATAAACACGTAATGATGCCATAACTGGAAGAATCAATACGTTTTAAAATTAAAAACGTTTGCGATTGTGACATTCCATGAATTCTAGCATAAGTTTTATCTCTTCTGCTGGTTTTCGTTATGTGATTAATTACAAATTCCATCCTTTTACTTACCATCAATTTACATTTCTACCCTATTAAGATTATCTTTTTGCTTTTCTATTTAAACCTCAATTACTCCGTTTGGGTTTTGTTAGCCGTTAAATTGTGTAGCTACGGCACATATGGGTTCAAGTAAATAGTATTTGGTCTTTTTGTTTTTTTTTTCTTCAATTTCTCTTTATCTATGTTTTACATTTTTTTAATCAAAACTAGAGAAGAGTCCCCCGCTTTGCGGGAGTTGGAAGCAATCGCTCAAAATCATCAAAAATAAATCACTAAAATTTCAAATTTCTAAAACACATTTTGCAAAATTATACACTATTTGTCCCAAAATGAGTTATAAGCTATAACCATGGTGGAAAAGGACCTTGTTCTTTGGCGCACTGCAACAATCATGGGGGGCTGATTAATTAAGTTTAGCGTGCTTTGCATTGTTCTCCTTGAATACAATCGACCAAATCAAATGTATGAAAAAGACAGTAGGAGCTCCAGCAAGCCTCCAAGTAGGACTATAACGGGTAGAAGCTACCATATCCATACATACATTGGTATATTAAAAAAAAAAACGAAGAACAGATTTTAATGAAATAAACTATTGCAGTAAACAGTTGTAAATGGAAAAAAAACAGCTAATGCAGTGATCACCAAAATAACCATTATGCCCTTTTATCCCATTTGTTGAATTGTGGGTTACACTTTGTACCTTTAAAAGATTAAGCCAGTGGTTCTAAAATAGATGCAAAAAATTAATTCACCTCCTTCAAGTGCCATCCAATCAACCTACAGATAAACAAAATCATGTCCAGATCGATTGATAAGCACCAAACATCACAAAGGTATCCAAGAGGTTGTACCTTTAAAAGATTATGCAAAATTGTTTTGTAATAGATACAAAAGACATATTTAGCTCCTTTAAGTGGCATCCAATAAACCTGAAAATATGGAAAAAAAAATCATAATCAGGCCATCCATTGTAGTCGTAAAAATTTGAGATAAACTGGAAACGAAAATCAATCCCACATGTGGAGCAAAAGTTGCTAAAAGAAACCAACCGAAAACACAGTTCTTGCTTTCAACACTTGCTCTTTATCAATACCCCTGATAGTGTCTAAGTATTTCCGTAATTGCAATAGGTTGTAAGTTTCAACATTAAGTTGGTTATGTGATAAATAAGGAAGCATTGGACTTGATTATGTATGAAAGGAAAAAAAAAAGAAATAGAAAATCTTATGTTGGTAATTGCAGCAACAACTTATACAGGGATATAAAAGTAAATTAATAGACAAACTTGTAGTCAAACAATTAAGAGAAGCAAAAAGATGCCCGTGTATGATCATTCATAAAAGTATTTCTTTGAGTCATTTCCTCGAACACCTGATATGCATACTTTTAGATATTCAACTATCTATAGGTCTTCAGTGAAAATAAGATGCTATAATCATATCTACAAACAAACAAAGTTTTTATTATTCAATAAAACAGACTTTACAACTTACATGCAGTAGCACCACTATTGATGACTACACGAAATCCATCAATGATTCCTTCTTTTTCTGCTACTATTTTGATGCGTGAAGAAGATGCCCTAATATGTCTTCGTGTCGTGTTTCAACCTTGATGATAGCAAAGAGAAAATTAATAAAGTGACTATCTTGCCCTTACTTTTACATTTCTTATCGATTTTACTATTCTTATTGATTTCATTTTTTTATTATTGTAAGGTAAGCAAATGGAACGTTTTAATCACAAAGTACCCGTATTTTTTTATATTTTGTAAGAAAAAGGTTTCAGTTGCTTACATTATCATACTAATTTTCTTAAAACAATTGTGTTTTGTAAAAGAACAAATAATTAGTTATCAATTTATGACATTATAGAAAAAAACTATATGCATTTTAAAATTTACAGCAACCATTTCATGACCTAAAAGCATGACAAAAAGACTTTTTAGGGATGAGAAAGGTTAAAAAATTCAGGAACCATAACCTTAAGTGTACAATCAGCAAAGCACAGGGAGTATAACTGTAATTTAACTTTCCAAGCTCTGTTAATCGATCTCTGAGCTTTGGGATTACTAAAACATAAGCAAGGGCTTGAGGATTAATATCACGAAAAGAAAGAACTTTTTCATCCTTGTACAAACAATCAAAACCTAAAATCAGTTGCTTACATTATCATACTAATTTTCTTAAAACAATTGTGTTTTGTAAAAGAACAAATAATTAGTTATCAATTTATGACATTATAGAAAAAACCTATATGCATTTTAAAATTTACAGCAACCATTTCATGACCTAAAAGCATGACAAAAAGACCTTTTAGGGATGAGAAAGGTTAAAAAATTCAGGAACCATAACCTTAAGTGTACAATCAGCAAAGCACAGGGAGTATAACTGTAATTTAACTTTCCAAGCTCTGTTAATCGATCTCTGAGCTTTGGGATTACTAAAACATGAGCAGGGGCTTGAGGATTAATATCACGAAAAGAAATAACTTTTTCATCCTCATACACGATTGAAGAAGGGATCTCTTTTGAAATTATCTTGTCAAATCTGACAAAAATCAAAATCTACAAAGTTATATGAAACATGCCACATCCGTTGGTAGAGAAACCTATGGAAAATGTGAAAAAATTTAGAAGTAATTATTGATAATTTTGAGAAATTTGAGTTGGTTGCTTACCTTTTAAGACACTTTCTGAATAATTTTGAGAAATTTGAGTTGGTTACTTACCTTTTAAGACACTTTCAGAATGAATACAGCTAAGAGCAACCGTTTCAATGACAACAATTTGTCCAGAGGAAACCTGAAAACAGAGGGAATGGAATAGAGTAGCTTTATGGAATGGAATGTGATTCTTTCTCATGGGTATGGGTTGATTTGCATTCCATAGGAGAAGGGTGTTGAATTTTCTTTCACTGATGAGTGAAATGACATTTCATAACTACAAATTAGTTTTTGTTTTATTTATGTAATCTTTACAAAAATCGATAAGATTTCGGCCATGTGTTAACGGAGGCGAGGTGGAATCAATTGCTTCGCGATACCTTCGTCATGATTATTTGCACCTGAAATTAGGGTAAAACATGAAAAACAAACAATCAAAACCTAAAATTGAATGAAAATAGAGTTTGTCTGGAACAAATATAAGGGGAAAAAGTGAAAAATTATAATAGACCAGTTAACTTACCTGCAGTTCGTTCTTGTAATCTTCTAGCATACCAATTTGAGGTTGCACATAGGAATAGAAGGAACTACAGAAAAGTAAGTACCTGAAGGGTAGAAGGGATCGGCGTCTTGATAACTTGTTTACCCAAAAGAAGTGATTCACCCAAAGAAGCAGTGAACCGACAAATCCCAGAAAAAGGAAAACGATGACCAGAAGAGGAAGTGGATTGATATACCCAGATAGTTCAAAACAAAGAAAAATAGAACAGAGGATTCTAAATTAACCTGAAAACTCGTGTGCATATATTGCTTTTATTCAATTCTGAAATCCAAAAAAGTGAAGAAATTAGGGCTCATATAGAGTGATGTAGCTGTCGACTGCTGGTTTTTTTGGAAGGTTATTGGGATTATTTTGGGTTTCGATTTGTTGCTGAAGCAGATGATAAGAGGAAGGACACCATATGGTAAATGGAGTGAAGAAATCAAAGGAGGTGTGTTATGAGGGCCGATAGCTTCCTTTGCAAGAGATAATGTGCCCTTTGAAGATGACGATGGTCATGACGAAGCTGAGGTTAGGGTTTTGAGAGGTCTCGTCGGAGGGTTCTCTTAGCAGCGGGTGGGGTAACGCCAGAGATGACCGGTGGTTCAGGTTTTGGGGGTGAACGTGGAGGCGAATGCGATTGATGATTTTTGCCGATGGAGCCATGGTGATGTAAGGAGGATGTAGGCGGTGGTCATCGATTCCAAAGGGAAGCCGTTGAGAACGATAGGCAAAGTGAGAGAAAAAAAAAGGTGAGACGGAAGAAGATGAAAGGAGTCGAGGCGATGGCAATCTGTATAACAAAATTGGAAAATCAAACGCGTGTGTATCGATGTCAGAATGACCAGAACGAAGGTGGGGTTATATCACCAGGTGTACATCGATGCAAGGCTCTTACTCGCTGGAAGACGGGATGTGGAACAGTGGGAGACGGCGGTGGAGAGGCTGGGAATGATTTTTGAGACGAAGGGGAGGCACAAAGTCGGTGGAAGGGAGAAGATTTGTGGAAGGTGGAGGTAGCAGAAGGTAGAAGAAGGGAGGAGACTCGATTTGGGGAGGATAAAGTGAGCGGTGGTGGAAACAACGGGAAGTAAAATGTGAGAGCAAAGTAAAGTAAGTGAGAGATAGGCGGTGAAGATGAATGACACCGATCTTAATTTGATTGGCGGTGAAAGGCATACAGGACTAACACGTGTGTAGCTCTAATTTCAAAAATGGCCTAAAAGGACCTCCTACAAAGAAAAGCAGAAAGCAGACGAAATTCAACATATAAATATAAATAAGGGACCAATTTAGACAATTGCAAGTAGGAGAGGGCCGAAATAGACAAAAGAAAAGTGGCTGTTCACTTATAGTTAAAGGACCATTTTTGCCATTCCTTAGCCACTTTACTTTACTGTAGCTAAGGATGGATAAATTTAATATCTATATATAATTTATATGAAGTCAAAACCTAAACTTTCAACTTAAAAATAATCAAATTGGAAACCTTTATAGAAGAGTTTGATAAGTGACCTTTCCAAGAGACAGACAACATAATGACGTTATCGTGACTCCATAAACTCACATATAAACTTATTGGATCACACAACTAAACGAGCAGTAAACAATTTGATTGATTCTAGAAACAATACCAAAAAAAGTATATGAAAGCTACCACAAATCCTATTAATCCTCAAAATTGATAATTGTAATTCTAAGATGCAATAATCAATCCTCAAAACACATCCAAAACAGACCCTTAATCTGAAAATCATGATAAACAATATTGCTGTGAAATTCTCAACTTTTATCAGTTATAGTATTGTATGCAATTAGCTTAATCATTGACACTGAGATTGATTCATTGACAAATTGCTTAAAACCCTTTATTAAGGTTGTATGTAACAGTAATAAAGCATAAAATAAGTGTATATTAAGTTTTGTAAAGAAATGGAAGAATGCATACATCGATTAAATATATAGAAGACTTGTTGGATAAAATGTAGCTAAAATCACAAGGAATAATACTATGCAAAAAGAATTAGGTAAATTAGACTTAGGGGCTGTTTGGCAGGATCTGAATTTTTAAGATCTGAATTATTAAGAGATCTGAACGTCTAAGAGGTTCTGAAATTTTAAGAGCTGAATGTTTAACATGCTGTTTGGTTGAAACCTCTGAATTGCTGTGCTGAATTATTAAAATGACCAATTTACCCTTCTGTTTTAATTTTTATTGAATTCAAGTGTTGGTTTAGAAAATAGCCTAATAAATTTCTTCAATACGTATTAAAAAAATATAAACCCCATATAAAGTCCAAATTTAGCATAAATCAAAATCAAACATAAATATTTTTAAATCCACAAAATCATACTAAAATCCAAATAAAATCCTACAAATTTAATTTGGCCCCAATTGATTCGCAATCTGGTCACGCAAATTATCTATGTATTCATTGCCTTGTGAACCCCATTCCATATCGTCTACGTTTTGGCCATCATTCTCTCTCCCTTGTGCTTGACCATTGTTCTCCTCGAATGCCATAAATAACTCATCATGAATATCGCATTTCCTTATGAAATTGTGGACTGCAAAACAAGCAATGACTATATCTCTTTGCACTGAAAAAGGAAAAGGAGTCATTCGCTTTAGGATTGGGAATCTCGCCTTCAAAACACCGTAAGCACGTTCAATAACATTTCTGAGTTGCGCATGTGCATTATTGAATTTTTCTTCCTTAGTTAATGCACGTCGTCGTCGAAAATCGGCTAACCAATACCTCGTGTTGCGGTAAGGAGTCATAAATCCACGAGTGTTGGTGTATGCAGCATCGCAAAGGTAATATTTATCTATACACATGAGTGAAGGAAGTATTATATATAGAAATTTAAAATCATATTTTACAATAAATTTAAAAAGAATTACAAACCTGTAGGAGGGAACGGAAAGCCTGAAGTCGGGTTAAATGCAACTTCTTTCAAAACTCGAGAATCATGTGTTATACCCTCCCAACCGGCCCATACGAATGTGAATATCATATCAAAATCACAAATTCCTAAAACATTTTGAAAGCATTCACCTTTCCCTCTTCTCCTGTAGCGAGTTTGTTGATCAACAGGCACGACTGCATGTACAAGAGTTCCATCTAACGCACCTATTAGATTATTAAAGCCTAATAATAATTTTTATTATTATATTAGATTATTAAAGCCTAATAATAATTTTTTATTATAAAAATGCAAAATACCTTCATTTCTAGTTGCCATTCTTCTTCTGAAAGATTAAAGGTGTTGGTTACGGGATTATAAACATTCCCGATTTTGTTTTTTAACTGCAACCAAGCTGAAAACTTTGACTTTAAGTAATCGCAACGATTCTTCATTTGCTTTTGGTCCACAAAAAAATTATGTTCTTTTGCTAATTTTTCTGCTACAATCCTCCAAGAGAGTGCTTTCAAACCACCCCCTTCCCTACCATTAACTGTAATTTCTTCCAAACATGCTTCCAGAAAAGCTTTTTCAATAGCTTCTACCTTCCAACTAATCCTAGGCTTCTTTTGTGACATGTCTAGTATCATTTCAATAACAAATCAGCATATAACAATACAAATCAGCACATAACAATATAATTCAGCACTTAACAACAAAAATTAATGCATAAACAACAAAAATCAGCACATAATTAGCATCTAACAGCAAAAATCTAACCATAAACAACCAAAATCAGCACAAATGAGCACATAACAACACAAATCAATCACAAATCAGCAACATATTTCAACAAATGAACAACATATTTCAGCATTACAATTTTCACATAACAGCACAAATCAATCACAATTCAGCAACTAGAAATCAAGTCTCATATTTCAGCAATCAACATAATTTTAGAATTCAATGAAGGTATTTCCGATTATAAATTTCACATACAAAAGACAACAACGGATTTTGAAGAACAGCAGGGGAAAAAACGAGAAAAAAACATCAGAAAAAAAAAACGATGGCGATAGGGAGGAAGAGAAGAAAACGAGAAAAGGAGAAGAAAACGAATCTGATTTGAAGCAACATCAGAAAAAAAAACGAGAAAAAAAGAGGAGAAAAGAGAAGAAAACGAACCTGATGCGATGCTGCTGCTGGAGTCGACAATGGCGAGGCTGCGAGGGCTGCGACGGGGCGATAGGGTGGGCTGAGACGGTGACAGGAGATGACGATAGGGAGGAAGATCTTCGGTGGTTGGAGATGGCGATGGAAGCCACGCGATTGAAGTGAGAGAAGGAGCCAAACACAAAAGGATTAGGGCGTCTTTTTTAATTTCAGATGGGATTGCAAATCTGAATCGGTAAGTGGTAAAATTCAGATTAAGAGCCCAAAATAAGATGTAAATAAATGGTCTGAATCTTACCGATTCAGACATACCCCTTATTAAGTGGTATTAAGATGCAAACAAACGGGCCCTTAAAATGAGAAAGCTATGGGCTTCCAAAATAGCATGACAGAACTGGAAGTACCTTAGAGCATCTCCAACCCACTCGCATTCTCCATTTTTTCCCTCATTTCTTCCCCATTCTTCTCCGACCCTCCCCTATTTATTCCCTCATTTTGGGGGATATGAATAGTATTACACCAAATATGGTGTTATACTATTCATTTCTCCCAAAATGGGGATGAACTTTGCGTTGTCGGTTTTAGTCCCTCTATTATATATTTATACATTTCTAGTTCATTTTAACCTACTAATTATAATTTAAATATAATATTTAATACTTATAATATTTTGTTATATATTAAATTATATTAATTAATTATAAATATAAAGTTTGTTTTTTGTTTATCAAATTCATATAAAAAATTAAATACATATTGAAATTTTAAAAAACGATAACGTATTTTACAAAAACTTATAATTAAAATATATATTACAAACACGATAACATATCCTATAAAACATGTTGTTAACCTATATATTACAATAATAATCTAATAAAAACCAACAAGTGACAATACTATTATTTATTTATTTAATATTTATTTAAAAGTGTGTATGTGGAATATTTTTATAAATGCGTGTATAATATTTATTTATAAGTTTATTATAAATATAATCTTTTGTATTTAATATTAATGTAATGAAAAAAATATAGATTATATATTTGTTAAAACTAAATTAGTAGATGGGTGTGTTTGACAATCTATGTAAGTTGGAATAATGAAATATAATAGGAATATACTTTTTGAAGGTAAAAATGGGGTAAAAAATAGAGTAGAGTTGGAGATGAAACACTATTTGCCCCATTTTTTACTCTGTTTTTTGGGGAAAAAATAGAGGTGGGTTGGAGATGGTTTTAGGGCATCTCTAACCCACCCCCAAACTTCATTTTTTTCTCTCATTTCTTCCTCATTCTTCTCCAACCCTACCCCATTTCCACCTCCATTTTTGGAGATATGAATAGTATTCCCCCATATTTGGGGGAATGCTATTCATATCTCCAAAAATGGAGTTGAAGTTTGGTTGCCAATTTTAGTCTCTCTCATTTTTATTTTATACATTTCTAGTTTATTTTATCTACTAATTATAATTTAAATGCAATATTTAATATTTATAATACCATGTTATATACTAATTTATATTAATTAATCATAAATATAGAGTTTAATATTTATTTATTGAATTCATATAAAAAATTAAATATATATTAAAAACTTGAATCATAGTAACATAATTTATAAAATATAGTAAACAAATATGATCGTAATCTTGATATATTTATTATAAATATAGTCTTATTTATTTAATAATTATTTATAATAAAGTAATAATTAATTTAAATTTATTATATATAAACATTTTATTTATTATAATATAATTTGAAATGTTTTTGTAATGAAAAAATATAATATATATTTGTTAAAATCTAATTAGTAGAGGGGTGTATTTGACAATATATATAAGTTATAAAAATGGAATATTCTAGGAATATACTTTTTTGGGTAAAAAAATGGGATAGAAAATGGAGTAGGGTTGGAGATGAAACACTATTTACCCCATTTTTTACTCCATTTATGGGGGAAAAATGAAGATGGGTTGGAGATGGTCTTAGAGTTGCATAGACTTGTCAAGGGAATTTTTGTCATTTCGTAAATAATGAATGGTGTGGTTTGGCCTGGTACTTTAACATGTGAAAGCCACACACAACTAATACAAGGGTGAACTCAGTAATGTAAAAAACATTTGCAATGAAGTCCCATTCATTAAGGTTTTATGTCACGCAGACATAATAACTTTGTTCTTGCCTTTCTACTTGGTCGCATAATTGGAGAAAAGAATGGATACATGGAAGATACCCGATTACCCTACCTAACCCGTTTTGAATTCGGGTAATTTGGGTCGGGTATTCGGGTTACCCGATTTTTTTTGACTGGGTACAGGGTATATGTATAGGGTTTCGGGTATACTCGAAATACCCGATTTATTTAAAAAAAATAAATGGCCCTTTGGGTAATATCCACACTTATCCATATGTTGTTTACGACTTTATCCTCATTCCCGATCATTGATTTCAATAAAAAAAAAAACTTGTCTATTTCTTGAGTCTTCCATCGAAGTATCGAACCCTACGAAGACAAAGAGACATCTCCAGTAGACTTCAAACTTAACTCAACTCGTCGTCACCGGTCATCAAGTCGTCACCAACACTCCCCGATTTAGACTTCAAACTTCAAAGTAAGTGATTTTCTTGTAAATGATTTCGAAAATAGGGTATTAGCTTCTTGCATTTTGGTTTCTTCTAAGGTTGTGTTTGGTGCGTCACAGCTAGCTGAAAAGCTAGCTAATTTTTTGAGCTTTTTTAAGTTGTCGTGTTTGGCAAGCCAAAAAGTAGCTTATAAGCTAGCTTTTTTAAAAAGCTACTTAGACTAGCTTTTTAAGAGCTTTTTAAAATTTTTCCAAATATACCCCTTAATTAATTATAAAAACACATTCTTTTAAATGTCCTTTTATGTCATGTCACATTTTTTAGCTAGATTTTCAACTAGTTTTGCTAAACGTCATTTTTTATCAGCTAGCTTTTATTTAACAACTAGCTTTTCAACTATCATGTAGCTTTTCAGCTAGTACGCCAAACATAACCTAAATGATATTATTTTTGTTAAAGATTACTTGATATTTCAAGTATTATTGATTAAAAAATCTCAATGTTTAAAGTTTGAGTAACTTCGTTTATGTTTCGTTTGTTTATACAGATAAGACTAATAGAGCATGATATATTTACTTCATTACATTTATTTTCGGGTAATACCCGAATTAACCAAACCCATACTACCCGAATTACCCGAAATCCGAAAAATTTATCCGATCAACACCCCTAGTATTTTCTACTATTATCTTCCAAAAACCAACCTTAATTAAGTGTGTGTATCTTGAGGTGCGATTACTATGTATGGTCAATTGAAGAGAACAAAGGGATTCAAAGGAGAAATCCAATATTAAGCATAATACTCTTGAGTTAAAGGTATATAAGCTTTCTATAAACTTTACATGTTAGTATTTAATAGATTTGAAGCATTTTTATAAACCATAGATTTTACTAAATATCTTGTATGTTGGATATGAGTTGAAATAAACATGGGTTAGAGTAAGTAAACATGTTTTATGATAGTATTAACATGCTTTTAGATATTTATGTTATGATTATGTCATGGTATGAAATAAGACCCATCAAAAAGGAACAAATGAGATAAATGGTACTTGGGATACAGATACAAGATTATTGATGTCAAAGGTTCACATTTCATAAAAATAGAATTGTACAAGTAAAGAGTGTTATAGTATTTATTGAGTTGTACCCTTAATTACTAGTTAAGATAACACAATGGATTGAAATTATGTTGAAACATATTCCTATTGTACAAAGTGAATCAAATGTGGACATTGGACAAGGATTAAATTATACCCTTAGCCATGGAATTGTATAGCTTGAATAATTTTATGAAAAGGATCATACAATATAAGAAAAGGAATGTTGACACCATATGAATATATTTGAAAGGCATCATAAGGTATAATTGTGACATTGGTCATATAGAAATAATCAACACGGAATACACGTATTGATTGATGAATGGTTATATTGGAAAATTCAATAGGCTTAAAGGAGTTGGATAAAGGAAAAGGCAAGGTTAGAAGTTATAATAACCTAACTTCTTGAGGTAAGTACTTGGTAATAGTTTTCCAACATGGCATACATGTCAAAAATGTTTGAAATGGTTTATGTAACAATTGGGTAAATAGGTCAACAATTGTATGTCCATCGTCATGAACGTTATTATAACTTAGACCTATTGTAAAATACGTTAGTGTTTATTTAGCAAGTTTAAATGGTATTATGCTTAATAGATATGTATTTTGAACTAAAAAACTTATGATTCTCTTCCAAGTCCATTTTGAATGCTATTATACTCAAATGAGGAACTGGTTTCGTAAAAACCATAGAATTTCACCAACTTGAACATGAAACCTTAAATAATTAATCTCGACATGGTTTCTGTTATTGGTAATACAATTCTGGAATAATAAATAAATCCAATCTAGTTGATATGGGTTTTAACGATAAAAATAGTCTTATATTTTAAATTTGTGTGCAACCATATATGTATATGTATATGTGTCAGAGATGACATTAAAAGACCAAGATTTAATAAATTAACATTTTTGACACTTCCTAACATTTTTGACACTTCCTAACATATTGGTTTGACAAGAACAACCCCTTATTGTATTATCATGATCAAAACAAACCTTTATTTGGTAGTTATTGACCAAATTAGCCCTTCAAGTCATTATATAAGATTTAAAAACAACCTTTTTGATTTAAATCATTATAAAAATAATCCCTTTAGTTTAATTTGTTACAAATAGTCTCGCAAGTATTTC
This sequence comes from Lactuca virosa, assembly GCF_052849685.1. NCBI lineage: Eukaryota > Viridiplantae > Streptophyta > Magnoliopsida > Asterales > Asteraceae > Lactuca > Lactuca virosa. The sequence goes on along the minus strand of NC_136434.1, from coordinate 165,537,650 downwards.
AAAGTTCAAGAATGGTTGTTTTGCGGTTTCTCGCTTCAAGCTTCTCGAAAATGAACCAACTTTGAACAAATCGAGCGCATACTTCAAGGGTGAGTTTCTACGGCCCCTTTTTATCTTTTAAATATTTCGGGGGAGAATACACGCAGATTTACGTTTACGTTGTAACATCTCAAAAATCATAACAAATTTAAACTTTTCAAAACAACTCATTTACTAAGAAAAAGTGTTTACAAAACCATTGTTTCCAAAACATTATTTAAAATCATGGTCTCCCAAGATCAACAACATAAAACCAAGGATGTGTACAGTCATTCCTTCGCCTTGCCACGGATCTTTGAAGTACCTGAAACAAAACTAAAAATGTAAGCCAACGCTTAGTAAGTTTCTCCCAAAGTACCACCACATAAACATAATAAACAACAACATGCATACAGAGCCTTCAACATGATTGGACTGCCTCACCGGGTCTTCAGCCTATCTGAACCGCTCTTTGGGCCTTCGGCCTGACTGGTCTGCCTCGCAGGCCTTCAGTTTATCCGGACCGCCCTAGGTATCTTGGCCTTCAGCACAAAGCAGGACCGCCTCAACCCAATATACCATCACATATCAACATATACAACATATACCATAACAATCAATAGCTAGCATATACAGGTAGTCATACAGATCTAACAAATCACCACAACATAGCAACATCCTGTATACCAGGATACAAATCTAACAGATCACTACAACATAGAAACATCATATATACCATGATATAGATCTAATAGATCACTACATCATAACACATATGGTAACCAAGATATTAATCTAATGGGCCGCCCTTGGTGCCTTCGACCCGTAAGTACAGTGAGAAAAACTCACCTGACAGTCTGACGAATAGCTGAACAAGATGCTGCTCTAAATACTGGCTCTACAAGTCACCTATTCAACAGATAGAGTCTAAGGCTCAATTATAGCTCAAAATACCCTTAAGTCAAACTTAGTCAACCCATGTCAAAGTCAAAGTCAACGGGTCAAGAAATCCACTTGGTCCACTCAGCTGAGTACGGGGCGTACTCAGCTCATACGCTGGGCATACTCCTACCTTGACTGGAGTCGGGAGTTTGACTATGTACGTGCGGCGTATGCTGGGGTACGCACGACGTACGCCAAGAATCTTCTTTTCTCAATAAGAGCTTAATGCATTAAGCTCTTAAGTCCAAACTTCAGATCCAAGGCTAAAATACCACTAAGAGTCATAAAGTTTCCAACCTTATGACTTCGCATGTCCATTAAGTTCTTAATAAACAAAATTTCAACATCTTAATGCCTTAAGACCTTCTAGAGCATGCATGGAGAAAAACTAAGCATCAAGATCACCTTTTTATGACTCAAGACCCCTTATAAGGTCTGAAAGGACGACTTATTTGGCTAAGAACATGCCATGCTCAAGAGTCACCATATTTGGGACCAAAAGTGCCCTAAATGAAGAAATGGATAGATCTACAAGATGGAGTGATCAAGTTGTGAACTTTTTACCTTCTAGAGGTTACTAGCAAGGTGATAATCTCAGATCCAAGTTGCTTCCAAGCTCCAAGATCTTCTCACCACCTTCTTTTTCTTCAAGAAAGCCACAAAACACAAAGATAAGCTCAATATGAACAATTCTCACTTAAGGTTAGCTTGGGATTCGTTTTTCTCAGATGGAGGCTGGTGAGGGAATGAGAAATGAGAGATAACGATGCTTATATATGGGCAAAACCCTAAAAATTAGGGTTTGAAGTTCCACCACCTACGCCCTGCGTACGCGGTGTACGCCCGACGTACTAGGGTTCGCCCCAGTACGCCTAGCGTACACAACGTACGCTCAGCGTACTACCTCCTGGTGAAAATTACCAAAATGCCACTATGGGCCATTCTTGCAATCTTTCAAACCTAAGGGCCAAAATGCAATGTTCTTTCACACTCAAGGTTAAAATTGAAAATACCTCATCATCGGGGTGTTACATACGTTATGTCGTACGTTTATTTGTATTTTAAATTACGTTTACTTACATTTCTCACGTTTATTGACATACTTGTTTACATTTACGCATTTATTTACGTCATTTACATACTCGTTTACGTTTATGTTATTATTTACGTTCCCGTGTTTATGTTACATTTATATTTACGTTCATTTATATTATTCGTTAATATTCACAATTATTTTACATTCATAATTAACGGTTATCACATTTAATCAAGTTATATATATATATATATATATATATATATATATATATATATATATCATTTTATGTCACCTTGTTACATAAAATGATTATAGTTTATATATAAACATGTTGTATACATAAAATAACCTATGTATCAATGAAAATATACAAAAATAACTGTATAGAAGTATATGTCATTTTACATAAAAATGATCAACATATGCTTATAATAACTCACATAGAGTATTGACAAAACATTTGGCTTACGGGCTAGCGTACAATCAAATAGTTTCACAAAATGATAAAAATTTACTAAAACTATTTTCCAGTGCCACATTACTTACATTTTAGTCTTGGGTTAAGACTTACAACAAGGTTAACATACATTCAAGTAGTTTTATATAAAGCTAAAACTTACTAACACTAGTTTCCAGTACAGCATCACTTACATTTTTAGTCTTGGGATTTTAAGACTTACAACGAGGCTTAAATACATTCAAGTAGCTTTATATAAAGATAAAACTTACTAACACCACTTTCTAGTACAGCATCACTTACATTTTTCGTCTTTGGATTTTAAGACTTACAACGAGGTTTACATACATTCAAGTAGCTTTATATAAACATAAAACTTCATAACACGACTTTTCAGTACAACATTACTTACATTTTTAGTCTTGGGATTTTAAGACTTACAACGAGGTTTACATACATTCAAGTAGCTTTATATAAAGATAAAACTTCATAACACGACCAATACAACATTACTTACATTATTAGTCTTGGGAATTAGACTTACAGTTCATATTAAAGAAAATATTGGATTTTCTGGAACTCACCAACTTAATTGTTGACACTTTTCAAAATCACTTGTATTCTCAGGAAATCAGTAAACAAGTAATCACAAGAGTTTTTGGTGGATGGGACGTCGTCGCATCACGTTATTTACTTTTGTCATATGCATTTGATCTCATGTAAACAATGTTTTTGAGTACAATGTAAACATATTAAATATTCAATGCAATGGTTGAAAATGTTTTGATCTCTATTATTCAATTGTTATGAAACCGTACATGAAGTCATCCGCCCCCAACCGTTTCCGCCGTACTGGTTTGGGGGTGTGACACGATCAACCGAGCTCTGATACCATGTAAACGAAAGTACAAACTAACAAAATATAGAACGGCTAGGGTTTCATATTATTATTATCAAATAAGAAGTACAAATACAATGAAAGGGAAATACATAATAAATAGAGAAGTTAATTAGGGTTTCCTAGCTAAAAGACCCAATCATAAAGCCCAATACAAGATAAAGCCCAAAATCTTATTAGGCTAACAAAAATATGTACATATAATTTGTACACAAAAATATTATATATATATATATATATATATATATATATATATATATATATATATATATATATATAATTGTGTACAAATTATATGTACATATTTTATTATCATTTGGTGTATATATATATATATATATATATATATATATATATACATTTTTGTGTACAAATTATATGTACATATTTTATTATCATTTGGTGTATATATATATATATATATATATATATATATATATATATATATATATATATATATATATATACACACACACACGTTCCGTTACATGAATGATTGTATATATACATTTATATATCAAAAGAATGTGAAAAGAATTGTTATATGTGTTCGTTATATTGTTTGCTTTGTTTATGTACACTTTTAAAGTGCTTTATTTTCTCACGGTCGTTTAAGCTACTAGGATTGTACGAGTTTAGATTGTTCGATTTTGGTCGATTTCATTTGAGTTGAAATCTGGTTTTTAATCGAAACGTAGTCGTTATGCTGTCCGGTTTTTAGTAGGAAAATTTAATAACTTTACACTTAAGATTTATTAGATCTTACAAAGTTAAAGTTTCCAAACATAAGCAATTGTAAAGTTGAGTTGTAACCAGCTTGGGATCTCTATGAGAGTTTTATTATTCATCAAACTAAGAACACAAACTTAGTAAAATACCTCTGTAAATACCGTTAATCTTTAAGAGCGGAGAATATTGTGTATAGATCTATATGGGTTGACACCCATGTATGTAGTTGCTAGCTACAACCTTCGTCTGACGAGACAAAGCGGATGATAACTCCTTAATTTATTTCTTTATTCACGAGGTTGATGAAGCGTCGTTGGGACTACAACACCACTTTTTTTTTCACTGTGCTTCACAGAGACGAATTCAAGTCATATAGTTCGGTTATAAAATTTTCATATCCCCGAAGTTCTCAACAAAAATACTAATACAAGTTAAAATAAGATTGTATCTAGTATAAGGATTTATACTTAGAACTTGGGTGAAGCGTAAATATTTATCAAGTAAAATAAATACTTAAGATTATACAACACGAAATCATTTTGATTCCAACTTATATTTCATAAGTGAATCAATATCCATACTTGTATAAGATTAGAAGTACAATCAAACCTAAGTCAGGTCTGTACTTATTTTGTTTATTTTTTATACTTTTTGGGTCATAGAAAAAGTAAAATTTTATATGTGTTTGAATCACATATATATTTGTTTCGTGTTTATACTATTGGTTATAGAAAAAAATAATATCTTATATAAGTTTGAAATACTTATATATTTGTTTTATACTTTTGGAATTAAACAAGTAATAATCTATATAAGCCCGGAATATATATCTCCTTATTCTAATAAAAAAAATAGATTGATTCTCCTTTTGTATGTGTCACCCTATTAGACTATTAGGTATGCGCAACTAGAAGTGGTGTTATAACAAGAAGCAACAAGAAGAGGGGGTGGTGTTCATGGTGTTATAACACCCGTTAAGAGGAGAGAGATAGAGATAGATAATGTGTGCAACCAATAGATGATCTTGTTTCATCTAGTCATGGCCACAACAAGAAGCAACACAACTAGATACAACAAGAAGAAGGGGTGGTGTTCATGCATCTTAACGACGTTGAGGATGCTCCACCTCAGCAACAACGAGATGCAACATGCCCCATACCTTCTACTCTTAGGCCTCCTAATTAATGTCATGCCACTTGTTAACCTATTATTCTCTATTTCAAATTTTAAATTTTCCACTCTATTTATATTAAATTAATAAAATTATAATAAAAATTAAAATAAAATTAATACATATTATAAAGTTACTTATTTATTTAAATCAACGATTATAATTTTATATAACTAAAAAATATATTTTAATCAACAATTTATTTAAAATAATTTATATAAAATAATTGATTAATAATTTTGAGTTTTTACTATGAAAGTTTAATTACCTTTATAACTGTGGTTATCACGGGTTATAATCTCTCTCTCTCTCTCTCTCTCTATATATATATATATATATATATATATATATATATGTATATATATATATATATATATATATATATATATATATATATATATATATATGTATGTATACTTTTGGTTAGAAAAGTACACTTTTTATAAAAGCTGGTCAACCACTTAAAAATTTATAAAAACACTTTTGATTATAGAATTACAATGTGTCAAAACCTATAGAATTTACCAACAATTTTTGTTGAGGTATTTTTAAACGCGTGTATTCTTAGAAAATTAGAAGTTGGACTTCAAACCTCGTGAGTTATGGAATAACCTATCTTTCTTTGTTTATTGTTGTGGGTCAATCTGTTTAGACTTCGTTTTATGTCAACCTTCGTTTAACTGAACTTGTTGTAAACTTGTGTTTTGAAGTTTCAGATGATGAAATTCCTATATTCGAAATTATGTAAAGCATGTAATGATATTTAAGTTTTGTACCGTTCAATGTATGTTTGTTAACTGTGATCCAATTTCGACGTCGCAACCTCGACGCTTTCGTCGCGAGCCGGGGTGTGACAGTTTATGTTAGTGGTGAATTCCATAAAGTTTTATGGTCTTATTATATTGTCATTATATATTATATATATCATTTGTGTGTGCAAATGAATATGTATCATCAATAAGAATAGTTAGTAGAAAATTCTAAGCATGAGGTGCTCGAAGACATTCAAAAACTGCTTTCTGTCTATTAGACATGTCCATGTCGACTTCTTTGACGGTTTTGTTAGATAATAAAGTTGTTAGGACTTTTATAATTGTTAACAAAATTTAAGTCATATTTGAAAAAGATTATGATCGGATTTTAGATAACGAAATTCTAACAAATGAATATTAACATACGGAGATAATAAACTGAATACTCGATAGATATACGGTAGATCCGAAAAGATAAAGTCTAAATTTAAATACAGTTTTAATAATAAATATAAAACTTTGTCCTCAATATCCATCCTATTATCATCTCTACTTGAAGCTCAATAATAATAATAATATTGTCTTTTTGTAAAGCATCTCTACTTTTATTTCCTTTTCGAGGGCTTTTTAACGGCACTAACAAAGTAACAGTGACCCTTTTGTAAAAGGCAAAACCTACATAAGTAAAGGGGGGTTTTATGTAAATATTAATTTATCCGATGATCATGAAAGATTCGAAGCAAGTCTCAAGGAGACTTGGAAGTTTGAGGAAATCCCTGTATTTGTCTGTTTACTTCTCAATCAACACAATCATTATATTAAACTTTCATCCCAATCTTTCTCTCTCTTCCTGCTTGGATGGACGCGAAAGCTTCGACCTTTCTCAATCAGGATTCACGACCAAATTCTCTGTTTCCAAAACCCTAATTCTTCTCAGAAGCCCTAAACATTAAATTTCTTAGAAAGATGCTTTCTAACTTCGCCAAATCGGCGGAGTCGGTCTTTTATCGGTTGGCCATAAAGAAGGTCTGCAAGTTTTTGTTGAAGAAGAAATTAGGGCAACTTATTCTTGGCGACATCGATCTTAATCAGCTTGATGTTCAGCTTAGCAACGGCACAATTCAGCTCTCTGATTTGGCACTTAACGTCGATTTTATTAATAAGAAGGTTAGTTTCCTGTCTTTGTTTTACGGAATTTTGATATGAATCGCATGATTTTGTTCAAGAACGAGAGTTTGAACTGATATTCAAGGGTAATTGGAAATTCCATACGTAACACTTACACATGTGCTGGTTTATGCTTGTATTTCCAGTTTGGTGAAGCAGCCGTATTGGTTGTTAAAGAAGGATCCATAGGTTCTCTAACAGTTAGACTTCCATGGAAGCGTAGAAATTGTGAAATCGAGGTTGAAGAACTCGAAATTGTCCTTGCTCCTGGTAGGAAAAGAAGTTCTCAAGCAGCAGACGAACCTTCTACTTCTGGTCAAGATAGTAATACCTACACCAGTCATGGATTCACGACACCTGAACAAGATTTGGTCAACAGTACAATGACAAATCCTTCTGTGGACATTCATGAAGGAGTCAAAACCATTGCTAAAATGGTTAAATGGTTGCTCACAAGCTTTCATGTCAAAATCAAAAAAATGATTGTTGCCCTTGATCCATTCTCAGAAGAACCAAAAGCAAACGGCTTTTCCAGGACCTTGGTATTACGAATTGGTGAAGTGCAATGTGGAACTGGAATTTCTGAAGATGCTGACCTTGATTGTCAAAGGACAGTTGATGGTTTTCTTGGCCTAAGTCAACTGACAAATTTTTTAAAATTTGATGGAGCAGTTCTTGAGTTTCTTCAGCTAGATGATAATGGCAACAAATCAGCATTTCCATGTACTCCAGTCATTACAGGAGAAAAGGGAGGATTTTCAGGGACGATAAAATTAAGTATACCATGGAAGAATGGTTCTTTAGATATCAGAAAAGTAGATGCTGATGTTTTTATTGATCCTCTAGAAATAAGATTACAACCCAGTTCCTTAAAAAGCTTTATGTATTTAATGCATGTTTTTGAGGAACTGGAGAACGACCACAAGAGTTTTATGGACAATAAACCGAACGAATCTGTATACTACAATGCATCATTCCATGGTTATTCATCAGAGTTTTCATCTGATAAACTCTCTCAGAAACCTGAAACAGAATCATATTTGGATGCTTTACTTAGAGGGTCACATTTAATATCAGATTGGATGACATCACCTGTTACCAGTAACCAAGACCCGAAAACTGAAGAGCCAGATATTGATGCCAGTGTGGATCAATTCTTTGAATGCTTTGATGAATTGAGAACTTCACAATCTGCATTGGGGAACAGTGGGATGTGGAATTGGACATGTTCTGTTTTCAGTGCCATAACTGCTGCATCTAATCTTGCTTCTGGATCTCTTCATATCCCCTCTGGTATGTGCGAATTCAACAATTTCTTGAAAAAAATGAAACTGAAAGTAAGCAGTTTGACTGTGTATCTGTACAATGTTTATGATTCTTGTTTCTTTGTGATGCAGAACAGAAACATGTTGAAACTAGTCTCAAGGCAAGGATCACACAGATTGTAATATTGTTTTCCTTTGTGGATGAAGACAAGAAGCCTTCTTGTGTCCATTATATAAATGCAGATTTTCATGAGATGCAGCTTATGTTACAGGTAATGATTGTGTGTGTAGGCTTTTATTTTTAAATCACATTTCCCTTTAAACTAAGTTTAAAATTTGATAAGGTAACAGGTGTGTCCCCGAGAATCAAACTTTGAAGCAACAGTCAACCATATTGAGGTAGCTGACCATTTCAGCAATACATCCAATTCATATGTGAAAACTCAAGATTTATTGATCAGAAAGAAGCAAGCTGCAGTTGAAGGCGCTTGTCCTCCTTTGAGTTTTCAGGTTCAAAGTGATTCTGCAAACGTTTCACAAAGAGGTTATCGAGGTATTTACAGTGATGACGTGGCAAAGGTTTTGATTCTTAAAACTTCTGGTGTCACCCAATGCCAGTTTATTACACCTTCTGTTTCCCAAGATGTCAAGTCACAGCCAAAATCTTTTTCTATAAAACTTCCACCACTTGTTTTCTGGATAAACTTTCATCTGATAACTACAGTGCTGGATCTTTTCAAAGAAATTGAAAAATCATGTGAAATATATGTCAAAAAGGACCTTTCTGCATCGATCAGTGGTGATATCAATATCACCCCAAAACACTCACATAGAGAAGCTCTAAGAGGCAACATCTCCCTTCTTGATGCAAGAATGGTGTTATGTTTCCCATGTGAGACAAATCAAAATCAAGAAAATAAAACCTACTTATCATGGAATGAGTTCATTGTCATCGATTTTGCTTCTCCATTTCCCCTGGGGAAGGTCAAATCAAGTCAAAGATTTCGTGTCACACCCTCGCGTTCCTTCCACTTGAGTGTAGGAAATATATCAGTCTACTTTGTGAATGACATGCAAAATCTCAAATTTCGTGTGGAAAGGGTATTATCGGTATTTGATAAAACAGGGCATCCATCAGTTTTCAGTATGATATTTCAAGACAATGCTGTGACTGGTCCTTGGATAACAAAAAAAGCCAAGATTCTTTCTACTTCAGATGGGACCACTAGTAGGAATAAATCAACAGGAAAAGGCCATGGGTTTGCATTTGTAACCACAACCAAGGATTTAGAAGACTTCAGTACTCAAACACGAGAAGAAATGGTTTTAACCTCTTCATTTTTCATTCATGCTCGTTTATCTCCAGTCACCATCAATTTAAACAGTTCTTTATATCAAAACATACATAATCTTTCACACCAAATCACCGATTGGTTATCACACATATCCCCTAATCAAGTTCCCACTACACAAAAACACTCATTATCTCAATCATCGATCTTTCTGGAATGCAATCTTGTGGAGATTTCAGTAGCAACTGAGGGAATGAAAGACTCGATTCGGAATGAACTTCCGGGATCTTGGTGTAATCTGAAATTAAAAGTTGGAAACTTTGAGTTGTTAACTGTGTCAAATACAGGGGGAATTCGTGGGGCCAGTTTTCTTTGGGTGGGTCATGGTGAGGGAGATCTTTTGGGTTCTACTACAGAAGTTTCTGATAAAAACTTTGTTCTTATCTCATGTGAAAACTCCACAAGGGGACGTGGAAATGGTGAAGGTTCAAACATACTGTCTTCTAGGCTTCCAGGGTCTGATATCATACACATGTGGGACCCACAAAGTTTTATGAGTCAAGTATCTATAAACATCAGATGTGCCACTATAGTTGCCATAGGTGGTCGTTTGGATTGGTTTGATGCTATCATATCTTTTTTCAGCCAGAATTCAACCGAAAGTGACCAAAAGGAAGATACAAATTCTGGCTCTTCTTTTGTTCTTAACTTGATTGATATTGGTTTGAGCTATGAACCATACTCAAGTAATCCTACATCTCAACAAGATTCTGAACCTCGTGTTTCTGGTTTTCTAGCATCATCAAGTTTGAAACTTTCAAATGTTTCATCACCTAATTCAGTCCAAAAGGAATATGAAATCAAAGGTCATGATTTAGGCCTACTGTTATGTGAAGAATCTGGTGTTAAGAATCTTGAAAGATCTTACAGTGAGCAAAATCTTCGAAGATTTAGGTATGTAAAAGTTGCAGAAGAAACACATATTGAAGCTGTTTTAAGAACGAACTGTGTAAATGGACATGAATGGGAAATGGAATGTCATGAATCCCATATTGCTCTAGAAACTTGCCAAGATTCTACATCAGGACTTGCTCGTCTTGCTGCTCAAATCCAGCAGATTTTTGCTCCTGATGTTGAAGAATCAATTGTTCATTTGCAAACAAGGTGGGATGATTTCCAGATGTCACAAGAGTGTTACAAAACAAGAAGCTCAAGCCACCATTCTGCTTCATCAAGTTCTGAGTTTCATGAAACGTATACAGTCAACTTGATGGATGAAATATCTGAAGGAGCATTTGACTTGAATGAAAATCATGAATTTGTGCCACCTGTTAAAGTCCCATTTCGGGTGTTTGGGTTGGAAGATACTGGACCGGAGTTCATAGACGAGTACTTCAACAACCAAAATCCCAGTGGCAAAACGGTAATTCTAAAGGAAACTGAAGGGCAAGTTGGAAGTGGATGGTATGGCGATTCACTTTTGACAATTGTTGAGGATCATGTTTTTGGTAATGGAGAAAAAACGAAATCCAAACATTTTGTTGAAAGTGGGCCCTCTAAAAAAGTTAAGGGTCATGTAGTTTTGAAAAATATGGATGTAAGGTGGACACTCTATGGTGGGTCCCACTGGCAATATACAACCAATTCTTGCATGAGGAATAAAGATATAGGCTTAGAGTTTAAGCTTTCAAAGATGGGGTTTCAATATGATATGTTCCCTGATGGTGAAATAACTGTCTCTAAGCTTTCTGTTTCAATTCAAGATCTCTGCCTTGATGATGTCAGCAATCGTGCACCATGGAGACAGATTCTGGGGTGTTATCAATCAAAAGATCGCCCTCGGGAATCGCGTTCTAGGGCTTTGAAATTTGATTTAGAATCTGTTAGACCACATCCTTCAATTCCTCTTGAAGAATATCGGTAAGTTTAGATTTCTATTTCTTCTTCAGTTCTTTTTGCTTGTTGACATTAATCTCTTCAATGTCTCTATTTTTTCAGGTTGCAAATTTCAGTGCTTCCTATTCGATTACATCTTCATCAAAGCCAACTTGAATTCTTAATCAATTTCTTTGGTGGAAAGAACTCGTCTCCTGATCATTCACAAGAAACATTTGAAATAGATTTACCAGAGGAGGCATTACTTCCTTATTTCCAGGCAAGCTATATATATTTACACATAAATAAATTCTGTTTGTTGTTCTTTTAGTACTTATACTTGGCAATCTCTTTGTTTCAGAAATTTAGCATAACACCTGTTGTTGTTCGTGTTGACTACATTCCTTCTCGTGTTGACTTACCTGCTGTAGGCCATGGGAAATATGTGGAACTTGTTAATCTATTTCAATGGAAGGTAACTTTCTTGATTTATTTACATGTTTGCTGCCAATTTGTATGCATATTCTTATCTGACATAAATTAATAGTGATTTTATTACATTATTTTCAGGGGGTAGAGTTACAACTGAAAAATGTTCAAGCTGTTGGTGTTTATGGGTGGAGCAGTGTATGTGAGACCATTATTGGCCAATGGTTGGAAGACATTTCCCAGAATCAGGTTTTAATTTTATTATTTTTTCCAATGCTAAATGCAAGAAACAGCAACATACTTCCATTTTTTTTTATATATATTATATATTTTACAGGTTCACAAACTACTGAAAGGTCTTCCTCCAATTCGATCACTAGTTGCAATTGGTTCAAGTGCTGCAAAATTAGTTTCTTTACCTGTAAAGAACTATAAAAAAGATCGCAGATTAGTCAAGGGCATGCAAAGAGGTAAAATAATAAACTAAAAAAAAAAACAACTTTTTTTGTTTTTATTCAGTGAATCATCCTTGAAATTTTGTATAGGAACAATTGGGTTCTTGAGGAGTGTCTCACTTGAAGCTATTGGACTAGGGGCACATTTGGCAGCAGGGGTACATGCCATCCTTCTCCAAGCAGAGGAAATAATTTCCACCACCCCACCAACTTCCATCCCAAGGCCTATACAAACCAGGGTCAACCCATATGGACGACCCAGTCAACCCAAAGATGCTCGCCAAGGGATACAACAGGTAGGTAATCAAGGGCTTTTTCGTCTTTTTAGCACATCAAGATTCAAACCCTTTTACAAGAAACAATTTCATCCATGTGACAGGCTTTTGAGACCATGAGTGATGGTATAGGAAGATCCGCCTCTGCTTTAGTCCAGGCTCCCCTGAAAAAGTACCAACGCGGGGCGGGTGTAGGCTCCGCTTTGTCTACCGCGGTTCAGGCCGCTCCCGGAGCCGCCATAGCTCCGGCTTCTGCCGCCGCACGTGCAGTCCACTCTGCACTTCTTGGTGTCAGAAATAGGTATAGCAACATACTTTACTTTATTTGTTTATTATAAATTATAGATGAAAGTCTGTTGCTATTTCTTGAAATTATCTCTATATTAACATGGTGTGATTGACATCTACAGCCTTGATCCGGAGCATAAAAAAGATTCCATGGATAAATACTTAGGCACAACTCAATCTCAGCCTCTTTAGGAAAAGCCATCAGAAGTGTGAAACTATAACAAGAAACAAGAAGACATATTTATTAGCAAGAGGCGAAAACATGTATTAGTTTTGGTTTTGCTTATGGGACAATAGTGGGGTCATTGTGATGTTAGTGACTCCCTGCAAAGGCTCTTGTGTGAATTTACTCGAGTGCCCTTTGACTGCGGTGGAGATTGTGTCTTGGAAACGGTGGGTACAAGAGTCATTTAGGTTTGATGTGTACATAATAGGTGGTGGTGGTGGTGATGATGGTGATATTCATTTTAAGTGTGTATTAGCGCTCTTTTGGGTAGCTTTGTAAAGTTGTAATTCTAATGGGGTTTTTGTAGGTATATTGTATTCATAAGTTTGCACATTTCATGAAAAAGCTTGAAGTTGTATAAAATTCCACATGATTTGTTGTACATAATTCATGATGAAGTGAACTCACGTCTATGTGTACCTTTTTACAGTTAGGATTTACCCACAGAAACATGCTAAATCATGTTTTAATTGTTTGTTTTGTTGGATGGAATGGAACATTGAAGGTAATTGGAGAGATTATTTCTATAGAAAACAAATAAGAGCCACAATGGTATAAATTGGGTGGGGTTTAAGAATTTAAATGTCGTACGACACAACCACAAAAATATAGAATAAAATAGGGCATATATTAATCCACTACCTTGCTTTTAAGGCTCCATCCCCTCTTCTCTTAGGTCATGTCATCAAAGAGCGTTAACTCCATGTTTGATCTCATGTTATCTTCACTTTCTTCTCAAGTGTCTTTTATTCCTCACATTATTGACTGTGATAGACATCACCCTCCTACCCTGCCTACCATAATCTCATTTCCCTTAAGATTTGGTGATTGATATAACTCCCAACGAATTTTTTATTGCCGTATTCAATATCTTTCCAACAATGATCTCCTACAAGTACATAACATCTTCATTCCATGATTTACATCTTCCTCTCACGTCTCTTCATAAACAACCAACATTTTGATCCATATATCAGAGTTGGCTTTACTTGGTTTTACTGTCACCTATAAAGTTTTCTCTTCGGTTTCGCACAATGCTAGTGCTTCTATGACATTCATCCACTTTAACCATGTCACGTTTATGCAATGGTTAACATCCTCCTCCACATCCCCTTTCATAACGAATCATAGACCCAAAGCACTTGAAAATCTTCGTTGGATGTACTACTTGCTTGCATATACATATTTATACTCATCGCTCACCACTAAAAATTGCATATTAGATATTCCATCTTAGTTGTGCAGACCAAGCCCTTCGAGTATCCAACATAACATTCAACTTAGGGGCTGTTTGGTAGGATCTGAATTTTTAAGATATGAATTTTTAAGAGGTCTGAATTTGTAAGAGGGTTTGAATTTTTAAGATTTGAATGTTTAACATGTTGTTTGGTTGGAACCTCTGAATTGCTGTGCTGAATTATAAAAATGACTATTTTACCATTTTATTTTATTTTTTAATGATTTCAAGTGTCTGTTTATAAAATAACAGAATCAATTTCTTAAATAATTATAAAAAAAATATAAACAACATATAAAATCAAAATTGAGCATAAATCAAAATTAAACACAAATCCAAAAAAATATAAATATTTTTAAATCCACAAAATCATACTGAAATTCAAATAAAGTCCTACAAATTTAATTTGAAGCATTTGACCCCAATTGATTTGCAATCTAGTTACGCAAATTAGTTATGTATTTGTTGCCTTATGCACCCCATTCCATATCGTGTATGCTTTGGTCATCATTCTACACCTTCAAGCTTCGAACAAATTATATCCTTCTTTTCTTTCTTTTCTCCCATGTCTTTGATCAAAACAAACATATATTTTCAAGAAATCAGATCAGTTTTGCAGGAACTATAATATGATTTTAAATCAGATTTTCAGATTTTCAACTATTCAAGCACATCAAAATTTTCATGCACATCAAAACAAAGCACATAACATCTGTTTTCAGCATCAGATTTCATGATAACATCAAGAACATATGATTTCAACTAACTATTCAACATAACATCAACAACAAATCTGATTTCAACATCAACATTTCAACATAACATCAACAACAAATCTAATTTCAACCAACTATTCAGCATAACAACAAATGAACATAATTTCATTCGTTGTTTTCAAGCAAATCAGAACACACTACATACAATTGAACATAAAAAACGACCATAACATATCACATCAGGAAAAAAAAATGACCAAAACAACCCTAATATGTTGAATTCGATTTTCAGATGGAGAAGAAAAGAAAATAGCATCTGATACTCGATTTTCAAAGGGAAGCAACATCGATTTTCAGACCAAAACATTCCAGAAAAACAGTCTCCAAATGTTATTATCGAGTTTTGGGGGAAAACGAGAAAGAAACTCACCTGGAACCGGTGTCAATAGAGGAGGCGGCAGCGTCAGCGGCGTCGAAGATGCTGGTGGAGTGAAACACCTTGGAGACGGACTGAAGAGGGAGAAGTGGGGCGCTGGTTTGGTGAAGAATAGTGAAAAGAACGAACGGTCGAATGTTTAGGGCACAAAGGGAAAACGCGTTATTTTTTAAAATTCAGACATGGTCTCACGTCTGAAAATTTAAGAGACATTTAGAAATTTAATAGGTAAAAAATAAGATGCAAACAAACAATGCATTTTATAAATTTAAGAACTTGCCTCTTAATTTTGCAATTAAGAGGTAAACAAACAACCCCTTAGTCCACCAACATAATGGCGACGACAAAAAAACATACAACATGATACCCATCCGAATTTTGAAATAAATACCACCTATATTCAAAGCAAAGATGTATAAGCTAAGAGTTGATCATTGATGAAGCCAAATTTCCACCGGAAAAGGCTGTGTACCTAACGACAATTCGAACACATGTCATAAACCATTAGTACATTGAAATAAATGGTTTCAACTTGGCCATCATTCATTCATTAATCGAGAATATATATCACATATTGTTCTTATCACAATGAATTCAAATTAATCTAGATATAAAGATAAACTAAGATACGATAAGGTCTAACATCCCCCCTCAATTTGGAGCATGGGGATCAAGAATGCCCAACTTGTCAGTCAGACAATCAAATTGAGTTTTGCCAAGCGCCTTAGTAAGAATATCAGCCAGTTGCTCAGAGGTATGAACATATGATGGAGCGATCAGACCGTCAACAATAGCATCTCGGACAAAGTGACAGTCCACCTCGATGTGCTTCGTACGTTCGTGAAAAACAGGATTCTCAGCCAGGTAAAGAGCGACCTGATTGTCGCAGAATAAGCGTATAGAGTGAGGATGACGAATACCGAGACTCAAAAGTAAGCCCTTCAGCCATTTAAACTCACAAGTAATAGCAACCATAGACCGGTACTCTGCTTCAGCAGATGACCGTGAAACAGTGTGTTGTTTCTTTGTTTTCCATGCAATTGGAGAATCCCCAAGATAAACAATCCAACCAGAAAGTGATCTTCTAGTGATTGGACAAGCCGCCCAGTCCGAATCACACCAACCAGTCAAAGAGAGCTTACTATCAGCTCGTAACAGGATACCACGACCTGGAGTGCCTTTTAGGTACTTAACAACTCGCAAGGCAGCCTCCCAGTGTTCAATTCTAGGAACCTGCATGAATTGGGACAAGATATGAACCGAATAACTGAGATCGGGGAGTGTAACAGACAAGTAAATTAGACGCTCGATAAGTCGTCGATAGGCCTCTGGATCGGCTAAGACAGTTCCCTTGGCAAGACCAAGTTTGTGGTTTTGTTCAAGAGGAAACCTACTTGGTTTAGCACCAAGAAGATCTGTTTCAGTAACAATATCCAACGTATACTTGCGTTGACATAGGAAAATACCCGCATGACTCCGAGCAGCCTCTATACCCAGAAAGTATTTCAAGGTGCCAAGGTCTTTTATTTTGAAACACGTGCTGAGATACCTCTTGAAGGCGCAAATAGCATTGGAATTATTTCCCGATATGATTACATCATCAACATATACCAGAACATTCACTTGTACCTGTCCCTGAGTGTAAGTGAACAAAGAATAATCAGAATAAGATTGTTTAAAACTGTATCTCTTGAGGGCTGTGACAAGCTTCGCAAACCAACACCTTGGAGCTTGTTTTAATCCATAAAGAGACTTACGGAGCCGACACACTAAGTTTGGATTGGAGCTTTTGAAGCCGGGAGGAAGACGCATGTATACTTCTTCTGTTAAATCGCCATGCAGAAAAGCATTGTGGACATCCATCTGATGAAGTTCCCAATTTTTAGAAGCTGCAACAGCCAAGAAAACACGAACAGTTGTCATCTTGGCTATTGGGGCAAAAGTTTCATTGTAATCGACCCCGAATTTTTGATGATTTCCAAAGACAACTAATCGTGATTTGAAACGCTCAACATCTCCATTCAATTTATATTTAATCTTGTACACCCATTGACTTCCAAGAGCACGTTTACCAGACGGAAGAGAAGTCAAGGTCCAGGTGCGATTGTCTTCAAGGGCACGTATTTCTTCTTGCATAGAAGCCTTCCAACGTTCATCTGTCATGGCTTCTTTAAAGGATTTGGGTTCTTGACCCGAGACTACAGCTGCTATAAAGTTTTGATGACTAGAAGAAAAACGATCACAGTTAATATAATGTGCTAGGGGGTAAGGAGTACCTGAGGAAGCCGATGGAGATGGGTTGACGGGAGACGAATTGTGAGTAGTAGACGGGTTGAGAATAAAGTCTTTAAGCGGAACTGAAGGAAACTTGAGACGTTAACCTCGACCCATCTTAGGTGTAATGTTGTCCGAATCGAAATCAGGGGGTGAACCCGTAGGTCAGCCGTGAGATGACCCGGGGGAGATTGGATCAGGTTGTGGAGCTGCTATCGGTGTGGAAGGCGGGTTTTCAACCTCTTCATCAAAATGAGAGGGAATTTCTTGGATAGTAGGAGTGTCAGTCTTATGGTTGGGATCCATATCTGTGTAAGGGAAAATGTCTTCGAAAAACTTAACATCACGAGAAACAAAGAAATCCCCGGTGTCTAAATCATAAAGTTTCCACCCTTTCTTGCCAAATGGGTAACCTAAAAAAATACATTTTCGACTACGAGAAGCAAATTTGTCACCCTTAGCCTTTTGACTGTGAGCAAAACATAAGCACCCAAAGGTTTTTATCGTGACATATGAAGGCAAAGTGCCAAATAAAAGTGTAAAAGGAGATTGATTTTGTAATAAAGGAGAAGGAGTACGGTTTATAAGATGAGCAGCTGTAAGAATACTTTCTCCCCAAAAACGTATGGGTAAGTTGGCTTGAAACATAAGAGCACGAGCAACGTTCAAAATATGTTTATGTTTCCGTTCGACTCTACCATTTTGTTGTGGGGTTCCTACGCAAGATGTTTGAAATAAAATACCATGGGTAGCAAAATAATCAAAGAGACAATTAAACTCAGTACCATTGTCACTTTGAACCATTTGAATCTTTTAAGAAAATTATCTATTGATCATAGCTATAAATGACATAAACATTTGAAAAACTTCGGTTTTGTCAATCAACAAATAAACCCAAACAGATCTAGAATAATCATCTACTATGGTTAAAAAATAACGCGCACCACAACTTGAAGCATGTTTATAAAGCCCCCACAAATCACAGTGAACTTTTTCAAAGATTCTACCTGCTTTATTAAAACTTAAAGGAAACTTGTCTCTAGACTGTTTAGCCCGAAAACACACACCACAGGCTTTATTCAAACTACCCCTAAGATTACTAACTGTAGGAAGAGATTTCACCACTTTCTCATAAGGATGCCCCATTTGTTTATGCCAGAGTTCCAAGGTTGAAGTAGCCCCGTTTGCTGAAATATGTAAAATAGAGTCTCCCTTGCCAAAGTAGTACAATCTGTCCTGTCTAACTCCCGTTCAATCAGCCTCCTCGACCGGTCCTGTATAGCACACATATAAGAGTCAAACTGAGCAATACATTTCATATCATCATTTAACCGTGAAACTGAAATCAAATTGCAATTTAGTTTGGGAACCAAAAGAACACGTTTAAGTGTAATTTTGTCTGATAATTGAACACTTCCCTCATGGGTTGCTATAACCTTTTTGTCATTAGGTAAATCCACAAGACATCCTGGTATCTTGCGAATATTTGTTAACCAAGTCGCATCACCTGTTACATGATGTGTAGCCCCTGAATCAATTATCCAAAGTCGTTTTTGGAACTTACCATTTAAGCGCTCATCAGGTATTTTTGAAGTACTCATAAGACCTGTAAGTGCTTTCCACTGTTCAGCTGTGAAGAGAAGAGGACTTGTATTATTGTTGCCCCCACCGGCTTGACCAGCCACTGTGGAATGAGAGTTGTGACCTACAGATAACGAGTTTGCACGAATATTACTTCTTCCTCGTCCACCTGATCTACCTCCACGTCCTCCTCCATCATTTTTACTTCTGTCTTCCCACCATTCAAGATATCCCACCAATTCAAAACAGCTTGAAGACTCATGACCTGTCTTCTTACAGTGGCTACAAAGAAGATGAGATTTATCAGGTTTTTCTCCTCCCCTACCTCTACCTTTATTCATGTTAACCCAAATTGAAAAACCAAGAACTTCTGGTGGTTTCTCTTCAACAGTTCCCTGAGCAGTCCATACCCTTTCGTCTTGTACAACTAATTGAAACGCTTTATCTAACGAGGGAAGAGGGTCATGTGACAATATGCTTGATCAGAGAGTAGAGAAATAATCTGAGTGTAGGCCCATGAGAAATTTATGCAGCATGTCGGTGTCTATTCTGTTTTCGTGTCTACTACCTGTTGTACACTCCTCATAGCATGTACAAATAATAAGCGGCTCATGTCTGTGAAGTTCTTCCCACAAGGCAGTAAGTTTGCCAAAGTATTCCGACACATGCATGGTTTTAGACTGCTCACATTTGGCGATAGATGATTTTAACTGTTGTATTCTAGGGCCATTAACTACAGCAAATCGAGATTTTAGAGTATCCCAAAGTTTCTTTGCATCTCTGTATTTTGATAAATAACACTTTACCTCAGGATCAATAGTGTTCATTATCCAGGAAATCAACATTGCGTTGATAGTCTGCCAGTCGGATTGAGTACAGGGGGGTACCGATGCTGTGATCGATCCGTCTAGGAAGCCGAACTTGCGCCTTGCCTCCAGCGCCGCCTGAATATCACCAGCCCAATCTTCATAATTGTCTCCACGTAATTTTGTTGGAGTGATAAAATCTCCTAGTCTATCTTGAGGACCAAGATAGAAGGGGGAATTAGATTCGATTTTTGCAACCGGTGATGGAGGATTTGCTCCGCCGCCAGACATGGTTTTAGGTTGTTAAGCCGGCTCTGATACCATGAAATAAATGGTTTCAACTTGGCCATCATTCATTCATTAATCGAGAATATATATCACATATTGTTCTTATCACAATGAATTCAAATTAATCTAGATATAACGATAAACTAAGATACGATAAGGTCTAACATACATATTGTGATATCCCTGTCATAAATCGTTGGCACTGGAAAAAGCTTCTACAATGTCATACTTCTTTATGACGATTAACTGAAAAAACGCATAAGGAGATGAGTTGCCTAGTCGTTGACTTGAAAATGATCTCCCGACCTTTTGCCTTCTTGACATGAAGTCAAATTGATTTTGGATATTTATTTAAACTCTAATTGTAACAGAAAATATTTTTTCTTAAAAAAGTTATAATTGACTTAACATCACGAAAATTTAAATTAAAATGTATGTAAATAAAGGTTATATATGTAAATATGGATCATGTAGTATATTCATCCCATTCCATTATGAAAAAAAAAAGTCTCTTTAAAAAAAAGAAATAAAAACAAAAAACAACCCTTTATTGAAGAATGGAATGAATCATTCTAGTTCTTTTCAATTCTATCATATCAAATACTACGAAATTGATACAAAGTTTTAATTGATGTTTGACAAATAGTAGAGGGACGGTTATTGTAGTTTCTATAACCCGACCCGATAAGAGGATCCGTTTCTGTGAGCCCAAGTTGTTTTATTCGTCTCTCTACTCGCTTCACTACTTCGTTCATAAACCACGTTAGGGTTTAACGACTTCATTCAAAACCCAGAAAAATGGCGTCTCTAATGGCGATTCGCAGAGGCACTCTTACTTCTTCATTCAAGGTAGCTTCTATACGCTCTTCTCATTACATTTTCATCCGCAACTCCCTCAAAACTCTCTCTACATCGACCGCCCCAAACAGCTTCGATTCACCCCCGAATGATCAAATAAACACTAACCCATGGAACCTACAACACAATCATCAACAAGGGAACCTCAATCAATGGGATAATCGGAATCAGAGGTATCCGAATCAACCAAATCCTGCGCAGCAGAACTTCTATCCGGAGAACCCTAATCAGCGTCAGAATTATCCTCCAAATGCCGGGCAGAAAAATTATCACCAGGAGTACCCTAATCAGCGCCAGAATTACCCGCCGGTTGCGGGGCAGCAAAGTTTTAACCAGGAGAACCCTAGTCATCGTCAAAATTATCCCTCAAATGATGGGAGACAAAGCTTTTACCAGACGAACACCAATCAACGTCAGAATTATCCTCCACAACCCCCAATTCAGAGTCAGAATTATCCTCCACAACCCCCAATTCAGAGACAGAATTTCCAACAACATCAACCCTCTAATTACTCGCCCCAAAACCCTAATCCTAGCGAAACCCATATACCACGAAGCCCTATTGCTAGGAATAATGATCAAGTACAGAGAGCTAGTAGTCATGCTTCCGGTGCGAAAGTTGATTTGTTAAAGATATGCAAAGAGGGAAAGCTTAAGGAAGCCATTGAACTAATGGACGAGGGTCAACTTGCAGATGCTGAATGCTTTAATGCTCTATTTGGGTTATGTGGGAAATTCAACAAGCTTGAGGATGCTAAAAAAGTCCATGATTACTTCTTGAGATCGAGTTACAGAGGTGAAATCCAATTGACTCACAAAGTAATCGACATGTACAGCAAGTGTGGAAGCATGGTAGATGCACGCCGAGTGTTCGATCATATGTCTGACAAAACCATGGACACTTGGCATCTGATCATACACGGGTACGCCTCAAACGGATTAGGAGATGATGGATTAGAAATGTTTGAACAGATGAGAAACCATGGATTACAACCAAACGAAGAAACCTTCCTTGCTGTTCTTGAATCTTGTGCAGGCGCTGAAGCCATTGAAGAAGGATTCATACACTTTGAATCAATGCAAAAAGAATACGGAATTTCCCCCAAAATCGAACATTATTTAGGGGTTTTAGCCATTTTTGGAAAATCTGGACACCTTGATCAAGCTTTGGAGTACATCCAGACATTACCATTTGAACCCACATCAGAAATCTGGGAAGCTGTAATGAACTATGCTCGAATCCATGGAGATATCGATCTTGAAGACAGAGCTGAAGAGATCTTAATCAATCTTGATCCATCAAAGATTGACCCAGAAAAGATTCCAACGCCCCTTCCGAAGAAATTTTCTGCCATTAACATGCTTGAAGGTAAGAACAGGGTGGGTGAGTTTAGAAACCCTAGTTTATACAAAGATGAAGAAAAGTTTAGGGCTGCAAATAAAGAGCAGAGTTATGTCCCGGATACCAGGTATGTTCTTCATGATATTGATCAAGAAGCTAAAGAACAGGCTTTACTTTATCATAGTGAAAGATTGGCAATTGCTTATGGATTAATTTCTACTCCTGCAAGAACACCTCTAAGGATTATAAAGAATCTTCGTGTTTGTGGTGATTGTCATAATGCTATCAAGATTATGTCGAGGATTGTGGGGAGGGAATTGATTGTTAGAGATAATAAAAGGTTTCATCATTTTAAAGAAGGGAAGTGTTCTTGTGGGGATTATTGGTAGGGTTATCAACTTCTGATTCACCTGGTTAATTTAAAGCTATGTTTTTCTTTTTTCTTTTTTCTAGTATTGGTTAGTATTATTGTGGCTAAAATGATATGATATTTGGGTTTTAGCATACTTTGTTATATTTAAGTCATTGTTAATGGTTGATTTTCCTCTTGTACAATCATGTTTTAATCTGTTACTAGAAATCTACCAATTTATCATATGCATAAATTGGTATATCTAATAACAAATTGGTTATATTGCTGGCATATATTGGTAAAAGATTGATAGCAGCCTTATAAGTTCATTATATATACACAAGTCTTTAATCCTTTAATTATTTGTTATAACACTTGCTTAAAAGCCATTATGTTTTGCGCATTTTTTATGGTTTAATAACTATATTTTAGTTTCATCAATCAAAATAACAAAGTTTTACAATTTTTTCAATGATAGCAAGTTAAAGTAGTCATCTAGAAAAAATTGTCTAAGTTTAATGGCTTTAGTGAATAATTTTGACACTGAATATTTCAACTAAAGCCACTTAATTTGACAAGTCAAGTTATTCCTTTGTTTTTTGCAAGAATCTGAATGTTATATATCCTGCAATCTAACGTAAATGAAATTACAAATTTCTTCAATAAAATGCATGTAAATGGAGAGAATAAATTAATAAAATCAAGACAAAATGCACTTAACATAAGTTATTAATAAAAAAATATGACAAATGGCATGTTAACTAAATGGAAAATAGAAGGTTTTTTGTAAATAGTAAATACGTCAAACATTAAAAGCCTATAAAAAATAATTTATTGTTTAAATAATTTCGAAACAAATGTATGTTCTCATTCTATTCTATCACCATCTGTAAGTACACCATAAATTAACAAGAATTACAACAAAACCTGAATTATAAAACAATAACTATATAAACTTTTGTGGGTGGTGTCAAGGTGGTTTTCCATTCTCCAAATCTTCCATTACATCAATATCCTTGCGTGCTGTGATCTTCTGGACATAACCTGTATCATAAAAGAATCCATATTCAAACTTTCTTGATGAAATGGAATGACAAAAGGAATGGAATTGATAGTGTAATGCGTTAAGAAAGGTAATGGAATTGGTGATTACATAGTAACATTACCTATTCCTTGGCATGGTATACATTTGCAGGTGACTTCCCTACCCCTTTTGTTGTAATAACTCGCGTATCCTGATCCTTGACAACTTCTACATCTTCCAGTCCATTCGTAAACTACTTCCTTACAATCCTACATAAATCTTGCAGAAATTAGTACCAAATTAAGTTATGAAAATCCTTGCAAAGATACAGCTAAAAAGATACGATTTTGATTTTGGAATGAAGACTGTTCTTCACAATGCATATGCTGGAAGGGCGATATGACTGGTTATGGAGTTAAAATCAATGAATGTACCATCTAACAGAATCATAAAGGAGAATTCGACACACAAAATGATAGATTTCTTCTTGTTATCGTGTATCATCAGACGCAAAACCGGATAGCCATGAAAAGAAGATCAATATCTTATCGAGAACAGACAACAAACCTCAATCAATGGATCGCAGCGTAGCCTCCGATCGATAACATCAGGCGACACAGGTGATGTGTCTGGATACGTCATCGGGAGAGGCAGCGGGTCGTCGTCATCAGTCAAGTAACTCTCACGATCACGCGACCATCTCTCCTTCGCATTAACTTTGGTAGTACTACTATAATTACTATCGTTACCTAGGTTACGAGTACGCTTCTTCTCCACAGCCGTTGGAGGGCTAACGAAGTCATTTTTATTGAGTTTTCCGGTGGAGTCAGCTGCGGCGGAGAAACTGAAGGACCAATTGAGGTTATCGGAGGCAGCGCGGGTGCGGAGGAGGGTTGGGGGAGGTGTTAGGTAGGTGGTAGTTGGGGGTTTGGTGAATATGGGATTAGGGTTTATCGGCAACATTCAATTAGGTTATGAATCGAATGTGAGCATGTAAGGGAGTGGTTTCTTATCTGTGACTGGTTATGTAAGCCGGAGAGGATTTTTAGACGGCTGAGTAGTGGCCACGGAGGAGGACGGAAGCGGTGGGTGGTGTCGTCGTCGGTGAAGACCCGGATTGCGATATGAAGCGGGTTAAAAATGGAATAGAAACATGATCCGAAATGGAATAGACAATAGAGGACCGAGTTTGAATCATTTAAAAAATAGAAAATTATTTAATATGACATTTTAGGGAGTAGAAAATAAATAAATTAAAAGATGACATATTTTAAAAATAAATATGATTTGATGAAAAAGCTATATTTTCGTGACTGACCATTAAAATGTTTTTGTTATTGAATAAAAGAGACATAATTATATATATACCCTATTAAATCATATTTTCATCAAATCCATTAGGAACCGAAAGAAGTGAAAGCATTGACATATGCCTAGGTTGATATATTTGTGGATCTGAAAGTGATAACGACAAAAAAAAAATCTTACTTTTTGGAGGCAAGTTCTAAGTTCTTAGACTGTAACACCTTGTTTCTCGTTAATTTATTTTGGTCGTACTTTATAAATCTAGAAAGGAAACATTTTTTTTAAAAATTTAAAGAGAACCATTAATAATAATAATAATAATAATAATAATAATAATAATAATAATAACAACTAAGAAGTGAATATTTAAAGGTTTGGTATTCTTTTTTTGATGAGCGGCTGAAGTTGTGAAGTTAGAAACCTTGGAAAGTAAGACTTTTGGTGTGTAGGCATGGTTTTGGTCGCATCTTGAAAGTATTTTTGCAACGATTTAGGAGATGGGGGTTATTCTTGCCAAGTAGATAAAAGATGGTGCTTTTGTGTATGATTTTGTGTATGAGTTGGACTCCCATCCTCATGTTTCCCTCCTTGTCGATCATAGCAACTAAGATTAACCAAACCCTAAACACTTCCCTCTGTTTTCTCTTTTGCTTCGCCACTCCTTCCGCCACTCCGAACCGTCGCTTGCCAGAATAGCCGCTACCACCATCACAACCTCTTCTAGCTGCCAGAAGTAGAATGAGTGAAGGAGGAAGGCTCGACCTAGGGTTTTTTTGGATCGGATTCTCCATAAAGGTATTCCATTTTCGTTTTCCCTTGTTCCACCCTCCTATTTTTAGTCGAAATGTCATCACCACCACCGTCGGCCACCACTGCCATGATGAGTGTGGGTGGTGATGATTTCTAACGTCATCCTTGGGTCATTGGTGTTGCTGGGGCGTGGTTTAATGGAAAATGACCTATAAGGGTAACATAGTTCTCGTTTTGTACACGTTTAGTCCTCATTGTTTTTTTTTTGTTTGTAAAATAAGTCCCTTAACTTACTGTTTTTGTCCACATTCAGTCATTATGACTGACTACCACATGTTAAATTCTCAGTTTCTACACATTTAATTCTTAATATTGTTTTTTTTTTTGCAAAACAAGGCTTTGTTGTTTTTGTATATATTCAGTCCTTATGATGGGTTTCTTCAGGATTTGCTCACGTGACATCCTACACGAGACAACCGTTAATGAGGTGTTCTCATACGTGGCTCATCTAAACACTGGAATCATGTATTACTTGTCCTGGTTTTGGTAATAACATTGTATTATTGATATTAGTGACTATGATAGTACAATACCAACTATATTTAATACTAATACAAATTTTATTCAATAGCAATACCAACTACATTACATCAGGTGAATAAAATACAATAGCCATAATGATTTCAATTGTTGGAAATAGTCTCCAAATTCATAATAGTTGGTTATACTATTAATAATAATAATAGAATCATTTTGGGTTACACGCAAGGACATGAAACCTCCTCTTTAGCAGCTGCAAACTCATCTTCAAAATTCAGGGTCAATTTGAAAAGAATAAAAAACCTATTTGCAGAAAAATGGTCAAAATCGACATACCAAGGAATTAGGGAAGACTCTAAACTTTTTTTAGGGTGTTATTTTGTCTTCGAAGTCCTAATTCGAGTTGGGAGAAATAATCACAAAGAATCCTATTTTATGCTATTGAGATACATGAAACTGAAGCCGAAAACATCTTGTTCTTGGAGAAAACTAGGGCGCCACCATTATTTAACCGATTCGTGAATTAGGTTATTGATATGAGTGAGGGAATAGCTATGTATGAGAACACCTCATTAATAATTGTCATACGTAGGATGTCACGTAAGCAAAATCTAAAGAAAATCGGTCATAAGGACTGAATGTGTACACAAACAACAATGACTTATTTTGCAACAAAAAACCATTAAGAACTATATATGTACAAAGTGAGAACTTAACCTGGAGTACCCGGTTATAACCTGGAGTAGCCGATCATAAGAACTAAATGTGTATAAAACAAGAAGTTAAAGGGCTTATTTTACAAGAAAAAACAATAAGTACTAAACGTGTATAAGGCAAGAACTATGTTACCCTTATAGGTCATTTTCCAGTGGTTTAATGCAAACCAAAACTCTAAGTTCATGTTTTTATCAATATAGCCTTCTACTTTGATTTTCTCGTTTAAACAACATACTTTGGGTAGAGGGTGGCAATGTAAATGGTCATTTTGATTCAAAGCTTTGTTGTCACTGTCAAGTCTTTGCTTTCCAGCTTTATGGGTCGTTTCATGATGCCTTAATGGGTTAAGAAGCTAAATTAACCCAAAAAGTCAAAGCTGGGAAATTATATGTTTTGCTCTTTTTCCATTCTGTTTTGAGTCTAGTGGTTCCATGATTTTTTCCTTGACTTGTTGATGACCCTAACCAGGGTGAAAATTGTCATTTTCACCGACCAGTCCGAATTTAGCTGCATTGATATGTTGTTTTGTAAAATTCATAGTAAATCATAGAAAAATAATTAGGCTTAGTGTAATATATCCCTGAAAAGGTATTGAGCTAAAATTTATGAATATGAAATAATCTTCTGTATTGAAGGGGTTTAAGGAGAGCAAAAAAGGTCTTGAACATGGTGTTGTTTTGGGGTTAAGAGCTGGAATTGGAACTATGGATTAACTAGTTTAGATTATAGGCTAAGGTTGCTTATTGATACTTTAAAACACTTATATAGGGAAAAGGGAAGTGTCTTGAATCTTTGGAGCTTTGGTGCTTGCTTGTTGTGATTCACATTTGATTTGAGGCAGGTTTCTAACTACATTATACTGATGTGTATGTTCTTTGCTTCTTGAATATAAACCAAGCTTCTGCTTCTTGAATATGAACCAAAACACACCAAAATGAACACAATGAGCTCAAAACACAAAGGAGAGGCTTAGGGTTTCGTGCTTGAGGCTATATGGACAATGGAGGCTGAGAAATAAGGGTTTCATGGTCCAAAATGATGTTTATATAGTGACCAACCTCGAAAATTAGGGTTTCTAAATGACTCACGTACGCCCTGCATACATACACGTACACCCAGCGTACGTGTCCGGAGTCCCTATTCCGCCTCGCATGAGTACGCTAAGCATACCATGTGGTACGCCCCGCGTAATCGCTTTACAGCTTGTACGTTAAGCGTACCATGTGGTACTCCCCGCGTATGTGACATCCCCATTTTTACGGCCAGAAAAGACCGATTTCGTTTATGCTTTTTAATAAAAATCAGAGTAACTTCTTAAGAAAAGTATTGCAAAATTTGTTCCTAAAACAAAATATGATATAAATTTATCAAAGCATTTCTTAAAGAAATGTATTTTCATTACATTACAAAAACTCGGGATGTCAATCATCGATACATACCATAAGCATAAACCAAAAAGAAATAAACATCTTAGGCCACAAAACACTATCTGGCCTCAAATCCATAATCTCTCGTCAAGTCATCCAACTATGCTTTTGCCACTACCTGTAATACAATAAAACTGAGTGGGTTAGGCTGGGGAGCCTGGTGAGCATATAGGGTTTTTAACCCACAATAATAAGTTCATTATTTATTTTCATCAAATCGTTAACCCGATTACCCATTCCCGTTATCCTCACTTTACGTCCCTAAAGCATCTATTCTAAAGGACCTAGCCTAAGGATTTTTTTCTTCTGGGTGACAACACTGCTCAGGGGATTCCTCAGCAATACATGTCAAATAAAGCAACCATGGGGGGGATGGAGTACATCTTCAAAAAACACCTACAGGTTGCGAGCCTGCTAACGTTCCACTGGACTGCCTAGAAAAGTCCGTGGTCGTCATCTATACACCGCTAGACGAATGGATCATCTTAAACATCGTAAACATCGAGGCCTCTCATCATTTTAACACACATCATCTATTTCATCTACCCAACATATTTGTAGATATAAAATACAAACACAATCCATATCTGAAAAACAATGTTTACATCTTTCATCCAACATAACTTTCAAAGCATAAAATATTTATACAGTCTAGAACTGAAAAATAATGTTTACATCTTTCATCCAGCATAACTTTCAAAGCATAAAATACATATACGGTCTAGATCTGAAGAAAAAGTTCAGATCTGAAGGAAAGAAGTTCAGATCTTTCATCCAACATAGATTTCAAAGTATACAGTTTAGATCTGAAGAAGAAGTTTAGATCTGAGATGAGAAAGTGTAGATCTAAAGGAAAAAGTTTCAGATCTGAAAGAAAGAAGTTCGGATCTTTCATCCAACAAACATCTCAGGTAAACAGATAACATATATATATACATAGCACATAATTTATATAAAATACTTCATATCTATGTGTAAGATGAAAGTGACTATACACTCACCTGATACAGAGTGATTTGGACAGCACCTCGCTTCTTAAAATAATCTTCTTTGATGAAACCGGGAAGTTTGCTTGAAAACCTGGCTCCTCGCGGGTAGAGTTTCAAATCGAAAAACTCTTTTTCTCGGAGTCTTCTAGCGCTCCGGGGCTTTCTTCGGGTGCTAGGGGGTTTACCTAGACTTAGGAGGGGGTTAGGGAGGTAGTGAGAGAAAGTAGAGAGAGAAAGTAGTGAGAAAATGAGCAGAAATCTTAGCTGCCCTCGGTCCCCTTTTATAGGCGAGACCTCGGACGTACGCTGGGCGTACCGAGGCTTCTACGCGGGGCGTACTCCTCACTCCGTACACACGTGTCCGATTCTCGGTGGTGGTACGTGGCTTATCTCGGACCGTAGAAAAAGTCAATACGCGGGGCGTAAGGTTCTTGTACGCGGGGCGTACTTGGTACGCTAGGCGTCCGAAGCCTACGTTGGGCGTAGCCTCGCATCCAGCTTCGCAATTTGCACCTCCGACTTCTAAAATTCATATCTTTCGTATACGAGCTCCGTTTTCGACGTTCTTTATATCCACGCGTAGGAGGGACCATACTCTACAACTTTCGTTTAGACTTTGTCGGTTAATTATCGACCAATTTTAAATTTAATAGTATGAGAAGATTACACCGTTAAACGACCGTGTAAAACTCATAACTTCTACATACGGACTCCGTTTTCGTCTGTCTTTTTATCGTTGAGCTCCTATTGACGAGATCTTCGATTCTCATGTAGGTTGTGTCAGCTAAAAACCGCTCGATCTAATATTCGAACTCCGGGCTGTGCACTGTCGATTTGAAACTTAGAAAAATCATAACTTCCTCATACGAAGTCAGATTTGGGCGTTCTTTTTATGCATGCTCTCGGTTTTATGAACACTACGACTTTCGTGTAGATTACCAAGGCTAAAAAATCCTCTATCGTAAATCCACTATTTTCGCCACGCAGTGTCGTGCCGGTTCTGTCGTGAAATTTCGACAGATCACAACTTCTTCGTTATAACTCGGATTTCGACGTTCTTCATATGTCCGAAATCCTTGTCACGACCACTACAACTTTCTTTATTGATATCGGGCTTATCTAACATTTTATTTTTGACGCTTATTTTTGTCCTTTATTTATTATATTATTATAAACAAGTAATAAGCACATAAAAGCACATAATTCACATAATATTCAAGTAATTCATCTTTATTACTTTAAAATGAGTTACATTGGTTGACCTAGACTATTACATCATCTACTAATGCTTAGCCCAAAAACACGGGCGTTACAGCGTACAACTCAAGGACCAAAAATGCAACATTAATAACAATAAGGGAAATAAAAAAACTTACTAGGATTCAAGTGTTACACAATGTTGGCCCATTACTTGTATGTAAAATGCTAGTTGTCTCTGTGATGTTTGCATGGAAGACCAGGATCTGGCCCGTGGCAATCGTACGAAAGAACAGAATCTGGCCCCTGACAATTGTATAAAAGACCAGGATCTGGCCCCTGGCAGTTGTATGAAAGACCAGGATGTGGTCCCTGACACTTGTATGTAAGACCGGGATTTAGCCCTAGGCATTGCAAGAAAAGACCACGGGGGTAGCCCATGACACTTGTATATTTTGGTATGTGGTATTTTGGGGAACTCACTAAGCTTTGTGCTTACGGTTTCATATTTATGGTTTCATGTACTTTCAGTTCGAAAGGGAAGGGCCTGACGTGACTGCACAACATCCTCCAGAGTTTTCCGCATTGGCAATTAATGATATTACACTGATGTTTAAATTGTTGGGTTTTTATTCAAAACTCTGGTTTCACAACCGGTAAAAATGACAACGGAAGCTTTAAAAATGTTGAATAAAACTAAAACTATTTTACCCACCAATGATCATTTTTCAAGAGTTAGAAAGATTAAAACAACCATAGAAGAGAAAGTATAACAACCTTTGAAGACTTTGATCCTCATGGGAGGTTGGAAGTTGATGAAGTGTGGCATGAAACTCTAAAACAAGAGTTCTCTAGAAGTATCCACCAAGCAAGAGTAGAACCATCAAAACATGCTAGTATTCACTTATAATTTGTTGTTCATAAGCCTTTGAAATATATACCAGATATATGTTCAAAGGTGAAGCAACAAAGGGACTTTGTCTAGCATCAAAATGCAAGAGAATGGAGGAGAAGAAGAGCTAATAAAGCTTGAAATTTAGCAGCCCCATAGAGAGCAAAGGTGCTCTCGGTTTTAGGCTCCAAGAAGAAGAAGAATGAGGCTTGCAAGAACTCTCATCTAACCTTCCATGCCCTCCCTTATATAATGGCCAAAAAGCTAGAAAAGACCATAAAGGAAAAAGCATGGGACATGCTTCTTACAAGCATGGTAGAATTGATTAAACAATTCAAAATAAGACCATGCTTGGTCTCCTCTCATTTTTCGAAAAAGGCTAGGCACAAAAGAAGACAAAAGTTGTCTCATGACTAGTTTATATATACATACATGTTATCTTTATAAAAATTCAATTATTTTTATAAAGAATTCCCAACATATACATTTATATAACTAGTCATATATAAATATCTTATTTTATATAAAACTATCTTTTATATATAAATTGTAACTAGCTTATTAAGATATAAATATGAATATATAAATATCTTATTTTATATAAAACTTCCTTTTATATAAACTAAACTAGTTTATTAAGATAAATATAACTTATAAATAATCATACTTTATGATATATTTTATAAGTTGTTATTTCTCTAATAAATATTATTTCCACAAATAATAAATTCCCAATTAGTAAAATATTATTTCCATGAAATAATAATTTTCCAATTAAATACAAGTGTTGATATATTTATTAATAATCAAATTATACTAATAAATAATCAATTGACGATAACTTGCTATATGGTGTGACTCTATAAGATCATATATTATTAGCAATATCATTCCATAATGAATATTGGACATACTAGATCTTTCAGTTTTGGTATGTGGTATTTTGGGGAACTCACTAAGTTTTGTGCTTACGGTTTCATATTTATGGTTTCAGGTACTTTCGATTCGAAAGGGAAGAACTCGACGTGACTGCATAACATCCCCCAGAGTTTTCCGCATTCGCAATTAATGATATTACACTGATGTTTAAATGATATATTCACTTTGATCGGTTTTGGAACAACTCGTTTGTATGATTTATTGTTTTAAAAATGAAAAAATTACCCTGTTTTTTTGGGACGTTACGTATTATCAACTTTTGCATTTAATTGGAAAATCATTATCTTATGAAAATAATAATTTTAAGAGAGTAATCAACAAATAACTCATAAGGTATGTTTTATGTGTTGTGTACATTTATTGTGGACCTATTGACATTCAAATAAATAACACATGTACATGTAAGGATATAAGATGGAGTCAATGTCACTCTACTTCCTGTCTCTCCTAATCTTCGGTCAGGGACCCCCATGGGGGTATGATGTTGCTTGTTGACAAACCTCTTACATTTCCATGCTTCCCTACTTGCCATACTTGTTCACTAAATTAAAGTATGGTCCATGTTACATGCATACAAGTAGGGATGAGCATTTGAACCGAAAACTGAACTTGAACCAGAACCGAATAAGGAACGGTTAAGCTATTTGGTTCGGTTCCCGGTTCTGTAAATCGGTCTTATTCGGTTTTTGGTTTTTTTTATTCTGATCTGGTTTCGGTTCCGAACACCTTCTTAGATAACACATTTTCTTAGTAGAACCGAACTGGAACCAGAACCGGAACCAAACTTGTTGAAACCAAATAGTGGTATTTGGTTCTTAGTTTATGGTTTATTCAGTTCCGGTCTGGTTTCGGACCGAATACTATCCCAACGTACAAGTATATAAAGAGAAGGAAGGCTTATAAAAGAGTTTGATCTTTCCTTACATTTTCTATCTAAAAACTGTAACATCTCTCTCCCCTCTTGCTTTCTTTTGAGGAACTAGTAAAGACGTTGGTGTTTGATACGTACTTCTCCTTAAGAATAATTTAATATTAGCTTTTAAAGGCTTAAGAAGCTTATATACAACAAAAGACTTGTATCTTTAGTGGCTATCACCTACTAGGTGGATACATATAAAGGAGCTCTAGTTTGAGTCTTTTGTCATCTTCTATAACTTCTAAGCCTCCTCTTGAGAACTCAAAGTCAACAAAGGTTGTTATCTTTTTCCTTCTATGGTTGTTGTTATCTTTCCTTTGTTTTCAAGATTATCATTTAGTGGTTATAAACTTGTTTATCTTGTTCAAATTTAAAATGATTATGTTGCTATTCTTGAGCTTTTGAAACTAAATTTTGAATAAAATCCAACACGATCTTTTCATATTTTGCAGTGAGGAGCCTATTTTGGAGCTAAAAAGGTATGACTTCCCGAACTCCAAATTGGAAGTGTGATATGTCCATGGATAAGTTTTGTTACAAAGAACACAAATAATTTTTTTTAGCCCAAATGGACTTCGTATGAAAATGTTATGAAGGTTCAAAGTTAGGTTATTTTTATATTTTTCACAGCTATCCTATTTTTGAGCTAAAAAAATATGGTTCTTAACATCCAAATTTGGAGTGTGATATATCCATAGATAGTCCTCTACAGTGGACACAATGAAAAATATTCATCCCAAACACATTTCGTTCGAAAGAGTTATAAATATTTAAAGTTCGAAAAAAAAAACTAAATTTTCAATTTAAACTGCGAAAATCTACCTAGATTTTCACAGTAAACCTTTAGATTTTCCGAAGTCAAATATCCAAAACGACATTGTATTGCTAAAAAAAAAGAATTGTAGATGACATATTTTCGCAAGTGATTATCTGCAAAAATAATGGGTTTTTTTGGTTATTTTTAAGTTTTATGATTATTTTGTAGTAAAAATTTTGAAATTTTTTTAAGGCCCCACGATGCACCTCATACCGTACACCACGATATGTGATATGCATCGTGGTGTGCGTTAAACACCCCCACCAACCCCCTTGCTCCATTGCGGTAAGCTTGTCGCACGTTATGGTTTCACCGCATCTTTTTTTGTCTTTCTTTTATATATATATATATATATATATATATATATATATATATATATATATATATATATATATATATATCAAAAGTTTTCTTTGGAAATAAACTAATAAAGTATAATATTGATATATTATTTTTATATATTTAAAATTAAATAAAAGTATAATAACTCATTATTTCTATTCTTTTGTGGTGTGAGTAAAAATAAGATGGTGATTGCAGGGCAAAAATATAATATGTGAGGATGTTAATTGACGAATGAGATCCCTT
This sequence comes from Lactuca virosa, assembly GCF_052849685.1. Taxonomy (NCBI): domain Eukaryota; kingdom Viridiplantae; phylum Streptophyta; class Magnoliopsida; order Asterales; family Asteraceae; genus Lactuca; species Lactuca virosa. The sequence goes on along the minus strand of NC_136434.1, from coordinate 165,502,381 downwards.
GACGAATATATCCGTACCAACTGATTTTTAATAGCCGATTTCCCCGTTTTGCATAATCCCATGATTCTTGTGCCGACCCGTCACTATGAAACAATCGTCACTACTTAAAAAACACATGTGTGAATACCAATTTCCACGTGAAAAATGAGGCCCATTTAAAAAATTTTATTGCTCCGTGTTTTGAAGCTTTCTTTTTTTCTATTAAACAATTTTTTTCCAACATAAATTATTACTTCATTGACAATCATTATTTCGCTCTTCTAAATTATTGGATTTATGAACAAAAATCACCGTCATAACAAAAATCTCAAATCTATTATATTCTACAAATAAAATGTTTTGTATGTATCATGGTTTTATATATTTTTACTTTTGATTTAAATCATTAAATTTTAAAGATTATAATATGTGTATTAGTGTTTTCTTGTAAAATATGATTCGTTAGGAAAAAGATGATACAGTATTATTGTTCAAATGTAGCTATTGATGATATAAAATTCCTGACAAAAAATATTTTAAATATTTTATTAGCAAGTAAATATATTTAATCAAACTTATTTGTTTTCAGAGTAAAAAGGTGTTCATGATTATTTATTTATAATGATTATTAATTTATTATGATTTAACATTGATCTTAAATAAATAGTTTTTAATGTTTGAATAAGATAAAATTAAAAATCTTTATCCTTTTGTTTGTTGGCTTATCAACCAAACAATTACTCATTATTAATTTGCTTTTAAATCAATGATCTATCTTTCAATCAATCAATAATTTGTTTCTCTGTTGTGATCAATCTCTGTGTGTGTCTTTTGTGTGTCTTTCTCTTTCTCTCTGTCATGATCCATCTCTCCATCATAATCTCATTTAGACTTTATACCTCAGTCAATAATCTATCAATAATATATCTAAAGAATGATCTATCTCATTAAGGATCCATCTTATTCATAATTAAATTCTCAATCTAGTTAATCTCTCAATTATATGATCTCTTTTCCAGTCATAATCTATTTCTCTGTAATAATCAATTTCTCGGTTATGATCTATCTCATCAATAGTCTATCCTATTAATAATTTATCTATTAATCAAGCATCAATCTTTTAGTTATAATCAGTCCCTCAATAATGATTTATTTCTCGATACTCTTCAATATTTCAATAATAAAAAGTTATTTAGATCTTTATATAATTTATATATAGTATATCACAAATATTATAAACATCATAAATATCACATATATCACAAATCTATTACAAGTAATTTCTCAGAAATGACCTATTTTTTAATGTAATATATCCCACCAATCAAAATCAATCTTTCAATCAAGTATTAATCTATCAGAATGATCGATCTTTCCAATATCAATCAATTACTCATTAATAATTAATCATATAAATCATGTAATGTATATCACAGATAACACATCAATGGATGTTAAAGTAGTGTTAAGTGCTGTTTGTTTTTTCTGAGACAAAATGTCTGTAGTCTGCGTACCACATCTGTAGATCTCTGCAGTAGAAGAGGTAGACCAAACGTCTGCAGTCTGAAAAAAAAGACTGTTTGTTTTTTTAACATCTGCGGCCTATTAAAATAAACTGAAATCTAAATAAACTGTTTTTTTAACTTCAAAGTGATTTTTTAATATTTTTATGACTTTGTTATAAATAACTAACAAACCTAGATCAACTTTTATGTGTTATTGTATAAAAATAAAAATAAAAATGATATGAATTAACGTATATATTTGATAAAAACCAACAACTTTGGTTGCAAAGTTATAACTAAACATTATAATTAGGGATCAAAGAATTTGATACATAGATTGATGGAAATAAACTTCGATTTTTTCAATTAAATCCATTAAAAACGTACCATAAATATTTTCCCGAGAAATTGACGATATTGTATTAAATAATGTTTTACAAAATTTGGCAAAAAAATATAAGAATATATTATCATTTTTTTTCATATTTATATAAACAACTTCAACAACTATTATTGTAATAAATCTTTATTTATAAATTTGTCAAAAATATCATGTTTGTGTCGTCGAACGTTTTTTTAAGTATTGTAATTTTTTTTTCAAATTGTTTATCATTAATAAAGTTGGAAAAAATATAAATTAAAAAAAAACTTAAAAAAATAAAGATATATGTGTTTTTTTAGGCTAGAAGATGTCTGAAGATGTTAGAAGACTCTGGTCCACATCTGCGCCAAGAAGAGGGCGCGCATACATTTTTAGGTCTGCAGTCTTCAAAAAAACAAACAGTCTGCAAAGGCTAATGTCTGCGCGTGGTCTGTGCGGCGCAGACAGAAGAGGTCACGCAGATCTGCAGACAAAAAACAAACAACACCTTACTCACCTGGTTAGTCAGCAGACTTATTCCAGTTCTGATTTCAATCCTTTGATGTCTATTAGCTCGTCATGTGGTAGCACCTAATCATCAAATAACAAGTTTTCTTAAAACTTGTCATTATTCATTACTAGCTACCCTTCGAGACCTCTTGTCATCAAATTAATCAAATCTCATAATATGATCATAATAGGCTTAGCCTGTAAGCCATTAGCTAAATCTCTCATAATGATATTTCTCAAATACTAGGGTTTATAACCCTCACAGTCTCGACTAAATCTTTAATCGTAAGATTTACTCACTGATCTTACCAACGGGTTCGTAACAACACCATATGACGAATACCCGGAATACACTCGAATCTATCAAATCTTAATAATAATCAAATATCGTAAATACAATTTAACGGGTAAAAGATACCTCACTGTATCCTGTAACTCCACTATGTATCATCCGTATAATGGTATAATTTCACCGTAGTAATCTCCCGCAAACAACTCCCGAGTAGCATCTCCGATCCCGTGTGCCAATAATCTATCAAATGACACGAGACTCATATATTTATACTCTGCATTGGCCACGTCGTGGCCATCTATGTGGCATGTCATGGAAATCAATTGAATCTCGGTCTCGCCATATGTCACACTCTCCCGCCAAGTGTCCTGGTAACTTGCCTCATTCCACGTCGTGGTACATCTATTGTCATGTTATCGTGATTGGATAAACTCTATCTCGCCCTGTGTCGTTCTCTGACTGACATGTGTATTGATGATTCACTCATTGCCACGTCGTGACAAACATACGACCATGTTGTGGTGGTTAAAAGTTGATCGTTGACTTTGACTTCCATTGACTTTCTCAAAATAGCAACGTAATTTCATCTCAACTTCAAACGGTCATAACTTTCTCATACGAACTTTGTTTTCGATGATCTTTATATCCACACGTTCCTCTTTAAAATATCCATCACTTTCTCAACTCCATTTTTCTAGAAAACAAATATCCAATTTAAAGCAACTTTATGCTTTATTTCACCTACTCGACTCATATCATTTTATATCTTCTGAAGTGATACATGGTTACGAAAAAACCTGTATTACAAGTTCTCCCCACCTTTAAAATATTTTGTCCTTGGAATCTCACTAAGTAAGGGTATATCAAACTAAATATCTTTGTAGGCTCTCAAATTACAATCTTATCAACATCTTAAACACTCTTACTCTTTTTCTTATATCATGTAATGCTCATAAGTATTTTAAATTAGTCTTTCTCTTAAATCTTCTCCAATAACTAATTAGTCTTAGTCTCAAAATATAATTACTCATTTACTTAACTCATCACATGTTTCTCATTTAAAGACGTAATTCAACTTTTATTACAAACATGACTTAATATCATACATCGTTTCTCTTTATACTCAACTAAAAGCTCATCTTCCTCTTGTATTTAAAATTTTCTCTTCACTCTTTTTTTCTCATGCCTCCTCTTAGTTTAAGCAACTCACATATTTCTCATATGTTCAGACACTTTTTGCGTCTTTAATTTACTATCCTATTTATCTTACTCTTTAGTAATGACCGGTTTTAATTTCTAGGGAAATAGTCCGACCATTACAAATCAATTTTCTCTTAATCAATAACATTCTTCTCAATTATCAAGATCATCAATATTCCTACTATTATTCAGAATGTTATTTATCCTCTTCATAATTAGTATTATTTCACATACTACCACTCAAGTTTGGTAATTTTCCTCTTACCCTTTTCTAAATTATCGTTTGGTACTTGACTTACGAATCATTTTCTAAGCTACGAGTATATCAATAATTATCAAATATATGAACTAGAAACTTATCAAGTCCATCACATAATGGATATTGATTAAGCACTCCGCATGTTGATCCATGACAAATCACATATCAATTACTATCACTCATTTCTCAATAGCTTTTGGTAGTTCACATAATACTCAAATTAATCTTGTTAATCTCTACAGTAATCGCAATGTAGTTAATCCACTCGAATATCTATAAATCACTCAGATTAATCATTCAGATTACTCTGATTAATCGCTCAAATTAATTACTCTACTTAATATCAATCGTTCAATTTAACCATTTAGATTACTCAAATTAATATTATTACTCGAATTATTAATCAATCATTTTAACTGATCAGTTCTAAGATCTTTTTCCAAACTTAATTAGGAAATTGTTTCTCTTGTAAGTTTGCAATTTCTCAGATCTCAATCACTTCGATAAACATTATTGTTGTAGTTGTTAAGTGTATGCATCATGATTGTACATAAAGCCAGATTCGATAGAAAGTTGAATAGTTGATCCTACCCTAAGCTCACAACCAAACAAGGAACAAGAAATAAGGCTAAATCAAGCATTGTCAGACTATAAAATCCTAGTACGATTAATCTACTCAGATGCTCATAAATTACTTAGATTAGTTGCTATTGGTTATTCAAATTTAATACTCAAACTGCTTGAACCAATTACTCGGATCAATTACTCTTATCAAAATCAATCATTCAGATTAATCACTATGATCAATACTAATCACACTGTTCAATCTCAATAAATTACTCATATCAATTACTCCGATCAATATCAATTACTCAGATCTATCACTTGGATTACTCAAATCAATTACAATAGATCTCATATTAGGATTAGGCCTCGTCACCTCTCGGAGACTCAATCACAAGTATCGTTTGCATGAGTAAAGCCAATCACCTCTCATGAGTCTAAATATGTAAGTCTCAATTGTATACATGAAATGATCTAATTGTTGGATTAGGTGTCTAAGCCCATAACTATTTTGGTATCTACTTGACTCGATTATGAGCATGGTCCTTTTGGGTTGCCTTCACTCATGCAACTTGATAGGATGACAAGAGGAGAAAGAGTAGAATTTATTATATGAATAATAAATTCGTACTCAAAATGATTTTATTAATATATTGAAAGATTAATATGTTATTTGGAAATCATATTATTTAATTAGTATTGATCAGAAATTAATTTGGAATTAATTTGGTGGTCAAAAGAGACTGGTTAAATAATCGGGGATTGTTATGCAAATCTTTGATAGCTGTATAAATGGGCTGATGGACTCCATAGAGTGGAGTGGACGAAATCTATGGGGAAGCCCAATAAGATTTCATCCAAAGGGCTCTAAGGAAGGAGTCCATGGGCTGCTTAAGGCTTAAGCAGTCATATTAGGGTTTCCACCTAAAACCCTAGTAGCCACAAGTATAAATAGACCCCATGACTAAGGGATTTTCGGCCAATTCTTCTAAGAGACCCTAAGGGCCGAAAATCTTCCCTCTCCTAAAGTCATCATGTTGCTTGAGTGTTTGTGACTCCATTAGAGGTGCAACACTTGAGGCACTAAGCTTTCAGAAGTCAAGATCAAGAAGGATTGTGATTGTTATTGCTACATAACAATCAAGGTAAAGTTTCTAACTCTAATCTTATGTCAATTTCGATAATAGCATGTTAGATCTAGGGTTTATGCTTTGGTATTCAATGTTGTTGTGTTCATAGTAGAAAACCTAGATCAAAGCAATTAGGGTTGCATGTACACCATATGAATGATGTTATGCTCCTAACCCATCATTAATCACCTCTTATAGATCAATCATGTAAGTCTATCATCTCGATCAAAATTCTCACTCATCTCGATCTTTTACACAATAAGATCCAATTACCTATCATGGATCTTATATGAGTCTCATGATCTCAGTTAAAGGTTCTTATCTTCAATCTCATTGTATCTTCATATTTCTCTCTTTTTTAATATAACTCATTCAATCTCCTTCTTTAAATCAATCTCGATCATGTTGTCTCGACTCAAGAGTGGTATTATCACTCATACTCACACTCTTGTACTCTATTTCATCTCTTGCACTCTCTTTTATTTTTCAATCTTATCTCTCTAATATAATCATCTCTTATCTCAATCTAAAGTTCTCATTATAGTTTCTCATGCTATCTTTACTTAGGAGTTATATCATTATTTTAATTCATACTCTCGTATTTTATACTCTTGGCATTTATTCTGCTAATGCTACTCAATTTATATCTATATGGACTCTAAATCATTTTCCATTAAGAACCACGTCGTAGTAAGCTTCTCGTCACGCCGTGGTCTCATCTTCTCACTCTTCGTTACCACGTTGTGGTATTATCTTTACCACGTCATGATCCATCACCTTAATTAATCATATAACAATCTACTTTTATTCTTCATTATGGAAGACCATCGTCGCGTCATGGATACCTTAATGTAACACCCAGTTCCAGGTAAGCATTTCTTTTGAGTTATCAATAATTATAAGGATTTAAACCTTGGTCACAACATGAACACTTGGGTGTCACGACGTGACCGTGCCTTTGGAAACGTGCATCCCATTTAGTTGTCACGACATGACTACATGTGGGTCACGACATGACAGCTCTTGCATGCCAAAACCCTGATTTCGGGGATTGTCCCCTATTTAATGGAAGTGAGGACTAGGGTTTGCTCACCCTCAACCATCATCACCTCCATTCACCCTCCAAAAACCCTAATATTTAAATATTGATATTTGAGCTCAATTTTTGGTGATTTGAACCCTCGAAGAAGAAGAGAAGGCATTTGGTGCCTCATTTCAGCTTGCTAGCCACTCCATCACCATCTTGAGTTGCATTAGGACTCTTGTAAGTCCTTAATTTCTCGCCTTTTTAGCTCAAGCTTAATATATCTAGTGTTTGGCTCACTTTTCTCATCATTTATGGAAGTTTGAGTGGTGGGATCTCATATTTCTTTGCTACCCGTTGTCCCAGATCTTGAATATTAGTGAGTTTTGGATTTCATGCATAGGATTAGATCATTTTCCCTTCATTTTGACATATCTTGTGTTGGGACATGCACGTCTAAAAATCTATGATTTTTATGGTATTAAAGGATTAAGAGCTTAAGGCATTAGTTAGTCTAGAGCGTTCCTAACGACGTGATAACTTGGTCCTTACGACCTGACGAGGGCCTGATCCGAGATTATTTTGTCTTCATTATGCCACGACGTGACCAATGGGTGTTCACAACATGGCGACCGACTGTATGACCTCTGGAGTGTTGACTTTGATTGGACTATTGAATTTTTGACCAATTTTGACTTTAGGTCAAATTTAGGGTTTTGGGGATGTAGTTTGAGTTGTGGTCCATGTTCGCTGTATATGTGACCTGTAGTGCTGGTTTTTGGATATGTGATCGGTGCTGTTTCTACTAAGCTGCAAGGTGAGTTTTCTCTTTGTACTTTGTGCTGCATTATGTGTCCTTGTGTGTAGGATGTTGTTATACTTTAGTGATCTCTTAGATTGGTAGATCTATGTGATTACCTATATTTGATGGTTATTGATTATCTATCTGCATATCTCGACATAGTGTAGTTGGGTTGAGGCGGTACGACTTTGTGTTGTAGGCCAACAAACCTGGGGCAATCCAGTCTTGTGTTGTAGGCCGAGGGCAATGCAGTCTGAGGACTGTGGCCCCAGGGAAAATCCAGTTCGATGATTATGGACCCTGGGGCAATCCAGTGTTATATTGTGAGCCTAGTGTGCATGCATTGTATATGTATTGTTGTGTGGGGTATTTTGAGGGAACTTACTAAGCTGTGGATTACAGTTGTTTATTTCAATGTTTCTAGATACTTCAGATGATTGAGGAAAGGTGAAAACATGATCATACACATCCTCCTGCTGATTTTTGGGATTGATAGTTTATTTTGATACACTGATTTCTATGGTTTTGGTTGAAAAAAAAATGTTTGATAGTTTATGGTTTTTATGAAAATGTCTTTTAAAAATGGAAAATTTTGTCATGGATTTTAGGATGTTACAAGTTGGTATCAGAACCCTAGTTTGAGAGAATTGGATGAACCATTGTGTGATTCTGGACTCAAACTATGGATCTGCAATGTATTTTCATAATTAATTTTAAATCAAAGGAGAGGATGCGATGTGTACAATCAACCGGAGCCAAGGAAAGTTATTCCCCAAGATACCCACACTTGTTTATATTGATGATATGTTAGAATTGCATGCTAGTTATAGGCTAGTGATCTTCATGAATTAGATGATACAATTGCTTCATTTATGATGCTTGATAGCCCAAGGGGATTTCTTGATATGCTATATGGGACTGACATTATTACTTCAATTTCCTAGTGTGTACATCATGGTTATACATAAATAAAATTTCATAGCCTGAGAATGCTTTATTTATCCTTATTTCCTATTCCTTGTCTGGTTATGGGATTAGGGTAGAATCAATTATTCGACTGTCTATCGAATCCAGTGTTATGTATGATTAGCATACACAAGGCAACTGCAGGGTTAGTGGAAGTTTCATGAGTAGGTATGGTTGTTAGAAAGTCAACGTATGGAATGGTTTGCTACTCTTGAGAGAGTGAATATAGGATGTATGTGTATTCTAGTTGCTTAGGCTTTGTGGCCGAGATGTTCATGGTAATCTTACGAGACAAATACGGGTAGGTGTAGAAGGTAGTATGGTCCCGTACTACTAAAATCACATGACCCATACGTGTATTAAGGAAGTTACAAATTCCAAGGATTTGGTGGTCGAGTAGTGATGTGATGGAATATAATGTGATTTTCTGATGAGTTATGGTTTATTTTCAGTATGGTGACCACGAGAGGATCAGGATCAGGAGTTGACGGCCCGAAAAGGCCAGGTTTAATGGATGATGAGATTCGTGGGATGATCACCACCCAAGTGACCATGACAGTTAGAGAGGAGATCCCGAAGATGTTTGGGTCTATCAAGACCGTGATGATTGAGCTATTCGATGAGCGTTATGTCGCCGTTTCAGAGGCTGCTGCTGCAGCAACCACTACAACCATTATTGATGCGATATTTTAGGGGAGAAGGATGATGTAATACCGGGACTTCAACAACATGAAGCCCCCAAAGTTCGATGGTGTCAAGGACCCGATAACCTCCATGAGGTGGATATCTGATGTGGAGGATTGATTCTTCACATGATCATGCCGAGGGGACCAGAAGGTCAAGTTCGCCTTGAACCTTCTTCGTTTGGGGGCGAAGGATTGGTGGAAGCTGGTGACCGGTGCTTATTCTTCTACGGAGAAGGCCATAGTGACTTGGGAGCTGTTCACGGAGATGTTCCGTACAGAGTATGTTCCATTGGTTGAGAGGGAGGGGTTAGCTCAAGAGTATTTGTCGTTGAAGCAGACGATAGAGTCGGTGATGGAGATCACCAAGATGGTTACTAATATAGTTCTTTTCTGCCCCGAGTATGCTGCTTCAGAGTGGGTTCATATGTCCCGCTACTTGAGCATGCTCAAGGTGGAGATCTGTGATTTTGTGTTGACACAACACTACCGTTCCCTTTCTGAGATGCATTCATTCACATGGAGGAGGGATATTGAGATTTAGACCTAGACGAGAGAGAAAAGGCACACCCCAGTTTAGACTAAGCCATCAGCAATGTAACATCCATAAAAATTCAAGCCAATTTAAAACTTTTTCAACCAATTAAAAACCATTAATTATTACAAAGTGTTTTCAAAATAGTTTCATGTCAGAGTATCCCAGAAATCAAAATCATAAAATGTGAGGAGCTGTACGATCACGCCTTCGCCTTCCCGCGATCATCCGAAGTACCTGAAACCAAAACTGAAACTGTAACCCCGAAGCTTAGTGAGTTCCCCCAAAATACCCATACACACAACAATATACACATAATCACAAACAGCATACTGTGGGTCCAGTCAACCATCGAGTTGGAATACCCCAGGCCCTCAACCATCAGGTTGGAATGCCAACATATTATGGGTCCAATCATCCTCGGGATGGAATACCCCTTGCCCAAAACCATCAGGTTGGAATGCCCTCATACTACGAGTCCAATCATCCTCGGGATGGAATACTCACGGCCCACAACCATCGGGTTGGAATGCCCAGGTCTATTGGCTCTCGCACAAAGCAGATAAGCCTCAACCACCAATCAAATATGTGCACATATATCAGATAATTACATCAGTCTATAGCCAGACAAACCAATCTAACAGATCATAACAGCATAATAACATCCTATATACCAGGATACCGATCTAACAGATCATACTAGCATAACATCATCCTATCTACCACGATACTAATCAAACAGATCATAGCAACATAATACCATCCTATCTACTAGGATATTGATCTAACAAATCATACTAGCATAACATATCAGGATAACAATCCAAAAAGGGCCGGCCTTGGTGCCTTTGACCCTTGAGTATAGTGAGGAAAATCACCTCACATATGTCGAACTGTAGTGGTAATGTCAAACTCTTGAATCGTAGCCACGAACTCAACCACGTATAACCACCATAGGAACGAGTCCATCAGAATCCCAAATTACCAAAATACCCTCAAAAGTCCAACTGGTTAACCATTGGTCAAAGTCAAAGTCAACAGTCCATGTTGACCCGACTCGTTGAGTGCAGCTAGCAACTCGTCGAGTTCCTTAAGAACTCAAAAATCACCAAAACCCTAATTGACTCGTCGAGTTTCCAACCAACTCGTCGAGTCCATGCGTGTCCAAAAATCGGGGAAAACCCTAACTGAATCGTCGACTCCTCTTACTGACTCGCCGAGTCCATGCAGAAACCAACCACTGTCAATCTTTATCGGACTCATCGAGTTGACCATGTAACTCGTCGAGTCCCTTCATTCCTTTTCCCATTCATGCATTTTTAAGCTACTCCAAAGCTCCAACTTGTAGATCTAGCTTCCTAAGGCACATATTCCACGTAAAGTTGCGAACTTTACGTCCATGCAAGGTATTAAAGGCTTAGAATACTACAACCAAGTCTAGAATGAGGTTTAGGTCATGGTGAGGGGTTACTAGATAAAGCTAATAGCTTTCTGAATTTGGGACCTAGAGGAGTCCAAATCTGAGACCATATCTTCTAGACAAGTTTAAATCCGAGAATGACCCCATTTTGCCCCTAAAATGACCATATTCATGCATGAGAGAAGATCTATGAAATGGAAAGCTAAGGTAAAGACTTTTTACCTTCAAATGAATGCCAAAATGAAGTGGATGCTGGATCTACAGGTTCCTACTCTCTCCAAGCTTCTAAGTCTTCAAATCTCTTCAAGAAATGCACCAAAATACACTCTTTTAGCCTCACACACTCAAAAATGGAGAGTTAGCTTGCTAAGGTTTGCTTCTGGATGATAGGCTGATAAGGTGTAACTCCCCGATCCTCAGGTATTAATATTATGGATTTAATTTTCAAGTTTCAAGGTCTACTCGATGAGTTGGATGCCCTGACTCGTCGAGTAGCAGCGGGTTTGGGGCCACGTGTTTAAGTGACCAACTCCCCGAGTCGGAAGAGTGACTCGACGAGTTGGGGCTGGATGGTGAAACCCTAATTTCCGGGGTTTTGCACCCTATTTAAGGAATCATTAGCCTCCCTTAGTCCCTTACAGCCTTTAGAGAGTCCATCAAACCCTATTTCGTGTGAGAGCTTCATTTGAGTGTGTTTTTGAGCTTTGGAAGGTGGAACTTGTGAAGGGAGCTTGAAGGTCAAGTAGCTAGCAGCAAGGGACTCGTGTGGATCTACAAAATCTATCTCAGTTAGCTTCATTTGAGGTATCAATTCATGATCTTGGCCTCATTTCTTTCTAGATCTCTTTGGATGAAGTTTAGGGTTTTTTGGTTTGGTTATGAAGCTATTGTTGAGTATGAGCTGGATCTGAAGTTGCAACTTCAGATCTGAACCCTCCTTGGGATCTAGGTTCATAAAGTTTCTAGCCTTGTCATGTATGAAACCTTCCATTTGAGTTAGACCCCATTTCAAGTTTGGTTTTGGCATTTTGAGTCATTAGATCTTTGCATGCACGTAAAGTTTGCAACTTTACGTGTTAAACATGCCTTGGGAAGTTGGATTTGTAGTATGGAGCCTTAGCATGGCTTAAAAAGCATCTTTATGGATGAAGGACCGAAGGGACTCGACGAGTGGCATGGTCGACTCGACGAGTCCGATGAAGATTGTCATAGACTCGGCAAGTCAGTAGAGTGACTCGACGAGTCCGATGAAGATTGCCTTGGGCTCGGCATGTCAGACGAGTGACTCGGCGAGTTGGCAAGTTATGCAAGGAACTCGGCGAGTAGCTGAGGGTACTCGACGAGTTGAGGTCAACATGGACTGTTGACCTTGGCAGTTGACTTTGACTTTGAATTTAACCAAGGGTTAGCTAGTTGACTTCCGAGGGTATTTTGGTAAATTGGATATTTATAGCAAAGGACATTGGTGAATATAGGTGTTGGAGTTGGAGTAACATTTGGAGGAGTTTGACACTATCTTCCGAGCTACTTGCGAGGTGAGTTACCCTCACTATACTAAGGGGTCTAAGGCACCAAGGCCGGCCCATTGGATTTGATATCCTAGTAGTTATTGATATGTTGAGTTTGAGCTAGTAATGTATGCCAGTGGTATGCTAGTCTGGTAGATCTTTAGGACTACCTGTGATTCTGTATGATTATCTGTATGTGCATTAGTTATGTTATATGTCAACATATTATGTGAGATGGGTTGAGGAGATACGGCTCCGTGCGGTAACCAGCAAACCCGGGAGCATTCCAGATAAGAGCTGAGGGAGAGTCGTACTGTGGGCTCGGTGGCAATCCAGATGTGAGATGTGGGTCCGTAAGGCAATCCAGACTCACACTGTGGGCCCAGGGGGTAACCCAGTCCGTAAAGCTGTGGACCCAGTATATGCTGTTATTCGTATATGTGTTATGTGCAGTGTATCAGTATTTTGGGGGAACTCACTAAGCTTTCGGGCTTACAGTTTTAGTTTATTATTTCAGGTACATCGGGGGATCGCGGCAAGGCGAAGGCATGATCGTATAGCTCCTCATGTTTTATTTATGTTTCTGGGAAAAACTCTGATATAGACTATTTTGAAAACATGTCTGTAATAACCGTGGGTTTTAAATGTTTTGAAAAGTTCAAATTTGTCTTGAAATTTTTGGGTGTTACATAAGGGAGGCTGGGGAGAGGAGTTAAGGTTATTTAAATAGGGGGCAAACCCTAAAAAATAGGGTTTTCATGCACAACCTCTACTCGTCGAGTCGGGGTCCTCCGACTCGTCGAGTAGGAATTAGAAACCACGTGGGATAACTAGGTTCGACACGACGAGTTGGAGCCTCCAACTCGTCGAGTTCCTTCAATAAAGTGAATAAAAAGCTTTTTAAATATACCTGGGTGTCGGGGTGTTACAAGCAAAGCGGTTCAAGCCCGCCGATTCACGATCTAGAGGTCAGATGGGCCGTACTTGTGGCAAGTGCAGGAAGGTACATGAGAGAGATTGCCGATCAGCGACTGGGTGCCCCAAATTTGGCAGGGAGGGTCATTATGTGAAGGATTTCCGCCAGTAGGCTCCGCCACCGAGATCCACGATTTGTTACCATTAAGATCAGGTTGGCCATGTGAAGGCCAACTATCCATTGCTTGCTTCTAAGCCAATGTAGGCACCAGTCCGACTACCCTTCGAATCTTAGACGGGTGTCAGGGGAAAGCCGAGGCCCAGATGGACAAGGGTTATGCGTTTCAGCTTACTGTACAGGAGGCCAGTGCAACTCCTGACGTTGTTACTGGTATGTATTCATCCATTATTTTGTCAAGTTAAATTTTGTATGCTTACATTTATGAGATATGTACCTTCTTAGCGAGTTCAATATATGCTCTTGTGCCTTTCGACTCTGGTTCGAGCCGGTCCTTCGTATCTCGGTCCTTCAGTGAGGATTTTGTTATGACCCTTTGTCACACCCCTGAACCAGACGGCGGAAATGTCCGGGGGCTCGTGTGACTAACAATTGAATTATCATCACAATGAATATACATGAAACATAACACATTCATCACCAACATTACATATAACAACCAACATTGTTCACATCAAGTACATTGTTATAAATTACATAAATTGAAAGTCTTAATAGTACGATGAGTGATGTTACACAAAATAAATCCATACACACAATCTTCCTGCTTAACGATTACCTGAGAATACAAGTTATTTTGAAAACGGTCAACATATATAATGTTGGTGAGTTCATGAGTATGTTTAGATAAAAGTCTTTGTATCTTTTCTAAAAACCCAGAAAATCCGATATTTTCCGTAAAGTGTCTAAAAATGATGTGAAAATCAAGTATAGATGCATGTGTGAATTTCGTAGTAGTAACATATATGAATGCAGTTTAGATTTCTTTGTATTGTAAGTAAGTGATAATTGAATAATAGTATTTCCCCAGAAAATCCGATATTTTCTGATTTATAATAATGTCGAGGTTCTTAGATCATTCATTTAAGTTATTTCGTATTGACATATTCGACGGGTTAATCTTCGAAATGTTAAATTGGTATTGGATCTCTATATGAGCCGTTATAACCATACATGATAATGACTAGGTTGCCTGTCTTGGCATTTTTCCAAATGTCGGTATTTGCTCAAGGTTTTGTCGCCCTAGACTGGCCTAGTCTAGCTGTAGCGAACAGCTAAGGCGTGGGGGGTCACCCCGTATAGATCTATACACAAACTCCCGCTCTCCCTCCAGGAAACTCTGGTTATAACTACAGGCTACGATTGTACACTCAAAGGTGCCAACCGACAAGTCTCACTAGATTCTCAACCTTTCACGTTTGTTACGTTTTTCACAAAGTTTAATGTTTACGTGTATGTTGTATGTTTTCATATCCAAAGGTACATATATAAGTATACGAAGTTCAATAATTATGTAAAGGTATAGTTACGACCAACTAAGCATGTGATTTTCAGTCCAAGCCCAATTAGCGTGTAAATGGACCACTAAGGTCCAATAAACATGTAAGAGGGTAATTTAGGCCCAATAGGCATGTAAATGGACCACCAAGGGCCAACAAACATGTGACCCATAGCTTAGGCCCAAATTACCATGTAAATGGGCCGCAAGGCCCAATAAACATGTCATGGAAATTATTAGGCTCAATATACACTTGAATGGGCCTTTAGGGCCCATTGGCCATGTAATGTGAATATTAGGCCCAATAAAATTGTTATCGATGTATTTCGTCCATTCGTTATTGTTTCGTTGTTTATATTTAACTCGAGGTTTACCAAATTGATTATATAAAGTCTTCTTTTTGTAAAAACGACGTTCTTGGTCAATAAGCCTCAAAATTTTCAATTAAGGCCCAAAGTTTTGTAAAAATAACACTTTAGTCCATAATTTATAAAAAATTGTAATTTCGTCCCAAATGTTTAGAAATTCATGGGTTTAGTCCAAAAATTTATATTTTGACATTTTTGGCCCAGTTTTGCAGAAAAGTGCATTTTCAACCCCTTGTTTGTAAAAATTGACACTTTCGGCCCAATTTTGATAAAAGTTACATTTTTGGTCCCATTTAGAAATAAATGTTATTTTCACCCCTAAATTTGGTTTATTTACACTTATGACTCAAACTTTGGTTAAATAACATTTTTAATCCCAAAACTTTCATTTTTTCGCAAATTTGGGCCCAAAACCGTGAGGCCCAAATGTTTGGCCCATTAAGCTAAAATTTACATTTTTGCCCCTTTGGAAAGCATGTTTATCATAAAAATTCATTTTTATACCAGTAGGACCTGTTTGATCCTTATAAAAACATAAATGTCACTTTTTGCCCTTATCTTTTGTTTTCTTGACAATTTTGACCCTTAATAAGGTTTTTGCCTTAAATTTTTATATCTTCAACATATAAACACTTTTAACTTGATAATATGATGTATAAGGTGTCTTAGTTCATGGATCTTTACTCAATGTTACTTAAGATGTCGAGATTTGTTAAGATCTAACACATTTTTACAAAATAAACTAAGAAATCACAGTAGACATGCATATAACACATAGATCTACACATTTTACTTGTATTCTCCCCAAAAAATCATGTAAAAACCGAAAACAAGGGGGTATGAACTCACCTTTGCTTTGATGTTTCAGTTTTGAAGAAGTGATGAAGAGATTTTTGGTCCTAACAAGCTTTCTTGAGTGGATCTCGAACTTAGGAGGTTTCTAGGAGTATGATCATCAAAAATTTGCTTAGAAGGAGTGATCTAACATGAGAATGAAGTTATATAACTTGGATATGTAAGGACTTACCAAGAAAATGATGATTTTTGGTGGAAATCTTCTTGATCAACCCTAGATCTTCGAAAATTTGAGAGGAAAGGAAGGAGTGTTTAGTGTGAGTGTTTGAGAGAGTTTGATGTTGTGTGTGTGTGTGTGCTTACCTTCGGTCGAGAGGAAGAAAAAGAGAGGGAAGAGAGATTAAGATGTGATAGGTGCATAGATGTATGGGATTGGGTATTTGTTTAGAGGGTAATTTGCA
Organism: Lactuca virosa; assembly: GCF_052849685.1. NCBI lineage: Eukaryota > Viridiplantae > Streptophyta > Magnoliopsida > Asterales > Asteraceae > Lactuca > Lactuca virosa. Next base: position 165,485,587 of record NC_136434.1, on the reverse strand, counting down.
TGGATTACCTCCATGTATTAGTGAGGTGGCATGGCTTGGATAATTAGCCATTTCTCTTTTTTTTTTTTTTTTTTTTGATGATGGGACGAGAATTGGATTAGGAAGGAGGAAGTGAATTAATTTGGGCCCAATCTTGGTCTTCACTCGAAATTTTAAAGCCCATAGAGAAGTTTTAGGCCAATTGGGCCTTTAGGGTAGTTTACGGCCCAAAATGGCATAAAAGAATGGATTTATGGCTTACTAGGGTTAATTGGATTAGTTATGGCCCAATAAGGCCCATTAGGGTTAGAATGAATCATTCTAGGCCCAAATGGTCCAAAATGTTTTAGATTTGTGAATTTGGGTCCATTTAGAATCCAAATAGAGTTTCCAAGCCCAAAATACTTGAGTTGAATGTTTATTGGTCCATTAGGCCCAATAAGGAATCCTAGTCCAATATGGACTTAAACCAAGGTTCTTAGGGTTTCAAACTCTTTGATGAACATGATAGGTGCATTTAAATGAGCTATGGGTGATATTTACTTAGAGTATATGTTTTACAATCGTTGAATGATTACACAAGAATAGAATTTCCTAGCTAAAATGCTAGTTGTGACATCATCCCCCCGTTAGAGGGAATTTCGTCCTGAAATTCTTTTGAAACTAGGTTTGTGAAGGAAAGAATAAGTGAGGGTACTTTGGTTTCATTTGGTCTTCACGTTCCCATGTGAATTCCGATCCACGTTTAGCGTTCCATCGAACCTTCACAATCGGAATGCGTATTTGCTTTGTACGCTTCACTTCCCTATCCATAATCTCGACTGTTGTTCTTCGAAGAACAGGAGATTCTCGTTTATCTCAATCTCTTCCAAAGGAACGACAAGGGTTTCATCTGATAGACACATTTTCAGATTCGAGACGTGGAACACTGGGTGTACGTTGCTGAGCTCGGCAGGTAGCTGCAGCTTGTAAGCCACTGGACCAATCCGGGCAAGAATCTCGAATGGTCCAATGTATCGCGGGTTCAATTTTCCTCGTTTCCCAAAGCGAATCATTCCCTTCCAAGGAGAGACCTTTAACAACACGCGATCCCCGACTTGAAATTCTAATGGCTTTCGCCGCTTGTCAGCATAACTCTTGTGTCGGTCTCGCGATGCTTGAAATCGAGCTTTGATTTGGACTATCTTTTCGGTCGTTTCACGGATGATTTCGGGTCCTATAAGAGCACTGGCCGGTGATTTCCCTTTTGCTAGTTGAGTGTCACCCACCTCAGCCCAGCATAGGGGCGATGTAACACCCAAAAATTTCAAACAAATTTAAACTTTTAAAACATGTCAAGTTCATCAAAACATTACAACTTTGTTTTCAAAATATTATTTATCAGAGTATTCCCAGAAACATAAACATAATATGAGGAGCTGTACGATCATGCCTTCGCCTTGCCGCGATCCCCTGATGTACCTGAAACAATAAACTGAAACTGTAAGCCCGGAAGCTTAGTGAGTTACCCCCAAAATACCGATACACATACAGTCCACATAACCATATCAGTAATAACATGTCATAACAAACTGAAACAGAATAACACGTAACGGGTCCACAGCTTTACAGACTGGAATACCCCTAGGCCCACAGTGTGAGTCTGGAATGCCTACCGGGCCCTCAGCTCACATCTGGATTGCCACCGAGCCCTCAGTATGAGTCTGGAATGCCTACCGGGCCCTCAGCTCGTATCTGGAATGCTACCGAGTCCTCAGTATGAGTCTGGAATGCCTACCGGACCTCAGCTCATATCTGGAATACTATAGGGTTTGTTGGCTACCGCACGGAGCAATACAACCTCAACCCATCCCATATAACATGTAACACATAACATAACTACTAAGCATGCAATTATCATATAACATCATAGGTAGTCCTACAGATCCACCTAACTGGAATAACCCCTATCATGCAACACTGACTCATACGCAACATCCAATACTGCTAGGATAACACATCCAATGGGTCGGCCTTGGTGCCTTAGACCCCTTAGTATAGTGAGGATAACTCACCTTGCAACTGTCGTCTGAAACTAGAAAGCTAAACTCCCGATCACCAGCACGAGCTCCTCCACCTATAGTTACCATAAAACCCTTTTTCATAAATCTCCAAATTACCAGAATACCCTCAGAAGTCAACTGGTCAACCCTTGGTCCAAGTCAAAGTTCACAGTCAAAGTCAACAGTCCATGTTGACTCGACTCGTCGAGTGCAGTTCACCGACTCGTCGAGTCCTTCCTGAACTCGAGAAGTCATGAAATCCTTGATTGGCTCGTCGAGTTCCCCTTTAACTCGCCGAGTTCATACGTGTCCAAGAATTAGGAGAAACCCTAGCCGACTCGCCGAGTCTTCGAACGACTCGCCGAGTTCAAGGCAATCTTCAACAGACTCGCCGAGTTGTTCATCCAACTCGTCGAGTTCATGACCATCTTCAACGGGCTCGCCGAGTTGTTCATCCAACTCGTCGAGTCCTTGCAGACCTTTATCCATGCAGACGCTTTTTAAGCCATGGCAAGGTTCCAGATTACAGATCCAAGCTTCTAGGTCATGTTTATCACGTAAAGTCGCAAACGTTACGTGCATGCAAAGCTTTAAGACCCTTAAATGGCAAAATTAAGCTTGCAATGGAGTCTCACACTTGAGGGAAGGCTCCTACTAGGCAAGGCTGATGACTTTATGGATTTAGAGGTCAAAGGGAGTCCAGATCTGAAGTTTCAACTTTAGATCTTAGCTTAAACATGGGGAGCCTTTCATAAAACCCATCCAAAAGAGGTTAAAAGAGAGATGAGCTAAAGGAACAGCTTAATACCTTCCAGATAGTGACAACTAATGAATCTCTTAGCTCCCCACGAGTTCCTAGCCTTGATTTCCTTGCTTCCCCAAGTGTTTCCTTCTCCAAAGTTCCTCCTCCAAGCTTGAACACACCAAAGAACACACACACACACACGATTTAGGGTTTGGGAGGGACAAGAAGCAGTAAAGGGGAGGCTGGGGGAGGCCAATGATCCTTTAAATAGGGTGCAAAACCCCGATACTTAGGGTTTCATCTGCCAGCTCCTACTCGTCGAGTCTCTTCTTGGACTCGGCGAGTAGGTCACTAAAATACGTGGACCAACCCGCTGCTACTCGACGAGTAGGGAGATCAACTCGTCGAGTAGCCCTTGAAATCAAGAACTCACACATTAAATCAATACCTGAGAATCGGGGCGTTACAATTCTCCCCCACTTGAACTAGACTTCGTCCTCGAAGTCTGCTGCAACGAATAACTCCGGGTAATACTCCCGCATTTCAGCCTCCGTCTCCTACGTCAACTCGGACCCCCTCCGATGCTCCCACTGTACTTTCACCAAAGGTATCTCCTTATTCCTTAGAATCTTCATCTTCTTCTCTAGTATGGCCACAGGCCTCTCTACGTAATTCAGGCGTTTATCAACCTGAATTTCATCCTGCGGCACCACCTCCTCTTGATCCATAATGCACTTTCGCAGCTGTGAAACATGGAAAGTGATGTGTATCCGACTAAGCTCCTCCGGCAGCTCTAGCCTGTAACCCACCTTGCCAACCCTGGCAATGATCCTGAACGGCCCAATATATCGGGGACCCAATTTTCCCCTCTTCCTGAAGCGGATCACGCCTTTCCAGGGCGATACCTTCAGGAGTACCATGTCACCGACCTGAAACTCTAACTTGGAGCGGCGCCGGTCGGCGTAACTCTTCTGCCGACTCTGAGCGGTCTGCAGTCGCTGCCTAATCTGCTGAATCTTCTCGGTAGTATGCAAGACCACCTCTGTCCGACCCATGACCCTGTGACCAACCTCACCCCAACAAACCGGGGTACGACATCTCCGCCCGTACAACAGCTCGAATGGCGGGGCGCCAAGGCTAGAATGATAGCTATTGTTGTAGGCGAACTCCGCAAGCGGTAGGTGAGAATCCCAACTCCCACCGAAATCAATGACACACACCCTCAACATGTCCTCGAGGGTCTGAATAGTCCGCTCGCTCTGGCCGTCTGTCTGCGGGTGGAACGCTGTGCTGAAGTGCAACCGCGTGCCCAGCTCCTCATGGAACTTTTGCCAGAAGCGGGAGGTAAACCTGACATCCCGATCAGAGACAATGGAAACGGGAGCCCCATGGCGAGACACGATCTCGCGAACGTATACTTCGGCCAATTTCTCGGCCGATGAGCTCTCCCGTATAGCCAAGAAATGGGCACTCTTGGTCAATCGATCCACGATGACCCATATAGCATCAAACCCCTTCGCCGTCCTCGGCAAATTGGTAATAAAATCCATCGTGATCTGTTCCCATTTCCACATGGGAATCTCCAGGGGTTGCAGCTTGCCATGCGGCTTCTGATGTTCGGCCTTGACCATCCTACAGGTCAAGCACCTCTCGACGTACCAAGCGATCTCTCGCTTCATGCACGGCCACCAATAGCTCAAACTCAAATCCCGCTACATCTTGGTGGCCCCCGGGTGAATAGAGAAATGAGACTTATGAGCCTCCTCCATAAACGTCTGCCTAACCCCACCAGACATCAGAACCCAAATCCGACCGCAACGGGTCAATAGTCCCCGACTATCCTGCACGAACCGGGTATTCTCACCCTTGATCCTCTCCAGCTTCCAATTCTCCGGTCGCATGCCCTCTACCTGGGCATCTCTGATCAAACTCACAAGCTGAGAATCCACTGCTATCCTCATACATACCGCGGGGGTGGAAGACCCAGCTGACTTGCGGCTCAAAGCATCCGCAACCACATTCGCTTTACCAGGGTAGTAAAGGATCTCGCAATCGTAGTCCTTGACTACATCCAGCCACCTGTGCTGCCTCATGTTCAGGTTCGGTTGATCCATGATATGTCTCAAGCTCTTGTGATCTGTGTAAATGGTACAGCGGACCCCATAGAGGTAATGTCTCCATATCTTGAGGGCGAACACCACCGCCCCCAGCTCCAAGTCATGCGTAGGGTATCTCGTCTCATGCGGCTTCAGCTGCCGCGATGCGTAGGCTATCACTCGTCCTCTTTGCAGGAGGACCGCCCCTAAACCTGTGATGGATGCATCACAGAACACCACAAAATCCTCGACTCCTTCCGGAAGAGTCAAGACTGGTGCCTCACACAAACGCTGACGGAGGGTCTCAAACGCCCTCTGCTGCTCGGGGCCCCACCGGAAATCCACCCCCTTCCTCGTTAGACGAGTGAGGGGTACTGCAATCTTGGAGAAATCCCGTATGAACCTCCGGTAGTACCCTGCCAATCCCAGAAAACTCCTAATATCTGAGGGAGATTTCGGAATCTCCCACTGCATAACCGCCTCGACTTTGGCCGGATCGACCAGAGTCCCCTCCTGGTTAACGAGATGTCCGAGGAACTGGACCTCTCGTAACCAAAACTCACACTTCGAGAACTTGGCGTACAACCGTTCTCGTCTCAGAACTCCCAAAAGCTCTCGCAGATGCTCCTCATGCTGCTCTCGGGTCTTGGAATACACCAAGATATCGTCTATGAACACAATAACCGAACGATCGAGCATCGGCCTGCAAACCCGATTCATCAGGTCCATAAACACTGCTGGCACGTTGGTGAGCCCAAACGAAATCACCACGAACTCGTAATGTCCATAGCGAGTTCGGAACGCGGTCTTCTCTACGTCCTCCTCTCTGACCCTGACCTGATGATACCCAGACCTCAAGTCTATCTTGGAAAACCAAGATGCGCCCTGCAACTGATCGAAGAGATCGTCTATCCTCGGGAGTGGGTAACGGTTCTTCACCGTTAACTTATTCAACTCCCGGTAATCAATGCACATCCGGTGCGAACCGTCCTTCTTCCGGACAAAAAGAATCAGCGCTCCCCATGGAGAACTGCTAGGTCGAATGAACTGCTTGCCCATCAGTTCCTGTAGCTGCGACGACAGCTCCTGCATCTCTGGTGGTGCCAATCGGTACGGCGCCTTAGCGATAGGGGCCGCACCTGGCACCAGGTCGATCCTGAACTCGACCTGCCTCTGCGGAGGTATCCCTGGCAACTCCTCCAGAAACACATATGCAAACTCCTTGACCACCGATACGTCGGAAAACGAAATCTGATCCCTGACTCGTGTATCCACCACATACGCTAGATAACCCGCACACCCGTGCTGAATGTACTGCTGAGCCTTGGCAGCTAAGCAAAACCCTGATCCCACTCTGGTGCCCTCGCCATATACAATCAGTTCTCCCCCACTTGGGGTTCGAACTACCACTCGCTGACCCTCGCAATCAATCATAGCACCGAACCGACTGAGCCAATCCATGCCTACAATCACGCACACCTCCCACATGGGGATCGAAATCAAATCTATCGGAAAGGACACCCCGAAAATCTCCAAGTCACACCCTCGATAAACTGAAGAAGCAGAAACCCCGTGTTCGTTGGCGATAGAAACTCGCAACGGACAGTCTAGCTCGCCTACTGGCACTCTGAACTCCCTACTAAAAGTCTGATATACAAAAGACCGACTCGCCCCCGAGTCGAACAAAACCAAAGCAGGCAAGGAGTTCACTAGAAACGTACCTAACCATAGGTACAACAGATAAGCATACAACAGATATAGTAAATGAGATAAAGGATAGAAACATACCAGCAACCACATCTGGTGCTGCCTTGGCCTCCTCGGCCGTAAGCTGAAATACGCGTCCCTGAGCCTTCGGAGGCTCTGCTCTGCCCTGCCTCCCATCGGTAAGCCTCAACGTAGCCGGCGCAGGAGCCTGTGCCGGCTTGGCGGCAAGTAGTGGACAGTTGGCCCTCATGTGGCCAACCTGATCGCAGTGATAGCATAACCTCATACCCTGAACTGGGGCGGCCTGGCGACAGTCCTTCGCGTAATGCCCCTCCTTGCCACACCTGTGGCACCCACTACCAACTCGACACACACTAGAATGACCCTTGCCACACTTCCCACAAGTGCGGCTCTGCTGACCCCCGCTTCGGCGCCGGCTGAGAATGTGTCGGGGCCTGCCGCTGCTCTCTCAACTGCTGCTCAATCTCCAAATCATGCCGTCTGGCGGCCTCCTGCAACTCTAGAAGAGTATCACATCGTTGGGTAGACACAAACTGACGGATATCCGTCTTGAGCATGCTCAGATAACGGGTCATCTGAGCCTGCTCTGAAGCAAACTCCGGGAAAAACATCGCCCTCTCAGTGAACATCCGGGTGATCTCCGTCACCGACTCCCCATCCTGTCTCAAACTCAGAAAATCATGCGCCAAACGTTCCCGCTCAACCCGCGGAATGTAGCGGGCGTGGAACATGTCCCCAAACTGCTCCCAAGTAACAGGAGCTCTCTGATCATCAGTGTACGACCCAGTCGCAAGTCTCCACCAGTCCTTGGCCCCCGACCTAAGCAGGTTCAGAGCACACCTGACCTTCTGGTCAGCAGGACACGAGCAGGTGAAGAAACACCCCTCCACATCTGAAATCCATCTCATAGCCTTGATGGGATCCTGCGTCCCATCAAAAGTAGGGGGCTTCGTGTTATCGAAGTCCCTGTACTGAAAACCTCTACCAACTCCTCCCCTGCCGCTGATACAGCTGATGCAGCTGCTGCGGCGGCTGTCTCTGCAAGGGCTGCGTAGCGCTCATCAAAATACTCCACCATGGTGGTCTTAATCGACCCGAACATCTCCGGTAACTGAGCCCGGAATGCAGCAGCAACCTCATCATGCAGGATCTCTCGAATCCTGGCATCCAACTCCTCTGTACCCATCTGCACCACCGGCTCAGGTGCTGTCGGCCCCTCCTGGCCTCTGTCCCCTGATCCTGATCCCGAACCGTATCCAGCCACGAAGCGCCTCGTCATCACCATTCTGAAACATACCACAAGATATCCGATAATCCATATAAATAACTGGGAGCCAACTCCCTACTAACCCTAGGGGTTGTGACTTCCTTGCTACGCGTATGGGTCCTGTGCTTTCAGTAGTATGGGCCCCTACTACCTTCCACACCTACCCATATTTGTCTCAAGTATCACCACAACCCCCTAACTGAATACACAACATGGCGAGCGCTCAATCCTCACTCCTAGAGGAATGCTAAATATTTCATAAATGGCCTACCGGCCTCTCACATAACCCACCTATCCCTGAAACTTTCACCAACCCTGCAGCACTAGTGTATGCTAGCCATACATAATGCTGGACCCTATAGACTTTCGAATATCCAACCCTAGCCTAAGCTCCCAATCAAACAAGAACAGAACATAATGCTAAATCAAACATTCTCAGGCTATAAGATCTTAATTATGTATAACCATAATGCATACACTGAGAAACTACAGTAATGATGTCAATTTCATATAAGGAAAACCCTAGGCTAGCAGGCATCATATAATCACGCAATTCTATCATTCAATTCTTGAAGATTCCTAGCCTCCCTCTAGCATGCTGTTCTAACATATCACATAATCAAATAACTGTATGGTATTTTGGGGTCTACTTACTGGCTCCGGCTGATCGTACACCCTGCATCCTCCTTTACTTATTTTGAAAACCATTTAAAACCATTTAAAACCATTTTGAAAATCTTTCCTTGATTTGAGACTGGATTCACATGAATGTTCCTCCAATTCACTCAAACCAAGGCTCTGATACCAACTTGTAACACCCAAAAATTTCAAACAAATTTAAACTTTTAAAACATGTCAAGTTCATCAAAACATTACAACTTTGTTTTCAAAATATTATTTATCAGAGTATTCCCAGAAACATAAACATAATATGAGGAGCTGTACGATCATGCCTTCGCCTTGCCGCGATCCCCTGATGTACCTGAAACAATAAACTGAAACTGTAAGCCCGAAAGCTTAGTGAGTTACCCCCAAAATACCGATACACATACAGTCCACATAACCATATCAGTAATAACATGTCATAACAAACTGAAACCGAATAACACGTAACGGGTCCACAGCTTTACAGACTGGAATACCCCTAGGCCCACAGTGTGAGTCTGGAATGCCTACCGGGCCCTCAGTTCACATCTGGATTGCCACCGAGCCCTCAGTATGAGTCTGGAATGCCTACCGGGCCCTCAGCTCGTATCTGGAATGCTACCGAGTCCTCAGTATGAGTCTGGAATGCCTACCGGACCTCAGCTCATATCTGGAATACTATAGGGTTTGTTGGCTACCGCACGGAGCAATACAACCTCAACCCATCCCATATAACATGTAACACATAACATAACTACTGAGCATGCAATTATCATATAACATCATAGGTAGTCCTACAGATCCACCTAACTGGAATAACCCCTATCATGCAACACTGACTCATACGCAACATCCAATACTGCTAGGATAACACATCCAATGGGTCGGCCTTGGTGCCTTAGACCCCTTAGTATAGTGAGGATAACTCACCTTGTAACTGTCGTCTGAAACTAGAAAGCTAAACTCCCGATCACCAGCACGAGCTCCTCCACCTATAGTTACCATAAAACCCTTTTTCATAAATCTCCAAATTACCAGAATACCCTCAGAAGTCAACTGGTCAACCCTTGGTCCAAGTCAAAGTTCACAGTCAAAGTCAACAGTCCATGTTGACTCGACTCGTCGAGTGCAGTTCACCGACTCGTCGAGTCCTTCCTGAACTCGAGAAGTCGTGAAATCCTTGATTGGCTCGTCGAGTTCCCCTTTAACTCGCCGAGTTCATACGTGTCCAAGAATTAGGAGAAACCCTAGCCGACTCGCCGAGTCTTCGAATGACTCGCCGAGTTCAAGGCAATCTTCAACAGACTCGCCGAGTTGTTCATCCAACTCGTCGAGTTCATGACCATCTTCAACGGGCTCGCCGAGTTGTTCATCCAACTCGTCGAGTCCTTGCAGACCTTTATCCATGCAGACGCTTTTTAAGCCATGGCAAGGTTCCAGATTACAGATCCAAGCTTCTAGGGCATGTTTATCACGTAAAGTCGCAAACTTTACATGCATGCAAAGCTTTAAGACCCTTAAATGGCAAAATTAAGCTTGCAATGGAGTCTCACACTTGAGGGAAGGCTCCTACTAGGCAAGGCTGATGACTTTATGGATCTAGAGGTCAAAGGGAGTCCAGATATGAAGTTTCAACTTCAGATCTTAGCTTAAACATGGGGAGCCTTTCATAAAACCCATCCAAAAGAGGTTAAAAGAGAGATGAGCTAAAGGAACAGCTTAATACCTTCCAGATAGTGACAACTGATGAATCTCTTAGCTCCCCACGAGTTCCTAGCCTTGATTTCCTTGCTTCCCCAAGTGTTTCCTTCTCCAAAGTTCCTCCTCCAAGCTTGAACACACCAAAGAACACACACACACACACGATTTAGGGTTTGAGAGGGACAAGAAGCAGTAAAGGGGAGGCTGGGGGAGGCCAATGATCCTTTAAATAGGGTGCAAAACCCCGAGACTTAGGGTTTCATCTGCCAGCTCCTACTCGTCGAGTCCCTTCTTGGACTCGGCGAGTAGGTCAATAAAATACGTGGACCAACCCGCTGCTACTCGACGAGTAGGGCGATCAAGTCGTCGAGTAGCCCTTGAAATCAAGAACTCACACATTAAATCAATACCTGAGAATCGGGGCGTTACAGGCGATCTGCATTTACGACCATAGAGAGCCTCGAAGGGAGCAACCTTGATGCTCGTGTGGTAACTGTTGTTATAAGAAAATTCGATCAGAGGCAAGTAGGCATCCCATGATTTGCCGGAGTCAATCACGCAAGCTCGGAGCATATCCTCGAGTGTCTGGATGGTGCGCTCACTCTGACCATCCGTCTGTGGGTGGCAGGCAGTGCTCATATCTAGTTGTGTTCCCATTGCCTTCTGAAGAGATTGCCAGAATCTTGAAGTGAATCTGCTATCTCGTTCCGAGATAATAGATATTGGCACTCCATGGAGTCTCACAACCTCCTTGATGTAGATTCGGGTCAGCTTTTCCATCTTGTAGGACTCTTTTATTGGCAGGAAATGAGCGGATTTTGTTAATCTATCGACAATTACCCAGATAGCATCCAATCCGTCTGCTGTCTTTGGCAATTTGGTCACGAAGTCCATAGTAATCCTTTCCCATTTCCACTCGGGTATCACTGGTTGTTGCAATAGTCCCGAGGGCTTTTGGTATTCCATTTTCACTTTGGCGTAAGTAAGACACTTGCCCACAAAAGTGGTTATCTATGCCTTCATATTAGGCCAACAATATTGTTGCTTGATATCCAAATACATTTTATCTTACCACGGATGAATAGAATATCACGTATTGTAGGCTTCATGCATAACTACTGATGGGTATTCGAAGCGGATCTTTCATTTGCGGATTTGAAGACCGGTGTTTACTTCGAGGGGGAGTTTGGTCTTGATCGTGCGTGCTTGTTGGAGATTGAAGCCGGACATCCAATCCTAACTTTGAGGGGGAGAATGTAAGGGTGCAAAGTCACTCTTGGATGTTATGAGGGCTTACTCCTTTGATTGTGCATAATGAGTTGTCTTTCCGTTATAAGGAAGTGAGTGACACTCATTTTTTCTAATGAACATTTTGAGAGATTAGTTTAGAGAGAGAATTTGCAAAACCCATTTTGTACTCTTTCTATGAAACTAATGAGAGCTTAAAAGAATTATTTAGATCTTGTGTTCATGTTCTTGATTTTACTTGATGATTCACTAAATCAATCTTAATTCCGCACATGCCATCATAATCTACACCACTATAATTGGTATCAGAACAGGTGTTCTTGATTGGATCAAGAATTGATCCTTGATGGCTATATTGATTTGGTGATTCTTCATGTTCTTATTGATCTTCATGATTTAGAGAGTTTTTGGATTCTAGAAATCGAATTCATCTTTGATTCTATTCAAAATTCGATTTTCTTCATTAGAATTCAAGTGATTTTTACTTTCTCTCTCTAGAAAACCCATTCAAAATCATTTTCTCTCTCTAGAAATCTTCAAGTTTTTGAAATCATGGTGCGTTTGGAGTATGATTCTTGGGTTGTGATTGTTAAAGATTTGAAATACAAAGTCAACGAATATCAATTCTATGGATTGATGTTAAGTGGGTTGATTTCGCAAGAAACTTTGATTTCTTATGGAGGTTTGGAGGATGATCATGGAAGATTGATTTTTCAACAACTTTTGAAGATTGAATGTTTGTATGATCTTTTCATTATGAAGTTAGTTGCAAGCGATAACCGAAAAGAAGGAGAAGAAAGAGATTTGTATAACAACAGATACATTTCTCTTGTTGAAAACCCAAGTGATCTTCAAGCTCTTATGTTTGTTGAAGATGTTCTTGATGATCATCATGTTCTTGATGTTCTTGATGTTCAAGAAAAAGGAGTTCAAGTTGATTCTCAAGATGAAAAAGGTTTTTGCTCGATTGGAGTTCAAACCGATGATATTTTGTGTTATTATGATTCGTTTGAAGGAATGACTCCTTATCGAAAGCCGATGATCCAAGAAATTCACAAGTATCAAACTCCAAAAGATTTGATTCAAACTCAAGAAGTTGTGGAAAGTGGGTTTGTTCATGAAATCAAGTCTTCAAGGTGCAAAAAGATGAGAAAGAAAAAGAAGAAGAAGATTAATCGCAAAAACAAGCGGGTTTACTCACAAAAATCGTTAAATGTTGTGAAGCCGAAATCCGTGAAACAAATTTGGGTTCCAAAGCAACTATATCCAAAGGTTGCATTGAATTTGAAGTCAAAACCCAAATGTGTTAGTGGTTCTTTTGAAGATGTTCATGGTTTGATGAAGAACACGAAGAACACGAAGAACGAGTTGTACAACACGCATGGTGGGTGGTACAATGTTCGATTTGGAGATTTTCTCATTCCAACAAAAGAACCAAGATCTTCTAAATTCGATTCGTTTGTTGAAAATGGAACTCGATTCGTCAAAAAGGTATCTCAAATTCTCAAATGGATTCCAAAACATCCATGATTTCGATTCATATTTTTCGTTTTTCATTTTTGATCGATTTGACTCATTGGATCAAATCCGTTTCAACCCCTTTGATTGATCGAATTATTTTTGTTTAGATTAAAATCCTAAAAACAAATATCAAAATCATTTTCCAATATTCTAATTCCATTATTGTTCACTAAACTCAAAAATCAAAACCCAAATTCATGGATAATGTTCATTCAAAGCCCAATCCACAATTTATTTGTTTACTGTTCATTCTTTTGAGCCCACCCATCGATTCTAAGTCAATCAGTAAGTCAAAATTGCTTTCATCTCAATGTCTTATATCTCGCTTCAGTCGAGTATTTTGAGTATCTCAAATCGATGTCAACTGTTTGGGGATAGTAAGTGAATGGTAAAAATCGAATGATTTTTGTTCTTGAAGTCGAAATCTGTATTATAGTTAAATGTTTTGAAATCGAAAGTTCATTAAAAGTCAAAATCGACTTTTGAAATTGACAGTTGCTTGAAGCTGATTTCTATTTTGAAATGATTCATAGGAGTTTGTATTCGATTGTTGATGTAATTGTTCAAATTGAAATCGACTTTGAGATTGTTGGATTTGATTTTGACTTGATAGGATCGAATTTGGATTGGTGTAGACAGTTCGATTTCAATGGTCGAATAAAAGTCAAAATTGATTTTCTTTGAGAATTGGAAATCGATGTTCGTTATGAACTGTTGAAGGTTGATAACGAAATCATGAAAGTTGATAATGAACACGAAAGAGGAGCTGATTCTGATTTTCGAATCAAAGTGATTTGTTACAAAGCAAGGGATTGATGTCGGGAATCCTCGACTCTATAACTAGTTCTCGTTTTTGGGCATTATGTGGAATCGATGGGTATTTTCTGTAAATCGATGGGTTGGAGTCGATTTGATGAACAGGTGGCTGACGAAGGCTTGGATATTGTAATTGAAATCGATGAGTTTTGATGTTGATTTTGGTTAAAGGTCATACGCTCTTGATTTCGAAGGATGTTAGTCGAGAATCGAATGAGAGAGTTCGATTGTATGCAAAATTGATTTGGAATCGACTTGGGTTATTGCGATTGGTTGGTGTTGGTATATTGCTTGGTATTGACTGGGTTCGTGAGTGGAAAACGAAGGTCGTGGTTTGAGTTGGATTCAATAATCGATGATTATTGATGATGATTTCGAAAGTTTTCGATTTGTAGTCAAGAGTCGTGGATGTCAAGTCGATCTTGAATAACATGCGAAAACTGATTGTCGCTATGTGATGTCAATGATCGAAGGATTATTGATTTTGATTTTGTTGATGAATTGATTTTGAGACTTGTTGCTGAGTAATGAAGAACGAAGGGTCAATGTTCGTTTGTTTATGGGTATCGATTGGGAAGAGTCGATGTTTGTAGTCTGGACTTGGAGTAAGAAATGACGCTGATTTCGAATGTTTACAGTCGATTTGCGATTTGGGTTTTGGTGTGTGATGAAGGTTTATACTAACAAAGAGGTTACTGTTCATGGATAAGGCTTCATATGCATTCGATTTTGTTAATTAGTGGGAAATTTTTTTGTTAATTTGGTGTTTTGATTGAATCTAACGAAGGGGAGAGAGAAAATTTTGGTACTGAGAATTTGTACGAATGATGCTGTGAAAGTTTCGTTAGTTCACGTCGTCCCTGTATAACAAATTGGGGAAGAAGAAAACATGAAACTTACGAAAATGGTCCCTGCACTTTTAAGGAAATGGCATCTTTCATCAAACTTCGACAGTTGGTGTATTATTTCGATAGTTTGATGATTTGTGAAGAAGTTTCGAAAATAACCCTTAATGTTTCGAAAGTTTGACACAATTTACAAATTTTCGACAGTTTGGACACAAGTTTCGTTAGTTTTGAAGACAAATGGAAAAGTTTCGTAAGCAGTCCCTGTACTTTCGAAAGTTTGACAGTTTTTGCCCAATTTCGAAAAAGGACTGAATTTGCTGAGAAGTTGAAGAAAATGCATTTCTGGTCCCTGCAGTTTGTGCGAATTTACGCTTTATGCCCAGTTTTGCAAATGGGGTAGAGTTTCGCATATTTGGCTGTTTTTGGCGCAATGGGTCCCTGCAAATTTCAGAAAGTGACAATTTTTACCCGGTTTTTGAAAAATCTTGCAACTTTCACCAAAAAAGTCAAAATTTTTCACAAATTGGAAATGTTTTTGTGGCTTTTTCGTGATTGTTTTTTCGTGCAAGATTTTTGGTGTTTCATTTTTGGCACACATCAAGGGGGAGTTTTGTAAAGTTCATTCCTCGAGCGCTTCTCACCCTTAATGGGTTATATAATCATTTTTTGATTATAAAAGGGGGAGAATGATGGGTATTCGAAGCGGATCTTTCATTTGCGGATTTGAAGACCTGTGTTTACTTCGAGGGGGAGTTTGGTCTTGATCGCGCGTGCTCGTTGGAGATTGAAGCCGGACATCCAATCCTAACTTTGAGGGGGAAAATGTAAGGGTGTAAAGTCACTCTTGGATGTTATGAGGGCTTACTCCTTTGATTGTGCATAATGAGTTGTCTTTCCTTTATAAGGAAGTGAGTGACACTCATTTTATCTAATGAACATTTTGAGAGATTAGTTTAGAGAGAGAATTTGCAAAACCCATTTTGTACTCTTTCTATGAAACTAATGAGAGCTTAAAAGAATTATTTAGATCTTGTGTTTATGTTCTTGATTTTACTTGATGATTCACTAAATCAATCTTAATTTCGCACATGCCATCATAATCTACACCACTACAACTACCTCTCTGAATCCCCCATTTTTGGGAACCCAGATTCTATTCATGTAGTAGTGAGTTCCGTCGTCTTTAACTTTGAGCTCCTTCTCCATTCCACATAGTGATTCACTAGCGACATTCTCCGGCTTTAATGCGTCCAATTGGGCTTCCTTGATCTGTGAGGCTAGATGAGATTGGATGGTGATTGATAGAGTCTTCACACGACGACTTGAATACTCCTTTCGACTCAGGGCATCGACTACTACGTTAGCCTTACCTGGATGGTATTTGATCTTGCACTCATAATCATTTAACAGTTCAACCCATATTCTTTGCCTCATGTTTAGTTCCTTTTGATTTAGAATGTGCTGGAGGCTCTTGTGGTCTGTAAAGATGGTGCACTTGGTACCATATAGGTAGTGCCTCCAAATTTTTAAGGCGAAGACCACTGCCCCCAGTTCGAGATCATGTGTGGTATAATTTACTTCATGTGTTTTCAGTTGTCTGGATGCATATGCAATTACCTTCCCACGTTGCATAAGGACACAACCTAAACCTTGATTCGAAGCATCACAGTAAACTATGAAGTCTTCGGTTCCCTCCGGTAAGGATAGCACTGGAGCACTACAGAGGGCTTGCTTCACGGTTTGGAAGGCAAGCTCTTGCTTCTCGGTCCAGTTGAAGGGTACGCCTTTTTGCGTCAATGTGGTGAGGTGTTTGGCTATCTTGGAAAAGTTCTGAATGAATCTTCGGTAGTATCATGCAACACCCAAGAATTGGCGAATTTCTGTTGGCGTTGACGGATTTGCCCAGTTTTCGATTGCCTTGATCTTGGAGGGATCCACATGTATCCCTTCCTGACTGACTACATGGCCCATAAAGTTCACACTGCGGAGCCGGAACTCACACTTGGAGAGTTTCGCATACAACCTTTTAGCCCGCAGGGTTTCTAGAATCTGTCGGAGGTGTTGGCTATGATCTTCTTCGCTTTGAGAGTATACGAGAATACCATCGATGAAAACGATTACGAATTTGTCAAGGAATGGGCGGCATAATCGATTCATGAGGTCCATAAATGCAGCGGGGGCATTTGTTAGATCGAAGGGCATTACGACGAATTCGTAATGACCGTAACGAGTTCGGAAAGCAGTCTTAGGAATGTCCTCATCTCAGACTTTGAGTTGATGATAACCGGATCTCAGATCTATCTTTGAAAAGTAACTAGCACCTTGAAGTTGGTCAAATAGATCATCGATTCATGGAAGTGAATACCAGTTTTTGGTGGTGAGTTTATTTAATTCCCTATAGTCGATGCACATCCTGAAGGATCCGTCTTTCTTTTTAACGAAAAGAACCGGAGCTCCCCATGGCGAGAAGCTGGGTCTGATGAATCCTTTATTCAGGAGTTCGCTTAGTTGGCTTGATAATTCTTGCATTTCAGCAGGAGGCAACCTATAGGGTGATTTGGCGATTAGAGTGGCTCCAGGCACTAGGTCGATTCGGAATTCGATTTGTCGTTCTGGAGGTATTCCAAGAAGACCTTCTAGAAACACATCCGGGAAGTCACATGCCACTGGGATGTTGTGAATGCTCGCTTCCTCTTTGGTTTTATCCACCACATGAGCAAGGAATGTGTAGTTCTTCTTTTGTAGACACTTTTGTGCCTTGATACATGAGATAAGGCGAAGGTTTGCGCCGGGTTTATCTCCGTAGATTATTAGGGTTTCGTGATGAGGGAGATGAAGGCGAACGACCTTCTCGTGACACATAATATCGGCATGATGGGGGCTTAACTAATCCATGCCGATGATTACATCAAAACTCCTAATATTTACTGGCATCAAATTTATTTGGAAAGAGTGGTTGTTTAGTGCTAATGTACATCCTACATAGATATCTTTGGTTGTTTCCATTTTCCCATTAGCCATTTCCACCATAAAGGCTTCGTTGAGCTTCTGGGGTTGTTGATTTAGCAAGTATTTGAATTTATTACTAACAAAACTTCGTTCTGCCCCACTATCAAATAAGATGCATGCGTACGAGTTGTTAAGTAGGAACGTACCGGTGACAACGGTTGGGTCCTGCACTGCTTCACCCTGACCCATTTTCAGCACTCTCCCTGCTGCTCCTGCCCCTTGATTGTTTGCGTTGGGGCAGTTTCGCCTGAAATGCCTGGTTTTCCCACATCCGTAACAGGTATAATTGGCCCCAACATTGGTGTTGTTATTATTGTTGCTGTTGTTGTTGTTGTTGTTGTTGTTGTTGTTTGTCATCTGGTTTTGTTGAAGCTGAGCCCTAGAATACTTTGCTGTATGGCCCTTCCGGTTGCACCTTGTGCAAATCATCTCTTTGCACTCCCCGTGATGGTGGAAGTTGCATTTGTTACACTTGGGGAGATTTCCTGAATACTGCTTTGGAGCATTTGGCGTGGATGAGGCTGGAGCATGTGGTGTGGTGGTAGCTTGAGTTGCAGCATGGACAGTCACAGTTTGTTGCTTCTTAGATGATTCCGAGTTTTGATTTCCCTTTCGCTTGTTGTTTTTCCCCTTCTTTCTCTCACCTTCTTTCTTGACCTCCACTTCTGCTGTTTTGGCACCCTTATTGTTGCCATGATCATATAATTTCTGGGCCAGTCCCTTGGCTCTATCAAACGTCTCAGGGTTTGCCGCAATGACATTCCCTTGGATAGGTGCAGTCAATCCCCAGATAAACCTCTCAATATTTTTCCCTTCTGAGGTGATCATTCCGGGACACAGAAGAGATAACTCACTAAACCTGGATATGTATGCGTCGATATCGGAGTTTTGAACCGTGAGGTTCCATAACTCTTGTTCCATCTTCTGGATTTCGCCTCTTGGACAGTATTCAGCCAGCATCATTTCTTTAAGCTCTTCCGAGGGCATCGCGTTCGCCACCGGGAGTGTCATGGCCTCTATGTGGCCATTCCACTAGGAGAGGGCTTGCCCAATGAAGGTGCAGGCTGCGAATTTGACCTTACACTCATCCGGACACCCGCAGATTTCAAAAATGGATTCTACTTTTTCAATCCATCGCTTCAGGGCTATTACGACTCCTGTCCCATTAAAGGTTCGAGGTTTGGCGTTGGTGAAGTCCTTGTAGGTGCAAGTTCGAGCGACTCCGTGGTTCGTTCCTTGATTTGTGCTTCCGGTTCCCTGCCCGTTGCCTTCTCCGTTGTTTCCATTGCGAATCTGCGCAAGTGCTGCAGTGACCGCAAAGGACACTGCTGCCTGGCATGCAACCGAGTTTATCTCAGGTGGGGTCGGTGTTGCGTTGTTTCCACGGTTGGGTCTTTGAGTGCCTATAGTTTTGCGAGTTTGGATGCCCATAGACTAGGCGTATAGTGTGTGTATTTAAGTAATTTCATGCATTAACATAAAACAAGGAAGTAAAACACATAGCAGATGACAATGTCATGATAAAACATAAAGCATTTTCATTAATACTAATTATTTTGATGCATGAAAATTTGCCAGAAGGCATACAGTACATGGGGAAATATAAAATCCGGCAGCATGACGACCCTATGAGTAGTGTGGTCACTTAAACATAAGGTCGATAGTACATAGCATAGTACACCTAAGAGAAACCTAATACTAATAAGATATACTACTGATCCCGATCATACTGAGAAGTGCCTAATGGTGGTAGCGAAATCATATCCCAAAATGTTGTGCCAACAACTGAGCCATCTCGATCATTTCTCCGATGACCTCATCCCTTTCATGCTCAGCTTGCACGGCTCGTGCCTCCATAGCAAATAGCTGCTGCCGAAGTGTGGCAACCTCTGCTTCCAGAGAACGATCGTCACCAACGGGATCCCATTGTGGAGCAGGGTGGTCATGGTGTGCCTCATCGGTAGGTGGTTCGACGGGGGCTTCATTTGTGTCCCTATCCTCCTCTATGTCTTCGTTAGTCCCATAAAACTCATAGTCTGTATCAGTGTACTCGTCGGGCCCAATGCCAGGGGCTCCCCCTTGTTCTTCTTCGGGATCCTCCTCAAGCATCCCCTGAGCCACTAGGGCTTGATAAAAATGTACTCCTTGCTGATCATCATCCATGGTGACTGCATGGGGGCGCAGGAATAAGTCATGTTTTGATTATTCCTATAGTATATTTTAATTATTTAGGTTTGGGTTCCCTAGAGTTATTGGAGAGTGAGGTAGGCTTTTGGATTCATTTCCCGCTATGATTACTCCCGAACACATGTTGATCAAATTCTGAATAAATATAGTTGATCAGGCTATATTTATCCTTAATATGACTACATAACTGCCCAGGTTTAACCATAGTGTTCAATTTCCTCCAGAAGCTTTTATTAAATATTGTTAGGTTATTATTCTAATATGCGCACATAAGTGTGAAATTTTTGTTTTGTTCAGAGTTATTTAGTCCCATTGTGTTTATAGTTGCATATCATGTATGGTTAGATATGCTAGTTCACTATAAACATTGCTCTGATACCAACCTGTCACACCCCCGAACCAGACGGCGGAAACGTCTGGGGGCTCATGTGACTAACAATTGAATTATCATCACAATGAATTTACATGAAACATAACACATTCATCACCAACATTACATATAAGAACCAACATTGTTCACATCAAGTACATTGTTATAAATTACATAAATTCAAAGTATTAATAGTACGATGAGTGATGTTACACAAAATAAATCCATACACACTTGAAAATCTTCCTGCTTAACGATTACCTGAGAATACAAGTTATTTTGAAAGCGGTCAACATATATAATGTTGGTGAGTTCATGAGTATGTTTAGATAAAAGTCTTTGTATCTTTTGTAAAAACCCAGAAATCCGATATTTTCTGTAAAGTGTCTGAAAATGATGTGAAAATCAAGTATAGATGCATGTGTGAATTTCGTAGTAGTAACATATATGAATGCAGTTTAGATTTCTTTGTATTGTAAGTAAGTGATAATTGAATAATAGTATTTCCCCAGATAATCCGATATTTTCTGATTTATAATAATGTCGAGGTTCTTAGATCATTCATTTAAGTTATTTCGTATTGACATATTCAAAGGGTTAATCTTCGAAATGTTAAATTGGTATTGGATCTCTATATGAGCCGTTATAACCATACATGATAATGACTAGGTTGCCTGTCTTGGCATTTTTCCAAATGCTGGTATTTGCTCAAGGTTTTGTCGCCCTAGACTGGCCTAGTCTAGCTGTAGCGAACAGCTAAGGCGTGAGGGGTCACCCCGTATAGATCTATACACAAACTCCCGCTCTCCCTCCATGAAACTCTGGTTATAACTACAGGCTACGATTGTACACTCAAAGGTGCCAACCGACAAGTCTCACTAGATTCTCAACCTTTCACGTTTGTTATGTTTTTCACCAAGTTTAATGTTTACGTGTATGTTGTATGTTTTCATATCCAAAGGTACATATATAAGTATACGAAGTTCAATAATTATGTAAAGGTATAGTTACGACCTACTAAGCATGTGATTTTCAGTCCAAGCCCAATTAGCATGTAAATGGACCACTAAGGTCCAATAAACATGTAAGAGGGTAATTTAGGCCCAATAGGCATGTAAATGGACCACCAAGGCCCAACAAACATGTGACCCATAGCTCAGGCCCAATAAACATGTCATGGAAATTATTAGGCTCAATATACACTTGAATGGGCCTTTAAGGCCCATTGGCCATGTAATGTGAATATTAGGCCCAATAAAATTGTTATCGATGTATTTCGTCGATTCATTATTGTTTCGTTATTTATATTTAACTCGAGGTTTACCAAATTGATTATAAAAAGTCTTCTTTTTGTAAAAACGACGTTCTTAGTCAATAAGCCTTAAAATTTTCAATTAAGGCCCAAAGTTTTGTAAAAATAACACTTTAGTCCATAATTTATAAAAAATTGTAATTTCGTCCCAAATGTTTAGAAATTCACGGGTTTAGTCCAAAAATTTATATTTTGACATTTTTGGCCCAGTTTTGCAGAAAAGTGCATTTTCAACCCCTTGTTTGTATAAATTGACACTTTCGGCCCAATTTTGATAAAAGTTACATTTTTGGTCCCATTTAGAAATAAATGTTATTTTCACCCCTAAATTTGGTTTATTTACATTTATGACTAAAAGTTTGGTCAAATAACATTTTTAATCCCAAAACTTTCATTTTTTCGCAAATTTGGGCCCAAAACCATGAGGCCCAAAATGTTTGGCCCATTAAGCTAAAATTTACATTTTTGTCCCTTTGGAAAGCATGTTTATCATAAAAATTCATTTTTATACCAGTAGGACCTGTTTGATCCTTATAAAAACATAAATGTCACTTTTTGCCCTTATCTTTTGTTTTCTTGACAATTTTGACCCTTAACACGGTTTTTGCCTTAAATTTTTATATCTTCAACATATAAACACTTTTAACTTGATAATATGATGTATAAGGTGTCTTAGTTCATGGATATTTACTCAATGTTACTTAAGATTTCGAGATTTGTTAAGATCTAACACATTTTTACAAAATAAACTAAGAAATCACACAAGACATGCATATAACACATAGATACACATTTTACTTGTATTCTCCCCCAAAAATCATGTAAAAACCGAAAATAAGGGGGTATGAACTCACCTTTGCTTTGATGTTTCGGTTTTGAAGAAGAGATGAAGAGATTTTTGGTCCTAACAAGCTTTCTTGAGTGGATCTCGAACTTAGGAGGTTTCTAGGAGTATGATCACCAAAAATTTGCTTAGAAGGAGTGATCTAACATGAGAATGAAGTTATATAACTTGGATATGTAAGGACTTACCAAGAAAATGATGATTTTTGGTGGAAATCTTCTTGATCAACCGTAGATCTTCGAAAATTTGAGAGGAAAGGAAGGAGTGTTTCTTGTGAGTGTTTGAGAGAGTTTGATGTTGTGTGTGTGTGTGCTTACCTTCGGCCGAGAGGAAGAAAAAGAGAGGGAAGAGAGATTAAGATGTGATATGTGCATAGATGTATGGGATTGGGTATTTGTTTAGAGGGTAATTTGCATGGATTACCTCCATGTATTAGTGAGGTGACATGGCTTGGATAATTAGCCATTTCTTTTTTTTTTTTTTTTATGATGGGCCGAGAATTGGATTAGGAAGGAGGAAGTGAATTAATTTGGGCCCAATCTTGGTCTTCACTCGAAATTTTAAAGCCCATAGAGAAGTTTTAGGCCAATTGGGCCTTTAGGGTAGTTTACAGCCCAAAATGGCATAAAAGAATGGATTTATGGCTTACTAGGGTTAATTGGATTAGTTATGGCCCAATAAGGCCCATTAGGGTTAGAATGAATCATTCTAGGCCCAAATGGTCCAAAATGTTTTAGATTTGTGAATTTGGGTCCATTTAGAATCCAAATAGGGTTTCCAAGCCCAAAATAGTTGAGTTGAATGCTTATTGGTCCATTAGACTCAATACGGAATCCTAGTCCAATATGGACTTAAACCAAGGTTCTTAGGGTTTCAGACTCTTTAATGAACATGAGAGGTGCATTTAAATGAGCTCTGGGTGATATTTACTTAGAGTATATGTTTTACAATCGTTGAATGATTACACAAGAATAGAATTTCCTAGCTAAAATATTAGTTGTGACACCCTTGGAAAATTGGAGTGTCCGTTGCAAGTTTCCATCACCAACGAACACAAGGTTTCTGCTTCGAGCGTGTTTCAAGATCGTAATTTGGAGATATTTAGGGTGGCCTACCCGATTGACATGATTGCCATCCCTATGGGGGATGTATGTGTGATTATGGGGATGGACTGGATGAGCAGGTTTGGAGTCATGATCGATTGCGAGAGTCAGCTAGTGGTGGTTCGAACCCCAAGTAGGGGAGAGCTAACCGTTTATGCTGAGGGTAACAAGGTTCGTTCAACTTTTTGTTCGGTTCCCAGGGATAGGTAGTATCTCCAACATGGATGTTCAGGTTATCTTGCATATATTATCGACACTCGAGTTGAGGGGAAGAATTTGATTGCGGATGTGTCAGTGGTTAGAGAGTTTCCAGATGTCTTTTTAGAGGAATTACCCGATGTGCCTCCCGCGAGGTAGGTGGAGTTTAGGATCGATATGATCCCGGCTGCGGCTCCGGTTGCTAAGGAGCCATATCGCCTTACACTACCCAAGATGTAAGAGTTTTCCTCTCAACTCTAGGAGCTGTTGGGCAAGCAGTTTATCCGACCGATCAGTTCACCCTAGGGAGCACCGATTCTATTTGTAAAGAAGAAGGACGGGTCTCATCGTATGTGCATAGATTATCGAGAGTTGAAAAAGTTAACAGTGAAGAATCATTACCCACTTCCTAGTATTGATGGTATTCTCTATCACTTCCAGGGTGCATCTTGTTTCTCCAAGATTGATCTAAGGTCGGGATAGCATCATATGAGGTTCGTAGAAGAGGATGTGGAGAAGACAGTGTTTTGAACTCGTTATGGTCACTATGAGTTCATGGTGATGTCGTTTGGGCTCACCAATGCACCTGCAACAGTTATATATTCTGGTCTACTCCAAGACCAGGGAGCATCATGAGGATCACCTCCGAGACTTACTTGGAGTGTTGAGCATTAAGAGGCTTTATGAAAAGTTCTCCAAGTGTGAGTTCTAGTTACAAGAGGTCTAGTTCTTAGGAAAACGTATCAATCAGAACGAGATTATAGTTGATCCGACCAAGATTGAGGCAGTTATGGAATGGGAGTTCCCGAAGCCCCCCTTGGAGATCAGGAGTTTTCTGGGGTTAGCAGGTTACTATCGGAGGTTCATTCAGGATTTTTCCAAGATTGTTGTTCCTCTGACTCGCTTGAAAAACAAGAGTGTGGATTTAAATTGGGGTCCTGAGTAGCAGTATGAATTTGAGACTCTACGGCAGAAGTTATGTGAGGCCCTGGTATTGACCCTTCAAAGGGTGTTGAGGATTTTTTGGTGTTTTGTGATGCTTCTATCATGAGTTTGGGGGCGATACTCATGCAGTGGGGTAGGGTGATTGCGTATGCTTCCAGGAAGATGAAGCCTCATGAGTTTAGGTATCTGGCACACGATTTGGAGTTGGGGGCATTGGTGTTTGCCCTTAAGGTTTGGCGACACTATCTCTATGGGGTTCGTTGTACCATCTACACAGATCACAAGAGCCTGCAGTATCTTATGGATCGAACGAATCTGAATATGAGGCAAGACATGTGGCTTGATGTAGTCAGGAATTATGACTATGACTTTCTTTGTCATCTAGGGAAGTCCATTGTGGCCGCCGACGCTTTGAGCCGCAAGGCAACTAGTGCTCCTGTTCAAGGGCTCTATTAGAGGATGACCATAGACTCACCACTCCTGGATTTGATTCGGGAGTCTCAGGCCAAGGGAATTAGGAGGGAAAATTGGAAGAAGGATAAGATCAGGGGCTAAATTGGTGGATTTGCCACCGATAGTCACAAGCTTATGACCCTGTGTGGGCGGGTTTGGGTCCTAGTTTCGAGTGGGGCCCGACATAAATTGATGGAGGAGGCACAAAAGTGTGGGTTCTCGATTCACCCTAGAGCCACAAAGATGTATCGGGACTTGAGACTTAGCTATTTGTCACATCCCGAAACCGGAATGGCGGAATCGTTCCGGGGTGGAGGACGTCATGTTTAGCATCACAACCAATGAATAATAGGAATCATAGCAACACAACCAATACAGTGGATACATATATAAGTAAAATATTTACATCAGTTTGAAACTTGTTTTAAATACATCAAAGTATGTAAAATATAAAAACATGATTCTTATTGCTCCGGCTCCTCTAAATCCAAGAAGTACCTGTCTACTGATTTCCTGAGAATACAAGCAGTTTGAAAGAATATCAGCATAAAGCTGGTGAGTTCATAAGCATTTAGTTTTGGTGGAAAAATGTTCTTTGAATCCTTTTGAAAAGTGTTCCTCAAGAAAATCCTATATTTTCTTATGAAAAGCGTGTTTGAAAACCCATTCCTTCCATAACCTCCAGATTCATACAAGATATGTACAATCCAAGGAGCCGTGGAATGAATATGAATATCCGTTAGTTACCTGTTAAACAATCCGTTTATGAAAAGCCGAGTTATCCCTGGAAAATCCGATATCTTCCCTAAAAGTTGATCATTGATTATCCGTTCTAAACTGAGGTGTACAAGTATCTACCATACTTATATCGATAAACGTAGTTTCTTTTAAAAACCCTGGTCACTCCCAGTGAGGTATATTAGCCTTATTACATAAATAAAACTAATAAAAGAAAACGTGGTGAACTAAATCCTGAAGGCATTGTTAATACCCTCCAGTAATCAATCGGTTATTACTTTGAGGTTAGTTCACTTGATCCATTATTACAAAAGTAAATCTCTGTTATCTACATTGTGAGTTTCATGACCATAGCTGACTGGATATGGAACGTAACGGGGCCGGTATCCCTTATGACTTTGTCACCCGTAGACCAGCCGGTCCGACTGTAGCTAGCAGTAAGGTACGGGATTGTCAGTCTCGTATAGATCTATACACAACAGTCACGCTCTCCCTACAAGAGATTCTGGTCACAAGTGCTAGTCCTACACTCTGATTCTGTGGGAGTGTTACCAAGGACGTGTCTCCAACTTAGACTAACAAATTTACAAGTAATAATATAGAATATCCTTTTGTGATTAACATGAATCCTTTATAAAACGATACATTTTACTACATGATTCATAAGTTCATTGCTCTAGTTTTGAAAACTGTTTCTACGAGTTGATTTCTTAATCGTTTGGTAAAACTGTTTTTTGTGTTAAAAGCATACTGAAAATATAATTATCTTAAACAAAATAATATACTTTGAGCACAAGTTTCTTTGTACTTTTGCTTGTATCCCCCCCCCCCCCAGAAAACATGAAAAACTCGGAAAAAGCGTAGGGGTATGAACTCACCTCGGGTAAGTGGTTTGATTGAAGGATCGATACGGAAAGCTGGATGTTCAAGTGAAGCCTTGAACACGATTTGATCCTAATTAACACGTAATGACACATAAAGGAGTCAAATGAAAGTATTTCACCACTAGATGTGATGGAGAACCACTCTAGGGACTTAGAACTACTTGCACTAAGTGTTAGGACCTTAAAGGATTGCATGAGGGAGGTGTATGACCACCTTAAAGGTGTGTGCGGCCATGGGTGTGCGACCCAAGGGGTGTGCGGCCGTACACTCATGATGGAGGGTGCCTTTGAGGTGTTTTCAAGGTCCATACTTGCATCCATGAAGTGTTCTAGGTCCATACTTAGTGGTAGTACAAGTTTAGGGTCTTAGAAATGAGTTTGTGGTCCTAGGGTGAGTGTGTGGTCGCACACGGGAGTGTGCTGCCGCACACAAGGAGTGTACTACCGCACAACGGTGTGTGTGGCCGTACACAGGTGTGTGCTGTCATACACCCTACATGATGATGTCCAAAATGCCAATTCTAAGGTGTAACAAATCTAGGGTCATGTCCAACTCGAATATGGAAGTCAAACTCTCACTTTGGAGGGTATTTTAAGAGTGTGCGGCCACCTTATGGGGGTTTGCGGCCGCACTCACTTCCAAACACGAAGAACATGATGAATATTGCACACTTAAGGCTTAGATAGAGTGGTCTTTCATGGATATCAAGTTAGAGGATGAATTACTCACGTTCTTGAAGCTTTGGAGGGTTTGTGGTTGAAGAAGCTTGAGAGGAAAGGTGTTGTGTGCTGCCAAGGTGTTAAAGGAATGAAAGGAAAGGGGGTCTACCCTTTATATAAGGGTGGGTGTGCTGCCTAGAAGTGAGTGTGCGGCCAAGAGGTGAGTGTGCGGCCGCACACCCATGTGTACGGCCGTACACTCCCCCTAAGGGTGTGTATGGCCCGGTTTTGTCACCCTACGGCTTGCGGACTCTTTCCTAACCTCAACTTTGGCTATACTCAAGCTTAGAACGCTTAAATGAACCCTTAAACAGTACAAGAAGTCAACAGAACAAGTTTAACATTGATTGAATTGGCTAAGTGTACAAGATAAAAGTTTTGGGTTGTCACACTATTGGCGGCCATGCATAAAGTGGGAGACAGCATGGTATGTGGAGAGATGCTTGGGCTACCGGATGGTCAAGGCAAAGCACCAAAGACCACATGAAAAACTGTAATCCTTAGAGGTTACATGTGGAAATAGGAGCAGATCACCATGGATTTCATCGCCAAATTTCCGAGGACAGTCAAGGGATTTGATGCCACATGGGTTATTATTGACCGTCTGACAAAGAGTGCATATTTCATTTCCATTCGGGAGACTTCTTCGGCTGAGAAATTGGTCGACATATATATAAGAGAGACTATTGCTCACCATGGTGTACCAGTTTCTATCGTATCCGACCAGGACGTGCGCTTCACTTCTCGGTTTTGGTAGAGGTTTCATGATGAATTAGGTACGAGACTTCACTTCAGCACTGGTTATCAGCCACAGACAGATGGTCAGAGTGAGCGGACTATTCAGAAGCTTAAGGATATGCTGAGGGATTGTGTCATCGATTTTGGTGGGAGTTGGGACTCCTACCTCCACCTAGCCAAGTTTTCCTACAATAACAACTATAATTCCAACATTGGTGCACCTCCGTAGGAGCTTCTTTATGGGAGGAAGTGTCGTACTCCATTTTATTAGGGAGAGGTCGGCAAAAGGATCATAGGGAGGACTGAGGTGGTTTTTCGGACGATAGATCTTATTCAGCAGATCAGATAGAGGTTACAGAAAACACAGAGCCAACAAAAGAGTTACGATGACAGACATCAGTCTGAGTTAGAGTTTCAGGTTGGGGATATGGTTCTGCTGAAGGTATTGCCCTGGAAGGGTGTTATACGCTTCAGGAAGCGGGGCAAGTTGGTCCCCTCGTTTTATCATACCTTTTAGAGTGGTGGCCAGGGTATTCATGGTGGCCTATCGGTTGGACCTGCCTAAGGAGCTTATTCAGATCCATAGCACCTTCCATGTTTCTCAACTTTGGAAGTGCTTATTTTATGATGCGGCAGGGGTTCCATAAGACGAAATTCAGGTCGATGAATGCATAAATTACGTGGAGAGGCTGGTGGCTATTCTGGATAGGAAGACGAAGACCTTCAGTCAAGGTTCAATGGAAACATAGGAAGGGATCCAAGTAAACATCGGAGCCCGAGTCGGAGATACGCGAACACTACCCAGTTCTTTTGAGTTATCAATAATTTTAAGGATTTAAACCTTGGTCACTACGTGAATACTTGGGTGTCACGATGTGACTATGCCCGAGGAAAAGTGCATCCCATTTAGTTGTCATGACGTGACCACATATGG
This sequence comes from Lactuca virosa, assembly GCF_052849685.1. Taxonomy (NCBI): domain Eukaryota; kingdom Viridiplantae; phylum Streptophyta; class Magnoliopsida; order Asterales; family Asteraceae; genus Lactuca; species Lactuca virosa. Next base: position 165,456,516 of record NC_136434.1, on the reverse strand, counting down.
GTCATGACGTGACAACTCTTGCTTTCTAAAACCCTAATTTTGGGGATTGTCCCCCTATTTAAGGGAAGTGAGGGCTAGGGTTTGCTCACCCTCAGCCTCCATCGCCTCCCTTCACCCTCCAAAAACCCTAATCTTCCATTATTGTTCTTTGAGCTCCATTTTTGGTGATTTGAATCCTTGAATAAGAAGATAAGGCATTTGGTGCATCATTTCATCTTGCTAGCCACTCCATCATCATCTTGAGTTGCATTAGGACTCTTGTAAGTCCTCAAGTTCCTGCCCTTTTAGCTCAAGCTTATTATATATAGTGTTTGGCTCAGTTTTCTCATCATTTATGGAAGTTTGAGTGTTAGGATCTCATAAAGTTGGCAACTTAATGAGTTCCCAAGACTCTTTTGCTACCCTTTATCCTAGATCTGGAATATTAGTAAGTTTTAGGTTTCATGCATGGGATTAGAGCTCATTTCCCCTTCATTTTGACCTAGCTTGTGTTTGGGACATGCATGTCTAAAAAGCTATGATTTTTATGATATTCTGAGATGGAGAAGTCCTTCTGGAAGGTTTGGTTGCATGGCTTAAAGGATTAAGAGATCAAGGCATTAGTCAGTCCATAGCGTTCCTCACGACGTGACACTTTGGTCGTCATGACGTGACGAGGGCCTGATCGGCGATTATTTTGTCTTCGTTATGCCACGATGTGACCAATGGGTGGTCACGACGTGGCGACATGCTGAATGACCTTTGGAGTGTTGATTTTGACTGGAACTTTAGATCAAATTTAGGGTTTTGGGGCCGTAGTTTGAGTTATGGTCCCTGTTGGCTGTATAGGTGACTTGTAGTGTTGGTTTTTGGATATGTGATCGGTGCTATTTCTACTAGGCTACGAGGTGGGTTTTTTCACTATACTTTGTACTACAATATGTGTCCTTATGTGTAGGATGTTGGTATACTGTAGTGATTAGTTAGATTGGTAGATTTGTATGATTACCTGTATTTGATGGTTTTTGATTATCCGTTTGCATATGTCGACATAATGCGGTTGGGTGGAGGCGGTACGACTTTATACTGTAGTCCAACAAAACCGGGGCAATCCAACCATGTGTTGTGGAATGGGGGCAATCCAGTCCGATGAATGTGGGCCCCGGGGCAATCCAGTGTTATATTGTAGGCCCGTGTGCACATATTGTATATGTATTGTTGTGTGATGTATTTTGGGTGAACTCATTAAGCTTTGGCTTACAATTGTTGATTTTAATGTTTTCAAGTACTTCAGATGATCGAGGAAAGGAGAAAACATGATCGTACACATCCTCCCGTTGATATTTAGGATATCGAGATTATTTTGATACACTAATTTCTATGGTTTTGGTTGAAAGACAATGTTTGACAGTTTATAGTTTTATGAAAATTTCTTTTAAAAATGAAATTTTTTGTCATGGTTTTGCAGGATGTTACACTTAATTACACTACTTTTATCTACTCACCCTCGTAACCACATTGTCGTTTGATCCCAAGCACGTCATGGTAATCCAGTCTCATCGTGGTCACATTCTTTCCACGTCGTGTTCTCTACAACTCAATGATAACATTCTACTTTAGGGCCACGTCATGGTCACTCTCCACCCACTTCGTGGTTAGAAAAGTACATTTCTATTTATCAAGCTAACTGCATCGAGTATCTCGGATCACTACGTCGCGGTTCACCGGTTTACACGCTACATATTCCACTTTAGATCTCACAATCATGATCCGTAATCTTTCTCTGCAATGCTCCACTACATTATTTATAGGGAACAATATATATATATATATATATATATATATATATATATATATATATATATATATATATATATATATATTCTATCTATCTCAAAATTTCCAAAATGTCTAATAGCATATCTAACTCATAATTATCAGATCAGATTAGTTTTCAACTCTACTTTATGGTTTAAGATTAAGAATCTATTATAAGAACCTAATTCACTTAAACCACGACTCTGATACCAACTTGTAATACCCAAGTTTTCATACCAAGTACATCCAATAATTTCGTTTCTTATTTTAAAATTACTATAATTTTGGTGAACATTAGCTTTTTGGAATACAAGTAGTTATCAAAAGAATCATACTAGGCTCAAGTACATGATCGAGCCGGGCATCACAATATATACCTGCAAAATAAATTTGTAGTATCCCATGGAAATGGCATTGCGGAATTATGGAGTGCATAATCAAAAAGACACAAATTAACGTTTAAGCACAAGTGTATAAATAATGGAGTTGTATAAAATTTATATAAGCATGTGCATGCTTATATACAACACAAACACACACACACACACACACAATCTCTCTCTAATCTAAACTACTCATCTATACAAAATATGGGAGCTCTCTCAACCTACAAAGTATACTAAACTAGTATATATATATATATATATATATATATATATATATATATATATATATATATATATATATATATATAGGTAAGCTCAACCCATAAGGTCTTCTATATGAGAAGCCTTCCACCTTCTTTTAGACCTTCACAATCACCTTCCACATCGAATAGGGGAAAGACTTGTATGTCAACACCTCATGGGGAGATTTTCACCCCAACATTCTCCCCCCTCAAAGATTGGAATGGATGACCCGACTTTTAGTTCCAAAAGAGCAACTTCGCGAATTAATACCTCAATCGTGACAAAAATGTAGAAGTGATCATCAAATCTTCAAATCTTCAATAGCCTTCTAATTCGGGTTCTAGGATGTGAGACATTACAATCCAAAGCTACAAGAGGCATGTTTAATCCTTGAGAACCCAAAACTCCAAGGAAAATTACCCATCCTTGAGCAAAAAGCACATCCCAAAAATAATCAAGAAGTCCAAACCCTTTATAAAAACCCAATTTGGAATATCAAATATGAATCACTTCATAATCAATAATAACTCCTCCTCCAAGTCACATCGATCTTCAATCACAAAGATCATTCACTAAAAATATGAATATCTAAAAAAATTTGAATACCCATATCAAAATCTCTCCTTTTTTTATAGTCGAAATATGATTATAAAACCTCCAAATGGGAATGAAAAAGTGCTCAAAGTGGATTTATCAATGCTTGACATCCCTATTTTTACGGTCATTTTTAAAACTTTTTATTTATGTTTATTTTAAAACAGAGTATTTCTTTTGTTTGCGGAATTGGTCCCAAAAATATTATTTCAATGTGAGATAATATTAACATTAAAAATTTCCAAAGAAATGTTCGATATTGATATCTTTTTCAAACTTGGGATGTCATAATTGATTAAAAACATAAGCATAAACAAACCTTACATTAATTTACACTAATGATCTACATCTCCTTTAATCTTTCAGTGTAATTTATCTTTGTTAGATCTTATTTTGTTTGGTTTGTGATAGGCATATACATGTTAGGCTTTGTTTTTGTTTGTTAGGGCTTAATTTGTGTTTTCGGTTGGTTGGACCGAAATCAGCCTTGATTTCGGTCCCTTGGTGTTTTCGGTTATGGGTTTGCTTGTACATTTGTGTTCCATATAAAATGAGACTCATATGACCGGTTAGAGGGCTAGCAGTTTTCGGTCATAGCGTTGTGAAGCCATTGTACCAGACGATTATTGAATACAATCGTGTGCATTGGATTGGATTGATTTCACTTCTTCTTCTTGATTTGCTTTACATTGATTCCACCTTTGTTTAGCTTATTCGATTGATCACTAGTTGGTTCGTTGTTTGGGACTTACAATTGGTATCAGAGCCAATCTAGTGCCAATCGTGATCTACCTCGAATTTGGCTGTTTTATTTGATTTAAGCTTTTGATTGAAAACTGTTTTGAGTTTATTGTTAGAAATTATTCGTTGTTGTTGTTGTTGCTGTTGTGTTCTTGGTGTTCATCGAGGATTCAAAGAAAAAGAATCGAAAATCTGTTTGAAATCTTCGTGTTCAGTGGATCTGGGTGTTTTCGGTAGGAGATTTCGGTGGAGCGTCTCATATTTTCGGTGGTGATTTTAGTGGAGCGTATCTTATTTTCGGCAGAAATCACGTTTTCGTCCGAAATCATCGTTTTTGGCAGAAATCCTCGTTTTCGACAGAAATCACGTTTTCAGTCAACCTCATTTGTTGACTTGTTGAGTTTTCGGTGTGACATTCTTTGATTTGGACAGTTTTACTTTTAATCAATTAAAAAAAACTTAAAAAAAAACATAAAAAATGGAACCTCAACACAGTGAATTACATCAAGAACTGGATTCAATTATGGGAACCACTACGAGAATTCCACGTCTTTTATCTGTAGATGGGTTTCTAGAATGGAAGTATAGGATTGAAAAGTACATTAAGATGAAAGACTTTAAGATATGGAGAAGCATCCTTAGAGTTCTGGTTAGAATTATCACAACACTGGAAAATGGTACTGTTGTTGACAAAGAGGTGGAGAACTACACTGATGAGGACTTTGAGAAGATTGAGGAACAAGAAAAGGCACTTGCAAATTTGACCATGGCATTGTCCCCTGACATTGCTCAAGGATTCATGGAATATGATTCTGCAAAGGCTCTTTGGGAAGCCTTGATAGAAGTTTATGAGGGAAACGATGATATGAAACAGAGCAGGCAGGATATGCTCCGTCAAAAGTTCAATATGTTCAACCATGTTCGTGGGGACACTCTTGAAGCCCCAACTGCAAAGATTTATCACACTCACTACTGAAATGAGTAGTGCAGGAATCTCAGTACCCCGCTCTGAGATAAACAAGAAGCTGTTAAACTTAATGGGTTTTAAGTGAAACAAATAAACTAGAAAACAATTCCTAAGTTCACATGCAACCTACTTTGGATCTATGTTTTGACTATTGAACATATAACTTTGAATTGAAAAACAAGAACCCTAGAGGAGAGAGGCTAATTTCGAAATTAACAAACTAGAGTTTAAGAGTTACATACCTTTCAATTGTTATAGCATACAATTGACAATCCTCTTGATCTTGATCTTGATCTTCTTGGAAGCTTAGCACCACAAATGTAATGCCTCTAATGGAATCACACCCAAGAGCTAGCAAGAAGGAAATTAGAAGGAGAGATAGAGAGGGAGTATGCAATTTTCGGCCCTAGGGTTTCACCAATGAAAGAGTGGGTGAATTCAGGAGCTGGGAGGCTCCTTATATAGCTGAGGGATCTAGGGTTTAGGGAAAACCCTAATACTCCTTTGCTTGGGGCCTAAGCTAATCCAAAGGCCTTATCCAAAGCCCCTTGGACGGAATCCTTATGGTTTCCCCTATAGATTTCGTCCACCTCCTTCCAAGGAGGTTCTGGAGCCTTCCACTCAACTATGTAATAATTGCAAACTAGTCCCTGCACTTTATAATTAATACTTTTAACCCCAAAATTAATTCTGATTAATTTCTGGCTAACTATTAATTAAACATAATGATTTCTAATTAATATATTAATCTTTTAACATATTAATAAATCATTTATATTAATTTATTAATCTTATAAATTAATATCTCTCCTTTTATAATTTCCTTGTCCAGTTGCTAGGTTTGAGGGCAACCCAAAAGGACTGTGCTGCTATCAATTCAAGTACATACTAATTATAGTTATGGGCTTAGACACCTAATCCAACAGTCTCCCACTTGGATAAGTCTGTAACTATAATTGCTAGTATGACTTTGAAATTTGACCAGCAAATTGTAGCTTCCAAAAGCTGCTGCTGAACTCTGACCCAGTCAGTTACGTGTCCTTAGATAAGTGATCATATAATCCTTCGTTCTGCAAGATATGCCCAGACATAAGACATGGAGTGTAATCAATCTCTTAGTCCAGAATCTCTGTTTCCTGATTTCTGATTTGTGATGATGTAGGACTTCTAATTGAACACATCAATTTAGTCCTGGCTGGGCCCAGCACATAAGTCAACACCAAATCATCGAGGGGCCCACAGATATCGCTTTTCCGGTTAGGGCAAAAGGAACGAATAAACGTTAACTCATATGCTTGTATCTTTTACTCATCAAGTTATACATGACAATACGTTTTATAACACCAAGTTACTGATGCGTTTTCGTATCACCAATGTATAACCGACTTTGTAAATTACAACTCATATATCTTCGTTTCAAGATTATAAGATATTATCGTCTCATATTACTCGTGATGAATTCCATGAAGTGATACTCTGAGCGAGGGTTTATCCAATACTCAAATCTCAATTTCTGAGTACTCATGAACATTGCAGCAATTCTATTGCCATGTCTATCCTTAGACAGTCTGCAATCCAATTCATGACAGTCTTGATTCACTACTTACTTCCAAAAGTACGAGCGACTGTGGAGTTTGAATAATCTTATTATTCAGGAAGTCAAAACATGCAAAGTGAAATGCAATAATAATATTAATCCTATATGGCCCCAAAGCTTTTGAGCGTAAATAAAAACACTTTTATTTAAACACCATATTGATTACTCATTATTCATTGCTTACTGTTTCATAAAATCAACTTATTACTCGAATTATAACCACAATTGTCCCATGCTGCAAGCATGTACACTTTGGTTTCCTATGGTCCATACTTTGTGAAATAGATCAATTGAAAAACTTTTCATTTCACAATCCCCAATCCTTATTATTAGTATAAGAATACAAAATTCTTACCACGTTTAGAATATGTCAGATTCTAACATTTTATGCAATGATTCTTTCGTAATGTCATAGCACAAAAGTTACCAAGACTCGACTAATGAAATTACAAGGTATTCTATCAGAAATTGTTACAAGACAATTCCATAGACGTGAAGTCTCATATTCAAAGTACATTCCTTTGAACATCCTTCTCGCATAAAAGTTTCTAATCTAGACATATTTCTTAATATCCAACTCCCATTAATGGAAACATTTCCATATTTGCCATATGACAACTAATTCTTAATAGAATCTTATCTATTCATAATAATGTCAATATAGTCCATTCAGTACTATACTTCCAACTACTCACAAACGACAAATCCTCAGTGAACCTCAGATCATCCTTTGATGGTTGTTTAATTATTTTAGTCAAAACCGATTCTAGTCCCTTTTTCCCTCTTAATGCCCTAGGCATTTGGAAAATTTTAGAATGGTCAAATATTACAGCATATGCAATCGATCCTATACCCGAAGCGTATTGGACACGATGCATAATGTCTCACATAAAGACGTGATACTTTATCATCCTTCTGCCATAATATTTTATGTGCCCTGTTCCCACAATTCGATCTATGAAGAGGGATGCCGTAATCATAATCGAATTTTGAGAATGCACTATGTATCCTTGACTAAATTTATTAACGTTTCTCGATCTAAGCTTTAGAATTTTGAAACGAAGTATAATATTCTCTCCCTTAATTATAGCAAAACAACTTTTCAACCATTGCAACTTTGCAAAGTGAATCTTTGTTTTCTATAATTAATATTGCTAACTTGCAATACTTACCATAATAATCATGCTCCCACTAACATGATGATTATTTTCTTACCAGCATAACACTTATGCTCCCACTAGCTTTGACATGTATTCAGAAAACAATTTAACTTCCAGAAAACAATGCTTATTGAATTCCTTAAGTTCATATTTCTAATACCTAATGCTTTGATAAGCCTTTATCTAAGCTTCTTAAACTCATACACCTTTGCCTTAGAAAGCTCATATGTGTGTCTAGACAAATTCAGAACTTATGTTACTAAGTCCCAAATGTTCAGACTAATTGCCAAATCTCACAATTCGAACTATGAAGAGGGATGCCGTAATCATAATCGAATTTGAGAATACAATTTTCACAATTGTTGTCTTCTTAAAACTCTCTTAGTGAAAGCATTTCCTCACAATCTTTTTCATGAAGGAGGGAAACTTTATGCCACTTAGATTTTATGGTGTATGTGTTCCTATCCATGTGAATTTGCCAAAACCAAAGTTTGCGACAAATCCAAACTCATATGGACCGAACGTGCTCAATCTCAATTTCTTGCCTCATGGTAACACGAGTGCCCACCATGTCTTCCAAGTGGTTTAGCAACTCATCCTTACTTATCAATGTACTTTCCATTGATCAAGGTGCTTTGTCTTTATGCATTCACATGAGAACTCATAGAACTCACATGCATAATTAACTCAATTGGAATGGCACAGAAAAGGAGTATGTCATCCACGATAGGCTTTAAACCTCAAGTCGTGTGCTAGTGATGATCAACTAGGTTTAACTCTTGATTTGTTCCTGAAACCTTTCAAGACCATTAAGACTCCCACTGACTCCTTGACATATAAGATTCTCTTGTCAAGAAACATTCCTTGACAAAACAAATATTCAAGAGTTAGTGTAGTTTTTATCAAGACTATCACTTCACATAATTGGTTCTAGTTGATCTTTGTCTTATCCAACACATCACAACTTACCAATCTCAAATGTGCAGGAATAAGAAGACTTTTTCCAATTCCACATTTGTTGAGTGTTATAAACCTACTAAAGACGTGTCACTCAAGTCACAATCTTGGAGTATGACTCTTAAGACTTGATATTGGAACGAAGTATGATTGACTTATTGATTTAACTATTTCCATAATTCTCGATTCCTCTTCTTAGACATGCAAATGTACTAAGACTCACTTAGAGGAGCAATTGAGAAATAGTTCTTAATCATTAAGACCTATCATAAAACACAATAAAAAGTACTCTCCCTTCTTCTTAGAATAGAGAAACTTTTATCTTTCTGCCTACTTGATTCTTCTTATTCGTTCTGCTATTGATTGAAACTCTTTCGATCAACTCAGAATTATACTTAATCTTATAAGTATAACCATATTTATTAAACTTTAGTAAATCATGATGAATATCTTTATCACTCTTGTGGTGGACTTGATCAACGCACAACCTAGTGTACTCGATCTCCTAGTCCTTCTCTTGACACTTTGCCAAAGAATTAGTCTAATTTCCAAATATGAAGTTTCTCATTCATCACGCAATCTAGTTGTATGATTCCAAGTTTCTGTCCAATTGAAACTTGGGCGATGAGAATCTTCCCTTATTTGGCAAATTCTCGACATTTCCACAAATAACATAATTAAGAATCAAATCCATTCATTGCAGTAATACACAAACATCAATTTTTCATAATGATTTCATTGCAAGGATATATAAAATTATTCAAACCAAAATTTATTTTATTCATAAAAGCAGCGGAAAACATGTCCTTACAGTGCAAAATCAACTGAAAAACTATGTAATCAAATATTCCTAACAAATCTATTATAACTTTCTAAGCTCAAAATCTGATCTTCGAATCCATGCGATCGTGATCCATTTCTTCGTGATCAGACTCATCTTGCTTTTCCATCAAGCCTCCTCTCTTTTCTCTGATCCTGCAAAACATTCAAATGTAATCTTATCACATTATGTATTAAGAATCAATGAATAGGAACTTAATGGAGTTAGATAGTGGATTTTAACTGAAGTAGAGCCATACTTCTTGACTCTCCCATCTCTTAGATCTCTCAGGTAGACTGGGCAACTTCGTCTCCAATGCCCCTTCTCTTGGCAATAAAAACAAATTGACTCTTTTGGAACAGTACACGGAACTACTTCAGACTTTGCCTTTTTCTTATGATCAAACTTTTCGACCATGGCATGCCTTTCGTTGCCATTGCCTATATCCATAGAGGTCTGGAAGGCAGATCCACCAATCAACTTTGCTTTTCTAGTGCGCCAAATCATCGCTGATTCAGCAACAATAAGCAAATAGGTGAGATCGATGAGGGTCACGTCCTGGTCTAACATATAGTGCTCTCTTACGAACTCACTATATGAGTCAGGAAGCGACTGAAGAACCCAGTCAACAGCCAACTTCTCACAGACAACGACTCCCAACATTCTTAACCTATCAATGTGTGACTTCATCTCTAAGACATGTGCACACACTAACTTTCCTTCTTCATGTTTACTTGCCAAAAGGGCTTGAGTGAGTTTGAACTTTTCAAGCCTTTGATCTTGTGGGTTAGGGAGAACAATAGGAGGAGGTAGAGGAAGTGAAATCAAGCTAGTCCACATGGCAGGGATTGATCTTTCACCTTCATTGTGGAACAGACTTTCACTTTGAGCAGGAATACCTTTTCCTTTGGATTTGGGAAGGCCATGGTTAGATTCAGACATCTACAAAACGGAAGAAATCAAGTTAGTCGATTGAATCCTTAATAAAACACCCAAAAGAGATATTAAGGCTAGGATCCAACTATGAAGATTCACAACTTAGAAATGGGATGCCGAGATCCAAGTGTAAATTTCATAAAGGTAGGTGAATGACGATTCACCAATTCCACCATTAGACGAAATAAATGAAGTGAAATTCCTAATTCTTTTGAGATACATTGAAACTATTCAATGACATGTTTTAATCTCGGATTATGCTCTTCTATTTGTGACTGGGATGCCGAGGATCACAAACAAGATGTGAATAACCATGCAAATGTGCTTGGTAACCTCATTGTCTTTATCATTAACTATTGATGTGCTGGTAAACCACACACGCTCCATCAAAATGACAATTATGAGATACTCATTACTACTCTTTATTAGTGCCTTTTAGTGTGCTGGTTAACCACACAAGCTCCACTAACGACCAATAAAGCACAATGTGCAATTTCATGGATTAGCATACTTTTCACATTTTTCCTAAAGTAACTAGAGTTGGGATTTTGTAAAATAATGTTCTAGTACTTTCTTTAATAACATTATACTTTTAATGAGATGTAGTTGTCCTATCAAATCCGTTCTGCTAACGACCCTCCACTAATCAAGGAAGCGGTGGGTGAGAGTGGACACCCATTCAACTACCATTTTATAGGCAGTTTCCTTATACCCCCCTTATAGACTAGCTTCGTGAATGAGGCATACTAGCGATTTGACTGACCATATTCTTATACATATATAATATTAACCTTTTAATTATAATACATATATAAGGTGTGTTTTAAACTTTTTAAAACTTTAAGGTTTATATATAAATTTCGAAAAATTAAACTATTAATTTAAATTTAAAATAAACCAAATAACTAGATTTAATAATTATCTATTAATTAACTTTTAATTGATCTATTAAATCTTGTAAGGATTATCTAATCAAATTAAACAATTAATTTAATCCTAATCCTTATCCCTCCAGATTTCGAAAATTAGGGTAAAGGATAATTTCCTTATTTTTCTCAATTATCCAATTAGGAAATAATTATCCAATCAAGTAATAATTATCCAAAATAAGATAAAACCCTAAAATAACAAGAAAATTTCGAAATTCAAGGGAGGAGCCTAGGGTTTTCCAAAACCCTAACCCTAATTTCGATTAGGGTTCATGGAGGCTAGGGTTTTTCGAAAAACCCTTTGAACCAAAAACCCTAAAAACGAAAATTTTGGCCTTTAGGGTTTAATGGCTATAAACCCTAATTTGCAATTCAACTATTATAGCAATTCAATTTAAAACAAACAATGGCTCTGATACCACTAATGGGTTTTAAGTGAAACAAATAAACTAGAAAACAATTCCTAAGTTCACATGCAACCTACTTTGGGTCTATGTTTTAACTATTGAACATATAACTTTAAATTGCAAAACAAGAACCCTAGAGGAGAGAGGCTAATTTCGAAATTAACAAACTAGAGTTTAAGAGTTACATACCTTTCAATTGTTATAGCAAACAATTGACAATCCTCTTGATCTTGATCTTGATCTTCTTGGAAGCTTAGCACCACAAATGTAATGCCTCTAATGGAATCACACCTAAAAGCTAGCAAGAAGGAAATTAGAAGGAGAGAGAGAGAGGGAGTATGCAATTTTTGGCCCTAGGGTTTCACCAATGAAGGAGTGGGCGAATTCAGGAGCTGGGAGGCTCCTTATATAGTTGAGGGATCTAGGGTTTAGGGAAAACCCTAATACTCCTTTGCTTGGGGCCTAAGCTAATCCAAAGGCCTTATCCAAAGCCCCTTGGACGGAATCCTTATGGTTTCCCCTATAGATTTCGTCCACCTCCTTCCAAGGAGGTTCTGGAGCCTTCCACTCAACTATGTAATAATTGCAAACTAGTCCCTGCACTTTATACTTAATACTTTTAACCCCAAAATTAATTCTGATTAATTTCTGGCTAACTATTAATTAAACATAATGATTTCTAATTAATATATTAATCTTTTAACATATTAATAAATCATTTATATTAATTTACTAATCTTATAAATTAATATCTCTCCTTTTATAATTTCCTTGTCCAGTTGCTAGGTTTGAGGGCAACCCAAAAGGACTGTGCTGCTATCAATTCAAGTACATACTAATTATATTTATGGGCTTAGACACCTAATCCAACAAAACTCTTTTCCAAAATCGTGGAACATGAATGTTTCTGTCATTAAGAAAAAAAGAATCTTCACAGGCTCACTCTTGCTGAGACTATGGCTATCATTAAGGTCTGTGATTTGGATGATAAGCAGCGTGAGATAAATCACGTGAATTCCTACTCCACAGCAAATTTGGGAATCTCGTCAAACAATGCTTTTTCATCATTCACTGTTCCACAAACTCATGCTATTCCTTCTACTATGCCTTATCAACATCAAGCCTCCTCAAAAGCTCCTGCCACAATATCAACTCCCAAGGAAGCTGAAGAAAACATGGCTCTAGCTTCTGGCCTTGTGAACTGTTACAATGCTTTCTTGGCTGGCGACTGTTGGATTAATGTCTAAGTCCATAAATATATTTGGTATGTACTTGACCCGACCCGGCATGGTCCATTTGGGTTGCACTTCACCGGCACAATTTATATGGATAGTCTTTTGAGAATAGTATATTTATGATTTATATTAATATCTTATATGTTCTAATATATTAATATGGAATCATATTATTTAATTAGTATTGATCAAGAATTAATTTAGAATTAATTAAGTGATCAAAAAGAACTAATTAAATATGGACTCTTATATATATGGAATGGGCCAAGTTCATTTAGGTTGGGCTAAGCTTTCATGGATGGTCCATGGAGCTTTTAACCCATGGATCCTATGTAAATGAAAGGTCATGGGTATTAGGGTTTACATGGATGTAACCCTAATCCTCCATAATATATAAAGGGGTCCTTGGCTCACAAAATTAGCACAAGTGTGTGAAAATAAGAGTGGGCCGATTTTAGTGTGCATACATATTATCTCAAGTTCTTCCAAGGTGTTTTGGTGATTTGTGATTCCATTTGAGGCTTCCACACTATTGGGGCTAAGCTCTTAAAGCTTGAAGACATCAAGCTACATCAAAAGGTATGTCATCTAACTAGAACTTTGTAGTATAGGTGCTTCATAATATGCTAGTTAGGATGAAACCTTGGAATAGTTAATATTTGCATGTATAATAGAGAAAACATAGATCCAAGGTTTATAGGGTTGCATGTACACCATAGGAGTGTTAGAATGCTCAAAACCCGGCAGTGGTATCAGAGACTAGTTGTTTTCTGTTATATTGATGCAAATGTTTTATTTTCAAGTTGAAAAAAAAGGAAAAAAAACATGACGTTTGTCAAATTTTAAGATAATTACTTGTTTTGTGAAAAACAAATTATTTGTAAAATTTGAATCATTTGTTATATGAGTTGAATTAGGTCAAATTTAGTAAAAGATAAAATGATATGATTATTTTATTAGTTTTAAAAGTTTGATCTAAATGTTTTAAGGAGTTACATATTTTTTCATAAAATTTTGGAGCTCAAAAGTTTTTTTTAAAGTTGTGATCTTAAGGGTTTTTTAAACTTCCATAAGTTATGGATATGAAAGTTTTTTTTTTTAAAAAAAATTTGATTCAAAGTTTTTATAGAGTTACAAAATTTGGTGTTAATGTTTTAAAGAATTCCATAACTTGTTCTTAAGTTATGGAACATCGAAAGTTTCATCATAAAACACCATTAATTCCATAAGTTATGGAATCCAAAGGTTTTCAAGAATTACAAAACTTGCCCTCAAGTTTTGGAATTTGAGAAAAGTTTTTTATGAAAAAAAGAATTGAATTCTAAAACTCTTGGGTTCATAACTTAAACAATTAATTAAATGGTTTTAATTTTGAGTTTAATAATTGGAATTATGATGTTTTGTTGAATAGTTCAAATTAACTCTTATAGACTTTATTAATAGTTAATTAAAGCGTTTAATTAAAAGAGTATTATTAATCCATAAATATATGGTTTGAGTTTAATTAAATTAAAAGTCTAGTTTAATTAATAGATTAAACCACCAAGTATTTTAAATGTCTAAAATACACCCTTATACTATTATAATATTAAAAGTTTAATATATTATATGTATAAGAGCAAGTCGTCTTACCATTAGTAGGCCTCATTCACGAAGCCGATCTATAAGGGGGGGTATAAGGTTACTGCCTATAAAATGGCAGTTTAATGGGTGTCCACTCTCACTCACCGCTTCCTTGACCGGTGGAGGGTCGTTAGCCGAACAGGTAGGACAAGGACTATAATTCTCCCTTCATTAAAAGTATTAATGATAAATACTAAGTAATTAAACCTTTTATTAATTCCCAATCTTAGTTACTTAGGAAAATGTGAATAAGGTGCTAATCCATGAAATTACACTTTGCACTTTGTTTAAACCGTTAGTGGAGCGTGTGTGGTTAACCGGCACACTAACCTGGATTTAACAAAGTAGGCAAAGGGTAACTTAATATTTATCATAGTATCGGTGGAGCTCGTGTGGTTAACCAGCACATCGATTGAGGGGTAAATATTAAGGGTACCAAGTATATTTGCATGGTTACTTCACACCTTGTTTTGTGATCCTCGGCATCCCAGTCACAAAACCTGAAGGGCACACTCGAGATTGAAACATGCCATTGAAAAGTTCAATGAATCTCAAAAGATCTAGGAGTTTCAAATCCAAGTAAAAACCTAATTAAATTATTTCGTTTTTCATGGTGGAAATTGGTAAATCGTCATTTACCTACCTTCAACTATTTTATAACTCGGATTACGGCATCCCTCTTCCAGTTATAAATAGGTTGTTGGATCCTAGCCTTAATATTTCATATTGGGTGTTATATTAAGGACTTTAAATCAACTATCTTGAATATCTCCCAAAATATGTCGAGTTCAGACAACTATGATCTTCCCAAATCTCTTGGAACTTTACTTCCTCCACCTCCTCCAATTATTCTCCCTAACCCACAAGTTCAAGGTCACTCAAGCCCTAATGGCAAGCAAGGTCTATGTGTGATCACATCTTAGAGATGAAGTCACATATTGACAAGCCGGGAGAGTTGGGTTTCAAAGACTTGAGAAAGTTGGATGTTCAATCACTTTCTAAGTCACATAGTGAGTTCCTTTGGAACTACTATGATATAGACTATGAAATGAACTTTAATGATCATATCTATTTGCTTGGTGCTGCTGAATCAACAATGATTTGGAACGATAGTGAAGGAAATTTGATTAGAAGATCAACTTCCCAAAAACTTTATGGATAGTGACAATGGTGACACTGGAAATCCAGAAAAAGCATGCTCTTCCCAATGGAAAGGGATTGGCCATAGTCAACCCGGTTGACCAAATGGTAAAGAGAAAGGCTAAGTCTGAGATAGTCTCATTACCAAAGGGTCCATATGTTTATTTTGCCAAAGGAAGGGGCGTTAATTGCAAAGCTGCCAAATTTACCTAAGGATGTTAAAGTCAATAAGTTTGACTCTACATCAGGTAGAGCCCATTATCTAACTCTGTTAAGTTCTATTCTGAGATCCTCATTACATGATGTGACTGGGTCACATGTTGATGTTTTAAGAATCAAAGAATAGAGAGAAATCTTAAAGGAAGTATATGTTAATTCTGATCGCGAAGGTGGATTTCGATCGCATCAGAATTTTGAGCAGTTGCTTAAGAAGTTATGATATATTGCTAAGGAATAGATAACAACAATTTTTCATGTGGATTGTAAGGATAAGTTTTTCCGCAAAGTTTTAAAATAAAAGAAAATTGTTTAATTTTGTTTATTTGAAGTATCCTTACAATGGCATTTGTGGAAAATTGTTGCTTATATGATTCCACTGACAGCAATATTGGAAAATGGATTTGATTCTTTCATTTGTGGTAGTGTCTAAATTTACCAAATCAGGAAAGTTCCTCATCGCCCAAGTTTCAATTGGACCGAAACTTGGAATCATGCAAGTTGAATAGTATGATGAATGAGAACTTTCAAGCATTGGAAAATCAAGACTAATTACTTGTTCACATGGATGTGTGAGTTAAGTGAAGGACTAAAGGGATCGAGTACACATTCTTGTGCACTGGTCATGTCCACCACAAAGCTCGTTAAGACTATTTGATTTACTAAAGTTTAGTAAATATGGTTATACTTACAAGTTTAAGTATAATTCTGAAACATTGGAAAAGTCTCAATGTATGGCAGAACGAATGGGAAGAATCAAATTAGGCAGAAAGATAAAAGTTTCTCAAATCTGAAAAGATGGGAGAGTACTTTAGTATCATGTTTGTGATCATCTTAATGATTTAGAAATCATATCACAATTAGTCCTCTAAAGGTCATCTTAGTGCATTCTTATGACTAAGAAGAGGAGTCATGAATTGTTGAAATGGTTAGATCAGGAAGATGAGTCATACTTCGTTCCAAAACAATTCTTAGAGTCATACTCCAAGATTGTAACTTGAGTGACATATCTTAAAGAAAGGTTTAAAACACTTGTCAAATGTAAGAGTAAAAGTGTCCTACTCTTGTACATTTGAAATTGGTAAGTTGTGATGCTTTGGATAAAACAAAGACCAACTAAGGCCAATTGTGTGAAGTGTTTGTCTTGATAAAGAATACGCACTATCTCTTGAATATTTGGCAAGATAGTCTTATATGTCAAGAGGACAGTGGGAGTCTTAAAGATCCTAAAAAGAATTTCAAGAACTAATCAAGAATAAAACCTGAGGTCTTCACTAGCACACGACTTGAGGTTTATAACCTATCGTGTTGACATATTCTGTGCCCATTCCAGTTAAAGTTGGCTTTGCATAGGAGTTCTGAAAATTCTCAATTGGTTGCATAACAACTTGGAAGCAATGGCAGGCCCTGTACTGCCAGGTGGCAAGAAGTTAAGATTGCATAAGTTCAGTCCATATGAGTTTGGATTTGTCATTATCCTTGTCTTATGACTATGGTTTTGATGATTCACATGGATAAGAACACATACACCATAAAATCTAAGGGTCATATAGTTTCTCTCCGATTCATGAAAAATGATGGTGAAGAAACACTTCCACCAAGTAGATTTGAAGCAGATGGCAAAAGGTCTAAACAATTGAGACTATGATTACGGCATCCCTTTTCATAGTTCTGAAATTTTTTAGACACACATGCATGCTATCTAAGGAAAGGTGTATGATTTTGATAAAGTTTTATCAAAGCATCTCGTATCAGAAATCTGAACTTTGGTAAGAAAGTCAATAAAGTATTGATTTCTAGAAGTCCAGCTGATTTCTGAGTACATGTCAAAGCTAGTGGGAGCATAAGTGTTATGCTAATAATCATCATGTTAGTGGGAGCATGATAATTATTGTTAGTGTTGTAAGTTAGCAATGTTAATTATAGAAAACAAAAGTTTCAATTCGTGAGGCTGCAGGGATTGAAAAAGTTGGTTTGCTATAATTAAGGGAGAGGATATACTTCATTTCAGTTCTAAAGGCTTAGATTGAGACCTTAATCATCTTTAGTCAAGAATATATATGAATTTCATGTTGGATTGGTTCAACTTAAGGAAATTCTATATATTGCGTTCTCAAAATTCTATTATGATTACAACATCCCTCTTCATAGTCAAATTTTGAAAACATGGCAAATAAAAATATTGTAGCAAAAGACTGGTCTAGAATCATGTCTTTATGTGAGACATCATGAATCGTGTACCATTTGCTTTGGGTACAGGATCGATTGCATGTGCTATAATATTTGTCATTTCTAAATTTTTCCAAATGCCCAGAGGCATTAAGAAGGGAAAAGGTCTAGAATTGGATATGACTAAAATGATTAAGCAATTGTCGAGGACAATCTGAGGTTTACCAAAGATTGGTTGCTCAGGGACAGTTGGAAGTATAGTGCTAATTTTGGAAGGACCATATTGACATATTCTGAAAAGAGGCATCTCTTATTCAGAAGTGATAGTCAAAATGAGAATATGGAGTTGTCTCCATAGGTGGAAGTTATCTGTGTAAGATTAGAAAACTTAATGCAAGAAGCATGTCCAAAGCAATGTACTTTGAATATGAGATTTAGTTTCCATGGAGTTGATCTCCATTGGAATACCTTATAATGACTGTTGACAAGTCTTTGTGACTTTGTACATATTCATTACAGGAGGGTCAGTGCATATAAGTTTAAAATCTAAACAGATTTCGATAAATGATAGGAATTTGAAATTCTCACATTTTTCGATAAGGATTTGGGAGTGTGAAATTAGAATCGTTGAAATTATGTTCAATTGGTTTATTTCACAAAGTAAGGATCATAGACAAACATAGAGTGCATACTTGGTGTATGGAAAAGCTATTGTTTAAGAAAAACATAGTGTACATGCTTGGAGCATGGGACAACTAGTGTTTTTAATTCAAGTATAAAGTTGATAAAACCGAAACAATGAATAATGAGTAATCAGTATGGTGATAAATAAAAGTTTTTATTTATATTCATAGGGTTTGATACCATATTTGATTCATTTATTCTTGTGTTTCACTTTGCATGTTTTGACTTCCAGAATAACTAAGTCGCTCTTCCTGAATGATTAAGTTATTCAAACCATCCACAGTCGGTCATATGTTAGAAGTAGATATGAATCAAGACTGTCATGGGTTGGTTTGTAGAGGTCCAAGTTGGTGGACAAAGTGGTGCTACAACACTCATGAATGCTCATAAGTTCTGAGTATTGGATTCAACCCGCGCTCATTTGAATCACTTCATGGATTTTATCACGAGTGATCATGAGACGATAATATCTTATATTCTTCAAACCTAGAGATATGAGTTGTTACTATGAGTTGGTTATACATTGATTGCACGAAAACGCATTTGGTAACTCGATGTTATAAAACGTGCCTTTGTGTATGATTCAACAAGTAGTAGAACAAGCCATATGAGTCGAAGTTTATCCATTCCTTTTACCTTCGGGATAAAAGCGATATCTGTGGGCCCCTCGATGATTTAGCGATGACACATGTGAGTGCTTGGCCAAGCCAGGACTGATTTGATTTGTTCAATCAGTCAGTCATCATAAATCGAAAATCGGGAAACAACAAATGGATAAAGAGAATGATTATAATCCATGTCTCAGTCCATATGATATCTAGAATGGAGGAATATATGATCCCTTATCTAATGGACAAGTCATTGACAAGGTCAGAGTTCGACAGCGGCTTTAAGAGCTACGATTGCCAGTTAGGTTTTGAAGTCATACTCAATAATAGTTTTAGACTTATCCAAGTGGGAGACTGTTGGATTAATGTCTAAGTCCATAACTATATTTGGTATGTACTTGACCCGACCCGACATGGTCCATTTGGGTTGCACTTCACCGGCACAATTTATATGGATAGTCTTTTGAGAATAGTATATTTATGATTTATATTAATATATTATAAGTTCTAATATATTAATATGGAATCATATTATTTAATTAGTATTGATCAAGAATTAATTTAGAATTAATTAAGTGATCAAAAAGAACTAATTAAATATGGACTCTTATATATATGGAATGGGCCAAGTTCATTTAGGTTGGGCTAAGCTTTCATGGATGGTCCATGGAGCTTTTAACCCATGGATCCTATGTAAATGAAAGGTCATGGGTATTAGGGTTTACATGGATGTAACCCTAATCCTCCATAATATATAAAGGGGTCCTTGGCTCACAAAATTGGCACAAGTGTGTGAAAATAAGAGTGGGCCGATTTTAGTGTGCATATATATTCTCTCAAGTTCTTCCAAGGTGTTATGGTGATTTGTGATTCCATTTGAGGCTTCCACACTATTGGGGCTAAGCTCTTAAAGCTTGAAGACATCAAGCTACATCAAAAGGTATGTCATCTAACTAGAACTTTGTAGTATAGGTGCTTCATAATATGCTAGTTAGGATGAAACCTTGGAATAGTTAATATTTGCATGTATAATAGAGAAAACATAGATCCAAGGTTTATAGGGTTGCATATACACCATAGGAGTGTTAGAATGTTCAAAACCCAACAGCGACTTACCTCCTCAAATCTCATTCGCAGATCTTGATCAAATCCATCCAGAAGGTGTGGAAGAGATGGATATCTCCTGGAAAATTGCACTGGATGTGTTTAGGGCTAAGCAGTTTGCTAAGAAGACTGGGAGGAACAATTGGGGTATGAATGGGGACAAGAAGGTAGGGTTCAACAGAGGCAAGCTTAGATGTTTCAATTGTCACGAGCCAGGTCACTTTGCTCGTGATTGCCCAAAGCCAGACAGAAGAGAGAATCCTGATAGAACGTTGGTGCCAGTTGTGAACAATAGAGGAGCTGTCACCAACAATGAAACTGCAAACCTGGCAGTGGTGGCTCAAACTTTTGATTGGGAGGACCAGATTCAGGCGTTGAACATTATAGGGCCTGAGACTACAAACCTTGCACAGATAAGTGAGCTTCTTGATAAAGACGCTGAAGAAGATGCTGAAGCAGAGATAATGCAGCTGCAATTTGTTTTTATGGTCTCCACCACTCTTGAAACAAAAGAGGTCAGTGAAGTTTCTTGTACTCAAAATTGTATGAATACTGTTAAATTTCTACGTGATCAAATTGATATATCACATAGAGACAATGAGGACCTTAGGTATCAAGCCTATAAACTTAGGAAGGGCCAAAAACCTCTGAAAAGAACAACTCGAAGCCAAAACCAATGACTTTAGAAAGCTTCAGGAAGAATATAGTAACAAATGTGAGAATTATAACTATGTTAAGAGACAGCTTGCCAACTTGACTGACGAACTTGACACATTGAAGACTAGATTTGAAAATGCAGATTTTAATTTAAAAAAGTTTGATGTGTCAAGTAAGACAATTGAGACCATGATAGAAAAATAGTTAAAATGGAAGGAAAAAAAGCAAGTAGGTCTAGGGTATGACAGTGTTCCTCCTCCTTTTAACCATACTTACACCAACATACATATGACTAAAGAAGAAATAGACAGAGAAGCACAACTTCAGTATGGAAAACCTGCAGTGGTTGTGCGAGAAAATAGCTCTAGGGTGAACGATACTAATGTCTCTACTTCATATGCAGATTCATCCTTAGTACAAGACAGGCAGGAAGCTGGAGCAAGTGTTTTTTATAATAATTTTGATTTACAAACTGATTCTGTGAAAGATGTTTCTGATTTAAACACTATTGTTTCTGTTTCTGCTTCTACTGCTTTGAAAACTGATGCTTTAGTTTCTGATAATTCTGGTTTGAAAACTGATAATTCTATTGTTTCTGATAAATGTGCTGATGTGTTTGAGAAATCTAATTCTAATGAACCCGTCACTAGCAAATACATGCCACCTAAGCCAGCCAAATAGATTGAGTTATGCAAGTGTACTTGTGGAAACAATAAAGGACTCAATAAGGACACTAAACCAGGCTCGAGCGGTACCAACTTCTACATGAAGAAACATGTTTCCATTGTGGAACTCCTGCACATATCGCAAGAAATTTTCCAAACCGTGCATATGTTCCATACTATGCACAAGGCAGGCAGAATGAATCACGAGGAAGATCTATTAAGAGAAAGTCCTCGAGATATCATTCAATTGATGGTGATTGGAATGTTAATAAAGACAGAAATCGGGCTGCTAAACTTAAAAAGGACAAACAGGTTTTGAACAAAAATTCAAAAGATACTTTAACGAAACCGAAATTGGTTAAGCCAAGATCGGTATCGCCAAAGTCATCGTATGGATCTTCATCTAGTCATAGAAGGATACCCAAACGATCAAAAACAAAGAAAAATACTTCAAAATCAATTGTTAATGTTCCTAAACCTAATTACAAATGGGTGCCCAAAAACTCATATGTCCAATCACGTCAGAGTCCTTTAAATGCATCTTGTAATCTATCTAACATGAAATGTGAAAAGGTTAATATTGTTGATAGAAAAGGTAAACCCAGTGTTTCTATGGCCCGGGTTCCAAAATCTAATTAATCCCGCACATCGTGCAGGAACAGCAATGGAGGAATATCGTCAGACCTTGGTATGTCGATAGTGGCTGTTCCAGGCACATGACAGGAGACATTTCCCAACTGCAAGACATTCAACACTTTAATGGGGGTTATGTTTCCTTTGCAGGAGGAGAAGGTGGAAAGATCACACAAAAGGGTACTGTGACTAATGGCGTGCTCAGCTTTGAGAATGTAAACTATGCTCTCGAGTTGAAACACAGTCTGCTGAGTGTATCTTAGATTTGTGATACTATTCAACTCATTCTACGAACAAGGAATGTCTAATTCTAAAGCCTGGAATCATCATTCCTGAAGAGTGGATTTTGGTAAGGTCAAAGAGGGAAGGGAATGCTTACATCATTGATATGAACCATAACATTCCCGAGCAAGTTACATGTCTTTTCTCCAAGGTTTTTGAACACAATGCTATGCTCTGGCATCGTCGAATCGGTCATGGAAATGCCAAGAACCTCAATCGTCTTGCGAAGAATGATATTGTGCGTGGTCTTCCAATCAAGGACTTCATTACTTTTGAGAAGTGTGTGGCATATGCTCTAGGAAAACACCATCGCAAGCCACATAAGCCAAAACTAGTCAACTCAATCAGCACTGTTCTTCAGTTACTGCATATAGATTTGTTCGGTCCGGTCAATGTTCTTAGCATTAATAAGAATTCGTACTGCTTGGCTGTTATTGATGATTACTCATGGTTTACCTGGATTTTCTTCTTATCCAATGATAACGTCTATTTTATGCATATATTTATGATGTTTTCTTATTATTTTATACTATGTTTTTATGTTATTTAGAACTAAAAGATACTTAATATGTTTTGAAATATTCAATTACAGTTAAAATGGGAGCTGGAATACAAAAGGAAGAGAATGGAGATGAAAAGATGCAAAAAGGATATTGCTGGCAGATTGACCCCTCTTCAGTGTTTCAGGTATATTTGATGACTCGTAAGTCCATTTGACGAGATTCAAAATGTTCTAAAAACTAGACGACATTTCCTACGACTTATGTGAGAGTGCCTTTTTTCTAATTCGGCATTTATATTATCCAAAATCGGCCTTGAAGATGAAGCATAAAAGTTGGACGGAAATTCCCTCCAAGTTACTTATTCCCCAAGCACCACTTACCTTATTTTTATTTGCTTAATCCCTAAGCCAACATTAGTTTCCTTATTCCTATTCAACTCTAATATTCCATATTAATTCCATCTCCATTCAACTATAAATACCCCATATCATTCACCCATTTTCATAATCTATGATATTCTACTTCGACTTGTGCGACAAGAAAACTTCATAACTGCCGTTTTGAGGGTCTAGAAGGCGGCCGGAAGGCCGTTAAGCTGACAGGAGCGAAGATCTGAAGGATTAGAGAGCGGATCCGTGTCGGTAATCATGTTGTTTGTTACCGTGACCATGTTTAGCATTCCACTGTGATACTATTATGTTTTTACTTTCTGATTTTGATGTCAAAACCATTTGCTTTGAGTTTATGACTAAATGAAACCTTGATTATTGGATTAATTGCTATATTTGATTGTTTTATTCATGTTTTATTTATCTTGTTAAGCTTGTTAAAAGATCCTTATGTGTTAATGACAATTATTTTCTGTTAATTATTAAGTATATCGAGTTGTATGAACATCTGCTTGATTGCTTGCCTCTTATGATTTTGATGACCATCAAGATTATATACCTAGGAATAGTGAACATGAAACTAGGGTTAACTAGAAAATAAGTAAATTAATGTGTGAGTATATGTGACGACCAATCACATATAAGTTGATTGAATTGACAAATTTAATTAACTAATATTACAAGTCTTGCTTGATACGAACTGAACACTAAAAAACATGTTAGTTTAATCAATTGATCACTGCTTGAATTGACATGTTTGCTAAAGGATTAGTAATAGTGAACATGAACCTAATCATTTTAGAAATCGGTGAACATGAATAAACAAATCTGTGTGTGCAATTATCTATGATTTTAAGATGTAATATGTCTAAACCAAGGTACCTAAAGAGATTTGTCTTCTGTCAGTTTATCGAGATTTACTATTTAATTGTTTGGTTGAGATTTAATTTAATAAAACTTTTTCTTATTACTTTTGTGCGTTTTTATATAACCTATAATCAAACATTCTAATATTAATTCACTACCGTTCCCCTTGTGTTCGACACCCTTGCTTATCAAAGCTATACTATACTCGATCGGTTCACTGCCTGTAAGGCCTGGTTTGGATGCGATAAATTAGGAATTATAAATAAAAAACTAGTGTATTAAATATTCACATCATCCAAAAAGAGTGAGATTGCTGACCTGATCAATCAATTCATTGTGTTAATTGAGAATCAGACCAACAAAAGGGTGAAGGCAATTCGAAGTGACAATGACACGGAGTTCAAGAATGCTATTCTGGATCATTTTTGTGCTGATAAGGGTATTTTGCGTCAATATAGTGTTGTTCGGACACCTCAACAAAATGATTTTGCAGAGCGGCGAAATCGTACTTTGATCGACGCAGCAAGGACGATGCTTTGTGATTCCAAGTTACCGGTCTTTTTCTGGGCTGAAGCTATCAACACTGCATGCTATGTTCAGAACCGAGTTCTGATCAACAAATCGCAGCTGAAGACCCTGTACGAAATTCTATATAATCACAAGCCATCAGTCACTCATTTTAGGATCTTTGGATGTCCTTGCACACTCCTTCACCTGGAGTCCAACCCCAAGTTGAACACAAAAGCTGATGACTAGTACTTCGTGGGATATGTTGCACGCACTGCTTATCGAGTGTACAACAAAACCACTAAGAAGATTATGGAGTCATTCGACGTGCGCTGGCTGGAAGAGAACGAGACGGATGCTCGAGTCGGACCTGATTGGTTGTTTGATTATGCATCATTGTTTAAATCTTTTAATGTGTTTTTTGATATTGTTTCAGGTTCCAGCTCAGGTACAAGTGTTGTTGTTGAAGATGAAGAGGAAGAAGTTGTATACAGACCACCCCTGGTGACTCCTGAGTCTCCTCAAGTGGATGAAGTTGTTCCAAGTACTTCCCTTTCTTCACCAAATCAAATGACCAGTTCTGATGCTGAAGTCACTCCCCTTTCCCCGGAAGAAAGAGAAATCATGACAAGGGATACCTCTGCTACTACACAATCGTTCATGGAGCTCCTTTTTCCTGAACCTATCTCAAATGAATATATGGCAAGTACCTCTCATGGTCCTAGATCGTTTGAGGCGAGTGATTCAGCAGAAGATAGATTCATCAACATCAACAACCTTCCTGTCTCAATCCATGACATCAGCCATGAAATCCCCACCAGAATTTAACGCGATCATCCGATCGAAAATGTCATCGGTCAACTGGCAGAAGGAGTTAAAACAAGAAGTCAAAGTGGAAATGTCAACTCATGTCTCTACTAATGCTTTATATCTCAGATTGAGCCTAAGAATGTGGACATGGCTCTTAATAAACCAAGCTGGGTGGACGATATGCATGAAGAAATGAACCAATTTGACAAGTTGAAGGTGTGGAAGCTGGTTGAGCTACCAAAAGGGAAGAATTCATTGGATACATACTGGGTATTCAGGAATAAGCAAGATGATAGTGGGATAATTGTGTGAAACAAGGCGTGTTTGGTTGTTCGTGGCTTCCGGCAGATTGAAGGTCTTGACTACACTGAGGTGTATGCTCCTGTGGCACACTTGGAATCTATCCATATCTTCTTGGCATATGCTTCCTACATGGGGTTTACTGTTTATCAAATGGACGTCAAGACCGCCTTTTTATATGGAGTCGTAAAAGAGGAAATCTATGTTGATCAACCCCCAGGGTTTGTCAATCCCAAAATTCCAAATCATGTCTACAAATTATATAAGGCTTTGTATGGGCTACATCAGGCTCGTAGAGCTTGGTATGCTACCTTGATAGATCATTTGTTGGAACATGGCTACACCAGAGGCATGATCGATCAGACGCTATTCATAAAGAAAGTGTATACAGACTTGATTGTCATCCAGATCTACATGAATGACATCATTTTTGGGTCGACGAGTTCAGTGTTGTGCAAAGAGTTTGAAGAAGTCATGAAGAAGAGATTTGAAATGAGCTCACTTGGTGAAATGACGATGTTTCTGGGATTACAAATTCGTCAAGATTCAACTGGAATCTTGCTGCATCAGGGCAAATATGTGGAGGATATGCTTGAGAAGTTCGGGTTCAAAGACTCCAAACCTGCCTCTACTCCCATGGCTGAAAGATCTCTGTTGGGACCAGATCCAGAAGGAGATTCCGTAGATCAAACTGAATATCGATCGATGATCGGATCTCTTTTGTATTTGACTTCCAGCAGACCTGACATTATGTTCGCCGTCTGTCAATGCGCTAGATATCAGGCTAATCCTAAACTCTCTCATATGATTGCTGTTAAAAGGATCTTTCGATACCTCAAAGGTAGCCCTAAATTGGGGCTATGGTATCCTAAGACTCCTGAATTTGACCTATATGCTTTCGCTGACAGCAATGATGGAGGTTGTGATTTTGACAGGAAATCAACTTCAGGTGGATGTTAGTTTTCGGGGGAGAGGTTGGTGTCTTGGCAATGGAAGAAATAGCAAACGGTGTCGACTTCGACAGCTGAAGCTGAGTATGTCGCTGCATCAGCTTGCTGCTCACTGGTTATTTGGATACAACACCAATTGCTGGACTACGGTTTGAACTTTCTTGATACCTCCATATTTTCTGATAATGATGCTGCGATACAAATTGCTAAAAATCTTGTTCATCATTCCAAAACCAAGCACATCGATATTAAAATTCATTTTATCTGAGACTGTTATGAGCGCAAGCTCATTTGTTTGGAGCAGATCCACACTGATAATAATGTGGCGGGACCTGTTTACCAAACCCTTCAGTAAAGCTCGATTCGATGTGCTTGTGGGCTTTCTAAAGATGATTCGTTTTGAAGACTAATTTTTTTAGTTTAAATTTGCGCATTTTATTTTCATTTCTTTTCTCTCCTATGCACAAATTTAGGGGGAGAAATAAAATAAAAAAAAATTTATAAAATCAAAATACAAAAAAAAATTATAAAACAAAAATCCAAAAATATGTTCTTATGGTTGTCCGTTTGTAGGTAATTATTTGGGAAGTGATTAAGAATGAGCGATAACGGGCAGTCTAAACAAGTGTAAGGTACTGAAGCTAAATTGTCTAGACTCTGTGCTTAATGTGCTGGTAGGCACGAAGGATTCAAAAGGACTAGACATAGTTGATAATGAAAGGACTTGACAGTGTGGACTTAGATAGTTTCGTTTGGACTGACCATACGACGCTCAGATTGATTGAGCAGTGAGATAAACAAGGGAGCCTGCAAGATACATTATGTATCTAGAATTGTGGCTCAACATTTCCTCGATGTATGGAATTATGTCCTTAATTTCGGTACTGATAGGGTGGCTGGGGGGTTCTGATAAAGTAGGTCTGTAGGAAATTATTTTCTTGCTTTCTATCTGTCAGTCATATGTTGCCTCCTCTACGTGATTGGAACATATCCGACCTGGAATGCAACATATGCAACTCTATCTCTATGCATCTCCTTATTTATGCAATTCTTTCTATCTGTTAGTCATATGTTGTCTCCTCTGCGCGATTGGAAACGATCCGACCTGGAACATAGCATATGCAACATTCTACCTTTCAATCCCTAAATCTGTGTTAGTCACATGTTGTCCCCTCTGCGTGATTGGAAATGATCCGACCTGGGGAACAACATATGCACTTCTATATCTATATTCTCTCTTAATGATTGAATACTCACCTACAGTAAGGAATTCTTTGGAAGTTCTTGATTGCTAGGGTATGTCGGGAAGTGGGGAACACGTTCTAGTGCACCTAAAATTGAACTACTTAAAAGGTTGTCTATAGATCTCGTTGCTGAATTTAAGTGGACAACAATATCCTTGGCCATCGTCAGCTAAATGAACCATTTAGGAATATAGGTGCAATGTCTTGTCATTTATAATTTGTCCAATTTGTCAATATCCTTTGTGTTTAAGTGAACCACAATACCGGTGATTGACCAGATCTATTCATGCATGTGAAGTACTGAAAAACAAGTTAAGGCTGTTTCAAAACTTATGATCCCAAAATGTTTAAATTTTAATTTTGAAGTGTGGTTAGTGTTATTTTTTAATTTTCATTTTTATTTTCTGAAAAATTAAAATTTTGTTTGCATTTAAATTTTAGTTTTTATTTTATTTTGTTTTTAAGTCTTCAAAAGGTCTCATTTTTAAAAAGGAAATTGGACTATATTTAAGAAGGATTTGTGTTTTAGGGTGAGGCCCACCGGGTTTACTCTTATGGGCCGAAAACCCTAATTGGGGTATAAAAAAGAAGGATTTTCGGCTTTCCCCCTCACTTTTCACGTTCTCAACCGAAAACTCTTCTTTCTCTCTCTAGTTCTCTTTAACATTTGCTGCTTGCGTTTGCTGTTCAACATGTCATCGATTTGTCGTTTTTTATTGTGATTCATTGAAATTGCTCATTGATACTTCATCGTCAGTGAATTGCGATAGCCCTACACTTGATTCTCACTCGTTTTGATTGAAAATTTTGCAGGTTTTAGGACTAATCGCGATTCTGACGGAAGTTCTTTGTCAAAATGGGGTTTAGGTTTTCGGTGAAGCGTTTTCGGCCGAAAATCGAAATTCAAAGGGTTTTCTATTTTCGGTGAAAGCGTTTTCGGCCGAAAACCCAAATTCAAGGATTTTATGTTTTCGGTGGGACATTTTTGGCCGAAAACCCAAATCCAACCAAAAACAGACATAATAAATTGAATTTTGACCTTTTTGACCGAAATCAACTTAATTTTGACCAATTTCAAGCCCAATTCGATCCTGTTTGGCTTTGGTTGACCGAAATCAACCTTAGTTAATCGAAATCAATGTTTTGAGAAAATTAATTTTATTTGTTTGATTTTTGCTTTTCTCACTTGGCTCGTTTGGTGTAGACAAATGGCTGGATTGAAATTTTCTGAAAATCACAACATTGCTGGATGTCTTTCTAATCCACCACTGAGCCATCAAGAGTTTAAGTCCATGGTTCATGGATTAAACAACTACAGGATCACTCATGCACTTCGAGCGAATCATGTCATTTACAAAAATCTAGTGGGTGAATTCTGGGATAAAGATTCTTTCAATAAAGCAGGAGCAAACGGAGCAGGCATTGAAGAATCAACTGTAAGGGGGGGGGGAGAAGATTATTGTGTCTGAACAAACCATTCGGGAATTTCTTCAATTTGGAGATCAACCAGGTTCCCCGACTGAAATTCCTGCTACTCAGATTAGGGAGGTTCTTGAAAGAATGGGATATGAAGGAACCTTTCCTCCAACCTTGAAGAAGCTATTCCCTCCCTACTGGCGCTTTCTTGCTCACACTTTCGTGATATGCATTTCGGGCAGAAAAGGGGGAGCGGATGAGATCTCCCAATCATCTACCGGTGCCATTGTTGCTCTCATCATGGATTTGGACTTCAATTTTTCAAGACTTGTGTTCAATGAAATGAAGAGCAACCACCAATGGAAAAATAAGGATGTATTCTTGATGTACCCAAGGTTTTTACAAATGATCTTTGATGATCAATATCCCGATTTGGAAAGGACAGGTGAAAATTTGGATATGAAATCCTTGGGTCCAAACACTTTTGGCTTGATGAAACAGAATCGTAAGGGCTCAAAGGTTGTGTTCAGGGCAACAAGCCCTTTAGTAAAATTTGGAAGATTTGCTGAGATCGAAGAAGCTCCTGTACTGCAAGATATTCCTGTTCATGAGCCTGAAGTTGTTCCTGCTGTCACTTCCCCTGTGGAAATTGTGGCAGAGGAACATGTGCCTGTTATTGATGTTGATGATGATGATGATGATGTTTATGATGATAATGATGATGATGTTGATGATGATGATGATGTGAAGGAGAAAGGATTGAAGAGAGTGATGTACCGGGTTTTAATGATGAAGATTTCACGTTTGATTTTGAGCTGAGTGATGATGACTTTCGTTCGTTTTTTGATGTTGATGAAGTCAATGACGTTGTGAGTTCTCCAATAGAGACTGAGGGAGATACTAACATTCTCAAGCTACCAATTCAAACGCCCGCTCAGATGGCGGAGATTATAGCTCAATTGGATTCAACTGTAAGGATTCCTCCCCGAGCAATTGATAATCCAAACATTATTCCATCTGATTGTGATCTTGAAGAGTCTCAAGCCTCCCAGCCACCACTTAAACGAAGACGTGCTGATCCTAGGCCGGGAATGCTCATTAGGGAACAAACTCTACCAGCTCAACAGCCGACCGCAACCACTGCACCAGTCCAACCAGTTCAAGTCGAGAGTCCAATTCTGGATGAAGGGCCTAGTTTTGCATCTTTTGAACCAGGTAGCTTTTCATCTCCTGGTAGTTCTTCAGCCCTTCAAACTGCGCATGATGCCGCCTTTGAAAGGCTTGCCAGGTTCCTTGCTCAAGAAAGTGTTAATCCTTCACCCAAAGGCAAAGGCATATCAATTGGTGCAGGGAGCTCATTGTAAGTCCCAAACAATGAACCAACTAGTGATCAATCGAATAAGCTAAAAAATGGCGGAATCAATGTAAAGCAAATCAAGAAGAAGAAGTGAAATCAATCCAATCCAATGCACACGATTGTATTCAATAATCATCTGGTACAATGTCTTCACAACGCTATGACCGAAAACTTCTAGCCCTCTAACCGGTCATATGACTCTCCTTTTATATAGAAAACAAATGTACAAGCCAAACCAAAACCGAAAACACCAAGGGACCGAAATCAACGCTGATTTTTGCCCAATCACCCGAAAACACAAAATATGCCCTAACAAAAAAAAAGCCTAA
This sequence comes from Lactuca virosa, assembly GCF_052849685.1. Classification (NCBI taxonomy): domain Eukaryota; kingdom Viridiplantae; phylum Streptophyta; class Magnoliopsida; order Asterales; family Asteraceae; genus Lactuca; species Lactuca virosa. Next base: position 165,425,294 of record NC_136434.1, on the reverse strand, counting down.
CATGTATATGCCTAGCACAAACCAAACAAAATAAGATCTAACAATTTTTGAGGTCAAGGAAGAAATCAGGATCTTGAATCAGAAGCTTATTGAGAAATATGTCTTGATTGGAACTCTGGATGTTAGAGTTTTCGAGCTTGAAAGAGAAAATTCTCAAAAGTCAAAACAAATTTTTGATCTGTAGCTAAATCTTGGTGCTCTTACTGCCGGATATTTTGATTTGAAGAATAAGCTAATCAGTGAATTTGGTGACAAATTCAAAACATTTGTCAGTGAGCCTGAAGCAGCCAATGCCATCCCAAGTGTACCTACCCAAGCACCACAAGATGTTCCTCTTTAGGCCAGTGCAACTCGTATTGTTGAACGATTTGAGAATGAACCTGCTAATGCTGATCCTAGAGTAATCTTGAAGAGAGCTCAGAGGCAACCCAAGACTTAAGGAAAAAACAATTGCTTTTCATGAAAAACTTCGATCAAAACGTTCGTGGAGATCGGCCTCGAGTTAGTATCACTGAGCTCGATAAAAGAAGTTTCTCAACTAAGTACGACGATCGGTCGGGTATAAAGGCGTGGGGATTTCACGACAAGAAGAATATTTGGGCGGTCAAAAGAAATAGTGGCAAAGTGACTTTAGTTCTTGGACTAAGGTTGATCTTATAGAATTAGCTAGTGCTCCCTTCCACAACCCATCGAATGATCCTCGTGGAACTGAATTCAAGCCCTTCTTGGACAATCAAGTAAAGAGAAAGTTCGATGGGATGAAGACTGCAAATTCTTTTCGTGAAGAAAGTCCAATGTGTATTTGATCCCAACACCAACCGAACCGTGAAGAATGTGATGTGGCTTCCCACCAAGCAGATGAATCAAATTCCTATTATTCAGTAGTCGCCTGACGGTTCTCTGCGTAATATGGAATATTAGGTTTTTGATGAGGCCACAGCCACTGTCGTCATCAAGCTTCTGACTGGAACTATTCGTCTTCTTGAAGCGAAGGATCTCTTACAGCTCGGTGAGCGTGATATCCGTAGTCTGGCAGAGCATCAGATCATGGTCAATGATGATATTTTGGAGGTTGCTGCCAAAGAATTCACTGGTATACTTGCTGAAATCATAAACAAGAGGATGTGGGCAGGTGCTATGGAATCTCAGATGTGCTGATTGTTGACAAGCCTTGAGATCGAGCTAGCATCAAACCAAGGGGGAGATTGTTAGATCTTATTTTGTTTGGTTTGTGCTAGGCATATACATGTTAGGCTTTGTTTTTTTTTTGTTAGGGCTTATTTTGTGTTTTCGGTTGGTTGGACCGAAATCAGCCTTGATTTCGGTCCCTTGGTGTTTTTGGTTTTGGGTTGGCTTGTACATTTGTGTTCCATATAAAAGGAGACTCATATGACCGGTTAGAGGGCTAGCAGTTTTCGGTCATAGTGTTGTGAAGCCATTGCACCAGACGATTATTGAATACAATCGTGTGTATTGGATTGGATTGATTGCACTTCTTCTTCTTGATGTGCTTTACATTGATTCTGCCTTTGTTTAGCTTATTCGATTGATCACTAGTTAGTTCATTGTTTGGGACTTACAATCTTCGCATCGATACCTGTGATACAAATAAAGTGAGTGGGTCAGGTTGGGAAACCTGGTGAGTACATAGGGTTTTCAACCCACAATAATATAATTAATATGTTTATTTATCAACAATTAGCCCAATTACCCATCCTCGTTTTATTCTTTATTCTTCCCTATGGATTTATCCTAAGGGTCATCGCCTACATCACACTTACCTATGATCGCCTACATTGCATTTACCTATCATTGCCTACATCGCATTTTACCTATCATCACCTACATTGCATTTACCTATCATTGCCTACATCGCATTTTCCTATCATCGCCTACATCACATTTACCTATCATCGCCTACATCGCATTTACCTGTTATCGCCTACATCGTATTTACCTATCATCGCCTACATAACATTTCCTTATATATTTATTGCTAGGGATTTTTCCTAAAGATCATCGCCTACATCGCATAGATAACACTGTTTCGGGAATTACTCCACCCAATACGTGTCCAATAAGGGTTAGAGTATCATTGCATAAATACATAGTTACTACATCGCCTGAACTCGTAATTTATCACATATAGGTTATGAGGGTGCCAGTGTTTCCACATGACTTGTTTAGATTAGTCAGTGGTCGCCATCTATACTCTGGTAGATGACGACATCGCAACATCGCAAGTCATGGTCAGGGCATTTCCTAGTCATCACATATTTATCATTACCTATCTACCATCACCTATCTATCATCTCTTATCTACCATCCCCTATCACTACCCAATACATATTTATAAGTGTATAATACTTATATGATTAAATCAGTTTAAATGTCATATCATATTATTTCATCTAACATATAAAATTTGCGGCACAGATAATAAGCACATACATCATGAAATTATCTAGACATTTCATATCTATGTGTAAGATGAATGTAACTATGCACTCACCTGACTTAGGTGAATGACTGGAGAATCCGATAGCGCTCCGCCAAATTTCTTGACTTTTCTTTTAACATGACCAAGTTACGAATGTCACTAAGTCTTAGCTTAATATTCCTGGCGACTAATGATAGTCTAGATTCCTCACTAATCCTAATGTCTACATCAAGATCTATCAAGTAAGGAACAACCAGGTAGGATCATATCGGAGGTAGGGTCCGTTTGGTATATAGAGGTTACTGTTTGGAAATCCCACTTTAAACACCTCACTAAATCCAGCCTATACAGCATCCCCATAAGTAAATCAATCAATATAATAACTATGAATATAATTAAAAGTTACACTTAAATAAAATAAGTGTAGCTTAACTTACAGAGCACACTAATGAAAACTGGGAATTAAGAGGACAAAACTCTGACTCAAGAGGCTCCTAATCGCCGACTACCTGATACCGCAGGGCTTCGCCGACTAAAAGCTTAAGGAAACTATTGACCAAAATCCAAAGAAATCTAGAGAGAAACGTAGGAACGCTGTGGGATTGAACTGAAATCCGACTGCTATTTATAGGGGTATTTCGTTTGTGTGACGCGCATAGATAAGGTGCGCGCCGTGCATCTGGTCGGAAGAGAGTGATGTGTCACTTTCTGCGTGGTGTCATGTGTCGCATTCTGGGTGGTGTGTAAGTACGCGCGAGTGCGCATGAAGAATTTATGTTCCCAATAAAGTTCATATCTTCTTCATACGAGCTCCATTTTCAACGAGTTTTATATCCATGCGTAGCAATTGACGAGATCTACAACTTTCATTTAAACTCTGTTGGCTAGTTTTGACTTTATTTTAAAGCTATATTTTTAACAGGCTTAGACTGTTAAAGTCTGTTTAAAATTCATAACTCTCTTATATGAAATCCATTTTCAACTGTCTTTTATCGAAGGATAGGTATTGACGAGATCTTCAACTCTCGTTTAGATTGTTTTTCCTAACAATCGACCGATTCCAATTTCGGTTTCTGAGCCGTATACTGCTACGCTGAAACTTGTAAAAATCCTAACTTCCTGTTACAAATTTGGATTTAGACGTTCTCTACATGCATGCTCTCGGTTTAACGACTACTAAGAATTTTGTTTAGATCACTTGGGCTAAAAAGCAACCTATCGCCAATTCATTATGACATACAGTTCGAACGTGAAACTTCGGAAGGTTGTAACTTCTTCACTCGAAGTCGGATTTGGGCATTCTTTATATGCACGAAATCCTCGTCACATATATTATACTTTGGCTAAGATTACTTATCATAATCAATTTTCTTTCAAAATATCATTTTATCGCTTATAATAGTCAAATCGACTAGCCCTAATGTGCAGGTGTTACATATACTCCCCCTCGACATGTGACAAAAAAATGTGAAGCTTCAAATCCAGAAAATTCGAAAAATATGATAATTTTCAAAATCTTGACTTCCTGGACCGCTTTGTCTTGAATATGAACAATATTGTTGATACTGCTGGAAAACTTGTTGCAAAAATAACAATATTTGAAATCCCAAGAAAAAATCTCCAAAAGTTGCAAAGATTTTCATTTCTAGGTAAAAAATTCCACTTTGCTGAAAACTCGAGGACCAAATATGTAACTATGTTTGCTTCTTCCACAAAGCTGCCTAGTTGCAAGAAGAACCACAACATCAGTCAACAATAACGAAGCACACAAAACCTTCAAAATCCAAAATCAATACCCAAACATTCGCTATCAAACCTTCGCTATCCAACCAATATCGAACCATCATCTTCCTAGAATTCATGTCGAACATTCAATCTTTGATCTCGTTCGTTCCGATCGTGTACCAAACAAGCATTTGTTGCGATACACATACCCAAATCGATTACGGATCTTCTGTTCTGAATACGAGTCATACACTCAAACTGCAAGGCTCAAAACAAATGTGAAGCCAGTTCCAAATGCGAGATCGAAAGCAATCTACGAGAACACTTCATATGCGAGACGCATGCGAATCCAATATTCCGATTACAATACTATTGCAAGACCGAGAGTACTTGTGAGTTATACACACAAAATGCGAGACTCAATCGGAACCTATTTCATATACGACACCATAAAATATGTGAAGCACTAAACACTAAATTACAAGTCCATTGTTTTGAAACTCCAAAAAGCCAATTGTGAAGCTTTAAATGTGAGATCAACATCAATTGCGAGGACCCTGTTCCGACAAAAAAATATTCAATCTATTCAAATTTCAAGATTCAAACAATGAAACCTTTGCAATTCCAACTGCCATCGGTCCGATCACCATCGCAGATGAGTACTTCGTCCTAAACTAACAATTTGCATTCTAATTTTGACTTCCTAGTTTGAAAATCACATGAACAAGACAAAAATACAAATTCAATTTCAATCCTTCTTCGCACACATTTTTACTAGGATAATTTGTTTGTTGACTAACGAAACCAAATTCAATTTCCATCCTTTTTCGCATACATTTTTTACCAGGATAACTCGTTTGTTGACCAATGAAACTAATTTCAATTTTGAGAACAATCACTGCGAAGCACCAGTTCCAATTACCAGATCTTCTGAAACATCCCAAAAATATAGACCAAAAATTTCGTTTTAAATCAGTAATAAAAACCATAAATATCATCAATCACATAAAAATCATAGTCATGTATCTTAAAAACATCATCAAATCTGTCAATGTATTAAAATCATATATCATAAATCAGAGTGAATCCTCCCAGGCTAAAAACAGTGGTGTGTGTCATGCAATCATCCCGAGCTCTTCTCCTTACAAGCGGAAGTACCTGAAACCAAAACTGAAAACTGTAAGCACGAAGCTTAGTGAGTCTCCCCAACTACCACATACCATATACATAACACATACACATATCTTGGGCCCCGCCCCTGCTACATCGAGTCAAGCTCAGCATCGGCTTTCCCGGCATCGGGCCGCCGCCCGGCATCAAACCCTATTCGGCATCGGGCCCCGCCCGACATCGAGCCTGAAGGGTTTTGAGCATTCTAACACTCCTAAGTGTACATGCAACCCTAGAAAACCTTGGATCTATGTTTGTCTAAAATACATGCAAAATACTTTTTCCAAGGTTCATAAACCTATCTAGCATACATGGGGAACTTTAATCATAAAAGATGGCTAGAATTACATACCTTGTAGTTGTTATGATTCGTTGAAAACCTTGAGAGCCTAGCACCCCAAGTGTGATGCCTCAAATGCTTCACACAACACCAAATGCTTTGGAATGACTTTAGAGAATATAAAACACTTGTAAAATTGGCTTGCCCTCACTTGTTCTTAGTGTAGCCGATTTTGGTGAGTAACATAGTCTTTATATAGTGTGTCACATCTAGGGTTACACCATGTAAACCCTAATGTGACATGACTCTTTATTTCCATGACACATGGGTTTGTAACTCCCATGGAGCCTCCATGGAGCATCCAATGGGTTTAACCCAACTTGATAATCCATGGAGCCTTTTAGCCCACTATACAAGTTATGGATGATTTACATAATCAACCCATATATTTAATTAGTCATCTTTTGATCATTTAATTAATTCCAAATTAATTCTTGATCAATACTAATTAAATAATACTATTAATATATATTAGAACTTATAATATATTAATAAACCACAAGTGTTATTTCTCTCATTAAGTCTATCCAAATGCATGATGCCATGCAACCCAAATGGACCATGCCGGGTCGGGTCAAGTTCATACCAGAAATAGTTATGGACTTAGACACCTTATCCAACAGTCTCCCACTTGGATAAGTCTAATAACTATAACTGCAAGTATGACTTCAGGAACCGATCAGCAATCGTAGCTCTTTTCAAGGTTTCTCGGAACTGAGAAGATGATGATACGCCATTTAAGATAAGTGATCATATAATCCTCTGTTCTAAATATCATCCGGACAAATACATGGAACAATGTCTTACTTTTTTCCAGCAGTTTGTTTCCCGATTTCCGATTTGTTTGACATAGAACTTAATTGAACACATCAACTTAGTTCTGACCGGGCCCGGTACATAGGTCAAAACAAAATCATCGAGGGGCCCAGATGTTGCTTCTAATCCAAGAAGGAACAGATAAACTTCGACTCATATGCTTGTTCTACTACTTGTTAAATCACACACAATGGCACGTTTTATAACATCAAGTTACCAATACGTTTTCGCACGATCAATGCATAACCAACTCATAGTCAACAAGTCATATCTCTAGGTTTGAAGACTTATATGATATTACCGTCTCGCGATCACTCGAGATAAATTCCATGAAGTGATACCAGCGAGTGTGGGTTGAATCTAATACTCAGGACTTATGAGCACTCATGAGTGTTGAGGCCATGTCCAACATCTTAGACCTCTACAACCAACTCATGACAGTCTTAATTCATATCTACTTCCAACATATGACTGACTGTGGATAATTTGAATAATATGTAAAACACAACATAAATATTCAGGAAGCCAAAACATGCAAAAGAAATAATAGTAAACGATTGACAAAAGATAGCAACACTTTACTCATAAATAAACACAACTTTTATTCATCATCAAATGTCAATTACACTTTACAAATTTCGAAAATTATCTAACTACTAAAAATAATATCATCCTTCAGCCCTATGCTCCTTGCGTGTTGGAGATGCTTAACCCTACCCAGTCCCTTCGTTAGGGGATCTGCCGGGTTCTCATCCGATGATACCCTCTTTGTCACGAGGAGTCCTTCTTCTATACGATGTCTGATGAAATGGTATTTTCTGTCAATGTGTCTGGATCTCCCGTGATCCCTTGGTTCCTTTGCTAAGGCAACAACACTTTTACTATCATAGAAAATCTCTATGGGCTCCTTTATAGCCGGTACAACTCCAAGGTCTCCAATGAAGTTCTTTAGCCATATCACCTCCTTTTCTGCCTCGCTTGCCGCTATATACTCTGATTCGCAAGTTGAATCAGCCACTGTCTCCTGCTTGGAACTTTTCCAAGATATTGCTCCTCCTTTTAAGGTAAAGACCCATCCCGACTGAGAGCGGAAATTATCCCTATCAGTCTGGAAGCTAGCATCACTATACCCTATAACTCTCAAGTCATCACTCCCACCAAGGGTAAGGACCCAGTCCTTAGTCCTTCGCAGGTACTTGAGAATGTTCTTTACCGTAGTCCAGTGAGTCTTACCCGGGTTCCCCTGATACCTGCTAACCATGCTCAAAGCAAAGGCTACATCAGGACGAGTGCAGGTCATAGCATCCATGATCGAGCCTACTGCAGAAGCATAAGGTACTCGACTCATTTCTACTATCTCAACCTCGGTACTCGGGCTCTGAGTCTTACTCAATCTAACGTTACTCTGGATGGGTAACTCTCCTTTCTTGGACTCTTACATGCTGAACCTCTTCAGCACGTTATCCAAGTAGCTACTCTGACTAAGTCCAATTAGTCTTTTACTCTGGTCTCTCAGAATCCTTATCCCTAGAATATAGGCAGCTTCTCCTAGGTCTTTCATAGCGAAACACTTCCCAAGCCAGGACTTCACTTCCTGCAGGGTTGGGATGTCATTTCCTATGAGTAGTATGTCATCCACATACAATACCAAAAAGCTAACTATACTCCCACTAGCCTTAACATATACACAAGATTCATCTTCACTCCTCGAAAAGCCAAAATCTTTGACTTTCTCATCAAAGCAAAGATGCCATCTGTGAGGTTCTTGCTTTAATCCATAAATGGATTTCTCAAGATTACACACTCTATTAGGGTATTCTGTACTGACAAAACCCTCTAGATGACACATGTAAACATCCTCAGCCAACTTTCCATTAAGGAAAGCAGTTTTGACATCCATTTGCCATATTTCGTAGTCATGAAATGCAGCAATGGCTAACAATACCCTAATAGACTTAATCTTGACTACTGGTGAAAAGGTCTCATCATAATCAACTCCTGGAGTTTGAGAAAAGCCATTTGCAACCAGTCGCGCCTTATAAGTCTGTATATTACCATCCATGTCGGTCTTCTTCTTGAAGATCCACTTGCACCCAACTGTCTTACGACCTGGTACATTGTCAACCAAGTTCCAAACTTGATTGTCAGACATGGACTGTATCTCGGTGTCCATTGCCTCTTTCCATTTGGCAGACTCGGGGCCTGCCATGGCTTCCGCATAGCTATTAGGTTCATCCAGACTTACCAGTGTCTCATCACTGATAAGTGTCTCACCTTCCGTAGTAATATGGAAACCATTGTAGTGCTCAGGTGTATTCCTAACCCTTGTGGAACGCCTCAGAGGTACAGACTTGTCAATTGGATCAACAGGAGTTTCCTCCTGAAGTTTACTGCTAGGGTTTGAGGTTCCTTTACCACTTGACTCTTGAAGTTCTTCAAGGTCAATTTGCCTCCCACTGTTTCCTTGGCTTATGAACTCTCTTTCTCGAAAGACACCCCTCCTTGCTACAAAGACCACATTCTCACTGGGTCTGTAGAAGAGGTAACCAAAGGAGTTTTGTGGGTAGCCGATGAAAATACACCTCTCACTTCGAGGTTCGAGCTTGTCGTGAGTCTCGCGTCTCATGAAAGCTTCGCAACCCCAAATCTTGATGTGGGCTAGACTAGGAACTTTTCCAGTCCACATCTCGTGAGGTGTTTTGGCGACCTTCTTTGTAGGGACCAGATTAAGGATATAGGAGGCAGTCTCTAAGGCATACCCCCAGAATGAGATTGGTAGCGAAGCTCGACTCATCATGGAACGAACCATGTCCAACAAGGTTCGATTACGCCTCTCAGCTACACCATTCATTGGTGTCCTGGGAGGTGTCAATTGTGAGACAACCCCACATTCCCTAAGATAGTCGAGGAACTCTGTACTAAGATACTCACCACCACGATCGGATCGAAGCATCTTAATGTTCCTGCCCAATTGATTCTCGACTTCCTGTTTAAACTCTTTAAACCTTTCGAAAGTCTCTGACTTATGCTTGATTAAGTAGACATATCCATATCTACTATAATCATCTGTAAAAGTCACATAATAACGATTAGCATCCCTTGTGGCAGTTTTGAAGGGTCCACACACATCCGTGTGCACTAGATCCAACAAACCTTCACCCCTAGCACAAGAACATGTGAAGGGTGACTTTGTTATTTTTCCAAGTAAGCATGATTCACAACTATCATCTGACCTTAGGTCAAATGACTCCAAGACTCCAGCCTTTTGGAGTTGGCCTATGCGTTTCTTGCTTACATGTCCAAGACGACAATGCCATAATGATGCTTTATCCAAGTTATTATCATTAGTAGAATCAATACACAACACATTATTTCCTAAATTATCTACAACAGACACAACTTCATACACACCATCACAAGGTAATGCTTTAAAATAAAACACATTATTAAAGAAAGCATGTATTCCACCAACTTCATTATCAAAAGAAAAGGTAAAACCTTGTTTGTACAAAGCATGAAAGGAAATAACATTTCTTGCCATTTCAGGCGAATAACAACATTTATTCAAATCTAAAGTAAACCCACTACTTAGCAACAAAGTATAAACTCCAATCTTGGTGACAGGTGAAACTTTCCTATTCCCCATGATCAAGTTTATCTTTCCATGCTCCACATTCTCACTTCTTCTTAGTCCCTGCAAATCAGAACAAATATGAGTACCACAACCGGTATCAAGGACCCAAGAGTTAGAATAGGGTGAGTTATTAGATAATATAGTGTAAATACCTGCATGGTTGGGTTTCACTTTCCCATCCTTCAAATCTTGCTGGTACTTTGGGCAGTTCCGCTTCCAGTGTGCCTTTTCATGGCAATAGAAGCATTCAGCCTCTTTTGGGTCAGTAGAAGGAGTGACGAAACCTTTCTTGGTTCCGCTTGAAGAGGAGCCATCAAGGGTCTTACCCTTGGTACCCTTCGAAGTGTTCTTCCTCTTCTTCCCTCTACCTTTCCCGATTGCCAGGACAGGTGCGAAGTTTGGAGTAGGAGTAGAAGTGGTAACAACCATCTTACCTTTAAGACCTGATTTTGTGGTCTTTAGGAGTCCTTGAAGTTTGATAAGTGTAACTTCCTCCTTGTTCATGTGGTATGTCATGCGGAATTGATCATAACACGAAGGTAAGGAGTGCAAAATGATATCTATTGCTAACTCCTCTGGGAAGTTCACATTCAAGTTCATCAAACGGTCCACAAACCTTTGCATTTTCTGCATGTGGCCCGTGATGGGTTCACCATCTTTCATTCGGGTTGTTATCATGGAGGAGATGATTTCATATCGCTCTTGACGAGCACTCTGATGGTAGCGGTCCATCAAATCCTGGTGCATCTCAAAAGGATAGTAGTCCTCATAGGACTTTTGGAGCTCAGCTGTCATTGTGGCCATCATGATGCATGCCACTTTGGTAGCATCTCTTCCATGTGCCTCATATTCAGCAAACTCCTCAGGAGTAGCAGTTGGCTCAGGTACCTTAAGCTCCCTGTCGAGAACATATTCTTTGTTCTCGTATCGAGTGACCATCCTGATGTTTCTGATCCAATCTGTAAAGTTGGACCCATCAAAGATGACTCTCCCACAAAGGTTCATGAGAGAGAAGGAGCCGGTAGGGTTTGAGCCAGGAGCAGCATTGTTGGCAGACATCTGAAAAGAAGAAAAGACAAGTTTAGTTTAGATATAAAGATAGTCCTTAATAAAACACCCAAATGTAATATTAAGGCTAGGATCGAATCACAATATATTATAACTTAGAAGAGGGATGTCGTAATCTAAGCTAAAACATATTTGAAAGCTAGGTGAATGACGATTCACCAATTTCCACCATGAAAATGAAATATAAATTATTAGGTTTTATTTGGTTTTTAGAAACTCCTAGATTCTTTTGAGATTCATTAAACTTTTCAATGGCATGTTTCGATCTCGAGTGTGCCCTTCATGTTTTTGTGACTGGGATACCGAGGATCACAAAACAAGGTGTGAAGTAACCATGCAAATTACTTGGTACCCTTAATGTTTTTCACTTAATCGATGTGCCGGTTAACCATACGCGCTCCACCGACCTATCAAAAACCTTAAGTCACCCTTTGCCTACCTTGTTAAGTCCAAGTTAGTGTGCCGGTTAACCACACACGCTCCACTAACGACTTAATCAAAGTGCAAAGTGTAATTTCATGGGTTAGCACCTTATTCACATTTTCCTAAAGTAACTAAGATTGGGAATTTATAAAACATTTAGTTACTTTATAATAATCATTATACTTTTTAATGAGAATTTTTTTAAGTCATTGTCCTACCCGTTCGGCTAACGACCCTCCACCAGTCAAGGAAGCGGTGGGTGAGAGTGGACACCCATTAAGCTGCCATTTTATAGGCAACAATCTTATACCCCCCTTATAGACCGGCTTCGTGAATGAGGCCTACTAACGGTAAAACGACTTGATCTTATACATATATATATTATTAAACTTATAATATTATAAAGTATAAGGGTTGAATTTTAACTTTTAAAATTCTAGGGGTTGGAACTAAAGTTTATTAAGATGGCTTTACATGTTCCAAAACTTGAGGGCAAGTTTTGTAACTTTACAAAACCTTTCAATTCATAACTTATGAGTTATTAAAATGACGACTCTTCATTTTTGTAACTTGTGTGTTCTTTTAATGGAATTAAACAAAGAGACTTTTGGTTATCCATAACTTGAGGACAAGTTATGGACTCCATTAAAACACATAAAGATCATGAATTCAGCATTAATCAAGCAATTCCTATGATCTATCAAGAACTCATAAGAACATGAATAATCATATCAAAATTTCAAGAACATATGAACACATATAATCATGTAGTTTTGATATTAGACATTGTAAATGGATTAGAACAATCATTACACCATCTAAAACAAGTTTAATAACACCAAAACAGTTTAGGGTAATGTTTCTAGTCCATTTCCAGCAGCAAAAGTCGAAAATCTGCATTCTGAGGCTCCTACTCGTCGAGTGCACGAACCTACTCGACGAGTAGGATGAGTTTAGTCATGGACTCGGCGAGTCCCATGATGGACTCGGCGAGTTCATCTTGCAGACAGCAAGAAAATCGACTTTTTTCACTATTTTGCATCAAGTATCAACAAACAAGCCTAGTCTCTGATACCACTGAAGGGTTTTGAGCATTATAACACTCCTAAGTGTACATGCAACCCTAGAAAACCTTGGATCTATGTTAGTCTAAAATACATGCAAAATACTTTTTCCAAGGTTCATAAACCTATCTAGCATACATGGGGAACTTTAATCATAAAAGATGGCTAGAATTACATACCTTGTAGTTGTTATGATTCCTTGAAAACCTTGAGAGCCTAGCACCCCAAGTGTGATGCCTCAAATGCTTCACACAACACCAAATGCTTTGGAATGACTTTAGAGAATATAAAACACTTGTAAAATTGGCTTGCCCTCACTTGTTCTTAGTGTAGCCGATTTTGGTGAGTAACATAGTCTTTATATAGTGTGTCACATCTAGGGTTACACCATGTAAACCCTAATGTGACATGACTCTTCATTTCCGAGACCCATGGGTTTGTAACTCCCATGGAGCCTCCATGGAGCATCCAATGGGTTTAACCCAACTTGATAATCCATGGAGCCTTTTAGCCCACTATACAAGTTATGGATGATTTACATAATCAACCCATATATTTAATTAGTCATCTTTTGATCTCTTAATTAATTCCAAATTAATTCCTGATCAATACTAATTAAATAATACTATTAATATATATTAGAACTTATAATATATTAATAAACCACAAGTGTTATTTCTCTCATTAAGTCTATCCAAATGCATGATGCCATGCAACCCAAATGGACCATGCCGGGTCGGGTCAAGTTCATACCAGAAATAGTTATGGACTTAGACACCTTATCCAACAGAGCGTTGCCTGGCATCGAGCAAATCTCGGAATACATAAGAGCATAATCAGTAATACACATAAACCTAAGAACAAAACATTAACACTTAAATGTTCCTCGGTCCCCGCCCGACATCGGACCGTAGTCTGGTAACATACTAACATTCCTCGGGAACGCCCCGGCATCAAACTGAAGTACGGAAACATACAATACAAACACATGCAAGAATCACTAAGACATCAAGCATACAAGCATTCCTCGGGACCGCCCCGACATCAGATCAAAATCCGGAAAAGCATATAAACCTACATCGAACCCCGCCCGACATCGGATCATAGTCCGAAACTACTACTAGCTTAACGGGTCGGCCTTGGTGCCTTAGACCCGTTCCTACTGGAGGAAACTCACCTCGAATGCTAGCGGTGAAATCTCGCGTGAGGAATCTCTAACGGATGCTCCAATGACTCCCCGACTATCAATTTCACAATAAGACTTAATCAAAACCTGATAATCCTTCTTAGGGTAAAATGACCATTTTACCCCTGGTCAAAGTCAACATCCTGGTCAAAGTCAAAGTCAAGGTGAACTCCTAGTCAACCAAACTCGTCGAGTTATCTCCTAACTCGGCGAGTTCCTTTACTACTCAGACTCGTGGTCAACCGAGTCAACTCGTCGAGTCCCTTCACAGATTCGTCGAGTTCTACCTGGCATACAATCGGGACAACCCGACTCAACTCGTCGAGTCCCTGACTGGACTCGCCGAGTTCCCCTGTCTGTTTGGGCTATCTCAATGGATTAAGCCCCTACACTTCAGATCTAAGCTTCATACTTCACATAAACCCTGAACATTCCTTTTAAGGGTAAAGTTTCTGACTTTACCCCTTAATACCTCTTCTTAAAGGGTTTAGCTCAAACCCTAATTCCTTGGGACCTAGAACTTGGTCCTTAAGCCTTCCTTACACCAAACTCAAGCTTACAACCTCAGATCTAAACCCCTAACACTACTTGTACATGTAAATTTCCCACCTTTCCCACATGCATGACCTTTTGGGGCTAAAAAGGCCAATATGACTCTCTAAGGCTTGCATGGGGGCTCTAATGGCATAAAGTTTGCACCTTTATGTCATAACAACCCCTCAAGGTACTAGATCTGGAAGAATACCCTCCTGGGTCGATCATTTCCCAAAAGCTACTAATCTTGGACCAAAAACCCACATAAAGAGGACATGAAGAGATCTAATGAACTAAAAGCCAAGGCAGAAGCTTGATTACCAAAAGATGTAGCAAATGAAGTGTAGCTTCTGGATCTACTCTTTCCCTCTTGAGCCCTCTATCTTCTTCCTCTTCCACAAGCTTCAAAAGCACACAAAGATCACTTAAAATGGCTCACACTCTCAAAAGAAGCTCTAGGGTTTCTTGGATTAGGGTTTGGGACATGGAGGCTGGAAATGAGGCCAAGGGGTGGGGGTTAAGGAGCTTAAAAAGGGTGCAAAACCCCGAGATTAGGGTTTCACTTTGGCCGAGCTACTCGTCGAGTCGAGGGCTCTTGACTCGTCGAGTAGATAACTCAAACCGGCACATAATCAAACATTTACTCGACGAGTTAGGGCCACTAACTCGTCGAGTTCCTCTTTCAAAATAAATAAATAAATGGATTGAATACATACCACGGACCAGGCGTTACACCTTCAATTGCGAACTGTGAAGCCATCAATTTTGACTTCTCATATACTAATTTTGACCGATACACATATTCAACTGCATCGATACTAAGCTTCCTTAAACACCAAAATCATGTTCTCCAATTGATTTTCAGATCAAATACACCGATTCAACAATGGTCATCCTAAATCATCTACATATTCATTCATTCTTTCATTGTTCTTCATATGTTCATCAATTTCAATCAAAATCAAACAGCTACTGATCTATATCTTCAACATTGATTGGTCCAGAAATCAAAATGTGATTCTGATACTCCGATTATCCGATGAAATTGATCGATCAATGAATCACAAAATCGCAAGAAGCAAAGAGATGATCAAATTAATCATCTTAAATCGATCAAAAGAGTTAATAAGCAAGAACGATCGAAAATCAAGAACTTAATATGAGTTATTTGATCGATTAATACGACATTGAGGATTCGTATAGTGAAAGATGATCGATAGGAAAATCAGATAAATCAATTTGGGCTCAAATAATTGTCATGAACAATGAACAATATCAAATTGTAATTTGGGCCAAAAGAAATCGAATCAAAATGAAATGAATTTGGGCTTAATATTGGGATAGATCAATTGAAAAAATTTAACTGGGTCAATAAATTTGGAAAGAAAAGAAATAGAACCAATGGAGAGACTCGCCAAAGATTTCGAATCTTTTGTCGATTAAGCAAAAATGTTGTCATTTAGGATCGTTGTTCAAGAAATAGTTGCTTAAACCTCCAAGATTAAACTCTGACTCTCATAATAAATCATACAAATCACATAATAACGGGTAAAAGATACCTCACTGTATCCCGTAACTCGACTCCGTATCATCCATACACTGGTATAACTTCACCGTAGTAATCTCCTACAAATAACTCTTGAGCAACATCTTCGATCATGCATGCCAAAACTCTCTCAAATGACACGAGACTCATATATTTATACTCTGCAGTGGCCACGTTGTGGCCATCTATGTACCACGTCGTGGCAATCAATTGAATACCGGTCTCGCCACGTGTCACACTCTAACACCAAGTTTCCCGGTTACGTGCCTTATTCCACAATCTGGTACATCTATTGCCACGTCGTGGTGATTGAATAGACTCCGTCTCGCCATATGTCGCTCTCCGATTGAAATGTGTATTGATGATTCACTCATTGCCATGTCGTGGAAAACATATAACCACATCATGGTGGTCAAAAGTTTACTGTTGACTTTGACTTCCATTGACTTTCTAAAAATAGCAATTTACTTTCATCTAAACTTCAAACGGCCATAACTTTCTCATATAAACTCCATTTTCGACGATCTTTATATCCACACATTCCTCTTTAAAAGATCTATCACTTTCTCAACTCCATTTTGCTAAACAAAAAAAACTCCAATTTAAAGCAACTCTATGTTTTATTTCACCTACTCGGATCATATCATTTTATATCTTCTGAAGTGATACTTGGTTACGAAAAAACAAGTATTACAAATGACAACTAAAGAAAAGATTCTCCACGTCCTCAACATTAGTCTGGAGAAAATGACAGGAGGTAGATGGTAAAATAACCCCTCTAAACGCGACGTTCGTGGAAACAGGGATCCTGTTTAGCAAACTTCGCCATACAAAACAATTGCTCTTTATAGGGACCCAACAGACCCACTGGAAGACAAGAGAACCATTACTAATCACCGCATTATCCATCAATTCCCTTAACGACTTCATAGAGAAACTACCATGCTTGTTAACTTTCCAACACCATGTATAAGGAGTTGCCGAAAGATGAACCCCAACGACCAATTCATTCAACGCATCAAGTTGTATTTATTCAACACCCATTCTGGATTTCTTTTCCAGTATTGCCTGTCCCAGTTTGAATTTCGAACTCTATCAACAACCTTGCAGTTTTTTTTGATTCTCAATCAAGTAAAGCTTTGGGAAAACGTCTTTAAGGGCCATGTTTCCAAACCAAATGTCTTTCCAAAGATATGTATTATCCCCAACCCTCATCCTTCTGTCAAACAAATTATTGAGAGAAATATTTCACTCTTCAAGCTTCACATTAATCATGGAAATAAAAAGCCAAATCCTTGGAATCCTGCATTTCGCTAAAGGTTTACCATCAATGTCGGAAATACGATGTAGAGCTCTAATTCATAAGAACCAAATGGTTTTAGTTTCACATTTTAAGCGCCGCAACCACTTGGCTCGAAAAGCAGCATTCATGGTTCTAAGGCAACTAATGCCAAGACCACCTTATTTTTTGGCTAGACCAACGTACTCCAAGCCACCCAATGAATTTTTCTATCATCTCCTTTTCCTCCCCAAAGAATGTTCATTCTAATTCTCTCCAATCAATCAACCATATTCTTCAAATGCTTGAATAAGGATAAGTAAAATAGAGGGAGACTACCCAAACCGAACTTAGTAGGTGTAAGTCTCCCACCAAAGGAAAGGGTGTTTGCTTTCCACTTCGACAATCTTGATTTAAACTTCTCCACAACTGGTCTCCAGTTAGAGACAACCTTCGTATTAGCTCCGATAAGGAGCCCAATATAAGTAAACAAGAAATTTGCAGGCTCACAAACAAATGATACTAGCAAGGCGATCAAGCTCACGTTTCAACTCCCACGCCAAAGACTTCGCTTTTATGGAGATTGACTTTTAAACCGGAAGTTATATGAAAACATCTAAGAATTCAATTAAGATTTATACAATTTTACTCTGACCATTCACATATGAAAGTCATATCATCCACGTAAAGAAGATGAAATAAAAGAGGATCATCATTATTATGAGATAAAATACCTTGAAATAAGAGTTCTCATATAGCTTCCTTCATAAAATATTAGGTATGTCTCACATTTTCCGTTTAAGACCAATTCTATTGAAAATATAACCTTTTTTATTATATAAAAGTAAAATAATAAAAAATATATGGCAACTGAAATTGAAATTAGGTTTTTTTTTCTCCATAGTGGACTGCTTGTACTATAACTACTGTAACAGAATAACATGTTTCAGTTCTGAATGCACCACATAATAAATTAGCTAGCCAACTGCCATTTATGCTCGTGGAAAATATGTTTTTTTCTCTATTTATTGATGTAGAATGATTAAATCACCGATATAAATTAGGTATTTTGTAACTTATAACAAATTCTTACTTTTATGTCATAAATTTTATTTAGAACATACGTACATGTCTAGGGATGTCATCGGGGGCAAACGGGGCGGAGATTGCATCTCCCGCCCCCACCCCCAAAATTTTCCCGTTCCCCCACCCCCGCCCCTGCCCCCGAAATCTCTAGCCTCCCCACCCCTGCCCCCGCCCCCGAATCCCAAGATTACCCCCCCCCCCCACCCCATTTGAGTTGACTTTTTTTTGGTCAAACTAAGGTGTTGTTTAGGCTAAAAGAAGTGTTTTTGAGCTAAAGAAAACATTTTGGGTAAAAATAGTTATTTATAGCATAATTTTATATGTTTAAAATAAAAATATTAACATCTCAAAAACGTTATACTAACAACTTAAAAAGTTGTTTCCAAAAAAATACAACTTAAAAACATGATTGTTATTGTTTATTATATTTTTATAATTAATATATATTAATAAAAATAATATATATTAACGGGGTCCCCATTGGGGGTTCGGGACGGAACTACATATCCCCGCCCCGCCCCCGAAATTAAAACGGGGGTTAACCTATTGGTAGGCCATTGTACTTTGCATTCAAGAACACATGTACTCTAGTGTTCATAAGTTTTGAAATTTGATCGAGGCCTTTATGGTGTGATCAATTTGGTTAATCGTCTATATTTGGCAGTCTGATTTAGTGTCGGTCACATGAATTATTAATGGTCCACATTGAAAGCTTCTTTTATTGGATTTCTCAAAGCAGTCTATTTAATTTATTGAATTCTAGTATCTAGTTTGTCATGAGTATTCCAATGATTACATAAATAAGTTTGTTAACCATTGTATGTCTTACACAGACAGAGCCAACAAAAATATAAGCTGGCCCACCAACCCAATCAAAAAATAGGGTTTGGATAAGATTTTTCGCCACTATTTAATTAAACAGTTAAAATGACCGGATTGAAATTTATGATCTTCTTTTCAACTCACCAACCATTTTTAATACATTTGTCATCATTTTTCTTCACAATATTAATTAATAAATACCGGTTATTAGGATAATTACTAATAATAAATTTTTTAATATAATTGTAGTCATTTTTCTTCACAATATTAATTAATAAATACCGGTTATTAGGATAATTACTAATAATAAAACTACAGCTAGTAGGATAATTACCAATTATAAAACCAAATACTACTTTATGATGGAGCATGTAACAAATTTTTTTCAATCTTTTTCAACAACCACAAAAATGATTATCAATTTCGTAATCAGTTAGTTGCAATATTTCAAAAAAAAAATTATATCGAAATTTCTTCCCACCACAAAATTTTTAAAGTCAGTAAGAATTTTTTAAAAGAGTATTCCTTTTTTGTTATTATTATTATTATAGTCTTCCGCGGAGGTGGTTTAGTATTTTGATAAAGATACAGAGACGTCTTGCCTTGCATTTGCAACCTTCCTAATTAAAACCTCAAATAATTGAACTTGAGATCTCACTATGGGGAGCCTAGACCTTATTCGGCGAATCATCTTATCTAGAGACGTTAATAAGATATTTTGATTAAAATTATTTGGAATTGTGAAACTATTTTTACAATTTCAAAATAATATATATTTTTATTTTTACAATCCTAAATTGGCAACTCTATTAATTCTAATTGTAAAATTGATGATTAGTTTTATAATTAGTAAAAAGAAACTCTAAATTTATTAAATGTCACATAACTAACATCATTCTTATGAATATTTCATTCTCTTTTTTTTTTTTTATTATCTCAAGTTACAAAATTATGATATGTAAACCGATTTCTTGAAACAAGTTAGTGAAGTATTAAACATGATCTCCTTTTATAAAATCTGGAGAAATTACATTCAAATATCTTTTCGAACAAAATAGTGACCATCACATTATCACATTAATGATCAGAAAGAATACTTTTTCAAGCATGAAGTTTCACCAATTTTATAGTCAAACTATAATCAAACACTATAAACAGTTCCACTAAGTGTCGAATCAGAAGAATCGCCATTAAAATCCAACATTATCATCCAATCTTGAATATCTTCTTCTTCAAATATTGCACCCAAAAACTCGTTTTCTATAACAGGTTTCTTCTCCATCACCTTCGTCTCTCTATCCAGTTCAAATTTCCGGCCATTGTTGACTTCCGCCTTCTTTCTTGATGAATTCGCAGCTCTCACTGGCACCGCCGGCTGATTATTTTCCGGTATTGACGATGTTGTATAGTCTGTGAATGAGAAATTAAGCTTCGCTCTGGGTCCCCTGAATTCAATGGCGGCTCTGTCGTAAGCTCGAGCTGCCGCCTCCGCCGTCTCAAACGTCCCTAACCAGACGCGAGCTGCTTTACGTGGATCCCGTATCTCCGCCGCCCATTTCCCCCATGGCCGCTGCCTCACTCCTCTGTAATTCTTCTTCTTTTTCTTAATCGGACCACCAACTCCACCGCCACCACCACTAACACCAGCTTTTACATTCAAGTTCATATCGTCAGCAAAATAAGTACACCCGAGACACCCATTAATCCTGCAAACCGAACAAGTATCTGGAACAGAGACCGGCGCCACTGGAACAGAACACCCAGTTGCGGTGGTGGTGGGGGTGGCGTATTCAATCGGAGAGAACAACCTCGAATCATATCCATTTTGATAATCAACAGTACTACTCCTATACTCCGAAGTACCTCCCATTATAACATTCTTCAACGCATTAACCATTACCAGAGCTTCTTCATCATTTGTAAGCCGGCCCCACGGTGGTTGTTGGTGGCGGTTGGCGGCGGTGGTTGTTGTTTCTTCCTTGGGTATCTTGATCATTCTCTGCATGTTTTCTAGAGAGAGAAAATAAATCCCGAATGGTTTTGAAAATTTGAGTTTGAGATAAGAAGGTCAAAGTATTTATACGAAGGGGGTGTTGACATGACTGCCAGCTAAGACACTGTTGACACACGGGTTTGAATACGACGAATCTCCTGAAAGGCGCACGTGGTTATTGAGACGCTACTATTAGAGTGCTTTAGTGATGAGCTGGCAAACCGGGGCTGTGTTCACACGCGGTTTTTTGGACTTTATTTGTACGTCATGTGTTTTTTTTATAAAAGCTTATTCAAAGGTATAAGGTGTCAACGTCGCAAGCACTAGCCACAAATCCATTACTTTTTTGTGTTGTGCTATTTTATATATATCCATGTTTTCTCAACTAAGTAGACCAGGTAAAACTTGACACCAAACGATAATAGGATATGGATTTGATATGAAATTAGCGGGTTTTGGTAAGAGATTTCAACATGTTTAAGTAAACTGGTTGACATCACACGACACGATAATTAAACGGGTAAAGTTTTGGTCAAAACTGTCAACTCGAATATGACTCGAATCTAACATGTTTAATTATATATATCATTTTTTATAAACTTCATATTTTTATAAATGTATTATATATTATAGACTTGTAGTGGGCCACCAAACTTAAGAACTAAAATTAAAATTCAAATTTTCAAATTGACTTATTTTACGCTTCCTCGCCACATATCTTGTTTATTCCTAAGCTCTAACTATTTCGATTTTGCCTTCTAAACTATAGAGGAATTTTGTCATTCCACCTTCTAACCCTAGTGTTTCACTTTTTTTCTTTTCACCTCCTCTTCTCCTACTTAAACATCTAAAACGTTTAAATATGACATGACACAACATATTTACAAGGTCTAAACATTAACTCGAAACCCAACACGAATGGTCATTGTGGTATGCATTTTTTTCGAGGTTTAGTCCAAACCTCGACTTTTTGTCTTCATGGCCCTTTTAAGGTAGTTTGTTTGTGGAATTAGTCCCTGTTAAACTTGAAAAGACTAATGTACCATTTTAAGTTGTTTTTTTATTTTCTTAAACATTTTTCCTTTTTGTATAAAAATTAAAAATAAAAACAAATAAAGAGGGTCTCTCTCTCTCTCTCTCTCTCTCTCTCTCTCTCTCTCTCTCTCTCTCTCTCTCTAAAAATAGTTTATCGAAAAAACCAAACATCTAATTTGAATCCATATATCAACCCAAAACTGAATCTGAAATCAAGTTTGCCAAATCTAGCTTTAACCTAAGAATGAATTGAGTTTGCAAAAAGAGTTCTTAGGGGATGGTTGGCTTATCTTTTGAGAGAGGCCAAAAGTTATTTTTGAAAAAGTTGCAAAAAATCAAGTTTTCTGACTTTTCCAAAAAGTCAATTTTCCTTATATCCAAAATCCAAAACTAGTTTTTAAAATGCTTTTACCAAACATGTTTTGCCTTTTTATCTTTTCCTAAAAGGAATTTTGGCCTCTCAAAACCAAAACGCCCCCTTAACCCAAAACTGAATCTGAAATCAAGTTTGCCAAATCTAGCTTTAACCTAAGAATGAATTGAGTTTGCAAAAAGAGTTCTTATTAGAAATTCTTAAAAAAAATCGATTTTCTAGACCTGTTCTTCATATCTAACATGTGGCATATGTGTTTCATCTCCAAAAACTTGTTCTCCATCTCCAAAACCTGTTGCATATGTGTTTCATCTCCAAAAACTTGTTCTCCATCTCCAAAACCTGTTGCATATGTTTTTCATCTCCAAAAACATGTTCTCCATATCCAAAACTTGTTCTAGTTAAGTTGCAGACCAAACATATATGACCCATAACCTTTGACTTTGATATGAAACAAACCCAGATAAACCAGAAAGAGCATATGACAAGACAATTGAGGGTCCGATGCTGTCTCAAACTTCAAGGCCGATGATGTTGAATATATCAGAGCCCGCAACGGAGCCAAATCCATGGTAAATTAGACCAAACCACATGAGACACTTTCACATCTCGCTTTTTGCTTTGTTTCTTGAGCTCAATGATTTCAGTGACATTGGTGAATAGAACGACACAACGGACAATCGCTATCGTTGTAGTTCTGGAAAGCTTAAACAGACACCAGATTACTTACGCAAAGCTCAAACGACAATGAAACCAAAAAGGTCGAAGTTTGGACTAAACCTAAAAAAAAATACATACTTCAGGAATCATTTTTTGCAGTTTGGTCTTAAAGTAATAAAATATAAATTAAAACGTGTGAAAGATTGCATACTTTATTTCACTCTAAATTTATAATGTCATTATTCATTTCTTTAATAAAATTGGATTTGAGCATTACTTTATTTCACATTTTATAAATAAGTGTAATGACAAAATAAAGTGGGGGCAAAGATGCTTTAAATAATATATTTAAAAAATTATATTGCACACCATTTAACACTGCTAGAAAAAATGCATGGCATGTGAATTACGATATATATTGGTTCTAACGTGTTGTAAAATAAATGTTATTTTTTTACAAAATACAACATACAAAAGATATGTCATGTTTTAGTGTCATAATATAAAAAACATGAGATGCTTTTCTTTTATGTCTGTCATCTGGAAACATCGCTTTTTAATTTTATGGGTTAGAATGTTATATATATGTCGCTCTTCCGCCCAAAACCCTAACTCTCACTTTCTTTCTGGTTTTCTCGCACGCTAATTAGAACCCAATCTCTTACTTAGGGTACCCATCGTTCACCTACCATGTACATGTGTTGTGTTTACAAAACACCACACTTCGGAAGATTATACAAGTTTCAATCAAATCCACACTGCCTTCCTTGTGACGCGAAAAAACAAAATGAGAAGTGTTTTGTTTTGAGGAACGATTCCACGACGCACATAGAGGCATAACCCTCCCGTAAGCGATTATTCTTAAATTACAACAGAAGTGGAGTTGCTCATAAACTCGCCAAAAATTTTCCGTAAATCACTTTTGCCTTTCTCAATCTACTTTCAGATATAAATTTATTCACGTTAGGCTTTGCGTTCAATTAAATTGATCTTCTATTTGAGTTAATCTAGTTGTTTGATCTTCTTTAGTTTTTCAATTGGAATTACAAATGAGCCATGTGCTTCACTTGTAGCCAAAAGAAACAAAATGATACCAATATTAATTTACTTTAAGGTATGCTTCACTTGTAGCCAAAAGAAACAAAATGATACCAATATTAATTTACTTTAAGGTATTCCATATTTAACTGTTTGCTAACATCTTTATATATACCGGAGAATCTAGAACAAAAAACCATGTGATTCCTTCATTGAAAATTAGATAGGTCCTTAATTTTTTCCAATACGAAAAGGTACATCCTAAAAACGTTTCTATATAATTTCTAGAAAATATTATAATTTAGGTAGATCCTAGGACGCACCTTGGGTGTATGTAGATACGCCCTGTTGCATAGTTCCATAGTACAAATAATTTGTTTATGCCCTTAGGTAATTGCAATGGAACCTTGAAATGGATCGATTCTTAGAATCAATCGTGCTAAAATTGCCCTTGTACTTGCAACAGGTACTCCATGTGGTTTGATGGCAATAGATATTTAGGGCATTAATTGTTGATGTTAGTTCAACTATAATTCATATTATGATATTAATGGTATTAGCTTTGAGAATGATGATCCCAAAAAATTTGGTGTTAACAAAGATTTCATGTTCAAGACAGTTGTTAGACTGTTCGGAATACCAGCCACGATAGGTCTCGTGGATGACGTGGCCACGGTCGTGGTCCGTGCACACCACTCTAGTAATTCTTGTTCGGTCGTTTTTATTGTCGATTGTTGTGGCGAAGACAGAAGACAATGGCCAATCGGATGATTTTGACTGTTTACAATTTGGACAAGCCGTTCAATGACCAAAATTTTCAATTTTTTTTAAAACATCCATTCTACCTATAAATACCATAATATACTGTAACATCCGGATTTCCAGGTATCATAAATTGAGTATTTATTTTTGAGTCAAGGAGAGAGACTCGACGAGTTGACGCCTAGACTCGTCGAGTAGGATCGCAACTGCTGACTAGGATTAATGAATGGACTCGACGAGTCGGAGGGTCGACTCGACGAGTCCGCGCTGTGGACAGAAACCCTAAATCTTTGGGTTTGTTCCCTATTTAAGGGTCCTTATGGCCTTCATTTGCGGCCACCCTTTCAGAGAAAAGAACCCTAGCATATTTGAGCGTGTGTAGTGAGAGAGAGAGCCATCTTGAACCATTTGTTGTGATTTTGGTAAGGAGGAGAAGGGATCCAGCAAGAAGGACCAAAGGAGGTTGTTGTTCTGAGACTTTCAAGCAAGGAGGCTTCACTTTGAGGTAGCAATTCGGCCCTTTTCTTCTTTATTGTGTAGGCTTCTTGAATCAAGGGTTTCTTTACCCTTTCTTGAGTTGGAATAAGAGCATGAGAGGTCCCAATGTGAAATAGACCTTAGATATGGACCTTGAGAGGTCCAGAGAGCCCCAAACATCCAGCTTTATGCAGTCCTTTTTGGGTTTTAGATCATGGTTGTCATATTAGGGCTAATTCATCATATAGAGCCATATGAGTGTTGCATGAGCATAAAGTTTGGACCTTTACGTAACTTTTGAGTGTTAGAAGGCCAGATCTATAGGTTAGAGAAACAGACCTGACCTCAGAAGGTTGTTTGAGCATTCTCATGGAAGAAACTCGCCGAGTCCATGAGCGGACTCGACGAGTCGGATCGTGTTGCACCAGGATTCGTGATCAGTGGTAACCCGTCGAGAGAAAGGTTAACTCGACGAGTCGAGTGAGGCCTTAGGAGGATTCAGAGGACACGCATGGACTCGCCGAGTCACCCGAGTGCACTCGACGAGTTTGGTCAAAGTTGGACCGTTGACTGGGGTTGACTTTTAGGGTTTGGTCAACATTTATACATTGGACCATTGGAGGGGTAAAATGGTCTTTTCCCCTTCTGAGAGAATATAGGGAGGGACTAGTCTAGCCTTTGAGAGCCGTATTAATTAGAGATAATTACTTTATGTGATTAGGCGGAGGCTAGATCAGATGTTCGAGTTCGAGACTTTCCGAGATTACCCGAGGTGAGTCTTCTCACTATACATTACCTAGAGTGGTAACTATGTGCAGACCGGAGGGTCTTATGTGTTATGTGTATGTTGAGTTTATGTGTATTGTGATATATGTATTTTATGTGTTATATAGACCGGACCGGAGGGTCCAACGATTTAGACCGGACCAGAGGGTCCAACGAGCTAGACCGGGCCGGAGGGTCCAACGAGCTACGGGACTGGAGGGTCCCGCTGAGACACAATGACCAGAGGGTCTTATCGAGATATAGCCTCGAGTGGCTTATGTGCAGTATGTGGTGTTTTGGGGAACTCATTATGCATTTATGCTTACCGTGTTATGTGATATGTGTTTCAGGTACCAGCGAGGATCGCGGGAAGGCGCCGACATGATTTGTACACACTGGCAGAGGATTATGTTTTGAGATTCTGGGATATGTTTTATTATGATGACATTTGATACATGAGATTTTGAGAATATTATATGAGTTTTATTATGTGGAAAAATGAAAAATTGTACTAAAATTTACGTCGTTACATATACACTACGTGTAACGCCCGCAGATTCGGGCTAGTCAATTTAGAGACAATAAGCGTCAAAAATGACTTTTTGATAGAATATTATTTAGAATAAATTCTAAATAATCTTAACTAAGTTATAGTATATGTCACAAGGGTTCCGTACATATAAAGAACGCTGAAATCTGAGTTATAACGAAAAAGTTATGACCCGTCGAAGTTTTACGGCTAAACCGGCACGACACCGCTTAACGTAAAAAGTGAATTTTTGATAAATTACCTTTTAGCCTTAGCAATCTAAACGAAAGTCGTAGTAGACGTTAAATCGAGAACGTACATAAAAAGAACGTCCAAATCTGACTTCATATGAGGAAGTTATGATTTTTCTATGATTTAGCATAGTAGTGCACAGCCCAAAATTCGAATTTTAGATCGATCGATTTTTAGCTAACACAATCTAAACGAGAATTGAAAATCTCATTAATAAGAACTCATCAATATAAAGACAGACAAAAATGGACGTCGGATGACAAAGTTATGAATTTTTAATGGACTTTACCTGTCCAGGCTTGTTAAAATATAACTTTAAAAATAAAGCCAAAATTAGCCGACGGAGTCTAAACGAAAGTTGTAGAGTACGTCGCCACCTACGCGTGGATATAAAGAACGTAAAAAATGGAGCTCATATGCAAAAATTACAGATTTTAGAAGATAATTAGTTTTTGGAGTAATCTGTGAGTGACACGTGGCACAATCCTGACCATTGCTTCCTCTCCACGCCTTACCACCAGATGGTGACATTTGGCACACCAACTCGACGAGTTGGAGGCCCAGAACTTGCCGATTTGAGCCAATTTCCAGCCTATAAATAGAGGCGTAAATCTTCCATTTTCTTCACACCTCAACCCTTTTCTCTCTCTCTCTCTCTCTCTCTCTCTCTAACTTCTCTCTAAACCCCTCCCAACCCTTAGTACTTCTCGAGTACTAAGAGGCGAGTTCCGTAGCGCCAGAAGGCTCCGAGAAGAAGAGCTTTCGGCTCGGAAGTTTTGCCCCCGCAGAGCCCGGTTCCTAGCCAAACTTCCTAGTAAGTGAGTTATGCTTACCCTACTTTAAGTATAGCTTATGTTTAAGTTAAATATCGTTACTATGAACTTATAAACAATAAATATATTATAAAATATAATATACAAAGTGTTATTATAATATATTTTAACTACTCGCGGTACGGAGAATGTGGTTTGAAGGGCTGCATAGGGTTGTTAGATTTCAGAAGTTCTATAATGCCAAAATGGTCCTGCCCTCCGGTGTTTCATGTCTGGCCCCTGTCTGTACATAGTGGTTGAAAAGTATTGTTTAACATTTGTACAACAATATCGCTCGTAAATAGTCGCAATAAATATTAGACTAAAATCTAGCGGTAATGATACTAGGTTTCGCCGAAGGAAAATAGAATTGTTAGAAGCGAAGCGCTGCCCGAGTTTGGAATCATCACTTTAACAAGTGAGTGCATAGTACCTTTCATGAACATGATTTTAATACAAGTATTGATTAAAGTATTAAATATACGTTTGTGTTTGAAATATTTGTTAGTGCCTGAAATACGTGTTAAGAGCATATCTGATAATATATGATGATTTAGGATACGAAACAAACTTAAACTAATTGAGATGGATATCGAGTAGTATCTAATTATGAGTGTGGTTGAGATACTCATGGAGAGTCGAACTTTAAGATTTTTCATTGATCCGAGAGCATGGATTAGACATAGTCATTTGTCGTTAGTCCGAGAGTATGGAGAGGACCTAGTTATTTGTCATTAATTCGGGAGCATGGATTAGACATAGTCAATTGTCCCTAGTCCGAGAGTATGGAATGTGCATAATTATTGATCCGAGAGCATGGATTAGACATACCGAATCCGGAAGTATGTATTAGGTAAAGAGGTTAATTTTAGATCCAAGAGTATAGATTGTGTCGTTGTGAGAATCGACGGGGTGGGTTAAAATGGCTTATATGAGGTGAAATTATATATATTGTGAGTTCTAAAACATATATATATATATATATATATATATATATATATATATATATATATATATATATATATATATATATATGATATAACATTGTGGGATTGAAATCCCTATGTACTCACCATGTTTCCCAACCTGACCCACTCAGTTTATTTGTAGCACAAGTGTCGATACGAAGCTACATTACACTAAGAGATTAAAAGAGATGTAGATCACTAGTGTAAATGAATGTAAGGTCTGTTTATGCTTATGTTTCCGTATTGACGATGACATCCAAACGTTTTAATATAAACAAAATACATTTCTTCGGAAATGCTTTGATAATATATTTATCATGTTTTCTGGGAACAAATTCTGCAATATTATTCTTTAAAAATGAATACTCTGATTTTCAAATAAGTATAAATAAAATTTTTAAAATGACCGTGAATTTGGGATGTCACAGTTGGTATCAGAGCATTACTTTAAGTGAATTAGGAATTTATAGGAAATTTATAGACTTAAACTTAGAATGCTAAACAATGATTGTGAGAAGTGTGTCTAATATATTTTAGGTAGTACACCTGAATAGACACAAGCACTAGCTTATTTAGGGAAGATGCCTAAAATGCTTTTATGTGCTAAATTATTTGTGATGCTTTATGATGTCATTATTTGATCGGATCTATGGTCTGTTGCTGACCGGATCTGGAAATTTTATGTGCTTAGGATTCTAAACGTTTAATTATGATATTAGAATTGACATGTAACTTTTCGAAATGATAAGAAGATTTATACGTCTGATTTCCCTATCTAAATTCTCGTCACTGCACACCGAATGTATGATTTGGTGTATAGATCGACATGGCGGGAACTCGAAGCGGATTCGAAAACGCTAATGGAAATGCTAATGCTAATCAGCGGCCTGTGATTGAGCGTGCACCAGAGGTAGCAGCTGCACTCGAGCCAATCACGATGGCATGAGTCCAAGCAATGATTCGCGCTATGATGGCCGAACAAAGGCAGGAGATGAGGAAAATGTTGCTTAATAGGGATGAACCTACTGTACCCATTGTACAACCTGAACTGAATGAGGGTCAGTCAGAAGAAGGAAACTATAGTAGAACCGTTGGCCAAGATGAACCGCCAGTGGTTTGAAGAAATAACCAAGACGAAGGGATTGAAAATGGATGCAAGTACAAAGACTTCACAACTTGCAAACCATCAACTTTTACTGGGAAAGAAGATCCAATCGGAGTTATGGACTGGATCTCTAAGATGGAGCTAGCTTTCATAATATGTGGTTGCAAGGGAAAGCTGCAAGCCACTTACGATGTGTGTCAGTTTAGGGGTGGCGCGGTTCGTTGGTGGAACACTTTTGGAAAGATCATAAGCCCCAATGAGCCACTACAACTTACATGGGAAGAGTTCTTGGTCCACTTCAAACGCAAATTCTGCTCAGCCCAGAACATGCTAGAACTAGAGAATCAGTATCTGACACTGAAGAATGGCAGCATGTCCATTGACGAGTATACCAATGCCTTCACAGACAAGATGGAGTTTGCTTTGCGCATTGTCCTTGATGAGCTAACGAATATCGATAGGTATACAAAGGGACTACCATGGGAGTATGTTGTGCCAGTATGCCAGTCACCTACTCTTGAGGCATCCATCTGGGTTGCTAAGTCTGTCGAAGAAATGATCAAAGGCAGAACCGCCAACAAGGTTGAAGTTGGCGAAAATAGGAAATTTGAGGAGTCTTCGAGATCCGACAAGTAAAATAGATTCCTGTAGTCTGACCCCAACAACAAAAGGTATGGGGATAGTAATGAAGAAAAGTGGTGTGACAAGTGCAGAAGGAAGCACATTGGGAGATGCTCTAAAGAGGTGACCTGCTTCAAATGCAGGAAAACTGGTCACTATGTTGGCAAATGCACGACCAAGAGAGAAGCTTGCTTTAAGTGTGGCGAAGAAGTACACTTCAAGCAAGATTGCCCAAATAGGGAAGGAGCTACAAAGCCAAACATACCACCAAAGCCAAAGGCAAGAGCATTCTAGATGATCCTTAATGAAGCAGCTGACAATTGTTAGGAGTGGGGATCTATATATCTGAAGATTAATCTATAAAGTAGCCATATAGATAGTATCATATGGTGTAGCCTAATATAAGAGGCCTATTATATGTTGAACTCGAATGTCTATGTAATCGTTTCAAGAAATAATATAAACCTTAGTTATCTGATGTGTTAAATGACTATGTGAAATACTTGTATGGTGACTTGGAGGATTATGAGACAATACTTGGGACGAGTATGAGTAGGTGTGAAAGGTAGTAGAGGCCTATACTATCAGAAGAACAGTACTCGCACTTGGATCAAGGAAAGTCACAAGGTTACCAGGGCACTAGTAATTGATTTTGTTTTGTTCATGTATGTCGTTACCATTGTTTCGGTAATGACTAAAAAGATGATTATTATTCCAACCCTAGTGGTCATATCAAATCGAATCCGACTTAGACGAGTATGTTACGTGGTTCAGAGAACCAAGATCGATGTAACATCTGACTTAAGCCAGACGATTGAAGAGAAAGATAATCGAAGTGATCAATAGAAGTATCGCGATCACCGTTAAAGTAATAAGCTTGTAGCTAGAAGTACTACATGCTAGAATGTGATTATATCACATTAGAACATGAAGGAATTTGTCTTCAATTCTGGAATTTGACTCTAAAAGACCTGAGTCTAAGTGTTGCATCATACAATGAGGGGTCAGAACTTATCTTAACTTTGTTAAGAAGAAGAAGGAGTCTCCAATAAGGATTGATTTTGTAACTCGAAGGTTACAATTGAAACTCCAACATAGGATAAAAAGCGGGTGCAAGATTGAGTACCGCCAGCAGTCAAGAAGTCCAAGAGTTAGATACTCATTCAAAGGAACATAGAAGTTACGGTTTTTACCTAGGATGAATAGATAACGTATGGAGTCATTATACAAGCCCTATTTCGTTGATGATTCCGGGACGTAATCATCCTAAGGGGGATAATAGTAACGCCCGCAGATTTGGGCTAGTCAATTTAGAGACAATAAGCGTAAAAAATGAGTTTTTGATATAATATTATCTAGAATAAATAATCTTAACTAAGTTATAGTATATGTCACTAGGGTTCCGTACATATAAAGAACGCTGAAATATGAGTTATAACAAAGAAGTTATGACCCGTCGAAGTTTTACGGCTAAACCGGCACGACACCGCGTAATGTAAAAAGTGAATTTTTGATAAATTACTTTTTAGCCTTAGTAATCTAAACAAAAGTTGTAGGACATGTTAAACCGAGAACATACTTAAAAATAACGTCCAAGTCTGACTTCATATGAGGAAGTTATGATGTTTCTAAAATTTAGCATAACAGTTCACAACCCGGAAATCGAATTTGGAATCATCACTTTAACAAGTGAGTGCACAGTACCTTTCATGAACATGATTTTAATACAAGTATTGATTAAAGTATTAAATATATGTTTGTGTGTGAATTATTTGTTATTTCCTAAAATACGTGTTAAGAGCATATCTGATAATATATGATGATTTAGGATACAAAACAAACCTAAATTAATTGAGATGGATATTTGGTAGTATCTACTTTTGATTATGGTTGAGATATACATGGAGAGTGGAACTTTAAGATTTATCATTGATCCGAGAGCATGGATTAGACATAGTCATTTGTCCTTAGTCCGAGAGTTTGGAGAGGACCTTGTTATTTGTCATTAATCCGGGAGCATGGATTAGACATAGTCAATTGTCCCTAGTCCGAGAGTATGGAATGTGCATAATTATTGATCCGAGATCATGGATTAGACATACCAAATCCGGGAGTATGGATTAGGTAAAGAGGTTAATTTTAGATCCAAGAGTAAAGATTGTGTCGTTGTGAGGATCGACGGGGTGGGGTAAAATGGCTTATATGAGGTGAAATTATATATATTGTGAGTTCTAAAACATATATATATATATATATATATATATATATGTGTATATATATATATATATATATATATATATATATATATATATATATATATATAACATTGTGGGATTGAAATCCTTATGTACTCACCATGTTTCCCAACCTGACCCACTCAGTTTATTTGTATCACAGGTGTCGATACGAAGCTACATTACACTTAGAGATTAAATGAATGTAAGGTCTGTTTAAGCTACATTACACTGAGATACGAAGCTACATTACACTGAGAGTTTATTTGTATCACAGGTGTCGATACGAAGCTACATTACACTGAGAGATTAAAGGAGATGTAGATCACTAGTGTAAATGAATGTAAGGTCTGTTTATGCTTATGTTTCTACATTGACGATGACATCCCAACGTTTTAATATAAATAAAATATATTTCTTCGGAAATGCTTTGATAACATATTTATTATGTTTTCTGAGAACAAATTCTGCAATATTATTCTTTAAAAATGAATACTCTGATTTTCAAATAAGCATAAATAAAAATTTTAAAATGACCGTGAATTTGGTGATGTCACACTACGCTTTTAGGGTAACATATAATTATGTTTATAGCCGTAAGTAGGAACCTATGAGTACCATATTTGTCATTAATTCCAGTTAAATATGTTGATTGGTCTACTTACGGGAGAGGCATCTAGGATGAACACGTTGGCTTGGTTGTTGGATTTCAGAAAAGCTATATGCTGAATTACTCCTACCCCCCAACTGTCTTGACTGACTAATCCTTATTTGATAGCAATGAAATTATATTTTGGAATTAGTGAAAGATCTAAATTTTACCAAACTACCATACGTATTAATAAGTTATAGTATTATACCTTAATACTTGATAGGCACGTCACCCACCAGTTGGATTATCATAGGGATATCTAATAGTCGTTTGAGTAATTATCCATGTAATTTTCTCACTATACTATACATTACAATAATTATCCATCTAATTAAAGATGTAAGGAAGTGGTGAAGTGGGTTGTTATAGTATTTAGATATGATCTATAAGCAAGAAGTAAATATTCAAATCCTGCAAGTGATTCCGAGGACGGAATCCTCTTAATGTGGAGAGAGTTGTAATGACCCAAAAATCTCAAACTATGTGTTATAAGATGTATTTAATGTAAATACATCCAAAGGTGAACTCAAGTAGTGAAACAACAATGTTTTTGGCAAGGTGATATGTACATCTTTGTACATATTGCATTATAACTGGAAATGTATAACTCTTTAGCAAACGAGTAATGAAGGAAAGTTGTGCTTTACTCCAAGACAGACACGTGAATATAATTTTTGTCAAAATCCAAGTTTATATGAGGAAATTACGGTCATTCGAAGTTGAGACAAAATAATTGTTAACACCACGACATGGCATAACCGACTTTGCAAAAAAATAAATAATAAAGCTTTAATTTGGCTAATTTCATTTTATTTGATACCCAAACTTCCCCAGGAAGTTTAGGAACGAAAAATGTGTTTATCTTGAAGGTTTTGAAGGATTTAGCCAATGGAAGGCCCAAAACGTGAAACGAACCACAAATTCATGATAATTGTATCAAGGGTAAGCTTATATGATGATTTATTTGGGTATTTCATACATATGTTGGGGCGAGTCTCACACCCCACGAAGTTATATCCTGCTATAATCTTGTGAGTTAAAACCAAAGAGTTGATTTCTCGGAAAAGCCATGTTTACACCTTGAGTATAGGTTGTAAACGATTTTTGTTAAACCAATAGTATGGTTTTTAAGTTATTACTATTAAGATGGTTAGAAATCAATGAAGAGGTTATTGAATAGCGTTTGATAATTGTTTTAATAGTTGTGCGGATAAAAATTGGAGACATAATCATGGATACTGACATCTCCATCAACTGACTAGTTTTGAGTTGAGTAACTCTACTCTAACACCTATGAAGGTTAATATGGGATATTGAAGTATGCTTGTTTAGGTATATTATGAAGTTTTTATATTTTGAAATAATTACATGAATATATTCAGTATTGACGAAGGAAGAACAATTAAAGTGGTAGTTAATTTATGAAGTAGGTAGTAAATTTTAGATGAATATCTTGAGTAGAAAATACTCTATTGAAGTGAATTATCGTGAAGTCAAATTAACGTGAATATGAAGTATTGGTCGACCTTATGTAGTTAAGGAAATAACCACTAAAGTGAAGTATTATTTGACCTTATGAAGTTCATGGCAACAACCATAATGAAAAAATAACATTTATGAAGTTTAAAGAAGGGCGTGATTCGATAATCTGTTCATTAGAAGTAATTTATGAAGTGTTTGTTATTTTTGAGAAATAGATTATCATATGCCATGAAGTGCAGATTTGTTATTGTAGATGTTATTCACTAATACATATGGCTTATGGTGTTTATTATGATGTTTTTGCAGGATTAATTATTGTAGTGCCTAGCTTGGATCATGTATTTGCTACTAGTACGATCCCTGGTGATAGTTTCTTGTGCTCCAAATTGCCAGGGTACACTAATAATATTTTTATAAGTTGAATATTGGAAGTATATTTTTGGGTGTACCTTGTGTGAAAACTTGGATATTAAACTCGTTTTCTAGCATCCATGAATTAGAAGTGGAAGCATTGTGGAGTTCAATCATGTACACACCCACATGAACAAATCTTTTGGCCTTGAGCTCATTGAGTTCCTTAAAGAATGTTGGACACTTACGCCTCCAATGTCCTTTCTTCGTGTAGTGGATACAAGTTGTATTGATGCAGATTATAAACAAACAAAGATCAAAACTATTGATTCTAACAGAATACCTAGTATGATCTCTTCCAAACTACATTGATTCTACGAATACCGTGGGATTTGGGTTCAAAATATGGAAAACAACATAGAATTTTGGGAGAAAATGAAAGTTCTTCAAAAATGATGAATGACCATCCGAATTACATCAAAAACACTTAAATAACATGGAGAATTTTAACTAGGTCTCTAAGGAGCGATGCGCCAATTATATACCCAAAAACAAAACTCATAATTTATAAAAAAAATGTCGATAACTCCATTTAGAAAGCGTTTTTGGGACAAAAAATGTGTAAGTCCCTATAGGGTACTTATCACGATGTTATCCACATTTCAAGCTTTGATGTGGCTGGTCGTAGGACCAAAATGAAGCCTCGTAGCTAAAGTTATGGCCATTTTTCGTGAAGCCCCTTTAGTCACACGATTATGGTCCTCTAGGAGCATAAGGGCCCGATCATCCACAGTAGGACTCGCATTATGTGTCCTCATTAGTCTTTGATTGAGGAGTAAAAGGTTTAGCCTTTCCTTTCCCTTTGGACTTAGCTTGTGAACTAATATTACCAAATTTGACCTTCCCCTTGTAATTAGGGTGGTTTGGGATCTTCTTCTTCAATCCTCCTTCCTTGATGGTCAATACCAAGGAAACAAGCTTAGCTTTTACCATGTTAGACTATGCAATCTTCTACATGACATGGAGCTCCATAATAATTTTATCCAAATTGTTCATATTGCAGTTTACAAGAAACTACTCATATGAACTACTTAGTAAGTTCATGATGACATCCGTAGCAAGATCCTGACTAAATGGAAAACCTAGGTGCTCAAGTTGATCAATGCATGATTTCAACTTAAGAACATGTACACTAATACTTCTTCCCGGAGTCATTTCACATCCTACTAGAGCCTTAACTATATCAAAGCGCTCTTGCCTTTCTTGTAGTTAGAACATCTCCAGCAGTTGGAAGGTCATGTCATATGCACCAAGATTTTCCATTTTATTTTGAAGCTTGGGAACCATGGTAACATGATACGAGATACCTTATCCGAATCTTTCAAATGTTTTTTATATTTATCATGAGCCGCTCTAGTGGAATCTTCAATGGGTGGATCCGGGAATGACTTGTTTACGACCCTATCTTTATGATCCATCTTGAGAACTATCCTCAAGTTCCGAATCGAATCCATTTATTTCAATCCATTGAGCTTGTCCTTTTCAAGTTGTGTTTTCAAAACAGAGGTTTGATATCGATGATGTAACGTCCCAAAAACCATGATAAATTTTTTCATTTAAAAAATACATTTTCGAAAAATCCATAAGGTAATCAAACATTGTTTCAAAACCATCAAAAAGAATTAAAGTATTCATATCATATCTCAAAACATAAACCAGCAGGAGGATGTGTACGATCACGCCTTTGCCTTGCCCCGATCATCTAAAGTACCTGAAACATTTAAATCCATAGATGTAAACCACAAATTAGTGACTTCCCCAAAAATACCCTACACAACAATGCACATACAATGCATGAACATAAGAACTTTTAGTCTGCCTGGACCGCCTCGCAAGGCCTACAAGATGTCTGGACCGATCTATTAAGCCTACAGTCTACTTGACCACGTTGAAAGGCCTATGGTAGCTGGACCGCTCCTTTAGACCAACAGTTTGACTGGACCGCCTCGCAAGGCCTACGGTACACCTGGACCACCCGCGTATCTTGGCCTACTGCACAAAGTATCACCGCTTCAACCTAACCACAACATATCGACATATGCAAACAGATAAACAATAACTAGCAAAGTACAAGTAATCATAACAGATTTACCAATCCAACATACTGCTATAGCATGCCAACATCCTACACACAAGGATACATATTGCAGTACAAAGTATAGTGATAAAACTCACCTTGCAGTCTAGCAGATAACACAACAGCTATCATGAATCCTAGAAATGGCACTACGAGTCACCTATATAAGAAACAAGGTCGATCCTCGATCCATAGCCCAAAAACCCTCAAGTTGACCAAAAGTCAACTTGGTCAAAAAGGAAGAGGTCAACAGTCAAAGTCAACGATCAAAAGTCCATCAACCGGTCATCACATCGTGGCCAAGCGTTAGCTACGCCATGGTGACCTCATGACAAAACAGTCACGAAGACCACCCATCACCACGTCGTGGGAGCTAGTCCACCACATCATGGGATGTGTTCTGGCCAGTGTTAACATATCCCTCAGGAAAAACGTTAAAGAAGAAAAGTCAAACTAGGGCCAAGCTTGTCCTAGTTAGAGTCTGTCATACCCAGTCTGAGGCCAAGGTCGGGCCTCCGCCTGCATGGACTCACTGGTATGACGGTTAAGGAGCAAACCTGCGCCTTACCCTCTTCTCTCCAGGAGAAATACCCCGGAAAACGTGGAGCCAATCAGAGAGCTCCACTTGCTTATCTGACGACAGCCACGATCATCATTATATCGAAGATTCCCCTCTAGCCA
Source organism: Lactuca virosa (assembly GCF_052849685.1). Classification (NCBI taxonomy): domain Eukaryota; kingdom Viridiplantae; phylum Streptophyta; class Magnoliopsida; order Asterales; family Asteraceae; genus Lactuca; species Lactuca virosa. The sequence continues at coordinate 165,387,234 of NC_136434.1, read as the reverse complement.
ATGGGGGAACGAGATAGAAAGACGTGATGGAGGATCCTTCAATACGGATCCGCCACATCTTGTCTCACGAGGGAAGGCTCAACAGAATCAGTTAGGAGGCACGTGTCTCTCGATTAAGTATAAAAGAACCCTTCTTCCCCACGGAGAAGGGGACTGAAGTCTTTTTCTATCAGACATTCTCTATCTTCTCTCGGAATCAATTCTAACTTGATCGTCGGAGCTTCATCCGGGGAACCACTCCCGGACGTTGTCTAACGATCATCTCTTTTCTTTGAACTGTGATATCAGGAGAAGGAACCAGCTTGACACCCACCCTTGATCTCAATCCTACCATCTCCGACATATTACAACATTTGGCGCCATCCAGACGTATCTCCAGAACGATACATCCACGAAGAAAAACCAAAGAGCAAAGATGGCAGGTGAAATTCCGACGACGTCGGGGGCAGCGGAGAAAACCCCGGTGCATCCAATGCAACCGTTAGACGGAGGGAAAGTTTCCATCCAGGAAGAACATGCTTCAAATCGCACGCCAGTCTCACAGACACCATCTAGATCTGCAGCTGAAACGGCGGCAACCTACATAGCCAATCTATAGCGTCCAATAGTTAACCCATCTCAGCAAGCAACAATCGTAATCACAACTCCATAGATTTTCGCAACACAGCAAACAGAGATACTCGTTTCTCAGCAACAATCGTTTCCACATAGTTCGGGCATCGGAACGTGGATCCCTCATAATATTCAACTGCAATCACAATATTCATCGGTAATCTACCCACACGCCACCATGGCAGGCATGCCCCACGTACTGTTTCTCATACAACAACCAGCGATGTTCAACCCGTTCGTACAACAGGCTCAAGGTCCAATCCCAGAAGTGTCTCAGTCGCAAGTCACAGGCATGCAGACCTCGATCAACCAAGGATCCAGCTCCTATGGACCTGGCGTCCATTTCTCAACAGCACCAGAATTCACCCCTTTCATGACGATTGCTCAACCTTTCAACCCGTCTGCACAATAGTGCACGAGAGCAAACCCGTACATATTTCACCCAACAGGGCAATACGCATTTCAACAATTTGGGTCACAGCCAAACTTGCAACAATATCAACCGTACATCTCGCCAGCAGCCATGTACAACCAGATGTACGCGAACCCCTACCAGGCGTAGCAACATTTGGCCTATGGTGGTATGCCGTACTCGTACATGGACAACCCCATGCGAAGTGCAAGCTCTAATTTCAGCCATGAAATACTACAATACGAGATCCCACACACTGCGATGATACCGAACATGCCGAAATACGACGACACTTCTGACCCAGATGACCACATCGATAACTACGAGTGGACGATGACATCTATTAAGATGGATCGTCGATTCACCTGCACCTATTTTCCCTGCACCCTAACAGGAAACGCAGGAAAATGGTTCAAGTCTCTGAGACCAGGTAGTATTTCGAATTTTGAGCAACTGAAGTTCCTTTTCCTCAACAACTTCATATAGTTGAGGAAAGGAAAAGGGGACGCCAACTCTGTGATGGCGTGTAAGCAAAGAAAAGGAGAGTCGATTCGTGCCTACTACGATCGATTCACGTTAACTACCTTGAATGTCCCAGGACATGTAGAGTTGTTGTTGATGTACACTTCGCTCAAGGTCTGTTTTCGGGGCCCTTATCTAAGAAGATGCAAAGGATAGTCCTCAGATCCAGGGACGAACTCAAGTTCCGAGTGGAAAAATACCTGAAACAATTTGAAGGAGGAGAGCGAAAGGAGGACAATCTCAAAGTCGTTGCCAACACGTACATCAAAAAGGAGGAGGCGGCGTCGCGACCAAGTTCAACTCAACAGGAGAAGCAAGTGGGTAACCAACAGAAACACAATCACCACTCTAGAAACATGTCAAGGAGGTACATGCCGTTCAACAAAGATGACAACAGGAATGGTCATGCAGATGTCCATGCAATCAAAAACTCCATCAAAGGAGAGCAAGGAGAAGGCCAAGTTCCGCGAGTACCACAAGAGCAAAACTCATGATACCACCAAATGCACGGTTTTGAAAAGGGAGATAGATGAGAAGCAGCTGGTTGGAAACATAGTTGACATCACAAAAGAGCTCCGAACAAAATTTGATGAAGACCAACACCAGCCTAGAAATCAAAAATACAGGGGAAAGGGCCATGATAAGAGGCTAGAGATACTAACCATCACTGGGTCTTGCCCATGCAGCGATTGTCAAGGCCAACAAGCCAGTGCGACGGTATACAATCAAAACATGCCTAACATAGCCTTTTCAACAAATGATCCCATGCCAGAACATTGGGATCCGAACGACCCATTACACATCATAGGGTTCATTAGTCAAAAACGTGTTAAACATGTATAAATTGATAATGGAAGCAGGGTCAATGTAATCTATGAGCACTGCCTTTGGCGGTTTCCAATCGAGTGGAAAAAGTACCTCCAACCACCACAACCGGGCCCACTAGTTGGGTTTACTAGTCATGACATCTGGCCAGCAGGCACAATCATGCTCTCATTTACATTAGTCAATCATGACGGGGCAGAGCAGATAACGAGAGTACTCGAGTTATGGGTCTTTGACTATCTGGCAGAACATAATATCCTACCGGGCCGATCCACACTCTTTCAACTACAAGCGATTCTGTCGACCCTCCATGGCATTCTCAAGTTCAACACAAGAGATGGGTCGGCGAAGGTCATAGCAACAAGGCCAGATAATGAATGCAGTACCCAATAGGAACAAAGCAGGAAATCAGATCGTGTCAAAGTGAAAGTTTTTCAGAAAGTGGAGAATCGACAGAGGAGATCAGCGGCGGCAGAAACGCTGGCCAGCGAGTCAAGGAAAAGGCACAGAGATGCATTCAGACGACTCACAACATCCCAGTCACGGAAAGAAGCAAACACTGATCCGAAGATAGTTCAGCCAGAACCCAGAGCAAAAATAGCAAGACAGGGGAATCCCTACTCGCGGGCAGGAGCACCAGTCCATCCCGCAATCAGTGGCCAAGCCACGCCCAGGCGAAGAATGATTCGGGACTCGAATAAATTCTTCACCAATATTGAAGATAAACAAAACCCCTTTGGGATGAAGAAGCCAGGCACTGGTAACAACACAGATAGTAACGGATCATCAATCACTCTAGCACGCAAACTCCACTGTAGAGGGGAACCAAGCAGGGTCTCTGATGATAACAACAAAACCCCGAATAACCGTGCGAAACACAAGATTATTTGGCACGCGCAGAAAAGGGCAAGAGGCATTCTCATCTTGTCAAGGGGAGACACTCACCAACGTCACAACATATATTGGGCCAAGGAAAAGGGGAAGTGAGAGCGCCAACACAACATGGAAGATGAAATTCGGCTCTTTCACACCAAGACCCGGTAGTGGAAACAGAAAGGAACCCAAAGTTAGCAAGAAAAACTTGGAGGAAATAAGAAAATGATACACGGCTATGACGAGGCAGCCACAACAGAGCACCTAAAAGAAAATAAAACAAAGGCTGAGAAAAGGGAGTATGGTCAAAATCCATATAGGATAATCATACTCCAAGTGCCAGCGCGGAGACCAGGTCCACACCCTGGCACTTAGACATTTAGAGTCTAATGTTTCGTGTTTTTCCTTTTTATAGTCAATATAGTTTTTTCTTTGAAAGAGCTTTCCAGAATTCTGTTTAACCAATTGCAAGAGCACAAAGTAAAGAGGTTGTGTATATTTTCCAAGTAGCAACAACGGCTGATCACCTACGCTACTTGAGCAAAATCTATACAAGGATGCAACCATAGGTCTCAAAGAATCATAATCTTTACCTAAAACTTGCCAATAACATCTCAGAGCTGAGAATGTACAAACTTTAAATAATGGCATAAAAAAAGGGGTCCTAAAAAGATTCATAACCTTTCCCCTGAAAATCAGACAGTAAAAGGTCTTAAGGTGACGATCTCGGCCAAAACACAGGTAGCTAAACCTCAAAGTATATAGCCAAGAACATAGGCTAACATTTCACGAATTAACGTAATAAACCTGACTAAACATACAAGTCAATGGTTGTCGAAAGCATATAAGCCAACAATAGCTGTTACACGACGTACAAAACGCACACTAGCTAATTAACGCGAACCCTAGAACAAAGGAATATGTAGAAAAGAATTACTGTAGAAATTTGAAATAATCCTAGTCTGAGGATATCACTGGTCAATGCAAAATAAAGAAAAAACATTCATATACCAAGTACAAAGCACAAAGTACACAGTTCTTAGTCGTTGGCAACCAATATCTTTCATTACACATACAATACAAGGGAGTGTGGATACATTACAAAATAAACAAAAGGGGACAAACAAGAATCAGTCCCAAGAGTCCGAGGAAGAACCTCCTGGACCCGGCCTACGACAGAATCGGCGGAAGCTGTCATAGTCCAGCTCCCCCAGACGAAAGTGGCCTGCAAAATACGTCTCAGCGAGGGACGAAAGGGAAACACCCACCTCTTCGGCCTTTTCCAAATCACGGTCAAGGTCCGGGGTGTTAGATTCACTAGAAGTTGCCGGACGACGGGCCAACTATTTCCTTTTTTCCAGTCCAAGGGCCTCACACGCCTTCTGTAAGCCTTGGATCCCACTGGCAAATTCCTCACTTTCGATGACCTTATCGATTACTCGGACCATGCTCTTTTCCAGCACCCATTGCAAGTTGCCACAGGCAACAACACCGTCAACCCGGGCATGGGCCGGTTAACGTTGGCACCTGGCCAACGCCCTCGCCAGAGCACCCTTCTCTCGAGCTAGAGAACTCACTCGATTTTCAAGTCGCCCTGCTTGGTCTTACAGAGTGGCCACATGATCTTCCAAAGCAGCCTTCTCACAGGACACAATACAAAATTGCTCGGATAGCCTCCAACGTTCTGCCTCTGAATCATGGAGTTCCCCCCTCAAGCTAGCAACAACATCTTGCGAAGTTTTCAGCTGAGTTTCATTTATACCTGTTGGATTAGGTGTCTAAGCCCATAACTATAATTGGTATGTACTTGAACCGATACAAGCATGGTCCATTTGGGTTGTAACACTCTAGAACAATTTGATAGGATGGATATTTGAGAAAGAGGTTAATGTGATTTATTAATATATTATAAGTATAATATATTAATTGAGAAATCATATTATTTAATTAGTATTGATCAAGAATTAATTTGGAATTAGTTTAGTGATCAAAAGAGACTAATTAAATTAACGGGAACTGATTGTGTAAATCAGTGATATATTTAGTTTGGGCTAATGATCCATATTGATTAGTAATGGACTAAGTTCATGTAAGACTCCATTAAGAGTTAGTCCAAAGGGCTTATCATATGGATTATTGGATTAAGGCCCAAGGAAGTGGATTAGGGTTTAACTCTTGGATTCTACACTATATAAATGTAACCCCTAAGCCAAAAACCGTGCACTAGTGTTCATAGAAGCTCTAGATGATTTTTGTGTCTCCAAACCTCTCTCTCAAGTTCCTCCTCTTGTTCTTGGTTTTTTATAAGACATTTGAGGCATCACACTTGAGGTGCTAGGCTCTTGAAAGACCAATTCCTACAAGCTACAATTAAGAGGTATTCTTCTTACTTACTTTTATGTTTATTGTATGCTAGTTGTAGGTTTCAAGCTTTGGAAATTTTATTGCATGTATAACTAGAGAAAACTTAGATCCAAAGCTATTAGGGTTGTGTGTGCACCATAGGAGTGTTATAGTACACAAAACCCAACAGTGGTATTAGAGCCATGGGTAGTTTTCTGTTATATTCATGCATAGCTAATTGTTCAAAGTTGAAGCAAAATGAAAAAAACTGTTTCTGTCAGCATGAACTCGACGAGTCCACTATTGGACTCGATGAGTTGGATGATTTTGGTCATGAACTCGATGAGTCCATAGCCTGGCTCGACGAGTTGGATCATCAGTTGGCAGGATTTTCGGGTTTTTGGCCTGTTTTTGGATTAGGATCATTACCACAAAATGTTTTGGTTCATAAAATTTGATTTTGTTGATATGGTAATGATTATCCCCATCCAATAACATGATGATTGCCAAAATTTTAAGATAATTACTTGATTTTGTGAAAAACTAATTATTTGTAAAATTTGAATCATTTTGCTACAACAGTTGAATTAGATCAATTTAGTAAAAGATAAAATGATATGATTGTTTTATTAGTTTAAACTTTGATCTAAATGTTTTTAAGGAGTTACAAATTTTGTCATCAAATTTGGAACTCAAAATTTTTTTTTAAGGAGTTACAAATAAATATTAGTTAAATTGATCTTAATGTTTTTGAAGAGTTCCATAAGTTATGGAACTTGAAAAGTCTCATCTTCATAAAACAAATTAACTCCTTAAGTTATGGAGTTCAAAAGTTTTTCAAGAATTACAGAACTTGCCATCAAGTTTTAAAAGTTGAAAAGTCTCAATTAAGAAACATTGAATTCATAGAAACCCTAGTAATTTGAAAAGTTTTCAAAAATGTAACTCATGGGTTCATAACTTAAAATTAATTAAATAGTTTTAATTTGATTTAGCATCTTGATGTTTTTGAATAGTTCAATTAACTCTTATGGACTTTATTAATAGTTAATTAAATGTTTAATTAAAAGAGTATTAATAAATCCATAATTATATGGTTTGAGTTTAATTAAATTAAGTGTCTAGTTTAATTAATAAATTAAACCACCTAGTATTTTAAATGTTTAAAATACATCCTTATACTATATAAAATTAAAAGCATAATATATTATATATGTATAAGTTAAAAGTCAGTCTTACCATTAGTAGGCCTCATTCACGAAGCTGGTCTATAAGGGGTGTTTAAGGAAGCGGCCTATAAAATGACCGTTATTGGGTATACACTCTTACCCACCGCACTCTTGACCAGTGGAGGGTCGTTAGCCGAATGGGTTTGACAGGACATTAATCTTCATTAATAAGTATAATGATATTATAAAGTAACTAAACTTTTATAAATTCCCAATCTTAGTTACTTTAGGAAAAATGTGAAAATGGTGCTATTCCATGAAATTGCACTTTGCACCTTGTTAAGTCGTTAGTGGAGCGTGTGTGGTTAACCGACACACTAATTTGGGACTGACAATGTGTGGCAAAGGGTAGCTTGATGTTAATCATGGATCAATGGAGCATGTGTAGTTAGCCGACACATTGATTAGGTGATTTGTAACATTAAGTGTACCAAGCTAATTTGCATGGTTATTCACACATTGTTTGTGATCCTCGGCATTCTAGTCACAAACTTAAACGGCATAATCGAGATTAAACATGACATTGAAAAGTTCAATGAATCTCAAAGAATCTAGGAATTTTAATTCATTTAAAACCAAAAATTCATTTTCGTTTTTCATGGTGGAAATTAGTAAATCGTCATTTACCTACCTTCAAATTTTTTTCAATTGGATTATGGCATCCTTCTTCCGAATTGTGAAATATTGTGTTGGGTCCTAGTCTTAATATTTCATTTTGGGTGTTATATTAAGGACTTAAATCAACTAAACTTGAATTTCTCCCTGGTAGATGTCTATTACTGACAACTATGGTCTTCCCGAATCTTTTGGAAAAAGCCTTCCACGTGAAGATGATATTCCTCAATATCATATTTCACTTCCTCCACCTCCTCCAATAATTCTCCCTGACCCACATGTTCGTCGACTTGAAAAGTTCAAGGTCACTCAAACCCTATTGGTAAGCAAACACCAAGATGGAAAGTCTGTGTGTGCACATGTCTTGGAGATAAAGTCACATATTGACAGGCTGGGAATGTTAAGAGTCGTTGTGTCAAGGAAGTTGGCTGTTGACTTGGTTCTTCAATCACTTCCTAAGTCGTATAGTGAGACCGTTAGAGATTACTATATGACAGACCGCGACGTGACCCTTATTGATCTTACCTATTTGCTAACTGGTGCTGAATCAGAAATGATTTGGTTCATTGGTAAAGCAAATTTGATTGGAAGATCAATTTTCCAAATTTCCATGGACATTTGACAATGGCGACATTGGAACTCCAGAAAAGCTTTCTCTTCCCAATGGAAAGGCCAAGGTCAAACCGTTTGACCAAGAGAAAGGCTAAGTCAGTGATCATCTCGTGTACCATTCCGAGAGAGCCTATTTGTTTCTATTGCCAAGAGAATGGGCATTGCTTGTGAAGCTGTCGTATCTACCTGAAGGACCACAAGGATGGTAAAGTCAAAATGTTTGACTCTGCTTCAGGTAAGTCCACTATCTAACTCTATTAAGTTCCTATTTGAAGATTCTTAATACATGATGTGATGAGATTACATTCTGATATTTTATAGGATCAAATAAAAGAAAGGAAGCTTAAAGAAAGAACAGGCTGAGTCTGATCGCGAAGGGATGGATTTCGATCACATGGTTCGACGATCAGATTTTTGAGCTGCTACTTAAGAGTTATGATAGATTGCTAAGAAATATGTAGTAACATAGTTTTCATATGTACTTGCATTGTAAGGACAAGTTTTTCCGCACATTTTATACATAAAGAAAAATTTGATTTTATCTTATTTTATATTTCCTTGCAATGACATTTGTGAAAATTGATGTTTGTATGTTTCTGTTTTTAGCAATATGGATTTGATTCTTTTGTTTGTGGTATTGTCTAAATTTACCAAATAAGGAAAGATTCTCATCACCCAAGTTTCAATTGGACAGAAACTTGGAATCGTGCAACTTGTATTGTATGATGAATGAGAACCTTCGACTTTGGGAAATTAAAACTAATTCCTTTTTCACATGTATATGTGAGTCAAGTGAAGGATTAAGGGATCTAATACACATCATTGTGCACTGGTCAGGTCCACCACAAAGAACACTAAGACTATTCATTATGATTTACTAAAAGTTTGGTAAATATGGTTATGCTTACAAGATTAAGTGTGATTCTGAATCATTGAAAAAGTTTCAATGTAGAGCAGAACGAATAAGAAGAACCAAATTAGGCAGAGAGATAAAAGTTTCTCCAATCTGAAAGGAAAGGAGAGTACTCTAGTATCCTATTTTATGATTATCTTAATGATTATGAAACCATATCACAATTGATCCTTTAAGGACACCTTAGTGCATTTGTATGGCTAAGATGAGGAATCGGGAATTTTTGAAATGGTTAAATCAATTAAGGTTAATAATACTTCATTCCAAAATCAAGTCTTAGAGTCATACTCCAAGTTTGTGCCTTGAGTGATATATCTTAAGTAGGTTTATAACACATCATGAAATGTCGAGTAGAAATGTTTTCTAACTCTTGCATATTTCAAATTGGTAAGTTGTGATGTCTTGGATAAGACAAAGACCAACTAAGACCAATTATATGAAGTGTTCGTCTTGATAAGAATCCACACTAACTCTTGAATATTTGTTTGTGAAGGAATGTTTCCTGACAAGAGAATCTTATATGTCAAGAGGACAGTGGGAGTCTTAAAGATCTTGAAAAGTTTCAAGAACTAATCAAGAATAAAACTATTGTTTAACACTAGCACACGACTTGAGGTTTGTAACCTATCGTGTTGACATATTCTTGTTTATGTGCCCATTACAGTTAAAGATGACTACGCATGTGAGTTCTATGAGTTCACAATTGATTGCATAAGGCAAAGCACCTTCAGTGAAAGTTCATTGATCAGTAAGGGTGATTTTCTCAACAACTTGGAAGACATGGTAGGCCCTTGTGCTGCCAAGTGGCAAGAAATTAAGATTGAACAAGTTCAGTTCACATGAGTTTGAATTTCTCATAGACCTTATCCTAGGATAATGGTTAGAAATAACAAATTCACATGGATAGGAACACATACACCATACAATCTAAGTGTCATAAGGTTTCTCTCCATTTCATGAAAATGAGTGTGAGGAAACACTTTCACTAAGAAGATTTTGAGGAGATAGCAGTTGTGTTAATTGCATTCTCAAATTCGATTATGATTACGTCATCCCTCTTCATAGTTCGAATTGTGAGAAATGGAAAATAGTTTGAACATTTCAGAACTTATTGTTGTAAGTTTTGAATCATTTAGACACACATATGAGCTTTCTAACAAAAGTGTATGAGCTTAGATAAAGCTTATCAAAGCATCTTGTGTCGGAAATATGAACTTTGGTAAGAAAGTCAATAGGTATTGATTTCTAGAAGTCCAGTTAATTTCTGGGTACATGTCAAAGCTAGTGGAAGCATAAGTGTTATGCTAATAAGAATATAATTGTTATTCTAATGGGAGCACAATTATTACGTTAAGTGTTGCAAGTTAGCAATGTTAATTATAGAAAACAGAAGTTTCAATTCGTAAAGTTGGAGAGTTTGAAAAGTTGTTTTGCTATAATTAAGGGAGAGGATACTTATACTTTATTTCAAATCTAAAAGCTTAGATTGAAATATTAATTAGACTTAGTCATGGATATATATATATATATATATATATATATATATATATATATATATATATATGATTACCATATTGGAATGTTTCAACATGGGAATTCTATGTATGGAAATGTTATAGCAAAACACTGGTCAAGTATCATGTCTTTATGTAAGACATTATGAATCGTATCCCATATGCTTCGGATATAGGATCAATTGCATAAGCTATAATATTTTCGTGTTCTGTTTTTCCAAATTCCTAGGGCATTAAGAGGGAAAAAGGATTAAAATCGGATATGACTAAGGTAGTTAAACAACTGTCAAGGACGATCTAAGGTTCGCCAAGGATTGGTCACTTATGGGCAATTGGAAGTATAGTAATGAATGGACTGTATTGACATTATTATGAATAGACAGGATTCTATTAATAATGAGTTGTCATATGGCAAATATGGAAATATTTCCATAATGGGAGTTGGATATTAAGAATCTATGAGAAAGTTAGAAACTTTTATGCAAGAAGGATGTTCAAAGGAATGTACTTTGAATGTGAGACTTCATTTCCGGAGAATTGTCTTGTAACAATCTCCAATGGAATACTTTGTAATATCGTTGGCAAAGTCTCTGTGACTTTGGTACCTCGACATTACAAAAGGTACATTGCATGATAGTTAAGAATCTAACACATTCTACTAGTGACAAGAATTGGTATTCTTATACTAGTAATAAGAATTTGGAGTTGTGAAATGAGTTTCATTGAAGATGTATTCAATTGATCTATTTCAAAAAGAAAGGACCATAGGTAAACATAGTGTGCATGCTTGGAGCATGGGATAACTATTGTTTTAATTCAAGTATAAAGTTGATAAATCGAAACATTATACAATGCATAATGTGTAATCAATATGGTGATTAAATAAAAGGTGTTTTATTTATATTCAAAAGTTTGAGACCATATTGGATTTGATTATTCTTGTGTTTCACTTTGCATGTTTTGACTTCCCGAATATTAAATTATTCAAACTATCCATAGTCGATCATACTTTGGAAGTAGGTATTGAAGCTAGACTGTCTTGAATGGGTCTGTAGATTGTCTAAAGGTGTTTAGAAATAGCACAAGTTTGTTGCAGTATTCATGAGTACTCCTGTAATAAGATTTGAGTATTGGACTAAACCCACGCTCATTTGAATCACTTCATGGATTTTATCACGAGTGATCATGAGATGATAATATCTTATATTCTTGAAACGGAGAGATATGAGTTGTAGTTTACAAGTCGGTTGCACATTGATGATATGTAAACGCACCAGTAACTCGGTGTTATAAAACATATCATTGTGTGTGATTTGATGAGTAAATAGAGCAAGCACATGAGTCGAATTTTATCCATTCCTTTTACCTAATATGGGATAAAAACGATATTTGTGGGCCCCTCGATGATTTAGTGATGACAACCCTAAGCGCTTGGCCAAGCCTGGACTGCTTTGATTTGTTCAATTAGTCGGTCGTCATAAATCGGAAATCAGGAAACAACACATGAACAGAGAGAATGATTATAATCCATGTCTCAGTTCATACGATATCTAGAATGGAGGAATATATGATCCCTTATCTTATAGACACGTTACTAATAAGATCAGAGTTCGACAACGACCTTTTGAGAGCTACGATTGCTAATTGGATTTTGAAGTCGTACTTGCAATAATAGTTATTAGACTTATCCAAGTGGGAGACTGTTGGATTAGGTGTCTAAGCCCATAACTATAATTGGTATGTACTTGACTCGATACAAGCATGGTCCATTTGGGTTGTAACACTCTGGAACAATTTGATAGGATGGATATTTGAGAAAGAGGTTAATGTGCTTTATTAATATATTATAAGTATAATATATTAATTGAGAAATCATAATATTTAATTAGTATTGATCAAGAATTAATTTAGTGATCAAAAGAGACTAATTAAATTAACGGGAACTGATTGTGTAAATCAGTGATATATATAGTTTGGGCTAATGATCCATATTGATTAGTAATGGACTAAGTTCATGTAAGACTCCATGAAGAGTTAGTCCAAAGGGCTTATCATATGGATTATTGGATTAAGGCCCAAGGAAGTGGATTATGGTTTAACTCTTGGATTCTACACTATATAAATGTAACCCCTAAGCCAAAAATCGTGCACTAGTGTTCCTAGAAGCTCTAGATGATTTTGTGTCTCCAAACCTCTCTCTCAAGTTCCTCCTCTTGTTCTTGGTTTGTTATAAGACATTTGAGGCATCACACTTATGGTGCTAGGCTCTTGAAAGACCAACTCCTACAAGCTACATGTAAGAGGTATTCTTCTAACTTACGTTTATGTTTCAATTGCCAATATTGTATGCTAGTTGTAGGTTTCAAGCTTTGGAAATTTTATTGCATGTATAACTAGAGAAAACTTAGATCCAAAGCTATTAGGGTTGTATGTACACCATAGGAGTGTTATAGTACACAAAACCCAACTATGCCATGGCGGCAAAGCCGATCAGCGGCAGAAACCATAAGGACAAAAGTTTGAGCAGCTGCGTACCGAAGGTCGCCTGCCATGCATGCATCCAATTAGGCCGCAGACAACTTCATTGTAGCTGGAGGATGGGCACAATAACTCCACTCCTTAGTGGAAATGTCTTCTGGAAGTAACGAGTCTTTAGTAACCGCCCAACCTGGAACGTAAGCTTCGGAATCCAAGGGATGGGACGTAGTCCTCATTTTTTCAACCATGTAAGGTCTGTCCGAAGGAGGAAAAGCTCCTGACACGCCCAATGCACCTCAAAGGACAGAATAGGCATCGGGATCAGCCGTGAGCGAGTCAATAAACGAAGAAGGCGATGTCTTTGAAGAACTGGGCACCACTACTATCTCTTTCCGCTCGGGCGCAGAAAACCCATCACCAAAAACATCCCCAATACCGCCAAAAAGCTCGGGAACGGACACTGTGTTTTGCCTCTTATGAGGACGGAGGTCCACGTCATCAGATTCGGTCTCTTCGTCCGACGACAGCACCACGCACGCACTTCGTTTTCTCCGGATAGGAGTAATACTTTTTCCTGCTTGACCCACCACAGGAATATCGGCAAAAGCAGAGGATGGAGAACTGGCTGGGAAAGTAGCCCCAACACCCGGTTGAGAAGACGAGGCAGGTCCGCTAGAACCAACATTTCCCCCTTCTGTCGGGAGCAATCCAGCAAGCTCCCGCATACGTTTTTCAGATACGAGAGGGGGAAGAGTCTTCACAAGGTTAACCTCCCGGTGACAAAGCTTACCCCGATAACGGCCACAAAAGGCCATCTCCAAGGAAATCTCGGCTTCGGCACCTGCAATCACAAACACCTAGCATGAGAACTGACAGACCAATAAAATACTCTGTTCTTATTCTTGTAAAAAAAGGGGGAGAGGAGAGGGAGATGAGCGAATACCATCTCTCACGACGAATAAATGCGCCATATTCCCACGCACCCTCCAAGCAGCACTCATGCCGGCAACAGCAAGGATGAAGTCTTTCCTGTTCTCCCTGACGACAGTAATGTTTCCCAGCCGTTTTCCAAGAGCTAGGTTATCCCCGAATTGCCACACCCCCGAAACCAGACGGCGGAAACGTCCGAGGGCTCGCGTGACTTAAATTGAATATCATCACAATGAATATACATGAATCATAACATAAACGTCACCATGCATCAATACATTACAACTGATATTGTTCACATCCAGAGCATTGTCTTAAATATTACACATCCATAACATAAATTGTTTAAGAGTTTTCAAAACCTAGCTTCCTAACATACTTGATATTACCCTGCAGCTTACCTGTTACCTGAGAATACAAGTTATTTTGAAAAACGTCAACATATGAAATGTTGGTGAGTTCATAAGCAGGGTTGTGATAAAAATGATTTGTGTAGTTTGTAAAACCCAGAAAATCCGATATTTTCTGAAAAGACAATTGTTTACCCAAGTGTGAAGATCCATAAGTTGATGCATGAATGATTTCAAAACGTGTATAAAAAGGGAGTTTTGTATTATAGTTATAGAAAAATACAAGCGAGTGATGTTGATTTCCTCGAAAAACCCAATGTTTTCCGAATACATAAAAATACAGTTGTTTCTCAGATTGCTATACCGCCACGACGAATGATTTTGATTACTCTTCCTTGATTACTCGGATGGTATTGGATTTATTAATTTTTGTGAGTCGTTATAACCATACATAATAATGACTAGTTCGTCTGTCTTGGCAACCTATCGTGCGCCGGGATTGATCTTAAGATTTTGTCACCCTAGACTGGCCGAGTCTAACTGTAGCGAACAGCTGAGGTGTGGGGGAGTCACCCCCGTATAGATCTATACACAAACTCTCGCTCTCCTTCCAGGAGACTTTGATTATAACTACAGACTACGAACGACCCTTAGAAGTATCGCCCGTTATTACTCACTTAATCCAAATAACATTGATTACTATTGATTAACGACCCGAATTTGTTTACTTTGATTACGCATAAGCCTAACAAACGAGGAGAAGAGGAATACAAGGCCCTGCTACTTTTGTGAGTTATTTTAGGTTGTTGGATATACGAAGGACACGTTGGCCCATTTCGCATTTGATTACTTGGACCTTACTAGCAATGCTAATGGGCCACTAAGGCCCAATAGCACTTAAAAGCCATTGAGGGTCCCTTTAATATGAAATTGGGTCATCGAAGGCCCAATAACATTTATTATTATTATCCCTTGGGCCCAAAAATCATGTGAATGGATCACAAAGGCCCAACAAGCATGATTGGAACTTTCAAGCCCAAAGTTTTGAATGTTTACTCGTTTTAGGTATTGTATAATTGTTGTAAGGTTTGATTTAACGATTGATAATTTCGAATCGGCACGAGGCCGTTCGGTTGTTTTTAACGATTTTTGGAATTATACATATATTCACCTTCGTGAGTTGTAGTTTTGTATTTCTTTGACTCAAACATCTTAGTAGTAAAAGAATTGATTCGAAATATTGGTTTGACCCTTTTCAGCCCTTCTTAAATAAAAATGACAATTAGTCCCTTGTATAAAAAAAGACATTTTTAGCCCTTAAACCATTTTCTTGACACATTTGACCCATAACTTGATCAAGTGATATTTTTGGCTCAAAATTTATTCTTTGGCAGATTCAGCCCTTCCAGAAAAGTGTTTTTCGGTTAAAGTCCAAACTTTTTGCAACTTTTACAATTTTGTCCCAAAATCCAAAAACTTTACATTTTTGATCCTTTTTGGAAAGGAAAAGCATTTTAACCCTTGAAATAGTTTTGTTTAGCTTCTTATCCCCTGTTTTGAAGAATTTACCATTTCAGCCCCTTGAAAATCATGTTTTTCGCAACTTTGGGCTTAATGGGCCGAAAAGCCCAAAAATTGGCCCATTAAGCTAATATTTACATTTCAAGTCCTTTGAAGAGCATAATATTCATAAAAGCATATATATTAACTGGTTTGACTCTTTTGACCCTTAAGAAAACCGTGAATGGCAATTTTTAACCCAACTTTTGTTTATTTGACAATTTAAGCCCAAAAATTGGTTTTATGTTAAAATATGTTTATCATAATCTTGGAGGGTAATTTCCTTGACTTGTTTAGTGTATTATATCTTAGTTCATGTTTTTTTCCTTCTTATGCCATAGATTTCGTGATTTCTTCCCTCTTGTTACATATTTACCACATAAACACTTATAATCACACATACATGCATAAAATCATACATAGCATACACATACACATAGATCTACACATTTTTCTTGTATTCTCCCCCATAAAACTTATGAAAACCGAAAAAGATGGGTATGAACTCACCTTGAGTTTGTGGGTTCGGTTTTGAAGAAGAATGGAAGAAGTTTGATGCTATTCTCGGCCTAGCAAGCTTCTTGGAGGATCTTTGGCTTAGATGTGTTCTAAGATGCAAGATCACGAGTTTGAATAGATTAGGAGGAGATTTTTGATGAAATGAAGTAGTTAGATCATGGATTTAAGTATCAACTTACCTTAGATGATGACTCTTAGGGAGAATCCTACTTGAAAGCTCTTAAATCTCGAAATTTTTGAAGAAGAAGTAAGAGTTTTCTTTGAGAGTGTTTGAGTGAATTGTGTGTGTGTGTGTCTTTCCCTTTGTGGTTCTCGGCCGAAGAAGAAAAGAGAGAGGAGAAGAGAGAGTGTGAAGTGATGGATGCTTGGAAATATGGGAAGGGTGCATGGATACCCCATGTACAATTGTGAGGTGGCAAGTAGAAAGTCAACTCTCTCCCCCCCCCCATTTGTGTAGTTGGGTCGAGAGAAGGAGAAGGAAGAAAAGAAATTGGGCCTTCTTGTGCTTAAGTCCATATTTTGGCCCAATTGGTCTTTGGAGAGGGTTCATGGCCCAAAATAAGTCAAGAATGAGTTTTATGGCTTTTTTTTAAGTTAATTAGATTTGTTATGGCCCATTAGGGTATTTTATTTCATTCTAGGCCCATCATGGCCCAAAATGTTAAAATAAATGAGAGTGGGTCCAATTAGAGTCCATATAGAAGTTCTAAGCCCAAAATAGTCAAATTGGAAGCTTATTGGTCCATTAGGCCCAATAAGAAAATCCTAATCCAAAATGGACTTAACCTGGATTTCTAGGGTTTCCAATTCTTTGTTGACTATTTGCAGTGCTTGTATAAAGTGTTTGATGGAAGTTTGTTGTTATTGAATAAGCATCATACATGCTTTCACATTTTTGGTTCACAAATGTTATCATTGTTATTGTTACAAAGCATCAAAATTCCTAGTTGTGACACGAATAGCTTGAGAAGACGGTCGGAAAAGTCTCGTGTCTTACGAAACCCGTGCCCCACAACTAACAAATGCCCCGCCTTTTCGCCAACGTGCGGACGCCAGAGTTCGTAGACGCACAAAAGAAGTAACTGAAGACCCAACAAGTGGGTATACAACCCAGGGAGCGACAGATCAATTTGAAGCCTACGATCGTATTTACAGCACTTGGGGTTAATTCGTCAACAGAAAAGTCATAGTGGTGCATAATCATATCAAAAAAGTCAGACGTTGGCAGGCGTAACCCCACTTCGAACAGAGGAACATGAACCCCCACTTTCCCTCGAGGGCAGTCATAGATCGATGATCCCTTCGCCGGAATCATCACGCCATGCTCTGGCAAGAAACCAAATTGTTCTTGCAGTACTCGAAATTCCTCTACGGTAGGGACTCTGCCGTAACGATCCATCGTTAAGAACGAATGAGTGATGAAAAAGAAAAAATCAAAAAATTATTGAGTCGCTACAACGAAAGCAAGAAAATAAGGAAAAGGTGAAAGGTATTGAGTAAAGATGAGATTTTAAAGGTAAAACTGGTGTCACGAACCATCTCATGATGGATCTGACACATATTGACGTCGCTGTCTAAGTCTGTCGAATGCCAAAAGTAATCTCAGACATGCACGTGTTGTAATGTAGGCTCGAACGACGATGCTACTAAGCTAACTCATATGCCTACAAGCCTAAGGGACTTGTTAATGTATCCCTCAGGAAAAACGTTAAAGAAGAAAATTCAAACTAGTGCCAAGCTTGTCCTTGTTAGAGTCTGGTCATACCCAGTCTGAGGCCAAGGTCGGGCCTCCGCCTGCATGGACTCGCTGGTATGGCGGTTAAGGGGCAAAACTATGCCTTACCCTCTTCTCCCTAGGAGAAATACCTCGGAAAACATGGAGCCAATCAGAGAGCTCCACTTGCCTATCTGACGACAGCTACGATCATCATTATATCGAAGATTCCCCTCTAGCCAATAGGGGAACGAGATACAAAGACGTGATGGAGGATCCTTCAATACGGATCCGCCACATCTCGTCTCACGAGGGAAGGCTCAACAGAATCAGTTAGGAGGAACATGCATCTCGATCAGGTATAAAAGAACCCTTCTTCCCCACGGAGAAGGGGAATGGACTCTTTTTCTCTCAGACATTCTCTATCTTCTCTCAGAGTCAATTCTAACTTGACCGTCGGAGCTTCGTCCTGGGAATTACTCTCGAACGTTGTCTAACGATCATCTCTTTTCTTTGTACTGTAATATCAGGAGAAGGAACCAACTCGACACCCACCCTTGATCTCAATCCTACCATCTCCGACATATCACAACAGCCAGCTTATTGCATTAAGCTCTTAATCCTTCAAGCACCTCACTCATACTCTCCAAAAGGTCTTAATACACTCCGATCATCCTAAAAATCGTTGCTTTTTAGGCATGATTGTCCAATGCATTCCTTGACCCCAAGATAGGTCAAAAGTGGATGCAATGAGACCCAAAAATCCATGAATAACATCAAGACTCTATTAAACTTCAGATCCGGAATATATGTCCGCAATGGGACCCTAAGGATCCATAAAGTTTCCAACTTTATCGATTTCAACTACTAAAATTGTACCAATCTTGAATAACAATGCAAAGAAACCTAGATTTAGAAGCATGAAACATAAATGTTGGAACATGAAGACTCACAATGCTGCATAAGATGAACTAGAAAGTGGAGGAGGGGCTTTGTTGTTGGATGTTCACATAATGGATGCCTTGTTCTTAATCTTCTTCTTCTCACCAAAAATCACCACAAAATTTAGAAAACTCAACAATGGTGACTATAGGTGCTTCTAGGTCGAAAGGGAGGTGATGGAGGATGGGGGTGTGCAAACCCTAGCCATCACATTCCATAAATAGGGCTTAAGGCCCAAAAATTAAGGCTTTGCGACCTCGCCGCCATCACGTCATGGCTAGCATCATGCCATATCATGAGGACCAAAATGAATGGGCATTTCATCTGTCCTTGACCACGTCATGGTGTATCCTTTGCCATGCCGTGGTCACCACAAAACTTCATTATTTAAGACTTGAATTGCTAAAACTCAAAAGGCGATATTTACCTGGAACTTGATGTTACAATTCTCCCCCACTTGAACTAGATTTCATCCTCGAAATCATCGGCTGCAAATTGATATGGGTAGTGCTCGTGCATCTCCAACTCAGGCTCCCAAGTCCACTTTGAGCCCCTCCAATGCCGCCACTGCACGTTGACCAAGGAACCACCTTTGCACAAGGTCTTCATCTTCCTATCAAGAATCGTCATTGGTCTCTCCATGTAGTTTAGGCGCTCGTCGACCTGGATCTCATCTAATGGGATCACTTTTGCATCATCCACCAAGCACTTCTGAAGCTAGGAAACATGGAAGGTGCTAAGAATCTGGCTCAGCTCCTTATGCAGATCTAACCGGTAGGCCACCTTGCCCACCTTGGCCACCACTCGAAAGGGTATGATGAACCTGGGGCCCAACTTGCCCCATTTCCTAAAGTTTATAACACCCTTCCAGGGTGATACCTTCAGTAGAACCATATCCCCAACCTGAAACTCGAACTGGGACCTTCGTCTATCAGCATAACTCTTATGTCGACTTTGTGATGTATGTAACCTCTGCCTGATATATTGGATAAGCTCTGTATTTGGAGTACCACCTAAGTGCTTCCTATGAACCTATAGGGACCTCTCCCTAACAAATTGGATTTCGACACTTCCACCCATATAGAAGCTCATATGAAGGTGCATCGATGTTGGAATGATAGTTGTTGTTGTACGAAAACTTAGCTAAAGGAAGGTAGAAGTCCTAGCTCTCATCGAAATCAATGATGCAAGACGTCAACATATCCTTGAGCGTCTAGATAGTCCACTCACTATGCCCATCTACCTGCGGGTGATAAGTAGTGCTGAGGTGAAATCTAGTGCCCAACTTCTCGAGGAACATCTTCTAGAACGTGGAGTGAATTAGACATCTCGATCTGATACAGTGGAAACTAGTACACTGTGGCGATCAACCATCTCTCGCACATAAAAAATGGCCAATTTATCGGTCGAGAAACTCTCCTGGATAGCAAGGAAATGGGCATTCTTGGTCAGACGGTCGACAACCACCAAATGACATCAAATTGCTTGGCCGTCCTCGACAAATTTGTGATGAAATCCATTATGATCTGTTCCCATTTCCACATGGGAATCTCCCAAGTGTTGTAACATGTCATGCACCCTCTTCTGTTCAGCCTTGACCTTCTAGAAGGTCAAACATCTCTCAACAAACCAAGCTATCTCCCTCTTCATGTAGGGCCACCAATAACTAAGCTCAAGTCTTGATACATCTTCGTGGCTTCATGGTGAATCGAGAACCTGGACTTATGCGCCTTTTCTAACAATGTCTTATGGACCCCACTGAAAACTGTAACCCAAACTCGTCCACACTGGGTCAATAATCCCCGGCTATCAGCAATCAATCTATCAATCTGACCCTTGATCATCTCTTTCTCCCAGACCTCCCAATTTATTCCCTCGGCTTGACCCACCTTGATCAAATCCAGAAGTAGTGAAATGATGGTCATTCTCAAACATAAGCCTCAAATAAGAGCGCTAGCCGCCTTGTGGATCAAAGCATCGGCGACCACATTAGCTTTCCTTGGATAATAAAGGATCTTGCAATCATAATCCTTGACCATGTTAATCCATCTATATTACCTCATATGTAGATTTAGATGATCTATAAGATATCTCATACTCATGATCCATGTAGATGGTACAAAGAACCCCATAAAGATAGTGTTGCCAAATCAAAACGGTAAACACTACTGACCCCAAATCCAAGTCGTGCATCAGATACCTATTTTCGTGAGGCTTTAGCTTCCTAGAAGCATATGCAATAACTCTACCTCGCTGCATGAGAACCGACCCCAACCATGAGATCGAATCATCACAATACAACATAAAGTCCTGAAGACCCTCTAGAAGGATCAATAGTGGAGCCTCACATAGCCTCTACTTCAGAGTCTCAAATGTCGTCTTCTGCTCACACCCTAGCGAAAATCCACACTCTTCTTTGTCAAGCGAGTAAGAGGAACAAAAATGTTGGAGAAATCCTAAATAAATCACTGATAGTAGCTTGCCGACCCAAGAAAACTCCCGATCTCAGATAGAGTCTTGGGAGCCTCCCACTGCATAACCGCCTCAATCTTGGTCGGATCTACCAAAATCCCATTCTGATTGATGAGGTGCCTCAAGAAACGGACCTCTCGCAGCCAAAAATCATACTTGGAGAACTTGACATATAGCCTCTCCTTCCTCAATACTCCAAGTAACTCTCGTAGGTGCTCCTCATGCTACTCCGTGGTCTTAGAGTAGAACTGAATGTCATAAATAAACATAATGACTAACTTATCATGCATCGACATGTATACCCGATTTGGAAGGTGTACTGATAAGCCCAACGACATCACCACAAACTCATAGCAACCATATCGATTTCGGAAAGTTGTCTTCTCCACATCCTCCTCTCCGACTCTCATTTGGTGGTAACCCGAGCTCAAATTAACCTTGGAGAACCAAGACGCACCATGTAGCTGATCAAAGAGATCATCAATCCTCGAAAGTGGGTAACGGGTCTACACTGTGAACTTGTTCAACTCTCAATAATCTGTGTACATTTGATGAGAACTATCCTTCTTTTTCACAAACCAAATCGGTGCTCCCCAGGATGAACTGCTATGTCAGATAAACTTCTTGCCCAACAACTCCTGGAGTTGAGAGGAAAACTCTTGCATCTATGTTGGTGTGAGTCGATATGGCGCCTTGACAATCGGGGTCACAGTTGGGATCAGATTGATCCTACACTCCACTTGCCTCATAGGAGGCACACCGGGTAGATCTTTCAGAAAGACATTCGGAAACTCCCTAACCACTGGCACATCCAAAATTAACTTCTTCCCCACATCTTGAGTGTCACCCACATATGCGAGATATCCTGAACATCCATGTTGGAGACACTGCTAACCCTAACAGCCGAAGAAAAAGTTGAACCAACCCTGGTACCCTCGCCATAACTGGCCCCCACTCGGAGTTTGAACCACCACCAGGTGCCTCTCACAATCAATCATAGCTCCAAATCAACTCAACCAATCCGTCCCTACAATCACGCACACATCCCTCATGGGGATGAGGATCAGGTCAATCAGGTAGGGCACCCCAAATATATCCAATTTATAGTCAAAGAAAACACTCGAAGTGGAAGCCTTGTGTTCTTTTGCATTGAACACTCACAACGGTAGATATTCTTGGGCTAATCTCTCCCTCTCTCACCGACTCTATCGTCTGCTTTAGCGATAGATATTCTTAGGCTAATCTCTCCCTCTCTCTCAACCAATGGGTCATACTCATCTCGGAAAATATCAGTGAATTGCTCCCATGTCACTACGGCCTGCTTCGTAAGAGAAATATTATGAGTGTCCAACTACCACCAGTCCTTCTCCCCTGGTGAAGAAGGTTCAATGCAAACTTCACCTTCTGGTTCCCCAGATATGAACACGTTTAAAAACACCCCTCAACATCAGATATCCATCTTATAGCAACAATTGAGTCCTTGACCATGTCAAATTTCGGGGGCTTTTTGTTGCTGAACTCCTGGTATTGAATAGACCCTCCTCCCTGGGGTCTTGAAGTTGCAATGGCTGCAGTGACAACAGCCTCAGTGACCACATCAAAGTTATCATCAAAAATCTCGATCAAGGTGGTCTTGATAGAACGAAACACCTCCAGTATTGCCTCCCTGACTACCAAAGTCACCTGAGTAGTGATCAACTCATGAATATCATCGTCACCCAATCTTGGCCTCTCTGGGCTATCTGCACCTGATCCTGAACCTCTCGTAGTCACCTTGTTAAAAATAAATCAGAACACATCAAAAAATCACATTATACCCTAACACATCACCACTCGACCAATCATCGCCTAAAATTTGTTGCTATTTAGGCATGCCTTCCCAATGCATCCAAAACACACTTAATATCCCTTAATTTTTCCGTATCAAATGGTTATTCAAAGCAACCCTTAAACATACTAGAAAATGCATGCAAAGATGTCAAATAATATATATATATATATATATATATATATATATATATATATATATATATATATATATATATATATATATATATATATATATATATAAAGGTGTTGTTGGAAAAAAATTAAGCTTTGATTTTTAGAATCAAACAACATATTTAAGACTCTTAAAAACCCATATTATATTGATTAAAAAGTCCCAAATTTTTAGAATGAATATAAAGCTAAATCACCCAGAAAAACTTTAAATTGATTCACAAGTCTTATAAAGACATCTTCCTGAATGTGTCTTCAAAAACTTGTTCATAAACAATTTTAAAGATAAAGAATATGAGGATAGTGCTAAAAACATATGAAAGTGGATTTGATACCACTGTTGGAGGAGGATGAATTTCAAATACAAACATGTAATGGATGCTTATTAACAAAAACGAAAATGCAAGTCATCTTCATCCACTAGATGATCCATGGACATAGTGTTTAGAAATTATAAATGAAAACAAAAATAAGAGGAAGAAATGGACCTTCTAAATGGTGAAGGATCCAAAGGAGAATCCCTATAACAAGTGCAAATCCAAATCTCCAAGAGGAAGAAATAAGATCTTTAATTTTTCTTCAAGAAAACCAAGAAAACACACTAGTGTATGTGTGTATTATGGTTTTTGATGAGATAGAGATAGATAGATAGAGAGAGAGAGAGATTAGAGAGTGAGAGAGGGAGGAGTGAGGTTAGGCTAGCTTGATTTTGATCTTACTTATCTTGCTTGCACTCTAATTAACCATTAGCTAGATGGAGTATATAAGTAATTAAACTTAATGACTCCATGCATAATTACATAAATAGTCCCTTGACTTGAATTGTTACAAGTAGTAACTTTAATGATTCAAGTATGGCCATTATACTCCCTCACGTAGTTTCTAGTTTATTGTTAACCTTCTACTTGATGTTAACAACTAGACATTTTGTGAAATCCCCCAATTTTTAGAACCCAGTTAAAACTTTTTCTTTACACTCTAAGTATTTGTGTTGCAGAAAATCCCAATTTAATTAAAACAAGTGAGATAACATAAGTTATTTCATTTTTTAAAAAACACCAAGGATGTCACCATTAATATCCAAACATAGGTTACATCATAAAAAATAAAAAGGTTCAGAAATACTTTTACAGACTCATCTCTTATTTCATTCAGCATCCTAACTAGTATCCAACAACCTTACTTTCGCTACCCGTGATGCACATAAGTTAAGTGGGTTAGGTTTGGGAAACATGGTGAGATGCATAGAGTTTTCAAAACCATACTAATTTAATGATAATAAATCATAATAATATTCGTGCAACAAACATTATAGGTGTATATAATCTGATGTAAGACCACATACCCTGCCCCAATCGATTCTCACACTTCCTAATTCGACGATCACCTGGAAGAATCACCTTACCTAACGAATCGTTTAAGCAACTGTTTGACTACACAGCTTGGGGATCCCTTGGCCAGTGTAAGTCATGTAAAGGAAATCAATGTACAGAGTATGTGACAAATACGGTATCCCATTTGATCTACTTATATGGGTATAAGTCCATACTTGCAACGTAATTCACTCGACTGCTTTAGAATAGTCAAGTGTTGTCATCTACGCTGGTCAATAACCCAGACATACTTGATAGTTGTCTGATCTTGACCCACCATTTCTGGTCATCCATAAAATGGAGGGCTACTACATACTGTTATGATCTCACACTCTACCCAGAAGAAGACCTATCAAATTTCCTACTTATTTGGAGCTATGCACCTTTTATAAGTCTACACTATCCCAGACTATAACTATGGGCAATCTGATCCTAACAAAATATTTATAATTAGTACTATTATAGTATACAAATAGCACAGAGCACAACTAATATAATAGAATTATGCTTTTTAAAGTAACTATGCACTCGCCTAAAAAAGTAGGTGACTAGAGGTTAGAGCAGCGCTTCGCCTTAACACCTTATCAAAAGACCTAGAAGTATATAGCACTAAGTCTTAGTCTATTTTTATATTCCTTGTGACTATAATAATGATAGTCTATATTCCTCAATAATCCCAATGTATACCTCAAGATCTATCAAATAAGGGATAACTAGGTAGGATCAAATCAAAGGTAGGGTCCATTTGGTATATAGATTATTCTGTTTGGAAATCCCACTTTAAACACCTCACTAAATCTAACCTAGACATGACTCCCGTAAGCAGATCAATCAGTATAATGGCTTGGAATCACTGATAAATCTTAATTATCGGTTCATAATAACGACTCTGACTATAATTACAAGTTACACTTAAAGACAGTAAGTGCAGCTTAACTTACAGAGTATTTTGATGAAAACCGTGAAATGTGCGGACATAACTCTAACCCGAGAGGTTTTATTTTCCGATTATCTGACACCACATGGCCTCGCCAAAGTATCAGAGAATGAGGGAGTAAAGGGAACGAGAGGTACAAAGAATTCCAGAGGGAATTTGAAGGAATTTTGTGTAAAATAAATGAAAGGACGAAAGTTATATATAGTCCAGGAAATGGAGTGTGTGGTGCACGTCTAGTCGGGGCGCATCGCGTAGGCGTTCAGCTCCAATGATGTGGCCTCTTCATGGTATGACACGTGACGAGATTCAGGTGGGACAGCGTATCTATGCCGGTACGCGCCGTGCAGGCTGTCTATGCACGCGAAAACTTAATTTTCTTAGAAAATTCATATCTTTTCACACGAGCTGCGTTTTTGACGTTGTTTATATCTATGTGTAGCTATCGATGAGATCTAAAACTTTTATTTAGACTCTGTTGGATAATTCTCACTTTATTTTTAAAGATATGTTTTTAACAGGCTTAGACTGCTAAAGTCCATTTAAAAATCATAACATTCTTATATGATATCCGTTCTCGACTGTCTTTATATCGACGGATGGGTATTGACGAGATCTTCAACTATCGTTTAAATTGTTTTTCCTAACAATAGACCGATTTTAATTTTGTTTTCTGAGCCGTATACTGCTAAGTTGAAACTTCGAAAAATCATAACTTCCTCTCACGAAGTCACATTTAGGCGTACTTTATATGCATGAATTTGATATTTCGATTACTACAACTTTTTTTAGATAATTTATCCATAATAATATTTTATTTTTAACTTATATTTTAGCCCTAGTTATTATGCTTCGACAAAAGATTTAACACAGATATCACGTACACCTAATATATATAAAATCCACATAAACACACACACATACACACACACACACACATATATATATATATATATATATATATATATATATATGAATAATTTACTTTTATTTACTCTAAAAAATTACAATAGTTAACTGACAAGGTTACAAATTTGATAACTAAGCCTAGAAGGAAACGTGGATATTAAAATTCTCTCTCCCTTAGGATGATTCCATCCCAGAATTATGCATCATCAAACAGATGTGGATAGTGACTCTTCATGTTGCTCTCTGTCTCCCAGTTGAGGTTTGGCCCTACCAAATGTTTTCATCGCACTAGCACTAAGTCAATCAACTTGTGTCATAACTTCTTTGTCTTACAGTCAACGATTGCTTCAGGCTCTTTGATTAGCCTTTTATCCTTATCCACCCTTAATTCTGAAAAGTGGGATCATATCGGGTTCTCCTCCCTCGTAACCTTAAATAACAAAGATGAATGGTATTATAAATACCTTCCAGTTGTAACATCCGGATTTTCAGGGATATTATTGTGTATATTAATCTTGAGATTGAAGGAGAGACTCGACGAGTTGAGGGTCCAACTCGCTGAGTCGAGCCGATTTGCCCGTGTGGATTTAATGAATGGACTCGACGAGTCAGAGGAGGGACTCGCCGAGTAGGTGCTGGGCGGAGAAATCCTAATTTCCCGGGTTTGGGACCTATTTAAAGGCACTTATAGCCTCATTTGCGGCTACCTTTCCCTGAGAGAAAACCCTAATTGCTATTGGAGCTAGAGAGTGAGAGAGAAGCTCATATTGTGGTTCTTATGCATCATTTGAGGAAGAGGAGGAGGTTATCAAGAAAGGAGCCGCAAGGAGCTGGAGGTGAGGCTGTTGGATCCAGTGATTTCCTGTCCAGAGCTCCTGAGGAAGGTAAGAAGTCTTTACCTTTCTTTTTATTTTGGATAGATCTCATATCTATGGAGTTTTAGGGATTTTTCCATCTTTTGTTTGGGTTTTTGAGTAGCATGAGTTATCAAGAAGTCTAGACCTCAGATCTGGACCTTGTGAGGTCCTTAGAGTCTAGGTGTCCCAGCTTTATTCATCCATATGAGGGTTTTTGGGCTTAATCATTCATGAAGGGCATGTATTAGCATTTTGGAGCAATAACATCATGCATGAATGTAAAGATTGAAGCTTCACGTGACTATTGAGCCTTGAGAGGACAGATCTAGTGTTTGGAGTGACAGATGTGTTTTAAATCGTCTGAATGAGCCGTAGGTCTAAATGAACTCGCCGAGTCAATGAGCCGACTCGACGAGTTGATTAGGGTTTGTCCCATAGAGCTGAATCATGCGATCACTCGGCGAGTTGGGAGTCAACTCGACGAGCTGAGTCAACCTTCACGAGACTTCTGTGGAAAACGATGGGACTCGACGAGTCACAAGGGTGCACTCGGCGAGTCAGGTCAAATATGGACTGATGACTCGAGTCTGACTTCTGTTGACTTTAGGGTTTAGTCAACGTGAGTAATGGAGACCATGGAGGGGTAAAATGGTCTTTTATCCACTTCAAGAGTTAGACAGAAAAAGAGGGTAGCCTTTGGAATATGCGAGTATTAATAGAGCATTAATTAGAGATATTTATCCTATGTGATAGGCGGAGGCTAGTTCGAGATTTCCGAGTACGAGACTGTTACTTGCTTGCTTACAAGGTAAGTCTTCTCACTATACTTTACCTAGAGTGGTAACTATGTGCGACCAGAGGGTCTTAGGTGCTTGCTTGAGTTAAGCATTTTCTGTGTGATATATGTGTTGTATGTTATATTATGTGATACATTGACCCGACCGGAGGGTCCAACGTATTATGAGACCGGAGGGTTCTCAACCAGACCGGACCGGAGGGTCCAACAAGCCATGGGACTGGAGGTTCCCAACCAGACCGGACCGGAGGGTCCAACGAGCCATGGGACTGGAGGGTCCCACTGAGACACATTGACTGGAGGGTCTTGCAGAGCTATAGCCTCGAGTGGCTAGTTATTGTGCATGGTATTCTGGGGAACTTACTAAGCTCCGTGCTTACCGTGTTATATGTTATGTGTTTCAGGTTTTTCTCAGGATCACAGGAAGGCACCGGCTTGATTGTACACACCAGTGAAAGATTTACGTTCTGAGAATCCTCGATTTGAATCAAACAATTACGGAGTTGTGATTTGTAAATTAAATAAATGAGATTTTCGTGAAATGTGTTATGAGGATTATGCGATTTTTAAATAAAAAATTTGTTTGAAAATTTACGGTGTTACAAGTTGGTATCAGAGCCTTGGTTTGAGGGATGCGAATGCACCTTCGGGTGTGTTTGAACTCAAACTGAGGATTTGAGAATGATTTTCAAAAGAGATAAATTTTTCAAAAAATAAGAAAGAGTTTAAGGGGAAACGAGTTGGAGCAGTGTGTACAATCAGCCAGAGCCTGAACGGTGATTTCCCAAAATACCCTTACTTTTGTGTTAGGAGATAGTTATGAGATATCATGCATGCTAGAGATAGGCTAGGTAATTCATAATTTAGGACTAGAGTCGCCTGATTTGTGATGCCTTAGCCTAGGAATTGCTGCTATCTGTGATTTGCTTTTGAGTATGTGCGGAGTAAGAGGATCCAGCATGAATCCTTTTTAGAGAGGGATTGGAGTAGAGGAGTAATCTAGGAGAGATATCTAGATGAGCATTTGAGGAGTCTACTGAGAGAGTAGTCAGATGCCCGCGTGGGGTAAAGTTGCTTGATTTCGGTGATATCCTTTGAGTATGAGGAGAGCAAGTGGGTAATAACCTAGAGTGGTTTTACATGTTGGTAGAGATTATTCGATGCCCGAATGCTACTTGCTTCGTGCTTTGTAGAACTCTTGATGATGGGAGTCAGCTACTAAGTGAATATGACGATATTCAGGAAGTAGATGGATGGCATCATAAGGAGTTCTTCAGCAGCTGATGGCGGAGAAGTGTGAGAACCTAGGAAGAGCCTAGGAGAGGGTGACCCTAGTCAGATGAGTACGCTGACAGAGTAGAGCATTTCATAGAGGAGCGAACACGCGTGACGGGATTGGTGATTGAGAAGATTGAGCAGCTACTTAGGAACGCAGGGATGGTCCGTGTAGAAAGTATGGGTAGATGTGGCAGGTAGTATGGGCCCGTACTACTGAAAGCAGAGGACCCATACTCGATACAGGGAGAATTCCGGAGGTTTTAAGTAGCAGATCGAAAGGTGATGTCATGGTTCGAGTACCATGATTTGTAGCAGATCGAGAGGTGATGTCATGGTTCGAGTACCATGATTCGTAGCAGATTGAGAACGGAGAACATGGTTCGGGTACCATGATTCGTAGCAGATTGAGAAGAGAGAACATGGTTCGAGTACCATGATTCATAGCGGATTGAGAAGAGAGAACATGGTTCGAGTACCATGATTGTAGCAGATTGAGAAGAGATAACATGGTTCGGGTACCATGATTCATAGAAGATCGAGAGGTAGCCACATGGTTTGAGTACCATGACTCGTGGCGGTTAGTGCTTCTGGTTTACCAGTTATTCTGTTGTGATTGGTTAGACTGAGATCAAATATGAAAGAGTGTGGGGCCAGAGGTCCATGTTGAACGAGTTTCAATGGAGCATGCCTTGAGGGGGAAAAATGAGTTAGTTCCCGAGGGATTTTTGGTGAGATGCCAGTTGGAGTCGCAAGACTCAGGGAGGAGTAGAAGATGGTGATTTATGGAGGATTACAGTCTGAATTGAGCAATCGGCCGATAAAGGAGATGTCACTTTCTGTGACCAGAGTTGTGTTATTTCGGTTTCCTGTGATGGGCAGAAGAGATATTGAGCTTCCGGTTTCAGAGTTGGAGGTAAACCCTGTGGGGTAGCATATGGTTGTGATCTTTTCACTAGAGTATTTGAGCAGCATGTCTACTGCAAAGTATGTCCCATTCCATGAGAGAGTTATGAGTGGGGAATGAGATGTAGGAGAACAAGGAAGTACCTTTCTGGGTGAGGCATACTTTTTGGCAGCAGTTCTAAGAGATTTCGTGGTGTATACCGGGGAGGTGGCCCTCGTTGCTTATGTTGTGTATCAGTTGTGAGAGCGTAGTCTCCTGTTTCTATGATAATCCACACGATGGGACGTTGGGGGAAGGATTGGAGACGAGAGGTGTGATAGTGGATTATTTCCAGATTGAGAGACGGGACTAATTAGGGACAGATGGGATATCCGGTGGTGTGTTGGTCTGAGATTTTGAGATGGCTGGAGGCAGTCACGTGAGGGGGTTTATGAGATTGGTGGATTTCGGGATAATTGGAGTTATGTGGTTATTATCCGGAAGATCATCGAGCACGGTGTGGTATATCCCATGAGGCGGAATCGGTGCATCTGGCGAGCCAGTCTGTGGAGTAGACTGCGGTATACCAAATGGTGATGGTTCGAACCCTGAGTGGGGGAGAACTAGATTATTTACTGAGAGAATCAGATAATTGTTCTAGTGCGGTTAGAGAGCTGGATATGGAGACCTGCAGTATGGATACATGAGACCAGGGTTGTTGGTGGTCGAGGCGAGGTGCAGAGCGACATAGTGCATGTTGCACATGTTCAGTAAGGGATGAGTGTCTCCATGGCAGGCGGCTGTTGGTCAGAGACCTTGTGGTGGGTAGGGATTCTTCAAGGTTGTAATGGTAAA
Organism: Lactuca virosa; assembly: GCF_052849685.1. Taxonomy (NCBI): domain Eukaryota; kingdom Viridiplantae; phylum Streptophyta; class Magnoliopsida; order Asterales; family Asteraceae; genus Lactuca; species Lactuca virosa. Next base: position 165,355,913 of record NC_136434.1, on the reverse strand, counting down.
TTCGAGGTGGTTGGCTCGTAAGGATAGTTTTGACGGTGGAGAATTTCCAATTCGATGTATGGGTTGTTATGTTCACTTTGGGAAGGGCAACAGTTGTTGGGAGTCAACTTCAGAGTCGGTATGAGTATTATCGCATGGGTTTGAGTCATAGAGGATGGGGTTTCGGATGGTCGTCAACGTGTACTTGACATTGACGATTCCTCCGTGTTTCAAGTTGTGAGTTGGAGTATTTTGAAGTTGCGAGCTGTGCTAGTGGAAGATCAGTGGATGAGGGAAGACATCGTAAGGTTCTGTGATGATGTACCGAAGATCTCAATCTATAATGAAGAAATGATAGTAGCTCGTTGTTTTAGAGGTATCCGAGTATGATGTCCTAAATTTCGGATCATTTTGAGACTTGAGTTATGAGATGGTGAGTGGCGTATCAGGTGTCTATGGTTCCGGTGGGATCCATTTCAGCTAATTGACATCAAGCGGGATTATCTGAGAATGTGAATTGAAGCGAGAAAAAGTGTTTTTGTCGACGGCGGTCGTCAGGAGTAGTGATGCTTAGCCTGGGTGGGTGTGTGCACCTATCTATGTTGGGCCGCGAAGAGTGAGTTAGCGAACGCAGTGAGGTAATGACCTGAGGATGAGATTGTGGGGCGAAAATAGAGGGTGTTGTGATACTGCGGGAAGCCGTAGTACTCATTAGTCAGAGAGAGGGTGTTGTGATACTGCGGGGAGCCGTAGTACTCACCAGCCATTGGGGGAGTGTTATGATACTGCGGGGAGCCGTAGTACTCACCAATCATTAGGGGAGTGTTGTGATACTGCGGGGAGCCGTAGTACTCACTAGTCAGAGAGAGGGTGTTGTGATACTGCGGGGAGCCGTAGTACTCACTAGTCAGTGAGAGGGTGTTGTGATACTGCGGGGAGCCGTAGTACTCACTAGTCAGAGAGAGGGTGTTGTGATACTGCGGGGAGCCATAGTACTCACCAGCCATTGGGGGAGTGTTGTGATACTGCGCGGAGCCGTAGTACTCATCAGTCATTGGGGGAGTGTTGTGATACTGCAGGGAGCCGTAGTATTCACTAGCCAGCGAGAAAGTGTCGTGGTGCTACGGGGAGCCGTATTATTCGCTAGTCGGAGCATGACGCAGAAGAGTTTTTAGGCTTGGGGTAGCCTTAATCTTTGAGTTCGGGAACCTGGTGGTCGGACAAGGGGCGAGACTGGGGTCTCCATATGTGTCGGGAAGCGTTATATTCTGAGTTAAGTTGTGGTTATCGCAATCGAAAGGACTTGGAGAAATGATGTACGCGTGAGTTGCGGGTCATGGGTCATGAGTTGGGTGCTCCATTGGGACGAGTGGTTCTAATTCTGTATCGAACCAGACTCTCGAGTATGAGCTTGGATTTGGTGGTGTATTGAGTAGGCCAATGAGATTCCAGATTCAGAGAAGGGTTTCATTTTTCTGGGTATTGTGTGTCTTATGATGTCTTAGACCTGAGTGGGTCAGTTCGGTTGTATGGGAAAAACCGCGAGACGCATGGAACTAAGGAGTAGCAGACGACAGAGGTCGAGGGTGAGACGACTTCCGTATTCGTTTGAGGTAAAGCGAAATTCGTGACTTATGTGTCACACTGGGCCGAGATAGTTGTTGTGAGAAGGAAGTCTGTGAGACGTTTTGGGACATGCAATGGGTAACCTTTGGAGGTTCAACTGTTGGGTCGGGAGATGACCTGGTGCTCAGTCTTGAAAGGGATATTGAGAAGGGAGTCGAGGTTTATATTTTTTAGATGTCGGAGGACGCTTCTGAACAAGCATGATCATTTTCCGTGCATGAGTTCAGGCTGTTGAGGGTTCGTTGTTCAGATGGGTTTTGATTGCAGTACAGTGGATGGGTCCCTGGTGATGTGATCCTTTCATTCCTTAGTATATGATCTAGATTGTTTATCATGCCTGGGATGAGTGATCGGTAGCCAGTTTTGGGCATGGACTTGTTTTTATCGGTCCTAACTAGAGAATCATAGGGGCAGTGAGTTATCGGGGTTTGTTATTCGAGGAGCGAATAACGTGGCGATATCTTAAGAGGGCAATCTGGCTGTGTGGCAGGCCACTAGAGTTTCCAGATTCTGGAGAGTCAGAAGGGGTAGCGTAGGGGCGGATGGGTCTGTCCTTTTTCTAGGGGGGTCCTGTATGGATTCAGGTGTCCAGAGAGGAAGATAGCTGTGTGATATGAGATCCTTTCGATGGTGCTGTTCGGTTATTGGATTAGACCTATATGTTGTTGAGGAGCGATTTCAAGGGCGAAATCTAATTCAAGTAGGGGAGAATTGTAAATTCCGGATTTTCAGGGATATTATTGTGTATGTTAATCTTGAGATTGAAGGAGAGACTCGACGAGTTGAGGGTCCAACTCGCCGAGTCGAGTCGAGTTGCTCGCGTGGATTTAATGAATAGACTCGACGAGTCAGAGGAGGGACTTATAGCCTCATCTGCGGCTACCTTCCCCTGAGAGAAAACCCAAATTGCTATTGGAGATAGAGAGTGAGATAGAAGCTCATATTGTGGTTCTTGTGCATCATTTGAGGAAGAGGATGAGGTTATCAAGCAAAGAGCTGGAGGTGAGGCTGTTGGATCCAGTCATTTCCTGTCCAGAGCTCCTGAGGAAGGTAAGAAGTCTTTACCTTTCTTTTTATTTTGGATAGATCTCATATCTATGGAGTTTTAGGGCTTTTGCCATCTTTTGTTTGGGGTTTTTAGTAGCATGAGTCATCAAGAAGTCTAGATCTCAGATTTGGACCTTGTGAGGTCCTTAGAGTCTAGGTGTCCCAGCTTTATTCATCCATATGAGGGTTTTTGGGCTTAATCATTCATGAAGGGCATGTATTAGCATTTTGGAGCAATAACATCATGCATGAATGTAATGATTGAAGCTTTACATGACTATTGAGCCTTGAGAGGACAGATCTAGTGTTTGGAGTGACAGATGTGTTTTAAATCGTCTGAATGAGCCTTGGGTCTGAATGAACTCGCCGAGTCAATGAGCCGACTCGACGAATTGATTAGGGTTTGTCCCGTAGAGCTGAATCATGCAATCACTCGGCGAGTTGGGAGTCAACTCGACGAGCTGAGTCAACCTTCACGAGACTTCTGTGGAAAACGATGGGACTCGACGAGTCACAAGGGTGCACTCGGCGAGTCAGGTCAAATATGGACTGATGACTCGAGTCTGACTTCTGTTGACTTTAGGGTGTAGTCAACGTGAGTAATGGAGACCATGGAGGGGTAAAATGGTCTTTTATCCACTTCAAGAGTTAGACAGAAAAAGAGGGTAGCCTTTGGAATATGCGAGTATTAATAGAGCATTAATTAGAGATATTTATCCTATGTGATAGGTGGAGGCTAATTCGAGATTTCCGAGTACGAGACTGTTACTTGCTTGCTTACAAGGTGAGTCTTCTCACTATACTTTACCTAGAGTGGTAACTATGTGTGACCAGAGGGTCTTAGGTGCTTGCTTGAGTTAAGCATTTTCTGTGTGATATATGTGTTGTATGCTATATTATGTGATACATAGACCGGACCGGAGGGTCCAATGTATTATGAGACCAGAGGGTTCTCAACCAGACCGGACCGGAGGGTCCAACGAGCCATGGGACTGGAGGGTCCCAACCAGACCGGACCGGAGGGTCCAACGAGCCATGGGACTGGAGGGTCCCACTGAGACACATTGACCGGAGGGTCTTGCAGAGCTATAGCTTCGTGCTTACCGTGTTATGTGTTATGTGTTTCAGGTTTTTCTCAGGATCACGGGAAGGCACCGGCTTGATTGTACACACTAGTGAAAGAGTTACGTTTTGAGGATCCTGGATTTGAATCAAACAATTACGGAGTTGTGATTTGTAAATTAAATAAATGAGATTTTCGTGAAATGTGGTATGAGGATTATGCGATTTTTAAATGAAAATTTTGTTTGAAAATTTACGGTGTTACACCAGTTCAGGAAGTAATTTAAGATTGTAATACTGGTTGCCAATCTTCTAAAGTAATTTGAATGGTCCAATGAAATGAGGACTCAATTTCCCACGTTTTCCGAATCGAATAAGTCCCTTCCATGGAGAGACTTTAAGTAGCACTCGATCGCCGACCTCAAATGTTACAGGTCGTCGCTTTGTATCTGCATAGCTCTTCTAATGACTTTGAGCAACTAGCATTCTCTCTCGGATGGTCTTCACTTTATTAGTGGTCTGTTGAACCATTTCACGACCCGCAGAGTGCTTCTCTCCTACTTCTAGCCAACAAGAAGGTATATGACACTTCCTTCCGCACAATGCTTCATAAGGAGGCATATTGATGCTTGAGTGATAACTATTGTTGTAGGCAAATTCTGGTAATGGTAGGTGATCATCCCAGCTACCAATGAATTCTAATGCACATGCCTACAACATATCCTCCAAAGTTTGGATAGATCTTTCACGTTGTCCCTCTATTTGTGGATGATAGGCAGTACTTAAACACAACTTCGTGCCCGTTTCTTTTTACAGACTCTTCCAGAATATGGAAGTAAATCGATTTTCTTTGTCTGACACGATCGATAAGGGTACTCCATGAATTTTGAAAATCTCCTTCATGTAGGTTTCTGCCAACTTCTCCATAGACCAATTTTCTCGTGCGGATACAAAATGCGCACTCTTTGTTAGTCGGTCTAATAGAACCCAAATCATGTCATGGCTCTTCCTTTTCCATGGCAAATTAGTTATGAAATCGATGGTAATGTCATCCCACTTACCTATGGGTGCTAGTAGAGGTTCCATATCTCCATATGGATTCTGATGTTGTGCTTTTACTCTTGCACAAGTCACACATTCTGCCACGTAAGTTGCTACATCGACCTTCAAAATTGGGCACCAATAATAGGGTTTTAAATCCAAATACATTTTGTTTCTGCCTGGGTGTATATAATACATGGTTTTATGAGATTCTTCCACAAGAAGATCCTATACCCCCCCCCCATCTTTGGCACACAAATGCGATTTTTGAATAACTTCCTCCCTTGATCCTTCTTTTCAAACACTAACTTCTTGCCTATATGTTCTTATTTCATTGCATCTTCGGCTAAGTCTCTAGTCTGGGCTTCTTTGATTTTTCTACAATCGTTGTAATCATCTCGATCTTCAACAATCTGACTCTTTTTCATTTAGGATTCACCTTTCTACTCAATGTATCGGCTATGATATTTGCTTTACCAGGGTGGTAAAGTATCTTACAATCGTAGACCTTAAGTAGCTCCAACCATCGTCTCTGCCTCATATTCAGTTCCTTTTGTGTAAGGAGATATTGAAGGCTTTTATGATCTGTGAATAGTTTGCATTTGGTTCCATAAAGATAATGGCTCCAAATATTCAGGCCAAAAACCACTACAGCAAGATCTAGATAATGTGTTGGATAGTTTTGCTCATGGAGCTTTAGTTGTGTCAAGGAATAAGTAACTAATTTGTCTCTTTGGGTAAGGACGCATCTAAATCCAACTCCAGAAGCATCACTAAAAACTAAGAAGTCATCAGTTCCTTCCAGAAGGAAAAGGATTGGTGCTTCACATAACCACTTCTTCAATTCACTGAATGCATTTTCTTGCTTGTCACTCCAAGAGTAGGCATCTCCCTTTTTGGTCAGGGTTGTCAGTGGAACCGCGATATATGAATAGTTTTGGATGAATCTTCGGTAGTTACCCGCCCATCTAAGAAAACAATGAATTTTAGTAGGACTCTTTGGAGTTTCCCATTTCATAACAACTTTTATCATTGTTGGGTCGACCATTACGCCCTTGTGGCTAACTATGTGACCCAAGAAGTGTATCTCCTGAATCTAAAAGTCGCACTTGGAGAACTTTGCATACAACTTCTCCTTTTTCAGGACTTCAAATACTTCTCGAATATGTTTACCATGATCTTGATTGTTCTAGGAGTAAATCAAGATGTCATTAATGAACACTATTACTGATTTATCGAGAAAAGGTTAACAAACTCGATGCATCAAATCCATGAATGATGTTGAAGCATTTGTTAGTCCAAAGGACATAACAAGGAATTCATAGTGTCTATACCTTATTCTAAAGGTTGTCTTTTTAATGTCTTGCTCCCTTATCTTCAACTGATGATAGCCTGAACTGAGATCAATTTTGGAGAAGATGGTTCCTCCCTGCAATTGATCAAACAAGTCATCAATCCTAGGTAAGGGGTATCGATTCTTGATCATAGCCTTGTTTAGCTCTCGATAATCAATGCACATTCTCATCGTACCGTCCTTCTTCTTTAGAAACAGTAACGCAGCTCCCTAGGGTGATGAACTAGGTCTTATAAAACCTTTGTCTAACAACTCCTGGAGTTGTGTCATCAATTCTTTCATCTATGTAGGTGCTAAATGATATAGTGCTTTTGCAATCGGCATCATGTCTGATAATAATTCGATTCTAAATTCTACCTGCCTCTTTGTGATAATCCTGGTAAATCATCTGGAAATACCTTAGGAAAATCTTGCACCAAAGGTATATCAGTCATTGCCCTATTTTCCTTCTTCATGTAATCATGTATGACAAGAATGTTAAACATGCCTAGGATAGGCATCTTCTGTCTTTCATCATCGTAATGATTCCAGAATTCACTCTACTCTTATCTCCATATACAACGAATGGCTCTCTTGCATGTCGACTGATGCACACCATCTTCCTTCCATATAGGATGTCCTTAAGGTTCTCTCCCAACCATTCCATTCTGAGAATTACGTTGAACTCACTTAACACGAAAGGTAAAAGCTCTCGGCGAAATTTGTTTCCGTTCAAGTCAATGGTTACGTCCTCTAACCTATTGCTAACATATACATTCCCACAACCAGGTACTTCTACTTAATAGGGATATTTAGTCTAAGTGGTGATAACTTAAGTTTTATACCAAATTCATGCGATTTAAAGGAGTGATCTGCTCCTGAATCAAATAAAATCTTGGTAGGAATTTGAGTAAGTAGGATAGTACCTGAAATGATTTCAGTTTCCTCCTTTGCTTCATTAAGGGTCATTTGTAGCTTCTACACTTGGACCTTGCTGGTAGAATCTTCGGGGTTGGCTTTTTAGCATTTGGGCACTTCGCCTTCATGTGCCCTTCTTCCCCGCAAGTGATGCAAACTTTTCCTTTCACTGGGTAGTTTTTAGATATATTCCCTGTCTTCTTGCATTGTAGTAGACGACACATTTTCCAAAATGCTTCTTCTTGCACAAGTCACTCCACTTTCCTTCTTGGTTGCTCCAAGACTTGTTGCTTTACTTCGAAAACGTCTTCTTTTTCTTGATGTTGTTTGTAACGACCCAATTTTTCAAAGAAAATTTTCATTTTTGATTAGTCAAATACATTTCCATGTTTTAAGAAATCCATTCATAATTGTTTTCAAAACACATGTCAATTACAACTTTTATTCCAAACATCAGAGTGTTCATAAAACGCCTGGGAGAGAGTGCACGTTGTGCCATCACACCTTGCCCTTTCCCTTGGGATCTGAAGTACCTGAAACAAATCCACAACCTGTAAGATAAATGCTTAGTGAGTTTCCCAGAGCATACCGCACACACAATACACATATCACATATCCTGTTAGCTATAAAAGCCACTTATAACACATAAGCCATGCATACATAAACCTGTAAGGATGTCATGGGCTCCCCCAGGGTCTTACACCTTCGTCCCATGGGCTACCGCACATGGTCTTTACCTAGGAGTTCCATGGGCTACCCCAAATGGTCTTACATCCAACGTGCCATGGGCTACCCTACATGGTCTTTACCTAGGAATGCCATGGGCTACCCCACATGGTCTTACATCCAATCGCCACGGGCTCCCCCCGGGGTCTTCCATGCAATAACACACAATCACATAGCATAATAAATCACAGAAATGACTAACACATATACCATAATCACATAATGGGCCGGCCTTGGTGCCTTAGACCCATGGGTATGGTGAGAAGACTCACCTCTGTCCGAAGAATCCAAACTGTCTGCAACCTCTCGTGCTGAATAATAATATTAACCCATGTTAGGACATCACATAATCAAAGGGGACTCAAACCCCAAGTCCTTCCATGAAGGCCCAAATATCCTTTCTTTGTTAATGGGCCCAAAGTCCATGACCAAAAATCATTAATGGGCCTCTTGGCCCAATAAGACCCTACCATAACACCAATGGCCCAATACAAATAAAATGGCCCACTATTCACAGAATGCAACCAAGTCCAATAACCAAATGAGGTCCAACAGATCAAAGGCCCAAAACAGATCCAAGCCCATCTGATGCATACACTTAGCGTACCACCCTGGTACGCGCAGCGTACTGGGGCTTTGGGACTTACGTGCAGCGTACACTGGGTTACGCCCGACGTACTAACAGAGTAAGCACTTTTTCCATTAATTGCTTAATACTCGATTCTTTTACGTCCAAAAGTCAGATCTACGTTTATTAAGACGACCTAGGGCATAAAGTTGGCAACTTTATGCCTTTGCATGCCTCATATGTTCCCAACACCCCCATTAAGACCTTTCTAAGGTTCTTAACCCATGCATGAGGTCAAAACACCCACCAAGACTCCATTTTTATGTTGAAAAATGACCAAGGGACCTCAGATCTGTCATTTCCATCCTCTGGAGTTGCTTAACTCACAAGTGGAGGTCCAAAATCAACCAAAGGGACAAAACTAGAAAATTCTAGCTAGATCTAGAGATTAAGATGGAAAGGTCCAAGCTTTATACCTCCAGAAGCTCCTCAAGGTCGACTATATGCAGATTCTTGAAGCCAAATGACACTCCAAGCTTCCTTGACAGCTTCTCCTTCTTGAATGAACACTATAAGGACCACAAATGCACTCTTAAGGCTCAAAATGCACTCACAAATGGTATTAGGGTTTTCAGAAACGTTTGAAGGTGAAGGAGGCTATCAAGGGTGAGGCTCAAATGATTTAAGGGTGTTTATATAGGTCTCAAGTCCGGATTTTAGGGTTTGGACATCCGGCACGTACGCCCAACGTACTCCTGGTACGCCCAGCGTACGTGCTGCCCCTCCGCGATCCTCCTTGCCATGTATGCTAAGCGTACTCATAAGTACGCCCAACGTACTTAATGGCTTCTTTCGTTATATTTGAAATACTTCAAGGGCTACAAGGTCATACCTGATTTGGAGTGTTACATTGTTGTTGTTTCCTGAGGACCCATCATCCTTCTGTTAGGTTTTATAGGTTACAAAAAGTATGTGGCGGAAAAATTTAACCCTAAGTGCACATACAACCTAAAGGATCTATGTTTTCACTATTGACTTGCAACAAACAATTGAACATCAAGAACCCTAGGATTACTCTACTATTTTCGAAATTCATAAAGGGTTTTAGGGTTTACATACCTTTTTATTATTGTAGTAAATGATCAACAGTTCCTACTTGATCAAACTTCAGAAAGAAAGCACCAGAATTCCCGTGCCTCTACTGGTTTGTACCCAAACCCTAGCAATAGAAGACTTTAGAGAGGAGAGGAAAGGGGAAGGAGTTTCGACTCTAAGGCTCTTAGAATGGGATAGCCAAAATTAAGTACCCATAAGGGGTTTATATAGGTGAGTAAGGAGGCTAGGATAAGGCAGGTTTCCTTGGAGAACCCTTATCCCTTTTCTTTCTCCCTAAGGCTTCCAAGAAACCCCAGAACCCTCCTCCGAAACCGTCCCCCCTATGGGAAGGTTGTATATTTCTTCAATGCTCAACTTTTGAACATTGTCATCTTTAGTCCTTCCACTTTTAGTTAATCCAATTAATCCCAAAATTAATTTCAATTAATTTCTAATTAATTATTAATTAAATAATACTATTTCTAATTAATATATTAATCTCATAATATACTAATAAATCATTTATTACTATTTATTAATATTATAATAAACCAATAAATTAACCACTTTCTCCAAAAAGTCATTCTGTCAATTACTAGTTTTGAGGGAAACCCAAAGAGACTCTTCTTTTAGTTCAAGTATATATCAATTTAGTTATTGGCTTTGACACCTAATCTAACAGTCTCCCACTTGGATAAGTATATAAATACAGTTGCAAATACAACTTCTAAATTTACAGCAAAGGGTGCTTTCCTAAGATAAGTGTTCAAATATTCCTTCATACTACAAGATATCGTATGGACATGAGACATATATTAGAATCAATCTCTTGTCCAAAATTTTGTTTCCTGATTTTCCGATTTGTGATGACCTCATAAGACTTACTAATTGAACACATTAATTTAGTCATGGTTGAGATATTTCCTGATTGTCCAAAATTTTGTTTCCTGATTTTCCAAACTATAATTTCAACACCAAATCACCGAGGGGCCCAAAGAAATTGTCTTTCCTGTTAAATCAAAAGGAACGAATAAATTTCGACTTATATTCTTGTATCTTTACTTACCAAATCATGCATGACACTTTGTTTTATCACATCGTGACTGATGTGTTTACATAACACCAATAAACAACCGACTTGTAAATTACAACTCATATATCTCCATTTCAAGAATATAAGATATTATCATCTCAAAATTACTCGTGATATAATCCATGAAGTAATTCCCTAAGCGTGGGTTTATCTAATACTCAAAATCTCCATTTTTCTAAGTACTCATGAATATTGTATCAACCATCGCAATGTCAAATCTCCATAGACAATCTACAATCAATTCATGACATTCTTGATTCACTACTTACTTCCAAAAGTATGAGTGATTATGGAGTTTCGAATAATCAAATTATTTGGGAAGTAAAACATGCAAAATGAAATACAAGAATAAATAATCAAAAAAGGCAGTAACCATACTCATAAATAATGTTTATTACTTAATCTCCAAAATCAGTTACAATTCTCAAAATATCAACTAACTATTAAAACTAATATCATATCTTAAGTCTATGCTCCTAGCATGCTAATTATGCTTAACCCTACTCAGAGCCTTCGTGAAAGGATCTGCAGGATTATCATCTGAGGATACTCTCTTCACTATAAGATGGCCTTCTTCAACCCTATGTCTGATGTAATGGTACTTTCTGTAGATATGCTTGGATCTACCATGATCCTTGGGTTCTTTGGTCAAAGCAACTGCGTCTTCATTATCACAATAAATTTCTAATGGATCCTGAATAGTCAGGACTACTCCGAGATCATTGATGAAGTTCTTCAACCAAGCCGCCTCCTTTAATGCTTCACTTGTTGCGATGTACTCTGATTCACAAGTAGAATCAACCACCGTATACTGCTTGGAACTCTTCCAAGTTAATGCTCCACCATTTAACACAAACACCCAGCCTGACTGAGAACAAAATTTGTCTTGATCTGTCCGAAAGCCGGTGTCACTATATCCAGTTACTCTTAACATATCACTGCCTCCAAGGACTAAAATCCTATCCTTCGTCCTTCGTATATACTTAAGTATGTTCTTTACTGTAGTCCAATGAGCTCTGCTCGAATTTCCTTGAAAGTGAACAACCATGCTCAAAGAAAAAGAGACATCATGGCGAGTACATGTCATAGCATACATGATCAAACCTACAGCCGAAGCATATGGGACTCGACTCATATCAAATATCTCTTCATCTATAGTAGGGCTTTGAGTCTTACTCAACTTGGCATTACTCTAAATAGGCAGTTCCTCTTTCTTGGAATTTTCCATACTAAAACGTTTTAGTACTTTATCCAAGTAAGTACTTTGACTAAGACCAATAAGTCTTTTCTTTCTATCTCTCAGAATCCTTATCCCAAGAATATAAGCAGCTTCCCCCAGATCCTTCATGCGAAACACTTCCCGAGCCAAGATTTCAATTCTTGCAAGGTCGGAATGTCGTTTCCCATAAGGAGTTTTTCATCGACATACAATACTAGGAAAGTCATTATACTCCCACTATCTTTGACTTTGACATAGAAGCAGGACTCATCATCGCTCCTAGAGAAACTAAACTCTTTCACTTTCTCATGAAAAAAAAGATTCCAACTGCGAGAAGCTTGTTTCAATCCATAAATAGATTTCTCAAGCTTGCACACACTATTAGGAAACTTTTCATGTACAAAATCCTCTGGATGACTCATGTAAACATCCTCAGACAACTTCCCATTAAGGAAAGCAGTTTTCACATCCATTTGTCATACTTCATAATCATGAAAGTCAACTATAGAAAGCATTATCCAAATATACTTGATCTTAGCCACTGGCGAAAAGGTCTCATCATAGTCAACCCCAAAGGTTTGAGTAAACTCCTTTCCAACCAGTCGTGACTTGAACATGTGTACTTTCCCATCCATGCCAGTATTCTTCTTGAAGATCCATTTGCAACCCACTGTCTTTCTACCAGGTTCTTGATCGGCTAAATTCCAAACTTGGTTGTCATATACAAACTGAATCTCACTTTCCATTGCCTCTTTCCATTTGGCAGCCTCAGGGTTCACCATCGCTTCCTTGTAGTTAGCTGGCTCATCCAAATATACCAGTATACCATCACTGATAAATGTGTCACTATCAGACGTTATATGGAAACCATAGAACGTTGGTGGCATGCTAACTCTACCTGATCGATGAAGAGGTAATGAATTATCAATGGGCCCAACAGGAGTCTCATCCTCTGGTTGAGAGCTAGCGTCTTCTAGGTTCATTCATTGGATGATTCTGGAGTTTCTTCCGGATCAATAGCATTCTCACCGTCCTCTTTGAATATTAGTTCTCTCTTACGAAAGAGTCCTCTTCAAGCTACGAAGACCACGTATTCACTAGGTTTGTAGAACCAGTATCCAAAAGACTTTTTTGGGTAACCAATGAAAAAACATCTATCACTTCTAGGTTCTAGCTTGTCGTGAGTCTCTCGTCTAGCGAAAACTTTACAACCCCAAACCTTGATATGGCCTAGCGAGGGAACTTTCCATGTCCACATCTCTTGAGGTGTTTTGGAAACCTTTTTAGTAGGGACAAGATTAAGAATATGGGCAGCTGTCTCAAAGGCATACCCCCATAAATAAATAGGAAGTGGTGCTGGAACGAACCATGTCTAACAAGGTTCGATTTCTCCTCTCAGCCACACCATTAAGTTGTGGTGTCCTAGGAGGAGTCAATTTTGAAACTATTCCACATTCCGTAAGATAGTTGAGGAACTCGATACTAAGATACTCTTGATATATATATATATATATATATATATATATATATATATATATATAGTGGTTCAAATGAGAACCCAAAAAGGTTAAGAACTCTAAGAACCATTTTTTTAAATGTTTTCATTAATGGTATTTTGGAAAAATCCAACATTTATATTGTATTAATCAAACCTTTTCATTCCCTATTTACAAATATTTGCCACTTGTTGTCGTACCACCATCGGGCCGACGCTAGACCACTGTTGGACCCCACAAGACTAACATCAAATTCAATGATATTTTTCTGGTCGTATTCACAGCTTAATAGAACAAAGATTATAACTCCGGTTTCTTTGGTAATACTTTTTAACACAAAGTATTTTATTTTTTGAAACCCAATATAGAAAATTTAATAAAAAAATATGTGTTAAAAAATTCAATTTTCACTCTTTTAAATTCACTATTTAAATTACCATATGCACAGTTAAATAGACATATTAATTAAACTACCACACACCGCCACCAACTACATGTGCCACTTTCGTAACCATCATTCCTTCCAAATCAGATATGTATATAAAATCATGGATCAATTACTTAGATATTATATTCACAGTTTAATAAACCAATTAGTTACTAATTAAGAGTTTAATGCAAAATTATTATAAAAGTAATATATTCTTACATATTTATTCAACACAAAAAATTAATATATTCACAAAAAATTAATACAAACATTCATACATAAATCAGTCATATTTTAACACAAAATTAATAGAAAATTCACAGCTTAATATATTTAATTCACAACTTAATACTGTTAATTCACAGTTTAGAACACACAATTCACAACTTAATATAATAAATTCATTGTATAATGCACATAAATTATATATTCATAGCCTTATTTCAACTTAAAACTTACATTTATACTCGGATCTATACGCTGGTGTTTTTTTAAAGTTTATTTAGACAAATATTCACAGTTTAAATTTTACGTACTTTATCCAAAGTTAGATAAATCAAATATATGTATAATGCTTATTTAATATCATATTTCACAAGCAAACAAAAAATTAATAAAAATGCACAAGTTAATGCAATCAATTCACAACTTAATACAGTCAATTCACAACTTAATACGGTCAATACACAGCTTAATACAATCAATTCATAGTTTAATATAGTCAATTCACATTTTAATACACAAAATTCATAGCTTAAAACAGTCAATTCACAGTTTAATACACAAAATTCACACCTTAATACAATAAATTCATAGTTTAATACAGAAAAAGTATACATTCACAACTATATTCTCAATTTAAAACTTACATTTCAAAACTTTAATTCACAGTTTAATAAATCATTTTAGAACTCTCATGCACACCAAGGGCCGAACACGAGCACTTGTATTAGGGGGGTGAACCAATAAGACAACCGTTTTGATTTTCAAATCATTGATAGTATCAGCTGCATATAAGAAAATATTTATTTTTATAACCAAGTTACTTACAGAAATATTAACATATAATATTTTGCACTAAAAGTTAACTTTAATATTATTTTACTCAAATATAAAACTAAACATACATTATTTGTTCACACTTTACAACAGGAATTGTATACATGTGTATGTCTTCGAAAATTTAATAAATAAGCATAATATTTGTAATTATTGTAATTGATGTTATTTGTTTTAAAAGTTTATAATATATTTAAATATGATAAATCTTATAATTTATATATATATTTATAAATGTTATTTTATATATATATTTATAAATGTGAATAACATGATTATTTTTATTTTATTTTTTATAAATCAATAAAAAGTTAAAAAGATTAGTATAATAATAAGTCGTCAAATTATAATATAAAACAATTATTTTATTTATTATATTATATAAATTTGAAATAATAGAAAGAATGAGAAAGAGATCAAGGGATGGTATGATTACTTGATTACATCATGAGCCATAATAGCGTGTAACTTTTTTTCTTGGAAAAATAAAAACAAATTTTAAAATTAATATCTCGTAAAAATAAGACATATGGAGGAGATAATAGAGTCAGAGATTCTATAGCCTGGACCTAGGAAAAAAAGTCAAATGACTATTTTCTAGACAGTTTACTATATAAGCACACATATACATTTAATATATATGTAGACAATTTACTTTATAAACATGTATATAAATTTAATATGCATTTAAAGTAAAAAGATTATCCAAATTTCTATTTGTATTTTACTGAGAGTTTTGTACCAGTTATTTCTTTAACAAATTAAATATTAAAGATTTATAAATAGACCAACAATAAAAAAAGAATAAAGCATTGTTGAAACATTTTATTTACTTTAACAGTAGTTTAGTATTTCAAGATTCAATAATACTGCATTCTACTAGAGAGAAAGATAAAAAGTCCAGGACTCTCATTCACAGTTTAATAAAACACTTCATGATTCTTATTCACTGTTTAATAAAACAGTTCAGGATACTAAGACACTACTTAAATAATACTAGTTCAGACACTAAGTCACAACTTAAAAATACTAGTCTGATATCCATTCACAGCTTAATAGATTACTTCAGGTATTCATTCACAAGTTAAAATATACAATCATTTCATTAAGGCATTTCATCAAACACCTTCTATGCGTATTTTTTCTAGTTATTTTATTTATAAACTTTTCTACCAGATAACTAATCAGAGAAGAGAACACAAGGTAAGCATCTATCAAACGTATTATGTGCATAACCCATATCAGATCTATAAGCACAACACATAAGATCTCACATGATTTGTACTTGTACATCAAACACCTTGAGAAGAGGTCAATGGTGGTGGCGGTCGTCAGTAGTAGCAACGGTCAACAACAGTGGCGGCGGTGTGATGACAGATCTGAAGGAGGATGTTATAGACCTGAGGCGTAGGTTGTAGATTTGACCAGATCTGGACTAGGAACACTATCAGAGATGAGGAAAATCCACAATAATCATTCAGATCTAAACATATCTGAGCAAAAAACACAAAAAAAATGGTCGGAATCATGTCACTAGAGACGACAGGTGGAGGAGGTGATTCGCCGCTGATATGAGACAAAGACTAGGGAAGATAACGAAGGTGACGTCGTCGTCGGAGGTAATGCCGACGGAATTGATGAGGCTGTAAATCTGACTTCATCAGTTGTTAGTGGGTGGCGGTTATCAACATAAATCGGAGATCTGGAGGTGAAGGACGACGAAGCTAGCAATGCATCTAGTGGTTCTTTGGTGGTTCGATACAATAGATCTAGAGCAAAAATCAGAGATCTAGCAAACAACGACAGTACACACTTGGATTCCGAAGAGGCGATGGTAAGGCGGACATCGGCGGCGATGACGACTGGAGGCTCCTGTCGTCGGTGGTAGAAGAAAGGGAGGATGGAAGGGTTGATTTTTTTAGAACTATGAAAAAATGAAACAGATCTAGCATTTAGATCTAATTTGCAACATCTGATAAGTTGTTTGTGAAACTAGGCTATGATATGTTGTTATTTACAATAATGTCATTCTTTTTTTTAACAACTGTAGACGAAAATGCTCTTTTTAATATTTATAAACATGTATTTGATAATCAACCAATATACCTTTAATTATAAAACTAAAACTAGAAGTTCTTAGGGTTTTTATTCTTTTGTGATTCTCATTTGATCTTTTTCACATATATATATATATATATATATATATATATATATATATATATATATATATATATAATAAATGAATAATTTTAATCTCCATTTGACAAGTGTTACTCTAATACAACTCCTCATTAATACGTATTATGCCATGTGTCATGTAGATATATTAGGCAACTTATTTTAAAATTTAAATTTATATTTTCTAATTATATATTAAATTTGAATTTATAATAATTTTAAAAATTTGATATATCTCCTAATTAATAATTTATTTAAAATAATTAATTAATAATTATAAATTTTTATTATGAAAGTTTAATTAATTTTATAGCCGTGGTTCCCACGGGTTATCAACTATATATATATATATATATATATATATATATATATATATATATATATATATATATATATATATATATATATATATATATATATATATATATATGATTCAGGTCAACGAAACCGACCATTTATAATATTTTTTATAATTACTTCAAATAGTGTAACATGTGTTACAAACGTCCGAGGTGTACCACTATCTCTATTAAAGCAATATAATATTTCTTTCAGTGGATAAAGCCTTTAAATAATTACAGACGACTTGGTTTCGAAGCACTAAAAATTGTTTTACGTGTGAAATTGCTACATATCCTTGTGGATAAGCTTATTCATTTGACAAAACTTACAATATATAAATTGTATTATCTAAGTTGAAACTTTTTTGACTATGAAATATCTCATTGTTGAGATTATAATGTCTTAAGACGTATGCTTGACACCTTGTTGCCTGTTGCCATGTTGGTATAATAGCATTTTAGATTTCATATACACAAACAATAAAACTTTTGATGTTTCATAAACTAATGCGTGAAAGGTAATTTGTTATGCATCATCTGTGTTGGAAAGTTTCCATTCTCAAGAGCTTCAGAGTTCAAGTAATGTAATTTTTTTTATTTTTTTTTATTTTTAATATAAAAACTTGAAACATGATTAAAAATAATGTGAGCTAACCGTCTAATATTAAAAATAAAGGAAATTAAGTAATTTAACCATTATAAATGGGAATTTCGACTTTCGAAAAAAATAACCTTTTTTTTTTTCAGTTTTTGAAAATAACCACTTTCAGCAGAATGCCTCATTCCAGAGTATTGCTCATGTTACAGAGTTTTTTTTTTTTTTTTTTCAATGATTTTTTTTAAGATTCCAAATGTTACATTTCAAAGTGTTTAATGTCACCGGTTTTCAATAAAATGTTTATATTAGTTTATATTATTTCGTTTGTTAAATTTAAGTCAAAAAACAATTTTTTTCTCAAAATTCTGAAATTATTCTTCGAATTTCAGATGTTCTTGAAATTTCGGAGTTTTTTTTTCGAAATCCGAAATTTTAGTCTGAAATCCAGAATGTTGGTCCGGAATCCGAAATGTCGTTTCGAAATCAGTAAAAAATTATATTCTCTTGGTACGGAATGCCCATTCCAGACGAAATGGTTATTTTTGCTAAAAATATATTTTATTTAGTTATTTTCTTCAATACATGTTAAAAAGTGGTTAGACTACCTAATTTTCCTAAAAATAATATTTGAAAAAACAATTTATGTTCATTAGTAAAAGAATAATAATTAACTAGTAAAAAACCTTGGGGTTCGTCCTGGGTCGGTTTTTTTTTACAATAGAAGGCGGCAGGTGGTAAACTTGCCAAACTGTGGAAAATATTGTGGCTAAATTTTGAAGACCACAAACTTTTGAAATAAAGGACCAAAAGTGTAGGAATCAAAAAGTTTAGAGGACAATGTCTAACACAACAGAACTTTAGTATTTCTTAAACTTTTGAGAATTAAGAGACTAAACTTGCCAAACTGTGGAAAATATTGTGGCTAAATTTTGAATACCACAAACTTTTGTAATAAGGGACCAAAAGTGTAAGAATGAAAAAGTTTAGTGGAAAATATCTAAAACAAAGGAAGGATAAAATTTGAAGACCACAAACTTTTGTAATAAGGGACCAAAAGTGTAACAACCGAAAAGTTTAGTGGCAAATGTCTAAAACAATGGAGGTTTACTATACTTTCAGCTTTTGAGAATTAAGGGACTAAACTTGTCAAACTATGGAAAATATTGTGGCTAAATTTTGAAACCACAAACTTTTGTAATAAGGTATCAAAAGTGTAAGAATAAAAAAGTTTAGTGGCAAATGTCTAAAACAAAGAAACTTTACTATTCCATAAGATTTTGAGAATTTATATATCATTAAATGTATATAAGCTTAGGTACATAAACTCACTATAGTACGTCATTTGTATCATATATGCATTGTAATCGTCCAAAGTTCTAAAAATTTAACTCGAAACTTGATTTACATCCAAGATTTTTTTAAATTTCATTATTATCTTTCTCTTAAGTAATTTTCATTTTCAACTATAATGTATATAGTTTGATAGGTGTTTGACAGAAAGATGTGATATAAGAGGCAGATAATAGTGAAATTTCAAAAATGTTGAAAGTAATCGAGTTAGGTGTTGAAGTGTAAGAATATTATAATACATATATGATACAAAACGACATATTATGGTGGATGCAGGATACCTAAACTTATATACATTTAAGGGTATATTCACTTTCCCATATATATATATATATATATATATATATATATATATATATATATATATATATATATATATATATATATATATATATATATATATATATGAGAAAGTGAATATACCCTTAAATGTATATAAGCTTAGGTATCCTGCATCCACCATAATATGTCTTTTGTATCATATATGTATTATAATGTTCTTACACTTCAACACCTAACTTGATTACTTTCAATATTTTTAAATTTTCACTAGTATCTGCCTCTTATATATATATATATATATATATATATATATATATATATATATATATATATATGTGTGTGTGTGTGTGTGTGTGTGTGTTCATTTGAGACCATGTTTATTTGGTGAGACATGAGACACGATCATAACCACTCGTCTTGGAGATAAAAAAAATATAAAATGCAAAATAAAATGAAAATCCGAAAACTCTTTTTTTAAATACTATTATTTTCGTCATTTTATTTATCAAAAAAATAATAATAAATAAATAAATAGAATTACCGTTTTTTTAAATATACGTGAAATATTCTAATAGAATATTAAATTATAAATATTCAAATGTAATTTTTAAAATGTTAGAATATTATAGTACTCTACTAGAGTTGTTTGATATATTAAAATATGTTAAAATATTATAATATTCTAGTAAAATCATTAGAATTTTTAAAATATTCTAATGTTCTATTTGAATTGTTTGAATATTTGTAGTCGAATATTCTACTAGAATATGTGAATATTTTAATAATTTTGTTGTAATTTTTATACTAAAATATTCTATTAGAATATTTCACAGATATTTCAAAATAACGGTAATTTTTTAAATTTATTTTTTATGTTTTTAATTTTTTTTTTTTGGAAAATATAAATGGTATAAATAATATTTTAAAAAAATCGAAAAATTTTCAATTATTTTGAATTTTTAAAATATATATTTTTTTATCTCCAAAATGAATTGTTAGGATTGCGTCCTTATATCTTACAAAATATAGTCGTCTCAAATGAACTTAAACTTTTATATATATATATATATATATATATATATATATATATATATATATATATATAATTTAATTAGTATTAGGTTAATCTAATTGTAAAAACATATCCAAAAATCAAAAATCCATTTGTTTGTACTAAAATATTCTTCCTAAATGAAATATTAGCAGCATTAAACCACTTTAATTATAATTAAATCTAATTCAATATTACAAAACTTATTGTCACTAATTTTTACTCAGCTACGAAACTTTCGACTAAACCATGTTCTTCTTCTTCTTCGCATGAGGTATATCTCTTATTCATTCTATTAAGGTATTTGTATTTGAGGAATCATTTCGAATAATGGTTAATAGAAAGAAACAAGCTTTGTATACTGAGAAGAATCTTGAGGTCCAATTCTTCTTAAAATAACGATTAAATTCTTGTATAAAGGTTTCTAATTAATGCTAAACAATTTAAAATCAATACTTCAGTAACAACATTTATTGTTCAAATTAATGGTGAATAATTCCACAAAACAAACCAATCACCAAAAATCAAGAGGAATAATTCAATTATAGAAATCTAAATGAACTCATGAAGATCTACAGAAGAAGAGAAGAAGAAGAAAAGAATAAAAGACAGTGGAGAAAAAATAAGACAAAATATTGAATTATTAAATGTTGTAATCCTAATTTTAAATTTGAAAATGGTATTCTAGTAGAAACATTTTTATTTTTGATTTTTGGATAAGGTTTTTAATATTAGTTTTATGACTTTGTATATATGTGTGAGTTTTTGTTAGGGCGAAATGTCTAGTGAGATGTCGAAGTACTTATGGTCTGTTTAGTGTCGAAGTCTAGGACTTCGATATGTATTTTGTAAGGCACTGTTAGATGTCAAAGCTTAACGTTTAGTCCTTACATATTTTTTGTTATCTGATGTACCCTATAAATAGGGTTAGTATAGAAGTAGGGAGTATGATTTTGAGCACTTTGTTCATACATTCTCTCTTGTATTTTGTACTATTTCAGATAGACAAAATTGCAAAAATGGTCCCTGTGGTATGCATTTTTTTGGGGTTTTAGTCCAAATCATGACTTTTTTGGATTCATGGTCCTTTTGAGCTAGTTTCGTTGCGTTTTTGGTCCCTCGGTAAACTGAAATGACTGTAATGCCCTTCTGATATTTTTTTTATGTTTTTTCTATTTAATTTAAATGAAAATAAATAAATAATTAAATTGGACCCCTCTCTCTCTCTCTCTCTCTCTCTCTCTCCAAATCATCTGCAGAACCTATCTTCATCTTCATCACACTTCTTCATCCAAAACTACTCTTGTCAAAAGTGAAATCGGAATACCTGTAACTGGAAATTCAGATGAAGAAAAAACCTCACATAAATAATTTTTGGGTTTTCTTTCTCGCCCTACAATATACCAAAAGACCATCTTCTTCATGTTGGAGCTTGAAACCCGCTGGAACTCACCTCCAGCTCCTTTTATATTTGCTAAAATCCACATTCACCTCCAATTATCTCTGCTGAAATCATAAATTTTGACAACTACACCTACCATATTTTTGGTTTGATGTCCCACAAAATAGAGAACAAAAATACTGGGTTGATTCTTGGATCTATGCAATCGGATTCCCCCAATCGAAGACTTTAACCCATATGATTAAGGGCTTATCAATCTACTTTGCTGGCCACTGAGGTGGTCTCCGTTTCATTCACTGACATTGGTGGTGGTGGTAGTCATTCCATTCTCGATGCTTCCTCCATGCTAGTTCGATTCGACAAATGGATTCTCGATGAACACACATAATCGATACAGGTCTGAAGATGATGAACTTGTTGGTGTAAAAATGACGATGACTCAAAGTGTGTGTTCCTAGAATTGAGAGGGGGGGGGGGGGGAGATCGAGATCAAAGTTCTGGTAAGCTTGATAACCAGAACACTTTTCCTGGGTTATCTTCGCATCAAACTCACTCACACATATATACTTGAATAGCAGGTTTTAGGTGTAACTAACCAAAATCAAAATCAAATAGCACCCTCCTGGGTTGTCTTTTAGGAAGAATTGCATTTCCAGGGTCGGATTGTGTGTGTGTGTGTGTGTCTGGTGGTGTGAGGAGGTTGTAAATACGATGAATGGGTAAGTGAAGTAGAGGGTCCGATGGTGTGGGTGGATTTAAATCCACAGTGTTCAATCTACGACAAGGTAAGATGCTTCTCCGTTCAACCAATTTTTAGTTCTCCGGTCACATAGAGAGAGAGAAGCACTGGAAGAATCTAAGCTCGTCTTTGTTCATTACCAGTTAACTCATCTTATTGAAGAAGAACTTATGAAGGTATGGGTTTAACTGGGTTTAAAGAAAGGTGTATAGGATGGGGGAGGTATACGGTGGAGAGAGAGAGAGAGAGAGAGAGAGAGAGAGAGAGATATTTTTAATTAATAAAACATTAAATTAAATACAAAAAACAAAAAAATATATATCAGAATGGCATTATAGTCATTTTACTATTCTGAGGGACAAAAAACGCAACGAAACTAGCTCAAAATGACCATCAATCCGAAAAAGTCGTGGTTTGGACTAAAACCCCAAAAAAATACATACCACGAGGACCATTTTTGCAATTTTTGTCTTTCAGATAAATCAACGAACCAAACAAAACTTATTTACGATTGTTTTCTTATTGCATTCGGTTCTTGATTTTGTTTTACAAACTTGATTCAAACGAACGATATTTTTAAAATTTGAAAAGGATATATATGTAATTTTAAAATTTAGAATGACATAAAATTAATATTTACATTTTCTAAGGATACAAATGAAATTCTCAATAATATTTACTTGCAGATAAAAGTTTTGGGTTGGAAACATTTTCAATTAGATATAAGATATTGCGTTATTTAATACTAACTTAAAGCGAACATTGTTATTCTTTTTTTAGACCAAAAAACGTTTGACTATTAATCAAACATAATCATGACAATATACATTAAATAATATATCGTATTTAGTTAAAAATAAAATTCAAAGTTATGAGTTATGACGACTACAACACAAATGTGTACGTATATGTGTATGTATGTTTATTTATTATAAGTGGGGATATTGCAATATAACATTGAATTTTGAAAGTCAAATAAGAAGTCAAAACGAACATTTTTCTATTGAAGGTCAAATGGAAACTAATATCTTCCAACGTCAAAGGAGTGATGACAAAACGATTGGACCATGAGAACGGAGTCATCTACGTTATGTCATCTACGTTATGTCCACGGGTTTAACGTATCCATCGTAATAAAATATTGATTATTCATTTATACAAAATACTTTGATAATTTATCGTAAAAACATTTGCATTCATCTTTCTATATAAAGCTACTTGTTGCGACACCTATTTATTATTTAAGTTTATTTTAAAAATAAAAATAAATATAGATGTTTAAATATTTGAAAATTTTAAATTTATAAGAAAAATATTCAAATTGAAGTGTTTTTTTTTTAATTTAAACAAATAATCTAGATAAATAAATAAAAGAAACTAATAGGCTTTACCTTATGAATTTTAAAATTAAAAAGTAAGTCAATTAACAAAATTAATATTCATTTATTATTATATCTAATGTAATTATTACATTTAAATACTATGTTGACTTTAATAAAATGAAAAAAACCCATAAAATGACATGTGAGAAAAATTAATTTAAAATAACCATAAAATAACATACGACCAAATGAATGAGGGTGGGGTTGAGGGTATGTTTATTTAAATAAATTAAAAAATAAGGGTAAAATAGTCTTTTTAGGTAAGACAGGGACCAAGTACGTAACAAAAACAAACAGTAGGGACCTTCCGAGTTAAAAAAATAAGTTAGGGACCAAACACGCAAATTACCCTAAACCATAGGGACCATTCGTGTAATTTACTCTAAAAATATCTTTATTTATTATAGTAGATATTTAATTTAATTATTATGTTTAAATACTATGTTAACTTTAATAAAATGGAAAAAACCCATAAAATGACATATGAGAAAAATTAATTTAAAATAACCACAAAATGACATGTGACCAAATGAATGAGAGTGTCACATGTGGTAAAAATATCTTTATTTATTATAATAGATACTATGTTGACTTTAATAAAATTGAAAAACTCATAAAATAACATGTGAAAAAAATTAATTTAAAATAATCACAAAATGACATGTGGCCAAATAAATGAGAATGTGAGATGTGGCAAAAAAAGATCTTTATTTATTAGAGTAGATACGAAATGCATAGTAAAGAGACACATACATGACACATGAGTTGACTCCAAACACCACTCACAATCTTCGTAAGTGGGAGGTCTTATGTGTGAGGCTACGATTAGGGTTGTAAACGACCCGAGTTAAGTCCAAGCATAGTTAGGCTCGTCACCAGTAGTTGACTATGATGAGAACTTCTCACCAGTAGCGAAGATTAAGTCTATTAGGGTTATGCTAGCCATAGCCGCATTTCATGATTATGAAATATGGCAAATGGATGTCAAAACCGCTTTCCTTAGTGGAAAGTTGGCTGAGAATGTTTACATGAGTTAGCCAGAGGGTTTTGTCGATGCAAAGCACCCTAATAGAGCATGTAAGCTTGAGAAATCCATTTATGGATTGAAACAAGCATCTCGTAGATGGAATATTTGTTTCGATGAGAAAGTCAAAGAGTTTGGCTTTTCGAGAAGCGAGGATGAGTCCTGTGTATATGTCAAAGCTGGTGGGAGTATAATTAGCTTTTTGGTACTCTATGTGGATGACATACTACTCATAGTAAATGACATCCCAACCTTGCAGGAGGTTAAGTCCTGGATTGGGAAGTGTTTCGCTATGAAGGACCCCGGAGAAGCTGCCTATATTCTTGGGATAAGGATATTGAGAGACAGGAGTAAGAGACTAATTGGACTTAGTCAAAGTACCTACTTGGATAAGGTGTTGAAAAGATTCAGCATGCAGGATTCCAAGAAAGGTGACTTACCGATCCAGAGCAATGCCAAACTGAGTAAAACTCAGAGTCCGAGTACTGAGGCTGAGATGAGTCGAATACCATATGCTTCTGTTGTTGGCTCGATCATGTATGCCATGACTTGTACTCGCTCTGATGTGGCCTTTGCTTTGAGCATGGTCAGCAGATATCAAGGGAATCCTGGTAAGGCTCACTGGACTGCGGTTAAGAACATTCTCAAGTACCTGCGGAATACTAAGGACTGGGTCCTTACCCTCGGTGGGAGTGATGACTTGAGAGTGGTGGGGTATAGCGACGCTAGCTTTCAGACCTACAGAGATAATTTCCGATCTCAGTCGGGCTGGTTCTTTACCCTGAATGGAGGAGCAATTACTTGGAAAAGTTCCAAGCAGGAGACAATAGCTAATTCAACTTGCGAATCAGAGTACATAGCAGCAAGTGAGGTGGCGAAGGAGGCAATATGGCTGAAGAACTTCATTGGAGACCTTGGAGTTGTACCAGCTATAAAGGAGCCTATGGATATTTTCTGTGACAACGAGAGTCCAGTTGCCTTAGCCAAGGAACCAAAGGATCATGGCAGATCCAGGCACATCGACAGAAAATAACACTTCATTCGACATCGAATAGAATAAGGAATCCTCGTGGGAAAGAGGGTATCATCGGATGAGAACCCAGCAGATCCCCTCACGAAGGGACTGAGTAGGGTTAAACATTTACATCATGCGAGGCACATTGGGCTGAAGGATGATATTAGTTTTAATGATTAGATAGCTTTCAAAACTTGTAATAGTTAAAATGTAATTGACATTTGATGTTTAAATAATAGGTGTTTTTTATTTACTATGGTATTGTCTTGTTTCAATCCTTTACTATTGTTTCACTTTGCATGTTTTCACTTGCAGAATAATTATATTATTCAAACTATCCACAGTCGATAATACATTAGAAGTAGGTATTGAATCAAGACTGTCATGAATTTGGCTTGTAGATTTGTCTGAATTGTATTAGACATAGCAAAGTTTGCTACAACATTCATGAGTGCTCATAAGGTCTGAGTATTGGATACAACCCGCATTCACTTGTATCACTTCATGGAATTTATCTCGAGTGATCGTGAGACGATAATATCATATAAGTCTTCAAACCAAGAGATATGAGTTGTTGACTATGAGTTGGTTGTGCATTGATTGTACGAAACCGCTTCAGTAACTTGATGCTATAAAACGTGTTGTTGTGTACAATTTGATGCATAGTTAGTACAAGCATATGAGTCGAAGTTTATCTGTTCCTTTTAGTCCTTGGAGGATCGAAAGCGATATCTTGGACCCCTCGATGATTTTGTTTTTCTTATGTGCCGGGCCCGGTCAGAACAAAATTGATGTGTTCGATTAAGTTCTATGTCAAACAAATCGGAAATCGGGAAACAAACTGCTGGACAATAAGTATGACGTTGTTCCATGTATTTGTTTGGCTGATATCTTGAAAACAAAGGATTATATGATCACTTATCTAAAATGGAGCGTCTCGTTTCGACAGAGGCTTTTAAGAGCTACGATTTCTAGTCGGTGTTTTAAGTGGTACTTGCAGTTAGTGTTATTAGACTTATCCAAGTGGGAGACTGTTGGATTTAGTGTCTAAGCCCATAACTATAATTGGTATGTACTTGACCCGATAGTAGCATGGTCCATTTGGGTTGCATGGCACTTGAACAATTTGTAAGGATGGACTTATGAGGAGAGGATATTTATGATTTGTTAATATATTATAAGTTCTAATATATTAATATGAAATCATATTATTTAAATAGTATTGATCAAGAATTAATTTGGAATTAATTTTGTGATCAAAAGAGACTAATTAAATAAATGGGGATTGATTGTGTAAATCATTCATTCTTATATAGTGGGCTTATGATCCATAATCCTTTATGTTGGGCTAAACCCATGTGGTGACCCATGGATACTCCATGGAGGTTAAAACCCATGGAGCATGAGGAATGTGGAAAGTCATGCACATTAGGGTTTGCATGGTGTAACCCTAGTAGTGTCACACTATATAAAGGACCCCATAGCTACCAAAATTGGCACCTAAGTGAAAGGAACGAGGGCTAGCCGATTTTAAGTGCAAGTATACTTCTCTCAAGTTCTTCCAATTGTTGGTGGTGTTGTGTGAAGCATTTGAGGCATCACACTTGGGGTGCTAGGCTCTTAAAGGCTTAAGGAATCAAGCTACAAGAAAAGGTATGTCATCCTACTAGATTTTTGTATTACATATACTTCATGGTATGCTAGTTAGGATGAAACCTTGGAAAATGAAAGTTTGCATGTATAATAGAGAAAACATAGATCCAAGGTTTCTAGGGTTGCATGCACACCTTAGGAGTGTTAGAATGCTCAAAACCCATCAATGTCAACATCAAAACAACACCCAATTAATAATTGGGTTCCAATACATAACCATAAGTCCATGCTTGGGGTAAAAGACTACTTTACCCCAACCTATCTTGATTCAAGCCCAAGGCCCAACTCACACTCCAAAGGCCCAAAAGTCAACCAATGGACCAACGCCCAACATATGGCCCAATTTTCCAAATTAGGCCCAAACCCTTCACATGGGCCTTACCTTAAGGCCCAACCATCTATTCCGGTCCAGACACTTGGCATTCCAATGATCCAATATCTCATAATCATGAAGGCCCAATTATGGCCCAATTATGGCCCATTTATGGCCTAATTTTCCAAATTGGGCCCAAGTCCCTCACATGGGCCTTACCCTAAAGCCCATTGTTCTTGGATAGCCCATCAATAGCCCAATCACCAAAGCCCAATAGAAAGGCCCAACTCAAGGCCCAAGCAAAATTAGGGTTTTCATATAAAATGACGATTAGGGTTAAGTGTTTCTTACTTAACCCATTAAGGACTTAATCAATTAAGTCCATCACTCTACTAGGTCAAACATACAATGTGGTCAGGATTAATTCACGATTCTAATCCAATGGTCCAAACTTGCGGGTCCCGACAATTCCAAATTAACAAATTCCAAAATTAGGGTTTTCTAAACCCTAATTAGGGTTTCTAACCCAATCGTGTGCCCATTAGTCAAATGGTTAGGTTTTTAGGTCAAGTAGGGCTTCATTAGGTCAATTAGGGTTAAATAAGTCGGGCACCACCCACTACCACCTCGGGTAGTGGCGGTCAACAGCGGCTCACGGCAGCGGCCACCACTTCGTGGTGGATGTTATGATTTTAGGCTAAATGTGTCCAAGCATCTAAACTAACAATCCAAACACACAATGCACACCGCTAGCGAGCACGACGGCTGGTGGCGGCAGAGAGCGGCAGCCACCACCTCACCGTGGTGGTTATGGGTTTTTCCTTGATTATTCCGGTGGTACAATACATTTTACATCGAAATATCCGAATAAACACACACACATAAAATAACAAACACACACACACACAGCCGCCCTGTGGCGGCAAGCGGTGGTCGGAGGTGCTAGCCACCACTTCACGGTGGTGGTGGTGGCCCTCTTTCGAATTCCAGCCAAACAAATACATTCCCACACGACCTTGACTAAAACACATCCAAAAGATACACACACACATACACGCGTGCCCGTAACAGTAACACCACCACCTACCTAGTGGTGTACGGCGGCGGTGATATCACGAGATGACAGCGGCTAACGGCGGCAACCACCATGGCTGGCGGCCATGGTGGTTCTTCTCGGTTACTGGTCAACATCACACGTCAACCGCTGAAACACGGACACATACACGAGGTGGAACTCACACCACAACTGATCTTCAACCTTGGAGGAGGATGGTGACTTCGGCGGGGAGGTGGATGTTATCCGCCACTGGAATCAACAGCAAGTGGCCCCTGCTAGCTCGATCTTTCACTGCCCGGATGAATGTTGGCTTCGCCGTTCGTGGTTTCTCCGGATGAATGTTCGGCGGTCTTCGTCTTCAACTGCGGTGGTCGCGCCTCCATCGGAAAAACGACCACAACGGCTATGATTCCTATTCGCCCGATCTTCAAGATGTCGGTCTTTAGAGATTTCGGTTTCGTCAGCATCCACCGTGGTGGCCTCGTCCTGGTGGTTTGCGACCTTGACATCGAAGGGAGTGGGGGGTATAAGGGTGACGACGCCGGAAGTTTGAAGAAGGAGGGTAGCGGCTGCACATGGCTAGGGTTAGGGTTTGGAGGGGGTGACGGGTTATATACCCCGAGCCCCATAAGCATTATCCCATAACGACAGAAATGGTCCTTCCTTCTGTATTTTCTTTCAAAACGGATCATTAATTTACCATTTTAACCCCAGCCATCCAAAATCCTTTCAACTGAAGTCCTTATGTTACCAAATGGTCCCTCCTTTACAAAAACTTTTCAACTTAGGTCCAAAATTTACTCTTTAGCCCCTGCTTCCACAAATCCTTACATATTAAGTCCAAAAGATACCAAACACCCCCTGACTTCTAAAAATCTTCACAAAATAAATCTTGAATTTACACTTTAACCCCCAGAGATTCAAATCTTGCCATTTGGCTCCCCGAAACCAGCACCCCGCTAATTATTATTTGATTTTGGGCTATAATAATATAAAATAAGAATAAAAAATACTTCTCGGGGTTCCGGGTTTATTATTTAATTATTCTATTTTAAACGGAATGTTACAGAGCCGATCCGGAGTAGCTCACAGGTAGTTTGACTCGTTTGCACCCCTAGCTACGATGCATTACAAAGGAAAGCGAAACATTGAACGGTCTTGTGACCTTTGAAGAAAAAAAATGTTTTTAAACCCTCTAAATTATGCCTATTAATACCAATAAACATCTACACTACAACACACAATACTTTCACTTATTTCTCTATATACTTTCACTTCTTTCTCTCTACGCTACAATCCAAAAAATGGATCAAAATCTAAACACTCCAAAGACCCCCATACACACCAACTTCACCCACCGGCACATTCACACTCAACATAACACCTACAACAACTTGTCAATACCTAAATTTCAAATCACCATCGGGAAGTTTCATAAATATGCTCCTTTAAACAAACTCATCAATTCTTTAATCACCCATTCTCCAACAACCATACCAACAAGACTACTTCCAACAACCAAACCCTTACCAAACATCAAACCAATTTCAACAATTTCAAACTCAGCCTCAAAAATCACCACCTTCACAACAATTACCTTCCTAACCCCAATATCCCAACAATGATGATGTCAAAAGGGTGTTGTAAACTCAACCACAATCAACAAGAAGGGAACTAAGGGACAAAGGAAAAATGCTCAAAATAAATGGGATGAAAATGAGGAAGCAGCACTAACAAAAGCTTGGATTGAAATATCTACCGATGAGCTTACGGGAAATGCCCATTCTGGGAGAGCATTTTGGAACCGCATTCTAGCACACTTTCAATACAAATGGGAAAAGGTAGGGATGAGCTTTAGAACCGGACCGATTCGGAACCGGAACCGGTTTCCCTATATTATAAGAACCGGGAACCGGACCGTCGGTTCTAGCACCAGTTTTGGTTCCGGTCCCGGTTTTTCGGTTATTTTTCAAACTAGAACCGGTTAAAATGTTGTAGATGATATGTTATCTTTCGGAACCTGTAAATGATTTAATATTTAACCAAATTATGACTTTTTACATTCTAAATTGAACTACAAACTCTAAATTACATGATGAAAACGAATCAAGTAATTCTGACTTCATATGAGTGAGTTATGCACATTTTAAAAGTGGGACAAATTCCAAAAAATAAAAACAAAATGCTGAAACAGAAAATACGCAGCATTGATATGCTGTCTTCCGAGGTCTATAACTGATTCAATATCTAACCAAAATATGTGTTTGTACACTCTAAAATGATGTATAAACACCAAATTACATGCTGGAAAAAAATGAAGTAATTTCGACGTCATATGAATGAGTTATGCACATTTAAAAAAGCGGGATAGATTTAGAAAAACAAAAAAAAGTGCTGAAATATAATAAACGCAGCATAGATATTCTTTCTTTCGGGGCATGTGTCTGATTCAATATCTAACCAAAATATATGTTTGTACAATCAAAATAGAATTATAAACTCCAAATAACATGTTGGAAAAAAAATCAAGTAATTCCGACTTCATATGAGTGAGTTATGCACATTTTAAAAAACGAGAAAAATGTCAAACCGGGACCGGTTTTCATAAAAATTGAGAACCGGTAACCGGACCTTATTACCAATTCCGGTTCCGGTTCCGGTCCGGTTCTGGTTCCGACAGTTCTAATGCTCATCCCTAAGAAAAGGTGAAAACTAGAGTTACGATTAGGGCTGTTCACTATTTGGATAAAACCAAATTGGACAATTGGACAATTTGGATTGGACTATTTGGTTCGAATATTCGGATTTTTGGATTGATTGCCAACAAAATCAAATTATTATTTTGGATTTCGGATTGCTTTGTGTTCATGAAATAAAAAACCGAATAGTCTAAAAAACCGATAACTTATTTATTTATTTATTTTTAATATATCTATAATTATTTATTAATTTTGTAAGTTATTTTTTTCAAATAGGTTTTAAAAGTTTAACCTAATAAAAAACATTAATATACATTTTCTCTCAGACGTTTTTTATCTGTAAAATATTAAACTATAATATACATTTTTAGTAGTTGTTTATAAATTTTAAATCACAACTAAATAATTTGATTTTTTTCCTGTAAAATTAGGTAATGTTATAATTATATGTCGTTTTAAAAACTGAATTACAAAAACCAATCCAATCGAATTGTAATTGGATCGGATCAGATCGGATTTGAATTTAGTTTGGACTATTTGGATCCATGTTTTGAAAGCCGAAATCAATTTGGATTCACTTGATTGGATTGGATCAAACCGATACATCCAAACAAACACCCCTAGTTACGATAGCGTCGACGGAAAATGGAACGAGTTAAAAAACAGTTGTACAAGTTTTAATGGAATTTACCTCAACATCACAAACATACGTCATAGTTGGTGTAATGATTTTAACCTTTTAAGCACCACTCTTCAAAAATACAAAACCACCCATGGTGGAAAACCATTTGGCCATCAAAAAGTGTGGCGTGTTATGCTTGTCGGTCCAAAATGGGTCCTTGATTCGAGTCGATTAGTCAATCACAAATGCAGTTCATTTGTACCAACAAACGAGCGAGAACTTCATAATTATAAGTAGGTTTGGGAATTGACCTCAATGAATATGATTATAATAATTAAAAAGGCAGCATCTTCATCGACAAGGGATAAAGAAAAAAAAAGTTGTTGAATCGGAACCAAATTTCATTCAAATGCTTGCGATAAAACTTGATGATCATCTTGACTTTCTTCAATAAAAGATAGAGTACAAAACCGCAATCAATGACTTTAAAATGATAAACATGCCACCACATCCGGATATTCCACCCGATCAACTCGACCCTTTCAACAAGCTCCAACACATGATAAAAGACAAGTATAAGGATTTTAATTTTTAGGTTTAAATATAATTTTTAATTTAAGCATAACGTTATTTCTAATTTTATGTTTTTTTAAAAAGTTTTTATTGTAATTTTTATCTTCACTTTTAGTAATGCACTTTTAATTTGATTTAATGAAATTTTAATTTTGTTTTAAAATCTTTTATTTTTATTAAAACTGTGTGTGTATTGATGTAGAGTGGTGGTTATTTCCTAAGTAGAATAAGTACTAATAGGATATTGTGAAATTGAGATGTAGCTGACATGACATATTTTTTGAGATCACTCCTTATAGCCTAAGGCTAGAGGGAGTGATGTCATTTTTTCCACATCATTTTTGCTGCCACATAAGCGTTACGTAGGATTTGTCACTTCTCTTCAAAACTTTGTCATTTAGAGGGTGTGGATTGCCACTTCCGTGCTTCATTAACTTGAAGAGAAAAGTACAAGACACTTAAAAAATACAACATCGATATTCAACATTCAAAACATAGATAAACCTACATATTATTTTGTTTTGCAATATCATCGTTGACCTTCAATGCCAATTGTCTTTTGTGACCGGTAAGCTTGTTGGTATCTTTCATTAAGATTGCCATGTCATGAGATTTTTTCTTCTCTTTTGCAATACCCAAGTATTACTCCAAAGTAGCCTTCAAGTTTTCCATTTTGCTTGCCATTAACTCGATGTCACCAGAACTATTTGCGACCCTTTTACCCTTTCATTTAACTTGGTCTTTTCCCATGGGATGACTAGATATTGGCACCTCAATAAGCTCATATTCGTCGAGGTCAATGCAGAAATGAGCATCCGACAATTGGGTATGAGTGGTTTCAGATGTTTTGATTCTTTTAAAAGAACCGCCTGTGAATGATTGGGAAGTTTGGATATCTTGCCACTTTTTTTTACGCCTTCACAATATTCCAATGGTGATGAAATTTGAAAGGTGTCCCCTTATCATTTCGGTAAAGTCCTAGATCTTTTTTGCAATATTGTTTCATCGTTTGCACCACTTTTCCACTTTTCCACTGCCACATCACACTCATAAATATCTCATTAAATTCAATGACAACTTTGTTAGTGTTCCTCCACTTCGAGTAAATTTGATCATTTTTTTGTTGTCTCCAAGCTTCATTTCATAGATAAAATGCCTACTAACTTTCCGGTAAAAAGTTGGCACATCTTGGTTGAAAACCGTATGTACTCACTAGTGGCCTAATACTCCTTAAATCTCTAAGAAAAATGTATCTTTCATATAGCCACCTGTGATACAATAAACTGAGTGGGTCAGGTTGGAAAACCTGGTGAGTACATAGGGTTTTCAACCCAGATTAATATAATTATTATGTTTAATCATCAAACAATTAACCCAATTTCTCATCCCTATTATCTTCCTTAAGAATCTCCCCTAAGAATCATCTATTCTTCATTCATTCATTTGTAAGGATTTTCCTAAGGAATAGGCACGAAGTCCAACGATATCAGGGTTTATCTAACATGCACTAAGTACATAGATGTCGATGTTATTAATTAGTCACAACTTTCAATGTTATCTATTAGGCATAGCTTCCATTGTTATCTATTAGGCACAACTGCTAATATTATCCATTAGACACAACTGCCAGGATTTTTAGAGTACATCTGGTGAACACGTAGTTCATAAACACTTACAATTTGCGAGCCTGTTAGCGTTCCACTGGACTTTCTAGAATAGTATGTGGTTGTCATCTATTATCTGCTAGATGATTGGATCAGCTTTAAAGTCAAGGATTCTCATCCTCTTTCACCTCTCATCATCTATTTCATATTTCATCTCTCATCATTCATATCATCTTTCATCTACCCTTCTTTACCCAATATATATAGGTCTAAAAATACATATACAGTTTAAATCAAGTAAAACATGTATAAATCGTTCATCTAGCATAGATATCAAGAACACATATATTAAGCACATATAGCATGTATTAATATTAAACACTTCATATCTATGTGTAATATTAAAGTAGCTATGCACTCACTTCTGACATCCCCATTTTTACAGCCAGAAAATACCGATTTTGTTTATGCTTTTTAATAAAAATCAGAGTAACTTCTTAAGAAAAGTATTGCGGAATTTGTTCCCAAAACAAAATATGATATAAATTTTGTCAAAACATTTCTTAAATAAATGTATTTTCATTACATTACAAAAACTCGGGATGTCAATCATCGATACAGATCATAAGCATAAACCAAAAATAAATAAACATCGTGGGCCACAAAACACAATCTGGTCTTAAATCCATAATCTCTCGTCAAGTCATCCAACTATGCTTTTGCCACTACCTGTAATACAAGAAAACTGAGTGGGTCAGGCTGGGGAGCCTGGTGAGCATATAGGGTTTTCAACCCACAATAATAAGTTCATTATTTATTTTCATCAAATTACTAACCTGATTACCCGTTCCCATTATCCTCACTTTACGTCCCTAAATCATCTATTATAAGGGACCTATCCTAAGGAATTTCATCGGGATGGACACTACTGCTAAGGGGATTCCTCAGCCATATATGTCCGTAAGGCAAACATGGGGGGGGGGGGATGGAGTACATCTTCAAAAACACCTACAGGTTGCGAGCCTGCTAGCGCTCCACTGGACTGCCTAGAAAAGTCCGTGGTCGTCATCTATACTCCGCTAGACGACTGGATCATCTTAAACATCGTAAACATCGAGGCCTGTCATCATTTTAACACACATCATCTATTTCATCTACCCGTTGTTCTACCCAACATATTTGTAGATACAAAATACATACATGGTCCAAATCTGTAAAACAAAGCTTACATCTTTCATCCAACATACTTTCAAAGCATAAAATATTTATATAGTCTAGATCTAAAAAATAATGTTTACATCTTTCATCTAGTATGACTTTCAAAGCATAATATATATATATATATATACGGTCTAGATCTGAAGAAAAAGTTCAGATCCGAAGGAAAGAAGTTCAGATCTTTCATCTAACGTAGATCTCAAAGTACACAGTTTAGACCTGAAGAAAAAACTTAGAACTGAGGTGAGAAAGTGTAGATCTGAAAGAAAAAGTCTCAGATCTGAAAGAAAAGTCTTAGATTTGAAAGATAAAGTGTAGATCTGAAGGTAAAAGTTTTAGATCTGAAAGAAAGAAGCATAAACCTTTCATTCAGCAACATCTCAAGTAAATAGCTAACATATACCTATACACATAGCACATAAAATACTTCATATCTATGTGTAAGATGAAAAGTGACTATACACTCACCTGCTACGGAGTGATTTGGACAGCACCTCGCTTCTAAAAATAATCTTCTTTGACGAAACCGGGAAGTTTGCTTGAAAATCGGGCTCCACGCGGGCAGAGATTCAAACCGAAAAACTCTTTTTCTCGGAGACTCTGGGCTCTCCGAGGCTTTCTTCAAGTGCTAGGGAAGTTTCCTAGGCTTTTGGGGGGTTTGGGGATTTAGAGAGAGAGTTGAGAGAGAAAATAGAAGTGCATTGGTGAGAAAAATGGCTGGCCCTCGCAGCCCTTTTATAGCCGCGAGGCTCCTGGCTACGCACTGCGCTCCTCGGATCTACGCTGGGCGTTCCTCGGACGCGGGGCACTCCTGATCTATGATGCGCGTTCGTACGAAGACGTGTCCGAAGCCTATAGGTGTGACGTGGTCCATCCGAGTCCAAGCGATTCCGAACGCGGGGCGTTCGCCTCTCGTACGCGCTGCGTAGCGAGCCAGCTGTCACCCATCCGAGGCGAGTCCGTGCTCAGCAAGCGACGGCCCAGATCGAGCCACGTCATCATTCTCGCATCAGATTTCGCAAATTCACTTTCCGACTTCTAAAAATCATAACTTTCGCATACGAGCTCCGTTTTCGACGTTCTTTATATACATGCGTAGGCGGGAACGTACTCTACAACTTTCGTTTAGACTCCGTCGGCTAATTTTGACTTTATTTTAAAAGTTATATTTTTAACAGGCAGGGAGAGGATTGGTCCGTTAAAAATTCGTAACTTCTTCATCCGACGTCCGTTTTTGTTTGTCTTTTTATCGTTACTCGACTATTAACGAGATATTCGATTCTCGTTTAGGTTGTGTCGGCTAAAAACCACTCGATCTAATATTCGAACTTCGGGCTGTACACTGCTAAGCCGAAACTTCGAAAAATCATAACTTCCTTATACGAAGTCAGATTTGGGCTTTCTTTTTATGCACGCTCTCGGTTTAACGTATACCACAACTTTTGTTTTGATTGCTAAGGCTAAAAATTCTTCTATCGTAAATTCACTATTTACGTTTCCCGGTGTCGTGTCGGTTTTGCTGTAAAACTTCGACGGGTCATAACTTTTTCGTTATAACTCGGATTTCGGCGCTCTTTATATACCCGGAATCCTTGTTTAGACCAATACAACTTTATGTATAGATATTGGGTTTATCTCACACTTTAATTTTGACGCTTATTTTTATCCTTTATTATTTCTTTATAATCAAATATATAAGCACATAAATCACATAATACTCAAATACTTCATCTTTATTACTTCAAAAAGATTTACAATAGTTGACGTAGACTATTACATCATCTAATAATACTTAGCCCCGAAACATGGGCGTTACAATTCTCTCCCCCTTAGGATGATTCCGTCCTGGAATCATGCGTCAGCAAACAGATGCGGATAGCGACTCATCATGTCACTTTCTGTTTCCCAAGTGAGATTCGGCCCATTCGTATGTTTCCAACGGACTAGCACTAAGTCGACCATCTTGCGTCGTAACTTCTTAGTCTTACGGTCAACAATTGCCTCGGGGTCTTCAATCAACCTCTTATTCTCATCCATTCTTAACTCTGAGATTGGAATTATGTCAGCAACTTCTCCCGTGAATTTCCTCAAATAACACACATGGAAGGTGTTATGAATACCATCTAGTTCTTTGGGTAATTCGAGCTTGTAAGCTTGGTTCCCAATCTTCTGAAGAACTTTGAACGACCCAATAAACCTTGGACTCAACTTTCCTCGTTTCCCAAATCTTATAAGTCCCTTCCACAGTGAGATTTTAAGCAAAACTAAATCCCCGACTTCGAATATCACCGGTCGCCTCTTCTTGTCAGCATAGCTCTTTTGACGATCCTGAGCTGCTAACATCCTTTCCCTAATCACTTTTAGCTTTTCAGTAGTCTGATGGACTATCTCGGGGCTCATAAACTGCTTTTCTCCTGCTTCAAGCCAACAAGACGGCGTACGACACTTTTGTCCATATAAGGCTTGATAAGGTGCCATCTTGATGCTCGAATGGTAACTATTGTTGTAGGAAAATTATACCAGAGGTAAGTGTTCATCCCAGTTACCTTGGAACTCTAGGGTACACGCTCTTAGCATATCCTCCAACGTTCGAATCGTTCTTTCGCTCTGACCATCAGTCTGCGGATGGTAAGCTGTACTTAAACACAATTTCGTACCCAATTCCTCTTGTAGACTTCTCCAAAACCTTGACGTGAAACGACTATCATGATTTGATACAATCGTTAGAGGAACACCGCGAAGTCTTACTACCTCCTTCACATAAGCATTGGCAAGATTATCCATAGACCATCTTTCATTGGCTGCTATGAAGTGTGCACTCTCAGTGAAACGATCCACGACCACCCAAATCATGTCGTGACCGCTCTTCGTCCTGGGCAGTTTAGTCACAAAATCCATGGTGATGTCTTCCCATTTACCCATGGGTACATGTAAAGATTCTAAACTCCCATACGGTTTCTGATGTTGTGCCTTAACTCTCGCACATGTCACACACTCGGCCACATACTTCGCAACATCGAGCTTCATCATCGGCCACCAGTAGTAGGGCTTTAGGTCCCTATACATTTTAGTTCTACCGGGATGAATCGAGTACATGGTCTTGTGCGCTTCCTCCATCAAAAGATCTCTTATTCCTCCCGTCTTAGGTACCCAAATCCTATCTTGGAATACGTTTAACCCTTGATTGTTTGTACCGAACACCAGCGTTCTGCCCAAACGCTCTTCTTTTCGGTCATTTTTCTCTAAAGCTTCTTCTTGAGCTCTCTTAATACTTTCCACGATCGTTGAGACAACTTCAATTCTTAACGCTCTTGGCCTTCTCCTTTCAAGGCTCACTTTTTGGCTTAAAGCATCGTCTACGACATTTGCTTTACCAGGGTGGTAAAGTATCTCGCAATCGTAATCCTTAAGCAACTCTAGCCAGCGTCGTTGCCTCATATTCAACTCTTTTTGATCAAAGATATACTGAAGACTCTTATGATCGGTGAAAAGCTTGCACTTCGTAACGTAAAGATAATGCCTCCATACCTTTAGTGCAAATACTATCGCCGCCAACTCCAGATCATGAGTGGGGTAGTTCTTTTCGTGTTCTTTCAATTGCCTTGATGCATATGCTATCACCTTATACCTTTAGGTCAGAACGCAACCTAACCCAATTCCAGATGCATCGCTATAAACTGCGAAGTCTTCGACTCCATCGGGCAGAGAAAGAATCGGTGCTTCACACAACTTCTTCTTTAACTTCTCGAATATTTCTTCGTGCTTCTCACTCCAAGTATAAGTAGCTCATTTATGGGTCAAAGTTGTCATTGGAGCAGCTATCGAAGAAAAGCCTTGGATAAACCTTCGGTAATATCCGGCTAATCCCAAAAAGCTTCGGATCTCCGTAGGACCCTTTGGTCGCTCCCACTTCATCACAGCTTCATTCTTCGTTGGGTCAACCATGATCCCTTCTTGGTTAACCACATGACCCAAGAATTGGACTTCTCGAATCCAAAAATCACATTTGGAAAACTTTGCGTACAGCTTCTCCTTCTTCAGAACTTCTAACACTTCTCGCAGGTGCTTGCCATGCTCTTGCTGGCTCTTTGAGTAAACCAGAATGCCATCTATGAACAATATTACAGATTTATCGAGGAACGGTTTACAAACCCTGTTCATCAAATACATGAATGTTGCTGGAGCATTGGTTAGTCCAAACGACATAACCAAGAACTCATAGTATCTGTACCTCGTTCTGAACGTGGTTTTCTCAATATCTTGCTCTCGCACCTTCAACTGATGATATCCTGACCTAAGATTGATCTTGGAGAAATAACTCGAACCTTGCAGCTGATCGAACAGGTCATCAATCCTTGGAAATGGGTACTTGTTCTTCACCGTTGCCTTGTTCAGTTCTCTATAATCTATGCACATTCTCATGCTTCCATCTTTCTTCTTTACGAATAACACCGGAGCTCCCCAGGGTGATGAACTAGGTCTAATGAAACCCTTATCCAACAACTCCTAAAGTTGCGTCATAAGCTCCTTCATCTTCGTCGGTGCTAATCGGTATGGTGCTTTTGCTATTGGTGTTGTTCCTAGTAACAACTCTATTCGAAATTCCATTTGTCTATCAGGCGGTAATCCAGGAAGATCTTCGGGAAAGACTTCCGGATAGTCACACATCACTGGTATTTTCTGCATCTCCTTCTTCTCTTTCTTAGCATCGATCACAAATGCCAAGTATGATGTGCATCATTTGGAAAAACATTTCCTGGCTTTCATTAGGGAAATGATTCCAGAATTCACTCTACGTTTGTCCCCGTAGACCACAAACGACTCTTTCCCAGGCGGGTTCACTCTTACTATCTTCTTCTTGCACAGTATCTCGGCATCATTGGCGCTAAGCCAATCCATTCCCAGTACGATATCGAAACCATTCAGCTCAATAGGTAACAACTCCTCATGGAATTCGTTTCCGTTTAAGTCGATGACGATATTCCAAATGCAATTGCTAACAGGTATGAATTTGCCACTGGCAACTTCTACAACTAGGGAATCATCAAGTTTTTCTATAGGCAATGCGAGTCTTCCACCAAATTTATGTGATATAAAGGAGTAATTTGATCCATAATCAAACAATATATTGGCAGGCAATCCATTTACAAGAAAGGTACCTGAAGCGACGTCCGTTGCTTCCTTCACGGCTTCGAGTGTCATCTGGAAAGCTCTGGCTTTTGGCTTTGGTGGGACATTAGGCCTTGATGCCTCCTTCTTTTTCGGGCAATCCTTAGCGATGTGCCCTTCTTCATTGCATCCATAGCACACCCTCTTGTTGGATGTGCACTCGTTGGCGTAATGCCCTGTCCTTCCAAATTTGTAGCAAGTCACCTCCTCGCTACATTTCCCCGAGTGTTTCTTTTTACACTTCTCGCACCACTTTGCTTCGTTTCCTCTTCCTCCAGATTTCTTTGAACCAGACTTGTTCTTCTTGTTAGATTTTGACGACCCATCAAACTTCCTCTTTTCGCCAACCTCAACTTTCCTGGCGGCTCTTCCCTTGATCATTTCCTCAACAGACTTGGCAGCTCAGATAGCTGCCTCCAGAGTAGGTGCCTGGCGGACTAGCACAACGTACTCCCATGGAAGTCCCTTTGCATACTTATCAACTTTTGTCAGCTCGTCTGGAACGATGCGCAAAGCAAACTCCATTTTGTCAATGAAGGCATTGGTGTATTCATCAATGGACATGTTTCCCTTCTTCAATGTCAGGAATTGGTTCTCTAGCTCGAGCAGGTTTTGGGCTGAGCAGTACTTGCGCTTGAAGTGTACCAAAAATTCTGCCCAAGTCAACTGCAGTGGCTTATTGGGGCTTAGAGTCTTCCCCAGAGTGTTCCACCAGCGAACAGTGCCTCCTCTGAACTGTCGCACTGCAAAGGTGGTCTGTAGCTTGCCTTTGCAACCACATGTTATGAAAGCCAATTCCATCTCCGATATGAAGTCCATGACTCCAATTGGATCCTCTTTCCCCGTGAAAGTTGATGGCCTACAGGTTGTGAAGTCCTTATACTTGAATTCGTTCCTCTCGACTCCTTCATCATGGTTGTTCCTCCTGATCACCGGGGGTTCCACCTGACTGACAGTGCAGCTGTTATTCCCTTCTTCAGACTCTCCGTCATTTCGTTCTGGTTGTTCAACATGCATCAAAGGTTCATTTCTATTATTCAGCAACAATTGTCTCATCTCTTCCCTCTGTTCCGCCATCATAGCCCGAATCATGGCTTGAACTCCAGCCATTGTGACTGGCTCAGGTGCAACTTCAACTATCGGCACCTGCTCAATCACTGTGGGACGAGGCTGCTGATTCCTATTCCCATTCGCGTTTCCATCTCCACTTCAGGTTCTTTCCATTTTGATCTATACACCAAATTAGGTGAATTTAGATCTTTATTTAGGATAGTCGTTTAAACCGTCCTTCTCACTCCAAAACGTTACATGCTAGTTCTAATATCGTTTTCGAACGCTTAGAATCCTAAACACATAAGGTTTCCAGATCCGGTCGGCAACAGACCATAGATCCGAACAAATAATAGCACATAAGGAAAGCTTAAAGCATTTAGCACATAAAAGCATTTTAGGCATCTTTCCTAAAATAAACTAGTGCTCGTGTCTAAAATATGGAAGACACTCATCTCACGATCATCACTTAGCATTCTAAGTTTAAGTCTAGAAATCCTACAAATTCCAAGTTCGCTTAAACTAATGCTCTGATACCAACTGTGACATCCCTATTTTTACAACCAAAAAAGACCGATTTTGTTTATGCTTTTTAATAAAAATCAGAGTAACTTCTTAAGAAAAGTATTGCGGAATTTGTTCCCAAAACAAAATATGATATAAATTTTGTCAA
Source organism: Lactuca virosa (assembly GCF_052849685.1). Lineage (NCBI taxonomy): Eukaryota > Viridiplantae > Streptophyta > Magnoliopsida > Asterales > Asteraceae > Lactuca > Lactuca virosa. The sequence continues at coordinate 165,313,227 of NC_136434.1, read as the reverse complement.
AGGATTTCTTAAAGAAATGTATTTTCATTACATTACAAAAACTCGGGATGTCAATCATCGATACAGACCATAAGCATAAACCAAAAAGAAATAAACATCTTGGGCCACAAAACACAATCTGGTCTTAAATCCATAATCTCTCGTCAAGTCATCCAACTATGCTTTTGCCACTACCTGTAATACAAGAAAACTGAGTGGGTCAGGCTGGGGAGCCTGGTGAGCATATAGGGTTTTCAACCCACAATAATAAGTTCATTATTTATTTTCATCAAATTACTAACCCGATTACCCGTTCCCATTATCCTCACTTTACGTCCCTAAAGCATCTATTATAAGGGACCTATCCTAAGGAATTTCATCGGGATGGACACTACTGCTAAGGGGATTCCTCAGCTATATGTGTCTGTAAGGCAACCGTGGGGGGATGGAGTACATCTTCAAAACACCTACAGGTTGCGAGCCTGCTAACGCTCCACTAGACTGCCTAGAAAAGTCCGTGGTCGTCATCTATACTCCGCTAGACGACTGGATCATCTTAAACATCGTAAACATCGAGGCCTCTCATCATTTTAACACACATCATCTATTTCATCTACCCATTGTTCTACCCAACATATTTGTAGATACAAAATACATACATGGTCCAAATCTGTAAAACAAAGCTTACATCTTTCATCCAACATACTTTCAAAGCATAAAATATTTATATAGTCTAGATCTAAAAAATAATGTTTACATCTTTCATCCAGTATGACTTTCAAAGCATAATATATATATATATATATATATATATATATATATATATATATATATATATATATATATATATATATATATATATATATATACGGTCTAGATCTGAAGAAAAAGTTCAGATCCGAAGGAAAGAAGTTCAGATCTTTCATCTAACGTAGATCTCGAAGTACACAGTTTAGATCTGAAGAAAAAGCTTAGATCTGAGGTGAGAATGTGTAGATCTGAAAGAAAAAGTCTCAGATCTGAAAGAAAAGTCTTAGATTTGAAAGATAAAGTGTAGATCTGAATGTAAAAGTTTCAGATCTGAAAGAAAGAAGCATAGACCTTTCTTTCAGCAACATCTCAATTAAATAGCTAACATATACCTATACACATAGCACATAAAATACTTCATATCTATGTGTAAGATGAAAGTGACTATACACTCACCTGATACGGAGTGATTTGGACAACACCTCGCTTCTAAAAACAATCTTCTTTGACGAAACCGGGAAGTTTGCTTGAAAACCGGGCTCCACGCGGGCAGAGTTTCAAACCGAAAAACTCTTTTTCTCGGAGACTTCGGGCTCTCCGAGTCTTTCTTCAAGTGCTAGGGAAGTTTCCTAGGCTTTTGGGGGGGGTTTGGGGAGTTAGAGAGAGAGTTGAGAGAGAAAGTAGAAGTGAATTGGTGAGAAAAATGGCTGGCCCTCGCAGCCCTTTTATAGCCGCGAGGCTCCTGGCTACGCACTGCGCTCCTCAGATCTATGTCGGGCGTTCCTCGGACGCGGCGCGCTCCTGATCTACGCTGCGCGTTCGTACGAAGACGTGTCCGAAGCCTATAGGTGCGACGTGGTCCATCCGAGTCCAAGCGATTCCGAACACGGGGCGTTCCCCTCTCGTACGCGCTGCGTAGTGAGCCAGCTGTCACCCATCCGAGGCGAGTCCGTGCTCAGCAAGCGACAACCCAGATCGAGCCACGTCATCATTCTCGCATCAGATTTCGCAAATTCACTTTCCGACTTCTAAAAATCATAACTTTCGCATACGAGCTCCGTTTTCGATGTTCTTTATATCCATGCGTAGGCGGGAACGTACTCTACAACTTTCGTTTAGACTCCGTCGGCTAATTTTGACTTTATTTTAAAAGTTATATTTTTAACAGGCCGGGACAGGATTGCTCTATTAAAAATTTGTAACTTCTTCATCCGACGTCCGTTTTTGTCTGTCTTTTTATCGTTATGCTACTATTAACGAGATCTTAGATTCTTGTTTAGGTTGTGTCGGCTAAAAACCGCTCGATCTAATATTCGAACTTCGGGCTGTACACTACTAAGCCGAAACTTCGAAAAATCATAACTTCCTCATACGAAGTCAGATTTGGGCGTTCTTTTTATGCACGCTCTCGGTTTAACGTATACTACAACTTTTGTTTAGATTGCTATGGCTAAAAAGTCTTCTATCATAAATTCACTATTTACGTTTCCCGGTGTCGTGCCGGTTTTGCCGTAAAACTTCGACGGGTCATAACTTCTTCGTTATAACTCGGATTTCGGCGCTCTTTATATACCCGGAATCCTTGTTTCGACCACTACAACTTTATGTATAGATATTGGGTTTATCTCACACTTTAATTTTGACGCTTATTTTTATTCTTTATTATTTCTTTATAATCAAATATATAAGCACATAAATCATATAATACTCAAATACTTCATCTTTATTACTTCAAAAGGATTTACAATAGTTGACCTAGACTATTACATCATCTAATAATACTTAGCCCCGAAACACGGGCTTTACATCACTTGTTAAAGTGACGACTCGAAATCCGGGCAGCGCTTCGCTTCTAACAACTGTCTTTTCCTTTGACGTAACCTAGTATTATTATCGCTAAGTTTTAGTCTAGTATTTATTACGACTAATTATTAGTCTAGAAGCATCATTAACTCAAAGCCTACTTTAAGATATATCAAGTAAGGAACAACGATGTAGGATCATATCGGAGGTAGGGTCCGTTTCGTATATGAAGTATACTGTTTGGAAATCCCACTTTAAACACCTCACTAAATCACAGCCTAGACATCATCCCGTAAGTAGATCAATCAGTATAACGACTTGGAATCACATATAAATATTGTTTATAGGTTTATAATAATGATAAAGAACTTAAACATAAGTTATACTTAAAGTACAGTAAGCATAACTCGCTTACAAGGGGGTTGTAGCGAGGAACCGGGTTCTGTGCTGGCATAACTTTTGTTTAGACTCTGTCGGCTAATTTTGAATTTATTTTTAAATTTATATTTTAACAGGCTTTGACAGTTAAAGTCCGTTAAAAATTCATAACTTTGTCATCCGATGTTCATTTTTGACTGTCTTTAAATCGTGGAACTCCTATTAACGAGATATTCAATTCTCGTTTAGGTTGTGTCTGCTAAAAATCGATGGATCTAAAATTCTATTTTCGGATTGTATACTGCTATGCAAAATCTTAGAAAAATCATAACTTCCTCAAACGAAGTCAAATTTGGACGTTCTTTGTATGCACGCTCTCGGTTTAACGTATACTACGACATTCGTATAGATTGCTAAGGCTAAAAAGTATTTTGTCGAAAATTCACTTTTTACGATACGCGGTGTCGTGTCGGTTTAGTCGCAAAAATTTCGACGGGTCATAACTTATTCGTTATAAGTCGGATTTCAGCGTTCGTTATATGTACGAAATCCCTGTGACATGTACTATAACTTTGGTTAAGACTATTTATCCTAATTTGTCACACCCCCGGCTGACGGCGGAAATGCCGAGCTATGCGACATCATCATGGTTCACAGTTATCAATTGCATTAAACAATATAAAATTATATCACAAATGTTATTTTTTTTATTAAAAAATATATTACATATCGTACTAAGTTTTTAGAATACGATAAACAAAAAATTACAAGTAGTGCTTAATCAGATAAGTAAAATAGAGATAAAAAGTGCTTCGAGGATCCCATGAATGTTACCCAAAAGATTGGAACGCTCGACTCTTATTTTCCTGAGAATACATGTGATTTTAAAATGTCAACATAAAGTTGCTGAGTTCACAGGTTTGTATATTTGTATCAATGTACTTTTTATTCAAAAAAAATTATAGACATTTTTATCGTATATAAGTATTTTCAAACTTATATTTATATGTGTACTTTATTTCCAAAAGTACTTGTTTTATCGTATATAAGTATTTTCAAACTTTTATTTTATATATACTTTTAGGCGTGTTTATCAATGTTACATGAGTTCCCATAATCGAGCTACTGACGAATTGTTGCCCCTCACGACGCTTCATCGACGTCGTAGGGTTTAGACAGTTATCACCTGTGACTTGACCGTCAATGGTTGAAGCTAGCAACCGCAGGTGGGGGTGTCAGCCCGTATAGATCTATACATAACTATCCCGCTCACTTAAAGATTTAACAATTATAGGTAGGAGACTTTAGTAAGTATTACACCTGGGTAATGAATGTGGCTCATGTAAACCCTTGAATGAGTAGCACTAAAAGTTGTAGTCTTTTAACCTTGCATGTTTATGTTTACCAGTTTATGTTATATAATTATTAAAAGATTTTGATAATTATATCGTTAAATAATATTAAAACTTAAATAGGCAGAGTAATAGCAGTGTATAATAATTTATTTATAGATTAACGACAATGCATAATATAATTTTATATTATATGAGCAGAGTAACGAAAATGCATAATATAAATTTATATTATGTGAGCAAAGTAACGGCAATGCATAATAAATTTTATATTTTGTGGATAGCGTAACGATAATGTTTACTAAATTTATATATGTAAACGACTGTTTTAACGGTAAATTGTTACAACGATTATGTAACTAAATTATATAAGCGATATAAACAATTTACGATTTATATAAACAAATAATATAAAACATGTATCCTCCCCCGAAAAATAATAAAAAGTTTAAAATAGGGCCGTGAAACTCACCTTCGAAGCGTAAGTTCCCACGATTACTCATTGATCTTTTTTTATTTGAAATTGTCGTCTTACAAACTATTATATATGTTTTCTGAAATTTTTCTTTAAAATGGTATCGTATAAAATATGTGAGATGTGTTTCTATTTATACTCAATTTTAAGATATTAATTGTCCAGTAATTGCTTAGTCATTTACTACAAATGACCACATAGCATTTTAGAATTGTAAACGTATCATTTACTTGGCATCCATTTTACCCTCAAATTTCTTATCCTTACACGTAGATAGTTTCTTACCCATCTAAGATTTCAAAATATTATCTCTATTTATCCTTTATGTATACCTATATATGTATATTAATAATAATTAAATTAATACATGTCTCCCTTATAACTTTAAATGTACATATATTCATGCATAAGCATTTCGTCATTTAATATATGTGATACACATGTATTATTGTTTAAAGTTAATGAAATTTCCATAATAAAAATACATATGTGCACGTTTATTTTATAATAAATACACAATTGATCAACTAATAAATCAATAACTTATAAAATATTTAATTTTTTTAAATTGTTATTGTAACCGAAAACAAAAAAATTGTCAAATATATAATAGGTGGCATTTTAAGACGTATCTGCAATTAAATAATCGATAACCAATCTTGTATAATATACATTGTTATTATTTATACAAAATTTGTGCGGCTAAATTTTTAACTATTTTGCTAATTCGATTTATATTTATTATATTTTTAATATAAAATATTGTATTTTTATTATAAATTGTCAAATATTACGAATCGAGCCTATTACATTTGATGTTCGTCAGATTGCGAGTGACGACCGTTGACTTAATTTGATATTCGTCCCAAAATTTATCTAGTGGACAAAACATTGTTGAATAGTTGGGGGTACTTACTCTTCATTTGATCCTCGCGTTCGCATGTAAACTCTGGTCCTCATCTAGAGTTCCATCAGACTTTTACTATGGGGATGCGACTTTGTTTGAGCTTCTTGATTTTTCGGTCCCATGATCTCGATGGGTTGTTCTAAAAAATTAAGTTTGGCATTGATTTGGATTTCTTCGAGTGGAATTGCAAGAGCATCATTAGATAAGCACTTCTTGAGGTTGGATACATGGAAAACGTCGTGTATATTGTTAAGTTCATGAGGTAACTTGAGTTGGTAGGCTACATGACCAATTATTGCAAGAATTTCAAAAGGTCCTATGTATCTTGGATTAAGCTTGCCTCGTTTTCTGAACCTTATGACGCCCGTCCAAGGAGAGACTTTCAGCATAACTCTATCTGTGACTTGAAATTCTAGAGGTTTACGTCTCTTGTCGGCATAACTTTTCTAACGATATCATGTAGCCTTAATTCTGTCACGTATCTGGACGATTTTCTCGATCGTTTCATGTACGATTTTCGGGCCAGTAAGTAGTGTATTACATGCATGTTTCTTTTCTAGTTGGGTATCACGTACTTCTGCCCTACATATTGGTGATTGACACTTGCGTCCGTATAGGGCTTCAAATGGTGCAACTTTAATGCTGGTGTGATAACTGTTATTGTAGGAAAACTCAATCAGATGCAGATGAGTATCCCATGTGCTTCCAAAGTCTATCACACACGCTTGTAGCATGTCTTCCAATGTTTGAATGGTCCTTTCACTTTAACCATCTGTTTGTGGATGGTAATTTGTGCTCATGTCAAGGCGTGTTCCCAAGGATTTCTGCAATGATTGCCAAAATCGCGAGGTGAATCTACTATCTCTATCAGAGATGATAGAAATTGGCACCCCGTGCAATTTGACAATTTCCTTGAGATAGGTTCAGTTTAGCTTTTTCCATATTATCAGTTTCTTTGTTTGGAAGGAAGTGAGAGGACTTAGTCAACCGATCAACTACTACCCAAATAGTGACATAACCATTGGTTGTCTTGGGTAGTTTTGTTACAAAGTCCATTGTAATCTGTTCCCACTTCCACTCAGGTATTTCTGGTTGTTGTAATAATCCTGAGGGCTTTTGGTACTCTACCTTGACTTTAACACAAGTCAAGCATTTGCTCATGTAAGTGGCAATCTCTGCTTTCATGTTTTGCCACCAATATTGCTTCTTCAAGTCTAGGTACATCTTCTCGGAGCCTGGATGGATGGAATACCTTGAGTTGTGAGTTTCGTTCATGTAACACCCGTGTTTCTAGGCTAGGCATTAATGATAATGTAATAGTCTAGCCCAACCTTTGTAACTTGTTTTGAAATAATAAAATGTATTATTTGATTATTATGTGTTTTATGCTTAATTATTATAATTTAATGAATTAAGGATAAAAATAAGCGTCGAAAATAAATGTTAGATAAACCCGATATCTATGAAGAAAGTTGTAGTGATTAAAACAAGGATTCCGGAGATATAAAGAATACCGAAATCCGAGTTATAACGAAGAAGTTATGGCATGTCGAAGTTTCGCGACAGAACCGGCACAACGTTGTGTGACGTAAAAAGTGAATTTACGATAAAGTACTTTTTAGCATTAATGATCTAAACGAAAGTTGTAGTGTTCGTTAAACCAAGAGTGTGCATAAAAAGAACGCCCAAATCTGACTTCGTATGAGTAATTTATGATTTTTCTAAGTTTCAGCTTAGCAATATGCAGCCCGAAACTCGAATTTTAGATCGAGTGATTTTTAGCCGAAACAACCTAAACGAGAATCTAAGATCTTCTTGATAGTAGTTCAACGGTAAAAAAAGAGACGAAAACAGACGTCAGATGAAGAAGTTATGAATTTTTAACGGACTTTTCCTGTCTCGGCCTGTTAAAAATATAACTTTAAAAATAAGCTCAAATTTAGCCGACAGAGTATAAACAAAAGTTGTAGAGCACAGTCTTACCTACGCATGGATATAAAGAACGTCAAAAACGGAGCTCGTATGCGAAAGTTACGGATTTTTGAAGTTTGAAAATTCGGAGTACGCCCAGCGTACTCGTGTAAGTATTCCGGAGTCCGTCACCCTCCCTACTCCTTCGCATGAGAGCCATGTGTCGTAGCCTTGACGCGTCCGATATGATCCCTTACTACGCCCAACATACTTGATGTACGCGCAACGTACTGGCTGAAGAAGGAGTACGCCCATCGTACTCTAAATTTACGCCCAACGTAATTCAAGTTTTCAGCCCCTATAAATAGTGGACGATGCCAGCCGATTTTGGGTTACAAAATTTCATTCTCTCACCCTATACTTTCTTCTATATTTCAAAAATTACCCCCAAGCCTATTATATCGTCCTAGCATCGTAAGCAAGCCCCGGAGAGCCCAAAATTCCCGAGAAAAAGAGTTTTCGAGCCGAAACTCTCCCCGCGTGAAGCCCGGTTTTTGGGAACACATCCCGGTTTTATCAGAAACGGTCGTTTTAAGAAACGAAGTGCTGCCCGATTATCGTTAGATAAGGTGTGTGTGTAGTCACTTTCATCTTACACATAGATATGAAGTATTTTCTATAAAATACGTGTCATGTGTAATTATATTGTTTGTTTATTTGAGATAGGTGTTGAATAAATGTTTTATACAAGTTTTAAACTATATATGTATTTTTATCTACAAATATGTTGGGTAAAACATGGGTAGATGAAATAGTTGATGTGTGTTAAAATGATGAGAGGCCTCGATGTTGTTGATGTTGTTGTTGTTGTTGTAGTCATCTAGCGGAGTATAGATGACGACCACAGACCTTTCTAGACAGTCCAGTGGAACGCTAGCTGGTTCGTAACCTATAGGTGTTGGTGAACTATATGTTCACTGGTGTACTCCATATCCCTCACGGTTGCCTTATTTGACATAAATTGCTGAGGAATCCCTAAAGCAATGTTGTCACCCCGATGAAAATCCTTAGACTAGGTCCCTTATGATAGGTGTTTAGGGACGTAAAGTGAGGATAACGGGAATGGGTAATCAGGGTTATTGTTGGTTGATGAAATTAATAAATTTATTTTTTGGTGGATGAATTTAATAAATTTATTATTATTTGTGGGTTGAAAACCCTATATGCTCACTAGGCTCCCAATCCTGACCCACTCACCTTTTTATATTACAGGTAGTGGATCCAGAGCATAGTTGGATGATGATGTGGGATTTTTGGATTATAGGCCAGTAGTTGTAAATAACTGTTGTAAGACTTATAATGTACTGTTTATGCTTTTGGTCTGTATCGGAATATGACATCCCGAGGTTTTGATATATAATGAAAATATATATTTCTTTAAGAAATGTTTTGATAAAATTTTATCATGTTTTGTTTTGGGGACAAATTCCGCAACATCTTTTAAAAATATTAATCTGATTTTATTTTAAAAAGCATAAACTAAATCGGTCTTTTCTGGCCGAGAAATTTGGGGATGTCACAGTTGGTATCAGAGCATTAGTTTAAGCGAACTAGGAATTTGTAGGATTTCTAGACTTAAACTTATATTGCTAAGTGTTGATCGTGAGATGAGTGTCTACCATATTTTAGACACGAGCACTAGTATAATTTAGGAAATATGCCTAAAATACTTTTATGTGCTAAATGTTATATGTTTGCCATATATGCCATTATTTGTTCGGATCTATGGTCTGTTGCCGACCGGATCTGGAAACCTTATGTGTTTAGGATTCTAAGCGTATGACTACGATATTAGAACTAGCATGTAAACGTTTCGGAGTAATAATGAAGATTTAAACGTCTATCGTTAATAAAGATCTAAATTCGCCTTATTTGGTATATAGATCAAAATGGCAAGAACCCGAAGTGGAGCTGGAAATGCAAATAGAAATCAGCAACTTCAACCCCAAGTGATGGAACAAGTGCCAATAGTAGAAGCTGCACCAGAACCGATCACAATGGCCGGAGTAATAGCCATGATTCAGACAATGATGGTTGAACAAAGGGAAGAAATGAGGCAAATATTGCTGAACAACAGGAATGAACCTTCAATACCTGTTGAACAACCTGAATTAAATGACGATCAATCAGAGGAAGGAAATTATAGTATATCTGTTGGTCAAGCTGAGCCGATTGTGGCTAGGAGGAATAACCACGAGGATAGAGTGGAGAGAAATGGATGCAAGTATAAAGACTTTATGACTTGCAAGCCATCAACTTTCACTGGAAAAGAAGATCCCGTCAGAGGTAGCGTTGTTCGCTGGTGGAACACTTTGGGGAAAACCCTAAGCCCTAATGAGCCACTACAACTGACTTGGGCAGAGTTCTTCATGCAATTTAAGCGCAAGTACTGCTCGGTCCAAAATGTGCTTGAGCTAGAAAACCAATTTCTGATGTTGAAGAACGGAAGTATGTCCATCGATGAATACACCAATAAATTCACAGACAAAATGGAGTTTGCTTTGCGTATTGTCCCAGATGAACTGACAAAAATTGACAAGTACGCAAATGGACTTCCATGGGAGTATGCGGCGCCAATGCGTCAGGCACTTACTTTGGATGCAAATATCTGGGCTTCCAAGTCTGTTGAAGATATGATTAAAGGGAGAGCCGCCAGCAAGGTTGAAGTTGGCGAAAAGAGAAAGTTTGAAGGAACTTCAGGTTCCAACAAAAAGAATAAGTTCTCAAAGTCTGGTTCGAGGAAATTCGGAGGAGTAGCCGAAGCGAAGTGGTGTGACAAGTGTAAGAAGAAACATGTTGGAAAATGTAGCGAGGAAGTCAATTGTTACAAATGTGGAAAGCCTGGGCATTATGCCAATGATTGCACCTTCAATAAGAAAGTCTGTTATGGGTGCAATGAAGAGGGGCACATTTTGAAGGATTGCCCGAAGAAGAAGGATGTAGCAAAGCCTAATCTCCCACCAAAGCCAAAAGGCAGGGCTTTCCAAATGACATTGGAAGCCGCAAAGGATGCAGGGGATGTCGCTTCAGATACCTTTCTTATGACGCAACTTCAGGAGTTATTGGACAACGGTTTCATTAGACCTAGTTCATCGCCCTGGGGAGCTCCGGTGTTATTAGTGAAGAAGAAAGATGGGAGTATGAGAATGTGCATAGATTACAGAGAGCTGAATAAGGCAACAATAAAGAACAAATACCCGTTGCCAAGAATTGATGACCTGTTCGATCAGCTGCAAGGTTGGAGCTATTTCTTGAAGATCGATCTTAGGTCAGGATATCATCAGCTAAAGGTAAGAGAGCGGGATATTGAGAAGACTGCGTTTAGAACAAGATATGGACACTACAAGTTCTTGGTTATGTCGTTTGGACTAACCAATGCTCCAGCAGCATTCATGGATTTGATGAACAGGGTTTGTAAACCATTCCTCGATAAATCCATGATAGTGTTGATAGATGATATTTTGATTTATTCAAAAAGCAAGCAGGAGCATGACAAGCATCTGCGTAAAGTGCTAGAAGTTCTGAAAAAGGAGAAGCTGTATGAAAAGTTCTCAAAATGTGATTTTTGGATTCAAGAAGTCCAATTTTTGGGTCATGTGGTTAACCAAGAAGGGATTATGGTTGACCCAGCTAAGATTGAAGCTATAATAAAGTGGGAACAACCAAAGTCCTATGGAGATCCGAAGCTTTCTAGGATTAGTTGGATATTACCGAAGGTTTATCCAAGGCTTTTCTTCGATAGCTGCTCCATTGACAGCTTTGACCCACAAAGAAGATACTTATACTTGGAGTGAGAAGCATAAGGAAGCATTCGAGAATATAAAGAAGAAATTTTGTGAAGCACCAATTCTTTCTCTACCCGATGGAGTTGAAGACTTCGCAGTGTATAGTGATGCATCGAGAGTCGGGTTGGGATGGGTTCTAACTCAAAGAGAAAAGGTGATAGCATATGCATCTCGACAATTGAAAGAACATGAAAAGAACTACCCCGCTCATGATTTGGAGTTAGCAGTGGTAGTATTCGCCTTAAAGATATGGAGGCATTATCTTTATCGCACTAAATGGAAAATTTTCACTGATCATAAGAGTCTTCAATATCTCTTTAATCAGAAGGAATTGAACATGAGGCAACGACGCTGGATAGAGTTACTCAAGGACTACGACTGTGAGATACTTTACCACCCTGGTAAAGCAAATGTTGTCGCTGATGCTCTCAGTCGGAAGGTAAACCTTGAAAAGAAAAGGCCAAGAGCGTTGAGAATTGAACTTGTCTCGACAATTGTGGAAAGCATAAAGAAAGCTCAGATAGAAGCTTTAGAGAAAAATAACCGAAAGCAAGAACGTTTGGGCAAAACGTTAGTGTTTGATATAAACGATCAAGCACTGAAGGTATTCCAAGATAGGATTTGGGTACCTAATACGGAAGGAATAAGAGATATTCTGATGGAAGAAGCTCACAAGACAATGTACTCCATTCATTCCGGCAGCACGAAAATGTATAGGGATCTGAAACCCTAGTACTGGTGGCCGATGATGAAGCTCGATGTTGCAAAGTATGTGGTCGAGTGTGTGATATGTGGAAGGGTTAAGGCACAACATCAGTAACCGTATGGGAGTTTAGAACCTTTACATGTACCCATGGGTAAATAGGAAGACGTCAATATGGATTTCGTGACTAAACTGCCCAGAACGAAGAGCGGTCACGACATGATTTGGGTGGTCGTGGATCGATTCACAAAAAGTGCACATTTCATAGCAGCCAATGAGAAGTGGTCTATGGAAAAGCTTGCAAAGGTTTACGTGAAAGAGATAGTGAAAGCTCATGGTGTTCCCCTGACGATTGTGTCAGATCGTGATAGTTGTTTCACATCAAGGTTTTGGAGAAGTCTACAAGAGGAATTGGGTATGAAATTGTGTCTAAGTACAACTTACCATCCGCAAACCGATGGTCAGAGCGAGCGAATGATTCAAACATTGGAGGATATGCTACGAGCATGTACCCTGGAATTCCAAGGTAACTGGGATGAACATTTACCTCTAGGAGAATTTTCCTACAATAATAGTTTCTACTTGAGCATCAAGATGGCGCCTTATCAAGCTTTGTATGGACAAAAGTGTCGAATGCCATCATGTAGGCTTGAAGCTGGAGAAAAGCAGTTTATGGGACCTGAGATAGTCCATCAAACTGCTGAAAAGCTGAAAGTGATTAGGGAAAGGATGTTAGCAGCTCAAGATCGTCAAAAGAGCTATGCTGACAAGAAAAGAAAACCGATAACATTCGAAGTTGGAGATTCGGTTTTACTTAAAGTCTCGCCATGGAAGGGACTTATAAGATTTGGTAAAAGGGGAAAGTTGAGTCCAATGTTTATTGGACCGTTTAAAGTTCTTTAGAGGATTGGGAACCAAGCTTACAAGCTAGAACTACCAGAAGAACTAGATGGAATTCATAACATTGTTATTTGAGAAAGTTCACGGGAGAAGTTCCCGACATGATTCCAATTTCTGAATTAAGGTTGGATGAAAACAAGAGGTTAATTGAAGAACCAGAGGCAATCGTTACCGTAAGACTAAGAAGTTGCGACGCAAGATGATCGATTTAGTGCTTGTGCGATGGAAACATACGAATGGGCCAAATCTCACCTGGGAAACGGAGAGTGACATGATGAGTAGCTATCCGCATTTGTTTGCTGATGTATGATTCCGGGGACGGAATCATCCTAAGGGGGAGAGAATTGTAACGCCCGTGTTTCTAGGCTAGGCATTAATGATAATGTAATAGTCTAGGCCAACCTTTGTAACTTGTTTTGAAATAATAAAATGTATTATTTGATTATTATGTGTTTTATGCTTAATTATTATAATTTAATGAATTAAGGATAAAAATAAGCGTCGAAAATAAATGTTAGATAAACCCGATATCTATGAAGAAAGTTGTAGTGATTAAAACAAGGATTCCGGAGATATAAAGAATATCGACATCCGAGTTATAACGAAGAAGTTATGACTTGTCGAAGTTTCGCGACAGAACCAACACAACGTTGTGTGACGTAAAAAGTGAATTTACGATAAAGTGTTTTTTAGCATTAATGATCTAAATGAAAGTTGTAGTGTTCGTTAAACCGAGAGCATGCATAAAAAGCACGCCCAAATCTGATTTCGTATGAGGAAGTTATGATTTTTCTAAGTTTCAGCTTAGAAGTATGCAGCCCGAAACTCGAATTTTAGATCGAGTGATTTTTAGCCGAAACAACCTAAACGAGAATAGAAGATCTTGTTGATAGTAGTTCAACGGTAAAAAGACAGACGAAAACGGACGTCGGATGAAGAAGTTATGAATTTTTAACGGACTTTTCCTGTCTCGGCCTGTTAAAAATATAACTTTAAAAATAAAATCAAATTTAGCCGACGGAGTTTAAACGAAAGTTGTAGAGAACAGTCTCACCTACGAAACGGAGCTCGTATGCGAAAGTTACGAATTTTTGAAGTTTGAAAATTTGGAGTAAGCCCAACGTACAGAAGTACGCCCAGCGTACTCGTGTAAGTGTTCCAGAGTCCGTCACCCTCCCTACTCCTGCGCATGAGAGCCACATGTCGTAGCCTTGACGCGTCCGATATGATCCCTTAGTATGCCCAACGTACTCGATGTACACGCAGCGTACTGGCTGAAGAAGGAGTACGCCCAACGTACTCTAAATTTACGCCCAACATATTTCAAGTTTTCAGCCCCTATAAATAGCGGATGATGCCAGCCGATTTTGGGTTACAAAATTTCATTCTCTCACCCTATACTTTCTTCTATATTTCAAAAATTACCCACAAGCCTATTATATCATCCTAGCATCGTAAGCAAGCCCCGGAGAGCCTGAAGATCCCGAGAAAAAGAGTTTTCGAGCCGAAACTCTGCCCGCGTGAAGCCCGGTTTTTGGGAAAACATCCCGGTTTTATCATAAACGGTCGTTTTAAGAAGCGAAGTGCTGCCCGATTATCGTTAGATAAGGTGAGTGTGTAGTTACTTTCATCTTACACATAGATATGAAGTATTTTCTATAAAGTACATGCTATGTGTAATTATATTGTTTGTTTATTTGAGATGGGTGTTGAAGAAATATTTTATACAAGTTTTAAACTATATATGTATTTTTATCTACAAATATGTTGGGTAAAACATGAGTAGATGAAATAGTTGATGTGTGTTAAAATGATGAGAGGCCTCGATGTTGTTGATGTTGTTGTTGTTGTTGTAGTCATCTAGCGGAGTATAGATGACGACCACAGACCTTTCTAGACAGTCCAGTGGAACGCTAGCTGGTTCGTAACCTATAGGTGTTGGTGAACTATATGTTCACTGGTGTACTCCATACCCCTCACGGTTGCCTTATTTGACATAAATTGCTGAGGAATCCCTAAAGCAATGTTGTCACCCCGATGAAAATCCTTAGACTAAGTCCCTTATGATAGGTGTTTAGGGACGTAAAGTGAGGATAACGGGAATGGGTAATCAGGGTTATTGTTGGTTGATGAAATTAA
Organism: Lactuca virosa; assembly: GCF_052849685.1. Classification (NCBI taxonomy): domain Eukaryota; kingdom Viridiplantae; phylum Streptophyta; class Magnoliopsida; order Asterales; family Asteraceae; genus Lactuca; species Lactuca virosa. Next base: position 165,298,085 of record NC_136434.1, on the reverse strand, counting down.
TAAATTTATTTTTTGGTGGATGAATTTAATAAATTTATTATTATTTGTGGGTTGAAAACCCTATATGCTCACTAGGCTCCCAATCCTGACCCACTCACCTTTTTATATTACAGGTAGTGGACCCAGAGCATAGTTGGATGATGATGTGGGATTTTTGGATTATAGGCCAGTAGTTGTAAATAACTGTTGTAAGACTTATAATGTACTGTTTATGCTTTTGGTCTGTATCGGAATATGACATCCCGAGGTTTTGATATATAATGAAAATATATATTTCTTTAAGAAATGTTTTGATAAATTTTTATCATGTTTTGTTTTGGGGACAAATTCCGCAACATCTTTTAAAAAGATTACTCTGATTTTATTTTAAAAAGCATAAACTAAATCGGTCTTTTCTGGCCGAGAAATTTGGGGATGTCACAGTTCATGACTATGCTTCTGATGTTTCCGAATTTTGGCATCCAAATTTGGTCCATGAAACATCGTGTTCCGTCATCCCTAAGCTTGAATTGTTTATCCATCCCTTGCAGGCATTTATTAGTAATATTTTCTTCTTCTATAGCTCCTAATTGAGCCTCTCGGATCTTAGCGACCAGGTTCGACTGGATTGTAATTGTTAGTGCCTTGACCTTGCGAGGGTTAATTTGTTCCTTCTTACTCAAGGCATCTGGTACAACATTTGCCTTGCCAGGATGATAAAAAAAATTCACATTCGTAGTCATTCAACAATTCAATCCATCTTCGTTGTCTCATTTTGAGTTCTTTCTGATCGAAAATGTGTTGAAGACTCTTGTGATCTGTGTAAATGGTACACTTTGTGCCATAGAGATAGTGTCGCCAAATATTCAAGGCAAAAACTACAGCTCCCAGTTCTAAATCATAGGTAGTATAGTTGTTCTCATGTACCTTGAGTTGACGAGAAGCATATGCAGTAACTTTGTCTCTTTGCATCAATACACATCCCAACCCTTGGTGTGATGTGTCGCAGTATACGAAAAAATCATCTGTCCCATCTGGGAGGGATAGGACTGGTGCACTACACAACATTTTCTTCAGTGTCTGGAATGTGAATTCTTGTTTGTCTCCCCAATCAAACTTCATGTCTTTATGTGTTAATGTTGTGAGTGGCTTGGCTATTTTGGAGAAGTTTTCTATGAATCTACGATAATAGCCTGCAAGTCCTAGCAATTGGCGCACCTCTCTTGGCGTCTTAGGTGCTCCCCAATTCTTGATTGCCTCTATCTTGCCAGGGTCGACATGAATTCCTTTCTTGCTGACCACATGCCCTAAAAAGTTTACTTCTCTAATCCAAACTTCACATTTAGAGAATTTCTCGTATAACTTTTTCTTTCGTAGCAGTTCCAGGATTAGTTGCAGGTGTTGCTCGTGTTCTTCCTTGGTTTGTGAGTATATCAATATATCATCGATGAATCCTATCACGAATTTTTCCAAGTAGGATTTACAAACATGGTTCATGAGATCCATGAAAACTGATGGGGCATTGGTCAATACGAATGGCATAAGCAGGAATTCATAGTGGACGTAGCGAGTTCTGAATGCCGTCTTCGGAATTTCTTCATCTAGGACTCAAAGTTGATGGTATCCTGACGTTAATTCAATCGTCGAGAAGTAACTGGACCCTTGTAGTTGATCAAATAGATCTTTGATTCTTGAGAGCAGATATCGATTCTTGATGGTCGGCTTATTTAGCTCCCGATAGTCGATGCACATCCGGACGAATCCATTCTTCTTCATGATGAATAAAGTTGGTGCTCCCCAGGGTGAGAAGCTTGGTATGATTAAACCATTTTCAAGAAGTTCTTGTAGTTGGCTAGAGAGTTCTTGCATTTCGGTCGGTGCCAGCCTATAAGGAGATTTTGCCACTGGTGCTGCTCCTGGGACCAAGTCGATTCGGAATTCGACTTGTCGAACTGGTGGCAATCTGGGTAGATCTTCAGGGAATACATCAGGATAACTACACACCTGAGGTATTCTTTAATCGCTTTCCCTTTGCTCTTTTTGTTCATAATATGGGTTAAGAAAGTGTAGTACTTCTTGTGAAGGTACTTATGTGCTTTCATACATGAGATGATTTTGAGGTTTTGACCACACTTATCCCCGTAAATAAATAGGGATTCTCCATTGGGTAAAGGGAGACGTACAACTTTTTCATAACACAAAATTTCAGCACGATGAGGGGATAACCAATCCATGTCGATTATTACGTCGAAGCTTCTGATAATCATTGGCATAAGGTTAACATGAAAGGCGTGATTGTTTAGAGTTAATGTGCAATTTTGTAGTATTTCTTGGGTACTACCGGATTCACCACTAGCCATTTCTACTACATAAGTTTCTTTTAGTTTACTGGATTTATGATTCAATAGTTGTCTAAACTTAGGGGTAATAAAGCTTCTTTAGGCACCTGGATCAAATAGTACAGTTGCATATAAGTTGTTAACAAGGAACATACCAGTCACCACTGATAGGTCCCTTGCTCCGATCACGAATGCCCTACCTATAGCATTCACTCGTTGATTCTTCAGCTTCGGTCAGTCTTTTTTGAAGTGCCTAACCTCTCCACATTCAAAATAGGCTCGGGTTGCAACATTGAAAGTTCTTGTGTTTGCTATAGGTACTGTTACCGGTGTCGAGATTCTGCAATACTGGGTGGTGTGGCCCTTCTTCTTACATTTGTTGTAGAACCTACAGTTACCAGTATAATGATAATTGCATTTATCACATTTTGGGTACTTTCCAACATATTGTTTTTGTTGGGTGGGTTTTGTTGTGGTTGCATATGCTTTCACTGTCTCTTGCTTCTTCTCAGAAGATTGCCTCATATTTCCATTATACGCTCTACCAAACTTTCGATTATTGTTTTCAAACTTTGGAAGGTCAACCTTCTGGACCATAGTACCTTGGTGTATCTCTTGGTTATTCAAGTTAAATATTAACCGTTTGGCACTGTCGTACGTAGCCGGTCTTGAAGCGGTAACCAAAGCTTGAATGGGTTGAACCAAACCCCATATATATCTTTCTACCTTCTTATATTCTGGTGTCACAAAATTAGGGCAGAGAGTAGCAAGATCATTGAATCGGTTGGTGTAGGCTGCAATGTCTGCATACTTCTTGGTGAGGTTCCACAACTCTTTCTCCAGTTTTTGCATTTCGTCCCTTTGGCAATATTCGTCAATTCAGTCCTCCCCATGACATGACATTGGCATTGCTAATGCCTAGTGTTTTGGCATGGCTGTTCCACCATGTTAAGGCTGCATCAGCAAACGTAAATGCAAAAAATCTAACCTTGCAATTTTCAGCACAAAAGCTTATTTCAAACACTGACTCCATCTTCTCGATCCACCGGGTTAGTCCGACGACTCCTTCATTTCCGTAAAAAGACTTCGGCTTGCAGTTCATGAAGTCTTTGTAAGTACAGGCTCTGTGGCCTCCTCCATTGTTGACATTAGAGTTACTTCCACCTCTATTTCCATTTCCATCACCACTTCCGAATCCAATGTTCCTGTTGTCTTCGTAGTTAGCCAGAGCGTCCGCGACACGTTGAGCAACCAACACTTCAATAGCCGGTGAGTCCATTACTGGCGTAGGATTCGGGGTAGGTGTTGGTGTCGGTTTTCCAGGATTGCGTTTGGTAACTCATCTCGTAGGCATTCTTTAGTTCTATTAGAGTTATTGCAAAGAAAAAGTTAGTCATTGGAATTTTTTTCCTTAATCATACATATGTGAGTAATAATTACTATTTCAGTCGCATAAGATTGATGTAAATTCGTAGAAATCCTTTATGTTGTAATTTACAATACTCAAATACTTCTTTAATTCATAAATATTGTAAGCAATAACTGAATAAGTTTTTTTGATCATATAAGTTTATCGAATGTCAGTGTAAGTATTTCTAGAATCTTTACCGATTCCTAAGTTGTTTATGATCAAAAGTCAACTTACAATATTTAATATACACATTGTTTTGGTAATAATACTTGCTTCATATATAAACATTTCTTTGTACATATACATTGGTTTTTCCCAAAAATTGGTTAGAAGAATCACAAAAGTTAGTGTGGTTAGGGGTGGAAAAGTTTGATATACTATCATACACAAGACGATACCTAAAAGTAGGTAGCAAGGTTACTATAAACCAACTTTTCCCCGTACCCCTAACCCAAAAAATATCCATGGGCACAACCCGCCCGGGTGAGTCTACCATAAACCTAGAAAAGTACCTAGTACAGTAACTAGGTGGGTGAGTTGTTGCTGTAGAGATTCGGCTCTCATCTCAGCCGCATAAGCTCTGGCCTCAGTTGTAATCACCATATGCTCCATAACCTGTGCCGTAAGCTCCATTCCTGAAAATTGAGCTTCCTGGGTCAGTAGATGTATCTAGATAGAATCCAGATAATCGAAAATAAGTTGTATGGCTTCCTCATCTAGACTTCGATCCTCTTCTAAGCTTTGAATTCTGTTACGAATACCTATAGAGTTCCCCTCGATAATCCCTAGTTTGTTAATGATGATGCGAATTTGATTAACGAGGCGTGCTATGCGAGAAACTAAGATGGGTATAGCAGGATCAGAAGATGCCTCACGGGGTGGAGTGGGTTGTCGAGCCTGTGATGACTCTCCGACCTCGAACTGGGATGGTATTTCATCCTCATCTCTCCATTCTCTTAGTTGTGTTACCCAGGATGGAGTTGGACGTGCCCTTTTTGGGGCTACTGAAGATGCTGGTGGTGGAGTGCCTCACTTCCGTTTACGAATAGGTATGGATTTTCGTGGCGTGTATGACACAGAAGGACCATTATAAGTATGCCGGTATACCCTGAAGGCTGGTAGGGGTGGGGGGGGGGGGGGGGCTTGTTGCTCAATGGCTAGTTCAGACTCCTTGATTATCTATCTTTCTTCCTCGGGCTCCTCATCCTCTCACTCAGAGTAATCAACTTCTTCCTCCGTGGGGTCTATCTCCTAATCAACCAACTCAGTTTCCACATCAACAGGCTTATCAGAATCTCCACCTGGGTTTGAGGGATCGTCTTCCTCATAGGGTTCCTTGTCTGAGGTCAAAGGGCACAGTGATACTGGAACCTCAGGAAGAGGAGAATCCTCAGGCTTAGGCGAGTGGGGCACCACCTGATCCTCCTATGTGTATGGTATCGTCGTCCAATCTACCGGGTGTGCCATGATCCTGCATAAGACATCAAACATGATAGATGTTTATGAGTAATAGCGTGATGATCTATATACAAATAATCTTCAATTCTAAGTATATAATAGATATTACTGGTATTTCCAGTGAATCCCTACATTGTATATGTCGTATATGTGATGACTCTCCGACCTCGAACTGGGATGGTATTTCATCCTCATCTCTCCATTCTCTTAGTTGTGTTACCTAGGATGGAGTTGGACGTGCCCTTTTTGGGGCTACTGAAGATGCTGGTGGTGGAGTGCCTCGCTTCCGTTTACGAATAGGTATGGATTTTCGTGGCGTGTATGACACAGAAGGACCATTATAAGTATGCCGGTATACCCTGAAGGCTGGTAGGGGTGGGGGGGGGGGCTTGTTGCTCAATGGCTAGTTCAGCCTCCTTGATTATCTATCTTTCTTCCTCGGGCTCCTCATCCTCCCACTCAGAGTAATCAACTTCTTCCTCCGTGGGGTCTATCTCCTCATCAACCAACTCAGTTTCCACATCAACAGGCTCATCAGAATCTCCACCTGGGTTTGAGGGATCGTCCTCCTCATAGGGTTCCTTGTCTGAGGTCAAAGGGCACAGGGATACTGGAACCTCAGGAAGAGGAGAATCCTCAGGCTTAGGCGAGTGGGGCACCACCTGATCCTCCTATGCGTATGGTATCGTCGTCCAATCTACCGGGTGTGCCATGATCCTGCATAAGACATCAAACATGATAGATGTTTATGAGTAATAGCGTGATGATCTATATACAAATAATCTTCAATTCTAAGTATATAATAGATATTACTGGCATTTCCAGTGAATCCCTACATTGTATATGTCGTATATGTGACTCAGAACTATGTCACCAATCCAAACAATTCTCAAGAATTTAGATTGCCAACTAGAGTATCAAAGTATAGTCATGCGTCGGTCGGACCATAATAAAACTTAGGTGCGCAAGCTAAGTCTAGTTGTGGTTTGGCCGCTGTACTGTACCAACTTAGATAATGTATTTGGCATAAACTCTTGAGTATGTGTTCCTATGGATTTTGTTGTAAGTTACATATATAAGTATAAGTGTTTTCATCGAGGGTTTGAGTTTATAAATAACTCTATATCTGATGTTTGTTTGTGTGTTTTATTAGTTTTTGTTTTGTACTTCAAGACTATCAAGTAAGGATCAGGCAATTAAGAAAAGTCAGAGGGCAGGATCATTTCGGTGTATAGCTTTTCTGAAATCCAACAACCAATGCGACAAATCCATCTTAGACATTTCTCTTGTAAGTAGTCTATGAGTAGTGTAATTAATACTTTTATTATTATGCTTAAGGGATAAACTTAATCGGAGTAGTGAGTCTAAAGCTATAGTCGTAATTTCCTAAAAAAAATACTAGTTCGCTATAGCCAATAGCTCTCTTATACCAATCTGTCACACCCCTGGCTGACGACAGAAATGTTGAGCTGTGCAACATCATCATGGTTCACAGTTATCAATTACATTGAACAATATAGAATTATAACACAAATATTATTTTTTTTATTACAAAATATATTACATATCGTACTAAGTTTTTAGAATACGAGAAACCAAAAATTACAAGTAGTGCTGAATCGGATAAGTACAATAGAGATAAAGAGTGCTTTGAGGATCCCATGAATGTTTCCCAAAAGATTGAAACGACCGACTCTTATTTTCCTAAGAATACATGTGATTTTAACATGTCAACATAAAGTTGGTGAGTTAACAGGTTTGTATATTTGTATCAATGTACTTTTTATTCAAAAAAAAATTATAGACATTTTTATCGAATATATGTATTTTCAAACTTATATTTATAAGTGTACTTTATTTCCAAAAGTACTTGTTTTATCGTATATAAGTATTTTCAAACTTATATTTTTATATGCTTTTAGGCATGTTTATCAATGTTACATGAGTTCCCATAATCGAGCTACTGACGAGTTGTTGCACCTCACGACGCTTCATCGGACGTCGTAGTGTTTAGACAGTTATCACCCATGACATGACCGTCGATAGTTGTAGCTAGCAACCGCAGGTGGGGGTGTCAGCCCGTATAGATCTATACATAACTATCCCGCTCACTTAAGATTTAAGGAATATAGGTAGGGGACTTTACTAAGTATTACACTTAGGTGATGAATGTGTCTCATGTAAACCCATGAATGAGTAGCACTAAAAGTTGTAGTCTTTTAACCTTAAATGTTTATGTTTACCTGTTTATGTTATATAACTATAAAAAGATTTTTATAATTATATCGTTAAATAATTTTAAAACTTAAATAGGCAAAGTAATAACAGTATATAATAATTTATTCATAGATTAACGGCAATGCATAATATAATTTTATATTATATGAGCAGAGTAACGACAATGCATAATATAATTTTATATTATGTGCACAGAGTAACGACAATGCACAATAAAATTTTATATTATGTGGGTAACGTAAAGACAGTGTTTAGGAAATTTATATATGTAAACGACTGTTGTAACGGTAAATTGTTATAACGATTATGTAACTAAATTATATAAGCGATATAAGCAATTTACGATTTATATAAACAAATAATATAAAACATTTATCCTCCCCCAAAAAATAATAAAAAATATAAAATGGGGCTGTGAAACTCACACTTGAAGCGAAAGTTCCCACAATTACTCATTGATCTTTTTTTTTATTTGAAATTGCCGTCTTACAAACTATTATATATGTTTTCTCAAAATTTTCTTTAAAATGGTATCATATAAAATATATGAGATGTGTTTCTATTTATACTCAATTTTAAGATATTAATTGTCCAGTAATTGCTTAGTCATTTACTACAAATGACCACGTAGCACTTTAGAACTGTAAACGTGTAACATCCGGACTTTCAGGTATATTATTTATATCTTTATTTTTGGGGTTTATTGAGTAACTCAACGAGTTGGAGCCTCAACTCATCGAGTAGAGTCGTGATTGGCCACGTGGGTTTAATGACCGACTCGACGAGTCAGAGAGCCGACTCGTCGAGTAGGCGCTGTGAGATGAAAACCATAATCTCCGGGGTTGGGTCCTATTTAAGAGAACTTATGTTCTCATTTCCGCCTCACCAGCTGCCCAACTCCCCTGTGTGAAACCCTAATCGGCCTTTGAGCTAAGAGAGAGTGTGTGAGCTAATCCTTGAGTGTTTTGGTGCATCTTTTGAAGATAATGGAAGGATTTCGAGCAAGGAATGAGAAGGGGCTGTTAGATCCGTTGCTATTTCGTCCAGAGCTTCTGTGAAAGGTAAAAGTCCACACCTTTATCATTATGTTGGTCAGATCTCATGTTTATGGAGTTTAGGGCTTTTTCCATCTAATATTGGGACTTTGAGTGTATTGAGTTCATCTAGAGATTTGGACTTCAGATCTGGACCTTGTGAGGTCCCTAGAGTCCAAAGGTCCCTGCTTTATTCAACCATAATAGAGCTTTTGAGTGAGAAACCCTTAATGGATTGTGTTTTTTGGCATTTCAAGCCCTAAGTGCCATGCATGAACGTAAAGCTTGTGACTTTACGTGATAATCGAGCCTAGGGAGGTCAGATCTAGAGTTTGGGGTTGCTTTCTGCCTTAAAAACGTCTGAATGAGAAACTGACTTAAAGGACTCGACGAGTCAAAGAGCTGATTCGGTGAGTCGGCTAGGGTTTTCCCCGATATGTCTGGATATGGTTAACTCGGCGAGTCGACGAGACGACTCAACGAGTTAAGTTGGGTTTTCGCGATGTTCTGAGGAACAATGGGGACTCGGCGAGTCACATAGGTGCACTCGGTGAGTCAGGTCAACATGGACAGTTGATTCGAGTGTTGACTTTTGTTGACTTTAGGGTTTGGTAAAGGCAGGACTTATGGAGACCATGGAGGGGTAAAATGGTCTTTTACCCATCTTAGGAGCTAAGGAGGGACTATCATGGGTTTATTTGGAATTGTGATCTTTAAGTGCTAATTAGAGAATGCTTGTTACATGTAGGCTAGATCTGGTGATTCGTGTTCGAGGAGTACACATTTTCTTAGCCTACTTACGAGGTGATTTTTCTCACTATACTTACCATGAGTGGTATCTATGTGTGACCGGAGGGTCTTATGTGCTTATTTGAGTTATGTGATATTATGCATTTTGTGTGTGTGATATATATGCTATAATCTGTGTTTTACTGAGATAGGACCGGAGGGTCCAACCCGAGTTGTGGGACCGGAGGGTTTCCACTGAGACAGGACCGGAAGGTCCAAACCGAGCTGTGAGACCAGAGGGTCCTCAGTGAGACATATGACCGGAGGGTCCACACCGAGAAGCATGAGACCGGAGGGTCCATGCCGAGTTATAGCCATGAGAGGCTTATTACCTGTGTATGTGGTATTTTGGGGAACTCACTAAACTTCGTGCTTACCATGTTATGTGTGATGTGTTTCAGGTACCTCGCAGGACCGCGGGAAGGCGCCGACATGATTGTACACACTCGTTCGAGACTATGTTGAGGATTTTGGGATTTGACTTTATTTGTGATTTTGATGTTGACATTTTGAGATACATGTGGTTTCATGAAATACCATATATGAGTTTATTGTCCTTTTAAAATGAAAAATTTGGTTTGAAAATTTACGGTGTTACAAAACCTATCATTTACTTGGCATCCATTTTACCCTCAAATTTCTTATCCTTACACATAGATACTTTCTTACCCATCTAAGATTTCAAAATATTCTCTCTATTTATCCTTTATGTATACCTATATATGTATATTAATAATAATTAAATTTATACATGTCTCCCTTATAAATTCAAATGTACATATATTCATGCAGAATCATTTGTCCTTTAATATATGTGATACACATGTGTTATTGTTTAAACTTAATTAAATTTCCATAAAAAAAAAATACATATGTGCACGTTTATTTTATAATAAATACACAATTGATCAAACTAATAAATCAATAACTTATAAAATATTTAGCTTTTTTTAAATCGTTATTGTAACCGAAAACAAAAAATTACCAAATATATAGCAGGTGCTATTTTAAGACGTATCTGCAATTAAATAATTGATAACCAATCTTGTATAATATACATGGTTATTATTTATGCAAAAATTTTGCGGTTAAAATTTTAACTATTTTGATAATTCGATTTATATTTCTTATATTTTTAATATAAAATATTGTATTTTTATTACAAATTGTCAAATATTACAAATCGAGCCTATTACATTTGATATTCGTCAGATTGCGAGTGACGACCGTTGACTTCATTTGACATTTGACACATTCTCCCCCCCCCCCCCCCCATGGTTAAAAGAATTTTGTCCTGAAATTTATCTAGTGAATGGAACATTGTTGAATAGTTGGGGGAAATAGTGGCCTAATACTCATTGAATCTCTCAGCATAATATATCTTTCATATAGCCACCTGTGATACAATAAACTGAGTGGGCCAGGTTGGGAAACCTGGTGAGTACCGAGGGTTTTCAACCCACAATAATATAATTAATATGTTTAATCATCAAACAATTAAACCAATTTCTCATCCCCATTATCTTCCTTATTCTTAAGAATCTCCCCTAAGAATCATCTATTCTTCATTCATTCATTCCTAAGGATTTTCCTAAGGAATAGGTGCGAAGTCCATCGCTATGAGGGTTTATCTAACATGCACTAAGTACATAGATGTCGATGTTATCTATTAGGCACAGCTGCCAATGTTATCTATTAGGCACAGATTCCATTGTTATCTATTAGGCACAACTGCCAATATTATCCATTAGGCGCATCTGCTAGGATTTTTAGAGTACATCTGGTGAACACGTAGTTCAAAAACACCTACAGTTTGCGAGCCTGCTAGTGTTCCATTGGACTGTCTAGAATAGTCTGTGGTTGTCATCTATACTCTGCTAGATGACTGGATCAGCTTTAGAGTCAAGGATTCTCATCCTCTTTCACCTCTCATCATCTATTTCATCATTCATCTCTCATCATTCATATCATCTTTCATCTATCCTTCTTTACCCAATATATTTATAGGTAGAAAAATACATATATAGTTTAAATCAAGTAAAACATATATAAATCGTTCATCTAACATAGATATCAGGAACACATATATTAAGCACATATAGCATGTATTAATATTAAATACTTATTATCTATGTGTAAGATGAAAGTAACTATGCACTCACTTGTTAAAGTGACGACTCGAAATTCGGGCACTGCTTCGCTTCTAGCAACTCTCTTTTCCTTTGACGTAACCTAGTATTATTATCGCTAAGTTTTAGTCTAGTATTTATTGTAACTAATTATTAGTCTAGATTCATCATTAACTAAAACCCTACTTCAAGATCTATCAAGTAAGGAACAACCAGGTAGGATCATATCGGAGGTAGGGTCCGTTTGGTATACGAAGTATACTGTTTGGAAATCTCACTTTAAACATCTCACTAAATCACAGCCAATACATCATCCCCGTAAGTAGATCAATCAGTATAACGAATTGGAATCTATAAATATTGTTTATAGGTTCATAATACCAATAATGAACTTAAACATAAGTTATACTTAAAGTACGGTAAGCATAACTCACTTACAAGGGGGTTTTAGCGAGGAACAGAGTTCTGCATGGGCAGAACTTCTGGGCCGAAAGCTCTTCTTCCCGGGGCCTTCTGGCGCTCCGGGACTCGCTACTAACACTTAGGAAGTGCTAGGGAAAGGAAAAGAGAGTTTGGGGGTGTTTGAGAGAGAACGGCTGAGAAAGGAGTGAGAAAACAAGTGATTTGCGCCTTTTATTTATAGGCTGGAAATCTCATGAACGCGGGGCGTTCAAGAGCAAGAGCAGAACATGGGGTGTTCTCTTGCCACATGTCGCCATCTTGTTCCAAGCCGTGGGGAAGAAGGTGCGGCTCAGATCGCGCCACATGTCACTCGCAGGTTTAGCCCAAAATTAATTATCTTCTAAAATCCGTAACTTTCACATACGAGCTCTGTTTTTGACGTTCTTTATATCCACGCGTAGGTAGCAACGTGATTTACAACATTTTTTTAGACTTCGTCGTCTAATTTTGACTTTATTTTTAAATTTATATTTTAACAGGCTTAGACAGTTAAAGTCCGTTAAAAATTCATAACTTTGTCATCCGACGTCTGCTTTCGACTGTCTTTATATCGTTGAACTCCTATTAATGAGATCTTCAATTCTCGCTTAGGTTGTGTCGGCTAAAAATTGATCGGTCTAAAATTCGATTTCCGGGCTGTATACTGCTATGCAAAATCTTAGAAAAATCATAACTTCCTCAAAAGAAGTCAGATTTGGACGTTCTCTATATGTACACTCTCGGTTTAACGTATATTACGAATTTCGTATAGATTGCTAAGGCTAAAAAGTATTTTGTCAAAAATTCACTTTTTACGATACGCGGTGTCGTACCGGTTTAGTCGCAAAAACTTCGATGAGTCATAACTTCTTCGTTATAAGCCGGATTTCAGCGTTCTTTATATGTACAGAATCCTTGTGACATGTATTATAACTTTGGTTAATATTATTTATCCTAAGTTGTCACACCCCCGGCCGACGGCGGAAATGTCGAGCTGTGCGACATCATCATGGTTCACAGTTATCGATTATATTGAATAATATAAAATTATAACACGAATGTTATTTTTTTATTACAAAATATATTACATATCGTAGTAAGTTTTTAGAATACGAGAAACCAATCATTACAAGTAGTGCTTAATCAGATAAGTACAATAGAGATAAAGAGTGCTCCGAGGATCCCATGAATGTTTCCCAAAAGATTGAAACGACCAATTCTTATTTTCTTGAGAATACATGTGATTTTAAAATGTCAACATAAAGTTGGTGAGTTCAAATGTTTGTATATTTGTATCAATGTACTTTTTATTAAAAAAAATATAGACATTTTTATCGTATATAAGTATTTTCAAAGTTATATGTATATGTGTACTTTATTTCCAAAATTACTTGTTTTATCGTATATAAGTATTTGCAAACTTATATTTTTTATATGTTTTTAGGCGTGTTTATCAATGTTACATGAGTTTCCATAATCGAGCTACTGACGAGTTGTTGCCTCTCACGACGCTTTATCGGACGTCGTAGTGTTTAGACAGTTATCACCCGTGACTTGACCGTCAATGTTGTAGCTAGCAACCGCAGGTGGGGGTTTCAGTCCGTATAGATCTATACATAACTATCCCGCTCACTTAAGATTTAACGATTATAGGTATGAGATTTTACTAAGTATTACACTTAGATGATGAATGTGTTTTAGTTAAACCCTTGAATAAGTAGCACTTAAAGTTGTAGTCTTTTAACCTTACATATTTATGTTTACCAGTTTATATTATATAATTATAAAAATATTACTATAATTATATCGTTAAATATTTGTAAAACTTAAATAGGCAAAGTAATAACAGTGTATAATAATTTAGTCATAGATTAACGGCAATGCATAATATAATTTTATATTTTATGAGCAGAGTAATGACAATGCATAATATAATTTTATATTATGTGGGAAAAATAACGGCAATACATAATACAATTTTATATTATGTGGGTAGCGTAATGACAGTGTTTACTAAATTTATATATGTAAACGACTGTTTTAACGGTAAACTGTTATAATGATTATGTAACTAAATTATATAAGCGATATAAACAATTTACGATTTATATAAACAAATAATATAAAACATGTATCATCCCCCGAAAAATAATAAAAAATTTAAAATGGGGCCGTGAAACTCACCCTCAAAGCGAAATTTCCCACGATTACTCTTTGATATTTTTCTATTTGAAATTGCCTTCTTACAAACTATTATATATGTTTTCTCAAAATTTTCTTTAAAATGGTATCGTATAAAATATGTGAGATGTGTTTCTATTTATACTCAATTTTAAGATATTAATTGTCCAGTAATTGCTTAGTCATTTACTACAAATGAACACGTAGCACTTTAGAACTGTAAAACCTATCATTTACTTGGCATCCATTTTAACCTCAAATTTATTATCCTTACACGTAGATACTTTCTTACCCATCTAAGATTCCAAAATATTCTCTATTTATCCTTTATGTATACCTATATATGTATATTAATAATAATTAAATTAATACTCATCTCCCTTATAACTTTAAATGTACATATATTCATGCACAAGCATTTCGTCCTTTAATATATGTGATACACATGTATTATTGTTTAAAGTTAATGAAAATTCCATAATAAAAATATATATGTGCATGTTTATTTTATAATAAATACACAATTGATCAAACTAATAAATCAATAAATTATAAAACATTTAATTTTTTTTTTAAATTGTTATTGTAACCGAAAACGAAAAATTACCAAATATATAATAGGTGCTATTTTAAGACGTATCTACAATTAAATAATCGATAATCAATCTTGTATAATATACATGATTATTATTTATACAAAATTTGTGCGGCTAAATTTTTAACTATTTTGATAATTCGATTTATGTTTCTTATATTTTTAATATAAAATATTGTATTTTTATTACAAATTGTCAAATATTACAAATCGAGCCTATTACATTTGATGTTCGTCACATTGCGAGTGACGACCGTTGACTTAATTTGACTGTTGTCACATAAGTAATCTTCTATCAAAAAATTATTTTTAACGCTTATTATCTTTAAATCCACTAGCCTGAATCTACGGACGTTACACCTATAACATCCTAAAAAAACATAGTGAAAATTTTCGTTTTTAAAGGAATAAAAGTAGTTTCTTAAGAACCATTGTTGGGTACTATCGGCAAGAGATTTGACAATGTCTTCAAGAGACATTCTGGAGCTACTTGGTTAGGATTAAGGAGGTTGTTGGTGATGATGTGAAGGGTGTGGTTTGAGTTGATAGTGAGGTTGTGGGTGTTAGTAATTGGGTTGTTGTGGTGGGTAAGAAGGTCTAACAAATGCATTTTGAGGCAATGGTCTTGGTTCGTAGCTCATATTAGGATTTGGCTTCGAACTTGAGTTGTAAGCATTTTGGTAACCTAATGGTTTGTTGTGGTAGTTTTAGAACTCTCTCGTGGCATTCACATGTTTCGCATCTTCTTGAAGGATGGGACACATAACCGTAGGATGTCCCATTGTTGCACATATTCCACAAACCATCACTTGTGGAGTTTGTCCGATGGCTAGCTTTTGCACAACGGATGTCAGGTCTTTAAGTTGAGATTCGAGGCTTGTTGTCACCACTTCATTGACCTTTTGAGGCGTGTCCTTCTTCATGTCTTGGTGGGGACCAAAGTGTTGGGAATTTACGACTATGGTGTTGAAGAGTTGTCTTGTTTGTTAAGGAGTTTTGCTAAAGACATCTACACCACTTGAGGCATCAACTAGTCTTCTCTCCATTGGTAATAATCCCTCATAAAAGTGTTGAATGAGGAGTTGTTCCGGAATTTGGTGTTGTGGAAAACTATAGCACAAGTTGTTGAACCTCTCCTAATAATCATGGAAAGTCTCATTTTGACCTTAGCGGATTCCAGAAATCTCATTTCTAAGACTTGAGACTCTTGAAGCGGGATAGAACTTATCAAGAAAAGCTCTTGCCATATCGGTCCATGAGTTGATTAACCCCGGTGGAAGATAAAATAACAAATCCTTTGATCTACCGGCCAATGAAAAGGGGAATGCCCTTAATTTGATTTGGTCATCGGTTGACCCTTGTGGCTTCATGCTAGTGCAAATAATGTGGAACATCTTCAAGTGCTTATGTGGGTCTTCATTTTCCAATCCATGAAAAGTTGGAAGGTGATGAACTAAACTTGAGTTCAATTCCGAACCTCCTTCCAAAACGGGGTAATTTATACCGGTTGGAGTTTGTGTAACATCGGTTTCCATAATTTGTCTTAAGGTTCTTTTGGGTGCTCTTTCTCCGTCCTCCATTGCAATTTGGTTTATGATGGGTGGATTTTGTTGTAAGGGTGGTGTTTCGGGAATTTTTTGGTGAGGGCCGGGACTAGAATCAAGTTCGGTTTCACTAGAGGAAGCGATTTCAACCTCCGGGTCCCTGTTAGGATTTGAAGTTTGACCACGTTCTGTTCTCTTTCCTTCGCCAAACGCCTTGCTTCTTTTTTAATTTCCGGATTATAAATCAAAGCACCTGTACGTTGAGATCTGGGCATAGAGAAACAAATTGATTAAAAATAAATCAATTCCCGACAACGACGCCAAAATTTGGTGGTTGTCGAGGCCACAAAAAGGTAATAACCCTAAATATTTTACACTAAAATAGTGTATAGTGGTAAAGGGGTCGAATCCACGGAAATTGGTTCAATTTTATAACTCTATGAAAATATCTTTGTAAAAATACTTGCAAAATGACAATGAAAATAAATATGGGGGTTTTGGTATTTCTAAAATACTTGAAATAAAACTAGAGTTAAACTACGATTTAAATAGACAATTCAACAAAAACACGAGTTTGATGTAAAATCAATAAGAGAAAGATGGCTGACTTAAGGTTTCCTCATTTGAACATTTGATGAAATAAAACTAGAGTTAAACTGAGATTTAAATAGACAATTCAACAAAAACACGAGTTTGATGTAAAATCAATAAGAGAAAGATGGCTGACTTAAGGTTTCATCACTTGAAGATTTGATGAACATATCATTAGAATCCAATGGTGCAATACTTGTTTTAAATCTTTAATTTGGCTATAGTAATCCAAGAAGTTTGAGATTACCTAGAATTTTCTTAATTGCTAAAATAGTTAGAAAAACTCATAACAATTTCCTTAGTCAAATTCATAATTTCCATTAAGCATGTAATTAGTGAAAGTCAACTAACATTAAGAACCAAAAAGTCACCAAATCCAAGAGGAGTCAAATGCTTTCACTACCATGTTGGAGAAAATGTTTTTATGATTGTGTGAAGTAAAACCCACACAAAATTCATATGTTGCTTACTAATTTGAGGATCCTTTACTTAATCGATAAATTATCCAACTAATCACCACAAGCACATTTAAACTCATGAATAAAAACATACAAATAGTGATAAGATGTTAAAAACACAAAACATTCTCATAAAGATTCAAGAACAAGTTCATGGAGTCTTCAACATTCAACAAACATTCAAATTATTTCACCAAAGTCAACCAAGTTTAGTTTAGCCAAGCATGGCTAAACTCAAGATAACAAAGTAAGAAAAGAATGTACCAAACATTTAACAAGATTCAAGAGCAAAAGGATGAAGTTCTTGAGGTGTTCTTGGTCTTCAAAATGCTCCAAAATCTCCAGAGAATCCTCTCAAGTTCGGATGTGCAAGAGTGTGAAAAGAGTCCCACCAAACTTCCTCAAATATAAGCCATAAGTAAAATCACAAATTTTCCCCTACAGGAACCCACGCGGGCCACGTGAACTGACGGAGAATGGGCCTTCTTCATTTGTTGGGCCTGCACTGCTTAGTCCACTAGCCCAGTTTGAGTTTGATAAGCTTCTAGCCGTTTTTCATCAAATTTTCTTCAATTTGAACCCAATTTGTCTTTTCCAAATCCTCCAAAGCTCGCGTAATCTCCTGATCATTAATTCACGTACGCTCGAAAAATCCTTCCATCTTCATTTAACTAAGAGACCATCTTCTTTAATGCTCCATCCATCTAAAGCCCATTTATGTATCACCTCCACTAGATATTAAGCCCAAAAATCTTTATTGTTCTCCAAGTCCAATCGGATCCCGAAGATCCCGCTCCGCTAGTCTCCTTGAAATCTACAATAAAGCTCACGAAACTAGAAAGTACCCGAAATAGTCATAAAATAACAAAAAGGAAAATATGCATGAAGATTAGCTAAGTTATGAATGAAATATACTAAAATAAACTATAAAAAGAAGTAAATAAAATGAAACTATCAACCATGAGTCATCAAAAACATTGTTTCACAACATATCATAAACATCAGAGAATCAAAACATAATCTCTCTCAAATCATAAAACTAACGGATGATGTGTAAAGTCACATAATCAGAAATAACTAGAAATGATACTAGGAGAAAGAGAAAAAGATATGTTAAAATATTATGTGATTATTTTATTAAATAGAAATAGATAATTGTTTTGTTAATTTATTATGTGATTAATAAATTAATACGAGATTAATAGTTAAATAAGTGATTTGTTGATTTATATGATTAATAAATTAATATGAAATCAATTTTGGGTGAAAAGTCCTTAAGGGATTAAGTGCTTAAAGGAAAGGATGGAACCAGAGCTCGTATGTTGGGCGTACTAAGCCATCCCATGTATGTGGGGCGTAACTTAAGTACGCAGGGCGTACTTAACCAGCCTTGGACTTTGAATTTTGTTGACACCGTTGACCGTTGACTTTTGACCAAGTTTTACTTTAGGTCAAACTTGACGGTTTTGATTGGCGATTAAGATTTTATATGGTTCTGATGTTATTGGATCCGCGGGAGCAAGCAATGTAGCAGGGAGCATTTCACAATGTTCTCGGGTTTCTTCATTTCAGGTGAGTTTCGCCTCATTGTACTGTGGTTCGAAGGCACCAATGTCGGCCCACTAGTTTTGGTTATCTGTTAGTAGAGGTATGCCTTAGGGATTGTATATAGTCATGTAGGATAGACTAAGGACTCTTGATCTAGGCTCTTTTACCTGTTCCTTGTTTGGTTGTGGTTCTAGAGTAGGATCACCTGTCTGGGTGTCTATCTCACCTCTAAGTATACATGGTTATGCATTCCTTGGATTGTTGATATTTAGGATGTTGCTATGTTGTAGTGATCTTTTAGATCTGTATCCTGGTATTTAGGATGTTGCTATGTTGTAGTGGTCTGTTAGATATGTATCATGGTATTTAGGATGTTGCTATGTTGTAGTGATCTGTTAGATCGGTATCCTGTTATATAGGATGTTGCTATGATGTAGTGATCTGTTAGATTGGTATCCCTTTATATAGGATGTTGCTATGTTGTAGTGATCTTTTAGATCAGTATCCAATTATATAGGATGTTGCTATGCTATAGTGCACTGTTGGATCTATATGTTTATCTGTACTTGCTGGTTATTATCTAGTGGAGTGCCCTAGGGACTGTATGTGGTCATGTAGGATACCCTGAGAACTCTTGATCTAGGCTTTCTTGCATGTTCCTTGTTTGGTTGTGGCTCTAGAGTATGATCATCTGTTTGGGTGGCTATCTCACCTCTGGTTACTTATGGTTACACATTTCATGGAGGATAGCTGGTAGCGGGACAGTGTGCGGTGTGAGGACTGGTAGGCGGTCGTGACCTGTATGATTGTTGTTTTCCTGTATTATGTGCCTACTTGATCCTAATTGTTTATATGTCAACATATGGTAGTAGTGGGTTGAGGCGATCCTACTTTGTGATGTAGGCCAAGATACCTGGTGCAGTTCGCTGTAAGCCGTAGGCACGCAGGCTCTAGAAGAGCAGTTGGGTTAAGGCGGTAGGCCAACAAACCCTGAGTATTCTAGTGTGATGGTTGAGTGGACCCGATGCATACTTGTATGTTTATCGTATGGGGTATTTTGGGAGAAACTCACTAAGCTTTGTGTTTACTCAGTTGTTTATTGTTTCAGGTATCATCGGTCATCATGGGAAGGCGAATGCGTGACTGTACACATTCATCAACAACAATGAAGATTTCGCGCTTTAATATTATTCTGATTTTTATAAATGTATTTGGAATAAACGATTGTCTCCATAACAAATTTATAATTGGGAGGATTTACTAAAATAAAATGAAAATTTTTTGTTGTGAAAATGAGACGTTTCAGTACCATCTTACCATCCAAAGGTACTAAAACACTTTCTTCCTCTCTATGTTTGTTTATTTGTGATCCATTGTCTATATTGTTACACATATGGGGCTAATATTATATAATTGAATTGTACAGGTTTAAGAAGTCTTTTAGTACCTCAAGATTTGTCTAGCATGCCATGGATATTAAGAACACTATATTTTAAATGAACAAATTCAGGTATAATATGCAATTTTTAATATTTCTTTCTGATAACAATTGATATATTTTTGATGTTACTGGAAAATGAATATTGCAAGGGGAATTGGCCCTTATAAGTTATAACTCCAATTTTAATTTTTAAATATCTCTTGTGTAAGTATTTTTGATGAGAGAATGAAAGCTACAAACTTTAAGTCAAAGTCTAATGTCCTAATAAGAAAAAACAAATATAAGTTAAATACTATTATATGCAATTTCAAGTATTTTTTTTTCCGTTACAGTAAGATTTTTCCTTATAGTCTATTACGCACATGAATTCTTTGTTTTTTCCAATAATTCCAGCTTGGAGCGGATAAATGCATCATATAACTGCATATCTCCAATAATTGCAGCTTGACAAGGTTCACCGGAATCAGATCGATCAAACTGCCATTTACTCAAGGTAGAAGATGTATGTGCATATTTTCACTCCTTAACTGGTTTCTTCCTATTAGTCATGATCTTACACATGTATGTTTCAATTCGTCATCTTTGTTGATAGTTACTTTGATAGAATTCATAGTTATATATAACAAGTTACAGGGTTTTATTTGTTTTCAAGCATAAAGTACATGTATAGAGAATTTACAATAATTCTTATTACTACATTCACCTGATTCTAAACGCAGAACTTTTATTATACAAAATAACAGAGGTAAAAAATTTAATATTTTTTTTATAGTTGGATTGTTTCGACTAAATATAAAAACTTTCAAAAAAAAAGTAAAATGTGTTAATTAAATTGAAATTCATTATAAATTTTTTACTATTTATCATTTTTAAAATACCTTCGTTTTCAAAATAATATTCTTTAATCGATGTTTTATAATCAAACATACGAATTCAACAAATATTAAAAGAAAAACAAGAATAATAATAACTTTTTTACTAACCTTCCAAGTTATTTGATTTCTATTTTTAAAAAATACATGTTTTCATTTGACACTATCTTAACGACTTACTACCGGAAGAGAAAAAGGTTTCTCAGTTAATTTATATTTCATTGAAGCTCACTCTTTAAAGTTGAAATATTCATACAGAGTGTCTTTTTTATTATGCTTCAACACTCAATAAAAAAAATATACTTATTTAACATACACAAAAGAGATGAATGTATTAAAAAGTACATTGTGCTTCTAAAAGAAAATTAAAAGAAAATGAATCGTTAAATTGAAACTAATGTTAAGTTATCACATTGTCTTATTTTTAATTTATCATATTTTCTAAAGCAAAATAATTGTTGAATTGAAACTTATCATTGTTTGCTGAAAGAAACAAATTATCGAAACAAATTATTCACATCTGTCATTTAACGTGCGTAAACGATTAATATATATATATATATATATATATATATATATATATATATATATATATATATATATATATATATATATATAAAATAAGAAAATATAAAATCACTATATTTATATTTTATTGAATATATATTCTAAGGCGTCTTTTGCTGGGATTTTTTATTTTACGTTGACAACATGAAACTTCAATACTAATATAGCCGACAAACCAAACATGCTAAAAATGCACATCATTTTTGTAAATGCATAATAATTTATTTGCTCATTGTGTTACTATTTATTAGGAAAGAACAACTAAAGTCTATCCTAAGAATATTCTTTATATCTAAATTTATCTCAATGAAAATGAGACGGGCCCTTTTTTGATTTTGGAAAACGAAGTGTGCATACGTCTCATTCAAGTTCTAAGAAAAACCTTTATTTTATGAGGTCAGCATTTACACCTTTTCCATGAGGTCGGCTGTCGACTTATTATTATTTTTTTATTATTTAACTTTGTCTTACCAACAAATATTTCTAAACATTTTGCTTCGATCGATATGCATGTTTTATTACAACCTTTTTTACTTTTACCTCACATTGCACTACAAAAAAGGAACTGATTTTTCTAACAGTTTTTTTTTATCAAACCACTAAATTTTAAAAGTAATTGACACTTTTGCCCCTAAATATTAAAGGGAGAAAGATCACAGAGATTTGTTTCTTTAAAGTAAACATGGCAATTATGCCCTTCGTATCAACCAACATAACTCATAAACCTCCAAAAACCATCGGGCAATCTTTGGATTAGCTTCGTCTTCACCCTAATATATGCATTCAATAATATTAATTTTGGATTTACATTACGAAGTTATGTAGTAGAAAAATAAGATCACACCCAATTTAATCAATCAAATACATAAATCAAAGGCAGTACCTAACTAAGTAAGTGTTTGGGATAGCTTTTCAAAAAAGATTATTAGCTTTTTAGCTTTTTAAAAAGCTAATAAGTTAAAAAAAAAATTATGTATTTAAAAAGTGCTTTTTAAAACAGTTTTTTGGATAGGAAAAAGTAGAGCTTTCAAAAAGTTGGAAAATCCTGGCTTTTTAGCCATTTTACTCCTGAAAAATCAGTTTTTCTTATCCAAACACTTTTTAAAATCAACTTTTCCTAAAAGTCATAAGCTAATAAACATTTTTCTTAAAAATCACTTTTGAGATAAAAAAAAGCTAACCCAAACATACCTTAAACCTAATTGCTTCTTTATCCGTTTCTCTTTCTTCGTATTTTCATCAACGGAGGAAGACGATTAAGAAGAAGAATAGTAAGATGACGAAGACAGATGAGATACTCGTTGGTCGATGGAGAAGATGTGGTGAGGTCGTTGGCGGTGGTGGGGGATTTCTGTGCATTAAAAGTGCAGATCTGTGGGTAGATGTTCACTCTTTTTAGCCCCTTTTAAATGGATGCCTATCTGGTTCTCTCTAGCATGTTTTAAGAGTGCATATCGGTCGTCGGTGGTCAACGGAGAAGATGTGGGTAAGGTCTTCGACCGACAGTGGTGCAGGAGATTAGCTGCTTTAGATGTGCAAATATATGAGTAAGATCGGCAGATAAAGAAGTGTTGTGGAGGTTGTTAGAGTGCATACGGTCGCCGTCAGTGGTGATTCCAGCGGGTAAAGTGCTAGTGAGATTATCAGGTTCTTGAGTTCTTCATTGAGTTTTGAGAAGATAGAGGAAGAGAGATGTGTAACAAGTTAGAATGGAGGGCACGTGATGGAGTGTTGTGGTGGAGGGGCATAATTGTCAATTACCTTTAAAGTTCAGTGGTTGGATAAAAAATAACAATGGAAGAATCAGTACCATACAAAAAATGATAACTATTTTCAAGCTGGTAACATGTTTTTCTTTTTTTTTTTTGTTTTTGTTTTTGTTTTTGTTTTTTTTAACAACAAGAAATTTATTAAAGCAACACAACCAAAATGCTAGTGAGCATTAACAGAAATACAAGGACAATTGGGACTGATGTTCCAGCTATCCCACGACAAAAATCGATCTTTTCCAACTCTACTTTTATCCACCAAAAGGAGGTGGTTTTAATTTCCCAGAAAATGAAATTATAATTCATAACCATGCCCTTGAAAATCTTGTTGTTCCTATACCCCATAAAACCCATATGAAAGCCAATAGAATCACTCGTAGTTTGTTGTTTTTTATCCTTCTTGTCTACATCCCTCTTGTGAATAGTTTGGAACATATCTTCAATTATAACCTTGTCAGTTGGAAACTTATGACTCCACATATTAATAAGAGCGATTGTAACACCTGGTTTGAATTGGAAAGGAATTGAGCATGGACTCGGCGAGTTGGGAGCTCAACTCGTCGAGTAGGGTCGTATTTCAGGGGCACGAATCGGAAATGACTCGGCGAGTCAGAAGGCCGACTCGACGAGTCAGGGCTGTTTAATGAAAAACCCTAATTTTGGAGTTTGCCCCTATATAAGCCTCATTAAACGCTCTTGTAGCCTCCCTTAACATCATAAGAGACTGTATACGGCCGCAAACTCCCTGGTGTGTGAAGTGTGTGCATTTGAGAGCTTGACTTTGTGAGTTTGGGAAGGAATCCAAGCTTGGAGAAGAAGAATCAAGGGGAAAACACTGGATCTAACATCTAGTTCGTCTTGGGCATCAATTTGAGGTATGAATCTGTTACCTTAAGCCTATATTCTAATTGGGAGTTCATGACCCAACTTTGAGGAAATGGAAGCAAGCCTAGATCTGGACCTATTATAAGGGTATGGTTCCAGATCTGGACCTCCTTAGGTCCCAAACACCATAAAGTTGCACCCTTTATTAAGCCCTTTTCTCTCCATGCATGAAAAACTTGTTGGAAGGTTAGTTTTGGTGATTATGGCCATGTGAGGCTTTGCATGCACGTAAAGTTTGCAACTTTACGTGTTATCCACACTAGTAGAGTATAGATCTGAAGTTTGGGGCCTTGAGTCCCACTGGAAGAGGTCGTAAACATAATGGACTAATAGGGACTCGGCGAGTAGTGCAAGAGACTCGGCGAGTCGAGAGGGTTTTCTCGTTTACGGCCAAGGGTTTACGACCAAGGGTTTACAGCCAAGGGTGTACGGCCAAGGGTGTTCGGCCAAGGGTTTACGGTCAAAGGTGTACGGTTGGTGGTTTACGGTCGTAAACACCAAGGAACTCGACAAGTCCCTCGGGTGACTCGGCGAGTTGACGAGTTAAGCAGGGAACCCGATGAGTGAATGATTGTACTCGACGAGTCAAGGTCAATATGGACTGTTGACCTTGACTATAGACTTTGACTTTGACCCTCGGGGTATTTATGGGGTTATGCTGAGTTATTTACTCATTGATTATAGGCAGTTGGGAAGAGCATCATATGGTATACCTGAATTCAGTTGCCGATTCAGCTTTGTGAGGTGAGTTTTCTCACCATTCCAATGGGTCTAAGGCACCAAGGCCGGCCCATTTTGTGATAGTTGGTTTACTTGTTATGTAGAGGTGTGATATGTATGTGTGCATGATATGTGGTAGAGATAGCCTTCGTGGCTAACGGTAGAGATAGCCTTATGGCTAATGGTAGATATGACCTTATGGCTAATGGTAGAGACAGCCTTTATGGTTGATGGTAGAGATAGCATTTGTGGCTAATAGTAGAGATAGCTTCATGGCTAATTGACATGTGATATGTGGTAGAGGTAGCTTTATAGCTAATATAATATGTGGTTGGTATGGGGTATGCTTTGGGGGACTCACTAAGCTTTCAGCTTACCGTTTGTGGATTTGTTTCAGGTACATCGGAGTCCAAGGGTAAAGGCGAGGCGTGATGATGCGGCGTGCACTCTATCTCTCTTTTCCGATCTGGTTGGGGGGGCACTCTGATGTTTTGAAAATAATAATGATGTAATGAAAAATTTCTTTGTAAAATTTGGGTCATTACAAGTTGGAATCAGAGCCTTGGTTTGAGGGATTCAGACATACCCTCAGGTGTGTCAGGACTCAAACTAAGGAAATGGTAAATTGTTTTCAAAAATGACATAAACAGCTTTTGAAAGAAGGAAAAGATGAGAGTGCAACGCGCGTGATCAGCCGAGCCAAGTAAGTAGATCCCCAATATGCTAGTCATGCTATTTGATATTTAAACTTGGATGATCATATGGAATTTGCTGTGTGTATGCTTTTTAAATTATATACGGTTAGGAGCTTATAGCCTTAGAATGATCGATTTGGCCTTATTTCCTGTTCCTTGTCTGGTTGTGGTCCTAGGGTAGAATCTTTTATTCGAAAGTCTATTTGATCCTCTTCTGTGTATAACTTGCATGCATAAAGGCAACCTGTTATGATTGGTCTGTTTGATGTGGGTAGAGAAATCTCAGAACAGTCTAGGATTTGGGTTATGCAGTGATTGGTAGTATATGGTTTATTTGGGACGAATTGGAGTTATCAGGTCGAGTCTTGGGGAAAGGTACAGGTAGGTGTGGAAGGTGGTATTGGGCCTGTACTACTGGAAGCACATGATCTGTACCCGAGCCAATGTTAGATCTGACAACTTCAAGGAGGACCGGTGTGGAGAGATCCATTTTATGGAAATCCTGATCGTTATGATTTATGACATTCCAGTTCAGCATGGTAGTGACACGTTTCGGGACGGGAGGATCAGGATTGGGATCTGGATCCGGGAATGGATCGGGTGACACTACAGACGACATAGATGAGAGGCTGCTCGAGCTTATTGCAGCCGAGGTTACCAGGGGCATCCTTGACGCTACCCCAGTCATTTTTGGGACAGTTGTAACGATACGATTTTTCAAAACAAAATCTTCAATTTTAAACTCATAAACATATGTCTCGTCATTAATTCTCAAAAACAAACAACAAGTTTTCAATACAATTATTCAATCCAGGATCCACAATCATAGTTCCATATCAAGAGTGTGTGTACAATCACACCGGTGCCTTCCCGTGATCCTCGGAAGTACCTGAAACACATAACACATAACACGGTAAGCACGAATGCTTAGTGAGTTCCCCAAAATACCACATACAACAATTCGCCACTCGAGGCTATACTCTGTAAGACCCTCTGGTCTATGTGTCTCAGCGGGACCCTCCAGTCCCGTAGCTCGTTGGACCCTCCGGTCCGGTCTAGCTCGTCAGACCCTCCGGTCCGGTCTGATTGAGAACCCTCTGGCCTCATAGTTCGTTGGACCCTCCGGTCCGGTCTAAGCAACAAATAATATAACATACAATACGTATCACATAATCATGCATAACTCAAGCAAGCACATAAGACCCTCCAGTCACACGTAATTACCATTCTAGGTAAAGTATAGTGAGAAGACTCACCTCGTAAGACAGCTAGTAAAAGTCTCGTGCCCGAAATCCTCGGTCTAGCCTCCGCCTATTACAAATAATATTTCTAATCAATATTCTACTCTTATCTCTGAAAAGTGGGTAGAAGACCATTCTACCCTTCCCTGACCTCTTTCACTCATTTTGACCAAGCCCTAAAGTCAACAGAAGTCAACTCCAGTCAACGGTCCCACTTTGACCAGACTTGTCGAGTGCACTCGGGGGACTCGTCGAGTCCATTCGATTCATGGAAACCCCGACAAGCTCCAACTCGACGAGCTAGTCCCCAACTCGACAGGTCACCATCTGACTCAGTTCATCGAGACAAAACCCTAACCGGCTCGTCGAGTCGGCTCATCAACTCGGCGAGTCCGTTCGGTCTCAACTTGTATTCATGTGATTTCCAGGCAAAAAACTCTCTCACACCCTAGATCTAAGCTCTCAAGGCCTGAATATCACGTAAAGCCTCGAGCTTTACGTTCATGCATGGCAATAAGGGCTAAAAATGCCAAAAACAAGCTTGAGAAGAAGTCTCTCATTCAAGGGGCTATCATGGCTGAATAAAGCAGGGGACTTTCGACTCTAGGGACCTCATTAGGTCCAGATCTGATGTCTATTTCAATGAAGGTGCTCAAAACCTTCAAGGTCCCCAAAATAAGATGGAAATGGAGCCCTAACTCTAAAACCATGAGATATATCCATACAAGAGAGAAAGGTACGAACTTTATACCTTGAATAGAAGCCCCTGGATGTCTAAGCAGCAGATCTAGAAACTTCTTCACAATCCTTGCTTGGAATCCTCTTTCTTTCTACCAAAATGCACCAAAGATATCAAACAATGGCTCAAAACTCTCTCAAAAGATCAAGGGGGCGATTAGGGTTTCTCTCAGTGAAAGGAAACAGATGGAGAGCCGCAAATGAGGCTATACTTATCCTTATATAGGCCCCAAACCCGAGGATTTAGGGTTTCAACTCACAGCGCCTACTCGACGAGTCTACATCCGGACTCGTCGAGTAGATCATTAAACCCACGTGGCTATCCCGACTCTACTCGGCGAGTTATAGCGCCAACTCGTCGAGTAGGTCAATGATCCTCAAAAATAAATACTTAAAATGACATACCTGGGAATCCGGATGTTACAATTATCCCCCACTAGAATCAGACTTCGCCCTCGAAGTCGTGCTCCGCAAATAACTCTGGATGCTGCTCCCGCATCTCTGACTCCGGCTCCCAAGTCAAATCGGACCCTCTCCGATGCTGCCACTAGACCTGAACCAGGGGCACTTCCTTGTTCCTCAGAACTTTCACCTTTTGATCCAAGATCGCGATCGGCCTCTCGATGTAATTCAGGCTCGCATCCACCTGAATGTCCTCTAATGGTACCACTGCCGTCTCATCAACCACACACTTCCGTAACTGGGACACGTGGAAGGTGTTATGGATCTGACTCAACTCCGCAGGTAGCTCTAACTGGTATGCTACCTTACCCACTCTAACGGTCACTCTGAACGGACCGATATAACAAGGCCCCAACTTTCCCCGCTTACTGAACCGGATCACCCCTTT
The DNA here is from genome assembly GCF_052849685.1 of Lactuca virosa. Lineage (NCBI taxonomy): Eukaryota > Viridiplantae > Streptophyta > Magnoliopsida > Asterales > Asteraceae > Lactuca > Lactuca virosa. The sequence goes on along the minus strand of NC_136434.1, from coordinate 165,269,572 downwards.
CCAGGGGGAAACTTTCAGGAGCACAAAATCTCCGACCTGAAACTCAAGCTCAGATCGTCGTCTATCCGCGTAACTCTTCTGACAACTCTGTGCCGTCAGTAACCTCTGTCTAACCTGCTGAACCTGCTCGGTCGTCCTCATCACTATCTCAGTGCTGCCCATAACTCTCTGTCCCACCTCTCCCCAACAGATGGGAGTGCGACACCTCCTCCCATACAGGAGCTCAAAGGGAGGCTTACGAATGCTCGAGTGATGGCTATTGTTGTAAGAAAACTCAGCCAAGGGTAGGTACGTATCCCAACTCCCACCGAAGTCCATAACACATGCTCGAAGCATGTCCTCGAGCGTCTGAATCGTTCGCTCGCTCTGTCCGTCTGTCTGTGGGTGGTAGGCGGTACTAAAATGCAATCGCGTTCCCAAATCCTCATGGAACTTCTTCCAGAATCTGGAAGTAAAACGCACATCCCGATCCGACACTATGGACGTCGACACTCCGTTCCGAGCTACCACCTCTCGTACATAAATTTCTGCCAGCCTCTCAGTAGAAGAGCTCTCACTAATAGCAAGGAAATGAGCACTCTTCGTCAACCGATCCACAATCACCCAGATCGCGTCAACTCCACGCGCCGTCCTCGGTAATTTGGTGATAAAGTCCATCGATATCTGCTCCCACTTCCACTGGGGAATCTCCAAAGGCTGCAATGGACCATGTGGACGTTGGTGCTCCGCCTTGACCCGACGGCAGGTCAAGCACCTCTCGAACACCCAAGCAACATCCCTCTTCATACAGGGCCACCAATAATCTTTCTTCAGATCCAAATACATCTTAGTGGCCCCAGGATGAATCGAAAATGTTGACCAATGCGCTTCCTCCATCAGAGTGCTACGAGCTCTGCCCGTATAAGGTACCCAAATCCAACCTCGAAAGGTCATAAGTCCTCGGCTATCCGTCACAAACTCGGATACTTGCCCAATCACCCGCTCCCTCTTGCGGTTCTCCGGTCTCACGGCCTCCGCTTGGGCTTCTCGAATGATATCCAATACCGGAGTCATCACGGTCATCCTCATGCATATGTCTCGAATCGGGGCACTCTCCGCCTTGCGACTCAGGGCATCGACTACCACGTTAGCCTTGCCCGGGTGATACAGAATCTCACAGTCATAATCTTTTACCACGTCTAACCACCTCCTCTGGCGCATATTCAGGTTGGGCTGATCCATCAGATACTTCAAGCTCTTGTGGTCCGTGTATATGGTACACCGAACCCCGTATAAGTAATGGCGCCAGATCTTGAGGGCGAATACCACTTCCCCCAACTCTAAATCGTGGGTGGGATACCTCGTCTCATGAGGCTTCAGCTGCCTCGATGCATATGCTATCACGTGCCCTCTCTGCATAAGCACTGCACCTAACCCCGATATAGATGCATCGCAGTAAACCACAAAGTCCTCCATTCCCTCAGGTAGAGCCAACACTGGAGCTTCGCACAATCTCTGGAGAAGAGTCTCAAACGAGGTCTGCTGCTCGGGACCCCAAACAAAAGCAACGCCCTTCCGGGTCAACTTGGTGAGAGGAACAACAATCTTGGAGAAATCTCTGATAAACCTCCGGTAGTAGCCGGCCAACCCCAGAAAACTCCTGATCTCGGTGGGGGATCCCGACACTTCCCAACTCATAACTGCCTCAATCTTGGCCGGGTCGACCAAAATCCCATTCTGATTAACGAGGTTCCCCAAGAACTGGACCTCTCGTAACCAGAAATCACACTTAGAGAATTTGGCATAAAGCCTCTCCGATCTCAATACTCCAAGGACTTCTCTCAAATGCTCCTCATGCTACTCTCTAGACCTCGAATACACCAAAATATCGTCGATGAACACGATCACCGAACGATCCAACATAGGCCTGCATACCCGGTTCATGAGATCCATGAACACTGCCGGTGCATTGGTGAGCCCGAAAGGCATCACCACGAACTCGTAATGCCCATAACGAGTTCAAAATGTTGTCTTCTAAATATCATCCTCACGAACCCTCATCTGGTGATAACCAGACCTCAAATCGATCTTGGAAAACTAAGATGCACCCTGCAACTGATCGAACAGATCGTCGATCCTCAGGAGTGGATAACGGTTCTTGATCGTCATCTTGTTCAACTCCCGGTAATCAATGCACATCCGGTGCGAGCCATCCTTTTTCTTGACAAAAAGGATCGGTGATCCCCAAGGCGAGCTACTCGGCCGGATAAATCCCTTTCCCAACAGCTCCTGGAGCTGCGAGAATAACACCTGCATCTCTAGCGGCGCAAGGCGATAGGGCGCCTTGGCGATAGGTGCCGCCCCCGGAAGCAAATAAATACGAAACTTCACCTACCTCTCGGGAGGCACACCTGGTAAATCCTCGGGGAAAACGTCCGGAAACTCGCTAACCACCCAAACCTTAGCGACAGTACTCGGTCTCTTCGTAACATCCCGCGTATCTGACACATACGCCAAAAAACCCATGCAACCCTGCTGCAAGCTCTGCCTCGCTCGAGCAGCCGAACAAAATGCTGACCCAGATCGGGTACCCTCGCCGAATACCGTAAGTACTCCCCCACTAGGTTTCCGGATGGTCACCAATTGACGCTCACAGTCGATCATAGCCCCGAATCGACTCAACCAGTCCATGCCCACGATGACACAGACATCCCCCATCGCGATAGGTACCAAGTCTATCGGAAACTCGACTCCAAAAATCTCAAGCACACATCTCCGGATCACATCAGTCGCAAAAACAACATGCTCATCAGCGATGGAGACTCTCAAAGGTCGACTCAACGCCTCATGTCGGATACTGATGTGACGACTAAATGCTAGCGATACGAAGGATCGACTCGCACCCGAGTCAAACAACACCAAAGCACGTATAGAACTCACAAGAAAAGTACCTAAACATATCACAAATAAGCACCATATATATAAACAAAAGAATAAGCAAAAGATCATATACCAGCCACAACATCAGGTGCTGCGCGGTCCTCCTCCGCTGTCAACTGGAAGGCTCTACCGCGAGCCTTCGGTGCCTCGGCCTTCACGGGCTGACTCTCTGTAGCTCGAGTAGAAGATGGCGCAGATGCTTGCGCTGATCCCTGAAGCAATTGTGGACACTCGGCCTTCCTATGGCCAGTCTGGTTGTAATTGAAGCAAACTGAAAATCCCTTGGGGCAATCCCTCGCGATATGCCCCTCCTTCCTGCACTTGTAACACACACCTGCTCTACACACCCCATTATGGCTCTTGCCGCACTTCCCACAAGTGCGGCACTTCTGACCTCCCGATCTCGAATATGCGGGCTTTGCCCACTTGGCCGCCGGCTGAGACTGTATCGGCCGCCTATCCCTCCTCTGAGACTCCGACTCCTCCCTAGCCTGAGTCTCTAGCTCAATCTCCCTCTTCCGAGCATTTTCCTGGAGCTCGGAAAATGTTCGGTATGTCGAGTTCGCCACGAACTCACGAATGTCTCTCCTCAGAATGCTCAGATATTGGCTCATACGTGCCTGCTCAGAAGACACGTGCTCAGGGCAAAACAACGCCCTCTCATGAAACATCCGTGTGATCACAGTCACAGCCTCAGTCCCCTGCTTGAGGGACAAGAACTCCTGGGCCAACCGTTCCCACTCCACCGGGGGAATGTACTCGTCTTGAAACATAGCGGTAAACCTATCCCAAGTCACCACGGTAAGCTCTGCAGTAGTAAAGTCAGTTGTCACAAACTTCCACCTGTCCTTCGCTCCCAAGCGAAGCTGGTTCAGCGCGAACCGTACCCTCAGATGCTCCGGACAAGAACATGTGTAGAAGCATCCCTCAATATCAGAGATCCATCTCATCGTGGCTATCGGATCCTGAGTCCCATCAAACTCTGGTGGCTTTGTGTTGCTCAACTCCCGGTACAGCAACGAGTCCCCCCCTGTGGCCTAGCAGCGGCGACGGCTGTGGTGGCTGCAGCAACAACAGCCTCGGTAAGAGCAGCATATCGGTCGTCAAATGTCTCAATCAGCGTGGTCTTGATAGACCCAAACATCTCTGGTATCTCAGCTCGAATCGCTGCGACCACCTCCTCGTGAATCAACCTACGAATCTCCTCGTCACCGGTATCGCTGGTACCACTGTCTCCTGCGTTGTGGCGCGTAACCACCATGATGCCTCTGAAACACAACATAAAATAATCAGAGACTCGACCGAGATTACTCACACTCGGCCAACCGTTCCTACTTGTTCCTTAGCACCCTGAGGATTCTTACTTGGAATGCTTACCGATCCGATTCTTTCAGTAGTACGAGCGTAATACTACCTTCCGCATCGTATCCGTATCCACCCCAAGTCCTCCTCCTAGGATCCCAACTCGCAAGTACTCTATACCACTCTAAACACAACCTACTCTCTAGCAGACTTCTCATAAGCTACTCTCTGCTACCTAAGTGCACTCAAAACCACTCACAGCAGCATAAATTCCTAGGCTAAGGCATCACAATTCAGGCCACTCTAGTCCTAACATATGAATTACCTAGCCTACTCTAGCATGCAAAACACATCACATAATATCATAACACGTAACGTAAGGATATTTTGGGAAATCACCGTTCGGGCGCTGGCTGATTGTACACACTGCTCTTTTCCGCTCGTTCTGGAAATCTTTTACTGTTTTTAGAAAAACTGTTTCTTTTTGAAAACTTTTCTCAAATCCTCAGTTTGAGTCCAGATATGCCTGAAGATGTATCTGAATCCCTCAAACCAAGGTTCTGATACCAACTTGTAACGACACGATTTTTCAAAACAAAATCTTCAATTTTAAACTCATAAACATATGTCTCATCATTAATTCTCAAAAACAAACAACAAGTTTTCAATACAATTATTCAATCCATGATCCACAATCAGAGTTCCATATCAAGAGTGTGTGTACAATCACACCGGTGCCTTCCCGCGATCCTCGGAAGTACCTAAAACACATAACACATAACACGGTAAGCACGAATGCTTAGTGAGTTCCCTAAAATACCACATACAACAATTCGCCACTCGAGGCTATACTTTGTAAGACCCTCTGGTCTATGTGTCTCAACGGGACTCTCCAGTCCCGTAGCTCGTTGGACCCTCCGGTCCGGTCTGATTGAGAACCCTCTGGCCTCATAGTTCGTTGGACCCTCCGGTCCGGTCTAAGCAACAAATAATATAGCATACAATACGTATCACATAATCATGCATAACTCAAGCAAGCACATAAGACCCTCCGGTCATACGTAATTACCACTCTAGGTAAAGTATAGTGAGAAGACTCACCTCGTAAGACAGCTAGTAAAAGTCTCGTGCCCGAAATCCTCGGTCTAGCCTCCGCCTATTACAAATAATATTTCTAATCAATATTCTACTCTTATCTCTGACAAGTGGGTAGAAGACCATTCTACCCTTCCCTGACCTCTTTCACTCATTTTGACCAAGCCCTAAAGTCAACAGAAGTCAACTCCAGTCAACGGTCCCACTTTGACCAGACTTGTCGAGTGCACTCGGGGGACTCGTCGAGTCCAGTCGATTCATGGCAAGCCCGACAAGCTCCAACTTGACGAGATAGTCTCCAACTCGACGGGTCAGCATCTGACTCAGTTCATCGGGACAAAACCCTAACCGACTCGTCGAGTCGGCTCATCAACTCGGCGAGTCCGTTCTGTCTCAACTTGTATTCATGTGATTTCCAGACAGAAAACTCTCTCACACCCTAGATCTAAGCTCTCAAGGCCTGAATATCATGTAAAGCCTCGAGCTTTACGTTCATGCATGGCACTAAGGGCTAAAAATGCCAAAAACAAGCTTGAGAAGAAGTCTCTCATTCAAGGGGCTATCATGGCTGAATAAAGCAGGGGACTTTCGACTCTAGGGACCTCACTAGGTCCAGATCTGATGTCTATTTCAATGAAGGTGGTTAAAACCTTCAAGGTCCCCAAAATAATTTGAAATCGGAGCCCTAACTCTAAAACCATGAGATCTATCCATACAAGAGAGAAAGGTGCGAACTTTATACCTTGAATAGAAGCCCCTGGATGTCTAAGCAGCAGATCTAGAAACTTCTTCACAATCCTTGCTTGGAATCCTCTTTCTTTCTACCAAAATGCACCAAAGATCTAAAACAATGGCTCAAAACTCTCTCAAAAGATCAAGGGGGCGATTAGGGTTTCTCTCAGTGAAAGGAAACAGATGGAGAGCCAAAATGGGGCTATACTTATCCTTATATAGGCCCCAAACCCGGGGATTTAGGGTTTCAACTCACAGCGCCTACTCGGTGAGTCTACATCCGGACTCATCGAGTAGATCATTAAACCCATGTGGCCATGCCGACTCTACTCGGCGAGTTATAGCGTCAACTCGTCGAGTAGGTTAATGATCCTCAAAAATAAATACTTAAAATGACATACCTGGGAATCCGGATGTTACAACGGTCAAGGAGGGCATAATGGAGATCATGGAGGAGAGACTCAGATCATTCAGAACTGAGATTGCTTTGGGCCAGTTGGGGGCCCGAACTCCCTCGTTTCGGGAGTTCAAGGCGTGTGGGGTGCCAGAGTTTTTCGGGGTCAGGGACCCCATTGTCAGTCGACGCTGGGTGGCGGATTTCGAAAACTCCCAGCACACGAGTTCTTGCCCGGATGTGGCGAAGGTTGGGTTTGCTTCTTGGATGCTGAGAGACAGAGCCCGAGATTGGTGGGGTGAGGTTACCAGACAGGTGGGACCAGCCGGGGTGGCTGAGATGACGTGGGCCGAGTTTGTTCAACGATTTGATCTGGAGTTTGCACCACCCATTGAGGTGCAACGTTTAGTGCGAGAGTCTCATGATTTGCAGCAGACCATCGAGACTGTGGCGGAAATCACCGCCAAGTTTCGGGAACGAGCTTTGTTGATTCCGCAATACGCTGCTGATGAGGAAATGAGGCGGACCCGATATCATTCCATGCTGAGGGACGATATTCGGGAGTTTGTGAGCTTTACGGGGTGTAAGACCCTGAATGAAATGGTGGAGAAGGCCCGGGAACGGGAAATGGAGCTGGAATCCCACACGAAGCGGAAGCCTAGGCAGGCTCAGACAGCAGTAGGACAGGCTAAGAAGCCTAAGACGTCAGACACTCCCAGCAAGGGTCAGCAGGGTCGGGGCCGATGTGCCAAGTTTATCCGGGTACATAGTGGAGCTTGTCGTATCGCAGGCTCGCGATGTTATGCATGTGGGCAGCATGGCCATATGAGCAGGGACTGCCCTGCGAAGGGCTTAATCTATTTTCACTACAACCAGACCGGCCATAAGCGGGTCAAATGTCCGAAGTTTCAAGGTGGAGGAGGAGCGGTGGCGGCGCCCGCGCCCGCCACAATGAGGATTACCGATGGCCGCCCTGTTAAGGCGGATACTCCAGCGGTAAAGAGCCGGGCATTTCAGCTGACTACCGAGGAAGCACGGGCAGCGCCAGAAGTTGTGGCTGGTACGTATTCATTCTTCTCTACTCTATGGATCTGTTTCACTTATGTGTATTATATGCTTGTATAGGGACCTTTTTGGTCAATGGTATGTCTGCTCACGTCTTATTTGATTCGGGTGCTACCCGATCGTTTGTATCTCTTGCGCTTAGCAAGAAGTTCCGGGAAGCGTCGGGAACTTTAGATTCCCCGCTCGAGGTGGAGATTGCAGATGACCGCACCATTAGTGCTGTGAGGGTGTATCGGGACTGTGTCCTGAATGTGCTTGGTGAGAGATTATGTGTCGACCTAGTCTCGATACCGTTGCGAGGGCTGAAAGTGATTATCGGAATGGATTGGTTGGGGGCCAACGGGGCCATGATTGACTGTGAGTAGACCTGGCAATTTGAGACACGAATACACGAATATGTGAGAGACACGACACGACATGAATATATCTTAAAAATTAAGATAAAGCTTATTTCTTATTGTGTAATCGTATCGTGTGAAATTCGTGGCTGACACGTTCATGACACGAATACACGAATTGCCAGGTCTAACTGTGAGCACTTGTTGGTAAGGGTTCGAACCCCAAGTGGGGGAGAAATGGTAATACATAGTGATAGGTCATCGCAGGGGCCGACCCTCTGCTCGGCTGCAAGGGCTAGGAGGTTCCTACAGCAGGGTTGTTCGGATTTCTGGCATATATCTCGGATACAAGGGTAGAGATCACGAAGGATGTAGGCAGTGTCCCAGTGGTTCAGGACTTTCGAGATGTTTTCCCCGAAGAGTTACCAGGGGTGCCTCCGGAGAGGCAGGTGGAGTTTTGCATCGATTTGGTGTCGGGTGCCGCTCCGATAGCAAAGGCGCCATACCGGTTAGCACCACCGGAGATACAGGAACTCTCTACGCAGCTTCAGGAGCTGCTAGACCGATGGTTCATTCATCCGAGCAGTTCCCGTGGGGAGCACCGATTCTTTTCGTGAAAAAGAAGGATGGATCGCATAGAATGTGCATCGATTATAGGGAGTTGAACAAGCTCACGGTAAAGAACCATTACCCGTTGCCAAGGATCGATGATTTGTTCGATCAGCTGCAGGGTGCGTCTTGGTTTTCCAAGATTGATCTTCGGTCGGGATACCATCAGTTGAGGATTCGGGATGAAGATATACCGAAGACGGCTTTCAGGACTCGGTATGGGCATTATGAGTTTGTAGTGATGCCGTTTGGGCTTACCAATGCCCCAGCAGCGTTCATGGACCTTATGAATAGGGTGTGTAGACCGATGATGGATCGGTCGGTGATCGTTTTCATTGATGATATTCTGGTCTATTCTATCACCAGGGAGCAGCACGAACAACACTTAAGGGAGTTGCTGGAAACCCTAAGGGCGGAGAAGCTGTATGCCAAGTTCTCCAAGTGTGGTTTCTGGCTGCGAGAGGTACAATTCTTGGGGCATATCATCAACCAGGAGGGTATTTCGGTTGATCCGGCCAAGGTTGAGGCTGTGATGCAGTGGGAAGTACAGAAGAATGCATTAGAGATTCTGTAACACCCCGTTTTAAATAAAATAATTAAATAATTAGCGGGGTGTTGGTTTAGGGAAGCCAAATGACAAGAATGGAAGGTCCGGGGGTTAAAGTGTAATGTCGAGATTAATTTTGCAAAGGAATTTAGAAGTCAGGGGGCGTTTGATATCTTTTGGACTTGAATTGTAAAGGATTTCAGTAGAGAGGGCGTAAATGGTAAAATTTGGACCTGCTGTGAAAAAGATAAGAAAAAGGAGGGGCTAATGTTGTCATTATGGGATATAGTTTATTAGAGCCGGGTATATAACACGTGATAACCCCGTCGCACCTTGAAAAACCCTAACCCTAATAGAGATGGCAGCCGCCATCACCCTCCTTCTCCATTTTTCCGGTGTTGCCATCCCATCACCGCCATGTACATTGTTGCTGTGAACCGCTGCATCCCAGCCGCCGATAGCCGCCGCATCTCAGCCATCTTCTGTCGCCATGCCAGTCGACTTTGAAGCCGGAAACCACCTGGAGGTTCGCCGCTCTTCTCATTCCTCCATCGTCCAGCCGCCCACTTGACTCCCTTGATTATCCGACCAACCAAGACTGCTGAACGACACCCTTTCTGCCATTGCTGCTGTTCCGTTGGGAATCGCCACCCTTCGTCTTCTGTTTCATCGTAGTCCGCCGTTCACCACCCCGAAGGGGCTGCTGTGTGTGTTTTGTGCGTGATTTCGTATCTCAACCAAGGTTGTGCGTGTTTCAATCGTCATCGCAGGTGTGTGTGGGTGAAGGGTTGGCTGAAAACGCTAGAAGACCACCATGGCAGCCAACCATGGTGGCTGTCGCTGGAAATGCTTCGCTTCCGCCACTAGCCACCGTGAAAGGTGGTTGTGTGTGTATTGTGATGTATGTGCTCATTTGTTGCGATGGAATAGGGCTACTGGACCAACTTTTAGCCGGAAATTCAAAGGAAACCCCACTGCCACCACCGTGAGGTGGTGGCTGCCACCGCGAGCCACCGTCATCCGCCATTAGGTTGTTGTTTATATATGTTTGTATTAGTGTGTGTGTATGTATGTGTGTGTGATTATTTGGAGTTAGCATTGTAAAATGTAACTAGAAAAAAAGGAATAATGAAAAGAATAGCTCAAACCACCACCGTAGGGTGGTGGCTGCCACCTCCTGCCGCCACCGACCGCCGTGTCGGGTGGCGGTGTGCCTCGTTGATGCTGTGATTTGGTTTGGATGTTTGGACAAGGGACTAAAACCCTAATGGGCCCAATAAGCCTTAATGGGCTTAGTGAAACCCTATTGGGCCTAATGAAGCCCTAATTGACATTAAAGCCCAAACATGTGTCTAATGGGTCTAATGGACCCTAATTGACCTTAGGAAACCCTAATGGGCTTTAGGACCTAGCTATTGGGCCTATTGGGCTAAGATGGGGTTGGAAACCCTAATTAGGGTTTAGAAAACCCTAATATTGGATTTATGGGCTTGGACTTTGGGACCCACTTTTGGGCCATTGGAATGGAATTGTGTGATTAAGCCCAATCACACCATATGACTTATTTAGAAGAATGATGGACGTAATGGATTAAGTCCTTAATGGGTTAAGTGAGAAACACTTAACCCTAATTGTCATTTTATGAGAAAACCCTAATTTCGCTGGGGTTTATTGTTGGGCCTTTTATTGGGCCTTGCTGACTGGGTTATTAATGGGCCATCCAAGATCAAGCAAATGGACTAGAATAATTAATGGACTTTGTGGTAAGGCCCATATGAGGAGTTGGGCCCAATTTGGAAAATTGGGCCATATATGGGCCATAGTTTGGGCCTTTATGATTATATGATATTGGGCCATGGGAATTGGATGGGCCTTAAGGGATGACCATGAAGAGGTCTGGGCCCAATTTGGAAAATTGGGCCATGTGTTGGGCTTTGGCCCATTACTTGACTATTGGGTTTTGTAGCGTGAGTTGGACCTTGGGCTTGGAACCCAATTATTAATTGGGTATTGTTTGATGATTGACAGTTCGGGAAGCTGTCAACCAGCAGCAGGAGTTTTATCTGCGGGACTTCAACAATGCCAGGTGAGTTCTCCTCACTATATCAACAAGGTCTAAGGCACCAAGGCCGGCCCTTTATGGATTGTATTCGGATTATTGCATGTTATGCATACTGATTTATATCCTGGTAGTTAGGATGGTGATATGCTATGCTTTAGTGACCCGGTTGGGTCGGTATCCTGGTATATAGGATGATGCTATGTTAGTGACCTGTTAGGTCGATATCCTGGTTATAGGATTGTTGCTATGCTTGTGATCTGTTAGATCAGTTTGACTGTTATATATATACATGCTAGTGTTATATGATGTCTATGTGCACATGATTGTCCTGGTTATAGGATGATGCTATGTTAGTGACCGGTTAGGTCTGTATTCCGGTTATTGGGATGTTGCTATGATTGGTGATCTGTTAGATCGGTTTGACTGTTATATGAAATCTAGCGTATGATATTTATGTGCACATGTTTGTTTGATTGGGGGTTGGGTTGAGGCGGTCCTGCTTTGTACTGTAGGCCAAAATACCCGGCGAGCGGCCCGGATAGGCTGTAGGCCCTGCGTGGCGGTCCAGACGTGTCGAAGGCTCGAAGAGCAGTCCAGATAGACTGAAGGCCTGTGAGGCGGTCCAATCAGGCTGATGACTCATTATGCATGTTGTTATGTATTGGTTATATGATATGGTTATGTTTGTATGGCGTTGGTATTTTGGGGAAACTCACTAAGCTTCGGGCTTACAGTTGTTGATTTTGTTTCAGGCACTTCTGATGATTGCGGGAAGGCGAAGGCGTGATCGTGCACCTCCTCATATTTTCATGATTGATTCTGGGAATACTCTGATGTCTAAACTATTTTGAAAATAACCTGTAATAACTTAATGGTTTTAAAATGTGTTAAAAAGTTTAAATTTGGCTTGAATTTTATGGGTGTTACAGATTCGTAGCTTCTTGGGTTTAGCGGGTTATTATCGGAGATTTATCCAGGACTTCTCCAAGATTGCGGTGCCATTGACCCGTCTGACCAAGAAGAATGTGACGTTTTGGTGGGGTACGGATCAGCAGTTGGCCTTCGAGACCTTGTGGCGGAAATTGTACGAGGCTCCGATCCTTGTTCTAGCCGAGGGATTAGATGATCTGGTGGTGTACTGTGACGCATCGATTTCAGGGTTAGGTGCGGTACTGATGCAGAGAGGACACGTGATAGCATATGCCTCGCGGCAGTTGAATCTGCATGAGGCAAATTACCCTACTCACGATCTGGAACTGGGGGCAGTGGTGTTTGCCCTCAAGATTTGGAGGCATTACTTGTATGGAGTGCGATGTACCATTTACACCGACCATAAAAGTTTGAAGTATTTGATGGACCAACAGAGCCTCAACATGCGACAAAGAAGGTGGTTGGACGTGCTAAAAGACTATGATTGCGAGATTCTATACCATCCAGGGAAGGTCAACGTAGTGGCCGATGCCTTGAGCCATAAAACGGCAGGTTCCCTGTCGGGGAGTGTGTGTTTTGAGGATGACGGTGATCTCTCCATTGTTGGAGATGATCAAAGAGGCTCAGTTTGAGGGAGTAAAGAAGGAGAATTGGAAGGTAGAGAGGATCCGAGGACAATATCCTCTGTTTGTTAAGGATAGTCGTGGCCTCTTGACGCAGTGTGGCCGAGTGTGGGTACCGGTGACCGGGGGAGTGAGACATAAGATATTAGAGGAAGCGCATAAGTCCAAGTTCTCTATACATCCAAGAGCTATGAAAATGTATAGGGAATTGAGGATGAGTTATTGGTGTCCATGCATGAAGCGGGAAATCGCTTGGTTTGTAGAGCGGTGCTTGAATTTCAGGAAGGTCAACGCCGAGCATCAGCGGCCTCATGGTAAGGTCCAGCCGCTACCCATTCCCATGTGGAAGTGGGAGGAGATCACGATGGACTTCATTACGAAGTTGCCAAGGACGGCAAGGGGTGTGGATACCATATGGGTGATTGTGGATAGACCGACGAAGAGTGCCCATTTTATACCGATATCAGAAAGTATATCTGCAGAGAAGTTGGTGGATATTTACGTGCGTGAGGTAGTGGCTAGACATGGGGTTCCTGTGTCGGTAGTCTCTGATCATGATGTTCGGTTCACATCCAGGTTCTGGAAGAAATTCCACGAGGAGCTGGGCACTCAGCTACATTTTAGCACGACATACGACCCCCAGACCGATGATCAGAGTGAGAGAATGATCCAGACACGGGAGGATATGCTGCGGGAATGCGTGTTGGACTTTGGAGGGAGTTGGGATACGTATCTCCCACTAGCAGAATTTTCGTACAATAACAGTTATCATGCCAGTATCGATCGGGCTCCGTTTGAGATGCTATATGGTCGGAGGTGTAGGACCCCGGTTTGTAGGGATGAAGTTGGGCATCGGGTCATGGGGAGCACTAAGGTAGTGCTCAAGACCACCGGATTGATTCAGCAGGTGCGCGACCGATTGCAGGTCGCGCAGAGCCGTCAGAAAAGCTATGCCGACTGACGGCGATCAGATCTTGAGTTTCAGGTGGGGGATTTCGTGTTGCTGAAGGTGTCGCCCTGGAAAGGGATCATCAGGTTTCGAAAGAGGGGAAAACTAGGGCCTCAGTATATAGTCCCGTTCAGGATCACGACCCGGGTAGGCAAAGTGGCATATCGCTTGGATCTGCCATAGGAGCTTAGCCAGATTCACAACACGTTCCATGTGTCACAACTTCGAAAGTGTGTCACAGACGAGGCTGTGGTTGTCTCATTGGGTGATATCCAGGTGGATGAGATCTTGAACTACATCGAGAAGCCCGTTGCCATCTTGGATAGGAAGACAAAGGCTCTTCGGAATAAGGAAGTAAGACTGATGAAAGTGCAATGTCAACATCGAAAGGGCTCCGAATGGACTTGGGAACCGGAAAAGAGATGCGAGATCATTACCCCAATTTGTTTGAGTCAGCAGACTTCGAGGACGAAGTCTAGTTCAAGTGGGGGAGACTTGTAACACCTGGTTTGAATTGGAAAGGAATTGAGCATGGACTCGGTGAGTTGGGAGCTCAACTCGTTGAGTAGGGTCGTATTTCAGGGGCACGAATCGGAAATGACTCGGCGAGTCAGAAGGCTGACTCGACGAGTCAGGGCTGTTTAACGAAAAACCCTAATTTTGGGGTTTGCCCCTATATAAGCCTCATTAAACGCTCTTGTAGCCTCCCTTAACATCATAAGAGACTGTATACGGCCGCAAACTCCCTGGTATGTGAAGTGTGTGCATTTAAGAGTTTGACTTTGGGAGTTTGGGAAGGAATCCAAGCTTGGAGAAGAAGAATCAAGGGGAAAACACTGAATCTAACATCTAGTTCGTCTTGGGCATCAATTTGAGGTATGAATCTGTTACCTTAAGCCTATATTCTAATTGGGAGTTCATGACCCAACTTTGAGGAAATGGAAGCAAGCCTAGATCTGGACCTATTACAAGGGTATGGTTCCAGATCTGGACCTCCTTAGGTCCCAAACACCATAAAGTTGCACCCTTTATTAAGCTCTTTTCTCTCCATGCATGAAAACCTTGTTGGAAGGTTAGTTTTGGTGATTATGGACATGTGAGGCTTTGCATGCACGTAAAGTTTGCAACTTTACGTGTTATCCACACTAGTAGAGTATAGATATGAAGTTTGGGGCCTTGAGTCCCACTGGAAGAGGTCGTAAACATAATGGACTAATAGGGACTCGGCGAGTAGAGAGGGTTTTCTCGTTTACGGCCAGGGGTTTACGACTAAGGGTTTATGGCCAAGGGTGTATGACCAAGGGTGTTCGGCCAAGGGTTTACGGTTAAAGGTGTACGGCTGGTGGTTTACGGCCGTAAACACCAAGGAACACGGCGAGTCCCTCGGGTGACTCGGCGAGTCGACGAGTTAAGCAGGGAACCCAACGAGTGAATGATTGTACTCGACGAGTCAAGGTCAATATGGACTGTTGACCTTGACTATGGAATTTGACTTTGACCCACGGGGTATTTATGGGGTTATGTTGAGTTATTTACTCATTGATTATAGGCAGTTGGGAAGAGCAACATAGGGTATACCTGAATTCAGTTGCCGATTCAGCTTTGTGAGGTGAGTTTTCTCACCATACCAATGGGTCTAAGGCAACAAGGACGGCCCATTTTGTGATAGTTGGTTTGCTTGTTATGTAGAGGTGTGATATGTATGTGTGCATGATATGTGGTAGAGATAGCCTTCGTGGCTAACAGTAGAGATAACCTTATGGCTAATGGTAGAGATGACCTTTTGGCTAATGGTAGAGACAGCCTTTATGGCTGATGGTAGAGATAGCCTTTGTGGCTAACGGTAGAGATAGCTTCATGGCTAATTGACATGTGATATGTGGTAGAGGTAGCTTTATAGCTAATATAATATGTGGTTGGTGTGGGGTATGCTCTGGGGGACTCACTAACCTTTCAGCTTACCGTTTGTGGATTTGTTTCAGGTATATCGCAGTCCAAGGGTAAAGGCAAGGCGTGATGATGCGGCGTGCACTCTATCTCTCTTTTTCGATCTGGTTGGGGTGACACTCTGATGTTTTGAAAATAATATTGATGTAATGTTTGTGGTTTTGAAAACAATTATTGGAATCTTTATGTTTTATGAACAATGGTTGACTAATTAAAAATGAAAAATTTCTTTGTAAAATTTGGGTCGTTACAGCGATAACTTCCTTAGCCGTCGAACACTTGGTAAACAAGTGGTTCTCTGTCTCCTCAAAACTATGGCACAAAGGGAAAAAAGTGGATCAGATTTGAGAACTTCTCACTGCCAAATTCGACAAGGTTGGTAACTGACCCAACCTTGTTCTCCAAAAAAGTACATTTTCTCTATTGGGAGTTGACTTGTTCCAGTAAGTATGAAAATCCAAAGGATCAAGAGTGTGACAGTCTATAAGCTTACTGGTGGAAGAAACCGTGAATTTTCCGTCATCTTCGAGGCCCCACTCCCAGCCTTCATCAGTTTTACAAAACATGTTTCTAAGATCTATATTTCCGAGATTAATAGCTTTGAGGATGTTGCTGGTCGTCCGCCATGTCCCTCTTCTATCTTCAGATGACCGACAAAACCCAAGTTTCTCATCTGGACCGTGAATGGATTTTACCATATCTAGACCGTGAATGGTAACCTGTTTTCTAGTAGATGTAATTGCAATAAATTTATTATTAGTTAAAGCTATTATATTGATTTTTTTTAGAAAAGGATAAGATGTGTTTAACTAGAAAATTTGAAATAATAACAAATTATTCAAAATAAAAAAGAGGGACCTTTCATTCAATTTATGATCAAACAACTATTAAAATGTCATTATAATGATGAATCTGTTCAAATGAAGCAAAATGAATTAAAATATAATATTATCAAGTATGATATTGTTTAATTAAATGACGGTGGATATAGAGAATGAGTAACAATAAATATGTTAGGATTAAATATGCCATAAACACAGTAAGGATGTGAAGAAATAAAAGAACACAAAGATTTAGCGATACGAAATTTACTTGATAACAATTATATACAATTTTTATGGGGCCTCAACATTTTTCACACAAAGCCTTCGAAATTTCAAGGTCGAGCCTTGCAGCAAGTAGCTAGAAGAAAGAAAAACCAATTTTCAAGGTAATTGCCAACATGGGACACTACATACGATTAACCCAAATTAGTTTCGGTTTACAAAATTTAAGACCAGACCAATTAAATGATAAAAAAAACCATTGACAATCTCCACCGTTTTCCTCCTTTTTCCTTCTCTACAATGTCATAGTCCTTTATTCTCTTTTAAAGAACAAATCGCACTACCGGTACCTTCAACCCCCACATCATCGCCTTTACAAGAAAATCACAATTACATCACCGCCATACCACCATCCTAATCCCAACCAAACCACTCCATACTCACCTTAAATTCATTTAACCACCTAAGCCCACCCAACCATGTTGGACTCCTCCACAATGGAAAATCTAATCTTTATCATCGATAAATCCTGTTGCTACCGTCCAACTCCTCCACAACAAAACCATAACATTTCCCCCTTTATAACCACACCAACACTACTTCCTCTCAACCTCACAAAATGACTAAAGACAATGCCCAACCACCACCACCAACCAACATGGACAAGCACATATAAGTTTTCTATCACATCTATTCATCACCATGTTGTTCATGGAAAACATAGGACCAACCATGTAATTTTGTCTAATTAAAATTTACATTTAAAATTTTAAAGTACAAAATTTGAAAATTTCATAATAAAAATATGAAAAAGTTATCACTTCCAATTGAAAATATATAAAACTAAATAATAATAATAATAAATACAATAATCTAGTCCTTATCGTCTTCAGATAGCTAAGTTATGCATTAGATGTCATTTTATTCATCGTTTCTGTTATTTTATTATCATTTTGCATCATATTTTCTGCATTTGTGCATGCATTAGTATAATAAATAGACAATTTATAATTATCACTAAAATGATTGTCTTGCTAATGTTTTGATGTTTATTTTATGTCATTTGAAGTGGAGTAGGATCTCAGATGCATTCGCATGCAAGTTAGAGCACATTTTGAGCTTAACGGGAGCTAAAAACACCTAGAGAAACCAGAAGTTGGAAGGAAACAGTTGAAACGAAGAAATCAAGTCTGAATTGTGTGTAAACTTGTTCACACGATCTTGTTTATGTAACATCTGTTTTCCCGTTTTGATCAGTCAAAGACTTAAGGATATCACGGATAAGGTTTTTGGGAAAAAGCTTATGTCATAGAGTTGCAGGTTGCTGGCCATGGTGTGGCCATGTCACTTACATGAAGAACACGCCTAGTTGGTTATCACGTCGTGGCGAGATGGTGTCCATAGTGTGGTCGTTGTTGCAACCCAAGCCCAAGATTTTAGGGTTTCTTCCATATTTAAAGGCATTAAATCTTGGATTACATCATTCTTTTCAGCCTCCATCCTCACAATTTGAAACCCTAGCCTCCATTCATGGTTGTGAGCTTGGTTGCTTAGTTTTGGAGCTTGTTCTTTGAATTTTATGAATCTTGAGGAAGAAGGGACTCCATATTTGTGTATGGAAGCAAGGAGCTAGCTTAGATCCATTATCCCCTTTAGATTTATGTGTCTTTTAAGGTTTAAAGCTTGTACATTGACATTTGTTCTTTTAGATTCAAGTTTATGCACTTTTTGGTTGGTTTTGGTCCCTTTTGTGGATATTCTTGGAGTTTGAGGAACTCCAAAGCTTAATATGACACTCTTGTGATCAATGGACTTCTGTTAAATGAGAAAAAGGTCCATGTTTGGGTGTTCTTGATCTAATGCACAAAGACTTAGCCTTTAGAGAGCTTATTGGACTTAGGGTTCAAGATTTGCTTTGTGGTGGTGTCTTAATAGATAAAGTTGGAAACTTTATCCATTAAGTAAATAAAAACAATCAAATATGAGGTTAAGAGCTTTGACTTGTAAGGATTAATCTCTTAATCTAGAAATGACATTCTAACCGAAACCACGAATTGTCCAAGGAAGGCCCACGACATGGTAGTGTGCTGCATCACGATTATTGTGTCTGGACTTGGCCACGGCGGGGCCAAGGACTTACCACAGTGTGGCGGCTGTTGACCATTGAATTTTTACCAGTTTGACTTTTAGTCAAATTTGCGTAAAATGGGTAATTGAATAAGTTTGTTGCCGGTTTTGGCGATAGGTAGCTTTCGTTAGTTGTTCTGTTGTTGTGGCTGCTATTGAGTATTTGCTGCTTAACTCAGGTGAGTTTTCTCACGATAATATGTGTAGCAATGTGATCCTTGTATGATAGGATGTAGAAGAGTGGTGGTATATTGGTTAGAGTACCGATATGATTGGTGATCGTCATAGTGGATGCCATAGAAGTTGTCTAACACCCGTAAGTAAGTTAGGGCTATGTAACAACCCAATTTTTCAAAGAAATTTTTTTCATTTTTAAATAGTCAAAACACTTTTCCATAAACCATGAAATTTCAATACAACTGTTTTCAAATTCATATCCATAACAATATTATTTCCAAACATCAAAGTGTCTCATAAAATGCCTGAGAGAGAGTGCACGTCGCGTCATCAAACCTTGCCATTTCCCTTAGGCTTAGATGTACCTGAAACAAATCCACAAACTGTAAGTTAATGCTTAGTGAGTCCCCCAGAGCATACCCCACACACAATCCACATAACACATATCATATTAGTTATAAAAGCTACATATATCACATAAGCCATGCATACTAACATATAAGGATGTCGTGGGCTCCTCCCAGGGTCTTATACCTTCATGCCATGAGCTCCCCCATGGTATTTACCTAGGAATGCCATGGGCTCCCCCACATGGTCTTATATCCAACTGCCACGGGATCCCCCCAGGGTCTTCCATGCAATAACATACATAATCAACTAGCATATCATATATCACAAAAGTATCTATCATACTACATAACTCATACATAAACATATAAGGAGGCCGTGGGCTCCTCCCAGGGTCTTATATCATCATGCCATGGGCTCCCCCCATGGTATTTACCTAGGAATGCCACAGGCTCCCCCACATGGTCTTATATCCAACTGCCACAGGCTCCCCCCAGGGTCTTCCATGCAAATATCACATAATCACTAGCATGCCACTTAGCATAAAGTTAACTATAATACCACATATCTCTACTATAGCTAGTGTACCACATATCATAAAATGGGCCGGCCTTGGTATCGTAGACCCATTGGTATGGTGAGAAGACTCACCTCTCGAATGTTGAACTGACAAGCTAAGATCAGATGTATCCCACACACTGCTCCTCCTCAACTGCCTATAACCAACATGTGATTAACTTGTCATAAACCCATAATTACCCTCAAATTCAACCCTAGTCAACCCTGGTCAAAGTCAAGGCCAACAGTCCATGTTGACCTCAACTCGTCGAGTGCATCCAGCAACTCGTCGAGTTCCTCCTGAGTCCATTCTACTGATTCCCACATCAACTCGCCGAGTCACCCTAGTGACTCGTCGAGTTCATCAAATGTCCAAAAAACTAAAGTCCGTTCAGACCAAAACCCTAATCCTTCACTGCACTCATTCAGAAACTCAGAAACGGGCAAACCCTACCCCGACTCGTCGAGTCAACTAAGGGACTCGACGAGTTCCTTCAGTCCCTTTCATGTTCAACCCTTTTCAGTGAGATCTAAAGTCCTAAACTTCAGATCCAACCTCCCCTAGTGCAGATACCACGTAAAGTTGCAAACTTTACGTGCATGCAAGGCCCTCCAAGGCAATAACATCAAAACTAGGCTTCTTACGAGGATTTAGTGCATGGAAAGGGGTTAAGCTATATAAAGTGAGCAACTTTATGTCATTAGGGACCTAGAGAGGTCCAGATATGGAACCATATCCTCGTGATAAGTCCAGATCCGGGTTTGACTCCATTTTGCACCAAAAATGGCCATTTACTTCCAAGAAAAAGGATCTAAGCAACTAAAGATCAAGGTGACGACTTTATACATCAAGATGATGGCCAATACCGAGTAGATGTCGGATCTACTACTTCTCTCCTTTCTCCTTCTTCTTTAAGCTCTAAAATCCTTCACAAATACCCTAAAATTGCTCACAAAAGCTCTTTCTCTCACTCAAGAAGGTGCAAGGTCGAACTAGTGTTTTCTCTGGCTAATAGGGTGATAAGGGAGGCCACAAGAGGTGGATTATGTTCTTTAAATAGGGTGCAAACCCTAAAAATTAGGGTTTCTCTTTACAACTCCTACTCGTCGAGTCGGGGCCTTCCGACTCGTCGAGTAGAACCTAGATCTCGCGTCCTCATAATAGTCTCTACTCGACGAGTTAGAGCACCCCAACTCGCCGAGTCCATGCACAAAACCCTAAAACTTATATAAATTAATCAATACCTGGAACAGGTGTTACAGGCTAGACGTTTAAGAGTTTTTTTCAATAATTATTCATTTTAATGAATAATAAAAATCCACGAATAAGATAATTATCCATATTATGGGCTATATAAATATCTATTTAATATATGCACGTTATGCGAACAAATATTATCAGTATATAATATTTGTAGAAAGTTTTATTATAAAATTTATCGTTGAAGCGATAAAATAAAGTGTAAAAGTAAAATATTATTTAGGGTAAATAATGTTAAAAAAAAGTTGTAGTAGTCGTGATGAAGATCTCGTAGATATAAAGAACACTCAAATCTAACTTTGTATGAGGAAGTTATGATTTTTTCGAAACTTCGTGTTCATTCCTACAAAACAATCGGTGTCATAACAAGTGAAATGGAGATTGATTTACTTTAGCCAAAGCAATATAAAGAAGAATCGAAGTACTCGTAAATACGAATCCGTGATATATTGAACGGAGTTCGTATGAAGAAATTATTACTTTCACAAGAGTTTGAACAGTATAAGCCTTTATAAAATATAAAGTAAAAAAAAATGAGAATTAGTTGTTGAGACTTAAAGGAAAGTTGTAGTACTCGTAGAGACGAACATGGATATATATATATATATATATATATATATATATATATATATATATATATATATATATATATATATATATATATATATATATATATATATATATATATATATATAGAGAGAGAGAGAGAGAGAGAGAGAGAGAACATCGAAAACAGAGATTGTATGTGAGAGATATGAATATTTGAAGATTTAAGGTTTTACCCACGTTCAGTGCCACGTGTCAGCACCAAAATCGTTTCTTGCTGCCCACACTTAACCATGACGTGGCAAGCAATATGCCACGACGTGGCGGCCTCCTAGACAACCTAAAAATATCAACCGAACCATGCTCATTCTTCACACCAGTTGTCTCCAATTCCTACATTCTCTATAGGAGAACCTCCCCTATCCTGAGCCCAATTTCCATAAGTTTCTAACTACTTTAGAAAGGCTCTGAAGCATCAGAGATCCCGACGAAAAGAAGTTTTAAGAATCGAAGTTCTGCCTACGAAATTTATGAACTTTTGACAAAAAAAACTCTTTAAGTGTAACGTATATATTCATAGTCGTTATTATGAATCTATAAACAAGATTTATCAGTGATTCCAAGTCATAATACTGATTGATCTACTTACGGGAGAGATGTCTAGGCTAAATCTAGTGAGGTGTTTAAAGTGGATTTTTCAAAAAGTATACTCTGTATACCAAACGGATCTTACTTCCGACATGATCTTACCTGGTTATTCCTTATCAACTAGAACTTGAAGTATTCATTGAGATTATTGAAGAATCTGGGAAATAATTATAAAAACCCATATAAATACAAACTAATAATGAGACGTAGTTATACTCGTATTTAAGTTGTTTTAAAAGGATAGGCCGAAGTATTAGCCGAGGTGCTAGCTTTCCCATGGATCTTCCACCTCAATCAACTGAGTGCATAGTTACTGTCATGAACATGATTTTAATACAAGTATTATTAAAAGTATTAAATATATGTTGAAAGTTTATATGTGAATTTAATGCTTATTATCTGGAGTATGTGTTTATTTGATAACATACGTTGTATAAACTAGATATGGTTATATATGTGTTAAAGAGTATATATATTATTATTACATGATAATCTTTATAGAAATATTATTACTTAAATATTAATGTATATTAAATACTTGATACTCTGTGTTAAATATATACACTAAATTAAGAGACTATTATCTAAACATAGTTAATATTGGATGTTGATTATAGGGATTATAGTCTAGTCTAGTTTCAAAACTAAGACGTATAAAGGATTCTTAGATCCAATTAAATTGAATTATAGTATAGTTGTATACTGTATTGTGATAGGATGACATAAACAGGAAAACGATTTTGGATGTTGATTAGATGCATTATATTTTTTCCTAGTGATGGAGTAAGAGTTATAAAGGATGCTTAGTTTTAGTTAAGTTAGGAATGATTGATTTGTTATACATGTTTTGTAAAGATACTACATAGACAAGAAATTTGTGTTTGAGGTTGGTTACAGATATTGTAATCTTGCCTAGTTATACACTAAGAATTAAAATGGATGCTTAGTTCAATTAAGTTTGGATAGTGGGTAGCATTATATTAAGGGTGTGGGTGAGATTGGAATGGAGGGTAGAACTATGTTCAGTGACATTGATGATTTGGTGGGGTATAGGTGCTTACAGGAGTGCTATATTAATATTCCTCTCCTTTTTAGACAACCATAAATGGTGTGTTTGTTTTAGACAGCTGGATAGGGTGCGTATGTATCAGACCACTACTAGGTATGTTTGAGTCATCTAGCGGCGTATAGATGGTCACCCTTAACTAAATCCAGTCTTGTGATGTTAATGAATTATATTGTTCTGAGGAGACTGGATCATATGTTCATTCGAGTACTCTATCCCCCATGGTTGCATTTATTGACTAACGCCTGGAGCCAAGAAATCCCCAAAGTAGTATAGTCAACATGTGGCTTATCAAATTCAAATCTGGAAAATGAATAATTGTGTGATATGATATTTGCGGCTCTCGAAAAAGTGAAAGCATAGGAGTTGGGCCCCTACGGGTGTGGCCCACTGCTTCAGTGAAAACTGATTTGACGTGACGGGCTCTTGAGGATGTGTCGATTCTGGTTTTTGACTATCTAGTCTTGAGGACAAGAGATTCTGGACTGTGTTATTTCGCTCGCAAGGCTAATTAAGGTATAAAGTTTAAATAAAACTATGGTTGGACTATTGGATTACATTGTTTCGGGTCTTCCTCACTTTAGGAGTATGTGATACATGAAAGGTAGCAGGATGGTTGTCTAGGTAGTGATTCCGTTGGAGCTCCCTCGGTGTAGAGTCTGACCGTATAAAAAAAACAGAGAAAAAGAAAAAATTTTAATTTTTAGTTATTTATTTTCTTTTCCGTTTCGCTGTTTATTTTTCATTTTTATATGTTTTTGCATGCATATTTTATTCTTTTTTCATTTTATTTTTCTATTGATCTTGCTAGTTAGGTTTTCCTTTTAAGTTGTTAGTTTCGTCTAAGTTATTCCCTCACTACCCTTTTCCTTCACATCCGTTTCCGATGCCTATCATTTCCTTACTCGAGGACTAGTAGGGTTTAAGCTTGGGGAGGTTTGTTAGATGTATTTTTTATGCATCTTTTAGCATGTTTTTCTCGGTATTTTTCTATAAAAAGCTAACTATCTCCCTAAGGTTGTTATAAATTATGTGTTTCTCATTATATTTTCAGAATGCCCGTACTACTCACTTTTGTTATGATTTTCAGGGAAAACTGGAGCACATTGACACATACGACATCTCGGGATGCGTTTTAGGAAGCATTGGAGCTTTGATCGGAGATGGAACTAAGGAAGGATGTTGAAGAATGATCAATAATAGCTTGAAAGGAAGACTTGCGACCGAAACGAGGCAGGAATGAAGAAATGTGATCGCATTTCCCATATATGCGATCGCATATTATGCTCGCACATTGGTTTCGAGGTTTCTACGTGCCAAAATTCGATCTGGGAAAAAAGTTCAAAAAATGCGACCGCATTTCCCACATATATGATCGTAGTTTTTTGTCGAAGTTTTGAAAAGTTTCAAAACGGTGTCGTATTGCATTAAATCACATCAAGACGCGTTTTCATAAAAACGTGATCGCATATTTTCCCCGCTTTTGACTGGACGTATAAAAGGCTTCGAAAAAGACCCCAGTAACCTAATTCCGTGATTCCAGACGACTGAGAGGCGATTTTCATAGGTTTTCGAGCGCCAAACACAGATCTGAAGATCACGATTCGAGTTTTATTTTCATTTAGTAAGATTTATCAAATAGATTTCGTTTTTACCTCTTGCAATTCGTTTTTAGTTGTCATCCTAAATACCTTAACTTTCAGTTTCGCAAACGACTCGACTTTTTGTGCAAGTAATCATTAGGCACGATTTTTGACTATGTTTACTATTTAGTTTGATCAGTTTCATGCTTAACTGGACGTTTGATTTTGATTCAGTTTTTGTTGGCCACTTTAATTGTTAATAAATCATTCTAGTTATCTGATTCGTTTAGAGCCGTAATTATCTTTATTAATGAGTAAAAGTAACAAATGTTAGATTAATTTTGTGTTAGGGTTAACTTTAATATAAACTGATCAAACAAGTCTTTACGCTTCCGAGCTTGTGAGAAGTATTGAACTTTACTGGGAATTTTACACCGTGCTTAATGTTACTTTTCTAATTAATTAAGAGTTTATTTGGTTAATTCAGTAAAAAGTAAAGTTTAATTTAAAGAGCTTGTTTTGGTTAAACATATTAGTAAAAGAAAATTGTTAGAGCTTATTAATGATTTTCAGTACCAGTTTGAACAGTACATAGTTCATGTATCGTGTTGAAAGTTATTTGTATGATCAGGAGAGTCACTGCGATACTGAAATTGCTTTTACCCTCTGAATTTTATTCTAATGTTTAAATTGCATTTTTTTATATATAGTTACGTTAAAATTAGTTTTAATCAGTCTACAAAATCCCCCCCCCCCCCTCCCCGTTTTAATATCTGTTAATTTAGTGAGTGCCTTACGGAAAAGAGGCATAGACCTTAGAACGTGTCCATGTGGATTCGACACTCTTTTCCTCTACTACCCTTTGGTGCATTAGAGCAGTATTTTTATTTATATTATTTGTTTGTTAGGTGTTGTGACACGCTGTTAACATATATATATATATATATATATATATATATATATATATATATATATATATATATATATATATATATTATGGTTTAATTTTTGAATTGTTTTAGTAATGTTTAAACGTTCACTATTTAAGATTTTATAAACTTACACCGTTGTGAATAAAAAAAAAAATTACACCGATGTCATTTTTTATAACAACATACTATAAACTTGCAACCTAATCATTTAACAAAAAGGAAGAAAGAAAAGAAAAGGTTTTAAGTATCTTTCATCCTTACTGTTAAGTTTCATTACTTATGGAAGCTAAAAGCAAATAATAGAATCATTTAACACTTTAGATAAAAACATCTTTTTTATGATGAAATTGTCTCTAATTGTTAGTGGACTTTAAAAGTCATATTATGATCAATATTGATGGATAATAAAAGAAAAAAAAATTGATATTATATAAAGAACAAAGGAAATGTTGGATAGATGTTGAAACAATAAGGGACAATACAAAAAACAAATTCAAATTAATACAGTGAAAGATAAATATTATTGGTAAACCATATTTTTTGAATGATAACCTAATAACATATAGTTCAAACTTTCACAATTGAAAATGTTTTTGTATGTATCTTATGGTGAATTGAAAAATGTTTATGTCATTGTCATTTCTTACAAACGACATTCTATAAACTTTCAACCTAATCGGTTTTTAAAAGTGTTAAAGTAACTTTAATCTGTAACGTCCCGAAAATCATGACATAAAAATTTTTGTTTTTAGATTAACAAATCGTTAAGACATATCTTTCACATAAAACCAGAGTAAGTAAGTTTTAGCAAAACATTAACAAATCAAAGTAATTCACAAATTACATAAACATGTGGTGTATGCTCTGCAATCATCCCGAGCCCTTCCATTTGAAAACCGAAGTACCTGAAACATAAACTGAAAACCGTAAGCACAAAGTTTAGTGAGTTCCCCAAAATACCATACAACATACAACCACTGATTATCATGCAATACACATATAGTTGCCATGGGCTCCCCCATGGTCTTTATCTAGTATGTCATGGGCTCCTCCCATGGTCTTTACATGGAATGCCATGGGCATGTTCCTTGGATTATTTACAAGTGGTATCCCCCCATGGTCTGATATCCAAATGCCACGGGTTCCCCCCGTGGTCTTCCTTGCAAGTATCACAGAGACAGCTAGCATACCACATAACACGTAATGGGCCCACATTGGTGCCTTCGACCCAGGGATATTGTGAGAAGACTCACCTCACACTGCCGAATCACACAGACAAACCCCGACTGCTGGCTGACAGATCCCCGAACTGTCAATCATTAAAACAATACCCAATTAACAATTGGGTGCCAATACATAACCATAAATCTATACTTGGGGTAAAAAGACTATTTTACCCCTAACCTAGCTTGGTCCAAGACCAAGGCCCAAACTCAAACTCTGGAGGCCCAAAAGCCAAGTAATCAACCAAATTGGGCCCAAACCCTTTACATGGGCCTTACCCTAAAGCCCATTCAATTTTTCCTAGTCCATACACTTGTTCTCAGATGGCCCATCAAGAACCCAAACACCTAAGCACAAAAGAAAGGCCCAACTCGAAGCCCAAACAAAATTAGGGCATTCACATGAAATGACGATTAGGGTTAAGTAAAATCACTTAACCCATTAAGGACTTAATCCATTAAGCCCATCACTTTACCAGGTCAATCATACAATGTTGTCGGACATAATTCATAACTCCAATCCAACGGTCCAAAACGTGAGTCCCGGCAAGTCCCAAACAAAATTCTCTAAGATTACAGTTTTTTAAACCCTAATTAGGGTTTCCAACCCAAACACATGCCAACTAGGTCCAATGGTTAAGTTGTTAGGCTCATTAGAGTTTCACCAAGTCGGGAACCACCCACTGCCACCTCGGGCGGTGGTGGTCGACGGCGTTTCATGGCGGTAACCACCACCTCATGGTGGTGGTGGGGGATTTTCCTTGATTTTCCGAACAAAGATTTTGCTCCTACAACATCACGTCATAATAAAAACGCAAATATACACCAAAACACACACACATACAGAGCCACCTCCCACGGTGGCTGGTGGCGGAAAGAGATGGCAGCAAGCGCCAGCCACCATGGTTGGCGGCCATGGTGGTTCTTTTTGGTTTTCGGCCAACAAACACACACACACAACCAACGACCACACCAAAACACACTTATACATGAGCGTACACACACAAACGCGAACAACAGCCACCCTTGAAGTGTTGAATGTTGACCGGAGCAGTGGATGAAGAGTTGTGCGGGCAGCGGCGACAGTATTTGATAGGTCTGAACGGAACAGAGGGAGAAAGAGCGATTACGACGGGGAGGTGGTGGTTATCCGTCATCGGAAACAACAACAAATGGGTCATGCTAACTCGATCTTTCAACTGCCCATGGATGGACGTCGGCTTCGCAGTTCTTGATTTCACCGGCAACAGAGATAGCGGCGGTGACGCTCGTCGGCTCACATCAACGACAATGCGTCAGCTGAGAATGGCGGCCGTTTGGCTGATCGGAAAAATGAGGTGGGAAGGGTGGCGGCTGCAGCTGGAGCGAAGATAGGGTTAGACTTTGGTTCCTTATTCCTTAAAAACGAGAGGGAAGGGTAGTGACAGGTTTAACCCCATCTACAACATAACTTCATCCATTTGTCACATGCGGCCCCTCATTCTCTAATTATTACAATCCAAGTCCATATTTTACTCTTTATCCTCTACTTCCAAAAATCTATTCAATACAGGTCCAGTTGATACAATTTAGACTCCAAATTCTCGAAATTGTGACATTTAACTCCCATGGCTAACACTGATAAATTATTATGGCTTTAGGGCTATAAATATAATTCACATCTCGGGGTTTTAGGGTTTATTAATTATTTACTTATTTTATTTTATTTTATTAATTTATTTTTAAACGGAATGTTACAATTATCCCCTACTAAAATTGAATTTCGTCCTTGAAATCATTCCTTACTAATCCCATCAATCCAACATTCTGAGCAGCAAGACTACAACCCCCGAGCAAACCACAGCCTTCCCAAGGCAACCAAAACCAACCCTCGCAGGGCTCCACGACCCGAAGATGAACGAATTCCTTGCAACATAAACACATTTACTCAATCTAAAATCTGAAGTCTCGAGATGGTCTGACTCTCTGACGGACCGACCAAACTGAATTATTATTGTTAAATCCCGTCCACTTATCTCCCAAGTAACTACTCATCTTCTGATAACTTGAGGTTCCCACTAGAAAACAGAATCACAGACCAAATATCCCTGCTGAACACTTATAATTGACAGAAGGCTCGGATAATCCTTTAGGTAGGAGACTCATCCCTGCAACGGTTAGACTCAGACGAGAGTTGCGCAACAGGATCGAGTAATTTACTCTGATATTATCCAAACCTATTTGCAATTGACCAAACATATGATGGGTTTTGAGCATTCTAACACTCCTAAGTGTACATGCAACCCTATAAAACCTTGGATCTATGTTTGTCTAAAATACATACAAAATACTTTTTCCAAGGTTTATAATCCTATCTAGAATATATGGGGAACTTTAATCATAAAAGATGGCTAGAATTACATACCTTGTAGTTGTTTTGATTCCTTGAAAACCTTGAGAGCCTAGCACCCCAAGTGTGATGCCTCAAATGTTTCACACAACACCAAATGCTTTGGAATGATTTTGAGAGAATATAGAACACTTGAAAAATCGGCCTAGCCCTCTTGCAACTACTTGTGTAGCCGATTTTGGTAGATAACATGGTCTTTATATAGTGTGTTACATTTAGGGTTACACCATGTAAACCCTAATGTAACATGGCTCTTCATTTCCATGACCCATGGATTTGTAACTCCCATGGAGCATCCTATGGACCTTAGCCCATCTTGATAATCCATGGAGCCTTTAGCCCACTATACAACTTATGGATGATTTACATAATCAACCCATATATCTAATTAGTCTTCTTTTGATTACTTAATTAATTCCAAATTAATTCTTGATCAATACTAATTAATTATTAATATATTAGAATCTTATAATATATTAATAAACCACAAGTGTTATTTCTCTCATTTAGTCTATCCAAATGCATGATGCCATGCAACCCAAATGGACCATGCCGGGTCGGGTCAAGTACATACCATAAATAGTTATGGACTTAGACACCTTATCCAACAACATATCCTCCGAATAACAAGCTACCCCACACATAAATTCCAAATCAATAATACTGCCTTGATGTAACGACCCACAAATCAAGAGTAAAAATTTCATTTTTAGTATAGCTAAACATTGATACCATTTATCTCAAACATTTCAAGGCATCCATAAGTAAAACATTTATCAGAGTTTATCCCAAAATCATTCATTGCGGAAATCATAGGTATGTGCACTGCGATCAATCCGAGCCCTTCCTTTCCAGAACGATGATACCAGAAACCATAAATAAACATGTAAGCATGAAGCTGAGTGAGTTTCCCAGAGCATACCCCATACAATCCACAATCCACATATCATATTAGCTATAAAGCTACACATACCACATAATCCATGCATACATAAACCTGCAAGAATGTCATGGGATACCCCACATGGTCTTTACCTAGGACTGCCATGGGCTACCCCACATGGTCTTACATCCAATGTCATGGGCTACCCCATATGGTCTTTACCTAGGACTGCCATGGGCTACCCCACATGGTCTTACATCCAATTCCATGGGCTACCCCACATGGTCTTTACTTAGGAATGCCATGGGCTACCCCACATGGTCTTACATCCAATGCCACGGGCTCCCCCCGGGGTCTTCCATGCAAGTATCATAAAGACAACTAGCATAACACATATCATATAATCACTAGCATACCACTTAGCATAAAGCTAACTATCATACCACATATCTCTACTACAGCTAGTGTACCACATAACATAAAATGGACCGGCCTTGGTGCCTTAGACCCATTCGTATGGTGAGAAGACTCACCTCACACTGCAGAAGCTTCCCGCATGAATTCCTTAGCTGCTGCCCCGCCAGCTTCCCGAGCTATCACTACCAATCAATATACCCAATTAGCAAGTGGGCCCCAACACCATAATCCTTAATCCATGCACGGGGGTAAGATGACCATTCTACCCCTGGCCCAGTATGATCCAAACTAAGGCCCAATCCTAAAACAAAAGCCCAACACTAAGTAGGCTTTCGAAGCCCACTAATGGCCAAATCTCTCTAATGGGCCTTACCTTAAGCCCAAACATATTCCTGGCCCATAACATCTGACTTCTGATGGTCCACTAAGGTCCAAAGGCCCAAAGTCCACTATCTGGTCCAACCCGAGGCCCAAAACAGTCCAAGCCCACAACTGATGAGTACGCGGGGCGTACTCCCTTGTACGCTAAGCGTACTGGCTAAAGGTGGTGTACGTTGCACATACCTGCATGTACGCCCAACGTACTCCTCTGCTAAGCTAATTTTTCATTAAGTGCTTAATACTCCATTCCAGTAGCTACAATTACAGATCCAAGTCCTCTTCGACATTTTAATCCATAAAGTCGAATGCTTTAAGCCTTTGCATGGCTTAATGAATCCCAAACACCAAAGATGAATTCCTAAAGGTCAAAATCACACCCAAAATGTCTCAAAACTTCTTAATACCTTAAGACCTCAGTCCAAACTCCCAGATCTGATTTCAAGCGACCTCTTAAGTCATAAAGTTTCCAACTTTAGGACTTAGCATAACTCAATGGAGTCCAAATCAAAACCCTAAGTCCCAAACTTCATCAAATGACCACTAAATCATGTATGGAAGGTTTATACCCATCAAGATCCAAACTTTGTGACTCCATAACCTCAATAAGGACCAAATATAGAGCTTCAAAGGTTCTGGAGTAACTTCTACTCACAAGAACCACCACAAAGGGACCAAAACCATAACCAAAAACCACCTAGCTAGATCCACATGAAAGATTTATCAAGTTTGAGACTTTATACCTCCAAAGGCTTGCAAAGTCGATGAAGGTTCTGGATCTAGAAGCTTGAGTCCAACCATAGCTTGATCACCAAGTTCCTTCTTCTTCAAGGTCCAAACATAACAAGTCATAACCCAACTAGATCCACATGAGAAAGCCACCGAGATTCAAACTTTATACTTTTTGGAGTTAGATCAATATGATTAGGGCTTGGATCCACAAGCTTCAAGCCAAGCAATGCTTCCTCAAGGAACTCCTTCTTCCACAATAAGAACCCAAAAACCCACTAAATCACCAAAAAGATCAAGAATCACTCAAATGGAGGTCAAGGGTCAATTTCTAGGGTTTAGAGGGATGGAGGCTGAAGATATTAGGGTTAGGTTATGAGATAAGGGGCTTAAATAGGGTCCAAGACCCTAAAATAGGGTTCTGATCTGACTGGAGTACGCCCAGCGTACTCCTGGGAACCTTCGCGACCATCCTGGTCAGTACGCCCAGCGTACTCCAAGGTACGCCCAGCATACTGACTTCTTCACTAGTACGCCCCGCGTATGCTTTGTGTACGCCCCACGTACTTGGTTAAGCCTGAAAACCACGAAACTTCCGAAGGCCATAACTTCTTCGTTATAAACCCGATTCCGACGATCCTTATACCCACGGAAAGGTGACGAGAAGCCCTACACTTCTAAAAACTCAAACCTTTCTTAAGACCTTCCGAACAAAAATCCATTTTCCACAAAAGCCCGAACTGCCACTTTACCGAAATACCCCTAGGCTTCCAGAACACGAACCGAACACCTGGATCACTTCTAATACATCACTCGCACCCAAATGGGCCTAGATCTTACCTTCCCAAGAGCCATAATCCTTAAAATGACCGACCTTCGAGCCACAGCCTCAGACTAGGAGTCAATTCGGAATAGAGCGTTATAACTCTCCCCCACTTAAATTAGATTTCGTCCTCGAAATCATGCATCACCATCCCCGACATACCAGACAACCTGATCAACACCGTTACAAACCCGTGAATACCAAAGCCTACCCAAGGCAACTGAAATCAATCCTGATAGCGTTTTAGAACCCAGAGATGAACGAATTCCTTGCAACCTGATCACATCTGCTCCATCTAAAATCTGAGGTATTGAGATAGTGTGTCCCCCTGACAGACTGCGCACATCGAATCATCATCGAACTGATTTCACAAGAAACCAGTCAAGATAGAATACTTCCCACTCGTAATACCTTGAGGCTTCCTAAAGAATAAAATCTCCGATCAACTGCGACTACCGAATAACCATCAATTCCACACACAGACCCCAAATCACTGAATTCGTTCCTACTCCTCTTGCTGCCACATGGCTGGTTTCCTGAAGGACAACAGGGGACCTCCCTGGTCCCAACCTGTCTGCCAACTGTCCGGAGCACCGGACACCTACCCGATTGCTGAGCCAAAAACACACGTGGCAGTCCCCTGCGACCTCCAAAGGATACCTCGTCTAACCATAAATGCCCTATCTCCTTCAATCCGTTTGATCCATCCGATCGTGATAGGCTGCCAACCTGTCGCCACTGAATCCGACGCAAAGAGGTGAATACCACCAGAATAACTGTAGTCTTACATCATACCCGGTCTCTTTCGACTTACCATTTCCTGCTCCCGGCATGTCGTGGCTTCATCACGGATAGAGCCACCCTAGACACATCACAACGTCTTAAACTACCATCAAACCAACCCGTTCATCACCCTAAAATTCTGCCCTCGATGCCCTTAGCATATAGATGCCCCACATCCTATCTCACTAAAACAAAATCCTGCACGAATTCCGATTCGGGTCCCTATACAAATCCGAATTGTTACTCTGCTCCTATCCAGAGATCCTCGAATCGGCATTTGCATAATGTACCACGACTTCCCGTCATCCTTTACTTGACTGATTAATAAATACCCTAGCCGATTCCCTGATACTACCAGTCTCGCACCCGGTCCAACCACCATGTTCTTATGAGATCCAAAATCAGGGCTAACCAGTCGTAGCCCTAATGAGGCATTCACTAATCATCCACATGATCCTGTATCTCAAGATCCAACCCTTGGCTCAGCAGTCTCTACCGGTTCCATCCTGAATTCCCATAACCATCCGGGCTCGCCCCCGGATAACTGACCGGTCAATCACCCCTGGTCCTGATGCTGACTAAGCCGTGGCTCCACCACAACCTTGCGAACTAGACTACCCTAGTCTGTATCATCTGAAAGAATCCGTGAATGCTTCGACACCCCTACAGTCTTACAACACTCTCTACTGCTAGTGAATGTTACGGCTCGCCGCAACCTTACAACACTAAATCCTAACTGACCATTAGTGAATGCTACGGCTTCCACGTAGTCTAACATCACTTTCACCCCTTGCTTCTAACATGGATACCTGGACGGTTCCCCCCCCCCCCACTTAGATTCAACTAAGTCCGCTCGGTACACGAAAATTGAAGGATTCCCAATCTTCATTACGTTCCAATGTTCACCTTGCTGACGGCCGGTGTTTACCAAAGCTATCACGCCAAAAATATCCATGTCCAAACAGCACACTTCCTGAAATTCATCTAACACTTCTTGTATCCCAACAACATCAATGACTTCAAACGCTTAAAAGCGATATCACGCTCAGACCATGGAGTCCAACGAACAGATAGTCTAACCAAAACGTCAGCGACAACTCTCTCTTCCCTCGGCAATCCCGTTGGATCTTCCAAACATAAATACTAAGGCTACTAAAAACTAGACATAACTCCTTCATTCAAGCCCTTGAACCAACTCCGAAATTGACTAGAGCAGGTGCATTCACCGCTCCTCCCTGATCGTCAGACAGTCGACCTCCTTATCGTCCACCTGAACACAACATATAACGGCTTGCTCCCTAAGGGAAATCCCTGAAATCGTGACCAAACCTGTTACACCCGTAGCAACCCAAATCACTGAACAGATTCCGACAACGACTCGGAGCAATCACGGTGCATGCGGAATCCGCTCCGTGAGATACATCCGTCTAAAGATCTCTCAAAGATTCCTCGACATGCTGAAAGGCATCTGAAAACCCTTGCTAACCCCGACAATAGCAGAAAACCAACCCGAGATCCAACTTATCACAATTCCCAAGCAATACAAATACCCGATATCCGCCGGAAATGGCCGAAGATAGCATATCCACAAACATCTGGAGGGATCCTGACCACCTCCTCCTGGGTCACCTCGACCACCCTGAGAACATGATGAAACACTTCATTCTGATTCCAATGACAATCCAAACCCTTGGAACGAAACTCCGTCGTGCATTTTATGGAAGTGTTGCACTGGATCCGACCCTGTTGGCCTCTCAAAGGCTGGTCCAAACTCTTGGGTCTCCGCCTAAGACCCTCCAATAAATTCACCTGACCTGAACCTCTCTCCTTAAGGTACTCCTAATCAATCTTCCGTCCTCGGCTCTGGGATCCATATCATTCAGGGTCTCGCACCCTGACACACTCGCCAGCTCAAACGCCAACGGCTGAACTACAGAAGCTGGAGCAACCTCTGCTCTAAACCGACTATAAACTATTCCCAGACATAGTTTCAAATCCCAAAGCACAATAAATCGCACAATCAACCCTTGCCGCTTGATACAAGAGATCCAAGACGAACTCGAAATCTTGGCAATCATTCCGCTAACTGGCTCAACACCAGAGCCGGGACCAAACCCTGGTCCTTCCCCTTGCGTGATACAAGAGATCCAAGGCGAACTCGATCTTGGCAATCATTCCGTTAACTGGCTCAACACCGGAGCCGGGCCCAATCCCTAGTCCTTCCCCTTGCATGCTCATCCGCATTCTGCATAACCGCTATCCCCACAGTCCAATCATAACCAAGAATTCTCCTTCCCAGGCTTCTTAGGTTCTCCAAGACTTTTCCCGATTCGAGTATGGATCCTGTGCTTTCAGTAGTACGGGCCCAATACTACATTCCACACCTATCCATACTTTCCTCCGGAATCATCCTGAATCCTCTAAGTCACCTACTCCCATGATGTACCAAATATCTGCTAAACAGCAGCACAATATCCACCGAAGCACCTCATAGGCTCCCCCCTAGGTTCCCAACCTACCCAGTCCTCAGCTGCTGAAAGATTCCCAGTAATGTCAACTAGCTACCTTATGAATATAGCCACATGTAGCCGAGATCAGATAATCCTTCAAGTAAAAGACTCAATCCTAGAACGGTTAGACTCAAACAAGAGTTGCGCAATAGGGCCTAATCCATCACTCTGAGATTATCCAACCTGTGCCACATGTGACCTAGCATATGTTAGGTTATGAGCATTCTAACACTCCTAAGTGTACATGCAACCCTAAATACCTTGGATCTATGTTTTCTCTATTATACATACAATTATGAACATCCAAGGTATTATCCTAATCTAGCATACAAAATAATAAATATAACAAGATAGAATACATACCTCTTTGATGTAGAATGTCTTCATGAAGCTTGAGTGCCTAGTGCCCCAAGTGTGACACCTCAAATGGTTCACACAACACCAAATACACTTGGAATAACTTGAGAGAAACTTGAACACTCCTTGAAATCGTCTAGCCCTCACACACACACATTAGTGCACGATTTCTTGAGCCATGAGATTCTTTTATATGGTGGCTGTTAGGGTTACAAAATGTAACTCATAACTTTACCATTCCTTATGCTCCATGCATTTTAACCTCCATGGAGTATCCATGGGTCACCCCATGGACTTAGTCCAACATAAGGAATCTTGGATCACAAGCCCACATATATAAGAATGAATGATTTACACAATCAACCCATATATTTAATTAGTCTCCTTTTGATCACTTAATTAATTCCAAATTAATTCTTGACCAATACTAATTAAATAACCTTATTAATATATTAGAACTTATAATATATTAACCAACCTTAAGTGTTATTTCTCTCATTATAGTCTATCCAAATGCATGATGCCATGCAACCCAAATGGACCATGTCGGGTCGGGTCAAGTCTTACCAATTATAGTTATGGACTTAGACATTAATCCAACAGTCTCCCACTTGGATAAGTCTAAAACTATTATTGCGTATGACTTCAGGAACCGATCAGCAATCGTAGCTCTCAAAAGCTTCTGTCGAACTCTGACCTTGTCGATGAACTCTGACCTTTGTTAATGACTTGTCCATTAGATAAGGGATCATATATTCCTCCATTCTAGATATCATATGGACTGAGACATGGATTATCAATCATTCTCTCTGTCCATTTGTTGTTTCCCGATTTCCGATTCATGATGACTGACTGATTGAACAAATCAAATCAGTCCTGGCTTGGCCAAACACTCACATGTATCATCTTTAAATCATCGAGGGGCCCACATATATCGCTTTTATCCCGAAGGTAAAAGGAATGGATAAACTTCGACTCATATGGCTTGTTCTACTACTTGTTGAATCATACACAAAGGCACGTTTTATAACATCGAGTTACCATTGCGTTTTCGTGCAATCAATGTATAACCAACTCATAGTAACAACTCATATCTCTAGGTTTGAAGAATATAAGATATTATCGTCTCATGATCACTCGTGATAAAATCCATGAAGTGATTCAAATGAGCGCGGGTTGAATCCAATACTCAGAACTTATGAGCACTCATGAGTGTTGTAGCACCACTTTGTCCACCAACTTGTACCTCTACAAACCAACCCATGACAGTCTTGATTCATATCTACTTCCAACATATGACCGACTGTGGATGGTTTGAATAACTTAATCATTTAGGAAGAGCGACTTAGTTATTCTGGAAGTCAAAACATGCAAAGTGAAACACAAGAATAAATGAATCAAATATGGTATCAAACCCTATGAATATAAATAAACACTTTTATTTATCACCATACTGATTACTCATTATTCATTGTTTCGGTTTTATCAACTTTATACTTGAATTAAAAACACTAGTTGTCCCATGCTCCAAGCATGTACACTATGTTTTTCTTAAACAATAGCTTTGCCATACACCAAGTATGCACTCTATGTTTGTCTATGATCATTACTTTGTGAAATAAACCAATTGAACATAATTTCAATGATTCTAATTTCACACTCCCAAATCCTTATCGAAAAATGTGAGAATTTCAAATTCCTATCATTTATCGAAATCTGTTTAGATTTTAAACTTATATGCACTGACCCTCCTGTAATGAATATGTACAAAGTCACAAAGACTTGTCAACAGTCATTATAAGGTATTCCAATGGAGATCAACTCCATGGAAACTAAGTCTCATATTCAAAGTACATTGCTTTGGACATGCTTCTTGCATTAAGTTTTCTAATCTTACACAGATAACTTCCACCTATGGAGACAACTCCATATTCTCATTTTGACTATCACTTCTGAATAAGAGATGCCTCTTTTCAGAATATGTCAATATGGTCCTTCCAAAATTAGCACTATACTTCCAACTGTCCCTGAGCAACCAATCTTTGGTAAACCTCAGATTGTACTCGACAATTGCTTAATCATTTTAGTCATATCCAATTCTAGGCCTTTTCCCTTCTTAATGCCTCTGGGCATTTGGAAAAATTTAGAAATGACAAATATTATAGCACATGCAATCGATCCTGTACCCAAAGCAAATGGTACACGATTCATGATGTCTCACATAAAGACATGATTCTAGACCAGTCTTTTGCTACAATATTTTTATTTGCCATGTTTTCAAAATTTGAATATGAAGAGGGATGCCGTAATCATAATCGAATTTTGAGAACGCAATATATAGAATTTCCTTAAGTTGAACCAATCCAACATGAAATTCATATATATATATTCTTGACTAAAGATGATTAAGGTCTCAATCTAAGCCTTTAGAACTGAAATGAAGTATATCCTCTCCCTTAATTATAGCAAAACAACTTTTTCAATCCCTGCAGCCACATGAATTGAAACTTTTGTTTTCTATAATTAACATTGCTAACTTGCAACACTAACAATAATTATCATGCTCTCACTAACATGATGATTATTAGCATAACACTTATGCTCCCACTAGCTTTGACATGTACTCAGAAATCAGCTGGACTTCTAGAAATCAATACTTTATTGACTTCCTTACCAAAGTTCAGATTTCTGATACGAGATGCTTTGATAAAACTTTATCAAAATCATACACCTTTCCTTAGATAGCATGCATGTGTGTCTAAACAATTTCAGAACTATGAAAAGGGATGCCGTAATCATAGTCTCAATTGTTTAGACCTTTTGCCATCTGCTTCAAATCTACTTGGTGGAAGTGTTTCCTCACCATCATTTTCATGAATCGGAGAGAAACCTTATGACCCTTAGATTTTATGGTGTATGTGTTCTTATCCATGTGAATCGTCAAAACCATAGTCACAAGACAAGGATAATGACAAATCGAAACTCATATGGACTGAACTTATGCAATCTTAACTTCTTGCCACCTGGCAGTACAGGGCCTGTCATTGCTTCCAAGTTGTTATGCAACCAATTGAGAACTTTCAGAACTCCTATGCAAAGCCAACTTTAACTGGAATGGGCACAGAATATGTCAACATGATAGGTTATAAACCTCAAGTCGTGTGCTAGTGAAGAACCTCAGGTTTTATTCTTGATTAGTTCTTGAAATTCTTTTTAGGATCTTTAAGACTCCCACTGTCCTTTTGACATATAAGACTATCTTGCCAAATATTCAAGAGATAGTGCGGATTCTTTATCAAGACAAACACTTCACACAATTGGCCTTAGTTGGTCTTTGTTTAATCCAAAACATCACAACTTACCAACTTCAAATGTACAAGAGTAGGACACTTTTACTCTTACATTTCACAAGTGTTATAAACCTTTCTTTAAGATATGCCACTCAACTTATAGTCTTGGAGTATGACTCTAAGACTTGTTTTGGAACGAAGTATGACTCATCTTTTTGATTTAACCATTTCAACAATTCATGACTCCTCTTCTTAGTCATAAGAATGCACTAAGATGACTTTAGAGGACCAATTGTGATATGGTATCTTAATCATTAAGATGATCATAAACATGATACTAAAGTACTCTCCCATCTTTTCAGATTTGAGAAACTTTTATCTTTCTGCCATACTTTGATTCGTCTTATTCGTTCTGTCTCACATTGAAACTTCTCCAATGCTACAGACTTATACTTAAACTTATAAGTATAACCATATTTACAGAACTTAAGTAAATCATGACGAATAGTCTTCTTGATCTTTTGTGGTGGACTTGACCAGTGCACAAGAATGTGTACTCGATCCCTTAGTCCTTTCCTTATTCACATAAGGAATTAGTCTTAATTTTCCAAGCTGAAAGTTCTCATTCATCATACTATACAACTTGCATGATTCCAAGTTTCGGTCCAATTGAACCTTGGGTGATGAGAATCTTTCCTTATTTGGTAATATTAGACACTACCACAACCGAAAGAATCAAATCCATTTTTCCAATATTGCTATCAATGGAATCTTATAAGCAACAACTTTTCACAAATGCCATTGTAAGGATACTTAAAATAAATAAAATCAAAACCTTTTTCTTTTATTTTAAAACTTTGCGGAAAAACTTATCCTTACAATCCATATGAAAACC
Source organism: Lactuca virosa (assembly GCF_052849685.1). Lineage (NCBI taxonomy): Eukaryota > Viridiplantae > Streptophyta > Magnoliopsida > Asterales > Asteraceae > Lactuca > Lactuca virosa. Next base: position 165,229,091 of record NC_136434.1, on the reverse strand, counting down.
TTGTTGTTATCTATTCCTAAGCAATATAAATATCATAACTCTTAAGTAATAGCCCAAAATTCTGATCACCGAACCATGCGATTGAAATCCATCTTCGCGATCAGAATCAGCATGTACTTAATAGAGTTAGACAATGGACTTTACCTGAAGTAGAGCCAAACTTATTGACTTTAACATCCTTAGGTAAATTTGGCAGCTTCGTAACCAATGCCCCTTCCTTTGGCAATAGTTACCTATGGACCCTTGATAATGGGACTATCTCCGACTTCGCCTCTCTCTTTACCATTGGGTCAATCGAGTTGACTATGGCCGATCCCTTTCCATTGGGAAGAGAGAGGTTTACTGGATATCCAATGTCATCATTGTCAATGTCCATAGCGTTTTAGGAAGTTGATCTTAGCAAATAGATAAGATCATTAAGGGTCTTGTCTTAGTCTGTTTCATAGGATTCCCAAAAGAACTCTCTATGTGACTTAGAAAGTAGTTGAGCCACCAACTTTCTCAAGACTTTGACACCCAACTCTCCCGGCTTGTCAATATGTGACTACATCTCCAAGATGTGATCAGACCTAGACCTTGCCTTGCCAATAGGGCTTGAGTGACCTTAAACTTTTTAGGAACTTGTGGGTTAGGGAGAATAATTGGAGGAGGTGAAAGAAGTATGATATCCATGGGACATCATCTTCATTTAGGAAAGCTTGTTTCAAGAGATTTGGGAAGATCATAAATGTCTAGACCAGACATCTTTTTGGGAGATATTCAAGATAGTTGATTTAAAGTCCTTAATATGACACCCAATATGAAATATTAAGGCTAGGACCCAACAAACTATTTTATAACTTAGAAGAGGGATGCCGTAATCCAAGCTATAAAATATTTGAAGGTAGGTGAATGACGATTCACCAATTTCCACCATGAAAAACGAAATAATTTATTAGGTTTTAATTGGATTTGAAAGTCCTAGATCTTTGAGATTCATTGAACTGATCAAAGGCATGTTTCAATCTCGAGTGTGCCCTTCAGGTTTTGTGACTGGGATGCCGAGGATCACAAAACAAGGTGTGAATAACCATGCAAATATACTTGGTACCCTTAATATTTACCCCTTAATTAGTGTGCCGGTTAACCACACACGCTCCACCGATACTATGATAAATATTAAGTTACCCTTTGCCTACCTTGTTAAGTCCAGGTTAGTGTGTCGGTTAACCACACATGCTCCACTAACGACTTAAGCAAATTGCAAAGTGTAATTTCATGGGTTAGCACCAAATTCACATTTTCCTAAGTAACTAAGATTGGGTATTAATAAGAGTTTAGTTACTTAGTATTTATCATTAATACTTTTAATGAAAGGAGAATTATAGTCCTTGTCCTACCCGTTCGGCTAACGACCCTCCACCAGTCAAGGAAGCGGTGGGTGAGAGTGGACACCCATTAAACTGTCATTTTATAGGCAGTAACCTTATACCCCCCTTATAGACCGGCTTCGTGAATGAGGCCTACTAACGGTAAGACTGACTTTACTCTTATACATATATATAAATACTATTAACTTATAATATTATAAAGTATAAGGGTTGAATTTTAACTTTTAAAATTCTAAGGGCTAACTTGGAATTAAAGTATTCATAAGTGAAAACTTTTCAAATTCCAAAACTTGAGGGCAAGTTTTGAAACTATTCAAAACTAATTAATTCCATAACTTATGAGTTTAAAGTAGTTTTAATTAAAAAAAAAAAAAAAAAAAAAAAAAAAAAAAAAAAAAACTCTTCAAGTTCCATAACTTGAGGACAAGTTATGGAAGACTTTAAACTAATTAATAAAAAAAAATAACTTTTTTTTTATTGTAACTTATGGAACTAATTAAGGTTACACTTTTTTTTTAATTTAATGAAGAGACTCTTGAACCTCCATAACTTGAGGACAAGTTATGGAGTCATAAAACCATTTAATTAGAACTAGACTTTTCATTTTGTAACCTTTGCCAACTTTTATGAGTTTTATGATTCTTAAATGTGACTTTTCATATAACTTGAGGACAAGTTACAAAAACACACTTTGGAATCAACTCTTAGATTAAAATGGATTGAAAACAACTATTTCACACAACTTTTCTATTAATCTAAGAACCTCATAAGAACAAGATAATTCAAATCATCAATCTTCAAGAAATTAGCATGAACATACAAACTAATACAAATCTTGAAATTATGACAATTATCTTAGGAATTGGATTAGCATGAACATTACCACATCAAAAACAAGTTTATAAGTCCAAAAACATCTTAGGGTAATGTTCCTAGTCCAATTCCAGCCAAAACAATCGAATATATGCATCCAACTCGATTTTTCAGCTACTTTTGCAAGTATAACAAGAAAACAAGCCTAGGCTCTGATACCACTGTTGGGTTATGAGCATTGTAACACTCCTAAGTGTACATTCAACCCTAAATACCTTGGATCTATGTTTTCTCTATTATACATACAATTATGAACATCCAAGGTATTATCCTAATCTAGCATACAAAATAATAAATATAACAAGATAGAATACATACATCTTTGATGTAGAATGTCTTCATGAAGCTTGAGTGCCTAGTGCCCCAAGTGTGACACCTCAAATAGTTCACACAACACCAAATACACTTGGAATAACTTGAGAGAAACTTGAACACTCCTTGAAATCGTCTAGCCCTCACACACACACATTAGTGCACGATTTCTTGAGCCATGAGATTCTTTTATATAGTGGCTGTTAGGGTTACAAAATGTAACTCATAACTTTACCATTCCTTATGCTCCATGGATTTTAACCTCCATGGAGTATCCATGGGTCACCCCATGGACTTAGTCCAACATAAGGAATCTTGGATCACAAGCCCACATATATAAGAATGAATGATTTACACAATCAACCCATATATTTAATTAGTCTCCTTTTGATCACTTAATTAATTCCAAATTAATTCTTGACCAATACTAATTAAATAACCTTATTAATATATTAGAACTTATAATATATTAACCAACCTTAAGTGTTATTTCTCTCATTATAGTCTATCCAAATGCATGATGTCATGCAACCCAAATGGACCATGCCGGGTCGGGTCAAGTCTTACCAATTATAGTTATGGACTTAGACATTAATCCAACAGCATATTCACTTAGTAGCTAGCTCGCATTGCTAGAAGTTCCACAAAGCACAAAGCAAGCAACATTCGGACAACGGAAAACTAACCACATATTCCAAACAAACAATTCTATCTATACATACAATTTGCAATCAGGTGACTCATGCCACTAATCTCATCCTGGGCTTACCCTAGGGTAATCCCCGACCCACGAACTATCATAGAACATTCGGCCCATAAACCACGATCCATGTTGTCCACCTCCACCCTCGCTGCCGGCTGCCTTATGCATGCAAATTATACACAAAACATGATCCAATAGACTGTCGAATAATAGACTCTACCCTAAGACCACAGGAAATAAGGTCAAATCAGCTATTCTAAGGCTATAAGATCCTAACCGTATACAATTTTCAAAACATACACATTGCAGTTACAAATACCAATTATCATTCTCATTCTAGCATGACATCTAATATCCTCATGGCTACAAGCACCACATATCAAGCCAACCTATTGCTGACTACTCAGCACTAGCATGCAAGTCTACTAGTTCATACAACATATACAGGCATCTCCCCTATCCCTAACTAGCATGCGATTCACAGATTTATAATCAAATCATGACAGATAAGAAATGTGGGTATTATGGGGAAACTTACTCGAGCTCGACTGATTGCATGCACCACACCCTTTCTTGTCTTAGAAATTCATTACTTAAAACATTTTTTTTCTTTTGAAAGCCTTATAGATCCTGAGTCTGAGTTCAGACACACTCGAAAGTATATTCGAATCCCTCAAACCAAGGCTCTAATACCAACTTGTAATGACCCAAAAATCAAGAGTAAAAATTTTATTTTTAGTATAGCTAAAACATTGATACCCTTTATGTCAAACATTTCAAGTCATCCATCAGTAAAACATTTATCAGAGTTTATCCCAAAATCATTCATTGTGGAAATCATAGGTGTGTGCACTGCGATCAATCCGAGCCCTTCCTTTCCAGAACGATGATACCTGAAACCATAAATAAACTTGTAAGCACGAAGCTTAGTGAGTTCCCCAGAGCATACCCCACGAAATCCACATAACACATATCATATTAGCTATAAAGCTACACATACCACATAATCCATGCATACATAAACCTGCAAGAATGCCATGGGCTACCCCACATGGTCTTTACCTAGGACTGCCATGGGCTACCCCACATGGTCTTACATCCAATGTCATGGGCTACCCCACATGGTCTTTACCTAGGACTGCCATGGGATACCCCACATGGTCTTACATCCAATGCCATGGGCTACCCCACATGGTCTTTACCTAGGAATGCCATGGGCTACCCCACATGGTCTTACATCCAATGCCACAGGCTCCCCCCGGGGTCTTCCATGCAAGTATCACAAAGGCAACTAGCATAACACATATCATATAATCACTAGCATACCACTTAGCATAAAGCTAACTATCATACCACATATCTCTACTACAGCTAGTGTACCACATAACATAAAATGGGCCGGCCTTGGTGCCTTAGACCCATTGGTATGGTGAGAAGACTCACCTCACACTGCAGAAGCTTCCCGCATGAATTCCTTAGCTGCTGCCCCGCCAGCTTCCCGAGCTGTCACTACCAATCAATATACCCAATTAGCAAGTGGGCCCCAACACCATAATCCTTAATCCATGCACGGGGGTAAAATAACCATTCTACCCCTGTCCCAGTATGATCCAAACTAAGGCCCAATCCCAAAACAAAAGCCCAACACTAGGTAGGCTTTCCAAGCCCACTAATGGCCCAAATTGCTAAATTGGGCCCAATCCCTCTAATGGGCCTTACCTTAAGCCCAAACATATTCCTGGCCCAAAACATCTGACTTCTGATGGTCCACTAAGGTCCAAAGGCCCAAAGTCCACTGCCTGGTGTAACCCGAGGCCCAAAACAGTCCAAGCCCACAACTGATGAGTACGCGGGGCGTACTCCCTTGTACGCTAAGCGTACTGGCTGAAGGTGGTGTACGTTGCACATACCTGCATGTACGCCTAGCATACTCCTCTGTTAAGCTACTTTTTTATTAAGTGCTTAATACTCCATTCCAGTAGCTAAAATTACAAATCCAAGTCCTCTTCGAAATCTTAATCCATAAAGTCGAATGGTTTAAGCCTTTGCATGGCTTAATGAATCCCAAACACCAAAGATGAATTCCTAAAGGTCAAAATCACTCCCAAAATGTCTCAAAACTTCTTAATACCTTGAGACCTCAGTCCAAACTCCCAGATCTGATTTCAAGCGACCTCTTAAGTCATAAAGTTTCCAACTTTAGGACTTAGCATAACTCAATGGGGTCCAAATCAAAACCCTAAGTCCCAAACTTCATCAAATGACCACTAAATCATGTATGCAAGGTTTATACCCATCAAGATCCAAACTTTGTGACTCCATAACCTCAATAAGGACCAAATATAGAGCTTCAAAGGTTCTGGAGTAACTTCTACTCACAAGAACCACCACAAAGGGACCAAAACCATAACCAAAAACCATAACCAAAAACCACCTAGCTAGATCTACATGAAAGATTTATACAGTTTGAGACTTTATACCTCCAAAGGCTTGCTAAGTCGATGAAGGTTCTGGATCTAGAAGCTTGAGTCCAACCATAGCTTGATCACCAAGTTCCTTCTTCTTCAAGGTCCAAACATAACAAGTCATAACCCAACTAGATCAACATGAGTAAGCCACCAAGATCCAAACTTTATACTTTCTGGAGTTAGATCAATATGATTAGGGCTTGGATCCACAAGCTTCAAGCCAAGCAATGCTTCCTCAAGGAACTCCTTCTTCAACAATAAGCACCCAAAAACCCACTAAATCACCAAAAAGCTCAAGAATCACTCAAATGGAGGTCAATGGTCGATTTCTAGGGTTTAGAGGGATGGAGGCTGAAGATATTAGGGTTAGGTTATGAGATAAGGGGCTTAAATAGGGTCCAAGACCCTAAAATAGGGTTCTGATCTGACTGGAGTACGCCCAACGTACATATGGTACGCCCAGCGTACTCCTGGTAACCTTCGCGACCATCCTGGTCAGTATGCCCAGCGTACTCCAAGGTACGCCCAGCGTACTCCAAGGTACGCCCAGCGTACCGACTTCTTCACTAGTACGCCCCGCGTACGCTTTGTGCACGCCTCGCGTACTCGGTTAAGCCTGAAAACCACGAAACTTCCGAAGGCCATAACTTCTTCGGTATAAACCCGATTCCGACGATCCTTATATCCACGGAAAGGTGACGAGAAGCCCTACACTTCTAACAACTCAAACCTTTCTTAATACCTTCTAAACAAAAATCCATTTTCCACAAAATCCCGAACTGCCACTTTACCGAAATACCTCTAGGCTTCCAGAACACGAACCGAACACCCGGATCACTTCTTATACATCACTCGCACCCAAATGGGCCTAGATCTTACCTTCCCAAGAGCCATAATCCTTACAATGACCGACCTTCGAGCCACAGCCTCAGACTAGGAGTCAATTTGGAACAGAGTGTTACACTTGACTTATCTTGATGCCCTCCACAAATAGAACCAATCCAAGAAACAGTCACAAGATCTGTTCTACTATCCAAAACTGAATCCATTAATTACCCTTGAACCCTTCGGTCGATGCCCTCGGCATAAAGATACCCCAATCCTCAACCCACGGAAACAAAAATTCTGCATAAAACACTCGCGATACCCGACTCGAGATCTTACCCGTAAACCAACCCAATACTCAACTCATAAACCAAGATCCATAGATCTACACTTGCATTTTCCCCAACACTTTCTTATTCACGACAACCCCTCACTAGACTAGGATATATCGGTTCCAATACCAACGCTGAGACTACCAATCTCGCATCTGATCCAACCACCAGGTTCGCAAGAGTCCAAATAACAAGACTACCCAACCTATAAACCTCTTTGCGTCACACACTGACCACCCACCAGATTCTACGACTCTAGATCCAAATCCTTGACCCAATGGTCTCGACCAGGTCCCACCTGTATCGCCATAATCACACGGGCCTCGCCCACGAGTCCCACCCATCTAGGGCTACATAGGCCCGACTCTGCCTCGGACCCCAATGGTCCTCAACCTATAACGAAGAAATACTCCTTGACAATCCTGACTGGCGTGCCCAAGGCACGAACTGAGTCCCCCTTTACACCCATGACCACTAACAACGATAGTCTACCTCGAACTGGTGAATGCTTGTTGGGTCTAAAATTATGGTTTATACATTACTTTTCTAGGAAAATGTAATTTTGTGTCTTGGATCGTAAACAGCTTGGTGTTTATAGCCGTATACGTGTTTACGGCTGTGTTTACGGTCGTGAACAGGTTTACACGGCCCATGTATCATATATATATGGTAAGGAGTGCATGTGGGTACATATAATAGAGAGGAGCTTAAGTGTGTGTATTCAAACGTAAGAGAGAAACTAGAGAGAATCTTTGTGTGTGTGAATCTCTTGTATCTGGATCTACATTCTTATCAATTCATACAAAGATTCATCATTTTCTTCTTCTCCTTCTTCTTCATTTGATCTAACATCATCCGTTTGATTGGGATTCCGCACCATCAAACGGATCTGATTGATACACAAGCAGATTGGGGACTTACAAGTGGTATCAGAGCTTGGTTGTATCAATCATTTTTGCCAGATATGGAGCTTATTTGATCTTATCTTTGACGGTTTCCTGCGTTTTTGGATAGATCTCTGAAAATTAGGAGGGGTTTGTTCTTCGCGTTTTTCATAAAAACGAGTTGTGGATCGAGTTTTGGAGAAAAAATGGTGAAAAACGTCGTTTTTTTGCGATCTGAAGTAGTGTTTACGGCCGGAGTTTACGGCCTCGGAGTTCACGGCCTTAGAGTTTGCACACGTATACGGTCCGAAGTCACGTGTACGGTCTTCGGAGTTTACGGCCTCGGACGTTTACTGCTCGGTTGGCGGCCTTGGAGCATCGCACGTGTAGGGTCTTGGTTTGCGGTCCAGCAACGTTTCCTGTTCGCACCTCGGTCTCGGTCTTCGCTTCGGTCTCGATCAGCAGCAGTAGTCGTCCTCGCATCTCAGCAGCAGAAGTCTTCGCAGCCTGCGTCCAATAAAAACGAAGCGCATTGTGGGTGCCGGGGATCGAACCCGGGTCTCCTCCCTACTAATCCAGGCGTCTTGCCAACTCTTCTAGGCTGCATCTTGGTTCATCCCTTCCGATTTTAATTCAAATACACTCCCATTCGCACCTAATTTCGCCAATTTGACATTTTTAGCCCAAAATTTAAATTTCTTTTAATTTTAAATTCTATTTTCTTCCAAAATTTTAGCTTTTAATTTTTAAATTTTTAATTTTGACTTTGCCTTTTAAAATTTGACCTTTGACTTTAAACTTTGACTTTTTCGTTTAACCTTTAAAATTTCAATTTTAGCTTTTCGGTTTGACTTTTAAGTTTGACTTTTAAGTTTGACTTTTTAAGCTTGACTTTTTAAATTTGACTTTTAAGGTTGACTTTTGAGTTTTTAGTTAAAGGGCATATTTTTAAAACAATTAGTTCTTCAAACACCAAAGTCAATGAAATTTATTGTTCTCAAACATGCATTGATAAAGTTAAAAATCTTCTTGAGCATATTGAATTATTACGTAGAGAGAATGAGGACTTGAGATATGAAGGGTATCAACTTAGAAAATGACAGAAACCCCTGAAGGCTGAATTAGAAGCAAAAACCAAGGACTTTAGAAAACTTCAGGAAGAGTATAGTATTAAGAGTACACATTATAGATATGTAACTGAACAACTTACTGAGGCAACTGCTGAGCTTGACACATTAAAAAACAAATTTGAAAAAGCAGATTTTACTTTTAGAAAATTTGATGTGTCAAGTGAAGTAGTTGCATCAATGATAGAAACCAATTTGAAATTTAAACAGAATCAGTCCAAGGGTTTAGGATATGACAAAGTGCCTCCTCCTTTTAATCATACTTATACAAATATCCCTTTGACAAAAGAGGAAATGGACAGAGAGCCACATCTTAAATATGGATTTGTGTCAGGAGGTAGTATTAATGTTGAAAACACTAACGTTTCTACTTCCTATGCAGATCAACCTCTAAGTCATTGCAGGCAAGCTTCTGAAGAGAGTGTGTCTAATAATAAGATTGTTTCAAAGTCTGATGACTTAAATTTCTTCGATATATTTGATGATATCTTTGATAATTCTGCCGTGGATGTGCCAGAAAGTGTTGAGCTGAACGATTCTAATGCTTCCACTTCTTGTGCAGGTAAAGTAACGGAAGATGAGAACAAGGAGAAAACTATTGAACAAACCAATGTCTCCTTGAACTCTGAATCTGTTGCTTCGAACTCAGTTGCTTCTGATCAACCTGCTGTTGAGAAGTACAGGCCACCAATTCCAGTGAAACAGTCAGCCTGCTGCAATTGTGCTTGTGGGAACAAGAAGAGACAAGACATGGATACGCCACCAGGGGCAGGAAGAAACAACTCCTACGTGAAGAAGCAGACTTGATTTCACTGTGGAACACCTGGACACATTGCCGGAAATTGTCCAAATCGCGCATACATTCCCTACTATGCACAAGGGTGGAGGAACGCGCCAAGAGAGAGATTTTCCAAAAGAAATCCCTCAAGGTCACGATTAGACATTGGCGACTGGAATGCCAAGAAGGCCAAGAATTCAACTCCCAAGGTCAAGAATCCAACTCCCAAGGGTAAGAAGGGAATGTCGGCCACGAAGTCCAATCCAAGAGATGCTCCAGTGAAATCAAGACCGGTTAGGTCAAAGTTATCTCGACGATCGGCTTCAAGTTCAAAATCAAGTGCCGAGGCACCCATCCGCTCGAAAAAGAAATGGGTTTAACCTAACTACAGATGGGTACCAAAGGTTTAATCTCCCAAATCATCTAATGCGTCTAATATTTCTACATCTTCTGCTTGTGATAAACAGGACATTTCATGGGAGAGTGTACCTTGCAAAGATGACAAAGGTCGACCCAGTTTCAAAATGGACTGGGTTCCAAAGACCAACTGATCCTGCTTTGTGTCGGAGCAGCTATGGAGGCATATCATCAGACTTCGGTTTGTTGATAGTGGTTGTTCCAGGCACATAATAGGAGGCATCTCTCAACTGTACAACACTCAGAACATTGTTTGAGAGTATGTGTCCTTTGCAGGAAAGGAAGAAAGGAGGGGATCACTCATGGGGTTTGTGCTTAATGACATGAAGAATTTTCGGATCTGTTCTGAGATTATGTGTGCTGTTCTCAGACCTTGTGGATGCAAATTCAATCCGTGACTTACGGTTTGATTTTTCTTCTCGATATTCCTGAGTTTATCTTACACTGTTTCATTTCAAAGACATTTTACTTTAATTTCAGTATATGTTTTTCTTTAGTAGGTATTGTTTTGGGAAGTGATATGAAGTCTAGTGCTAAAGGGCAATATGCAATTCGTGTAATGCACTACAGCCGAATTGTCTAGACTCTGTATTCAATGTGCTGGTAGGCACAAAGGATTCAAATGGACTAGACATTGATTGACCATGAAAGGACTAGCCAATATAGACTTAGATAGTTTCATTTGGACTGACCATACGACGCTCAGGTAGATTGAGCAGTGAGATAAACATGGGAACCTGCGAGATACACTAAAAGTTAATTATCTAGAACAGTGGATGAACATTTCCTTGATGTATGGACTCATGTCCTTAATTCCGGTATTGATAGGGCAATTGGGGGGTTCTGATAAAGTTGTTCTGTAGGAAATTATTTTCTTGCTTTCTATCTGTCAGTCATACGTTGCTTCCTTTGAGTGATTGGAACATATCCGACCTGGATTGCAACATATGAAACTCTAATTCTACGCACCTCCTTATCTATGAAATTCTTTCTATCTGTTAGTCATATGCTGTCCCCTCTGCATGATCGGAAGATCCGACCTGGGACACAGCATATGCACTCTACTATCTCTCTAAACCCCTATCTATGTTAGTCATATGTTGTTCCCTCTGTGTGATTGGAAGACATCCGACCTGGGATACAACATATGCACTTCTATATCTGGCCTCTTTCTTAATGATTGAATACTCACCTAAAGTAAGGAGTTCTTTGGAAGTTCTTGATTACCGGGGTATATCAGGAAGTGGGAAACACGTTCTAGTACATCTAAAATTGAACCATTTAATAGGTTGTTTGTAGATCTTGCTGCTTAATTTAAATGGACAACAATATCCTTGGTCGTCATCAGCTAAATGTCTATTTAGGAATATATATCACAATGACTTGTCACTTATAATCTGTCCAAATTGTCAACATCCTTTGTGTTTAAGTGGACCACAATACCGGTGATTGACCAGATCTTGACATGCAAGCGTGTGATGATAAACGATATTGGATTGCTTGACAACTTTGATCCCAAATATTTTTGTTTTTGTTAAATTTGTTCATAGTTTTCCTCTATGCTCAAATTTAGGGGGAGAATTAAAAAAAATCAAAAATCAAACGAAAATCAGAAAAATTAAAAATCCAAAAATAGTGTTATTTCTGTTTCATAAAATATGAAAAATCCAAAAATATTGTGTGCTAAGTTTTCTTTTAGTTTTGTTTTGTCTTGAAAAGTGAATTCAGTTGTAGATGAGACTCATGGAGTCTGTATCGAGATTTCAGAGCCAAGGCTTCATCCGTGAGCATCGAAGAATTCTCATTCGAAGGAGCAAGAAATGAAGATTATTCTTTCAACATTCAATCCTTCAACCCCAGAAGCAAGGTCAAGCTGTAATTGAAGATTATGTGACGGATTGCATTGAAGCCTCCTCAATCAATTTGCTGCTATCTTGTACCCGCTGAAGTGATCCATAAGATTAGTTCTCTCTGAGAGTCTCTCTGAAGATTCTCAAGCTGAAAGCGCTATCTTTCAAGAATCTTTTCAAGAAGCCTCCTCACCCACCGTGCGTTCAAAGCCAAATTCTGAAGAAAATCCCAACTGCTCAAGATGAAGTAATTCATAGAATATTCATATGTTCATCTTGATGTTGTGAAGAAAATTGAAGATTAATGCTGAAGCCAAACTCCCGATGAAGATTGAAAAGAAAAGTCAGCTACTTTTTAGGGGGAGTTTGTTGGGTCAGTTAGAAAAGAAAGCTATAAACCAAGGGGGAGATTGTTGGGTCTAAAATTATGGTTTATACTTTACTTTTCTAGGAAAATGTAATTTTGTGTCTTGGACCGTAAACAGGTTGGTGTTTACGGCCATATACGTGTTTACGGCTGTGTTTACGGTCGTGAACAGGTTTACGGCTGTGAACCTGTTCACGGCCCATGTCTCATATATATATATATGATGAGGAGTGCATGTGGGTACATATAATAGAGAGGATCTTAAGTGTGTGTATTGAAAAGTGAGAGAGAAACTAGAGAGAAGCTTTGTGTGTGTGAATCTCTTGTATCTGGATCTACATTCTTATCAATTCATACAAAGATTCATCATCTTCTTCTTCTCCTTCTTCTTCATTTGATCTGACATCATCCATTTGATTGGGATTCCGCACCATCAAACGGATCTGATTGATACACAAACAGATTGGGGACTTACAATGCTACGATCCCATTGCAGTTTTACAACACCTCAAGCCGACCATGGATACCACCCATGGCCTTACCACGCCCCAAATCGTCACAACCCCACTCATCCTGAGCCGAAACCTGCATCCAATTGCATCAAGTCGGGTGTTCGGTCATACTTCGAATTCTGAAGCCCTCAACCTAGGCTCAACCGCAAGCCTAATATGCATAATATAGAAGACGTCGATCAGCGGTTGGAAGTTTCCAGAACTCCCACTTACACAACCTCAATATAAACGGCCACTTGAGCCGTCTCTCCACATGGCCAGGATGTGAAACTTGCCCTAGTTCACACCCTTCCTGCCTCCCGGAAAAACCTAATCGATTCTACCCCAGTTGGTTTCGATGGAGTTCCCTCATCCCTTAAATCTTATGGGTTCCCAAACCATCAACCTCATATAGCATGAACATCCTATGTCCTGCACTAATCAGTACTAACGTTCCATTGTTAGCCAAACTCAATGATCTCCCATTTCCTGAAATCCTAAATAATACTCTTGAAATCTTAGCCAGTTCGATAATCCAAATCACTTCCCATGATACCATACCAATTCCTTAAGTTCTTATGCTGGTAACTAAAAACCACAACCCCTTACATGCACTAACAAATATCCACTCCAATTTCCATTCTCAAAGAATTACTAAACTCTAACCAACTACAACCCATGCGGATATAAAACTCACATATCACTTCCGATGACCAATAAGTTCTCAAGCAACTGACCCACCATCTTCCTGCTAGCGCTCCTTTCCTAGCAACGACAGTGTTTGAACCCTACAGCTCTCCCATAGGCAACTGTCGCTCTTACCATAACAATGCTGAAATCACTTAATCCCGGCGATACTGGAGAACTAACCCGTTGAATCCTGACAAAAGATCATCCACACCAAAACCCCTGCACCGATCTTGACCAAACCCAAAATAACAATCAAACATATTGAAACCCGCTACACAAGATACAACCCCTCAATAAACCACTAATGATTCATGGCATGAAAAAGACATGAAACAATTCCCGAAGATATAACCCAACGATAAAAGAGCAATAACCCGAAGATAACACTTACCAAAAATCAATATAAAACTCCAAGAAACAAGAAAACCGATAACAACCGAAGAAAAGAAAAAGACAGCATACCCGCAATATCACCTGCTGGGGCACTGGCCTCTCTCGGTCCGACACTGAAATTGTTGGATTAGGTGTCTAAGCCCATAACTATAATTGGTATGTACTTGACCCGAGAGCAGCATGGTCCATTTCGGGTTGCCTTCATCAGGACAATTTGACAGGATGGATATTTGAGAAAGAGGTTATTTGTGATTTATTAATATATTATAAGTATAATATATTAATTATGAGAACATATTATTTAATTAATATTGGTCAAGAATTAATTTGGAATTAATTTAGTGATCAAAAGAGACATATTAAATATGTAGGGACTGATTATGTAAATCAGTGATATTTATAGTGTGGGCTAATGATCCATGTTAATTTGAAATAGACTAAACCTTTGTGAGAGTCCATGAAGAGTTACTCCATAAGGCTAATGAGTTAATGGATTAAAAGCCCAAGTGAATTAAGGTTTACAAGTTTAAACCCTAAAGATTCCAAACTATAAATAGGGTTCATAAGCTTGCAAAATCGGCCACTAGTACTCCAAGGTTAATGCCTAGCCTATTTTGAGCTCCTAAACCTCTCTCTCATTATCCTCCACTTGTTCATGGTGTTTGTGACTTGTTTGAGGCATCAAATTTGAGTTGCTAAGCTCTTGAAAGGCCAAAACTCTACAAGCTACAACAAAGAGTTAATTCATCTAACTAGTTTTTATGTTGTATATCTCCAATTGCATGCTAGCTAGGTTATATGCTTTGGATAATATGAAATTGCATGCAATATAGAGAAAACTTAGATCCAAGGCATTAGGGTTGTATGTCCACCATAGGAGTGTTAGAGTACATAAAACCCAACAATGGTATCAGAGCCAATGGTTGTTTTCTGTTATATTGATGCATGGCTAATTGTTCAAAGTTGAAGCAAGTCGAAAAACTGCACTCTGACAGAAGGACTCGACGAGTTCATAGTAAACTCGACGAGTCTATAAGTTGACTCGATGAGTCGGGCAGTCTGGTTGCAGTTTTTCGGGTTTTTTGGCCAGAATTGGATTAGGATCATTACCGTGAACTGTTTTATATCATAAAATCTGTTTTTTATATGGTAGTGATTAACCTTATCCAATTAAAAGATAAATGTCAAATATTAAGATAATTACAAGTTATATGATAAGCTAATTGTTTGTATTATTTGATTTATCTTGCTACTTGAATTGTAATTAGGTCAAATTGGTAAATGATAATATGATTATTTTATTGGTTAAAATTTGATCTAAATGTTTTTAAGGAGTTACAAAACTTGTCATCAATTTTTGGAACTCAAAAGTTTTTAAGGAGTTACAAAATTAAGTCCATGAGTTATGGAATCCAAAGGTTTTTAAGAGTTTCATAACTTGCCCTCAAGTTATGGAATATGAAAAGTCTCATTCATGAAAACATTAACTCTTGTAATTGAAAGGTTTCAAAAGATGCAACACTTAGGTTCATAACTTAAAATTTAATTAAATAATTTTTTAATTTTTAATTTTTATATTTAGCACATTGATGTTTTGAATAGTTCAAATTACATCTTTATGGATTTCATTAAATTAGTTAAACGTTTAATTAAAAGAGAAGATTAATAAATCCATAATCACATGGCTTAAGTTTAATTAAATTAAGAGTAAAGTTTAATTAATAGATTAAACCACAAAGTATTTTAAATGTATAAAATACACCCTTATACTATATAACATTAAAAGTATAATATATTATATATGTATAAGTTAAAAAAAAGCGAGTCTTACCGTTAGTAGGCCTCGTTCACGAAGATGGTCTATAAGGGATGTTTAAGGAAGCGGCCTGTAAAATGACCGCCACTGGGTATCCATTTTTACCCACCGCACCCTTGACCAATGGAGGGTCATTAGCCGAACGGGTTTGACAAGACATTTAAATCCTAATTAAAAGTATAATGAAATATAAAGTAACTAAACCTTTTATAAATTCTCAATCTTAGTTACTTTAGGAAAAATGTGAATTTGGTGCTAATCCATGAAATTGCACATTGCACCTTATTGGTCAGTTAGTGGAGCGTGTGTGGTTAACCGGCACACTAATGTGGACTAATGAAGGATGGCAATGGGTTTCTCGTAAATTATCATTGGTCAATGGAGCGTGTGTGGTTAACCGGCACATTGATTAGGTGGTTAACGACATCGAGAGTACCAAGCTAATTTGCATGGTTATTCACACCTTGTTTTTGATCCTCGGTATCCTAGTCACAAACTTGAAGGGCATAATCAAGATTAAACGTGCCATTGAAAAGTTCAAAGAATCTCTAAAGAATCTAGGAATTTCAATTCATTTAAAACCTAATATTCATTTTCGTTTTTCATGGTGGAAATTGGTAAATCGTCATTTACCTACCTTCAAATATTTTGCAATTGGATTACAGCATCCCTCTTCCGAATTGCAAAATAGTGTGTTGGGTCCTAGCCTTAATATTTCATTTTGGGTGTTATATTAAGGACTTAAATCAATTAACTTGAATTTCTCCCTTGTAGATCTCTAGTTTTGACAACTATGGTCTTCCCAAATCTTATGGAAAAAGTTTTCCTCATGAAGATGATGTTCACAGAAATCATACTTCACTTCCTCCACCCCCTCCAATTATTCTCCCTGACCCACATGATCGTCGACTTGAAAAGTTCAAGGTCACTCAAACTCTATTGGCAAGCAAACACCAAGATGGAAGGTCTTTGTGTGTACATGTCTTGGAGATGAAGTCACACATTGACAAGCTGGGAATGTTAGGTGTCATTGTCTCGAGGAAGTTGGTTGTTGACTTGCTTCTTCAGTCACTTCCTAAGTCATATAGTGAGTTTGTTAAAGATTACTATATGACAGACCACGACGTGACCCTTATTGATCTTACTTATTTGCTTATTTCTACTGAATCAGAAATGATTTAGCGCACTGGTAATGCAAATTTGATTTGAAGATCTACTTCCCAAACTTCCATGGACATTGACAATGGAAACATTGGAAGTCCATAAAAGTCTTCTCTTCCCAATAAAAAGGGATCGACCATGGTCGAACCATTAGACCAAATGGTAAAGAAAAAGGCTAAGTCTGAGATTGTCCTGTGTGCCATTCCAAAAGAGTCTGTTTGTTACTACTGCCAAGAGAAGGTGCATTGGTTGCGAAGCTGCCTTATTTACCTGAAGGATCACAAGTATGGTAAAGTCAAAGTAGTTGACCCTGCTTCAGGTAAGTCTACTATCTAACTCTATTAAGTTCCTATTTGAAGATTCTTAATATATGATGTGATGAGATCACATTTTGATGTTTTGTAGGATCGAAGAAGAGAAAGGAAGCTTAAAGGTAGAGTGAGCTGTGTCTGATCACGAAGAGATGGATTTCGATCGCATGGTTCGATGATCGGGTTTTTGAGCTACTAATTAAGAGTTATGATAGGTTGCTTAGAAATATGTAGAAACATAGTTTTCATTTGTAATTGCATTGTAAGGACAAGTTTTTTCGCATTATTTTTATAAATAAAGAAATTTTGATTTTATCTTATTTTATAATTTCTTGCAATGGCATTTGTGAAAATTGATGTTTGTATGTCTCTATTTTTAGCAATATGGATTTGATTCTTTCGTTTGTGGTAGTGTCTAAATTAACCAAATAAGGAAAGATTCTCATCACCAAGTTTCAATTGGACAGAAATTTGGAATCATGCAACTTGTATTGTATGATGAATGAGAACCTTCGTCTTTAGGAAATTAAGACTAATTCCTTGTTCACATGTATATGTGAGTCAAGTGAAGGACTAGGGGATCGGGTACACTTGGTTGTGCACTGGTCAGGTGAAAGACCCATACTTTCATATTTCTGAAAGACCCAAACTTTCATACTTGACAATTGTTACTCCAAAACATGCTACTTTCATATTCATAAAAAAAATATTTTACATTGATAATTGTTTACATAAGACTAGATACAAACCGACTATTACAAATTTTTATATGTTACATAACTTCCCAGGACACTATAATTTATACATACATGAGTACAGAATACAATAGTTTCAAACTATTCAAAATCTTCCAACGGTATACGATTATATCGGTTACTTATCTCCTGCAATTTGTTAAACATTGAGAGGGGTAAGTAGTGATGCTTAGTGAGTTCAATAATAGATACAATATAATGTTATGCCATATATATACTTCAATATGGCAGAAGCAAAGAGGAACAAGAAACAACAAAGGCATATGTGAATCATTTGACAAAATTTCCATATCAATCAATGATTTGATTAAAAGATATACGATCAATGAGACATGACAATTTCTATACTTGATATACATCAATAAAGCTTCGGCCCAAATGGCACAGAAGACATACACTTTCTGATTTAAACATTTTGGTAGATTTCAGGCTGAAATCCCTGTCTAAACTTCTGCCAATACCATAGAATAGAAGTCATTCTCTTACGAGACATGCTCTACATGGTCAGAGACTACATACCAGTACCACCGTGAATCGAAGTCCTTTCACTGATCACATGGTCAAAGGTATAACTTTGCTATCATAAATAGCGGAAATAATAACAACGGAAAAGCACATAGCACATATAACACATAACATACAATTGCTCCTATATATTGAACTCACCGTGAAATAATCGGGGGTTAAAATAGTAATTTGGGCAGCACTTCGTTACTATAATTGAATTTCTTCAATAAAAACTGAGAGTTTTCTTGAAAACCGGGCCTTGCGAGGGTTGGGCTTCAAACCGAAAAGATAATTTATCGGGCTCTTTGGGAACTTCGGGGCGTGTTTCGGGTGCTGGAAATAATCCTGAGGCTTTGGGGGAAGTTGGAATAGTGAAAATATGAGTTTAGGGTGAAAAAGTGCTAAAATCCCAAAATTAATCAGAAAATCTCGCAACCCTCCCTTTTATAGGGTGCGAGCTTCGGATCCGAGGGCTGAGAAGCGAACACGCGTCGGACTTCCGGAGTTGGCACGCGTCGGATTGTGAGGCGAGGTGGCATCGGACGGAGTTGCACACGTGTCACTCTTCGGACGCACCACGATTCGGATGACTCAGCGAGATCGGACACGGGGCAGGCATGCGAGATGGGGCGATGTGGCCGAACCTAAGCCATGCGAAATTCCTCGGTTTTTGGGATTTTCTCGAATTTTGTGCCCCGAACTTCTAAAATCCTTAACTTTCGCATTCGAGTTCCATTTTTGACGTTCTTTATATGCACGCGTAGGTAAATTATGCTCTACAACTTTCGTTTAGACTTCATCGGCTACTTTTGACTTTATTTTTAATATTATTATTTTTAACAAATCGGGACAGGAAAATCCGTTAAAAATTCATAACTTCTTCATATGATATCCGTTTTCGTCTGTCTTTTTACCGTTGTACTACTGTTGATTAGACATTCGATTCTCGTTTAGGTTGTGTCGACTAAAAATCACTCGATATAAAATTCGAGTTTTTAGTTGTCTACTGCTAAGCTGAAACTTAGAAAAATCATAACTTCCTCATACGAAGTCAGATTTGGGCGTTCTTTTTATGAAAATTCTCGGTTTAAAAAATACTATGACTTTCATTTATATTACTAAGGCTAAAAATTAGTTTATCAAAAACTCACTTTTTACGTCATTCGGCGCCGTGCCGGTTTTGTCGCGGATCTTCGATTGGTCATAACTTCTTCGTTATAACTCGGATTTTGATGAGGTTTTCGCCTAAATGTTTCTAACGAGATTCTTTAAAACTTTAAATAATAAAATTTTACTTATTTCAAATTTTATATTTTCGTTAAATTTCAATATTTGTCTTTTGTTTGGAATCTCATAAGACTTCCAAAACATTCTGGATGATTCTAAACATAGTTTTACTTCATTTCTAGTAAAAACTATCCGTTATAACTCAATACTCATAATTATATAATATTTCATAATATTATTCACTTTTAAAATTACATAACACGATAACTGAACGTGTATGTTACAAATACCTCCTCCTTTTGAGGATTTCGTCCCCGAAATCATAACGATAAAAATGACTGGGAATATTTTGCTCTTAGCTCATTCTTATTTTCCTAATTATAATTTGGGCCTCGATGATGTTTCCACTTGTCGTGCACCAACTCCAAGACATATGCACAAAGCATATCTTCTACTGTTTGGATTGTTCTCTCCGTCTGACCATCTCCTTCTTCAATTCTCTGACTGAAATTTCGTCACTACACGAGACATGGTTCTCTGAACCAATCAATTCACTTCACAATCTATATTAGTCGGACTCGATTCTTTACGACCATTTAGGTTTGAACGAAAATCATCTTCTTAGTCATCACCGAAACGAAGGTAATGACATACTCAAACAAAAACGGAATCGATTACTAGCTTCTTGGTAACCTTGTGACTTTCCCTGATCCAAGTGTGAGTCCTGTGCTTCCAGTAGTATAGGCCTCTACTACTATTCACGCCTACTCATACTCGTCCCAAGTATTGTCTCGCAGTTCCCAAGTCACCATTCATAAGTTTTCACAAAGAAACTTTTCACGCCTGAGTGTGTTCTTTAACAACCATTCCATGCCGAGAATATTATCAAAGTTGGGTAAGGAGATAGGAATCAGATTGGCAAGAAAATTATAGCCTTCAATTTCTATGACACAATCTCTATAGATTTTACCAGAAAATAATGATATACTTCCCGCAGTATCTGCGTGAAATGATTGAGCGAATGAATAACAAGCAATTTGGAAAGAATGCGCAAATTCACAAGACATAAAAGAATCTGAGGCACCAGAATCAAATAAGATGTGAGTAGGTCTATAGTTGACAAGAAATGTACCCGTCACAATATTCGGGTCCTCGCGTGCCTCTTCTGTGGTAATCTGGAATGCACGGCCCTTAGTTTTTGGCACCTCCTCCTTTGGAGTATTCTTTGGTTATTGAACGGAAGCTTGACTCCCCGCCATTTGTCTTGTAAGAGTAGGGCAAAAACGCTTCTTGTGGCCAGTAATACCACATGCATAGCAAGTAACATCCATCCTTGGTCAAGCTGGCTTTTTGTGACCCACTTCTCCACATCCATAGCAGACCACAGATTCCTTTTCTATTATGCATTGGCACGGATGATTCTTTCCATAAATGCGATATGATGGCGATTGAATAGAAAAAAATTGTGATCTATCGCGACCACGAACGGCGCTCTGAGATTGCTCTCTTGTATTAGAATCAGATTGAACAGATCGAGCTGGTGGAATAGAGGAAACAGGAACAGTTTGATCGATACGTGGATGCTTTGGAACAGAAAAAGTGGCACCACGTATCTCTAAGTTATGCTCACGCTTTCGAGCATACTCAACAGCTTTGTCAAAGGATAGAACATCCCGATTAGCTACGAAATCGCGGATCTCATACCGCAGTCCATCTAAGAATAACTGAATTTTATCGTCTTCAGTTGGGATATACTTTGCGGCAAACCGTGCTCTTTGATTGAATTGAGTTTCATACTCATTCACGGTCATTCCTTCTTGCTTAATCTCAAGAAACTCTTTCTCCAATCTTCTTCTCATGTCTAAAGGACAATACTTCTCTAGCAAACGAGTTTTGAACATTTCCCAGGATAAATTCTCCTGGTCATACTCTTTAAGAGCTTCAAATATTGCTTCCCACCAGACCAGGGCCTCTCCGGTGAACATTGCAAAAGCATTATTTGCCTTGTCCTCATTATCCACATGAGAAATACGAAATACTTTCTTTGTGTTCTAAATCCAAGTTAGAACAACTATAGGATTAAGGACACCGGAAAACTCCGTAGCACCACTACTCTTAAAATCTTTGAACGAGGGACGCTTCACCTCTCCTTTTGAAAATTCTCCAGTGGCTTTCTCTTTGCCTTTATCATTATTCTTCTTGTGTTCTTCAAGAGTCTGTCGAATTATACCAGTAAGTTTACCTAAGAGTCGCTCCTCACGAGGGGATACTGGAGTATTTACTTCACCAGGCTGAGGACCTCCACCCACCTCAGGGGTATGGCTACCTTCCTGTTCAGCCATTCTGCTGAAAATTTGAAGCAATATAGTATTTTAGAATATTAGGATTTATTATTACCTAATACTTTACTTAAGTCTTTCCAATGGTTTGCATCCATATACTCGTAATGAATCCATTCATATATTGAACTTCTGACGGTTTAAGTCTAAATACCAATCTATGGAATTTAGTTCACTTAAACCGCCGCTCTGATACCATGATTGAAAGACCCACACTTTCATATTTCTGAAATACCTAAACTTTCATACTTGACAATTGTTACTCCAAAACATGCTACTTGCATATTCATAAAAAAAATTTACATTGATAATTGTTTACATAAGACTAGATACAAACCGACTATTACAAATTTTTATATGTTACATAACTTCCCAGGACACTATAATTATACATACATGCGTACAAAATACAATAGTTTCAAACTATTCAATATCTTCCAACAGTATACGATTATACTGGTTACTTATCTCCTGCAATTTGTTAAACATTGAGAGGGGTAAGCAGTGACGCTTAGTGAGTTCAATAATAGATACAATATAATGTTATGCCATATATATACTTCAATATGGCAGAAGCAAAGAGGAACAAGAAACAACAAAGGCATATGTGAATCATGTGACAAACTTTTCATATCAATCAATGATTTGATTAAAAGATATACGATCAATAAGACATGACAATTTCTATACTTGATATACATCAATAAAGCTTCGGCCCAAATCGCACAGAAGACATAAACTTTTTGATTTAAACATTTTGGTAGATTTCAGGCTGAAAGCCCTGTCTAACCTTCTGCCAATACCATAGAATAGAAGTCATTCTCTTACGAGACATGCTCTACATGGTCAGAGGCTACATACCAGTACCACCGTGAATCGAAGTCCTTTCACTGATCACATGGTCAAAGGTATAACTTTGCTATCATAAATAGCGGAAATAATAACAACGGAAAAGCACATAGCACATATAACACATAACATACAATTGCTCCTATATATTGAACTCACCGTGAAATAACCGGGGGTTAAAATAGTAATTTGGCCAGCACTTTGTTACTATAATTGACTTTCTTCAATGAAAAACGGGCCTTGCGAGGGTTGGGCTTCAAACCGAAAAGATAATTTCTCGGGCTCTTCGGGAACTTCGGGGCGTGTTTCGGGTGTTGGAAATAATCTCGGGGCTTTGGGGGAAGTTGAAATAGTGAAAATATGAGTTTAGGGTGAAAAAGTGCCAAAATCTCAAAATTACTCGGAAAATCTCGCAGCCCTCCCTTTTATAGGGTGCGAGCTTCGGATCCGAGGGCTGAGAAGCGAACATGCGTCGGACTTCCGGAGGTGACACGCGTCGGATTGCGAGGCGAGGTGGAATCGGACGGAGCTGCACATGCGTCACTCTTCAGACGCACCACGATTCGGATGACTCAGCGAGATCGGACACTGGGCAGGCATGCGAGATGGGGCGACATGGCCGAACCTAAGCCATGCAAAATTCCTCGGTTTTTGGGATTTTCTCGAATTTTGTGCCCCGAACTTCTAAAATCCATAACTTTCGCATACAAGCTCCGTTTTTGACGTTCTTTATATGCACGCATAGGTACAATTATTCTCTACAACTTTCTTTAGACTCTGTCGGCTACTTTTGACTTTATTTTTAATATTATTATTTTTAACAGACCGGGATAGGAAAATCCGTTAAAAATTCATAACTTCTTCATCCGATGTCCGTTTTCGTCTGTCTTTTTACCGTTGTACTACTATTTACGAGACCTTCGATTCTCATTTAGGTTGTGTCGGCTAAAAATCACTCGATCTAAAATTCGAGTTTTTAGCTGTCTACTGCTAAGCTGAAACTTAGAAAATCATAACTTCCTCATACGAAGTCAGATTTGGGCGTTCTTTTTATGAAAATTCTCGGTTTAAAAAATACTACGACTTTAATTTATATTACTAAGGCTAAAAAGTAGTTTATCAAAAACTCACTTTTTACGTCATTCGGCGCCGTGTCGGTTTTGTCGCGGATCTTCGATTGGTCATAACTTCTTCGTTATAACTCGGATTTTGATGAGGTTTTCGCCTAAATGTTTCTAACGAGATTCTTTACAACTTTCAATAATAAAATTTTACTTATTTCAAATTGTATATTTTCGTTAAATTTCAATATTTGCCTTTTGTTCGGAATCTCATAAGACTTCCAAAACATTCTGGATGATTCTAAAGATAGTTTTACTTTATTTCTAGTAAAAACTATCCGTTAGAACTCAATACTCATAATTATATAATATTTCATAATATTATTCACTTTTAAAATTACATAACACGATAACTGAACGTGTATGTTACATCAGGTCCACTACAAAGATCGATAAGACTGTTCGTCATGATTTACTAAAAGTTTAGTAAATATGGTTATGCTTACAAGTTTAAGTGTAATTCTGAAACATTGAAAAAGTTTCAATGTATAGCAGAATGAATAAGAAGAATCAAATTAGGCAAAAAGATAAAAGTTTCTCCAATCTGAAAGGAAAGGAGAGTACTTTAGTATCGTGTTTTATGATCATCTTAATGATTATGAAAACCATATCACAATTGATATTCTAAGGACACCTTGGTACATAAGTATGGCTAATAATAGGAATCAGAAATTGTTGAAATGGTTAAATCAATTAAGGTGAGTTATACTTCGTTCCAAAATTAAGTCTTAAAGTCATACTTCAAGATTGTTCCTTGAGTGACATATCTTAAGTAGGTTTATAACACATTTAGAACTGGTAGTTGTGATGTCTTTAATACAAAGACCAACTAAGACCAATTGTATGAAGTGTTTTTCCTTGATAAGAATCCGCACTAACTCTTGAATATTTGTTTGTCAAGGAGTGTTTCTTGACAAGAGAATCTTATATGTCAAGAAGTCAATGGGAGTCCTAAAGATCTTGAAATTTTTTAGGAACTAATCAAGAATAAACCTATTGTGTATCACTAGCTCGCGACTTGAGGTTAGTAACCTATCGTGTTGAGATATTCTTGTTTCTGTGCCCATTCTAGTTAAAAGTTGACTATGCATGTGAGTTCTATGAGTTCTTAATTGTTTGCATAATACGAATGACCTTGATCAGTAAAAGTTCATTGATCTGTATATGTAAGCTGCTTAACAACTTGGAAGCCATGGTAGGCCCTTGTGCTGCCAAGTGGCAATAAATTAAGATTAAACAAGTTCAGTCCATATGAGGTTGGGTTTTTCAGATACCTTATCTTATGGTAATGGTTAGAAATGATAGATTCACATGGATAGGAATACATACACCATAAAATCTAAGTGTCATAAGGTTTCTCTCCAATTCATGAAAATGATTGTGAGGAAATGCTTTCACTAAGTAGATTTTAAAGAGATTACAGTTGTGTTAATTGCATTCTCAAATACGATTATGATTAAGGCATCCCTCTTCATAGTTCGAATTATGAGAAATGGAAAAAAGTTTGAACATTCGGGACTTACTGCTGTAAGTTCTGAAATAGTTTAGACACACATATAGGCTTTCTTATAAAAGGTGTATGAGCTTAGATAAAGGATTATCGAAGCATCTCGTATCATAAATCTGAACTTTGATAAGAAAGTCAATAAAGTATTGATTTCTAGAAGTCCAGCTAATTTTGGATACATGTCAAAGCTATTGGGAGCATAAGTGTTATGCTAGTAAGATAATAATTATTATGCTAGTGGGAGCATAATTATTACGATAAGTGTTGCGAGTTAGCAATACTATTTATAGGAAACAAAGTTCTAATTTGCAAAGTTGCAAAGGTTGAAAAGTTGTTTCGCTATAGTAAGGGGGAGGATACTTATACTTTATTTCGAATCTAAAAGTTTAGATTGAAGTATTAATCAAACTTAGTCATGGATATATATGAATATCATGTTGAAATATTTCAACATTGGAAATTCTATATATAGAAATATTATAGCAAAAGACTGGTCAAGTATCACGTCTTTATGTAAGACATTATGAATTGTGTCCCATATGCTTCGGATATAGGATCGATTGCATATGCTATAATATTCATGTGTTCTAATTTTCCAAAAGCCTAGGGAATTAAGAGGGAAAAAGGACTAGAACCGGATATGACTAAAGTTGTTAAACAACTGTAAAGGACAATCTAAAGTTCACTAAGGATTGGTTGCTTAAGAATAGTTGGAAGTTCAGTAATGGATGGACCATATTGACATTATTATGAATAGACAAAATTCTATTAATAATGCATTGTCATATGGAAAATATGGAAATGTTTTCATAATGGGAGTTGGGTATTAAGAATCTATGTGTAGGATAGAAACCTTTATGCAAGAAGGATGTTCAAAGGAATGTACTTTGAATTTGACACTTCGCTTCCTTGGAATTGTTTTGTTATCAATCTCCAGTGAAAAGTTTTGTAATATAGTTGGCAAAGTCTCTGTGACTTTGGTACCTCGACATTACAAAAGATACATTGCATGGTAGTTTAGAATCTAACACATTCTTATAGTGGCAAGAATTAGGTATTCTGACACTAAGTAATAAGGATTTGGAATTGTGAAATGAGCATCATTGAAATGTTTTCAATTGATCTATTTCACAAAGTAAGGACCATATATAAACATAGTGTGCATGCTTGGAGCATGGGATAACTATTGTTTTAATTCAAGTATTAAGTTGATTAATCGAAACATTATACAATGAATAATGTGGAATCAATGTGGTGATTAAATAAAAGGTGTTTTATTTATATTCAAAAGTTTTGAGACCATATTGAATTCGATTATTCTTGTGTTTCACTTTGCATGTTTTACTTCCCGAATAATTAGGTTATTCAAACATCCATAGTCAATAATACTTTGGAAATAAGTAATGAGGTAAGACTGTCATGGATCCGACTTTAGATTGTCTAAGGTTTTAGACATAGCACAAGTTTGCTGCAGTGTTCATGAGTACTCATGTAATACGATTTGAGTATTGGATCAAACCCACGCTCATTTGAATCACTTAATGTATTATATCATGAGTGATCATGAGATGATAATATCTTATATTCTTGAAACCAAGACATGTGAGTTGTAGTTTACAAGTCGGTTGCATATTGATGATATGAAAATGCACCAGTAACTTGGTGTTATAAAACGTATTGTTGTGTGTGATTTGATGAGTAAATAGAGCAAGCATATGAGTTAAAGTTTATCCTTTCCTTTTACCCTAAAAGGGATAAAAGCGATATATGTGGGCCCCTCGATGATTTAGTGATGACACCCTAAGCGCTTGGCCAAGCCTGGACTGATTTGATTTGTTCAATTAGTCTGTCATCATAAATCAGAAATAAGGATAAAACACATGAACAGAGGGAATGATTATAATCCATGTCTCAGTTCATACGATATCTTATAGAACGAAGGAATATATATGATCCCTTATCTAATGGACACGTTAGAGTTCGACAGCGGCTTTTGAGAGCTACAATTGATGGTCGGTTTTTCAAGTCGTACTTGCAGTTATAGTTATTAGACTTATCCAAGTGGGGAACTGTTGGATTAGGTGTCTAATACCATAACTATAATTGGTATGTACTTGACCCGAAAGCAGCATGATCCATTTTGGGCTGCCTTCATCAAAACAATTTGATAAAATGGATATTTGAGAAAGAGGTTATTTGTGATTTATTAATATATTATAAGTATAATATATTGGTTGTGAAAACATATTATTTAATTAGTATTGGTCAAGAATTAATTTGGAATTAATTTAGTGATCAAAAGAGACATATTAAATATACAGGGACTGAATATGTAAATCAGTGATATTTATAGTGTGGGCTAATGATCCATGTTAATTAGAAATGGAATAAACCTTTGTGAGAGTCCATGAAGAGTTAGTCCATAAGGCTAATGAGCTAATGGATTAAAAGCCCAAGTGAATTAAGGTTTACAAGTTTAAACCCTAAAGATTCCAAACTATAAATAGGGTCCCTAAGCTTGCAAAATCGGCCACTAGTACTCCAAGGTTAATGCCTAGCCAATTTTGAGCTCCTAAACCTCTCTCTCATTATACTCCACTTGTTCATGGTGTGTGTGACTTGTTTGAGGCATCACACTTGGGGTGCTAAGCTCTTAAAGGCCAAGTTATACAAGCTACGACAAAGAGGTAATCTTCCAACTAGTTTTTATGTTGTATATCTTCATTTGTATGCTAGTTATAGGTTTCATGCTTTGGATGAACTTTTGTTGCATGTATAATTAGAGAAAACTTAGATCCAAAGCATTAGGGTTGTATGTGCACCATAGGGATGTTAGAGTACATAAAACACAACACCTTGTGCTACCAAGTGGCAAGAAATTAAGATTGAACAAGTTCAGTCCATATGAGTTTGAATTTGTCATAGACCTTGTCTTATGATAATGGTTGGGAATGGCATATTCACATGGATAGGAACAAATACACCATAAAATCTAAGTGTCATAAGGTTTCTCTCCAATTCATGAAAATGATTGTGAAGAAACGCTTTCACTAAGTAGATTTTAAGGAGATAGCAGTTGTGTTAATTGCGTTCTCAAATTCGATTATGATTACGGCATCCCTCTTCATAGTTCGAATTGTGAGAAATGGCAAATAGTTTGAACATTCGGAACTTATTACAGTGAGTTCTGAAATAGTTTAGACACACATATGGGCTTTCTAATAAAAGGTGTATGAGCTTAGATAAAGGCTTATCAAAGCATCTCATATCATAAATCTGAACTTTGGTAAGAAAGTCAAAAAAAGTATTGATTTCTAGAAGTCCAGCTGATTTTGAATACATATGAAAGCTAGTGGGAGCATAAATGTTATGCTAGTAACAAAATAATTTTTATTCTAGTGGGAGCATAATTATTATGGTAAGTGTTGTGAGTTAGCAATACTATTTATAGGAAACAAAGTTCTAATTTGCAAAGTTGCAAAGGTTGAAAAGTTGTTTCGCTATAGTAAGGGAGAGGATACTTATACTTTATTTCGAATCTAAAAGTTTAGATTGAAGTATTAATCAAACTTAGTCATGGATATATATGAATATCATTTTGAAATATTTCAACATTGGAAATTCTATATATAGAAATATTATAGCAAAAGACTGGTCAAGTATCACGTCTTTATGTAAGACATTATGAATCGTGTCCCATATGCTTCGGATATAGGATCGATTGCATATGCTAAAATATTCATGTGTTCTAATTTTCCAAAAGCCTAGGGAATTAAGAGGGAAAAAGGACTAGAACCGGATATGACTAAAGTGGTTAAACAACTGTAAAGGACAATCTAAGGTTCACTAAGGATTGGTTGCTTAAGAATAGTTGGAAGTTCAGTAATGGATGGACCATATTGACATTATTATGAATAGACATAATTCTATTAATAATGCATTGTCATATGGCGAATATGAAAATGTTTTTTATAATCGGAGTCGGATATTACGAATCTATGTGTAGGTTAGAAACCTTTATGCAAAAAGGATGTTCAAAGGAATGTACTTTGAATTCGAGACTATGCTTCCTTGGAATTGTTTTGTTATCAATCTCCAGTGAAAAGTTTTGTAATATCGTTGGCAAAGTATCTATGACTTTGGTACCTCGACATTACAAAAGGAATCATTGCATGATAGTTTAGAATCTAACACTTGTGATAAAGATTTGGAATTGTGAAATGAGTTTCATTGGAAATGTATTCTATTGATCTATTTCACAAAGAAGGATCGTAGGTAAACATAGTGTGCATGCTTGGATCATGGGAGAACTATTGATTTAATTCAAGTATTAAGTTTATTAATCGAAAAATTATACAATGAATAATGTGTAATCAATATGGTGATTAAATAAAATGTGTTTTATTTATATTCAAAAGTTTTGAGACCATATTGAATTCGATTATTCTTGTGTTTTACTTTGCATGTTTTGACTTCCCGAATAATAAGATTATTCAAACTATCCACATTCGATCATACTTTGGAAGTAGGTATTGAGGTAAGACTGTCATGAATCCATCTGTAGACTGTCTAAAGTGTTTAGACATAGCAAAGTTTACTGCAGTGTTCATGAGTACTCCTGTAAGAAGATTTGAGTATTGGATTAATGTAACACTCATAAAAATCATGCCATATTTAAACTTTTTAAAAAATTTCAAAACCAATGATAATTACAAAACTTGTTTTCAAAATAGTATAATGTCAGATTATCCCAGAACCAAATGATAAAATCATTAAATATGAGGAGCTGTATGATCACGCCTTCTCCTTCCCGCGATCATCAGAAGTTCCTGAAACAGTAATCGATTAATGTAAGCTTGAAAGCTTAGTAAGTTACCCCCAAAATACCAACGCCATAAAACATATCAATAACATATAAGAAAACATCATGCATAATGAGCCTTCATCCTGACTGCACCGCCTCACAGGCCTTCAGCCTATCTGGACCATTCTACGAGCCTTCGGCATGTCTGGACCGCCTCACAGGGCCTACAGCTTATCGGGACCGCTCGCCAGGCCTTCGGTCTGACTAACATTCCCTCCTGGACCTGTACTCTATCCGGACCGCCCTTGGTATGTTGGCCTTCATCACAAAGCAGGACTGCCTCAACCCAACCCCCAATCAAACAAACATGTGCACATAATATCATACACTAGCATATATAACAGTCAAACCGATCGAACAGATCATCAATCATAGCAACATCATATAATCAGGATACAGACCTAATCAGTCACTAACATAGCATTATCCTATATACCAGGATACCGACCTAACCAGGTCACTAAGCATATCACCATCCTAACTACCAGGATGTAATCAATAAGCATATCATGCAATAACCCGGATACAAATCTGAAAAGGGACGACATTGGTGCCTTAGACCCTGTTGGTATAGTGAGGAGAACTCACCTCACAAGTAGCTCGAAGTGATAAAGTCAAACTCCACCAAATGCAGCTCCAAATCCAACACCTACATCCACCGATGACCCACTTCCATAAATTCCCAAATTACCAAAATACCCCCAGAAGTCAAACTGGTCAACCATTGGTCAAAATCAAAGTCAACGGTCAAAGTCAACAGCCCATGTTGACCCAACTCGTCGAGTTCCTTAATAACTCAGAAAGTCATAAAATCCTCACTAACGCACCGAGTTTCCAACCAACTCGTCGAGTCCATGCGTGTCCAGAATTCGGGGAAAACCCTTACTGACTCGTCAAGTCCCCTTACTGACTCGCCGAGTCCATGCAGAACCCAACCACAATAAATCTTCATTGAACTCGCCGAGTCATCTATGCGACCCGTCGAGTTCATGCAGTCCAATTATTATACAAATGTTTTAAGCCACCCCAAAGCTCCATATTGCAGATCCAACCTCCTAGGGCATCTTTTCCATGTAAAGTTGCAAACTTTACGTGCATGCATGGTCCTAAATGACAAAATTAGACTAAGGGAAAGGTTAACTCAAAGGGAAGGACCCAAGCTTGCCAAATCTCATAACTTTATAGCTAAAGGGACCAAGGGGAGTCCAGATCTGAAGTTGCAACTTCAAATCTTGCCCCAAATACCCGAAATGACTCCCAAATGTGCCAGAGATGGCCCTAAACCCAAACATGAAGAGATCTAGCTAGAGATAAGCCAAGGTAACGACTTGTTCCCTTCAAAATGATGTCAAGATGTAGTAAAGTCAGATCCACGAGCTCCTCTCTGCTCCAAGCTTCTTATACTTCACACCTTCTTCACAAAATGCACCACAAATTACTCTTTAAGCCTCACAACACTCAAGAACCAGGTTAATAGCGATTAGGTTTCTTCTAGCCGTCAAGGGGGTGATAAGGGATTGGAGGAAAGGACTTAAGGTCGTTTAAATAGGGTGAAAACCCTAAAAATTAGGGTTTCATTTCCCTGCTCCTACTCGTCGAGTCGAGGTCCTCCGAATCGTCGAGCAGATCCACTAATCCACGTGGGTTATCCCGCCTCTACACAACGAGTTGGGGGCAACCAACTCGTCGAGTAGGTCCATAAATATGTATATAATGCTTTAAAACTTGTACCTGGGAGTCGGGGTGTTACAACTCTCCCCCACTTGAACTAGACTTCGTCCTCGAAGTCTGCTGCGGCGAACAATCCTGGATAGTGCTCCCGCATCTCTGCCTCCGACTCCCACGTCCACTCGGATCCCCTCTTGTGCTCCCTCTATTCCTTTAACAAAGGTACTTCCTTGTTCTGTAGAACCTTCACCTTCCTCTCAAGAATATCCATCGGCCTCTCCACGTAATTCAAGCGCTCATCGACCTGAATATCATCTAACGATACCACTTCCACCTCATCTGCTATGCACTTCCGCAACTATGACACATGGAAAGTGTTATGGACCTAACTGAGCTCCTCCGGAAGATCCAGTCGATAAGCCACCTTGCCAACCCTGAAAATGATCCTGAATGGCCCAATGTATCGGGGACCCAACTTCCCCCTCTTCCTGAAAAGAATCACACTCTTCCAGGGTGACACCTTCAGGAGCACCATGTCACTGACCTGAAACTCCAACTCAGATCGGCGCCGGTCGGTGTAGCTCTTCTTCCGAATCTATGCGGTCTGCATCCGCTGTCTAATCTACTGAATCATCTCGGTAGTCTGCAGGACTACCTTGGTCTGACCCATTATCCTGTGACCAACCTCGCCCCAACAGACTGGGGGTGCGGCATCTCCGTCCGTACAACAGCTCATAAGGTGGAGTACCAATGTTGGATTGAAAGTTGTTGTTATAGGAGAACTATGCAAGGGGTAGGTAGGAGTCCCAACTCCCACCGAAGTCAATAACGCAGGCTCTCAACATATCCTCGAGAGTCTGTATGGTCCGCTCACTCTGGCCGTCCGTCTGTGGATGATAGGTTGTACTGAAGTGCAGCCGCGTTCTCAGCTCCTAGTGGAACTTCTGCCAGAAACGGGAGGTGAACTGAACATCACGGTCTGAAACGATAGAGATCGGAACCCCATGGCGAGCGACAATCACGCGTATATACACATCAACCAGCTTCTCGACCGATGAGCTCTCCCGAATGGGCAGAAAATGAGCACTCTTGGTCAATCGATCCACGATGACCCAAATAGCATCAAATCCCATTGGCGTTCTTGGCATCTTGGTGATGAAGTCCATCGTGATCTGCTCCCATTTCCACATGGGAATCTCTAGAGGCTGCAGCTTGCCATGCGGCCTCTGGTGCTCGGCCTTGACCATCCTGCAGGTCAAGCACCTCTCAACATACCAAGCGATCTCTCGCTTCATGCACGGCGACGAGTAACTCAACCAAAAGTCCTGGTACATATTGGTGGCCCCCGGGTGAATAGAGAAGCGAGACTTATGAGCCTCCTCCAATATAGTCTGTATGACCCCACCAAACATTGGAACCCAGACCCGGACGCAATGGGTCAGTAATCCCCGGCTATCCTGCACAAACCGGGTCCTCTCACCCCTAATCCTCTCAAACTTCCAGTTCTCCTGACGCATACCCTCCGCCTGGGCTTCCCTGATCAAGCCCACATGTGGAGAATCCACTGAAATCCGCATGCACGTCACTGGAGTAGAAGATCCAGCTGACTTGCGGCTCAGAGCGTCCGCAACCATGTTATCTTTACCTGGGTGGTAAAGGATCTCACAGTCGTAGTCCTTGACTACATCCAGCCATCTGCGTTGTCTCACGTTCAGGTTCAGCTGATCCATGATGTGTCTCAGGCTCTTGTGGTCCGTGTGATAGTACAGCAGACCCCATAGAGGTAATGTCTCCAAATCTTGAGAGCAAATACCACCGCTCCCAACTCCAGATCATGACTAGGGTATCTCGTCTCATGCGGCCTCAACCACCGCGATGCATTGGCTATCACCCATCCTCTCTGCATGAGGACCGCTCCCAAACCCGTGATGGATGCATCACAAAAAACTACAAAATCCACAACTCCCTCTGGGAGATTCAAGATTGGAGCCTCGCATAGTCGCTGTCTGAGGGTCTTAAATGCCCTCTGCTACTCGGGGCCCCACCGGAAATCCACCCCCTTCGTCGTTAGATGAGTGAGGGGTACTGCAATCTTGGAGAAATCCTGTATGAATCTCCGGTAGTACCCTGGCAATCCCAAGAAGCTCCTGATATTCGAGGGAGATTTCAGAACCTCCCACTGCATAACCGCCTCGATTTTGTCCGGATCAACCAAAATCCCCTCCTGGTTAACGAGATATCCCGGGAACTGGACCTCTCGTAACCAAAACTCGCACTTTGAGAACTTGGCATAAAGCCGTTCTAACCTCAGAATTCCCAATACCTATCGTAGATGCTCCTCATGCTGCTCTCGGGTCTTGGAGTACACCAAGATATCATCTATGAACACTATGACCGCGCGATCGAGCATCGGTCTGCAGACCTGATTCATCAGGTCCTAAAATACTGTTGGCGCATTGGTGAGCCCAAACGGCATCACCACGAACTCGTAGTGTCCATAATGAGTTCGGAACGCGGTCTTCTCCACGTCCTCCTCCCTAACCCTGACCTGATGGTACTCGGACCTCAGGTCTATCTTGGAGAACCAAAATGCTCCATGCAACTGATCGAAAAGATCATCTATCCTCGGGAGTGAATAATGGTTTTTCACCGTCAACTTGTTCAACTCCCGGTAATCAATGCACATTCGGTGTGAACCATCCTTCTTCCTGGCGAAAAGAATCGACGCTCCCCATGGAGAACTACTCGGAAGAATGAAATGCTTTACCAACAGTTCCTACGGCTCCTACATCTTTGGTGGTGCCAAGCGGTATGACGCCTTGGCGATAAGGGCCGCACCTGGCACAAGGTCGATCATGAACTCGACCTGCCTTTCCGGAGGCACTCCGGGTAACTCCTCCGGAAACACGTCAGCAAACTCTCTGACAACTGGAACCTCTGATACTGAAACTTGATCCCTGACTCACATATCCACCACATACGTTAAATAACCCACACACTCGTGCTGAATGTATTGTCGAGCCCTGGAAGCCGAACAAAACCCTTATCCCAATCTGGTTCCCTCGCCGTAAACAATCAGTTCTCCCCCACTTGGGGTTCGAACTACTACCCGCTGACCCTCGTAGTCAATCATGGCACCGAAACAACTAAGCCAGTCCATATCCACGATCACACATACCTCCCCCATGGGAATCAGAATCAGGTCTATCGGGAAGGATACCCCGAAGATCTCCAATACGCAACCTCGATACACCGAAGAAGCGGAAATCCCGTGTTCGTTGGCGATAGAGACTCACAACGGACACTCTAACTCTCCCACTGGCAACCGGAACTCCCTACTGAAAGACTGAAAAACAAACGACCGACTCGCCCCCAAGTCGAATAATACCAAAGAAGGTAAGGAGTTCACTAAAAATGTACCTAATCATAGATACAACATATAAGCATAAAACAGATATAATTAGTAAGATAAGGGATAGAAACATACCAGCAACCACGTCTGGTGTTTCCCTGGCCTCCTCTGCTGTAAGCTAGAATGCGTGTCCCTGAGCCCTCGGGGTCTCTGCTCGACCCTGACTCCCGTCAGTAATCCTCAGTGTAGCCGGCGCTGGAGCCTGCGCCGGCCTGGCTACGAGTTGTGGACAGTTGGTCTTCAGGTGACCAACTTGATGACAATAGTAGCAGATCCTCATATCCTAAATCGGGGTTGTCTGGTGACAATACTTCGCATAATGCCCCTCGCTACCGCACTTGCGGCATGTGCTGCTAAACCTGCAAACCCCCGAGTGACCCTTCCCGCACTTTCCATAAGTACGACCCTGTTGTCCCCCTGACCTGGAATCAGCGGTCTTAGACCGCTTTGGCGCCAGCTGTGACTGTGTCGGGGCCTGCCGCTGCTCCCTCAACTGCAGCTCAATCTCCAACTCACGCCGCCTAGCAGCCTCCTATAAATCCAGAAGCGTATCACAATGCTGGGTCGCCACAAACTGTCGAATATCAGTCTTGAGCATGCTCAGATAACGTGTCTTTTGAGCCTGCTCAGAAGCGAACTCTAGGCAGAACATTGCCCTCTCCGTGAACATGCGGGTGATCTCCGTCACCGTCTCACTATCTTGTCTCAAATCCAGAAACTCCTAAGCTAACCGTTCCCGCTCGACTCGTGGAATGTAGCGAGCGCGGAACATATCCCTTAACTGCTCCCAAGTAACATCAGCTCTCTGATCATCAGAATACGATCCAGTCACCAACCTCCACCAGTCCTTTGCCCCAGTCCTCAGCAGGTTCATGTCATATCTGACATTCTGGTCAGCAGGACATGAACACGTGAAGAAGCACCCCTCCACGTCAGATATCCACCTCATGGATTTGATGGGGTCCTGAGTCCCATCAAAAGTAGGGGTCTTCGTGTTGTCGAAGTCCCGATACTGAAAAGCCCGACTGGCTCCTACCCATGCCGCCGTTACAGCCGATGTGGCTGCTGTGGCAGCCGCCTCAATGAGGGTTGCATATCGATCACCGAAATACTCCCCCATGGCCTTCTTGATAGACCCAAGCATCTCCGACAATTAAGCTCGGAACATAGTAGCAACCTCATCATGCAGGATCTCCCAGATTCTGGCGTCCATCTCGTCTGGCCCCATATTGCCGATAGTCTCAGGCGCTGTCAGCGCCTCCTGTCCGCCTCCTCCTCATCCTGACCCGGATCCAGTCACAAATCGTCGAGTAACCACCATGCTGAAAATATACCAGAAAGATGTCAGATATTCCACATAACAATCCGGGAACCAACTCCCAACAAAACCCTAGGGGTTGTGACTTCCTTGTAACGCGCATGGGTCCTGTGCTTTCAGTCGTACGGGCCCATACTACCTTCCACACCTACCCATATTTGTCTCAAATATCATCACAACGCCCTAAAACTATACGTAAGCATGGTATGCGCTCAATCCTCACTACTAGAGGGAGGCTAAACATCTCATAACTGGCAGACTAATCCCAAACAACCCATCCATGCAATTGTTGGATTAGGTGTCTAAGCCAATAACTATAATTCGTATGTACTTGACCCGAGAGTAACATGGTTCATTTAGGTTGCCTTCACTAGAGCAATTTGATAGGATTGACTTTTGAGAATAGGTTATTTATGATTTATTAATATATTATAAGTTCTAATATATTAATATGAAATCATGTTATTTAATTAGTATTGATCAAGAATTAATTTGGAATTAATTTAGCGATCAAAAGAGACTAATTAAATTAACGGGGACTGATTATGTAAATCAGTGATATATATATATATATATATATATATATATATATATATATATATATATATATATATATATATATATATATATATATATATATATATATATATATATATATATATATTTTGTTTGGGCTATTGATCCATGATGGGCTAAGTTTATGTAAGTATCCATGAAGAGTTAGTCCACATGAAATATGGATCATAACCCAAGTGTATGGATTAGGGTTTACCCATGACTATTGGATTCCTACACTATATATATGACACCCCTTTGGCCTAAAATGGTTTGAACTTGTTTTCTTGAGAAGCATAGCCGAGTTTTAGTGCTCCATATTCTCTCTCAAAAGTCCTCCATTTGTTCATGGTGTTTGTGAACCATTTGAGGCATCACATTTGAGGTGCTAAGTTCTTAAAGGCCAAAACTACAAGCTACAACAAAGAGGTAATTCTATAACTCAATTCTATGTTGTTTATGTCAATTGTATGCTAGTTGTAGGCTTCATGCTTTGGAAACAATATTGCATGTATAATTAGAGAAAACATAGATCCAAAGCAATTAGGTTTGTATGTGCACCATAGGATGTTGTAGTATACAAAAATCCAACAGTGGTATCAGAGCCTAAGATTGTTTTCTGTTATATTTGATGCTTGTTAATTTTCAAAGTTGAAAAAAAATCGATTTTCTGGCTTCTGACTGATGAACTTGCCGAGTCCACTCAGTAAAAGACCAACTCGACGAGTCAGGTTTATGCACTCGTCGAGTTGGTGCTTCTGGTTGCAGAATTTCAAGTTTTTGGCCAGAATTAGACTATGATCATTACCACAAACTGTTTTGTAATCATAAAAATTGTATTTTCTGATTTGGTAATGATGATCCTAGTCCAATTAAAGGACAATTGTCAATTTTTAAGATAATAAGATAATTATTTGTATTATTTGATATGAATTGCCTTGTTATATGAGTTAATTTAGATCATGAAAAACTATATGATAATTTTTCTTGGTAAAATTGATCTTAAATGTTTTTTAAAGTCCTCCATAACATGTCCTCAAGTTATGGAACATGAAAAGTTTTTTCATAAAAACCACATTAACTCATAAGTTATGGAAAACCAAGAGGTTTTAAAGAGTTACAAAACTTGTCCTCAAGTTTTGGTATTTGAAAAGTCTCAAATTATGAAAATATTAACTCTTGTAATTGAAAGGTTTCAAAAGATGCAACTCTAGGGTTCATAACTTAAAAATTAATTAAAAAGTTTTAATTTTGAATTTTTAATAACCTAGATGCTTTGAATAGTTCAATTACACCTTCTAGACTTTATTAAATTAATTAAAGTGTTTAATTAAAAGAGAAGTTTAATAAATCCATAACAAGATTAATTAAATTAAGAGTATAATGTAGTAATAGAATTAAACCACCAAGTATTTTAAAAGTTTAAAATACACCATTATACTATATAAAATTAAAAGTCTAATATATTATATATCTATAAGTAAAAGGTCATTCTTACCGTTAGTAGGCCTCATTCACGAAGCCGATCTATAAGGGGGGTATAAGGTTATTGTTTATAAAATGGTGGTTTAATGGGTGTCCACTCTCACCCATCACTCCTTTGACTGGTGGAGGGTCGTTAGCCGAACAGGTAGGATAGGACATTAATTCTCATTAAAAGTATAATGAAAATACCAAGTAACTAAGCATTCATAAATTCCCAATCTTAGTTACTTAGGAAAAATGTGAATTTGATGCTAATCCATGAAATTTCACTTTGCACCTTGCCAAGTCGTTAGTGGAGCGTGTGTGGTTAACTGGCACACTAACTTGGACTAACAAAGGTGGCAAAGGGTAGCTCGATGTTTGTCATAGATCAATGGAGCGTGTGTGGTTAACCGACACATTGATTAGGTGATAAATGACATCGAGGGTACCAAGCTAATTTACATGGTTATTCACACCTTGTTTGTGATCCTCGGTATCCCAGTCACAAACTTGAACGGAAAAATCGAGATTAAACATGCCATTGAAAAGTTCAATGAATCTCAAAAGAATCTAGGAATTTCAATTCATTTAAAACTTAATAATCAATTTCGTTTTTCATGGTGGAAATTAGTAAATCGTCATTTACCTACCTTTAAATATTTTTCAATTGGATTATGGCATCCCTCTTCCGAATT
The DNA here is from genome assembly GCF_052849685.1 of Lactuca virosa. Classification (NCBI taxonomy): domain Eukaryota; kingdom Viridiplantae; phylum Streptophyta; class Magnoliopsida; order Asterales; family Asteraceae; genus Lactuca; species Lactuca virosa. The sequence goes on along the minus strand of NC_136434.1, from coordinate 165,189,639 downwards.
GTAAGATATTGTGTTGGGTCCTGGCCTTAATATTTCATTTGGGTATTATATTAAGGACTTAAATCAACCAACTTGAATTTCTCCCTTGTAGATGTCTAGTTCTGACAACTGTGGTCTTCCCGAATCTTTTGAATATAAATTTCCTTATAAAGATGATATTCCACAAGACGATCGAGGTGAAAGATTAATCCCTTTTTCGTGTTGTAGTGGAACTTCTCTTCCTTCACCTCCTCCAATAATTCTCCCTGGCCCACAAGTTCAAAGACTTGAAAAGTTCAAGGTCACTCAAGCCCTATTGGCTAGCAAACACCAAGATGGAAGGTCTGTGTGTGCACATGTCTTGGAGATGAAGTCACACATTCACAGGCTGGGAATGTTGGGTGTCGTTGTTTCAAGGAAGTTGGTTGTTGACTTGGTTCTTCAATCACTTCATAAGTCATATAGCGGGTTCTTTAAGGACTACTATATGGGAGATCACAACATGACCCTTATTGATCTAACATATTTGCTTGTTTTTGTTGAATCGGGAATGATTTGGTGTACCGGTAATGCAAATTTGATTGGAAGATCTATTTCCCAAACTTCCATGCACATTGACAATGGTAACATTGGAAGTCCAGAAAAGTTTTCTTTTCCCAATAGAAAGGGATCGGCCATGGTCAAGTCATTTGACCAAATGGTAAAGAGAAAGGCTAAGTCTGAGATAGTTCCATGTACCATTCCCAAAGAGTCCATATGTTTCTGTTGCCAAAAGAAGGGGCATTGGTTGCAAAGCTGACATATTTACCTCAAAGATCGCAAGGATGGTAAATTTAAAAAGTTTGACTCTACTTCAGGTAAGTCCACTATCTAACTCTATTAAGTTCCTATTTGGATATTCTTAATACATGATGTAATGTAATTACATTTTGATGTTTTGTAGGATCGAAGAAAATAAAGGAAGCTTAAAGGAAGAGTAAGCTGATTCTTATTGCGAAGAGATGGATTTCGATGATCAGAATTTTGAGCTGCTGCTTAAGAGTTATGATAGATTGCTTAGGAATAGATAACAACATAGTTTTCATATGTATTTGCATTGTAAGGAAACATTTTCCGCAATTTTAATAAATAAATTTTGATTTTTTTTTTTTAAGTTTCCTTACAATGGCATTGGTGAAAATTGTTGTTTATATGTTTCCATTAATATTAATATTGGAAAATGGATTTGATTCTTTCGTTTGTGGTAGTGTCAAGATTTACCAAATAAGGAAAGATTCTCATCACCCAAGGTTCAGCTGGATAGAAACTTGGAATCATGCAACTTGTATTGTGTGTGAATGAGAACCTCATATTTGGGAAATTAAGACTAATTCCTTGTTCACATGTATATGTGAGTCAAGTGAAGGCCTAGGGGATCGGGTACACTTGGTTGTGCGCTGATCAGGTCCACCACAAAGAACGATAAGACTATTCGTTATGATTTACTAAATTTTAGCAAATATGGTTATGCTTACAAGATTAAGTGTAATTCTGAATCATTGGAAAAGTTTCAGTGTATGGCATAATGAATAAGAAGAATCAAATTAGGCAGAAAGATAAACGTTTCTCCAATCTGAGAAGAAGGGAGAGTACTTGAGTATCGTGTTTTATGATTATCTTAGTGATTATGAAACCATATCACAATTGATCCTCTAAGAACATCTTAGTGCATTTGTATGGCTAAGAAGAGGAATCGTGAATTGTTGAAATGGTTAAATCAAGAAGATAAATCATACTTCGTTCCAAAATCAGGTCTTAGAGTCATACTCCAAGATTGTAACTTGAGTGACATGGTCTTAAGAAAGGTTTATAACAATCGTCAAATGTAGAGTAAAATGTTTCTTACTCTTGTACATTTGAAATTGGTAAGTTGTGATGTTTTGGAGAAGACAAAGACCAATTAAGACCAATTGGGTGAAGTGTTTGTCTTGATAAGAAACCGCACTAATTCTTGAATATTTGTTTGTCAAGTAATGTTCCTTGACAAAGTGAATCTTATATGTCAAGAGGTCAGTGGGAGTCTTAAAGATATTGAATAGCTTCAAGAACTAATTAAGAGTAAACCTATTGGTAATCACTAGCACACGACTTGAGGTTTGTAACCTATCGTGTTGACATATTCTTGTTTTTGTGCCTATTCCAGTTAAATTTGACTATGCATGTGAGTTCTATGAGTGCTAAATTGTTTGCATAACAACTTGGAAGTAATGGTAGGCACTTGTGCTACCAGGTGGCAAGAAATTAAGATTGCACAAGTTCAGTCCATATGAGTTTGGATTTGTCGCTAACCTTGTCTTGTGATTATGGTTATGACAAATTCACATGGATAGGAACATATACACCATAAAATCTAAGAGTCATAAGGTTTCTCTTCAATTCATGAAAATGATTGTGAGGAAACGCTTTCACTAAGTAGATTTTAAATAGTTAGCTATTGTGATATTTGCATTC